>NC_049246.1:0-9242500 GCF_011100685.1 Canis lupus familiaris
TATGTACAAGTATTTCTTAGGGTGGACACCAGAAGTGCAAATGTTTATTCAAGGCACCTGTACATATTATTTTTTACAGGTTTATTTATTATTTTAAAGGAGAGGGAGTCCCAAGCAGACCTGCACTAAATGCAGAGCCCCAAGCAGGGCTTCATCCATGACAAAAAGATCATGACCTGAGCTGAAACCAAGAGTCGAGCACTTCACTGACTATGCCACCCAGGCACCCCCATATTACTTTTTTCCCAAGTTTTATTTATTCAGAGAGAGAGAAGAGAGAGAGAGAGGCAGAGATACAGGCAGAGGGGAGAAGCAGGCACCATGTAGAAAGCTGATGTGGGACTTGATCCCGGAACCCCGGGATCATGCCCTGAACCAAAGGCAATCGCCCAACTGCTGAACCACCCAGGTGTCCCTCATATTTACTTTTAATAATACTGCCAAATTATCTTGAAAGTATGACCTTGTCCTACAGGCTAGTTTTCCTTCATGTTGCAGACATAGGGAGCCAGATGGAGACTCCTATAATGACTAAATTGGAAACAGGTGTACTTGGAGTATGCTATTTGTGTTGAGCAGCAGAGCTGACTTTCCTCCTCACCATTACCTCCATATTTATTGTGAAAATCTAGATTATATTAATGTTTGCTGCTCTGTTTCTATCTCTGACCCCAATAACAATAAAAGAAGTTCCTACCTTTTTGAGTTTACGAGTTTATCGGTAGGTAAACATGACAATCCAGTTGCTCCTATAGCAATGAGTGAATCATCTGTTCTTAAGTGGTCTTCAGTTAGGTACTCATAAAATCTTGTCACAGCTCACTTTCAGCTGATGTAAAATGAACTTGCAGTTTCTCAGTAGCCTGAAGAGTAAGCCTCTTCTTACCTACACAACTGTCCCATTTTGTACCTGTTTCTGATGGTGATGGTTTTTTTTTTTTTTTTCTTTCTCTCCAAACATGATCTCATCTGTTTTATTCTTCCAGTTTTTGTTACCTTTACTCTTTCCTGTTATGTCGCCATTGTATATTTTTATTTTTTTAATTTTTATTTATTTATGATAGTCACAGAGAGAGAGAGAAAGAGAGAGAGAGAGGCAGAGACACAGGCAGAGAGGAGAAGAAGCAGCTCCATGCACCGGGAGCCCGACATGGGATTCGATCCCGGGTCTCCAGGATCGCGCCCTGGGCCAAAGGCAGGCGCCAACCGCTGCGCCACCCAGGGATCCCGCCATTGTATATTTAAAAAGAATATCTTACCTGCTAATTCAAAAGGAATTCAATTTAAAATTGGTGGAAAAGAAGTAATAAATGCATTTGTCCAGTCTGTCAGCTGTAAACGGATCTCTATTCTGCTTCCTGGAATCACAACTCACTCATACAGTTTTTCAATGACTGTGGTTAACCCATAGTATATAGTAGTATCTCCTCACATTGTATTTTCTTCCTGAAGTTAGTAATCAATATACTATATTTTTCTTTATTCTTTTTAATTAACACAAAAAGAGGCAAATGTTAGAAATCACCATTATTTGATTTAAACTATTTGTTAATATCAGTTTACCCTTGGTATCTGAGCAATTTTGATTATTTATGTGTTTACACATGAATGTTTGTATGGATATATATTATTGGAATTCGGGGAGGGGGGCAGTTTCGAAATGAGATAGTCCTTGCCAAAGATTGACGATGAGTGCTTGACTTCATGAACATATTATGAGAATCTGTACTTACTGCCTTCTCTACTTTTCTGAGATTCCTATGGCTACATTTTTAAATAAATTTTAAAAAATTAGTTTCCTGTCTTTCAAAAGAATGTATAGGCAACAAAATACTTTGCTTCTAATTTCAGTTCAGGATACAAAAAAAGCAGTGACTTGTTTAGATGGCGTTAAAATTGACTTAGCTAAGTTGTAACAAGTTCCACTAAACAAAGAAGAAACCCCTGACTTAGGAGGAGAAAAAAGGAATTTACTTCATATGAAGCCCAATTTCCAATTTTTAAGTTTTATTTCAAGCTAAATGATGCACAATTCTATTCTTGCAGGAAACTGAGTCTTTATAAAAGTCCTCTCTATTAAGGATCCTTGTGGCATCTTAGTATTTTGATCATGACTAACCAAAGAAAGAATTTCCTGAGTTTGTTTGTTGGTTTTGTTTTTGTTTTGTTTTGTTTTTTTGCTAATCTGTACAAAAAGTAAGATAATACAGTGGGAAAAAATTTGCCTTGGCATATTAGTGGAAGTTCATAGGACTCCTTCATAGGCATAGGTCTAGACCAACAGCTGCCAGGAACCTTGACCTTGAATGTTCACGGCATAATATATACAGCCTGATAAATCAGAGCTTCTTGCAAAATTTTAGTAACTTTAGAATCATCACCAGTATTAATAATTTTCCAATTAGGTGAAAGATATTTAATAATATCCAGCACTATGGCTTGTTAATAGGTTTTACATTTTTAAAATGTTTAAAATTTTATGTAAAGAAAACTTTGACAGCTGGTTTCAGAAGAACACACTAACGTCCAGCATACTTACACAAGATGTGCTGAAATATAAGAGAGAAAGTTTGAGGTCCAAATTAAAATTTTATCATTTTGAATCCTTATCCTAAGAGCTATAGAGAAATATTACAAGAACTTGATTTCATATATTGAAATACATGATTAAGTATAGTAGGGCACTTCAGCCAAATTGTGTGGTCCTATAAAAGAACTCTCCATTAAAGTGAAACATTTTTCTTGGGTGAAAAATGTTATTTTTCCAGTTTACTTGTGTGTGAAACATTTTTTCTTGGGTGAAAAATGTTATTTTTCCGGTTTTACTTGTGTGAGTTTAACATATAAGCCATAAAAGAAAAGTAAATATACAATGAATTATTTTTTTACCTCATCAAAGGAATTTAATTGATCAAGAGGTAAGTGAATCATATCACTAGGCCAGAAAGTTTTATTTATCTGTAGTATAAAATGTTTCACAAATGTAGAATGAGAACTTAGAGGTTCTGTGTCGGTTAGGGTAGGCTGAGCTATAGAAGCTAACATACAAAATGTTAAAGACTCAAGGGAAGAACAATATATTTCTCTCTCTCTCTTTTTAAAAGATATTATTTATTTATTCATGAGAGACACAGAGAGAGAGGCAGAGACACAGGTAGAGGAAGAGCCAGGCTCCCTGCGGGAACCTCATGCAGGACTAGATCCCAGGACCCCGGGGTCACACCCAGAGCCGAAGGCAGATGCTCAACCACTGAGCCACCCAGGTGCCCGTACATATTTCTCTCTTATCTAATAGTCTAGGGCTGGGATTCCAGGACAGAAAAAAAAAAAAAAAGCGTGTGCGTATGTGTGTGGCAGTTGGGCTGGGGTAGCAGGGAGGAGGGAGTGGGGGAGTCTTGCTCCAAGGGTTCATTTGGAATCCCAGACCAATAAGAACCCTTCCATCTTCAATATGTGGCTTCTCTAATTGTAGACAACAGAGGGGAGGAGCGTGGGAGAAATGCACATACAAAAATTTCAGGGTCTGTCCTTGAGGGAGCACATATCACTCCCTTCACATTACTTTAATTACAACCGAGTTTATAGCCATGTACAAGTGCAATAAAGGTTGGGATGATGGCTTTTGCTGTGTGCCCAGGTGAAAAACAAGAAGCAAGATTTTAGTAGATTGCTTGTCGCTTTTACCACGCAAGCCAATGCGCATTACTAATTCTGAAATCAGGTTTGTTTCCTGTATGTTCAAGGGCCCTAAATATTTTAAGAGGTGGGTTTCCTCATAAACATGGATTCCTTCTTTTTACAATGCTCTACCAACGTGACTTAAGCAAAGGCAGCCTTTTAGGTCTCTCACACACGAAGTCACAGACACACACACACACACAGAGAGAGAGAGAGAGAGAGAGAGAGAGAGAAAAGAGGTCTGTACTGGAGAAGAAAAAAAGATATTGGCAGCTCATCGTTCTGACCCCAGGTGACTGGTTTGATTTTCTCTTGAAGAGTCAGTCAGCTGTGTTCCATCCTCCAGGGGAAGACACCGGGCAGAAGGCGCCAGGGAGTGGGAGTTGTGGCAGCGGGAGGAGGAGAACACTACTCAGTGACTGGTGCTGTAGGAGTGGGCACAGCTCCCACAGCTTTCTCCTCTTAGGAAAGAGGTGCTGCTCTCACAGGCCAAATAGCAGGGACAATGGAATCCTCTTGGAGAGCTGGGAGCCCACGCACAGTGGAGCAGACAAGAAGAATCCTGTCCTCTTACATGGGGCCTCCTTCAAGGCCTGCTGCAGAGGCTAGAGCTGTTCTCACCCTGGTGGGGAGAGCAAAGGAAGCACAGACATTTCTGGCAACAATTAGAGTCCCTCAAGGACTTAACCATCTGGGGTTGGAGGGTCGTCATTGGAGAATCCTCGGAAACTTTGAAGAATCTTCCTTCCCCATTGTTCTGTTCTGTGATCCTGTAGAGTATGGTACTGCAGGTTTGTTGCATTCTCCTCCTTTCTCTACCCCTTCCATCCCCTCCCACCTTTCCAGCTGATGATCGTGCTCTCCAGGTCTGGATGCTCTTGATTCCCTGAGCATCCTACACTGAATTAGCTCTCCCAAGTAGAGACTGCCCCCTCCACAACCTGTACTTGACCTCTTAGATACTGCGCTGACATTGATCTGCTAAGTGCTTAACTTCCCCTAGTAAATGTAAATTCCCCGAGAACAAGGAATGGGCTCTGGGGACAGAGCACAATACAGGTGTGTGTATTGATATACTTACAGGTAACTCATATATATATACACAGTCATGGCTGTGCGATAATCAGGGATTACCTTACTAGTATAAGCTTCCATTATGAAAGACTACAAGTATGTGAATGGACGATGCAATTAAAGATGATCTAAATTATAATTTAAAAGAATAATTAAAACAAATATTCTGTTTCTAGAGCAGTAGGTTCTCATGTTCAAAAAAAGTTCACAGACTACAGAGGTGAAAGATTAGGAAAGCAGCATTTCCAAAGTTATAGTAAGAGTGGTATGATGTAGAAGTTAAGAACATAAAAAAAAAAAATGAAGTTAAGAACATAGGTTCTAGAGCCAGATCATGGGGATTCAGATCCTAGTTCCACCACTCATGTGATTTGGGGGGAGTTATGTAGCTTCTCTGTACCTTGGTAATAAAGTGTGTTGAAGGTAATACCTCCTACAGGATAACATCATGTAATGTTCCTTCTTCACTTCCTCCTCCTCTTTTTTATTTTTGGTTTTTTTTTAAGATTTTATTTATTATTATTTATTTGATAGAGAATGAGCACACAAGCAGGGGAGAGCGGCAGACAGAGGGATCCCGATGTGGGGCTCTATCCCAGGTCCCCAGGATCACAACCTGAGCTGAAGGCAGATGCTTCACTGCCAGAGCCACCTAGGTACCCCTTTTTTTTCATTTTTTAAAAGAATATTTATCTATTTATTCATGAGTGACACAGAGAGAGGCAGAGACCCAGGCAGAGGAAGGGCAGGCTCCCTGCGGGGAGCCCAATGCGGGACTCAATCCTGGACCCCGGGGTCATGACCTGAGCCAAAGGCAGATGCTCAACCACTGAGCCACCCAGGCGTCCCTCTTTTTTTTTTTTCATTTTCTTCTTAATTTTAGGAAATTCGTTATATAAATGCCATAGTTTATTTTGGGAAGCATCAACAAAACATGATTTTGAAATAAAATAGGAAAAGAAATAAGAACTTCACCGGTGTGTTAGTTTGATCCAATATTATTTCCTTAGATTATAGTCTTGAATAGTGTTTGTACATGGCAAAGCTTAAACATCATGATTGTATTTCTTTAAAGAGCTACCCCAGCAGGATACATGAACAGTAGAAAAATTGAGGAGCAAGAGGGGTGCTTGGGTGGCTCAGTCAGTTAAGTGTCCAACTCTTGATTCCAACTCAGGTCATGATCTCAGGGTTATGGGATTGAGCCCCGTTATCCATGAGAGCGTGGAGCCTGGTTAAGATTCTCCTCTGCTCCACTCCTCTGCTCACACTCTTTCTCTCTCTCCTCTCCCTCTCTCCAAAAACATAAATAAATAAAAATAAAATAAAATTTAGGACCAAGATATTTGATCATAATTGTATTCTTAACTCTCACATGGAGCAATGTTGAAAATGCTAATGATATTTCATAATAGTATGTTGGTTAAATTAAGAAAAGTATCTGGCCAAGCAACATTTCTCTTTGTGCAATTTAGGTTTTTTTTTTTTTTTTTTTTTTTTTTTTAGTTTTTTCCTAATAAATACTGTTCTGCTCTACTTGAATGGAAAACCTGTACTACTATTTGCAAAACATTTTGTTTTTCTTTCAAATGAAAGACAGGGAAAAAACAAGGGAAAAAAATTAGGCAGCAAACAAAAAAAGCAACCTTTGGTGCTAACCAGAAAATGGTGTGCATGACAGGATACGTACAGCTGTCAATAGGCTTTTTTGCCACCAGGATGAGCCTTGGGTGCCAGTCCCTGAAGATTAGATCTGTTCAATATGTGGACACACAGGCAGGTTGCATGAGTGACCCTGATTGCCATAGTATTGCCTTAGTTTACAATATTAATAATAACTATATTATTATAACTAACTATAACTAAACTATAACTATAACTATAATCAAAGTCAGTTGCAATAGACTTTTAAACTTAGCATCACAGCCTAGAACTCTTTAATTCACAGTGTACAGAATGTCGTTCTATGATTTGTAGTCAACATTACCAGTTACAGTGATTCTAGTGCACAGCCATCCCAGAGATCAATTCATTCAGGTCTGCTTATCGAAACAATATGTGATCATCTGTGAGAGACAGGAGAGATTTCATACTCTCAATCTGGAAAACGTTCTTCCCCAGAACCTAGGAACAGAGACAGATACTTGGCTTGATGGTGCATAAATAACATTGGAAAACATAATCACCAAGAAAAAAATATCAACATGTTATATATATATTTTTTCAACATCTATCAGGCATTTTTCGGATACAGACACTATCACTTGTATCTGAAAATCTAGACCTGAGATTCTTGTATCTAATATTGAAAACCAAAGTCCTATTTCATGGCTTTGAATCTGTACGTTTTTCAGAAAACAAGAACTGCCCATGTTCCCTCATCTATCCTACAGGTGACTGGAATCCCTCATGGATCCCACTTAGCTAGACACAGTCCAGTATTGTGCTAAAAATATGGGTCTGTCACTGGTGTAATTCCAGGTAAATTACATTTTTACTTTGTGCCTATTCTTCAAATATGTACATGTAATGATGTTAACTCTAGTATAATGCCTGTTTCACAGGATTCTATAAGGATGAAATGAGCAAATACTTAAAAAGCATTGGCCACATGTCTCATAAAAGCTTGTTCCATAGGCATTAAGTATTATGATTAATATGTTTGAACAAGAAAATATTAGTTCCTCTTTATTAGTTGTATTCTTTCCACAAAACTTCTGATTCCTAAGTAACAGTCTCTTAAAGAAATAGGCCTATCTGTGAAATGTTTTACCTAAATTAAAGAGTTTGAAATAAGAATAAATGGAGCCAAGATAACATTTCAGGTAAAAGATGTCAAAAAGCAGTGTTGTGATATGTTTTAAGTAATTTAACTTTTAAGAAAAAATCAATTTACCTTTCTGTTTTTAAGTGCAATACTTAAAGCATTAACACTTCTCTTTTCAGGAGATTAACTCATAGTAAGCAGTTTAGAATGCCCAATAAACTACTCATTTAGTGTATATTTATTAGCGTGACCTTAACTTTACATTATAACTAAGCAAACGTGCCTGTTCCTGAAAACCCCTAATATAGGAAGAGCATGCACTGTCAAGTCTTTTTTGAAAAGGCAATCAGAATAACTGAGGAACTCTTTCTGGATGATACAGTCCAAATGCAGAAATGCATTAGAATGTCCTCTGCATATTCCATAGCTTAATGACCAATCTCATCTCCATTCAATGTTTTCCAACTCCTTGTGCATAAAAGGACAGAAGTAACTCTAAGTTCATCTTTCCTACAAACTTGAAACACCTGTGCAGATTACAAGGGCTACGGGGAATGCAAATGTAGTGTGTTACCCAAGTGACACATTAGCCCATTAACACAGATGTTCACAGCTCTACCTTTGGGAGGCCTGCCAATTACAAATCAGCAAAACATGTGAAATTTTTTTAGAGCAGAAGCACCCCAAATCCAGCAATTACTAACAGTAGATAAAGTTGACCATACAAAGCTGCATGGTAAAGAGAATGAGGCATCTTCCTTATAAACAAATGTGTTGGGTGCGGATAACATATTAGTGAAGTTCTCATTTGACTCTTTCTTTTGGGATAACGACTGTCTTGGGCCTTGGGAAACAGAAGAATCAAATGTGACCACGCCTGATGGAAAATGCCATAGTGACTTCTTTACCCAGCAATTAAAAGCCTCATGTTACACGAAAATTGTTTATTAAAAGAACCCCCTCCATTTCATGTTCTTCATTTACAGATAAGTCACTTCCCTTGATGACAATGTTAACTTTGCACTTTATATTAGATTTAAAGATATGTTGTTACATTTAATAAACAAATATCTCATAATTAATTTCAGAATGGGAGTTTTGAGTCATTTTCAGCAGCCACAATAGTGGTGGTGGTGGTGTTTTACTAATCGATTTGTATGTGCCTGGTGTTTAACTAGTTACCTCAGTTCCAAACATCTTTCTTTTAAGGACTAGGTTTGAATTAGGGACTTTTTGGTGATCTTACACATAATGCTTTTAGGTTTCTTACACTGTCAACCCAATATCTTTTTAAATGAATTATGACAGGGAATTCATATATTAAACTAAGTGACGAACTGAGATGTTTTACCCCAGTGTCAGGTTGGGGGTTCCTTCTCTTCTGAGCTCAACCCCACTCATCCCTGTCCCTTCTTCTATTTCCTTGAGTATGGCAATGAACTGAAAGGATTCAAGTTGGCAACCTGCTCCCTTCTGATTAGCTCAAAATGGGTTCCCCGTCATTATTTTCCTTGTTTGACAGACAATCTATTCAATTCCAGGATTGTGATAATGATGTTTTCTCTTACAGAGCTATTGTGCTACTTAATTAATGTTTATTACATACTTGGAGATCCTTGGATGGCAAATGATATTCTAGAGCCAAGTACATTATTATTTCAATAAAATTAATGCCAAGATGAATCATAATGTGGAAGGTGATGGCCTGGAAATTGTTTCCTATCACCAACTGGAAAGGATATATTTGTTTGGCAGCTTTCTAAGTACAGTATAAACAGGTGGCCATCCACAAGCTGATGTATAGAAGGGAAATAGTTCATCCAGATAATTTAGATTTTAATTGAATTCTTTACAAAGTATATGAAGTTTGAGTTTCTTTTGCAGGGAGGAGATTTTGATCAATTACTTTATTAAAGACCAATAGAGACCTATAAAGAAAAAAATAATAAAACACAAATTAGATTTAACCAAAAAATGTTTACTTTAGCATAGTGAAAAAGTATGAGCTTGGAGTTAAGTAAGATGGACTTAAATCCAGTGTCTGTCAATGTTGGAATTCCATGACACACAGATTAGATCTGTCTTGTTCACTGCCATTTTCCTGATCCTTGTTTCTACCTTATTCATATTTCTTCTTAATTAAATGTTCTGGTTTTTGATAGAGTCAAAAAGATAGATTCACCAGTCTTTCCCTCTAGGCTTTGTAGTTTTTATATCTTTCATTAAAAAGTCTTCCCTTCAGGTACCTGGGTGGCTTAGTAGGTAGAGCATGTGACTCTTGACTATTGATCTCAGGGTTGTGGGTTCAAGGCCCACCCTGGGCATAGAGCTTACGAAAGAAAGAAAGAAAGAAAGAAAGAAAGAAGAAAAGAGAAAGAAAGAAAGAAAGAAAAGAAAGAAAGAAAGAAAGAAGAAAGGAAGGAAGTCTTCCCTTATTTGAAGTATTTAAAATAAGTTCCTATATTTTATTCTATAGGTTTTACTTTTTATATATAATCCATTACTCTGTGGATTGCATTGCATTATTTTGGAGTAAAAATTATAAAAAGTAGGAAAAGCATTAACAATCTAATTTGAATTTTAAAAATAAAAGATTTGGGGCACCTGTGTAACTTTTGATTTCAGTTCAGTCATGATCTCAGGGTCATGAGATTGAGCCCCATGTTAGGCTCCAAGCTCAGCATGGAGTCCTGCTTGAGATTCTCTCTTTTCTTCTCCCTCAGCTCTTATCTACCACACGCCTCTCTAAAATAAATCTTTAAATCAATAAATAGAAATAACAGATGTATTTGGGAATAATTAACATACTAAGACACTGTCTTCTAATAATGAATTTTAGTATACATTTTTTTTTATTTTGTTTTTTTCCCCAATAAAGTCCTATACTTATTTTGTTAAGAGTTGTTATAGTTTCCTGTACTAATGCCATAAGTGGTATATGTTTTAAAAAGCAATTTAAATATCTGGTTAAATGTCCTGAAGTTGGAAGTGCACATCAAGAAATATCTATATTTTTATCTAACAAGTGCCTTTAAATAAATCGTTTAATCTTCCTCCCCTGCTGTGAAGGACCACTAAGATAGAAGCCATCGCTCTCAGAATATTTGAGTTACAGAAACAAATTTTATCTCAGTAATTATAACCCACTTTGAGGTATTAAAATGTGGCTCCAGTGTAGAATCCAATTTAAAATTTAAATCTCCCTTCAAGTTCATAGATTTTCCTTCTCCCTAGTTCAGGGCTGACTTAGGCCTAGGAGACCTGACAGAGAAGATTCTTTCCCTGTCTCTTCTCATTCATTTCCCAACCTCTCTACAATTTCTGGGTTCCCCTCCCTTGTCCAATGTAAGTGTGGTGTCAAAGCAAAGACTGCCCTGCACAAAGCTGAACAGACAAGGAGGATTTATTGCAGAATCTCGCAGTAGGCCAGAGAGGCCAGAGCTCAGTCTGAGCTCAGAGAGTTTTTAAAAGCTGGAGTGGGGAGGAGTCTTAGGCCACCTGTGTTTGCTAATTGGCTTTACCCACTGGAAAAAATAACTTTTTCTTATCGTTACAGCAGGAAGTAGTTTTACAACATGGAGCAAGGCTCCCACCAGAGTTTGGTTCCTTTTTGTTGTTGTTGTTATGTCACTTTCATTTTATTTATTTATTTATTTATTTATTTATTTATTTATTTATAAATTTATTTTTTATTGGTGTTCAATTTGCCAACTTATAGAATAACACCCAGTGCTCATCCCATCAAGTGCCCACCTCAGTGCCTGTCACCCAGTCACCCCCACCCCCCTCCCACCTCCCCTTCCACCACCCCTAGTTTGTTTCTCAGAGTTAGAAGTCAGAGTTTGGTTCCTGATAGGTACTCTGTCTTCCTCGAGGAGCACATTTCGAAGGATGGCTCTCAATCCTCCAGACAGGCATTTTAGGTTGTGACGCTGGCAAGAGGCTTTTAAAAAGATTTACATGTTAACAGGACAGAGAAAGAATTTATAAATACACATTTTTCTAAAGTGAATGTTCTGAGGAAAGAAAGGTCAGGGCCTCCAGTGAGGGAGGCTGTCTGAAGTTTAGTTGAGCCAAGGGGAAGGTGAAGGCTGTCTTTGCACATTGTTGTCCTCTGTCTCATCTAAGCCAAAATTTAGAGGCAACAGGAAGCTCCTTTTTCATCTCTAATGTCTTCTAATTGTTTACGTAGGCATTTCCGAATACAATTAATTTTGTAAATTGATTTTTAAGAACTTTTACCTAGGGAATGAATTTTATAAAGGAATTGTTTCCCCTTTATTATAGGTTTGGAAATAAAGTACCGATTTATAATATAGTCAAAGGTAATGTTGTTTTCATTCTGTATGTTTTTTTCTTTTAGTTAGTTATTCATTTTCATCTCATAATGACAGAAATTCACTGACACTTTTTTTCTAGTACTTTTGAAATGTTATCTTTTATATTTAAATATTTAGTGCGCTCGGAATTAATGTTAGTGAATTCTGTGTCACAGGGTTCTAGTAATTGTCCTCATTTGTGATGTATTAGAATTACCAATAACATAGTGTTATGCTAGGATTTGCTCTTTGGCATAATTTCTATCTATAATGATGGTTACCATAGACTCTGGAGATGGAGTACTCAGGTTCAAGATCCAGCTTTTTTGCCTTTGATCCTATATCCTTAGTGGATATTTAACCTCTTAGCACCTAGTTTACTCATCTGTAAAGTTGAGATAAAAATAGTGCAATGGTAGGAAAAATTGTGATGATGTTCCCCCCAAGAGTCTCACCTTCTGGTTATTCCATCAAATGCTAACCTAGGTATCACTGTCTTGGGACTTTGCAGATAGAATTAAGGTTACTTATCAGCTGACATTAAGATAGAGAGGTTATCTTGAATTACACAGGTGAGCTCAAAAGTAGTTGCATGAGCCCTTAGATGCAGAAGAGGAAGAAAGAAGGAAGGAGGCAGCCAGAGATGCTTGTGTAAAGTAGAAGCAGGAGAGAGATTCCGTGTGTGAGAAGACTTATCCCACAGTTGCTGACTGAACACATGTCAAGGAATGTGTGCAGCCACTAAAAGCTGAAAATGGTACTTGGCAGAGAGCCAGCAGGGAAATGGGGACCTCAGTCCTACAACCACAGGAAGTTAATTCAGCCAACATCTAAATGAGTTTAGAGGGTGATTCTTCCCTGAAGCCACCATTAAGGAATACAGCCCTGAGACACCTTGATTTTAGACTGGCAAAAATCTCATTGAACAACTAACCTACAGAAACTATGAATAGTAGGTTTGTTGTTTTAAGGCCCTAAATTTGAGGTGATTTGTCATGGCAGTGAGGGGGTTCAGGAAACACCCCACTCCACCTCCCCCTGGAATGTGCCTCTTTGTCATGTGGATTGTTTTGAGCTGAAGGCACGTGAGAGCCTTTGGGTTTAAGAGAAAGTTTTGTCCCTCCCTTAACCACACAGAAGAATCTAAATTGAGGGTCTTTCCCAAAATAAGGGCTATTAACAGAGATAATTTTTATCTGAGACCCATTTGTATAGTAGGGCAAACATCTCATTACCAAACATCTGTTCTCCGTATCACCCTGTGAAATGCATTCCTTTCCTCTGAACTCTCAGGCCCCTACCCCTTCTCCTTAATTCAGAGTGATGTATATCCCTCATTTTATCTGTCTTTGGAATTTCCATATCTATACTAAATGTAATTGTCTCCTGTTAATCTCTCATTTCAATTGGATTCTTAATCCAATTCTAGGACCTTTGAGGGGACAGGAATTCTTGCTCCTCCACAGCAATAATGGACAATGAACACAAGCACATAAGTGAAAGAATTATCATGCAAAAAAAAAAAAAGAATTATCATGCATATTAAACAAGTTCACTTGTGTTAAACACTAGGATAGTACCTAGCAGGAATTAAGTGATAAATTCTGACTTTCATTAAACTACTCCATATATTATTTCATTCTTGCACATCAGGTCTTATGTACTATATTGTTAGAATGCATATCAATAATTTGGTATAAAATATACTCATATTGGGTTTTCATATATAGTTTTTAAAAAAATTTTTTTTAATTTTTATTTATTTATGATAGTCACAGAGAGAGAAAGAGAGGCAGAGACACAGGCAGAGAGAAGCAGGCTCCATGCACCGGGAGCCCGACGTGGGAATCGATCCTGGGTCTCCAGGATCACGCCCTAGGCCAAAGGCAGGCGCCAAACCGCTGCGCCACCCAGGGATCCCTCATATATAGTTTTTAAATATGTTCTCAGATAGCCTTACTCATTTATCATTCCTCATTTTTTCAAATTTAAATCACCATTGGCATTTTTATTAGAAATACTTTAACATGTATACAACTGATTCTACTTTCTGTTTGATTCTATTTATAAAAATAAAAGTTTTTAGCCAGACTGTTGTAATTGAACACTTATTACTATGTGCTCTCTCAAGAATTATTTTGTAATTTCTCTTACTCTTACATTCATTTATATTATTTAGATCAGTTTTTCTTTTATTTTCAAGGATACATGTTACCCTTTAGTCGCATTTCATTCCCTGTTCTTTATACCTGTTATTTATTGTTGCATTATCAATAGCCTATATTTAATGTTCTTCTATTTTAAATATTTGTCTTTATTCTTTGGATTATAAGGGACATTCCTACAGTTCTCATTAGTATGACTAATTAAATTTTATATTGTTTTCATTAAAAAATAGGTCAAGTTTTACAAATGTTAAATTGTCTTATAATATTTTCATATCCCAGTGAGAGTGTCCCTCCCCTCCTCCCCACTCTCTGCATGCTTTGTTACTGTCACTTACATTTTTCACTTGAGTTAATTGTTATCTCATCTCTATCTATTTTATATGGTCAATATTTTCTTAAATTTTTAGGAGAACTCAATTATATTTTTCATATTTTTCTTCACTGCTATTTTACTTGTTATGTTGACTTTTTCTCATTGGCTTTATTAAGGAGTTCAGATGTTCTTTGTTTCCCAGTCATTAAATGGAGAGCTCCGACTTGGCTCACGTTTTGACATAAACAGAATAGGTAAATTATTTCTGCTCTTCTAATTCTTCAAGTCAGAAATGAATCTGGATTGTAAAATGTGTCCCCAACTAGTATTCTACTGAAATGAAAGGGGGGGAAAAAGAAATGAAAGGGCTTTCCTTTTTTTTAATGACAGGAATTTATTACTGGAATATTTGAAACAGTTCCTTCCTTTTCAGAAACAGTGCATGAGCATCTGTAACCCATTACACACCAACACTCCAGCTTTTTCTATCTCTGTCCTCCCTGTGATGAACCTCACATCTTAAGGTCTAACAGGTCACTGGATGTCCAGTGCAGCCCTGAAATGGAAATGAATGAGAACTAGAGCATCCAATGTGGTTCACATTCTTGGAAAAACAAAACAAAACAAAATTTAAAAAAACAGAGGCTACTCCTGTAAGGTGTATGGATGTAAGTTTTGGCAAGAAAATGGAACATATATTTCTCCTTTCTGGTCTGGGAAGACTTGTTTTCTCTGGGATTGGATGGAAATCTGCCATCATATTCTCAACACCTTTCATTTTTTTGTGTTAAGGTCCTGTCTCTGCTATGGTTGGTGACAATTTCTTTGGGACCTGGAAACTCTTGACCAGAGGTTCAGGTTTTAGTAGTTTGTATTTGTTTTTGTTTCAATTGTTTTTAAGAAGGGAAGAGAGAGAGTGAGCATGTGCATGCACATGGGGGAGAGGGACAGGGAGAGAATCGTAAGCAGGCTCCCTGCCGGTGTGGAGACCTACACAGCTAGATCCTACCACCCTGAGATCATGACCTGAGTGAAATCAAGAGTCAATCTTTAATGGACTGAGCCACCCAGGCACCCCCAGTTTTTAGTAGTTTTATAACATTGCATCTTTTTTCTGTGTTTTCATGAGTATTTCATGAGAAATAGGGAACTCAGCAGCCCTTGTTGGAAGTCATTATTTCAAACTGTAGAATTTCTTTATTTTTGCTGTATATTTCATTAAAGCAACTGGTACTAGAAAATCATCTAAGATTTTGGCAATAGATTGACTTTGGCTTTTCCTTGTAAAGATAAAATTTGGGTACTATTCTGTATTTTCTCAGATACTTGAAATATTTTGTGAAAACTAGGCAATGAAATGTCTGGTGACTTCTTAAATTCTGACTTTTACTTTGGATTTTTTATGAACACAAAATAAGCCAACTCAGCTTTCCATATTTTTTCAAATTATTTGGTCATAGCAGAGAAGATATTTTTACAATACTGTTTAGTCACACTTCTCAGGGAGAAGTTCTCTATAGTTCTGTGTCAGTAGTAAACCAGCATAAGCCGACAGATAATGATGTGACTACCCCAGGGCAATGCAACCACAGAAAGAATTCTCTATGTATGTGGACTGGAAGACTACATTTAGACAGTTATTAAACTCATTTATTAAACTCATTTTGAACAGTTGACATCATGAAATCTCAAATGTTTTGAGCTGTTTAAGTAGGTCACAAAACTGTGTCTCACCCAAACTTCTCCATTCCTATTATTGTTTTCCATCTTACTCTTTTGAAAATAACTGACTTTCATGCAACCCTTAATCTTTTTTAAAAGCTGAAAGAGGGCCTTTATAAGCAGTGGAGTAGGAAAAAAAATGAAAGAAAAAGCTTCAAAGGAAAACTGAAGCACAACTTGAAACTGTCACAGGGCTGGGAGCTGCTGAAACACGCAAAAAATGTTTTCAGACTTAAGGCAGACTGCCTGACAGAGCAAGCATGACTTCTCCAGTAACTTCTTTGGAGGGTTATAAGCAGCAATGCCCTCACTGAATCACAGCTTCGAACCCCTGTTGAGGAGGGGTCTCTCCTTTTGATCAGTGTTAACGGGGTTGACACAAGCTGGCTAGCTTTTGAATCATTCCACTAAGGTTGTCCTGTTTGTGTATCTGTACTCCTGTCCTGGCCCTGTTTCCTTTTTCTAGAATCATGAAACAAAAGAAGGAGAAAAGAGAATATATCAAGGTTTTTGATGGAAGAAAACCATTCAGTGCTATCCTCTTCTCTTTCCTCAACTTGGACCCAGTCCAAGTCACACCACAATATTTAGATTGTGAAATGTCATTGATAATGTGAAAAAAATATGCTGTAGTCATATAAACAGCACACTCAGTAGAGTTTTCTCATGTTTGCAGGGCATGATCTTTATCTATTCATAAACAACAGATTACTGATTGCTTTAGACAACAACCACCTGAATATGCCTCACTGTTTTGTAAGGTATGAATATGGGCACAGCTCCTGGGTGGTTTTTCCTGTTTCAATGCCCTAGCAATGCCCCAGTGGTAGTATCTGGCTGGTGGTTAGATGGATCTGGATGGTTCAGGATGCTTCACTCCTCTGTCTGGCACGTAGGGGAGGAAAGACTGAAGGCTGAGCTCAGAACCCCTCTTCCATATAATTTTAGGGGCCTCCCTAGATGGTCTTCCCAGCTAAGTAGTTGGACATTTGGACATCTTTTATGGTAACTCAGGCTCCAAAAGGCTAAGATGGAAGTTGCTACAGGTTTTAGAGTGTGAGCACAGACCTCTATTGATCAAAGCAGTTTGAGCCAGCCCAGATTCAAAGGGAGTAAGAATCAGACTCCAACTTTCCCTGAAAAAGAAAATTAAAAAAAATGTGTGGCATTCTTTTATACACCTCAGACATGATACATATCGGTGCTTAATACCAACATATGGAATATTTCATGTCCTTCACTTCACTTCCATCTGTGGTGCATTCGACTCAAATTCAGCACTGGGCAGACAAGAATTCACATTCAAAATTTAGCGACCCTGTATTCCCTGTTCTGTGTACACATGTGCATGCGAGCAGGTCGCTGGCCCTGGCCCTTCTCTTTGTTCCTCTCTCTCTCCATGTCATCTGTGTTAGAGTGAAATTTGAGCAGCTAGCCTGACTTCCAAAACATTTTAAAGTGTGTGTGGTAGAGAGGTGAGGAAGATAATTTCTCTCCAGGAAACATATGGCACAAGTGCCATATATTCAGGCAGTGGGTCAACCAAGTGTTACTTCAGGATTATAAATGAGAAACAAATTGCCAGTGATGATGAACTGAGGCCTGACCTCTCCAAGCCCATCGTGGGCTTTCCTCCTCGACAGGACATATTGACGGGAAGGACACAAAACCAGAGCTAGTGAAATTGGAAGTGATAGGATGTCACGTGGGGGTGGGGATAGCCAGGTTTTCTTATTTGTTTTCCTGACTATAATCGAATACAATTATGCAACAGAAAGACCAAGGGAGGGAGGGAGGTGGGCAAGGAAGGAGAACAAGAAGGGGAAAGCCGAAAGCAGGGTTGGGGTGGGGGAGATGAAAGATACGGAAGATGAAAAATTGCTGGAGGAAAAAAAACGGTTCTAGTTAATTTCTTCAGCTCAGACCCAAATTAACTGTGTCCTACCAAGTATCCCTCAATACAAAATAAGCTTTATTTCTGTGCTGGCTATCCCTAAGTAAAATATTTAAGCTGTTATAACTATTAGAAGGCAAGAATTGTTTCTTTTGTTTGCTTATTCCATGGCCTTTTCAGTATCTGACACAGTATGGTAGGAACTGTGTATATAATAAAACCAGGTTACATGAAAGAAAATATGACCGAATCTAAACATGCAGCCAGATTAAGATATAATGAATGGATCACATGTACTGGCTTTATTGTTACATTAAACGCACCAATATACATCACCTTTGTAGATATGATCTAAGTAAAATTATTAAAATAATTAGATATTTGTGAATGGCCATAAGGTCTGTTTACACTTCTTTTTTTTTTTTAAGGCTTTATCTATTTATTCATGAGAGACAGAGAGAGACAGAGACACTGGCAGAGGGAGAAGCAGGCCCATGCAGGGAGCCTGACATGGGACTTGATCAGGGTCACACCCTGAGCTGAAGGCAGACGCTCAACTGCTGAACCACCCAGGAACTTCTTTTACATAAAAAAATAAATCTTAACCATTCTATCAATACCACCCAATTATATACTCATTTGCTTTTTTTTTTTTTTATGGTCCCTCTTCCCCCATTAAAATACCATCCACAAGAATGAGGATTTTGTTTTGTTGATCATTATTTCCTAAGCAGTTAGAACTCTTTCCCAATGAAAGGTGCTCCATGAATATTGGATGAATAAACAGACACAATATAATAGTTACAAAGTCGAGAGGGCAGATGCCTATCGATGAGCCAGCATGTCTGCCTTGGGCCATCTGAGGCCACTGGTAGCTAGAGACAGTTTGCAGCATTTCTTAATCAGAAGCCCTGGTCTGTCTCCCTTCTCTTCCTGAGAGCTTTCTCCACCACTAAGGGAGCTTGCTCTCCACCATCAGATGCAATTCTGTAGCTTATGCCCTTGTGAGCAATGCTCCCCCTGGGGCAGGATGAGAGTTAACAGGAGAGTGTGAGAGTTGGCCTGCTTCCAGTAGGTAAGAGAGTCCTGGGGTGAGTTTCACAGTGCTGCTCAGAGGGCCCTACGGCCAGGCAGGATGGTGCCGTCCTTGCTCTTAGGAGCAACTTCCTCATGAATACATTCACTCTGGGCTCTTCTCTGTCCCACTCTCCTCTCTCTCTACTTGGGTTTCTCAGGACTACACTTTGGAGAACCCAAACTATGGACACTTAAAAGTCATTAACGAGCAAGTGTGTAATGATTAAACTTTTTTATTTTGTTATTTGTCTGAATCAAGGGGAAAAAAACAACAAATTCAGGAGTCATTAAAATTATGCATCAAAACAACTCAGTCAATACTTACAAAGTACTAATAGATTTCAGGCAGGTTTTGTCCAGGAGTGTGTATTCATCCTTATGCTTTATGCCAGTGCCTACATCCCTGCCACTCCTAAGTACCTTTCTAGGTTTAAGTTGTAGAAAAGAACTCATCTTAAGTAAAGCATAGATAATCTTATTTCATGTTTAACAGTTATTTTTCCTGGAACTTCAAAAATTACAGTTCTTTTTTTAATTTATTCATTTATTGGATAGAGAGAGAGAATGAGCACAAGCAGGGGGCAGGCAGGGGGAGAAGTAGAAGCAGGTGCCCTGAGAAAGAGGGAGCTTGACGTGGAACTCGATCTCAGAACCCTGGGATTATGACGCGACTGGAAGACGTTCAACAGACTGAGCCACCCAAGTGCCCTACATTTCAAGATAAGCAGTTAAAACATGGAAGAGTGACATTTTTGTGTGTGTATTATCAATAAGAATCTTTAGGCTTTGTGTATAATCCTTCCAAGTGTCATTTTGAAGAGTATTTGTTTTCTAGTGAATTTTCAAATACATTCCATCTGTGAAACATCTCTTTTGAAAAGACGACCTTTAAACATGAAGTTGAAAAGAAATTTGTGATAACTAATTTTACCATTAAATGAGAAACATCAAAACTGATATGTTTTTATTGCTATATTACTTAGCAATAGTACTTTTTGATGTTTGGCATATTGATCTTTTTTTTTTTTAAGATTTATTTATTTATTTAGAAAGAGAGAGAGAGGCAGAGGGAGAAGCAGGCTCCATGCAGGGAGCCTGACATGGTACTCGATCCGGGGCCTCCAGGATCACACCCTGGGCTGCAGGCGGCGCCAAACTGCTGGGCCACCAGGGCTGCCCTTGGCATATTGATCTTGTGTGATTTAGCAAAATCATAAAATGAGATCCATCCTTTTTGTTACCAAAAACATACTACTCGCTAACCTATGTGAAAAGAAAGTGAAAAAGAAGAGAGATTATGAGAAGGTTGTATCTTAGCACCTCTCTTTGTATGTGCCATGTAAGAAGGTCGCATTAAAATTGCTACACCTTATTGCTAAATCAGATGACCATAATGAGTTCTTTGGTGTTTATATAAGCCTCATAATCACAGTGTTTGGAAAAAAAATAGGCAAGTTTATTTCACTTTTATGTAATAGTTCTAAATTAATTGTCAACATTCACAAAATAATTTTGTTCTACATGGACACTTGGCAGCTTGGATATCTCCAGCGTCATGAAACCACATCCCATACAGCATTTCCATTGTCTCAAAGCTGAATCAGCATGGTCCCTAGCAGCTCTGTCAGTGGAGAGGATAAGGCCACAATCCTGAGGACTCAACATGAAAGTGGAAAACATCACTTCTGCTCACACTCCATAGGTAATTTGCTTAGGTAGACACTCCTCCCTGGGAGGGAAGAGAGAGAAATATGTTGTTCCCATGTTCCCAGAAGGAAGGAAAGACAGGTTTTGGAGGACCGCTCACTACTCCCTAAGCAAACAGTTAAGGCTTTCGGTGTAATAGGTATACCTATTACAGGTATAAAAACATTTTGTGTGATTTTAGAATTCTTGAGTTTGGTCTGAGTTTAAAAAGGCGGTATCTGTAATATTCATTCCCATTGTGTGTGCCTAAGAAATGGTGTCTACCAGTCTTATGAACAAGGATTCTAGTTTTTAATGTATAAATTAAATCTAGTTTATGGCATGTTTTAATAAAATATCAATGCAAAACAATTAGTGACTTTTCACATTCAAAAAGTTTAGTGGCAAAATGTCTCCTGTAGGCATGTCTAACTACTTGTGCACAGATTTATTTCAAAGTCGTTACAGAATCGTTCTGATTCATAACATTCTAGATTTTTGTCAAAGCTTAAAAATAGCAATTGCCATCATTGCACACATCCTTCCTTGGTGATGAAATCCATGACACCTCACACGTAGGTAAGGACAGCTTTTTTTTTCGATGACCGTATGCATAATATTAGTCACATAACAAACAAATAATCTTCAAATCCTCTGCTACTGCCATGCCTTTGAGAGCAGAAAATATCAATAATTTCATCTTCCAACACATCTTAACATATAGGTGGAGACATTGATTAGCCAGATGCACAACATGTTTAGAAACATTCACACTTTGAATACTTATCACTATAATTATAATTATTTAATAATTGTCTCAGCCTTGTTTCAGAAACATCAGTCTTCTTTGCATTGTTCTATTGTGTAGAGATTGAAAGCTATAGATTTAAAATTGATGATTTGTATACACTACTATAGCATTAATTTTACAAAATAGAGAGGCTTACATGAGCCAGCTTGATAATGGTGTCATCTAGCTTCGTGAAATAATTTCTCAAGAATACTTATTTATGAAATAAAGTAGATCTAACGCACATAAAAAATGCAGGGATATTTATCTATTTTGTATTATTTATTCATGATACTTCTCTTTCCTCACTCTTGCCATGGTTTAATATGGAGAAAAAAAATTCTACTTTTCCAGTGAACTTTGCCTTGACCAGGTATTTTTTTTCCTTTTCCTTTTCTTTTTCTTTTTCTTTTCTTTTTCTTTTTCTCTTTTTTCTTTTTCTCTTTCTTTTTTCTCTTTCTTTCTTCTTTCTTTCTTTCTTTCTTCTTTCTTTCTTTCTTTCTTTCTTTCTTTCTTTCTTTCTTTCCTTTCCTTTCCTTTCCTTTCCTTTCCTTTCCTTTCCTTTCTTCTTTCCTTCTTTCTTCTTCTTTTTTTTTGCCACTGGAATGCAAATAGAACAGATTTACCATTACTGAGCAGAGGTTTTTAGAGATGTGTGTTTCCACTCACCACTCTGGGAACACATCCCATGTAAGATAGGCCCCTTCATCCTGGATCCCAAAGTGAGGAAACACACAGAGGAGTGTCTCATCCAGCTTGCATCCTACATCCAGGTCCAGCAACGATAAACCCAGTAGAGTGCTCAAGAGTCATAATAGACTCTCAGACGCTGAAGCAAGACATAAATGCAAGGCATTATGAACATCGAAGTTGCCAGCGGAATATTGTGTATGATCACGACAGAACCAGACTGATGCCAAGAGTGGCACCAGATGTAGAATGTTGCCAGGACAAAACCTCAACAGCGTGGTATTTGCATTAGAGACTCATGGTTCAGGCATTCGGCTGTTATTGCAGATGCAAAATATTCAGCCCATGTAAAATAATGGGATAAAATTTGGCAAAACTGTCACCTGACATAACTTTGGGGTAGAACTGTTCCAAATGAGCCCTGGAACAAGGGCACAGGAGTTCCCTGAGCTGGAGTGGTTTCTGCTTGTTCTGAGCAGAAACAGGAAGAGGCACTGTATGTTTCTGTTTACTCCTCTGAATCCTTCCTCTTCCCTGAAATCCCATGTCCCAGAGGAGAGGAGCTCCTTCAGGTTGTGTCCTAGAATGAGGAGACTTTAATCCCACACTTAATCTGTGGCTAATCACAGCTAAATCTAGCAGAGGTCATCTCCACAAATTACAGCATATAGTTTAGTAGAGAAGCAGCCAAAAATGCATAGACCTGTGAGTCATTAACATTTGTCACTGTCACTCACTGGTTTCCAGGGTTATTATATGCATATGGCAGGGCAGATATAGACAACTAGATTTTCCTTTACACTGTCAGAAATATATTGTTTGTCATTAAAATATTTTGAAAAAAAATGCTTTGATTTTTTTTCTTTTCTCAGTATTTTAAAGTATTCATGAAATGGTTGCATTTATAATCCATCTAAATGTTCATCCTTTTATAGTTTTGTATTATATTGCTTCCCCATGTCTTAGAATCATCATATAGTCTTTTTTTTTTAAAGTTCTATTTGGCCTAATGTATGTGTCTGGAATATCAGACTTCAGATTCTTAAAGGGAAAAATTAATTGGTTTTTTTTTGGAAAAATTAATTGTTGATTACAATCAGCAGTTGAGCCAATTAAAAAAATAATTTCTGCTAAAATAGTTGGTGTTTAAATTGCATATAATATTCTCACTAAAGGAATACATCAATAATTTACCTAGAGATAATGTTTTAGCAGGCAATGTTTAAAAGAATTTAGACTAATGAATTGCATAATCATTCAAAAAATCAGTCATTATCGATCAAAGATTCCTTCAATAATTTGTCTAATGTTCAGATTTTAGATTTGTAATTACAAGTTTTTTTTTTTAATTTATTTATTTATGATAGTCACAGAGAGAGAGAGAGGCAGAGACACAGGCAGAGGGAGAAGCAGGCTCCAGGCACCGGGAGCCCGACGTGGGATTCGATCCCGGGTCTCCAGGATCGCGCCCTGGGCCAAAGGCAGGCGCCAAACCACTGCGCCACCCAGGGATCCCTAATTACAAGGTTTTAAGGGCTACTCCAATCAGCTGTATAAATCCATAACTTTCCCAAAAAATAAAATATTGTATACTAAATCAGACTTTCTATGATGATTAGAAAGGTAAATTTATTTCAAAAATCAATGTGTTTGTAGCTGATATGCAGTACTTTGATCTAAATTCCACGCTAAAATAAAAGTTGTTAATATTATTATATAAAAATAGTTTTGAAGCAAGCAGACCCAGTCAGAACCCAGGAGCAGGTCCCACAGGACTAGCCAAGTGGGTCCTTGGCTGCGTGTAGGGGAGGACTCAAACATGAGCCAGAGGAACTGAAAAGAGAGGTTATTGTGTAGTGTAAATGACAGGTATAGCAGACAGAGTGTCTGGACTTGGAAAGGAGAGTGAATCTTGATGTCATGTAGAGCTAAGGGGTTATATTAGGAAAGGTTCGAGGGTACACATTCCTCCAGGAATTCAGGGTAGGTTCCAATCAAGGGCAGATGTGAAGTGAACAATAGGTGCTACTCCATAAATAATCAAAGCATTGATGCCAGTATCAGCCCAGGTTGGTTTGAAGCTAAGTCCTGGAACTGGCTGTTTGGGGCCTAGGGCAAAATTCAGAGAATGATTAACTTTCTTGCTTCCCCTGGAAGTGGGGTCTTTGGCTTATTCAGAGGCAAAATGTGGAACATGAGTAAATGGGGCCTAGCAGAAAACCAGCAGAGAGGGAGCTGGAGTCCCCTCTGCCCCCCCTCCCATACTAATTTTGACTCTTTCTTGTAAAATGATCCCTGAATAACTTCTGTGTCCTTTTTGAGTAACCTGATTTTCCTGAAGGTCCTTTTGTTAAGTCACCCCTACATTGAGTCAATCCAGTACCTCTTTCACTTATAAAATATATCTCAGTCTATTACTTTTCGGTTGTGCAAAGTGAAGAAAAAATTCATTTTTGTCATATTTCCTCATTTAAATGTGGACAATAATATTCTCATGTAGTTACTGTGAATAAAGTTTTTTAACACAAAACAGAGTATCCAGTATATAAGTATATAAATGTTTGTGCATTTCCACGTCACTGAGATATCCCCACCTCTTCCCTGTGTAATCACCTATCTTGTTTCCAGAAGTCTTCTTTATTCATAAAAATGAATTTTCTCTTTGTACTTAGCAATGCCTACGGGTAGTAGACAAAATATGTCCTTATACAAAGGAAAGCAATGTGCGTCCGTATACATACCAGTTATAATTCTCAACATTGATATAAGTAGCTATACTCTTAGAGAATTATACATGGATATGTATGTGCACGTGCCTGGGTGCATTTATCTACATGTTCAGATTAGTAGAGAAGAGGGAAAGGATATACTTTGTAATAGACAATATAGCCTCTGTTGGAGTATAGATGATAAATAATAATAAGGTGTGGCCTTTGAGTCATTTTGGAAGTCACCCTTCTTCTCAAATATAAGGGAATCAAGTCAAATTCTTTAATTTGAAAAAAATTTTAAAAATTTGACGACAATTAAGACTCATGTTTCTAACAAGGGCCCATTTGTTGGGCTGTCACAATAAAAATTAACACCAGCATTTATGAGGTCCTGGCTCTTTTCTCCTGGAGGAACTATCTTGCCCATTGTTTGTCATGACCCCTGGCTCTACATGTCAAGAAACTCTTCTTTCTCTGTTGTGCTCTTTGGTCACAGCTTCTGTGAACGGGTATTCTGGGACCCTCCATCCTTGGTATCATACTCCCTCTAAAGACTACTGCTTATGGAAGACTAATGGTCTGTGATTCCAAAAGTCAGTGGTGCAAACGCACCTCATGGAAACCTCATGGTTTCTTTGCTAACAAGATCCCTTCACAAGTTCAAGTTCACTAGACATTGCAATTGTCACTGATGGCAGGCAGTTTTCCCCAATCATATGTATCAAATCTGCTTTATTTTCTGCTGCTTTGCTCCCATGTGCCCCACCTCAATTCAGTTCTCAAATTTGAGCACTCTCTCGTGCTCCCTTCCTCCCTCCCTCTTTCTCTTCTCTCTCTCTCTCCCTTTCTCTCACACTGTCCAATAGAGATATTTTACTGAAACTCTGGATCTTCCATTGTTTGAAGTTAGAATCGGTGGCTTCAGCTTAGAAAGCCCTTCATCCCTTCATCTGTGCCTGCCAGCTGGCCAGTTTGTTTAGGTATAAACCCGTCTCTTCCCACATGGGTTTTAATCCAGCCCACAGAAGCTCGCACAACCTAGCAAGGGTTCATATTCTGAGTCCTGTTTCTAGTTTCTCCCCTGGAACTTTGACCCAGCAAATACATGTGGGTTTTTTTGTTTGTTTGTTTGTTTTCTTTTTTCTTCCTTGTTGCAGATGATGATTAAGTAAATCTTTTCTGTTACAAACATGGATTACTGTTTTTAAAGTCTCCAGTATTAGTTTTCTCACTTTTTGCCATGCAGCTGTTAAATCAATGCCACATATTTTTGGGGTTGGCTAAGACAGAGCCCTGCTTCAAAAAGTTGCATTCTCTGTGAGCTAGGATCCTAATTTTCCATATTGTTAGGAACTATATTTAATAATGAGAAAGCAAAACTATCCATCCAGTGGCCTCCATCCTGGTAGTTCAAAGAAGTCAAAAGGAATGTTCAAGAAACCAATTATTTAGTGATAAGTATGTAAAAACTGCAAAATATGAGAGGCAACTTGGGAAGTAATGGGAATGAAAGACAGCAAAGGTGACATCCCACTGAAAGAAGAGAGAAACAAACAAACAAAAAATATTAGCCCTTTGAAAATACCTGCATTGCACTTTCTTAAATTATGAGTTGGATATGATGCTTAAATAACTAAGTCTTCCTCCAGATATCAAGGAGGCAGATGAAAAAAAAGAAAGCCTTCAAATAGAATAAGTAGATTGTTTGCTTATTATGCCAACAACTTTAGAAGGTCCTGACTTTTTAGAAAGAATAATAAGTAACAAAAAAGTTGTTTAGAAATGGCTAGTAGTACCATTCTCTGTGAACCAAATAAGGACAAAAACATTAGCTACGGCGTACTTACGCATATAGTTGTATATATAACATGGGATTAATTAAAGGCACCTAGGGCATTATTCAAAGGTGGAGAGAGGCAAGTTTGAGGGAGGACCCCCTAAATATAAACAGAGTAGAGAAAAGGAAATTAGTCTGTTAAAGCAATGAGCTTCAAGAAATTGATTTTTACTAATGATAACAAATAGAAATGTTCTCAGGAAAGCAAGTTCAAAAGGTAAATGAGTCCCGGAAATCACAAAGCCGACTTTCGGAAATCATTTCAGCTGTACTTTCTAAAAGTTTATATTGAATAAGAAAAAGAATGAAAATAAACCATCCAAACTCATAGCTACATAATACTGTGAAATTTAAATCTGATAACATGGACATAAGGAAAGAACAATCAGGATAAAGGTAGTTCAAAGATATGCTTCTCCCAGAACACAAGGCAGAGGAACATCCTTTAAGATGTATTTTGTATTTAGGAAGAGATAACCAAAATAAAGCATCAGTACTGTCCTTTAATGTAAACGATATCTGGGAAACGAACTAGGGGTGGTGGAAGGGGAGGTGGGCGGGGGGTGGGGGTGACTGGGTGGCGGGCACTGAGGTTGGCACTTGACGGGATGAGCACTGGGTGTTATTCTGTATGTTAACAAATTGAACACCAATAAAAAATAAATTTATTAAAAAATAGATTTGATACTGGTGGAGCAATTAAAGTGTATAATCCTTTTTATATATTTTTTCCTTTTTATATTTTATTAACATTTATTTTATTTTTTTGCCATTGCTAACAGTAATACGTGCAGATCATGACCTGAGCCCAATGCAGACACTCAACCATCTGAGCCAACCTGGGTGCCCCAAGTATAATACTTTAATATATTATTGGATTTTATATACAAATAGTTTGTTGAGAGCTTCTGCATCTGTATTAAAGAAGGATATTGACTATGGTTTTCCTTTTTTGTAATGCATTTCCCTGCTCTGGTTATTAGTAGGTCATGAAATTATTTAATAGCTATAGGTCCATTTCAATGATTGATTTCTCCTTGTTTGAGTTTTGGTTTGTGCTTTTCAATTATTCTATTTCATCTATATCATTAAATTTGAGGGCATGGAACTATCTGTATTATTCCATTATAATCCTTTTAAGGTCCATGAGATCCGAAGTGATGACACTTTCTCATATCTGATATTTGTGATTTATGTCTTCTCTCCTTCATTTTTGTTAGACTGCTTATGGCTTTTCAATTTTCTTAGTCTTCTCAAAGAACTACCTTTTGATTTTGTTGATTTTCCTCATTATTTTCTTGTTTTCAGTTTTATGTATTCTGTAATTTTTATTATGTCTTCTCTTCTGTTTGCTTTAGATTTAAAATTGTTCTTTTACTCTCATTTCCTGAGGAAGAAGTTTAGGGTATTGATTTTGGATCTTTTTTTCTGATATGATGTAAATTTCCCTCTAAACACTGCTTTTGCTGCATCACACTCATGTTTTTAATATGTTTACATTTTTCTTACATTCAAAATATTTTTTTTCAAAATATTTTCTAATGAGAATTTTTTCACTAAGTCATGTGTTGTTTGGGCAGCCTGGGTTGAGCTTGGAGGCACTAGTCTTGTGTGCCGGGACATTCCAATTACCTCTCCCAACACTTCCGTCACGCAGCGAGCCTAGGCCTTTTAAAAGCGAAGGGTACCTGCAGGCAGGATGTGGAGGTACAGGCCATAAGCTCAACTCTCAGAATTGTGTATGCATGGGAGGCAGATGTCTGCTACCCACTCGGACATGGGAGTTGGAACCTAGCTACACTCTGATTGAAGAAGGCCTTTGGAAATCGCTGTATTCAACTCAGATACGCGTGAGTTCAGGCCCAATGCTTACACATGCTTTTCTCCCAACCTCTCCCAGCCACTAACATAAGGATGTTAGCAGCTACGTCTACACTCAGGCAGGATGCGGGAGGGTAATGCCCTGACTTCAGCTCTCACAGGGAAGCATGCCTAGAAGCCAACTCTCAACTAGCTGTGTTCTTCTGGCAGTGAGAAGGTAGCAGTATTCTGAATCAGGATGTTCCAAGATTACCACTCTACTGCACCTGGAGATACCGTCCAGGTCTGCGTTGTTAACTTGCGTCTTAGAAGCCTCTGGCAAACGTCTCTGGTGAAGACGTGTGAAACTCACCCTGCAGGCAGTGTGGAACTGTGAGGGACTGAGGGTCAGCTCAACTCTCAGGAGTAAGATTCTTTTGGACAAGGCGTTCAGCTACCTTCTCACGTATGGAACTTAGCGTGTAGCACCAGTCTACCACAGGAATTACTAGGAAATCGCTGGATTGATCTTGGTGGCACTAGTCTTGTGTGCCGGGACATTCCACTTACCTCTCACAACACTTCCGTCACGCACCGAGCCTAGGCCTGTTTGCAGCGAAGTGTACCTGCAGGCAGGATGTGGGAAGTACAGGCCATAAGCTCAACTCTCAACGGTGTGTACACCTGGGAGGCAGATGTCTGCTAGGCACTCGCACATGGGAGTTAGAAACTAGCTACACTCTGATTGGAGAAGGCCGTTGGAAATCGCTGTATTCAACTCAGATACACGTGAGTTCAGGCCCAACGCTTCCACATGCTTTTCTCACAACCTCTCCCAGCACCTAACATAAGGATGTTAGCAGCTACGTCTACAGTCAGGCAGGATGCGGCAGGGTCCTGCCCTGAGCTCTGCTCTCAAAAGGAAGCATGCCTGCAAGCCAGCTTTCCACTAGCTGAGTTGTGACCGTGAGAACGTAGCAGCATTGTAAGTCAGGACGTTCCGTCAATACTGCTCCACCGCACCTGGAGACGCAACCATTGAAGCCTGCAGCTTGCCCCTTGCGTCCCATGAGCTTCTGACAAACATGTCCAGTGAGGATGTTCGTAGCTCCATGTGCAGGCAGTGTGGAACTGGGAAGGACCGCGTGTCAGCTCACCTCGCAGAAGGAAGTTCCCCAGAGAGACAGCTTTCAACAAGGTACTCAGGTTTGGAAGTTAGTATGCAGCTCCCTTCTGAGGGAGGAATTCCTCCGAAGTCGCTGGATTGAGCTAAGAGACACTTGCCTCTCACAAAGCTTGCGTCCCGGATCGAACGAAATCCTTTGGAAGCGAAGCGTACAGGTGGTGAGCATGAGGGAGGTACAGGCCACAAGCTCAACCCAAAGGAGTGTGCATGCCTTGGAGGCAGCCGTCTGCTAGGCGCGAACCTGAGAAGGCAGACACTTGGTTCTCACTTCGCTACTGTCCCGCATACAACGAAATGCTGTGGAAGCAGACCGTACAGGCAGTCATGATGGGGGAGTTGTGGGCCATAAGCTCAAGTCTCAGGAGTGTGTATGCTTTGCAGGCCGATGTCTGCTAGACACTTATCCAGGGGAGCTAGAACCGAGCTACACTCGAATTGAACAAGGACGTTGGCAATCGCTGTATTGAACTCAGATAAAGGAGAGTACGGGCCTGTCACTTCCACATGCATTTCCCCCAACCTTCCCAGCACCTAACATAAGGATGTTAGCAGCTATGCCTCCAGGCAGTCAGGAGGCCGGAGGGTCCTGTCTTGAGCTCACCTCTCAATAAGAAGCATGCCTCAAAGGCACCTTTCCACTAGCTGCGTTCTTATGGCCATGAGGACTCACTCTGCAGGCAGTGTGGAACTGTGAGGGTCTGAGTGAGAGCTCAACTCTCAGAAGTAATTGGAAATTAGATTGTGTATATAGGCCCCAGAGCTCAAGACAGGTAGAGAGGATGAACAGAACATTAAAGGAGACCTTAAGGGATCCCTGGGTGGCGCAGCGGTTTGGCGCCTGCCTTTGGCCCAGGGCACGATCCTGGAGACCCGGGATCGAATTCCACGTCGGGCTCCTGGTGCATGGAGCCTGCTTCTCCCTCTGCCTGTGTCTCTGCCTCTCTCTCTCTCTCTCTGTGACTATCATAAATAAATAAAAATTAAAAAAAAATAAATAAAGGAGACCTTAACTAAATTAGCCCTGGAGACTGGCCGGGACTGGGTGACTCTCCTCCCCTTCGTCCTATAGGTGCTTGCTGAATTTGATGATCGCCAACTTCTTTTCTCCCTCCAAATGTCTTAAACCCATGAGCAGGTGTGGCCTAAGCTGAGGGCCCTCTATGAGACTGGGCCACCCCCGATCCCCATCGATATCGGCCAGGTGACTGGGTGTACGTGTGTACGTGTGGAGATACCAACACCGGACACTTCAACCTCGCTGGAAGGGACCTTAACCGTGATCCTGACCACTCCCACCACTCTCAAGGTCGACGGGATTACTCCCTGGGTCCACTACACCCACGTCCAGCCAGCTGACCCACACACCGTTCTCAAGAACTTTGTTCCAGAATGGAAAAGCCAACCGTACAAGGACAATCCCCTAAAGCTAAGAGTGCGCCGTTCTCACTAATTTCCCACCTCCAAGTCTCCCTAGTCTGAGGTTGTCCTTCAAAATAGAAAGGGATTAGACTTAGTCTTCCTACAACAAAGGGTGTGTATGTGGGGGGGGGGGGGTTATGTGCTGCCTTAAACGTAGAATGCTGCTTCTTCACTGGAATATAAATGGGAGCGAGAACAGCAACAAGGTTGGTTAAAATCCTGGTTTAATCATTCCCCCTGGCTCACTCTAAGAGCAACCTGGACCCTTGATTGGATTCTGCATAGGATCCTCTGAAAAAGAGGGGAATGTGGGACCCAGGAAATTTAACAAAAATCCCCTACCCCTGGACAAGCAGAGGAGGACTGATTCCATTTTGTGCTACACCTGCCACCTCCTGTATGACCCCCACATAACCTGCTTATTGCTTAAGGCGCTGCCCCACCCTAGTCGAGCAGCTGGGCACACCCTAATCGGAAATCGGCTCAGAACAATGTAACCCTGCTTTGTGCCCACCAAAACTGCGCGCCAATTCTGACCAAAGTAATAGGCCAGCTCAAATGGATACTATAGGGTAAGATGTAATTCAATCGGCCACCTGCGTGTGGACCGACATGACTGTGCACCTTTCTGTGTATCCCATGGGCCACTGGCCCCTATAAAGCTGCTATGCCTCTTAGTCTCGGGGTCCAAGTCCCTGCTCCGCAGTGTCGGGTATATTTGGACCCAAGCTCGAGCTTGTAAATAAACCCTCCTGCGTTTGCATCGGTGTCGGCTCCTTGGTGATTTCTCGGATTTGCAATCTTGGGCACAAGACCTGGGCCTGCTGCCCTGACCTCCCTTCCAGGGCCACACTGACCGCCCCACAGGCCCTCTGTGCCCAAGGCACACAGACACGGGGATGCGGGGAGGGGAGGAAGTGCCCCAGAACCCGGCCAGCCCAGGCCCCCAGGACAGAGGGAGCACAGACCTCCTAGGTCGCTTTGCACAGACCCTGGTGACCTGAGGCTCCCTGACTGTCACTCTGTCCCAGCCCCTCCTGGCCCGCGGGGCACAGGCTGGGTCCCAGTAAAGTCCGTGGGGTCCTGACCCTGGTGTCTGGCCGCCCCTGGTAGGCACGTGGGGACGTCAGCTGTGTGTGCTGGCGGCGCCCCTGCAGGGGCTGGTTGGGGCCTGGGTGGTGCCCCCTCCTCCTCTATGGGGGTCTCTCCACACCCCGTGCACAAAGTTCCTGGAGACACAGAAACGGGCTGGCTGTGTATTTTCGCACAACACTTTCTTGACTTTCTACAGCAAAGGGGCTCAGAGCCGAGAGTGCGCGCCCTCCCCTGGGGAGGGAGACCTTTCTGTCCTTTAGGCGAGGGCAAGAATCACACGGGGTGGGGGGGCGGGGGCTGGAGTCCCACACCTGGGAGCATGTGTGGACTCCGGGTGGGGGCGTGTGTCCTGAGGTTTCAGCCTGAGAGACGGTTCTGAGGACAGCAGAGCTGACCTGGACCTGCAGCTCATGGGCTCCTGCGCTGGGTCCCCACAGGGCAGCTGGACCCCGGCCTCGGGCCCCCTGGGGCCCCAGCACCTGGAGGAGCCTGCCTTCTGCTGTGGGTGTTGGTGGGGCCCACCGGCCTACCCCTGCTCTCCCCACCCTGGGGTGTCCCGGGATCCCCAGGGCTGCCCTAGGTCAGCGACCTGGATCTGTGAGGCACACCCAGGGCCCAGGAGGCCACATCAAGCTGTGAGAGGGCTGGCTCAGCCCGGGGCCAGAATCCAGGCCTGGCCAGGGCCATGGGGGGCTGGATCCCTAATGGGATCAAATCACCCCAGCCCCCACAGAGCCCGGGGCCAGGCCAGCCCAGGTCCCTCTGGGTTAGGGGCTGGTGTCCTGTGCAGGGTGTGCTGCCCTCCAGGAGGGACAGTGGGAGGAGGCAGGGCACAGTGCATCCTGTGCTCCACCCACCTGCACCCACCCTGTCGGGGGCTCCAGGCATTCCCTCCTCCTTGCAACCCCTGGGTACTCTATGGGACACTAGGGCTTCTGATGGGAGCAGGCTGTCCAGAGAACCCCGGGGAGGCTGAGCATGTCCTACAGGGGGCAGCTGCACCAGGTCCTTGCTGGGGGCGGATGGTGTGGGGGCAGAGGTATGATGGTGGTGGAGTGTGGGGGATGGTGTAGGGGGGATGGTGTGGGGGTATAGTGTGGGTGGGGATTGTGTGGGGGTGTGAGGGGGATGGTGTAGGGGGGATGGTATGGGGGCGATGCCATGGGGGATGATGATGTAGGGGGATGGTGTGGAGGTGGGGAATGAGGGGGATGGCGTGGGGGGCCTGCGGACAAAAGGGCATCCCCTTTCTCTAAGATGCACACGGAGACGTGTACAGATAAAGGCGACCCCAGTCTGGGGTTTGCTGTGACACCTGCCCCTCGGGCCCCGCGTGGTCAGTGCAGGGCCCTGGCTGGACCGGGGGCATTATCTGGGGGTCATCATACTATGTATGTTTACAAATTGCAAATTGTCTCGAATAAAATGCATAGACTTTAGAAATATATAAAGCATCGAGGGTGGGTGTCACCCTGAGCCGTCTGGCCCTCATCGGATCGAAGTGTGTGTCCTGCTCCAGCCACGGCCATGCTGCCTGGCCCCCAGGTCCCCTTACTGCCCCCCACGGCCCCCACCCCAGCCCCCTGCTTTTCAGGGAGCCATCCCTCACCCCTTTGGGGTTCAGCTCACGTAGCAACCCCTGGAGGCCCCATCCTAGTGGCCTCCTCATCCCTGAACCCCGGGGGTGGGGTCACGGGGGTCATCCCCAGCACCCTACCATGCAGCGGTGTGTTGTTGGCTGCTGTTGCTTCCCCCAGCCTCAGAAACCCCGTGTTTCCTACCCAGAAGCCCCCAGGCCTCCCCTGGGGCCCCGAACCCTCCTGGCCCAGCAGCCTCACCCGACCCGGTAGCAGTCCCAAAACATGGTGTGGCTGCCGAACGTGCTGTTGACGTCCAGGCCTATCTGCGAGATGTCCCTGGAGGAGACCAGGGCCTCCTCCTTCATTTCCTGCGGGAAAACCGGGGAGGAGGAGCCGGCGTCAGGGACACAGACCCTGACCTGTCACCAGCTGCCATCCTGGGCAGGGAGCCCTGGGGCCACCATGGGAGTGTGTCCTGCCAAAACCTCCTGCCTTCCCCTGGGAGGCCGGGGACTGCGGCAGTGCCCACGGTGCCCATGGGACCTGTGTGAGGGCCTGTGCCCAGCTGTTGTGGGCGGGGAGGTGACTGAGGGTCAGCCTGGGTGGGAGGGGACAGGGGGTCAGCCCAGGTGGGGAGGGGACATGGGGGTGTTGTGCTCAAGATTGCGAATCCAAGAAACCACTAAGGAGCCGACACCAATGCAAACACACGAGGGTTGATTTACAAACTCGAGCTTGCATCCAAGTACACCCGACACAGTGGAGCAGGGACTTAGACCCGAGGTGGGTTTTAGCTTAGTTTTTTTTTTTTTTAGCTTAGTTTTAAGGGCTGGTCTCAGGGACCTCCAGAAGGGCTGGAGCAATTCCTCAAGTTCTGTTTACATTTTGATATGGGGCCTTCAAGGGCATTGAGCTCTGTTCTTATTCTAATAGGGGCTTCCTGCCCTTGGCTTGGGCTCAGTTTTTATTCTAATGTGGGGCTTTCTAGGACATTAAGCTGTAAACTTTTGGTTTTTTTTTCCTGTAACTGAAGTAATGTAAATTTCAGCTCTTATTCACAGGGGCCTGGGATGGCTGGACATGTGCTAACGCTGAACTTAAAGTGGAATGGCCTTAATTTTCTTGGCCTCCACATGTCCCATCCTATCTAGCTCCTTCCCCCTTCCCCTGAGCTCCTAAGAGAGCAGTTGCAAATGACCTCTGGTGGTAGCGTGTGTTGGGGGACAGGCCCAGGGGTTTGGGATCAAGAAGACCTGGAGAACCGGCGTCCTGGCTGGCTGTGCAGTGGGATTCAATGCTGCAGACTCTTATTCCCTAAGGCTATCTTGACAACTGACTTTGTACATAGAAAAGCTCTCCTTTATCTTTAAAAGATGAAGAGCCAGTCAAAGCCTTTTTTCTCTGCCCATCTGATTGCTCAGATTCCAATGTGAGACATATTTCCTGTTAATAAGGATAATTTACTATCCGTAGTACTATGGTTAAAATATTCTGACACACGTAATTCAGAGGGATGAGGGTTTCTCATCTCTTTCTTCACAGTTCAGTCACTCATCAAGAAATGCATCTTTATGGATTTGGAAAGAACTGAGACACATTATTACCAATGGTCCTATTATTATGTGAAGGATTCTTCCCTGAGATTCTTCCCCTGTTTCAACTGACACTGAAACACTGTGAACTCTTTGGAAGACAAATGTCCAGGAAATAAATGTTATATGCATTGCTAATTTTAAATGCACTTGCAATATGGTGTCTATTATAATAGAAGTATTTTTATCTGATTTTTGCTATTTATCATCCTTTCCTGCTTTCAGGTTGAGGAGGCGTTATACGTGCTCATAAGTGTTTTTCTTTCCTTCTGATATAAAATTCTTACTTTGTTCCCATCGAAGGAACTCTTTAAGAATAAGGCAAAAATTGGGATCCCTGGGTGGCGCCACGGTTTGGCGCCTGCCTTTGGCCCAGGGCGCGATCCTGGAGACCCGGGATCGAATCCCACGTTGGGCTCCCGGTGCATGGAGCCTGCTTCTCCCTCTGCCTGTGTCTCTGCGCCTCTCTCTCTCTCTCTGTGACTATCATAAATAAATAAAAATTTAAAAAAATATTTAAAAAAAAAGAATAAGGCAAAAATTAATCTATTCTTAAAATGTCTCCACACTTGGAGCCTGATTCATTTATGTCAATTTTCAAAATAAATCTTATTGATTAGAAAAAAAAAACAAAGATTTATAGGGAAATTGAGAAGATAGTACAGATAATTCTCATGCACTCGCAGTCAATTTCTCCAATTATCGATATCTTATGTTAGTACGGTACAAATATTAGCTAATGAATCAATATTAAAATATTCGCATTAACCAAAGACCATACTTTATTCAGATTTCCTTAGTTTTTGCTAAGTTACCATCCCTCATATCACATTACACTTGACATCATGTTTTCTTAGGCTTCTCTGGATTTTGACAGTTTTTCAGCCCTTTCTTTTAGTTGTTGAACTGGAACACTTTGAGAAGCAGAGTAGTTTATAAAATTTCTCTCAGGTGGGACATGTCTGTTGTTTATATCATGATTGATCTGTGATTGTGGATCATATACAGAGATATACTGCCATTTTTATTATATCATATAAAGGATAGATACTATCAACATGATTTATCAGTCTCGGGAGGCAGATGTCTGCTACCCACTCGTACATAGGAGTTAGAACCCAGTGACACTGATTGAAGAAGGCCGTTGGAAATTGCTGTATTCAACTCTGATAACGTGAGTGCAGGCCCGACGCATCCGCATGCTTTTCTCACAACTTCTCCCAGAACCTACAAAAGGATGTTAGCAGCTACGTCTACAGGCAGTCAGGATGCTGGCGGGTCCTGACTTGAGCTCACTCTCAAAAGGAAGCATGCCTCGAAGGCACCTTTCCACTAGGAGCATTCTTATGGCCATGAGAACTTTGCTACATTGTAAGTCAGGAGGTTCTATGTACACTGCTCTACTGCACCTGGAGACACAAGCATTGAAGCCTGCAGCTAGGCCCTTGTGTCCAAAGAGCATCTGACAAACATGTCTAGTGAAGATGTTCGAAATTCCATCTGAAGGCCGTGTGGAACTGTGAGGCACTGGGGGTGAGCTCAAGTCTCAGAAGCAAGTACCTTTTGGACACTGCGTTCAACTAGCTTTTCATGTATGGAACTTAGTATGTAGCACCAAACTGAGAAAGCAGTTCCTCACATATCTCTGGATTGGGATTTGAGACACGAGTCGTGTTGGCCAGCACCTTCCACTAACCTCTCACAACCCTTCTGTCACGCATCGAGCCTAGGCCTGATAGGAGTGAAGTGTACCTTCAGTCAGCATGTGGGAAGTACAGGGGATAAGTTCAACTCTAGAAGTGTGTATGCATTGCAGGCAGATGTCTGCTAGACACTTATTGATGGGAGCTAGAACTGAGCTACACTCTAATTGAACAAGGATGTTGGCAATCACTGTATTAAACTCAGATGCCCGTGAGTACAAGCCTGTCACTTCAACATGCCTCTTTCAGCACCTAACATTAGGATGCAAGGACCTATGTCTACAGGCAGTCAGATGCGGGAGGGTCCTTCCCTGACCTCAGCTCTCACAGGGAAGCAGGCCTAGAAGCCAGCTTTCAACTCCCTTATTTCTTACGGCAGTGAGAATGTAGCAGTATTCTAAGTCAGGAGGTTCCAAGATTACCACTCTACTGCACATTGAGACACCTCCCAGGTCTGCATTATTCCACTTGAGTCTCAGAAGCCTCTGAAAAACGTCCACGGTGAAGATGTTCGAAACTCATTCTGATGGCATTGTGGAACTATGAGGTACTGGGTGTTAGCTCAAATCTCAGAAGTACGTTGCCTTGGAACAAGGCGTTCAGCTAGCTTCTCTCCTATGGAACTTAGTATGTAGCACCAGTCTAACACAGGAATTACTAGGAAACCGCTGGATTGATCTTGGAGGCACTAGTCTTGTGTGCCGGGACATTCTACTTACCTCTCACAACACTTCCGTCACGCATCGAGCCTAGGACTGTTAGAAGTGAAGGGTACCTGCAGGCAGGATGTGGGAAGTACAGGCCATAAGCTCAACTCTCAGAAGTGTGTATGCCTGGGAGGCAGATGTCTGCTACCCACTCGAATATGGCAGTTAGAACCTAGCTACACTCTGATTGAAGAAGACCTTTGGAAATCGCTGTATTCAACTCGGATACACGTGAGTTCAGGCCCGACGCTTCCACATGCTTTTCTCACCACCTCTCTCAGCACCTAACATAAGGATGTTAGCAGTTACGTCTACAGTCAGGCAGGATGCGGGAGGGTCCTGCCCTGAGCTCAGCTCTCAAAAGGAAGCATGCCTCGAAGCCAGCTTTCTACTAGCTGCGTTGTTATGGCCCTGAGAATGTAGCAGCATTCTTAGGACGTTCCATCAATTCTGCTCTACCGCACCTGGAGACACAACCATTGAAGCTGCAGCTTGCCTCTTGGGTCCCATGAGTTTCTGACAAACATATCTAGGGAGGATGTTCATAACTCCATGTACAGGCAGTGTGGAGCTGGGAAGGACCACGTGTCAGCTCACCTCGCAGTGGGAAGTTCCCCGGAGAGACAGCTTTCAACTAGGTACTCAGGTTTGGAAGTAAATATGTATCTCCCTCTGAGGGAGGAATTCCTCAGAAGTCGCTGGATGGAGCTAAGAGCCACTTGCCTCTCGCAAAACTTTTGTCCCATTTTGAACGAAATCCTTTGGAATTGAAGCGTACAGGCCATCAGCATGTGGGAGGTACAAGCCATAAGCTCAATCCAAAGGAGTGTGCATGCCTTGCAGGCAGCTGTCCACTAGGCACGAAAGTGACAAGACAGACACTTGGTTCTCACTCCGCTACTGTCCCGCATAGAACGAAATGCTGTGGAAGTGAACCGCACAGACAGTCAGGATGAGGGAGGTACAGGCCATAAGCTCAACTCTCAGAAGTGTGTATGTCTGGGAAGCAGATGTCTGCTACCCACTCATACATGGGAGTTAGAACCCAGCTACACTGTGATTGAAGAAGGCCGTTGAAAATCGCTGTATTCAACTCAGATAACGTGAGTGCAATCCCGTCACTTCCACATGCTTTTCTCTCAACGTCTCCCAGCACCTAATATAAGGATGTTAGCAGCTACGTCTACGGGCAGGCAGGATGCGGGAGGGTCCTGCCCTGAGCTCAGCTCTCAAAAGGAATCACGCCTCGAATGCAGCTTTCTACAAGCTGCGTTCTTAAGGCCGTGAGAACGTAGCAGCATTTTAAGTCAGGACGTTCCCTGAATACTGCTCTATTGCAGCTGGAGACACAACCATTGAAGCCTGCAGTTTGCCCGTTGTGTCCCATGAGCTTTTAAGAAACATGTCTAGTGAGGATGTTCGTAACTGCATCTGCAGACAGTGTGGAGCTGGGAAGGACCCCGTGTCAGCTCGTCTCACAAAAGGAACTTCCCCAGTGAGAGAGATTTCAACTAGTTACTCAGGTTTGGAAGTTAGTATGTAGCTCCCATCTGAGGGAGAAATACCTCAGAAGTAGCGTGATTGAACTAAGAGACACCTGCCTCTCACAAAACTTGTGTCCCATCTCGAACGAAATCCTTTGTAATTGAAGCGTACAGGCCGTCAGCATGTGGGAGGTACGAGTCATAAGCTCAATCCAAAGGAGTGTGCATGCCTTGGAGACAGCTGTCCGCTAGGCGCGAAATTGACAAGGCAGACACTTGGTTCTCACTCCGCTACAGTCCCGCATAGAAGGAAGTGCTGTGGAAGTGAACCGCACAGGCAGTCAGGATGGGGGAGGTAGAGGCCATAAGCTCACCTCTCAGAAGTGTGTATGCTTTGCAGGCAGATGTCTGCTAGACACTTATTGAAGGAAACTAGAATCGAGCTACACTCTAATTGAACAAGGACGTTGGGAATCGCTGTATTGAACTCAGATACACGAGAGTGCAGGCCTGTCACTTCCACATGCTTGTCACACAACCTCTTCCAGCACCTAACATAAAGGTGCTAGGACCTATGTCTACAGGCAGTCAAGATGCGGGAGGGTCCTGCCCTGACCTCAGCTCTCACAAGGAAGCATGCCTAGAAACCAGCTTTCAACTGCTGCGTTCTTATGGCAGTGAGAACGCAGCAGTATTCTGAGTCAGGAGGTTCCAAGATTACCACTCTCCTGCACCTGGAGATACCGTCCAGGTCTGCATTGTTCCACTTGAGTCTCAGAAGCCTCTGACAAACGTCTCTGGTGAAGACGTGCGAAACTCACTCTGCAGGCAGTGTGGAACTGTGAGGGACTGAGGGTCAGCTCAACTCTCAGAACTAAGATGCTTTTGGACAAGGTGTTCTGCTACCTTCTCACGTATGGAACTTAGTATTTACCACCAGTCTAACACAGGAATTACTTGGAAATCGCTGGATTGAGCTTGGAGGCACTAGTCTTGTGTGCCAGGAGTTTCCACATACCAGAAACAACACTTCAGTCACGCATCGAGCCTAGGCCTGTTAGGAGCGACGTGTACCTGCAGGCAGGATGTGGGAGATATGACCATAAGCTCAACTCTCAGAAGTGTGTTTGCCTGGGAGGCAGATGTCTGCTACCCACTCGTACATGTTAGAATCTAGCCACCCTCTAATTGAAGAAGCAGTTGGATATCGCTATATTCAACTCAGATACACGTTAGTTCAGGCCCGACGCTTCCACCTGCTTCTCACAACCTCTCCCAGCACCTAACATAAGGATGTTAGCAGCTATGTCTACAGGCAGTCAGGATGCCGGAGGGTCCTGTCTTGAGCTCATCTCTCAAATGGAAGCATGCCTCGAAGGCACCTTTCCACTAGCTATGTTCTTATGGCCATGAGAACGTAGCTACATTGTAAGTCAGGAGGTTCCATGAATACCGCTCTACTGCACCTGGAAACACAAGCATTGAAGACTGCAGCTAGCCCCTTGCGTCCCATGAGCTTCTGGCCAACATCTCTAGTGATGATGTTCGAAACTCCATCTGCAGGAGTGTGGAACTGTGAAGGAATGGGTGTGAGTTCACTCTCAGAAGCAAGTTCCCTTTGGACACTGCGTTCAAATAGCTTCTCATGTATGGAACTTAATATGTAGCACCAATCTATGACAGAAATTCCTCGGAAATTGGTGGATTGAGCTTGGAGAGACTAGTCTTTTGGGCCTGCACCTTCCACTTACCTCTCACAACACTTCTGTCACGCATCGAACCTAGGCCTGTTAGGAGGGAAGTGTACCTGCAGGCAGGATGTGGGAGGTACAGGCCATAAGCTCAACTCTCAGAAATGTGTATGCCTTGCAGGCAGATGTCTGCTTGCCACTCGTTCATGGGAGTTAAAACGTAGCATGACTCTAATTGAACAAGGCTGTTGGAAATCCCTGTATTGAACTCAGATACACGTGAGTACAGGCCTGACACTTCCACATGCTTTTCATGCAACCTCTTCCAGCACCTCACTTAAGGATGATAGGAGCTATGTCTACAGGCAGTCAGGATGCGGGAGGGTCCTGCCCTGAGCTCAGCTCTCACTAGAAAGCATCCCTAGAAGCCAGGTTTCAACTAGCTGCGTTTTTATGACTGTGGTGTCCTTCTAACCTAACCTATACTTGGTCACTCCAGTCCCCAACTGGGCCTCAGCTGGACCTGGTGCCTCTGGTACTTAGTTTGGCCTCACCTGGACCTGGTGACTGTGTTCCCACCTGGGCCTCAACTGGTCTTATGACTTTTGTCCCCACCTGGGCCTCACCCAGACCAGGTGACTGAGTTCCACCTGGGCCTTACCTGGACCTGGTGAATCTGGTCCCCTCCTGGGTATCACCAGGACCTGGTGACTCTGGTCCTCACGTGCGCCTCACCTGCACCTGGTGACTCTTGTACCCACCTGGGCATCATCGGGATATGTTTAGTCTGTTTCCCAAGTGAGACTCTGGAACATTTAACTTTGGTCCTCACCTGGGCCTCACCTGGACCTGGTGACTCTGTTTCCCACATGAACCTCACCTGGACCTGGTGTCTCTGCTGTTCTTCTAGCCTCACCTGTACCTGGTGACTCCAGTCCCGCTCTCCCCAGGCCTCACCTGGATTTGGTGACTCTGGTCCTCAGCTTGGTTTCATCTGGACCTGGTGACTGTGGTCCCCACCTTGGCCTCACCCGGACCTGCTGACTCTGGTTCCCACCTGGGCCTCACCTGTACCTGGTGATCTGGTTCTCACATGGACCACACCTAGACCTGGTACCCGTGCTGTCCTTCTAGACTCACCTTTAACTGGTAACTCTGGTCTCCACCTGGGCCTCACCTGGACCTGGTGAATCTGGTCCCCACTTGGTCCTCAAGTGGACCTGGTGACCCTGGTCCTGAGGTGGATATCATTGGGACATTGTTATTGTGTTCCCCACCTGGGACTCACCTCGACCTGGTAACTCTGGTCCTTACCTGGGCCTCACCTGGACCTGGTGATTCTGGTCTGCACCTGAGACTACCCTGGATCTGGTGACTGTGGTCCCCACCTGTGCCTCACTTGGACCTGGTGACTCTGATCCCCATCTGGGCCTCACCTGGCCCTGTTGACCATGGTCATCTACTGGGCATAATTGGGACCCGGTGACTGTGTTCCACAACTGGACCTCACCTGGACCAGGTGACTCTGGTCCCCCTCTGGGTCTCACCTGGTGACTATGAACCCCACTTTGGCCTGACTTGGACCTGCTGACTCTGGTTGCCACCTGTGCCTCACCTCGAACTGTTGACTCTGGTTCTTTCAAGGGCCTCCCCTGTACCTGGTGATTCTGGTCCCCACCTGGGCCTCACCGGGACCTGGTGAGTGTGGTTGCCACCTGCACCTCACCTGGACCTGATGATTCTGGTCCCCACCGGAGCCTCACCCATACCTGGCGACATAAGTCCCCACGTGGACCTCACTTGGACCTGGTGAATCTGGTCCTTGTCTGGTCCTCACCCGGACCTGGCCACTCTGTCCGGGTGTTGGGCTCCGTTTCAGTGAGACGTTTCTGAAGCTCACAGGCCTCAGCTGGAGCCTGGAAGGAGGCAGGTGTGGCCCCAGGGACGGGGACGCCGCCTCCTGCATGGCCTCCTGCAGTGCGTAAGTGTCCCGCAGATGGCGCCCGAATCCAGGCCCTGCCCAAGGAGCGTGCATGCGCAGTAAGCCTCCTCCGCCTGCACTAACAGGAACCCGCCTGTGCTTGTGAGGCCTGAGGAGGACGTGGGGTCGCGTCCACGCTGATGAGCCCCAGCCTCCTCAGGACCCGCGGTGAGGCTTCAGGAAGCTGTGGGCCCGCATCCACGCTGACAGGAGCCCCTGGGCCTCCTCAGGATCTGCGGTAAGGCTTCAGGAAGATGTGGGCCCGCATCCACACTGACAGGAGCCCCTGGGCCTCCTCAGAACCCACGGGGAGGCTTCAGGAAGATGTGGCGCCACGTCCACTCTAGCAGGAGCTCCCGGGCTCCTCAGGACCCAAGTTGAGGCTTCTGGAAGATGGGGGCCACATCCATGTTGACAGGAGCCCCGGCCTCCTCAGAACCCACGGTGAGGCTTCGGGAGGATGTGGGGCCACGTCCACACTGACAGGACGCTGACCTCCTCAGGACCCCCGGTGTAGACTTTGGGAAATATGGGGATGTGTCCATGTGGACAGAAGACCCCAGCCTTATCAGGGCCCGTGGTGAGGCCTAAGAAAGATGTGGGGACCTCATCCAACTCAGGACCCACTCTGAAGTTTTGGGAAGATTTGGGGCCACATCCATGCTGACAGGAGCCCCCAACCTCCTCAGGTCTTCTGGTAAGGCTTGAGGAAAATGTGGGGCCACGTCAACACTGACAGGACCCCCGTCCTCCTCAGGACATGCAATTGGCTTCGGGACATATGGGGCTGCGTCTATGCTGACAGGAGCCCACAGCCTCCTCACGACCCGCAGTGAGTTTTCGGGGGGATGTGGGGCCATTTCCAGGCTGACAGGAGCCCCCGGCCTCCTGAGGACCTGCTGTGAGGCTTCCAGAGGATGTGAGGCATAGTCCACAGTGACAGGAGCCCCGTCGTCCTCAGGACCCGCTGACTATGACTCAGGAACACATGGGGCCGCGTCCGCACTCACAGGAGCCCGGCTTCCTCAGGACCCCCTGGAGGACTCTGGAGGCGCCATTGGGGGCCACGTCCACATCAGAAGGGACTCCTCAGAACCACAGGGTAAGTGAATGGGTAGGATGAATGGTAGGGTCAGGGGAGGGGAGGCAGTTAGTGGTTAGGGTTAAGTTAGATGTTAGGGGTTAGTGATTAGGCTTATGGTTACAGATTAGAGGTTAGGGTGAAGGATAAGGGTAAGGGTCAGTGGTTAGGAGTTAGGATGGGGGTTAGGGATTAGGGAAAGGGGTTAGGGTTAGGGACAGGATTTAGAGTTAAGGTTAGGGTTTAGGCTTTAAGGATTAGGGCAGGAGGTTAGGAGTTGGGGTTAGGGTTATGGTTACAGTTAGGGTTGGGCTTAGGTTTGCAGTTAGGGTTAGGGAAGGGCAGGCTCCCCAAAGGGAGAGCAGGCTCCACAAAGGGAGGGCGATGTGGGACTCGATCCTGGGATCCCAGAATCACACCCTGAGCTGAAGGCAGATGCTCAACCACTGAGCCACCAGGCGTCCCCCAGGGTTTGGTTTCAAATCTAGTTTGTCTGATATAAGTACGGGTCCTCCAGCTTTCTTTTGCTGTCTATTAGCGTGATAGATGATTTTCCATCCCCTGGCTTTCAATCTGCTGGTGTCTATAGGTCTAAGGTGAGCATCTTGTAGCAGCATACAGATGGATCTTGTTGTTTTGATAAAGATTTTATTTAAGAGAGAGAGAGAGAGGCAGAAAATTAGGCAGAGAGAGAAGCAGACTCCCCACCAGGAGCCCAATATGGGACTCAATCCCAGACTCCAGGATCACACCCTGAGTCAAAAGCAGAGGCTCAACCCCTGAGCCACCCAGGCATCCCGGATCATGTTTTTTAAGCCACTCTGATACTCTTTATCTTTTGATTGGAGCATTTAGACTATCAGCATTCAGAGTGATTATTGAAAGATATGAACTTAGTGACTTTGTGTTACCTGTAGAGTTGGTGTTGCTGGTGATGTTCTCTGGTCCTTTCTAGTTTTTTGCTTTTTGGTCTCTTTTTTTCCCCCACTAGAAGAGTCCCTCTTAAAATTCCTTACTGGACTGGTTTAGTGGTCATGAACTCCTTTATTTTTTGCCTGTCTGAGAAACTCTTTATCTCTCCTTCTATGCTGAATGACAGCCTTGCTGAAGAAAGAATTCTTACAAATTGAACTCCAATAAAAAAAATTAAAAACATAAAAAAAATTTTGCTATTATGATTGAGGAAAATGGCATTTTATGTTCAGAAAATTTTAATTTCTTCCTAGGGAGATTAAATAAATTTTGATGATTATTCTTAAAAAAAACAAAAGAAAGAATTCTTGGCTGCATACTTTTCCCATTCAGCATATTGAATATTTCCTTCCACTTCCTTCTGGCTTGCCAAGTTTGTGGACAGATCTGCTGCAAACTGATTCATCTTCCCTTGTAGGTTAAGGACTACCCCCCCTAAGCCCCACCTCCACTGCTTTCAGGATTCTTTTCTTGTCTGTGTATTTTGTGACTTTGACTCTGAGGTGCCTGGGTGATGGTCAGCTTCTGTTGAATTTATTGGGAGTTCTCTGTCTCTCGATTTCAGTGTCTGTGTCCTTCCTCAGGTTATAGAAGTTTACATAATAATTCATATAAAACTTCTACCCCCTTTTCTCTCTCTTCATCTTCTGAGTCTCCTATGATAGGAATGTTATTGTTTTAATAAGTGGCTGAGTGCCCTCAGTCTGCCTCTGTGGTCCATAACCTTTCTTGTTTTTAAGGCTTCCACTTGGGACTGCATCTCAGTTATAGCATTTTTAACGTTGGCCTGACTAGATTTTAGTTCTTTTAGTTCTACAGTAAGGGATTCTCTAGTTTTCTTCTGTGCTCTTTTTCCAGCCCAGCTGCTATCTTTCTAATCATTGTTTTAAACTGTAGTTAGACATCATATATGTGTATTGATGAACTTCCTGACTGTGAGTACTACCTCATGTTATTTTTTGGAGGTGAATTTCTCCATCTCATTATTTTTTCCAGAAAAGAAAGAAGGAAGAAAAAGAAAAACCAAGAAAAACAATAACAACTGCCCTCCCCCAAAAAACACCAGATTATTTTGGCCTGGTTGTTAAAAGATTCTAAATCCCAAAATAAGAAACACAATTAAAGTACCATGTGAGTAAAAATAAGAAATATATAAGGTACATACATAAAAATTAAAATAAAGCAATTAATAAAAAAGAATCAAAGTAAATAAATGAAAAAAGCACAAAGTACAAAGGAAGCTAGACCCTACTTTCCAGGCAGAGCTGAAGCTCTGCAGCCTCTGTGATCCGACAACTTGGTGGCAGCGAGTGGTCTGTGCGGGGTCTGGGGATGGGCCTTGGCGCTGATTCTCAGGTGCACATCTGCGGGGTCAGAGGCGGGGTGGGCATCAGCGCCTCTGGCCTCCAGCGGGCGGCGCTGTGCTGCTCCCTGAGACTCGGCGCTGATGGGCGGGATGCGGGTGGGGACGCTGGGTCCTCTGGCTCTGGGGCTGAACATCCCGCCCCCCCAGTCTGCAGGGGCCTCCACAGAAGAGCCCCCAAGCCCCCGGGTCTCCGCCGCTTCTCTCAGAACCCTGCGTTCACTCTGCCTGCGTCTGAGCTTCTTTTGGTTTTGTTTTTTTTATCTCAGACTGTTGTGCCCAAGATTGTGAATCCGAGAAACCACTGAGAAGCCGACACCAATGCAAACGCACCAGGGTTTGTTTACAAGCTCGAGCTTGCGTCCAAGTACACCTGACACAGCGGAGCAGGGACTTGGACCCCGAGGTGGGTTTTAGCTGAGTTTTAAGGGCTGGTCTCAGGGACCTCCAGAAGGGCTGGAGCAATTCCTCAAGTTCTGTTTACATTTTGATATGGGGCCTTCAAGGGCATTGAGCTCTGTTCTCATTATAATAGGGGCTTCCTGCCCTAGGCCTGGGCTCAGTTCCTATGCTAATGTGGGGCTTTCAAAGACATTAAGCTGTAAACTTTTGGTTTTTTGCTGTAACTGAAGTAATGGAAATTTCAGCTCTTCTTTGCAGGGGCGTGGAATGGCTGAACGTGTGCTAACACTGGACTTAAAGTGGAATGACCTTAATTTTCTGGGCCTCCACACATCCCGTCTCCCTTTCTAGCTCCTTCCCCCTTCCCTGGAGCTCCTAAGAGAGCAATTGCAAATGACCTCTGGTGGCAGCCTGTTTTGGGGGACAGGGCCAGGGATTTGGGATCAGGAAGACCTGGAGCGCAGGCGTCCTGGCTGTGCAGCCAGATTCCATGCTGCAGACTCTTACTCCCTAAGGCTATCTTGACAACTGACTTTGTACATAAAAAAGCTCTCCTTTGTCTTTAAAAGATGAAGAGCAAGTCAAAGCGGTTTTTCTCTGCCCATCTGATTGCTCAGATTCCAAACTGAGACATATTTCCTGTTAATAAGGATAATTTACTATCCGTAGTACTATGGTTAAAATATTCTGACACACGTAATTCAGAGGGATGAGGGTTTCTCATCTCTTCACAGCTCAGTCACTCCTCAGGAAATGCATCTTTATGGATTTGGAAAGAACCGAGAGACATTAGTACCAATGGTCATATTATTAATTTAAGGATTCTTCCCTGAGGTCCCAAGAAGGCAGTTTTTCCTCGGGCTTGAGGAGGCCTCTTGGAGTGAGGTTAAAATCAGAAATTGTGAGTTTGGGTTTCAGATAATGAACTGGTTAGTTACATAAACACGGACAGGCACTTAGGTTCTTTTTGAATTTCAATTCCCTTAAAAGCTATAGAATAATTTCTAAACACCTCATTGGACTGTTGTAGGATTTCTTTATTGTTAATATAAGTTAACATTCATATGGCACATATATGTGCCAAGAATTGTGTCATGCTTCACATAAAAGAACTCATGGGATCCTCCAACAACCCTATGGGCAGATACTGTTATCTTGATGGGCCAACTAAAGGATTCGAACTCAGGAAGCCTGGCTCCAGGCCGTTATGGCCACCAGAAAATATTTATTAAGTACTTACTAACGTCCTAGATATTGTACAAATAAAGTCCAACTCTTTACTCATTAGAGCTCTATGGCACAGGCATTATTACTGTCACAGTTTTGCAGAGAAAGAAGTAGGTTCAGAGCCTAAGCTCAAGGGATTTGTCCAGAGCCCTAACAATTCAGAGGCAGAAACCTTCCTTTTCCTCATAATATTCTCCTTCCACCACTTACCTTCTCCTTTCTCTAAGTCTTAAGATAAATGTTGCTTCTTCTGGTCATCTTCTCTGAGGCCCCAGTTAGACTAAGCCTTCTTATATATGTACTTGTAGTAAGCTGTATATTTACCTTTATATTGGCTACTATAATCTTGTTTAGTTGTCTTTCTGTCACTTTTTGGTTAGTATCCGTCTCTCCCACCAGCATGGCCTGGAGGGAGCTAGGGACTGCATCTATGTCTGGTTAACTTGGTATTCCTAGGACCTTGCACATAGTAGCTATGCACCAAAGACTTAATTAATTAATGGATCCCTAAACTTCTTGAGTTGATGTTGATAAACATTAGAACATGAAATGGACAAAGATAAGAATGAAATTGCTGAATGAAATGATAAAAAGCAATTTTATCCATTCACTCATTCAGTATTTTATCAGGGGCCTACTGTGTGCCATATCTGAGCGAAGGAAAACGATACGTGATTCCATTAGGGTATTATAATAGCAACTTAAAAATTGGCCTTCTAAGGCATTTGCTATAGTTGAAAGCTCTAACTAAAAGGCTCAGTGACTAGGAAGGAACTCAATAAAATCAAAATAAAGTATTATCTGGGCAGTAATTTCCCAGTAAATTTGGTTTAATAAAAATTTCACATGAATCATTTCTTAACTGACACTGAAGCACTGTGAACTCTTTGGAAGACAAATGTCAAGGAAATAAATGTTATATGCATTGCTAATTTTAAATGCATTGCAATATGGTGTCTAATATAAAATAAGTATTTTTATCTGATTTTTGCTATTTATCATCCTTTCCTGCTTTTCAGGTTGAGGAGGCATTATACGTGTTCCTAAGTGTTTTTCTTTCCTTCTGATATAAAATTCTTACTTTGTTCTCATCGAAGGAACTCTTTAAGAATGAGGCAAAAATTAATTAAACTATCCTCAAAATGTTTTCACACTTGGAGCCTGATTCATTTAAGTCAATTTTCAAAATAAATCTTGTTTATTAGAAAAAAAAAACCAAAGATTTATAGGGAAATTGAGAAGATAGTACAGAGAATTCTCATGGACTCGCACTCAATTTCTCCAATTATCAATATCTGATATTAGTACGGTACAAATATTAGCTAATGAATCAATATCAAAATATTCGCATTAACCAAAGACCATACTTTATTCAGATTTCCTTAGTTTTTGCTAAGTTACCATCCCTCACATCACATTACACTTATCCTCATGTTTTCTTAGGCTCCTCTGGATTGTGACAGTTTTTCAGCCTTTTCTTTTTGTTGTTGAACTGGAACACTTTGAGAAGTAGAGTATTTTGTAAAATTTCCCTCAGTTGGGACATGTCTGTTTATCTCATGATTGAACTGTGATTGTGGATCATATACAGAGATATACTGCCATTTTTATTTATTTTTTTATTTTATTTTATTTTTTTAAATTTTTATTTATTCATGATAGGCACACAGTGAGAGAGAGAGAGGCAGAGACACAGGCAGAGGGAGAAGCAGGCTCCATGCACCGGGAGCCTGACGTGGGATTCGATCCCGGATCTCCAGGATCATGCCCCGGGCCAAAGGCAGGCGCCAAACCGCTGCGCCACCCAGGGATCCCCCATTTTTATTATATCATATAAAGGATAGATACTATCAACATGATTTATCAGTCTTGGTATCGATCTGATCATCTTGCTGAGGTAGTGTTTGTCAGCTTTCTCCCTAGTAAAGTGATTCTTTATTATTATTATTATTATTGTTGTTGTTATTGTTATTGTTATTATTATTATTTTAAACTTTTCATAATATATTTTGTAGAAGGAAGTTACTATGTGTATCCCACACATCAGAGTGGGAAGCTATGCTCATCAACTTGAGGGTGGAATGTCTGCACAAATTGTTTGAAATTCTTCTACATGGGAGATTTCTCTTTCTTCTGTGTTTGTTTGTCTGTTTTTCAAAGATGTTATTTATTTATTTGAGAGAGAGAGGAGAGAAAAAGCATGAGCGAGAGGGGCAGAGGGAGAGGGAGAAGCAGGTTCCCTGCTGAACAGGGAGCCTGTCTTGGGACCTGGATCACGATCTAAGGCAGAAGCTTAACTGACTGAATCACCCAGGTGCCCCTCTTTCTTTCTTTTACAATTTTTAATATTAGTATAGATTCATGGATATTTATTTTACACTTTGGGTTATAATCCAACACTACTTATTTTGTTGCTTATATTGTCTCCGCTCTGGCCACGGGAGCTCTTTCAATTGACACCTGTGTCCCTTTAACATATTTCCATCAGTATAGAGTCTTTTGTGCGTTCATAAATTTTTGAAAGACAAACTTTATGTAAATCTCATTTTTGATTGGCACTTTGTTTCTGTTTGCCTCCTTCCCTCTCCCTTCGCTGTTTCATTTCTTTATTTATTATGAACCGAAAATAGGAAGGGACATAGGATTTCAAATTTTGCTATTTTAAGGTAAATCAATTCTTCTTGGTGCCTAGCCAGTGGTTCTTAAATGTTAGTGTGCAAAAGAATAACCTGGAGAGCTTGTTAATATGGCCAGCCAACATTTTAATTTTTTTTAGGTTAAAGGAAGGGGCAGGTTAGGATTCTACATGTTAACCGGTACCCTCAGAAAATAATAATGGAGTTCTTTGAGGGCTTTGCTTTGAAAAGCAGGGAGCATGAGGGTAGATGGCTGTTCTGATACACATATTTATTATTTCTAGTGGCTTGGACCCATATACCCACCGCCTGTGATAAAAAGGGATATAGATTTGGGGATTTTCTATCGCCATAGGAGAGAACCCTTAAATACTCAGGATCTATGCTCAGAGTTAGTTTTATATTTTAGCATTTGAGTATATAAGATCCCCCGTCTTTTTGTGTTCAGTATAGAGTGTTTAGGACCCCACAGCAGCATTTTAGGTCTGAGAGGGAATTGAGGGATCATCAGCTCTGGTCCTCTCTTCTGAGGCACAGGAAAGAAACTGAGAGTTCCGGAGGATTGGATTGTCCAAGTTCACATGCTTATTGGTCGTGGAGCTAGGTCTGAAAAAGGTCTTCCTAGAGATTGTTGTATCAAGACAGACACCATTGAAATAACTAGTTTAGATAGGCTTTTGTGAAATAGACAATTTTGGGTTACTCTTTCTGCTTTTATACTTTCCCTCTCCCTCGTTTTTTGCATTTTTCCATTCTGGAACTTTGATTTGCTTTTCAGAATACTTATTTATTTGAACTGGGAAAGAATTTCAGGTCATTTTCCATTCACATTCGTAACTTTTTTATGATCTACTGAAGGCCATTTCATAAATGAATTGCTGAGGACGGCTGAGCCTTCCAGTACATTTTTTTAAATTTTAATTTAAATTTAAAAAATTTTTTATTTAAATTCAATTTGTCAACAAGTAGTATAATATCACATCACATGCCCTCCTTAATGGCCATCCCCCAGTTACACTATTCTCCCACCCACCTCCCCTTCCGCAATCCTTTGTTTCCCTGAGTTAGGAGTCTCTCATAGTTTATCTTCTGTGAGACCCAGGAAATTTAACAAAAATCCCCTACCCCTGGACAAGCAGAGCAGGACTGATTCCATTTTTTGTTACACCTGCCACCTCCTGTATGACCCCCACATAACCTGCTTATTGCTTAAGGCGCTCCCCCACCCTAGTGAAGCTGCTGGGCACACCTTAATCGGAAACACTTGCCACCTCCTGTATGACCCCCACATAACCTGCTTATTGATTAAGGCACTGCCCCACCCTAGTCAAGCCGCTGGGCACACCCTTATCGGACAGCACTTAGCCCTTCACCCTGAAGGCCAAGGGTCCTGGGGGATGGTCCTGTCCCCACGCCAGGTGGAAAGGAGATGCAGGCACCCTCCCACATCCTCAGTTCCCATCCTTGGGCCCTGCAGGCCTCTCACCATTCTAGGCAGACTGGGGGTCACAGATGTCCCCCCGACCCCCAGAGTTCACAGCATGGGGTTGCACTTAACATTTGAGGGGCTCCTGGGTGGTTCAGTCCGTTCCACGTCGACTCTTTAGTTTGGCTCAGGTCAGGATCTCGAGGTTGTGGCGTGGAGCCTTGCGTGGGGCTCGGGCTCCGTTGGGTGAGGAGTCCGCTCCAGGTTCCCCCTCTCCCTCTGCCCCTCCCTACCACACCCTCTCTCAAATAAATCTTCTAAAAATTAACATGAAGACACGTGAGCATCTTTATCCCCTCTGCAGAGGTGCCTTCGTGTGTGTAACGACCGTGTAAATGCCTTTCACGGACCCACCGGGAGTCCTACCAGAAACCCCTTTTCCTTGATATTTACTGAAGTACAGTCAACACACAATGTGACAGTAGTTTCAGGGCTACAACTAGTGACTTGACAATTCTGTGCCTTACTTAGCTCCCCCCATGAGAAGCGGCGTCACCGTCTGTCCCCGTACAAAGTTGTCACAACAGTACTGACTCTATTCCCTAGGCTGTATTTTCTAAATTCCTGTGACTTATTTTATTTACGAACTAGATGCTTATAGCTGTTACTATTGTTCATCTATGTCGCCCGTGTCCTACCCACGGCCCCTCTGTCCATCAGTCAGCAGGATCCATCACATTAACCAGAGAAAGGACATGGGGCAGCCCCGGGTGGTTCAGCGGTTTAGAGCCTGCCTTCAGCCCAGGGCATGATCCTGGAGTCCCGGGATCAAGTCCCACGTCGGGTTCCCACAATGGAGCCGCCTTTTCCCTCTGCATGTGTCTCTGCCTTTCTCTCTCTGCCTCTCTCTCTGTGTCTCTCAAGGATATATAAATAAAATCTTAAAAAAAAGAAAAAGGAGAGAAAGGACAAAAAGCATACGATCCTCTCAAGAGTTGCAGAAAAAGCATTTGACAAAATACAACATCAAAAGCATAGTGGGTTTTGAGGAAATGTCTATCAACAGAATAAAGGCCTTTAGGAAGGTCCGCAGCTGACATCATCTTCAAGGGTGAAAACCTGAAATCGTCTCCCCTAAGAGCAGGAAGAAGCCAAGGAGGTCCCCTCTCAGCACTGGAAGTCCTAATGTAGTCAACAGACAGGAAACAGCAAAGGTTCCACACCTGGAAGGGGAACGTCACACTGTCCCTATTTGCTGGAGACGCGGTACTAGAAACAGGGAACCCGAGAGCCCACACCAAAACCTGTTAGAACTAATGATTGAATTCAGTAAATTCACGGGACACCAACTGAACCTACAGAGCTCAGTAGCCTTGCTGTGTCCCGACAATGAGCACTCAGGAAGGAAATGAAGGACGTGACTCCCTTCTCAGGAGCATCACAGAGAATAAATAATGAGACTGAACCAAAGGAGCACAAGACTTGTGCACTGAGCCATACCAGGCTCTGGGAGGTCGTCCTTGGCTCGTGGGGTGGAAGCCTCATCTTGTGAAAGTGTCCGCAGTTCCTGAAGCCACCCTCGGTTTCAATGTCATTCCTATCAAAATCATGGTGGTAGATCCTAGAAATAGGAAAAAAAAAAAAAAAACCCTAACATCCGTCAGCCCCCACAAATGACCCCGGACAGCAAATCAGTATTGGAAAAGCAGGACAGAGCGGGACGCAGCACTTTCCTATTTCAAACGACGTCACAGAGACACAGGATAAAGCAGTGTGGTTCTCGGACCCCCGGCTGGCTCTGTCGGTTAAGCATCGGACTCCTGACCTCACCTCTGGTCCTGATCTCGGGGTCGTGAGTTCTAGCCCTGGGCTGGGCCATGGACGAGGTGTGGCGCCTACTTAGACCCACAGGGGGTGGTTCCAAGCTGAAGGAGCAGAACAGAGAGTCCAGAAGGAAATGTGCTCTGATACAACTGATTTTTTTTAACTTAATTTAATTTAAACCCAATTAATTAACGTATAGCGTATTATACTTTCAGAGGTAGAATTCAGGGATTCACCTGTTGGAGAGAAAAGCAGTGCTCGTGACATCACCTGCCCTCCTTCGTGCCCGTCCCCCCTTTACCCCTCCCCCCCTCCCCTCCAGCTATCTTCAGTTTGTTTCCTATGATTAAGAGATGGGGCAGCCCCGGTGGCGCGGCGGTTTAGCGCCGCCTGCAGCCCAGGGCGTGATCCTGAAGACCCTGGATCGAGTCCCACGTCAGGCTCTCTGTATGATGCCTGCTCCTCCCTCTGCCTGTGTCTCTGACTCTCTCTCTCTGTCTCTATGAATACATAAATAAAATCTTTAAAAAAAAAAGAGTCTGTATTTCCTGCATCTGTTTTCATCTTATTTGTTTTTCCTTCCCTTCACAGTAGTTCATCTGCTTTGCTTCTTTAATTCCACCTATGAATGACACCACACGGTCATTCTCTTTCCCGACTGACTTATTTCACTTAACATGATCCCTCTAGTTCTATCCGCGTCATTGCAAATGGCAAGATTTCCTTCTCTTTGATAGCTGAGTTCCATTCCTCTCTCTATGACCATCATCTATCTCCCATCCTCTTTATCCATCATCTGTCTGAAGGCACCGAGGCTCCTCCCACAGTGTGGCTACTGTGGACCCGGCTGCTGTAGACATTGGGGCGCAGGTGTCCCGGCGTTTCATTGCATCTGTATCTTCGGAGTGAGCTCCAGGCCGTGCACCTGCCGGTCGCAGGGCAGGTCTATCGGTAACTTCCTGAGGAGCCTCCACACTGTTTCCAGGGCGGCTGCACCAGCCCACGGTCCCGCCCACAGTGGAAGAGGGTTGAGTGAGTCTTGGCGGACGTGGTAAAAGTTTGGTCCACATTTCATTCGCATCCTGTGGGTTCCAATTCATTGTCCTTAAGTATTTCTGGGGAAGCCGGGTGTTGGGCTCCATTTCAGCGCGACGTTTCTGAAGCTCCTAGGTCTCAGCTGGAGCCTGGAAGGAGGCAGGTCCGGCCCTGGGTGCGGGGACCCCGCCTCCTGCAGGGCCTCCTTCAGCTCCTGAGCATCCCGCAGGGGGCGCCCGAACCCAGGCCCCGGTCAAGGGCGCACATGCGCAGTAGGCCTCGTCCGCCAACAGTAACAGGAGCCCCTCTGCGCTCTGGAGGCCTGAGGAGGACGTGGGGCCGCGTCCACGCTGACAGGAGCCCCGGCCTCCTCAGTACCCGCGGGTAGGCTTCAGGACCATGTGGGGCTGCCTCCACGGTGACAGGAGCCTGGTCTCCTCAGGACCCGCGGTGAGACTTCAGGAAGATGTGGGGCCGCGTCCTCGCTGACAGGAGCCCCGGCCTCCTTAGGACCCACGGTGAGTTTTCGGGATGACGTGGGGCTGTGTCCGCGGGGACAGGAGCCCCAGCCTCCTCAAGACCCGTGGTGAGTCTTCGGGATGACGTGGGGCCGCGTCTACGCTGACAGGAGCCCCGGCCTTCTCAGGACCCGCGGGGAGGCTTCTGGAGGATGTGAGGCATAGTCCACAGTGACAGGACCCCTCTCGTCCTCAGGACCCGCTGTCTATGACTCAGGAAGACATGGGGCCACGTCCGCCATGACAGGAGTCCAGCTTCCTCAGGACCCGCTGGAGGACCCTGGAGGCGCTGTTCAGAGTCACATCCACCTCAGCAGGGCTACTCAGAACGACAAGGTAAGTGAATGGGGAGAATTGAGATAGGGTTAGGGTTTAGGGTGAGCAATAGGTGGTTAAGGTTAGCTTAGATGATATGGATTAGTGATCATGGTTATGCGTACGAGTTACTGGTGAGGGTGAGGGATGGGGTAAGGGTCAAGAGGTAGGAGTTAAAGTAAGGTATTAGGGATTAGGAAATTGAGTTAGGGTCTGGATTAGGGTAATGTTACAGATAGGTTATAGGGTTTAGGGTTAGGGAATGGGAGGGAATACGGTTAGAGATAGAGTGGGGGATGGGGTTAGAGTTTAGGGTAAGGGGTGAAGGCAGGGTTAGGGTTGTGGGTTAGGGTTTGGGCTAGGGGTTTGGGTTAGGGTACGGGTTAGGTGTTAGGGTACGGGTTAGGTGTTAGGGTACGGGTTAGGGATTAGGGTACGGTTAGGTGTTAGGGTATGGGTTAGGGATTAGGGTACAGGGTAGGGTTAGGGTACGGGTTATGGTACGGATTAGGGTACGGGTTAGGGTATGGGTTAGGGTTAGGGTTAGGGTATGTGTTAGGGTACCGGTTAGGGTACAGGTTAGGGTACGGGTTAGGATTAGGGTACGGGTTAGGGGTTAGAGTTAGGGGTTAGGGTTAGGGTACGGGTTAGGGTTAGGGTATGGGTTAGGGTATGGATTAGGGTTAGGGTTAGGGTACGGGTTAGGGTTAGGGGTTAGGGTTAGGGTACGGGTTAGGGTTAGGGTACGGGTTAGGGTTAGGGTATGGGTTAGGCTTAGGGTTAGGGTCAGGGTACGGGTACGGGTTAGGGTTAGGGTTAGGGTTAGGGTACGGGTTAGGGTTAGGGTATGGGTTAGGGTTAGGATACGGGTTAAGGGTTAGGGTTAGGGTACGGGTTCGGGTTAGGGGTTAGGGATTAGGGTTAGGGGTTAGGGTTAGGGTGCGGGTTAGGGTACGGGTTAGGGTTAGAGTACGGGTTAGGATTAGGGTTAGGGTTAGGGTACGGGTTAGGGTTAGGGTTAGGGTACGGGTTAGGTTTAGGGTATGGGTTAGGGTTAGGGTTAGGGTACGGGTTAAGGTTAGGGTTAGGGTTAGGGTACTAGTTAGGGTTAGAGTACGGGTTAGGGTTAGGGTTAGGGTACGGGTTAGGGTTAGGGTTAGTTTATGGGTTAGGGGTAGGGTTAGTGTTAGTTTACGTGTGAGGGATACGGTTAGGGTGAGTTTTAGGGTTAGGTTAGGGTGAGGGTTTGGGTTAGGTTTAGAGACAGCGTTAGGTTTATGATTAGAGTTAGGGTTAGGTTTAGGGGTAGTTTTAGTGTTAGGGGACAGGTTATGGTTAGGGTTAGGGTAGGGTACGGTATAGGGTGAGGGTTAGGGTTAGGGTTAGTTTTGGGTTAGGATTAGGGTTCGGGTTAGGGTTAGTGTTAGGGTACCATTTATGGTTAGTGTTCGGGTTAGCGTTTGGGTTGGGGTTAGTGTAAGGGTTAGGGCACGGGTTAGGATTAGGGTACGGGTTACGGTTAGGGTTTTTTTTTTTTTTTTAATTTTTATTTATTTATGATAGTCACACAGAGAGAGAGAGAGAGGCAGAGACACAGGCAGAGGGAGAAGCAGGCTCCATGCACCTGGAGCCCGACGTGGGATTCGATCCCGGGTCTCCAGGATCGTGCCCTGGGCCAAAGGCAGGCGCTAAACCGCTGCGCCACCCAGGTATCCCACGGTTAGGGTTTGGTTAGGGTTAGGGTACGGGTTAGGGTAAGGGTTAGGGTTAGGTTTAGGGTTAAGTGTTGAGGTTAAGGGTTATGGATAGCATTAGTGTTTCAGGGTTAGGGGTTAAGGGTAGTGTTAGGGTTAGGGTTAGGGTTAGGGTTAGGGGTTTGGGTTAGGGTTAGGGGTTAGGTTTTGGGTTAGGTATAGGGTTAGTGTTAAGGGTTCGGGTTAAGGGTCAGGGTTAGGGTCAGGTTTAGGGGTTATGGTTTAGGGGTTAGGTTTAGGGTTAAGGGTTAGGGGTTAGGGTTAGGGTTGTGGTTAGGGTTAGGAATTAGGTTTAGGGTTTGGGTTAGGGTTAGGGTTAGTGTTAAGGGTTAGGGTTAAGGTTTAGGGTTAGGGTTAGGGGTTTGGATTAGGGTTAGGGGTTAGGTTTTGGGTTAGGGTTAGGGTTAGGGTTAGGGTTAAGGGTTCGGGTTAAGGGTCAGGGTTAGGGTCAGGTTTAGGGTTTATGGGTTAGGGGTTAGGTTTAGGGTTAGGGGTTAGGGTTAGGGTTACGGTTAGGGTTAGGAATTAGGTTTAGGGTTAGGGTTAGGGTTAGGGTTAGTGTTAAGGGTTAGGGTTAAGGTTTAGGGTTAGGGTTAGGGGTTTGGGTTAGGGATAGGGTTAAGGTTAGGGGTTAGGGGTAAGGGTTAGGTTTAGGGTTGGGGTTGGGTTTGGTGTTGGGTTGGTTTTAGGATTAGGGTTAGGTTTAGAGTTAGGGGTTAGGGTTAGGTTTAGGGATAGGGGTTGGGTTAGGGTTAGGGTTAGGGTTAGGGTTAGGGTTAGGGTTAGGGGTTAAGGGTTAGGGTTATGGTTAGGGTACTGTTTAGGGTTAGGGTAGGATACGGGTTATTGTACAGTTAGGATACGGTTTAGGGTTAGGGTATGATACGGGATAGTGTACGGTTAGGATATGGTTTAGGGTTAGGGTATGGTTTAAGGTTAGGTTAAGGGTTAGGGTTAGGGTACGGGTTACAGTACAGGTTAGGGTTAGTGTTAGGTTTAGGGTATGGGTTAGGGTTAGGGTTAGGGTACAGGATAGGGTTAGGGTTAGGGTACGGGTTATGTTTAGGGTTAGGGTTAGGGTATGGGTTAGGGTTAGGTTACGGGTTAGGGTTAGGGATAGGGTTAGGTTACGGGTTAGTGTATGAGTTAGGGTTCGGGTTAGGTTTAGGGTTAGGTTTAGGGTTAAGGTTAGGGTTAGTGTTAGGGTTAGGTTTAGGGTTAGGGTTAGGGTTAGGGTTAGGGTCCGGGTTAGTGTAAGTGTTAGGGTTAGGTTTACTGTACGGGATAGGGTTAGGGTTAGGGTACGGGTTAGGGTTAGGTTTAGGGTACGGGTTAGAGTTAGGGTACAGGTTAGTGTTCGGTTTAGGTTATGGGTGAGTGTTAGGGTTAGGGTAGGGTTAGTGTATGGGTTAGGTTTCAGGTTAGGTTTAGGGTTATGTTTAGATTTAGGGGTTAGGGTTAGTGTTAGGGTTAGGGTTAGGGTGAGGGGTAGGGTTAGGGTTAGGGTTAGGGGTTAGGGTTAGGTTTAGGGTAGGTTTAGGGTTAATTGTTAGGTTTAAGGGTTAGGGGGATCCCTGGGTGGCGCAGCAGTTTGGCGCCTGCCTTTGGCCCAGGGCGCGATCCTGGAGACCCGGGATCGAATCCCACGTCGGGCTCCCGGTGCATGGAGCTTGCTTCTCCCTCTGCCTGTGTCTCTGCCTCTCTCTCTCTCTGTGACTATGATAAATAAATAAAAATAAAAAATTTATAAAAAAAAAGAGAAAAAAAAAGAAGGGTTAGGGATAGGATGTGGGTTAGGGGTTGGGGTAGGGTTTGGGTTAAGGGTTAGTGTTAAGGGTTAGGGTTAGGGGTTAGGGCTAGGGTTAGGGCTTAGGTTTAGGGTTAGTGTTAATGTTAGGGTTAAGGTTAGGGGTTAAGGTTAGGGTTAGGGGATAGGTTTAGGGTTTGGGTTAGTGTTAGGATTAGGGTTAGGGTATGGGTTAGGGTATGGGTTAGGGTACCGGTTAAGGTTGGGGTACAGGTTAGTGTTAGGGTACCTGTTAGGGTTAGGGTATGGGTTAGGGTTAGGGTACGGATTAAGTTTAGGGTTAGTGTTTGGGTTAGGGTTAGGGGTTAGGGTTTGGGTTAGGGTTAGGCTTAGGGCTAGGGTTAAGGGTTAGGGTTAAGGGTTAGGGTTAGGATAGGTTTAGTGTTAGGGGTTAAGCGTTAGGGTTTAGGGTTAGGGATTTGATTCAAATCGATTCTTTTCAATTCGATTTGTTTCGATTCAATTCTTTTCAATTCGAATCAATTCGATTCAATTGTTTCAATTCGATTCTTATCGATTCGATTCTTTTCGATTCAATAGATTCTTTTCTATTCGATTCAATTTGATTCGATTCAATTTGATTCGATTCGATTCTTTTCGATTCGATTCGTCTTTTTGATTCGATTTGTTTCAATCAATTCTTTTCAGTTTGATTCGATTCAAATCTTTTCAATGCGATTCAATTCGATTCTTTACGATTCGATTCTATTCTTTTCAATTCGACTCGATTTTTTCGATTCGATTCGATTCTTTTCCATTCGATTTCATTCGATTCTGTTCGATATGATTCGATTCTATTCTTTTCTATTCGATTCTCTTTGATTCGATTCGATTCTATTCTTTTCGATTCGATTCGATTTTTTCGATTCGATTCAATTCCTTTTGATTCGATTGAATTCGATTCAAATCTTTTGTTTCGATTCTATTTTCGATTCGATTCGATTCTTTTCGATTTGATTCAATTTGATTCGAATCTTTTCAAATCGATTCTATTCTTTTCGATTCGATTTGATTCTTTCCAATTCGATTCGATTCTTTTTGATTCGATTCTTTTCGATTCGATTCGGTTCAATTCTGTTCGATTCGATTCGATTCAATTCGATACTTTTTGATTCGATTCTATTCGATTCGATTCTTTTCGATTTGATCGATTCTTTTCGATTCGATTCAATTTGATCTTTTCGATTCGATTCGATTATTTTTGATTCGACTCAATTCGATGGTTTGATTCGTTTATTTTCAATTCGATTTGATTCTATTCTTTTCGATTCGATTCAAGTCTTTTTGATTCGATTCGTTTCAATCGATTCTTTTCAGTTCGATTTGATTCAAATCTTTTCAATGCGATTCAATTCGATTCTTTACGATTCGATTCGATTCTTTTCAATTCGACTCGATTTTTTCGATTCGATTAGATTCTTTTCCATTTGTTTTGATTCGATTCTGTTCAATATGATTCGATTCTATTCTTTTTGATTCGATTCGATTTTTTCGATTAGATTCGATTCTTTTCGATTTGATTCAATTCGATTCGAATCTTTTCGAATCGATTCTATTCTTTTCGATTCGATTCGATTCTTTTCAATTCAATTCGATTCTTTTTGATTCGATTATTTTCGATTCGATTCGGTTCAATTCTGTTCGATTCGATTCAATTCAATTCGATTTGATTCGATACTTTTTGATTCGATTCTTTTCGATTCGATTAGATTCTTTTCAATTTGATCGATTCTTTTCAATTCGATTCGATTCAATTCGATTCAATTTGATCTTTTCGATTCGATTCGATTATTTTTGATTCGACTCAATTCGATGGTTTGATTCAATTATTTTCGATTCGATTTGATTCGATTCTTTTCGATTCGATTCTTTTCGATTCAATTTGATTCTATTCGAATATTTTCGATTCGATTCGATTGCATTAGGTTCGATTATTTTTGATTCAATTCGATTCGATTTTTTTATTTGATTCGATTCATTTCAGTTCGATCCGATTATTTTTGATTTGAATCGATTCGATTCTTTTCAATTCGATTCTTTTTGATTCAATTCGATTATTTTCGATTCAATTCGACTGTTTTCGATTCATTTCAATTCTATTATTTTCGATTCGATTCAATTCGATGCGAATCGATTATTTTCGATTCGATACGATTCGATTATTTTCGATTCTATTTGATTTGATTCGATTCTTTTCGATTTGATTTGATTATTTTCAATTGGATTATTTTCGATTCGATTCGATTATTTTGATTCAATTCGATTCGATGCAATTATTTTCGTTTCTTTTTTTTTTTTTTTTATTTATTGGTGTTCAATTTACTAACATACAGAATACCCAGTGCCCGTCACCCATTCACTTCCACCCCCCGCCCTCCTCCCCTTCTACCACCCCTAGTTCGTTTCCCAGAGTTAGCAGTCTTTACGTTCTGTCTCCCTTTCTGATATTTCCCACACATTTCTTCTCCCTTCCCTTATTTTCCCTTTCACTATTATTTATATTCCCCAAATGAATGAGAACATATAATGTTTGTCCTTCTCTGACTGACTTACTTCACTCAGCATAATACCCTCCAGTTCCATCCACGTTGAAGCAAATGGTGGGTATTTGTCATTTCTAATAGCTGAGTAATATTCCATTGTATACATAAACCACATCTTCTTTATCCATTCATCTTTCGTTGGACACTGAGGCTCCTTCCACAGTTTGGCTATAGTGGCCATTGCTGCTAGAAACATCGGGGTGCAGGTGTCCTGGCGTTTCATTGCATTTGTATCTTTGGGGTAAATCCCCAACAGTGCAATTGCTGGGTTGTAGGGCAGGTATATTTTTAACTGTTTGAGGAACCTCCACACAGTTTTCCAGAGTGGCTGCACCAGTTCACATTCCCACCAACAGTGTAAGAGGGTTCCGTTTTCTCCGCATCCTCTCCAACATTTGTTGTTTCCTGCCTTGTTAATTTTCCCCATTCTCACTGGTGTGAGGTGGTATCTCATTGTAGTTTTGATTTGTATTTCCCTGATGGCAAGTGATGCAGAGCATTTTCTCATATGCATGTTGGCCATGTCTATGTCTTCCTCTGTGAGATTTCTGTTCATGTCTTTTGCCCATTTCATGATTGGATTGTTTGTTTCTTTGGTGTTGAGTTTAATAAGTTCTTTATAGATCTTGGAAACTAGCCCTTTATCTGATATGTCATTTGCAAATATATTCTCCCATTCTGTAGGTTGTCTTTGAGTTTTGTTGACTGTATCCTTTGCTGTGCAAAAGCTTCTTATCTTGATGAAGTCCCAATAGTTCATTTTTGCTTTTGTTTCTTTTGCCTTCGTGGATGTATCTTGCAAGAAGTTACTATGGCCGAGTTCAAAAAGGGTGTTGCCTGTGTTCTTCTCTAGGATTTTGATGGAATCTTGTCTCACATTTAGATCTTTCATCCATTTTGAGTTTATCTTTGTGTATGGTGAAAGAGAGTGGTCTAGTTTCATTCTTCTGCATGTGGATGTCCAATTTTCCCAGCACCATTTATTGAAGAGACTGTCTTTCTTCCAATGGATAGTCTTTCCTCCTTTATCGAATATTAGTTGCCCATAAAGTTCAGGGTCCACTTCTGGATTCTCTATTCTGTTCCACTGATCTATGTGTCTGTTTTTGTGCCAGTACCACACTGTCTTGATGACCACAGCTTTGTAGTACAACCTGAAATCTGGCATTGTGATGCCCCCAGATATGGTTTTCTTTTTTAAAATTCCCCTGGCTATTCGGGGTCTTTTCTGATTCCACACAAATCTTAAAATAATTTGTTCTAACTCTCTGAAGAAAGTCCATGGTATTTTGATAGGGATTGCATTAAACGTGTATATTGCCCTGGGTAACATTGACATTTTCACAATATTAATTCTGCCAATCCATGAGCATGGAATATTTTTCCATCTCTTTGTGTCTTCCTCAATTTCTTTCAGAAGTGTTCTATAGTTTTGAGGGTATAGATCCTTTACATCTTTGGTGAGGTTTATTCCTAGGTATCTTATGCTTTTGGGTGCAATTGTAAATGGGATTGACTCCTTAATTTCTCTTTCTTCAGTCTCATTGTTAGTGTATAGAAATGCCACTGACTTCTGGGCATTGATTTTGTATCCTGCCACGCTACCGAATTGCTGTATGAGTTCTAGCAATCTTGGGGTGGAGACTTTTGGGTTTTCTATGTAGAGTATCATGTCATCGGCGAAGAGAGAGAGTTTGACTTCTTCTTTGCCAATTTGAATGCCTTTAATGTCTTTTTGTTGTCTGATTGCTGAGGCTAGGACTTCCAGTACTATGTTGAATAGCAGTGGTGAGAGTGGACATTCCTGTCTTGTTCCTGATCTTAGGGGAAAGGCTCCCAGTGCTTCCCCATTGAGAATGATATTTGCTGTGGGCTTTTCATAGATGGCTTTTAAGATGTCGAGGAATGTTCCCTCTATCCCTACACTCTGAAGAGTTTTAATCAGGAATGGATGCTGTATTTTGTCAAATGCTTTCTCTGCATCCAATGAGAGGATCATATGGTTCTTGGTTTTTCTCTTGCTGATATGATGAATCACATTGATTGTTTTACGGGTGTTGAACCAGCCTTGTGTCCCAGGGATAAATCCTACTTGGTCATGGTGAATAATTTTCTTAATGTACTGTTGGATCCTATTGGCCAGTATCTTGTTGAGAATTTTTGCATCCATGTTCATCAGGGATATTGGTCTGTAATTCTCCTTTTTGGCGGGGTCTTTGTCTGGCTTTGGAATTAAGGTGATGCTGGCTTCATAGAACGAATTTGGAAGTACTCCATCTCTTTCTATCTTTCCAAACAGCTTTAGGAGAATAGGTATGATTTCTTCTTTAAACGTTTGATAAAATTCCCCTGGGAAGCCATCTGGCCCTGGACTCTTGTGTCTTGGGAGGTTTTTGATGACTGCTTCCATTTCCTCCCTGGTTATTGGCCTGTTCAGGTTTTCTATTTCTTCCTGTTCCAGTTTTGGTAGTTTGTGGCTTTCCAGGAATGCGTCCATTTCTTCTAGATTGCCTAATTTATTGGCGTATAGCTGTTCATAATATGTTTTTAAAATCGTTTGTATTTCCTTGGTGTTGGTAGTGATCTCTCCTTTCTCATTCATGATTTTATTAATTTGAGTCTTCTCTCTCTTCTTTTTAATAAGGCTGGCTAATGGTTTATCTATCTTATTAATTCTTTCAAAGAACCAACTCCTGGTTCTGTTGATCTGTTCCACAGTTCTTCTGGTCTCGATTTCGTTGAGTTCTGCTCAAATCTTTATTAACTCCCTTCTTCTCTTGGGTGTAGGATCTATTTGCTGTTTTTTCTCTAGCTCCTTTATGTGTAAGGTTAGCTTTTGTATTTGAGTTCTTTCCAGTTTTTGAATGGATGCTTGTATTGCGATGTATTTCCCCCTTAGGACTGCTTTTGCTGCATCCCAAAGATTTTGAACGGTTGTATCTTCATTCTCATTAGTTTCCATGAATCTTTTTAATTCTTCCTTAATTTCCTGGTTGACCCTTTTATCTTTTAGCAGGATGGTCCTTAACCTCCATGTGTTTGAGGTCCTTCCAAACTTCTTGTTGTGATTTAGTTCTAATTTCAAGGCATTATGGTCCGAGAATATGCAGGGGACAATCCCAATCTTTTGGTATCGGTTCAGACCCGATTTGTGACCCAATATGTGGTCTATTCTGGAGAAAGTTCCGTGTGCGCTTGAGAAGAATGTGTATTCAGTTGAGTTTGGATGTAAAGTTCTGTAGATATCTGTGAAATCCATCTGGTCCAGTGTATCATTTAAAGCTCTCGTTTCTTTGGAGATGTTTTGCTTAGAAGACCTATCGAGTATAGAAAGAGCTAGATTGAAGTCACCAAGTATAAGTGTATTATTATCTAAGTATTTCTTCACTTTGGTTAATAATTGATTTATATATTTGGCAGCTCCCACATTCGGAGCATATATATTGAGGATTGTTAAGTCCTCTTGTTGAATAGATCCTTTAAGTATGATATAGTGTCCCTCTTCATCTCTCACTACAGTCTTTGGGGTAAATTTTAGTTTATCTGATATAAGGATGGCTACCCCTGCTTTCTTTTGAGGACCATTCGAATGGTAAATGGTTCTCCAACCTTTTATTTTCAGGCTGTAGGTGTCCTTCTGTCTAAAATGAGTCTCTTGTAGATAGCAAATAGATGGGTCCTGCTTTTTTATCCAGTCTGAAACCCTGCGCCTTTTGATGGGGTCATTAAGCTCGTTCACATTCAGAGTTACTATTGAGAGATATGAGTTTAGTGTCATCATGATATCTATTCAGTCTTTGTTTTTGTGGACTGTTCCACTGAACTTCTTCTTAAAGGGGAATTTTAAGAGGCCCCCTTAAAATTTCTTGCAGAGCTGGTTTGGAGGTCACATATTCTTTTAGTTGCTGCCTGTCTTGGAAGCTCTTTATCTCTCCTTCCATTTTGAATGAGAGCCTTGCTGGATAAAGTATTCTTGGTTGCATGTTCTTCTCATTTAAGACCCTGAATATATCCTGCCAGCCCTTTCTGGCCTGCCAGGTCTCTGTGGAGAGGTCTGCTGTTACCCTAATACTCCTCCCCATAAAAGTCAGGGATTTCTTGTCTCTTGCTGCTTTAAGGATCTTCTCCTTATCTTTGGAATTTGCAAGCTTCACAATTAAATGTCGAGGTGTTGAACGGTTTTTATTGATTTTAGGGGGGGATCTCTCTATTTCCTGGATCTGAATGCCTGTTTCCCTTCCCAGATTAGGAAAGTTTTCAGCTAGAATTTGTTCAAATACATATTCTGGCCCTCTGTCCCTTTCGGCGCCCTCGGGAACCCCAATTAAACGTAGGTTTTTCTTCCTCAGGCTGTCGTTTATTTCCCTTAATCTATCTTCATGGTCTTTTAATTGTTTGTCTCTTTTTTCCTCAGTTTCCCTCTTTGCTATCAACTTGTCTTCTATGTCACTCACTCGTTCTTCCACCTCGTTAACCCTCGTCGTTAGGACTTCTAGTTTGGATTGCATCTCATTCAATTGATTTTTAATTTCTGCCTGATTAGCTCTAAATTCTGCAGTCATGAAGTCTCTTGAGTCCTTTATACTTTTTTCTAGAGCCACCAGTAGCTGTATAATAGTGCTTCTGAATTGGCTTTCTGACATTGAATTGTAATCCAGATTTTGTAACTCTGTGGGAGAGAGGACTGTTTCTGATTCTTTCTTTTGAGGTGAGGTTTTCCTTCTAGTCATTTTGCTCAGTGCAGAGTGGCCAAAAGCAAGTTGTATTGGGAAAAAGAGAAAAAGAGAGGAGAGAAAGAAGGAAAGAAAAGAGAAAGAGAAAAAAAAAGGGGAAGAAAAAGAAAAAAAAAAAAAACGAAAAAAAAAAAAAAAAAGAAAAAGAGAAAGAAAAAGAAAGGAGAAAAAAAAAGGGGGTGGGGGAAGGAAACAAATCAAAAAGCAAAACAAAACAGAAACAAAAACAAAAACAAAAACAAACAAACAAAAAAAGAACCACCGGCGAGTATCTTCTGATTCTGTGTACTTTAAGTCCCTTGGCTTCTCCTGGAAGTTGTCCGTCTAGCTGGTGTTCTGGGGGAGGGGCCTGTTGTGCTGATTCTCAGGTGTTAGCAGTTGGGGGAGCTGTTGTGCCCCTGCCTGGTGCAGGGCTCAGTGGGGGTTGTTTACCCCGTGAGGCCGCAGGAGGAACAACCCCAGTGGCGGGGCAGCTCTGGAAACCTGGATTCAGCTCCGGCAGGAACTCCGTCTGCAGGGCCTGGAGGCTCCGGGGCGGGGCCGCTGATCTGCTCAGCTGGGGCAGGAGCGTCCTCGCTGTCCTGGGCCCTCCCGGCCTCTGCCTGTCCCGGGGGAGGCGGGATCCTGGGCTGTGTCCCGGCGCCCTGTGCTCCGGAGCCTGCGCTGGTGGATTCGCGCTCCCGGGCCGCGCAACCCCAACCGCGGAGCCGCCGCCCGAGCCCCTCCGAGCTGCTCCCGGGGCCGCGCAGCCCCCTCCGCGGAGCCGCCGCCCGAGCCCCTTCAGCTGCTCCGGGTCCCGCCGGGTCCCGCCGTGCGCGCTGCAGCCCTTAGGGAGCTCGGCGCACTCTCCTGGGCGCGCAGTTGCTGTTACTGTCCCCGGGAGCCCGAGGGCATCCCCTCCCTTCTGGGTCCTGCTCCAACTCCCCGCGAGCCCCTTTCCGCCCGGGAAGGTCGGTGCAGCTCCTGCTCCTCCGGGACGGGGCTCTCCTGTCCTGGGGACACTCGCCCCGGCCTCAGCCCGGCTCCTCGCGGGGCCCCTTCCCCTTGGAGGCCTTTGTTTCTTTACTTCTTTTTCCCCGTCTTCCTACCTTGATAGAAGCGCGAACTCTTCTCACTGCAGCATTCCAGCTGGTCTCTCTTTAAATCTCAGGCCGAATTCATAGATTTTCAGGATAATTTGAAGGTTTTCTAGGTAGTTTGGTGGAGACAGGTGATTTGGGGACCCTACTCTTCCGCCATCTTGCTCCTCCCCTCTATTTTCGTTTCAATTCAAATCAATTTGCTTATCTTTGATTCAATTTGATTGGATTCGATTCCATTATTTTCGATTCGATTCAATTATTTTTTATTCGATTCGATTCTTTTATTTTTGATTCAATTCGGTTCGATTTGAATCGATTATTTTCGATTCAATTTGATTTGATTCGGTTCGATTATTTTCGATTCGATTAAAATATTTTTGATTCGATTTGATTTGATTATTTTCGAATCAATTCGGTTCAATTTGATTCGATTATTTTAGATTCAATTCGGTTCGATTCGATTCGATTATTTTAGATTCAATTCGGTTCGATTCGGTTCGATTATTTTCGATTTGATTTGATTCGATTCGATTATTTTAGATTTGATTCAATTGGATTAGTTTAGATTATTTTCGATTCGTTTCGATTCTTTTCAATTCAATTCAATTATTTCCGATTCGATTCGATGCGAATTGATTATTTTCGATTCGATTACAATCGATTCAATTCGATTATTTTTGATTCGATTCGATTCGATTCTTTTCAATTCGATTCAATTCTTTTCAATTCGATTCGTTTCTTTTCAATTCGATTCAATATTTATGATTCGAATCGACTCAATTCTTTTCGATTCGATTATTTTAGATTCGATTCGATTATTTTCGATTCGATTTGATTATTTTCGATTCGATTCAATTCGATTATTTTCGATTCGATTCAATGTGAATCGATTATTTTCGAATCGATTCATTTTAATTCGATTCGATTCGATTCAATTCGATTTTATTATTTTCAATTCGATTCGATTATTTTTTATTTGATTCGATTCGATTATTTTTGATTCGATTCGGTTTGATTATTTTTGATTCAATTCGATTTATTCGATTATTTTCTATTCGATTCGATTCTTTTCGATTTGATTCGATTGTTTTCGTTTCCATTCTATTTAATTGTTTTCGATTTGATTGATTCGAATCAATTATTTTCGATTCGATTCGATTCTCATCAATTCCATTCTTTTTTTTAATTCCATTCTTTTCCATTCGATTCGATTCGATTCTTTTCGATTCGATTTGATTATTCGATTCGATTATTATCGATTCAATTTGATTCGATTCTTTTTGATTCAATTCGATGATTCAATTCGATTATTATCGATTCGATATGATTCGATTCTTTTCGATTCGATTTGATTATTTTCGATTCGATTCGATTATTTTCGATTCAATTTGATTCAATTATTTTCTATTTGATTCGATTCGATGCATATCGATTATTTTCGATTCGATTCGATTATTTTCGATTCAATTAAATACGATTCTATTCTTTTCGATTCGATTCTTTTTGATTTGATATGATTCGATTTGATTCTTTTCTATTTGATTCGATTCAATTAGATTCTTTTCAATTCGATCGATTCGATTCGATATTTTCGAATCGATTCGATTCTTTTTGATTCGATCTATTCGATTCTTTTCGATTCAGTTCGATTCGATTCGATTCTTTTCGATTTGATTCGATTCTTTTCCACTCGATCTGATTTGATTCGTTTGATTTTTTCTGATTCATTTCTATTCGAATCTATTCGATTCCTTTCGATTCAATTCGATTCGATTTGATTCTTTTTGATTCAAATAGATTCGATTCAATTCCATTCGATTCGATTCTTTTCAATTCGATTCGGTTCGATTCTTTTCGATTAGATACGATTCGATTCTTTTCAATTCGATTCAACTCAACTCGATTCTTTTCGATTTGATTTTTTCGATTCGATTCTTTTCGTTTTGATTAGATTCTTTTCGTTTCGATTAGATTCTTTTCGATTTTATTTGATTCGATTCTTTTCAATTCGATTCGGTACTTTTCGATTCGATTCTTTTCGATTCAATTCATTTGGAATCTATTCTATTCGGTTCAATTTGATTCGATTCGATACGATTCTTTTCGATTGTATTCGATTCGATTCTTTTCGGTTCTATTCGATTCGATTCTTTTTGATTCAATTCGATATGATTCGATTCTTTTCGATTCCATTAGATACGATTCGATTCTTTTCGATGCTATTCAATTTGATTCTTTTCGATTCGATTCGATTCGTTTCGATGCTATTCAATTCGATTTTTTTCGATTTGATTCGATTCTTTTCGATTCGATTCGATACTTTTCATTTCGATTCGATTCTTTTCGATTCGTTTTGATTCTTTTCGATGTATTCAATTCTATTATTTTCGATATGATTCAATTCTTTTCGTTTCGATTCGATTCTTTTCTATTCGATTCTTTTCGATTTGATTCGATTCGATCATTTGGATTCGATTTGTTACATTTCAATTTGATTCTTTTCGATTCAGTTCAATTCGATTCTTTTCGATTTGATTGGATTCTTTTCTATTCGATATGATTCGATTCGTTTCGATTTTTTTCGATTCGTTTCGATTGGAATCTATTCGAATCTTTTCGATTCAATTCGATTCGATTGATTCTTTTCGATTCAATTCGATTATTTTTGATTTGATACGATTCGATTTGATTCTTTTTGATTCGATTCAACTCAACTCGATTCTTTTCTATTCGATTTTTTCGATTCGATTCTTTTCAATTTGATTCTTTTTGTTTCAATTCGATTCGATTCTTTTCAATTCGATTCGATTCGATTCTTTTCGTTTCAATTATATTCTTTTCGATTTTATTTGGTTCGATTCTTTTCAATTCGATTCGGTACTGTTTGATTTGATTCTTTTCGATTCAATTTGATTGGAATCGATTATTTTCGATTCAATTCGATTCGATTCGATACGATTCTTTTCGATTGGATTCGATTTGATTCTTTTCGGTTCTATTCGATTCGATTCTTTTCAATTCAATTCGATATGATTCGATTCTTTTCGATTCAATTCGATTCAATTCTTTTCATTTTGATTCGATTCATTTAGATGTTATTGAATTCGATTCTTTTTGATTCAATTTGATTCGTTTCGATGCTATTCAATTTGATTCTTTTCGATTTGATTCGATTCTTTTCGATTCGATTCGATTCAATTCTTTTCGATTCGATTCGATTCTTTTCGATTCATTTCCATTCTTTTCGATGTATTCGATTCTATTCTTTTCGATTCGATACGATTCGATTCTTTTCGATTCGATTCGATTCAATTCGATTCTTTTCAATTTGATCTTTTCGATTCGGTTTGATTCTTTCCGTTTCGATTAGATTCCTTTCGATTCGTTGCTTTTCGATTCGATTCAATTCGATTCTTTTCAATTCAATTCGATTCGATCCTTTTCATTTCGATTTGATTCTTTTCTATTTTATTTGATTCAATTCATTTCAATTAGATTCGATACTGTTCGATTCGATTCTTTTCGATTCATGTCGATTGGAATCTATTCGATTCTTTTCAATTTGATTCGATTCGACTCATTTTGATTCCTTTTGATTCTCTTTGACTTTTTTGATTCGATCTTTTCAATCGATTTGATTCGATTAGATTCTTTTCGATTCAATTCTTTTCGATCGATTTGATTCTTTTCTATTCAATTCTTTCCAATCGATTTGATTCTTTTCGATTCGATTTGATTCTTTTCGTTTAGATTCGATTCTTTTAGATTCGATTCGATTCGATTCGAATCTTTTCATTTCAATTAGATTCTCTACAATTCGATTCTTTGGATTCGATTATTTTTGATTCGATTCGATTTGATTCTTTTCGATTCGATTCGATTCTTTTCATTTCGAATCAATTCAATACGATTCGATTTGATTACTTTTGATTCGATGCAATTTGATTCGATTTTTTTGAATTGATTTGTTTCGATTGGATTATTTTCGATTTGACTCGATTTGATTCGATTCGATTATCGATTCAATTCAATTCCAATTATTCTCGATTCGATTCGATTCAATGATTTTTTATCCAATTCGATTCAATTCTTTTCGATTCGATGCGATTCGATTTGATTCGATTCTTTTCGATTCTATCAATTCGACTTGATTCTTTTCAGTTCGATTAGATTCTTTTCGATTTGATTGCATTCGATTCAATTCTTTTCGATTCGATTTGATTCGATTCTTTTCATTACGATTCAATTTGATTCGATTCTTTTCGATTCGATTTGATTCTTTTTGGTTCAATTCGATTCTTTTCGATTTGATTTGAATCTTTTCTATTCTTTTCAATTCGATTCGATTCGATTCTTTTCGATTCGATTCTATTCAATTCGATTCGTTTTTTTCGAATCGATTCTTTTCGATTCCACTCCTTTCGACTCAATTTATTTGGATTCGATTCTTTTCGATTCGATTCGATTCTATTCTTTTTGATTCGATTCAATTCGATTCTTTTTGATTCGTTTATTTTCAATTCTATTCGAATCTTTTCTATTCAATTAGATTGTTTTGACCCAATTCGATTCGATTCGAAACTCTTCGATTCAATTCTTTTTGATTCGATTCGATTCGATTGTTTTCGATTCGATTCAATTCTTTTCGATTTGATTCGATTCTTTTCAATTCTTTTCGATTTTTTCCATTCAATTATTTTTATTTGATTTGTTTCGATTATTTTCAATTCGATTTGATTCGATTCTTTTCGATTCGATTCGATTCTTTTCTATTTGACTTGATTCTTTTCTATTCGATACGATTCGATTCGATATTTTTTTATTCGATTTGATTCTTTTCGATTCAATTCGATTCGATTTTTTTCATTTCGATTCGATAGCTTTTGATTCGTTTCTTTTTGATTCGATTCGATTCGAATCTTACGATTCGAGTCTTTTTGATTCAAATTCCTTTCTTTACCAAACGAGTCAATTCGATTCGATTCTTTTCCATTCGATTTGATTCTTTTCCATTCGATTCGATATTTTCGATTCAATTAGATTCCTTTTTGTTAGATTTTTTCTATTCGATTCGATTCTTTTCGATTTGATTTGATTCTTTTCTATTCGATACAATATGATTTGATCCTTTTCGATTCGATTCGATTCTTTTCAATTCGATTGGATTCGATTCTTATATTCAATTCGATTTGATCTTTTTCGATTCGATTCGATTCTCTTAGATTCGTTTCGATTCGATTTTTTTCGTTTCCATTCTATAGTTTTCTAATCGTTTCTTTTCTATTCGATTCAATTCGATTCTTTTCTATTCGATTTGATCGAATCTTTCTATTCGAGTGTTTTTTATTTGAATTCCTTTATTTTAGAATCGATTTGATTCGATTCTTTTAGATTTGATTCGATTCAATTCTTTTCGATTTGATTCTATTCTTTTTGATTCGATTTGATTCAATTCGATTATTTTCACTTCCATTCGATTCGATTCTTTTGATTCGGTGCGATTCGATTCAATTTTTTTTGTTTCCATTCTATTCGATTTTTTTGATTCGAATCTATTTGATTCTTTTGATTCGATTAGATTCTTTTCCATTCGATTCTTTTCGATTCGATTCGATTCTTTTCCATTCAATCTGATTTGATTCTATTCGATTCGATTCGAATCTTTTTGATTCAATTCGATTCTATTCGATTTGATTCTTTTTGATTCGATTCAGTTAGATTATTTCATTTCGATTTGATTCTTTTCGATTCAATTCTTTTCCATTGAATCTGATTCGATTCGTTTCGATTCTTTTCTATTCGATTCTTTTCGATTCAATTCTATTCGATTCTATTTGATTCTTTTCGATTTGATTCGATTCTTTTCCATTCGATTCTTTTCCATTCGATTCGATTCTTTTCAATTCGATCTGAATCGATTCATTTCGATTCTTTTTGATTCGTTTCTTTTCGATTCAATTCGCTTCGATTCTTTTCTATTCGATTCGATTCGATTCTTTTCAATTTGATTCAATTCGATTCTTTTCGATCGATTCATTTTGATTCTTTTCGATTCTATTTGATTTGATTCTTTTTTATTCGATTTGACCGATTCGATTCTTTTCGATTCGATTCAATTCGATTCTTTTCATTTAGATTCGATTAGATTCAATTCGATTCTTTTCGATTCGATTTTTTTCGTTTCGAATCGATTCATTTCGATTCGATTTGATTCTTTTTGGTGCGATCAATTCGAATCTTCAATTCTATTCTATTCGATTCTTTTCTACTCGATTCGATTCTTTTTGATTCGATTCAATTCGATTCTTTTCGATTCGATTCAATTCGATTCTTTTCATTTAGATTCGATTAGATTCAATTCGATTCTTTTCGATTCGATTTTTTTCGTTTCGAATCGATTCATTTCGATTCGATTTGATTCTTTTTGGTGCGATCAATTCGAATCTTCAATTCTATTCTATTCGATTCTTTTCTACTCGATTCGATTCTTTTTGATTCGATTCAATTCGATTCTTTTCGATTCGATTCATTTTGATTCTTTTCGATTCTATTTGATTTGATTCTTTTTGATTCGATTTGATTAGATTCTTTTCGTTTAGATTCGATTCTTTTCGATTCGATTCGTTTTGATTTTTTTCATTTCGATTCGATTCTTTTCGATTTGATTTGATTCTTTTCGATTCGATTGATTTGATTCTTTTCAATTCTATTCTATTCGATTCGATTCTTTTCAATTCAATTCGATTCTTTTTGATTCGATTCGTTACGATTCTTTTCGATTCTATTCGATTCTTTTTGATTCGAATATTTTCGATTCTTTGATTTGTATCTATTCGATTCTTTTGATTTGAATCGATTCTTTTCTATTCGATTCCATTTGATTCTTTTTGATTCGATTCGATTCAATTCTTTTAGATTTGATCTGATTCGATTCTTTTTGAATCGATTAGATTTTTTCGATTTGATTCTTTTAGATTCGATTCGATTCTTTTCATTTCGATTCGATTCATTTATATTCAATTCTTTTCGATTCGATTCGATTCTTTTCATTTTGATTCGATTCTTTTCGATTCGATTCTTTTCTATTCTATTCATTTCAATTCTTTTTGATTCGATTCTATACGATTGGATTCTTTTCGATTCTATTCGATACGATTCGATTCTTTTCGATTCGATTCGATTCGATTCTTTTTGATTCGATTCGATACAATTCTTTTCATTTCGATTCTAATCGATTCTTTTCGATTCGATTCAATTAGATTCTTTTCAATTCTATTTGATTTTTTCGATTTGATTCTTTTTGTTTCAATTCTATTCTTTTCGATTCGATTCTTTTTTATTCAATTCAATACGATTCTTTTAATTTGATTCCATTCGATTCTCTTTTACTCAATTCGATTCTATTTGACAATTTTAGATTCGATTCTTTTTGATTTGATTTGATTCGATTCTTTTCACTTAGATTCGATTCTTTCAATTCGATTCTTTTCAATTCTATTAATCGATTCGATTCTTTAGGATTAGATTTGTTTTCTATTCAATTCGATTTGATTCTTTTCGATTCGATTCGAAATGATTCTTTTCAATTTGATTCGATTCGATTCTTTTTTCATTTCTATTCGATTCAGTTTGATTCTTTTCGATTCAATTATTTTCTATTCGATTCGGTTCGATTTATTTCAATTCGATTCGATACGATTCTTTTTGTTTCGATTCGATTCTTTTCGATTCGATTTTTTATTCGATTCTATTCGATTTTTTCGATTCGATTCTTTTCGATTCGATTAGATTCGAATTGATTCTTTTCGATTCGATTTGATTCTTTCGTTTCAATTCGATTCTTTTCGATTCAATTCGATTCTATTCTTTTCAATTCTATTTGATTTGATTCTTTTCGATTCGATTCTTTTAGTTTAGATTTGATTCTTTGCGATTCGTTTCTTTTTGATTGGATTCTATTCTTTTCGTTTCGATTCTTTTCAATTCGATTCAATTCGATTATTTTCGATTCGGTTAGAAACTTTTCAATTCTATTCGATTCTTTTCGATTCGATTCGATTCTTTTCGATTCGATTTGATAATTTTCGATTCCATTCGATTCTTTTCCATTTGATTCTTTTCTATTCGATTCTTTTTGATTCAATTCTATTCGATTCTTTTGATTCGATTCGATTCTTTTCGATTCGATTCAATTCTTTTCCATTCGATCTGATTCGATTCATTTCGATTCTTTTCGATTCTATTCGATTCGATTCTTTTCTATTCGATTCGATTCGATTCTTTTCGATACGATTCAATTCGATTCATTTCGATTTGATTTGATTTGATTCTTTTTGATTCGATTTGACCGATTCGATTCTTTTTGATTCGATTCGATTCGATTTTTCTGTTTAGATTCGATTCTTTTCGATTCGATTCTTTTCGATTCATTTCGATTCAATTCGATTCTTTTCAATTCGATTCATTTTGATTTTTTTCATTTCGATTCGATTCTTTTCGATTTGATAGATTTGATTCTTTTCAATTCTATTCTATTCGATTCGATTCTTTTCTATTCGATTCGATTCTTTTTTATTCGATTCGTTATGATTATTTTTAATTCGATTCGATTATTTTTGATTCAAATCTATTCAATTCTTTTTGATTTGTATCTATTCAATTCTTTTGATTTGAATCGATTCTTTTCAATTCGATTCGATTCGATTCTTTTGGATTCGATCGATTCAATTATTTTCAATTTTATTCTATTCGATTCGATTCTTTTCTATTCGATTCGATTCTTTTTGATTCGAATCAATTCGATTCTTTTCAATTCGATTCATTTCGATTCTTTTCGATTTGATTTGATTTGATTCTTTTTGATTCGATTTCACCAATTCGATTCTTTTCGTTTAGATTCGATTCTTTTCGATTCGATTCAATTTGATTCTTTTCGATTCGATTCGTTTCGATTTTTTTCGTTTCGATTCGATTCGATTCTTTTCGATTCGATAGATTCGATTCTTTTGAATTCTATTCTATTCGATTCGATTCGATTTGATTCTTTTTGATTCGATTCGTTACGATTCTTTTCAATTCGATTCGATTCGATTCTTTTTGATTCGAATCTATTCAATTCTTTTTGATTCGTATCTATTCGATTCTTTTGATTTGAATCGATTCTTTTCAATTCGATTCGATTCAATTCTTTTCGATTCAATTCGATTCGATTCTTTTCGATTCGATGCTTTTCGATTCAATTCGATTCTTTTCGATTCGATTAGATTCTTTTCGTTTAAATTCGATTCAATTCATTTTGATTCGATTCGATTCGATTCTTTTCATTTCGATTTGATTCGATTCTTCTCAATTTGATTCGATTCTTTTCGATTCCATTCTTTTCAATTCGATTGGATTCAATTCCCTTCGGTTCGATTCATTTCAATACGATTCGATTCGAATCGATTTTGTTCGATTCGATTCGATTCTTTTCAATTCGGTTCTTTTCGATTCTATTTGAATCTTTTCGATTTGATTCGATTTGATTCCTTTGGATTCGATTCGATTCGATTTGATTCTATTCAATTCAATTGTTTTCGATTCGATTCGATTCTCTTCGATTCGATTTGATTCTATTCGATTCTTTTCTATGCAATTTGATTTGATTCAAAACTATTTGATTCAATTCTTTTCGATTCGATTCTTTTCGATTCGATTGTTTTCGATTCGATTTGATTCTTTTCAATTTGATCGATTCTATTGTTTTTTATTCGATTTGATTGGATTCGATTCTTTTCGATTCAATTCAATTCGATTCAAAACTATTCGATTCAATTCTTTCGATTCGAATATTTTCAATTCGATTCAATTAGATTCGATTTGATTCTTTTCGTTTCCATTCGATTCGGTTCTTTTCTATTCGATTCGATTCTTTTCTATTCGATCCGATTATATACAAATCTATTCGTTTCGATTCTTTTCGATTCAATTCTTTTGATTCGATTTGATTTGTTTCAATTCAATTATTTTTTATTCGATTAGATTCGATTCGAATTCCGATTCAATTCGATTCTTTTTGATTCAATTTGTTTCGATTCTTTCCGATTCGATTCGATTCTTTTCGATTCATTTCGATTCGATTATTTTTGATTCGATTCGTTTTGATTTGATTCGATTGGATTATTTTCGATTCGATTCTATTCGATTCGATTCCTTTCGATTCGATTCTTTTCGATTCGTCGATTCGATTCTTTTGTATTCGATTCTTTTCGATTCGATTCTTTTCATTTGATTCGATTCAATTTGAATCGATTCTATTCAATTCTTTTGGATTCGATTATTTCTATTCAATTAGATTCGATTCGATTCTTTTTGATTCGATTCTTTTCGATTCAATTCGATTCAATTTGATTTTTTTCGATTCGATTCTTCTTTATTTGATTCATTTCGATTCTATTCGATTCAATTTGATTCGATTTGATTTGATTCTTTTCTATTCGATTCGTTTCGATTCAATTCTTTTCTTTTCTATTCAATTTGATTCTTTTTGATTCTTTTCTATTCTATTCGATTCGATTTGATTCGATTCAAATCTTTTCAATATGATTTTATTCTTTTCGATTCCATTCAATTCAATTCGTTTCGATTCTTTTCTATTGGATAATATTCGATTTGATTTGATTGTTTTCTATTGTATTCGATTCAATTAGATTCTTTGCTATTCTATTCAAATCGATTCAATTTGATCCGATTCGATTTGATTCTTTTCTATTCGATTTGATTCGATTCAAATCAATTCAATTTGATTCTATTCTTTTCGATTCGATTGTTTTCTATTCGTTTCGATTCTATTCTTTTCTATTCTATTCTTTTCTATTCTATTCGATTTGATTCTACGATTCCATTCTATTCTATTCTATTCTATTCTATTCTATTCTATTCTATTCTTTTCTTTTCTCTTCGATTCGATTGGATTCTATTCCATTCGATTCTTTTCTATTCTATTCGATTCGACTCAACTCGATTCGATTATTTTCTATTCTATTTGATTCGATTCCATTCTTTGCTATTCTATTTGATTTGATTCAATTTGATTCGTTTCGATTCAATTCTTTTCAATTCAATTCCTTTCTATTCGATTTGATTTGATTCAATTCAATTCGATTTGATTCTATTCTTTTCGATTCAATTTGTTTCGATTCGATTCGATTCTTTTCTATTCTATACGATTTGATTCTTTTCCATTCTATTCTATTCGATTCGATTATTTTATATTCTGTTTGATTCGATTCATTTCGATTCCTTCGATTCGATACTTTTCTATTCGATTCAATTCGATTCTTTTCGATTTGATTCGATTCGATTCTTTTCTATTCGATTAATTTGATTCTTTTCTATTCAATTTGATTTGATTCTTTTCTATTCTATTCGATTTGATACTATTCGATTCGATTCAATTTGATTCTTTTCTATTCGATTCGATTCTTTTGTATACGATTCGATTCAATTCAATTCTATTTTTTCTATTCGATTCATTCGATTCTATTTGATTCTTTACGATTTGATTAGATTCGATTCGATTCGATTTTTTTCTATTCTGTTCGATTGGATTCGATTCTTTTCTATTTGATTCGATTATATTCAATTCAATTCTATTCTATTCGACTCGATTTGATTCTTTTCTATTCTATTTTTGATTCGATTCGTTTTGATTCTTCTCTATTCTATTCTATTCTTTTCTATTCTATTCCATTCGATTCATTTCGATTCGATTCGATTCTTTTCTTTTTGATTTGATTCGGTTCCATTCGATTATTTTCCATTCGATTTGATTCTTTTCGATTCTTTTGTATTTGATTCGATTCGATTCTTTTTTATTAGATTAGATTCGATTCGAATCGATTCTTTTCTATTCGATTGTATTCGATTCGATTCAATTCTTTTTTATTCTACTCTATTCTATTCGTTTCTATTCAATTCGTTTCGAGTCGATTCGATTCTTTTCTATTCGATTTGATTCTATTCTCTTCTTTTCGATTCTTTTCTATTCTAGTCACTTCAATTCGATTCGATTCATTTCGTTTAGATTCCTTTCTATTCGATTCAATTCGATTCTTTTCAATTCTACTCTATTCTATTCTATTCTATTCTATTCTTTTCGATTCGATTCGATATATTTCTATGCGATTCTCTTCGATTCTATTCGATTCGATTTTTCTCATATCGGTTCGATTCTATTCGATTCGATTTTGTTCTATTCGATTCAATTCGATTCTTTTCTATTCTACTCGATTCGATTCGATTCTTTTCTATTCGATTTGATTCCATTCAATTCTTTTCTATTCTATTCGATTCTTTTTTATTCTATTCGATTCGATTCGTTTCAATTCGATTTGTTTCTTTTCTATTCGATTCGATTTGATTCGATTCTTTTCTATTCTATTCTATTCTATTCTATTTAGTTCGACTCAATTCTTTTCTTTTTGATTTGATTCGATTCAATTCCATTCTTTTCTATTCATTTCATTCGATTTGATTCTTTTCTATTCGATTCGATTCGATTTTTAATTCGAATTGATTTGATTCGAATCGATTCTTTTCTATTCGATTGTATTCGATTCGATTTGATTTGATTCTTTTTTATTCTACTCTATTCTATTCTATTCGTTTCTACTCAATTCGATTCGATTCGATTCTTTTCTATTCGATTCAATTTGATTCTTTTCTATTCTATTTGATTTGATTCAATTCTTTTCGACACTTTTCTATTTGATTCAATTCGATTCTTTTCAATTCTACTCTATTCTATTCTTTTCTATTCGATTCGATTCTCTATTTTTCTATGCGATTCTCTTCGATTCTATTCGATTGGATTCTTCTCATATCGATACGATTCGATTCGATTTTTTTCTTTTCTATTCGATTCAATTCTATTCTTTTCTATTCTATTCAATTTGATTCCACTCGATTCGGTTCTTTTCTATTGTATTCGATTTGATTCTTTTTTACTCTATTCTATTTGATTCGATTCGATTAGTTTCTTTACTATTTGATTCGATTTGATTCTTTTCAATTCTATTCTTTTCTATTCGATTTGATTCTTTTCTATTCTATTCTATATGATTCGATTCGATTCTTTTCAATTCTACTCTATTCTTTTCTACTCTATTTGATTCGGTTCTTTTCTATTCGATTCGATTCGATATTTTTCTTTTTTTTTAGGATAAAATGTTTTATTATTAAAATAAAAAACTTTGTATAAAAGCATTACAGATCTAAAGCTCTATTTACACTTATTGATTCAATGTCCAATTAGGCATCAAACACTGAACATGCACAGCATCAGGCTGCACATGCAAAGAAAATGGACACACAAACACTTAGATTCCACCTCTATAAAATGATTTGATTAATGCAAAAGGGGAGGGGGCAGGACACGTGGAATCTGCCCAGAAAACTAAAAGGGCAGAGATGTCCAGTTAACAAACTGTTGAAAGTCACCCAATTCCAAAAAGGCACTTCTCATTGTTATAAAAGTGCTTAAAACCGGAATGTGAACCCTGTGCCTGGTTTATAACTTCAAGAAAGCGAATACTGCAAAGACTGGTAGTAGTACTATCAATTTTCCATACAAAATGATCAGGAATTAATTTGAAACACCTCACAAACAAATGGAAATAAACCTGGCCAACTAAAATTACAATGAAGTGTTAGAGCATGAATCCAAGCTGGCCTTTTCCTGAAGCCTCAGCATCCTAATTCCCTGGGGGGTCTTTTCTACGATGATTTTGAGCATAGCAATGCCCACAGACCACGGCGCAGGGACTGGGAGAGCCAGATGTACCACTTAACCTCCTAGCGGAAGAAAGCATCAGCAACTAAGTCTCAACTGGGACACCGTGTAAAAGCAGCACGATACACAGAATACTCTCACAAGAGGCATCCAAAGTAATATACTCCACTTTCCGACAATTACTCCAATTTCTCCACATGGTTTTAAGACTTGTGTGCCTTGATTCTGTTAAAAAAACATCAACTAGTATGAACGCTACATCTTAAATTATACTGCTTTCTTGTAAACAAGCTAGAAGGCTGTTCTCTGGAATTCAATAGATGTAGTTAGTAAACATTACTACTGTGTTTCTAAGTGCTTGGTTTTATGGGTAGATTCCGGGGCTATTTCAACGCCAATTAAATCAAACATGCTTTCGTAAAATTGCCATTTAAGAAGAATTCAGGAATAGAACGGTGGGAGAGAACCACTGGAAGCAGAGGGGGATGGTATGGGGTAGGGAGGAAAAAAAGCAGAGGAGAAACGGCAGGAGGGCAAAGTATAGCTGGCTATATACCTCTGTGATGCTCAGAAACACATGTCTAACGAAATTAATGTGATTTGCTTTTCCTATAAAACTGACTGATCATCCAAATTCTTAACTCGGGTTTCAAGCACATGACAAAATGGAAAACTTCAGGAAGATTTGCACAGTGGAGGGACGGACAGTGGATCTTCAAAATGCTATGCTTGCATTTCGAATTCCTGTTTCAGGCTTTTCAAGTAAGCATGCATGTTCCCAAAGCCATGATATTTGGCTAAATACACAAGGACCCCAGTTGCACACCTCCCATCTCGCTGTCGGCAGAAACTGCAGTTGCAGATCCTGCGGCAAGGTGGGCAATGCCAGTTTGGATCTAGGAGAGCATCCTTGACCTCTTCACCATAACGGTTTCGAAGGCAGGGACCACAGAACTGGCCTCGAACGCCCCAGCACTCCGGGTTCCTGCAGTTTGTTTTGGTATCAATAGTTTTCTGGCGGCATTGATGGCAAGTAGATCCCAATGTACGGTTATAGATCTTCTCTCGAGAATTGTTGCAGATGTTCTCCAGCTCTTCCTCTGTAATTTCTTCCACCGGGCGAATTATATGTGGAAGGGTCATGGATCCAGTGCAACGACTTCTGGGCATGTCATCTTCATTCATGTAGTTGTCCACGGTCTTCCTCTTTCTCACCAACATATACTTATCCTCCTCCTCCTCCTCCTCCTCTTCTGTGGGTAGAGCACTAAGAGACCCAAGGATCCGGGACCTTGACCTGGTAAGAGGACGAGCTCTTCGTTCAGGGTTTCTCCTGGAAGCAACACCCGGGAATGTACGCCTTCGGGGTGTCTTTGACTGTGAACTGGGGCCTGGTAGGGAACGCCTTCCAGGGAATGAGCCAGGGAAGCTTTCTAATTCCGACATTAGTTTTGCAAGCATTGCTTTGTTTTGCTTTATATTTAAAGCTCTTTTCTCCAAAAAGTTCATTCCATTTTCATCTTCTGAATCGGAATTAGAATCAGTCACAGAATTCTCAGAGGGTTCGGGGGGCACTGCTCTTTTGCTGGCGGCTCCCCTGGTGTTCTGAGTTGGAAACTTCATGGCCACTCGGAGGGGTCCGGACCGTCTGCACTGGCTGCGGGTCTTACAGCCAGTGTGGTCTGACTGCAGTCTCATTCCATCTTGTATCTCACTCTCTGAGAAACCGCAAAATGATTCATCGTCAGAGTCGGCATGAAAAATACTGGCCAGTTCTTTAGTGACATCTGGCCTTGGTTTCTGTAAAAATCCACAATGGTCTAACACATCTTGCACCTCACTTTTGTGTTTGCAAAATTATCAGAAGCAAAGCTGTCACAACTGTCATCAGAGGATGACGACGTTTCCATGGAAATCAACTTCACATATCTAAATTTCTTTACGTTCTTCTTTACTCCGTGATCCTTTTGCCGCACGCGGCGAGCGTCCATGCCGGCGGCGGGCGCGGAGCCGGAGAGCCGAGCACGGCGAGCGCCGCGGTCCCCCGATTCGATATTTTTCTATGCAATTCTATTCGATTCTAATCTATTCGATTCTTCTCGTATCGATTTGATTCGATTCGATTCGATTTTTTTCTATTCTATTCGATTCAATTCGATTCTTTTCTATTCTTTTCAATTCGATTCAATTCTTTTCTATTCAATTCAATTCGATTCGACTCGATTGATTCTTTTCTATTCTATTCGATTCGATTCGATTTTTTCTATTTAATTCGATTCGATTCAATTCTTTTCTATTCTATTCGATTCAATTCTATTCTATTCTATTCGATTCGATTCGATTCTTTTCTATTCAATTTGATTTGATTCTTTTCTATCCTTTTCTATTCGATTTGATTCAATTCTTTTCTATTCGATTCGATTCGAATCTTTTCTTTGATTCAATTCGATTCTTTTCATTTTATTCGATTCGATTAGATTCGATTCTTTACTATTCTATTCGGTTCTATTCGATTCTTTTTATTCTACTCTATTCTATTCGTTTCTATTCTATTCTATTCGTTTCTATTCATTTCGATTTGATTTGATTCTTTGTATTCGATTTGATTCGATTCAATTCGATTCGATTCTTTTCTATTCGATTTGATTCAATTCGACTTGATTCGATTCTTCTCTATTTGATTCTATACTATTCTATTCATTTCGATTCTTTTCAATTTGATTCGATTCGATTTTTTTCTATTCTATTCTATTCTATTCGATTCTTTTCTATTTGATTCGATTTGATTCATTTCAATTCTTTTCTGTTGAATTCGATTTGATTATTTTGTATTCTATTCGATTCAATTAGATAGGATTCGATTCTTTTCTATTCTATTCAATTCAATTCTATTTCTTTCTATTCTATTCTAATTGATTCGATTCTTTTCTATTCTATTCTATTCAATTCGATTCTTTTCTTCTTGATTCGATTCTTTTCTATTCGATTCGGTACGATTCGATTGTATTCTATTCGATTCTATTCAATTCATTTCGATTCAATTTGATTCTTTTCTATTCGATTCGATTCAATTCTTTTCTATTCAATTCGATTTGATTCAATTCTATTCTATTCGATTCGATTCTTTTCTATTTGATTCGATTCTATTCGAATCGATTCTTTTCTGTTTGATTCTATTCTTTTCGATTCGATTCGATTCTTTCATATTCTATTCGATTCGATTTGATAGATTCGATTCTTTTCTATTCTATTCTATTCTATTCTATTCTATTCTATTCGATTCGATTCCTTTCTATTCTATTCTAATTGATTCTTTTCTATTCGATTCGATTCGATTGTTTTCTATTTGATTCGATACGATTCGATTCAATTCGATTCAATTCGTTTCGATTCAATTCTATTCGATTCGATTCAATTCTTTTCTTTTTTTTAAATTTTTATTTATTTATGATAGTCACACACACAGAGAGAGAGAGAGAGAGAGAGAGGCAGAGACACAGGCAGAGGGAGAAGCAGGCTCCATGCACCAGGAGCCTGACGTGGGATTCCATCCCGGGTCTCCAGGATCGCGCCCTGGGCCAAAGGCAGGCGCTAAACCGCTGCGCCACCCAGGGATCCAGATTCAATTCTTTTCTATTTGATTCGATTCTATTCTTTTCTATTCTGTTTGATTCGATTTGATTCGATTCTTTTCAATTCCATTCGATTAGATTTGATTTGATTCTTTTCAATTCAATTCCATTCCATTCTTTTCTATTCGATTTGATTCTATTCGATTCGATTCTTTTCTATGCGAATCAATTCAGTTCGATTCTGTTTTTTTCTATTCTATTTTATTCTATTCGATTCGATTCTTTTCAATTCGATTAGATTCTATTCGATTTTATTCGATTTTTTTCAATTCTATTTGATTGGATTCGATTCTTTTCTATTTGATTTGATTCTATTCAATTCGATTCTATTCTATTGAATTCTATTCTACTCGATTCAATTCTTTTCTATTCTATTTTCGATTCAATTCGATTCAATTCAATTTGATTCTTTTCTATTCTACTCAATTCGATTAGACTCGATTCTATAATTTTCTATTCTATTCGATTGTTCTCTATTCTATTCGATTCTTTTCTATTCTATTCTATTCTATTCTATTCTTTTCAATTCGATCCTTTTCTATTCGCTTCAAATCGATTCGATTCGATCCTCTTCCATTCGATTCGATTCGATTCGATTCCTTTCTATTCGATTCTTTTCTTTTTTTAATAAAATAATTTTTTATTGGTGTTCAATTTACCATCATACAGAATAACACGCAGTGCTCATCCCGTTACGTGTCCCCTTCAGTGCCCGTCACTCTCTCACCCCCACCCGCCGCCCTCCTCCCCTTCCACTACCCCTATTTCGTTTCTCAGAGTTAGGAGTGTTTATGTTCTTCCTCCCTTTCTGATATTTCCCACACATTTCTTCTCCCTTCCCTAATATTCCCTTTCACTATTATTTATATACCCCAAATAAATGAGAACAGACATTGTTTGTCCTTCTCTCATTGACTTACTTCACTCAGCATAATACCCTCCAGTTCCATCCACGTTGAAGCAAATGGTGGGTGTTTGTCGTTTCTGATGGCCGAGTAATATTCCATTGTATACATACACCACATTTTCTTTATCCATTCATCTTTCAATGGACACTGAGGCTCCTTCCACAGTTTGGCTATTGTGGACATTGCGGCTAGAAACATCGGGGTGCAGGTGTCCAGGTGTTTCATTGCATCTGAATCTTTGGGGTAAATCCCCAACAGTGCAATTGCTGGGTCGTAGGGCAGGTCTATTTTTAACTCTTTGAGCAACCTCCACACAGTTTTCCAGAGTGGCTGCACCAGTTCACATTCCCACCAACATTGTAAGAGGGTTCCCTTTTCTCCGCATCCTCTCCAACGTTTGTGGTTTGCAGCCTTGTTAATTTTCCCCATTCTCACTGGTGTGAGGTGGTATCTCATTGTGGTTTTGATTTGTATTTCCCTGATGGCAAGTGATGCAGAGCATTTTCTCATGTGCGTGTTGGCCATGTCTATGTCTTCCTCTGTGAGATTTCTCTTCATGTCTTTTGCCCATTTCATGATTGGATTGTTTGTTTCTTTGGTGTTGAGTTTAATAAGTTCTTTATAGATCTTGGAAATTAGCCCTTTATCTGATAGGTCATTTGCAAATATCTTCTCCCATTCTGTAGGTTGTCTTTGAGTTTTGTTGACTGTATCCTTTTCTGTGCAAAAGCTTCTTATCTTGATGAAGTCCCAATAGTTTATTTTTGCTTTTGTTTCTTTTCCCTTCGTGGCTGTATCTTGCAAGAAGTTACTGTGACCGAGTCAAAAAGGGTGTTGTCTGTATTCTCCTCTAGGATTTTGATGGAATCTTGTCTCACATTTAGATCTTTCATCCATTTTGAGTTTATCTTTATGTATGGTGCAAGCTAGTGGTCTAGTTTCATTCTTCTGCAGGTGGATGTCCAATTTTCCCAGCACCATTTATTGAAGAGACTGTCTTTCTTCCAATGGATAGTCTTTCCTACTTTATCGAATATGAGTTGACCATAAAGTTCAGGGTCCACTTCTGGGTTCTCTATTCTGTTCCATTGATCTATGTGTCTGTTTTTGTGCCAGTACCACACTGTCTTGGTGACCACAGCTTTGTAGTACAACCTGAAATCCGGCATTGTGATGCCCCCAGATATGGTTTTCTTTTTTAAAATTCCCCTGGCTATTCGGGGTCTTTTCTGATTCCACACAAATCTTAAAATAATTTGTTCTAACTCTGTGAAGAAAGTCCATGGTATTTTGATAAGGATTGCATTAAACGTGTAAATTGCCCTGGGTAACATTGACATTTTCACAATATTAATTCTGCCAATCCATGAGCATGGAATATTTTTCCATCTCTTTGTGTCTTCCTCAATTTCTTTCAGAAGTGTTCTATAGTTTTTAGAGTATAGATCCTTTACCTCTTTGGTTAGGTTTATTCCTAGGGATCTTATGCTTTTGGGTGCAAATGTCAATGGGATTGACTCCTTAATTTCTCTTTCATCAGTCTCATTGTTAGTGTATAGAAATGCCATTGATTTCTGGGCATTGATTTTGTATCCTGCCACGCTACCAAATTGCTGTATGAGTTCCAGCAATCTTGGGGTGGAGGCTATTGGGTTTTCTATGTAGAGTATCATGTCATCGATGAAGAGGGAGAGTTTGACTTCTTTGCCAATTTGAATGCCTTTTATTTCTTTAGGTTGTCTGATTGCTGAGGCTAGGATTCCAGTACTATGTTGAATAGCAGTGGTGAGAGTGGACATCCCTGTCTTGTTCCTGATCTTAGGGGAAAGGCTCCCAGTGCTTCCCCATTGAGAATGATATTTGCTGTGGGCTTTTTGTAGATGGCTTTTAAGATGTCGAGGAATGTTCCCTCTATCCCTACGCTCTGAAGAGTTTTGATCAGGAATGGATGCTGTATTTTGTCAAATGCTTTCTCTGCATATAATGAGAGGATCATATGGTTCTTGGTTTTTCTCTTGCTGATATGTTGAATCACATTGATTGTTTTATGAGTGTTGAACCAGCCTTGTGTCCCAGGGATAAATCCTACTTGGTCATGGTGAATAGTTTTCTTAATGTACTGTTGGATCTTATTGGCTAGCATCTTGTTGAATTTTTGCATCCATGTTCATCAGGGATATTGGTCTGTAATTCTCCTTTTTGGTGGGGTCTTTGTCTGGTTTTGGAATTAAGGTGATGCTGGCCTCATAGAATGAATTTGGAAGTACTCCATCTCTTTCTATCTTTCCAAACAGCTTTAGTAGAATAGGTATGGTTTCTTCTTTAAACGTTTGATAGAATTCCCCTGGGAAGCCATCTCACCCTGGACTTTTGTGTCTTGGGAGGTTTTTGTCCATCTCAAATTTAAATTTTAGTTTTCTGAGGCAGAAACTCTATCTACAGCTCAGTATTTAGTCAACACTGTGCTTTTCTGAAAATGTAGCTTCCTCTGACATTTTTTTAAAATATGAGATTGATTCCTTTATTTCCAGGTCCACTTCAGTATCATAACTTTTCATACTGTCTTGTAAGTTATATTAGCTGAACTAATTAATTAATTCTTTTTTATTTTTTTATTTTTATTTTTAAAAATTATTTATTTATTTATTTATTTATTTATCTATTTATTTATTTATTTATGATAGTCACAGAGACAGAGAGAGAGAGAGAGGCAGAGACACAGGCAGAGGGAGAAGCAGGCTCCATGCACGGGGAGCCCGATGTGGGATTCGATCCCGGGTCTCCAGGATCGCGCCCTGGGCCAAAGGCAGGCGCCAAACCGTTGCGCCACCCAAGGATCCCAATTAACTCTATTTAACTTGTGGGGTTTTTTTTAAAGTAACGTAAAATTTACCATCTTCGTTGTTTTAAAGTGTGCAGTTTGCAGTATTAAGTATATTTACAGTGTTGTACAACAGATCTCCACAGCCTTTTCATCTTGCAAAACTGAAATTCTGTAACCCATTAAATAGCAGCTCCCCATCTCTTTCTCCCTAAGGTCCTGGCAGCCACCTTCCTACTTTCTATTCCTATGAATTTGACTACTTTAGATAGCTCGTATAAGTGGCATTTTAAACACAATATGATCTATATTTTTATTGCATATACAGTCACAAAAGCCATGGCAATATGATTTTATATGTTAGTATATTAGCACGTTAATTGTTTCAAAGAGCTTGCATGATATTAAGTCCCCCTTTATTCAGTACTTTCTCTCCTGTCACCCTCTTTCTCAGACTTCCCACTCTTCACACCCTTTTCATCATGGCCTTCAAAACTCAATCCCACTGTAAGCAAGCATTCTGTACCCTTAGTCTTAACTGAAACCCCACTTTCCCTGGAGAATCTTTTCTCTCTCTAAACCTTTAAGGAAGGCTCTTTGTTCTCTTATAACTCACACAGTCCAAGGCCATGGTGATAAGGTATAGGAAGGAGTATATTAGTTAATAGTTAATAGTCTTTTGGTTAGTAGTAATAGAGACTCAGACTAATGTCTAGCATAATCTTAAAAAATTATGGACCTATATAACTGAAGAGAGGTATTCTCAAAGATGCAAACAAATATCAGAAATATTATTCCAACTTTCAGCCATTATTTCTACTTGTCTCTGCTCAAAATAATTTTCTCAGGATTCTATGGCCATCTTCTAGGCAGTGGGCAAGATGGCTGCTGATAACAAGGTCACATCATCTTTACCCTCATCTTGAAGAGTACATCTACAATTCAGAAGTACTGTAGTTGAATAGCTTGGGTAATAAAGTTATTCTTTGATCCAGTTACTTTCTATGCAAACACTTTCCATAACTTTCTATTGGTCCAGCCTGGAACATAAGTCCACTAATTTGTGAGGCTGAACACCAAAATAGATAGCTCCTCCAAAATCACATGAAGTTCATATCTTCAAAGAAAAACATAACAGGCTATCTACTAGAGAAGAAGTGGCATTCTTTAGCACCTCATGTTAGTTTTAAATCATTTCTTATCTTCCTCTAATAAAAGCTAACAAACCTCTCCTCCTTTGAGACATGTTACCCAGCTCCTATTCTCAGCCATCTACTGCCATTGGTCAATACTTAACTTAGATGGGTTTGGCACAAGTTTTTCAAAATATTTATCATCATAGTGTACTACTTCCTTGTCCATTTGGATGACTTCTCCAATAGCCTAAAGTCTTAAGTTCATAGTTCTTTGGTCCCCTAAACTATAGTCATCTTAATTTTCTTTTTTCTAAATCTTATCAACCATGGAAATCTTCTTTTTAAAAAAACCTTAAGATTCTACTGTTAATCTCTCTGACCACAAATTCTGACTTTCTCCCAACATGTCCACACAGACATCCAACAGAAACATAAAGCCTGATATGTCTAATTGATAAATCATGGTAGACTGTATTAAAATTGTGCCCCAGGCACTGCTACAGTTCACACACCTTGTCTCTGACCTGCTTGCCCACCTGACAAAGAGCCGCTGCCCATCAACAGTGATTCCAGCTCTGACCGGATCTCCTCCTTTGGGTTTTCTGAGTACCAATCTAGGTGTACATGCAATAACATGTAAAAGGCACCAGCTTTAATCTCAGGTCATCCAGATGTTGTGAGCATCAAACAAGTTCCCTCTGGCCACATGAGTTCCAGTTTGTTTCCTCAGGTTCCACTCTGTCCCTGTGGACCTCAGCTTGCATTTTCCTTTCCTATGTGTCCTGCTGACCTACACTAACTGCAAGCCCACCATCATATGCAGAGGGGACTTAAAGATATTATTTCTCCAGTTTCCCTTCATGATGATTAGCAACTTTTCTCTGATCTTCCAACATCACTGTTAAGATTTCTGTGCCTCCAGGTTCTTGTACACTTTGTACGATCTAATCCCTACAATACCTCTATTTCCTATCACTCATAGGGGTACTCCTTCCCTAATCAAGCTGTAACTGAGACACCTGATTGGAGGTTATTGCACAAAACTTTGAGAAGTATCTATAGAAAAATAAAAGTCCTTAAGAAGCAAAAGAATTCACATCAAAGGAGAATTTATATTCTTAGATGTGTTTGAAAAGTTCTGTATGATTGGAAATGAGAGGAATAGCAGGACTGAAAAACACTCATAAATTTTATGTCTCAAATCACTTAGGATGCTATTTCTATGTAACCTCATCCCTTTTTCCATTCCACATAAAATCAAGAATCATTAACAATTTTTTACTAACTGGTCCTATGCTTTTCCCCACCAACCTCAACCAAACATTTTATGTTACATTTCAGTACAAAATGGTAGATTCAGCCTATTTTCCACTTTTCTTCTTCTGTATACCCTGTAAGATTATAATAAGGGTTATCTAAAATTATAAAAACAGAATAACTAAAAGAAAATAGTGGGAACATACAAAAACAAGTACTTTAACATATTTCTTGAATATGGAAATTGAGAAAGAATACCTCTTGTGCTAAAGCTCTAGCCCAAAATAAGAGAGAAGGAGGCTTCAGCAGATATGGGAAACACCTTGTCCAGCAGAAATCAAGATGCTTCAGAATAGAGACTATAGGTAGAAGAAAGGTCAGGAGAAAGTGGACATGAAAACGAGATTAAATGAAGACCTGTCTGTATAAGACATAGACACCTGTCTTCTCACACAGACTTGTAGTTAGACATTTCACTGGTGCCAGAAAGCAAAACCCCTCTCCTTCTAGTATTAGCTAAAAGCAAAGGCATTTGGCTCACTTCCCTCTAACTATAATGTAAAGCTTCTAGCCACCAAACCTCTTCACATACAGAACACACCATAACCTTTTAATCCCCTCAGTTTTAAATACAAATGGGCAACACATGACTACCAGAAAACTGAGGGAAGGTTGCAGTGTAACAGAAAGACCAAGATAAATAGCAAAATTTTCCCCTAAACAAAAAGAATATCCAGGAAACAGCAGAAGAGAGCTTTAAGTAAAACTTTAGTGTCCTTATACAGAAAATACTAAAGATCAACAAAATTGAGAATCAATATAAAGTCTAATTATTAAGAATTCTAAAGAGATGAGAACAATTTATCAAAGAATTAAAATAAGATAATTCTCCAGAGATGAAAGGAAGACCTGTCTCCAATCTCGTAGGGTCCTCTTGCAACCAATGGTATGAATTTAAAAAGAACCACACTTGGGCACATTATTATAAAACTTCATAACTCCAAAAGTTAAAAGTTATTAAAAAGTTTCCACAGAGGACTGGGAAAGACAATTGTGTACACAGAAATTAGATCAGAAGCATTGATTCCTGGGATGCCTGGCTCAGTGGTTGAGTGTCTGCATTTGGCTCATTCTGAGGTCCTGGGATAGAGTCCTGCATCAGGTTCCCAGCAGGGAGGCTGTTTCTCCCTCTGCCTGTGTCTCTGCCTCTCTCTGTGGGCTCTCATGAATAAATTAATAAAATCTTTTAAAAAAGCATTGATTCCTTTTTGTTTTATTAGCGACACCACATAGTACAGCAATATTTTTAAGGTTCTGTGGGAAGCTTTTTTCCAACTTAGCATTCTCTACCCAGCCAAACCATTAATCAAGTGGGAGAGAATGAAAAAGAACTTTTTGGGGATCCCTGGGTGGCGCTGCGGTTTAGCGCCTGCCTTTGGCCCAGGGCGTGATCCTGGAGACCCAGGATCGAATCCCATGTCGGGCTCCCGGTGCATGGAGCCTGCTTCTCACTCTGCTTATGTCTCTGCCTCTCTCTCTCTCTCTCTCTCTCTCTCTGTGTGACTATCATAAATAAAAATTAAAAAAAAAAAAAGAAAGAAAAAGAACTTTTTGGTCTGAAAGCACTGATAGATTTATCTCCATACCCCCTTCCTTGGGAAGTTCCATGAGGAGTGGTGACAGATGTGAGAGTTGTGTGAGGTAAACCCTCATGACCATTAGCAGGATGACACTAGGAAGTGTCAAAGTTGATAAGTCAAGAAATCGCATTATACATGATTTATTGGAGACATGGATTAACCACCAGAATAACAAAAAAAAAAAAAAAATGAAGTTGTAAAAGTAGCGACTTCTAAAGATGGACTTAGATGGTAGGGTCAACCCTTCAGTAAAACTTTAACCACGTACATATATTAACCTGAAGTAATTTTTAAATGTACTACCAGAGCTCCAATTAAAATTCTTTGTCTAATGTTTTATAATATTAACTACATGGACTGTGGTGAGCAGAATGATACCCACAACGAGGACCACATCTTGTGAATATGTTATCTTATGTGGCAGGAAGGGACTTTGCAGATATGATTAAGGTTCAGGATCCTGAGATGGGGAGATTAGCATAACTTATCTAGGTGGGCCTGACATAATCACAAGGTCCTTAAAAGTAGAAGAGGAGGGCAGCCCCGGTGGCTCAGCTGTTTAATACTGCCTTCAGCCTGGGGTGTGATCCTGGAGACCCGGGATTGAGTCCCACGTTGGGCTCCCTGCACAGAGCCTGCTTCTCCCTCTGCTTGTCTCTCTCTGTCATGAATAAATAAGTAAAAAATTTTTTAAAAAAAGTAGACGAGGAAAGCAGAAGGGAGTCAGAGGAGATGTGACTAAGAAGAGTAGGTGGAGAGGTGTAACTTTGCTGGCTTTAGAGATGGAAGAAGATGCCAAAAATGTAGGCAGTCTCTGGAAACTGGAAAGGCAAAGACATTGATTCACCCCCGGAGACTCCAGAAGGGAATACAGTCCTGTTGACCCCTCAATTTTATTTCAGCAAGATCCATGGCATGCTTCTAACCTGCCAAAGTATAAGAAAGATTTTTGTTTTATTTTACCATGTTTGTGGTCGTTTGTTACAGCAACAATAGAAGACTAATACATGGACTTACATCTGACCGGAATTAACTCCTTTTGATGTTTTCCCATCTTAGACTATTATTTTCCCTTCAGCTATTATGATAAGGTTTTCCATTTTAAAGGGTAGCAAAACAGACTCTTTGCTTTTCCTATTTTATAGGTACTGGCTTTTCTGTTTAGTATTTCAGGCAGTTTACCACCATAGTATCAAATCTTCCTTGGTATCAATTTTGGATTAATTATAATGTGTCTATTTTCAGTGAAGCCATGATGGAACATTTTGTGATGATCTTCTTTCCTAGAAACCTGAATAATTTCATCTGATTGCCCGTGTCTTTTTTCAAGAGCTTCAACATCCAGAAACCACATTTTCAGACACAAAAAAGAAAGTGATTAAGTGAAAGAAAAAGTGATTCTGTTTTTTCTGACACAATTAGTTTTATTTCTCTGTATCGAGTCTTCTAGACATAACTTCAGGTTGTGTCAGCAAGATCAGAAGCTTTTGCTAAACACTCCACTTAACAATCATGTATTTTCATTTAATTATACCTTAACGTAATTTTATGGTTGTCATTATATATGTACTAATCTTCACTTTCTCTAAACTGAAATTCTCTTTGCCTCTTTATGGGGAAAACATGGACTTTGAGCGAAATATATCTAGATTCCGGACCTGGCTCTCTCATTTACAGTCTACATAACCTTGGGCAAGTTATTTAACCTCTCTGAGCTTTCTCCAACTATAAATACAGAGGTTGTAATACTTTATACTGCCTACCTCACCTCTGCACTACTGACATTTTGTTTTTAATAATAAATTTATTTTTTATTGGTGTTCAATTTGCCAACATACAGAATAACACCCAGTGCTCAACCTGTCAAGTGCCCCCCTCAGTGCCCGTCACCCATTCACCCCCACCCCCCGCCTTCCTCCCCTTCCACCACCCCTAGTTCGTTTCCCAGAGTTAGGAGTCTTTATGTTCTGTCTCCCTTTCGGATATTTCCCACACACTTCTTCTCCCTTCCCTTTTATTCCCTTTCAGTATTATTTATATTCCCCAAACGAATGAGAACATATAATGTTTGTCCTTCTCCAGTTGACTTACTTCACTCAGCATAATACCCTCCAGTTCCATCCACCTTGAAGCAAATGGTGGGTATTTGTCATTTCTAATGGTGAGTAATGTTCCATTGTATAATAAACCACATCTTCTTTATCCATTCATCTTTCGATGGACACCTAGGCTCCTTCCACAATTTGGCTATTGTGGACATTGCTGCTAGAAACATCAGGGTGCAGGTGTCCCAGCGTTTCATTGCATCTGTATCTTTGGGGTAAATCCCCAACAGTGCAATTGCTGGGTCACAGGGCAGGTCTATTTTTAACTCTTTGAGCAACCTCCACACAGTTTTCCAGAGTGGCTGCACCATTTCACATTCCCACCAACAGTGTAAGAGGGTTCCCTTTTCTCCGCATCCTCTCCAACGTTTGTGGTTTGCAGCCTTGTTAATTTTCCCCATTCTCACTGGTGTGAGGTGGTATCTCATTGTGGTTTTGATTTGTATTTCCCTGATGGCAAGTGAGGCAGAGCATTTTCTCATGTGCATGTTGGCCATGTCTATGTCTTCCTCTGTGAGATTTCTCTTCATGTATTTTGCCCAGTTCATGATTGGATTGTTTGTTTCTTTGGTGTTGAGTTTAATAAGTTCTTTCTAGATATTGGAAACTAGCCCTTTATCTGATACGTCATTTGCAAATATCTTCTCCCATTCTGTAGGTTGTCTTTTAGTTTTGTTGAGTGTATCCTTTGCTGTGCAAAAGCTTCTTATCTTGATGAAGTCCCAATAAATAGTTCATTTTTGCTTTTGTTTCTTTTGCCTTCATGGATGTATCTTGTAAGAAGTTACTGTGTGTGCTAAGATATTTGATCTTCATCCTGGAGATGATTGTTTTTCCAATGTGGATTAGCCTTCAATGCCAAGTGTGTTAACATTGATCAGATGCTGTTTTATCTATAGCTGTAAATTTTTGTTGTAAAATGTTTACCTTATATGCCCAAAAGCCAAGCAAAATTTTATCACCCCACAATAGTATTCTAACCCTAAGGACTCTTTCTACACGGAGCTTCAAGAACAGAAACAGTTCCTTGGAATAAAATGAACCTGAATGCTCATTATACTCGCATTAGACCTAATTGCTTACCGTGAATACAGATAGGTGTTTTCAGAGTATTTCTTCCACGGCTCACTTGTAATCGTCTTTCTTTTTCCTTCTGGACCCACAGAGTTCTTGGGCCAAACCTGATGTACTAATGTGCAGTATAAATCAATGATAGGGGATCCCAGGGTGGCGCAGCGGTTTGGCGCCTGCCTTTGGCCCAGGGTGGCGCAGCGGTTTGGCGCCTGCCTTTGGCGCGATCCTGGGGACCCGGGATCGAATCCCACATCGGGCTCCCGGTGCATGGAGCCTGCTTCTCCCTCGGCCTGTGTCTCTGCCTCTCTCTCTCTCTCTCTCTCTGTGACTATCATAAATAAATAAAAATTGAAAAAAAAAATTAAAAATAAATAAATAAATCAATGATAGCTTTTTGGTGACTCATTATTGTCTGGAAGCTCCAAAGTCAAATGAGATGATAAAAACCGCTTTAAGAAATCATGTCTAATCAATAATAATGTATTTTAAGGTTGTTTGTTGTTTTATTATATTTAGAAAAGATGTAGAATTGAGTATAGCTCAGCCAAGGATGACTAACACTTTCTCAGTTTTCATTATGAAAATTATGAGGAAAACTTACAGTTTGTACAAATGAATAGTTTCCGCTTCAAATTATTAGCTTGTCTATGCTATGAAAGGGGACTTCTTTCTGGTTTCAAAAAATATTTGCTATGGCAGTAAAAACAAATATGTATTTAGATGATTGTCGGGAATAATTTTGAGAATGTTGTTTTAATCCACTATCTGAGGTTGTGAGCTAAATTATAAATAATGCAATATAATCAACCCCACCTGTGGAATGGGTCATGTCAAACTGATTACTTTAGCTAGTCAAAGCTGAGTAGCAAACCAAATGTTTGCAGAAAGTTAAAGTGTCACTTTATGAAACTTGGTCATAGGTAAAGGATTTCTGAAAACATTGGCCAGATAAAAGTATAAGTATAGACACTAAAGTTAGTCAGATGCTAAGCAAATATCTGTAATATGAATGTGACCCATTGCACAGGAATCTGAGTTAGGTGTGGCACCACACCACACATTCCTGTGAATGCTTAACCAAATCCTTGACTTCTAGGATACTTGCTAAATGTACATGTTTGCACTTACATCCTTCATATACGGCTCCTCATCCCTGCTTACCTGCTTACCAGCGTTCCTAGGTTCAGAAATCTGTCAGGAAGTAAGAAAGCCTGCTACTTTTTGTTTGTTTGTTTTTGCTTTTAATGTTAATCCTATTTTAAAGAAAAAACCAAGTTTTCCATCCATTCAGTTCATTCAAGAAATAATTACTGTGCACCCATTATTTGCAAGGCATTTGCCTAAATTCTGCAGATACAGCAATGACCCAACACAAACAAAATCTGTCCTTATGAAGCTCAGGTATTAGTGTTTTGGTTTATAGGAAGTTATACTTAACTCGGAAAGCTACTGTTTTAGTACTAGGCAGTGAGAGGCAGTTGCTAGGAGGGTCCTCATCAGGCTGGATATTCATTAGAATAAACGTCAATCCATCATCTCTAAAACAAAAGTCCATTAAAAGCCCCTCTTCTAGTTCTACAAAGACTTCATCTGTATGTATTCCGGAAGTGATTATCCTGTCTATGAACTCAGCACCTTGCTATAAGACTTCTTGTTATGTGTTTACTCAATTTCTTAATTGACATTTTGCTATAACTGAAACTTGAAAGAAAAAACATGGCAAGAATCATCAGATCAATCAATTTTGTTAACTCATTAGCAGTTCAGACATAGAAGTGACAAGCCAATATAATAGTTAATATTTAAGGAACACCACCTGACAAAAAAATGAGCCTCTATTACATACATAAAATCTGAAGTGAATATATGTATATATCCATGTATATATTTTAAATGAGTATCATTTATATATCTTAAGTAGATATATATAATCTTAATATATATCCAAATACAAAGTAATGCATATAAAATTTGACCTATATCTCTTAATTGTAGATATATATACATATGTATACAGATACATACAGATACAAACCCACAGATTTTACTTAAACCTCTAGCAACCCTCCTTTTACAACCAAGACAATGAAACTGAAGCCGGAAGAGGTTAAGTAACTGCCCAAGTCATACAGCTATTTAGACCTGAATCCAAGTACTCTGTACTCCAGGGTCTGTTCTTAACAGCAACACTGTCATGCCTCTGTCTACTGACTGCAATGATTTTGGATCTTCTACGGATTTTGCCTTACAGTTTGTATTTCTCTTCCCTTTCACTATCACAAATGCAAGTGTAGATGTCTAAAAACCAGGCACTACTAACAAAAACACTCTATTCCATGGGAAATAACAAGGATTTATTAATACCAGGACACATAACTGAAAATCAGCCTAGTACTAATTCCTCAGGTAATAGTCTTATATTTAAGCAGAGCTCTGAAGTGGAGTTCTTCATTTGAAGTCAGGCAATCTTGATCGAAGAATAATACACCAAGAGGCATGATACCTTATATCACAAGCTAGGAAAAATACATAATTATTGTTACTAGCATTTGGAAGGATCATCATTGTGAGAGCTAAATGCCCCAAAAGTTAAAATTAAATTTTTTGCACCAACATTTATTCTGAGTTGGATTAAATACCTTAAAGTCTAAGGAGTCCTGAACAAAAAACATGGAAGAAAAGTAACAAGTATGATTTTTGCTCTATGTTTAACTTCAACAACACTGCAATTTTCTTCTAAAGGTGATTTAAATTTTAAATCAATTCTATCTGGGCACTGTATCTACAGAGAAATATGATCTTTTAAGTTTCTCATGTTAACAATGACATTTTTAGGTTCTGCAAAGACTCCAAAAGGTTGATAATCCATATCAATATTTCAGACATTTCGGTGTACCTAACTTTGAATATTTTATCAATATTTGACATTTCATGTTTCGACTCAGCAAAACACAACTTAGAAAAGTATGACCTGTCCTTTGTTATTTAATAAATGTTTCTAACTGGTTAATCCTATCCTTTTGAAAAAATAGTTTTCCCATACTGTTTTGAAATAGACTCCATTGACATAATGGACCTGGTTCTATTTAAGAGGGCTGGTGAAGAATTTTGGTAGACTGTTTTGGTTCTTTTTCCACTTCCATAATACAGTTAAAAATCAATATACTTGGAAAGGAAGTTATAGTCATGCTACAGACTTGGAGTGATAAATAAATGATTGTATTGTAATATCTGAAAGCATTTTAATAAAATCAATTTTTGTTTATATTAAAAAGCATTAAAAACACTTTACATTTTAAATTAATTTTAAATATACTATCTCCAATATGTTTTCCAACATTGTTTAATGGAACTAAGCTCCTTTACTGAGGGGAAATAAAAGAAACACTCTTTCCCTCCCTCCATCAAACACATGCCTCAGTTTATGCTGAAGAGAAAGATGGCTGTAAAAGATGATGTTGTTGTGTTGCCAGGTTTTTTTTTTCTTTCTATTCTTAGACTTGGTACCAGAGGAACCAACAAAAGCAGCAATTGTTTGTGTGGACTTCTATTCACTAGAATTTGCCTCATTCTGATTTTTAACATTGAGGTATGAAACCATCACAGAGGCTTTGGCTTCTAGACACTAGCAACCCAATTGTAAATTAAACTGGGATGAGTGTACCGAATTTTTCCCTTGAGACTTTTTCTCTTAATATAAAGAGAACATAAATTTAGAGACCTTTCCCCTTAATTTTTAAATTCTCTTTGCACAAATGGTCTATTTTTAGGTAGCCGTTAGAGGGAAAGAGAAAGAAAGAAAGGGTGGGAGTGAGGGACTGGTCTTTGACATACAGAAAGACTTGATTTTCATCTTATAATGATTCCATTAGAATCCAAACATCACATGGACCAACTTTCCCATTTGGAAAAAATGAATTTTTACCATGGTTAAGGAGAGTCAAGGTTTGAAAGAAAGCTGGTTAAACTGGTTAAGAACCAGTTCCATTCCAGGCAGGAATTATTGACATAACATCTCTGACAGATGGTTTCTCAACTCAGCTTGGACTATTCAAGGCAGTATTAATTATGTTTTTCATGCAAGACTGAATGAAGGGAAAGCTGTCAACAGCTGAGCTGATAAAACCCACTCTCTGTCAGTGAAGGAAAAGGCTTTTTTCAAGGCTTTCAGGAGCTAATATATCTTGTGTATTGCACATTGCTAATGTATTGCTTAATACATTGCTTGTGTATTGGAATGAAACGTTTTATAAGACACTTTTCTTGTCATTAAAAAATCAGTGTTTCATTCTTTTATCATGATACGTATGGTCTTACATCTTTCCAAATGATGCCTTCATTCACTGAGTCTAAGCAGCAAGGCTTTGAGAACTTTGAGAGTAACTGACATTATTTCAGAGAAAGAGGAAAAAAGAAACATTGGCTGTAGATAGAGGAGTTGAAGGTTAAATGGTAGGGACCCTGCGTCGGTTGCTGGAGTCTCAATGTGGCTGGACCCAGGAAAAGCCTTTGGTTGCTTCTCAGGGCTACCTACAGAAAGTCAACTGGGGGACTTTCCTGATAGTTTCCTCTGGCAGGCCTAAACAGCTGCATTAAGAAAGGAATTGAGAGGCCACAGGTGTCACAGAAGCAAGTAGCTAGCCAGGAAGGATGAAAGATGCCAATCGGAAAAAGAGAATTATATATTAAAGGGAAAGCTAGCTCCACTTTTGATGGGATTCCAACAGACAGTTAGGTTATATCTGAGATACTTTATTAACGTATTATTAAGATCCATGATGAAAATAAGACTTGTTTCACAGGATCTCAGATTCAGAACTTTAAATATTTGAAAGGTAGTTGTTGTTGGAGAAAAATGGTATTGAGAAGAATATGCAGAAAGTTTACATCATCTAATTTTGATTACCCACTAACTTTTAGATACTAAAGCAAAATTAAATATGCTGTTGTACATTTCTGAGGGAGAACTATTTTAGTCTTAACCTTTTATTAGAAACAATGAATGGACAGGAAGATAAAATAAATAAGAAAATTCCCTGGAGTACATCAGAGCAAGTACTCAGATCCTAAGTACTCAAATGCAAATATTTAACAAAATTTATCATTGTTCTTACTTGTAATGAGGATATTTTCAACAAACAAAACAGAAACAAAAGAATAATAAAGGCATTAATAGGAGATATAATGAAAAGGATAGTATTCAGTAGCTTTAGAGAGCCCATGGATTATCTTTCTATGTAAAATAATTCAGATTATGAATGTTTTTCTAGGTCTTTATATCATGTAAGATTTGAATTAAAAGAAAATGTTGAGTTCATGAAATACTGTACACCTTTAGTTTGGTGAGGTATCAAAATGTGTACTTTATTATGTTAACATTTATTCAGCAAATTTTCTGAGTTTTTTTTTTTTTTGCATGTGTAATGATGTGATTGGACATACTATAAAAGTTTTAATAATGTGCTTTTAAAGTCTCTACAAATGTACAAGTAAACAGTCCACAACTTACTAAAACCTAAAATTATGGTATTTCAGGGGCACCCGGCTGGCTTAGTTGGTAGAGCATGTGACTCTTGATCTGGGGTTGTAAGTTCGAGCCCCACATTGGGTGTAGAGATTAATTTTAAAAAATTAAATCTTAGGGAAATAAAAATAAATAAAACCATGGAGTTTCAGAATTTGAGGAGAGAACTAAAGGTCATCTAATTTAACTTCCAGACAGTAGAATAATTCTTTCTAGATCCTCTTTTACAGGTGTCGTCCACTCTCTTCTTGATCACATCCAATGAGATTATGATACTTACTCAGCTCTCGCAGGCCAAGAGAGCTGAGTCAGTATCATTTCTTTGTTCTATTGTTTTAGTTGCTAGAAAGTTCTTAACAGTAAGAGATATCTGTAATTTTCACACATTTCCCAAGTTTTCACCCATCGAAAGAGGACCAAAGGTTTGAAGAAAGTTTCCAAGTGTGTCTTAATTGTTTTACTCCAGGTGAAATATCCAAGATCTTTCAGCAATAGATAATAAAGTGTACAATTAGAAAATTATTATCTACTTCAATCAGGGCACTTTATTTCTGCAAATGGGAACAACATTAAGAACTATTAGCTTTTTTAGCAGCTCTGACCACTTAATTGTTTCTTTTCTTTTTTTAAGGAGATTTATTTATATGAGAGAGGGAGCAAGCTTGGGGGTAGGGGAGGGGCAAAGGGAGAGGAAGAGAGAGTCCTAAGCAGACTCTGCACTGAGAATGGAGCCAGGCTTGTGATCTCAAGATTCTGAGATCACCACCTGAACTGAAACCAAGAGTCTGACTGATGTTCAACTGACTGTGCATCCCAGGTTCCCCCCACTTCAATTGTTTCAATTGAACTTTTATTTCTCCAAACACCCCAAGTCTCTTGTAAACTGCTGTTAAGCCTGTGATCACTTTGTGTATATGCACATTTGTATAAAAATAATTGGCATGGATCTGTGCTATTCCCATACTCCATGAATTGGCTTGAAGGTGAATGATAGAGAAATGAAGGCAAGTTGAGTGAAGATTAGAGAATCGACCACTGAATTCACTCTTCATTTCCTTCATTCCTCTGATTTTCCTACTCTCATTTTGAGAATGAGCATTTGTCATTCTTATGTTTTCTCCACAGTTAAGAAAGAACCTAGCACAGAGCCGTACTCAAATTTTGTTGTTGATGATGAACTTATCTGAGCTTTCATGTCAGACAATTCAATAGTGGAAGCAGGAATTAGGAATGTGCCACATGGCCACATGGCCACACAGGACATTAATTTATGGAACATACACGAGACTCACCACGTGCCTAGAATTAGGTGGAATTTGCTTAATCTCTCCTCTCCTTCCCTCATCTGTTCAGCAACTTCTTTTGTCAGGTGCAGAACTCTATAAGAGATTTTAGCTACATTATAGATTAAAATTTGTAAGCTATTTATAGACCCTAAGTACCCTTTGAAATGTTATTTTGGAAATATGAATTTTAAAAAACCGACGTGCACATGAACTAGTTGGTGGTATAAGTATTACTACATGACACTTCCCTAAAGACTGTCTTGCTCAGTTTGCAGCTTACTGATACCTGTCTTGATTATTGTTGCTTTTTTTGCTGATGACTTTCTGGATTTTGGCAATTTTTGAATAAAAAAGAAAAACAAAATTCAAATTTAGTTATATTTAGAAAATTGCTGCTAGTGACAGGAGGTAAACATTTATGTTTATTATCTATGTATCTGATCACTTCTTGGTATATTTCCAACTCCAAATATTATTGACAGATTTTATTAGTCAGGATTCTTCAGAGAAACAGAACCAATAGGAGATATATATGTATAGGTAGACAGATATTGTGATAGATAGATACAGAGATAGATAGAGATATACAAAGAGAGAGGCTTATTATAAGGAATTGGCTCACACAATTATGGAAGCTGACAAGTCCTGAGACCTGTGGGGTGAGTCTACAAGCTGGAGACCCAGCAGGGACAATGGTGCAAGTTCTAGTCTGAGCCCAAAGACCTAAGAACCATGAGAAACAATAGTGCACTTTCAATTCAAGACTGGCAGGCTCAAGATAGGAAGAGCTGATGCTTCAATTGGAGTCTGAAGGCAAGAAAATACCAATGTCCCAGCTAGAAGGCAATAAGGCAGGAAGAATTTCCTTTTATTCAGAGATGGTCAGTCTTTTTGTTCTATTCAGGACTTCAGCGATTGCATGAGGCCCACCCACATTAGGAAGGACAATCTGTTTTACCTCATCTATTGATTTAAATATTAAACTCGGGGCACTTGGGTGGCTCAGTCACTGAGCATCTGCTCAGATCATGATCCCGGGATCCTGGAATCGAGTTCTGCATCAGGCTCCCTGCAGGGGGGAGCTTCTCCCTCTGCCTATGTCTTTGTCTCTCTGTGAGTCTCTCAGGAATAAAATGAAATCTTTAAATATATATGTTTATATACTATATGTCAGCCAGAAATATCTTCACTGAAATATTCAGAACATTTGATGAAATATTCAGGCATCCTTGGCTCCGTCCAGTTAAGACATAAAATTTACCATCATACGGAGCAAAGCAATTGAACCAAAGGATTAAAAATGAGCATAAGGAAAATTGAGGAGGGTTTATTCACTCACCTGTTCAACAAATATTTAAATGTGTATTGTGTGTTGAAAGCCAAAGGAGACATAGATAATTCTTCTTCTCATGGAGCAAAGATACAGATTTTAAAACAAAATTTTATGTCAGAGAAAGATGCTATTGGAGGAGAAATAACAGACCACCACCTAGACTGAAGAACATGGTGGCAAAACTCTACAAAGAGGGTCCAGGATGCTAAAGGTCCTGGCAAGAGTGAGTATCAGACACTGAGTAACTCAAAGCCCATGGAGTGTAGATTAAGAGAGAGTAGTATAGCAGGGTGCGTGAGAGCTGAGCTAGAAAGGTAGGCAAAAGGCAGGTCCTGAAGCCTTCCTGGCACATTAGAGTAGGAGAACCATTTCCTAAGGGTGTTGACAAGTTACTTAGAGAGTTCAAACAGACAAAGGACTGATCCTCTTTGCATTTTTGAAAGGAAACCGAGAGAGGACAAGATGAGAAATAGAAAAAGCCAGCTATGGGGCTATTATACAAAAAAGTGAGAGGGGCACCTGGGTGGCTCAGTGGTTGAGCATCTGCCTTTGGCTCAGGTTGTGATCCCGGGGTCCCTGGATCAAGTCCCACATCGGGTTTGCTGCAGGGAGCCTCTTTCACCCTCTGCCTGTGTCTCTGCCTCTCTCTGTATGTCTCTCATGATGAATGAATGAATGAATGAATGAATGAATGAATGAATAAACAAAAAATACTTTTAAAAAAGTGAGAGATGGATGCTGGGCTGGGCCAGGATTGATGGTGGAGATGGACTAGCATAATACATCTGAGAGACACGTAAGAGACCCAGCAGATGGTGTGTGGTGATTAGATGGTTGTGCAAGGAGAAGGAGAGAAGCAGATGCAGTTGGCTGAGAAGTGACTGTAGACTCAGAGCCTTGAGGACCTCCCAAAGCAAGTGAAAAGAGGAAGTCTGCAAGAGATGCAGGGATAAATGGTCAGATAAGCAGGTGGTCCAGAGAATGTGGTTTGGAAGACAACAGAAGAGAGAGAAGGAGGATGTGTTCAGTATCATTAAATTGAGCTTGAAATTAAAGCAAATTAAGAACAGAATCAATGACCATTGTATTCCAAGATATTCAGGAAGAGGAAGTGTAGGCAGGGATCTGAGATGTGAAACTGAAATATACTGAGGGTTGCAACCTGGGAAAATGATGATGGTGGTATATGTGACTGGTCTGAAAAGTGGCTGTGGGGGCACCTGGGTGGCTCTGTCCCCTAAGCTGCTGGCTCCTGGTTTTGGCTCAAGTCATGATCTCCTGGTAGGGGAGGGTGGGGAGATTGAGCCCCATGTGGAGCATCACATAGGACTCTCTGCTGAGTGGAAGTCTGTCCCACTCCCCTGTCCTCTGTCCCTTCTTCCCTACCCCACCCCATCCACATGTCTTTCTCTCTCTCTCAAATAAAAAAATCTTTTAAAAAATGTAAAAGCAGAGGGAAAGGACTGGCCTGTAGGCAAAGAGAGGTAAAGGGTAAAGGGAGAATTTTTTATCTTCTAAATCGGGAGATTTGTTCATATATAAATGTTGCTGGGAAGGAGCCAGTATAGAGGTTGAAGGTACAAAAGGAAGGAGATATTAGATCTCTGGTTAAAGTAGGTTTAAGAATAATTGATAACTATGAGTGATGAGAGCTCACTATTTGTTTTCTATGCATGACATGTATCAGTTTAATTCCCCCAGCAACCTCCTCATAGGTACTATAATTATCTCCATTTTTACACATGCTATTATTGGCACATGGGGTAGTTAACCACCTTGCCTAAGGCCACGAGAGGTAGAGCCAGGACTTGGGCCCAGGCAGTCTGGATCCCAAGCTGCATTCTCTGAACACCTACATAGTCAAATGGAGGAAAAACGTAAAGGGGCAGATAGAAAGGGAAGAAGAACCTGGGATTGGCTCTACACTGAATGTCCATGCTGCCCATATACAATCTAATAAATAAGCCAGAGAATGCATCTGAAACCAGTTCTACTCAAAGAGAATTCAGATGCTTATCTGTTGACTAACTTTTGTATTTTGGATTCAATTATAGATTTGTTTATTCAGTAAAGACTTTTTGAGCACCTACTATTTAATAGGCACTGAAAATGCTCTGGGATTAAAAAATGAGCAAATCTAGGAATGCCTGGGTGACTCGGTCAGTTAAACATCTCCCTCTGGTTCAGACACAATCTCTGGGTCCTGGGATCGAGCCCTGAGTCCATTGGACTCTCGGTGTCTCCCTCTCCCTCTGAACTTCCCCCCTTTCTTTGCTCTTCCTTGCTCTCTCTCAAATGAATGTATAGAAAAAATCTTTTAAAAAATATGAGCAAGTCTAACATGGACCCTACCCTTGATACCCTAACTTATTGTATTACTCAACTCAGGCTGCAGACTGGTACTGTGAGCAGCAGAAACTTATTTTCTCTGTTCTGGAGGCTGGAAGTCCAGGATCAAGGTCCAGCAGGATGGGTTTCGCATGAGAGTGCTCTTCCCGGCTTGCTGATGGCTGTCTTCTCACTTGTCCTCATATGGCAGAGAGAGAGCAAGGTCTCTGGTGTCTCTTCCTATAAGGACCAATCCTATCAAGATCAGAGTCTTTCCCTTATGATCACATTTAAACATTACCTCCATAAAGGCCCTGTCTCCAGATATAGTGACATTGGGGGTTAGGGCTTCAACATATTCATTAGGGTGGGGAGGAGGGGAGATAAAATTTGGTCCATAGTATATATTCTTTCTTAATTCCCCCAATGACCCTGTATGGTGGTGGTTGTTTTTATTTTTTTATTATCGTTATTAATTTACAGTTCACAGACGAAGTGATTGAAACCTATCTGCCACACAGCTAGTAAGGGACAGGAATGAGACTCCATTTCAGCATTCTTTATAGGCAACACATCAGTCTCTTAGAAAGTCCAGGGTGGTATTATTAGTCAAGAGGGAAAGACACTAAAAAAGAAGGAGCATCCTGTTAGTCTTAACCCTCTATAGTTATATAAACCAATCATCATTGGTTTTTATTCTCTCTAGAGATAAGTTCTATTTTGTCCGTGCCTAATTTTAACCTTTCTTAGTATTTATACACAGATTTCTAAGTGAACCCCTCCCATTTTTATTTTATTTTTTCTCCAGAGTCTATTTGTTACCCAGAAAATTATCTCTCTGGAAGCATCTGACCACAGACACTATGTCTCCAGGACTTTCCGCAAGCTAACACAGAGGTTTTAAAGGGCAACTACACTCAGAGCCAATTCGTTTCATTTCATACAATATATCTTGAGATTAGTGTTTAATATAGTTGCCCAGTGGTATTCAAGAGTACAAAATCAATTTTCGATGTATTATAACTTTTATTGGGTAATCACATTTCCATTAAGTTTATAGGGTATTTATTTCCATTTCAGAAACATGAATTCCTAATATTATTTCTAGATGATCTATAAATAACTGTAGATATGCTTGCCAATGTGTTGCTTTGCCTTTGATGGCATAAAATGGAAAAACATAAATAACAACGTATTTCATTTTCTTAGCCAAAGGAAAGAATATCTTTTTTAAATCCAGAAAATTGTATATTACTTTGGAGGCTGTATGCAAATCAGACAATTTAGACGCAATATCAGAAGGAAAGGCGGTCTCCTAGGAAACTCTTGGCAGTTTAAATGTTTGGTAGGTTCCTTCTTCAATTAAAGCAGAGTACAGTAAAGGGACATATCCCTTGAGTCACCCCATGTAGTAGAAGTCATCAGCCTTCCCAAAACACTAGAGGTAGTCTGAGTGAAAACTTTTTGTTGGAGCAACTGGGTGAAATCCTGGAGCATAAATAAATCCCAGATTTTAAACTTCACCACACAAATCACATTTTGGGGGATAATATGTTTAATTTCATGGTAAGAAATTCTGTCGAGGGTCAACTTGCTGCCCCCAAGTAGTTGAAGTAGGTCAATGGAAACTTCTCAAAAATGGTAAAGGTCAGTGAATGGCCTTTCTACAAAAATACTTTCTTTTCCAATACTAGACTTTCTTGAATAGGCTCATTCACTAAACCAGATAAATGTTGATAAATAATTTGATAGTCAGCTTTACACCAGGATGAACCAATAGAACACTTGTTTTGTTTTGTGCTTTGGCCTTTTATAAAACACAGTTGGGAAAGGGTTGCCCTAAATGGATCAACTAACATTCAGCCTATGCCATGACTCACTCTGATCTTCTTACTGTTGGAAACTCTACAACAAAAGCACTCCTTTTGCCCAGGATTTAAATGTATTAAAAAAGTTTCTCAAAATTTAAGAGTAGTTGAGATTCCTCCTTTTTATATACCTTACATACAGCCAGGAACCCAGAATCTCCTCTGAAATTGTCATTTGCGTTAATTTCTTTCCATTCCCTCAGCCTCCAGAGCAAACAGAAATCAATTGTAAGGGTCTCATACATTACCTCCCTCACCCCAATTTCTGTACAGTTCAATGTCTAAACTAATTTTAGAGGACAGTGTCAGGAGCTACATCTTCTACTGTATACCTAGTACCTGTAGTTGACTTTTAGCAAAGCAACATCATCCATCATATTAAACCGTTTATTTTTTATGTTATTGCTTTATATTAATATATAGATGCATTTCAGTTTTACCTTCATGTAGAGCCATGAATACAAGGTTTCATCCCCATTTTTGTTTATTCATTATTTAATATCCCTGATAATTTTTTCTCCCTCAAGGACATTTCTGGAAGTTTCTTTCATGCAAGTGCCAGAAACATACTTTCTGCAATTTCCAGTTTTCATATACTGTTTTGTAGAAAAGCTTGGTACTTTAAATGGAGGCATTTTTTTAAAGGGTTTTATTTATTTATTCATAAGAAACATACAGAGAGAGAGGCAGAGACATAGGTAAAGGGAGAAATAGGCTCCCTGCAGGGAGCTTGATGTGGGACTCCATCCCTGGACCCTGGGATCACGACCTGAGCCAAAGGCAGATATATGCTCAAACACTGAGCCACCCAGGTGCCCCGAAATAACAGAATTTAAAGACTGGTGCTGGCAAGTTCCAGGATTTGGGGTCAGCAAATAAGCAGACGCCACACTTCCAAGCAAGGTACACTGTCTACTTCTCATCCTCTGTTATCACCCCTCAGGCTGCCACAGGCTACATTTTGGAGTGTGCATTTTTAGTAGAAGTAAGACAGCCCTCCTAATTGCAGCTTGCAAGAAAGCACTAGGACCAGAACTATGTTAAGGACACTTTCCCAGGAGGGCACAGATGTTCTGGGTGAATTCCAGGTCTAATAGTTATGAATCCTTCAGTGGATCCATATTTTTCTATTCCAGAAAGTGTGTGTATGATCTGATTCTGAGCCTATGTACAGACATACATGGGAGATCTAACAAGGGAAAGTCCTGTTACCTGACCTATTTCCACATTGTCTAAACCAAAAGTGAAAAATACATTTAGCCATAGGCTATAGAAATACAAATAAGAAAGATTTATAAGTAGAATATCTCTGACTAGATTTATGATTGTAAAAAAACACTATGTTTTTCTCCTTGTTTTTCTTGTTATCTGAGAGTTGAAAGATATCCACTTTAAAACAAATACAGCATCATAGAAACATAACTTATTATATTACCTAATAAATAATAAATGGAAACAATACTTATAAATATATATTAATAACTTTCTAGTATTAGTCTGGGGCTTCTTTTGATTACCTTGCATAGCATATTAAGTGATTTATACAGTTGAACTCTTTTACATGTTTTAGAAGACGAGCATATCCTAAAGTAATATGCTTAACGTTTTCTTTTTTTCTTTTTTTTTTTTTTTGCTTTTTTTTTGCTTGCTTAACGTTTTCAAACAGAAATTTGCAGTCTTTCATCTTTTAAAGTATCCTTGCTCTCTTTTTTGAATGTATTTATCATTCAGTGGCCCATAAGAAATGGTTACATTAGCACATTATAGTAGCATGTTTTAAAAATCTGTTGTTATAAATTTGTTGAGTATGGATATGGCTTAACTTAAGGAATATTAATTTGGAATAAAATTGATTTGTGTATTTTTATCATTCAAATATTAATGTAGTCTAAGAACAAGATACTTTAATACTCTCTAAAAGCAAGATACTTTAATACTCAGAGTTACTATTGAAAGATATATATTTACTGTCAGCATACCTATTCAGTCCCTGTTTTTGTGGATTGTTCCCTTGAACTTCCTCTATTACAGAATCCCCCTTAGTATTTCTTACACAGCTGGCTTTGTGGTCACATATTCTTTCAGTTTCTGCCTATCTTGGAAGCTCTTTATCTCTCTTATTCTAAATGAGAGCCTTGCTGGATACAGTATTCTTGGCTGCATATTCTTCTCATTTAGGACCCTGAATATATCCTGCCAGCCCTTTCTGGCCTTACAAGTCTCTGTGGAGGGTTCTCCTGTTATGCTAATACTTCTACCCATAAAATTTAGAGATTACTTGTCTCTTGCTGCTTTAAGAAAATTCTCTTTATCTTTAGAATTTGCAAGTTTCCCTATTAAATGCCCAGGTGGACAGCAGTTTTTATTGATATTGGGGTGGGAACTATCTCTTTACAGGATCTGAATGCCTGTTTCCCTCCCGAATTTAGGGAAGTTTTCAGCTATGATTTGTTCAAATACATATACTAGGCCTCTGTACGTTTTGGTACACTAGGTAACACCAGTTAAATGTAGATTTTTCTTTCTGAGGCTACTATTTTTTCCCTTAAACTATCCTGATGATCTTTTAGTCGTTTTCTCTTTTTCCCTCAGTTCCCCTCCATGCCATCAACTTGTCTTCTATGTCACTCACTCGTTTAATTGATTTTTAATTTCAGCCTGATTAGATCTAAATTCTGCAATCATGAAGTCTCTGGAATCATTCACGGTTTTTTCGAGAGCCACCAGTAGCTTTATAATTGTGCTTCAGAATTGGCTTTCTGACATTGAATTGTAATTCAAATTTTGTAACTCTGTGGGAGTTTCTCATTCTTATTTGAGGTGATTTTTTCCTTCTAGTCATTGTACTCAGTGCAAATTGGCCAAAAACAAGTTGTATTGGGAAAATGAGAAAAAGAGTGAAGAGAAAGAAGAAAAGAAAAAGAAAGAAGAAAAAAGAGTAAAAAGAAAAAAGAAAAGAAGGAAAAAAGAGAATAGAATAAAAAGGGGGAGGTAAGCAAACAGAAATCAAAAGACAAAAAACAAGGGAGAGCATACTCTCATTTTCTATGCTGTAAATCCCTTGGCTTCCCCTGGAACTTTCCAGTGCATCTTGGTCAGTAATTAGTTTTTCCCCTGTCCGTCTAGCTGATCTTATGTGGGAGAGGCCTGCAGTGCTGATTTTCCGGTTTTAGCACTTCGGGGAGCAGCTCAGCCCCCTCCCTGGTGTAAGGCTCAGTGAAAGATTTTTAACCTCTTTATCCCTCGAGGTCACTGTGGGGCTGGTGGGGGGGGGGGGGTTGTTTATCCTGTGAGGCCCCAGAAGGAACAACAACAGTAGAGGCGGCCAGCTCTGGAGCCCTGGAGTGAGCTCCGGCAGTAGCTATTGAGTTTGCAGTCTGCAGAAGCCTGGATGCTCTGGGGGCAGGAGCCGCTGATCTGCCCAGCTCGGGGCCACCCGGCGGCAAGGGTGTCCTTGCTGTCCTGCGCCTTCCTGGCTTCTTCCTGTCCCGGGGGAGGCGCCAGATCTTGGGCTGTGTCCCCAGCGCACTGTGCTCCCAGGCCTGAGCTGTTGGAATCCTACTCCAGGCCGCCCAGCCCCCTCCATGTGGAGCCTCTGCCCTAGCGCATTCTGAGCAGTTCCCAGGGCCGCCCAGCCCCCTGCGCAGAGTCTCTGCCTGAGCCGCTTCCGAGCTGTGCCCAGGGCCTCAGCTCCCTCCCAGCGGAGCCACTGCCTGAGCTGCCTCCAACCTTCTCCAGAGCCTTGCCATATGCACCCTGCAGCCCTTTAGGGAGCTTGGCGGTGGTGTGGGGCGCTGGTGCTCTGTTAGTGTCCCAGGGAGGCTGAGGGCATCCCCGCCCCTCCTGGGATCTTGCTCCAACTCTCGGGAAGATTGGTGAAACCCCTGCTTCTCTATGACGGGGCTTTCATGTCCTGGGGACACTGGCCGTGGCCTTAGCCCGGGTCCTCTCGGGGCCCCTCCCACTTGGATGCCTTTTGTTTCTTTATTTCTTCCCTTGCCCTCTCTTCCTACCGTGATAGAAGCGTGAACTCTTCTCACATTAGCATTACAGCTGTTCTCTCTTTAAATCTCAGGCGGAATTAGTAGGTTCTCAGGATGATTTGAAAGTTATTTATGTAATTTAGTGGGGACAGGTGACTTGGGGACCCTACTCTTCCACCATCTTGCCCCCTCCTACTCTGTTTTCCGTTTAAAATTGTTTCTAGGCAACAGTATCAGGAGGGTCAATGAGAAAGCCATCTGACATTGGCCACCTGAGCTGCTTGGTGATTGGCCACCTGAACCAGGCCACCAGGAGAGCATGCGTGATTGGCCGGGGCATGGCAGTGACATCACAGAGGGGCACTCTGATGCACCTGGGCTGATATAAAAGCATGACAACCGCTCACGAGCTGATCCAGGGGCCGTGCAGCCTCCTCCCCACGGAGCCTCTGCCAGAGCCACTTCTGAGATGCTCCTGGGGCCGAGAAGACCCTCCTGGCAGCGCCGCTGCCTAAGATGCCTCCGAGGTGTTCCCGTGACCGAGCAGTCCCCTCCCCTCGGAGCCTCCGCCCGAACCGCCTCCGTGCTGCGCCCTGGCCGCTGGGCGGGCGCTCCAGCCATTTTCGGAGCTCCATCCTTTTGGTCTGTGGTGCGCTCTCCCCATTTCCTATGTTCGAGACCCCGGGAACCTGGGGGCGCCACTGCCCCTCCTGGCAGATGGAGAGCTCCGTAGTTACTGCGGGAGCTGAATCCAGGGCTCCAGAGCAGGCCGCCGCCACTGTTGTTCCTTGCGGGGCCTCGCAAGGTAAACAAACCCCACTGAGCCCTGCACCAGGCAGGGGACAGAGCAGCTCCCCCAAGTGCTCACACCTGAAAATCAGCACAACAGGCGCCTCCCCCAGAAGACCAGCTGGACGGACAAGTTCCAGGGGAAGTCAAGGGACTTAAAGTATACAGAATCAGAAGATATTCCCCCCTGGGTTTTTTTGTTTGTTTGTTTGCTTGCTTGCTTGTCCCACCCTTTTTTCTTTCTCTTCTTTTTCTTTTTTCTTCCTTTTTTCTTATTTCTTTTTCTCTTTTTTTCCTTCTTTCTCTCGTCTCTTTTTCTCCTTTTCCCAATACATCTTGTTTTTGGCCATTCTGCACTGAGCAAAATGCCCAGAAGGAAAACCTCACCTCAAAAGAAAGAATCAGAAACAGTCCTCTCTCCCACAGAGTTACAAAATTTGGATTACAATTCAATGTCAGAGCCAATTCAGAAGCACTATTATAAAGCTAATGGTGGCTCTAGAAAAAAGCATAGAGGACTCAACAGACTTCATGACTGCAGAATTTAGATATAATCAGGCAGAAATTAAAAATCTATTGAATGAGAAACAATCCAAACTAGAAGTCCTAACTACAAGGCTTAACGAGGTGGAAGAACGAGTGAGTGACATAGAAGACAAGTTGATGGCAAAGAGGGAAACTGAGGAAAAAAGAGACAAACAATTAAAAGACCATGAGGATAGATTAAGGGAAATAAATGACAGCCTGAGGAAGAAAAACCTATGTTCAATTGGGATTCCCGAGGGTGCCGAAGGGGACAGAGTTCCAGAATATGTATTTGAACAAATCCTAGCTGAAAACTTTCCTAATCTGGGAAGGGAAACAGGCATTCTGATCCGGGAAATAGAGAGATCCCCCCTAAAATCAATAAAACCGTTCAACACCTTGACATTTAATAGTTAAGCTTGCAAATTCCAAAGATAAAGAGAAGATCCTTAAAGCAGCAAGAGACAAGAAATCAATTGACTCATTTCACTCAGCATAATACCCTCCAGTTCATTCCACGTTGAAGCAAATGGTGGGTATTTGTCATTTCTAATGGCTGAGTAATATTCCATTGTATACATAAACCACATCTTCTCTATCCATTCATCTTTCGATGGACACCGAGGCTCCTTCCACAGTTTGGCTATCATGGCCATTGCTGCTATAAACATCGGGGTGCAGGTGTCCTGGCGTTTCATTGCATTTGTATCTTTGGGGTAAATCTCCAGCAGTGCAATTGCTGGGTCATAGGGCAGGTCTATTTTTTTTTTTTTTTTTTTTTTTTTTAGGAGGGCAGGTCTATTTTTAACACTTTGAGGAACCTCCACACACTTTTCCAGAGTAGCTGCACCAGTTCATATTCCCACCAACAGTGTATCGCATCCTTTCCAACATATGTGGTTTCCTGTCTTCTTAATTTTTCCGACTCTCACTGGTGTGAGGGGGTATCTCATTGTGGTTTTGATTTGTATTTTTCATGGACAGTGATGCGGAGCATTTTCTCATGTGCTTGTTGGCCATGTCTATGTCTTCTTCTGTGAGATTTCTGTTCATGTCTTTTGCCCCTTTCATGATTGGATTGTTGTTTCTTTGCTGTTGAGTTTAATAAGGTCATTATAGATCTTGGAAACTAGCCCTTTCTCTGATACGTCATTTGCAAATATCTTCTCCCATTCTGTAGATTGTCTTTTAGTTTTGTTGACTGTATCTTTTGCTGTCCAAAAGTTCCTTATCTGGATGAAGTCCCAATAGTTCATTTTTGCTTTTGTTTCTTTTGCCTTCGTGGATGTATCTTGCAAGAAGTTACTATGGCCGAGTTCAAAAAGGGTGTTGCCCGGTTCTCCTCTAGGATTTTGATGGACTCTTGTCTCACATTTAGATCATTCACCCATTTTGAGTTTATTTTTGTGTATGGTGCAAGAGAGTGGACTAGTTTCATTCTTCTGCATGCGGATGTCCAATATTTCCGGCACCATTTATTGAAGAGGCTGCCTTTCTTCTAGTGGATAGCCTTTCCTCCCCTATCGAATATTAGTTGACCATAAAGTTCAGGGTCCATTTCTGGATTCTCTATTCTGTTCCATTGATCTATGTGTCTGTTTTTGTGCCAGTACCACACTGTCTTGGTGACCACAGCTTTGGAGTACAACCTGAAATCTGGCATTGTGATGCCCCCAGATATGGTTTTCTTTTTAAAAATTCCCCTGGCTATTCGGGGTCTTTTCTGATTCCCCACACAAATCTTAAAATAATTTGTTCTAACTCTCTGAAGAAAGTCCATGGTATTTTGATAGGGATTGCATTAAACGTGTAAATTGCCCTGGGTAACATTGACATTTTCACAATATTAATTCTGCCAATCCATTTGCATGGAATATTTTTCCATCTCTTTGAGTCTTCCTCAATTTCCTTCAGAAGAGTTCTATAGTTTTTAGGGTATAGATCCTTTACCTCTTTGGTTCGGTTTATTCCTAGGCATCTTATGCTTTTGGGTGCAATTGTAAATGGGATTGACTCCTTAATTTCTCTTTCTTCAGTCTCATTGTTAGTGTATAGAAATGCCACTGACTTCTGGGCATGATTTTGTATCCTGACACACTACCAAATTGCTGTATAAGTTCTAGCAATCTTGGGGTGGAGTCTTTTGTGTTTTCTATGTATAGTATCATGTCATCGGCGAAGAGGGAGTTTGACTTCTTCTTTGCCAATTCGACTGCCTTTAATGTCTTTTTGTTGTCTGATTGCTGAGGCTAGGACTTCCAGTACTATGTTGAATAGCAGTGGTGAGAGTGGACATCCCTGTCTTGTTCCTGATCTTAGGGGAAAGGCTCCCAGTGCTTCCCCATTGAGAATGATATTTGCTGTGGGTTTTTCGTAGATGGCTTTTAAAATGTTGAGGAATGTTCCCCTTATCCCTACACTCTGAAGAGTTTTGATCAGGAATGGATGCTGTATTTTGTCAAATGGTTTCTCTGCATCTAATGAGGGGGTAATATGGTTCTTAGTTTTTCCCTTGCTGATATGATGAATCACATTGATTGTTTTACGAGTGTTGAACCAGCCTTGTGTCCTGGGAATAAATCCTACTTGGGCATGGTGAATAGTTTTCTTAATGGATTGTTGGATCCTATTGGCTAGTATCTTGTTGAGAATTTTTGCATCCATGTTCATCAGGGATATTGGTCTATAATTCTCCTTTTTGGTGGGGTTGTTGTCTGGTTTTGGAATTAAGGTGATGCTGGCCTCATAGAACGAATTTGGAAGTACTCCATCTCTTTCTATCTTTCCAAACAGCTTTAGTAGGATAGGTATGGTTTCTTCTTGAAACGGTTGATAGAATTCCCCTGGGAAGCCATCTGGCCCTGGACTTTTGTGTCTTGGGAGGTTTTTGATGACTGCTTCAATTTCCTCCCTGGTTATTGGCCTGTTCAGGTTTACTATTTCTTCCTGTTCCAGTTTTGGTAGTTTGTGGCTTTCCAGAAATGTGTCATTTTCTTCTAGATTGCCTAATTTATTGGTGTATAGCTGTTCGTAATATGTTTTTAAAATTGTTTGTATTTCCTTGGTGTTGGTAGTGATCTCTCCTTTCTCATTCATGATTTTATTAATTTGAGTCTTCTCTCTCTTCTTTTTAAGAAGGCTGGCTAATGGTTTATCTATATTATTAATTCTTTCAAAGAACCAACTCCTGGCTTTGTTCATCTGTTCCACTTTTCCTCTGGTTTGTAATTCATTGAGCTTTGCCCGAATCTTTATTAGCTCTCTTCCTCAGCTGTGTTTAGGATCTACTTGTTGTTTTTTCCTCCAGCTCCTTTATGTGTAAGGTTACCTTTTGTATTTGAGTTCTTTCCAGTTTTTGGATGGATGCTCTTATTGTGATGTATTTCCCCTCAGGACTGCTTTTGCTGTTTCCCAAAGATTTCCAATGGTTGTATCTGCATTCTCATTAGTTTCCATGAATCTTCTTAATTCTTCTCTAATTTCCTTGATCCTTTCATCTTTTAGCGGAATGGTCCTTAAGCTCCACGTGTTTGAAAACCTGTTGATTGCAGGAAGCTCTACATTCAAGTCACCACGTAGAAGTGTATTATTTTCTAAGTATGTTTTAACTTTGGTTATTAATTGATAGATATACTTGGCAGCTCCCACTTTCGGGACATAAATATTGATGATTGTTAGGTCCTCTGGTGCGATAGGTCCTTTAAGAATGATATAGTGTGGGATCCCTGGATGGCGCAGCAGTTTGGCGCCTGCCTTTGGCCCAGGGCGCAATCCTGGAGACCCGGGATCGAATCCCATATGGAGCTCCCAGTGCATGGAGCCTGCTTTTCCCTCTGCCTGTGTCTCTGCCTCTCTCTCTCTCTCTGTGTGACTATCATAAAAAAAATAAAAAAAGAATGATATAGTGTCCTTATTCATCACTTACTACAGTCTTTGTGAAGAAATGTAGTTTATCTGATCTAAGAAAGGCTACCCCTACTTTCTTTTGAGGAACATTGGAAGGGCTTGTTATTCTTCAACCTTTTATTTTCAGGCTGTAGGGGTCCTTATGTCTAAAATGAGTCTCTTGTAGACAGCAAATAGATGGGTTTTGCATTTTTATCCAGTCTGAAACCGCAGCTGTGCCTTTAATGGGGTCATTAAGCCCATTCACGTCCAGAGGTACCATTGAAAGATCTGTATTTCGTGTCATCATGATACCTATTCAGTCCCTGTTTTTGTGGATTGTTCCCTTGAATTTACTCTATTACAGAATCCCCATTAGTATATCTTGCAAAGCTGGCTTCGTGGTCACATATACTTTCAGTTTCTGCCTATCTTGGAAGCTCTTTATCTCTCCTTCTATTCTGAATGAGAGCCTTGCTGGATACAGTATTCTTGGCTGCATATTCTTCTCATTTAGGACCCTGAATATATCCTGCCATCCTTTTCTGGCCTTCCTGGGCACTGTGGAGGGCTCTCCTGTTATGCTAATACTTCTACCCATAAAATTTAGAGATTACTTGTCTCTTGCTACTTTAAGGAAATTCCCTTTATCTTTCAAATTTTCAAGTTTCGCTTTTAAATGTCCAGGTGTAGAGGAGTTTTTTTTTTTTTTAGAGGAGTTTTTATTGATATTTGGGTGGGAACTATCTATTTCCTGGATCTGAATGCCTGTTTCACTCCCCAGTTTAGGGTAGTTTTCAGCTATGATTTGTTCAAATACCTATTCTAGACCTCTGTCCCTTTTGGTACCCTCGGTAACACCAGATAAACGTAGATTTATTTTCTGAGGCTGTTATTTTTTCCCTTAATCTATCCTCATTATCTTTTAGTCATTTTCTCTTTTTTCCTCAGTTTCCCTCCTTGCCATCAACTTGTCTTCTATGTCACTCACTCGTTTAATTGATTTTTAATTTCGGCCTAATTAGATCTAAATTTTGTAATCATGAAGTCTCTGGAATCCTTCTCGCTTTTTCAAGAGCCACCAGTAGTTTCATAATTGTGCTTTTGAATTGGCTTTATGACATTGAATTGTAATTCAAATTTTGTAACTCTGGGAGAGAGAGCTGTTTCTGATTCTTATTTGAGGTGAGTTTTTCCTTCTAGTCATTGTACTCAGTGCAAATTGGCCAGAAACAAGTTGTATTGGGAAAATGAGAAAAAGAGAGGAGAAAGAAGAAAAAAAGAAAGAAAAATAAAGAATATAAAGAAAAACAGAAAAGAATGAAAACAGAGAATAGAATAAAAGAAAAAAAGGGGGGGGGTTAAGCAAATCAAAATCAAAAGACAAAAAACAAGGGAGAGCATACTCTCATTTTCTATGCTGTAAATCCCTGGGCTTCCCCTGGAACTTTCTAGTGTTTCTTGGTCAATAATTTGTTTTTCCCCTGTCCGTCTAACTGGTCTTCTGTGGGAGAGGCCTGTTGTGCTGATTTTCCTGTTTTAGCACTTGGGGGAGCTGCTCAGCCCCCTCCCTGGTGCAGGGCTCAGTGAAAGATGTTTAACCTCTTTATCCGTCCAGGCCACTGTGAGGCTCAATGGGGGTTGTTTATCCTTTGAGGTCCCAGGAGGAACAATAACTGTAGAGGCGGCCAGCTCTAGATCCCTGGAGTAAGCCCCCACATAGTAAGCTATGGAGCTCTCAGTCTGCAGAAGCCTGGATGCTCTGGGGGCAGGAGCCGCTGATCTGCACAGCTCGGGGCCACCCAGCTGCAAGAGTGTCCATGCTGTCCTGCGCCTTCCTGGCTTCTGCCTGTCCTGGGGGAGGCGCCGGATCTTGGGCTGTGTCCCCAGTACACTGTGCTCCCAGGCCTGAGCTGTTGGAATCGTGCTCCAGGCTTCCCAGCCCCCTCCATGTGGAGACTCTCCCCAGTGCATTCTGAGCAGTTCCCATGGCCATGCAGCCCCCTGAGCGGGGCCTCTGCCAGAGCCGTTTCCAAGCTGCTCGGGGCCCCAGCCAGGATGCACCCCGCAGTCCTTTCGGGAGCTCTGCCACGGTGTGTGGCCCGCTCTACCTGGGGCTCTGGGGCTCTGTTAGTGTCCCAGGGAGGCTGAGGGCATCCTCACCCCTCCTGGGATCCTGCTCCAATTCTCGGGAAGATTGGTGAAACCCCTGCTTCTCCAGGATGGGTCTTTACTGTCCTGGGGACACTGGCCATGGCCTTAGCCCGGGTCCTCTCGGGGCCCCTCCCACTTGGATGCCTTTTGTTTCTTTATTTCTTCCCTTGCCCTCTCTTCCTACCGTGATCAAAGCGTGAACTCTTCTCACATTAACATTCCAGCTGTTCTCTCTTTAAATCTCAGGCGGAATTAGTAGGTTTTCAGGATGATTTGAAAGTTATTTAGATAATTTGGTGGGGACAAGTGACTTGGGACCCTACTCTTCTGCCATCTTGCAGCCTCCTACTCTGTTTTCCGTTTAAAATTGTTTCTAGGCAACGGCATCTGGAGGGTCAATTGTTTCTAGGCAACGGCATCTGGAGGGTCAATGAGAAAGTCATCTGACATTGGCCTCCTGAGCTGCATGGTGATTGGCCACCTGAATCAGGCCCCTCTGAGAGCATGCGTGATTGGCCGGGGGCGTGGCGGTGACATCACAGAAAGGCATTCTGATGCACCTGGGCTGATATAAAAGCATGACAACCGCGCAGGTCCCCGTTATGACAGAGATGGCACTTCAGCCACAGATCTCCCTCCTCTCCCTCAGGTTGTCTGCCCTGTTTTCTGCCCATGCCCATGGCAAGCCCCCGGACCACCCTCTTGCCCCTGACCTCTCGCCAAGACTTTGGGCTCCACCTGCATGTTTGCACATCCATTCATCCCCCTCTGTGTTCCTGAGAGTCCACGAACCACAGCAGGAGACTCCTGCTCCCTTTTCCCACTGAGAGGTTGGCCTGGCTGCTCACGGACATATTCTCATGTGGACTGTGGGATCAGCACACCGGGAATCGGTACCATGGATACTCAGGCAGAGGGGAACTGCCTCTCCGACACCTCTGGGGTCAACCTGGGGCTCAACACAGGAAAGCTGTGAGTCCCCATCCTGAGGGAACCAGGCACTCACTGCTTCTCTGGAGCTCTCCAACCCAGCTCAGCACAGGGCACATGAATGCCCTAAACCTCCACTCCACCCCCATGTGTACAGTGTCTGCAGTGCCTCCAGGCACCCGGCAGAGAAGGCATTGTATGAAACAAGTAAGTCCTTGGAGAAGGAGTCACCACATCACTGGACACGGTGGGGTTTATGGAACATGGGACCTCAGACCACGAGCTGCCTGCCCCAGCTCAGTAGTGGACAAATGGATGCTCAAGATCCCTGGCTGACCAGGCGCCCATACACCACAAACCCTCGAACACAGCAGAACATGGAGAAATTCAGTACCCAGAACAGAGCACCTACCAGGATCCCTCAGACTGGTAACCCTCTTAACTCTAGTGCCCCCGGGCATGTGAGTCACCCAGACACTGGATCCCTATCAAAATACCATGGACTTGCTTCAGAGACTTGCAACTAATTATTTTAATATTTGTGTGGAAACAGCAAAGACCCCAAATAGCCAGGTTAATATTGAAAAACAAAACCAGAGCTGGGGGCATCACAATTCCAGATTTCAGGCTGTACTAGAAAGCTGTAGTTATCAAGAGAGTGTGGTACTGGCACAAAAACAGACACATAGATCAATGGAACAGAATAGAGAATCCAGAAGTGGACCCTCAACTATACGGTCAACTAATTTTCGAAAAAGGAGGAAAAACTATCCACTGGAAAAAACAGTCTCTTCAATAAATGGTGCTGGGAAAATTGGACATCCACATGCAGAAGAATGAAACTAGACCACTCTCTTTCACCATACACCAAGATAAACTCAAAATGGATGAAAGATCTAAATGTGAGACAAGAGTCCATCAATATTCTAGAGGAGAATTCAGGCAACACCCTTTTTGAACTTGGCCACAGTAACTTCTTGCAAGATACATCCATGAAGCCAAGAGAAACAAGAGCAAAAATGATCTATTGGGACTTCGTCAATATAAGAAGCTTTATGCAACAAAAGATACAGTCAACAGGATGGGAGAAGACATTTGCAAATGACGTATCAGATAAAGGGCTAGTTTCCAAGATTTATAAAGAACTTATTAAACTCAACAGCAAAGAAACAAACAAGCCAAACAGGAAATGGGCAAAGGACATGAACAGAAATCTCACAGAGGAAGACATAGACATGGCCAACAAGCACATGAGAAAATGCTCCGCATCACTGTCCATGAGGGAAATACAAATCAAAATCACAATGAGGTACCACCTCCCACAAGTGAGAATGGGGAAAATTAACAAGGCAGGAAACCACAAAAGTTGGAGATTTTGTGGAGAAGGGGAAACCCTCCTGCACTGTTCATGGGAATGTGAACTGGTGCAGCCACTCTGGAAAACTATGTGGAGGTTCCTCAAAGAATTAAAAAGAGATCTGCCCTACGACCCAGCAATTGCACTGCTGGCGATTTACTCCAAAGATACAGATGCAATGAAATGCCAGGACACCTGCACCCCGATGTTTATGGTAGCAATGTCCACAATAGCTAAGCTGTGGAAGGAGTCTCGGTGTCCATCGAGAGATGAATGGATAAAGATGATGTGGTTTATGTATCCAATGGAATACTACTCAGCCATTAGAAATGACAAATGCACACCATTTCCTTCGATGTGGATGGAACTGGAGGGTTTTATGCCGAGTGAATAAGGCAATCAGAGAAGGACAGACATTATATGGTCTCCTTCATTTGGGAAATAGAGAAAATAGTGAAAGGGAATAAAGGGGAAAACAGAAGAAATGAGTGGGAAATATCAGAAAGGGATACAGAACGTTAGTGACTCCTAACTCTGGGAAACGACTGGGGGTGGGGGATGGTGAGGTGGGCTGGGGAGGGGTGGTGGTGACAGGGTGAGGGGCACTGAGGGGGGCACTTGATGGGATGAACACTGGGTGTTATTTTATATGTTGGCAAATTGAACACCAATAGAAAATTTAAAAATCCCCAGCAGTGCAATTGGTGGATCACGGGGCAGTTTCATTTTTAACATTCTTTGACAAACCTCCACACAGTTTTCCAGAGTGGCTGCACCAGTTCACATTCCGTCCAACAGTGCAAAAGAGTTCCCCTTTCTCCACATCCTCTGCAACATTTGCTTCCTGTCTTGTTAATTTTCACCATTCTCACTGGGGTGAAGAGGTATCTCATTGTGGTTTTGATGTGTAAATCCCTACACATAGCAAACATATAGCATATCACCCAGAGCTCATCCCATCAAGTGCCCCCCTCAGTGCCCGTCATCCAGTCACTGCAACCCCCAAAGTACCTCCCATTCCACTACACCTTGATCCTTTCCCAGAGTTAGGCATCTCTCATATTCTGTCATCTTCAATTGATATTTCCACTCATTTTCTTTTTTCTCCTTTATTCCTTTATTCCTTTTTCCTTTATTCCTTTTCTCTATTTTTTATATTCTCCAAAAGAATGAGACCATATAATGATTGCCTTTCTCCGTTTGACTTTTTTCCCTCAGCATAATACCCTCCAGTTCCATCCACATTGAAGGAAATGGAGGGTTTTTGCGGTTTCATTTCGTTTCATTTTTGTTTTTGAACTTAACAAATATATTCAAAACATTTCTTCCTAAAAGAGCAGGATACACAGTCTTTCTGAGAGCATATCAAACATTCTCCAGAATAGACCACATACCCCGTCACAAATCAGCCCTTAACAAGTACAGAAAGATGAAGATTATACCATGCATATTTTCCAACCACAATAATATGAATTTTAAGGTCAACCACAAGAAAAAATTTGGAAATACCACAAATGCAGGAGGGTTAAAGAATATCCTCCTGCTATGAATGCCTGGGTTAAAGAGGAAATTAAAGTATAAACTTAAAAATACATGGAAGAAAATGAGAATGAAAACATGAAGGTAATATTAAAAGATGTCTTAAGTGATCCCTGATTTTTTTTAATAAATTAATTTTTTATTAGTGTTCAATTTACCAACATACAGAATAACACCCAGTGCTCATCCCGTCAAGTGCCCCCCTAAGTGCCCATCACCCATTCACCCCCACCCCTTGCCCTCATCCCCTTCTACCACCCCTAGTTCATTTCCCAGAGTTAGGAGTCTTTATGTTCTGTCTCCCTTTCTGATATTTCCCACACATTTCTTATCCCTTCCCTTATATTCCCTTTCACTATAATTTATATTCCCCAAATGAATGAGAACATACACTGTTTGTCCTTCTCCGATTGACTTACTTCACTCAGCGTAATACCCTCCATCCAGTTCCATCCATGTTGAAGCAAATGGTGGGTATTTGTCGTTTCTAATGGCTGAGGAATATTCCATTGTATACATAAACCACATCATCTTTATCCATTCATCTTTCGATGGACACCGAGGCTCCTTCCACAGTTTGGCTATTGTGGACATTGCTGCTAGAAACATCGGAGTGCAGGTGTCCCGGCGTTTCACTGCATCTGAATCTTTGGGGTAAATCCTCAACAGTGCAATTGCTGGGTCGTAGGGCAGGTCTATTTCTAACTCTTTGAGGAACCTCCACACAGTTTTCCGAGTGGCTGCACCAGTTCACATTCCCACCAACAGTGTAAGAGGGTTCCCTTTTCTCTGCATCCTCTCCAACATTTGTTGTTACCTGCCTTGTTAATTTTCCCCATTCTCACTGGTGTGAGGTGGTATCTCATTGTGGTTTTGATTTGTATTTCCCTGATGGCAAGTGATGCAGAGCATTTTCTCATGTGCATGTTGGCCATGTCTATGTCTTCCTCTGTGAGATTTCTCTTCATGTCTTTTGCCCATTTCATGATTGGATTGTTTGTTTCTTTGGTGTTGAGTTTAATCAGTTCTTTATAGATCTTGAAAACTAGCCCTTTATCTGATCGGTCATTTGCAAATATCTTCTCCCATTCTGTAGGTTGTCTTTGAGTTTTGTTGACTGTATCCTTTGCTGTGCAAAAGCTTCTTATCTGGATGAAGTCCAATAGTTCATTTTTGCTTTTGTTTCTTTTACCTTTGTGGATGTATCTTGCAAGAAGTTACTGTGGCCGAGTTCAAAAAGGGTGTTGCCTGTGTTCTCCTCTAGGATTTTGATGGAATCTTGTCTCACATTTAGATCTTCCATTCATTTTGAGTTTATCTTGGTGTATGGTGAAAGAGAGTGGTTTCATTCTTCTGCATGTGGATGTCCAATTTTCCCAGCACCATTTATTGAAGAGACTGTCTTTTTTCCAGTGGATAGTCTTTCCTCCTTTATCGAATATTAGTTGACCATAAAGTTCAGGGTCCACTTCTGGGTTCTCTATTTTGTTCCATTGATCTATGTGTCTGTTTTTGTGCCAGTACCACACTGTCTTGGTGACCACAGCTTTGGAGTACAACCTGAAATCTGGCATTGGGATGCCTCCAGACATGGTTTTCTTTTTTAAAATTCCCCTGGCTATTCGGGGTCTTTTCTGATTCCACACAAACCTTAAAATAATTTGTTCTAACTCTCTGAAGAAAGTCCATGGTATTTTGATAGGGATTGCATTAAACGTGTAAATTGCCCTGGGTAACATTGACATTTTCACAATATTAATTCTGCCAATCCATGAGCATGGAATATTTTTCCATCTCTTTGTGTCTTCCTCAATTTCTTTCAGAAGTGTTCTATAGCTTTTAGGGTATAGATCCTTTACCTCTTTGGTTAGGTTTATTCCTAGGTATCTTAGCAATCAGACAACAAAAAGACATTCAAATTGGCAAAGAAGAAGTCAAAACTCCCTCTTTGCCGATGACATGATACTCTACATAGAAAACCCAAAAGCCTCACCCCAAGATTGCTAGAACTCATACAGCAATTTGGTAGCGTGGCAGGATACAAAATCAATGCCCAGAAATCAATGGCATTTCTAACAACGAGACTGAAGAAAGAGAAATTAAGGAGTCAATCCCATTTACAATTGCACCCAAAAGCATAAGATACCTAGGAATAAACCTGACAGTGTTAAACTTGATGTAAGTACACAAGGCCCTTGAAAGGGGAATGCTGTCTGCCTGTTGTCTCACAAGGCATGCCAACATGACTTTAAAGAAACTAATATATTGAAAAAGTATATTTGAACCCTTGATTACTTTAATTGCACCATTAAAACATTTGACTTAAATTATTTGATCATTCCAGTTGGTGGACTGTTTTCTAATTTCTCAATGTGTATGCCAATTTGCCTGTCAGTCCACACATCTTGTTCACTGGTCTATAATTCTTGTGCAATTACTAAAGGCAAAGGACTAGATGCACTACTGTGTAAAGAGATTACACATGACTACCCTATTGCACTTAAATAGTATGTGGGGATTTACAATCGCTTGCATTGTTTCACAAAATAAATATCTCAATGTCAAATACTAAAAAAAAATGCCATCAAGCAGGTCACCATGAAGAAGGATTACCAGCAGCGCAAGATGGAGAAGGAGCTGAGCCCTCAGAAACCTGTCATTACCCAGAGTGCAATCTTTTTGTGTGCATACGAAATATTCTCCAGAATAGATCACATACCAGGTCACAAATCAGACCTTAACAAGTACAAAAAGATGAAGACTATACCATGCATAGTTTCTAACCACAATGCCATGAAACTTAAGTTCAACCACAAGAAAAAATTTGGAAAACTCAGAATTACATGGGCGATAAAGAATATCCTCCTGCTCATAATGAATGGGTGAACAGGGAAATTAAAGTGTAAATTAAAAATACATGGAAGGAAATGAAAATATGAAATTAATAATAAAAGATGTCTTAAGTGATCCTATGATTTTCACACATGCTCTTCCTAACCTCCATTATGGATTACAACTGATTTCTCCGAGGTATTTGAGATTAATCACCCAGCCAGGTGGTAACTTCCTTCCTTGCCTATTGACTCAGAAGCATAAAGAGCTCAAAGTGTCCAGGCACCAGTTTCAATTTCCAGCTCAGAACGATTGTTTTTGTGCCTCTCTTTGAAAATGAGACCTCTCAGCCAGGGGAATTTAAAATCGTGGGAACACAAATTAAACACTTTGCAAGTAGACCTTGAAGGGATATAGTGAGCAGTACCCCTCCGTGTTCCAATCCTTGATTCCTGCACCTGTGAATGTGAGCTATGGGAGAAACAGCATCATATATTAGAAGCTGATTTGGAACATATAGAGCCGTCTTCTTTTTTTTGTTTGTTTTTTTTAGAGCCGTCTTCTGAACCTTGTCCTAGCCTGCAAGGAATTGCCACCGAGCTGGCACTACAGCTGCAGCTTCATTTCTTGAATTTATTTTTTATTGGTGTTCAATTTGCCAACATATCGAGTAACCCCCAGTGCTCATCCCAGCAAGTGCTGCCGTCAGAGCCCGTCTCCCATTCCCCCCACTTCCCGCCCACCTCCGTTTCTACCACCCCTAATTCATTTCCCAAAGTAAGTAGTCTCTCATGTTCTGTCTCCCTTTCTGATATTGCCCGCTCATTTTTCTCCTTTCCCCTTTCTTTCCTTTCACTATCTTTTATATTCCCCAAATGAATGAGACCATATAAGTTTTGTCCTTCTCCGATTGACTTATTTCACTCAGCATAATACCCTCCGGTTCTATTCACGTCGAAGCAAATGATGGGTATTCGTCGTTTCTAAAGGCTGAGTAATATTCCTTGTGTACATAGACCACAACCTCTTTATCCATTCATCCTTCGATGGACACTGAGGCTCCTTCCACAGTTTGGCAACTGTGGACATTGCTGCTATAAACATTGGGTTGCAGGTGTTCCGGTGTTTCAGTGCATCTGTATCTTTGGGGTAAATCCCCAGCAGTACAATTGATGCGTCATAGAGCAGTTCTATTTTTACCTTCCTTTGACAAACCTCCACACAGTTTTTCAGAGTGGCTGCACCAGTTCACATTCCCACCAACAGTGCAAGGGTTACCCTTTTCTCCACATCGTGTCCAACATTTGTTGTTTCCTTCCTTCTTAATCTTCACCATTCTCACTGGGCTGAGGTGGCATCTCATTGTGCTTTTGATGTGTATATCCTTGATGGACAGTGATGCAGAGCATTTTCTCATGTGCTTGTGGCTGTGTCTATGTATTCCTCTGTGAATTTTCTGTTCATGGCTTTTGCTCATTTCATGATTGGACTGTTCGTTTCTTCGCTGTGGAGTATACTAGGTTCTGTAGAGATCTTGGATACTAAAACTTTATCTCATAGGTCACTTGCAAATATCTTCTCCCGTTCTGTAGGTTGTATTTTAGTTTTGTTGACAGTTTCTTTTGGTGTCCAGGAGCTTTTTATCTTGATGAAGTCCCAATAGTTCATTTTTGCTTTTGTTACCCTTGCCTTTCTAGATGTATCTTGCAAGAAGTTGCTGTGGCAAAGTTCAAAAAGGGTGTTGCCTGTGTTCTACTCTAGGATTGTGATGGATTCTCATCTCACATTTAGATCTTTCATCCATTTTGAGTTTATCTTTGGGCATGGTGTAAGACAATGGTCTAGTTTCCTTCTTCTGCATGTGGATGTCCAGTTTTCCCAGCAATATTTTTGAAGACATGGTCTTTTTCCAGTGGATAGTCTTTACTGCTTTGTCAAATATTAGTTGACCATAGACTTGAGGGTCTATTTCTGCATTCTCTATTCCGCTCCATTGATCTATGTGTCTCCTTTTGTGCCAGTACCACACTGTCTTGATGACAACAGCTGTGTAGTACAATGTGACATCTGGTATTGTGATGCCCCAGGCTCTGGTTTTCTTTTTTAATATTCCCCTGGCTATTCGGGGTCCTTTCTGATTCCACAAAAATCGTAAGATGATTTGTGCCAACTCTCCGAAGAAAGTCCATGGTATTTTGATAGGGATTGCATTAAATGTGTTAATTGCCCTGGATAGCATTGACATTTTCACAATATTAATTCTTCCAATCCATGAGCATGGAATGTTTTTCCATCTCTTGGTGTTTTCCTCAAATTCTTTCAGAAGTGTCCTGTAGTTTTAAGAGTATAGATCCTTTACCTCTTTGGTTAGGTTTATTCCTATCTATCTGATGCTTTTGGGTGCAACTGTAAATGGGATTGACTCCTTAATTTCTCTTTCTTCAGTCTTACTGTTAGTGTATAGAAATGCCACTGACTTCTGGGCTTTGAGTTTGTATCCTGCCACACTGCCAAATTGCTGTATGAGTTCTTCCAATCTTGGGGTGGAGTCTCTTGGGTTTTCTAGGTACAGTATGATGTCATCTGCCAAGAGGGAGAGTTTGACTTCTTCTTTGCCTATTTAAATGCCCTTTATTTCTTTTTGTTGCCTGATTGCTGAGGCTAGGACTTCCAGTACTCTGTTGCATAGCAGTGGTGAGAGTGGTCATCCCTGTCTTGTTCCTGATATTAGGGGAAAGGCTCCCAGTGTTTCCCCATTGAGAATGATATTTAATGCAGGCTTTTCATAGATGGCTTTTGAGATGTTGAGGAATGTTCCCTCTATACCTACACTCTCAAGAGTTTTGATCAGGAATGGATGTTGTATTTTGTCAAATGCTTTCTCTGCATCTATTGAGAGGATCCTATGGTTCTCATTTTTTCTCTTAATGATATGATGAATCACATTGACTGTTTTACAAGTATTGAACCAGCCTTGCTTCCCGGGGATAAATCCCAATTTGTCATGGTGAATAATCTTCTTAATGCACCGTTGGATCCTCCTGGCTAGTATCTTGTTGAGAATTTTTGCATCCGTGTTCATCAGGGATATTGGTCTGTAATTCTCCTTTTTGGTGGGTTCTCTGTCTGGTTTTGGAATTAAAGTGATGTTGGCCTCATTGAAAGTATTTGGAAGTGCTCCATCTCTTTATCTTTTGGAACAGCTTTAGGAGAATAGGTATGGTTTCTTCTTGAAACGTTTGATAGAATTCCCCTGGGAAGCCATCTGGCCCTGGACTTTTGTGCCTTCGGAGGTTTTGAGAACTGCTTGAATTTCCTCCCTGGTTATCAGCCTGTTCAGGTGTTCTATTTCTTCTTGTCCCAGTTTTGGTAATTTGTGGTTTTCCAGAAATGTGTCCATTTCTTCTAGATTGCCTGATTTATTGGCATATAGCTGCTCCTAATAAGTTTTTAACCGTCTGTATTTTTTCATGTTGCTGTTGATCTGTCCTTTCTCATTAATGATTTTATTAAATTGAGTCCTTTCTCTCTTATTTTTAATAAGGCTGGCGAATGATTTATCAATCTTATTAATTCTTTCTCTTTTTTTACCTTTGAAGTTTTCTTTTTTTAAAATGAATTTTTTTATTGGTGTTCAATTTGCCAACATATAGAATAACACCCAGTGCTCATCCCATCAAGTACCCCCCTCAGTACCATCACCCAGTCACTGTCACACGCCGGCAACCTCCCCTTCCATCACCCCTAGTTTGTTTCCCAGAGTTCGGACTCATGTTCTGTCTCCCTTTCGGATATTTCATGCTCATTTTTTCTCCTTTCTCCTTTATTCCCTTTCACTATTTTTTATATTTCCCAAATGAATGAGACCATAGAATGTTTGTACTTCTCTGATTGACTTATTTCACTCTGCGTATTACCCTCCAGTTCCATCCACATCGGAGCAAATGGTGCATATTTGTCATCAGATAATAGGCTAGTTTCCAAGTTTTATAAAGACTTATTAAACTCAACACTAAAGAAATAAACAATACAATCATGAAATGGGAAAAACACATGAACAGAAATCTCACAGAGGAAAACATAGACATGGCCAACAAGCACATGAGGAAATGCTCTGCATCACTTGCCATCAGGGAAATATAAATCAAAACCACAATGAGAAACCGTCTCACACCAGTGAGAATGGAGAAAATTAACAAAGCAGGAAACCACAAATTTTGGAGTGGATGTGGAGAAAGGGGAACCCTCCGGCACTGTTGTTGGGAATTGAATTGGTGCAGCCACTCTGGAGAACTGTGTGGAGGATCCTCAAATAGTGATAAATAGATCTGCGCTCTGACCCAGGAACTGCACTGCTGGGGATTGACCCCAAAGATAGATGCAATGTAATGCTGGGAGACCTCCACACTGATGTTTATAGATGCAATGTCCACAAAAGCCAAACTGTGGAAGGAGCCTTGGTGTCCTTATTAATTCTTTCAAAGAACCAACTCCTGGCGTTATTCATCTCTTCCACATTTCCTCTGGTCTCTATTTCATTGACTTCTGCCGGAATCTTTATTAACTTTCTTCTTCTGCTGGGAGTAAGATCTATTTGCTATTTTTTTTCCTCCAGCTCCATAAGATGCAAGCTTTTCTTTTGTATGAGAGTTCTTTCCAGTTTACGCATGAATGCAAGCTCGTATTGCGATGTATTTCCCCCTGACGACTGCTTTTGCTTTATCCCAAAGATTTTAAATGGTTGTATCTTCATTCTCATTAGTTTCCATGAATTTTTAAATTCTTCCTTAATTTCCTGGTTGGCCCTTCAACTTTTAGCAGGATGGTCCTTATCCTCCACGTATTTGAAATCCTTCCAAACTTCTTCTTGTGATGTAGTTCTAATTTCAAACCATTATGCCGGGGATGATCCCAATCATTGGGTGTCGGATTATACCTGATTTGTGACCCAGTATGTTCTCTAATCTGGAGAAAGTTCCATGTGCACTTGAAAAGAATGTGGATTCAATGGTGTTTGGATGGAAAGTTCGGTAAATATCTGTGAAATCCATTTGGTCCAGTGTAACATTTAAAGCTCTTGTTTCTTTGGAGATGTTTTCCTTAGAAACACCTATTCAGTCCATTTTTGTGGATTATTCCCTTCGACTTCCTCTATTATAGAATCCCCGTAGTATTTCTTGCAGAGCTGGCTCCGTGGTCACATATTTCAGTTTCTGCCTATCTTGGAAGCCCTTTATCTCTCCTTCTATTCTGAATGAAAGCCTTGCTGGATACAGTATTCTAGGCTACATGTACTTCTCATTTAGGACCCTGAATATATCCTGCCAGCCCTTTTTGCCCTGCCAGTTCTCTTTGAAGAAGTCTGCTGTCATGCTAATCTTCTCCCTACAAAATTTAGAGATTTCTTTTCTCTTGCTGTTTAATGGTCTTCTCTTTATCTGTGGAATTTACAACTTTCACTATTAAATGTCGAGGTGTTGAGCCGTTTTTATTGATTTTTTTGGGGGGATATCTCTATTTCCTGGATCTGAAAGCCTTTTTTGCTCCCCAAATTAGGAAAGTTTTCAGCTATGATTTGTTCAAATACATATTCTGGACCTCTGTCCTTTTTAACACCCTTGGGAACTCTAGGTAAACAGATTTTGCCTTCTGAGGTTGTCATTTATTTCCATTAAGCTATCCTCACAATCTTTTAGTCGTTTTTCTCTTTTTTTCTCAGTTTCCATCCTTGCCATCAACAGGTCTTATATGTCACTCACTTGTTCTTCTACCTCGTTGACCCTCATCGTTAGGACCTCTAGTTTGGAGTGCATCTCACTTAATTGATTTTTAATATCACCCTGATTAGATCTAAATTCTCTAGTCATGAAGTCTCTTGAATCCTTCATGCTTTTTTCGAGAGCCACCAGTAGCTTTATAACTGTGCATCTGAATTGGCTTTCTGACATTGATTTGTAATCCTAATTTTGTAACTGTGGGAGAGAGGACTGTTTCTGATTCTTTCTTTTGAGGAGATGTTTTCCTTCTAGTCATTTTGCTCAGTGCAGAGTGGCCAAAAACAAGTTGTACTTGATTGAAGTGTGGACTCTTCTCTAAATGTAGCATTCCAGCTGTTCTCTCTATAAATCTCAGGCCAAATTCCTAGGTGATTTGAAAGTTATCTAGGTAACTGGGTGGGGACAGGTGACTTGGGGATATTAGTGACCCACCATCTTGCCCCCTCTTCCTCTTTTTTCTGTTTAAGCATGGCTTCTAGGCAATGATATCAGGAGGGTCAATGAGAAAGTCATCTGACATTGGCCACCTCAGCTGGATGGTGATTGTCCCCCTGAAACAGGCCAACCAGGGAGCCTGTATGATTGGCAGGGGCATGGCGGTGACATCACAAAAAAGCAATCTGATGCACCTGGGCTGATATAAGAGCATGGAAACCTCACTGGCCCCCGTGACAACAGAGATGGCATTTTAAGTTTTTAACTGTCTGTATTTTTGATGTTGCTGTTGATCTGTCCTTTCTCATTAATGATTTTATTAAATTGAGTCCTTTCTCTCTTCTTTTTAATAAGGCTGGCGAATGATTTATCAATCTTATTAATTCTTTCTCTTTTTTCTACCTTTGAAGTTTTCTTTTTCTTTAATAAAGTTTTTTATTGGTGTTCAATTTGCAACATATAAAATAACACCCAGTGCTCATCCCATCAAGTGCCCCCCTCAGTGCCCATCACCCACTCACCCGCACACCCTGGCAACCTCCCCTTCCATCACCCCTAGTTTGTTTCCCAGAGTTCGGTTTCTCTTATGTTCTGTCTCCCTTTCTGATATTTCCCACTCATTTTTCTCCTGCTCTGCTTGTCCAGGGGTAGGGGATTTTTGTTAAATTTCCTGGGTCCCACACAGTTGTACCTTTATATGAAAGTATTAAAGCAGAAAGAGTAACCCAAAATTGTCTATTTCACAAAAGCCTATCTAAACTAGTTATGTTCAATGGTGTCTGTCTTGATGGAACAATCTCTAGGAAGACTTTTTTCAGACCTAGCTCCACCACCAATAAGCATGTGAACTTGGACAATCCAATCCTCCAGAACTCTCAGTTTCTTTCCTGTGCCTCAGAAGAGAGGACCAGAGCTGATGATCCCTTAGTTCCCTCAGTTCCCTCTCAGACCTAAAATGCTGCTGTGGCGTCCTAAACACTCTATACTGAGCACAAAAAGAAGTGGGATCTTATATATACTCAAATGCTAAAATATAAAACTAACTCTGAGCATAGATCCTGAGTATTTTAGGGTTCTTTCCTATGGCGATAGAAAATCCCCAATTCTATATCACTTTTTATCACAAGCGGTGGGTATATGGGTCCAAGGCACTAGAAATACTAAATATGTGTATCCGAACAGCCATCTGCCCTCATGCTCGCTGCTTTTCGAAGCAAAGCCCTCAAAGAACTCCATTATTATTTTCTGAGTGTACCGGTTAACATGCAGAATCCTAACCTGCCCCATCCTTTAACTTAAAAAAAATTGAAATGTTGGCTGGCCATATTAACAAGCTCTCCAGGTTATTCTTTTGCACACTAACATTTGAGAACCACTGGCTAGGCACCAAGGAGAATTGATTTACCTTAAAATAGCAAAATTTGAAATCCTATGTCCTTTCCTATTTTCAGATCATAATAAATAAAGGAATGAAACAGTGAAGAGAGAGGGAAGGAGGCAAAGATAGGGACAGGGACAGAAACAATGTGCCAATCAAAAATGAGATTTACATAAAGTTTGTCTTTTAAAAATTTATGAACAGGGATCCCTGGGTGGCGCAGCGGTTTAGCGCCTGCCTTTAGCCCAGGGCGCGATCCTGGGGACCCGGGATCGAATCCCACGTCAGGCTCCCGGTGCATGGAGCCTGCTTCTCCCTCTGCCTGTGTCTCTGCCTCTCTCTCTCTCTCTCTCTGTGTGACTATCATAAATAAATAAAAAAATTAAAAAAAAAATAAAAAATAAAAATTTATGAACAGACAAAAGACTCCATACTGATGGAAATATGTTAAAGGGACACAGGTGTCAACTGAAAGAGCTCCCTTGGCCAGAGCGGAGACAATATAAGCAACAAAATAAGTAGTGCTGGATTATAACCCAAAGTGTAAAATAAATATCCATGAATCTATACTAATATTAAAAATTGTAAAAGAAAGAAAGAGGGGCACCTGGGTGGCTCAGTCACTTAAGCTTCTGCCTTAGGCTCAGATCATGATCCAGGTCCCAAGGCAGGCTCCCTGTTCAGCAGGGAACCTGCTTCTCCCTCTCCCTCTGCCCCTCTCGCTCATGCTTTTTCTCTCCTCTCTCTCTCAAATAAATAAATAACATCTTTGAAAGAGAAACAAACAAACAAACCCAGAAGGAAGAGAAATCTCCCATGTAGAAGAATTTCAAACAATTTGTGCAGACATTCCACCCTCGAGTTGATGAGCATAGCTTCCCACTCTTATGTGTGGAATACACATAGTAACTTCCTTCTACAAAATATATTATGGAAAAGTTAAAATAATAATAAAATAATAAAGAATCACTTTACTATGGAGAAAGCTGACAAACACTACCTCAGCAAGATGATCAGATTGATACCAAGACTGATAAATCATGTTGATAGTATCTATCCTTTATATGATATAATAAAAATGGCAGTATATCTCTGTATATAATCCACAAAAACAGTTCAATCATGAGATAAACAACAGACATGTCCCAACTGAGGGAAATTTTACAAAATACTCTACTTCTCAAAGTGTTCCAGTTCAACAACAACAAGGAAAGGCTGAAAGACTGTCACAATCCAGAGGAGCCTAAGAAAACATGAGGACAAATGGAATGTGATATGAGGGATGGTACTTAGCAAAAACTAAGGAAATCTGAATAAAGTATGGTCTTTGGTTAATGCAAATATTTTAATATTGATTCATTAGCTAATATTTGTACCGTAATAATATATCAATAATTGGAGAAATTGAGTGCGAGTGCATGAGAATTCTCTGTACTTTCTTCTCAATTTCCCTATAAATCTTTGTTTTTTTTCTAATAAATAAGATTTATTTTGAAAATTGACTTAAATGAATCAGGCTCCAAGTGTGAAGACATTTTAAGAATAGTATAATTAATTTTTGCCTTATTCTTAAAGAGTTCCTTCGATAAGAACAAAGTAAGAATTTTATATCAGAAGGAAAGAAAAACACTTATGAACACGTATAATGCCTCCTCAACCTGAAAAGCAGGAAAGGATAATAAATAGCAAAAATCAGATAAAAATACTTCTTTTATATTAGACACCATATTGCAAGTGCATTTAAAATTAGCAATGCATATAACATTTATTTCCTGGACATTTGTCTTCCAAAGAGTTCACAGTGTTTCAGTGTCAGTTGAAACAGGGGAAGAATCTCAGGGAAGAATCCTTCACATAATAATAGGACCATTGGTAATAATGTGTCTCAGTTCTTTCCAAATCCATAAAGATGCATTTACTGATGAGTGACTGAGCTGTGAAGAAAGAGATGAGAAGCCCTCATCCCTCTGAATTACTTGTGTCAGAATATTTTAAGCATAGTACTACGGATAGTAAATTATCCTTATTAACAGGAAATATGTCTCACATTGGAATCTGAGCAGATGGGCAGAGAAAAACCGCTTTGACTTGCTCTTCATCTTTTAAAGACAAAGGAGAGCTTTTCTATGTACATGGTCAGTTGTCAACAAAGCCTTAGGAAATAAGAGTCTGCAGCATCGAATCCCACTGCACAGCCCGGACACCCGTGCTCCAGGTATTCCTGATCCCAAATCCCTGGGCCTGTCCCCCAAAACAGGCTCCCACCAGAGGTCATTTGCAATTGCTCTCTTAGGAGCTCCGGGGAAGAGGGAAGGACCTAGATAGGATGGGACAGGATGCGTGGAGGCCGGGAAAATTGAGGCCATTCCACTTTAAATTCAGCGTTAGCACACGTCCAGCCATCCCAGACCCCTGCGAAGAAGAGCTGAAATTTACATTACTTCAGTTACAGGAAAAAAACAAAAGTTTACAGCTTAACGTCCTAGAAAGCCCCACATTAGAATAAAAACAGAGCCCAGGCCAAGGGCAGGAAGCCCCTATTAGAATGAGAACAGGGCTTAATGCCCTTGAAGGCCCCATATCAAAATGTAAACAGAACTTGAGGAATTGCTCCAGCCCTTCTGGAGATCCCTGAGACCAGCCCTTAAAACTAAGCTAAAACCCACCTCAGGGTCGAAGTCCCTGCTCCGCTGTGTCGGGTGTACTTGGATGCAAGCTCGAGTTTGTAAATCAACCCTCCTGTGTTTGAATCGGTGTCGGCTCCTCGGTGGTTTCTTGGATTCGCAATCTTGGGCACAACACCCGCATGACCCCTCCCCACCTGGGCTGACCCACTGTCCCCTCCCACCCAGGCTGACCCTCAGTCACCTCCCCGCCCACAACAGCTGGGCACAGGCCCTCACACAGGTCCCATGGGCACCGTGGGCACTGCCGCAGTCCCCGGCCTCCCAGGGGAAGGAAGGAGGTTTCGGCAGGACACACTCCCACGGTGGCCCCAGGGCTCCCTGCCCAGGATGGCAGCTGGTGACAGGTCAGGGTCTGTGTCCCTGATGCCGGCTCCTCCTCCCCGGTTTTCCCACAGGAAATGAAGGAGGAGGCCCTGGTCTCCTCCAGGGACATCAGCAGGTGGACCTGGACGTCAACAGGACGTTCCGCAGCCACATCAGGTTTTGGGACAGCTACGGGGTCGGGTGATGCTGCTGGGCCAGGGGGCTTCGGGGCCCCGGGGGAAGCCTGGGGGCTTCTGGGTAGGGAACACAGGGCTTCTGAGGCCGGGGGTAGCAACAGCAGCTAACAACACACCACTGCATGGTAGCGTGCTGGGGATGACCCCCGTGACCCCACCCCCGGGGTTCGGGGATGAGGAGGCCACTAGGATGGGGCCTCCAGGGGTTGCCATGGGAGCTGAACCCCAAAGGGGAGAGTGACGGCCCCCTGAAAAGCAGGGGGCTGGGGTGGGGGCCATGGGGGGCAGTAAGGGGACCTGGGGGCCAGGCGGCTTTGCCGTGGCTGGAGCAGACACACATGGATCCGATGAGGGTCGGACGGGTCAGGGTGACACCCACCCTTGGTGCTTTATATATTTCTATATTCTATGCATTTAATTTGAGACAATTTGCAATTTGTAAACATACATAGTATGATGACCCCCAGATAATGCCCCCGGTCCGGCCAGGGCCCTGCACTGACCACACAGGGCCCCAGGGGCAGGTGTCACAGCAAACCCCAGACTGGGGTCGCCTTTATCTGTAGACGTCTTCGTGTGCTTCTTAGAGAAAGGGGATGCCCTGTGTCTGCAGGCCCCCCCCACACCATCCCCCTCATTCCCCACGCCCACACCATCCCCCTACATCATCATCCCCCATGGCATCCCCCCTACACCATCCCCCTCACACCCACACACCCCCACACAATCCCCACCCACACTATACCCCAACACCATCCCCCCACACCATCCCCCACACTCCACCACCATCATACCCCTGCCCCCACACCATCCACCCCCACACCATCGGCCCCCAGCAAGGACCCAGTGCAGCTGCCCCCTGTGGGACATGCTCAGCCTCCCCACGGTTCTCTGGACAGCCTGCTCCCATCAGAAGCCCAGGTGTCCCATAGAGTACCCAGGGGTTGCAGGGAGGAGGGGAGGCAGGGAGCCCCCGACAGGGTGGGTGCAGGTGGGTGGAGAAGAGGACACACTGTGCCCTGCCTCCTCCCACTGTCCCTCCTGGAGGGCAGCACACCCTGCACAGGACACCAGCCCCTAACCCAGAGGGACCTGGGCTGGCCTGGCCTCGGGCTCTGTGGGGGCTGGGGTGATTTGAGCCCCCCCCCAGGCCCAACACAAAGACTAATGGGATCCAGCCCCCCATAGCCCTGGCCAGGCCCCTGGCTGAGCGAGCCCTCTCACAGCTGGATGTGGCCTCCTGGGCCCTGGGCGTGCCCCACAGATCCATGTCGCTGACCTAGGGCAGCCCTGGGGATCCCGGGACACCCCAGGGTGGGGAGAGCAGGGGTAGGCCGGTGGGTCCCACCTGCACCCACACCAGGAGGCAGACTCCTCCAGGTGCTGGGGCCCCAGGGGGCCTGAGGCCAGGGTCCAGCTGCCCTGCGGGGACCCAGAGCAGGAGCCCATGAGCTGCAGGTCCAGGTCAGCTCTGCTGTCCTCAGAACCGTCTCTCAGGCTGAAACCTCAGGACACACGCCCCCACCCGGAGTCCACACATGCTCCCAGGTGGGGGACTCCAGCACCAGCCCCCCACCCCATGTGATTCTTGCCCTCCCCTAAAGGACAGAAAGGTCTCCCTCCCCAGGGGAGGCGCACACCCCCGGGTCTACAGGGTGCGCGCAGTTTGGGCAGCCAGTTTGCTGTAGAAAGTCAATAACGTGTTGTGGTGTGAAAATGCACAGCCAGCCCATTTCTGTATCTCCTAGAACTCTGTGCACGGGGCGTGGAGAAGACCCCCAGAGAGGAGGAGGGGTCACCACCCAAGCCCCAACCAGCCCCTGCAGGGGCTCCGCCAGGCACACACAGCTGACATCCCCACGTGCCTTCCAGGGATGGCCAGAAGCCAGGGTCAGGACCCCACAATCTTTACTGGGACTCAGCCTGTGCCCCTCGGGCCAGGAGGGGCTGGGACAGAGTGACAGCCAGGGAGCCTCAGGTCACCAGAGTCTGCAAAGTGGCTTGGGAGGTCTGTGCTCCCTCTGTCCTGGGGGCGGGGGCTGGCTGGGTTCCGGGGCACTTCCTCCCCTCCCCACATCCCCATGCCTGTGTGCCTGGGGCACAGAGGGCGTGCGGGGCGGTCAGCGTGGCCCTGGAAGGGATGTCAGGACAGCAGGCCCTTGTGTTGTGCCCAAGATTGCAAATTCGAGAAACCACCAAGGAGCCGACACCAATGCAAACACACGAGGGTTTATTTACAAGCTCGGGCTTGGGTCCAAGTGCACCCGACACAGCAGAGCAGGGACTTGGACCCCGAGACTAAGAGGCGTAGCAGCTTTAGAGGGGACAGTGGCCCATGGGATACGCAGAAAGTTGCACAGTCATGTCGGTCCACACGCAGGTGGCCGATTGAATTACACCTTACCCTATAGTATCCATTTGAGCTTGTTTCCTTGCCAAGTACCTATTACTTTGGTCAGAATCGGCGCACAGTTTTGTCGGGCACAAAGCGGGGTTACATTGTTATGAGCCGATTTCCAATTAGGGGGTGCCCAGCGGCTTGACTGGGGTGGGGCAGCACCTTAAGCAATAAGCAGGTCATGTGGGGGTCATAGGGGAGGTGGAAGGTGTAGCACAAAATGGAATCAGTCCTGCTCTGCTTGTCCAGGGGTAGGGGATTTTTGTTAAATTTCCTGGGTCCCACACTTGCAGCTCACACCCCGGGCCACCCTCACCAGGTGGACTCAGTGCACACCTTGTGGTGCTGGATCTCACACCAGCGTGTGGAGGGCACCCTTCTCACCCTAGTGAGTAGAGGCTAGGTGAGCATGGGGCTCGGTCTGAAGGCCAGGCAGCACAGGGGACCGAGGAAGCCCAGCCCATCCACACCCCACTCCCTCCCATGGGCAGCCAGATCCTCAGGAGCTCCCCCCAGGGCGGCCCCGAGGTCTGGCTCCCTGCTGGAGAGGCATCGGAGAGAAGAGAAGCAGCTGGCGCTCGGCGGGACCCACTGCCAGACATGGGAATGTGGCCGAGCCAGGCCTTCCAGCTCAGCTGACCCTCCAGCAGAAAGTCACTGCACGAGCCAGCCCCGGGTCGGCCAGGAGAGCCCAGCTAGCCGCCCAGCTCCAGCACCAGAAATGATGTTGTGCCAACCATTTCGGCGTTTGGGTGATGCACCCAGAGGATCAGACAGCTGCACGTGATAGCTGCATGTGACAGACACACACACACCCCAAAACCAACAAAAGTCGGAATCCCCCCAATGATGTCAAACAGCAGCTGGATGGTTACATACATGACGCTGTGGTCCCCAAAAGGATACATGGAAGACGCTATAAATCACGACTGCAGACGTGCTGGAGGCACGGAGATGTGCCTGCTGAGTTCCAACAAGGAGCGCAGAGGGGCAGGAAGCATCCTACAGAGGGGAGGCCCCTCCTAGGAAAGGACACCAGGTCCCTGTGAAGGCTACGGATGGTGAAATCTGTCCTCCTCTCTTTCAGGTTCTGGTTTTCCTCCTCTTTTGTTCTTCCTAATTCTAGTTTAGCCTCCACCCTGCATCCAAACCAATGAGCAAAGAGGGTTCTTTATGACATCGGGTCCTAAAAGGAGGCTGAGCTCTGGCTACTGGGTTCAGGAATGATCATTGCTTAGGTTTATGCTGATCCCCCGAACTTGTGCCTTTACGGCTCTTCTCTCCCTGCAGACCGAGGGGAACCACAGGTCTTACAATGAAAGAGGCCCACTTCCACTCGGGCGGGACTGTCCCTTGTGGAGGACGTCATCTGGGCCAAGTAGTGCAAGCGGGGCGATAAAGAATAGGTCTCAGGTGAGACATAAGCAAGCACTTACCTTTGATGTCATGCTTTATTTGTTCATCCATTTATTATTTGTTAAATATTTTAGTCTTATGTCCTCTCTATACCCAACATGGAGTTCAAACTCACAACCCTGAGATCAAGATCCCCCAACCAGGCCAGCCAGACACCCCAGTGCCGTGTTTCATAACTCTTTGCTTCCTTGCCTATCTCTGCATCAAACTGGAACACTGAGTCCTTGACGGGGAGCTTTAGTTACCTCCGAATCCTAGAACGTTCTCACTGTATCCCAATCCTAGATTGACATTTACCATTGAATAGCACTTTAAATAAAGAGTCAGTAAAATAACTACTACAGCAAAGGAAATTATCAACTTTTCACGTGTGTGGGCCCTGCTCCCTGGGCTTCCAGGGAAGCTATGGTTTCTTTAACATTGATCAAGGTCCAAATGACTCCACCACACCTCAAAGCGTGGGCTCAGTTACTGCCCTGACACATGCAACACCCCTGCTTCAATTAACATGTATCAATCAATCAAAGGGAGCCTGACCAGCTCGGTGTGGTTCGTAAGAACATGGGACTCTTGTTCTTGGGGTAGAAAGTTCAAGCCCCATGTTGGGTGTAGAGATTACAGAAAAATAAAATCTTAAAAAAAATCAATCAGTTGATCTTGGGGAGACACAGCCCTGGATCCCACAAGGGCAGGGAGCCAGCTGACGGGTCTACGCACAATATTATAAGCAGCAGAGCACAAAATCTGAACTTTCAGAAGTCTGCTAGAGTGGGGGACACACCAGCCTTAAGGTGTTCAGGTGGAGAAGTGGGGGGCAGTCCCTGGAGCGACAGGGTGGGCTCAGGATCCCAGGGGTCCCAAGGATGGTGGCGCCAACTGTTCCCAGGCACAGAAGCGGGAACCCCGATGAGAGCAGCGGGACTCGGGCCAGCTGTCTGCCCTGTGTGGCCATAAGCAGCAAACCCCTGTGCAGTCACCGGGCCACGTTCCTGGGACAGGCCAGCAAAGGCCAGGAGTGCGAGGACACCCTCCCGAGCAGGAAGAGCACAAGTCTCCACCAGGGCAGCCCCTAAAATTTGGAGTTTTAAAAATCAGTCACTTGTCTGTGTGGAGGCTGAGAAAATTAAGGCCGTTCCACTTTAAGTTCAATGTTAGCACAAGTACTGCCATCCCAGGACCCTGTGAATAAGAGCTAAATTTTACATTACTTCAGTTACAGGAAAAAAAAAAAAAAAAAGCTTACAGCTTAAGGTCCCAGAAAGCCCCATATTAGAATGAGAACAGAGCTCAATGCCCATGAAGGCCCCATATCAAAATGTAAACAGAATAGAGGAATTGCTCCAGCCCTTCTGGAGGTCCCCAGACCAGCCCTTAAAACTCAGCTAGAACCCACCTCGGGGTCCAAGTCCCTGCTCCGCTGTGTCGGGTATACATGGACCCAAGCTCGAGCTTGTAAATAAACCCTCGTGTGTTTGCATCGGTGTCGGCTTCTCGGTGGTTTCTCGGATTCGCAATCTTGGGCACAACAGTCTGAGATAAGAAAACAAAACCAAAAGAAGCTCGGACTCAGGCAGAGTGAACGCAGGGTTCTGAGAGCAGCGGCGGAGACCCGGGGGCTTGGGGGCTCTTCTGTGGAGGCCCCTGCAGACTGGGGGGCGGGATGCTCAGCCCCAGAGCCAGAGGACCCAGCGTCCCCACCCGCATCCCGCCCATCAGGGCCAGGTCTGAGGGAGCAGCACAGCGCCGCCCACTGGAGGCCAGAGGCGCTGACGCCCACTCCGCCTCTGACCCCGCAGGTGCCTCTCCCAGGCAGATGTGCACCTGACAATCAGCGCCAAGGCCCATCCCCAGACCCCGCACAGACCACTCGCTGCCACCAAGTTGTCGGACCACAGAGGCTGCAGAGCTTCAGCTTTGCCTGGAAAGTAGGGTTTAGCTTCCTTTGTCTAGCTTCCTTTGTGCTTTATTTTCATTTATTTTCTTTGATTCTTTTTTATTAATTGCTTTCTTTTAATTTTTATGTATGAACCTTATATATTTCTTATTTTTGTTTACTTTCATGGTACTTTAATTGTGTCTTATTTTGGTATTTAGAATCTTTTAACAAGCAGGCCAAAATAAACACAGAATCTGGTGTTTTTTTGGGAGGGCAGTTGTTATTGTTTTTCTTGGTTTTTCTTTTTCTTCCTTCTGTTTTTTCTGGAAAAAATAATGAGATGGAGAAATTCAACTCCATAAAATAACATGAGGTAGTACTCACAGCCAGGAAGTTCATCAATACACATATATGATGTCTAACTAGAGTTTAAAACAATGATTATAAAGATAGCAACTGGGCTGTAAAAAGAGCACAGAAGAAAACTAGAGAATCCCTTACTGTAGAAATAAAAGAACTAAAATCTAGTCAGGCCAACGTTAAAAATGCTATAACTGAGATGCAGTCCCAAGTGGAAGCCTTAAAGACAAGAAAGGTTACGGACCACAGAGGCAGACTGAGGGAACTCAGCCACTTATTAAAACAATAACATTCATATCATAGGAGACTCACAAGATGAAGAGAGAAAAGGGGGCAGAAGTTTTATTTGAACAAACTATGTTAACTTCTTCTTCCACAACCCAGCACAGGGCTAGAACTCATGACCCCGAGATCAAGACCAGGTGTGAGGTCAGGAGTCAGATGCTTAACCAACGGAGCCAGCCAGGGGCCCGAGAACCACACTGCTTTATCCTGTGTCTCTGTGACAGTGCTGCGTCCAGCTCTGTCCTGCTTCTCCTCTACTGATTTGCTGTCCAGGGTCATTTGTGGGGGCGGATGAATGTTCCGAGTGCTTTTCCTATTTCTAAAATCGGCCACCATGATTTTGATAGGAATGACATTGGAACTGCGGGTGGACATTTTAACAAGATGAAGGCTCCGACCCACTAGCCCAGGATGTCCTCCCAAAGTCTTGTAATTTTCAGTGTACAAGTCTTGCACTCCCTGGTTCAGTCTAATTATTTTGTTCTTTTGGATGCTCCTGATAAGGGAGTCATGTCCTTAATTTCCTTTCTGAGTGCTCATTGTCGGGACACAGCAAGGCTACTGATCTCTGTTCATTTTGTGTCCCACAACTTTACTGAATTCACTCATTAGTTCTAACAGTTTTTGGTGGAGTCTCTCGGGTTTCCTGTTTCTAATGCCACATCTTCAGCAAATAGGGACAGTTTGACATCCCCCTTACAGGTGTGGAACCTTTTCTGTTTCCTGTCTGTTGACTACGGTAGGACTTCCAGTGCTGAGAGGGGACCTCCTTGGCTTGTTCCTGCTCTTAGGGGGACGATTTCAAGTTTTCACCCTTGAGGATGATGTCAGCTGCGGGCCTTCCTACACGGCCTTTATTCTGTTGATATATGTTTCCTCAATACCCACTATGCCAAAAAAAAAAAAAATTAAAAACCCGCTATGCTTTTTATGTTGTATTTTGTCAAATGCTTTTTCTGCAACTCTTGAGAGGATTGTATGCCTTTGTCCTTTCTCTTGTTTTTGTTTTTAAGATTTTATTTATTTACCCATGAGAGAGAGAGAGCGAGAGAGCAAGAGAGACAGAGAGAGGCAGAGACACAGTCAGAGACATAGACAGAGGGAGAAGCAGGCTCCAGGTAGGGAACCCGACTTGGGACTCAATCCTAAGAATCCAGGATCACGCCCTGGGCCAAAGGCAGGCGCTAAACCGCTGAGCACCCCCGCCCCCCGCGCTGCCCCATGTCCTTTCTCTTGTTAATGTGATGGATCATGGTGACTGATAGCCAGAGGGGCCGCCGGTGGGAGATGGGCAAAATAGATGAAGAATATTAAGAGCAGGATCCCTGGGTGGCGCAGCGGTTTGGCGCCTGCCTTTGGCCCAGGGCGCGATCCTGGAGACCTGGGATCAAATCCCACGTCGGGCTCCTGGTGCATGGAGCCTGCTTCTCCCTCTGCCTGTGTCTCTGCCTCTCTCTCTCTCTCATTCTCTCTCTCCCTGAGTGACTATCATAAATAAATGAATATTTAAAAAAAAGAATATTAAGAGCTATAAGCATCTGGTTCTCAAATAAATAAGTCACAGATATTTAGAAAGTACAGCCTAGGCAATAGAGTCAGTACTATTGTGACAACTTTGTATGGGGACAGATAGTGATGACACTTCTCGTGGGGAGATCTGAGTATGCACAGAATTGTCAAATCACTAAGTCGTAGCCCTGAAACTACTGTAACATTGTGTGTTGACTGTACTTCAATAATATCAAAGAAAAGGGGTTTCTGATGGGACTCACGGTGGGTCCATGAAAGGCATTAAAATGGTCATTACACATATGAAGGCACCTCTGAAGAGGGGATAAAGATGCTCACATGTCTTGATGTGAATTTTCAGAAGATTTACTTGAGAGAGGGTGCAGTGGGGAGGGGTGGAGGGAGAGCAGGAGTCTGGAGCAGACTCCTCACATACCAGTCACCAGGTATGGGTGAGGACCACAAGAGGACCACAGTCACCAGGTACAGGTGAGCCCCATGTGGGACCCAGAGCCACCAGGACCAGATGAGGCTCAGGTGGGGACCAAAAAGACCAGGTCCAGGAAAAAAATAAACCTTTTATCTTTGGCCTTTTTAACCATCTCATACAAACCAACTACTTAGAGTACAGCTAAGCACATACACAAAAAAAGTTACCGGAATGCTCGGAATAAGATTGTTTTTTTGTTGTTTTTGCTTTTTTTTACAAGTTTTTTTTTCTCCTTCGAGATTATAATGAACATGGTCACACCACAAGTAAAGTCAGAAGTAGGACAGAGAATGCTCCGAAGGCTGGTTTGGTCATCCGAGATCATTAAAAATGGCTGACCCCTAACAATTCCATTCTTTGAAACGGTTTTTTCCTAAGTGTACAATTCAGTTTTCTGAGACTCATCCTATATATAACCTTGACTTAGATTTTTAATGTCTAGTTTCCTCTGCTGACAGAACTGGAATCCTCTTCTAGACAGAAGCATTGACCTGATGGTAGGTAATTCTACAAGCCTTAGTAGAACTTGACCAATAAAAAGCTGAGAAGGGGATCCCTGGGTGGCGCAGCGGTTTGGCGCCTGCCTTTGGCCCAGGGCGCGATCCTGGAGACCCGGGATCGAATCCCACGTCGGGCTCCCGGTGCATGGAGCCTGCTTCTCCTTCTGCCTGTGTCTCTGCCTCTCTCTCTCTCTCTGTGACTATCATAAATAAATTTTAAAAAAATTAAAAAAAAAAAAAAGCTGAGAAGGCCACCTCTTCCTCCTCTAGAGAACCACATAGTCTTACTGAAATGGGGAGCCATACACGTCGGTACTGGCATATTCTACCTGTGTGACGTGGTTTATTACCTATGCAGGTCTGTTCAGATCACCCGATGTAATCGCCATCTATCACTCAATATATTCTTAAAAACTCAAAAAAAAAAAAAAAAAAAAAAAAAAAGAGATCACCAACGCCTGCTTCGAGCCCGCCAACCAGATGGTGAAGTGCGATCCCCGCCACGGCAAGTACATGGCCTGCTGCCTGCTGTACCGGGGCGACGCGGTGCCCAAGGACGTCGACGCCGCCATCGCCGCCATCGAGACCAAGCGCAGTATTCAGTTTGTGGACTGGTGCCCCACGGGCTTCGAGGTGGGGATCAACTACCAGCCACCCACCGTGGTGCCCGGGGGCGACCTGGCCGAGGTGCAGCGCGCCGTGCGCATGCTGAGCAACACGACCGCCATCGCCCAGGCCTGGGCCCGCCTGGACCACAAGTTCGACCTGGTGTACGCCACGAGGGCCTTTGTGCACTGGTACGTGGGCGAGGGCATGGAGGAGGGGGAGTTCTCTGAGGCCCGGGAGGATATGGCTGCCCTGGAGAAGGATTACGAGGAGGTGGGCATCGACTCCTATGAGGAGGAGGATGAGGGAGAAGAATAGAACAGCTGCCTGGAGCCCACGCACTATGTTTATTGCAAAATCCTTTCGAAATAAACAGTCTCCTTGCAAAAAAAAAAAAAAAAAAAATGCTTTATAATGCTTTTGCCTTAATATCGTCAGTTCTTAAGTGTTACAACCCTTTCGGAATATAGCTTCAGGGTAGTTTATGCTTAATGTATGTTTTTTCTTCATATTGGTGGCTTCTGTATGCTGATAGAAAACAGGTGTGAGAAGTGGTCTTTGAAGTAATTCAGCATAGTTTTGTTTATTGTAAATGAGTTTTCTCCTTTATTCATCGCATATTAAAGTACTGAAGTATTATAACCAATTTGCTAAAATGTGGTGTTAACACATGAGATCTTCCATTAGAAGGGGAAGCATACAAAATCAATGACTTGACGAGATCCAAGCAATGACAGTGATAGTTGTCACCATTTTGATAGTTAACAGTCTGTGTAAATAGTGCAGTCATAGTAAAGTAGGCCTGATTTAAGCTGGAGGTATAAAATAAGTCCTTTTTATTTTTTAGGGTCAACTATATAAGATGAACATTTATTTAGAATACTAATGTATGATTTTGGGTAGATTTCTGATACTTTTTTTGACTTCCTATAACAATCCATTTGCTATGTGGGCAAACAAAAACATTCTGAATTCCAGTTTTTGAAATCCCTTTTATAAATGTGCAGATACTATGGAGTTCTCATCACCAGTATAAGCATGTAAAGAGAACACCAGTTAAAACCCAGTAATTATAGAAGCAAAAAGTCGGTATTTCATAATGAGGCAAGTAAGCTTTAATATCCTTGTTAGTGTTTCCCAAAAGAAAAATGAATTCTCATAAAAATATGGCTATAAGAGTGATTAGTCAAGAGGCACCATAGCATATCGTTAAAAGCCAGACAGATCCTGCTGGAGCCTAGGCTCCACCACTGGAAAAAAAAAAAAAGAAGAAGAATTTTTTTCTTTTAAAAAAGAAGAATCCAAGAAGAGATTCTGAGAGAATCATACAAACCCAGGCCTCCCTACAATTATTTCTTGTCTCTTGTATACCTAGTGGATCTGAGATAAAACCTTTGCAAAGTGTCAGTACTCTGTGTATGCTGCTAAAATGAAGTTAAGTTGGAATGAAGTGTTAAAAAAAAAAAAAAGGAAGGTGCAGCAGATGAAACAGAGGCTAAATGAGACTGAACGAAAAAGGAAAAGGCCAAGATTGACAGACACCTAAATATTCATGACTTGAGAATATTCTGCAGCTATAAATTTTGAACCATTGATGCGCAGAGCAAGACCTGAAGCCCACTCCGGAAACTAAAGTGAGGCTTGATAAACCTGTAGATTGCCTCACATTTGTCTGTTTACAAAGTAAACTTTACATCCAGGGAATGAAGAGCATCACCAGCAGAAGACTGCAGAACCCTCTAATTTGATGTATTGTTAAGTTTTTTAATACATGTATGAAATGTAGAAAGATGTAAAAGAAATAAATTAGGAGAGGCTACTTTGTATTGTACTGCCATTCCTACTGTATTTTTATACTTTTTGGCAGCATTAAATATTTTTATTAAATAGAAAAAAATTAAAGTAAGTGCATCATTGGATTGATTGTATTGTTTCATGGAAATTTTACTTGAGACCCATCCCTTCCCCCAACATACACAAAAGTAGTTGTGTTAAGTAAATGCATATATGTTTACTTTATCTTAAGGCCTGTCTTAAGGATGCACATAGGATCTGAAGGGCTCACTTGAAACCCATACTGCATTCATTATAAGTATTTTATCTTAACATTAGAAAGTACAAGGGCCAACCCAGCTTTCAAATTATGTCTAAACAGAAATGGTACAAAGAGAAATCAAAATATAAAAGATTTATACCCCTGCATGTGTGGAGTCCCATGGCAAGTCATGTGTACCTCATTATTATTCCTTTTGACCTCCAAAGAGAATGAGCATCACCAATAAAGACAAACCTATATATATAAAAAAAAAATCAGTACTTCTATTTAAGTTCTGACAAATTAAGACACCCCTATCTCAAACTAAGTAACTTCCTAGACATGGGGAGTTAAAATAACATTTATGGAATGGCAGTAGAGCTATTATAAAAAACCCAGATTGTTTTTCTGAATTGCCACTAGCAGTTATAAAGTAATAATAGTAACTATTTGTAAATGGGAGAGAATTCTAAGTTTAAAAGTATTTCATAAAACTTAAATATTTCCTAACTGCTTGTATACTTTAATAGCAAAAGATTGTAAATTTCTAAATTTACAATAAGTATGATAGAATTTCTAAATGGTACACATGTGAGGGGCCTTTTTATGCACTCTTGTGGCCCAGTGGGTGTTCACCGTCCATAGTGGCATGCTGACCATAGTGGCATGCTGACCAGAACATCAGCCAGTGAACTGCAGAGAAAGGATTCCTTTTTCTAAATAGTTATTTACAAAAACAATATTTATTAATAAACTGAATTATAAGTAATATTTCACATAAAAAATAAATTTAAAAAATAGGCGAATTTTGCTCTCTAAACCCAGTTTGGCTGCCTTGTGAAATGATTCTCTGCAGTAAACGGACTTTTCATGTATTTAGTCATTCAAACTCCCATTCACGCCTGCATGATTACAGAAAACATGGGGTATGTAGGCTAGTAACACATAAGAAAATTGCAGTAAGATGGTAATGAGACCCCGTATTCATCTTAACATGTTTCCAATGGAAAATATTTTGTTTTGAGTTGTTTATTTGTTCGGTTTATTATTTTTCACTTGATTAAATGTTTTTTGTTGTTGTTGTTGTATTAAACCATGTATGTTGCAGCTTAACAATAAAGAAACATCTATGAATCCTTTTGTGAGCAGTTAGGCTCCCAAATCTAAGCAAGTAAATATACATATTTTGCCTTTCAAAAAAAAAAAAAAATCGCACTGCGGTGCACTGAAAGCACAGGACTAGGGAGCATTTGCTCCAAAATGAAGATTTTTTAAATTTTTTTTTAATTATTTTTTCAGGCAAGAGCACAACTTTATTTTCACCTATAATAAATCACAATTGACAACAACAAAGGAGACTGTGCAGTTCAACTTTTTATTTTAATAAAATCAGAATATGCACAGCACATGGAGTGCTAGCATCTAAACTAATACAATAAGCAATTACTAAAGCTACAGTGACTTGAAGTTCAATCTTTACATTCAGCAAGTTTAAATCCATTCTTATGTGATTTTTGAAATGCTTATTTAACTGAAAATATTGCTTACTGATAAAACTTGCTTAAATGCTGCCGCTGAATGTACAAGTCACTGAATATGCCAATACAACAAAGATAACCACATGTTTGAGGATTGCAATGCGCCAGACATTCACTGAAAAAAAAAATACACACAACTAAACAAAACTCACGCAACAAACATCTGAGAATCTGGACACTTCTTATTAGTGTTTTTGAAGTGTATCATTAATATCTTAAGACAAGTGTATCAAAACCTTGGCATGATTTAATTTCAAGTCGCCAATTTTGTTTTTACTAACATCAGAAAGTTATGGCTACACTGCCAATGCCGGGTCTGCTTAATTTGACTTAAGAGTTTAATATGACTTAACATTAAAAGTTCACACTACCCCAAAATACATAATTTCACGCCAACGGTGAAAGAAAAAGCCATAAAGGAGCTAGAAGAATGGTATGCGAGGCAGGATGAGCAGCTACAGAAAACAAAAGCAAACAACAGGGCAGCAGAAGAAGCCTTTGTAAACGACATAGTTGAGTCGTCCCCAGGCACTGAGTGGGAACGGGTGGCCCGGCTGTGTGACTTTAACCCCAAATCCAGCAAGCAGGCCAAAAATGTCTCCCGCATGCGCTCTGTCCTCATCTCCCTCAAGCAGGCCCCCTTGGTGCACTGAAGAGCCACCCTGTGGAAACACTACATCTCAATATCTTAATCCTACTCAGTGAAGCTCTTCACAGTAATTGGATTAATTATGTTGAGTTCTTTTGGACCAAACCTTTTGTCTTTAGAGTTGATCATTGTTTGTGATTGCATGTTTCCTTCAGCTGTGTTCTCCCTGGCAGGCAGAGAGGAGGGGGAGGAAAAGAGGGGGGAAGCCTCCCAAAGGTAGCCTCAACCTCTACTTTTGTGCATTATTCTCAGAATAAATTTGTTTCAAACAAAAAGAAAGAAAGAAAGAAAGAAAGAAAGAAAGAAAGAAAGAAAAAAGAAAGAAAAAAAAGAAAAAGAATTTTTTCCCAAGGATTATAAATCTATAGTTTTATTAAGACAAAACTGACAAATGTGGTATGAAGTTTATATTTAAACAAAGTTTTCACAGAAACCTAACACATGCCTAAAAAGATTTTACAATGGAGTTCTAGAATGCAAGTCTAGATGATGTCAAGAACTGATGGATCTCATGATTCAAGACAGCATTTTGGGTATTAGTTCTTAGGATTAAAAAATTTTTTTGTTTTGTTTTGTGTTGTAAAGTGAACCACTGCCCCAGTATGAAAGTTTAATCTTCTCCTGAGACCAGGGCTTTTGAAGTCATTCAACTTTTGAAGTGATTCAATGAACTTGTGCTGTCAGTGATTGAATCCTGCCACCAATGAACAACATCTTTGATCGCTGGTCTTTTTGTTGGATTTTTGGCTGGCAATGGAGCTTACCGTGTCTCCAATGACAAGCGAGATGTCAAACTGTCACTGTTTACAGCTTTCTTCCTGGCCACCATAATGGGTGTGAGGTATAAGAGATCTAAGAAAATCATGCCAGCTGGGCTGGTTGCAGGTTTAAGCCTCATGATGATTCATTCTGAGACTTGTCTTACTGCTGCTTTGAAAATCCGAAGGAACTGAAGACTAAATTCATATGATTCTACTGTAATGGGCAGAGCATACAGTTTGTATTTAAAAGATAATCTTCAACTTGGAATGTGAAGTGTCTTATTTTACATTAGAAACAACAGAAACAAAAGAAGAAAAAGAAAGAAAGAAAGAAGAAAGAAAGAAAGAAAGAAAGAGAAAGAAAGAAGAAAGAAAGAAAGAAAGAAAGAAAGAAAGAAAGAAAGAAAGAAAGAAAGAAAAAAAAGAAAGAAAGAAAGAAAGAACAGAAACACTCCAAAATGAATGCTAGTTTGAGGAATTTTTTTTTAAACCAAAAACTCGACCGTTTTCTACTTGTCAGATAATGGTTTCATTAAAGATATTTAATAAATCATTTATACACTCTTTAAAAAAAAAAGAAAGTGATTGAACCCTGCCACCACAAAAAACATAGAAGGAATGAGGAGGGGCTGCTGACGCACAGTGAGGAAGAGCTGGAGCACAGCCAGGACACAGACGCGGAGGATGGGGCCTTGCAGTAAGCAGCCTGACAGGAGCGATGGCCACCGGCAGGAGAAGGGCGTGCACTGTACCAGGCCTAAAGCTGGGCACCCACCACTGGAGACCACCCCCGGCAGGTCCCAGGAGAGCTGGCAGCAGGCACCTCCTCCCCCACACATCCCAGCCAGTGCCACATCCTCTGCAGGTGGAGTTATCAGCCTCCCGTCCCCACATGCCCTCCCTGTTGGCACTGCCCAGGCCAGAGGGCAGAACACAGAGGTTTCCCCACACTCTACCTCCCCTCACAGAACACTCCCAGGCTTGGAGTTTTTCTATAGGTTTGGAGTTTGGAGGGTTCCAGGGAGGGTACCCGGACAATAAAGAGATTGGATCCCCCCCCCAAAAAAAAAGTGCAGGCTTTTTTTTTTCTTAAACTTCTAAACATAAAACTTTATTACACTTCTAGATATGTCCTTTTGTGTGATATACTTAGGACCAAGTAGTTAAGAGAAGTCCTAATTACACCCTCGGGCTGATTTGGTTTCCACCCCCACAACAGTGACGCTTGTTCCCCCTTCCCCTTCCCCCCTTGAGGCACTTGGTGTCACAAAGAAAGAGGCAGGTTTAAGGCTCAAGTCTAAAATCCTCCAGCACAAACTTTGAGGGGAAATCTTTCACTCAAGGTCCTCCCCAGGTTAATGTAAAGAAAGAACATAGAAGTTTCCATGGACATCACAGGAGGCTTTCATTTCCCTCAGACCAGGTGGAGGACCCCCAGGGCATTTTCCCTGCCCCCACCCTGGCCTCTCTTCACCCTGGTTACTCCCTGGCCAGGATCCTACAAACCACCCCACCGCCTGACCTTCGCTCCTCACCTTCTGCTGAGCAACCTGGGCAACAAGAAGCAAGAGGTCTCTGATCAGAGATCTCAGAAGCACCCAGGGAGGCCCCAGGCAGCTTTGGAGAATGGGGACCAGACAGCTGCCAACATGGCCTGTCCTCTCTACCACCAGAAGCCATGAGAAGCCCAGGGTAGATGCTGCTTTTTATTGCCCCCTGTGCTTGACTTTGCTGACTCTCCTCTTCCTCCCCCACTCCAAACAAACAGCACATACATGCCATCAAAAGAAGAGGGATTGAAGCAGGGGAGACCCATGGGCACAGATCTCGTCTATCTTTGTAAGCTGGAAGGCGCCAAGGGTTGTCAAAGGAGTATAGGACAGTGGCCTAGGAGCGCAGGAGGCTAGGGACAGAGCTCTCTGGCTTTGTTGGGGGTTGAGGGCAGAAATAGCTCTGGCTATTATGTAGAGCCCAGAAGCCTAAGGCAGAGGTGGGAGGGGATACCTCATCACCTCAAAGTCACTTCTACCTCTCATATTCCTTTTTGGCTATAGAATAGGCTCTCCTTGTCCCTCCCTGCAACCACAGCTGCTAAGAAGAGTTTGGTGCCAGGTAGCAGGTAGAAGAAGGCAGGCTTTTTTTTTTTTTTTTTTCAGGTTCATCTCTGTTTATTGTTTTCAAAACAAAACTAAAAATCACCACTCAAAATGTTTGAGTGCTCTGCTCCATCACAGTTAAAAGCTTTATGTAATTTGCAGCCAGAGCATCGAGGACTGGTGGTCACCAACAGGAGCTTCCGGCGTGGCCCAGACAGGGCCTGGGGCCTGGGACGGCAGCTCCCGCCCGGGGAGCCCCAGCTCGGTCCTCTGCACGCACCATCCAGGGGCACCCATAGAGGACAAGGACAGCTCAGCCCCCACCGGGCTTGCCAGTTGCCCATCCGGCACCTCCCTCCCCCACCAGAGGTCCCAAAACGTCCACAAACAAAGGCGGCAGGCAGGTGGAAGCCCAGGTGCTAGTGTTGTCAGGCTGAAGGCCAAACCGCAGCTGGGCCGCCTGCGTGTTCTGGAAGGGGGAGCTCCTGGCTCCGGGCTCAGAGGCGGAGGAAGAGATCTGGTGCCATCATCGCTCGTGCTTAATGTTGGCTTCGCTTCGCTCCAGGCTCCCCAACAGTCTGGCCTACAGCCTCAAGAAGTACTGAGGCCCCTGGCCCTCTTGTCAGTCTCAGCCCCTATGCGTGTCTGCCCGCCCCTCTGTTGGTCTGGCGCCATCCTGCCTGGTATTCTGCCTCTGGGGTTTTGTCCACGTGTATAGAAATGTTCTCCGTGTGCTGCAGGTAGAACGTGGCCCAGACCTGTTTGGAGGCTGCATTTGGTGGGTGGTTGGGGGAGAACCATCCCAGCCCCACCTGACCTGCAGACAGCACTCTGTAAATAGATTGTTATAATGCAGCTGAATTTTAGCTTCTAGTGTTCAAGAGCTAGATTAATAAAGTCTGTTCCTTTTAAAAAAGGAAATTTTTTTTTTAAAGGCAAAATAAAAGTTTAAAAACACAGAGAAAAGCCCCTGGGGCAGTGATGGCAGCTGTGCGTGTTTCCTGCCGCTACGGCATCAGTGGCGGTGGGCAGCACTGCTCACTCGCCGATGCTGGCGGAGTAGGAGAACTGGGGGAAGTGGGTCCGCTGGTCCAGTTCGAGGGAGCCCAGGCTGTCATAGCGGTCCGGGGGCGTGATTGTGATGGACTGGGCAGTGAACTCGTCGTCAAAGTTCCTGGTGTCAACCTCAGAGGTGACCTGAGGCTTGAAGGGTGGCAGAAGCTTCTTCTGTACCACGTCCTGCCAGCTGACGCTGAGGAAGAACCTGTGCTCCATGACCTCCCTGGCGTCGCTGGGCCCCCCGCGGAGCCTCTGCTTGGGGTCCTTCTTAAGCAGCCCAGCAAGCAGGGACTTGGCCTGGGGCTGAGTGTGCGCGGGAAATGGATCTCCTCTATGAGGATGAGCACGAAGAGGCGCTCGTGGTCCTGGTTGTAGAAGGGCAGGCGGCCGCACATCATCTCGTACATGACCACGCCCAGCCCCCACCGGTCCACCGCGCAGCCCTAGTCGTTGTCTTCCAGCACCTCGGGTGCCAGGTACTCGGGCATCCCACAGAAAGTTTTCATGGTGGCCCCGTCACTGATGCCCTCTTTGCACAGGCCGAAGTCTGTGTGCATGGAGTGCCAGGGCCATGGGGAACGGATCAGTCCTAAAGATAGATGTAAAAGCTGCAACGAAAGGAAGATAGTTCAAGAGAAGAAGATTCTAGAAGTGCATATTGACAAAGGCATGAAAGATGGCCAGAAGATAACATTCCATGGTGAGGGAGACCAAGAACCAGGACTGGAACCAGGAGATATTGTCATTGTTTTAGATCAGAAGGACCATGCTGTTTTTACTCGAGGAGGAGAAGATCTTTTCATGTGTATGGATATACAGCTGGTTGAAGCCCTGTGTGGCTTTCAAAAGCCAATATCTACTCTTGACAACCGAACCATCATCATCACCTCTCATCCAGGTCAGATTGTCAAGCATGGGGATATCAAGTGTGTGCTAAATGAAGGCATGCCAATTTATCGTAGACCATATGAGAAGGGTCACCTAATCATCGAATTTAAGGTAAACTTCCCTGAGAACGGCTTTCTCTCTCCTGATAAACTTTCTTTGCTGGAAAAACTCCTACCTGAAGGAAGTAGAAGAGACTGATGAAATGGACCAGGTAGAACTTGTGGACTTTGATCCCAATCAGGAGAGATGGCGCCATTACAATGGGGAAGCATATGAGGATGATGAACATCATCCTAGGGGTGGTGTTCAGTGTCAGACTTCTTAATGGGGCCGGTGAATAACACTGCTGCTGGCATTTTATATGCAGTAGGGGATGAGTGAAGGACTATAATCATAGCTCACTACTTGCTATTGTTTTTAATATTCAACTATAGTAGTGTTTTAAAAGTTAAATGAAGAATAAACTCAAATATAAAAGCTCAAAAAAAAAAAAAAAAAAAAGGCCCAGGTGGAGCCCAGAGGCACCAGGTCCAGGTGAGGCCCAGGTGGGGACCAGATTCACCAACTCCAGGTAAGGCCCAGGTGGGGACCAAAGTCACAAGGTCTGGTCTGGACTCTGGTCCTCAACTAGGCCTCAACTGGACCTGGTGAATCTACTCCCCACTTGGGCCTCATCTGGACCTTGTGACTCTCGTCCCAGCTGGGCATCATTGGGACATGGTTACTCTGTTCCCCACCTGGACCTGATAACTTTGATCCACACTTTGGCTTCACCTGGCCCTGATGACTCTGGGCCTCACCTGGGCCTCAATCTGGACCTGGTGACTGTGGTCCCCACCTGGGTCTCACCTGGACCTGGTGACTCTCGTTCCCACAGGAACGACACCTGGACCTGGTGACTGTGGTGTCCTTCATATTTACCTGGTGGCTCCGGTCCCCACCAGGGCCTCACCTGGATCTGGTGACTCTGGTCTGCAGGTTGGCCTCACCTGGACCTGGTGAGTGTGGTCACCACCTGGGCCTCACTCCTACCTCGTGACTCAGGTCCCCACGTGGGCCTCACCCGGACCTGGTGAATCTGGTCCCCATCTGGGCCTCACCCAGTCCTGGTGACTTTGGTCCCCACCTGGGCCTCACCTGGACCTAATAGCTGTGGACTCCTTCTTGGCCTCACCTGGAACTGGTGACTCTGATCCTATCTGGGCCTCACCCAGACCTGGTGACTCTGGTCCTCACCTGGGCATCATTGGGACCTGGTTACTCTGTTCCACACCTGAGCCTCACCTGGACATGATGACTCTGGAACCCCTCTGGGCCTCACCCTGACCTGGTGACTCTGGTCCCCATCTGGATGTCACCTGGACCAGGTGATTCTGGTACCCCTCTGGGCCTCAACTGGACCTGGTGACTCTGGTCCTCAACTGGGCCTCACCTGGACCTAGTGAATATGCTCCCCACCTGGGCCTCATCTGGACCTGGTGACTCTGGTCCCTTCCTGGGCATCATTGAGACATGGTTACTCTATTCCCCACTGGGACTCACCTGGACCTGGTAACTCTGGTCCTCACTTTGGCCTCTTCTGTACCTGGTGACTCTGGCCCCACCTGGGCCTCACCTGGAACTGGTGACTCTGATCTTCAGCATGGCCTCACCTGACCTGGTGACTGTGGTTCCCACCGGGACCTCACCTGGACCTCATGTCTCTGGTCCCCACCTGGGCCTCACCTGGACCAGGTCCAACTCCCATAAATGAGTGGCTATCAGACATCTGCCTCCAAGGCATACACACTTTCGAGAGTTGAGCTTATGGTCTGTACCTCCCACATCCTGACTGCCTGTACACTTCGCTTCTAACAGGCCAAGGTTCGATGCATTACAGAAGTGGTGTGAGTGGTAAGTGGAAAGAGCACGGCAGAAGACTAGTGTCTCCATGCTAAATCCAGTGATTTCCAAGGAATTCCTCTCATACGTTGGCACTACATACTAACTTCCATACAAGAGAAGCTAGTTGAACGCAGTGTCCAGGGGAACTTGCTTCTGAGAGGTGAGCCCACACGCAGTCCCTCAGAGTTCCACACTGCCTGCAGATGGAGTTTCGAACATCCTCACTAGAGATGTTTGTCAGAAGATGCATGTGGAAAACTGCAGACTTGGAAGGTGTGTCTCCAGGTGCAGTAGAGCGGTATTCATGGAACCTCCTCACTTAAATGCTGCTACATTCTCACTGCAATAAGAATGCAGCGAGTTGAAAGCTGGCTTCTAGGCATGCTTCCTCGTGAGATCTGAGCCCAGAGCAGGACCCTCCGGCATCCCGAATGCCTATACACATAGCTCCTAACATGCTTATGTTACACGCTGGAAGAGGTTGTGTGAAAAGCATGTGTAACTGTCAGGCCGGTACTCACATTTACCTGAGTTCAGTACAGTGATTTTCAATGACCTTCTTTAATTGGAGTGTAGCTAGGTTCTAACTACCATAAATGAGTGGCTAGCAGACATCTGTCTCCAAGGCATACACACTTCTGAGAGTTGAGCTAATGGCCTGTGGAAGTGTCAGGCCTGTACTCACATGTATCTGAGTTCAATACAGCGATTTCCAACATCCTTGTTCAATTAGAGTGTAGCTCGGTTCTACCTCCCGTCAATAAGTGTCTAGCAGACATCTGCCTGCAAAGCATACACACTTCTGAGAGTTGAGCTTATGGCCTGTACCTCCCACATGCTGACTGCAGGACACTTCGCTCCTAACAGGCCTAGGTTCGATGGGTGACAGAAGTGTGAGAGGTAAGTGGAAGGTGCAGGCCCACAAGACCTGTGTCTCCAAGCTCAATCCAGCGATTTCTGAGGAATTCCTGTCTTAGATTGGTGCTACATACTAAGTTCCATACATGAGAAGCTAGCTGAACGCAGTGACCAGCAGACCTGAAACCTGGTCAAGATCCTGCTGGCCACAACCATGGACAAGAAAGCGAGAAAGACGGGGTGGCAAAAGGGGTCCTTGTCCGGTACTTAGGTCCCTGGAAGAGACCTATAGCCTATCTCTCCAAAAAGCTGGACACGGTGGCTGCTGGATGGCCCCCATGCTTAAAAATTATTGCTGCAGTAGCCACTATGGTCAAGGATGCAGACAAACTGGCCATGGGGCAAGAAATGCATGTCATCACCCCACATGCTATTGAAGGGGTACTCAAACAGCCCCCAGATCTGTGGATCAGCAATGCCCATCTGACCCATTATCAGAGCCTACTGCTAAACCCCACCAGAATTTCATTTAAGCCACCGACAACCCTGAATCCGGCAACCCTACTCCCTAACCCAGACTGGGACCCCCCTCTGCATGACTGTCAAGAAATTTTGGCACAGGTGTACGGAATCAGCGCTGATCTCCAGGACCAGCCACTGCCGGATGCCGATGCCACCTGGTACACGGACGGCAGAAGTTTTTTTTTTTTTTAATTTTTATTTATTTATGATAGAGAGAAAGAGAGAGAGAGAGAGGCAGAGATACAGGCAGAGGGAGAAGCAGGCTCCACGCACCGGGAGCCCGACATGGGATTCGATCCCGGGTCTCCAGGATCGCGCCCTGGGCCAAAGGCAGGCGCCAAACCCCTGTGCCACCCAGGGATCCCGGACGGCAGAAGTTTTGTCCGAGAAGGAGTCAGATATGCGGGGGCAGCCGTAACCACAGAAATGGAGACCGTCTGGGCGGGGCCACTGGCAGCCGGAACGTCAGCTCAAGGGGCAGAACTGACCACACTGGCCAAGGCGCTGACCATGGGGGAAGGTAAACAAATAAACATCTACACCGACAGCAGGTACGCCTTTGCCACCGCTCGCATTCACAGGAGCCCTTTACAGAGAGAGAGAGAGCTTCTGACAGCAGAGACAAAGACTGTTAAAAACAAAACGGAGATTCTTGAACTCCTGAGGACCCTCTGGCTGCCCAAGGCCCTAGCCATCATCCACTGTCCGGGGCACCAAAAGGCAGACACACCAGTAGCCAGGGGAAACCGGCTAGCCGATTTAAAAGCAAAGGAGGCGTCCCTTTTGGTGACCCAGGTCTTAGCAACCACGCTACCTGATCCGGGGGAGTGGACCCTGCCGGACACCCCCAACTATAGTGATGCTGACTTACACTGGATCAAACACTTGCCTATGACCCAGTGATTGTGTGGCTGGTGGAGGGCCGCAGACTCCAGCATCATCTTGCCAGAGGAACTGGGACGGCGAGTCCTATCCAAAACGCATCGGAGTACTCACACGGGAACAAGGAAGGTGGAAGACCTCATACGACATGCAAAGATCACTATTAAAGACTCTCGAGCAAAGATCGAGCAGATCGTGGCAAGCTGCCACTCATGCCAGTTAACTAATGCCACCGCCCAACAGGCACCTGGCTCCGGGGGGACCGCCCAGGAGCCTACTGGGAAGTGGACTTCACTGAGGTAAAACCTGGAAAATACGGATACAGGTATTTACTAATGTTTGTAGATACTTTCTCAGGGTGGACAAGAGGCATTTCCCACCAAACATGAAACAGCACAGACCGTGACCAAGAAACTGCTGGAAGACATCTTACCGAGGTATGGTTTTCCTATTAAGATTGGGTCAGACAAGGGCCCAGGATTCGTCTCTAAGGTAACAAGGGGAGTGGCCCTAGTACTTGGGGCAGATTGGAAATGACATTGTGCATAGAGGCCCCAGAGCTCAGGACAGGTAGAGAGGATGAACAGAACATTAAAGGAGACCTTAACTAAATTAGCCCTGGAGACTGGCGGGGACTGGGTGACTCTCCTCCCCTTTGCCCTATATGGGTGAGGAACTCCCCATATAAGATGGGACTGACTCCCTACGAGCTCATGTTCGGTCTTCCTCCACCTGTTATGCCCAATTTAAAACCTGAGGTGCTTGCTGAATTTGATGATCACCAACTTCTTTTCTCCCTCCAAATGTTACAACAAACCCATGAGCAGGTGTGGCCTAAGCCGAGGGCCCTCTATGAGACTGGGCCACCCCCGGATCCCCATCGATATCAGCCAGGTGACTGGGTGTACGTGTGTACGTGTGGAGATACCAACACCGGACACTTCAACCTCGCTGCAAGGGACCTACACCCTGATCCTGACCACTCCCACCGCTCTCAAGGTCGACGGGATTACTCCCTGGTCCACTACACCCACGTCCAGCCAGCTGACCCACATACCGTTCTCAAGAACTTTGTTCCAGAATGGAAAAGCCACCCGGACAAGGACAATCCCCTAAAGCTAAGACTGCGCCGTTCTCACTTATTTCCCACCTCCAAGACTCCCTAGTCTGAGGTTGTCTTTCAAACTAGAAGGGGATTAGATTTAGTCTTCTTACAACAAAGGGTGGTGGTGGGGTTATGTGCTGCCTTAAACGTAGGATGTTGTTTCTTTGCTGGAATATAAATGGGAGCGAGAACAGCAACAAGGTTGGTTCGAATCCTGGTTTAATCATTCCCCCCGGCTCACTCTGAGAGCAACCTGGACCCATGATTGGGTCCTGCGTAGGATCCTCTGAAAAAGGGGGGAATGTGGGGCCCAGGAAATTTAACAAAAATCCCCTACCCCTGGACAAGCAGAGCAGGACTGATTCCATTTTGTGCTACACCCGCCACCTCCCCTATGACCCCCACATGACCAGCTTATGGCTTAAGGTGCTGCCCCACCCTAGTCAAGCCGCTGGGCACACCCTAATCGGAAATCGGCTCATAACAATGTAACCCTGCTTTGTGCCCAACAAAACTGTCCACCGATTCTGACCAAAGTAATAGGCTAGCTCAAGTGGATACTATAGGGTAAGATGTAATTCAATCGGCCACCTGCGTGTGGACCGACATGACTGTGCAACTTTCTGCGTATCCCATGGGCCACTGGCCCCTCTAAAGCTGCTACGCCTCTTAGTCTCGGGGTCCAAGTCCCTGCTCCGCTGTGTTGGGTACACTTGGACCCAGGCTCCAGCTTGTAAATAAATCCTCGTGTTTTGGGATCCCTGGGTGGCGCAGCAGTTTAGCGCCTGCCTTTGGCCCAGGGCGCGATCCTGGAGACCCGGGATCGAATCCCACGTCGGGCTCTCGGTGCATGGAGCCTGCTTCTCCCTCTGCCTGTGTCTCTGCCTCTCTCTCTCTCTCTCTGTGTGACTATCATAAATAAATAAAAATTAAAAAATTTAAATCCTCGTGTGTTTACATCGGTGTCGGCTCCTCGGTGGTTTCTCAGATTCGCGATCTTGGGCACAACAGTCTGCTCTAGCTCATCATTACATGTGGGATCAAGGCCATAAGAGCTATTTTGAGTTGGTAAATTTTCTTTAGTGGCGACAGGGAACCTCGAGAAGCGGATACAAACTGAGGTGCAGGGATCCCTGGGTGGCGCAGCGGTTTGGCGCCTGCCTTTGGTCCAGGGCGCGATCCTGGAGACCCGGGATCGAATCCCACGTCGGGCTCCCGGTGCATGGAGCCTGCTTCTCCCTCTGCCTGTGTCTCTGCCTCTCTCTCTCTCTCTCTGTATGACTATCATAAAAAAAAAAAAAAAAAAAAAAAAAAAAAACTGTCTGAGGCGCAGGGTCGGCGTTGCAGGCCCCAGTTCCCACCTGGAGGTGCGGGGTGGACAGGCCCGCTCGGGCGCACCGGCCTTCTTCTCAACATTTTCCAGTGGTATTTGATCTCTGTCTGTGTTCCTATGTATTGCTCGTGAATGCACGCTACAAGGGGAGTGTGGGGCCAGGCACGTCCCCCCCCCTCCCTCTGCGTGGCCCAGGGCAATGGGGGCACCTCCTCTGCCACTGGAGCTGCCCACTGTCTCCACCGTCTCCCTACTCCTTCTTCAAGAAATCTTTTTTGGGTTTTCAATCCAAATAGAAGTTCTCCCTTCCTTGAAACCTTGTACCTACCCTCTAATGACTATACACTTTTCTCTCTAGTCTCCCAATTTCTGTTATCTTCTTATGCTCTGCACTGAAGAATAGACTTCTGAAGGGCAAGGATATTGCTCCACTCCTCCTCTATCCTCTACAATTCTTACACAGTGCCTTGTACAATGTTACTGTTAGTGCATTAATTTGAGTTAAAACAGTACTAATTTGGGGGGCAGCCCCGGTGGCGCAACGGTTTAGCGCTGCCTGCAGCCCAGGGCATGATCCTGGAGTCTCGGGATCGAGTCCAACGTCAGGCTCTCTGCATGGAGCCTGCTTCTCCCTCTGCCTGTGTCTCTGCCTCTCTCTCTCTCTCTCTCTGCATCTCTATGAATAAATAAATAAAATCTTAAAAAATTATTTAAAAAAACAAAAAAACTACTAATTTTGTATTAATTTGGGCTCATACATTTTGAATTGTGAATTTGAGTTATATGGCTCTCCATGTTAATTGAAAGTAACAGTTTTACCTTTTAAAAATATAATTGTTTCTGATCTGGCCTCATTGCTTATGTTGTCTTTGCCCAGACATGCTCCACTTAGACATTACAAGCTAGCAGCTCACAACAGTCTAAACTATATGTGTATTTTATTTGGCTCCCACAATGTTTTTAAGTTGTTACTATTTAAAAACAAGATCTCATCAAATTTTTTAGACTTGTTTCTCTCGTGAAAAAAATAGGACAATCTGGCAGCTCTGTGTTCCTATACCATCATGACAACAAATGCTGGAAACACATGTGCTCTGGTTTGCCATAGTCCCCTCTGGTCTTGCCTCATTTGTTTGTAGTTCATACTTAGACTCTTGACACCTTGGAGTCTGAGACTCCACCTTTACCTGATTTCTACACTGTAATTTCAGCTAGTGATGATCTAATCATAACTACTTAAAGCCACCTACAATCCAACCCAGCCTTATTTGACTTTAAAGTCTGATGTGTGGGGGATCCCTGGGTAGCTCGGTGGTTTAGACCCTGCCTTTGGCCCATGGTGTGATCCTGGAGTCCCGGGGTCGAGTCCCATATCAGGCTCCCTGCATGGAGCCTGCTTCTCCCTCTGCCTATGTCTCTGCCTCTCTCTCTCTCTATCTATCTATCTATCTCGGTCTCTCATGAATGAATAAATAAAACATTTTTTAAAAAGTCTGAAGTGTTTGCATTATCTACCATATTTATGTATAGCAGTATGTACGGCTTTGAAAGAAAGAGGATTGTATAATCTCACAGAAGCTTCAATTTCTTTTCTTTTTGTTGAAAGATTTTATTTATTTATTCATGAGAGACACAGAAAGAGAGAGAGAGGCAGAGACACAGGCAGAGGGAGAAGCAGGCCCCACGTAGGGAGCCCAACGTGGGGCTCAGTCTGGGATGCAGGATCAAGCCCTGAGCTGAAGGCAGATGCTCAACCGCTGAGCCCCCCAGGCGTCCCAGAAGCTTCAATTTCCTTAGGAGCAATACGAGGAGATGAAATTAATATAGAAGTTAGAATGCTTGGGTTCTCTTATTACCTTTTCACAGATTTATTTTGTGATCATTTTACCACTTTGGGCTGTAGTTTTCCTCTACAAAGTAGAAATGGTTAAGTGTTGATTCCTAGGATTCCATCTAGCTCTTACCATCTTAATGAAAAAAATGTTTTCTTGATATGTTGCTTTCAATTATTAACCTAGACATATATAGAGCTGATCAGTCTCTATTCACCTGACATTTGTTCATAGGGCAGTGTCTTCTCTGTGTTATGAACACCTGTTTGATGCTTTCTAGGCACCAAGTGGACATTCAGAAGTGTTAATTAAATTGAATACTACTATTCAAATAACTTCCCCAAAGACTACATTTGTGGAATTGAGCTTTGTCGTTATATTTCTCTTGACATATACTTAGATTTCTAAATGAAAGGGGAAGTACATGGCAACATGTATTTCGGCTTAAAAAAAAATAGTGGGGCCACCTGGGTGGCTCAGCGGTTGAACATCTGCCTTTGGCCCAGGGCGTGGTCCCGGAGGTCCAGGATCGAGGCCCACATCGGGCTCCCCACAGGGAGCCTGCTTTTCCCTCTGCCTGTGTCTCTGCCTCCTCTCTCTGTCTCTCTCTCTCTCTGTTTCTCTCTCTCTCTGTGGGTCTCTCATGAATAAATAAAATTTAAAAATCTTTTAAAAAGGAGATGGTGATGGATTATGCATAGTTTACAGCATGCCTGTATAGTTGGCATATCTTTAGAAAATGGATCACCTGGCCCGTGCTCAAGGGAATTCGGGCCTTCCACTGAACTCGACCTGTCTGAACTCCTCCTTGAAGCACTTGGTGCAGCCTACCCCCTCCCAGTGTGAATCTGTGTTAGACATGAGTGAGTGGTGTGCTCCAGACCATGACTCTTTCTACAGAAGCAGAGAGAAGTTAAGTCCCAGCACATTAAGCATAAGACTTCCTTGCTCCTTAGGCAAGTGTTTTCTTAACAAGGAGTAAAAATGAGACACTCCAGTCTAAGCATGAAAGGAAATCTAAGACACCTTCACACTTGCTTTTTAATTAATGAGGTGGTCAGATGTTGCTTTCCAGCTAGTGTCAGTGTGAAGTGATGTGTACGTAAATATTAGACACCGAGAAATGTAGGTCTGAGCACATAGTATTATGAGTGAGGATGAAAGATTTCTTGATGACCTGCAAATGAATGCTAGAAGGAATATTTTTTTCCCCACTGATGTGAGGCATGGAAATTAATGCTCACCTACTATTTACAGGAAACTCTTTTTGTTAAAAGCTTTGGGACTTGTTTTCTCTCGGAGATATTTGTAGCTATAATTAAGAAATCTGTTTAAATTGTGGTGATTATTATCGTAAATGGTATGAAAATCTGATTGAATACTTAAAGAAGTAAATTGCCCCAGCTGAATTTTATGAGCAACACACTTTTTAAAAAGAGAAGCTAAAGTAGGTAAATAGGTTTTCAAAAATAAAGACCCTGCTAATTTTAAGTAGGTCACATTTAGAAATCTTCTTTGTGTGTCTGTTTATCTTAATTTGGACAACTTGGTGGCCTTGCAATATTTATATCCAAGACTGAAATAAGGTCCCAAATTGCCGTTGAATTGCTTGAGATGCCCTAAGAGGAAAGGTTCTTACGGTCAAGGTGCAGATGCGAAAAGCTCACAGAGTCAGGGAGCTGAGACCAGGACTGAGTGAGGGATGAGATGTGGAGGATCCAGGTAGATCTGTCCCAATCTGCATGAAACAAGTGGTTTTCCAAATGTGTTAGAGGAGCAACTGTAGTATTCTTTAAAATGTATGTTTCCAGTGATTAGCCTATCTGGGAGAAGGACCTGAGAGTCTATTTTTAAAACCTATTTTTTGGTGACTCTTATTAATTCACTTCCAATTCGAGGTCCTTACTGTACAAATTTGACCAAACAGGGCCGATTTCAAGGAGCAGAAAAGAAGGCAAACTATGGGGAAAAGACATTTGAAGCAAGAGTAAAGTAGATTATCTCCCTGAAGAGGAACAGAGGAGTAAAAACGGATGACCTCAAATCATTTATGTTTGCCTTTGGAAGATGTCCTGACCATGTTTTGGCAGCAGATTTACCATCATAACTTAATTTTGCTTAGGATAATAAATAGGTTTTCATTTCCAAAATACACACCCGAGAATGTGTGTGGGTGGAGAGAAATAGCTCCCCACATTGTAAGAGAGTGACGAGGGAAAGCCATTTTGGGATTTAAAGTTTGCCAAGGAAAATCCACAAAGCGAAGAATCCAAATATAGAGAAGTAAGGGCTAACCGTTTACAGGTTAAACACCCTCTACAACACATACCGTTCCTAAAAAGAAGCATATTGCCTTATGTGTGGCTGATGGCAATGTAACTTTTGGTACTTTTCCAGTAAATGGAATACAATAAATCCCTAAGGAACAAGTATTTTTTCATGTGATGGCTACTTTGTAACAAACCCCGAAATAAATGCTTTGTGTGCTGCAGTTGGGGAGAGAGGGTAGAACTGTGAACATTTTGGCCAGTTTGTACTTTTTTTCACAGATTACAATCACTTAAACTATGCCTATTTATCAAAGCAAAATAAAACATTTAGACACTTGAGAAACTGAGGTATTGGCTCCATTTTTCTATTAATTACTTTTTATTAGAGCATTATAAATGTATGTTCACTCATACTACCTCATGTTAATGACCTTATCCGAACTCTGAGTGGACGAGGATGATCCCATCACCTGAAGACATTCTTAATGGATGAAGAGCCTAAGCCTCTCAATTTAAGTAATTCCCAAAGGTCAAAAGCAGTCCTAGAATCCTATGTCTTTGAACTCAAAAACTGGTGCTCTCTACAGTGATTTCCCTCTGTTGCATCTCCGGGTGGTCTAGGTTGGGAATATGATTTGTAGCCACGTAACCCTATAATGACATTTCATTGAATAAACTGGTATCTATGAGAATTGTGATTTGGGGTCAATTATAAATACATACACAAAAATATTAAAGATACACCTGGAGCCTCAATTGAGCAAGCGTAGGTTAGGCTCTGATAGGGATACGGTAACAACATGATTGTAGCCTTGGGGTTTTCATGTCCAAGAGATAATCAGGATTTCTAGATGGACTTACTGCAGGACTGCTTAATAGATCTCTTTTCTGTCTTATTCCTTTTACCTTTCATGGGATTTTTGATAATTCATATTTATCACAAATGGGGAGAATTGATTCTAAAGATGAGAAAACAAATTCAGGAAGGAGATGTCCACATGGATAATAAAATAGTTAAACTAAGGTTTGACAAGGCTTTCATAGGCTCCAAGCATTTGCTGGACACAGCAGAAGCAAATCACTATAAAATCTGGTCTTGTTCTAAAGGAATGCACACGCTGTTTTGGGAAACAGAGCAGACCATTTCAGAAAGATAGTTCTTTTCATTCTTTTAACATTTAGGGAACCAGACTTTTCTATTCACTCTTGCAAAGAGGTCTTCCAGTGTTTCATGATGAATAGAAAACAACCTAAGGTCTCCTGCTGCAACTGAGGTGGAAGTTGTACCGTACTTGTGTTATGACCTGTCTATGCAGTCCCGCAGGAGGGTCTGCAAATCTCCACTTTTCCAGTTCTATTCCCCTTCTGTGGACCCTTCTGTTCACTGTCCTCTCAAGACAATAATCTGACATTTTCAGTAAGCCTGAATCAATCGTAATTCTTTTAAAGTGTTAAAAATAAAGGCTCAGTGATGATGTGAGTTTACAGAAAGCAGGATGATATGGGCTGTATTGGGTTTGAAAATTAAACAGTTTTATTTATAGACTTGAGTTCTGCATGAAATATTAAACTATAAAAGTACAAGGTAAACTTTATTTTTAATTTGTATATATGACATCCTAGACATCTTTTTTTTTTTTTTTTTAATTTTTTTTTTAATTTTTATTTATTTATGATAGTCACAGAGAGAGAGAGAGAGAGAGAGGCAGAGACACAGGCAGAGGGAGAAGCAGGCTCCATGCACCGGGAGCCCGATGTGGGATTCGATCCCGGGTCTCCAGGATCGCGCCCTGGGCCAAAGGCAGGCACCAAACCGCTGCGCCACCCAGGGATCCCCATCCTAGACATCTTATCAAGCTTTAGAATGGTCTGAGCAATTCTGTGGTTTGGGGTCAAATGTACATCTGTTTTCTCTCTATCTTGAGAAGATAACTCATAAAAATTCATTTTCAACAGATGGTTGTAAATGAAGACAGAGCTACCTTATTCGGATTAATACACATTCATGAAGAAAATGTTGCTTTCTGATGAAACTAAGTCATCTCATAAATCCTATCAATAAACTGATCTGGAATTTCTTCAAAATGTATCAAAACATGAACAACAAGTAGTTGGAATTCAGCCTTCCACCATCTATTCCTACCCCTTGGCCCCCTCCCCATTTCCCACATTTGATCATTGATAGCTTTATAGTAGAGACAAAACTTTGTTCTAAAAGACTTAAGTCTTACTGAGGTTGGAAAAACTGAATCATATTTCAAACATTTTCAGGTACCTAATAAACACCGCCAAATGTAAGTTTTAAATCTTTGGTAAGAGAATGAGACTCTTTTTGGAAAAGCTCTTCTCATACTAGGGTTTTAGGAGTAAAAGAACTGTTTTTTCCTTATTCTTTCTAATGGTTTTTAAGCATCTCCTCTTGCCCCAGATTTGATAAAAGAAGGGCCACCTGACTTGCATGAGAACTTCTTGTTTCTCGCTCTGGTTCTGTCTCTTACCAGATCTGACTCCAGGCAAGAGAATTTATGTCTGGGATCCCTAGTTTCACTGCTTTCAGACGGGGGCCCCAAGTGGTCACTGCCATTGCAGTCTTGATGTTCTAGATTACTTATGGGATTGTAGTCAGGGAGGTGGGGCAAGATGCCTTGCTGTCATCAGTAATAATGGCTTTCTTTCTAGCTTTGGGCAGTATTTAGGGAGAAGAGGTGAAACTATTACACACACTGAATCTTGTCTAGACTCAGTCGGAATCTTAGAAGAAATCACATTTTATTCTACTTAACAAGATGCGTTCATGGAGTATAAGAGAAGACAGTCTATTAAATCACTCATGAACACAAGTGACTTCGAGATTGAAATGACTCCACAGAAGTTTCTGTTTGTTTGTTTTTTGGTTGTTATTTTTAATAAAAGAACTACCATAACAGACCAGTCCTTGTCAACCTTCACCTCATCTTCATCTATTCTTCCCCACTCTGTAGTCACTGACAGCAAAGAGAAGTAGATAAATATGAAATTGCTGTAAATGGCACAAATTATTTAGTTGCCACAATTCAATAGAGGTTTCTAAAGTTGTATTTGTCACTGTTACAAGTATGTATATTACATTGCTGAGGATTTTTTAAAAATTCTTTATAAGAGCGTGATCCTATTTCTTATTGAATTAATTAAAGGATGTTAATAAGAATTTAGTAATCCATTTCAGAATCTTTTGACAACCAGAAACAAATCTGAAATACTGGAATGACAATCAAAATCAAAATTTGTTTTAATTTTTATGAAAAATAGCACCTTTCATAATGCTGAGAACCCTCTTGGCTTCCATATGATCTTATTCTGAATGAAGTCTTATAGTTCAGTTTTGTCACTATATTTACAGGTGAGAAGGGGGATGTGACTAATTTAAGTCTGAATGTTTTAAAAATAGAGAAATTTACCCAGTGTGAGAGTGATTTGGAGAGCTAACAGGATGGGGAAATGTGATTTTAAAGCAACATCACTAGATATGGGAATAGTTTCCTACCCAGATTGCCAACTTGAATAATTCAACTTGATTTGGATGTAGTTTAGGTACACTTTCTCACAATTCATATGAGTAGCAGAGGAAAAAGGAAACAATTTTAGTAGGCTTTCCTAAGAACTTCTTTATCATAATAGGTCACACTAATACTATACTTTTCTCTGAAATTTGACCTGCCTTTCCTTCTTTTCCTCCTGACTGTGAGGGTCTTTTGCTAAAATAGTTGGAAAGTTCTAATCAAACATAAATGCCTCTGTGTTATCGGTCTCTGGGAGTTGACTGTTACATTGTGAGGCATCTAATCCTTATGATCTTGGCTGTAATTTACAGAGAATATTTTTCTAATATCTGTTTAAAGGATTATATTGAGCAATGGGGATATGAATTTGCTACCTATCCACCCCCAAACCAAGTGCCTACCTGGCTAACAGTATTATTAAGAAGTGACACATTTCCCCCATTTCCTGAAGTGTCCCTCCATCTAGAGGAAGGCTAGGCATTAACATTCCTAGCCTCTTGTTGCTAACCCATTCCCCAGGCAACCGAATGCTATGTGATGGATGGCAACAAATATTAAAAAATAAATTTGCCATGCTCGGATCTATTTTTTTCTTTATGCCCCCTGGGAGCCAGCTCCTACGGAAAATATGTGCTCTACTACTCACCATGAAGTTTCTACCCTTCACTGGCTGAGTGTGGAAGGAGAGCCATGTCTGCCAGGCAGTGCCTGTGACTGGGTAGATTAGTCTAATTCTGAATTCTGAATTCTGAATTCAATATTAGAAAACACCTTCTTCCACTGATCTAACCCACATTCATCTATTCAGCTACGTTAGTGATAACATTTTTTGTTCTGGATCTCTTCTATTTTTTAATTCCATATTCAAATGGGAAAGAATATCTTAATTAGCCCCTATCAAATACCAAGGATATGTACACTTTCTGACTACTACTATTCTGTCCCCAGGCTAATATTTTGTTAGAGAATAAATAAGCACCAACATTCAGAGAATGAAAGAGGGTATTGAACTAGGCTTATCTTTACGTTCTTAATTATAAAACTACATTTTGATACCCTCATTTGAGATTTTTAACTTCCCTTCTTAAAAACAAACATCCACTACCTGTTCAATAAAGTTGTAAGCAGAATGAGAATTTGTAAATGTGCTATTCACTGTTAGGTGTTTGTGGCTGTGGTTTAGCTTTAAGCTATGTTAGAAAGTATGAGGGGAATATAGATACAGAGAACAACTGGTCAAATCTAGCTCTTAGCTTGGTCTCTCATGTATGTTCCAATAAGATAAGCTGCAGTTAGAAAGAAGGGACAGGAGATAGTTCACTAAAATACAGGTTTCCAGATCAAAAATCCATTTAAGGATTGCCAGAGTGGAAAGGAAGAGAGCTGTTTGAGAATCATGTTGGTGTGTATATCCTCACTTTGATTCAGTCCAATTATGGATTTCTAAAAAATGTTCATTAATGTATTTATGTATTTTTTTTGTATTTATGTATTTTAAGAAACTATTTGTTGAGGACTTTAGTGTGCCTTTCTGTTCTGGCAAGAATCATGGATGTTTGGTTCATGTGATGGTGATTTTAACTCCCCACCTTTTCCTAAGAGGGTACTGGACAGAGATTGAGACTATCTTCTGTGCATCTGGGCAGGAAGACAAATCCTAATTCTCTGTACTTTGGAGGTGCTGACTTTGATGTTTCATGGATTCCACATTGCAAGCATCAATAGTATTGCAAAACCTTCACAAAAGGGTCTAAATGTTTTTTTGTTTTTCCTGTAAGCAGTGAGTTGTTAAAATTTTACGACTCAAATACATCAAGTAATATCATTCCTTAATCTTGTACTGAAGGTTTATGACAATTTTTAGGGAAGCAGATGTGAAATATTGATGTTTTCATAAGCAAAACTGAGCCCTGTGAACTCAGAGCACCCACAATACTCTGTGGACACTGATGGAGTTTTGGGGATAGTCTTGTACTGTCTATAGGTTGGCTAATGTTTAGCATTGCCCCTTGGTACTCACCCTTCTTCTAACAGATACATACATTGATCAAAGCCAAATATGTTGTAATCATATCCAGCCTCATATACCATTCAAAGCAATATGTCCCCCTCACCCCCAGATATTGAAAGGATCTACATCATTGTTAGACATCACATTTTATGTTAGGAAGAAACTGAGAAATAGACGATGTGACTTGCCTAAATTTGTTAGTAGCCAGTTCAGAATCAGAACCTTATAATTTTTATTGAATCTTGTGTACTTTTCATTATCATGTTAAATAGAAAAGGCATAGTTTTGAGAGGGTTTTGGCCCAGGATGAGAAGTTCTTTCCAAATTTTACATTTACTATCTTTTATATTTATCTCAAGTTGAGGCAGCAGTGAGATAGCCTGACCTAAATAGTGAAATAGTGTTTGTCTATTGACAAAAATTGAAATAGACTGGGCAGCCCGGGTGGCTCAGCAGTTTAGTGCCGCCTTTGGCCCAGGGCGTGATCCTGGAGACCGGGGATCAAGTCCCACGTCAGGCTCCCTGCATGGAGCCTGCTTCTCTGTGTCTGTGCCTCTCCCTCGGTGTCTCTATGAATAAATAAATAAAAATCTTTAAAAAATGAAATAGACTACTTTTATCTTGCCACTTTTCTTAACTTTGTGTCTATTTCTAACACCTAGCCCCACTGAGTCATTTTGTGGACATGGCTACAGTGCTTAAGCATGAAAAATAATGGGGTAGACATTCTGGATTATTATCCTGGTTCTGCCACTGATGAGCTGTGTGAGCAACAATCAAGGATAATTTGCTTAAGATCCTTAAGCCTGTGTTCTCCTCTAATAAATGAGGATATCAATTGCAACATTGTCAAGATGAAATGAGCCAACTCACAGAGCTATCTCAAGGGAGTACGAGACTAGATCAGATTTATGTCTGATAGTGCTGGAATTCCAGGTTCATTGATTCCTCATTATATGAGACTGTTTAGATTCCTGACCCATATTTGCTAAATGCAGTAGTGACCTCAGTCATTATTTCAACTCAAAATGCTCTCATAACTTCATAATGGACCTGTTTGAGAATCATCAAACTGTATGTATAATTTTAGCACATAGCTTAAATACTTATATATACATATTTTTAAAATATTTTATTTATTTACTCATGACACACACACACACAGCAGGGGGAGGGGGCAGAGATACAGGCAGAGGGAGAAGCAGGCTCCATGCAGGGAGCCCGATGTGGGACTTGATCCCAGGTCTCCAGGATCAGGCCCTGGGCTGAAGGCGGTGCTAAACCGCTGAGCCACTGGGGCTGCCCAAATACTTACTTATAAATATCATCTCCATCATCATCCCAGAATCTTCCATAAGAAACTGTTTGGAATCCTTGACATCTTCTCCAAGATGAGAATTGTACTATGGACTTGAGCAGGCTTCTCTTGTGCAATGAGCTGTTTCAAAGGGGTAGGATTGACATAGATCAGATCTGGGGACCCATTTAGGCCTGCTGTCCAAAAGTTTGCTTTGTTTAATGATTAGATCTTATTATCTATTTACCTGATTCAAGGTCCATCCATTGGCCAGAATGAATAACAAAGATTCTATGATTGCTGGGGAGAGCTTCTTGGGCAAGTCTGGACCACATGCTTGTATTTATTATTATTATTATTATTATTATTATTATTATTATTTAACCTCATCACTGCCATTTGAGACAGCCCAGAGCTTTATCTCAGCCATTTAGTTTGAGCCTTTCTTACCAGGCTCTCCTCAGAGCTACATTACTTGTGTCACCCTTACCCTGCATCAAATTGCCCACATGGGCTAATCCTGTGGGGATGCCCTGACAGTTACATTGCCCCAACCTGAACTTTTAGAGACGATGCTTGTCCTGCCTCACCCAAAATCCCAAGATTTGCCAAAATTGGATTATAGTTCCACATTTTTGTTTGACCTTATGTTTTATTGGTCAGCTCCTCCATGGGGCTGTGATTTTATTGTTGTTGTTGTTGTTGTTTTTCTCTCCCTGTGGAGGTTCTTTTCCTATCCTGCTGAGGAGCCAGCCCCATGGTTTTACTCCTCCTGGTCCTGGCTGTTGCACTGGGACCCTCTGCCCTGGCTAGAGAAGTATTCGATTCTTCTACTCATCATCAGTCTGAGAAGAATGAAGAGTTTGGAGTAGAAACTATTGACTAAAATAATTATCCTCTCATCCTCAATCAATTTGAAGTTGACTTAAAGAGATAGTAATAGCTTAGGATCTCAGTGTGCAGAAAAAGGTGAATACATCTGATAACTGCCACCAGTGAGGGTTTGATCTTAAGATTGCTTTTGACAACTCAATATGGGAAAGAGATAACAATCGAAATGACAGGCTAATGGGAACCTACAACCTATCTGGAGGTGTAAAGCTGTATTTCTTCTTAGTTTTTTTTCTAAGATGTAGGTCAGACATGGGAAGCTATTTCTATACTCTCTTTTTGCTATAATTGGTTTGGCAATGAGTTTAACTGGAATGGTAAAACCTGGTTTTACCAATACATTTCAATAATGATCACTAGTAAACATTCTTCTCTCTTCTTCCTCCTTCTTATTGTTATGAAACAGTATAGCATAGTAGTTAAGACCTGGGTTTTCGAGTCATACAGACCTGAGTTTGAAAATATTTTCAGCCAAGTACTAACTGAGTGAATTTGGGCTTACTACTTTTTGAACCTTAGTTTCTTCATCTGTGAAATAGGAAGAATAGTACCTAACTCATGGGGTGGCTGTGACAGTTAAATGAGGTACCCTGTGTAAACTGCTAAGCAGAATACTTCACAGCGAGTGCTTGGGAATAAGAAAACTATTACTGTCAGCATTTGAACAGCTATTTGGAAATAGCAATCTTAAATCTCCATAAAAAATGAAGTGGTGGTTCTAATGCTTTGGACTGTACCTCTGTTATCTCTCTATGCCCTTTACTTCTGTCTGTTACACATTCTAGAAGAATGTGAAAATTTTCCATAGGCAAGCTATCTTCTTTGACCTACTCCTCCTTTCCTGGGTAACGGTGAAATACAAGATCAAAACATCTGTTTATTATCCTGCAGTGCAATAAAACGATGCCACTCAAAAGAAATGTGCTGGTGAGGCACATCAGCATATATTGTCATCAAGTTAACTCATGCTTTTATTAACTTAAGACCATTTAAGATTTTCTCCTATTCTGACTATTTTGGTGATCATACTTGAAGTTTTCATCAAAGTGATATATAAGTGACATCTGATCATTATTAGTATCCCTTTTAATAAGCAAAAGGGGGATTAAAAAACTATGTAGAATCAGCATTTTGTTCATGATGTGTTCTAAGACCATAAACTCTGAAAGGATAAGAATCATGCTTGTATCTGTCTTGTTTTCCACTGTGTCTTTACTACGTAGCATCATGCTTAATTCATGGTAGGTACTGAAAAACTATCTGCTTTGTGTATAATAATATAAATCACTGGTCTATAATTATACATTTATAAAAGTAGTTGGTGAAGAATAGTAGTTGGTAAGATGACATTCAACCAAAGGTTTCTCTCACATTTAGCTAGTAAGACTCCTTTTTATGTGAACCAATTATACTTAGGTTATTTCTCTGCCTTAAGGGAACAGCATTCCTTCATGATCAATCTGTGTTGATTGATCCAAAGGGTTTTTTATTTAATGAAAAATTGGCTAGTGGTATATTTTAGACTTGTTCATTAACATTTTAGCTGTGTTATCTGAAATGTTGATGTATGGTTAAATTAAGGTTGTGGTTTTAGGGGATAAACTAAAAAATACTAAGATATTACATTATATATAAAGGACAAGGAAACTTAAATTAGTAATAAACCAATTTAAATTGGGTTGTCTTGAAATTCTTAATGATGACTGTGCAAATGACTCAAGGTAAATATATTTTTAAAAAGCTTCAGCATCTATTAAACTTTGTCTAAAATTAATTTTTTGAGAGGTCTCATTGAAATTTTCCATTAAAAAATCTAAAAGAGTAGTGAAATATTAAGATTTTATAACAAAGTAATGAGATTTTTTCCCCTTTTTAATGAACAGACTAGAACATATAATTTGATATACATTTTCCTCAAAGTGGTCATTGATTCGAAGAATATATTCAGATTTAGATTTTGTGTTTTGAATAAACCTATGGCAGTGAGAAAATAGTAGAAAACTATTATTTTATGACTATGTTTCACTTTCAAACTTGTTTACTTAATCACTTAGCTACAAATGATATTTAGTTGATCATAAAGATCAAATCCAACTTTAAAGAATGAGAATTTTCTGTCATTAAAAGTACACCAAATAAGAGTGGCAGACTTTATCTTCAAAAAATTCTAATATCTTGAGAGATGGTACCATCATTGGGGGAAAAAAATGTCTAGCCTCTTAAATGTCCACTACACTGAAGGTAAGAACACTTAGAGTTATATGTCTAGTTTTTTCTTTGGAGAACCAGCCTTATTATTTTAGAGATCTAGCAGAGGAGCACAGCTTAAGGCCTTAAATATAAGCCTCCTTTGTTTAGGAAAGTCTTTGTCAATGGTACAACCTTGGGATAAATACATATATGGTAACAAGGGAGAAAGAGCCAACCACTCTGTGAAATCAATCTTGGACATCAAATGATTACTGGTAGATTAACCTCGGAACAACCTCAGAACAACCTCAGAACAACAACAACCTCAGAACAACAATGGTACAACCTTGGGATAAATACATATATGGTAGGGATCCCTGGGTGGCGCAGCGGTTTGGCACTTGCCTTTGGCCCAGGGCATGATCCTGGAGACCCGGGATCGAATCCCATGTCGGGCTCCCGGTGCATGGAGCCTGCTTCTCCCTCTGCCTGTGTCTCTGCCTCTCTCTCTCTCTCTGTGACTATCATAAATTAATTAATTAATTAATTTAAAAAATACATATATGGTAACAAGAGAGAAAGAGCCAACTACTCTGTGAAATCAATCTTGGACATCAAATGATTACTGGTAGATTAACCTCAGAACAACTGAATAATAATTATGGCTCATATATTGTTGAATCAAGATTGGACTTACTCTGTCAGTTTTAGAGTCATATGTTGGAGTAGCATCATGAAATGGAATGGCCACCTAACTTCATTGTAAACATGAAAGAGAAAATGTTATACAGTGATTTCCATTTAAGATTTACCCATTGAAAATCTGGGAATGGAGATGTTATTTAGTTTAATAGATATACCATTTTATAGGTTACTTTGGTGTAGTCAACACATCAAAGTATACTATAATTTTCTTCCAAGAAGTGTATTACCTCTGGGTGAGATAATCTACATACTCATATACTGACGTCTTTCAAATCCAAAGATAACCAAATAGAAACCTTTGTCTGAATTTCCTATAGGCTCCTCAGATCTACCCTGCCATTATCTAATCTTGTGATGGGCTCCTCCCCCATTCCCCCACTAATTTGATTGTCTTCTGTAATCCTTATGCCTGTTCATGCTGTGGCCAGCTAAGTTCCAAGAGGGAGAAATCATAGTATCTTTCTCAAACCCATCCTCTTTTCTGCTCAGACCTATCCAATTTGCCACCAACTCTTAAAGTTTCCTTCAACATGCCTTTTGCTTTTTATCCCCACTGCCCTAGTCTTAGTTACCTCTGACTTGGACTGTAGCCACAGCAGACTTTTTGCTTCCTTGATTCCAATCAGTTCTTCACATTGATGACAATTCTTTTTTTCTGAGACGTCACTTCTGCAGCAAAAAGACAACATCTCTGGCTTCTTTCATTATAGAAGAAAAATCATTCTCTATTTGGTGAGCAGAGACGATTATACTCTAGTACCAACTTAATACTTCTTTGTGCACAACACTCTAAATTTCAACCACACTAATTTGTTACCATTCCTCTAGTACGCTATGCCAGGTCATAGGTCCTCTTCTTTGTACAGGCTTCCCAGAGCCTCCATCACCTCTGCTGGGCCCTGACTACCTGCTTCCCTTCTAACACAGACTCCAAGGGTGAACTTGTCCCAGCTTCACCCAAGTAGTTGATTGTTCCTTGTTCTGTGTTCTTTGGTCCTTACTCCCTTATGATACAGTTATCTGTTTAACTACAATTTGCCTATTTTAGTCTCTGTTTACTAAACTGTTGAGTTCATAGAGGACCGCCATATATCTTATTGATGCATAATTATAGGGTCAAGAACAGCCCACAGCACAAAGAATAGGCCCAATAAATGATCCTTGTTATTTCCTCAACAGACATTTATATAGGGCTCAGTATGAGCCAGGTACTATTCTAGATTATTTATATAGACTCCTGAAAATTTCACTATAGCACTTATCCAATAGGTAAAATTGTGATCCTCATGTTATAGGTGAGGGCATTGAAGCACTGAGAAGTTAAATAACTTGCTCAAGGTGCACAGCTGTTACATATCTGAGCACAGTATGGAATCCATGCATCAATCAGACATGAGTTCTTAACTATACTATCTTTCAGTGTAGCCCAAAACCAGAACCCCAAATTAATTCATTTTGTGAAATCCTTGCTTTTAGAGAAAAAGGAAAATAACAAAGAAATCTTCTTAATGAATGCATTATACATTAAAAATGAGGATAATGTATTTTCAGTTTCTTCGAGGAAGTAAGCTTCAGTTGCCTACTGTGGTAGATGTCTTAACAATGGTTTATTTTTTGGATTCCTCCCCCATCTCATTTTTTCTTTATTTTGAAATATCACCCTTTTATTCCTTATATATTTCCTATATATCACAAACTGTTTTCCTTGGAATATACTTTTCAGAGTCTACTCCTGAAGAAACTCTGCTAAGACAATGATGTTTATAATAATTACCTTGGTTGCAAAATACTGTATATAAAAAAAAGCTTCAATCTGTTAACATATTAAGAAGAAAGTGTTGCAGCACATTGGGGAATATCTTTTACAATCCTTGATTATAAAGTCACCTCGGCGCCCTGCTCTGGGCCTCTGGCACTCTGCCCAAGTTTACTGTTTTAATTCCACTTTAACCAATAAGACAAAACAACAACTTTAATACAAATAAGTACCTACCCAGACCTACTCTTCATGTAATAGATTCTTTCCAGTAAAAAGGAACATGAATCTTTCTCTCAGACACCAAATGAATGAGCAATGAGAAAATGGCCTTTTAGTGCTCGCTTCGGCAGCACATATACTAAATGGCCTTTTATTATACACCAAGGGTTGAAGTGACTACCACTAGAAAACAATTTATTGGGGTCTCTTGAACTCCTCTCTGCATGGATCATGAGGCCTTGAGTGAGATTTGTCTTCAGGCAAAATTTTTCCTATTTGGGATACTTCGGCCTCTGAGGACAAAGTAACGGGAACACAACAGTTGTTTTTAATTTTGTAAAAATCCTAATGGAATTCATACTTTTGCCTCCCAAAATCATTGTCCAGGATAACCCAAGGGTTAAACATACAGTTGGAATCTTACTATCTCATACTTGTCTAAAGCTCTGACCAGAAGTTAGTTTTTATCTTTAATAAAAAGAGATTAGTTACTTAATAAAAGCAGTTTTATAAGTTAACATCTTAAAAACTTGGAGTTAGGGATGGAGGAGGAGTAGGAGTGAATGGGTCCTTGGTGAAAAGTTTGTATCACTAAATACACAGCACAGGGCACACAGAAAGCCACCTGTTCATGTGAGTGAAGCCAAAAGTAATATACCAAGGAAAAATAATTCAAACTCTAGTTATTGTGTGATGTGCTCCAAAATGCCAGTTGTGATCAGGAAAAGGAATCTTGGAGTCACCTAAAACATATGGATTCAGTCCTACAGACTTAAGCTGAATGCTTGTTAGATTAGGTGCTGCTTTAGTTAGACCAGAAAACTACTGGGCCCCTGCAGGAATAAAGAAGCATGAGGGCATGTTGGATACAAGCCCAGTGCATCTGGTTTTGGAAGAGATTCATTTGGGCTGCATGCCTCAAGAAAAACCTTGCAAACCTGAAGGACGCTGGATCTACCTGACACTTGTAGTTTTACTGCCATGCACTGTAACCTGATAGTATGCAATGAATTTAAAAATGTTTTCTTTTTTTCTGATTTCAAAAGCAATTCTTCTGTTAGAAAGATTAAATAATAGTGAAAGGGAATATAAGGGAAGGGAGAAGAAATGTGTTGGAAATATCAGAAAGGGAGACAGAACGTAAAGACTGCTAACTCTGGGAAACGAACTAGGGGTGGTAGAAGGGGAAGAGGGCGGGGGGTGGGAGTGAATGGGTGACGGGCACTGGGGGTTATTCTGTATGTTGGTAAATTGAACACCAATAAAAAATAAATTTAAAAAAATAAAATTAAATTTAAAAAAAAAAGATTAAAATAAAAACCAAACTCATATAAAGAAGAAACTAGGGGGATCCCTGGATGACTTGGTGGTTTAGTGCCTGCCTTCAGCCCAGGGAGTGATCCTGGAGTCCCGGATGCAATCCCACATCAGGCTCCCTGCATGGAGCCTGCTTCTCTCTCTGCCTATGTCTTTGCCTCTCTCTCTGTGTCTCTCATGAATAAATTAAATAAAATCTTAAAAAAAAAAAAAAGAAGAAACTAGTGCTTCCATCAGTGTGTCTTAGAAAAAAAGTCATTTATAATGTTACCACTGTTTCATTTCAGTTGATCTCAGTCCATTGTTCTCCCCATAATATATTATTATTATTAAAAAATACTTAAATTCAATTTACCAACAATCTATTATTTTTGTTTTTATGTATTTGTAATCACGGTGTACATGTAGCTTTGTATTTTAATTTTTATTTCACATTAAATGCATTTTTCCACATTATGGCATAGTCTTCATGCCTGCAGGGTGTTTCATGCAGTAGATAATTTTTTTCTATTGTTAGATGTTTATTTTCTGTTTGTTAATGTTGTAATGAAGAGTTTTATGATTTATTTGAATATTTTAGATCATTTCCTTAAGTTATAGTTCCTCCAGAATATGGAGTATAGGCTATATTTATTGTTCACTGTTGCATTCTGAGTGCCAATCTCAATGTCTGGCATTGGTATGTACTTCATAAATTTTTGTTAGATAAATGGTGAATGAAGAGGAAATATTGGATTAAATGGCATGAAGAAATTTTTATTGTCACTCTTTGAACTGGATAGATACTTTTGCAAGTGTTACTTCATTTAATTCGAAGAAAGGCTCAGTGATGTAGCTGAAGAATCAGAGGTTGAGGGACTGAGTTACAGTCCATATGGGTAGTGTGGAGCAAGTATTCAGACTTTGGTCCTTTAATGTTAACCTCAGTGTCTCTTCATTTTGCCACATTTTCCCTCTTCTAAATGTTCTCATTAAGAAAATCAAGAACACTAAGCCTGGAGGCTTCACCTGTTGCTAGTCAACAGTTAGCAGAAGGTCTAGCTGGTTGGCTTGAGTACAGTTTGCCAAAATGTGGACGGTGTACCACTCCCATAGAACATACCTGCAGGGCTTATTAAACTAGCAGATATTTATACCTTTCCCAACACCTAAAGAATCAGAATTTCCAAGGGATAGGGAGGTTCCTGTGCAGTTGGAATCTGCATCTTTATCAAGCAGCCTGTTGTGTGTCATGGTCCCCCAAATGGTTGAAATCTTAATTCCTGGTACCTGTGAATGTGACCTTACTTGAAAATAAGACTTCTGCAGATGTAATCCAGTGAAGGTAGATGAGGTCTTATTAGTTTATGGTAGAACTTAATCCAATTATAGGCATCCTTGTATGATAAGGGAACTTTGGATACAGAGGAGACACAGGGGAAAATACTATGTTGAGACACAGAAGACAGAGGGACAAGCACCTCTGAACACAGAGGTAGAGATTGGAGTGATGCATCTATAAGCCAAAGAATTAAAAGCCAAGCATTACTGGCAACCTCCAGAACCTGGGAAGAGGCAAGGAAAGATTTTCCTCTAGAACAGAGAAAACACGGCCCTTTCAACACCTTGATTGCAAACTTCTAACCTGCAGGACTGTAAAAGGATACATTTCTGCTTGAAGCAGCCTGGTTTGTGTTATTTTATTGCCAGCAGCCCCAGGAATCTAATACACATCCCTAGAAACATTTTGTGCCTGCTTAAGTTTGAGAGCCACTAGTTAGACTTGGTTTTAAGTCCTAAATTGATTATTAACGAAAAATAGCATTTTAAAAACTGAAGTGATCAAATGAAGGGCAAGACTGTGTTACCATCAATGAAAGTCAGGGTTAATAAACATGGTACATTTGGATTAATGAACAAAATTCTATTTTGGCACATCTGGAATTGTGGCTACATTTTGAAAAAGGGATAGACCAAATCTCAATGTGCATGTTTCACACCAGAAAAGAAGCATTCATATTTGAGATACTTAGATCTAAAGCTTTATGTCTTTAATATTGCTCACCAATATTGGGGCACCTAGGTGGCACATTGTTTAAGCATCTGACTCTGATTTCAGTTCAGCTCATGATCTCAGGGTCCTGAGATTGAGCTCCCTATCAGGCTCTGCTATCAGCGTAGAATCTGCTTGAGATTCTTTCCCTCATTCTCTGCCCTTCCCCCTGCTCACATTCTCTCTCTCTCCTCTCTCAAATAAATTAAAATAAATAAATAAATAAATAAATAAATAAATAAATCTTAAAAAAAAATTACTAGTCTTTTAAGGGCCCAAATACAGAGCTTCTATTTTTTTAAGTTTTTTTAAAAATTTATTCATGAATGAGAGACACACACACAGAGAGACAGGCAGAGAGACACAGGCAGAGGGAGAAGCAGGTTCCATGCAGGGAGCTGGATGTGGGACTCGATCCCAGGTCTCCAGGATCACACCCCAGGCTGAAGGCGGCGCTAAACCGCTGAGCCACCAGGGCTGCCCCAGAGCTTCTATTTTAATAAATTATTGATAGATCGATAAATGATAGATGATAGATAGATTAGATAGATAGATAGATAGATAGATAGATAGATAGATAGAGGCAGTTTTAAAGTTTTAAGTTCCAGTTAGTAAACATAGTGTAATATTGGTTTCAAGTGTAGAATTAATGATTCATCAGTTACATAGAATGCCCATCACCCATTTAGCCAACCCCCTGCCCACTTCCCCTCCATCAACCCTCTTTGTTATCTATACTTAAGAGTCTTTTATGATTTGCCTCCCTGTCTTTTTTTCCCCCTTGCCCTGTGTTTATCTGTTATAAATTAAACTTACCTAAGAATAGCTTTTCAGTAACTTTTCCAGAAAAACATTTTTAAGGTGTGGTAGGTGGTATCTAAAATGATTTCCAATGACTCCCAACTTCTGGCACTCAGATTTTGTATGATGCTCTCCCTTTGATGTGGTCTACACCTGCTGACTTGCTTTTAGCAAATACTATATGGTAAATGTGGCATACTACTTTAGGGATTAGGTTTGAAAAGACTGTGTCTCGGGACACCTGGGTGGCTCAGTGATTGAGCATCTGCCTTTGGCTTAGGTCGTGATCCTGGGGTCCTGGGATCAAGTCCTGCATCAGGCTCCCTATAGGGAGCCCGCTTCTTCCTCTATGTCTCTGCCTCTGTCTCTGTGTCTCTCATGAATAAAATCTTAAAAAAAAGAAAAAAGACCATTACACTCTCTGGCTCTTCTTGCTTGGTGTTTTGATGGAATAAGTTGCTATGTTGTAAGTATAGGCCATAAATATATATGGCTTCCTTCTTTCTATAGATCTCAAGTATAAATGCTTATGATGTTCCCTTAAGGGGATACCTGCTGCAAAGAAATGAGGGCAGCCAACAGCCAGCAAGGAACTGAGGCCGTCAGTCCAACAGCTTGCAAAATATTGAATCCTGTCAGCAGCCACATGAATGAATTTGGAAGAGTGTCCTTTTATGTTTGACCTTTGAGATGGCCATAGCCTAGCTAAAACCTTCGTTGTAGTCCTGTGAGATCCTAAGCCAGAGGATCCAGTTAAGCTTTCATGGATATCTGACCCAAGGAAACTGAGATAAGTATTTTATGCCACTAAATCTTTGTATAATTTCCTTTTTTAAAAAACAATTTTTATTTAAGAGAGCACTCACAAGGAGAAGGAGGGGCAGAGGAAGAAGCAGGCTCCCCAGTGAGCAGGAAGCCTGTCACAGTCACCCCATTTCCCCTCCCACCTCCTTCCACTACCCCTTGTTTGTTTCCCAGAGTTAGGAGCATCTCATGTTTTGTCACCCTCTCTGATTTTTCCCACTCATCTTCCCTCCTTTCCCCTATAATCCCTTCACTATTTCTTATATTCTCTGTATGAGTGAAACCATATGATGATTGTCCTTCTCCAGATGACTTACTTCACTCAGCATAATACCCTCTAGTTCCATCCACGTCGAAGCAAATGGTGGGTATTTGTCATTTCTGGTGGTTGAGTAATATTCCATTGTATGTATAGACCACATCTTCTTTATCCATTCATTTGTTGACGGACACCGGGCTCCTTCCACAGTTGGGCTATTGTGGACATTGCTGCTGTGAAAACTGGGGTGCAGGTGTTCTGGCGTTTCACTGCATCTGTGTCTTTGGGGTAAATCCCCAGTACTGCAATTGCAATTTTTAACTCTTTGAGGAACCTCCACACAGTTTTCCAGAGTGGCTGCACCAGTTCACATTCCCACCAACAGTGCAAGAGGGTCCTCCTTTCTCCACATCCTCTCCAACATTTTTTGTTTCCTGTCTTGTTAATTTTCCCCATTCTCACTGGTGTGAGTTGGTATCTCATTGTGGTTTTGATTTCTATTTCCCTGATGGCAAGTGATGTGGAGCATTTTCTCATATGCTTGTTGGCCATGTCTATGTCTTCCTCTCTGAAATTTCGGTTCATGTCTTTTGCCCATTTCATGATTGGCTTGTTTGTTTCTTGGGTGTTGAGTTTAATATGTTCTTTACAGATCTTGGATACCAGACCTTTATCTGATACGTCATTTGCAAATATATTCTCCCATTCTGCAGGCTGTCTTTTAGTTTTGCCAAAAGACGAAAAACTGGGCCCGGTCCCCAGTCTTCCAAAAATCTCACAGCACTGGATGGTACCCAGTAGACAGGCATTTCATAAACGTAATTTTAAAGCTCTTACTGTTGTGGTTGCCTCATTTTCCAAAGCTATCTTGATTCTGCTGGAGTCTGCTTAAAAAGAGAAGGTAGGAAGAAGAAGGATGCAAAGGCTCACATTATTACGTTCCTCATGTGATCTGCATAAAGCTTGAAAGACAAGTAAGGTTTTTAAAGTCAGAGAGCCAAAGCATTAGCCTGAATAGTGATAGCAAGCTTTAATCATCTGGTAATTTAAACAGAGGTTATTTCTGCTGTGTTATTCCTAATGTTAACATCTGAAAAGGTAAGACACTGCGATTCACTCTTCCTGACAGCTGTCACAGCCCGTGGGACAGGGGTCCCTCACAAGAAAGGAGCTGCTTATTCCCTCACTAGGCGCCAGCAGCGGCAGTCAGGGAGAACTCAGGCACCAGGTCCCTCTTCTAAGGGTGGCTGATTTTCCCTGGCAGAGCCCAGCCATCCATGTTCATTCATTCAACACTTTAAAAACTTGTTACTGAACGTCTATGATGAAGATACAACAGTGAGTAAATTAGATGTAGCCCCTGCCCTCACACAGCGTTCACTGTTCCGGTGGCACTGTCTCCTGACCAGGTGGAGATGCTACCTGACTCATGGTCTGACATGGTGGCACTTCTCCACTGGTTTATTCCTCTTTTTAGAAATGGTAAAACTATACTCAGCTACACCATTTTGAAACTTTTCTCAGACTTTTTGTTGTTGTTGTTATTGCCAAGCATTTTAAAACTAATTTCGCAGTACCCTGGCATATAGACAAAAGCTACAAAATGGTACCTAAGGTAAAATTAACACGAAAGCAAACTGTTGAAACAAAGGTAATGGCTACCCTCTGAGGAATGGAGAAAAGGCTGAATTATAAGACCGAAGGGTTTGCGTTACTAAGAAGGATATACATTCCTACAAAAACAACATTTAAAATTTAACTTCCAGAAAACGGTACAGTTTTTGAGTATCTCTTGTGGAGTATGTGACACTAAGATAATGGGCACCAAACAACAGAGGTTTGCAACATGTCCCTGCAGTGAGTGGATGATCTATTTCTATTTGTCTTCTCTCTTATTCTGCTTGTATCTACCATCTTCAGTGGATCTCTTCAGATGGAAAGTCTGAGTCACTGATGACAAAGGAAAAGGAACAAACTTATGGGCGCCTGGCTGGCTCAGTCGGTAGAGTATACAACAAAAATCTTGCTCTGAGGGTCGTAAGTTTGTGCCCCATGTTGGGCATCGAGTTTACTTAAAAAAAAAAAAAAAAAAAAGGAACAAAAATAGCTTTGAAAAAATTAAAAGATGACAACTTCCAAAGAGACAATAAATTACATTTGAAATTTGTTCAGGATTGACTAAATATATAAGGAAGTTTTGTGTAGCTATTACGTGGACAGTTTCAACTCTTGAAAAGGCTCTACTTTTTAAACTTTTGTTTACCAGATGGTTCTATGGGCACATGGGGATAATTCCTTAGAAGATTAACATTGCATTTTTGTGGTTAGATTCCTAGGCCAGGACACAGAAGCTTTCTACCTGACCAAAGGGAACATGGTACCAATAATGAAACAGAGGACAATCATTAAAATCTCCAAAGTAGGCTTTTTGATCTGTGGAAAACAAAATGTATAAGAATCAGTGCAGAATTACATCTGAAATATGCAATAAGAAAATTTTAATCTCAAGAGATCTCTGAAATTCTAGTAACTTGAAAATTATAGTTTTCTTTTTGGCTAAACTACATTTTAAAAGAAAATTTAACAAAAAGTAAGCTTTCTAAAATTCTTATCTTTTTTTCTTGGTGTATTATGCTTAGAATTTTTGGTTTCTTCTAATACCTGCTCGCTATATTCTGTGATGATCTGAAAATTTAAAGTAGAGAATTTAAAGATGCTGAGTACAAGTTTCTTTAGACACTGCCATAATGTCATTTAGTCAACATTCTTCCCCACAATCCTATTTATAGTTGAAAAATAGAAGTGCCATTTAGAAAATATCTACAATTTAGACACATAAATAGACGTTACTACATGTCTAGAAAAAGATCAGAAAGGTTATGCCAACTCTCCCTGTCAGTATTCTTGGAGAACAGCATTGTGTAAGGGAGAGGAGGAGGAAAAATAAGGTTTTCTTTTTGTGTGTACTTTTCTGCAATATTTGAATTTTTACAAGCATGTACTTCATGTTGTGTTTAAAAGATAACAAACCATTTGACCATACTTGAAAACTGCTCACAGTTGATCTATCATACCTCTGGGGGTAAGCACTTGCGGATAAGCCAAGCCAAAGAGCCTCTAGAGAGAAGTGTCATAGCAGAAGGGCGATGTGAGGGATTTCCTTTAAACATCTGCTTGATTAGATGCTGGAGTTCACAGGAGTACTGAGATGGCAATGGGCTCATGGACCCCTGACATATTTTGAGAATAAGACTTTTCCAGCTATTTGCCTGAACTAAAAAGTAAAGCTGAATTGTAAGAGCAGAGACAAGGCAAGAGTTGAAGAAATGACCAGCTCAACTGAATTCTTATGAATTAATTTAATTTTCTAAGAATATCTGCTACCTGGTCATTTTTCTTCCCAGAGAAGTCCTTCAGGTACTATTTGAAATCTTAACAGTAGGTTCAGAAGGAAGGTAAATGTAAATAATGCAAAACTTCCCCATCTAGATAAAGTCTTAGCACCTGTAATCAATGTGTTTGCAGATACAAATTTTTCACATATTTTAAAAATCAAAGTAAAATACACATGTAGCTTTTTAAGAAGTCAATTGAACTAACAGGCTTTTCAACCATTTGCTTCATTCCTCCCCAGAAGCCCCTAGGCCTGCTCCCCCTGTGATATGCACTCCAGAATGTTCCAGCTTTAAACTTCTACTGCCAAATCCTTTTTACCTTTCTCGTCATCAAAGGAGCTATTAAAATTTGACAAGCAATAGAATGGGATACAAAATGACATGCCAGGATAACATTTAAAAAAATCTTCACTGAAAAAAAAAAACTTCACTGTATAGTAAACATTGAAATTAACATTAGATGTTAGTTAGCCTTGGTAATACTTATGTAAGAACATGTTGGCATTCTGCCTTGGAAGTACACTACCCTACTAACAAAATACGCAAGTGAAGATATGAAAAAGGAAAAAAATCAACATATAACAAAGGAAAAATTCAGGTGAAAAATAAGATTGAATCTTGTCTCAGGTGTTTCAAACATTATATTAGGTTTCTACATTTCCTAAAGGTTTGAGTACTGCTTTTGCCTCAAAGTAGATGAGAGAACAGATTGTTTGCCAAATATCAGCGCACTATATGCCTTAATTCTTATTCCTGCTAGAAAAAAATAAGAACATGTATATAAAAGTTCACAAAAAAGACAAAATCAGGGGAATAAAGAATATAATCATAAATAAGTTACTGAATTTTAAAAATAATCTTATCTGTATATGACAGTGGTTCTCCACTTGGACTGTACATTAGAATCAGCTGTTTTAAAGATTCAGTTATTTGAGAGACAGACCGAGAGCAGGCATGAGCAGGGAGAAAAGCAGACTCCAAGCTGAGCGCCGGGAGCCCTACACAAGGGCTTGATCTCATGATTCTTAGATCATGACCTAGTGCTAAAACCAAGAGTCAGGCGCTCAACCAACTGAGCCACCCAGGCACCCCTGGAATCGATTGTTTTAAAATACACTAGTGTCCAGGACACCCTCAGGGATTTCTTTTTTTAAAAAAATATTTTATTTATTCGAGAGAGAGAGAGGCAGAGACACAGGCAGACAGAGAAGCAGGCTCCGTGCCAGGAGCCCGATGCAGGACTCGATCCCAGGACTCCAGGATCACGCCCTGGGCCAAAGGCAGGCACTAAACTGCTGAGCCACCCAGGGATCCCAGGGATCTCAATTCAATTACTGTGACATGGGCCCTGGCATTGCCATTTTGTAGTCTCCCAAGTTGTTCTATTGATACAGCTGGCATTATAAACCATGCACATTCAAGGAAGATAGCATATGGCTTCAGTTAAGTGCCTTTCACCTGGTGGTGGTGAAGGTTTTTTTCTCCATCACCCATTCTCCTACCTCTCAAGCACATCTGTAAAGACGCTTGCTGGGGGTGTGTGGGATAGGCGAAACAGGTGGAGTGGATTAAGAGGCACAGACTTCCAAGTATAAAATAAATAAGTCTCGAGGATGAAAAGTACAGTCCGATAGTCAATATCAGAATAACATCGTATGTGATAGATGGTAACTATGGTTACAGTGAGCATTCTGTAATGTACAAAAGTTTTGAATCACTATATCATGCACCTGAAACTAACATAATACTCTAGGTCAACCATATTTCAATTAAAATTTAAAAATGAAAAAATGCTTGATTAGAGCCAAATTTTAATCTGTGCCCAAAGGACAGAAATTATTTCTATGCAAAGCTACAAATAAGGATGAGTAGTATGTTCTGTGTAATAAATAACTGCTAAATAAACAGGCAAGTTATTTAACCTCTTTTTTGCTAAATTATTTCTGAAAATATCTTGAAAAAATAAATGTTAAGATAATTTTTTCCACAACAGCCCAAAGGTGAAAATAATCCAAATGTCCAACAACAGATGAATGGATAAACAAAACAAGGTATAGGGAAGCCCCGGTGGCTCAGCGGTTTAGCGCCGCCTCAGCCCAGGGCATGATCCCAGGTCAGGCTCTCTGCATGGAGCCTGCTTCTCCCTCTGCCTGTGTCTCTGCCTCTCTCTCTCTCTCTCTCTGTGTCTCTCATGAATAAATAAATAAAATCTTTTTAAAAAATTAAAAAAAAAACAAGGTATAAACACAGAATGGAATAATTATCCTATCAAAGAAAGGAATGAAATTCTGACACATGCTACAACATGGATAAATCTTAAAAAAATTATGCCACATGAAATAAGCCAGACACAAAGGGAAAAGTACTCTGTAATTCCAATTATATGAAATATCTAGAATATGCATATTCACAGAGACAGAAAGTGGATTAGAAGTTACTAGGGGCTGGAGGGGAAGGATGTGGATTGGAAGCTATTGTTTAAATTTTAGGACAGTGGAAAAGCTTTGCAAATAGGGACTAGTGATGATTATACAATATTGCAAAGTAATGCCCCTCAAAATGGTTAAAATGGGGAATTTAATGTTATATATATATATATATTACCAACATAAAAAAACTGAGAATAGTGAAAAAAAGAAGGGAGGGAGGAAAGGAAAGGTAGGCAAGCTAAATATAAAACCACAGAAACTAAATAATAGATATATTTCCCTTAGTATATGCTACAAAAGGGGCTGAAGGCAAAAGTGACACCCATGGAAACAGGCATGCATTCATCTCTTAGAAGGTGGAGGAGGCTCAGTAACAGATCCTGAGACTGAAAACGAAGCAAGCTACTCCATACCATTTACTCAGACTTTTATGGAGGGTAATTACCGACAGGGTGGATGAGTGGGGGGGGGGGGGGGGGGGGGGGGGGGGGGGGGCAAAGCCGGCAGAGGAATCCAGGGCACTACATGGCTATTTTCGGCCCTAGTCTCCACCCCTTCTCTGAAACTATCTAGACCTTAACTCCCAGCTTTTCTGGAGGCAGGGGCACGGTGGGGAGGTCACAAGGTAGTTATCTGTGAGCCAGAGGGAAGAACAAGATGGAAGGCCAGAGACGGAGTCAATGCTCTGCACTCCTACATCATCCCAGGGAAGCAAACTGCCAAGTGGAATCTGGCACATTACTAAGGACTTTGCCAGATATGACAAGGAGCTGCCTTTTCCATTTTGCACACCATACTTACTGGATGCTTAAGGGTACAAGTTCATACAGAATGCATCCCAAGGATCAGATGTCACTGGAAGCATAAAGAAGCAATGGAATGACAAATGGGTTATGAGTGATTATATGAAATATAAAAAAAATCAAAAATGAAAAATTACCTTTAATAAGAATAAATAGCACAAGTAATTTCTAGTTACTAACATAAAATAAATGGTAAGTGTGGTCTAATACGTAGATACTTACTAACAGTAATGGTCACAGTAAAACTCTCTGCTCTCCAGCCTCTATCTCTCTATATCAGGGTGATTCGGGTATCATTTCAGTAGCATTTGGTACAGGACTGAATATTTGCGGGCTCAGACTGGCAGAGCTGGAAGGACTGTAGAAGTCATGCAGTGCAGTGTGCACCGAGGTCATCCATGCACAACCCCAGGCTGTTGATCACACTTCCTGATAAACAGGTCTCTACCCCAGGCACAGCCTGTGCCCCTGTTGGATGGCTCTACGGGATAGTGATCTTCCTTATCATAAGCCAAGATGTGTCTTCTGGAAACCCTTGCCATGCCCTGAGTTACCTGTACATTCCCAAACACAGAGAAAAAAAACTACTCATACTTCCACAAAATAGTTCTTCAAAAATCGTAAGAAGATTCTATGGTTTGCCCCATACACCTACCTTCCTCCATACTAAGCATTCTCATTTCCTCACAACCAGCTGTCATGCCCCAGACTTTTAGTATGTGACAATCTCTCCATTTTAATTAATGGCTTTAATCAACTGTTAAAACCAACTTTTGATTTTTTAAAATTTCAAAGCTAGAGAAAAGTCAGTGTCCATGTGCTCTTAGAGTCCCCTATTGTTAACATTTGCCACATCTGTGAGCTGTTGCCCTCTTCCATATATATATCTGAACCTCTTTAAATAAAGACTGCAGACCCCCAAGACCTTACTCCTAAATGCGTCAGGATGATCTCCTAAGAGCAAGGATATTCTTCCTCATAAACCTAATACCATTGTCACATCCAAGAAAGTTAAACTTAATCCAATATTATTGAATATCTGTCCAAACTCAAATTCCCCCTATCGTCCCAGTAAGTTCCTTTATTGGGACAGCTACTCTGTCCCCAATTCACTCCAATTTTATTTTATTTTTTTATTCAAATTCAGTATTAGTTTCAGAAGTATAGGTCAGTGATTCATTAGTCTTATATAACACCCTGTGCTCATTACATCACCTGCCCTCCATCACCCAGTTACCCCATCCCACCCACGACCCACGATTCCAGCCCCAATTCACTCAATTTTACTATTAAAAGAACCAATTCAGTAGGGATTATCATACCCTTTTCAGAAACCAACCACGCAGAGGGTAAGATAAGCGAGCCTTTAGGTGTTTCTACTTTTAAGAATTCATGCCAAGAATGTGTTACAAAATAATGACCTATTTATGCACAACAGGTATGTTAATCACAACACTGTTTATGATACTGAAAATTGGAAATATATCATTAGAGGAACAATATTTTTTTTTGCAAGGATGTCTTATTTATTTTCTTTTTTCTTTTTTTTTCATTTTTTAATAATAAATTTATTTTTATTGGTGTTCAATTTGCCAACATACAGAATAACACCCAGTGCTCATCTCGTCAAGTGCCCACCTCAGTGCCCGCCACCCAGTCACCCCCACCCCCCGCCCTCCTCCCCTTCCACCACCCCTAGTTCATTTCCCAGAGTTAGGAGTCTTCCATGTTCTGTCTCCCTTTCTGATATTTCCCACTTATTTTTTCTAGAGGAACATATTTTTGAAGAGTTTAAATATGTGGTGGTAAAAAAAAACAACAACAGAATACCAGTTGTACGTAGAATACATAAACTGGGTTTAGAGGGGAAAGCAAATGGATGGAGAAAACACCAAAATGTCATTAATATCAGTGAAAAAGTAGGTGGTTGCCATATCCCTTCATGTATACCTCTATATTTCCAATACATCCCCTGCTCACCCACTGTATTAATGGGCACATTATTACGTATATTCAGAAAAATATTGTTTTAACTCATAAGGCCTTCGTACTGTCTTCTTATAATTAATTAATCTAGTAGTCAAGTACTGGTTAGCCAGTCCTGTAAATATTAACTCACTGACATAATCCAGTGGTTTCCAAATTTTGCTGCACATTGGAATCACTTGGTGATCCTGGAATATTACTGATGCTTCCTTCCCTGCACCCCAGACATTCCGATCATTCTGATACAACTGGTAGGGTTGCAACCTATGCTTTGGGTTTTTTTTTTTTTTAAGATTTTATTTATTCATTCATGAGAGACACACACATAGAGGCAGAGACACAGGCAGAGGGAGAAGCAGGCTCCATGCAGAGAGCCTGACGTGGGACTGGATCCCCAGTCCCCAAGATCACTCCCCAGGCTGAAGGCGGCACCAAACCATGGAGCCACCTGGGCTGTGCATGCTTTAGGATTTTTAAAAGTGAGAGAAGCAGAATGTGTGAATCAGTCATGTCATTCATATCATACTGTCCCTAGAAATGACTAGCCTTTCCTTCAGCTTTTACATTTAGCTCCTTTCAGCTCTGATTAAAACAGTTGGAAAACTATGACTTTCATCTAGAAGCCTGGGCATTTAGATTCTCTTTCAAATATAGTTTTCAAAAACCATACTTCACCTGAAGGCTACACTGCCTGTCACCAAGCAGTCATGCTTGGTACTCATTATAACAAGTAAGTCGTTACTTACCTTTTATTATTATAAGGCATGTTTTCCCAAATTTCTGGGGGCACGTAATAAGGTGTTCCCACGTATGTACAAGCAAACACCATAGGACTAAAACCATAAAAAGGCAAAACATGATTACAGAGCATTCCTGAATAATGGACGTTTTGATGGCTGTCACTACTACAGAATAGATGTACATACTTGGACAGAAGACAGGCAGATCCAAAATCTCCCAGTTTTACTTTTCCATTTTGGGTGAGGAAGATATTCTGCATTAAAAAAGAGGAGCTCAGATTATGTCTAGCATCATTCACACCGAAGGCAGAGATCTCCAGAGAAGCTGTCTCTCAATGCCTGCTGATGAGGGAGATTTAAGGATAGAGATGCTGACAGCTGAGTCCCAGAGTGGAACATAAAAGAACAAGATACCCTCTTGACAGCTACATATTCCCCTGCTTGGGAATTCAGGATTACAGCTTAGAAATCAAACAAGTGAGCTTAAGACTGTATCAGCAGACCCTAATGGACGGCCTGGGCCCCTGGGTCAGGGACTCCATGTGGCAGGTTCAGGTACAGTCTTAGCACTCACTCAGAGAGGCTGGGACATAGTAACATACATGAGTAAAGAGATTTAATAGTCTTTCTCAGGTAGTACCTTACCTGACTTGTATAAATATTATGTTAACAAATGTTTCTAGGCTAAATAAAAATGTCCCAAAAGAAAACAAAATAACACAGAAAAAAAGAGTGGAATAGTTTTTGTTTCTGTTTTTGCTTATTTAGGCCCCAAAAGGTATTCCACTTACTTTGGACTTGCAAATTCACAGGCCCACCTGGACCTACTCAACCAGAAACTTGGAGGTGGGGCCCAGCAATCTGTGTTTTAACCTCCAGATGACTTTGAAGCACACTTGAGAATCAGTAAAAGAGGTCAAGAACATAGTGGAGAAATAAATACTTAGAATTCTGAGAATCTCATTAAAATGTATTTTTAAAAAATTGATAAGACATTATTAAGCAGCCTCCATGGCACAGATTCTTTCCTGTGACAACTCTGATAAACAAGGATAAGGCAGTACCTTCCTCATCTTCCAGGGAAATAAAACCCAGAGCTGATCCACAGAATAGCTTCCCTGATAACAAAAATTAGCATTTTAAGTTTTTGCTCTTCATTGTATTTTTATGCTCCATTTTCATTAATATGGCACCTAAGTTGCTTCTGCTGAGGCTTCCTACCCTCTTAGGTATGCAAAGTTGGAATTACAAATTGGTCATTGAGATAAAAGTAAACAGCAATTGCCACCTGGACTATTTTTCTCCCTTTTTATTAATTACAATATCCTAAAATCCATATAGAATATATCAAGACCTTATAAAGCTAATGAATAAACCTATTACATCTTTTGTTCAAAAGAACAATTCCATGTTAAATATCAAGAACTGATTTTCCTGAACCAGTGAGTGTACACTTTCAACATGAGCTAACTGCTTCAGCAGTAACCTTGGGAAGCCTTATTTCATTCATGGCAAACATGTGATCACTGTTTTCTTGTTGAACCAAAAGGGCTGTGCTGACGGAGCCCTCTCCGATCACTCTCAGGACCATGTAGCCATCCATGCTGGGGCACCACGCAGCCCGGCTCCACGGACACAGACACTAGGATCTCTCCCAAACTGTGTTCAAAATCAGAAACGTTGAGAATTAAATTTAGTTTCAAAAGGCAGAATTAAGTCAAAGTAGCTCTAATCACCACAATAGGACAACGGCAATTTATTCCTTTATTGCCTGAACACGTAGACCTTCAGGACCTACACAAGTTTTTATAATTCTGAAAAAAAAAAAAAATTTACTAACCGTACTGCATTTATCAAAATATCCGCATATAAGTGGCCCCGTGCAGTTCAAACCTGTGTTGTTCGAGGGTGGTTTGTATCTTTCAATGCCAGAGGCAGTTTTTCAGCACCGCACTTTGACCTCTCATGGTCCCTGCCATCACACATGCCCCAAACAGATGGGACCTCAGACCTCTATAAATGTAGGGGGATGAGCCTTACAGAAAGTTGTGCTAGCATATGGCAGAACTATCCACAGGAGTTAGGAAAATGATATTTAACTGAAGCCTGAAGGATGAATGGAATTTGGCTAGGCAACAAGCAGCAGGCAAGAGTGATGTAAGCTGAGGGGCTGGCATATCTAAGAGCAAGAGACTGTGTTCGGTTCAGGGAATTGAAAGAGGACTGTAACAGACTGGTGAGACAGACAGGGTCTTATCTGAAGGCCACTGTAAGTCAAGTTCAGGTTGTTGGATTTTATCCTTGGGGTAATTAATGTGCTGCCTCTGAAGACAAGAGCATATTAGAAAAATCACTCACTCTGGCTGCAGAGCAAATGGACTGCACACTTGACGGGGCAGGAGGGCCAGACTCCTGAAGCAACAGAAAAGGCAGGAAAATGATGAGGAGTGGAATGGGTGGTGGCAATGGGGATGAAGAAAATGAGGAGAAAATATGTAGAAAGAATTGGTAGGATTTATGGGGGACAAGCAGAAAGAAAACGACAAGACAGACCTCCCAGGTTGCCAGTGTAAACTGAGTGAATGATGATACCATTCCTTGAGAGGAAGGAAAAGCACAATGGCTGTGTGTGTGTGTGTGTGTGTGTGTGTGTGTGTGTTTAATTTTCCTGGCAGTGGGAATGTGGCAGGGGTGGGGAATGGCCTCTGAAGGGAGGCATGTGTTCCTTTTGGGACATGTGGATTTGGAAGTGCCCAAGATTAATAAGAGATAAGCAGAGTCTTTGAACTTCAGTCTTCCTTCCTGTATTTCCTGGATGAAGCAGCTAGCTGGATTAGTTCATAGGTAAAGGAGACTGAATAAAAGTTCCTAACACTTTGCCGGGTACAGAGAAGGCCCTGGTGAAATGGCAGCTATTGGTATTATTAAAAACCTTAGCAACATTGCAGGAAAAACCCCACTGGAATGAATTAACTTAATTTTCAGAAAGCTTACTTGCGTGTGTGTTTTTTAATCACACCACAAAGAATTATGAGGCACAGAGAGCATGGCAGATAGAGCAAAAATCACAATCCAAAATACATACTACAGCAACCTGTAAAATGCCGTTTGTATTCATGTGTATGATAGAATCACATGGCATCTCTATAATTAATTTTTCCATATTAACCAAATTAGATGCATTGTGTTCAATAACAATTCAAGAACAGTCAGGTCTTGAGGGACCTGGGTAGCTCAGTCGGTTAAGCATCTGCCTTACACTCAGGGCATGCATAACCCCGAGGTCCTGGGATGAAGCCCCCAACGGGGAGCCTGCTTCTGCCTCTGCCTCTGCCGCTGCCCCTACCTCCTGCTCATGCGCTCATTCCTGCTCTTTCTCTCAAATAAATAAATACAATCTTAAAAAAAAAAAAAGTCAGGTCTTTCAGTATATGTAGGGATCTGAAAGAAAGTTATTTGCCACTGTTGTCACTTACCCTTGGTATTACCCGACTTAAGGAGGCCAAGTTTTCCCATGTTTCTATCCTTTTATTCTTCAGGGTCTTTAGTCCATGTAATGGGCAGGAATCAATAAGCAAGATCAACCACTGACTTTTCTTAGCTGAAAACCAATACTATTTGGCCCCGTTACTCAGTATGACACCCATAGGCTCAGTAAAAGATCTGCATGTGCTGAGTGTGACAGTCTGTTTGCAGGCCTCTCCCGATCAAAAGCCAGGGAAGTGGTTTGGAAATAGTCAGGAGTGGGAGCGGGGAGGGAAACCTCAGCGCGTGAGCTCGGAGGCGGCACCGGGTGCCCACGGCCCTGCTGCGGGAGCGCCCGCGCCGCCGCCAGGCCCCCGCTAGGCCCCCGCTGCCGGCACCTGCGCCCCGCCGGGCGCCCAGAGGGCCGGAGGCCGCGGCGGGGGTCCTGCGGCGCGGAGAGCGGGTCTCCCGGCGCCCCCACCGCGCGAGGGCGTCGCCCGCCCGCCCGAGTCCCGGCCGCCGCCGCCAGCCCCGCTCCCGCCCGCAGAGGCCCGGCGCCAGGTCGAGGAGCCGCTCGCCGGCTTCCCGCGCCCCCGGAGTCGGCCGCAGCGGCCCCGGCGAGCGCGCTCCCGCCGGGCGGGCCGGCCGGTCGTCCCTCGGGCTGCCGGCGACGGAAGGTCCCCGGGTTGGGCGGGAGGCGCTGTAATCGGAGTAGCCGGGCCTACGAAGGACGCGTTTTAAAACCCTGACTCCTTGACTCCCTAGAACAATGCCAGTGATACTGAAGGGAAGTGTCTCCCCGCAACAAGAGTTTTGTCTCCAGTTTAAGCCAACAGCTCGTATAGCTAAGTTTCTCGGGCTCAGCACTCCCCTTGTTAGCTGCGGGACCCCGGGCAAGTGTGGAGGGCGGAACAGTGAGTGCCCCCACCCCTATCCCCGCCCCAGAGATTGTCCACATCCTTCTCCCCGGAAATTGCGGATGTTAGGTTCCAGGGCAAAGGGCTGTTAAGACTGCAGGTGGAATTAAGGTTGCCAATCAGCTAACTAAAATGTGGAGATGACTGGATTCTCCAGGTGGGCCCAGTGTGATGGATGGCAAGGGCCCCTCCAAGTGGATGAGGGTAGGGTGGTGGTCAGAGAGACATTTCAAGATGGAGGACCCTGCCACCAGCCAAGGAATGCAGGAGGCCTTAAAGAAGCTGGAAAAGAGGTCGCCTGTGTGGCTCAGTTAATTGTCTGCCTTCTATTCAGGACAGGGTCCTGGGAGATCCAGCTGGCATCAGGCTCCCTGCTCAGTAGGGAGTCGGCTTCTCCCTCTCCCCTCCCCCATCCTCTTTCTTTTGCTCTCTCATATAAATGACTTTTTAAAAAAGGGCTGGAAAAGGCCAGGAAACAAATTGCCCCCTTGAACTTCCAGAAGAAAGACAATTCTGCTTATACCTTTACTACAGTGAGATCCAATCCAGACTTCTGATTTGCAGAAGAGAGTACATTTGTGTTGTTTTCAGCCACTAAATTTATGATTATTACAGCAGCAAGTCTAAGAAACCTAGACAGAAACTTAGACAAGCAAGGTTCTAGTTCCTACCTTGTAGGAATACTGTGAAAGTCAAAATGGATATATATTAGAATATATATATATATTTAGAGCAACTTCTGGTTGAACCTATAAGTGGTGAACGTGTTCACCATAACACGGCAGAGTTATGTGATTAATCTGAGGTGTAGTGATTAGAGCAGGGCCTCTGGAGTATCATGTTCTTTCTGAATGGTCAACATTTGCAGTATCCGCACTGCTTGGTTTCAATTAAAGAAACAAACAAAAACTACTATACATGCCTATGCCTAGAATGCTGCTACGAGCTTGTTTCCATGAACTAATGCTCCTGCTGATTAGCCACAGGCACAAGACCCCAACTACTTTATATTCATGACAGCATTGGGGCAAAAGTCATAAAAACATTTTCTTTCCCACCCAATGTAGATAGTCATGAAAAGGACTTTGTATCCTCTCATGGTTCTAGAGCCCAGAAGTCCAAAACAAGGGTGTCAGCAGGATCCTTGCTGAAGACTCAGAGAGGGACAGGTTTTGGGCCTTTCCCTTTGGCTTGTAGAATGCTGTCACCTGTCTCCTCACATCTCTTCCCAGTCATATTGGATTAGGAACCAACCCTACACCTACCTGACTTCATCTTCTTCATCTTAGTAAATTGCATCTGCAATGATCCTATTTCCAAGTAAGGTCACATTCTGGAATACTGGGACTTAAAGACTCCAACTATCTTTTTTTTGGGGTGGGGGGGGAGGTGACACAATTCAACCTAATGATCAGCAAGCACAGACTAGTGTGTATGGAGGAAGAGAACAGATATGACCCCTGTTCTCTCCAGCCATTGCCAAGGTGTGGATCCCAGCCAGGGTAGCTTCTGAACTGGGTAAGTGATTGGAAGTGAATGTTACTATACATAACATGTACAAGGTACTAGGCAGTTTTAAGTGTCAACACATGTGAAGTGCTTAGAGTAGAACTAGATAAGTGTTACCTATCAACTCATTTTAATCTCCAGAGCAACTCTAAAGGTGCAATTATCTCTGAGGCACAAAGAAGCTATTTGCCTCTGATCCATGGCTAGTTAAGTGGTAGGACTGGAAATAGAACTCAGGAGGTAGGACTCAAGTCTGATTCCTAACCACCATCCAACAGTTAGATGTTGCCTGCAATGCTAAACAGTGTGAAAAGCTGATCAAGTTGAAAAGCTCCCATGTAGTCTTAATGTTACATTGATCTAGGTCAATGAAACGTTAACTTAGTGAGAAAAAAATTTGTAGAACCATATATGAAGTATGGTGCCACTTATGACCAACGAAGCAAAACCTACAAAATCCACACATACCCATGTGTGTTTATATGTGTATAAGTCTATGTATAGGTTAAATAAACAAAAATTGGGGGTTACTGTACTAATATTAGTAACATTCAAGAAGGGTGGTGTGGTTGGAGTAGAGAAATCGTGCTTTACCTGTATTTGGATTTAACAAACATATATTTGGATACACAAGTGATGGGCTGTAGAAAACCCCAGGCAGGAGTCTCTGCTTTTGTCTTGGTAGTTACTTTATCATTCTGTTTATTAGTGACTTTTGCTCCCCAAACTTCATATGATCACCCAGTACCTCATTTTCAAATATTTCAGGTCTAACTAACTAGAAAAGACTCAGTCTCGATTCCCAAATACCTATGAAGAAGACAGTCCAGATGGGGTGAGGTGCCTATTCTGGCCAATCAACCAGGGGAACAGCCAGATAATACGACAAAATGACAGAGGGGATTATTTCCACTTTACCCCTCAGAATCAACTAAGTAACTTCACCATGGTCACTTTTAAGGAAAGGTAGGAGCTGAGATTTTTTTTTTTTTTTAAAGATTTATCTATTTATTCATGATAGAGAGAGGCAGAGACACAGGCAGAGGGAAGCAGGCTCCATGCCGGGAGCCCGACCCAGGACTCGATCCCGGGACTCCAGGATCGCGCCCTGGGCCAAAGGCAGGCTCTAAACCGCTGAGCCACCCAGGGATCCCCGGAGCTGAGATTCTGAATGTAGATCTGTTGGGACTTCAAAGCTCACGCACCATATTATATGCTTGGAGATACTGAGCTTGGAACAAACCTAGGTCAGACACTGGATAATGGTTCTTAAGCAGCTGAAAAGGAGTGAGACCTATGTCTGTTTAAAGAGACAGACTTTCCCACAGTTGAGGGAGGAGAGGGAAAAGCTCTCTATGAAACTTGTCCAAGCAGAATGGTTTATCGCAAGTTCCTCTCATTGAGACATTTCAAGCTACTCTGTATGGCCAAATGAAGCACATGGTATGCTTCTTATGAGACAAAGTATAGGCCAGCTTGAAGTTTATTTTAAAATGGCACATTTTGCACCATTTATACAAAGCATGAAAAAAAAATTTAAGGTAAAAATTAAAAATTAAGATAAACCTTTAGATAGATAGATAAATATGTGCTTAATGGTATTTCCTTTTGAAAAATTTGGGTATTAAAAACCCCAAGTCAAATCCAACATAATGTATTTCAAAAGAAAGGTTCAAATTTATTCACTGTAGTTAAACTGCATTTCGTATTTGTTGAAATAAATGTCACTGAAACATCACTATACAGATATATTTAATCAACATTAGGTACAGTTTATAAAAGAATAAAAATCTTCTCGAGAGCATAAGACAATAGAACCAAAGACAGGTGCCATTATACAAATGGAATGAGTGAACAAAAGACTAGGATTTTCAAGCACATTTATATTACACAGTTTTGAAACTACTGACTCTTTGTAGAATTGATAGAAGATAGTTTGGAGACTTATAAGGCAATTTTACACATGATATTTATGTGTGGAGAGAAGACTTAATTGCACATAACTATCCTGTTTTAACGGACATGACTTAATAGTAGAGTCAGTATTCTGTTTAAAGGCTGGCATGTATATTCTAAATTTTAAGAACATGTCCAGATAAATATATAAATTTTACCTAGAATACCTTTTCTGATGATGCATATTTACTTATATTTAATAGCTAACAATTTAAGACTATTAAAAGTGAAGCCAACATTATGATCACTATGTTCCTTGAATATAAACAGGTTTGAAATACTTGACAAAATTTAACTTTCTTAGTAACTCCCTCTGCTGAGATTGACAAGGCAACTCCTGCTATAATGTGAACATCAGTAAAAGAGCTTACTGCCATGAATACTTAGGTACTTGGCCAACTTCTAAGAGACAAGTAGCCACAACAAGCAAAAACCCCAGAACAATAAAAGTCCCATTACTGATTGTTGCTTTATTTCTCTTGTGCTGTTCCAGTCTCTGAGTACATCGGGCATAGGGCTGTGTTAGGACGGCATACAAAAACATCAGTTTCACCTCCCAACTCTGTTAACTGCTCCAGTGAAGACACACATGGATAATGGTCTTTTAACATATCTGGCAATTTAGAAGTTTTCTCTTGAATACGTTGAGAACGTCTAACTGGTGTTAGAAACTTTAGCTCTTTAAATGTAGAATCTGTATTGTCAAACTGTATCTTCTTTTTTATACTAAAAAAGATACAAAATCATTCCCATAGTTAAAAAACATTAACATTTTCACTTTATTCTCCTATATCATTTATCATACTATAACTTGTAAGTTGCAATCATGTGATTGCCTGTCTTAAAAAAAAAAAAAAAAGAAAAAAGAACCAGTTAGGAACTGGTTTCTCTATTTGTCATTACAGTAGACTCTTGGATATCTGTACAATTGGCTAATTGCTCAATTCCAAGACCTACTATTACCAATAGCATACAGACATTAAAGTAAAATGATGCCAAAGTTTTCTTTTACAAAATGGCAATACTTAGGGAAAAAGCAAAGCAAATACAGTATTTTAAAAGGTGAAGTGTCCAGGGGTGCCTGGATGGCTCACTCAGTTAAGCATTTGACTCTTAATTTTGGCTCAGGTCATGATCTCAGGGTTGTGAGATCGAGCCTTAGAGGGCTCTGTGCTGGGTGTGGTGCCTGCTTAAGATTCTCTCTCTCTCTCTGCCTCTTGTCCCCAACTTGTACACTTTCTCTCTCTCAAAAGAAAAAAAGAAGAGGTGATGTGTCCCCGTGATATTGATTTGTTTAAAACCTTTTTATTAACAGTAGTTCTAATTGGAAGCTAAAGTTTAGGTACCGCATTTATTCTTCCTAAACATAAAAACAAATCACAACATACATTTTGAAAGTTTACCTTTGTAGGTATGGTGTAGTAGACACATTATATTTAATTAAGCAACTCCCTCCAGTTTCTGCACTGGGGGTTTTAACATCATTGGTTAGATACTTTGTTTTGTCATCTTGCTTTTTTTCATCATCTTGAAATACCACATTTCTAGGTTTCTTTTCCGTTTCTGGTTTTCCTGACTCTAGATTAACACCTATATCTTCACTGCTGACATCCTGGATGTATTCCTTGGTTGCACAAGCCTCAACATTTTCTCCTATAGAAATACATGAACAGATTAAGCTGTTGATCAAATTTAAAGAGCAAAATCAGAAGACATTAAAGTTATTCATAGTTGGTCAGGTTTTCAAAACAGAAGAACCAAACTGCCATCTCCTAACCATTACTTTTCCTAAGCCAATACTGCTGACAAATTATTAAATATTCACTACCACCTATAGGTTGGGATTATAGATACAGATATAAGAATGAAATCATCCCTGTTAAGTTCACATTCCATGGAAGAGACATGCTTGAAAGTAATTAAAATGAGAAAAATTCTATTTAGTTGACATAAGAACAAAGGGCTATGGAACCCATAAAATGTAACAGCTACCTTTGCTTGGGGGACAGGGAGAGGGCTAGAGAAAGCTTCACAAATCACATTTAGGCTGGCTCTTAAGAAACAAGTACTTGACAAGACCAAGGAAGACAATCTTGGTTATAAAGCTTAAAAGGAAATGGACCTATTAAGACAACATTAACAGGCCAGCATACTTTGAATATATAGTAAATAGCAAGGTGGGAATGTGGAAAGGAGATGATGAGTTCAGATAGGTAGAAAGTGCTGGATTGAATTATAATGAACTTTACATGCAAGAATTTTGATCTAAAAAAATCTTCACTGCAGAAATAGATACAATCAGATTTGATCTCTATAAAGGATGGTTTAGAATGGCAAAGAATGAAAAGGAATGATCTGTGATGAAAAGACAATAAAAGACAGTAAGGCTGTGGTTGTCTCTATGCAAGGTGGTAGAGAGGTAAGCAGTGAGAAGAAAGAGCCTGATTTGTAAGTTTTTTCTAACTTAGGGCTTAACAAATGAATGCATGTGCATTCGGAACAAGGGCATCTCTTCTAACATTTCTTGCTTAGGTCTCTTCAATGGCAGAGGATTTTCTTTTTTTTCCTTTTCTTTTTTTGGGAGAAGAGATGATGGTATGGAGAAGCAATGAGGGAAGGACAGTGAGTTCAAAATAAAACATGCTAGGTGAAATACCTGAGACATCTTGAGAAATCCAGCAAGCTGAAAAGACATTTATATCTGACTATTAGAGATTTTCACCAAGAGATGTTTCAGTTATAGGATATACGTGAATCTAGAAAAATTTTACATTTCATATACCTGACAGCTAAGTGACCTTCTTCCCTCTATCTACTATCCCTAGCAAAGAGAATTCTTTAATGAGCTTCTCTAGAGCACAGAAGAGATGATAGAATTTAATAGGTAAAATTTTAGAGGTCATCTAATCAAACTGCCTGATTTTATTTTTATTTATTTATTTTTTAAGATTTTATTTATTTATTCATAGAGACAGAGAGAGAGGCAGAGACACAGGCAGAGGGAGAAGCAGGCATCATACAGAGAGCCTGACGTGGGACTCCATCCAGGGTCTCCAGGATCACGTCCGGGCTGCAGGCTCCGCTAAACCGCTGATCACGCCCCGGGCTGCAGGTGGCGCTAAACCGCTGTGCCACTGGGGCTACCCAAACTGCCTCATTTTAACAAAGGGAATTAAGGCCTAGAGAGGTAAGGTAACTTTCATAGACACTCAAAGATAAATTTGAGTTTTGAACCAGACATCCTAACTAAAAGTTCTTACACTACATAGAGCCACTGAATCTCAGAGGTATGCCCACAGATGTAAGAGGAGAGAAACATCCTACAAACTTGTTTAAAAAAAGAAAAATATTCAGAGAAATTTAATAAAATCATAATTCACTGGAAAAAAATTAAAAACTTACCATATTTGACTTTTTCTTGACTCTTCATTGTTAAAATATCTGCAATTACATGTCGCATTTCTTCGATAGGCTTAATTTTTTAATGAAAAAATACGTTTTATATTCTCAGACATTAACTCAGTTGTGCAAGTCAAAAATATTAAAAACAGTGATTCTATTTCACACTTTAAAACAAGGCAGTTCTTAGACCACGTTTCTTTTCTCAGAATACTTGTTTTGCCACTTGAATTTTTGAAAATGACTCTTTTAATTTATAGAAAAAAAAAAACCCAGAAGGAATAGAATTATCAGATTAAAATTTTCCCCCACAATTTTTCTTAAGCCACTGGTAACTATTAACTGCTTGTTTGATATTAGCAAAATTAATGGACAAGTAGCAAACTAACATTAATATTTAAAGAGCTGATAATATAAGTTTAAAATGAATTTAATATAAAGTTTACTTCTTTTCTCCTACATTCAAGCCTATGGTTATGTGTTTTTTTCACATGCTATTATGCATCTCTGAACAGCTCAAGGTTGACCAGCATAACATTCACTCATTCAAAAATCAACAGTTCACTGTGTCCATTATATGCCAAAACATATAAGCACTTACTATGTTCCTCTGTACTACCATGATTGCTAACGTAACATGTTCAAGATATTATATAAAAGGGAAGTTCTGGCTCATATTCTTAGTTGTAGAACATAGTTCCTGGACCACTCACTCCTGCTTTCCACTTTCTTGGCTAATTTTCATCCTTGTTTTCAATATTCTGCTCCAGTGTCACATATTTCTCTTTACACTCTGCTTTCTATGTGAATCCTTGGCTCCAATTATGCATCCTAGCTAACCTCACACCCTTTTCCAGGTGGGATTCTGTCAAATACAATTACCATTCAGCAAGTGTTTTATACAAAATAGCCATTGAGAGAGTATCTGCTGAATATTTGATTTTTGATTCAAGTGCAAGGTCAAATAGCATTTTTTGGCTTTGCTGAGACCAAAATGAGTAGACCTTCCTTCAAGGCTAAAGAAAATAATTTTTTAAAACTCTCTGCACATAATCTCCAAAAATGCATTTTTGAGAAACTTGGTCAAAAGGAAATGCATTTTAGAAACATTTGCCCATAAAAACAAAAACCCCAACCAAACCAAAAAACCTAGAGATACAATTTATTCTGTACCCAGAGCCTTTGGTAGCAACAGTAGAAAGAGGTGAGAGGTGTGGTATCAAATCACTATGGGTCTAGTAAGTCAGAGAAACTAGTTTATTGTCATTTTCTATGTGTGGGCAGGACCAAACATATAGCATAAAAATGTGAGAATATTAAGAAATGCTCTTCAAGTGAAAGACTTCTCTCATAAAGCCACAGAACCTGCTAATATTTTAAAAGTTAATTTAACTCCACTTGCATTATATCCATTAAATTTTAATATTAAAAATTCAATTTCCCAGATTTCTTAATTATGAAATGTGCGAAATGACATGTTGTGCTAACATTTCTCACAGCAGGTTTCATTAAATGTACATTTCAGCATATATCCATTTTCTAAGGTCTGATTATCACTAGTTCATGGGCAAGTTTTAGAAGGTGGAGAAACAGCTTTTATAATATGCGATCATTGTGGTTTTTAAACATTCATTACTACTACATATGTAATCACAATTTTATCAAGTTACATTGTGATATGCTCCCAAATAACTCAATCCTTTACACTGTGTTAACAAAGATCAGTAAGTCTTAATCTTACCTGAGCCCCTGCCAAAATAGCTTTCTCATAGATTGTGATGATATTTTCAATAGGACTTGTGAGTGGTTCAATACGTGCAAGGCATATCCAATATTTAACAAGTTTTTTAGCATCTGGAATATCTTTAATCAGGTCATTGAGTATGACTAATATTTCTTCTTTTGGGCATCCCTAAAATAGCAAGCAGTGAGTGATACCCTTTAGCCTCCAAACTATGAACAATTAAGCTTACTATAATCAAGATCAATGATAACAAGAGAAAAAGTGGATAGAAAAATCATTCATAAAAAATTCAGTGTTCTCTTCCCTACTATAAACTTACTCTGAATGGTTAGCAAGAAGCATATTAATCCTAAGTACAAAGCAGGAAAAAAATGAAATTCTAATTGAGATAAATAATAGTCAAAAATGACTAACACTTTACTTGGTTTGATGATTATCCTTTTATAGATTGTGGGACTCCATTTAATAATTGATATAGAATTTCTGTACCTACCAAATGTTTGAGGGGGAACAGCTTGCAGGTTTTTAAAAACTGTCTTTGTCAGGTCTTGATATTAAGGTTAAAATCAATCTGTAATGGTTTATGTAAGTAAGAGCTATATACAATTCAATGGTAGGGCTGAAAACTTCCACAGTAATCAATGACAAACCCCAACTGAACAGAAATAAGGATATAATCAGGGAAACTCCAATTCTAATTTTCACTGGTCCTCAAAAATCACAAAAAGCTTAAGGATGCTCATGAAGACCAGAGTAAGGTTTGAAATCATATTCCGTATATTCAATCTTACTATGGATTTTTTTTTAAATTTTTATTTATTTATGATAGTCAGAGGGGGGGGGCAGAGACACAGGCAGAGGGAGAAGCAGGCTCCATGCAGGGAGCCCGACGTGGGATTCGATCCCGGGTCTCCAGGATCGCGCCCTGGGCCAAAGGCAGGCGCCAAACCGCTGCGCCACCCAGGGATTCCCCTTACTATGGATCTTAAACACCATGGGTGACCAAAGCAAGATCAAAGAGTAGTCAGGAAATAAAGTCTGGAGTTCGTATACTCTGCAGGGTTTTGTTTTGTTTTTAAATGATTATTTATTTATTCATGAGACACACAGAGAGAGAGAGAGAGGCGGAGACAGGCAGAGGGAGAGTCAGGCTCCATGCAGGGAGTCCGATATGGGACTCGATCCCAGATCTCCAGGATCACACCCTGAGCCAAAGGCAGATGCTCAACTGCTGAGCCACCCAGGCATCCCACTCTGTAGGATTTTGATCCAAATAGTGAATCTCTACAATAAGTTTAAGACCATGATGATGCTGGTTTAGATTAATGGAATTTTGTTTGCAAGAATTTTGTTAACTTGAATGTAATCTGTGATAATGAATCCCTACTTTATGTTGCCTGTCTTCGGTAAAGTATGTAATGAGTGGGAAAAAATAATACGTTAATATGCTGAAGGAGTGTAAAAAAATAGAGGTGTCAGAGTAAATATCCATCCCAGCCCATTCTATATTAACATTTTAGAGGAATGCAGAATTTCTAAGTTAAAAAAAAAAAAAAGTAAAAAAAATTTTATTATTTCTTTGATGTATTTATATGAACTCAATGAAATGGAGTCCATTTTAGGCTAAAGGGAATCTCACAATAAGTCTACAGAACACCACTAACGCATTATATGGTCAAAAGAGTGACAATAATTAATTTAGTGAGATAACATTTATAAGATAACTTACAAACTACAATCTACTACACAAATATAAGGACTGTACCTCATTAATCAGATTTAGGCATTCAGAAAATGTCTTGTTCACTTTTTCAGTAAATAATCTTTGCTCATCTTCTTCTACCATGGTAGTCCAGAAGGACCCAGATGATTTTTCATTTCGCCCTTCGGGCTCAGACTGGGTAACTCCTGAGCTAGGAGGTCTTTTTATCATTTTTCTTTTGCTAGCTTTCCACTCACTCAGACGAGCTCTATAGTGAGAAGCAGGATATAAGCATCACTATGATACTGATGATAGAATTCTGTCAGAGAAGTTAAAAAATAACTCTGGTCTTTGAGTAGCTCCACACTAGTGGCACACAGGTAAATTCACAAATTCAAAGAAAAAGAAATCCCGAACATATCAATGTTGGTAATATGATCAAAGACCCTAAGAATGCATTTTTAAATGGAGAGGTTATAAAATATTTCCTAATGGTATTAAGCACTGCAGATTATATTACAACTTAATGAAACACAAACACAGTAACTTAGCTCATATTGTCCCGCACATAAATTTGCTTCAGTTGGTCTGCGTATGATAGAGGAGAATCCACATACAAATTCTAATACATTCAAGGAGTGTATAAACCAAATTTATAAGTACTCTACTGAAAATTAAGCTAATAAAATTACATCCACTTACTTTCTCTCTTCTGCTGTTTCTTTGGGATGAATTGATCTATCAATAGTTGCTTTTGCTACAGAGTGTCTGCAAGGGTCAATGCTTTTTGACTTCTGGATCAGTCTGGTGTTAAAAGATGAAGCAGGTCTGGCTACAATTTTGGACATCAGGCTTCTTGACACTGTCGTCTTTCTCTCCACATCCTGAGAACTGGTTTTGGCACTAGATGAAACTGTGTTTAATTGCAGTAATTCCTTCTCCTGAGGCCCTTTCCGGATTGTAAGACTTCTCCTGATGCCTTGTTTCACAGGGTCCTGAGCACTGTTGCAGTGACTTCTGATAGGAGGCCGCACCAGCCGTCTGTCCTGAGAGGCAGTGCTCACAGGTCGAGTGGTGGTCATCACGTTTGGGGCTCTGTGACTTCTCACTGTGAAACTGCTGGTGTCTGCGGGCAGAGGCTCTGGGGCTTTAGGGATAGTAGCTGAAAGTTTCTTTGTTGCTACAGAACTCTCATCTCTGACTGGTAGGGGCTTTCTAAATGAATTAATCTTAGATTGAACAATTTGACCATTGTAAGACCCAAGCACAAGCTTCTTAGGCATGTTAGCATCTTGCTTTGGTTTTTCTGTAGATATTTGTTTCTTTTTACTGTTGTTTTTAAGATGAAACATTTGGCTCAATGTCATGTGTTGACTTTGAGGGCCATCTTCAATTGGTACCGACTGTCTTGTGTGATTATTATCCTCCAAATTATGTGTGTCAATTATCATTGTTAAATTGGCTAATTCATTAGAAGGTCTTAAAGGAATACAATTTTTCCCCATAGTTATATTATTTTTGTTCACAGGAAGTCTACTGACATTTTCTTTACCAGCCTAAAACAATGATTTAAGACAAATCAGTATTTCAGAACTCATTTCTTTAAGAGTTTAGGAAGGGGAAGGGGGAAAGAGGACAGTTTATGAGGGCTATGTCCATTTCTTACCATTTTTGTTTTGAATTTCAGAACTTTTGTCTCTTCCTGGATCTGGCCTTCAGAGTTCATCACTTTCTGGCCTGTACTACTTTAAAAAGTAAAAAATGAAAAAAAAGTTTAACCACATACTAAGGAAGATTTCTCTTTGGTGAGGAGGAATGAGAGAATATTAACAATCATCTGACTTTGTAATATTAAATTGAGGCAAGAATGGAGCTGACATTTGTCCTTTTTCTTCATTATAGGATGAGTTAATAGTGTAAACAAGATAGGTGAGGAATTTAAAGATATATTTTTAAAAGTCTTAACACCCTCCCCACACAGTGTACATAAACATATGATAACCTCATTCCAAACCATTCTTCCTAGTCACTCGAATCCTCAAAACCTTTATTAGGCAACATTTTCTGTAGTTAGTTTTAAGTACTTAGTAACAGACTTCCATTGAAAAAAAATTTGGCCCTCTACACATAAATTGTTTGGGAAAAACTGTACAGCCCAATGCAAAAGAATGAAACTGGACTAATTTCTCACACAATACACAAAAATAAACTCAAAATGCATTAAAGACCTAATGAAACCATAAAACTTGTAAAAAGAAACAGAGGCAATAAACTCCCAGACATCAGCCTTAGCCATATTTTGCTGGATGGGTCTCCTCAGGCAAGGGAAACAAAAGTAAAAATAACTAGGACTACATCAAACTAAAAAGCCTTTGCACATCAAAGGAAACCATCAACAAATGGAAAGGTGGGGTGCCTGGGTGGCTCAGTCGATTAAGTGTTAGACTCTTGATTTTAGCTCAGGTCATGATTTGAGGGTATGAGTCAGTCTCACCTTGAGTTTCATACTGGGTTCTGCACTGGGCTTGTAAAAGATTCTCGGTCTCCCTCTGCCCCCCATCCCCACTCAGACACATGTATGCTCTCTCAGTTTTTGTTTTTGTTTTGAGAGAAAAAAATCTAAATGAGAGAAGTTATTTATGAAATACATATCTGAAAAGGAGTTCATTTCAAAATTTATAAAGAACTCCTACTCAGGCTTTTTCACAACAGGTTTGCCACCAGAATACAGGGGTCATGAAAACCACCACTAAACCTAAACCAAAATGGAAAGGAAAAAACTCACATCAGCGTCGTCATTGGACACATAGATTCAGGCAAGTCTACCACTACTGGTCATCTGATCTACCAAAGCAGTGGGATCAACAAAAGATTGAAAAATTTGAGAAGCAGACTACTGAGGTGGGAAAGGGCTCTTTCAAGTATGCCTGGGTCTTGGATAAACTGAAAGCTGAATGTGAACGTGGTATCACTATTGATATCTCCCTGTGGAAATTTGAGACCAGCAAGTATTATGTGACCATAATTGATGCCCCAGGACACAGAGACTTTATCAAAAACATCATTACATCTCAGGCTGGCTGTGCTTTCCTGATTATTGCTGCTGGTGTTGATGAATTTGAAGCAGGTATCTCCAAGAATGGGCAGACCTGTGAGCATGCCCTTCTGGCTTACACACCTGGTGTAAAACAACTGTTAGTGTTAACAAAATGGATTCCACTAAGCCACCCTACAGCCAAGAGAAATATGAGGAAATTATTAAGGAAGTCCGCGCCTACATTAAGAAAATTGGCTACAACCCCAACACAGTAGCATGTGTGCCAATTTCTGGTGGAATGGTGCAAAATGCTGGAGCCAAGTGCTAACATGCCTTGGTCCAAGGGATGGAAAGTCACCCATAAAGATGGGAATGGCAGTGGAACCATACTGCTTGAAGCTCTGGATTGCATTCTGCCACCAACTTGTCCAACTGATAAGCCCTTGTGTCTGCCTCTCTAGGACGTCTACAAAATTTAGTGGTATTGGTACGGTTCCTGTGGGCAGAGTGGAGACTGGTGTTCTTAAACCTGGCATGGTGGTCACCTTTGCTCCAGTCACTGTTACAATTGAAGTAGTCTGTCCAAATGCACCATGAAGCTTTGAGTGAGGCTCTTTTGGTGATAACGAGGGCTTCAATGTCAAGAACGTATCTGTCAAAGATGTTCATTGTGGCAATGTGGCTGGTGACAGTAAAAATGACCCACCGTTGGAAGCAGCTGGCTTCACAGTTCAGGTGATTATCCTGAACCATCCAGGCCAAATCAGTGCTGGAAATGCACCTGGGGATTGTTACACAGCTCACATTGCTTGCAAGTTTGTTGAGCTGAAGGAGAAGATAGTCATTCTGGAAAAAAGCTGGAAGATGGCCCCAAGTTCTCGAAATATGGTGATGCTGCTATTGTTGAAATGGATCCTGGCAAGCCTATGTGTGTTGAGAGCTTCTCTGACTATCCTCCTCTGGGCTGTTTTGCTGTTCGTGACATGAGACAGATGGTTGCTGTGAGTGTCATCAAAGAAATGGACAAGAGGCAGCTGGAGCTGGCAAGGTAACCAAATCTGCCCAGAAAGCTCAGAAGGCTAAATGAATATTATCCCCAACACCTGGCACCCCAGTCTTAATGGCAGAAGAATGGTCTCAGAACGGTTTGTGTCAATTGGCCATTTAAGTTTAATAGTAAAAGACTGATTAATGATAACAATGCATTGTTAAACCTTCAGAAGGAAAGGAGAATGTTTTGTGGACCATTTGTGTGTGTTAAAGTTGTTAGTTTTTAAAATCAGTACTTTTTTTTTTAAGGTAAAGAACTAAAATTTATTTACATTTAACTAGGATGTTGAATTGACAAAAAATTGCTTTTCTTCCTTTGTTTCTTGTATATTTTTTTTTATTGGAGTTCGATTTGCCAATATATAGCAGAACACTCAGTACTTTTTAATGGAAACAACTTGACCTAAAATCTTTCACAGAATTTTGAGACCCATTAAAAAAAAACTTAATGAGGGGGAAAAAAAACCTCCTACTCAGGATCTTTGTTCCCGTGATGATTTGCTCATTCTTTGCATCATTAACTTGCCCCTCTATTACATCACTCCCATCAGCATATAAACACTATGATATCTCATCTTAAAGCCCTTAAGCCCATATTCCCTTTCAGCCCCTGCCTTCTCTTTGCTTTATATTTATAGCAAAAGTCCTCAAAAGTATGTACCTGTACACTGTCCCCATGTTGTCATATTCCCCATGCCTATTAGGAACGTGTCCTCAGCCCTCTATTGGAGATTCCTAATGTCATCTGCTTCCATGTTTCTACATTCAAGGGTCAATTCTGTTTCCACCCTCCTGAACCTTTAAGCAGCACTTTCTTCACTTTGCTACCAAACACCAGCTCTTCTCCTTTTCCTCCTACCTCAGTGGTCCACTTCTACTGAGTCTTTCTTCCTAACTTCACTAGGGCTCAAAGCTGCATTCAAATTTTAAATTTTTCATCTGCTTTTTAAATTTTTAGTTTTATATTTCTCAGGGACTCCTCCTTTTCTGTGCTAACAGAAGCCTAATGCTTAGTCTTGAAACTGTTGGCTAACTTTTTTACTTTTTAACTGCTAGCTAAAAAAATTTCAGGGTAAGGAGAGAATCTACCTGATTCACCGTCCAGTATGGAGAGTTCTCTGAAAATGCATTGTCCCATTCTATCTTACGATAAAACGTGCCCTCACAAGAGTTATCTAAATAATGAATCTTAAAATACCCACACTACAGATTGTAAAATAGAATGATTTAATTTTGAAAAGCTGCAACTCTGATTGGTTGTCTAACAATTTACTGCTCAAATAACAATATTTAAGTTGACATCCGTTTTCTGAAATGAATATAGTACTTGTGAGATTTCTTGGTAAAACCAGAAGAATTTCAGAATTTTTTTTTCTTCCCACTGTGTATAAGAGTATTATAAACCCCACGATCCAGCTGGATTCCTTATTTAAGTAAGTAATTGAGAGTTATGCTCGGTTTTACTTGACTATTCTAAATCACTCTTCAGTAGTCTTATCACACTTCAAAGTTTTAAATAAATATCTACAAACTGATAATTCCCAAGTTTAAATCTCTAGTCCCAATCTCAACCCAACCCTTCAGACACATAGCGACTCGGCATTTCCACTTTGATGTCCTTTTGGTATTTCAAACTTAGCATGGCCAAAAGAAAGCTCCTGATTCCCCCATTCCTCCCTTGGTCTTCCCCATCTTGATATATGGTATCACTATCCAGTCACTTTTTCAAACAAAAAATCTAGGATTATCTTTGTTTTAAATGAGGAATGTGAGATTTGTAAAAGAAAATGTAAAGCATGTGAAGTAACTCATTAGTGTAAAGTTAAAATTTGGAAATAATGCCAAACTTACATAGAGTTACAAAATTATAAATAGTTCGAAGAATATTCATATGCTATTTACCCAAATTTGCATAGTGTTAACCTTTATCCCATTTATGTTATCATTTGCATTGTTTCTAAACATGTGTATGTGTGGAGTATATGCAATTTTTTCTACCTGAATCTTTCCAGATATATACATGATTACCCTTAAACCCTAAATGCTTCATTGTTCAAAAAATAATGATTTTCTCTTACATAACCATAGTAGTTATCAAATCTATAGATGTCCCATCCATACCTAATCCAGCATCACCAAGTCCTGGCATCTGTACCTCCTAAATATAAGCACCATCTGACCACCTTCAACCATGAGGAAGGGTATTAAGTATTTACAAAGACAACACATAGCAATAACGGTTTGGAGAAACGAAAAGAAACCAGAATAGAGTAACTCAAGAACCAGTACTCTGTGTGTAAAGCCACTGTGAGATCAGTAAATAACAGCTACCACTTACTGGGGTTCTCTCCATATACCAGGCATAGCACAATGCATTCTGTATCTCATTTAATCTCCAAGAAACACAATTATCCATTTTTAATAGAAGTTAAGTGGACTCTAAGAGGCCATGTAACTCCCCTGAGGTTACACAGCTATAGTAGCAGACTTACAGAGTTCAGACCTTATCATTCTAAAGCCAGTGCCCTTAGAATGCACAGAAAGGGCCTAAAGGTTGTTACTAACAGTTATCTCTGGAGGGGGCCTTTTGATCTTCTGCTTTATATACCTCCACGGAGTTTTCTTTTGCCACAACTATGTACTACTTTTAAAATTTTACCACAGTAACACCTAGATATTCCTATCCAGGGTTGAGACTAAAACAAATAATCTCTAAACATTTTGGGGGAGCCACCTCCCAAAGAATAACCATCCATGTCCCAGCCCCCGAAACATACTGAGTATAAACCTTGCTAAATTAAGACTGACCTTTGTAGCGCTGCATAGACCATAAGTCAATGATTTAATATATACAAACACTTTGCTTTAAAATTGTTTCATCTGAGAATCTGAATTAATTTACACAGGAAATGCTGTGCTATCCAAGAAGGTATGGCTACTGAACACTTGAAATGTGGCTAGTCCAAATTGACGTATGAAAGTGTAAAATACAGACACTGATTTTGAAAACTCAGCACCACACACACAAAAAAAATAGTAAAATATCTCAATAACTTTCAAGAATTACATGTTAAACTATAACACGGGATATACTGGATTAAATGTTATCACAATTCATCTTTTAAAAAGACTTTCCAGAGGGCACCTGGGTGGCTTAGATAAACTCAGGTCATTATCTCAAGGTCCTGGAATTGAGCCCCACCTCAGGCTCCATGCTCAGCGAGGAGTCCCTCTCCCTCTGCCCACCCCCACCCCCAGCTCTCTCTTAAATAACATATTCTGTTAAATAAATAGACTTTTCAAATATGGCTACTAGAAAATTTTTTAAAGATTTACTTAAGAGAAAGAAAGAACAGGCAGGGTGAAGGGCAGAGGGAGAGGGAGACAAGCAAGCTCCCCACAGAGGGGAGAGCCTGAAGTGGGGGATTGATCTCAGGATGCTGAGACTATGACCTGAGCCGAAATCAAGAGTGGGATGCTTACCTGAGCATCCCAGGCACCCTGAAAAAAATTTTTTTTTTTTTTTACCCTGAAAATTTTAAATTACGTTACAACTGTGGTTCCCACGACATTTTTATTAGACAGCTCTGATCTAATTTTATAGATCTGAAATGAGAAAATTTGACCTCACCTGGATATATGATTTTCCTGTTTATATGCAAAAAACGTTTTTCTTTGTAACATCCGTTCCTTGAGTTTTTGTTTTTGTTCTAAGTGACAAAAAAGCAACAAGTCAACATTTGTTATAACATTATCAAATAAATATTCACTAAATGAACATCTCATTTTGAAAAGTGACCTACTAGAGATCACACCTTACAAACAGGAAATATCTCAATGAGTACTGGCTTTGAGAAATAATCCCATTTTTTAAGAGATCATTACCATAAAAGCTTCCCACAACCACTTCACGAGAATCACATTCTCTTTTGTCTGAAAGTGAAAAACACGGAGAACATATTTTCAACATATGGTTACCGAAAGCCAAGCTTTAGGAAACTGAGGAGCAGAACTGAGACACTGGACTCCAAGTTCTAATCGACCAGAACTGGGTTGGGTGAGAGTCTTTCCTCTGTGTTCCCATGTGCAGGGCAAAGAACAATATGATTTCTGAAAACCCAGCCAAACCCAGAATCCATAAAGCAGATTCAGAAGAGGCAACCCCACCTCTCCCCAAAAACCGGCTCTCCACTCAGGAGGCGGGAGCGCCCTGCGCAAGCGCAGTCGCCTCCAGCCCGGCGCGGCCCCGCCCACTCGCAGGGGTCCCGAGGGCCCGACGCCGACGCCGACGCCCGGGCCGCCGGAGAGGTGAGGGCCGCGCACCGTCCCTCAGCGGGCCCGTCCCCGCCACCCGAGGGGCACGCCCGGCCAGGGACGACCGCACGGGAGGCGCTCAGCCCGCACACAACCACCACGGCCCGGGCCCCTCTCCGCGGTCCAATGCGCAAAAACGGAGGATGCAGCTGAAAGACCGGGTGAGCTGCCAGGGGCTCTCGCGCGTCTGGTCAGGGCTGACGCTGGTCGGCGGACTCGAGGCCCCGGCTGCTGAGTCCGCGCCCCTCTCTCGCCCACGGTGGCCCTCGTCCCCCGCCCCGGCCCCGGCCCCTCCGGGAAACCAGGCGCCCGCGGGCTGCGCCGCCCCGGCCCCCGCGGCCCTCACCTCTGAACGCGGGCTGAGGGCTCTGGCTCGGGGGCAGCCGCAGCTCCTGGGGCACGGCTGGGCCGCTCATCGCCAACAGCGGAGCGGGACGCGTCTGCGCTCTCACGGCCGCCGCCGCCGCCAGTGAAGCACGCGGGGCCGCAGAAGCCGCGGCGTCAATTGAATCAGCCAATGGGCGCCAAGGGGCGGGGCCGGGGGCGGGGCCAGCTGGAGATCCCTGTTTCGGTGAAGGCTGCTCCGCGGAGTCCCGGCCGCGACAGAGGCCTCCTGCTCCCGAGTCAGTGGCGCCCTTGAGGAGGGCGGGGAGCCGGCTGCCAGGTCCCTGCTGCGTGGCGGCTGGGACTAGTCCGTGGACGTTCACAGCGCACGGAGGAGGGCCCACTAGGAAAGTGTGGTTGGCGGCGCTTAGTAAACCAGGGCGCGCAGGCTGAAGAGGCTGAAGCACCCGCCGCTGTCCCGAGAGCAGGGGAGTCCCCTTTCCGCACCGCGGCTTCGTGGCCACGCTTGACTCCTCCTCCGGCGGTCCGGCTGTTTATGCCCACGCAGTGGCTTCCCTCGGAACCCGTGTTCCAGGCACCCTGCAGGTGAGCGTGTGCCCTGTCCCGAATGCAGGAAGGTTTGCTTTGGTTGTCCCTAAAGCGGCACACAGGAGCCACACTTTAGGGAACCTAGTGCGGTGGACGGTCCCACAAAAGGTGCCGCTTTAATCACTGAGCCGGGCTTTAAGCATGGAGACTGAGACAATTTTTATATCTCCTGCACAGGTCTGAGAGCTTCCAGAGCTGGCTCTCCACTGCCCGTTTCTTCCTATCTTTCTCTGCTTTTTTCCTAAAGGCATCGAATGTATGGTAGCATCTTGCTAATAAGGAAGTTAGTTTGGAATATTCTGGGGTTTTTTTTCTTGATGAAATGTCAAGTGTAGTTGTCTAACTTTGCACTTAAGGCCAATTCTGGAAGAACCAACAGCCAGTCAGCACCCAACACTAAGACACTGTCCCTAAGACAACACTGCTGTTGGCATATTACTGTTAATATTGTCAATTATGTACTAAAGTTTCATCAGACAGGCTGGGTAACCAGGGATTCCCATTAAATAACAGAGAACAGTTTAACAAAATAGAACAGTTTTAAAAAGACTCAAGAACCTCCAAGCCATTTTGCTAAGTGAAAGCCAGCCACAAAAGGTCACACATATGGTATGATTCCCTATGAAATATCCATAATAGGTAAATCCACAGAGAAATGGACACACATGGGTGGTTACCAGGGGTTAGGAGTAGGGGGGAATGGGGAGAGACCACAGAGCCGTTCACTTTAAAATGATTTGTGTTATGTAAATTTCAGTGTGTGTGTTTTTTTAATAAATGGGCGTTGTTAAAAAATAGTGACTCAAGAAAACTGTGGAGAGGTCGTAGGCTGAGATGGTGGGTAGGAAATCCTGCAAAACTGCTAGGTTTTCCAACATAGCAATTACCCCCATCTCCAAACTCACCCACTCCAAGAATGACTTTTTTTTTTTTTTTTATGATTTTATTTATTCATGAGAGACACACAGAGAGAGGCAGAGACACAGGCAAAGGGAGAAGCAGGCTCCATGCAGGGAGCCCGATGTGGGACTCGATCCCGGGTCTCCAGGATCACACTTTGGGCGGAAGGGGATGCTAAACCGCTGAGCCACCCGGGCTGCCCAAGAATGACATCTCTTTAAAGACACTTTTTAGAATATCATCATCCCACAATTGTTGGAGGAAAGGCAGACCATTCTCTAAAAGATCCAAGAGAAAATTTCAGAACAGATCATCACCAACTTAGCTGACCATTTAACTGCAGCCACCTGGAGCATAGTTGATTGGGTTCCTGTGAAACAGTGAGAGCACCTGTGGGATAGCAGGATGGGACTATCCAAAAGACAAAAGCAGGGTGAGGACACAAAGTCTGGGGAGGAAAGAGACTAAAAAAAGGGGTAATGGTCCAATGTTGGCACTGAAGAGGTCTAGTAGGATTGGGACTGAAATAAACCCTTGGATTCAGAAGCTAGGAGGTTCCAGCAAAAACATTCTGTGGACAAATACAAAATATTGCTGAGAGATATTAAAGAAATCCTAAATAAACAGAGAGAGATAAGATGCTTATGGATCAGATGACCCTATGTTGTTAAGATGTCTATTCTCTCCAAGTTAATCTATTCAATCTCATTCCAATCGAAATCCCAAAAGCCAAAAAGGTTTTTCTATAGAAATTGACAATCAGGGACACCTGGGTGGCTCAGCGGTTGAGCCTCTGCCTTTGGCCCAGGGCGTGATCCCAGAGTCCTGGGATAGAGTCCCACATCAGGCTTCTTGCTTGAAGCCTCCTTCTCCCTCTGCCTGTGTCTCTGCCTCTCTCTCTCTCTGTCTCTCATGAATAAATCTTTTTAAAAAAGAAATGGACAATCAGATTCTAAAATTTAAATGGAAACGCAAACGATCTAGAGAGGCAAAACAATTTTGAAACAGAACAAAGTTGGTGGACTTATACTACTTGATATCAAGATGTATTATAAAGCCATGGTAGTAATCAAGACAGTGTGGATGGCATTGGTGTAAAGAAAGATAAAGAAATCAATGGAATGCAGTAGAAATGCCAGAAATACACTCAGGCCTCTACAGTCACTTGATTTTCCACAAAGTTTCCAAGACAACTCAATGGAGTAAAAGTATAATCTTTTCAACTAATACAAGTACAGGGACAACTGGATGTCCACATAGAAAATGTTAATCATGACCCTTAACTCACCCCTTGTACAAAAAAAACAAAACTCAAAAGAGAATGTAGACCTAAACGTAAGAACCCAAAGTATAAAACCTCTAGAAGAAAACATAGAAGAAAAATCTTGGTGATTTCATGTTAGGGAAAGTTTTGTTAAATAGGAGACAGCACGAACTATAAAAGATACAATACACTGGATTTCATCAAAATTAAAACCGTTTGCTTTTCAAAAGACACTTTAGAAAACTCAGAAAGCAAACTACAGAGTAGGAGAAAATATTTGCAAAGCATATATAATAAAGAACTTTCACCAGAAGCACTCTTACAACTCAAATTTTTTCAGTGTGCAAAAAAATAAAAAAAAAAGAATTTCAAAGAAGATACAGGAAACTAAAAATAAGCACATGGGAAGATACCTAACATCCTTAGTCATCAGGAAAATGCAATTAAAATCACAATGAAATACCCTCACTATGTACCCACTAAACCGACAAATACTTAAAAGATAGACAATACTAAGGTTTGGCCAGGAACCAGAACTCTCATATACCACTGGTAGTAATAGAAAATAATATAGCTATTTAAGAAAACAGTTTGGCAGCTTCTTATAAAGTTAAACTTGCACTTACCATATGACCCAGCAATTACTCTTCTAGATATTTCCCCAAGAGAAATGAAAGCATGCACACAAATGTTTATAGCATCTTTATTCATAATAGTCCTATGCAGAAAATAACCTAAATTTCCACCAACTGATGTGTAGATAAACAAAAGTGACATAGTCATACAATGGACCACTACTCAGCAATAAGAAGGAACAAAATACTGAATAATGCAACCTGGATAAAATGAAAAAACTCAGTTTTTTTTTTCTTTTCTGTGCAGGGAAACATCCTACTCCTCCCTATTGTGTTTCTTTGCAGTGTGTCATTTTTACTTTCACACTGAACACTTCTGGCACCTCTGGTCACCAAAGGTATGGAGGGTTTTAGTCCACAACAAGCAATTCTCTGTAACACCAGCTGGGTGTCCTACAATTGAACTCAATTCTAACACAACCTGGAGAGTGTCAGCTACCACAGGCTAAGGACTCAATCCCACAGGACTCCTTCCCTTCAACTTCAGATGCCAGTGGAAACCCAGGTTATCACTTGTGCTTCTCACTAAACCCCTCCTTGGGTTTGAATAATTTGCTAGAGCAGCTCACAAAACTCAGGATACAGGTGAACTGCCAGGTGTAGAGATATAGAGCAAGGTCTTGGAAGGATCCGGAATGTAGGAGCATCTGTCACTGTGGAGTTGGGGTATGCTAACTCCTGGTGTGGATGAGTTCAGCCTGGGAGCTCTCTAAACCCCTAACTATTGGGATTTTACAGAGGCCTTCTCATGTAAGCATGGTTGATTTTTTTTTAAATTTTTATTTATTTATGATAGAGAGAGAGGCAGAAACACAGGCAGAGGGAGAAGCAGGCTCCATGCACCAGGAGCCCGACGTGGGATTCGATCCCGGGTCTCCAGGATCGCGCCCTGGGCCAAAGGCAGGCGCGAAACCGCTGCGCCACCCAGGGATCCCAGCATGATCGATTATTAACAATGTTTTCAGTCTCTCTCCTTTCTCTGGAGAAGTAGGGGGGTCAAAGGGAACCTGAAAATTCCAAGCTTCTTATCAGGGCCTTCTGGTGACTAGCCCCCATCCAGAAACCTACCAAGAGTCACCTCGATAAAATGAAAAATTCTCCTAGTGTGCTTATCACTTAGAAAATTACAAGGGTTTCAGGAGCTCTATGCCAGGAACCAGGGATAGAAACCAATAAATATTTTCTATTATCTCACCATAAGTGAATCCCCAAAACATGGCATTACATTTAAGAAGCCAGAGACAAAAGACTACATACCTTATGATTGATTTCATTTATATGAAACTCTAGAAAAGATATAGATTCCACATTAGTGAATCATATGGTATTTGTCTTTCCCTGCCTGAGTTATCTCACTTAGCATAATGCCTTCTGTGTTCATCCATGTTGTCATAAATGACAAGATCTCATCTTTTTCTTACAACTGAGTAAACTGTGTGTGTATGTGTGGAAAGAGAGAGAGAATAAAACCTCTTTTTTATCCATTCTTTATCCATTCATCTATTGGTTGACACTTCAGTTGCCTCCATACGTTGGCTGTTGTAATTAATGCAATAAACAGAGGGGTGCATATAGCTTTTCGAATTCATGTTTTCATTTTCTTTGGGCAAATAGTAGAATTACTAGATCACATGGTATTTCTATCTTTAGTTTTTTTTTAGGAAACTCAACGTTTTCCACAATGGCTATACCCATTTACATTCCCACCAACAGTGAACAAACATTCCTTTTTCTCCACAGCCTCACTAACATTTGTTTCTTGTCTTTCTAGTTCTAGCCATTCTGACAGGTGTAAGGTAATACCTCATTGTGGTTTTGATTTGAATTCCCCTAGTAATTAGAGACGAGCATCTTTTCATGGGTCTGTTGGCCATCTGTATGTCTTATGTAGAAAAATGTCTATTCAGGTCCTCTGCCCATTTTTTAATGGGATTGTTTGGGGGGGGGTTGCTGTAGAGTTATATAAGTTCTTTATATATCACTTTATGTATTATCTTTATCACATATATCATTCACAAATATCTTCTGTCATTAAGTAGGTTGCCTTTTTGTGTTGTTGACGATTTCCTTTGCTGTGCAAAAGCTTTTTATTTGGTGTAGTCCCGATTGTTTATTTTTGCTTCTGTTTTCCCTACCTGGAGACATACCTAGAAAAATGTTGCTATGCCCAATATCAAAGAAATTACTTCCTATGTTTTCTCCTAGGAGCTTTATTGTTTCAGGTCTCACATCTAGGCCTTTAATCCATATTTTTTTGTAATAATAAATTTATTTTTTATTGGTGTTCAATTTGCCAACATACAGAGTAACACCCAGTGCTCATCCCGTCAAGCGCCCCCCTCAGTGCCCGCCACCCAGTCACCCCCACCCCCTGCCCTCCTCCCCTTCCACCACCCCTAGTTCGTTTCCCAGAGTTAGGAGTCTTCCATGTTCTTTCTCCCTTTCTGATATCCATTTTGATTTTATTTTTGTGTATGGTTTAAGTGGTCCAGTTTCATTCTTCTGCATGTAGCTGTCCAGTTTCTCCTAATACCATTTATTGAAGAGACTGTCTTCCCTATTGTATATTCTTTCCTCCTTTGTCACAGATTGATTGACCATATAATTATGAGTTTATTTCTGGGCTCTCTATTCTGTTCCATTTGTCTATGTGTCTATTTTGTGCCAGTATCTTACTATTTTGATTACAGCTTTGTAGTATATCTTGAAATCTGGGATTGTGATAGTTCCAGGTTTGTTTCTCTTTCTCAACATTGCTTTGACTATTTGAGGTCTTTTGTGGTTCTATATAAATTTTAGTATTCTAGTTCTATGAAAAATGTCATTGGTATTTTAATAGATTGTGTTGAATCCATATACTGTTTTGAGGAGTATGGATATTCTAACAAGATTAATTCTTCCAATCCATGAGCGTGGGATGTCTTTTATTTGTTAGTGTCATCCTCAATTTCTCTCATCAATGTTTTATAGTTCTCAGAGTTTAGGTCGTCTCCTTGGTTAAATTTATTCCTAGGTATTTTAGTCTTTTTGGTACAATTCTAAATGGAATTTTTAATTTCTCTTTCTGCAACTTCATTATTAATGTATAGAAATGCAACTGATTTCTGTGCATTAATTTTATATCCTGCAACTTTACTGAATTCATTTATTCCAATAGTTTTTGGGTGGAGTCTTTATGGTTTTCTGTGTATAGTATCACATCTGTAAATTGTTTTTCTTTTTTTTAAATAAGATTTTATTTATCTATTCATGAGAGGCAGAGAGGCAGAGACACAGGCAGAGGGAGAAGCAGGCTCCATGCAGGGAGCCTGATGTGGGACTCGATCCTGGGACTCCAGGATCAGGCCCTGGACCCCAGGCAGGCGCTAAACTGCTGAGCCACCCAGGGATCCCCTGAAAATTGTTTTTAATCCCCGAAACTACTCAAACTTTCATCTGAGAGTACTTTGTTCTATCAATCTCATTTTATAGCTATCAAGATGAGCAATTTCTCATGTTCACTTTTCATTACCTCTTCTCTTAGAAAAGGAGAATTAGGGGATCCCTGGGTGACTCAGCGGTTTGGCGCCTGCCTTTGGCCCTGGGCGGGATCCTGGAGTCCCAGGATCCAGTCCTGCGTCGGGCTCTTGGCCTGTGTCTCTGCCTCTCTCTCTCTCTCTCTGTCTATTATGAATAAATAAATAAATAAAAAATAAATAAATAAATAAATAAATAGATAAATAAATAAAAAGAAAGAAAGAAAGAAAGAAAAGGAGAATTAGTGATGTTGAAACTCCTTTCTTTTTCAATGAGGATGGCAGTGTTCCCCAGAGGCAAAAACACATCATGCTTATTCAGCATCACTATTTATTAGGGAAATGCAAATCAAAACCACAATGAGCTGTTGCCTCTCACTGGTTAGACTGGCTATTATTTAAAAAAAAAAAAATGTTGGAGCAGATGTGGGAAAAGGGAACCTTCATGCACTGTTGGTGGGAATGTAAATTGATGCAGTCACTGTGGAAAACAATATGAATATTTCTCAAAACATTAAGAATAATACTACCATATGACTCAGCTATTCCACTTCTGGGTATTTATCCAAAGAATATGAAAACACTAAATCAAAAAGATATATCACCCTTATGTTGATTGCAGCATTGTTTACAATAGCCAAGATATGGGAGCAACCTAAGTGCCCATTGATAGACAAATGAATAAAGCAGCATTGTGTACACACACACACACCCCAGTGGAATGCTAGTAAGCTATATAAAGGATTGCAATTTAGCTATTTGCAAAAACATGAATGGATGAACTTGAGGGTGTTATGTTTAGTGAAGTGAGTCAGGAGGAGAAAGACAAAAAAAAAAAAATGACTTCACTCATATGTGGAATCTAAAAAGAAAACAAAACAAATGAGAAAAGAAAAGAAAAACTTATAGACACAAAGAATAGATTGGTGGTTACCAGAGGGCAGAGGGTTGGGAGGGATCAAATGGACGAAGGGTGTCAAAAGTATGGTGGTGGATGATAACTAGACTTTCAGAGGTGATCACTTTGTAATGAATACAGATTTTATATAATGTTATACACCTAAAGCATATATTACATACCAATTTTACTTCAATTTAAAAATAAAACAGGGATCCCTGGGTGGCGCAGCAGTTTGGCGCCTGCCTTTGGCCCAGGGTGCGATTCTGGAGACCCGGGGCCGAGTCCCACGTCGGGCTCCTGGTGCATGGAGCCTGCTTCTCCCTCTGTCTATGTTTCTGCCTCTCTCTCTCTCTCTCTCTCTCTCTCTGTATCTCTCATGAATAAATAAATAAAATCCTTAAAAAAAAAAAAGTCGTATTTAGAAGGGGAACATAATGCTGGCAGAAAAACAAAACTCACATATCAAGCTTTTCTTCTGTCTCTAGCTTTCTTCTCATATCTTTACTCTGGTTTTGGTCTCAAGGTTTATGAGCTATGCTGTATAAGATACTTAACTCAAAAGGTTTATAACCTGGTGTGTGTGTGTGTGTGTGTCCGTGTGTGGCTTTGGTCATGAAATTGCATTCTAGGATGTTCTCCCACAGTTCACATGAAACAGGGGATCCTGTACTATTTTCCCTACATGTAGTGGAATACCAGGTCATGGAACCCAACCATGTATACTTTTATTATCTCTGATCTTCTTAGGGAGCTGACTGTGGTGGATAGTTTTTTTTTTTTTTTTTTTTAATGGAAACTGGGAGCTTCTCGATCCAGGTTAGGAAATACAATCCCTTAGTTTCCTTATCTGTTTTTTTTTTTTAATTTTTATTTATTTATGATAGAGAGAGAGAGAGGCAGAGACACAGGCAGAGGGAGAAGCAGGCTCCATGCACCGGGAGCCCGATGTGGGATTCGATCCTGGGTCTCCAGGATCGCGCCCTGGGCCAAAGGCAGGCGCCAAACCGCTGCGCCACCCAGGGATCCCTGTGGTGGATAGTTTTAATCTTGATTGTTGCATTCTGAGTGAAAGAGGATCTTTTTCTTGGCCCTTCTGGCTTCTGAGTTTTCTTTCTCCTTGACTCTCATCTTTGGAGACTTCTCCTAAGTCAGGGATCTAGGAACTGACAGCCCTGTTCATTGGATTTCAACATCTTTTAGTTAGATGCTATGATGGTTAATCTTATATATCAACCTGAGTGGATCACAGAGTGCCCAGATATTTTGTCAGATATTATTCAGGATGTTTCTGTGATGGTGTTTTGGGTGAGTTGACATTATTTTTTTTAAGATTTTATTTATTTATACATGAGAGACACAGAGAGGCAGAGACATAGACAGAAGCAGGCTCCCTGTGGGGAGCCCAATGTCGGACTCGATCCCAAGACCCTGGGATCTTGACCTGAGCCAAAGGCAGATGCTCAACTGCTGAGCCACCCAGGCATCCCTGAAGTTGACATTTAAATTGGCAGACTCTGAGTACAGCAGATTGTCCCTTATAATGTGGGTGGGCCTCATCCAATCAGTTGAAGGCCTGGACAGAACAAAAAGCTGACTCTCCCCACTCCTAGCAAGAAAAATTCTGCAACAGATGGCTTTCAGACTCAAAGTGGAACATCTGCTCTTCTTAGTTCTCCAGATCAATGGCCTGATGGCCTTTGGACTTGAACTATAGCCTTAGCTCTCCTGGGTCTCCAGCCTGCCTGCCAGTCTTGCAGATTTTGGACTTGCCAGCATCCATCCATAATAGCACAAGCTAATTCTTTATTCTGTTTCTTTCTCTGGAGAACTCTAACTAATAAAGATGCCCTGTTCTCATTCTTTGATGATTTATCAGGCAGGTACTCTGGCCTACTCCATTCTCATATCTTGATATGTCTGAGACACATGGCCTTTCTCCTTGCCCAGCCTGGAAAGAGAAAACCCTTGTACAAGTGTCTATCCTAGCAGCTGTCATATGTCAGGCTTCAAATTGTGGGCACCTCAAGGACAAAAAGCATTCCTTCTTTTCATATCCATAATGCCCACCATATCAATCATCGCAAGGTCCAAGAATTTGGACCATTGCAAGGTCTGCACAATTCTCCATCAGACTAGGACACTTAGCTTACATGATATTAGTTAGTTTCAATAGGAGAAAAGACAAAAAAAAATCATAAATAATCTAATACTAAAAAATCAGGGAATGACAGTAAATGATCACATGTAATGATATATTACCATGATTAAAATGTCAAATAATGTTTAGTACTTTGAGATATTTTCAGGATATTAAATGAAAAATACAAAAATACCAAGAGAAGGGTCAGAAATAGACCAGAATACACAAGGATTTTAGAACATGATAAAGGTGGCAATTTATTTTTTTATTTTTTTTTTTTTTAAAGATTTTATTTATTTATTCATGATAGTCACAGAGAGAGAGAGAGAGGGGCAGAGACACAGGCAGAGAGAGAAGCAGGCTCCATGCATCGGAAGCCCGACGTGGGATTCGATCCCGGGTCTCCAGGATCGCGCCCTGGGCCAAAGGCAGGCGCCAAACCGCTGCGCCACCCAGGGATCCCAAAGGTGGCAATTTAATTCAGTGGAGAAAAGATGGTTTCTGTTCATTGGAAAGAGTCTTCTCTTTCTTATAGAACCTGTGCTACAGATCAGTGACTCCATGATTAGGGGAAATGCAGAGCCCTGAGAGTAGAGAGGGAAGGAGAGACTTCCCTCCACTCTTCTGCCACATGGGCAGGCATGCAGCTTTGGTACTTGAAAGACTGGGACAAGAGTGAGGTAAGTGGCCTCACACACATGGCCTGGTCTCATTCACCTTGGCCTAATTCTGGCTTGTTGATCTTGTCTTTATTTAAAATGATATTTTATTTATCATGGATTTTTTGGAATTAATTTTGGATTTTTAAAAACATACTGCTTTATTTTACCAAAATAAAAAGTTTTTGGACAGCAAAGTAAACCAACAACAGCACTAAAAGGCAACCTACTGAATGGGAGAACATATTTGCAAAGGATACAGCCATTAAGGGGTTAATATTCAACATATGTAAAGAACTTATAGAACTCAACCCCTCAAAACCAAACAATCCAATTAAAATGGGCAGAGGACCTAAATTGACATTTTTCCAAAGAAGACATGCAGATGGCCAACAGATACATGAGAAGATGCTCAACATCACTAAACATTAGGGAACTGCAAATTAAGACCACATGAGATATCACTTTATACCTTTCAGAATGGCTAAGTTAAAAAAGATGAGAAAAAATAAGTGTTTGTGAGGATGTGGAGAAAAAGGAACCCTTGTGCAATTTGGTGGAAAAGCAAACCAGCAGCTTCTCTTGCCAGCAGCATCATGGAGGAGTTGAACAGTGCCTGTTCAATAAATATCCAATAAATATTTTTTGAATACTTATTGAATGAGTGAGTAGAGTGAGAACCAAGAGCCCTGTCTTGAAGTGACTCAGAAGAGATGTTCTCAACTTACCTCCTTGCCTACGGGTCCTTGTGAGATTTTAATAGGCAGCCTTACATAGGCACTGTGAGATTTCACGTACACGGATACTGAAAGGCAAAAGTGACTATAAGACACTTAAGGAGACAGTGGCTTAAAGCAGAAGGAACAAGAGAAATTAGAATAGGGCACCTCTGTGGAGGGTGTACTCAGGGATGTCATAGAAGAAAACTTTATTAAAAATAAAATGAGGGCAGCCCCAGTGGCGCAGCAGTTTAGCGCCGTCTGCAGCCCAGGGTGTGATCCTGGAGACCCAGGATCGAGTCCCACATCAGGCTCCTTGCATGGAGCCCGCTTCTCCCTCTGCCTGTGTCTCTGCCTCTCTCTCTCTCTCTCTGTGTCTCTCATGAATAAATAAATAAAAATCTTTAAAAAATAAAAAATAAAATGAGAACTCTACGTAGATGTCATTGGAACAGTCACTCAGGTGTTTCTGGAACTAAAACATTATTCTAGGGATGCTTAGGTGGCTCAGTGCTTGAACATCTTCCTTTGGCTCAGGGCGTGATCCCGGGGTCCTGGGATCAAGTCCCACCTCAGGCTCCCCACAAGGAGGCTGCTTCTCCCTCTGCCTGTGTCTCTGTTTCTCTCTCTGTCTCTCATGAATAAATAAAATCTTTTAAAGAAAATAAAATAAATTATTCTAGAACTTAAAAGAATTCCCAATTTAAAAATTCAACAGAAGACTTGGAAAAGTGAATGGTCACTGTGAAAAACACAAATTCAGCCCCCCAATATATAGAAATGAATATGGTAGGAGAAAAAGTAGGGGTCATGGGAGACAGTTATGACGGGCTTAAAATAAATAATCAAAGGTCCCAAAGGGGCAAAAAAAAAAAAAAACCCAAACAACACATAGACCAGAAATAATAATCAAAATAATAATAGAAGAATATCTTTCTGAAGAAGACAGCAACTCGAGTCTTCAAATTGAAAAGCGTCATTATGTCACAGGCAGGAAAATGAGGAGGGATATACACCCAGAATCTCTGACCTGATAGAATTTCTGAACTTCAAGGATAATGAGAAAATCTTATAGGTTCCAGGCAGACAGAACAGATCACTTACAAAGGCAGAGGTAGTCTAGTGTTGGACTTGCTTAGACCCTTCCCTTCCCAATCCATGACCAGGCAAAACTACGTGCCTAATTAAATCCATAGCTTTCCTACTCTCCAATTTGGTTTTGCCTCTGAATGGGGCTGGATATTGCTCCTCTGACTTCACTTTAATTGCATGTGGGGGCGGGGGGGCGGTGGTGGCGCCTGGATGGCCCAGTGGTTGAGCGTCTGCCTTTGGCCCAGGGTGTAACCCCGGGGTCCAGGGATTGAGTCCTGCATGGGGCTCCCCATAGGGAGCCTGCTTCTCCCTCTGCCTCTGTCTCTGCCGCTTGTGTCTTCCATGAATAAATAAAATTTTTTAAAAAATTACACATCGGGAAACTTCAAGCAGGCCAGGCAATCAGTATCCTAGTGTGTTCATAACTCCTCACACCTCTCTCTTCTTCTAGTCTTGCTTCCTCCTCTGAGAAAACCAAAGCAGTTCCAGAGAATGTTTGCAGATTCCCATCACAAAAATTCATCTGCCTCACATACTCTGCTCTCCTCTGATAATAGCCACATCTCTGACCCTCTCTTGTGCATTCTCTCAGCTTCTCAAGGACATCACTCAAGCAGGTCTCCCCTCACTCTCACTGCTATCAGTACTCAAACATACTATTTTTTTTTCCACCTGGAAAACAAATCAACAAGCAACCCAAACTCCCTGTTGACCTCACTTCCCCTTCCTGTTACCAGCCTATTTCTTTGGTCTCCTTTGCAGCAAAGTTCTCAAAGGAGTTGTCTATGTTCCCTACCTACAATTCCTCTCTTTCTCTTTTAAAACTGCTCCATTCAGACTTGTCCCGCCCCCCAGTCCCCCCAACCCCGCCCCCCCAATTGCAGGCACTCTTGTCAAGGCTGCCAAATAACTCCACGTGGTAAAAGCAGTGAGCCATATTCAGTCCCATGGACTTGACCCGTGGGCAGAATTTTACACCGGCTTTTTCCTTCTCCCTGATATACCGGGTTTTCTTAGCTTCCAGGACACCATTCTCTCCTGGTTGTCCTATCTCACTAGTGCTCCTTCTCTGTCTTCTTTGCTGTGCCTTTTCTTCTCCTTACTTGTGTTAATCTGGTCTAAATTAATAATCTTATCCTCTTAATGGAGGCTGTCCAACCTCACAGAGTGTTAGGCATTATTCGGGACAAGATTTTCCTTTGACTGGGGCACCTGGATGGCTCTGTTGCTAGAGCATCTGACTTTTAATCACAGGGTTGTGAGTTAAAGCCCCATGTTGGGGCTACTTTAAAAAATTTTTTTCTTTTGATTAAAAAGTATTGAGAAATAGCCTCATCAGTAAATGAATCAAAAAATAAAATCTCTGTCAAGTAGCAAAAATAACAAAAATGATAATGTCTAATATAGACACAACTATTTGGCCTTGGAAAAAGATCAATCTGCAGGTGGCACTGCATCCTTGTTAAGTTCCCAATATGTAGCAAGCTGCCTAAAATGTGTGCAAACTCTTTAAAGCAGTAATTCTATTTTGGGAAGACACTCTAAGAAAATAATCCTTAAAGGCCCAAAAATATATCAGTTGTACAAGTACTACTATAGGTGTTCCATTTATAATGTAAACTGTGTAAATGAGAGAGGCAGTGACAGAAGCCCAGCAGGTGGTAGCAGCATCCATGGACCAGTTTGTGGCACAGAAAAATTATGGAAGATCTGTATAGTAAATTCATGAGGTCCGTGTTGATATTGAAAATGTTTAAACGACAATGATCTTAATGGGGAAGAAAGAGGGGCACAAGATAATACTTTTTTTAAAAGATTTTGTTTATTCATGAGAGACACAGAAAGGCAGAGACAGAGGCAGAGGCGGCGCGAGAAGTAGGGTCTCTGAGGGGAGTCCGATGTGGGACTTGATCCCAGTACCCCGGGATCACGCCCTGAGCGGAAGGCGGACGGTAAACTACTGAGCCACCCATGTACTTTCATATTGATTGCAGCTGTATAAAAAACAACGATAAAACTTTAATTGAAAAGAAAAGTCACAGTGTCAATAGCTACAACCTTTAATGAACGTGGCGACACGCTGGGCATCGACAAGGAAACGGCACACCTGTGCAGGAATAATGCTCAGTAAGGAGGTCCAGGCTGTGGCCCGGCGGCCCCCAAAGTCCCCGCCGCCCTCAACCCGTAAGCTTCAGGCTGCGGATCCGAGCCCAAGTTGGACAAAGGACGGGTGGACGCTCCCGCCGAGCCCCAGGCCGCCCGCCCGCCAGGTGGCGCTCCCCGCAGGCCCCCGGGTCCTGGGCCGCCTCCCCGCCCGGCCTCCGCCCCGCCGCCCGCCGGCCGCCAGGGGGTGCCGCAGGCTGCGCGGCGCTCGGCTCGCCGCCCCGGAGCGCCCGCGCGGGCGAGCGGCGAGGCCGGCCGGGCGGCTGCCATGGACCGTTTCGTGTGGACCAGCGGCCTCCTGGAGATTAACGAGACCCTGGTGATCCAGCAGCGCGGGGTGCGCATCTACGACGGCGAGGAGAAGGTAGGGGGCGGGCTCCGCACGGCGCACGGCCTGGCCGCCCGTTGGGCCTCCATCCGGCGCACGGTCCCCACCCCGCGGGGCTCGGGAGCGGCGGCGACGGCGGACCTGCGGCCGGGTGCCTGCGCCTCGGGCCCGGGGTCGGGCGTGGGGACGGCGGGCCGCGCCCCCCTCCCCCCCAGTGACACCGCCGTGACCCGGGGTGCGGCGGGCGCGCCCTGCGGGGGTTTCCGAGAAGCGTGTCCGGGTCTCACCGGGACGCCTTTCTTGAGGCTCTTCCCCCGCCCCGCACCCTCGCCTTCTTTTTTTTTTTTTTTTTCTGGAATGACTTTGGAAGGGAGTCGAGCGTTCGTTTTGTGAGGGAAGCGGTGTGGTAGGTCGTGCTCGTCCTCCAGGCACCGCAGGGAGGGGACGCGCTGGCCGGCGGAGGCGCTCGGGAGTGCGCGGGGCGGACTCGACCCACCGCGACCAGCGACCGCGCGGAGCCGCCTCCCTCAGCTGAGGCCGCGCCCCGCGGGCAGATGCGCGCCCCCGAGGCTCGGGCCGGGCCGGGGCGGGGCGGGAGGCCCCGAAGACCGGGGGCCGAGGTCCCAAGGACCCTCCTCAGCGTCCCGGCGAAGCCAGGGGCAGGGGGAAGCAGGGAGGTGCCCCGTGCAGGAGAAGCAGGTGCCCTGGCGGTTGGTGCGAGGTGGACCTGGCCCTGAACAGACCGGCGGGCATTGGCCGCAGCTGTTCTCCAAAGCAGTCAGGCCTTACCTCCTGGAAGAGTCTGGCCCTTCGCTCCTCGGGGCCAGTGGTCCGCAGGCCTCCAGGGAAGGAGTTGGGTTCTGTGCACGCCGAGGGGGGCTTGGGTCGGCCAGGAAGGAGCGCACGAGCCTGAGGCGAGTCAGCCGTTGAGACCGCTGGAGGGCTGTGGGAAAACTACTAACCCCTTCTGGGTGAAACGTTTAAGTTGGAATCAGAAGAATGCTAAAAACCCGCTTGTTCACCAGCATTTTTAGTTTCCAGAAGTTTTCACTTGCTATCTCTTCTTCATGGGTTTGTTAATGAAACTTGTCTCTGTACTTTTGCGTTTGTTCCTTGAGGCATAGCTTTTCCTGGTCGGTGCCTGCAGAAGCTTGAGACTTCCTTCCTCCTAGGTCACGGAGGACAGGGGTCACCCAGCTATCTAGGGGCACAGTTGATGTGACATAGGACCCAGGTGTTCTGCCTCCCTGAGGGTATTTTCCGTGTACCCTGTTGCCTCCATGACCAAGACAAGGTCTTTTTCTTAAAATAACTTGCTTAGATTTACTCCATTTCCTGCCTCAGCACTTTTATGAACTTGACCTCAAATTAGGTTTGCATCTTTTGGTCGGAGTGACTAGCTAAACGTTTTTCTGACAAGCTAAATGTTTGAACATTTCAAACACCTTCGAACTTTTGTAAATGGGAAGCATAATCAAATTCCCCTCTTTCAGCTGGTTTGATTATGCCTCCCTCTCAGAATTGAATGCTGAGAATCATAGATTGGCCTTCAAAGACTCCCTAAAGACAATCCCCTGCTGGAAGTCACACTTCTGCGGGATCCCACACTACTTTTAGCGGACAAGTAGATGTAGTTATCAGAGGATTAATCAAAAGGTATTGGGAAAAATTTAGTTAAGACACTTTGATCTACTGAAGAATTCTTTCTTTTTTTATTTATTCACAGAGACACACACACACACACACACACACACACACAGAGAGACACAGGCAGAGGGAGAAGCAGGCACCATTACAGAGAGCCTGACGTGGGACTCCATCCAGGGTCTCCAGGATCACGCCCTGGGCTGCAGGCGGCGCTAAACCGCTGCGCCACCGCCACCGGGGCTGCCCTACTGAAGAATTCTTAACTGTGGTAAAAGCTGAGGGTAGTGAGGGAGGGATGCAGGTGTCCTGAAATTGAAGCAGAATTCAGACAAGCCTGCTGAGCTGCATCTAATGGTCACTGGCTGAGCTGTCCCCTGTGTGGCTGAGGGCTCGGCTGATTCCTCGGGGAAAGCTCCATATCCTGGCTTCTTCCATCTGCTGGAAGGCTTCCAGACTTTACCTGAAGATTCTGGGAATCTCTTATCAGCCTCCAGATGTGATCAAGTCCTCTTTCAGTATCTTTCACTGGCTCCCTTGGTCTAGGGCATTCCAGTCCAGTCTACTTAGCCTTCATGGCTTTGCATCCCAACACATTCCTCAGGCAAGTGTGCATATGGCTGTCTACTAGACAGGTGGACGCCCCTGGAGGGCAGAAAGTGTGCCTTACTTGTTCATGTATCTTTTGGCTCATTGTGGGTGTAAAATACATTAAAAAAAAAAAAAAAAAGACTTGAATAATTTGAGCACCTACTATGTGCCAGGAGCTTTACATATAACCTCATTTAATCCTCTCTGGACATATGAGATACTTTATGGATGAGAAAATAACTCTTAGTGACTTGCTGGGGACCTGGGTGGCTCAGCCATTGAGCGCCTGCCTTTGGCTCAGGGCATGATCCCAGGGTTCCGGGATCGAGTCCCACATCGGGCTTCCCGCAGGGAGCCTGCTTCTCCCTCTGCCTGTGTCTGCATCTCTCTCTGTGTCTCTCATAAACAAATAAATAAAATCTTAAAAAAAAAAAAGAGAGAAAACTGTGACCTGAGGTCACACACGTAGTATTGGGTGGAACCACGGTACTGCTTTTCCCACTGCCCAAACACCCACGTGTCTCATGAGAATAAATGTGTGCTTGCTTGTTTCTACAGGCATAGTTTTCATGGGCCCCTTATGGCTGGATAGTATGTTGTTTTCTTAAGCAGCATAGACAGGTCATTTGTTTAAATCCACAGAAGCTTCTATAGCCTCAGCTAATTTAAAAATAAAATGAAAGCAGGTTAGTAATGTATAATAAAGTTGTTAGGTTGGCAGCATATTCCAGGAGACTTAGAAAACGTCTATTTTCTTTCATCTAGCTCTTTCACTTTTAGGAATTTACCCTTGAGAAATAATCAGAGATACATAAAAATATAATGAATGAGGATGCTCATCTCAGCATTTATATATATATATTCTACATTATTACATAGAGAGAAAATTGGGAGCAATCTGAATGTCCACCAAAGGGTTTAGTTAATTAAATATGACAGGCCTTAATCAACATGAGGGCTTGCTAATGAAGGGCCACCAATTGAAAAACAGCAAGTTATAAAACTATAAATATGATGACTTCATTTTATTTAAACATTATTTACACATGCACACATATGTATGCATATGTATATATGTGTGTGGGTATATACACATACACTCTGGCTGGTATGATTATGAGTGATTTCATTTTCTTTTTTAGACTTAAATTTTTTCCCAAATTTTCTGTGTATTATTATAAAATAATAATTTCTGTTATAAAACAGAAAAATGCTAAATAATAAAACAGGGTAAGAGCTTATCCAGCACATGTCTACATTAGATCAACCTTTAAGTAGTTAAAATTATTCTAGCTCTGAGTGGCAGGAGTAAACCAGCCTAAACTTGTCTATCAGGTTTAGCTCATAATCCCTTGGAATCCCTGAAGGGAAGTATTACACAATTTCTTGACTTAAAGCAGCAGCATTTTATGTTTGCACATTGTTAATTAACATAGCAATGGAATATACTCTGCCTTCAGCTTTAAGTTCACACCCCTATGCTGGAATTTCGGTAAAAGAAAGTGCATTTTCTTAATCAGAACTGTTATGCTGTAATGTAACATGTACTCTCAAGTTGATAAAATATTTGTTTTTTGTAAAGGGGAAATCTTACTCATTGACAAAAAAGAGGTTTTTAAAGTCTCAAAAGCTCAATTAATTTGGTTTTGCTATAAACATTTGAAGCCAGACTGAATCAAGTGCCAGGAGTATGTATGTTTTACTTCTGATTTTTTATTATTATTATTTTTATTTTTTTAAAGATTTTATTTATTTATTCATGAGAGACACACAGAGAGAGGCAGAGACACAGGCAGAGGGAAAAGCAGGCTCAATGCAGGGAACCTGATGTGGGACTCAATCCTGGGACTCCAGGATCATGCCCTGGGCCGAAGGCAGGTGCTAAACCGCTGAGCCACTCACGGATCCCCTTTACTTCCAATTTTGTAGAAAACATGGAATTCATCAAGTGTTTTCTCTGAGGTGTTGAAATAGTTTTGTGGAATGATCTCTTAACAGAGTTTTTTAGACTAGATAGTTCATTAGGTCTCTTATCACTAAAGCTTATAACCATATTGATGATTACTAACATATTGCTACTACAGTCATACCTTGCTCTTAAAAAAATTTTTTTAAAATTCATATTAAAACTGTACTGCTTATCGATTATACAAAGAGTTTTTCTGACAGAAACAGTATTTCTGTGTATGTTTGACTTAACAAAAAATTTATACACACTCCAGATTACAGGAAATTGTTATATATGTTTCTAACAATTTTTAAATTTTTTTACTAAACAAATAATAAAGTTGTTAAATATGGACAAGCCAAAAGAAGAAACTTGAAATAATAGTAATCCTGCTACCCATAAACAGTTACTCTTGGCACATTCTCTATGTGTTTGTGGCTGTGTGTATAATCATGCTATGTAAACTACTTTGAAACCTACTTTTGAATTTGTTAATATCATGAGTATCTTGTAATATATTAAATCTCAATTTGCATACTTAATTAAATTTATGATTATTTTTACTTAAGAATGAAATATAACAATGTTCTAATTGGTTATTCATGTGATAGACATTTGTAACCACATTCTTTTATTTATTTATTTATTTTTAACCACATTATTTTAAATTCCAAAGGATTATTTCTGATAAACTGGACCCTAGTGATAATGCTTTCCTTTGAAGTCATTCTCTTTTAATTAAAGGATTTTTAAATTTTGAGTGTAGTTGACACACAATGTTCTATTAGTTTGGGGCGATTTGACTGGTTTATGTACTATGCTGGGTTCACCACAACTGTAGCCACCACCTGTCCTAATGTGAATCTGGTATCATTGATCATATTCCTTTTGTTCCCATGACATTCCTTCTGTAACTGGAAGCCCTTAAATCTCACTCCCCTTCACCCATCTTGCACGCACCTTCTCTTCCCTCTCTGAATTTGTCTTGCAAGGTAGCCTTAAAATGGGACCAACTTTTAACTTTTGAAATAACTAATTACTCCTTAGAAAAGGATACAAGTAAGTCCTACCATAGGACAAATTCTACTTCCTAGTAATTAGAGTTAATAGAAGCTTCCAATATATTTCTTGATCTTAACGCAAATGAAGGGATTTGATATCTTATCTCTTGGGTTTCAGCTCTAAAATTTGCTTATTTTATATAATTTTCAATGCATAGTAATAAATGATGAGGATTAAGGGTTTGGTCCTAAAGACATAGATGGCATTTTTTGTGTGTGTGATTGTATTATAGTTTTTTAAAATATTTTTTATTTTTTAAAGATAGCTTTCTTTTCTTTAAAGATTTTATTCATTCATTCATTCATTCATTCATTCATGAGAGACACAGAGAGAAGGCAGAGACATAGGCAGAGGGAGAAGCAGGCTCCTCGCAGAGAGCCTAATGTGGGACTCGATCCCAGGGATCATGCCCTGAGCCGAAGGCAGACGCTCAACTACTGAGCCACCCAGGCGTCCCTAAAAATAATTTTTACACTTTATTACATTTTTATTTTGAGTAGGTGACATGATCCCATGACAAAAGTCCCCAAAGCCCAAAAAGTCTACAGTTAAAATCTCCGTTTCACCTTTGTCTCTTTGTCACTCAGTAACCCCTTAGAGGCTACCAGGGCATCATTCTGGAGAACTGTGCATATGTATCATGCATAGATATTTGTATAAAGTAGATTGTATTTCCTTTTTTAAAATGCAAATTTGTAATAATACTATGCATACAAAGTTCTGAATCTTGCTTTTTTCTTTTCACTTAATCTATGTGGAGAATTTACCATATTTCATCAATTCTAAATGCCCATTCTCACCCCTTCACTCCACATTTTAACAACTGAATCAGAATGCATATATCTCACAATGTATTTTGGGGTATATGGAGATTATCTATCCAATTACATTCTATGTGATATGCTGTAAAGTTGCTTGCTTTTGTCCGCTGACTCTTGTAGAATTCTATGATAGTCCATATAGTTCTTCCTCATTCTTTTTTAACGTCTGTATGGATTCCACAGTATGAGTGTATCATACTTGACTTAACCACTAGCCTGTTTTTACACATCTAGGTTGTTTGCGATTTTTTTTCATAATTTTATTAAGGCTGTACATATATGTGTGTGCGGGACTTGATCCCGGGGATCACGCCCTGAGCCGAAGGCAGACGCTCAACTACTGAACCATACACACACACAAGACATATATGGCTTATGAAGTGTGTAGCATTGTTTCTCCTTAATTTGTGGTAAGCCTAATTCTCAAATGTTTTTACGATTAACTTACTATTGTGTAATTCATGAGGAAGACAATCTGAACCACATTGATATACATCATTAATGTTTTGTGATGACCTTCTCTTTCTAGATAAAATTTGATGCTGGCACCCTCCTTCTCAGTACACACCGACTAATTTGGAGAGATCAGAAAAACCATGTAAGATAAAGGTTTTTTTTTTAATCTGTTCTAGGTTTTAAATCACTGAGGTCCCTTATCTCTTTCTTTCTTAACTAAAAAATGTAATAAATTTCCATTTTCAGAATGTTAAAAGAACGTGTCTCATGTGATCTCTCTGAATGGAGTACAGATAGAGGACTTCGGGGTTGTCCCACATTTGCTGAATAGAGTGAGAATCATGGTCACTCCTGTTTGTTTGTTTTTTTTTTAAAGATTTTATTATTCATGAGAGACAGAGAAAGGCAGAGACACAGGCAGAGGGAGAAGCAGGCTCCATGCAGGGAGCCCGATGTGGGACTCCATCCTGGGTCTCCAGGATCAGGCCCTGGGCTGAAGGCAGTGCTAAACCGCTGAGCCACCCGGGCTGCTCTCACTCCTGTTTTTAAACCCTAGTGAGAATATACCCTATACCTGAATGTTTTATGTGTAATGGGAACAACAACAAACCATTTGTTGTCAGGGATCCTCAGAGTAACCTGATTCTGAAAATCTGAAGGATAGGTCTGCAGGGGAGTACATGCTTTTACCTAGGTATTGAGAAGAATAGCCTCTAAGTCACTCAGCAAGAGGAGAAAACTCCTTGTTTTTTCATTTCTAGGAAGAGAGAACAAGTTTATATATAAAGCTATTTTTATTCCAAAGAGCTTAACTTCAAAGTGTATGTGTATGTAAATTTCAGTGTTGCCAAGTAAAATAAACAATCTATTTTATTTTCATAATTGCTGCACCCTTCACCATGAAATTTTAATTTTATAGGCAAACTATATACTGTACTGAGGCTCTTTGGTTTTTTGTTGTTGTGTGTTTTTTTTTAAATATTTTATTTAATAGAGAGCACAAGCAGGGGGAAGGGCAGGGAGAAAAGGAGAAGCAGACTCCCTGATGAGCAGGGAGCCCACGGAACTTGATCCCAGGTCCCTGGGATCATGTGACCTGTGCTGAGGGCAAATGCTTAATCGACTGAGCCACCTAAGTGCCCCTGTACTGAGGCTTTTTGAAAGGCCACTAATTATTGCAAAATCTGACTCTCTTTGGCCCCCAAGAATCAGTCTGTGTTCCCTTAGTGGTGGTATTATCCTCGTTGGTAATACATACCTACACCTATTAATGGTGTCTAATTCTTTTAAAAGAAGTATACATTTAGGAAAGAAGTCTTTGTTGGAAGGATAGGTATCCTTAAAACATTTATAAATTAATCTTAGTATAATTTTTTTGATTATCGTATAAAGAGACTAATTTAGAAACCCTTAGACCTATTAAATGCCAGTCATTTATAATAACTTAAAAATAAATGTGCTAATAAAGGGAACCTATATCAGTATTTTCTGTTAAACATGGTGAATGAAATACAGAAAATTTAAAAAGAAATCACCTGTATAGCACACTCCTTAAAGTTGTTTTGATTTACCTGTTCTGTTCTTTTTTTGGTTTGGTAGTTACAGTGGCTTTTAAACCTCTTATGTTGGGACGCCTGGGTGGCTCAACGTTTGAGCATTTGCCTTCAGCTCAGGTCGTGATCCCGTTGCCCCGGGATCGAGTCCCACATCGGGCTCCCTGCCTGCTTCTCCTTCTGTCTCTGCCTCTCTCTGTGTCTCTCGTGAATAAATAAATAAAATCTTTAAAAAAATAAACCTCTTCTGTTTTTCTATGCAGCTAAATGCCACCGCAGTACTGTTTTCATTCCATTTTTCCTTCAGCTTATTTAAGGAATAAAGTCATTTTATGATTTTTAAAATTGTTTTATTATTAAGTACCTCAAAAGTATACGACACTCTTAAATACTATAAAACCAAGGTTTCTGACAAAGAGTCTTATGAATCCTGTTTTGTGTGGTTTCCTTCTAGGAGTGCTGCATGGCCATTCTTCTTTCCCAAATTGTGTTCATTGAAGAACAGGCAGCTGGAATTGGAAAAAGGTGAGGTGTCTACAGTGCAGTCTTGATTCACAAAAATGTTCCAGTCAAGCTGTCATTATTAACTCAGTAGATTTACTGCTGTGCCATGACTGCCTGTTTGTGAGTGAATCTAATGATTGTACAATTAGATTGTAATAATCTAAACTATTATTTATAATCATTAGTCAGGAGCTCCCCTAAGAGGACGTTTCCTACATTAAACTCAGGGATAAATGGAAGTCATTCTTACAGCACAAATCAAGCATTAAGGTTTGCTATAGTATCCTTGGGTCAAAATAAATAAATGTTGGGCAGCTGTCATTGCATGTATTTCCAGAGACCTTCGCTTTGATGTGTCTGTGTATCTAGTACTTAAAATCAGAAGTGATTCATCTGAGAAAAATGACTGACTTTACTCCTATTTCTAGTTGATCATTAATTTTCTACACGTTGACTTTTTCAGGTATCAGTGTTAAATAGAGTATCATGATAGTTATTGTCCAAATTGGGATGTTTATAGTAGTAACAGGAGGCACTGTTTTTTATTTTATTTTTAAGATTTATTTATTTGAGAGAGAGAATGGGTGCACTCACATGTGTAGGGGGACGGGCAGAGGCAGAGAGTCTATCAAGCTGACTTCCCACTGGGCTTGGAGCCCAGTGTAGAGCTAGGACTCAGCGTTTGATCCCATGACCCCTGAGATCGTGACCTGAGCTGAAACCAAGAGTCTGGTGTTTAACCAGCTGAGCCACCCAGGTGCCATGGGGGTGCTGTTTATAATTGGACCAAGGAAGCATAAAATGAGACAGTTTTAAGCAAACCAGGATATGTGATCACCCTCGTTTAAAGCCACATGTTAAAATATTTCTTTTAATCAAGTATGTTAAAAATTCTGGCTTTATATTTTAAGTACATTTAATTGAGGGCAACTTATGAACAAATATTGCTGATCAGATTTTTTTTTTCCATGTGGGCCCATTTTGAACTTTAATATAGTTATTTCAGTAGAGGTGAAACAAATGTTGAACTTCCCTGGAAATGCAATGCATGCCTTAATCAGAATGTTGTAGGTAGCATGAAAGATTGCTTATTTAACATAAAAGAAACTGATGTTTTAAAAAGATTAATAAAGGCTTAGGTGTTTAGAGGAGACTATTTCTCCAGTTTCTGTTTTTCCTCTTGTCACTTTTTTCCATCTTACTAAGTTCTTTTTTTTCTAAATGGAGGTTCAGTTAGAAATAATATTGTATGAGTTTCAGGTGTATAACATAATGATTTGATATTTGTGTATATTACCTTAAGTTCTACAAAGTAAAACTGGAAGGTGCTCCAGATCATTTGAATTTTCTTCTGCTGTGTCCCAAGGAAACCTAAATTGTATGACAAAAATTATATAAAATATTTACCTTCCCACTAGTGTCTTATTTTTAAACATCTCCAGTGAGGAAGAATTTAATAATGTATCAGGTTAATTTTTCTCAAATATTCTCTTTAGTTCTCAGCAATTACCATATTTCATTGATTCAGAGTTGCACATATAGTATCACCTTTTAACTTGTCCCAACCCAAGATGCTTCTTTGATTGGGGAGTTTTTAAACTTGAAATATGGTAATCCAATCACCTGCAAAAGAATATATTTAAAAACTGGCCTGGATCATTTATGCTGACTTTGGGATTTTTAAACTTCATTTTGTATTGTAATCTTTAGTTCTTCATTGAGTTTCCTTTGACAAAATCTGATAGTAGGGCCCAGGCTTCTCAGTTTTAAAAATCAGTTGGGTACTGCTTTGCTTGTTCACCTTAGCCTAATTGTCGTATTTTGTTGCCCTCCTTGACAGTTCATTTCAAACAGTCCTGTTACTGTGCTTGCATAGTTTATTTGCTCACCTCATTTAAAGAAGTTCACCACAAAGGAATAGGTGAAGAAGCCTTACAAGTCTGGCCCCAGTTTAATAACCAAAGCATTTATTACACTGAGGAGGCCCCACACATGGTATTTCAATTTGACAGTGACATTTGGGCAGTCATAGGGGCCTAAACAAAATAGAGCAATAAATGGATGAATCTATAATGTGATCATAAAGAAAAAGCTCTAAGCTGCGTATCCAAAGTATTTTGATTGAGGTTTTTGGTTTTGCTAATTTTGGAAGAAGATTATTTATTGAACAGGTGTTTGGGGGGAGGAAGAGGAAAGGGGCTTATGAAACTGAACAAATATAGTGGTATTTTTAATAGCACAGAAGATAATGGTAGTCATAGAGATTTTGGTAGTTTGTGTTTCCAGAGCAGCAGTATTTTGAGAATTCTTTTTGCTGTTGGATTATCTTCTAGATCATGCTATTGATTGAGCAGCATTTTCCAAAAATGATACTGTAGAATGTTAGTTTTAGATGGTGTTTTAATAAAATGTCAGTTGGCCAGTTTTGCACAGATAAGTTTTCATAGTTTGTTTTTATTTTTTTTTATTTTTATTTTTTTTAAAGATTTTATTTATTTATTCATGATAGTTACACAGAGAGAGACAGAGAGGCAGATACACAGGCAGAGGGAGAAGCAGGCTCCATGCAGGGAGCCCGACGTGGGATTCGATCCCAGGCCTCCAGGATCATGCCCCGAGCCAAAGGCAGGCGCCAAACCGCTGCGCCACCCAGGGATCCCCATAGTTTGTTTTTAAATGAGTAGAGTAGTATGCTTTGGCAGAAATTATAGGTCCCCTGGTAACCTCAGGGATGACTCTGTACATGGAAAGCCCTAATCATAAACCAAAATAATGAACTATCCCAAATTTTGAAAACTCATTTTGAACTTATTTTTTGAAACCACAGTTTTAAATAATCTATAGAGCTAGTAACTTGAACTTTTTGGATCATAGTTTAGAAGTTGTAAGTAGAGGTATTTTTGAAAGATTCATTAATACTGAATTAATACAGAGTTTAAAAGGATTCCTTTCAGGATGTCCTTTGTTTATACATGAGTTTTAAAAGTGAATTGAGATATATTAAAGGTTATGAAAATAGAATTAGTGATTCTTAAAAGGTAATTAAATTCACTACATTTATACTTCAGTGCCAAAATAGTGGTTCATCTTCACCCACCTCCATCCAACAAAGAACCTGGTCCGTTCCAGAGTAGTAAGAACTCCTACATCAAACTATCCTTCAAAGAACATGGCCAGATTGAGGTAGGAAGCATATCCTCGTTTTTGTTTTTGTTGTTCTTTGTTAATATGCTGTAAATTGATATTGTACAACATACCAGGTTTCACCATATTTTTCAATAAAATTTTTATGATATCTTAAGCCTTATCAGTAGAAAATATGAAGTTTAAGTTTTGGGAACAGGAAACAGGAGGGTGTGGTCCCAAGGAAAAAGCAGAAGCTAGAAATACAGTAAGTCATGCCATTAGGCTACTAGTAAATTTTTCAGTGGCTTAGTTAAAGAGGCAGAGTATAATGCAGTGAAATGTGACACTATCTCAGTATCTAATAGCTCACCAGCCTTAAGTCAGGAAGTCTTTCTTCCTTGACGCCACACAAATCTAATCACTTATGTACTTAGTCCATCGTATGATAGTTTACACGTTCTGATTAGTAAGTCGCTGTATAAGTATTCTTCAGATATTTACAAGTGTGTTTATTTCCCCATTGATACCCTAAATTATTTACGTGGGTTTTTTATATGGCACTTCACCCAGTGCTCTTCACACAGTAGGCGCTAAGCAAATATAAGTGACTAACTGAAGTCATTTTCACTGTAGTTAAACAATGTAGTTGATTTTTTTGTGAGTGTAGGGATGTTTTGGCCTTAATTTCTGGCTTCACGTTTTCACCAGACAAAATATTCTCTGCTTCCTTCATGAATAATGGTTGTATATTTTTCTTGGCACTGTATCTGTTTCGCTATAGATTGAAAACAATCCACGTATGTGGGATTGTTTAAAGTAAGTCTATTTATTCAATGTCATTCATCTCTTTGTTGAGAATAGCTCAGTTTATATAGAAGGTCAGTTTCTTTCTTTTTTTTTTTCCCCCTTTGTGCTTTCTGAAGCTGATCCAAGAAAAGAACTTCCTTTGGTTTCTTTTGATGTCCCTGAGAGTTCTAGGTTTGTTGCAAGATGACTGAACAGACCTTTTCAACTAAAGAAATGTTAAGGAATGATTTGTATGAGGATACTGTAACCTGACTGACTCATTTAAAGTGTGTGTGGACCACAGTTTTACAGGCGTTTATCTGAGGAAATGACACAGAGAAGATGGGAGAATATGCCAGTTTCCCAGTCATTGCAAACAAATAGAGGACCCCAGGTATTGTTGCAACTGTTTCTTAATAGTTATTTTCCGTTCTGTACTTGTATCTTCATTAAGGGAAAAGATTTCTGTGATTATAGAACTTGCCAGAAACGATGATGATATTCTGATTAAAGATTTATTTTCATAGAACCTAATTTAGTGCTCTGCAGATAGTAGACACTTAGCAAAAATAATGACTACTCACCAGAGTCATTCTTGGGGTGGTAGATGTTAGATTCCATTCACTGCATTCTGTCCTTTATAATCATTGTGGCATCTGAGAGAACAGACAGTGTCTCTGAGTGATGTTTTCAGGCCAGTCTAAATTAACCACCAACTATAGATAGGTACTCAAATGTGTGAAAGTAGTTTGTATAATAACTATCAAATACCAAGATTTTAACTACAATTTCTTACATGTTTGAAACCCTATTAAATATCTGATACAAAAAAAAAATGTTTTTAAATCTGATAGAAGTATAATAGCTTGCCAAAGAACAGATACGAATTTAATTTATAACTAAAATACAGAGTAAAATATGCCAGTTAATGTATGTTCAATTTTTCTTAAAATAATGATTTGAAGATCATTATGTATGACGAGAAACTGACATATTTTGAAAGGAAACTAGATGTAATCATATGCTGGTTTTCTTTGGTTCTTTGTCAGTCCCTTTCTGCCATTGAAAAAACATTGTGGTGGGCTGCAAAAGAGTGTGTCCTTCCTATTTTGTATGTTGTGTTTTCTACTTTTTTCAGCCAGGAAGAATAAGAGCTGTAGGAATTGTAGGCATCGAAAGGAAATTGGAAGAAAAAAGGAAAGAAACTGACAAAAACATTTCTGAGGTAACTCATACATAAGTTCCAGTCAGCTGTCCTTTTTAGCCATTTGTGTTTATTCTTTTGGAGGTAGCTGTGACTCATTCCACTCTGTGTATTGGAATATATTTAGTTTGCCTGAAGCCATGGTCTCTTATTCTGGGTCATCTTCAGGTTGGCATAATTTAGCCAAAACATGTTTTAAAAACCTTTTCCAAAATGAAATGAAAATGAAATGTTTTCTGTGATGTTAGAAAACATCATGGGAGGGATCCCTGGGTGGCGCAGCGGTTTGGCGCCTGCCTTTGGCCCAGGGCGCGATCCTGGAGACCCGGGATCGAATCCCACATCGGGCTCCCGGTGCATGGAGCCTGCTTCTCCCTCTGCCTATGTCTCTGCCTCTCTCTCTTTCTCTCTCTGTGACTATCATAAATAAATAAAAATTAAAAAAAAAAAGAAAGAAAGAAAACATCATGGGTTGTTTTGTGTAAATTTTAAAGTCTAGATGGAGTTGATTGGAGAATACTCCTAATGAATTCAGGGTCCTTTGTATAATTATCTTGGATGTTTGGTTAACTTAGTTGAGGGGAAAATGCTGTTCTGTGGCTGTTAACCTGGCCAGACATCATTGACCGCTCAGGAACCAGACATAGACACAGTAAGAGAGGCACAGATCAGCCCATTCCTTCCACTAGGAGAACAGCCTTGAACATGTACATCACAGTGTTTCTGCAACTTCATCATAGCTGAGGAAATGCAAGTGGAAGGAAAAGAAGTCTAGTTAAGAAAAGCAGTTATGGATGTTAGATTCTGCAGTCAGCTACTACATCGGAACATGTCATTGGTTTTCCTATGTTTATATAGAAGTGGTCCTGGACTTTTTTTGAAATGACTCTAAAGTAATTCTTCAGTTTTTAATAATACCTTGGAAGTCAAATTCCATTGACTAGTGCTGTTCAACAACTAGTGCTGTTGATATACATTCAAAGATGTATATCAATCAAATAAAATCTAAGCTGCAAATGGTTATGAGATATCTGTATTAATGAAGGTTCTCCAGAGAAACAACCAATGGGAGATAAAAAGATATCGGTATCAATCTCTTTCTCTATATTGATATCTAATATAAGAAATTGACTCGTGATTGTAGGGACTGTAAAGTCCCACAATCTGCTACCTACAAGCTAGTGACCCAGGAAAGCTGGTGATAGAATTCCTAATTTGGGTCTGAAGGCCTGAGAACCAGGAGCGCTGATGGTTTAGGTCCAGTCCAAGGGCTGGGTAAGACTGCTGTCTTGGCTGCAGCAGTCAAAGCGTGAGTTCTCCGTTCCTCCAACCTTTTATTCCATGAGGCCTCGGCTTATTGAATGTTGCCCACTCGCAGTGAGGAGGGCAGTTCTGTGTCTGTCTACCAATTCAAAGGCTAACCTCACATGGGAATACCCTCACGGACACATCAATAAAGTTTGATCAAAAACCTGGGTACCTCATGATCTAGTCTAGTCAGTACATAGAATTAACCATTATAGTACCAATTCTGGGCCCACTAGATTGAAAATATAGATTATCATTGAGAGACCAAGGTCATTTGACCTATTCAATACCCACAGCCTAGATTTTACTGATCTCAAATTTATGGTTAAGTTGTATATGTTCCTCAGCTCTATGTATTTCCTGCAAATTGGCAGCTGGATCCAGAGGCTTGATCAAATTGTGTTTGATCCCTTTGGTGAGACTAGCAGTGATGCTATGTTTTTTCCTAAGAAGGCACATCATGTCTTTGTTGATGAGGGCAGCAGTTATTCATGTTCATTGCATAGATCTCCTGGTTCATTGGTGGTTACAAATGGTGATAGTCTAGGATTTATTTTTTATTAGTTGGAATACTTTTTGAAGTGATGCTTCCTTTCATCTATTATTTGGCTACTCAGTGATAATAGTTCATACAGGGAAGGCAAGATGAGTACCATTTTCTTTATCAAGATGATAAATTGATTCCTTATCATCCTCCAATGGCAACTGATTAGAGGTTTTTTACATATTATTATGAATTTATAGATTTTAATATATTTGATGGATTTCAGTCAGTTGCAATTATTATCCTGTTTAAAGCTCACATTGTCCCATCTACAGTCAGTGGGAGCCTCTTCAGATTGGCTCCTGAGTGCTTTTAATGTGACCTGGCACCTGGCAGACTTTGATAGCTTCCTTACTATTTGGTGTGACAATAGTTCCAGGACCATCTTGTACATTTCCTGCCCCAGATCTGGAATCAGCCATTACCTAAGAAGTCGCTGTTTTTCCTAGATGCCCAAAGGCTCCCCACTAACCTTTTAAAATAAAGCCCAGTAATTTTACTAGAATATGTTGAAGAGTTAGTCACTCTGGATTGTTATTCTCAGGTACCCAGTATGCTCTCAGTATTTGGTTCTAGAAATTGTTTCTTTTAACTTAGGGAGTTTTTTCAATTGTATAATTTTTAATAATTGCTTTGATTTTTTTCTTCTTCTGAGATTCCTATTAGCTGTATATTGCAGCTCTGTTGCCTAGTCCCTTTGCAACTTTCAAACCCTTTTTATCTTTAATTTCTTTTTTATTAGGAAATTTTCCTCTTTAATCTGTTGTTTCTTTTAAGATATATCTGTTGTGTTTATTCATTCTTGTGTTCTAATACAGTCTTTATTTCTGAAATGATTTTTTTAAAAGTTCTTTCCTGAATCATGTCACTTCATTTCTAATTTATTTTGTCAGTTTATGGCTTGTGTCATTTTATTAACATCTTTTAGCTCATATTGAAATAAAAGGTTAAATTTTGATCTGATCCGTGAACATGTCTTTCCGATTTGCCTTTGTTGTCTAAAATGTTATTCTCCTTATTTTCTTTTTTTGCATGATAACTTTGTGTGGCATTTGACCTTGATACTTTGCTGTTGCTATTTTTCATGTGAAATGAGTTTTCCTGAACTTTCAGAGGAAGGCCTGGTCTAGGGTAGTTTGTCTTACTCCCCACAGCTCACTCTTCTGCTGGTGGCTTGCTCTCTGATTTCCTGGCCCTATGCTCTTACCCTGTTCTTATCTGGGCCTTTTTTTTCCCCCTTCCTCTCTTCTTATTCCTATCTTGCTCAGTTTTTGACTCCTGTGTTAGAGGTTTCTCCGTAGTGTAGGATCCCCTCCTGGAAGGGAAGCCTGGAAGGCCAGCGCTTCCCAAGGAGCCCTCCTCACACCCACCATTTACTGAAGTGGGCGGAACCATCCCCGTTTTAGTTATGTCCTCACATTGGTCAGACTTCCTGTGGGCTCCTTTGGGGTTCACTTGCCCTGTTGCTTCCCTTTTCTTTCTCTTGCCTAGATGCCGATAGCATGCAGGTAGTAGATACCGATAGATCTTGTGTCCCTGCGTGCTCCTATCTTGAGGTTCTTTATTGCTATCTTGTCACTTAGTTTTATAGTATATCCTGCCCATGGATTTTTGGTTTTGAGATCTAGTTGCCTTGTTTTTATGTTGGGATTTGAAGAGATTCAAAGATTTTGCTGCCACAACTTCCATCTTTCCAGCATCTTTAAATTCATAAAATTCCAGCATTTTGGTAGTAAAGGGGTTCTTATTATCCAGAGAAGTAATCATCTCAGAGCTAGTGACTAGATTCAGAAGCCAGATTATGAGAGCTCTGGTCTCCTGATTTCAGACCACATGTAGTTCCTACTACAGTATGGCCACTCTCCTTGCCATTTGGAAGGTACTGTCACTATCCTTTTCTAGTGACATTTGCATCATTTTACGTGACAGTTTTGGAGATGGCATGGCGCAGTGAACTAATTTTGAATTATTAGTATTTTTCTGAGTGGTGCCATATTAATTTGGTGTTCAAAATTACATTTTTCTTAATTTATGAAATGCCATTCTGTTTTAATATAATTTTCATGGAGTTGCATAGTCCAGAGGATTCAACTCAATCATCATGCTCTCTCACACAGGTCAGTGATTTATTTAGCAGGTGGTTCCTGCTCCCTGCTTTGTACAAACCCTGCATCAGATAGAGGTTTTAGATATGACAGCGCACCAGATAGGCAGGCAAACAGGCATTCCCTGCAGTGGGAGAGATACCGTGTTAGAGAAAACAGTGCCTGCAACAGGAACGCATTACATGGCCTCTGACTTCTTTGGGGGTCAGGGAAGGCTTGTTAGTGCATGTAATGGAATTGAGGCCTGAAAGTTTAGCAGGTGCTAACAAATGACTTGTAGGGATAAGAGGATCCAGGTAGAAGGAACAGAATACGTAATGGTAGAGAATCAAGAAAACTGAAATGGAGTAGGGTGCCTGGGTGCTCAGTCAGTTAAGCATCCAACTCTTGGTTTTGGCTCATGTCATGATCTCAGGGTGGTGGCATTGAGCCCCACGTTGGGCTCAGGGCTGAACATGGAGTCTCTACCTCTCCCTCTGCCCCTCCCCTGCGCATACATGCACACTCTCACTCTCTCTCTGGAAAAAAAAAAAAAAAAAAGAAAGAAAGAAAAGAAAAAGCTGAAACAAAATTAAAGAATATATTAATAGTTACTGAAGCTAATAACCAAAAAATGGAGTGGAAATTTGACTGTGGACATGGTAGAAGGATAGATAGTTCTATAAACTGGCAGATAAAATAATAGATTGAGCAAATGCATCTATTTTGCATTTATACATATGTTGCTTTAATTTTATTGTAGGTAGTTTCTTTACCTATTTTTTAGATAATTGGCTAATTTCAAATTTTAGAATAGTAATACAGATAGAAGTAAGAAAAGTTTTTGTGTTTTATGATTACTTAAAATACAGGTAATTCTTCTAAGACACTAAAATATCTATTTTTTATGGAGTGTAAGCAGTGAGGCTAATTTATATATTCTGTATTCTCTGTGGACCCATTATTACTTTTAGCATATTTTTTCTATGAAAATGTAACAGTAAATAATGTGATTTACCGTATCCAATTTTTTAAAGTGTTGTCTTACTAGTTTTCTTTACACAGGTAAGAGAAATATATTAATATTTTGTATAAGAATAAGAATAGAAATGTGTAAAGCATGTTTTATTTTTGAAAACTAGGTTGGTGTGTGATTTGCCTTCCATTTTAGTGTTTAGAGTGACTTAGTTTCAGGGCTGGTGCCCAGAGTTTCCCACAAAAGGTTTCCTGCATCTGCTGGCTGTTGCTGATAAGAATCCAATGTTTAAGCCTTTTGTTTATCTGAGGAAATTCCTGTTAGGTGTGTGCACATTCCTCTTTGTTTTCAGTATTAGCCTTAGTAAGTTTGGCTATAAGAATTTTACACAACACTCTATTCTTTTAGCAAAATTCTTTTGCAGATGGGGGCTACTTTTCTGCATGTAATTAAGATGGGCATGAGCTAATCTGAATCCGTTGACCACTGTTCTATATGGACTAAAAAATTTTTCATTTAATGACAAGTTGCTTCATTGGTTTAAAAAGTAACATCTATGCACATCATTTGGAAGATGTTCTTCCCTGGAAGTATATTTTTGGTAATATGAAGTAAATTTTTTATAAGTATGTCTGAGTTTGAAGAAGACTTTGAAGTGGATATTCATTGTAGTAAATCAAACTATTGATGAGTTTTAAGTATGTTTTGGTGGCATCAATGTTTTTCTTTTGTGATATCCACTACATCCAAAGCTGCAGGTATAATCTGTTCAAGATTTAGAGGCTGATGTCTACAGTTCCAGTTGAATCACACCTGCTATCACACAAGATCGTAGGGCCCAAGGAAGTATTGTGGCAGCTGCACATTGTGGCAGCTGCACATTGCACATTGTGGCAGCTGCACACTGCCAGGAAAGCTTACAGACCTTTGATTCTCAACCTCCTATCAGGAAATGGTTTTGGGAAAAACCAGTGACAAATTTTCTTACTTGTGTGAAAGAACATTAAATAATATTTTCTAAACAATTTATTATTTATGTCACCTTTTGTTTAATCAATAATAACTTTTCTTTTTTAATATGTGAAAAGTTTTTCACAGTTTTGGAAAATTTATGGTTTCTTAACCTGAATTCTTGGAATAAGTTACATTTATTATTACTTATGTGAAAATTTATATAAATTGATATTTGTAAGAGATTTTCAAAAATCTTTATTCTAAGGAAGAAACTAGAGTGCTTCATTACTTTAAAACATTTTAATTCTTTAGATAGATTCCAACAAAAACTCATTTCTCATTTCAGGCTTTTGAAGACCTCAGCAAGCTAATGGTCAAGGTATATGTGATTTGTACCTATTGAATTCTTACCAGTTATGATATGGGTTTTGTTAACAGACACTTTGGGGACATGATTTTTTTCAGTCTTTTACTGTTCTCTTGACAGGCTAAGGAAATGGTGGAGTTATCAAAATCAATTGCTAATAAAATTAAAGACAAGCAAGGTGACATCACAGAAGATGAGGTAAATAGGCTGCTTTTTTAAGGCATTAGAAACCAGATTAGACAAATAACAGTGATGTTTTGGTAGTTAGCAGTTTCTTTTTAATGTAGATTTCTGTTACGGATTACAGATCTATGAAAATATTAAAGAAAAAGTCAACCATAAAAACTTGGTTGGTTCCAGTAGGATTAAAAGATACTTCAATACCTTCTCTTAGAGTGTGGAAAAGAGAGATATTGAAATAAGTAAGGAGTGGTTGTTTTATACACATCCATACGTTTGATATTTATTTCATTAAATTTGTCTACAATCTGGTCACAGCCATTATCTTTCCTAAGTTTTTGGCTATATCATTTGGTTGGCATTAAATTTATCACAGTTGTTACGTAAACAACTTCTTACACCAAACTTGTGAAGTCAGTAGAGTATGAGACATAAAGACAGGAGAAGGAAGAATAATTAGTTTTATGCAGGGAACTACTAGAAATGTACTTTTTAGAGTTTACACTATAGAAACAAAGTAGAAGAAATGGATGGATATGGAAATAATTGAGTAGAATTGAATTTATGATAGAAAGATTGTTAGGGTAGAGAGACTAATGCTGCTTATTTGTCTTTTTGTGCACTTTCTTCTCTCATTATAGACCATCAGGTTTAAATCCTATTTGCTGAGCATGGGAATAGCTAACCCAGTTACTAGGGAAACCTATGGCTCCGGCACACAGTACCACATGCAGCTGGCCAAACAGCTGGCTGGAATACTGCAGGGGCCACTAGAGGTAAAAACAAAACCTAAGTGATCTTTTTCAGCTGTGTTAAATTATTTCCAAGTCATCAGAGATCTTAACACGAGTTTAACTCGTTTCCTAGTGTGACTCCTCTTCAACCACATGTTATTTTTTTCTTTCAGGAATATTAAGTTAGTTTGGTATACTTATTAGTGGATTTTGTTGTCAACATCTAGATTGTTTTCAATTTCCATTTCAGATATCTGTAACTTTGATAGGAAGTTTTTCTTATCTCTTGTTTTCGAAAGGAAATATATGATTTCTAGATGCTTACATATATTCCTATATATCTAATCTTCATATAAGTGTACTATTTCTCATTTCACAATACAGATTAATCTTCCAACATTACTCAGGCAATCAAAACTTCATTTATTAAAACACTTACATTAAGAAGTATTTCTGTCAGGACAAAATGGAGTATAAAGAATCCCTGCATGTCTCTCATCCAAATTCATGTGTAAGCAGCCTCCACTCAAAATTACTTTAAGGCAGTCCCAGACATCACATCACTTTGTAAATTCTTCAGTATGTAATACTGAATTATCATTCAAGACATAATTAAAGATGCCTTTAAATGTAATTATAATCCCATTTCACACATGAAAAGTTAGAATAGTTTTTTAATGTTATCATATGTCTGATTTGTATTCATATCTCTCACAATTAGTTCAAATCAGGATACATTGCTTTTGGTTGATTTGTCTCTCAAGGCTTTTTAAAAAAATTCCATGGGTTTTTCCTTCTCCTCCTATCTCTTTTTTCTCTTCCATACAATTTATTTATTGAAGAAACTAGTGATTTATCTTATAGTGTCTCAGAGGGCAACCCTCTCAGGTCCCCTCCCTCTTTGGGGAGCTTTGAACTGTTACTCAATAAACTTTATTTTGCTGCCCACCACACACACAAAAGAGTGTCTCAGAGTTTGGATTTTATTGAATTGTATGTTAACATACTTCCCTGCCCCATGTATTCCTTAGGTAGACTGATAGTTCTACCTAGAAGTTCCTTTTTTTTTTTTTTCCTGACAGATATTTCATAGAGGGTTCTGTGCATTTCCATCAGGAGGTACATAATGTCTTGTCTTTGTGATGTAACAGCAGGCAATAACAGTCAGCATCTAGACCTGTTACTTCATTTGGGGTTACAATGGTGATATTCCTATTTAATTCCATAATTTCTTCATTTATTAGTTGTAATAACTTAAAACATTTAAATACACTTGTTGTAGAGGCTCTCTTTTCATTTAAGTGAATGTTAAAACAATAATTATGATGTTAAAGTCCAGGTATTGAATTTGAAACACCTCATGTATCTGACTGGGTTTTCCAGTGTGTAAATTTAGTTTTTGAAGACTTCTTAGAACGTTTTATGATTCCTGATTCCATTCTGATTATGATTTCTGTTAAGAAATGCTACCTGGTGCCAATTATAATACTTTTAAATTTTCATATTTTAACAGGAACGAGGGGGAATAATGTCACTCACGGAGGTGTACTGTTTAGTAAACCGAGCTCGAGGAATGGAAGTAAGAATAGAGCATTCATATATTCTTTAACTAAATATAGACTTTCTTAATATAACATAAATTCCCCAAAGCAAATACAGTTTGAGGACGGGATGAGAATATACAAACTATTTGGAAAGCAGTATGGTGTAGTGAAAAGAATCCTCTGCTGCCTTGGGATCTAGGAGGAAGACTCTGTCCTTTGTTTTGCCGGTGATGTGCTAAGTAAACTGGAGTAGCTCACTTAACCTCCCTGAGACTCAGTTCTCTTACATTTTAAGCCAGGATTTGGACTGTTACCTTCTGGCTTTAATATTCTCTGTGTGTTTTGTAGTTAATTAGATTGTATCTGATGCCATCCAGAGTACTGGATGTTACCTATGCTGGACTAACTGGGTTGGATGCAGGTTGCCTGTAGAGAAACGGGGAGAGCTGCCCCTCTCCTCTGGCTCTAAAACAGCAGTGGCTGTTCCCCAACATTCCTTGTCCCTTCACACGTACATGTCCTTGGCCCCCAAGTTCGGATTCATGCACTCTTCGTGTCCGTTAGTCAAACATGGTTTTGTGGTGTCAGCTGTCATCTCTCTGCGATAGTTCATAGATATGTCTTTCCAGTGCTCCCCACAGTCCCAAGTTGAGCCTCTGCTCTGTTTTTATTTGAGCAGCCGTCCTGACTGCCATTGGCAAGTACTGACTATTTCCCAGACACTCTGCACATGTTACCCCATTTGTCCTCCCAGTAACTCAGTGAGGTAGCTGCTCTCACTCTCCCATTTAGGGCATAATACGAGGATAAGGAATTTGAGGCTCAGAAAGATTAAATTATTTGACCAAGGCTGTGCCTGGAAACAGTGGTTTGACAGGCATTTGGACAGGCGGTCGGTCCTAGCTTTGAAGCCGTTCCGTGTGATTCAAAGTTATACTTGTCAGCCACCACACTGGGCTGACTCTTTAAGATTGCCTGGTCTGGAAGGGTGGCTACGAGCTAGCTACATGTGACATCTGGGACCTTGAAATACAGTTAATCCAAACTAAGATGTGCTGTAAGTGTAAATTACCAGCTTTAGAGGACTTGGTACAGAATAAAGGAATGTTGAATATTCATAATTTTTATATTGATTATATGTTGGCATTTTACATTGGTGGGTTAAATAAAGTACATGTATTGTAATCAATTTCACCTTTTTCTTTTTATTAGATTAATACAACACCTAGAAAATTTTAAATTATGTATATGGTTTCATTGTTTTCTGTAAGCACTGCTTTGCTTCTTTGTTAATCCTTTTTGCCTTACAGTGATTAAGCCACCTAAAATCCTTAATAAATTATAATTTTTATATTTTTATTTAAAAAAAATTTTTTAAATAGACTCCATGCCCAAAGATCAAGTCACAGATAAATGATATTTGTTAAATTTTCTCTTCTGTTTTAGTGATCATTATAATTATATAGCATCGCTCTATTAATTTGCAGTGTAAACTGGATTATTTTTTTTTTTCCTATTAGTTGCTCTCACCAGAAGATTTGGTGAATGCATGCAAGATGCTGGAAGCGCTAAAATTACCTCTCAGGTAAAAGAACCTCTGCAGGAAGCCTGCTAACTAGAGCCACTATTCCATACAGAGTAGACAGGAAGGTCCTGCCAGGCCTGCCGTCTACGTGGTGAGCCAACATATTGCCCCTCTAGGAATTAAATGAGCAGAATTCACTTGTCATCCTAGCTTCCCTCCTTGTTGGGGCTATGCATGAGCTGAGGGGCCAGTAGCCCAACTCTTATTGATTTGGGGGCAGCGAGATAAGAATGTAGGCTTTTCCTAGAACATGAGAATAACCAGCCCTTCTGCTAGACATTGTGTGTTAGTTTCTGGAGATTTAAAAGTACAGATGTTCAGTTGTGAATTATTTTTTCTTCTCTTCAGGTTAAAAAAAGTGCCAGACATATTTTTTTTAGCATATGGATTATAGTTCATACTTTTATTAAATGTTTATTCATGAGCATTTTAGTTATGCTATAGTTGCTTGTGGTTATGTTTTAAACATTGCCCCCATACTTGGGCATAAAAGAAAGCACAGGATATTTGCACCTCTTTAGTAGTTGAAGATCCTAGATATTCACAGCTTTGTTTTCCCATCTGTGATTTTTAGGCTCCGAGTTTTTGACAGTGGTGTCATGGTAATTGAGCTTCAGAGCCACAAAGAAGAGGAAATGGTGGCCTCAGCCTTGGAGACAGTATGTGAACCCTGTTTCCTCCTCATCAGTCTGCCCACCAAGATTTGAATGCTTAGCAACTCCAGAAACAGGATTTCCTTTTGAATTTAACTTTACTAAAAAGTCATGTTTGTAGACCCAATTAAAAACACCTATTATTAACAATACTAAATACTAATTAAAATTACGCTTCTAAAGCTTTTAAAACTTACCAAGGAGAATTGAAATTTATGACATACTATCTTTTTGTTTGAAGCTCAGTCTTGCAGACAGGTTTTTAACTTTGTTAATCAGAATATTACCCTTGACTGAACTTTTTCTTTCAGTGACACCTACATAAGCAGTATTATATAACATCACAAGTTGTTTTATGAAATCATTGCTTCAAAAAATATGACAAGCAACTGTAGTTTACTGGATTTTACTGCTATTACTCATTAGGATACTTGAAATATCCCTTCATAGACTCTGTGGTGACCGTATTTAATTTAACTAACTCATACATTTTAAACTAGATGAAAACCTCAGGACTATAGATATTTCTACCATTTATTTTATGTTAAATCTATATATAAGGTTCTTTTACTGGAACATGCAGTATGCACTCTGAGAATTTGTTATCTGTTCTTTTTCAGGATGTCAAAGTTCTAGGGTTCAGTACAGTGCCTTTGTTACACTATAGAAGGCTTCATGATATTTTAGGCTCTACTGTATTTTTCTCAGTCCTGGAACGTTTGTAGAATTAAACATTAGTGAAAAGATTTAGTTCTATAGTGAATATTCTTTGTATTTTACTAGGAAATCCAGTAAATTGTATCCTGAGTAAACTGGTAAACACACTCTCCCTAGGTTAGTACCTAATTTAGTGTCTAAGTTACCACTTTTTTTTTTTCTTGTTATGTTTCTGTTAGGTTTCAGAAAAGGGATCCCTGACATCAGAAGAGTTTGCTAAGCTGGTGGGAATGTCTGTCCTCCTAGCTAAGGAAAGGTAAGTGAGATCCTTGCTCTTCATTAGAATTATATTTGTATTTCTGAATGGATAAATGATTGTGGATTTCCGCCTTGATTCCTAGGTTGCTTCTTGCAGAGAAGATGGGCCACCTTTGCCGAGATGATTCTGTGGAAGGCTTGCGGTTTTACCCAAATTTATTTATGACCCAGAGCTAAGGGTTTTATATTTCAAATACTTCTTGTTCATATACTTGTATCACGTAGAATTTGTAGGACATTGAGCTCAGAGTAAACCCTGATAATCTGAGAATTTCTGGAATGTTATACTATAATATAAAACCCTTTTTAAAAAAATTTACTGATTGATGAGACAGAGAGAGAGAGAGAGGCAGAGACACAGGCCGAGGGAGAAGCAGGCTCCCTGCAGGGAGCCTGATGTGGGACTCGATCCCGGTCTCCAGGATCACGCCCTGGGCCGAAAGTCGCGCTAAACCACTGAGCCACCTGGGCTTCCCAATATAAAACCCTTTTAATTTCTCCCTAAATATTATGATCCAGGAAGTTTACTTAGGATAAATATAGAAAAAATACAGAAAACTGAATGCCACTATGATTTTGAAATCATGCTACAGGGATCCCTGGGTGGCGCAGCGGTTTGGCGCCTGCCTTTGGCCCAGGGCGCGATCCTGGAGACCTGGGATCGAATCCCACGTCAGGCTCCCGGTGCATGGAGCCTGCTTCTCCCTCTGCCTGTGTCTCTGCCCCTCTCTCTCTCTCTCTCTGTGTGACTATCATAAATAAATTAAAAAAAAAAAAATTAAAAAAAAAAAAAGAAATCATGCTACAGTTGATAGAACCTTCAGAGTTTAACTTGAAATATGGTGGCTTTTAACTTGATATGACCTTTGTTTTAAAAAAAAAAAAAAGAAGAAGAAGGGAGTTTAGTTAATGGGGGAAGAAAGAAGTTGCATGTTTGGACAGGCCAGATCATTTTTCTGGTGTGACTAAAATTCATTGAATTATAAACAAAGTTTTTCTCTGCATCAAATGTGCCCATTTTGGAGGGGCAGGGCTCACGAAGCAAGTCATACCTACAATGTAGTTTGAGAACTGATGACATTGGAACAGAATATGAAACTGCAGAATGGCATATGAGGCTCCTTTCCTAAGGGCTTTTCTTTAGAAGCAGTCATAAGCATGTCTTCAACAGATACTTTAAAAAAGGAGAGAATTGTATTTGACTTAATGTATGTGTGTGTGTGTGTATATATATATATGTATATATGGTCTGACTCATTTTTTTTTTTCAAGTGATGATTTCATGGCTGGCATTTAAAGAATGCAACTATCTCATTTTGTTTTAAAAATGCTGTGGATTTTGAAACTGAATTAACAAGCTATATAGACACGCCCAGAGATCTGATTACAAATTTGGAAAGTAGAGGGCTGAGAAATTCCCTAGGATTGTGTGGGTGAAGAGGCAGGGAGAACCTTTGAGTAGCTTAGGAACCTTGGTGCTCTTTGACCTCAAAAATCAAGGACAAGAATTGAACACCAATAAAAAATAAATTTATTATTTAAAAAAAGAAATCAAGGATGGGAACAAAGAAGGTAGACAAGTAATCGGTCTCCTTTTCCTACCCTTAAGGAGTTTAGTAAGGAGCTTTAAAAAATCTTTTTTGTTCCAGCAATATTTTTTTTTCTTTACCCCATACATTAGAAGTTGTGTAAAGAAACTATCTCACTGAAAAGTATTACCAAGATAACAAAAGCTGGCTAATGTTGGATGTAGACATTGAATACTATTTCTGACTTCCTGTGTTATTGCTAGCCAGCATATGGTGTGTTGGCATTGCCTCAAACTCAGGGATCCCACAGGGACAGAAGGGGATTCCCCCCACCTTTCCAAGACTGCTGAAAATAGAAAATAGTGATATTGTTTGGCCCAGCCTCCAGAAAGGATAGTGTCTGTATTGACTAGCAGACAATACAGACACTAACTGTGGTGACTAGCAGAACGGGATACCCCAACCCACACTCTGGGATCCTGGAGGTGTTGTCACCAAATGAGGTGAGGGTCACTGCCAGTGGCTACTACAAATGCCCTTTGGGGAAGTGGCAGGGATCCTCAGCTGCAGACCTAAGGGAATCCTAGCACTGTAGCCACCTATAGTCCGTCCCTGACCCCTGCCTGCAAAAGTGGCTGTTGCTGCTTCACATCCTCCAGTGTCATGGGAACATCTTGGCTGAGGCATCCTGCCTTCCTGCTTGTCTTCATTTACCAGACTTGTGGTGGATTCTATAGTGTGATGACAGAGCCCCCAATTTCCTCACTGCTCAGCCTCGGGTTTGTTTGGGAGGGAATCCAGTATCTGGCTGCTCATGTCTTTCAGGCCATTGTGTAAACTTGTTTGTGTGGCACTCCTATTTCTAGGTTGTACTCACACTGCTGTACACGCACATTCATGTACACAAGCACGCACACACGATATCTGTCTAGGGTTTTTTAAAAATTACAAAAGTAAATAATCTCTTTCAGCTGTTGGAATGGGTTGCAGCTAAGATTGTTTGAGCTAACTGGACTTAGCTCTTAGAATCTGGATTCATTATCGCACACTCCCCTGGTTCAACATACTTATTAACATTAGTATGACGACACATTAATAAAAATGGAGCAATCTAAATTGTATAAGGTGAAGTAAAGAGGAAGGAAAGTGACATGAATATATTTTGCAAATGGCACATTAATTAAAAAAGTATTATTTCACTGTTTTATTTTTAAAGCGGGCATTCTCCACGGTTTCCAGGCCTCTATATTTTTTATCCCTCCCCTGTTTGTTTGGTTTTTTTGCCAAATAAGGTATTATAAAGTTATGTTTAAATACAACCAATCAGGCCCTAAATGCAAAAAACTCATCTTGGTGCTTATCACTGGAATAATTATTATTTTTGCTCTTAGGAGCATAAATTTGTAGCTTTACAGTAATGGAATTTTTCTAGTCACTGTCAAAAATTTTTGTATATTGTACGAGTAAATATTGTTTTCAGGGTTAAATGATTGGAGTTGATGTATATAGAGTAAAATTACTGTAAAACTTTTACATGATTTTCCTTAACTTGGTGTTCTTTTCAAAATACTCTTTGAAAAATACATGAAAGTGATAAACCTTAATCCGAATAAGCTAATATGTTAAAATTTTTTTCTTTATGACCTCAAAATCTTACTGTTTTAGTTTTTTTAAAAGAATGGGAAATGGCTCTTGAACTGTTTTTTTGTTTTTTATTTTGATTCTTGATGTGAACTCCACTGTTGACTGACCTTGTGTATTCACATGAATGTACTATCTCATTCCCTATAACCAGACTAGCTTGAGCAGACATAGACTCGTCATGTCCTCATTCTCATTCTCTGCCCAGCAATCTCAGCATTTTCATTTTGATACAGTAGAGTCACACTCATAAGCTGGTTATATTTTTAGACTGTGCCTCCGAATTAAATCAAGCATGCTCAAAATTATCCCTGAAAATCCCATATTGCCAGTGAAGTTCTCTGTATAGTCTTACAGTTAGAATCCCTATAGAGTGATACACAGGTATGAATATATTATGAATATAGTAAGTATACTATATACAATACACAATAAAAACTACATAGCAACAGTAGACTCTTTTAACACCAATAATTAAACTTTAAATGTGTGTTTTGTTTTCTGGGCACTAGGTACGCTTGATTTTATGTAAATTTATTGCTAATTCCATGCCTTGTGATAGATCTAGAGTGTGAGCTCCACAAGGGTAAAGATTTTTATCTGGTTTGTTTGTGAATATATCCTCAGAGCCTAGAACAGGGCCCAGCACACAGTAAGCATTCAATAAATATTAACTGAATGAGTGAACTCTGATGTATATACCTATTTATAACCTGGCTCCATTTATCCTACTTTATCTGCCATTCAATTAAAAAAATTTTTTTAATACATATTGACTGTATGAGGAATTATGTGGGTCACTGGTTGGTTGGGGCAGGAGGGGGGGAGGGAGGAACAAAATGAATATGATACATCCTCTGCCTTTACCCTGGGGGCCTAGTTGAGGAAATAGACATGTGGACGATATTATCTGAAGAAAGAACGAAGTGCTTTTCATAGAAGCGGCACAAGTACTATGCTGTGCAAGGCAGAAGGAGGATCCTTCAGTCTGGATGGAGGGATCCAGACTGAAAGGCCTTGTAGGAGAGGAAGAGCCTCTTATACTGGGCTCACAAGGACCAACAGATTGTCAGCAGGTAGAAGGTGTTGGGTTAGGGCCACACAAGGTGTGCCCCTTCCTTTTCCTGGGGCCAACTTCCTTTGTGCAGACTTCCCTTTCTTTACTTTTTCCCATTCACTTACCTCCAGCCCAATAATCAGAATCATACTTTGCTCATTACCACCTGCTTTAGACAAATCTCTTTCCAATTCACAACTCTACTATTTCTAAACTCCATAATAATTATTATCTGTCACATTTGCCTGACTGTATTTTGTCTTGATGCCATAAGAAAACAGAGGAAATGGGTTTCTTTAAAGTTCAAGGACTGTCCTATATATAACAATCTTTGAACTCTCTTCTGGCCTCAGTCAATAATTGAACATGGTAGATTCCTAGTTACGTATTAACTGAATACGTGAGCGATTTTTGGATTATAATGTGTCATGAACTGACTCACAAACATAAATCTATGTCCTTTACTATCTGCCCAAGAGGCTTCTCAACCAGACTTGTTAGGGCTCAGCCTGTCTGAGATACTCTGTCTTATTCAGGTTCCATGACATGGGGCATATCCATGTTGTGGGAAGCACTCCAGAAAAGTCAGGTAGACACACATGTAAGATCTTGTTGTTACACTGTGAAAATTGGGTCATTTGTGTTCTTCATTGAGTCCTGATAATCATGAGTCACTTAAAGCTTTTCTCTCAGAGTATTATCTAAGGAAATAAAAGATCTCTCCATGTGTATAAAGGATACTGTCAAGATAGTGAACATGTTTTACACAATTTGCACAAGATCACTAGACCAATCACTGACCCAGAAAGAATTAAAGCTACCTTGACAGCAGCTTGTTTTAGTTAATTCCAACAAGAACATACCACTTTTCTTTGGGAAGCTTTTTTCCCCTTCATTTCTACGCTGCCTTCTTTTAGAAAAGATCATACTTTAAATGTGCAGAAGTACAGTTTGGCAAGAATTCTAATCAAGGCAAAAATGACCAAGTATCTCAATTATAGCTGTTGTTTAAAAAATGTCCGAGCACACTGATCCAGCCACTTGTACCTGTATTTAGGTCCTCCCCAAGTCCCAAGGGTGGGTTTCCAGGGAGAGTGTGTCTGAAAAATGAATGCAGAGCAAGTTGCTTTCTATATGTTTGACTTAATCACCACAAAACTTCGGTACCACTATTACATGCTTTTTACAGTGGAGGAAAGAAGGGATTAAAAGTGGTTGCCAAGGTTACTGAAGTAGGACTAGAATTAATTTTAGCTTTATCAAACTCCAAAGCACTCTACATTGAGCTTTTGCTTTCAAAAATGCCAAGAAGTGTGTGTGGCATATATTTGAAAAGAAATCCCAACCTGGGCTGATGAATGGACGTTGGACTAAATAATTCTGTCCCTGAAACCTTAGGTGGATTTCATTAGTACTTTCTAGTATTAATTATTGGACAATGTAAGTACGTGGCAAATTTGATACCTCTGATAACTCTGATAATCGAGTAATTGTGCCACCTTTTAGAAGATTAAGTGATAGATTCAAAGACCTGCAAATACTGTATTTTTAAGTCTTAAAAATTGAGGTAGAGAGGCGCCTGGGTGGCTCAGGCAGTTAAGTTTATGTCTTAGGCTCAGGTCCTCCAGGTGCTGGGATCAAACCCCCTATGGGGCTTCCTGCTTTGCAGGGAGGAGTCTGCTTCTCTCTCCTTCTCCCTCTGCCCCTCCCCACTGCTTGTTCTCTGTCTCTCAAATCTTAAAAGAATAAATAAAAATTGAGGTAAAATTTACAGTGAAATGCATAGATCTTAAGTTGGATGCCTTTTAACAAATGAATACTACATCCTTGTAACTCACACCACAGCTAATAGACCATAACTGTCATCCCCCAAAGTTCCCTGGGGCCTCTTAACAGTCACCTGCTCCCTAGGGGCCACCACTCTTCTGATTTGTATTAGCACACACTAGTTTTGTCTGTTCAGTGGTAGATTTGTGTAAAAGAAAAGCAAACGGTAAACTATTCACATTACAGTGTACCTAAAAACAAGCAGAGCTTTTAAGGTGGAACTCTATCCTCTAGTGCTCTTAAACAGACAACTTTAACAGTTGCAAATTAGGAGGGTTTTTTTTAAGTACCATTTTTTAATTTAACCAACTCTGGCTCCTGAGAAAGAAAAGCTGAAAAGAAGATGCACTTGACCTGAACTGTTCTGAGACTCTACGAGGACCTTTGGGAAACCAAGTTTAAAGCCCACCCAGTGAGGCCAGAGGATGCCTTCGTTTTGTGGTCCCCCAGAAGAAACGACCCCGGGGGCAAAGTGAGAGGGTCGGAACGCGGGGGGAGCGTGGGGGGAGCGTGGGGGGAGCGTGGGGGGGCCGGGGCTCCCCCGGGCCCGCGGGGTGGCGGCGCCGGCCGCGCGCGCAGGGCGAGGCGAGGCCCGCAGCGGGCGGGGCTGGCTGCGGGGGCGGGGGCGGGCCCGGGTGGGGCGGCGGAGCCGAGCGCCCGCGGCCTGGGCGAGCAGTCCCGGGTCGCGGGATGCTCTGCGCGCGGCCTCGCCGCTCCTGGGGCCTCCTCGCCGCCCGCCTGCTCGCCGCCCGCCCCGCCGCCCCGGCTCTCCGGCCCCCGCGCCCGCCGGTCCGAGAGGTAGGAAGAGCCCGCCGCCTCCCTCCCGCCGCGGGCACCGCTGCCGGCGGGGTCCTCGGTGGCTCCGCGGGTTCGGGGAGCGCCCCGGCCCCGGCCCCCGCCCCCGCCGGCCCCGCGCGCCGCCCCCCTGCGCCCCTGGCTCGGCGGGTGCTGCCGGAGACCGGCTGGCCGCGGGGGCAGGGTGAGCCCGAGGGGTCGGGGCCCTGGGGGAGAGCGTCCGGGGGTGCTGCGCCTTTCAGAACAACTGCGCCTCTTTCCGAACAGAAATCCCTCCTGGCGTAGGGCTATGAGACCTAAGACTTCGAGACGGTCCTCGTTTTAAGAGGACTTTGTGCTGACGACTGGGCCAGGGCTGGATTCCCCAGCGTGAACGGGACCTGTGGGCCCCTGCGGAGCCGCGGGAGCGGGGAGCCGGGAGCGGGGAGCCGGGAGCGGGGAGCCCGGAGCGGGGAGCCCGGAGCGTGCAGCCTCCCTCCGGAAGCGGCGTCCGACGCCCTGGACCAGGGCAAAGCCCGCTGCACTGAGTATATAAATAAAGCCTGTTTACACCAGCTGCTTTGGAACTAAGGATTTCCTCCTAATAAATATTAGTGGTAGATAGATACACGGGAACGCGTATGTGTTTGAAGGGCCAGAATCACTTTGCCTCCTTTTGTTTTCACTTTTATTTGAGAAATAATTGGTCCCAATGGACTTTAGCTTAATTCTTTTTCTTTTTCTGCAGCAATGAAGACACTGTAGGGATTTATTTTTTATTTTTTAAAGATTTTATTTATTTATTCATGAGAGACACAGAGAGACAGGCAGAGACACAGGCAGAGGGAGCCCGACGTGGGACTCGATCCTGCGTCTCCAGGATCACGCCCTGGGCTGTAGGCGGCGCCAAACCGCTGCGCCACCGGGACTGCCCTGTACGGATTTATTTTAGCAGATTTCAGCAAAAGCGTGGGACCTGAGCCTGGCATGATGCCATTAGCCACTGAGAATATTCACTACTTCTTACTCTATAGCTAATGCATTTCAAATTCTTCTGCAATGTTCATGTGTGAATGCTATATAGAGAAGTATTTTTAAATGTGCATTAAAAAGACCTACGTTTTTGTTTTCTCAAAACGATTCTCAAGCCAAACATTTTAAGTAGGCAGTCCTGGTATTGGGAACAACATGTTGGAAGAAAACAAGCAAACAAGGTGAAAAGAGAGAGGAAAACACAAGAAGGAAGGAATCTTCTTTTTTAAAAAACAACAACAATGCTTTTTTATGCAGCATTCCACTACACTGTGGGTTGCTCTGTTCAGATCTTCAAATTAATGGTTGAGCTAGTAAAATTAAGCATTTATTTTTGAAAGCTTAAGAACATTTTTAAAAATCCATAGCCTGATTTTTTTAGGTAGGCTAGTTTATTTTATAGTGTGATCTGTATGATATATATGTGTATATATATGATCACACTATTCTGTGCTTTACCGGTCATTTTCATAAGAAGAAAAATGTGTTATACTCACAAAATCAGTGTTGTTAGGAGCTGCTTTAAAAAATCGTTATCATGGAAAAGCAAACAATTTGAGAGGAGCCAGTTCAACTTTTGGGAGCTGGGGAATGCTTGCTTCTCTTACTCTGGTTACTGAGATCAGTAACTCAAAAGGAAGCATTTTATTCCCCTAAGTGCCCACGCTTGCTTGGAAGATACAGTGATGCTCACCTGCTATGTTTGGCCACACTTCCCAGTCTGAAGTTCAAGCAGAGGATTGGATCAAATCTATGCTTAATAACAGCAAAATGCAGTTTTCTTTTTTTGTTGGGGAGAGGAGGGAGGGGATCCCCTAATCATCTGCCTAATTACACTTCAAATCTCTGCTTCCCTTTGAGGAAAGAAAGTATTTCCTTTGTTCAACCAACTCCTATTGAAAGAAAGCTAATAGAGACACAGTTTTCTTTCCATTGAATTTTTTATTATTTTAACAGTCCTTTTAATTTCATGAATTTCTATCTTTTCTAAAGAGATGTATATATTTAGAATATAGTATCTTATTAAAATATATTAACTGTGGATAATGGAGGAATGTAAACCTTAAGAAAATAGGTAGTTGATTATGTTTAGTAGCCCATCGTTTATTAGACTCTAGTATGAAAAAAATTGGCAAGCGCCTTTGACTCTTATTCTACAATCTTAATAGTCCTTTCATATCAAAGTAAGTGCCTCCTCCCACAAATCATTCTGAAGCACAGGCCAACAAGGTCTGTCCGGCCCTGTTAGGTGGTCTGGGAAGATTGGTGCATGAAAGCCACATCTCTCAGGATAGATGATGCATAGTGACAGTGACAAGTATTGGAAAACTGATAGACGATGATAATTGTTATTTATCTTTTCTCTTTAGAGTGCCCTGAACAAGGGAACTCAGTGTCACATGGAGGTCACATTTAATTGCAATACTCTGGGTGTCTTTTTGAAAGATTTGATGGTTTTGATATAGCTCCTGGGCATTAAGAAATGAAGCAATCCAGATAACATACCACTTGTGCAAGAAGGACAGTGGTTTTAAAACCATTGGTAGAACTGAGCCTGGTCTGTACAGCACAAAGAAAAATGAAATCTGGCAGAATTTTAGCACATTGATCAGTGTGAACTGCCAAGCAGATAAAGAGGTGAAAATGTATTATCCAGATTGGCTCTCACCTTTGATAAAATTCAGCGAATAACTAAGTCTCCACTTAAGTATGTGTTATGGCGCAGCAGTTTAGCGCCTGCCTTTGGCCCAGGGCACGAGCCTGGAGATCCGGGATCGAATCCCACGTCGGGCTCCCCGGTGCATGGAGCCTGCTTCTCCCTCTGCCTGTGTCTCTGCCTCTCTCTCTCTCTGTGTGACTATCATAAATAAATAAGAATTAAAAAGGAAAAAAAATTTTTTTAAAAAGTATGTGTTACAAAGATAAGAGGCTTGGTGTTTTGTAAAGATAATCCTGGTGTTGAGAACATCTGAATGTTCTTAACAGGTGAGCTGTAATGGAACAAAAGACACGTGCAATTACAAATCATTTTCCTAGGGAACATTAGTGTCCTCCCTCTTCTCTTTTCAGTGGCACCTATGATGTTTGACTTCTTAGAATGTTTTTGCCATTTCATGAGTACTATTTTATGAATCACCTTGAATAGAGGCATCATTTGTTTGAGTTTCTAATTTTAGGTGTTTTTGAAACAAAAAAATTCACAGTTTGGATGTGACAAAGGACATGAGGAGACCAAAGACCTGGGATTTTGCTGATCAGAATGAAACAAATGTTGAAAGACTTTTCAAATCTGTTGTTGGTGGTGCTCTGTGACTATGGTGAGTATAGTAGGTATACTTCATGCTATCAGTATCAATTAAGAAACATACATGTGAGGTTTGTAAGTGCATAGATGTTGATGACCTTGCATGAAGGAAGCAGAGGAGAGTCTGTAGTACCATACCTTTTCACCTGGAGTCCTTGCAACCCTGGGTTCTCTTAAGGTTTTGTATATATTGATATAAATTTCCCTTTCAATGTATTTTTAAATCTTTTAATAAAGAATGAAAAACAAGTCACTTTCATTTAAACAAATTGGAGACAGGGATCCCTGGGTGGCGCAGCGGTTTGGCGCCTGCCTTTGGCCCAGGGCGCGATCCTGGAGACCTGGGATCGAGTCCCACATCGGGCTCCTGGTGCATGGAGCCTGCTTCTCCCTCTGCCTGTGTCTCTGCCTCTCTCTCTCTCTCTGTGACTATCATGAATAAATAAATAAAAAATCTTAAAAAAAAAAAAATAAACAAATTGGAGACAAATGTTTTACATTTGACAATTGTGTTACATTGTGTTCTCTCTGATTTCCTAGGAATTCAGTATTATGCATTTGAACTCCCCTCCATGCACAAAATGTTTTTTTAATTGGGATTCTCTGTAAGATTTCACTCTACAGGAGAGTTTTGCAGTTAGAATTCTATCTTTGGAGCCAGTCCAAATTTCAATCCTTGCCAGTTGTATGCCTTAGACAAGGTTCTTGTGACATCATAGGGCTGTTGTGATGATAAAATATGAAAGGCAAGACACCTTGACTGAGCAAATAACAGGTGCTTACTGTTATTCACTGTTTCCTTCATTTAGTTTTGTTTCAATGAAAAATCAAGTTCATTTTTTAGAGAGCTTTAAGCAACTACTGAACCAACAGATTCAATAGTATAAAACTTACTACTTTTCTTTTGATGTTTGCCAAATATTTCGTAGACGTCTCAGCAGTTGACTGTATAAAAGTGGAAATTATTTTCAAATTGATGAAGAAATGTGATCTAAAGGATAGAGAACCCTGCCTTGTGTGGTATCAGTGGCACATCCACTTAAATGGACCAGAGTATGCACTGTTCATTTTGTCCAGGGACTCTCTTTCCTCACTCAGCCTTTTCTTTCTAGGAAGTTTATTTAAACAAGAAGATGCAAAAAAAAAATAATAATAAAATAATAAACAAGAAGATGCTTGATTTGCTGAAAATCAATCTGGGATTCAATTATCTTAATGTCATTTATCCCTACTTGAAAACAAGTCACTCTGCATATAACAGCCTCATCTAAAAAATTATAAAAGTGCTCTTGGTTTCATAATGATAAAGACATCAGAATTTTCCATTTACACAAAATCTGCAAGGATGTTTGTCATTGTTGAGAACAAATATCTTACTGGAGTATAAGAATAAAAGTTCAGTGAGCATAAAATAGAGCATAGAAGTTGAGTGTACCTGCTGATAATGGAAAAGGAAGTATTTTCCTGCACGTGGGTTTTTCCCGTTCTCCACTTGATATTGATCAAAGTATACCAGTATACCAGTATACCATTAACAGTTGTTTTTTTAAAGCAACATGCTTATATTGAGACACCAGTTACTTTAATAAAGGAAAGGGAAGGACGACTGGGTGACTCAGTTGGTCAAGCGTCTGCCTTCGGCTCAGGTCAGGATCCCAGGGTCCTGGGATTGAGTCCTGCATTAGGCTCTCTGATCAGCAGGGAGTCTGCTTCTCCTTCCTTCTCTACCCTTCCCCTCTGCTTGTGCTTTCTCTTTTAATTGCACTCTTTCAAATAAAATCTTTAAGAAAAATAAAGGAAAGGGGAGAAGGGAATTGAAAGGATAGAGAAAACTATACTGTAGGAGCCAGAAGGTGGTACAACCAAATTGCAGTTTTCTAAATGAGGATGTATTCTCGTCTGTAAAAACAAAAGTTCTGTAGTAAAGTAGCAAGTTCTCTCTTCAGTACACACTTGCTGTCTGCACTGCTGGAACCCATCAATTGCATCTTTTTTCTCTGCTACTTACTGGGCATGTGTGTCTTTTTAATTGATTGATTGGCTGCCCATCAAATCAGAGTCTGATCTGCCTCTTGACAATCCCTATCATCCACGAAAGGGTTTCACTAGTTAACTAAGTGGTATGTGGTCTCGATCTTAAAGTGCATCAAAAACCGTCCTGCTCCATGAGATTCAAATTAATCTGACCTCTGTTCTCAGTCTTAATTCCTTCCTTGGGCTGTGGTGAGTGTTAGAGTCTCTTTAGCCACCTGTTTACAAAAGAGTGCTAAGGAGGTTCTGAACAGGCCTGAGCTCCACCAGAATCAGCTACCATCCTCACCCCTTGACTCGTTTCCCTCCAGAAGGGAATATCTCTCAGCCTCTGTTTTGACTAAAGCTAAAACAAAACAAAACAAAGCAAAAAGCCTTTATTGTATGATGGTTTTCAAGCAAATGGTGATCAAGCATTCAGGTCTATCCAAGTTATATATTTTATTTCATCTCATCTTAAATAAGAAATGGAAAAAAATAAAAAATAAAAAAAAATAAAAAATTAAAAAATAAAAGAAATGGGTGAAGTGCTGAGCTATTTAAAAAAAAAAAACACCTCTATGGGCCAATATATTCATGTGCTGATTCTAATGATCATTAACTGAGTACATGTAAGGGTAGATTTAAAGACGACCAGACCAAAAATATATTGAGGCCCTTTGGACATATATATGATACAGTATAATATGTGTGTATTATATAAGACAATCCTAATAAGAATAATAATACTTACACATGTTATTTTTCCAGCCAAAAGAGCCCTGCAGTGTCTTAAATCTAGAATTTTTTTTATCCTAGCCATGGGCCAGCTGATTGAGGTACTGCCAAATTCTGTCTCCTTTGATACGTATTTGGATAGGGTTCAAAGTAGAAACAAGGATTCCTGTGTGTTTGTGTTTTTTTCCACTCTTTACTTCAGCTGCTCTGATGTGTCTCTTTTTTAAAAAGCTATGATTAATCTTAACTAAGTGATACTTGTGGCCTAGTAGTCATCTATCACTTCTAGGCTAGCTGTGATGTCATTAAAAATTGCTAAGGACAAGCCTGGCTGTGTCATAAACTTCATTCACTTGGGTGACCCATGGAGAATAAAGTGTCAACATTTCTTATTCATCTAAAAACTTCTGCTTCATACAAACCAACAGAACAGGTTCCTTTACTGGTGAAGATGCTTAAGTACTTGTCTTGAATATCAAGAAAATGATAACTTTGAGGTATATTTAGGGTCTTCCATTTTAAGTAATCTAGAGCAGTTTGTACTACATCATTTAAATCAAATTTTCTCACTTTACTGTGTATTCATTTCCCCAAAAGACCTAAACACCAGAATATGATTTATTAAAAACAAACAAACAAACAAAAAACAAAAAACCTCACCTGTGTGAATTTGAAGCTCTAATTGGCTTTATTAAGCAATTCATGTATTGGGCACCATTCCGTCTAGCAAGTAGAGATGGCCCGAGGAGTTGCACAAAATGGAAGGTTTTTATGGGAAGGAGGGTGGGGCAAGAAGTTATTAGCAAAAGAACAGAAAGGATTGTTTCAATCCAGGAGTCTTCTTTGTGTGTGTGTGAGGGGGGTGTGGTCAACAGGTTTTTTTATGGTGGTGGTAACCTCACTAGTGCGGATCAGGAATTTTCAGATTGACAGAGGCAAGGCCACATTCAGGGGTTAGGTTGAAACTGCAATTAAGTCTTGGTTTCCTGTCCTGGGTGGGGGCAAATGTCCTCATCTGGGCTTATTTTTCTTTTCTTTTTAACAGATTGAGATGAGGAAAGTGTGGTATCGGATTTACATTTTGAGAATTGTCAGTTGTTATTCTTGCTTTATGGATTTTCACTGCAGATGGGTTACATTGTTGAATATGGTGCATTCAGGGTATTTACCTTGAATCATTGTTTTAAACATAACCATGAAAGCCAAAGATGAAGGCCCAGAGCTATGTTAGAATGGGGAATGATGAAGGCAGGGCCCAGCATGACTGGCCCAGGACCAGCACTCAGCATCATTGTACCTCCTCTTTGACTGAGTTCATACTTCTCTTACGTATAAAATGCTGTTTTCTTCAATGTCACCAATACTGCTGCTCCATGATCTCTTTGTAAAACCAATTCTGACACTTTTGTTTCAGTTCTGGGAGAAGCTGACTATCTCCTCTTGGGAAAGCCAGGCCATGTAGCTCTAAGCAACAGCACGGTGTCTGTGGATTTCCGGTATTTCAGTGGTGCTAATGGGACCCTGAGGAATGTATCTATCCTATTGTTGGAGGCCAACACCAATCAGACTGTTATCACCAAATACCTCCTGACCAACCAGTCACAGGGAACACTCGAGTTTGAATGCTTCTACTTCAAGGAGGCTGGAGACTACTGGTTCACGATGACTCCAGACGCAGCTGACAACAGCACTCCAGTCCACCAGTGGGAGCAAAGTGCCTTTCTCAAGGTCAAGTGGCCCGTCTTCCACATTGACTTGAATAGGACATCCAAGGCAATGGAAGGCACCTTCCAGGTGGGTCTTTTTACCAGTCAACCACTGTGCTCATTCCCCGTAGACCAACCTGACATCTTGGTGGACGTCATCTTTACCAATAGTCTTCCTGAGGCAAGAACGAGTCCAAGTCAGCCGCTAGAGATAAGAAGCAGCAAGAGGACAGAACTCTCTCAAGGTCAGTGGGTTGAGTTTGGCTGTGCACCCGTGGGGCCAGAAGCCTATGTCACTGTGGTTCTGAAGCTGCTTGGCCGAGACTCGATCATTACCTCTACAGGACCCATTGACCTGGCCCAGAAGTTTGGGTACAAACTGGTGATGGTGTCAGAACTGACGTGTGAGTCCAGGGTGGAGGTGATGGTACTGCCTCCACCATGCATCTTTGTCCAAGGAGTGATCACAGTCTTCAAGGAGGCCCCAAGACGCCCTGGGGAAAGGACGATTCAACTGGCTGAAAACAGCCTGATGTTGGGAGAGAGGAAAACAGTGTTCAACTGCACTTTGTTTGACATGGGGAGGAATAAATACTGCTTTGACTTTGATGTCTCAAGCAGAAGCCATTTTTCTGCAAAGGAGAGGGAGTGCATGCTAATTCAGAGAAACATAGGTTGGTATTGAGATTTAAAACATTTTTTAATCCAACTGATGCCCTCCTGCAATCAAAATTATTATTTTGAATCTAGGTGAACTTAATTTTCTGTGAACTACACCATCATTTTTTTGGTTCACTCCTCACAATGTCCCAAATGGCATTATCATTCTTATCTGAAGAATTAGGAATACTGGCAAGCAGACCCAGCTCACTGCTTACTTCCCTAGGTCTCAGTTTCCCCGTTAGTAAAACAGGGATAATAAGAGTATCTACTTCAAAGAGTTGTGACAATTGAATGAAATAAGTATGCACAGTTCTCAGCATAGTGCCTGGTGTAGAGGAAGCACCAATAAACCTTAGCTATTATTGTATTATATCTTAAAAGACTATGTTATTACATCATATGGCAAATCCTTGGCAGGTATGAGTAGAATTCAAAGCTGAATCTTGAACTGTATTTGGTTAACTTCTGGCTTCCTCTAGCTGAGCATGTCACTTTTCTGTTACAGCCTTCATTACAGGAATGAGTTTCTTTAGAAGTGAGATTTCCAAACAAGATTTTTAAAACCTTCAAATTCTAAATTTTTTGTGTAATGCCCTACCTAATCACAAAGAAGTGGGGTTATTACAATTCCATCCATGCCCTGTGCTCCTCATTGCATTTCTTTTCCTTTTTCTGGGCGTAAGCCTGGTCTTGGCAAGAGATTCATCTGGCAGAGATTGTCTGATTTGCATATATCTTCATCCCTATTAAGCCCCAGGTCCCCTGACAGCCCAAGCCTCTGACTGTCTTTGGAACCCCAAATGTTTCTTACTCCAAATACACCCATCTCCTCACTTAGAAGTCCATTTCCTTTGACTCTCTTCGCACCCCCTAATCACTTCCCTGCTTGTACTTACCTCTCCATCCAGCCTAGATTACATGGCCCATCCCTATCATCCCTCTCCTACCAATACCCTAAACTCCTCTGCCATCTTTTTCTTCTGATGCATGAATCCAGCCATCTGCTGGCCACTCACTGCATGCAAGCTGCAGAAGGCCACATCCAGGTGGACAGGAGCACCGTGAATGGGTTATGCCTCCCCCCTCAGTTGGACCCATTATGCTACCCTGATCAGCTCTGCTCCTATTCTCTAGAAAAGCATCCCTCAGACCTCAGCCCCTGCCCCATGGCTGACTCTCAGAGCTGAGTCAGTCTCCTGCCACACAGGGCAGCTGGCATCCGTTAGGTATGTGCTCCCTTGACCTCCCACAAAATATCTGTAGACCTGTAGTCATTGTTCCTCCTTTGCTGTCACTATGGAAGAAGTGTCACTCTTCCCCTGGACTATGGATCCCAGTCCCTTTGCTCCTATCAGGAATCCTCTGTTAATCATTATCCCCTCTCTCTTCTCTGTCTCTATTCCCTTACTGGCTCATCCCCATCAACTTTGAAATATATACTTAATTCTCTTATCTAAAAACAAAACAAACACTGCCCCTCAACCCCTGGTTCTCCTCTAGATGATCCCAACTTTCTCTGTTTTTCCTTTTATAGCCCGAGTTCTTGAAAAAGTCACCTGTACATTGTAGTTTATTTCCTCACCTCACATTCACCTTTCAACCCACATGCCTCTCCTGAAAATGCTTTCACTGAAGCAACTAGTGCATGACTTCCAAGGTCGCCAAGTCCAGGGATGCTTTTCCACCTGTATTTTCTGTGACATCACCCTGGACCCTCTTCTTGCTTACCTCCCACTCCCCTGGCCATTCCTTCCTGGTCTCCCTTGCCTGCCAATTCTCCCACCTGGTCACATCCATTAATTCTCAGATTTCCACATCCTATATTAGATCCTTTTTATCACTCTTCACACACCTGCTAGGTGATTAGCATCCTAATACTGATGGCTCCACATTGGCATCTCTCCCCAGCACCCAAGTGCTACCACATAGCTGTCACCCTCACATGTCTCTCGGGCATCTCAGAGGACTCAGACTCATCACCTTACTCCCTCAACCTACCCCTCAGTATAGGCTTTCACCATCCATTTCATTGTTCAAACCAGAAGCCTGGGGGTCTTCCTTTTCTTCACCTCCTATAAATAATAAATCACTAAGTCCTATGGGTTTTGGCTTCTTGGTGTCTGAATCCTGGTTTAAACTTCCATCATCCGTTAGCTAAGCTATGGATTCCTGATTGATTCCAATCCCTGCCATATCCACTTCATTCTCTCACTGCAGGCAGAGTGATTATTTAAAATTCAGGTTAACTGAGACTGTTCCCTGCTTAACATCTGTCTGTCACCTCACTTGACATGATGATGAAAATCCACAGGACCCCCTAGAGCCAGGCTGCCCAACCCACAGTCATTGTATCTGGGTTGGAGTCTCCACCCACCTTCACCTGGTTGACATTAGCCTATCCAACCCCAAGTCTCCACTTGGGTTACTCTTCCTTGACCCCAAACTAGTTAAATTCCTTTGGTGTAAGCTGGCACAGCATCCTTCATTCCTCTTTCATGGCATTGATCATTTCTGTCACGGCTCATTCAGTGTCTTTCTCCCCATGCCCCTCACCCTTATCACCATCCTGCTGATGGCAGGAAGCTCATTGGGTGTGAAAAGCCAACTTGTGCTACCATGAAGTTATTTATGGTATATATTTGGCCCACTTAGTATGCTTGGCACATTAATAGGTGCTCAATACATGTTTTATTAAAGTGAAAATTGAACACAAATGTGGCCAGTCCAGGTATTAGTAAGAAAAATTGTATTAAACTATATTAATCATCCAAGATAGATTCGCCATCTCAAAAGAAGTTACTTGTTAGGAGAAAAAAAAATCTAATTGAATTTAGTGGAAACAAACCTAAGGAAATAAAGATATTTGAGCCATTTGATTAAACACATCGGGAGCAGGAGGTCTACTCTGTGGCTCTCCCAGCTATTGGGGTTTCCATAGATTCTTCTACTTGTCTAAAGACTGAGTTTTCCCCTCACAGCAGCAGGGAGGAGACCCTAGAGAGAGGCAGAACAAAGGAGTGGTTCTTTGTGTTTCCAGGCTGAGGGTGGCAAGGGGTTCCCCATGGAGCTGCAACAACTAGACACTACAGAGCATCAAGACCAAAAGCCATGCCTGGAAGAGCTAATGCTCCTGGAGACCCCAGGAGTGTGACTCCAGCTAATCAGTGACATTGATGCTAGCTATGGGACCTCAAGCTTTCCAATGTTTTAGCATAAAAATTTATGACTGGATCTAGTTCTCTTCATTTTCCACTTATATTGACAGTTGGCTTTTTTGGGCAAATGGTATCATTCTGGGACCCCACTGAATCCACCATGATTTGTGCGAGCCAATGCTTCCACCGATTTCTTATTAGTTGCTTTTGAAAATGGAGTAATGTGTTTGATATGTTTGTCTCTTTTTCCAAATATGTCTTCAGACCTTAAGATAATATGTAAATAACATTTTATAGAAGGATATGTTGCCACAAGTGATTATTTATGATCTTCATTTATCTTACTTAGCATGAATGTTTCTATTTTTCTCTGCAGAAATGTTAATGTATTAGGTTATGGGATGCTACCTGAGATCCTGCCAGGGAATATTAGTAACATATGGCATGGCACTGTAATAACTTACAAAAATAAATTGAGAACTACTAAATCCTAAACATCTTCCCAAGGTTTTCAGACAAGGGAGTATATAAATTTAGGGCAAAAGTTGATAATTAATGATAGAGGGTATGAAGTCATAGTTGCATAATTTTTTTAACTTAGGGTTTTTTTTGATAAATGAAAGTATATATTTAATATATAGCTTCCTTAATAATTTAAATTTTTAGACTTTTTGCTTCTGTGATTAGATGGTCTTGTTTTTTCTTCATAATGACTGAACAAGAGTTTTTTTCCCCAAGAACTATCAACACTGTCAGTTCCTTCCTATTTGCAGATTGTGTATTATCTTTTTAATTCTCTGCCAGAATCTTTTTAAGCCACTTGTCCACTTTCTGAACCAGTTTACCTAAAACTAGAAAATATAATTTTAAAAGTTCATATAAGCAGATCCTTAGATGCTTTAATACTCCACAGTTCTCTGAAAGTGAATGAAACCATAAACCCTTCCAAGAGTAAACTTTTCTTTTGGGATTCCTTAGGAATATCCTCTCAGGATATGCGACATACTGTGGTGATCATCTGACATGAAATCATAGTGATTTCTTCGTACCAGGCACTGTTCTGAGTGATTTACAAATATTAATTTGTTTAATCTTAAAAATGTTTTGAGTTAGGTTTGCTATTTTGTCAATTTTATAGGTGAAGAAATAGAGGCACAAAATTAACTTGCCCAAGGTTAAGTGGCTTAAACCATTACTGGTGGTTGATTGGCTTTTTCCATTATTCTATACTGCCTCCCATAGAATCAATTTATGTCAACTTATGTATTAGACTATATAAAACTTTTAGATTGAAAAAAAGTTATGTTTCCTCCTCACTGGTTCATCTGGTGCTGTCCACTCCTCTTGAAAGACGTGAAACCCACTTTGGAATCCACTGACTCAGGCACAAGCATGATTTGGCCAATATAAGTGAGTCTTGTTCTGTGCACAGAAAACCGGAACTGCTTATCCACGTGTCTTTGCTCCATTTGCTGCTTTTAGTTACTCACTCTCGTCTATAGGACTTTCTTATAAGCATGTTTTGTTGAGTTGCTTTAGTTTCTTAAGCAAAGTGTCTTCTAGGTGTGAATATTTTAGGGGCTATATATTCTTTCAGATAGTCTTGAGGGCTGGAAACAAATCCCCCTTTTCCTATTCCAGACAAATTTTGCTCATTCAGAATTAATATTCTCTATAGTAGCCTGGAAGGTATTTATCCTGGCCAAACAGGTTTGTTATGTAGTGTGAGTGTGGGTATGGACATCTAACCAGGCCAAAACAAAACAGCTTTCATTCATAAAGTAAGAATATTTGAAATATTGGTTATCTTGCTCTTCATTTCTAAAACATGAACTACAATTGTCTAGTGACTTTCCATTTGCCTAGTATTTCCCTCAAAAAGTTATTGGTAGAAATCTTCAGGGAACAGGTAGAATTGCTCAAGATATTTTTTAAAATATGCCTGATTAAATTTGTTTATTGCTTTGAGTGATTTCCTTTGTTTCCTGTTTGATTAATTTGGTTTACAAATAAAAGGACATACGATGTAGCTTCAATGTTTATTTTTTTATTCTTGACTGTCCTATAAACCAGGATTTTACTTCCAAGGGAAAAGGACACAACATTTGAAAATGTAATTTTTGACATTAAGATTCATGCTCTTATTAAAACTTTGATTTTTTTCTGGCCATTGCTAATGGAAGTTTTGTTTTTAGTTTGACAAATAACTTTATATATTATATTTATGTGAAGTAAGAGTTAAGAAAGAATAACAAGAAGATTCTTAGCATTTGTGATTTTACTTTTTATGGCCTTGAATATGAGCATATGAAAAGTATAAACTATGCATTGACTTAATTTTCAATTTAGATTTCTCAGTAGTGGAATTCCCAATAGATTTTTCAGAAATAAATCACTAAAGTTTAACTTAGAAAGACTTTTTGTATGAGAGTCCGAAAGCTTTGCAGGCATGGGGGGCTTAGTATCTGAATAGCTCTGAAGCTTAAGTACAAAGCTGGCTCATTGTTCTTCCATCTGAAGAGCTGCAGTGTGATCTGAAGACACAGAACCAATATTGTGTTCAGTTGGACCTCTGGATGGAACATAATTACCACACCTCAGTTGATGTTGGTCCAGGATAGTGGTTTGTAATGCTCCCACTCTTGTGAAAATCCCAGAGACTTTTAATTGCCATAAAGAACTCCTATTCTGTGACTCACTCCAAAGATTGCATCACTTGGATTACCTGAGAATATATTTGCCCTTCGTGTTCTCCTTATATTTTTGTAATGCTTTATATACCTTTGCTGTATTGAGTTATTGTCCATAAAGGATAAAAAAAAAGACTGTTTACAGAGGGTGCCTTGAGCTGGCATGACCTGGGTCTTGAGGTTGGTTGCATACTGATAGAGAAGGGTCTTAAGCTAATTTTTATAGGGAACTATTTAATTATTCTATCTGGCAGTGTTTGCATATATGCCTGAAAGAGATATTTGCAGGTGTCAGTCAGTAATAACTGTTCTGGGAGTATTTTGTATGTATTTTTAAGCTCTGATGTTAGGTGCATCCCCATCTAGCGTTGTTGAGCCCCTTGCTGAATTGACTCTTTTATGATTATGTAATGTCCCTCTTTATCCCTGGTAGTATTTCTTGTTCTGCAGTCTACTTTGTCTGATATTAATATAACTACTCCAGTTTTCTTTTAATTAATGTTCACAGGTATAACTTCACCCATCTATTTACTTTTAACCTATTTGTGTATTAAGTTTTTTATTAAACATTTTTAATTGAGTATAGCTGACACACAATGTTACATTAGTTGATATACAAGATAGTGATTCAACTTCTCTATGTATTATGCTATGCCCACAAGTGTACATACCATCTGTCACCATACAATGCTATTAAAACCTCATTGACTATAATCTCTATGCTGTGCCTTTTATTCCTGTGACTTACTCTCACTTCCCTTCATCCATTTTTTCCCTATCCCAACACCCCCTTCCTTCTGGCAACTATCAGCTTGTTCTCTGTATTTATATGTCTGATTCTGCTTTTTGTTTATTCATTTGTTTTTTTTGGATTTCACATATGAATAAAATCATATGGTATTTGTCTTTCTCAGTCTGACTTATTTCACCTAGCATATTGCCCTATAGGTCTATACATGTTTTGCGAATGGCAAGATCTCATCCTTTTTTGTAGCTGAGTAATATTCCATTGTATGCATATGTATGCATGTGTGTTTATGTGTGTACATCTTCTTTATCCACTCATCTATCAATGGACATTTGGGTTACTTCCATATTTGGGGTATTGTAAATAATGCTGCAGTAAACATTGGAGTGCATACTTCTTTTTGAATTAATGTTTAAAATAAGTTTCTTTTAAATAACATATAGTTGGGTCATGTTCTTTTACCCAATTTCACAATCTCTGTCTTTTATTTGGTGTGTTTAGATTATTTACATCTAGTGTAATCATTATATGGTTGGATTAAGATCTGTCATCTTGGTAGTTTTATATCTGTTCCATCTGTTCTTTGTTTCTTTTTCCTCTTGATTCTGCCTTCTTTTGTATTAATTGAATATTTCTTATGAGTTACTTTAACTGTACTGTTGGTTTATTTTTTATACCTTAAAATATTTTTTACTGGTTGTTCTAGAGTTTATAGTATGTACCTTTAATTATTCTTTTTTTTAAAGATTTTTAATTTATTTATTCATGAGAGACACATGGAGAGAGAGAGAGAGAGAGAGAGAGAGAGAGGCAGAGACAGAGGCAGAGGCAGAGGGAGAAGCAGGCTCCATGCAGGGAGCCTGACGTGGGACTTGATCCCCGATCCCCAGGATCAGGCCCTGGGCTGAAGGCAACTCTAAACCACTGAGCCACCTGGGCTGCCCCTAATTATTCTTGATCTATCTTTGAAGAATAATATTTTGATTCACATATAGTATAAGGACCTTATTAACAGTATGCGTTCAATTCATTATTCCCATTCTTTGTGTGATTACTGTCATAAATTTTACTTTATATATGCTATGAACACATAATACTATTTTTCTCTAGCCATTATATTTCAGAACATTTAAAAATAAGGGAAAAATGAATTTTATCTTTTCCTTTATAAATGCCATTTCCAGCACTTTTCAATTCTTTGTACAAATGGAGGGTTTTTACAGGTATCACATTCCTTCTGCCTGAAGGATTTTCTTTTAGCATTTCTGTAGTAAAAGTCTGCTGGTAATTAATTTCATTCATTTTCCTTTGTCAAAGAAGTTTATTTCTCAACTTTTGGAAGATACTTTCACTGGATATAGAATTGGGTTGGTCAATTCATGGGTTGGTCATTTTTTTCTTTCATTACTCTAAAGATATTACTCCATTATACTTGGCATGCATGACAAGAAGCCTGCTGTATTTCTCTTTATTCTTCCATATGCAGTGTGTTTCCACCTTCCACCTTCCCTCCTGCACAGCCTTCAAAATTTTGTTTTTAGTTTTTATCAGTTTAAATATGGTGTGTCTGATTTTTTATTTGCTTTTTTGTATCTGTCCTGCCTGTTTTTTTCTGAACACCTTAATGTAACTTACTATCTTTCAATCTTTCATTAATTTTGGAATTATTTCATTAATCTTGGTCATTATTTGATTTTCTTTTTCTCTTCTGGGATTCTAATAACATGAATGATAGACTATTTGATATTGCCCCCCAAACTCTTGCATATTCTATTGGTTTATTCACTCTTTCTTTTTGATCTTTGTGTCTCAGTCTAAATGATTTCTACTCACCAATATTCAGATTTATTTTTATTTTCCTTAGCTCTGTTGAGTCTACTGGTGAGCATTCTTTTAAAAGGCATCCTTCATCTTTGTTACCATGTTTTTCACTTCTAGTATTCCATTTGCTTCTTCTCAGTTTATAAATCTCTAATGAAATTTTCATCTGTTCATCTTGTTTGCCTTTTCCACTAAAGTCTTTAATATTAATCATAGTTATTGTAACTTCTCGCTCTGGTAGTTCCAATATCTGGGTCACATTTGAATCTGGCTCTCTTGATTACTTTATCTCTTGTAGTTTTTTTTTTTTCCTGTTTCTTTGTATGTCTTGTAATTTTTTATTGCAAGGTGGACATCTTATTTAGAACTGAAGACACCACTAAATAGTACTTATGTGGGGAAATGGGCATACCCTGTTTTTGGTAGGCCTTTAGTGTGGGGATCAGGTCAGTGTACTAAGGAATTAAGCTGTGTTTGGGTTTGTGCTGTTGCTGTGGCCATTCTCAGGACATGACAGAGTTCATAATTTTGCTAATGTTACCTTGCAGTTAGTGTAGGAGTTGGCTTGCCAAAGAGTTTTCCTCCATGCTTCTGTTGCACCCTCAGCTTTAGGCTTGAACCTGCACCTAAGAGAGGTTTTCACCTGTCACCATGGTCCATGCTCTAGCAGTAGGTTGTTGTTATTTGATACTTGTAAATTGCATGGTGCAGGGTAGGGGTTGGGCAATGAGAGCTAGAGAGCTTTTTCTTGTTCTAGTTCATCCTTAGTTGTAGACAGAGATGGAGCCTTTTTGATGATCTTGACCCTTTCCAGTGATAGAAGCTCTCTAATAGTCTGGGCCCAGTATATTTTCTGCTCCTCTCCAGGGGTGAAGGATTACCTTCTTTTTCTATTCTCTAGTGGCACTAGATCTTCAGTGGTGCCCTTAGAGTGACAGGGCTTCTGCTTTGTCGCTAGTGGTTGAGGCTTTTGTTGGTAGAGCTAATAGGGAAAAGGATCCAGGTGAGGTTTGTGTCTTTCCCACAGTGCCACCCTTCCCATCCTTAGGCTTCCATCACAAGGGAGGCTTTCTCTGGTCTTGCACCTACCCTCAGTCCTTCTTACAAGCATTTGGTAAGATCCATGAAGAAGAGCCTGCAAGTGGATACAAATTCCTATTGGGTTTGTAGCTCCCAGGGGGTCTATATTCTCATGCTAGCCCACACTAGGCTTCTAGTAGTTCATTACATTTTTAGATTATTTCTCCCTAGCTTTTAGGAGGCCTGGTGCCTAGCCCGGGAAGCAATGTTTGTATTCTGTCTTTCCTTATAGGAGCTCATCTTTCCTTATATTTCAGGCCATTTGGTTGCCCTGCGACTTTTGTTCTCTGATGGATTCCAAAAAGGCTAACATTTTGCAAATGAAACAACTTTCCTTTGTTTTAAGGGTTATTAAGCACTCTTTCCAGCTTTCCGCATATTTGGGAATGTTTTTATGTACTGACTTTACAAGGCCTGAGATTTGAGTTTGCTGCTTCATTTGGGTGCAGTTAAATTCTGATTCTCGAATGAGCATTAAAAGTATGGCTGATGTCCTTGCAGAAACATGGGGACTGTGGCAGCCGTGGAGCCAGTGCAGTGCCACGTGTGGGGATGGTGTCCGAGAGCGACGCCGTGTGTGCTTGACTCCCTTCCCCTCCAGACCTGGCTGCCCTGGAATGTCCTTGGAGACCTCTCTGTGTTCCCTGGAGGAGTGTGCTGGTAGGTATTCTTCTTTCTTTGGGAATCTCTCCCCAGAGGGACTGTTGAACCTCAGCCTGCCTGAAAATCACCAACCTGAATTCCGAGGTGGACTCTATTATTGCTGCTGGCTTTACCACGGCTGTGTCCATTAGTGTGTCCATTAGTAGCTTGTCAGATGATGGGGTCAGTGAGATGATTGAACACAGTGAAAGACAGGGAAATGACGACATGATCTAAATTAAAAACTCAGACATATGAAAACATTTTTAAAAAGACAAAAACAAGAGGGATGATCATTTCTTCCTAAGATATTTTTAATTTTGTTTTTGTTTTCTTATTTATCCTTCCTTTACTTCTCCACCCCCCGACCAACCAAATTATGGAAGAACATCTCATCATTTCAGAGAAGCCTGAGGGGACCACATAGACTATTATTTGTCAAAATGGGGCAAGTCACCCTGTCTTATCCCCTGCATGGCCCTAGCTTTATTCTTTACTACCCCTACCAAGGAGGAGGTAGTGGGGAGATTTCTTCTTATGGCCTAGAGACTGGCCTTTCCTTCATCCTGTCAACATCTTGAAAGCACTTAGTAAGCGCTCAATGAGTATATGATGTGAATGGTTTATAGATGTGATGCTGACATGACTTAGGGTTGCTTCAGCTTACGGAGTTGAATTCCATTCTTTTGCTACAGGTTACAGTAATAAGAATCCTTGCTCTTCCTACATACCATCTCACTTACTGATCTACAGCCAGTCCACCATTTAATTTGCCAGCCTTTGCTCTGGTCCTGACTTCTTCCACACTCTAATTCCAGGTTAGAAAACCATTGGTAATTCCTTGTCCCTTGGGATCTGGGGGAGTTAGATAGGGTTCCTTTGTGTGTGTTTGGATTTCAGCGTACCTTTTAGCCAAAACTACAGGCACCTGGCAACAACACCTTGGCCAGTGTCCCCACCTGTGACCTTAAAAATTCATTCTTGCTATCTCATTTTTCCAGCCAGTGCTATGCTCTTGTTTCCTTTATTACAGCATCCTGAGGGGTGTTCTTTCTTCTGTTTTTTTCCTCAGGCTTAGGCTCTTCTGCTAGCCCTCTGTCTGCCCTTCTTCCTTCATAATCCTTTGGCCCCACTCTGAATCTATTCTTTCTCCAGTTATATCTCATACTACTTTCTAAAGTTCTCCTCTTTCTCTACTCTTTCTTTATAAGTCTCCTTCATTTTCACAGTTCCTTTCTTGGGTATAACTATCTTCAAGTACACCCATTCCTCTCAATTCTGGGATGTCATGCTGTGTTAAGATATTCTATTTAGAGTTCCAGAATGAATGAATGAATGAATTCAAATGAATTTAAAGTCAGTTGTTACGGCTTCTACTGCACCTTTAGAAGTGACAACAATATCAACCATTGATTGATCATCTGCTATGTGCCAGCACTTTAAATACATTATCTCTCTTATTTGGGATTCTGAGGCATAGAGAGGGTAACTGACCTGACCAAGATCAAAAAGCTAGAAAGCAGAGGACAAGATCTGACCTATCTTGAACACCTTGCCTATCTACACAGGCCCAGTCTAGCTTTCTGGAAGCATCAACAACCTGGAATTAACAATCATTTTTGAGGATAGGTGAAATTATTTCATGTTTTGATGTCTTAATTCTTTAATATTGGAATGGAACTCAAAACTTCTATATTATAAATTAGCAAAAAGGGTTAAGTGCTATAGACACCCCTACTTCTATAAGTGGTCCTTAGATAAATGCTTAGGTGGATAAAAATGATCATTTCTTCCAAGTGTTGTTCTTTCTATTCAACCTATTTCATACTCCTTGGAAATGTAAAGATCTGTTCACAGGCTGCTTAGCCTCAAGAAATTTCCTTCACTTCAGGTGAAAGAGAGAGTAGATGGGGCAGAGAGGGCTGAGGTCAGCAGCTCTTCGGCTTTTCTCTAGCCATCATTTTGAAGGGATCCAGCCATAGCCAAAGAGAACAGCTAAGTAAAGAGGTCCATGATGTGCAACTGCATTGCTGCTCCCCACGGATATAAGTAGCCACTGTACATGAAAGAAATAAGTCAGGAAACAATTCTTTCATCATTCAACTGTGTTCAGCTGATCGAGAGTTTAGAGTTTTGTTTGGCTTTGAAAGGATGTTTCTATGCCAAGTTCTATGTTAATTTGACCATCTTGTTCAAACAGGAGAGTGGGAGGATCTGTTGTCATTGTGCCCACATTCCATCTAGTGGAATTATTGATCATTTTGCTATTACCTTTTTAAATGAATTAACCTAACATTTATTGGAGACCAAGTATGTGTAAGTTACTGTGACTGGGGTTAGGAATGTATAGATAAGACATGTTCCTGTCTAGAAGGTACTCATGATATAATAGCTCAGCAGACACATAAATAGGCATAATATACAGTACAATGTAGAGCCTGCAGTGAGAAAGGTATCCATAGCAGGCCATGGAAGCTTGCGGGGGTGAAAATTCATGCTGGGAATACCTCCTTTCTTGGAGATGGTGATATTCGAGCTGAAGTTTGAAAGCTAAGTAGGTGTCATCCTAGGTGAGCTAAGTGACAAAGGGAATTTTAGCAAAGGGAGCAATGGATGAAAGCATGGAAGAAGATGGCACATTAAGAGACCCAGAGAACTGAAATTAATTTAATGTATCTAGAGCATAATGTGCCAGGAAAGAGTGGAAAAATGAACCTGAACAGGTAGGCAGGAGTCATATCCTGAGGAGCCTTGAAGGTTTGGCCTGTATTTCAGAAGTTGTCTCTCTCAGCTGTAGTGTGGAGAATACATCGGAAGGGGTAGGCGTGGCAGCAAAGCCTCTTAAGAGTTTTTCAGTAACCCAGATGAAAAGTGAAATGATGGGGATGCAGAGGAGAGAGAGACTCAAAGATTCTAGATATGATGAGTGATGAAGAGGGAAGCATCAAGGATGAAAACCTGGACTCTAGTACTGGCAACTGTGTGGACACTGGTGCCATTTCCTTGAGATTGGATATACGGGAATGAGGCACAGATTCTAGGGGAAAGATGATGAGTCTTGGGCATGTAGAAATGAAGGTGTTGGTAGGACATCAGTGGAGAGACCAGAGCTAATGGACCCAGGTTGAGATCCAGATCTCCTTGCTCCAGAGTTCATGTTCTTCTTTTTCAAATTAGATAAGACAGCAGAGGAAACCATCAACAACACAAAAGGGCAACTTACTGAATGGGAAAAGATACTTGTAAATGATATATCTCATAAGGGTTAATATCCACAAAATATAAAGAACTTGTACAACTCAACACCAAACAAACAATCCGACTAAAAAATGGGCAGAGGATATGAATGGACATTTTTCCAGAGAAGACATATAGATGGCCAACAGACCCATGTAAAGATGCTCAGTGTCACTAATCATCACAGAAATGCAAATCAAGACCACGGCGAGATAATACCTCATAGTAGTCAAAATGGCTAGTATGAAAAATACAAAAAATAGTAAGTGTTGGTGAGGATGTAGAGAAAAGAGAACCCTCATGCACTGTTGGTGGGGATGTAAATTGGTGCAACCACAAGAGAGAACAATATAGAAGTCCTTCAAAAAATTAAAAATGGAAATACCATATGATCTAGTAATTCCATTACTGGGTATTTACCCCCTAAAAATGAAAACACTAATCCTAAAAGATATATGCACCCCTATGCTGACTGCAGCATCATTTACAATAGCCAAGATTAGTGCAACCCAAGTGCCCATGAATAGATAAGTGTATCCATTTATCAAGAAAAAGATGGTGTAAATATATAATGGAATATTACTCAGCCATTAAAAGAATGAGGTCTTGCCATTTGCAACAACGTAGATGGACCTGGAGGGTATTATGCTAAGTGAAGTAAGTCAGACAGAGAAAGACAAAATACCATATGATTCAATTTATTTGTAGAATCTAAAAACAATAAAACAAAACAGGAAACAGACTCTTAAACACAGAGAACAAATTGGTAGTTGCCTGAAGGAGATTGGAGGGGGATGGGCAAAATAAAGGAGATTAAGAGGTACAAACCTATAGTTATAAAATAAGTCATGGAGATGCAAAGTACAGCATAGGGAATATATTTTTTAAAAAGAGTAGAATTTTTATATGGAGGTGAAAGAATCAGTTGAAAATGGCAATTAGGAATGAGGAAAGTGAGGAATACTCCCTGCTGCTGGTTCCGTTTGCTTATAAAAAAAAGTACGTGCCACAGCTTACACCCAAGAAAGTGGTCAGGGGGAGCCATGTCCTGTAGTCTAGTCCTCAGGTAAGGCTAGGAGGCAAAGGGAAAGGTTCTGGATGTAAGGAATTTGGTTATCCCACTGGGGTGGCAGAAAGGAGAGAGAGAAGCAGTGGGAGGATGGGTCATGGACATGACACAGGGAACGGGTGCTGATAAGAGCATGTGGAAAAAAGGGGGACAGGAAGGTGACTGGAAGGCCTTGAAGGGTGGACAGTGACAAGAAGGAAAGAGGGGTGATGGTAGTGGCATTAGCGGGCTTTAAGTTCCCAGGTACTTAAGTGTCAGTACAAGCTGAGGCCCCAGGTGGCATCTGAGTCTTGATGAAACATTTTGATGACCATGGGACAAACCAGTTGGAGAGAAGAGGGGAAAAAGGCAAATCAACATCCCATGGAAGGAAGCAGGGGAATAGATAGCTGGAAACTGAAGAGTGAGAAGCAGAGGTTTCAACCCTCAGGAAAGATAGTTCCTAGGTATTAGAAGGGAAATGTAAGTTGCATTACATTGCCTAAGGATTTATTTTCATCTAATAATTTCTCAAGATGTACAATTTTAGGTACAACCTACCTGAATTATTTTGCATGTCAGTTTTTTTTTTTAAGATTTTATTTATTTATTCATGGGAGACACACAGAGAGAGGCAGAGATACAGGAAGAGGTAGAAGCAGGCTCCCTGGGGCGGGGGTGGGGGTGGGGGGGGGGGGTGGGGGGAGGAGGCGGATCCGCGACTCATCCCAGGACCGGGGATCACGCCCTGAGCCAAAGGTAGATAGATGTTCAACCACTGAGCTCCCCAGACGTCCTGCAAGTCAGGCTTCATACTTGGTAAGCGTTTTCCCACGTGCATCTCAAAGGTACATTGAACTCTGGATGTTTACCGTGTTTACCTTATCTTAAGCAAAAACCTTGATTTTTGCCTTGAAATTGCCCTTATGCTGCTGCTGCTTTGTGGAACATTCGAGACCCACGTCGGCAGGAGTTACCCTGATTGTGGTTCATCTGCTCACCTCAGTTCTGGGGTCCCTGGTTTCTGGTGTCCGAGCTGCCGGCAGAGATGCATGTGTAGGGCCAGAAACCCTAGTCCTTGTCTCTTCCTTCTTTAACTGCTAGATGATCCGAGCCAGCTGCCCAGGCCCTGGACACCACGCAGGGACACAGTCCTGGAGAATCCATTTGCTCTTCCTTTCTCGTAGCTCTCCAGCCATCCAGCGTGTCTCCCCTTCAGCCCCAGGGCCCCGGGAAGTCCAACAACGTCGTGACGATCACCGGGATTTCACTGTGTCTGTTCATCATCGTGGCCACCGTGGTCGTCACGCTGTGGAGGAGGTTCGGCCGCGCCCCCGAGTGCGGCCCCCCGGCCCGGCGCAGCTCCGTGCACTCCCCGGGCTGCCGGAAGCACTCGGACGAGGAGACCATCTGCGAGCCGAGCGGGCCGCGGGGGAGCTTCTCGGACGCGGGCGACGGGCCAGCGGGGGGCGCCAGGGGCGCGGGCATCCCCCTGGGCTGCAGGCGCAGCAGGCCCGCCGGCCCCGCCCCCGGCCCCGAGGATGACGCCTCCGGCAGCGAGAGCCTGCAGGCCAGTGCCCAGAAGATCATCCCCCCGCTGTTCAGCTACCGCCTCGCCCAGCAGCAGCTGAAAGAGATGAAGAAGAAGGGCCTGACGGAGACCACCAAGGTGTACCACGTGTCTCAGAACCCCCTGACCGACACGGCCGTGGACGCCGCCGCGGGCCTGGGCCTGGGCCTGGGCCTGGGCCTGGAGAGCCCCGACGGCGCGGCCGCGGACACGTTCCGCATCAAATCCCCATTTCCGGAGCAGCCCGTGGGGGGCGCCGCGGCCGGGGCCCCCTGCGGGCTGGACTTCCCCAGCTTTCCTGCCAGTCGCGCCGTCAGCCCCAGCCAGACGGTGGTCCGCAAGTCAGCCCCGAGGCATGTGGCGGGCAGAGGGGTGCTGCTGGAGAGGAGCCACCCCAAGGGCTCCCACTTCAGGAGGACATCGAGTTTCCACGAGGCCAAGCAGGCCCGGCCTTTCAGGGAGAGGAGCCTCTCCACCCTGACCCCACGGCAGGCGCCCACCTGCAGTGCCAGGACGCGGACCTGGGACCAGGCGGACGACAGATTCCGGCCTCAGAGTCGAGGCGCTGCCCTGCTGCCGGAGAAACCTGACCATTTCCAAGGGGCAGGTGCCACCAGAGGTCCATTAAGTCCTCTCCCTAAATCCTACACCCTGGGACAGCCGGCGAGGAAGCCAGACCTGGGAGACTGCCAGGCAGGCTTCATGTCGGGGGGTGAGAGAATGGACCCTCACAGAGCTCAGAGGGGCCCGTCCCCCAGTCACAGGAGTGTCTCAAGGAAGCAGCTGTCCCCTGCTGTCCCCAAAGATAGCTACCAGAGGGTCAGCCCTCTGAGCCCTTCTCAGTGTAGAAGAGACAAGTGTCAGAGCTTCCCAGCCCACCCTGAGTTCGCCTTCTATGATAACACATCATTTGGCCTCACTGAGGCAGAGCAGAGGATGCTGGACCTCCCGGGCTATATTGGGTCAAATGAAGAGGATGAAACCACAAGTACCCTCAGTGTGGAGAAGCTGGTCATCTAACCGAGATCAGCCTGTGACTTAACACAACTGAGGTCCTTTGCCCAGCTCTTGGTATCAGCGGCTCACAGTGGTCTGTGGGCTGATTTTGTACATTAGGATTGGGTGGCAAGGAAGTAACTGAGTGTATGCATGTGTTTTAATTCATAAGGAAGAAGTTACTTATTTTGAACTTTTCCCTTTGTTATCCTAATTCTCTTGGTTTATTACTAATAAGTTCAATAATAAAATTTAAATGGGCAAAACAGGGCTTGGTCTCATGTGGATGTGAAAGAAGGCAAATGTGACTTTAAGTATGGAGTGCTTTGAACACTTTCCTGGCAGTGTCCAACATGAAGTAAATTTGAGACTCTCCACAATAATGAGGGCTGGAAAAAGTTAACTTGTGAATATAGCTCTGATTTAGAATTTATTAAGTTCTAAATGCTTAAGAATTTGATTCCTGAGGGGGTAGTATTGAATGAGTTTCATGTTTGGTTGATCAAGTCAATTATGATTGGTATGTACTAGACTACCTAGAAAGGCTGATACCACAAGATATTCCACAAGAACTTTCATGCCAGAGTTGGGTGAAATCTTAAAATTTTTTTGTGCAACAAAGAGACTGGTGACTCAACCCCAAATTAAGTGAATTAATTCTGCTTTGGAGAAATAATATAAAAAGCTGATTGTTCAAGTAGTGAGTCAAATGAAGATCTATCCATATATCCATCATTGTTTGAAGGAAAAAGTATACATTTTAGAAAGGAAAATATGTCTCCCGAGAGAGTATCAACTAGAACATGGGCAGTGGGTGCTGGCAAGGACACTGACTGGCATTAGGAGGCTGACTGTGTGTTCCTGGACCAAATTGGCAGCCAAGACCCTAGGGGGTGTCATTCTGAAACCAATGTGTATATGTCTCTAAAGATGACTTTATCATGTTACTCAGACAGTATATGAATCTCAGGTATATGGAAAGCAGGTAGATTATGATATATTATAGCTTAAGTTTTTAAATTGGAAGAATGAAGTAAAGAAGAAAATAGAGAAAATAAGTCCTTTAGAAACCAATCTTTTGTTTTCTGGTTCAATCTGCCTACCACCTTTTTAAGGTGAAGTATTTGAGGCTCAGGGAGGGGAATTAACTCCTGTAGGGTTGGATGAACATGGACTCGTATTTTTATTTAATGACCATACTCTTTGCACAATGTCATCACCGCCTTTACAAGTCTTTTCTACCAACGGGGACCTCAAGAGAAATCTGGCCCTTTTAGCAAGAAGAAGGCACAGAAGGATGCCTTGACTCGCTTTTCCAAAAGGAAGGAAGATTTCTGTTGCTTGACGTTAGGACTAGTCTTGCAACTTGCTTTGTTTGGAAGTGAGGGCTAAACCGAGGACCCTAAAGGTTGGCCTCTTTCCTTGAAGTTTGTCAATCAGGTACCATGTGGGCACTCTCCAACCTGATATACTTCCTTTCATCCCTTGAACCTAATGCTTTTATCTGCGTACACTTGAGTAGCTGCACTTTCCTTCTTGTTCACCATGACCTCTCTAGCTGCCACACCCGCCTTGCCTTTTACATTGTTTTTCTTTCTTTTAGAATTTATCAGGATGTCAGCCTGCTGGTGAGGTTTCAGGGACCTGTGGAAAGAGTAGAATTAGGTGGGACCAAAAAATCACAAACGCAAATAATACACTTTTTGAAGTTTCTCTTATATTGTTGCATTACCTACTTCATTCATGCCATTGTTCAAAATTAAATCATACTTCCTTTTGGAAATGCTTTAATAATAACTATCTACCTTTCAGGAACAGGAGGAGTAGATTATTCAGTGGTATCTGACAGCTGTTATATACTGATGCAAAGAAGAGGAAACCAGACTTCTTAATCTACATTTTCTTGGTTTACCATATTAGAAAGCTTTGTTCTCTTTCCAAGTTCACAGGCTTGCATGTGAACTTTTGAGGACAGAGGAAACATGCTCACTTATTCCACACTTCACAGTGAATTTCCTTACAGTGTCAGACTAAGACCAAAACAGCCACAAGGAAGGTGAAAATTAGAGGAAAACACTGTAACTAGAAAGATTTTGTTAAATGATGTTCTTCACCAGTATATCATGCATCTAAATTAATATAATAGTGAATTAATATCAGTTTATAACCTGCTCACCATCTACCTAGCAGTTTTCTGTGGCTCTAATCAAGAGTCCATCTCTGCTACATTAAGATAATTAAGATAATTTGGCTCTTTGAGAAAAGAGAAAAGTAGATGCTTCAGCTTTTTTTTTTTTTTTGCAGATAAGTGATAAACTTATTTTTTTTTGCAGATAAGTGATAAACTTAATTAGAAATAATCTACAGAGGAATATGTTCCAAATGAAAGAACAAGATAAAATATCAGAAAAAGACCTTAATGAAATGGATATAAGTAATTACCTGATAAAGAGTTCAAAGTAATATTCATAAAGATGCCATCTGAAAATGGAACAAAAATGGATGAACACAGTGTTCATAAAAATACCAAACAGACTTCTAGGAAGATGGTGGAATAGGAGGATCCTGAGTTCACCTCATCCCACAGCACACTTAGATAACAGCCACATCAGTGCAACTAACCCAGAAAATAACCCCAAAGACTGGCAGAATAGACTTTCTATAGCTAATCAGAAAGAGGAGACCACATTGAAGAGTGGGAGAGGTGGAGTTGTGGTAGGGAACCAAATTCCCAATAAGACCACAAATGGGAGGGTCACAAGAAGCAGAAAGAAGGGAGGGGAGCAAACCCACAACAGGCAACCCAGGGTTGGTGGACCTGCACTGGGAAGACAAAGCCTCATAACATTTGGTTTTCAAAACCAGCAGGGCTTAACGCCAAGTCCTTTAAAAATCAGTAGGCTTAGCTCTTTGAGAGCCAGAGGGCAATAGGAAACTGAGTACCTGCTTTTAAAGAGCCAGAATAACAATCCCACCAAGATAAGCATAGGATCAGCAGTTTCAAAGAATCTGGGGGTAGCTGAGGAAGATTTATTTACTAATCTCAGAATGTGTGTTGGAAAGCAGGGATCTTTAGGCAACTTCTCCAAGAACAAATGTCTAATGAACAACCATTTCTCTCCCCTGCCCCCACTGTAGATATCTGTATACCTGCTGACACCAGCATGAGCACTCCACTTACCTTGCTAATACCACATGCCCCATACCCACATTCTCCTGAGGATCCCCCCTCCCCACAACCAACTTGCCCCACTCAGAAAAAGTCCCTCTAAAACTCCTGCCTCATCTCATTCTGAAAACAGCTCTGGCAGGAATTGTGCACTCAAAGTACTACTCCTGCCCTGGGGAGATGGAAAGATAACTACACACACCAGTACACTCACAGTCCTAGGAGTCAAACCTTATAACTGGCAGTGCAGAGACAGTACCCTGCTAATCAGTGTGTCTGCAGCCCCAGAAGATGGAATGGGGGCAGGAATCTATCTGATCTTACTGCTGGCCCTACCTACCAACAAAAACCTCTCAGGGGGCAGTACACAGAGAAAGCCCTGCAGTTTGGGACACTGCAGCTCTAGCAGACAGATTGGGGACAGGCATCTGGTCTGATTACCAGCTCCACCCACCAACAAAATCCTCTCAGAGGATGAGCTAGGGAGAACAGTCTATAGATTGGTACTACTGCAGCCCCAACAGACAGACTGGGGCAGGCATCTGGCTTCACTGCAGGCCCTATCCAACAAGAAAAACCTATCAAGGGATGAGGTGGAGAGAGTGCTCTGCAGTTTGGTGTGACAGCGGTGACAGCAAATGTGCTGAGAGCAGGCATCTGGTCTGACTACCAACACTGCCCAATTACAAGACCATAGCAACCCCAAACTGGCTTCTCCACAGGACCAAACCCTGCCTACAATTGGCAGAATGGGCCACTACAGATGACTGGACTGAAGGCAAACCAGGCTCAGCCAAAACAATAAGGTGCACACAACCCCACCACCACCACCAAAAGTGCACACAACCCATACAGGAAACACCAGAAGTGCCTGGTTCTGGTGAGCAGGGGATACTGCACTCCAGGATACCATAGGACCTCTTTTTCATAAGGTTACTACTTTCCAGATAAGGAGACATAACTGACTTCTCTCATGCATAGACACAAACACAGAGAGTTAGACAAAATGAGACAGAGGAATATGTCTCAAATGAAAGAACGGGACAAAACAACAAAATGGTAAATGAAGGAAAGACAAGCAATATACCTGATACAGAATATAAAGTAATGATCATAATTATACTTACTGGATTTGAGAAAAGAGTGGAGGACCTCAGGGAGATGTTCAAGAAAGAGACGATATTAAAAAGAACCAATTGGAGATGAAGAACTGAATGACTGAAATGAAAAAAAAAAAAAACAATACACTAGAGGGAATCCATAGCAGATTAGAGGAGGCAGGAGAATGGATCAGTGAGCTGGAAGACAGAGTAATGGAAAACAACCAAACTTAACAGCAAGAGGTAAAAAGAATACCAAAAAGAGAGTAGGTTAAGGGAATTCAGTGACATCATCAAGCATAATAATATTTGCATATAGGACTCTCAGAAGGACACAAGAGAGAAAAGGGGAAAGAACACTTACTTGAAAAAATAATAGCTGAAAACTTCCCAAATCTGGGGAAGGAAACAGATATCCAGATCCAGGAGAAACAAAGAATTCCCAACAAAATCAACCCAAGGAGGTTCATACCAAGACATATAGTAATTAAAATTACCAAAAGCAGTCATAAAGACAAAATTCTAAAAGCAAAAATAGAAAAGAAAATAGTTACATACAAGGGAAACTCTTGAGGCTATTAGCTGATTTTTCAGCAGAAACTCTTCAGGCCAAAAGAGAGTAGCATGATATATTGAAAGTGCTGAAATGACTAAAGCTGCAATCAAGAATATTATACCCACCAAGGCTATAATTCAGAATAGAAGGAGACATCTTGGGTTTTCAGATAGTTAAAAGTAAGAGAAGTTCATCATCACTAAACTAGACTTACAAGAAACATTAAAGGGAATTCTTTGAGTGAAAAGAGAAAGCCATTACCAAGAGTAAGAAAATTATGACAGGAAAAAATTTCACAAGCAAATACAAACATAATAAAAGTAGTAGATTAACACTTATGAAGTACAAAGGTTAAAGCACAAAAGCAGCAAAATCAATTACATATATAAAAATCAATCAACGAATTCACAAAAAAGGGTATAAAATATGACATCATATACATAAAATGTCAGTGGGAGTTGAGAAAAAAATTAGTTTTTCTAGAAAGAGTTCAAATTTAAGTGGCCATCAACCTAATATAGACTGCTATATGCATAAATGTTACATATGAACCTAATGGTAACCACATATCAAAAGCCTGTAATAGAGGCACCTGGGTGGCTCAATTGGTTAAGCATCCAACTCTTGATTTTGGCTCAGGTCATATTCTCAGGATTGTGAGATTGAGCCATGCATCAGGCTCCACATGGAGCCTACTTAAGATTCTCTCTCTCCCTCTTCCTCTCCCCCTCTGCCCCCATTCCTCTCTAAAAATAAAAATAAACCTATAATAGATATGCAAAAAATTTTAAAAAAGGAATCCAAGCATATCGCTAAATACACCATCAAACCACAAAGGAAGAGAGAAAGAGAAGAAAGGAAAAGAGAAGAGCTGTAAAAACAACCATTAAACAAATAACAGAATGACAGTAAGTACATACCTATCAATAATTACTTTGAATGTAAATGGACTAAACGCTCAATTCAAAAGATATAGAATGACTGAATGGATAAGAAAGCAAGAACCTACCTATATGCTCTCTACAAGAGATTCACTGAAGATCTAAATACACATCAAATGTGAGGGATAGAAAAACATTTACCATGCAAATGGAAGTGAAAAGGAAGCAGAAGTAGCAATACTTATATTGGAGAAAATAGACTTTAAAAAACGACTGTAACAAGAAGCAGCGGACCCTACATAATGATAAAGAGAATAATCCAACAAGAAGATAAAATCAATTGTAAATATTTATGAACCCAACCTGGGGACACCTAAGTAACGATTAACAGATATAAGGGAAGAAATTGACAGTAATAAATAATAGAAAGGGATGTTAGCACCCCACTTATATCAATAGATCATGTGGACAGAAAATCAACAACAAAACAGTGGCTTTGAATAACATATTGGACTAGATGGACCTAATACATATATTGAGAACATTCCATTGAAAAACAGCAAAATACACATCAATCTCAAGTGCACATGGAACATTCTCTAGAATAGTTCATATGTTAGACCACAAAACAAGGCTCAATGAATCTTAAAAGGTTGAAATCATACCATGTATCTTTCAAAATCACAATGGTATGAAACTAGTTATCAATCACAAGAAAAGATCTGGAAAGAATGTGGAGGCTAAATAACATGCTAGAAATTTCCACTAGAAAGTGAGTGGATCAGCCAAGAAATAAAAGAGGGAATAAAAAACTGCAGACAAATGAAAATTTAAACACAATGGTCTAAAATCTATGGGATGCAACAAAACTGTTCCAAGAGGAAAGTTCATAGCAATACAGGTCCATTTCAAGATGCAAGAAAAATTTCAATAAACAAACTAAGCTTATACTTAAAGGAGCTAGAAAAGAACAAAGGCCAAAGCTAGCAGAATGGAGGAAATAGTAAAGATGAGAGCAAAAATAAATGAAATAGAGACTAAAAAACAGATCAATGAAACCAGAAGCTAGAAAAGATCAACAAAATTGATAAACCTTCAGCCAGGTACATCAAAAAAGAGTGGCAAGAAATCAAATAAAATCAGAAACGAAGGGGGAAAAATAACATGCAACACAGAAATACAAAGGACTATAAAATAATATTATGTAAACTTATATGACAACAAATTGAACAATCTAGAAAAATGGATAGATTCCTAGAAACATATAACCTCCTAAAACTGAATTAGGAAAAATAGAAAATTTGAACACATTGATTACTAGCAATAAAATTCAATCAATATTCAAAAATTCCCAACAAACAGAAATCTAAGACCAGAGGATTCACAGGTGAATTCTAACAAACATTTATCTTTATTTTTTAAAAGACTTTATTTATTTATTCATGAGAGAGAGAGAGAGAGAGGCAGAGACACAGGCAGAGGGAGAAGCAGGCTCCATGCAGGGAGCCCGACGTGGGGACTTGATCCCGGGTCTCCAGGATGAGGCCCTGGGCTGAAGGTGGTGCTAAACCGCTGAACCGCCCGGGCTGCCTGTCTACCAAACATTTAAAGAAGAGTTAATCTATATTCTTCTTAATCCATTCCAAAAAACAGAGTAAGGAAGCATCCAAATTCATTCTCCAAGGCCATTATTACCCTGATACCAAAACTAGATAAAAGACACTACAAAAAAAGGGAACTATAAGCCAATAGCTCTGATAAACTCAAATGCAAAAACCTCAAAAATATTACTAAATCAAATCCAACAAGACATTCAAAAAATCACTTACCATGATCAAGTGGGATTTATCCCAGGGATACAAGGATACTTCAATATTCACAAATCCATCAGTGTGATACATCACCTTAATAAGAGAAAGGATAAAAACCACATGACTATCTCAAAAGATGCAGAAAAAGCTTTGGACAAAGTCCAACATCCATTCATGATAACTCTCAACAAAATAGGATTAGAGGGAACATACTTCAACATAATAAAGGCCATTACTTGAGAAATCCACAACTAACATCATACTCAACAGTGGAAAACTGAGAGTTTTTCCTTTAAGATCAGGAAAAAAACAAGGATGTCCATTCTGATCACATTTATTCAAAATAGTATTAAAAGCCTTAGCCATAGCAATCAGCCAAGATAAATAAATTTACAATTACACCCAAACCATAAGATACCTAGGAATAAATCTAACCAAAAAGATAAAGGATATATACCCTAAAAACCATAGAACACTTCTGAAAGAAATTGAGAAAGACACAAAGAGATGGAAAAATATTCCATGGTCATGGATTGGAAGAATAAATATTGTCAAATGTCTATGCTAACCAGGGCAATTACATGTTCAATTCAATTGTCATCAAAATACCATGGACTTTCTCCAGAGAATTGGAACAAATAATCTTAAGATTTGTGTGGAATCAGAAAAGACCCTGAATATCCAAAAGGATATTGAAAAGTAAACCAGAACCAGGGGCATCACCTTGCCTGATTTAAAGTTGTACCACAAAGCTGTGACCATCAAGACAGTGTGGTACTGGCACAAAAACAGATGCATAGATCAATGGAACAGAATAGAGAACCCAGAAATGGGCCCTTATCTCTGTGGTCAACTAATATTCGACAGGGCAGGAAAGACTATACACTGGAAAAAGGACAGTCTCTTCAATAAATGGTTCTGGGAAAACTGGGCATCCACATTCAAAAGAATGAAACTGGACCATTCTCTTACACCAGACACAAAGATAAACTCAAAATGTGTGAGACAAGAATCCATCAAAATCCTAGAAGGGAACACAGGCAACAGCCTTTTTGAACCTGGCCACAGCAACTTCTTGCAAGATACATCTATAAAGGCAAGGAAAACAAAAGCAAAAATGAACTATTGGGACTTCATCAAGATAAAAAGCTTCTGCACAGCCAAAGAAACAGTCAACAAAACTAAAGGACAATGTATACAATGGAAGAAGATATTTGCAAATGACATATCAGATAAAGAGCTAGTATCCAAGATCTATAAAGAACTTATCAAACTCAACAGCAAAGAAACAATAATCCTGTCATGAAATGGGCAAAAGACATGAACGGAAATTTCACCAAAGAAGACCTACACAGGGATCCCTGGGTGGCGCAGCGGTTTGGCGCCTGCCTTTGGCCCAGGGCGCGATCCTGGAGACCTGGGATCGAATCCCACGTCGGGCTCCCGGTGCATGGAGCCTGCTTCTCCCTCTGCCTGTGTCTCTGCCTCTCTCTCTCTCTCTCTCTGTCTCTCTGTGTGACTATCATAAATAAATAAAAAATTAAAAAAAAAAGAAGACCTACACATAGCCAAGAAGCACATGAGAAAATGCTCCGCATCACTTTCCATCAGGGAAATAGAAATCAAAATCACAATGACATACCACCTCACACCAGTGAGAATGGTGAAAATTAACAAGACAGAAAACAACAAATGTTGGAGAGGGTGTAAAGAAAGGGGAACCTTCTTGCCCTGTTGGTGGGAATGTGAAGCGGTACAGCCACTCTGGAAAACGTGTGGAAATTCCTCAAAGAGTTAAAAATAGAGCTATCCTATGACCCAGCAATTGCACTGCTGCACAGAATACCTCAAAGATACAGATGCAGTGAAATGGCAGGACACCTGCACCCCAATATTTATAGCAGCAATGTCTACAATAGCTAAGCTGTGGAAGGAGCCTCGGTGTCCAAGGAAAGATGAATGGATAAAGAAGATGTGGTGTATAATACAGTGGAATATTACTCAACTATCAAAAAGGACAAATACCCACTATTTGCTTTGATGTGGATGGAACTGGAGGCTATTGTGCTGAGTGAAGTAAGTCAACTGGAGAAGGGCAATCATTATATTGTTTCACTCATATGGGGAATATGAAAATAGTAAAAGGGATTATAGGGGAAAGGAGGGAAAATGAGTGGGAAAAATCAGAGAGGGTGACAAAACATGAGACACTCCTAATTCTGGGAAACGACCAGGGGTAGCGGAAGAGGAGGTGGGCAGGGGGATGGGGTGACTGGGTGACGGGCACTGAGGGGGACACTTGATGGGATGAGGACTTGATGGGATGGGTGTTATACTTTATGTTGGCAAATCGCACTTCAATATCCAACCAAAAAATTACTAGAACTGATAAACGAATTCAGTAATACTGCACGATACAAAATTAAATTTCAGAAATCCATTTCACTTCTATACGCTAATAATGAAGTAGCAGAAAGAGAAATTAAGAAAATAGTCCTATTTACCATTGCACCAAATATAAAAAAAATCATAGGACTAAACTTACCCAAAGAGATGAATGACCTGTACTCTGAAAACTGTAAAACACTGTTAGGAGGAGTTGAAGATGACACAAATGAAAAGATATAAACATGCTCACGAGTTGTAGAATTAACTAAAATATCCATACTACCCAAAGCAATCAACAGATTAAATGCAATTCCTATTAAAATTCAAATAGCATTTCTCACTGAACTGAAGCAAATAATCCTAAAATTTGTGTGGAACCATAAAAGACTCTGAATAACCAAAGCAATGTTGAGAAAGAAGAATCAAGTTGGAGTTACTACCTCCCAGATTTCAAGATATACTATAAAGCTGTATAATATATATATATATATATATATATATTTTGCAAATGACATATCAGATAAAGGGCTAGTATCCAAGATCTATAAAGAACTTATTAAACTCAACACCAAGAAACAAACAATCCAATCATGAAATGGGCAAAAGACATGAACAGAAATCTCACAAAGAAGACATAGACATGGCCAACAAGCACATGAGAAAATGCTCTGCATCACTGGCCATCACTGGCCATTTACCATTCAAATGGTCCTCAAAAGAAAGCAGGGGTAGCCATCCTTATATAGGATAAACTAAAATTTACCCCGAAAACTGTAGTGAGAGATGAAGAGGGGCACTATATCATACTTAAAGGATCTATCCAACAAGAGGACTTAACAATCCTCAATATATATGCCCCGTATGTGGGAGCTGCCAAATATTTAAATCAATTAATACCAAAGTGAAGAAATACTTAGATAATAATACACTTATACTTGGTGACTTCAATCTAGCTCTTTCTACCCTCTATAGGTCTTCTAAGCACATCTCCAAAGAAACAAGAGCTTTAAATGATACACTGGACCAGATGGATTTCACAGATATCTACAGAACTTTACATCCAAACTCAACTGAATACACATTCTTCTCAAGTGCACATGGAACTTTCTCCAGAGTAGACCACATACTGGGTCACAAATCAGGTCTGAACTGATACCAAAAGATTGGGATCGTCCCCTGCATATTCTCAGACCATAATGCCTTGAAATTAGAACTAAATCACAACAAGAAGTTTGGAAGGACCTCAAACACGTGGAGGTTAAGGACCATCCTGCTAAAAGATGAAAGGGTCAACCAGGAAATTAAGGAAGAATTAAAAAGATTCATGGAAACTAAAGAGAATGAAGATACAACCGTTCAAAATCTTTGGGATGCAGCAAAAGCAGTCCTGAGGGGGAAATACATCGCAATACAAGCATCCATTCAAAAACTGGAAAGAACTCAAATACAAAAGCTAACCTTACACATAAAGGAGCTAGAGAAAAAACAGCAAATAGATCCTACACCCAGCAGAAGAAGAGAGTTAATAAAGATTCAAGCAGAACTCAACGAAATCGAGACCAAAAGAACTGTGGAACAGATCAACAGAACCAGGAGTTGGTTCTTTGAAAGAATTAATAAGATAGATAAACCATTAGCCAGCCTTATTAAAAAGAAGAGAGAGAAGACTCAAATTAATAAAATCATGAATGAGAAAGGAGAGATCATTACCAACACCAAGGAAATACAAACGATTTTAAAAACATATTATGAACAGCTATATGCCAATAAATTAGGCAATCTAGAAGAAATGGACGCATTCCTGGAAAGCCACAAACTACCAAAACTGGAACAGGAAGAAATAGAAAACCTGAACAGGCCAATAACCAGGGAGGAAATTGAAGCAGTCATCAAAAACCTCCCAAGACACAAAAGTCCAGGGCCAGATGGCTTCCCAGGGGAATTCAAAAGTTTAAAGAAGAAACCATACCTATTCTCCTAAAGCTGTTTGGAAAGATAGAAAGAGATGGAGTACTTCCAAATTCATTCTATGAGGCCAGCATCACCTTAATTCCAAAACCAGACAAAGACCCCACCAAAAAGGAGAATTACAGACCAATATCCCTGATGAAGAAGGATGCAAAAATTCTCAACAAGATACTAGCCAATAGGATCCAACAGTACATTAAGAAAATTATTCAGCATGACCAAGTAGGATTTATCCCCGGGACACAAGGCTGGTTCAATACTCGTAAAACAATCAATGTGATTCATCATATCAGCAAGAGAAAAACTAAGAACCATATGATCCTCTCATTAGATGCAGAGAAAGCATTAGACAAAATACAGCATCCATTCCTGATCAAAACTCTTCAGAGTGTAGGGATAGAGGGAACATTCCTCGACATCTTAAAAGCCATCTATGAAAAGCCCACAGCAAATATCATTCTCAATGGGGAAGCACTGGGAGCCTTTCCCCTAAGATCAGGAACAAGACAGGCATGTCCACTCTCACCACTGCTATGCAACATAGTACTGGAAGTCCTAGCCTCAGCAATCAGACAACAAAAAGACATTAAAGGGATTCAAATTGGCAAAGAAGAAGTCAAACTCTCCCTCTTCGCCGATGACATGATACTCTACATAGAAAACCCAAAAGCCTCCACCCCAAGATTGCTAGAACACATACAGCAATTTGGTAGCATGGCAGGATACAAAATCAATGCCCAGAAATCAAAGGCATTTCTATACACTAACAATGAGGCTGAAGAAAGAGAAATTAAGGAGTCAATCCCATTTACAATTGCACCCAAAAGCATAAGATACCTAGGAATAAACTTAACCAAAGAGGTAAAGGATCTATACCCTAAAAACTATAGAACACTTCTGAAAGAAATTGAGGAAGACACACAGAGATGGAGAAGTATTCCATGCTCATGGATTGGCAGAATTAATATTGTGAAAATGTCAATGTTACCCAGGGCAATTTACACGTTTAATGCAATCCTTATAAAAATACCATGGACTTTCTTCAGAGAGTTGGAACAAATTATCTTAAGATTTGTGTGGAATCAGAAAAGACCCTGAATAGCCATGGGAATTTTAAAAAAGAAAACCATATCTGGGGGCATCACAATGCCAGATTTCAGGTTGTACTACAAAGCTGTGGTCATCAAGACAGTGTTGTACTGGACAAAAACAGACACACAGATCAATGGAACAGAATAGAGAACCCAGAAGTGGACCCTGAACTTTATGGTCAACTAATTTTCGATAAAGGAGGAAAGACCATCCATTGGAAGTAAGACAGTCTCTTCAATAAATGGTGCTGGGAAAATTGGACATCCACATGCAGAAGAATGAAACTAGACCACTCTCTTGCACCATACACAAAGATCAACTCAAAATGGATGAAAGATCTAAATGTGAGGCAAGATTCCATCAAAATCCTAGAGGGCAACACCCTTTTTGAACTCGGCCACATTAACTTCTTGCAAGATACATCCACGAAGGCAAAAGAAACAAAAGCAAAAATGAACTATTGGGACTTCATCCAGATAAGAAGCTTTTGCACAGCAAAAGATACCGTCAACAAAACTAAAAGACAACCTACACAGTGGGAGAAGATATTTGCAAATGATGTATCAGATAAAGGGCTGGTTTCCAAGATCTATAAAGAACTTCTTAAACTCAACACCAAAGAAACAAACAATCCAATCATGAAATGGGCAAAAGACATGAAGAGAAATCTCACAGAGGAAGACATACACATGGCCAACATGCACATGAGAAAATGCTCTGCATCACTTGCCATCAGGGAAATACAAATCAAAACCACAATGAGATACCACCTCACACCAGTGAGAATGGGGAAAATTAACAAGGCAGGAAACAACAAATGTTGGAGAGGATGCGGAGAAAAGGGAACCCTCTTACACTGTTGGTGGGAATGTAAACTGGTGCAGCCACTCTGGAAAACTGTGTGGAGGTTCCTCAAAGAATTAAAAATAGCCCTGCCCTACGACCCAGCAATTGCACTGCTAGGGATTTACCCCAAAGATACAGATGCAATGAAATGCCGGGACACCTGCACCCCGATGTTTCTAGCAGCAATGTCCACAATAGCCAAACTGCGGAAGGAGCCTTGGTGTCCATCGAAAGATGAATGGATAAAGAAGATGTGGTTTATGTATACAATGGAATATTACTCAGCCATTAGAAACGACAAATACCCACCATTTGCTTCAACGTGGATGGAACTGGAGGGTATTATGCTGAGTGAAGTAAGTCAATCGGAGAAGGACAAACAGTGTATGTTCTCATTCATTTGGGGAATATAAATAATAGTGAAAGGAAATATAAGGGAAGGGAGAAGAAATGTGTGGGAAACATCAGAAAGGGAGACAGAACATAAAGACTGCTAACTCTGGGAAACGAACTAGGGGTGGTAGAAGGGGAGGAGGGCAGGGGGTGGGGGTGAGTGGGTGACGGGCACTGAGGGGGGGCACTTGACGGGTTGAGCACTTGGTGTTATTCTGTATGTTGGTAAATTGAACACCATTAAAAAATAAATTTATTTTTTAAAAAAGAAACTAGATATTAACTACAAGAAAAAAACTAGAAAAATCACAAAGATATGGAGATTAAACACTAATGAACAGTTAGTTATCAATCATCAAGGGAAATATCAAACAATATCAAACATTACAAAAAGACTAATCAAAATGGAAATACAACAACCCAAAATCTTTGCAAGAAAATCTATTCTAGGGGTACTTGAGTGGTTAATTGAGCATCTGTCTTTCGCTCCAGCTGTGATCCAGAAGTCCTGCAATTGAGTCCCGCATTGAGTTCCTCGTGGAGAGCCTGCTACTCCCTCTGCCTATGTCTCTGCCTCTCTCTGTGTCTCTCATAAATAAATAAATAAAATCTTAAAAAAAGAAAAAAAACAATTCTAAGAGGGAAGTTAATAGTGATACAGGCCTATGCTAGACACAAGAAAAAATCTCCAATAAATAACCTAACTTCACACCTAAAGGAACTAGAGATAAAAGAACAAAGCACAAAGTTAGCAGAAGTAAGGAAATAATAAAGATCAGAGCAGAAATAAATGAAAGAGACTAAAAAAGTAATAAAAAATCAATAAAATTAAGAGCTGGTTCTTTAAAATGAGAAATAAAATTGATGAACCTTTAGCTAGACTTAACAAGAAACAAAGAAAGAAGACTCAAATAAATCAGAAATGAAAGAGAAGTTACCATTAGTACCACAAAAATACAACAGATAATGAGAGATTACTTGAACAATTATATTCCAACAAACTGGACAACTTAGAAGAAATGAATAAATTCCTAGAAACAAAGAATCTTCCAAGACCTAATCATGAAGAAATAGAAAATCTGAATAGACTAATTACTAGTAAGGAGACTGAAGCAGTAATCAAAAACCTCCCAACAAACAAAAGCTCAGGACTAGATAGCTTCACTGATGAATACTACCAAATATTCAAAAAATATTTAATAGTTCAAAATTTTCCAAAAAATTGAAGAGGAGGGAATGCTCCCATACTCATGAGCCCAGCATTACCTTGATATGAAAACCAGACAGGGATACTACAAAAAAAGAAAACTACAGGTCAATATTCCTGATGAATACAGCTGTAAATATCCTCAACAAAATATTAGAAAACTAAATTCAACAATGCATTAAAAGGATCATACACCACGATCAAGTGAGATTTATTCTAGGAATGCAAAGATGATTCACCATTTGCAAATCGATCAACGTGATACAGTACATTAACAAAATGAAGCATAAAAACCATATGATCATCTCAATAAATGCTGAGAAAGCATTTGACAAAATTCAACATTTATGATAACTCCCAACAAAATGAACATAGACATAATAGAGGTCATATATGACAAACTCACAGCAAACATCATACTCAATAGTGAAAATCTTCAAGTTTTTTCTTTAAGATGAGGAAGAATACAAGGATGCCCACTCTTAGCACTTTTATTCAACACAATATTGGAAATGCTAGCCAGGAGAATTAGGCAAGAAGAAGAAGAAAGCAAAGGCATCCAAATAGGAAAGGAAGAAATGAAACTGCCACTATCTGCAGATAACATGATTTTACTCTAGCAAATCTTAAAGACTTCACTAAAAAATTGTTAGAATTAATAAATGAATTCAATAAAATTGCAGGAAACAAAATCAACATATAAAAATCAGTTGTGGGGCAGCCCCAGTGGCTCAGCGGTTTAGCGCTGCCTTCAGCCCAGGGTGTGATCCTGGAGACCTGGGATCAAGTCCCACATCGGGCTCCCTGCATGGAGCCTGCTTCTCCCTCTGCCTGTGTCTCTGCCTCTCTCTCTCTCTCTCTGTGTGTGTCTCTCATGAATAAATAAATAAAAGTCTTTAAAAAAATAAAAAATAAAAAGAAAAATCAATTGTGTTTCTATATGCTAATAACAAACTATCAGAAAGAGAAAATTTTAAAATCCTACCTACAATAGCAACAGAAAGAATGAAATATAATTTAAGCAGAGAAGACCTGTACACTGAAAACTACAAGACTTTGATGAAAGATTTGAATAAGACATAAGTGGAAAGATATTCCATAATCATAGATTAAAAGAATTAATATTGTTTAAATGTCCATTCTACCCAAAGCCATCTATAAATTCAATGCAATCCCTATCAAAATTCCAACGACATTTTAAAAAATAGATGTAGAACAAATCTAAAATTTGCATGGGACCTCAATAGCCAAAACTATCTTAGGAAGTAAAAACAAAGACGGACATATCATGCTCCCTGATTTCAAACTATACTACAAAGCTGTCATGTTTGAAATAATATGGTATTGGTATAAAAAGAGGCACAAAAATCAATAAAACATATTAGAGCCCAGAAATTAACACATGTGTATATGCTCAATTAATTTACAACGAAGGTGGCTATAATATACAATAGAGAAAGGGCAATTTCCTCAATAAATGGTATTAGGAAAACTGGACAGCTGTATGCAAAAGAATGAAACTGGACCTCCATCTCTCACCACACACAAAAATTAATTCAAAACTGATTAAAGACTTAAATATAAGTGGATAAACCACAAAACTCCCAGAAGAAAACACAGACATTAAGCTCCTTAACACTGGTCTGGGCAACACTTTTTTTTTTTTAATTTGACTCCAAAGGCAGTGGCAACAAAGACAAAAGTACACCAGTGTGGCTACATCAAACTAAAAAGCTTCTACACAGCAAAGGATAACATCAGAAAATAAATAGAAAGAGAATCTACTGAATGGGAGAAGATGTTTGTAAATAATATATTTGATAAAGGGCAATATCCCAAATATACAAATAACATAAAGCTATCTGATTAAAAAGTGGGCAGAGGATCTGAATAGATACTTTTCCTTTAAAAAAAGATTTTATTATTTATTCATGAGACACAAAGATAGAGGCAGAGACATAGGCAGAGGGAGAAGCAGGCTCCCTGGGAGGAGCCTGATGAGGAACTGAAATCTAGGACTCCGGAACCACACCCTGAGCCAAAGGCAGATATTCAACTACTGAGCCACCAGGCATCCCTGAATAGGTACTTTTCCAAAGAACACGTACAAATGGCTAAGAGGCACATGAAAAGATGCTCAGCATCACTCATCATCAGGGACATGCAAATCAAAGCCACAATGAGATATCATTTCAGACCTGTCAAAGATATTAGCAAAAAGACAAGAAATAACAGGTGTTGGAGAGTTTGTGGAGGAGAGAAAACCCTCCTACGTTGTTGGTGAGAATGTAAATTGGTGTTGCCAGTATGGAAAAACAGTATTGAGGTTCCTCAAAAAATAAAATATAGAAATATCATATGATCCAGCAATTCCATTCCTGGATATTTATCTGAAGAAGTGGAAAACACTAATTTGAAAAAATATATGCACATCTGTGTTCATCACAGCATTATTTATAATAGCAAAGCCACGGACACGACTTAATCAATGGATGAATGGATAAAGATGTGGTATATACACATAACAGAATACTACTCAGCCATAAAAAAGGAAATCTTGTCATTTGTGATGACATGGATGGACCTAAAGGGTATTGTGCTAAGTAAAATAAGTTAAATAGAGAAAAACAAATACTGCATGATTTCACATACATGTAGCATCTAAAAAACAAAACAAATGAACAAATAAAACTCATAGATACAGAGAACAGATTGGTGGTTATCAGAGGGGAATGGGGTTACAAGGTGGACCAAAAGTGTTAAGGGATTAATTTTATGGTGGTGAATGATAATTCAACTTATTATAGTGACCACCTTATAGTTTATACAAATACCAAATTATTATGTTATATATTTGAAACTAATATAATGTCATATGCCAATTTTACCTCAGTTAAACAAACAGAAAAATAAAGTGGATTTCATAGAGGCAAGAGAGCACCAAGTATGCCAAACGTTTGCCATAACTACCCGAATATTAATCCTACCCTTCCTACCAATTTTGTCTACTCAGGCTGTATTCTGCTCCTAGCTGACCCACAAAATATAAAACTGTTGTTTTATGACTTTGGTGATCTCTCATTTCATTCTATGTATATATATATATATATATATATATATATATATATATATCTCATAAAATGATATTGTAATGATATTGTAAAAACTACATATTGTAGTTTTTAGTCTAGGCAGTTTCTGAATTATTTTTATATAGAAATGACAGCATATTTATAACCTATAGTATTATATAAAGACCTTTTTCTCCAGGTCCTATCAGCTGAGTCGTGGTTTGGACAAAAAGTAGTAGTGTGGCATAGTCAAAAGCATGCCAGTTTAGTTCTGGTCGTTCCCTTTCTATCTGTGTGATCTTAGGCAAGTCGCTTAACCACAGGTGCTTCTGTTTTCCAAATGTATAATGGGAATGATCCCTACTTTTGCTACTGGTTCAAGAAGAGAACTGGAGCACATATATTTATTCCCTCTTCCTCCTAGGACTCAACTGTAATTATATAAAGGATTATAAAAGGTACAATACCAAAAACAGTTTAGAGAACAGAGGACAAGTGCTACCAATGAATTTCTAGAAGACAAAGGGATGAGACAATACTAAGTGATAGAAGCTATAGCTCAAGATATGCTTGGAGGGTCTCCCAGAAGACAAGGAAGCCTAGCTCCCTGCTAGAACCTGGCAGACATTGGGGACTCAGGTTAGTAGAGTGAAGAGAAGACAGAGGACAGTGATAATCTATCTGTATATGAAACTGTCATCCTCCACACTACTTCTCAATTCTGATGCTAAGTACGCCCAGCAACTAGGTGCTGAACTACAGATGGAAACAAAACCAACCAATGAGTGACCAGAGGGGACTTTCCTAAGGACACTGAAGGATCTATCTGAGAAATGTGAGCAGTGGAATTGAGGCTGGTGTCCAGCACAAAGCCATCTACATTCTGGCATTTGAGAGGTCTCAGTGTAATGATCAGGCCTCTTACTAGTCACCCCAAATTGAAGCCAGCTGCTCAGCAAGTTCCACAAGTGTGCTTAGAACCCCTAGGAAGCCTTGGCTCTTGGCCCATTCTTAAGAACTGCGAATCACCAATATTTGAGAAAAACCTACAGTATGGTGAAAAAAAAGATAAACAGAGAAAACCCAACTACAGAGGAAACATACAATTCAGGGAAGATAAGAAGAGTCAAATAGAAACCCTACAAAATTAATTATTTGCCACTAGTGACATGTGAAATTATATTCTCTCCATTAAACAAAAACATGATGCCATAAAAAGGAGTAATTGGAAAATGAATTGGAAATGAAATGGCTGGCTCAGTCAGTAGAGCATGCAACTCTTTTTCTCTGGGTCACGAGTTCCAGCCTCACATTGGGTGTAGAGATTACTTAAATAAGTTAATTAAAAAAAAAAAAAAAAAAAAGGTAGTGGAGGTGGGAGTGTAGGAGTCAGGGGGAGCTCAAATAGCTTCCTCTCCCAAAAATCCTCCTCTACAGCACAAGAGATGCTGTCTCTAAGAGAACTAACTGCAAAATTTAAGGAAATTAAAGTTGCCAAAGTAGAACTAAAAACAGCGATGTAACTATTGTTTGGGGCTCGGTGATGTTAAATGAACTGCCTCTTCACCTGCCACCGCGAGTCCGTAAGTCAGGTCAGAAGTGTGGCTCAGTCCTGTCTACATGGTTGAAGAGCATCAGCAGGAGATGTAAAAGCCAGGAAGGTAAAAGTGGTTGTATCTACAAAGAAGTAAAAAGCGAGGCACTTCTTGCTGTAAATCCTCCTGTACTATTTTCCCCCTCCCTATTTTAATAAAGCAAAACCCAAACATAACAGTCCTACCTTACAGGGCTGTGGTGAGAGGGTCCGGGGTTGCCTATGACTAATGCCTGGATATTTAATTCGTGAGCCATCCTGTGGCTGTTGTTAGCAGAATCAGCACCTAGTGTTGCCGCTGGACCTCCGCCTTCCCCACCCTGGGTTGGTTTGTTTGTTTTTTTACCCTTCCTTGGGGAACCTTCCACCTCCAGCTGCCCTGCCCTTGTCTACTGTTGCTGCCGGCACCAGCTGTGCCACGCGTCTCTCACTGCCCACCCTTGCTCCGGATGCCACCCCCGCTGCCGGTGCTCACCACCCAGATCCTGCAATTCCGGCTGTGGTCAGATGCTCCCTCCATTGGTGCCAAAACACATCGAGTAGCCCTTTATTATTCTTAATTGGCTGGCATGAATTTATTTTATAAGTTCAAATGCATGCACTTCAAATATAACATTTAGGTCATAATCCTATAATAACTCAATTAAAAATATAGTTCCAATTCTGCAAAACCTTGTATCAGTTTTGGTGTTTCTGAGCTTTACACTGCAGAACTGTTCATTGCGTATTCTCATGATAGAAGATTTGAAAAATAGATACAATTGTTCCATTCTCTTCATCAGCTCGGGGTACAAAAATAAATCCCATTTTGTTAAAATGACATAACTCTGAACCCTCATACCACTTCTGAAGAGAAGAATCTCTTTTTCCTCCATGAGTCCCTTGGCCTGAGAGTCTTCCCAATCCCCAGGGGTGCTTACACCTCCTCTTCCTGTGGTGTCTGGCCAGAAATCTGGAAGTCATCCTAAGATTCTCCTTCCTCTTCATTCTTCAGATCTACTCAGTATTAAGTCCTTGGGGAAATTAAGTACCCTGCCCAGGTCACATACCTTCTTGTGGGTGGGCTTTAGGAGTCAAAATCCAGTGTTTAGGAGGCTCATGTTAAAGCACACCACTCTTAAGTATGATTGTGCGTATTGGGGCCGTGTGGGTGGGGGCTCTGTGGAGGATATGGATAGACTAAGGCATCTCCCAATACTCTTCTACTTCTCTTCCCAAAAACCTTCTCTTGGTATCATTGCTATCATATAGCTACTAAATACCAAAGGCAGGATTCACTTCCTCTGTGAGTTTTCATTCAAACTGTTATCTTTTTTCTTATTTGGTTGGAGCTTTTTCTTGGCAAAATCTTATTAATAAAATGTTCACATCGGAAGAGTCGAAAGAATGTACAGTAGTACTCATCTATCCACCACCAGATTTCAACAACTGTTAATATGTTTTATTTATCTGTTATCTGTTTTTAATAGTAGCCATCCTAATGGGTCTGAGGTGATGTCTCAATGTGGTTTTGATTTGCATTTCCCTAATGATTAGTGGTTGAAAATCTTTTCACATGCTTATTGGCCATTCAAATATCTTCTTTAGAGAAATGTCTATTCAAGAACTTTGCCCAGGGATCCCTGGGTGGCGCAGCGGTTTGGCGCCTGCCTTTGGCCCAGGGCGCGATCCTGGAGACCCGGGATCGAATCCCACATCGGGCTCCCGGCGCATGGAGCCTGCTTCTCCCTCTGCCTGTGTCTCTGCCTCTCTCTCTCTGTAACTATCATAAATAAATAAAAATTAAAAAAAAAAAAACAAGAACTTTGCCCATTTCGAAAAAAGGTTATCTTGCTTTATTGTTTTTGAGTGGTAGAAGTTCTTTATATATTCTGAATATTAATCCCTTATCAGATATATAATTTATAACTATTTTCTTCCATTCTATAAGTTGCCTTTTGACCTATTATTGGTTGTGTCCTTTAATGAATAGATCAATTCAGATTTTTAACACTATCATATTTTTTCAAAGATTTTTATTTATTTATTCATGAGACACACAGAGGCAGAGACACAGGCGGAGGGAGAAACAGGCTCCATGCAGGGAGCCTGACGTGGGATTCCATCCCAGGTCTCCAGGATCACACACCTTTAGGCGACGCTAAACTGCTGAGCCACCTGGGCTGCCCAACACTATCATATTTTTTAAACTCCTATACTATGATATTGGTATACCATCTTTCTTATACTAAACCTCTTGGTTCCTAAAAATATCAAAATATTTATTTATCTATAATATACACAAAATAGTGTATATAGTTTATAATTGCCACTCAAAGTAAAAGTACAGGATGAAGTTTAAGATATCTTCAAAATTCCTTTTGCCCTTAAAATATATTGCAGTAAGGCTTATAAATAGAGCATTGTGCTAAAAAATTCATTCAAAATTTTTATCCCTATGTGGTTATCTTACCAAATTGATACATAGTTTGATTTGTTTCAGTCTGGTTTTAAATTTTTTTTTAATTTATTTTTATTTTTTTAAAGATTTTATTATTTATTTGAGAAGAGTGTGAGAGAGCATAAGGAAAGGAAGGAGCAGAGGGAGAAAAATATTGCCAGCTGAGCTGAGAGCCCAATATGGGACTCAATCCCAGGACCCTGGGATCATGACCTGAGCTGAAGGCAGATGCTTAAGCGACTGAGCCACCCAGGTGCCCCTGTTTCAGTCTGTTTTTAATTTTATGATTCTCTCGTTTCTTTTTTAAATATATAAAACATTTATATGGATCACAAATAAAACTATAAAAATATATACTCAGAAAAGTCTCGTTTCCATCCCTCCCCCTTCTAATCCATTCCTCACACCCCTAAGAGGTTTCTAATTTGTCCTTCCAGTGTTTCTTTATGCAAAAATAAGATTTATATTTATATGTATGCATTTATATTCTTATTTCCCTCCTTTTCTACCCAGAATGTGAAGGTTTTGATCTATTGAAGCACTTTACTTTCAATGTATGAGTCTTAAACTGTCTGCTTTTAAAATCTGCATATAAGGGGATCCCTGGGTGGCGCAGCGGTTTGGCGCCTGCCTTTGGCCCAGGGCACGATCCTGGAGACCTGGGATCGAATCCCACGTCGGGCTCCCGGTGCATGGAGCCTGCTTCTCCCTCTGCCTGTGTCTCTGCCTCTCTCTCCCTCTCTCTGTGTGACTATCATAAATAAATAAAAATTTTAAAAAATCTGCATATAAGGCTCATAGTAACCAACCACATATAATCTTAAGAAATTGCTGATTCTAAGGATCCCCATGTGGCTAGGTCTGTTAAGCATCTGACTCTTGATTTCAGTTCAGGTCATGATCTCAGGGTTGTGAGATTGAGCCCCGCATCAGGCTCTGTGCTCAGCAGCCAGGCTGCTAGAGATTCTCTCCCTCTCCCTCTGCACCCCCCCAAATAAATAAATAAATCATAAAAAAGAAATTGCTTATTCTAAATGATAAATATTGGATACACATTTTTAAATAAAGTGGCATTGGAAGATACTCATTGTATCATCATGAGAATTTATTAATATTTTGCCTTTGTCATTCCTGTTCTCCCTCCTGGGTAACCATAAATATACAACTGCCTGGGAGAATTTACAAGCCTGTATTCCCACAGCACTTTGCTCATAAGCCAGTTTTGCATTTATCTCTTTGTTTTATAGTTATTTATATGTTTTTATTCCCAATAGACTGTGAGAGCTGAGAGCAGGGATCATAACCCATTCCTCTTTGTATCTCAAGCAGCATGTTGCAGGGGAAAGTTCACTGTCTCTGGAATTTTGGCACTGTCACCTCCTCCCAGATGTGTGAACTTGTGTGTGGTACCTTAGTGCTGTGGGCTTCAGTTTTCTCATCCATAAAGCAAGAATAATCTCTTCTTGCCAGACTGTTGATAACATTAAGTGAGATGATATGAGAGAAGAGCCCAGTGTGACCCAGCTGTCCTCCAAGCTCTCAATGTCACTTGGCTACTATTTTTTGTCCCTAGATTCAAATTCCATTTCTATTTCTGGTTTCTGTAATCTTAGGATATCCCTCTGCTCTCTCTTTTGAAAATAGGCATTCTTGCTTCCTAATTCATAGCAAAATTGGAGTTAATGGGGGAGATGAGTTGAACACCCCATCTTACAACACAAGGCAACAGCAGTCCCACAAAGTAAACAGGGTCCCCTGGAGCCGCATGACTTTGCAGCCCCTCTGCCTCAACTCCAACCTACAAAAGTCTCTATTTCCAGACCCTTCTTTGTCTACATTTCTTCTGTCCCTTCTACCTGTGCTTAGCATCTCTGCTCTGTGGCAGCAGACTTCTTGAAAGACCTATTCACTCCATTTCTTTCTCTTTCATCAACTCTTTCTTTCTCTCCTTCCCATTCACTCTTTAATTTGTTGCCTTCTGGCCTTTACCTTCAGACATTGAAACTAATTGCAGGGCAGCCCGGGTGGCTCAGCGGTTTAGCGCTGCCTCCAGCCCAGGGCTTGATCCTGGAGACTCAGGGTTGAGTCCCGCATCAGGCCTGTGTGGAGCCTGCTTCTCCCTCTGACTCTCTCTTTCTGTGTCTCTTATGAATAAATAAATAAAATCTTTTTAAAAAGAAAAAAGAAACTAATTGCAATAAAAGTTACCCTTCTGACAAGGCCTTTACACTTGTTTCCAAAGACATTTTAACCACTCTATTCTACACTGCATCCACACCTCTCCCACCCAACTCCGGACCTCCTTACCTGTTTTTACTTTTCTGCATAGTACTACAATATATTAAACTTTCACATATTTATTTGTTCATTGTCTGTGTCCCTCACTAGAAATAAGACTCAAGGCATGTATTTTTATTTTCTATTTTGTTCACCTCAGGGCCTTGAATAGATGAGTACCTAATTGGTGCTTAGTGCATACTCACCGATTTGAACAAAATACTTGGCTTTCTTGTTCTAAACTCATTGTCCCCATTTCCGATGGTATCCCAATTGGCCCCTTGGTGACATTTGACACTTGCTTCTCTGTGCTTCCATGACCACATGCTTTCCTGGGTGGCCTCCCATTTTCAGACCACTTCTTATTTCCCTTCGTCAGCTTCTTTTCTTCTTCTAACTCTTAAATATTGGTCCTCACGGTATTGTCCTTGTTACTTTACTCTTTTTACTCTCTACACTTTTCCAGACAGCCTTAACTACCTTCAGGGTCTCATCAACCATCCAGAAGATGAAAATTCTCAAACATGTATTTCTAGCACTTGTCTGTTCTCTTACTTCCAGAATGGTCATCCCAACCTGGACGCCAACACATCCATTTCTCTCTCCAAACTGCTCCACTCCCTAACTGACTCCTCTTCTCAGGTCAGAAGCTTAGGAATTACTGAACTCCTTTCTTTCACCAGATTCCTGCATCCAGAAGGTCATCAAAGACTATTTCAGTGTTATTCCTCCTTGTTCTAGTCCTGTTGCACTGACTTATAATTTCTTGCCTGTTCCTTTTTAAAAATTTTTAAAATCCCCTCAACGCTATCTTGCCTTCCTCTAATTCGTGTGACATATGGCAGCCAGAGCATTCTTTTTAAAATACAAATCTAACCATGACACTCCCTCTAGGGAGTCCTCTTTAGTAACTTCCAACTATCTGCAGAAATCATCTAAACTTCTTAGCATGGTACAGAAGACCCTTCAAGATCTGGCACAGATTTCCTACATGACACAAATATCCTATGCATTGTGTTCAGGTCCTTAAAGAAGCCACAGTTCTTATTTTCTACACTTTGCAATGCTATTCCTGATGCACAGATGCCCTCCACTCTTTGTCCATCTCGTGAACTCCTCCTTACGTCCTCTTTGATATTCCTAGGCAGAGATTTCCAGGAGCTTCCTCTGTGTTCCCTCCCTTACAGCTTTGATAACATAGTGGGGTTTGTTTCTCATGTGTTTGTCTTCCTCAAGAAAATCAACTTTGTTAACTGAGAGTTCAGGGCAATGGCAGGCAGACAAATTTCACTCAGGTTTATTAAATTGAACGAATACTCATCATCATCTCACATTTAACATGATATTCTTAATTTAATATGTTCCTGAAATGCTCTCTGGATGATCTAGAATTGGGCCCTTGTTATTAAATGAAGAAAGAAGAAAGTTATCCATGTGCCTAGGTTCTCTTTTGGCTCTCAAAGGATTTTATAGAGCATTTAACTGTTCAGGCTTCAGTTTCCTCAGCACTGAAAAGAGAAGAGGAACAACTTGAATTCAAACAAAACATGTAAGTGGAACTAAAGTAACAGCCACAGCTCTGCTATGACAACCAAGATTTACCACTCCAAACTCAGCTCTGTGTATTTCATGTTTTTGTGTTGCAATTACAGTTCTGTATATTCATTTTATGTCTATCAGAGTCACAGGAGTTCATTTTAGATTGCAAACCCCATAAGGGAGAAAAGTCTTATAATCCTCTGCATATGGTTGAACAGAGTATCTGGGGCTTCATGTACAGTGGCTGAGGCAACTTGAACAGAGTTCAGAACAACTTTAAAGCAGGCTCAGAAATGGCTAGATTAAAAACAGATTTGTTGTGATTTTACTTATAAGAAAAAATCTATTCTTCCTGATAAATGGGAAGTCAGCAGTTTATCCAAAGAAATAAGAAAGGAAAGTAATGGCATGATTTGCTAAATCCAAACCCTTTTAGTAAAATAGGGACTGAAAAATAGAAAAACCTGCTTGGCTGCCTTTGTGATGTTTGGTTATGCTCAGAGTAGGCACTCCATCAATATCTGTTAAATGAATGTTGAATGACTCCAGTTACTCCACTGAGTAGAGCTTTCATTAGCTCCTAGGAGCAGCTAGGCATATCCCTGAATAGTGTCTAATTGCAGACAGCTGCAAGATATGTGTGGTGTTAGTTAGCATCATTGTTAGATAGTGCAGGAGGAGAGAGGCCAATCCTGAATAAATATCTTGGGATTTCTGGGAAGATGGTGGAGTAGGAGTGTTACTGGTGGGAGACTCTGCATTGTATGAATGGAGGTCCTTGGATTCCCCACGGAAAGATTTACATGGAATCCATGCTTGAATAAAGACAGCCAGAAGGAAAGTGGCAAGCACAAATCAGTTTATTAAAATGAAAGTACACTCTCAAGGTGGGAGAGCAGGCAAGTTCCTCCCAAGTGGAATAGGCCCTAGGTTGTTTGGGGATTGAATATTTATTGTGTCTCTCTGGGTTGAGAGGAGCTATGACCATATAGTGGGGTGGTCTCTAAAGACTGCTTCCAGTCATTTGGGGGACTCCTCCCACAGGTTGGAGGGGGAGATTTGACACTACAAGGTTTGTGTCAGAATTGTCATGGCAGGGCAGCCCCGGTGGCACAGCGGTTTGGCGCTGCCTGCAGCCCGGGGTGTGATCCTGGAGACCCAGGATCGAGTCCCACATCGGGCTTCCTGCATGGAGCCTGCTTCTCTCTCTGCCTGTGTCTCTGCCTCTCTCTTAATTCTCTCTGAATGAATAAATAAATAAATCTTAAAAAAAAAAAAAGATCGTCATGGCAGCCTTTATCTATCTGGGCAGTGCTGTACTCACAATGCAAATGCATTATAATGAGCCTAGGGGTTACCCTGGGGCAGAAGTGGACAAAGAGAGTATATGCTCCAAACCTGAGGTTCTTGATCTGTCAGCTCCAAGGTCTTGGAAGCCACAAGGTCAGGATGTTGTATCCCCAGCTTCTAATGTGTAGCTTCTTTATCACTGTCCTTGTCTCCAGTTCCTGCCTCTAGCATTTGTGACATTTGACACTTGCTTAATTTGCCTTCAAGGATTTGGGACTTGGCTTTGGAGCATTCTTTCTACTGCTCAGGTCTAGCTTCTACCTATCTACACAGGAGGATCCTGAGCTCACCTTGTTCCATAGACACAATGAGATAACAGCCACATCAGAGCAACCAACTCTGAAAACAACCTGAAGACTGGCAGAACAGACCTTCCACAGTTTGTCATAGAGAAAAGGCCACATAGAAAAGGGTAGGTGGGGTGAAGATGCAGTTGAGACCAAAGCTCCTGGCAAGACTAACCACAAACAAGAGGAACCCCACAAGCTCAGAAAAGGGAGATAAGCAGACCCTCACACCAGGTACCCAGACACAGTGGAAGGTGAGTCTCCATAAACATTTGGCTATGAAAACCAGTGGGGCTTCTTGAGTTTCTAAAACTGGTGGGGCTTGACTCTAGGCACTGAATAACTCCAGATACTACGTAAAGAATTTAGTAAGAGTAGTATAGCAAAAAACTGCATAAAGCTACGGTAAATAAAAAGACTACATACCAGTGAACGTACACCCCTTCGGCTAGGTATATCAACTAAAAAACAAAAACAAGAACAAAAGCTGAGGTCTGGTTGCCTGAGGACTGACTTTGACCTACAAATAAATTTTAGACAAAAAATTTAAATTAGAATCCTTTTAATGAGACCTCTACAATCCAGTTTTTCACAGGTCCTAACACTCCTTCTTCCCTTGCTTCACTCATTTACATAACCCCCGTAAGACCTGCTATCCCCACCTCCACCCCCACCAAGGGATGAACCCCAGGCTTACAGGAAGTGGAAAGCAGAGGAGACATCTATCCTTCAGGCACCAAACTGGCCTGCATGTGAATGTAATCTTCAAAATTGGTTTAACCAAGCTTTCAGAACAACCAGTAAGTATTGTTTCTTTATCTAGTTTATCTGAGGAGCTTTGTTGATGGTCATTAACTTGTGGAAACTTAGAAAAGTTGGGCTAGCTATGAGTAATTTCCCAGAGGATCTTACAGATATGCATCTTTCTAGTCAGGAACTGCTTACTATGTGAACTCTCTGTAGCAGCTGAGGTGCATAGGTGTAAGGCAACTCACTGAATTTGCATGGATGGCCGTGGGAGGCTCTCAGAGTATGCTCAGGCTCAAGGGCATGCTCAAGGTGATACAACCATAGCCCTGGCTGAGGAAGAATCACTGTTGGCCAGTCCTTGCCACTGGTTTCTGAGGCAGCACATGATTCCTTATCACAGTAGGGCACTGACAAGGATAGTAACTTCATCATCTAGAAATCATCAGCCTCAAGAAAGATCTACTGTAAGATTTTAATAAAACAAAAATAGCTAACATTTATTGAGTGCCAATTATGTGCTGGCATTGTTTAGGTGCTTATGTGTATTGAATTAATTCATTTCATTTTCATGTCAACTCCAAAACATGTTATTCTTGGTTTACAGATGAAGAAAATGAGGTACAAAGAAGTTAAATAACTTGTTTGCTCAAGGGCACAGTTGATGAACTGCTGAGTCAGAATTCGAACCCAGGGAGTCAGGCTCCAAAATTCATATATACACAATAAACTACATTCTAGCTGTTTGCCTTTTATTTAAGGTTGGGGGAGGGTGGTGGGAGATAGCAAATAAAGCACTAACTGGCATTCAAAATCCAGTGAAATATTCATGGTATAAAGACAAGAATGTATGTGACTTTTTTTTATTAAGATTTTAAGATTTATTTATTTATTTATTTATTTGAAGGAGAAGGAGAGAAGCAGACACCTGACTAAGAGTAAAGCCTGATGCAAGGCTCAATCTCATGACCTGAGCTGAAACCAAGAGTCACACACTTAACCAACTGCACCACCAAGGTGCACCAAGAATGTGATCTTTATTTTTATTTTTACTTTTTTAAGATTTTATTTATTTATTTGTTTGTTTGTTTAGAGTGCTTGCACAAGTTGCAGGAGAGGGCAAGAGGGAGAGGGAGAGAGAATCTCCAGCAGACACCCTGATGAGCGCAGGGCTCAGTCCCATGATCCTGAGATCATGACCTCAGCTGAAATCAAGAGCCAGACTTTCAACCAACTGAGCCACCCAGGTACCCCAAGAATATCATCTTCAATATTTTGATTGATATTCAATTATTACTATGGCACTGTGTGATAAAATGTACAATTTCTTTACAGAGTTCTAGAAAAACAAAATATTTTTGAAGCTAATTAGATGGAGACATTGAAACAATTTTCTTGTCTTCCTAATTATATTTTCCTGTATACTAGGAAAACAAGGCAAAAACATAGGATGACAGTTCTTGATAGTCGAAGAGCCACAGTTCTTCTGAGAAGTCACCATCTGTTTCTACTCTACCACTGCAGTGTCCAGATGTTCCTGTCCTTCTAGCACAAGCCTCACAGTAAATGTTTTCCAACTGGAACTCCTTGTTCAAGCAGATCAAGGCAGAGCAATGTTTTATGTAGGTTGGATTTTGACTGTTTTGAGCCATTTGTTTTTAAAATACAGTGTGTTGCTTTTGTGTTGTGATCTCAATCAGTAACTTATCACCCTTATTCATTAGATTAAACTTTGATTTTTGCATGTCAGAAAAAAGATTTAAATTTCAAGTCTGGGATTTTATAGGAAAAATTCCTTCCAAAATACTAGAGGTAGCAGGGACTTGGTATGGGTTCCTTGCTCACAGTTATAAAAAGGAATACCATGACAAGGATGTTTGCTTGACCTAACTTTTTAAAACCCAGTTGATTCTAAGGATTCATGAGGTGATATTCATAAATAATAATTGTTTGAAAGTTATATGAATCAAAATAGGAGTACTTTAATTAAATTAATTTCATTAATGAGTAGTTTTAACTTAATTTCCATATATTTAATATCTAGTTTAAGACTAAAGGAAACTTTTGAAGAAGAAAGAGGATGTCCTAGATCCCTAATACCACTTCTCACTTTTGAATGTTCCTTTCCGGCCTATGACACTGGCAGTAGTTACTAGATACATATAATGCAGGATTTACTTAGCAGGTTATAGTAGCAGGATGCTGGTATACAGCAGGATGCTAATATAACCTATCCAAAGTCCTATTACTTAGTTTAAGATTAATGACCATACCATAAGACACAGCTCAAGTTTAAATACAAAATTTGCTTTTAGGGAATTTTCTTCCTAGAGTTTGAGAAGGTGTGATGACTATAAAAATTGATGGCTGATGTTGGCTTTATGTAGAAGTTATACAGGCTCAGCAAAGCAGAAAGTCAGAAAGCATGAAAGAAGTCTATCTAGTAAGAAAGACTTGCTAGGGAATTATTACATTTTGGTTGGGCTAGAAGCCATGCTGAGGCAGTATCTCTAGAGTTGTCAGTTATGGGCTAATGGCAGAAGAAGAAAGTGGAAGACAAGAGGGAGGGACTAGATCCAATTGGAATAAACCAGGCCCTGAAATTACTATGTGGAATTGTACATCTATGGAGAAGTAGCTGTAAGGCCATATACTATTTATACTTACAGTGTTCTAGGATGTTAAAGAAATGACTTGCCAATGTTTATGCCAGAAATAGGGACCACTGTTTGTATTTCAAAATGCCAGTGCTAAATTGGGTGTGATTTGGACATTAAAAGAGACCAGTCTGCTTTGCATTTGCTGTGAGGGCACTAGTGCATGTAATCCCAGTTAATATTTGTTGAGAGTTTGCTATGTGCTGAGGCATTGATGAAGGCACTTGACATGTATTATATAATTTAATCTTTACACCAATTTTGTGGGCTATGTGTTTCCAGATAAGGACACTGAGACCCAAGGAGTTTAAAGAGCTTGTCCAAGGTCACATTGAAAAAATGATGGAGCCAAGATCATACCCCTAGCAATTTCCTCCACTGTTCACACTCTTAGCCACTGTGTTATACCGGCCTCCCTGATGTATGACTTCTGGAGTGGTGTCTAAGGAGGTTTACTCCCAAAAGGGCTCACAGCAAATTTATTCACAATATTCCCTTCTAACAGACTCACAACTAACAGTAGTAGGGTGGATGATCAAGTTCATTCACTGAGATGTCCTCTTTGGCCTAACTTTATGTGGAGATACAGTTTGACTTCCACCTGCTCAGTTCTTAGGCTTTGTCTCCTGGTTCCCTGGGATGTTCCAGCCACCAGGATCAGCACAAACACTAGCTTTTCCTTTGTATTTGTTTTCTAGTCCTTTCTGGTCCTCTTACTAGTTGCCTTAGTTTTGTCCCAATGCAGCTTTTAAAACTATGCATTTTGCAGGAGTGCCTGGATGGTGCAGTCAGTTACATGTCTGATTCTTGGTTTCAGCTCAGGTTGTGATCTCATGGTTGTGAGATGGAGCTCCGCATGGAGCCCCCTCTCTGCCCCCATAGGGCTCCACGCTCAGTGTAGAATCTGCTTGAGATTCTCTCTCCCTCTCCACCCGACCCCACTCCTGCTTGTGCATGTGCACTCTCTCTAAAATAAATAAATCAATCTTTAAAAAAATATACCTTTTGCAGTAGCATATTTAGATTTTTTTTTTTTTTTTTTGCAATAGCATTCTTAGTCTACACTGAGAAAAGTGACTCTGAGTGTTTACTTCTCCTTGTTTCCCTTCAATTATCTGAGATGCTTTTCTCTGTATAATAGTTTGGACTCATCAAGACTTCATATATCCAACTCATCCAACAGCAAAAGGGATTAAGGCTAGTATGGAATGATGGTTGTTACTGCTTTGGAGAAGCATAGAGCAATACTTCATAATCTTCTGAGAAATTAGTTTAAAATGCAAATTCCTATCTCTAGCTTTCTTGAGATTGAGATTCAGTAGGTCTACGGTAGAACCCAGGAATGCATGCTTAAAACAATCACTCCCAAGTGCTTCTGATACAAGTGAACAGCCGACCTACTTTGAAAAATACCTATCAGAAGGTTGGGAAAATCTTATTAACATGGATAGAAGGGTTTTTATTTACCTTTTCTCCTTAGTCTCATTTCTTTTATCTGTCCTGGTAATACCTTCTAATGACTCACAGAAAATCAGCCCACACCAAAAAAAAAAAAAAAAAAAAAAAAAATATATATATATATATATATATAAATTTAAGGTTTCAAAAATAGTGCTTGGAGGGATCCCTGGGTGGCGCAGCGGTTTAGCGCCTGCCTTTGGCCCAGGGCGCGATCTTGGAGACCCGGGATCGAATCCCATGTCGGGCTCCCGGTGCATGGAGCCTGCTTCTCCCTCTGCCTATGTCTCTGCCTCTCTCTCTCTCTCTCTCTCTCTCTGTGACTATCATAAATAAATAAATAAAATAAAAAAAAAATAGTGCTTGGAAGTTTATTTAACTTTTGCTCATTCTTCACATGGAAATTCATTTGGTGGATGCCATGAGCTCAGATTCTACCTCCAAAATGTCTCACATATGCACATATTTCTCCATCTACAGCCTAAGGCCATGCCCATCTCCCCTGAATTTACTGCTGGAACTCCATCTCCTTCTCCCTCTATACTTCCATCTCTTTCATGGAGAACTAGGGACCATTACTTGGCTTCCTAAAATCATTGATTGGATGCACTTTAGATAAAATCTAGCATAGTTAAAAGCTGCCTATTAAACCCTGCATGATCTGACCTCAGCCATCCTCCCCAGCTTCATCTTTGACCACTGTTTCCTTCAAACATAGTGCTCCAGCCACATGCCCTTCAGTCACATCCTTGAGTACATCAAATATTTTCTTCCTTGGGGCCTTTGCATGTGCTTTTTCTTTGACCTACCATGCTCATTTTTCTACTCTTTTTTCTAGAACTACAGTTACATTTCACTTGCTTTGTCTATATGTTAATTCTAAAACTTAAAAGCCGGGATCCCTAGGTGGCGCAGCGGTTTGGCGCCTGCCTTCGGCCTAGGGCGCGATCCTGGAGACCCGGGATCGAATCCCACATCGGGCTCCCAGTGCATGGAGCCTGCTTCTCCCTCTGCCTGTGTCTCTGCCTCTCTCTCTCTCTCTCTCTCTGTGTGACTATCATAAATAAATAAAAAAATTAAAAATAAATAAATAAAAAGTAAATAAATAAATAAATAAAACTTAAAAGCCAAGCAATAACATGTAAGAAGTGAATATGTGTATGTGTCATTATAAAAATAAGTGGTAAGATGGGGCCTATTTAAAAAATTCCGCTCTTAGGTATTTACCTAAGAGAAACAAAAACATATGTCCTCAAAAAAAATGTATACTTAATATTCATAAGGCTTAATTTATTAGAGCTCCAAACTAGAATTCTAAATTCCATCAAAGAAAGAATGGATAGGGGCACCTGGATGGCTCAGTGGTTGAGCGTCTGCCTTTGGCTCAGGTCATGATCCCAGGGTCCTAGGATTGAGTCCCACATCAGGTTCCCTGCAGGGAGCCTGCTTCTCCCTCTGCCTGTGTCTCTGCCTCTCTCTCTGTATCTCTCATGAATAAATTTTAAAAAAGAAGAAGAATAGATAAATGAGTTGGGCTATACTTGGGCAACAGACTACTACTCAACAATAAAAACAAATAAACCACAAATACATGCAACAACTGGAACCTGCAAAACCTTATAGTGAACTAAAGATGCCTGACATAGAAGAGTATATATTGTATGATTCTATTCATGTGAAGTTCAAGGGCAGGCAAAAGAATCTGTAGCAATAGAAATCAGAACAACTGCTGCCTCCGTGTATGTGTGTGTGTGTGGTGATAAGATGAGGGACATAGACTTGAAAGGGCACAAAGGAGCTTCTGCAGGGTGATGAAATTGCCTTGAGTAATGGGGTCACATGGGTATATACATGTGTTAACACTTACTAAACTATACGCTGAAGATCTATGCATTTTATTGCACATGAAACATACCTTTAAGATTTATTTATTTATTTATTTTTGAGAAAGAAAGAGAGTGCAGGGGGTGGGAAGGCAAGGGACAGAGGGAGAAGGAGAGAGAATCTCAAAGCAGACTCTAGCACAGAGCTCTGCACTGGCCTCCATCTCACGACCATGGGACCACAACCTGAGCTGAAACCAAGAGTCAAATGCTTAACTGACCACATTACCCAGGCACCCCAAGAATGTTATAATTTTATATTTTTGTAGCATGGTGGCTCAAAGGAGACATTTTCAATAATCAAGCCCCATGTGTCATTTTATTTTCTTTCTAGCTTCCTTTACTTCTTCTGAATCATACTCAAAGCTCATGTATGTTAATAACGTAAGAGGTTATGTCTCCCTCTGGCTCAATAGACTCTTATTTTACATGCCATGTTAAGATCCCAGATATTTCATTCCTAAGCCAATATCAGATTAGAAGTAGCTGAGAAGCACACAGGCTGACACCTTGGTAACAGTGAGTAGGCTGACACCTTGACATTAAAGGAGAAAAAGAAAATCTAAAAATACAACCTAGGAATTCAAAAGATTGTGGGTTTAGAATAATTGAAACAGAATCAGACAATGCTATACATTTCCCTAGTCATAGGATATCACATTTTATAATGGGGTTCATCCAGAAATATTAAATTATATGCAGTATACTCTATTTTAAACGCAAGATGGGTAAATACATGAACATTCTTTTAAAAAAAGATTTTATTTATTTAAATGAGAGACAGTGAGCACACAAACAGGGGGAGGAGCAGAAGGGGAAGGAGAAACAGACTCCCCACTGAGCAGGAAGTCTGACTCGAGATCCAATCAGGGACCCTGAGATCATGACCAGAGCCAAAGTCAGACACTTAACTGACTAAACCACCCAGGTGCCCTAAGTACATGAAGATTCTACAGCGAACAGTTTAAATAATATTTTATTTTAGTGCTCAGAGGAATAAATCCTTCAGATATGTGGATTAATCCAGCCAGGGATTAAAGCCACTCCTTGGTAGTACCAGGACTGGTGGCAAAGGAGCCACCTTTGAGAAGAGAGCTGCTACAAGACAAGTGAGTGAAGCTCTAGGCAATTTAAAGGGGTCATGTAATCCCAACAAGTATTGACTTAACACCATTAATGTGTAATTTCATTACAATTTTGTTACTGCTGTAACAATGCTGAGTAATTCTGAAAGCATGTGCTTTCCTTGGGGCAAATGGTTGTGAGCACTCCATAGGGTAAGGCCCATGAAAAGGTCTTGATAGTTTTTCTGAAAGTGGATCATTCTAAATGGGCTTCTGGTAAATTTTCTGGGTGATTTCTACTTTACAGAGATTTGATTGCAAAAATTTTCCAGGAAACATTTAAAAATAAATTCAACTTCCTATAACACTAAGAAAATGTACCACATAGGACAAAGTATTAAAAAATACTGTTTGGAGCACCTGGTTGGCTCAGTCAGTGGAGCATGTTATTCTTGGTCTCAGTGTTGTAAATTTGAGGCCCATGCTTGGTGTAGAGATTACTTAAAAATAAAATATTTAAAACAAACAAACAAACAAAAACACTTGCTTGTTGCATTGAAGGAAAATCTTGATGAGTGGAACTTTGAAATGAGAGAAAAAAGGTGGATAAATAAAGAGGATGAAAATTTCTGATTGTTAGCAACTAGAGAAACCTTGGCTAAACCTGGAAATCACTTTGAAAAGGGCATCTCTCCTAGTTTGAGGCATTTTATCCTTGAGTTCAGATTCATGCTTGAATTAGATGCCCTGTACCTATAGGGAAGAAGGGCCCATGGGAGAATGAGAACAGGCAGGCAGATACTGTTGGAAAAAGAGCATGGAATGTCCCTAGTGGTCAAGAGAAATGCATCTGTGGGTGTGTGGGAGGTGTGGCAGGGTGTCAAGGGAAATAAACTCTGCCAAGCTGATATATTTTTTAACTGCCAAAGCATTCCTGGGAATTCTCTCTAGATGCTAGGATTAGAGAGGTGGTGAGTTTCAACAATAGGCTTATCCATTACAAGTACAAGCATTTTTTTTCAGATGTATTTTTAAAAAGATAGTGATGACATTAAAGAAACTTCGAAACAAAATGGCCTCTCATAATTCCACTACTCTTTCACTGAAAAATGAAAACAAAACAAAACAAAACAAAACAAAAAAACAAAAAATAACCCTCTTTAACTAGTTTATGTTTTATTCTAGACCAAAATACTCTTTCTTAGAAATTCTTTCAGGCCAGTAAGTTTACTCTTGGCATAAAGCATAAAGGAGTCTGATCCCTAATAAGCTGGGAACAATTCTCAAGTGCTGTATCATCCTGCCTTAAATTGGGAACTTGAACTGCAGAGATAGATGACCTGCAATTATCATTTCACAACTGTTTTCAAGATTCCTCCTTTCAACAACTGCTGGTCAATAGTTATTTGTTCTGCAGAAGGAAAGGAAGGCAACCTTGTAGGTAAGAAACATAAGAAAGCAACTCTGTAATTCTCTAGAGTGGACTTGGGGATCATCCATCTTTATTTCCTATTTAGTAAAGAAAATGAGCCCCAGGAAGGTCATAGAACTAATAAAGGTTAGAGTGGACTTTTGAGTAAGCTCTTAAAAAAACAAAACTTCTAATTTTAAATAACTTTATATTTATAGAAAAGTTTTTAAAATAGTAAGTACATAGAGTTCAAGTATACCCTTCATCCAGCTTCCCTTAATGTTAACAATGATACAACTGTAGTTTGATTATCGAAATCAGAAAATTAGCATGGTTACAGTACTATTAATTAAACTACAAACCTTATTCTAATTTCATTTGTTTTCCTGCTAGTGTCTTTTTAAAAAATATTTTATTCGAGTTCAATTTAGTTAGATACAGGGTATTATTAGTTCCAGAGGTAGAATTTAGGGATTCATTAGTCGCATATAACACCCAGTGCCCATTCTACCAAGTGTCCTCTTTAATGCCCATCACCCTGTTACCCCATCCCCCCACCCTTTTCCCCTTCAGCAACCCTCAGTTTGTTTCTCATAGTTGAGTCCCTTATGGTTTGCCTCCCTCTGTTTTTATCTTATTTTTCCTTCCCTTTCCCTATGTTCATCTGTTTTGTTTCTTAAATCCCACATGTGAGTGAAAGCATATGGTGTCTTTGACGTATTTTGCTTAGCATAATACCCTCTAGTTCCATCTACATTGTTGCAAATGGCAAGATTTCCTTTTTTTCCGATCTCCAAGTGATATTCCATTGTATAGCTACACCACATCTTCTTTATCCATTTATCTGTTGATGGACATCTGGGATCTTTCCATTGTTTGGCTATTGTTGATAATGGTGCTATAAATATTGGGGTGCATGTGCCCTTTCGAATCACTATGCTTGTATCCTGTGGACAAATACCTAGTAGTGCAATTGCTGGGTCATAGGGTAGCTCTATTTTTAACTTTTTGAGGAAATCTCCATACTGTTTTTCAGAGTGACTACACCAGTTTGCATTCCCACCAAGAGTGTAAGAGGGTTCCCCTTTCTCCACATCCTTGCCAACATCTGTTATTTCCTGAGCTGTTAATTTTAGCCATTGTGACTGGTGTGAGGTGGTATCTCATTGTGGTTTTGATTTTTATTTCCCTAATGCCCAGAGATATCAAACATTTTTTCATGTGTCTGTTGGCTATTTGTATGCCTTCTGCTAGTGTCTTTTTGTCTGCCATTCTGGGATCTAATCCAGAATCTCACACTACATTTAGTTGTTATGTCTCCTTAGTTTCTTTCGATCTGGGAGTTTCTTGGTCTTTGTCTTTCATGACTTTGACACTTTTGGAGAGTACTGGTCAAGTATTTTGTAGAATGTCCCTCATTTGGGGTTTGTCTTCTGTTTTCCCACAATCAGATTGAGGTTACATGTTTTTAGCGAGAACACCACAGAGGTGAAGTGTCCTTCTCAGTGTATTTTCTCAGAAAGCACACAATATTGTTATAAGTTATTACTGGTGATGTTTTATTACTGGTGATATTAAACACTTGATTGAGACAGTGTGTCAGGTTTCTCCACTATCAACTTATTATTTTTTCCCTTTTAAATGATAAATAACTTGGAGGAGATATATTGAGACTGTGCTCATATCTTGTTTCTCCTCAAACTTTCACTCACAGAGTATAGAGTGATACCACGGTATCTATGGGTGGATGGATCTTGCCTGCAACAAATATTATTGTGATGTTCACCTGGTAGTAATTTTGTAATGCATTTATATTGATATGTATGGACTTGTGGATATTTTATTTTGCAGGTTTGTAACCCAATACTGTCATCATTTTGTTGCCCAAATTGTTCCACCTTTAGCCATTGGGAACTCTTTTAGGTTGGCTCCTGCACCCTTTGTCATCATGGAGTTGTTGTTTTCAGGCTTTCTTTATTTTTGGACACAAGGCATTCCAAGCTTAATTAGATTTCTCTTACCCCAATCCTAGAATCAGCCACTCGTCCAAGGACACTTATGAACAAGACCTTTTGATGTAAACCTCTTATGTTACATCTTAAACAATGTGACTTGAGCCCTTTATAAATGTTCCCAGAAGGGTGCCTGGGTGGCTCAGTTGGTTGGGTATCTGTCTTCATCTCAGTCATAACCTTGGGGTCCTGGGATTGAGCCACAAGTTGGGCTCCTTTCAGTAGGGAGTCTGCTTCTCCCTCTCCCTCTGTTCCTCCCCCAACTTGTGCTTTCTGGCTCTATCTCTCTGTCAAATAAATAAAATCTTTTAACAAAGTATTCGCAGAAATACACTGTAAAGGTAGGTGGCATTTGTCCTTGCTGAGCTCACTCTAGTCATCTTGCGTTGGCTGTAGTGACTCCCAATCCTTCTTTGTCCATTCTTTTGTTCTCCTGGGATGAGATGGCAGGAAGATGAGAAGATACAGAAGTGAACTGGAGTGTAGATAAGAGCATAGCTATAGACAGAGATGATGTGGATATAGGTGAAGGTGTGGATAGGGAGGCTGGGAGAGAATCCTTGATGATACTCAGATATACACATCTAAATTCTTTCTGCTTTACCATTATGACAATTAAAAATCACAAAGGGGGAACCTAGGCGACTTAGTTGATTAAGCATGACTCTTTTTTTTTCTTTTTTTAAATTTATTTTTTATTTATTTATTTTTTTAAAGAACTTTATTTTTATTTATTTATTTATTTATTTATTTATTTATTTATTTATTTAATGATAGTCACACACAGAGAGAGAGAGAGGCAGAGACACAGGCAGAGGGAGAAACGGGCTCCATGCACCGGAAGCCCGACATGGGATTCGATCCTGGGTCTCCAGGATCGCACCCTGGGCCAAAGGCAGGCGCCAAACCGCTGCGCCACCCAGGGATCCCTAATTTATTTTTTATTGGTGTTCAATTTACCAACATACAGAATAACCCCCAGTGCCCATCACCCATTCACTCCCACCCCCTGCCCTCCCCCCCTTCTACCACCCCTAGTTCGTTTCCCAGAGTTAGCAGTCTTTACGAGCATGACTCTTGATCTCAGCTCAGGTTTTGATCACAGGGTCGTGAATTCAAGTCCCACAGCGGGCTCCATGCTGGGCATGGAGCCTACCTAAAAAAAAAAAAAAAAAAAAAAAAAAAAAAAAAAAAAAAAAAGAACTGAAAGAACAACTTAGAAAATGATTCCAAATAGATGAGTATGTATTGTGATTTAAATACCTGCAGTAAGGCTTATATACTATTCTAGGATTGAAGGACAATTAAGGGTAACAATCATAGTTTCTTGGGTTTTTTTTATGAGTGTAGTATTGCTTTTCTGTTGTACGAATAGTCATTTCTTATCTTTGTTTTTGTAATTGTCTACAAATGACACTATACATATTCTACGTATTTGTCCATGTGTGAGCTTGAACGTACACAGTGCATGCCTGTGGAGTGTGTGTGTGTGTGTGTGTGTGTGTGAGAGAGAGAGAGAGAGAGAAAGAGAGAGAGAGATGTGACATACTAGTTTCTTACTTTTACAGGAAACTTAATACATGTCAGCACAAATCTGAGACTGACTCACTTGGCAGGAAGAATAGGTTCACACGCCAGAGCAAACAGAAAGCAGTGAGATCTCAAGGAGAGGGAAAGGGTGGGAAGGCAGTTTACAATTCAAGATATGAGTAAAGGTGCCTTATTAAAATTATTTTCAGTTTCTCACAGTCATGTTGAATCTTTATCCTGACCTCCACAGCACTTGTCTTAAACTTTATGAGAGGCTTCTCCCCCCACCCTGATGCTCACAGCCATCTAGTTATGAGGTCTAACATATTCAGCCTCCTCCACATCTTGTACATTTCCCCCCTCCTTTTTATCCCCACAGGTACCCGCTTGATTCAGGCCTTCACCAGGTTTTGTCTGGACTATTACTTTAATATTCTTTTTATCTTTGTCTCTGAATTATTAATTGCTTAAAACACATTCAGGCATCTCTTCCAACTCAATAAGAAATATTTGTTTCTTGATGTCACCACTGAAGCTTGTGTTAACCCATTAAACAGTGTGGTCCCAGATGTATTCTAATTGGTAGTTTGTATACTTATCTGTCCTACTAGACTGAGGTTGTGAGCTCCACAAGGACTGAGATAATGTCCTCTTTACTCCTATATCCTCAATGCCTACCAGTGTTGGGCACACTAGGTGTTTGGTAAGTGCTTGGTCAATGAATGAAAAAGATGAACAAATGAATGAGTGAATAAATGAAGTTCATTGATGAACTATTATTAACTAGTAAACTCTTCATTGTCAAATCCCAGCAAATGTTTCTCCTTGGTGCTGATAATTCATTATATGGAAGATCCTATCATTTAACATGACATCTTATAAGTGATAGTTCATCTTCTGCAAATAATTTCTTGATATCAAGAGTTGTTTTTCTTTTTTGGAAGAATTTGTAATTTGTATGCCTCATATCTCCATCTAGTGAAGCAAATTGGTAATACAGCTATTAAAATATCTGTATAAGAACCACAGTTGTGAAAAACCATTTATGGGAAATTATCCTTGGTTCTCCGGATTCAAAAACCTCCCATTGTGACTACTTTGAACCTTCCAGAGTTCAACAAGTTTTTCTTTCCCAAGTGACCAGTTTCTAAATATCTGGACAGTGTCAATGCCACTGGAAAATAATATGGATGTATGAAAAAAATTTACAATTAGCCTGTCTTTCACCATTTTTAAATCAAAGAGCCATTGATATTTATTAACATGGATTGTTATTTAGATATTTTATAGAATAACAGTTTTGTAAATTATGCAAACAATGCCAGCATAAGTTAATTTAACTAATATTTATTGTGTGTTTTTAGTAATCAAGGTATGCTTCAAGGTAAATATTATTTCATAATGATATCCATTTTTATAAATTGAAATTAAACATAACAAAATAATATACTGTTTAGGTAAATCTCTGTCACTTATCTATCTATCAAGACTATAAAGAAAAGCAAAGGGTTTATGAACATAATAGTCAAATGAATGGTTACCTCTATGAAAAGGCAAGAGGAATGGATCAGGGAGGAACCTCTAATAGCTTCTCCAGAATGAAAAATGCTTTCATTGTATGTGAAGTCTTGGGTTTATGGATGTTTATTTTATTGTTATACTTCCTAACTTAGATGAATATATTCTCTGATCTAGAAATCCGACTTTTGAGAGATCTACAGAAACAAAACATTGGTATATAAGGATACGCATTAAAAAGGGAGAAGGAAGAAAGAAAAAATAAGGAATGAATACATTTGCTACATAAGCTCCATGTATACTCTACTTCTGTACTCTTATTTAAATGCAATATTTATTGGTTTTTCATAATGACAAAATTTAATAACTATTAAGAGTATTGTCATATGATATGCGTTAATAAAAATATTTGTTTTAAAATTTTAATTTTAAGCCATATAGAACTTAAATATTGAGATGAATAGATATATATGTATGCATAAATATAATAAAGTATATATATATAATATATATAAAAGTATATAAAAAGTATATAAAAAAGTATATAAAAGTATATATATATAATAAAAAAACATTGAATATGATGGAGTGGAGAAAGTCTAGTAGCATAAAAAAGAGGTAAATGAATTACAATGCTTTCACGTGATGATTCAAGAAACTTAAGTTTAAAATCATCTTTGCTGTATATTATAGAAACACAATGTTCCATAGTATTTTCTTCAGCCTGCCACTTTAATATGAATTGGTAATTGTTCCCACAACAATATTTTATATAAAGAATAAACGTCTCAGAAGAGTAGGATCTGGGTGCGGGGCAAGATGGCAGAAGAGTAGGGGTCCTCAACTTACCTGGTTGCACCAACATAACTAGATAACTATCAAAACATCCTGAACACCTACGAATCCAACATGAATTTTAAAGAGAGAACAGCTGGAATGCTACAGAGAGAAAAGTTTTTGCTTCTAGCAAGAATCATCTAGGCTGAAATTTATTTAGGTTGTGGTGATATTCTTGTCTGTGCCTGCTCTTACAGCCACTCTGCACTGAAAAAAATGACTAGAATGAAGAATTCACAACACACACAAAAAAAGAAGCAGAAACAGTACTCTCTTCCACAGAGATACAGAATATGAATTACAATTCGATGTCAGAAAGCCAATTCAGAACACAATTATAAAGCTCCTGGTGGATCTGGAAAAAAAAAAGCATAAAGGACTCTAGAGACTTCGTTATTGCAGAATTTAGATTTAATCATGCTGAAATAAAAGATAAACTAAATGAGATGCAATCCAAACTGGATATCCTAATGGCTAGGATTAATGAGGTGGAAGAAAGAGTGAGAGATAGGAGACAAGTTGATGGTAAGGAAGAAAGCTGATGAAAAAAAGAGAAAAACAATTAAGAGACCATGAGAAAAGGTTAAGAGAAATAAATGACAACAATTAAGAGACCATGAGAAAAGGTTAAGGGAAATAAATGACAGCCTCAGAAGGAAGAATCTACCTATAATTAGGGTTCCAGAAAATGCAGAAAGGGACAGAGGACCAGAAAGTATATTTGAACAAATCATTGCTGAGAACTTCCCTAATTTGGGGAGGGAAGCAGATATTCAGATCCAGGAGATAGAGAGGTCTCCCTCCCCAAAATCAATAAAAGCTGTTCAACACCTCGACATTTAATAGTGAAACTTGAAAATTCCAAAGATAAAGAGAAAATCCTTAAAGCAGCAAGATACAAAGATTCTTAACTGATAGAGGGAGAAATATCAGATTAATAGCAGACCTCTCCACAGAGACCTGGCAGGCCAGAAAGGGCCGGCAGGATATACTCAGGGTACTAAATAAGAAGAACATGCAGTCAAGAATACTTTATCCAGCAAGGCTCTCATTCAGAATAGAAGGAAAGATAAAGACTTCCAAGATAGGCAGAAACTGAAAGAATATGTGACTGCCACACCAGCTGTGCAAGAAATATTAAGGGGGGCTGTTAAAGAAAGAGGAAGCCCAAAGAAATAATCCACAAAAACAGGGACTGAATATGTATTACGATGACACTAAATTCAAATCTTTCATTAGTTACTCTGAACATGAATGGGCTTAATGATCCCATCAAAAGATGCATGCAGGGTATCGGACGGGAAAAAAAGCAAGACCCATCTATTTGCTGTCTACAAGAGACTCATTTTAGACTTAAAGACACCTACAGCCTGAAAATAGTGGAGAACCATTTACCATTCAAACGGTCCTCAAAAGAAAACTGGGGTAGCCATCCTCATATCAGATAAATTAAAGTTTATCCAAGACTGTAGTAAGAGATGAAGAGGGACACTATATCATACTTAAAGGGTCTATCCAACAAGAATACCTAACAATCATGAATATTTATGCTGCTAATGTGGGAGCTGCCAAGTATATCAATCAATTAGTAATTAAGTAAAGACGTACTTAGATAATAATACACTAATAGTAGGAGACTTCAAGACAGCACTTTCTGCAAATGACAGATTTTCTAAGGACAGCATCACCAAAGAAACAAGGGCTTTAAATGATACCCTAGACCAGATTGATTTCACAGATATATACAGAACTTTCCATCCAAATGCAATTGAATACATATTCTTCTCAAGTGCACATGGAACTTTCTCCAGAATAGACCCCATACTGGGTCACAAATCAGGTCTCAACCGGTACCAAAAGATTGGGATTGTCCCCTGCCATATTTTCATATGACAATGCTTTGAAACTAGAACTGAATCACAAGAAGAAATTTGAGGTGGAGGTTAAAGAGCATCCTGCTAAAAGATGAATGGGTCAACCAGGAAATTAGGGAAGAATTAAAAAGATTCCTGGGAACTAATGAGAATGGAGATACAACCATAAATCTTGGGGATACAGCAAAGCAGACCTTAGAGGGAAATACATCACAATGGAAGCATCCCTCAAAAAACTGGAAAAACTCAAATACACAAGCTAACCTCACACCTAAAGGACCTGGAGAAAGAACAGCAAGTAAAGCCTACACCAAGCAGAAGAGAGATAATAAAGATTAGAACAGAACTCAATGAAATAGAGACCAGAAGAACTGTAGAACAAAATCAACAGAGAACAGATCAACAAAACCAGGAGTTGGTTCTATAAAAGAATTAATAAGATAGATAAACCTCTAGCCAGCATTATTAAAAAGAAAAAAAACTCAAATTAATAAATTCACGAATGAAAGAGGAGAGATCACAACCAATACCAAGGAAATATAAACGATTTTAAAAACATATTATGAGCAGCTATATGACAACAAATTAGGCAATCTAGAAGAAATGAATGCATTTCTGGAAAACCACAAATTATGAAAACCAAAACAGGAAGAAATAGAAAACCTGAACAGGCCAATAACCAGAGAGGAAATTGAAGCAGTCGTCAAAAACCTCCCAAGACACAAAAGTCCAGGGCCAGATGGCTTCCCAGGGGAATTCTATCAAACATTTAAAGAAGGGGATCCCTGGGTGGCTCAGTGGTTTAGCGCCTGCCTTTGGCCCAGGGCGCGATCCTGGAGTCTCGGGATCGAGTCCCGCGTCAGGCTCCTGGCATGGAGCCTGCTTCTCCCTCCTCCTGTGTCTCTGCCTCTCTCTCTCTCTCTCTATGTCTATCATAAATAATAAATAAATAAATATTTTAAAAAAAACATTTAAAGAAGAAACAATACCTATTCTACTAAAGCTGTTCCGAAGGAAAGGGATGGAATACCTCCAAACTCATTTTATGAGGCTAGCATCACCTTGATTTCAAAACCAGACAATGACCCCACTTAAAAGGGGAATTATAGACCAATATCCCGATGAAGACAGATGCAAAAATTCTCAACAAGATCCTAGCCAACAGGATTCAATAGTACATTAAGAATATTATTCACCATGACCAAGTGGTATTTATCCTTGGGATGCAAGGTTGGTTTGACACTCATAAAACAATCATGTGATAGATCATATCAACAAAAGAAAAACCAAGAACTATATGATCCTCTCAATAGATGCAGAGAAAGCATTTGACAAAATACAGCATTCATTCCTGATCAAAACTCTTCAGAGAGTAGGGATAGAACATTCCTCAGCATCTTAAAAGCCATCTATGAAAAGCCCACAGCAAATATAATTCTCAATGGGGAAGCACTGGGAGCCTTTCCCCTAAGATCAGGAACAAGACAGGGATGTCCACTCTCACCACTGCTATTCAACATAGTACTGGAAGTCCTAGCCTCGGCAATCAGGCAACAAAAAGAAATCAAAGGCTTTCAAATTGGCAAAGAAGAAGTCAAACTCTCCCTCTTCACAGAATAACCTGAGGGGGGCACTTGATGGGATGAGCCCTTGGTGTTATACTATACATTGGTAAATCAAACTTCAATTAAAAAAATATTTAAAAAAAGAATAAATGTCTCAAAATCAATGGAGTATTGCTACTCATTAGTTTTTTGGATTTGTTTTATATTAATAGTAACACAATACTATTAGTGTTGTGAATAATCTAATATTTGCAGCTAGATGGATAATTATATAACTCATTAAATTATAAAAGGAAAACAATTGTGTTTCTATATGCTAGCAAGAAACTATTGAGGGGCGCCTGGCTGATTCAGTCAATGCAGCATGTGACTTCTGATCTTGGGTTGTGGGTTCAAGCCCCATGTTGGTTGTAGAGAGCACTTAAAAATAAAATCTTGAACAAAAAGAAACTATTGAGAAATGAAATAAAATTACCACTTGCAATATCATCAAATACATAGACCTATTTATAGAAGACACAAGCCTATGTAAATGGAGAGTTATGTCATGCTGATGGAGTGGAAGATTCAAGTTTGTTAGTCTTTCCAAAGTGATCTCTGGATTGAACACAATTCCAATAAAAATCCAAGCAGTACTTTTTTTTAAGATTTTATTTATTCATGGAGGCACACAGAGAGAGGCTGAGACATAGGCAGAGGGAGAAGAAGGCTTCTTATGGAGACCCTGATGTAGGACTCAATCCCAGGACCCTGGGGTCATGACCTGAGCTAAAGGCAGGCACTCAGCTACTGAGCCACCCAGGTGCCCCCCAAGCAATACTTTTTGTAGAAAACAACAAGCTGGTTCTAAAGTTAACATGGAAACACAAAGCAGAAGAATAGCCAAACCAATCTCAGAAAAGAAAAAAAGCTAGAGGATTATACTATTTAAGATTTCCTATTGAGATAGAGTAATCAAGACATTGTGGTTTAGTCATAATAATAGACAAAGAAGCCAATGGAACAGAATAGAGTCAAGAAAGAGACCCATACATATATAGTAGATGTTTTTTACAATGGTGCTAAGGTAATTCAATGGGGGAGAATATCTTTTCAACAAATGGTGCTGTTGAAAGTGGGTATACATATGCAAAATGAAAAAATGAAACTGGAAGCATGCCTTACACTACACACAAAAATAAATTTGAGATGGATCAAGTATCTAAGCCAATGTTTTGCTACCATTTTTCATTATTACCTTCTCCTCTTAGAAGTCTTTTAAGACATATTCGTCCCCTAATTACCCCTCCCCAATGGCCAAAATGAAAAAGAATAAACTATTTTAGTTTAGATTCCCACAGAAGTGGGCCCTGGAACAATTGGGGAATGGAAAAGTGAGAGGAGAAAAAAAAAAAAAAAAAAAAAAAGGAAAAGTGAGAGAAGGAAGGCAAAGCAGGGCAGGGAAACAAATAAGGGCTCCATTATCAAGCAAGTTGTCACTGTTGTCAGCTAGGGCTTAACTTCATTGGGAGACTCCAAGAGCAAGTTGTAGAAGAAGGAAAAGGATGTCTAGTCACGATAATATTGGGTGTCTTCTTACTATAGTGAATGTGGGTAAAGAGCCAGATTTAATTTCATTTGGAAAAATTAATCTGATGATTTTTGCATCTCAAGGTTGTGGAACAAATGCATGTTTTTAAAATTTATCATCTATGTATGCATTTATTTATTAAGATTTTATTTATTTATTATTTGAGAGAGAGAATGAATGAGTGGGAGGAAGAGGGAGAGAGAATCTGAAGCAGACTCCATGCTGAGTGCAGAGCTCAATGTGGGGCTGGATCCCACAACTGCCAGATCATGACCTGAGCCAAAAACAAGAGTCAGATGCTTAACCCACTGAGTCGCCCAGGCACCCCTAAATTGATCATCCATTTAACCATTCATCACAGTTGACAAAAAAAGGAAACTGAGGTACACAAAAGTTAATATTTATTTAGCAGGTTGGCTCAGAAGCAGGAGAAAACCTTCTGGTATTAAGGGGAATAATCTGGATGTAACTGATTCAAATATAGTTCAGTGTCCTAACACAAAAAAGACTATGACATATGTAACTGAAAAGTCTGAGTAAGGACTAGGTTTAGACAGCAGTGTTGCCAACCTTGTCAGGATCTTCAATTTATCAACCCTTCCACCTACATCAGCAACTTCATGTCTTAATTTCCACCCTCTGTAATAGATTTCAAGGTTTATCACTTAGCAGACGTCCTAAACACCTCCACCATTCCTTTTTCATCATTCCTACCTGGGAAAACCTCAACTCTGCTTCTTTGAGATCTGCCACTTCACAAAGGCACACCCATGAGGATACTGGTGCTAAACTATGGTCACAACTACCTGCTCCAACACCAAGTAAAAATCATTCATTCATTCACTACCTCATTTACTACATTGGTATTGACTACCTCCAGGGTGCTAGGCACTGTACCTAGCCCCTGTGAACCCAATAGGAAGCTTCCTGCCTCTGAAGTTTACATCACCATCTCTGTAGTCAATCCTTCCTCCATCCTATCAAGGCCATGTCAAATAGTCTCCACTTTCCCCAAATTTTTGTTCCTGTAGTAGATGGTTTGGATCTTCCACTTCACAGAAGAACCACAAGCTATCAGGTGGGAGCTTTTCATCAACAAACCTTCAATGAGTTTCACATCCTATCCTTCCTTTCCTCTTTTCTTCCCTTTACTGTGAAAGAGGTATCCCTCTGGGGGACCCTCCTTGCCCCTTGCTTTCTTCATCACACTGTATTGTGACTTTTGGCTTGGTTCTCTGTCGTGCACACTCACTGTCCTGCCCCCAGCACCTGGAGCTGCGCATATGGCTGGCACACTGATGACTCTTTGGGAAAATTAATAAACCATAGGAGGGATCCCTGGAAGGAGGCCTCGCCCAGCACGTACCCGGGCTGGGCCAACCAATGTCAGGAGCCCTGCCTTCTGGGTGCACTCCTCTGGCTTCCTGGTGGAGGTTTTCACTTCACCCTGTGAAGGGTGCTTCACCCCGCCACTGTCGCTTCTGTGAGATGAGAGTCAGGTACATAGCCTCCCAGAGCAGAATCAGGCAGGCTTTCTGGATGCCTGAGGATCCCTTCAGCCTGCATCATCTGGGAGGAGCCCTCCAGGGCTCCTGTGCTTCTGGCCCTCACACGCTGCTCCAGAAGCCTCCCTGGGGACTGGACCCCCAGGGTGTGGATTCCCTCTGCCTTGGAACTCCAGGGACATAGTGAGATAAGGTAGTAATCATACTGATTACTGTTTGTTGAACCCTCACTGGGCGGGGGTGGGGGGGGTGGGGCGGCTGTAGGGGATTGGGTGAGCCGGGAACCTAAGGCTCAGATTTCATCTGTCTGTTAATGCGGATCAAACAGCTGTGATAAGACAGGTGAGGGACACGAAACGTGCTTTAGACAGTGCCAGAGGTGAGGGCTTGGCCTGTGATCTTACTGCCCTTGCTGCCCTTGCCGCCCTTGCCATAGGGGCTTGAGGAACAGCCTCTGCCCACTCTGAGAGAAATCTGACCTGGTCCCAAGGATACAGAGATCTCACTCAGCCTTTGCCCCACACCCCAACCCCCTCGGCTGAGGGGTAAGTATCCCAAACTCTCTTTGCAGGACCCATGTTCAAAATGTGGAAGATCTGTGTTAGGACACAGCCCTGCTGGGCCTTGCTTCTGGGAAAGCTGATCTCCCATGATGCTCTCTATTGCCCAGCGAGGAAAAGCGTGGACAGGTGTTAAGGTTAAGACCAGAGACAAGACTACATACCCTACAGACTTCAGGACCACATCTGCTGAGGCTTATGTGACACCTGCAGTGTACCCAGGCAGAAAATCAGAGGCCACTTCCTTCATTCTTCATTTGATAGATTCTGCACTTAACTTGTGGAGGTCTTACCCAGCGTCAGACATGGTAGGAAGAGGATGTGTTTCTGTGTTTGTCTCCCCTGGGGGTGAGTGGAAATAAGGGTTTTTTAAAAAGCTCTTATTGACAAACCATAAGAGACTCTTAACTCTAGGAAATAAACTGAGGTTTGCAGGAGAGGAGGTGGGTAAGGGGAGTGGGGTAACCGAGTGATGGGCATTAAGGAGGGCATTTGATAGAATGAGCGCTGGGTGTTATATGGAGCTGATGAATCACCAAACTCTATCTCTGAAACTAATACACTATATGTTAATTAACTGAATTAAATAAAACTTTAAAAAATAAAGAGCTTTAATTAAGAGATAACTCATATACACTATGACTCACCCTTTTAAAGTATGCAGTTCAATGGATTTTAGTATATTTACATAGTTGCACGTTATCATCACAATCTAATTTTAGGACTTCTTCACCCCAAAAAGAAACCCCATACCTATTATTCTTCTCCCCACCCTCCACTGAACACCTGGGCAACCTCTAATCTATTTTCATTCCCTGTAGGTATGTAAGCCTATTCTGGGCATTTCATATAAATGGAATCCTACAACCTGTGGTTTTTTTATGCTTGGTTTCCTTCATATAGCATGTCATCCTCAAGATTCATCTAACTTGCAGCATATGTCAATACTTCATTCCCTTTTATTGCTGAATAATATCACATTATATGAATATCCCACATTGTAAATAACCATCAGTTGATCAACATTTGGGCTGTTTCTACTTTTTGGCTATTATGATTTTGCATGTCTTTGTGTGGATCTATGTTTTCATTTCTTTTACATATATACCTAGGAATTGCTAGGTCATGTGGTAGTTCTCTGTTTAACCTTTTGAGGACTGCCAAACAGTTTTCCAAAGTGGCCACACCATTTTAAAACATCTCCACTAGCGGTCTATGAGGATTTCAGTTTCTTCTGTCCTTGTCAACACTTGATACCATCTATTTGTCTTTATTATAGCCCTCCTACTGTGTGAGATATTATCTCACTGTGGAAAAATGCATTTTTAACAGTTGTTTTCCCATTATATAAATATAATTAGGGACAATTTTGAATAATTTGAAAACTTTTTTTAAAAAATAATTGCTTCTAATATATTTGTCTTTCCAACCTTGGCTATACATATTGTTGTATTATTTACACAATACATGCCTTTTTAAGTAAAGGTTAAAAAAAAAAAAACCTTAACATTTAATCAAAAACACATTGTGTTCATATTAACTCTTCCTACACATTACTTAAAAGAACTGATATTCTCTGAAGTGGATAAACTATATTAACTTAACCATTCTACCTTTCTTTGACATTTAGAAGGTTTTCAATATTTTGATATTATGGGAATTGTTTTACATTTTTCTGCATTATTGTTTTTGCCTAAAAACTGTCTTATTCCAAAAAGCACCAAGGGTTTCCTGAATTTCAGGAAAATCCAAGGTACTATCCATGGCTGCTATTTTTTTTTTTTTTAACCCTCTACACTTAGGTGAGTTATCCGCTCAAGTGGTTAGTTGTCAGTGCTGACTTCTCTGAGTTTCATATTTCAATTGTTTGTTAAACATTCCCAGCCTTGGTTTTCCACAAGCACCCCAAACCTAAAACTTTCAAAACTGAACCCATTATCTCTCTCTGCCACCAACCTATTATTCCTACTTATTTCCAGTATCAAGAAGGAGCAACTCATCATCTAGGGAAAAAACAGGGGAGCCATTTCCCCCTTTATCTTCCACATAACTAGCCATTCACAAGTTTTACAGATTTTTGTCTGCTATTTCTCAAGTCTATGTCTCCTCTCAATTCTTACTACTACCCTGGTTTTTCAGCCCTCAGTGTCTCTCACCTAAGCTGTGTAGTAGCCCACTACTAGATCTCTAATCCTTCAGTGTCATCCCTCCTAAATTCTTTCCTTCGCTGTTGCTCGATGGCCTGCCTAAAACATGAAATGCCTCTGCTTAAAATCCTTCAGTTGAGGGATCCCTGGGTGGCGCAGCGGTTTGGCGCCTGCCTTTGGCCCAGGGTGCAATCCTGGAGACCCGGGATCGAATCCCACATCAGACTCCCGGTGCATGGAGCCTGCTTCTCCCTCTGCGTATGTCTCTCCCTCTCTCTCTGACTATCATAAATAAAATTAAAAAAAAAATCCTTCAGTTGACCCTGTGTTGCCTACTAAACTCTGTGCTTTTTTATTTTTTATTTAAATTTGAGTTAGTTAACATACAGCATTATGTTAGTTCCAGGTGTACATGTAGTGATTCCACACTTCCATATAACTCATCACATCAAGTGCATTCCTTAATCCGCGTCACCTATTTCACTCATCCCCCTACCTACCTTCCTTCTGGTAGCCATGTTTATTCTCTTTACCTCTCTCCCTCTCTCTTTTTCCCTTTTGTTCATTGCTTTGTTTCTTAAATTCCAGATATGAAATCATGTAATATTTGCTTTTCTCTGCCTTATTTCACTTCATGTAATACTCTGTAGCTCCATCCATGTCATTTCAAATGGCAAGATTGTCTTCTTTTTATGGCCAAGTAATATTCCATTATGGAGATATATGTATTTCTCTCTCTGTCTCTCTCTCTCTACACAACCCGCCCCACGCACCCACAACTTTATCCATTCATCAATTGGTGGACACCTCAGCTGTTTCCATAATCTGAGTACATAATGCTGCCATAAACCTATAAATATGGGGGTGCATGTATTCCTGTGAATTGGTATTTTTATATTCCTTGAGTAAATACCTATTAGTGCAATTGCTTGATCATATAGTAGTTCCTTTTTTTTTTTTTTTTTTTTGGAATCTCCAAACTCTTTTCCAGAGTAGCTGCACCTGTTTGCATTCCCACCAATAATGTAATAAGGTTCTCCTTTCTCCATATCCTCAACAACACCTGTTAATTCCTATGTTGTTGATGTTAACTATTCTGACAAGTGTAAGTTGATATTGTAATTTTGATTTGCATTTTTCTGATAAATGATGTTGAGCATCTTTTATTGTGTCCATTGGCCATCTGTAGGCTCTTTGGAAAAATGTCTCTTCATGTCTTCAGCCTACTTTTTAATTGGATTATTCATCTTTGGGGGTGTTAAGTTGTATCAGTTCTTTATATATTTTGGATACTGCCCTTTATCACATATTTTACTTGCAAATATCTTCTCCCCTTCCATAGATTGCCTTTTAGTTTTGTTTATTGTTTCCTTTGCTGTACAGGAGATTTTTATTTTGATGTAGTTCCAGTAGTTTGTTTTTCCCTTTGTTTCCTTTGCCTCAGGAGACATATCTAGAAAGAAGTTGCTAAGGCCCATGTCAGAGAATGTACTTCTTTTTCTTTTTTAACTGAAATTAGTTTACTAATTACATTTTTTTTTTTAGATTTGAGAACGATTTCTTGTTATGATGAACCAGAAATACAAGATTCCACTGAAAATACTTAAACCTTCAAGAAAAATAAAGAGGTTCAAACAAAGCCAATGAATGGAGAGGCTCGGGATTGGTTTGGGATAAACATAAGGACAATAGCATTCCAGGGTGGGTATCTTCTGACTCCTAGAAGGTATGTGCTATCATTCTAGCCCTTTCTCTGAACAATCTGCCAAATCAAACGGCGATTTCCTCTCTATTGCAGGTGTAAGCCAACAGAACAGTAGCTCTTAGGACATGATACAAAGCCAAGAGCAAAGTTATTTCAGGGTCGAAGTGCACGGACCCAACCCACCAGCATACTTGTCATGTGGTGTCAACGTACACGGGAAGTTACTTTAATCAAATCTGAAGTGCTACCACGTGTAACCTGTTATGCGGCCCTGCGGCTATATCAGTGTCCCTAATTTACTACCCCAAAATATCAATGTGGCAGAATTCATTTTTGAGCTTCAGATTTTCTGAACAGTTCTAAGAAGCTATTAAAGATTATGTAGAACAGAACCGTTTCTCAGAAACCCAGGAAGTAACACTGATGAGCTCTTTCTGGGGCTTTATCCACGGGCACACAGAAATGACGAGAGGAAAGTCAGAATATCAGAGCATATGACAGATGAAGGGAGGCAGAGGTGGGAAGAGTGTGTTCTAGCCACAAGGCCACCACATTCATGTTCAAAGAGAAGTCAGAGCGATTGGGGAAAAAAACCCCAAACACAAAACAAAACCCAAATCAGAGGAAAGAAAGTTTTCATACAACAGTATCAAAAAATGTAAAAGGAACACACTAAATGCACAAACTGGTGGCAAATAAGTCCGTAGTCTATTGTGATAGGTCCTTCCAGCATCGATCAGGTTTCTTCTCCATCTGTTATCTCAAGGTTATTTACAGATGTGGTGACTTTTGAATAAGAGTCTCTCACAGTAGGGTGGGCAGGTTTCAATCATTGGCTTCGGGATCTGTTTGTGCCATGTAGGCATCCATCTGGCATCCAGGTGTCCTCTTGTGTTCGACATGTATGCATCCAACTGGTTGTCCGGCTGCTCCTTGGTCAGCCCAGGGCGAGTGAGGGCACCTCTCCCTCGTCCACGGCCTCGGCCTCGGCCTCCAAAGCCCCCTCTTCCCCGACCCATCATACCCCGACCTCTACCACCGATTCCGCCACGACCCATAGCTCCACGCCCTAGGCCGCCTCTCCCAGGACCTCCACGACCTCGAACACCGCCTCTTCTTAAGCCCATTCGGGGAGCTACGGCTCGTCCACCTCGGAGCAGGGTTTGACCCCGGAGCGACGTCCCGCCCCTAAGCAGGGTTCTGGTGGCGCGTCCCCCGCGCAGTCCTCCTCGGGGTCAGCCTCTCTGGATTATGGGCAGGCCTCGTCCACCGACTGCTGCCCTGGCCAGGGTCCCCATGGGTCGGCCTAACCGCGACTGGATGTTCCTCTTACCCAGGCGCTGCTTTAAGCTCTGCTTAAGTTTTAATGCCGCCCGGACCGAGGCTCTATTCTCCATCTGCTGGGCCAGCCTCGTTTCTGGCCCTGGCTAGCTGCTGCTGTTGCTGCGTCGAAGCCCGAGTATTCCTGGCATCGGCTGTTTGTTCTCCAGCATATTAGTAAAGCGCTCATGGAGAGACATCTTGGTGGTGCTTTGTAGCACAGCTCTCGGCGCCGACTGTGCAGCCATCCTCAAACCCCGGGCACGGCCGATCCGGGCCTGGAGGCCTCCGCCCGGGCCCCAGCGCCACGGAGCCTCCGCGCACACACGAGGGTCCGAAGGCCCAAAACTGATGACGTTAGTTTCAGGTGTGCAACACAGTAAGTGGACAAGTCTGTACCTTATGCTGTTCTCACAACGGTAGCTACCATCTCTCCCCATACAACATTATTACAATACTATTGATTATATTCTCTATATTGTACCTTTTATCTCCATCACTTATTCATTACATAACTAAAAGCCTGTATCTCCCACTCACCTTTAGTCAATTTACCCATTCCCATCACTCCCCTCTCCTTGGTAACCATCAATTTGTACTCTGTATTTATGGGTCTGATCCTTTTTGTTTACTTACTTTTTTTGTTTTTTTAGATTCCACATATAAGTGAAATCATGTATATTCATCTATTTGTGTCTTATTTCACACAATAAGCATAACATTCTCTGAGACCATGTTGTTGCCAATGACAAGATTTTATCCTTTTTATGGCTGAGTAGTATTCCACTGTGTGTGTACACACATACACCCCACCTCCTCTTTATCCATTCATCTATTGATGAATAATTGGATTGCTTACATATTGTGGCCATGGTGAAGTTAATAATATTGCAATAAACATAGGAGTGCAGAGTGCAGTATCTTTGAATTTGTGTTTTGTTTTCATTGGGTAAATGTCCAATAGTGGGATTACTGGATCTTATGGTATTTACATTTTCTATTTCTTGAGGAACCTCTATACTATTTTCCAGAGTGGCTGCACCAGTTTACACTCCCACCAAAAGTGCACAAGAGTTCCTTTTTCTCCACATCCTCACCAATACTTGTTTCTTGTGTTTTTTATTTTAGTCATTCTGACAAGTGTAAGGTGATATTTCATTGTGGTTTTGATTTGTATTTCCTTGGGTTGTGAGTAATGATCATCTTTTCATGTGTCTGTTGGCCATACATATGTTGTCTTTGGAAAAATGTCTATTCAAGTGTTCTGCTCATTTTTAAAATTGGATATTTTTTGGTATTGAGTTGTAGAAGTTTTATACACTTTTGATATTAACCCCTTTTCAAATATATCATTTGCAAATATCTTCTCCCATTCAGTAGATTGCCTTTTCAATTTGTTGATAGTTTCTTTTGCACGCAAAAGCTTTTTATTTTAGTGTAGCCCCAATAGTTTACTTTTGCTGTTGTTTCCCTAGCCTGAGGAGACCTATCTAGAAAAATGTTGTTACAGCTGATGTCAAAGAAATTACTGCCTGTGTTCTCTTCTAGTTTTACGGTTTGGGGTCTCACATTTAGGTCTTTAGTCCATTTTGAGTTTATTTGGGGGGTGGTGGTAATAAAGTGGTCTAGTTTCATTCTTTCCCATGTAGCTGTCCAGTTTTCTTAACACCATTTGTTGAAGAGACTGCCTTTTCCCCATTGTATATTCTTGCTTCCTTTGCTCTAGATTAGTTGACCATATGTGTGGGTTTATTTCTGGGCTCTCTATTCTGTTTCATTGATCTGTGTGTCTGTTTTTGTGCCTCTATGATACTGTTTTGATTATTACAGCTTTATTGTATATCTCAAAGTCTGGGATTGTAGTAACTCCAGCTTTGTGCTTCTTTAAAAAAAAAAAGATTTGTTTATTCATGAGAGATGCAGAAAAAGAGGGAGAGACACAGAGAAGCAGGCTCCCTACTGGGAACCTGATGCAGGACTCAATCCTGGACTTCTGGATCATGCCCTGAGCCAAAGGCAGACACTCAACCACTGAGCCACCCATGTGTCTCTGGCTTTGTTCTTCTTTCTCAAGATTCCTTTGCTATTCAGGATCTTTTGGGTTCTATACAAATTTTAGGATTCTTTGTTCTAGGTCTGTGAAAAATTGCTGTTGGTATTTTAAGAGAGATTACATTGAATCTGTAGATTGCTTTGGGTAGTAAGGACATTTTAATAAGATTAAATTTTCCTGAGGTGTCCTGCTGGCTCAATTGGTAGAACATGTGACTCTTGATTTTGGGGTTGTGAGTTCAAGCCCCATAGTGGGTGCAGAGATTATTTTTAAAAATCTTTGGGGGATCCCTGGGTGGCTCAGCGGTTTAGCGCCTGCCTCCAGCCCAGGGCGTGATCCTGGAGTCCCAGGATCGAGTCCCGCATCGGGCTCCCTGCATGGAGCCTGATTCTCCCTCTGCCTCTCTCTCTCTCTCTCTCTGTCTCTGATGAATAAATAAAATCTTTACAAAAAATCTTTGGAAAAATTAATCTTTTTTTAAAATCAATGAGCATGGAATATCTTTCCATTTGTTTGTGTCATCTTCAAATGTTTTAATCAGTATTTATAGTTTTCAGAGTACAGGTCTTCCATCTACTTTGTTAAGTTTATTCCTCACTATTTTACTGTTTTTGGTGCAATTATAAATGCACCAAACTTTTCTGGTACTTCATTATTTATATTATTATTTATTTATAATTTTTCAGGTACTTCATTATTAGTGTATAAAAACACAAATGATTTCTTTGTATTTATTTCTTATCCTGACACTTTACTAAATTAATTTATTTGAATAGTTTTTTGGTGGAGTCTAGGGTTTCCTATGTATAGTATTATGTCATTTGCAAAAAGTGACAATTAGACTTCTTCCATTCATTTTTGGATGCCGTGTATTTCTGGCCTGATTACTGTGGCCTGGACTTCCAGTACAATGTTGAATAAAAGTGGTAAGAATTGGACACCTTTTTTTTGTTCCTGATCTTAGAGGGAAAGCTCTGTTTTTCACCATTGAGTATGATGTTAGCTGTGGGTTTTCATGTATGCCTTTATAATATTGAGGTGTGTTTCCTCTAAACCCACTTTATTGAGTTTTTATCATGAACAGAAGTTGGTAGAGAAAAAGCATTTGACAAAATCCTATTGAGATGTTATTTTTATCCTTTTTTATGTGTATGGTATTGATTTGTGAATATTGAACCATCCTTGCATCTCCAGAATAAACCTCACTTGATGGTGGTGAATCATTTTAATGTATCACTGAATGAAGTTTGATAATATTTTGTTGAGAATTTTTCTATCTCTGTTCATCAGAGATTCTGGCCTGTGGTTTTCTTTTTTTGTAGTGTCTTTGCCTGATTTTAATATCAGGGTAATGCTGGCCTTGTAGACTATATCTGGAAACTTTCCTTCCTCTATTTTTTTAATATATTGAGGAGAATAGGCATTAACTCTTTTTTTTAATTCTATTTATATGATAGTCACACACACACAGAGAGAGAGAGAGAGAGAGAGAGAGAGGCAGATAGGGGGAGGAGCAAGATGGCGGAGGAGTAGGGTCCCCAAATCACCTGTCTCCACCAAATTACCTAGAAAACCTTCAAATTATCCTGAAAATCTATCAATTCGGCCTGAGATTTAAAGAGAGACCAGCTGGAATGCTACAGTGAGAAGAGTTCGCGCATCTATCAAGGTAGGAAGACGGGGAAAAAGAAATAAAGAAACAAAAGGCCTCCAAGGGGGAGGCGCCCCGCGAGGAGCCGGGCTGAGGCCGGGGCGAGTGTCCCCAGGACAGGAGAGCCCCGTCCCGGAGACGCAGGAGCTGCACCGACCTTCCTGGGGGAAAGGGGCTCGCGGGGAGGTGGAGCAGGACCCAGGAGGGCGGGGATGCCCTCGGGCTCCCGGGGACACTAACAGGCACCTGCGCCCCGGGAGATGCGCCGAGCTCCCTAAGGGCTGCAGCGCGCACGGCGGGACCCGGAGCAGCTCGGGGGGCTCGGGGGCGGCTCCGCGGAGGGGGATGCGGGGCGGGAGGAGCTCGGGGGGCTCGGGGGCGGCTCTGCAGAGGGGGCTGCGGGGGGGAGCAGCTCGGGGGGCTCGGGGGCGGCTCCGCGGAGGGGGGCTGCGGGGCGGGAGCAGCTCGGGGGGGCTCGGGCGGAGGAAGAGGCTCCGTGCGGAGGGGGCTGCGCGGTTCCAGGAGCAGCTCGGGGGGCTCGGGCGGCGGCTCCACGGAGGGGGTTGCGCGGCCCGGGAGCGCGAATCCACCAGCGCAGGCTCCGGAGCACAGGGCGCCGGGACACAGCCCAGGATCCCGCCTGCCCCGGGACAGGCAGAGGCCGGGAGGGCCCAGGACAGCAAGGACGCTCCTGCCCCAGCTGAGCAGATCAGCGCCCCGCCCCGGAGCCTCCAGGCCCTGCAGACGGAGTTCCTGCCGGAGCTGAATCCAGGTTTCCAGAGCTGCCCCGCCACTGGGGCTGTTCCTCCTGCGGCCTCACGGGGTAAACAACCCCCACTGAGCCCTGCACCAGGCAGGGGCACAGCAGCTCCCCCAAGTGCTCACACCTGAAAATCAGCACAGCAGGCCCCTCCCCCAGAACACCAGCTAGACTGACAACTTCCAGGAGAAGCCAAGGGACTTAAAGTACACAGAATCAGAAGATACTCCCCCGTGGTTCTTTTTGTTTTGTTTTGTTTTGTTTTGCTTTTTGATTTGTTTCCTTCCCCCACCCCCTTTTTTTCTCCTTTATTTTTCTTTCTCTTTTTCTTCTTTTTTTTTTTCGTTTTTTTTCCTTCCCTTTTTTTTCTCTTTCTCTTTTCTTTCCTTCTTTCTCTCCTCTCTTTTTCTCTTTTTCCCAATACAACTTGCTTTTGGCCACTCTGCACTGAGCAAAATGACTAGAAGGAAAACCTCACCTCAAAAGAAAGAATCAGAAACAGTCCTCTCTCCCACAGAGTTACAAAATCTGGATTACAATTCAATGTCAGAAAGCCAATTCAGGAGCACTATTATACAGCTACTGGTGGCTCTAGAAAAAAGCATAAAGGACTCAAGAAGCTTCATGACTGCAGAATTTAGATCTAATCAGGCAGAAATTAAAAATCAATTGAATGAGATGCAATCCAAACTAGAAGTCCTAACGACGAGGGTTAACGAGGTGGAAGAACGAGTGAGTGACATAGAAGACAAGTTGATAGCAAAGAGGGAAACTGAGGAAAAAAGAGACAAACAATTAAAAGACCATGAAGATAGATTAAGGGAAATAAACGACAGCCTGAGAAAGAAAAACCTACGTTTAATTGGGGTTCCCGAGGGCGTCGAAAGGGAGAGAGGGCCAGAATATGTATTTGAACAAATTCTAGCTGAAAACTTTCCTAATCTGGGAAGGGAAACAGGCATTCACATCCAGGAAATAGAGAGATCCCCCCCTAAAATCAATAAAAACCGTTCAACACCTCGACATTTAATAGTGAAGCTTGCAAATTCCAAAGACAAGGAGAAGATCCTTAAAGCAGCAAGAGACAAGAAATCCCTGACTTTTATGGGGAGGAGTATTAGAGTAACAGCAGACCTCTCCACAGAGACCTGGCAGGCCAGAAAGGGCTGGCAGGATATATTCAGGGTCCTAAATGAGAAGAACATGCAACCAAGAATTCTTTATCCAGCAAGGCTCTCATTCAAAATGGAAGGAGAGATAAAGAGCTTCCAAGACAGGCAGGAACTAAAAGAATATGTGACCTCCAAACAGCTCTGCAAGAAATTTTAAGGGGGACTCTTAAAATTCCCCTTTAAGAAGAAGTTCAGTGGAACATTCCACAAAAACAAGGACTGAATAGATATCATGATGACACTAAACTCATATCTCTCAATAGTAACTCTGAATGTGAACGGGCTTAATGACCCCATCAAAAGGCGCAGGGTTTCAGACTGGATAAAAAAGCAGGACCCATCTATTTGCTGTCTACAAGAGACTCATTTTAGACAGAAGGACACCTACAGCCTGAAAATAAAAGGTTGGAGAACCATTTACCATTCGAATGGTCCTCAAAAGAAAGCAGAGGTAGCCATCCTTATATCAGATAAACTAAAATTTACCCCAAAGACTGTAGTGAGAGATAAAGAGGGACACTATATCATACTTAAAGGATCTATTCAACAAGAGGACTTAACAATCCTCAATATATATGCCCCGAATGTGGGAGCTGCCAAATATATAAATCAATTATTAACCAAAGTGAAGATATACTTAGATAATAATACACTTATACTTGGTGACTTCAATCTAGCTCTTTCTATACTTGATAGGTCTTCTAAGCACAACATCTCCAAAAAACGAGAGCTTTAAATGATACACTGGACCAGATGGATTTCACAGATATCTACAGAACTTTACATCCAAACTCAACTGAATACACATTCTTCTCAAGCGCACATGGAACTTTCTCCAGAATAGACCACATATTGGGTCACAAATCGGGTCTGAACCGATACCAAAAGATTGGGATTGTCCCCTGCATATTCTCAGACCATAATGCCTTGAAATTAGAACTAAATCACAACAAGAAGTTTGGAAGGACCTCAAACACGTGGAGGTTAAGGACCATCCTGCTAAAAGATAAAAGGGTCAACCAGGAAATTAAGGAAGAATTAAAAAGATTCATGGAAACTAATGAGAATGAAGATACAACCGTTCAAAATCTTTGGGATGCAGCAAAAGCAGTCCTGAGGGGGAAATACATCGCAATACAAGCATCCATTCAAAAACTGGAAAGAACTCAAATACAAAAGCTAACCTTACACATAAAGGAGCTAGAGAAAAAACAGCAAATAGATCCTACACCCAAGAGAAGAAGGGAGTTAATAAAGATTCGAGCAGAACTCAACGAAATCGAGACCAGAAGAACTGTGGAACAGATCAACAGAACCAGGAGTTGGTTCTTTGAAAGAATTAATAAGATAGATAAACCATTAGCCAGCCTTATTAAAAAGAAGAGAGAGAAGACTCAAATTAATAAAATCATGAATGAGAAAGGAGAGATCACTACCAACACCAAGGAAATACAAACGATTTTAAAAACATATTATGAACAGCTATACGCCAATAAATTAGGCAATCTAGAAGAAATGGACGCATTCCTGGAAAGCCACAAACTACCAAAACTGGAACAGGAAGAAATAGAAAACCTGAACAGGCCAATAACCAGGGAGGAAATTGAAGCAGTCATCAAAAACCTCCCAAGACACAAGAGTCCAGGGCCAGACGGCTTCCCAGGAAAATTCTATCAAACGTTTAAAGAAGAAACCATACCTATTCTCCTAAAGCTGTTTGGAAAGATAGAAAGAGATGGAGCACTTCCAAATTCGTTCTATGAGGCCAGCATCACCTTAATTCCAAAACCAGACAAAGACCCCACCAAAAAGGAGAATTACAGACCAATATCCCTGATGAACATGGATGCAAAAATTCTCAACAAGATACTGGCCAATAGGATCCAACAGTACATTAAGAAAATTATTCACCATGACCAAGTAGGATTTATCCCTGGGACACAAGGCTGGTTCAACACCCGTAAAACAATCAATGTGATTCATCATATCAGCAAGAGAAAAACCAAGAACCATATGATCCTCTCATTGGATGCAGAGAAAGCATTAGACAAAATACAGCATCCATTCCTGATCAAAACTCTTCAGAGTGTAGGGATAGAGGGAACATTCCTCGACATCTTAAAAGCCATCTATGAAAAGCCCACAGCAAATATCATTCTCAATGGGGAAGCACTGGGAGCCTTTCCCCTAAGATTAGGAACAAGACAGGGATGTCCACTCTCACCACTGCTGTTCAACATAGTACTGGAAGTCCTAGCCTCAGCAATCAGACAACAAAAAGACATTAAAGGTATTCAAATTGGCAAAGAAGAAGTCAAACTCTCCCTCTTCACCGATGACATGATACTCTACATAGAAAACCCAAAAGTTTCCACCCCAAGATTGCTAGAACTCATACAGCAATTCGGTAGCATGGCAGGATACAAAATCAATGCCCAGAAGTCAGTGGCATTTCTATACACTAACCATGAGACTGAAGAAAGAGAAATTAAGGAGTCAATCCCATTTACAATTGCACCCAAAAGCATAAGATACCTAGGAATAAACCTAACCAAAGATGTAAAGGATCTATACCCTAAAAACTATAGAACACTTCTGAAAGAAATTGAGGAAGACACAAAGAGATGGAAAAATATTCCATGCTCATGGATTGGCAGAATTAATATTGTGAAAATGTCAATGTTACCCAGGGCAATATACACGTTTAATGCAATCCCTATCAAAATACCATGGACTTTCTTCAGAAAGTTAGAACAAATTATTTTAATTAAGATTTGTGTGGAATCAGAAAAGACCCCGAATAGCCAGGGGAATTTTAAAAAAGAAAACCATATCTGGGGGCATCACAATGCCAGATTTCAGGTTGTACTACAAAGCTGTGGTCATCAAGACTGTGTGGTACTGGCACACAGACACATAGATCAGTGGAACAGAATAGAGAATCCAGAAATGGACCCTGAACTTTATGGGCAACTAATATTTGATAAAGGAGGAAAGACTATCCATTGGAAGAAAGACAGTCTCTTCAATAAATGGTGCTGGGGAAATTGGACATCCACATGCAGAAGAATGAAACTAGACCACTCTCTTTCACCATACACAAAGATAAACTCAAAATGGATGAACGATCTAAATGTGAGACAAGATTCCATCAAAATCCTAGAGAAGAACACAGGCAACACCCTTTTTGAACTCGGCCATAGTAACTTCTTGCAAGATACATCCACGAAGGCAAAAGAAACAAAAGCAAAAATGAACTATTGGGACTTCATCAAGATAAGAAGCTTTTGCACAGCAAAGGATACAGTCAACAAAACTCAAAGACAACCTAGAGAATGGGAGATGATATTTGCAAATGACCTATCAGATAAAGGGCTAGTACCCAAGATCTATCAAGAACTTATTAAACTCAACACCAAAGAAACAAACAATCCAATCATGAAATGGGCAAAAGACATGAACAGAAATCTCACAGAGGAAGACATAGACATGGCCAACAAGCACATGAGCAAATGCCCTGCATCACTGGCCATCAGGGAAATACAAATCAGAACCACAATGAGATACCACCTCACACCAGTGAGAATGGAGAAAATTAACAAGGCTGGAAACCACCAATGTTGGAGAGGATGCAGAGAAAGGGAACCCTCTTGCACGCTTGGTTGGAATGTGAACTGGTGCAGCCACTCTGGAGAACTGTGTGGAGGTTCCTCAAAGAGTTAAAAATAGACCTGCCCTATGACCCAGCAATTGCACTGCTGGGGATTTACCCCAAAGATACAGATGCAGTGAAACGACGGGACACCTGCACCCTGATGTTTCTAGCAGCAATGTCCACAATAGCCAAACTGTGGAAGGAGCCTCGGTGTCCATCGAAAGATGAATGGATAAAGAAGATGTGAAAGGGAATAGAGGGGAAGGGAGAAGAAATGGATAGGAAATATCAGAAAGGGAGGCAGAACATGGAAGACTCTTAACTCTGGGAAACGAACTAGGGGTGGTGGACGGAGAGGAGGGCGGGGAGTGGGGGTGACTGGGTTGTGGGCACTGAGGGGGGCACTTGATGGGATGAGCACTGGGTGTTATTCTGTATGTTGGCATATTGAACAGCAATAAAAAATAAATTTTTATTAGAAAAAAAGAAAGAAAGAAAGAAGAAAGAAAGAAAGAAAGAAAAGGAAGAAATAAAGAAAGAAAAGAAGAAAGAAAGAAAGAAAGAAAAGGAAGAAATAAAGAAAGAAAAGAAAGAAAGAGAAATAAAGAAAGAAAGAAAGAAAGAAAAAGAAAGAAAGAAAGAAAGAAAGAAAGAGAAAGAAAGAAAGAAAGAAAAAAAAGAAAGAAAGAAAAGAAAGAAAGAAAGAAAGAAAGAAAGAAAGAAAGAAAGAAAGAAAGAAAGAAAAAAGGGATCCCTGGGTGGCGCAGCGATTTGGCGCCTGCCTTTGGCCCAGGGCGTGATCCTGGAGACCCGGGATCGAATCCCACATCGGGCTCCCGGTGCATGGAGCCTGCTTCTCCCTCTGCCTCTCTCTCTCTCTCTCTCTGTGTGACTATCATAAGAAAAAAGCAGTGGTTAATTTTTTGGAATAAGTTTAAAAAGGACATCAGAATTTTATGCTTTTTCAGAATTTCCTGCCTTATACTGAAATACAACATCCTTATTTCTAATGGTTCAGTTTGAATTGATATGCACAGCAAGGGACAAGAGGCCTAGGGGCCAAAAGCAAGACCGAGGGTAATTCAGGAGTGTCACAACCCTTCCAGGGATGAGTACCAAGTCAAAAAAGTGTTTTTCTCATCTCTTGAGAAGAGATGAAGAAATGAAACATCGTAAGTATGTCAGATGGGTTTTTTGTATGATACACTAGAAAACAATCTCTGAAATTTTATTCCAAGCTTTGTACACACTCCTTCAAATACTTCATCCACTCGAAACTAGCTAGGAGCTCAAAAGTATATTTGCTTGAATGCTAAGTGACCTCAACAGGAGCTATAGTCAGGGTGCCACCACCCAATTTATGTGACTGATAAGTTTTAAAAGGGGCAATATGAGAGTTTACAGACATCGATAATAGCTTCAAATATGACTCGCATATGTAAGGAAAACTTTTAAGGTATCTTAACCGGTCCAGAAACCCAGACAGTTAGTATTCTGTTTTCCATTTTCGTTTTCATTAAATCGTCATCAATCAGCAATGTGACTAAGATAAATAGACAGCAGTACACGAGATAAAAATAGGAAGGCTCCTCAAAAACTCTCCTTAAATTCTATGCATGATTCATATTCAGCTTGAAAACCATTAGTTAAGAATGAAATAGCCAAAGATTCTAGCATATGAAGTGTGATGTATACCAACTTCTTAACCCTACAATATAATGGTAGGAAAGCTAACTCTGAAACCAAAACTCCATACCTAAAATAATTAGTACCAATACTTAGAATATAGCAAGATTTATTTTTCTTCCATTGTCTCTTACTTTCCACACAATAAGACAGGATATTATCAGGGTTGCCTGAACTATGTATGAAGTCAAGTCTATTTTTTTCTATCTGGCTATCATTCATAAAAACAAAATTCAAGGTTCTATTTACTTTATTTTAAAAAATATATTTTATTTATTTATTCATGAGAGACACTGAGACAGAGAGGCAGAGACGTAGGCAGAGAGAGAAGCAGACTTTGTGCAGGGAGCCTGACGTGGGACTGGATCCTAGGACTCCAGGATAATGCCCTGAGCTGAAGGCAGACGCTCAACCGCTGAGCCACCCAGGCGTCCCTCTATTTACTTTCATTAATTCAGCTAATAGGAGCTTTTGGGGGAATGAGAAGGGTACTTAGAAAAAGAGAGAAAGATAACGGTTGTGCTTATGTGTCCCGGAGAAGTAATTCTCTTCCTCCTACTACTCCATATACTAGAGTTACTATAGTATTCTTTTCTCATGTTTTAAAGACTACTATTCAGCAATTTAGGGGTTTTAAGGATTTATAACCTCCAGTCAAAATAGTATTTCATGTATCAATTGTCATTTCCATATTGGCACTAGCTCCTAGTTTCATTCACAAAACTAGGGTTGTCAGGGCCTTAATGAGGCAATCCTTCTGCCTCCATCACCCCACTGGTTAGGCCAAACATATGCCTACCCATTCAGTTCTGAAACCACCTGCAGAGAGGAAGTTAAATGAAGAAAAGTAAAGCATCACACTGTCACCATCTTTAGATAAGCTCTAATTTTACCCAAAGGAGAAAACTTTAACCATGATAACAAAGCTGGCAATGACCATGATTAAATGATGTCTGTCATTCTGTCCTACCCCTGGGAGCTGCTCTCCACCCACTCCCAGGTGATGGATGTGTTTCTCTTGGTACACTGGGTTTAGATTGGCAAAGGAAGCAGACAGTTAAATTCATCAATCACCAGAGTGGGCAAAGCAGTATTTGATCTGCTCTGGAGAAAGGATGGGGACCTGAACAAAACTCATTGACAGCACAAAACCAAGGTCATCTCCCAGTACCATGAATACATCAAAGCAGGCTCATTTAGTCTCAAAGTGTGAGTCACAAATACTAAGCCTGGAAGAGATCTTAGAGAACCTGAAACCAATCCATTGACACACAAATCAGAGAATTCCCTCCCTCCACAACAATAAAACAAAACCAGACTCCATGACTCAGCATTTGTTATCCATACTCTTGAAATTTGTTATCTATTAGATGTCAATGTTCTGAATTCCAAAGCTATATCCAGTTACTGATTCCACATGGTATATACTTCCTGACCAGTAAATCTACATGAAAAAAAAAAGTTTAAATGTGAACAAATTTGCTGCTTATATCAACATGAAAAACAAAACAAACAGAATCCAACTTATCTCTGTCAACCCCCTCTTTTTTTTCCTTTTCCAAATTGCTTTTTAATGCCTGAAATTTGAAAACCAACAGCTACTTCTATAGGCTTTTTCAAGGCCCTGAAAACAATGACGTACTAGTAAATCTCTTATTAGTATCCTATAGATTCACAAGCTCAAGAAAACTCAAGATGACAGGTTTCATGAATATTTTCTTTCAAGAACTTTATAGTTTAACCATCCCATGAAAAATAAATCTCCTTATTATGATATCCTGCTAAAGAGATAGACCCAAAAGTGTGTCCCTTTGTACAAGTATGTACTTCTTAACAGTGGCCACAAAGGAACAATAGGCATACAAAACCAAATACTATATTTCCAAATATCTGAAAAGAAAAAAAAAGAATCATACCACCGCCTATTTTGTTCTCCTCATTACCTGTCACTCTTTTTTAGGGATAAATGGCCTGATGATTTTCTTACAATAGTTCCACAGCTTAAAGCAGCAAAAAAACATTTAAAATTTTTTTTAAAAAGCAAAAAAGTTATGATTTCAAAACTGAAATGAGAAATTCACTTTTGTTATTTGAATGTGTGCTGCATGGAAAATCATTATGATCCTTCCACTTGCAAATGTTTCGGACCCTTCGGTAAATATGTGTTTTCTAATTAAACAGTAACTCTCTGTTTAAAATAAAAATTGGTATGATAGGTCCATGTCCATTTTCAAAAAGTGTATTTTTCAATGACATCCAAGATAGGTCAGCATTTTCCCACTACTGCAAAAAACAGCAATGTGTATCCTCGACGCAGGTATTACAACACATAAATACACTGTTGCCCTGGCTCTCCCTCTGGTTCCATCTGCTCTCTTGCTGTGCAACAGCTATAGCATAAAAAAGCCTATTCTCACACGCTTTTGATATTACACTATTTAATCACATACAGCTGTGGCTTACAAGACTGCTACAAAACACAATTTTAATGTAGTACTCGAAGCCAATTGTGGATAAACATCAACCATTTACTCCGAATAAGAAGTCCAACACTAAAAAGATTTTCTTTTAAAGAAAGACTGGTTTTCTTAGAATTTGGCATGGACGTAATTGTGACTGAGCCCTCTCTCTGCCAAAAAGACTGATAATGTCAAAAAGGATTGTGTAAAATCATATTAGTGCAATAATGATGCTTTCCAGAATTCCTGGAGCCAGAAAGACCTGAAATGAACTTACATCCTACTTCTTTTCTTTTGTCTCCCTCCCTGCAAATCACCCCTACCTCCAACCCTCTAATAGATTTAATTACTTCAGAGAAATAATTTTGATTTATAATTCTATTGTTCTTTTCCCAAACTGAGAGAAAGCGAAAGGAAGCTGTTAGGAAGATACTGTTAGAACAAATTGACATGAGGTTTCTTTTGTTTTTTTTTTTTTGTTTTTTGTTTTTTTTTTTTAATTTTTTTTTTTATTTATTTATGATAGTCACAGAGAGAGAGAGAGAGGCAGAGACACAGGCAGAGGGAGAAGCAGGCTCCATGCACTGGGAGCCTGATGTGGGATTCGATCCCGGGTCTCCAGGATCACGCCCTGGGCCAAAGGCAGGCGCCAAACCGCTGCGCCACCCAGGGATCCCAATGAGGTTTCTTTTGAATTAAGAATGATTCTGGAGAGAAAGACAACAACAACATGAACTTTTTACATAGCTCCTCCTTTTAGCTAGGCACTAAACTTAGTACTGTGAAAACAATGGCTGCATTATAGAAAAGACAATTCCAAAGATAATTAAATATGGGGGAGGAGGTAAAGAAAACAGGACAACTAGAAAGGGAGAGTGGCCCCTTGTTACTATTTTTCTCTTATTCAAAACCAATTAAAATTGTGTACATTCTCAAATGAGACAAACAAGATTTATCATAGTTTCATGCTATCATATTACCCCCTGAAGCGAAAGAAATATTTGGAGTTGTACCTCAAGGTTCTATTGCTGGACAATTTTTAGAAAACCAGTTTTGTATGTTTCAGCCTTTCAAAGGAAAACAGAACTTGGGAGTTTTCAAGGCTGTTTTAAAACAGGCAAGTTACCAACTCTGGCTATCAATGCAAATCTGAGGCAGGAAGTACTAAGGAAATCGTAAACTCTTTCCCTCCCTCTGCAGGATTTTCTACATTTTCATGTGCAAGAAGCATGTTAAGGGGTTGTCCTGTTTTGCTTTTGAAGGATCTGTACATTCACATCTTTGAGAATATCCCTTGCCCCATAGGAGCCTCTCTCTTCCTTTCCCTACTCCTTAGTCCTTCGTGTTTCAAGTGTTTGCTCTTTCTATGGCACAATCAATCGGGCTCTAGCTAGACTTTGAGAGATGAGCAGCTGTCCAGGCTGCAGATGGTTGGAAACTCAGCCTGAAGTCAGTGTGCAGTTGATGAGTTACTCCCTATACCTGACCCCAACTTCACACCAGGTTCTGAATACGATCTGAGTACCAGCAGCCAGAAAAACTCTGTTGGGTCCCACAGATCTTTCTGCAAGATCTTCAGGGGAAGCAGATGGTCCAAGGTGGGAAAGCAATAGGCTGATGGAAAAGCAGCATGAGTAGAAACCATGCCCTGGATCGGTAGAAACATCGTGACCCGGTCAGGGTAAGGAAATGGAAGGAAGGACTAGCTTGCTGTGTGCGTTTGGATGCATTTTAAAGTTTTGGGAAGATGATAAAGTTTTCCAGATACCACACATGAGGGAAATATCTTTCTCAGCAACAAAGTATCAATTCACCAGGCTGTGACCATGTTTTACTCTTTTTAGCCTTCCTAGTTATGATTAAGTTGCTTTTCCAAGAAACCCTCCACAAAATAACTCAGATTGCGATTCACCCTGGGTCTCACAATGCAATAGCAACAGGTTGCTTGCTTTGAATGGGCTATAACAAAATTGCTGAGAAATATTAGGTTGTGACTCAATCAAACGTGATTATGGATATTATCATTAAGCTAATGAGCTATTTTTTGGTCCCCTTTCTCTAAAATTTGCTGATTATCCTGGTGGCCTTCAAAGAGCAAATTCGTTTTGATGAAGATTTTTTTTTTAAATCTGGCTATGGCTCTTATGTAAGTATTAAAACATGTCATCAAGATTGCTTCTTTTGGGATCCCTGGGTGGCGCAGTGGTTTGGCGCCTGCCTTTGGCCCAGGGCGCGATCCTGGAGGAGACCCGGGATCGAATCCCACGTCGAGCTCCCGGTGCATGGAGCCTGCTTCTCCCTCTGCCTGTGTCTCTGCCTCTCTCTCTCTCTCTGTGTGTGACTATCATAAAGAAATCAAAATTAAAAAAAAAAAAAAGATTGCTTCTTTTCTGCTCAATCACAATGTTTCTTTTTTAAATTGCTTCTTTTAATAGGGGGAAAAAATGGCCAAAAGAAAATTGACAAATGACAGCTTTTAATGCAAGGTCTTGGAAAGCATGCATCCTCGAACAATACCGCTACAAGATAGCTATCAGCTAGTCATTGGGTTTTCATTTTACTTCTATGTACATTTATCTAATATAATAATTTAAGCATTTGATGGGAAAATAAGAGGATCAGAGAAAGCAGGGAAGTGCCCCAAGTTTTTCTAAAACTTTAATTGCATTTGAGGAAAGGGAAACCTTTCCATTTATTTAGACACCCTACTCTCATTTTGTTTTATCATAAGAAAAGAGCAGCTGTATCTAACACACACATTTAAGTAGAAAGAAAAGGTTCAGTATTTTGTACTGTCTGAATAAATGCAATGATACACCTTGAGTTCTTTAAGAACCCCATAAAGATTCTTCACCCCAAACTAATGTCAGTAAATGGCTTTTGTTGATTAGTTAAGAACACCTGGTTTTACAGGACAGCTTAAGTTATGATGTCACCAGAATATGACTTTTATAGTCAACCACAGAACTCTATTTTTATCAACCATAAGTATTCTTTATGTATCAGTATCATTTTAAATAGCTCTGATTTTTAAAATAGATTATAACTATAAGCCAAGGCTAGGACTGTAGATTTTGTGAATTCCACCAAGGCTTGCTTACCAAATAAACATGAGCAGCATGTATTCCCCTCAGAATTATTATAGGTAATATTTTAAGATAAAAATATAAAAGGAGCAAAAAGACAACACTGAAATAACCCAGTTGTTTTCATGCTATACTGGGTCATGATAGTACTTTCTTACATAGTATTCATGCTGCCAGAAAGTCCCCACATTTTAAAGTATGATTGATCCTTATTCTTATTCCCTGTGTGCCCAAGTTTCAAAGCAGGGCAAGTTTTCACATCTTCAGCTTCCAGGAATGTTATTAATGTCTATCATTTCAGAGCCACCGAAACAGTATTCAACAACTTCACAGCTCTGTCGAAAGTTTGCAACATAATAATCAATATGAACTACCATGATAGCCAAAGTAGCTGATCCTATATTCCCCACCACCCTGATCTGATTGCCCGAATATCAGTTTAGGTCACCTAATGGATCTACCTTCTTTAAAAATGTTCCAGAAGTTGATGGCTTTGACTAGCTTGAAAGTAACAAGATCCAGATGCCGCCTGTCTACACACTAAACTACACAGGACCCCAAAACAGATTTTTTAAAAAATTCCCTCTATGTTTTTCAGGCTCTCCTCTTTTCCCTCACCACTGCACTTTCTTTACCTCAATCCCTCTCTCTCTCCCTCTCCCAGTCTCTCTCTTCACACACACACACACACACACACACACACACACACACACTTCCCATCAGTGTAGCTCATCCAACATCCTGTCCTTAATATAATGTGCAAGACATTATTTCCTGCTAGCAATAAGTTAAAAGAAATCTCAGGCAGGAAAGCAATTATTCCATTCATTTTTATCTAAAGTTTCCTTTCTGAATATGCTTCGTAGTCAAAAAAAGAACCAAAAAGAAAGCATGAATTTTGAAACATTTGGAAAAATTTAGCCAAATGAGTAAAAGGGATGGAATGTCCGATATTTTTCATGGAACCCTTGGGTTTGTTGTTTTTATTTCTTGGGGGGGGGGATGAGGAATGACTATAAATTTCCTCTTTTAGACTAGCCCTTGCTTTGCCATTTCCTTGAGGAAGGCAGACAGCATTCTCCACCCAATCCCCCAAAGAGTTAAAACACATTGCACTGCACGGGAGCAGGAGGGCTGGTCTACTAAAGCAGCAGCCCCACAAACTAAATGCTCACAAGGGCAAAAAGCAATGTGAGTAGACCTTGCAGGGGCAGGGCGAGTCATGGAGCGATTGAAAAAGAAAGAAAAAAAAGCAACAATTTTTAATAGAATTCGGAAAGTCTGCTGCCTCGTCTGGTTTACAAATAGGCATTGTTGGAGGAGACAGAATAAATAAGAGCTAACTACAGCATGAATTACCAAACACTAATCCCATCAACGAGTCCCGGTGGCAGCACAGATCACTCAGGCACGCCTTGGTCACTCTCCGCATATTTATTTATTAAGAAGACAGTGGAGTCTGGCTAATGCGATACAAAATTAATATCATCTGTAAAGAAACATAACCCATACATTCAAAGCGATAACTCTACCGACACCCTCCCCCCCAACTCAATCAAGTCCAATTTAACTGACAAATTGGAGCAGTGATTTCACACCTGAGAGCCTTTCAGGTCTGAACTGCAGGATCAAGTTCATGGTTGGCACTGCCCACTGCTTAGTTATGTGGGCTTTCCACTGGCCCCGTAATGGTCATTTGCGCACACACATAAAGACTAAAGTATTAAAATTTTTTTTTAAATTTTTTTATTTATTTATGATAGTCACACACAGAGAGAGAGGCAGAGACACAGGCAGAGGGAGAAGCAGGCTCCATGCACCGGGAGCCCGACGTGGGATTCGATCCCAGGTCTCCAGGATCATGCCCTGGGCCAAAGGCAGACACTCAACCACTGAGCCACCCATGTGTCTCTGGCTTTGTTCTTCTTTCTCAAGATTCCTTTGCTATTCAGGATCTTTTGGGTTCTATACAAATTTTAGGATTCTTTGTTCTAGGTCTGTGAAAAATTGCTGTTGGTATTTTAAGAGAGATTACATTGAATCTGTAGATTGCTTTGGGTAGTAAGGACATTTTAATAAGATTAAATTTTCCTGAGGTGTCCTGCTGGCTCAATTGGTAGAACATGTGACTCTTGATTTTGGGGTTGTGAGTTCAAGCCCCATAGTGGGTGCAGAGATTATTTTTAAAAATCTTTGGGGGATCCCTGGGTGGCTCAGCGGTTTAGCGCCTGCCTCCAGCCCAGGGCGTGATCCTGGAGTCCCAGGATCGAGTCCCGCATCGGGCTCCCTGCATGGAGCCTGATTCTCCCTCTGCCTCTCTCTCTCTCTCTCTCTGTCTCTGATGAATAAATAAAATCTTTACAAAAAATCTTTGGAAAAATTAATCTTTTTTTAAAATCAATGAGCATGGAATATCTTTCCATTTGTTTGTGTCATCTTCAAATGTTTTAATCAGTATTTATAGTTTTCAGAGTACAGGTCTTCCATCTACTTTGTTAAGTTTATTCCTCACTATTTTACTGTTTTTGGTGCAATTATAAATGCACCAAACTTTTCTGGTACTTCATTATTTATATTATTATTTATTTATAATTTTTCAGGTACTTCATTATTAGTGTATAAAAACACAAATGATTTCTTTGTATTTATTTCTTATCCTGACACTTTACTAAATTAATTTATTTGAATAGTTTTTTGGTGGAGTCTAGGGTTTCCTATGTATAGTATTATGTCATTTGCAAAAAGTGACAATTAGACTTCTTCCATTCATTTTTGGATGCCGTGTATTTCTGGCCTGATTACTGTGGCCTGGACTTCCAGTACAATGTTGAATAAAAGTGGTAAGAATTGGACACCTTTTTTTTGTTCCTGATCTTAGAGGGAAAGCTCTGTTTTTCACCATTGAGTATGATGTTAGCTGTGGGTTTTCATGTATGCCTTTATAATATTGAGGTGTGTTTCCTCTAAACCCACTTTATTGAGTTTTTATCATGAACAGAAGTTGGTAGAGAAAAAGCATTTGACAAAATCCTATTGAGATGTTATTTTTATCCTTTTTTATGTGTATGGTATTGATTTGTGAATATTGAACCATCCTTGCATCTCCAGAATAAACCTCACTTGATGGTGGTGAATCATTTTAATGTATCACTGAATGAAGTTTGATAATATTTTGTTGAGAATTTTTCTATCTCTGTTCATCAGAGATTCTGGCCTGTGGTTTTCTTTTTTTGTAGTGTCTTTGCCTGATTTTAATATCAGGGTAATGCTGGCCTTGTAGACTATATCTGGAAACTTTCCTTCCTCTATTTTTTTAATATATTGAGGAGAATAGGCATTAACTCTTTTTTTTAATTCTATTTATATGATAGTCACACACACACACAGAGAGAGAGAGAGAGAGAGAGAGAGAGGCAGATAGGGGGAGGAGCAAGATGGCGGAGGAGTAGGGTCCCCAAATCACCTGTCTCCACCAAATTACCTAGAAAACCTTCAAATTATCCTGAAAATCTATCAATTCGGCCTGAGATTTAAAGAGAGACCAGCTGGAATGCTACAGTGAGAAGAGTTCGCGCATCTATCAAGGTAGGAAGACGGGGAAAAAGAAATAAAGAAACAAAAGGCCTCCAAGGGGGAGGCGCCCCGCGAGGAGCCGGGCTGAGGCCGGGGCGAGTGTCCCCAGGACAGGAGAGCCCCGTCCCCGAGAAGCAGGAGCTGCACCGACCTTCCCGGGCGGAAAGGGGCTCGCGGGGAGGTGGAGCAGGACCCAGGAGGGCGGGGATGCCCTCGGGCTCCCGGGGACACTAACAGGCACCTGCGCCCCGGGAGATGCGCCGAGCTCCCTAAGGGCTGCAGCGCGCACGGCGGGACCCGGAGCAGCTCGGGGGGCTCGGGGGCGGCTCCGCGGAGGGGGATGCGGGGCGGGAGGAGCTCGGGGGGCTCGGGGGCGGCTCTGCAGAGGGGGCTGCGGGGGGGAGCAGCTCGGGGGGCTCGGGGGCGGCTCCGCGGAGGGGGCTGCGGGGCGGGAGCAGCTCGGGGGGGCTCGGGCGGAGGAAGAGGCTCCGTGCGGAGGGGGCTGCGCGGTTCCAGGAGCAGCTCGGGGGGCTCGGGCGGCGGCTCCACGGAGGGGGTTGCGCGGCCCGGGAGCGCGAATCCACCAGCGCAGGCTCCGGAGCACAGGGCGCCGGGACACAGCCCAGGATCCCGCCTGCCCCGGGACAGGCAGAGGCCGGGAGGGCCCAGGACAGCAAGGACGCTCCTGCCCCAGCTGAGCAGATCAGCGCCCCGCCCCGGAGCCTCCAGGCCCTGCAGACGGAGTTCCTGCCGGAGCTGAATCCAGGTTTCCAGAGCTGCCCCGCCACTGGGGCTGTTCCTCCTGCGGCCTCACGGGGTAAACAACCCCCACTGAGCCCTGCACCAGGCAGGGGCACAGCAGCTCCCCCAAGTGCTCACACCTGAAAATCAGCACAGCAGGCCCCTCCCCCAGAACACCAGCTAGACTGACAACTTCCAGGAGAAGCCAAGGGACTTAAAGTACACAGAATCAGAAGATACTCCCCCGTGGTTCTTTTTGTTTTGTTTTGTTTTGTTTTGCTTTTTGATTTGTTTCCTTCCCCCACCCCCTTTTTTTCTCCTTTATTTTTCTTTCTCTTTTTCTTCTTTTTTTTTTTCGTTTTTTTTCCTTCCCTTTTTTTTCTCTTTCTCTTTTCTTTCCTTCTTTCTCTCCTCTCTTTTTCTCTTTTTCCCAATACAACTTGCTTTTGGCCACTCTGCACTGAGCAAAATGACTAGAAGGAAAACCTCACCTCAAAAGAAAGAATCAGAAACAGTCCTCTCTCCCACAGAGTTACAAAATCTGGATTACAATTCAATGTCAGAAAGCCAATTCAGGAGCACTATTATACAGCTACTGGTGGCTCTAGAAAAAAGCATAAAGGACTCAAGAAGCTTCATGACTGCAGAATTTAGATCTAATCAGGCAGAAATTAAAAATCAATTGAATGAGATGCAATCCAAACTAGAAGTCCTAACGACGAGGGTTAACGAGGTGGAAGAACGAGTGAGTGACATAGAAGACAAGTTGATAGCAAAGAGGGAAACTGAGGAAAAAAGAGACAAACAATTAAAAGACCATGAAGATAGATTAAGGGAAATAAACGACAGCCTGAGAAAGAAAAACCTACGTTTAATTGGGGTTCCCGAGGGCGTCGAAAGGGAGAGAGGGCCAGAATATGTATTTGAACAAATTCTAGCTGAAAACTTTCCTAATCTGGGAAGGGAAACAGGCATTCACATCCAGGAAATAGAGAGATCCCCCCCTAAAATCAATAAAAACCGTTCAACACCTCGACATTTAATAGTGAAGCTTGCAAATTCCAAAGACAAGGAGAAGATCCTTAAAGCAGCAAGAGACAAGAAATCCCTGACTTTTATGGGGAGGAGTATTAGAGTAACAGCAGACCTCTCCACAGAGACCTGGCAGGCCAGAAAGGGCTGGCAGGATATATTCAGGGTCCTAAATGAGAAGAACATGCAACCAAGAATTCTTTATCCAGCAAGGCTCTCATTCAAAATGGAAGGAGAGATAAAGAGCTTCCAAGACAGGCAGGAACTAAAAGAATATGTGACCTCCAAACAGCTCTGCAAGAAATTTTAAGGGGGACTCTTAAAATTCCCCTTTAAGAAGAAGTTCAGTGGAACATTCCACAAAAACAAGGACTGAATAGATATCATGATGACACTAAACTCATATCTCTCAATAGTAACTCTGAATGTGAACGGGCTTAATGACCCCATCAAAAGGCGCAGGGTTTCAGACTGGATAAAAAAGCAGGACCCATCTATTTGCTGTCTACAAGAGACTCATTTTAGACAGAAGGACACCTACAGCCTGAAAATAAAAGGTTGGAGAACCATTTACCATTCGAATGGTCCTCAAAAGAAAGCAGAGGTAGCCATCCTTATATCAGATAAACTAAAATTTACCCCAAAGACTGTAGTGAGAGATAAAGAGGGACACTATATCATACTTAAAGGATCTATTCAACAAGAGGACTTAACAATCCTCAATATATATGCCCCGAATGTGGGAGCTGCCAAATATATAAATCAATTATTAACCAAAGTGAAGATATACTTAGATAATAATACACTTATACTTGGTGACTTCAATCTAGCTCTTTCTATACTTGATAGGTCTTCTAAGCACAACATCTCCAAAAAACGAGAGCTTTAAATGATACACTGGACCAGATGGATTTCACAGATATCTACAGAACTTTACATCCAAACTCAACTGAATACACATTCTTCTCAAGCGCACATGGAACTTTCTCCAGAATAGACCACATATTGGGTCACAAATCGGGTCTGAACCGATACCAAAAGATTGGGATTGTCCCCTGCATATTCTCAGACCATAATGCCTTGAAATTAGAACTAAATCACAACAAGAAGTTTGGAAGGACCTCAAACACGTGGAGGTTAAGGACCATCCTGCTAAAAGATAAAAGGGTCAACCAGGAAATTAAGGAAGAATTAAAAAGATTCATGGAAACTAATGAGAATGAAGATACAACCGTTCAAAATCTTTGGGATGCAGCAAAAGCAGTCCTGAGGGGGAAATACATCGCAATACAAGCATCCATTCAAAAACTGGAAAGAACTCAAATACAAAAGCTAACCTTACACATAAAGGAGCTAGAGAAAAAACAGCAAATAGATCCTACACCCAAGAGAAGAAGGGAGTTAATAAAGATTCGAGCAGAACTCAACGAAATCGAGACCAGAAGAACTGTGGAACAGATCAACAGAACCAGGAGTTGGTTCTTTGAAAGAATTAATAAGATAGATAAACCATTAGCCAGCCTTATTAAAAAGAAGAGAGAGAAGACTCAAATTAATAAAATCATGAATGAGAAAGGAGAGATCACTACCAACACCAAGGAAATACAAACGATTTTAAAAACATATTATGAACAGCTATACGCCAATAAATTAGGCAATCTAGAAGAAATGGACGCATTCCTGGAAAGCCACAAACTACCAAAACTGGAACAGGAAGAAATAGAAAACCTGAACAGGCCAATAACCAGGGAGGAAATTGAAGCAGTCATCAAAAACCTCCCAAGACACAAGAGTCCAGGGCCAGACGGCTTCCCAGGGGAATTCTATCAAACGTTTAAAGAAGAAACCATACCTATTCTCCTAAAGCTGTTTGGAAAGATAGAAAGAGATGGAGCACTTCCAAATTCGTTCTATGAGGCCAGCATCACCTTAATTCCAAAACCAGACAAAGACCCCACCAAAAAGGAGAATTACAGACCAATATCCCTGATGAACATGGATGCAAAAATTCTCAACAAGATACTGGCCAATAGGATCCAACAGTACATTAAGAAAATTATTCACCATGACCAAGTAGGATTTATCCCTGGGACACAAGGCTGGTTCAACACCCGTAAAACAATCAATGTGATTCATCATATCAGCAAGAGAAAAACCAAGAACCATATGATCCTCTCATTGGATGCAGAGAAAGCATTAGACAAAATACAGCATCCATTCCTGATCAAAACTCTTCAGAGTGTAGGGATAGAGGGAACATTCCTCGACATCTTAAAAGCCATCTATGAAAAGCCCACAGCAAATATCATTCTCAATGGGGAAGCACTGGGAGCCTTTCCCCTAAGATCAGGAACAAGACAGGGATGTCCACTCTCACCACTGCTGTTCAACATAGTACTGGAAGTCCTAGCCTCAGCAATCAGACAACAAAAAGACATTAAAGGTATTCAAATTGGCAAAGAAGAAGTCAAACTCTCCCTCTTCACCGATGACATGATACTCTACATAGAAAACCCAAAAGTTTCCACCCCAAGATTGCTAGAACTCATACAGCAATTCGGTAGCATGGCAGGATACAAAATCAATGCCCAGAAGTCAGTGGCATTTCTATACACTAACCATGAGACTGAAGAAAGAGAAATTAAGGAGTCAATCCCATTTACAATTGCACCCAAAAGCATAAGATACCTAGGAATAAACCTAACCAAAGATGTAAAGGATCTATACCCTAAAAACTATAGAACACTTCTGAAAGAAATTGAGGAAGACACAAAGAGATGGAAAAATATTCCATGCTCATGGATTGGCAGAATTAATATTGTGAAAATGTCAATGTTACCCAGGGCAATATACACGTTTAATGCAATCCCTATCAAAATACCATGGACTTTCTTCAGAAAGTTAGAACAAATTATTTTAAGATTTGTGTGGAATCAGAAAAGACCCCGAATAGCCAGGGGAATTTTAAAAAAGAAAACCATATCTGGGGGCATCACAATGCCAGATTTCAGGTTGTACTACAAAGCTGTGGTCATCAAGACTGTGTGGTACTGGCACACAGACACATAGATCAGTGGAACAGAATAGAGAATCCAGAAATGGACCCTGAACTTTATGGGCAACTAATATTTGATAAAGGAGGAAAGACTATCCATTGGAAGAAAGACAGTCTCTTCAATAAATGGTGCTGGGGAAATTGGACATCCACATGCAGAAGAATGAAACTAGACCACTCTCTTTCACCATACACAAAGATAAACTCAAAATGGATGAACGATCTAAATGTGAGACAAGATTCCATCAAAATCCTAGAGAAGAACACAGGCAACACCCTTTTTGAACTCGGCCATAGTAACTTCTTGCAAGATACATCCACGAAGGCAAAAGAAACAAAAGCAAAAATGAACTATTGGGACTTCATCAAGATAAGAAGCTTTTGCACAGCAAAGGATACAGTCAACAAAACTCAAAGACAACCTAGAGAATGGGAGATGATATTTGCAAATGACCTATCAGATAAAGGGCTAGTACCCAAGATCTATCAAGAACTTATTAAACTCAACACCAAAGAAACAAACAATCCAATCATGAAATGGGCAAAAGACATGAACAGAAATCTCACAGAGGAAGACATAGACATGGCCAACATGCACATGAGAAAATGCTCTGCATCACTTGCCATCAGGGAAATACAAATCAAAACCACAATGAGATACCACCTCACACCAGTGAGAATGGGGAAAATTAAGAAGGCAGGAAACAACAAATGTTGGAGAGGATGCGGAGAAAAGGGAACCCTCATACACTGTTGGTGGGAATGTGAACTGGTGCAGCCACTCTGGAGAACTGTGTGGAGGTTCCTCAAACAGTTAAAAATAGACCTGCCCTACGACCCAGCAATTGCACTGTTGGGGATTTACCCCAAAGATACAAATGCAGTGAAACGCCGGGACACCTGCACCCCGATGTTTATAGCAGCAATGGCCACGATAGCCAAACTGTGGAAGGAGCCTCGGTGTCCAACGAAAGATGAATGGATAAAGAAGATGTGGTTTATGTATACAATGGAATATTACTCAGCTATTAGAAATGACAAATACCCACCATTTGCTTCAACGTGGATGGAACTGGAGGGTATTATGCTGAGTGAAGTAAGTCAGTCGGAGAAGGACAAACATTATATGTTCTCATTCATTTGGGGAATATAAATAATAGTGAAAGGGAATATAAGGGAAGGGAGAAGAAATGTGTGGGAAATATCAGAAAGGGAGACAGAACGTAAAGACTGCTAACTCTGGGAAACGAACTAGGGGTGGTAGAAGGGGAGGAGGGCGGGGGGTGGGAGTGAATGGGTGATGGGCACTGGGGGTTATTCTGTATGTTAGTAAATTGAACACCAATAAAAAATAAATTAAAAAAAAAAGAGAGAGAGAGGCAGAGACATAGGCAGAAGGAGAAGCAGGCTCCATGCAGGGAGCCCGACGTGGGATTTTATCCTGGGTCTCCAGGATCGTGCCCTGGGCCAAAGGCAGGCGCTAAACTGCTGCGCCACCCAGGGATCCCGGTATTAACTCTTCTTAAAATATTTGGTAGAATTCACTGGTGAATTCATCTGATCCTGGCTTTGTTTGGGAATTTTTGGATTACTGATACAATTTCATTGCTAGAAATACAAAATCTGAACAGACCTATTACTCCCTGATTCAGTTTTGGAATATTATATGTGTCTGAGAATTTATCCAGTTCTTCTAGGTTGTCCAGTTTGTTGACTTATAAAGTCTGTATTTCTTAATATGAGGTACAGGGCTGTTTTTGCAACTTCTGCTACTCCCTCCCCATGTTATTTATGGGAGCATTAGATAATGTTTATGGTTTCCCCAAAAGTTCCCATACTGTCCAGGGCTTCCATGTAATCATTTTTTATGATTTTCCCGTGTGAAATATCCTCACCACTTTTTTCTTCCTAGCTTTTTTATTTTTTTTACTGTTCTTTAGATCTAAGCTCTAGTGTGATCTTCTTCAAAAAACCAGTTTTGAAGTTCCAGAGGAGGCCAATGGCCCTTCTTTCTGTTCCAGGGAGTGTTGACCTCTATCTTTCATTTCAAACATATTTTTAAACCTATTTCCTGAGCATAAACTTTCTTGCTTTAATATCTGTAGTCTTTCCATGTGTTTTTCTTTTTATAATTTCTTTTGACTTCTGTACATGAGGGTATGCATCCTCACATACTTCTTAGGTTGTGTTAAGAGTTCATATTTGGTTGAACTTTAGTTTTGGGAATCTTGAGGGATCTAAGTTGAGATGATTTGCCTTGGTTTCTGCTGGGTGCTAGGGTTACTACCAATAGAACCATTTCAATTTAATTGATCAGATTGGAGTTTCTTGGACTATGAATGTGGCATCAATTCAAATCTCAGGGAGAGTATAAAGCTGGTTATAAAACATTATGGAGACTATTCAAATTAAAATTATTAATATTTTAAAATCCAATGCCAACAGAGACAGAATGATTTGCTTGTAGGTCACTCTGTCAGCTTATAAGTTTTTTTTCAAGATCCAGGCATCTGAGGGAATCTCTATTCATTTATTAGCTGACCATTATGATAATCAAGCTGAGTTCAATGGCCACACTTTACAAAGAATAGAGACTTTACAGAATTTTGAATTAGAATTTTCTTTTTTTAATTTAAATTAAATTAAGTTTAATTTAATTTACTTTTATGAGAGACACAGAAAGAGAGACAGAGACATAGGCAGAGAGAGAGAGGCAGGCCCCTGCAGGGAGCCTGATGGAGGACTCAATCCTGGTTCCCCCAGGAACATGACTGAGCCAAAGGCAGACACTCAACCACTAAGCTACCCAGGCATCCCTAAATTAGAAATTTCTAATCAGAATTCAGAAAAGTCACTAAACACTTGGACAGCTATGTGCAGAAGAATGAAACTAGACCATTCTCTTACACCATACACAAAGATAAACTCAAAATGAATGAAAGATCTAATGTGAGACAAGAAGAATCCATCAAAATCCTAGAGGAGAACACAGGCAACACCCTTTTTGAACTTGGCCACAGCAACTTCTTGCAAGATACATCTATGAAGGCAAGGGAAACAAAAGCAAAAATGAACTATTGGGGCTTAATCAAGATAAGAAGCTTCTGCACAGCAAAATAAACAGTTAACAAAACTAAAAGACACCCTACACAATGGGAGAAGATATCTGCACATGAAATGTCAGATAAAGGGCTAGTATCCAAGATCTATAAAGAACTTATTAAATTCAACAGCAAAGAAACAAACAATCCAATCATGAAATGGGCAGAAGACATGAAGAGAAATCTCCCAGAGGAAGACATAGACATGGCCAATAAGCACATGAGAAAATGCTCCGCATCACTTGCCATCAGGGAAATACAAATCAAAACCACAATGAAAAAAAAAAAAAAACCACAATGAGATACCACCTCACACCAGTAAGAATGGGGAAAATTAACAAGACAGGAAACAACAAGTGTTGGAGAGGCTGTGGTGAAAGGGGAACCCTCTTGCACTGTTGGTGGGAATGTGAGCTGGTGCAGCCACTCTGGAAAACTGTGTGGAGGTTCCTCAAAGAGTTAAAAATAGACCTGCCCTATGACCCAGCAATTGCACTGTTGGGGATTTACCCCAAAGATACAGATGCAATGAAACGCCAGAATACCGGCACCACAATGTTTATAGCAGCAATGTCCACAATAGCCAACCTGTGGAAGGAGCCTCAGTGTCCATCGAAAGATGAATGGATAAAGGAGATGTGGTCTGTATATACAATGGACTATTACTCAGCCATTAGAAATGACAAATACCCACCATTTGCTTCAATGTGGATAGAATTGGAGGCTATTATGCTAAGGGAAGTAAGTCAGTCAAAGAAGGACAAGGATTATATGGTCTCATTCATTTGGGGAATATAAAAAACAGTGAAAGGGAATAAAGGGGAAAGGAGAGAAAATGAATGGGAAATATCAGAAGGTGACAGAACATGACAGACTCCCAACTCTGGGAAACGAAAAGGGGTAGTGGAAAGGGAGGTGGGTAGGGGAATGAGGTGACTGGTTGATGGGCACTGAGGGGTCACTTGGCGAGATGAGCACTGGGTGTTATGCTATATGTTGGCAAATTGAATTCTGATTTAAAAAATATACAAAAAAGTCACTAAACAAACAACAATAAACCCTGGGGAAAGGGAAAAATTAGAGATTTGCAGTTATTTTAAAAGTCCAGTTTTCAATAAAATATTGAGACATGAAACAAGTACTGTGATCTTCAAAATAGTTTCTTCGTCTCTTTTTCATCTTCTTATGGGAGAATGGAAGGCTAGAAGGAACTAAGGCTGTCTTTTTGTCCTTCCCTTAGGTCAGGCAAGGCTCTGGTAAAGTAGTTTCTCCTTAGGACAAGTCTTTCTCACATAGAACGGAATGCTCTGGGCATATTTCAAAATGGTATGGCCTTGAGGTCATCTGAATTGAGTGACCATGTATTACTCAGTTTTGTATCTTGTGAAGTACTTTTAGAAATATTAAACATAAAAAAAAAGAAATATTAAACATGACCTTAATTTCTTTTCCCTGCCTTCAGCTGTGACCATTTATTCAGCATCAGAACATGTACCAACACAGACTGTCAAACAGATGTTTCTTATTTCTTTTTGTGGTAATTCTTATATTGTAATTTTCATATAGAAATTTCTAATGTTTCATCTACATTTTTAAAATTTTCTTTTCACATTTTTTCCCTTTCTTTGGCATTTGTTTCCACCTTCTCAGATTTACTCTACCAGGAAAATGGGTGTTTTAAATTTAAAACTAATAACTAATTGCTTCCTCTCAATCCTATGAAATGATAGCTTGCATAAATAATTTTTGTTCTGAGTCCTGTAACAACTTTGCCTATTTTAGTCTTATTTGATATTTACCAGAAAACATTTGGCTCTCTGATCATTCTCTTTCTCGCAGAATAAAAGATATAAAATAAGACAGTCTGCTCTGAGATTATTATCCTGGGTTCTTTGATCTTGGTACTCCCCTATCCCCCATCTTTAAGGGGATCTGCATCTATTTTTAAGACCCTGTAGCCTGGAACCAAATTCACTGTATTCCCCACTCTACTACTATCTCAGGACCCCCTGGAATCTGTTGTTTGGGGTTGCCATGGACACAGAGTTCTTATTCCAGTACTGGCTTATTACCAGCACCAGGTAGAGACCTAGGGGTGGTGGGGGTCTCTGGACAGGGGCATCCTGTACTCTTCCCTCTATGTTAGCTATTGTTGCCCCTCATCCTCATAGAGAGTGAGAAGAACATAATGTTTTAGAGGGAGGGCTGGAGGGTGGGGGGAGAGGGCAGGATGGAGGTATTTGTGGCCATAGACAGGACGTTTTGCCTTGTGCTCATCTTTGGGGAGCATTGATAAATGTTTGTCTCTTTCCTGGAGACCTCCCAGAACCTCCTCACTTTCAGGGAACCAGAGTGGTGGGGGTGTGGGGTGAAGATATGTGGGCAGGATAGGCGTGCACTAGGCGGATGTAGGACCAAATAGCAGTAACCTTGTTGCTGGCCAGGAATTGGGACAAATATGACTTAACAGACTTGGTTTGGGAAATTAAAAATTTATAAAAAGGGAAAGAAGTTAAAGCCACTATCCTGAAAGGCAGCGGGAAAGAAGACTACTATTAGGAGCTCTAGTAATGTTTGCTCCCACTTAGGAAAAGTTGTATCCAAGGCACAATATCTGAGTTATTCTGTTCCTGCCACGCTTCTACTGCAGCTCCTCAGAAGCAGCCCTGTCTGCAGGTAAGCAGATCCAGGGTTTGTGGGGAGGAAGTATCCTTAGATATGCAGCTCTGCCTTGGTCCATCCCGCTTTTCTGGCCACCTCTGGAACAGAAGGTAGTAGCCTCAGAACTTTGGGGTTCCTCTTCCTGCTGCCTGTGAGGTGGTATTCCTTGAAGGCACAGAATTTACAGATGGCTGGCCCTTAAAGCCAAAACTCAAAATTAACATTTATGCCCAAACTGATGTGTTTATGAAAGTATTTTTTTCTATTTGTTTTCATTTTTCTCTCCTTGTCCAGAATTTAGGACCTTGTGGCACTCAAGTCTGCCTCCTTGATAACTTGGCAATGTACTTGGCAATGTCTTATTCTCCAATGACTTCTCATTGTTCTGTAAAATGTTGAAGGATGCATCTTTGCTTTCCTACTCCTTTGATTTATGCTAGATATTTCAGGATGGAAATATCATAAATCCCTATGATGGTGTAAAATTGGTTTGAAACAAATTTTGTTTCACTTGCAGGGTCCTATGTATTAAGAGAACAAACTTTAAAGTGTCCTGTCTTTGAACTAAACTTTAATTGCATGTTCAGAAAACTTTTTCTTCCATTTCTCTATCCAAAATTAAATACTGAGGGGAAAATACAAAAATGCATATTTCACAGGATTGATAAAATTGTACAATATTGTATATTTTATAACTTTGTGGATTCAAGATTTTAGAAATGCTGATCTATACCCAGTAAGTTCTATGTGTAATTTTCTTTATAATTGGGCAAATAGCTTATTGTTTTAAATATACTGAATATAAAATTCATATGTGCCTTTCTTTTTTTAGATGAATTGTAAGTTAAATATAAGACAACATCATGCAGAGATTAAAGAAGAACCCTTTATATCTCTGGCTCATGCATCAAAAAAATAATAAGTAAGTGATAAAACTCAAATTTACTAAATTTTGATCATAATTCTCAGCCTTGGTTAATAGAATAGGGAATATATGTATACCTTCTTTCATAATGAATGTAAACTGTATATAAATGAAATTTGACAAACTCGAAATTTAAAGACCTTGTATTATGCTTATAATTTCTGTAAAATACTACAGCTTAGGCAGTATGCCAGTAACAATATGCACTTGGCAGTCACAGTCACTTTTTTAAAAATTTAAATTCAATTTAATTAACAAATAATGTATTATTGGTTCCAGAGATAGAATTTAGTGATTCATCAGTTGCGTAAAATACCCAGTGCTCATTCCATCAAGTGTTCTCCTTAATGCCCATCACCCATTTAGAGCATCCTTCCCACTCTATTCTGCTCCAGCAACCTTCAGTTTGTTTCTTATAGTTAAGACTCTCGTATGGTTTGTCTCTCTTTTTCCTCTTATTTTTTCTTCCCTTCCCCTATGTTTATCTGTTTGTTTCTTAAATTCCACATATGAGTGAAAGAATATAATTGGCTTTTTCTGGCTTATTTCACTTAGCATAATACCCTCTAGTTCCATCCATGTCATTGCAAATGGTAAGATTTCTTTTTTTATGGCTGAGTAATATTCTACAGTATATATATCTATATATCTATATATACCTGTGTATGCATACATATATATGCATGTATATATATACACACCACATCATCTTTATCCATTCATCTGTCAGTGGACATCTGGGATCTTTCCATAGTTTGGCTATTGTGAACATTGCTGCTATAAATATGGGGGTGCATGTACTCCTTCTAATGTTTATATTCTTTGAATAAATACCTAGTAGCAATTGCTGGGTCATAGGGTAGTTCTATTTTTAACTTTTTGAGGAACCTCCATACTGTTTTTCCAGAGTGGATACACCAGTTTGCATTCCCACCAATGGTGTAAGAGGGTTCCCCTTTCTCCACATCCTCACCATTAATTTTAGCCTTTGTAACTGGCATGAGGTGGTACCTCATTTTGGTTTTGATTTGTATTTCCCTGATGCCCAGGGATGTTGAGCATTTTTTCATGTCTTGGACATTTGTACATCCTTTGGAAAAATGTCTGTTCATGTCTTCTGCCCATTTCTTGACCGGATTTTTTGTTTATCTGATAAGACATTTGCAAACATCTTCTTCCATTCCAGATGTTGCCTTTTAGTTTTGTTGACTGTTTCCTTTGCTGAGTCACTGTCACTTTAAGCTTCTCCTCTGGGACAGCTGAATGCTCTATTGGGGCTGCTCTGTCCATGGGGATATGTTTGACTATTTTGGGATAGCCACTACAGAGGCTTTAGTTGTCCCATCTCAATCAATACTTGAAACACTGTTAATTACCTCAGAGAAGGCCACAGATTTTTATTAGCAATGAGTGGCTTACAAATCAGCATGATGGATGTTGGAAACATATGACTATTCAAGATCTGTGAATTGGTTAAAACAAATAATAATAGTAACTATCACAAGGATTGTAATGAGGACCAATTAAAATATTTATGAAGCATCAGGACAATGCCTGGCACTTAGTTAATACCATTTAAATGTTTGTTAAATGAAACATCACTTTTATAATATTCTTTTTTAATTTGGGGAAATTTATTACTTTTCAAACATTTTCTTTTTATTTTTTCTTAGATATCTATAATCCACGTGTTAGAGATCTGTTTTTTTTTTATCCTATATATCAACTGGCTTTTCTGTTGTATGTTCTATCGTTTTCTACTATTTTCTGGGAGAGTTTCTCAATCTCCTCTTCCAACTCCAGATTAATTTGCTTTCCACATGTATCCAAACTACTATTTATCCCATGAAATGATTCTTTATTTCAACAATTAGACTTTTACATTTAAGATATCTTCTTGTGTGTGTGTGTGTTTAAAAGTTCCCTTTAATGAATATATAAGCAGAGGGTAGTAACCTGATATATATATATATAATTTAGTGATTTACCAGTTGTGTGTAACACCCAGGCTCATTATATCAAGTGCCTTCCTTAATGCCCATCACTCAATTATCCCTTCCCTCTACCCATCTCCCCTCCAGCAACCCTCAGTTTGTTTCTTAGAGTTCAGTGTCTCTTATGGTTTGCCTCCCTCTCATTTTTCATCTTATTTTATTTTTCCTTCCCTTCTTCTAGGTTCATTTGTTTTGTTTCTTAAATTCCACATATGAGTGAAATCATATGGTATTTGTCTTTCTCTGACTGACTTATTTTGCTTGGGTATTTCCTTAGGATTTCTTTTTTTTTTTTTTTTCCTTAGGATTTCTTATGCTCGTTTCCTTTAGTAACATCTTCCCCTGTATTTTTAAGTGTACTCTAATGCTTACTTAAAAATCTTGGTGAGTATGTTCCAGGAGGTCTGTTTCAGATGGTATATGTTGTTCAGTTTGTTGTATTTTTCAGTGGTTGTACCCCTCAGGTATCTAATTACATTGGCCCCTCTGTCTGGAAACTTGTATTAGGCAAGGGCTGAAGATTTGCGTGGGAAAATTTCAGTTTGTGGCTGTTGTCTGATCATAATTATTAATAGCATGTCCTTTCTGCTTTCAAAAGTATCCTGGGTTGGATGAGGTAATATAAGTCACTCTTGTTGAAAGCTAGGACTTAAGGTATGTTTTTCTCAGTAAATTTAACATGAGGGGAGGTGATAGTCTGGGGACAGAGAGTCTGTAGAACAGTGAAACACTGTAATCCAGGTAATTTCTCCAGTCAGAGTATGTCACTTCTAAGGTCTTGGGCAAAAGCAGCAATGGAGAAAGTAGCTTTCTGCATTATTCAACTGGGCTTTGGAAATAGGGGAGAGGTAAAGGCCCAAGAATTGCTCTTCAGCCCATCCCTGTTTTCATCAGCTAGCCTAATGCTACCCAAATTTTATCCTAACTGCATCTGGGTACTTGCTTCTAAGAACTGCAGTGATTGTCTCCAAGCATCTCAGAAGAAAGGCAAAACTTAAAATTTCCCCTCCTACTCAGCCCCTCAGGATTGTCCAGAGCAGCCCTTTTCCTATCTGTCTGCCAGTTAAGGGACAGCTCTCACTCCTTTGGAGACTCCCAGGGTTTGTGTTATTGTTAGTTTTAGAAATCCATACTTTGGTTTAATTTCTATAGTTTTGGGGGGAAGACTATCTTATGGATAGGAATCCAAAATTTCCCAGGAAATCATGAGAATGTAGTACTTTGAGAATCTTGAAGTGTTTTTGAAATTTAAATATGTATCTGTTTATATTGTTGTCACTGATTTTTTTTCATGTTGTCACTGATTTTTTTTCGTATTGTTTGTCACATTGATATTTTTGGTATAACATTTGGTGAAGAGGCAGGCTGCCTAAAAACCAGTAATGTTTGTGAAATGATGAACAATCAGCATGAAGCTGACAGATACAAAGAGCATTTTTAATGTGTCTTATTTTACAGATGAGGAAATTAAATGTAGAGAGATTAAATTATTGAACCCAGTAGTTTGGTGGTGGGAAGTCTTGACTTTAATAATTTAACCAGATACCTTTTGTGATGATTTGAGAGAAAAATCATTCTGGACCCTTGTTCTCCTTTCAGTTCAGAGAAATCTTTTAAACGTTATTTAGGTCTGTGGCGCCTGGGTGGCTCAGTGGTTGACAGTCTGACTTTGGTTCTGGCTGTGGTCCCAGGGTCCTGAGATGGAGTTCCACATTGGGCTCCCCTTATGGAGCCTGCTTCTCCCTCTGCCTCTGTCTCTGCCTCTGTCTCTCTCATGAATAAATGAATAAAATCTTAAAAAGAAACACATTATTTAGGCCATTCTTGACATACCTATTTCTTCTCTACTAAATGGTGACCAAGGACTAGCTCTTGACATTGGAATATTTATTGTTCTTGCATTTTCTTTATTTCTGTGTCCTTTGTTACCTATTACCTGGATCCAGCTCCTTGTCCCTATGCCCAGATCATTCACATTGCCCAAATTTATTCCAGAATGCATAAGTTGAAAAAATGGAGAAGAAAGGAGGTTTAATCATGAAAGCAATACCTCCCTTAATTCTTTCCTTCTCTTTCCAGTGAACACACAACACACAGCCAAGAGGCTGTCTCAGATGTTCCATTGCTGTACCCTGAAACTGTTTCTGCTGTTTCTGTCATGTTTCCTCATGATTTTACTTTTCATGTCCTAAAACTCAGGAAAAAGAACCTGATTGCTTTCCAAAATGTCTGACTTTATTTTTTGTATGCTTTTTACTCTTTAGCAGAGTTATGGATTCCTCTATAGGATCTGCTGACAACAGTGACGACAAGAGGTAAGTTGACTTGACTGATCTGAGTACCAAAAGCTAACAGAGAGCATTGGTGCCAATAAGAGGTTTCCATAAGAGATTGTAAGCTTCTGTAGGTAACTTTCTTTTGGGTTCTAAGTGGAAAAAAGAACAGGTCATAAGAGTGAGACTTTCTACTTAATGTTTGTTTGGGATTCTTAGTAACCAGTAACTAAAGCTCTTAGGAAACTCTCATAATGTCTGTGGTGAAACACTGATAGAGTGGGCCAGGTAAAGAGAGGATCCTATTGTTTGAGCATGGAGAGGTGGCAGTGGACAGGGAGATGAGTCCCTCTTGGTCTGTCCCCTTACCCTCTAGAGCTTTGCAACCATCTAAAGCTCATGTCCCAAACATTAGCCCATCATCATATTAAAAGAAGCCCCTGCCTCAAGCATGCAGTTTTTTGAACCAAATTGAGGAATAGAAAAGAATTTAGTGACACATGAAAAGTAAGGATATTTGATAATCAGGAAATAAGAAGCCAAAAGGCTGTGTACCTACAAACTAAGGTTATATTTTGAAGTAAATTCAACTTCAGGGATCCCTGGGTGGCTTAGCGGTTTGGCGCCTGCCTTTGGCCCAGGGCGCGATCCTGGAGACCCGGGATCGAATCCCACATCGGGCTCCCGGTGCACAGAGTCTGCTTCTCCCTCTGCCTGTGTCTCTGCCTCTCTCTCTCTCTCTCTCTCTGTGCGACTATCATAAATAAAAAATTAAAAAAAAATTCAACTTCAGTGTAGTTCCTTAGGAGAGTTGAGTTTAGCAATAAAGAATTGTTCTTGTCTTGATTTGTTAGGCTTTTTTGACAAGCCTGAGATTTTCAATACAACTATATAAAGCCCTATTCCTAAGGAAAATTGGGTACTGGTTTCCAAATAACTAATTTACAAATAGTTTTGTTTGTTTGTTTGTTTAGAATTCAATCAGTCTACAAATTGAACTACCTGTAACTAAATTCAAAAAAGTTTGGCTATGGAGTCACTGGGGTCTGATCATACATGTATTTAATTCTTTAGAAATGATTCCAATGAATTCATATCAGGAACCTCTAATGAAGCCATCACTGAAAGGTAAGATATATATTGGAGGGGGTGAAGAAATTCAATCTGGAGTATCCATAGCAGTATAGAATTTTCTGAACAGTGATCTAAAATTTATTCTGAAAAGTTAGGACTTGCTGCAAGCTAGGTCATGTTTACCATAACTTTTAGATTCAGTAAATTCTTGTTAATCAGATAAATTGATCACATCATAAGTCCATGTAGGAAATCTCTAATGATAATTTTTTCCATTTGTTGATGTTTAAAATAAGCTAAACCAACTCTCTAGCCTCAAAGATGGTGATGAAGGCATTGATTTTCCTAATTCATGTGAGTAAGTCAGGTTAAACTCTGGGAGGAGGGAACTATAGATGGATCTCTTATTTTGTTTTTTTGTTTTTTTGTTTTTTTGGATCTCTTATTTTGGAGGAGATACAGCTTATCCTGAGGCAGGAAGAAAATGGAAAACTACAAAAAGATATCAGTGTGTGTGTGGGAAGGATATATAATAATTCGTTCTAATTTAGAGGAAAGTACCATATTTATGTATTTATTTTTTAATAATAAATTTATTTTTTATTGGTGTTCAATTTGCCAACATACATAATAACACCCAGTGCTCATCCCATCAAGTGCCCCCCTCAGTGCCTGTCACCCATTCACCCCCACCCCCCATCCTCCTCCCCTTCCAGCACCCCCAGTTCGCTTCCCAGAGTTAGGAGTCTTCATGTTCTTTTATGGTCTCATTCATTTGGGGAATATAAATAATAGTGAGAGGGAATAGAAGGGAAGGGAGAAGAAATGGGTGGGAAATGTCAGAAAAGGAGACAGAAAGTACCATATTTAAAATTTTTTCCATTTAACATACTTAAATGATCTAGATTGAAAATATGAATATATCTTTGAGAGTAATTTTATCAGTCTTTTAAAATAGAGAAATGTAGACTACTACTGGCTCTTCAGTTGTGTTCCTTTCTCATTTTTTGCTGGATGTATTCTGATTCCCCATTTTGTTGATTTTGTCTAAGTAATGAGACTAATAGAATGTGAACATGTTTTGTTGATTACATTTTTACTCATTGGAGTTCATTTTGACTTCTTTCCAATTATTCTCTGACTGAGAATACTCAGAGCTATTGCTCTGATCTGAAGGCATTTTTACTGTGTACTCAAGCCAAGAAAAAAATACATTTAAAAAATCACATATGTCTGAGCAGAAATAGTCATGGGATTTTTTTGTTTCTCTCCTGGCCAGTTACTCAACCATTTAATGTCAATGTTGGAGAATGAGCAGTGCTAAAGAGGAAATTAACTGGTCACTGTTGGAATTTTTTCTGTCTAGACAGAGATTACATGGGAGATAAAGGACCAACTAATGACTACAAATACTTCTTCAAATTACCCATAATTTTCCCTTAAAATTTTTTAAAATTCCAGTATAATGAACATACAGTGTTACTAGTTTCAAGTATACAATATAGTGATTCAACAATTCTATACATTACTCAGTGCTGGTCATAATATACTCTTTAATCCCCTTCACCCATTTCGCCTGACCCCTTCCTACACATATTTAGAAAAATGTTTCTATGGGCAATATCACAGAAATTACTGTCTGTATATATACTCTTCCAAGATTTTTATGGTTTAAGGTTTCACATTTAGATCTTTAATCTCTTGTGAGTTTATTTTTGTGAATGGTGTAAGTAAGCCATGCGGTTTTCCCAGCACCATTTGTTGAAGATATTATCTTTTCCTCATTACTATTCTTTCCTCCTTTGTCAAGGATTAACTGATCATATAATTGTGGGTTTATTTCTGGCTCCTCAGTTTTGTTCTGTTAATCTATGTGTCTATTTTTGTCCCAGTACCAATACTACAGGCTTTGTAATATAACTCAAAATCTAGAGTTGTGATACCTCTGGTTTTATTTTCCAAAATCATTTTGGTTATTTGGGGTTGTTTGTAGTTCCACACAAATTTTAGGATTGTTTGTTCTAGTTCTGTGAAAAATGTTATTTTGTTTTGTTGTTGTTGTTGTTGTTGGCATTTTAATAGGAGTTGCGTTAAATCTGTAAATTGGTTTGTATATTGTATTGGTTTGTAAATTGTATATTGTAAAATGGACATTTTAACAATTATTTTTTCCTCTAAACATGAGCATGGAATATTTTTCCATTTCTTTTTGTAATTTTTAGTGTTTTTCATCAGTGTTTTATAGTTTTCAGAGTATAGATCTTTCACCTCCTGGTTAAGTTTATTCCTAGGTATTTTACTGTTTTTGATACAATTGTAAATGAGACTGTTTTCTTAGTTTCTCTTTCTGCTGCTTCATTATGAGTATATAAATTTGAAACATATTTCTGTACATTGTTTTTGTATCCTGTGGCTTTACCGAATTCATTTATCAGTTCTGGTAGTTTTTTGGTGAGGTCTTTATGGCTTTCTCTATATAGTATCATGTACAAATAGAGTTTTACTTCTTCCTTACCAATTTGGGTACCTTTTATTCTTTTCTCTTGTCTGAATGCTATTACTAGGACTTCTAGTATTATGTTGAATAAAAGTGGTGAAAGTAGAAATTCTTGTCTTATTTTTTAAAGATTTTATTTATTTATTCACGACAGAGAGAGAGAGAGAGAGAGAGAGAGAGGCAGAGACACAGGCAGAGGGAGAAGCAGGCTCCATGCAGAGAGCCTGACGTGGGACTCAATCCCAGGTCTCCAGATCACACCCCGCACCAAAGGTGGCGCTAAACCACTGGGCCACCGGGGCTGCCCCATCCTTGTCTTATTCTAACATTAGGGGAAGAGCTCTCAATTTTTCCCCATTGAGTATGAAGTTTGCTGCAGGTTTTTATATATGGCCTTTGTGATGTCGAGATATGTTGCCTCTAAATCTACTTTGTTGAGGATTTTTGTCATGAATGGATGTTGTACTTTGTCAAATGCTTTTTCGGTACCTATGGAGATGATCATATGGTTATTATCCTTTCTCTTACTGATGTAATGTATTATGTTGATTGATTTGCAAGTATTGAATCACCCTTGCACCCTGGGAATAAATCCCACTTGATTGTGGTGAACGATTCTTTAAATGTATTGTTGGATTTGGTTTGGTAGTATTTTATATGGAATTTCTGCATCTATGTTCATCAGGGCAATTGACCTGTAGCACTCATTCTCTCTCTCTCTCTCTCTCTCTCTCTCTGTGTGTGTGTGTGTGTGTGTGTGTGTGTGTGTGTCAGTGTCTTTATGGATTTTGGTATCAGGCCTCATAGAATGAATTTGGAAGTTTTCCTTCCTTTTTTTATTTTTATTTTTTGGAGTAGTTTGAAAAGACTAGGTATTAGTTAATACTAATTAACTAGTATTAATTAACTAATTAATTAACTAATTAATTAATTAATTAACTAATTAACTTCCTTAAATGTTTGGTAGAATTTACCTGTGAAGCTGTCCGGACCTGGACTTTTGTTTTTTGGAAGTTTGTTTATTTCATTGCTGGCAACTGGTCTATTTGAGAAACTCTTTATCTCTCCTTCTATGCTGAATGATAGCCTAGCTGGTTGGGGCATTCATGGCTGCTTATTTTTCCCTTTCAGCACATTGAATATATCATGAAATTTCTCCTGGCCTCTAAAGTTTCTGCTGAAAAATCTGCCAATAGCTTCTGGAGTTTTCCTTGTATATAACTGTCATCTTTTATCTTGCTGCTTTTAAAATTCTCTCCTTATCACTACCTTTTGCCATTTAATTACTTCCCTGGTCTTGATGTGTTCTTCCTTGGTTCATTTTAATGGAGGCCCTCTGTGTTTTCTGGACCTGGATTTGTGTTTCCATCCCCAGATTAGGGAAGTTTTCACCTATTACTTCTTCAAATAATTTTCTGCCTTTCTCTCTTTTCCTTCTGAGATCTCCATAATGTGAATCTTATTATGCTTGATGGTGTTACTGAGTTCCATAATATGTTCTCATTTTTTATTATTGGTTTTTTTTCCTCTATGGAGAGGAGTCCAGTTTGATTACTTTTCATTACTCTGTCCTCCCAAGTTGCTAATTGATCCGTTTCCTCCTGCTAGTATATTTATTCCCTCTAGTATATTTTTAATTCCAGCAATTGAGTTCTTTTTTTATTGGAGTTCAATTTGCCAGCATATAGCATAACACCCAGTGCTCATCCTGCCAAGGGCCTCCCTCAGTGCCCATCACCCAGTCACCCCAACCCCCCCCCCCCACCTCTCTTTCCACTACCCCTTGTTCATTTCCCAGAGTTAGGTGTTGCTCATGTTTTGTCACCCTCACTGATATTTTCACTCATTTTCTCTCCTTTCTCCTTTATTCCCTTTCACTATTTTTTATATTCCCCAAATAAATGAGACCATATAATGTTTGTCCTTCTCTGATTGACTTACTTCACTCAGCATAATACCCTCCAGTTCCATCCATCTTGAAGCAAATGGTGGTTATCTGTCGTTTCTAATGGCTGAGGAATATTCCATTGTCTACATAGACCACATCTTTATCCATTTCTCTATTGATGGACACCGAGGCTCCTTCCACAGTTTTGCTATTGTGGACGTTGCTGCTATAAACATTGGGGTGCAGGTGTTCTAGCGTTTCACTGCATCTGTATCTTTGGGGTAAATCCCCAGCAGTGCAATTGCTGGGTCGTAGGGCAGCTCTATTTTTAACTCTTTGAGAAACCTCCACACAGTTTTCCAGAGTGGCTGCACCAGTTCACATTCCCACCAACAGTGCAAGAGGGTTCCCCTTTCTCCACATCCTCTCCAACATTTGTTGTTTCCTGTCCTGTTAACTGTACTAATCTCACTGGTGTGAGGTGGTATCTCATTGTGGTTTTGATTTGTATTTCCCTGATGGCAAGTGATGCAGAGCATTTTCTCATGTGCATGTTGGCCATGTCTATGTCTTCCTCTGGGAGATTTCTCTTCATGTCTTTTGCCCATTTCATGATTGGATTGTTGTCTCTTTGCTGTTGAGTTTAATAAGTTCTTTATAGATCTTGGAAACTAGCCCTTTATCTGATATGTCATGTGCAGATATCTTCTCCCATTGTGTAGGGTGTCTTTTAGATTTGTTCACTGTTTCTTTTGCTGTGCAGAAGCTTTTAACTTGATTAAGCCCCAATAATTCCTTTTTGATTTTGTTTCCCTTGCCTTCAAGGATGTAACTTGCAAGAAGTTGCTGTGGCCAAGTTCAAAAAGGGTGTTGCCTGTGTTCTCCTCTAGGATTTTGATGGAATCTTGTCTCACATTTAGATCTTTCATCCATTTTGAGTTTATCTTTGTGTATGGTGTAAGAGAGTGGTCTAGTTTCATTCTTCTGCATGTGGATGTCCAATTTTCCCAGCACTATTTATTGAAGAGACTGTAGTTTTCCAGTGGATTCTCTTTCCTGCTTTATCGAATATTAGTTGACCATAGAGTTCAGGGTCCAGTTCTGGGTTCTCTATTCTGTTCCATTGATCTATGTGTCTGTTTTTATGCCAGTACCACACTGTCTTGAAGATCACAGCTTTATAGTAAAACCTGAAATATGGCATTGTGATGCCCCCAGCTCTGGTTTTCTTGGCTATTTGGAGAAAATATTTTTTTAGTATTCCCCTGGCTATTTGGAGTCTCTTCTTTTATCTTATTTTTTATTCTTTTATAAATTTATTTTTTATGGCGTTCAATTTGCCAACATATAGAATAACACCCAGTGCTCATCCCATCAAGTGCCCACCTCAATGTCCATCACCCACTCACCCCCAACCACTGCCCACCTCCCCTTCCACCACCCCTAGTTCCCAGAGTTAGGAATCTATCATGTTCTGTCTCCCTTTCTGATATTTCCCACTCAGTTTTTCTCCTTTCCCCTTTATTCCCTTTCACTATTTTTTATATTCCCCAAATGAATGAGACCATATAATGTTTGTCCTTCTCCAATTGACTTATTTCACTCAGCATAATACCCTCCAGTTCCATCCACATCAGAGCAAATGGTGGGTATCTGTCGTTTGAATGGCTGAGTAATAGTCCATTGTATACATAAACCACATCTTCTTTATCCATTCATCTGTCGAAGGACACCGAGGCTCCTTCCACAGTTTGGCTATTGTGGACATTGCTGCCATAAACATCGGGGTGCAGCTGTCCCAGTGTTTCATTGCATCTGTATCTTTGGGGAAAATCCCCAGCAGTACAATTGCTGGGTCGTAGGGCAGGTCTATTTTTAACTCTTTGAGGAACCTCCACATAGTTTTCCAGAGTGGCTGCACCAGTTCACATTCCCAAAAACAGTGCAGGAGGGTTCCCCTTTCTCCACATCCTCTCCAACATTTGTTGTATCCTGCCCTGTTAATTTTCCCCATTCTCACTGGTGTGAGGTGGTATCTCATTGTGGTTTTGATTTGTATTTCCCTGATGGCAAGTGATGCAGAGCATCTTCTCATGTGCTTGTTGGCCACGTTTTTGTCTTCCTCTGTGAGATTTCTGTTCACGTCTTTTGCCCATTTCATGATTGGATTGTTTGTTTCTTTGCTGTTGAGTTTAATAACTTCTTTATAGATATTGGAAACTAGCCCTTTATCTGATTGGTCATTTACAAATATATTCTCCCATTCTGTAGGTTGTCTTTGAGTTTTGTTGACGGTATCTTTTGCTGTGAAAAAGCTTCTTATCTTGATGAAGTCCCAATAGTTCATTTTTTATTTTGTTTCTCTTGCCTTCATGGATGTATCTTGCAAGAAGTTACTGTGGCCAAGTTCAAAAAGGGTGTTGCCTGTGTTCTCCTCTAGGATTTTGATGGAATCTTGTCTCACATTTAGATCTTTCATCCATTTTGAGTTTATCTTTGTGTATGGTGCAAGGGAGTGGTCTAGTTTCATTCTTCTGCATGTGGATGTCCAATTTTCCCAGCACCATTTATTGAAGAGACTGTCTTTTTTCCAGTGGATAGTCTTTCCTGCTTTGTCAAATATTAGTTGGCCTTAAAGTTGAGGGTCAAATTCTGGATTCTCTATTCTGTTCCATTGATCTATGTGTCTGTTTTTGTGCCAGTACCACACTGTCTTGATGACCACAGCTTTGAAGTACAACCTGAAATCTGGCATTGTGATGCCCCCAGCTATGGTTTTCTTTTTTAATATTCCCCTGGCTATTCGGGGTCTTTTCTGATTCCACACAAATCTTAAAATAATTTGTTCCAAATCTCTGAAGAAAGTCCATGGTATTTAGATAGGGATTGCATTAAATGTGTAACTTGCCCTGGGTAGCATTGACATTTTCACAATATTAATTCTTCCAATCCATGAGCATGGAATACTTTTCTATCTTTGTGTGTCTTCCTCAATTTCTTTCAGACGTGTTCTGCAGTTTTTAGGGTATAGATCCTTTACCTCTTTGGTTAGGTTTATTCCTAGGGATCTTATGCTTTTGGGTGCAATTGTAAATGGGATTGACTCCTTAATTTCTCTTTCTTCAGTCTCATTGATAATGTTTAGAAATGCCACTGATTGCTGGGAATATCCTGCCACACTGCTGAATTGCTGTATGTGTTCTAGCAATCTTGGGGTGGAGTCTTTTGGGTTTTCTATATAGAGTATCATGTCATCTGTGAAGAGGGAGAGTTTGACTTCTTCTTTGCCAATTTGAATGCCTTTAATGTCTTTTTGTTGTCTGATTGCTGAGGCTAGGACTTCTAGTACTATGTTGAATAGCAGTGGTGAGAGTGGACATCCCTGTCGTGTTCCTGGCCTTAGGGGAAAGGCTCCCAGTGTTTCCCCATTGAGAATGGTATTTGCTGTGGGCTTTTCATAGATGGCTTTTAAGATGCTGAGGAATGTTCCCTCTATCCCTACACACTGAAGAGTTTTGATCAGGAATGGATGCTGTATTGTATCAAATGCTTTCCCTGCATCTATTGAGAAGATCATATTGTTCTTGTTTTTTCTCTAGTTGATATGATCTATCATGTTGATTGCTCTACGAGTGTTGAACCAGCCTTGCATCCCGGGGATAAATCCCACTTGGTCATGGTGAATAATCTTCTTAATGTATTGTTGGATCTTATTGGCTAGTATCTTGGTGAAAAATTTTGCATCTGTGTTCATCAAGGATATTGGTCTATAATTCTCCTTTTTGGTGGGGTCTTTGTCTGGTTTTGGAATTAAGGTGATGCTGGCCTCATAGGACGAATTTAGTATTCCATCTCTTTCTATCTTTCCGAACAGCTTTAGTAGAATAGGTATGGTTTCTTCTTTAAACGTTTGATAGAATTCCCCAGGGAAGCCATCTGGCCCTGGACTTTTGTGTCTTGGGAGGTTTTTGATGACTGCTTCAATTTCCTCCCTGGTTATTGGCCTGTTCAGGTTTTCTCTGTCTTCCTGTTCCAGTTTTGGCAGTTTGTGATTTTCCAGAAATGCATCCATTTCTTCTAGATTCTCTAACTTATTGGCATATAGCTGTTCATATGTTTTTAAAATCGTTTGTATTTCGTTGGTATTGGTGGTGATCTCTCCTTTTTCATTCATGATTTTATTAATTTGAGTCTTTTCTCTCTTCTTTTTAATAAGGCTGGCTAATGGTTTATCTATCTTATTAATTCTTTCAAAGAACCAACTACTGGTTTTATTAATCTCTTCCACAGTTCTTCTGGTCTCGATTTCATTGAGTTCTGCTCGAATCTTTATTAACTGTCTTCTTCTGCTGGGTGTAGGATCTATTTGCTGTTTTTTCTCTAGCTCCGTTAGGCGTAAGGTTAGCTTTTGTATTTGAGTTCTTTCCAGTTTTTGGATGGCTGCTTGTATTGCGATGTATTTCCCCCTCAGGACTGCTTTTGCTGTATCCCAAAGATTTTGAACAGTTGTATCTTCATTCTCATTAGTTTCCATGAATCTTTTTAATTCTTCTCTAATTTCCTGGTTGACCCTTTCATCTTTTAGCAGGATGGTCTTTAACCTCCAGTGTTTGAATTCCTTCCAAACTTCTTCTTGTGGTTTAGTTCTAGTTTGAAAGCATTATAGTCTGAAAATATGCAGGGGACAATCCCAATCCCAAAAGGTATCAGTTAAGACCTGATTTGTGACCCGGTATGTGGTCTATTCTGGAGAAAATTCCACGTGCACTTGAGAAGAATGTGTATTCAGTTGCGTTTGAATGTAAAGTTCTATAAATATCTGTGAAATCCATCTGATCCAGTGTATCATTTAAAGCTCTTGTTTCTTTGGAGATGTTGTGCTTAGAAGTCCTGTTGATTGTAGAAAGCACTACTACATTCAAGTCACCAAGTATAAGTGTAGTATTATCCCAGTATGTCTTAACTTTGGTTATTAATTGATTGATATACTTGGCAGCTCCCACATTAGGGGCGTAAATATTCGTGATTGTAAGTCCTCTTGTGGGGTAGATCCTCTAAGTATGATATAGTGTCCTTCTTCATCTCTTACTACAGTCTTTGAGATAAACCTTAATTTATCTGATATGAGGATGGCTACCCCTGCTTTCTTTTGAGGACCATTTTAATGGTAAATGGTTCTCCAACCTTTTATTTTCAGGCTGGAGGTGTTCTTAGGTCTAAAATGAGTCTCTTGTAGACAGCAAATAGATGGGTCTTGCTTTTTTATCCAGTCTGAAACCCTGCGCCTTTTGATTGGATCAATAAGCCCATTCATGTTCAGAGTTACTATTGAAAGATATGAATTTAGTGTCATCATAATACCTATTCAGTCTTGTTTTTGTGGGTTATTTCTTTGGACTTCCTTTTTCTTTTACAGAGTCCCCTTTAATATTTCTTGCAGAGCTGGTTTGGTGGTCACATATTCTTTCAGTTTCTGCCTATCTTAGAAGCTCTTTAATCTTCCTCTATTCTGAATGAGAGCCTTGCTGGATAGAGTATTCTTGGCTGCATATTCTTCTCACTTAGTACCCTGAATATCCTGCCAGTCCTTTCTGGCCTGCCAGTTCTGTAGATAGATCTGCTGTTAACCTGATACTTCTCCCCATAAAGGTTAGGGATTTCTCGTCTCTTGCTGCTTTAAGGATCTTCTTTTTATCTTTGAAATTTGCAAGTTTCACTATTAAATGTCGGGGTGTTGAACGGTTTTTATTGATTTTAGGGGGGGATCTTTATATATCCTGGATCTGAATGCCTGTTTCCCTCCCCCCCAAGTTAGGGAAGTTATCAGCTACATTTGTACAAATACACTTTTGGTCCTCTGTCCCTTTCAGTGCCCTCTGGAACCACAATTAAACACAGATTTTTCCTTCTGATGCTGTCATTTATTTCCCTTAACCTTTCCTTGTGGTCTTTTATTTGTTTTTCTCTTTTTTCCTCAGCTTCCTTCCTTGCCATCAACTTGTTTTCTATATCTCTCACTCATTCTTCTACCTCATTAACCCTCGTCGGTAGGACCTCCAGTTGGATTGCATCTCATTTAATTGATTTTTAATTTCGGCCTGATTAGATCTAAATTCTGCAGTCATGTAACTCTTGATTCCTTTATGCTCTTTCCCAGAGCCACCAGTAGCTTTATAATTGTGCTTTGAATTGGCTTTCTGACATCAAATTGTAATCCAAATTTTGTAACTCTGTGGGAGAGAGTACTATTTCTGATTCTTTCTTTTGTGGTGAGTTCTTCCTTCTAGTCATTTTGCTTAGTGCAGAGTGGCTAAAAACCAGTTGTACTGGATGAAGGAAGAAAAAAGAGAAAAAAGGGGGGGGGAACAAACAAAAAACAAGGAGGGATATCCTCTGATTCTATATACTGTAAGTCCCTCGACTTCCCCTGGAACTTTTCAATACCTCTTGCTCAAGAACTTGCTCCTCCCCTATCCTTCCAGCTGGTCTTCTGGGGGAAGGGCCTGCTGTGCTGATTCTCAGGTGTGTGCACCTGGGGGAGCTGCCCCGCCCCCCCTGCCATGTGCACAGTTCAGTGAGAGCTCTTTATCCTGTGAGGCCCATGCTCCCTGGTGGCCCCACTCAGTCCAGGCACAAGGTGACACCAGAAGGAACAACAACAGTGGTGGCAGCCAGCTCTCTAGCCCTGGAGGCAGCAGTATCTACCGTAGTCTCCCAGTCCTCAGGGGCCTGGATGCTCCGGGGTCGGGGGTGCCAATCTGCACAGGTCAGGGCCACCCGGCGGCAGGAGCGTCCTCGCTGTCCTGTGTCCTCCCGGCCTCCGCCTGTCCTGGGGAAGCCCTGGATCCTGGGCTGTGTCCCCTGGTGCCCTGGGCTCCCGGGCCTGAGCCACTGGAATCGCGCTCCCGGGCCGCGCAGCCCCCTCGGCGCGGAGCCGCCACCTGAGCCGCCCCCCTAGCTGCTCCCAGGCCCCCCCGGGCACACGCTGCAGCCCTTTAGGGAGCTCGACCGCGGGGTGTGGCCGCTCTGCCCCGGGGTGCAGGTCCTCTGTTAGTGCCCCTGGGAACCTGGGGGCTCCACTGCCCCTCCTGGGATCCTGCCTGAGTTCCCTGCGAGCGCCTTTCCCTCCGGGAAAATTGGGAAAGCTCCTGCTTCTCCGGGCCTGGGCTTTCCTGTCCTGGGGCGCTGGCGGCGCGGCCTTAGCCCGGCTCCTCTCCTCGCGGGGCCCCTCCCCCTCGGATGCTTATTTATTTATTCCTCCCCCGCCCCCTGGCTTCCTACCTTGATAGAAGCGTGAACTCTTCTCACTGTAGCATTCCAGCTGTTCTCTCTTTAAAGATTTTATTCATTCATGAGAGACACAGGCAGAGGGAGAAGCAGGCTCCATGCCGGGAGCCCGACGTGGGACTCGATCCTGGGACTCCAGGATCACACCCCCGGGCCTAAGGCAGGCGCTAAACCGCTGAGGCACCCAGGGATCCCCGCTTCTCTCTTTAAATCTCAGGCCAAATTTGTAGGTTTTCAGGATGATTTGAAAGTTATCTAGGTAAGTTGGTGGGGACAACTCTTGGTGATCCTACTCTTCCACCATCTTGCCCCGCCCCGAGCAACTGAGTTCTAAAGATTCTGAGTTCTGTGGCTGATTTTGTTTTATGTTTTCTATTTACTTATTGAGGGTCTCAATAAGTCCTCCACTCTGCTTTCAAGTCCAGTGAATAGCTTCATGACCATTACTTTAAATTCTCTGTCAGTCATGTTTCTTCTTTCATTTAGCTCTCTTGCTGTGATTTTGTCTTGTTCTTTCTTTTGGGACATATTCTTCTGTCTCCTCATTTGTCCAACTCTGTGTCTGTTTCTGTGTTGGGAAAGTAGCTGCATCTCCTGATCTTGAAAAAAAGAGGTCCTGGGGCACCTGGGTGGCTCAGTAGTTGAGCATCTGCCTTTGGCTCAGGTCATGATCCTGGGGTTCTGTGATTGAGTCCTGCATCAGGCTCCCTACATGGAGCCTGCTTCTCCCTATGCCTGTGTCTCTGCCTCTCTGTATGCATCTCTTATGAATAAATACATAAAATCTTTTAAAAAAAGAAAAAGAAAAAAAAAGGTCCTGTAGTGCAGTGCAGTGTCTCCTGTTCACCAGAACCTGGCACTTCAGAGGTGTCTTCTATGGGTTGTGTGTGCCCAACTGTTGCAGCTGAGCTGTGTTTGCCTTCACTCTAATCATTTGCAACGACTCTCTTTGTCTGTTGTGGGTATCAGAGGTTTGACTATCTTAGTCAATGTTGTATAATAAAAAATTAACAGGAAAAGTGAAATGATGTATGTGAAAATCTAAAGCACCATAAATAAGTTTATGCTAATATTCAAAACAGAGGTAAAGATAAATAGAAGAAGCACAGAGGATTTTTAGGGCAGTCAGAATACTCTGTATGATATTATAATGATGGATCCATGTCATTATACATTTGTATAGGATGTACAACACCAAGTGAACCATAATGTAAACTATGGACTTTGGGTGATAATGATGTGTCTCTATATGTCTATCAATGATAACAAACATACTATTCTGGTGGAGGATGTTGCTAATAGAGGAGGCAATACGTATGTGGGGACAGGGGGCATATGGGAAATCTTTGTATCCTCCTCTTAATTCTGCTATTAACCTAAAAATGCTTTAAAACATAAAGTCTTTAAAAACAAAGCACAACTACCTCCTAATGTAGATGTCACCTGTTGAATTGGGATTACAGGGGTTGTTTCTTCTTCACTCTGGTATATCTGGAGCCACCAGAATCTTGACACAATGAAGCACTCCGAAAACTATTGTTGAAATAATAAATGTGCTATAAAGTGCTACAGCTTTTGTATTTTGGAATTGCCAGGTAACATTACTTCTAATGTTTCTGTGAGAGGAGAACCAGGCAATATATACATATATACATACAATAGCAGAAAGCTATTTTTTGCTTTTTTAAGGTAAGTGCATTGTTCCTCCTTAAAAAAAAGGCAAACAACACCATGAAAATTTGTTATAGCAAAATCAGAAAACACAATCAATAAATCCATCCACAAATAATCATTCTTAATTTCTGACACATATCCTTCTAGTTTTTTAAGGCATATACATTTTTTGTTTGCAGATAATAAATCACATTCCTTTAAAAATTGCTTAATGACGTATCATGAATATATTTCCTTGTTAATAAACATACATATGCATTTAAAACATTTTTTCCAGGTTTATGAAGGTATAATCAACAAAATATATTTAAAGTGTACAAAGTAATGATTTGGTATACATTGTAAAAAGATTATTCAATTGGATTAACATAGCCATCACCTCATATATATACTTTATGTGTGAGATCATTTAAGTCTACTCTCTTAGCAAATTTCAATTATACAATACAGTGTTATCAACTATAGCCACTATATTATACATTAGGTCCTCAGACCCTAATTTATTTTATGACTGAAAGTTTGTATTCTTTTACCAACTTCTGCCTATTTCTTTGATTTCCCACTCCTTGATAACTATTTTTTACTGTCTGCTTCTATGAGTTCAACCTTCCTTCCTTCCTTTATTTCTTCTTTCTTTTCTTTCTTTCTTTCTTTCTTTCTTTCTTTCTTTCTTTCTTTCTTTCTTTCTTTCTTTCTTTCTTTCTTTTCTTTCTTTCTTTCTTTCTTTCTTTTTTCTTTCTTTCTTTTCTTTCTTTTCTTTCTTTTTTTTTTTTCTTTTAAAGGTCCCACATATAAGTGACACCAAGAAGCATTTGTCTTTGTCTGGCTTATTTCACATAGCTTAATACTTTCAGGTTCATTCATGTTGTTACAAATGGCAAAAATTCCTTTTTAAGGTTGAGTAATACTCTATTTTATATATGTATATATCACATTTTCTTTATCCATTCATGCATAAGTTGTTTCCATATCTTGACTATTTTTTTAATCAATGCTTCAATGAACATGGGGGTACAGATGGCTTTGTGAGATAATGATTTCATTTCCTTTGAATATATACCCACAGGTGAGATTAGTAGATCATATTGTAGTTCCATTTTTATTTTTTTGAACCCTGCATACTGTTTTCCTTAGTGGCTGTACAGTTATATTCTACCACCAGTGCCCAAAGGCTTCCTCTTCTCTGAATCCTCACCAGAATTTTGTTATCTTTTGTTGTTTTGATAAAAGATATCCAAACAGGTATGAGGTACTATCTCATTGTGGTTTTGATTTGCATTTCCCTCATGATGATTAGTGATGTTGAGCACCTTTTTATGTACCTGTTGGCCTTTTGTAGGTCTTCTTGGAAAAAATGTTTATTTTAGTTCTTTGCTTATTTTTAAATTGGGTTATTTGGGGGTTTTGCTATTAAGTTGAATGAGTTCCTTCTATATTTTGGATATAAACCCTTTATCTGATATGTAGTTTGAAAGTGGTTTGTTTTTTTGTTTTTTTGGTTTTTTTGAAAGTGTTTTCTCCTACTCCATAGGATGCCTTTTCATTTTTAAAAAAGATTTTATTTATTTATTCATGAGACACACACACACACACACACACACACACAGAGGCAGGTCTCTTTCAGGCAGAGGGAGAAGCAGGCTCCATGCAGGGATCCCAATGTGGGACTTGACCCTGAGATTCCGGGATCATGCCTTGAGCCAAAGGCAGACATTCAACTGCTATTTCCTCTAAACCCTTCTTTTAATTTTTTTCTCTTTTTGCTCTCTGGTTAGATGAATTCCACTGCCCTGTATTTGAGTTCACTGAATGTTTCTTCCACTTGGGTGATGGGGGTCCAAAGTTACAACTCTCTAGTCATAAAATAAATAGATTATGGGGGGCAGCCCCGGTGGCGCAGCGGTTTAGCGCCGCCTGCAGCTCAGGACGTGATCCTGGAGACCGGGGATCGAGTCCCACATCAGGCTCCCTGCATGGAGCCTGCTCCTCCCTCTGCCTTGTGTCTCTGCCTCTCTCTCTCTAGCTGTGTCTCTATGAATAAATAAATAAAACCTTAAAATAAATAGATTATGGGGATGTAATATGCAGCATGGTGACTATAGTTAAAACTGTATTGCATATTCATAAATTGCTAGGAGAGTACATCTTAAAACTCCTTATAATGAGAAAAATTCTATAAGTATTGTGACAGATGATGTGCACCTGAACCTAGCATAATGTATGTCAGTTATATCTTCATATATCTTAATAAAATTTTTTTTAAAGAACTAACAGAAAGAAAAGTCATTCTGATGATATGCTCTCTACTTTCAACTTAAAAACTCTTGTAAACAAAATTTAGGCAAATTCTAATATAGAATTTAGGGCAAAATTCTTTCTGCCCTACCAAATAATGCGTAGGAACTGGTCTTGCCATGGAAATTCTCATCTGGCGTTTTCTTCCCATTCTCTTTATATTCTTTCATTAACTGTCACCTGGATCCACCTCCCCATCCCTACTCTCATGTCTCTGACTCTCTTCCCAAATTTATTCAACAGATACCAGAATGGTAAAAAATTTGGGAAAGAAGCAAGGATAACTTAATCATCACTGCTGCTTCTCTCTTGCTTCTTGCTATTTCCAGTAAATATGCATGCGCATGTGTACACACACACACACACACACACACACACACCCCAGAGAGAGGCTGGCTTACAGATCCCATTGTGGTAACTCAAAGCTATTTCTTCAGTTTCTGTCACCTCGCCTCAGGATTTGTGATGTGCTGTTTACTTTTCTTGCCTGAAATTCCTGTCAGGAAAGAGCATGATTTCTTTCCAGTTATCTGACTTAATTTTTTGTGTATTTTTTCCCCTTTGGCAGAAGTCAGAATGCTCGAGGGTCATCTTTGGTGTCCCCTGGCCACAATACCAACAATAGGTGAGTTGATTTTCTGTCATCTGAGTGGGAAAATCATATAGCTTGTTCAGATAGCCTGTCAGCTTCTATATGTAACTTTTTTTTTCTGTTTTGGATCTAGATGTAAAAAGAAGGAACAATCAAAGAGGGAGAACATTTACTAAGGGTCTGTTTGTGAGCTTTAGGGACTACCAGTTAAAATGCTGGGGAAACCATCAGAGTGTCTGTATGTGACATTATATTTGTGTGGGCCAAAGGAAGAGAGAATACTACTTGGAAGCAAAAAAGACAATAACAGTGGACAGGGAGCAGAGGAGCCCTTGTCAGAAAAATAAAGGAGCTAACCCACCTTCATATTGGATGGAGCCTCAGCCCTAGGCCTGAAATTAGTTGGCCATATCTGAGGAGCAAGAAAAACATCCATGAAGCATGAAAAGTAAAGAAGTGGTAGAGGGACTTGGAATCAGAAAATTAAATGGGGTAGGAAGGACAGGTACCTACAAACTATAGTTGAATTTGAAATCGATGCAATTGCAAAAGCAGATACACTTTGGGGTTAGGTTCAGTAGTCAAGAAATGTTTTAAAATCTTGATCCATTAAGAATTCTTTTACAGGTCTAAGAATTTTATTTCTACCAAAAAAAGAGCTGCATTTCTAGGGGAAAGTGAAATACTTCTTTTCAAATAACCAAATTATATTAGAATATTTTTAGTGTTCAACCACATTAACAGTTGTAGATAAATTATAGTTAATTTGAATGAGAAAAGTATGTAAGATGTCACAGGGTGTTTGATCAGATACATTTTATCCTTTAGTTCTGATTGGAATGAATTGACATCAATAACTGATAAGGCAGTTATCAATGAAAGATGAGAGAAATACATGTAAAGATACACCCAGAAATATTCAATGCAGAGTTTCTTAGACACTCTTCCTAATGCGTTGGCAGTGTCACCTTCTATATGTAACATATTTTTTATCTAGATGGATAGAAGAGGAACAGGTCCTCCTATCTGGGTTACCAGCAGTCAAAATTCTTAGAAAACTATTGGATTGTTGTATGAGATTCTACGAGATGGGGCTGTATTATTTGCTGGGGCTACTGTAGCAAAATATCACAAAATTTAATAGTTTAAACAACAGAAATTTATTGTCTCAGTCTCAGAGGCTAGAAGTTGATATCAGGGTGTCAGTAGGATTGTTTCCTACAGAAGGCTGTGAGAAAGAATCTATTCCATGCCTTTCTCCTAGCTTCTGGTGATTGCTGTCAATATTTGCTGTTCCATGGTATGTAGAACCAATCGCTCTAATCTCTACCTTAATCTCTACATGGATGAAGTATGTATGTCTGTGTTTAAATTTTTCCTTTGTATAAGGGCACTGGTCAAACTGGATTAGTAGCCCACTCTAAACTATTATGACTGTATCTTAAGCACATCTACAGCAACCCTATTTCCAGTAAATTCATATTCTAAGTTATAGGGGATAGGATTTCAATGTATCTATTTTGGTGGGACAATATTCAACTTACAATATGTGACAAGTAAGGAGAGATTCCTATTTGTAGCCAGGAGAATAATAGCAGTAGACTGGGAACAGAAGAGGCCTCTACAGGAAATAATGGAACTAATAGACATTGGTTTGCCCACAGCCTCCAGGGCTCTGCCACCATGTGAGAGATAGCCCTCAGACTCAAACCCACTATCATAGTGGGTAGAGTCACTGCCTCAGACCTATAGTCTGAGGGGCAGGGAAGATGACTATAATGGGTGAAAGTAAGGAGGTAATGGAAGGACTTGAGAATCAGGAATTTAGATGGAGTAAGAGGGTTGTGTACATTATAAACTGCAATTAAAGTGAAATAAATGCCACCACAAAAGACTGTTACATATTGGATTAGGGACAAGTAAAGAACATTACTTAAACCTTGATGCTTACTATTTTCACAAGCCTAAGATATATCATCATATGAAATCTTATTCCTTTTTTTAGAAAAATTAATTTCAGTATAATTAACATACAGCATTATGTTAGTTTCAGATGTACAACAGTGATTCCACAATTCTATACATTACTCAGTGCTCATCACAATAAGTGTGCTTTTAATTCTCTTTGACCTGTTTCACTCATCCCCCTGCCCACTTCCCCTCTGGTAACCTAGTTAAGAGTCTGTTGTATTGTGTGTGTGTTTTTTTAAGTTTTTTAGGGAACCTTCATACTGTTTTCCGGAGTGGCTATACTAGCTTGCATTCTCTCCAACAGTGTAAGAGGATTCCCCTTTCTCCACACCTTTGCCAACATTTATTGTTTCCCAACTTGTTAATTTTAGCCATTCTGACTGGTGTGAGGTGGTATCTCATTGTGGTTTTGATTTGTATTTCCCTGATGCTGAGGGACGTTGAGCATTTTTTCATGTCCATGGACAAATGATTGGATAAAGAACATGTGGTGTAGATATATAATGGAATATTACTCAGCCATAAAAAAAGAAATCTTATAATTTGCAATGATGTGAGTGGAACTAGAGGGCATTAAGCTAAGTGAAATAAGTCAGTCAGAGAAAGACAATCATCATGATTTCACTCATATGTGGAATTTAAGAAACAAAACAGAGGATCATAGAGGAAGGGAGGGAAAATAAAATAAGACAAAATCAGAGAGGGAAACAAACCATAAGTGACTCTTAACTATAGGAAACAAACTCAGAATTACTGGGAGGGGAGATGGGTGAGGGGATGGAGTAACTGGGTGATGGGCATTAAGGAAAACACATGATCTAATGAGCACTGGGTATTATATGCAACTGATGAATCACTGAACTCTACCTCTGAAACTAATGATACACCATATGTTAATTGAATTTAAATAAATTTTAAAATTCTCTTTTTCCTTTGTTGGTTTGTTTTGTTTCTTAAGTTCTACATATGAGTGAAATCATATGGTATTTGTCTTTCATTATACTCTCTATGTCCATCCATGTTGTTGCAAATGGCAAGATTTCACTATTTTCTATAGCTGAGCAATATTCGTGTGTGTGTATGTGTGTATTATATATATATAATGGTGGCAGGGCCTACACACACACACACACACACACACACACACATATAATCTCACATCTTTATCCATTCATCTATCAATGGACACTTGGATTTAGCTATTCTGAAAACTGTGAGATGATATCTCATTTTTCATTGTAGTTTTAATTTGCATTTCCCTGATGATGATATTGAGCATCTTTTCATGTGCCTGTTTGTCATCTGGATATCTTCTTTGGAGAAAAGTCTGTTCATGTCTTCTGCCCATTATTAAATTGGATTATTTGATTTTAGTGTTGGGTTGTATGATTCTTCACATATTTTAGGTACTAACCCTTTATTGGATATGTCACTTGCAAATATCTTCTCCTATTCCTTAGATTGTCTTTTAGTTTTGTTGATTTTTTTCCTTTGTTGTACAGAAGACCTATGAATCAATCTACTTTGTTGAGAGTTTTTATCATGAATAGATGTTGTGCTTTATCAAATCCTTTTTCTGTATTGACGGAAATAATAATATGGTTTTTATTTCTCCTATTGATGTGCTTTATCATAATGATTTTCAAATATTGAACCACTTTTGCAGACCTAGAATAAATAATAGTTGATTGGGATGAATGACCTTATTACTGGAATATTGGATTCATTTTGGTAATATTTTGTTGTGGATTTTTTTTAAGACACATTAATTCAGCGTCATGATCAGACTATTACATTTAGCAATCAACAGCATGGGTGCAAAAAAAATCTACATTAAAACCCCTTGTTGGAATGCTTTACACTTTCCACAGAACAGAAACTAAAATAATCTGTTATACAGTTAGTCACAAATACAGTCCTTGAGTTTTTTGCCCATACACATGAGTATTGTCTAAAACATGTCTTTTTTTGTATCAGCTAGGCCCTGCTTGGCTGAGTTCACAAATCTGTTGTAACCTGTAGCTTCCTTGTCACTTCTCTGGCTCTCCTCTTCTGCTAAGCTTTGTTTCCTGGGAGTAATTAAAAACCTTCTGCCACTGCCATAGCTGCTGCTGCTTCTGGAACTGCCATAGCCACCTTGGTTTTGTGGTTTGGCAAAGTATTGGCCTCCACCACCATAGGGGCCAGAGCTTCTGCCTCCAAAATTTCCTCCTTTCATGGGTCCAAAATTTGAGGATTGATTGCTATAATTGCCAAAATCATTATAGCTTCCACCACCTCCAAAGTTGCTTCCATCATTACCAAATCTGTTATAGCCATCCCCACTGCCACCATATCCACCACCACCTCCACTACCACCAAAGCCACCTCGACCACTAAAGTTCCCTCTACAACCAAAGTTGTCATTCCCACCAAAACCACCTCCATGACCACCACCAAAGTTTCCAGAACCACTTCGGCCTCTTTGGCTGGATGAAGCACTAGCTATCTCTTGCTTCAGTAGGGCTTTACTTAATTCACAGTTGTGGCTATTCACAGTATGGTATTTTTTAATGACAATCTTGTCTACAGAGTCATGGTCATCAAATGTCACAAAAGTAAAACCTCTCTTTTTGCCACTGCCTCAGTCAGTCATGATCTCAATCATTTCAATTTTCCCATATGTTCAAAATAATCTCTTAGATGGTGTTCTTCAGTGTCTTCTTTAATGCCACCAACAAAAATCTTTTTCACAGTTAAGTGGGCACCAGGTCTTTGAGAATATTCTCATGAGACAGCCCTCTTTGGTTCCACAACTCTTCCATCCCCCTTGTGTAGCCTTACATTCATGGCTTCATCCACCTTCTCCACGGTGGCATACATGCCAAACTCAAAGCCTTTGGAGCGCTTGGTGTTTGGATCTCTCATTACCACACAGTCCATAAGTGTCCCCCATTGCTAAAATGGCTCCTCAGACTCTCATCGGTTGTTTCAAAGCTCAAACCTCCAATGAAGAGCCTCCTCAACTGCTCAGGCTCTTTGGGAGACTCTGACTTAGACATGATGGCCGTGGGAGGGGAGACTTTAATGATGCTTACTCGAAGGTGTCCAGGGGCAGAAAGGAATAATCTAACGAACGTATCTTGTTGCGGATTTTTGCATCTATGTTCATCAAAGGTATTGGCCTGTAGTTCTCTCTCTCTCTCTCTCTCTCTCTCTCTTTTGTACTGTCTTTATCTGGTTTTGGTATCAAGGTAAGGGTAGCCTTCTGAAATGAATTTGAAAGCTTTTCTTCCTCTTCTATTTTTGGAATAGCTTGAAGAGAATAAGTATTAATTCTTCTTTAATGTTTCATTGGCGTCAACTGTGAAGATATATGGTCCTGGAATTTCGTTTGTTGAAAGATTTTGATTACTGAGTCAATTTAATTGCTGGTAATCAGTCTATTCAAATTTTCTATTTCTTTCTCATTCATTTTTGGAAGATTATGTATTCTAGGAATGCATACAATTCTTCTGGGTTATCCAATTTGTTGGCATATAATTTTCATAATATTATCTTAGAATCCAATGTATGTCTGTGGTATTGGTTATTATTTCTCATCTTTTATTTATGATTTTGAGCCCTCTCTGTCTGTCTGTCTGTCTCTCTCTCTCTTTTCTCTTTTTTTTAATGAGTCTGGCTAAAAGTTTATTAATTTTGTTGATCTTTAAAAAAAAAAAACAGTTCCAGGTTTCATTGATCTGTTTCATTGTAATCTTTATTATTCCCTTCCTTCTACTGGTGTGGGGTTTTGCTTTCTTTTTCTAGTTCTGTTAGGTGTCACATTAGGTTGTTTATTTGAGATTTTTCTTGCTTCCTGATGTAGGCCTGTATTAGCATAAACTTCTCTCTTAAGACTGGCTTTGCTGTATTCCAAAGATTTTGGACCATTGTATTCTTGTTTTCATTTGTCCCCATGTTTTCTTGATTTCTGATTTATTTTTTGGTTGACTCATTAATTATTTAGTAGCATGGTATTTAATCTCCATGTATTTGTGTTCTTTCCAGATTTCTTCTTCTGGTTGGTTTCTAGTTTCATAGTGTTATAGTCAGAAAAGATTCATGGCATGCATTCAGTCTTTTTAAATTTGTTGAGACTTGTTTTACGGCCTAAACTGTGATCGATTCTGGATAATACTGTATGTGCAATTGAGAAGAATGTGTATTCTACTGTTTTAAGATGAAATGCTCTGAATATATCTGTTCCATCTGATCCAATGTGTTGTTTAAGGCCACTGTTTCCAGGGCACCTGGGAGGCTCAGTCAGTTAAGTGTCCAACTTAATTTCTGCTCAGGTCATGATCTCAGGTTGTGAGATTGAGCCCTGCATTGAACTCCACACTCAGCACAGAGTCTGCTTCAGATTCTCTCTCTCCCTTCATCCTTCCCCCTTCTGGTGCTCTCTTTCTATGTCTCTATCTCTCCCTAAATAATAAATGAGTAGATAAATATCTTTAAAAAATAAAGCCACTGTTTTCTTGTTGATTTTCTATTTGGATGATCTGTCCATTGATGTAAGTGGAGTGGTAAAGTCCCCTACTATTATTGTATTACTAACAATTATTTTATGTTTGTTATGAACTGCTTTGTGTATTTGGGTATTCGCATGTTGGATGCATACATATTTTCAATTGTTATATATTCTTGTTGAATTGTTCCCTTTATGATTATTATATAGTGTTCTTCTATGTTTCTTATTACATTCCTTGTTTTAACATCTATTTTGTCTGATATGAGTATTGCTATCCTAGCTTTCTTTCTACTTCCATTTGTATGATAATGCTTTTCCATCCCTTCATTTTGGATCTGCACATGTCTTTAGTTCTGACATGTGTCTCCTATAGGCAGCAAATAAATAAGTCTTGCTTTTTTATGCATTCCATCATTCTATGCATTTTGACAGAAGCATTTAGCCTGTTTACATTCAAAGTCAATAGTGATGGATATGTACTTATTGATAGGTATGCCATTTGTTCCTTGTTTTATGGTTATTTCTGTAGTTCTTTTTTTAATAATAAATTTATTTTTTATTGGTGTTCAATTTGCCAACATACAGAATAACACTCAGTGCTCATCCCGTCAAGTACCCACCTCAGTGCCCGCCACCCAGTCACCCCCACCCCCAGCCCTCCTCCCTTCCCACCACCCCTAGTTTGTTTCCCAGAGTTAGGAGTCTTCCATGTTCTGTCTCCCTTTCTGATATTTCCCACTTATTTTTTCTCCTTTCCTCTTTATTCCCTTTCACTATTATTTATATTCCCCGAATGAATGAGACCATATAATGTTTGTCCTTCTCCGATTGACTTATTTCACTCAGCATAATACCCTCCAGTTCCATCCACGTCGAAGCAAATGGTGGGTATTTGTCGTTTCTAATGGCTGAGTAATATTCCATTGTATACATAAACCACATCTTCTTCTGTTTGTTGTCAAATTGAACACCAATAAAAAATAAATTTATTTAAAAAAACCCACATCTTCTTTATCCATCATCTGTAGTTCTTCTGTTCCTTTCTTGTTTCCTCTCATGGCTAGTTGCCTTTCTTTAGTGATATGCTTGGATTTCTCTCTTTCTCTCTATTTTTTTACATATCTATTACCAGTTTTTGATTTGCAGCTCCATTAGGTTTATGTATAACATCTAATGCATATAGCAGTCTATATGAAGATGATGGTTGCTTAAATTTGAATCCATTTTAAAAGCCCTAAATTTTTACTCCTCTCCCCACATTTTAGGTGTATAGTGTCATACTTACAACCTTTATATTGTGAATCCCTTGACTGATTGTATAGATATATTTTGCTTTTGTGCTTCTTACTTTTCTTATTCCTGGTTATGATCTCTTCTTTTCACCCAGAGTCCCCTTTAAATCTCTTATAAGGTTGGTTTAGTGATGATTAATTAGTTTAACTTTTGTTTGTCTGGGAAACTCTTGATATCTCCTTCTATTCTGAATGATAGCATTGTTAGATAGAGTACTCTTGGTTGCAATTTTTTTTTTCTTTCAGCACTTTGAATATATCAACCACTCTCTTCAGCCTGCAAAATTTCTGCTTAAAAGATCAGTTAATAGTTGTATGGGATTTCTTTTGTATGTAACTGTTTACTTTTCTCTTTCTGTTTAAAAATTCTCTATCACAATTTTTTTTTGCCATTTTAATTACTACGCATCTTGATGTGGACCTCCTTGAGTTGATATTGTTGAGGGCTCTATGCCTCCCTCCTGGATCTGGATTTCTGGATTTCCTCCTTAAGGTTAGGGAAGTTTTCCACATTATTTCTTCAGATAAATTTTCTGCCCCCTTTTGTCTCTCTTTACCCTTTCGGAATCCTTATAATGTGAATGTTATGCTTGATGATGGCATTGAGTTCTCTTAATATATTCCCATTTTTATTATTGTTTTCTTTCCTCTCTCATATTCAGATTGATTGATTTGCATTGCTCTGTCCTCCAGGTTGCTGATCCATTTCTCTTCCTTTAGTACATACTCCCTCTAACGTGTTTTTAATCTCAGCTGCTGAATTTTTCATTTTGATTGGTTCTGTTTTATGATTGCTTTCTCTTTTTTGAAGGTCCTACTGAAGTCCTGCACTCTTTTCTCAAGTCCAATGAGTGTCTTTATGACAATTACTTTATATTCTCTATTAGGCATGTTACTAATCTCTGTTCTGTTTAGCTCTCTTGCTGTGATATTTGTCCTGTTTTTTCATTTATGACATATTCCTTTGTCTTCTCCTTTTTGTATATTTTTTATTGGAGTTCAATTTGCCAACATATAGTATAACACCCAGTGCTCATCCCATCAAGCGCTCCCCTCAGTGCCTGTCACCCAGTCACCCCATTCCCTTGCCCACCTCCCCTTCCACTACCCCTTGTTCATTTCCCAGAGTTAGGAGTCTCTCATGTTCTGTCACCCTCTCTGATATTCCCCACTCATTTTCTCTCTTTTCCCCTTTAATCACTTTCACTATTTTTTATATTCCCCAAATGAATGAGACCATATAATGTTTGTCCTTCTTTGATTGACTTACTTCACTCAGCATAATACCCTCCAGTTCCATCCACGTTGAAGCAATTGGTGGGTATTTGTCATTTCTAATGGCTGAGTAATATTGCACTGTGTATATAGACCACATCTTCTTTATCCATTCATCTTTCAATGGACACTGAGGCTTCTTCCATAGTTTGGCTATTGTGGACATTGCTGCCATAAACTCTCATTTGTCTATATCTGTTTCCATGTGTCAGGAAAGTAGCTACATGTTCTGCTCTTGAAGAGGTCCAGTGGTGTGCTGCAATGCAGTGTCCCATTCACCAGAACCTGGAACTTCAGGGTTGTCTTCTATGTGTTGTGTATGCCTTACTATTGTGGCTGAGCTGTGTTTACCTTTAGTCCAGTCATCTGCAATGGCTCTCTTTGCCTGTTGTGGGCAGGGATTTTTCCCTGTGTTATTAATGGGCCAGTCTGGGGCCACCTTGGGCTTGAGTTGAGTTAGAACAGGCATTGCCAGAGTTGCTGTAGGACCAAATTGCAAGGTACTCTCTCTAGTTGTCCCCTGAAAAGCTTTTGTTGGTGGGCAGGGCTGCAGTTAGATCAGATGTCTATCCCCAGCCTAGTGCTGGGCTACAGTTAAACTGCTATGTGTGATTATCTTTCCCTCTCCTCAGGGCAAGAGTTACTTTGGAGTGGTGCTGGCACCTGTCAGGGCTGCTTCCATACTGTTTGTGACTCAGCTTTGGAGGGGCTCCTGCTATAGATAGTCTGCAGGACAATGTGAGAGAGAGGCACTTGGTCTGCAATGGTCTAGTATGGAAGGGCACCTACAGCCACTCAAGAAAAACTCCTGCCCAGTCTGGGATGGTGATGACACATCAGCAAGAGAACAGAGGTACAGGACACACTGCTAGTAAGCTAGGTATAGAGTGTGCTGCACTGGTTCCCACAGGTGTCCATGTAGCTTGGCTGGGAGGTTGGGGAGGGAAATAGCACCTGCCAGCACTTCTATTCTTTGAGACGTTTCCCAAAGGTCCCTTCCTCTCCACCACATGCTCTCACATTAGTAAATAAATCTTCCTGTATACCACAGGTGTTTTTCAAACTGCTGTGTCAATGCTCTATCTCTGGGAGCTCTTTGTTGTGCTGTTTCTCTAAGGGCAGGACTTAGTTACATATTGCCGTCCAGCTTTCCCAGTGCTGGGCCCACTGATTTTTTTAAAGTTCCAGGTGTTAAGTCCCACTGATTGTAAGAACTCGTGAAGTTGAACCCCTCTGATTTTCAAAGCCTAATGTTGTAGCGATTTGTCTTCCCTGTCCATGTTTCCCATGTCTGGGGTGCCTGGTGTGAAGTCTTCTCTACATTCTCCATGCCCACCACATCCTTTACTCCCATGGGGAGTCCTGTGGGTCCATTTAGCTCCTGACTTTGTCTCTGCCCTCTTTGATGTGCACCCTCCTCTACATTTAGGAGTGGAGAGACTGTTTTGCCACTCTCAGGTTATTTTGGCAGTTATTTATACTGATGCAGCTGTTATCTAGGTGTATCCATGAAATGAGGTGGACATAGGATCATCATATTCCACCATCTTGTCCAGAAGTCTAAAGCATTATTTCTAATAAAAATGACATAGCAGATTCAATTTACTGATACATGAATTTTTAAAGATCAACCAGCTCATAAGTATAGAGTATAATTGGGCAGAAAAAAGTAACTCTAGAATTACGTGGTATCTGACCATGTACCTTTTTAATCCTTTAGCCCAAACCATCATGAATTGGCATCAGACTCCTATGAGGAAGTCAGCAATGAAATGTGAGATTGAAAAGCATAAAGATATATATAAACATATATAATAATACATATATATACATACACATAGTCCTAGCAGCATAAAAACACATATACTCATACATAAGCACATATACAGAAAGACAACACAAAGAAATAGAGATTGAGATTTGTCAAATTCACTCTCAGGAGCATTCAAAGCAATACAGAGTATCTGATACTGTTTCTAAGTCTTCTCATAATAACATCTGATAACTCTTTTATCTTGTTCAGATTCACTTAAATAAAAGAGGACCAAGTCATGAAAGAAATGCTTCTTCCTCTAAGTATGTTTATTACCCTTAGTTAGTAGCAGCCAAACCCTTAAGAAATTATCATATTGCCTATATATGAGATTCTGCTAGGGTAGGCCAAGAAAGGACAGAATGGTATTTGAAACAAGGAGGAGTCAGCAGTGGACAGAGCAATGGAGCGAGTCCTCAGCAAAAAGAATGAAGGTAATACACTGGATGTGTCCATGAATCTCCAGAGTTCTGCTACTGCATTAAGCTGATCCTCCTATCCCAAATGCACCACCATACTGGGGGAAGCCTCTGTTTCAGGTTTTTAGTTACTTGACCCTGTTTGAGGGGAAGGAAATACCTCCATGAAGCATGAAGAGTAAGCAGGTGATGGAGGGAATCACCAAGCACAAAGCACAAAATTAGTTGAGGTCAAAGGGATATATACCTATATCCCTATACCTAGATACCTATAACTTTACAAGCTAAAGTTGAAATAAAATAAGTTCCACCACCAAAGATAGTTACACATTGGGTTAGGATAATAATGAAGAACACTTTTTACCCAAATTTCAATGTGTTAACTACTCATGGGCACAAGTTAATCATTACTACTATATAAACCTCATTTATAATATAAACTGACACACTAAGTTCCAGGTTATTGATTTGCACTTGGATTTTTAAAAATATATTAATTCATATCACAGATTAATTATAGCTTTTTGAGTGGGGGAAAGTGTATCTAGAATTACATATGTTGTCTATGTACCTTTTTTATTCTTTAGCCCTACCCCAAGTGAATTGACATTGGAAACCTATGAGGAATTCTCCAATGAAATGTGAGATTTGAATGCATAAATTTTAAATTATATGTACAATCTCAACACATACATGCATAAAACAATAAAGAAAAATTTATCAGGAGCATCCATGGCAATAGAGTAGCTTCAATACTACTTCTAAGCCCTCATTATACGTAGGTAACTTTCTTTTCTTTTTTTTCCTTTTTTTCTTTTTCTTTCTTTTTCTTTCTTTTTCTTTCTTTCTTTCTTTCTTTCTTTCTTTTTCTTTTTCTTTCTCCTTTCTTTCTTTCTTTCTTTCTTTCTTTCTTTCTTTCTTTCTTTCTTTCTCTTTTCTTTCTTTTTTTTTGATTTGTTGAATAAAAGAGGAAGTCCTAAGAGGAATGCTTTTTCCCCTGAGTAGGTTTATCTCCTTTAGTAGCAGCCAAAACCTTAGATGAAAGTAAAGAGAAGAGAAAAGGGCCTGAGAACCAGGAATTTAAAAGAATAAGATGGTTGGTTGCTTCCAAACTGAAGCTGAATTTGAAATAAATTCTATGATAAAAAGCTGTTAGACACTGGGATTAGGGTGATGGTATAGAACTTCTTATAGATTGATGTATTAATTATTTATAGGACTAAGTTATTAGCATCATATGTAATGCCTCATTTCTAATGAAACATGATTAGAAATGGTTCATTTAGGTAATATGTACATGAATTTTTAAAGGCTGAGTAATTAATAAGTATAGAACAATTGTAAGTATATTTAAATGGAAAAAAGTCAGTCTAGCATTATGTGTAGTGTCTGACTATGTGTCTCTTTAATCCTTTAGCACTGCCCTGTCTGAATTGATAGCACAGAGCTATGACACCACCAGTAAAATGTGAGATATAAATGAAAAAGATAAATATATATTTATATGGACATATATGTACATATGTATTTATAACAACACAGACACATACATAAATATAAATACAATGAATTAAAGGGATGACGTTTCCAAATGCATTCTTAAGAGCATCCATGACCATACCTTGACTATTTCTAAAGCTTCTCACTTTAGCACCTATAGATAACTTTCTTTTCTGGATATAGTTGGATTAAAGAGGAACAAGTCATAAGAGGACTCCTTCTTCTTCCTAGTGATGACCAGCCAAAACCTCCTGGAGATTTCCGGAGTGCCTGTATATGAGACTTACTAGATTGGGTGAAGAAGGGACAGGATGCTATTTAAGACAAAGAATGGAGGAGCCCTCAGCAGAAAGAAAGGAGCTAATCAAATCTGGTTCTTTCACTTTCCAGAGTTCTGCCACCATGTGAGGCTACTGCCCCAAACCTGTAGTCACATGGAGGGAGCCCCTGCCTCAGGCCTGCCAGTTACTTGACATTACCTGAGGGCAGGGAAGGCAAGCATGGGAGGTGAAAGAGGGACTAGAGAAGCAGGAAACTGAGCAGGAAAGAAGAATATATGCCTGCAAATTAAGGTTGAATTTGAGACAAATTCCATCATGGAAGGCTGTTACATACTAGCCAGGTTCAGTAGTAAAAATCTGTATTTGATTCTTGAATCATTCATGTTTTTGTTAGGTCTATAATACTTATTACAAACATACAAATCTTCATTTCTAAGGTTCAATAACTGACTTGCATGTGAATTTTTTCCGTGACAGGAGTTTATAAGTTCAAGAGTAATCGTAGCTAATTTGAACAAAAAAAGTAGGTCTAAAAGTCCTAGGGTATCTTACTGTGTCTGTTTTTAATCCTTTAGTCCTGCCCTGAGTGAATTGACAGCAGTATCCTCTGAAGGACTCTCCAGTGCACAGTGAGCTATGATGAGTACATTACATAGATATGTATCTGTACACACACACACATACATTGAGATTTGGGATGTTCACTCTCAGGATCATGCATGGGAATACAGAGTTCCCCTGATACTGTTTGTAAAGTCTTCTCATGATAAGCTTCTATTTTGAACATAGGTGGGAAAAGATGAACAGATCCTAGAGGGAATCTTTTTAATCCTAGTATTTATTTGTCCATCCTTAATTATTGTGGATGAGTCTCTACTAGAATGGGCAAGAGAGGAGGAAAATTTATTTGGAGCCAGGAGAAATCAGCATAAAGAATGGAGCTAATAGACCCTGGATCCTCACCCTTCAGAGCTCTGCCCCCATGTGACGTTGGTGCCCCAAACCTACCACCATACTGAAAGGAGCCTCTGCCTCAGGTCTTTAGTCACTTGACCCTGTCTGAGGGGCAGGAAAAGACATCCAGGAAGCATGAAGAGTAAGCAGGTGACGAAAGGAATTAAGAATCAGGAAATTAGTTGGGGTCAAAGGAATATGTCCCTATAAACTGAAACTGAATTTGAAGTAAATTCTATTGCAAAGGGCTGTTTACACATTGAGATTAAGGTAATAGTAAAGAACTTCTTATAGATTGATACATTAATTATATGTAGGCCTAAGATAGTCAAGGGCACCTTACATAAAGCCTCATTCATTTCTAATCAAAAATGACCTACCAAGTTCATTTAGGTGATATATACATGAATTTTTAAAGATGACCAGTTCATAAGTATAGAGAAGTTACAGCTATTTAAATAGAAAGAAGTCAGTCTAGCATTACGTGTGGTGTTTGACTATGTGCCTCTTTAATCCTTTAGCACTGCTCTGACTGAATTGAAATCAGACAACTATGAGGAAGTCATCAGTGAAATGTGAGATATAAATGAATAAGCATAAATATATATTTATATGGACATTTATGTACATATGTATTTATATACTTGTATTGACACAGACCCACAAAGACACATACACAAACAGCAGGAATCCATCAAAATCCCAGAGGAGAGCTTTGGCAGCAACCTCTTTGACCTTGGCTGCAGCAACTTCTCATGAGACATGACTACAAAGGCAAGAGAAACAAAAGTAAAAATGAGCTATTGGGACTTCATCAAGATATAAAGCTTTTGCACAGCAAAAGAATCAATCAACAAAACTAAAAGGCAACCCACAGAATGGGAGAAGATATTTGCAAATGTCTTCTCAGATAAAGGGCTACTATCCAAAGTCTGTGAAGAACTTACCAAACTCAACACCCATAAACAAAAAAATCTGGTCAAGAAATGTTCGGTAGACATGAACAGACATTTCACTAAAGAAGATACATAAATGGCCAATAGACACACAAAAAAATGCTCAACATCCCTTGGCATCAGGGAAATACAAATCAAAAGCACAATGAGATACCACCTAACGCCAGTCATAATGGCTAAAATTAACTCAGGAAACAACAGATATTGGTGAAGATGTGGAAAGGGGAACCCTCTTGTACTGTTTGTAGGAATGCAAACTGGTGCAGCCACTCTGGAAAACAGTATGAAGAGTCCTCAAAAAGTTAAAATAGAGCTACCCTACAACCCAGCAATTGCACTAATAGTTATTTATCCAAAGAATACATAGTGATTTGAAGGGGCACATGCACTCCAATGTATAGCAGTTCACAATAGCCAAACTATGGCAAGAGCCCAGATGTCCATCAACAGATGAATGGATGAAAAGGACATGATATGTACTCAGCCATCAAAAAGAATGACATCTTAACCATTTGCAATGACATGGATGGAACTAAAGGATATTTTGCTAAGCAAAATAAGTCTGTCAGAGAAAGACAAATACCAAATGATTTCACTCATATGTGGAGTTTAAGAAACAAAACAGATGAACATAGGGGAAGGGAAGGGAAGGGAAAATAAGAGGAAAACAGGGAGACAAACCATAGAGACTCTTAACTAAAGGGAACAAACTGAAGGTTGCAGGAGGGGAGGTGGGTGGGGAAATGGGATAACTGGGTGATGGGCATTAAGAAAGGCACTTGAAATAATGAGTACTGGGTGTTAAATGCAACTGATGAATCACTGAATTCTACCTCTGAAATTAAAAAAAGAAAGAAATGATGTTTCCAAATACATTCTTAAGAGCATCCATGACCATACCTTGACTATTTCTAAAGCTTCTCACTTTAGCACCTATAGATAACTTTCTTTTCTGGATATAGTTGGATTAAAGAGGAACAAGTCATAAGAGGACTCCTTCTTCTTCCTAGTGATGACCAGACAAAACCTCCTGAAGATTTCCGGAGTGCCTGTATATGAGACTTACTCGATTGGGAGAAGAAGGGACAGGATGCTATTTAAGACAAAGAACAGGAGGTGGGGCAAGATGGCAGAAGAGTAGGATCCCCAAGTCACCTGTCCCCACCAAATTACCTAGGTAACTTTCAAATCATCCAAAAAACCTAAGAATTCGGCCTGATATTTAAAGAGAAAACAGCTGGAATGCTACAGTGAAAAGAGTTCACTCTTCTATCAAGGTAGGAATATGGGGGAAAAAAAGATATAAAGAAACAAAAGGCATCCAAGGGGGACGGGCCTGCGAGGAGCCAGGCTAAGGCCTCAGTGAGTGTCCACAGGACAGGAAAGCCCCGTCCATGGAGAAGCAGGAGCTTCACCAACCTTCCCAGATGGAAAGGCCCTCGCAGGGAGTTGGAGCAGGGCCCCAGGAGGGCGGGGATGCCCTCAGGCTCCCAGGGACAGTAACAGACACTTGCGCCCCTGAGAGAGTGTGCCACACCCCGAGGCCGAGCTCCCTAAAGGGCTGCAGCACGAGCCGGGCTGGACCTGGGAGCAGCTCGGAGGGGCTCAGGTGGTGGCTCCGTGCAGAGGGGCTGCAGGGCCCCAGGAGCAGCTCGGGGGCTGCTCGGGCAGAGGCTCCGCACAGAGGGAGCTGTGCAGCCGCCAGCGCGATTCCAACAGGGCAGGCCCTGGAGCACAGGGCGCGGGGGACACAGCCCAAGATCCGGCGCTCTCCCTGGGACAAGCAGAGGCCAGGAGGGCACAGGACAGCCAGGACACCCCAGCCTCCGGGTGGCTCGGAGCTGAGCAGATCAGTGGCCCCCGCCCCCGGAGCATCAAGGCCTCTGCAGACTGAGAGCTCCAGAGTTACTGCGGGAGCTGACTCGAGGCCTGGAGAGCTGGCCGCTGCTACTGTTGTTGTTCCTCCTGGGGCCTCACAGGATAAACAACCCCTACTGCGCTTCACAGTGGCCTCACAGGATAAATAGGTTAAACAACTTACACCGAGCCCTGCACCAGGCAGGGGCAGAGCAGCTCCCCCAAGTGCTGACACCTGAAAATCAGCACAGCAGGCCCCTCCCCCAGAAGACCAGCTAGACGGACAGGGGAAAAACAAATTATTGACCAAGCAGCACAGGAAAGTTCCAGGGAAAGGAGAGGGATTTACAGTATAAAGAATCAGAGGATACTACCTCTTGTTTTTTGTTTTTTTGATTTGTTTGCTTCCCCCCCCCATTTTTATCTTCTCTTCTCTCTTTCCCACCCCCCCTTTTTTTTTCTTTTCCTTTTCTTCTTTCTCTCCTCGCTTTTTCTGCTTTTCCCAATACAACTTGTTTTTGGCCACTCTGCACTGAGCAAAATGACTAGAAGGAAAAACTCATCTCAAAAGAAAGAATCAGAAACAGTCCTCTTGCCCACAGAGTTACAAAATTTGGATTACAATTCAATGACAGAAAACCAATTCAGAAGCACAATTATAAAGCTACTGGTGGCTCTAGAAAAAAGCATAAAGGACTCAAGAGACTTCATGACTGCAGAATTTAGATCTAATCAGGTAGAAATTAAAAATTAATTAAATAAGATGCAATCCAAACTAGAGGTCATTACGACAACGGTTAACAAGGTAGAAGAACGAGTGAGTGACATAAAAGGGACAATTAAAAGATCATGAGGATAGATTAAGGGAAATAAGTGACAGCCTGAGGAAGAAAAATCTACAGTTAATTGGGGTTCCCGAGGGCACCGAAAGGGCCAGAGGGCCAGAATATGTATTTGAACAAATCATAGCTGAAAACTTCCCTAATCTGGGAAGGGAAACAGGCATTCAGATCCAGGAAATAGAGAGATCCCCCCCTAAAATCAACAAAAAACATTCAAAACCTCGACATTTAATAGTGAAGCTTGCAAATTCCAAAGATAAAGAGAAGACCCTTAAAGCAGCAAGAGACAAGGCATCCCTAACTTATACGGGGAGAAATATCAGATTAACAGCAGACCTCTCCACAGAGACCTGGCAAGCCAGAAAGGGCTGGAAGGATATATTCAGGGTCCTAAATGAGAAAAACATGCAGCCAAGAATACTTTATCCAGCGAGACTCTCATTTAGAATAGAAGGCTAGATAAAGAGCTTCCAAGATAGGCAGGAACTGAAAGAATATGTGACCACCAAACCACCTCTGCAAGAAATTTTAAGGGGGACTCTTAAAATTCCTCTTTAAGAGGAAGTCCAATGGAACAATCCACAAAGACAGGGACTGAACAGGTATCATGATGACACTCACTTCTTATCTTTCAATAGAAAGTCTGAGCGTGAATGGGCTTAATGACTCCATCAAAAGGTGCAGGGTTTCAGATTGGATAAAAAAAGCTGGACCCATCTATTTGCTGTCTACAAGAGACTCATTTTAGACCTAAGGACACCAGCAGCCTGAAAATAAAAGGTTGGATAATCATTTCCCATTCAAATGGTCCTCAAAAGAAAGCAGGGGTAGCCATTCTTATATCAGATAAACTAAAGTTTATCCCGAAGACTGCAGTGAGTGATGAAGAGGGACACTATATCATACCTAAAGGATCTATCCAAGAAAGGAGGTATCCCTGGGTGGTGCAGCGGTTTAGCACCTGCCTTTGGCCCAGGGCGCGATCCTGGAGATCCGGGATCGAATCCCATGTCAGGCTCCCAGTGCATGGAGCCTGCTTCTCCCTCTGCCTTTGTCTCTGCCTCTCTCTCTCTCACTGTGTGCCTATCATAAATTTTTTAAAAAAGGACTTAACAATCATCAATACATATGCCCCGAATGTGGGAGCTGCCAAATATACAATTAATAACCAAAGTTAAGACATACATAGATAATAATGCACTTATACTTGGTGACTTCAACGTAGAGCTTTCTACACTTGATAGGTCTTCTAAGCACAACATCTCCGAAGAAACAAGAGATTTAAATGATACACTGGACCAGATGGATTTCACAGATATCTACAGAACTTTACATCCAAACTCAACTGAATACACATTCTTCTCAAGTGCACATGGAACTTTCTCCAGAATAGACCACATACTGGGTCACATCAGGTCTTAACCAATACCAAAAGATTGAGATCATCCTCTGCATATTCTCAGACCATAATGCCTTGAAATTAGAACAAAATCACAAGAAGTTTGGAAGGATTTCAAACACGTGGAGGTTAAAGACCATCCTGCTAAAAGATGAAAGGGTCAACCAGAAAATTAAGGAAGAATTAAAAAGATTCATGGAAACTAATGAGAATGAAGATACAACTGTTCAAAATCTTTGGGATACAGCAAAACCAGTCCTGAGGGGGAAATACATCGCAATACAAGCAGCCATTCAAAAACTGGAAAGAACTCAAATACAAAAGCTAACCTTACACATAAAGGAGCTAGAGGAAAAACAGCAAATAGATCCTACACCCAGCAGAAGAAGACAGTTAATAAAGATTCAAGCAGAACTCAACGAAATTGAGACCAGAAGAACTGTGGAAGAGATCAACAAAACCAGGAGTTTGTTCTTTGGAAGAATTAATAAGATAGATAAATCATTAGCCAGCCTTATTAAAAAGAAGAGAGAAGACTCAAATTAATAAAATCATGAATGAGAAAGCAGAGATCACTACCAACACCAAGGAAATACAAACGATTTTAAAAACATATGAACAGCTATATGCCAGTAAATTAGGCAATCTAGGAGAAATGGACGCATTTCTGGAAAGCCACAAACTACCAAAACTGGAACAGGAAGACAGAGAAAACCTGAACAGGCCGATAACCAGGGAGGAAATTGAAGCAGTCATCAAAAACCTCCCAAGACACAAAAGTCCAGGGCCAGATGGCTTCCATCAAACGTTTAAAGAAGAAACCATACCTATTCTACTAAAGCTGTTTGGAAAGATAGAAAGAGATGGAGCACTTCCAAATTCGTTCTATGAGTCCAGCATCACCTTAATTCCAAAACCAGACAAAGACCCCACCAAAAAGGAGAATTATAGAACAATATCCCTGATGAACATGGATGCAAAAATTCTCAACCAACATACTAGCTAATAGGATCCAACAGTACATTAAGAAGATTACTCACCATGACCAAGTGGGATTTATCCCCGGGATGCAAGGCTGGTTCAACACTCGTAAAACAATGTGATTCATCATATCAGCAAGAGAAAAAAGAAGAACCATATGATCCTCTCAATAGATGCAGGGAAAGCATCTGACACAATACAGTATCCATCCTGATCATAACTATTCAGGGTGTAGGGATAGAGGGAACATTCCTTTTTTTTTAATAAAATAATTTTTTATTGGTGTTCAATTTACCAACATACAGAATAACACCCAGTGCTCATCCTGTCTAGTGTCCCCCTCAGTGCCCGTCACCCACTCACCCCCACCCCGCGCACTCCTCCCCTTCCACCACCCCTAGTTCGTTTCCCAGAGTTAGCAGTCTTTATGTTGTCTCCCTTTCTGATATTTCCCACACATTTCTTCTCCCTTCCCCTCTATTTCCTTTCACTAATATTTATTCCCCAAATGAATGAGACCATATAATGTTTGTCCTTCTCCGATTGACTTACTTCACTCAGCATAATACACTCCAGTTCCATCCACGTTGAAGCAAATGGTCGGTATTTGTCGTTTCTAATGGCTGAGTAATATTCCATTGTATACATAAACCACATCTTCTTTATCCATTCATCTTTCGATGGACACCGAGGCTCCTTCCACAGTTTGGCTATTGTGGACATTGCTGCTAGAAACATCGGGGTGCAGGTGTCCCGGCATTTCATTGCATCTGAATCTTTGGGGTAAATCCTCAACAGTGCAATTGCTGGGTCGTAGGGCAGCTCTATTTTTAACTCTTTGAGGAACCTCCACACAGTTTTCCAGAGTGGCCGCACCAGTTCACATTCCCACCAACAGAGTAAGAGGGTTCCCTTTTCTCCACATCCTCTCCAAAATTTGTTGTTTCCTGCCTTGTTAATGTTCCCCATTCTCACTGGTGTGAGGTGGTATCTCATTGTGGTTTTGATTTGTATTTCCCTGATGGCAAGTGATGCAGAGCATTTTCTCATATGCATGTTGGCCATGTCTATGTCTTCCTCTGTGCGATTTCTCTTCATGTCTTTTTCCCATTTCATGATTGGATTGTTTGTTTCTTTGGTGTTGAGTTTAATAAGTTCTTTATAGATCTTAGAAACTAGCCCTTTATCTGATAGGACATTTGCAAATATCTTCTCCCATTCTGTAGGTTGTCTTTGAGTTTGGTTGACTGTATCCTTTGCTGCGCAAAAGCTTCTTATCTGGATGAAGTCCCAATAGTTCATTTTTGCTTTTGTTACTTTTGCCTTCATGGATGTATCTTGCAAGAAGTTACTGTGGCCGAGTTCAAAAAGGGTGTTGCCTGTGTTCTCCTCTAGGATTTTGATGGAATCTTGTCTCACATTTAGGTCTTTCATCCATTTTGAGTTTATCTTTGTGTATGGTGAAAGAGAGTGGTCTAGTTTCATTCTTCTGCATGTGGATGTCCAATTTCCCCAGCACCATTTATTGAAGAGACTGTCTTACTTCCAATGGATGGTCTTTCCTCCTTTATCGAATATTAGTTGACCATAAAGTTCAGGGTCCACTTCTGGGTTCTCTATTCTGTTCCATTGATCTATGTGTCTGTTTTTGTGCCAGTACCACACTGTCTTGATGACCACAGCCTTGTAGTACAACCTGAAATGTGGCATTGTGATGCCCCCAGCTATGGTTTTCTTTTTTAATATTCCCCTGACTATTCAGGGTCTTTTTTGATTCCACACAAATCTTAAAATAATTTGTTCTAACTCTCTGAAGAAAGTCCATGGTATTTTGATAGGGAATACATTAAACGTGTATATTGCCCTGGGTAACATTGACATTTTCACAATATTAATTCTGCCAATCCATGAGCATGGAATATTTTTCCATCTCTTTGTGTCTTCTTCAATTTCTTTCAGAAGTGTTCTATAGTTTTTAGGGTATAGAACCTCTACGTCTTTGGTTAGGTTTTTTTCCTAGGTATCTTATGCTTTTGGGTGCAATTGTAAATGGGATTGACTCCTTAATTTCTCTTTCTTCAGTCTCATTGTTAGTGTATAGCAATGGCATTGATTTCAGGGCATTGATTTTGTATCCTGCCACGCTACCAAATTGCTGTATGAGTTCTAGCAATCTTGGGGTGGAGGCTTTTGGGTTTTCTATGTAGAGTATCATGTCATCGGCGAAGAGGGAGAGTTTGACTTCTTCTTTGCCAATTTGAATACCTTTAATGTCTTTTTGTTGTCTGATTGCTGAGGCTAGGACTTCCAGTACTATGTTGAACAGCAGTGGTGAGAGTGGACATCCCTGTCTTGTTCCTGATCTTAGGGGAAAGGCTCCCAGTGCTTCCCCATTGAGAATGATATTTGCTGTGGGCTTTTTGTAGATGGCTTTTAAGATGTCGAGGAATGTTCCCTCTATCCCTACACTCTGAAGAGTTTTGATCAGGAATGGATGCTGTATTTTGTCTAATGCTTTCTCTGCATCTAATGAGAGGATCATATGGTTCTTGGTTTTTCTCTTGCTGATATGATGAATCACATTGATTGTTTTACGAGTGTTGAACCAGCCTTGTGTCCTGGAGATAAATCCTACTTGGTCATGGTGAATAATTTTCTTTTTTTTTTTTAATTTTCTTAATGTACTGTTGGATCCTATTGGCTAGTATCTTGTTGAGAATTTTTGCATCCATGTTCATCAGGGATATTAGTCTGTAATTCTCCTTTTTGGTGGGGTCTTTGTCTGGTTTTGGAATTAAGGTGATGCTGGACTCATAGAACGAATTTGGAAATGCTCCATCTCTTTCTATCTTTCCAAACAGCTTTAGTAGAATAGGCATGATTTCTTCTTTAAACGTTTGCTAGAATTCCCCTGGGAAGCCATCTGGCCCTGGACTCTTGTGTCTTGGGAGGTTTTTGATGACTGCTTCAATTTCCTCCCTGGTTATTGGCCTGTTCAGGTTTTCTGTTTCTTCCTGTTCCAGTTTTGGTAGTTTGTGGCTTTCCAGGAATGCATCCATTTCTTCTAGATTGCCCAATTTATTGGCATATAGCTGTTCATAATATTTTTTTAAAATCGTTTGTATTTCCCTGGTGTTGGTAGTGATCTCTCCTTTCTCATTCATAATTTATTAATTTGAGTCTTCTCTCTCTTCTTTTTAATAAGGTTGGCTAATAGTTTATCTGTCTTATTAATTCTTTCAAAGAACCAACTCCTGGTTCTGTTGATCTGTTCCACAGTTCTTCTGGTCTCGATTATTTGAGTTCTGCTCGAATTTTAATTAACTCTCTTCTTCTGCTGGGCGTAGGGTCCATCTCCTGTTTTTTCTCTAGCTCTTTTATGTGTAAGGTTAGCTTTTGTATTTGAGTTCTTTCCAGTTTTTGAATGGCTGCTTGTATTGCGATGTATTTCCCCCTTAGTACTGCTTTTGCTGCATCCCAAAGATTTTGAACAGTTGTATCTTCATTCTCATTAGTTTCCATGAATCTTTTTATTTTTTTTTTTTCCATGAATCTTTTTAATTCTTCCTTAATTTCCTGGTTGACCCTTTCATCTTTTAGCAGGATGGTCCTTAACCTCCACGTGTTTGAGGTCCTTCCAAACTTCTTGTTGTGATTTAGTTCTAATTTCAAGGCATTATGGTCTGAGAATATGCAGGGGACGATCCCAATCTTTTGGTATCAGTTCAGACCCGATTTGTGACCCAGTATGTGGTCTATTCTGGAGAAAGTTCCATGTGCACTTGAGAAGAATGTGTATTCAGTTGAGTTTGGATGTAAAGTTCTGTAGATATCTGTGAAATACATCTGGTCCAGTGTATCATTTAAAGCTCTCTTTTCTTTGGAGATGTTATGCTTAGAAGACCTATAGAGGGTAGAAAGAGCTAGATTGAAGTCACCAAGTATAAGTGTATTATTATCTAATTATTTCTTCACTTTGGTTATTAATTGGTTTAAATATTTGGCAGCTCCCACATTCGGGGCATATATATTGAGGATTGTTAAGTCCTCTTGTTGGATAGATCCTTTAAGTATGAGATAGTGCCCCTCTTCATCTCTCACTACAGTCTTCGGGGTAAATTTTAGTTTATCTGATATAAGAATGGCTACCCCTGCTTTCTTTTGAGGGCCATTTGAATGGTAAATGGTTCTCCAACCTTTTATTTTCAGGTTGTAGGTGTCCTTCTGTCTAAAATGAGTCTCTTGTAGACAGCAAATAGATGGGTCCTGCTTTTTTATCCAGTCTGAAACCCTGCACCTTTTGATGGAGTCATTAAGCCCGTTCACATTCAGAGTTACTATTGAAAGATATGAGTTTAGTGTCATCATGATATCTATTCAGTCCTTGTTTTTGTGGATTGTTCCACTGGACTTCTTCTTAAAGGGGAATTTTAAGAGTCCCCCTTAAAATTTCTTGCAGAGCTGGTTTGGAGGTCACAGATTCTTTTAGTTCCTGCCTGTCTTGGAAGCTCTTTATCTCTCTTTCCATTTTGAATGAGAGCCTTGCTGGATAAAGTATTCTTGGTTGCATGTTCTTCTCATTTAGGACCCTGAATATATCGTGCCAGCCCTTTCTGGCCTGCCAGGTCTCTGTGGAGAGGTCTGCTGTTACCCTAATACGCCTCCCCATAAAAGTCAGAGATTTCTTGTCTCTTGCTGCTTTAAGGGTCTTCTCTTTATCTTTGGAATTTGCAAGCTTCACTATTAAATGTCGAGGTGTTGAATGGTTTTTATTGATTTTAGGGAGGGATCTCTCTATTTCCTGGATCTGAATGCCTGTTTCCCTTCCCAGATTAGGAAAGTTTTCAGCTATGATTTGTTCAAATACATATTATGGCCCTCTGGCCCTTTCGGCGCCCTCAGGAACCCCAATTAAACGTAGGTTTTTCTTCCTCAGGCTGTCATTTATTTCCCTTAATCTGTCTTCATGGTCTTTTAATTGTCTGTCTCTTTTTTCCTCAGTTTCCCTCTTTGCCATCAACTTGTCTTCTATGTCACTCACTCATTCTTCCACCTCGTTAACCCTCGTCGTTAAGACTTCTAGTTTGGATTGCATCTCATTCAATTGATTTTTAATTTCTGCCTGATTGGATCTAAATTCTGCTGCCATGAAGTCTCTTGAGTCCTTTATGCTTTTTTTCTAGAGCCACCAGTAGCTGTATAATAGTGCTTCTGAATTGGCTTTCTGACATTGAATTGTAATCCAGATTTTGTAACTCTGTGTGAGAGAGGACTGTTTGATTCTTTCTTTTGAGGTGATGTTTTCCTTCTAGTCATTTTGCTCAGTGCAGAGTGGCCAAAAACAAGTTGTATTGGGAAAAGGAGAAAAAGAGAGAGAGAGAAGGAAAGACAAGCGAAAAAGAAAAAAGAAAAAAGGAAGATAAAAGGAAAAAAGAGAAGAAAAAGAGAAAGAAAAAGAAAGAAAGGTGGAAAAAATGGGGGAAGCAGTCAGAAAATCAAAAAGAAAAAAACAAGAAAAGAAAAAAACACGGGGTGTATCTTGTGCTTTTGTATACTTTAAGTCCCTTGACTTCCCCTGGAACTTGTCCGGCTAGCTGGTCTTCTGGGGGAGGGGCCTCTTCTGCTGATTTTCAGGTGTTAGCACTTGGGGGAGCTGCTCAGCCCCTGCCTGGTGCAGGGCTCAGTGGGGGTTGTATACCCCGTGAAGCCGCAGGAGGAACAACCGCAGTGGCTGCGGCAGCTCTGGAGCCCTGGAGTCAGCTCCCGCAGTAACTACAGAGCTCTCCGTCTGCAGGGCCTGGAGGCTCCAGGGCGGGGCCGCTGATCTGCTCAGCTCAGGGCAGGAGCTTCCTTGCTGTCCTGGGCCCTCCCGGCCTCTGCCTGTCCCGGGGGGAGGCCGGATCCCGGGCTGTCTGGCTCGAACTGCTCCGGAGCCTGCACTGTTGGATTCGGGCTCCTGCCACACAGCCCCCTGCGGAGCCGCCGCCCGAGCCCCTCCCAGCTGCTCCGGGTCCCGCCGTGCACGCTGCAGCCCTTAGGGAGCTCGGCGCACTCCCCCGGGGCGCAGGTGTCTGTTAGTGTCCCCGGGAGCCCGAGGGCATCCCCGCCCTCCTGGGTCCTGCTCCAACTCCCTGCGCCCCTTTCCGCCCGGGAAGGTTGGTGCAGCTCTTGCTTCTCCGGACGGGGATCTCCTGTCCTGGGGGCATTCGCCCCAGCCTCAGCCCAGCTCCTGGGGGGCCCCTCCCCCTTAGATGCCTTTTGTTTCTTTATTTCTGTTTCCCCGTCTTCCTACCTTGATAGAAGCGCGAACTCTTCTCACTGTAGCGTTTTAGCTGTTCTCTCTTTAAATCTCAGGCCGAATTCGTAGATTTTCAGGATGATTTGAAGGTTATCTAGGTAATTTGGTGGGGACAGGTGATTGGGGACCCTACTCTTCCGCCATCTTTAGAGGGAACATTCCTCAGCATCTTAAAAGCCATCTATGAAAAGCCCACAGCAAATATCATTCTCAATGGGGAAGCCTTTCCCCTAAGATCAGGAACAAGACAGGGATGTCCACTCTCACCACTGCTATTCAACATAGTACTAGAAGTCCTAGCCTCAGCAATCAGGCAACAAAAAGAAATCAAGGCATTCAAATTGGCAAAGAAGAAGTCAAACTCTCCCTCTTCACCGATGACATGATACTCTACATAGAAAACCCAAAAGACTCCACCCCAAGATTGCTAGAACACATACAGCAATTTGGCAGTGTGGCAGGATATACCCAGCAATCAGTGGCATTTCTAAACACTGTCAATGAGACTGAAGAAAGAGAAATTAAGGAGCCAATCCCATTTACAATTTCACCCAAAGCATAAGATCCTTAGGAATAAACCTAACCAAAGAAGTAAAAGATCTATACCCTAAAAACTACAGAACACTTCTGAAAGAAACTGAGGAAGACACAAACAGATGGAAAAATATTCTATGCTCATGGTTTGGAAGAATTAATATTGTGAAAATGTCATTGCTACCCAGGGCAAGTTACACATTTAATGCAATCCCTATCAAAATACCATGGACTTTCTTCAGAGAGTTGGAACAAATCATCTTAAGATTTGTGTGAAATCAGAAAAGACCCCGAATAGCCAGGGGAATTTTAAAAAAAGAAAACCATAGCTGGGGGCATCACAATGCCAGATTTCAGGTTGTACTAGAAAGCAGTGGTCTTCAAGACAGTGTGGTACTGGCACAAAAACAGACACATAGATCAATGGAACAGAAGAGAGAATCCAGAAGTGGACTCTCAACTTTATGGCCAACTAATATTCGACAAAGGAGGAAAGACTATCCACTGGAAAAAAGACAGTCTCTTCAATAAATGGTGCTGGGGAAATTGGACATCCACATGCAGAAGAATGAAACTAGACCACTCCCTTGCACCATACACAAAGATCAACTCAAAATGGATGAAAGATCTAAATGTGAGACAAGAGTCCATCAAAATCCTAGAGGAGAACACAGGCAACACCTTTTTTGAACTTGGCCACAGTAACTTCTTGCAAGATACATCCATGAAGGCAAGAGAAACAAAATCAAAAATGAACTATTGGCACTTCATCAAGATAAGAAGCTTTTGCGCAGCAAAGGATACCGTCAACCAAACTCAAAGACAACCTACAGAATGGGAGAAGATATTTGCAAATGTCCTATCAGATAAAGGGCTAGTATCCAAGATCTATAAAGAACTTAATTAAACTCAACAGCAAAGAAACAAACAATCCAATCATGAAATGGGAAAGAGACATGAAGAGAAATCTCACAGAGGAAGACATAGACATGGCCAACAAGCACATGAGAAAATGCTCCACATCACCTGCCATCAGGGAAGTACAAATCAAAACCACAAGGAGATACCACCTCACACCAGTGAGAATGGGGAACATTAACAAGGCAGGAAACAACAAATGTTGGAGAGGATGTGGAGAAAGGGGAACCCTCCTGCACTGTTGGTGGGAATGTGAGCTGGTGTAGCCACTCTGGAAAACAATGTGGAGGTTCCTCAAAGAGTCAAAAATAGACCTGCTCTATGACCCAGCAATTGCACTGCTGGGGATATATCCCAAAGATACAGATGAAATGAAACGTCGGGACACCTGCGTTTCCAGCAGTGTTTCTAGCAGCAATGTCCACAATAGCCAAACTGTGGAAGGAGTCTCGGTGTCCATCGAAAGATGAATGGGTAAAGGAGATGTGGTTTATGCATACAATGAAATATTCCTCAGCCATTAGAAATGACAGATACCCACCATTTGTTCTGACATGGATGGAACTGGAGGGTATTATGCTGAGTGAAATAAGTCAATCGGAGAAGGACAAACATTATATGTTCTCATTCATTTGGGGAATATAAAAAATACTGAAAGGGAATAAAAGGGAAAGGAGAGAAAATGAGTGGGAAATATCAGAGAGGGTGACAGAACATGAGAGACACCTAACTCTGGGAAACGAACTAGGGATGAGGGAAGGGGAGGTGGGTGAGGGGTGGGGGTGACTGAGTGATGGGCACTGAGGGGGGCCCTTGATGGGATGAGCACTGGGTGTTATTCTATATGTTGGCAAATTGAACAGCAATAAAAAGTAAATTTACAAAAAAAAAAAAAAAAGACAAAGAACAAAGGAGCCCTCAGCAGAAAGAAAGGAGCTAATCAAATCTGGTTCTTTCACTTTCCAGAGTTCTGCCACCATGTGAGGCTACTGCCCCAAACCTGTAGTCACATGGAGGGAGCCCCTGCCTCAGGCCTGCCAGTAACTTGACATTACCTGAAGGCAGGGAAGGCAAGCATGGAAGGTGAAAGAGGGACTAGAGAAGCAGGAAACTGAGCAGGAAAGAAGAATATATGCCTGCAAATTAAGGTTGAATTTGAGACAAATTCTACCATTGAAGGCTGTTACATACTAGCCAGGTTCAGTAGTAAAGATCTGTATTTGATTCTTGAATCATTCATGTTTTTGTTAGGTCTATAATACTTATTACAAACATACAAATCTTCATTTCTAAGGTTCAATAACTGACTTGCATGTGAATTTTTTCCGTGACAGGAGTTTATAAGTTCAAGAGTAATCGTAGCTAATTTGAACAAAAAAAGTAGGTCTAAAAGTCCTAGGGTATCTTACTGTGTCTGTTTTTAATCCTTTAGTCCTGCCCTGAGTGAATTGACAGCAGTATCCTCTGAAGGACTCTCCAGTGCACAGTGAGCTATGATGAGTACATTACATAGATATGTATCTGTACACACACACAAACACACACAAACATTGAGATTTGGGATGTTCACTCTCAGGATCACGCATGGGAATACAGAGTTCCCCTGATAACTGTTTGTAAAGTCTTCTCTATAAGCTTCTATATACCCTTTGTCTTTTAAAAAGAGATAGAAGACGAATAGGTCATAGAAGGAGTTCTCTTTCCCCTAGTCTTTACCCTTAATACTAGTAGCCAAACTACAGAAAACTTAGATTGCCTATGCCTGTGACTCTGTTGGAGTGGGTCAAGGGAGGAGAAAAACCTTTTTGGAGAAAGGAGAATAATAGTAAATGATAAACAGTAAATAGTATCACTGGACAAGCTGCAGAGGATGCCTCAACAGAAAAGAATGGAGCTAATAGACCTGGATCTGTTTGTTTTTCTACCATGTGCAGCTGGTCCCCCAAGCCCAGACCTACCATCACATTGCATAGAGCCATTTGCTCAGACCTGTGGTGACTTGATACTATTTGAGGGTTAGAAAAGACATCCATGACTCCTAAGGAGCACAGACGGATTGGAGGTACTTCAGGAAATTAGGTTATTCAACTGAAATGCATACTTTTTTTTTTTTTAGATTGATTGATTGATTGATTCAGAGAGAGAGAGAGACAGAGACACAGGCAGAGAGAGAAGCAGGCTCCTTGCAGGAAGCCTGTCATGGGACTCAATCCCCGGTCTCCAGGATCACACTCCGGGCTGCAGGCGGCGCTAAACCACTGCGCCACCGGGGCTGCGCTGAAATGCATACTTACACTGATGTAAATCAATCAATCAATCAATCCCACCTTAAGAAGATGTTATACTTTGGGTCAGATTCAGTAGTAAAGAACTATATTTAAATCTTGAGTCATTCGTTTTTTGACAGGTGTAAGGTATTCATTACATATAAGGCCTCATTTCTGGGGGAAATGACATATCAGGTTTCAAATAACTGATTTACATGTACATTATTAAAGAGTCATCTATTTTGCACGTTAAAGAGTAATATTAACTAGTTTGAACCAAAAAATATTTAGAAAATTATGTAGTGTCTATGTCAATTTATTAATTTTTTCCATTGAACTAAGATTTTCATTATTTTCATTACATAAAGTTCATTTCTAGGGTAAAATTAAAAACCAGGCTTCAATGAGCTGATTAAGATCTTATTTTTTAGGTCAACTAGATTATAAATTAGATTGTAGATTGTAGAGTAGACAATCTACAATCTAGTACAACTAGATTGTAGAGTAATTGTAGCTGATTTGCATTTAAAAATAAGTCTAGAAAGGCAAGGAGTCTTACTATATACATTTTTAATCCTGTAGCTATAATGCAAATGAATTGGAAAAAGTAGCCTGTGTTAGAGCCACCAAGGAAAGGTAAGATATAAATATATGTAGAGAGAGGAAGGGGAATACTGAAGTTTAGGAGATCCAATTAGTTATGAAGTCCTGTCTCTAACAATTATTTAGATCTTATCCAAGGAAAAGATATCCATGACATGTGAGAAGTAGAGGTGGTGGAGGGACTGAGGTTCCAGATAACTAATTGACATATTTTTTAAGAGTTCAATCAGTTTAAAAAAAAAAAGAGTTCAATCAGTTTATATATTGTAGAGTAAATATATCTAAATTCAACCAAAAAAAAAGTAAGTCTGTGAACCCACTTGGTTCTATGTACATTTTTAGTCTTTCACACTGACCTGAATAAAGTGATGTCAGAAGTATTTGACTACTTAGATATATTTTACCTTTCAATAATGATGCATTAAAGACTACTGATATCATTTATTTGGGTCAGTGCTATATATACATTGATCTCTCTACATATAGAGAGAGCCCAATAAAGGCAGAGAGACACAGAAGAAGACAGAAGCAGAAGACAGAAGAGGGGAGGGGAAATGGGGAAGGGAGAGACAGAAAAGGACAAAGGGTGGAAGAAGGAAGGGGGGTGAGATGGCAGGGAGATGAGTGGGGGAAAGGAAGCTAGAGAGATTTGTAAAATTCAATCTTGGAAGTACTCATGAGAATGAGTTTTCTGGACAATAAATCTAAAATTCTTTCTAAATATTTAGATTATCCAGTGAGCTAAGTCATGTTTACTATGTCCTTTAGATTCAAAGACTTATTTTTGTTCAAATAAATTTTCACATCACTGTTCCATGTAGCAAATCTCTAATGACATGTTTTTGCATTTGTTGGTGGTTAAAGTATAATAGAACGACTCTCCAGAATCCCTGATGATGGTGAAGACATTGTCTTTCTCAATTCATATGAGTAAGTCAGTTTGAAGTTTGGAGGAAGGGGGCCCTTAGTGGATCTCTTATCTTTGCAAGGTAGAGCTTGTGCTAAGGCAAAAGTAAAAAAACTGTGGAAAAGTATCAAAATGTTTGTGAGGGAGAGTACACAATAATGACTTAAATTAAATTAACAGATAAGTACCATGCTTGAAAAAATATTTCCATACATTCACAGGTAAATGTTCTTGTAGTTTAATGGGTTTTGTCTATGAGCAAATGGGACTGAGAACAAAAGTGAACACATTTTTCTAATTAAGGGTATCTTTCATGCTCATTGGGATTTTATTAATTTTAACTTGTTTCTGAGTAATCTCCCTAAGAGTACTTCCTATTGCACTGACTTGAAGGCATTTTTACCATGTACTCATTCATGGCAAGGAAACAATACATTCTTAAAGTCACATGTGTCTAAACTGTAGAAATATTGATGAGATTTTTCTTCTGCTTTTCTTTTCAACACTTATTTAGGCATTCAGAAGCTTGTGCCATTGTTAGAGAGTGAGTAGTGCTGAAGAGGAAATTAGCTGGTCACTGTTGGAATTTTTTTGCTGTCTAGACAAAGATTTACGTGGAAAATAAAAGGGAGACTAATGAATCCAAATAGATTTCCAGATTATCCATGAATTAATTTGCATTTTCTATGACTTTTCATCATGGGCCATCAATGAAGAGTGCACTCTGACATCCTAACTCTGGGAAACGAACTAGGGGTGGTGGAAGGGGAGGTGGGCAGAGGTGGGCGGGGGTGGGGGTGACTGGGTGACGGGCACTGAGGGAGGCACTTGAGGGGATGAGCACTGGGTGTTATTCTGTATGTTGGCAAATTGAACACCAATAAAAAATAAATTAAAAAAAAAAGGAGTTCACTCTGCTACTTAATTGCATTACAGATCTACATATTAGCTATACATTTTCTGCAATGAGGCTGCCCAGAACTGGAGCAAAATTTGTTTTGTTTTTGTTTTTTTTAAGTTTTTAATTCCAGTATAGCTAACATATAGCGTTATATTGGTTTCATGTTTAGAGTACAGTGATTTAAAAAAAATACAATATAGTGATTTGACAGTTCTATGTATTACCAGGTACTCATCATGACAAGTGCACCCTTAATCTATTTAACCCAACCCCCACATACTGGGTCACAAATCAGGTCTTAACCGATACCAAAAGATTGAGATCATCCCCTGCATATTCTCAGACCATAATGCCTTGAAATTAGAACAAAATCACAAGACGTTTGTAAGGATTTCAAACACGTGGAGGTTAAAGACCATCCTGCTAAAAGATGAAAGGGTCAACCAGGAAATTAAGGAAGAATTAAAAAGATTCATGGAAACTAATGAGAATGAAGATACAACTGTTCAAAATCTTTGGGATACAGCAAAACCAGTCCTGAGGGGGAAATTCATCGCAATACAAGCAGCCATCCAAAAACTGGAAAGAACTCAAATACAAAAGCTACCTTACACCTAAAGGAGCTAGAGAAAAAACAGCAAATAGATCCTACACCCAGTAGAAGAAGAGAGTTAATAAAGATTCGAGCAAAACTCAACGAAATTGAGACCAGAAGAACTGTGGAAGAGATCAACAAAACCAGGAGTTTGTTCTTTGGAAGAATTATTAAGATAGATAAACCATTAGCCAGCCTTATTAAAAAGAAGAGAGAAGACTCAAATTAATAAAATCATGAATGAGAAAGCAGAGATCACTACCAACACCAAGGAAATACAAACGATTTTAAAAACATATGAACAGCTATATGCCAGTAAATTAGGCAATTTAGGAGAAATGGACGCATTTCTGGAAAACCACAAACTACCAAAACTGGAACAGGAAGACAGAGAAAACCTGAACAGGCCGATAACCAGGGAGGAAATTGAAGCAGTCATCAAAAACCTCCCAAGACACAAAAGTCCAGGGCCAGATGGCTTCCCTGGGGAATTCTATCAAACGTTTAAAGAAGAAACCATACCCATTCTACTAAAGCTGTTCGGAAAGATAGAAAGAGATGGAGTACTTCCAAATTCGTTCTATGAAGCTAGCATCACCTTAATTACAAAACCAGACAAAGACCCCACCAAAAAGGAGAATTATAGACCAATATCCCTGATGAACATGGATGCAAAAATTCTCAACAAGATACTAGCCAATAGGATCCAACAGTACATTAAGAAGATTATTCACCATGACCAAGTGGGATTTATCCCCGGGATGCAAGGCTGGTTCAACACTTGTAAAACAATCAATGTGATTCATCATATCAGCAAGAGAAAAAGAAGAACCATATGATCCTCTCAATAGATGCAGGGAAAGCATCTGACACAATACAGCATCCATCCTGATCAAAACTCTTCAGAGTGTAGGGATAGAGGGAACATTCCTCAGCATCTTAAAAGCCATCTATGAAAAGCCCACAGCAAATATCATTCTCAATGGGGAAGCCTTTCCCCTAAGATCAGGAACAAGACAGGGATTTCCACTCTCACGACTGCTATTCAACACAGTACTAGAAGTCCTAGCCTCAGCAATCAGACAACAGAAAGAAATCAAGGCATTCAAATTGGCAAAGAAGAAGTCAAACTCTCCCTCTTCGCCGATGACATGATACTCTACATAGAAAACCCAAAAGCCTCCACCCCAAGATTGCTAGAACTCATACAGCAATTCGGCAGTGTGGCAGGATATGCCCAACAATCAGTGGCATTTCTAAACACTATCAATGAGACTGAAGAAAGAGAAATTAAGGAGCCAATCCCATTTACAATTGCACCCAAAAGCATAAGATCCCTAGGAATAAACCTAACCAAAGAAGTAAAAGATCTATACCCTAAAAACTACAGAACACTTCTGAAAGAAACTGAGGAAGACACAAAGAGATGGAAAAATATTCTATGCTCATGGTTTGGAAGAATTAATATTGTGAAAATGTCATTGCTACCCAGGGCAAGTTACACATTTAATGCAATCCCTATCAAAATACCATGGACTTTCTTCAGAGAGTTGGAACAAATCATCTTAAGATTTGTGTGAAATCAGAAAAGACCCCGAATAGCCAGGGGAATTTTAAAAAAGAAAACCAGAGCTGGGGCCTCACAATGCCAGATTTCAGGTTGTACTACAAAGCTGTGGTCATCAAGACAGTGTGGTACTGGCACAAAAACAGACACATAGATCAATGGAACAGAAGAGAGAATCCAGAAGTGGACTCTCAACTTTATGGCCAACTAATATTCGACAAAGCAGGAAAGACTATCCATTGGAAAAAAGACAGTCTCTTCAATAAATGGTGCTGGGGAAATTGGACATCCACATGCAGAAGAATGAAACTAGACCACTCCCTTGCACCATACACAAAGATCAACTCAAAATGGATGAAAGATCTAAATGTGAGACAAGAGTCCATCAAAATCCTAGAGGAGAACACAGGCAACACCTTTTTTGAACTTGGCCACAGTAACTTCTTGCAAGATACATCCACGAAGGTGAAAGAAACCAAAGCAAAAATGAACTATTGGGACTTCATCCAGATAAGAAGCTTTTGCACAGCAAAGGATACCGTCAACAAAACTCAAAGACAACCTCCAGAATGGGAGAAGATATTTGCAAATGACGTATCAGATAAAGGGCTAGTTTCCAAGATCTATAAAGAACTTCTTAAACTCAACAGCAAAGAAACAAACAATCCAATCATGAAATGGGCAAAGGACATGAAGAGAAATCTCACAGAGGAAGACATAGACATGGCCAACATGCACATGAGAAACTGCTCTGCATCACTTGCCATCAGGGAAATACAAATCAAAACCACAATGAGATACCACCTCACACCAGTGAGAATGGGGAAAATTAACAAGGCAGGAAACAACAAATGTTGGAGAGGATGTGGAGAAAGGGGAACCCTCCTGCACTGTTGGTGGGAATGTGAACTGGTTCCTCAAAGAGTTAAAAATAGATCTGCCCTACGACCCAGCAATTGCACTGCTGGGGATATATCCCAAAGATACAGATGCAATGAAATGCCGGGACACCTGCACCCCGATGTTTCTAGCAGCAATGTCCACAATGTCCAAACTGTGGATGGAGCCTCAGTGTCCATCAAAAGATGAATGGATAAAGGAGATGTGGTTTATGTATACAATGAAATATTCCTCAGCCATTAGAAACGACAGATACCCACCATTTGCTCTGACATGTATGGAACTGGAGGGTATTATGCTGAGTGAAATAAGTCAATCGGAGAAGGACAAACATTATATGGTCTCATTCATTTGGGGAATATAAAAAATACTGAAAGGGAATAAAGGGGAAAGGAGAGAAAATGAGTGGGAAATATCAGAGAGGGTGACAGAACATGAGAGACACCTAACCTTTTGAAATGAACAAGAGGTGGTGGAAAGGGAGGTGAGTGGGGGGTGGCGGTGACTGGGTGACAGGCACTGAATGGGGCACTTGATGGGATGAGTACTGGCTGTTATGCTATATGTTGGCAAATTGAACTCCAATAAAAAAAAATCTGTGTTGTTTGATTAAAAACTTAAATATATGAATGTCTTGTATCCTATATAGGGCAAGTAATTTTTCTGTTTGTCTATCTTTTCACTATGCAGAAATTTCTAATCTTTAGGCAATAGAGTATATCTATACTCATCTTTATACTGCATGCCTTTATTTTTTTAAGAAATTAATTTTGAACTGTTTTTTTAAGATTTTATTTATGTGTTTTTTCATGAGAGACACAGAGAGAGAGGCAGAGACAGAGGCAGAGGGAGAAGCAGGCTCCATGCAGGGAGCCCAATGTGGGACTTGATCCCAGGACTCTGGGGTCACGCCCTGAGCTGAAGGCAGATGCTCACCCATTGAGCCACCGAGGCATCCCTAACTCATGCCTTTAGAGTAGAGCTTAGAAACCTAACGTATATAACAAAATTTCTTCTATGTTTTGAATTTGTTTTCTACATTTAAATAAAACATCTTCCCAGAATTTATTTTGTATTAAGGTATAAAGCATAGGAATTTATTTTTCTCCTGAGTGACTACTGGTTTTTCAACATCAAAATTGCATCACCCTCTATTGTCTTTGCCCTATTTTAATGATCTTTATTATGCCTATCACCTTATAATTTACTAGGCTATTTATTTATTTATTGTACTTATGGTCTATCTTCACAATAAAAATGTAAGCATCATAAAGGAATAACATTTTGTTTATTTTAACTGCTTCTCTCCAGTGCCTACAGCAGTACCATGGCACATAGTAGGCATTCAATGAGATTGGTTGAATTAGTTAACTTGTTATTGAAAAAATTTTCCTTTTCAATGATTTTTAAACCCCTCTCTATTATATTATGAATCTTTACAGACTGCTTGCAGGATCTATTTTATTCCATCATTTCACTAGCCTTTTTATTATAGCATATTTTTCACACATTAAGGTATAATTTACAGCACACTAAAACATTTTTCAACTTAAGGTACAATTTATATATAATGAATTTATGCATTGTGTGGCAGTTCTGTGAGTTTTGACTAATACATTCATTTAGCCACCACCATAATTATGATAAGAAAAATTATATCATCTCCCTAAAATTTCTCAAGTCTGTTTAGCCCCTCCCACAACCTCAGGCTGTGGCAATCACTGATCTGTTTTCTGTCCTTATAGTTTTACATTTTCCAGAATGTCATTTAATGGATTTGAGTGGAATTATAGCCAATTGAAATTGGCTTCTTACATGCAGCATAATGATTTAGAGATCTATGCATATTAATACATGTATCAGTAGTACATTTCTTTTTATTCCTGACTTGTATTCCATTATTTGAATATACCATATTTCCTTATTCATTCACCCATTGAAGGACATGTGGGTTATTTCAACTTTAGGCCTACTATTTGTAATGTGGCTATGAACATTTGCAAGCAAATCTTTGTGTGGACATAAGTTTCATTTATCTTTGGTTAATGCTGAGCAATAGAATTGCTGAATCTTATGGTAAAGAGTATGTTAATTATAATAGAAATAATTTACCAAAAGGATACCATTTCATGTGTATGAGGGTTCTGGTTGCTGTGTATCCTCATTTGTACTTGGTTCATCCTTCCATTTTGTTTATTTTTTTAAGACAATTAATAGATGAGTAGAGATATCTCATTGAGACTTGAAATTGTACTTTCTTAATGATCATGATGTTATCTTTTCTTTTTTTTTTTTTTATTTATGATAGTCACAGAGAGAGAGAGAGAAGCAGAGACATAGGCAGAGGGAGAAGCAGGCTCCATGCACCGGGAGCCCGATGTGGGATTCGATCTTGGGTCTCCAGGATCACGCCCTGAGCCAAAGGCAGGCGCCAAACCGCTGCGCCACCCAGGGATCCCTGTTATCTTTTCTTATGCCTATTTACTTCTATAGATTATTTTGATGAAATGTCTGTCCAAATCTGTTTTTGTTTTTTTCTTATTATTGAGTTTTGAGAGTTCTTGATATATGCTGGATACAAGTTCTTTATCAGATGAATGTTTTACAAGTATTTTCTCTCAATCTGTAGCTTGTCTTTTCATTCTTTTAATAGTGTTTTTTGCACAGTGGAAATTTTAAATTTTGATGAAATCTAATTTTTTCCATTGAGATTGGGGTTTTGATGCTGTAAGAAATCTTTTCCTAATCCGAGGTCACAAATATTTTCTGTTTTTTTCTTGAAGTCTCATAGTTTTAGGTTTTACATTTAGGTATATGGATCCGTTTTGAGTTAATTTTTGTGTATATTGTGTGATACAGGTGGAAGAGTATTCTTTTTGCAAATGTATGCCCCATAATTCTACTACAGCTTCTTGTAAGGTTCTCTTTTCTCTATAGAATTGCCTTTGCATCCTTGTTGGAAATCAATTGACCATATACAGGGTCTATTTTGTTCTACTGTTCTGTGTGTCTATTCTTTAAACCATATTGTCTTATTAACTTCGGAGTAAATATTTTTACAGGTAGTGGTATCACTCTGCCTTTCCATATAAATTTTAGAATCAAGTTGTTTATATCTACAAAAAATTATGCTGTGATTTGTCTTATTAAGATTATGTTGAATCTATAAATTGGTTTGAGGAGAATTGACATCTAACCAATATTGAATTTTCTAATCTATGAACATGCTACATTTCTCATTTGGACCATGTTTTCTTTCACATGTTTTTATAATTTTCAGCATGCAAATCCTTCACATATTTTGTTAATTTATACTGAATTATTTCATGGGTTTTAGTGCTGATATAAGTAGTACAGTTACTTACATTGCTATTTTTCAATTGTTAATTACTAGTCTACAGAAATATAATTGAATTTTGTATATCAGCCTTTATTTGGAACTTTATTTATTAAGTCTTTCATCATTAAGGTTGATATCAGCCATAGGTTCTTTTTGTAAATTGTCAGGTTAGGGAGCTCATTCTATTTGCAGTTCACTGAAGGTTTTTATTATGAATGGCTGTTAAAATTTTGTTTAAAAACTAGTATTTTTTACGTTGTGAACATTAATAAAGGGAAACATCACTAAAATGAACTTGGGAGGCTTGGCAGAGGGAGTTCTTATATTCTACATTTGCTGCCAATTGCAAATCCAATGGGAAGAGACTTTGCAAATCAATACTACTTTACCAGCCCAGCAGGAAGAAGAAAGACTTTCTTCCTCCCCTAGTAACAGCTCAGCCAATGAGACAACTCACAACTTAGTCAATGAAGAGCCACTTATACTTCAACCTCCCAGTTTACTCCAGTGTACTTTTAGTTTATGACAGACCCTTCCAACTTTCCACTTTCCTCTATAAAATAGTATTTCTCTTCTTCATGGTTTTGCCATAGCTTGCTTGTCCCAGATTGCAATTCTCTGCTATTCCCAAATGAACACATTTTTTGCTGCGAAAATAACTGTCAGTGTTATTTTTTAAAAATATTTTAAAATTTACATTCAATTTAATTAACATACAGTGTATTTATTAGTCAAAGGGAGAGGTCAGTAATATATCAATTGCATATAACACCCAGTGCTCATTACATCAAGTGCCCTCCTTAATGCCCATCACCCAGTTATCCATCCCCTTACACACCTCCCCTCCAGCAACCTTCAATTTGTTTCCTATAGTTAAGAGTCTCTTATGTCTCTTATGGTTTGTCTGTCTCTCTGTTTTCATCTTATTTTTCTTTCTCTTCCCCTATGCGTGTCTGTTTTGTTTCTTAAATTCCACATATGAGTGAAATCATACGATAGTTGGCTTTCTCTGACTGACTTATTTCACTTAGTGTAATACCTTCTAGTTCTACCATGTTGTTGCAAATAGCAAGTTTTCATTCTTTTTGATGGCTGAGTAATATTCCATTGTTCATATATACCACTTCTTCTTTATCCATTCATCTGTCAATGGACATCGGGGTCTTTCCATAGTTTGGCTATTGTGGACATTGCTGCTAGAAACATTGAGATGCATGTGTTCCTTCGAATCACTGTGTTTGTAATCCTTTGGATAAATACTTAGTAATGCAATTGCTGGGTCATAGTGTAGCTCTATTTTTAACTTTTTGAGGACCCTCCATACTGTTTTCTAGAGTGGTTTCACCAGTTTGCATTCCCACCAACAGTGTAAGAGAGTTTCCCTTTCTCTACATCCTTGCCAACATCTTTTGTTTCCTGGGTTGTTAATTTTAGCCATTGTGACCGGTGTGAGGTGGTATCTCATTGTGGTTTTGATTTGTATTTCCCTGAGGGCAGTTTTATGTTTAAGGTTAACATTACTTGGTGATCTCAAATGGAATCCAGAGAAGACCCTCAACAGCTCTGAGGCTGGTGAGCAAACAGGTGCTGGTACCCACAGAGCTAGTTGTACTCACTGCTTTCTCGCCCACCCTGGAGTTTGAGGGTAAGTTTTCTCCTAGATTTTGACTCTGCACTTTATGTTCAAGCTCTTCAGACTTTATTCAGGACCTGTTTTAAGGTCTTGTTTTTTTTTTTTTTTTAATTTGAGAGTACTCATTTGACCTTTGGTCCAACTCTTTTTCAGAACCAGACTGTTCCTGTTGGAATTGTGCCAGTTTGAAATGTTGGTCTGACCCCCTTTGGGGATTGGACCATTCCATCTAGAACTGCCTATTGGAACTACACTAGCCTTTAGTCTGACTCCTGTTTGGAATCAGACTGTTCCTATTAAACTGTGCTAGCCTTTGGTCTGACTCCTTTTCAGAACCACATTTTTCCTATTGGAAGTTTGCTGGCTTTTGGTTTGATTCCTTCTAGAACCAGGCTGCTCCTATTGAAAATACTGTTGAGGGATTTTTCTCTTTATTCTAAAGAAAAAAAAATTCTAAGAAATGGGATTTCAGTCATCAAAATGCTCTGAGGGTTGCCTTCCCCCTCCACCACCACCACCACTGGGACTCTGTGGGTTTTATGTTTTAAAACTATGGTTCCTTCAAATGTGCATTTATAACTATGTGGACTGACCTAACCAAAAAATAATTTAGAACTTCAATGGTCTTATAAGAAATTTCAATCTCCCCCAATTTTTTTTACTCAAAATTAAGTTAGAAAGCCATGGCTCTACTACAAACAAATAAAAAACTGAATGGGATACCTCTTTTAAATGGTATTTCGAGGCTTCCAGATGTTTTCAGGATTCTGTTTGCTTCTTTGTAAAATACTGTTTCTAAATTAATTGAAGCAAACAAACAATTGAAAGGAGTCAAAATGGCTTCTGAGGCCTCTCCCTGCCCGACTCCCCTGCTGCAGACGCCTCGAAGCCACCTTGTGCTCAGTACCCCCCCACAGAACTTGCCTTTTCCTCCCCCTCTCCCTACGCCTCCTCTCCTGAAACCATTAAAACCTGCCTCTTCACAGTTAAGTCTTGTGAGTACCTAAATAAACCTCAAGTTTCCCACATTCCCTGGACTGAGACCAAATTGAGAACCATAGTTAAAAGAGTTTCTTTAAAAAAAAAAAAAAAGATTTTATTTATTCATGAGCGCAGAGAGAGAGAGAAAGAGAGGCAGAGACATAGGCAGAGGGAGAAGTGGGCTCCATGCAGGGAGCCCCATGTGGGACTCGATCCCAGAGTCCAAAGGCAGATGCTCAACCACTGAGCCACCCAGGCATCCCTAAAAGAGTTTCTTAAAGTGATTAATACCTCCATAAGTTTACTGAAGAATTTAGTGTAATTATTCAAACTTCCACCCTGGTTTCTCAGATTTCTATCAGTTTGTCCACATGCTTGTCGGTGACCAGGCCAAACATTGGATGAAACTAGCTAGGGCAGCCTGGGTGGCTCAGCGGTTTAGGGCCTGCCTTTGGCCCGGGGTATGATCCTGGAGACCCAGGATCGAGTCCCGCATCGGGCTCCCTGTATGGAGCCTGCTTCTTCCTCTGCCTGTGCCTCTGCCTTTCTCTCTGTGTCTCTCATGAATAAATAAAATCTTAAAAAAAAAAAAAAAAAAGAAAGAAACTAGCTAATGTGCAGCCACACCCCAGCAGACTTAGTCTAGAAGGGATGATGGTCTAGTGAGGCCAAAGAAAAGACCCAGAAACAGAAATTGAAATTGGGAGAACTTATGTATAGGGAATCCATGAGTACCCAACTGTACAAAGCATCCACTGCTGGGAGCTATGTACAGCAAGTTTTTATATCATAGCAATTTACTCTACCAACTATCAGTGGCCTTTCCCCACCTTGCATGGACAGTATTTCCAAGGAGATCAAGGCCTGCCACCTGGAGACACTTAATTAGAAGAGAGATGCCCCCAGAGCCCCTGAGCTTGAACACTGAACAGTGTTTTTCTGTACATTCTGCTTGATGGGAATATAGAGAGAAGACAGGATCTCTACATTCTCCAGATAGTGCTTAACAGGGGCACTTGGGATATGCTTGCATGATCTGGCTATCCAGCATGTACCCTGCATCCCAGCACACCTTGAATGGCCGGCACATTCTTTACATGCCCCTCTTCCATGATGTCTCTGGAGCCAGATATGCCGAGGTACACTGCAACCAAATCCCACAGCAACAGTATAAGCCACAGCATTCAAATTATAGGAGAACACAAATAACTAAGAAACTATAAAAAAAACATTCTGCCAGGAACAAAGCAAATGATTTAACCAAGCACTAACAAGGTCAGTAGCCAGGGAATCAGTAGCTTTAATATGTTCAATTAAACTAGTCATGACTTGGGAAATGTGAGAATAATCAGGTACATACATACAGCACTCTGTCTTGATGACAGCACATGTCAGTAACCATTCTACTCTGCAGATCTACTTGTCCCATTTGGAAACTCCCTCCAGTAAGGAGGGTGGTTGCCTTATGGGTGGAATTAAAGGTAGTAGTCATGTGTCTGGTTAAAGCCTATACCTGCCATTCTATGTCAGTGGTGGGCCACAGAAGGGTAGAGAGTGGACAGGGATTGGAATCACCAAGATGTTCTATTGGTTTTATGTCAGGTCCTGACCACTTCCCAATTGGTAGGCTTCTAAGTGGGTAAATATACAGCCTGGCAGGTAGGGGCACCCCCAAATCCACCTAGTTTAGGTATAGGGTAAGTAGGGCCAGCCATGGGTACCATATGCCCAGCTCCATCCCACAGAGAGGGGAAGGTATCCACAGGAATGGATGTTTGTTGTCTCCAAAGCCAGGTCTCAGCAGTGATGAGTACAGTGTAATTGCATTGTTGTGTGGTTATCCTTCCTACATTCTGACCTGTAGCATTGTGGTCCTATTGTGCTTCTCTATGAGGCCACTCCCATAGTTTGTACCTGGGTTGCATTTAATCACTCCAAGCCATCCCAAATGGTATATTCTATTGGCAGAGTCTTAGTTATCTGTTCCAATATCAATTGGAAAAATTTGCTCTTTGTGTCTTCCTGGGCAGAAAGCCTAGCTACCCAGTGAATATGGGTCAGTCCAGGTAGGGGATTGAAAGCGTTACATCAAGCATAGAAATATTCCTTTTTTTTTTTTTTTTTTTTTTTTTTTTTAGTGTAGAAACATTCCTAAGTGGATAGCAGCTTGGATTCCTCAGAGGAGACCCATAGTCACTGATAGGAGGAGTTCACTACACACCCAACAGTTGGTCTTATTCTATATAGGAATTGTGTTCAGAGCTCATTTGGTAAATAGGTTTCCTATGCAGAATCTAAGGGCAAAAAACAAGATGTTGAGTAGGCACCAAAAAAGGCAAGTCCCAATTGTCTAATAGAATGCAGGGGTGGTGGTTGTCTGAGATAACCTTACCCCTCACTACAGTTTAGCTCCAGATTTACAGTACCAAATCATTTCTTCCCTTTCTGCTACATGGTGGGACAAACCTAAAATTGTTTTAGGATTGTGGGGATATAACAATGCTCCATAGGGCAATTATGATAGTATCCCTTTCTATAAGAGGCCTAGGGTTATGGATCTTCATTGTTTTCAGTGGAGTAGGGTGAAGAAATGGGATGATGGTTAGGGCCTGTCCTATCCCTATCCTACAGGACTGCAAACCTTAAATACTGTGGACTCGTTTGCCATTTCCAGGGCCACTTAGTTACATGTTCCCCTATAGATGGATCTTGTGGCAAGAGCAGTAAAAGGTTACCTGTGTCCCTACCTGCAGCAAAGAGCATCCTTCTTGCATGCTGTTTACTTGTATTCTAAGGGTATCAGTCCTTAAGCGAATAGAGTATAGGCACTGAGTCAACTGGAATGTTCATATTTATTTAATGTCCATATAGCTGTTGACAGGTGATATGTCCAAACGGCCAGTGACTGAGTTTCTTGTCCAGTTGTTTGAACAGTCCACTCATGCATCCTATCAACTGAGCTGCAGTGGGATTGTATGGTGGATGGAAATGCCAAAGGATGTCTTGAGCTTTGGCCCACACTTGCAGTATATATCCTGTGAAGTGGGAGTCTTGGTTGCTCTCAGTGACACTGGGCACCTTATATGCAGCACCCAGCTGTTCCAGGCCACAGATGGTGGCTTCTGTGTAGCATGCTTGCTGGGGTTGGCTTGCAGGAGTCCTGAATAAATGTCACACATGTCAAAGCATAATGATAGCCATAAAAGAGGGGAAGGGGACCAATATAGTCAATCTGCCATCTCTGAATTTGGTGGCTACCGCCCCCCTCCATCTATCTAGTGTCTCTTGACAAAGGGCATGGTCACTCTGGGCACAGATTGGGCACTACTGGCAGATGATTACAGTATCTCTGTAATACAGTGGCAACCCCCAGTTCTTAGCAATTTCCCACAGAGTATGTTGTCTTTACTTTGTTGTATATGTTGTATTTGTTGTATAGCTAAGCGACATTATCTTCTGTTGGCATATCTTATAGGAGGGAGATGTGGCCCTATTCATCAGCCTGTTGATTACCAGGTGGGGTGTGTGCAGTGTGTGCATCTATATGGTAAACAATAGTGTTCATATCTTGTATGCACTGGAGTTCCACATGTTGTTTCCCCAGAGTGGATGGCCTGCCACCATCTAGTCCTGTGCCTCCCACTGAAGAAGTCATGTAGTTGGTCCCTTATAGATTTCCAGATATCTGCATAGAACAATGGAATCAGGCTCATGAAGCTATACCATCTATGGTACTTGCAGTTTGGCCCATTGACTACTGTGTCCAATTCCAGAGTCTATAGATACTTTCAGTTGAGGGTTGGTTGGCAATGGCTGTCCAGGTGCAGGGGTCATCCTTTGTTGTGTCTTCAGCGTACAGTCATGCTCAGGGATTGATCCATGTCCTTCCTACGTAAAGAATGGCAGCTATGGTAGCTCTGCTGCCTCAGTGAGTGGCTGTCCTTCAGAGGTGACAGGCCAAGAATGGAGTGCTGCTCCACACTAAGAGGGCTGTTTGTCAAAGCACTCTGTGGTTGCAAGTAAACATGCGCTTGGCTATAGTCTGGATTTGGGCAATGACTGACTTGGGCTCTTGAAATGTATCCTTTAGCCATCCTACTATAGGATACTGAGTGTAAATGGTCACTGGGATCCTTTTAGTCATGTCTTCTACTTGCTGTAAGACATGGTAAGTAACCCACATTTGTTCTAAAATTCAATATTGCATTTCAGGTATACATATATACCACCTCTTCTTTAGCCATTTGTCTATCAATTGACATTTGAGCTGCTTTCATAATTTGGCTATTGCAAATAATGCAATAAGCATAGCAGTGCATATATCCTTTGGATTCATGTTTTCATATTTTTGGAGTACATACCCAGCTGTGGAATTACTGGATCATATGTAATTCTGCTTTTAATTTTTTGAAGAACTTCCATCTGTTTTCCACAGTGACTACACCTGTTGGTACTGCCACCCACACCCTTCCTCACCAACACCTGTTGTTCTTGTTTTTTTTTTTTTTATTTTAGCAGTTTTGACAGACATGAGAAGATATGTCATTGTGGTTTTGATTTGAATTTTCCTAATAGTGAGTTGATGTTGAATATCTTTTCATGTGTTTGTTGGCCATCTGTATGTCTTCTTTGGAGAAATGTCTATTCATGTCTTCTGCTCATTTTTAAATTGGATTATTTGGAGGTTTTGGTGTTGAGTTGTATAATTTCTTTACATATCTTGGATAACTCTTTATCAATATGTCATTTGCAAACATCCTCTCACACTCAATAGGTTGTCTTTTCATTTGGTTGTTTCCTTCACTGTGAAGAAGCTTTTTACTTTGATATAATCCCAATAATTTTATTTTGTTTTTGCTTCCCTCACCTTAGGAGATATACTTAGAAAAATGCTGCTACAGCTGGTGTCAAAGAAATTACTGCCTATATCTTCTTCTATGAATTATATGGTTTGAAATCTCACATTTAGGTCTCTAATCTATTGTAAGTTTGTTGGCTCAACCCCTTTGCTGAGGCTGCAATCACACTGAACTCAGGGCACCCTTCCCCCATATTGTACCTTGAGAGTCTTCAATTGGCGGATGGGGCCTGCAGACTACCTAGATACCTGCCCCCAATCCCTCTACCAGAACTGCAGTGACCCCAAACTGTTGGTCTCTCTCCCTGTGCTGTCCCTTGGGAGGTTTTTGTTGGTGGATGGGGCCAGTAGTTCAGATGCCTGCCTCCAGTCTATCTACTTGGGCAGCATATGAATTGATTGACAGGGCACTCTGCACTGCCAGTTAGTTATAAGGTTCAGCTACTGGGACTGCAGTGGAACTGGTGTGTGTAGTTATCTTCCCCTCTTCTCAGGGCACTTGTCCCTTTGAGGGGAGGCCCTCTCAGTGGGGCATGTTGGACGTGGCAGACCCACAAGAGAACATGAGGGTAGGGCACACGATATTAGCAAGGTAAATGTAAAGTGTTCTAAGTAGTTCCCACAAGTGCCAGGTTATCTAGGCTGCTCTCTAGCACATACTCCGAGATTAGTAAATAAATATTCACTATACCCCAGGTACTTTTCAAACTGCTGATTCTATGCTTATCTCAGTCAGATTGTTATTCTGGCTCCTTAAGGGCAGGAACTCAGTTTCCTATTGCCCTCTGACTCTCCCAGAACTAAGCCCACTGATTTTTAAAGTGCCCTGAGTTAAGCCCTTCTAGCTGTACAAACCCAAATCTAAGCCCTACTGGTTTTCATAGCCAAATACAATGGGACTCGTCTTCCTATATTGCAGGTCCCTCATGTCTGGGGTACCTGCTGTAGAGTCTACTCCTCTCCTTCTTCCATGCTTGTGGGGTCCCTCTTGTTTGTGGTTAGTCTCAGCAAGAGTTTTATTTCTGACCACATCTCCACCCCACCTACACTTTTAAAAAAGATTTTATTTATTCATGAGAGATAAAGAAAGAGAGGTAGAGACACAGGCAGAGGGAGAAGCATGCTCCTCACAGGGAGACCCATGCAAGACTTGATCCCTGGACCAGGACCATACCCTGAGCCAAAGACAGAAACCTTTCTGCTGAGCAACCTAGGTGCCCCCACCCACCCTTTTTAATGTAGCCTCCTCTCTACAATGAACTGTGGAAGATCTCTCCTGCCAGTCTTTGGGTCATTTTCTGCATTAGTTACACTGATGTGGTTGTTATCTTGGTGTGCTCAACATGAGCATAGGATCCTCCTACTCCACCATCTTCCGGGAAGCCACCTGAAAACCTGCAATATTAAAGCCATACTATTGTGAAGGATTTCATATTATTTATCCTTGTTTTTAGAATCCTTTGTTTATATTATCACACGCTACATTATCAACGGTTATTTAGACAGTTCTGAATTTTTATGATTTCTTAACACCTTGTCTCTATAAGATATCTTCCTTATTCCTGAGTTCTTCATTTTGATTCATTGTTCAGTTGGTACTTCTTTGAGTAATTGTTTTTAGGAGAGGCATGTGACTGCTATGCTTAGAGTCATGGCATGCTGGAGGGTGTTTGTTCTTTTCAAATACAAACAGTCCTCCTATATATAGAATTACTGAGTCACAGTTCTTTCCCTGCAAATTCCACCCACATTGTTTGAAGGTGCACATGCTTAGCACACTCTTTAAAAAAAAATCTCAGCTATATATTTACTTGGAGTAGTTTTGGGAGGCACTCAAAAGGATAGGAGAGTTAAAGCCTCCCCTTTGTGCCTCGTGATTCTGTCAGGCATGGATTCTGTATGGGCACTTTGTCAACCAAGTTCAGATTTATTTTAACATTTCTTCACTACATGGAGATCCAGTCTGTGTCAGATCAAAAGGGTGTGGTTTCTTGTTTTTTGTTTTATTGTATATTTTTTTATTGGAGTTTGATTTACCAACATATAGTACAAATCTTGTCAAGTGTCCCCCTCAGTGCCCATCACCCAGTCACCCCATTCCCCAAGAAGGGAATGTTTTAAGAAAATGGCAACCTCGGGGCAATCCTCTCTTTTGGCCAGTCATGTGTCCATGTTAGCCTCAGCTTCCTAAGCCTAGGCTGAGGTGGTAGATGCAGGTGGAGGAGGGAGAATTTGAGAGAGCAGGGAGCTCTTATATTTTGGGTTAGCCTAATAGCATTCATCTGTAGCCAATTTTGGCAATGCTCAGTTCTATTCAGCATCTGTTTCTCCATTTTCCAGTCCAGTCTTGGGTGCAGATTATGAGCACTGCTTTGGCGCTAATGCCACTTTGGGTGGAATCTGGGTCCTATGTTGCAGGCCTCAACAGGACAATAATATGCTCCTCAGTGGCTACCTTGTCTCCAGCCATAGGGTAAAATAAGGCTAACTGCAGGCCCCATCAGACAGGGTCCTCCTCCTCCTATTAATGGAAGGAGCACAGTCTCTACAGTGTTTCTCCTTTGAAATGTATCTTACTAAGATTCCTTGTCTCCAAAGTAAACTTGCAGCCCCAATGTGACTCCCATTAATGATTACGTGTTGTGGTCATGGGTGTCTTTTTTCAAGAGATGAATATCATAAGAGTATCATCTACTCTCCGACCATCCCTTAAGTCCTTTATTTTACTGCAATGGAAACAGATTTGGCCAAGGTTTGATGACTTGCACAGAATCCCACAGCTCATTAATAGGAGAAATGGAACAGTGATCTCTTCTACCATACCTTTCTGTCTCCATGTTATCTTGCTTTAGTTGATGATCCCAACTTTAATAAAACCATACACTTGGGATTGGTGCTTTACAGGCGAGGGAAATATTACTAAACACAGTTTAGAGTTTTATTTGCATTTATTTGACATATGAAAGTTTTTTTAAAAATCATGAAGCTGAACAGTGAAAATCTTAGTAAAAAACATTTTGTTGTGTAGCCTCTGAAGAACTTTCTTTCAAACTATATTTATAAAGGCCTGTTTTATTGACTAAATTCATATTCTATATTAGAAGAAATCTGTGGTAAACTTGAAAACTCAGGAATTTAATTTTTACTTCTTTTTGCAGCAACTTGATTAAGAGAGTGGTATACTCACTTGTATCATCACTCATGTTCAGGTATGTGAAACTCCTCTAAAAAAAGGAGGTAATTACACATAATATTTAATATTTTTATTGATAAAGGATCTGGGAGGGGGGAAAACACATTTCCACTGTCAGTATATTGGTAAATAGCCCTTGTGTCCCATTTAATGTAATATAATTTGTCTTGAGATTTTGGTTTAAGCTTAAATTAAGAATTGTAAAGAAATGGGGATGAGAGGTAGGGTGATGGGGTGAGTGGGTGATGGGCACTATTGAGGGCACTTGATGGATGGATGAGCACTGGGTGTTACACTATAGGTTGGCAAATTGAATTTAAATAAAAAAATTTAAAAATATATCTATAAAAAAGAATTGTAAAGAAATGGTATCTAAGCCTAATAATAACATATTTTTCCTACCTGTAAAAGTAGAATTAATGAAGCATGCTTTTTAAAATTCTTTAAATGTTTTTATTAAACACTTTATTTGCCTAGAAGTACTCCTTAATTGTGGAATCATTCTATTTAGGCTTCTCCACATGACAGTAAGATTGCATGTTATGATATAGAGTCACACAAAATACTTGCTCCCTTTTAAATTTATATTTTAATTTGCATTGCAATTATAAAAAAGTAGTTTGAAAACAAATGAATTTATCTTTATAGATTATACAAGTAGTGTAATTAGTTTATGAAGACTATTTAGAATATATGAAAGAAAGCTTAGGAGGTACTTTAGAGTTCAATCATATATATATTTATGGAATTTAATTCCTTTTCATGTGCCTAGCACTGTGCTAAATACATCTATTAATATATAATCATATACATGTTGAAAATATCACTGATAAAACATCTTGCTGGTCAAAGTGGTCTTTTAAGAGCTTATGTTAGTCATGTTCTCACTTGGTTTTTATTGCTAAATTTGTCAAAATTATCAATATGAATGAGATTTTGTTTATTATAAGTTGGTAGAAGCCCCTTAAAGAAATTCTCGGATTTAAGAAGAGTTTACAAGTGTAGATGTGTAATTTTAATTCAGGTTGCCTGTGCTATCTTGGAGTATTAGTGTGACCTGTCTTTTATAAAAGGGCATGATAATGTGAAATGGTGGTGTGGGAATTTTAATTCTCTAACAACTGCTTCCATTGGTGAAAACTTAATAATTTTTTTTTTGAGATTCTAAGGCAACCCAGTATTCCCTACCAGTGGACAATTTAATCCTAAATGACATCATGGTATCATATCATTGGCCTAATTTAGTCTAACTTTAGGAGTGCACACCACTTTATTTTTATTCAATTTTTTTGTTGCAGAATATTTGGAATTTTGCTGATCTTTGTGGATCTATCCCTCATCATCACAGATCTACTTTTCACTGAGAGAACAATGCATATTCCTTTGGAATATCGTTCAATTTCTTTAGCTATTGCTTTATTTTTTTTCTTCGATGTTCTTCTTCGAGTATATGTAGAAGGGTAAGTTTGATTCATTTTTTTTAAAAACATGTAAAGCTCTTTTGTACTGCTATGAGAAGCATCCCAAAGTAATTATCAAGTCAACCCAATAAATGTGTCCTTCTTTATCAAAATAATTCTCCTCTGAGGCATAGTCAACAAGAAAGTAATCCAAATCCCCATTTCAACTAGATTAGGCTTTAATATTATTGTTGCAACTGGCACTCTAGTTTGTAGCAATGTGTTGTAGATCCTTTAACAGGTAAAGTTTAAAGGGTTTGTAGAGTAGGGCCAGGCAATGAACGTGCGTGCATGCACATTATCAAGAGGAACATGTGTGTGAAGTATAAATCTAAATCTCAGGAAGAGTTGAATCTAAATAAAAGCTGACAGTATATCAAATACTAGATAATAGATCATGAAAACCTTCTACCTCAGTTAAAATAAAAATTTGTGGTAAGGTACACAAAAGACCTGAGGCATCTTTATTCCATTGATGAAGCTTGGTGGTGAGGCAGCAGCTAATTTTCTCTGCTTGCTGGCTTTATGAAAAGGTGAATGAAGTGAGCCAAGCCCTGGAACATGTCAGCTGTGGGAGTCAGGGACTAACTCCCCAACCTCATTTCATCCAAAGCTTTTCAGAAGGCTACTCGTCTCCACTCCTGCTGAACTTATACTTTGGAGCCAAGGACAGTTTTTACCCAGGTTACTCAGAGTCTGAGAGGGACTACCCCAAAATTGGAAGAAGGGTTCCCTTGAGCACCTGTGCTCTTGGCTGAAGGAGCCAGTGTTGGGGAGGAAGGCAAAGCAGATGGAAGTTCAGCTTTGCACGGGAGAGGCCACAAGCCTCCTGGAATTCTATGTAGGCACAAAGCCAGATGATGAGTTTGCAAGCTAAATTACTAGACCTGTCTCCCTCTCACAAATTTCTCTTATATACTCCTCACAGCCCAGTTGCTCTAAGGCTATGACACATTTAATTTCTGTTGTTCAGTAGTCCTGCCACACAGCCCACCCTTCTCACCCAACATGTGAAGGGAATGCTTGCCTCTTGTTCGGTGGTTTGGTTATATCTTTTACTATACTTAAATTGCCATATTGATGCTTTTGTCATTTGTATGTATAAATGTATGTATGTATCTTATTTTATAAGATAGAATTTGGATGTTTTCCCCCTTAGTCTAGTCTTGTATGCATTTTAAAGAATCCATTAAAGTAGAATTCTTAATAGGATGAGTCAAATAATTTCTTAAAATATTCCTATCTCTTCTTTGGGAGAGCATAAACTACTATTTTTTGTTGTTTTATACTACAGGATTCAACGATATTTTTCTGATATACTTAACTACTTAGATGCTGTCATTATTGTAGTGACTCTACTGATTGATATAATTTATATGTTTTATGACTTTAAGTTTCTTAAAACTATTCCCAGGTAAGAAACATATGTTCATTTCTCTTAAAGTTTTGATTTTTTTCTATTTCTGGGGAGGGTCTCTTCTGTAGTTTTATTTTTTTATAAACTTTCTAAGTCTGAATGTGCTGATTCTGTGCCAAATAAGCTGCCAAAAAGGAAATATTTTGGTAAATTTAAGTATTTGGAAACAAAAAAATGGTTTTATTTAAGGAAGAGTAAAGGGTGTATAGATTCAGTACCTTTAGCTGACTAAAGAACATGGAGCCCCTAAGGAAGAAACTTGGGACTTTGCCTATTGTGCTCACTTTAACTTCTCAACTTTTTGAAATTCCCACTGAATTCCCACTGAGCTTCAATCATAAGTTCCTGACACATGGTTTTTTCCTGTAATCAAGAGGATAAATCAGTTAGTTTGAGCATATTAAAAATTTGAGTGACTCAAATATTCTTCAAGTACAAGTAGAAGAGTAAGTTTGATTCATTTTTTAAAAACATGTAAAGCTATTTTGTACTGCTATGAGAAGCATCCCAAAGTAATTACCAAGTCAACCCATGCTCTAAGAAAGAGCAAATGGAACCAGGAAACAAGGTAACATAGGTAACATCATGGAGGTGGAATTCTGCAGTATGGCTAAAATGAGGAAAGCTGAGGCAAAGTTAGAACTGTTTAGGTATCAGGAAACTAAAATGTGTATGAGAGACTGATGGCTCCCTCCCCCCAGGACCCCTCACCCCTGTTCTTCCTCTTGCTACTGTGGCAATGGAAGAAAAGGAGCAAGTGTATATTGGGATACAGATGTTAGGCAGCTCACTCATTAGTCCAACAGCTTGCTTCTTCCTGTACTCCAGCAGCTCAGGACTTAAATTCAGGTCCCAAAAAAATTGATATTATATGACAGGCTTGCAGTTGTTTTAAAATAACTGGATCTAGTATGGTCCTCAGGCTGACAGCCTCAGTATCACCTAAGAACTTACTAGAAATGCAAGAAGAAAAACACCTCAGGCCCCACTTCAGACCTACTGAATCATATGTACACTCAAGTTAGAAAAGCATATATCCAAATTGCCAATTCTCTGCTGCCAATTCTCTGCCATCATGTTTTTGTTTTTGTTTTTTGTACTGATGGGAAGAGAGACACCAGCTAGCACACTTGGGAAGTATCTCAATCTGCTGCCTGCCTGATATATTTTAGCAGGTATAGTGAGCCTCTGTTACTGATGGGAATAACAAAAGTGAACAAGAGCCCTTCTCATGGGAAAATCTTTTGATGGGAAATGAACCTTTTATTGGGAAAATGATTGAAAAATGCTCATCTTGAATCACAGAAGTGTAAGCCACAAATTCATATAACTATTTCTCTCTACCAGAGTTTCTCAACCTCAGCACTATTAACACTTTGGACCAGATAGTTTGTTAGAAGGATTGTCCTGTGCATTGATTGGTGTTTAGCAGCATTCCTGGCTTCTACCCACTAGATACAAGTAGCACACCCTCATACACAATGTGACAACCAAAAATATCCCAGACATTGCCAAGTATCCTGTAAGTGGGTGGATAGGAGGCTTAGTGAGGGTTTGTGTGTGTGCATGTGTGTGTGTGTGTGTGTGTGCAGAATCACCCCTGGTTAAGAACTACATCTCTAGGGATCCCTGGGTGGCGCAGCGGTTTAGCGCCTGCCTTTGGCCCAGGGCGCAATCCTGGAGACCCAGGATCGAATCCCACGTCGGGCTCCCGGTGCATGGAGCCTGCTTCTCCCTCTGCCTGTGTCTCTGCCTCTCTCTCTCACTGTGTGCCTATCATAAATAAATAATAAAAAAAAAATAAAAAAAATAAAAAAAGAACTACATCTCTAGACTTGATCCACGTTGGCAAAATCCTGTCTCTAAAGCAAAGATTAATCTTTTTGCTATTAGATTGACAATTTTATTTCGACCTCTACGACTTATCATTCTGATAAGAGTTTTTCATCTGGCTCATCAAAAGAGACATCTTGAAATGCTGACCAGAAGAATGGTAAGCAGACAAAACATGTTTATGATTCAGGAAAGATTTGTTTCAGGAAATACTGACAAGGGTTATAGATAGCTATATTATAGTCTTTATTTTTATGTGGATTTTTGTGCTACAAATTAACGATTGTTTTAAACTCTCAGGTTTCAGGAAACAAACGGCGATACAAAAAGGATGGATTTGACTTAGACCTCACTTATGTTACTGGTTTGTAAAGTTTAACTGTTGATTTACTTATATTAACTTCAGATCTTTCTGGTGTGTGAATAATGTTCATTTTGTTCTTCCTTTTTCTAAGTCATATTCTTTCAAAGCATTCTTTGTCCATGAAGACATGAGCCTCTATGGTAGCACAATATATTTGTAGTTTACCCCTGACAATGGAAAATCTGCATTGCCCTCTTAAATCAGGACTACCTGATACCATACAGGAAATTGAATGGATTTCCAGTTGGCTCCCTTTGTTTGGTTTAGAATTTGAGTTCTAGAAGTTTTCCTGGGTCACAAGGATTTCAGACAGACCTGTTCTCTTTCTAAAACCCTAAAGAATAAGAGGTCTCAGTTTTCTGAGTCAGGAGCACTGAAAGGCACCCTGGGAGTTCTCTCCATTGCTGGAGCTCAGATCTCTCATTTTTGTTTGGTATGTATGTATGTATGTATGCACTTATTTATTTATTTTCTTTGGTATTTAAATAGGAAATAAATTCTCATGACCAGTCAACACAAATCTGTCCCTTATGGTTGGAATCATTTGATTCTTAGGAACATTATGTAAGTTTAATGGTCATTATATTGGATAATTTAATATGTTATCTTCATTATCCTGAGAGGTAGCTTTTTTCCCTATCATTCTCAATCCAGAAAGTCCTTTTCTATGAAAAAGGAGTCTAATTATATATAAGTCCTCATATATTGTTTCACATTTATAATGACATTCATAATAGTGACTATTTTGACTTCCAGAGCGTATTATTGCCATGTCATTCCCATCTTCTGGAAAGGAGTCTTTCTATAGGAATCCCATTAAGGTAAGGGTATTTAACAAATACTCATAATTCTCGGTAAACATAGGCTGTGGAGTCATAAGTTTAATATTAGCCCACAGTGTTTCAAGTTTACTCTCTCAGGTAAAGAATTATAATGGATTGATAGCAGTTGCTATGTAATGAACCACCAAAAAACCTAGTGACTTATAGCACAAACCATTTTCTTAGTTCATGATAGTGTGGTTTGTGAATTTGGGTTGGGCTTAAGTGGGTGGTTCTGCTGGTCAGGGACAGGTTTGACAATCTGGATCAATGTATACATCTGTGGGCAGCTCCTTGGTTGGCATCTGAGGATCAGCTATTCTAAAATGGCACAGTCCGAGGGGCCCCTGGGAAGTGGCTTAGTCAGTTGAGCATTGACTCTTGGTTTCAGTTCAGGTCATGATCTCGGGGTCATGAGATCGAGACCTGTGTTGGATTTCATACACTCAGCACAGAGCCAGCTGGAGGTTTTTCTCTTTTTTCTTTTGCCCCTCCTCCTGCTCACTTGCATGTGTGTGCTCTCTCTAAATAAGCAAACAATAAATAAAATCTTAAAAAATTAAAAAATTAAATGGTTGGATGGTTCCATGTGATGTCTCACACTCCAGCAGACTAATTCAGGCTTGTTCCTAGGGTGGTGGTGTCAGAGATCCCATAAGCAGCAAGCAAAAAAATGCATAGCCCCTAAAGGAGCAGGTTCAAACCTAGTATAATGTGGCTTCTACCTCATTCTGTGATACAAAGCAAATTACAATTCAGTCCAGATTCAAGGAGCAGAACAGACTGCATCTCTTGATGGCAAGAATTGCAACAAATTATGGACATTTTTATAGTCTAGCATAGGAGAGAAAGATGAGAATTCTTATTTAAAATATGTGTTCGGGATCCCTGGGTGGCGCAGCGGTTTAGCGCCTGCCTTTGTTTGGCCCAGGGCGCGATGGAGTCCTGGGATCGAATCCCACGTCGGGCTCCCGGTGCATGGAGCCTGCTTCTCCCTCTGCCTGTGTTTCTGCCTCCCTCTCTCTCTCTGTGTGACTATCATAAATAAATAAATAAATAAATAAGTAAATAAATAAATACATACATACATACATACATACATACATACATACATAAGATATCCTAAAATATATGTTCTCCTCCGCCGCCCCTCCGTCCCGCCGGCCACCCGTCCCGTCCGGTCCCGCCGGCCGTGAGCTCCATGCAGTTCAATAAGGGGCCCTGGTATCGGCTGTCCGCCGAGGTCAAGAACCGGCTGCTGTCCAAGTATGACCCCCAGAAGGAGGCGGAGCTCCGCAGCTGGATCGAGGGGCTCATGGGCCTCTCCATCCGGCCCGACTTCCAGAAAGGTCTGAAAGACGGAGTCTTCTTGTGCACACTCATGAGCAAGCTGCAGCCAGGCTCCGTCCTCAAGATCAACCGCTCCCTGCAGAACTGGCACCAGCTGGAAAACCTGTCCACCTTCATCAAGGCCATGGTCAGCTACGGCATGAACCCCGTGGACCTGTTCGAGGCCAACGACCTGTTTGAGAGCGGGAACATGACCCAGGTGCAGGTGTCTCTTCTCACCCTGGCGGGGAAGGCCAAGACGCAGGGGCTGCAGAGTGGCGTGGACATTGGGGTCAAATACTCGGAGAAGCAGGAGCAACTTCAACGACGCCACCATGAAGCGGGCCAGTGCGTCGTCGGGCTCCAGATCGGCACCAACAAATGTGCCAGCCAGTCGGGCATGACGGCCTACGGCACCCGAAGGCATCTGTACGACCCCAAGAACCATATCCTGCCCCCCAGGGACCACTCAACCATCAGCCTCCAGATGGGCACAAACAAGTGTGCCAGCCAGGTGGGCACGACAGCTCCCGGGACCCGGCGGCACATCTAGGACACCAAGCACCAAGTGCGACAACTCCTCCATGTCCCTGCAGATGGGCTACACTCGGGCGCCAACCAGAGTGGCCAGGTCTTCGGCTTGGGCCGGCAGATCTACGACCCCAAGTACTGCCCGCAGGGCCGGGGGGCGGATGGGGCTGCAGGGGCTGCGGGCGGCGGCCCAGACCCGGGGAAGCCCCGGAGCGCACCCCCTACCCGCAGGAGGAGGCCGACTACTGAGGCGCCCTGCGGGGGCCTCCCCACGTCAGTCTGGGCGGTGTCGGGGTTCTTCTATTTTTCATCTTGATTTTCTCCTTGTCTGCGCGCTGCCCGCCCAAGGCCTGTGGGTCAGGGGTACGGGGGCACGCGGGGGTCTGCCTGCCAAGGTTCCCGCCGCAGATCTGCCAGCAGGCTTGGGGCTGAGCTGGGGGGGGGGGCGGGGGGGGAGACACCCGCAGGCTGGGACCAGCCCTGAATGGTTTCCGGTTGCTTCTCCTTCTCTTCCCTTTTCTCTGATCAGTTTGTGGTTTCTGTACCCACAGAAGTTTCAGGCAGTTTTAATGAAAGAAAAATGATGTTCTTTTGCAGGGCAGTGGTAGGGGTGGGGGTGGAAGGAAGGGGAGGGCCGGGCCATGGCCTGAATCACTTGAGGGCTTGTGAGGGACCGGATTTCTTTAGCACTCCCCCCAATGGCTGGTGGGGAAACTGAGGCCCCGGGCAGAATGACAGAGTTCAGAGTGGTTGAGGCAAAGCCACCGGGGGTCCCCCTCCGCCCCACCCCCAACCCCCTACTTGTCCTCATTCCTCTGCCAAGTACTGCACAGGGACCCCCAGTGGAGGTCCTCCCCAAGGACTGGCCCCCATCCAGCAGCCCTGGAACCAAGAGATCATGTGAAATGTGACTGGACCAAAGGCAATAAAAACCTCTTTTTAGGAAAAAATAAATAAATAAAATAAAATAAAATAATAAAATAAAATAAGTTTTCTTAGGTGGAGTTATAGTGGAGGCATACTGCTTTAGAGTTTGTGGATGAAATTATTTCATCCTCTAATGAGGATGGCACCAGACAAAGAAGGAAGCCGCTTACCCTCCCAAAACCAAGGCAAAGGCTTTGAAGGTCAAAAACGTGGTGCTGAAAGATGTCCGCAGTCACCAAAGAAAGAAGACCCACAGATCACCTACATTCTGACAGCCCAAGACACTACATCTCTGAAGACAGCCCAAATATCCTCAAAAGAGTGCCCCCAGGAGAAACAAGCTCGACCACTGTGCCATCAGGTTCCCCCTGACTACTGACTGAGTCAGCCATGAAGAAAATAGAAGACATCAACATATTTGTGTTCATTGTGGATGTCAAAGCCAACAAACACCATAGTCAGCCCGGGTGGCTCAGCTCTTTGGCGCCACCTTCAGTCCAGGGCGTGATCCCGGAGATCTGGGATTGAGTCCCGTGTCAGGCTCTCCGCATGGAGCCTGCTTCTCCCTCTGCCTGTGTCTCTGCCTCTCTTTGTCTCTCATGAATAAATAAATAATTAAAAAAAAAAAAAAAAAAAAAAAGCCAACAAGCACCAGATCAAACAGGCTGTGAAGAAGCTCTGTAACATTGATGTGGCCAAAGTCAATGCCCTGATCAGGCTTCATGGAGAGAAGAAAGCATATATTCCACTGGCTCCTGACTATGACACTTGGATGTTACCAACAAAATTTCGGTCATCTAAACTAGGTCCAGATGGCTAAATCTAAATTTTTTCACCATAATTATTTAATTCAAACATAAAATGCTGTTTAGTTTGAAATTCCAGTTAAAAGCCATTATTTAAAAAGTTTTCAGGGATCCCTGGGTGGCTCAGCGGTTTAGCGCCTACCTTTGGCCCAGGGCGCGATCCTGGAGTCCCGGGATCGAGTCCCACGTCAGGCTCCCTGCATGGAGCCTGCTTCTCCCTCTGCCTGTGTCTCTGCCTCTCTCTCTCTCTCTGTCTATCATAAATAAATAAATCTTTAAAAAAAAATAAAAAAAGTTTGCATATGTGTATTGGTACATATTAGTGCAATTTGTAGTATCTGTTATATGATGTAATTATATCTTATATACAGATGTATACACACACATATATATATACACCTAAGTCTACATATAAACATGCATATATAATTATGCTTTTGTTAAGACATAACAAATACTATAAATTGCACTTAAGTGGATCTTGATAAAATTATATATAGGTGTATATGCATGTAACCAACACCCCTATCAATATGTAGAACATTTCTTGTTCTTTTTCAGTCAATATCCCAACACACTGGAAGTAATTATTATTCTAACATCTTTTACCACAGATTCATTTTACCTTTTCTTGAATTTCACATAAGTGGAATCATATAATACATCTTTTTTTGGCTGGCTTTATATGCCTAAAATCTGAGGTTCATTCAATATTGTTGTACAGTTCTTACAACATTTACATATTACTTATATTTATTCATTATAACATTAATATTCACTGCTTTCTAAAATCCTGTATTAAAAGCCAAGTATTCAGGGGCACCTAGGTGGCTCAGTTGGTTAAGTGTCTGCCTTCCCAGGGTCCTGGGATTGAGCCCCACATCATGCTCCCTGCTCAGTGGGGAGCCTGCTTCTCCCTCTCTCTCTGTTGCTTCCCCTGTTTGTGCTCTCTCCCTCTTTCTCTGGCAAATAAATAAATAAAATCTTAAAAAAAAAAAAAAAAAAAAGGCCCAAACATTCAGGTGCACCTGGGTGGCTCAGTCGGCTAAGCAGCTGCCTTTAGTTCAGGTCATAATCTGAGGGCTGGGGGGGTGTCCCTCATCATCGGGAAGTCTGCTTCTCCCTCTCCCTCTGCCCCTACCTCATTCGTGCTTGTGTGCTCTTGCTCTCATTCTCGCTCTTAAATAAATAAATAAAATCTTTATATTAAAAAAAGCCCAAGCATTCAGTTTATATACAGAAGTGATACAATTATACACCACTTCACAAAGACAGCAAAAGTGTTACATTCTAAACATCTACCCTACAGCAATTTTTAAAAATCAAAAGATATAGCTGAAGAAATAGGTATAAATTTGGCAGCCAGTAATTTTGACAAGGAAGTTGTACAAATACCTTTAAATATGTGAATTAAAAATAATGCATTTTGAGTAATCATTATGTTTTATGTTGATAAAAAAAGAATACTGGCTGTTGAAGAATCACGTTAAAAATATTTAGTGCACTTCAAAATGTTATACAAATTATGGTGGTTTCTATGCACCCCTAAACCTTAGTCATTTAGTTTAAGTATATCACTAAAATGACCATTAATTCTTCCAGTACAATGGTATATTTCATCCTTTTGACCTTTGCATACTCTAGAATATGTTAGAAACATATGAGATTCACAAATGTTTAGAAAAGCAAGCAGAAGACCAGTGAACCTGCCCAGTTCTTCTGAGATGGTCTCATGTCTGCTTAATAAGTATTCATTCTGCAAAACAGTAAGCTAATGTTTGAACATAATTTCCAAGATAAAACACATTTTCTCATAAATCATGAAGTCTTTTTCTCAAGCACCACAACAGTAGACAGAAGAATTTTAGTTTGAACAGATTTCTTGGAATGTGCTTAACCTGATATTTCAACTTAGTTTCCAAGATTTCACAAGGAGCAGATTTTGAATTATAGACAGGCTCTGATTTTAAAAGGTTCAGCTTTTGGATTCTTTCCATAATTTGGCTATTGTCCCTTGCTGAATGGATAAAGAAGGTGAGATATATATATATATATATATATATATATATATATATATATATACCATCGGTGAATATTACAATTACAATAATTACAATATTACAATGGAATTTTATATTTATATATATATATATGTATGTATGTAATGGAATATTACTAAGCCATCAAAATAATGACATCTTGGCCAGATTTACAGCAATGTGAATGGAACTAGAGTGTATTATGCTAAGTGAAATAAGTCAGAGAGGCGATCCCTGGGTGGCTCAGTGGTTTAGTGCCTGCCTTCAGCCCAGGGCATGATCCTGGAGACCCCTGCATGGAGCCTGCTTTGCCCTCTGCCTGTGTCTCTGCCTCTCTCTCTCTCTCTCTCTCTCTCTCTCCCTCTCTCTCTGTGTGTCTCTCATGAATGAATAAATAAAATCTTTTTTTTTAAAAAAAGGAAGAAAGAAAGAAGTCAGAGAAGACAAATATGATTTTGCAGGCAATTGTTTACAACCATAAAAACCATTATCTCTAATGTGAATTTAAGAAACATATATGTTATATGTGAACATAGGGGAAGGGAAGGGAAGGAAAAATAGTATAAAAACAGAGAGGAGGGGATCCCTGGGTGGCGCAGCGGTTTGGCGCCTGCTTTTGGCCCAGGGCGCGATCCTGGAGACCCGGGATCGAATCCCACGTCGGGCTCCCGGTGCATGGAGCCTGCTTCTCCCTCTGCCTGTGTCTCTGCCTCTCTCTCTCTCTCTCTCTGTGACTATCATAAATAAATAAAAATTTTTAAAAAATTAAAAAAAACAGGGAGGCAAACCATAAAAGACTCTATAGTTAAAAGAACAAACTGAGGATTGCTGGAGGGGAGATGGGTAGGGGGTGAGCTAAATGGGTAATGGATATTAAGGAGGGCACTTGTTGGGATGAGCACTGGGTGTTATATGTAAACAATAATCACTAAATTCTACTCCTGAAACCAATATTACATATGTGTTAACCAACTTGAATTTAAAATAAAAATAAAATAAAAATAAAATAAAATAAATAAAATAAAATAAAAATAAAAAGGCTCAGTGATGTGAAGGTGATACAATGGTGTGAAGGTGATAAATATTCAGGAGACCTCATACTCTGAAGTTTGAATTTGATCCTTTCTCAAGCTAGTGATCTGTGGTGTGATAGTCTCAACAGCTGCAATTCCCAGTCAGCCACATGATCATAAGGTTGAACAGTTACATACCCTGACAACCACTGTGTGCCTCTATAGCCACTCTTGTTTTTCCCATTCAGTACAGTATTCAGTACATTACATGAGACATTCAATACTTTATTGCAAAATAGGTTTCATATTAGATGATCTTGTCCAACTGTAGACTAATGTGTTTTGAGCATATTTAAGAAGGCTACGCTAACCTATGATGTTGGATAGGTTAGATGTATTAAATGTATTTTTGACTCATAATATATTCAACCTGAAATGGGTTTGTTGGGACCTAACCCCATCATAAGTCAAGGAATATATATACTCAGAAAGAAACTGCCTGGAGAAAGATGAACTCCAGCATTATCAATAGAAAAAAAGTATCCACTGTATTCATCTCTTATACAAACAGAAAAATAAAGCATTTCCCCCCTTGGAATAATATTTATACAATAATATATAATAATATAATAGATATTAGATATTAGATAATAGTTATACATATTATATAATAAATTGATATTAATATATTAGAATAACATTTGCCTCTTAGAATAGTACATATTTAAATATATACTATGCAGTAGCATAGTACATAATTTTATATAATATAAAATTACAAATAATATTAAATATTATATTTTATTCTATTTATAGATACATATTGCAAATATATTTGTATATATACACATCTCTTATAGAAACACAAAAATATAACATTTTCCCCTTAGAATAATATGTGTATTTACATATAATATATATTACACTACACAATATATAATATATAATTACATATATAAATTATACAGTTACATACATTTAGTGTATGTTATATATTACATGTAAATATACATTTATTTATAGAATATATAATACAAATTCATCTTTTATAGAAACAGAAAAATAAAACCTTTCCTCTTAGAATAATACACGTATATTTATATATAATATGGTATATAATGCTCACTTTGGCAGCACATATATATAATATAATATGTTATATAAATATATATAATATAGTACATGTTATATAATATATAAATGTAACATGTATATATCAATATGTGAATATAATCAAATTTGTATAATATATACAATATGTAACATATTATATCTAACATATAAGTATATATATTTTTTAAAGATTTTATTTATTCATTAGTATTTTTATTTATTTATTTATTTAAGATTTTATTATTCACGAATAAATTTATTTATTTATTTATTTATTTATTTATTATTATTCATTTTATTTATTTATTCTCAGACACAGAGAGAGAGAGAGGCAGAGCACAGGCAGAGCTAGAAGTAGTCTCCATGCAGGGAGTCTGATGTGGGACTTGGTCCCGGGTCTCTCACACCATGGGCTGAAGGCGGCGCTAAACCGCTGAGCCACCCGGGCTGCATATATAAAAGTATATATTTTTAGTTTGTTATGTAATTATATATAAATTATGAATTCTATAAATTATATTTATAAATTATAAATTAGATAACATATATAATTATATATAATATAATTGAGTGTGTATTACATATAATAGTTTCTATAATCCTATAACATGTTATATATGTTATATATTATGTTACACAATATGTATTATATTGCATGCTATATTATGTATGTTATATATTATATGGTATATACTATATTAGATTACATATAATACATACATATATTATTCTAAGGGAAAATTTTTCTATCTTCCTGTTTATGTAAGAGAGCCATATATGTAATGTATAGTTATAAGTAATATATAACTAACCTGAAACCATATAATTCATATGGTAAAATGTTGGACCAAAATATGAAAACTACTAGAGCTTTCAGAAAAAGACAAGACAAAAAGCTATCTGGCATATATATAAAGGAAATGTAATACTCTCCAAAGGTTTAAAAATAGTAATTGATACCTCTATTTAAAAATTCTAATTCTAAAAAAAAGAAATCTAATTCTAGGGGCACCTGGGTGGCTGAGTCAGTTAAGCACCTGACTGTTGGTTTTGGCTCAGGTCATGATCTCAGGGTCCTGGGATTGAGTCCTGGGTCAGACTCTGGCCTCAGTGAGGAGCCTGCTTGAGGATTCTCTCCTTCTCCCTCTGCCTATCCCACCACTCATATACACAGCCTCTCTCTCTCAAATAAATAAAACCTTTTTAATAAATAAAATAAAACTCTAATTCTAAATTTTGAAAAAATCTATATACATAAACCACTAACTTAATGAGAGGCCCCCTGCCTCTCCCCCAAAAATCAGTACTAAGAAAACCCAGAACAGCTGATAATTCACAGTTGTATATGAACAACTCTTTTATAATTCATCCTGTAAAGTACTTTATTTTACAATCTGCTTATCTTGTGTAACTAATATTATCTACTTTATTATATTAAAAATTCATACAGTGTTAAAGTAGGACTGTATATGAAAGGAGGACTGCATCTAATATTTCTGTAGCATTGTCATCTTCTTCTCTAGATGATTCTGAGAATGTCCCCAGTTCTATTGGTATTGGATCCTACTCATTCTTTTGTCTCCTGGTAGTTAGAATTGCTGCTTCCAAGGCCTGTATTTTTTATTTCCTTCAGAATATAAATCTTTCTCAGCTTGAGACATATGAAGTTCATCCATTTGATTGTTTTCCTCAGAAGTCTCTTCATTCATAAAATCTCCCAGTCTTCCACCTTTGAATATGATATTAGCTATGAGTTTCTCACGTATAGACTTTATTATATTGAAGTATGTTATCTCTAAACCTACTGTATTGTGAGTTTTTATCCTTTCTCTTGCTGATGTGATGTATCACATTGATTTGCAAAAATTATATCACCATTGCATCCTGAGAACAAATTCCACTTGATCATGGGGAATGGTTTTTTTAATGTATTGTTGGATTCAGCTTGCTTATATTTTCTTGAAGATTTTTGCATCTATTTTTCATCAGGGCTATTGACCAATAGTTCTCCTCTTTTTTGTAGTATCTTTATCTGATTTGAGTATCATGGTAATGTTGGCTTCATAGAAGTTTTCCTTTTCTTCTATTTTTTGGAATAGTTTGAAAAGAATTAACTCTTTTTAAAATGTTTGGTAGAATCTATCTGTGAAGCCATCTGGTCCTGGACTTTTGTTAGGAGTTTTTTGATTACTGATTCAATTTCATTGCTTATAATTGGTCTGTTCAAATTTTCTATCTTCCTGATTCATTTGGAGAGGTTATATATTATAGAGTTCTACAAACTTATCCATTTCTTTTACATCGTCAAACTTGTTGGCATATAATTTTTCATAATATTCTCTCATAATCCTTTGTATTTCTATAGTGTCAGCTGTTATTTCTCCTTTTTATTTCTAATGTTGTTTAAGCCCCCTCCCTTTTTTTGATGAGTCTGGCTAAAGGCTTATCAATTTTGTTCATCTTTTTAAAGAACCAGCTCCTGGTTTCATTGATCTACTCTATTGTATTTTAGTTTCTATTTCATTTATTTCTGCTCTAATCTTTTATTTATTTTATACCTTTAGGTATAAGTTTAGGTTGTGTATTTGAGACTTTTCTACTTGAGATGGGCTTGTATTGCTATAAACTTCCCTCTTAGTATAGCTTTTGCTGCATCCCAAAGATTTTGGACTATTGTGTTTCATTTTTATTCTGCTCCATGTATCTTTGAATTTCCTCTTTGATTTCTTGATTAATTCATTCATTCACTGTTTAGTAGTGTGTTATCCAACCTCCATGTATTTGTGATCTTTCCAGATTTCTTCTTGTTTTTGATTTCTAGTTTCATAGTGTTATAGTCAGAAAAGATGTATGGTATGACTTGGACTTTGTGAATTTGTTGAGACTTCTTTTTAGCCTAATATATGCTCTCTTCTGAAATGTTCGATGTGCACTTGAAAAGAATGTGTGTTCTGCTGTTTCAGGATGGAATATTCTGAATACATCTGTTAATTCCACATGGTTCCATGTGTTACCCAAAGCCATTGTTTCCTTAATGATATTCTGTTTGGATGATCAGTCCATTGATGTAAGGAGGGTAAAGTCCCTTGCTATTATTGTATACTATCAATTACTTCCTTTATGTTTGTTATTAGATGTTTTATGTATTTAGCTGCTTCCATGTTGGGTGCATAAATATTTACAATTGTTAAATCTTCTTGTTGAATTGTTCCATTTATGATTATAGAGTGTCCTTCTTTGTCTCCTGTTACAGTCTTTGTTTTAAACTCTATTTTGTTTGACATAAGTATTGCTACCCCAGCTTTCTTTTCATATCCATTTGCACGCATTCTCCATTCCTTCACTTTCAATATGTATGTGTCTTTAGGTTTGAAATGAGTCTCTTGTAAGCAACATAAATATGGGTCTTGGGGTTTTTTTCCATTCCATCAGCTTATGTCTTTTGATTGGAGCCCTTAGTCCATTTACATTGAAAGTAATTATTGATGGTTATGTATTTATTGTCATCTTTTACTTGTTTTGTGGTTGTTTTTGTAGTGCTTTCTGTTCCTTTCTTCCCTTGCTCTCTTCTCTCATGATTAGTTGACTTTATTTAGTGACATATTTGGATTCCTTTCCCTTTATTCTTTGCATATTTGTTACCAGTTTTGATTTGTAGTTGCCATTAGGTTTATATATAACATCTTTTGCATATAGCAGACCGCATTGAGTTGATAGTCACATAAGTTTGAATGCATTCTTTACTCTTCTCTCCACATTTTAGGTATATGATGTCATAATTTACATCCTTTTATTTTTTTAGTCTTCTTACTGATTTTTGTAGATATACCTACTTTATTTAACTGCCTTTGTACTTCCTACTTTTCTTACTCCTGCTTACATTCTTCCACAAGAGTCCCCTTTTGCATTTTTGTAGGGCTCCTTTAGTGGTTGTGAAACACTCTCTCCTTGCTGGATAGCCTTGCTAGAGTATTCATGGCTGCAGGTTTTTTTCCTTCCAGCACTTTGTTTTTTTGTTTTTGTTTTTGTTTTTTTTTAGATTTTATTTATTTATTCATAGACACACAGAGAGAGGCAGAGACACAGGCAGAGGGAGAAGCAGTCTCCATGGAGGGAGCCTGACGTGGGACTCGATCTGGGGTCTCCAGGATCACACCCCAGGCTGCAGGCAGTGCCAAACCGCTGTGCCACCAGGGCTGCCCCTTTCCAGCACTTTGAATATATCATGCCATTCTCTTCTGGTCTGCAAAGTTTCCACAAACAATCAACACATAATCTAAAGGAGTTTTCTTTGTATATAACTGCTTTCTTTTTTCTCTTGCTACTTTTGAAATTCTATCACTATTTTTGCCATTGTAATTACTATGTGTTTTGGAGTAGACCTCCTTGGGTTGATTTTGTTGGGTGGGCTCTATGTGCCTCCTGGATCCAGGTTTCTGTTTCCTCCCCAGAATCGAGAAGTTTTCAGCTATAATTTCTTCAAATAAGTTTTCTACCCACTTTCCCCTCTCTTCTCCTTCTGGGATTCCTGTAATGTGGGTGCTATTATACTTGATGGAGTCACTGAATTCCTTAAGTCTATTCCGATTTTGCATTTTTTTTCCTCTTATCTGCTCAGCTTGATTACTTTACATTACTCTGTCCTCCAGGTTACTGATTTATTCTTCTCCTTCTTCTAGCCTATTGTTTGATCTAGTGTATTTTTATTTTGTTTTTTTAATTTTTTTTAAATTTTTATTTATTTATGATAGTCACAGAGAGAGAGAGAGAGAGGCAGAGACATAGGCAGAGGGAGAAGCAGGCTCCATGCACCGGGAGCCCAACGTGGGATTCGATCCCGGGTCTCCAGGATCGCGCCCTGGGCCAAAGGCAGGCGCTAAACTGCTGCGCCACCCAGGGATCCCCCTCTAGTGTATTTTTAATTCCAATTATTGTGTTCTTCATCTCTGATGATTCTATTTTACCTCTTTGTTTTAAGGGTCTCACTGATGTCCTCCACTCTTTTCTCAAGCTCATTGAGTATCTTTATGACTATTACTTTAAATGCCATATTGGGCACATTACTTATCTCTGTTTTGATTAGGTGTCTTGCTGTGATTTTGTCCTGTCCTTTCATTTGGGACATATTCCTCTGTCTCCTCATTTTGTCCTCCTCTGTGTCTATTTCTATATATTAAGAAAATCAGCTATATGCCCTACTCTTGAAAATAATGGCCTTATGAAGAAAAGGTCCTGTAGTGCTCTGCAGTTTAGCGTCCCCTCTTCACCAGAACCTGGTAATTCAGGGATGTCTCCAATGTGTGTTGTGTGTGCCTTCCTGTGGTGTCTTGGCCACTTTTTCCATCAGTCATCTGCAGTGGCTCCCTTTGTCTGCTGTGGGCAGTGTTTGTTCTTTGTGGTATTAATCAGCAGTCTGGGGCCATCTTGGGCTTGAGTTAAGTTAGACCAGATGTTTGCCAGAGATGCAGTAGCACCAAATTGCAGGGTGCTTTTGATATTTGTCCCTTGAAATGCTTTTGTTGGTGAGCCAGGCCAGCAATCCAGACCAGCTGTCTGCTTCCAGCTTACTGCTAGGTCCACAGTTTGACTGTTGTCTGTGGTTATCTTTCCCTTTCCCCAGAGCAGGAGTTCCTTTGGAGTGATGCTGGCCCCTGTTGGGGTTGTTCTCACACTGCCAGGCTTGTGGCACCCATCTGGATGGCCCTGTCAAATAGCACATTAGAGGGGGCAGATCCATAATGTGCCTGAGGTTCAGAGGGGACAGTGGTATTAGCCAGTTAGGTAGTGAATATCAGAGCTGTGCTGGTCCTGCAGGTGGCCATTTGTTTAGATGGGGGAAGGAGGGCAGGGCAATGGTACCTGCCAGCTCCTTTGTTCCTGAAGGAGTCTTCCAGCAATCTCTGTCCCTCTGGGATGTGCTCTGAGATGAATAAACTACTGGTTTTCAAAGCCAAATATTCTGGGGATTCATCTTCCCTACATCGGCTCCCTGGTGTAAGAGTTTGTTTCTTTCCCCCTCTCCATGCCTGCAGCACCCCTTCCTCCTACAGACAGTTGTATGGGTCTTCTTAGCTCCAGACTGTGTCTCTGCCCTTCCTACCCCCTTTGTTGTGGTCTCTTCTCTACATTAGTTGTGTGGAGATTATTCTGCCAGTCTTCATGTTGTGTCATCATGTGGGCAAAAAGGAACCTTGTGCACTGCTGATGGGAATGCAAACTGGCACAACCGCTGTGGAAGTTCAATGGAAAGTTCCTCAAAAATAAAAAAATAGACATATTCTGTGATCCAGGAATCACCCTCCTGGGTATTTACCCAAAGAAAGCAAAAACACTAATTCAAAATGATATATGCACCCCTTATTTTATTGCAGAATTATCTACAATGGCCAAACTGTGAAAGCAACCCAAGCATCCATCAATAGATGGATAAAAAAGATTTTATATATTATATAATATTATATATATAATATTCCATTGCATATATGCATATATACATATGCAGTGGAATATTATTCATCCATAAAAAGAATGAAATCTTGCCATTTGCAACAACATGAATGGATCTAGAGAGCATAACGTGAAGCAAAATAAGCCAGTCAGAGAAAGACAATTACCATATGATTTTACTCATGCAGAATTTAAGAAACAAATGAACAAAGGGAGGAGGGAAAGACCAATCAAAAATGAGACTCTTAATTACAGAGAACACATGGGTTTTGTGAAATAGGTAAAGAAGATTAAGAGTACACTTATGTTGATGAGCACTATTCCATATTAATATGGAACTGCTGAATCACTATTTTGTACACCTTAAACTAATATAACACTTCATTAAATACACCAGAATTTAAAAAATAAAACATTGGAATGAATAAATGGTCACAAAAGATTAATTCATGCATTCATTTTAATAAGTTGTGTGTTCCTTGGGCTTTTTATGTATATAATCATGTAAAATTACTACTTTTTTAATTTTGAAAGCTTTTTATTTTTTTCTTTCTTTATTGAATTGTCTAGGACCTCCACTGTCATGTTGAATAATAGTAAGAACAGACACTCTTTGCTTGTTCTGAAACTTAGATTGAAAGAATTAGAAATCCCACTATTAGAATAGTGTTTTCTAGAGGCCTTTTATACCTGCTCTTTACCAAATTAAGAAAGTTTTATTTTTTAAGATCTTATTTATTCATGAGAGACACACAGAGAGAGGCAGAAACATAGGTGGAGGGAGATGCAGGTTCCCTGTGGGGAGCCTGATGTGGAACTTGATCCCAGGACCTGGGATCATGTCCTTTTTAAAAAAAAAAAAAGTTTTATTTTTTATTGGTGTTCAATTTGTCAACATACAGAATAACACCCAGTGCTCCCTGGGTGTTAACCTCCCCTTCCACTACCCCTAGTTCGTTTCCCAGAGTTAGGAGTCTTTCATGTTCTGTCTCCCTTTCTGCTGGGATCATATCCTGAGCCGAAGGCAGATGCTCAACCACAGAGCCACCCAGGAATCCCTATTTTTTATTTTTAAAAGATTTTATTTATCTAGTCATGAGAGACTCGCAGAGAGAGGCAGAGACATAGGCAGAGGGAGCAGCAGGCTCCCCGCAGGGAGCCTGATGCCAGACCCTGGGATCATGACCTGAGCCAAAGGCAGATGGTCAACCACTGAGCCACCCAGGCATCCAAGAAACTTTTATTTATTTCTAGTTTACTAGGAGTTGAATCATGAATGAGTGAATTTATCAATACTTTTTCTACATGTATGGAGATAATCAAAGGTTTTTCTGTTATTTTCAAATGTAAAGCCAACCTTTTTTTATTCCTGAAATAAACCCCTCTGGTCTTAATGTGTTATTTATTATACTACAACTGTCTATCTGCTAATATTTTATTTACAACTCTTTGTATATGTTGATGAGAGATCTTGACCTTCATTGTTCCTTTTTTTAAATTGAGGTGTAGTTGACACACACAGTGTTACATTAGTTCTAGGTATACAACATAGTGATTTGACAAGTCTATCTGTTACACTATGCCCATCACAAGTGTAGTTAGTGATAGAAGTGTCACCATAAAACACCAGTACGATACCATTGACTATATTACGTTGCTATACCTTTTATCCTTGTGACTAACTCATTCCATAAACGGAAGCCTGTATCTCCTATTCCCCTTCATGTATTTTGTCTATCCTTGAGTCCTTCTCTCCTTTGGCAAACATCAGTTTGTTCAGTGGATCTGGCTCTGCTTTTTGTTCATTTCATTTTTAGATTCAAAATATGGTATTTGCCTTTCTCAGTCTGGTTTACTTCACTAAGCATAATACCCTCTATGTTCATCCATGTTGTTGCAAATAGCAAGGCTCAATGATATCCTTTGTATATATATGCCACCTCTTCTTTAGCCATTTATCTGTTGATAGACACTTGGGTTGTATCCATATCTTGGCTATTACAAATAATGCTGCAATAAACAGAGATACAGATACCTTTTGGAATGTGTGTTTTTGTTTTCTTTGGGTAACACAGTAGTGAAATTACTGGATCATACGGTAATTCTATTTTTAGTTTTTTAAAGAACTTCTGTACCTTTTTCCACAATGGCCGCACCAATTTGCATTCCCACCACCAGTGTACATCTCCACATCCTCACTAACACTTAATTCTTGTCTTTGATTTTAGCCATTCTGACAGGTATAAAGTGATAGCTTGTGGTTTTGATTTGCATTTCCCTAATGATTAGTGATATTTAGCATTTTTTATGTGTCTGTTGGCTATCTCTATGTCTTCTTTGAAAAAAATGTCTATTCAGATTTTCTCCCTATTTTTAATTGAATCATTTATTTTTTGGGTGTTGCTTTGTATAATTCCTTTATATATTTTGGATATTAACTCCTTATCAGACATATTATTTGCACGTATCTTCTTCCATTCACAGGGTGGCTTTTTGGTTTTGTCACTGGTTTTCTTCACCATGCAAAAACTTCTTATTTTGGAACAGTCCAATTCATTTATATTTACTTTTGTTTCCTTGCCTAAGGACACATATGTAGAAAGATATTACTATGGCTGATGTCAAACAGCTTATTGCCTATGTTTTCTTCAAGAAGTTTTATGGCTTCAGGTCTCGTATTTAGGTCTTTAATTCAATGTGTTTATTTTTGTGTATGGTGTAAGAAACTGGTCATTTCATTCTTTTGCATGTAGCTGTCTAGTTTTCCCAGCACCACTTATTGAAGGGAATGTCTATTCCCCAGTGTGTAGTCTTGCCTCCTTTGTCCTAGATTAGTTGTGCCTGTTGAATGTGGGTTTATTTCTGGGCTCTCTAATCTGTTCTATGTGTCTATTTTTGTGCCAGTACTACACTATTTTGACTACAATCGCTTTGTAGTATATCTTATAATCCGGTTTGTCTTCAATTTCTTTCATCAGCACTTTATAGTTTTCAGAATACAGATCTTTTACCGCCTTTGTTGCAATTTGGTGCAATTACAAATAAAATTATTTTCTCTTTCTGCTACTTGATTATTAGTGTACAAAAATCAATTTGTCTATATTATATATCCTGAAACTTCACTGAATTCGTTTATTCTAATAGCTTTTCAACTGGGGCCGTGGGGTTTTCTCTGAATAATATCATGTAATCTGCAGATAGTCATAGTAAGTTTTTCTCTATCAACTTTGAGGCCAATTTTTTTTCTTGTCTGATTATGGTGGTTAGAGCTTCCAGGAATATGTTGAATAAAAGTGGTGACAGTAGACATGATTGTCTTGTTTTTGATCTTAGAGGAAAAGTTCTCCAGTTTTCACTATTGAGTATGATGTTACCTGTGAGTTTATCATATATGACATTTATTATGTTAGGGTATGTTCCTTCTAAACCCATTTTTTAAACTGAGATGATCATGTGGTTTTTATACTTTGTTTTGTTGACTTGGGGTGATTGATTTCCAAATACTGAACCATTCTTGCAACCCTGGGATAAATCCCACTTGATTGTAGTGAATCTTCCTTTTAATATATTGTTGAATGTAGTTTGCTGATATTTTGTTGAGAATTTTTGCTTCTGTGTTCTTCAGTGATATTGTTTGTAGTTTTGTTCTTTTGAAGTATGTTTGTTGGTTTTGGTATCAGGGTAATAAATGCTGGCCTCATAGACTGTACTTTGAAGCTATACTTCTTTTGTTATTTTTTAGAATAGATAGATAATAACAGATAATAGGTACTAACTCTTCTTTTTTTTAAATTTTTTTTTATTGAAGTTCAATTTGCCAACATATAGCGTAACATCTAGTGCTCATCCCACCAGTGCCCCGCCCCGTGCCCATCACCCAGTCCCCCCAATCCCCTGCCCACCTCCCCTTTCACCACCCCTTGTTCGTTTCCCAGAGTTAGGTGTCTCTCATGTTTTGTCACCCTCACTGATATATTCACTCATTTTCTCTCCTTTCCCCTTTATTCCCTTTCACTATTTTTTTATATTCCCCAAATGACTGAGACCATGTAATGTTTGTTTTTCTCTGATTGACTTATTTCACTCAGCATAATACCCTAAAGTTCCATCCACGTCGACGCAAATGGTGGGTATTTGTCGTTTCTAATGGCTGAGTAATATATTCCATTGTATACATATTTGGTAAATTCACCTTTGAATTTGTCTGGTCCTGGAATTGGTTTGTTGGGAGTTTTTGTTGTTGTTGTTGTTGTTGTTGTTGTTAACAATTCAATTCTGTTAGCAATAATTTGGTTTTCAAATTTGTATTTCTTCCTGATTCAGTTTAGGGAAATTGTGCCCTTCTAGGAGTTCATCTATTTTTCCTAGGTTATCCGATTTGTTGCCATATAATTTTTTGTATTACTGTTATAATCCTTTGTATCTCTAAGGTGTTCTTTGTTACCTCTCTTGTTTCTGGTTTTGTTTGCTTTTTTTCTTTTTTTTTTTAAAGAGATTTTATTTATTTATTCATGAGAGAGACACACAGAGAGAGGCAGAGACTCAGGCAGAGGGAGAAGCAGGCTCCCTGAAGGGAGCCTGATGTGGGAATCGATTCCAGGACCCCAGGATCACACCCTGGGCTGAAGGCAGGTGCTCAACCGCTGAGCCACCCTGACGCCCCTGTTTGTTTTTTTTTCTTGATTGGTCTGCTAGAGATTGATTCTTTAAAAATCTTTTGAAAGAATCAACTCTGTCTCATTGTCTTTTCTGTTCTTTAAGACTCTCTCATTCATTTCTGCTCTGATTTTTATTAAATCTTTTCATCTACTAATTTTGGGCTTCATTGTCTTTTTGTAGTTTTTATAGGTATAACTATAAAATTTAGACTGTTTGAGGTTTTTCTTATTTCTTCAGGTTGGCTGGTATCTCTATAAATATCCCTCTGAGAACTCTTTTCTCTGGGTCTCAAAGACTTCAGACCATTGTGTTCATTTTCTATTTGTCTCCATATATTTTTTTTATTTTCTCTTCATTTTCCTTGTTAACTCATCTGTTGTTTAGCAGCATGTTGGTAAGCCTCCACATGTTTAGTTTTCCAATTTTTTCCCTGTGATTGATTTCTGTTTCATTCCATTGTGACTGGAAAATATACATGATATAATTCAATCTTTTTAAATTTATTGAGATTTGTTTTGGCCTAACATTTGACCTATCTTGGAAAATTTCTGTGTGTATATAAAAGGAATGTGTATTCTGTTTTTTTTGCATGGCATGTTCTATATTTATTTTATCTATATTATATTTAATAAGGAAAGACACTTTCCTTATTGTTATTCTTCCTATATAATCTATCTATTAATGTAAGTGCTGTGTTAATATCTCCTACTATTGTTGTTTTACTCTTTCTTCCTTTATGTCTATTAATATTTGCCTTGAGTATTTAGGTGCTCCATTGTTGGGTGCATAGATATTACAACTGTTGTCTTGTTCAATTGGTTCCATTATCCTTATACAATGGCCTTCTTTTTCTCTTGTTAGTCTTTAAGGTCTACTTTGTGTGGTATAAATAATGTTACATAGAGGTTTTTTTCACTTCCTTTTGCATAAAATATCTTTTACATCTTTTCACTTTCAATCTGAGTGTGTCCTTATATCTGAAATGAGTGTCTTCCAGGCAACACATAGATCAGTCTTGTGTTTTTATCCATTCTGCCACCCTATGCCTTTTGATTGGAGAATTTAGAGTACTTAAAAAAAAGAAAGAAAGAATTTAGAGCACTTAACATGTAAGTAATTATTTTCTTTATTTTTTTTTAAATTTTATTTACTTATTCATGAGAGATACAGAGAGAGAGAGAGAGAGAGAGAGACGCAGAGACACAGGCAGAGAGAGAATCAGGCTCCATGCAGGGAGCCCGATGTGGGACTCCATCTGGGGTCTCTGGGACCACGCCCCGGGCTGAAGGCAGGTGCTAAACTGCTGAGCCACCCAGGCTGCCCAGTAATCACTTTCAGTATGTACTTATTGACTTTTTGATTGTTTTCAGGTTTGTTTGTGGTTTTTCTCTGTTATTTCTTCTTCTCTTGTTCTCTTTCCTTCTGATTATAACTGTATGTAGTGTTATGCTTGACTTTCTATTTTTGTGTATCTATTGTCAGTTTTGGGTTTGTGTTTACTATGAGGTTTATATATAACATTCTAAGTATATATCAGTCTATATTAAATTGATGGTCATTTAAATTCAAGCACATTCTATTTTTTTTATTGACAATTTTTTCATTTGTTTTTAAATTAGATTTACCAACATATAGTATAACACCCAATGCTTATCCCATCAAGCGCCCCTGTCAGTGCCCGTCACCCAGTTACCCCAACCCTCCCACCCACCTCCCCTTCTGCAACCCTTTGTTCATTTCCCAGAATTAGGAGTCTGTCATGGTTTGTCTCCCTCTCTGATTTTACCCTATTGATTCCCCTCCTTTTCCTTATAATCCCTATCACTATTTCTTATATTCCCCATATGAGTGAAGCCATATAATAATTATCCTTCTCAACTGACTTACTTCACTGAGCATAATACCCTCCAGATCCATCCACGTCAAAGCAAATGATGAGTATTTGCCGTTTCTAATGGCTGAGTAATAGTCCATTGTATATATATACCACATCTTCTTTATCCATTCATCTGTCAATGGACACCAAGGCTCCTTCCACAGTTTGGCTATTGTGGACATTGCTGCTATGAACATTGTGGACATTGCTGCTATGAACATTGTGCAGGTGTCCTGGCATTTCTCTGCATCTATCTTTGGGATAAATACTCAGTAGTGTAATTGCTGCCTCTTTTTACATCTTTGAGGAACCTCCACACAGTTTTCCAGAGTGGCTGTACCAGTTCACATTCCCACCAACAGTGCAAGAGCGTTCCCCTTTCTCCACATCCTCTTCAATTTTGTTGTTTCCGGTCTTGTTAATTTTCCCCATTCTCACTGGTGTGAGGTGGTATCTCATTGTGGTTTTCATTTGTATTTCCCTGATGGCAAGTGATGCGGAGCATTTTCTCATGTTTGCTGGCCATGTGTATATCTTCTTTAGTAAAATTTCTGTTCGTGTCTTCTGTCCATTTCTTGACTGGATTTTTGGTTTCTTTGCTGTTGAGTTTGATAAGTTCAAACTCTAAGATCTAAGCTATAGATCTTGGGTACCAGTCCTTCATATGATATGTCATTTGCAAATATCTTCTCTCATTCTGTAGGCTGTCTTTTAATTTTGTTGACTGTATCCTTTGCTGTGCAGAAGCTTTTTATCTTCATTAAGTCTCAATAGTTCATTTTTGCTTTTGATTCCTTTGCCCTCATAGATGTATCTTGCAAGAAGTTGCTGTGGCCAAGTTCAAAAAGGGTGTTACCTGTGTTCCCCTCTAGGATTTTGATGGATTCTTGTCTCACATTTAGATCTTTCAACAGTTTTGAGTTTATCTTTGTGTCTGGTGTAAGAGAATGGTCTAGTTTCACTCTTCTGCATGTGGCTGTCCAATTTTCCCAGCACCATTTATTGAAAAGACTGTCCTTTTCCCAGTGGATAGTCTTTTCTGCTTTGTTGAATATTAGTTGACCATAGAGTTGAGGGCCCACTTCTGGGTTCTCTATTCTGTTCCATTGAGCTATGTGTCTGGTTTTGTGCCAGTACCACACTGTCTTGATGACCACAGCTTTGTAATACAGCTTGAAATCTGGTCTTGTAAAAAAAAAAAAAAAAAAAAAAAAAAAAAAAAAAACGAAATCTGGTCTTGTGATGCCTCCAGCTCTGGTTTTCTTGTTGAATATTCCCCTGGCTATCCAGGGTCTTCTCTGGTTCCACACAAATCTTAAGATTATTTGTTCCAACTCTGTGAGCAAAGTCCATGGTATTTTGATGGGGATTGCATTGAACGAGTAAATTGCCCTGGTTAGCATAGACATTTGACAGTATTTATTCTTCCAATCATGAGCATGGAATATTTTTCCATCTCTTTGTGTCTTCCTCAATTTCTTTCAGAAATGTTCTGTAGTGTTTTAGGGTATAGATCCTTTACCGCTTTGGTTAGGTTTATTCCTAGGTTTATCTTATGGTTTGGGGTGCAATTGTAAATGGGATTGACTCCTTAATTTCTCTTTCTTCATTGTTGGCGTATAGAAATGCCACTGACTTCTGGAAATTGATTTTGTATCCTGCCACACTGCTGAATTCCTGTATGAGTTCTAGCAATCTTGGGGTGGAATCTTTTGGGTTTCCTATGTACAGTATCATGTCATCTGTGAAGAGGGAGAGTTTGACTTCTTTGCCAATTTGAATGCCTTTTATTTCTTCTCATTGTCTGATTGCTGAGGCTAGGACTTCTAGTACTATGTTGAATAGCAGTGGTTTTTGTGCCAGTACCACACTGTCTTGATGACCACAGCTTTGTAGTACAACCTGAAATCTGGCAATGTGATGCCACCAGATATGGTTTTCTTTTTTAAAATTCCCCTGGCTATTCGGGGTCTTTTCTAATTCCACACAAATCTTAAGATTATTTGTTCCAACTCTCTGAAGAAAGTCCATGGTATTTTGATAGGGATTGCATTAAATGTGTAAATTGCCCTGGGAACATTGACATTTTCACAATATTAATTCTGCCAATCCATGAGCATGGAATATTTTTCCATCTCTTTGTGTCTTCCTCAATTTCTTTCAGAAGTGTTCTATAGTTTTTAGAGTATAGATCATAGATCAATGGAACAGAATAGAGAATCCAGAAGTGGACCCTCAACTTTTTCGTCAACTAATATTCGATAAAGGAGGAATGATCATCCACTGGAAGAAAGACAGCCTCTTCAATAAATGGTGCTGGGAAAATTGGACATCCACATGCAGAAGAATGAAACTAGACCACTCTCTTTCACCATACACAAAGATAAACTCAAAATGGATGAAAGATCTAAATGTGAGACAAGATTCTATCACAATCCTAGAGGAGAACACAGGCAACATCCTTTTTGAACTTGGTCACAGTAACTTCTTGCAAGATACATCCACGAAGGCAAAAGAAACAAAAGCAAAAATGAACTATTGGGACTTCATCCAGATAAGAAGCTTTTTCACAGCAAAGGATACAGTCAACAAAACTAAAAAACAACCTACAGAATGGGAGAAGATATTTGCAAAAGACGTATCAGATAAAGGGCTAGTTTCCAAGATCTATAAAGAACTTCTTAAACTCAACACCAAAGAAACACACAATCCAATCATGAAATGGGCAAAAGACATGAACAGAAATCTCAGAGGAAGACATAGACATGGCCAACATGCACATGAGAAAATGCTCCGCATCACTTGCCATCAGGGAAATACAAATCAAAACCACAAGGAGATACCACCTCACACCAGTGAGAATGGGGAAAATTAACAAGGCAGGAAACCACAAATGTTGGAGAGGATGTGGAGAAAGGGGGACCCTCTTGCACTCTTGGTGGGAATGTGAACTGGTGCAGCCACTCTGGAAAACTATGTGCAGGTTCCTCAAAGAGTCAAAAATAGACCTGCCCTACGACCCAGCAATTGCACTGTTGGGGATTTATCCCAAAGATACAGATGCAATGAAACGCCGGGACACCTGCACCCCAATGTTCATAGCAGCAATGTCCACAGTAGCCAAACTGTGGAAGGACCTCGGTGTCCATCGAAAGATGAATGGATAAAGAAGATGTGGTCTATGTGTACAATGGAATATTCCTCAGCCATTAGAAATGACAAATACCCACCATTTGCTTCAATGTGGATGGAACTGGAGGGTATTATGCTGAGTGAAATGAGTCAATTGGAGAAGGACAAACATTAAATGTTCTCATTCATTTGGGGAATATAAATAATAGTGAAAGGGAATAGAAGGGAAGGGAGAAAAAATGGGCAGGAAATATCAGAAAGAGAGACAGAACATAAAGACTCCTAACTCTGAGAAATGAACTAGGGGTGGTGGAAGGGGAGGAGGGCGGGGGGTGGGGTGACTGGGTGACGGGCACTGAGGGGGGGTACTTGACGGGATGAGCACTGGGTGTTACTCTGTATGTTGGCTAATTGAACACCAATAAAAAATAAATTTATTATTTAAAAAAAATGAATAGCAGTGGTGAGAGTGGACATCCCTGTCATGTTCCTGATCTTAGGGGAAAGGTCTCAGTGTTTCCTGATTGAAAATGATATTTGCTGTGGGCTTTTCACAAATCTTAAAAGATATTGAGGAATGACCTTACCTGGGGTAACTCTTATCTGCTCCACATGTTTTCATCCTCCATTAGGCTAGTCGGATGAATTCTTATAATGGCAAAAGGCAAAAGCTAGAGTAGACTCTTACAAGGGCTTTTGCAATCGCCTGCTCTATGTCATTCCATTGACCAAATACACTTATGTGATAGAGCCCAATATTGAAGTACAAGAGCACTACAAGGTAGATGCAGGGAGGATAAAGTATTTGGATCATTAAGGAAATCATTTTTTTTATTCTAAGGCAAGGAAACTTTTCTATACATGCAAAAAATTATGAACAATAACTAGTATATATTCATAGTCTTGAGACTTGGGCAGTCAAATAAAATCGGTTTGTAAATGTTCAAAAGGTCTTAAAGAGAAGAGTGTGAACCATATCTTATCTAGTTTATGCTATTTATAGGTAAGACATGATTCTACTCCCCTGACCAATTTTGGGAAATCTTCCAAACCTCTATTTAATGTGGAAATGACTTTATCCATTCCATAATGGGAAGAGTTATGGAGTAATTTGACCAGGGTCCATTGGATGGATTATGGCACTTCAGGATAGCCACCCTCAAATTGCCAGAATCCATCTCTAGAAATAAAGTATCCTTTGCCAAAATTGCTTTTCAGTAGGTTGAGCTGAGAACTGTGAGTTAATTACAACTTGTCTAAATTGATTCATTTTCCTTTTGTAGATTGGTGTGATAAATATAAATTTAGCAACACTATTGGCTGGGGTGTTAAAAAGCCACAAACTTCATTTAGCATATAAATCAAAGCAAAAACATTACTCTTGACTTCTTGGGTGTTCTCTAGACCATTGAGGTAGAGTTTTTTCCAGTTCTTAACACTTATCTCCTTGGGATTTTGAAAAAGTTCTTATAAGCCATGATATTTTTACCATTTTTAATTAGCATATGTGAAGAAGAGGTAATAAATTATCAGTTTTTATAAAATTCATGAATTATAAACTACCTCAAAAATCATTTCTACTATCCATATGAATATTTACTTTCATCTTTTGTCTGAATGCAGGCTCATGTCTGAGCTATTTGTTCAGCTACCTGGGCAGACTGAGAATTAGGCAGTGGAGCTGTGTTGGTGCTTACATGTTCAATTAATAACAACATATCCTACACAGAGTATGCCTTTGTTATATTTTAAATGAAAGCCATCTACAAACTAAATTAAATCCAGTTAGACTAAAGGATACAAGATTCAGATATGGAAACAATTAATTCCTGAGAGAATGCTAAGTGGTCATGTGGTTCCCCTTCACTCTTAAGAGGGAGTAAATTTGCAGGATTAGATTTTTAATAACAATGAATAGTAATATGCAGAGCAAACAGTAGGATTTCACACATGGTAAATTTGCTAATATAAATGTCAAATGTTGCCTAGAAGTAGCAAGAGTTGTACATATGTGGGAATGAAGAAGCAAGCACTATGGTGGAAGTGTCAAGTTTGGCCAGTGCCACCACCACATGCAAGCAATGAGGATGTATCTTCATCTCCAAATCAACGAATGTGCTGATAGACAATCACATCGAGTGTAAACTATTCTGTTAATATTGTGTGAACACACAGAGACTGTTATGAGTTACTAGTTTATACTAGCATAACTAGTTTATAGATAATACTAGACATAGTCCTCTTCACTCAATTTTACTGAAAATTATTCTCCTCTGTTATGTGTTTGTTATATGTACCATTTTTTTAACAGAAATTTCAAATTTTTATAAAGTTGAACCTAAATCTGTTGATCTTCCATTGATTCAACACTTTGTTTTTCCTTATCAAAAGAATTGATTAATGTTCACTTCTTAGAGATATTTGTGGGTTTTTTTAGATCTTATTCCTCAGTCTATCTGCATTTTATTTAGTGTGAAGGATCTCATGAATTTTGATGTGTATAAGTCTATTTATTTCCCCATTCCAACATTATGCAGACTCACAGTTCACCTTTTTGACTATTTCCTCCTGATAATTTAACCAATTGATCATTTTGATATCTTTTCTTTTTCTTAATATGAACCTAGTAAACATGATTCAGGGTTCTATACTCATCAATTTTTTAGCTTTTTTAGTCATTTTGTTGTTGTACAGAGAGAGACACATGCACATGTGTGTATGTTTCAGATGGATAAATTTGTTGAAAATATTGTATTGGTTATGGTGATAGTAACTGTTTTTTAAATCACTATTTCTTATTTGAAAAGTTATGCATATATGCATATATTTGTGTGTATATATATACATATATGCACATACACAAACATATGTATTCACTTTAGAAAATATGCAGGAGATCCAAAAAAATCTCCATATTGCTACCACTTAACTAAAATTTAATATATTTATCTTTTTCTATCATGCATATATACACACACAATCATATTATGATATGAATCATAATAGTTCAGTTTTGAATCTTTTATTCATTTAAATGGTGCATAGGAAGATTGTAATATCCAGATCATTATCTTAAAAATCTATCTATTGCAGTGCCTGAGTGACTCAGTTGGTTGAGCCTGTGACTCTTGGTTTTAGCTCAGGTAATAATCTCAGGGTCGTGGGATAGAGCCCTGTATCAGGCTCTGCACTCAGCAGGAAGTCTGCTGGAGATTCTTTCTCCCTCTTCCTCTGCCCTTCCCCCTGCTCATGTGTGCTCTCTCATTTTCTAAATACATCTTTTCTTTAAAAAATATAAATAAGAATACCTATCCAGAAAACATATCTAGATAAGAAACATATATTACTGTGAATTCAAAATTTGGAACAAATTTACTTATGGCTAGTTAACTATCTCTAGTAGCTTTAAGCAATGTGTATTTATAGTAGAGGTTAATCAGAGTAGTCAAGTACAACATTTTGCGCTTTTTGAAAACCGTCAGTGGATGAGATAGGATTGGAATGTACATACTCCAGCAGGATTAGAAAATATCTGCATATTACTATTCATTGTTATTAAAAATCTAATCCTCCAAACTTTTGAAGTTTAAGGAGCCAACAGTAATGCTATTGCAAAACCCAAAAATTATAGTGGAATTTTTATAGTGTAGAGATACAGAGGAGCTTATTCCCTAAGTCTTCCCTAGAAGGTGCTAAGTGAAGGACAAGTGAATAAAAGGTAATGACCATTTTGGCTTACTCCTAAAGAATGGCTTAAATTGGTGCCATGTGGATTTATATATGATATGTGTCTATTTGTTCTAGGAAGTTGTGCGGTTCCTAGATACCAAACATCAAGACCACTATCAAGTCTATAATCTATGCAGTATGTACATGCGCAGATACTTTGCTACTATTGATAGAAAACAGATCACTACATATAAGATGTTTCAGTTTTTACATTTCATTTAATCATAAGTATTTGGTGGGTGGTGGGAAGTGAGTTTAAAATCTCCATCTTGCACTGGCTCTATTTTGTAGGAAAAAATAGCTCAATAGCATAAATACCCAGTGGGGGAGGCAGGAGGCTCCAGTGGCAGCAGACCCATTTTGGGCAAAATCTGCTCTAGTGGTCTTAGGTTTAGGAAAATACTTCCGTTTTTCCTGCCACCTTGTGTTTTGAAGACAGACAATTCAACAAATATATTTTCTAATTCACTAGGAGTGAAGTGTAAGGAGAGCATTACTCAAATGAAAAAAATCCAAAGAGTCAATAAACAAGGGAAAATATGCTCCAAGAGCAAAACCTTTTATAAAACAGATTATATCCTGGCTTACTACTTTGTGTGTTTTGACTTTTCCTCTTCCTGTATATTAAATAGACAGTTTCAGGAGGCAAGCAGTCTGGTTGGCCACATTTACTTCTGCTCTGTGGTGTCTATCTATTATATGTATGATAATATGATGTAGCCTGCTGGAAAATTAAAAGTAAGGCCTGTGAAACCCAAATAAATTGGGCTTAGGTTACTCAAGATGGACAAACTACTACTATCTGTGTTTTTCATACTCTTAATATTCTGAAAAATAAAGCAGCAAGAGCCAGTCAGAAAGCTCGCTTTAAAGGTGGATAAGGGAGATCCCTGGGTGGCTCAATGGTTTAGCCCCTTCTTTCAGTCCAGGGTGTGATCCTGGAGTCCTGGGATCGAGTCCCATGTCGGGCTCCCTGCATGGAGCCTGCTTCTCTCTCTGCCTGTGTCTCTGCCTCTCTTTCTCTCTCTCTGTGTCTCTCATGAATAAATAAATAAAATCTTTTAAAAAGATAAAGGCGGATAAGGAATTTATAAGAAAAAAATAGAACTTCTTCATAACTTGATTATTTACTATGTTTATTAGGCATAGATATATGACATAATTATCATTTATTTTAGGTGAAAGAGCTTATGACCCTAAGAACTTCCATTACAGGGTCCGGCGAGTCAAAATTGATGATCACAATGTCCCCACTCTAAGGTAAGTTTTATGCCAAGATGACTGTCAGAAGAAAGCTAAATACACTGGGCTGGATTTTTTTTATGTATTTTAATTCAACTAAAAATTTTACATTTGAAATCAGTGAGATGGTGGCATTCACTAAGGAAGTAGATGAGTGGATGGCTCAAGATGACGAAAACATCGTAGCGATTCATTGTAAGGGAGGCAAAGGTAAAAACGTGTTTTTTTTTTTTAAATTTCTCTTTTTCTAAATAAATATTAATACATTAAAGTACAAGAACAAGATACAAACTGATGTTAGTATTAATAGTTGTTAAAATCTTTGGGGTGCACCTAGGTGGCACAGTGGTTAAGTGTCTGACTCTTGGTTTCAGCTCAGGTTACAATCTCAGGGTGATGAGATTGAGTCCCTTGCCAGGTTCTGTGCTTCAGTGCGCGGATTCTGCTTGAGTTTCTTTCTCCCTCTGCCCCACTGCCCCCTACTCTGCTTTGTCTCAAATACATAAATAAATCTTTAAAAAAATTGTTGACATTTTTTTATGTCAGCTTCAAGACTGAAGGAAAGGAAGGAAAGAGGAAGGAGGGGAGGGTGAAAGATAAAGAATAAAGAAAGGAAGAACAAAACTAAGGAAGGTTGAACATATTTTTTGTTTACTGACTACTTGGGTTTCTTCATTTTTGATTTCCCAAAATATCTATGAAAATAAAAATGTGTAATTTTAGAAACTGTTAGAACACTTTTACCTAAGATTATTCTTAAACTTTGTGAGAACTTTTTGAAGTTTAAGGAGCCAACAGTAATGCTATTGCAAAACCCAAAAATTATAGTGGAATTTTTATAGTGTAGAGATACAAAGGAGCTGATTTTGGTGTGGTAAAATGGAAAAAAAGTGTAAATTCATTCAATTTAAATTGAGTTAGATTTTCTCTCATTCAGCTTTAGGCTTTCAATAATCATCTAAGCATATTTCACTATTTTTGACCAAGAACTGCATTTTTGGTAGGCTAGAAAACAGTTTTTTTATTGCATTCCAGGAAAACACAATACTTTAAAATTGCCTTATTATAATTGAGTAGAATCAAGTTTTAGTCTTACCTGAAAATAAGTTTCAAGCCCATGAATTAGTAGATAGATAGCTTCTATCTTTCACTCTACAGGTTGAAATATTCTGAATAGTCAATTTCCATACCATGCATAAATGAAGACTGTAGAAGTGAAGCCATAAGGAATTGCCAGTTTTTTACTCTTTTAATTATAAACATAGTCATTTCAAGTAGCTCAACCTAAAATACTATAATCCAAGCAATCAACTTCAGTTTTCTTTTAATTAAAGCTAATTCCCTGCTTGAAAGAGAAACTTCATTTCAAATTTCATTTTTAATTTTTTTCTGAGAAGGGACTTCAGTTACTCTGTTTTCACATGTGTTTCATTGATTCTCCTGTAGAATTATTTGGCAAGCTGGTATTCAGCCGGTATGCACCAGAGTAGCCTCTTTTTTCAAGTTTTTTTTTTAAATTTCATGTTTTATTAATAGTACAATGGTCTCCCTAGTATAGGTGTAGACTAACTTATTCATTTTGGGGGAGGTTCTCTTTTTTTTTAATTGAAGTTCGATTTGCCAACATATAGTATAACACCCAATGCTGATCCCATCAAGAGCCTTCCTCAGTACCCATCACCCAGTTAACCCTGCCACCCACCTCCCCTTCCTCATACTGGTTTTGCTCATTCTTGATGGTTGGTGCCTGCACATTACCAGTAGTATTATGATAATCAAAATATTTTATTTTTTATTTATAGGACTGCTTTAAATAAACTGGATGCTAATTTTTTTAGTATAGTTGACATACAATGTTAAAATGAAAATACTAATTTGAAAAGATCTATGCACCCCTATGTTTATTCAACATTATTTCCAATAGCCAAGTTATAGAAGAAACTCAAATGTCCATGAGTAGATCAATGGATGAAGGAGATATGCGGTGTGTGTGTATGTGTGTGTGTGTGTCTACACACACAATGGGATATTACTCAGCCATAAAAAATGGATGCTGTTTTTTTCTCTTAGTAGTTTATATTACAAATATTTCCTATGTGCTGCCTTTTAATTTGATTATGATTTGTCATATAGAAAGAAATATTTATAATTTTGAATGGAGTCAAATTTATCAGTCTTTTTGTGTATGTATGTGTGTGTGGCTTGTGCTTTTGATCATGTTTAAGAAATCCAGCCTGCACACTGACGGAGTGAAGGTATTATGCTTTATAAAATGATAACGTTTTATTTTTTACATTTAGTTTTTAAATATAATTGTGATTTGGGGAGGAAGTTTTTTTCATATGGATAGACAAGTCCTAATACCATCTATCACATGCTCATTTATTCCCCTCTGATTTATAATCCCTTCTCAGTCATATGCCACGTTTTGATAGTGTTTGGGACTGTTTCTGAGTTCTTTATGCCACACTACTGAATTTTTTTTTTTAATTTTTAAGTATAGTTGATACACAATGTTACATTGCTTTCAGGGGTATGATATAGTAATTTGACAAGTCTATATGTTATGCTACACTCCCAACAAGTGTAGCTACCATCTGTCACTATGTAGTGCTTTTACATTACCTTTGATTACAATACCATTCACTATATTCCTTGTGCTGTACCTTTCATCCCCTTAACTTACTCTATAACTGGAAGCATGTTTCTGCCACTTCCCTTTGCCAATTTTATCCAAAGCCTCACCTCCTTCCCTTTGGCACCAACCACTTTGCTTTTGTATTTATTTTTTTATTTTTATTGGAGTTCGATTAGCCAACATATAGTATAACACTCAGTGTTCATCCTGTCAAGTCCCCCCCCAGTGCCTGTCACCCAGTCACCCATCCCTTTGCCCACCTCCCCTTCCACTACCCCTTGTTCGTTTCCCAGACTTAGAAGTGTCTCATGTTTTGTCACCCTCACATTTTTCCCACACATTTTCTCTCCTTCCCCCTATATGTTTCTCTCCTTTCCCTTTAACTATGTTTTATATTCCCCATATGAGTGAAACCATATAATGATTGTCCTTTTCCAATTGACTTACTTCATTCAGCATAATACCCTCCAGTTCCACCCACATTGAAGCAAATGGTGGGTATTCGCCGTTTCTGATGGCTGAGTAATATCCCATTGTATATATAGACCACATCTTATTTATCCATCATCTTTCAATGGGCACCAAGCCTCCTTCCACAGTTTGGCTATTGTAGACATTGCTGCTATAAACATTGGGGTGCAGGCGTCCTGTGTTTCACTGCATTTTGGTGTAATACCCCAGTAGTGCAATCGCCGGGTTGTAGGATACTCTATTACTAACTCTTTGAGGAACCTCCATACAGCTTTCCAGAGTGACTGTACCAGTTCACATTCCCACCAGCAGTGCGAGAGGGTTCGCTTTCTCCACATCCTGTCTAATATTTGTTGTTTCCTGTCTTGTTAATTTTCCCCATTCTCACTGGTGTGAGGTGGTATCTCATTGTGGTTTCGATTTGTATTTCCCTGATGGCAGGTGATGCGGAGCATTATCTCATGTGCTTGTTGGCCATGTCTATGTCTTCCTCTGTGAAATATCTGTTCATGTCTTTTGCCCATTTCTTGACTGGATTTTTTGTTTCTTTGCTGTTGAGTATGATAAGTTCTTTTAAAAATATTTTATTTATTTATTCATGAGAGACACACAGAGGAGAGAGAAGCCGGCTCCACACAGGGAGCCAGATGTGGGACTTGATCCCGGGTCTCCAGAGTCACACACAGGGTCGAAGGCAGGTGCCAAACCACTGAGCAGCCCAGCACTAAGTGCCTTGATAAGTTCTTTATAGATCTTGGGTACCAGCCTTTCATCTGATATGTCATTTGCAAATATCTTCTCCCATTCTGTAGGTTGTCTTTTTTTTTTTTAATTTTTATTTATTTATGATAGTCACAGAGAGAGAGAGAGAGAGGCAGAGACACAGGCAGAGGGAGAAGCAGGCTCCACGCACCGGGAGCCCGACATGGGATTCGATCCCGGGTCTCCAGGATCGCGCCCTGGGCCAAAGGCAGGCGCCAAACCGCTGCGCCACCCAGGGATCCCTGTAGGTTGTCTTTTAGTTTTGTTGACGTATCCTTTGCTGTGCAGAAGCTTCTTATCTTGATGAAGTCCCAATAGTTCATTTTGGCTTTTGATTCCTTTGCCCTCATAGATGCATCTTGCAAGAAGTTGCTGTGGCCAAGTTCAAAAAGGGTGTTACCTGTGTTCCCCTCTAGGATTTTGATGGATTCTTGTCTCACATTTAGATCTTTCAACAGTTTTGAGTTTATCTTTGTGTCTGGTGTAAGAGAATGGTCTAGTTTCACTCTTCTGCACGTGGCTGTCCAATTTTTCCAGCACCATTTATTGAAGAGACTGTCTTTTTCCCAGCGGATAGTCTTTTCTGCTTTGTTGAATATTAGTTGACCATAGAGTTGAGGGCCCACTTCTGGGTTCTCTATTCTGTTCCATTGAGCTATGTGTCTGGTTTTGTGCCAGTACCACACTGTCTTGATGACCACAGCTTTGTAGTACAACCTGAAATCTGGCATTGTGATGCCCCCAGATATGGTTTTCTTTTTTAATATTCCCCTGGCTATCCGGGGTCTTTTCTGGTTCCACACAAATCTTAAGATTATTTGTTCCAACTCTGTGAGCAAAGTCCATGGTATTTTGATGGGGATTGCATTGAACGAGTAAATTGCCCTGGTTAGCATAGACATTTGACAGTATTTATTCTTCCAATCATGAGCATGGAATATTTTTCCATCTCTTTGTGTCTTCCTCAATTTCTTTCAGAAATGTTCTGTAGTATTTTAGGGTATAGATCCTTTACCGCTTTGGTTAGGTTTATTCCTAAGTTTATCTTATGGTTTGGGGTGCAATTGTAAATGGGATTGACTCCTTAATTTCTCTTTCTTCATTGTTGGTGTATAGAAATGCCACTGACTTCTGGAAATTGATTTTGTATCCTGCCACACTGCTGAATTCCTGTATGAGTTCTAGCAATCTTGGGGTGGAATCTTTTGGGTTTCCTATGTACAGTATCATGTCATCTGTGAAGAGGGAGAGTTTGACTTCTTCTTTGCCAATTTGAATGCCTTTTATTTCTTCTCGTTGTCTGATTGCTGAGGCTAGGACTTCTAGTACTATGTTGAATAGCAGTGGTGAGAGTAGACATCCCTCTCGTGTTCCTGATCTTAGGGGAAAGGTCTCAATGTTTCCTGATTGAGAATGATATTTGCTGTGGGCTTTTCATAGACGGCTTTTAAGATGCTGAGGAAGGTCCCCTCTATCCTACATTCTGAAGAGTTTTGATCAGGAATGGATGCTGTATTGTGTCAAATCCTTTCTCTGCATCTATTGAGAGGATCATATGGTTTTGTTTTTTCTCTTGTTTATATGATCTGTCATGTTGATTGTTTTACGAGAGTTGAACCAAACTTGCATCCCAAGGATAAATCCCCACTTGGTCATGGTGAATAATCTTCTTAATGTATTGTTGGATCCTGTTGGCTAGTATCTTGTTGAGAATTTTTGCATCTGTCTTCATCAAGGATATTGGTCTATAATTCTCCTTTTGGGGGGGGGGTTGGTTCTGGAATCAGGTGATGCTGGCCTCACAAAACGAGTTTGGAAGTATTCCATCTCTTTCTATCCTTCGGAACAGCTCTAGTAGAATAGGTATGGTTTCTTCTTTAAACGTTTGATAGAATTCCCCTGGGAAGCCATCTGGCCCTGGACTTTTGTGTCTTGGCAGGTTTTTGATGACTGCTTCAATTTCCTCCCTGGTTATCGGCCTGTTCAGGTTTTCTATTTCTTCCTGTTCAAGTTTTGGTAATTTTTGGTTTTCCAGAAATGCATCCATTTCTTCTAGATTGCCTGATTTATTGGCGTAAAGCTGCTCATAATATGTTTTTAAGATAGTTTGTATTTCCTTGGTATTGATGGTGATCTCTCCACTTTCATTCATGATTTTATTAATTTGAGTCTTTTTTTCTTTTTAATAAGGCTGGCTAATGATTTATCTATCTTATTAATTCTTTCAAAGAACCAACTCCTTGTTTTGTTGATCTGTTCTGCAGTTCTTCTTGTCTCTATTTCATTGAGTTCTGCTCAAATCTTTATCATCTCTCTTCTTCTGCTTGGTGTAGGTTTTATTTGTTGTTCTTTCTCCATTTCCTTTGGGTGTGAGGTTAGCTTATGTATTTGAGTTTTTTCCAATTTTTTGAAGGATGCTTGTCTTGCAATGTATTTCCCTCTCAGGACTGCTTTTGCTATATCCCAAAGATTTTGAATGGTTGTATCTCCAATTTCATTAGTTTCCAAGAATCTTTTTAATTCTTCTCTAATTTCCTGGTTGACTCATTCGTCTTTTATTAGGATGCTCTGTAACCTCTACATGTTTGAGTTTCTGCCAAATTTCTTCTTGTGATTCAGTTCTAGTTTCAAAGCATTGTCGTCTGAAAATATGTAGAGGACACTCCCAATCTTTTGGTATTGGTTAAGACCTGATTTGTAACCCAGTATGTGGTCTATTCTGGAGAAAGTTCCATGTGCACTTGAGAAGAATATGTATTCAGTTAAGTTCCGATGCAAAGTTCTGCATATATCCGTGAAATGCATCTGATCCAGAGTATCATTTAAAGCTCTTGTTTCTTTGGAGATGTTGTGCTTAGAAGATCTGTTATTTGCAGAAAGTGCCATGTTGAAGTATAAGTATATTGTGTATACTTGTGTATACCAGTATAAGTGTATTATTATCTAAGTATGTCTTAACTTTGGTTATTAATTGATTGATATACTTGGCAGCTTCCACATTAGGGGCATAAATATTCATGATTTTTAGGTCTTCTTGTGGGATAGATCCTTTAAGTATGATATAGTGTCCCTCTTCATCTCTTACTACAGTCTTTGGGATAAACTTTAATTTATCTGATGTAAGGATGGCTGCCCCTGCTTTCTTTTGAGGACTATTTGAATGGTAAATGGTTCTCCAACCTTTTATTTTCAGGCTGTAGGTGTCCTTAGGTCTAAAATGAGTCTCTTAAAAAATAAAAAGATAAATAAATAAATAAAATAAAATAAAATGAGTCTCTTGTAGACAGCAAATAGATGGGTCTTGCTTTTTTATCCAGTCTGAAACTTTTGTCTTTTGATGGGATCATTAAGCCCATTCATGTTCAGAGTTACTATTGAAAGATATGAATTTAGTGTCTTCATAATACCTATTCAGTCCTTGTTTTTGTGGGTTATTTCTTTGGACTTCCTCTTTCTTTTACAGAGTCCCTTTAATATTACTTGCAGAGCTGGTTTGGTGGTCACATATTCTTTCAGTTTCTGCCTATCTTAGAAGCTCTTTATCTCTCCTATTCTGAATGAGATCCTTGCTGGATAGAGTATTCTTGGCTGCATGTTCTTCTCATTTAGTACCCTGTATATATCCTGCCAGCCCTTTCTGGCCTGTCAGGTCTCTGTGGAGAGGTCTGCTGTCAATCTAATATTTTTCCCCATTTAAGTTAAGGATCTCTTGTCTCTTGCTGCTTTAAGGATCTTCTCTTTATCTTTGGAATTTGCAAGTTTCACTATTAAATGTCGGGGTGTTGCGTGGTTTTTACTGATTTTTGGGGGGGATCTATCTCCTGGATCTGAATGCCTGTTTCTCTCCCCAAGTTAGGGAAGTTCTCAGCTATGATTTGTTCAAATACACTTTCTGGTCCTCTGTCCCTTTCGGCACCCTCTGAAACCCCAATTAAACATAGATTTTTCCTTCTGAGGCTGTCATTTATTTCCCTTAACCTTTCCTCGTGGTCTTTTAATTGTTTTTCTCTTTTTTCCTCAACTTCCTTCCTTGCCATCAACTTGTCTTCTATGTTACTCACTCTTTCTTCTACCTCATTAACCCTCATCATTAGGACCTCCAGTTTGGATTGCATCTCATTTAATTAATTTTTAATTTTGGCCTGATTAGATCTAAATTCTGCAGTCATGAAGTCTCTTGAATCCTTTATGCTTTTTTCCAGATCCAGCAGTAGCTATATAATTGTGCTTCTGAATTGGCTTTCTGACATTGAATTGTAATCCAAATTCTGTAACTCTGTGGGAGAGAGTACTGTTTCTGATTCTTTCTTTTGTGGTGAATTCTTCTTTCTAGTCATTTTGCTCAGTGCAGAGTGGCTAAAAATGAGTTGTACTGGAAAAAGGAAAGAAAAAAAAGAAAAAAAGAAAAAACAAAACAAAACAAAAGACAAAAACAAAACAAGGAGGGGTATCCTCTGGTTCTATATACTGTAAATCCCTTGACTTCCCCTGGAGCTTTCAGCACTGCTCTGTGGAGAACTTGCTCTTCCCCTGTCCTTCCAGCTGGTCTTCTGGGGGAGGGGGCTGCTCTGCTGATTCTCAGGTGTGTGCACCTGGGGGAGCTGCCCTGCCCCTCCACCAGGTGCATGGCTCAGTGGGAGCTATCATGTGAGGCCTCTGTTCCCTGGCAGCCCTGTTCCATCTCAGGCACAGGGTGACACCAGTAGCAACAACCCCACTGGTGGCGGCCAGCTTTCCAGCCCTGGAGTCAGCTCCCGCAGTAACTACCACAGTCTCCCAGTCTGCACTGGCCTGGATGCTCCAGGGGTGGGGGTGGGGGCGCTGATCTGCACAGCTCGGGGGCACCCCACAGCTGGAGTGTCCCCCTGTCCTGTGCCCTCCCCACCTCCGCCTGTCCACGATGGAGCGCAGGATCCTGGTCTGTGTCCCCTGGCGCCCTGGGATCTGGGGCCTATACTGCTAGAATCACGCTCCAGGGGCACACAGCCCCTTCCACCTGGAGCCACCACCTGAGCTGCTCCCGAGGCCCTGCCGGGCACACTCCATCTTTTACCGAGCTCAGCGCGCAGGGTGTGGTGTGCGCTCCCCTGGGGCACACTTCCTCTGTTAGTGACCCCGGGAACCTGAAGGCCCCACTGGGATCCCCTCCTGGGATCCTGCCCAAGTTCCCTGCTAAGTGCCTTTCCGTCCAGGAAGAATCCGGTGCAGATTTTTAAAGTTCTTGCTTCTCCAGGGCTGGGCTTTCCTGTCCTGGAGGCTCTCGCCGCAGGACTTTAGCCTGGCTCCTCGTGGGGGCCCTCCCCCATTTGATTCTTTTTTCTTTCTTTCTTTCTTTCTTTCTTTCTTTCTTTCTTTCTTTCTTTCTTCCTTTCTTCTTTCTTTCTTTCTTTCTTTCTTTCTTCTTTCTTTCTTTCTTTCTTTCTTTCTTTCTTTCTTCTTTCTTTCTTTCTTTCTTTCTTTCTTTCTTTCTTCTTTCTTTCTTTCTTTCCTTCTTTCTTTCTTTCTTCTTTCTTTCCTTCTTTCTTTTTCTGTCTTCCTACCTTGTTAGAAGTGCAAACTCTTCTCTCTGTAGCATTCCAGCTGTTCTCTCTTTAAATCTCAGGCCGAATTCATAGGTTTTCAGGATGATTTGAGAGTTATCTAGGTAAGTTGGTGGGGACGGGTGACTTGGGGACCCTACTCTTCCGCCATCTTGCCCCGCCTCCCCTAATATTACATTCTATTTATATACCACCTCTTTTTCCATTTATCTATGGTTGGACATTTGGGTTGCTTCCATATCTTGACTTTTGGAAATAATTCAAATTAGTGTTTTTGTATTCTTTGGATAAATACTCAGCAATGGAATTACTGAATTGTATGGTAATTCTTTTTTTTTTTTTTTTTTTTAGGAAACTCCATACTATTTTTCACAGTGGTTGCACCATTGTGCAAATGTAAGTTGCACCAACTTATTTTCTCATCAACAGTACACAAGGATTCCTTTTTCTCCACATTCTTGCCAACATTTGTTATTTCTTGTCTTTTTTATTCTAGCCATTCTGACAGGTATAAGGTGAAATCTCATTGTGATTTTGATTTGCATTTTCTTGATGGTTAGTGATATTGAACATCTTTTCATGTGTCTGTTGGCCATATGTATGTCTTCTTAGAAAAATTTCTACTCAGGTCCTCTACCCATTGCTTATTTGGATTGTATGGAGTTTTTTGGTGTTGAATTGCACAAGATCTTAATATACTTTGGTATTAATCCCTTATCGGATATATTATTTGCAAATATCTTCTCCTATTCAGTGCATTGCCTTTTCAATTTGTTAATGGTTTCCTTCATTATGGAAAACATTTTTATTTTGGTTTACTCCCAATAGTTTATTTTTGGTTTTGTTTCCCTTGCCTAGAAGACATATGTAGAAAAATATTGCCGGGCAGCCCCGGTGGCGCAGCGGTTTGCCACCGCCTGCAGCCTGGGGTGTGATCCTGGAGGCCCAGGATCGAGTCCCGCATCAGGCTCCCTGCATGGAGCCTGCTTCTCCCTCTCCCTCTGCCTGTGTCTCTGCCTCTCTCCCTCTCTCTGTGTGTCTATGAATGGATAAATAAAATCTTAAAAAAAAAAAGAAAAATATTGCTAAGGGTAGTGTCAAAGGGCTTACTGCCTATATTTTTTTCCAGCAGTTTTATGGTTTCAGGTGTCATATTTAAGTATTCAATACATCTGGAGTTTATTTTTGTGCATGGTGTAAGACAGTGGTCCAGTTTCACTCTTTTGCATGTAGCTGAGCAGTTTTCCCAGCACCATTTATTGAAGAGACTGCCTTTTCCTCATTGCCTTTTTTTGCCTCCTTTGTCATTAACTAATTGACCCAATAAGCTTGAGTTTATGTCTGGGCTCTCCAATCTGTTCTATTGATCTGTGTATCTACTTCTGTGCCAGCACCATACTATCTTATTGCTATAGCTTTGTAGTATATCTTGAAGACTGAGATTGTGATACCTCCAGCTGTACTCTTTCTCAAGATTACTTTGGCTATTTAAGGTCTTTTGTGGTTTCTTTTTTTTTTTTAAGATTTTATTTACTAAAAAAAAAAAAAAAGATTTTATTTACTTATTCATGAGAGACACAGAGAGACAGAGACACAGCAGAGGGAGAAGCAGGCTCTATGCAGGGAGCCTGATGTAGAACCCGATCCCAGGTCTCCAGGATCATGCCCTGGGCTGAAGGCAGGTGCTAAACCACTGAACCAGCCAGGCATCCCATGGTCTTTTGTGGTTTCATACAAATTTTAGAATTCTTTGTTGTAGTTCTGTGAAAAATGTTACTATTTTGATAAGGATTGCATTAAATCTGTAGATTGCTTTGGATACTATGGACTTTTTAATGATATTAATTCCTTCAATCTATGAGTATAGAATATCTTTCCACTTATTTGTGATGTCTTCAATTTCTTTCATCAGTATCTTGTAGTTTTCAGAGTACAGATCTTGCACCTCTTTGGTTAAGTTTATTCCTAGGTTTTTTATATTATTTTTGATGCAATTGTAAATAAAATTATTTTCTTAATTTCTCTTTCTGCTACTTTGTTATTAGTGTATACAAGTACAACTGATTTCTATGTTAATTTTGTATCCCATGACCTATATGTTTCTAGGAATTTTTCTATTCTAGACTATTTAACTTGTTGGCATATAATTTTTTATAGTACTCTCATATAATCCTTTGTATCCCTGTGATGTTGGTTGTTACTTCTCTTTCGTTTCTAATTTTATTTATTTGGGCCTGGGCCCTATCTTTTTTCTTGATAAGTCTAGCTAAAGTTTCCTCACTTTTTTTTTTTAATTTTATTTATGATAGTCACAGAGAGAGAGAGAGGGGCGCAGAGACACAGGCAGAGGGAGAAGCAGGCTCCATGCACTGGGAGCCCGACGTGGGATTCGATCCCGGGTCTCCAGGATCGCGCCCTGGGCCAAAGGCAGGCGCCAAACCACTGTGCCACCCAGGGATCCCAAGTTTCCTCACTTTTGTTTATCCTTTCTAAGAACCAGTTCTCAGTTTCATTGATCTTTTCTATTTATTTTTTAGTGTCTATTTTATTTATTTCTGCTCTAATGTTTATTATATCCTTTCTTCTACTAGCTTGGAGTTTGTTCTTTTACTAACTCCTTTAAGGCATAAGCTTAGATTATTTTAGATTTTTCTTATTTCTGGAGGTATATTTGTATTGCCATAAACTTCTTTCTGCTTTTGCTGCATCCCAAAGATTGAGGACTATTGTATTTTCATTTTTGTCTCCAAGATTTTTTTTTATTTCCCTTTTGATTTCTTCATTGACCCATAGGTTGTTTGCTAAAATGTGATATACCCTCCACATGTTTATGTTTTTCCACTTTTTTTTTCTTATGATTGATTTCTAGTTTTGTACCAATGTGGTCCAAAGGATTCATGATGTAATTTCAATCTTCTTAAGTTTATTGAGGTTTGTTTTGTGTTCTAACATGGCATCTGTCGTGGAGAATTTTTCATATGTATTTGAAAAGAATGTGTATTCTGTTGATTTTGGATGGAATGGTCAACAGATATATATTTATATATAAATATAAATATTATATTTATATAATACTTATTTATATAAAATATATATATATAAAGTCCATTTGTCCTAATATGGCATTCAAAGACACTATTTTCTTATGTATTTCTGCCTGGATAATTTCTCCATTGATGTAAGGGGTGTCAAAGTCTCCTGCTATTATTGTATCATTATCAGTTTATCCCTTTGTGTCTGTTACTATTTGCTTTATCTATTCCTTTCTCAGGTTAGGGAAGTTTTCAGCCATTATTTCTTTTTTTTTTATAATAAATTTATTTTTTATTGGTGTTCAATTTGCCAACATACAGAATAACACCCAGTGCTCATCCTGTCAAGTGCCCCCCTCAGTGCCCGTAACCCAGTCACCCCCAACCCCCGCCCTCCTCCCCTTCCACGACCTTTGTTTCCCAGAGTTAGGAGTCTTTATGTTCTGTCTCCCTTTCTGATATTTTCCACACATTTCTTCTCCCTTCCCTTATATTCCCTTTCACTATTATTTATATTCCCCAAATGAATGAGAACATATAATGTTTGTCCTTCTCCGATTGACTTACTTCACTCAGCGTAATACCCTCCAGTTCCATCCACGTTGAAGCAAATGGTGGGTATTTGTCATTTCTAATGTCAGCCATTATTTCTTCAAATAAGTTTTCTGTAATGTGAATATTTGTTTTCTTGAAGCTGTCTAAGGGATCCTTTAACTAATTCATTTTTTTAATTCTTACTTTTATTTGCTGTTCAGGTTGTGTGTTTTCCATTATCATGTCTTTTACGTTATTGATTTGTTCTGCTGCATCTGCTAATCTGTTGATTCCCTCTAGTGTATTTTTGTTTCAATTATTCTGTTCTTCAACTCTAGTTGATACTTTTTCGTTAAAACAACAACAAAAAAAATCTTTTTATTGAAGTTCTCCCATTCTTCTCTCCAGTCCAGTAAGCATCTTTATGATCATGACTTTAAACTATTTATCAGATATATTATCTCCATTTCATTTAGTTCTTTTTCTGAGGTTTTGTTGTACTCTTTTGTTTAGAGCAAATTCCTCTATCTCCTCATTTTAGTTAACTTTCTGTGTTTATTTCCATCAATCAGGCAGATCAGCTACTTCTTCTAAACTTTGAAGGAATGGTCTTGTGTATGGTCATCCCCTGTGTAGACAGTGTGTGCCTGGTGACTTTGGCTGACTGGAACTGTGAATGGCTTAGGCTTTGGGTCCCAGAACACTCCATGCTGGGATGTCCTGGTACAATGGCCAGAGCTGTAGTAGGCATTGGCCAGGGTGGTCCCTGAGCTCTCTGCAGAGGAGGCATACTGACAGAGTGGCTGAAGCTGAAAGAAGTACAATCCAGGGAGTACCTGGGCTCTCCACACAGAGGGTCTTTTTCACAGAATGGCTGAAGCTGAAATAGGTGCAACTGTAGTAAACCTGGGGCTGTCCCCATAGAATGTGCCCTGATGTGGTGGCTGGAGCTAAGGCAGAGGCTGGAGGTCCCAGGGCACTCCATGTGGGGTGGCTGGAGTTTAGGTGGCATGCAACCCAGAGGGTGGCCCAGTGGTTGAGTATCTGCCTTTGGCTCAGGTCATGATCCCAGGGTGCTGGGATAGAGTCCTGCATTGGGCTCCCTGCAGGGAGCCTGCTTCTCCCTCTGCCAGTGTCTCTGCCTCTCTCTGTGTGTCTCTCATGAATAAACAAATAAAATCTTTTTTAAAAATGCACTGTGGAAAAATCCCAGTAGTAAAATCTAAAAGGTTTCTTCACCTAGATTGCTTTAAAGAATCTGAAACTAGAAATTACAGATGATGCAGTGGTTTATACCATAGGCCTGGCCTTTCCAAGAAAGAACTCCAATTGGGAGATTCATACTTAAAAGGTTAAAACCTTTGTCTAATATCAGAAGTAGTAAATAAGTGTAGGTTTATGTTTTAAGTTAAGATAAAATATTGAAGGTAAGTATGTATCATTTTTATGATTCCCTGCTATACCTACTTGATTGGATGATAGGCCATCTACTGTGTCTGTGGTTGGACACAGCCACATGGACATGGAATCTGCAAAAATGTTTTTCAGATAGGAAAACACCAGTTCTAGAGACCCAGAAATGTCCTCCAGAGCTGAAATGTTAACAGTGTATATACGACTGAGAGCTAGGTTGTTATTAGTCAGGATTTCCATTAGCAAGAAGCCTTTATGTATCATAGCATAAGGTGGTAAAAGGTCTTTTTGGAAATACTGGGCTTAGAATGTTTTTCAAACTATGGGTTGCAAAATAAGTTTAGTTGTTCATTGAAAAAAAAAGGAAATATCAGAGAGGGTGACAGAACCTGAGAGACTCCTCATTCTGGGAAATGAACAAAGGGTAGTGGAAGGGGAGGTGGGAGCAGGGATGCGGTGATGGGCACTGAGGGGGGCACCTGATGGGATGAGCACTAGGTGTTATACGGTATGTTGGCAAATCAAACTCCAATAAACAATATACCAAGAAAAAGGAATAGACACTGAGGGGGGCACTTGACGGGATGAGCACTGGGTGTTATTCTGTATGTTGGTAAATTGAACACCAATAAAACATTAATTTATTTAAAAAAAAAGAAAAAGGAATAGAATAGAAAATAGAATGTATCTTGAGTTAAAAGGGTAAGCTTGAAATTATACAAAGTAAGTTCAGCATATACTGGCTAAGACAAAAAACTACAGATAGTTATAGAAATAAAAGACAACATATTTTTGAAATCAAATCTTATATAACAAGACAAAAATATAAATTTGAATATAACATAAACTTTGATGATGAAATGACATGAAATCAAGGATTTGCTTTAAAATGCTATAGATGGAGCCTGGGTGGCTCAGTCAATTAAGTATCTGACTCTTGGTCTCCGCTCAGATCTTGATCTCAGGATCTTGGGTTCAAGCCCTGCATTGGGCTCTGTGCTGAGTGTGGAGCCTAGTCAAAAAAAGTTTAAAAAATGGAATGCTGTAGAAGAAGAGAGGAAGAAAAACAGGGAGAAGGTGTAGAGGAAAGAAACAAGTACAGCAATACAACATACTCTAGGGGACAGATATATGAGGTTCATTACACTGTTCTCTTTCATGTATGTTTTATAACATACTTAAAAACTCAAAAATAGAAGGGGAAATGGGTGTTATAAATGCTACATCATGTTTTGGGTTCTGGTCATGTTTTATCTTTTACAGGAACTTTTATTTATGATAGTTAGAAAAACAGGGTGTGTAAGTAGACTTCACTGCTTCTGTCTGTTACTACAATCCCCAGCAGTAGTGATTTAAGAACAATATACACATGTACTTGTGCCTCTGTGCACACAGGACAGAATTCAGGTAGAACCTCAGAGCAGTGAGAAAGCTTTGGCTATTCCTGATTTGGAATATTTTGAACAAGCACTCTGAAAAGGAAGGAAAATCAATCTAAATGGAGCTCTTTGACTCCTAACTGGGAAATAAACAAGGGGTAGTGGAAGGAGAGGTGGGTGGGGGGATGGGGTGACTGGGTGACGGGCACTGAGGGGGGCACTTGACGGGATGAGCACTGAGTGTTATACTATATGTTGGCAAATCGAACTCCAATAAAAAAATATATACAAAATTAAATTAAATTTAAAAATTAAATAAAAGGAACTCTTTGAATATTTCTGACAGCATTTTTATACCAAGAACTGCCATGAACAATGGTTCACTTACTAACTTCTTTTCTCTTCCAGGAAGAACTGGAACTATGGTTTGTGCCTACCTTATTGCCAGTGAAATATTTATAACCGCAGAGGTATGAAAGATGTTACTACAGACTCTGTGTCTTGTGCGATTGAATTTGAATGTGATAGTTCTGAAACCTCACTGGTAGGATGTTAAGAGGATTCTTTGCGCCATGGTATTTAATGAAGTTGTAATTGAAGATGCACATATGAGAAAGTTTGGTTTTGATACTTCCTCATTTATTTTTTTTCAAAAATTTATTTAAATTCTAGTTAGTTAACATACCACATTTCCTTGTGTAACTTGCACTGGTTAGTAACTGTGACCTGAATGCCTCTTACTCTGGGCCAGGACTAGGGGGAGGTCAGTGAGACACTCACCTCAGGCATAAAACTTAAGGAAATACCAAAGTTTTCAGTAATTAAAAGAAACAGTCTAATGCAGTATTTTTTAAAATTAATGCAAAAAAAATCCTTGACATATACAGTAATAACAATATGTTAAATAAAGATAGGGCCCAATACGGACAGGAATAATGTGGGGTAAGGTCAAGCTGTCCAAGTGCAAAACAACTCTATAATCATAATGCTTTGTTCACCTCACTGCATCCCAGCCCTGCTCTCATGCCCCCAGTTAGGGGCCTTCCTCCTTCCTCACAAGAATAGTATCAAGACTGGTTTGGTAAGTTCTCCAGAGGACTTCCAACATCCTTAGAAGCACGAGGTAGATGAAAGGTACATCTTCCAACATAGAACAAAGTCTCTCCTGTATGTTATTAACCTCTCATAGTCAAGATCCATGGGGTCTGTTGGAGTCTGTGCCCCTTGAAAATTTCCGCAAAGAGAGGGAGGGCTATATCCAGTTCTTAAAGCATGCTTCTTGGTCTCATTTCTGCCATGATTGTGCTGAGAAGCTCCTACTGAACAGATTTGCCCAGCCTCTCTGCTCCCCACTTGGCCTGCAATCCGAGAAGAGAAGCTTCAGATTGTCTACAGTGCCCCACACTCTGGCACCACCATCTGCTTTCTTCCTAATTTGAGACACAGAGGTTAGGAAAGTGAATATTCCAGGACAGTGTTTTTCAAACTGGGTCCAATCCAACAGTCAGTTGCAAAGTCAACTTATTGGATTGTGACTAGTGTTTTGTGTGGGTTTTTTTTTTTTTAAGATTTTATTTACTCGTTCGTAAGAAACACAGAGAGAGGCAGAGACATAAGCAGAGGGAGAAGCAGGCTCCTCACAGGGAGCCTGAGGCAGGACACAATCCCAGGGTCCCGGGATCATGCCCTGAGCCGAAGGCAGAGGCTCAACCACTGAGGCACCCTGGTGTCCCAGTGACAAGCATTTTTTTAAATAAAGTAGAATAGATTAGAATAGGAAATATCAAAAGGTAAGTATTATTTTGTGAAACTTTGGCTTCAGTTGTGTGTGAGTGTGTGTTTGTGTAAAAAGCCTTGACATGACTTTTTCCATCAACTTTATTTTGGGCGGCCTCAGCCCAAAGGCTGCTAACTTAAGGAAATAATGTGCCCTTTGAAACTTTACGAATGCCTCACATGGGAAAAGAAAGTGCAGATGAACTATGATTGCATTGCCCCCTTTCTGTAGGATAGCCTTTACTATTTTGGAGAACGGCGAACAGATAAAAGCACCAGCACTAAATTTCAGGGAGTTGAAACTCCTTCTCAGGTAAGTTGTCTTTCCTAAAAGGGGGTTCTTTGGGGAGTTCGGTTAAAATTGGCACCTATTTGGTTGCATTTTGGACTCCTCCTCTGCTGCTTGACTCTGGTGCCTGTGACAGGCCATGATCCTTCCCAGGGCCTGAGGGCCACACCTGTGGCCCTGCCCATGTGCTGCAAGCACCGAGTTCCCCCAAGACATCCTGCTGTCCGGTTTACATCTGTCATTGCTACAGAGTTCAAAAGTTGATTCCCTTTCCAAAGTAGAAAGGTCTAATTTCTAAGATTCTAGACTCTTGAAGATTATGGAAAGTCACTAGCATTTGATTTCCCTCTGAGAGGGATCGAGTCTTTCACAAACCCCTACTAGGGCAATTCACCTCTTGCAGAAAGAACATCACATGCATGTGTGACAGAGACAGAGGAGGGGACTGCTGCATTTTGAAAGAAAAAGAAAGGGGGAAATTAACATCTTTCAAAAACCTATTATAGTCCAGACATTATTGCACTTTGACATATATTATCTCATTTAATACTCAGAAAACCCATGTGAAACATATACAGTTACTGTATTTTTTCCTTTTAAAAATGTTTTGTGATGAATAATATCAAACATAAAAAGTTGAGACAGTCCTATAACAAATTCCCCTATAGTCTTCATGCCACTGCAATCAGAATTTTATCATGTCTCATTCATTCCCTCCCCACTGTCCTCACACTTCTCGTCCCCACTGTCCTCGTCCCTTCTCCACTTCTTCTTGAAACCCGAGCTACTATGGAGAAAATCCTGTCAGATCATTGTATCCACAGTATTTCACTGTAACATCTCACATAGATTCTTGGGGAGGAAAACAACTTAAAACCATTGACCATATCTAAAAATATTACATCTCAAGGGGCACCTTGGTCACTCAGTGAATTAAGCATCCAACTCTTGATTTCAGCTCAGGTCGTGATATTAGGGTGGTGAGATTGAGCCCCATGATGAACTCTACACTGCACAAGGTGTCTGCTTGAGATTTTCTCTCTACCCCCCCACCCCTCCCTCTAAAACAAATAAAGAAATCTTTAAAAAAAATATTATGCCTTAATAATACCTTAATAATATCCAATTTCCATAATTAAATGTTTCTAAAATTTACTTTGTTTCAATCAGGATCTAAACAAGGGCCACACATTTTATTTGGTTGCTAGATCTCTTCAATCTCTTTTAGATCTTCCTTATTTATTGCAGTAACCAGGATATTTATCCTTGAGAGTTTACAAAATTCTAGACTTTGTTGCAAAAACCATGCTACGAGTATTATATTCATTATCTCATTTAATATTCTGAAAAACTTGGGTGGGGGGTTGAGGTGACTGTCACAGAGGGGGCATTTGACAGGATAAGCACTGGGTGTTATGCTATGTGTTGGCAAATCGAACGCCAATAAAAAATATATACAAAAATATATATATTCTCAAAAACTCTAAGGAGGCACCATTATGGTTCCCATTTTATAGATTGAGAAATTGAGGTTCAGGGAAAATCAACTTTTTGAACCAAGAACTCAAATCCAGCTGTGTCAGACTCTATAGCCCATTATTTCCCATCCTGTGCCTTTTCTATATTGCTCCTCAAGCTGAAGTAAGACCTAGTTAGGAACACTTAAGTAGACCTACGTGGATATGGCTGTGAATGAAAGTTTGAGTTAGGCGCTGGGAGCTGGATAGATACCCTTGGCCTTCATTAGCAGCAATATTATAACTGCTGACTCTAGACATTGAGTTTGAGGCAAGAGAATGCAGCCTTATCCACTGATACTTTTCTGCCACCCTCAAACAAAACAGGAAGAAAAAAACCATAAACCATAAACTAAAAATAATAGATGAACTTACTAAAGCCTAGCTATAGTAATGGACATCATGCCATTTCCATGCTCAAGATCCATACCAGTTTCTGCCAGTGGCAACAAATCTAAACGTTTCACCTGGCACTCAGTATCTTTGAGAATGTGATTTTTCCACTCATTTCTTGCACTATGTGCCTCACATTGTCCCATACTCCACATTTGGACTGTTTGTGTTTTCCCACCCTGTCCACATGTTGTAATCACGTGCCCTTGCTTGTGGGGGTCCCTTTCCTGGAGCCACTTTCCCTTTGAGCATAAGGAGTTTCTTACTTTTTCAGTTATTATACCCCTTTGTGTTTTTCGGGGGCACTAATTTACTTCGCATTATTCTCTAGCCGTTTGAAGTGGTGACTTTATCCCTTTTGCAGGCAAGGCCCATGTCTTATCCATCTTTGCACCATTTGCCTCCCAGAATGTCTCACAGTATCCCCTTTGTTTGTAGATAATGCTTACTAAACACATGTTCATCATATTAACTCCTGCTCCAAACCCTTGTTGTTTTAGGCTGTAGGAGAAGCAGCTTGAGAGCTCTGGTGTGTTACGAGCCTTTTGTGGAAAGTAGAGAATCTGGTGGCAGGGGCCAAGGACATGTTAGATATAACTCCTTCAAGGACTCTCTCCCTGTACATCTTCCCTTCCCCACTACTTCGACACCATGTAGTTTCTCTAACTTCAGTCTAGAACTGGCACACCACAGGCCATGATGGACTCTCTTCTGATTCACTGGGGTAACAGTACAAGGACCTGGCAGCAGTGTGAGCGCTGGGTTGGCAAAGCCCCCAGACAGAGTTCCCTCCATGGGAAATGGTGGTAAATCTGATACCGTCATATTTTGACTGTGTTTTGTGGCCCACTCTGTGGACTCCATTTCATCCATTCCCCAAGTTAAGAACTTGCATGAGCCTTTCTTTTGACTGGCCCTTTCCAACGGAAAATATGGCAGTTAATTTTATTAACACATCCCATTGGGTGGGAAAACATCTGTGAACTTTGAAGTCCAGTTGATTCAGTACTAGAACTCTTCCATTTCTTTTCTTTTTTTTTTTTTTTTAAGGTTTCATTTATTTATCTGAGAGCGAAAGTGTGCCAGGTGTGGAGGGAAGGGGGAGGTACAGAGGGAAAAGGAGAGTCTTTTTTTTTTTTTTTTAATACAGTTTATTTTCTTAAACAAGTGAAACACATCCCAAGACTTATTAGCTTTCTGGCCTTGGGCAAATTGCTTTATTTCTCTGAGACATTGTCTTTCATCTTTATTTTTTAATTTTTATTTATTTTTAAATTTTTATTTAAATTCAATTAATTAACATATATTATTGGTTTCAGAGGTAGAGTCCAGTGATTCATCAGTCTTATATAACACCCAGTACTCATTATATTACATGCCCTCCTTGATATCCATCACTCAGTTACCCCATCCCCTGGCCCCTCACCCCTCCAACGACCCTGTTTGTTTCCTATGATTTAGAGTCTCTTATGGTTTGTCTCCCTCTTGGATTTCGTCTTGTTTTATTTTTTAAGGGGAGAGGGTCTTAAGTAGACTCCCCGTGCTGAGTGCCAACACAGGGACTTGATTTCACAACCCTGAGATCACACCCCTAAGATCATGACCCGAGCCAAAACCAAGAGTCAGATGCTTAACCAACTGCATCACCCAGGTGCCCCCAGAATTCATCCACTTCTTGAGAGTCAAGGAGGGGGTGCCTGGTTGGCTCCGTTGGTAGAACATGTGACTCTTGATCTCAGGATTGCCAAGTTCCAGCCCCATGTGGGTGTAGAGATTATCTTTAAAAAAATTTTTTTAATCTTTAAAAAAAAGCAGAAAGAGCCAAGGAGAGCCCTTGTGAGCAGCTTGCCACAGGAGAAAGACTAGGCTAAGAGGATCCAGGGCTTCCTCACAAAAAATAGAATTGGGGACATGAAAAGTGAATACACTCAAACTGGCCATGGAGATTAGGGCATATGTATCTACTAGTGGCATGTGGAGGTCTTCTTAAATTCTTTCATGACTAAGAGGCTACTTAGTCAAGATTGTGCCAAACCATAAATCTTCTTTCAACTCAGTTACAGCCAAGCCTCCACCCCCAGATGGACCTTTTCCACAGTTGCATTAACTGCATCTTGATGTAATGTTGTAGCTCTTTCACTGGTTCTGATTAGGTGCCCACTCAATCATAAGTAGCCTATAAGCAACACCTGGCTCCTTTTGTGTTCCCTCCTTGCAGCGCTGTGTTCAGTATTTTTCTTCTAAGGGATATTTTCAGTCATGAGGCAGCAAATATAAACATGCCTAGTTATATAATGGCACTCAGTAAATGTGTCTTTAATTAGTGATTCTCCTTAAGTTCTATATAAAAAAAATATAAGGAATGCTGAATGTAGGCTTTTTATCTCCACTTAAATTGAAGCTTCTGTTGTTTTGCAGAATAGGTATGTTGGATATTTTGCAGATGTGAAAAATATCTACAATATGACTCTCCCTCCAAGAAAAACACTCAAGATAAAAAAATTCATTATTTATTCAATTCATGGTAAGTGCTTTATATATAATTGGAGAATTTGGCAAAGGACAATGTTCTGATTTTTCAGGGGTAAGAAGGTTGCTCCTCAGCCTCTATACCGACAGTCTCAACCCATGGCTGTCCTTTTATGCATCCTCACATATGAACACCCCTCCCCGGAAGAGTCCAGCAGCCCTTAGGTATCCTCTCTTTTCCTTTCCCATCACCAATTTGTGGGGCTCCATCCTCTTCCCTTTTCTCTTGTTCTCATTGCTGCTTTGGCCTCAGCCCAGGATGGACTTTTCAGAATTGGACCTCCAGTGGAGAGGAGAGAAAGGGCTCATGAGCCCTGGATACCACCCTTTCCACATGCCTGCCTCTAGTGCAGGGTTCATCTTGGCAGAGGCACCCCTGTATCATTTTCTTACATGTTCCCTTCAGAGACCCTTTTTTTTCTCTCATCACCTGGCCTCTCCCTCTCCCCTCCTCCACGCATGGCCCTTTCACCCCCAGCAAATCAAGGTGTCTTAATATGTCTTAAATGCCCAAAGATGCCTTAAATACCCAAACAGCAAGTGAATTTTGTTGCCACAAATTCTTTTTTCACGAATAACTACCAAGTGCCTGCTCTGGGCCCCCCATGCAAGCGTTTCTCTGCCCTTAAGAAGGAGAGGAATGCGTACACATAGATAAAGATCCGACCACAGTATTCAGGCACACACAGATTGGGCCCTGCTCAGCTGGGGATCAAGGAAAGCTTCCTAGGGAACAGCACCCAGGTCTTCCCTATCTGAATCTACACGAACACAGAAAGTGTTGGGAGTCACCATTTGCTTCGACGTGGATGGAACTGGAGGGTATTATGCTGAGTGAAATAAGTCAATCGGAGAAGGACAAACATTATATGGTCTCATTCATTTGGGGAATATAAATACTAGTGAAAGGGAATAAAGGGGAAAGGAGGAAAAATAAGTGGGAAATATCAGAAAGGGAGACAGAACATGGAAGACTCCTAACTCTGGGAAACGAACTAGGGGTGCTGGAAGGGGAGGTGGGCGGGGGGTGGGGGTGACTGGGTGGCGGGCACTGAGGTGGGCATTTGACGGGATGAGCACTGGGTGTTATTCTGTATGTTGGCAAATTGAACACCAATAAAAAACAAATTTATTATTTTAAAAAAAAGTGTACCACACATGCAAAAAAAAAAGAAAGGGTTGGGAGAAACCTGGACTCTTGGCGGGGAGGTGGGGGTTCAGCTATTGGTTATTACCAGGAGTAAAAATCCTTTTAAACCTTAAAAAAGCTGACTGATTGCCTGCTTCAAGAATGTCAGGAGAGGTAATGGGATCCACCATCATCCAAGGAGGCAGGAAAATTAGTCAAATCACCCATCTCTGGGACTTAATAAAGGATGGGGAAGGGGAGCAGTGGAAGAAGGAGGGAGCCATCCTCAGGTCTCTAATTCTACATCACCCACCTCACTTTCTGCAAAGCTCACAGGGGAGTTGCAGAGCAGGGCCACCTAGTGGGGATGAGATAAGACCTCTCTCACTGCCAGAGGCGCAGCAGGGAGTGAGTGATGCTCTGACTCCCCAAAGTCAGATTGTGGACCATGAGGAGGTGCCAGGTCTCTCATGGGTGGTAGGGTGCCAGGGCATTGGTATCCATTCAGACAGCCTAGTATTTTTATTTTTCTGGAGAGTTGCACAAAATAAGATCTAGATTTTTTTTTTTAACATTTCATCCAATTAGTCAGAAATAAAAGAATCCTTTAAAATATATATAAAAACTGCATAGTCAAAAAAGTACAGTTAGTTCAAGTATAAAATGCTTTTTCTCAAATTATTTCTATATCCCTTCTCTTTTTTTTAATGATAAATTTATTTTTTATTGGTGTTCAATTTGCCAACATACAGAATAACACCCAGTGCTCATCCTGTCAAGTGCCCACCTCACTGCCCGCCTTCTCAACACCACACACATAGAGGTGGTGGTGAGGAATTTTAATGAATTACCACAAACACATTGCACAGGTTTCTGGCTTGTGAAAACAAGTGTCAATCCAGTAGCATTGTTTCTGTGGGAAATATTGGTCTAGGTCTCCAAACAAGCATTGTGCAGGCAGACCCTCGAAACACAGTATGTTCTGGCAGAAGGCTGCTTGTGTGTATAAATGAGCAACTGTCTGTGAAAAGGCTTTGCAGACTGCAAAGTCCTCTGCAGAGTCCATTATGACTGTTTCATGGGCTGTGTGTGAATTAGGAGGGACAGGGTTGCCATGGGTCCTAATGGGTGACCTCAATCAGAATTCCAGCTGCTGTCAGACCCCACCAGAGCAGAGCCAGGCTTGTCCAACAGGTGTCAGAAGGTAGGGGATAGCAGTATTTTGCTTTGTTCCCTTTCCATGTTCAATGGGATCTTACAAAAAGGGTAGACCACTTTATTCTCTAATGAGAAGCAACACAGTCAGCCATTGGAGCATTTTCTCCCACTGAGAAATATAAACCCAGCCATAAAACCAACTTGGTGGCATGATAGTATTGTATCTGAGTGTATACTCTGCTTCAATTTCCTCTTTGTTAACAATTAGACCAACAGTATCTATACAAACCTCTGTGAGTATTAAACTGTTCCAGATAGGCAAATAGGCACTTAGTCCAATGGAGTTTTAATATATTTTCTAACATGGATAATGAGAATGGGAATTGTTTCCCAAATTCTAAGCTTAACAAGGTTTTTAATATGTTCTAGAATTTTGTGTGTTTCTCAGTCTGATATTATATCCTAAGACTGTGATTTTTCTGTTAACATTTTAAATTTTATAGAAACTCTGTAGAAACATTGTTTGTTTAAACTGTAAGTTGCAGATGTGGCGAATAGAGGAGCTAACCCAATGTACAAATACTGCAGGGGAAAACTGGTAGAGGGTTTCATGGGTTTGGTTTGCTAGTCTTGGGCTAACATAAAATAGATGATAAAAGTCTACTTTGAGATTCTTCATGAAGACTTCCAGGCAAAGTTATAATCTTAGCAATTGTTCAATACAGTGTGAGTCCAGGCTTGAGAACCAACTTCAGTAGGGCTACATGGTAAGTTAACATTCTTTCTGTACCCACATAAATAATCAGGCCAAAGCTAAAGGCCAGCCACCTTCTTTTTCTTCTTTTCTTTTTAAATTTTACTTACTATCCTCTTATCCCCTTATTATTCTCTTATAAGCCTGTCCTTCAAGTTGTACCCTCTAGGCTAAGAAGTGCTGTTAGCCCTTGGGGGTGGAGACTCTTGATGCCCCATCAGGATCCCCTTAGATCCCTTCTACCAGCCAGCTCTGTGCTCCCATCCCCCTAGCCTCCACCCCCTTTGCTCTAATCTTTGGAGAATTACCACTGAAGCCAACTCAACTTTGGTTCCAACTTCTTCCTTTCAACCCTGAACTTCTAGTCATCAGCCAGACACTCCACACCTCAGAACAACCCATTGGATCCTGAACTCATTCATGGCTCACCTACTTCTCAGCCTCATTTCTGTTTTGTGGGTTTTTTTAACCGACTTTGCCGAACCCTGAAGATCCAAGCTAAGTAACCTCAGGACCTGTGAGGCAGTAAAAAAAAGCCTGAGCCCCCAAGTTAGAGGCCTGACCTGAGGCAACTCACTCAAGCTGTCTGAGCTTCACTTAGCTTCCTCAGATTTAAAATGGGGGACAATTATACTATGTACCTCCCCAGAATCCTCCCAACACGACTCTTGCTTGCCTTTCCACATCAGCCATCGTCACTTTCCTTTGAGTGGCCTTTGCTCCAGACATGCCAGCCTCCCTGCCCTTCCCAAATCACAGCAATTATGTTCGTTCATGCCTCCATGCATCTGCGCGCACTGGTGTTTTCTGCCTAAAATGGTTTTGCTTTCCATGCCCACCTGGCGAGCTCCTACCATTCTTTACATCCCGGTTCAAGAGTTCTGTTCCTTAAGCTTTTCTTGGGTTTTCCAGGCAAAGTTAGGGATTCTCTTCTTTACTGTCTCACAATACTGTCCTACCTATGGTCTATTTTTAATATCCTTATGCTTTCCTTTTATATTTTCTGTGGTTTCCTCCATCTGATTTTCTAATTTACCATTTCATTTTTCTTCAAATTTATCTTGCCATTTATCTCATTATTTAATTCAGTTATATTTTTTATACTTAGATTTCCAGTTGGTATCTCTTATTGGTTTCTTGTTCTTGCTTCATGTTCCTACTATGTAGTCCCATGTCTCCTGGAGGGTCTTTGGCATGGTTATTTCACATTTTTGGATCATTTGTTTCAATAAATCTGCTTTCAGTGTTAAAAAAAAAAAGTTGGAACCAAAAATTACTAAGAGTGATACCATCCCTGTTGGGCAGCCCATAGGCAATGACCAACAGTTGTACAAAAACTCAACTCCATTGCTTCAAAGTGTGACAAACTCTGCAGTATGATTTACACTAAAGAATCCCCTCCCTCCCCGGATCAAGCTGAATACACTGAATCCCACCCTTCCTTGGCTCTTATGAATGAATTCCTCCTAGGAGCACTTCCTTTATAAATCACTAGCACCCAAAGGGTTGGCTCAGGGTCTACTTCTGAGAGAACTCAACCTAAGACCACCTATTATACTGAGATATTTCTAACATTGTATTTACTTAGCCTATATCAGGGGATATACTCTATATTGCAAACTGCATGAGGATAGAGACCATTATACATTCGTCTTTGAATCCCCCAGATCATAACACATTGGAACTCAGTAAATCTCTGTTGACTTAACTTGAACTAAAATGTCTCTGGCATGTCTCACTACACCATGGCCATCCCTCACCACCCACTTCTCAATTTTATCCCTTACCTCTCTGTCCCTCCATAAATCAGCTCCAGCAACAGTGGCTTTCTTCTTCATTTTCTTTGTTGTCATTCTTTTATAGTAACAATTCTTGGACTTCTTTGTATTGTCTCCCCATATTTTTATAAACTTTCTTTATTGAGGTATACTTGACACAAAATGTTACATTAATTTCAGATACATAACCTTGTGATTCAACAAGTCTACATGTTATGTTATGCTCACCACAAGTATAGCTACCATCTATCACCATACAACACTATTACAGTACCACTCACTACATTTCCTATGCTGTACCTTTTACCCCCATGACTTATTCATTCCATGACTGAAAGCCTGTATCTCCCACTCTCCTTCACCTATTTTGTACATCTTCCCATCTGCCTCCCCTCTGGTAACCACCAGTTTGTTTTCTGTATTTACAGGTTTGATTCTACTTTTTTGTTTGATCATTTTTTTATTTTTTATATTCCACATAAAAGTAAACCCATATGATATTTGTCCATTTTTGTCTGACTTATTTCACTTAAAATAATATCCTGGAGGTCCATCCATGTTGTCACAAATAGCAAAATATCATTCTTTTTATGGGTGAGTTATATATCTATATCTATATCTATATCTGTATCTATATCTAATCATCTCTTTATTCATCTATCAATGGACACTTAAGTAGCTTCCATGTCTTGGCTATTGCAGTAAAGAGAGAGGTGTAGATATCTTTTCAAATTACTGTTTTTGAACATGGAAGACTCCTGACTCTCGGAAACGAACTAGGGGTGGTGGAAGGGGAGGAGGGTGGGGGTGGGGGTGACTGGGTAGCGGGCACTGAGGTGGGCACTTGACAGGATGAGCACTGGCTGTTATTCTGTATGTTGGCAAATTGAACATCAATAAAGAATAAGTTTATTATTTAAAAAAAATACTGTTTTTGTCTTCTCTGGGTAAATACCCAGTAGTGCAATTGCTGGATCATATGGTATTTCTATTTTTTATCTCTTTTTTTTCCCCTATTTTTCATCTCTTAAGGAACCTCAATACTGTTTTCCACCATGGCTGCACCAATTTACATTCCAACCAAAAGTGTGCAAGTGTTCCTCATTCTCCACATCCTTGTCAACACTTATTATTTCTTGTCTTTTTTATTTTACCCATTCTGACAGTGTCAAGTGATATATTATTATGGGTTTTTTATTTACATTTCTTTCATGATTAGTGATGTTCAGAATCTTTTCATGGGTCAGCCATTTGTATGTCCTCTGTGGAAAATGTCTATTCAGATCCTCTGCTCACCTTTAAATTAGATTATTTGTATTTTGGTGTTGAGTTTTATAATTTCTTCATATGTTTTGGATATTAATTACACATCAGATATATCATTTAAAGTATCTTCTCCCATTCAGGAAGTTGCCTTTTCAACTTGGTGGTGGTTTCCTTCACTGTGCAAATTTATTTTGTAGTCCCAATGGCTTATTGTTCCTTTTGTTTCCCATACTGGAGGAGACATACTAGAAAACAGTTGCTAAAGCCAATGTTAAAGACCTGAAAGGAAAAAAACTGCAATCAAGAACACTCCACCCAACAAGGCTGTCATTGAGAAGGAGAGAGAAAGAGTTTCCCAAACAAGGGTGCCTGGGTGGTTCCATTGGTTGAGTGTCTGAATCTTGATTTTGGCTCAGGTCATGATCCCAGGGTCCTGAGATCAAGCCCTGCATCAGGCTCCATACTCAGTGAAGAGCCTGCCTCTTTGTCTGCCCCTCCCTCTGCTCTCATGCTCATGCTTTCTCTCCCTCTCATAGATAAATAAAATATTTTTTTAAATGGACACTACCAAAAAAGAAAACTCCAGGTCAATATCTCTGATGAACATAAATGTAAAAATCCTCAAAAAATATTAGCAAACTGAATCCAACAATATATTAAAAAATTCACCATGATCCAGGGGAGTTTATGCCAGAGATGCAAGGATGTTTCAGTATTTTCAAATCAACAACATGATACATCAAGAGAAAGGATAAAAATCATATGAGCATTTCAATAGATGCAGAAAAAAGCATTTGACAAAGTACAACATCCAATCACAATAAAAATTCTCAAAAAGAAGGTTAGAGGGAACATACCTCAACCTAATAAAGGCCATATATATTTAAAAAACTGACAGCTAACATCATCCTCAATGGTGAAAAAGAGAACTTTTGCTCTAAGATCAGGAACTAGACAAGGATGTCTACTCTCACTACTTTTACTCAACATAGTATGAGAAGTCTTGGCCACAACAATCATACAAGAAAAAGAAATAGGGATCCCTGGGTGGCGCAGCGGTTTGGCGCCTGCCTTTGGCCCGGGGCGCGATCCTGGAGACCCGGAATCGAATCCCACGTCAGGCTCCCGGTGCATGGAGCCTGTGTCTCTGCCTCTCTCTCTCTCTCTCTCTCTCTCTCTCTGTGTGACTGTCATAAATAAATAAAAATATTTAAAAAAGAAAAAGAAAAAGAAATAAAGGGCAGTTAAATTAGTAAGGAAGCTGTAAAACTGTCAGTATTGGTATATGCCATAATATGATATATAGAAAATGCTTCACCAGGGTACCTGAATGGCTCTGTCACTTAATTGTCTGACTCTTGGTTTCAGTTCAGGTCATGATCTTAGGGTTGGGGGATCAAGCACAACATTAGTGCTTGATCACTTAATGTGAATCTGCTTAGAATTCTCTCCCTTTCCCTCTGTCTCACTTTCTGCCTCTCCCTCTGCTCACACATGCATGCACTCTCTCTCTAAAATAAATAAAATCTTAAAAAAAAGAAAATCCTCACCAAAAAACATCCAGAACTGATAATTTAGTAAAGTCACAGAATACCAAATTAATATACATAGACCTGTTGTCTTTCTCTACACTAATAATGAAGTAGCAGAAAGAGAAGTTAAAAAAAAAACAGTCCCATTGTTAAAATTTTAAATTGTTAAAATGTCCATGCTACCCAAAATGGTCCACAGATTTAATGCAACTCTATCAAAAAACCAATAATATTTTTCAAAGAAATAGAATAATCCTAAAATGTGTATGGAACCACAGAAGACCCCAAATAGACAAAGAAATTTTGACAAAGAAAAACAAAGCTGGAAATATCACAATCCCAAATTTCAAGATATACTAGAAAGTTGTAGTAACCACAAAAATAGACACACCAATGGACTGTCAGAAAAAATAGATACATCAGTGGAACAGAATAATGAGCCCAAAATAAACCTATGCTTTTATGGCTAATTATAACAAAGGAGGCAAGAATATACAATGGGAAAAAGCATCTCTCTAACAAATGGTGTTGGGAAAACTGGACTGCTACATGCAAAAGAGTGAAACTGAGCCACTTTCTTACACCATACAAATTCAGAGTGGATTAAAGACCTAAATGTGAGACCTAAAACCATAAACTGATAGAAGAGACCATAGAGCATAATTTCTTTAACATGGCTATAGCAATGTTTTTCTACATATGTCTCCTAAGGTGCGGGAAACAAAATCAAAATTAAACTATTGAGACTGAACCAAAATAAAAAGCTTTTGCACAATGAAGAAAACCATCAACCAAATAAAAAGACAACCTATTGAATGGAGAGGATATTTGTAAATGATATATTTGATAAAGAGTTAATATCCAAAATATATAAAGAACATATACAACTCAACACCAAAAAACAATCAGATTAAAAATTGGACAGAAGACTTGAATAGACATTTTTTCAATAAAAGACATACACGTGGCCAACAGACACATGAAAAGATTCTCAACATCGCTAATCATCAAGGACATATGAATCAAAACCACAATGACTTCACACTTGTCAGAATGGCTAGAATCAAGAACACAAGAAACAAGTGTGATGAGGAATTCGAGAAAAAGGAACCCTTGTACATTGTTGGTGGAAATGCAAATTGCTGCAGGCACTGTGGAAAATAGTATAGGGTTTCCTCACAAAAATTAAAAATAGAATTACAATATGATTCAGTAATTCCACTACTGGTTATTTGCCCAAAGAATATGAAAACACTAATTTGAAAAGATATATACACCCCTATGTTTATTGCAACATTATTTACAATAGCCAATATATGGAAGCAACTCGAGTGTCCATTAATAGGTAAATGGATAAAGAAGAGGTAGTATATATGTGTATGTATATTTATGTATAATGGAATGTTATTCAGCCATGAAAAAGAATGAAATCTTGCCATTTGAACATCCATGAATGGCCCTACAGGGTATATTTTTAATTGCAATAAGTCAATCAGAGAAAGACAAATACCATATGATTTCATACATATATGCAATTTAAGAAACAGAACAAACAAACAAAAGGACAGAAAACTAGACTCCTAAATACGGAGAACTGGTGGTTGCCAGAGGGGAAGTGGAGCGGGGAATTGGTGAAATAGAAAAAGAAAATTAATAGTACATTCACCTTGATGAGCACTGAGTAGTGTATAGACTTTTTTGAATCATTATATTGTACACCTGAAACTAATAGAGTACTTATGTTAATTATACTTGAATAAATAAATAAAGTGCCCAGAGTTGAACTCTGATGGCCATAAAGACCTATTAAGTCCCACTAGTTTTTAAAGCCAAATGTTATGAGGTCTTGTCTTCTCAGTGCAGCTCCCTTGTGCCTGCTGTGGCGTCTGAGCCTCTTGCTTCTTCATGCTTGGGGGTTTGGTTGTGATTAGTCTTACTGGGGGTTTGGTTCTCAACTGTGCCTCCACCTTACCTACCCTTTTCAATGTGGCCTCTCTACTGTACAAAGTCTGTTCTGCCAGTCTTTAGGTCCTTTTCAGAATTCGTTGCCCTGATGTGGCTGTTATCTTGGTGTGGCTGTGGGACAAAGTGAGCTCAGGATCCTCCTACTCTGCCATCTTCCCAGCAACAAAAAACAACCAGCATAGAATCTTTACCCTCCTTTTGCTCATGTAGTATATACCATGTTGAATGATTTGAAAATACTGAACCATCCTTGCATCCCTCTAATAAGTCCTACTGATCATGGTAAATGATCCTTTTAATGTATTGTAAGAGTGTAGTTTGCTAATATTTTGTTGAGGGTTTTTATATCATTGGGAATGTTGGCCTGTAGTTCTAATTCTTTTTTAAATTTTTTCTATTTATTCATGAGAGACACACAGAGAGAGGCAGAGACACAGGCAGAGAGAGAAGCAGGCTCCACAGGGAGCCCGACACGGGACTAGATCCTGGGACTCCAGGATCACACCCCGGGCTAAAGGCAGGAGCCCAACTGCTAAGCCACCCAGGCATCCCTCTAATTTTTTTATAGTGACTTTAGTCTGGTTTTGGAATGGGTAATGCTGGCCTTATAGAATATATTTGGAAGTTTTTCATTCCCCTTCTGTTTCTAGGGATAGTTGGAGGAGAATAGGTACTAACTTTTCTTTAAATGTTTAGTAGAATTCATCTGTGATTCCATTTGGTCCAGGGCTTTAGTTTGTTGGGTGTTGTTTGATTACCAATTTAGTTTCATTACTAGTAATTTATCTGTTCAGATTTCCTGTTTCTTCCTGACCCAATGTTAGAAACATCAGCTTTCTTTTGGAATAAGAATAATCTTCCTTTCAGATTGTTATGATTATGATCAAAACAGAAGGGAGATGAGCCTATCAGAAAAAAGGGTGAGGGACCTTGAAATGAGCAATATTTTGTCTAGCGCACCATTCTGGGATTATCCCTTCTTCTCATGGTCTGCAAGTTCTTTATTACTCTGTAATTTGTAGAAAACTAATAATACTGTAAATAATATCTGAACATAAAAATACAAATTAGTTTTGTCTAGTGGAAAGCAATTGATTATTGAGCCACTTTGTATCTCTTTGTAAACTCATGTCATCAGCCCTTATCCCCCTATAGACATGCAGTACTTTTTTTAAATTGAAGTATAACTAACATACATTAGCTTATATTAGCTTCAGGTATATGATATTATGATTCAACAATTTTATACATTACTCAGTATTCATCAAGATAAGCATATTCTTTAATCCCTTTTATTTCACCAATCGCCCCACCCACCTCCCTTCTGGCAGACTCCAGTTTGTTCTCTGTATTTAAGAATCCTGATTTTTTTATCTTTTTTTAATTTTCTTAAATTCCATATATGAGTGGAAACATGATATTTGTCTCTCTTATTTCACTTAGCTTTATATCCTCTAGGTCCATCCATATTGTTGCAAATGGCAAGATTTAATTCTCTTTTACAGCTGAGCAATATTCCATTGTGTATGTATACTATTCACCTATCAATAGACACTTGGATTGCCTCCATATATTGGCTACTATAAATAATGCTGCAATAAATATAGGGGTGTATATATCTTTTCAAAGTAGTGTTTTCATATTCTTTGGGTAAATACCTAGTAGTAAAATTACTGGACCACATGGTAATTCTATTTCTAATTTTGTGAGGAGCCTCATAGTGTTTTCCCTGGTGACTTGTATACTTTACTTTGAACCAGCTGTAACATTTTACTGATTTTTATGAATGAGTTAAATAAAATTTATGACATGTATTTTAAAAATGCAAGGTACAGGACAGTGCTATGGTATGCAACAATTTCTGTAAAACAGAAGTGCAGAATACTATATATTCATATTTGTGTGTACATATATAAAAAAATACCAGAGAATGTATATATTCATATTTGATTCGATGTGCATAAAAACAATCATATTTATGCATTTGGAACTGGAGAAATAAACAGGTGGGGATGGTTGAGGAGATTCTTCATTTTATAAATATATTTTAAAAGTTTTAAATGTGAGCACTAAGCTTATAAATCACTGCCCTTTCCTGTCATGTGATAAGTATTTGAATTAATTTAGAGGTACATTTCACTGATTCCTGGTAGACATCAGGGGAAAGGAGTTCTGCAACTGGAATGAGATGGAAGAAGTAGGCTAAGAAATGATGATGCTTTTTTTATATAATAAATTTATTTTTTATTGGTGTTCAATTTGCCAACATACAGAATAACACCCAGTGCTCATCCCGTCAAGTGCCCCCCTCAGTGCCCGTCACCCAGTCACCCCCACACCCCGCCCTCCTCCCCTTCCAGCACCCCTAGTTCGTTTCCCAGAGTTAGCAGTCTTTATGTTCTGTCTCCCTTTCTGATATTTCCCACACATTTCTTCTCCCTTCCCTTATATTCCCTTTCACTATTATTTATATTCCCCAAACGAATGAGAACATACAATGTTTGTCCTTCGCTAATTGACGTACTTCACTCAGCATAATACCCTCCAGTTCCATCCACGTTGAAGCAAATGGTGGGTATTTGTCGTTTCTAATGGCTGAGGAATATTCCGTTGTATACATAAACCACATCTTCTTTATCCATTCATCTTTCGATGGACACTGAGGCTCCTTCCACAGTTTGGCTATTGTGGACATTGCTGCTAGAAACATCGGGGTGTAGGTGTCCCGGCGTTTCACTGCATCTGTATCTTTGGGGTAAATCCCCAGCAGTGCAATTGCTGGGTCGTAGGGCGGGTCTATTTTTAACTCTTTGAGGAACCTCCACACAGTTTTCCAGAGTGGCTGCACCAGTTCACATTCCCACCAACAGTGCAGGAGGGTTCCCTTTTCTCCGCATCCTCTCCAACATTTGTGGTTTCCTGCCTTGTTAATTTTCCCCATTCTCACTGGTGTGAGGTGGGATCTCATTGTGGTTTTGATTTGTATTTCCCTGATGGCAAGTGATGCAGAGCATTTTCTCATATGCATCTTGGCCATGTCTATGTCTTCCTCTGTGAGATTTCTGTTCATGTCTTTTGCCCATTTCATGATTGGATTGTTTGTTTCTTTGCTGTTGAGTTTAATAAGTTCTTTATACATCTTGGAAACTAGCCCTTTATCTGATATGTCATTTGCAAATATCTTCTCCCATTCTGGAGGTTGTCTTTTAGTTTTGTTGACTGTATCCTTTGCTGTGCAAAAGCTTCTTATCTGGATGAAGTCCCAATAATTCATTTTTGCTTTTGTTTCTCTTGCCTTCATGGATGTATCTTGCAAGAAGTTACTGTGGCCGAGTTCAAAAAGGGTGTTGCCTGTGTTCTCCTCTAGGATTGTGATGGAATCTTGCCTCACATTTAGATCTTTCATCCATTTTGAGTTTATCTTTGTGTCTGGTGCAAGAGAGTGGTCTAGTTTCATTCTTCTGCATGTGGATGTCCAATTTTCCCAGCACCGTTTATTGAAGAGACTGTCTTTCTTCCAGTGGATAGTCTTTCCTCCTTTATCGAATATTAGTTGACCATAAAGTTCAGGGTCCACTTCTGGATTCTCTATTCTGTCCCATTGATCTATGTGTCTGTTTTTGTGCCAGTACCACACTGTCTTGATGACCACAGCTTTGTAGTACAACCTGAAATCTGGCATTGTGATACCCCCAGCTATGGTTTTCTTTTTTAATATTCCCCTGACTATTCAGGGTCTTTTCTGATTCCACACAAATCTTAAAATAATTCGTTCTAACTCTCTGAAGAAAGTCCATGGTATTTTGATAGGATTGCATTAAAGGTGTAAATTCCCCTGGGTAACATTGTCATTTCACAATATTAATTCTGCCAATCCATGAGCATGGAATATTTCTCCATCTCTTTGAGTCTTCCTCAATTTCTTTCAGAAGTGTTCTATAGTTTTTAGGGTACAGATCCTTTACCTCTTTGGTTAGGTTTATTCCTAGGTATCTTATGCTTTTGGGTGCAATTGTAAATGGGATTGACTCCTTAATTTCTCTTTCTTCAGCCTCATTGTTAGTGTATAGAAATGCCTTTGATTTCTGGGCATTGATTTTGTGTCCTGCAATGCTACCAAATTGCTGTATGAGTTCTAGCAATCTTGGGGTAGAGGCTTTTGGGTTTTCTATGTAGAGTATCATGTCATCAACGAAGAGGGAGAGTTTGACTTCTTCTTTGCCAATTTGAATGCCTTTAATGTCTTTTTGTTGTCTGATTGCTGAGGCTAGGACTTCCAGTACTATGTTGAATAGCAGTGGTGAGAGTGGACATCCCTGTCTTGTTCCTGATCTTAGGGGAAAGGCTCCCAGTGCTTCCCCATTGAGAATGATATTTGCTCTGGGCTTTTCGTAGATGGCTTTTAAGATGTCGAGGAATGTTCCCTCTATCCCTACACTCTGAAGAGTTTTGATCAGGAATGGATGCTGTATTTTGTCAAATGCTTTCTCTGCATCTAATGAGAGGATCATATGGTTCTTGGTTTTTCTCTTGCTGATATGATGAATCACATTGATTGTTTTACGAGTGTTGAACCAGCCTTGTGTCCTGGGGATAAATCCTACTTGGTCCTGGTGAATAATTTTCTTAATGTACTTTGGATCCTATTGGCTAGTATCTTGTTGAGAATTTTTGCATCCATCTTCATCAGGGATATTGGTCTGTAATTCTCTTTTTTGGTGGGGTCTTTGTCTGGTTTGGAATTAAGGTGATGCTGGCCTCATAGAACGAATTTGGAAGTGCTCCATCTCTTTCTATCTTTCCAAACAGCTTTAGTAGAATAGGCATGATTTCTTTTTAAACGTTTGCTAGAATTCCTCTGGGAAGCCATCTGGCCCTGGACTCTTGTGTCTTGGGAGGTTTTTGATGACTGCTTCAATTTCCTCCCTGGTTATTGGCCTATTCAGGTTTTCTATTTCTTCCTGTTCCAGTTTTGGTAGTTTGTGGCTTTCCAGGAATGCGTCCATTTCTTCTAGATTGCCTAATTTATTGGCATATAGCTGTTCATAATATGTTTTTAAAATCGTTTGTATTTCCTTGGTGTTGGTAGTGATCTCTCCTTTCTCATTCATGATTTTATTAATTTGAGTCTTCTCTCTCTTCTTTTTAATAAGGCTGGCTAATGGTTTATCTATCTTATTAATTCTTTCAAAGAACCAACTCCTGGTTCTGTTGATCTGTTCCACAGTTCTTCTGGTCTCGATTTCGTTGAGTTCTGCTCGAATTTTAATTAACTCTCTTCTTCTGCTGGGTGTAGGATCTATCTGCTGTTTTTTCTCTAGCTCCTTTATGTGTAAGGTTAGCTTTTGTATTTGAGTTCTTTCCAGTCTTTGAATGGCTGCTTGTATTGCGATGTATTTCCCCCTTAGGACTGCTTTGGCTGCATCCCAAAGATTTTGAACGGTTGTATCTTCATTCTCATTAGTTTCCATGAATCTTTTTAATTCTTCCTTAATTTCCTGGTTGACCCTTTCATCTTTTAGCAGGATGGTCCTTAACCTCCACGTGTTTGAGGTCCTTCCAAACTTCTTGTTGTGATTTAGTTCTAATTTCAAGGCATTATGATCTGAGAATATGCAGGGGGCGATCCCAATCTTTTGGTATCGGTTCAGACCTGATTTGTGACCCAGTATGTGGTCTATTCTGGAGAAAGTTCCATGTGCGCTTGAGAAGAATGTGTATTCAGTTGAGTTTGGATGTAAAGTTCTGTAGATATCTGTGAAATCCATCTGGTCCAGTGTATCATTTAAAGCTCTCATTTCTTTGGAGATGTTGTGCTTAGAAGACCTATCGAGGGTAGAAAGAGCTAGATTGAAGTCACCAAGTATAAGTGTATTATTATCTAAGTATTTCTTCACTTTGGTTATTAATTGATTTAAATATTTGGCAGCTCCCACATTCGGGGCATATATATTAAGGAATGTTAAGTCCTCTTGTTGGATAGATCCTTTAAGTATGAGATAGTGTCCCTCTTCATCTCTCACTACAGTCTTCGGGGTAAATTTTAGTTTATCTGATATAAGGATGGCTACCCGTGCTTTCTTTTGAGGACCATTTGAATGGTAAATGGTTCTCCAACCTTTTATTTTCAGGCTGCTGGTGTCCTTCTGTCTAAAATGAGTCTCTTGTAGACAGCAAATAGATGGGTCCTGCTTTTTTATCCAGTCTGAAACCCTGGGCCTTTTGATGGGGTCATTAAGCCCGTTCACGTTCAGAGTTACTATTGAGAGATATGAGTTTAGTGTCATCATGATATCTATTCAGTCCCTGTTTTTGTGGATTGTTCCACTGAACTTCTTCTTAAAGGGGAATTTTAAGAGTCCCCCTTAAAATTTCTTGCAGAGCTGGTTTGGTGGTCACATATTCTTTCAGCTCCTGCCTGTCTTGGAAGCTCTTTATCTCTCCTTCCATTTTGAATGAGAGCCTTGCTGGATAAAGTATTCTTGGTTGCATGTTCTTCTCATTTAGGACCCTGAATATATCGTGCCAGCCCTTTCTGGCCTGCCAGGTCTCTGTGGAGAGGTCTGCTGTTACCCTAATACTCCTCCCCATAAAAGTCAGGGATTTCTTGTCTCTTGCTGCTTTAAAGATCTTCTCTTTATCTTTGGAATTTGCAAACTTCACTATTAAATGTCGAGGTGTTCAACGGTTTTTATTGATTTTAGGGGGGGATCTCTCTATTTCCTGCATCTGAATGCCTGTTTCCCTTACCAGATTAGGAAAGTTTTCAGCTAGGATTTGTTCATATACATATTCTGGCCCTCTGGCCCTTTCGGCGCCCTCAGGAACCCCAATTAAACGTAGGTTTTTCTTCCTCAGGCTGTCGTTTATTTCCCTTAATCTATCCTCATGGTCTTTTAATTGTCTGTCTCTTTTTTCCTCAGTTTCCCTCTTTGCCATCAACTTGTTTTCTATGTCACTCACTCATTCTTCCACCTCGTTAACCCTCGTCGTTAGGACTTCTAGTTTGGATTGTATCTCATTCAATTGATTTTTAATTTCTGCCTGATTGGATCTAAATTCTGCTGCCATGAAGTCTCTTGAGTCCTTTATGCTTTTTTTCTAGAGCCACCAGCAGCTGTATAATAGTGCTTCTGAATTGGCTTTCTGACATTGAATTGTAATCCAGATTTTGTAACTCTGTGGGAGAGAGGACTGTTTCTGATTCTTTCTTTTGAGGTAAGGTTTTACTTCTAGTCATTTTGCTCAGTGCAGAGTGGCCAAAATCAAGTTGTATTGGGCAAAGGAGAAAAAAAGAGGAGAGAAAGAAGGAAAGAGAAAAAGAAAAAAGAAAAAAGGAAGAAAAAAGAAAAAAAAAGAAGAAAAAGAGAAAGAAAAAGAAAGAAAGGGGAAGAAAAGGGTGGGGGAAGCAAACAGAAATGAAAAAACAAAACAAAACAAAACAAAAAAACACGGGGAGTATCTTCTGATTCTGTGTACTTTAAGTCCCTTGGCTCCCCCTGGAAATTGTCCTTCTAGCTGGTCTTCTGGGGGAGGGGCCTGCTGTGCTGATTTTCAGGTGTGAGCACTTGGGGGAGCTGCTGTGCCCCTGCCTGGTGCAGGGCTCAGTGGGGTTGTTTACCCCGTGAGGCCCCAGGAGGAACAGCCCCAGTGGCGGGGCCAGCTCTGCAGCCCTGGAGTCAGCCCCCGCAGTAGCTCCGGAGCTCTCTGTCTGCAGGGCCTGGAGGCTCCGGGCGGGGCCGCTGATCTGCTCAGCTCGGGGCAGGAGCGTCCTCGCTGTCCTGGGCCCTCCCGGCCTCTGCCTGTCCCGGGGGGAGGCCGGATCCTGGGCCCTGTCCCGCGCCCTGTGCTAGGGGCCTGCGCTGGTGAATTCGCGCCTCCGCCCCGCAGCCCCCTCCGCGGAGCCGCCCCCGAGCCCCCCGGAGCTGCTCCCGCCCCGCAGCCCCCTCCGCGGAGCCGCCCCCGAGCCCCCGAGCCGCTCCGGGTCCCGCCGTGCGCGCTGCAGCCCTTAGGGAGCTCGGCGCACTCTCCCGGGGCGCAGGTGCCTGTTAGTGTCCCCGGGAGCCCGAGGGCACCCCCGCCCTCCTGGGTCCTGCTCCAACTCCCCGCGAGCCCCTTTCCGCCCGGGAAGGTCGGTGCAGCTCCTGCTTCTCGGGGACGGGGCTCTCCTGTCCTGGGGACACTCGCCCCGGCCTCAGCCCGGCTCCTCGCGGGCCCCTCCCCCTTGGAGGCCTTTTGTTTCTTTCTTTTTCCACGTCTTCCTACCTTGATAGAAGCGCGAACTCTTCTCACTGTAGCGTTCCAGCTGTTCTCTCTTTAAATCTCGGGCCGAATTCATAGATTTTCAGGATGATTTGAAGGTTATCTAGGTAAGTTGGTGGGGACAGGTGGCCTGGGGACCCTCCTCTCCCGCCGTCTTGCCCCTCCTCTGAGAAATGATGATGCTTAAGACAAATTACTAATGTGGTGTTAGTGAAAACAATGAAAACATGAACATCAAGAATGATTAATATATGACTTTGTTAGAATGTCTTTTTAGTTCTGTACCTTTACTTCTGTGTATATTTTTCACATGCATGGTTAAAAGGTAAGCAATACGAAATTAATTGAAGGCTTGAGAAACCAGCCCTTTTAGGAACTACTAAAAGAAGGGGGTCATTTGAATTGAATAAAGAGCAAGAAACCATTTGTCTGTAGATGTATCCTGAACGCCACAGGAATGTTTAGATTACAGCTGTCCAATATTTCCATAGAGATTGATTGCTCTAGGAACTGAAGTTAGATGAAGCAAGAGGAATTTAGACTATTTATTATTGAGAAACATTATCAGATGTCTGAAGCAAGTAACACATTAGCAGGAAATGTTGCAAGTTACCTTCCCTGATTTTTTTTTTCTAGAAAGTTGAAGAAATGAGATTCTAAGTCTTCGAAGCTGAACTATGTCTTTTTCTGCCCCCCAGCCTTATGAGTTGTGCTTTAGGAGACAAAGTTGGGCTCAAAGCTTTGTCTTTTGAAGATGGAATCCAAGCAAGACCTAAATGATTCATTATTGACACACTGTTAGCTGGAATAGTTTCCTCTTTTTAATCCATAATGTTAATTGGTGATACATTTGTTCTTTGCTCTAACTAGCCTAACTTTATTTTCTTCAGGTGTTGGAAAAGGCAATGGAAATGATCTAAAAGTACAAGTAATAATGCAGCACAAGATCATCTTTTTCTGTTCTGCTTCTAAAAACTGTCAGGTAACAGCATGTAACCTGAAAATTCTGGTATTTTTAAAATTTTACTTAAATTCAATTAATAAACATATAATGTATTATTGATTTCAGAGGTAGAGATCAGTGATTCATGAGTCTTATGTAATACCTGGTGCTCATTACATCACCTGCCCTCCTTAATGCCCATCATCCAGTTACCCTATCCCCCCTACTCCCTCCCCTCCAGCGACCCTCAGTTTCCTATAGATTGTCTCTTATGGTTTGTCTCCCTCTCTGATTTCATCTTATTTTATTTTTTCCTTTCTTCCCCTATGATCCTCTGTTTTGTTTCTTAAATTCCACATGAGTGAGATCATAATTCTCTGACTTATTCCACTTAGCATAATACCCTCTAGTTCCATCCACATCATTGTAAATGGCAAGATCTCATTTTTGGATGGCTCAGTAGTCCATTATATGTAAATATATAAACATATATAAATACATAAATATATATACCACATCTTCTTTATCCATTCACTGTCAATGAACATCTGGGCTCTTTCCATTGTTTGCCTATTATGGACGTTCCTGCTATAAACATTGGGGTGCAGGTGCCCCTTTGGATCACTACATTTATATCTTTGGGGTAAATCCCTAGTAGTACAATTGCTGGGTCATAGGGTAGCTCTATTTTCAACTCTTTGAGGAAACCTCCATACTGTTTTCCAGAGTGGCTGCACCAGCTTACATTCCCCTAGTGTTTGTTTTAAATCTCAATGTCAAATCAGCATGTTGACTTCCCCAAACCATCAGTCATCACAAAGAAAGACCATGTTGTTTTCTGGTTACCATCCAACTTGGTGTCCTTGAGCAAGTCAGAGCTCAAACTCATTATTCAAAATCGTTTTTCAGGGCATTTTCCAGAATATGTTTTCAGTTCAGAGTATTGCTTTGCCTGTCACTTTTCCATACATGCCAAGCATGTCCCCAGGAATCTATCTGAATTTTAAATTCATGCATCTGGTGATTTTTAGCCATGTCGTCTTCTTCTTGGTTATTTTATAATATGGCACTGATTCTAAAATTTTAGTGTGCATGTGAATCACCTAGGAGCTCATAAAGATGCAGATACCTAGATTGTACCCCAAAAATATATTCAGGAAATCTGGAATGGGGCCCAGAAATATCTAGAGTTAGCAATGTCCCAAGTGATTCTACCTCAGATGTCCTATGGGACTGCACTGTGAGAAATCATGCAAGGGTGGTCAGACGGGGGATGTATTTCTTTGCCCAAAGCAATGGGTCCTGATAGTCTTGTTTTCTTTTCTTTCTACTTGAAGAAGTACCTTAGACTACCCACCTTTTCTGAAGTAATAAGAAACCTTCCTGGGTCTCAGAAATATAAACTCTCAAAATTCTCTCTCAGGGTTTTGTCTCTCTTCTTTCTCCAACACCACTCCTTCACCTTTACCCAACTGAAGGCACTCACCCAGACCTGATTGACTTTCTGTTCTTATCTCTACAAATACTCTACTCTTGGTTTTGCTCATCCATTCCCCTGCTTTAAAGCTATTTTTTTTCTCTCACTCTGCACACATTTATGAGCACCCACCACCTGGCAGGTAGACAGCCTCTACTCCCACAATGCTACCACATTTGTTGATCCAAATGTGTCAAATGAGCTTTTCCTCGGCTTCTGCAAATGACACCAGAGTTCTCTCACTCAGGCCTTAAAAGGTAGTAGTATCTTTGATTCTTTCTTTGCTGTGCCCCTCGCCCCCCGCGTCCCCCACCCCCAGTCCAGTCAGTCACCAATTCCTGTTGATTATATCTTTGGAATCTCTCTTCACTTTCTCCATTCCTTTCTGTTCCCATTGCCCCTGCCTAGTCCGGCAGCTCATCTGCTCATTGCCAAATTTCTACAATGCTCTCCCTCCTTCCCTTTCTTCTCATACAGTACAGTACAGAGAGTCCTAAAATATGCAAGTATTTCTCTGCTCTTACTGTAGAGCAGAAGACACTCTGTGTGCCTGTAGTCAAAGCTGGTTAGGATCTTCAGCTCTGTGTATTTATAAAATAAAGATCAAATCTCAAGTGTTATGAGTATTAGATAACATACGTGAAGTTGCTTTGTGAGCTATAAAACACTGAAGAAGTGTTACATGTGGAAATTTTCAGGCCACTTTGTCACCAGGAAATGCCCCCACCATCGCCACCACATGCTTCAACAACTTACTTCCCTGGCTCTTGAACCTTTATGATATAGCCCTATCAGATCTGAGACCTGAGCGAATTTCCATCAGTAATTTGACCTGCAGATTCCATTCAAAGTGGTTGAGTACCTTCTGACCCTTGGAACACAACACTTTCATTTCTGTTTCATGTGTTTGCTGGTTTTTCCTCTCCCTACCCCACACCACACTGTCTGCACTGGATGCTCTCTTCAGCGCTCATGATACAAATCCATGCCCAGCTGTTTCCATGCCTCTGTGAAACCTTCTTATTCTATGCTTCCTGTTAACCTCCCCAAAGCACACACACCAGTCTTCATCATCCAGCTTGACATGTAATTTATGCCATTCTAATTGTTTATGTAAATAGCTCCCTGAAGCATACCAGAGTTTGCACTTTCTTTTGTATTTTACACAGGGCCTAGCACAGACTTTTCTCATTGTGCATGCCATTATTATACCAGGGTAAATCGGTAACAAAGAAATACTCAGTATAGCTTCAAAGTCCTTCATTCCAGAAACTTGGCCAATCTTTGGTCACTCCATCCAGTGGTCGGCTATGGACAAGGCCTATGATCCCAAAAGCAAACACCTTTTTGATAAAACATGACCAATTAGGTATTACTTCTTAAATGTGAATGCCAGCTTTAAAACTGAGCTCTGTGTCCCAGCATATGAAAATCAAATGACACACATTCAACAGTAATGTTTACTAAAACTCTAATAGAAAACCAAATACTTCACTTTTCAACAGTGCATTACCATAACCTCCAAGAATATTGGCCTTTTAAAAGTGTAAACAGTATTGCAACTTTACAGAAATGATTCACATTTATTTATATGGGTAGTGACTGGGCTTGAAGACCAAGCATACTTGGTAAATCCAGAAGCCTTGATAAGCAGACTGAACTTCACTGTTATTCTTCTACTGGGTAGGGTTATAGTTCTGAATTCCATGTGATTATTCACAGATATTTCATGATGTTGAAACAGACAGTGTAATAATTCAGCTATCCAACTGCCCACCTCTGTATGACGATGTCAAAGTGCAATTTTTCTCTTCTTCGGTGAGTAATCAAGAAAGAACCTATGCCAGTATTCTCATCTGGACTTTTGAATGATTCTGATTTAGGATTTCCTTTGCTACAATTCTCAGCAAGGAATATGATAGGAAATATCAACCCCTGGCCAGGGAGGGGGAGAAAAACAGGTCAGGTCTGTAACAGTTTATAAAAAGAACACAGGTAAAGAGTTTTTGGTTTAGTTTTTTCTAAGTTCTATACAACTTACATCATATTTTCAAATAAGAAAAAAACCAAGGCATATCTACTGCATAGCAGTGATCACATTTTTGTTTTGTATCTTTAAAACACATGCTCCCCACAATTTTTTTTTAAAGATTTTATTTATTCATGAAAGACACAGAAAGAGAGGCAGAGGCACAGGCAGAGAAGCAGGCTCCATGCAAGAAGCCCAATGCGGAACTTGATCCCAGGACCCCAGGATCATGCCCTGAGCCAAAGGCAGATGCCCAACCGCTGAGCCACCCAGGCGTCCCTGCTCCCATAATTTATAAAGACTTTAAAATGAGGGAGATTTGACTTTCCTTTGAGTTGATAATAGTATTTTAATCCAATATTTAACTTACGAAAAGAATGTTTGCCATTGTCCTTACTCTGAATAACATGAGTAATTTCCCCTGAGCAGTCACAAAGTATACAAGTGTTATTCTGTATATAACAAATTTCTAGGCCTTAGTGGTTGTTTTTCTATTAAAATCATCAAGCAGAACTGCCTACAATTAACGAGGTTGATCAATTTAAAGTTTGTATCCCTTGCCCTCCTTCACCACCTGCTTGCTCCATGGTGAGAGCATCTGTTCCATAGTGAAATGTTATGTCATACCGGATGGCCATCCTTTGATTACTGAAGCCAGTCTGAACTCTCTCAATCAGTGGTCTCTAAGCAGCAGCACCAGTACAAGAAGTACTGGTCCAGGCAGTGTTGCTAATTTTGTGATTTTTAGGGGCCATGAAATGAAAACACTTTCAGAATATGTAGGTATTCTTATTTAAATACTGACAGTTATCAATGTAGCTGTTCCTTGTGGAAGTGGACGATCTCTTTGAGCATAAATGGGCATCAGTCTCTGGTCGACACTGTAAACTAGGAGACTACTGACTATTTCCTTAAATTTTGATAGAAAGAGCAAGAGAAAGAACCAGGCATTTCTTAAAGCCTCCTCTGCTGTGTCATGAAAGATTACAGACTATTAAATGCTACACATTTAATGGCTCTAGTTGATCGACAAATACAGAATTTTAACCCCTTTGTTATTTTTCATAGTAGAAATGATACTAAAAAAATTTTTTTTTTTAATTTTAGGATCTTCCTAAATACTATGACAACTGCCCATTTTTCTTTTGGTTCCACACATCTTTTATACAAAATAACAGGTATGGCTCTGATACAATCCAGTAGAAACCCCTTAATCTCCAAGGTCTGTGTAAGGCATAATGGCAATCCTATGCTCAATTTACAGAAACCAAGAAATCCTCAAGTCCCCCATTCTTCATTGTCTTTTTCCTCTGAATCTGGTCATGTAAAACATGGGCTATTCTTAAGAACCACTGTTGCATGATCCTCAAGGCCCATGCCATGGACTGTCGCATAAGTTAAAACATAATCTAATCAGATCTTGAGTATGGTAATAAATCCCTCCCATGCAAGTTTAATATGAGTCTGCTCAGTCACTCTGACTACAGCAGGTTCTCTGTATGTTAATTTACTGACCATCCACCAAATTCTATGCCAAAAAGTCAGGCATCCTCAAGGAAGGCTTCAGCTAGTTTAAAGGTGGTATGTAGATCTAGAGTGGCAGAAATTTATGACACAATAAGCATCAATGAAGACAGCTTCAAGAGAATCCTAGTATCCCAGTTAAAAATGATTTTCTAGTGGCTAAATTGGGAAACCATTTTTTAAAAAGTAATAACTACTATTCCAAGGAAACTTCTTCCCTATCTGGAAACTCATTCCTGAGTCTAGAGGGTCTCTAGAATTCTAGTACTTTAAGGAGTATTCTTTGGCACTGAGAATTTGAGATGTATTGGTATCACCCCAATACATCTCATGTATCATCCAATACAAAAAAGGAAAAATATCCAAAGAAATGAGTTTTGAAGTAGTTGTGATTGTATGTGGCATGAATTAATAGTTCTCATTATATACAACCCTAGTCTTTTCTTCAAATCTGAACATCTCACCATACCTCATATTCAGTAAGGCAATAATAAATGGAACATCTGGTCTACATACTTACAATACACATATTTCATGGGTAGAGAAACTTTGGCTTTGATGGAAAATTTTTAACAATTTTTCCCGGGGTGTATATAAACTTTTACTCATAACATGGATGAAGTCCCTCAGGTAGAACTTCATCTGGTGCTGCTCCTCCAGAGTAGTTCTTGGTAAGGGGTACAGTTTTTTCCTTTATAACCCCACAATCATATTGGAGAGGCAGCCCATTAGGATCACTTTTCTCCTCACTTTCACAGGTTTCTAATTTTCCCTACTACTAGGGAGAACAGTTTTATTTGTTCCACAGAGGTTAATAAGTCAAAAATGCCCCTATCCTCATGTAAGAGACACTATTTTACTGCTTGATTTTAATTCACATCTAGTCTAATTAATAAATTGCCATGTGAAAAGTCAAATGTCACTACTGCCATAGAAGGCAATATGAGAAGAATCAGGGACAAGTTGTTACTGATGATTAAGATTTTGTTCGCTATGGAAGGGAGGAGTGGGTTCTCAGCAGGCTTCCTAGGAGCCAAGACAGGGGCCATGGTCATCGATTGAAACGAGGTTTCTTCTTTTCTAGGCTTTATCTTCCAAGAAGCGAATTGGATAATCCCCATAAACAAAAAACATGGAAAATTTACCGTCCACAGTTTGCAGTCGAGGTATATTTTGATGAAGTAGTAGCTGGTACCTGATCAAGTACAGTTCCCTTTCTAGGACAGAATCATGTTCTCCACCCCACCGCCACATATTTATATCTTCTAAACCTACTTCCTTCCTGGTATACTTACATTTACATTTATGTACATATGTTTTTGAGAAACCTTAAATATATACAAAGTAAAATGTCAGTGGTGCATTTTATTTTTTGAAGGAGTTCTGTCAGGTTGAGATAACTACTGTTCTGTGTCCAAATTTAAGAGCTTTGAAATAACAGACTTTCATATCAAAATAGCATTTAAAAATTGTGACTCCTCACAATATTGAGTGAGGTTTATTACATATTTTTAGATAAGAATTCCCTGCTTTACATTTGTAATTTCAGCTAAGAAAAGTTGTTTCTATTTTCTTCCTCTACTTGTTTGTTAATAGCTTATAAACCATCAGATTGCCATCAAAACTTGTTTTAAATCCCTAGAACTGTTCCCATAAGCAGTCCCACCAGTGCTTAGGCTACATGCTTCCTTTAATTATACAGTTTTTGGGGAAGGCAAGACAAGTTTGGTAAACATAAGCAGAAGTTACTGAAGATTATCTTTTTCATAACATGACAAGTGAAGTCAAAGGAAATGTTTGCCTAGAAAAATCTAGATGATTTTAAAATCCACCCCCTCCCTTACCACAACTTCACTTACATTTAGGGAACTCTGAGAAGGAAGGTCAACTTCTCATTATAAACACTTAGTCCTGGCTGCACATTCTAAGTATCTTCACTGTATCTTAATTGTCCTTATTTATGGACACGCCCTGGATGCAGGTGCTCTTTTTCCTTCTAAATAGTCCTCAAAGGGTCTTAGCTGCCAGTGCAACAGCCCACCTAAAGGCTTTTTGCTTTTCTAAGTTATTGGGCTCCCCTTGGAGGAACATGCTTTAAGTTCTTTCCATGGTCTGATTACATTACTTGCTGTAATTTGTGTCACAGAAACATGTTGTGGCTGAACAACTTGTACTGTTCCCTTGAAAATGCATGAGCCATAAGCCAGAGAGGGCAGACCAGGTGGCAGCCTTAGGTAAATAGAGGGGAAAATACTTTGTTGGCCATAAGGAAGGAAACCCCAATTTTTAAGACTCTTGCTTTTTGAAATAAGATTATATTTAGGATTTCTCTTCCCTAACCCTCCAAGATGCATTATGGAGTTGCCACATTCTTGTGCTTTTACTCATAAGAGAATTATGGGAGTTGCCCCCTTAGAACCTGATGTAAACACTTCCTTGGACACTTCAAGAATGTTATTATCAGAATGATACTGGTTTTCTCAAATGGAATTTACTACCCTGGAATAGTATTATCCGAAACTTAATAGCAAGTTTAACTATTTAAAAAAAAAAAAAATAGAACAGCATCCTGCCATGTCAGTCCCATCACACGCATAGCCAGGCAGAGAAGAATAATGCTAGTGGGCCAACTTTCACAATTGTAGTGTATATTTAAAAACACATTTGTCACTTTACTTGCAGTGAAATTATTTTACATCAGGAATACTGCTGACGAAAAAACAATGCTCAGGGGCGCCTGGGTGGTTCAGTGGTTGGGCATCTGCCTTTGGCTCAGGTCATGGTCCCAGAGTCCTGGGATAGAGCCTCACATCGGGCTCCCTGCTCAGTCTGCTTCTCCCTCTCCCTCTGCATGTGCGCTTACACTCTCTCTCAAATAAATCTTAACAAAAAGAATGCTCACTGCAATAAAACCACCACCCTGAAATATTACTATACATAACTGAAACATTCTGGACAGTTGGTTCCTAGCATGTCAAGTACTTAAAACAACTCATCATATACTCAAATATTAGGTAAATAATTTAATGACAGAACAGAATTGCTTTAGACACGATTTCAAGTTACTGTTTTTGTCTGGAGTACAGAGCCAAAACATACAAATCGTATCCAAATACCAAACCATGAATTAAGCAAACAATAAAAAAACAGTAATTCCCTTGATTCAGATTTCATTCCTTACTATTCCTTTTACTTGCCTCAGATTGTTGCTATTACAGATATTTAGTTAAAACTTTAAAGGATAGCATATGAGAAGGTCCCCTGCCAACGGGCCTTACTCAGATGGGCTCACAGGCACCAGGCAGAGGCTCACAGATTCTGAAGTAATTCACTTCCTGCTGGAAGCCAGCTCCATTTTCTCTTTTGCTTCAGTCCAGGCCTGTCCAGATGAAGCACCACTCAGTAGCTACTATTTAAGAATGGAAAGAAAAGGTAGAAAAATGGTTTTCTTTCAAGGAAAAAGCAGAGGGCAGACCAGCCACTGCTCCGGACCATCAGCAGCTCACTTCCCGGACCGTCCTGCTTTTGGCACATGGCTAGAGTTAGCACAGGGGCTCCGCAGAGAACAAAAAGCTGAAGGGAACCAGAGATTTCACTCAAGGCTTAACACTGTGCCAACAATGACAGACACACGGGACAGACATTAGCAGGGTCAGCCTGCTTGCTTTCAGCCTTATAGGCTACTTAAGAACACTTGTTACTGAGGAAGCCCTTGCTGGTCTTCGAGCAGCATGGAATGAGGAGGCTTACCTAAGTGGTGACAGGAAGGATCCTCTTACACCAGGTGACCTGGGATCTTGTGGTTGCTGTTAGTGCATACATATGCCATAGCTTAATAAAATCACTGCTTATTTCATTACTTTATGAAGTCACCCCCTGTATGCAATCATCATGAAAATCCACGGACTGCCAGTACCAAATGTAAAAGGCTCCAGCACTATAGGAAACACGGCAAGCCGTTATGGATCACAAGATAAACTTAAGGGTCAGCCCCAACATCACTCACTGTGGAGGACAAGCACTATGCTCTGTCCAGTTCCATCAGAGGAGGACTTTGCCCACAAGTGCTGTCATTCAGGCACCAGACAGGGAACAAGGGCTTCTCAGCTTTGGCACTCTGCTCCCTGGAAGGGTATCTGATTGTGGAGGCAGTGAGTAGTCCAGAGTGGATCAACAGCCCGGAGACGGTCCAAAGAAATACTCTGGAATCCTACTCAGACCAGGACCCAGAGCCAGAAACTAAGGGCTACCACCAGGCAGAGGTCTTCACAAAGCATAGTAGTATCATCCCTTCCCCTCCAGCCTTCCCCTCAACCTAAAGCAGCCCAGCAGAGGGGAAGTTCTTTGGGAGAAAAGGGAAGCTGCCACAGGTAAAGGTCGTGCTGCTCTAGCCACACCTGACATGCAACAGGTGTAGAACATGATCCCATCTAGAAAATGAATGGCACTATTTTAACAGTAGGACATCTTGGGAAAATCCAAGGTGCTTACTCTCAACTTAAATCATAACATGGAAGCCATACCGGTACACAGGTGTGTTCTCCTCTACAAAATCTACATGGATATTTTAGTTTTCAAGCACCACAGAAAAACTAAAAAACTTTAGCCACTTAGTGCAGTACATGTACTAAGCACATTTTAGGAGACCCTACATCTAGAATGAGTTAAGTAATCATTTACAGTCATCTCCATGAAACATGATTACTTCTGAGTTTACTAGTGAGATCTGAGATTAAACATGGAACCAAATTGTGCTTTACTAACAACATGTAACCATCCAAACTGCATGGAAACATACAGGTTTATGCCAAAGCCCTGACAGAACTATATTTAGCCTTTCAGATTATCATTAGGGCCAGCAGCTCACTCTCAATGTCCCACCAAGGACAAGTGCAGCAACTTTTCTATTTCAATACAATTACAGACAGAAATTATAGAATATAAAATAGAGCCCCTTACATAAAGTTTAAGATTTAGGGTAGAATAAGGGAAGACCAAAAAAAAAAAAAAAAAAATCAAAATTCATATGAAATCAAACTAATTCCACATTGGTCTTGTACTCCATGAAACCCTGAGATGAACTGTAGTCCTCAAATGCCTATGCTTGGAATTCAGTTCACTAGGACACTTCAGTAGGCTTCAAACTGGCTCATCATCAGCTTCCTGCTGTATTCATAGGCCAAAAACAGTGCCCCGTTGGCAGGGAACGCTCGAATCATAGTAGGCTTCAGTCCAGAATATAAGGCTGTTATTCCTAGAAGACAAAAAAGTGATCAAAGACTGAGATGCCCTTCCTTAGACCCCGTGAAGCCGCAGAGCATGAGGCTGGACACCTACAAATCCAGACAACACACTGAACACCAACAAGTAATAGGATTTCTCTCTAGGATTCCCTGGACTAATGGGAACAGAAGAGACTAATGGAAACAAAGACAGGAGTCAAGTCTCCCAGCAAAGCTGGGTGATGCTCAGGTACTATACACTAATCCCATGCCTGGTTCACTCCCTGTAGATGTATCAAGCAGAGCAGAGGCCTCACTGGGCAGACAGAAGGAACCCCAGGGCCACATGGGGTGGCAGCTCCACAGTGTCACCTGGGAGGAAAGGACCTGGAGACATCAGGCAAAAAGCAATGGTGCTCAAGTCAGAGTCTGGTGTCTACTGCTGGTGCTGCCCAAGGTGGTTATGAAGATCCAGGTGGCTGAGGGAGGTGTAAGTACTTTGTGAGACTATGAAGTGTCATGCAACTTTGGGATATGAACTTAACTGTTTTCACACACTGTGACTGTGCTCGCTCTCAAAATCAACACATCCCGAGGTATAACATGTATAGTGGATGCTGGAAGGCCAGGTCTTTACTCACTAGTGGCAGGACACTGGCTTTATACAAACATCACATAGAAAATCTTTATCCTCTTGCCTAAGTCTCAAAATTAACAACAAATCACCTTCAGAAAGTCTTAGCTTAGGGATGTGTTGCACGTTCTTTTAAGTCCCTTAGTATTTCTGTTGGAAATCATTTTCTGATAGTACCTCTATTCTATAAAACAAGTGGTGCTGACCTCAAAGCATGTGGCCCCTCAGGCACCGTTTATATTGTAAAAAACTCCCTCTATGCTATTTAGAAGAATCCTGGCCCAGAAGTGAGGAATAACAACTTTTTTTTTTTTTTTTTTTTTTTTTTTAGGAATAACAACTTTAAATATTCTTGAGAATGGAAGTAAGCTAAAGGGGTTTGGATACGGAAACAGCACTAGAAAAAGGATAGGAGGGGCACCTGGGTGGTTCAGTGGTTGAGTGTCTGTCTTTGGCTCAGGTTGTGATCCTGGGATCGAGTCCCTCATCAGGCTCCCTGCATGGAGCCTACTTCTCCCTCTGCCTGTGTCTCTGCCTCTCTCTGTGTCTCTCTTATGAATAAATAAAATCTTAAAATAATAAATTCTAAAAAATTAAGAAAGAAAAAGGAGAAGAGACAGGGAAGAGGTACACACACGACCTCAACCTTACAAGGCTTACAGGGAAGTGACCAGTCTATGCACACCTACTCCGTTTCTGCCATGAGCAGACTCACCTTCATTTTTCACAATGCTTATAAAGGTTCCAATAAATCCTGCCTGTTTTCCAGACATGGAAAGAACCTGAATTCTGGATTTGACGCAATCCACTGGGTAAACAGCAAGCCAGAGGCAGACTCCACCAACTCCACCACTTAACATCAAAGGGACAGGGCCTAGAGGAGGAAATTAGCAAACAGCACTTTGTCTCAAGAACAGCATTTCCAGAGGTTAATGTAGTAGTGGCTACAGGGTACAAATAAAAATGCCGATGCTTGGGATGCCTCAGTGGCTGAGTCGGTTGAGTGTCTGCCTTCGGATCAGGTCAGGATCTCAGGTCATAATCCTGGGGTCCTGGAATGGAGCCCCGCGTCAGCCCCCTGATTAGTGGGGAGTCTGCTTGTCCTTCTTCCTCTGCCCTAGCCCCTCTTCCATGCTTTTCTCTCAAATAAAAGCTTTTTAAAAAAATGCTAATGCTGCAAAGCACAATTCTCTGAGGAAGCAACCAAAGCTCTGAGAACACAAGGACCCATGTGGCACTGTGGTGGCACTGTCTGCCCCTCATCATGGTGGTCACTGTGGTGCTATGGGGCCCTCTTGGCCTGTCCTCCAGAGGGCTGGCTCACACAGAACCAGCAGGCCCCCAGCAACATGGCAACACTCTACCATGGGGAATAACAACAGTGGCCACTGAAACATAGACCATGTTTTTTCCAAACTTCTCACTTGGCAGTATTTCAATATTTCAATGCCCCACAGCCCTGACTCTTCCTTTATCATGAAAACCAGAGTTGTCTTATTAATCACAATTGTTCAGCCTGGAAGCTTGCCTAATCCGAGAACAAGTCCAAAACACTGAAGGGAGGGGTTTGAGGGGAAAAAAAGTAATCATTCACACAAGCTAAACGTGGACATGGTTGTGTCAAGCAGCAAAACAGGATAAAAAAACAAATTTTTCCCCGTGCTCTGGAAACTCTCAAGATTTATCACCAAGTTTTAAGCTTATTGCAAAATGCTTCACAGGTGACTTACCCATTACTAGAGATTTCCCACAGGGAAAGTCATCTCTGTATTCTCCCCCAAAACATTATTCCAGTAAAGATGTTTGGAATACACAGCTTCAGCCCTGCCCTGAGGACATTAGCATACCCAGAGGAAGGCACCAAGGTCCTTCCCAGGCTCCAGGAACCCCAGCGAAGGGCAGGGCAGACCCCCACAGCCTCCACAATGAGCACGCCTCTGCAGGGCTGAGCCCAGCCCAGCCAGCTGCGTCCCTGTGGCGCGCTTACCTAGTTCATCCTTGGATTTCCCTGATGCAAAAAACGACCTGCTCAGCTCGTAGCCTCCAAAGAAGAAGAAATAGCCGGGCACTTCTCGGAGTAGAGTGCTGGAGAGGCCATGGTAGAAGCCCAAGGGGCCGTCCTTCCTGAGGACAGTCTTCACCACAGACCAGACGGTGCTGCAAGGTGACAGGGAGCGAGCTTAGGGCAGGTGGGGGGAGGGGCATTTCCTGCCAGTGGTGGGCCTGGCTCAGCCCTGGGCAGGGCTGATTCTAGAAACCCAGGGACCGGAATCCTGAGAATATAAGGCTTCTGCAGGGAGGAAACCTCAGAGGAGCACACGTACATTTATTTTAGGACAGCTGTTCTCACCTGAACTATCTGATGGCAAGGACATTTCATTAAAGTGCACATTCATACAGAGCTGGGTGTGCCCATTGCACCTGTGGCCAAGATTTCAAGAGACCGCGCCAGAACCCCATCTCAAATGGAACCACATTCACATTTCCCCAGTGTGCTGGGGATCAAGACTACTCAGCAGAGGAGGACCTAAGAGCACACCTAGAAAAGGAGTTCCCTGGATTTTTAGAAAATCAGACCTCCTCGGGCCATAGACAAAACAATGAAGGACCTGGACTGGTGCCAACAGGACCAAGGGGACTCCCAGAGCTGCTTTTCACTAACTGCTAGGCTCACCACTGCATGCGATGCTTATTTTGTAGTACAAATGAAGCAAAAGGAAAAGTAGGAAGCACTAAGCAACACTCCTGCTGGATGACAGTTCTCCAGAAGGGGGTCTTCAGAAACCTGTCCCCCAGCTTCTCCCTGTATAAGGATTCCATGAGCAGACCCTCAGAAAATATACAAATTGGACACCTGAGTGGCTCAGTGGTTGAGCATCTGCCTTCGGCTCAGGTCATGATACCGGGTCCTGGGATAGAGTCCCACATCAAGTCCCAACCTGCTTCTACCTCTGCCTGTGTCTCTGCTCCTCTGTGTCCCTCATGAATATAAATATTTTAAAAATAAAGAAAATATACAAATAAAATCCAACCCCCATTTGACAAGCAGAGAAAAGTCAGTGAAAGCCAGACAAGCTCTTGATTTTGTTGGTTGCATTCTCTTGCCCTCAATAAACAAATTCCATTTGAATTTGTTTCAAATTTGTTTCAAAAAGTTCCTCATTTGAAAAAAAGTGCATTCCTACATTCTAGATGTCATTATCAAAGATGTCAAGTAGCCAATACCCACTTTTTTCCAACAATGAATAAGTGAAATGACAATAAGGAGCTGTCCAAATTCAGCAAGAATAAAATGGCATAATGTTTGCCCAGTTCCCAATTCCCCTCAATGACTACCCTCCTCAACCTTTCCTTCTACCTGGTGTTTACTGAAGGAATGTGTTCAGGTTCTTAGGGCTTGTTTGGTCTTGCACTAGTGCACAGAATGAGCAAGGAGTAGATGCTACTGGAAGGTAAGACAAAGGAAATTCTTAGAAATTCTGTAGGGCAAGAAGCACCGAGAATTTAGTTCTGAGAGAGTAGATATGCAAGAATTTTTATTTCAAGCTGATCAGAGCCCTGTAGCAGTTGGAATGCATGACATTTTCCGCTTAGACCCCTCTTCCTGATGGTGTGCACCATGGCAGGCTTTATCTGTCAGAAAAACAGCACCAGAAACCACATCCTTGGTGTTTAGAGAACACTTTGTCCTCACTTGGCTCTCAGCAGGTGACCTTACTTGGACCAAGGAATAACTGAGCCCCCAGTAATAAAAGTCACTTCAGAAGGCTTCGTCAGGCATCACTCATTATCCAGGTCCTTCCTGCAACTCGGCTCCCATTCGATAATGGAAATGTGACACAGTATCCAACTCAACATGATCAGCCTGCTTTCTGACGCAAGTCTTAATCCCAAGCTACCATATACCTGTGTGGGCACTGCCACACCTAAAATATAGTCAACCAATACTTTTGTGAAAGGTGTCCATTTGCTTGTTTTTAGAGACAACAATTTCTTTAAAATACCTCATGGTACAAACTGAGGATTGCTGGAGGGGAAGTGAATGGGGGATGGGGTAATTGGATGATGGACATGAAGGAAGGCACTTGCTGTAATGAGCACTGGGTGTTATATGCAACTGAAGAATCAGTAAATTCTATCCCTGGAACTAATAATACATTATATGTTAACTAAATTGAATTTAAATAAATTTTTAAAGATACTTTAAAATATTTCTAAGGGACAGGAGAGCAACTTTCTAGGTGCTGTTAATATTCTACCTCTTAGAGGCACCTGGGTGGCTCAGTGACTGAGCATCTGCCTTGGGCTCTGGTTGTAATCCTGGAGTCGTGGAATCAAGTCCTGCATCAGGTTCCCTGCAGGGAGCATGTTTCTCCCTCTGCCTGTGTGTCTGCCTCTCTATATCTCGCTCATGAATATATTTTTAAAAATCTTTTTTTTTTTTCTATTTTAAAGATATATTTTCCCAACTTTATTTGGAAAATTTTTTGAACCTACGAAAAAAGTTGCAAATATAGTGAAAGACAAACATGACAAACACCCTCATACCTCTTATCTATGTATTTAGTACCTGTTGAATTTTACATGTTTTTTCTTTTAAAAATTTTTTAATTCATGGGTTTTTTACATTTTTTTTTTAATTCAAATTCAATTTGCCAACATATAGTAGAACACCCAGTGAAACACCGGGACATCTGCACCCCGATGTTCATAGCAGCAATGTTCACAATAGCCAAAATAAATAAAAATCTAAAAAAAATTCTACCTCTTAATCTGGACACTGGTTACAAACGTGTTTATGACTATCAGAACCCCACACTTATGATTTCTGTGGGTACCTTGTATATTTTTTTAAGATTTTATTTATTTATTCATGAGAGACAGAGAGAGAGAGAGAGGCAGAGACACAGGCAGAGGGAGAGGCAGGCTCCATTGCAGGGAGCCCGATGTGGGACTCAATCCCAGGACTCTGGGATCACACCCTGAGAAAGGCAGACGGTCAACCACTGAGCCACCCAGGTGCCCTGTCTACATTGTATTTCTATAAAAAGTTTTAGAGACTTATGCTTTTGGACCTCCTAACTATGAATACATTCAAACTGGTTGTAGGGAATCTCAGGGGTACAGGAAACCGAGCTCTATTAGAAACCCCATCCTTACCGGAAGGACACTAATTCTGTAAATGGTCAGTTTATCTGGTTTTTCCCATCAGACTTATAGACTTTGAGTTAACCACAGTGACAAAGGCTTTAGTCAGCCAGATGTTAAGATAAAATAAGTATTGAGATTAATAAAAACAATAAATTGTTTTACCATCCAAACAAATCATCCTATATACAACTGACTCATGTAACATCTGTTTCCAAGACTGAGGGGGACAGTGTTTTGATGGTTACAGGATAGCTCACAAGGGCTCTGAGTGTCCTCATAACCCCAGGCCCTCTGCTGATACATGTGAAGGATCAGGGTAGGAAGGTAAGGAAGTTATCCCAGGATCTGGGGTGATCGGCCCATGTGAAACTGGAAACAGGCATCAAATACTCATCTTGGAACCCAAATTGGTACTTATGAAGGCTCACCTCCCAGCCTCTCCATTTCCCAGGTAGTAAATATCTGCCTACAATGTTCTATTGTGGGAGCGGGGGTGGGTCCAACCCTCATAAGGTTCATTTAGAAAGCTATCCTCTGACTGGTAAGGGAAGGAGTTCTAAACACACAGTATTTTGGAGTAGACCAATCTCTTTCTCTGCCACTTAGTTTTAGTACAACATAGAATTTATAAATATGTGCTGTATCAAGGAAACAGAGACCCAAAGTCTGTGCCCAAGCAGTGCTTACTTCTGGCTGTTGGCTATCTTTCCCGACGATGCCATCTCATGCATGGTCTGCAGCCGGCACTTCACAAGCTCAGTGGGGCAGAGTACCAGAGCAGCAAAGGCAGAGGCAAAGGAACCAGCAGCTGCATTCTGCAGATCACTGGAAGGAAACAAGCACAGGAGTCAGGTTACTCATTCATTCAGCTCTCACCATGCAAAGCACTCAGCTGGGTGAGGGAGAGCAAGGATCAAAGGAGATGAACACTTCCTGAGTTCCAAGAACTTGCACACGCTGTTTCATCTAAGGATCCCACAGCCCTATGAGGCGGACACCGACACCCCAATTTTCATGTGGAAAACCAATGCATAGAATACATGATGCACAGAGCACCTGGGTGGCTCAGTGGGTTAAGTGCCTGCCTTCAGCTCAAGTCATGATCCCAGGGTCCTAGTATCAAGCTCTGCATCAGGCTCTCAGCAGAGCACCTGCTTCTGCTGCTCCCTCTCAGTTCCCTCTGCTTGCTGCACTCCCTGCTTGTACCCTTGTCAAATAAATAAAATCTTAAAAAAAAAAAAAAAAGAAAAAGAAAAGGGACGCCTGATTGGGCTCTGTGAGTGGTTTAGCATCTGCCTTCGGCCCAGGGCATAATCCTAGAGATTTTTTTTAAATCTTAAGAGAGATAAAAGACTCCACCCCAAGATTGCTAGAACTCATACAGCAATTTGGCAGTGTGGCAGGATAAAAAAAATCAATGCCCAGAAGTCAGTGGCATTTCTATACACTAACAATGAGACTGAAGAAAGAGAAATTAAGGAGTCAATCCCATTTACAATTGCACCCAAAAGCACAAGATACTTAGGAATAAACCTAACCAAAGAGGTAAAGGATCTATACCCTAAAAACTGCAGAACACTTCTGAAAGAAATTGAGGAAGACACACAGAGATGGAGAAGTATTCCATGCTCATGGATTGGCAGAATTAATATTGTGAAAATGTCAATGTTACCCAGGGCAATGTACACGTTTAATGCAATCCCTATCAAAATACCATGGACTTTCTTCAGAGAGTTAGAACAAATTATTTTAAGATTTGTGTGGAATCAGAAAAGACCCCCAATAGCCAGGGGAATTTTAAAAAAAGAAAACCATATCTGGGGGCCTCACAATGCCAGATTTCAGGTTGTACTACAAAGCTGTGGTCATCAAGACAGTGTGGTACTGGCACAAAAACAGACACATAGATCAATGGAACAGAATAGAGAACCCAGAAGTGGACCCTGAACTTTATGGTCAACTCATATTCGATAAAGGAGGAAAGACTATCCACTGGAAGACAGTCTCTTCAATAAATGGTGCTGGGAAAATTGGACATCCACATGCAGAAGAATGAAACTAGACCACTCTCTTGCACCAGACACAAAGATCAACTCAAAATGGATGAAAGATCTAAATGTGAGACAAGATTCCATCAAAATCCTAGAGGAGAACACAGGCAACACCCTTTTTGAACTCGGCCACAGTAACTTCTTGCAAGATACATCCACGAAGGCAAAAGAAACAAAAGCAAAAATGAACTATTGGGACTTCATCCAGATAAGAAGCTTTTGCACAGCAAAGGATACAGTCAACAAAACTCAAAGACAACCTACAGAATGGGAGAAGATATTTGCAAATGACCTATCAGATAAAGGGCTAGTTTCCAAGATCTATAAAGAACTTCTTAAACTCAACAGCAAAGAAACAAACAATCCAATCATGAAATGGGCAAAGGACATGAAGAGAAATCTCACAGAGGAAGACATAGACATGGCCAACATGCACATGAGAAACTGCTCTGCATCACTTGCCATCAGGGAAATACAAATCAAAACCACAATGAGATCCCACCTCACACCAGTGAGAATGGGGAAAATTAACAAGGCAGGAAACCACAAATGTTGGAGAGGATGCGGAGAAAAGGGAATCCTCTTACACTGTTGGTGGGAATGTGAACTGGTGCAGCCACTCTGGAAGACTGGGTGGAGGTTCCTCAAAGAGTTAAAAATAGACCTGCCCTATGACCCAGCAATTGCACTGCTGGGGATTTACCCCAAAGATTCAGACGCAATGAAACGCCGGGACACCTGCACCCCGATGTTTCTAGCAGCAATGTCCACAATAGCCAAACTGTGGAAGGAGCCTCAGTGTCCATCGAAAGATGATGGATAAAGAAGATGTGGTTTATGTACACAATGGAATATTCCTCAGCCATTAGAAACGACAAATACCCACCATCCCACCATTTGCTTTGAGGTGGATGGAACTGGAGGGTATTATGCTGAGTGAAATGAGTCAATCGGAGAAGGACAAACATTATCTCATTCATTTGGGGAATATAAATAATAGTGAAAAGGAATAAAGGGGAAAGAAGAAAAAATGTGTGGGAAATATCAGAAAGGGAGACAGAACATCAAAGACTCCTAAGTCTGGGAAACGAACTAGGGGTGGTGGAAGGGGAGGTGGGCAGGGAGTGGGGGTGACTGGGTAGCAGGCACTGAGGTGGGCATTTGACGGGATGAGCACTGGCTGTTATTCTGAATGTTGACAAATTGAACACCAATAAAAAATAAATTATAAAAAAATAAATTTATTTTAAAAATCTTGAGATATATTTTTATATTTTTACATATATTTTATTTTTACATATATTTTATTTTATATATTTTTATTTATATTTATATTTTTATATTTTATATTTTTATTTTTATTTATATATAGTCACACCACTAAGTGGCAATGCTACGATTCAAACCCAGGTCTGACTGCAAAATCTATGCTCCTCTTATTAATCATAGGTGCTATGCACAGAATGTATCCCCCATCACTAAATCTCTATGCTGATGCCTTAACCCCACAGTGTGATGGCATTCGGAGGGGACCTCTGGGGGATAACTATGTTTAGATGAGGTCGTGAGGGTAGAACTGGCCATGATGGGATTAGCGTCCCCCTATAAGAGACCGCTGATCTCTCCACCCTTTGAAGACACAGCCAGTAGTTGTCCCTCTGTAAATCAGGAAATGGGCCCTCACCAGATACCAAACCAACCAGTACCATGGATCTTAGACTTTCTGGTCTCCAAAACTGTGAGAAACAAATGTTTAAGCCACCCAGTTGACAGTACTCTGTCATAGCAGCCAGAGCTAAGACACAGTGATATACAAAACCAAAAAAGATCTGGAGAAAAAGATCACCCATACTCCCCTCCCCCTCCAAGACACACATCAATACTTGAGCATATCTGCCACTAAGCTTTATAAAATAAGTTTTTGAGGCCATCCCTGCATGCCCAAAATCCAACCCGAAGCAACCAGATGTGTAATGTGACTGTTGTAGATGAAAGTCCAGGATAAATTTTTTTTTCAGGATAAATTTTTAACCAAAAAGCCGCTCATTGCAAAAAGATTTCCCAGTTCCACTGATGACCTCCTGACCTCAGCAACAGAGGGCACTAAGAGGGTGCAACAGTGGTGGGGGGGTGGGGCTGGGGGAGGCCAGTTCCCATCAGCAAGTTCAGTTCCTGCAGGTAAAATGGCTAAATCAGGAATCTAAATGGAGGAACTAATGCATATAAATACAACCCAAAGTATTCATTTCGCCTCAAGAGGGTTTGGTACTACAGCCACTATCACCAGCAGGGCTGTGAAAATGAGGTCCAATCAGAGTTCAATATGAGGAAAAGTCTGAAAAATCAAATGTGAACTCAGGGAATTCTTCCCCAAGTGTTCATGAGGGTCAGAAAACAAGATCCCTTCCAATTCAGGACCGTGTTCTATCACAGGAACATGGCTGGCAGGGCTTGGGGTTGGACAGGAAGGAGCAAGCTGCTCAGAGCAGGACCACTGGCTCCCGACTCTAACTTGTTCACTGCCAGCAGCCCACTATCACCAACCACCAGGATGACACCTAAGCTGATTGCCCTGGTAGAGAGGGCACCTCACAATTTTTCCCCAAACCATGACCAAAAGCCTAGTAGACCTAACATTCAACTGTCCTAGAGTTAAACAGTTATAGTAAACTGATATCAGACATTAGTATAAAGTTGACGGTTGCCTCCAATCTTAGCCCCAGTCTTCTATTCCCTTCCCTGAGATGAAGGGTGAGTGCCTGGGACTAGCTGGCCTGCTACACACCCCAGTCCCAAAAGAGTTGGCTAGGAACAAGGCTCTCTCTTCCAGGAGAAGACCTCTGCTTATAGTATGGACTTGCTATTCATTTTAGAGAATTAGGTATCAGACCAGACACACGACTGTACTTGCCCTCAGCTTCTGCATACAGAAACTGTCCAACAGTTCACACTGTTCCTTCCCTTCCTGCTTCACTCCTACTTAGCTGCTTGTCAAAACCAAAGATTAAAGTGGTTTCTGTGGTCTCTCAGCCAGCCTGCGGATCCACACTTTGTCTCCCTCAGGGACTCTCCATCAACTCGCTGACCGGCAACAGTCAATGAGGGTCATTAGCCAGAGGTGCCGAGTCTGTTGGAACAGAGGTGGCATCAGTAAATGTGGACATCTACTCAACCTCAGATGCTGTAACGAGTCAGCCACCTGAATGAATACCAACCAAGTTGTTCTAGTGCAGCAACAAGGCCAAATCAGATCTGCAGTGGACTTTGGCTCTCTAATAAATATGCTTGTCTACCAGGGCACTAAATGAGGGGCAAGGGGCCCCAGGCTGCACCTGCAGTAGAGGCGTTCAGACCCAGAACTGAAACTGCAGCAGGTGTAGAAGCACCTTTGGTAAGGACCAACTAACTGTCACCCATTCAACAAACATGTACCCAAACACTCCTGAGGTCAAAGGAACACACTACCAGGGGGTGGCATTCAACCAAGGACAGATAAATATTTACGGGGTTATTGCTGAAATTCACAGCAGGATCATCCAAGCAGTGCTTTCCTTTTACTGACTCTACTTACTACTCTTTCTTCTACATCTGCCCCCTCCCACATAGTCCAGAGCCCCAACTCTGATCTTACGGAAAGAGTACTGGGCAGAGACTCAGAAGACTGGCTTTGGGTCTTGCTCTTGGTTGTGAATTCAGACAACAGTATCCTAAGCAAGCCAGTTTTCTGCACTTCAGAGTCCCCAACTATAAGACCGGTGATACCACAGGCTTGGCTGCTCACACAGGACCATGATGAGGACTAACTAACACAGGAAGGCCATGGGTGTCACAGCTCTGTAAGCTCTAAGATAGCATTGCCCCACCAGGTAATAAGCAAACACTGCCCTGCAGGATGAAGACGCCGCCATCCCCCATGCCACAAGGATCAAAGAAGAGGGTACCAGGTTAGGCCAAGTCAAACAGGGTGGCTTCTTGGCTGCAGGACTTCCTCCAGGACCTCACATGGCTGCTTGCTGTGCCCATCTTCTCTTCAAGGCATCCTCCTCTAGGAATTCTGCAAGGGACCTAAACCTCTCATCTCCTCCCAGAGAAGGTCTCCCCCTTGACTGGGAACAGTGGCAATCGCTACGGTCTTCTTTCCATCCATCTCTATCATTAGATCCCACACTCTCCTGGTTGGCCTCCTGCTCCTTTCTTTATTTCCTCCTCTTCTTTGTGACCCTTCTGTGGTGGAAGGTCCTAGAATCTGTATGCAGTCCCTCTATGAGTGCTATCTTCCTAGGTGATTTCATCCAGTCCCAAGCTTTTAGAAAACAAATTCCATCCATGAAGATACAGTTCTGCCCATAAAAGGGCATATCTTTAAGACGAGGCACCTCTAGAGAATATTTCTGTACAAAAGGGGCCTGTGCAACCTGAGTTGCAATAGGGTTTCCAATTCCTACCAGAACTAGGTCTACCAGATGGCGGTCTACCCTCTGCAACCGTGAAGCTGATAGGATTTTAAATGACTTAAAATAAATCAACATTCAAAAAGGATGGCTACACATCCCAGTGGTTCCTAAATTCTTTTTAGTCTCTGTGCAAATAAATATCCAAGGGATGACTGCACACAAGCCAAAGTCGGAGGTTTGGGCTGACTTGGCCAAACAGGTTTATCTGCATCTGCACAGATGCTTCCAACTCTTCCTAAAATTCCAAGTTTTTCTTAAGCCTATCTGGCTCAGGCAAATTCTTCCAATCCTCTGCATTTTGCTAATGAAGTGGAACCCAAACTTGCATCAGCTCATAACTTGCATCTATGGCTCCGGTCCAGCACTCATGCCCACAAGACAAGTAGTACCACCAGCAGCATCTGAAAAGCAGCTCTCTGAAGCATACTGACACGTAAGGGGGAGCTCATTCTCCATGGTACATTACAACCCTTCTGCATAATACCAGTTTTCCAAGTTTAATATGATGAGAACATAAGACTTCATGACAAGAAAGTGGCTATTTAAAAAAAGGAAACACTCTTCCGAGAAGATAACATAAAACTCTTGACTACGTAACAGTGTTGTCTTTTTAAACAAACCGAAAACTCACCTCAGCTTGGCCTGCTTTTCCAATCCAACCACTTTCCGCACCACCTGTTGGCAGAAGCCGTAGCACATGAAGAGGACAGAGTTCTCGGCGATATTGGCAATCAACGCTGGGCTGGTCCCCTTGTAGAAGCCCCGGAAGCCCACCTGTGAGTATGTCTTCAGGCAGCAGTCGGTGAGGCCCCTGTACAGGTCGGGGAATGTCTGCATCTTCACTTTCAGTGTGTCAAAGGGCTGCCCAGTCAGTACACATGCTGTGCCCCCTAAAACCAGGACAGAATTCTTCTCCAGCACAAGTCGATGTGTGTTAGAATGTAGATTCAACTACCCGAGGAAAAGAAAGATAATCAGCCCCCCCAGGGCTTGCTTCTGTTTCAGTTCATTTCTACCTCTGTCCCCCCAAAGCTTCTAGCCCAGTCCAGTGAACAAAGCGTCCCTAGTATGCCTGGAGCACCGAGCTCCAGTCCTGAAGGGGCCTGCACTCAGCAAGAGAGACAGACGTGGTTTGACAGTCAAAGCCACAGGATACAAAAGTATGGTGTGTGTTCTGGGGTGTTAGCATTTTCACCATTAAGTATGATGTTATCTGTGGGTTTTTCATATATGGCCTTTGTGATATTGAGGTATGTTCCTCTAAACTTTCCTGAGAAATTGTTTTTCATTAACAGATGTTGTATTTTGTCAAATGCATCTCTGCATTTATTGAGATCATATATATGGTTTTTATCCTTGTTAATATGGTGTATCCCATTGATTGATTTCAAAATATTGAAACCATCCTTGCATCCCTGAAATCCTGCTTGATCTTGCTCTAAAGGATTTTTTTTTTTTTACTGTATTGTTGAATGCCATTTACTAATATTTTTTGTTGAAGAGGATTTTTTGCATCTATGTCAGAGATAATGGCTTGCAGTTTTCTTTTTTGTAGTGTCTTCATTAGAAGATGAAGGAGCAATATTCATCTTGGCAACAACTGGACATTAGTAAGCAATGGAGTAACATCTTCAACATTCTAAGGGAAAATGATTTTGAACCTAAATTTCTATACCAAGTTAAATTAGCATGTAAGCATTAAGCATGGTGAAGCAGCTCTTCCGATATGCCCCAAATTTACCAGCCAAAAATCATTTAAGAATTACTAAAAGATACATTCCCATAAAACAAAAAAAGAAAAGGAGGAAGATACAGAATTCAAGAAAAAAAATGGATAAAACTAATAGATTCAAAGCATGGAACTGGGGAGGAGACTGGTGATGGCTTGAGCTTTCTATTTGTTGAAGAGGTAAATATTGTTGAGCCAGAGAAGACGAAGAACTTGGAGACTCCGGAAGAAGAGTCTTCAGAGTGGAAGGAAAAACAAGCCCTCAGGTAAGAAGCTTCAGAGATAGAAGAGGAGGGTGGAGAGGCCTGAGGAGGAGGGCAAGAGAGGCCTGAGGAAGAGGGGGGAGAGGCCTGAATGCTAGAGGAGGAAAGAGAAGACACTTTAGTATTATTTAACGAACAGGATCTAACCTACCAAAGTCATACTGTGGTAAATACAAAGCATGGAGTTGAGGAAATAACCAAAAATGCCTTGGAGATTATTTTAATTAAAGAGGGAGAAGATTCTGAGCCACAGGAGGAAGATAGTTCAGAGTGGGAAATGGAAATAATTTCATTGTGGGGGGAGGAGAAGACTCTGAAGCAGAACATGTAAAGACCGCCTCCCAGATTGAGAAAAGAGAGGCCTCAAAAGTGGACTTAAAGAAATTGCCTCTAGTTATGTGGTTTGGGAGTCTGAGGAGAAAAATTTGCCAAAATGTTGGATAGGAAAAAAAAAAAAAAAACAATAAAGAGGAAACAGCTATGCTCATAAATCAAGGAGTTGGGATAGTATGTTCGGCGCCTCTCCCTCAAAGTCACTAGAGCTACGTTCTGATAAACAGAAAAGGCATCTATGTACAAATTTGAGTATTCCATGAGAAATCACTACACTTTTAAGGAAAACTAAGACAGATACAAAACTCTGCAAAAGAGGAGCCAACATCTAAAGAAACAGACTTAAAATAAGAAAACTTTACCAGAAGTAATTAATAACTCAGAAAGATACAAGAGATTAGAAATAAAAATCATACAGAAGTCTTAGAAATAAAAAACTCAATAGATGCTCAGAATAGACATACTTGAAGAGACAAGAGACAATCTAGAAGATTGACTTGAGGAAATCTCTAAGGATACAATGTAAATGGCCAAACAGTTAATAAAGATCAAGAGACAGGATAGATCCAGAAGTTCCAACATCCATTTGACAGGAATTCCAGCAAAAAATAAAGGGAATGGAGCAGAGAAAATAAAATTAAGGAAATGATTGAAAAAATTTTCCAGAACTAAACAAAGATTCAAGTCTTGAGATTGTCAGTACTTACCCAGTACCTAGTAAGATTGATGAAAAGAGACTCACTCCTACAAATCTAGGAATCCCAAAGATAAAAATATAACGGCTTCCAGAAAAAGAGAGAGCCTACAGAGGAACAAGAATCAGGTTGACAGATTTATCATTAGATACTCTGGATGCTAGAAGTAAATGGGGACAGGATCATAAAAGTTCCACAGGGAGGTTTTAACCTTAGAATCCTACATCCAACCAAAGTGGCATCTGATTTTGAAGGTAAAACAAAGACATTTTTTGATACTAAAGAATTCGGTTTATTTCTTGCATACCCTTTGAAAGAATTACTGCAAGATATATTTTAGCTATCTAGGGTGACCCTAAACACATACACACTATATATATTATCTTCCACACCAAAAATCAACAAGGAAAACAGGAAAATAAAATGCCACGTATCTACCTAGATAGATAAACAGCTAACAGTGTTAGGGGACTAGGGGAAAGGAAGGTTACAGATACTGCCTAAATGTTGGTAAAGTAAAAGAGGGTGTTAAAATTAATCACGGAGGGATCCCTGGGTGGCGCAGTGGTTTAGCGCCTGCCTTTGGCCCAGGGCGCGATCCTGGAGACCCGGGATCGAATCCCACGTCAGGCTCCCGGTGCATGGAGCCTGCTTCTCCCTCTGCCTGTGTCTCTGCCTCTCTCTCTCTCTCTCTCTCTCTCTCTCTCTGTGACTATCATAAATAAATAAAAATTTAAAAAAATAAAAAAATAAAAATAAATAAAATAAAATAAAATTAATCACGGAGCTTGGGTGACTGAATTAGTTAAGCGTTTGCCTTCAGCTCAGGTCATGATCCCAGCGTCCTGGAATCCAAGCCCTGTGTCAGGCTCCCTAGTTTGTGGGGAGCCTGCTTCTCCCTCTGCCTACCAGTAGCTCTCCCTGCTTGTGCTCTGTCAAATCAATAAAATAGTTTTTAAAAAATTAATGTTAATCATCATAGCTTGTGTTGGAGTATACTTTCTAAACTATGAGGGGGAAAGAGGGGATCAGTCAATATAACCATAGACAAGAAGAGGTGGGGTGAAAGTAATAGAAAAGCACAGGTTAAAAGATGGCAGAAAAGAAAAATGCAAAACTGGAACTCTTATCAAGAAAAGGGTAATTTTATCATCTCTACTGATGTGAATCTTGCCACTTTATAGTAAACCTCTTCCTTTAAAAAAAAATATATATATATACTTTAAAGCTGTAGTAATCAAAATAGTATGGTACTGGCACCAAAACAGACACATAGATCAACAGAACAGAATAGAGAGCCCAGAAATAAACCCAAACTTACAGGGTCAATTATTCCACAACAAAGAAGGCAGGCATATATATGCAATGGGGAAAAGACAGTCTCTTCTATAAACCGTGCTGGGAAAACTGCACAGCTACATGCAAAAAAAAAGAAACTGGGCTACTTTCTTTCACCATACACAAAAATGAACTCAAAATGGATTGAAGACCTAAATGTGAGACCTGAAACCATACAACTCCTAGAAGAAAATACAGGCAGTAAGCCCTCTTGACATTGGCCTAGCAACATTTTTCTAGATATGTCTCCTAAAGTAAGGAAAACAAAAGCAAATATAAACTATTGGGACTACACTAAAATAAAAAAAGCTTTTCCACAGTAAAGGAAACCAATAAAACAAAAAGACCACCTACTGAATGGGAGAGGATATTTGCAAATAATGTTTCTGATAAACGGTTAATATTCAAAATTATATATAAAGAACTTCAACTCAACACCCAAAAAAAAAAACAAAAAAACAAAAAAACAAAACACATTCTGATGAAAAATACAGGCAGAGGACCTGAAGAGATGTTCTTCTAAAGAAGATATCCAGATGGCCAACAGAAACATAAATTTTGGTATGAGGGGATAAATGTGAATGGTCTCAAATGTCACATTCAGAAATTAACACTAGTTAAGGCACATAGCAACAGAGCAGTCAAAGCAGGCAGTGTGTTATTTTATAGTTGTCAACTACTGTATCTTAAAGGGAGACCAAGTTTCCTCATTAAGGCAATTTAACTTTAGAGCTCCACACTACTCATTTCAATATTTTCCAATTACCTATCTTCTTCAAATCCTCTCCCATCCTAGCTGCTTAGAATTTCTGGAATTTCTTTCCTGGAATTTCTCCTCTACTAGCTGCAGACAGGCATGACAGCTTCCCAGTACTTTATAGTAGATGAAGTGGACCAAAAACCTGCCAGATGGGAGAAGTTTGTTTCAAAGAAAAGGAAGGATACAGAAAAGAACATATGTATCTAACCTATATCACCACAGGCCACGATGGTCCAATGTCCCAACCTAGACGGCTGAGCATCAGGGGCTTCAGACTAATCTCCACCCCCAAGAGTGCTGTTGGCCCATTACATAGTATTAAAGACAACGACAGGACTGGTCAAGGAACCAAGCAACCAACGTCCTAGCCCTGTCTTGACATAAACTAGCTGTGCAATCACTGACAAATCCACTGTCCATCTCCAGATCTCCTTTCTACATATACAGTGCGCATTAGAGCCAACAGTCTCTAAAGGCCCTTCTAGCTCCATCATTGAGAGACTGAGACCCCTCCAAAGCAGGGCTCTGGCTTCCTGTTTGCATTCCATGCACCTCCCAGTAGAAATTCTCAGGTCACTAACAGGAGCCTCCTCTGCCAGCACCATGGAAGAGACTCTAACCTAGTTTAAAGCATGGACACCGCCCCCCCCCCCCCAAATAAATAAATAAATAAATAATAATAATAATAAAGCATGGACCCCTGCAAAGGAGCCTTCTCTCCTCCAAAGTTAGAGGATGCAGGACAATGCTATAGCAGTGAGGGGTGACCCTCTGTTACCACTGCAGGAAGAAATCCCATCTAGTCATCAGGAGAATTAAAAGCCATATGTTTTCTGGCCCAAAACAGATCAGTACTATGGGGGGAGAGGAGGGGGGAGAACATGTATACCAGCAAATACCCTACACAGTGGACTCCCAACAATAAATACTCTTGCAATTTGTATCCTTAAAATTCACCATAGGGGCACCTGGGTGGCTTAGCGTCTGCCTTCGGCTCAGGTTATGATCCCGGGGTCCTAGGAACAAGGCCCACATTGGGCTCCCCGCTCAGTGGGAAGCCTGCTCCTGCTTCTCCCTTTCCCCCTACCTTGTGCTCTGGGTCTCTCTCAAATACATAAAATCTATAAAAAATAATAAAATTCACTGTAAAGTATATATGTAGCACCCAAATACCTGTCACACAGAAATGCCTTTCTAGGGAAAAGAAAATTCTGTCACAACAGATTCTACATCTTTGGCAGACTCACTAAGGGACATTTAATTTCAAAAGTTGAGAATCTCTCATGTGGTTAAATACCCTCTTGTGGGAAAAACTGAGCCTAGAGCATTCTCTGGACTGGTAAGAGGGTGCCAGTAGTCGACAAATGGGTCCGCCATTCCCATGGTCAGTGCCTTCACAATGTGGCACACGGTTGGGGGTGGTGATGGTACACGTGGCCTAAGGGCTGCAGCTGGGTAAGAGACTGACCCAAGGCACTCGGCAGACAAGAAGCCAGCAGGGCAAAACCTAGGCAGCCCTTAGTTTTTCCTACAACTGGGCCAAGACACTCCTGTGGTCTCTAACCTGGGAGCTAGTGCCTGCACTTCTTACTAGTGTAATGCACTGTCTGTAGCCTTTCTCACTAGCCTACCTTGGTCGACCTTTGGTTCACCAGAAAATACTTTGTTCTCTGAACTGGGACTTCTTTTTTTTCCAATTAAGGGAATGACAGGATGACAGGTGGTGGCCCTCTGACTGCACTCGATCCACTGACCCAGGAGGTCCTACTGGATAAGAGGACAATGGCCACCGCCCCTGGCCTCTCCACGCCTAGGAGCTATGACCCTGATAAGAATCAGTATAAGGGGCAAGGGTAAACCAGGGTTTTCATCTGAGAAATGTAAGCATTACAGCATTCTTCTGGCTCTAAAATAATGCAGGAACCTAGAAAACCAAGTTACTATCCATACACTTCCAGTTACTGACCTCAGGCTAAGTAAAGGTAATCTTTCTAAAAAGAGGCCTATGTGTTTCAAGCATTGCCCAGGAGTGCTTACCTGTGCCCTATGAGGCTGCAGTCTGTCCTGGGGCTCAACCCCTTCCCAGCCCACCATTCCCTGGCAAATTCTAGGGCCTCTCCTTTCCTTTCAGGGCTTTAGATATCACCAAATACCAGTCTCATTTACCAAAGACATTTCTAAAGGGTGTCCTCCTTTCTTTCCTTGGCAGTAATAAGGACAGTAACTAGAACTTCCCTGGAGAGATGGCACAGTGTGATTCTTGACAACAAGGGCTCTCTAGACTGCCAGGCTTGGAATAAAACCCCATGTCACCTGCATACTCCAGCGTGGGACAATAAACAAATGAGTTCAGCTCTGAGCTGTGAGGTGTTCCAGCTGTAAACTGACAATATTCCCACATTGACTCAAGAGTTTTCCTATAAAGGAACTACTCTACCTTCTACTGTTCTTGGAACATAATATTGTATTTCCATTAAATGGATTCATTCCAAGGTGGAAAGCATGTTGCTTCTGGAGTGGCAAAGGTAGTATTTTCACCACCCTTTCGCTGGATCTCATTTGTAGCAGTACTTGAAGAAGAGAAGATGGGGTTTCCCCTGGAATTACCTGCAGCCCCTGCTGTGAGGTCAATGGCAGCTTGGATAGCAGGATTGGGCTTCATGTTCGCCCACTCCTCTGCTGGGCTCCGTGGAAGGCAACTCTCTGGAACTTATGACAGGTGTCTCATATCCCTGAAAGGAGAGGAGAGGAGAGCTCACCATCAGTGGGGCCTCTGCAGCCTCCCTTTCTCTAGAATAGCCGCCCAGTTACTGGGACCTCAACTTCTGGGAGCTCTACATTTCTCCAAAGAAAGGCAGTCAAGATGTCAGTGGAGCCTAGCAACTGGCATCCCCTTCTCCCTGCCCATTATCTCCCCATAAAAATCTCTCAAGTCATAAACCTTCCCTGAGTATCAAAGCTACAGCCACTAGTAGGGGGCATGTCAACTGTCTTTCTGAAAAACTTAACAAATGAATGCCAAATGCCAGACACCCAAGGCATATCAAACTAGTTTTTCAGAGGCCTAATTGGAACTCTGAGTCAATTAGGTCAGTTCTAAATTCACACAGCAGCCTATGTCCCCAATAGGAGGTCACAAAACAGAAGTCTGGAAAGGAACGGAGAAGAGGCTCTGCAAAGTGACACATGGTGGAGGGGTGGGGGGGGGGGTTTGAATGCCTACTCTGCCACCAGCAGGGTGGGCCCCTAAAGCTGGGAGTCTCCACATATAAAAGGTGAAGAAGTATTATCATAATACAAAGGCAATCACAAATAGCCACGTGAGACAGATGTTCTTATAACTACAGAACACAGCACCAAATGTTACTAATTATCAGAGTCCTCTCTAGAACTTCTCAACCATAAACGTGTACATTAATCACATGGGGACCTTGTTAAAATACAGATTCTGATGTGATGGGCCTCAGGTGGGACCAGAAACCCTGTCAGTCATGACAAGCTCCCAGATGAGGCTGATAATGACTGGCCACCAACCACATTTTGAGAAGCAACACTTGGTCCAGTGTGTCCTAAATTTGTTTGATAAGAATTACTGGGATGCCTATGAAATATTCAAATAAGCCACTCTCCTAGTGATCTTGATTCAGCATGTTTGAGCTAGAGCCTAAAAAGTTTGGGAGGGGATCCCTGGGTGGCTCAGCGGTTTGGTGCCTGCCTTTGGCCCAGGGTGTGATCCTGGAGACCCAGGATCAAATCCCATGTCAGGCTCCCAGCATGGAACCTGCTTCTCCCTCCTCCTGTGTCTCTGCCTCTCTTTCTAGGTCTATCATAAATAATAAATAAATCTTAAAAAAAAAAAAAGTTTGGGAAAACGAGAGTCTACTCCTCTACCTTTAGACAAAAATCAACTATTGCAGAGGAATGGACTTTATAAATATGGATTTTTTTTCATTTTTTTTAAATTTATTTATGATAGTCACATAGAGGGAGAGAGAGAGCACCCCCCGGCGTGGAGCACCCCCCGGCGTGGAGGCCCCCGGCGTGGAGCGCTGCTTGTCGGCGTTCCCCAGGCGGTCGCCGTGCGGTTGGCGGCGCTGCTGGTCTCCCGGGTCGCCGGGCCCGCGCGCGCCGCCCCCACGGGAGGGCCGGAGAAGGGACGCCGAAAGGACTCCGCTTTTCTCTTCAACGGGCTCGGGGAATGAGCTTTACCCCGACCAGGCTCGCCTACTAGCCCCAAGCCCTTTGTACTTTTCAAGCCCTCCGAAGCCTTCTTAAGCTACACAAGAATTTTGATCAGTTGCCCTCACCTTTTGAGTTTTAGTCCTCGCCGTCGTTTGGTATCCTAACGATTCTGTAAGTCGTCCCTCGTGGGATTCACGGTGTTTAAGTTTGGCTTATCTGAAGGGGTTGAATTCACACTGACGACACGGAACGATCCAGGCCTCTCTGATTAAGGAATGTTACACATCCAAAGAATTGAACGCGTGGAGAAGCCACTTCGCTTACACCCTGGGTGACTCTCCCCCACTTGCCTCCACTTTTCCTTTAAAATGCACCGTTGGGTGTTTTTGGTTGTGGTCAGGAGTTAAGTATTGATTGGTAGGCAGAGACCCAAAAGGCAAGACTAGTTGAATCCACTACTTGTATGACCTTGGAAAAGCTCATGCCCTCTGGCCTCAGCTTTCCACGTGGAAAAGGGAGTTTGGATTAGGACCCTCCTATCCTTCTCTAGGTACAGGATGGCCACAACCTTCTCAACGCGAGTTACTACTGATTTTGCCTCTCCAGTCCTGTCAATAACATAAAATCCATGTCTTGTCGGGTTCACTTAGTTGCTTTTTCAAGTCCAGGACTGTGCCTTTGTGGTTGCTGGTTTTACAATGTTTTGTAAGGAAAGCAAGATTCTTGGTGTCTGGTCATTGGCAACATGTGTCAACTGGCCAAACTTCTTAGTGGATAATTTTTTCTTTCTGCTGATGTTAAGGTTGACATTGATCCAACCAGCCCACCCCCCTTCTGAGAGGTGGCCCCAGTGGGAGCACAAAGGTCTTTAGTGTGAAGACTAAAGATTGCACTTCCTTACTCATGCATAAGTCACTCACATACTCTGAAAACCAACCAGAATTGGTTGTTGAATTATCTTAATATTCTGCTAATGAACCATCTTTCATTTTTTAAAAAAATCCCGCCGCTGCTCCACGCCGGGGGGTGCTCCACGCCGGGGCCCTCCACGCCGGGGCCCTCCACGCCGGGGGGCCCCCACCGCCGAGCGTCCAGCCTCGGGCCGCGGGGACCAGCCCGCCGGCCGCCGAGACGCTCCTGCCGCGGGGCTCGGGGCCGGCGGGCGCAGGGGCGCTCTGAGGCCGCCTCCAGCCTCCTCTGCGCGGCCTCACCGTGCACGAGCTGGCCCGGCAACCCGCGAGCGTCCCCCTTCCCTGCGCCCCCGCCCCGGAGGCCGACACTCCGGGGGGCCACGGAGGAACACCCCCCGCAGCACGTGCGCGCCGCGGACCCCGAGCCCCGGCCCCCCCGGCCCCCCCCGGCCGCCCGCCCGCCCGCCCGCGAAGCTCCCGCCGCGCCTCCTCCCCGCGGGCCCCCGGAGCACCGGCCGGGGCTGCGCTCACCGCCACGCCAGCTGGCCGCGTCCCGCTCGGGGTCAGGCGCGGGCTCTCGACGCTGCCTCCGCGGCCCGGGCGGCCGCTTAACACCCACGTCGGCCGCGGGCCGGCCCCCCGCCCCGCCCCGCCCCGCCCCGCCCCGCCCTCTCCTGCGGGGGCGCTCGGGCGGCGGGGGCGCTCGGACCGGGCCCCACGAGCCCAGGGGCGCCCCGCGGCGGGGGGCTGCGCGGGGCGGGGGCGGGGCGGGGGCGGGCGGCGGGGCGGGGGCGGGGCGGGGGCGGGCGGCGGGGCGGGGGCGGGAGCGCGGGGGGGCTGCGCGGGGCGGGGGCGGGGGCGGGGCGGGAGCGCGGGAAGCGGAAGTGGCGGGTGAGGCGGCGCGCCCGGCCCGCGCAGGCCGCAGGAGCCGGCCCCGGAGCGGCTGCGGGTCTCCGCAGGGCGGGGGAGCCCTGTCCCTCCTCCAGGCTCCGGGGGGACTCCCGAGAGGCTCGCCCCCCGCTTAGCGCTCAGGACGCGGGCGGGGGGGTCAGGAGGACCCACCGAGCGAGGTCTTCAGGCTGATTGACCTTGCCGGACCTCAAGGCCTCGATTTTAGATTATATTTGAATACAAAAGTGCTGGAAACGCAGTGATGAAAAGTACATTCGCTTATTGCCAGAGAAAAACCCCACAGAGCACACACTTCCCGTTCTGCATATCGCAAGGAAATCCATCCTCACTTGACCCCTTCGAGAAAGTAGGCCCACCCATGAAAACGAGCTCTAAATAGCTCCTCTGATCTTTTAGTTCCTAATGAATTATAGGCTCTCTGGCATTTTATTCAAAAGCACAATTCAAGGAATCTTGCATACCAGGAGTAAAGGAATTTTCTCTAGTTCCCTACTAGGGACAAAGAGCTATTATTACTGAGAGCTGCTCAATATAACGCAGTCCTAGTCTTTGGGTTTCTTTGGTTCAGTGTTCATGCATTTTTCATTTTCTATGCTGTATTTTCCTCCTTAAACCATGCTCTCTTTTCCTTTTACAGTTGGTTTTTGCCCGTTTGATTGTGGTGGTGGATTAGTGACAATGTCAGTTAAGTGATGGGGGGGGGACTTAAATATTCCATGTGACTTGTGTTTGTGCTTCATGAGAACGCCCAACTGCATAGACCTTCATGAGGTGGAGGTGCTATGAAGGCATCAGAACTCCTGATAAATGAGGCATTCATCAAAACAGCACAAAACTGTCTTTTCACAAAATTAGCGCTTTAGAAGTCAAGTTTCTGAAACAATTCAATTACGGAAACAAGCGAAGGAGTTTGAAATACTTGCCCAAAGTGACTTGTGACCTAACTGGGGGGAAGCTGACTCAGGAGCAGAACCTACCCTTAAAAAATCCCGGAGGACAAAAGGACTTTCAGTATCCCCTGTCCAGTGGCTTTAGCAAGCTAGAAAAATTAGGCCCAAAGGAAACCTCATTAAAGAAAGATCCAGATCTTCCGTTGCAGATTGGAAAGAGCACTGGAACTGGAACCAGGATGCTTCTGTAAAAATCTGGGTGACTTTTAATGAGTTATTTAACTTTTTCAAAGCCCAGCCTTCATGCAACTGCATCATGGCCTCCGATCTTCTGGATCCTGCTGGGGCCATCCACCACTTGGGCCACTGCTGCTCTGGGAGCCTACTGGGGCCATCCACTGTGAGGACAGGTGCTACTCCAGTCCACTGTGTGCACCTCGTTCTTTGTGTGGTCTCCCTGAACCCCTTCTCCTACTCTCACAAGGGCTACTCCAGACTCTCACCACACCATTTCTTCTCTCCCTCACCTCTCTTCAACAACCTTAGCCTCAGTTTATTCGTACACTCAAAAACAACCAGGAAACATTTCTGCAAGTTTTTAACCCCTAATTTACAAAGTTATCTTTTTTTGGAAAAAAAAAAAAACACATCCATTTGCCTCTATCCTGTTGTCTTGTTTGCTGTATCTTGCTGGCACCTCGAACCATGGCTGGCACCAATGATGCTAGTGAAGGCACAGAGGCTCCCAGGGGTCAAATCGTGTGCCCAAAGTTATATAAGTACTAATAAAAGAGCTGGAACTCCACAAAATTGTGTTCAATTCTGAAGTTCATGTCCATAACCTCCTAGACAGCCTCCTTTTAAAAGCAAGAGGGTTGCAGGAACCAGTTCTTTCTCCTGAAATAGATCTCCCTTCATATCTTATAAATTCACCTCAGCAACTTAAAATCCCTCACAGGAGTGGCTCTTTCTGTTATCTTTGCTTTAGGAATAGAAACACAAATATAAAATGTTGAAAAGCTTAACATCTCACAGCTCAGAGAACTGATTGGAAAACCACCTGCTTGGTATCCACACAAACTTTGTTTTATGGCTAATTCCCCAGATATCTGATGGCCTGGAGAACAGGACTTAAAAGAGTCCTGCATTATGCTTTCAGTATAGGTAGGTTAACCCAATGGCATTTCTGAGCTGGGTTCCCAACACCAAGCAAATACAATGCACTGACCCCTTTGCTCCAGTTGGTTGATTATTACACTTGGACTGCGCAATCCAGGGACATTAGTGCAGCTGACTGTGATGGAGGGCAGGTGTGACGCAGGTCAGAAGAAAGGGGGCAGAGTAGCTAACACAGAAAAGGGAGACTTTGCTATTTCAATAGTATTTCACAATGCAATAGTTAATGACACCAAAAGGAGAAATAATTTCATCACTTGAAGCATTTTGGCCCTAATACCATGTGGATGTGTCTTAACAAAGTGTTAATTGGAGTTGTAAATAATTTAAAAATGTAAATCATTTCCAATTCAAGGGTACTTTTAATTAGTGAGAAAGGAAAAAAATGCTTTGATTACACAACTCCCATTGAATATTATTGGCTGCTGATGTAACCTTTATTGAAAATTCTCTCAAATCTTTTATGAAATTAGGTAGACTTTGTATTTGAAATAAACGTGGATTTTTATTTTTTGTCATCTATATGGAATAAGGGAGTATTTTGTATCCCATGAAAAAGTTAAGACAATGTTTTAAATGAGGGCAATTTCTTTTGTCTTTTCCTTGACAGCTTTTTAATAGTACAAGGGTACCAGCAAATGGTACAAGCAAAAAAAAAAAAAAAAAAAAAGTAAGAAAATCAGCTGAGATGTATATTTCATGAGCCTTAGGATTGAATTTGTCATATATATATATATATATATATATATGTATTTTAAAGACATAATTTATAATAGCAAGGACTTAGGATAAATGCCCATGAGTGGATAAAACTTAATGGATCATCATCAGTAAGAGGAAATACTATGACATAATTTTAAAAATCATTTTTTAAATGACATGCTTTAGGAAATACTTGGCTTCCAGTAGCAGAATGCACAACTATTAATATATTTATTTTGAATATAAAAAGAAATCTAGAAATAGGAAGTTCCAGAGTTGCTTAATTTAACAGCTCAAGGGTATCCCTGGGTGGCTCAGTGGTTTAGCACCTGCCTTCAGCCTGGGGCGTGATCCTGGAGTCCCAGGATCGAGTCCCGCGTCGGGCTTCCTGCATGGGCCTGCTTCTCCCTCTGCCTGTGTCTCTGCCTCTCTCTCTCTCTCTCATGAATAAATAAATAAGATTAAAAAAAAAATTTAACAGCTCAAAAGTATCTGGGATCAGCTTCTCTGTCATTCTCTTGACTTTTCTCTCATGATCACAAAGTGGCTGCCATAGCTCTGTCACATCCTCACATGTAAAATCCAAGTGCAGGAAGGAGCTTTCTTTACAAAATTTTTTATCACATGCAAAAAAACTTTCCCAGAAGCCCCCTGTCCCTTGTATTCCATTAGCCCAGAACTGAGTCTCGTGCTTGCCCAAACATAAACACTGGAAAGAGATTGGAGTTACCATATTTGGTTTAGAACCAGGGTCATCAAACTTCTGAAAATGATCAATCAGCTAGTAAATATTTTAGTAAATATTTTTCAGGGCATGCAATCTCTGTCACATCTACTCAACTCTGCTGTTGTAAACAGAAGCAGCCATAGATACAGTAAAGAGAAAAGTGTGGTTGTGTTCCAAAATAAAACTTTTACCTGTGAGTGTTGAAATTTGAATTTCATATAATTTTTACCTGTCACAAAATATTATTTTGACTTTTATTTTTTTCAACTTTTTAAAACTGTTTTTAAAAAAATTGTATGGCTCGTGGCCATTCAAAAAGAAATGGCATGCCTGATCTTGCTGGCAAGTTGTGTTTTGTCAACCTCTGGTTTTGACCAATGATGACTTCTCCCCTTGGGACTGTGGAAGAGGCCCACCTTTTCTGCGACATTACCACTGCAGACCTGGAGGGAAGCTTGGGGGAAGCAGGGTTTTAGTAGGTCCCCTACAGCATATTAAGCATATGGGAAATGCTTAGGGATATAATCATTTTTAAAAGCAGATTGTATGTCAATATGGACTGCAATTGGACAGTCTCAACCATTCTGGTTTCATTTTGAAATCCCTATTTACCAAGACCTGTATTTGACACAGGCATCTCAAACGCCTTTTCCTAGTTTTCCTAAACATGTCTGTTCACTGCTTCCTATCAATAACAAATTTTCATTTAGCACTGATCAGCTCTGTATCAACCCGCACTAAGAAATACAGAAATGGAAGACAATGGGTAGCCTCAAAGAAACCTCAGCCCAAGTAAAGGAGGAAGAAACAAATAATTAAAATTTGGGGAGGACTTGCAGCAAGTGGGGTGTGGGTAGTGTGGCATCTCAGAGCAGGAAATAAAGAATGGAAAAGCGAGTTTCATAGGAGACCCCCAGGGGACACCCATATCAGAGTGGGTTTTGAAAGACAAATGGCTCTTTCTTAAGAGGAAAGCTCAGTTAGAATCAGCAGAGAAGCCAGCTCTGGAGTACAAGAATAACTGATTAAAATGATACCGAGTAACTTTTGGAATCTCTGAAAGAGGAGATGGAGCACCCTGAAGGACTTGAAACAGTCCCCAAGCCGCTGCAGAACAGCCATGGAAACTATGCTGCAACTCCTTCAGAGCCCCTAGATTTTATAGTTCTTACTACTGTCCCATTTGTACCAGAGCCTCTGCATCATAACTACTGTTCTTCCAAAGGTGGGCACCTTCATTACCAGCCTTGCGTGATAGGTCACTGCCACATCCTGTCCAGTGCCTTGTATTGCTTATTTCCAAATTGATAAATCACATAGAGACAGTGGATGGAAGGAGAGCAAGTCATGTGCCTGTACCCCGACCTGCAAAGGGGACTGGGATCCTGAGATTTCCGGCTTGTTTTGAAGAGGAAGGAATCACTTGGTAGGAAACTCCCTGAATGTAGGCAGGGCTTTAAAACAATGCCAAGTAGCCAGAAAACATGACACATGTCCACTCCAGGCAGGCTAAGCATTCCCATCAGGGGTGTTAGAAAACAAAATCCAGCCAAGTGAATGTGAAGATTTAATTGGCTTTATTAAGCAATTCATGAATCGGGCAGCATTCCATCTAATAAGTAGAGGGGAACATGGAGAGGAGCTGTGCAAAATAGAAGTTTTTTAAAGGAAGGAGGATGGAGGGAGAAGTTATTTGCAAAAGAAAAGAAAGGATTGTTTCAGGCCAGGTCAGCTTCTTTTATGGTGAAAGAGAAAAACAGGGTTTATCATGGAGATAACCTCACTAGTGCTGATCAGGAAATTTCATATTGACTGTTAAAAGGTCACATTCCTGAAATAAGTTGAAACTATAAGTCTGGGTTTACTGTTGTAGGGGCAAATGATTCCAATTTGGGCTTTAAAAAAAAAAAAACAGAGAAGACTGCATGTGCAAAGGTACAAATTCAAATGCAGAACTGCAGCAGTCTGGCTCTCCGGGGGTGGGGGTGGGTATAAAGTAAGAGTGTTGGAAGATTCTGCTGGATGGGTGGGAATAGCCACTTGCTGAGCCCTCAGGGATCCTATAGTAGAATCTACTCTATGTCCCCTGCTGAGGCACACAAACTGTGGCTTACTTCTCACCTGGCTGCGGCCTTGCCCATGATGGGTTTTAGGCACTGTCAAAATGAATCATTGTGAGAGGTGCCTGGGTGGCTCAGTTGGTTAAGTGTCTGACTCTGAATTTTGGCTCAGGTCATGATCTCAGGGTTGTGAGAGGGAGACCTGCATGGGGCTCTGCTTGGTAGGTGTGCACTTGAGATTCTCTCCCTTCCACTCCCCGCCACCTGCCGCTATTGTACATGTGCTCTCCTGCTCTCAAATAAATAAAATCTTTTTTTTTTTTAAGATTTTATTTACTTATTCATGAGAGACACAGAGAGAGGCAGAGAGAGAGGCAGAGACAGGAGAAACAGGCTCCATGCAAGGAGCCCAGTATGGGGCAGCCCAGGTGGCTCAGTGGTTTAGCGCCGCCTTCAGCCCAGGGGATGATCCTGGAGACCAGGGATTGAGTCTCATGTCAGGCTCCCTGTATGGGGCCTGCTTCTCCCTCTGCCTGTGTGTGTTTCTGCCTCTCTCTCTCTCTCTCTCTCTCTCTCGAATAAATAAATAAAATTAAAAAAAAAAAAAAAGGAGGGCAGCCCTGGTGGCTCAGAGGTTTAGCGCTGCCTTCAGCCCAGGGTGGGATCCTGGAGACCCGAGATCGGGTCCCATGTCAGGCTCCCTGTATGGGGCCTGCTTCTCCCTCTGCCTGTGTCTCTGCCTCTCTCTCTCTCTATGTCTCTCATGCATAAATAAATAAAATCTTTTAAATAAATAAATAAATACATACATACATACATACATAAATAAAAGGAGCCCAGTATGGAACTGGATCCTGGGACCCCGGGATCACACCCTGAGCCAAAGGCAGATGCTCAACGGCTAAGCCACCTAGGCGTCCCTAAAATCTTTTTTTTTTTTTTAAGAATCATTGAAATAAATTTGTTGAATTGCCTCATTGTCTTAAAATTCACCAGTATGACTGTTGTAGGTGTCTTCTTTCCCACAACTAGGCCTGTCTATGTCTATAATGGATACTTTTCTAAAGGCTAATTTGATTTAGATATGGAAGTATTCAGTTGCTAACTTTTAGAACCACATCCCTGTTCCTCAGTGATGCTTTCATTTAGATGCCAGATCAAAACGATTTTAAAAAAAATATTTATTTATTTGACACAGAGAGAAAAAGAGCACACACACAAGCAGGGGGAGTGGCAGGTGGAGGGAGAAGCGGGCTTCCCGTGGAGCAGCGAGCCCTATGTAGCACTGGATCCCAGGGCTCCAGGATCATGACCTGAGCCAAAGGCAGACAGTTAACTGACTGAGCCACCCAGGCACTGATCAAAACCATTTTTAAAAATGGTAACAAAGGGGCACTTGGGTGGCTCAGTGGTTGAGCACCTGCCTTCAGCTCGGGTTGTGATCCCAGAGTCCTGGGATCGAGTTCTGCATCCAGCTCCCCGCAGGGATCCTGTTTCTCCCTCTGCCTTTGTCTTACCTCTCTTTCTGTGTCTCTCATGAATGAATAAATAAAATCTTTTTTTTTCATGGTAATAAAATATGGCTTGAGAGCCAGAATGAACAATAATCTGTTTTATGGTAAAAAAATGAAAGAATTACCAACTTTGCTGATCTTTTACACTTACCAAATAAATCATCAAAGTAAGCATTACAAGCATTTTATAAATACTTTTTAAATAATAATTGTTTTTTAAAATTTTTTTATGATAGTCACACACACAGAGAGAGAGGCAGAGACACAGGCAGAGGGAGAAGCAGGATCCATGCACCGGGAGCCCGATGTGGGATTCGATCTGGGGTCTCCAGGATTGCGCCCTGGGCCAAAGGCAGGTGCCAAACCGCTGCGCCACCCAGGGATCCCGGAACATATTTTTTAAAGGAAAAATATGTGTATCTTGAAAGCTACTTAAAAATAAACTTACTTAGGGGCACCTGGGTGGTTCAGTCAGTTAAGCATCTGCCTTCAGCTCAGGTCATGATCTCAGGGTCCTGGCATCGAGCCCTCTGCTCAGTGGGGAGTCTGTTTCTCACTCTCTCTCTATTCTCTCTCTTAAATAAATAAATAAAATCTTTAAAATAATTTTTAAAAAATAAAAATATACCTATTTAGAAAGAGAAAAAATAATAATTGTAAAGGGTATTTCTCTTTGCCCTCCTTTTTCTTTTATGATCATTAGAAGCTGCAAAATCTATAATTGCTTCTATTTTCTTAGAAGTGCAAACTTATCAGAAATTTACAAATATATTTTCTCCTTCAGGTTCTTTTCATCCCTTATGTTCACATCCGACAGCAATCAGATATATCCCTTCAAATTTTCAGAGTCAATAAACACCAATTCAGCTTGAACTAACTACTGGCAAACGGGGAGGCGGGGGGAGACATGACAGATGACACTTAATGTATAGCTTCTCCATAAAATAGGGAGGAATAGTTCCTCCTTTGGTCACTATGAAGCAGTAGGTCAAGTGACACGAATTGTGGCAGAACAGTTGCCTTGGCAACTATCATGCTAGACTATCTCAACCCTACGGTTCTTAGATCTTTTCTCTTCTCTTATGTATTTTGGTCACTGTGGTCAGTGGGAGATTTGAAGTTTATCTTCTGGTGGTGGACCCCTTTTTGTGGACTAAACAAGATGACCAGAAAAGGAAGTCTTTATATTGTATCCCCAAGGATGTTGTGTACACTGATCATTTAATACATGGTTAAAAATTCACTTGTTTTTATTTTTTAAGCTTTTTTTTTTAAACAAGAAGCTTAAAAAAAATAAACAAGGAGCTTAAACTCAAGACCCTGAGATCAAGACCTGAGCTGAGATCAAGAGTCTGACACTTGTTCAACTGAGCCATGCAGGTGCCCATGTTAACAATTACCTTGTGATATAACACCAGAAATAAGAGGAGGCTGAGGTCTCTTATCCTAAAGCAGTGCTAAGACTCAAAGCTTAAGGGGGACCACCTGGGTGGCTCAGTTGTTAGGCGTCTGCCTTAGGCTCAGGTAATGTCCCAGGGACCTGGAATTGAGCCCTACATTGGGGTCTCTGCTGGGCAGAGGGCCTGCTTCTCCCTCTCCCACTATGTACTGCTCTGCCTATTTGTGCTCTCTCTCTCTCTCTCTCTCTGTCAGATGAATAAATGAAGTCTTGGGGGAAAAAATCTGAAGGGAAAAGGTGGTAAGTCCCATGTATTCCAGACAGAGTCACCACAAGTGGATAACAATACTTCCTGGAAGAGTTAAATAAGAGGTTGGCATAATCTGCTGTCTTCCCTTTTTTTGCACAATCTGCTGCCTTTCCTTTTTTTTTTTTTTTTTTTTTTTAAGATTTATTTATTCACAAGAGACACAGAGAGAGGCAGAAACACAGGCAGAGGGAGAGGCAGGCTCCATGCAGGGAGCCCAATGTGGGACTCAATCCCAAGACTCCAGGATTACACCCTGAGCCAAAGATGGATGCTCAACCGCTGAGCCACCCAGGCATCCCAGTCTGCTGCCTTCTCATCCATCAGCCCAGCTCTCCTTTCCCAGGCTCCACCATCACAGTCCATAGTAGGAGAGAAATTGAATAGGCGGTAGGGACATGTTTGTCATTAGTCCTAGGCAAACTATGAGGGGCAGGGAGAGCATAGGACTCTTGTCGAGATGCCTATGCTCCCTGTTGCAAGATCATTTAGGTCACCAAAAGATTTATGGAGGGATGGGAGAAATAGGTGAAGTGGATTGAGAGGTATAAACTTCTAGTTATAAAGTAAGTCATGGGCAGCCCCGGTGGCTCAATGGTTTGGCGCCACCTTCAGCCGAGGGCCTGGTCCTGGAGACCTGGGATCGAGTCCCACGTCGGGCTCCCTGCATGGAGCCTGCTTCTCCCTCTGCCTGTGTCTCTGCCTCTCTGTGTGTGTGTGTGTGTGTGTGTCTATCATGAATAAATAAATAAGATTTAAAAAAAATAAGTAAGTCATGGCGATTAAAAGTACAGCATAAGCAATATAGTCAATAATGTTGTAATAACATTGTATGGTGACAACACTTACCATGGTGAGTGTTGTGTGATGTACAGCATTGTCATTGTCAAAACCCTATGTTGTACCTCTGAAACTAATATAACATTGTATGTCAACTACACTTCAGTAATATATTTTTTTAAATTGAAGGGAATATGTATAGCTCTCTTCCCAGCTGGCAGATTGTGAGCTGCCAAGTCTATACCCAAAATGGTGCAGTTACCATCCAAGCAGAGTCAAGCGTGAAGAGGGGATCTCAGGAGGACTTGGTGTGTGTCTTGGGGGCAGCCAGAGCACAGAGGTCTCATGGACATAAGGACTGGTGCCTATTTCTCATATATTTCTGAAGATGGAGAGGCTTAGCCAGCTGTTTGAAGGGATAGTGGCCTGGAAGGACTCAGGGCTTTCAGCCATTCCCATAGCCCCACATGAAGGAAAATATCCCTTACAGGAAGGGGAGGAGCCCAGGGACAGCCCAAGCAGCCAGAGGAGGTGATACATCACCTAAAATGGCCTTGGGGGTAGGCTAACTGCAGCAGAAAGGAAAGATGGCTGCCCTAGTCTGAGCCGGTGCTTCACCATGGAAGGGGACAGGGCAAACCTCCATATTATCCCCTAGAGAACCCCATAGCACAGTCTCTGAAGGGCTCTCATCCACCAACATCAGATGGAACAAGAGCAAGGCTAGTTTAAAAGGCATACTTGCCTTTCCTATCCTCTTCCTGCCCCGTCTTTGAGGAGCTAAACTCTGATGAGGAAGGGGAGGAGGGAAGGAGAGAGATTGGGAGTTGGAATTGGATCAGACCAAATTATCCTAACCAAGGGATGAGCAAGTTCTAAGATTGATGTGCCCTCCCTATTTTAAAATGCAAGCCAGCCCCTATTTACTGTGCTGTACTTTTAAATTTTCGGTAGTGTATCACATGCTATATAATTTATTTATTTATTATGTCTCTTATTTACACTCTTTCTCTTTCCCTCTCACCTCTGTCCCCATCCTAAAATGTAAACTCTGTAAGATCAAGTGTCTTTGCTTTTTATTGTTTCCCTAATGTCTGCAATGACACTGTCCATTTTGTTAGCCCATCACGACATGTGGCTGCTTAATTTGAACTTACAATGAAATAAAGTAAATGCATTGCTTCAGTTGCACTAGACACATTTAAATACTTAATTACCCTCACGTGGCTGGTGGCTACCATATTGGACAGGACAGATAGGGAACATTTCAATATCAATGAAAGTTTTTTTTTTAAGTAGACTCCATGCCCAGCATGGAGCCCAATGGGGGGCTTGAACTCACAACCCTGAGATCAAGAGTCAGATGCTTAACCCACTGGGCCACCCAGGCACCTAACTGAAAAGTTTTACCGAATATTGTTGATCTAGAACAATAGCTGGCGTGCTATGACACTCAATAAACATTTGTAGAATGTGTAGTTGAATGGCTGAGTTTTGGGGTTTTTTTGTACTTTAAATAAGGACTTTATTAGATTTTCATGAACATTCAAATTGAAGACCACCAGACTAAGGAATTCAGAATTCAGTCAGTCCTCAAGGTACCTGAGGCTCTTCTGTCTTTGAGTTGCATTAAACCTGTGTGGAGATTAACTACAACTTCACCGTATGAAATAGTAGCTTGATTTAAAAGTGTTTCAATGTTAAAACATCATCTTTTTTATTTTAGTGACTATCACAATTATGTGATTTCTGCTTCTGTCTTTACTATAAAAATAGCTAGAAGGGCACTGCTAGTATAACACCCAGTGTTAACTCTCTAAGAAATCATTTGAATTCATTTTCCTAATTATAAAAACTGTTATTCATAACATCTCCCCTTTCTCCTGGGCTGCCAGAAAGCTCAGGACCAAACCAATGCCTAACTACAGCAGTCAGCATGTTTGTTTCTTCTTTTCCGTTGACTTGTCTTTAAGACAAGATAGTATTGGTTAAGAGAACAGGGCCTAGAGGCAAATTGGTCTAATATTAGTAGTGTGTAAACTTGGGTAAATTACTTAATCTTTCTGTGCACCCATCACTAGACACTTAGCCATTTATTAACATTTAAAAACTGCTTTTAGAGAATTGATTATTTTGGAAAAACACAGATACAACCAGGGAAAGGGTATATGAATAAAGAGACACACCCATTCTTTGGAAGGCCCAGTATATCTGAGGCAATACAGCTTAGAGATTATTGCAGGCTCTGGCGTCAGATGGCCTAAGAGGAAAATCCCAGCATCTATTTTTCCAGCCGGCTGAATAAGTTTTCTGGGGTGAGAATGAGGGAAAGATATGGTTCTAACAACTGATGCTCTGTGTGCCTGCCACCCCCATTCCCACTATCCCCAATGCCCATGTGATCTCACAATGAAGACTTCCACATGCCATATTCCACATAATAGGATTCTTTCCCTGCTGTGTGTTAAATACTAAAACATGGGATTCAGTCAATCCCCAAATGAATATCCATCATTCAAAGCAAGTAGTCAACATCTCTGCTCCAAGCTTTGCACTAAACACTAGAAATTTGGAGATGAAATGCAAAACCTCATCTCCCAAATACCTGGGACTGCAGCAAGGGAAGGAGTTCACTGAATATTGCAGATGCATGTTTGGGATGCTGGGGAGCAACAGGGAAAGGGCCCCGGATCAAGCCCAAGGAATGAGGAAAGATATCTGGAGCAGGTAACCTGAGTCTTGAAGTATGAGAAGGAGTTGTGGGTAGGAGTTTGAAAGGAGTGAACAAACCATGCATTTGCAAGAGAAGAAAGGAGAAAGAAACGTGACATCTAGGAGCCCAGGTGGTTCGGTGCAGGATAAGAGGTGAGGGTGATAGGAGAAGAGGCTAGCAAGGAGCGGGGCTGGTCTCTAGAGGTCCCACAGGCCCTGAATGTTGAGTTTATACAGAGGGTGGAAAAGGGAAATGGTGAGTTATTCATTCATATGATATGAATGTGGACAGGTGGAGAGATAGCATGGAGAGGAGGTTGAAAGCATGGACTTCGGAGCCAGACCATCCTGTCCTTGAAGATCGGCTCTCCCATTCGATAGCTTTGTGATAGTGGACAACCTCTTTAAGTCTGAAATTCCTCATCTTAAAAAGGAGAGAGTCGGGGATAACAGGGTGGCTCAGTCAGTTAAGCAGCTGCCTTCAGCACAGGTCATGATCCCAGGCTCCTGGAATTAAGCCCAGCATCAGCTCCCTGCTCAGCAGGGAGCCTGCTTCTCCCTCTCCCTCTGCTGCTCCTCCTGCTTGTACTCTCTCTCCCAAATGAATAAATATAATCATTTTTTAAAAGAGGAGGGGAGAAAAATTGTACCTGGGTCATGGAATTTTGTAAAGATAAGATAAGGTAACATGTATAAAGCACTTATTATAGTGCCTGACACATAGTAAGTGGTCAATAAGCTAACTATTGTTATTATAGGTCATTGGAATAATTGATAAGTAGGTTTCTTGTTTGCCTAATTTTTCTAGTAAATAGTAATCAAATGAATTAACTTTGTCACAATGATAGGAATTTAAAATGTTGTCTGTGTACCCTAATAAAGATATAAACACTTTATTCATTTAACAAAAATCAATTGACCATGAATGATGTGCTAGGCAGTTATAAACTCTGAGAATAAAGTAGTAAACAAGGCTGACCAAGGTCTCTGCTCTTGTGCAACTTATATTCTAGTAGGGGAGGCTAACAATAAATAAGTAAACAAAAGAGTTGACAAGATCTGTAAGCCCCAAGAGGCAGGGAGCTAATCCTTTTGTATCCTGACAGAGCCCAAGTACATGAGAGGGTGTCTACTGTGGGCACTCAATGAATGCCTTGAGTGGATGAAAGGAGACCATTTCAGACGGTGATGAGTGCTAGCAAGGCAAAGAAACTGGGCAACACGATAGAATGGGAAGGTTGGCTCCACCAGGCGTGGTGTGGCTGAGAAGGTGGCTGTTGAGCTAAGTGAGAAAGAGATGAGCGAGGCAATCATGGGATAATCTTTGAGACGAATATTCCAGGAAAGAAGATTTTCCATGCCAAAGCTGAAAGTCCTAGAGCAAAGCTGTGTTGTGTCTGGGAAGAACAGAAAGCAGACCCAAGTTGCTGGAACTGCAGGGAGCAAGGGGAGGGGAGGTGGGGGGATGGAGGTGGGAGCCGCTGGACATGTAGGGCATTTAAGCCCATTTTCTGGCACCGCACAAAACCTACCTGGAAAGCTTTTCTATTCCTCAGCTCAGCAAGTCTATAGAGTAGATTGCTTTGTTTGCTGCCCTCGCTTTTGTATAATAGAATTAGCTTTCCAGGCTGGGGACCTGGAGACAGACTGGATTCCTCTCTTCTTCTGTTGCCAGGCCTCTGGGCTGTGGTTTAGCAGCTCAATGTTTCTGGCTGTATTGGGTTTATCTGTGAGATTGATGAAACAATAAAAGGAAATCTTACCCTCTGGGGGAAAAAATTCAAAGTGCAATGGGGAGCCAGTTCAGGATTTTAAGCAGGTGAAAAAGATGGTCTGAATTAAATTACTGATAGCTTTAGTGGTGGCTAGGTAGGGAAGAAATTGCAAGAGAATGGGAATGACGGGAAGGGGTCCAGTTAGTTGACCACTGAAATAGTCAAAGCTCAGGACAATGGTGACTTGGACTGGGATCTAGAATAGGGGTGGCAGAGGAATGAGGGAACCCCCAGCTCAGGTTCCAATCGTTTGTAGTCTATTAGTAAGGATGCACATGCACACACACATACCGCACACCACACCACACATACAGATCCTCCATACCACATGCACACACACACTACACACACACATGATGGACATACAGACCCTCCATACCATATGCACACACACATACCACATACAGATCCTGCATACCACACACACACACACGCACCACATACAGACCCTATATACCACATACACACACACCAAACACAGACCCTACATACCACATACATACACACCACGCCACACACGCCACACATGCCACACACAGAGACCCTACATACTACATACTCACACAGAGACCACATGCTACATATATATAGCACCACACACATGCTACATACTACATACACACACTCCATACACATATTACATACCACATACTACACACATACACTCCCCAACCCCCCAGACTCCCACACATATATACCAACACAAACAGGAGCACCACATACCGCCTCCCCCACACACACTATGGTATAAATGTTTTATGTGACATGAGATTGTTTCTGCCTCCAGAGGGCACTTGAGCCTTACAAATACACCCCAGGGGCAAATCGAATTAACTCTTAGAGGAGCAGTTTCCCCAGGGCATAATTTGAGAGGGCCAGGAAAGCAAAAACAAATAATCTCATCTGGAGGTACAGTCTTTGCTTTTTGAAATTTAAAGATCTTCTTTTAAAAATCAAATTTTTGGTGCACCTGGGTGGCTCAGTGGTTGAGCATCTGCCTTTGGCTCAGGTGGGGATCCAGGATCCTGGGATAAAGACCCACACGGGGCTCCCCGCAGGGAGCCTCCTTTTCTCTCTGCCTGTGTCTCTGCCTCTCTCTCTGTGTCTATGAATAAATAAATAAAATCTTAAAAAAAAAAAAGAGTCAGACACTACCAACTGAGCCACCCAGGCACTCCATTATCACTAATTAATTATCATATTGCAGGGATATATATGATACCTCCCAGTTTTGCTGGAAAAAAATTTTATGCACTCATTTACACAAAGTATTGAAAGTTCATTTAGAGTTGATATTTATTTATTTATTTATATTTATTTTTTAGAGTTGATTTTTAGAGAAGGGATTATTTTGCACGTAAGATAACCTTTTACTTACATATGAAATCAAGATTCTAAGTATTTAGTAATGTCTACCAGCCCTAAAGATAAAATATAAAATCTATGGGCATGCCTTGGTGGTTCAGTTGGTTGAGGATTCAACTCTTGATTTCAGCTCAGGTCTTGATCTCAGGGTCCTGGGATCAAGCCCTGCGTCAGGCTCCACCTTCGTTGGGGAGTCTGCCTCTCTTCTCCCTCTATCCCTCTGTGTGTGCTCTTTCTCTCTCAAATAAATAAATAAATCTTTAAAAACGTTCTTAACAATAATAACGATACACTCTTCCTGGACTATCTAGTAAGAGCTGACTGATGAAAGTTCACTGTTAGATCCAGAAGTGGTAATTGCTGAAAAAAGTGGCTTCAGTGTTCTCTAGAAGTGCTATGTTTGAAATCAGAAGACATCCTTATAAAGGACAGTGTTTACTAGCCTTCTAGATAGTTCAACATCCTCAACCAAAGTGGTTTTCTGCAGGAGCTTCAAACTTGTCAAACACATCTATGTGCCAGGAGAATGGGTACACCCCAGGTCAATGGGACAGAAGCTCCTATGCCCACAACCCTTCTAGACCTTGCCCTATGTACCTCTTAATCTAGCTACTATTCATTTTGAATACCTCTAGTAATGGAAGAGATAAATACCAATGCCTCTTGATATACAGCACAGTTAAGATTATAATTTCATTTCTGTAGTTCTGCTAAAAAACTAATAACTTCAATCTAATCACTAGGAAACAAGAAAAAAAATTGGGAGTGTGCTACAAAATAACTGGCCTGAACTCTTCAAAAACCTCAAGGTCAAATACCTGAAACTAATGTAACATTGTGTGTCAACTCTACTTCAAGTTTTAAAAAAAGTCAAGGTCATGAAGGACAAAGATGGACTGAGTCAAAATAGATGAAGAGGCATGGAGTTAAATGCAAACTGTAATCTCTGATCAGGTCCTGGATGCGGAAAAGAGTTTCTTCTGCTTTTGCGATAAAGGACATCACTGTGACAGTTGGTGGAATTTGTTTTTTGTTGTTGTTGTTTTTTGTTTTTTAAATATTTTATTTTATTATTTATTCGTAAGTGACACGGTGGGGCGGGGGAGCAGAGGGAGAAGCAGGCTCCATACACGGAGCCCAATGTGGGGACTCGATCCGGGACTCCAGGGTCATGCCCTGGGTCAAAGGCAGGCATCAAACCACTGAGCCACCCAGGGATCCCCAGTTGGTGGAATTTGAATAAGGTCTGTAGATTTAGTTGTAGTACTGTATTGATGTTATTTCTTAATTTTATAATTTTACTGTACTTAGGTAAGAAAATGCTCTCTTTTTTTTTAAGATTTTATTTATTTACTCATGAGAGAGAGAGGCAGAGACATAGGCAGAGGGAGAACGAGGTTCCCTGAGGGAGCCCAATGTGGGACTCGATTCCGGGACCCCAGGATCACGCCCTCAACAGCTGAGCCACCCAGGCATCCCGAGAATGCCCTTTTAAAGCAAACACACCGGGTGCCTTGGGTTGGCTCAGCGGTTTAACGCTGCCTTCAGCCCAGGGCTGATCCTGGAGACCTGGGATCGAGTCCCACATGTGGCTCCCTGCATGGAGCCTGCTTCTCCCTCTGCCTGTGTTTCTGCCTCTCTCTGTGTGTGTCTCTCATTAATAAATAAATAAAATCGTTTAAAAATTTTTTTAAAAATAAAGGAAACAAAAAAATAATAAAAAAATAATAAAAATAAAGGAAACACACCCCAAATCATTTAGAGGTAAAGGGAATCATCTCTGTAGCTCTAGTTTAAGTGTTTCATGAAAAAATAATGGGTAAGAGAATGAAAATAATAAAAACAAATGTGATGAAATGTTAACATTTGGGTAGTATGGGTTAAGGATATAAGGAAATTATTTGTACTGTTTTTGCAACTTTACTGTACGTCTACAATTATTTAAACATAGAAGATTTATTACAAAACAAAATTGTCTTCTGTACAGCTTCTGTGATTTTTAAACTTTCAAAGGATATTAATGTTCAATTTTTGCTCTAAAAGTAGCAAAGGCTTATATAGTGCTTACTGTGTGGTAGGCACTGTTTTAAGCACTTATACACATTTTAATCCACTTAATCCTCACAGCCACCTTGAGGGTAGGTGATATTATGATTTCTTTTCCACAGATAAGGCATCTGAGATCCAAAGATGGTAAGAAAATTTTCCCAAGGTTCCTTGGGCAAAGCACTGTCCTTTACTCTGCCCATCCCAGAGCAACCACATTCTGCTATGTCTATTATACCTGAGTCATAGAGTTGTTTTTTTTTAAGATTTTATTTTTAAATGGATCCCTGGGTGGCTCGGTGGTTTGATGCCTGCCTTTGGCCCAGGGCATGATCCTGGAGACCCAGGATCGAGTCCCACATCGGGCTCCCTGCATGGAGCCTGCTTCTCCCTCTGCCTGTGTCTCTGCCTCTCTCTCTCTCATTCTGTGTCTCTCATGAATAAATAAATAAAATCTTAAAAAAAAAAAAGATTTTATTTTTAAGTAATCTCAACACTCAGTGTGGGGCTCAAACTTAAAACCCCCAGATCAGGAGTCCTATGCTCTGCCAAGTAACACTGAACTATAGAGTTCTAGTGTGATTGCTTTATTCTTTATTTCTTTGCTTTCAATTTTTTAGAAAAATTATAATTTTAAAAACATATATTAGAGTTTATTTTTCTTTAGTTATGTGAATTTTGTGGGTGGTCTATGTCACATGGCATACTTCAAATAGTTTTGTCTGCTTAGAGTACTGGGCCCTGTCTCAGTCTGTCCCCAGACTGTTCCCTTGCTACCCCCTTACTAGGGGAGGTAAGGAGATAAGGAAGTAGAAAGGGGACAGTCTGGGAACCGACTGAGGAGGTAAGGAGGTAAGGAGACCCTTCAAGTTAACTCTCTAACATGTAGCAGCATATCCTTCTTTTTTTTGTTAACTTCAACATTTGCTTGGCATTGTGAACCAACACTAAACAATGTCATCAATATAAATATTTGAGACCTGGGGCGCCTGAACCGCTCAGTCAGTTAAGCATCAGACTCTTTGATTCAGGATACTGGGACTGAGCCCTGTTTCAGGCTCCCCCACTCAATGGAGAGATTGCTCCCTCTTCCCTCTCCCTCTGACCCTCCCACTGCTCTCTTGCTCTCTATCAATAAATAGATTTTTAAAATAAATATTTAGGGCAGCCCCGGTGGCGCATCGGTTTGGAGCCGCCTGCAGCCCGGGGTGTGATCCTGGAGACCCCCGGATTGAGTCCCACGTGGGGCTCCCTGCATGGAGCCTGCTTCTCCCTCTGCCTGTGTCTCTGCCTCTCTCTCTGTGTCTATGAATAAATAAATAAAATCTTTTTAAAAATAAAATAAAATAAAATAAAATAAATATTTAGACCTGAAAACGTAGAATATCTTTTTCATGATCCTTTGAACATTCATGACTTGTCTATGTAGTATTTTAGGTTACCTCGGCATCAACTCTAGCATTAGTGCATAAAGGAAAATTTATTACTACTCTATTCAAAAGGATTATCTCATATTTTACAAAATCAAAATCAGTTTGAAGAAGCCCTTTTTAAAAAATAGTACAATCAACACCTATAATCTTCATCTGAAATAGATTCTCATTAGAATCTCTCTAGTGGGAAAAAAAATAAATGAAATAAAATAAAATCTCTCTAGTGGGGATGCCTGAGTGGCTCAGCAGTTGAGCATCTGCCTTTGGCTAGGGCATGATCCCAGAGTCCCAGGATCGAGTCCCACACTGGGCTTCGTGCATGGAGCCTGCTTCTCCCTCTGCCTATGTCTCTGCCTCTCTCTCTCTCTCTCTCTCTCTTTGTCTCTCATGAATAAATAAATAAATAAAATCTTTAAAAAAATAAAATAAAATAAAATCTCTCTAGTGGATAGCTCTCTAAAAGTTTCTTTGCTTTTTCTTAATTTGTCTTACCATACTAATCTCAGAAGCATGATTTGCCAAAACCAGCACTTGGATGTTGTCAAGTGAACTTCAACATTCAGGCTGGAATGATGCCAATGGAACCCAAATATACAATTGAGCAGGCATGAGAGCCAGTGAAAAGCTCTGGTTAAAAGTCAGTAGGCTGTGGGCTGGTACTTACTAGTCATTGACTTTAGGTGACTCAGCTAACTTCTCTGAGGCTCATTTTTCTTATTAGTACATTGGGGAATAAAAATTATTACCCTGCCTACCTCAACTATTACCACAATGATCAAATTAAATAGTGTATGTGATAGTTCTTTGTAATAGTTTATATAAACTGAAATATGAAGTACTTAAAAGATCATCAAGATGGTTGGAAATTAAAAAAGACAAAACAATATAGCAGAGTGGCTAATAAAGTGAATGGACTTAATTTAAAGTTTTCTGGGAGGTGGTAGCAAGTCTCCAAAGGTGGTCCCAATGAGCCACTCCCCCTAGTATTCCTTGAGAGGTATAGATAGTTCCCTTCCTTTTGGCTGGTCTTCTGGCTCATTTTTTACCAATGGAGTACCATGGAGTGATACTATGTGATTTTCAGTGCTGGGTCCTAAAAAGTTGTGCAGCTTTAGCCTGCACCTCATGGAACACTCACCACAAGGCAAGCTAGTTTCTGCGTAAGAAATTCAAATACTCTAAGATGCCACACTATGAGGAAGCTAAGCTAACCAGGTAGACAGGTATAGGAGAGGAAAAAGATCTATTTTCCCTCTCTCTATCCATCTTAGGTTCAATGGCCAAGAGCCTGTAAATTAGACTGACAAAAGACAGGTTAACAAGAGAAAAACAAATAGAAGTTTATGAACACATACACCACACAGACACATGAGAGCACTCAGAAATGAGTAATTTAAAGGAGTGGTTGGGGCACCTGGGTGGCTCAGTAGTTGAGCATCTGCCTTTGGCTCAGGTCATGGTCCCAGGGTCCTGAGATCAAGTCCCTCATTGGGATCTCTATAGGGAGCCTGCTTCTCTTTCTGCCTGTGTCTCTGCCTCTCTCTGTGTGTCTCTCATAAATAAATAAATAAATAAATAAATAAATAAATAAATAAATAAATAAAGGAGTGGTTAGAATTTTGGCTTATATATCATCTTAACGAAATAGCGGTAAATTTTCAGGGAAGTGATTTTCAGGCAAAGGATTTTCAGTTTCCAAGGGAGCAAGTCACAAAAAGGCAAATATATGGGGGAACTAATGTAAAATAAGGACTAGTTAGTAAAGTTGGGTATGTAGATTCCTTTAGTGCCATCTCCGGGATGACAAGGATCTAGAGTTGCATCCAGTGCTGGTAGAGAATGGAGAAGGAACACCTTCATAAATTTATGTTCTGCTTTTAGGCAAATAGGGGGAGGGCAGAGAGCTCGACTTGTATTTCGTTGTTAAATATCCATAGCTCAAAATGATCTTTATTATCAAAGTGGTATATTTTAGGGTGGCATATTCTGCTACCCTTCAGAGGCCATGTGGAGAGAGAGAGCAACCGAGAAAGAGAGAGAGAGAGAGAATTACCAGCCAGGTCCTGTTTCTTCTAGCCATCCCAGCTGCACCATTAGATATGTGAATGAAAAAAATATCTGGGACATCCAATCCAGCCTAGCTGCTATCTGACTGCAACCACATGACAGACCCCAAGTAGCAATAGCCCAGCCGAGCCCAGTGAACCACACAACTGTGAGAGAGAATAAATTGTTTTATGCCACTAAGTTTTGGGGTAATCTGTTATGCACCAATTGATAACTGGAATATAGAATGATTTTGTTTTTTCTGTTCATGGAAGTCTTGTCAAGTTAATTAGTGCAGAATTTCATGAGATATTTAGGACAAAGTCACTGATGTATATCAGGATCTATTTCAGTTGATTTGTTGCCTCCTGCCAAAGGCACATTATTCTAGAAAGTGTATTTCAAGGGGGCACTGAGAAGAAAATGACTAGCAAGTCCATGCCAAAATAGAAGAAGGAGGGAAAACATTTTCTATTTTCAGGCTACATTTTTGTTGTTCTCATAAAAGTATTTTTATGAGATTGCTCTAGACAATTGCACAAATTATGTTTTTTAAAAAGACAGGTTTTTCTTTTCTTAGGATATATTGAAATTCTCTGTGGTTTAATTGCAAATTTCTTTTTTTTTTTTAAATTGCAAATTTCTAACTGCTTTAGTTATCTGTTTTGTTGAAGTCAGGTTTGCTATCATTTATATACAATAAAATTCATGCATTTTAGGTGTACAAGCCTGTGAGTTTTGGGAAGTGTGAAAGGCCATGATCCCCACCAGAGCCAAGATATAGAGTATTTCAATAAATTCAAAAAGTTCCCTTACGGGAAGCCTGGGTGGTTCAGTGGTTGTGCGTCTGCCTTCGGCTTGGGTTGTGATCCCAGGGTCCTGGGATGAAGTGCTGAGTCCAGCTCCTTGCAGGGAGCCTGCTTCTTCCTCTGCCTGTGTCTCTGCCTCTCTTTCAGTGTCTCTCATGAATGAATACAATCTTTTTTTTTTTAATGGTTTTATTTATGTATTCATGAGAGACAGAGAGAGAGAGAGAGAGAGAGAGAGAGAGAGAGAAAGGCAGAGGCACAGGCAGAGGGAGAAGCAGGCTCCATGCAGGGAACCCGACGTGGGATCTGATCCCGGGTCTCCAGGATCACGCCCTGGGCCGAAGGCAGGTGCCAAACTGCTGAGCCACCCAGGGATCCCTCCTGGTAACTTTTGAGCTGACTTCTGTCCCTATAGCTTTATCTTTTTCACACTGTTATGTAAGCGGAATCATACAGTGTATGGTCTCTTAGGTCTGGCTCTGTTCACTGAGCCTAGTGACTTAAATGTCCATCCAGAGTAATAGTCTGATTATTACTTTTACTATTGTATCAATTATTGTTGTGCCCAAGATTGCGAATCCGAGAAACCACTGAGGAGCCGACACCGATGCAAGTACACGAGGGTTTATTAACAAGCTCAAGCTTGGGTCCAAGTATACCCGACACAGTGGAGCAGGCAGGGACTTGGACCCCAAGGGGGGTTACAGGTGGGTTTTTATGGGCTGGTCTAGGGGATTTTTAGAAGAGGTGGAGGAATTTCTTTAGCTCTGTTTTCTTCTTCTTCTTTTTTTTTTTTATGATAGTCACAGATAGAGAGAGAGAGAGGCAGAGACACAGGCAGAGGGAGAAGCAGGCTCCATGCACCGGGAGCCCGACGTGGGTTTCGATCCCGGGTCCCCAGGATCGCGCCCTGGGCCGAAGGCAGGCGCCAAACCGCTGCGCCACCCAGGGATCCCTTTAGCTCTGTTTTCATTCCAATATGGGACTTTCTGTCTCTGTCAAGGGCGTTCTGAGCTCTGTTTTTATTCTGATATGGGACTTTCTCTCAAGGGCATTAAGCTCTGTTCTCATTCTGATATGGGACTCTCTGTCAAGGGTGTTCTGTGGTTTTTCCTGTAAAGTTCAGCTCTTATTCCCAGGGGCCTGAGATGGCTATACTTGTGCTAACGCTAAACTTGAGGTGGAATGGCCTTAATTTTTCTCGGCCTCCACAATTATAACACTTTTTCTTTATGTGTGTTCTAAGAGGATACAGAGCCATGAATAGCTAAATAAGCCAAATCATCATTGCAGTGTTTCTCAAAGTTTTGTCTGAAGACCACCTGCACCATAATCACCTGGGTGCTTGTTAAAGTCTCAGATTCAGATCTTCTGGGCTACTCAGTAATGTGTATTAGGAGGTGTCCACACATGACTTGTACACATAAGGAAGATCATAAACCATCAGCTATTCTAGGATGAACAAGAGTATCTGTTAAATGTTCTGAGTTTGAGTCTAACTCTGCCATTGACTAGCTGCAGGAACTTGAGTGAATTAAATAAACTCTCTGCACCTACTTTTTTCCTTTGTGCTTGGAAATAATTTATTCACAAAATATTTTTGAGCGTCTATCGTATGACAGGCATGGCCCTAGGAACTAGAATTGCGGCAGTGGATAGGACAGAGTCCACTCCTTCACGGAAAACACATTCCGTCGGAGAGGTAACAAGTATTGGAGCACGTAGATGTGAGAGAAATTTCACCTAGTGATGCTCTGTGGAAATGAATCAAGATTTTGACATAAGAGGGTGCCTTAGTTAAGATTCAGTCTAGACACCGAGTCACAAGGAAACTCAAAAATACATTTAAACAGGATGGAGTGGCCCCGCCCCGCCCCGCCCCGCCCCCGCTTTCTCTGTGACTGTCTGGAGGAGGTGGCGGGACGGGTAGGGCGGCCTCCTGGGCGCCTCTGACCCTCCCCTCTCCAGGCCCCAGCTCCTTCAGCTCCTGCCATCCCGTCTGTATCCCGACTGAGAGGAAGGAGGAGAGGTTTGTGGGCATTTCTGCCCATGTTTAAGGGCACATCGCTTCCGTTCACATCCGCTGGTTGGACGCAGAGGTCCCTGCCCGCAGGCAGGCGGGGAATAGGGCGTCCGGCGGCCCCGGAGCGGAGCCTCGGAGGGAGAGGCGGGCGGGGGCCGGCGGGCGGCGGCGATCCCCGGCGGAGCGCAGGCGGCGGGGGGAGGCCGCGGCCCTGTGCGCGGCCCTGGTGCGGCGGGGCTCGGCGGGCGTCCTTCCCCGCCGCGCGCCCCGCCGCGCGCCCCGCCCACGCCCACGCCCACGCCCACGCCCACCTGCGGTCTCCGGGACACACCAGCACGTCTTCCGGGATCCCGGGGAGCGGCGCCTGCTTGGCGCCCGCGTCCGCTCCGTCCCGACGCCGGGGTCCCGAGCCCGCCCGCTGCGGCCCCGCCCCCTGGCTCGCGATGTCTGTCAGACCAATGAATGAATGAATGAAGTCTTTTAAAAAGCGAACATTTTACTTAAAAATTAAAAGAGAGAGACAGAGAGACGCGCGGGCCGCCCGGGGGGTTGGGTGGTTCGCCCGGCGCCGCCTCCGCCAAGCCTGAGGGCCCGGCCTGTGGCTCCGTCACTCTCCCGAATACATAGAATCTTTATTAAAAAAAAAGGACCCGACCTTAAAAAAAAAAAGAGCCAAGACTGAAAAGAAATACTAATCCATCGGGCGGCATGTCCTACGACGATCTTTCTTTTTACCTTGGTGGCCACCGGCCGTTTCGAGAACGCGGCGAAGGCCGTGAGTCCCGCCGCCCCAGGGCCCCGCCGATCGCTCCCTCCGCCCTCCGGCTGCGGCGAGGCGGGGCCGAACCCCGCGTCCCGCCCGCCCGGGCCCCTGGGGCCGCCCCGGCAGGCCCGGAACTCAGTTCCCGACTCCTGGTGCACGTCGGACCGAGAAGGGAGGAACGCGCCGGGCTGGGGGCGGAAGCGGGAGCGGAGGGCGGGCGTGGGGGCGGGGGCGCTGCTGGGCGCCGCTCCGCGCTGCCGCCGGGTCGCTGTGCTTGCGGCGATGCTTCCGAGGGTCTCCGCCGTCCGACCGCTGCGCCCCCTGGCCCGCTTCCCCCTCTGCTCCGGAGGCTCCGAGGCGCCGGCGGCGGCGACCGTGCTCCTCGGTGCTCCGCACGCGACGGCCAGGTACGGCGCCCGGCGCTGTGGGCCCCGCCCGGCTTCGGGCAAGCCCCGGCCCCCTCGGTGCTCTCGGTGCGCGCTCTCCGGCTTCCGGGGTCCCGTGTCACAGCCCGAGCACCCGAGAGGCGGTTGCTTTAAATTTGAGGAGAGGGAGACCCCGGGGAGGTGAAAGGACTTGCCCAAGGGCATACCGCGAGCCGGAGCTGCGGGTGCGCGGCTGCTGCGTCCCCTCCCGCGCCTCCTCCTGTCTTTCAGTCCAGGGTCCAGGTCCAAGGTCCAAGGGCGTCTTCTTTATTTCCTTTTTATTTGCTCGTTCGTCTCGCTTCCCAAGACTGTGATGGCCTGGCTCCTGCGCCCGGTGTGCGCTCGGGCTCACGCCCCGACAGCCGCCGTCCGGGTGCCGCCGCCACGGCCGCCGGTCCCCGCGCCCGCCGCCCAGGTGCAGCGCCGCAAAGCCGAGATGCTGCGCGAGCACCCGACGCTTTCTTTATCCAAGTAGCGCCGGGTGAGCCGGTCGGGACCACTGGCCGCCGCAGGGGACGTTCGGCGTATCCTTTCTGCAAAAGGAGCCTGACAAAATCGAGGGGGCCCCCAGGGTCGCAGCCAGCCACACAGGGCAAGTCGCTATCCTTGCTCGGTGCTGCTGCTTCTCCCCAGAGAGCCCTCATCGGGACAGGAAGCTAGCTCCGTTGCGTCTGGCCCATACAGAACCATTTGGGGCCAGTGTGCGTAGGCGTAGCTCTAAGCAGGTCAGCAGCCACAGGATGGAGGAGGTGACCGGGTGGAGGGGAGCTGGAGGATCGGCGCACCGCCAGTGTTAACGGAAGATTGAGGAGCAGCTTCGAGAACACTTTTTAAACCGGTCATAGTTTTTAGAATTCCAAGTATCTGTTACGGTAAGAAGCCCTTTCAGTACAGAAAGGTGAACGGTGGGCAGCCGGAGAGGGGAACTCTGGAATGTGGTTTTGGATATGCTGTATTTGAAGTGCTGAGGAGGTGCTCTAAGTGGAAACAGGCTCAGATGGGAGGGTATGACTGAAATTTTGTTTTTTTAGTGTTACGGATTTACTGCCTATACATGATCTTCCTGAAATAAATATAGATTACATCCTGTGGCCCCGTAGCAGTCCTAGAGGGAGACATTGAAGGATGGAGGGTTATATGTGAGATTCATTCTCCTGATTGCTACCTTTTGTTGTAATATCTTTAATACTAACTTAACTTTCACATGTGAGATAATAATCAGAGCATTTTCCTAAATCAAACTGTATCATATATTGAATGACAGTATGAAGAAGATCCTGTGTACTGATTATAAGGCTACTAGTTAGGCGATTGGTTTTCCATTCTGAGTGTTAAATCCAGATTTGATGCTTGTTAAAGTCTGACGTTTTTATAAGTGGATCAAATAGTTTGTTTCAGCATTCTTGGAAATAGCCATTTTGTCTTTCATTAAAGGGTCCCTAGTCTGATACTGCTATTGGCTAGCTTTGAGAACTTGATATAATAAGTAACCCAGGGGTCTGATGTAGGGTCCTGAGATGAGTTGTATCAGAATCACCTGGCATTTTGATTACATGCAGGTCCTTGAGGGATCCCTGGGTGGCGCAGCGGTTTGGCGCCTGCCTTTGGCCCAGGGCGCGATCCTGGAGACCCGGGATCGAATCCCACGTCGGGCTCCCGGTGCATGGAGCCTGCTTCTCCCTCTGCCTGTGTCTCTGCGCCTCTCTCTCTCTCTGTGACTATCATAAATAAATAAAAAAAATTAAAAAAAAAATGCAGGTCCTTGGGCCACATTCCAACCTAGCAACTAAGAATCTCAGGAATATATTTTATTTATTTTTAAAGACTTTATTTATTTATTCATGAGAGACATACAGAGATAGGCAGATACACAGGCAGAGGGAGAAGCAGACTCCCTGTGCAGAGCCTGATGTGGGACTCGATCCTGGGATCATGACCTGAGCCAAAGGCAGACACTAAACCACTGAGCCACCCAAATGCCCCTCAGGAATATATTTTAAATAAATGAGCACCCTGAATAATTCATATGATCCCTAAAGTTTAAAAACCACTGATTTAACCTCTTTGAGCATCAATTTCTTCTATAATACAGAAGTAGTAAAACCTGTCCTATAAGATTGTAAGGATTAAATGACGTACATAACATGACTTCTCAGATGGGGTGCGCTCATGGGCAGTATCAGAATTACTTGGAAACTTATTAGAAATGCAAACAGTTGAGCTCCTCCTCAAAGCTACTGAGTCAGAATTCCTTGGCAGGACCACAGAACCTGTTGGTTTTTTTTAAAAAAATCCTCTGGGTAATTCTTACGCATATTGAAGTTTGAGAAATAGTACTTTAGCCTGTTCACTTCAGAAAGATAGGGACCAACAAATTCTTATTTACTAATGTATTGTCAATGTGTAATATAGTGCCCAGCACAGAGTAGATACTCATTGTATTTAATGAATGACTTTTTATGCGTTATACCTTCTTAATCTAACACATTCATTATCTTTTTGAGTTCTTCAGTATCAGGGCACCTGGGCGGTGCAGTCAGTTAAACGTCTCTTAACATGGGCTCAGGTCATGATCTCAGGGTTGTAAGATCGAGTCCCACGTGAGGTTCCGTCCTCAGTGCTGGTCTGCTTGGGATTCTTTCTCCCTCTTCCCTCCTGCTCATCCTTACACTCTCTCTAGTTCTTAAATAAATAAATATATCTTTTTTTAAAAAAAAGTTCAATATCAAGTATCAAAAGATTTTTAACACCACAAAATAAAATTAATAAAAATAATAAAATTACTTAGGTTTGGCAAATCTAAGTTTGCATGAATTTGAAATAGGTATAATCATTTGTGTTGTTCTTTTTCACAAATGTATCTAATGAAGAAAGCAGAAAGTAGCTATTGAATATCCTTTTTACTGGTCCATTTTAGATTAGCTTACAAATAGTGATTTGTTAAATGACATGTAGCTCAATGAGAAAGTTGATCAGATCAGAGTAATACCCAATCATGTTTTTTAAAAGAAATTTTTCTTTATGAATAGAAATTTCTTTACTTTTATACTCTTTAATGAGGTATTATTATATCATGTTAAGAGCAAAGACTTGTGGGGCACCCAGGTGGTTCAGGTGGCTAAGTGTCTGCCTTCAACTCAGGTCATGATCCCACAGTCCTGGGATCAAACCCTATGTTGCGTTGGGCTCCCAGCTCAGCAGGGAGCCTCTTCTCCCTCTGCCTGCCGCTCCCCCTGCTTGTGCGCGCGCGTGCTCTCTCTCTCTCTCTCTCTGTCAAATAAATAATAAAATCTTAAAAGAAAAAAAGAGCAAGGATTTGGCAGTCAGTTTGGGGTTTGAACATAATAAATTGAAATTTATTAATGGTTTTGCAACTTTTTTTAATGTTAGTTCATATCTTTTATCAACCTATGAACAATTCCTTTCCAGTTTGTTGAAGCAATAGGTCAGACAACATTTGTCACAATAATGTCTGTCAAAGTGGCCAACCATAAAAACTCCAGAACCACATTCATCTGAAGGGCATTCCTGACAAAGGTGACTGATTTTGCCATTCTCATCCATCTTATAGTATTTTAGGACAGCTAACTTAAATCTTCTTTCTCTTATGCTTATTCTTCTTGGGAGTGATGTAAGACTTCTTCCTTTTCTTAGCATCACCATGAAGTCTCAACCCAAGATGAAGAGTGGGCTCGTTTTGAATGTTGTGTCAGAGAAAGTACGTCCATATTCCAGTTGCTTGCCAGCAAAGATCAGTCTCTGCTCATCAGGAGGAATTCCTTCCTTATCCTGGATCTTGGCCTTTACATTTTCTCTCACTTTTTTTTTTTTTAAAGAAGATTTATTTATTTATTTGAGAGAGAGAGAGAGAGAGAGTGTGTGTGTGTGTGTGTGGCATGAGCTGGGGGAGAAACAGAGGGAGAGGAAGAAGCAGGGAGCCCAAGGGGGCTGGATCCCAGGACTCTGAGATCATGGCCTGAACTGAAGGCAGATGTTTAACCAACTGAGCCACCCAGGTGCCCCAGCCCTTACATTTTCTATTGTATCTGAGGGTTCATTCTGGAGAGTGATGGTCTTCACCATAAGGATTTTCACGAAAATCTGTATCTTGGTAGCATTTCCACCTCAGATGGCAGATCAGAAAGTTTTGACCTCTTTTAAATGTCACAGAATGCAGAGAAAATGATCTTTGTATTAAACCCTGAGATAAATGGAGGGAGGCAGTGAATAGAAGTACCAGCAGCCCCAGGCCTCACCCAGCTACCTCAAGGACCAGGTGATCAGTCAGCCTCAGCACACCTGTAACCCATTTGTGACTCACGAACATGTCTTAGGCCTTAGTGAGTGCAGAGCTACATGACCTTGGGTAAGTCACTTCACTTCTCTGGTTTCTACTTTCCTTATCTACACAGTGAGGATAATACTTACCTTATGGAATTGATGTGGGTTTGAGGAAATGTATGTAAATATGTTGCACTAGACCTGGCACATAGTACATATTCAGTAAATGTTACATTGCTGTCATTATTATAGTTGCGGACAATAATGATAAAAAGGAAGGGTGTGAATTGGAAAATTTTTAAAACACATAGTAGCAGTGTTTTGAATCCTTGCCTTATTATTTTGCATTGTATTTTTCATTTTTTTTCCTTTAATGCTTCTTTCTAGGACAAAAAATAATGTCCAAAGATATTTTGGCACTAACAACACAATTTGTAGCAAGAAAGATGAGCAGCCTGCTTCAATGCATGAGATTTCCAAGGAAACAGAGAGCCAAGAGAGTGTAAAGGAGAATACCAAAAAAGATTTGTTAGGTATTATTAAAGGCATGAAAATTGAATTAAGCACAGTAAATGTACAAACAACCAAGCCGTCCAGCACAAGACAACTTAAAAGTGTGGAAGCTACAATCAACAAGCTTCAAAAAGCTCCAGGAGATGCCCCAAAGAAGAGGTAAAATGAATTGAATTTCAATTCAGTAATTTTTGAAACTCTTTTTTCTTTTAGGAAAAAAAAAATGAAGTTAGAGGACCTGGAGATGCTGCATGAAGACTATCAGTCTGTAAACACAAAGATACTCTAACACTTACTTGAGAGATACTGTTACCCCCTGTATCAAAATAGGAAGGGTAGAGGTGCCTGACTGGTTCAGTGGGCAGAGCATGCAACTCTTGATCTTGGGGTTGTGAGTTCAAGCCCCATGTTGGGCTCCACATTGGGCATGGAGACTACTTAAAAAGGCGGGGGCGGGGGGAGAAAAAAAATTCTTTTAAATAAGTAAATAAATTGGAAGGGGACATCTGCAATCTAGAGCGGAAAAGAGTCATGATCTAATTAAGAATTCCACATGCTTTCTTACATAGTCATCAGTATAATTAACTGCCATTTAATTGCCTCTTTAAACTGTTAATTATCAAATCATTTATATCCTGATTTGAAGGTAGTGTTGTGTCTCTGAAGGACTTGTTTATTTGAAATTTCCATTTTAAAAAGTCCACCTAGGATTTAACCATATTGGTTACAACTGTTTTATATGACTTCCTTTGACCAGTAATTATCAGTGCTCTCAGCTTATGTGGTTTCCTCAAAATATTGTAATTACTTGTGCTTGTCAAAAGAGTATTACATTTTGCCAATTCTAAGTGCAATCAATAATATTTCAGTACTGTGTTGTAGTTTAAATGACAGTGTTTAGTTGGGTTTTTATTAAGATTTTATTTATTTATTCATGAGAGACACAGAGAGGGCAGAGACACAGGCAGAGGGAGAAGCAGTCTCCCTGCTGGGAGCCCAATGTGGGACTCCACAGGATCATGCCCTGAGCCGGAAGGCAGACACTCAACCGCTGAGCCACCCAGGCGTTCCATCTGTGACTTCTCTTAGCAGAATCAACAGATAATGTAGATTGCTCTTTTTCAGAATGACTTAATATTTTTGTGAAGCTTCTTGGTTTCTATATTGTATCACATTGTATCAAAATTACCTCTGGAAAGCATAATTGAGTGGTAGAGAATAAGCTAATTCACATAGTGAGTACCCATCCATAGGTACCTCCTCCTCTATTTATTTATTTATTTTTACGTAATCTTTACAGTGTGGGGCTCAAACCCACAGCCCTGAGATCAAGAGTCAGATGTTCTTCTGACTGATCCAGCCAGGTGCAAATAAAACAAAAACATAATATAAAAGTATGTAGAATTAAATGATAAAAACACATATATAAATACTTATCAAGAGTTTTATTTTAAGCTTCCAGACCTGTTTGTGACTCAATGTGGTTTTTATTATAATTATGTAATTTAATTATGTAAAATGAATTGAATGTTTTGCAAAGACTCAGAAAAGGAAATTTAAAAAATTCCTTTCCAGGGACGCCTGGATGACTCAGTGGTTGAGCATCTACCTTCGGCTCGGTCCAGGGATCAAGTCCCGCATCGAGGTCCCTGCAGGGAGCCTGCTTCTCCCTCTATCTGTGTTTCTGCATCTCTCTGTGTGTCTCATGAATAAATAAATAAAATCTTTAAAAATAATAAAAATTCCTTTCCAATTAGGTATGAAGAGATAAGCAGAAAAATGTAAGAAAATTCTGTACTCAGAATTCTTTGTTAAACATTTTTAAGTTCTTGGTCTGTGTTTCCACTTTAAAGAAACCAAAATTGGAACTCTTGAAGGATGGAGTATGGGTGCAGTGTATATATAAAAGATGTTTGTTGGAACTTCTACTCAAAGAAGGGCTTTGGCCTCGCATGAAAAGATTGGTGAATGAGATATGTTTCTTTTAAAAATGTATCTTTTAGGGTTTCCTGGATGGCACAGTTGGTGGAGTGTCAGACTTTTGGTTTCAACTCAGGCCATGATATAGTGGTCCTGAGATCCAGCCCCACGATGGTCTCTGCACTCAGCATGGAGTCTGCTTGTCCCTCTCTTTTTATTCTTCCTACACACACACACTTTCTCACTTTGTCTCTCAAATAAATAAATCTTTTTTTAAAAAGGTTTTATTTATTTATACACAAGAGACAAAGAGAAGCAGAGACATAGGCAGAGATGCTCAACCATTGAGCCACCGAGGTGCCCAAATCCTTTTTTTTTTTTTTCCTTTTAATGTATCTTTTAGGAGCACTTGGCTGGCTCAGTCAGTGGAGCATGCAACACTTAATCTTGGTGTCATAAGTTTGAGCCCCACACTGGGCATAGACTTTACTTAATAAAAATTTTTTTATAAATGTATCTTTTTTTTAAAATTTTATTTATTTATGATAGGCACACAGTGAGAGAGAGAGGCAGAGACATAGGCAGAGGGAGAAGCAGGCTTCATGCCTTTTTTTTTTAAGGGAACCCAGATGCACAGATTTGGGTTGATCATCACCTTTGCTTTAGGACTGTGGTGGCTCCATGTATGCCCTGCTTTTAGTTTTTTTTTAAATTTTTATTATACATTGAATGGCCATTGATACAGTTAGTGTGGCTACATGACAGTTACTGTAAGACTTAGTGGCATAAAACAACGATTTTTTATGCTCATGGATTCTATGGGTTATTTTGGACAGAACACAGTGGAGAAGGCTAATTCTGCTCTATTCTGTCCTCATTCTGAAGACTTAGAAGTCCAATGGCTGGAATCATCTGAGGGTTTGCTCATTCATAGCTTTGAGGGTTGCAGCTGGCTGTTAGCTAAGACCTTAGTCGGGACTGTTACCAGAAACACCTACATGTGGCCTCTGTGTGGCCTGGGCTTTCTCAGTACATGGCAGTGGGGCTCCAGAGGCTAGTGGACCAAAAGAAAGCGAGCCAAAGGAGTTTGTATTTTTATGATATAGCCTTGGAATCAGGGTGGATACTGCCACTCTCATTTCGTGTTTCATATTGATTTCTGAGGGGACTTGCTTTTTTATCATGGCAACTGCCAGAACCATTCACAAAAATATGATGTCATCAAAAGGAATGCAGTAGTCTAGGGTCAAAACTGTGAACTACAGTTCACATGGTCGCTGAGAGATAGCTGTATTTCTCCAGGGTGCTCCAGGATGCCGTAAGGCACTGTTTGGGAACTTAAGTCCTACTCTACATTGAGCTCCCTGTGCAAGGCTGTGAGACCACACCCAGAAGTTTTTAGAATTCCTGTTATCTGTTTATAGGCTCTCTGAGGTACCATTTTAAATCTTTCTAAGATCTTGGGGTGCCTGACAGGCGCAGTTGGTAGACTGTAATTCTTGATCTCAGGATTGTGAATTTGAGCCCCACATTTGTTGTAAAGATTACTTAAAAATAAATCTTTGAAAAAAATAAATCTAAGATTTTAACAAAGGGTTTTATAGTGATGCCTGTGGCTTTATCGTTAGACCATGTTTTCCTGACATTGCCCTGAATTTGATCACTGTTCAGAAGCCATTTCTAAATTTTAGCATCATTTGCTGAGAATGAGAAATGTTTTATTTTTGATCCCGCCAGTCTTGACTCCTTTATATGATACAGTTCTTTCTTATCTCTTCTCACATTTTACCCTCGGCAACTAAGAAGCCAGGAGGCATCTTCTATACTGGAAGTCTCCTTTTACTGGCTCACCCAATTCACTGAGTATATTAACTATTTTTTACATTACTTCAAGCAACAGTATTGCTAAATAGAAGTCCCCTTTCCTGCAGCTTCCAGTAATATTGGTTTTCCCAAAGTTCTCCCTCATAGCGGCTTTGAGGGCCCTCAGGCTCAAAGGTCTTTCCAATTTCTACCCACTGCCCAATACCCAAATTTATCCCATACATATTGTTTTTTTGTTACAGTAGCACCCAACTTCCAGACCCTAAAATCTGTTCCAATTACGTGTTGCTGCATAACAAACCATCCCGAGGCTTGGGTAGAGTGTGGCAGAGGTAGCTGTGTCTGCCCCACTCTGCACTAGGGAGGGCCTGTGCACGGTGGTGGTTTGCTCACTTACATTCCAGTGGCTGATGCTGGCTTTTGGCTGAGGCTGTCTTTGGGGCTCTCTGTAATCTGCTAGCTGAGTTCTATGGACAGACATCTCAAAAGAGAGCCAAACAAAAGCTGTGTTACTTTATATGACCTAGGCTCACAAGTCACAGTGAGTCATCTCTATCATTTTGTTCTTGGAGGCAGTCATAAAGGTTCCCCTGGTTTTAAGGGGAGGGGACATGGATTCCCTCTCTTGGGGATTTGGCAAGGTTTTGGAAGAGTTTGTGGGACCAGAAATATGCTGTCTCTGTTTTCTAAAAATAGAATCTGCCACACCTGTTAACCTGATGACTGCTGATGTCTGATGTACTGAAGGGAACAATACCATGATAAAATTGACCCCTGATTGCATTCAGATTGGGAAAACTATAGGTACCTATGCTTCCTTGAGTGCAGTTACTCCTATAACTGCATTCCATTGTAGGGACCCTGGAAACTGTGGCCTTGTCATAAGAGCGCACCAATTCCCGTGGAGCACTAAACGAAGCAGCTCCCGTGCCTGCATGGTGTGGATCTTCTGTCCTAACTTTTGGATGGCATGTACAGTGTCATCCACATGAGTGCTGACCTGAGATTACTCTGCCAGCCTACTGTTGTTCTGTCCTTTATCTTCTGAATAGACTGGGCCAGGCATGTTTGTGGTAGTCCTGTGAGTCTGAATTTGTTGTGGAACCTAATAAGACCCATGGTGAGTACAGCAATAACCAAAATTTCTAGCTCCTACTTTATCTTAACTAAGCAACTACCTGTTCTGATTATCCAATAAGAAGTTTTCAGCTAGTTATTAATTGATGAATCCATGAGTTGAAATTTAGATTATTTCTAGCTTTTCATTAGTATAAAATAATGCTATGATTAACGTCTTTCATTCAGCAACTTTAGATTGTTGTTATATCTCAGGCATTGTCCAAGGAGATGGAGGTAGAACAGTGAACAAAACAGTCTCAAAAAAAGTAAAAAAAAAAGTCTCTACTCCTTACATAATGGCAGGGGAATCACAGGGTGGGAGAGAGTATATATACTCATACCACACAGACACAAAGGGATCCTGGAAGAATAGTGATTGAGCAAAGACCTGAAATAAAGGAGCACTTAGGTTGCTCGGTTGGGTGTCCGGCTTTTGATTTCAGCTCAGGTCGTGATCTTGGGGTTGTGAGTTCAAGCCCTGCATCAGGCTTGGTACTAAGCGTGGAGTCTGCTTGAGATTCTCTCTCAGCTGCTTCTTCTGCCCCTCCCCTCACCAAGCATTCTCTCTAAAAAAAAAAAAAAAAAAAAAAAGACCTGAAATAAAGTTATGGATAAAGCTATGCAGATATCTGAGAGGTGACTTGCCTTTCAGACACAAGGATGAAACTACTTAGGCCTTAAATTTGGAGTGTGTAGTATTTCTCAAATTCCATGTATGTATCTGCTTATTTTCTTTAGACAAATAGTCCTGGAAGTAGAATTGCTAGGTAAAAGGATTTGCATTATATTTTGAGCTTTCTTTCTTCTTTCTTCTTTCTTCTTTCTTCTTTCTTCTTCCTTCTTCCTTCTTCTTCCTTCTCCTTCTCCTTCTCCTTCTCCTTCTTCTTCTTCTTCTTCTTCTTCTTCTTCTTCTTCTTTTTTATTGAAGAGGGAAGGAGCACAAGCGTAAGTAAGGGAGAAGCAGAGGGAGAATGAGTGCACCTTGGGGCTCCTCCTCCTAACCCTGAGATCATAACCTGAGCCAAAATTAAGTCAGGTGCTCAACCAACTGAGCCAGCCAGCAGCATCCCTTAGTCTTTAGATATATGTGATCAAGTTGCCAAAAATTATGGTAATTTCTGTGTCCCCTTAATAGTATCCTTCCCCTAATTAGAATTTTTTTTCCAGGGAATCCCAGGGTGGCTCAGTGGTTTAGGGCCTGCCTTCGGCCCAGGGCGCTATCCTGGAGTCCCAGGATCGAGTCCCATATCAGGCTCCCTGCATGGAGACTGCTTCTCCCTCTGTCTGTGTCTCTGCCATTCTCTCTGTGTCTCTCATGAATAAATAAAATCTTTAAAAAAAAAATTTTTTTTTCCAAACTTGTGTATGCCATATAGTTCATTTTAAACAAATTTAGGAAGTACAGAAGGGTATAAAATATGTTTTCATGAAATAGTCTGAATTATAGGAAAGAATAGATTGTTAAAGGTTACTTTAAAGTTCTCATCACCTTTTAAAAATCTATGTAGAAAGATCTCAGTGTGTAAAGATTGTCTTATTTCAATGATGGAGGCTCCCTGAAAATTTTTACTAATTAGAACATTTCAAGTTATAAAGCCAGAAGCTATGATTACAAAGAACATCATCGTGATAAAATGCATGTCTCTAGAAAATGAACACTCATCTATATTCTTTGTATATTCTTTTTCTTTCTTTTTCTTCTTTGTATATTCTGATCAAATATGTATATTAAAATTTGAAAACAGACCTCTCAAGTAGTTTCTGTAAGTAATTTGAGATAAAGTTCAGACCTTATTCATAGATAATAGTTTTGAAAGTAGCTCTTTTTTTTTTTTAAACTAATTGTAATATGCCCTCTTTTATTCTCCCGTTTTTCTTCTTTAGCAATCATATTTTAGAACTCTCGTATCTTAGGTAAAGTCCTTAAATCTTTATCCAACAACTTCAAGGATTTGGGAACTTTGATTTGCATATTAGACAACCGATCATTAAGTAGAAAGTCAAATATAGTAAAACATTAACTTGGATTCCACTCACTGAGGTAGCAGTTCTTTGTGAGAATATGTAAATAAGCTAGATAATTTCTTTTTACATCTGGCACATTTTTGCATTAATTTACCCTGATTACTGTGAAGGAGCTTTTTTTTTTACAGCTTTTTCTTATGGAAAATTTAAAACAATATCATGTTAATGAACCCCTTTGGACCTACAGAGTTTCAGTAACCAACATTTTGCCTTTCTTGTGTCATTTATATCTTTACCTACTTTCTATCTCATGCTAGATCATGATGATGATTTATGGTTCTTTTTTTTTTTTTTTCAGGTAAAATTTGTATACTTTGAAGCATGCACATCTTAGCTATAGGATTTTGTCAAATGGATATGATATGTCCATGTAGCCTCATGCTTATCAAGACACAGAGCATTTCTCATTTCTGTCTTCCTGTCAGTAGCCTTCTGCCTCACAACTATTCTGATTTTTTTTTCACCTTACATTAACTTTGCCTGTTCTAGAAGTTGATATAAATGGAATCATACAGTGCATACTTTTTTTTTAATCCAACTTTTCATTGTTTCATTCATGTTTTTGGTGTGAGCTGAGTACTGTTATATGGATTTATCATGATAGGTGAATAGATTTAGCTACTTTAATATTTGCTTGCAGTATATATAGTTTCTGAAATAAATTGGCATCTAATTTAAAAATCCAGTAAATTATAATAGCCATTTTTTTCTTTTCCTCACCCCTCTACTTTAATATATTGTTCTGAGTTAGTATTATGCTTCAACAAGTATCCATTAACTTCAGCTTTTAACATTTTAAAGTTTATATAAGGGGCGCCTTGGTGACTCAGTTAAGCATCTGCCTTCTGCTCAGGTCATGATCCTGGAGCCCCAGGATCCAGCCCCCCCACTCCAGCCCTATTGGGCTTCCTGCTAAGCAGGAAGTCTGCTTTTCCCCTCTGACCCTCCCCTATCTCATGCAAGCACACGCTCTCAATCTCTTTTTCAAATAAATGAGTCTTTTAAAATTTATATAAAACCAATATGTAGAGCCCCTGGGTGGCTCAGTGAATTGAATGTGTGGCTCTTGATCTTGGCTCAGGCCTCAGGGTCCTGAGTTTGAGCCCTACTTTAGGCTCCACCTTGTGTGTGGTACCTACTTAAAAAAAAAAAAAAAAAAAACCTAATATTTTAAAATTTTTGATTTTGTCAGAAATGGTATTTTTTGAATGGCAAAAAAGTTTTCTCTGAAAAAATCATTTTACTTTACACTAAACTAATGGCATAATAAGTAATGCCTTTTTTTTTTTAATTTGGTTTTCATTTTCTTTGTTAGAACCAAGTCCTTGAGTCCTGAGTTGGTAGCTGCTGCATCTGCTATTGCAGATTTTCTCCCTTTTGATAAGCAGACAACCAAGTCAGAGCTGCTCAGGCAGCTCCAGCAGCATGAAGAAGTCTCAAAGGCACAGAAAAATGGAGGAAGAGCAAAAATTAGGTTAGTGAATCAAATAGTTCTGTCTGTAATGCTAGTTTTTCAAAAGAGGCTCTTTTCATATGACTGGTGAGTAATGTACACAATATATTCATTTATATATATTTCTCCTAAGTGGAATATTAGTAATTTGCTTTTTTAAGAAAATTCACATCTTGAGGTGTCTGGGTGGTGCAGTTTGTTGGTCCAAGTTGTGGTTTTTGGCTCAAGTCTGATCTTAGGGTTGTGAGATCAAGCCCTATGTCAGACTTTGCACTCAGCAATGAGTCTGCTTGTGTTTCTCTAAAATAAATAATGAATCTTTAAAAAAAAAAGAAAAAGAAAACTCACATTTTAAGAAAGATTGCAGTTTTTAAAAGATCAATGGAGTTTGAACAGGGGTGCCTGGATGGCTCAGTAAGTTGAGTGTCTCCTTCCGCTCATGTCATGATCCTGAAGTCCTGGGACTGAGCCTCGCATCTGGCTCTCTGCTCAGTGGTGAGCCTGTTTTCCCCTTTCCTTCTGCAGCTCTTCCTGCTTGTGCTCAGTCTCCCTCTGTCAAATGGATAAATGAAATCTTTTTTAAAAAAAATAAAAGATCAGTGGAATGGTTTAAATTTTTCCCACAAAGTTACACAATTTCATGTCCCTGAAAAAGACAGTAAATTCAGTAATGTTATTAAAAACAAATAACAGAACAAGACAGTTTACTGAGAAAATTAACTTTTTCCTATTAACTAATCTGATCTTATACACAGTATCATGATCATCTTCAGTCCTGTTTCTTTCACTTGTTTCTCTTATCCTTTTAGCTGGCACCTTCTCAGGTAGCCTCTGATCTCATTACTTCATGCCAGGTTTGAAATTGATACACAACTTCAAATGTTTGATACTTTTTCATAAGTGACACTGATATTTTAAATGAACATTTCTAAAGAACACCTTCAAAAGTTATGTTTCAAAAGGAAACAAATCTTAGTGGTCTATGGAATGTAAATGTTAATGTGTGACATACAATCTTTCATTTAAACATAACATTTTATAATGTATTAGTGCATGGAAGTGAAAAAAAATGAATTAAGTGATATGAATCCCGTGTGCAAGAAAGTTTATTACTATCCTGTAGCTACAATTTCTAATATACTTGACCTTTTTCTTATTTCAGTGTCAGTAACATAATATCAGACATGAAAGTTGCCAAATCTGCCACAATTAGAGTTAGTACAAGACCAGTGCATCAAATTCAGTTTGATGAAGGATCTGATGACTACATGAGCCAAAAGACCAGTGATGTTAAAAAAAGGTATGCAGGCTTTGCAGTCTGTTTGGTTTTGTTTAATTCTCTGTATATGTACTTTATTCTGTGCGTGTTATTGCTGATAGATATTTGAGCATTATGGATGCATTTTTATCTGTCTTCACGCTCTGCATGTACCATTTCCTGTAAAGGAAAAGATGTTCTGGGTTTAGCAGTCTTATGCTTTTCTATACCATTAATCAAATTAGGCCCTGCCTTCCATTTATCCATGATGAATAGAAGTCTCCTGATTTAGGATAAGTGGAGCTGATTGAATTCTGAACAAATGAACATTTTGTAAGAAGCATCATTTTTCATTCTGATATGTATATAACAATGTATATTTATATAATCTTTATATCTCTCTGTATAATTATCATTATTCATACCTTGGAGAAATAATCCCCACCATCAAAAAAAAAGAAAGGAAGACCCATTATAATACCTTAACGTGGTAAATTATTTGTAGCAATTTGAATTTGGTAATTTGCAGACTTAAAGATGTTAAGCCATGCCTTATGTAATTATTCTATGATAGAAAGCTGTCTGTATTTATAGAAAGTTTGTTTTCTCTCCTTCGAGGCCATGAAATGGTAGTTGAGAAGGGGGAACCAGATATTAGTATGCTCTAATGCTCTAATAAAAACTAATTGATCTTTGTAGAAGATGATGCTTACAGTTGGGAGTATTTTTAGTGTGTTATGTGTTCTGTAGATTTTAAGTATAATCCCAGCAACTTGAGTTAGCTCCATTCAGAAGTTCAAGTACTAATTTGTACAGGACAATTGTAAAAGATACTCAACAGTTAAAAATGAAGTTCAAGAAGTTATTTATAGTTGACTTAGGGAGATTATTTGAATTACTAGTTTAAAGTGATTTTATACCTATGACATATTATTGAATAAAGTAGAATGTGTACTTAGTGTTTTACTAAGATTCCTCAAGAATATTTAATTTCAGGGGTCCCTGGCTGACTCAGTCAGTAGAGGTGGGACTCAGGAAGTTGTGAGTTCAAGCCCTGTGTTGGCCGTAGAGCTTACTTAAAAAAAATTGTTTTTGATTTGTCTTGTTTGAATTAGTCTTCTTTGAAATGATCCCATGTAGCTACATCAGAATGGTATATCATAATTTAATTCTTAATGATATTAGTTGTCATTAACAATTAGAAGGTGATGGGGCGCCTGGGTGGCTCAGTTGTTTAAGTGTCCATCTCTTAATTTCAGCTCAGGTCATGATCTCAGGGTTGTGAAATTGAGTCCCGCATGGGCTCTGTGTTGGGCATGGAGCCTCCTTAAGATTCTGTCTCTCCCTCTGCCCCCACCCCACCCCCAATGCACATATCAAAAAAAAAAAAAAAAAAAAGTTTTAAAAATTAGAAGGTGGCAAGGGAGAAGCTAAAAAATTAGGACAGGTGTTTATGTACATATAATGACTGTGTTAAAAAGCTGGCTGAAGGACTCTAGAGTAAGGGGAAGCCGTGGTCAGATACCAGCGTATTCACTGTGCTTTGTTGTGGGACAGCCTGAGACAGTCTTGGCCTGAACTGATCACCACAAATGTACTCTGGGCTTATTCTTTCAGCAAGAGACAGAGAGGGGTGAGGCACAGGGCACTGGAGTCATTCTGGCCTGCCTCAGAATCTTGGCACTGTGCCACTGACTAATTCTGGGACTGGGGCAACTTCTATAGCCTTGTTGGTCTGTTTCCTTATCTATAAAATGCTAAAATTGAAGCCTAACTTAAATGGCTTTCTTGATAAATAGGAAAGGAATGTGCCAACTATATATAGTAGATGCATAGCAAATGACTGTTCCCTTCGCTTCCTCTTTAGTACATTCTAAAATTCCATACTTGACCAAATCATTCCCTCTTTACTGTGAGTTACCTTAATGCATCATCCTGTTTACCTGATGCAAAGTGAGGGAGTGCAGGTGGGGAGAAGGATACAAAGCACTGAGAAGAGTTGGGGAGCATAAATACCTTTAAGAATACTTGAGGACCCAGACACCTGGGTGGCTCAGCCATTGAGGCTTTGGCTCAGGGCATGACACTGGGGCCCTGGGATTGAGTCACACATCAGGCTCATGAATAAATAAATAAAATCATAAATAAAAGAAAAAAATACTTGGGAGCCAGCTAGAGGAAAACTTAAGTGATTTAAGATCACTTTATCTAATTTCAATATGGTATTTAAATTTTTTCAGTTAATATAATTTCATAGAAGAAAGTAACTTGATTCAGAAGAGAATTCAAAATTATTTTAAAGTGAACTCTCCAGTTTTGCATTAGTTTTTAATCTACCAGTAAATTTATTCAAGTATGAATGTGAATTGATGCATAAAGCAGTTGATTAAAATACACAGGGAAAAGTTACCTATTAACTCCCTGACATTAATTTCAATAGTTAATTATAAATGTTATGTAAAAAAAAGTTAATCATTATGTTAAAATTGCAGAATGAGTGCCTTATAAGTGGGAATGTTTTGATTTATCTATTCCATCTTTTATAATTATAGTTTGTAATTAAACAGGCAGTGTTTTCTACCCTTAAACTAAGACAAATGTTGGCTTTAACAGTTTATAATTTAGCATATTCTAATAGCTTTCTAATGTTGAGTTTTCTAAAACTTCAATATGAAATGGATCACATAAAAATTATAGCACATTAAGCTAATCTTTTCAGTTAGATATTTTGGAAATTAAGCTACTTAAACTGCTTTATTGTATCATGATGCAAAATTTCAAGTGCATTTGTTCCAGTTTTTAGTTATCAGTTCTAAAGATCTGACAATTTAGTTAAAATGTCTGGTGTGAAAAAAATAAAAATAAAATGTCTGGTGTGGGTCAGTGGAATTTTTAAAAAGTTCTATCCTAGTCTTTCATATAAAATTTTTTTCTTGGGGATCCTTGGATGGCTCAGTGGTTTAGTGCCTACCTTTGGCCCAGGGCACGATCCTGAAGTCCTGGAATCGAATGCCCCATCAGACTCCCTGCATGAAGCCTGCCTCTCCTTCTGCCTGTGTGTCTGCCTCTCTCTCTCTCTGTGTGTCTTTCATAAATAAATAAATAAATACATACATACATACAATCTTTTAAAAATAATTTTTTTTCTTAAATAATTTTTTCTTGGCAATGTATAAAAATATTAAATTATTTTTTCTTTTTCAGTCTTAGGAAAAATATGCTCAAAGGGAAGAGACTTAATATTTTTGACCTTAAGGCAGTTACTGAAGAGACATCTGAAACAGGTTTGTTAAGAACACTATTTCTCAGGGATGCCTGGGAGGCTCAGCAGTTGAGCATCTGCCTTTTGCTCAGGGTGTGATCCCGGGGTCCAGGGATTGAGACCCACATCGGGTTCCCTGCAGGAAGTCTGCTTCTTCCCTCTGCCTGTGACTCTGCCATTCTCTCTCTGTCTCTCATGAATACATAAATAAATCTTTAAACAAACAAACAAACATTATTTCTCAGGTGTAGAAACATCCCATCTTTCAAAAATCCTTAATGTTTTGATTGCACAATGTCAGGTATTTTAATAATCCATCCTGTCATTGGCCTGGATCCTGGTTATGAATGTAGTTGTTGACATTGCTAGTCTTGGTCAGATTCCTCCCTTGAAATGTTGCATTCTGTGGGACAATAGGAGATAGCTACTGCCAACTTCATAAATCCAGAGCTATCAGTTGGCTATTGATGTGGGTTAGAATATTAATGATCACCCCAGTTTGAAACTGTACTATTACAAAAGATAAACTGGGGTTTCTGCCCTAAGGCCGCTTGCTATCTAGAAGAGAAAATAGCATTTGTAGAAGTAACTTAATGAAGTGATTTAGTGATTGTGTAAGAGCCGGGAAGAAGAGCCTTCAAGAAATATATTTAGCGACCTGTGTGTGTATGTTTTCACAAAGAACCATGTTCTCTGTTCTTACCCCTTTTTTCTTTGGATAAGAAGTCAGATCCTTCATATTTCCCATTTTAATTAATTAAAAAGAGATATGAAAGTATCTTCTTCCTTGACATTAAATATGATTTACTGATTATTTATTTTAAGATTTTATTTATTTATTCATGAGAGACACAGAGAGAGGCAGAGGGAGAAGCAGGGTCCATGCTGGGGACCCGATGCAGGACTCGATCCCCAGACCGGGGATCATACCCTGAGCCAAAGGTAGACACTCAACCACTGAGCCACCCAGGCATCCCAATTTACTGATAATGTAAAATAAATGAGGAAACTCGATACAAATGGTCTTCAGTTTACAAGTGACTTTCATTTCCAAAGATTAGAAGTTACCTTTTTGGACTTGATAAAAATAATTTTATAATTAATATTTAAGTTCTGAGGCTAGCCTCTAATGGCTCATATAATCCATCAGTTACTTATATAAACATCTGATTTTTCCCACTATTCAGCAAACTCCTAAATATTAGGGGCTGGATTTCACTGATTTATGTATACCTAGAAGCACCTAGCCAAATGGCTGACAGATCATAGCAATTATCTTAAATCATAAATGCCTTTTTTAAATAAATTGAGCTATAAAATATCTAGCCATAGAGGAAAGGAGTTAATTCAATCAGTGTTCATTTAAACTGAAGATGGGGATCCCTGGGTGGCGGAGCGGTTTGGCGCCTGCCTTTGGCCCAGGGCGCGATCCTGGAGACCCGGGATCGAGTCCCACGTCAGGCTCCCGGTGCATGGAGCCTGCTTCTCCCCCTGCCTATGTCTCTGCCTCTCTCTCTCTCTCTCTGTGTGTGACTATCATAAATAAATAAAAATTTTTTAAAAAATAAAAAAATAAAAATAAACTGAAGATGAGGGACGCCTGGGTGGCTCAGCGGTTGAACATCCGTCGTAATGATGGAATGAATGAGTTCTTCTCTCCCACGGTTCCCACATTTTGCTCCCCTCCAGGTTCCTACCACTCATCCTGGAGTAATCTAGAGCTGAGAGACAATATAGCTTTAGTGGAAGGAGTCTGATAGATGTGGATTATTCAAATTCAGTTTCTGCCAGACTAACTTCTCTGAGTTCCCTTTCTCCATCTAGAAAATGGAGCTAATACATACTTCTGAAGGATTAAATGAGGTAATATAATTAAAGTGTCAGGCACAATGCCAGGAACACAGGGTACATTCAGTACCGCGTTGTAGCTATGAGCAGTAATGATGATGGTGGTGATGATCATGGTCACAGAAAAGACATGAGTTGGTCAGTGTCCACTGAACAAATCTATAAACTGTGACTATAATCACTCAATTATTTTGCTGCTGTGATTACTCTTGTAGATGTGGCTAATTAAGTTAACTGATGTGATCTTTTCTCTCCCTCAGATTCCTAGGGCCCACATGCTTAATTTACAGCAGTCAGTACATGGTCAGGCCTAGTCACACATGAACCTTCACATAAAGTCTGTGTGGACACATATATTTTCTTTGGGGGAAATATCTAGGAGTCAGATAGTTGTACACTAAATATATTCATAACTTTTTTAAGAAACTGCCAAACTATTTTTCAAAGAGGTTGTTCTGTTTTACATTCCTACTAGCAGTGCCTGGTGGAAATAGGATTCATTCTTGCAAGATGTCTTCAATTTCCAAAGCAAATAAATGATTGAAATGCAATATGATGGTGGTTATAACAGCTAACATTATATGAACTTACAGAGTTGGTAGTGAGGATCAAATGAACTAATGCATAAAACGCATTAACACAGGGACGTCTGGGTGGCTCAGTGGTTGAGTGTCTGCCTTTGGCTCAGGGCATGATCCCGGGGTCAAGGGATTGAGTCTCCCCACAGGGAACCTGCTTCTCCCTCTGCCTGTGTCTTTGCCTCCTTCTGTGTCTCTCATGAATAAATGGAAAAAAATCCTAAAAAAAATAAAAAGCATTAACACAGAGTAAGTGCTCCATATTCATTAGTAGTAGTGCCATTATTTTTATGTTAATTTAATATATTTGGTCTTTAATGGTAGAACGTTGTGATTTATCTTGACAGACTAAAAATAAATAGGCTGAAGTTTAAATATCAAAGTCACATGTTATATAAAAAATATTCACATTTGTGGGGCCCCTGTGTGGTTCAGTCGATAAAGCAACCAACTCTTGATTTTGGCTCAGATCTGTTCTCAGGGTTGTGAGATCTACGCTCAGCGGGGAGTCTGCTTGAGATTCTCTATTACCCCCCCTTCACTCATGTGCTTTCTCTCTCTAAAATAAATAAACCTTTTTAAAAAATATTCGCATTCATGAAAACATTCTTAAACAAAATATGCCTTTTTATTCCTTTCCAGTAGAGGGGGCAGTGAGACTTTAGAGATTGCTTGCCTAGCAGTGTAGTAAAACAAAAGGCTTGCAGTAATTGTCACTGTAGGCTTTTTATGTCATTTTTGTTTAGTTTTAGCTCTCAAGAGTGACCTTTCATCATATACTGTTTATTTCTAAGCTGCAGGGCCTGAAGTGTGTTACCAATTTGGAGTTAATTGTATTACATTAAAAAAAATAAAGATATATACATTGACTTGTGATGATTTGAAATGTTTCTATTATAGAGACTACACCTTCACTCTGGGATATAGAATTTGCTAAGCAGTTAGCTGCAGTAAATGAACAGCCGCTTCAGAATGGTTTTGCAGAAATGATCCAGTGGACGAAAGATGGGAAGCTGTGGGAGTTTCCAATTAACAATGAAGCAGGTAGGTCTTAATTTCAGAGGTTTATAAAATTCAGTATGGAAAAAAAATTCAGTATGGAGATGAAATCTGGCAGGTGTTCAGAGTCTAGATATTTACATGAATTTTAGAGCTTTGTATAAACATCCTTGTGGTGTCTGAAAAGAAATTTGACAGTATTGGGGCATATGGGTGGCTCAGTCAGTTAAGTATCTGCCTCCAGCTTGGGTTATGATCTCAGGGTCCTGGGATTGAGCCCCATATTGGGCTCCCTGCTTAGCTTCTTCTCCCTCTGCCTGCAGCTCCCCATTTGTGCTCACTTTCTCTCTCTTTGTCAAATAAATAAATAAAATCTTAAAAAAAAAAAAAAAGAGAAAAAAACTTTAAGTTGGAATTTCACTTAATTCTAGGGTTGTTTGTTTTAAGATTTTTTTATTTATCCATGAGGGACACAGAGAAAGGCAGAGACACAGGCAGAGGGAGAAGCAGACTCCTCACAGGGAGCCTGATATGGGACTCGATCCCTGGACTGAGCTGAAGGCAGACACTCAACTGCTGAACAATCTAGGCATCCGAAATTCTAGGTTTTTTTTTTTTTTTTTTTTTTTTTTAATTTTTATTTATTTATGATAGTCACACACACAGAGAGAGAGAGAGGCAGAGACATAGGCAGAGAGAGAAGCAGGCTCCATGCACCGGGAGCCCGACGTGAGATTCGATCCCGGGTCTCCAGGATCGCGCCCTGGGCCAAAGGCAGGCGCGCTAAACCGCGGCGCCACCCAGGGATCCAAATTCTAGGTTTTTAATAAGGAAAAGAAAGAAGTAAAATTCGGGGGGCCTGGGTGGCTCAGTCGTTAAGAGTCCAACTCTTTTTTTTTTTTTTTTTTTTAAGATTGTATTTATTTATTTGAGAGTGAGCACAAGCAGTGTGGAGGGGCAGAGGGAGAGGGAGAAGGAGAACAGCCGCTGAGCAGGGAGCCCACCATGGGGCTTGTTCCCAGGACCCCAAGATCATGACCTTAGCCAAAGGCAGATGGTTAACTGACTGAGCCACCGATGCACCGCTAAGCATCCAGTTCTTGATCTCCGCTCAGGTCTTGACCTCATGGTCATGAGCTCAAGCCCCATGTTGGGCTCTTTGCTGGTATAGAGACTACTTAAAAAAATAATACAAATTTTAAAAGGAAGTAAAATTATACAGCAGAAATGCATCATGAATTTTTACGTGACATGAAAGTATTGACTGGAAATGATGACAGTTTCCTAATTGCTGAGCAGGAGATTACCTGGAAAATCTCTTATATTAAATCCTGAGTATGAAATCAAATTTCAATTTTGGAGAACATTACAACTCTGAACGTTTTATGCTTAGTTATCTTTTACTCATAAAACTGTTGCATTAAAGAGATGCAAGGTTCTCCTGCTTGAAAGCTACCTAAAGGAAAGATGTTAGAAGGCTTCAAAATTTTTTGGAACTCAGGCTGCATACATACCTACATTCTTTGAATTACTAGATCTATTATCTACTTTCCTGAAGATTATTCTGGAGATGTTACCTCTTCCTCACTCAAAAGGGATATTGTATTACTGTGCTATTTATTTTATGCCATTTTTTATGTTATCATCAACTAAACAGTTTAGGTATATTTTCAATTAGAAGAGATTCATGTACAGTTAGCTAGGAATTGTAAACACCTCACTAAGTCGTAGGAAAATGTAGTCCATATTTTAACCTTTGTAGTATTATGCTGTCACTGTAACATTTTATTTTTTGAAAATCTCATTTGTTTGGATTAATAAGTAGAATAGAAGCTTAAATATCAGAAACATATTGTCTTGCATCTTCATAAAGTTTTACTTGATAGGAAAACTTTTTCAAGAATGATAATTCCTTTAACAAATTCTGAATATATTATGTATTTGTATGGTATATGCAGTAATAAAGGATGTTGTTTCATCTGTCACATAACATGAGTATTTCTCAAAGTATTATGCTTTCCATACTCTGGTGTGGGAATCAAGGAAAGGTGAAAAAAGCCCAAGGACTTTTTAGTTGGGCAAATCACGGTACAGATCCAACTCTCTTAGTGATTCGCCATTTGCCTTTGAGGAAACTATTTAACCTCTAGAGGTTAAAATACTAGATGTGTCTCCTCGGTTGTAAAATTAAAGATATCTCATTGAAAGAATGTAAGAAGTAAGACAGTTATTTGAGTTGCTTAGCGCAGTTCTTGGTTTATAATACATATAAATGGTATTCACCCCCTGATGTGAACACAGATTTTTAAAAGGAGAAAAAAGTTAACAATACATTAAGGGAAGATTTCATTATTTGATGAAACTTGGATATTCTAAGTCCTGATAGTTAAAAACATGGTTTTAAGACCCAATATTGAAGTAGGATAACTTGTGACTTTATTTAGGAGAGACAGTGATTAGGAGTTCAAGTTTTGAGTGAATTGTATGCTTAATCTCACTAAGCCTCATGAAATAATGTCTATGAAATAAGGGCAATAATGATAGGATTTATTTTACAGGATTCTTCTGAGAAACAAGTGAGGTTGTACAAGTAAAGCATCATCAACCATCATCATCTCTGTTCCTACAACAATATTGTGAAAGGGTTTACTATACTAGAAGGATCTCAAATCTTTTTTTTTTTTTAAGATTTTATTTATTTATTCATGAGACACACAGAAAGAGAGAGAGAGAGACACAGGCAAAGGGAGAAGCATGCTCCATGCAGAGAGCCCGATGTGGGAGTTGATCCCGGGTCTCCAGGATCACACCCTGGGTCAAAGGCGGCGCTAAACCACTGAGCCACCCAGGCTGCCCAGGATCTCAAATCTTAAACTATTAGTGAGGATGTGTATTTTCTAGGAACCACCAAATAGGGTAACTGGAAAATAAGAGTTAGTGTACATTCTCATCAAGAGTAAAACACTTCAGTTCATCAAAATCTTAATTGTCCAAACTCCAAAGGAATTTATCTTAAATTTGACCTGGTTGTTGAGAAAGTTTAATTTTTACAAAAGGAAAAAAAAAATATGTCTCTTGGTCAGGTTAGGGAGATAAATGTGACAAGTTTCCGTATGCACTCTGCATATTATTGATGCTTTAGGGTGGGTGGGAAGGGGAGGTATCTCATTTCCAGCTCCTTGAGGCAATTGTTATCTGAACGAAAAACAGGAAAGGAACTGTGGAAACTCTCTCACTTTGATCACTCCCCTCAGTATACACTTAGGAACTTCAGAATACTTTGAGAGACTGGCATTAGAATTTGGAGCTTCAAGAGTTCGATAATATTCTTCTGTATTTCTTATTTCTAAATTTTAAGATTAGTAAAATGTCATGTACTCTCTACTAACAGCTTCCAGAAGATTAACTTTGATGCTTTTGGGGAAAGGTGTTTTATTTTTAGGGGTGAGTCATGCCATGCCAGTTTCTGAACCTAATACTGAAAATGACAAAATGACATGTCCTGTGTTTATAGCTTTGCTTCCCAGTGCTGTGTTTTTCATTTATGTAAAAAATTAGTTTGTTGTTTTACCACATAAAATATATAAATTATTTCCCAGTTTTTTTTTCTAAATTTTTTTTTTTTTTTTTTTTTTTATTTATGATAGTCACAGAGAGAGAGAGAGAGGCAGAGACACAGGCAGAGGGAGAAGCAGGCTCCATGCACCGGGAGCCTGATGTGGGATTCGATCCCAGGTCTCCAGGATCGCGCCCTGGGCCAAAGGCAGGCGCCAAACCGCTGCGCCACCCAGGGATCCCTATTTCCCAGTTTGAAGTAGCTTTTATCCAGTTTGGGTTTTTTTGTTTTTGAGAACTGGTTTACGCCTTCTGTCTTGCTTTGTCAGCATAGGGATTTATAGGAGCAGTAAGGTGGCATTATTCCTACTTAGGTTTTGTAGTAGTTATTATATATTGGATTGATTTAAAAAATCATTTTTATTTTAGCTTTGACCTTGACTTTAAATTTAATCATGTTTGCTACTACCCAGTCAACAGTCTTGCTCTTGAATATTCTTTAGCCATATATATGCCACCAAAAAAGTGTAAGTGTAATGTGTTGTCAGTTTTTGATATGTAACATGCTACCCCTGAAACTTAGTACAACTAAGTTATAACTGATCATGAATTTATGGGCTTTCTTGTTAGTTTTGGCAGCTTAGTTGAGGGCGGTTCCCTCTAGAGTGGCTTGTTTCACATGTTTGGTTGTTGGTGCTGGCTGTTGTCAGGGGAGATGGAGGTAACTGGGTTATATGTCACTCATCATCTCATAGAGTAGCTTGGGCTCTACTACATGGCTGTAATAGAGTTCCTAGTGGCAAGGAAGAGCAAGGATTAACATGTAAGTACTTTTCAAGCCTTTGTTTGCACTGTGTTTAGTAATATCGCATTGACCAAAGCAGGTCACTTGGCCAATGCTGAATCAAGTGTTTGAGAAACAGCCTCCATTTATGGGGAGAATGACAGAGTCACATTGTGAAGGGGCATGTATAGAGGCATAGAAGTGATATGTGGCCATTTGTCAATCTGCCACCTTGATTTAGTTTGTATTTACTTTAGCTTCAATAAAAATAACACATAGATCTTTAAACGTCCAAATAAATTAAAAAAAAATCTCTTTCAGTAAATATAAACTAACTCCAAGTAAGTAGAAAGCATTTAAGACTTTTATTTTGAGAGAATTGTATATTCACATGCCATTGAAGAAGTAAGTATCCTGGTTAGCCTTTACACAGTTTCACCCAACAGTTACTTCCTACAAAATCATATTACAGTATTACAGCCAGGCAATTGACATTGATACAATTCAACCATGTTCAGTTGTCACCAGTTTTATAAGTACTCCTTTACATGTACATATTTAGTTCTGTACAATTTTATCACATATGTAGACTCACGTGACCACCACTGCAGTCAAGATACACAGTTCCATCACTTCAAAGAGCCCTCGTATAGCCCTTTTGTGACCACACCTGCTTGCCTTCCACTGCCTCCCTTTCTTAGTCCTGGATCCCTCACAATCACTAAATCCTTTCACCATTTCTATAAATTTGTCACTTCAAGGAATATATACGAATATGATCTTACAGTGTGTAACCTTTGGGAATTAACTTTTTTTAACTCAGCCTGAATAATTGTCTGGAGATTTATCCAAGTTGTTGCATCTATCAGTATGTTTGTAGCTTGTTTTTAGTTGAGTAATAGTCCATGATTTGAATGTGACATATAGTTTGTGTAGCCATTCACCTGGAAAAAGACATCTGGCTTGTTAACCAGTTTGTAATCTCTACACCTAACATGGGGCTCAAACTCATAACCCCAAGGTCAAGAGGTGCATTACTCTACCAACTCAGCCAGCCAGGTACCCCACATGTTTAGTTTTTGTTTTCTAAGATTATATTTATTTATTTGAGAGGGAGTGCAAGCATAAGCAGGTAGAGGGGAAGAGAGAGAGGGAGAAACAGACTTCCCACTGAACAGGGAACCTGACATAGTACTCGGTCAGGACCCTGAGATCATGATCTGAGCCAAAATCAGGGACACTTAACCAACTGAGCCACCCACACACGTCCACTGCATGCTTAGTTTTTCTTTCTTTCTTTCTTTTTTTTTTAAGATTTTATTTATTCATGAATGACACACACAGAGAGAGAGAGAGAGAGGCAGAGACACAGGCAGAGGGAGAAGCAGGCTCCATGTAGGGAGCCCGATGTGGGACCCGATCTCAGGAGTCCAGGATCACACTCTGGGCCAAAGGCAGGCGCTAAACCGCTGAGCCACCCAGGGATCCCGCATGTTTAGTTTTTTAAAGGAACTTCCAAACTTTTTTCTAGAGCGGCTGTGCCATTTTATATTCCCACCAGCAGTGTGTGAACGACTAGCTTTTAATTTTCACCAGCAGTTAATAATGTCACTATTTTTTTTTAGATGTGTTTACATTCTGATAGATGTGTAATGATAGCTCATTTTGGTTTTTTTTTTTTTTTTTTTTTAAGATTTATTTATTTATGATAGTCACAGAGAGAGAGAGGCAGAGACACAGGCAGAGGGAGAAGCAGGCTCCATGCACCGGGAGCCCGATGTGGGATTCGATCCCGGGTCTCCAGGATCGCGCCCTGGGCCAAACCGCTGCGCCACCCAGGGATCCCTCATTTTGGTTTTAATCTGCATTTCCCTAATGGCTAGAGAGGTTGAATGTGTTTTTCTTGTGTTTGTCATCTGTATATCTTCTTCAATGAAAAGTCTGTTCTTGTTTTTTAAGATTTTATTTTTTTATTCATGAGAGAGAGACACGAGGGGAGGGAGAAGCAGGCTCTCTGCAGGGAGCCTGATGTGGGACTCAATCTCAGGACCAAGGATCACAACCTGAGCCACAGGTAGATGCTCAACCACTGAGCCACCCAAGTGCCCCAAGAGGATTTTTTAATATTTTCCAGACACTAGTCCTTTATTGAATATTTGTTTTGCATTGGGGCGTCTGAGTGGCTCAGTTGGTTAGGCATCCAACTCTTGATTTTGGCTCAGGTCATGTCAGAGTTGTGAGATCAAGCCCCAAGTCAGGCTCTGTGCTGGGTGTGGAGCCTGCTTAAGATTCTCTCTCACCTTCTCCCTGTGCCCCTCCCTGGCTCGTTCTCTCTTAAAAAAAGAAGACGACTTGGTTTGCAGTCTGTAGTTTGTCTTTGCATTCTCTTAACAGAATCTTTCACAGAGCAAAAGTTTCTCATTTTGATGGGGTCCAGTTTTTCCTTTTATGGATGGTGCTTTTGGTGTCATGTTCTTGGCCAGCCCTTGAACTAGATTTTGAACTAGATCGATCTTCTTTCTTTCTTTCTTTCTTTCTTTCTTTCTTTCTTTCTTTCTTTCTTTCTTTCTTTCTCTCTTTTCTTCTCTTTTCTTCTCTTTTCTTTCTTTCTTTCTTTCTTTCTTTCTTTCTTTCTTTCTTTCTTTCTTTCTTTTCTTCTTTTCTTTTTTTCATTTTTAAGATTTTGTTTTTAAGCATTCTCTGTACCCAACGTGGGGTTTAAACTCATAACCCCAAGATCAAGAGTCACACGCTCTACTGACTAAGCCAGCCAAGCACCTCTCCCCCCTATATTTTTTTCTATAAGATTTATAGTTTTAAATTTATGATCCATTTGGGGTTAATTTGTATGAGGTATGACATTTAGGTTGAGGTTCTTTGTGTGTGTGTCAGTAGATATCCAGTTCCTCTAGCACAATTTGTTGAAAAGACTATCCTTTTATCATTAAATTGTCTTTGCACCTTTGTTTAAAAAAATTGGGCACATTAGAAACGACAAATACCCACCATTTGTTTCGATGTGGATGGAACTGGAGGGTATTATTCTGAGTGAAATAAGTCCATCGGAGAAGGACAAACATTATATGGTCTCATTCATTTGGGGAATATAAAAAATAGTGAAAAGGGAATAAAGGGGAAAGGAGAAAAAATAAGTGGGAAATATCAGAAAGGGAGACAGAACATCAAAGACTCCTAACTCTGGGAAACGAACTAGGGGTGGTGGAAGGGGAGGAGGGCGGGGGGGTGGGGGTGACTGGGTGGCAGGCACTGAGGTGGGCACTTGACGGGATGAGCACTGGGTGTTACTCTGTATGTTGACAAATTGAACACCAATAAAAAATAAATTTATTTTTTAAAAATTGGGCACATTTGTGTTTGTCTATATTTGTCTATATTACTCTACCAGGGCTGCCATAATAAAATAGCGGAGATTGGGTGGCTTAAAATAACAGATTTATTTTCTCATATTTCTGGAGGCTGGAAGTCCAAAATCAGGGTGCCGGCAGGTTTTATTTCTCCTGAGGCCTCTTTTCTTGGTTTGTAGATGTTTGTCTTCTCTTTGTCTCTTCATGCAATCTTTTCTCTGTGGGCACTCTTCATATTTCTTGCTCTTCTTATAAGGACACCAGTCTATCCTATTCGATCAGGGCTCAATTGTTACAACTTCATTTAACCTTAATTACCTCCTTAAATGTCCTATCTCTAAATATAGTCACATTGGGGATTAGGACCTCAGCCTATCAATTTTGAGGGGTTATAGTTCAATCCATAATAGGGTCTATTCCTGGGCCCTCTCTTCTGTTCTGTCAATCTGTGTGTCTGTCCCTCTGCTAATACCAAGTGCTTTTTTTATTTTTTTAAGATTTCATTTATTTATTTGAGAGAGAGAGAGAGAGTGCAGAAACTGGGGTGGGAGGGGCAGAGGGAGCCTGACACAGGGCTTGATCCGGGGACTCTGAAATCAAAACCAGGACCTGAGCCAAAGGCAGATGCTTAACTGACTAAGCTACCCAGGCGTTCCTGCTAATACCACACTTTTGATTATTGTAGCTATTTCAGTCAATCTTAGCATTATTGGTCCTATTTTATTCTTCTCTTTCAAGATTGTTGTAATATTCTAGGTCTTGTGCCTTTCCATATAAATTTAGAATAAACTTGTCAGTGGCACTTTCCTGAGATTTTGATAGGAAGTATATTCAACATAATAGATCAGTTTGGAGAGAATTAATATCTTAATATGTTGAGTCTTCCAATTTAAATGTAATTAGAAATGTGACTGATTTTTTTTGTGTTGATGTTGACTAGCTCTAGGAGGGGTTCTTTAGTAGATTCTTGGGGATTTTCTATGTAGACAAACATGTCATATATAAATAGGAATGGTTCTATTTCTTTCTTTGCCATCTATATGCCTTTGCTTTCTCCCTTATTGCGGTGGCTAAACTTTTAGTACTGTGTTGAGTAAAAGTGAAAGAGCTGACTTTGTTGTCTAGGAACTTAGGGAAAAAGCCTTTAATCTTTCACCATGAAGTATGATATTAGCTATATAGATTTTTTTGTAGATGCTCTTTATCAAGTTGAAGTAGTTTTTCTTTTTTTTTTATTTTATTATTTTTTTTTAATTTGGTGAGAATTTTTATCAAAAATAGGTGTTGTGGAGCAGCCCGGGTTTAGCGCCGCCTTCAGCCCAGGGCATGATCCTAGAGACCTGGGATCAAGTCCCACGTTGGGCTCCCTGCATGGAGCCTGCTTCTCCCTCTGCCTCCTGTGTCTCTGCCTCTCTCTCTCTCTCTCTCTCTGTGTGTGTGTCTCTCATGAATAAAGAAATAACATCTTTAAAAAAATAGGTGTTGTGGGGTGCCTGGGTGCCTTAGTTGGTTAAACATCTGCCTTTGGCTCAGGTCATGATCCCAGGGTCCTGGAATTGAGCCCCATGTCAGGCTTCCTGCTCAGCGGGGAGTCTACTTCTCCTTCTCCCTCTGTCCTTCCCCCTTGTGCTTTCTCAAATAAATCAATAAAATCTTTAAAAAAAGGGGGGGGGGGTCCCTGGGTGGCGCAGTGATTTAGCGCCTGCCTTTGGCCCAGGGCGCGATCCTGGAGACCCAGGATCGAATCCCACATCGGGCTCCCGGTGCATGGAGCCTGCTTCTCCCTCTGCCTATGTCTCTGCTTCTCTCTCTCTCTCTCTGTGTGACTATCATAAATAAATAAAAATTTAAAAAAATAAAAGGGGGGGGGTGTTGTGTCATAGGACATTCCTTCTTTAACCCTTTGATATGATGGATTACATTGATTTCCAAATGTTAAACCGCCCTGCATAGCTGTTTTAATTCCCACTTAATCTTGGTATATAAATCTCTTTATTAATTGTTGGTTTGTTTGCTAATTTCGTTAAAAGTTTCTGCCTCCAAGTTCATTAGAGATAATGGTTTGTAACTCTCTCTCAGTTCATTTATTTGTTTTGTGGTTGTGTCTTTGGTTTGATAACAAGGTAATACTGGCCTTATAAAATGAGTTAGGAGTATTTACTTTCTGGAAGAGATTGTGTAAAGCTGGTGTTAGTTTTTCTTTCAGTGTTAAATAAAATTCTCAGTTGAAGCCATGTGGGCTGAGGAATTTCTTTTTTGAGACCTTTATTTTTATTTTTTTAAAGATTTTATTTACTTATTCATGAGAGACAGAGAGAGAGAGAAGCTCCAGAGACACAGGCAGAGGGAGAAGCAGGCTCTGTGCAGGGAGCCTGATGCGGGACTCAATCCTGGGTCTCCAGGATCACACCCTGGGCCAAAGGCAGGCACTAAACCACTGAGCCACCCAGGGATCCCCTTTTGAGACCTTTTAAACTACAAATTCCTTTTCTTTAATAGTTATGAGACTATTCAAGTAATCTATTTTATTTTGGCTTGAATTTTGGTCCTTTAGTGCATTTTTTTTAAGTTGTCCATTTTTTTAAGTTGTTGAGCTACTTGTTTGTGGTATTCCCTTATCCCTAATGATTTCAGTTTTTATAGCAATAACTTCCTTTTCGTTTGTGTCACTCCTCTCCTCTTTTCTTTATCAGACTTAATAGAAATTTATCAATTTTACTGATTCTTTTTTTTTTGAAGAACTAGTATTGGTTTTGTTGCTTTGTCTCTATTTTTCTGTTTTCAATTTTACTGATTTTGGATGTTTTCTTTATTATTTCCTTCCTTTTTCTTTCTTTTTTTTTTTAAGATTTTATTTATTTATTTATTTATTCATTCATGAGAGAGAGAGAGGCAGAGACACAGACAGAGGGAGAAGCAGGCTTCAGGCAGGGAGCAAGATATGGGACTTGATCCTGGGACTCCAGGATCACGCCCTGGGCTGAAGGCAGACACTCAACTGTTGAGCCACCCTCCTTCATTTTTCTTGCTTTAGGATTATTTTGCTCCTTTGCTAGGTTCTTGAGGTGGGAACGTAGATTATTGATTTGAGATTTTTGCTCTTAAGTATTCATTTAGTGCTACATGTATACCTCTTAGCACTGCTTTAGTCTTGTCCCACTGATTTTGATTTGTTTTGTTTTCATTTTTCATTCAATTCTGAGTGTTTTCTGAATTATCTTTGAGATTTCAGCTAGACCTATGAATTATTTTTAAGTATATTTAATTTTTAACTGTTTCCTATTGTCTTTCTGTTACTGATTTCTAGTTGGATTCCATTATGATCTGAGAATGTACTGTGTATCACTCCAGTTATTTTAAATGTCTTGTAGTTTGTAACCCCGCATGTGGTCCAGCCAGGTGAATGTTCCGTGAATGCTTGAAAAGAATTCGTATTCTGAAATAGTTTGGTGGAGGGTTCTGTAGACATCAGTTTGATAATGTTTGTTGATGTTGTTCGGAGCTGCTTTATCCTGGCTAATTTTCTACCTCATAGTTCTCAAAGTTACTGACAGTAGACTGTTGAAATCCCCACTATAACTGTCAGCTTTTCTATTTCTCCTTTATTTCTATCATATTTTCTTTCATGTATTTAGAAACTCTGTTGTTTAGTGCATATGTAATTCACTCTTTGTGGATTGACCCTTGAGCCTTTTGTTATGTAATGTTTTTCTTTCTCCCTAGTAATTTTCTTTGCTCTGAAGTCTCTTTTGTCTGATAATCATATAACCACTCATGCTTCCTTTTTTTATTTTTATTTTTTTTAAGATTTTATTTATTTATTCATAGAGAGAGAGGCAGAGACACAGGCAGAGGGAGAAGCAGGCATCATACAGAGAGCCTGATGTGGGACTCTATCCAGGGTCTCCAGGATCATGCCCTGGGCTGCAGGCGGGCTAAACCGCTGCGCCACTGGGTCTGCCCTCATGCTTCCTTTTTTTAAAAATTTAATGTTAAGATACATTTTTCTCCATCTTTTTCTTTTCAAACTACCTATGTATGTTGTGTTCGAAGTGAGTATCTTATAGAAAGCATATAGTTGGATGCATTTTTTTATACCTACTCTGCAATCTGTATCTTTTGATCAGTGTATTTATTTTTTTTAAAGATTTTATTTATTTATTCTTGAGAGAGAGAGAGGCAGAGACACAGGCAGAGGGAGAAGCAGGCTCCATGCAGGGAGCCCGACGTGGGAATCGATCCAGGGTCTCCAGGATCAGGCCCTGGGCTGAAAGCGGCGCTAAACCGCTGAGCCACCCAGGCTGCCCTGATCAATGTATTTAGATCATTTACATTTGAAGTAATTATTGATTTGTTAGGACTTAAGTCTCCTATTTCATTACTTGTTTTCTGTTCATTTTCTCCATTTCTCATTCCCCTTTTTGGGGCGGCCTCATGTGCTCTGCTTGAACATGTTTTAGGATTCTATTTTGTTTTATTTATGTAAATTTTTTTAGTATAGTTTGTAAAGTGTTCTTAGTGGTTGCTTTAGATTTTAAGTTTTCATTAGCAGTAGCTGCTGCTACACTTTGAACATGTATAATATGCTAAGAGTTATAAAAGAGTTGTATAAGCTGTGTGTCTATGTAATCTTTACAGAAACCCCACAAGAAGGTTTCTTTTTTAATCTTCATTTTATTCCCCAAAACTGTTGCTCAGAGAAGTTAATTTGCCCAGTCACACGGTTGTTAAATTGGTGGGCAAACCTAGGTCTAACTCCAAGGTTCATGGCTTTAACTGCAATACTCATCAATGTTAATTTTATGGTAGAGGTTATACACCAAAATTATAATGGATTTTTATCTCATTTCCTAGGTTTTGATGATGAGGGTTCGGAATTTCATGAACATATATTTCTGGATATACACCTGAAAGATTTTCCAAAGCAAGGACCAATTCGCCACTTCATGGAACTGGTGACCTGTGGCCTTTCCAAAAACCCATACCTGAGTGTTAAACAGAAGATTGAACACATAGAGTGGTTTAGAAATTATTTTAATGAAAAACAAGACATTCTAAAAGAAAATGGCATAGAGTTCAATTGAAGACCATGGAAATTGTTATTTCAAGCTGTTGGAGATGGGTATTATAACTAAATAAAATAATTTACTAAAAATTTTCCTATACTGTGTTATTACATCTGATTTGAATGGTATAAATGTAAAATTGCTTAAAAGTATATAATGCTGGGACGCCTGGGTGGCTCAGCAGTTGGCGCCTGCCTTTGGCTCAGGTCGTGATCCGAGGATCTGGGATTGAGTCCTGCATTGGGCTCTCTGCGAGGAGCCTGCTTCTCCCTCTGCCTATGTGTCTCATGAATAAATAAATCTTTATTTTAAAAAATTCATTAAAAATAAAAAATAAAAGTATGTAATGCTAACTGAAGAATATTCTTTCGTGGAGAAAAGTTGTCAACATTCACAGATTCAACTAGCAATTCTTAACAAGAAGAATATCTTAGAATTAGTAATTTTTAAGACACCCTCGTTTAACCTTTTTCTTTTCAGTGACTATACTTCTTTGAAATAAAATTATTAGCCAATATCTGATGACTTCAGAGTGCTGTAACAGTTGAGATGATTTACAACCAGCTTTATATGCACTATGTCTATCTACATACACATATATTTTACACATTTGTATATAGACATATTTATATTTTTTTTATATTTCATCCTAAATTAACTACCCTTGCCTAAGTCTGGGTCACCAGTGAGAAGTAACCTTGTAGAAATAAGCAGCTTATTCTAAACCCTTCTTGTCCTTTAGGTCTTCATGCCAAACTTAGAACTATTTATTTTCTCTTACATTAGCAGTGTGACTCAAATTCATACAACTCAAAGGAATGAAGATTCTAAAAAACTCACAGGAAGAATTTAGCTTACAGTGGTTGTAGGCCAGTGGTGTTTTAGGCCCCTGGCATAAGCAAATGAAAATCATACGAAGGAACCTATCGACTCAGGATTCAAATTATAAAATACATAAGGAAACAAAATAGTGCGCCTGTACACAAGCAGAAGCAGACTTGGAAAGCCTTTAAATTTTGGGCTTTGGGCACCTGGGTGGCTCAGTCTGTTAAGCATCTGCCTCTCGATTTCAGTTCAGGTCATGGTCTCAGTGTGCTGAGACCGAGCCCTGTGTCCAGCTCCATGTCTTTCTTGAATGAATAAATAAAATCTTAAAAAGCAACAAAAAAAATTGGGATTATGTTCTTTTTGCTTAAAGCACATGTTTAGGAGGGTAACGGCCTGTTGTTAGCCAACTACTTTTGTTTATCTGACAAATGTATTTAACCTTTACTTTTAAAAAAGATTTTGAGAGAGCAAGAGCACAAGCATAAGCGGGGGTGGGGAGAGCCAGGGGGAGAGGGAGAAGCAGACTCCCTGCTAAGCAGGGAGCCCAATGCAGGGCTTGATCCCAGGACCCTGAGATCATGACCTGAGCCAAAGGTAGATGCTTAACTGACTGAGCTACCCAGGCACCCCTTAACCCTCACTTTAAAGATATTTTATGTTCTGTACTCCTCTCCCACTAGTATGACATGAGAAAAAATAACCAAAAAGAAAGCAACAAAGACTACAAAGGATACACAAAAAAAGCTAGTAAAAATAAATCCAAACATATCAGTAACTATGATAAAAATAAGTGAACTAAATGCTGAAAATAAAAACCTTTAGGTGGGGCAGCCCTGGTGGCGCAGCGGTTTGGCACTGCCTGCAGCCTGTGAGTGTGATCCTGGAGACCCCGGATCGAGTCCCACGTCAGGCTCCCTCCATGGAGACTGCTTCTCCCTCTGCCTGTGTCTCTGCCTCTCTCTCTGTGTCTATGAATAAATAAATAAAATCTTTAAAAAGAAAAAACTTTAGGTGTCCCAATGTACTTATAAAGAATGTATTTGTTGTTGGGTGCAGTTATGACCAAGAGATTACGGTCTGTGAATTGATGTCTTTTATAAATCATAAAAAATCCTCATCCATTAACTATTCAAAGATAGCTTCTGACCCATGTCTTCTTTTCTCTCCTGGAAATCTGATTGCACAACTGTTACCTTTAAAAAAAAGAAAAAAAAATTTTTTTAAAGTCGTTCTCCATGCCCAATGTGGGACTTGCACTCATGACTCTGAGATCAAGAGTCACATGCTCCACCAACTGAGCCAGCCAGGTGCCTAAGAAATGTTACCTTCTTTTTTTTTTTTTTTTTTTAAGATTTTATTTGTTCATGAGAGACACAGGCAGAGACATAGAGGGAGAAGCAGGCTCCCCACGGGAGCCTGACATGGAACCCAATCCCAGAACCCCAGGATCACAACCCGAGCTGAAGGCAGATACTCATCCACTGAGCCATCCACGTGCCCCCAAAGTTACCTTATTTTTTTTTTTAATTTTTTTTTTTTTTTTTTAATGATAGTCACAGAGAGAGAGAGAGAGGCAGAGACATAGGCAGAGGGAGAAGCAGGCTCCATGCACCGGGAGCCCGACATGGGATTCGATCCCGGGTCTCCAGGATCGCGCCCTGGGCCAAAGGCAGGCGCCAAACCGCTGCGCCACCCAGGGATCCCCCAAAGTTACCTTCTTACATCAGTCTTTACCTCTCTTTCATATTTTTTCTGTTTTCTTCTCTGCATTACATATGGATTTTTTTTAGGTAGGCTCCATGCTAGGTAGTTGGTTTTGGTTTTTTGTTTTTGTTTTTGTTTTTTAACGATTTTATTTATTCATGAGAGACAGAGAGAGCGAGAGAGAGGCAGAGACGGAGAAGCAGGCTCCATGCAGGGAGCCTGATGTGGGACACGATACCGGGACTCCAGGATCACGCCCTGGGCCGAAGGTGCTGCCAAACTGCTGAGCCACCCAAGCTGTCCATGTTTGTTTCTTTTTAAGGAGGCTCAACATAGGGCTTGAGTTCCCGACCTGAGATCAAGACCTGAGCTGAGATCAAGAGTTGGATGTTTAATTCATGAGCCACCCAGATGCCCCCATATGGATTTCTTTATTTTTTTTAATACGGATTTCTTTAGATCTACTTTCATGTTTAATTTGTTACACTCCCTCAATTAAATTCTTTTCCAAAGTCTAGTCACTTTTATTGTCACCTCCTCTGTATTTTACTCTATCTTACATATAGTTCATAGTATGAATATGATAAGCCCAATATTCATTTATTTATTTACTTATTTGAGAGAGGGCAGGGGAATCTCAAGCAGGGTCCTAGAACTGAAACTGCATCAGGCTCCCTGCTCAGTGGGGAGCTTATTTCTACCTCTCCCTCTGTCCCTGCGTGTGTGCTCTCTTTCTCTCTCTCTTGCTCACTCTGCCTCTCAAATAAATAAAAACTTAAAAAAATAATAAAAAACATACAGAAAGAGAGAAAAAATTGTCATTATTAGAAAGTCTATGTTTATGTAGTAAAAAAATAATCTATAAACTGTAATAAGAGAATTTAGCAAGTTTGCAACCATATTTTTATAAACCAGTGACAAATGATTTATAAGATACTGTTCATAGGAGCATCAAAAATATAAATGAATAAAATCTTAATGAAAGCTATTTAGGGGGACACCTGGGTGGCTCAGCAGTTGCGTACCTGCCTTCGGCTCAGGTCGTGATCCCAGGATCCAGGATCAACTCCCACAATAGGCTTCCTTCGAGGAGCCTGCTTCTCCCTCTGCCTGTGTCTCTGCCTCTCTCTCAGTCTGTGTCTTTCATGAATAAATAAATTTTTAAAAAAAATTTTTAAAGAAAGCTATGTAGGATGTTTGTGAAGAAAACCTCTTAAAACTTTAATGAAACATAGTAAGTAATAAAAAAATAATGAAAAAAGGACGCCTGGCTGACTCAGTCAGTAGTGCATGAGACTCTTGATCTCAGGGTCGCAAAATTTGAAATCCACATTGTGCATGGAACCTACTTAAAATAATAATAATAATAATAATGAAAAAGATTTAAGTAAGTAAATGGATAAAAAGTTCATGGATAAGAAGACTCAATATTATAAAGATTTGATTCTTTCCAAGTTTATCTATATATTGAATGCAATTTCATTAAAAAATCCCAACAAGGTTTTTCATAGAGCTTCACAAATTTATGATAAAGTTACAGGGGGAAACAACTGGAAGAGCCAAATGTTATTGAAAAAGGACACAAGATGAGGTGAGGGAGTTGCCTTGATTTGAAGTTATCCAGACTTATCATAAAACTATAATTTGTTTTTAAGATTTTATTCATGAGAGACACACAGAGAGAGGCAGAGAAGCAGGCTCCCTGTGAGAAGACTGGTGTGGGACTCGATTCCAGGACCCAGAGATCATGCCCTGAGCCGAAGGCAGACACTCAACCACCAAGCCACCCAGGCATCCCTCATAAAGCTATAATTACTTGACAACAGGATATTCCTCACGGATATAGTTAAATAAATTTGTGAATAAAATAGAAAACACAGAGGGATGTCTGGGTGGCTCAGTGGTTGAGCATCTTCCTTCAGCTCAGAGCATGATGGTGGGGTCCTGGGATGGAGCCTGCTTCTCCCTCTGCCTGTGTCTCTGCTCTCTCTCTCTCTCTCTCTCTCTGTCTCTCATGAATAAATAAATAAAATCTTAAAAAAATAGACAACACAGAAATAGACCCCACAGTATATGGAAACTAGACGCATGACAAAGTTAGTATTGCAAGTCAATGGGAAAAGAGTAAGTATTCCACAAATGGTGTTAGGATAATGAGTTATCCATATGAAAGAAAAAAGAGGATTTTTACTTCATGCTATTTTTTTAAAATCCAGTTCAATTATTCAATGAGAAAGGAAAATTTGGGACGCCTGGGTGGCTCAGTGGTTGGGGGTCTGCCTTTGCCTCAGGGCTGATCCTGGAATCCCAGGATCGAGTCCCACGGGGGTCTGCCTGCACGGAGCCTGCTTCTCTTTCTCTGACTGTGTCTCTGCCTCTCTTTCTCTGTGTCTTCCATGAATAAGTAAATAAATTCTTTAAAACATGAAAATTAAAAAAAAAAATTAAAACATTTAAAACAAAAATGTAGAACACCTTTACAGCTCTGGGATAGACAAGGATGTAAAATATCAAAAGCACAATCTCTAAGGAAAAGATTCACAAATTTGTTAAAATTTAGAACTTTTAATAAAAAAAGGCAGCACTGGGGCAGCCCGGGTGGCGCAGCGGTTCGGCGCCGCCTTCGGCCCAGGGCATGATCCTGGAGACTCGGGATCGAGTCCCACGTCAGGCTCCCTGCATGGAGCCTGCTTCTCTCTCTGCCTGTGTCTCTGCCTCTCTCTCTCTCTCTCTCTCTCTCTCTCTCTCTGTATCTCTCATGAAAAAATAAATAAAATCTTACAAAAAAAAAAAAAAAGAAATCCATGCTTTGACAGATCGTTTAAAAAAATATAAATAAATAAATAAATAAATAAATAAACAAATAAATAAATCTTAAAAGAAAAAGAAAAGAAAAAATAAATCTGTTCGCTGCACAAGAATAGAAGGACTGCTTTCCAAGATCTCAGTGGCATCTTTATGGAGAATGAAATATGGGTGCTCCCATTGAATGTAGTACAGAATGTGAAAACACTTAGTCATGGTCTCTGGCACAGTACCCCTAACAGGGAGGATTTCATGTATCTGATAGTGGTTTACCTTTACCATTTTTTTTTTTTTTTTTTTGAGAGGGAGAGCAGGAGCTGGGGGGTGAGGAGAGGAGGGGGACACAGAGGGAGAGAGAATCTTAACCAGGTTTCACACTCAGTGCGTAGGGCTCAATCTCATAACACTGAGATCTTGACCTGAGCTGAAACCAAGAGTTGGTCTCAACCCACTGAGCCACCTGGGTACCCTACCTTTACTAAGTTTAATTGTGACAGATTTAATGTACCTGTCTTGCTGTCAAAGGGAAAGTAACCACTGGTCTGAAATAGTTAGCTTTACATGCTGTACTATCTACTTGTACTATCTACTGAGGTGTTCAGAGGGCAAGAAAGCAAACAGAAATGCTCTAATCATTTCTTTGCTTGCCAGCTCCTGAATTGTTGACAGTTGTACAGTGCCCTTCCTGCTTTTTCATCCACTTTCTTTGGTTTTCTTCTCTGCTTTGGTGTTGGAAGCTTCAGTTCAAATCCTATGTCAGTAGGAGCTGTGATCGTGAGAACATGGCTTAATCTTTCAGCCTGTTTCCTCCTTTGTGGACGATGCTCACAATTCCCTTCTTTCGGGACCTGCAGGTGTTACGATCAAATGAGGCAATGTACATCACAGTCACTGGCACTTACTATGGACTTCAAAAACGATGTTCTTTTTCTTTCTCTATATTCCTTCCCAGGACCCCAGTGTCAGGAAGGAAGAGTCATTTTTTTCACAATCCCACATTTATTTGGAAATGGCAGCTTGCTCCTTTTTTTTTCAGCTTGCTCCTTTTACAGTTTCAGATCCAGTTATCATTACCTTCCATCACTGAAACAGAATACTTAATTTTTTTTATAATGCTCTCTTCCTCCAGGATCCATAAATAGCCTTATGCCCATCGTCATCACTATGTAGTGGATTCTTGCTTCCACAGGTGGAAATGGGGACAGGCAGGCATTGGGATAGAAGGGCCTCCTCTGTGCTGGCTGGGAGCTCAATCCCGTACGTGATAGCTCCAGGCTCACTCCTAGTGAGAGGGGCCTGGGTCTGTCCAAATGGGCAGATGCCCAAATGAATATCTTCTCCTGTGGCCTGCCTCAGTGTCTCTTCGGGTACCCCAAGATTGTAGAATAAAGGTAGATCTACTCGCATCAGCCAGTGATAACGATCAGCCCTGTGTGCTACTTTCAGAGCGTGTGAAGTGTTTCCACAGCCATCACTCATTCGTCGCTCAGCCACGTGCCAGGCCTCTGCCAGGCAACAGAGTATAAATGCGCTGGTGAGGCTCTCATGGCCTTGACATGTCATCTTAAAAGTCACTTCCCAAGAAAGCCTTCTCTCCCTGCTTTGTTAAGTAGTTTTTCCCTGCGTATTGTCTAACACAGCACTCTGTTTACTTCCTGTATGACATCCCCCATCCTGAGCTCCTCAAGGACAGAGATTGTGTCAGCTTCTGTCGCCTTGTGAGATCCTGTGCTCAAGACCTAGCATATTACTAGGCCCTAGACAGGCACTTAATAAAGCTGGTTAATGGAGGAAAAGAAAGGACGAATGACACATGCTCACAGAGAAGAGAAAAAGATTCCGTCGCTCTACAGTGTGATGGGTGCCAAGGCCAGGAAATGGGATGAAGATATAAAAGGCAAACATTTAATCACACTGCATGTCTGCTGGAATTTTTACTTCCTGCAGGCTGAAAGCTGTCTCTGGCCAGCAGTGTCTGAGAGTGGCTGGGTAGACCTGCTCAAATCTGGGGTGCAGAATTTGGAGGGCTCTCTGTTCACAAATAAAGGTAAGCTGCATTATCCAAAATCAGCTTTGTTTATAATAAACATAATAGTCTGGTTTCCACATGCCATACTTTTTTTTTGAGGGGGGGAGGGGCAGAGGGGCAGGGACAGAGAGAGAATCTCAAGCAGACTCCCGCTGAGCATGGAGCCCCTGAGATCATGACCTGGGCAGAAATCAAGAGTCAGATGCTTAACTGGCTGAGTCACCCAGGGCCCCTCCCTATGCCATGCTTTTTATTGTTTATCTCTTGAATGGTTCAGAACTTGGGGAGGAAGAGGCACACTATTTATTGCCCCCTACCATAATTTTTTTTTAAAGACTTTATTTATTCTTGAGAGACACAGAGAGAGAGAGAGAGAGAGAGAGAGAGAGAGAGGCAGAGACACAGGCAGAGGGAGAAGCAGGCTCCATGCAGGGAGCCGGATGTGGGACCCGATCCCAGGTCTTCAGGATCAGGCCCTGGGCTGATGGCGGCGCTAAACCACTTAGCTTCCCCGGGCTGCCCCCCTCCCATACTTTTTAAATGAAATATCCACTTCTGCTACCATTTTGTCTGCTCTTCTTACCACTTAAAACTGACATGAGGGTGTTTGAGAAATATACTATATTTCTCTTTTGGAAGAGGAAATAAAAGAGGTGAATGGCTTACACTGCCCACTCACAGAATTAGAATTGCAGTCTTTATGTTGCCACAAAATGAGGAAACAGCCAAAAAGAAGATAAAAACTCTTCCATAATTCTCTTCCTGGGATTCAGTGTATTAGTATGATGAAATGCAACAGGTCTGAAAATAAAGATATAAAATGTTGCAGAGCATAAAATAGGAGAAAGTCACAATAGTTAAACAGTGGACACATTCCAAAAGTCTATCAATGGATGACTGGATAAACAAAATGTGATAGGGATCCCTGGGTGGCGCAGCGGTTTAGCACCTGCCTTCGGCCCAGGGCGCGATCCTGGAGACCCGGGATCGAATCCCACATCGGGCTCCCGGTGCATGGAGCCTGCTTCTCCCTCTGCCTGTGTCTCTGCCTCTCTCTCTCTCTCTCTCTCGCTCTCTGATGACTATCATAAATAAATAAATTAAAAAAAACAAAATGTGATAGATGTGTACAGTGGAGCAGTATTTAGCTCCACTAAGAAATGTAAGAAGAAATGACATTCTGATACAGGCTATGGCATGGACGAACCCTGACAGTATGATGCTCAGTAAAGAAAGCCAGACCCAAGTGGGCACACAGTGCATGATGCCCCTTCTGGGATGTATCTACAACAGCAAATGAGTCGTGGCTGTCAGGGGCTGTAGAGAGGCGTGAATGGAGAGCTATTCTGTAATGGGTGCAGAGTTTTTGTTCGGGAAGATGAACAACATTCTGGAGATGGATAATGGTGATAGCTGTGCAACAGTGTGAATGTACCTAATGCCACTGAGCGAGGCACTTCCAATGGTTAAGGGGCGGATCATATGTATATATCATTACAATTAAAAAATGTTTATGATAAATTGCAGACCATGAGTATAATAAAGATACTTCAGGGGCACCCAGCTGGCTCAGTTGGTAAAACCTATGACTCTTGACCTTGGGGTTGTAAGTTTGAGCCCTGTGTTGAGTGTAGAGATTACTTAAAAATAAGATCTTTAGGGGCACTTGGGTGGCTCAGTGGTTGAGCACCTGCCTTTGGCTCAGGGCGTGACCCTGGGGTCCCGGGATCAAGTCCCACATCGGGCTCCCCACCGGGACCCTGCTTCTCCCTCTGCTTGTGTCTTTGCCTCTCTCTATGTGTCTCTCATGAATAACTAAATAAAATCTTTAAAATATATAAAATCTTTGAAAACAAACAAATGATACTCCAACCATTTGAAGGACTGCTCTGTTCTCATGCCACAGAGGACCACATAACATCCCAAGAAAGAGCACATGTTAGCTAAGGGTGCAGGCAAGAGGAAGGGGTATAGTCTAGTGGCTGAGGTCAGTAGAAGGAATTGGTCTGTGCATTCTAGTCTATGCGTAATTACCTTCATCTTTATTTTTTAAAATATTTTATTTATTTATTCATGAGAGACACATAGAGAGGCAGAGACACAGGCAGAGGCAGGGAGCCGGATGTGGGACTCTATCCCAGGACGCTAGGATCATGACCTGAGCCGAAGGTAGATGACCAACCACTGAGCCACTTTGGTGTCCCTCTCACTGAAGTTTTTGAACATCCTCTGAGGTAGATTTTATTCCCATATAGAGGAATTTAAGAAGTTTCTGGGGCAGCCCCAGTGGCTTAGCGGTTTAGCACCACCCTCAGCCTGGGGTGTGATCCTGGAGACCCAGGATCAAGTCCCACATCGGTCTTCCTGTGTGGAGCCTGCTTCTCCCTCTGCCTGTATCTCTGCCTCTCTCTCTCTCTCTCTCTCTCTCTCTCTCTCTCTCTGTGTGTGTGTGTGTGTCTCTCATGAATAAATAAATAAAATCTTAAAAAAAAAAAAAAAAAGAAGTTTCTGAAGGTTTCCAAACAGTGATGCAACTGGGATTTAAATCCTAGATAGCGGGCAGCCCCAGTGGCTCAGTGGTTTAGCGCCAACTTCGGCCCAGGGTGTGATCCTGGAGACCCGGGATCAAGTCCCACGTCGGGCTCCCTGCATGGAGCCTGCGTCTCCCTCTGCCTGTGTCTCTGGTTCTCTCTCCTCTCTGTGTAATCTCATGAATAAATACATAAAATTTTAAAAAATAAATAAATAAATAAATCCTAGATAGCAACTTCAAATCCAAGTATTTTTCCAGTACCCCTCCAGAGTAGATTTTTGGAGCAATTATATGGATAATCTGGGGGAAAGGGAATAGGAATTTTCTCATTAGAGTTGAGTGAGATGTACCAATGGGATGACAGCAAACATGGGAACTTTGGAGTGGTAGTTAATGTTTAGATGAAAAATCATTAAAGAGTTTAAAGAGTGGAATACCAATGCAATCAAAGAGTTCCTGGAGGCTAATTTGGTAGGGCTACTTGGGAATGATTGAGTGGGAAAATATTAAAGCCAGAGAGCTCAGTGGAGCAAATGCCACAGTGGCCACAATGAAAAAAAGAATTTTAAAAATGGGATGGTGAGGGATCCCTGGGTGGCGCAGCGGTTTGGCGCCTGCCTTTGGCCCAGGGCACGATCCTGGAGACCCAGGATCAAATCCCACATCGGGCTCCCAGTGCATGGAGCCTGCTTCTCCCTCTGCCTATGTCTCTGCCTCTCTCTCTCTCTCTCTCTCTGTGTGTGTGTGACTATCATAAATAAATAAAAATTTTTTAAAAAATGGGATGGTGAGAAATCCTTTAGATTTCAGGTCAGCTTGTAATAATCTGGATATTGGTGATGTAGACTACGGATCTCTCTGACTTGGAGTATGTCTTTGTCCCCTATCTCATAACTAGGAGGGATCAGAGAAAGAAAATAAATGGAAGGAGCTGGTGTGCCATACTTCCGGCTGCTGAAAAATGCTTGCATGGGAAGGGAATCGGAAATGTCCTGAGACAAACATTCTGATTTAGATGGATTGAGTTTCACCCTGTGAAAGTAGTTCATTGCTATTTATTACTTGTATAATCAAGATATTTCCATGAGATTAACATCTTTAAGAAAGATCTTTATTAAACTTTCTGAGCTATTAAAAAATTAAGACTCCAATTACCTCTGTCACATAGTTTGGTTAATGAATTGACATATTGAGCCACAAATTGCATTTACAGTCTTTTGTGACTTCTTTTTTTTTTCTTTAAAGATTTTATTCATTTATTTGAGAGGGAGAGAGAGAGAGAGCAAGCATTAGCAGGAGGGAGAGGCAGACTTCCCACTGAATAGGGAGCCTGACGTGGAACTTGATCCCAGGATCCCGGGATCATGACCTGAGCTTAAGGCAGATGTTTAACTGACTGAACCACCCAGGAGCCCAAGTCTTTGGTGACTTCTATACCCAAAGCTGTTAGCCTCACATGGAGGTGAAGGCCAAGCTGAGGTAAGAATAAGGAAGAATGAAGTGTGGGATTCTCCCACTGAGAAAGACAAATATCTTTTTCTAGTTCTCTCACTGTATAGGTTGGAAAATTGAGGCCCAGAGGGAGTCACATGCCAATGATTTTACAGTTCATTTATGGCAGAGCTGAGATATGAACCTCAGATCCCAGATCAGGAACCCTTCCACTGTGTCATAATTCTCGTTTACATAAATTAGTATTTAAACTGGTAAGAATTATTTTCTGAACTAACTACAGGGAACTCAATAAACTCATAAAATGAAAGGAGAAATAAAATGCAAATTGTTTTTAAAACATTTCAGGGTTTGTGAAAGCACATGGTTTAGATGAAGAGCACTCCAGTATTAGGGGAAATTCTGAATAATATTCAAATCCTCAGCATAGCCATTATCTGGAGGATGCATTTTTAAATGTGCGCTATGAAAATTGCTACTGAGATGAAGCTCGTTCTCATTATTAATCAATATTTTTATTTTTATTGGGGTGCCTAGGTGGCTCAGTCTGTTAATGATCTGACTTTGGCTCAGGTCATAATCTTGGGGTTTGGGATTGAGCCTGAGTCTCAGGTTCCACACTCAGTGGGAAGTCTGCTTGTCCCTCTCCTCCGCCCCTCCCCTCACTTGTGCGCTCTCATTCTTTCTCTCTCTCTCCCTCAAATAAGTGAATAAAATCTTTAAAATGTATTTTATTTTATTGATTTGGGAAATAACTGTAGACCTAAAGAAACATTGTAAAAATAATATAGAGTTTATATATACCTTCATCCAGCTTCTTCCCAGTGTTAAAAACTTATATAACCATAACTCATGATCCAAATCAGAAGATGGACATTGATCCAATACTATCAGTTAAACTACGGACTTCATTTGCATTTCACCATTTTCCTCCTTGACATTCTTTTCATGTTCCAGCCTGGAACCCAAAATCCCACCTTGCATTTAGTTCCTGCGTCTCCTCAGACTCCTCCAACCCATGCTGACTTCTCAGTCTTTGCTTATCTTCCATGGACTCTTTTGAGGAGTCCTGGCCAACTATTTTTAGAATGTCCTTCAATTTGAGTTTGGCCAATGCTTTTCTCATGGTTAGACTGAGGTTACAGTCTTGGGGGAAGAATACCCCAGAAGTGAAGTGCTCTTCCCATTATTTCATGTTAGGGATACAGGATGTCAACATGACTTATCCTAGTGAAGTTTGATCACTTGGTTAAGGTGGTAAGAATCTGCCCAGTTTCTCAACTATAAAGCTACTATTTTCCCCTCCCCTTTGTATCGATAAGTATATTGGAGAGGTACTTTGATTCTGTATTAACATCCTGCCTCTGCAAACTCTTCCTGTTGAGTGTTATATCCATTGGTGGATCTTACCTGCAGCAAGATGTTCTAATGGGGATTTTGTATTGTCCTCATTCCTTTTACATTCATAAGTTACAGTTCTGGGATCCCTGGGTGGCGCAGCGGTTTGGCGCCTGCCTTTGGCCCAGGGCGCGATCCTGGAGACCCGGGATCGAATCCCACATCGGGCTCCCGGTGCATGGAGCCTGCTTCTCCCTCTGCCTGTGTCTCTGCCTCTCTCTCTCTGTGTGTGACTATCATAAGTAAATAAATAAGAAAATTAAAAAAAAAAGTTACAGTTCTTCTGAAGGAAGAGTTGTTCTTCTCCTCCACATTTACTTTTTCAATCACTTATTTATATCAGTACAGATGTATGGATATTTGTTTTATTCTATGGCTTATAATCTAACACTGCTGATATTTTTTTAGAGGAAGGAAAGGACAGGGGGCAAGGGAAAGAGAATCTTAAGCAGGTTTCCTGCTGAGCAGGGCTCCATCCCAGGTCCCTGAGATCATGACCTGAGCCAAAATCAAGAGTCTGTCTGATGCTTAACTGACTGAGCCACCCAAGCACCCCTAACATTATTATCATTTATTTGTGCTCAAGCTGTTCCATCTTTAGCCTTTGGAAGCTTTTTTCACGTTGGCTTTGTGTCCTTCTGACAAGCTCCTATCTTTGTAGAGCATTTCGTTGTTGTCTGTGCCGGATGTTCCAGGCTCATCTTGTCCCTGCCCTAGTTGAGAATCAATCATTTCTTTCAGAAACCCTGATTTCTCTTACTGGAGAATAACATTTACAAATAAGATGTGCGTATCAGGTGGAAGCTTATTCTTTGATGATTGTAAAGCTTACGTGTCAGAAAATTTACCAATATAGGATCACGCAGTATCTTCAGTAATAATTCTGAGACAGAGCAGCCAAATATATAAGAGTTAGCTTTAAAGTGCTTTAAAATGTTCTGCTTGCTCTGAGAGATGCTTCAGGCATGAGTGCCATTTATATCAAAGTTGAGAGTGCTTTTCCTTCCTAAAATGGTCCTTTATTCCTTAGTAGGAAAATTGGTTTTCTTCTTTTCAGTTACATAGCCTTCTATCCATCATGTCAAAGTTATTACATCTTCCATTTTAAATAAGAGAATAGTAAATGTTTAATCTCATCGATAATCAAAGTCATACAAAGTTAGCAATGGGATTATTGCCATGTTATGAAAATATTAACAAATACCGAAAAGATTAATATCCTCTATTGTTAAGAACATGAGAAAACAGCTCCTCTATAGCACACTCTTTTTTTTTAAGATTTTATTTATTTATTTGAGATAGAGTGAGAGAGAGGGCATGAGCAGGGGGGCAGAGGGAGAGGGAGAAGCAGACTCCCCACTAAGCAGGGATCCCGATGTGGGGCTTGACCCCAGGACCCCAGGATCATGGTTGCTCAACTGACTGAGCCCCCCAGGAGCCCCCTCTATAGCACTCTCTTGAGAGCAACTGGTAGTATTGATTGAAATGATATATGTGCATTTGTCTTAGAAGTTTCACTTCCATAAATGGGTCTATCAGAGATGAGAGTACAAGTATAAAAAGATGTATGTGGGGGAATCTCTGGGTGGCTCAGCGGTTTGGTGCCTGCCTTCGGCCCAGGGCACTATCCTGGAGACCTGGGATCGAGTCCCACATCGGGATCCTGGCATGGAGCCTGCTTCTCCCTCTGCCTGTGTCTCTGCCTCTCTCTCTCTGTCTATCGTAAATAAATAAAAATTTAAAAAAAAAAGATGTATGTGTATCTGTGTGTCTGTGTTTGTGTCTCTGTCTGCATTGCCGGGATTGATGAAAAACTGGAGATACAACTTACATGTCCATCAAGAGAGGGCTGGCTAAATACTTTGAACTACTGTACTAGGCAGCTGGAGAGAGCTGTGGAAGGCTTCCTAGAAGGCTAGGTAAGTTGTGAACTAAAGAATGAATAGGAGGGTGGGCACTTGGTTGGCTCCGTCAGTAAAGCATGTGACTCTCAATGTCGGGGTTGTAAGTCTCTACACCCCAGTTGGGTGTAGAGATTACTTAAAAATAAAATCTTGGGATGCCTTGGTGGCTCATGTGGTTGAGCATCTGCTTTTGGCTCAAGTTGTGATCCCTGGATCCTGGGATTAAGTCCCACATCAGGTTCACTGCGGGGAGCCTGCTTCTCCCTCTGCCTATGTCTCTGTCTCTCTCTCTCTGTGTGTCTCTCATGAATAAATAAAATCTTTTAAAATAATAAAATCTTTTTAAAAAAAGAATGAATAGGAATAAGCTATTTGAAGTGTACATGTGGGGCAACCCCAAGTGGCTCAGTGGTAGTACTGCCTTCAGCTGAGGGTGTGATCCCGGAGACCAGGGATCAAGTCCCATGTTGGGCTCCCTGCATGGAGCCTGCTTCTCCCTCTGCCTGTGTCTCTGCCTCTCTCTCTCTCATTCTGTGTCTCTCATGAATAAATAAATAAAATCTTTAAAAAAAAATGAAGTGTACATGTGTGCTTGTGTGTGTTTAGGAAGTGGGGGAGGACACTCAAGAAGAAAGTATCGGAGGCTCATAGGTTTAGTTCAGCCTTCGGCCCAGGGCCTGATCCTGGAGACCCAGGATCGAGTCCCGCGTCGGGCTCCCTTCTTCCTCTGCCTGTGTCTCTCCCTCTCTCTCTCTGTCTCTCATTAATGGATAAATAAAATCTTAAAAAAAAAAAAAGGAAGAAAGAAGAAGAAGAAGAAGAAGAAGAGAAGAAGAAGAAGAAGAAGAAAGTATCACACATAGAGTGGCCTTGAGGCAAGAAGGAAGAAGTGTTGAAGATATGAAGATTAAGACAAAGTGATGGGGAGAGGAGCTCCAGAAGGAACCGCGGAAGGTGGGGATGGATGGTGTAGAAAGCATGTTGGGCTTCATGCAGAGGACACTGCGATAGCACAAGGTTCCTCACAGTTTAGCCCATGGGTCCTTCATGGTGGACCACAGACCAGAACCAAGTTTAGTCTGACCTCAAATCATTCCTTTATTTCATGCACAACCGCTTCCAGAGATCCACTGGGCTTTCCTGTGTTATTGCATCTGCATATTGAATTGCCATCATTTTTATTCAGGTGTCAATCTCTCCATTTTCACTGTTGAGCTCCTTACAGTTTTTTAAATTCTTGCATCTTGGGGATCCCTGGGTGGCTCAGCGGTCTGGCACCTGCCTTCGGCTCAGGGCATGATCCTGGAGACCCGGGATCGAATCCCACATCGGGCTCCTGGTGCATGGAGCCTGCTTCTCCCTCTGCCTGTGTCTCTGCCTCTTTCTCTGTGTGTGTCTCTCATGAATAAATAAATAAAATATTTTAAATAAATAAATAAATTCTTGCATCTTTATGTTTAGCAAGACTGATGTTTAATAAACAACTGTTGAATTAATGAAGTACAGTTGACCTTTAAACAGCATGGTTTTGAACTGTATGGGTCCACTTATACATGGATTTTTTTCAATAAATACGGTACAGTTTTGTATATATATTTTTTCCTCCTTTTGATTTTCTTTTCTTTCTTTCTTTCTTTCTTTCTTTCTTTCTTTCTTTCTTTCTTTCTCTCTCTCTCTCTCTCTTTCTTTCTTCTTTCTTTCTTTCTTTCTTTCTTTCTTTCTTTCTTTCTTTCTTTCTTTCTTTCTTTCTTCTTTTTCTTCTCTTTTTTTGTAAGCTTTAAGCCATGGGGCTTGAACTCATGACCCTGAGGTCAAGAGTCCTATGATTAGCTATTTGAGCCAGCCAGGCACCTTCCCCCTTTTTCTTCTTTCTTATGATTTTCTTTTTTTTTTTTTTAATTTTTTTTCTTTATTTATTTATGATAGTCACAGAGAGAGAGAGAGAGGCAGAGACACAGGCAGAGGGAGAAGCAGGCTCCATGCACCGGGAGGCTGACGTGGGACTCGATCCCGGGTCTCCAGGATCACGCCCTGGGTCAAAGGCAGGCGCCAAACCGCTGCGCCACCCAGGGATCCCTCTTACGATTTTCTTAATCACATTTTCCTTTCTCTAGCTGACTTTATTCTAAGAACATATACTATATGTATATAACATACCAAATATGTGGGTTTTTTTTTAAAGATTTTATTTATTTATTCATAGAGACAGAGAGAGAGAGAAGCAGAGACACAGGCAGAGGGAGACGCAGGCTCCATGCAGGGATCTCGACGTGGGACTCAATCCCGGTTCTCCAGGATCACACCCCAGGCTGCAGGCGATGCGAAACCGCTGTGCCACTGGGGCTGCTCAACATACCAAATATGTGCTAATCAACTGTTTATGTTATTGGTAAGGCTTCTGGTCAGGAGTAGGCTATTAGTGAGTTTTGAGGAAGTCAAAAGTTATACGTGGATTTTCTTCACTTTCTTTTTTTTTTAAGTGGGCTCAGTGTGGAGCTTGAACTCATGACCTTGAGATCAAGACCTGAGCTGAGATCAAGAGCCAGAGGCTTAACTGACTAAGCCATCCAGGTGCCCCTAAAAGTTATATGTGGATTTTCTTTTTTTTCTTTTCCTTAAGATTTTATTTATTTATTCACTAGAGACACAGAGAGAGAGAGAGAGAGGCAGAACTCACAGGCAGAGGGAGAAGCAGGCTCCATGCAGAGAGCCTGACATGGGACTTGATCCCAGGTCTCCAGGATCAGGCCCTGGGCTGAAGGTGGCACTAAACTGCTGAGCCACCCAGGCTGCCCTATATGTGGATTTTCAACTGCACCAGGCCGGCACCCATAACACCCAAGTCATTCAACGGTCTGCTGTGTTCAACTATCTACCATTGGAATAGGGGTGTTTGTTTTTTTTAATATATATATTTTAAAAGTAGGTTCCATGCCCAGTGTGGAGTCCAACACAGGGCTTGAACTCATGACCATGAGATCAAGACCTGGGCTGAGATCAAAAGTCGGATGTTTGGGACACCTGGGTGGCTCAGCAGTTGAATGTCTACAGGTTGTGATCTCGGAATCCCTGGACTGAGTCCTGCATTGGGCTCCCTGCAGGGAGCCTGCTTCTTCCTCTGCCTGTGTTTCTGTCTCTCTCTGTGTGTCTCTCAAGAATAAATAAATAAAATATATTTTTAAAAAGTTGGATGTTTAACTGACTGAGCCACACAGATAGTCCAAGGTCTTGTTGAGAAAAGAGGTGTGTCTACGATAGAGTTCAGGGTGGGGGGAGTGTCTGTGAACTTAGATAAGAAAAAATATCCTGGGATCCCTGGGTGGCGCAGCGGTTTAGCGCCTGCCTTTGGCCCAGGGCGCGATCCTGGAGATCCAGGATCGAATCCCACGTCAGGCTCCCGGTGCATGGAGCCTGCTTCTCTCTCTCTCTCTGTGTGTGTGTGTGTGTGACTATCATAAATAAAAATAAATAAATAAATAAAATGAAATAAATTTTAAAAAGAAAAAATATCCTATTTCCACTCACCTGTCATGGAAAATTAGCCTTCTCTTCAATTATAAATGTGCACACCACAACACAGGCCTATTAGCCATACCATGGCTTTGTCACCCATAGAAGTCATAGCTATTTTCAGAGCACATTAGAACATTGTTGCAGTTATCTCAAAATATAATTTTGAATACACTCATTACCTTTTGAAAATTACAGTAATTATTAGACCCGCCACTAGATATTGTTATTTAATGTGTCAATAAGGTAATAACTCTTATTATATCATATTTCAAAAATATTTTGATAACTGTACTTCAACATAATTAGCTCTCATAATCCTAAATATTTTATTTTATGCATTTAAAGACATTATTCTGAAAGGAAGTCTACAGGCTTCTCTAAAATGTATGGGAGGGGCATCTGGGTGGCTCAGTGGTTAAGTATCTGTCTACAGCTCTGATCCTGATCCTGGGGTCCTGGGATCGAGTCCTGCATCAGGCTCCCTGCATGGAGCCTGCTTCTCCCTCTGCCTGTGTCTCTGCCTCTCTCTTTCTCTCTCTCCCTCTATCTGTGTGTCTCTCATGAATAAATAAATAAAATCTTTTTAAAAATAAATAAATGAATAATAAAATGTCCATGGGACAAGTGGTTAAGAACCCTACTCTGAGAGTGCAGCATATACAAAATTTATACCACACTCTCCACGATAAAGTATTGTAATGGGAATTGCAAGTGTCACACCCAATTCTCTTTCTGTCAAACAGGTACCACTATTTTTTTTTTTAAGATTTTATTTATCTATTTGAGAGTGAGAGCATGCACATGTGTGTGGAAGCACCAGCGGGGAGAGGGAAAGAATCCTGAGCAGACTCCCCGCTGAGCATGGAGTCTAATGTGGGGCTCAATCCCACCACCCTGAGACCATGACCTGAGCCGAAACCAAGAGTCCAATGCTTAACCAACTGAGCCACCCAGGTACCCCAAACAGGGACCATTTTGCTCTTCCCATCCCATTCTGGTCTCTTTCCACTCTCTTCAGTTGGACAAACCCCTTGTTCACATGATTTCCATTCTTATTTCAATAAGAATGAAAAAATAATAATAAGAAGAATGATTATTAAATATAAATAGCCAGCCTGGCCTCTCTCTGAGCCCTAATTGCGTAGTAACAATTGTCTATATTTCTTGTTATGTGCCCAACATTATCTCAAGTTCTCCATTTTTCTCCACAAATTACCTCTTTTTCCTAATATTTGTCTTCTCTTATTCTCCCAAGAGCAAAATGCAACTTCTCGGCTTTGAGTGCTCTGTCTTTTAAGTTTCTGCTAGTTGGGCAACAAAGCACATAAATTCTCCTAGGCCTCTGAGTTTCAGTGTCCAATTGTATGATGATTTACTTTTAAATACTTTAATATTAACAGTGTGATGTATGTGTGTATAAATTAACTTGAAGCTATACCTGAGAGGCAGTGCACATGTAAAGTACCCTAATTAAGAATCCATGCTCTAGGGAAGGATTAGTTAGCATTTGAAGTATCCTAATCAGAAATTCATTCCTTGAGATGTTACACAAGCGCTTCAAATCCATTATTGATTTACAAATGAAATGATATATGGTCTCATTCATTTGGGGAATATAAAAAATAGTGAAAGGGAAAAAAGGGGAAAGGAGAAAAAAATGAGTGGAAATATCAGAAAGGGAGACAGAACATGAACGACTCCTAAGTCTGGGAAACGAACTAGGGGTGGTGGAAGGGGAGGTGGGCAGGGGGTGGAGGGGACTGGGTGACAGGCACTGAGGGGGGCACTTGACTGGGATGAGCACTGGGTGTTATTCTATATGTTGGCAAATTGAACACCAATAAAAAATAAATTTATATATAAAAAAAAGAAATGATATGATGCCTGGGATTTGCTTCAAAATAATCCAGAAGGCGAGCCAAATAGGTAGGAATGTGGATTGAAACAAGATAGACTTTGAACTGGTAGTTGTTGAAACTGGTGGTGGGTAACGGTGTGGATGGTTCATTAACATTATATGTATCCTGTATATATTTGAAACTTTCCATAATAAAAACTTTTGCATTATGCTATGCAATCTATACTAGAGGTCTGTCTAAAAATAACAAACTGGGGTGCCTGGGTGGCTCAGTTGGTTAAGCGTCTGCCTTTAGCTCAGGTTATGATCCCAAGGTCCTGGGATGGAGCCCTGCATTGCGGCGAGACCACTGCTCCCTCTCCCTCTGCGTCTCTCTTGCTCTCACTCTCTCAAATAAATAAATAATTTTTTTTTTTTAAAAAGATAACAAACTGAACACATGCCATCTACCTTCCTTCCTGAATCCTCACTAAAATGACTGTAGGGGGAGTTTTCCTTTAAAAAAGGAGGCCCAAGTGCATAAAGTTGGACAGAATGGAAGGAAACATTTTTTTTTTTTTTAATTTTTATTTATTTATGATAGTCACAGAGAGAGAGAGAGGCAGAGACACAGGCAGAGGGAGAAGCAGGCTCCATGCACTGGGAGCCCGATGTGGGATTCGATCCCGGGTCTCCAGGATCGCGCCCTAGGCCGAAGGCAGGCGCCAAACCGCTGCGCCACCTAGGGATCCCTGGAAGGAAACATTTTGGAGGTTGGTTGAACAATGGTTGACTGATAAAGGATTAGCTGACCAAGGAAATGGGACCAACCTGTTTTATGCTACAGAATCGACTCCCTGGAGATGCCTGGGTGGCTCAGCAGTTTAGCTCCTGCCTCAGCCCAGGGTGTGATCCTGGAGTTCCAAAATCGGGCTCCCCCATCGAGTCCCACATCCGGCTCCCTGCGTAAAGCTGCTTCTCCCTCTGCCTGTGTCTCTGCTTCTGTGTGTCTCTCCTGAATAAGTAAATTAAAATCGAATACATACATACATACACACATAAGTACACAAGAATCTAGGTGTCTGTCTCACCTACCACACTCACAAAACACTGGAGATGTGCTCCAGAGAGGGTAAAACAGGTTTGGGCTGGTAGATACCAGGCTCTGATAAGAAGGTACTGTACTAATAACAGAGAGATTAAATGGACACTCTCTAAAGGTCTAGATCTCTTGTGTTACACAAGATAACGCAAGATGCTTCTGTGTTCTTAGTTTCACCTTCCTGGAGAAGTCTTGCCTGGGAGCTCTTCACCTGCAATGGACTGGCTGCCCCCTGCCCGGGGTGAATAGCAGTCATCCTAGGATCTCTCTTTACCTCTTCCTAAGGGCACCTCTCTCCTGTGTTGCCTATCGTTCTCCCTAGATTGCTTAGATTCTTCCTCTTTCTTAATTTACTTCATCTTTTGCTGAAGCACATCCTACAATAGCTATTTGAGAAAGACAGTATTGCTCAGTTCTCGCTATAACGTGCTCTATACCAACCACAATACCTTACGTGGGCACCAGCCTTCAGCAGGGTACTAGATTCAGTTGGGCTTCCTTTAAACTAGTAATCCTGATTGGTTATGACAATCAGCGGCTCCTGGGTGGCTCGAGGGTTGAGCGTCTGCCTTTGGCTCCGGGCATGATCCCGGAGTTCTGGGATCGAGTCCCGCATCGGGCTCCCTGCATGGAGCCTGCTTCTCCCTCTGCCTGTGTCTCTGCCTCTCTCTGTGTCTCTCATGAATAAATAAATAAAATATTTAAAAAGAGAGATGGGGATCCCTGGGTGGCGCAGCGGTTTGGCGCCTGCCTTTGGCCCAGGGCGCGATCCTGGAGACCCGGGATCGAATCCCACATCGGGCTCCCGGTGCATGGAGCCTGCTTCTCCCTCTGCCTGGGTCTCTGCCTCTCTCTCTCTCTCTCTCTCTCTCTCTCTCTGTGACTATCATAAATAAATAAAAATTTTTAAAAAACTAGAAAAAAATAAATAAAATCTCTAAAAAGAGAGAGAATCACCTAGGATGCTTGTTAAAAGCCTGCAGATTCCTGGGACCCATCACGGACTTTCTGGTTAGAACCTCTCAGGTAAGAACTTGGAAGTTTAATAAATTCTGCCATCTAGAAAGAATGAGAAACACTCCTGTGGATGTTTGGTTCTATAAACCCAAGTCTTCAAATGTTTCCCCGGGAGGCATATTAGAGCCACCTGGGGAGTTTGACAAAAATACAAATGCTGCTAAAAAGAAAAAAATGCAAATGCTACTGATTCAGCCCCAGAGATTCTGATTTCAGAGGATCTGATGCGAGTCTTGGGAATCTGAAGTTTTAATAATCCCTCTCTCCCTCTGGGGATTCTGAAATGCAGCCAGGAGCCAGGGGACCAATGCATTAGCACATAGTGCTACCAGTTAATTCAACTTCTTATATCATTTCTTCACTTTCCATTGATTTTGACCTTTATGATGTTCAAGGTACTTCCTGTTATTTGCAGATCTACTGTGAGAGATAAAGGTCACTAAGTCATGATCCCTAGCTACAACAGCTTCAGTCTAGAGTGAAAGACAGGCATAAAACAGTTAGCTAGAAGACAATGCTCATCAGAGGTCAGTATATTTTAACCCAACCAGATTATGTATGCTCCCAATTGTACCACGTGCATTTGTTGAGTGCCTATTTCTGTGTTAGGTACTGTGTGGTTTGAACACTTGACACTCCTCCAAATCCATATATAAATTTAGGGGACATGAGCTTTATTTTTGGTGGTGGTGGTAGTTTAATTACAAAGCAAGGGGAATCCCTGGGTGGCTCAGCGGGTTGGCGCCTGCCTTTGGCCCAGGGCACAGCCCTGGAGTCCTGGGATCGAGTCCCACGTCGGGCTCCTGGTATGGAGCCTGCTTCTCCCTCTGCCTGTGTCTCTGCCTCTCTCTCTCTCTATCGTGAATAAATAAATAAAATCTTTTTAAAAAATAATAATTACAAAGCAATCTGAATCATAATTTCTGATTCTGATGTTGTGTCCTCTATTTTGGGAAATCAAATTTCCCTCTATATTGGGAAATCACTTGATGAATTATTTTACTACAGGTGATAAATGGAAATATCAGGACACTTACTTAAAATTCTATCTAAACTCATTATGAAATGTTACCACCCCACTCAGAGGATATTTGGGAATATGTATGACAGGAGGATAGTTTTTGAGTTTTGGCTGCCACCATGATTCTCAGGAGACGGTTGTGTTACTGTGAGCCAGGACTGCTAAGGACTATCCTGGTGATATGCAGGACAGTCCAGTGTGTTGAAGAACTGCCCTAAATCCCACTATTGCCCCTGCTGCGATATAGTGGTAGCATATTTCTTCTTTTTAAAATTTTGTATTTATTTTTCTTACAACATGGGGCTTGAACTCCAAGATCAAGAGTTGCATACTCTACAGACTGAGCCAGCTAGGTGCCCCTCAGATCCTTGATTTCCCCACTTGGGAGACACTGAGAGCTCAGCCCCAGGTATGCTGGGCTTGCCCAGCCTCTTTTCCCAGTCTTGCATCCAGCACAAGAGGAGGAAGTTTCAAATCCCTGATCTCTCTCTCAATCCTCATCACCTTTGCAAATACCAGCTCAGCCTACTCAGGGTTGTGAGATCATCCTGTAATCTACAAACACAGAGGGGGCTAAAGCCAGATTTGGGTAGGAGGGGCTCCCCTAATGGAAACATAATTTACCGCAGCATAGCCCTGCAAGAAGATACTAAGAGAACACTTTGCATGTCTTCCTGAAGCATCACAGTACTGTGGACCCCAAGAAAAATGAGGATAAATTTGCTTCTATATGAGTAACTAAAAGAGCCCAAAATAGATAAAATTTCTCCAGAATGATTGTTTTTTAAAGACACAGTGTTGGTCAGCTTCTCTTCAAAAAACCTCCTACCCCATCCAAAGTCTTCCATAGCCTTGCAGTGATTAAATGGCAGGCATTTTTTATCTTTCCATGTGCTGTTCCATGTTGGAGGCACCACACCCTTCTTTCATTGAGAAATACTTTGCCATTTCCTTTTTTTTTTTTTTTAATTTTTTTTTTTTTTTATTTATGATAGTCACAGAGAGAGAGAGAGAGAGAGAGAGGCAGAGACATAGGCAGAGGGAGAAGCAGGCTCCATGCACCGGGAGCCCGACGTGGGATTCGATCCCGGGTCTCCAGGATCGCGCCCTGGGCCAAAGGCAGGCGCCAAACCACTGCGCCACCCAGGGATCCCTACTTTGCCATTTCCAAAAAAGAGCTTAGCAGTGGCTGCCTGGGGCTTCCCTTCCAGGATCTGCCTACAGAGCTGGCCCTGGTCCCCTTGCTTCTAAGGGACAGTGTGGCACAGCATCAATGCAGCACACCACTCTTAGGTCACCAACATGGGAAGCCTGGCTCCATGATGAGCTGTGTCATTGTGCATGAATTATTCATCACCTCTGTGCCTTCTTTTTTTCATTTGACAGTGATTGTAAAACTTGTTCCTACCTTGTAGGATTGCTGTGTTATCCTATATAACATGAATGAAGCCACATACTAAGCATGAACTAAATGTTAGCCCTTATTCAAACATCTCTACTGTAGCTTTCAACATTGCGTAAGTAGGCTTCACTGAATTTCTTGTTGAACAACAATGTAATTGTAGGTTTTCTCTAAGCTAATGGTGGAACTCAGCATAAAGAAAATCAGGGCAGGGCAATCCTGGTGGCTCAATGGTTTAGTGCTGCCTTTGGTCCAGGGCGTGATCCTAGAGATCCAGGATGGAGTCCCACATGGGGCTCCCTGCGTGGAGCCTGCTTCTCCCTCTGCCTGTGTCTCTGCCTCTCTGTGTGTGTGTGTCTCTCATAAATAAATAAATAAAATCTTTAAAAAAAAGAAAGAAAATCAGGGCAGACTGTAGCTATCCTTGTGGTGAGCAGAGCATAATGTATAAATTTGTCAAATCACTAAAACTAATGTAATGTGTGTGTCAACTATACTCAAATTAAAAAAGAAGAAAGAAAAGAAAAAAAAAAAAAAAGAATCAGGATAACTGCTTTGTACATCAGAGTTGCCAACTTTCCCTACCTGTAGGAGTTGAGTTGTGCTTTTAAAGCATATTCGAGACTGCATAAGCCATAATGTGTTTGTGGGTGATGGTCTATTTTTACTCTTTCTTTGAGCTAGATATTTTAGTCAAATTATGGAATGCAGATAAATATGAATTCCTTCATGAGAATGATCTGAATGTTAATAGGCTTGCTTATAAAAAAATATTCATCCTGTCTCTTCCCTTCCCCCTGGAGCATGAGCTGAGATGTACAGTTGAGTCAAATTTATAATGTGCTTCTGACCTTATGAGAAATAAGCCCTTGGAGACAAGCATGGATTTCCAAGTTGTCTAGTTCCTGTGAAATTATAATGGGTAGGTTTGGTTTTAGATGAACTGTCAGTTAAGGCAGTTTTTCCCCCCTACAGTATGAGTAATAATGGTAGTTATTAACATAGAAGCCAAAATACCTAGAATTAAGATTTTGGCAGAACACACTGAGACATTCCACAGTTTTGGACATTTAAGTATATGCCTTGATGAAATGTTCGCTTCTCACTTAACAGATTTTAAAAGCCAGAGGTGGAAATAAGTGATAGAAATAAAAGTAATGACAAATGTACCTCAAATGCTCTCCTCCAGTGAATTTTAAAATTAAAATTAGGATAAAGATAAAAAGCCTAAGAAGATCAGGTCTAAGGGATTTGCAAACAGCTTAGAAAATACTTAAGAAACTAACAGAAGAGCATTTCAGACACTTTAAATTTCCTGGGAAGCTTTGCTCCTTGTGAGGGTATAATACTTTGAAAATGTTTTTCATGTCAGGGCTGATCTTTCAAATCTAGCACAAAGTAATAAGTGAAATGGTTTCCTTTGGCCTATTTTTGACATAAATCTATCTCTAGTTTCCTTCTGGTTTTGCCAAAACAGGCCTGCCCGTCAACGACTGGAGTGGAAATCCCTGAATTGGTGTGTCTTATCCCCATCATGGGCCCCTGGGACCCATCACTACAAATCAGTCTCCACTTGGCTGTGGACTGCTGCTTGGACATTCCTTTAGATTTTCTCCTCTTCCTTCTGGCTAAGAGTGCACAGAGAGTGCTAGGCCATATGGGGTCCTTCTTGCCCTACTTGGCTGCATGTTCTAGACAAATGCAATGAGAAAAAGTGGTTTCTGTTTGCAAATCAATGTTGTGAAATTATTGTACTATCTAAAGCAGGGCTTGCTTCATTAAAGACAAAAATCTTTCTCCACATTTTTAAAAAATATTTTATTTATTTATTCATGAGAGACAGAGAGAGAGGCAGAGACACAGGCAGAGGGAGCAGCAGGCTCCCCAGAGGGAGCCCGATGCAGGATTCGATCCCAGGACCCCAGAATCATGCCCTGGGCTAAAGGTAGGTGCTTAACCACTGAGCCACACAGGCATCCCATCCACAGTTAATAGTCATTCTAGGGCTGCCCGGGAGGCTCAGCAGTTTAGTGCCGCCTTCAGCCCAGGGTGTGATCCTGGAGACCCGGAATCGAGTCCCACATCGGGCTCCCTGCATGGAGCCTGCTTCTCCCTCTGCCTGTGTCTCTGCCTCTCTCTGTATGTCTCTCATGAATAAATAAATAAAATCTTAAGAAAAAAGAAAAAGTCATTCTAGTTTCATCTCATCCCCCACCCTACCTGTTTACCTCAGTTCTTCTCTCCATGAGTGGTCGTTTCCTCTGTAGTCTCTCATGGGGCATGGAGTATTCTATTATCCTCCTAGGCATTTGAGGTTTTGTCATGATGGCTATTCATCAATCTCCTTCCATAATTATCATTGCTTATGAAAATCTAAGGCATAAATTTCCATTAAAAATCAATTCAGGGGCACCTGGGTGGCTCAGTCGGTTAAGCATCTGCCTTTAGCTCAGGTCATGAACCCAGGGTCCTGGGATGGAGCCCAGCTCAGCAGGGAGTCTGCTTCTCCCTCTCCCACTGCCCTTCCCACCACACCCATTCATGCTCTCCCTCTCTCTCAAATAAATACAAAAAACATTTTTTTAAAATAAATTCATTCCCAAAGCCTACTTCCTCCCTTTTTCTCAAGTGGAACAATGCTATTTTTGGACTAACAAAAAACGATGCTTCAGAGAGGGTGTGAAGATCTAAGGAAAATTTTCTCTCAGTAAGTGTATTTTCTCATTAAGTAAAAATGACCCCAAAAAATAAAATAAAATAATAAAAATAAAAATAAAAATGACCCAATTTCCAAACGTGTAAGTGATCAAGTTCCCCCCCCTGCAAAAACTAAATATTAGATTGTTTTGTTTAAAGATTTTACTTATTTATTCATGAAAGACACAGAGACACAGGCAGAGGGAGAAGCAGGCTCCATGCCCAGAGCCCAATGCAGGACTCAATCCCAGGAATCCAGGATCACACCCTGAGCCAAAGGCAGACGCTCAGCCACTGAGCCACCCAGGTCTCCCTAAATATTAGATTGAAAAAAAGATCTAATAGAGAATTCGAGACATTGGATGTTAAAGTGTGCCTATATAATGAACAATAATGAAAATGGTGGAGGATTTAAGTTACTCTTAAGAAATTTTTAAAATCAAGCAATTTCTAAAGGCTGATAAAAGACTTTTTTAATGTTTCTATGAATTTTTTGTCTTTAAAGGGTTAAGGGAACCTTTCTTGCAGACACACCACTAATGTTACATACCAGTAGGGGGCACTGAAACATTGCTTTTAAACATTATTTAAAGTACTTTAATCAAAAAGAAATAGGGCTTTTTGGCGACTTTTCTTTGCCCCTTCTTATTCATCAGAAGATGATAGAGGACATTGGCAAGGCAGAGAAATACAGTTCAAGTAGAAGATCAAAGCTAACAAAACCATGACTAAGTTTGCAGAGAATCATTTTCTGTGCAAAAAGCAGTGTGGCAATGTTTAATATGTTTAGAGTGAATGGCTCATGAATATAAAACTTCATGCTAGTTCTCTGACACCCCACAGTGACTGTAGACAATTATGTATGAGGATCCCCCAAACTGAAACAAATGGCCAAACTCAATTGTACATGGTCTATTGTACATTTTGATGGTTTAGAAAATGCAACTTTAGAAAATACTAGATTGTGAGGTGCCTGGGTGGCTCAGTGGTTGAACGTCTGTCTTCGGCTCAGGGTGTGATCCTGGGGTCTCAGGATCGAGTCCCACATTGGACTCCCCGCATGGAGCCTGCTTCTGTCTCTGCCTGTGTCTCTGCCTCTGTGTGTCTCTCATGAATAAATAAATAAAATATTTAAAAAAAGAAAATATTAGATTGTAATAGCTTTCAGAGATAATAGTTTAGGCCTGGAACATTTAGCTGTCCACTTGAGGTGTGGCAAGGATATACGGTGAAGAACGGCCACATGGTATTCTTGGGTGAGGGTGCCATATTCACCTGGGAAGTCTGGACTACTGGGGGCCTTGACTCCTGGCTGGGACAATCAACATTGTGAGATAAATGAACATCTTTTAAAACAGTGAGTGCTCAGTTTCTTGGAGTGTTTATTTCTCCGAGAACAGAGGGAAAAGCCAGCCCATGCATTTCCCTTTGGCCATGCCATACAGCTAGAGAATGTGCATTGCATTTAGCCCAGCTTGTGGCACTTTTGTCCTTTGGTTTGCAAATTTTAGTAGTACAGACAGAGGCCAACAGCACAGAAAAAAAAAATCCCAAAGGCTCTGAATATGTTAAGATTTATTTGATTTTTTTCCACCTTTTTTTTTTAAGGATTTTATTTATTTATTCATGATAGACATAGAGACAGAGACACAGGCAGAGGGAGAAGCAGGCTCCATGCCGGGAGCCTGATGTCGGACTTGATCCCGGGTCTCGATCCCGGGTCTCGATCCCGGGTCTCGATCCCGGGTCTCGATCCCGGGTCTCGATCCCGGGTCTCCAGGATCACACCCTAGGTCAAAGGCAGGCAATAAACCGCTGAGCCACCCAGGGATCCCCTAAGATTTATTTTAAATACCAGGCCCATGGGCAGGCCTGGTGGCTCAGCGAGTGGTTTAGCGCCGCCTTCAGCCCAGGACATGATCCTGGAGACCTGGGATCGAGTCCCTGCGTGGAGCCTGTTTCTCCCTCTGCCTGTGTGTCTGCCTCTCTCTCTCTGTGTGTCTCTCTCAAATAAATAAATAAATAAATAAATAAATAAATAAATAAATAAATAAATAACCAGGCCCAGCCCTGCTCGTCTCTTGTGGGGTAAGCTTGGTGCTCTGTCCCTGCCAAGATGTAAAGAAGTCTCTCTGCAAGATAATTTAGCTTCTCCGGATAGGAGATGAGCAGGGTTTAGATCCGACATGGGAGGAGATGCAGGAATAGAACTGAGCCGAATGCAAGCTTCTGTGGGGGATGTCCATTTCAAAAGTGGGTTCTTGGGACACCTGGGTGGCTCAGCGTTTTAGTGCCTGCCTTCAGCCCAGGGCATTATCCTGGAGTCCCAGGATCAAGTCCCACATCGGGCTCCCTGCATGGAGCCTGCTTCTCCCTCTGCCTGTGTCTCTGCCTCTCTCTGTCTCTCTCTGTCTCTCTCTCTCTGAAACTCTCATGAACAAAAAACATCTTAAAATAAATAAATAAACAAACAAACAAACAAATAAACATTGTCATCGGCCTAAACAGGTGTATGGCAAGGCATGGACAATGCTGCTGAGGCCAAGTCTCAGAGGTGGGAGTCACTAACAGCTCACATTACTAAGTGTGATTCTGTAAGGCCCAGCTGCCAGAGGCCTGGGAGGAAGCCTCAGAAGTTACCTGGAGGGCCAGTGTTCACAATCTGGGTGGACTGGGTCTAATGCAGACACATCTGAGGCCTGTTCCAGGGAAGGCTGGTGGCCTTAGAATGCCTCACAGCCACGCGGACCATAGCGGGCACTGAGCTCCGAAGCACTCTGGGTGGCTGGGAGTGGGAGGGAGGAGGTTCAGGTAGGTTTTGCATGCTCCTGCTGGCTCTGGGGGAGGAGGGGGGTTCTGCTCCCGCGGGGTTTTGGGGGGCTGCCATAAGATCTGGTCTTGTGCTTGCTTTATCCAATAGGCCCGCCTTCCCTTTCTTTTTTTTTTAAAGAATTCATATCTTTAAATAAATTCTACACCGTATGTGGGGCCTGAACTCACCACCTCGAGGTCAAGAGCCAGATGCCCCAGCCTTCCTGCGCATGCTTATCATCCAAAGACTCTGCTTGTCCTTAGGGTGGTGTTTCTAAGGGCTCTGCAGAGCCTTAGGGAAGGAGGGAGAGAAGGCTCCAGGGCCTAGGGAAAGCTGGGTGGGGACCTCTTTTTCCTCCCATCCTTACTTGTCCAAGAATTGTTTACAAAAGGCCAGGATGGACCTGTGTGGATGGCATGGTTAAGCGCTCATGGACTATAGATACAAGACCAATCAAGGGCGCCTGGCTGGCTCTGTTGGAGGACACGATTCTTCTTTTTTTCTTTTTAAGATTTTATTTATTTATTCATGAGAGACACAGAGGCAGAGACACAGGCAGAGGGAGAAGCGGGCTCCATGCAGGGAGCCTGACGCGGGACTCGACCGTGGGCCTCCAGGATCACACCCTGGACTGAAGGTGGCGTTAAACCACTGAGCCACTCGGGCTGCATCAGTGGATGAGATTCTTGATCTCCCAGTGGTGAGTTCGAGCCCCACATTGGGTGTAGAGATTACTAACAAATAAACTTAAAAAAAAAAAAAAAAAAAAAGACCAACTGGGAGGGGATATAAGCCCCCGATGGAACTAAGGCCATGGTGGATTCGCACTCAGCAGAGTACTCCTCTAAATATGTTCAGAAGGAATCGTGACCCGTAAACGTGTCTACAATGTCTGGGCCTAATCCCACCTACAAAGCACCTTTATAGGATTGTCTCAGTTGACCCCGCCACAGCAGGTAGTCATCATTCCATTAGGGGACATCATTATTATTCAGATAAAGAACCTACCTGGAGGGGTACGGGGCAGAGCATAAGTTTGAATTCAGGTCTTTTAATTTCCCTCCTAGTGTTCTCACCAGTTCTTATTGACCAGTGTTGGGTTGGTGAGGAAGGGTAATAGTAGTAAATTTACTTATTAAGGAAGCCGTTAGGGCAGCCCTGATGGCGCAGCGGTTTGGCGCCTCCTGCAGCCTGGGGTGTGATCCTGGAGACCCAGGATCGAGTCCCACGTCGGGCTTCCTGCATGGAGCCTGCTTCACCCTCTGCCTGTGTCTCTGACTCTCTCTCTCTCTGTGTTTATGAATAAATAAAATCTTAAAAAAAAAAAAAAAAAAGGAAGCCGTTAAAAGCAATGACTCTAGGGGATCCCTGGGTGGCTCAGCGGTTTAGTGCCACCTTTGGCCCAGGGGCGATCCTGGAGTACCGGGACCGAGTCCCACGTCGGGCTCCCTGCATGGAGTCTGCTTCTACCTTCTCCTGTGTCTCTGCCTCTCTCTTTCTATGTCTATCATAAATAAATAAATCTTAAAAAAAAAAAAAAAGCAATGACTCTAGACTTTCTCAGTATCCCAGCTCTCACACTAGCTAACTACATGACCTTGGGCTAGTGACTCAATCTCCCCATCCTCACCTGTAAGAGAAGACTACCTCCCCCCAAAGTTTTTTTTTTTTTTTTTTCCCCAAGATTTTAATTTAATCATGAGAGATACAGAGAGAGAGGCAGAGACGCTGAGGGAGAAGCAGGATCCTGGCAGGGAGCCCGACGTGGGACTCGATCCCAGGACCCTGAGATCACGCCCTGAGCCAAAGGCAGCCACCCAGGCGTCCCCCCTCCAAAGGTTTCTGAAGACGAAATGAGTTTATATGGTACAGTGCTTAGAACAAAACCTCCAATGCTGACCATGCCGCTTGTGAATAAACCCAGCATTAGCAGATGGATTTGGCTGAGGCTTTGGCTCTCAAATTAGTGTTTTATTAGTTCCTTCATGGAAGGTTAAAAATCTAACCTAATCTTTGAATAAAACATACCTGATCATTCAGTCAGTGTATTAGTTTGCTTAGGCTGCCATAACAAAATACTACACACTGCAGGGCTTACACAGCAGAAATTAATTTTCTCATGGTTCTGGAAGCTAGAAGTCCAAGATCAAGGTGCCAGCAGGATTGTTTGTGTTTTGGAAGCCTCTCTCCTTGGCAAGCAGAAGGCCTCCTTGTCTCAGTGTCCTCAAGTCATATGCCTCTGATGTCTTACCTTGTACCCAAATTTCTATTTATTCTTATAAGAAAACCAGTTAGATTGGATCTGGGCCCACCCTAATGACCTCATTTAACTTAGTTACCTCTTTAAAGACACTATCTCCAAATGCAGTCACATGGAGGTTCTGGGGGCTTCAATATATGAATTGGGGGAGGGGGGTGGATACAATTCAGCCCATAACAGATTCCTTATGCAAAAAAAAAAAAAAAAAAAAAAAAAAGGGCAGCCCCGGTGGTGCAGCCCAGGGCGTGATCCTGGAGACCCGGGATCGAGTCCCATGTCGGGCTTCCCTGCGAGGAGCCTGCTCTTCCCTCTGCCTGTGTCTCTGCCTCTCTCTATATATGTCTCTCGTGCATAAATAAATAAAATCTTAAAAAAAATAAAACAACAGGGGCACCTGGGTGCCTCAGTGGTTGAGCATCTGCCCTTGGCTTAGGTCATCATCTCGGAGTCCTAGGATCGAGTCCCATATCAGGCTTCTTGTGAGGATCCTGCTTCTCCCTCTGCCTATGTCTCTGCCTCTCTTATTTATATAAAATAAAATCTTAAAAACAATCCAGATGCCTTAATATTCATCAAAGAATGTGACAGATGTTATTTAAAGGGAGAAGTTGAGGGGAGCCCCGGTAGCCCAGCGGTTTAGCACCCCCTTCAGCCTGGGGTGTGATCCTTGGGGCCAGGATTGAGTCCCACATTGGATTCCCAGCATGCAGCCTGCTTCTCCCTCTGCCTCTGTCTCTGCGTCTCTCTCTCTCTCTCTCTCTTTCTCTCTGTGTCTCTCATGAATAAATAAATAAAATCTTTTTAAAAAATTTTTTTAAAATAATAAAATAAAGGGAGAAGTTGAGAGCTTGGGAGCATCCACTGATGCTAGTGAGACTACCATCACATGACCAGGAGGATGTTCAAGCATGAAAGTACTCTCCAGATTTTCAACCAAGTAGGAGATCAGTATTTAAAATTGGTCAGGGGGAGCAGAGGGAAATTAGTGAGGACTGAGGAGAGCTATTTCAGGAACACTGATGGCCTATCCTTGTCACCCCTCCCGACCCCACACACCTGTCCATCTCAAGGAAGGCCTGTGAGTTACAGCATTTCTTGAGTTAAAGCCCTCCTTATCAGGCCTGATAAGGAAGAGTGCTTTACCCCTTATTACTATATTTTTAAAGGATTTTATCTTAAATTACTCTCTATACCCAACATGGGGCTCAAACTCACAACCCTAAGATCAAGAGTGGCATGCTCTACAGGACTGAGCAAGCCCGGCACCCCGTACCCATTATTACTATTTTAGTAATTTCTCCATTATGACCTAGTTATTTATTTATTTGTTTATTTATTTATTATTATTTTTTATGATAGTCACACAGAGAGAGAGAGGCAGAGACACAGGCGGAGGGAGAAGCAGGCTCCATGCACCGGGAGCCCGACGTGGGATTCGATCCCGGGTCTCCAGGACCGCGCCCTGGGCCAAAGGCAGGCGCTAAACCGCTGCGCCACCCAGGGATCCCCATTATGACCCATTTAAAAATAATTTTTCCATTATGACCAGTTTAAGAATTGATTAGCAATGGCTCTTGCTAATAAAAGACTTCCACATCTTTAAATGTTTTGGGGTCACATTCTTACCTTCACTAGGTGACTTTTTTTTTTTTCCCCACTAGGTTATCTTAACAACTTTTTTTTGAAATTTCAGGTTCACCTGATTTCTTTTCTTTCTTTTTTTTTTTTTTAATAGATTTTACTTATTTCTTCATGAGAGACACAGAGAGAAAGGCAGAGACATAGGCAGAGGGAGATGCAGGCTCTCTCCTGGGAGCCCGATGCGCAACTCCATCCCAGGACCTAATCACGACCTGAGCCCAAGGCAGACGCTTATCGCTGAGCCACCCAGGCGTCCTAGGTTCATCTGATTTCTAATTTAAGAGGTTTTCATGATTCTCATCAACTTTTATTTATCAGTAACTAAATCTGTTGTATGGGCAGCCCTCTCTCCTCTCTGTGTATTCTCATGAATATATAAATTAAATCTTTGGGATCCCTGGGTGGCGCAGTGGTTTGGCGCCTGTCTTTGGCCCAGGGCGCGATCCTGGAGACCCAGGATCGAATCCCACATCGGGCTCCCGGTGCATGGAGCCTGCTTCTCCCTCTGCCTGTGTCTCTGCCTCTCTCTCTGTGTGTGACTATCATAAATAAATAAAATAAAAATTAAAAAAATAAATAAATAAATTAAATCTTTAAAAAAATAAATAAATTTGTTGTATGTTTTATTTTTTTAAAGATTTTACTTATTGGGATCCCTGGGTGGCGCAGCGGTTTATTTATTTATTTATTTATTTATTTATTTATTTATTTATTTATTTATTTATTTTTTAATTAACCAGGGCTGCCCTGTTGTAAGCTTTAATTGGGCTGTAAAAGTAAGGTGGCGATTTGTGATCTTTTAATAGAATCTGGTGTGTACACATAGGAACGTGCATGCGTGCATGCACACACACAAACACACACACATCTACACATGGTTTTACAGCACAACTGCCAAGATTAATCTAGGAATAACTGCAAAATCTGGTAATCTGGGTGGTGTTTCTTGTTAGAAAGAATTTGTCTACATGAACAGACATGAATCCTTTTTCATTTTAAAAGTGAATATGAAGGCAGCCCCTGTGGGTCAGCGGTTTAGCGCCGCCTGCAGCCCGGGGTGTGATCGCGGAAACCCGGGATCGAGTCCCACGTCGGGCTCCCTGCACGGAGCCTGCTTCTCCCTCTGCCTGTGTCTCTGCCTCTGTGTGTGTGTGTGTCCTTCATGAATAAATAAATAAAATCTTTAAAAAATAAAGTAAAAGTCAATATTAAAATTAAGCTACCAACTCCTTCCTAAATAACTATTTAAATAGTCTTAAAAAAAATCCAGGGGGATGCGTGGGTGGTTTAGCGGTTGACCGCCTGCCTTCGGCTCAGGGTGTGATCCTGGAGTACCGGGATGCATGGAGCCTGCTTCTCCCTCTGCCTGTGTCTCTCTCCCTCTCTCTGTGTTGCTCATGAATAAATAAAATCTTAAAAAAAAAAAAAATCCAGGACTTAGAAGTTATTATATTCGAATTCTATTTAAGTAGAACACTTATTGTTACTGTTGTTCATTTTATTTTGTTTTGTTTTGTTTTCAGAGAGCTAATTTTGTAGGATTTTTTATTTTCTCTTATTGAGAAAGTCACTTACTTGTCTTCAGTTTCTATGTTAGGGGCAACATCTACCTCTTGTGAAATATGTTGGGGTGTCTGAATGGTTCTTTTTCTTTCTAAGAATTTGACCCTAGGGCAGCCCAGGTGGGTCAGCAGTTTAGCGCCACCTTCGGCCTAGGGCGAGATCCTGGAGACCTAGGATCCAGTCCCACATCAGGCTCCCTGCATGGAGCCTGCTTCTCCCTCTGCCTGTGTCTCTGCCTCTCTGTGTGTCTCTCATGAATAAATAAATAAAATCTTAAAAAAAAAAAAAAAAAGAACCACAGAAAGCCAAAGAATACATTGTATCAATTTTCTCTTGAATTTTAGAGAAATTTTCTCTATTGTTAAGTTGGGCTGCCTTCTGTGATAACATTATCTGTGGAAGTTGACGCTGCCAGTAACATCATCACCTAACTCACCAAATGAGTCAGCTAACTTTATTTTTAACTGCTTTTCAATTGCCTGCTGAGACAGTCAAGAATAATAGGATTTTTGGGCAGCCCAGGTGGCTCAGTGGTTTAGCGCCGCCTTCGGCCCAGGGCATGATCCTGGAGTCTTGGGATCGAGTCTCACGTCAGGCTGCCGGGATGGAGCCTGTTTCTCCCTCAGCCTGTGTCTCTGCCTCTCTGTCTCTCATAAATAAATAAATAAACAAATTTTAAAAAAGAATAATAGGATTTTTAACGCCTTTTTGGCAAAGTTTTGGTATTATCAGACCATCTAAAAAGGTGGAGCAGAGGTTCAGAATCCTCAAGTCGTTTTTATGTATTGCTTTCTTTTCAAACTCAATTGTAGGGCGCTGATAGGTAGTAAAGATCTCTAATTTGAGACTTCTAAATGCTTGCTGTGATATACACACATTACTTGTGAATTCACAAATAATCAGTTGGATTTGGGCAAGCAATGTCATAACACTTGAATATGAAGGAGCCATGGTAGGATTTAGAACAAACACCAGTGATTTAGGAATCATATGTTTACTTAGATTAAAGTAATTCATAATGTAACAAAAAACCTACCCATAAGGTTGTACCAGTGTCAAAGAACAAACATGTCATCCCTGTTTCAGAGCATTGTTGGACACTATTTTAATCCTTATAATACCTCATTGAGGTATGTTTGTGACTAGTCATACCAAGATAAAAATTCAAAATGCAGAATAAATAGAACATTGCACAGGGAATAAAAGAGCTTCTAGTTGATCATGTCTTGTTGGTTTTCTGCTTTGGATGAAAAATGGATCACTTGGATGTCCCATTGGTGACTTCACTTTATCATATTTTGCATGTAGGGCGAACAAACGTCACGGTAGCATACTTGATATAAAAGGCTCCCCAATCTGTAAGACAGCCACCGTGTCTCCGCAGTTTCCTACTCCCTCCAGCCCTGGATGGAGACAACCCCAGGGGCCCAGTGGGACGTGCTTTCAGATTTTATTTTTTTAAAGATTTTATTTATTTATTTATTTATTTATTTATTTATTTATTTATTTATTTGAGAGAGAGGGAGAGAGAGGCAGAGACACAGGCAGAGGGAGAAGCAGGCTCCCTGCAGGGAGCCCCATTTGGGACTCGATCCTGATCCGGGGACTCCGACTCCGGGATCACGCCCTGAGCGGAAGGGAGACGCTCAACCGCTGAGCCACCCAGGCGCCCCCGTTTTCAGATTTTAGGCAGGCTTTTGATACAGCCGCGTCTATCATGAAAAGTGAAAAATCAAATCAAATATCAGACATATGGCTCTTAAAGAAGAGGGATAATATATTTGGATGATTGACTGACTTGACTTGGTTATCATCCGAAGCTTGGCACTGGTCTTCAACATCTGCGGACTCTCACAGCAATCGGATGAATCGGCAAAGTTCAACGGGTCATTCAAACGAGGATCTCTCCCGGAGATTCGAAAGCACGGAGGAGTGATTTTCCTTTTGTGATTCATTGGCAATTGAAACTGTTCCTGGCTAAAAGGAAGGCAGCCACAGAGAAGTTCTTCCGACTGCGGATCCCTGGGTGGCTCAGCGGTCCAGCGCCTGCCTTTGGCCCAGGGCGAGATCCTGGACACCCGGGATCTAGTCCCGCAACAGGCTCCCTGCACGGAGCCTGCTTCTCCTTCTGCCTGTGTCTCTGCCTTTCTCTATGTGTCTTTCATGAATAAATAAATAAAATCTTAAAAAAAAGAAGTTCTTCTGACTAATACTGACCCGTAGTCTGTGGTTTGTAGAAGCTGCCTATACTACTCTGTGTTGTGAGGTTAAAGGCAAGAGAACACACCCCACACAAACCTCTAGCCGAAGGATGTTTTACTCATGCTTTTTATGAGAACTGAGGGCATTAAGGTATGGCCCCATACCATTCCCATAGTAGTTCTCTAATGGTACTTTAAAAGTATTTCTGAATTTTATGTTCAGATGGTTGAGGAGGCACTTTCCGATTCATTTTGACATTGACTTCAAAATAGAAAGGAACACAAGAGTTTTATTTGTTCTGCTTGTACTTTTGTTTATTGTCTCAGGAAAGGAGACCTAAAGGCTTTGACCATCCCCAGCAATTTCAGCAATGGAGCTGGATTTCAAATAATATAGGAGTCAGGCCTCCACTTGAACTGTAAAATATATGTTCCTGTGTTCTAATCTAAATCCAAGCTTCTGAAACTCGTATGAAGAAAAGCTTCTAGGTAAAAATCCATTGCAAATAACCCCCTCCGATGGGGAGAGCTCAATCTAGGCTGTTCAATTTTGTTTCGTGTGCTTTTATTCAGGATAAAAAGAGCTTTGGAAAGAGTTCCCGAAAAAAAAAAAAAAAGAAAAAAGGAAAGAGTTCCCAAGAAGCCAACCATTCCGGAAGGGCAGTTGGTTCAAATAAGCAAGTGCTAATGGCTGACATCCCTCACATCATTTGCGTTATACAAATGCAAACACCAGCATTATTATTGTTATTTTTGTTCTATCTCTAGGCTTCTTTCATTAACATAACCTGAACTGGTTTCAGGCAGAGCTGATTGCAGATAACCGCCCCCCTCCACCAAACAAACCAAAAAAAGTCTAAAAGTCAGTTTTCTGGAAAAAATGTTGAATCATCGAATTAATCCCTAGCTCTAGTTAATTTCTCGTTCTCTTTTTAAAAATCTCAACATTTCATGGAGGTAGAAAGTTAGTGTTAAACAGGAAACAAGTTCTGGATTTTTTTATAACGGTAGGTTCATGTCTGCTATAATTAGATAAACTTGTAAGGAAAGACTTTAGGTCAATTTCTCAGGTTTTTGTACCTCAGTTTCAGTTTCTGTAAAATACGAATCATAATACCTCCTACCTTATTGGGTGGTTTTGAGGACTGATTCAGATGATAGCTATAAAGTGTTGAGTCCTTAAGAGTAGAAAAAATAGTCGTTTTTATTAAGAGGCACAAGGAAAATAGCTTTATGGATATATTCTGATTCTGGGATGCCTGGGTGGCTCAGCGGCTGAGCGTCTGCTTTCGGCCCAGGGCATAATCCCGGAGTCCCAGGATCGAGTCCTGCATCGGGCTCCCTGCATCGGGCTCCCTGCATGGAGTCTGCTTCTCCCTCTGCCTGTGTCTCTGCCTCTCTCTGCGTGTTTGTCATGAATAAATAAATAAAATCTTTTTTTAAAAAATGAAAAAATTTTGAAGCAAAAAGTCAATAAGTCAAATATGGCAAATATAACTCAACTTATATTTGTCAATTTATGTATCATCTTGTTTCAGATCATATATAAATCTGGAAAGCAGTGAGAAGGGTTCTCACCAAGCCTAGTCTTGGATTGTGGAAAGAGTTTTTCCTGGTTGGGTTCTTCCAGGGTGCAGGCATGCAATATAGCTGTCAAATGCTCTGTTTGTAATTTGTTGTCCAAACACAAAATTATTTAAAGCACACATGGCATCATATGAGACAAATCAATTTTTCTTCCAGCATGATATCAGTGATTGTTAATTAGAAATTCCATTTTTAAATGTTAAACCTTAGAATATAGAATATTTCAATGTGTTTTAAAGGCTGTATTTACCACCAAATAGAAACCTGATATCCTGGAGAAATACTCACCCTCCATCTATGTTTACTCTCTGGCACAGCAGACTTTGCATATGGGTGGGCCCTGTGAGTCAGCCAAATCTGAAATTTGATAAAACTCTTACCTCATGTTTTCACACCGTAACTGACACAGTGACTATATGTATCATTTAAAACACATGTGCTCTACACAGTCATTACCTCTTGTTATTGATTTTTATCAACAAATGACAAGCAATGTGGTTAGTTATAAAACGCTAAATTAGTTTCTTCTTCATTCTTTTATTATTGTCAGGACTCTCTCAGGGTTGCTTTACAATCACATTTGACTCTCTTTCCTTACTAATGTTATGGAAATAGGGAGATTTGATTTGAAAAAAATCTGATTATTGTAAAACAGCAATTAATTCTTACAGCTTAATTTGAACATTCATACATATTAGTTTTCCAAGTAAATAAGTAAAATGCCTCATTAAACTTCTTTTCTGCCAAAAACGTACTACCATCTGTGTTCTACATGGCAGCGTTTTCTTATTTAATACATATGTCCCCCTTTTTTGGAAGCATATTAAGAGCTTTAATATGACATGAAACAGAAATAAAATAGTGAAAACACATTGTGTTTAAGCGTGGATGCAAAATTCAGATTGGTGACATTCAAAGAATTTGGGATTTCATGTGCCATCCATGGATTTTATGGCAATTCTATGAGTCCTTAATGTCAGAAAAAAATTTAATTGTAACATCTATGCAGTTTGGAATTTGGGAGAGTTATTTTACGTCTCAAAGATAAAGACCTAGTGTTTAAAATAAATTGAATCTAAGGGGTAAATTCAGTGGGTAAAGCATGCAACTCTTTTTTTTTTTTTTTAAAGATTTTATTCAGGTAGCCCCGGTGGCCCAGTGGTTTAGCACCACCTTCAGTCTGGGGCCTGATCCTGGAGACCTGGGATCCAGTCCCAGGTCAGGCTCCAGGCAGGGAGCCTGCTTCTCCCTCTGCCTGTGTCTCTGTCTCTATCTGTCTCTCATGAATAGATAAATAAAATTTTAAAAGATTTTATTTATCTATTCATGAGAGACACAGAGTGGCAGAGACACAGACAGAGGGAGAAGCAAGTTCCATGCAGGGAGCCGGATGTGGGACTTGATCCTGGGACTCCAGGATCACGCCTAGAGCTGAAGGCAGATGCTCAACCCTGAGCCACCCAGGTGTCTCATAAAGCATGCAACTCTTCGTCTCTGGGTGGTGAGTAGGGATAGAGCCTACTTGAGAAAAAAAGTTGAACTTTAAATAAATAAATTAAATAAATTAAGTAAATAGGTTGAATGTCATCAAATAGTCTGCAAATCTCTAGTTTAAAAAGGTGCTGTTGAAAGAAAAGAAAAGAAAAGAAAAGAAAAGAAAAGGTGCTGTTGTGAAAAGCAATTCTATAGAACTCAGTTTTGGCCTGAATGTTAAGAAGCCTGCATTCTCATCCTGGTGCTTTACTAACTGTACAGTTTGGGGGCAATCTTTTTTTTTTTTTTTTTTTGCAGGGGAGTGGGAGAACACATGCCTTTTATTGGTCTAAGGAGCATAACTAGGTAATAGGCTTGGGCAGAGCTCCCCTATCTGTCCTGGCTCCCATCTTCCCTCTCCTGGGAGTTTGTGACTCACCCCCAGGGGAGAAGAGTGTTCTGGACAGGGGTGGCAGACAGAGCCAGGATAAAAAATACAGAACTGGGGTCTGAAAGGGTATCATGGTGAAGTAGAAAACACAGAGTTATGAGATCATCCAAATAAAAAGTCCATCAGGGCAGAAGAGAAGTTTCTCCACATGGGCCCCCCACCTACCCTTGCCAGGAATGGGAGGGGGCAGGAAGCTTGGCTGGAGGTTTCCTACTGCGTCCTTCGTGCCATCAGCATCTCTCAGATGTTGCCCTCAGCTTCCTTCACACTCCACTCGAGGTAGGATTTTTTCTGTTGTAGTTCTTTAATTTTTTCTTCTGCTATTTTCTGTTTCTCTAACAGTTGACTGTTAATTAATTACCTCCTTGGACTGAAGAATAAACATTCTTCCTACACCTTCATACATGTTAGTCTCATCTACCAAAGTCATAATCTCTGTAAGATTTGCGTGCTTTTTCGTTCTGTTTAGCTGTTCAATCTGTATGTCTGCAAGCTTCACCTTCTGTTGAGTGTCAATAACTTTGGCTTGAAGTTCTGTGAAGGCCTCGTTCAACCCCAGATCCACGGGAGCCGCCATCTTGGTTCACTCGGGCCAATCATTTAAATCCTCAGGGTCTCTGTTTTCTTACGGGTAAAAGGAGGAGTTTGTGTTAGACCAATAGCAATCACCTATAAATCTATCACCCAGATAGAACTACTGGTAACATTTTTTTCTTTTTCTTTTCTTTTCTTTTCTTTTTTTTAAGATTTTTTATTTATTGATGATAGTCACACAGAGAGAGAGAGAGGCAGAGACCCAGGCAGAGGGAGAAGCAGGCTCCATGCAGGAAGCCTGATGTGGGACTCGATCCCGGGTCTCCAGGATCACGCCCCGGGCTGAAGGCAGGCGCCAAACCGCTGCGCCACCCAGGGATCCCTGGCAACATTTTTTGATGTTTATTGATGGTGACAAACATTGGCTACTGAAAATATTGATGTTCTGGTTCATGACTTGCCCAATGCTTCTCTTCAGTTACAGGTTCGGAAACACTGTCTTTATTTGTGATAGGCAAATAAGCTGATGTAGCTTGTGTCTTTTGTCCACTTGAAGTAAGATCATCGAAACTCCAAGGACTGGGATCCCTGGGTGGCTCAGCGGTTTGGCACCTGCCTTTGGCCCAGGGCATGATCTTGGAGTCCCAGGATCAAGTCCCACGTCGGGCTCCCCGCAAGAAGCCTGCTTCTCCCTCTGCCTGTGTCTCTGCCTGTGTCTCTGCCTCTTTCTCTCTGTGTGTCTCTCATGAATAAAAAAAACAAAAAACAAAAAAACCCTCCAAGAACTGGGGGCCAGAGCTCATACTCCCAATGCCTGTGGATGGCACATTTATTTAACTTTTCTACCCCATCTTATAATTTTTCTTCAAAATTGATGATAATATTTCAATTTTTTTCCCAACTTAGCATTCTTTGTGTCTACCAAATGCTTTGTGTGTGTGATTCCTCCAAATAAATATTGTTAATATGCATTGGTTATTTTTTGTTGTTGTTAAAGATTTTATTTATTTATTCATGAAAGACATAGAGAGAGGGAGGCAGAGACATTAGCAGAGAGAAGCAGGCTCCATGCAGGAGCCTGATGTGGGACTCAATCCTACTCCAGGATCATGCCTTGGGCTGAAGGCAGATGTTCAACCGCTGAGCCACCCAGCCGTCCCTATGCATGGATTATTTAAGAGTATCACTGTCCTAACTCTGACATCAAAATCATATAAAGGAAAGTAAAAAAAAAAACCCGAAAAACATTTGTGAACTCAAGGAATTTTCCATCAAAACATTGTACTCTAAGATGCGTGATACCTGGCATACACATAGTAGGTGCTCTATAAGTCTTTGTTGAAAGGATAACAAAATCCAAAAGAAATTATCCCTCAAGAAAAATGAGTGACTCCTTCTACTATTGCTATAGCTACCACTTACTATGCCAAGTTTCAGAACATTGGTTTAAGAACCTGAAGCTGTGTTTTTTTTTGGTTATTTTCTATGGACACAGTGAAGAAAGGTCGTTTTAGGTTGATAGCAGTCCTCTTAATAATTTAGACAAGATAGCAGAAATGGGCAGTTGCCAGGAAGGGGAATACGAAGTATGAAGCGAAGTGTCATGACTGAAAAATAAACATCCAGGCTTTCCACTTACTCATTAAGTTGGACTTAAGTTACACATTTTGACAATCTTAAAATTTACTTATTTATTTAAATAAATAAGTAAGTAAATAAATAAATAAATTTTTTTTTTTGTCATTCATTTGAGAGAGAGTTAGATCACAGAGGGAGAGGGAGAAGCAGACCCGCCCGCTGAGCAGAGACCCCCCCCATGTGGGGCTGGATCCCAGGACCCAGAGATCAGGACCAGAGCAGAAGGTCTGCAGATGCTTCAGTAGTGAGCCATCCAGGCGCCCCACAAGTAAGAATTCAAACCAGAGATCAGTGTGTTGGTGGTGAGGGGTAAATGCAGAAGTTTCTGTATTTACATACAAGAGGTAAATGCCGGAAGACCCTCAGTCTTCCTGTCAAGGGTGGTAGAGCAGCTACTCTGAAAACCAGGCAGAGGAAAGAATACAGCACTAGTTTGTGAGATGCGCTTTGTGAGGATAAATTCCTTTTTCACTTTGTTCTTATCTGACATGAAACATTTTTTCTTCCCAGACGGGCCATATGCACCAATTAATAAATGATAATCATTAGAAACAGCCTTCAAAGCAAACAGCTACTACAAAAAATACTGAAGAAATGAACTTTTTTTTCTCCTAAGCAGAACGAGTGCCAATCTAAATACTTTAGCATCCTTCAAAGCGAGAGAAAATGTTTGTTTCTGACTAAAAAAAAAAACCCCAAACTACTTTTTTTTTTAAAAACTACTTCTTTTGTAATCGTTTTTGTTTCATTATCTTACTGTCACTATTACCTTTTCGCATCTGCTTCTTCAATCTTCTAAATCAAAACTTTGTCTAGTTCAGTGGAGTTCACCTAACTAAAATTACTAAAATATGTGGGGTTGACTGGAAGGAAATAGACTGTTAAGTTTTACAGTGGTTAGTGCCATATAGGAATTGTGGATATTTCTAATTTTCTGTCTATGTATCGAGAAGATTATTGATGGGAAAGCAGGAAATTGGAGTTTCAGCTGTGGCAGCACCACTCACCTCTGTGTAACCTTAGGCAAATCAGCCTCTCTGTGCCTCAATTTCCTTATGGAGAAATTAAAGGAGGCCACCAAGGTGATTTCTGTCTACTTTCAATTTTAATATTCTGTGGCTCTAGCTGAAAAGGAAATTTAGCTTGATACAACTCTTATGGAGGGCAATTTGACGGTGTGTCTCAAAATTGCGAGTACTTTTAACTGCTGACCCAGTGATTTCTGGAAATTCCTCCTGCGTATATACTTGCACAGATGCAAAATGAGTTATGTATGGCTATTTATTACAGAATACCTTGTGCGAGCTAAAGATTGGAAACAAGCCAAATGTTCACCAGCATCCTAAGGTTCAGTAAATTGACAAATACAGTGGTAGAAACACCTTTAAACATACGTTCGGTTTTTTGGAACTATGTGTCAAGGACACTGGCACTGTAGGTACTCTGTGCCTGCTTCCGGTAAAACTTTTTTAAAAAAATATCTTATTTATTTATTCATGAGAGACACACACAGAGAGAGGCAGAGACACAGGCAGAGGGAGAAGCAGGCTCCATGCAGGGAGCCTGATGTGGGACTCGATCCCACGTCTCCAGGATCACACCCTGGACCAAAGGTGGCGCTAAACTGCTGAGCCACCGGGGCTGCCCCCAGTCAAACTTATTAACAAGACCAAAGAAAGCAAACTACAACATTTAAATAATTAGGCAGGATTGTCCAGATTTCAAAGACCTGAGGGAAAGTCTGTAAGAAATACTCTCCTCTGAAGCCATGAAAAACTGGAATTGAAAGGAAGGCAAGGCCAAATTTGCAGCTGGTTTCCTTTGCCAAGGATGATCCAACAGGGCACCGCCTATTTGTAGGGTGTGGTCATCTGAGTGGGAGCTGCCTCTGCAGAGCTTAATTGGAGAGGTTGAGGGTATTAACATTATCGCCTTCCTTTGAGCCCATCATCTGGGTTACTGAGGTCCCCTAGTGGCTAGCAGAGGAGGCCCGAACTGTCCAAATTTGATAGTAAATGCAGAGACCACAAAGAGGAGGGTGAGCATTAACCCTATCCTTAATCCATCAGGCTCATGACCTCCTCCACCAGGCTTCCGTATTGGTGGGAAGCTATTTCAGTATGTGCATTATGAAGAAATACCGGTCTGAACTAGGGAGATGATAGAATTTGTAAAGAAAGAAAGAAATCTCTTAAGTCCTTTCAAACTCTTGTAAATGAGGCCTAATTTTCTTCAGATGCCACTTTTTCTTTTTTTCTAAGAAAGATTTTATTTATTCATGAGAGACAGAGAGAGAGAGAGAGAGAGAGAGAAAGAGAGACATAGGCAGAGGGAGAGAAGCAGGCTCTGTGCAGGGAGCCCAATGCTGCACTGGATCCCAGGACTCCAGGATCATGCCCTGGGCTGAAGGCAGACTCTCAAGTGCTGAGGCACCCAGATGTCCCAGATGCCACTTTTCAATTGAAGAATTACCTGTAAGAAAAAGGGGATTTTTGAAATCGTTGGGAGCTGTCATTTTGGACAAGATATTGAAAACCCTACTGTCAATCTTCCATCCTAAGGGATCCCATCCCTCTGAAAGGAAATGCCTTCCATATTCCTCCTACAAAAGCTAAACAAAACAAAAAGTTGTTTCTTGAAAACCGTTTCTTTTGCTCCCAGAAACATAAGGACCATTGTCTACGGTGGCCCCACTGATCTCGACAGGATGTCCAGGGCCTGGAGCTCAGATGGGGAAGAGTGGGGTGGGCTGGTGGCTTTGGTGGTGGGTTGACAGGAACCTGGGGGTGGGGCAGGGCTGAACCCCAAGTGTGGTCTTACCCCTGTTGCACTTTTATTTCCCGACACCTTACTTCTTCCATCCTAAACAGCAAAGGCATCACAAGAAGTTGGACTTAATCAGGGGTGAGTAATAAAGGACAAGGCTCTGCGTCCCCGCTCTTCTCTGACCCCTTCCCCGCCGCCCCTGGGCTGTCGAGTCTGCGCTTCCCGCCCGGGAGACGTCCCCCGGGGGCGCGCGGTCTGGCCGGAGGCGCTCGAGTCCGCGCGCGTGTGGGCTGGGGCCGCCTTCGGCCCGCGCTGGGCCCCTTTCCCGCATTTCTAGCCTTTTAGGTGGAGAATGGGATGAACCGACTGGCGGCCGCCGGGCCGGACGCCCGGTCCCCCGTGAGGCCGAAGCGCAGAGGCGCAGCTCGCGGGTGCGGACAGGTGGGCGCGGGGCGGGCGGGGGGGGCGGGGCGCTGTGCAGCGCGCGCGGAGGCCGGAGGGCCTGACAGACGCGGCTAAAGGAAACAGAACACGAAAACAAACCCACCGACTTCCCCACGTTTCTTTGCCAAGAAAAAAAAAAGATCGTGGGTGGAGCCGAGAAGGGGGCGATCGAGTGGAACTCCGCGCGGCCGCCTCCCGCGCCCACCCGGCGCCCGCGGAGCGAGGAGCGTCCCCCGGCCCCCGCCCCCGGCCCCGGCCCCCGCCCCGCCACTCCGGGCCCCGGCGGGTCGAGGCGAAGCGAGACTCGCTCCCCTCGAGCTCCCCGAGCGCGCGGCTTTGCGCCGCGGGAGTAAACAAAGTGTCGCCGCCTCCGCGCCGGTTCGCCTCGTAGCAATCAAGACGCCGAGAGGGCGAGAGACTCACAGAAACACTCGAGAGTTACCAGCAAATAATGACAGAGATCCAAAAAAAAGAGAGTGTGTGAAAGAGAAAAACACTCCGCTGCCCCCCCGACCGCGGCCGCCTCCCGGTGGAAGAGCGGCCCCGCCCCGGCGGGCGACCACTGGCGGCTCGAGCGGCGGCGCCGCACGCTCATTGGCCGCGCGCGCTGTCACTCAGGGGCGGGCCGGCGCGCGCGCCGCCGCGGGCGGGGGGCGGTGGCAGATCCCGTAAGTCGGGCGGCAGCGTAGTCGCTGCAGCTGCCGCCGCCGCCGCCGCATTCAACAGGCAGCAGCGCTGCGGCCGCGCGACCGGTAGAGCGAGCGGCCCGCGGCGTCCGTCCGTCCGTCCGTCCGTCCTTCGCTCCGCGGCCCTGTCGGCAGGAGCGCGGCGCCCGCCGCCGCCCGGCCCGGCGACTCCGGCCTGCGGTCCCGCCCGTGCGGCGGACCTGGAAGAGCTTAGATGGTGATGGACCCGCGAAGTTAAGTTCTGGGCTCGCGCTTCCACTCCGCCGCACCTTCTTCCCGGTTTTCTTCGTCTCGAGGCGCCGACCTCGCCCCCCCCATCCCGGGCCGGCTCTTCGCGCCCCTCCCCCTCGGCCCCCCGTGCTGCGCTCGACCCCTCGGCTCTCCTGCGGCTGGGGGAGGGGTGGGGGTCACCATGGCCGAAGCGCCCCAGGTGGTGGAGATCGACCCGGACTTCGAGCCGCTGCCCCGGCCGCGCTCGTGCACCTGGCCGCTGCCCAGGCCGGAGTTCAGCCAGTCCAACTCGGCCACCTCCAGCCCGGCGCCGTCGGGCGGCGCGGCCGCCAACCCCGACGCCGCCGCCGGCCTGCCCTCGGCCTCGGCGGCCGCTGTCAACGCCGACTTCATGAGCAACCTGAGCCTGCTGGAGGAGACCGGGGACTTCCAGCAGGCGCCGGGCTCCGTGGCGGCGGCGGCGGCGGCGGCCGCGGCGGTGGCGGCGGCGGCGGCGGCCGCAGCTGCCGCCACCGGGGGACTGTGCGGGGACTTCCAGGGCCCGGAGGCGGGCTGCCTGCACCCGGCGCCGCCGCAGCCGCCGCCACCCGGGCCGCTGTCTCAGCACCCGCCGGTGCCCCCGGCCGCCACCGGGCCGCTCGCGGGGCAGCCGCGGAAGAGCAGCTCGTCCCGGCGCAACGCGTGGGGCAACCTGTCCTACGCCGACCTCATCACCAAGGCCATCGAGAGCTCGGCCGAGAAGCGGCTCACGCTGTCGCAGATCTACGAGTGGATGGTCAAGAGCGTGCCCTACTTCAAGGATAAGGGTGACAGCAACAGCTCGGCGGGCTGGAAGGTGAGTGGCTTCGGGGCGCACGGCCGGACGGGGCGGGGGCGCGGGGGGCGCGGGGCGCGGGGGCGCGGGGCCCCCCGCCTCCACCTGAGGTCGTGGTGGGGTAGGTGGGGGGCAGCTGGGCGCCCGCTCGGCCTCGTGCGGGCAGCGCGTGCAGGGAGCGCGCCACAAGCGGCAGATGTGCGTGGGTTGGCCCGAGACCTGTCGGGGCACAGGAATCCTAGTGTGGGAGCGCGCCGAGCGAGAGTTCGAGCGGGACGGGGAAGGTGGCTCGCCGGAGAATCAGGGAGTGGGCAAAGTACTAGAAGTGGACGTCAGAGCGGGCAGAAAAGTTCGCCAGGGAAAGGAGGAAGCGGTTTCCTGGGAGCTGCTGCCCCACGGCCGGGGGGACTCCTGCCGCCGCTCCCTTCCCTCCGGGACCGTGAGGGCTGAGGGCGGCTCCTCTCCGCCGCCGCCGCCGCGGCGCGCGTCCCCCCAGCCTTGGGCTGCGCGCAGAGCTGTTTCCGCCGCGCGGGGCGGAGGAGGGCGCGGCGAGGCTCCTCGGGGCCCCGCCGCCCGGTGACCGAGCTGTAGGTGCAGGGGACGGGTCGCGAGCCGGCCCCGGGGGCTGGCAGCGCAGTTTTGGAGGCCGGCGTACGTTTTGCTTTGTTTTGGTTTCATGCGGAGTGGCCTCGAGTACAGGGGGCCGGGGTCCCGGGCGCGCCGAACCCGAACAGCGCATCCAACACGTGCTAAGAGGCGGCCACCGCCTGCGGAGCGCGGGCGCCGGGCGGCGCGGGGCGAGCTAAAGTTCAAGTGTGACCCTCGGCGGGGGCGGGGGCGGGGGCGGGGGGGGGCGGGGCGGGGGCGGGGCGGGGCGGCGGGGCGGGCCGCGGCGGCGGGGGCGGGGCCGCCGGCGTAGGCCGACAGCGCCTTTAAAGGGCCAGCGCGCCCGCGCGGGGCGCCGCTCCCCGCCGGGCCGCGGGGCTGCGCTGCGAGCGCTTCCCTCCGCCAGGAAGTGCCCCCAAACTTGGCCTCGCCCACGTTCGAGGCCTTTAATTAGCGCGGAGAGGCTGCCTAGGGTGGCGGGAGCTGGGAGTGTGTGTACCTTTCCTGTCGCGTTGCCGCCTAAGTGTTACCGAGCCTGGGAAGTGCGGATGCGAGGGGCGAGGCAGGGGGCTTCGTGATCAGTGTTTCGGGGGAGTTCCGAGTGGAGGTGCGCATCCGAGGAACGTGGGGACGTCCTGCCCCGGGAGAGCACTGTAGATGAGGCGCCCGGCCCTTTCTGCCTTTCAGAGAGGGAGACCCGGAGGGATTCAGGGTGGGGACAGGTACTTCCGTCCTTGGAGGCGGAAAAGACCCGGGGGTTTAGGACGGGCCTGGGAGGCCCACCCGGAGGTGCGTTCCCCGCGCGGCCTTCCGAAGCTGACCGTTTCCCACGGGCACAGGTGGAGGGAGAGATGGGAAAGTTTGGCGGAGAGCTTCTTCCTCACCCCTTGTCCTGACTGTGCGGCAAGGTTAAGATCGATCTTTGCTGCTCAGTTGGTTACGCCACGGTTGTTTTACACACATTGTCATGTCTGTGGCTAATGTGTGTCAGAAAGGTCAAGTGACTCATAACGTAGTGAAGTTCGTGGAGAAGGAGCCAGGATTTTACTTTTTCCAAAATGTGTTTTAGAGTAAAGGTACCAGCTACAATCTCATTATCAGACATTATACGCAGTTTTACCGAGTGTTTCAAAAAAGTAAAGTGCGTCCTCCTCTGAAGGTTGGTATGTGTTCTTTTAAGCCACAAAATCAGAATTGTCTGCGAAATCCAGTTTAACATTTGAAGTACTTGACTTGCTCATCTATCAACCCTGCTTGAGTCGTTTACTATACAGAGTTTGCCATTTAAGAAAAAAAATTTTTTTTTGGATATTCAAAGTACTGTGTGTGCCTACACCGTTCTTTTAAGTCCTTGGAAATGGATACAATATACTTCAGTTAGCTGGAGGGCCTCTCCAAGATGGAGGAAGGCAGTGTTTGGGGATTATGTTTAGTTTTGCCTCTCATGGCCTTAACCAGAGGGGTTTTTTTGTGTTTTTTTTTTTTTTAAGATTTTTATTTATTCATGAGAGAGAGAGAGAGAGAGAGAGAGAGAGAGAGAGGCAGAGACAGGCAGAGGGAGAAGCAGGCTCCATGCAGGGAGCCCGACGTGGGACTCGATCCCAGGGCTCCAGGAGCACACCCCGGGCGGAAGGCAGGCACCAAACTGCAGAGCCACCCAGGGATTCCAAACTAGAGTGTTCTTTAACCAGGAATATAACCTAGACTTTTAAATTTTAGTGCTTTATTTTTTTTTTCTTAAAAGATTTTATTTATTTATTCACGAGAGTCACAGAGAGAGAGGGAGAGGCAGAGACATAGGCAGAGGGAAAAACAGGCCTCTCCATGCAGGGAGCCCAATGTGGGACTCGATCCTGGGACTCCAGGGACTTCAGCCCCGGGCTGAAGGCAGGCGCTCAACCGCTGAGCCACCCGGGGGTCCCAAAATTTAAAAAGATTCTAAGGCCAAATCACGCCCCCAACTATTTTTTTTATTGGTTTCTTAGTTCTAAATTTTTTTGCCCAAATGCAATTATAATTTTATCTTTAAGAATATGCTTATCGTAGCTAGAAGATTCATTAAGTGATCATAGAACTTTTAATCTGTTCAGAATTGGAGGCTGGAGGCCCAGTGGCAGCTCTTAGTGCGGCTTTGGGAGGGAGCAGGCTGCCATTCTCGAGTGAGTAAATGTTTCAGGTGTAATGAGAGTCCGTTGGTGCAAGTCAGATTACAGCAAGTGCATTTTCACTTTGAGTAAAAGGATATTTTAAGCAGAAAAGAAACAACCTTAAGTATTCTAACTCCTACCTAGTCTTCTGGTTACAGTTTTCATAAAAATGAGTTATTTGTTAAAACCAAGTTTCTCAGATTCGAAAAACATCCCTGTTTTAAAGATTCATAAAAGGGACAAATTTTATTCTGACTTTTAGCTTAAAAAGATCAAATTTAAAATGCAAATCAACCAAAACCTAACTGTTTTAGAACTGAGGAGAGGCTGCTTTGGAACTAAATATTTCCTGTGATTTACTACTGGGAATTAGACTGAATCTTTAATTAAATATAGTTTCTTGTGCTTTAACGTCCTGGGGCTGCCAGAGAATTTGAATTATTTGCATAGGACAGAATAGTTGAAAAGCTGTTAAAGAGTTTATAAACTAGTTCCATGGACACTGGTTATATTTGCAGGTTATGCATTTTGTATTTGTAGTGATAGTACATTACATCTGCTTTACACTTGTTTTAATATTGGCTATAACTGTCGGTAAGGTTACACTCAAAGTGGGAGCTAAGACTTTTGGAAAACCCCGGGGTCTTTTAAACCATGTACACTATTTATAAATACTGAAACTTCATTTCCAAGATCAGTCGTGTGGTCCTCCCTCCCCCCCAACATAGAAAGCTTTCTAGAGCTTGGGAAGTAGTATCCTGAGCTCTGATTCTGTTTCCCCAACCCCTCCCCCCACAGTGGCAGTTTTAAGTTGACTTGTGTTTTTTGTTTTGACATTATTTGGAGCATCTGTGTTAAAAGAATGCTTCAACAATTAACAATGAGACTTAAATAAAGCAACTTAAAAATTTAGCAGATATCTCAGATATTCTTTATTTTGGAATGATGTTTCTTTAAATTTGGCCTGTCAACTGATTGTTTGAAAAATGTTTTTTTTTTTTTTTAATTTTAAAATTCATCTTCTGTAATTCAGATTTGTAATTTGCAGGTGGAGTGATTTAAATAGCCACAGTCCATAGTGCAGGGATGACAGCTGTTTTCTTGCTGCACACACTAACTTACAGAATGGCCTCCCAGTGAGGCCAACTTATAGTTTGTTACTGAAATTATCTTGATGAAAACCTTGTTTTACAGCATAGTGGAGATTTCAATATATGTATTGGGGAAGGGAGCATGAGGTAAGAACATTAAAAATGAGTAAGGGAATTATGCAGCCAAATTGAGATCATATTTGCTGAAGACTGAAAAAGGTAGGTGGGACCAATGTAACCGGTCTTATGGCTGGCACTTTTTTTCCCCTCAGTAATTCCAAAATTGGTGTTGGTGTCAAGTATGAATCCCTTAATTGACCATTATAAGAATTTTATTTTTATTTTACCTATGGTTTTGTGGCAGATCTTTAGGAGAGATGTGGCCAGAGTGGTGATTTCTATTTTTGATTTTTTTCAGCTTTTCTTAGAGTGGCAAACACTTAAATACAGGAAAGAAGACATTCTTAATTATCATGTAAACTTTATTTTTTAAGGGATCCCTGGGTGGCGCAGCGGTTTGGCACCTGCCTTTGGCCCAGGGCGCGATCCTGGAGACCCAGGATCGAATCCCACATCAGGCTCCCGGTGCATGGAGCCTGCTTCTCCCTCTGCCTGTGTCTCTGCCTCTCTCTCTCTGTGTGACTATCATAAAAAAATTAAAAGCAAAAAACAAAAAAAACGGTTTTATTTATTTGAGAGAGTGTGCGTGGGTGCCCGTGAGCAGGGGAGAGGGCCAGAGGAAGAAGCTGACTCCCCACAGAGCAGGGAGCCCCAACAAGGGATTGGATCTCAGGACCCCCAGGACCCCAGGCATCATGACCCGAGCTGAAGGCAGATGCAATCGACTGAGCCACCCAGGCACCTTCATGTAAACTTTAAAAAAAAGGTTAAAGTTCATTGAGACAACCTCTCCACCCCCTCTTACTGAGAGGCTATCACATTGGCATTGAACACAAATGTGGCTAGATACCATGCGCTGCACAGGGACTCTTTCTAAGGGTACATATAAAACGGAGGGAGCGGAAAGAATACTCAGTGGTGAGTTAGAATCCCTGATAGGCTGAAAATGTTTTGCCTGTTTCTGTGCCTCTCCATCCAAGCTCCTAGACTACAATTCTGTATGATTTTTAAAGATAGCAGCTGTCTGTATTTGCTTGGAATTTCTTTGGAGAGCCTGAATTATTTGCATTTTTCTAGAACACTCTGCCCTTGGAAAGTACCCAGTACCTGGCATCATGGGAATTTAATTGGCTGATTTTTTTTTTTTTTTCTTTTCTGCATGTGTGCCGTAACTTTGGGGCTTCCTGGAATCCTCTTGGAGAGGCAGTATAAACCCTGTGGTAATTGGAGAGAGCAAAGGAGCGTTTAGTTGTACAGAGCATGGGAATATTAAGTGAGCAGAATGGATCTAGCCCTGTTTCTTTCAACATTTGCCTTGGCCTTCACAGTGACAACTTGTAGAGACTTGACTTTGGCACAACCCCCTGGGACCTGCCTTGGGTCAGATAACCACCTTTTTTTGATGTGTACAAAATTCTGAAGTTGGTATGGGCTTCTCCTCAGTTATCAAACAGAAGGGATCAGATGAACTTGAGAAGTGTATATTTTGGTGTCTGAAGGGGTGTGAGGGCTTGTGTTCCAGTGGATATGCTGTATGTAAATATACCAAAGTCTGGAAGAATTCTCCCTTCTTACTAATTCCTGATAAGGACTAACAACTCATGTCAGTGACACAGAAATTCTTTGTAGAGAATTACTGCTTATTTGTGGTTTCCTAAGGAACATATGAAATGTGAACATGGACTTTTGTACATTAGTGATTTCGTATGTTTTTTTAAAGCCTCCTCCCCCTCATTGGCTTCCCACTTTACTTCATTCAGTCAGCCTATGGTTTATAAATTTGTCGGTTAAGCACTGCAAATACTGAGGCTTGGTTCGAATTATTCTTGCCACTTGGAAGGCTTTTGGGATGCTTTCCTTTTTTTCTTTTTCATCCATCCTTTTTTTTTTTTTTTTTTTTTAAATTTTTTTATTTATTTATGATAGTCACACAGAGAGAGAGAGAGAGGCAGAGGCAGAGACACAAGGCAGAGGGAGAAGTAGGCTCCATGCACCAGGAGCCCAATGTGGGATTCGATCCCAGGTCTCCAGGATCACGCCCTGGGCCAAAGGCAGGCGCTAAACCGCTGCACCACCCAGGGATCCCTCCTTTTTTTTTTTTTTAAATATTTTATTTATTTATTTTTTTAAAATTTTTATTTATTTATGATAGTCACAGAGAGAGGGAGAGAGAGGCAGAGACACAAGCAGGCTTCACGCACCGGGAGCCTGACGTGGGATTCGATCCCGGATATCCAGGACCGCGCCCTGGGCCAAAGGCAGGCGCCAAACCGCTGCGCCACCCAGGGATCCCCCATCCATCCTTATATAGCTCTGACATAAGCTTTAAAAAAAAAAGCGAACTAGTTTTGATATTATGCCAAATAAAATTAGAAAGCTAAATTTGCAGTCCCTTTCCAGTTTATTATTTAGTGAATTTTCACCTTAATGCATTACTTTAAATTCTTTTTTAAGTATTTATTTATTTATTTATTTATTTATTTATTTATTTATTTATTTATTTATTTATTTATTTATGAGGGACGCACAAGAGAGAGGCGCAGAGACACAGGCAGAGGGAGAAGCAGGCTCCCCGCAAGGAGCTCGATGTGGAACTTGATCCCAGATCCTGGGATCACTCTCTGAGCCGAGCCGAAGGCAGACATTCAACCACCGAGCCACCCAGGTGTCCCTAATGCATTACTTTAAATGAGGACAGAAATGCAACATGTGTCCTTTATTTCAGGCTATATTTTTTACAGAAGAAAGTGAGCTGGAGCTGTGTGATGAGCTTCTGTGGCCCCCGATTTTTGGTTTCTCAGGATTACTGAAGCTTGCCGTCTTTATGGTCAGAAGTTACTAATGAGGGGATCCCTGGGTGGCTCAGCAGTTTGGTGCCTGCCTTTGGCCCAGGGCGTGATCCTGGAGTCTGGGGATCAAGTCCCACATCAGCCTCCTTGCATGAAGCCTGCTTCTCCCTCTGCCTATGTCTCTGTGTCTCTCATGAATAAATAATAAAATTTATATATTAAGAAAAAGAAGTCACTAAGGATGCTCAGGGGAGTGTCTAAGTCTTCTTTCTCAGTTTCCCGTTGACCACTGCTTCCTTTCTTACTGGGGACTCAGTTACATTGGACTATCCTCATTTCATTCTGGCTTCTCCTCTGGTTGAGTAACTCATTATTTTTTTCTTCTATATTCAAACCTAAAGATACCTCTGGACAAGTTGTGGACTTTTTCTTGTGTTCTTTTCTAGATAACTTGTTCCCTCTGTTGTCCTGGTTTCCAGTTACTTAAGGGCCATCCATGTTCCACTTTCACCTCTCATGGAACATGTTTAAACCGAAGCATGCTATATTTCCTCTTACTCTGAGATGAGATTCCCATCCTGAGTTTCCTGATTGTGTTTATGGTCTAGGTGGTTAACCCTTTCCTTAATTGTCGACTTGGATGTTCTCTTTAGCACACTCTTTTCTTGCTGCTCAGTGCCCTCAAGTCTGTTAGCTCTTCTGTCTCTGGAGATGTTAACTTCCCTCTTTTTGGTCATTCACCTAGGTTAGGTTTCTTTAAATTCTAGACCGTCCTGTCCCCAGGACTTGGGTCATCTCATGCCTCTACTGGAAGTTCTAAAAATTTTCCTTAGTCTGCAAAGCTCATGTCTGTTCTTAGTTCCTGCCTGAAGGCATTTTTGCCTTCTCTCAGTGAATGCCTGGCGATCTCTTAATTCACACTGTTGTGTATTATAATTTGATGTCTGCATGTTATATTGTCTGTTATATTGTAAATACATAGTTGCGAAAAAATTTTTCTTGAACCATGGGTCTTTTATATTTTAGCTTTCTGTACGCTCATGATGTGTGACTAGATGCATCAGAATGATAGAAAAATGATTCAAACGTAGATCCTGTAGGGAGATGGTATAACCTATAAGTAACTATAGTACATGATAGAAAGGGTTAAATGCCATCCAGAAAAATAGTATTCTGTATTGGCTATTGAGATGGACCTTGAAAATGGGATGTTAATCTCCCAAGATTTCATTATAAAATTTTCAGGGGCACCTGAGTGACTCAGTCCATAAAGCATCTGCCTTTGGCTCAGGTCAGGATCCCAGGGTCCTGGAATCGAGCCCCGCTTCAGGCTCCCTCTCCAACTGCTGCTTCCCTTGCTTGTGTGTGCGTGTTCTGTCAAGTAAGTTAAATAAAATCTAAAAAAAAAAAAAAAAGAAAAAAACCCAAACCAAAAGACCATTTAAAAAACTTTTTAAAAAAGATTATTTACTTATAAGAGACACCGTCAAAGGGAGAAGCAGACTCCCTCTAGGGAGCCTGATGTGGGACTCCATCCCAGGACCCTGGGATCACAGCCTTAGCCAAAGGAAGACGCTCAATCACTGAGCCACGCAGACGTCCCTGTTCTAAAAACATTTTTCATATGTTCAGCAAAATTGAAAGAATTCTACATTTTTTTAAAAAAATTTTATTTATTTATGATAGTCATCAGAGAGAGAGAGAGAGAGAGGGGCAGGCTCCATGCACCAGGAGCCCGACGTGGGATTCGATCCCGGGTCTCCAGGATCGCGTCCTGGGCCAAAGGCAGGCGCCAAACCGCTGCGCTACCCAGGGATTCCCGAAAGAATTCTACATTGAACACCTGTATAACTGCTATCTAATTTCTATACTTGCTTTGTCATGTATCTATCCATTGGCACACCTGTTTTTCTAATCCATCAGATTATTCTTTAAATTGATTTTCAAGAGTGATGGTTTGACATTCATAAAGGCATGAAAATGGGGAGGCATCAGTTTCTCTGAGTGATAATATGAAACACAGGAAGTTTGAAAAGTATAGGTAGACTATTGTCAGATTAAAATTGGACTTTATGGGGGATCCCTGGGTGGCTCAGCGGTTTATCACCTGCCTTTGGCCCAGGGTGTGATCCTGGAGTCCTGGGATCAAGTCCTGCATCAGGCTCCCTTGATGGAGCCTGCTTCTCCCTCTGCCTATGTCTCTGCCTCTCTCTGTCTCTCTCTCTCTGTCTCTTATTATTTTTTTTTTTTAAATATTTTTTTAATTTTTATTTATTTATGATAGTTACAGAGAGAGAGAGAGGCAGAGACACAGGCAGAGGGAGAAGCAGGCTCCATGCACCGGGAGCCCGATGTGGGATTCGATCCTGGGTCTCCAGGATCGCGCCCTGGGCCAAAGGCAGGCGCCAAACCGCTGCGCCACCCAGGGATCCCTCTGTCTCTTATTAATAAATAAATAAAATCTTTAAAAAAAATCGGACTTTATATATATTATGAAAATAATAGTGTGATAGACCAAATTTTTCTTTTTTCTTTTTTAGACCAAATTTTTCTATGAAATTATATCTTTGTTTTTATAATAAAAGGAATTATGAAAATACAGCCAAGTTTTTAGTTTTTAAAATTCAATTTCTTAGAGATGCTCATAAACATAGAAACCCATGGAATGCAAATAAAGCGAATGTACTGCATCTGGTTTAAAATTCATATACAGAATTTGGTAATGGAACATATTACATAATTGACTTAATATGAATAGTAGACATGGGGCACCTGGCTGGTGCAGTTGGTTAAGTGTCAGACTCTTGGCTTGAGCTCGGGTTGTGATCTCAGGTTTGCAGGATTCTGTTTGGCTCTTTGCTCAGCAGAGTCTGCTTGGGAGTCTCTTCTCCATCTGCACCCCTTCCCAGCACCCTCCCTCACAAGAAAAGTATATGAATAGTAGGTATTCACAAAATACTTAGCTTTTTGCTTGGTCTGTTCTTTATTTTTATTTTTTTAAAGATTTTTATTTATTCATCAGAGACACGGGGGTGGGGGGCACAGACACAGGCGGAGGAAGAAGGAGGCTCCATTCCATGCAGGGAGTCTGATGTGGGACTTGATCCCGAGTCTCAAGGACCACACCTGCGGGCTGAAGGCGACGCTAAACCACTGAGCCACCTGGGCTGCCAGGTCTGTTCTTTGAAACTAACCTTTAGGGGGATGTCTGGCTGGCTCAGTGAGTGGAGGAGCATGTGATTCTTGATCTCAGGGGTGGTGAATTTGAGCCCCACCTTGGGGGTAGAGTTTATTTAAAAACAAAACCTAACCTTCATACTCTTGTGTCCTGGGAGTAGAGTGATTTAAACAAAGAAAGCTCATTGTTAAACATAATTCTTGTTTTTTTGAAAAAATGAGAAATTCTAAAGTTAAGAGTTAGCAATCTTAAAATATACTTAGGGCCACTGTGAGGGAAAGTTACTGGCTTCCAAAGATGCTTTAAAATTTAAATATCAGGGCAGCCCCGGTGGCCCAGCAGTTTAGCGCAAGGAGGCGGGGGTGATCCTGGAGACCTGGGATTGAGTCCCACTTCAGGCTCCCTGCGTGGAGCCTGCTTCTCTGCTCCCTCTACCTGTGTCTCTGCCTCTGTCTCTCTCTTTCTCTCTCTCTGTGTGTGTGTGTGTCTATGAATAAATAAATAAATAAAATCTTAAATAAAATTTAATATCAGTTCTAGTATTGCCTTAGCTAAATACTAGAACTCCTTCATAGCTTTCTCCTTATATTATATGTCTTTACCAACACTGACTTTAGTGTAGGAATGGAGGCTATAATGAGATACTTCATTGGATCCACAGGAAGTTAAATTTGGATATGCTAAACCTAAAAGTGATACCAGGCAGATACGGAACTTAATGCATTCTGAATACTTGTGAGTGAGCCACGCTAGCTTACGGAGAACTTAAAGATATATGCAATAGGAAATGTATTGGGGTATAGCAAAAGGCACAAATACACATCTATAAAAACTATTAGCCATGTTAGAAATAACAAGTGTTGGAGAAATGTAGAAAGCTATTTTAGTTGTATATACATACCTGTAGGTAATATATACAGACAGCATGTCTTGTAAAAGGTTTGGGGACAGGGAAGTGAGGGACAGGGAAACAAACCGAACCTCATACTATGAGGTTTTATTAAATGTGTAAGTTACCTTCCACGGGGACAAAACAGCTTTCACATCACACCAGGATTTTGCACCTGTGTGATTGCTAGTGATGTCAGGGTAAACTAGTCAAAAGCAACTAGGAAATCTGTAATTGGCCAATCTGTTTTATCCCCCACTGTTAATGTTTGTAGATAAGCGAGGTTCAAAATTGCAGCTCATCTTTGGTCTTTTCATTCTGTAAGTAGAGAGAGATGTAAAACATTTTCATTCTTTAACTTGTGTCTTATCTTAGTTCTGATTTTGTGTTTTTGTTTGTTTTTTAAAGATTTTATTTATTCATGAGAGACACACAGAGGCAGAGACACAGGCAGAGGGAGAAGCAGGCTTCATGCGGGGAGCCCAATGTGGGACTGGGTCCTGGGTCTCCAGGATCACACCCAGGATCACGCTCTGGACTGAAGGCAGACACTCAACCTCTGAGCCACCTAGGTGTCCCTTAGTTCTGATTTTGAAGGGGAGGAGTATGGGGTCTCATCTCCTGGGAGGAGAGGCAGAGCCATTTTGTAGATCTATGGGAGGACAGTCATTTTTTTCAAGGTAGCCTTTCCTTACTGAGTCACAGGACTTCTTGAATTCTTAGGGATGGTGGTTCACTGGTATGCACTGCAGCACCTGTGATCTGGGATGTGCCCTTACCTCCAACAACCCTTGCTCCTCACACTCCTGCTGGCCACAGATGTGGATGTCCCAAGGTGCTGCCTTTGTCACTGTGACTGGTTCCAGCATCTCTGTGTGGATCGTTGAGATCTGAAAAGAAGATCTTTTCCTGCCTCGATTAACTTCTCCCCCTACATGATAGTGGTCTCAGTTACGGTGTGTCACTTCTTGTGGCTTAACTTACTGAGCTGATCTTGATCTTGTGACCTTAGTGGCTTGGAGATGCTGCTTAACTCCTCTGATTAAAGCAGAGCTGTTAGAAAGACGGTGAGTAGAAGGGGTGGTGGCCTGTTTTCTTTGATTCAACACCTTTTTTGGATAAACAGATTTTTCTCAATTGCCACTTCTCCCAAATCTGAAAAATGGGTCATGGTTTTATGAATCTTTCTTTTATTATATTAGGGATCTGATAAACATTAGAGTTGAGAAAAAATGTTTTTCTCTTTACAGCCATGATCCTGAAGTTGTTACAGAGCTGCCTTTGCACTGCTCTGAGAGGCCTCCAATTATTGGTTTGCTGAGTTAACAGTTTGAAAGTAGTTAAATGAACCTGACATCAGGAAGGGGAGGGGATCTTGGTGGTTGCATTTTATAACTGCAGTAGGAAAGTCTCTAAGAGCATGATTAACCCTCTAAGTCTTATTTGGACTCTAGCCAAGAGAGAGGCCTAATGAAGGAAGGAGGAAGAGGAGAACCAGCTTGAATTATGTGGGCAGATAAAGATCTTTTCAGTACCTCTCAAATAGTTATGAGGGCCCCGGAGGCACTTAGCTTTGCCTCCTCAACTCCTCCCTGCTCTCTCCCACTACCAGTCCCCCTCCTCTTTTTTAAAAGTAGGCTCTCTGCCCACCATGGGGCTTGGACTCAAAATCCCTAGTTCAACAGTTGCATGCTCTGCTGACTGAGCCAGCCAGGTGTCCTTAGTTTTCCTTTTTTAATCTAGAAAATTAGTGCTTTGCTTCTACCATTTCCACGCCCAGAAGCCTGCCACAGGTGTCTTGACGGAAGATCCGTCTTGTTGTCTAGGTGAGAAATCCCTGCATACAGAATGGGAAGGTCTTTATCTTTTCAGTGGCGGGGAGGGTAAGAGTAAAAAGGGCTTACCCTACATTCTTTGGGGGGAAAAAATGGGTTTGGGCAGCCCGGGTGGCTCAGCAGTTTAGCGCCGCCTTCTGCCCAGGGCCTGATCCTGGAGACCCAGGATCGAGTCCCACGTCAGGCTCCCTGTGTGGAGCCTGCTTCTCCCCTCTGCCTGTGTCTCTGTCTCTCTCTCTCTCTCTGTGTCTCTCATGAATAAATGGGTAAAATCTTTAAACAAAAAAATGGGTTTGGATTTCAAATAGAATATGAAGAGAGCAATTACAGCGAATTACATAATTCCTAGGGTTTAAATATTATGTGTCCTTCAAAGCTTGAAAACAAAATAACCACATAAATATTTGGGAATGGTCTATACAAGTAAATATCAAATACCTTAGACGGTTTGTTGCTTGGAAGCAAGGTCAAAGGAAATGGTTTGCATATGGTTTAGCTGGAGGCTCTTATTTTGGCAGATTCTTGAGGTAGTGACAGTCAAAATGTGGATTTTATTGTACTATTTTGACATGAAAGTAATTTTTTTCCTCTTGTTCTCATATAACCTTAAGCGTAGGGTTACATCAGGACAAATGCATCAAGATAACGGTCTTCAGTCCCCTAATTTTGTTTCAGAGGTGATGTAGTTTCTTGAATTCGTGACATGTAATTTGCAGAATCATCAGTTTGTCACACCAGTGAAGTTTTAGTGTCAGGTTCAGCCCACTATACTGTGATTTGAAAGTAGGAGAAACCCACCTATTTTAAAGGCAAGTGATATGTCACCTGTCTGCATCTGGGGACCTTTCTCTCAGTCTTTGGGGCCAGCCCTGAAGGGGGGAGGGGTGGAGGCAGAGGGGAACTTGCAGAACTTGTAAATATCAACTAAGGTTGTTTGTGTACTGGCTACCAAGCTGATTGCATCTCTCTGAATTTCAATGTAATAAACCTTTTCTCTCTGGATGGGTAGATATGCGGGCCATCATGAAATTTACATGCAATGAATGTGAAAGCTTCCTGTGGACCATCATGCTGACTTTTATGTAATCTGGGGCTTAATTGGTCTCTCCTAATTTTCTTTTTAGTGTCCCGTTATAACATTTGCATACGTTGAATGTAAAAGATTCCTATACTTCTGTTACCTGTGTGTCTCAAATGCTTTCTTGAACCTCTTAGAATTCATGAAATAGAATTGATTATATAGGGCCTAGGTTTATATTTGTTACACGTATTTGCATTAACATGCAGGCTTTCAGATTCTAACACTGGTTTTTTTTTGGGGGTGGTGGTGGTGGTAGTATATAATACTGATTTCAAACACAGTATTTGATGGTTTTACATTTTAGAAGAGATCACCAGATGATTTTTATTGCTATTTTCTCTTCTGGAGTATTGGGGAAAATTAAAAAATAAATGCTAAGGAAATGTATTAAGGTTAAAAATTCCTGTAATTAGGTGTGTGTTTTGATGTGATGTACATCATCTTTTTTGGTTCTATAATGGATATTTCCCCAGCTGTGATCACTGTGCTTTTTAGGAGCGCTGTAATATTATATCCCAGTATTCCAGGGATGTTTTCTTGAAATGGCATTTTGGTATCTTTGAATGGTTATACAGAGAACAAACTTAAAAAACAACAACAACAACAATAACAACAAAGCAGATTTAGGATTACAAAAATAGAAATATAGAAGCATGGCTGTCACAGCTTTTAGAATTACCCAGCTCACACTTGGATGTTTAGATGGACCCCCTGTGTTTGAGGGCTAGTCCCCACACCATCTTTTTACACTTTTTCAGAGACTGCCTTTCTTCACGATCTTTCTAACTTGAGTTTCTCACTGTGGTGTCCAACTCAGAAGTAAATATTCTGGAGTAATTTTTTTTCAGTTTAGTTGGGTTTTTCAAGCCATTTAATAAGTAGTTTGAATATTATAGTTTGTGCCATTGCATTTCCTTTTTTAAAATATTTTATTTATTCATGATAGAGAGAGTAGTTTGAATATTATAGTTTGTGCCATTGCATTTCCTTTTTTAAAATATTTTATTTATTTATTCATGATATCAGAGAGAGAGAGAGAGAGAGAGAGAGAGGCAGAGACACAGGCAGAGGGAGAAGCAGGCTCCATGCCAGGAGCCCGACGTGGGATGCGATCCCGGGACTCCCAAGACCGTGCCCTGGGCCAAAGGCAGGCGCTAAACCGCTGAGCCACCCAGGAATCCCCTGCCATTGCATTTCTTAGTGTGTTTGCTTTATTTTGATCTAAAGGTAGAAAATAGGGAAGAGAGAATAAAATGGAGAGAGTATTATGTTGACACATATGTAATTCACATGTATGCTGTTCATTCTGATCCAGAAACTGGGAAGGGTGCATGTTTGAAAGTCCTTTTCAGAATTCATTACCATTCGTTTCAGAATTCATTACCATTCAATTGCATGGCTTATAAATTGTATTTCAAAGAAAAAAAATTAAAATGACTGCTGTGCCATGTAATTCTGTTGAACACTGTAAATGATCTTGGGTTATGTCAGATGCTGAATGTATTCATAGATTCTTAGACCCTGTTTAATATTTTTTGTGATGAAGTTAATCAAAGACAAGCTGTTGATGTCTATGGTTCTTAGACTAACCATGACTTGACTTCCACCTGTGTTTGTATAAAAGGCAAGAAGAAAAAAGGGAAAACACATTCAGTCCTGGAAGTCCAGAGCTGAGATCATTCTACTTCGATTGACAGCTCAGGGCTTCCAATTAAGCCTCATTCACACTTCCCACCTCCATTTGTGTTTCAGATAACTTTTAAAGAGGACTGGGAGGAAGAAGTAAAGGTGTCAGAGGCATAAAATTAAAACTTTAAACCTCTCAGATTCTGAGGTAATGAATCAGAGGGATTCCTTTCCTGACTAAATTCTTTGTGATCCCTGTGAATATACCCCTGGGATTTGAAATGGAGAGCCCTCCCTTTAGTCACATGCTCTGTTAAGCATGTTTCTGGGAGGCTTGCTGAGACTATTTCAGGGACTCATTTAAAAAAGTGACATAGGGGATCCCTCAGCGGGCTCAGCGGTTTGGCGCCTGCCTTCGGCCCAGGGCGTGATCCTGGAGACCCGGGATCAAGTCCCACATCAGGCTTCCTGCATGGAGCCTGCTTCTCCCTCTGCCTGTGTCTGCCTCTCTCTCTCTCTCTCTCTCTCTCTCTCTTTCTCTGTGTCTCTCATGAATAAATAAATAAATAAAATCTTAAAAAAAATAAAATAAAAAAAATTTTAAAAAATGACATAGAATTTTATTAAGCAAGACTTTTGAGTTTGTGACTTGCCTTTTGCATAGAAGCTCATCTCCTGGCAGGGTCCACCTGCTCCCTCAGGCTGCTTACTACTTTGTGACTTTAGCTTGACATACGTTAGCAGCCACTTTCCTGCAGACCTTTCTTCACAGGGCCCTCCCATTAGGGGCCCACTGATAAGAGCATTATGACTTGTTAGACCACATGTATTTTGCAGATGAACGTGAATGTCACTAGGACAGCACACCTGTGTAGGCTTGGAAACTTTTGAATTTAATGCCTCTTCCATCTTTCATCAAGTTACAGCTTTCAGATTTATAGTTATTCATTCTGGCTATAAAATATTAATAGTATTTTTCTTTGGCCAAATATAAGGTATGACCTTTGACATCCTGCCTGGCTGTGCCTGGGAATTTGACATCCTTCAGTTTAGATGGAATTCCCTTGCTTTGTTTCCTGTGATAGAGTGGGGAATACACATTTTGGCTCTTTCAACCAGAGGTGGAGGAAGACAGGAAAAAAAATAAAATTGGACCGCACAAAGAGTGTATTAATTATTTCGGCTGGGTGTGGTTCAAAACTTGGCATGCTCATTATAGGAGTCTGAGCCTATGAAATTATTTAGTGCAGAATATTAAAATACTACGATATTTAGTTTTTTTTTTGATCTGGGTTTAATTTTTGACTAGTTGGACATTTTAGGTTCTTTGTTGCATTTATAGTAGGAAGAAAATCTGTCTTTTTGTGATGCTTTTATGTTCTAAGTATGCTATCAACAGCAGAGAAAGTTGCAAAAGGGAACATACCGCTTCTCTCTTGAGTAGGAGAGTTTTGCTGTTACATGTGATTGTTTCTTGAACCACCATTAGTCAGAACCACCATCAAAAATTATCCCCTCTGAATTGTCATCAAATTCAATATATAAAATTTGATGAGGTCGAGGGAAATGTTGAAGCCAGGCTTTTGCAGCATTTCCCCTTTTAAGAGTCACACAAGTCCACTTTTGCCTAAGTGCTTTAAACAGAACCACCCCCACCCCCATTGCTTTTTAAAGATCATTTATTTTCTCATTTCCCATCTTAGGCTGATACCTGGGGTAGATTAGTAAAAAATGTGGGTTGTAGGGAGTCGGTCTGATCTGTTCTAAGTTATTCACTAAATGAAGATGCCACATAGTCTGAGGTTTTGAGGGTACAATTCTAAATAGCTTATATAAAAGGGTCTTTTTGATCATTTCCTACTCCCCCTCCTTACTTTTTTTTTTTAAGATTTTATTTATTTATTTATTCATGAGAGAGACACAGAGAGAGGCAGAGACACACAGGCAGAGGGAGAAGCAGGCTCCCCTCAAGGAGCACGATGTGTGGGACTCCATCCCAGGACCCCAGGATCACGACCTGAGCTGAAGGCAGAGGCTCAACCACTGAGCTCAGGTGTCCTCCCTTCTGTACTTTTTCATTTCCTTCTTGCTTTCTTTCTCATTTCCAGCCCCCTAATTTATTCAATTTGAATACATTTCTCCAACCTATTAATCAGGTGAAAAGTTTCTTCACAGGTTATTACTGTTTACTGGTGCATTTTTACTTCATTACAACAACCCCATTGTATTAATTACTGCCATTGGAAATGGCAGATCTAATCCCATTCTCAGATAGTTAGAAGTAGAAGATTCAGTGTTTGACACGTTTTATAGAATTACCATAAAGTGTTTGTGTTCTCATTTATTTCCTAGGTCTTGAGTTTTGACTTGGGTTTTCAAGTTTATTAAGCTTTGTGTAATGAAGGTATGAAGAATCATGGAGATTTATTTTATTTTATCTTTAAATAATCTCTACACCCAGTGTGGGGCTTGAACTTTAAACCCCAAGATCAAGAGTAGCATGTTTCACTGATGGAGCCAGCCAGACTCCCCTGAAGTTTTATTTTGAGCAAATTTTATAACTACTACCTGATACAGAAGGCTCCGGTTGGTCATTTGGGAATTTTGAGAATCTGTTACTTCTTATACTGCTGTAAAGTCTATTTCTATATTGAGCCTATGTGTTTGCCCATAATTCCCCCTTCCCCTGTCCCTGGCTTGCTTCCGGTTCTGGATTTGGTAGCTACTTTGAATTAGCTTAATTTATTTTCCCTTCAGGTACGTGAAGCCAATTCCTGTAATTATTCTTTTCCCAGCTAACCAGTCCTAACCCTTTAATAAGTCTTTCAGAAGACTTAGAGTTCTCTATGTTGACAAAACACAGAATTCCAAACCTAGTCTTCTGTTGTGGTTGGGGAATGACCAATGAAGTACACAGTGCAGTTGGTAGTGCCCTTGTCTAGGGACACTATGCTTCTGGGAGGGTGGCTTGAGAAAGCCTGTGCTAGCTTTTGGATCCTGTCACTCTTTGGCATAGGCATAGAAGAGTGGTAAAAGACTGTAGGGCTGGAGGGGCCTGTGCTGGTTCTAAGCAGTGTTTGGAGGATGGTAGTAGTACTGTGCTTCATGGAGCAAGTTGCACATTAAGCAAGGCCCATAAAGAGGAGTGTCATTGAGGGGAGTAAGCTAAATGGAAACAACTCTGTATTGTAGTCTTTAAGCTAAAAAAATCTCTAAGAATGCATTTGCCTGTCTTGAAAGATTTTTACTAACTTCAGTTTGTACTGGTGATAGGCAGAGAAGGGAAGGAAACCGCTTTTCTGGCATCAGATAGTCTGGATGTATAGATGTACATTTCCACTGAATCTGTACTATCAAATCTATCCCATTATATGATGAATAGTTAATCTATATTTGACTTTTGGGAAGAGAGAACCATCCCAAGGTGCTGTAAACCACTTGGGAAGTGCCTGAGACAACACTGCACACGTGACCTGTTAACATGCCTTAGGATGACCCATGTGCAGATCTTATGCCATGAGTGTTTCTTGGGTTGCATTAAATTGAGATGTTCATCCTGTCTCCGTCTTCTCCTTGGTCCTCCCTCCCTGCATCATCTCCCCACCCCTCCTAACATTTTCTGTTCTGTTCTAGGCAGTGAAGTTGCCACTCTCCTTTATCAGTCTTGGAAACGTTGCCTACTTGGCTTCATTTGGCGGGTGAGCTGAGGTGGAAGAGGAAGATTTAGTCCTGTCTTAATTACAGATTGTTGGGAGATACATGTTTTAATTTCCTTCTGTCTCAATTTTCCCACTGTAATTTTGGACAGTGGTAATTGGCCAGCCAGTGTCAGTGTCTACAAAACCTGCCTCTAGGTCTTTGGTTAGATATGTTTTCTAACACCCCTGGAAAGATGTCCTTAGATCACCCAAGTGTCCTGGAACTGAGGCTGGGGGCCATTGCGGAGCTGTCATAATTCCCTTTAACGTTTGCATTTACAACAGGCCCCCATGAGCCTCGCCCAATCTGTAATTTTGCCATAAGTATTAGGAGTCCTAGATTCTGTTTTTTAAGGTTGGTAATTAGATAATTCATATTTAGATAAATCCCATCACTGCCATACTAGCTTCTTGATCTATAAAATGGGATTGTTGATACCATGGGGAAGTACTTGTAGGGCAAATGGAAGTGTTCTGAGCAGGAACTGTATGATTATGCCATATTATACGTTTTAGCATTAGCCAGAGTCGTTGAACTTAAATTTCAGTGTAGCTGAGAGTCCGGGGCTTTCAGTTTTTTGTCAATGGGCTTCTGGATTATATGCACTACTTACTTATTCATTCATTCATTCATTCATTCATTCATGAGAGACACAGAGAGTGAGGGGGGGAGGCAGAGAGACAGGCAGAGGGAGAAGGGGGCTCCATGCAGGGAGCCCAATGTGGGACTGCCTCCCTTTCTCTGTCTCTCATAAATAAATGAATAAAATCTGAGAGAGAGAGAGAGAGAGAGAGAGGGGCAGAGACCCAGACAGAGGGAGAAGCAGGCTCCATGCAGGGAGATTGATGCAGGACTCGATCCTGGGACTCCAGGATCACACTCTGAGCCAAAGGCAGGCACTAAACTGCTGAGCCACCCAGGCATTCTCTATCCCCATTTTTTAGCCGAGGAAGCTGAGGCACAAAGTTAATTTGCCCAATGTCACATAGTAATAAGTGATAGAAGCGAGATGTCAGTGGGTTTTTATTGTAAATCTCAGTCTCTTAACCATGAGAATGCTTATCTTTGGAATCTTGGAGAAAAAAACTAGAACTTAGATTTAAAGTTGGAAATACAAAGGTAAAATAAAATTAATGGATAGATAATCAGTTAATTAACAATTAACAAAATCTAAACAGTTAATGCACATACGGAAGGTCCCAGGACAAGTTTTGTTGGCTCATCAGCTGGTTAACTCTTGAGGATGACAAAATACTTGGACATAGAGAACCTTTGGGTTAGTGGATTTTCTTCTCTTCTGAGGAGAGGAAGGGGAGTGCATTTGTGGTGATGATTAATGAATTGTTGGGAGGAGACCATGTGACCCAGAGGTAGTTCGTAGTTCGAAGTGTGGCCTAAAGGAATTGCCCACATTTTCCTCAGTAGGTGGGTGGATGGATTTCATTCATTTGTACTATGCACTGTCACTCCCTCCACATACTGCTTAAAAGGAAGAAAAATGTACTTCCTTTCACAGGGAGATGGGCTTGGCTAGTTCATGCTCTATGGTTGACAAATAGAACAAATACTGACCCTTTTGGACAGAAAAGACTTTGTTCTTTGGCTGTGCTTAAGCTTCAAAAAGATTACTGAGTCCTCAATAAGGGGCAAGGATAAGGTAAAATTCTCAGTTAAGCTGTTATCCAAACTTTGCTAAGTGCTGGTTAGTCTTCCTTACCATTTGGCACTGTCTGCATTGCATGGATAGGAAACTAAGGCCAAGGGGTGGCTTGTTCCAGACCACCCTCCTGGAATTGGAGGAGTTGTAGAATGCCAAGCTGCCCTTCTTACTTAGATCATCAGTTGGTCTGTGTAATTCCTGGGATTTCCCTTGTTGAGTGAGAGAGTCTTTGGTTTTGCTTTGAAAGATGCATGGAGAGTAGTGTGGTTCAGAGGCAGTGATAGGTAGGCACTATCTGCCTTTGGATATTCTTCCAAATGTTATAAATTTTAAGAAATGATGTCAGCTCACAGTGGTTCTTTCTTTTAACTGCTTTTATATGTTGCTTGTATGAAGTGGTGGCATTTTAGAGGTCCTGAACAAGTAGTTCATAATAGATGGACAGGATTTGTGCCAATTTAGCATGAGATTATGTAGAAGGTTATTTAATATTTGTTTTATTAAAGTGATTGAATTTCTGTTTACCTATGTAAAAGGGCTCTTGGGGGGCAGTAAGTACTATTTAGAACCTTGAGTATTGTCACCAAATTTATTCAAGCTTGGTGAACTGAGCAGAGCTTTGGGCAAGTTGGTTGATGTGAGGACTAAGAGATTGGGGTTGTCGCATAAGAAGGCAGAGGTTGCTGTCTCCCCTGTCCTCCATCCATTTTATCTGCAGAGATTTTTCAGATAGAAGGGAGAAAGGAAAAAATTCTAAGTATTTCTACATTTTTGTATAAAAGGTGAGGCTGATGGTTCTCAACTAGGGAAGATTTTGCTCCCCAGGGCACATTTGGCAATTGGGGAAACACTTTTGGTTGTGGAAATGGGGTGGGAGGGGGGGCCAATATTGGCATATTTGGAGGTGAAAGGCCAGAGTTGTTACTAAGCATCAAAACGTCCAGCAATGCTCAGGACAGCCCCCCAACAAAGAATGATCTGGCCCCAAAAGCCAGTACTGTGAGATTGAGAAACTCCGCTCTGCGCAAAATTACCCTGTATATTTTTCCTGCACTAACATCTCTTTATTTGTTGATTATTAAGTGTCTGCAAAACTTGGAGTGGCATGTATATAGAGTTTGCTTCAGTTCTTCTCATCACTGTCTTAAGAGGGCAGGCAATACTCAGGACAGTGCTGCCTTCTGAGATCTTCAGTACCCCAGGGATTAGCAAAATGCTCATCCCTGGTGTGGTCCTCAGGCCTTCACGGGATTGGCTTCACTCACATGTGCTTCCTTCCTCCTCCATCACAATCTCTTTTGCCACCTCCTTTATGAAGCTTTTTTTGATTAACTCCCAGTTGAATGGGATCTCTGTCTTTGCTTAGATTCCTCATAACAGGTGTGCTTTCTCATGGAAATTCTCCTGGATCTGTCTCTTGCTTCCTGTGTCTCATTGAGCTGCAAGCTCCGTATGGCAGAATGCTTTTGTTTTCTTTACTGGTCCTAGAAACACCTGAATGTAGTTCCTCACACATAACAGGCAGGAAAGAGTCACAATTTAAATGATCAGGTCCGGATTTCTGAGGGATCTCTGGGTGGCTCAGCGGTTTAGCGCCTGCCTTTGGCTCAGGGCATGACTCTGGAGTCCCGGGATTGAGTTCCGCATTGGGCTCCTTGCATGGAGCCTGCTTCTCCCTCTGCCTGTGTCTCTGCCTCTCTTTCTCTCTGTGTCTCTCATGAATAAATAAATAAAATCTTAAAAAAAAAAAAAAAGATCAGATCCTTAAATTACCAGGTTTACTGTTATTATTGTACTAACCTAACGTAACCCAATCCATGTGATTCTTAAATTTATAAAGGAAGAGAGTATTCTAGTCTTTTCTGCCACTGAACTGTACTGGTACAAAAAGAAATTTTAAGAATTAAATAAAAAATAAATTTTAAGTAGGCAGATATCATTGTTAATAAATTAGGTGGGCTCTAGGTAAAAATGTGTATTGTAACTTGGAAATGACTCTAAAGTGCTTCAGAATTTTAGTCTTGCCTGTAATTGATTTATAGAGAAACAGAAAATGTTTTTGAAATTCTGTAGTATTCTAAACCATAGATTTAAGTTATTCTCATAAAGTTAATAGTTGCTGCAGTAAACTAGAATGGCCAAGAGCTTGGTGAGCCGCTGTCTGATTTTTTTTTTCCTAAAAAATATTTTATTCATTTATTCATGAGTGATACACAGGGTTAGAGACACAGGCAGAGGGAGAAGCAGGCTCCTTGCAGGGAGCCTGAAGTGGGACTCTATCCCAGGACCCCGGGATCATGGAATCATGCCCTGAGCCGACGGCAGGCACTCAACCACTGAGCCACCCAGGTGCCCTGATTATCTGATTTTTTTTTTTAATCTGATTTTTGAATCAAGTCTTCCTCTACTTGTGACTTTCTTAATCACTATGCCTCAGTTTCCTCAACTGTAAATTGTGAGAACTGATTGAGTTAGTACATGTGAAGTGCTCAAAGAACGGTGCCTGGCACACAGTCTGTGCTCAAGAAATGCGGTTGTTTATGATTACTGTTATTTATTCTGATTGTACTTAGGATTGTTGTAGATTTTTTTTTTTATTCGTCTCATGGCAGCCTATCCAAGTGACTATTATCATCAGGAGACCCAGAGAGTTGGAAGGACTTTCCCAAGATTGTATAGCTTGTGGCAGTTGTAAGTGGCAGAGGTCTGATTTTTTATTTATTTAAGTGATCTCTACATTCAACATTCGGCTTGAACTCAAGATGCGGAGATTAAGTTACATGCTTCTCCAGCTGAGCTGGCCAGGTGCCCTGACCCTTCTGATATATAACTGATGTTTTGCACAGACTCTACTACTGTGCTACCGTGGTCCTGAGATGTATGTATTGGGTCTGTGGGAGGAGGCAGTAGTTGGAGTGCAGTGCATCCTAGTGGCCAGGACCACTCAGGCCCCCAAGATGGGTAGAGTAAACCCCTGTGGAGGGTGAGGACACAAAGGCAGCCTTTGTCCTTGTCAGAGGGTGTGCTGATGGCCATAGGCCCTTCCTGGAAAAGGCACAGCCCTGCCTAATTGTAGAGGGCACTGAGAGAGAGAGTTAAAGTAATTGTCCAGATAGAACATCTTCTAAATTTTTGTCTGTGTACAAATACTGGACCAGATTCATTGGAAAAATACTTTCATGATAGTTTTAACAGGGTATTTGTTCAAGAATTATAAACCCGATTATAGAAATTTTATTAGTGTTTGATGAGTAGATTATGAAGTTGAGTAAAAACAAAATGGATTGTAGTGATTTTTTTTCTTATTAAATGGCCTTGATGGTGTATAAAATACTTCTTCCTCATTCTCATGGATTGCAATATTAAACTATAAATTAAGTCTTTAAATGTTACTCTTTTGTATTAAAGGGCTTTTTATTAGAAATGATTAAATTTTTTCTAAGTATTAGAAGAAGCATGTAATGTAACGGTTCTCCAAAGCTGCAGATGCTGGGTAGTCTGCAGAAAAATTTTATCAGCTTTATTGCTTCTTTCCTCCTAGGAGGAATTGTAGAAACAAAATGAATGGGAACCACTAGTTTTCTAAATTCCTTTTTTTGGGGGGCGGGGAGTGTTAATATGGCATTAGGCTCTATGGTTCTTTGATTCAAAGGCTCTTCTGTAAATATTTTTGGTGCCTAATACTTCATTTCAGGCAGAACATTGCCAGGTGACCCATAAGGTAGGTGATTTATATACTTAATTGGTCATGACTCATAAATATTGTCAGGTTTAGAGGCTTAGATTTTGGTGAATGATGCTAAATTGACAGTGAATTTGTAGAGGTTCTTTCCTTCCTTCCTTTATTTTTTAGAAATAAAGACCAAAGCCACTTTTCTTAGTAATATACTGCAATGACATAAATTGTATATTTTCTTCAGCAGCTTCTTAGGCTTATATTCAATTCGTTGAATGTCCATTTGCTCATTTATTAATGTCTAGGTGAGATTGGTTATTTATCTATGTGGCAATACAATTATATGTGCTTGTATGTAGTTATATAGACACGAACTAGTTAAATTGCTGAGTCTTCTCCTGCAGATTACCCTAACATAGAGCAAAGCTTTGTGGTGTCATTGGGAGAGCTCTTAGGGGACTTTGTCATGGGTAGTTTTATTAGAAAAGTGAAGCTTCTCTACATTTTGCTGTAAAATCATATAGCTATGGAATATCAAGCCTTATTACTGATTGTATACCTGTCATGTGGGCAGTTTAATGTTGAAGAACTATTGTCAAATCCTAGATTGTTAAGGAAACTTTTCATAATTGTCTCCAACCTTACTTAATACAGTGAGTGTTTTCCTTGGAACTTTATTTTTATAACTGCGCGCTTGGCCTACTATGTACAATAGACATTTCCACTGATACGTACCTGGGCTGTTGTTACCAAGGGGGCTGCTGAAGAAAGGTGAGTTCCTATAATTTATTTTAAGGAGACTTGTGAATTCTTTCCTTTTCCACTCAGAGAGTTACTGTGACTGGTTTCTTTTGGATATGGAATGGATGGACATCTACTTTCGTATTATTTTTTCACATTAGCTTTATTGAGTTCATATAGCATACAGTGAACCCATTTAAAGAGTACATTTCATTGGTTTTTAGAATTGTACAATTGTCACTACAATTAATTTTAGAATATTTTCATCACTCCCCAAAGAAACCTGTAACCATTGCCAGTTACTTGCCCCCTACCTTCCAGCCCTAGGCCACTATTTATCTACGTTCTGTCTTACTGGACTTACTTATTCTGGGCATTTCATATAAATAGAATCGTACAATATGTAATCTTTTGTGACTGGCTTCCACTTGGCATGTTTTCAAGGTTTATCCATGTTGTAGCATATGTCAGTACTTCATTCCTTTTTAGTGCCAGGTAGTATTCTGTTATTTGGATATACTGCTATTTATTTCTCCATTTATCAGTTAATGGATGTTTGGGTTGTTTCCACTTTTGATGATTATGAATAATGTTCTGTGATCATTTGTGTGTGTGTGTGTTTACGGATCTATATTTTCATTTCTCTTGGCTTGGTTATATATACCTAGGAGTTAAATTGTCTAGTCATATGGTAACTTCTTGTTTAATCTTTTGAGGCACTGCCAAACTGTTTTCTAAAGTGGCTGTACCATTTTATATTCCTACCAGGAGGGTATGAGGATTTTTTTTTTTAAGATTTATTTATTTATGAGAGAGAGAGAGGCAGAGACACAGGCAGAGGGAGAAGCAGGCTCCATGCAGGGAGCCCGATGTGGGACTTGATCCCTGGACGTCTTGGGATCACGCCCTGAGCCAAAGGCAGGTGCTCAACTGCTGAGCCACCCAGGCGTCCGGGGTATGAGGATTCTAATTCTTCCATATCCTTGATAATACTTGTTACTGTGCTTTATTTTAGCCATCTTGGTGGATAGGAAGTAGTATCTCACTGTGGTTTTGTTTTCTTTCTGATGGTGAATGATGTTGAGCATCTTTTCCCGTGCTTTTTGCCTGTTTGTATATCTTCTTTGGAAAAGGGTCTATTCAGATTGTTTCAAGTAGACTCTCTGTCCATTGTGGTTTCCAACTGGTAACCTTAGATCAAGAATTGCATGCTCTACCCACTGATCCATCCAGACACTCCTCCTACACCTGTTTTGATTGATTGATAGATCGATTGATTTTATTTATTTATTAATGAGAGACACAAAGAGGCAGAGACACAGGCAGAGGGAGAAGCAAGCTCCCTGTGGGGAGCCCAATGTGGGACTCTCTCCTGGGAATCCGGGATCAGGCCCTGAGCTAAAGGCAGATGGCCAACCGATGAGCCACCTAGGTGTCCCCTATACCCATTTTTAAATTGTGTTATTTGGGGCATCTTGTTGGCTCAGTCAGTGGAGTTGGTTTCAGGATTGTGGGTTTAAGCCTCTTGTTGGGTGTAGAGATTACTTAAAAAATACAGTGTTACTTATGTTTTTATTATTGAGATTTAAGGCTCCTTTATTCTAATTAATAAATCTTATATCCTACAGTTTGCAAATAATTTCTCTCATTCTGTGGATGGTCTTTTCACTTCCTTGGTATTTTTGTTTTTTTGAATTGGGGTAAACTACACATAATTTACCACCTTAACCATTTTTTAAAAATTTATTTATTTATTTATTTACCATTTTTTTATAAAAGATTTTATTTATTCAGGAGAGACACACAGAAAGAGAGAGAGGCAGAGACACAGGCAGAGGGAGAAGCAGGCTCCATGCAGGGAGCCCGACATGGGACTCCATTCCGGGTTTCCAGGATCACGCCCCAGGTTGAAGGCGACGCCAAACTGCTGAGCCACTCAGGCTGCCCACCTTAACCATTTTTAACTGTATAGTTCCATGGCATTCAGTAGTGTCACGTTGTTGTTCAACCATTACCACCATCTATCTCCAGTGTTCTTTTTATCTTGCAAAACTGAAACTCCACCCATTAAACAGTAATTCTCCATACCTTCCTACCCTCAGCCCCTGGCAACCACCGTTCTACTATTTCTGAATTTGAATATTCTAGGTACCTCACTAGTGGAATCCATTTGTGACTGGCTTTTCACATAGCATAAGGTCTTTAGGCATACTACAGCATGTAACAGAATGTCTTTTTCAAATGCTGAATAATCCGTTGCATGTATATACCACATTTCCATTTATCTGCCAATAGACACTTGGATGGCTTCCAGTTTTTCTACGTGAATAATGCCATGAATATGAATGTAGAAGTGGTGGTGGTGGTCTTTGAAATGCGAAGATCCTACTTATTTAATTTCAGTATATAATGTGAGGTTACGGACTCACTATATTTTATGGACTGGTGGCTCTAAATTTGTCCTCCAATTGTTCAGTCTGTTTTGGTTATGCCGCTAGGTTGGAACATAAACACTTGTGGTGGGGGGAGCCCTTCTTCACCACCATGCTGCCACTCCTACCTCCTACAGGACCCCAGAGCCCACCCTCCCCCCAACCCCAGAGGATTGAGAACTCTGGAACAAAGACTTGGGCAGTTAATTTTATTTTTGCATCCTGCTCATGTTTCTTTATTCAGCGTGATGGCTTCATTCTTTCTCACTTCTCTATCTCCACAGCATAATTTTTTAAAATTTAATTTAATTATTCATGAGAGACACAGAGAGGCAGAGACACAGGCAGAGGGAGAAGCAGGCTCCATACAGGGAGCCCGACGTGGGATTTGATCCTGGGACTCCAGGATCATGCCCTGGGCCAAAGGCAGGCACTAAACCACTGAGCCACCCAGGGATCCCCCACAGCATAATTTCTGTTCAACAGAAAATCCTCCTCAGTATAAGCCTCTTTGGGAATCAGAAGTCACACCTCTGTGGGTACCTTGTCCCTTTTCTCTTCTGAGCCACACTCCAGCAGAATGGGGTGCCAGGAGGGGATCTTAGTGTTGTACCCCAAGGCACTTTCCCTCCCATTTAAGAAATTTACAAGGTTTATGTTTTACTTTTTATTATTTTTTTTAAGATTTTATTATTCATAAGAGACAGAGAAAGAGAGGCAGAGACACAGGCAGAGGGAGAAGCAGGCTCCATGCAAGGGAGCCCAATGCAGGACTTGATCCTAGGACTCCAGGATCATGTCTTGGGCTGAAGGTGGTGCTAAACTGCTAAGCCACCCGGGCTGTCCAAGAAATTTATAAGATTTAAAACAAAATGACAGAGTGGTGTTCCCAAAGCATGTAGCCTTCACAGTACTTCAAAGGGAAAAATAGATTGTTTTAGGGCCTTTTCTTATTTACCAGACCAATCATTAGATGACAAGCCTTTCCTGGTTTTTCCAGTGTGGACAAGTAAGTTTTGCTCTTCACTAGGAACAAAAACAGAAGTAGCCCAGGACTGTTTTGAAGGATTCCCTCTGGCTTGCGTGTATATAAACTACACGCGAATTTTCTATATAATCAGAGATTCTCAGGGTTTCAGTTCCCCTTGCTGTGAAATTAATAGTACCCGAATTCCTAGAACAAAATGCCTAGCATTTTGGGACATCTGGGGTTCCTGGTTTAGCTAATTATGTTTTAAAACTTCCTTCCCATGTTTTTTGGAGGTGGAAAGGTAGAAGGTATTAGCCAGTTTTTAAGTGGTGAGCATTTTTTAGTGAGTTAAAAATACTAAATGTGATTTAACTAAAGATAATTATTGCACCAAATGATGGGCTTGAGTGCTGAGCATGAGAAAATCCTAAACCCAGCTACTTGTTGTTTCTGGAGCCTTGGTGACCACCAGTTCCTATCTGCCTTCTAGGTCCTCTGGTTTCAGAATGATGTATACTTCACCGTGCCAGCACTCATTCAACCTGTCCTCTGTAGCTTCCTCTTAGAGAACACAGTGCCCCAGAAGAGCCATGTGGAGGCCAGTTCTCCATAGGGAAATTGGATCTGAGCTTTCTTCCCAGGTCCACAACCCAGTTTGTGAAGGGAGGGCCTTTGGTAGGTAGGCCCCACATCCAGCCACTTTATATATCCACAGACTGTGAATGAAGTTGGAGGCAGTTTAGAGCTAACCCATTGCCACTTACTGGCTGGGCCTCTTCAGTGACCACATCCCATCACTGCAGTTCAGTATGTTACTGAATTCAGACATGGAGCTCTTAGGAAGTAAACAGCCAGGGCAATGTGAGGCTGTTATGCTTGTTTGCATAGGTGTATCTTGTTCATGAGATATACTTGTGATTAACGTGGTAGACTGTAGGTGGCCTTGCAAAGTATTTGGGACAGTACTGTTTGAATTCAGGGGAGAGGGGGGCGTGTGCAAGTGCCTGGGAGAAAACTTTAGGAAGAAGGTCGAGCCTGCAGGGCTTTAGACGCATGGAGATAATGACCACTCGGCATTATTTTGTATTATTTTAGTTTACTCAGTGCTGTCATACTTTCTACCTCAGTTACTTGGACCTTAAGTTCCCCTCTGCATCTTGTCCGCAGGTGGCCATAATCCCCATTTCACAGATGAGGAACTGGCCTTGTCATTGACCACTTAACTTGACACAGTTTAGAATTGAGTCTAGTTGGGTGAGCCCAAATTTCACTGTTACTTTTCCAGGAAATAACAGTAGAATGTACAAAAAAGCAGAAGAAAGACAAGCTCAGATAGTATGGTGAGTTCTTCAGGATTGTGGAAAGAAGGGTGAAGAGTTAAAGGGATCAGAGGGGGCCTCATGGTTATAAGGTGTGTTGAGACAAGTTGTCAGAGAGCCCACAGACTGAAACCCTCAGAAGGCTTTGAGTGTGTATATATGTTTAAGAAAACGCTTTTTGAGGTATAACTCACATGAATAAACTACACATATCTTAAGTACACAATTTGATAAGTTTTGACATGTATATGCACTTGTGAAACCACAGTCAAGATAATGAACATATCTATCACTGAAAAGCTTCCTCATGTCGCCTCAAATGGCTAAAAAACAAAATTTTTATTTGGGAATATTTTCAAAAGATAAGCTTAAAGAAAAATATAAAGAATTTTTATATACCCTTTGTCCAGATTCACCAATTTTTAACACTTGTCACACTTGTTTGCATTTTTTAAAGATTTTATTTATTTATTTGAGAGAGAAGGAGAACACAGAGGGAGAGGGAGAAGCAGATTCCCAACTGAGCAGGGAGCTCAGCGCAGGGCTCCATCTCCATCCTAGGACTTCAAGATCATGACCCAAGCTGAAGGCAGATGCTTAACCAACTGAGCCACCCAGTTTGCATTCTCAGGTATATATGCATGTGGGTGTATAAATTTATACAGATATACATTTGTACACACAAATTTTTCCCTGGCTCATTTAGGAGTAGTTTATATAAATGGTGTAGCTTCATCCCTTAATGTTTCAGTATGTATTACCAAAGAATAAGAGTAGACTCTTATGTGTCCATGGTACAGCTATCACATTCAGGAAATTTACCACCTTTTTTATTTACCACCTGTTTTAAGTTTTTATCCATTTTTAAATTTTGTTCTCTTTAGATTGATTTTTTAAAAGATTTTAATGTTTAAAAATGTTCTTTATTTATTTGAGAGGGTGTGAGCTGGCGGAGGGCCAGGCAGGGAGGGAGAAGAGGGAAAGAATCCCCAGCAGACTCCCCACTGAGTGGAGTCCCTGGCAGGGCAGATCTCAGGACCCTAGCTGGAACCAAGAGTCAGACTAACAGGATGGCTACCAAGCCATCCAGGCACCCCTCTACTTCTTTTTTTAAAGTAATCTCTACCCTTAATGTGAAGTATAACCCTGAGGATCATGAGTCACATGCTCTGCTAACTACGCCAGTCAGGTGCCCCCCAAATTTATTGTTACTACAGTGCTTTTCATTCAGGTTTTTATTCCGTGTTCCAGTTGTGTCAGCTTCCCAGTAGAGTCCTTACTCTAGTTGCTTTCTTTTTCTCCTGGTACAGGATCCAGTGCAGGGTTGCACAATGCATTTAAGCATTACCTTTCTTCAGTCCCCTTTGATTTGAACAGTTCCTTAGTTTCATCTCTTATGTAGTTGACAGCTGAAAGAACACAGAGCAGTTAAAGAGTGTGAGATTTTTGAGCAGGTGGTTGAAATGATCCCTCTGGGTCCAGGGAAGATGACAAGGGTCTGGATAGGTGGGGGTGGTAGAGAGAGGGTCTGGGGTAACAGCCTTGTTACTGAGATTCTGAGGGGCCTAGTTTAGGGTGGAGTAAGTGCTGATAAAATTGCTTGGCTGGGGTGGAACTGGGGAAGAGCAGAGGAGATTTTAGAGTTCTAGTAATTTTCACGATCTAGCAAATTGAAGAAGTAAAGAGGAGGTAGGAGTAAAGAAAAATTGGGCAAGGATAGGTTTATGGCCCCAAGTCTCTCTCTCTCTCTCTCTCTCTCTCTCTCTCTCTCACACACACACACACACACACACACACACACACACTTCTTAATTCTTGACATCATAACACCTTGGTGGGTGCCAGCTTTGTTTAGAAAGAGGTGAGGGACGCCTGGGTGGCTCAGTGGTTGAGCGTCGTCTGCCTTTGACTCAGGTCCAGATTCCAGGGTCCTGGGATGAGTCCCGCATCAGGTTCCCTGCAGAGAGCCTGCTTCTCCCTCTGCCTATGTTTCTGCCTCTCTCTGTGTGTCTCTCATGAATAAATAAAACCTTAAAAAAAAAAGAAAGGTTAAATGTTAGGTGTTTTGGATCTTCTGGCCAGATAAGAGAAGTTTGTTGCATGAAGGGCAATTGCCAATGAAGTCTCTCTTAGATACGTATTGATAGCTGGTAGTCCTTCAGTTTCAGATGGAGGGAAGTTGGTTCTCTGGCTGTAAGGAATCCAGGCTAATGTCATCTTGGGCGGCGGAGTTTGGCTACCTAGTTTTAGGGAAGTTCCTGGGCCCATTGCTGTGAAACTAGACATCTTTCCACAACTCAGAGAGCACACACTTGGAAGGGAGAGAAGTGTAGAGGAAGTTTACAACTTTGTTATATAGCCCATTTTTCATTTCTTACTGTATTTAAGAGTACTAAGTGGAAGGAGTTACCTCTGGGTCTTCTATATAGTTAAGTCCAGAAAATTTGGGAATCTCAACTGATGTGGAAGGCACTTGCCTGACTCAGTTGGTAGAGCATGTGACTCTTGATATTGGGGTTATGAGTTAAAGCCCCATGTTGGGTGTAGAGATTACTTAAAAACACAAAATACATGTATTAAACAGACCTGGAATTATTTTTATAACCTTGAGACACCAAGAACATTGCGAGGTTTGGCGCAGAAGATCTCTCACTGATAGGACAACTTTAGAAACAGCATTACATTTTTAATTTTATAAAATGTTTATTGCTTTGTATTAAGCCATCATGATCACCTAAGATCAATGAACTTACTACTTGGTTCCTTTGTTGGGAGTTTGGGAATATCCCAGTATTTTAAAGTTTTTACAATATTTTAAGTAGTGACATTAGTTAAAATATATCCTATTATTACTAGAATGCCTTTGGGGAGGATTTCTCTTTTATTCAATCTTAGTGGAATACAGATGGCCCTTGATATACGATGGTTCAACTTAAACAGTCTCCTAACTTTACAATGGTGCAAAAGCGATACGGTGTAAAAGCAATAACACATTCAGTAGAAACCCTTACTTTGAATTTTGAATTTGGATCCTTTCCCAGCTGGGCAGCAGTGCCTCCCAGTCAGCCACGTGATGATGGGGGTAAACAATAGATACACTTATAATCATCAGTACCCGTATGACCACTCTGTTTATCACTTTCAGTACAGGGTTCAATAAACTACATGTGATATTCAACACTTTATTTTAAAATATCTTTCTTTGTGTTAGGTGATTTCATCTAAATGTAGGCTAATAATGTCTGTGTTCTGAGCACATTTAAGGCAGGCTAAGCTAAGCTGTGGTGCTCAGCAGGTTGGGTATATAAATGTATTTTTGACTTAGATATTTTTTTACATACAATGGGTTTATTTTTTATTTTTTTTAAAGACTTTATTTTTTAAAAGATTTTATTTATTCATTAGAGACACACACACACACACACACACACACACACACAGAGAAGCAGAGACACAGGCAGAGGGAGAAGCACGCTCCATGCGGGGAGCCGACATGGGACTCGATCCGGGGTCTCCAGGATCAGGCCCTGGGCTGAAAGGTGGCACCAAACCGCTGAGCCACCCCAGCTGCCCAAGATTTTATTTATTAAAAAAAGATTTTATTTTTTTATTCATGAGATACACACACACACACACACACACACACACAGTGAGAGAAAGAGAGGCAGAGACACAGGCAGAGGGAGAAGCAGGCTCCATGCAGAGAGCCTGATGTAGGACTTGATGTGGAACTTGATGTGGGTACTCGATCCTGGGCCTCCAGGATCACACCCTGGGCCGAAGGCGGCGCTAAACCGCTGAGCCACTTGGGCTGCCCTATCCTAATGGGTTTAATCAGGATGTAACCCTATCATAAGTTGGGGAAGACCTGTGTATCATAGAACAGGTATTTTCTAAAATAGAGTGTAGTAAAGATGAAAAAGTATTTCCACCCTGATCCGAGGTGCCCTCATTTACACTCTCTTGTTTCAGTTTTAGCATATATAAATAGAGCTGATAATCCGTGCTATCCTGGAGAGCTCTTAAAAGTGTGCATGCTAAGGCATGTATGTCTTCAAGTGGCAAGAGGGGACGGTTGCTATCCATATAGTGTACATACCATGAGCCACATTCTCCTTTGATTTGCACCTAAAATATTTTAAACAGGCAGTCGCCTTATGTAGAATATAACCACTGTCTCCACTTTTGTGGAAAATTAGACTTTCCTTTTTAAAGTAGGGTTCACATCCAGTGTGGCCTTGAACTCATGACCTCGAGATCAAGAGTTGCGTGTTCCCACCTCCTGAGCCAGCCAGGCACTCTGGAATTTAGACTTTTTAGTTAGGTCTAAGCTAATAGAGATTTAAGTATTAAAATGTTTTATAGACTTTTCTTTTGGGCTACCTATGTGTTGTCTGCTCTTCTTAAGTGTTAATGGTGGGAAACTGGACACCTATTGAGCAATAGTCATAATTTGCAGGGTTTATTGGAAAAGTAATCTATTGGCAGTGGAGACCACAAGTAATATAAATTGTTGATACTGTATTTTACTTGAGTGGGAAGGAGATCCCTTGAGTTAGTTTTTGGATGACACGTTGCATACTTAACCCTTCAAGTAATATAATTTGTGCCATGTCAGATTAGCTTTAGGTCATAATAAATAGTTCATCAATATATGTATGCTATTTGTGGTAATGTTTTTATTTCCTTTTTTTGTTTGAATCCAGATTAACGTTCTATTTTATGTTTCTTTCAATTCAGTGTGGTAATTCTGTTGCATTAGAGCTTTAAGCAGTTCTATCTTTACTAACAATCCACTTAATCACAATAGTGTTTTCATGATTTCTGCTGACAAGTTTATGCACTCAAAACTTTATATATCACTAGACTTTTTGTTACTTGCCATGTAGCATTTGAAACCAGGTTTTATAATTGGTTGGCAAAGAGCTTTCGAATATACACACAAATGTTTAATGTTGAAACTGGTATTATTTGGGTACCTAGGTGACTCAGTGGTTGAGTGTCTGCTTTCAGCTCAGGTCATGATGCTGGGGTCCTGGGATCGAGTCCCACATCGGGCTCCCTGCATGGAGCCTGCTTCTCCCTCTGCCTTTGTCTCTGCCTCTCTCTCTGTGTCTCTCATGAAGAAATAAATAAAATTTAAAAAATCATATTGTTAAATTTTCTACCTAACGGATTGCCAGAAATATTGTTATATACGTAAAAAACTATGCATAACTCTCAGTGAGACCATTATTTCCATTACTGTAACAATCTCATTGAAAGTTGTAATCACATATTCTTCTACATGTTTACAAAAAAGTACTAGATTGGGAGCATGGGTAATTCTGTTCAGTTTCAAAATTTCCAGAAAATAATTCAGAGTAGAGTATATAAGCTTTACAAAATACTAAATTCATATATAGTGTGCTCTTGACATTTGCCTGTCTGACCACCATGTACTTTATGATGAGATGGTTAGCTACTCCGACCCTGTGACTCCCACCACCCCCGCCAACTGCCCGCCCCCAGCAGAGTGCCATTCTCATAATATAGCGTGAATCAGAACTATAAGTTCTTTTTTTTTTTAAAGATTTTATTTATTTATTCATGAGAGACACTGAGAGAGAGATGCACAGACACAGACAGAGGGAGAAGCAGGCTCCATGCAGGGAGCCCGACGTGGGACTCGATACTGGGTCTCCAGGATCACACCCTGGGCTGAAGGCGGCGCTAAACCGCTGAACCACCCGGGCTGCCCAGAGCTCTAAGTTCTTAAGGGATGGGATACAGTAGGCTTTGCCTGGTAAATGATATTTAGGTATTGTTCTTTTTTGGTACAGTTCTCAGATGTGATAAAGCAAAAACAGTAGTGCAGGTTCTGGCAAGTTTCTATGAAGCTCCTGTAGTACTGTTCTTGTATGGTTTTAGTTTTTTCATGAGTGATAATATTTTTGCAGCACTATTTGTTGCCAGTAGCTTGCTCATTTATTTGGTTTCTTAAATTCCACATGAGTGGGGTCATTTGTCTTTCTCCGACTTATTTCGCTTAACATTATTATACTCTGGCTCCATCCATGTCTTTGCTAAAGGGAAGATGTCATGCTTTTTGATGGCTGAATAATATGCCATTATATATACACACCACATTTTCTTCAGCCATTCATCTATCTATGGATATTTGGGCTGCTTCCATAAGTTAGCTGTTGTAAATAATGCTCCAGTAAACGTAGGGGTGTATGTATACCTTTGAATTATAGTGTTTTTGTATTGGGGGGGGGGTAAATAACAGTAGTATGATTACTGGATCATAAGGTAGTTCTGTTTTTAATTTTTTGAGGAACCTTCATACTGGTCACACTGCTAACCTGCTTTCTGTTGATGGCAGTATCAGCCTATGATGGGGTTATTAACACTTCCCAGGTGTATGACATCTTGGAATTGAGAGTAGGTTCTATACCTTTTCAGCATCTCCTGCAGAGGGTCATCTAGTCCCTGTTTATCTGCAGAGATGGGGGGCTTCTTTGACCATAGTTTGCCATATTGGCTTCCATTCCTTTTATGGGATGCACTCTCACTTATCAGTGTCCTCCTTAGAGTGTGCTAATCAGGAGCTCATCCATCCGCTGACTATGATGTGGTCAGTTCTGAGCACAGTGAGATTTGAGTTTCGTGTGATCTTTCTTTGGTTAATGGCAGCCTGAGACCTTAACAGCTTGTTGAGTATCACCCTGATGGTTCATTTGAAGCTTGCATCAGCAAACGTTTCTCTTTCCCCATCTTTGTTTTATAATTCTGTTGAACTTTCAATTTCCTCTGGTATTTTTAACCCAGCACTGTTGCTTGTCAGTGTAATTGTATTGTTGATTTTCTTGCCTGTCTCATTTTGCTTTTTGTCAAGTTTTTTGGTCTGCCTTCTGGGTTATCATGTGATACACAAGGGTATACACACAGAGTAGTAAGAAAAGGTTTATTAATGAGAGTCGGCAACGGTAAACTAATGCTCCACGTGATACCTAGGGTTGCTTAAAAAACACTTAATGTGTTCATAAAGTGGCCTACCGATGGATTAATGTTTTATGGTCATGTTTTTAGTAGTCAGAGAAATATATTTCAGTATGATTGCATTATTTTTCAGAAGTCCGTTTCCCGTTTTCATTGTTCTCTTCCCCTTTACCTACATTTCATTTTTTTTAAAACTTTCCCTTTGGAGGATTAAAAGAAAGGTGATTAAATGCAAATGAGGTTGTTTGTTTTCACTTAGTAGTACTCTTGATAAAAGGTATTCTTTCAGTTGAGAATTTGTGTAAATGTATCATTAGCATACTTAAAGCCAAATAAAATGATTGGCATAGGCTTAAACCTCTGAATCTAACCCTGGAGGCAGGTAATGCCCTAGGGTGTCTTCTCCTGTGTGGAGGTTATTAATAAGTAGAGCATCCTGCCTCCTCCAACCTTACTTAAGCTCTATAGTCATTCTTGGGGGAATGGGCACGACAGGAGTAAACTGGGAAATAATTTTTTAAAGGATTGGAATTATTCAGTAAATAATTAAAGAGCTAATTTTTATCGTGTTGTATGTCAGGCATAGAACTATGTACTTTGTATTATTTTCTTTTTTCTTTTTTTTTTAAAGTTTTATTTATTTATTTATTTATTTATTTATTTATTTATTTATTTATTTATTTATTTATTTATATTTATGATAGTCACAGAGAGAGAGAGAGAGGGGCAGAGACCTAGGCAGAGGGAGAAGCAGGCTCTTCCTGCATGCACCGGGGGCCTGATGTGGGATTCGATCCCGGGTCTCCAGGATCGCGCCCTGGGCCAAAGGCAGGCGCCAAACTGCTGCGCCACCCAGGGATCCCTGTATTATTTTCTTTAATCCTCAGGAATAACTACCTTCTATTAACCCTATTTTATTGTTGAGGAAGTGAGTTTAGGGGATAGTGGAATTATGTGGAACTGTCAGAAGGTTTTGTTACTTTTGTTGAGATATCTTTGATTTGGGAAAGAGATTATTTTTTGCCAGAAAAGAAGGAAACTCCATGGGTGAACTGGTATTCAGGAGTGACATCTCAGGGTGTCATGCTGAGACTTAGACATTTCAGGCAGAGGGTTTTTTTAGACATTTCAGGCAGAGGGTTTTTTTGTGTTGTTTTTTGTTTTTAAAGATTTTTATTTATTTATTCATGATAGACACGGGGGGGGGGTGGGCAGAAGGAGAAGCAGGCTCCATAGAGAGAGAGAGAGAGAGAGAGAGAGAGAGAGAGAGAGAGAGGCAGGCAGAGGGAGAAGCAGGCTCTATACAGGGAGCCCAACATAGGACTCGAGCCTGGGTCTCCAGGATCACGCTCTGGGCTGAAGGCAGGCGCTAAACCGCTGAGCCACCCAGGGATCCCCTGTTTTTTGTTTTTAAGATAAACAGCCCCTTATTAATTGTAGCATTTTCCACAATTGTGAAATTTGAGATTTTAATTTTAGAATGAAGGAGAAGTCTTTAATGGAATATAGGCTGTACATAAGAGAGATGTCAAGGTCATTATTTTCCTTTTTTAAAGATTTTATTTATTTATTCATGAGAGACACACAGAGAGGCAGAGACATAGGCAGAGGGAGAAGCAGGCTCCATGCAGGGAGCCCGATGTGGGACCCGATCCCAGGACTCCAGGAGCACGCTGTGGGCCGAAGGTAGGCACCAAACCGCTGAGCCACCCAGGGATCCCCAAGGTCATTAGTTAAGATACAAATCTTTTATCATACTGTATATAAATAATTACATAATGCTGCAGAATAATATTAATACTTCGGATCTCTTGAGGAGCTACCAGTCTCAGAGTACTTTAGGGTTTTAAGGATTTGGAAGATCCCTAGTTTTGTACTGCTTTCTACTGCTGGAATGCTGATAGAAATAAAAATTGAGCTTAAGTCGTAGATGAGCTAATAAGATAGCTGCTTTTTATTTAGTACTTACTTTGTACTAAATGCTAAGGGCATATCTAATTCTGATTCTTATCCCAGCCAAATAAAGTAGATAATGTTGCTATTTCCCTTCTTTATAGTGGAAATCAAGGTTAGATATTTTAGATAATAATACAGTTAATAAAAAGGACAGGCTGGAATCAAATCCACATCTGTCTGTGCCCAAAACTCTTAGTTTCAGGTTTTGTACTACCTTCATTTTTGTAACTCTGATCTTGAATAAAATGAAAGTACTTTTCTCTGCCTTCATCATCCATTTGAGCAAAATCACCCACCATAACGTAATCCTGAAACATGGAACACAGCTGTTGGGAGCTTAGAAAAATGAAGTGTTTATTTTATTACGAATTGGTATTTATACTTGTACATTTAAAGTTAAATCTTGAACTAGTTTGGAGGGAATATTGGGAAATGTGGGTAAGGTAATTTTGACAGGTGTGTTGCATGTTGGTTTCTATTTTGTCAATAAAAGGATAAGGTTGAAGTGCTTATTACTTGTTCAATGGCCCAAAGTGTGTGAGAGGACTGGAACTCTTCATTTTTTGTTTATGATAATCTTAGGCTTCCACTCCAGAGCTTCCAGTCTCTCCAGATAATATCACATATAGTACATATACCTTCTTTGTCATGCCACATATCGTATAGAATACCCATGCTTTCCTTACTTAGGAAACTCTGAAATTAAAAATAAGGTACTGTTTATAGTTTTGTGTTCTTCTTAGTTGTTTAGCATTATTTCTTTCCTGTTTTTAGATCATAATTTCCTTTCTTTCTAATAATTCGATTTATTTTTTTTCTTGTTCCTTTCTCCAATATAAGTTAGGACTGCATAGATGCTGGCTTATTGAGGTTCATGTACTGTGGCTCTGTGTCTCTATGCGCTTGGACTGTATTTCCCATCTGGCTCTTGCATACCAGAGACATGTTATTTGGTCTTCTCCTTTTCTGTCAGAAGAATCTGCGGTCTGTGGTGATGTCACCTTTCTTTCTTTTTAGTGGTAAACTTTTAATAACCTTTCACCTTTTCTATTTCCTTATTCATTAGGGATAGATTTGTTCTCTAAAGTACAAGTTCTTTTCTGGATTCCATGCAGAGATTCTAATTGAAGGATCCAAGCAAAGGTGAATACTTTTGTATAATATGTTAAAAGGCCTGTTTTTGTTTTTGTTTTTGTTTTTTTAATTGAAAGTGATTTGGAATCAGCAGAGTAGGTAGGGGATGTCTGTGTATGTCTTTGTATGTTAGGGTTCTAGAGTAGAAGGGGTATATACCTTGAAAAAAGAACCCCTGAAAAACTCAGAATTTGTCTTGTGTATCAATCAACTAACTATTACCAGTTAATTGCAGTTGGAACTGGAGATAGTTGCTGCTTTTTCCACATATCCCCTCTGCCCCCAGGCTCCCAACCAGACTACCAGGTAATGCCAATTTATTCTTTTCATTCCTTGGGTCTCTTTTAGGTCTTAATTTTATTGTGTTTCTTTACCTTTGCATTCACCCTAACTCACTGATTTGTTTTTCACAGAAGCAAAGCTTCATCTTGCCTCTGTGTTTCAGGCTGTACCACAGGTACTGTTTCCCCGATAGTTTCTAATACTTCCTCTTAGAATAACATTCCTTATCCTAGCCTTTTTGCACCATCAAGTGTCTCTATTACAAAATGCCCTTTCGGCTACTCCTAGCTAAGAAGCCACAGGCTTCTCGATCCAGGGTCTCCAGGATCATGCCCTGGGCTGCAGGCGGCGCTAAACCGCTGCACCACCGGGGCTGCCCAAGGTATTTGGTTTTGATTCTTGTTTTTATCGATTAATATTTCCATTTCGTTCATACTTCTGCAAACATTAGCATCTTTGTAGAGATCTGAGAGAGCTCAGCCTGGTCTACTGAAGATATTTGTGTTCCATTCAAGTAAATATTCCAAGTAACTCTTTTGAATTTGGAAAGAAGACCTTTTTCCATTCCCTCTTCACTCCACCTGCAATCTTATTGGCACATTCTGCCCTCTACCTTCACAGTATGTTCAGATTTTCTTCTCACTTCTCACCTCCTCTCCTCCTGGCCCTGGTTCAAGCCTTGTGATTTCTCACCAGTTGCTTGCTTGTGTCTCCTAACTGGTTTCTCGCTTCTGCCTTTGCTTCCCATCAGCCTGACTTCCTTGGTGTAAAAGCTGAGATTCCTCTGTTGGCATTGGAGGCTCCCATGGCCTGATCCCCCAGTCATTTCTCTGACCTCATTTCCATCTCCTCAGTATCCTTCTGATCACATTGACCTCCTTGTAGGGGCATCCTCCTGCCCCAGGACTTTGCTCTATCTTTGGCCTCTGTTTGTAATACTCTTCTCTAGGTACCTAAATGGCCTACCTATTTTCTTTACTTCATGCACCTCTGTTACTTAGATATCATCCTTTCTGTGTGACTTTCCCTGACCACTTTGTTGATAATTGTAGTGTCCTTCATGCCCAGTACATTCCCCAGCATGCTCCTCTCTGCTTTATTTTTCATGGTGGCGTGTAATACTGTCACCTGACCTACTGCATGCATTCTGCTTGTCTGTCTCCCTGCTATATAGCATGGGCGCCATGAAGACAAGCATTTTTTGTTACACTCATTCCTTTGAACCCAGGACATAGTAGGTGCCCAGCAGCTATTTGTTGTGTGAATATACCTTTTTCTATACTTGCGAGTTCACTGTGTTGCCTTCTGTTTTACTGGGGCGATTGGGGTGGTCTTTGGGAGCATCCACTTTTAAGTCTTTTACAATTCCAGTAATCTTGAGTCACATAGGCTACTCTCTGGATAGCTTTTTCAGATGAATTAAATGTGATGCTATCCTACTGCAGGCTTGTGCTTTGAAATGGAGGGTCCCATTTCCAGCAGTACTCTTGTTTTTCTGAAGTAGATTTAGCTCATGGTCAGCACATATTTTGATGGTTTAAACGTATCTTCCTTCAAAATTTTCGGCTGCTGGAAGAGATGGGAACATAGGGCAGCAAACAGTTTACTGTTGCAGTAGGGCAGCAGACAGTTTGATATTTAGAAGTACCCTGGCATGGCGGGGTGAACATGCACATAACCACTGGCTGTAAGTTAGTTCCCAGGGACTTTTCCAACATTTGTCTCCGTATTGAATTTTCTTCTTATTCCTGAAACAGAGTGGCCACTGAAATCAGGAACTAGACGGCTGGAAAATACCTTTGGAAACCACTGTGTTGAATGGTAGAGGAAAGGTAACTACCAGTTAGTTGTCCAAAAACTGAGTTAGATGGTAGGGGTTCCCCCCCCCTCCTTAAAGATGGGCTTTGATTACTTTCTCGTCTGTTTAAGCTCTTCACAGACTTTTAGAAAAATGAGCCATTTAATGGTGCCAGCTATTAGGGGTGCAACTTGAAATCCTCTGAGCACCATCCTGTCGGTCCTGGTGGCTGGACTCTGATGAAGACTAGAGAACTGAAAAGGCGGGGCTGCCAAGCAGTCAGTCAGATGGTTCTAGTGTGTCCCACACTGATGTTTGTTCAAGTGACCTGAATGTGCTTCCTCTTTGGGGACCTGCTTTAAATGCAAATGCTAACGCCCCATAATCACCCACTAAATTCAACCAAGTGAGAGCCAGGAAATTCAAATTCACAGTGCCTGTGACTTGGCTGCATTGCCCCCACACACATATCAAGGTCTTAAATCAGAGAGACTACCATATACAGTAACACTCAAATTGCAGATGGGAGCAGAGTTGCTGTTGCTGTGGGAACTGCAACTTTGAAGTTCCAGACTTTGATGTGATTAAAGCCTCAGACTTGAAGTCCCTCTGTGTGTGGTAACTTTTTTTCTTTTAAACAAACAAACTGAAAATAAAATTGATTTAGATTGAGGATGGGTTGGAGAAGCAACTTGTAAAGGGAGGAGGCCTCTTGCAACCCACGTGTAACTGTGACACATTTTTATGTGCCTAAGGAGAAGAGAGATGACAGGCCACTGACCATTTACTGTCTCTCTCTCTACTTCTAGCCATTTGTTCCTCATACCTTGTCCCCAGTACACATGCCACCCTCATGAAAGAGAACACTTTGACTTTCCTAACAAAGATCCCTAAGTTCAGATACTTGAGATCATCTGACAGGTTTCTTAAAATTGTGGCTGGTAAAAGTTTACTTTTTTTGACTTCATGTTGCTGAGAAAAGGAGTATGGGAAAGTAGAGTTTGTGGGTCATTTCCTCTTTTTAAACGTTGCCATTACAATTCTAGATCACTTGATACCAGTAATGGAACTGACTTTAAAAAGCAGATTTTTGTGCATAGGACTTTTTTCCCCCAAGATTTTATTTGTTTATTTGAGAGCGAGAACATGAGGGAGAGGGAGAAGCAGACTTCCTGTTGAGCAGAGAACTGGACTTGGGACTCGATCCCAAGACCCTGAGATTATGACCTGAGCTGAAGGCAGATACTTAACCAACTGAGCCACCCAGGTACCCCTGTGCCTAAGACTTTAAAATATCTTTTGGCCACATAAATTGTATGGTCAACTTTGTTTTTAAAAGAAATATCCTTAGGTATGCTTGCACTTGTGTATGTATTTGTGTATGTACATGTAATATACACTTGATACATCTATATCAAGAATCCATTCTGTTTTTTTCTTTAGGTTGAAAACCTGAGGTGTCATCCTAGTACTTAATTTTGCAGATTTATGGATATTCTACAACATTTTTCACCCTCATTAATGACACGTTCTCCTAATATTTAAGTGTCTTTGATGTGCTGTGCACCTGCCCTGCTCTATTCCCTTTGAGCTTTATAGAAGCCCAGATTTTGTGGATGGGATTTGAGGTCTCCATGGTGTGAATGCTAAAAAATGCAAGATAGAAAGTGAGAACTCCCAGGGGCAGTTCTCTGCCAGGCCTCTAAGAGTCTACTGACTTTACCAAGAGTCCTTGGTAATTCCTACAGGAAGGCAGGGCAAAAAAATTATCCCCCTAGTTCTTAGGGTTTGGGTTGTTTATTTGTTTTTTAGGATTGATAATACTATAGCTGTGATAGGAATGAGATAACAAGGCTCATGAAAGAGCACAGAGTTTTGTGCCTTTTAAAACTCTTGAAAAAGTGAGAAAAACACAGCAAAATATGCTTTCTGCTGTTTGCCTTTCCACATTCCCCCATTCATGGTTAGGGACTTACAGAGAGTCTGGTGAGAAAGGAATGGGCAGGTAAGTCGGGAACATTCAGCTGGTTTTTCTACCTCTTAGTATCCTTTTCTTCTCAAAAGGAGATGGAATGATGGCTTAACTCTCAATGTAAACAGTCAGTGGAGCTGTGGATTCTTTGTATCCAAATGTATTGTACACTGAGAGCCTTATGTGATTGTAAATTTATTTGTCATATCCTGAAGTACATATTTACCTAATATTGGCTACTGTTTTGGGTAACAAACAAGATTGCATTCTGAAGTGGTGTCATCAGTGGCCTCTAGAACCCATAAGCTTCCCATAGAATGAATTTTTTTTTTTTTTCCATAGAATGAATTTAAGTAGCAGGACAGTGCAAACTCATTGTTCCTAGAATGTACTGCTCAGTTCTGGTAGTTATTTTACCTGCAAACATGATGGGCTTCTAGTTTGTATGCAGCGTAGTTGTCATTGGGTAAGCATTTTTTGGTGAAAGTGTCCCTTTCTCCCCGACTTTTAGTTGAGAGGTTGTGATAGCCAAGACTTTGGGTTCTGGAATATACGTATGTATTTGTGTATACATAAATGTAGTTTTATCAAACCTGGCAACCTTAACAAATGGTGGTGAAATATTTTGGCTGTCTTAACAGTATTATATGACAGCTTAAACAAGCAGGACTTTATCTTGAAGTGAATGCATTTAATTGGTTATCTTGGCCCAGCAGGGGGTTTGTTGGTAAAAAATTTAATTTTCTTTCTGGATGTTTATATTATTTTTCCTTCTAGATGTTTGCAAGGTATTGTCTTTATAGCTTATGTGGAAAACATGCCTTTTCTTTTTAAAGTGGATTGTAGTACAGAGCTTTGTTAATAAAAAAAATTAAAATAAAAATGGTAAAGCAGAATGACTTAGTTATTTTTATATTTTCCTGTAAAAACAGCCTCAGTTAAGTGAGCCACAATGAGCCATGATGTATTTCCTCCATCAGGATGGAAAATAAGCCATTTATTATTTCAGGTCTGACTCAGAGTGAACCTGCTGACACTGGGATGTTTTAAAATCATAATCATAAGGAACAAGTTAGGGCAGAAACTTGGACGCTGTGCCTAGGATTACCTGCTTATTACGATGTTTTACAACTTGGATGCTTTAGGTTTTCTGGCACAGTGTCCTAAACCTCATACACTAAACACCCCCTTGTTGTACAATTATGCTTGCTGGTTTTAGATGGTGCCAAATAGACAGATGCCTCATCATAATTACCTTTTTAAATTTCACTGTTTTACACACATGCACACACACATACACACATTGTTACCTTCTCTTCCTTCCCGCAGTGTGCTCATCTCCCTCTCCATTCAGGATGTCCTTAGTTAATAAGGAGTGGAAAATGAGAGATGTGGCACAATACAAGTGATGGCAAAGAAAGCCAGTTATGGTATGGGAATAGGTGTACTTCTTTATCAATATATTAAAATAACAGGATCTTCTGGTGAGTCATCGTAATTCTGAGGTAACTCCTCATCACAAGTAAATATTTTGAATTTTTGATAGCAACTCTAATGTGAAGGTAACTAAATTTCCATTGGTGCCAAAGTCACAAGTCCTGCCAATAATATGTTGTATTGCAAGTTATGCTAAATTTCAGTGAGAGGTTAGTTTAAAAAAAAAAGTGCATGTCACTTGTTGCCTCCCAGTTTAGGAAATCTCTTGAGTTCTGCTCCATGTTAAGAAATTTGGCTTTGAAAAACAAACAAACAAACAAACAAATAAATAGATTAATTAATTAATTAATTTTACAAAAAGGAAATTTGGCTTTGAGGGATTTCTTTTCCTCCCTGAAGAATATCTTTAGGTATCAGTTTGAATATACATAAGTAAATACAGTCTTCCTAGAAGACAGTGCCATTTTCCTGGTCTTGATTCAAAACTGAGGAGGAATGTTTGACTTTGTTTTTCTGGCCAAATTCTAAGGAAGTATCTATAGTCCAAAATGGACAAATGAATGGCCTTAAAAAGATATCCACCGGGATCCCTGGGTGGCGCAATGGTTTGGCGCCTGCCTTTGGCCCAGGGCGCGATCCTGGAGCCCCGGGATCGAATCCCACATCAGTCTCCCGGTGCATGGAGCCTGCTTCTCCCTCTGCCTGTGTCTCTGCCTCTCTCTCTCTCTCTGTGTGACTATCATAAATAAATAAAAATTAAAAAAAAAAAAAAGATATCCACCAACTCGTTTGACATTAAAACAAAAGAAAAAAAGATGCTTTCAAATACGTATTTTTGTTTGTTTTGTGTTTTTGGTGCTGTTAGATATATGGACACTCAAGTACAGGGACTTGTGTAATTCTATACACACTCCAGGCATATAATACTCTTGTACTGATATATGAACTTGGAAATTACATAGTTTCAAAGGAAAACATGTCCTTCTCATTTTGTAGACAGAAGAATAAAGAAAGGAGACATGCTAACCTTGTCATGACAACCAGAAGGGGAAATCAGCTGTGGGTTTCTAGTTTGGTGTATTCCATCTTGCGAATGACTATTGCATTAGGTGTTCTGTAGGTCTGAACGTAATTTTATTTCAAGTCTACTCAGCCTCAAAAGTTACAAATGATAATTAAGCTGTAGTAGTTTTAACATCAAACTACATGCTGGAATAAGAGATGGTTAAATTGAAGGACGTTTACATGGGCCTTATTTTTTGATGTTATCTTGATTTGGAGGCCCTTGAAAAATATCAGAAACCAGTGTATTTTAACATTAATTGTAGTTGAAGCTTTTAAAGCAGCCTTTTAAAAATCTTTAGTACCTGTGTTGAAAGATGTGTATACTCCCTCCCCGTCATATGAGCTGAGAATTATTTTTAATAAATTAGCTGTGATTGTGACAAATCTTACTGCTTTGAAGGGGAAAGAAGGCATTTTGTGAGGTGATACTGACCGGATACATTTTTCTCCAACTCTAACAATACCTACCTTAAGAATCAGTGAAACACTTGGAGATGACACTGTAATTTGGAGATTTGTTCTTTTTTGAAGGTAATTCAAATAAAAGCCGGCCCTGAGGAATTAGTAAAATGGAATAAAAAAGAGGAAAGTGGGACGCCTGGGTGGCTCAGCGGTTGAGCGTCTGTCTGCCTTTGGCTCAGGGTGTGATCCTGGAGGTCCGGGATCACGTCTCACTTTGGGCTCCCTGCATGGAGCCTGCTTCTCCTTCTGCCTGTGTCTCTGCCCCCCCCCCCCCCCATATGAATGAATAAAGTAAATAAAATCTTTTTTTAAAAAAGGAGAAAAGTAATTGCTACTTTAACAGCAAGCTGATATTCTTAGGGGATATAGCAGTGACAGGTAATGACAAGTATGCATTTTTTACTTGAAGGATAAGACAGTATATCAGTTATCTTTTGCTGCATAACAGACAACCCAAAAATCTCAGTGGCGTGCACCTACCAAGTATTATTTCTCATTCATGTGTATGAAGTTGCCCCGGGCGGCTCATTCTGTTTCTCACTTTGAGGCCCAACCTGGAAGGTCAGTAACTCTGGGATACTTTCTTCGCATAATGATGTCAGATGCTCAGGTTCACTAGCATCCCATTGACCAAAATAAATCACACGGCCAAGCCTGAAATGAAGGAGTAGGGAAGTGCATTTCGTCCAGCAAGAGGCCATAGAAATAGCCACATGGGAACAATTGGGACCAACAATTCTATTTACCACAAATGCTAAAAATGTTAGCAGCTGAAGGAAGCATTTGGTTATGAGATTATATAGTGCTACCTTGTCTTTGGCTTTTGTCATTTCCTGTGCTCCAAGAAACACCAGTTCAGGTTTACATGTGACTGTGGACTAACTTAACACACTACAGAGGCCATGTTACTATCAGGTAAGGGGTGAGCTGAGATTTAGGAGATTTGGATTCTAAATCTGGTTCAGCTGTTTACCTTTTGGAGGACCCTAGGCAGTTCACCTAATTTGTCTCTGCGTTAGGCCACTTGTTATGTAAAATGAAGATGTTGGGCTATTCTTTCTCTGCAGTTCCTTCTGCCATGAGGATTTAGATTTCATTCCCTGTCTGTACTTGCAGGTTGCATTTATTGGCACCTCCAGTCCACCTTTATGTTGCCGTATCTTGGAAAGGTGTAAAGTTTTAGGAAACGTTCAAGAGCAACAGATAGGATTTTATGACTAAAGGAGGTTAAGTAGCAGACAGGAATAAAAGCATTGAATATATGGGGACTGATAATTTGTGTGTATTGTACTAAGTTGTATGGAATCGTGCCTGCTGAATGCTGTATTGGGGGCAGCAGGAGCTAAGCTTCTTGAGAGTGGAGACCATACTTTGTCATTCATTCATAGTGCCTACTACAGTGCCTGACATAGTAGAGCACATTTGGAGCAAATGAAGGTTGTGTGAAGCCCCAAGTGGAAAACCTTATGGAAGTATATCTTAAAAGTGTTTCCCAGAAGACTGTGGGTTTTCTGGTGCTCCTATTTGGTGACTAGATGGATAGTTGTTTGCCTCTGGGGATTTGGACTGTTACAGTAGTCCAAGGATTCCAACATTGATGGAGACATTGCATGTTCTTTGATTCCTTGCAGCTTCTGCAGCATTTTGTTAAGTACTCAGGATGCAGGAGAGGGAAGCTTGTCGCTATGTCCCCCATTTTTCCAGATGTTGCAGAGTTGCAGTACCATGTGTCTCTTTCTGTAACAGAGGCCCGGATGAGGCACAAGGGAAAGATATAGCGAGCAGTGATCTCTGGCAGGAGAAAAAATATCAATTTCTTTTGCTTCAGTCCCTAGAAACACATGAGCCCAGAGAAAGAGGCTTTTGGGTAAAGAGTTTCTGCTTCTCCTGGGGGCCTGAGTCATTCTGAGGATGGAGTCCTCAGGTCAGAGAGAGAGAACCAAGTCGGAGAGGCAGTGCCATTGGCATGGAGAGAGGCAGAATGTGTATCAGTATGGGGTTTAAATACTGCCACCATGGCCCATTTCAAGCTACGAAAGGGATGCCATGAGATCACTTTCATGGCAACAGTGATCTCTGGTCAGGAGAGACAGGAGACCTCACTCAGAAGAACCTTGAGGGGTTTATGGAGAGCCTGTAGGAAATGTGAAGTGGCATAGCCTATGTACAAAGTCAGACTGTTAAGAGGCAGAGTGAGACAAGGCTGGAGAGAGGCAGGTAGGGTCAGATCTGAGAACCTTGCACGAAGTTGATCTTTACCCGATGGTACCTGTACCTTGTCTTTATCTTTCCAGCCTGGAAAAAGAACGCTACCGAGGGGTTTTAAGCAGGATCAGATTTTAGAAAGTGGGGAACAGGAATGGCAGTAAAGAAGTTGGGTGGTGGAGCTGCAGGATCCTCAGATGACAGTATGGCTTGGGAGAATGGAGCAACAGGGAGATACCTGGGATGCAGTCCAGCATGAACATCCACTTCCATAGTCCTGCCCTAGAATACATGATGTGCAGCCCTTTTTCATAAGAAATACATGATGTGCAGGCCTTTTTCATAAGGTGACAGAAACTAGTGTATTACTTCTGAAATACTGCTAGCCCTTGAAATAGTCTGTTTTAGGTTAGACAGCTTCAGGTAACAGGATGGGTGGGGTATTAGCTAATTGTTGAAGGATGTTAAAACCTCACTTTGGTAAATTGTCAACTTGGTATGTTTGAAACCACCTTGATCACTAGAGTAATGGTTGTTATTTTTGATCTTCAGTTTTTACAATTGCTTTATATTACTATCAGACATTTGGAAAACTTGTTTTTGTAGTATTTTGGTGAAGTAGACAGTGCCTTTCAGTAAATTCCACTGTATTATTATTATTTTTTTTAAAAGATTTTATTTATTTGTTCATGAGAAATACAGAGAGAAAGGCAGAGACATAGGCAAGAGGGAGAAGCAGGCTCCATACAGGGAACCTGATTCGGGACTTGATCCCAGGACCCCAGGATCATGCCTGGAGCCCACCACGGCAGACACTCAACTACTGAGCCACCCAGGCACCCCATTCCACTGTATTATGTCCGAATATCTTTTCTTTTTTTTTTTTAAATTTTTATTTATTTATGATAGTTACAGAGAGAGAGAGAGGCGCAGAGACACAGGCAGAGGGAGAAGCAGGCTCCATGCGCCGGGAGCCCGACGTGGGATTCGATCCCGGGTCTCCAGGATCGCGCCCTGGGCCAAAGGCAGGCGCCAAACCGCTGCGCCACTCAGGGATCCCTCGAATATCTTTTCTGTTGTTCCAGACTTGTTGATATTTTTATTATTATTGATATTTTTATTACACTCATGCACATCTTCTAGATTATTAGGTTCATACTTAATGAGCTCTAAACACTGGCCAGCTGATATGAAGAGGCATCTTTTAGTGGTTAGTGTTGGCAGTATTAGTGATCTTATTTGTGGTATTCTTCCACACGCTAGTTGGTTGTATTTGCTAGCCCTGCATCTTCACTGATCACCACTGGTGGTGTTCCTTCCCTTTGTGCAGTTGATGATGACAGAGCCTCTTCTGTGAGAGGATATGGCTGAAGCTACTGATTTGCAAGTACTGTCTCCATGTGACTGGAGAGAACTGTAAAAGGGAATGCATTAGGCTTTAGGGACTGGAAAGGTAACGTGTGGAAGCACTGGGAAAAATACTGCTCTCTCTCTTAAATGGGTGCTGAAGTGAAGGTGAATTTCAACAGGCATTTGGTCTGGGAAGGAGGAAAATCAGGGTGATGAGGCAGCTTCCCCCAGAGGGAAGCTGGTGGTAGAGGTTGAGGGTGGTACGGGAATTGAGAAGTGCATTGTAGTTGGAATTGGCTTATGAGAAATGAGGCTGGAAAAGTGAGGGCCATCTACCCATCATTTGTATTTTGAGAGTAGAGCATTATTGGGCAGGGAGGGAGTTTTTCATAGGTGTATTGCTGACAATAATACTGTTAAAGTTTTAAGCACCAACTGTGACACTCTAGACTTCTTAGAATTGTAATGGAGCATCTGCAAACAGATTGGAATTATCCTCAAGATATCCTGGAAATCACCCACTTATTACTTACTTTATAAGAATAAAATGATATGATTTAAGCAATGGATTTTAAATTTTATTTTTCTGTTTAGTTATTTACTTGTGTAGACCTGTACTGACTCTTAGTATTGACTTTTTTCTACAGCGTGTGGTTTTGCAGACTAAAGGACTGATAACAGTTAATCAAAAGTGCATGTGTGTGTGCGCGCGCACGCGTGCTTGTATATTAAATCATTTTGGAAAATTTAAGTTAACAATTTTGTCAATATGAAAGCATGCTTAAAAGAATTTCAACATAACTGAGCATAATTAGTATTCCTAGGAATGCCCATTCTTTTGCTGTAACAAACTTCAAAGTTTTAAAAAGTTAAATCATATTTCTTTTGAATAAACAATGAAGAACAGCACTATCCAGTATTATTTGTTTGGTTTTTAGTAAATCATGAAATATGTACCAGTTTTTAAATTCTGGAAACAAACAATTCAGGTTTCTATGGCATTTAACAAATGTGATTATTCATAGCAAAATTTGCATTCCTGAAGCAATAAGAGGAAAGAATTTCTGTCAAAGAGGATCCAGTTGGATTTTAGGAGGACTTAAACGTATAGCTAGTTAACTCTAATGTTAAATACACTTTTGGTTTCTGTCTGGGGAAGAAAATAACATTTTAACTCAGGGGTTTATGGCATATTCTTCCACGTAGAACTGTATTTAGGGATGACAGTAATATTTACAAATATGTGAACAAACAGTAATATTTACAAATATGTGAACAAACACAGAACTGTCTGGTTTATTTTTATTTATTTTTATTTTTATTTATTTATGATAGTCAGAGAGAGAGAGGCAGAGACACAGGCAGAGACACAGGATAGAGGGAGATGCAGGCTCCACACACCGGGAGCCCCACGTGGGATTCGATCCCGGGTCTCCAGGATCGCGTCCTGGGCCAAAGGCAGGCGCCAAACCGCTGCGCCACCCAGGGATCCCCAGAACTGTCTGGTTTAGAGCCATATTGCCTCTTACGACATTTTGAAAGAAAGCTTCCCACAGGAAAGGGCTTGTGATTATTAAGTAACATCACCTTTCAGCCATCTGCAGCATAGGTTATGTGTCTCCCCTTTCCTTGATGCTGGTGGCTTGGTGGTGTTGTCTGACACCGGGCTGAAAGCATCTGAATCCATTCTAATGTAAGTATGTAGAACACGCAGGAAGATGAACATATGAAGAGAACCACATAGAGAAAATACGTATTCCAAAACTTAGGAGAATTAAAGAAATTTACCTGACATCAAGGTAATTATGAGATCATTGGGGATTACATGTGGTCATATGTGCACATTAACTAGCATGTATATGCATGCACATACATACATAATACCAGTATTCAGATTTTCCACAAGATGGACTTGTGGGAACAAGTAACATGCAACTCTTAGATACTTAAAGTGTTAATATAAGTGCTTCTTGGGTGGCAATTCTTTTTTTTTTTTTTTTTTTAATCAAAGTGGAAACAATTCAGGTTAATTTTGTCACATTCAACCTAAATCAAACATTAAAAAAAAAAAAATCTTTAGCCCTGCATGGCACAAAAGTGTTTGGGGTATGTGTTGGTGGTAACACAAGCAACAGCTCTCCTAAGTAGGCCTTCACTTTCCCAACACACACATTAACCTGTGCTCTCATTCCCTCCGTAAAACCACTTACTGGCTGAATGTGGTAAGTGACTGCTTGAACTACCCTCTAGTGCACTATGTTAGTTGTCTTTCTCTTGGAACTTGGTTGTGCTTGTTTTCCCAATTAAAGTTAGTTGTTAATCCATTAAATATGAATGAAATCATTGTTTTTAGAAATATTTAATCAAAGATTTTGGGAAGACTTAAGTTACTGATAAATTAGGTGTGATCAGACCCTATAAAAGATGAGGGGGAAAGCATGAAGAATTCTGTAGTTGGATTACAATGCCGTGGGCAGATTCCCTCTCTACTTTAAACAAATAAAAATGTAAATATTGGTGACAGTGCATTGTAGATCGGTAAGAGAGACTAGAAATCCAGCCAGAGGACCTTACCTCAAAGGAAAGGTTTTTTTTTTTTTACTTTATGTCAAGCACATTTACATGCATATTTTTCCTGTGTATCGTTTAAAAGTGTTTTTTTGTACTAGCCTCTTTCTCTTTTTTTTTTTGTTGTTGTTTGTTTGTTTTTGTTTTGTTTTTAAATTAATTGACCAACTAGGGTTTTGATCTGGTTTGGATTGGCAAACATGTAAGAACATCAACTACTGGCATGCTTGGGTGGCTCAGTTGATTGAACATCTGACTTGATTTTGGTTTTAGCTCAGGTCATGATCTTAGGGTTATGAGATTGAGCCCCCTGGAGACCACTCAGTGGGGAGTCTACTCTAGGTTCTCCCCTTACTCTGCCCTCTCACCTCTCTCTATCTCAAATAAATAAATAAATCTTAAAAGAACATCAAAGTACCAAAAAGCCACATCTAACCTACTTTATTTGTGATATCAGGGCTTGTTTCTCCTTATCACCGTGTGTGTGTGTGTGTGTGTGTGTGTGTGTGTGTGTGTTTTAAGATCTTATTTATTTATTCATGAGAGAGACATAAAAGCAGAGACATAGGCAGAGGTAGAAGCCCAGTGCGGGACTCGATCTCAGATCCCAGGATCACACCCTGAGCTGAAGGCAGATGCTCAAGCACTGAGCCACGCAGGTGCCCCCTCCCTTATCACCTTGTATTGAAACGTTGGATATATCTTTTAAGTGTGTGCCGAGGGAAATAAAATGCAAATAGAAGTCATAGGCATAGTAAGCTGAAAGAGACTTGAAAGAGTATTGCCAGTGCTTCAATAAAAATGACCAAAGACATGACCCTAAAGGTGGTGTTACTGTTGAATGACTAAAACAGTGAATGGAGGAGTTGAGTGTGTTTTGTGTGTTGTGTTCACATTCATCCCTTACTCATCCCATACAAAATTGCCTCTAGATTGGGACTTTGAACTAAGTGCCAATTTTATGGTAGTGTGAGTAACTTGCAGAAAAACTGTGCTTATCAAGCCAATAAGCTTAGTCGTGTGGTTTTGTTTGTTTTCTGTATTGCGTTTGTGACCGTCTTTACATGTGTCAGCTAAAAAGGATGTGTTGTTAATCTCTGGCACAAGTCCTGGAAAAGCCTTAAAATCGTCAGTTAGGGGCCAAAGATGGTCTGTTAGGGGCTTTGTAAATCATGCCTGCTAGATAGAATGCATTGCATCGGGATGATATTAAAATAAATCCTTTTTAAAAAGTTTTCAAATGATTTATTTATTTATTTTAAAGTAAGCTCCAGGCCCATTGTAGAGCTTGAACTCACAACCCCAAGGTCAAGTCTTAAGTTCTATTAACTGAAGCAGCCATATGCCCCTCTAAATGATTTTGTCTAGAAAAACATGGGCATTAAAAAAACCTGTAGTGCCAATTGAAGATAAAATAGTCTTTTATATTGCTTCTGTGAATTTCATGCTCTTTTACATTAAACATGTACATTGATTTTGTATCTTCCCATGTTCTTATTGAACCGCAAGGGATCTGCATTACTGAATTTTAAGTTTTGAACTTAAAAAATTTTTTTCTTTTGAACTTAAAAGTTTTTTCTTGCCCTTAAAAATGAGACTGGGGAGAAAAAGAAGTTTTTTAAAAAAATTATTAAAGATTTTATTTATTCATTCATGAAAGACACATAGAAAGAGAGGCAGAGACATAGGCAGAGGGAGAAGTCTCGGCTCCATGCAGGGAGCCTTGATCCCAGGACTCCCAAGAACTGCCCTGAGCCAAAGGGAGACGCTCAACCGCTGAGCCACCAGGCATCCCAAAGAAGTTTTTTTTCATATTTTCTTTGAGAGCTTCTTAAAAATCTTATATACCTATTTCTTTTAAAAATTTCTCAGTTGTACAACAGGCCTAAATTTTTGCAGATGACTAGTTTAAATGCTAGAGAATAGATCCACTGTCCTTTGGTTTTGCTTTCCACGTCCTTCACTCAGATTCACCTTCAGAGAGTTAAGGAGAGGAAGGTATAGGTTTGTTATTAAACCTGTAGCTGGTTGGTTATTAAATCTGTAGCTAGTTTAAAAAAAAAGTTAAATTTAATTTGTTCCTATGATGATGGAACTGAAAATAAATGAAAAAGAAAACCAAAGTGCTTGTCTTTTGTGAAAGTTTACATGAATTTTTCTTTTTTTTTTAAGTATTTTTAAAAATTTTTATTTATTTATGATAGTCACACACACAGAGAGAGGCAGAGACATAGGCAGAGGGAGAAGCAGGCTCCATGCACCGGGAGCCCGATGTGGGATTTGATCCCGGGTCTCCAGGATCGCGCCCTGGGCCAAAGGCAGGCGCTAAACCGCTGCGCCACCCAGGGATCCCCTACATGAATTTTTCTGTTTATGATTTCAACCAATACTTCTTGGGTCTAAAACTATATATAGTAATTAATTATATATACTTCAATATTTAATATATTTTATATTTACAATATTAATATAACCAATGCTTCTTGAGTCTGAAAGTTTTATATATATATAACATACGTGTATTATAATTTATAAATAATACAATGTATTTAACCTATATTTATAATATTAACACAATATAATTATATAATAATTAATATGTAATATAATAAAGAAGTTTTATATTATATAAATAATTTCATTAACAACATATATACTCCCTAGAGTTCGAATTACTGTTTTGTTTTGTTTTTTAAAGATTTCATTTTTAAGTAATCTCTGCACCCCATGTAAGGCTTGAATTCATAACTCTGAGATCAGGAGTTACATGTTTACATGCTCTACTCACTGACCGAACTTACAAATCTTAAAGGTTTGTTTTGTTTTGTTTTTTTTAAGATTTTATTTATTCATGAGAGACACAGAGAGAGAGAGAGAGGCAGAGACACAGGCAGAGGGAGAAACAGGCTCCATGCAAGGAGCCCGACATGGGACTCGATCCTGGGTCCCCAGGATCACACCCTGGGCTGCAGGCGGCACTAAACCGCTGCGCCACCGGGGCTGCCCAAGGTTTGTTTTGTTTTGTTTTGTTTGTTTGTATTACACAACAGGTCTGAACTTAGGATCTTCGGTGATATATCCATTTCAAAGTATTTATGAAGTCAAGATTTTTTAAAGATTTTATTATTTATTTGAGAGCATAAGAGGAGTGTGGGCAGGGGCAAAGGGAGAAGCGGAGCAGGGATCCATCCCTGGATCATGACCTGGGTTGAAGGCAGATGCTTAACCATCTGAGCCACTCAGGTACCCTTCAAGTCAATATGTTAATGATAAAACTGCTTGTACAAAGATATCCTTATCTTTTTCAAAAGAACAGCATAGCAAGAGTAGCATTTTGTAATATCTTGTAAAACATATGCCAAAAAGTGCCAATCTGATCCAAAAAAAACCCGTTGTAACCACTTAGATTTTTAAGAAGAATTCTGAAATGGGATTACACTGCAGTATCTGTGTTTAATGTGTTGGGCAGTTCAGAAGATTCATTTGTTCAGATTTGCTTGGAGACTTAATGAGAACAAATTTGACTTTAAATTTTTATTTATAATTTTAAAAATGTGATTATTAAAGAAAATTTGAAAAGTGGGAGAGTCTGCTGTAGTTTCTTTAATGAAACATCTGAATGTTTTAGCGATGCTTCCGTTTTCTGTGCATTACTTTTTAAAAATCACTACTTAATGCCATGTATAAAACTTGCCAACTTGTTTTTGATTAATAGAGTAAGCTCATTCAGGGAATAATGTAAAATATCATTGGCAGCATAACTGAAAGTGGCTCCAGCAGATAAAAATTAGCTTCAAGTCAAAAGCTATAAATTCCTCTTTTCAAATTATCTATTGTCATCACTTAGAGAAAAGAAGCATGCCTCATCCATAGGAATTCTTAATATCTTGGAAGGGCTGGGCTATCTATCTATTTATCTATTTATTTATTTTTAAAAGATTTTATTTATGGGAGACACAGAATGAGGCAGAGCGAGAAGCAGGCTCCACTCAGGGACTCGATCCCGGGTCTCCAGGATCACGTGCTGGGCCAAGGCGGTACCAAATCGCTGAGCCACCCAGGCTGCCCACTCAAGGCTGGGCTTTAACAAACCAATTTATCATTCGCCATTTGGTAAAAGTTATAGTCTGGTGATGGGGGGCGGTGGGGAAGAGATGAATGCAGAGTGGGCAAACAGAGGGGGATTGAGTTAAAATCCATGCCTCTGGGATAATTTATACACTGACTGGGCATGGCTCAGGCTCGCTCTTTCTTTCTTTCTTTCTTTCTTTCTTTCTTTCTTTCTTTCTTTCTTTCTCTTTTCTTTCTTTTTTCTTTTCTTTTCTTTCTTTTCTTTCTCTTTCTTTTCTAAGGCTCATGTTTTTAGACATCATTTCTGTGCAGGCATTGATCTTGGATTTTCTGTCTTTTCAGCTTTTATCTGTAGTGGAGTTCTTGAGGAAGGATCACTGTTGATTGGTTGTTAATCATCTGGTATTTGTTATGATTAGGAAATCTAAAATATTGGATCTGTTAGATCTGATTTGGTCAGAAATTTGAATGTGCAGTTTTGTGGATTGCCTTTTAATCATCGCTTGGTGATACGCAAATTGAGCTAGAGTCTTGAATATGAAAAGTACCTTAGTAAATTAGACCGTTTGGAAGCCTTATTAACTCTTTTGGAGTACTAGGTTGCTATTTAGTCTACCCAAACAATAATTTACTAAGTTTAGCATACCCAGACAGTAATTTGCAAAGTGATACCTTGAAGATGCTAGAAAGAGTTAATGAAGCTTCTGAAGTACCTTGTGTTTTCTTGGAGAACCTGTTTCAGCATTTAACAGTGGTTGTACTTGAGAAAAGGGTCTTTAAATCGAATGACTGTTACAGGGATTTTTGCAAAATTTGTGCTCCGATCTTTTGGTTTTTATCACACTTGTACCCTCTCCCTGGCCCTTTTTTAAAGACTCCTTTTTCTTACTCTGAGTAGGGGTTCCCCACAGTTCAGTCCTGTACCTCAGGCTGTTTTGTGTTGGTTTCTCTTCTCACTGGGTTCAGCCAGGTAAGAACAAACATGATTTCTGGAGACCCATTTAGTTCTTGCTGTCTTGTTCACCTCCCATACCCCCCATATCTACCTCTCCACATCTTTCTCCTGAGCTTTAGTCTAATTTTCAACCAGCTGGTGATCAAATGGTGCTCAACTCACCTTCTTCCCTAAAACAGGTTTCCAAAATACAATGTTGCATTCTATTTTGAATAGCACTCTTCATTATTTTTTCAAGAGTCTCATTCTGGAGCTGTGGAAAACAACTCCTCCCATCAACTCCAGCCTCTTCTGTCAAGTGTCAGGACCAGACTCCCTTGGGGTTTTGACTCTGTCCTTCCCTGTGGTCCACACCACCTCCTACCTGAACCTTTCCACTGGGCTTGCTGCCTCCAGTCTCATTCTTCCTCACTCTACCTTGGACAGGCTTCCACAACAGGTTCCTTGACATACACTATAATTACATCATTTATCCCAAACACTTGCAGACACTCTATACTGACATTCCAGGCCCTTCACCATCTGAAAGGCCCATCTTTCCAGCTTCATTTCCTATAGACTCCTCTGCCAGCCCACCTTCCATGCTGTGAGACCCTCTCCTCCCTCCTCTAGTTGTTTTACTCATTTTCCACCTCCCCCAGCAGAGCGTGCCCTCTTCCTGTCCACACTGATCCATCGGGAGCTATTCAGTGGAAGAAGTCACGCTCGAAATGGTACATTCTGCATAATCCCATTTGTATGAATTTCAGTAAACAAGCAAAACTAGTGTACGTGGGGACACTTTGGGTGGCTCAGTGGTTGAGTTTCTGCCTTTAGCTCAGGTCGTGATCCCAGAGTCCTGGGATCAAGTCCCACATTGGGCTGCCTGCAAGGATCCTGCTTCTCCCTCTACCTGTGTCTCTGCCTCTGTGTCTCTCATGAATAAATAAATAAAATCTTTAGAAAAAATCTTAAAAACTAGCATATGTGGTAGAAGTTGGTATAGTGGTTACCCGTGGGGAAGGAGCTGCTGACTGGGTGGGAATAAGAAAACCTCCTACTGGGATTCTGGAAATGATTCAACGGGTGGTGGTTGTATGGGGGAAAACATACAAAAATTCATATAGCCTTACACAGCAGACATCCACCCTTGGCTTGATAAAAATTAAACTTCAGTAAAACATAGACTAAAACAGTGCCCACTTTCTAAGGCTAGATAGGCTTAAATTCGATAATGTGTTTAAAATGCCAAGCACACGGTGAAAAATCCTCATGCTGCAAGTTGGACAGTTGTCTTCTTCTGAATTGTGGAGCAGATTTTCCCCAACAAGACTAATTTTGCAAATACTTTGACCTTGGAGACTTTTTTTTTTTTTTTTGGTATTTTTCACTTGAATCTTTTATTGCCATGTTTATTGCCAGTTGGTATCATTGATTGAATGTCGATACCTACTTTTATTTTTTAGTGTACACTTGATAGTAAAAATAGTGGCAAATGTGTGTTGTGGAAAGCTTGTAATAATTTTTAATGCCTCTCCCCGCATTGTACATATCAAAGAAGAATTTTGAGTTTATTTTAAAAGTATTTTACACACGCTTAATTAACTTTGGACTTATTTCCCTGAGTATTCTCGTTACTAGGGAAGCATCCATAAATGAGATTTAGAGGAAGGCATATTACCTTTCAGTCTAGGGAAGGCTTCCTTAGTGAGCTGTTAAAATGGACTTAAATGATTTTTAAATAATAAATGCCTGGCAAGATTGTGGTTAGCAAACTTTAAAGTGTGTATGAATAACCTGGGGATCTTTTACAAATGTAAGTTCTGAGTCCCTAGGTCTGGGGTGAAGCCTGAGCTCCTGCATTTGTAATGGGCTTTCAAGTGCCGCTGTGGGTCCCTGAACCACACTTTGAGTAGCACAGAATTAATGACATTATGGAGGGCAAAGCAAGAACAACTTAACTCGTAAAAACCATTCCACCAATTTTGGTGGGTATCAACTGTGAGCCATATTTGTATGAATGTTCCTGAAAGAATCCATTCAAGAAAGCACTTGGTTTTTTCTTTTAAATGTTTAGTGTTATGTGATTTATTTTTTCATGCCAGTGGGTCAGACTAGTTTATTTCATTAATTTGTTTTTGTTCCCTCTTGAAAGTAATATTGTATCAATCAGAATGGTCATGAATTCAGTCAGAATTTTTTTTCTTTTAAAGATTTTATTTATTTTTTCATGTGCAACACAGAGAGAGACAGAGAGAGGCAGAGACACAGGCGGAGGGAGAAGCAGGCTCCATGCAGGGAGCCCGACGTGGGACTCGATCCCCGGTCTCCAGGATCACACCCCGGGCCGCAGGCAGCGCTAAACCGCAGCGCCACCAGGGCTGCCTTCAGTCAGAATTTTTAAGGGAAGAACTTAAAAAATAACTCAGAATCATTTGTGACTGCCCCTCCTTAAAAAATAAAGTAAAATATAAAACCAGAAAAACTAAACTAAATACCACTGGCAAGACACAGTCCTTCCCCATTTGTCACCATATTCTGTGAACAATACTTGACAAAATAACCACCACTGTGCGGTGGTTATTTAAAGAGCCAAATTGACTACTTCATGTTCTCCTACTTACTGCGGGTAGATTTCCATTCCCCTTCTCTGAACTGGGACCTCTGTTGTTCCTCTTGCTTGTCATATTCTCGACTCAAGAGAAGATGATTTTATACCCTGTCAGACTTTAACATCTGTCAGACTATGATTTGAAACTGAGGCAAATCCAAGTTACAAATTGGAAATGAGATCCAACCCTTTGATGTTGAGAAAGCAGTGCTGTCAGAAGACTTGTCCCCGGAGCAGTGCCCGCCAGCCCACTGTTAGCCGCTTGCTGTTAAAGGCTAACAGGAAGAACAGCCACAGCTCTGCCTGCTGGCTCCTGGGCACATTCCTTTCTGTTTGGGACTGAAGTACCAGCCGCACACATTATTAAATTATTTAATGAAGATTTTGTAGCACACCTCTAATATCTTTGAAAAGGCCCTTTCAGCACAAGGAGGGTGTGTGGGCAGAGGGGATGGGAGGAGGAGGAGGAGAGAGAGGAGCTTTCACACTGTTGAACAGGGTCCTCCGTGATCCTCAGGATACATGTCAGTGCTCCTAGGCTGGCTGTTTCTTTTCAGCTCTGAATTGGCAGAAGGGACTAATGCAAACTCAAGGTTCTTTCTAGGGCAGGACGCATTACCTAGGGGAAAACGCAGAGTTTTTGGCTTCAGCGTTGATGCAGTGTTGCCATTTACATTCTGACACAGGAGACCTTGTTTAAGCTATGGTGAAGGCCTCCAGAGGGTAGGCTCTGGTTTACAGACCCTGATAACTTAGAGGGGTGCAGCTCACACTGACAGAAGTGGGCTCCAGTGGTCTCTGTCAGAATGGTACATAATTGAATTATGCAGATGGTTCCAATAATAATGATGATTCACCTCCCTACTACCTTCTTACTGAGGAGATCTCTGTCTTTGAGACTAAGAGAACATACAGAAAGACTGGGTGGCCATGAACTTGTCTCATCAAACTCTCTGAGATTTTATCTGTAATTTAAAAAGTATAGTGGTCCTAAATACTTTGCAGGATTATTGTTGGGATTGATTGAGATAATATATATGGAAGACTATGGACCTTCAAGTAAGTATTAATCACATACACATTCATAAATAATGGCCTTCCAGGGTTTTGCTTTGCATAAATAGTACTTTCCACGTGATCAGTACTAAATTGGCAGAAATAAGGCAGTCCATTCCTGCATACACTGTGCTGGGGGAAGTATGGAGTACTTTGGGATGCTATGGTGTCTTTAGACAGAATGAAGGTGACAATGAGGGAAGACAGGGAAGGATTAGTGATGAGATGACATTGGGGACAGTGAAGAGAATGGTTATGCATACTGCAGACTTTCTTTTGGAATACCATAGTGCTTAGATGATTACCTAGAAATCAAGAATTATGTGATGTTTAAAAAGTGGGTATGTGGGATCCCTGGGTGGCGCAGTGGTTTGGCGCCTGCCTTTGGCCCAGGGCGCGATCCTAGAGACCCGGGATCGAATCCCACATCGGGCTCCCGGTGCATGGAGCCTGCTTCTCCCCTTGCCTGTGTCTCTGTGCCTCTCTCTCTGCGACTATCATAAATAAATAAAAAAATAAATAAAATAAAAATAAAAATTAAAAAAAAAAAGTGGGTATGACTTACATGTGTTGCTGGCTTGGAATGTAAACTGGCTGAGAACAGAGTCTACCAGTGATGTGTGTATTTAGCACCAGGCAAATTGGGATTGGTTGGCTCCATTGGAGAAGGGGGTCCTAACACTTAACAGTGATAATCCTGCCCTTGAACCTCACAGGGCCAGCAGCTAAGCTGCTAGGAACTCAAAGTACGTGATCTTACTGGAACCTTAGGTGACTGTTGTCCTCATTTTACAGTGGAGGAAACAAAGGTTAAGTAGTTTGCTTAAGATCATATAACTAAAAAAAAAAAGATCATATAACTAGTAACTGGCAGGCATTTGAGTGAAGATCTCTAAAGAAAGCCACATTGCGGGGGGTGCCTGGATGGCTCAGTGTAGTGACTGTCTTTGACTTGGGTCGTGATCCTGGGGTCCTGGGATGGAGTCCTGCATTGGGCTCCATGTGGGGAGCCTGCTTCTCCCTCTACCTGTGTTTCTGCCTCTCTTTCTGTGTCTCTCCTGAATAAATAAAATCTTTAAAAAAAAAGAAAAAGAAAAGAAAGCCACATTGCTTCCTAAGTCTAGGGCTTAAAAATTTTATTCCTCAAACATGGAGTGCCCACAAAGATTTTGAGTGCCCACAAAGATTTTTGGTCTTCAGAAGGCACGTGAGACCATGGACAGAAATGGTAATACTGCTACTAGTTTTGTGCCTGGATTAGAACAATCTAGTTCCATTGTCTTGGCCCCAGGCTTTCCGGTGGGCTGTCAGAATGAAAGCTTCAGGACTCCTGGAAAACAACACAGTGCCCATTTGAGAGCAAATGGGCGTTAATTTCCTTTTCATGTAAGGAAAGATGAGCTTTCATGCAAATGAACAATGGGTCCATTTGGCCACTCAAGAGGACTTAAATCAGATTCCATAACTATCAACCTTTACTGTCCCTTTGTTGTATGACAAAACACAGAGACTGTGTTATTCTCCCTGAGCCCAGAACAAATTCTGTTGTATTAAATAATCACAATGCTTTTATACTTAATTGGACTTAAACTTGTTCCCCCACCTCAAATTATGTTGATGTTTCTACAGTGCCTGTCAGTCACCAGGGGAAAGACTCAAATGTCACCATTTTGTGGCTAGCAGACCAAGTTGTGAAATAAACATACCTTGAAATGTGACTTTCATATCTCATGTTTTTTTTGGCCTTGCTACTGAAAGTATGGTCCATGGGTTGGGTTGATGGCATCAGCATCACTGGGGAGCTTGTTAGAATCTCAGGCTTGATCCCAGGCATACTGAATTGTAATCTGCATTTTGACAAGATCTTAGGTAATTCCTATGCATGTTCAGGTATGAGAAGCACTGGTTTTTATGGTACTTAATCCCCTCCAAGTTAATGGTTAAGGTTATTGAACAGAAGCTTTTTTATTCTCTATAAAGCTCATTTTAAGGATAAAATCTCATAGTTTAGAACCAGGCCCCCCCAAAAAAAGAAAAAAAAAAAGAAAGAAAAGAAAAGAGAAAAGAAAAGAACCAGGCCCTAAAGAATAGAAATGTCATTTGGTTGTTTAGCATCAAGGGGTATCTTGCCATTTCTAGCGAAGTCTGACTTATTTATTAAGCCTTTTAATCCATGTCAGTTTTTCTATACTGTCTTTGTACTCTGCAATGCAAAGCCAGTAGGGTGTTTGGGGAGAGGAGTTAATCTTGGCCTCAAGTATACAAATCTCAACCACATTACAAACATAGTACCTCATGTGGATCCCACTGAAGATAGAAACCCATTAACCAGTTGTTATGATCCAGATGGCTCCTTCTGCAGTTGCACACCTATTTTCCTGCCTCCATCTTGTACTCTTCCTTAGAGGGGAATGTGAGGTACATAAAAAGGTGCTCTAACTCTTCATTTATTATCGATGCATCCTGACCTCAGCAGGTGACCTGGGCCTGACTCCTGTCATTTACTGGCTTTGTGACCATGGCCTCAGTTTTCTCACCTCCAAAATGAGAGTGTTAGATCCCTACACCCTGGAGAGCCTCACAAGTCCATTTTTACCTTCTCCAGCCAAGCTCTTCATGACCTGTTGCTACTTCTGCCTATGCTTCTGACATCACTTCTTTCTTCTCTTTTCTTCCTTCTCTACCCCTGCTGCCCTCCCTTCTGCTGTAGGCTTCACATTCCCTCACAGACATCCTTAAATTCCAGAATAGTATAGAAGTGATCAGTGTGTGGTTTTATGCACTATCAAGGAGGAGGGAGATTGCATGTTCAAGAACTCAAGAGTTGAACTTGGGATTTTATTTGAATTTATATTAAGTCACCACTTGATGATTGCATAGTTCTCTTGGAAGTGCTTCTGAGTGAAATAATTGACCTTTCCCCCTCCTATTTTTAGGGGAGGAGGGCTATGTTTTTCAAATTCAGAGAAAGTAAGAATTCTTGGATCATTTTAGTATTAACTGTGGATTGTTGTCAAGCCAGCTCTGTCTCTAAGGGAACCTCATTAGGTAGTGCTCTATAATGGTGACAGGGCAGCTTAAAATGTCTAAGTAAATGTAAATAATCTCAGAGCCAGTAGTTGAGTTTCGCTTGAGGAGCAAAGAAGGATGTCAGAAAGATCTAAAAGCCTGAATTTTTGTTATATTGCGGTAGATTTTACTGGAAGCCAGAGGATTCTGTATATAACAAATTTGGAGAAAAAAATAGCAAATAATAAATAAAACAAACCCCTAATATTTCCCTTTTCTTCTTTTCTTTACTTGTGGTATAAATAGAACGAGCTCATAGGTTGGAATATTCAGTAGTTTGTATTACTTATTATCAGAGTTCAAATTTGAACTTGGAATATAGAGATGAAGGGGCACAAGAAAGAGGAAGAAAGAGAATCTTAAGCAAGCTCCATGCCCAGCACAGAGCCTGATGTGGGACTAGATCCAAAGACCCTGGGATCATGGCCTGAGCCAAAATCAAAAGTTGGACGCTTAACCGATTGAGCCACCCAGGTGCCCCAAACTTAAAATATTTTAAAAGCTCACTATACAGTGGTAAAGCTTTTCTTTACAACATGTGTAATTATCCTGCTAAGCTTTTTAAACCTTACATAAGGAGAAAACAGTAACATCTTGGAATGATTGTAAACTGCCACTTAAGGCCCTGGAAGTGAACTGTTTCTAATTACTGTATTATATGTGTGATTTGAGATTCTATACTCCTCCTCCTTGAATCTTAGATTTTAAATAGTCTTAATCAAAATACTTGCTTCTATTTTTGAAGCATAGTTGATACTTTAGCAGTGTTCAGTTTTATATACATAATTATTGTGTAGGCTGTGAAATTATTGCTTATTAGATTGGTAATATTGTAAGCTACGTACCTTTTAATTATGTTTAATAATGTGAGACCCAGAAATGCCCCCTATATACTTCTTTAATATTTCATAGCAGGACAGTAGGGGTGCACCATCACTGTAAAGTCATAAAAAGGACTGGGAAAAAAAGGGACTGGAAAATGGGAATTGGGGTTATTGGAACTGGAAAACGAGAGAGAGTAACTGGTAGATTCTTTCTGGTGATGAAAACTCTGGTTGCCTGATTCCACTGAGCCCTGCACAAGGACACGTAAGGGTAAGACAGAGTGGTAGTCCTTTGCGAGCTCACATCCAAGGCACAGCTCACCTGATGTTCCTGTTCTAGTCCTTGAATTGGAGCTATGCAGAAAATGTTCCTGATATAGAAACCAGGCATCCGTCCATCAGCCTTTCTTCTGCCTTTCTAGCATTGCTGTTCAAAAAGCGAATGTTCTTTGTTCTGGATCTTTGAAATATGGCTTGGTCTGTTGCTTTTCAAAATTTGAGGTAACTCCCCGAAGCTACTGTAGGCCTGATTCACTAAGCAAATTGCAGGCAGGAAGCAACTTTCTCTGTCTCCCAAGTTTTGATAAGTTTTTTTTTTTTTTTTTTTTTCCCATGAAGGACCAGGTACGCAGGTTCTCAAATTAATTTGTGTAGTGTTGAATCATCTGAAAGCTGTTGGAGGAGGAGGTGAGAGTAGCATGAGGTTTAAATGAGATGGGCACATTATGGTGTCCCCAGGTTGGAAGAGTAAGTCACATGTAGTGTTTATTGTTGGATGAGATGTCAGCCTGTGAGCATTTAGCAAGCCTAATGATTTATTTCATTTAATCTACTTGCAAAAATTTAACTTCTTTATTGACCTATAGCAACCAAGAATTGAGTCATCCTCGCTATAGTTTTTAAGTTATGTGTGTTCCCCAGGAGATGATATACAACCAGCAGCTTGTGGGGATGGTATGAAGAATGAGAGATCGAGTAATACCAGCCATACCACGGTGGTATGCAGTCTCATGGGTTTTTTATTTTGTTTTCGTGTTGTGAGCCTTGTGTGTGTGTGGTGGTTTTTTTTTTTTTTTTTAATTTGACCATTTATGTGCAGCCTTGTTTTTTGTTTTTAAACTATATGAACTTTTATGTGCAGTTTTAGAACCATAAAAATAAGCTGTGATGAATAAAAATCATAATAGAGGCTGCCACTTTCGGAGGAAGGGGAATTGGCAGAATGCTGGATCAACTGGGAAAGAACACAAGGAAATTCTCAGGGGTGATAGAAGTGTACTCTTCTTGATTAGGCTAGTGGTTCCACAGGGTATGCAATTGCCAGATTCAACTGTCTCTTAAGATCTGTGCATTTAATTTACTATAAATTGTACCTTCTCCCAAATAAGAAACACTTCACGAATTTATGTGTCATCCTTGCACAAGGGCTATGCTAATCTTCTCTGTATCATTCCAATATTGGTACATGTGCTGCTGAAGCAAGCATGGGAGCCTCTCCTGTTACCTGAAATTTTAAATTTTTTCCCCCAAAGAAGACTTAAATAATAAAATGATTGGAAATATGATGTAGCCACACTTCAGAATATCTGTAATGACTTTGACTTACAGTAAAATATGCATTGGAACCTCTTATCAAAAGTAGTATTTCAAAAAGTCATTGAATGAAAAGGCCTTCATTATTAGATGTTTCACTCTGAGATACACCAGGGCAGGGTTCAATGTTTCTGTAGAAAAGTCCAGTTTCTTTTGGAGCTCTCAAAGAGATAAAAAGTAACACATCTAGGATGAAAAGTGCTTTAAATTTAGTATCAGATATGAATTCCCACATCAGTGACCATGTCGAGAATATGCAGAGACTTTTCTTACCTCATCTCCTTATTACCCATGGAGTCACTGTGTACTAAATATCTAATACGTAGGCCTGGGGAGCTGGAGACCCACCAGTAAACAACAGTAAAATTTGTACCCATGTGGAGTTCACAGTACTAGCAGGAGAGCTAGATAATGATTAGATAAGTATAATGTGAAGTATGTTATGATGATGAGTGCTTTGGAAAAAATTAATAAAGTGAGGCATGTGGGTGGCTCAGTTGGTTAAGTGTCTGACTCTTGATTTCATCTCAGATCTTGATTTCAGAATTGTGAGTTCAAGCCCCAGGTGGGCATGGCCTACTAAAAAAAAGTTAAGCAATGAGAGTGGAATTGGGGGGGGAGGGGAACCCAGGATTTGAGGGTAGCTTTTTTGAGGTGCATTTATGCAGACACCTGAAATGGAGAGGTCTTCATTTGAATCTTTCAAATTTTGCACCATATACATACATTTTATCCTGACAAATAAATACACATTAAAAAAATTCATTTATTAGAGAGCAAGAGAGCAGTGCAGAAGGGCGGGGAGGGGGAGAGAATCTTAAGCCGACTCCACATTGAGTGCAGTGCCTGATGCGGGGTTTGATCCCATGACCCTGAGATCGTGACCTAAACCGAAACCAAGAGTCAGTTGCTTAACTGACTGCACTACTCAGGTGCCTCATCACAAATAAAAGAACATACTGTATCTCTCTCGATTACCATATGTCATTCTGTTAGGATTCTGTGTCCTGATAAAGTCTTTGAGCCCAAAGTTGAGAAGAGTCACTGCTTTGTACTAATTTCAGTTGTTTAGAATTTTGTATTGAAAGTTTCAGTGAAATGGAGTATTTTTGCTATCAGTTGCTAAAAACAACATATTCTGAAACTTAGCAGTTTAAAATAACACAGAGTCATTATTTCAGTTTTTGTGGGGTCAGGAATCCAGGGTCTAACTAAGGTGAGTGCCTGGAGGGGAGGAGATGACACAGGGCTTGACTATCAGGAGGAGATCCTTTGGGCCTCATAGATGCTGTCCAATGTGGACAGTGGTGTCTCTTAGTAGTGACTCTGTATCTCTTCAGGTTGGCCTTGAGAGCTACATTTATTCTGCTCCCTAAGGAGGGAAATGAAACTATTTCCTGACTTTTTCATCCAGTTTTCCAATCAAATGTTGCATACTTCACAAGAAAATAAGGGTTGGCAAAAAGAATAGTGGTAAATTTACAAAGTGACTGGCCTTTAATGGTTTTACACTCTCTCTCTTCATAGGCCCATTGGGGGTTTCCTCTGTCAGCTTCCACTCTAATTTCTTTCCTTTCCAGCACCTGGTTGGCCTGCTGGGAAAAGAAAGGCACTGGACTTCCTGTTCTGGGCCTTGGATGCCTTGCACACTAATTTACTAGTTATTCCCTCTGCTCCTGGCAGTCTCAGGAACTTCAGTTGCCCAGAATTGCCCAGTTTGACTGAAGCTCCTAGCCAGTGATGGTTTTTTCCTTTTGTGGGGCTTGCCTTCTTCAGGAGTTGCTATCTAGACCATGCCTGGACCTAGTTATGGTGCTACGTGTGTCTGGAAGGTGGGAGCCACTAGGAAACATCTTATATCACTGCCATCTTTCAGTAGCAAGGTACCATCTTCCCCTCTTCCCAATTGTGCGCTCCTTCTTGGATTTCTCAGGGCTTGCCCTTCCTCCTTACTGGTTGGCAGAAGGGCCTCTTTATTTCTTACTTTGTTTACAGAGCAGAAATGTTGAACTTTGGTGAACTTCTTGTCCTTTCTGCTTGAGACTGCTAGTCTTCTTGGCCTCCACTCATCCTACAGCCATCAGTCATGTTACATACCTCCAGAGGTGTTGCAAGAACCTATGCATCATGTGGTTTGCAATACCTACTACTACTACCACCTTAAAAATCAGAAAGTAATGAAAGGAAGAGAATCATAGACATTAGGTAGAAGAGGATTTTGTTGGCCACTATATAAAGTGAAATGTTAAATGAAAAATTGTCATGTGCCTGGTGAAACGTTTAGTTAAATTAAGTCCAACCCCTTCCCCGAGCAATTTGATTTTCTTGAAAAAGGCTGCACAGAAGGTGTCAGTACAGGTCCTGGGTATGTTGCTTAAACTGGGATGGCATTTCAGTGTATCTCCACTTCCTCGTCGCATTTCTACTCCCAGCAAGTCTGAGCCATCGTAGCACATTCTGGACTTTGAGACTGCTGGATGACCTATGCTGTGGAGATGGAAAGCTAACTTTTATCTGTTGCATTTTCTGGGTTTGTGCTATGTTTGGTTCATCTTTAGAGGTCACTCGTTCTGGATTTGAGTGGACACATTTCAGCTCTTACTGGGCTACCACTGGGAATAGTTCCTATCTATCCTGTAGGGTATTCTTAGGTCCCTTCTTCTGTTTCCTCAGATTGGGTGGGATTACTAAAGTGGGTCCTGCTTTTTTAGATTCACAGACTTTTACAAGAGTTGAAGTGTCTTTGGAGGCCATCCATTTCCTCGAGGGAAACTGAGGCTATGCTCAAGGTTGCCAGGCTGGTTAGTGACACCAGGCGGAGCAGGATTTCTTAGCTACCAGCTCAGTAGGCTCTCCTACCTGTGGTGCTTCTTCCCAACTGTGTGCCTTGAAAGCAAGGTGTAGGCATTCTCTGTTTTCATTCTGCAGCCTCAACAGATGAACACTTCTCTAAAACCTGAGTCAAACTCTAGAAGGAGTGAGCCTTTGGATAATGGGCATTTTGGAAAGAAAGCTATTTTAGGAACAGTAACTGCCAGGAGTCATTATGTAAGAAGGGACCCAAGAGTCTCAGTAAGGAGAGGATTTCCCTGTTTGTGGCATTTAAGTCATGGTGTAAATTCCTCTCATGGTGTTCTGTTTGCATCATTTGGCTTAGATGTTGTTAGATGTTACTAGCCTAATCCAATTCCTTGTTTTGCGGAAAATAGGTTTTTTGTTTATCTAAGTGGGTTTCTTTTTGTCAGTGTGCTGGAATAGTCATTCTTGGACCAAAATGATGGGTTTTGAATCACTCTGTTGTGTTTTCAGGCATGCCTTAGGGGTTGTAAGATGATACTGCTGTTACTGGGAAGAGTTGGATAAGGGCCACAAACACTCCGGGAGATAGAGAGAAGTTGCCATAGGACAAAATTGCAGACTTCTGCTAAAACTTCTTGATTGCAAATTATGGCAAGAGAGTAAGACTTTTGTAGCTCTTCAGATTCCTAGTACTTAGGTCTTCATGTTGCCATTTCCAAGCACCCCTCAAACACCTGCTGCTTTGGGCCTTGTGCAGTCATGCTCTAGTGACCAGCCCCGGAAGTCTGACAACTCTTCCTGTATGGCCTCCTGCCAGTTCCAAACAGCTGAGCTCCCAGCACATGGGAACAATGGGGCCCCCCCCCCCCCCCTGAAGACTCTCCTGCTATTGACATTCAGAAGCACATTTCCCCTTCTGAACTTCTAGACAGTTACTGGGGTGGCTTTGAAATGTGTTCTGAAACGAATAAACTCAAAGGATTCTGTTAAGCTATTCTGCTTTATTTAGGAGGCAGCAGCATTCATTATTTGACTTATGTTAGTGGTTAATTAACCAAACCAGAACATGTTTCCTTTTTACAAATTGAATGCTGAAAGAGTAACAAAGACCAAATATTTTACAACACAGATCTTGAATTTGCTGTGAAATAACTATATTGTATTTTGCAGTAACTTCCGGTTTGAGTGACAAATACTAGTTCTATTATTAGCAAGTTTCGAATTTTAGTAAATTGAAATGGAAATGAAAGTTGTTTCTAAAAATAATGCTGTGTTTATGTGAGTTTTTCTTTTTCTTTCTCTTTTTTTCCTTTTGAAAATTCCATGTCATTAGTGAGGAAAGGCCTTGATTGGGGAGAAAATGTGAATTTCATACCAATCTCTGAGAATTGGTGGATTGAATTGTTCATGAGAATAGTTGGAAGTGTATAAGGTTTCTTTTAATGTTGAACACTCTTGCAGTCATTGCTTGATGATCTACCTGGACTGTTTTATAGACAGTGTGCATCAGTGGCACTTCTAAGTCACCATCTTCTTGTTGACTCTGTTTATGTTGAGTGTGAGGGACCTACCCTGTTTTCTTTTTCTTTTTTTTTTTAAAGATTTTATTTATTTATTCATAGAGACAGAGAGAGAGGCAGAGACACAGGCAGAGGGAGAAGCAGGCATCATACAGAGAGCCTGACGTGGGACTCGATCCAGGGTCTCCAGGATCACGCCCTGGGCTGCAGGCGGCGCTAAACCGCTGCGCCACTGGGGCTGCCCCCTACCCTGTTTTCTACCAAGGAAGCTTCTTCCATAGCTGCTCGTTCTGAAATCTCTAGAGAAAATTTGGTTGAAGACTGCCCTGCTGAGGCTGGTACCTTCTACCAGTAGTGCTTGAGGAGATTAGATGGACAAAGGGGAAATCATACTGTTTCCTAGTCCTTTTTTAGTGGGATCTTCTTTAGAGTGACTTTTTGGCTTAGAGTAAATCCTGCCCTTAACCCCAGTCTTACACACTCATTCAAATAAAAGAATGAAGATATATTCCGAAGCCTAATGGTTTTTTTTTTTTTTTTTTTTTTTTTGGTAGGGACTTTGGGATTCTGGGAACATTTGTTTGGCGATTGTGGAGGGTTTAACACCCTCATTTTCTTCCTTTCCTTTCCTTTTTCCTTTTTCCTTTCCTTCACCCTCATTTTCATTAGCTAACTCAGTGGAAACTGAAAGGTTGGCAGGGAATTTAGTTTCACTTGTTTTCACTTGCCTTATTCAGATTCAGGTGAATCGGGCGTGGTAATGAAAGTAGAGCTCTGTTTTCCAGATTCACCTGACCTTGTGAGAAATATAGTTCAAGAAATTATAGCCAGAGCCTGTCCTAGGAATATACTGATCAGTCGGAGAGGAAATGTGGGAGGTTAGCCTACCTTAATCTTCCTTTCTCAGTTTCTTTAGGGTTAAATTAATCTTTATTTAAATGTGGAATTCTTTCTGCCTGAACCCTTAACTTTCTATTAATTGAATTAAATTTGTGAGATTACAGGCTTTCTGTGTACCATAGGAGGTATGGGCATATGGAGCCATAAATGCAGTATTCTGTCTGTATTCTGCTTTATGTAATTTGAAGGTAGTTTGGAGAGCACTGTTATATCCTGAAACAGTTTGTGCATTGGTTCTTTTTTTATGGAAGACCCCGTGGTCTACACAGAGGCAGAGACCAATTTCTATTACTAAACCCCTAGCCATTTTCAAAGGCAGGGAAAGGATACTGTGCATGCCTAAGACAACGATTTATTTATTTACTAAAAGATTTTATTTATTATTCACGAGAGACACAGAGAGAGGGGGCAGAGACACAGGCTGAGGGAAAAACAGGCTCCCTGTAAGGAGCCCGATGTGGGACTCAATCCCAGGACCCCCAGATCATGCCCTGAGCCAAAGGCAGTCTCTCAACTGCTGAGCCACCTGGGCGTCCCAAGACAGCACTTTAAATTGGATGGGTTTCATAATTAATGTCTCCCTAAGTGAAGACTTCTTTCTAATTGGCCTTTCTAGACCATTTGGTAGAAATTGCAAAGGAACAGGGTAACAATGGCACATGTCAGTGGGCAAGAGCAGATGTGAAAGTGCCAGCTCCTTTGTTTAAAGGTGGCTGTTAAAAAAATAAAATAAAATAAAGGTGGCTGTTTTCTAGTGAGCTGTGCGGTAGGTGTTGAGTGACAGCCTTTGGGAGCATCCTAGTCATCATTATGGTTGGTACCAGTTTCTCCCTCGGTTCTTGGGTTCGTCTTTTAACAAAAATGACTTTTTATTTGACCAAGGTACCCAACCCTGCATCTTCTGATGCAACTTGGATAAATCTTTATTTTTATTTATTTTTTGGATTTGAAGGGGAAGATAAACTATTCCTGTCAGTAACTGGCTTCTCTGGATTTGACCATCCAGTACTGTTGATGCCTGGTGAACTTCTCCTGCTGGTCTCTCTCCTTTTCTTCTGTGCTTTGAGCTTTTCCCAGGCAAAGGAGGTTAGGCAGGTACATGTGCCTTTGGGAAGGAGATGGTGGGAAAATATGGGATAATGAGCCCTTCTGACTTAGGATTCAGCAGTTTAGCACTGTTGCAGTAGGTGGAGTTATTCTTGGAGCCCCCATTTGAGGATTGCTGTGCAGAAACCCATCTGTGCCACTGGTTGCCAACATTTCTGGTACAAATATTGTCATTTGCTCTTGAGGCAATCTGCTATTTCAGTCCTAGATGCAGTTTTGTAATATGCTGGGCAAAATAGTAGAGAAAAAATATCTTAAGTGGTGGTATAATCTTCAGTTTAAAAACACTTCAGCAATGTTTCCAGTAGAGGATTGTTCAGCGTGTCTCCTTTCCTCATTCCCTTGGCTGTAAACATAATCCAAATTTCATTTTTTTCTCACTTGCGTGAGCCATGATTTCCTTGTGCTGCTCCCACCCAAAGGAAAGATGGAGGGAGGGATAGATGAAAGTCTTAAGTGATAGGGCTTTAAATCACACTCTGGAAAGGTTTGATATGCCATGTTCCTTCTGTTGGTAAGAACCTAACTTGCTCAGAAGTTACTTGATTGAAAACTGCCCAGCATGACACTATATGGCCCTTTCTCTTTGTGCATCCTTCCTCGTTCCAGGTGGTAAGAAGCACGTCTGTCCTGTGGGCCACTGAGAGGGAAGACTCATTTGTTGTTTGTGCAGAGTAGGAGCTCCCTGAAGGTTCTGGGACATTTCCAGAAACTTTGGGGTAGCTGTACTACCCTCTGATTGGGCTTTGTCAGTCAGCTTTTCCTAGAGCCAGGAAAGCATGTTCTCTAGGAAGTACTACATTTTTTTTCTCTGTCTTTTCCCCAGCTTGATGCACAATAAGAAATCCACTTTATAGTATGACTCAGTGTACATGTGCACACACGATACAGGAGTTTTACAAAACAGTACTCTACTTGCTCTTTTGTGTGAGATATGCTCAATTTTATTAATTTTACAAAATACTAGCCTCAGTCCTCAAAATTGATTTCACTCCTTTATGGATTGCGATCTAGAGTTTTTGGCCTGAGGGCTTTCCCACACTTACTCTTTAAGACCTTCATGTAACCGCAACAGTGGTGGAGTTAGGGGAGAAGAGGTGGATGCATCCATATATGGAAGACAGGCCCACAAGCATGAAGCGAGGAGGAGGGAGTTCATGATTCGCTTGGGCTGAATTAAGAAACTAGTGCTTCTTTGGGTTAGTTTCAAACATGGAACTAGTTAAAATTATGTACTAAATGAAAGACCTCCAGAAGATGCTTGATGTGATTTGAGCCCTGATGTGACAGACTAGCTAGGATAGTTTTACACTTAGCTGGATATCCTCGTCATTTAGATTTTACATCCAACCCTTGAAAATTGGCAGCTGGTTGGATCCACTCTGCTGGATGGGGTTTCTTGCTCCTTTCTTCTGCATGAACCTGACTCAGGCTCATCTGACCCATGCTCTGCTATCTGCAGAATCTTTGATCCCTTCAAAGACCATTCCACGGTTCATTTCATTAGGGCACATGTGAAGTTCATCTTCACCCGGAGCCAGATGGGATGTTGACAATGTAAAGGAATTTCAGGTGATGTCAGCGTTTGATAAGAAATCATTACCCTTTCTCTGCAAAAGCAGGAGCTGTTGAAGCAGGGGTGGTCAGGCTGCAGTCGTGTTCCTCCCGCCGAGTCCCTGACTGGCCTATTGGTATCTGGAGCAATAATCTTGTAAAGACTCCATTGTGAAGTTAGCTGTGTGTGTGTCCAAGGGAAATAGTAAAGGGGAAAGCGGGGGAGGAAAATTGCAGGAAGTTGAAAGGTGAGGTTGACACGTTCACTAACGACGCTTCTGTTTTTCTTTCTGAAAAACAATGATGATTTAAAAATTGATCTCAGCATGAACTGGCTTTTATCCATAACTGTAATTATATTTTTAAACATCTTGATCATTTATTAAATAACATTATACTAATAAATAGCTTTTTATTATTTGCCGTTAGTAAACCGAAGTGCCACTAACACAGCATTTCTCAAACTCATCTGAGATACCTATTCTGAGATTTCGTCCTCTTGCTGTTGAATCAGAACCTATATGAAATAACAGTTATTTTCTTAGATTATCAAAACTGAAAGGAATGTTGGTCATTTAGCTAATCCAGCTGTTTCCAAATCTGGTGGGTGTTTTAATACAGGTCCCTGGTCTCACTCTATTCATACCTGTTGAATCCCAGCCCCTGAGCCAAAGGCTTTCGTGTTTTTGTTTTCAACAAGCTTTCTAGAAGATTCTGATCATTGGTTTGGAGTGACAACTACTCATCTGTTCAGACTCCTTCAGGAAAGGAAAATTGTCTTAATGTGCTTGGTTGTTGGACTAGATAATAGCAGAACAAAGAATCCTCTTCTGCTTATCTAATGATTTATTCAAATAATATTTACACCTCAGGTACTGACTAGGTAAGTAGGTGAGTGTGGGCAGTTTCGAGATGAGTGAGCAGGGTCTCTGCCCTTAAGAGTGGATTGTTACTCAGCCTTTCTCAAGGGATGAGTTTGAGGGTGGCAAGAGAATCACTTGGGGAGCCTTTTCAAGCCCCAGCAATCAGCTGGTTTGTTCCTGTGTAATGGGGCCAAGAAAGTACAGGGGCCAGCTCTCCTCCTTCCCTTGCTGGCTGCTAGCCATCCTCTATTTGTCTTTCTCTTAGAACTTTATGAAATATTCTAAACGTCTTGGAAAGCACGGAGGCTAACACAATTAGTACCCACATGACCCCACCCGGTTTTAACAAATGTCACTCATTTTAGGCCTTCTTGCGAAGTCTGCCTCCTGGCCAGGCTGATACATGTCGGTCCATTTACCCTATATAGGAACTTGCATCCCCCACCTAACATTTACTTAAATGTTGTCAGTTAATGTAGGTATCATTCTGCAACTTGATTTTTTTTTAAGTCAACATTATGTTTTTGAGATTTATCCATTGTTGTTACATGACCTGACATGACCGTATACTTAGTAAAATCAGGAAATTGAAGCCAGACAGTTTGAAAACCTTCTTAATGGAAAAAATTCAAGATGATGTGGGTGGGAGAGAGTTTCTGTTAAATTTTTAGTATAGAACATTGTTATTTATGGGAAAATAGTTGATTTGAATTATGCACTATTTTGAATAGCCCACTATGAGCTTAATGAGAATTAATTACATGTTGTATGTGAAGTTAATTGCTTTTATTTACTGTGGGTATAGTTATTGCAGTTTGGTCTAAACAGGTGAAAGTTAAGATTTGTAGCATAAAACAGGAAGCAGATGGGGGCTAATTAAAGTTTTGTTGTTGATAGAAGGATGACTGATCAAGGAGCAGCTGGTTTCCCAATTTAAACACAATTTGTACTGTTGTTTGAGGGCAGCCCTCTGAAAGCTATCGCATCTTTTCAAAGGTGAAGGAATGTGTTTCAGCAACAAGTGGGAAGGCTGCTGTGCTCTATTTTTGTTCACCTTTTTGCCTTCAAGTAGTCTCTCTTCAGTGTCTGTCCAAGGTAAGGAAAGTAGGGGAAGGGATCATAAAACCTGGCTACAATTTTTAGTGGTGCTCTCTCTACTCTGGATACCTGTTAAACCAAACCATGGAAAAGCCTAAATAAATCCTTTTTTGTATTCTCCAAGAAAGCACCCTAGCATTTGATATAATATTGCATTTCTTGTTACTTCTCCCAACACCCCCTCCTAATGGATTTAAAATGTTGCTGCCCAGGCCATAACCCAGGAAGGTCCATGTCTACCTAACTGAAACACTCTGTGTGTGCAGGAGTGCTAAGAGGTGCTATGGAGACTGTTTTAACCTGAAGTGTGATTGTGCCCTGGATGACTTTCACCTTGAAATAACTGCATCTTTTGTTGCTACTGCTAATAATGGTTGGATAAACATTAAGACCCAGTACCCTGGATGTGTTTTCCCTAAAGAACAAATCAGCACTGAGTGCTTTTCGAATTTGTGCAGGGAGGTAACATGAGGTCAGATGAACTTACTACTTTGCCTGTAGTCAGAGCCTAGACATTTGCTTGAAATTTCGTACTTTTGTAAGTAAGTGCTTTGTGTGATTATCTGATTTTATTCTTCATAAAAACCTGTTGTAGTGGCAACTATTATTCCCATTTTGCAGATGAGGCGATTGAAGCACGGAGAGGTTAAGTGACACAGCCAAGGTCTAGTATTTGCTAAGTCCCAGGACTGGATTAGACTCCAGGTTCGTCTGATAACAAGCCCATGTTCCTTAACCACTGTACCCTACCAATTTTGTGTCACACTATTGATTTTCCGTTTCCTTCTTAAGGAAAGAGCTATTGTTTCCTGAAAAACAAAAATCTTAGGATATGGTTTGTAAACTCCATCTTATTTGATTATGTAAGTGTGTGTGTGTGTGTGTGTGTGTGTGTGTGTATACAGGTTCTGGCACTTGGTAGGAAATCAGTGATATGTTATTTTTATTATTTTTGAATGAATGACTGCCTAAAAGAAGAATAGACATGGTTTTTTGTCTTCCATCCCCACTCCCCACCCCCAAAGGATGTAGCTTTATTCTGATTATAGAAGTTATATATGTTCTTTCTTTTAGCAACAGCAGCAAAAAAGACAACATGCAAAGGTAAACCAGAAAGTGAAAATTCCCATTACAGTCACCATCCAAAGACACCATCATTATATTCACTAAAATATCTTGTAAAAGAAATAATATTTATATTAGTTCCAAATTCTAAAAAAAAAGCATGTACTGGAGGTTTCAGGGACATTATAATTGACATTCATTGCCAAATGTCGTATGCAGATTTTCCAATTGTAGTCGCTATTTTTGCCCAGTCTAGTTCTACACTAGTTCTGCTACTTGCTGTGCTAATGGGAGAGACTGTGTTGCAGGCTCTGTTTCTGTGTCCCCAGAAACTGTCCCTCAGCTCTCATCACAGTAAAGTGTGAGGAGCTGTGTCACAGCCAAAGCGGAAGTGTTTTCCTGACCCACTGAGAAGGCTCAGGATTCTTTGTTTCAGCTGTCTTCTGAGCAAATCAGCCTACTGCTCTCCTCCCATTTCCTCTTCCCCCTCTCTTCTGCTTCCTCTACCTTGTCTGTCTCTTCCCCTCACAAAAGCATTTAGGGAGGTGGAAGAGATGTGGAGATGAAGTAAGAGTGGGCCCATTCTTCTCCCCTGGTAGCTCTGCTTTGTGTATTTTGAAGATACTGTTGTTGACTATTAAGCTATTTGATGTTACGGGGAGGGGCCTGTGCAAGACCTCCTTCCTGCCGAGCAATCTGATCTGGTTGGACAGTCTGTGTCTCCTTCATTCTTTAAAGAGCAAGAGGTGTGGTTCACAGAATACGGGGGCTTTTTTTCCAAGGTAGATTGGGACAGCTGGGTTTTTGGTAGGAAGCTTGGTGCAGCTCTGCAGCTTCAGGTTAATGCCCCCTTTCGCCTCGGGCACAATCCTAAAATCTCACAAATGCATAGTACTTGATTGATGCTTTTTGAAGCAGTAGTATCCATTATGACTCTTTTGTGAAGCAGTCTGGACAGACATTATTTTCTCTGCCTTGTAGACATGAAAAACCCAGACGTACAGGATGTAAAATTTGTCCAAGGTCCTATATACAAATAGACAGAGGTCTTCCTTTTGACCACCATCTTGCTGCCAGGACAGCATTTTCCAAAGTGGGTGCCTCTAAACGTTGGTTTCACAGCATAATCTATCAAGAAGTGTCAGAGAAGTATGTATGTATGTGTGTAGGGGGTATATGTTAAAAACATAAACATGAAACAAAAAGTCTAAGGAAGGGTGTTTTGTTTTTGCTTTGCTTTGTGTATTAACATGAAGGATCCTGTATGTTTTTGTGACAGGTCCCAATTCTATGTTCTCAGTGAGTTCCCTTCACCTTGAGAGGAATCATGGTTGTTTGGAGCACATGCTTAAAATGCTTCACTATGCTCTTAATGTGTTGCTTTCTCCTGGGTTTACTTTGGAGATGTTCCAGGAGACCTCAGTGCTTAGAGGAAAATCTAATCTTTGGAGACCTAGAGGGAAAGTCCAGGGGATGCTGTTACATGGCAGTAGTTGGGGATGATGCTTTTGGGAATAAAGGTTCCCCTGGGAGTGGAGTAGGAGGCTGGCCATGGGGAATCCTTGTCATCATGTCCTTGTCAGTTCAGGAGAAGCTTTATGGAATAGGCTCTTACCCAGAACACAGGAAAGCTCTTAATTGACAGGATCAGCATTCTAGGACCAGTTGTAGGACCAGTTGTCAGTGTTGTCAGGTAAAGGTCCATGAACTGTAACCTGAATGACAGTTGCCCTGATGGGCAAGGATGCACTTAAGAAATTTGGACCCAGGGGATCCCTGGGTGGCTCGGTGGTTTAGTGCCTGCCTTTGGCCCGGGGCGCCATCCTGGCGTCCCGGGATCGAGTCCCACGTCGGGCTCCTGGCATGGAGCCTGCTTCTCCCTCCTCCTGTGTCTCTGCCTCTCTCTCTCGCTCTCTCTCTCATGAATAAATTTTTTAAAAATCTTAAAAAAAAAAAAAAAAAAAGAAATTTGGACCCAGAACAGCATGCTGATGCATCTTGGCACACATTTGACAAAGCACATTCCCCGTATGAAGCCATCTGCATCAACACACCTACCCCCAGCTTTTCTTTAATATTTAATATTAAGGGATGCCTGAGTGGCTCAGCGGTTGAGTGCCTGTCTTTGGCTTAGGGCCTGATCCTGGATTCCTGAGTTCAGGTCCCACATCGGGCTCCTTGCATTGGAGCCTGTTTCTCCCTCTGCCTGTGTCTCTGCCTCTCTTCTCGGTGTCTCTTATGAATAAAGAAAATCTTTTTTTTTTAATTTTTTTGTAAATTTTTTTATTTATTTATGATAGTCACACAGAGAGAGAGAGAGAGAGAGAGGCAGAGACACAGGCAGAGGGAGAAGCAGGCTCCATGCACCAGGAGCCAGACATGGGATTCGATCCCGGGTCTCCAGGATCGCGCCCTGGGCCAAAGGCAGGCGCTCAACCGCTGCGCCACCCAGGGATCCCTGAATAAAGAAAATCTTGAAAAAATATTTAATATTCAACTTTGCCCTTGTTACTCATGCTAGATTGGCTCATGATGGGGGGGGGATATGATGATAAAATGCCACTTGTGATGTGCAAGTGGCAGATTCTGCAGCCATCTCATTAATCAGCTCTCTTCCTTCCTTTCAGCAGAAGCAGAACTTCTCACAAAACTCTTATTTTGAAGTAAATTGTTCCAACCAGGGAGAAATAATGGCTTACTTTGTATTGAAATCTCCAACCAGGGAAGCAAGTCCAGCTCTTTAGAACTGATCTTGGATATCACACTTGATTGATGCCTTTTTTTTTTTTCTTTTCTATCCTTCCCTTCTCCCTTCTCCTCCTTCCTTCCTCCCTCCCTCCCTCCCTCCCTCCCTCCCTCCCTCCCTCAATAAGGGCAAAGGATCTACCAGCTTTCTTCCTTAAGCTCTTCCTGGAATTGAGTGCAGATCAAAAGTTTACAGTACAGTTGTATTTTAAAATCAGAAGATGTTTCCAAAAAACTGGAAGTGTTTTGTTTGGTTCTGTTTTGGTGGGAAGAATAAAATGATCTCAGTAGGACGAATGGCTGGGAGAAGGTGCCGTGAAATAGATGAGAAAGTTAACAACCTAAGGCTTGATCTTCCTCTCAGCAAATGTTCCTTAGCTGGCCCTTCAGAAAAGTGGTCAGAGAAAGCATGACAACTTGTGTGACTTAGGTTTTACAAAATGTTTTCACTATCTGCTGTTGTTTCTTTGTTTGCTTGTAATGTTGTGACTTTTAAACCTGGTTGTAAGTTGGGTGGCACTAAACTGCTTTGGGACAGAAGGGAAAGGAGGCAGGAGGCAGGTAGAGGGCAGGGCATCTGTGACATGGAAGAAGAGAAGCCTATGGGATTGGCCAAGCGTGATAGGGTTTATGTCCACAATCGTGTGCTTTTACAATCATATTCTGATGGGATAATTAACCATTAAAAATTAAGTTCCCAACATTTAGATCTCTTTCGTTTGTGTGTGTGTGGCCTTTCATGAGCATGGGAGGGAGTATTGTGTGTGGGACAATCAGACAGCCAGATTCCAATCTCAGGTAACCCTCAATCACTGTAGTCCAGCTGTAGTGGCTATTTTTGGCTCTGGACTTCACATGCACCCACCAGGGCACTGACTTAACAGTGAATAATTTGTTGTAGCTTTATCTGTGTTTATGTCAAATAGTCCATGGTTACATTGTAGGGCATTATTTCCTTTAATTTCCCTTCAGCAGTTCAAAACCAACCTGAAAGATGTTATGGTTGAGACCAGACAATGACCTCACGAAACAAAAATAAACCTTTCAAAAAGTGAGAACTGAATTTGTATGCCAAATGTTGTGAACGATGGATGAAATTATGAAAACACGGTAGACTTCACGAAGGGAGAATTTTAAAATTTGTTTTGAAAACAATGGTTCCTGCCTCAGGATCCTGCCCTCCTGTAACTATGAAAAAGTCAGAGATTATGCCATGAGTTCCAAAACAACCAAGTAGCATTCAAGTCATGAGACAGAAGCTGAACAGCTGCTTCAAGTGTAAAACCCCATCATTTCCCGATAGATAGATAGATCAGGTCCTAAAGATAAGATGACACTTGTGGGGCTGGTTCTGCACACCAACCTCTCCCCACTTCCCTGAGGGGTAGAACCAGGACACCTTCAGGGTGGGGAAGAACTGTATCAAAACTGCACTTCCCCAATGATGTTTCTGCTTGTTAACAAAAGTTTGATATGCACATTAAAATACAGACACCCACACATATTTACATTTTTGGACAACCAAAAAAACCTTTTGCTTTCGAAGCAGGACACAGACTCTTCTTTCCCACCATCTTGTAGGGAGATAGGTTGGCACCTCCCTCATTATTCTGATCTTCATTTACTCCTCCTGTGTGTTGCATATCAGATGCAATACAAGCTTCCAGCTCCTAGTGTTTGAAAGTGTCTTGCACCATATTTCTCCCTTTCTATGTCTGAACTCAGACACTGCCACATTTACCTCTTCTGACTTCTCTAAACATGTTTTGTTAGTGCTTAACATTTTTTCTAACAAATATTACTTAGTTGATATTTATTGGGCACTTTGTACATACTGAACATAGTACAGTGATTCAGCAAGATAAATACTGTTAGATTGTATGTCACTTGGATAGGAGTCCTCGCAGTATATGGGCTGGATTTGAGTCCAAATCCGGGTCTCTCTGGTTTTAGAACACGTTTTTAGTTTTTTTTTTTTTTTTTTAAAGATTCATTCATTCATTCATTCATTCAGAGCAAGAGAGAGGCAGAGACACAGGGGAGAAGCAGGCTTCATGCAGGAAGCCCGACGTGGGACTTGATCCAGGGTCTCCAGGATCACACCCCGGGCTGCAGGCGGCGCTAAAACATGTTTTTAGTTTAACACATGGTATACCTGTGAGCTTTGATTCATGTTCTGCCCTCACATTAAGAATCCCTTTCCCTGACCAGCCCCAGTGGCTCAGCGGTTTAGCGCCGCCTTGGGCCCAGGGCCTGATCCTGGAGACCCGGGATCGAGTCCCACGTCGGGCTCCCTGCATAGAGCCTGCTTCTCCCTCTGCCTGTGGCTCTGCCTCTCTCTCTCTCTCTTTCTCTCTTTGTCTCTCTCATGAGTAAATAAATGAAATCTTAAAAAAAAAAAAGAAAAAAAAAAAAGAATCCCTTTCCCTTTTTATCCAGCAATCCAAATCTTGGCTTTGCTATGTTGTCAGCCATGTATACCTAGTCATGAAAAACCCTTGGAAGCAGGGAAGAGCAGCATCATGCTGCTTTGTTGTTTCTAGGGTACCTAGTATGCAGCGGGGGCTCAATAGGTACTTGCTGAATGAAAATTACATTGATTGTTCTTGATTTGGCCATGTTTCAAGACCCTAATTTATGTTACTGACCCGTGAATGTAAGTAGTTAATTTCTGAGTTGTAGGTAGATTTAAATAGTTTACGTTAGACTGATTTCAACTAGGCTTTGCTCAGTTTCTTGATTAACTTTGGATGATACAACAAAATAAAATAAAAATAAAATTTTATCTTTATTCCCAATAAAGACAACCAACTCCAGATCCTGTGAGACCTTTCCTTCTTGGTACACTGCCCTGGTGCTGGGCTGGGATTGACTGAGCATGTTCTATTCCAGCCCTGATTCACCCTGTGATATTTTTAGAACAGTCGGGTGTGTGTGTATGTGAGAGAGACGTACATAACACACACCTAGAAAACTAATGTTTTGCTCTAAAATTGTATGATATTCTAGTTTACTGTTTAGCTACTTTGAGAACTAAAATATTTATCCAATATATTGGTGTCTGTTTCCATGAACTGTTAAATAGAAATGAATTGTGGGCTCTAAAAATGGTTACAATGTAAAATTTATCTTCTGGGGCTAGGGTGGCACTAAAAAACAATTATTTCAAACTTTGTTCAACCTAAGATTCTAAGCTCCATTATAATCTTAACTAGGTTGTCAGAATTTACTAAATTACTTTTCTCAGTAATAAAAATAAATACGAAAGAGATTGGCATTGGTTTAGAGAAAAGTGACCTTTGAGAGGAGGTGACATGCTGGATGAAGCAGTCTGTTAGACTAATGTCAATGTTTATAGTTAAATATCTGTGATAACAGGGGTGATAACTTTAGAAATCCTTACTACTTTTGTTTTAGAATATCAAGAATTAGGGATGCCTGGGGGGCTTAGTGGTTGAGCAGCTGCCTTTAGCTCAGGGCGTGGTCCCTGGGTCCTGGGATCCTGTCCCACATCGGGATCCCCTCAGGGAGTCTGCTTCTCCCTCTGCCTCTGTCTCTGCCTCTTCTGTGTTGCTCATGAATAAATTAATTAAAATCTTAAAAAAAAAGAATATCAAGAATTTACAGAAGAATTCTCTCATAAATTGGAAATTATTAGCATCTTTTTATACTTTGAATATTCAGTGTGGTTTCCAAACATGCGCCCATTCAGTCTTCACAGTGCTCCATTGGGTTATATGATGGCGAGGCACGGAGGCACTATCTACTTTGTCATGTCATACCCACCTAACTTGGACCCAAATAAGGACTTGGCTTCTGGGAAGACCCTTAATATTAACTGAACCTTACTGGCAAACACATAATTTTTAAAGAAAGTAGAGAAGAGGGCATCCCTGAATATACTATATATATTGTTGGTGGAAATCCTAGCGTGGTTCAGGATCCTTGAACGCAGTTGTGAGGGAGAGTTGTAGAACATTTGTACTGTGTGCAAGATTCCAGGTACGGTGGTTACTATTCACAGTTCCCTTTTGGAGGAAATGCAAAGTGGTAACACTGAGAAGAGTGAGCACGGAGTTCCAAAGAGGAGTTTAAGGTGTATCGTGTATCTCCAATTTTGGACTATGGCAAGAAGTTCTAATTTTTCATGGGTTTTTGAATCATTGTGGGAAATGGTTCGTTTATTAATTTTTCCTTTGCTGGTTTCCCTGTAAGTATTCAAGGTAGAGTCAGCTGTACAAAATTCTCCCTTTGCTTTCTCCACCTCAAACAGTGAATGAGCATAATGTGTAATGAGTGCACATCACTCACTTTGGATGAATTTTTCAATGTAGATGTGAGGTTTCTGTCTTTGGAGATTTATAAGCAGGGTCTTGTACTTTTAATTCTTGGGTGCAGTGTTCATGTTTCCAAAGAGGACATAAGTTGAAACTGCAGCATTAGCGTAAAAAGTTTAATGCAGGGAAAACTTTCTAGGTGGTACGTATGGTTTGTTAATCAGCTCAGGTGGGGATCCTCAGGTGATTTGGGGATCCTTTTTGTCTTGCCTGGCTTTCTCTCTTCTCTGGAATAAGGATGTGCCTAACTAGCTGAGCTCAAAAACTATGAAACACAAAGGATTCATAGTGCAATGTCCCCAGGTCATCTAAATCTTTTTTCAAGGGCAGACTCAGCTTGGAGCTGAGGGCCTTCCAACATCCACTGAACCCAAGAATGATCTTGGCAAAGTCCTTTCTCCCAGGACTGACCCATCACCTTGACCTGAGGCCTGACAGGTTGCAGATCTGTGACCACCACTAACCTAAATGTGCTTCCTTCTGGTGGAGTGTCCATGATTATGCAGAAGTGAGAGGGCTGCTGCTGTTCACAGCCTGGGTGTTTACACTGGGGAGGAAAGCTGGTCTTACAAGTGAGCACAATACTTTGCCTTGAGAGCCTTGTGTACAAATGCTGTTTGAGAAGTGAAATGTAGCCTCACGTTAGGGCAGAGGATCTGTGCTGGTGGGCAGGTGTGGTTTTAGGGTGGACACATTGTGGGAGGCCTTGAAGGATTATGATATTTGTAGGCCTTTAGGTAACAACGAAAGCTGCATTTCTGAAACATTACTTGGGGTTCTTTTGGGCTCCTGGTGGTGCTGAAGAAGCCTCAGTTATTTGGAAAGAAGGTATGTAGAGTTGGGGCTGTTAATGCGGCAGACGTAGGGTCTCTATGGTCTGCTTGCTGAATTGGATCCGGATGTCGGCAGGATGCTTGGAAACCTCCCTGGCTTGGGCCCAGTCTCCCACGGCAGGGAGGATTTTTCTTTATCATAACACAGATGGGTCCAAATGGTTTTGCTAATATTAGGTCAGCCAGTGATTCTGTTTTTTTGTTTTGTTTTTTTTTTTGTTTTTTTTTTTAAATAGCTATTTGATTAGGGACAAGAATTTTTGTGAGGTTGCCCCCAAATGAAAAAAAAATGTATGTGTTGCAGCCACAAATCATTGTTGCTTTGGGCCCCTTAGCGCAGAGTATTGGGCAAGCATGCTAGCTTCAAGATTCTTTATAACTAAGAAAACTTTGCTTTGCAAATAATCTATAATTCAGAGTATTATATTTTTGCCCTTTCTTTCCATTCTTATCATCTGTATTTGTTATATTTCAGTTCCAAAATAGGGGGAAAAAACCACTTTGACTTTATACTTTTAGATTCTGTTTACTGGGACACCTGGGTGGCTCCAGTGGTTGAGCATTTGCCTTTAGCTCAGGGTGTGATCCCAGGATCCTAGGATTGAGTTCCATATCGGGCTCCTTGCTTGGAGTCTGCTTCTCCTGTCTCTGCCTCTCTCTCTCTCTGCCTTTCTCTGTGTCTCTCATGAATAAATAAATACAATCTTAAAAATAAATAAATAAATTCTGTTTACTAAGAGTAGCAGTTCTTGGTAAATAGATTATGCATTCAGTGGGTTCATTTTTCCCTAGATTTTCCAGACAGTGAACAACATGTTTAGGGTACAAAAACAATTCTAGATCATACATTCTGTGGATGGGATGTTATCCTAGAGATTGTAATCCATCCAAGTTTCAGTGTTCTTGCCTTTGAATTTATATTCAGTTCATAAAATTTTTCATTGGCTCTCATAAACAGTTTGGGCACATACCCTGAATATACACTCACCTAACATGAACAGGTTTAATGGGCTCATCACTAACCCCAACAGATTATTTTAATGTTCACTTTGGTCCTTTAATAACCTTAGAAAACTTGAAAATTGATCAAAGTATTATATGCTGTGTTTCATTTTATGCCTAATTTGAGTTATCAGAAGAAAATAAATTCTGAAGTGTTTTGTTTTTATTTTGTTTTACCTTAATCTGATAAATACATCAGTAGTTATCCTTTTAGTAGCCAAATGTAGTTAATTGCATTGTAAAGTAGAGCATTTATGAGCCACTGAAGATGAGAAAAATGGTATGGCCTATAAAATAGACAGAAATTTTCATTAGAAAACAGCAGGATCACTTCAGCAACAAATGAGTTTTCTCGTAGCATTATGTTACAGTGTGGCCCTGTGTGTCTGAGATAATCATTAGGCAGGAGCAGAAAAAAGTCCATATTCTGAGGAGTTAATTAAATGGAAGTTTTATGGGCCATCTGGGTGGCTCAGTTGGTTAAGCGTCTGACTCTTGATTGCTCAGGTCAAGATCTCAGGGTCTTGAGATTGAGCCCCTGTGCTCAGCGGGGAGCCTGTGCCGCCATGCCCCCCCCCCCCCCCCCCCCCCCCCCGCCTCACAACAGCCCCCCTCTACCACTCTTGTGCTCTCTTTCTCTCTCAGATAAATCATTTTGAAAATAGATGGATAGGTAAAAGTTTCAGAAAGGTTAGGCTCCTTTAGATCACCTAAATGGGCAGGGGTGCAGGGGGGCAGGGTTGAAGCTTTCTGCTGTGGACTTGGCAAGACTCATCTCTGTGCCTCCTTGGGGAAGGAGGTGAATGGGTTAAAGGGTCGCCAGGGATGCCTACGTGCTGCACAGAAAGTCCATTAATCCCAGGAGAAACGAGCTCCACGTTGAAATCCTTAGCCCATAGATCTCTTAAAACAGGCACACACATTTAAGAGAATTCTAGCTAAATGAAATTTAGTCCCTGTATCCACCACTGGGACCTAATTAGCTAGAGTTGATGACACTCATTTGAGAGTGGCCTTGTTGGATTTTTGTGGCAATGTGATCAGGCCTAAGTATATGACAGCATGAGGTAGTGTCTGTTTTCTGGACTTTACTTTCTAAACATTAGCAACTTCTACGGAAGTTGTAGAAGAGTGATTAAGATAAATGTCCTGTGATCTGAGACACGAGGAAAGATGCTTGTATCTAAGGTTTCGATCTTAACTGCATTTTTTGGCATTTTGTCTTTTGTAGTTCTAGTTTCTCATAGTATGTAAAGCATGGGCCATTAAATGATAAAGGAAAGACTTTTTTTTCCTTTTCACCTTCTGAAAATTAAGGGGTTTTGTTGTAGGACACAGCAAAGGGAAGCATTGTGCTTCTTTTTGATAATGACCTTCTGAAAAAATAAAAGCTTGGGGTAGTTTTGTTATCATTAAGTAAATTTTCTGTTCTTTCTCTGAAAATTTTTTTCTTAAATCCTAAGCCAATGAGATTATTGACCGGCATGTTGTCCTGAAATTTTTAGGCTTTTGTCTAATATGAGAGCTTATCAAAGATCAGGCAAGCATCACCTTGCATCCTGGGATGTCTTCTTTTTTCTGCATTGCAAGGTTTTCTCCTTGTCCTTCCTTCAGGGCTGAGGGTGCCTCTGGCTTCCCTCTTTGTTTCCTAGCACCAATGGTCCCATTCACTTGTAACTCACCTTTTTACCAAATAATTTTGTCTTGCAATATATTCTTGAAATCCCCTACCTCTTCAAGGCTCTCATAGACTTTGTTCTCCGCAAAGTAAACAGTGGTGAGAAACTAGTGTGGGAAAAGAAATGAGAAAAAGCACTGTTCTAATAATTGCCCTCCTGAATGTAACCTGTCATCAGTCAACTGGTCTGTCTCCTTCTTCTTGAACAACCTCATGGGCATATGTGTGTTCTGACATAGGTCCTCCAAAACGCCAGCAGAACACATTAGTTAAATAATCACATTTTTGCATTTAAAATCCTCTTAAGGGGAGAAAACAATTTTTCTGTAAAAGGATTGCATGGCACCTGGATGGCTCAGTCGGTTAAGTGCCTGCCTTTGGCCCAGGTCATGATCCCCTGGTTCTGGGATGGAGTCTTGAGCTAGGCTAGGCTCCCTGCTCAGTGGGAAATCCATTTCTCTCTCTCTCTCTCTCTCTCTCTCTCAAATTAAATAAAATCTTTTTTTAAAATAAAGGATTGCAGCTCAGTTGTGAGGACATGGAAACAAGTCTGAGGAAGGCTGGCAGCCTGTTAAACAGGAAATTTGTGATGAATTTTTTTTTTAAGATTTTATTTATTTATTCATGATAGAGAGAGAGAGAGACAGGCAGAGGGAGAAGCAGGCTCTGTGCAGGGAGCCCGATGTGGGACTTGATCGGGGTCTCCAGGATCAAAACCCTGGGCTGAAGGTGGTGCTAAACTGCTGGGCCACCGGGGCTGCCCAATGATGAATGGTTTTTAATCAAGTTATAACCATTCATGAGAGCTTTAAAATTCCTGTTTATATATCCCTTTGCTTCCTATCACAAAATAGCCAACCTTTATTTCCTCAGCTTTGTGTCCAGGGGGTACATTTAAGTGCTTTCCATGTATATTATGCTGTTTAGTCCCTAAGCATCCTATGTAAGAATCTTGTGTAATTACTGTTTCACAAATGGGGAGACTAAGGCTTAGCAAGATCAAAGCACTCACTCAAGGCAGTCCTGTGATGAGCCTGACTCTGGGCTCTGCCTCTCTGTGTGCTTCCCCGAAAACATGAAACTTCTTATGGTGCTCATGACTTCTTATATTTGTCTTTTTGGTATGGTTTTACATAAGAGCATAATCTCCCACATGCTTTTTTTTTGTTGGAGGTTCTTTAATGTAGTCATATTTTCCTTCTTTGGAAGGATTTGAGTCAGAGAGAAAGCTGTTTAGAGCTAAATGTGTATCTATAGCCATTTGAGAATCTATAGCTAAGAATTGGTTTGGCTAGGGGAGGGATGTTGCCCGTTCTTCAGTCTTGTTTTACATTTCTTCTAGGAATAAAGCCCCATGTGCTTCTGCGTTTTGTAAATGAACACTTAGAAGTTTTTCATCTGCATTTTAATCTTTCTTAATTCTATTTTCCCTATTTTCCCTGATATGAAATGAAGGTGTTAGGCCAGATGACCTTCTCATGTCTTCTAGAGTACAAATTTTATGAGGCTGGGGAGTCCTTTCTTAACAGCCCTGGGCTCACTGGGGAAGCCTGTGTCCTAGTGCAGACCTGGGATGATAGTGGACTATGGCATCAGTTGGTGTCCAGGCAAGCAGGACAGGTTCTGGGAAATGATAGAAACCTTTTGGAAGAAGAGCTGAATGCTGCTGGAGCCTAATGTGTTGTAAGCATGTAGATGAGCTATTCACCGCAGATCTTCTATTACAATACATTCCAAAGTTGAATCTATATGCTAGTGATAGCATGTCTATTGACATCACTTGTAAAAAGAACAATTGGCAAAACGGTCACATGATTTCCTTCTGTTTGCAAGCAAAATGGATTATTTTACAAAGTTGTTTTATTAGCAACTCTAATGGCAACTCTGTTGAATAGAGATTATTTCTACTTTCTCCTTGGTTTTCACTCGTAGATGTGCAGGAAGAGCTGGTGTAAAAGAGAGGAAGCAGGAGGAGGGAGTCAAGCCCATGCTAGGAGCCTACAAAACAATTGCATGCTTTGACAGAGTTCACAGAAATTTAGATAAAATGCTTTTGGAAAAATCTAGTTTGTCTAGCATTTTGAAAGAATTTCTAGAATTTCTAGAACAACAAGTTCATTTAGTCATGTGTTCCAGTGTCTTAGTTTGAAGTTCTTTTTGTTTGCCTTGGTAACTTGCTCACACCCACCCTGTGGCAGGGTGATGGGCAGTTCTAGGCTGCAGGGGCTTCAGGGGCCTTTCCATTTTCCTGTGGGTCCCCACAGCCTCCTTGCACACGCTTTCCCCAGGGCGATGCTGAAATTCACACTTCAGCTGCTATGGTTTCCTGCATTAACAAGCAGTAACCCATTAGAATTAAAAGTAGATCATATTTTGTAAATTTTTACCTAGTGAGGCAGAAGATGAGTTTTGTAAATTAGTATTTATAAACAGTTATTTCCACTCCCTCAAGATGCATTCCTATAACCTTAGTCTTAACTATGTTCTTTTGATTTTTCTTAACGACAACGAAGCCAAGGAGGTGGTTTTTCTACCTGGCACCAGTGTTGCACGCACACTCATGAAACCTTGGTCTGGGTCCTAGTTAGACAATCTGTTTTCTGACCCTCAGTTTCCCCATTTCTAATCCAAGGCTGCCAATAATATCTGCTTTATAGGGATCTTCCAAGTGTGGAATGAGATGAAGTATTAGAAGTAGTTCGTGTATAAAGTAAAATGCAGACATAAAGTATGAAGGCCAATATAAGTTGATGGTTATGTTTTATTTTTGGTTAAACACAAAGACCAGAGTGATCTTAAAACTGCCAAGCAGAAAAAAAGTGGAGTGATGGCAAGACCCATGGCTGAGAGGTAGTGGTCTGCACACACACTAATGGACAGGCTAGATGGAGCCAAACTGGCAGTTTGAGTCAGAAGGCAGAATTCAGGGTCGTGAGGGTCCAAAGTACCTAGAAGTGATCCAGAAGGAGCCCAGGGCAGGGCAGGGGAGGAGAGGTGCAAACTGAGGCCTAGATAAGACCATTCCTTCAGCCCAGGTCTGTGGGCCAAGGCGTTTGCTAGACTTGACTCTAGGGCTAGTTCTGCTCCCTTGATTTTCCTTGTTCAGGCATCTAGTAGACTAGTGGTCTCTAAAAGTTTTTGTAAAAATCACATAACTTTTCCAGTGTTACATTTATTCATTTGTACTGTACAATACATTACATATATTATACAACACATTTGCAAATAGAGATTTAAAAATGAGTTTAAAAATGTAAATGAAAGGAATGAGGATTTCTTCTTGCTTGTGCTTCAGTGGCTCTCTGATTATTGCTTTAGATAGTACAGCTGGGAGCATCCTGGGGAAGGGCAGTTTCTGTCCTGTGTCTTCAGGGTTTCCAGGGGCCAGTCTCAGAGCCTGGCTTCTTTCTGCCAGGGAAGCGGGTGACTAGCAGGGCTCAGTCGTAACCACCCCTCTGAGGAGCCACCTGACTGGTCTGTTGACTGTGGCCTGTGTAATCCCTGCTACTGCTCCCCCCATCACACACTGGCTGGGGTCCAGAGCATGGAGAACCCGCAACTCTGTGTGATGCCCACATGCAAGGCTCCGTGACAACACCTTTAGGAAACTTCAGGATTCTTGTGACACTCACTGGTAAGGGTAGTAATAGACCAACTTTGATATCTGAATTCCTTCATTATCCACATCTATCCACAGCACCCAAGACACTCTCTAGTGCAGAGAGAAAACACCTTATTCTTACCCCTAAATTGGTTTATTTTTCCAGTACCTAACATGTAAAAGCCTTACGTTAAGTGGCAACAGTGCAAAGTATGATCATAAAGAAGACTAGTGGCTATAATACAGATAAGTCTTTAAAACACAGACGTGTTATTTTATAGATACCATTATCCTAATAGTAACAACAGCTAATATTGATTGAGGTAAGCACTTTACACGTGTTATCTCATTTCATCTCCACAACAACCCTGTAAATGTAGAACCTATTAATCCATTCAACAGATACTTGAGTGCCTCTTGGTGATGGAGCGGTGAGGATACAGTGTACAAGAAGACAGACCAGGTCCTGAGCTCATGCAGCTTACAGTGTAGTGGGGAGCCAGACACACCCCCAAGGGACCACACATAGCAGAATCGTAATTGTGGTGAGTAAACAAGGTCCTGTGTTAGAGAGCTGTAGGATGGGATGATTCCAGAAGGAAGGGACATTTGGGATGAGAGAGAAGTTGGAGGAGGAGGTGGGGGGGTGGCCTTTGGCAGGAAAATGTCAGTGCTCCTAGACAGTTGTTTGTGAGTCACTTTCTGTTCCAGTGGCTGTTTAGGCGGACTTGTTCTTGCCCAGGTAGATCATAAAACACCTCGAGGGCAGCCTCTGCCTAATTCCTTCTCTTGTCCTTCACTGCATCTAGCTAGCACAAAATAGGTCCCAGTAAATATTATTTGGCACGAATTGGTACATGAACAGATGGATCAAAGATGTGTAAGAGACTACATCTTTCTTGTAGTTTGTTTGGGATGTCAGTCAATAAACATTCATTGACTCTGTCCTGTGTGCAGAGTTGTGTGTATGTGTGTATGCACAGTGCGTCTGCTAGGCGCTTTAAGATTAGGAAATAAAAACATACTTTAGCCCTTGCCCTTTAAGATCTCATGAAGTCAAACACCTGGGAGTTAGAAACAGGTGGACAAACAAGCACATACCTTGTGCAGCTACTCCTGCCCCCAATATGGCCTACTGGGTTCCTCAAGTCAAGCTCCCCAAGAAGAATGTGCTTGCTTGGGGGAAGGTCTGGGAGCAGGTTGCAGAGAGGGTATGTGCAAAGGAAATCCAGCTTAGCATTAGTAAAAAGCCCAGGCTGCAGAGAAATATAGCTGGTGGAGAGGAAATTTGCTGATGTGTCTTGAGGGGCGAGGGGTGGCACTAATGGCATCATGTAAAAACTCAGGATTTAGGTAAGTGGTTTGCAGTGCCTGAGTTTTCTGTCTTTACAGCCTGCCTCATTCCTCAGGTACTACTTTGTTTCATAGATGGAGAACTGAATATCTCCAAGCACTGACGAATCGCATGTGGCTCTGCGGCACGATTCATGGGAGAACTGCAGTTTCCTCCGGTCGTGGCTTTGTCCCGCAGGGATCTACAGACATAATACCATTAATAGCAACACACATTTTTACAAGACTTGCCTACTCACCTCCCCCACCCACCCCACCCCTCGCCCCCTTCACCAGAGCCCTGCTGGCTGTATGAAAAACAGGAATTTTTGTAACAAGCCCTGCACAGCAGACCTTTTCCTGTTTGGAAAAAAATTTTTTTAATTGTTGGCAAAGTTAGAAGACAACTCTTACTCAAAGAGCGACCTGAAATGTCCTCTTAGAAAAATAGGGAGTGTGATGTTTTGATAAGTAGGTAATTGCTGCGGGGACCCCCTTTTTGGAGGAGGGGGCAAGTCTAAGGAGTGAGTTACTGTATATCCCACCTGAGTTTGTGAATGCTTCCTGAACTTTTTAAAGATTTCATCATTACATATTCTGCAGTCTTGTTAAAAATGTGTTCTAATTGCGGTTACAAACAACCTGATCTAATTAGGTGTGTTGTAGAGCTGTACCACCCTCTCCACCAGTCAGTGCAGACAGCCAGGAAGCTGTTATCTAGGAGGATCTTCCCCCTTTATCATTAACGAAATGTGACAGGGACAGGAGTCAAGCTTCCTTTCCTCCAGAGATTTCCTTGTGGCTTATCTGTGTGTCTGTTGTGTTCCAAGAACAAGATAGTCATGATGGAATATTGTGCAAACGTCCAGATTTTCAGCCTATATAACATGTCACAGGGTCAAGCACTTGGCTCCATTCCAGGTCCATCCCAAGGACAGGCCTGCCTCTTTAAAGACAAATTTAGAACTTGGTTTGCTGGTGTTGGTGGGCCCAGGAGACAAGGCTGTGGCTCTTGGAGCATTCACTAAGTGTGTGTGTTTAAGACCATTCCGTAGGGTTTGGAGACTCTTCTGGGAATGAAATTAGGCCAGTGTAGAAATGTAGTACTGGGCCTCTTTTAAGGGTTCTTATATGTAGTTAAGTCTTCCTCAAAGCTTGTCTTGAGTTGAGGATAGGTCAAGAGGCGAGAAGAAAGAAGAGAGTCTAGGGAACAAGAGAAACCTGCATACCATTCACTTGTACACCTACCCTGCACCCAGCCTGGAAGCTCCTGTTTGTTCAGGGCTGCATCTGACCCACACTCACTGTATGCCCCGGCAGAAGGGCCTGTCACGTCGCTGCTCTGTTGCAATCCTTGGGTGGAATGTAGTACAGAGGGTCAGAGGGCATTTTGAAATATGGATTTCTCAGCCCTGGATGTCCGGCTTCACTCTGCTCTGATTTTTGCATCTCTTTTTAGAAAGGGAGATTTATTTTTCTTTTCTGTTTTCAACCTCTTTTTAATAAGAAAGAACTTGTATTCATAGTTTTTGTTGAAGCCCTGGCCTCAACCTGCTGTGCAAAGGCTTTTTGTTGGCGCAGCAATCAGCACTCAAAAGCATCTACATACCACATTGATGGCATAAGGATGTGGGCATTGTGGCTGCATCCCTGGGTGACCACAGATCCTACCAGAACCTTTTCGTGGTTGGGGCGAGGGGCCACAGATATCCAGGGGGCCCAGACTGCTTAGCTTTGTATCCAGTTGCCAGAGGGCGCCAGGGAAGGCTTGGGAGTCCTGCACAAGGCTCTGCTCCCAGGTGTCTAGGACACCCCCAAATCCTGCTCCTGAACTTCAGCTCAGAGGCCTGATGACAGAGGCTACTGAATGTGCAGTTTCTAAGGGTCTCCTATGTGCCCTGTTCTGTATGGGGAACAAAACGCTACAAGGCAAGGGACAGGAGTTCATTGGAGTCCCTTCTTTGGAGCCCATTTTTCCTTTTCCGTATGTCCTGGAGACTCTCCAGATGCTGACAGTCTCACCACTTGTCCATTAGAGAAATCAAATTGGGGCTTCCTTCTTTGCATCCTGACTTTTCTGCTTTACTGGAGCTTGAGACTGTCTCTGGCCTCTTGTGTGTATGTTTGGAGTTGTGAGTTTGTGTTTGTAATACCCCTAAGCTCCTACCCACACTCCGGTGAATAGGAAGAGGGTGAGCAGGGCTCATAATGACAATATTCTTGTGCCCTCAAAGTTGGAATCTAGTACCTACTTTTTAGTGACTGCTTACTTACCATGTGCCCAAGACACCACTGAACATTTTATAATCTGTATCTCATTTAATCCATAGCATAGCCTTAAGTGGGTCTATTATTTATTTCCTTTACAGATAAGGAAACTTAAGATCTAGGGGCCAAGCAAGTTTCCCAAAGTTAAGTTGATTTTCTTTATGTGTTAGGGATCCTTATGGCACAATTTAGTTATTGAACAGCTGTACTTAGTGACTGAAGTCTAGAGCTCTTTGTAACTATCCCATCCCATCCTGTCCCGTCCCATGTGTCCCCTCGCTCCCCCGTGTCTTTTTAGACAGAGCAGGACCTCTGATGCAGTGACCTTGAGTTAGGTGGTGCATACTACTGGTTATTTTGGGGAGGAGGGGGCAGTGAAGAACACTAGAATTGAAATTTTCCCTTTTTTGGCAGTTCGGTTTTCTAAAATAGGAACTATGATCCCGTTTGCCTTATATTTACCTATGTTTGCCTAATGGTGTTTTTTTGTTTGTTTGTTTGTTTTGTTTTGTTTTTTGTTTTTTGTTTTTTTTTTTTTTGGCCTAATGGGCTTGAAAGGTAGAAAGGAATCTAAGTCTTAGTAGTTTTCAAGCTTTTAATTCTTAAACTAAGAATATATCCTGCTTCACTTCTTTCTTTCCCATAATCACGTGGGCCCAGTAATATAAAACTTCTCACTTTTGTAAATTGCATATGTGCAATCTGAAGAGAATTGGCAGTAGTTTTAGGGGTGATAGAATGGAAAGAATTTTTGATAGCACTTTGTTGTAGAGTGCTATTTGCATAGCATTATTAACTAAGCGAAGATTTTTTTTTTTAATTTTTATTTATTTATTATAGTCACAGAGAGAGAGAGAGAGGCAGAGACACAGGCAGAGGGAGAAGCAGGCTCCATGCACCGGGAGCCCGACGTGGGATTCGATCCCGGGTCTCCAGGATCGCGCCCTGGGCCAAAGGCAGGCGCCAAACCGCTGCGCCACCCAGGGATCCCTAACTAAGCGAAGATTTAAGTGGTTTTAAAACCAGTTCCTATAATTGCTCTATAAAATACAGCCATATAAAAGAATATGTTTATAATAAGAATATGTTTATTTAATTTTGTCCCTTCATTTCATTAAGATACAGATCCTGTTTTTAAGATAAGATACTATTTTTCTTGTACTGGTTTGAGCTCTTTTATAGTGGAGTTCAGAACCTGTATGGGTTGAAATCTGTACCACAAACTTCAAATTTTTTTTGTGTGTGTTTACACACACACACACACACACACACACACTGAATAGTAAGTATTCCAACTGGAGAAGTACTGTGTTTCTAACATGATGTTTTGCTTTACAGAATTCAATTCGTCATAATCTGTCCCTACATAGCAAGTTCATTCGTGTGCAGAATGAAGGAACTGGAAAAAGTTCTTGGTGGATGCTCAATCCAGAGGGAGGCAAGAGTGGAAAATCCCCCCGGAGAAGAGCTGCTTCCATGGACAACAACAGTAAATTTGCTAAGAGCCGGGGCAGAGCTGCTAAGAAAAAAGCATCCCTTCAGTCTGGCCAGGAGGGTGCTGGGGACAGCCCAGGATCTCAGTTTTCTAAGTGGCCTGCGAGTCCAGGCTCTCACAGCAACGATGACTTTGATAACTGGAGTACGTTTCGCCCTCGAACTAGCTCAAATGCTAGTACTATTAGTGGGAGACTTTCTCCCATTATGACCGAACAGGATGATCTTGGAGATGGCGATGTGCATTCTATGGTGTACCCACCGTCTGCTGCAAAGATGGCTTCTACTCTACCTAGCCTGTCTGAGATAAGCAATCCTGAAAATATGGAAAATCTTCTGGATAATCTCAACCTTCTCTCATCACCAACGCCATTAACTGTTTCAACCCAGTCTTCACCTGGCACCATAATGCAACAGACACCATGCTACTCATTTGCACCGCCAAACACCAGTCTGAATTCACCCAGCCCAAACTACCAAAAATATACATATGGTCAGTCCAGCATGAGTCCTTTGCCCCAGATGCCTATGCAAACACTTCAGGACAACAAATCGAGCTTTGGAGGTATGAATCAGTATAACTGTGCACCAGGACTCTTGAAGGAGTTGCTTACTTCTGATTCTCCTCCCCATAATGACATTATGACAGCAGTTGATCCTGGGGTCACCCAGCCCAACAGCCGGGTCCTTGGTCAGAATGTGTTGATGGGCCCTAATTCGGTCATGTCAACTTATGGCAGCCAGGCATCTCATAACAAAATGATGAGCCCCAGCTCCCACACCCACCCTGGACATAGCCAGCCAACATCTGCAGTTAATGGGCGTGCCTTGCCCCACACTGTCAACACCATGCCCCACACCTCGGGTATGAACCGCTTGGCCCCAGTGAAGACAGCTTTACAAGTGCCTCTGTCCCACCCCATGCAGATGAACACCTTGGGAGCCTACTCCTCTGTGAGCAGCTGCAATGGCTATGGAAGGATGGGCCTGCTCCACCAGGAGAAGCTCCCCAGTGACTTGGATGGCATGTTTATTGAGCGCTTGGACTGTGACATGGAGTCCATCATTCGGAACGACCTCATGGATGGAGATACTTTGGATTTTAACTTTGACAATGTGTTGCCCAACCAAAGCTTCCCGCACAGCGTCAAGACAACGACACATAGCTGGGTGTCAGGCTAAGAGTGAGTTAGTGGACAGGTAAGATCACCCCAATATCAAAAGACTTTCTGAAGCCAGAGCTTAAAAGATAGGAACACGGTACCTTGCCACATACCTTACATAGTTGGGACTTTTTTGATGTCAGCTGGCTGTTCCTTACAGAGAAACATCTTTTAGCATACATTCTCTGTCCCTTTTGCAGCAGAATTTTTTTCTTTTTGAGCTTAAGCATAAGGAAACTTCCTCTCTCTGACTGCTTTAAAGATTTTCTTTTGACAGTTAGATGGTAGCTGGTCAATAAATGAATATGTTTGATGTAAATCAAATACTGCAGTTTTTTGTTGTTTTGTTTTTGTTTTCTTTTTTAATTAATTAATTAATTAATTAATTAATTACGATAGTCACACACAGAGAGAGAGAGAGGCAGAGACACAGGCAGAGGGAGAAGCAGGCTCCATGCACCGGGAGCCCGACGTGGGATTCGATCCCGGGTCTCCAGGATCGCGCCCTGGGCCAAAGGCAGGCGCTAAACCGCTGCGCCACCCAGGGATCCCTTTTTTTGTTTTCTTAAGTAGAGTTTTCCCCACTGAATGATTTCAGAGCTGTTTTCAAAAGCCCTAGCACCGTGCCCCTGCCCCCTGTGTCTGTCACTCTAAAATGTTAAATTGAATTGATTTTAATTTGGCTGTATTTTCATTGTGTGTTTTTTCTAGGCTACACTTAAAAGTACTTCAGATTGTCTGACAGCAGGAACTGAGAGAAGCAGTCCAAAGATGTCCTTCACCCCTCCTTTTCGTTTTCTTGATGAAAGAAAGAAAGAAAGAAAGAAAGAAAGAAAGAAAGAAAGAAAGAAAAGAAAGAGAGAGAAAAGTGTTTCTTTTTTCCTTTCGTCAGACTTGGCAGTGAAGACACTTTTCCTGTACAGGAAGTTTGCCCGATGTTTGCAGGTTATGTGCTGCTGTAGATAAGGACTGTGCCATTGGAAATTTCATTACAATGAAGTGCCAAACTCACTACACCATATAATTGCAGAAAAGACATTCGGATCCTGGTGTGCTTTCAAGTTTTTGTACATAAGCAGTAGCTACAGAATTGTATTTGTGTGTATTTTTGTTTTTGTTTTTATTTTTTAAATATCCATTTGGTCCAAGGAAAGTTTATACTCTTCTTGTAATACTGTGATGGTCTCATGTCTTTGATAAGTTAAACTTTGGTTTGTGCTACCTGTGTTCTGCTGAACAGATGAACTACAGAGAACCAACTCTCCTCCATCCTGCGCCTCTGTGGAACAGCTTTGGGCCTGTTCACACAGCCACACAATTCACATGAGAACCAATAGCCTGTTATCAATCTGCTGAATAATGGACTCGTCAAACACCTTTCGGGGAAAAATAGTTTAAATGCCAGCCTTGTACAGGTCTTTTCTATTTTTTTGTTTATTTTGTTATTTGCAAATTTGTACAAACATTTAAATGGTTCTAATTTCCGGATAAATGATTTTTGATGTTATCGTTGGGACTTGAGATCATTTTTGGAATAGATATTGAACTGTAATGTTTTCTTAAAACTAGAGTCTACTTTGTTACATAGTCTGCTTGTAAATTTGTGGAATCCCAGATATTGGAGGCAGCATCCATAATTTTCATTTTGTATTTCTAACTGGATTAGTACTGATTTTATACGTGTTTAACTGGTTTTACACTTTGGGATGCTACTTGGTGTTGTTTCTGACTAATCTTAAAAATCATTGTAATTAGTACTTGCATACTCAACGTTTCTGGCTCTGTTTTGGCAAGAGAGCAATGTATAGTTGTGGACATTTTGCGTTTCATGTTTAGGAGAACGTAATATGTTTTTATGTACGTGTTTGAAAGAAATTCCATCTGCTCCTCTTATCCCGTGATCTGAGTGCACCGCCAGAGCATTGAGTCTTCTGATAAATGTCCGTGTGCTGTGTCATTTCAGTTACTCCTGAGGGGCCTTGTGATGTTTGTGGATCAGAAAAGGAGTCCTGTGTCTAAAACCGTGCTCTTCTCTCAAATTGGGAGTTTTGATCAACTTAACCTTTTTGAGTTGAGCTTTATTTTATTTTTATTTTTATTTTTATTTTTATTTTTTTTTGAGTTGAGCTTTAGCAAGTGTTTTCCCTCATACTACTTTGCTCTTATTTTGGTCTAGGTGGAGGTTGGTTTTGTAGCTCTGCCTCAAAGGATTATGTTAAGACTCACACTTAATCCCTCTCTCCCTTCTGTCCCACAGATTACTTAGCACACTGTGGAAACACAGGTGGATGGAGGAAAACTTAAAATAGGACTTTAGTGATTGGCAGAATGCTTTGTGTCCCTGTGTGCAGATGGCTACCAAAGGGAATAGAGCTTATTTAAAAATTGGATCAATTCATTTGAAAACCTAACACACCAGCTGTATGTTGTTTTCTTGAATTTATTTTAAAAGTTCTCAATGTAAGTTAAAAATTGGAGAATTTCTTTAGCCCTTAGCAACCTGAACTATAATTCTGCATCATGATGTTTTAATATTCTGCACTGACCTACAACCAACAGACCAATGTTAATTTGGCTTTGTGTCCATCGGTATCTTCAGGTCATGTGGAATGCCCTAAGTCAGCACAATAAAAGAAGCAGGTGCACTAAAAAGTTCCTCTTGACTTCTTGAGAAGGCTCTGATTTCTTTCTGTGTACTTAGCCCAGATCCCACTTGCTTTGTCTTGCATGTGAGTTGCTGATCTGTTGGCTTGGTTTTTCCTACGTGTTTAACAAGAACACAAGTGTTTCTGAAAGATTTTCTATAGGAGGGCCAGCTCTATTGTAAGCTTTCCACTGTGACTTCTGCTATTTTGAAGATTCATTCAGTAGCCGCCTCTCCAACTATCTTCACTGTTGGCCACTCCAAAATATGTCTGGTTTTGGAAACCCTCGTTCCTCTAAGCAGTGCCTTCTGCATATGTAATAGAACTTGGTGCCAGAATACTTGGGTTCTTATTCCTGTTGCCATGTCCACCTTTTTTCCTCCTCCATGCCCTCACACGATGAGCCTTAGACACCCCATTGTTCAATAAAGAGGCAACTACAGCTGAAATCGCTCTTAAAATCTTAACTACATCCTAGAGTAATTTTTAAAAAGATGTTTCTTCCTCCTTAGTCTGTGTAAATACCTTTTTTTCCCCTTCAAATTCTTTGTTGTGTTGGGATTCTAACATGAATCTTGGGTATCTCTCTGGGGTACAGTGAAGTCCAGTGAAAGGCACCTTGTCTATTTTGAAAAAAAAAAAAAAACATTATGTGACCTCTGGTAATTCTTTTTCTGTACGAATACTGACTTTCTGGAATAAGTAGTATATCAGTTATTGTACATGATTGCTTTGTGAAATGTGCAAATGATATCACCTATGCAGCCTTGTTTGATTTATTTCCTCTGGTTTGTACTGTTATTAAAAGCATATTGTATTATAGAGCTATTCTGATATTTTAAATATGAAGTATTGTTTCCGTAATATAGACGTATGGAATATATTTAGGTAATAGATGCAGTACTTGCAAAGTTCCGCTTCAGCAAACTGACAGAGTCTAAATTAATTAGCAAATGTTGTATCCCAGTTGGCAGTAAATCAATGGAATGTACCAAGAAGAAAAGGACACTTAAAATGGAAAAAAAGTTTTCCAAAGGTATATAATTTGGACTTGAGTTCAACTCCTGGGTATATGTTACCAACACCCCTCTCCCTTCCCCAGACTTAACTTGAAATTCTCACATTCAGCTCTTAAGAGTTCTTAATTTATAACTGACTTTTAAATGAGAAATTTTTCTAGTGGTTTTGGTTTGGGAGTAATCATTCATTAAAAAATGCAATGTGGTTTATGCAAATGAAACAGCCTTGCATTACTCTTGGCCTCCTCCCTGCGGGTGGTGTGCACAGATCCTGGCAGTATGGTCAGGTTTGGCCCTAGGAGTCCTGTCAGGACATGGCTATGGCCTCCTGCATTTCACTACTCGAGTTCAGTAACAGCGCAGATTCCATGTTCTTGTTCCGATACTCTCTGAGAAGTGCCTGATGATGCTGATGTAATTACAGACACAAGAACAATCTTTGCTATTATTGTATAAAGCCATAAATGTACATAAATTATGTTTAAATGGTTTGGTGTCTTTCTTTCCTAATTGTGAGGATAAGCTCTTTATGAGTGGGTTTGTGTGTGTGTGTGTGTGTGTGTGTGTGTGTGTGTGTGTGTTTAATGTTTAGCTTGAGTTAAACCTTGTCAGCCACAGTGGCATGGTGTCTTAAGATCTGATATTTCCCTTGCGGGGAAGAGGGCAGACGGGGGGAAACCGTCCCCCTGCTAGTTGTAGAACAAGTAAAATCCCTGATAATAAATGACCCCAGGGTACTTCATCTTTGGAATGTTTGAAACTATATCCTGCATAGTAATTAATCCTTGGGCATACTGACTCTCACGTGAGAACAGACTGTGCTAAAGGCAGGTTAGGAGAGTCCTGGCTTGGCACAGAGTGGGCGCTGGCTGGTGCAGAAGGAGCAGTGGCTTTTCAGGGCCACATGTAGCTCCTGTCCCTTCTTCACAACCCTGCTGAAGAGGGAGGATTGTGTCCTCTAAGTGGGCACTGGTTGGAGGTTTATATGTTTGCTTTTTTTTTTTTTTTTTTAGAAAATGCCTGAGGAATGAGCTAGGATTAGATTAATATGGTTAAAATGCTTTTTAAAGCCAGGACAAAGCCCAGTTTCCTTGCCCCTGACTCATTTACAAGGCAAGTGAATGAATGAGAGTAGCAACAAGGAGATAGGTTAATCTAATGTTTATCTGTTTAGACACCAGGTCTGTCCAGCTTTCAGGGTTGGTTGGTTGGTTTCCCTTCCTTCTAGCTGTTTCTTTAAAACATGATAGAAAGCCCAGAGTATAGAACAGATGAAACCATTTACTCCCAAACCCTGGGGCTCAGGCACAGATGACTTTGAAAACTTCTCTAGCACAAATGCAGAGAAATGCTCTGATTGTACTGCCAGAACTCAAGCCAGCAGGCTCTTTTCACAACCTTCTGTGCATATACACAAAATTGTGCATCTAATGTTACTGACTGAGGCCAACTCCCAAGTTTTGACATCACTTGATCAGAGGAAGCAATGCAGTGGAAAGATACCCCGGGTGGATCCCGGGGCTGGAACTCGGTGCTTCATGTAAAAGGACAAACTTCTTGGGCTGAACATAGATAGGCCCCTGCTGCGACCAGACTGCTGACGGTAAAATCAGGATGTGTGCCCAGGACTTTCTTGACCAGTGAACCTGCCACACTGAAGGACTTTGCCTTAGCTATTGTTTCTTCAGGTCTGAGCTGGCTCCTCACAATGATGTGCTAGTTAAAGGTACACTGGTTGGTGTGGTTAGGTAGGTGAAGGGCTGGCTCTACAAGATGTATCGCACCAAGTAGCAGTCTCTGAATTAGACGCTATCAACGTGCACATGGAACTTATTGTCTGTTCTTGCTCATCACAGGCCCATGAGCCTGTGACCAGCTTGGGCTGTGACATCCCAATGTGCAGTCATGCCAGATATCTTACTCCATTTGCTATTTCATTATTTCAATATAAAAAACTAGTGGGGCTCCTGGGTGGCTCAGTCAGTCAGGCGTCGTCTAAAGCTTGATTTTGGCTCAGGTCAAGATCTCAGGGTGGTGGGGTCAGGCTCCTCAGGACCAAGTCTGCTGGAGATTCTTTTCCTTCTCCCTATTCTTTTCCTCTCCCTATTCTCTCCCTGCTCCTATGCATATGCTCTGTAAAGTAAAATCTTTTTTAAAATTTACACTGATGATAACTTACATATATGGACTCTCAGATGTTTTCCAGTTACTTAAACTGGAAAACGACGTTTCTGTGGAATGGAAGGGGAGGTATGTATCCTGGTGTGAGAGAAGGAAGAAGGCAGGGAGTCCCATTGGGACTAGGTGATAGGTCAGGAAACCGGATGTGAAATGGGGACAGCTACCGTGTAAGCCGAAGGTATCTAGATCCTTTGGAGGAAGCTACTGAGTGGCACCGACATCCAGAAGTTCAAGAGATCTCTTAGTTCCTGAAGGTGGCTGATGAAGGGAGGCTATCTGTGGACACCTGGCTTTAGCAGTTTTGCCTGTGAGGGGCAGTGGAAGAAGCTCCACACTGAGAAGCCATTCATCTGTTCTAGTAAAGGAGGTTGGGGCCAACTTTTCTTAGCTTGACTAGTGGCAGCTTGATGCTGTCATCTCCCCTACTCCAGCCTCCCAGTTGCTCGTAAGCTCAAGCTAAATGAAATTTCTGGGCATTTGTACCTTTACCGTGTTTCTGTCTCCCAAAAGTGCAAGTCTTGTTTGCATTGGAAACCACTGGTGTAAAGTAAGGATTTACATCTTCCAGGAAGAAAGAGGGCAACTTTGTGAGGGTTTAGCTATTCATTCTTTACATCTCATTCCTTCCATGAGCTCCAGTCCCCGAAACAAGCAACTTTTCAGAATTTGCAAAGACCTTCAAAGTTGTGGATGGGAGCCATGTTGGGTACTGGTACTGCTAGTTTCTGCAAGCATTTTGGGGTAACTATAGGAAAATTGCCTCACTGAGATGACTTTCATTGAGACAGCTGCTTACTATAGGCCTCACAGTGGGCCAGTTTAAACCAGAGTTTTCTTTCTGCTGCTTTGGGATAAAGGGGAGGTCCATTCTGCACTTCAGTGCTTGGTTGCAGAACTAGAGCACTGATGCCCATTGCCTGGTTTGTGCTGGTGTCAGGGACACTAGGTACATTTGCACAGTGTGATCTTTGATGCTTGGGAAGTGATTGCCCCACAGATAAGGAAAGTGGAGGACACCTACTACTACCTGCCTCCCAGGTTTGATTTGAGGATTAGAGGATGAGGTAATGTCTGCTGATGGTTTCCTGTGTCCGGGAGAAAGACCTTGTATGTGTGAGTTGGTGTCAGTGTAGGTAATAGTAGGTTTTGGGGATTTGTTTCCTTAATGGGGCTTTTGGACAGTCAGCACGTCCTGCGGGATGAGTGGGAGAGGCTTCTGGTTCATGTCCACCTTTTCTGCATTCTTATTTGCACTCTTAATCTCTTAAGTGGGGGAGTGCAAACAATTGGCCAGGCCTATACTCCCAAGGGTAGGCCTTTCTTTTCTTGTTAACTTGAGTAATAGTTACTAAGTTGTAAACCTACTATGTGCCCGGTTCAAACTAGTTGTGATATTGGTTTCCAAGGAGTTCTTCATGGACCCATACTAAGAAAATTGAGAGACCTTTTAGGCTGCTTGACCTTGACTTCACCCTGCTCATGTTCTCCCAGTAGACAGTGGAGGACACCAACTCCATGTGTCCCCCGTAGGCCATCCTTCTGTGTGATAGGGATGGGGAAGGGAGGAAAAGCTTGATGTTGTGGTGGCCACAGTGAGGTTTTGGAGCCTCCCCTTCTGGTTCATGAGAAGTGGTGCTTAGATTTGCAGGGATTTTGAGAGCTGATTTTTGTTTTTTTGTTTTTCCCCAAGAGAAGTGGGAGGAGGGACAGAGGGAGAATGAGAGAGAGAATCTTGAGCAGGCTTCATGTCCAGAACCTGACTGGGATTTCAATCTCACAACCCTAAGATCATGAGCTGAAATCAAGACTTGGATGCTTAATCGACTGAGCCACCCGGTGCCCCATTGAGAGCTGATTTTTAAATACCACCATTTTTTACCATTAAATTAGATAAACTATTAAGTAAGTTATATTAAGAAAAACAAGAGTAGTTAATGCTCAACACGCATCGCTAATGAGTTTCCTCCTAATGTACTACATTGTACATTGTCTGCTTTTGAGGTCTGTGGCTTATGTCTGTCTGTTGGGAATATTGTTTATGGTGTGCTACTGTGCTGCTGAAGCTGAACAGTTTCAGTTGAACGAATGTAATTTGATTGAGGGTAAGAAATAGTTTAACAGTAAGTGCTATCAGTTAAATTTGCTGAAAAAATACATTTGTTGAGAAAAGAAGTCTGTGGGGATGCAAGTCCATTCATCTAATCCAGGCTGAGTCCCTGTAATATGTTAGCTCCAGTTAGAAGAGTTTGGCAAAAATTAACGAAAGCATTTTGTGAAAATCACTTGGCCTGACAGAATTTACAATACAGAGTATGGTATATTTTATTATTTGCAGATTGTATACTACACATCCTTCATGGCAGCAAATTCATAAGCTTATGTACAACCCGGCATCTAGTACTTCTCCAAAGAGCATGTTAATAATCGACCAACACACCACTGACAGCATAATGAAGGCACTAGAGGACTGTTGGGGTGACTTAGAACAGGTAGATGAGGAATGGGGGAGATACAACAGGAAGTTGTGGCGAGGCCTAGGGTGTGGTTGGAGCAGTGGGTGACTGGGCCGCCCTGAGGTTCAGGCCCTACAGAGGAAGAGGTCAGGGGAAGATGAGGCCTGGCAGTCGCATGGGGTATGCACTGCAGACTTCAAAGCCAGAGCCAGTGAAAGGGACAGCAGCAGGACCTGGAGTGCAGAGAAAGTCTTAAATTCAAGTGCCAAAGCCTTTAATTTGAGGGGGAAGCAAAGCATGTGGCAGCTGGATATCAGTGACTAGGAAGGGTATGCAGTAGAGTAGCTGGATGCCCTGAGCATCAACAGAGGTTTTCTAAACTTGATGGTGGATGAAAAAGGTTCTGGAGTAGGAAGTGGAATGCGAAAGGAAATCCATTCTTTTTTTTTTTTTTTTTTTTTTAAGATTTTATTTATTTATTCGTGAGAGATAAAGGCAGAGACACAGGCAGAGGGAGAAGCAGGCTCCCTGCAGGGAATCCAATGCAGGACTCAATCCCTGGACCCAGGATCAGGACCTGAGCTGAAGGCAGATGCTCAACCACTGAGCCACCGAGGCGTCCCTCAGTTCTGCTTTTGAGACTCATCAAGGTGTGTCCCTTAAGGATCTACTCCCTGGAGTGAGTGAGGGAATTAAATGACCGGAATCAAGACCCTATCATGATGCCGGGCACACAGAAAGGGCTCGAGAAATTGGGATGACCAAACATTCCAGTTTGCCCAAGACAGGTTTGGGCAACTTGTGCCCAGCATAATTATTAATGCTGCTCTTATCAGTCTGGAGGTTTAGGTTTGGATGGTTAATTACATGTTCACTGTATCCTTGAATAACTGCTGTTTGGTATCTACTTCCTGGATCCCTCACTTCACAGTGGATGTACCAAGAGCCCCCTGTGGGTGAGAGCACTCTGGGCTCCCTGGAAGAAACTGCCTTGGGCTTGAGGGTTGTAGTATTATAATCCCAGACATTTGAGGTCCTTCCCAGCCTTCTTTCCTTCTACCTTTCTCCACCAGCCTTTTCTTAAGCTGGATAATTGACTGGGAATATCTCTCTCCTTTCCTTAACCAAGGCACAACTCAAAGCCTTCCCTATCTTTTAAGCCCATCCCAGTGTCTCCTATTGGAGGAGTTACATGAACAGGTGGGCTAGCTGAGTTTCAGGGCTCCTTTTCCCAATACACACATGTGACTGTGTTGAGCTCTAGTTAAATAATAATAATCCTCAGTAGTCCTCCCAAGGCCACCCTGTGGCCAACCTACTGAGAAGTTCAGAGCCAGGCCTGACACTTGGGTCATCACCAAGCTCCCACTGAGCCTAAAGCAACTGGCTGGTACACTTGACCACTGGACACAGCCAAAGGCATTCTTTGGTGAGCCAGTCTGTGTCTGCCAACATTCCAACAAATTGAAAGCAGACCAAGAAGCCCAAGGTATTTTGACAAGTCTGGAACTGCTATTTGCTTTCTTCAACCAAGGAGAGCTCAAGGTGGGAGAGGAGTTGTGACCAATGATGAAATACTATAAGGGATCATTGGCTTTCCTTCCACCTAATGGTCCCTGCAGGTTGCAAAACCCTGCCTTTCCATATAGCTTTTTTTTCTGGGCTCAGGGGACAGAGTTAGTTCCTTGTGTTTACCACCGCACTCCAGAATTGCCATTAAAAACGTAATACCAGTTCATCCACTTACTACCACTCCAGGAAGGGTTTTATGTCTGTAGCTACAGTTTGTGCCAATCCTAAAAGTCGAATTCTTTCAGTTTCGAAAAACGGTGGTAGTTGGGGGTGGAAGGGCCGCTGTTAACCCTTAGCTGCTGATGTGTTTTCACAGAACCTCTCCGGAAAAAGACATAAACGCTGTCATTTGTAATTTTTGTCTTAAGTGCCATGTGGCATTGGGTTGCCTCTACTTCCCTACCAAATGAAATTGGATAAAATGCGTGGATTTTGCATCCTGATTTTTAAGAATATTATTTTGAAATTAATCTGAAGCATTCAAACGTTTTTTGAAATAAAATATTTTGAGGGGATCCCTGGGTGGCTCAGTGGTTTAGTGCCTGCCTTTGGCGCAGAGCATGATCCTGGAGTCCTGGGATCGAGTCCCGCATCGGGCTCCCTGCATGGAGCCTGCTCCTCCCTCTGCCTGTGTCTCTGCCTCTCTCTCTCTCTCTGTCTCTCATGAATAAATAAATAAAATCTTAAAATAAAAAAAGAAAATATTTTGAAAGGAAGGTAATTTTCTCCACAAGACTAAAGTTTTTCTACTTCAATTCAAAACCAGGGTTTGGTTAAAAAAAAGACATTTCCTGAAGTCAGGCAGTTTTGTTTAGAAATACTGTTGAAGTTGTTGTAAAACCTACCCTGAATAGAAAATGTCATTTATTCCCGTAAACATATCTTCTAATAGATCTCAAAATTCTTTGAGCCCTATGGGCTATACTTTAGTTATCTCTAAGATTCCAGTTCCTTTCTGACTCCTTTTTTTCTGTCTTGAATAATTGATCCTCCATTAAAAGCATAAATAATTTTCAAAACCCTGGATAGGACGGGCTGGAAGCATTTAACAGCTGTATGGAATCTCATGTAACCATCATGTGCCTTTTTTTTTTTTTTTTTGGAAACAACACTTGTCCTTGTCTTTTGTAAGAAAATCACATGATTAAAAAAATTAATAACTAGCAATAATTCTGTCACTTAGTTACTGGCAGGAGTAGGGATAGGGAGGAAGACATAAAAATGCATTCTTGGATCTAGCAGCCACACCAATCTGCAAACCTTCCTGGAGTAAATAATTTCCTTTGTCATTTCTGGGTAACTAAAAAAAGGCTTTGGAATGTTTCCAGGACTGGGCATTCTGTTGTGTAATAATTTTGGGAGTTTGAATTTACCTTCATTTGCTCAAAGAGTTGGCTCGAAACCCAGCCATCTTCTCCCTCCTGGATCTGAGTGTTGGTGAAACTGATAGGAATTGAGTGAATGAAAATTCAGTATATGGACAATAATACTCCCTCTGGGGTTAGAATTTCTTAATGTATTTGACAGCACAAAGAAGTTTGAATTAGCTCAGAATCCAAAAGATGCTGGTTGACCTCAGTGTCTTGAAATGAAGCGTGCCTTTGTCTCTGTTGTCTTTGCCTGAGACACAATACAGGTGTGCCACTGGAGGGTGAGCCTGCCAACGCAAGTGACAGGGGAGGCCTTGTGTCATCTTTCAGATTCCTGGGAATAAAGGTCCCAAAAGTGAAATGTTTGAAAACAGCAGGGCTAATCATCTGACTAGGAATTCAGCAAGGAAAGTGTTGGAATTGAGTGTTTCTTTGCGAAGTGAGCCAATGTTTTTTGTTTTTGTTTTTGTTTTTTTTTCCAGGACACTTCTAAGACTTGTGGAGGAAAAACTATAATTAAGAAAAGTGGATGGGTTATTAGGAAAGGCTTTCTATTCAGAAGGTCTTGTGAATTTCATAGCACTTACCATTTGTAATACCTTCCATCAGAGGATACCAAACAGCTGCCAATCTATGTTCCTCCTGTCTCCATTGAGTCAAAAAGAGTGAAGCGGCCCCTGGCTGGCTCAGTTGGTAGAATGTGCAACTCTTGATCTCGGGGTTCGGGTTTAAGACCTCGTGTTGGGTGTAGGGATTACTTAGAAAAAAAGGGCAGAGCAAACCCAATCCAGATGAACCACAGACTAGGGAAAAATGTCCCCTGGGTGGGAGGGTTTTCTAACTGGAGACCCTGAGGGAACCTGCTGATGTGAGACACAGTGTTTCCCAAAGTGGGAGCTCCTAACTGTGGGAAACATAATTATTTGAGAAGAATTATTTAGAAATGCCACTCCCAGGGCTCCACCCAGGCCTATGGGTTCGGAATCTGTAACAGGAGTTATGATGTCTGAGAAATCTGCATTTTAACTATTCCAGATGATTTTTATGAACAGTGATTTTAACCACCCCTAGGTGCTGTAGCATTTACTGCTACTCATTCATCTATCCAATAATTAAATCTCTACTGAACATCTGCTATGTCCCAGGCCCCCTGCAGAGGGCTAAGGGGACCCAGTGTGGTGAAATGGGACAGGGACAGACCTGTTAGCCACCCTCCTTAGGCTCAACGTCTCCTACTCTCTTTAGCTGTGAGTGAGTTTATTTTACCAGAAAGATGTCATGAAGTACTCTTTAAAAATAGGCTACTTGGGTCAGATAAATAACTGGGCTGATAACAGACCCCGGATCTCTAAAATTTCCATCACCCATCAAAGGCTTTTTATCAGCCTACCATGCTGGTGAGTGCCAAGTAAATGGGTTGACTAGGACTGCCTCCCCATCCTCTAGGTGCTTAGGAATGGAGGCTTCATTTGGCTTCTCCCCAGCATGAGGCTCAAATATCTGAATAACACCGTGGAGTGGCTTTTAAGCAGCTTGAGCCAAGAGGCAGACCTGGAAACACAGCTGATTTGATCCAGAGTGACCACATGGCTAAGCTAAATGCTTCCAGGTCTGAGGAATATAACCCAGTCCATGAAGGATCTGTTTTCCATTGGAAATGAGGCTTAAAAAAAAAAAAAGCAGTAGGAGAGAAGCAGCTCATCTCACAAAATCTTTGAAGGAACGTAAACTGGACCCAGTTGTTCTGGCTAAGATGAGCTTACCATACAGACCTCTGTGGCCCAGGCTGGGCAAGCACCTCCTAACTCCCGGGCCAAGCTCCAGGGTAGGGAGCTCCTCTTTCCAAAGTTCTGGTGAAGAGCAGCAGCCACAGTAGAGCTGCCCACAGCTCTGGGGCAGGGTCAAACACTCCATCATGATAATGCACTTACCATCATTTGGGTGGTGTCCTCAGGCTGAGCTCTGTTCTACACAAGGGAATGTTCCGGATCACTGGAAGTCACCACCCCTATGTCTGCCTGGACTTTTTCTATTTTGTTTGAAAAGTGTCCCCAAAAGTAGGACATAAAACTCAGTTGCAAAAAGAATCTTACTCCATTCAACTTGACCTTTTCTGATGAGTCAGGGTCATCACAGCAATATCTGTGACTGAGCCATGTTGATGTTCAGAGATGTCTTCAGGGCTATTGACACAGATCTTGACCTTCCTTCCCTTGACTCTCTCTCCCTGGGACCCTTACTCCCCCAACTCTTTATCATGGAAAATTTCCAACCGAAACAAAAGCAGAGAGAATAAAAGTGCAGTGGTCCTCCATGTACTCATCACCGGGGTTGAACAGTTACCAACTCTTGACCAAATTTGCTTTATATGTACCCAGCCTCCACCCTAGATTATTTTGAAGAAACTCCAGATAGCACACAATTTCACCTGTTTAAAAGGTATTTCTGTATAATTATTCAGAGAAGAATCCTTTTAAGTCTTAAAATATTTTTATTGTCATGTAGCTTACATACATTCAGATCCTCAGAACTCTGGCAACTCCGTCTCAAGGTATATCAACGTTTTTTAGCATCCCGTCCCCTTGTGCCTCTTCTTAGTCAGCTCCCTGCATTGAGATGCAACCATTGATCTGATTTTTATTGCTGCTGGTTATTTTTGCCTATTTCATATAAATTTCATAAGTGAAATTTATATGAAATTTATGAGAACTTCATATAAATGAGATAATTCTGTACTCCTGGCTTCTTTCAGTTAGTGTATTTCAGTTAGATATGTTTGTTGGTCGATCCATTCTTCTGTTGATGGACATCTGTGCTATTTTCAGTTTAGACTAGTATGAATAAAACTGCTATAAACATTCCTATTCAAGGTTTGTGTGTGTGTGTGTGTGTGTGTGTGTGTGTGTGTGTGTGTACATATATTTTTATTTCTCTTGAGTAAATACCTAGGATTGGGATTGCACGGTCATAGATACGTTGACCTTTTTAAGAAAGTGCCAGATGGTTTTCCAAAGTGGTTGTCTCATTTTACACTCCCACCAGGAATGTCTGAGAGTTCTGGTTGTTCCACATCCTCTCCAAAATTTAGTGCTTTTCATCTTTTTAATTTAAGCCATTTTACTGCTTATAGTGATGTTTCATTATGATTTTAATTTGCATTTCTCTGATGATTAATAATGGTGAACCCCATTTCATAGGCTTATTAGCCATTTGTACATCCTCTTTTGTGAAGTGTCTATTTAAGTATTTTACTCATTTTTTGCTAGTGTCTTTTTTTTTATAGATTTTATTTATTTATTCATGAGAGACATACAGAGAGAGAGGCAGAGACAGAGGCAGAGGGAGAAGCAGGCTCCCTGCATGGGAGCCCGATGTGGGACTCGATCTCAGGACCCCAGGATCACACCCTGAGCCTAAGACAGATGTTTGACCGCTGAGCCGCCCAGGTGTCCCTGATAGTGTCTTTTGATAAATAGTATTTTTAAATCCAGTTTATTAAAAAAAAAAAAAGTCCAGTTTATTAACTTCTTTCCTTTATGGTTTGGTTTGTGCTTTCTGTATCTTCACCAAGAAATCTACCCACCCCTGTATTCTCTTATGTTCTCATCTAATCATTTTTTTACCTACAGGATCAAGAACTAAAACAACAATGAAAAAAAATGTAATTGCAATACCATCATTACACATAAAGAATAAGACAATATTATTAAGGATCAAGCACAAAGTTAAAATTTTCTTAATCAGAGGATCCCTGGGTGGCTCAGTGGTTTGGCGCCTGCCTTTGGCCCAGGGCGTGATCGATCCTGGAGTCCTGGGATCGAGTCCCTCATCGGGCTCCCGACATGGAGCCTGCTTCTCCCTCTGCCTGTGTCTCTGCCTCTCTCTCTCTCTCTCTCTGTATATCATGAATAAGTAAATAAATAAATCTTTATAAAATAAAATTTTCTTAATCATTTTCTGACTTTTCTTTAGATTTTGTTTATTCAAATTAGAATCCAAAGAAGGGGGATGCCTGGGTGGCTCAGCGGTTGAGCGCCTGTCTTCAGCCCAGGGCGTGCTCCTGGAGTCCGGGAATCGAGTCCCACATCGGGCTCCCTGCATGGAGCCTGCTTCTCCCTCTGCCTGTGTCTCTGCCTCTCTCTCTGTGTCTTTCATGAATAAATAAATAAAATCTTTTAAAAAAATCCAAAGAAGGTTCATATTTTGCTATTTTGATATGTCTCTAAGAATATATATATTGCCTTTTTTTCTTTTTTTGCACTCTGTTGAAACTGCATTTGTCTTGTAGACTGTCCCATGGTTTGGATTTTAGATTCCATCTTCATGGGATCATTTAATATTTCCTATCCCCTGGATGTCCAGAAAATTAGTAATTAGATCTTAGAGTTGTGATCATATTTAGGTTCATTTTTCATAAAGAGTGCATCTTAGTATTATGTGAATACATAGGGTGAGAAATAAATGTTTGATTGTGTTAGCAGCTACTGATGATCATTGTTTTCATGATCGTTCATCAGGGCCATAAAATGGTGAAATTCTATCATGTTTTTTAAATTCATTAACTGAAAACTTCTACGAAGAGACCTCCCTGTAACAACTCTTTGGGAGCCCTATGGACTTTACCTTGAATAGTTCCTGGAATGTCAGTGGTTTTAGCAGGTCACTAACCTGCTTTGTATCACCAGTTGTAAGTTCTCCCCACAGCATTAGGCTGATGTTGTTGCTTATTAGTATTTACAGCAATAGCAATAATAATCATTCTCTGCTGAGCACTTCTTGGGGCTGGTTCTAACCTAAGTAATCAATGTAGGTTTTATTAGATACTCCAAGGTCAGAATGATTACTCATAGATCCTCATGGCTTCTTCCGTAAGATAATTGATTTATCTAATCATCCCTGATCTTCCCTGTGGGTTTCCTGTAGGCTATTATTTCCACTGTGGGTATGTGGAAGGCTCCCCTCCTTTAGCTTTTTAGGTTTGAAAAGATTGATACCATGAAATGCCTTTCCCTATGTGAAAAAATAAGAACTCAGGATAAATACTCCTATAACAGGATGTTGACTCTTCCCATTAAAGGTGAAAGACTGGATCCAGCATGTGTAATCCCAACTCTGGATGCGTACTGACTCAAGCCAGAAATTTAACTAAGTCATGCGACCCTTACAAAGGCTGCATTTCTTCCTTGGTAGAATGGGAAAAATAATACTGGATTATGTCATGTTGCCAAAGAGGTGTTTCCCACTACAGATCACATGGAGACAACTCAGGTAGATGATGGGGTTTGTGACTGTTTCCAAATAAACACAGGAGAGCAACATTCCAGAGAACACACCCTCCCTGGTAAGAGTCCCCATTTTTCTGTTTTAATGGCTTCATGTCTTTTAAAAGGAAATGACCTAAGTGATGAGATGTTTGAAGGAAATTATTAAACGGAATACTTAAAATTGGCTTTGACTTGAAAGAAGAAAATGTTTAAGATTTGAAAGACTAATGAGCTTATGCTACATAGCAATCCATTTTGCAGGGAGACATACCATTCAGCTGGTTCATAGGCAAAGAGATACACTTTTTCCTGATTGGAGGAAGGGAATGGTTAGGCTACTTGTGCCCCATTGCTTTTCCTAGCACTTGATGCCCTTTCACAAATATATCTTACACATACCCAGCAGTTTTACCCCTTTGCACATTTAATTCAGTTATAAAACAGTCTATTTTCCCTTAAAACCTCACCAAGGATTGCTGTGGGCTTTCCTGAAGGTATACATATGCTCAGTAAGAGTTTACCAGTTTCCATTGTGGTTTTGTTTTTGTTTTGTTTTAAGAGAGGGAATTGGGGCTAGGGCAAAGGGAAAGGGTGAAAGAGAATCTCAAGCAGGCTCCACAACTGTGAGGTCATGACCTGAGCTGAAATCAAGAGTCAGATACTTAACTGACTGAGCCACCCAGGTGCCCCGAGTCTCCGCTGTTTTAAGCTAGAGATTCTGTTTTATAAAGAATGATTGATTATTCATCCCAGTTTCCTTAGGACAGCTTCAACTTATACTTGTTGCCCTATAATATTAATAATAATATCCTCTTTCACTTTCAAAAGCATCCTGGCTAGGGTATGTTGTATGGTCACCCTACTTATACACACTGTTTACCCATTACCTTTCTTCAGGCTCAGGTGTGAAGTGGGGGGATGAGAGCAAAAGTCCTCTTGGCTCCTCCTAGATAAAAGAATCACTGGCATTTCATGACTGTCCCCCTCTGATACAGTTGGTGAGATCAGAGTGCCCCATATTCTTTCCTAGCTTTGCTACTTTTGATAACTGGGAAACACTGTTTTTCATTTGAAGCCAACCCAGTCTATTGCCTTGTAGTTCATTCCAAGGCAGTGTAGCAAGTAAATAGCAACCTTCATGCCTGTACACCCAGAACTGAGCTGCAGTCTTTTTTTTTTTTTTTTAAGATTTTATTTATTTGAGAGAGAGAGAGAGAGAGAGAAAGTAAGCATACACACAAAAGCAGGGGGAGTGGCAGGTAGAGGCAGAGGCAGAGGGAGAAGCAGGGTCCCCACTGAGTAGGGAGCCTGATGGGGGACTCGATCCCAGGACCCCAGGATCATGACCTGAGCTGAAGGCAGACACTTAACTGACTGAGTCACCCAGATGCCCATGAGCTGCAGTCTTATAGAATGAGGCCAGCTGCTCATGGCTACACATCATACCCCAGAAGCTTTTGCCCAACAAGTGAGAATAATGTTCAGAGGATGCTGTTCACTTCAGACCTTGGTGTATGATAGTAGACCAGCACCATCCAGACCAAAGGAGAGGCAAGGGAAATTCAGCTTGATCTGAAATACAAACACACAAACAAAAACAACCTCAGATCTACTCATTAGAATCCTATACATAATTAGCCTGACTCAAAAGTGGCAACTCGGGGCGCCTGGGTGGCTCAGTTAAGCTACCAACTCTTGATTTCAGGTCATGATCTCAGGGTCAAAAGATGGAGTTCTGTGCTTAGCAGGGAGTCTGCTTAAGATTCTCTCCTTCCCTCTCCCTTTGCCCCTCCCACACCATTGTGCCCTCTAACAAAAAAAAAAAAAGGAAAAAAGTCAACTATGTAAAAATAAAAGGCTTAAAAAAAATAAGTGGTGACTAGATGTAGCTAAAATAACCAAGTATTTTGCCTGATAGTAGCTCTAGATTCAAATAAGCAAAAGTCAGGTAAGAGTCGAGTTCTTAAGTGAGTTCAACTTAGGTATCTCTTTGGGCTAGACACAGAAATCACTCATTCATTTGTACATCCTTTTAACAAGGTGAAAAGCAAGATAATAGATCTGAAAACACTTTAAAAACTAGAATGTGTGTAAATATTAAGTAGTATGATTGAGAATCCACTATATCCTTGATATTGTGTTCAGGACTCTGGGACCAAACAACCAGTAAGACATGATTCTTATCTTCAAAAGCTTCTAATTCAGTAAAGCAAATCAATCATAGCACAAATAAAGCTCCCAGTGGCCAAAGCTAGAACAATTTGAGCAACAGGATAATTAATGGTAGTATTTATATTTAATATAACTTATATAATTTAATACAATTCCTGTATAATACATTATACATAATCTCTAATTGATAGAACATAATTATATATTCTGTGATGTAATATATAGCATAACTCTAATATTAATTTTATTTTTTTATTTTTATTTTTTATTTTTTAAAAGATTTTATTTATTCATTCATGACTGAGAGAGAGAGAGAGAGAGAGAGAGGCAGAGACACAGGCAGAGGGAGAAGCAGGCTCCTTGCAGGGAGCCCGATGTGGGACTCGATCCCAGGTCTCCAGAATCACACCCTGGGCCAAAGGTGGCCCTAAACCGCTGAGCCACCGGAGCTGCCCTAATACTAATTTTAAATAAAATAAATATCATGCAGTTAATACTGAGAAGTGTAAATGACTGAAATAAGTACATGTGGAGAGACAAGTTTTCTTTACAGAAAAGTTCTAATGAATAAATATAGAAAGAATGAGAGAAGTAAAGGTTGCCATTAGAATACCAGAGTATAAAAAAAAAAAAAAAAAAAAAAAAGAATACCAGAGTATAATTGCTGCAGGAAATCCACTGATGAATGGTAAATTAGAAGGCAAAAGTTTGAGAAACAAAAGATCTGCATAGCCTCAAAGTATCTCCCCCAAATATTTTCTAACTGTGATAAAGGGGGATATAATGAAACTATAGTAGAGAATTCTGGAAGGGCCACCTTAGCCAAGTGATCAAGGTTAACATCAACAGTAATAAGACCCATAACATCATGCACTTGCTGACCTGATGTCCTGAGAAGGGCACATCCTGTCTGTGGTATTCTTACTGAAAATGAACAACCTCAGTGCAGCTGTGAGAAGACATCAGACCAACCCAAGTTCAGAGACATTTTATAAAATACTTGACCAGTGCCTCTCTCAAAGTGTCCTGCTTGCATCACAGATTAGAGGAGAGTAAGGAGACCTGATGATTGAATGCAGTGAAGGGATCCTAGATTGGATCTCATTCTGGAAAAAAGGACATTGATGGAAAAATCTAAATAAAGCCCATAGTTTAGGTGATAGTATTGTACCAAAGTTAACTTCCTGGTTTTGACTATTGCACAGTGGCTGGCTACATAAGGTGCTAACACAGGGAGAAGTTGGAGTGTGTACAAAAACTCTTTGTATTACTTTTTTTTTAATAAAAGGATTTTATTAATTTGTTTGAGATAGAGGGCAAGAAAGTGAGAGAGAGAGAGAGAGAATGAGTGGGAGGAGGAGCAGAGGGAGAAGCAGATTCCCTGCTGAGCCAAGAGCTCGACCAGGGACTTGATCTCAGGACCCTGGGATCATGACCTGAGCTGAAGGCAGACACTTAACCAACTGAGCCACCCAAGCACCACTCTTTGTATTACTTTACTCTCCTGTATGTCTAAAATTAACTAAAAAAAAGAGAGAGATTTATATACATGATAGCTAAAAGTAAACAGTAAGTACTTGAAGTGTGAGAGTAAAGTTGATGCCTAGTACATTCCCCCTGGGGTGGTGGGATGGAATGAGTGACACCTGGGGTGGGAGGTGTGTGCCTGGCCTGGAGGATGGGGATAGGGAGTTGGGGGGGAGGTCCTTCTAAGGCAGGGGAGTGGTTGGCTGTGCCTCAAAGGCTGAGGGGAATTGTGATCTGCAGGTTTGGATGGGATATGTGAGTCTTTTTAAGGTGGATGGTCCTTTCAAAGTCTGCACTGAAGCATAATGGCAGGAAAGGGGGAAAAGAGTGAGTGGATAGGTTTGCTTGGACCTTAGCAGCCTCCAGGAGTGTGGGTTGCTGCAAGCCAGACCGAAGTCACTGAGAACACTCCTTGGCTCTGCCCCAGGGACAGTTCACCCATTGAAGGATTCAGGGACAGTCAGAACCTATCCCCATGGCCTCAAGAGCAGCTAAAGGCATAGGAGACAGGTGGTGTCTTTTATTTATTTTATTTATTAAAAAGATCTTATTTATTTGAGAGAGAGAGAGAGAGAGAGAGAAGGCACGAGCAGGAGGGAGAGGGAAAAGCAGGCTCCTCACTGAGCAGAGAGCCCAGTGCAGAACTCCATCCTAGGACCCTGGGATCATGACCTGAGCTGAGGGCACTTAACTGACTGAGCCACTCAGGCACTCAGAGGATTCTGGACAGATGATTCTGGAACAGATAATCCAAGATTCAGGGGAAAAGGGGGTTGGAATGGAAGAAACTGTATTTTAAAGGTGTCTGTGGAGGTTGAGGCCTCGTAAGGGAATGACTGGGAGATCAGTACGTGCAGAGAGGCAGGTGAGGACTCCCATCCCACAGACACATTCATTCCATGAACCCTGAGGTCAGGGGGGCTATGGTGGCGTGTGGGGCTGTGTCTTCTGGTACAGGAAGATTCCTGTTGTGACACGGAACCTCACCAGCTCAGAATGAAAATAATCTCCTTGTCAGTTAGACTCTTCCACTTTCTGGGAACCAGCTGGTGGGCATGACGGGATCACTGGGCCCAGGGTGTCAGGGAAGCTTCTGTGGGGTCGTTGAACTTCTGGAGTGTCCTACAGGGCTGTGCGGTGCTTGGCCCCATTCCTGTCACTCCCAGTGGAAATGCTGTGTCTTCCCCAGGTGTGTGTTAAGTTGGGATTTAGGCATGAATGCTTCTCTAAAGAAATGTGCTGCCTTCTTATGTCATGGCTAGACAGCCCCCGCCGGACCTATTTGCTGTCCCATTCCCCTTGCTCCAAAGTGGTGTCAGGAGATCCTGGGAACTTCTGACTCATTTTAGCAAGTGACTGTGGCTATTCTGCTGAGAAGCTCTGTCCTGAGAGAGGAGGCAAGTGCAGCCTGGGAAGGTGGCTCTTTAGGATGACAAGCTCAGATGGGACTTTGTGATGGAAACCATAACATATGACTTTTGGGAGCAGGACGGTGCTGGTTGCACGGGGGGGTGGGGGGGTCTTTGGCTCTACTTATGTTTGAATTGTCTGACAGCAGCCATAAAATTTAGCAGCTGTGATGTGTATCAGGTACTGCAGGACTTTTGGAGCTGGAGTCTTGAGACTAGAACTTGAGCTTTAAAGAATTCAAGCAATGAGGCAACACGTACTTAGAAAACTAAACTCTCATCTCTCTCCATATTCAGTTCTGAAGACTCTGCTGAGAGAGAGCAGCCCTCTGTTAATTAATTTTCAGAAGAGATGGACTTTAAATGTATTGCCATGTTTTTTCTTCCAGGTGTTGGTCCCTAGATGCCAGAAAATATCCCTTTGATCTTATGGGTGTGTGGGTGTGGGGGGCCCCACTGTATGCAGTAGAGGTGAGCCCCCCTCCCCCCCACAGTAGGGAGGTGAGCCTGGCCGGCCACCCCTTCCTCTCCTAACTGTGATAGGGCTTCAGGAAACCAAAGGGATGAGTAGACACAGGAAATTGTGTCCCACAGGGAAGGCAGTCTCTGGACATTTCTGTGTCCAGGGTGGGGAGCCGAGGGAGAGGGTAGAAAGGAATAGTTGGAGGGTTGGGATCCGTTCTGAGAGTCTGTCAAGTCCTGGCTCTTTTGCCTAACAGTTATGTAACCTTGGGCAGATGCCTTCAGCGAGCTGAGCCCTTCTTTCCCTCCCTGAAAAAATAGGATAATAATGCCTTCTTTCTGGGATTGTTGTGAGGCTTACATAACACAGTGCCAGGCACAGAGGATGGCCTCTGTGGGGTTCCCTGTCACCCTCTCATTGAGGCAGATGTGAGCACCTTCATCTGCTAGGGAGGAGGTCAAGGATGCAGAGCCAGGTCTGTGTGAGCCCTCGGCCAGTGCGCCCTCTCTCCACTGCCGGGCCCACTCTGGGCCCTGACGGGGCGGGCAGTGTGGGGTCTGAGAGACTGCAGCAGACCTTTGAAGCCCTTTTAAACAGCTTTGCCATTGCAGAATCACCCCTGGAAAAATTTGTTCATGAGACATGTGCCCTGCCAGGTCATCCAGAAGCCCAAGTACTTTATTTTCAGTTTTTGATTATTCCTCCCACCCCTGCCAGTGAAACAGGCTGCAAGGTTCTCCAGTTCGAGTCTCAGTGTTAGGAATGATTGTGGTAATCCTGCATTATCTCATTGAAACCCTCCATCAATCCTGAGAGGGAGGGGTTGTTATTTCTATTTCCCAGATGAGGAGTCTGAGGATTCTACCTAGAAAGGTAGGAATGGACTCCAGCTTGTTGGACAGAGCTGGTCTAACTACGAAGGCCATGTTCCTGATCACTGTACTGTATTGCCTCTCAGACCAATTCAGAGGAATTGTTAGAGGTTTTTCTAAGCCGCATGTCAAGGGCAAGTGACTGGAGATATGGAGAAACATATTACATACCTGACAGGTGTAGCCCAACCCAGGCCCTGCCTCCTGCACTCCCAGCAGGTGAACATGACTTGACATACTAACAGTGTTCTGCATTAAGTGGCATCCCCTAATGTTTTTTTCTGGACTGATGATTCTGGAACAAATAATCCAAGATTCAGGGAAAAAGGGGGTTGGAATGGAAGAAACTGTGTAAACCAACAATCAGCCATTATGCAGAGCTGCGGCGAGAACTTTAGACTTGGCAGGGCTACTTTACCAATTTTTGCAGGGAAAGCTCACCTCTGCTCAGAATCTTCCTGCTATGACATTACTCATGGATGTGTAAGCTCTGATCTTCGTGAAACAGTGTAAAATATTTATTTTGAGAAGAACCCATTTGGGGCACCTGGTGGCTCAGTGGGTTAGGCATCTGCCTTTGGCTCGGATCATGTCCCACCCAGGGTCCTGGGATCGAGCTCCAGGTCAGGCTCCCTGCTCAGCAGGGACCCTGCTTCTCCCTCCACCTCTGCTCTACTCCCCTGCTCATGTTCTCTCTCTCATTCTCAAATAAATAAATAAAACCTTAAAAAAAAAAAAAAAAGAAGAACCTATTTAAAAGGTCTGAGGATGTTACCTCACCAGCTAGACTATAGTGAATGATAGGACGTCTGTGTGTGGTACCGGGATGCACATAAACCAGGAATAAAACATGATCATTGCTCAGCAGTTCTGCTCTGTCGTGAGGTCAAACTCATATATGGGTAGTTGGTTTCCATTTTCATTGCAATATCCCTGGGGTGGAGGCAGCAGTCCCACACTTTATATTGTTTTGAAGACATGGGACCTGAGTTATAGTGTTATTTTTATTTTTTATATGCCGCCAATTGACACAGGACATTTGCATTCATATCAAAGGTGGAAAGATATGAAGTAAATAATTAAGGGAGGGAGAACTAGTTCATTAAAAGACTCTCTCACTCACTGTTTCTTTTTGTCAAACCATCCTTTTATACTTCACTCTTTTTATTATAGAACATTTTACCAGGCAGAGTTGTAGACTAGTGTAATGGGCCCATGTGCTTATTACCCAGCTGTAACACACACACCCTCATTCACCCTACACCAGAGTATTCTGAAGCAACTGGTTCATTATCTGTATCTGTAATACTTCAGTATTAATATTAATCTCTAAAATATAAGGACTCTTTAAAAAAAAAAACCCAGAATCTGATTATCATGCCTTTAAAAAATCAACAATAATTGTTATACCCATTAGTGTTCTTATTTTCTTGACAGTCTGACACACTTTCTTTTTTTTTTTCAGTTCTATTGGGGTATAATTTACGAACTATAAACTTCACCCATTTTATTTATTTTTTTTTTAAAGATTTTATTTATTTATTCATGATAGTCACAGAGAGAGAGAGAGAGAGAGAGAGAGGCAGAGACACAGGCAGAGGGAGAAGCGGGCTCCATGCACCGGGAGCCCGACGTGGGATTCCATCCCGGGTCTCCAGGATCGCGCCCTGAGCCAAAGGCAGGCGCCAAACCACTGCGCCACTCAGGGATCCCACTTCACCCATTTTAAATGTACAGTTTGATTTTTAGTGAAATTAGACAGTTGTGCAGATACTAGCATAGTCCAGTCTTAAAACACTTATACATCTTTAATGGTTTTTTGAATCAGAATTTTTTAGGGCTCATATGTTGTGATTGCAAAAAAAAATTAAAAATTGAAAATAAAGTGGTTGGGCTGCTGGATGATACCAATGGTTTTTTTTTTTTTTTTTTTAAGATTTTATTTATTTATTCGTGAGAGACACACAGAGAGAGGCAGAGGGAGAAGCAGGCTCCCTGCGGGGACCCTGATGAGGGACTCATCTGGAACTCCAGGATCATGCCCTGGGCCAAAGGCAGATACTTAGTCACTGAGCCACCCAAGGTGTCCCAATACCTGTGTATTAAAAGAGACTTAACATGTCATTTATCATAAATGTTCATCTTCCCCTGTACTTCCTGTAAATTGGGTTTGGAGACTCACTGAGTTTCAGGTTCCATTCCTTTTTTAGCAAGGTTACATTATAGATGGTGTAGTGTCCTTCCAATGGGATGTGTGATTATCTTTTCTCTTGATTTTAGCAACCTCTGATAATCATTGCCTAAATCCATTATTTTACTAGGACTGCAAAATGGTGGTTTGCTAATTTCATTTTCCTTCTGCCCTTATTTCCTGGAATGCTTCTAAGATAAACTTGCCTTCTTAAACCGCTTGGTATCCTAAGTTTGAATTTGAATATGAAAGCAACTTCAGTGCTTCATTCTTAGATTTATTTACCATTTTTCAAAATAATGGGTTGATTTGCCAGCATAAGCCAAAGCAACCATTGAGTTTTGTTATGTTTTTTAATGTCTAATTATAAAGTCAGAGATTCAGATGTACTGGAAGTGTTTCAGTTTATGGTGGATATTGTCCTCTTTGATACTCAGTTATTCCATTTGGCCAGTTGGAATTGCATCAGCTTGGCACTTCCTTCTTTTGAACACAACTCTAGTAGCTTTTGGTAACCTATTTTCTTTCTTTCTTTTTTTTAATTTATTTATTAATGAGAGATACAGAGAGAGAGGGAGGCAGAAGGAGAAACAGGCTCCATGCAGGGAGCCGGACAAGGGACTCGATTCTGTGACTCCAGGATCAGGCCATAGGCTGAAGGCGGCGCTAAACCACTGAGCCACCGGAGCTGCCCTGGTAACTTCTTTTCTTTGTGGTATGACAAAAATTTGGGGGCTCATCTGGTACATTTTGTGCTACAGATCTCGGGTCAGTCCTTTCTTCAAAGAGTACTTGTTCTTTAACATGGAAAAATTTTTTATATTCAGAGACCATAGTTGGGGTGCTAGGAAGGTCATTACTATTGGATAGGTTATTTATCACTAGGACAAAGCTAGAAAAAAATGTTTGAGATGAAATACATCATTAATTCATACTGCTAATTCCAATTCAAACTCAGGACCACAAGGATTTTTTTTAATTTTAATTTTAAAAAAATTTAACCTAATTGATTGTGTGTTTGTGTCTCCTTCCTCCACACTGAAAATTCTCATTTTCAACTACTGCTGAAAAACACAGTTTTGAGCAGCACAGGTCCACTTATATGTGGCTTATTTTGGATATAGTACAGTACTGAAAATGTAATTTCTCTTCCTTATGTTTTTCTAAACAGCATTTTCTTTTCTCTAGCTTTCTTTATTGTAAGAACACAGTATATATACATATAATATAGAAAATATGTGATCATGTTCATATTATCGGTAAGGTTTCTGGTCAAGAGTAGGTTTAGTTAAGTTTTGGAGGAGTCAAAAGTTATACATGGATTTTTGACTCTTCAGAGGCTTGGGACCTCTAACCCTAGCATTGTTCAAGGGTCAACTGTACACCAATATAATCATTTATTTGCTTATCAGCCCAAATTGCTGTCTTAGAACTATACCAACACTATTATAAATAATATGTTTATTAAAAACAGTTAAACTTTTTCTTTTTTTGAGTTTATTTGTTTAAGTAATTTCTTTTTTTTTTTTTTAAAGTTTTTTTGTTTTTTATTTATTTATGATAGTCACACAGAGAGAGAGAGAGAGAGGCAGAGACATAGGCAGAGGGAGAAGCAGGCTCCATGCACCAGGAGCCCGACGTGGGATTCGATCCCGGGTCTCCAGGATCGCGCCCCAGGCCAAAGGCAGGCGCTAAACCGCTGCGCCACCCAGGGATCCCTGTTTAAGTAATTTCTACCCCCCAGCATGGGGCTTGTATTCATGATCCTGTGATCAAGACTCACATGCTCTTCTGACTGAGCCAGCCAGGCCCCCCAAGAGTTTAAGTTTTTTAAAATTTTTTGTTCTTTATTTGTTTGTTTCCCTTTTCAGGGATAGTCTGCTAAGAAATATACAATAACATCACTGAGTTTTAAAGTCACTTGGAAATAATCTCTTTGTGTGGTTATTCTACTAAAACATACAAGTTTGAGTTTATTTGCTTTATTTGAATTTCATTTTTAGGAAGTACATTTTTTAAACAGCTTCATGGAGGTATAATTTACATAGCATAAATTTACCCATTTACCAATTTTTAGTAAATTTATAGAATTGTACATCCATCACGAAAATCCAGTTTTGAACTTTTTTTTTATCGCCCCCCCCCCCAAAGGATTCTTTGTACCAGTTTTCATTTACTTCCCATGCCCAGACAAACATGGTTTTGCTTTCTGGCTTTATAGATTGCTTTGAGCTGGACATTTCATATGAACTGAATCAATAGGTAATATTTTGCATCTGGCTCCTTTCGTTTTGCATAATGTTTTTGAGGTTTATCTATTTTGTAGCACCTCCCAGCAGTGTGATCCTTTTTATTGCCAAATGGTGTTCCATTGTATGGCTATAACATATTTTGTGTATCCTTTTGCCAGCTTATAGACATTTGGGTTATTTTTAAATTTTGGCCATTTTGAATAATGCTGCTATGAACATTCTTATACAAGTCTTCTATGAACATATGTTTTAATTTCTCTTTGGCAGACACCTAAGTGTGGAATTGCTAGGTCATATGATCAGTTTATATTTAACATTTTAAGCAACCCTTTTAAGAAACTGTCCAACTGTTTTCCAAAATGATCATACCATTTCACACTCCCCCTAGCAATGAACATGGGTTCCAGTTTCTACACACCCTTTCCAACATTTGCTTTGCCTAGTTCCCCATCTTTCTTTTTGATTATAGCCGTTTTTGTAAGTGTAAAGTGCTTTCTCATTTTGGCTTTAATTTGCATTTCTCTAATGTTGAACATCTTTTCAAGTTCTTATTGGCCATTTGCACATTTTCTTTGGCAAAACATCTACTTAAATCTTTTGCCTGGTTTTAGAAATTAGGTTTTTGTCTTCTTATTATTGAGTTCTATAAGTTCTTTATATATTCTGGGTACAAATACTTTGTCAGATATATGATTTGCAAATATTTTCCCCCATACTGGGGTTTGTCTTTTCTTTTCCTTAATGGTGTCTTTTGAAGTACAAAAAGTTTTAATTTTGATAAAGTTAAATTTAATAATTCTTTTATGGATAATATTTTTAAAATTTTTATTTATTTATTTGAGAGACACAAAGATAGGGAGAGGGAGCATGAGCGGGGGGTGGGGGGCAGGGAGGGCAAAGGGGAGGAAGAAGCAGACTTCTCACTGAGCAGGGAGCCCAATCTGGGGCTCTGTCCCAGGACCCGGGATCATGACCTGAGCCGAAGGCAGGTATTTCACCGACTGAGCCACCCAGGTGCCCCTATGGATCATATTTTTGGTGTGATTTCTAAATTTCTTGCCTACCCCAGGGTCAGGTAGATTTTCTATTATGCTTTCTTCCAGAAGTTTTATAGTTTTATAAAACTATTAAAAAAGTATATATCAATATAGTTGATATTTAGGTCTTAGATAAGTTGATATTAGGCCTTAGATTTTTTAGATATTTTTTGTGTATAGTGTAAGGTAAGGGTTTTTGTTGAAGTATAATTGACATACAACATATTCATTTACATGTACAGCATAATGATTTGGTATTTGTATGTATTGAAAAATCATCATCCCAATAAGTCTAGTTAGCTTGTCAACATATGTAGTTACAAAAATTTTTTCTTGGGACGTCTGGGTGGCTCAGTGGTTGAGCATCTGCCTTTGGCTCAGGTCATGATCCTGGGGTCCTGGGATCAAGTCCTGAATCGGGCTCCCTGTGAAGAGCCTGCTTCTCCCTCTGCCTATGTCTCTGCTCTCTCTCTGTGTCTCTCAAGAATAAATAAAATTTAAAAAACTTTTTTCTTATGATTACAATGGAATATTATTCAACCTTAAAAAAGAAGGAAACACTGTTATTAGTGACCACATGGAGGGTATATGCTAAGTGAAATAAGCCAAAGACAAATACTGCATGGAATTACTTATATGTAGAATCTTAAAAACTGAATAAAGTCAAACTCACGGAAGCACAGAGTAAAAAGTGGTTTCCAGGGCATGAGGGCTGGAGCAAATAGGAAGAGGTTGGTAAAAGATTTCACTCAGTTACAAGATGAATAAGGCCTGAGGATCTAATGTGTAACATGGTGACTGTATTTGATAGCCTTGTGTTGTGTAATTGAGATTTGCTAAGTGAGTAGAAAAATGTTCTCACTCCCCACCCCCAAAAAAGGAAACAAAATATGTGAGGATGTGTTAATTAGCCCAGTGAAGGGGGGGAATTCCTTTCATAATGCATACATGTACTAAATCATCACATTGTACACTTCAAATATTTTACAGTTTGTCAGTTATACCTTAATTAAAAAAAAAAAAAAAAAGACAAATCTGGGTAGTTGGTATACCTGTGTGTCATTACTTCTCTCAGATGACAGAGAAGAGAAATATATGTATGTATACTAATCAGTGTATATAAACATATCCATAAACAATTCTCTATATAACCATATGTGTCCATATTAAGCCAAGCATGAGTTCCTATTGATGTCTTCAACTGTAGTTCATTACCAAAGGGACCACTCGCCTGCTGTAACAGTAACCTGGCTCCCACCATCCACCATTCATTTACTTAATTGCTTAGTTCTACTATACAGGTATAGCAGTATCAAAATTGTTAACCTGTACCCCTGTGGGAAACAACTTTAACCACTAGAGTACTGTGCTTATATGCAATTTCTTTTGCCTTTAGTCTTACAATTTCCACTCATTTCCAAAGTTACTGAGGACAACAACATCCTCCCACTTCACCTCCAGTGAGGTCATTTTATACATTCATGATATAGTTGGATTGTTTCCTCACATTCTGAATTCCATTCTGCTGTCCCCCAACCTCCTAAATGATGTTTTTAAAGTTTGCATACATTAATGCTCACTTTCTGTGCTGTTACACTCTGTGGGTTTTGATAAATGCACTCATATATCCACAATACAGTATCATACAGATAGTTTCATCACCCCCCCCCCCCAAAAAAAAATAAAATCTGTGCATCACCTATCAAGCCGACTTCTCTTAACCTGCACTCCTGGCAACCACTGATCTTTATATCATTGTCTTAGTTTGTTTGTTTTTTTTTTCCTTGAAAGAGAGAGTGCATGCACACAAGCTGGGGTGGGTGGGGAGGGGCAGAGGGAGAGGAAGAGAGAGAATCCTAAGAAGGCTCCACACTAGGCATGGAGCCCAACATAGGGCTTTATCTCATAACCCTGAGATCATGACCTGAGCTGAAATCAAGAGTCGGATGCTTAACTAACTGAGCCGCCCAGGCTGGGTTTGTCTTTTTCAGCTGGCTTACATAGGAATATGTGTTTATGAGTTGTCCGCATCTTTTTGTGGTTTGATAGCTCATTTCTTTTTATCGCTGAATAAAATTCAGTATATATATGCGAAAGTTTGTTTATACAGTCACCTATTGAAGGACATCCTGATTGCTTTCAGGACTGGTTTTGTTTGTGTTTTTATTTTTTGTTTTGTTTTGTTTTTAAGCAAGCTTTAGGCCCAATGTGAGACTCGAACTCACAATCCTGAGATCAAGAGCATGCTCTACCAACTGACCCAGCTGGGCACCGTGTTTTGGTTTTTGATTATTGTGAATACAGCTGCTATAAGTATTCACATGCACATTTCTGTGTAGATATAAGTTTTTGGATCAGTTTGGTAAATATCTAGGAGTGTGATTTCTGGGTTATTTGGTAAGATTATGTTTGGTTTTGGGGTGCCTGGGTGGCTCGGTGGGTTAAGCATCTGCCTTCGGCATGGGTGGTGATCCCAGGGTCCTGGGATCGAGCCCCACATTGGACTCCCTGCTCAGTAGGGATCTCTTGCTCCCACTCCTGCTCCCTCTGCTTGTGCTGTCTCTGCCAAATAAATAAATAACATCTTTTTAAAAAAAGATTATGCTTGGTTTTGTAAGAAAGTGCCAAACTGTCTTTCAAAGTGGTCGTACCATTGTGCATTTTTAGCAGCAGTGAGTGAGTTCCTATTGCTCTACAACCTCATCAGCAATCATTTCAAATAAAAAAATCTTTTTTAGCCATTCTAATAAATGTGTAATGGCATCTGTTTTAATTTACAATTTTCTAATGACAAATATTGTTTAGCACATTTTTATTTGCTTAGTTGCCATCTATATATATCTACTTGATGAGGTGTGTGTTCAAATTTTTTGCCCATGTTTTAAATATTCAATTTTAAGAATTCTGTGTGTATTTGCTTATAAGAATTTTATATGATACATGTTTTACAAATCTTTTCTCCCTGTTGGTAGCTTGTCTTTTAATAGTTTTAACAGCGTGTTTCATAGTTTTTAATTTCAATAAAGTCCAGTTTATAATTTTTTTTCCCTGCATGGATCACATTTTTGGTGTTGTATCTAAAAATTCATGACCTAATCCAAGATTACCTAGATTTTCTCCTATGATTTCTTCTAGCAGTTTTCCACATTTGCATTTTTACATTAGGTCTATATTCTAATTTGAGCTAATTTTTGTAAAAAGTAGAAGGCTTATATCTGTGTTTTTGCATACAAATACCTAATTCTTCCAACATCAGTCTTGTGGACAAGACTGTCCTTTCTCCATTGTATTATCTTTGCTCCTTTGTCAAAGATTTGTTGATTATATTCGTATTGGTCTATTTCCGAGCTACATATTCTGTTCTATTGATGTATGTGCCTATTCTTTTGCCAATACCATGCTGTCTTCATTATTGTGGCTTTATTGTAAGACTTGAAATCTGACAGTGTGAGTCTTCCAAATTTGTTCTTTTTCTTTAATATTTTGAAGGCTATTCTGTCTTTGACTTTCTATATAAGCTTTAGAAAAATGTTGTCAATATCTACAAAAATGCTTGCTGGAGTTTGTTTTTTTTTTTAAGATTTTATTTATTTATTCATGAGAGACACAGAAAGAGAGGAGCAGAGACACAGGCAGAGGGAGAAGCAGACTCCATGCAGGGAGCCCGATGCGGTACTTGATCCCCGGACCTCAGGATCGCGCCCTGGGTGGAAGGGAGGCGCTCAACCGCTGAGCCACTCAGGCATCCCATTGCTGGAGTTTTTAATTGGGGTTGCATTGAATCTATAGATCAATTTGGGAAAAACTGACATCTTGACAATATAAAACTGTTCAGTTCATGAAAGATCTTGATCTTTGATTTATTTCATCAGAGTTTATAGTTTTCTGCATATAAATCTTGCATATAATTTGTTAAATTTATACCTAATGTTTCTTTTATTTTTGGCACTTTTGTAGATAGTATTATTTTTAACTTCGAATTCCAGTTGCTAATTGCTGGAATAGGAAAACAATTGACTCTTCTATATTAAGCTTATACCCTGCAATATAGCAATAATGAATATTATATTCAGTCATTAGTTCTAAGAGATTTTTGGTGAAATTTTGGGATTTTTCTACGTAGACAACCATGTCAACTGCAAAGTTCTTTTTTCCTTCACAATCTGTATACCTTTTATTTCCTTTTTCCTATCTTATTGCATTATTTAAGATTTCTAGTATGATGCTGATTATGAGTAATGAAGGGGAACATTCTCACCTTGTTCCCAATCTTAAGGAGAAAGTGTCTAGTTACTCACCATTAAATATAATTGCTGCAGGATTTTTGTAGATGCTCTTTATCAAGTTGAGAAATTTTCTCCCTATTCCTAGTTTGCTGAGAATGTTAGATTTTGTCAAATGCTTTTTTCTTTCAACTGATAAAATCATACAATATTTATTCTGTAGTCTTTTTAAAAGATTTTATTTATTTGAGAGAGCGAGAGAGACCACAGGAGCAGGGGAAGGGGCAGAAGGAGAGTCAGAGAATCTCAAGCAGACCCCATGCTGAGTGCAGAGCTGACTCGGGGCTCAACCCCTCAACCTTGAGACCATGACTTGAGCCAAAACCAAGAGTCGGACACTCAGCTGCCTGAGTCACCCAGGCCTCCCACTTCTGTAGGCTTCTGATGTGGTAGATTACACTGATTGATTTTTGAATGCTGAAACAGACTTTCATATCTAGAAGAAATCCTACTTGGTGTCATCTATAATTCCTTTTATACATTGTTGGATTTGATTTGCTAATATTTTGTTGAGGATTTTCATGCCTATGTTCATGAGAGGTATTGGTCTGTAATTTTTCTTTTCTTGTAATATCTATTTGGTTTTGGTATTAGGGTAATCTTGGCCTCATAGAATGAATTAGGAAGTATTCTGTTTGCTTCTATTTTCTGGAGGACACTGTAGAGAATTGATATATTTCTTCCTTAAATGTTCGATAGAATTTACCAGTGAAACATTTGGGCCTAATACTTATTGATTATTCATTTCTTAAAAAGATTTTATTTATTTTAGAGAGAGAACATAAGTGAGTGGGAGGAGGAGCTGAGGGAGGGGAGAGAGAGAATCCCAAGCAAACTCCATGCTGAGCATAGAGCCTGTCACATGGCTCAATCTGATGCCCCATGAGATCATGACCTGAGCTGGAATCAAGAGTTGGATGCTTTGCCCACTGAGCTGCCTAGGTGTCCCTATTCAGTTTTTAAAATGGATCCAGATTTTCTATTTCTCCTTGTGTGAGTTTTGTTAGCTTGTGTGTTCCAAGGAATTGGTCCATCTAAGTTATCAAATTTGTTGGCATAGATTGTTATATAATACATCTTTATTCCCTTTCATGTTCATAAGGTCAGTAGCGCTTATTCTCACTACTTTTAAGTGGATTTCTTTCTTTATTTTTCTTTCTTCTTCTTCTTCTTCTTCTTCTTCTTCTTCTTCTTCTTCTTCTTCTTCTTCTTCTTCTTCTTCTTCTTCTATTTTTTTTAGAGAGGGAGGGACAGGGGGTAGAGGGAGAGGGACAGAGAGAATCCGAAGCAGACTCCATGCCTAGTTCAGAGCCTGACACGGTGCTCTATCTCACAACTCTGGACCATGACCTGAGCAGAAATTGAAGCCTGATGCTTAATTGACTGAGCCACCTGGGCACTCCTAAATGGATTTCTAAATATTATCATCAGTAGTTATAAAGAGTGTAACTCCCTATATATTGGGAAAAGTACTACTTTTGTTTAAAAATTAATTATATAACTTTAAAATTATATCCATTGGTATCTAAATATATTAATTTGCTATCTACCATTATCCATTTTAAAACTACATAAACAAGTTCATTGTTAGCTGTTGAAAATATTACATCATTTTTCTCTTTGAACTTATATTTCCATTTCAGAATTTTATCTTAACATAACATATTTTTATGCTTAAAAATCTTTTTTTAGGGCAGCCCGGGTGGCTCAGCAGTTTAGCGCTGCCTTCAGCCCGGGGCGTGATCCTGGAGACCCAGGATCGAGTCCCACGTCGGGCTCCCTGCATGGAGCCTGCTTCTCCCTCTGCCTCTCTCTCTCTTCTCTGTGTATTCTCATGAAGAAATAAATAAAATCTTAAAAATAATAAAATAAAATAAAAAAATAAAAAATAAATCTTTTTTAAAATTTAAATTCAGTTTAGTTAACATATAGTGTATTATTAGTTTCAGGGGTAGAATTTAGCGATTTATCAGTTGCATATAACACCCAATGCTCATTACATCAAGTGTCCTCCTGAATGCCCATCTCCCATTACCCAATTACCCCATCCCTCCACCCACTACTTAAAAATTTTAATACTGTCTTATAAATAAAAAGCAAAAATGTTTATTGTAAATACATCTTGTTATAAAATAGACTTTGTCCTTCTTTCAAAATCACAATTAGTTCAAACACCCATGGCCGAATGTGACTTGCTGTCTGAATGATACAAGAGTCAATGTTAATTCTGTTACTATTTTTTATTTTTATAGATATAATTGCTAAGAAATCTTGTCTGCATATCTAAGCAGATAGGAGTGGAAGGGTTCCGCTAGAGCAATGTCACTCAACCTTCTGAACTCCTTCTGAGTTAAATGCCAAAAATCACTTGGTGATCTTTCATCAAAAATTATTTTTTGATATCTAGAGTGAATAACTATTAGGAGCTCCTTCCATTTTGTCAAAAGCAATGAATTAGGGCAGCCCCGGTGGCGCAGCAGTTTAGTGCCGCCTGCAGCCCTGGTTGTGATCCTGGACACCCGGGATCGAGTCCCACGTCAGACTCTCTGCATGGAGCCTGCTTCTCCCTCTGCCTGTGTCTCTGCCTCTCTCTCTGTGTCTCTCATGAATAAATAAATAAATCTTAAAAAAAAAGCAAGCAATGAATTAGAAACTACTTGAAACACAAGAAGATATTTTATTTAGTCATCAGCGTCATGCACTTTCCCAAATGCAACCTCCACATTTCAAATCAAGGTTTTGCATGGGGAGGAAATGCATTGTTATTAGATTTGGGATGGGGAAGAGGTAAATATTTCTTTTGTAAAGTGAGAGGAAGATTTGTTATGAAGGGGGAGGTGAGTAGAGGAATTTGTAAGATACTTGATCCTGGTCAAACTCAAGTTGGACAGTTTGGGAAAGGATACAGGTAGAACTTGAGACTCTGAAAAACATTTCCCTCAAAACTAAACATGCCTAGATAATCCTTGGAAAGATTTTGTGTTTCTGGAAGCGTGTAACCTATTTTGAGAACCCTTCTATGGAAGAGGCAGGAAGGCATCCTTAATAAGATGACATTTAATGAGATACCTGAAGGAAGTGAGGTGATGTGGAGCCATGTAGCTTTTTGGAAGAAGAGCACTTTAAGCAGCAGGAACTGCAAAGGCAAAAGCCTTAAGGTAGGTGGGCTTGGAATGTTCTGGCAATAGCAAGGAGGTCAGGGTTAGTTGTTGCAGTGACTAAGAGTGAGAGTGGTAAGTTATGAATTCAAAGAGGCAATGAGAATGTTAGGTTTTAGAATCCAAGGCGGAAATTTGGGATTATATTCTTTGGGATGGATGGCTTTCCATTGGGGGTTTTTAGCATGGGGATGACATGATCTGACTTTCATTTTACAAGCTCACCTATGCTGCTGTGTTATTAATTACTTGGAAATATTGTTGCCTTTATCATTTTCCAGTAGTTTTGTTAACTACTCTTTCTGAATTCATAACTGCAGATGACAGTTTTACCTGCACAGGATTATGAAAATCATCTGACCCTTGAGGAATTTGGGCTGCTACCTTGTCTGTGTGTGGTTTTCTGAGGTTTTTTAGCCTCAGAACTATTGTATTCAAAAGGAAGCCCCCTACTTTCTGCATGTTATCAGTTGCATTTCAGCCATCAATGTTGGGGTTTGGGAGTCAGGTTGGTGCACTGAGGTCCTAGCTGATGACCTGCAGGTCATGGAATCAGACCTTCCTGCAGGTACAGGAAGCAGACTCTGAAACCACATGGGGAGTTTACTCGGGGAGTGCACCTTTGGACATTACCTGTTAGGGATGAGAGGATGGGGGGAGGCTGGTGGGACCAATAGAAGGAGATGCTGGACTGTGATGCAGCTGCAACAGAGCTCTTGGCCATCCTGAAAGTGGGTGGCTCTTCAGAGTTTTCTCCGTAGAAGGGTGTAGCCTGGGCCTTAATACCTCCCTCATCATCTGGTCAATGAAAAGAGACTCCAGGCCACCTGGTGAATGAGGACCCTGGTCTTGAAGAGGATGTGTGGTGGCATGGCATCCCACCCTCTACTGATGATTAGCTGGAGGATCCTTCTATGGATCATCATGCCTGTCCTCAACATCACCATTTTGAAGCTAAAGAAACAGACGCCCAGAGGGAGTGCAGATGTGTATCTGTTACTCATATTCTCCTGTGTTAATGACAAAACCCAAAATGACTTCACCACCCGCCTTCTTTTCTAAAGGAAGGAGAGGCTCAAACTTAGTCTTCATTTTCTAAAGTATTTGCATATTCCAGCCGAGAGTTTGCAGCTACTGTTAGTGCTGCCTCTATTTATTCGTTTATTTTTAAGAAACACTTCTCTTACTTCAGAGCAGCCACATGGACTCCCGAGGCGGTGGCAGAGATCACTTCTCCCCCGCTCCACGCACATTCTGTTCCCCTCATCCGGCCCTGCGACACGCCTTACAGAGAAGACCCGAGCTGTGCCTGCAGCGGGACGAGTCCACTCACAACAACCGAGACCTTTCAGCCAACGCGCAGCGCGCCTGGTGGACAGAGAGATTTGCTCTGCTTGGATGCTTCTGTCTTCCCACGTTCACTGTGGCAGGAACGTCTCTGACCACGCGCTGGTCATGTTCCCTTATCTGTGAATTTTTCTTCCCCAAAAAGAAATGGGGTAGGACTGAAACAACCAGATTTCAAGTGGGGACTGAATGCAGTAACTTAACTGAAAGAGATGGTTTGGAGACAACTGGGGAAAATCGAATATATTGAGAAACACTGTTACCGATTATTACTGCTTTGCCTAGGAGTGATAATGGATCTGTTGTCATGTTAAATTTAAGTTTTTATATATGAGGATTAATATTGAAATATTTACAGATAATATAACATAAGGTCTTGGGATGGCTTAAAATATTCCAGAAAGTAAGAGGACTTTGTGACATAAGGCTGGCAAAATGTTGGTGGTAGTTGGAGCTGCATCACAGTCCAGGGGGGTTGAATTCTACCACTTTCTTAACTTTTGTGAGCATTTGGAATTCCGCATAATAAAAATTTAAAATATTTTTTTCATGTCTGGTTTTTAAATTTTCATCTCACTGGCTAGAAGCTTAAATAAGGGGTCGTCTAGTTCAGTATTGGACTTCTGGCAGTGTAAGTGTCCTAGTTTAGAGAAGAGGCATACCACAGCCTGCAAAAATGCCCAGCTGGACCCCATCTGATTATGCTCAGTCTCTAAGACTCCCTGGGTTTCACTGTCAGTGGCCTCAAGCATGGCTGAAGGAAGGGTGTATGTACAGAGCAAGCAGGACTGAGTTCAAATCCCTGGCCACTCTTCATAAGGAGAACCATCTTAAATGTCATCTGGGCCCTCTCAATCTCATTTATTAAACTGGGACTTGTTTTGAGGGTTAGAAATAACGTATAGAAACTATCTATTGCATAGCTGGTGGCTGGTAGAATGAAAGTCGTTATTAATGAAAAGCTGCTCCTTCTGTTGTGGGAAATAATCCTTTGTCTTGCAGTCAGTCAACCAGAAGGCAAGAGCCTTGTTGTGGGAGAAGTTGGTCCTGGGAGTTTATCTGCATCTGGAAGGAATGAGTCCTTGTTGCTAGATTTCTCCCATAGGTCCCACATCACCCTGAACTTTAATCCCTTTTATGTAGGTGTACTTACCAGTCTGTGTTTATGACTTGGGTTGAGAATTTGAAATGCACGTTTATTTTAAACATGAAGATATAGGAGGAAGCTTAAGACAGCCTCTCAATTGAACACCAATACAAAATAAATTTACAAAAAAAAAAAAAAAAAAAAGACAGCCTCTCACATTTGTTTGCTCCTTTGGGATCTGCTGACCACAGGGATCACCCAGAGATCCTGATTCTTTGACTGGGGCTCCATTCTCTAAAATGAGGAAATCTGCTCCTTGGTGCAATGTGGAAACAAATAATGATAATAATAATAATAATAATAATAATAATAATAAATGCCATGCATGAAGGTTTTTCGGTAGTATACTTATTTTAATCTCTGTTGCTTCTAAAAGTAACACACCATGAAAATACATTCAGTTATTTTATATCATTTTTCATTTGTCTATTTACAAGTACTTTTTCAGTTTTTCGAAGTGCGTGTTTATAATTTCATTTTATTTATTCTAACAGTATTCTTGTGAGCTAGGAAGGTGGGAAATAATATCATTTGGAGACAGAGAGGGCCAAGGTGAAGGACTTCTTTCCAAACACCGGATCTCACTTCCACCCCAGCGTCTTATCCATTAATTAGACCCAGGCTTTTCCACGGGCACAGTGTAATCTCCCCATTGATCTTGAAGTCACACCTGGTTAATTTCCCAGCTGACAACTGCCACCCGCTCTCCTCCCCATGGGAATTTCCCAAGGGGAACCTGGCCAGCACTGACTCAGCCAACCCACACCTCACCCAGCCTTCCAGCAGCTACCACTTCACCCACCTTGATCATACTTGAGGGTGATCAAAAGTAACACCTTTTTGGGAGAGGGCTAGGCTTCTCACCACAGATGATATTGCCTCCCCCTCAGCAGTTGGTGTCATGTTCATTCAGACTCACAGATCATGTTGAGTTTCAAGAACTGCTGTGAGGACCAGAACTAGGGGAAGAAGCTCATTTCCTGGTAGTCTGTGGGAGTGGTTGACTCCGAATCTCTGAATCCCCTACTTCTTTGCTTGGGGATAGCAGCAGAGGACATAATATTTGTTCCTCTTCCACTTATTTTCTCAATGTGTTTCTGAGATGTCTAAGGTCTTGGCAGATGGCCTTTTGCTGACTTGCTATTCTTCCTTAGTTTTATCAGTTTGAGTTGGATGTTAATAGGAGCCATTATTTATTAAGCCTATACCATGCATCAGGCACTATGTGAAGCACAATAGTCCTCTTGTCAACAATTATAGAGCCCTGGGCTGCAGTTGTGAATAAAGCTCTCCCAAAGCTTATAATCCCTTGAGGGCGACAGCCAGTGACCAACTGCTTATTTAAATGATTACAAGGGAGAGAAGCCCGATGAAGGGGACGTCAGGGCACTCTGGAGTCTGTAACTGATTACCGTACTTCATCTCCTTTGCATGGTAGGGAGGCAGGTATTGCATCCCTCACTTTCCAGACAAGACACCTGATGCTGAGAGAGTCTAGGGAATTTCTTAGTGAAGGGCAGTGCTGGGGTTTGACTCAAGATCTATCTAATGCCAAGGACTTGCCATGCTCCTACACGGTACTTAATGCGTATGTTCAGAAACAAAACTACTCACTGCTGTTGGAAGTGCACATCTTCTGTAAGTTAAATTTAGCCACATCATTGTTATATTAACAGATCAAAGGTTCTTATCCCTGGGAAACAGTGAAACTTCTGGAACTTTTTGCAAATTTTAGGAACTATGTGCTTGTATTTCTAGGGAGAGGGTCCTTAAATCATACCATGTTCTCTAAGGGACCAGTGACACCAAAAGTTTGATAGCTGCTGCATTAGTTTGTATTCATGGCCCTGCTCCTGACTCTGGTCTCAACCCACTCAGCAGGTAGCTGAAACACACCCAGTGCAGAAAGAGGTGGGAGTCACTGATCCTCACCTGTTTGCAAGGTGCCGGGAATGATGACCAAGGGTTCATCTGCATCTCAGTTTTCCTCCTAATTTTCCCCTGCCAAGCCCCACAGCTGGTGTAGGTCTCCCCTGGGGCACTGACATCTTATCCCAGTATTAAGTGGTGAAGTTGTACCTGATAATCCAGCATTTCAGATGTTGTATTAGTTTTCTGGGTTCACGAAGTACCAGCACACCTGTGTTGCTCGAGACAAGAGAAACGCATTCCTTCACAGTTCTGTAGGCCAGAAGCCTGAAATCAAGGTGTTGGCACGGCCACAATCCCTCTGAGGGCTCTAAGGAAGAATCCTTTCTTGCCCTTTCCTGGCTTTTGGTGGTCTTAGGCACTCTGGTGTTCCTTGGCTTATAGCTGCATCACTCCCATCTCTGCTTCTTCATTTTTCTGACGTTCCTCTGTCTCTGTATCTCTCATAGACTTCTGATCTAGGACACGTGTTATTGGATTTAGGACCCACCCCAATCCAGTATCACCTCATCTTAACAATTTCAGCAGCAAAGACCCTATCTCCAACTAAGGCACTGGGAGGAGGACAACATGAATTTTTGGGGAGTGCTGTTCAACCCACTACAGATATATTCTTTGATTTTTGTCTTCTGTTGACAAAATAAGTACTTCTCAGTAAAAGAGCAGTAACATCAGAAGCCTTCTGAGTAGTTTATACAGTAGTGTGCATGAATTTATCAGGTCTTTTTCTAAAAGTAGGTTCTGGTCAGACAAGAAGGTGAGAAGTTACTGGGTAGCTACATGGGAAGGGCATAAGCTCCTCACAGAGGAGACGACTGAGCAGGTAGGCTAGAGACACCAAAGATAAGTTTTCTCCACTTCATAATTTTGCCTAGGAGAGATCTTAATGTGGAATTCATTCATTTTGTTAATATAGTCATTCTAAAAATATTGAATCTTTGATATGTGTAATGAGTTGTGAGGACAAAGACAGTGAATCAGATATGGTCTATCTACCCTAAAGGAACCTGTGGTGTCACAGGGGAAGTGAACAGACCCAGCCTACTCATCCTGCAAGGCAAAAAGTGACTGATGTCCCATTGGATGCCACCTAAAGCCCTAGCAGAGTAGAGACATGGGAACAGCCATGTGTAGGTCTATCCCAGTGGTGGGTCAGGAAATTCCTGATGATGAATTTCCACCACCTCATGATGGTGGAGGAATTGAAACTAGATTTTCAAGGATGGAAATGTGGAGACAATGGAAACAGGAAAGGAGAACCACAAGACAAACACACCAAGGTGGGGGATCTGAGGCATGAATGGGAAATGGCAAGGTTTGGCTAGGTCTACTGAGCATTAAGCAAGTGGATTATAGGGGCCTTGAATGCTAGGCTAAGAAAGTCAGGCTCTAGATTTTACTAACAGGGCCATGAGGGATCACTGAAAGCAATAGAGCTATGAAAACCAGGATTAGAGTTATGCTATAAGAAGGCTCACTGGACAAGCAGTGGGTGTGGTGGGAGGAAAAAACAGACAGGGAGTCACATAGGAGGCCACAGAAAGGGTCCTGGGCAGAGGATGGAAAACAGAATCCATGTGAATGGGGCGAGGGAGCTCATAAATAATCATGAGACATAATCTGTAGTGAGGGGAGGACTGGGCAACTCACTGGATGATGCCAAGTGTTTTATTTTTTAGAATTGGAAACAACATCCATTTTTAAGTCGTGTTCTTTTGTTACACAGTATTTTACACACACAAAGGAACATAGGTAATGTCCATGTAAGTTATGAAGTGAAATTAGCACCCTTGATCCTACCACTTACCACTTACTCACTTATAGTTACACCAGTGTACCTGATCTCATCCCCTGCCCTGCCCTTAATTTCATGTTGACTATTTTCCTGCCTTTTTCTCAGAATTTTACTGTATCTGTTGGTATCCATAAAATGTTATTTTGTTTTGTTGGCTTTGAGCTTTATAAAAATGGTGTTATGCTGTGTGTATTCTTTCTCCATAACTATAACTATAACTATAACTATAACTATAAACTATAACTATAACTATATATATATATATTTAACTCAATACTGTTTCAAAAATTCATCCACTGCCAGTGGTCTTGCCTTTTAGAGAAATAGAAAACGCCGTGAATACTATTTGGATCTTTTCATCTCATGGGCAGAAGGCTTCTGTGGCTGGAGACATCTAGGGAGGAAGATATCTAGTCCCTTGGCTGCCACCCTAGAAGGCATTTCAGAGGAGCTAGCTTAGCCTTCTCTCTGTTCTTTTTTTTTTTTTTTTTTTAAGATTTTATTTTTTTTGAGAGACAGAGCAGAGAGAAAGAGAAAGAGCACAAGCAGGGGGAGCAGCATAGGGAGAGGGAGAAGCAGGCTCCTCGCTGGGCAGGGAGCCCGACATGGGGCTTATTCCAAGACTCTGGGATCATGACCTGAGCCAAAGGTGACACTTGACTGACTGAGCCATCCAGGTGCCCCAACCTTCTGTCTGTTCTATGGAAGCCCTGGGGAGCAGCTTCTGCCTAATGGTAACAGAGGAGAGGCACCATAGTAACACGTTCTGTGCCAAGGGACTCCATAAAGAAAACTTGCTGCCTTGAAAAACAACAATATCTTCTCTATGTGGTCTCTCTACATTGTGTCTCCATCAACAGCAGCTTTGGAAGGCCAAGCTTCTTATGTGTTGGCTCATGGATATCAATGTGTTTGTCCCAAGAGAAAGAGAGCCAAACAGAAGCTGCATTGCCTTTTATGATCCAGCCTCAGAAGTCATATAGCCATATAACCATATAGATTATGGGTATATGACTACCCAATTCTATGGGTAGAATTGTTACAAAGTTCCACTTAGGTTCTAGAGGATGGAATATAGATGCCATCTCTTATTGGGAAGTGTCAGCATCACATATAAGGATGGAACATATGGCATGGCCATCTTTGGAAATTTCAGTCTGCCACAGACCCTGACCTAGCAGAATGAAATGCCTTGATGTGTTTCTAGGAGAGAGTCCCAAGAAGGGATAGAAATATGCATATGAAGAATATTGGCCCAGAAAATAACCAGCCAGACATCTGGGCCTGGGTCTAGATACACCTCTTCTGCTTTAAAAACCAAGGAAATGGCAAAAACCCACACAAGTTGGGCTCAGCTTGTCTGCCTAGCAATCACTGTGCAGCACATTTAATTCCAATAACAAGAATTACCTTTGAGCTCATTTCTTTGGGGTGTCGTGCTAAGAACTGGCATAAAGACAATGTGAAGTTCATGTTGTGACATGCTCACCACCTTCTTACTGAAAAATGTGGTGACCAGAGAAAGGAGAGTAAGGTGACAGGAGAGAGGAAGAGGGAAAGAGGGAGAAAGGAAGAAAGGAGAAGAAATAAGACTAAATCAGGGAGAAATAAAAAGGATGGAAAGATTTTTTTAAATTTTCCATTTCTGTGTGAGTCTATTCTTCTGCTGCAATATAACTTTTGAGTTCTTTCCCTACAATCTCACACACCAAAAAGTTCAAGTACTAGGTTCTTAGGAGGAATTTGCAATAACACTGTGCATAGACAATGTTTTTAATCTAAAAAACTCAAAGCCTCAGGACACCTCTTTGAGGCACAGCTTCAAATACCACACCGGAATCCTCCCAGTATGCATACTATTGATCAGTGGGCTCATTTTCTGCCTTCCTCCATTCCAACTCCTTGGGACACCATCTTCCAAAGCACAGTCTATATCATGGTCTCTCTACTGAGGGTTCTTAGAGGTAGACGGGATTCGTGTGATTGGGTGTGAGCAAGGAAAACGAACTCCTTACTTGAGGCATGACCCAGTTCTGTTCTGTTGGGGGGAAGAGGGCCATTGCTCTGTTTGTGTCTCCACAGAACTTCCGACTGTGAAACTGAACAAAGAAAGGGGTATAGGGAATTCACATGCATTTGGCAACTGACTCTGGAGTCTCTTCCAGCCACTGTCTATCTGAGGTTATCTAGACAGTTCCATGGCCAGCCCCTACTCCTTCTGCTGGAACATGAGTCTGGGCCCATCTGAAGTTCTACAGAATTAATCTTCCAAGCTGAGGAGGCTTCTGGAATTTTCATTGTTCTTTCTTTCTTTTTTTAAAATAAGATTTTGTTTATCCACTTGAGAGAATGACCATGAACTGAGGGACAGAGGGGGGAGCAGAGGGAGAGAGAGAAGGAGGCTTCCCTCTGAGCAAGGAGCCCCATGCGAGACTTGATCCCAGGACCCTGAGATCATGACTTGAGTTGAAGGCAGATGCTTAACTGCCTGAGCTACCTAGACACCTTTGGTTGTTATTTTTATAACAGTTTTATTGAGATATAATTCACACACCATACTGTTCACCTATTTAAAGTGTACAATCCAGTGGTTTTTAGTATATTCAATTGTGCACCCATTACCACAATCAATTTTAGAACATTTCACCAACCAGAAAGGAAATCTTGTACCCATTCGCATTCAATCTTCATCTCTCCCTAACCACTGTCCTCCATGCTTCCACTCTAGGAAACCACTGACCACTTTTCCATCACTAATGGACCGGTCATTATTCTGGACTTTTCTTATGTATGGAATCCATATTTACAACATATGGTCTTCTGTGACTGGCTTCTTTTAAGGTATTCAAGTTTGTTCATACCATAGCATTTATCAGTCCTTCATTTCTTTTTATAGTCAAATACTATTCTAGTTTATGGATATATCACATTTTATTTATCCATTCATCAGTTGATAGACATTCATTTCCACTTTTTGACTCTTATGAATGATGTTGCTGTGAATATTAGCATACAAGTTGTTGAGTGGGCATGTTTTTATTTCTCTTGAGTATATACCAAGAAGAGAACTGCTAATTCATATGGTAACTTTTTGTTTAACCCTTTGAGGAACTGCCAGACTGTTTTCCAAAGTTGCTGCAGCATTTTACATTCCCAATGAGATCTCCAGTTTTTCTACATCCTCACCAATATTTGTTATTTCTGCCTTTTTAATTTAATTATATTCATCCTACTGAGTATAAGATGATATCTCATTATGGTTTTGACTTGCATTTCCCTGTTGTCTAGTAATGTTGAGCATTTTGTCATGTGCTCATTGATCTTTTGTATATCTCCTCCGGATAAATGTCTGTTCAGAGTCTTTGTTCATTTATTAATTGGTTTGTCTTTTTATTATTAAATTATAGAAGTTCTTTATGTGTTCTGGATACAAGTGCCTTACCAGATGTGTGAATTGAAATGTTTTTATCCCATCTGTGGGTTGTTCTTTTCACCTTCGATGGCATCAGTTCAAGGGCAAAAGTTGTTGATTTTGATGGTATCCAATTTATTTATTTTTTAAAATTGTTTTGCTTGTGCTTTTGGTGCCATGGCTAAGAAACCATTGTCGAATCCAAGGCCATGAAGATTCATACCTATGTTTTTTTCTAAGACTTTTATAGTTTTGCTCTTATATCTAGATCTTTGATCCATTTTTAGTTAATTTCTGTATATGATGTGAGGAAGGGGTCCACCGTTTTGTTTTTTTTTTAAGATTTTATTTATTTATTCATGAAAGACACAGAGAGAGAGAGGCAGAGACACAAGGCAGAGGGAGAAGCAGGCTCCATTCAGGGAGCCCGATGTGGGACTCGATCCGGGGTCTCCAGGATTACACCCTGGGCTAAAGGCAGCGCTAAACCGCTGAGCCACCCAGGCTGCCCGTTTTTGCTTTTTGTTTTATTTTTTAAAAACGTATTTATCCAATTTTCTAAGTATCCATTTGTTAAGAAGTTTCCCCTTATTCATGGGGGACATGTTCTGTGGAGACACAGACAAATAGAGCCATAGCCCTCTTCCCCCCAACAGACCCACAGTGGATGCCTGAAACTATAGACAATATCAAACCCTGTATATACTATGTTTTTTCCAATAAATAAATATATGTATATACATGATAAAGTTTAATCTATAAATTAGACACAGTAAGAGATTAACAACAACAAAATGGAATAATTATAACAATATAATGTAATAACTATGTGACTGTGTTGTCCCTTTCAAAGTATCTTATTGTAGTATACTCATTCTTCTTGTGATGACGTGAGATGACAAAATGCCTCTGCAATGATATGAAGTGAGATGTTAGATGTAGGCATTCTGACGTAGCTTTAGACCTCTACTGACCTTCTGACAATATGTCAGAAGGGTGATCATCTGCTTTTTGATCTCAGTTGACTGTGGGTAACTGGTCAACTGAATTTACTCCAGTTAGCTTTTGTTTAAGCAGGAAGTGAAACCACAGATAAGAGGGGACTACTGTACATTGTTTTTTTTTTTTTTTTTTTTTTTTTTGTGGCATGGAAAAAAACAATGAGGAGCTAAAGAAACTGTAGAGAAATTTCTTGATGAACCTTCTGTTGTAGTGATTCATGGTAGCTACATTGTGCTGTGCCTGCCACAAGCATTCTGTCACATAATCCTCACAAACGCTCTGTGAGGTAGATTATGATTATTACCATATTATAGGTGAAGCAGTTGAGGCTTAGAAAGGTTAAGAAGATTGTCCAAAGGGCCATTTCTAATAACTACTGGAGCTGGGCTCTGAATCCAGGCCCATCTGGCTCCAGCACTCCTATGAACAATCACTGGTTCATGCCAGAAATAACAATGGCAGCTAACTACATGTCAGCCACTATTCTAAGCGCATTGGTAACTCATCTTGTTCCTACAATCACCATGAGAGGGGTGTGTATTGGATGGATACATGGATGGATAAACTGAGATGTAAAGAGTTTAAATAGCAGCCCAACCAGTAAGTGGCAGGGCTAGAGCTTGAGCCCAGAGTTTCTGCTTTTTACCTGCCACATTGTGCTCTTCAAAGCTTTGTTGCTGCAGTTTTCAACTGCAGCTCCTCTTGTTGCTTTAATCAGTTCATTTGTGATTTCCATAGACAAGTTGCTTTAACTTTGCTACGGCTCCTTGACTCCAGGGTTCCTCACTATAATAGTCTTAAAGAAATTTCTAGGAGGTATTTTTGTCTTAATGAGATGAGCAGTCTTTATGTGCTGAGCATCTGCCTTTCTAAATTAAGGATGTTTCTTATAACAATAAGGGCATCAGTAGTCTATAGGAAACCAACAAATCCTCACTGCAGATTTTATTTAAAGTGAGATGGATGATTTTCACCCCATAAGTCTGTGTATCATTGTTCATGGCCTGCACAAGTAGTTCAAGAAGGTGACTGGTACTGTGCTCTCCATTTTTAATGTTTCTTTATGCAGATGAAAAAAACTAAGTCCCCCAAAGGTTATAAGACTTGCCCAGACTTTTTCTCCCTGGTCCCCAGACTACCTTTTGGTGATGTCAGTATATTTGTTTTTGTTTTCTTGGGGGAGAACTGTCCCAAAGTGTCTGCTGCTAATGCATTAACGGCGGAATGCAGAATGATATCACACTTGTCAGCTATTCATTGTGAATTTACTCCAGATAGTTTTTGTTTAGTCAGAACAATATTTCCTAGGTTGCCCGGCAACATGGCAATGGCATTTTAGGATTTATTATCAGCTAATGAAATAGGAAGGGCTTCTTTTTGCTTCCAGAATGAACTTCTCTTTCTCTCTCACTCTTTCTAGATCTGTGTTCACTTTGTGTTGAGGTCAAAGAATCAAATAAGCATAAAGAAAAAAAGTGGAGAGAGCTAATTTAAGAGTATACGAGGATCCTTCTTTCTGATTCTTATACCTGAGTAACTGTTTAGTGTGGATATTCAATTTGCATGTGACACTGTATTAGGTGAGAAAATTGGCACCTTGGAGAGTTACATTAAAACCTGAAACAGGAATGCCTGGGTGGCTCAGTGGTTGAGCATCTGCATTTGGCTCAGGGCGTGATCCCAAAGTCCCAGGACTGAGTCCCAAATTGGGCTTCCTACACAGAGCCTGCTTCTCCCTCTGCCTGTGTCTGCCTCTCTCTCTGTGTCTCTCATGAGTAAATAAACAAAATCTTAAAAAAAATAAAAATAAAAAGAAAGAAATAGTCCTGGCCAATCGGGGAAGGGAATGCAGTTAATTAAGATGAAATTAAAAGGTTATAACCCAAGTATTCACTTAGGTAAAATATGCAGCTGTCAAAGGACAGACTATTGTGAACTTTGGAGTAGAAGGGCAGGAAAAGATCAGAGGCAAGTAAACTGCAAATTCAAAATGGAGAAAATTAGGTTGTGTCTTCTCTCACTGCTCTTCAACATGGTCCTAACCCATTCTACACTTATGTCGACTTTAGGAACCCTTGATGGAAATGGGAGGGTGGCCATCCTGGAGAACACTGAAGAACATAATGTGTGATTTGTGATTAGAGGAAAGATTAAAAGAAACTGTGTTGTCTTAATTAATTTGACTGAGCCAAAATGCCTCTTGTGACTTGTCAGTGCCTCATCGAGCATTCTAATCTTTTTGTTGCCATCTGTAAGTGCTAGGTGTTGCTTTCTCTCCCATTACCTTGTGCTTCTGACAACCTCTACATCCCCTTCCAGGGGAGGGTGGGAGGGTCTCTCTCTTATGATGTCAATCCTCCTCAGGAAACTCATTCACTTGTGCTGGCATTGTGAAACTGTGAGGTAAACGTTTTCCTCCGAGGGGTCCAGAGGCTCATGTGAAATGATGCAGGACCCTACCTCATACAAACACCTTAAGTCGCTGGGGTTTTATGGGAGCCCTTTGTCTCCCTCATCTCCTCCTGCCCCCCAGCTCCCTTTCCGCTTTGGGTTCTAGCCCCTCTTTTTGGATACTTTCTTTTATAAAATAAAACCCAGATGTTTGGTCCTGTTTACAGCTGCACTTCCCTTCCCCCCTCCCTACATCCTGAGCATGCATCCACAATGAGTTTCCTTAATAAACAATACTCTTCCAGAATTTCTCTGATCTGATTTCCTCTGCCTCATCTTTGCCAGAATCACACTTGCCAAAATTTCCCATGGCTTCTAACCACCATCAAAAAAGGACCATTTTCCATGCTTGTTTGGGTGTCCACTCACCAGTGGTGGAGCTCCTTGTACTTGTACCAGGCTGAACACATGAGATGAAGAGTACAGACTCTGCTCTCAACACACTTAAAATTCCAGGAGAGGAAAACCTCAATAAACTGACACTTACTTATGTCTGGCTCCTAACCCAATCCATGGGTGGGAAATGGGTTGGTAAATGCTTCCTAGGACTTTCCATGACTTGGTTGGCCAAGGTCATCAATTTCCTGCTTAATACCTTTCTTTGCCTTGTCCACAGGTTTTGCCTTTTACTTCAAGCTACTCTTTATGTCCCCTTTTGGAGACAGGTTATTCTGCGAGCCTACCTTTATAAAGCCCTTTGATACAAGACATATTTTAAAATGTCTACTGTAATCAGATCAAGTTACAGTATCACAGAAAATGAAAGATTAAGAGTATAGAAAATGAGAGTTTAAAGGCAAGGATGAACTGTTTAACCCAAGAAAAGGATGGCAAAACAGAACCTTTTAACAAATTTGAACCAGAATCTGGTCTTTATGGGCATTTATCATCTATAGATATTTCTGAATGCCAGCAGTGAACATTCAGGGATACTCATTCAGCCAATATGTGCCAGATGATGGAGCTGGTTGTTCATGCCCAGCATCTGTTGTGATTCGTTGATGCCAGCATGGATTTACATAAAGATAATCAAGCAAAGCTTCAGAACCCTTTGCTTTCACAGCTGTGTGACGGCCCAAGGATAGTGTTCATTCATATGGTCAAATGTTTTTGTAAAGTTTGTACACCTAAGATAAATTCACTGCCTCTTTCCAGTGTGAATTCCACCCCCATTATACTTGTTGAATTGGTTGCTGCAGGCATTTTTGGGATCAGGCTAAGGGAAATGGAGTTAGGGAAATGTTCATTGCAGGTTAAAGGGATTTACTTATGAGGTTCCCAGTCACTTCTGTCTACAATTAAATATTTCTAACCACTTTTATTTAGGACTGGTTTTCAGAAAGACTACCACTGCCCATTGTACTTACTCAAATAATGCAATGAGTGAGCTGATATTCAATGCGAATAGTCTCTAAGGTACATCATACTAGAAATATGTGTGGAAATAGAAGACTATCAAGGCTTGAAAGGGAAGGAACCAGAAGCTATTCTGTGATGAACTATTCCAACTATCAGATATGTAAAATTTTGAGCTGAGGATTTAATTCTTTTTTTTTTTTTGAGGATTTAATTCTTATCAATGTCTCATCAAAACAGTTCTATCCAGTATATATTTGATGGTGCAGCATATCCAATGATAACAAAAAATTTCAAATTATGATTAAAAACAACAATACATTAGGAAGATAAACTCGTTGAAAAGAAGTAATGGATACACTCTTAGATTCTTCGCAATCTAATTAATGAAGAGGAATGAATCTGATGTTACCCCAGACCGCAGCAAATGGGCTTCTGCTCTGGGCCCTCACTCCAGAGGACCTGGCTCTAGCTTTCTTTCCATTCTGCCCACTCTGTGGGTGAGGAGTCCATGGAGAGCAAGAGGACATTTGCCTTTCAGTAGTGGAACATTTTTGACATGAAATCTATGCCTCCTGCCCCAAACTGGGGAAGAGTATTTGGAAAGCCATATTCAGGAAAGAAATTCATAAAGCACCCTGAAGAGAGATAGTGGCCCACCAGGTCATAGAGCTAGATGCCAGACCATAGACAATGAAGCACTTTTTGTGACCTGTAGAAAATAGCCACCCACTTAGGCCACCCTACGGGAACTAAGGAGAGCAGACTACCTTGCAATAATAGGCTTAAGAGGAAGTTGGCTGGTGAGTAAGGCTTTTAGTGAGATGGATGATGTTGTGATTGCTGGATGCTGGCTGGCAAGTTCCTGATGATGAGAGGCCTGTGCTTTGCCTCCCAAAGCCAGGAGGAATGTGTGGTGACCCTTGCATCCTGCCTGCCTCCCCAGCTGGCTGAGCCTGCAGCCAGATTATGAACTGAAATGAAAATATCCTTCTAAGGGTATTTTAGATTCAGAATCCAGTTGGCTAGTGGGAGGAAAAGGATATTATCTGATGATAGATAGTGGTAGCCAATGTCTGACTGTTACTCATTGAATCAACATATGCTGGGAATTCCAGGGAGGTGCATTCCAGACAACCTGCATCCTAGTACTTGACTTCTGGTTTAGGGAAACAATAGGGCCTGGGTGAGGGAAGGGGGTGTGTGTTTGTGAAGCCAAATATTCATCTCTAGTCATGGTGTGAGTGAGCTATAAGGTCATTCCTCAAAAGCTCGGGGATTCCTCAGAAAACAAAGCCCCGGGGTATGATGCTTTCCTTTATTCAACTCACTCCACAAATATCTCTGGTGAGCTTGCTCTCTGCCAGCCATTTGTGCTAGAAACTGAAACATAAAGGCATAAAGGATACAGTCTCTCCCCCTTGGGTTTTGTAAATTTAACAGGGGGGTTACAGAATTATGTTCTGACGAAGAATGACCTAGGGGACTGGCAGCTATTCGTTAATTCTTTGGAAGCTGGTGTTGGCTGAATTATGTGAATGAATTTTGGACTGGGAACAAAGATGGATATTTAGAGTAAGTTAATTGTGAGCTCCAAGACCTTTTGTCTCATAACAAATCTATTATCCCTTCCTTCTGCCTTTCAGCACATTAAGGTCGGCTGCCTTGTGGGTCTCTGGATGAGTAGAAGTTCTTGGAGCATTCAGTAAAGGTTATGACTCTCTGTTACTAATCTGCAACTATCTATTAAGTACAAAGCCCTCCCTCCAGTGGCTCCTTCCAAACTGGTCCACTGCTGCGTGGATGGTGAGGATGGCTGATAGAGTAACGGCCCTTAATCTGGGGACCGTAGCACCAGCTGTTGGGAATCTTGCCAAAGCCATCGTGTACTTCAGTTAACCCTGAGAATTTACACAGTGGTTCAGCTGTAAAAGCCTATACTTCTCCCTCAAGAAAGCCAGTTGGGCCAAAACAGTGGATGTTTTCAGGGCTGTAATGTGAGTAAATTCTGAAACAAATGGCCATGAAGTCAGTGTTTTATCTTCTTCCAAAGCTAGAAACATGAATGCTATTCTGTGCTTTAAACTTTAATGGCTTGTACCAATAGGGCGGAACATTCTTATGTTATGAGGTACGGGCTGTTCTGTATGGTGGTCAACAAGACTAGCTGATACGACTCCCGTATTTGGAGAAAAAGGGAGAATGTCCTAAAAGAAAGGACCAGTTGAGCAAATAAAAGGTCCATAGAAAGTTATAGTCGATGTGACAGGCACTACCACTGAGCTATAGCAGTGTCTTTATGAACTTGGAAGTTAAAGTGGCAGAAGTAAGTCTACCATGGTTTTAGGCCTCTTGTTCAGTGGGGCTGTGGGCCAGCTCCTAAGAAACAACCAACGTGAGCACAGAGAACCCATCTAACAAATATTCAGGAAAATGGACCCCTTTTTCTCTTACCTGTTTTTTATACTAGTTAGTTGGATTATTTTTATGGTTAAAAGTTAATACTTTTGGTTCAGAAAAGTGACAGTAGTGACAGTCATTTCTAGAATGTGTTTAAATTCATTGTCTCATTTGATAAATAACCTCCTTTGTCTCTCAGACATGTACCAGACTCTCCACTTTGCATTCATTAGCTCATTTAATCCTTGGCACTCAGCGAGTCAGGTGTCCTTAGCTCCATTCCATAGGTGTGGAGACTTTAGTTCTGGCCTGGGCACCCACACTCACTTACTGTGTGTTAAACCCAAGATACTTGACCATCTATCATGTGGCAAGCTAATGGAGATCAGATAATTTGCCTCCCACCTGTAACATAGGCAGCAGTGATTTTTAGTTCCTCTATTGGATGATGTAAGCCAATGAGTTGTATGGCTCTTTCTGCTCCAAAACTTGCTGAGAAAAAAATTCTCCATCTTGGGCAAGCAAATACTTCATTAAAATAATTTTTTGAGACACTCTTCCCTAAAAAAGAATATAAAAAAGGACAAAGGAAAACATGTACATGCTTAGGGAAGACTATGTGGTTTCAAGACCCCTTTCAGCTTTTGATAATTGGCCATCATTGTAAACACTCAGCATCATGCCTTGGAGTTGGAAAACAGTCCTTGGGAATCCCAGAAGGGAGAAGGAGATCCTCACAGATGCGGCTATTCCTCAAGAGGAACAAGGCAGGGACTCCAAGAGATAGGAAAATGGCTGCTACTCAATTATTGTTATTAATCATCACCCTTCTAACATTTGATGTTAACATGGTGTCTTTAGTCTTTCACTTTCTCAAGCAAATGAACATGTATTGTCTGGTTTTCTTCTTTTTACTGGAAATGTGTGAAGTGGACATTGCAGAGATTATCCCATTTTACACTTGAAGCAGTGGAGGCTCAGAGAGCTTGATTGACTTGCCAAGAGTTAGTTTATGATGCAGATTGGGATTTGAGACTTCTTGACCATGGACTTGCTCCATGATCCATGGTCTGCCTCTATAATGTCACAATAGTACCCTGATATCAAACTCTGCTTCTAAAACATTGACCCCTAGAAGTTATAGAGAAAGAAACAGTTTTCAAATTGAATGATTCAAAAATGCACTTGGCATAAAGTCCTACAATTGTATAATTTATTATTGCTAGTAAGCCTGGAGATTAAGGCACTTGCAGTTTTGTTTTTTCATAACTCTGCCTTTTTATCTCTTTAAAAGAGAAAAAAATCGCCTAGAAGCTTGCAATGATTTTTCCTTGTTTCTCCCACAATGAACATGGATTTCTGTTTTCTTTTTGCTTCTTCAGTAATAAGGCATGGTCATTTAGGTAAAATGGCAATAATATATACAAATATAAAGAAGAAAGTAGGGGACCCTGGGTGGCTCAGTCAGTTAAAGGTGTGACTATTGGTTTTGCTCAGGTCATGATCTCAGGGTTGTGGGATTGAGTCCTCCATTGGGCTCTGCTTTCAGTGGTGGGGTGGGGGGGTGTCTGCTTGAGATTCTCTCTCTCCTCCCACCACCACTCCCCCAAGCTCTCTCTCTAAATAAATAAATAAACCTTAAAAAAAAAAAATAAAGAAGGAAGTAAAAGAATCCTGAGCTAGTCATCACTCACAGTTTGATGATCAGCATTTTGTCATGCATATGCTCTGTGTGCAGATACTCAGAGCTTCCTAGTTAAAGACACCTAGGCTAGCAGCCTTTTATAAAGACAAATAATCATCCCAAATTTTCTTTTATAATACAGATTTTTCCTAATGCCTGTTTGCTTAATGTGGAGCACAACCTATGCTTGATAATCACCTTGTAAAAATAGAGAAAATGAGTACACTTGGGTCAAGCAGTCTTTTGAAGAACAAGGAGTTGGAGAGTTACAGGAAATGAAGGAAATATGTGGTGTAGATGCCTAGGAGGTTTATTTATTTTTTAAAATTTTTTATTTATTTATTCATGAAAGGCACAGAGGGAGAGGCAGAGACACAGGCAGAGGGAGAAGCAGGCTCCCTGCAGGGAGCCCAATGTGGGACTTGATCCTAAGACCCCTGGATCACAAACTGAGCCGAAGGCAGATGTTCAACCACTGAGTCACCCAGGCGCCCCTAAGAGACGGTTTAATTGGTTCAACTTGACAAGCTTATCTTGAGTTCCTACAGTGGGACAGGCATGGGAAAGGAGAGATTCTAACCTATCCACTGGGTCTCACAGGCCAGTGATGGCAGATAGCTTCTGAGGACATGAGATAAGGCTGAGGGCCAGGGCAGGTGCTGTAGCCCAGCTCTTGGTGGCAGGGAAGGCTTTCTTCTTTTTTTTTTTTTTTTTTAGGGAAGGCTTTCTGAAGGAGAAAACATCTTAATTAGGTCTTGAAGGAATGAACCTGGTGTAGGAAGGATTCCAGGCAGAAGTAACAGTGGTACAAAAAGGCATGGAGAAGGAAAAAAAAAAAAAAGACATGGAGGTAGAAATAATGTGGTGGATGAGGAAAAACTAGACAGTTGAATATTGCTAGAGATAGAGAGAGTGTGTGTGTGTGTGTTTAGTGGTGGGTAGAGAGAGGAGCTATTAAATGAAACTAATTTCTATTAAATAAAGAAGCTATTAAATAAAGCTAATTACTAAGGAGGGGCACATGGGTGGCTTAGTCAGTTGAGCTTCTGACTCTTGATTTTAGCTCAGGTCATGATCTCGAGGTCATGAGATCCAGCTCCATATTGGGCTCTGTGTTCAGCAGGGAGTTTGCTTGAAATTCTTTCTCTTCCCCTACCCCTTCCCCCTTTTGCTTGTGCACTTTCTCTCTCTCTCTCTCTCTCTCTCTCTCAAATAAATAAATAAATCTTAAAAAAAAAAAAAAAGAAACTGAGGAGGTTGGCTGGATTAGGTGGGATGGAATGTGAGAGTACAGAACTTAACACATATCCTAGAAACAATGAGCAGAACAGCCACATGGTAGATTTGCATCTAGAAAGATCACTTGGGCAGCGGGAGGTGAGCAGGGTGCATCTGAGAGGTCAAGATTGGGGCAGATAGGAGACTTGGTCAGAGCCCAGGTTTGGAGCCCAGGTGAGCTGAGTGCTAGGGATGGAGTAGAAGGCTGGAATGGAAACAAAGGGTTCGGGGAAAAGGACAGCTGAGGCCAACTAAGAGAGAGAGAGAGAGAGCACTCCAGCAGCAGGACTCGACACCTGGGATCACCCTTTCAGAAGGAGGCACTGAAAAACCAGGGAAGCTATTTTTGAATTTGTGTTCAGGTGAGCCAAGGCAGTGGAGAGAAAGTTTGTTACATTCATTGGGAAAAAAGAAAGAATAAATTAAAAAATAATACTGGGTTCTCTGAAAGAAGAGTATAGGAAAAATGCACAAAACTGGCTTGGCTTTCTCCTCGGACTCAATCCAGAAATCTACTAAGACATGTGAGAGGTTTGAAAAGGAGATTAGAGAAGGAGTTACGTGTAAAGATGCTGGGGTGGCTGCTCAGATAGCTGTCTTTACCCCAGCTGCATGAGTGGTGGTGGCTGACAGCTCTCCTCTGAGTCCCTCCGTGGGATTTGCCAGGGCTAAGTTCATGCTCACATCTTGGGACTGTATGCACCAAAGAGTGCTCATTGAGGGTGGCCTCCTTGACTTCACTTGAAACATTTCTGACCTCTCCGTGGGTAAGCTGAGCTGTGGATTTTGATGACCTTGAAGTTCAAATGTCTCCCTTCACCAAGTCCTATTTCTTTTACTTCCCCACAGGTCTTGATCTACCGAGAACTCCTTATGAATCCTCCTGGACCCAAGTCTCTGTCTGAAGTCTGTTTCTTGGGAACCTGATCTGCAGTATTAAAGAAATGAAACCTAGTTAATGGAGAGAGGATGGAGCCAAACCATGTTCTTCTCTTCTAGGAAAATCAATGGTAAGACTTTGTCTTATCAGTGAGGTGGATCTTCTCTGGGGCTTTGTGGCCTGGAAAGTGGTCTGACCAAGTCCTAAGAGAGTGGGCTTTAACATAGGACAGGCCAGAGTTGGAATCCTGCTCTGTTACATATAAACTCAGAGATTTTAAGAAAGTTGTGTCCGGTGCCTCCTCCGTAAAACAGGAAGCCATACGTACCTTGGGTTCATGCTCACCATACATCAGATGTAGCATATTTAAGTTGTGGGGACAAATAACATGGCTGTTCTTGCTGTAATCCCTAGTGCTCAGTGCAAAGAAAGTCTTTAGTGAGTGTCAAGGAATGACGAGTGAGCAACACTGATGGTAGCTGTCATTTAGGGTCATATAGGCAATGGTCCAGGGTTCAGAATGTAAGGAAAGAAGCATAAAGAATAAAAGGAAAGTATATCATGGAAGAAAGAGAAGGTTGTTGCTGCGAAGAGATGAGTGGACTGATCTAAGCTACCACATTCCAATTTTTGAAAGATGTCCTAGCAAGTCAATTCAGTTAAGGACATTTGAAAGCATTTGCTATGAATAAGATGTTGGGGGAAGACCAGACATTTTTGGAGGACCCTAATTCAACTCTGTTGGTGGCTTAAATAATTTATTTCACAAGAAACTGTGTATATAATCACTAAGTATAGTCATGACAGAATTGGTGCTCAAAAGATATTTACTGAACAAGAGATATGAGATATTTAAAAATAAAGACATGTTACAGAAGTTAGCCAGATGAAAAAATGGAAGTTACCTGAGAAGAGTGAAATACTTAGTGCAGGAATATTCTAAACATCAAAGGGGCTCAGTTAGAGATGGGAACATACAAGATAAGGAACTTGAGAGTTCTGAATGGATTTTACTCTTTTTATCTATGCTCATAAGAGGAGCTACCAGAAGGTTAAAAACAAAGCAGGGGTGATCACTAAAGAATTCCATATTTGTCTTTCAATTTTATAAGATGATTCTTTTGGTTCATATCTACTGTCCAAGTTCTCTTGGTTCCAGTGTGTGTTTCCTGAGCACATACCAGCTAGTAGGAAGCCAGCTCTGTGTTGGGGAACTTTCCTTCCCAAAGTCAAAATTGTGGGCATGTATAATCCACAGATTAGATAGACAGAGCTGGGAGGAAGTTAGTCCTTCCCGATACTGAGTTTTCAAGATCTTCGGTGAGACTCTACCTCAGAGGTCACAAGTTCAGATGCCCACAGGGTGAGGCAGGTCATGTAAATGGGGAAAACAATCTATGTATAAAGGAAAAAAGGATGGTGGCTATATCCTTCAGTAACTGTGGTCCATCCATACCATGGACCACTACTAATGACAAAATCATAGGAATGGAGAACAGATGAGCGTTTATGAAGAGGTCCGGGGTGGGGTGGTGATGGAATGGGGGTGGCCTTCATGAGGAATGCTCGTGGTGACTCAACTGTCAGTGTCTTGTCTCCATCGGTGTCAATATCCTGGTAGTGTTGTGTTGGTACTAGAGTTTGGCAGGATGTTACCGTTGGGGGAGACTGGGGAAAAGGAACATGGGATCTCTCTGCACTGCTTCATATAATCACATGTGAGCCTACAATTAATTATCTTCAAATAAAAATTCAATTGGAAAAAGGAATCATGCAGAACTACATAGCACATGACCTTTTAAAAGGCAATAGGATTTTTTAAAATGTTGCTATACAGTGCAGACCCAAAATTACAAGCACTTACCCTGACCAACCAACCAACCAAGAAATAAAAATGACTGATCCCTGGTGAGGGATCCCTGGTCTACAGACTTAAGCTATTAAAAAAAAAAAAAAAAAAAAAGTAACCATTTTAGTTGTGTTTAAAAAATGTATGGGATCCCAGGGTGGCTTAGCAGCTTAGAGCCTGCCGCTTGATCCTGGAGTCCCGGGATCAAGTCCCACTTCAGGCTCCCTGCATGGAGCCTGCTTCTCCCTCTGCTTGTGTCTCTGCCTCTCTATCTCTCTTTCTGTGTCTCTCATGAATAAATAAATAAAATCTTAAAAAATATATATATATCCTACTCCTCTGCCTTCTTAAACATAGTGTACCGAATATAGCAAAATAACCTCTTGTTCTGGAAGCAGGATGCCTTCATGTTCAAATCATAGATAACTTTACCGAAGATGGCTTACACGCTGAGAAAAGGCTGTTTGTGTATGGGGTTGGGATGGAGGGTCAGAATGTGTAGGGCTGTTTGAATGTTCTTACCTAAAGCTGAATTGCCATTCTTTATAAGTTTTACGATTGCTTTTAGGATATTTGTCTCTTTTACTGCCGGGCTCATGGTAATGTTTTCTTAATATTGTCAGCTTGCTGGCTTGCTGTAGATTTTCATTTCCTTATAATTTACTGTGTGTTTAAAAAATGGGCAACAGAGCCTATTGGGACGTATGTGTGTGTGTGTGTGTGTGTGTGTGTGTGTGTGTGTGTCTCAGACACAGAGAGAGAGAGTGAGAGAACAGGAGCTGAGTGGGAATCTGAGGGGACCAAGTATTCGCTCACCCTGCTGTGTGTAGTCTATGCAACATGTTTTGACTGCTCAAAGACCTCATCGATTCAAGACTTTTGCAAGACTGCATCTTGAAAAGGTAAAATGGAACATAAAAATAGCAATTGCACATTGCTTTGCTTCTCTCAGATTGTCCAGAATAATACTTCTGAGAGGCAGTTTGTAAGAGGGGCAAGAATCGAGGCTCTGCAGCCAGACCAGGTGGCTCAACTCCACATAGCAGCTGTGTGACTTCGGGCAGTTACATAACCTCTCCTTACCTGTAAAATGGGGATGATGATAATAATACCTAGCTCACAGGATTGTTAGGAGGATTAAATGAGTTGATATCCATAAAGCATTTGGAAAAATACCTGGTGTATTGTAAATGCTATATACATCTTTCTGTATCAAGCAAGAGTGGAAGCATGAAAAAGAAACGTTGCCTGACGTCTGGGCATTGATTTTGTATCCTGCCACACTGCCGAATTCCTGTATGAGTTCTAGCAATCTTGGCGTGGAGTCTTTTGGGTTTTCTATAAACAGTATCATGTCATCGGCAAAGAGGGAGAGTTTGACTTCTTCTTTGCCAATTTGAATGCCTTTTATTTATTTTCGTTGCCTGATTGCTGCGGCTAGGACTTCCAGTACTATGTTGAACAGCAGTGGTGAGAGTGGACATCCCTGTCTTGTTCCTGATCTTAGGGGAAAGGCTCCCAGTGCTTCCCCATTGAGAATGATATTTGCTGTGGGCTTTTCGTAGATGGCTTTTAAGATGCTGAGGAATGTTCCCTCTATCCCTACACTCTGAAGAGTTTTGATCAGGAATGGATGCTGTATTTTGTCAAATGCTTTCTCTGCATCTATTGAGAGGATCATATGGTTTTTGTTTTTTCTCTTGCTGATATGATCAATCACATTGATTGCTTTATGAGTGTTGAACCAGCCTTGCATCCCGGGGATAAATCCCACAATAGCCAAACTGTAGAAGGAGCCTCGGTGTGTCCATCGAAAGATGAATGGATAAAGAAGCTGTGGTCTATGTATACAATGGAATATTCCTCAGCCATTAGAAACAACAAATACACACCATTTCCTTCAACGTGGATGGAACTGGAGGGTATTATGCTGAGTGAAATAAGTCAATCGGAGAAGGACAAACATTATATGGTCTCATTCATTTGGGGAATATAAAAATTAATGAAAGGGAATAGAAGGGGAAAGGAGAAAAAATGAGTGGGAAATATCAGAAAGGGAGACAGAACATGAGAGACTCCTAACGCTGGGAAACGAACAAGGGGTGGTGGAAAGGGAGGTGGGCGGGGGGGTGGGGGTTACTGGGTGATGAGCACTGAGGGGGACACTTGATGGGATGAGCACTGGGTGTTATGCTATATGTTGGCAAATTGAACTCCAAAAAAGAAAAAAAAAAAAAAAAAAGAAATGTTGCCTGCCATTACTTGCCATCCTCAAGTAACTCCTACGATCAGCAGGTCTAGCAGGTTTTCAGCCATTAGTAAGGTCACGTGAGGCACTTTTCCCAAGGTTCCTGGATTACTATCACCTGGCCATATGGGTAGCCCCTAAGCCCTTCCTCTAGCTGTGTCTCTCTGGGAATGCACCCTCTTGGGGTGCAGGCATCCACAATGTACACATTGTTTCATAAGATCATCCTGTGCCTGGGCCTGCCAGTCCTCTGTTCCGGGTATTGCTCTGATTCCCCCTTTTGGCCTCCATCTGCTGACTCCCTGGGTTCCAATTCCAGATTCCTGGGAGAGACAGTCCAATGGGCCCAGCCTGGTCCAGCTTGGGCATCAGCTTTGCCTGGGGATGGTGATTTCAAGTCATATAAACAGGGCTGAGGGGTCAGCACAGAAGGTGAGGGGCAGTTATGGAAGGTTGTCATCATGAGCTGGGCAGGCACTCAGCAATGTACACAGGGCATGGAGAAATCAGAGCAGATACTGGTTTGGGAGGTAGAGTACCTGGGGGCTGTAGTTAATGGCCTACTAACAGAGTGTCATTAGAAGAGTCTCAATTTGACCTGTCTAGCCCTCAGTCTTCTCATCTGTAAAATGGGCATGTTGGTAATACCTGTGTTTTTCCATACCTCACTGGACTGAGACTGGTTTCCTAGTCTGTGGGCTCCAGTGAAAAATGAAAATGTGGAGCTATTCAAGAGTATTCTTGACTAAGAACATCAAGATGGTGATGGAGAGCATGAAAGCAAGCATGGGGTCTTTTAGTACAGAGTTCTTTGTGGCTGCACAGGCCACCCCCAGGTAACTCATCCCTTACAAGGTTGTAATAAAGACCTAATGCAAAGCCTATAATAAGGTGTCATACAATTCACTTATGCATTGTGTTGTTTTAATCTTAAAGTGTTCTTTATTTTTAATTTTTTATTTTTAAAGATTTTTTTTCTTCATTCATGAGAGACAGAGAGAGAGAGAGAGAGAGGCAGAGACACAGGCAGAGGGAGAAGCAGGCTCCATACAGGGAGCCTGACGTGGGACTCGATCCCAGGACTCCAGGATCACACCCTGGGCTGAAGGCAGGTGCTAAACCACTAATCCACCCAGGGATCCTCTTAAAGTGTTCTTTAAAAGAAGAAAACTTGAATTCTGCTTCTGTGAAGGCTGCCCAAGAGAGCTGATCTCTAGCCAATGTGCCAGGGGCAGTCCGGCCTTCTGTCCATAGCTGCATGAGTTTGGGTGGGCCAGTGCCTCTGCTGTTGAGATTGAGGGGTGGTCTCCAGCTTCATCCTGCACACAACTAATTAGGCTGGCAGTCAGGTGTTTTCTGCTGCCTCCTTTTCTGTTTCAGCCTTCACCACGCATAGAGGGACAGCTTCAGAGGGGTCCCTCAGGGAGCTCCAGATGTGGCTGGGGAGCCTAGACCTGAGAATTCCCTGCCTGAATGCCACATCCTGCCAGAGCTACCGTCTGGGAGCCCTCCCTTGGGACCAGCATGCAGGGCAAGGGGAGTCCTGAGGTACATCACAAGGCTCTCAGGGAAGGAACGCGCCCTCCCCTGGTCTTTTCATCTTTACTGTCAAGCACATTTTTTATGCCTTTGGTATATGCTACTTTCTCCTTTCCCTGAGGCAGTCCAGTAATTTTACTGTCCATTCACATCAGCCACTATTGTCCTTTCCGGTTTCTGCCTCTCTGTCTATGTTATAGTCTGGATCCTCAGGGACTGCTTATCTCTTTCTTATCAGAAGGGCCCCTCATGGTTTTCTCTGTCTCCTTGCATCTCTTTCTCAAGCCCTTGACTCAGGGGGCTGAGGCTTAGTCTTTTTGCCCCTCTGTTTCCACACTGTGCCTAGGTCAACCACAGTGCCTGTGGCCTGCTCTTGGCCCCTTTCTGGTAGGGCTTATCCCTAGCTTCCTTCTGAGACGTCCATGTGACCCACTGATGGTTTATCAGCTAATAAAATGGCGTGGAGGAAGGAAAAGAGGAAGCAGGGGAGCAGGAGAAAAGGAACACCATTTATCTAGAGGAAATTCAAGATAACCACATTCTTCACCTCTGAAATAATGGGAAAACAGTGTCTAATATTTCAGGACCATTTCCTTCTTACAAATGGCTTGCATTCCAGATCCCAAGGCAGCTTCTTGGAGATCAGAACTTATTTTCCCAAGTAACACTGCTAGGCGTGGTGAGGCCCAGCTTGGCCCAGCCCACAGACGCCTTTTGACCATCCGGGACCTGAGATGTTACACTAATAAAGCAGATTAGCAACATCCAGCCCCATCTGTAACAAGCTCTGTGAGGTGTTGATGACATCTCTGTGATAAGGACAGCTCCCAGAATGGGTACAGTCCTCTAGGGGTCAGCCCTTGGCACAGTTAGACACTTCTCTCTCTAGTAAGACCCCTTACTAAATATGAACATTCTCATAAAGGAGGTGCCTTTGGGGGAGGGCACACACACCCTATTTGGCAGAATTTGCCAATGAAGGTGAAAGTTGTACTCCAAAGCCAGACTCCCTATTGCCTATTGCTCACAAGAAACGTTGGAACACTGGTTGTGTGTGTGTGTGTATGTGTGTGTGTCTCGCAGAAAGCCCATTCTGTGTGCTTTTGCTGCAGCTGCAGACCTCAAGGACTTGACTGTTTTTATAATGACAATGAACAAAAGCAAAGCCTTTGAAGAAGAAAGTTCATTTTGATTTTTCAAGACAAGTCAGCATCAGCCCTAGAGAATTCCCAACCCTTTTTGCCCTGTGTTCCCTGCTTGGAGCTTCACATTCATGGTTGTTTGCTATAACTGCAGAAGGCCTCGGTCTCTAGAAAGCTAAGTGGATGCATATGGATTTGGAATCATCAGTTTGGAACAGTCTCCAGTGGCCGGGAGCCCCGAGACAACTTTGATGGCCTTGACAGATCCACCCCTTGTACCTCCTTGGAAGAGCCGCTGCCTGGGCACGCTTCTTGCCATCTGTAGCTATCTGGGGCCTCGCTTCTATTTATGAGGCTGCAGGAGATGAAAGTAGAAACCACATTAATTATTGCAAAGTGCTTTTTACTTTTAAAGTGCTTTGCTAGCGTTAATTAGTTATTCCTTCTTACAGCACTCTGGTAAGGTAGGCAAGAATCATTACCCCTCTTCTACTGTGGAGGAAATGAAGACACAGACATTTAATGACTCCCCCGGGGACCTGGGGGAAGTTGGTGGCCTAGACAGAGTTCGGTTTTCAATGTGATGTGTCTGGCTTCCTCCTGGGGTGTACCTTGCTGCCACAGCTAATATCCTAAGGGCTTCTTAGGTAGAGATGAGGTCTGCCGACCACTGTCAGAGGAAGTTGGATCCTCCAGAGGTTCAGAGGTCACTGCTCCTTTCCCTGTCCTCACTTTTCCTGGTCCCTCACCCTTTGAGAGGAGGTAAGGCTTGGGAGGAGGGTTGATCCTGGTCACATGCCCAGTGATTATGATGGGGAAGGGGAGGGAGAGAAAGGATGGGGTTGAGCGCTGTTGCTGGGCACTCCTGTCCCTGCCACATGCTTTCTGGGTTGTTCCTCATCTGCGTGGGGCAGGAAGCAGAGGCATGGATGAGACTGCCTCTCTATTCTTGGGGAGAAGGTAGATGCGTGTTTGGGAAAGGCCCTCCACGTGGTAGGGTGGCAGGGGGAGAAATGGGCTTTGGAACTGGACAGCTCCTGGTTCACATTTTGGCCCTTCCAGTTACTGGGAAAATGGTCCTTAGTGTCTGTTTCTCATTGGCAGGATGGAGGTGATGAGTCCCCACATGGCAATCTGACTTCCCTTTGGGGCACACTGGCTGCTCGTGTGCCAGGATCCTTTCCTGTGTTAGCAGAGAAACCTCTGGTCCTTTCTCTGCAGGCTTCTCTGCCGGCCTGCCCATCGGCCCATTACTAGTTGGGTGACCTTGGCCAAGTTCCTTAATGTCTCGTTTCCTCATCCATAAAATGGGAGAATAATAATATTGCTCCTAGAATGAGGATCGAAGGAGTGAAGATGGACAAAGTACTTCAGACTGAGCCAGCTCAACTGTTCTTATTAACTTTAGCACTCATGGGAGAGAGAGGACACTCTGCTGTAGTTATAATGGAGCATGAAGTGATTCATTTCATTTCCCTTGAACATGGGAGAGCCAGGGGTGCTGGGCAGACTTCTATAGCCGCCTCCCTCCTTTCCTGAAAAGGTTTTTGTGGATCAGTGGACAGGAAATACATGATTCTAATAAAAGAGTAGGCTCCTTGATACCTACTTGAATACATTCCACTTTCCTTAGCACGGCCTTTACCGGCATGGGGTCTGCCCAACAGCCCATGGTGGTCATGTCATCTGTGCTTCCTGAGTGTGGAGCTGCAAAAGTCTCTCCAGCTGAGTGTAGACGCACTGGTTCTCGATTGTTTTCATTGCTCCTATACACCTTGAACTTTCATGATTCCAGTTCCCATCTGGGTTTCATTCTCTTCATTTCTTCCAATAAGACCCATTTCCTACATCATCTCCCCTGTGAACCCTTGACTCCTCCCCTCTTTCTCCTTCAAATTGAATCACATCGTCTTTGGTGTTTGTAGTACGAATCGAGTAGTGTGTGTGTGTGTGTGTGTGTGTGTGCACTTTGGATTCACCCCTGCCACCCATTGTACTCCCTCCTGTCCATCTTCCTGATGGCGCTAGAGTACAAATTCTGAAAGCCCAAATGGAGACCTCACCTCTCTGTTTAACCAGCTGCTGTAATTGAATTCCAGGCACTGGGCTCAGCACTTAACATTTATTATGTTTTGTGCCCTCACAACAATCCAAGGAGGTGGGTATAGTCATGTCCGTCTGTAGATGAGACAGTGGGGGTGGAAACAGATTAAGTATTTCACTAGAGGTTATACCGTTAGTCAGGGCAGGGATTCAATGTGCAGTCTGGCTGGTGCCCCAAACCAGCACCCTGATCTTCCACCTATATAGCCTTGCTGTGCTCCTCCCACTTAAAAACCAGAAGAGAGGAAGAGCCACACTCCTCAGCAGATGTCGAAGCCTCGGCCTGGTCTCCAGCGCTGCCCAGGTAAACCATGGCCTAGTCCAGTTGACTGGTGTGGCATTACCCACAATGCCCCGTCTTGGGGCTGTGGCTATGGCACTTCTCTTGCCCTTGCCTGGAATGTCTAGTGCTCAACCGCTACTGAGACCTTGAGTCAGCTCAAGTGTTAGTTCCTTGGGGAAGAATTCCCTTCCTCCCCGTCTCTCCCATCACTCAGGAAAAATCAGGGTTCCATCCTTATGCCCCTCAACCCTTTCCCAGCACTACCCTGGGGGCAGTTGTTGGTTCCTGTGCCCTCCCAGAGGACCTGGGCTTAGCTGTCTTCACCCTTATATCCCTGAGCCTAGCATGGTATCTGACCAGGAGCATGTGCCCCATAAGTCCTTGGAAGGAATGAGGAGTTACATAAATGATGCATGCTCTTCTGCCTTGTTGGGTGCAAATTCTAGCTTTTACGGGGCTAGAGGTCCAGCAGATTCCCGTGGTGCTAGGCCATTAAGGATGGTTTCCTGGGAGACCAAGGTTATCTTCCTATCACTGGGAAAAACGTGTGGTTCCACTGCAGGTGACCTTATAGCCCTGTGGGCAGTTCAAGTCTGTACTTGGACACCAGGGAATTGCATGCTAGACTATTCCCCAGAGATCATTTTGCACAACTCTGCCATTCTACCCTTCTGAATAGCAGAGACATGAAGTGATTTGCTCAAGGACCCTGGAATGAAGGGACAGGAACCAGTGGCCCTCTTTGGTGCCTGGTCTTGAGCACCTTCCTCAGCCTTTGAGAGGGCTCACGGAGGCAGCGTGGGTTTCTGGCCGGCTTCGGAATCTACGAGGCCACCCGGCGAAGCTGACAGCAGAGCAGCAGCCTTCTTCCTTCAGAACCTCTGGGCGGCTCAGGTACCCGAGCTGCAGCCGGGACAGGAAGTAATACTTTCAGAGTTTTAGCCCCAAAACCTCAGAAACTTTTTGGTGATGCATTAAATGTCAAGTATATTGTTGAGAGGAAAAGAAACAAGAACAACCGCCCAGGTATCAGCCTTTGTTACTGGGACGACAGGAGCTGCTCGGTAATGTCACAGGAAGTCGTGCTGCCAAAATACGGAGCGGGCAGCGCCCGGGCCGCGCCTTATGACAACTGTCCCTGGGCGCAGCACAGCTTCCACAGGCTCCTCCGAGGTGGGGCCCGCGGGAGCCGGTCCGGGCCTGGGCAGGGCGCAGGGCGGTGGCCCCGGGGGACCGGGACGTGAGCCCTGCTCGGCGCCCCGCGCTCGCGTCTCCGCGGCTCTGTCCCTTCCTCCGGCAGGAGCCGCCGCGAACGCGGGCGGAGCGGTTCAAGGGCACTCGCGAAGCCGCTGAAGGTCAAGGGCCTCCTGCGCGTCCTCACAGCGCCGCGCCGCCCGCCGAGCTCCGGGTGGGCCGGGCCTGGCGCCCCCGGGAGCCCCCGCAGCCCCGACCGCCCCGCCCCGCCCCGCCCCGTGCGGCGGCCTCACCCCCTCCCGGCTCTGCGGACCCCTCGACGGCTCCTCCGCGGCCCCGAGGCCCCGAGCGACGGGGACCGCGTGGGCGAGGCGGCGGCCGCACAGGCCCCCCCCCGCCGCTCCCCCCGCCCCCGCCGCGGGACACCCCCCCGCCGCCCTCCGCCCACCCCGCTCCCCCCCCGCCGCCCCCCGCCCCCCGCCCCCCGCCGCGGGACACCCCCCACCCGAAGCCCTCCCGGGACACCACACTGGCCCCCGCCCCTGGAGCCCTCCCTGGCACCAAACACTGTGGGCTTTGGGGTCCTTTCATTTTAACCCTGTCGAGCAGGCTTTTGTTTCGCTTTGTTTCGTTTTTAAAGATTCTTTTCTATTCAGTCATGGGAGGCCGGCGGCGGCGGGCAGGGGGACGCGGCCGCGGGGCGACGCCAGCCTCCGTGGGGCGCCCCGGGATGGGCCGCGAGCCCCCGGCAGCCGCTCCGCGCCTCCAGCAGCCCCGAAGCCTGTGTCAGGTGCGCGCCCGCCGTGGGTGCCCTGTGCTGGGCCCGTCCAGGCAGGGGCGGTCTGCGGGGGGGCGTCTGCCTCATGCCCAGACCCAGACCTTCGCGGTCCCAACAGCCTGGCTTTGCAGGCCCTGCTCCACCTGCAGCCTGGCCCAGGTGACCAGCCGACCGGGAGAGTGGGGGCCCTGGGACGGTGCCCCCCCCCCCCGCCCCCCCGCAGTCAGGGTGCGACAGTCAGGGCAGTTGGACTCACGCCTAGTCCCGGGCCCAGATAAAAGCAGCTTGTAGCCTCCTTTTGTCTTCTCCTTTCTCTGGCCCTTTGCTCCTCAGCTTTTAAGATGCGTGTTTTTCTTTTGCCATTTGTCTGTAAGTGGCACTAAGTACTAAATGCCACTACTTGACGTTCTGCAGAACCTGGCCTTCGATTCCAAGCCTGTTTGGGTTGGGATACTACTTTTCCATGACCAGTAGGGTTTCAAGTTTTTCGCATTTGCTCCCTTATGTTTTCCAGTCATGCTTTGTTGTCTTTTCTTACTGTGATAATTTAGCAAGTCTCGGTCAACTTTGAAATGATTCTGCCGGGGTCCGGCAGGTCGAAGGGTCAAAGGTTAACAGCAGCAAAGCCTTCTGGGCCCTCTGCTGTGACAGCCTGGGACTGGAGCACCGGGCCCCCCAGGGGTCTTATCTGGGGGTGGGGGCTGGCAGGGAGCCCAGTACTCCTTGCCGGGTGCTCCTTCCCTGAGGACAGGATCTAGGGCTCCCCTATTTCTGCTTTGGCCCTTTGCAGCATTTTCTAGCGACCACCCACACCTGCTGAGCTGTATTTGCCACTAACCTCAGACCAACCGTTCTTCTTAGCCATGCCCTCCAGACATCTTTCTCTCTCTTTCCCCATCAGCTCTCAGCTCTGACAAAATAGCCTATGGGATCCGAAATGCTTTCTCCTGAGGCTGATGTCTCTGACCTTCCTGCTGGCCAAGGTGAATTAACTTCAGTTAATCAGTTAAAGAGATTATTTAGCTAAAGGTAAACTGATGAAGATAGTCTAGTTAATTAATGAGAAAGAAGTTAAAAGTTGAAAGCAATCTCCTTAACTTTTAATTTTTTTTAACTGAGTGGGTGGAATCCATGTCCCCTCTCTAGGCACTGACACCGGCCACTGAATCATGACTGGGGGGCGAGGTCAAGCTCCTGCATCGTCACTGTGCTCTCAGGCAACCCTCACATACCCGGAGAACCACTGCCCTGACCTAGTCACTTCCACAGCCACCTGCACAAGGCAGGAACCCATATGTAGCTCCCTCGTGCATGAGCAATCTCTGCCTTTCAGGGTTTTTTTCTTTTTTTTTAAGTAGGCTCCATGCCCAGAGATCTTGACCCTGAGATCAAGACCTGAACTGAAATCAGGAGTCAGATGCTTGAACCACTGAGCCACCCAGGCACCCCTTTGCCTTTCAGTTTGTTTGTTTGTTTGTTTGTTTTTTAAAGATTTTATTTATTTATTTATTTATTTATTTATTTATTTATTTATTTAAGAGAGAGAGAGAGAGAGAGAGAGAAAGCACAAGCAGGGGAAGGGGCAGAGGGAGAGAGAAAAGCAGGTTCTCAATCTGAGGACCCTGGGATCATGACCTGAGCAGAAGGCAGACACATAACCGACTGAGCCACCCAGGCATCCCTGCCCTTATTATTATTATTTTTTAGAGAGAGGGAGAGAGAGAGAGTGCATGTGAGAATGAGCACATGTGTGTGCCAGAGGTGGGGGTTGGGGGCTGATGAGGAGCAGAGGGAGAGAGAGAAAATCTCAAGCAGGCTCCGTGCTGAGTGTGGAGCCTGATGCAGGGATGTCTCACCACCCTGAGATCATGACCTCAGTGGAAATCAAGAGTTGGATTCTTAACCGACTGAACCACCCAGGCACCCCTACCTTTCGGTTTTATTTTTTATTTGTTTACTTATTAAAGAGATTTATCTATATGAGAGGGAGAGATTGGTAGAGTCTTAAGTAGACTCCCTGCTGAGCACAGAGCCCAGCACGAGGCTCAATCCCACCACCCTGAAATCAGAACCTGAGCTGAACCCAAGAGTCAGGCACCTAACAGACTGCACCACCCAGGCACTCCTGCATTTCGATTCTAAAAAGACCTCATTGGTTAGTTAATTGTTAGACATTTCTACAGACTGAATTGTTAGCGTCTCAAACTGGGATTCTCCTTAACTGAATGAATTACATGCTGTTCTCCCAAACCTGCTCTCATTCCTGTGCTCACTATCCACTGCCAAATTCTGACTCATCCAATCTAGAGACCCCAGAGTCATCTTTTCCCTATCCCCATCCCCACTTCCTCCTTTTTGTCCCTACTGGTCTGGCCATCATGCCTTAGACTCCTCCATTGGTCTTTGCAAGTCTCCTAGATGATTTTAGTATCTTTTAGTCTTTGAGTATTTTAGTCTTTGAATATGACTTCCCCCTGTACCCCAGCAATGTTCTGACCTTTCCTCATTTCCACAGTTTTCCAGGGTTGGCCCAGCTGGCTTCCAGCCACCTACCCTGTGCTCTGGCCACATCACAAGCTCTCCTGGCTCCTGGCTTGGCTTATGCTCTTCCCTGGCTGTTCTAGTCTTGGGATCCTATCCATCATCAGAAGCCAACTCCCCAGTGAAGCCTTTTTTGGTTCTCCTAAAATAAATGAATTGTTCAGCCCTGTGCACCTGTCAGCACTCTCTCCGCCCTTCTTACTTTTCCTTTGCTGTGTGGTACTGTTGGTCTCTCTAAAGCATTAGACTGGGAGCACCTGGGTGGTTCAGTGGTTGAGAGTCTGCCTTCGGCTCAGGGTGTGATCCCTGGGTCCTGGGATCAAGTCCTACATCAGGCTCCCTGCATGGAGTCTGCTTCTCCCTCTGCCTGTGTTTCTGCCTCTCTCTTTGTGTCTCTCATGAATAAATAAATAAAATCTTTAAAAAAAAAAAAAAGGCATCGGACTGTAAGCTCCCAGAGGGCGATGGCTGTGCTAACTCACCTGTGCGTCTATGTTTTGATGGCACATTTACTGTGCACTCGTAAGCCTGGCCATGGCTTCCGGAACTACCTGCAACATGCTGGTGTCCTTGTTCTCCTCCCTTTACAGCTCATTGGGGGTTTACCTAGAAACTGCCACTTCAAAGCCATTCAGAAAAAAAAAAAAAAAAAAATTAGAGCTAAATCGGGCAACATTGTTTACTTCTTAAGAAGATGCTTTGGTGTTCCTTCCAGCACCTATGAGGCACTCTGGTTTGACCTTGACGGTTCCTTGTCAAGCCATGGAGCTTGGGCCTAGGAGGGTGTGCGAGGGTGCCCAGACCTCCAAGCAGGTCAGGTGGGGCTGACCTTGAGGCAGGGTTGCTGTCAGTGCACCCCTGCTGGGGGGAAATGGGGTGCCAAGTCCTCCCTAGATTGCTTACATAGGCTCCCCCCTTCTTAATTTGTCTGCCTTGGGGGAATATTTATAATTCTTTCACCTGGAGGGCGTGCCTTTTTTTGATTCACAGAAAGTCTTTCATTTGCGCTTCTTGCCTTCTCTAAGTGACCACATTTTCTTTCTGCTCCTAAAATCTCAGCCGGGGGTGCCCTGGGTTGCCTCCTGGGTAGCAACTTGCCCTCTTGGTCCTTGCTTCTGGGTGTCTGCATTTTCACAAGGGCCCTTGGTGGTAGCTGGGTCCTTGCCTCCATCAAGTGACCTTGGTACACACTGTCCTCCTCACCCTCCCTGGCTGCTCGGGGGCCTCCAAACCACGTGGGACTCAGGCTGGAAATAAGCAGATGGCGGGTCCTGAGTTCTTGCTCTGGATCATCCATCCCCCGAGGTCAGTGGAGGAAGTACTGAAAACTTGGATTTGCAGCCTGTTGACTGATTAAACAATAGAGCTTTATGGAGCGCTTGGTGGTGGTGGTGGGGGGGTGCCGGGACGTGTCTCAGGGGTCTGTTTTGCAGAGGGAAAAACTGAGTGAAAACATCGAGGCTGCAATCCCACCCGAGCCCAACTCAACCTGGGCGCCACCTGGGACTTTCTGTGCCGGCGCGCGGGGCCTTGTCGGCCGCGCGGAGGACGGCTCCTGGGTCGGTGCGGGTTTCCCACTTCCTTTTCTGACTTACTGGATTCTGACATCTCCTGGCCCTTGCCCGGCCAGGTAGCCCGGAGGGCGGGGAGTGGGTGGGGGGGGACGAGAAGGATGGGGCAGCGCGTGGACGGGGTGGGGGGAGGGGAAGACGCGCTGGCCCTTCCCGGCCGCTGTTTAGCACCCGGCGGTGCGTGTCCCGACGGCTGGGCCGCGGCTGGGGGAGGGGACCCCGACCACAGGTTTCCTTCGCCGGGTGCATCGGCTCCCGCCCCACGTCGCGCGGGGCCGTGAAGAGTGCAGGGGCGCCCGCCGGGGAGGCCGGTGCGGGGAGGCCCGTGCGGGGAGGCCGGTGCGGGGAGGCCGGTGCGGGGAGGCCCGTGCGGGGAGGCCGGTGCAGGGCTCTCTTCCCGGCAGCGCTGGTCCCGGGGCTTGCCAAGTCCCACGAGTCAGCAAAGTGGAGAAGCGTTTTCAAAGCGAGGCCTTTGCCCTCCTTGGCAGGCTCCTCAAAGCCTGCCTCGCTCTTGCTGCGCCTGGGAGATCCTGTAAAAGGCTCTTTTTGTTCACGCTCCTCAATGGGGACATCCTCCGGGAGCCGTTGGAGAGGCCCGGTGTGAGCTGGAGGACACTTGAGGCAGGGCCACTTGGGTGGGCACCGGGGGGAGCCGGCCAGGCGGCCTGGGTGGAGCCGACCCCGGGGAGGCGGCCGGGGATGGAAGCGGCTGCAAAGCATGGCGAGGTTCCTAGGAAGAGCATTTTAGAATCGAGAAGCAGGGAGGCTCAGTGGTTGAGCGGCTGCCTTTGGCCCAGGGCGTGACCGGGGTCCCGGGATCGAGTCCCACGTCGGGCTCCCTGCATGGAGCCTGCTTCTCCCTCCGCCTGTGTCTCTGCCTCTCTCTGTGTGTCTCTCATGACTAAATAAATAAAATCTTAAAAAAAAAAAAAAATTGGGAAACGGTGCCTAAGAGCTGGCTTTCTGAGGTCGGAGGCAAAGAGCGCCTGTCCTTTATTACTATTTTTTTTTAACTGCACTGCAGTGTTTGGTATTACAAGATGTGTGGTGATGGTCCTTAGGAACAGACAGAAGGAGAAATTGCCTTGGAATTTAGTGACTTTAAGACATAGTTAAAAAAAATTATTCCAGGCATTATCTGACAATTTTTCACCAAAAGGTGGGTCTGTCATCAGCCCTGAAATAAAGGCCATCTGAGGCTCATGTGAGTGTGATTAATACTGGAGCCCAGCTTGGAAATCACCGGTGATGGCCCAGAAATCATTGTCAAGTACAAATACTGTTTGTGTTTAAAGAAACAGAATTCTGGGACAGTAAAGCAATCCACAGGTCCACCCTGCCTTTTGTCTCTGACGAACATTTTTTTTTTAATTTTTTAAAAATATTTTTTAATTTATTTGTGATAGTCACAGAGAGAGAGAGAGAGGCAGAGACACAGGCAGAGGGAGAAGCAGGCTCCATGCACCGGGAGCCCGACGTGGGATTTGATCCCGGGTCTCCAGGATCGCACCCTGGGCCAAAGGCAAGGGCCAAACCTCTGCGCCACCCAGGGATCCCCTCTGACGAACATTTTTAATTGAAATATTTTCATAGTGAGAATGGTAGCTCTCTAATTCAACTATATTCACTTTTTAAAGATGTCTTGACTTCATCTGTTTATAAAAATTGACTATAAAATATTGAGCTAGCTTCAGGTCCTTATGCTTTTATAAAGCATAGGAAATGAATTTAATTTTTTTTTTATAAAGCATAGGAAATGAATTTAATTCGACCTTGATAAAAGGTGAATTAACATACTATTCCCTAAATTCTATAAGAATGCTGAAGAGGAAATGAATGATTTTTCTCTTGATGAATTCTTGGTAGCCACCCCCCCACTGCCACCGCCCCACCAAATCGATGAATCAAACTAAGTAAAACAAAAAAAGGATCTCTCCAGCACCAAGTTTAGTCCAGTTTGTACAAAGTTTGTACCTGGTTTTATGACCTAACATTTTCCCCATTGTTTAAGTGGATTTGGGCATTATCTTTGGAACATGCCATTTCCAAGGAAGATCTGAATTGGTCTGCTTTTGCAGCGCATTTACAAAGCCGGCTATCAAACTGGTTCACAAGCAAAGCAGAGGCCCTGGAAAGATGATATACCTTCCTTCCTGAGGCAGATATTTCAGGATTGGGGAAGCAGGGTTTCCTGTGTTCTCACAAGGGGTTGAGATAAAGAAACCCAGGGCAGTTTCTGAAAGAATCGAGCCTGGAATGAGCATGAGGCAATTCTTTTGTGTATGGGGCCCTGATCTACAAGGAGAGGCAGCCACGGCCAGAGACAGCATGCGGACAGGACGTGACGTGGTGTGGGAGAGGATTTGGAGCCAAGAGAGTTCTTGAAGGCTGTGATGGCAAGGAACAGGTCTGCAGGACTCCCTGGGAAGGACAGGCCCCCCTTCCTCCACAGCCAACCCCCCCCATGGTGACAGCCTTCGAGATGGTGCGCTCAGCAGTGGCTCACCTCTGTCCTCTTTTACCCTGGAAGAGCACCAGCCTGCCCTGAGCCCTCTGGGCAGGTTTAGTCAGTCTCTGCTATTTTTTTTTTTTTGAAGATTTTATTTATTTATTCATGACACACACACACACACACACACACACACACACAGAGGCAGAGACACAGGCAGAGGGAGAAGCAGGCTCCATGCGGGGAGCCCGATGCGTGACTCGATGTCAGGACCCCAGGACCATGCTCTGAGCTGAAAGCAGACGCTCAACCACTGAGCCACCCAGGCATTCCCTCCACTATTTTTTTTTTTAAATATGTTTGGCAAAAGGCAAAACAGAAAAGCAGACAAACTACCTTCCGTGTATTTCACCATTCTCATCCGTATTCCCTTTCTCTGTCTTCCCCACCCTCTTCCTCGTCATACAGCTGAGGAGCCCCTCCAACACGAATAGAAGTAATTTGAACTTTTCTTTCATCTAGAGATCCTGGTGTCTGATCACTGTGGCCTCTTCCCGGAGAGTTGTTGCATTACAAGAAGTCAATAAAGAAACAGCCCCCCACCTCTGGCAACTACCAAATGTAAAACAATAATTAATAGTTATAAGGATAAAAATAGAGCTATGATAAGGAAAAATCCAATAACACAACAAAACACCACATTTATTGGGATGGTAAGTATAGGGGAGGTGGGAGGAAAATGGTAGGAACATTAAGATCATTATCTTTCTCATCTTTCTTCTTTGGGAGACAGTAGATACTATTTGATTTTTGAGGCAAATTGAGAAATAGAAATTTAAGCATCTTATTTAAGATGGAAAAAGTAACCACTCTTAGAACTAAAATTCAGACTATATAGTAACAGAAAACCAAGAAAATAAAAATGAAGCACTAAAAGTGAACAAAATATTTAAGTTGATAGCATTATGCCAAATGTATTATAATAATAAATGTAAATGAGGTCAACTCATTTATTAAAAGAAATAAACTCGCAGAATGGGTAAAAAAATAACAACCCTAAACACAACTATGTACTGTCTTAAAAACGTATATATACATATATATACATTTATATATAACTCTATGTAGCTCTTCCACTTACCTGCTTTAAGAACTTGGGAACATTACTTAGATTCTCTGACCCTCAGTTACCTTATCTGTATAGTATGTTCATCCATTCATTTATTCATTCAATAATTATTTGTTGAAAACTTACTATATGGCAGTCTATTCTGGATGCTGTGGATATAACATCTTTGCTTTCATGGAACTCATAGTGAACTAGGATAGAAAATAAATAGCAGCAATGGTCAGCAAATAAATTCATAATATGTCGGGTGAGGTAAGCAATATGAAGAAAAGCCAAGTGGTATGATGGGAGAGAGCGCTGGTGAAGTGTGTGAATGTGTACCCACCATGGCTGCTATTGCTATTTTATTTTATTTTTAAAAAAATTACTTGTTTATTCATGGGAGACACAGAGAGAGGCAGAGACACAGGCAGAGGGAGATGCAGGCTCCCTGAAGGGACCTGATGTGGGACTCAATCCTAGGATCCTGGGATCACAACCTGAGCCAAAGGCAGATGCTCAACCCCTGAGCCACCCAGACACTCCAATGGCTGCTAATTTGGATTGCATGTCCAAGGAGAATCTCCCTGAGGACTGGCCTTCAACACCAGAATGCACTGGGAGAGTCTTGCAAGCAGATAGTGCAAAGGCTAAGGCAGGAGAAAAGTAGCTGGAGGGGGATGAACAGGGATGGGGGTAGGATTTGGGAACAGAGGTCTTTCTGGAAGCCACAGATGATATTTGACGCTATCATAAGAACTTTGGATCTATCAGGAGTCAGCTCAGAAACCATGATAGGGTTTTGAACAGAGCAGTGATAAATCAGATTTATATTTTAAAAGGATTTTTCTGGCTTCTGAGTTGAAAATAGACTGAATCGTCAGAAGTGGCAGCAGGAAGATTGGTTAGGAGAGATGGTGGAGATAGTAGGATATGGTTGATTCTGGATCTATTTTAAAGGTGGAGTTGACATGATTTCTAATGCTTTGGATATGGGATGAGAAGGAAAGAAGTAAAAAATGACTCTAGGTTTTTCCTTTTTGTTGACTGAGCCACTGTGAAAATGGAACTGCTGTCTACTGAGGTGGGGAAGAAGCAGATCAGGTCAGCAGTTCTGTTTTAGTTGTATGACATGCCTGTTTGATATATAAGTGGAGATGTTAAATTGGAAGTTGGAAATAAAGAGATTGGGACTCAGGGAGTGAAGTTGGGAAGGAGACATAGAGGTAGAAAATAAAGCCTTGGTATCAGATGACATCATGTACGGGGTGATGTAGACAGAAAAGGAAACAGGCCTGTGCCCTGGATCACTCCACCATTTTGAGACCAGAGAGATGAGGAGGAACTAGCACAGGAACAATTAGTTGAGTGGGAGAGAAAAAAAAGAGTGGGATTGGGGAAGCCAAGTGAAGAAAAAGTTTAAAGGGAGCCATACCAAAGGTGGTCAAGTGAGGTGAAGCCCAGAATTGGCAATATTATGAGGATTAAATGAACTAATGTTCATATGGCACCAAGCACACAAAACAAGTGTTCGAGAAATTGTAGTGTTACCCAAGTTTGCCTGGTGCCTGAATTTCACAGAGATGCCTTCCTTTGTGTGAAGGTACCTGGGAACAGTATCTCACTTTGGTTGAAAGGAGGGGGAAGAAAGAATATGTTGGATATGGGTGCTAAGAGAGGTTGCCACAAAAGGGAGGAGTCTGAGAAGGTGGAAGAGTGTCTTTAAAGATAAGTTTCTGTGTTTGAGGCTTCCCCAAGACCTGCTGCTGGCATTAGAACCCACATTGATGATATATTGAGTAAGCTGCAATTATTTATTCATCTTTGCGCACCCATCTAACATATGGGTCTGTTTTTGGAAGGTTCTGAGCCTACTGTGATTTGGCCTGTGGGCTCTCCTGGGCTTACACATTGAGCCACACCATCCGATTCTATATGTCCTGGCTGGTCTGTGGCATCATCACAAACAGTGGAGATCTGCTCCTTGGCAATATGCTTCTCGATCAACAAGGCATTTTTTTTCTGAGCTAAGATACAGTTTCAGCCTTCTCAACACAGGTCTTCAGGAAGCCCCTGACAACAGATCTCAGTGGCAAGCAAGATGCAGTATGTCAATAGTGGTTTTGAGTATAATCAGACTTCTGAGTTCATATCCCTGCTCTGCCCTCTGCTACCTGAGTGGCCTTGGGGTGATTTACTTAGCCTTTCTGTGTCTCAATTTCCTCATCTGAAAACTAGGGCTGATAACAAAACTCACTTCTCAGGGTTGCTGTCATAATATGTAGAAAACACTTAAAATTGTGCCTGATGCACAGTAAGTGCTTACTAAATATCCACTGCTATTTTTATCCAGCGGGAGTTCTCTTTGTGAACATGTCTCCTAGGTACTAGACTTGGGGAATTTTGAAGACAAAGTCCCACATTTATTGTTTAAGTCATTATTGAATGTAATCTTTAATGAGAGGAGGTAGCAGGTGAGATGACACTCAGAGACTGGGGCACCTCGGTTCTCCTCTCTCCCCCTCTCCCTCTCAGCCTCTTCTGACTCATCACTGGTCAAGCTATTTGACTGAGCAGTGCCAGGCTTTAACAATGTGTGAATTTAACCATTTCACCAGCAGATTTCCTAGGAGCTTGGTGGCCGCTTGGCCTTGGTATCTCCAGGATGATTGCCAAGGAGACTTTGATGCAGTCACTGCCTTCCCCCTCTCCTCAGGACCATGGACAATCACTGGGCCCTACTGCTTCCAGCCTGGTGATTCAGAAACACCAACCCATTCAGCTCTTGTACCCCTAAGTGAGGGGATAGATCAGCCAAATCCATCCTGGCCCTCAGTGGGTACCTGAGGCTATAGTCAGCTGGCCCTCATGTCCTCCACCACCACTGAAACTTAAAGAAACCCACATTACTGATTTGGAGAAAGTAAGTAGTGTCATTGGGTTGGCAGCAGGGAGTGTTGTTAAGTTACTCTGGAGCCAGAAGAACTGGGTTCAAATGTCACCCCTGTCACTTTGCAGCTGGATCTTGTTGGACAAACTATTTAATTCCTTTTTCACTCTGGAGCTGCAAAGGTGAAATGGGACCAATAACAATATTTCCCTTACTGAGTGATAAAAGTTTAAAAGGAATAAAGCTCAGGTAGTGGTTAGCACAGCATCTGGCAGAGCGCACATACTCAACAAATACTCATTGACTGGTGACAGAATGGTGGAGTGGGTTCTGTGTGTCTTCCGTTTTCTTCCATTTCCTGTTTGGGTTTTAAATCCTTCTCTTGCAAAAAAAAAATAATAATAAATAAATAAATAAATAAATAAATAAATAAATAAATCCTTCTCTTGTTCCTCCTCCTCCCTATCCCAGGTGGGCAGGGGCAAGGCATTGTTTCTTTAATATTAAACATGAGCACCTGGAGGGGTGCCCAGCTGGCTCAGTTGGAAGAGCGTTTGACTCTTGATCTCAGGGTTGTGAGTTTGAGCCCATGTTGGGTGTGGAGATTACTTAGAAATCAAATCTTTAAAAAAAAAAAAAAAAAGCCCCTGGAGAGCTTGTTTAAAATGTTATTGGCCAATGTTTTTGGGCCTCAATCCCTAAGATTCTAATTCAGTTGGTCTAATGTAGGGCCTAGGAATGTGCATGATTAATAAAATGCTGTCTGTGATTCTTTTCTGTGATATGAGGGACATGCTTCCAGAAGCTCTAGGAGTTGTTAGTAAGAATATAAGATACCTCCCCACATTTCCATTTTAGTAAGGACTCAAAAAAAAAAAAATCAGAATATCCACTTATACCTACTAAGACTGAACACTGAGTTCCATAAAAATCTCTCTGTGATTATACTCTAGTCCCTTAGGAAACCTCCAATTTCGGCTCTTTGTTCTAAAACATTTCTTCTGTTCTGCTAACTCTGTTTCCCCTTTCCTGCCCTCTCCCTCGCTGATAGCACTTGAAGGTGATGCTCCAGCCAGGCCCCTGCCCTGAGCCCCAGACCTGTTTGCTGAGTGTCCACCTGAATGGGTAACAGGCATCTCACACACCACAGGGACAAGATAGTCCCTGAATCTTGACCTTGACCCGGTCCCCTGTTTCCCCCTTTGCAGTTTTTCCTCTTCCATTACTTTTTTCCCCTCTCCCTCTATCTAATCATTTAATACGTTTTACTGGATCTGCTTTCTTTTTTTAACTATCATTTTGCTTAATTTTTTTCAGTTTTATTGAGCTATAACTGACATCTAACATTGGTTTAAATTAGTCTAACATGGGGACGCCTGAGTGGCTCAGTGGTTGAGCGGCTGCCTTTGGCTCAGGGCATGATCCTGTAGTCCCGGGATCGAGTCCCACATCGGGCTCCCTGCATGGGGCCTGCTTCTCCCTCTGCCTTTGTCTCTGTCTCTCTCTGTGTATCTCTCATGAATAAATAAATAAAATCTTAAAAAAAATTAGTCTAACATGTACAATATGATGATTTGACATGTATATATTGTGAAATGATCACTGCAATACGTTTAGCTAATGCCCATCACCTCCGTAGTTACAAAATTCTTATTTTTTCATGATGAGAACTTTTAAGATTCACTCTCCTAGGAACTTCCAAATATACACTATAGTATTGTTAACTACTTTGATGATGTTGCCCAAGTAGGACCTTTGGCACCACTCACTCTGTAACTACTGTTAAATTAATTAAACAAAGAGACCATCGGACTGAGGTGGCTCTAATGCCCTGGCTACCTGTGTAAGCAAACCAAAATCCCAAGTCTGAAAATGCCTCAGGGTTACACAATCAAAACACTAAGGACAACTGATTGCAAACAGCCACGTACACCTTAAGCTATAGCAGGTCAATCATTTCCTTGCTTTGCTTCTGCCTTTTCTCCATTAAAGTCTCTTCCCAGCTTTTGGTAGTGGAACGCTCCTAAACACTTCCAGTTTGGCCCTGCCTGATTCAAATAGATTTTGCTTGAATGTACTCTTGAAATTTTTAAGTTGCCTCAGTTTGTATTTTAGCACCGCTCTAACTCAAGCCATCTTTACTACTTGCCTAGTTTATTTTATGGTCTCTTAATTGGCCACCCTTGCTTGGCCCCAGGTAAGAGCTTTTAAACATGTCAGAGCATGTTAGTCCTGTCACTCAAAACACTCAGGCACACACACCATCCACCCCTTACCTGAGTCCTGGAGCCCCACAGCCATCTGGGCCTCACTGGCCTCCTTCCTCTCAGCCCCCTTTTGTCTTCTTTCCATTCACTCTACTTGAGCCACTCTGGCCTTTCTGCTCCTCTAGTGCTTGGCTCTTTCCTGGTTCAAGTTGTTTGCTCTTTCGGTTATCTCTTTCTTGAACGCCTTGCCTCCAGGTCCTGGCATGCCTGGTTCCTTCTGCTTTTTCCTCATAGCAGTAGAAAATTGAGAAGAGACCACCCTAACCTCCATCAGCCTCACAGGGTGGCTTCAGACCACCGGGCCTTCCCTCTCCTCTTCTGCCATCTTGGCTCTTGTGAGAAGACCCAAGGGAATCCTTAGCACATTTGGTTTGCTCCTAAATCCTCACAATTTTCATTTGCTTCCTAATTCTTAGACCAAGGATTTTTTGCCTGGCTCAGAGCTGACTTTGGAAAATCAGTCTGTCTTGCAAAGACTTCCTTTTGGTCTTTGGTTCCTTCCTTTTGGTAAAGTGTAAGCTTTCTCTTCAGAGAAGCTGAACTAGGCTTTGTGCTGTTGGTGCTGTAGATTACTGGATTGGTGGGTGGGAATTTCTGTGAGTTACATATGGCTCTGTGACCAACTCTCCGTACACTCAAGGCAAGAAAGGTTTACACCAGGGGTCAGACTACCGATTTAGTTCTCTTTAGAAAACTTATTCAAAAGCCTCATTACGAAGTCAAGGCCGGCCTTCAATTCCGAATGAACTTCTGACGACCTTCTTTCCTGGGTTTCAGAAACGTATGCAATAGCTCCTGAAAGCTGGAAGAGATGCTTGACAACATCTAGCCTGGTCCTTAAAAATTCCTTTATAAATATATAAAAATGGAGCTCTTTGTTTTAGTTATGAAGTTCTGTGAGGTAGATCAGCCTGCCTGAGTTCCTCTACTTCCCTTGGGCTTCAGACAAGTAGCGTGTTCACATACTGGTAGAACTCAGCCCTCAAAAAGGAGCAGGGCCCAGCCCATCCGGGACCCCCAAGAGCCCCACAGCAAGGCTGGGCCCCCCAGTGTGGAGCAGTTGGGAGCACTACAGGGCAGGGGAGGGAGAGAAGAGGGGAGAGGCCCAGGGCAGGGAGAGAGCAGAAGGATGCTGGGAGGGAAGGGAAGGGCTGTGGGGGTAGAGGTGTGGGAGACAGTGCCGGGGGAGAGTGGCTCTGGAATGTGAATTTTAGATCTCAGCCGCAATCTGGCTTCTAATGGCAAACACTTTGGCAGGAGCCCGGCTGCTGAAGATCTAAGATAGTAGCTGCCTGCCTCTTAGCGTTTTAGACCAAGTTCCTTTATTCTCTTATCTTCTTAATTTCACAGCAAACAATGGGCTATTGACTAAGCTTTCCGAACTGTGGGTGTTCTCAGAGGGAGGCTGGCCAGAACACTAGCACTCTGGCTTTTGCTCCAGTTCCCAAGTTGGGCTCCATCTACCAGAAATGTGAAACCCTAGAGTCTTCCTCCTCCTCTTTTCTCTGCTTTAAGCGGCAGCCAACTGGGGAAGAGAACCTCGGGCCCAGGGTGTGTGTGTGTTGGGGTGGTGGAGATGGGCACATGTGTGTGTGCATGCATGTGAGGACATGTGTGTCCACTTATGTGTGAATGTGTGTGTGCATGCCTGGAGTTCTGAGTGCACGAGTGTGCATGTGTTTGTGTCTGTTGGCAGTGGGATGTGTTAGAGGAGAAGGACAGGTTGCATCTATCTGGCTGGTGACATCAGCGTTCTCATACACAGACCTTTCCCAAGCAAAGGCTGCACTGATACAGTATGGGCTGGAAAATGAGGAGCCTTAACCAACAGATTTTTTCTTGGAGGGGCAAGAAAAGGCTGGAGGGTCCTCTTCTTCCCATGTCAGGTGAGCCAAGAAACTAGTTTCCAAAGCTTTTATGGCCATGTACACACAGATAATTGACAAAGATACTGACTGATTTACCAATCTGGGATGCCTCACTCTCAAAGTCTTTTTTTTTGTTTGTTTGTTTTTTTACCCTCAAAGTCTTTAAGGAGTTCACATCATGCTACCAAATCCTAGCTAGCACTTTGATAGGAACCCGCTGAGAAATGGTGTTTTGGGACCACATCAGAGAAGGATCTTGCACTTTAGCTGGACAGCTCAGCTCTTTGCTTCTGACGAGGTTCAGGACACATTCCTCCCAAATATGGCACCTTGGCACATTAAGTATTTTAGGCTGAAGGGATGTGAGAAATGGCCTGATCAGGAAGGTCCTACCCCTGCAGCAGGTCATAAAACTTTCACGGGAGAGATGTCCTCCTTGGACCCAGAGGAAAGGATCATCCTTATCTCCAAAGAAGACAACGGAGGAATTTGAATGAACAGGTCTTGCTAAGTTTCCTCCAGTTTGCTACACGTGGCTCATATGCTTTGGTCTACCTTATCTTGTCACGATTCTCTAGTCTTCATCAAACCAGGCATAAAAACTCAAGTTTAACACTTTCTTCAGGCCTTCATTTCCTTCTGATGGCTCCTGTGTCATGTAAAACTGGCATTACAGGGGCACCTGGGTGACTCAGTTGGTTAAGCATCTGCATCTGTTGGTTAAGCTCAGGTTGTGATTCCAGGGTCTTGGGATTGAGACTTGCCTCAGGCTTCTGCTCAGGGGTTAGCCTGCTTCTCCCTCTCCGTCTGTCATTCCCCCTGCTTGTGCTCTCTTCTCTCTCTCTGAAATAGATAGATAGATAGATAGATAAGTCTTTAAAAAAATAAAACTGATATTACATAATTTGTATGCTTTTCTCTTGCTAATCTGTGTTTTGCTTACAGGGGCCTCAGTGGAGAATTTAGAAGGGTAGAGCAAAAAAGAAATCTTCCTCCCTTTATAGTACAAGTGGAGAAAATTTCGACCTGTTTTTAAATGTCTGAGGAGAGATTTGAGGTGGACAAGCAGAAAAGAGAATGCCTGTCAAGTTCTGAGTCATGCATAGTGCCTGCCACATATGGTGTTATAAATCCTAACAGCCTCTCCATCTTTCTCTGTCTCCTCTAAGGTAGCACAGAGCAGAAATCACCAGCGTGATGTGCAGATGATTCAGTGGGGTGTGGAGAGAAAGCATTTAAAGTTCTATTTGAATTTATTTTTCATCTCATTTTTTTTCAGTTTGTAGTGTGTATTTTACCGTGTTCATAGTAGATTAGCACATATATGTCTATAAATAGTTATAAATCCTATATATCTATATAAGATGAAGCTCCATAATATTTTTTTTTAAAAATCAGAGTTGAGTATGTTCACATTTTTTTGAACTGTGATAGAATGAACCTGCCCAGTTAGGGCAACTACACTGGGTGTCTTGGAGAAAGACAAAAGGGAGAGATAGTACCTTTGTCCTCAGCCTTCACATGCTGACTTTTTCAAATATGCTGAGAAATGAGCTTAGACCAGGGCTTCCACAGAACAGAGAAGAAAAACAAGCTTCATAGAAAATAAATGCCCTTCTCCATGCTTCCAGCAAATTCAAGAAGGATAGTGGGGGAAGGCTTGCCAGGAAACTTGGCCTGCTCAGAATGTTTACTCCTTACTGCAGCATCTCTGATAAGATTCCTGTGCTTACAGCATCATTCTGGGCTCTGTGAGAGAGGGAAGAGTCCTGAGTATTAGGCTCATCTCCAGGGACCAATCGTTGTAGAAGGGCAACTTGGCTGCATACATGCTATAGAGACTAATTCAAGGGACAATAAGAGAGCCTATCTCCTTATCCTGAAGACTTGATTTAAATGCTCCTGGAAGTTTCTAACTTTCTCAGACTAAGATTTTTCATCCCATCACATGGCAGCCCAATGTCTTGAGAGTCTACTGATGCTATACTTACTGTTAAAAGTTTAATGTATACAATCTCCTTTTTTCCTCACAATACTATTGTTTTTTTTTTTCTCACAATACTATTGTGATGCAGATCTGTTTCACACCCAAGAAAACAGAAACAGAGACACCAAATCACTTGCCCAAGGTCACAGAGCTAATAAATGACTGGAGTCTAGTTTAGTGCCCTTTACCTCCAAAGGACCAACCAGTACCCACCACTGCTTGTGGGAACTGTGGCTATTTTCCTTGTGGAAGAGCTGATTTGCGAAGCTAAATTCAAATAAGGAAAAAGTGCTATGTGGAAAAGTGAGGAGACTTACTCTGGGAATCTCCAGAAAGTAGATCTAGCGTCGGGAGGTGGTTAGAGGTCATGGAGAAAAAGAACTTTCTAACCATTGGGTGAACTTAAGAGTTGGCTTGTTTAATAAAGATTAATTATTTTACTTCCTTTTATGTTGTTAAGATTCAGCATTCAGCTAACTTCACCTGAGTCTGTCTCTGGAATGCATTTGCCACCTTACCTTCCTTTGGTTATATGCATCTCCTCCCCAACCAGATAATGATGTTATCTTATTCATTTCTGTGTCTCCAGAATCCTAGCCTACGTGATTCCGTGCATATGAAATTTTAGAAAATGAAAAGTGATTCTGTAGTGAATGAGAGCAGATGAATGGTTGCCTGGGGACAGGCTATATATGGTATGAGTTTCCTATGGCTGCTATAACAAATTACTGCAAACTCAGAGACTCAGCACATCACAGGGGTTTCCTTTTATAGTTCTGGAGGTCAGAAGTATGAAATGAGTCTTAACGGGCGCTCAAAACAAAGTGTTGTCAGGCCTGTTTCTTCTGGAGGCTCTGGAGGAGATTCTGTTTTCTTGCTCTCCCCATTGCAGGGGCTCCCCTCATATGTGGCATCTGCCCACCCTTCCCATGCCTGGGCTTCTAGACCCTCCTAGGTGCAAGGAGCCTGGCTGCACACGTGCCCCAGACTGATGTCGCAGTGAGGAGGGAGGCCCACCAAACTTCTTTGTCTTCTGCCAATCTCAGCTTCAGTTGTCTGCTCCTACCTTAGATCTTCCTGCCTTCCTCGTTTGAGGATGATTGCAATGACATTGGGCTCATCTGGATCATCAGGATTCTCTCTCCATCTCAGGATCCTTGAGTTAGTTGCATCTGCAGAGTCCTTTCTACTGTGCCAGGTAACATAGGCACAGCTTCTGGGGATTAAAACATGGAGATTTTTCCCCGTGCACGTTTGTCAAAACTTCTCAGTTGTATGCTTTAATATGTGCAGTATATTGTATGTCCATTATATAGCAATAAAGCTATTTAAAAAACCAAAGCTAAGCTCAGTAAATTACTTTGATTAAACAACAACAACAACAACAACAACAGGGCTCTGCCTGCCACATTCTGTTGGCTTGCCAGGGGTCTTTGGACTCCTCCCAGTCCTTACTGAGATGAGCAAGTATTGTTCCAGATAATTAGAGCTCTGCCAGGGGAATGCGCCTCAGCTTCTGGGAAATAAGTCTTCAAGCCTGGTGTATTTGATGTCTGCAGGGCACCCCAGGGGGTGCAGATGTGGCATGTGCCCTGCACTGTGCCCTTTGTATTTTTATGTTGATGAATCAAGGTAAAGAGAGGTATAATAACCAGAGAAGGGGGGCCACTGTGCTCCGTGCCTGGCAGACTGGTGCATTGATATTCATTCCAATTGACTTCTCCCCTCTTACTTTTTGCCTTTTTTTTTTTTTGAATAATAATTTCTTTATTTACAAGTTAGAATCAACAGACAAAGAAAGACAATGCAGGGGACCAAATGGGGAGATGACTGAAACCCCCAGGAGCCCCAAATGGAGCAGAAGGAAAAGGGAAAACGGAGTAGGAAAAAAAGTCAACGAATAAAAGAGCTCCCCCTTCTTCCCTCCCCATGGAGGCCGAGGGGACCATGGCCCCACACCCCTCAGACTTACCTAGCTTAAAATAAATTAGAACAAACAACCTCAAAACAGGGCCTTTACAAGTGAACAGGGCAGCTATGGCCTCAGGTAACCCCGGATCAGAGCCTTTGCCCACTCTCACCCTGTACCCGTGCCCCGCCCCAGTCATTTTGAATGGGGACTCTATGCCCAAGAGGTCACTCTCAATGGGGCTGGGAACTCAAACTTACTTTGTCCATTTAAGTCCCTCCTTCAGTAAATGTCCCTGCACCCCTCCCCCCTGCAGAGCCAGCTCTCCTACAGTGGGAGGGAGGGGGGGATGAGATGAGGAAGTGTCGCACCAAGGGGGGGAAGGGGCGGGGCAGGGTTGTCCAGTCCTGCGGAGCATCCTGCCCCATCTGGCCTGGCCCCTTAGCCTGAGTCTGAATCACTGGTGTCTGAAGAAGAGGATGAGGAGGAGGAGGAGCTGGAATCTGAGCTGGAGCTGGAAGCACTGAGGCGTGACACTGCTACTTGCTGTGCCATCAAGGACTTGGTTTTCTTACTTGCTTTCTTGGGGGGCTTTTTGGTGGAATTGAGCTGCCCGCTAACATCTTGTAACCACTTTTCTAGTTCTCGCTTCTTTTCCAAAGCTAGCTCTTCCTTTGTTTTTCCCACAGGTTTCTTAATGGTATAGGGCTTTTGAGGTTTCTTTAGTAAGCAGGAAAGGACATATCACTCAAGGTCTCTAAGCGTGGATGGCTTGAGGGTTTCAAAACTGATCTCAATCTCTTCTGAGGTTGAGTCACACAAAGAGGGCTCTCTGGCCTGGATTATGTGCACAACTTGACCCAATTTCTCCCCAGGTAATTTGTTGATGTCCAAACTCAACTGTTGCTTTTCATCATAACTCATGGGTCTGCTTTCTTCCTCCTCTTCTGAATCATAGCCTGTAGGCAGGACAGGTGGGGCTGTCTTTGTGGCCTTTTTTGGGCAGTTTGGTACCACTTCCTCCAGAAGGTCCAAAGCCAGGGGGGCATTATGTAGCAGCACTACCATCCTCAATGCCACTCGCTTTCTTGGACTTCTTGGGCTGAGATAGTCGCCCTCTGCATGACTCAGGGAGGCTAAAGGATGTTGCTCCTGACTAACTGGGAAGAAAAGGACCTCAGCTCTCTCTCTCCAAACCTTGTGGTGGTCCCACAACCACTTCTGTAGGTAGGGTGGTGGGAGCTGATGAGGAAGGGCCTTGGATCTTTCTGTGGCATGGACAGGGAGGAGTGGTCTTCTTGGGTGACTCCTGTGCAGGCTGCTGTCAGCCCAGGACCTCTGCCTCTCACTGCTTGACACAGCCCGCTTTATTCCTGGCCAAGAGAGAGTCTTCTACCGGAGCGTTCAAGTCTTCATGTGGCAGAGAGTTAAACATTGCTGGCTTTCTGCCTTTTGTTCTTTTGTTCCTTTTTAAAACATTATGTTAGTTTCAAATGTACAACATAATGATTTGACATCTGCATGTATTACGAAACGATCACCACAGTAAGCCTAGCTAATATCCGTCACCTCACATAGTTATGGGTTTTGTTTTTTTTTTTCTTGTGATGAGAAATTTCAAGGTCTCCTCTCCAAGCAACTTTCTTTTTTAAAATTTTTTGTATATTTTTTTTGGAGTTCGATTTGCCCACATACAATATAACACCTAGTGCTCATCCTGTCAAGTGTCCCACTCAGTGCCCGTCGCCCAGTCACCCCATCCCTCCACCCACCTCCCCTTCCACTATCCCTTGTTTCCCAGAGTTAGGAGTCTCTCATGGTCTGTCATCCTCTCCAATTTTTCCTACTCATTTTTTTCCTTTCCCTATAATAATCCCTTTCACTATTTTTCATATTCCCTGTATGAGTGAAACCATATGATGATTGTCCTTCTCCGACTGACTTATTTCACTCAGCATAATATCCTCCAGTTCCATCCACGTCGAAGCAAATGGTGAGTATTCATCCTTTCTGATGGCTGAGGAATATTCCACTGTATACATAGACCACAGCTTCTGTATCCATGCACCCGTCGATGGACACTGAGGTCCGAGAGACTTTCAAATATGCAGTATGGTAGTATTAACTGGTAGTCACCATGCCATACATGACATCCCCATGACTTACTTATCTTATAGCTGGAAGTTTGTACCTCTTGACCCCTTTCACCCCTACACCCACCCCTTTCATTCATTCATTTTTTTTCCCTCCCTTGCTCTCTCTCACCCACTTCCTTCTCTCCTTCCTTCCTTTCTTTTGTTACTATTAATCATTTGTAGTTGTCATGGGCACTTGGCTGTGAACTATCCTCACTTGTCTTTTTGTCTAATCACCCAGAAAGCCATGAGGAAGTGTTTGGGTTTGGAGGTCCATGTAGCAACTGAAGCCATGAAATGAATACTGTAGGTGACTCCCTGGCTGTATGACTCCCCACTGGGAGTGAGTGCATCCCTTGTGATGCTGCCTGGGTGCAGCCGAAATGCCTCCTACCACCCTGCACCAAATAGCTTTCAAGATACGAGACCATCCTTGGTTCTTGCACCAGAATTCATTTGACGTACCTGTACATGTTCTCCTCTGTCTGCAGCTGGTATTTGCGCACCCACGGAGGCAGCAGAGGGTGGTAAGGACATGCCTTTCCTGGCTGAGAGTGGAGCCACTTTCCTCTTCTTTTCCCTCAGGACCATCCTGGCTGCAGCTATAACTATATTCTTGGCTGCCCAACACCTGGGAAATAGCTTTCTTGCTCTCTGGCAGGCATATGGCAGAGTGGTTGTGTGTGTGTGTGTGTGTGTGTGTGTGTGTGTGTGTGTGTGTGTGTGGTAGGATGACAGGATCCCTGAAGTAAAGAGCTGTCCAGCGCTTGCTCCCACCCTGGATCGCCCAGGCTGCTAGACGCTGAGAGGCACAAGGAGCCTGGCTGTGATGTCCCGCATCCCCCAGCCTGGTGTCCTAGTGCGGAGGGGGCCCGCCAATCCTCTTCTCTCTCCGTGTGCTGCATGTGGGGGAGACACTCCCTATGGGCTTCTCAGGAGGTGTATACACTATGTATGGACGGACGCACGGAAGGAAGGAATTTTGGCTTGGAAACGTCTTTTTATTGGCAAGGATAGCACTTCTCCTAAAGGAGATGACAGAATTTGCCAAACTATGTCTCCAGAACAGAGAGTGTAAAAGAAATCCATGTTTAAACATTGGCAAGTGTGAACATTCAAGAATTTTAGTGTGAACATCATATTGTCAGAGCAAAATTAAGTTAAGCAGGTCTCTGGCAAGGGTTCAGAATGAACACAGAGTCGGCGCAAACTGGTGTAGGTGACTGCTCTGAGATTTGTGCAAGAAGCCAGGCAGAGCGTAATTGGGGAAAACCAGGGAACCCAAGTGCTGGGTTCTATTCTTCAGTTAATGAAGGCACAAGAGCTTAACTGCTTTGTATCCCAAGGGCCGCAGGAGGCTGCCAGAAGAAGAACTAGAAGTTTCTCCCTCTCCACAACTCGTCACTGTCAGCGAACAAATTCGCTTCATTCAAAGATATTTAGTGAGAAGCCCTAGGATATTTGTTGAGCAAACTGTTGTTCTTTGCATCGAAAGAGGAGATGGCCTCACCTCTTTTCTATAGTCTACAGTCTGCACAAGTCAATTCAATGAATCAGAATCAAAGCCAAAGTGGAACAAATGCCATGTTGGAGATGTAAGCAAAGTGCCAGGGAATGTGGTGTTCAGAGCAACACATTCTGATAGAATTTCCTTTATGGGTTCTGGAGGACTTGGGGGATTATTTCACAGAGAAGCAGCACACATTTGAACTGAGCCTTGGATTGTGTAGAGTTTTGAGAGGAGCAGAGGAGGGGTGGTGCTACAGCGGGAGCCGACTTCAGCCGTCACAGCAATGTCAGAATTCAAGTAATAAACCAAAGACTTCATACACTCCCTGCTCCCCTCTTGGATTTTCCTCTAGGCAGGGTCGGGGGAGAGCCTGGTCTTGCTGCTGTGCTGGAGGTGCTTGGACAGCAGTGGGAGGACTGCAGCCCAGCTGGGGGCTCCTGTAGGGCAAGCCCCATTCCTGCACTCTTGTCTGTCTTACCTTTCACGTTGGCCTTATAGGTTATGGTACATTGGCAGGCTGTGGGGCTGGGCAATGTGGATCTGCATTCTCTTTTGGAATTCAGCCTATGGTTGTCATGATACAGTATGGCTGTGCTTGGGGCAGGTGGGGAGCCAGTCTGGCCATCCCTCTTCCTTTTCTGAAGGTACAGGAGTTCACCATCACAGTGGCCACTTAGTCAAATTTGAGACATCAGTCTGGACTCAATTTCCCCTATCCTGTCCACCCTTTGCCTTTTTGGTGGTCAACACATTGCAGGTTCTGTCTCTCGGATTTTTCTTAGCAGCAGCATCCCTAAACCAAAGGTTGTCTTCCTTTCACCATTTCTAGGGCCCACCGAGAGCCCTTCCTTTAGGAGCCTCTGGCTGTGGCTCTTCAGCCATTCACTTTCCAGTGGGGCTGCTGTAGCTGGGCTCTGATGTTAAGGACCAGCTGAAGACAGCTTGCCCAGAGCTGTTGCTGCTCCTCACAATTGTTCCCCACTGGGCATCAGCTGTTGTCATTACTATTGGCACACCTAAGCACCTGCGAGTGCCTCCAGATTCTGGCCGGGTGCTTGAGGAGCATGCACGGTAGTCTCATTGCCAGTGCTGGTAATTACTGTTTGTCCAAAGTTATAAGCTCAGTAAACGTTGCCTGATGAGGCTGAAGTTCTTCTGGGCATTTGCCTGAATAGTTCACACTAGATTATCTTACTTGGCATCTTAAATTATCCAGAGCAATTTGTCTGAGAATGGAAAATTGCTTGCAGGATGCTAGAGTTTTTTTTTTTTTTTTTTTTCTGAAATTCTTCGAACCTATGGATCTCTGGCAAGAATTGACATCTTTATAAATTTACATGATTACTTATTTTCTCTTTATGTACTTCTATAAAGCATTATGTAATTTATACATGTCCCATATAGTTTTTATTAAGGTGGTACTGATGCAGTCTGTATATTGCTGTTATTTTGAATTAGATAATTTTCTCATCATGTTTTCCAATGCTGTTTGTATGTATGTATGTATGTATATTTATGAGAATATATAAAAATATAAAAGCTGTTAATTTTTGCTTTTATTTTTTACCTTTGTTCATGTGTGTTTTGTTTTTTATGTAGACAGTTATACACTGAAAAGAAATTTTATCTCTTTCTACTTACTATGCATCTGTTTTGTTTGGTATCTTCTTGTATTGGCTAGAAGATAGATGATGAAGTGTTGTTTTTATATGTCCCTTATTTATTTGTTCAGTTGATTTAAAAAAAAAGATTTATTTATTTATTTGAGGCAGAGAGAGATTGTGCACGAGTGCAAGGGTGAGAGAGGGAAAGAGAGGGAGGGAGAGAGAGGGAGAATCTGAATCAGGCTCCTCACTGAGCATGGGAGCCTGATGCAGGGCTCCATCCCATGACCCTGAGATTATGACTTGAGCCAAAACCAAGATTCAGGCACTTAACCAACTGTGCCACCCAGGTGCCCCTGTTTGGTTGATTTTTCTGAGGGTTCCCATAGCACCTCACTGTTAATTAAAGTATCTATCGTTCTAGAAAATATTATTTGGACTCTTAAGACAGTATCCCATTCCTAGTTTGCTAAGTACTTCTTTTTCAAAATTGAGGAATGGTTCTTAAATGTTTGATACCTGTGGAAATAATTATCTCATATTTCTCCCATGTTCTTGAAGTGATGTATTCTATAAATTGATTTACTGATATTTAACCACTTGCACACTCAAAATTAAGCCATATTGGGTCATTTGTTACTTTTTTTGTTGTGTTGCTGCACTAGATTTATTATTCTGTTTAGTTTTTTTATATCTATATTATAAGTGAGTATGTTCTGCAAGTTTTTCTTTTGTGTTCTCTCTGTTAGATTTGTAGAATCTGGGTTATGGTAGAGTCATAAATTGAATGGAGAACTTTATTAAGATCCTTCTATGTATAGAGCACAATAGTATTTACTTATAAAAATATAATTTGCCTGTAAAACGAACTGGTCAGACTCTTTAGGGAGGCAATTCTCTGAAAATAATGTCCATTTCTTTCATGACTGTCTCTTAAAATGTCTTAATTCAATATATGTCATTCCCCCAAACTATCTATTTCAGAGTTATTAGCAGAGAGTTGCCTGTAGTTTCATAGTTTCAATAGTTCATAGTTGTAATAAAATAACTTCTTCATAGCTCTCTTGCCATTCCCAACTTTGGATATTTGTACTAACTTTTTTTTTCAAGTATACTTCTGAGAAATCCATGTACTTTATTGTTTCAGATATCATGTGGCTGGAAATTTGAAAATTTAAACTATGTACATAACACTTTAGTCACACTGCATTATGACAGAACTTACAGACTTGGAGTAATATCAATTAATTGCTCCTAGAACTTACATCAATTAATTGATATCAATTAATTCTCCTGGCCGGAGGCAATTTGGGGGCAGCAGTAGTTAGACTCGGACATAAGGAGGACACCAGCAGCTTTCCCTGGAGAGGTGGAGGGAACCAGCAGTCTAGAAGGGAGAGTGAGAGAGCACACAGCCAAGCAAGGTGCCAAACTTCTGGCACTGATACAAGGCTTGGGTCGCTCAGGTAGGCAATATGCCTTTTATGTCCTCTGTCTTTACTCCCCACTCTGACTTGAATTTTCAAGTTGGCTTGGTTCTAGAATCCGACCTTTATTCTTTCCCTTGATCCTTCACTCCTTGTTTAGGCTTGAACTTCATCCTCATTCTCTTTGGTAGTCATAGCTAATCTTTGCTGCGAAACAAGAAGTGTGGGGTGCCTGGCTGGCTCAGTTGGGTTAGGATGTGTGACTCTGGATCTCCGGGTTGTGGATTGGAGCCCCACACTGGGTGTAGAGATAACTTAAAAATAAAATCTTTGAGCAAGACAAAACAAAACAAGAAGCTTGGCTCTTGTTATTCCACAAAAAGTGGATTTTTAAAATAAAAATGAGATTGGCAAGTCACCCCATGAACTTCACTGAAAAACAATTCTTTTATATTGAAATGATGGGGGCAGACACTTAGGAAGGCAAAATTTTCTTTTTCTTTCACTGGTTAGTTTTAGGATACATAAATGGTAACTGGTTAAGAATTCAGATATAAGAGAAGGACTCAAATATTATTCATATCTATTAAAACTAAACATCGTCATTAAACAAGTCTGGCGTTTCTGACAAAATGGGTCCTTATATCCTTTGAGAGACTTAATGTCTCCCAAATTGCTAAGTTTTCAACTAGGCCACTGGCCTCTCAGTGAAAATCATTAAAGCCATTGGCAGATTTCTAAGGGAAGAACTGACTTTCAGTTTGCTTCTCTTAGGAGAAAAAAAAGAGAATCAAACATTAGAAATGTTAACTTTGGGGGCATCTGGGTGGCTCAGTGGTTGATTGTCTGCCTTTAGCTCAGGCTGTGATCCCAGGGTCCTGGGATCGAGTCCCACATCGGGCTCCCCACAGAGAGCCTGCTTCTCCCTCTGCCTATATCTCTGCCTTTCTCTGTGTTTCTCATGAAGATGAATAAATAAATAAAATCTTTAAAAAAAAGGCGTCCCTTCTTCTTTTTCTTTCTTTTTTTGAAATTTGTTTCTTTTGGAACAGAGTTCTTAACCAGGCACACAAAACAGAGCAGAAAACATCCTGGAAGATGTTTTAAATACCCAATTATTTTGGCAAAGGATGACATATTCTTTACCCCTATGTTATCATCAATGGTCCTTACAATAGTGTGCAACTCTGGTCAGAGAACTCATTCAACCAGACTGATGTAGAAAGTGGGCCTCTTTGGGACACCTGGGTGGCTCAGCACTTGAGTGTCTGCCTTCGGCTCAGGGCGTGACCCCGGGGTCCCAGAATCAAGTCCCACATCAGGTTGCCCACAGGGACCTGCTTCTCCCTCTGCCTGTGTCTCTGCCTCTCTGTGTGTGTGTCGTGTCTCTCATGAATAAATAAATAAAATCAAAAGAGAAAGAAAGAAAGAAAGAAAGAAAGAAAGAAAGAAAGAAAGAAAGAAAAAAGAAAGAAAGAAAGAAGAAAGAAAGAAAGAAAGAAGAAAAGAAAGAAAGAAAGAAAGAAAGAAAGAAAGAAAGAAAGAAAGAAAGAAAGAAAGAAAGAGGCTTGTTTGGTTTAATTCTTCCAGGGCCAGCTCCAGCAATACCATTTTCAAGATCCAGTAGTAAAGGAAATTAGGAGAAAATGACAACCACATAATCTGTATCACAAAGATAGATATAAAATACACTCAGCTTTCTTTGGTCACTTCTCCCTGAAAGCAGGGATCAAGATACACAGTTTTTCCTTGATGACAATATGGAATACCATGACTGGCATCTCCCTCTGAAAAAAAATGGCAGATACAATAGAAAGTTAATATTTCTTTTCTTTCTTTCTTTTTTTTTTTTTTTTTAAGGCCAGAATTGATGGAGCAATTATGGGGAGGTTCCAAATTGAACAGAATGACCAATTTCACAGAATGCACCCCTGAATGATTCCATTAAATACAGGGGTTGAGGTACCTCGGCTGTGAGGTTAGGCCTATCATAAATGAGACCTAGTGAGACCTTGTGATATGTCTTGCCTTCCAAATACAGGCTTCATTGAGACACCCCTGGGGGGTACATTGTCATGGCTCTGAGGACTTGTGCAAGGGAGCAGTACTGCCTTCTTCAGGCTGTACCTCTTTTGGCAGTAGCTATGGGACATGCCTGATAAGGACCTGGAAGTTACTCCTCAAAACAACCAAAACACTCATGCTTTCAAACTGGCCATTTTCTTTGTGTTTCCTCCCCTTGCCACTTCCTAAAGCACTGGAGAAAATGGCTTTACCTCTAGCTCTGCAGGATTATCATAGATAGAAGCTCATTTTCTTTGTGAGGGTTAAGCCTGGCCCAAGAGGAGAAGACCATTGTGCTCAGCCTGTGCCCAGGAAGACATGGCAGCCTATGCTATGCAAAAGTGGAATCAAGCTGGTTCATTGTGGAACCCAAGGCCCGGGTCAGTGTTTCTGCTGGTTCCTCTTAAGTTGATGGGGTCATATCATAGGGAACAGCACTCAACTTCCTCCTTTAAATCATGTCCTGAACAACAGCCTTCAGCCTCAGGATCTCCATGGGGAGGAAATGAAAACTTGTGCAAAATCAGGCAGTTGCCTGATTCCTCTTGTGGCTGAGGAACCACAATGAGGTCAGTCCCCTGCAACTGTCCCTGGGGATAGCTCAGTGAATTCCTGGACTACCAGACACTGCCAGCTCCCCATCTGAACACTGGATCCAAAGTCAAGCTGGTTTGTCTTTGACAGAGTGGCCTTTGAATCCTTAAAATATGTTCTGACTGGTGTCTAGCCAGTGGGAGATGTGATTACAGTAATTGATGGGCTTGTGATAGACACTGCTCTCTGAAAATGCAGTGTTGAATGTTTTGAAAGGGATCCCATGAACTCTTATTTATACATGACTCTGGTTTTCTGTATGTGAAAGGCCTGTGGCTAATGTGTCAAACGAGGACAACCAAACCACCAAGGTCTTTTCCCTGGAAGATCACAGTAGAAGAATTTAGGGCTAAGAAAATGCAAGCATTTGAGATAGTATGGTCATTATTGTAAGATAATTTCCTTTACTTTTTCTTTCAATTTTTTCCCTTTTGGTTGGGGATAGAGAAAGAAAAGGCAAAAATGTACACTAAATTCAGAATCTGGGTCACATCTATCCATGTCCTACTTTCCTGGAACATCTAATTTTATTTAGCAGGTTAAAGCTGAGAGTTTAATATCTTCTGTAGCACTCAGAAACAACAACTTAACACATTTACGAGGGAACAGCAAATACAGAAAGAACAGAAAGTGTGAGCTCTAGCTTGTACTTCAGCTATCTGTGGTCAAGGCTTTTGGTGTAGTTGTTTTCTCTGTTTTATTAGTGGTTGTTTTTGTATTCGTGATTTAATGGGCTTATTGTCTAAGCTTCTATTACTTTAATTTCTCTCATCCACTTAGGGAGGAAGAGTAAACAAACCCAAGACAATAAAGATGGTATTTTCAACTGTTCAGTTTTATTTGGAATCTGCTTTCCCTGGTGATGAGGTAGCTTATTCTAGCCACGTGAATACTAACATGCTTTTTTTTTTTTTTTTTTACTAACATGCTTTTATGCCACATATTCTTTCTTGTGATGTAACAATGCAGTATCAGCCTAGGGAGAAAACTGACCTCTCAAATGAAAGTCTCTTTGAACCTGGTATTTTGTAGCTTATCTATAAGCTTAGTTTTACTTCTGTGTTTCTACCACTTTCAAAGAAGCCATTGGGGAATATTTAATGATTTCAGTGTAACTTATTTATCAATCCCATGAATATGTCATGGCAATGATGATGACAAAGGCTGTAGCACTTCCACAGTCTGGAGAGAATTAGGATGTCATTACAGTTCTCTCCAGTCATTCAAGAATGAGACTGGAAGAGATCATTATCTTATTTGCAAATGAGAAACAGCTATAGGTGTAAGAGATCTGGCCATGACCATTCAACAAATGGTTGGACCTTCAAACAAAGGTCCAACAGAAGATGAGGCTTGATTTCTTATGCGTGAGGGATCTATTCATCCTAGGCAAGACCTAGGGACACAGGCAATACCTCTTGGTCCAGCTCTAACCTGAGTCAACCTGTAGGGCTGTGCCTGGGCAGATCCTATGGAGTAAAGGATGGAGTGGGCAGCAGTGCCATTCAGCCCAGGCTGTAAACTACAAAGGGCATTGACTGTTAGTCACTGTTTGGAGGCTAATTTGGGTAGAGGAAGAGCGTAAGCCATCATCACAAATGTTCATTCTACTCTCAAATCAGTCTGTCCCTGATTGTCTCATTGGGAAGTGGGAGGAGAGAGGCACAGGCAGGAGCCACAGGGAGCTGAAGCTGCTGGGCTTTCCTGAGGCTTTTGGGGTTGAGAGTTTGGCAGTGGGGAAGGAAAAGGCCAGGTAGGGAGTTTATCCCTCAGGGAGCATCTAGGTACATTGTGGCTCTATTGCCTCTTTTCTCAGGACTCTCTCTGCACACAGAAAGGTGAAGGAAGGAAGAGGGTAGGTTTGTAGTGCTGATAATGCTGGAATCAATTTCAGATGCTATAAGATGCAATCAGACTTTCTTAGTTTCCTTGCATTGCATAGGATTATCTTTGGAAGTTTCCTATGTTATCAATGGCTAGGACTTGAAGGTCTTTCAAATTTCTCCAGTCTTGTAGAGTTCTGGACACTCATACATTCTTAATACATGCTTACTGAATAAACTGAATGATAACATGAATACATAAGATTTTTCTCATTTCTAATTCCTTAATTCCTTTCTCTTTGTGCTCCTACTCTACAAATATGTATTCAGTTCCCACTAAAATGCACAGTTGTGATCAAGACACATGAGAACTTTGCTGTTTTGAGCTCACATTGTGGAGGAGCAGAGAAAGATGTAAAACAACTGAGCAAGAGAGTGGCAAGTGCCATCAAGAAAATAAATTAGGGGGGATCCCTGGGTGGCACAGCGGTTTAGCACCTGCCTTTGGCCCAGGGCGCGATCCTGGAGACCCGGGATCGAATCCCACGTCGGGCTCCCGGTGCATGGAGCCTGCTTCTCCCTCTGCCTGTGTCTCTGCCTCTCTCTCTCTCTCTCTGTGTGTGACTATCAGAAATAAAAAATAAAATAAAATAAAATAAAGAAAATAAATTAGGTAATGGGATAGAGTGATGCAGGGTGGGGATGATGTTCCTTAGCGTGAATGGTCAGGAAGTGTCTGAAGAGGTATCATATGAGCTAAAGTCTGTGTAGTAAGGAGGAGCCCGCTATGAGTGGATTTGGAGAAACCTCCAGTGTGAAGGCCCTCATTAGCAGAAGTTGTTCCAGGAAACAGTGTGGACCAAATGTACTGATACCCCCCATATTTGTTTGCTCTGGACTGCTGTAACAAAGTGCCATACACTGAGTGACTTAAATCACAGAAATTCATCATCTCAGTCCTGGAGGCTAGAAGTCTGAGACCAAGGTGTTGGCAGGGTTGATTTTTTTCTGAGGTTGTAAGAGAGAATCTGTTCCATGCCTCTCTCCTAGTTCTGGTGTTTTCCTGGAAATATTTGGTGTTCCTTGGCTATGGGTCTCTGCCTTCATCTTCAAATGATGTTCTCGCTGTGTGTATGTCATATGCACATTTCCCCTTTTGTAAGAAGAGGGTCATTTGGGATTAGGGCCTACTCTAACAACGTCATTTTTACTTAATGACCTCTGGAGAATCTATCTCTAAGTAGGGTCACATTCTGAGATATTGGAGGTTAGGATGCCAACATATCTTTTTTTAGAGGGGAGACATAATTCAACTTGTTACATGTGCTCACATATGTTTGTTTGGGTTTTCTCTTGTCTTTGATTGGATAACAAACCCTCTAAGGCATGTAAATTAGTCATTTTTCCTCTTGGATCTTTCTAGCTCCTCACAGACTTAGTTCCTGGCTGAAAAAGGAGCCTTCAGAAAAGCAGCCAGTAGACTCAGTGTTCAAGCCCCTGAATTCACACCTTCACTGTGGGAAGATGTTCTTCACTGCAATCTCCAGTGGTTTTAGGAAACGCCCAGTGAATTCCAAATATTTGAGAGGGCCTGGACAAGTGAGTTTTTTTTAAACATCAATATAGGCTTCGTTTCCTCTTTGGGACACTGATAAAAACAAACCGATTAGGCCATGCACATGGTCACAATAACAGGTGGTTCAGGAGGTCCCCTGTGGCTTGTTGGCCTGCAAAACCTAGTCTCCTTAGGGCCTGGGAGGAAAACAGCCTCGTGGTTGGGCCCCTGGCAGAGGCCCCCCGTGAACAGGGGAGCCAGTGGTGCATGTCTGCAGCTGGTGCTGGCCAGCTCTTGACTCACTGAGTGACTAACGGGAAAGTACAGACAATGCTGGGAACAATGTAGGGCAGAGAACTGTTGATGAAAGGAAACAAGATTTGTCAGGGCATTTTCCCTGGCTGCTCTCAAGGTTGTGCTTTGTGCAGCATGCCTCTCTCCTCAAAGTCTGAATGGACTCAATCATTCAGTGGTGGAGGGTTAGTCAGCTCGAGTCAAGAGCCTGCGGATCTTCTGAATAACCACCCTTCTGTAGATAGCACACCTGATTGGGCACAGACAACCTGGGTGTGGGTCTCATTGTCACCCCCAGTGCAGCTGTATGACCTTGGGCAAGTGTTTGTGGAATGGCGGGTAGGACTGCTTCCTCCAGTGGAAAACCAAATCAAACCACGTAAAGGAATGTGACCAGCAGAGGCAATCTGTAAACTATTTTCCAATGTTGCTTATATGATTTTCCTATTTGTTTTTTTTTAATATTTGTTTATTTCAGTAATCTCTGTACCCAACTCAGAAACCCAAGACTGAGAGTTGCATGCTTCACCAACTGAGCCAGTGAGGTGCCCCAAGATTTTCCCATTCGTATGTTTCATTTAGGTTAATGAAATAAAAGGAAAAATTGAATCAGAAAAGCTATAGAAAGAGGATGAGAAAGGGGAACAGTGGACTCAGAAGGATGAGGGGTGCTTGGAGGCAGATTTGCCCTAAGCAGGACCCAGCTCTGAGCAGGTGCAGAAAGCACCCCCCTGAGGGCAGCTGCTGGGATGGGTTTGAATGGCTGAGAGAAGTTTTTGTTTTGTTTCATTATCATCTCTTATTTTTTTTTAATTTTTTTATTGGAGTTCAATTTGCCAACATATATCATAACACCCAATGCTCATCCCCTCAAGTGCCCCCTCAGCGCCCATCACCCAGTCACCCCTACCCCCGCCCACCTCCCTTTCCACTACCCCTTGTTCATTTCCCAGAGTTAGGAGTCTCTCATGTTCTGTCACCCTCACTGATATTTTCACTCATTTTCTCTCCTTTCCCTTTATTCCCTTTCATTAATTTTTATATTCCCCAAATGAATGAGACCATATAATGTTTGTCCTTCTCTGATTGACTTATTTTACTCAGCATAATACCCTCCAGTTCCATCCATGTAGAAGCAAATGGTGGGTATTTGTCATTTCTAATGGCTGAGGAATATTCCATTGTATACACAGACCACATCCTCTTTATCCATTCATCTTTTGATGGACACCGAGGCTCCTTCCACAGTTTGGCTATTGTGGACATTGCTGCTAGAAACATCGGGGTGCAGGTGTCCTGGCATTTCACTGCATCTGTATCTTTGGGGTAAATCCCCAGCAGTGCAATTGCTGGGTCGTAGGGCAGGTCTATTTTGAACTCTTTGAGGAACCTCCACACAGTTTTCCAGAGTGGCTGCACCAGTTCACATTCCCACCAACAGTGCAGGAGGGTTCCCCTTTCTCCGCATCCTCTCCAACATTTGTGGTTTCTTGCCTTGTTAATTTTCCCCATTCTCACTGGTGTGAGGTGGGATCTCATTGTGGTTTTGGTTTGTATTTCCCTGATGGCAAGTGATGCGGAGCATTTTCAAATGTGCTTGTTGGCCATGTCTGTGTCTTCCTCTGTGAGATTTCTCTTCATGTCTTTTGCCCATTTCATGATTGGATTGTTTGTTTCTTTGCTGTTGAGTTTAATAAGTTCTTTATAGATCTTGGAAACTAGCCCTTTATCTGATGCGTCATTTGCAAATATCTTCTCCCATTCTGTAGGTTGTCTTTTAATTTTGTTGACTGTATCCTTTGCTGTGCAAAAGCCTCTTATCTGGATGAAGTCCCAATAGTTCATTTTTGCTTTTGTTTCTCTTGCCTTCATGGATGTATCTTGCAAGAAGTTACTGTGGCCAAATTCAAAAAGGGTGTTGCCTGTGTTCTCCTCTAGGATTTTGATGGAATCTTGTCTCACATTTAGATCTTTCATCCATTTTGAGTTTATCTTTGTGTCTGGTGAAAGAGAGTGGTCTAGTTTCATTCTTCTGCATGTGGATGTCCAATTTCCCCAGCACCATTTATTGAAGAGACTGTCCTTTTTCCAGTGGATAGTCTTTCCTGCTTTGTCGAATATTAGTTGCCCATAGAGTTGAAGGCCCATTTCTGGATTCTCTATTCTGTCCCATTGATCTATGTGTCTGTTTTTGTGCCAGTACCACACTGTCTTGATGACCACAGCTTTGTAGTACAACCTGAAATCTGGCATTATGACCCCCGGCTCTGGTTTTCTTTTTTGTTTTTCTTATTTATTTATTTATTTATTTATTTATTTATTTATTTATTTAATTCTTTGTTTTCTTTTTTTTTTTATATTTTATTTATTTATCCATGAGAGACACACACAGAGAGAGGCAGAGACAGGCAGAGGGAGAAGCAGGCTCCATGCCGGAAGCCTGATGTGGGACTCGATCCCGGGTCTTTAGGATCAGGCCCTGGGCTGAAGGCAAGCACTAAACCGCTGAGCCACCTGGGCTGCCCTTTGTTTTCTTTTTTAATATTCCCCTGGCTATTCGGGGTCTTTTCTGATTCCACACAAATCTTAAAATGATCTGTTCCAACTCTCTGAAGAAAGTCCATGGTATTTTGATAGAGATTGCATTGAATGTGTAAATTGCCCTGGGTAGCATTGACATTTTCACAGTATTAATTCTTCCAATCCATGAGCATGGAATAGTTTTCCAACTCTTTGTGTCTTCCTCAATTTCTTTCAGAAGTGTTTGGTTGTTTTTAGGGTATAGATCCTTTACCTCTTTGGTTAGGTTTATTCCTAGGTATCTTATGCTTTTGGGTGCAATTGTAAATGGGATTGACTCCTTAATTTCTCTTTCTTCAGTCTCATTGTTAGTGTATAGAAATGCCACTGACTTCTGGGCATTGATTTTGTATCCTGCCACACTGCCAAATTGCTGTATGAGTTCTAGCAATCTTGGGATGGAGGCTTTTGGGTTTTCTATGTAGAGTATCATGTCATCTGCAAAGAGGGAGAGCTTGATTTCCTTGCCAATTTGAATGCCTTTAATGTCTTTTTGTTGTCTGATTGCTGAGGCTAGGACTTCCAGTACTCTGTTGAATAGCAGTGGTGAGAGTGGACATCCCTGTCGTGTTCCTGATCTTAGGGGAAAGGCTCTCAGTGGTTCCCCATAGAGAATAATATTTGCTGTGGGCTTTTCATAGATGGCTTATAAGATGCTGAGGAATGTTCCCTCTATCCCTACACTCTGAAGAGTTTTGATCAGGAATGAATGCTGTATTTTGTCAAATGCTTTCTCTGCATCTAATGAGAGGATCATATGGTTCTTGGTTTTTCTCTTGTTGATATGATCTATCACATTGATTGTTTTACCAGTGTTGAACCAGCCTTGCATCCCGGGGATAAATCCCACTTGCTCATGGTGAATAATCTTCTTAAAGTACTGTTGGATCCTATTGGCTAGTATCTTGTTGAGAATTTTTACATCTGTGTTCATCAGGGATATTGGTCTACAATTCTCCTTTTTGGTGGGGTCTTTGTCTGGTTTTGGATTTAAGGTGATGCTGGCCTCATAGAACAAGTTTGGAAGTATTCCATTTCTTTCTATCTGAAAGAGGTTTTTGAATTATCATTTATTTAGCTTATGTGGGGACAGACCTCATGGTACCCATAAAAGTGGTACTTTTAAAAACCTCGGAGAAAGCAGATTGGCTTTAGGGCTGACTGAACCTAGTGGGTCTGGCCTCTTTTCCTGTTATGCTCTTGGCTTTTTTCCCTCATCTGTAGCTTAGGTCCTGGGGTACAAGATTGCGTGACTGCTGCCGATCCTGCCATCCTGTTGTCTGACAGCTGCTCCAGAGGAGGAGGGGGTCACTGATGGAAACTCTCTCATAAGGGCAACGAAGCCTCTTTTCCAGACCTGCCAGCAAGCTTCTCCACATTTCCTACTAATACTAATTTAGTTCTCTGTGATTCTCATGGCAAGGGGACAGGATTACCTTTAGGAATTTGGGGTGGGGGGCACATGAGCTGAATAAGACCCATGTTCTGTTAGGTTAGAGGAAGGAGGACTGACACGGAGTGGATACCAGCTCTGGCTGCCCTGGAGCAGAGCTGAGGCTGTAACTCGGGCTTCTGAGTTCCTGCTTCAATCCTCTTTGCCTCCCTAGCAGAATCATAAGGTCGGTAGATTAAAGGAGGTAGAGACAAGCTGTGCATGAGTGAGCTTGAGATCTGAGCTGATTTTCACTTTGTTAGCATTGACAGATGGGTCTGAGTGTGATATTAGGGAAGAGTGTTGATGAGCTTGTGGAAGAGGGCATAGAAATGCTGCAGGTGGGCTAGAATTGAGGGTTAGCTATAATGAGTGCAGGATAAGGGGCCAAGCTTCCCTATAACTCCATATTAGCTGGATATTAGGGAAACCTTTGTATTAAGTAGAGTGCCCAAGTGTGGCCCTGCACTTGGTTTAATGTTCTGCTGTCGTTGTCTTGATATTCTTAATACTTTTGAACATTGCATTGGGCCTCACACATTTTATAGCCGGGCCTGGTCTGTTGAAGTAAGACACACAGGTAATATGAACATGCCGATTTTACAGATGAGGGTCTGAGGGTTAGGCAGATGAAATGGCTTTCCTAAAGTCATAGTGAGCAGCTAACTGTAGCCCTAGGTCTCCCACCTCCCAAACCAGTATTTGGTCTGATTTCACTGTAATGTGCACATTTCTAAGTGCCTGCCTAGCTCCTGACAATGCCTCTCCATAGCTGCCCCCACCCTCTGTGATGAGCCCCTCTGCCTTATGTGTACACCCAGACTCCCCCAGATCAGAATTGATACTCAAGGTGGGCCTGTTTAGGCCCAAGGATGGAGTTGGATCATCTGGAGTTTAAGCAGAAGAATAAGGGTTACTCCCAGGGATGACGCTATGGGGCATTGTGCTGAGAGGTGGCTTTTGGACTCAATGCCCCAAAGTCTTTGCCAGTTGAATTTGAAATCTCTCTCTTTTTCAAAAATTTAAATATTTATTTATTTATTTATTTGAGTGAGAGAGTGGGGTGAGGGAGGGACAGAGGGAGAGAGAATCTTTTTTTTTTTTTTTTTTTTTTTTTAAGATTTTATGTATTTATTCATGAGAGACACGGAGAGAGAGAGGCAAAGACACAGGCAGAGGGAGAAGCAGGCTTCATTCAGGGAGCCCGACATGGGACTCCATCCCAGGTCTCCAGGATCACACCCTGGGCTGAAGGCAGCAGGAAACCGCTGAGCCACCAGGACTGTCCGGAAGAGAGAATCTTAAGCAGACTCCCTGGTGAGTGCAGAGCCCAACATCAGGCTCAATCTCATGACCCTGAGATTATGATGTGAGCCAAAACCAAGAGTCAGACACTTAACATACTGTGCCATCCAGGTATCCCTTGAGTCTTTATTTTTATATACTGCTTGACTAAAAGCAAGAAACACTTGAGTTTTGTTGAGTTTAGAATCCTACTTGGTCTCCATGGAAGGAATTTCCCTTATTTTTAACATCAAGTAGATGTAGGAGATTCCTTTTTAAATAAGAAATTTATTTTTTATTGGTGTTCAATTTGCCAACATACAGAATAACACCCAGTGCTCATCCCGTCAAGTGCCCCCCTCAGTGCCTGTCACCCATTCACCCCCACCCCCCGCCCTCCTCCCTTTCTACCACCCCGAGTTCACTTCCCAGAGTTAGGAGTCTTCATGTTCTGTCTCCCTTTCTGACATTTCCTACCCATTTCTTAGGAGATTCCTTTTAAAATGGATGGGGCCTTGTCTTATATTCCATTTTGATAAAACAGTATGGAAGTAATCTAATATCCACTGTTTTAGTAGGCCCCTTCACTTGAGTCAGAATCTTTTGTTGATACTTTTCAAGTCTTGTTTCCATGCTAATGAAACTTTCACATGTTGGCCTTTGAGGCAGAATATGCCATCTTCCTCATGCAGTATACAAATTACCAAGTAATTACAAGTATCTCACACTTTTCAAAAATTTGTGTTATGCGACTATTTTTTTTATAAAAAATCTTTATCAGTAACTATCAGTTACCTTTTTGCTAACCCAAGGAAATCCAAAGAAGATTTTATGAAAAAAATGTGAAAAGCAAAAAATAGCATTTAGTATTGTGTTGCAGTGAGCCATTATAGACGCAGTGCACGCTCTGAGCAGTGAGAGCGGCCTCACCAAGCTCCTTCCCCAGAACTATATTCAACATCTTAGCATCAAGCCGTTGGAGCTTTGAACTGTGTCTGTGAATGTTTCTGCTTTATCTTGATTTATTTTGTGTATCTGCTAGCATGTGCCCTAAGGTATCAGAAAAGTCTAACAGAGGTAATTTTGGGGGAGGGGGTTCTGGGAACACTGGAAAAATTTTTTTTCATGTCACTACTGGTAATTGCTTCTTTGCTTTATGCCATTTCAACTTAGGAAAGTTTCATAGGAATACTCTACCTTTGGAGACTGGAGGAAACCTGTACATACACTCTGGACAGTCACATTTCCTAACACATGTGGGCCTCTTCTCATGGGACTCAGGAAAATCCTTCCCACACAACAATTCAATAACGCTCTCTCTGAAGAATTTCTCCTGTTTAATGGGAAGTAGAGGATATAATTAACCTGAACATTTGATTTGGAATAAGACACTAGAGATTTTAGAAATTGAGGGATTTGGAATACCAAATTACATCCTAGGATGTAAATAGACCCAAACAAGAAAAAGTTTCAAAATAAAATAACATAGAAATGATTAAATTTGTAATGCAAATTCAGAAACATGTAATGAATGTTCATTTTTTTTTTTTTTTTTGGTCTTATATGGAGACTGAGAAATTCCAGACTGGGATTTTTCCTTTAATGGGAGAGAAAAGAAAGCCTAGTGTCTGGTACTTCTGACCTCTTCTCCAGGCTCCCAGAGCGATGTTTGGGTACCTTGCTGAAGTGAGTATAGACATTTGTGTTGAAATAGCATAAGAATGGAGCACAAAACTATAGGAGGAAAATAATGATGAGAAAAGAGATCTCTTTTACTTTTTAGAGTCGACTGTTAGAGAACTTCTATGCTTTTTTTAATTGTTAACTGACCACAGGTTAGAAGGTTAAAGTTTATTAGCAAAAGGCATTTTCTTAGATGGTATCTTTACATGTTATGATGTGGCAGGGCCTGGGAGTTTCTGAGTGTGTCTCCAAGTGTAGTTATTAGATTTTTTTTTTCTTTTGTCTGCTCTTGTGATAGTTCTGGACCTCAGCTAATGACAGGTTGCTTTCTTTAAAGATACTGAAGACAAACCTTTCAGGATCTTCTAAAATGGTTCTAGCACTGTCCTACCCCAGTAACTCAGTTTGAAATTCCTTCTTTCATTTTTTTTTTAAAAGATATTCTTTATCTATTCCTGAGAGACACACAGAGAGAGGTAGAGACATAGGCAGAGGGAGAAGCAGGCCCCTCTCAGGGAACCAAATGTGGGACTTGATCCCCAGACCCAGAATCATGCCCTGAGCAGAAGGCAGCTGCCCAACTGCTGAGCAACCCAGGTGTCCCAAATCCCTTCTTTCCAGTTGACACCATTCACCCAGAATTTAGTGTGGTTCACTCTCTTGTACATCAGTGGAAATGTGTGAGAATCACTGGGCCAGAGGCTTACAATCAATAAGGGACCATGTAGCTTTCAACAAAATTACCTCCTTGCTTACCATTCCCCTACAAGAAACTCATTCAAAGTCACTGTGCCAAATAACCATAGGTCCACAAAAAGACAAAATTCTTACCTTGACACATAGCAGCTAGACTCCTTGCTTGGCGTCATCATTCAATCAAAAAGAGGATTTTTTAGTTTATTTTTTTTTCACCTTCATGGAACTGGTCTTAAATTGTAGACCATTGCACCCACTTAGATTGAGCTTTATGGTTCTCAGTAGAAATGGCAACAACATTGGGCTCTGTTTAAGTGAACTAAATTATGTGGTGGGTGCTGTGAATTTGGTTTATCCTCTCAGAGAATCAGGAACGTTGCAACCCAGTTCAAGTGTCTCCTAACAACAAGATCTATAGGACGTTCTGAAATTTTAAAGCACGAAGTTATAGAGATGTAAGAAAAGAATTGGTTGAGAATAAATAAATATATTCCATGGAATAGTTTATTGATAGCTTGTTGAAGTATCAAACTAAAACATAAAGTGCATATTGGTATATCTAGAGTATATATCCAGTGTCAGGTCCAGGATTTCTCAGGAGGGCACTGATGATGCTGAAACTCTCTGTGGACGTGGTGGGAAATGAGCACGTTCCCTCCCTGCCCCCCACACACATTAGATGAGGTGGCTTATCAGATGTACATTTACCCCACTGTGTCCCCCACTGATCCATGGTCACTTACACCTAATCACAGTTAACCTCTTTGAGAGCTGATATATACTTGCTTCTGACCTCCGCCTGTGGTTATTCAGAATTCAATCTTAGTTTTCCTGCTCTGACTAATCGTCATCATTTTCTATAGCTCTAGCTATTTCTGTTCCCATTTGTTACTGCACTAGTTGGTGCAAAACCAGAAGTCAGAAGACCAAATTTAGTGTGTATGTATACTCTGTAAAATATTAGGACCATGCCTGTGGCCACTGTAATAGGAGGGAATTCCTAAGCCTCCTGGTTTTATGCTGTAGGAAAAAACATCTTCTGGGCTGAAAATGACTGGAAAGTGTTTCACAATTACAACCCTTTCTTCTAAGTTGTTCTCATCTTTATCCTGCTCTCTTTTCTATGGTTCTTTTCTTTTCCCCATTATTAACTGGTCCCCTGACTGCAGAAGCTGGAGTTATAAACTGTCTCTTTTGCCAAAAAACACCCCCCACAAAAACCCAAAACCTCTCAATCAGGGCTTTGTTGTTTTGAAGATTTCATTCTTACTGGGGTAGGAGTTACACCAACAGATTCTAACTCCTGGGGCTTTTGAGCCAAATAGAGGTGCTGATGGAATAGCATCCAGTACATATCCTATTCAGTTTGTCAGTTCTTATCAGAGTCTGCATAGAGATGGTTGGGGTAATCTTGTGATGCTGTCTGTTAGCAAGTGGCCAGGACTGATCCTGTTACTACTGTGAAGTGGCTATGCTGAGTGATGAGACACCTGGCAGGTCTCATTGACCTGCCATGCCCAGCCATCCAGCTGAAGACACCTTTCAGCCTGCCCAGTTGCTGGAGGGTGATGACAATTCAGATAAAATTCTTGTTCACAAATTCTTTGAATCAACTGAAGTAAATTCCAGACTTACTGCCAGAAGTGAGAGTGCATGAGAAATCTCATCAAGCCTGATAAAATCCTGAGCATGTGGCAGGGAGTCAATAATCACACATTATACTTGGATGCATCTAGACCTGCCTTTAAGTAGAGTCTTCTTTGAGATCAACTTAGGGTTTTGCTAATATATTTATTTGCAACTTTGCTTTGGTATTTGTTTAATGAAAGTGATGGGAAGTTTATTTTTTTATAAGCAAGTATTATCACGTTGGATAATTTTTTTCTTTATAGGTAGTGTCAAATGAAGACAAGATTTAGAAGACTCCATGTCCATGTTTGTATTCATATATACAACAGGGTCAAATCTATCTAAAACATTGTGTTGATATGATTCTTCATACTCAGCCTCTCTTAGCCATTATTTAACTTGAATCCAGAAATGTCTATAATATCAAACTGATGGAATGGGCAATGATTTCAAAAGCGGTCTGTATGTGAATAATTATGACCATACATTTTCCTGTTAAAACCCCTCAGTAAGGAAAAGAAGCCATGAAACTATGCTGCTTTTGAAAAAGCATTTAGTTTGTGTTAGAGACTTTAGCTGCAGTAGAGAAAACACAGTGGTATGTACTGAACAATTGGTTAGGACCGTTTGTCAGCAGGGAATACTTATGTGGGCCCGAGGCTCTGGAGACTCAAAAGGGAAGCTCCAGTTCCCATATCAAATTGCTTGCCAGCCCTTTGGTAAGACCTGGCAGGCTGCCACCTCTGTCCTGCCCCGGTCTGACCTCTGAGCCTGTGAGCTTGGAACCTTCTGAGTACTACTAGATGGTGAGAATGGCCAACGGCCAGCACCATTTGAGACTTCAATCTAAATACCAAAGGTTAATCCCTTTCACGTGAATTAACTACCTTGTAATTTGCTGTAGGTATTCCCTAGCAGAAATCCTTTTTCCTAGAACACTTTTGGTTCATGTTTTTAAGCATGGTTCACAGACTTCTGTAATTTCTGAACTCTTGTTTGTGGATGGTGATTTCTTTTTGTTCTTTTTGTATAGATCTTGTCATTTCTCAGGGTTGGACAGATCGCGTTCACAGAGTTCTCTAGTGAGGTTAACATATTCCACCTCTCTTAAATGTCGTAGTCGGGTTTGGAACTGTTTACATGAGAGACAAGAGTGCTTTTTAGACTTTCATTCCCTCCAAACGCAAGGAAATGTGGTAGTGTTAGAAGCTCACAAATAGCTTATCATTTTCCAAACCCATCAGAAGGAAGCTGTTGGAAATGATGAGTGGAGGCCACTAATGGAAACCCACCCAAAGCCAACCCCACTCTTGCTTCAATGCATCCAAGATTATCAAAATGCTCATTCTGAAAAGCAGAAGGTTAACGTGAGCAATTCCCCAGTACAGTGAAACAGGCATATTTTCTTGGCCTACTTCTTTTATCTAGAGCCCTTTCCTTCTCTTGGAGTTTGGATCTGACCTGTGTTTGTGCCTCGTAGGCCATTTTGGGAGCTAACATAGTCTGTGAGGAACAAGAAGGGGGAAATTATGGCAGGTTAACAGTCAGGGGTGGTCAATTACCTCCTTTAAATTTCTCCATAGAAAATCGGAAGACACCAATAAAAAGGAACTATTAGAACAAGCAATTTTTCTCTAAAGTATTATGCCTTATTACCATTTCCCTGACCTTCTCTGAAGGTCATGGGGTATAGGTCCTTGCCAGAATGTACCACACACATGTAGATATGAATGACTAGTATCTTAGGGAAGGTGGTCCTGGGTCTGAAACTCATGTCTACCAGTCACTTGTCCCCCACTGAGTGTCCCAGGGCACGTCTCTGAGCCTTTTTAAGCTTTAATATTTAATGTCTTTAAAATGTGAGTGATGATTCTTCTCATAGGTGGCTCTAACGTTCAATGAGATGATTGCATACAAAGACTTTAGCACTAGGAAGCACTTAATAAATGATAGACATTAAAATGATCATACAGTTGTTTCTATGGAGATAAAATCAAATTAAAATAAACATTGAAAGAAAAACACGAGGGAGGAAAAGGGGGTAGAAGGCAGGCAGATGTGTATGTGTCTGTGTGCACACTGCACACGTATGCATGTGCTTGTGTAAGTGGGTTTCACCTATGTTTCCTTGATGGCCGTGATATGTGACAGTGTTGCAATAGCATTAAGAGAAGTGTCCAAAATACTTCAGCATGTAAAATGCAAGGTCATTGGTGTAGAGGCAGGTGAGATGACAAGGGTGAGCCTACACAGGGAACTGGTCAGTGCTCAGGGGTCTACAAGCCGACTGCCAACCAGACTATGCCATATACTACCATATGCTATGATAGGGTGCATTGTGGCCCAGTTTCAGTACAGTTGAGTCTGTGGAATTGCCTATACCTGAGGGATTTAGCTCCTGCTAACTACTGTAGTCATGTCCCTCTGATTACTAGCCAGCTGGCAGGTGGCCTCTCATCTTATTCCCTGTACCGTAGGGAGGGCTTGGACCTTAGCAAGCTGTCTCAGAAAGCTAGGTTTCTAAGGAAGACATCAGGATCTGGCTGAGCAGCTAACAGAGCAAAGCAAGCCCAGGATGGGTGAGGAGAGGTGATACTAGAAATAGTACAATACTTGGACTCTGAGACCTAGTGAGGAAGTTTGTTGGGAACATAGAGAAAACTTAGGAGCAGGAAAGGGCTAGAGGAGGAAGGGTCAGAGAGGAGACAAGCATTTTTGATGCTCTGTGAGGAAGCAACAGCCCCATGTAACCAATATCACCGGCTGCAGTGGGTAAAGCAGAAAGTTCTTGTTTAACACACCATTGAGCTGAATGTTAGGCTAGTTACTGAATCTTACCATGCCTGTTAACTCCTTTGTAAATAGGAAGAATAGTAATACCTCGGTCAAAAAAAAAAAAAAATGTAATACCTCCGTCATTGAGTCACTGATTAGTTGAGTCACTAATCCACATCAGTGGCTTAGCACTGTGTGTGGCACAGAGTGCATCTCTTATAAATGTTTGGGGTTAACATTTTAATGGAAATGGACTTAAGAGTCCCTATTTGTGTATTTCTATCATTCTGACCACAGGACCATTTCTCTCAATCTCTTTCATTTGCCCCACTCTTTCTCTCTGTTCAAGAATCTTCAAAATTCTTATCAAAGGTGTTTGCTAAGTCCATAATTGTGTGTGGTCCTCTGCTCGATGAGATAGAATTATCTGGCTTTTCTTCTGAAAGCGAAAGTGGTTTTCTAAGTGAAACTTGGAAAATATGTGCTTGTTTCCACTGTTCTAGGACCTATAGGTGCTGAACAGGAACAGCATGGCTTTCTGTTGTGTATAAATTAGTAGTAGTGAGAGTCCAGGAGCTGTCATCAACTGGCTGAAGGGAACTTTGGGGGAGAGATAATTCTAGTTCAACTCATTGCTTGATAGAATGATAAAAGAGTAGTTAATATATGATTGAAGTGCAGTCAGATTTTTAGAATTCTAACTGTATCCCAGGTTAGTCATCTGTGAACATTTTAAACAAAGCTGTTCATCTCTAGCTCCTGCAGAAAAGAGAATGTATGGGACAGTCTTAGGCCATCAATTTATAGAAATGAGAACAATTCAACTTTTTCTTTTACAAGATAGATGATGTTAGCATTCACAGATTTAACCGTTGATTTCATGAAACAAATGTTAAGAAAATAAACTTTAACAAGCTTATATAGAGTCGAAGAACATCTGTGGAGCTTAGCAGCATAAGGACCCAGGGAGTTCTGAATAACTGGATTTTCTTTTTTAAGGAGACAGAAAAGAGAAGGACACAGAAGATATTATCTTAGATTCCAGCAAAACTCTAAAGGGAGGAAGAAAACAAGATCATGTAAGAAAAAGCTGAAATAAAAATGGGAGTACAGAAGAAAAAAAGAAAAGAAAAGAAAGAAAAAGAAAACGTAGGGCAGGTTTCCCAAGTAGCACACACTTGCTATGACATACTGGGGAGAATAGGGTCAAGCCCGCCAAAGCAGCTCATAAGATACCACTTGCAGAAGACAGAGGACAAGAGAGAGCAGAAGATGTTACCTCTCCTCTGCATTAGGCGGGGATGCACAGCCAGTAATAACGCCATCAAAAAAACAAGGGTGTTTGCTGCTCCTTTGATGAAACTCTATACTTTAAAAAAAAAAATCAGGGAATAGAAACAGAAGGCACATAAATTTGGAGGGCGCAGAGGACATAGGTGTGGTGGATGGAGTTGTAAGTGGGTGAAGGGTATTTAACTCAAAAGACTTGGTGTACTTGCATTTCAGGGTATGATAATGAAGTCACCAATGTCATTTCAAGAATGAATTTGAGCAATTGGGGAGGAACCCCAAAATTATAAGGAGTGGACACACCCATACACATTGGTAGCATAAGCACACACACCTGGAAGATTTAGGCCATGAACTCTTAAGGAAGAATCTCTAAATAAGTCAGCAAACACCTTGGATAAAATACCTTGCAGCATTAAACGTCTCCTACTTAAAATGGGCATCTCTCTGGCTCAGGTGGTTTCTTGCTCTATGAAGGGATAGGCCTAGAGGTCAGGGGGACTTATTGGGTGCAGTGTTTGGCTTCAGAGAGACCGTGTGATGATGATGATGATGGGTAAACTAAACAACATGATCCAACAGGCTACCATATGAATTTGTCCTTTGTTCTGGACTAAACCACTTTTCATGTGTCAGGGGCTCTCGGTGTCTGCTGTGCCTTAGTTTTTCCCAGTTTAATTTTTTTAAAGATTTTATTTGAGAGAGAGAGAGCAAAAGAGAGGGAGAGAGCACACGCAGGTGAGTACAGACTCCCCACTGAGCAGGGAGCCTGACTCGGGGCTCCATCCTGGGACCCAGGGATCAGACCTGAGCCAAAGGCAGATGCTTAACTGACTGAACCACCCAGGCACCCCCAATTTAATTTTATAGTGGAATGCCATAAGACAGAGTAACAGGAAAAAAAATAATTTTGTACATTGGTAACCCTATAAAAATATGACACTTAAAGAAGTGACCAAAGAAAGCAGCTTTGATATATTTTAGACAAAGAAACAATACATTTGTGAAGAATTGACAAGGTACGGAAGTTTGGGATTGGGATGGTAAATTAGTGAGGAAGTAATAAATTTTTTTCCATAGTTTTTGTAGGTTTGCATTAAAGTAGTATTTTGTATAACTCAGTGGTTTTTATGTGTGTTTATTCTTTAAAAAAGCAAACCCAAAAAGACTAAACATTGAGAATATTTAAAAGTTTTTCCTGCTTTTTGGGTATTTTTGATGATCATTTTTATTAAATTGTCTCATGGAGAAGGTGATATTGTTTTCACCCACCCTTCTCAGTGAAAGTCATGCAATCTATCTCCTACTGTAGTGAAGGAAATGGGGATCAGTAATTCAGCAAAATTGATCTACTCTTCATTTTTAGAAAAAACTGGGAGTCTTTTTTTGACATACAGTATCATTATAGGGTCTGATCCTTCATTTAGCCCTGCAACAAATAATTTCAGAGTTTCTACCAAATGCAGGAGAATATTCACCCTTTTTTTTCTTGGAAACAATGGGACTCTTTTACAGTGGGACCATATTGTAACCCCAGTACTGCATATGGTGGCTTGCATACGATGACACTTCACATATGTTGGTGGAATTGAAACGAGCACTTGGCATTTGCCAGACTCTGTGTCAAGCTCTGGTTCCCACCCTTCTGATTTTCTGCAGAAGGCCGAGAAGAAAGCTAAAATCAGGGTGGGGACAGAGAAAGGGCCACTAACAGTAGCGGAGACATTTGCTTGAACCATATCTAACAAACCAGGAAAATAAAGTCAGTGTTTTCCTGCCTCATGCATCTCACTTTTATCTCCCCAAAGTTTATTTGAAAACATAGATGTTTCATTCATTCCTCAGGGTTCTCTGAGCTTCAGTTTCCAGATACTGCCACATGCACCTGGACATTTGGATGAGAGTATATGAACAGGCATGGAGGGGATGTGGTTTCATCTCCTTTGGTGCCTGCCCAGCTCTTGCATGGAGAAAAGTGTCTAGGGGATTGTCACTATCATCATAAGACCTTCTTTTTTCTCCTGCTGCTGAAAAGGGTCTCTCACTGGCCAAAGCAGTGTGGGCAGATGTAGATGGAATCCCAGACATTGATGCTTTAAGAATGGTTGGGGCTTATCAGGCAAATTGTGTCAACTTTACTGCCAACAACATTAAAGAGTTTACCTTCCCCACAGGGCACTTGGCACAGGGAGTTCAGGATCCATCTCTCCTGTTGAAACAGTAGGGTCTATCTAACTGGGAAGATACTTTTCAGGGCCAAGCCTCGTTCTTGGGGATAATATAATACTGAGGGGAACTTGACCCTTTCATATTATCAATTCTGTTTTTAGTAGTTGTTTTTACAGGCTGGTTATATTGCTAAGTATCATGAAACACATCTGCTAATGTAAAGATGGTGAATTAATTTGTATCCCTCTTTGGAGACTTAAGACATTTACTGATAATAAGGCCTGGCTTAAAGGTTATTTTCAAATCTTAATTTTGATTCAATTTAATTTAATATAGTTATGCACATGACTATATTAACAATGTGTTTTAAATGCAAATAATTTATGCCACAAGCTTTCATTGAGATGTATATTCTTTTCTCTTCAAATATTAAGTACTTCAGCTTCTGCGAAGAAGTCAGCTGTTCAAACCAATTTTCCCTTTTTCTGGGGTACATAGCTAGGCTACATTTCTCAAAAGAGGCCATGTGATTGAGTTCTAGACAAAATAGTGTGAAGAAGTGATGTGTGCCACTTCTAGGCCTGGTCCAACCACGGGTGATCCTCCATGCCTTTCCCCTTGCACCTTCTTGATGAAGGTGAACATGACCACCAAGGGAGCCCTAGCTTGAAATGGCAGAATCCGGCCTTTGAGTCACTACTTTTAGGAGAGAGGCCTCATCAGGAATATTCATTTTTAGACTTCATGTGTGCAAGAAATAATCTATCCTGTTTGGGTCATTATGTAGTTTTGGGCTTGTTTGTTACAGCAGTAGGCATGTTACCTTAACTAATATCATCCCTGAGAACCCTTAAGGAAAATGTTGAGCCCCGCTACATAATGGAAAGCTCGTGCACTTTGGAGTACAATAGAACAAGGTTGGAGTCATGGCTCTGGCACTTAATTGCCAGGTGGCTTCTGACAAGTTACTTAACTTTTCTGAGTTCACTGAGACAGCATCAAGCAGACAAGCAATAAGATCTGAGTGACTTGGTCTATGCACATTTTGGGCTGGTGTGAGAATATTCCCCCTTCATGGGCTCATTCCCTGGAGAAGCTGGTATGGTCCAGTTAGAAAAGGATGAGGAAATTCCTCCCTCCCTCTCCCCCTTACCCCATCATGGCTGGTGGTTCAGTATGTAGCTAAAGGTCCCAGTTTGCAAAGAAGCCCAGAGAAGATGAAGGTAAAAGTAATTTCTATGACATATTAAGAGTAGCTGAATCTGGCCTCATATCAGTGCTCCTCAGGGGTGAACATGCTGGGAATCCTATTTGCAATTATCAGTGAATGAAAGTATCACTTGGTCCTGCCCTGGAAAAAGAGGTGAAATATAGATAGATAGATAGATAGATAGATAGATAGATAGATAGATATAGATATAGATATATAAAAAATATATATCTATATATAGATATATATTTTTTTTAATCAGAAGGGAAAGCACATATTTTTAGTAGAGAAAGGGAGGGTTTCACTAAATGTGTTTTCCTGTGAACAGATGTGCTTACAGCTGGAGAACTGTGATCTGAATATTACTGAGCCAGACTAAAGGAAGTAAGATTCCTAGCTGCAGACACAGCCTTGCCCTCCCTAGGGGATGCCAGTTGAAGATCCATTTTTGGCTTCTTCCTGTACTTAAACTTGAGGATGAGTGGTTCTCGCTGGCCTAGCAGGTGTGAAATACTTTGTCTCTTCAAGTCCTTTGGGCATTTTCTTGGGCTGTGATGTATCTAAAGCACTCATCTGGCCTAGTTGGGGAAAGGGAGAACTGAGTGGTGGGAAATCTATTTTTTCCATTGAGAAGAGCGCGGTCAGCTCAGAGCACTGACACTTTCAAATTTTAGACTCAAGAATTTTTTAGACTCACTCAAATTTTAGACTCTACTCAAATTTGAGTAGATATTGACTTTTATTTTTTTTTTTTTTTTGTTTTTTTTTTTTTTTGATATTGACTTTTAGATAGTGGTTCAATTGCTGGTGTCATGGAAAACATCCACTAGTGAAAAGACTGTGAAATAATTTGTATCTCTTTTTGAATATTTCTGGCTTGATACTAACCCTGTCTTGATACTAAGCTGGACTCACAAAGAGATCACTTACTTCATTGTCTCAGGACTGGATTATCCAGGCAGTATTTCCAATGCTGACTTTATTTTGCCAGTATAGGCAGGCCCAGTCAGAACTCTGCTTGTGTGGTTTTCATGAACATTTTGCTTTATAAAATAGATCCTGAAATGGAGTTCAATCAGCTCATAATCACGAATAGAGAAGGATGGAAATTTAACTTCCTGTTTTAATGCTGTTAAAGAAAAATGAGAACATTTTTATTGAAAGACAACTATCTGTTGGGGTAATAGGAACGTGTGTTTATTATTTGGAATTTTTTAAGAACTTAGGTTATCTGGGCCAATGGTGAAATTGTACAGCATGGTGGAATGCTGCTGGATAGGATCCTGCCTTACTTTTTAAGTATGTAAATGGTTGTTTACTCAAGAATGAGGTTGTGGTCCACTGTGCTTTTTTCCTCCAGCTCTCTTGGGTCTCCAGACTTTGGGTGCAAAATTGACTTGGCAGTTCAAAAATCTAGGACCAGAAGAAGTTTCTGACCAATGAGACACCTTACTAACACCCAAAAACCTACAGGACTGGATATTATTGCTGCCATGGTGCATCAGTCATGGCATTTGTCATGAACAGGAATGCAAGTCTGTTCAATGTGGACAAGGTCACCTTAAGTGGAAGACAAGGGGCAGAGGTGGCCAGGATCCACCCTTTGTTCACCTCTATTTGAGGCTCCCCTGTCCTCCCAAAGACTGAGGGAAACTAGGATGAATCGTTTACTAACCCAGTTTTTGTATGTGTGTGCACACGCGTTCATGCATATGCACATGTGCGTGGATGTCACAACAGTATGGTCAGGCTCAGATATTCAGGGAGCAGTAGGAATGACAAATCCAAGTTCAGTGGCTTGGGGCTTGATCACTTCAGCCAGCCCTTGTCATCATCAGTGGTATTGCCTCCTGTCTCTCTGTCTCACACATCCACACACCTGGAGAAACATAGCAGCTCACTGAGGAGAAAGTGAAGCAGGTTATAACCTGATGTTGCACACTCCCCGCACCTTGCAAGTGGGCCCTGACCAACTCTACTTCTCTGGGGACAGCATGCAACATACAATCATAACTGGCTATTTCAGCAGGCCTCAAGAATTCCATGACAAGTGGCGTGCTTTCATCTCTGATGCCTCCTTAGCTCTGCAGACCCCTGGTCTGTTTGCTGGACAGGTATTTCTCGCCTGTATGTTCAGAGAGCCTGATACCCACAGCTGTTCTAAGACAGCCCTGGAAGAGGCTTCTTGACCCTTATCTGTCTTCTCCTGTCTACTGAGCCTGAAGAACAGAGAATGGCTTCTGGCCGTCTGGTTTCCTTAAGGCCAAGGGCTGTGGACAAGGTTCTTTCTAAGCCTGCGTAACCAAGCAGAAATCCCTGAGGACTATCTAAATTCAAACTTCTACCATGTAGGAAAGGAACCTGCCATACCACAAATGCCTCATCCACAGCCAACTTGACATTTTTCACAGTGAAGAGCGGATTCTGTAGCCTCATGACATACCTAGTTTGTGTTGCATTTTGAATATTCTTGAAAATGTTCATGTAATGAGAGGAAAACAATGTGTGTCTAAGCAGAGTCCTATCTCCACGTGCAAATCTTCTGCTGCCAGGAGTCACATTAATGCTAATGAAATCTGAATGTTAAAGCCTGTCCTGCAGTGGATGGATGGTCTCCTTCTGCTGAAACACATTTTCTTCTCATTAGCCTCACCATCTTTATTAATATTAACAGCAATAATAAGAATTAGGGAGGCTGGTTTCTGGCAGAACGCAGAATTAGTGGGGAAGGGGAAAGATGAATGGTCGAGAAGTTCAGGATTCACCCTGATAGTAAATGAACTGCATCCTTCTGGGACCCTCATAAGAGTTATTTTGTTCTAAATGAGGGATATGGTGAATCACTGTCACCTGGCAATTGTTACTGCTAATGGGGAACTTCTCACAGCCAAAGCCCTAGGTCGAGGGATCCCTGGGTGTCGCACCGGTTTGGCGCCTGCCTTTGGCCCAGGGCGTGATCCTGGAGACCTGGGATCGAATCCCACATCAGGCTCCCGGTGCATGGAGCCTGCTTCTCCCTCTGCCTATGTCTCTGCCTCTCTCTCTCTCTCTGTGTGTGACTATCATAAATAAATAAAAAATTAAAAAAAAAAAAACAAAGCCCTAGGTCGAGAGAAAATCTATCTTGTGATGGTTTTATAGCTGGTGTGTGTGTGTGTGTGTGAGAGAGAGAGAGAGATATGTGTGTGCATGTTTATGTACAGGGATCTATAGCCAATAGTAAGTTTAAGCAAGATTAATTCACTGTGAGGTTTGCTGCAAGGATCCATTGTTTAATGCATATCCATTAGCATTTCATAATTTCAATGTCTTAATGACTGTCTCACCCACCATATGAAATATTTAAAGGGAAATACAGTGAGGGAAGTGGGGGCAGAGCCAGGGAAACTTTCTCTCATAGCGGAAGAGAAATTTTCATGCTGTGGGAAAGTCAGTCAAAAGTGGTGGATGATGTGTCTCCTACTGATTCCATTCCCCTTGGAAGTTTCTCTAATTTTTGCTGCTTATTCAAGCATTGATTGTCACTATGTCAAATCCCCCTACTGTTCTCAGGGCTGTTTGTGAGTCTCAGAGGGGCTGAGACACCTGTGAGTTGTCCCCAGGCAGGCAACTTGCAAGGGCAGTATGGGGGTGGGGAGGCTAAGGCAAGTGCACACAGCTCCTTGAGGATTACTGGTTTTCTATTTCTCGAAGCAGTACTGTGCCTGGGGATTATGGCTGTGGTGCAGGCAGCGGCGGGGAGGGGGTGGCTATTGCTCATATTTAGAGGATGTCTAGCCAGTACTCAGTGAGGCAAAGGAAAGGAGTAGAATGTCCCCTTCTGGAGCCCTAGACCAGCAGTGATGGTTCACGTCATCTTTTCCCAGTGGGACAGTGCCGTGGACGCCTCAGGATCGTGTGGTGCAGTGGAGAGTGCCCCATCTCACACTCTGAAGACTCCGGTTCGGGCCCGTGAGCCAGCAGCAGCTTATATCAGTGGTGTGACCTGGCCACAAAAAAACCTAGCATGCTCTTAGGATGGCAGCGAGAATAGAGGGGGCATGCCCAGAGAACTGAATTCCGATCTGCAAGCCACCCTTGAGACACACTGGAGACGAGACCGAATATGCCCAGATATGTGTCTGCGGCAGGCAGAGGATATGAAACCACATTACATCAGCGACTCATGGAGGAACTGAGGCCCTGGCCTGAAGAAGAGATTCTGGGGGAAGCTCTGTCTGAAGAGCTGTCAGAGGGAAGAGGAATTAGATTCTTTTGGTGAGGCCCTCGAGGTGAGGTCTGGGACCACGGTAGAAACCATGGAGAAACACATTCTGTTGTCGATAAGGAAGACCTTTCTCATAGTTGCAAATGGCTAAAGACACTTCATATTTTTGTTCCTGGGAATAATCCTACCAAATTCTGCAGTCTGCTGTGGGTATTTGATGTCATGGAAATTTGGTGCAGGGTTGCACTGTATTAACACCATGAGGGATCCCTGGGTGGCACAGCGGTTTAGCGCCTGCCTTTGGCTCAGGGCGTGATCCTGGAGAGCCGGGATCGAATCCCACGTCAGGCTCCCGGTGCATGGAGCCTGCTTCTCCCTCTGCCTGTGTCTCTGCATCTCTCTCTCTTTCTCTGTCTCTCATGAATAAATAAATAAAATCTTATAAAAAAAATAATAACACCATGAACGTTTGGACATGCCTTTTAGATAGAATCGATTTTCTTTGGCAACAGCAGGACATAGCTTCATTCTATTGTTAAACTTCCTTCTATTTTTTTTTTTACAGAAATATTTCTTCAGATGCTTTCTTGTTTTTTTTTTTTTAAGATTTTATTTATTTATTCATGAGACACACACACACAGAGAGGGGCAGAGACACAGGCAGAGGGAGAAGCAGGCTCCATGCAAGGATCTCCAGGTCTCCAGGATCACACCCTGGGCTGCAGGCGGCGCTAAACTTCCGGCTGCCCAACTTCCTTCAATTTTTGAACAAGGTACGAATACATGCTTTCGGCCCATTTCCTCAGCCCCTCCCTCCGCCTCCTCCTACTCCTGGCCCACAGCTCCTCTAGAACCCAGGCCCCACTCCTGACATATTTGTGGGACCCACCTACCTATCTGTCATTTGTCTCTTCTGAGTAGCCTAAAGATGGGGATAAGCTGGCAGTGAAGGTCAGCTCTGGGGTGGAGCTGGGTTAGAGCTGAAAAGATTGAAAGCATTTGCATCTTGATTTGTATTTTAGAGTAGCTGATTTTCTGTCATTCCCAAAAAGCCTCAGCTACAGTTTTATACTCCACATGTCAAGATTTCCATGTGTCAAAATGGCCTCATCAAAATGTTCTTACAACTGGCTGGACACACGCTAGTCAAGTATATTATACAAGGAACTCAAGCATCAAAGGGGTGGTTGAACATGGTTATTTTAAAGATATTTTGTAATTCTAAGATTCTGGGCTCTAACTCAGTGTTCCCAGATGCAGTCCTTGGACCATGCTGGTCTAGGAGAGTTTCACCATCTGCATTAAAATGCAGAAAGATCAGAACAATGGGTTCAGCTTTCTCTAAGGCTAAATTTATCCAATTTTAAGGACTTTATTCTGAGATAAGGGTCTTTATTTTCTTCTTGTTAAAGTGTTGAAGTATTCTTCTTTAGTTTTTAAATAATGATGATGGTAGGTGGTTAAAATGCCAGAGACCAAATAAATTTGCCTGTGTCACTGTTACATTTTTTTCTTTTACTGATATGTGAGGTCACAAAGTCTGGGAATCCTGATTTAAGTCACCTAATCTTTGGAACCTCATTTATTCCTTTGTGAAATCGGCAAAGACGCACCCAGTGTCCCTAGCAGCATCATTGTTCACCTGTCATGGGCTGATGTTCTTTATAGACAAAAGTGCCACCTGAATAAAGGTGTAATATAAATGCCCTGAACCCTGAACCACTGTCCGTGGTGGTGAAATGAGTCATTGCATGGAGGGATGGTGGAACAGAAGTAAACTCTCTTTCTTCTTTCTTTCTTTCTTTCTTTCTTTCTTTCTTTCTTTCTTTCTTTCTTTCTTTCTTTCTTTCTTTCTTTCTTTCTTTCTTCTTTCTTTCTTTCTTTCTTTCTTTCTTTCTTTCTTTCTTTCTTTCTTCTTTTTCTTAAGATTTTATTTATTTATTCATAAGAGACACAGAGAGGCAGAGACACAGTCAGAGGGAGAAGCAGGCTCCTCACAGGGAGCCCGATGTGGGACTCCATCCTGGGATTTTGGGGTCACGCCATCAACCACTGAGCCACTCAGGCATCCCTGCCCTTTTTTTTTTTTTCTTGATTAGCATTTCCTTCTCAGCTTCCAGTAGCAACATGAATGGTGGACAGGAAACTCTGCTGTGCTCTTTCAGAATCAGTATGACAAAGTTTCTGTCAAGGCAGCCAAAGAAGACTGGTACACCCAGGGAAGCCAGCATGGGTTTTTCAGTGGAACAAGGAAAGGCAGGGCGGGAGTGGGTGTGGGGCTGGAGCAGAGTCCCAAGAAGAGGGGAGAGGAGTGGTCCTGTCTGTTCCAAGGTCAGAGTGAATTTAGGGTGTGTTTATTAGGGCAGCACTTTCTACCAGGTGTGGGGAACTGGGTTGTGACATGAAGACCACCCCACACCAAATAAATCATCTCCAGGTGATTCTCCTGTTTGGCCAAGAGAACCAATACTCTAAGTTCTGAGGGGGGAATCTTTGAAAAGAATAACTAGGCTATAGCTCCTTTACGCTAATTTCTATCAAATATGGCAAATTTTCCCATTCAAGATTCAAGAAATCATTGTGGCTAGCAGGGATTTTGGTTAGTGCTCACTCTAGAACACCTAATGGCTGTACTTGATCTCTATCTTTTGTCTTAATATCTCGCTAGGGAATTAATAACATATTGAGGGTAAGGGTTCAGCTTCTGCAGAAATTCTTGCCTTGTGCCAGGATGTCCAGAGCAGCAATGTTTCTAATGGTGGGAATGTGGAAACAACTCCGTGTTCATCATGAGGGTCACAGATACATCAACGATGGTGTGAGATGGAATAGCAAGCATATAGCAATTAAAGTGAACAAGTTGAGTCAGTAAGTATCATCATATTACACGCAATGTATAACATTGCATGAAAAAAAGAGCAAGTTACAGAACAACGTATAGAGAATGAAGCAATTTACAAGGATTTTTACAACACAATGCAACTGGGGCCCCTGGGTGGCTCATTTGGTTAAGCATCTGACCCTTGGTTTACGTTCAGGTCATGATCTTGGGGTCAAGGGATCAAGCTCTGAGATGGGGTCCATGCTCAGCATAGTCTGCTTGAGGAGTCTCTCTCTGCCCTCCCCCCAATAAATAAATATATCTTTAAATTAAACACACACACAAAAATAAATAAATAAAAGCAAACACAATGCAACTACTTGCTATGATAGATATCTTACTGTTTCTGGATATCTATACAGGTGGTACAAGTAAAAGCTACAAGACCAGATCCACCATGCTTATCTTTGGGGAAGGATAGGTAGGTACTTTGGTCCCTTTACAACAAAATTACTGAAGCAAATATGAAAATGATGGCATTATTCTTTGTTTTTTTAATTGAAGTTTACTTTTTTTTTTATTCAGAAATATAACAAAAAAAGAAAAAAGAAAGAAAGAAATATAACTACAAGGAAAAAAATGGCCTCTGGAATGATATCCTCTTGGCTTCAAATCTTGACTCTTCCACTTGCTGTGTGTGACCCTTGGCTATTTCACCTTCTGAGGGCTTATTTTCCTCACCTGTGAAATGGGGACAGCACTGTACACAGTGTCTGATGCGTGGTTAGCACACAGTATAGATCAGATGTTATTATTCATGTCCTCTAATTGAGATGATACAGGTGGAGTGCTCCTATTCATGCTTTGAAACCCAGCTCAGATATTATCCCCACCTTTCCTAACCATCCCAGTTAGGTGGTTCCCATAATCCTATATTCTACCCTGCATGGTATCCTATATGCTGTCATCTTCTCATGACAATGACACATATTTATGAAACACTGTGTGCCAGATGCTCTTCCAAACAGCTTGCATGCTTGCCCATTATCCCATCTCATCTCACAACATATCATCATTGTTCCCGCTTTACATTCATTCTAGCTTAGAATCACCTGTTGGTGTCTCCCCTAATTGGTGGTGAGTTTCTAGAGGCCAGGAATTGTGATTGATTAAGCTTTGTACCCTCCGTGCTTGGTGCAGTGCTTGAGAAAAAGAGGTCATTCAAGAAATTGCTTGAGTGAATAATGAATGAATGCAGAAAGCAGGCAAAGCAAACCCAGCTTCTTGGTCACTGCTTAGCTAAAAGGTGAGATGGTTCAAGGGTCTTTTGTGGGATCCTTGGCTCTACCGTATTGCCCTGAGTGCCATGTCTCTGAGGGATCACAACAGGGAAGTGGGTGGGTGCTGCCTCCTGGGAACAAAGCTATTGTTGACTATTATATAGTCAAAAAGGTATGCCATGTGCCCCTTCCCAAAGCTCTTTGGCTAGCTTACTCTTGCAATTTACATCTCAGCTCGAGGGCTCCTTCCTCAGGATGGTGTTTCTGGTCCCCCAGCCGAAGCAGGCCCTGTTACATACCTATACACAGTCCTGTGTGTTTGCTGGCTTGTGTTAACAACTGTAGTTAGACAGCTGTCCGTGGGTTACTGCTTACTGTCTGTCTCCTCCTTGAGTCACATGACGAGGGAAGTTGCTGCTTCCCCTCTGTTCTCTGCTCTATCCCTGGGGCCGCGGACATTGCAGGTGCTCAACATGCACTTGACAAATGGATGCAAGTCAGGAGAGGCTGGGAGTGGGAAGGAGTGGGTTGTTGAAATTCAAGTCAATATTCTAATTCACAGCTGCTACTGATAAAAGAGTGTGGTTAAAGTTTTCAGGCCAATATCTTGGAGACTTGTGAGCCTCTCTGTACCTTGGAGCTTGGCAGTGCTGATAAGTGAGTCTTCCAGAAGGAATCTCGATCAGTGGCCAGACTCTTCTGCAGCAGGAGTCCCTCCAGAGCCTCTTCTCTGTTACAGTCATTTGCACCTTACACTTGAGTGAGTCAGGACCACCTGGGGGCATATAAAATACACAGACGGCCCCTTCCCATTCCTGCACGCTTATGTACATCCCTACACATACCCAGAATCGGAATTTCCGGGGCCGGGTGAGGAGGGCCTGTGTGCGATTTGGCGCATCCCGGCTGGTAACCACTGCCGACTTCCTTCAGCCCACTCCTTGGTCAGTGTCCGGCACTCTAAATTTATACTTGGGGGGCTCCTGACATACCTACCTTTCAGCTGGAGAAAATGGGTCAGATTTTGAAGGGCAAAGAAACGGATTTTTTTTTTACAGCACAGAAATGTGAACTTTCTCTCTCTTTAATTCTCACCAATCCCTACTCTTTCTTGTCATCCTTGTTGAATCATTCTGACCTGAATCTGAAGAGACAGATGCCCGAAACAGGCAAAGGTGGACTCGGGATGCACAATCCTGTCGCGAGGCACCTGGGTGGCTCTGGACCTCACAGAACCTGGGAATGCAAATATTTGCGGTCTGTTTGGAACCCCTGGAAGGGCTTGTAAAATGGGACCTTCGAAAGGCACTGTTGCTAATTGACTCATTTAATGGCCGGCCACATTTCCTGCTCCCCCTTTTCAGCTCACAAAAAGAATTCTGTCAAAACAACACGAGGCATCACAGATGTAAACTTTCGAGTCTTCGTGAGCATGAGCATGCCAGAACCATTCCTTGGCTCTCAAGAGGATTGCAAGTGAACCTTTTCTCCCCACACTCCCTAAGCCTTAGCTCTACCCTTCCCCAGGGCTCTGGAAAGCAGGGGGTGTAGGGGTGTGGTGAGACACGTGGTCTCTTGCCCCTCCTCCCTGAGTGGCCCTGCTCAAACATCTCATGAGGCACTCAGGGTGCACATGGCTTCCCCCCACACCACTCGGTTCCATCATTGTGAGAACACGGCAGGTAGGGGCTCCAGCCTAGCACATTTACTTACCAGAATTTTGCGGGGTTGGACAGGGGACTTGGGGAGGGTGCTGAGTCTGAGAGGGTAAGTGACTTACAGGCAGGGAGCAGACACCATTCCTGAAATCTGGCTTCCTGGCCTGTGTGCCAGGGCCCTCTCCATCCTGGCTCCTTCCCCACTAGCCTCAGTGGTCACAGCCTCTGAAACAGGTGCAGGGGTGGCACCTGCCATGTAGCTGAAATGTTTCCGTAGGACCCTCAGGCACTTCCTTTGGCCTCTGGTCACTTTTGATAAATGTTCCTGTCCTGCCTTGGACGCAGGAGCTTCTACCTGAGCAAGTTAAACTTGTGTAGAGGCGCTTGGACTGAGAATGTGGTGTGAGATGTTAAGTTCTATAAGGGAGGAATAGAGCTGCCTCTCTCTTATCCTATGAGCCGCACTCTTATTCCACTTGTTACAAAATTTGCCTTTTATTCACTGCTTCATGCAACACATATTTCTGGAGGACTTTCTGGGTGCCAGGCACTGACATAGGTAGGGGTGCAGCTGTGGAAAGCTTGGAGGGTTGGAGCAACAGAGGTCCCGCTAGGGGAAAGATTCATGTGGAAGGATGTGGGTGTGTTGCTCTGTAGACAGGAGGCTCAGCAAAGGTCCCTGATGGCCTGAATGTACAGGGAACAGTAGGCTCTAAAACTGGAGTGGGAGCAGATCTAGAGTTGGAAGGGGCCCCCAGGAGGTTGGTATGGGTGTGGCGGGGTGATGCAGGAGGCAGAGCAAGGACAAAAACTGGGGGCAGACTTTGGGTTTCATACTGAGTGGAATGGAGAGCCTCTGGTTGGGGGGTGCGAGCTCTGATTCAGGTTTTAAAGGACTATGCTGTGGGAGGGCAGCTTGGATTAGTGGGGGTGGGGTGCAGGAGCTGGGGAGGACTGGTCAGACTCGGGATGTGCGGCTTTTTTGAAATTTAAATTCACTTAATTAACATACAGTGTATTATTAGTTTCAGAGGCAGAATTTAGTGATTCATCAGTTGCATACAACACTCTGTGCTCATTCCATCATGTAGTCTCCTTAATGTTCATTTCATCACTCAGTTACCCCATTCCCTCACCCTCTTCCCTCCAGCAACCCTCAGTGTTTCTTACGATTAAGAGTCACTTATGGTTTGTCTTCCTCTCTGATTTCATCTTGTTTTATTTTTCCCTCCCTTCCCCTGTAGTCCTCTGTTTTGTTTCTTAAATTTCAGGATGTATTTTGAAGGTAGAGCCAGCAGCATTTGCTGACATGTTGAGTGTGGGGCAGAGAAGGAATGAGTTGTTGAGATAAGTACCAGCCAGGTCTAGGACGGGGACATTTGAAAGGTTCCGAGGCCATGGACATGTCAGGAGGTCAAAGGAATCATTTCTCCAACAAAACTTGATTTGTACATTTAGTCTAGTCCCCATTTAATTTTTCTTTGTATTACAGTTATAGATCATTAAATGTATGTTATATATTTATATTAGATTTTTGTACATATTCTGTTTTGTGTTGTACTCATAGAGAAGCACTATAATATTGCTTTTATTAACATAATTCTCATGATTAGATTATGCACTTTTGAGGAGTGAAGCTGGGTCTTATCCTAGTCTAACCCAGATTTTTATGATCTGAATGATCTGAATCACATTGATGAGTAGAGTTAGAAAAGGACTAAGAACAGTTCTGAAACATCAGTGCCCTCTGATCATAGCTATTGTTGGTGTAAGGTGACAGTAAAGTGCCTTTAAAAACCTGGAAATGGGGGAACTTTCTGTTTTAGGTACAGCTGGTGCTCAAAGAATCCAGTGGTCCACCATATTTCCCCTGCTCCTTTGCAGTAGGCTGGGTCATTGGCCATCAGATGTCACTTTCCTGAAGCCTCTTCAGAGTTGGCGCTCTCCTCCATTTTTGTCTCCTCCACTGCAGTGGTCCTGTAGCTGGTGTTGGTGTGTAGGTGACAGAATAAATGGGACCTGGATCCAGAATCACCAAAGGGGAGGAGGGTCCTGCCATCTAAAGAGAGACTTTTCAAAAATATGAAATAAATGGTTGTGCTGAGCTCCTGAGATTTTGATTGCCCTGTTAACCTCAGCATGGCCTATCCCATCCTGACTACTATATCTTCTCAAAGTAAAGCTAGTAAAATCTCCATATAAAGGAGGTGATTCGCCATCTGAGAGAGCAGAGTCTGAAACAGTCTCTCTGTAGAATTTGCAGGCATCAGATAATCACATTCAAGGTGATTCAGAGAATGAGCTCATGAGGCAGAAATAGAATATGATGATAAACAAACAGCAGAAATCTAATCCATAGTGATAATGCCGTGTTTCTGAAGGGGGATGTAAAAAGAGAGACAAACAGCCAGAAGTTGATCACGTCCTTGAGAGACGGTGTCCTGGCTGAATGGAAGAGCAGCATCGGGGCCTTTTGGAACATGTAACTGTACTGTGGAGATGGGCCCCCCCAGGCTGTTTGGGCCACATGCCGTACACCTTCCAGTAACATAACTCTCTGCTCCTGCCGCGAAGTCATACTTGCAGTATAACCTTCTGATGAAGGTGAACGTGCTGAAGAGATGGTTCCAAAGGAGAGAAGGCCCTCAGGTGCTATCATAGGTATTCGCTGATATAATTGACAGATCATTCTCATTGTAAGTTCATTTTCTAGCAATCTCGTTATTTGAATCAAATTCCGTAAGGCAGTAAGTGATGGATTCATTCTCAGTGTGACGTTGAAATCAGACTCACTCCTGGAGCCTGTGGCAGGCCACCTTGTAAGGTCTTTGGGCAGCCTTCCAGCCAGACCACAGGCTTTCCTCAGGCTCTGTCACTCGCATTGCTGTGGAAGGTTGTGTATTGTACAGCAGGTGTCCTGAACATGTGACCTTCAGATCTTCCAGCAGGAGAATTGAATGGGAAACCCTGTTCTTTATATTAAGATTGAAGACACCAAAACACAGTGTTACAGAATCCTCTCCTTAAAAGTAAGTTTGACAGTTTACGTGAGAAACTTACAGACTCGACTACAAATGGAATGCATTTTTGTTCATTTAATTGAATTTTAGGGAGAGGTGTCATGCAAATGTACTATAACTCTGCTATTTTCCCCAGAAACGTCAAAGAAAATTTTAGATCATCAACCATATGTATATGTGCAGCTGTGTGTTTGAAAGCTACCGGCAAATCCATGCTCATATAAATAGTTGTTTCTCAAGTGGCTCACATGAGAATCACATTTTAGAGATGTTCTGTTCCCTTTGTTCTCCTTTCTAGTTGCAGATTTGAAATACTGGTTAGGTTCTCATATTCCAAACACCAAGCCCCAGACTAACAATAAAACAAAACTATTTATTATTTTTAATGATAAAAGCAATAAATATTCATATAAATAAGAATTTCTAAAATTGAAGAAATATAGAAAATAGAAAGTAGGAACCTTCTTTGTTCTATCCCTCAGAAAAAACCCACTGTGAATAGTCTGGTGAATCATTCCAGATTTTCTCCCTATACATATATAACATAGATTTTATTATTTAAAAAAATGGGGTAATTTTATGCATGCTGACTTTCAATATGCTTTTTTTCCTTCTCAGCAACATATCTTGGGCATCTTTTTCATGTCAATGGACATTTGTATATTTTAGTGGCTAAAGAATAATCCATTCTATGTTTGTACCATAATTTATTTAGCCAATCCCCACTGGTGAATATGTGGATTGTTCTCAATTTTTCTTGTTTATAAACAATCCTGAAATGAATGTCCTTGAATATATATATATATATCTTTGAGTACTACATGGTATTACCATAGTTAAACTTCTAGGTAAGAAAATATTAGGTCAAAGAATGTCCATATTTTATTTATTTTTTATTTTTAAAGATTATTTATTTATTTATTTATTCACGACACACACACACACACACACACACAGAGGCAGAGACATAGGCAGAGGGAGGAGAGGCTGACTCCATGCAGAGAGCCCCATATGGGACTTGATCCCGGGATTCTGGGATCACGCCCTGAGCCAAAGGCTGATTCTCAACCACTGGGGCACTCAGGTGTCCCAGAATTTCCATATTTTAAATTTTAATAGCTTTGACAAAAGGTTTATACCAATGTGCATATTTACTACCACCATGCTAACTAGGTTCTTGGCTGGATTTCCATTTTGATAGTTTTAAGTACTAGAATCCTAGGGCTAGAATCTGTTGTACAAGGTAGAGGCAGCAATTTGGCCTTTTAAAATAAAAGAATTAGGGCAGCCCAGGTGACTCAGCAGTTAAGTGCTGCCTTCAGCCCAGGGCCTGATCCTGGAGACCCGGGATCGAGTCCCACGTTGGGCTCCCTGCATGGAGCCTGCTTCTCCCTCTGCCTGTGTCTCTGCCTCTCTCTCTCTCTCTCTCTCTTTCATGAATAAATAAAAATCTTTAAAAAAAATAAAATAAAATATAAGAATTACCCCATAGAGCACCATTTTGTTTGTGGTTTCATAAGCAAAAAATGTTACTGTGATTCATCAATGAAAGCAGAAGCATTACCCATTTTGACATTCTTTGTAGAGTTCCAACCTCTTGTCCCCCTTCCCCTGCCTGTACTATGGCAGCTGTACATATATGAGGGGGTATGTTGGGCTGGCTAGAATAGGAAGGGCTTTGTTTTAAATCTATCTTTTGCATATAAGTCAGTTGGTTGAAATGAAAATGTCCTTAACTCCCACACTTATTAGCTATGCACCCCCTTGGGTACATCACTAATTCTCTCTGAGCTGGTTTCCTCATCAGATGGTATCCTATAAGAATTACCCAAGAAAGTAGGGACAGGTCCCTAGCACAATGCCGGACATGCAGGGTTTGCATGTTTTCTCCATCAGCTGAACATCATTCCTCCGTGGAGAACAGAACTTCTGTTCAAGGACCAAACTGTACCATGACAAGACTGGTTTTAAACTGTTTCTTAGAAAGGGTAGGTATTAGTTGTTGGGATACCCTTCCTCTTTATTTCTTTGCAATATATTAGACCTTAAATTATGTTGTTGAAAAGAATGCTTTTTTTTTGTATGTTTGTTTGTTTGTTTGAGCAACGTTCTCTAAATGTTTTAACCATATCCATTTGGTTTTGCAAAGTGTGTTGTGAAATAGTCACATTACTGTTCGTCCACATTCCCATAGATATAGTTAATTATGTTTAATTTTGCCTATTATTTCCAAAGATGCCATTATTGACAGTTTTAGTGGGAGTGATTTGAGCTGAATGAGATCAGTGTTGGATCATTAGGCTTTTCACTGTGTACATATGAAATTGTTTCTTGGGTGAACTGTTTTATCTGAGATTTGAAGGCTCTGTCATCAGTGGCAACTTCCTTCTTTTGATAGTTGCCTGGCTGTCTAGCCAGGCTCTTGCAATACTTCTGGCCATTCAACCTTCTGGCCCTGTAGTGGCCCATTCAACCTCAATGATCCCGAAGGGTCCTCATGGACATATAGAAAGCTGCTGCAAAGGAAGACTAGTGGTGTCCTATGTATCATGGTGTTCAGAATTCCCATTAAGCCAACGGTATGGAGATAAAGGGTTTGGGTTTTTCAGAGGCCATTTCTCGAGAAATGTCTAGAACTCAGCTGACGGGAAGACAAGCCCTGGGTAGGAGGGAGGCAACACCATCTAATTCATTATACTTTGTTTTTATTTAACTACCTCAAAGGTCATAAAGATAGCCTTAATCTTCAGATGAAGAAATGGGAATTCACAGGTTTAATGACTAAATTTTTTCTTAAAGATTTCATTTGACAGAGACAGAGCAAGCATGAGAAAGAGAGAGCAAGAGCTGACAGAGGGCAGAAGAAGGAGACAGAGGAGTAGGCTCCCTGTTGAGCAGGGAGTCAGACATGGGGCTCAATCTCAGGACCCTAGGACCCCAGGATTATGACCTGAGCCAAAGGCAGACACTTAATCTACTATGCCACACAGGCACCCCATTACTGACTAAATTTGATGAAATTTGTATAGCTTGAACCCAAGACTTGTGGTCCAGAGTCCTCTCTACACTGGTAACAACCAAAAGACTGTCACTGGGCGACAGATTCAGGAGGCCCAGATTCACCATCCACAGCAGAGTGTAATGGCCCGGTCACATAAAACTCAGGAGGAACACAATCTAGTGGGAAACAAGTGAAACTGAGGCAAAGGCCTAGTGCTTTGGAACATGTTGCTAAAATCAGAGATGGAAGGACCAAGATATTAAGATGTTCCAGGGGTTAACTCTGAGATACCAGTTGCTTCACCCATCCTAAGATCCAGCTGAGAGAGAGGAGGCTATTACACTCTAATCCACCAGGGTTTTGTTAGGTACTTGGCATGGCAGAAGCTCGGAGGAGATGAAGCCTCATAACTCTGGGTCACAGGGGCTGCAGGTAACAGAGACTGTATGTAGGGTTCACATCTTAGCCCACAGAGTTGCCTTCCTCAAGACGCTCCTCTGCTTTCCCTGCTTCACCTCTGCATGGCCAGCTGAGTGCAATGAGCAATGCCAATGACTTCAGACTGTGCTGGGCTCCATGAAAGTGTTCTGAGCCCACGTGACTAGATAGACTTCTTTCATGTTGGACTCAGCTCATCACTGAAATGTGTTCAAGTGACAGACTTCTGTTTCTGATGATACTCTGAGCTAGGTTTAGACTGCTGCATGCCTTCTGTCTCCTTCAAATTTAATACCCATTCATAGCTCTATTTATTCTGCCAAATATTTTGTAGATAATAACACCGTTTCTCCATAATATTCTCCAAGAATCCAGTTGCACGATGTCTCTCAATAGAAGTCCATGATCTTAAATCATGTTCATGTTCAGTTGATTGGGAGCTTCCTTATCCTCCTCCCTTCCCTACCCCTTGTCCCAGCTCTTCAGCCTCAGATTAATATCTAATAGCTTTCTAGGAGGTTGATAGCAAAATATCTTCATAAAGAGCAAACGTCTTTTCTTGTTGTTTGTTTTTTAAACCTGAGCTAGGAATTTTCATTTCCTATAGAGAATAACCATAGAAGGCACAAGTGTGGGTGCTCAAATTCTTTCTCTTAAAATTAGTGTTTTAATTGCTCTAAATTAGAACCTACTAGGGTGATGGTGGGAAAGACCTTGCAGAGTCTACTGTTTAAGTAAAATGTCCAGTTCTTCTGGTGATTTAGAGAAAAGCAAAGAAAATCGTGCATTGAAAGGCAAGAGGAGTCTCTTTGCATGTGATGCTGTGCCGTTTTTAGTCTTGTTTATCTCCTGGGCCTTGTTTTATTTTTACAGGAATTAAAGGTAGATAATTTATACTGAAACACATAGAAATAAATATTGAATGGGGTGCTTTTAATTAATTAATTAATTAATTTATTTTTATAAATTTATTTTTTATTGGTGTTCAATTTGCCAACATATAGAATAACACCCAGTGCTCATCCCATCAAGTGCCCCCCTCAGTGCCCATCACCCAGTCACCCTCACCCCCCACCCATCTCCCCTTCCACCATCCCTAGTTTGTTTCCCAGAGTTAGGAGTCTCTCATGTTCTGTCTCCCTTTCTGATATTTCCCACTCATTTTTTCTCCTTTCTGAATGGGGTGCTTTTAAAACCACTTTTATCTCTGAAACTTTTGGACATTTTGGGGTAAGTAAATCAAATAAATTTCTTTTGTTATGTAAAACTTGATAGAACTGAAAGCTAGGAGACAAAATAAAGTCCATAAAGTCTTAGCTAATCAAGCCTCTATATCCAAAGACAAATTTATAGAAAAAGAGGAAACAGAGGAATATGTTAAAAGACATGATGGGATGCAATTGAGGAAACTCAGATAAAGGAAACTAAAGAACAAATAATCTAATTTCTTCTTCTTCACCTCCTCCTTCAACAACAACAACAATAATAGCAACACATGGGAAGACATGAATGGGAATTTAATTTAAAAGAGAATTAAGATATATAACAACTAATGGTAATTACTTATGTGGATCCCAGTTCAAATAAGCCAAATATATCAAAGATTTATAATCTTGGAATAACTTTAGGACAGCCCAGTAGCAGTGAGCACCACTGACTTTAGATTGTGGTCTTTATCATTCTTCACTAAAATGAACTAGGGTTACTTGGAAAATTGGCCAATTCCTTGCATGATATACAGTATGAATTTAAAAAACCTTGTCATATCAGATAGCAAGGAAGGTATCAAAGACTACTAGTGTCATAGGGAAAGAACTCAAAAGATTGGAAATGTGAGCATCAATAAGAGTAATTACTGCATTGGGTCGAAATAGTTTAAATATGTTTGAATTCATGAGTTTATAATGATACTTAAAAAAAAAAAAAACTCTATTTTGTCATCATCAGAGGATACCAAAGTTGGGTAACTCATGATTTAAAACTAGGCAAACAAGGGGGAAGAATCAAATATCTATTCTTTTTTCTAATATGAATGGTGCCATGTGATAGCCAAGTAGGTGAGGGAGATGTTTCTCACTGCAGAAGTATTCCAGGTAATAATTGACAGGGGAATATTAATATTTTGTATGCACTAATGAATTGGTTGATCTAGGCACTGAACATGAATGAATACTCATATCACAAAAGTAGAGACAACCAGATATTGTGCACCCTTCAGTGTAAGAACATAGCACCCCCATAATATACTCTTCATAAAAAATACTTCAATATGATCAAGTCTCTAGATGCAACTACCAATTTATAGGCAATATAAAGGGCAAGGAAACATGGTAAACTACACCATGGGACTACAATCACCAAAATCCAGTTGTGGGAATTTTATAGGAGAAACAGTCCATTTTCTTCAACAAACATTTTGCAAGGAATAAACATAAGGGATGGATAAGGAACCTGTAAGATTCAAGGAGATTTAAAGGACATCAATTAATTACAATGTGTGGATCTTCTTTAGATACTATTTTTTAAGTATCCTAATTTTAAAAAACTATAAAAGTGCTCATGACATTTATGAGATGAGGAAATTTGAACGTTGTCTCAGAAATTATTTTAATGTGATACTGCTATTGTGGTTCTGTTAGAATCTTTATCTTTTTAAGTACATACTGAAATATTTGCAGAAAGGATATAAGGTCTGAGATTTGCTTCAAAAACATAGGGTTAGGGGCAGTGGTCTGTCTGGCAGAGGCCAGACTGACCAAGGGTTGATGGTTATTGGGGTCATCAGGTGGTCATTGTACTATTCTGCCTAGTTGGGTATATGTTCAAAATTCTACATCATAAGAAGTAAAAAAAGAAGAAAAGGGAAATGTGAACACTGCTCAATGTTTAATTACGTTAAAGAATTAATGTTTTTTTTAGAAGTATGTTAGTAGCAATTTGAATTTATATATTTTGAAAAGATAAAATGATTTCTGGGGTTCACTTTAATTAGTGTTTGTGGGGGTAAAAATGAATAAAAGTGGTCATTATTGTATAAATTTGAAAATTTTCTAAATTAAAGGTAACATACAAAAAGATAGGTTAGGCTATAATTAAAAAAAGAAAAAAGGATCACAGCATAGAATAATTAGTGTTGAAATGCCTTGTGTCCATGACACATTGAATGAAAGCCATACGTCATTATTTATTATTATTATTGATGTTTTTCATGGTAAGGTGTTGGGTCACCAAAGATAAAATCTGAACACAAATCCACTTAAAGCAAAATGAATAGAATATAAATCTGGTGATATTAAGGAAGCCTTCTTTGCAGTAACCTTATAATAAAATTAGGAATTTCTTAGCCCTGTTCCTAACCCCTATGTTATTTGAAGGTCAGGTGCTATTGGGTGTGAATAGCCAAAGAAAAGTTGCCTAGTGTTTACATAAACTGCATGCTAAATTAGTTTCTGAAGTTAAACTAGAAGTTTATCAGACCTTGAAATTCATATGTGAGAAATAGGTAAATTTCGATATTACATAAAAGAGAAAAGATAAGCACACATTTAGTTAAACTTTAAAGTGGACTGGAATAGGATAGGAAGGCTATTTTTTTTTAAAGATTTTATTTATTCATTCATAGAGACACACAGAGAGAGAGAGGCACAGAGACACAGGCAGAGGGAGAGGCAGGCTCCATGCAGGGAGCCCGACGTGGGACTCAATCCAGGGTCTCCAGGATCACACCCTGGGCTGCAGGCAGCGCTAAACTGCTGCACCGCTGGGGCTGCCCAGGAAGGCTATTTTTATCAAAATGATAAAATGAGCTACAAAAGAAAAAAGTGACTTGATTATATAAGGTCTTAGGTTCTGGACACTGAAAAGTAGATAGGGTAGTGGGCAGGATAATTTAGTAAAGTGAGACTCAGAACCTGTGGAATTCAAATGTCTCCAAATAAAGAGTTGCTGGGGATTGCTCACTCAATCTCCATTCCACTCTTCTGGTTGCAGATGTTGGAAATCTAAAACTAATGTGTGCCAGGTTCCTTTGCAGCTAGGATTCTGAGAATCAGGTTCTGCTAATTATATGAAGGAAGACAGAAGTGAGGTGGAGGCCATCTTACTTTCTTGTTTTTTTCCCACTGTTTTTGTGCGGGTGCCCCGCAGCAGCACTGCAGTGTGCTCTCTTCGGCTCCCTGGGTATTGAGAAACAGTTGCAGAGGCAGAGCAGATGTGGTGCTTCTCATCTCTAGCCTCCTGGTCTCTGAATTACAACTCTGGGAGTGTGTCTGGAATCCCTAAATTCAGTAGGAGCCTAGGGTAGCAGCTGGCCTGGCAGATCAGTCCTCATTGTTTTGGGAGTCATTGCTGTAGGCTCACCCCAGCATGTGACTATCAGCCCTTCCAAAGGCTTTGTGAGCACTTAGTTCCCTATATTAAATCTCCTTCTATTTAACATGCTCAAAATGTTTCTCCTGCATTGTATTTGATGGAAACAAGCAGTGTTTAGGTTTTAGGCCTTCACAAATGAAGGTTAGGCATGCTAAAATTTACTTTTCCGTTTTCCCCCTCCCCTCCACCTCAATGACCAGTTTCCCTCGCATCTCTCCTTGTCATCCCCATGTCTCATTCTCTTGGTTCCTTCACTGTTTCTTGCCAGTGGTCGCCTACATTCCCAGGTGCCAGAAGTCAAGAAGGCATCTAGATTTCGGGGTGGTCAGATGGAGAAGAAATGCTGAATTGCCCCACTCTCAACTGTTTCTAGGTTCATTTGCAGGTTCAGCTGTCTTGGAACTGTGCCAATCTCTCCTCCTCCATGTCTACTGTCACTGTGATGCTAACATGTAGAGTTGGCTTTTTTTTTTAAAGATTTTTATTTATTTATTCATGAGAGACACACAGAGAGAGGCAGAGACACAGGCAGAGGGAGAAGCAGTCTCCTTGCAGGGAGCTGGATGTGGGACTCGATCCCGGGCCCTGGGATCATGCCCTGACTTGAAGGCAGACGCTCAACCACTGAGCCACCCAGGAGTCCCACATGAAGAGTTTTTATCAGACTCCTCATTCAAAGATAAGGTGCGCGCAGCTCAGAAACACTAAATAACTTGTCCAGTGTCTGTGCCTAAGTACCAGATTCAGGATTGGATCCCAGTTTTGTCTCACTATTGCATGGACTTTGGAAAACACAATGCAGATATATAATAAGCATCATAGTTTAGTTCTACAGCCCTGCCAAGGATTGAGTGGGAGTCATGCAAGAAACAGAATGATTTCTTTTCTTCTGTGCTGGATAAGAACCTTTGTGTCTTTCTGTTGGTTAGTGGGAGACAGCCAAGGAAGAGGGCATAGGAAAAAGACCTTACAAAGAATGAGTGAACAAGAGAAAAAGAGCTGTGGAGGCAAGCTGGTGGTGCTGGTGCTGTGGGTGGTGTTGGCACATCTATAATGCTAGTGGGGGTGGTCCTGGTGGGGTTAGTGCTGATGCTTTGTCTGCTGCTAGTGCTCAGGAGGGGAGTAGATTGCAAGCTGCTCCAAGAATATTAGTATTGCTTCTCCCCAGCTGGTCGTTCTGCTTACTCCTTTCATTCTACTATGAACCTCACCCTTCAGTGAAGGAGAGTGCTTTTTGCTGACTGAGCAAATGCCAGATGGCTCAGCCAGAGTACAAGTAACTCAATTTCCGGATGCACACTCAGACCTCCAGCATTCTGTTCTGTAACTGTGATGGCTCCGAAGAACTAACAGGTGTCTCTGTGGATAGTGGTCTACCCTAGTTTAAGGATGGGCCTGGGAACCAAAATACATGAAGATTTCAGTTCTGCAACTTTCTGTCTGTATGATTTTGGCCAAGTTCCTTAATCTTACTGAGCCTCCATTTCCTCATCTCTAAAATGGGGGTGGGAGGAATTATTACTGCTTCATAACATTAGACTGTAAAGAATTAAGTAAGTTAATTACCTAAAACATGGCAGGTGCTTAGCACATGATATCCATTATATTAGGTATAAACACTTTATTTATTTATTTATTTTTAAAAGATTTTATTTATTTATTCATGAGAGACATACACACAGAGAGAGGCAGAGACACAGGCAGAAGGAGAAGCAGGCTCCATGCAGGGAGCCCGATGTAGGACTCGATCCCAGGACCCCAGGTTCATGCCCTGAGCCAAAGGCAGACGCTCAACCACTGAGCCACCCAGCCGTCCCCAGCTATAAACACTTTAAATGAGGTCAATGCATCACCACACTTGGGGAAGCTGATGAGAAAACAGGCAAATATCAAAGTGTATCTTTTAATTGACTAGAATAGATATTCCATTAAGAAACTCTTTTCCAAACTTATGCAAAATACTCTAGTTTCTTGCAAATGAAGTGTTCTTTTTTGACTTGGCAAGGTCATGGTGTACTCTGAGCCACTTACTGTCTGGTGTTAAAAACAAAACAGAACAACAACAAACAATTGGTATTTGGCCTCAGTGACTCTGATCTGAGCTATCTGCCCACAGCCTGATCAAACTCTGCATGCATACTTCAAATAATCCATAGATTATCTCCTCTTAAGAGGATCCCATCAATCTCATGAGTCATATTAAAATAATTCCTGATTGTACACGTACTGAGTGTTAGATGCTTGTAAACATTATTCTGAACAGCTCTGGTGCCATTAGCCTTAGAGATGTTACAGAAGTTTTATTTTCCCTCTCCTTTTCTTCCTTCCTTTCTTTTTTTAAATTAAAGATTTATTTACTTATTAGAGAGAGAGAGAGAGAGAGAATGAGCTGCAGAGGATTGGAGGAAGATAGAGAAAATCTTCGAGCAGACTCTGCTTAATGTGGAGCCCGATGCAGGGCTCGATCTCAAGACCCTGATATCATGACCTGAGCTGAAATCACCAATCGGACACTTAACAGACTGATCCACCCAGGGACCCCATCCCTCTCTTTTTCATAAATGTTTATGTTTATTTAAAAATAATTTACACAGAATTGAGAGCTCTTAATTGTATATTTTCTAAAGGAAAGAAGGGAATACTTGATTGTGTGAGTATTTTCCCATTTCTGTTCATAGGCCATCCCACAAAGTATCTGGATGTCAAACTCTATGAGATTGATAATAAGCAAAAATCTATGCTATTGGAAGTTGAAGTGAACATATTTAAGTGGGATGTTTTATATAGAGTGCTTGCACAATGCTTAACTCACAGTTAACAGTCAATAAATATCAGTTCCTTTTGAATATTTACTAGTGCCTTGGTTTGATGATTCTTATTCATACTATGTTCAGAAATTGTTTTCATTTTGCAAGGGATCCTTATGTCTCTCTCTCTCTCTCTCTTTTTTTTTTTTTTTTCAATCCATTGGATATTGAAACCACATCATGATCTAACCTAAACACGATATAACTTCATGGGGGTAGGAGTTATGTGAAATTGAGAACACTGGATTGAAATGGAATGTTCCTAGTACCCTAAGGAAAGGAGATATTGTCTTCTACCAGTTTACACATCATGTTTCAAAACAGTTTCCTTTGAGGTTAAGAGTCAGATCACCCTTTTGCTATTCACTTAGCTAATTAATTCATTAAACTTCTAAGTAGTATTCAGACTTTGTCTCCAATTTCCACCTATAAAGTGATTATCATGGCTACCCTACAGTTGTGTCATGACTACCAAGGCATAAATATTTACTGGGGGCAGTAAATTTTGGCAAGAGATACAAAGCAAGAATGAGACATATATCCATAGAACTGACTATCTGGCCTTAGAGATCAAAATGAAAGAAAACATTGTGAAATTTTTTTGTTGCTGTTCCCTGAGAATTAGCTACAGATGCAGGGCCAGACAACTGCTACTTTTGTCACTCTGTTGAGTGTGCATCAGGCTCCCTGGATGGTCTGGCCTGGCCTGTCCTCACAGCCCAGACCTCTTGGGTCGGGATGACAATCTTTCTAGAAAAGTAACCTCATTCTTTGCTATAGGTACACACATGGCTGGCTCCCCCACCAAAAGTTTCAGGTAAGCTCTCAGGGTCCTTTAGTAGAAGAATGGGAAATGAGCTGAATCAAATCTTAGACTTACGCTTTGGGTCTTGAGTTGTATTTAGTGACTGGTTCCTGAAAGGCTTTCTGCCCTCTGACCTCAGCACACTTGGGTTTTCTCCTTGGTCACAAGAGGGTTACAGCCCTCAATGAGGAAACCTGGCGTCTGATAAGAGGTCTGAGTTTTCTTGTTGTTGTTGTTGTTGTTGTTTTCAGGTAGTACATGGGGGTCAGGAAGCAGGAGTGGAGGATGTCTCCTTGACCTGTAAGATAAGAAAACAAAGAAACCCATCAGAGGCAGGAATGGCATTTGTTCTGACACCTAATTTTAGAAGCAGACTGTGAGGTGATGAGTTTGAGCATATATGAACAACGCCAATAAAAAGTTGAAATGGAATGTTCTTGCTTTCACTCTGATTGCTGGGCTATGGATCCAAGGAGCACAGGTTTTTCTTTTTTTTTTTTTTTTTTTGAGCACAGGTTTTTCAAAAGAATAATTGCTGATAGATCATAGTTATCCTTATTTCTTTTCTTTTTTCTTTTTCTTTTTCTTTTCTTTTCTTTTCTTTTTTCTTTTTTCTTTTCCTTCTTTTCTCTTCTTTCTTTCTTTCTTTCTTTCTTTCTTTCTTTCTTTCTTTCTTTCTTTCTTTCTTTCTTTCTTTTCTTCTTTCTTTCTTTCTTCTTTCTCTCTTTCGACCATAGTTTTCTATTGGAGTGTCTGAGATAGTCCAACTGGCTCTCTGTGACCTAGGAAATCCACTTGGTAGGCACTGTAGGGTGCAAAGTAATTTTCCCCACATTAACCATCTAGTAAGCAATGAGAAAAGAGAAGTAGAAAACCCCTAGAGAGATGAGTGTCTTGATTGAATCTTTATGGGTCTCCATAATTAGGAGCTCTGAAGAGGTATCTGAACATTCAAAGGGAACTGGAAGACGAAAGGCTGTCTAGATGAGGGATGGCAGGTACATGGTATATATGCTAACTTCTTAAGGCAGACATCATCGATCAATCATGGTACTTCTTCCTGCTAAGATTTGCAATTTTTCTATGTTGAGATCTATACAATTATGAAGACCACATCCTGTGTAAGATCTCACTTTGTCCTTTTGGTTGGAATAAATTACAAGTCACAAGACAATGAGAGATTTACATCAATCAAAAGGTTCACTCTTCCTTTATTCCAGTTTACTATGGTTGTCATGAAGTCTCTTAAAGTGCAGGTGATCTAGGGGACTATATTCTGGTTTGGAGACTGGTCTAATTTTTTTTTTTTTCACAATAAGATTAAGGTTGATTTTTCAGAGACAGACTCAAACTAACCAAACTTTAGGAAACTGATATTGTGGCATAATAATAAATATATTTGGCCTTTGTACCCAGTTTCTGACTCAGAGCTCCTTTTTATTCATAAGGAGCCCCTTTGAGCATATCTGAGTTTATACTAATGAGGTAACTCTGGGTGGGACTCCTACCTAACTTAGGATAGGGCTGGTCATCAGAAAGATAAAATGATTAGGGTATTGGAACTTTCATCCCCAACTGCCAGCCAACAGGAAGGAGGGTGAAAGGGGAGCTGCAGATTAAAGGTCTATAAAAACTCCTGGGAAATTTGAAGAGCTTCCAGGTTGTGAGCATATCAAGGTTCTGAGAAGGTGGTGAGCTAGAGAGGACATGGAAGCTCCCTGTCCCTTCCCTCATACTTTACCCTGCGTATCTCTTTCATCTGGCTGTTCCTGAGTTGTATCCCTTCATAGTAAATCAGTAAACATAAATATATGTTTCCCTGAGTTCTGTTACCATTCTTGCAAATTATTGAACTCCAAGGAGGTAATGGGAACCCTGATTTATAACTTGGTTGGTCAGTAATATAGGTGACAACATGGACTTGCCATTGGCCTCTGAAGTGGGAGGCCGTATTGTGGGACTGCACCCTTAACCTGTGGGATCTCATGCTTGCTCTGGGTTATTGTATTGGGACTGAGTTAAATTTTTAGGATGCTAATTCTTAGTATTATTAAGAATTGGAGAACTGCTCGGAGTGGAAATACCTCCCACACATCTGGTGTCAGAAGTGTTAAGAGTAGAGGAGAAAGATAGTTTCCTTTACAGATGTGTTAACAAATATGCCACTTTATTAATGCTCAGGGTGTATTATATTAGCATTTGTATGACCTGGGTCTTATCTTCCTCCTAAGGTAGAATTATAATTGGAAAGTTTCTTGGGAATCATGGAACCAGAACTAAAAGAATCAGTTGCATTCATTCATTCATTCATTTATTTATTGTTTCGATCATTGTGCACTGAGAACAGTGTCTGCTCTCACGGTGATGCCTCCATGGTGATGAAGGGAACCAATGATGAAAAGAGAAGCAACAGATAAACAAGGTAATTTCAAATAGTATTAGGTGACATGAAGAGTATATAAAACAGGGTATTGTGGAAATGAATCAAACACTTAATTGATTCCCGCTTTCTTTAAATTTTTTTTTAAAATTTATTTATGATAGGCACGCAGTGAGAGAGAGAGAGAGAGAGAGGCAGAGACACAGGCAGAGGGAGAAGCAGGCTCCATGCACCGGGAGCCCGACGTGGGACTCGATCCCGGGTCTCCAGGATCACGCCCTGGGCCAAAGGCAGGCGCCAAACCGCTGCGCCACCCAGGGATCCCGATTCCGCTTTCTTATCTGATCAGCCTTTCTACAGATAGTAAATTCATGACACCAGAAACAGAGTAACAAAGCCTGGTCCAGGACATGCCTTCCCTTAGGCAGTGCTTTAACAGGGGACTGCCAAAATGTGCTTCAATGTATCCATTGGTCACAGTCTTCCCACAGATTGATCAACATCCCCTGATGCCTGAAGCAGGATAGAATCATGGTTAAGAACATGAGCGCTGCACTTGGTACAGACCTGGGTTAACACTCTGTCCACTTTTAGTCATTCAACGAAAGTTCATTGAGTTCACTGAGTATTGTGTACTAGGCACTGTACTGGTGCTGGAGACAGGCAGTGAACAACATGAAGCCCTTGCCACAAAGCTTATGTGACAAATAATGAATGAATGAATAAATATGAAATATGATATACAGCTTTGTACACCCATGTTCATAGCAGCATTATTCATGATAGCCAAAAGATGAAAGCAAAATAAAGCCATGTGCAGGGGATAGAATGGCCTGGGCTGTCACTATTTTGGGAAAGGTAGTTTAGGCACAGCCTAAACAGGTGACAGAAGGTGACAGAAGGGACCTGAATGAAATGAGGGTATAAGCCATAGGGATGTTGAGAGAACATTCCAGGCAGAGGGAAGAGCAGATGAAAAGAGGTTGGGTTGGGAGCATGTTTGAGGCTTTTGAGGATCAGCTAGGAGGCCCTGGGCTGGAGTGGAGAGGATGACCAGATAGGAAATGAGATTTGAGAAGGAGACCGAGGCCGAGGCTGAATCAGGTGGCAGCACTCTGTCGGGGTAAGGACTTCAGATGGTACCCCAGATGGAATGGGAAGTCATTGGAGGGTTTGACCACTGGAGTGATAATGGTCTTAGTCGTATTTTTAAAGGAATCACTCTTACTCCTGGGTTGAGAATAGACTGCTGGGGCTCAAGAATAGAGACAGGTTGGCCAGAAGGAGGGGATGCAGGTGAGAATAGGGTGAGAAGCCAGAGACGTTTGAACTAGAGTGGCATGGGCAGAGACGCTGAGAATGCTTAGATTCGGCTTTGATGGAAGGTAACACCCAAATGGGATTGTAGCTAATGATGTAATGTTTCTGCATTGCGGTGATGGACATCTGCTCAGGCCTCACACCTCCCCACTATGACAACTTCATTCCCATTCAGTCTGTGCCAACCCGGCTGCCTCTCACTACCTCTGCTTCTCCTCACCAAGGCACAGGTGACATCTGGGCCTCCGATGTGGAATACACCAGTCTAGAGATCTGGGATGCTGCCTCCAGCTCTCCATCTACTTGCCTCCCCGGCCCCGCCTCTGCACCCTTGCTCCCATTTCTGGATGACAATGATGGGCTGCTCTGGAAGGGCCCCAGGGTACACTGCTTAGCCTGTCACTTTTGAACTCTCCATACCTAATCTGATGCATATAAAGCCTCGTCCTGTTTGAGAACTGTGGGCCTTTGGGGGGTGTGGGGAATCACCGCCTCCAACCTTGAATTTCTGCCTCTCCTGGTCTTTCTTCTCTCTATCTATTCTTCAGACCACCTGTCCTCTTTACTGGAGGACATCTCCCTCGGATGACATTCCCAGAGCTGTTTTGCCAGACTTGCCTTTTGAATGTTAAAGAAGGGTGGGTAAAGGATGTAGAAAATCCCAGTCAGTCTTGACTAAACCTTTCCAGGGATTTGATAATCCTATTATGGATGTTAGTAGTTGAACCTGGATTTTTTTTCTTGGTTCTCAGTTTAACACTCTAATATTCTTCCCCACTACTCTCCCCAGGCCACTAGGAAGAAGGTCATTTAGAGAGAAATGCACGAAAGGGAAGCACAGGGATGGGACCCCAAATATTACTCTTACCTCATAGATTGAACTATAACTTTCAACAGGTTCTGTAAGTTTCCTGAGTGAAGTCTCCTGAGCCCCAGGAGCTGCCTCCGGGATGACGGGAGTGGCAGTTACTCGCTGGGTCTCTTCCACGAGGTGCTGGGCAGGTGCCAAGTCCATTCCTTTCCCTGGTGGTTTGGAAAATCTCCAGAGAAAATTGGTAGAACTAATTGGAAACAGGTTATCATGGGTGTGAAGAAAAGCAGAAGGCGTGCAAACAAGCAGCCGTGCAGTGAGATGTCGGCTTCCGAAAGGTAAAAGGAGCAATGGATAAGGACACAGTGTGCACAGTGGCGGGGGGCTTCCAGGACAGGGTGGAAGGAACCTGGCAGGAAGAGAAAGCACCACAGACTCCTGTTGTAACCAAGCCAGTGCCAGTTTGGAGCATTGGGTTGGCCTCTTGTCCAATGGGGCTGGAAGGAAGCTTGGACAGTGGTGAGAACAGAAGCTGCGGCCTTTCGTGCACACATTGCCACTCAGCTGCTGTGTCATGAACCTCTGAGAGCAGTTTCTTTATCAGCAAAATAGGAATCATATCGTACTAACTGCTGCCCATCCCACCTCACATACTTCTCAGCAACAAGGGCCTCCTGGTATGTAAAAGGCCTGCATAAATTCCTAAATTGGGACAAATGAAGAATGGGAGGCAGAAGTTAGTGAAGGCAGAGACATCATGATTGATAGTTTCTCCGACAGCCCCGCCCAGGAACCCTGGGGCACTTGCTTGGGTCCAAGGGTTCAATGGGCTGCTTATCTCTTACCAGAAGCAGCGGTATTTGGTGGTAAGTAGAAGCTCTTTGTGGTGGCCTCCGGTGGGAGTTGGCTGGGTCTGCTGAATGGGTCGTCCTGGGGTTGACATTGGCTCTTAGCAACACGCATTTCAAATGCACAATGCATGATTGTGGCCCTTTTGGAATACAGCATTTTTGAGCAGCAGTCTACAGGAAGTCAACTGTAAAATGTTGCTGTGTTCACACTAGTGCTAAAGACATGGGAAGAGAAGCTAATATATTACTGCTAGAATTCTTCTATATTAAGGGGAACCTTGCAATTTACCCCACAGAGCCTTCTGGAAGAAATTAGGATCATTTTTAAGAGACCTGCCCTAATACAGTGGGGCATTCATTCCTTTTATTTTGTTCTTTACACATTTGCAATTGGAAAATTTTATCATCCTGGAATTATTAAGTAGGTTGGGAGAAGGCTTATTTATTTATTTATTTATTTTTAAATTTTTAAAAAATTTATTTATGATAGAGAGAGAGAGAGAGAGAGAGAGAGAGGGAGAGACACAGGTAGAGGGAGAAGCAGGCTCCATGCACCGGGAGCCCGACGTGGAATTCAATCCCGGGTCTCCAGGATCACACCCTGGGCCAAAGGCAGGCGCCAAACTGCTGCGCCACCCAGGGATCCCGGATTATTTATTTTTAAATCTATTTTTTGAGAGCACCTTTCCTTATTTATTTTCATGCTAAAAAAATTACCCTCTTGGAAGCCAAGTGTGTGTGTGTGCACACGTGCTCGCGCTTAAAAAACCTTGGCATGAGCACGAGAGGCTGACCTTTAGTTTCAGAGGAGGAGGAAGTGCAGTGAGGGGTGGCTGCAGAGGGCATGAGGGAGGGTGGGATGAGTCAGTGTCTTTGCAATGTCCACCAATCCATCCAATGCTGTCTCGGAAGAAGAAATCCTGTCGAAGTGACCACTGTGTTGGTGACAGTGTAAGTAGTTCCTCTTTTGAAGTCTTGGTGCTCCTGGAGCTGTGGCAGCAAAGGTCAGCTTTCATAAGCCTCCTTCAACTGCTGACAAGCCATGAGGAATTGTGTTTTCTCTCCATGATGTAGGAGAGTGTTGGTAACTCCCAAGAACCATAGGCTGTAGGAGCTGGACTAGAAGGATTGGAGACGGATGAGTGGAGAGCATTTCAAGGTGGGCTCTCAGTGACCATGAACCATTACTTCAGTTTTTGGCCACTGCCTCTCCAGAAAAGGGGAACACCTACATTCATTATCCGAGAACTGTGGTCTCCTTCTGTGTAGGAGCAGACCGGGTCACCATCTATGGGGCATCCCATGGTGATCTCTCTGCCAATGGAAGGTGCTCTTGGCTGCTTGCCTCCTTCTCCTCCTCTACAAAAACTGTCCTACCCAATGGAAATGGAGGCCTGAGTCTCCTGCTTCCACATTTCTAAAGCTCAACTCATATATATTCCATCTTATCCTTGACTTTGTAACAGTAGTGTTGGGAATGGTATCATCCTCACCCTCATTGGTAATGGCAAAGTTAACAAAATGTGCACTTTTTTTCATATAGATCTGGTCCTAGGCACAACACATGAGAGACAGAGAGAGAGAGAAAAAGAGAGAGAGAGAAAGAGAGAGCGTCCTTGGAGGGTTTTACAAAGTATTTGGGCAGTAAATAAGAATTTGGGCATGTAAAGACATGCATTCTTCCTTCAGCATGCCACTAAAACTCTTCTCACCAAGATCGTGACTTCCTAACTGCCAATCCCAGCAAATACTTCCCAACTTTTTTCCTGACTTGGCTGACATGACCTCATGTTTGAACATCTTCCATTAAATCTCTAAGACAGCATCCAGCCTTGGCTTCCCTGCCACCTCTCACAGTAAGTCTGTAAGTCAGTTGCTTATAGGGCACCTGTCTTGTTAATGTCACTGCTCTTTCTCAGAGTTCCACTTTTGGTCTTCTTCTACTCTTCAATTTTTTTTTTCTTAGCAACTTCATCTTAGGTCAGAGGATGTGATTCTACATTTTCATAAACTTCCCAGGTGTGCTGATTCCCAAGCAGTTTTGGGAATTTCTGGACTTCTTAATTGCTGTGGTTCTTAGCTTCCCCATTTACAAAATGGGGTAATAATGATACTTGCCCTGGACTACTGTTAGGATTAAATAGGTTATATATATGTAAAGCACTTATAAAGAGTGCCTAGCACATAGTCAGGTTTATATAAAGGTCTGGTTGTTCTTATGTTTAGGCAGAGGATGTAAGGAAATAGGAAATAAGTTTTCAAAGGAACACTGAAGTCTTTTTGCAGAGACAGATAGTTGTTCCCTAAAATCTAGTCTCCCTTTCCCCCAAATCTCCACAGCTTCCCAGCATTCCTTGCAGCTAGGTATGACCATATAACTAGGTTTTGGCAAACAAAGGCTAAGTGAAAATGTCTTGTAGCATTTTCTGGAAACTTCCCAACAAGTCAGCCAGCTTGTGCCCCTTGTCCTTTCTTCCTTCTGCTCTTCTGCTGCCTGGAACTTGAGGTGGTGGCTGTCATCTTGAAAGATGAGCATGAGGACCATCTATCAAACTTGGTGGGATAGTGAGCTGGAAGTACATGGGTGCTTGAGGACCTCGTGGAGAACAGTCTCCTTAACCTCCTGCACTATTTATTTACATCTGGACTTTCACACCAGAGGGGTGATAAACTTCTGTCTTCTTAAAGCCACTACTATTTGGGATCTCAAGTTGAATTGCAGCTAACCTAATCTTACCTGATACAGAATGCTGACATAGGTGGTGCATGTGGAATTAGGCACCAAAGGCCAAAATATGTTTTATTTGGTGGACAGTAGAACTACTGAAGGTTTGGGCTAACACAGTGGGAAATGCACTTTAGGAAGGTTAACCTTCCAGCCATGTAATGGTAAGGAAAGTGTCGTGGTGGTGAGACTAATCAGGAGACTGATTGTGGGCAGGACAGGTGGCAGTGACAGTGGCAGGTGGGTGATAGTGGGGAAAATGGAAAGGAGACACTGGATGGCAGAATCCATGTTAAAAGAGGCCCAGTGGCACTTTGCAGCAGCCAAGGTGTCTTGGTGAGGATGTGGGAGAGGGGAAAGGTGACTTTAAGGTTTTAAATGAGATATTTGGAGGATGGTTCAGTGGTTTGCAGGAACTCTCTTGTACTGGTCTCTTCCCCACTCCACATTCAGTAAGTTCATGTTGGCTTGAAATTGGCCATGGTGGGAATTTGGGAACTCCATGGAAATCAACGAATGCTACAAGTCAAACTCATCCTTTTCCCCCACAGAGTCAGTTTACCAGCACATCACTGGTTCAAGTGCCCACGACCTGAAAGTCAAGAGGACAGGCTGGTTTGTGAGACAAAATGAGCTTCACCTCAGCCATGAAGATTTTACATGTTGGCTAGCTATAGGGAAAGTGGAAGCTAGTTTGGAAGGAAGCACACAGCAATAGAAATGCTGAAGCTACGGGTATAAGAAATCATTGACAAAGAAAGCAAAAGCCCTCAGGAGTAGGTCCTTTCAGGACTCAGGAGGAAGAGGAGCCAATGGAAACAGAAGAAACAGGTGGAGAGGGAGTAGGGAGAAACAGTTTTGTGCCATGGGAATGAGGAGGGAAGAGAGAGAAGCCAGGAGCTGTAGCGAAGCTGAAGCCAATGACATCTGAGAAGCGGCTGCTGGATTTGGGAGTCAGCGAGCCATCAGAGGGATGACTGTGGAAGCCATATTCCTCAAAACCTGAGCCCAAGAATATAGAGCTAATTTGTACAGCATCCAGCAAAACTTCTAGTGAATCCCAAACTATAGATGAATGCACTTTGATGCATTTTATAAATGCAAAGATTGGAGATTACTTGACCTTGTGTGAAGAAACTGATTTTTAAAACTGCATGAAGCCTGGGCCTAATTCACCATGAGAAGAAAAGTGATCCTGGGTGCAGTGGAGATTGTGTATGGGTTGTATAGCTTGGCGCACCTGGTCATGTTGTTATCCGTTGGCTAAGGAGATGAGCCTGTCTGTATGCAGGGGCTTTGGAGCTGACCACACTGTATGTGCACCAAGACTGCTCTTTGATTTGTAGCTGATGTTGCTGGAGTCTTCTCTCATTGGCTCCATGGCTCGGTCCAATCCTTTGCCTGCAGTGGTCACTTTTTCTTGGGCAGTTCTGTGTTGGCCTCTACACGCTACAACTGTGGTGATGCTTTCCTGCAGTTCACTACCACCAGAATTGTGCATGGAAGTCCTTAAAATACTTCTCTATTTCATTGTTACTTGCGTCTGTTAGGAAGGTAGAGGAATGCAAGAAAAGAGGGAGAAGAAGCAATCATACTTGCAGAATGCCCACTAACTTCTTTATTCATTTAACAACTATTTATTGAGCACCTTTAATTGCCAGACCTTTTATATCCCATATAATTCTTCCAGGAGCCTTTCTGGAAGGTTATCATTCTGTCCATTTTATGGACGAGCACTCCTGTGTTCATTCATTCCTGATTATGTGTTGGAGAGCTGATTGTCATCCAGGCTTTAGGGTGGGTAGTTCTTTTTGTTGTTGTTGTTGAAAGATTTATTTATTTGAGAGAGAGAGTGAGAGAGTGAGCACATGAGCAAGGAGAGGGGGAGGGAGAGGAGGAGGGGGAGCAGACTCCCTGCTGAAGGGAAAGCCCAATATGGGGCTTGATCTAACGACCCTGAGATTATGACCTGAGTCAGATGCTTGACTGACTGAGCCACCCAGGCACCCTGGGTAGTTCTTTCTTAGCACAGTATAGGTTTTATTCACAGCTGATATATAGATAATGGAATTCTCCAATACTGCATGTAACATCTTCTGTAAGTCCAGTCCTGGGGTTATGACCATGTGTGGGCTTGGACATCGTTTAGAGTTCAGTACCTAATCATGTTTACATACTTGTGGATTCTGCTTCCAGTCACATGCTCCATATAAGCTCTGCATGCTTTCTGTACCTGGGTTGTTGATGTAGAAATATAGAACTTGGAACACTGGCTCAAACTCGCACCCATTTAACTAACATCTATTCATTTAACAAAAATGTCATGAATAAACTCTGACTCTGCTAAGCACTGGGATTATAGAATTGAATTATCATTTGTTTCTGCCCTCAAGGAGCTTGAATGTTAAATAGCAAGCTCAAGATGAGAGTATGTCCTCCTCAGCCAAGTCAAAATCAATGATCAAATACCTAGTAGTTTGTTGTGTCTACCTGTGGTCTCTGAGCAATTTTGCTCTGTGGTTATCCTTACAATATTTTCTCTATTTATTTCATATGACACCAGCTCCCTTGAGGAGTAAGTGCCTTGAGAGTTGGGACTGTGTCTCATGGGACTTTGTATCTCTACTACCTAGCACAATTTCTGGCACATAGGTGTTCAAAGAATTAATGTTGACTTAATAAAGTACAAGGACTGTTTATTGATTAATATTAGTATTTATCTTTTATATCAAACATGAGGCCCAAAGATGTTAACTTATCAGTAAATTTGGCACTTGCTAGAATTCAACTCTTCTGAATTCTAAATGCTACTGCTTTACTCTTTACTTATGTAATTTATTTTTGACCTCAGGTATATAGAGTTAAATTCAATATACTTCTTGGGTCATGATTTTCTAAAGTCATCGTGCTGTGCAAGGTCACTCTCCCCTTTGTTATGTTTTATATTCGCCTCTTACTTTTCTCATCCCCTGCTCACTACCCCCTGACACCCACTCTAATTTGTTGTATGCATGCATTTTTGAAGAATAAATGTTTTTTGAATTATGTATGTGTTGCTTGATTTCCAAGCATTTAGACATTTTCTGCTTACCTTTTTTTACTGGTTAAAGAACATACACTGTAAGATTTCAGTCCTTTGAAATGTACTGAATCTTGCTATATGGACTAAGATATCCTCTATATTGGTAAATTTTTCATGCATATTTCAAAAGAGTATTTGAAATATATATATATATATATATATATATATAACATAATATAATGTATATTTCTGCAGTTGTTGGGTACAGTCTCAGGTCAAGTTTATTAATTACATAGTTCATATTTTTAATATCTTTATTTATTTTATATCTGCTTGGAGAATTGTGTTAAAATCTCCTGCAAAAGTCTATTTGCTTTGCATATTTTGATACTATGATTTTAAGTGATTAGGAATTTAGGATGGCTGTCTTCCTAGTAGATAGAAGCTTTTATATTCATGATATTTCTCAATTTCTAGAAGTGCTTCATGCCTTGGAGTTGATATTGTCTAGTATTAGTACAGCCACACATCAGCTTTCTTAGGGTGTTTGCATGGTATATCTTTTTCATCCTATTACTTTCAGTACTTCTATTTCTACAGATTTAAAATGAGACTTTTATAAGCAGCAAGCAAACAAATAATTGGGTTTTGTTTTGATTTCTCAGTCTTTCAACTGGAATGTTTAGTCAGCTTGCATTTACTAGTATTGTGATATATTTAGAATAAGAAATATCATCTTTCTATTTGCTTGAAAGCAAATATTGAAATATATTTTACCTATTCTTTCTTTTTTCTTCTTGTTTGCCTGCCTTCTTTTTGACATTTTTAAACATTCCATTTCTTCCTCTATTATAGTATAGTTTATGTATAAAATAATACATTCTTTTTTTTTTTAAACAATGCATTCTTTTACTGTTGTTTAGTGCTTGAGAGGTAACATGAATCTTTGTCAATTTAAAATCTAACATACATTCATACTGTTAGTGTTTTCCAGACAAAATAAACCTTAGAATTGGGGTTAAAACCCCAATTTCAATTTATTTACTATTGTTGTCATGTCTTTTATTTTTTAGAGTGTGGGAAGGGCAGAGGGAGAGGGAGAGGAGAGGGAGAGAGAGATGGGGAGAGAGAGAGAGGGAGAGAGAGAATCTTAAGCAGACTCCACACCCAGCATAGAGCCTGATGTGGGGCTTGATCTCAAGACCCTAAGATTATGACCTGAGTCAAAATCAAGAGTCAGATGCTTAACCGACTGAGTCACCCAGGTGACCCTGTTGTCATGTATTTTAATTTATATGTAATTTGAACTCCACAAGACTATTGTTATTTGATATTGTCAATGTTTATTTAGGTAATTGCGTTTATTATGACTTATGTAAATTGCATTTATTTAGATTTACCATTTGCATTGTTCTTCATTCTTTCCTGCATTTCTGAATTTTTGTCCAGGATCATTTTCCTTTTGTGTAAAGAAAAGCACTTAGTATTTTCATTGGCATTGATGTACTGCTGATATTCTCAGTTTTTTGTTTGAAAATATCTTTACTTTTAAACTTTTTGGGAGATTTTTTTTCTGAGTATAGAATTGTAGATTGGCATTATTTTCTTTCAATACTTTAAAGATATTATTTCAATGGATTTTGGATTCCATTGCTTCCTCTGAGAAGTAAAGTGTCAGTTACCTTTTTTTTTCTTTCTGATTATGTCTTTGGTTTTTAAGTAGCTTCACTATGTGCAAAGATACAGTGTGTGTGTGTGTGTGTGTGTGTGTGTTTCTGGTGTTTGTAGCTTCTGGAGTTTGTGGCTTGATGTCTTCTTATAATTTTTGGAGAATTCTCAGCTATTCCTGTCTTTTCCTGGGATTCCACACACATTAGGCCATTTTCTTATATCCTTTTCCTATACATCTATACTTCATACATTCTTTTGTATTTTTCTTTCTTTTGTCTTTCCTTGCTCCAGTCTGGAGATTTTCTTCTAAAATTCTCTAGTCAACAAATTCTCTTTTGAGGTAATTTCATTATTTCAGGTATTATATTTTTCACTTCTAGAATTCATTGATTTAAAAAAAATGTAGTTTCTTAGTTTTTAGCTCTTGGCCAACATTCTCCATCTTTTTTTTTTTTTTTAATTCTGAAAATATACAAAGCGTAGTTATTCTAAAGTCAATGCTTAACAACTTCATTATGAGGATTTCCTTTAAGCCAGTTTCTATTGTTTTCCTCTTGGGTCCTTGGAAAATTTTCTTCCCATTTGTCTGGTCATGCATATATGTATGTTAAAAAATATGTAATATAAAATTTGCAGGGCACCTGGGTGGCTCAGTGGTCGAAGTCTGCCTTCAACTCAAGGCGTGATCCCAGGGCCCAAGATTGAGTGCTATATCAGGCTCCCTGCAGGGAGCCTGCTTCTCCTTCTGCCTATGTCTCTGCCTCTCTCTGTGTGTCTCACAAATAAATAAATAAAATCTTTAAAAATTACATAAAATCTGCTACTGTAACTATTTTAAGTGTATAATTCATTAATTCCAATCATATGTTCTACATCCATCACCACTATCTGTTTGCAAAACTTTTTCATCACCCCAAACAGAAACTCTGTATCCATTAAGAAATAACTCTCCATTCCTCCTTTCCCTCAGCCTCTGGAAACCACTAATTATTTTCTGTCTTTATGTACTTGCCTGTTCTAGATATTGCATGTAAGTGGGATCACACAATAATTGTCTTTTTTTTGTCTGGCTTATTTCACTTGGCATAATGTTTTCAAGGTTTATCCATCTTGTAGCATGTCTCTGAACTTTATATCTTTATAAGGCTGAATAATATTCCATTATATGTTTATATTACTTACATTTTGTTTATCCATTCATCTGTTGATGGTTACTTCTGTTGTTTCTACCCTTTGGCTATTGGGAATAACACTTCTATGAACATTGGTGTGCAGGTATCTGTTTGTATCTTTGTTTTCAATTTTTTTTTGTAGATACCTACAAGTGGCATGAGTGGTCATATGGTAATTATGTATTTGAATTTTTTAGAGAATTTGCAAACCATTTTTCAGTGTTGCAGAATTTTACATTCCTGCCAGCAATGTAAGAGGGTTCTAATTCCTCTACATTTTTTCCAATACTTGTTATTTATTTATTTATTATTTATTTATTTATTCATTCATTCATTCATTCAGTTAAAGCCATCCTATTAGATATGAAGTGGTGTCTCATTGTGTTTATGATTTGCATTTACCTAGTGACTGACGATACTGAGCATCTTTTCATGGGCTTATTGACCATTTCTGTATCTTCTTTGGATAAATATTTATTTAAGATCTCTGCCCAGTTTTTACATTGGGTTGTTGTCTGTTAGTTGTTGAGTTATAGGAGTTCTTTATATATTCTGGATATTACACCCTTATAACATAAATGGCTTGCAAACATTTTCTCAAATTCTGTGAGGTTTTTTCCTCACTCTGTTGATAGTGTCCTTTGAGGCACACATTTTTAATTTTGATGACATCCAATTTATTTTTTCTTTTATCATCTGTGCTTTAGTGTCATATATATATATATATATATATATATATATATATTTTTTTTTTTTTTTTTTAAGATTTTTGTCTTTTTAAAAAGTAATCTCTATACCCAACATGGGGCTCGAACTCACAAGCCTAAGATCAAAAGTCACATACTCCACTGATTGAGCCAGCTAGGAGCGCCTGGTGTGATATTTAAGAAATCATGGCCAAATCCAAGGTCATGAAGATTTGTCCCTATGTTTTCTTCTAAGAGTTTTATAGCTCTTATGTTTATCCATTTTTAGTTAATTTTGTATATAGTGTAAGGTAAGTGTCCAATTTCATTCTTTTGGATGTGGATATCCAATTTTTCCAGCACTATTTGTTGAAGAGTCTATTCTTTCCTCCATTGAATGGTTTTGACCCTGTTATGAGAAAGCAATTGACCATAGATGTAAGGGTTTATTTCTGGGCTCTCAATTCTACTCCATTGGCCTACATATCTTTCCTTATGCTAGTATTGAACTGTTATTTTGTAGCAAGTTTTGAGATTTGGAAGTGTGAGTTTTTCAACTTTGTTCTTTTTCAAGATAGTTTTAGCTACTTGGAGTCCTTTGAAATTCCATATGAATTTTAGGGTGACATTTCTGTAAAAATTGCCATTGGAATTTTGATAATGATTGTATTCAATTTGTAGATCACTTTGGATATTGTCATTTAACAATATTAAATTTTCCAAACCAATTACCATGGGATATGTTTCCATTTATTTAGATCTTTAATTTCTTCAATAATATTTTGCAGTTTTCAGTACACAAGTCTTGTGTTTTCTTGGTTAAATTCATCCCTGTATATTTTATTCTTTTTGATGCTATTGTAAGTGGGGTTGTCTTCCTTTAGATTGTTCATTGCTAGCATATAGAAATGCAAGTGATTTTTTGCTTTTGATTGTATATCCTACAACTTTGTTCATTTTTTTCTAGCTTTAATCATTCTTTAAATTGATTCTTTAGAGTTTTCTATATATTGGATCATGTCATCTGCAAATAGAGATAACTTCATTTCTTCCTTTCCAATTTGGGTGCCTTTTATTTATTTATTTATTTGCTTCTTTATTGCATTGGCTAGAACTTTCAGTACTATGTTGAATAGGAGTGGCAAAAATGGCATCTTTGTCTTGTTCTTGATCTTAGGGGAAAAGATTTCAGTCTTTCACCATTGAGTATGATGATGATAGCTGTGGGATTTTCTATATAGCCTCTCACATGTTGATGAAGTTCTCTTCTATTCTTAGGGTTTTTTTTTTTTTTTTAGTGTTTTTATCATGAAAAGTTGTTGAATTTTGTCAAATATCTTTTCTGTATCAATTGAGATGATCATATGGATTTATTTCTTCGTTCTATTAATATGGCATATTATAATGACTGGTTTTCTTATGTTGAACCACTCTTCCACTTCTGGGATGAATCCCACTTGGTCATTGTACACAATCCTTTTAATATGCTGTTGAATTCTGTTTGCTGGTATTTGTTGAAGATTTTTGTATCTATATTCATTAAGAGATTATTATCTGTAGTTTTCTCTTTTTGTAGTGTCTTTTTCTGGTTTTGGTATCAGGATAATGCTGTCTTTATAAATTGAGTTTGGAAGTGTTCATCCTCTTCAATTTTTTGGAAGCATTTGAGAAGGATTGGTGTTGATTTTACCCGTAAGCCATCTGGTCCAGGACTTTTCTTGTGAGGGTTTTGATTACTAATTCAATCTTTTTTCTTGTTATGGATTTGTTGAGATTTTCTGTTTATTCTTGAATCAGTTTAGATAATTTGTATGTTTCAAGAAATTTATCCATTTCTTATAGGATGTTTAATATGCTGGCATACAATGGTTCATAGTATTCAGAGAACACAGTGTACATGATTTTTGGAAACTTATTGAAGCTTCCTTTGTGAAATTGCAGCTAGCAGATTTTGGTGAATATTTCATGATTGTTTGAAAAGACTGTTTTCTGTGTTTCAGGTAGAATTGTGTAGATCCAACCTTGAGCTTATCAATTATAGTATTAAACCTTTGAGGGGCACCTGGGTGACTCAGTGATTGAGTGCCTGCCTTTGGCTCAGGTCGTGATCCCAGGGTCCTATAGTTGACCTGGGTTCCCAGGACCCTGGGATCATATCCTGCATCAGGCTCTCCACAGGGAGCTTGCTTCTCCCTCTGCCTTTGTCTCTGCCTCTCTCTCTGGGTCTTTCATGTAATAAATAAATAAAATATTTAAAAAGAAATAAACCTTTGATATTTTACTACTTTTTTGGGATCTATTTGCTCTATCAGTTTCTGAATGAGATTTTTTTTTTTTTTAAATATTTATTTATTTATGATAGTCACAGAGAGAGAGAGAGGCAGAGACACAGGGAGAGGGAGAAGCAGGCTCCATGCACCGGGAGCCCGATGTGGGATCCGATCCCGGGTCTCCAGGATCGCGCCCTGGGCCAAAGGCAGGCGCCAAACCGCTGTGCCACCCAGGGATCCCTGAATGAGATTTTTGAATTTCAAACCACAGCTGTTATTTTATTGCATTCTTTTTGGACTTGTTCTTTTATGTTGTGAGATCACATTGGTGAGTGCACATATATTCACATTCATTTTATCTTCTTATTCTTCTTGAGCATTTTACCAAAGTATAATGTCCCTCTTTACCCATTAAATTCTATTTTGTGGTTATTAATTATGCTGGCTTAGTTTTAGTTCAGGTTTTCTTGATTATCTGTCTGCAAAGACAATAATGCTGAAAATAAGAAATCCAAAACTGGTGAGTTCAACTCATTTACATCTGTACAGTTACATTTATTTATTTATTTAGTTAGTTAGTTAGTTAGTTAGTTACTCTTACATTAGGATTTAATTCTGTTACTTTATTTTGTGTTTTCTATTCATGCTATTTCACTTTTATTTCTTTTTCTTGCTTCCATTCAACTTTCTTGTGCTGACTTAAAGCCAGTACTTTTATTTATGTTCTACTTATGGCTACCCCTAACATACTCAAATTCATATTTATGTCCTTTATTCCTATAACTTCATAGGCTAATAATATCAGTATTTTCTTGCCTTGAATCAGATATTTGTCTTTATACACTCCTGACTCCTTTTGGCAATTGCTTTTATTAATCCACAATGCCATTTTGACATCATCTGGATTTAATTCTGGATTATTGTGAATATATTTTTCATTTTCTTCTTTTCAAAAATTTTTTTCACTTAGACAACTTTACTGAGTTATGTACTCATCCTTACTTCCAATATCTCATATGTCATTTTCCTGGATTTACCTTTTTTTTTTTTTTTCCACAGTATTCATTTTGGGTCTATCTTCAAAAAGAGTCTATGTGTGATTAAGCTTTAAGTCCATGTATTACTGAAAATATCTTTATTTTATGCTTAAATGACAATTTATGGATATGAAATTCTAGATCTGAAGTTCTTTGCCTTTAGCATTTTGCAAATATCTTTTCAATGTCTTCTTCTAGGGTTATTGATGAGGAATTTTTTGTGGATTCCTCTTACTTTGGATATAATCCATTTTTTACTCTTAGAAACTACCTGAATTTTTTCTTAGCCTCTGATGTTCCTAAGTTTCATGTCCATATGTGAGTTATTTCTTATTTAACCCACTTGACACTGCAGGAGACTTTCTATCCAAAGAGTTATGAGTTTATTTCAATTTTGGAAAATGTTTAGTAATAATTTCTTCAAACTCCCTTCTATTTTTTTTCTCTCCTGTTTAGGGATTCCTACTATGTGGGTATTGGTTATTCTACTTCTATGTTCCGTATCTTCTTAAATTTTCGTTATCATTTTCCATCTCTTTATCCTTTATCCTTTCTGAGGTCTACTTAGAATGCCTCTGGACTTAATCTTCTTGTTTAGTAATTTGTTCCTTGGCTGCTCTCCAATCCATGTATTGAGCTCTTTATTTTAACTAAAATACTTTCATCCCCAGTGTGCTGGTTAATTGTGTGTCAACTTGCCTAGGCTATGGCACTCAGTGGTTTGGGCAAACACTAGTCTAGATGTTGCTGTGAAGGTATTCTGTAGATGTGCTTAATGTTCACAAACAGTTGACTAAGTAAAGGAGATGATCCTCAACAACATAAATCAGGCAAAGGCCTTTAGAATACAAATTGAAGGTCCCCAGAGAAGAAGGAACTCTGCCTCAAGATGTAATGTAGAAATTCTGTCAGAGTTTGTAGTCTGCCAGCCTGCCTTATAGATCTCGAAGTCAAGATTCACTTCAACTCTTGCCTGAGTTTCTTTTTCTTTTCTTTCTTTCTTTCTTTTTTTTTTTTAAGATTTTATTTATTTATTCATGAGAAACACAGAGAGAGAGAGAGATTTTATTTATTTATTCATGAGAGACACAGAGAGAGAGAGGCAGAGACACAGGCAGAGAGAGAAGCAGGCTCCATGCACCGGGAGCCCGATGTGGGACTTGATTCCGGGTCTCCAGGATCACGCCCTGGGTCAAAGGCAGGTGCTCAACCACTGAGCCACTCAGGTGTCCCTCTTGCCTGAGTTTCTAGACTGCTGGTCTTTCTTGCAGATTTCAGATCTGCCGGCCCCCCATAGTCACATGAGCCAATTTTTAAAGTAAATCTACCCCTCCACCATTGATTTTTTTTTTTTTTTTCCCCTGGAGAGGCTTGACTGACACACCCATTAACTCTACTTTCTCATTTTTTAAATTTATAACTGCCTGGTCTTTTATAATTTCAATACCCTCCCTTATCTCTTTGAGGATATTTACTCTGCTTCTTTCAGATTCTTTTTCTGTATTCATTAAATCTGCTTCCTCTGGTGTAGGTTGTTCAATGAGCTGTTATTCTTATTTAATGGCTCGTTATTTCCCCCTGTGAACCACATTCCCTTGGGAATACTTCAAGAGCCCTTTGCTATTTGTGCTTTTTCCCTAACTTGGTGACCTTGCTCCCCAGGGACCTCTTATCTCTACCTTGGGCTGCTCTGACGTTACCCTTCAATTCTAGTGGGCACTGGGCTGGGCTAGCATTGCTCTGTTTTTATTCCATTTGGATAATGGGGCAGATACTGATCTTCCCAGGCACAATATTGGGAAAAGAAAGGGCAGAAACTGAAAACTTTCCTTGCCGCCCAGGCTCATCCATGACACTGGCTCTCCATTAATGCAGGGTGCCATTTTCTCTCCACACAGTGACCCAGCCACACTCCGTGCTCCCAGGTGAGCCTGTGATATCAGGGTTGGGGCTTCACCAAAATTCCTTCCTGCTCCTGTGGTATCCCAGAGTTTGGTGGGGACGGGGAGGGAAGCAGCGACCCATATTAGCTCCCCATCTTATTGGCACCCTTTCACTCACTTGCCTGCTCAGACTGACCAATGGATTGATAGAGGAGCTGATGGTTGTACGGGAGCTTCTGTTTTACAGTGGGGCCAGTAAGCCTTGGTTGTGAGTGGAAATGTCTTATTTCTTCATTCTGACTGGGAAGAGAACCTTGCCAACTCAGCCTCACAGATAAAACTTAATTAAAAAGCTAGGTAATGTGGTAAACCCACAGCAATCTTGTTTTAGTTAACAGATCAAATATGTGGGAGATGGAGGAAGGTGAGAGAGGCAGGACATCTTGTTTTGTGATCGCCTCTGTTGGTGCCACCAGGGACCTGGTGTCCTACATCAGTGGGCAGAGCAGACAAGTGCTTCTGTCCAGGCTTGACTACCTTCCTTGGTCCATGGAGGGCACTTTCCATGCTCTGGGATATGGTACCACCCACTTAAATGGTGTTACCCTGGATGCCGAAAGATACCTTTATATTTGGGCATCATGCATGTTTACTGTGTAAATATGAGCATGCTGCAAGGTTAATCACTGGGAAGCTCCTCCTTGGAGTTTGTGGAAAATCCCTAGATCTGCTTCCTGTGACAAAGAATTTCTCCTAGAGACCCGCATGAGTGAGGCTGTCTCTTGAGTGAGGCCGTTTGTATTCAGATGAGAATTCCAGGCCATGCTTTTCATAGCGATGCAATGCCCTGGCCCAGATGTAGGCAGGGAGCTGGTGAGCTGCCCAGAGGAACTCCAACACTGTCAGATTTAACAGTACAGAAGAAGTAGGAGCAGATATTTCAAAATTATAATTAAGCTCTGTAGCTGGTGAATGAATACAGCTGCCGGTCATGCAGAATGGGGAGTGAAATGGTTTAGAGAAAGTTTTTATGTCTCAGATAATAATCCTAACAACTACCAGTTGTATGAACTTTGTACCAGGAAAAGTGCTAAGTGTTTACCTGGATTATCTCTTTTAAGGCACCCCAAAAATCATTAGACAGTCATAGTTCTTAATCCCATTAGAGAGATGCACCTATAAAAATTAGACCAACTGACTTGTCCTGTATCACCCAGAAAGCAAGTCTGACTGAGCTGGTCTGGGTGACTCCTGACTCCGGAGTCTTGTGCTGAACCACAAGCCATATTATTGCTCAGAGCCCTGGCTCTCGTGTTTGAAAGGTGGACTGCCCATTATGTGTTAATCAGCATTTCCCTTTAGAAGACTTGCCCTTGTACCTTTTCTGAATTGCTTATTCAATAGGCCTTTATTAGCATAGCATCTGGTTCTAGAGGAGTTAGTGTTAAAAAAGCAGCAAATGTAATGGAGTAGCAGAGACTTTAACAGAGCTCCTTTCTTCTGCTGCCATGTTGGCATTTTGCTCCTGGGCTTCTATTTCGTTTTCCCTTGGCAATGAGCTGGAATACATCAGGGAGGACAGACACTGCCACAGAGTTGCTGCCCCAGGTCAGTGGGTAAAATGGTCAGACCTCTGCTGCCTTGTGGGAGTAAGGAAGCCACAGGTGACCCTCAGAAATTAGCCACTGTTTAGCTTCTTTGAGCCTCCACTGTGATGAGATACAAATTTCACTTCGATTTTCGTTTGCTTTTTGGTTATTTTTCTCACTTGGGTTCTGATGATTCGGGGCTTATGTTTTTTTTTTTTTTTTTTTTTCGGGGCTTATGTTTTTGATCTGCTTTACCGGTTCACACGATTTCTTTCTTAAGTGGAGGGAGTAGAATACCTTAAGCCAGGCACCTTTTCTATTTCTCTTAAGCCCAGGTATGTTTATATAGAAATTGGATTATGTGTTTCTTATTCACTTTGGACTTACTCATGTGGACTCTCCTGGACATCTTGAGGAAGCCAGCAAAATCATTCCATGCATTTTCTCTTTGAACCCAGAAGCTGTAGTTAGCCAAAACTAGATGGAACCATTGCTGAGGGTGGAGTGGGGCTGAAGGAGTGCATGGTGATATTGTGAGATTTTATTTTGCAAAGTTGGTCCCAAGCCTACTAAAGCAACTTCTGGCACTTGCTTGGGAATGTTTGAAGAACACTCCTCTAAAGGCAGACCCTGAACACAGGAATGAGGAATAGAGGAAAAATAAATAAATAAACCCAACTATGTCACCTAATAAGATCTGGAACTAAAAAATGTTGGACTTGAGTTTGGGATGAAATTGGAATGGATTCCTTTGTTCAGTTCATCCTGAAAAATATACTTGTACAATCTTCTCTTTCAGAGTCCCTTTCAAGTGAATTGGGGGTTTGTAGGGGGAGAAAAGGCCTCAGTGATGTGATGCCATTTCGATTCCCTTTTCAATGAAAATCTCCACCTTTTTTCAAGAACTAGATTCCAGTCTATGAAAACTCTGAAAACAGTGTGGAGACATCACGGCCTGACTACAGGTGTGAAATTGGGGCAGGCATCTGTTCCTCCCTTTTTCCCTGATGTCTTTTCAAGTCCTCCAAACCAGTTGGGTTAATAAAGAAAGCACTTGAGGTCTGTTAAGCAGTTTTCTCTAAGTTGTAGGCTTTTGAGCCATCCTGGCTGAGCCTTTGCTTGCTGCATGCCGAGGCTGGTCGATTGTCTTGCTAGCTTACAAAAGAGAAAGTAGGTGTCTCAGTGGGAGCAGAGTGCAACCACCATCTTCACGGGGCTATGTGTAAAGGGACGTGAATAGAAGCAGGTTCAGTGGAAGCCTTAGGACTAAGCTTTTTGCTTTTATTATTTAGTTTCCATGGTAAGTCTTTTCAAAAGACTAGGATTACAGTGTCTTTTACATCCCCAGGGTAGTATGAGGAGTGATGCTGTGCATCAGCAGAGGGCTTGAGAGTTTACAAAGCAAGCTTGTGGGTATGGTGCCTCATTTGGTCCTCACAGGAGCCCATTATTGTCATTCCCATTTTGCAGAAGAAGAAATAGAGGCCCAGAGAGGCTAGGTGGTTTACTCCTGGCGGCCCAGAGAGAATGTATCAACCCTCAGGTGCTGATGGAGGGTGGGTGTGGTTTTCTGGGGGTGCTGTGCCTAGCCCAGGGTCAGAGTCATCAGCTCAGGATCAGTAGCCACCCCTGCTCCACCAGCCCAGTTGTGCACTCATGATTAGATGAGTTCTTAAGTGGGAGCAGTACCTGTGGAGGGCATTTGGAAACATGGGGGAGCTTTTTAGCTCAGTCATTTGGGGTAGAGGGAACCATTGATAGCTAGAGATGGGGACCAGGGATTAAATATCCTACCTACTGTAGGACTCTCCCACAACAAGAAGACTTCTGTCCAAATTTTCAATAATATCACTTTCCAGAAACACAGAAGAGCATCATTTTCCTTCTTTTAAAAAATACACATGGAGGGACGCCTGGGTGGCTCAGTGGTTTGAGTGTCTGCCTTTGGCCGGGTGGTGATCCCGGGGTCCGGGGATCGAGTCCCACATCGGACTCCCTGCAAGAAGCCTGCTTCTCCCTCTGCTTGTGTCTCTGCCTCTCATGAATAAATAAATAAAATCTTTAATAAATAAATAAATACATACATACATACATAAATAATACACACGGAGTTTATACATATGATTATATTTGAGCTAAAGAGATCTCCTCTGCTCAAAGGAGTGTTTGAAAGTGCCTGGGCTGGCTGTCCTTTGTGGTACCTCCAGTTCTAAACTCCTATTACTCTCTGCCTCCTTGTTGCTGGCTTGCCCCAAACGCACCCCAGACTGGGGCTCTGGCCTTTCACTGGTCTGAAATTCTTTTTTTTTTTTTTTAGATTTTATTTATTTATTTGAGAGAGAGAGCACAGAGGGAGAGTGAGAGGGAGAAGCAGACTCCCCGAGAGGAGGACCCTGAGATCATGACCTGAGCTGAAGGCAGACGCTTAACAGAATGAGCCACCCAGGTGCCCCTCACTGGTCTGAAATTCTGAGACAGAAACAAGCTTCATATCATAGAATGGGCAAGTGGCTTGGCCTCTGTAACCGGGACTGAATCTTGCCAGTGTGAATCACTCAGGTTGGAAATCCTAGGCCCTCTCTGCTCAAAAAAGGGGATCTTGCTGCAAATTCTGTGATTCAGCTGACAACCAGTTACAGATGTGGGCGCTGGCTTTCCCCCGCTACCCTGCTGAGAAGACCTGGCACTCACAGATTCTTCCATCTTCTTGAAAGCTGCTATTCTGTGCAGAAAGAGATCTTTCGACTGGAAGTGTTAAAGTTGGGGGTGGCAGGGGAGAGGGTGTTGCACATGCAGGAACCCGTCTGTCACAGCCGTGAACCAGTGAGAGCTGAGATGTGACAGTGTATTCGCACACCCTGAGAGTGAAGCTGGCAGCATCTCAAGCCTCTGATGGTGCTGTCTGCCTCCCCGCAGGAGCTGGGCGCCGCTGGAGAAGCCTGGCAGTCACTTACCAACTCTTATTTACACTTGGTGAGAGAAGGAGGCATTGCTGTGGGTCTGGCGAGAAAGAGAACAGTCTTCAGTGTCGCCTTAAGGACCCTCCCAGACGTCCCTCACGGGGCACACACACCGCACAAGAGCTCTCTGGGGTGGGGATGGTTATTTCTGCTGAACCCAGGACTGCACAGCTTCTTGGCAGTGCAGCCACATTCCCACACGTTTCTGCTGTGCTGAGCGACATCGTCGTGGCTGCTGGCTGCCCTGTGTCTCTGAGTCGGAGGCTGCCTTTTGTCTCCAGGTTCATTTTCCTCTGGGACGACCGCTGGGGTAGGGAGGGGCTAGTAGCGCAGACCCCACGGATGTCCTGCTCATTGTCATACCCTTTTGATTTGACTGGTGCCTGGCACCTAGGAAGTGCTTAACAGCTCTTATTGAATAAGTATGTTGGAAGTCTAGGCTTCCTTCACACATCTGTGCAGTGCCAATAATCACGTTTTGCTATAAATTCTCCCACCTAGCTGCCTCGCAGACAGAGCAGCATCTGGGCAAGGAGTTTTAGGAAAAGGGCAGGGGCCATAGCATGAGCAGTGATGGAGCACTGAGGATGATGATCTAGAGGGGACAGTGACTGGGGGTCCCTGAAGCAGTTGAGGTACGGGTGAGGTCACATTTCACAAATACCGCCCGAAAGACTCTATACAGCCTGGCCTCTGCTCCTCCAGGGCACAGGACTGGGACGAGGGGAGGGCACATGAGGCATTTGCTCCAGGCACAAGTTTAAGGGGGAACCAAAAAGTTCTGCTATTAAGATGAATAAAGTTGTAATAAACTATTTTTAAAAATCTAAATCAAGTACAAAATTTAAGGCAGGAACAGTAGCACCAGTGCTTGGGCTAAGCCATCTTATAGCCTGAGGCAAAAGGGGAGAATCGCTCATACTAATCTTGTCTTTATTAAAAATATTTATATTTTGCTTATCATGGATTTTTGCATGAATCTTATGTTTTTGAAATACTGCATTAGAATATATAATTTATCATGGGGACTGAGCTTTTTGGCGCCCCTTACTTTTATATCTCAGGTGAATGCCTCACTCTCCTCACCCTAGGCCTAGCCTGGGCCATGCCCTCGGGTCCTCCCACTGTGCCCTGTCCACTGCCTCCATACTGGGCGCCAAATATGGCAAGTACTTCCCGGCCACAGGGCCTTTGCTCATGCCATTCTCCTTCCCTGGCCCTCCCTTCTCCCTCCACATACCTAGATGGATGGTTCTGTTTCCACCTCTTTTAAATCTTTGCTCCTTTATTTGTTTATTATTCACTGTTCAATCTCTGTCCACTCTAGTGTAGATTCCATGAGGGCAAGTGTTTTATCTGCTGTAGCCTGGTGTATGGTAGATGCTCAATACATAGTTGATGCACAAAAGAATAAATGAATATGTGGAGCAGCTCCACCTATTGAGGAGCCTAAAAGCCATAAGGAGGAGTTTTAGTCTGAGGGAGAATAACGATTGTAGGCTTCTGGAAAAAAAAAAATCACTGCTTATAGCTACTTTTTACATGTGTAGGCATGATGCTAGGTACTTTTAAGATCTATTTTCTCCTTAAATCCTCCCAGCAGTCCTCTTCTCCAACATTTTACAGATGATGGAAGTGAAACAGGAGGAAGGAACATGTCCAGACACAAGGGTCACAGATTTGCATGTAGAGTTGCCTGAGCTTTTGTGAGGATCCTTGTTTGTAGGAAGCACTGGATAGAGGAGAGAGACATTGGAAGCCCATGGAAAACCCAGGAAGTAACGTGTGGGGTGAGAGAGGAGAGAGGGCACCATGCAGAATTGTTTCCCTTCACCCCATGTCATTTCTCTGCTGCCTGTCCCAGAGAATTAACTCTGGGATGGATGACACAGGCTGACCACCAGTCACTAGAGAGGAGGCCAGGCCTAGGCTGAGAGTGGGGGGCGGACAAGTCAGTAACGCCGCCAGACTCTGTCTGTTGATAGATGAGTGTTCAGATTTCTTTTTAAATGAGATTTTCATCAGATTAGCAATGTCATCTTTTGTAAAAACAAACCAACCTGTCCTTGCTTCCCAGTGCGGCTTATTAACAGGTCCTTGCTGGCAGTGCTTGTATCCCACCGGGCGGTCTGTAGGACCTGTTCGGCCCCTCCGAGAGGCCATGGGACTGTCAGATACAAGGAGCAACCATCAGGTATCCCAGGAAACCTGGCTGCACTGGGGTTCCCTATCTCGTTTCAGCTGCCTGTGCCTGTTTCTTCAGGATGTGGTGGTGGTAACCCCCCTCCCAGGGCGTCGTAAAGATTAAAGGAGACACTTTATACAGAGCACCTAGCGGGATACCCGGCACCCAGGAGGGCCCCCGCGGATGCTTGTGGCCGTTACTCGTTGTTTACGTTTTTCCTAGTTCTTCGTAGGCTGGGCCGTAGGGCAGTGGGGGAGGTGGAGGGTGAGAGCTGGGAGGAGGCCGCCCCCGTCGGGAGGGCTGCCCGGGCTGTGGATGCCCCGACTCTGGCCGCCCCAACAGGCAGGCCCGCATTTAAAAGTGGCAGAGGATGAGAAAACGGCGTTTAAGGGATGCCGTATCTCTAAGGAGTTCATAGCACTTTCCACATGTGATCTTATCAGCCTTGGCCGGATCGCTGGGCGGGAGCTGTCACCTCCATTTTCAAGAGAGCTGGGAGGGACCAAGCCCGTCTGGTTCCTGTTCAGCCCCAGCTCCTGAGCCCCCACGACAAGCAGCCTCGGCTGAGAAGCAGAGCTGCCTTCGGAGCGCCTGCATGTCCAAACATCCCCCTTATCTTAAGCACCTTAATAAAGCAATGCTTTCTTAGGGGGGGGGAGTAGAGCTTTCCAGGAAAATTTTCTTGAGATGAATTACTGGAACAGCAACTTCATCTTATTAGAATTAACATGCCCTGGTAGAGCCCACAAGGGGATTTGCTTCATTCCAGAGTCCTGAGGGGGCAAGTTGAGACATGATTAGTCAGTATTCATGGTTTCTGACTAATCCATGGAATCAAAATTATCCTGAATCGTAATTTCTCTCCCTCCTCCTTCTTGTTCTTTTCTTTGCTTTCTCTCTCTCTTTTTAAAGATTTTATTTATTTATTCATGAGACACACACACACACACACACACACACACAGAGCGAGGCAGAGACACAGGCAGAGGGAGAAGCAGGCCCCATGCAGGGAGCCCGACGTGGGACTCGATCCCGGGTCTCCAGGATCACGCCCTGGGTTGAAGGCGGCGCCAAGCCACTGAGCCACCCGGGCTGCGCTCTCTCTCTCTCTCTCTCTCTCTCTCTCTCTCTCTCTCTCTCTCTCTCTCGTGTGTGTGTGTGTGTGTGTGTGTGTGTGTGTGTGTTGCACTATTGACTCGCAGGCACTAAAATGGACAACTCCTTGGGATGAGTTTGGTTAAGAAGAGGAACTGCAGGCCCAAAGTTAGAGCATCACTGGAGAAAGCTCATACCGCATTTGAAGTAGACTTTCGGTGCTCCCAGACTACGAGAAAACAGCTTGCTCTTTGTTTGAAACTGACCCCGACCGCAGACAACATAGTCATCGGTGGCCACAGTGTATCTTCTATCCAGTGTGTTAGGTGGACGAAAGTGACCTTCACGCAGGGGGGTGCTGGGGAGGCAGGATGGAGGCTCAGCGTTGCCGAGCTGTGTCTGGCTTGACCACACCAGCTCATCAACCTGAAAATCAGAAGCAACAAGCATGACTAGGTGGTTGCTGGTCTGTGATCTTGACTGAACCCATTGCGTCTGATGGGCCTCAATTCCTGAAGCCACTCAAGAGTTCTCCAGTTTTAACTGAAGTGTACACTAATCCATTAAATAACCATCATACCATGGAGTTTTATATTCATTTATTCAACACGCATTTTTGTGCCTAGCTTTATAAGAGATGCAAGTAATTTAAGAATGAGGACGGCACAGAACACTTGCACAGACTTTCTCTGATTTAATCCTCACAGCAATCTTATGAGGATGAGCATATATTGCTCCTGTTTTATAGGTGAGGCCACCAAAGCTGGGGGCGAAGACTCAAATTTGCTCAAAATCTCATGTATGGGGAATAGACAGGAATCAAATTCATGTCTTCTGAGAACAAATCACCGAAAAGACAACCAATGTTAATGAATGTTAACTATCTGCAGAGGTACTGACTTCATTGCTTTACATGTAGAGAATAGCATCTAATTCTTAAAAGAATCCCATGCAGTAGGTGCTATTTTTATGATACCCACTTCGGAGAAGAGTAATTTAGGAGAGGAAGTAAGAGACAGAGCCAGCAGCACGCCCAGCTAGGCTGGCTGAGACCTTGCTCCTACTGCCAGCTGCAGAGGCGACCCACTGCTCTCTGTGAGGAGGACACATGTTTGAGTTTCCTTTTGGGAGGAATGTATCGATCTGATCTTTTTGAAATCTCTCCATTCAAACATTTAATGAAAACACGCCACTTTCTGGGCCCACTTTCTGCCTGTCCACAGAAGTGGTCCTTTTCTGGCTGTGAGAGGGCCAATACTAGGGGAGGGGGAGTGTAGTCGGGAGACTGTTCCATTGCTCTCGGTCAGTTGCTTTTGTAGGGGTTTCGGAAGTTGTCGGTGGTGGTCATGGTAACCACCACTACTATTACCACACTACTAACATCTTTTTAAAGCACTTATTCCATGTTAAGCACTTGGCAAACATTAACTCATTGAATCCTCAGGACATTCTTATTGGGTAACTACTGATATTGTGCCCATTTTATAGAGGGGTAAACTGAGCCTGATGGGGCCCAAGCCATGGGCACGCTTACTCTGCCAATATGTGGCAAAGTGAGAGTGCCTGATAGACATCAGCATTTCCCACCTCCCTGGGAAGGCTTAGGTAGTCTGCACTGCCTGGTCCAACAGGAGCATCATTCTGAGTGCTGGGCTCTCTCATCAAGATTCAGTCCCAATGAGCTCTCTGCAGGACTATTGGCTCTGCCCAGAGCCCTGCCTGCTCCTGGGCAGAGACTCTTGGGCAGAGACTCTTCAGGGGTTTGGAGGAAGCCTCTCTGGAAGAGCAAATTCTGAGGGATGCTGTGAGAAAGGCACCTGTGGCTGGAAGAGGGGCAAGTGAGGGCAGGTGGACATAGGAGGATGGAGTGACTGTGTCTGTCTCCAAGTGAGGAATTCAGTTTACTTATGAGGAATTCAGTCTACAATTATGCCATTTTTCTGGTCTTATTCACTCAAAGGTAGACATAATTCAGGGGGTTAGAGGGAAAAGGCAGGGTGAGATACAGAGGGCTTATTTATTTGAGGTTAAAAGGGCAGACAATGTATTAAATTGATTAGCCCTTAGGCTGATGTGCCCGCTGAATGATGGTCTGCTCCTCATCTGTATTAGTTTGTTTGGGCTACCATAATAGAGCACTGTGGACAGAGTGCCTTAACAGAAATTTACTTTCTCACAGTACTGAAGGCTAAGGCACCCAAGATCAGGGTGCCAGCAGGGTTAATTTCTTCTGACACCCCTTTTCTTGATGTGTAGACGATGTCTTTACCTCCTCTGTGTATGTCTATGTCCAAATTTCCCCATCTTTTTTTTTTAAGATTTTATTTTATTCATTCATGAGAGACACAGAGAGAGAGGCAGAGATATAGGCAGAGAGAGAAGCAGGCTCCATGCAGGGCCCCCGATGTGGGATTTGATCCCAGGATTCCAGGATCACGCCCTGAGCCTAAGGCAGATGCTCAACCACTGAGCCACCCAGGCGTCCCAAATTTCCCCTTCTTATAAGGACACCAGTACTGTTGGATCAGGGCCTGCCCCCAAAGACCTCATTTTAGCTTAATTTCTGCTTTTTATTTTTTGTTAACAAAACTACATTTTATTGTTATTTTGAGTAAAACTTCTCCTCTGTTCTCCAAGTTTTCTGCACTGTAGTTCTTCTTCTTTTTAAAACTTACCTAATTACCTCTTCAAAGACCCTGTCTCCAAATAGTCCCATTGTGAAAGTACTGGGATTTCAGACTTCAACATTAAAATTTTGAGGGGGACACAATTCAGCTCATAGCCGTAGCAGAGCAGCAGCAGCATTCCCTGGTGAGGGGTGATTTTGGTTTCTCTGAGTCCTAATGAAAATGAGATGGGAGGGCACCCTGGTGGCTCAGCGGTTTAGCGCCGCCTTCAGCCCAGGGCCTGATCCTGGAGGCCAGGGATCGAATCCCAAGTCGGGCTCCTTGGATGGAGCCTGCTTCTCCCTCTGCCTATGTCTCTGCCTCTCTCTCTCTCTCTCTCTCTCTCTCTGTGTGTCTCTCATGAATAAATGAATAAAATCTTAAAAAAAAAAAAAAGAAAATCAGATGGGAGAAAGGGAGGCACAGTCAACCTGGCTCACAGACAGGTGGGGAGGGTGGGATAATCTCCTTCACTGCTCCAGCTATAGGGCACCTGGAGACAAGCTGCTCAGGTCAGCCTTCAGAACCGACATGCAGATCTTGATTGTCCTCGGTTCCTCTGATGAACACCGAAAGATCTGTCTGGCTTCCTCCTCCAGCAGGGCTAAAGGGGACAAGAGGAATTGGGGCTAGTTCTGAGAGCTGCAGGCGTTGGACCAGAGGAAGCAGCTGAGATGCTGGAGGCCACACTACTTCTGTCTCCAGGCAGAGACTCATTCAAGGCTGGGCCAAAGCAGCCTTTGTCTGAGGTCTAAGGGGGTGGTTGGTTTCTTGAGCAAACATCCCAGGATGGGACAGCAGCAGAGAAAGTTCCTTTTCCTCATTTGATGGGGCAAGAGCTGGCAGGACACATTCTCCCCAGGGAGGGGAGTGGAGGATCTGGGGCAGAGGTGGAGAGAGGTGCCAAGTCAGTGGGAGGGAAGCATGAACTGAAGGAATAAGAGAGGGGGGAGGAGACAGAAGGGCCAGTCCAGGCCTGGTCACCAACCCCAGAGATGGGGAAGGCCATCAGATGGCCTTTCCTTGCATTGTCAAGAATCGGACAGCTTGTCATGTGGGGCGTATCACTGGGGCACATGACACAACTTAGGAAATGCCAGAGAAGTTCAACAAGGTTTGGTTTCCAAAATTCAGATACCCTTGGTTTTGAACAATGGATTTAAGAATTGCCCGTGAACTGAAAGCTCCAGATTGCAGTCTTATAAGCTCATCCTTCACCTATGTCTAAGTTACTAAAAATATATACATTGTATACATACATACACATTATATACTATAAATGTATATAACGACAGCAATAGATAGATATTTGGTTTGTGTTTTTCTGATTATAAAAATATATAGTGTAGGAAATTTGAAATATATATACATATATATATACATACATACACACATACATACAGAGTCACAGAGGAGAAAATTTAAAATCACCCATGAATTCAGAGATAACCGCTGCAAAGATTTTTGGCATCATTTTTATTTGCATCTGCACAGATACATATAAATACATAAACATATATCTATACAAAATTGTTTTTACCAAAGAAATCATTCAAGACTTACTTTTCACTTAAGGGATCTTGAACATTGCCAAGTTTCTTTTCCTTTTTTAAGATTTAATTTTATTTTATTTTTGAAGCAATCACTACCCCCAACATGGGACTCGACTTTGCAACCCCGAGATCAAGTGTTGCATGCTCTACCACCTGAGCCAGCTAGGCACCCCTGCTGACAAGTTTCTATGTCATAATTTATATAGCTGTTTAGTAGTCCATTGCATAGATTTACCACAATCTCTTTAATTCTCTATTGTGGGACTTTTTTTTTTTTTTTCACTCTGATAAAACTTAGTAGACACCTTTCCATGTCCTGCTTATAATTGGTGCACACTTCAGTTTGGGACTTCTTTGAATTTCTGAACCATATTTGTGCAGGAATTGTGCATTTGCGAGCTTAGTTGCCTGAGGGGAATCAGGAGTGTGATCTTGGAGTTCACAGATTGCAGTGGGTATGTCCCAAATTGACCCAGTTTTAATATAAATGAATAGAAACAGTGTCCAGGACAAAAAGTGTCAGGCCATATCTGGAGAATTGTCAAATGTCTGATGTTGATGTTAAGTATAATGGGAAGTGGCAAATTGGAGTTTGGAGAATGCCATAGCATGTGGAGTTCTTTAAGGGATCCCTCAAAGCAGTTCTAAGTTTATAGAATGGGAGCTGCTTTTTTGGCGATAGGAGGTATGGACTTGTGTTTTTTCAGTCATAATGGCCAAAACATGGCAGAAGGAATGCCAGCACCTGACTGGATTTAAGCTCCGTACTTTGTATAAAAGAAGTCCAGATGACAGGTATGTGGCTCCAGTTCCTCAGAAGCCTAGAGTCTGTCTTGTCCATCATCCTTGGTGCCCGGCTTCCATCTTGAAGAGCACTTCATGATCCAACAGGACAACTGGAACTCCAATCATCACATCATCATTTCAGGGAGGGCTGACATTCAGTCTGTAGGCATATGTATGGCCAATTGGTTGTTAAGATGTCATCATATTTCAGAATGAGTGCCATGGCCTCTTCGCATCCCTGGATGGTCTCTGATATTTATCAGAGAGTCAGCACAAGCCACAGCAGGATCTTTTAGAACTTTGCTCAGCGCTAAGGCTGATGTCCATGTGAGTGGCTGCATATGTTCAAAATCACCCCAGTTCCAAGGAGGAAGAAGGAAGGGGCAAGCACAGGAGCTCGCTTCCCAGTAAGCTAGCCTCCTTTATAGGACCTTGGCCGCAAGCACCACCCACCAGCCTCCACTTGCCGCTCGTTGGCCGCCCCTACCGAAATGCAGGCTGGGAAATGTAGTTCTATAGCCGCCAAGAGGTCATCGTTCCAACAAGGATGACGTTCTCGTCCTACAGAAGCAGAAGTGTTGGGTAGGCAACCATATGCAGGAAAAATAAAGGCTATGGTGCCACTGTGGAGGAGGCCCAATCGTTCACAGCTTAGTGTGAATGATGTCCCAAATCAAGCCAGTGACATTTTAGGGAGACAGAATTCTCCCTAATGCGTGTGTGAGTGTGTGTGTGTGTGTGTGTGTGTGTGTGTGAGAGAGAGAGAGAGAGAGAGAGAGAGAGAGGAGGGGAAGAGGTGGGTGGGAGGTTGGAGGAGGAGGGGTTATGCAGCTGGGATGTTGGATCTCTGGAAAGGAAAGGAACACACTGCTTTTTTAGTTGTCAGGGAAAAACATGATGCCCTCCTCTGCTGAAACCAACTGCCTAACAAAACTCCTCCTGTAAGTCTTTAAAACAAAAACAAATAAATAAAACAAAAACAAACCTCCCCCCAAAGCTGGTAGGAGTGTAAATTAGAAGGCATTTTGGCAGTATTTAACAAAACAAAAAACTCACACATCATTTGACCCAGCAAATCCACTTCCTGGAATCCATTCTAAGGAATATTCATGTGTCTGAATGAAGATATATGCACTAAGATGTTGACTGTAGCGATGCCTTCAAAGGGGGGAAGCTGAAAACTACATGGACATCTATCAACAAGGGATTTGTTAAACCAATTTATGGGATATCTATTCTGATGATTTTTAAAAAAATGAAGCAGACTTATTGTATCATCATAGAAAAATCTCCAAAATACGCTGTGGACAGTGGGAGGTGGGTTGGGGGGTGACTGTTAACGAGGCTTTTAGGTTTTAACTGTTTAACTCTTTCAGTTGGAGCATACTCATGAATTATTTATGCAATTAAAAAAACTCATGATGACAAACTAAACTCAAGAAGTCTTTGGAGCAGGTAGCTAAAGCAACACAGCAGGAGGGGTAGGAAAAAGACTTGCAGTTTCAGTACAGCATAAAAATAACCTAGTAATATAATAAGCCTATAATAACAATGATGAAAATAACATGGCAAACACGTAGTTCTATTGGAAAGCAGAACAGTTCTAGATAAGCCACATATATTAACTTATTTAATCCTTGCAAAAACCCTATGGGATTGATGCTATTATTATTTCTGTTGAACAGACTTGGAAACCAGGGTTCAGAGAACTGAGCTAAGTTGCCTCAGGTCTCGCGGCTGGTTCTGACTATGGAGGGCATGCTCTTAATCCCTTGCAGCACTCCCTGGATGCATCTGGAGCGTCACCTGCAGTTTGCAGAGCAATTCCACATATGTGATGTCATTTGTTCCTCAGAGTCCTGTGTTACCACCTTCCTGCTCTGTGCGTGTTTCCTTCTCCTTCCTCATTTACTCCTCATTCCTCCTCACAGTCTCGATTATGCAGATGGAGAGACAGGTGTAGAGAATTTTTTCATCATTTCAGATTCACATGGTGGACATCTTCATTTGGGTTTCCCCCAGAACTGACCCCAAGATGAAGATCTGGCTGCAGGTGGTTTATGTGGGAGAGGGTGGGGATACGAGCTGGGGGAAGGAAGGAAGTTAGTTGTGTTCATGACACTCCCTGCAGGGACCTGGGCTTTGTCCTGCCGAGGGCCCTCTGAGACTGTGCAAAATGGACCACCAAAGATGGAGGGGCACTGGGTCTTCATGAGCTGGGAGGGTTGTTCCCCAGTACTTCCAGTCTGCCCTGGCAAGGACCAGGTATACTCCAGGGGCCACACGTCCCCCCCCCCCCCCCCCCCACCTAAGGCAGAGGGGATGATGACCTTGGGTGGGCTAGACAGCTATGGGTGGGCCATCCACAGTTTCACCAAGGTTGAGTTGGAGCAGCATCAGGATTCAAACTCAAGTCTGTTTCATTTCAAGGCTCCCAGATTTGAGTCCACACAGCCAGAAACACAAGCTCCAGCTGAGGCCTCTTGCTTGGCCATCCACGGACACCTGGAGGATTGCATCACATGCTCCAGAAGCAGAGCTTCAGTGTGAAACAAAATCCCACAGAGAGCTCACTGGCTGCTTCCCTAACCTGTGACCATGAAAGAAGGGGAGTATCAGCAGGGGAAGATATTGAATAAGCCTTGAATAAATGCCTGTTGCTCCCACCTTTGCTGCCTTTGGTGCAGCCACCCTAGCCCTGTTCATTTTTTTTTTTTTTTTAAGATTCATTTATTTGAGAGAGCGCGTGCACACAAGAGTTTACATACACAGAGGGGAGGGGCAGAGGGAGAGGGAGAATCTCAAGCAGACTCCCCACTGAGTGCAGCTGATCTCATGACCCTGAGATTGTGACCTGAGCCAAAAATCAAGGGTCGGATGCTTAACAGAGTAAGCCAGCCAGGCACCTCTCTGGTTCTTTTTCTAACACATAAAGCTCAGATGTGGGCTTGTTCAGTTTTTCCTCAGCTTCTTTACTGTTTAAGAGAGGCATTCTGTGTGCCACATCCGATCTCCTGATCTCCGTGCTCCTTAGCACTCACCATGGGCCAACAGGAAAAGCTTTCCCCTTCCTCTTGGTTCCCGCCCCCCTACCCCATGCCTCTCACCCCTACACCGGAGCACACCCCGGAGCATGCATGGGAGCAAAGGCTGCACCATGCTGATGCTGCCACCTGGAGGGCCCCCAGTAAATGCTGTTGATTGAATGAGTGAGAAGATAGGTGGCAAAGGCAGCTCAGCTGGGCAGTTATGGGAGGGATCAGGAGCTCCTGAAAAGAGGCCAGTTGTGGGAGATAGTAGAAATGGGGTTAAAGGGAATTGGAGGGATCTCTCCATGCAAATTGGTTCCAGAAATATTTTTATTGGAGACCTGTGGTCCCTGGTCCTGGCTCCCAACCTGGCCCTGCCTTGTTGGCCAGGTGAGTGGCCTTGCTGGCCTGGGCAGAGAATGACAGGGGTTTGCAAAGCCCAGAGTTCCCTGTCTCGTGTGGGGAGGGGATGGGTGAGTGGTGTGAGCTGTGGTGCCCCAGAGCAGGGAGTGGGCAGGGTATCAGGGCCTCCCTGACGTAGGCAGTCCTGGGCTTCCTGTCTGGGCCCAGGGCTGGGCCCCAAGGCCCAGGAAAAGCTGGAAAACAGCAGGCTTTCTGTTGCTCTGCGTGTGGGCTGTGGGTTGTCTCCTCTGGCAGGACAGGAATTGGCATTTCCTGCCCTCATGTGGCCCTTGGCTCTCTGGGGTCCTGCTCTGGTCTCTGACCCCTTGAGACAGGAACATCCTTTCCCATCGGGGCCCCAAGGATCCTCTATAGCTTCCAGTCACCACATGTTCCCTGGATGTGGCTGTCTTTAACAGCCAGATTGTCTGCTTTTCCTGGCCCCATGGGAAAATCACCACTAGTTTAGCCAGATAGTCAGGCCCTGTGCGCATTACGTCTCTGTCCTCAAACTTCCTCCTGAGGCAGCTGCTATCATTTCTCCCATTTCACAGATTGATACAAATGATGTTCATAATTTATTGAGGCCTTTTCGTGGGCCAGGCAATGTCATGAACAATCCGTGAATGTGGCAGGCTCTGTGAGAGTTCCTGTGAGCTCGCTGTCCCTCCCGGTGGACGGTCACACCACCTACCCTGATGACAATGACGAGCATGACTAGTTGGGCCATCGGGATGGGACTGCGAGTGACAGGCTCTGCATGGAGATGCTGAGAGCCCTCGTGGGTTCAGGTTCTGCCTTTTCTTCCCTCCTGGCCAGCCTGCCAGGCCCAGGTAGGGGCAGATCCAATGGCTCCTTCCCAGAATAAACATGTGTGGCCAAACCACAAAACATGTAACAGGGGCAAGGCACAAACCTTTGTTGTTGTTAGCCACTGAGATTTGGGAGTTGCTTGCAGCGTGATCTAGCGAAAGGAGGTGGATACAGCCTGCATTGCTGCAGTGAATCCTAAGACCAGCCCTGGGGGGGCAGGTACTCATACACCCATGTTCAACATCGATACTATAACCCCACTAAATCCTGGCCCAGTAGTCTATATGGCTCCATGTCCACACAGAGTCAACGCTAAAGAAACACGGGACATGAGCAAAACTAATTAAAAGGGAATTTTATTCTTATGTCTTTAGAAGAAAATTTAAAGGCAGTCCAAAGGAAGCTCTTAATGCCATTTCCTCTTCCTCTGCTACCTCCTTTCACCCACAGCAGCTCCCAAGCACTTCGCAGGCTCCCCCCCACCAGCCCTTCCCTTCCTGGGCTCCCCATGGCTCTCTCTCCTCTCTGCTCCTTCCCTGCCTGCCCTAGAGGCAGACCAGTTTTCTTCCTGCTAAAAATGGTCTTGGGAGAGCCTTGCTGGGGGACTCATGATCTACTCCTGTTTTAGGAGAGACGCTTTTGCACCCTGGAGATCACACACCCTTTGACCCCCCAGTCCAGCTGTGGCTCTCAGAGAGACTGGGGGACTTGTTTCCTGCCAACCCCAGAAAGCGAGAGTCCTTGCTCAAAGGAGATTGAAGCTAGAGTATGGGCCGAATTCTCCTTGATGGGCAGGGAAAGAGGCAAAGGCTGAGACAACCCCAGGTTAATAGTATCTGCCCTGTTACATTAATGATGATGATGATGATAATAGAGCAGCTAATATCTGAGAGTTTCCCGACCCCAGGCATTGTCCAAGGGGTTATAGACACATTGACTTCATTTACTCAGAACCGAAGTTCAGAGCTGATTCTGAACCCTTGGCCTGTGCATGTAACCCCTTGCCATGTTGTGCTGGTGCCTTTGGATCACTGCTCTCAAGCCTCCAGTGGCTTCCTGGGGCCCTTGCATACACTCTGGCCCCGAGCATGGCCAAGACATCCTTCTCCTAGGTTCCCACGTCTTTCACTGGCTTCATCCCATCCACTCCATGTCTGTTCACGTCCCCCACCTTTCCTTCATGGTGCCAGCCCTGCGGGAGGATACTTTTTGCCTCTGCTCCTGTCGGTTGGCCTGATTAAGGGCATTGATCCTGCAGATCATGTTAGGCTTTGGCCTGCTTCCTCTGGGAAGCTCCCCCTGGACACGAGCCCCCTTGTTTTCCTTGTCATTGCTGTCTACTGTGTCTTTCCAGTTCCATTTGTGTCCCCAGGGCACAGCACAGGCCAAAGATGTAGCATGTGCTAAGCAAATATTTGTTTAACGAATGGAGGATTGATGTTTATTTATTCAATTCGTATGGATTGGATTGTTTGGTTACTTGTATTATTTGGTGAAGATTCCTGGCGCATGGTTCCAGGCCACATCTGGATTCGATATCTGTAGTCAGGGGCTGGAAAGCCTGTGATGAACAACATCTTCCTTCCTGCCTGGCACTTGACTTTTTCATATTTGCCACATGAGATGTTTTACCTTTGTCATCTCCTCCAAGGCAGACCAATTTTTTTCCCATTAAAAAAAGTTTTGAATACCCCTTGTCCGGAGAACTCAATAATCGTTTCTTCAAGAGAGACATTTTTCACACTTGTAAAGAAGGCTTCTGTTCACGGCCAGTGATCCATCATCTTCCAGAAATGATGAGATGAGTCCGAAGCCCAGAGAGTGATCTACTGGAGTCACAGATTTGTCACGTCACATTCTCAGGACTTCAGGAACCTGTGACAGCAACATGAATGTCATTTTATCAAGGGGTGAAAAGAATTCTTTTGCAACTTGTAGTTTAAAAAGAAAAACACCTAAAAGGAAAACTAACACAAAATGGCAAGCATTAGATGCCTCACCTGGAGTCTTTCAGGCTTCCAAGGCCGAGGAAGAAAAGCAGGGAGACACATAGCTTCTCATAGAACCTTGGAGTTTGCATGTTTGCTGCATCAGAGGAGTGGGCCACATTCTCTGTGCCTCCCCAGGGTTCTGGGCACTTGGCACAGAGAGGGTTTGGGTGGGAATGGGTGTGGGAGAGGGAGAGTGGGAATGGTCTGGAATCCTGCTCCTTTAGGTCATTTCTGTCCCCACCGATAGATGCTTACTGCTAATTCGGACTTGTGCTTCAGCTAATTTATCCCAAGGACAGATTGGTAAAGGGGCATGATGCACAGCTGCTCCTGAGAGAGGAGATTCTCTCAAGCCCTAGCAATATGCTTTAGTGGATGTATTAGGCTCTAAATCAATAATTCCTCAGAAATTCAGAATTTTTACAAGGATGAACTAATATTTATTGTGTGCCAAGCACTATGCTAGAGATTTTAAATTGGTGGTTCCCAACTGCATCAAAATCACCTGGAAGGGGGATGCCTGGGTGGTTCAGTGGTTGGGCATCTGCCTTTGGCTCAGGGTGTGATCCTGGGATCTGGTCCCGCATCGGAGTCCCTGAGAGGAGCCTGCTTCTCTCTGCCTGTGTCTCTGCCTCTCTCTCTGTGTCTCTCATGAGTAAATAAATAAATCTTAAAAAAAAAAAAAAAAAAAAAAAAGAATCGCCTGGAAGGGCTGTAAAACACAGACTGCTGGGCTGCCTCCCTCGAGTCTCTGACTCACTCGGTAGTTCTGAGGTGGGGACCAAGAACATGCATTTCTGACAAGTTCCCAGGTGAGGCTGCTGCTACTGGTCCAGGGGCCACACATTGAGAACTACTGCCTTGCTGTGTTCTTATTCCAGCCTCACAAGAATGGAAACCCTTGAAGGTAAAGCACCTAATTCGAGGTTACATTGCCAGTAGCCTCAGAGTGGGGATTCTAGCCCAGCCTGGGCTCATTCCAGAGGCTCTTCTCTTTCCGGTAGCTGCTCAATCTTTCCATTGCATTAATCTGCCCTGGGAACTTTGCAGTAACAAAACCACAAAACCCAATCCCAAATGCATAAAGGACCTGGTCCTCATGTAGCCCACTGCTACTTCTATTTCTCTCAAAGTGACAAGCTAATGAGATTTAAGTGGTATGGCAAGCAAGTAATGATCCATGCCTGCAAATCAAATGCATGGCTGGACTAGGTCTTGAAAGTCTGATTTCTGCCTGGTGGGGAGGTCCCAAGGCCATAGCATATTTTAACGGATGCACAGAGTGATCAGGACTGAGTTTTCAAGTGGCCGGTGGCATGGCGAATTGCCATATTGCTTCCATGTGCCAGCAGCCGTGTTTCTGCATGGCAGGGAGTGTATGCACAGCCCTGGCTCTGCAGGGGCCTCTAGAGTGGCCTCTTGGGAGGCTCTGACATCGTGGAACCTTGCTTAAAAGCTGCTGCATTTATAAACAAGCAGAATGACAGCTGCCAGACAGCTGGGAATCTACAGCCTGAACCAAATGGGCCAGCAGTGTCAGATAAGGAGAGGGGCTTCGTTTTTAACTTCACAAGGCTGAGAGAATGGCATGCGACATTTGGCCTTTCAAATGGCTTCTACACAATGCAGACATCATACCGAGAAAAGTTTACGCATACATATCTATCTTTTTGAGTTGCTTTGGAACCCGTGAACACATGCCCATCAGCTGCATCCTCTTCCATTTCTTTTTTTTTTTTTTCCTCTTCCATTTCTTGAGCTAGGTTGGCACATCGGCATTGTGCTGCTTGTGATGTGGCATTGACTGTGAGTCAATGGGGGGTGGGTAAACTCCTCAGTGATTGAGCACCATTGTATATATGAAAAGATGAAAATATTCCTAAAGTACAAGAGGTCTCCTTACCTAGAGACAAAAAAAAAATTATCAGAGGGATCAGGTTCACTTTTTAACATGATTAAGAGATTTTTATGATGTTTCCCTTGCAAAAGTTTACTTCTCAAACAATGACAATGAACTTAAAAAAGATAATAACCAAAAAGATAAGCTAAACTCGATGAAGGGAAATAAGCAACATCTTATTCAGGCATTAAAAATGAAAAATAATCATGAAACAGACTCAAGTCCTTTAAAGAGTGTAGACTGAGTAAAAGCTTGAAGAACTCCTTAGAAGAAAAGTCTTCCAAATAAGGTTAGGAGCTCTGCTGAGCTGAGCCAGGAGAATGGAGACACATATACATTTTTTCAGTGGGAGGAGAAACATGTGCCTCTATTCTGGGTTCCAGCAGAAACCATTCCCTTGGCTGGTGGCTACCACCCTCCCGGGCCTCCCATGACCTGCTTTTCCTTTAGGCTTCTCTGGGGGTGTGCCCTGCCAATTCAGAAATACTGATTTCAGTGTCTGTTGCTTTTTATAAAGCCAGTAATGGATAATAGACAGAAGGACAGAATGACGAGTGTAGATTCGGCACATCTCATTTGCAGGCACGTGAAGAGGACCTAGAGTCCTGTCATCATCCATTTGGCCAGGACACGCGATGGTCATCCCAGACAAGCACCGTCAGGTAGTCCACTTATCTCTTTAAGCACAGGAACTTGAATTCCCTCTCAGTCATATTGGACTTTCTAAAAGACACCACACTACTACTCTGCCTTATGTCTCTTCCTTATAAACAGAAATTATTTATAGTATAGGGATACCTTCCAGAATTACCCTAAAAAGCCCCAGCTTGTCAATCTTTTTCTATTCTCTTCTTCCTTTCTTCCTCCTTTTTAAGGAGAACTCTTCTTTTTTCTTCAGGGAAGACGGAGGAGTGGGGGGATGAAGGGGGAGGCAGTAAGGCGCGAGGGGGGGAGTGAGGGCGGAAGGAGGGGAGGGGAGGGGAGAGGGCGGGAGAAGGATGGAGGGGAGGGTGGGTGTAGGTTTTGGGATGGGCGGGTTTTTGTAGCAGGTCGGGGAGGGAGGGATTTATGTCTTTTCTATGAGGGTTTCTTCCTGACTTCTTTTTCTTCTTTCTTTTTCTTTCTCTTTCTTTCTTTCTTTTTTCTTTCTTCTTTCTTTCTTTCTTTCTTCGTTCCTTCTTCTTCTTCTTCTTCTTCTTTGTCTTCTTCTTCTTCTTCTTCTTTCTTTCTTTCTTTCTTTCTTTCTTTCTTTCTTTTCTTTTCTTTCTTTTCTTTTCTTTCTTTCTTCTTTTCTTTCTTTCTGCCAAATTTCCCTAAAAGGAGAAGCAACATCTTACCTTTCTTCTCAGTTACTGTGAGAAGGACTGGGGAGGATGCATGGAGCAGAGGTGGAATGCTAATATCAGGGTTGGAGATTGTTCGTCAACTCATTTGACACACAGTGTGAGTCAGGCAACTCATAATGACTCTTGAAGAAATACCTGAAAAGACATATAGTTTATGAGGGCTAGTGCTTCTAAAAGTAATTTTGTCCAGAAATTTGAGAAAGGGGAACCTCCCTGGGTTTTTTTTGCTTTACGTTCTTAACTATCTTTAGCCCATCAGATTATTACAGAGGAAGAAGGTGTCCCCAGCCAAGCCTTGGCCTTCACTCTTCATTCACCTGGAGTTGGGCACCTAGAAGTGGTCTCAGGAGTGGCTTATTTTCGTTTCTGAGCTGGGAGTGAGGGCTTAGGTGGTGGCAGAGCTGCTGTGGGTCTCACGGGCTGAGAAGGCCGCCATCATGTCTCTCCATGTCTTCCCAGTCAGTTCATTTCCCTTCAACCTGTAGGCCTAGTTTTCTGATCTTCCCACTAGTTGTTTGCCAACTCAGGATTTTCAAACTCAGGCAGTTTTCAATGGCTCTAGCCTGAGTTTTAACAGCAGCTCTCTGATGTGCTTCTTCCCCCGTGTTATTGTTCCTTCCTTGACATTTACAGCCATATTCTGTCTTTGTACATGTTGCTGACAGTCCCTTGTGCTGCACAACAGTGATTTCCAAAGTGGCCTCTAAAGATCACATGAGTTCATCCTCAGAATGGGCTGAGGGAAGTGAGGGCTTCCAGAAACAGGGATGGAGAAGGTCTTCTCAAAATTTTGCAGTCAGTGAAAAATACAAGATCTAAATTCAGATTCCTAGACTCAGAATCACAGAATTTCAGACTGCAAAAAGCACATAGGAAACTTGTGCCATACAGGTGTGGAAACAAGAAGTCCAGAGAGAGAAACTGGTTGGCCCGTGTGTGGCAGAGGTGGGGATGTGAGCCATGTGTTCTGATTCTGAGTTTAATGTTCTTTTGCTGCCTCCCTATCTCATTTCCCTTTGATTGCTGGAGTGCTTTCATTTCCAGTGGAACAATTTCTTAATTACTGTGGCCTACCAGTTGGGGCAGAATTAAAAAGGTACCAGCATATTAACATCCATGGCAGAAGCATTTTTAAAAATATAAAACCTAATTAATGAAGGGTCCTGGGAGATTTTTTTCATTTCCCCCTCCCATCCCACTGCTATGCAAAGCTTACCAAAGTCTTAAAAGATGTCAAAAGAACTACTTAACTTTTCACCATGGAAACTATTTGGCAGTTCCAGAATGAGATTTTTTTTTTTTTTTGTAACATTAAAGAGTATTATAAATCAAAGAAAAAGCATTTTACCTTTTCTCACATTAGAGGGAATAAAAGGAATGAAAGAAAATGTGTGGTGGGAGGTGGTAGGTTCTTATACTCCCCGCAAGAAACTCAGGGTCACTGTCTCTTCATTTGTGTAAGAGCATGTTTGAACCTTGAGCCCAGATTACAGGGTGAACCTTGGCTCCTGATCTTACTAACTCATTACTCCTAAGTTAGCTTTTCTTCCATTTACTCCTCTAGTACTAACACAGCACTTTACAATGTACAGATTACAGCAGGAATTTCTCTGGGCACACAGGGACATTCTGACTTCTTAGCATTTGAAGAAAAACTCAGGCATCGTTTGATCCCTGTGAGTGGTCCAGTTTCATTCGATTCTCACAGAACTCACAGCTTCATTCATTCGCCTGACCAGTGACAAGTTCATTCCTAATCAGTTTTCTTTCTTCTAATAAAAAGCTAACTAAGGACGTTGGCTGAAAGTCAAGAACTTCTGTGAAAACCAGTCATGCTCTGTAGTTAGGGTTGCCAAATATTGCACAGGCTATATTTATGCTGAAAAATTATTTCTTGTTAATCTGAAATTCAAATTTCACAGAGTCTCTTGTATTTTAATTTTAATTTGCCAAACCCAGTAACCCTATTTGAACTATGGAATAGATATCCTCTGAAATTTTGTGTTTGGATAAAGATTTTTTGAATAAAATACATTAAATATTTTGAGGAACTAAATGTCAATCTTTTGATAAAGATATGCATAATAAATCTAGATTTTTATACACCTGGCTCGCCTTAGGTGTGGTATACCTGTTTGCGTTTTATAAAATCAGTTTTTAAAAATGTTCATTTTACATATTAGCTGCTGATCACCCTCCCTAAATTATTATACTGGCTTATAATTTGTAGATTCTAAGGCACAGTTTAGAAGTATATCATTGTCCACTCACTTATTTATGAGCACTATGTCTATGGTATAAAATAGGCTTTATTCATGGGAAGCATCCAAAACAGAAGTGTTGCTGTAAGAGTAATTAGAGTTGAATTTAAAAGGATCAGTTTCTCTTTAAGGATTGTCCTAAAACAAAAACAAAAAAGGTTGTCCTAAAAGTCTAAATGAGGGAAATTAGCCACAAATTATACTACCTTATAATTTGCAGACTCCAAGGCACCGTTTAGAAGTATACCATTGTCCACTCACCGTGTACCTCTTTCAGGGAAAAGACAAGCCTGTTGCGAACTTTGTGAGATTTTTTTGAGCTCTGAGTCATTAGCCCAAAGAAGTTTCATCATGGACTTTGGTAACCACAGTTAAGAACATTTATTTAATGCTTACTGTATGCCCATCCATATATGTGCTTCCTGTATGCATTATTTCATCCAGTCCTGATAATCCAGTGAGCTGGGTCCTATTGTCATCTCCATTTTACAGATGAGGAAACAAAAGGCCCTGCACTTTGCCTCTGGTTTCATAACTGGGAAGTGAAAGTGCTAGGTTCCAAACCCTCATCCATCTCCAGCATGCTTTCAACTGTTGCCTCCCAAGAATGTTTCCTACTGATGGACGAGGTGGGGCTTGCCATGGGAGAATGGCTGGTGTAGAGACTTACTGTGAAGAAGGGAGACTCTAGAAGGCCTCCCATAATCAGCTGGCAGAGATCGTTTTTGTAGCACCTCATAAAGACCTCACAGAACGTGGAGACAATTGTCTTTGCTCTCTTAAAAGATGGATTTGTCCATAGCCTGGGATTTCAAGATTTATCAGAAGAAAATCAGAAATTGTTTACAAATGCTTTGATATTAGGGTGTCTGTTGCCTTTGTGTACATAGGAATCACTGGGAGGACTGTATGAAGATTCCTGAGTCTATGCTTAGAGCATCTGACTAAGTTCTAACTCAGCAGTTCTGCACAGGATCTGAAAAACAGACTTGCTGCCTACTGTTTTCTTGCAGAAACCCCTGGTTCCATGTGGGTGCCAATGGTTACACACTTTGAGAAACCCTGCTTGAGCAGGGGCAGGTTCCTAAGGGGCAGGGATGTGTCTTACCGATCTTTGTATTCTTGAAGCTAGAAAAAGACCCAATACATACACCTAATGTATAGGTGTATAGACCTAATACATGTGACAGGGAATTGAATTACAAGGAATGAGGAATGGGAAGGGTTTCTGTCAACATTTGGGGCTACTGGGAATAACCAATTCTAATTTTAATCATGGTTAAAAAGTTTTCTTCCAGCTTTTATGAGTGCAGTGTTGACTTTGATCTCTAGGTTCTCCATCTCCAGTGGATGGTGGCAAGGGCAGGGGGATGGTGGTGATGAGCATATATTTATATTTATGTTCAGCGAAATCCTTATTATGTCTTATCAGCGAAACCAGGGCACATACTTGTTAGTATGTGAATTTATATCTGTGCCTTCCTCCTTTCCACAGCTGACACGGGAGATTAGATTCAAGCTTTAAGCTTGTAAAAAGCCTTTGAGGGATACCTTTAATGAGGAACTGAGTCTTTTAAACTCAAGTCTAATTACTTTTACAGCAATATTTCTATTTTGAATGCTTCCCATGAATAAACTCTCTTTTATGTCATTGATGTAGTGCTCATCCCTCAATCTCTGCAGAGAGAACACCTAACACATGGCCTGACCGATCGACCCCGATGAGAAAGCCAATGACTCTCTTCTGCTTGAGCAGCAGCCTTGATTTCAAAGATCACCAGGAGAGAAAAGCTTGGATCCCATGTTTACAAGCCCTTGAAAATGTTCCTATCTTTTCTCTGCTATTCAGCCACTTGTTTCTACTCATGGAGACTGACATGCAACCCAAAGCCATAAGCCTTTCAGCATGGTCTCCTATGAGAGCAAAGACAATTGGAAACATGATTGTGTGTATTTTAGTTACATGGCTATATCCTTTTCAATGTCCAATATTTGATGGAAGCCATATGAGCACTCTGGCAATGGCATTTTTACAAATTGGATTTGATGATGTGACTCTAAGGAAATACTTTGTAGATTATCCCATTACCATAGTGTAAAAAACACCTAAAAAGCATCCCAGTTGGTGTAGGAGAAATTAAATCTTAATTTGTTTCCACTAATGCCCACTGCAACACTATTTTATTTTATTTATTTTATTTTATTTTATTTTATTTTACTGTTTTTCTGCAGACAGCATATTTTTGGCTAAAGATAGCAAGGCAAAATGGGAAGAGTTCTAGATAAGGAATTAGGAGGGATTCACTAATTTACCAAGCTCATTTGAGCTTCATATTGAAAATGCCTCTGTGTCCTCCTACCTTGATAGAAGCGTGAACTCTGCTCACTGACCTGCAAAGCCTTCTATGAATGTAGAGTGTTAAAATTTTGGTGTCCACACATCAAATAAGTGTGGGTGAGAATATAAGGCTGACGTGTGGGTGGGTAGATGTGGCATGAATGAATTCCTTTTACCACAGGAAGAGACTATGCACCCTATACTCCATCCCTCTAGGATAGACATGGACTGTTGTCATGACCATCCTTTGTATTGGGTTCTGGAGAATGTGGCCAGAAACCTTCAGCTACAAAGATGAGCATAGGGAAAGAGCACAGGTTGTGATCTAAACTAGAGGCCCAAATAAAACAGATACGAGATCTGCCCTGTGTGGCTATGGGCAAGTCACTTAATCTCTCTGAATTCCCATTTTCTCATCTGCAAGAGCCATCCTGCAGGACATCTGGTGTTAGAAAAGACCTTGCACATTGCAGGTGCTCATCAAATCAGAGTTATTAAATTACTAGCAGTGGTTCTTTGGTGTTGGGTTTTAGCTTGACATTTTTGCTGCCATAATCTTTGTTCAATTATTCTAGCAAGTATTTAGTTATACTAAGTCAAACTCTTTTTGATGCTTCTCCATTGGCTCTTCTGTGCTGTGAACATGGTGCACTTGGACCCTTAGATCTTTTTCTCATTTTTAGCATCCAGATGGTTCTCATCAGTATTGGTGAACAGTGATTAAGATGGATGAAGAAAAATAGGAGAAAGGCCAATAAAATCATTAAATCCTTAGAAATTAAGGAACTAGAATCTCTGAGGCAGTATGGGCACTGGTGTCAGACAGCCCAGGTTCAAATGGTGGCATCATCGGCTACTTGCTTGGTGATCTTGGGCAATTGGCATGACTTCTTTAACATCTGCTCATTAATAAAATGGACATAATAATAATGCTTACATAGGACACATGTGGGATACTCATAGAATGATTATAAGAATTAAATGGAAAAATTTGTGTAAAGTGCTTAGGGTAGTGCTGGGTAGGCAGCTATCCTTTGATAAATGTGAGCCAATGTGAAAAAAGTGTAAAAAAGCTGTAGGTAAAAGCTTAAAAATGACTCAAAGACTATCTCCTAGTATATTATGCAAAACATAGAGTGTGATAGAAAATAAGAATAAATTGTAGCAAGACAAATTTAGATCATCATTAAAAATAACATGACTCTAAGGGTGATTAAACACTTGGATAGAATTTTTTCCTGCTTCCGATTTCTTATAGTTTTCTCCTTCCAGTTCTTAGCTTTTCTGGAGCTGCATATTAATAGAATAGCAACCAAAACAAAGCTTTTAAAAATATAGTTAGAGACATTTGCTCCAAATACAACTCACAGCAAATAAAATTATAGTCAATAATACTGTAATTTATAGAACTTAAAAGTGCTCCTGCAGCTTAAACCAGGTTCTGAAGCTTCCACAGGGACTGGCTGGGATCTAGATGTAGCATCAGCAGATGACATTACAGACAAATACACCTACCAGGTGGTGAGATACAGAGGGATAAGCCAAAGAAAACCATCAAACTGAAGAGGGGTTATCAACTGGGCAAGGAAGATGGGTGCCCTCCCTGGTTATGTAACCAGTAGTTGGCAGAGAGTGTACTGGATTCCTTGCATTTGCTGTTTGTTTTTTCTTCATAAGAATACATTCCCAGGAACCTGAAGTTCAGAGAGTAAGTCAAATAACTTCCCCCAGTGGCAGAGTTAAATAGTGGTGTTCAAATGAGGGTTCCTCTGATGCTGCAGGTGGTGTACATAAGGTACAAGCTATAGAGCTACTCTGGGTGAAGGATTAGAAGTGGTACCCAAAGGACGGATGAAGAAGCTCTGGGAGACGGGCTTGGTGGCAGAGCTGGGAGCTGAGCAGGGTTCTGATGATGGGATATCAATCAGGCTCTATGCAGGCAAAAGAAACCTACTTGGGCCCCTTTCATGTAATTGGAAGGATACTGGGGGCTCATGGAACTGAAGCAAAAGCTGAAGAGGAAGAGAGCTAAGGCAGAGGTTCTTCGTGCAAAATGAAGAAGCTAGGAAATAAAAGGTGACCACATTCTCTGTCAGCTATATTGTCAATTCCATAGTTTTTAGTTCTCAGATTCCCTAAACAAACAAACAAACAAGTCTGATAACAGAATCATTCCAGCAATTTCCTTGTGTTGTCTTAGGCCAGCCTTACAATTTCCTTTTCAGTCGAACGTGTGCCTTCTGAGATGACCACTGGGGAATTTGAAACATAGACTAAGTTTCTCCCGAATGGCATACAGGGTGAAACAGAGGGCAGTGACATTGGGGGCCATGGTGGTGGGGGAAGAAGTCATGTATGTGAGACGTAGAAGAGGCCCTTAGGTATTTATGGTTGAGGCAGAAGGCAATGTGGGGCTCCTGACAGGTGAGCCCAGTGGATTTGGGGTGAAAGGACATCCCCAATCTTTTTTTAAAAAGATTTTTATTTATTTATTTATTAATGAGAGACACAGAGAGAAGCAGAGACATAGGCAGATGGAGAAGTGGGCTCCCTACAGGAAGCCCTCTGCGGAACTGGATCCCCAGGACCCGGGGATCACGCCCTGCACCAAAGGTAGATGCTCAGCCACTGAGCCACCTAGGCGTTCCAGGCATCCCCAGTCTTGATGAGGAACATTTTCTATAGAGGGATGAGGAAGCAGGGGATGCATCCTTTGGGTTATTAATTATAACTGGAGTTCTGAGCTCTGGTTCTCCCCTGCTTCGTGCTGATTTGAGAGAATTGTAGCACAGCTATCTGGTTGATCAGGCTCCTGGGGCTGTGGAAGACACAGTTTCACCCAGGAGGGTGAGTGACGGGTGTGGTTACTAACAGCATCCTTAATGTATCTGTTCCAGTCAGTGCCAAATGAGAGTAAGCAGGAGCTGAGAGGTTCTTTGCCAGTGTCAGGGTGAGTAGGGTGGTGGTTGGGAGAAGATATGGCAAACCTTGTGTTTGAGCAACAGCAGGTGCACCTGGGCTGTGCTCTAAGCTATCTGTGGTCGGGCTGGTCTCATCTAGGCAAGCAGCCAGGAGAGGTGCTAGTGAGACTGGTGGGAGGATGATGCTTCTCTGCGATGAGGCACAGGGACACCTTCCTTCATGAGCTGCCTCGCATGCGGACACAGGTGAAGGTGTGCCTTGAGAGATCACAGTCACTAATCCACCGTACTGTTGGACCTTCCCCCACTGATTCTGTTAGGCGGAAATCCCCATGTTAATTATCTCACCCACTGGGTCTCAAGCCTGAATCTTCATCAAAATCACCTCGAGTGTTAAGACCCAGTCTGCTGGGTCCCACCCCCAGACTTTCTGATTTACTGAGTCTAGTGTATGGCCTGAGAATGTGCATTTCTAACACGCTCAGGAGCATGTTAGATGGTGTTGATGCTGTTGTCGATCACATTTGGAAGATCACTGCTCCAGACCTCATTTTCTCAAAGTGCCCAGGGAGCATTCTTGCATTTTTGGGGGGTTGAGAAGGCATTGAACCTGGTGAGCAACCCAGAAGACAAAACCTATTAAAGATCCCAAAGTAAACCCACTGAGGGATGCTGGGGGAAGTGGGGCAGAGGGTAAGCCTTGAGGCCTACAATTTGCCTGGGGCAGAATATGTAACATACTAGTTTTTTTTAAAAACCTTCTCTCTGGTATGCTGTGACAAGGTGATTTCTTTTTGTATGTCATGTGGGGAGATTTCCCGTGGTTTCTGGGACAGACTTTGCACTAAGAAAAGAAGATATGACAGCAAAGAAATCTGCCTTTCATACCCACCCACTGCACTGAGACAGTAGAGGTATTTTTAGAAAATGAGGGGATATTTGCATAGTATCTACAAGGTGCTGGGCACTGTGATAAGTCCTCCACACATCACTTATTGCAATTTAAAAAATGTGCAAGGTCTGTACTATTTTCATTTTATAAATGAGTAAACTGAGGTTCGGCAGCATTAAGAAACATACCCAGAATCACAAAGCTAGAAATGGGCAGAGATACGACTTAAAAATATGTACCCCTCTTGTTCCAAATCTGTGTTCTCTTGATTCACTGTTGGAAATGCAGAGATCTCTATAAAAACGTGCAGTTTGAAGAAAACTGAAATAGGACTTAAGTTAAAAACAAGGTGATAGGGCAGCCCCGGGGGCGCAGCGGTTCAGCGCCGCCTGCAGCCCGGGGCGCGATCCTGGAGACCCGGGGTCGAGTCCCACGTCGGGCTCCCTGCGTGGAGCCTGCTTCGCCCTCTGCCCGTGTCTCTGACTCTCTCTCGTTCTCCCTGAATGAATAAATAAGTAAATCTTAAAAAAAAAAAAAAAAAAAAAGCAAAAACAAAGTGATAATGTTCAGGACTAAGAAGGTATTGGCATGAATGAGTGGGAATTCTACCTAAAGGGTTAAAGAGGGTAACGCGTGCTTAATCAGGACCCTTAGAGATGCCTACGTTGTTCCCACTGGTTATTCTAAGGTGTCTTCTCTCTGTCCACTTTTTCCTCAGGTGAGCAAGAGTTTAAGGAAACTCCAATAAGATGCAGGGGACATACCTGAGGAATTTTTTTTTAAGATTTTTTTTTTTTATTCATGAGAGACACAGAGAGGCAGAGACATAGGCGGAGGGAGACGCAGGCTCCATACAGGGAGCCCGATGCGGGCCTCGACCCCAAGGACCCCAGGACCCAGGACCGTGCCCTGAGCCGAAGGCAGCCGCTCAGCCGCTGAGCCCCCGGGCGCCCCCACGGGGATGTGCTCGGAGGCCTTGGGGCAGCGCGGGGCGCATGGGCGGAGCTCGGTCACGCTCCGCAGCCCCGCAGCCCCGCAGCCCCGCAGCCCCGCAGCCCCGCAGCCCCGCAGCCCGCACCCCGCGCCCGCCTGCAGGGGGGCAAGACGCCGATCAGCGGGCACCAGCAGCAGGGGCCAGCGTCCAAGAGGAGGGTGGCTGCTTTCATCCTGGAAATCACCTGAAAAGTGTGGGTTCGGCCTCGGAAGGCAAACACGGCCTCACTGAGGGGAGTCCGCTGGAGGAACTGGGGTCAGGCGAGGGGTGGGGCCGGGTGGGACAGGGCCCGGCCTGCGCGGGGGGCTCGCGGGCCTGCGTGCCGAGGCGGGCTCTCCCTGCCGGCCCCGAAGGCCCTGGGGGCTCATCGCCCTGAGATCCGAGCTCTCTGATTAGACCCCGGACCCCGGACCCCGGACCGGCCCGAGAGACGCCGGGTGGCGAGTCGGCGCTCCTGCCCGTGCCGCAGAGGCGGCGGCCTCGATGCCCCGAGGCCGGGCACGCGCGACAGGCGGGCGGAGAGGACAGGGGGCGGGCTGTGGAGGCGAAGGGGCCGCGGGAAGGGCTGGCGCGGCCCGGAAGTGGCCCCGGCTTCCGGCTTCCGGCTTCCGGCTTCCGGCTTCCGGCAGCAGTGCGGGGCCTGGTAACGAGCAGGCGCCCGCACAGCCGCGAGCCGCGCCGGCTGTGGTGCCGGGGCGGAGCCGTCTCGGGCCGTCGGGTTCCTGTCCGCCCCCGCGGGAGGTGCTGACGGCCGGGGCGGCCCTGCCGCGACTCTCCAAGACTGGCCCTTCGGCCTCCTTCACGTCCCGCGACCACGCGGTGCAGGACTGTTGGCACAGCCCGCAGAGGCCCCGCCCGATGACGGCCTCGCCTTCCCTGATCTCCGAGAGCGGAAGCGAGCGGCCTGGAGAGCTGTGGCGCCTGTGGCGGCGGGCGGCGGGCGGCGGGGAGGAGGCCGGGAGGAGGCCGGAGCTTCCGGTGCCCTCTGGGCATCCCCGTGCTTCTGTGCAGCCTCGACCGAGCCGACGTCCCGCCGTGCCCCAAGCGGTGAGCCCAGTCCTGCGAATGAACGCGGGAGGGGAGTGAGACGCAAGAGCCGGCAGGTCGACCCAAGCAGGCACTTAGCTCAGCGACCGAGACTTCGAGGTGCCGCGTGCCCCCCCGCCCGCTGGCCAGGACAGTCCCAGCGGAGCGAGTCTCCGGAGTGGAGAGGACGTTAGCGACGGAAGGAGGTCTGGGCGGGGAGAGCGGGGTGCCGAGGTGCGCCTGCTGGGGCGCCACTTGGAAACGAGTTGTTAACAGGGACCCAGAGTCTGTGCCGAGGAGGAGTCGGGGACGGCTGTGCTTCCCTTGGGAACCGGGAAGGAGGCAGAGGACGCAGGGTTCAGGACAGTGGGCTGGATGTTAAGAGAACTGTGCAGATCTTGTTGAAGTAGAACCACTGGGTCCCCATCGAAACCTTCTCGCAGGACGAACAGAAACTATGGCTCGAGGGGCCTCTGCCTAGAGAACACCCTGGACCGTTTCTGCCCCCCACGCCCCTGCCCTTTGTCCCCCCCCCCCCCCCCCCCCCCACCCTCTGGACTGAGAAAATGCTCTGCCAGCCAATCTCACACTACCTGGTTCCTTCAGCTCCATATAAAGTTGTCTTTAGCGTAACCGTGGGCATCTTGGGAACACGTTTGATGACTGGAGTGCCGGGCGTCCTGCTGCTTCTTTGTCCACTGACACACGGCAGCGATTTCTCTTGTCTGTGTGCTGTGGTCTTCCCAAACTCCTCACTGGCATTGCGATCAGAGACCATTCGCAATCAAGTTGGGTCACTGTTTATTAGCTTTAAGAGAAGGTGGTAGGTTAGCCATCCTGGTGTGTTAGGGGAGGAGCAAAGAATGGGGACTTCATTAGGCTCATTTGATGAATTCCTTTTAGGTTTTGCATCCCCTCCGACTATATGTTTGTTCCACAAACACACTCTGAACATCAGTTTTATGCAATGCATTGTCCTGGGTTCTTAGGCCTCGAAAGGTGAAAGCTACCCCAGCAACTCCATTCTTTTTTTCTGCAGCTGGGTTTCCAGGTAGCATTCAGGGAGCTTAACATCTAGTAATGGACAACAGGGCATTTTGCTGAATAACCATAGCGTAAAGCAGAATCTGGTAAGTACACAAAGAGGTGTCTACATTTAAATGCTTGGGAGTTCATAGGAGGAGAGAGTTACTATGCATGTTGAAATTGTATTCAAGGACAAGTTGTACTGAGAGAAAATAAATAACCTATTCACTTCATAGTAATATCATAAATAAAATATTATTGACATAGTGGGCAATACTATTTAGGCGTTGCAGAAAAGTCTCATGTATAAATAACTAGGGGTTTATGGAACCACAGGACCTAGAATATTAGCAGCACTGCAGGCAAGCTCAAAAGACATCCAGTTCAATCTCCTTATTTTGTGACTTTACAAACAGATGTCCAGATAGTTTAAGTCAATTGTCCAAGATCAGAGAGCTAGCTTGTGGCCAAGGCAGGAGCAGAGCCCAGGGCTACTTACCAGCTGTTCACACTGGGGTGGTGACATCAGCCCCTGTCCTGGCTCTGCTGAACAACTCCCCTAAAAGACACTCATCCTGTTTGGGAGATTTATATCCTGATCCAGCTTTCTTAAAAGAATGCCATTAAAGCTTTTTGTCATGAATGAAATGAATGTGGGCTGGAGTATGTGTTGCTTCTATAATTATGTTAAAGAAAATATTGAGAAGTTTCAAGCAAAGCTCTGACTGCCTTGTCCCCCCAACCCCCACCTTCACATCAGGTCTCACCTCTGCAGTGTGCCCAGCCTCTGCCCCACCTTCTCAGGGATCTGCTCCCCAACTCTGCAGCCATGTGTCCCCTGCTCATGTGACCCCAGAAGGCAAAGTCACCTGGTCCGGTTTGTTCTGTCTCTGTCAGTCTCTGTGTCTGTCAGCCAATCTGCCTGTTTGTCCCTCTCTCTCTCTTGGTCAGTGTCTCCTTCACTTGTCTTCTTGTCTGTCCTCCTTTCTCAGTTCTGCTCTCTCACTCTTAGGGAATGCACCATTTTTCTCCCATTACATTTTTACTTCTCTCCTCACTTAATTTCCAGTTTTGGCTCTCTCAAAGAGCTTTAAAAACGAAAGTCAGCCTTGGCCCCAACTCTACATCCTGCCTGCATTGCTGAGCCTCTTCTGTCTCCCTGTTGCTGGTTCACTCTTCCCACAGACCCCGGCTCCTGGCCCCCTGCACTGTACCTGATTGTCTCCATCCACCTCTTGTCCCCTGGCTGGGCAGTGGGGTGTTTCTTCTGGGCCAGTTGTACCAGACCAGTTATTTGTACACAGCAGGGCCATCTGCAGTTGTCCTTAAATTATGATTTATGAGGGATGTTCATGGCTCGGCTTCTTTGGGATCCACTTTGTCAGTCACTTCATCAGAACTCTGTCTGGTAAATTGCCTCTTCTTTCATGATGCCAGCTGTGAGTGACTGTGTCCTCCTCTAACCTTGAGCCCATTGGTTCCTCCTGCGGCACTTCTTCAACTCTGGCTTGGGCCGTGGTGATGTCTGCCCATTCCTTTCTGGCACTAGAATGGAAGCGACCATAGGATAGGAATAAACATGGGAAGGAACCGAGCATCTTAATAAGGCTCTGCACAGTGTCTGGCACACAGATGGCCCAGAATAAAAGATTCTGGCATTGTTTCAGTTGGGCTAATCTGAAAAACTTGCAGGGCTCCTTTTGCAGGTAAAAATCTACTTGGAGGAATAGGGTACAGGTATATGAAAAGTTTATCTTTATGAAATTGAATGGTAAGAACTGTGATGCTACCACCACTGCCATCATTTATAGAACCTTTCTGCCGGGGGATCCCTGGGTGGCGCAGCGGTTTGGTGCCTGCCTTTGGCCCAGGGCGCGATCCTGGAGACCCGGGATCGAATCCCACATCGGGCTCCCGGTGCATGGAGCCTGCTTCTCCCTCTGCCTGTGTCTCTGCCTCTCTCTCTCTCTCTCTCTGTGACTATCATAAATAAATAAAAAAAATTAAAAAAAAAAAAAAGAACCTTTCTGCCAGCCACCATTCTAAAGCACTATATATATCCTTTATCTGCTTTAATCCTAGCAACCCTTCTAAGGTAGGTACTACTATCTCCTTTTCACACATAAAGAAGTGGAGTCTTAGAGATTGAGGAAGTCACCCATGTTCACAGAGCTGGTAAGTGAAATTAGGTTTTCAACCCAAGGATGTCAAATCTGGTCTACACTGTGGGCATGCCTTGGTAGAATGATGGAGTGAACTTCCTAACTTCTCATTTAACCAACACATAAGAGCGCAAGGTCTCTTTTGAAGCCATTTTGTTTCTAGATCTCTTGTTTATTTTCCTCCTTGGTCTACTCCATGGCATTACCACATAGCTGGTAGTACGCATTTTTTTCTTATTCCAGATTTTCCTTCCAAAACACATCGTTAATTGCCTTGCTTCTAAAGCTAATGTCATACCCTTTGATCCTGCATTGGAATTGTCATTAAAACGTCTCTTGGACTCCTTCCCCATGACATTCTGGTAGGGGTTCTTGCAGCATAATTCCACTTGCTGATGTTTTCCCTTGCATTGCATTTGGATGATGAATGGTCTCCTGATGCTCCTAGAATCTGCCTTCTTGCCCTTAGACACTGTCTGCATGAATGGGTCTTCTTTTTCCTTTCTAATGGCCCTGCTTGCCATCTGGAATGGTCTGGGCTCAAAAGCACTTGCAGGCAAAGCAGCTCTGGAAATTTCATTTTGCCTCCATCCCATTGCCCTTCCTTCTCACCTTCTTCACTCTGGCTCCTCCATTCTTTGGGTCTTCTTGTGCTCCCGTGCAGCCTCTGCTGTGCAGAATGGCCCCCATTCTCCAGCTGGTCCTCAGGACCAGTGAAACCTTGTCCAGTCTTTCTTCCTTTTCTTCAAGGCTTCCTCTGAAATTTCCATCACTAGACCTGTATGTTATGCTGTGTGGTTACAGGGATGGATAACATAGTCCTAGAAATCTTAAAAATATAAATAGACTTTATATTTTTAGAGAAGTTTTAGGTTCATGGCAGAGTACCCATATATCCCTGGACCGCACCCATGCACAGCTTGCTTACCCTCGCTATTCCCTATCAGAGTGGCACACTTGTTATAATTGATGAACCTAGATGGACACATTGTAACCACCTGAAGGCTGTAGTTTGCATTAGGGTTCTCTTGCTCGTGTACATTCTGTGGGTTTGGACAAATGTATAATGACACGTATCCACCATTGCAGTATCATTCAGAACAGTTAACTGCCTTAAAAATCCTCTGTGTTTCAGAGGAGGCTGGAACATAAATAATCACACTACAATTTTGACAGTATTGAAGTAGAGATGTGAAAAAAGAGTGTCCGGGCACAGAAGGGGGGGGCAGCTAACACACAGAAGTCTGGGGTGGGGATCAGGTAAAAAAAATTTTGAGAATAGGAGTCTTGTGAGAATAAAACTCTTGTACCCTGTCTTGGGGCTGAGGGGCCAAGCTGAGCAGAGGCACACAGGCATGAGTACCTGGGCATGTTTGAGGTAACACAGAATGTGGTATATTGATGGTGGTTAAGAGTGAGAACTCTACAATTCCATATGTGGAAATGTGATTCTGACCTCAGCATCATGCTTGCTTTGTGATCTTGGTCACATGACTGAGCCTCTGTCACTTCATCTGTAAAAGGGGATGATAATAGTGCTTTTTTGTAGAGCTGTTCTGGGCATTCAGTGGATGCATTTAATTAGCCCAGGGCCTGGCCTCAGTTTGTGGATCTGAATGTCAGCCAGTGGTGTTGAAGCAGAGAGGATGCTGGGAATGGTGTTCAAAAGGCAGATTGTAAAGTCTCTGGCACCATAGGAAGGAGTTTGGACTCCTTCTCTAAATCAGTGACTTTCAGTCTTGAGGGCACGCAAGAAACACCCAAGACTTTGTTAAAATGCAGATTTCGTAGTGCTTTCTCCAAAAATTGTTTCAACTGGTCTTGGCCAGGGCCCAGAAATCTGCATTTTTAATGGCTCTGATGTGAAGGGTCCAGATCACACTCTGGACTGGGTCATTGGGAGATCAGAATGCTTCTTGTACTATCTTTAGTACAAAACAAACCAAGAATTGACAGATGCCGAGACTGCAGAGAGATTTGGGACTTTGTTATGGTCAGGCAGCAGATCTGTCAATGGAGCCAGAGCCAAACCCCAGGCAGGCTTCTGGACTCTGAGCCCAGGCTTTTTCTTCTTTCTTCAGACAGCATCCGCCCAGTGCCGAATGAAAGCCCAACCAAACCCCTGGCTGCTGCTGGGCTTCAGGTCTGGATGGAACAGCTTGTGTGCCCTGGCAGGCTCAGATTCCATGAGGGACTGCACTGTCAGTCAGCATGTGTGATCAGCACACCTGTAGTCAGCACTGCCATTCTGGTCCCAGCTGCCCTCCCCCTGACTACTCTATAGATGAAGAGAAAAACACTTCTAAATGTCCAGGTCCTGGAATCTGACTCCTCATAGCTCTGGCAGCACAGATTCTCAGAAAGTGGAGACCAGGAATCCATTTTGGGGAGGGCTTTATGCAAAAGAGCACAAAGTCCTCGGGGGCGGGGGTTGTCTCATGAGGTGCTTCATTCTGGATGTTGGGGGTACTCTCCGGTCTGCTTGACCTTCAGGGAGGACTATGTTTTATTTCCTTGTGTCCTGCCTGCCCTCTCCTGGTTCTTAATAACTGTAAGAAATTATCACCATCTTTCATATGAGGGGTTCCCTCCTTTTGGTAGCCAGGACAAGTTCTCTGAGCTCCCTGGCTAACTCTCATTATCACCAGGCTTACACCCTGCCCCCACCTTCTCCAAGAGGATCCTGAAGACATTAATTGAGGTTGGTATGCCCCTGGTCATAGAAAGCTGTCCGTAAATCCTGTAGCAGGAGTCCCTACTCTGGTTTCCAGTTTATTCTTAAATCCTCCAAATCAGCCAGCTCCTCATTTTCAAACACAAAAGCTTTGAGTGCTTGAGTAGCCAGGACCTCTTTTTACTTTTTGGCTTTTCCTGGCAGAAATATTTGAGAGCAAATTTATGGAATTGGCTAGATGTTCTCTCTGCACCCTTCCCACCAGTGCCTTTTGGTGTGTATGGGGGACAAGGAGTAAAACCCCATATTAAGTGGCCATGAGGAACCTGAGAAAGGACCAGCTGCTCTGGCCCCAAGTAATGGACAGAGCTTATAAACTAAGTGCTGAGGCAACTGTGAATGCCCTGGCCTCAGAGACCTGTTGATGCTGAGCCTGGGGCTGACACAGGCCCTTGTTGGGGCCAGTTACCATAGCCCCAACAGAAGCTTAACAAGAAGCTTAAAGCTTCTTGGATGCTCAAGGCTTTGCAGAAATGGTACATTAAGTTCCCCAATCCCACTGTGGCCACAAAAGCATAGGCCCAGCCATTTCTGCACTTTTCCAGAGGGACTTGAGAGAGCAGAGGGTCCAGAGGGCTGCTTCTGTTAACTTTGATGGTGACTGGGGTGCCCCAGGAGCAATTGACTCTCCCACACCTCAACCTCCCCCGCCCCCCCGGCCAAATCATTTCTGTTCTCAGGCTGACGCTAAACAAAGCAACCTGGTTCTTTAGATGCATTATCTCAAATCATAACCAGCTGGGGAGCTGTTCACCCAATCCCATTTTACGTACAAAGACTAAATGATTGACCTGGGCAACTGCACAGTTGAGGTTCAGCCTCAGATTGGCGTGAATCCCTTGCTGGTGATGTCCCTCTGCCCAGGATCCCACATTGTGTCATGTCCCCTGGAAGTAGTCAGGTCATTATCCCTGGTGACAAGGAGGTTGCTTGGTAACCTAAACCAGTGGAAAAGCATGAACTGTAGCTTGACAGATTACTCAGGATAAATTGGTCCCAGTCCTGGGCATGTGCCGTTCTGGACATTCCCAGAACTCATGGAATTACTTGGAAAAGAAGGCGGTGGTTATAGGGAATTAGAGCCAAAAGAGAGAGAAAGTGCTGGAACTATATGTTGACAAGAGTTTGTCTAATTAAATATGTAGGTTTTAAATTACACTTGCCTCGTGATTCCACGCCTGCTGCCACCACCACGAGAGGCTTCAGTGCCAGCAGCTCAGTTTCCCTAGCTGTTCACATGCCGGGGAGGGCAGCGCTTGGAGGCACTCACCAGGGGCCAGGGCGCTTGAGAGCGGAGTGAACTTACCTTCAATGATCTAGCATGGGGACTTAGAGTCAACATTATTATTATCATAGGTCACTACTTTTGACTCCTGTTTTGATGGCTGATGTTGGCTGTGATTCCCAGAGAACACCTGTCGCGTCATCCTCCTCAGATATCTTCAAGTACATGCTCAATGCCAACCACGTTATGGGTGGGATTAAGGAGTGGGCACTGATTAGATCCGCAGTCTCCAACCCTGATGCACAGCAGAATCTCTGGGAGAACAAACAAACCCTGAACAGTCCACGAACAGACAGAGTCGCAAGTCTTGCCAAGCCCTGAGAGTGATTTAGTGGAGAAATTATGAATTTTTGCCAGGTAATAATTCTGGCACATAGCCAGGTTTGCAAAATCTTGAATCAACTGTCTTGGGAAAACAAAGGAATTCTAGGTTTTTTTTTTTTTCCACCTTTTAAAAATTTCCCATCTTTTGAAATGAAAAAGTAACCTTAACTAAACTTCCAGAATCAAGGTGATAGCAAAATAGCATCATATTTTGGTTGGAAACTTGGAACAAGAGAACCTTGAAGAGAGCAAGAGAACAGGCAGTTTCATAATCATGATGCCATTTGGGTTGAAAGTAGGAGGTCTCAGTAATAATGATAGCTGAGTAGGAATATGAGTGAGTTCCTTCACCTTTCCCCACCTACAAAATGCAGGGCTCATTCTGTGTGATTTCTGAGTTCCCTGCTGGGTTGGAAATTCTGTGATGAGAACCTTTGCACTCCGGAACACCCTTTTATGTCCAGTGTTTTAAATAAGATTATTAGATATTTACTGAACACTTGCTATGTGTCCAGGAATTGAAATTCTTTGAAAAATTGCTTCTGGGGTGGAAAAAAAAAAAAAAAAAAAGGAAAGACAGAGACTTGTGAAGCTCAGTGACTAAGAATTTCTGACCTTTTAATACTGCTTCGCTTTCTTGCTTAGGACCATTTTGTGTGGTTCAAGTGCAGGTTGCAGTGAGACAATGGGCTGAGAGCAGCAAACAAATGTAATCTGAGCAGTGGTAACTGTGTTTCTCAGCCCTTTGGATGGCAAATATTGCTAGGTGATAAAAAGCACTAATACATCAGGTGCTAATCTGGTGCTAAAATGCTGCTTCAGGAAAAAACGTATTCCCAGAAAGGAAATGCTGGCGATTTGACTTGACAGCAACAGCTGGAGGCCCCGATATTCATCCAGATAGGAAGCAGGAAAAAAATAAAAAGAAGTCGTATGCTGTATGGAAGAAACTGGTGTGCGCTGTGTCTCTTGGATGTTCTCGTTGCTGAAGGTTTGGGAAGGTGTTGATTATATGGTGTCTCAGCTGCCTTTGGGGCTCGGATTCCGAAATTCTCAGCTCAGTGAAGGGTACTCAGTGCAAGGGTCCAGGTGGGGCTCTGCCAATGGCTTTCAGAGTTGCACAGAAGTGCTGAAGAGGCAGGTGGGAGAGAGATGAGGTGGGGGGCATTGCATGATATCATCAGCAATCTCCTCAAATCAGAACAATTCTACTCCCATCTGCTGTATATACTGAAGATGAGGGGCCAGTTGGCCAGTTGGCAGAACTCACAAGCTCCTTTGGTGGCATTAGTCACCTATTTGGCAAAACAATTTGGACAGAGACTAAGTATTCAGTATGCCCAGCTTGGCTGGGGCAGTGAGTGACAGTGTTTGGGATGAGGTTGCTGGATGACGTGACCAGATTTCCTGGTACAGGGAACTGGGCAGATAGTACATTTGTTACTCCACACCTTCTCCCATGTCCCTGCATGGCTGTCCCATCTTCTAGGGGTGGTGAGGAGTGAGGGTGCAGTCCACATAGGGCAAACCAAGTCATTTTCACAATGGCCCTCTGGGCTAGCTGCTATTTTTCATGACTTTTAGAGGAGAAAACGGAGGCTCAAAAACTTTAAGGATCTCACCTGAGACCACAGAGCCAAAGAAAAGTGTTGGGGAGTCACTAAGGTGTGGGTTCAGAAGATACCTCCTGGAAGTGACCCTAAGCATACTCCCAAATAGCCTAGGCCTGGAAGCAACCCTAACCTTCTCTGGGTACCATGGAAACCAAGAACCTGGAGGTTGACCTGGCCAGGGCTTCTGAGAAGGAGGGAGGTGCAGGAGTTGGCCTGCTGGTCTTTGGAGGTCTGTGGTATAGTTCATGATAGTTCATAGCAGTGACCTGCTTCAGCTCACAAGCACTATGGTGCTGTGGGATCAGTCTGGGAAGAGAGATCTAGGAAGGACTCCATTTAACCCCAGAGTGGTCACAAACCTCCTGCAAGAGCTGAATGAAAATCCCTCTAGCAACAAACCAGAGTCGTAAACACTGGGCAATGCCATTGATGATATGAAGTGATAAATAGTTGAATTCCCTCAAATTGACAGAGTGCTGGAAATAACTCATTATTTTCCTGGAATATAGGTTGATTCATGATCCTGCAAGGTTTAGGGATCACAGTTTTACTCTCTGAAGAAAGTGTATTGTATGCAGAAGGCACTCCATAAACATTCCCTGAATGAACAGATAGAAAAGGAACAGAGGCAAAGTTATGTAAGGCATTTCTTCCACCCTGGGGTAAACACAGAAGCCTCAACCCCTCAGAAGGAAGCTTTACTAAGAATCAAACACATTTACTTCTAAAAAGTTGTGGAAAACTTGAGGTGATTTTCTTATTGCTTCATACTGTGTGCGTTTTATGTGTCTAAGGTAGGTTTGTTGCTGCTTCAGACCCTTATAAGGCCAACAGTCTACAAAGAAAGGGGCCAGAGTAATAACAGTGGCAACAGATGCCTTCTTTCCATTTTTTTTCCTGGCAGGCCTCTGAGGTGGAGTTTCCCTCTGGTATCGCTCTCAGGAGATAGACCCCAATCCAACCTTACGGTCTGACATCCCAGTGGCCTCACTGAGCCACAGACACATGTTTAGAATTCCTCAGTCAACTACGAGGCGGGCAAAGAAAGCCCCAAGCAAGAAAGGCAGACACTGGGCACTTTTGAACTTACCCTGGGTATTAAAGGAGCATTAAACAGGAAATGGTATGTGAAAACAGCAGACAGAGATTTTAGCTGACTCAAGAGATAGTTCTCCTAGGAGACAGTGGATGCATAGCCAGGTTTGCAGTGTGTGCATTTAGGAGATATTTTCCAGACAAAGTGTATGAAGCCCCACTTATGTGCCTAGTGTCCTCAATATGCAGAATTAAAGCCTTCTACAAAAGTCTGTGGACCAGAGCTGCATCTGTGCCTCCCTCCAGGTGGAGAGATCCACAGCAGGCTCTATTCTTCTGCCCAGGGCTGGCATTCAGCCTGCATGTGTGGGGGTAGGCAGCCTGGTTGCCTCTGGCTCATGTCCATTCTGACTGGTCGATGTCTGTGTTGTACCTCTTGTTAAATATTTTGAACATCGCTCCTGATCATAGGCATATCGTCGGTAATATTGATTAATAGAAACTCTCTAGGCAGTTTCTGCAGACTTCAATTCTTGTCCCTGCTCTTAACCAATGACTTTAAAGAAATGGTAGAAAATACTATTTGGAGAGGAGATAAGCTTGATAAACTAGACTCCATCTCAAGCTCTTCACTTGAATAGTTTTTTGGGTCTTGGTCATAGTGTGTCTTTTCTAGAGGGAGCTTCCACGACTCCTACTCTAGATTATGCCCCTTCTCTGGACCCATAGCTTGCAGTGCTTCCCTAGTTAATACCCTCCTTATACTCCATCATTCCTACTTGTTTTTAGTGAACATCCGTCTTGCTGCAAGGTGCATAGGGTCAAGGATCTCATGGATCCTGGTTACCCTGTGTGCCAGAGCCTGGCACCAAATAGGTTCAGTTAATATTTGTTGAACAAATGAGATGAAATAGGTGTTGAATATCTATTAGATGACAGATGTGATACCTGTCCTCAAGGGGGTGGGTCATTCTTTAGAGGACACAGCAAAAACATCACCATGTGTTATGAGCTTGAATGGCACCTATTCAAGGTGTTACAGGAAAGGCAGTAAAGGGAGCAATGAAGCCACTGCTGGGGGCGTGTGAGGGTGGGTGGTGGGCCATGATATAATGGTGAGAATTGGGGTAAGACTTTCTCGTGAAGGCAAGTCTCAAAGTAGAAACTTGGAGTCTGCCAAGTGAGGAAAGCAGTCCGAGAAGAAAGAACTGCAGATAGAAGTTCAGAGGGTACTAAACAGATGTGGCATATTTGGAAACGGCTCTCATTCAAATTGACAAGAGTTAGAAGCATCAGGAAAAACATAAATAACAGGCTAGAAAGGTCTTCTGAGGCATGCTAGGGGGCTGGGCCCTACTTGCTATATGACAGGAAACTCTTATAGCATTTTAATGAGGGCAGTTAATTTTCTCAAAAACACAGAATGAGTGATAAGTATGGAGAATGGGTTGAAATCAAAGATTCTGGCAGTAGGGCTATTTCCTGTAGGGCAGGTCCTTCCTTGTTGCAGCATTCAAGGAGTAAGGGAGAGGAAATAGTTATAGGTAGTGATGATGTTTCTACATAGAGGGATGAAATCTGTGTCCCGACAGGCTGGGAAGCAATGAGCTGTGATTTAAGACTCTTCTATGACCTCTCTGTGCCTTGGTAACAGAACCTGTAAAATGTAGGGATTGGACTGGTGTATCTGCCACAGCCCTGAACACTAACCTTCTAGAACTCTATGGAATCATAAACTAATAAGATGAAATAAAGCAGGAACTAGTGCTATTTTGCTGGTACGAATAGTGTTGTGGGAACACAAATTATAAGGAAATCAACAGAAATACTGCCTCAGCAGCAAGTCAGCCTGACCAGTAGTGTGAGAGGAAGGCTGGCCAAGAGGAAGAGTGGGGAGAGACAGAGAGGTCCCGCCCTTTGGGCACCAGCCAGGGCCTCTCTCTGAGATTGTACTGGGCTTCACTTTTTCAGAGGGACATGGACAATCAAGAAGGACAAGGTAGCTGGAGTGGTGAAAAGCCCAATGTCCAGATCACAGGAAAACTGAATGAAAGAATTGGGAATATTTAGCCAGGAAAACAGAACATTGGAGGAAAATGTATTCGCTGCCTCCATAGGTGGACAAAATGCCCTTGTGGAAAAAGGTTTTGATTTTGTTGGACTTCAGCAATCAGGCTTAGGACCAATGAGTGGAAGTTTCTGAAACCCATGGTTTGGTCAAACATATGTAAAAAAAAAAAAAATCTACCCACTAAATAGGTTTTTCAAAAATGAAAGCAAATTTTATAAATTTAACTCATTTGCCCATAAACTTTTCATGTGGGAAAGACAGAGTTCTGTTTTGTTTAGTATCAGCCGTATTATATATATCACATATAATGCCTGTCACACATTGCTTGTTTGGCACCTATTTATTTAAAGAGTGAACAAGGAAGGTGTATTGAATGAGCTGTGAACTGTTTTTTCATCCCTGGTATTAAAATTAATGTCTCAATCCTTAGCACTTTTATTTACATCCCTTACCACGTTATATTCTAATTTGTGCTTTCCATCACTCTTTCTACATAGGCTGTGAGCTCACCAAAGTGAGGGGTTGAGTGCTCATTGTGTCTTCAGTGTTCAGTCTAGGCACATGGCAAGTGCTCATTTGAGGAGGGGGCCATCTCATTTATTATTTAAACCAGGACTCTTAAAAAAAAAATAAACCAGGACTCTTTAAGAGTGCATGGGGTGCTGACCCAATGGGAACAAGCACCCCAGCATAAGATGGCTCCATGCTGGGCAAACCAGGTTGTTGTAGGTACCCTAATCAGTGAGTGCTGTTGAATGAATATAAAGTGAATGAGTTGAGGGAGCCTGCAGAGGCTTTTCTTCTATTGAGATTAAAAACTGCTCCCTGGGAATTCTACCTACTGGGCTTAGTTCTGTTTGACTAGACGCACAGAATGCATCAAGACTTCCTTTCACGTGGTCTTTAGGTATCTGAATTCATCTCTTGCTCCCCTTGTGCCAAATGTTCTCTCTTCTGGCCTAAACACTCCTAGTTTCTTTAAATACTCTTTTTTTACCTGGAGGTTAGCCCCACTCCATTTGAGGTTCTCTGCTTCTAAATAGGCTTCCATTTGACAAGGTCACTTTGGGTATTGTAGGCCTTGGCCCTTGCCAGTAAGTCTGGATTAGGGGTTCTGGCTGCTGACTCAGAGGCCTTCCCCAAACCTGTCAATAGCTGGGCTGTGCTTGGACTTTCCCTGGATGCAATGTCATTGCCTTGTTCACCTCGTTGATGGTCTTTTATCTTCTTTCTTCTTTGCTGTTTCTTTTCTTCTACTCTCCTTGTTTTCTTATGTCTTTCCTTTTCATTTTTTTTCCTCTAGATTTAATTAATCTTCTCAGACAATGTAGATCACTCTCAGCGTTTCAGTTGCTGTTTATTTTTATGGCAGTGAGTAGGGAGGGGATGTATAGAAGATTCTCAAGGGTTCTAAACTTGCAGTGAGAGGCTGAGTGTTCTGCATCCTCTGCGTCCTACTTCTCTCATATCCCCCATGCTGGGAACTTGACAATCTACCAGTAAACTGACTGAGCACTTAAAAAAATAACTGAGAGATACTAAATTTTGATGATCCCATTCCCCTTGCAGAAAATGCTCTATATAAATGTACATTATTATAAAATTGCTAGAAAGCCCTGAAGAGGGAACTGACCTTTTTCAGGTAAAGTCACATTATACCCTTGAGCTGTGTGTTCCATAAATTCTGAAATAAAACCCAAAGCCTCCAAAAGGTTAATAATCTCAACTAGAGAGGATTTTTTTTTTTTTCAGGAGAGGATGATGGTCTTTCTCATAAGCTTCTAACACTAGGTTAGTAGGTTCAACTGCATTTATGGGGGTAGAAGGATGGAAGAAATTGCATACCATTTTCTCTTTTTTCCCTAGTTTTATTGGGAAATAAATGACACACATCACTGTATAGATTTAAGGTGTACAGCATGATGGTTTGATTTACACGTATTGTGAGATGATCACCACAATAGGTTCAGCTAACATCCACTTCTCATATGGATCCAATAAAAAGTTTCTCCTTCTGATGAAAACTCTTAGGATTTTCTCTTTTAACTTTCCTATAGATCACACAGCATTGCCACCTGTAGTCATCATGTAGTCATCCCTAGTTGTTTATTTATCTCATAACTGTAAGTTTGTACATTTTGATCATCTTTAATTCCTCTCTCTCCCAAACTCCTTGCCTCTGGTAATGGCAAGTTACCAGATCAAGTCTGATCTCTTTTTCTAGGAGTTTTTCTTTTCTTTCTTTTTTTTTTTTTCTTCAGATTTCACAGGTAAGAAAGCAATCATACAGTATGTGTCCTTCTGTCTGAGTTCTTTCTTTTTTTTAAAAAATGTTTTATTTATTTATTCATGAGAGACACAGAGAGAGAGAGGCAGAGACACAGGCAGAGGGAGCCTGATGCAGGACTCGATCATAGGACCCTGGGATCACACCCTGAGCCAAAGGCAGATGCTCAACCACTGAGTCATCCAGGTGCCCCCTATCTGAGTTATTTCAGTTAGAAGAATGCCCTCCGAGTCGATGCATATTGTCACAAGTGGTAGGATTTCCTCATATTTTTAATGACTGAATAATATGCTATTGTGTGTGTATATATATAAATATATATACTCCAGCTTCTTTATCCTTTTATCCATTGGTGAACACTTAGATTATTTCCACAGCTTGGCCATTGTAAATAATGTTATGAACATGGGGTGCAGATATCTTTTCAAGATAGTGTTTTTGTTACTTTTGGATAAATACCGAGAAGTAGAATACCTAGATCATACAGTAGTTTTATTGGTAACTTCTTGAGAGTCCTCCATACTGTTTTCCATAGCAGCTGTGCCAATTTACAGTCTCACCAGAGTGCACAAGGGTTTCCAGTCTCCTCATCCTCGCCAGCATTGTTACCTCTTGTCTTTTTTATGATGGCCATTCCTGCAAGCGTGAGGTGATATCTCATTGTGTGTGTGTATGTGTGTGTGTTTTTAAGATTTTATTTATTTACTTATGAGAGACACAGAGACATATACAGAGGGAGAAGCAGACTCCCTGCAGGGAGCCCAAGATGGGACTTGGTCCCAATACCCCAGGATTATGCCCTGAGCCAAAGGCAGACGTTCAACCACTAAGCCACCCAGGTACCCCCTCATTGTGGTTGTAATTTGCATTTCCCTGAAGACTAGTGATGTTGAGTTCGTTCTTTCTTTCTTTCTTTCTTTCTTTCTTTCTTTCTTTCTTTCTTTCTCTTTCTTTCTCTTTCTTTCTTTCTTTCTTTCTTTCTTTCTTTCTTTCTTTCTTTCTTTTCCTTCCTTCACTTCCTTCCCCTTTCCTTCACTTCCTTCCCTTTCCTTTCCTTCCTTCCTTTCTCTCTGTCTATTCTCTCATATTCTTTCTTTGTTTCTTTCTTTCTTTCTTTCTCTTTCTCTTTCTCTTTCTCTTTCTCTTTCTCTTTCTTTCTTTTCTTCTTTCCCTGTTGGCCTTTTGTATATCTTCTTTGGAGAAATGTCTACTCAGGTCCTGTGCCCATTTTTTAATTGGGCTATTTGTTTTTTTTTTTTGCCATTGAGTTGTAGGAGTTCTTTGTATGTTTTAGATAATAACCCCTTATCAGATATGAGTTGCAAATATTATTTTCTATTCCCTAGGTTATCTTTTCATTTTGTTGATTGTTTCTTTTGCTGTGAAGAAGCATTTTAATTTGATGTAGTTCCACTCATTTATTTTTTATTTTATTGCTTGTAATTTAGATGTCATATCTGTAAAATCATTACTAAGACCCATGTCAAGGAGCCTTGTTCCTGTATTTTATTCTAGGAATTTAATGGTTTCAGGTGTTTAAGTCTTTAAGCCATTTTGAGTTAGTTTTTGTCAGTGCTGTAAGATATGAGTCCAGTTTCATTCTTTTACATGTGAATATCCAGTGACCCCAGCACCATTTATTGAAGAGACTGTCTTTTCTTCATTGAATAGTTTTGCTTTCCCTGTCAAATTTTAGTTGACTGTGTATGCTTTGATCTATTTTGGGCTATCACTTCTGTTCATTGTTCTATTTGTCTTTCTTATACCAATACCATGCTGTTTTGATGACTATAGCTTGAAATTAGGAAATATAATGCCTCCTACTTTGTTCATCTTTTCCAGGATTGCTTTGGTGGGTCTTTGGTGGTTCCATATAAATTTGGGACTGTTTTACTGCTTCTATAAAAAAAAAATGCCATTGGAATCTCAATAGAGATTGCATCAATTCTATAGATTGCTTTTGATATTTTAGCCATTTTAGCAATATTAATTATTCCAATCTGCAAACATAGTATATCTTTCCATTTATTTGTGTTTTCTTCAATTTCTTTAATCAATGTCTTATAGTTTTCAGTTCACCTCCTTAGTTAAATTTATTCCTAAGCATTGTATTGGTTTTGATGCTGCTGTAAATGGGATCAATTTCTTTATTCCTTTTTCAAAAATTTCATTGTTGGTGTATATAAATTCTATAGATTTTTGTATGTTAATTATGTATCCTGAATTCATTGATTAGATCTAACAGTTTTTTGGGTTGAGTCTTTAGGATTTTCTATATATGAAACATGTCAGCTACAAATAGGCTATTTTACTTCTTCTTTTCCAATTCTGATACCCTTTATTTTTCTTGTTTGATGAATAAACAAACAAGAACTTTCAGTACTATCCTGATCAGGAGTGGTGAGAATGGGCATTCTTGTCTTGTTCCTGACTTAAAGGAACAGCTTTCCTTCTTTTCACCATTGAGCATGATGTTTGCTGTGGGCTTGTCCTCCTTATTATGTTGAGATATGTTTTTTCTATACCTAATCTGTTAAGGACTTTTATCATAAATGGATGTTGAATTTTATTGAATGCTTTTTTCTGTGTCTAATGAGGTGATCATAAGATCCTTTTCTTTCATTCTGTTAATGTAATGTATCACATTGATTGATTTGCATAGGTTGAACCATCCTTACATCCCATTCCAGGGATAAATTCCACTTAATCATGGTGAATGATTCCTTTTAATGTGCTGCTGATACTTTGCTAGTATGTTGTTGAGAATTTTTGCATCTTTATCCACCAGGGATATTGGCCTATAGTTTTGTTTTGTTTTTTTTTCTAGTAGTGTCCTTTTCTGGTTTTGGTATTGGGGTAATGTTGGCTTCCTAAAATGGGTTTGTGAGTATTCTCGACTCTTTGAAATTTTGGAATTTTAAGAAGGATTAATGTTCATCTTTTTAAAAATATTTGGTAACCTGGGTTTTTCTTTATTGAAAAACTTTTGATTACTGGGTCAGTCTCCTAACTAGTAATTGGTCTGTTCATATTTTTATTTCTTCTTGATTCAGTCTTGGTGGGTTATATGTTTCTAACAATTTTTTTCATTTTTTTTCTAGGTTGTCCAGATTTTGGGCATATAATAGCCTCTAATAATCCTTTGAATTTCTGTGATACCAATTGTAATGCCTCTTTTTTTCATTAATAGCTTCATTGATTAGGTTTTTGCTTTTTTCCTTGCTTAGTCTAGCTAAGGTTTTGTCAATTTTTTTTTATCTTTTCAAAGAAATAACTATTAGTTTGGTTAATCTTTTTTATTGTGTTTCTGTTTTCTATTTCATTTATTTCTGCTCTGATCTTTATTACTTCCTTTCTTCTGGTAACTTTGAGTTCAGTTTGTTCCTTTACTAGTTCCTTAAGGCATAGAGTTAGGATGTTTATTTGAGAACTTTCTTCTTAATATAGACATTTATTGCTATAAACTGCACTCTTAAAACTGCTTTTGCTGCATCCATAAGTTCTGGTATGTTGTATTTCCATTTTCGTCTCAAGAAAGTTTTTGATTTCTCCTTTAATTTCTTCTTTTTTATTTTTAAAGATTTTTCTTTACTTATTTGAGAAAGAGTGAGAGAGAAGGAGCAGAGGGAGGGGTAGAGGCAGAGGGAGAATGAGAAGCAGATTCCTTACTAAGCAGGGAGCCCAATGCAGAGCTCAATCCCAGGACTCTGAGATCATGACCTGAGCTGAAGGCAGATGCTTAACTGACTGAGCCACCTAGGTGCCCCCTTTAATTTCTTCTTTGATCCATTGGTTCATCTTTGATCCAATGTTGTTTAATGTCCATGCATTTATACATTTTTCAGTTTTCCTCTTGTTATTGATTTCTAGTTTCATGCCATAGTGGTATGAAAAGATACTCGGTATGATTTCAATCTTCTTGAATTTGCTAAGACTTATTTTGTGGCCTAACATATGATCTATCCTAGAAAACATTTCACACATGCTTGAGAAGAAAGTGCATTCTGCTATTGTTGGGTAGAATGTTCTGTATATATGTTAGGTGTGTTTGGTCCATAGTGTTGTTCAGATCTGCTGTTTCCTTATTGTTTCTCTGTCTAGATGGTCTATCAGTTGTGGAGAGTGGGGTATTAAAGTCCCCAATTACTATTATATTACTGTTTACCTCTCTTTTTTGCTCTGCTAGTTTTTGTTTTATATATTTAGGTCCTCTAATATTGGCTGTATAAATACTTATAATTGTTATATCTCTTTGATATCCTTTGTATTGACTCCTTTATCATTATATAATAATCTTCTTTGCCTTTTTTATCATTTTTTTAAAGATTTTTATTTATTTATTCATGAGAGAGACACAGAGAGAGAGGCAGAGACACAGGCAGAGGGAGAAGCAGGCTCCATGCACCGGGAGCCCGACGTGGGACTCGATCCCGGGTCTCCAGGATCGTGCCCTGGGCCAAAGGCAGGCACCAAACCGCTGCGCCACCCAGGGATCCCCTTTTTTATCATTTTTAGTTTAAAGTCTGATATAAGCATATCTACCCCTGCTTTTGTGTGTGTGTGTGTGTGTGTGTGTGTGTGAGCATTTGCTTGAAATGTCTTTTTCCATTCCTTCATTCTTAGCCTATGTGTGTCTATAGGGCTAAAGTGAATCTCTTCTAGGCAGCATATTGTTGGATCTTGCTTTTGTTTTTTGATCCATTCAGCTGTTCTATGTCTTTCGGAGAATTTAATCCATTTACATTTAAAGTAATTGTTGATAGGTAAGGACTTACTATTGCCATTTTATTCATGTGTCCTGATTATCTTACAGATCCATTGTTCCTTGTTTCTTTCCTGCTGTGTTTTGTGGTTTTTGGCATCATGTTTCTTTTGTGTAGTAACTACAGGTTTTTCCCTTGTGATTACCATGAGGCTTACATAAAATATCTTAAACTTATAACATTGTATTTTAAACTAATAACACTAGGGATGCCTGGGTGGCTCAGTGGTTAAGTGTCTGCTTTCGGCTCAGGGCGTGATCCTGGAGTCCAGGGATTGAGTCCCACATCGGGCTCCCTTCATGGAGCCTGTTTCTCCCTCTGCCTGTGTCTCTGCCTCTCTCTCTCTCTCTCTCTGTGTCTCTCATGAATAAATAAATAAAATCTTAAAAAAAAAAAAAACTGATAACACTGTAACTTTGGTAGAAGTTATACTTTATACTTTTACTTCTTCTCCCCTTCTCATTTTAGGTTATTGCTATTATAAGTTACATATTTTTTATATTGTGTAACTAATAACAGATTGTATTTATGGTTATTTCTACTACATTCATTTTTAAAAACTTTTAAATTAGAGCTGTGAGTTATGTACCACTCTTACCACATTGCAGAATCTAACTATGACTCTATATTTACCATCCCCAGTGATATGTATGCTACCTTTTTGTGTTTTTATGATGTTAATTGGTGTTCTTTTATTTCTACTCAAAGAACTCCCTTAGCATTTTTTGTAAGGCAGTTCTGGTGGTAATGAACTCCTTCAGCTTTTGTTTTTTTGGGGAAAGTCATTATCCCCTTTAAATTTCTGAGGGACAGCTTTGCCAGGTATGAAATTCTTACACTGAATTCTTTGGTCAGGTGAGGGCAATGGTTTCTCTGTGTAGATGGGGAAGCCACGGGTTGTGCTCTCTGTTCATGTGCCACCATATGTAGGGCTGTTGAATGGGCTCCATAGTTTCCTGTGTGCTCTGGTTAGATTCCGTGGTCAGATAGGCTGAAGGCTGTATCCAATCATGAGTGGGGCTACCAATTATATTGCCTGCTCAGGTGCAAAAGGAGAAATGTCTCTAAAACTGGTAAAGCTCTTTGCTGTTTTAATACAAGCTGAGCTGATCCATATCCCAAGTTCCTTGGCTAAACAGGGCCACTGGCTTTGCTCCACAAACTCTTGGCTCTGTCTGCCCTATCCTCAGCTGGAGCACCAGTGGGCCACACAGCTTTCGGGTATTTTCACTAACCCTTCTGGTCATATAGAGCTGGAAGGTGCTTTCAAGTTTGGTGGGGCTGTGACTCTGCACCTTGCCTGGGTAGGGGCAAACCAGGCTCTAGGGCCAGCAGAATTCCTTGTTTGAGGCTCCAAATCAGGCAGATCTGCACCACATTGGGTTCTCTGGTGGGAGTGTGCCTTCAGCTTGGTTCTATAGATGAGCAAAGTCACTGGCTGGGGTTCCTACTTGGTAACTCAGCCTGCCAAGATTCCCGAGTGCTGGTTGTTGCAAGCCCTTTCCCCCTCTCTGTCACAGATTCTCAGTGGCTGGGCCCACAAATTGCAATGCCTGTGGTGTGAGATCAGAGTAGGAGCTCCCACAAAGTGACCCAGAATGCTGGTGTTGTGCCCAAGATCGCAAATCCGAGGAACCACCAAGGAGCCGACACCGATGCAAACACACGAGGGTTTATTTACAAGCTCGAGCTTGGGTCCAAGTGTACCCGACACAGCGGAGCAGGGACTTGGACCTGGAGGTGGGTTTCAGCTTAGTTTTAAGGACTGGTCTAGGGGACCTCCAGAAGGGCTGGAGCAATTCCTCAAGTTCTGTTTACATTTTGATATGGGGCCTTCAAGGGCATTGAGCTCTGTTCTTATTTTAATAGGGGCTTCCTGCCACTGGCTTGGGCTCTGTTCTCATTCTAATAGGGGCTTCCTGCCCTTGGCTTGGGCTCTGTTTTTATTCTAATAGGGGCTTCCAGCCCTTGGCTTGGGCTCTGTTTTTATTCTAATATGGGGCTTTCTAGGACATTAAGCTGTAAACTGTTTTCTTCCTGTAACTGAAGTAAGGTAAAGTTCAGCTCTTCTTCACAGGGGCCTGGGATGGCTGTACTTGTGCTAACACTGAACTTAAAGTGGAATGGCTTTAATTTTCTCGGCCTCCACACTGGGGGATCTGGTTGTCCCTCCTGGATTTTCTTCTCCCACTGAAGGAATTTGAGGCTCATAGGAGACCTCTCCACATAGTGCTGTGCCATCCTGGGGGAGGGATTATGCGGTCAGTGTGTAGCTGCTTGTCTTACCCTCTGACGCAGTCTGTCTTGGTCTCTGGTGCAGCAGGGTACTTCAGCCTCATCCTCATGTTTTAAGATTCTCTCAGTGGTGTCTCATTCTTTTCTTTTTTTTTTTTCAATTTTTATTTATTTATGATAGTCACACAGAGAGAGAGAGAGAGAGAGGCAGAGACACAGGCAGAGGGAGAAGCAGGCTCCACGCACTGGGAGTCCGACGTGGGATTCGATCCCGGGTCTCCAGGATCGCGCCCTGGGCCAAAGGCAGGCGCTAAACCGCTGTGCCACCCAGGGATCCCGGTGTCTCATTCTTGTAGAGATGTTAGTTGTTCTTATGTGAGGGAGCAAACTCAGGAACCAAAAATATGTCACTATCTTGGTTACATCAGTTGTCAACATACTATTTTCAACTCCTAAATCATTACTTCTGCTCTGCCTGTTAGGTAGTTGTGGGATTCTAGGAAAGCCATTTCACCTCTCTGGGTTCTGCATTCTCATTTCTACAATGAAGGTTTTGACCGAAAGACCTTTAAAGCCTGTCTGCAGCTCTAGTATTTTATGATTTAACATAAATGTTTAGAAGTAACTGTCCTGTTGGACTTGTAGTGCTAGATACAATGTTTTCTGTGATTGTACATGGCTTACTGTGTAGGGGAATGGCAAGCTTCAGTCAAAAGAGGGTCTCAATAGGATTCTGGAGTCTAGAAGTTCATGTCAAGTCATTGGTTGAAGAAGCAGTCAATATATGGCAGTAGTTTAGAGTGCAGTGGACCAAGGTGCATCTTCCTCAATGTGTGACATTGGACCTACTACTTAAAATCTCATGTGTCAGATGTGGATAATAAAAGTACCAACTTTGAGGGGCTGATGGGGAATTAAAAGAGGTACTATGTAAATGCTGACATGGTTCTTGGGATGTAGTACATGGTCAATAAAAGTTTGCTATCATTTTTCATTTGTGTAGACGATCTCGTGGATGATCTCTGTGGTCCCATCGAGCTCTAAAAGGCTGTAACTTTTATGGCTCTGTGGAAAATGTAGTGGCAGATGGCCTCCAGTATGTTTGGTTAGCTGGAATTTGGAGAATGAGGGCAAAGATCACATGAAAGCTCCAAGCTTATGATAATGGTAAATGCTATTTTTGAGTTATGATACATTTACTAACATAGTGGAGACCTTTTTATTAACCATCCCTCTTACACGCATTTCTGTTCTGCAATCACACTTATATTTTCCCAGGAGGTCGGGGAAGTCAGGGATGCATTTTGTGAAACCCCCTGCTAGAGGCTAAGGAGTTGGGGCTATTAACCTATTAGAAATACACTGCCTGAGGAAAATGATTCCTTTAGTAAATCTGAAATGATCACAAAGGGTAAAAGATCGTATCTGGGCACTGATGGGGAGGAAGCGCTGGCTCAGGGCTGTGTCTGGCCTTACTCACAGCCCAGCTCTGGGTCCAAAGTCCACAAGCCCGAGGCTCTTCCCTGGATCTGCTTCAGAAGACTGTCTTTGACTTGTATGAGTGATTGTTCTCCTGGGTGCCCTGACCCTGACTGTGACCATATGAGAACATCATTAGAAACCTTTGTAACTCTCTCCAGCCTATTACTCAGCTTAGCATGGCACAGCTGGGGCAGGATAGTGAAAGGTAGCTTGCGTGTGCAGATTGGTGTGACTGGGCTTGGAAGGCCGCTTAGCAGAAGAAACAAGTGATTGAAACCCAATGCATGGTAACTGTCTAGTAAGGGGCTATTTTATTGTGATGTTTGGCCTTAAACCTGTTGTATCACATGCCTGACTTTTAGAGTGAAATTAAAAATTAAAAGTTAAAATAGGTTTTTCTTAAAATCAGTGTAAGACATAGTAAATTTTGAAGAAACCAATGCATACCAATTCAGTGGCTCTTTATATTTAATAGTAAATAATAGAATCTGTAAACCAAATAGAATGACCTGTTAACTGCATGTAAAACGAAATTAGGGTCAATGCAAATTTCAAATAAGCACCATACCTGGTATATTTAACTGGGACATTGCATTTTAAAATCCTCTCTACTACATCCCACCCATCCCCTGCATTTCTTTCTCAGTGGACAGTGCTAATCTTAGAGAAGAATCATAAAGGGTTTTATCTTTTCAGGTGTAGGGACTTCTCTTTTGACTCTGGGGTTGCCACAGTGCCTGTGAGACACCATCATCTGACACAGGGTGAGACTGCTCATTAGTAAGATCAGTGATATGATTGAAGGTGTATAGACGAATAATATCTTAAAAATTCAGTTATTCATTTAGAACCCATTTAATCAGATACAATTAAAACAAGATGGGAACTGAAATTAAACCAAAATAAATAACATTTGACCCTCAGCTCCTACCTGTGACTTTTTATGTCTCAGTCTCCAAGATCAACGGAATGCCATGTCCCTGGAGTGGCTTGCTTACACTGATCCCACACCTTCCAAGTCCTGCCCCCACCTGTGCCCCTGGCAAGTGTTCAGCAGTCAATGAGGACTTCTTCCTTGTTATCTCCAGCCCCTCCAATGTACCTGGCCTTGTACATGGCTCTGATTTTGTTCCGGTCATGGTGATCTGCTCATCAGTGCAGTTTAGCTTCAACTTTCCTCATTGGTTGGGAGCTGTCCATCACAGGTAGCACTAAGCCTAGGCTACAGTGTGAATTGCTTGCCTGGGAGTTGACCCTCAATTTGCATTGGCCTTTGGCACACATGCTCCTTTCTGACTTCTGACTATGCACCTGCTTCCACTCTTGGCTATGTCCCTTCCCATTGGCCTCCATGCTCCTTGAGTTTAGTGAGGTTCTGGCCATGACTTGCCCTAACACTCTCCTATGCTTACCTTCTCACTCATCTCCTTTCTGTTACATGATGTCACAGACCAATCCCTTTCACTGCTATTCTTTTCATAGGATGCTGCCCTAGAATCGCTGTTGGCTCTCTGGATTACAGGGTGTGTCATGGAAGAACAGTGCGTTGCAGTCAGACTCTGGGCCTTCCAAGCCCAGACTCTGGTCCAGACTTTCTACTTGCTAGTTGTATAACCTTAAGTCAGTGAACTCTTTGTGTATCTTATCTGCAAAATGAGAATAATAATGGTACCTACCCTACTTACCTTAAAAGTGATTACGAGGACTAATGATCCTGGGTGTATTTTTGGATTTTAATTTGCTAGTCATCTATCTTCTCTGGAGAAGGGACTGTTCAAATCTTTTGCCCATTAAAAAAAAAAAAAAAAAAAACTGAATTGTTTTCCTTTATTGAGTATTTAGAATTCTTTACATATTCTAGATATAGGTCTTTTACCAGATACATACTTTGCAAAAATCTCTCCTAGACTGTGCTTGCCATTTCATTCTCTTAGTAGTATTATTAGAAGAGCAAAAGATTTTAGTTTTGAAAAAGTTTAATATGTTCTTATAAATAGTATTGTTTTTCCTTTGGGGCCTATTTAAGAAATCTTTGCCTACCCAAATATGCTTTGTACCTGTGGTTTTTTTTTTTTTTCCTTAGAAGTTTTACAATTTTTGTTTTATAGTTAGGTCTATCATTCATTTTAACTGTGTGTGTGTGTGTATGTATTTGTGTCATGTGAGGTCAGGGTTGAAGTTCATCATTAGTCATTAATGAAATAACCACAATTTGCTATCACTATGTAACTATAAGAATGGATAAAACTAAAGACCGTACCAACTGTTAATGAGATTTTGGAAGTGTTGAAGCCTCATGTACTCCTGGTAGAAAAGTAAAATGCTATAACCATTTTGATAAACAATTTGAAATTTCTTAAAAAGTTAAACATACACTTAATCTACTTGTGTAGGTATTTATCCAAAAGGACTGAAAACATATATACCTACAAGGATTTATGCATAAGTGTCTACAGTTGTTCTATGTATAATTGCCCCAAACTGGAAACAACTCAAATGTCCAATCCATAAGAGAATGGCTAAATAAATTATGGTATATCCATAAAATGGAATACTAGTGAGCAATTGCATGGCTGAATCTCAAAATAATTATGGTGAATAAAAAGACAATATCATACAAATCCATCCAAATAAAATTTTACAAAATGTAAACTAATGGAAACAGAAAGCAGATCAGTGTTTGCCTGGAGATGGGGGTGGAGTCAGCGTGGAGTGGCTATGAAGGGGCATGAGGAAGGTTTGTGGGGTACATTGGTGAATGTAGCAATGGCTTCACAGAACATACATATATGAAAGCAAACTAAATTGTATGCTTAAAACATGCAGTTTATTGTATATCAATTATCTTATTAAAATTGTTAAATGGGGAAATATTAGAATAAAGATTCACCAATGTAAAAAAAAAAAAAAAAAAAAAAAGGAAGTGTGGGAGGCAATTCTAAGTCCCCAGTGAGCTAATACCTGGGAAACTGCATTGATAGCCTAAATCTGCTCTAGAAATGTGTATGGTCATCATTATCTGTGCCATATAGATTAGGAAATTTTCCAGTGAGAGGAGCAGACCAGTTTCTGGAGGGCCTCAAAATCTAGTTTTCCCAACTCCACCCAGGGAAAATGTCAACTAAGATTATAACACACATGACTGGAAAAAGGCCTGATTGCATCCTGGGACATGCAGACCCTCAAAGGATTTCTCTTGACCATATCCCAGTCCCTTCATCCCCCTCATTCCCCTCTCTCACTCCCAACAAAAAAACAAATAGTGATGCGGAGCATTTTCTCTTGGGCTTGTTGGCCATGTCTATGTCTTCCTGCTGTGGGCTATTTGTAGATGGCTTTTAAGATGCTGAGGAATGTTCCCTCTATCCCTATACTCTGAAGAGTTTTGATCAGGAATGGATGCTGTATTTTGTCAAATGCTTTCTCTGCATCTATTGAGAGGATCATATGGTTCTTGTTTTTTTTTTTCTCTTGATATGATGTATCACATTGATTGCTTTATGAGTGTTGAACCAGCCTTGCATCCTGGGGGTAAATCCCACTTGCTCATGGTGAATAATCTTCTTAATGTATTGTTGGATCCTATTGGCTAGTATCTTGTTGAGAATTTTTGCATCCATCTTCATCAGGGATATTGGTCTATAATTCTCCTTTTTGGTGGGGTCTTTGTCTGGTTTTGGAATTAGGGTGATGCTGGACTCATAGAACGAGTTTGAAAGTATTCCCTCCATTTCTATTCTTTGAAACAGCTTTAGTAGAATAGGTCTTATTTCTTTTTTAAATGTTTGGTAGGGTTCCCCTGGGAAGCCATCTGGCCCTGGACTTTTAGGACACCTGTACCCCAATGTTCATAGCAATGTCCACAATAGCCAAGCTGGTAGGAGCCACGTTGTCCTTCAACAGATGAATGGATAAAGCAAAAAATATATATATATAGGGATCCCTGGGTGGCGCAGCGGTTTGGCGCCTGCCTTTGGCCCAGGGCGTGATCCCGGAGACCCGGGATCGAATCCCACATCGGGCTCCCGGTGCATGGAGCCTGCTTCTCCCTCTGCCTGTGTCTCTGCCTCCCTCTCTCTCTCTCTGTAACTATCATAAATAAATAAAAATTAAAAAAAAAAAGAATGATGGAGCTTTAAAAAAATATATATATATATTACTCAGCCATCAAAAAGGACAAATACCTACCATTTTCTTCGATGTGGGTGGAACTGGAGGGAATTATACTGAGTGTTATAAGTCAATCAGAGAAAGACAATCATTATATGGTTTCACTCAGATGTGGAATATAAGAAACAGTGAAAGGACTACAAGGGAAAGGAGGGAAACTGAGTGGAGAAAAATTAGGAAGACAAACCATGAGACACTCTTAACTCTGGGAAACAAAGAGTAGCCAAAGGGGAGGAGGGTGGAAGGATGGGGTAACTGGGTGATGGGCACTAAGGAGGACCCTTGATGTTATGCTATATGTTGGGAAATTGAATTTAAATAAAATATTTTTTTTAAAAAGTCTGTCCCTTAGGCCTGGGGGAAAAAAGAAAGTTGTTATGGGTTAATTTGTGCACTCCTCCCCCAATTCCTATGTTGAAACCCTGACTCCCAGTACCTCAGAATGTGACTGTATGCAGATAGGGGTTTTTAAAAGTTAACTAAGCAAAAATGAGTTCATAAACTGTCCAATCTGATCAGTATCCTTAGAGGAAGAGATTAGGGCACATAAATACATAGCCCAAGGGATGTCCATGTCAGGACGCAGTGAGAAGATGGCTACATATAAACCAAGGAGACAGGCCTCAGGTGAAACCAATCTCCTGACACCTTGATCTTAAACTATAGCCTCCAGAATTGCAAGAAAACAAATATCTGTCATTTAAGAGGTCCAGTGTGTGATATTTTGTTGTGGTAGCCCTAGCAGACTAATATAAGAATTGAGGTAGGTTGTTTTTCCTAATATTAGGCATATATTATCATGACTGGGCAGGACTTGAACATCCATCTGACTTTAAATTTTACGGTCTCACCAAAACCCCTGGGTTTTCATCTTTCCATGAGAGATTGATGGTGATGCTATGAGGCAGCTAAGGAGAACACCATTTCCACAGATCAGCTGCTGCTGTCAGAAGGAAATGTTTCTGAGTACCTAACAGATCACATTCTAAAAGCAAGCCGCGGGCAGTTGGCTAGCTCATTTGGAAAAGCATTCAACTCTTGATCTTGAGGTCATGAGTTTGAGTCCCACATTGGGTGTAGAGATTACTTAAATGAAAAACAAATAAATAAATAAAAGGAAGCCAAAGCATCCTTTCCTTCTATCAGTTTACTTGCTTGGGTGTGATGACTGTCACATTTAGAGGTGATTTGCTTAAGGAAGGTGCATTTTCCCCCCCAAACTCAGAACTTTTGAGAGGCAGTGCTGGTTAGTAATTAACTGTTGCTGATCATTAGAATCATCTCATCTTCTGAAACATCCTAGGAAATGGCTAAGAGTGATAGAAACACTATTTCCTGTTCTTTTTGTTACTTCTGTCCCCTCAGATTTGGCCTTCTGGGAGCTGAAACATTTTGTTTTTACATTTGTCTGTCCTCAGTGATATTATAATGTTCACATTTTAAGGACTTATCATATTAGGGCTTCCTCAGGATGTTAAAAAAAATCAGTTTCTGTCAAAGAAAAAAGAGGAAAAAAAATAACATATTTGACTTTTAATTCTAAATACAACAAAATAAAATGTGTTTTGACCTGACTAGCTTCTGGAATTTTCCTGACAAGCAAGTGGAATAAAGGGATAAGAAAGAGATTTGGAATATAAGTTAGAGAAGGTCACCCATCCCATGGTATCTTAATCTTCCCTACTTTGGAAAGTGTATACAATTTCCTTTCGGTTCAACACGTATTAATTGAGACTGTACTCCTTGTTGGATATTATATCATAAACAGTGTAAGAGGGGGTCCCTTCTGTTAAAAGATTTTGAGCTTGTGTTGATAAGTGGCTCTGCGTATGATTTCCATAGCCTATGCCTTAAGAGAGGCCACATTGTGGAAAGGGAGAACCTAGGATGGGATGAGTGGTCTCTCCAGATTGAAAAGTCATAATTGAGAAGTTGCCAGGGTTCAGAGGGCAGAGCTCAAGAGAGGAGATTGCTGCACAGAAAGGAAACTCCAAAAATCTGCAGGAGGTCCTCGTAAGCATTCAAGTGAGTATTGCTCAGTGTATGCAGAAGAGGAATCCACTTTCAGGGAGGAAAAAAACAATCCAAAAAGACTAGAGGAAGCAATGCCTGATGTTCACACAGTACCAGAAATAGTGTCTGTCCACATCAGCCAGGCTGGAAAACTCGTAACACATGGGACATGAGGTAGAGTCCTCAGAAAACTTGTCTTCAGTTATGGACTAATTAGCTGTAGATTGTACACTGCTCTTTTTAAACATTACTTGTGTTTTAAAAAATCTTAAAAGCAAGACCCCCAAAGAACAATTTTTCCAGTTAACATAACTGTGTACCAGAACAAAATACAAAAATTTAGGAATACAAAAATATTCAGAAACACAGTAAAATTCATAATGTGTGGTATCCACTAAAAAATTACCAAGTATGTAAAGAAGCAATAAAATACAAATAAAATGAAGATAAAAACCAATCGGTTATAACTGACAGACTTAACTCCACAACTGAAAAATGCTAAAACTGACATTAAACAGTTTTAAAGGAAGTTAAAATAATTATTATAATTATAGTGGGAGGCGGGGCAAGATGGTGAAAGAGTAGGGTCCCCAAGTCACCTGCCCCACCAACCTACCTAGATAACTTTCAAATCATCCTGAAAACCCAAAATTTGGCCTGAGATTTAAAGAGACAACAGCTGGAATGCTACAGTGAGAAGAGTTTGGGCTTCTATCAAGGTAGGAAGACGGAAAAAAATAAATATAAAAGCATCCAAGGGGGAGGGGCTCCGCCAGGAGCCGGGCTCAGGCCGCCCGGGAGCACCCCCAGGACAGGAAAGCCCCGTCCTGGAGAACCAGGAACTTTACCAATTTTCCCCGATGGAAAGGCGCTTGCAGGGAGCTTGGGCAGGACCCCAGGAGGGGCGGGGATGCCCTCAGGCTCCCGGGGGCACTAACAGAGGACCTGCGCCCGGGGAGCGGGGGAGAGCGGCCACACCCCGCGGCCGAGCTCCCTAAAGGGCTGCAGCTTGCACGGCGGGGCCGGGAGCAGCTCGGTGTTGGTGGCTCAGGTGGCGGCTGCCGTGGAGGGGGCTGCACGGACCGGGAGAGCGATTCCAGTGGTGCAGGTCCGGGAGCCCAGGGCGCCAGGGGACATAGCCCAGGATCCGGTGCTTCCCCCGGGACACGTGGAGGCCAGGAGGACACAGGACAGCGAGGACACTCCTGCCGTTGGGCGGCCCTGAGCTGTGCAGTTTGGCACCCCAGAGCATCCAGACCCCTGAGGACTGGGAGACTGCGGTAGTTACTGCTGGAGCTGACTCTAGGGCTAGAGAGCTGGCCGCCACCACTGTTGTTCCTCCTAGTGTCACTTTGTACCTGGGACTGAGCAGGGGCCTCACAGGATAAACAGCTCCCATTGAGCCTGTGCACCTGGCAGGGGGCGGAGCAGCTCCCCCAGGTGCTCACACCTGAGAATCAGCACATCAGGCCCCTCCCCCATAAGACCAGCTGGAAGGACAGGGGAAGAGCAAGTTCTTGGCCAAGCAGCGCTGGAAAGTTCCAGAGGACGTCTAGGGACTTACAGTATATAGAATCAGGAATACCCCTCCTTGTTTTTTTGTTTGTCCCCCCCCCCCTTTTTTCTCTTTTTTCCTTTTTCCAGTACAACTTGTTTTTAGCCACTCTGCACCGAGCAAAATGACTAGAAGGAAGAACTCACCACAAAAGAAAGAATCAGAAACAGTACTCTCTCCCACAGAGTTACAGAATTTGGATTACAATTCAATGTCAGAAAGCCAATTCAGAAGCACAATTATAAAGCTACTGGTGGCTCTGGAAAAAAGCATAAAGGATTCAAGAGACTTCATGACTGCAGAATTTAGATCTAATCAGGCCGAAATTAAAAATCAGTTAAATGAGATGCAATCCAAACTGGAGGTCCTAATGACGAGGGTTAACGAAGTAGAAGAAGGAGTAAGTGACGTAGAAAACAAGTTGATGGCAAGGAAGGAAGCTGAGGAAAAAAGAGAAAAACAATTTAAAAACCATGAGGAAAGGTTAAGGGAAATAAATGACAGCCTCAGAAGGAAAAATCTACGTTTAATTGGGGTTCCAGAGGGCGCCAAAAGGGCCAGAGGGCCAGAAAGTGTATTTGAACAAATCATAGCTGAGAACTTCCCTAACTTGGGAAAGGAAACAGGCATTCAGATCCAGGAGATAGAGAGATCCTCCCCTAAAATCAATAAAAACCATTCAACACCTCATATTTAATAGTGAAACTTGCAAATTCCAAAGACAAAGAGAAGATCCTTAAAGCAGCAAAAGACAAGAGATCCCTAACCTTTATGGGGAGAAGTATTAGGTTAACAGCATACTTCTCCACAGAGACCTGGCAGGCCAGAAAGGGTTGGCAGGATATATTCAGGGTCCTAAATGAGAAGATGCAGCCAAGAATACTTTATCCAGCAAGGCTCTCATTCAGAATGGAAGCAGAGATAAAGAGCTTCCAAGATAGGCAGGAACTGAAAGAATATGTGACCACCAAACCAGCTCTGCAAGAAATATTAAGGGGGACTCTGTAAAAGAAAGAGGAAGTCCGAGGAAACAACCCACAAAGACAGAGACCGAATAGGTATTATGATGACACTAAATTCATATCTTTCAATAGTAACTCTGAATGTGAATGGGCTTAATGATCACATCAAAAGGTGCAGGGTTTCAGACTAGATAAAAAAGCAAGACCCCCCCCCCCCCCCAAAAAAAAAGCAAGACCCATCTATTTGCTGTCTACAAGAGACTCATTTTAGACCTAAGGACACCTCCAGCCTGAAAATAAAAGGTTGGAGAACCATTTACCATTCAAATGGTCCTCAAAAGAAAGCAGGGGTAGCCATCCTCATATCAGATAAATTAAAGTTTATCCCAAAGACTGTAGTGAGAGATGAAGAGGGACACTATATCATACTTAAAGGATCTATCCAACAAGAGGACCTAACAATCATTAATATTTATGCCCCGAATGCAGGAGCTGCCAAGTAGTATATCAATCAATTAATAACCAAAGTTAAGACATACTTAGATAATAATACACTTATACTTGGAGACTTGAGCATGGCGCTTTCTGCAATTGATAGATCTTCTAAGCACAACATCTCCAAAGAAACAAGAGCTTTAAATGATACACTGGACCAGATGGATTTCATAGATATTTACAGAACTTTACATCCAAATGCAACTGAATACACATTCTTCTCAAGTGCACATGGAACTTTCTCCAGAATAGACCACATACTGGGTCACAAATCAGGTCTTAACCAATACCAAAAGATTGGGATAGTACCCTGCATATTTTCAGACCATAATGCTTTGAAACTAGAGTTAAACCACAAGAATAAATTTGGAAGCATTTCAAACACGTGGAGGTTAAAGACCATCTTGCTAAAAGATGAAAGGGTCAACCAGTAAATTAGAGAAGGATTAAAAAGATTCATGGAAACTAATGAGAATGAAGATACAACCGTTCAAATTCTTTGGGATACAGCAAAAGCAGTCCTGAGGGGGAAATACATTGCAATACAGGCAGCCATCCAAAATTGGAAAGAACTCAAATACAAAAGCTAACCTTGCACCTAAAGGAGCTGAAGAAAGAACAGCAAATAAAACCTTCACCCAGCAGAAGAAGAGAATTAATAAAGATTCGAGTAGAACTCAATGCAATATAGACCAGAAGAGCTGTGGAACAGATCAACAAAACCAGAAGATGGTTCTTTGAAAGAATTAATAAGATAGATAAACCATTAGCCAGCCTTATTAAAAAGAAGAGAGAAAAGACTCAAATTAATAAAATCATGAATGAGAAAGGAGAGATCACTACCAACACCAAGGAAATACAAACGATTTTAAAAACATATTATGAACAGCTATACGCCAATAAATTAGGCAATCTAGAAGAAATGGACGCATTCCTGGAAAGCCACAAACTACCAAAACTGGAACAGGAAGACAGAGAAAACCTGAACAGGCCAATAACCAGGGAGGAAATTGAAGCAGTCATCAAAAACCTCCCAAGACACAAGAGTCCAGGGCCAGATGGCTTCCCAAGGGAATTCTATCAAACTTTTAAAGAAGAAACCATACCTATTCTACTAAAGCTGTTTGGAAAGATAGAAAGAGATGGAGTACTTCCAAACTCGTTCTATGAGGCCAGCATCACCTTAATTCCAAAACCAGACAAAGACCCCACCAAAAAGGAGAATTATAGACCAATATCCCTGATGAAGATGGATGCAAAAATTCTCAACAAGATACTAGCCAATAGGATCCAACAATACATTAAGAAGATTATTCACCATGAGCAAGTGGGATTTATCCCCGGTATACAAGGCTTGTTCAACACTCATAAAGCAATCAATGTGATAGATCATATCAACAAGAGAAAAAAAACAAGAACCATATGATCCTCTCAATAGATTCAGAGAAAGTATTTGACAAAATACAGCATCCATTCCTGATCAAAACTCTTCAGAGTGTAGGGATAGAGGGAACATTCCTCAGCATCTTAAAAGCCATCTACAAAAAGCCCACAGCAGGAAGACATAGACATGGCCAACACGCACATGAGAAAATGCTCCGCATCACTTGCCATCAGGGAAATACACATCAAAACCACAATGAGATACCACCTCACACCAGTGAGAATGGGGCAAATTAACAAGGCAGGAAACCACAAATGTTGGAGAGGATGTGGAGAAAGGGGAACCCTCTTACACTGTTGGTGGGAATGTGAACTGGTGCAGCCACTCTGGAAAACTGTGTGGAGGTTCCTCAAAGAGTTCAAAATAGACCTGCCCTACGACCCAGCAATTGCACTGCTGGGGATTTACCCCAAAGGTACAGATGCAATGAAACGCCGGGACACCTGCACCCCGATGTTTCTAGCAGCAATGTCCACAATAGCCGAACCGTGGAAGGAGCCTCAGTGTCCATTGAAAGATGAATGGATAAAGAAGATGTGGTTTATGTATACAATGGAATATTACTCAGCCATTAGAAACGACAAATACCCACCATTTGCTTCAATGTGTATGGATCTGGAGGGTATTATGCTGAGTGAAATGTTCTCATTCATTTGAGGAATATAAATAATAGTGAAAGGGAATAGAAGGGAAGGGAGAAGAAATGGGTAGGAAATATCAGAAAGGGAGACAGAACATAAAGACTCCTAAGTCTGGGAAACGAACTAGAGGTGGTGAAAGGGGAGGGTGGGGGGTGGGGGTGAATGGGTGATGGGCACTGAGGGGGGTACTTGACGGGATGAGCACTGGGTGTTATTCTGTATGTTGGCAAATTGAACACCAATAAAAAATAAATTTATTATTAAAAAAATTAAACATAGAGAGAACAGAAATGGGTGAAAAGCACCAGTGTACTGTGGAGCAAATTCAAGTAGCATATTTGGACTAGATTCAGAATCCTCCACATTTGAAGGGAATAGAAAGATTTTTGAAGAAACAATGACTGAAAGTTTTAAAAATCTGATGAACACTATCAATTTACAGATCCAGAAAGTTCAATTAATCCCAGGAAAAAGTCACATTAAGAAAACAGTGTCGTCACATCCTAATCAAATTGCTCAAAATCAGTGATAAAGAGCAAATCTTAAAAGTAGTCAGGAAAGGAGGGGAAAAGGTAAGAAGGGAAAAGGTAAGAAAGGTAGCAGATTTCTTCTTGGAATTATTCAGGTACGAGGTTAGTGGAACAATACCTTTACTGAGAGAAAAAAAAATTGATTAATTTAGCATCTATATTCCATGAAAATATCTTTTAAAAAATTAAGGCAAAATAAAGAACTTACAGACATTCTGGAGTTGAAACAACTCATTACCAGCATACCCACACTACAAGGAATTTTAAAAGAAATTCTTCAGGCAGAGGTAAATAATATCAGATGGAAGTCTGTCTGTACATAAGAATGAGGAGCACCAGAAATTTATAATAGCAAGTAAGAATTTTTTCTTATTAAAATCTCTTTAAAAAGATAATTTGCTATTTGAGCAAAAATAATAACTGTGTGTTTATTACATCTACAAAATTAAAATGCACGACAGCAAATTAAACCCAACATAAGCAAAAGAAGGAAGATAATAAGAATGGAAATCAATGAAGTAGAAAAAAAAAAGAAAGAAGAAAAAAACCCAATGAAACTAAAAGCTGGATCTTTGAGATAATCAATAAAATTGATAAAACTACAGTCAGGCTGATCAGGATAAAAAGAGGAGACAAATTACCAATATCAAGGATGAGAAAGGTGGTATCCCTTGAGGTTCTATAGATATTAAAAGTATAATTAGGGAATACTATGAACAACTTTATGCCCATAAATTTGACAACTTCATTGAAATGGGAAAATTCTTTGGAAGGCAAAAGCTTCCAAAACTCACTTAAGAAGAAATAGGTAATTTGCTTTGACATGGATGAAACTCAAGGGTATTATGCTGAGTGAAGTAAGTCAATCGGAGAAGGACAATCGTCATATGGTTTCACTCATACGGGGAATATAAGAAATACTGAAAGGGATTATAAGGGAAAGAAGGGAAAATAAGTGGGAAAAATTAGGGTGACAAAACATGAGAGACTTCTAACTCTGGGAAATGAACAAAGGGTAGTGGAAGGGGAGGTGGGTGGAGGAATGGGGTAACTGGATGACAGGCACTGAGGTGGGCACTTGACGGGATGAGCACTGGATGTTATACTATATGTTGGCAAATTGAACTTCAATTTAAAAAAAACTAAAAAAAAAAAAAAAAAAAGAAAGAAGAAATAGGTAGCCTGAATAGCCATATATTGATTAAAAATACTGAATTGGAATTTTAAAATATTTCCATAAAGAAAACTCTAGATTTAGACAATTTTGTTAGGGGGAATTCTTCCAAACATCAAAAAAAAAAAAAAAACAAACCAATTATACCAACAATGCCAACAATACAAACTCTTCTAGAATATGGAAGTGAAAGAAATGCATACCAACACATTCAATGGGAACAGTACTAACCAAATACCAATCTAGAAAAGTCCTTACAAAAAAAGGCTACAGACCAATATCTCTCATAACTATAGATGCAACAATTTTATTTTTTTCAAAGATTTTATCTATTCATGGGAAACACACATACACACAGAGGCAGAGACATAGGAAGAGGGAGGAGAAGCAGGCTCCATGCAGGGAACCCAATGCGGGACTTGATCCTGGGACTCTGGGATTATGCCCTGAGCTGAAGGCAGATGCTCAACCACTGAGCCACCCACACATCCCTTAGATGCAAAAATTTTAAAGCAACTTTTAGCAAATCTTACCTGACAATGTGTAAAACAAGATAGCACATCATGGCCATGTGGAATTTGTCCCAAGAATGCTGCCTTAACATCCCCAAATCAATCAATTTAATTCACCATATTAATAAACTAAAAAGGAAAAAGTATAGTATCATCTCAATAGATGTAGAAACAAAACATTGGATACAGTCCCATATCTATAGTTGAAAAAAACCTCTCAGGACATGAGTAGAGTGGAATATCCTCTGTCTAATAAAAGGCACCTACAAAAACCTGGTTAACATTTTACCGAATTAACTTAAAATAGATTGCAGATCCAAATGTAAGGCCTATTATAAACACTATAAACACATAGAAGAAAACATTACAGCAGACTCAGATTAGGAAGAGCCAGAAGAATCACTGACTGGAAGAACTCTACCATGTTTGGAAAAGTCAAGACTGGAGGCAGCAAAGGTAGCTCAAACAAGTAGACTTTCTTCTGCTGCCTGCTACACAGGCCCCTGGAAGCACAATATCTTTTCTTTGAGCTCAGTGCTTAAGAGCCCTTAAAGTCAACAGTTTGTCTCCTTCAAGGCAAAGCAGCCAGTATAGGTAAAGTTTCAAGGGAGCCAGTCATCATCAATGGGACTGTGCTAGAATGCAAGGTGCAGAGAGCAGGAAACACAGGAGGTGCTGTATCTGTAAGTGAGGGTGTACATATGTAGCACAGCAGTGCCACACTACCTGAGGTATGGTGAGGTTTCACAGTGGATTATGGTGCTCTACCCATCAGAGGGAAGGCCAGGGTTTGAATATAGTCTATGTGGGGGAGGTGGAGTATGTGTAAGGAGCATACATGTGTTAACACCATACTATGTGCTAAGCATTGTTAGGAACTTGATGTGTGTTGTCTCATTTCATTCATATAATAATCCTGGTAATAGGTATTGTTATTCTCATGCCATAGGAACATAGAAGTTATGTAACTTACCCAGTGTCAATAGCTGCTAAATGCTGCTGGTGCTAAGATTAGTTTGATCACTGTGTGTATGTGTGTGTATTTTCTGTTATGTTATCTGTCTCCATAAAAGCAAGAAAGGATTTGCTAGCTTGCAAAGAACAACATGGATCTTTCTCCAGGACTTGAAGGATAAGCCCAGAAAAATCCTATCCTGTTATGAAAAAGCAGTTGTCAAAAATTTTGGCAAATCTCAAGTGTCCTAAATGTTTGGGGAGGAGGCCACATATCTGCCTACATTGGGAATTCCTGAACTGTGTCCTCCCTAAGTGTTTCTTAGCAAAAATTTGTGAGGGTGATCGCATCTTTGGCCTTGAAATACAAGAGGTTTATGAACAAATACAGGAGGACTCAGCATCACCAGCCTACAAAGTGATAGAAAACAACAAATCAAGATGCTACAGAAGAGTTTTGTGACTCAGAGAATTCATTTCTGATCTCAGCCTATCTGCAGAACAGATTTACAATGCTGATGGAAGTCTGGCATTGCTTGCAAAATTAATTCTGACACATTTGGGGAAGGAGCAGTGAATCAAGTACCTGTGATTTTCAGCAGAGGGCCAAACTATACCTGCAATGATAACAGTAGGTAGATTCCTCCAAAATAATACCTTTGACTAAAGGTTTCCTTGTCCCAGTGCTTCCAAGGTGGGCACATATCAGCTAGTAGATCTTACAGTAGAAGCTAATGCACAGACAAAATTTATTTCCTCCTTACTGGTTTTATTATCTTGTGGCATGTGTAATGAAAGATTTTTTTTCAGGGCCTTTATCATCTTTTAAAAACACTTTTATGTCATTAAGAATTTAAAAATCCACTGAAGTAGAGGCATTCCTTATCCAGATTCAGTGACTAGCAAGATTTAGCCATATTTGCTCCGTGTAGCTCTTTTTTTCCCCCATTAATGAATATCTTCACCTCTACCTTCCTGAAAAATCTTTTTAGATGAAAAATCATTTTAGAACCTTTGTTAGGTCCTTGATGGCTAAGATAAGCTTAATATTCTTATTAGGTATTTAAAGCCTTGTTCAATTTGAATCCAGCCTCCCCTTGTAGCTTTCCTTCCCAGTAGACCCCTACGTGAATTCTAAGTTGTAGACAATTTTAATTATAGTCTCTGATTACATATTGAAAATTTCTGCCCCTGCTTGTGCCATTTTTTCCTTTCCTTTTTTTTTCATAAGGATTTATTTATTCGAGAAGGAGAGGAGAGAAAGAGACAGCATAAGAGTGCGGGAGTGGGAGAAGGGGAGCATGGAGCCTGACATGGGGCTCAATCCCACATGACATTGAGATCATGACCTGAGCTGAAATCAGGAGTTGGACACCTAGCTGACTGAGCCACCCAGGTGGCTCTATGCCATTTGTTTCTGCTTAGTACTTTCCTTCATTCTATTTTTGGTAAGCAAATTCTGCCTACTGGGTGGACTCTGGCTATCTGCACATTTAACAGCCAAACTACATTTCCTAGCCTCCCTTGCAGTTAGGAATGGGTGTAACTGAGTCATACCACTTCCAGAACTTGCTTATAGAAACCTGCCAATTTATTTTACCCTTAATGTCTCGTCTGCCTGCAAACTGTTATGTAAATTCAGATATGGAAGGTGGCAGAGCCTTCATGTGTCTTGTCCCTGAATGATTGAGTGACACAGAGTCTCTCTTCCACGATTTCAAACTTTTCATGTGTTTCAAGCTACCACATTGGGGGATTTATGTCTTAGGGTAGCTGGTGTCTCTTAACAAATGTATCTGCCTTTCAAGTCTGGTTCAAATTCTCTCCTTTCTTTCATGTCTGTCTTTATTGCTCCAGGCGAAAGTGATGCTTTCTTCTCTTTAATTATCATAGTATAGGGATCCCTGGGTGGCGCAGCGGTTTGGCGCCTGCCTTTGGCCCAGGGTGCAATCCTGGAGACCCGGGATCGAATCCCACGTCGGGCTCCCATGGAGCCTGCTTCTCCCTCTGCCTGTGTCTCTGCCTCTCTCTCTCTCTCTCTTTGTGTGTGACTATCATAAATAAATAAAAATTTAAAAAAATTATCATAGTATAGAATTCTGAATTTTATGTTGATTTTATAGTGTGTGCCCCAAGTCACCTCGACTTCCTGCCCACCTGACTCCTAAAATTGTTCTTGTACCTATACCTCTGCGGTCTTCCTTTCCTTAAGTTCCAAGAAGGAACTGGAAGTACCCCTCATGTCTTTTTTTTTTTTAAGATTTTATTTATTTATTCATGAGGGACACACACACACACACACAGAGAGAGAGAGAGAGAGAGAGAGAGAGGGAGAGGGAGAGAGAGGGCTCCATATAGGGAGCCCGATGTGGGACTCAATCCCAGGACCCCGGGATCAGGACCCCAGGATCAGGATCCTGGGACCCAAAAGTAGATGCTTAACCACTGAGTCACCCAGGCGCCCCACCCCTCTTTAAGTCTTAGGCAAGGTCCCTCCCTTAAAACCCATCACCCTCTTTCTGCCTCAGATCCTGGTTCACTGTGTCTTCCACTCTGTCTGGGATTGCAGATTTTCCCTGAACTGGCTCTGCAGCATTTGATGACATGCATTGTGACTCGCTTCAGGGAACCCTTTCTCCTTTGGTTTATGTGGCTGTATCACTCAGGATAGGCCAGATTATGCTGCAGCAACCCAGTTAGTAATCCTTGAATCTCAGTACTGGCAATGGTGGAGATTTATTTCTCATATGTGCTCTGTATTCATGGTAGGTTGGCTACAGATCTGCTCTGTGACCTCTTCATTCTGGGCCAATGAAGGGAACTCTGGAATGTAGTCCCTCTTCTATGGAGATCACAAGAAGCACCTACAGGCTCTTAAATCTTCCATCAGTAGGTGAGTGACTCAGGTCGCCTGTGCTCACATCCCATTTTCCAGAGCCTGAGACATGGCCCAGGCTGATGTCAATGAGGCATCACGTGGAGTCCTGCCTAGGCAGGGCCGGGTGACCATCTGATCCACCACGGCACTGCCTTCCTTCACTTGTCACCCTTCACTATTTTCCTGGTGGTTTCTAATCCCCTGAATTCAGACTTGCATGTCAAATACAGCCCATGTATTTATATTGCTTGACTTGCTTGGGGTTTCTAATTGCTTTCCACTGTTTAAGAGCAGGATGATATCACCTGCAGGGCCACAGATGTCACTTTTCTTGAAGAATTCAAAGACGGGGCAGACCAGAGTAGCACACACCTGTGGTACAACTCTTGCTGGAGCTAGGTTATGGCTGCCCTGTTTCAGTGGACTTGTGTGCTTCGATTTGGCACATTCTCCTTTTGTGTTTATGGTTCATATTGCTGCTGGACTGGAGGGCATCCCTGTTTGTTAGGCCTTGCATAAATGCTAACAACCCTACAGTTTTTTCCTTGGCCTCTAGTCTGCTCACTCTGCATATTCTCCTGAAAGGAACTACTTTTTTTCCCTGTGGCTTTGGCTTCAGTGCAAATCCACGCCATCCTCTAAGTCTATCCTACTGATGAGTTACCTTAGGTCCTCATCACCTTTTATATGGATGATTTTGTCAGCCTCCTACCTGCTCACCCAGCCTCTGGTCTGGCAGGAGCTCTGATCTATCCCCAAACACTTAATTCCATGATCTATTCTAAAGCACACATCTGGTTATGTGAGCACTCCTACCTGACCTCACCATGCACTTCTTGGACACACTCTTGCTATGGGAGTGAGCCCAGTCTCCTTTAGGTGGCTCTCCTCCTAGCCCCACATCCTCTCCAGTCTCTTTTCTTGTTTCCACTCTTATGCTTTATGATTTGGTCACATAAGCTGTACTCTCTTTCTAGGTCTCTGTATGTGCCACCTTTTGTTCAGCGTGGAAGCATCTTCTCCTCTTGGAAGCCTTCCTTGACTGTTCCCCACCCTCATCCATCCTGGGTTAGGTGTCCTATTTGATGCTTCAGAATCACCTCATATATCCTCTACCATAGTCCTTAGTACCTTTAATTGTAATCACTTTTAAATTTCTCTACTTCTCTAATTAAATGGTGTTAGGGGCTGAATTGTGTCTCCCCATCCTCCTCCCACCAAATTCTTCTGTTGAAGTCCCAACTTCCAGTACTTAAGATTGAAACCATATTTGGAGATAAGCTCCTTAAAGCAGTGATTAAATTAAACAAAGTGGTTAGGGTGGGACCCTAATGCCCTCTGACTGGTGCCCTTTTAAAAGGAGGAAGAGATATAGGGATGTGTGCTCATGGAGGAAGACCAAGTGAGGACACAGGGAGAAGGCCACACCACTTATAAGCCAAGGCGAGAGGCTTCTAAAAAAGTCAAACTTGTAGATGCCTTGATCTTGGACTTCCAACCTGCAGAACTATGAGAAAATAAACTTCTGTTGTTGAAGCCACCCACTCTGGTATTTTGTTATGGTGGTCCTAGTGACCTGGCACAGATGGTAAACAATTCAAGGACTAGTTCAAGTCTTTTTCTTTTGGTATTCTTATCATACGCTCCAAAACCTGTCATGTAGTAAAGGCAAAACAAACGTTTATGGAATCAGTTTATTGATAAATTGACTGATAAATGGGAAAACTAATTTGATATTGATCAATAAAGTCCATTTTGAGATGACAAATTTGAATGTAACTACCTTGTAACAAGAAGCCTTATTATGAAAAGACTTGCCAATCACAGATGTACAGGAAAAACGCATTGGCTAGTGAATAAGAGGGTCATATCCTAAGAATGTTTTGTATTTACGGTAATTTTTCTCTAAGAAACAAAAAAGCTCTGACTCCCCTGGGAATATCCAGTATTTGGAACTTTTGGGGAACCTGCAGTGTGAGAGGACAAGCAGCTCGCCTGACTTGAGGAAGTCTCTGGCCTGGCTTCTTCAGAGGAAGAAGTCAGTAGTTCAGAAAGGCTGGATTAGATTATTTGGTGGGAGAAACGAGGCAGGAGATGTCAATATAGCTGGGTCCTGGAGAGAATTTATTCCTCCTGGTGGTGAGGATGGACCACTGGGAGGCTGAGTAGGTGGGCTAATGCTCACAATACACAGCAGAGCAAGAGGTAGAGATTAGGGAATCACTTGTATATAAATATCACAGACCTGAGAATTAGTGAAATCCCTAGCAGAGAGTGTCCCCAGTGAGAAGGTGGAGCCCAGCACAGAATCCTGAGAATCCTCAACCTTTAAGGGATGTGTGCTGGGTCACAGGGGCACCTGAGGCCAACCGGGGTGGGCAGCCAGAGGGCTGGGAGGAGAACCAGGAGAGGTGGCAGTAAGCTCGGTTCCCAAAGGGAGAGCAGGTTTGAAGATCAAGGTTATGGTTAAATGTGTAAAAGGGACTGAGAAATCAAGTAAAATAGCTGAAAAAAAAAGCCTCATAAGCATTTGGGGATCATGGTGAGGTCAGAAGCTTCCTGATAATTCCATTGTAGGGAGGAAGTAGAGAGGAGGAAGAGGAGAGAAAACAGTGTTAGGAACTTTTTAAAGAAGCCTGTCCATGATGGTGGGAAAGAGATCCCACCAGAACCAGCAGACTTTGGTGTGGAGGCACACTGAAGATGAAAGTGGGAAGAACAGATCTGAACATCACCGAGTGCCTTGGGTGCTGAGACGTTTCAAAAGGGATGGGAGTGGGGCCCAGTGTTTAGCGGTGGTAGGTGCCCACCACTTTACTGCAAGCCTAGAACTCGTTTAGATGTTGTGTGGCTGGAAAGCCCTAGAGCCATGGGGTCAGACTATGCAGATTTAGCCCTGCCTCTTCCACATCCCCCCTGTTTGCCCTCCACCAAGTCACTTAAACTCCCCAAGCCTCGAATTCTTTATGTGCAACAACGAGACTTAGCTTGTAAGGCTATTTGAAATACCAAGTTCCACAGTGTATGTAAGATGGTTAGCACACTGCCTGGTAAGTACTTTCTTAGGATTACTGCTTCAGAAGGCTGGCTGCTTGTTGGTAGCCTGTCCTAGAAGGCAGGGGATAGGAGCCCCATGCCCTCCTCTGTCTTGAACAGGATGAGGGCTCCTTCTCTCTGCTCTGCTCACTCTTTCCCTGGCCCCAGAAGCCACAAAGCCCTTGCTGATCTCTGTGATCTTGACTGTGGTCACTGTGCAGGGCCTCTGACAGGAATAGTGGCTGGGGACACATCTACTGGCAGCTCTGCATCATGGGGTAGGTGACACCTCAGGTGAAAATCACAGCTCCATACCTCTTTGCTGGAAAGCCCAGACACCTGTTTTTCTGTAGGCCAGGATTTCTGTTCAAGGAAGTGCAGATTCCCTCCTGGAACACAGTAAGGGACTTCTGAAATGGTTTCTTTGTTTTTGAGCATGGCCACAATACAACATATAACGTGAGGTAACAAGAAGGCAGCGCCCCAAGGAAGGGCAAGATCGTGCCTCACTTTCTAAGCCAAATTCTCTGCTTTCTTTCAGTTTTGCTGCCTGTCCCAATTTCATCCCCACAGTGACTGAGGCTGCTTCCCCCAACCCTCCAGTCCTTCCCCACCAGCCCCCCAATTGTAGAGCTGGATAGGCTTGTTCTTGCGGAATCAGAGACCCAAGGAAGGAGCTGGGGGCTGGGTTTGAGAATCCAGTGCCCAGAGAGGAAAAGGAGGCTCAGGGTCACTCAGTGAGTAACTCAGTGGCCAGTCCAGGACTCAAAACTTGGGCCTCCTGGAGCCTGGTACAGTGCTCTTTTCATAGCTTCACCCTGAAAATGATGAGGGTTTTTGGAATCTACCCATCTCCCTTCTTCCTCTGACTGTTGCTGGCCTACTTCTCCAAGATACTCTGTGTACCTCCTGTGATTCAGGTCCTTTCTAGGCACTGGGGACATGTCAGGAAAACAAATCTATCTCTGCTCTGGCAGGGCTTACAGTTCAGGGAAGGGAGACAGATAAATATGACAAATAAACAAACAATAGAGGTATCCTCCACAGTGTCTCCCTGGGGGAACATTTTCTCAATAGAATGCCACTTGGATTATTAAAGCCCAATCTCGTGGAATTTATCTCTTAACACAATGTTCTTTGGTCAGTGATGATATAGAAATATACACATGTGACCCCCCCCCCCGAACTCCACACAATATTTAAACTAAATTATTTGCAGGAATAATTTGAGTTACAGTTTCAAAACAATTCATAGAAAGTCAGAATTTTTTTTAAAGGCACCTGGAGCATCAGCATGGGGTGGGTGCCTTGGTTGTTGTTAGAGGTAAGAGAGGGGCCACAGCATATTAAACAACTCTTCATTATGAACATAGTAAATTTTTTTGTGACCAGGAAGCAATGCTTGAAGCATCCTGACATGTATAATCTATCTATGAAAACACATAGGTGTTTTATACTGTATTAGTTACATTTAAGAAACTTGTGGGGAATTTAGGATTGCTGACTTTTCCTGAATAAAGACATGGGAAACAGGCTTCCGGTTAGCATAACGTTGAAGGCTTCTATTTAAGAATCTATCCTGTTAATTACACCATGGGAAGGAAGGAGGTGTCATAAACTATTAGGGCCATATTTGTGCACTTTCTCATAGCAATGTCTGGTTGGGACTCTGGTTGCGGTCTCAGCGTCCCCCTGGGTGACAGATCCCTCTTGTGGGGGAGCTAGCACAGAAAATGGTCTTTATTCAAAGATGCTTAGGTGGGCACCCTGGCTGTGAACATGCCCCCGCTAGGAAGCTCAGTGATGAGGACCATGACGACTTGTGAAATACTTCAACAGGGAGAGCAAAATGATTCCAAGAGTCAAGTTCAATGCCTGACTTTTGCCAGGAGGGGTGGCCCAGTTCCATGAGGTTTTTTTGTTTTGTTTTTTTCTTTTTTTGAATGGTAGCTATGGAATAGTAGGAAGTCTCCCACAAAGGATTTCCTTTGGTCATTGTTGTTTTTTTTGCTTAGAAAAAACATGCAGTGGGGGAGGGACAAGAATCTCCCTCCCTTTGTGAATTCTGTGATTCAGAGTTTAAAAGGCACAGCAAGATCTGGATCACAGACTTGGTTCCCTTCTTATGGAACCCTGTGCTTCACATACCTGTCCCTTTAAATGTTGGGATGAGAGCCCTCATTCTGTCCTATTTTTATATTTAGTCACATGAGTGAAAGGTGTTTTCCTTGAGGTTAGAATCTGTACTGAGGGAAGTACCAAGTACTGGTATAACCAAATCTTAAATTTTTAGCTCTATAAAGACTTGAAAGGTCACTTAGTTCCACCTCTTTCTCAAAGCAAAACCCCCCTCCTACTCCCAGAGCCAGCTGAATGAGAGTGTGTACTCTGGGCACACTGAGTATTAGGGTCCTGCAGAGAAACAGAACCGACAGGATATGTATATGTATAGGAGGAAATTTGTTTTGAGGATAGGCTCATGCAATTATTGAGGTAGACAAGTTCAAAATTTGCAGGATGGACTGCAGGCTGAAGACCCAGTATTGTGGCCTGAATGTCTGTGTCCCTCCCAAATTCATATATTGAAACCCTAGTGTCCAACAGGATGTTGTTAGGAGGCAGAGCCCTCGTGAATGGGCTCCATGTCCTTATACAAGAGCCAAGAGAGCTCCCACCCCTTCTGCCATGTGATGAAAAGTCTACAGCCAGGGAGAGGGCCCTCACCCAGCTGTGCTGGCAGCCTGATCTTGGGCTTCCAGCCTCTAGAACTGTGAGAAATGAATTTGTTGTTTATAAGCCACTGAGTCTGTGGTATTTTGTTACAGGAGCCCAAACAGACTAATGCTGCTTCAAGACTGAAGGGCATCTGCTGGCAGAATGCCCTCTTGCTCGGGGATTAGGGGGTGGCGTGGGGTGTGTGTGTCAGTTCTTTGTTCTATTGAGTCCTTCAACTGATTGGATGAGGCCCACCCACCGTGTGGAAGAAAGATTTAGATTTACATCTCCTCCAAAAACGCTCTCACAGAGACATCTTGAATAGTGTTTGACTAAATATTTGGGCACAGTGGCCCAGCCAAGATGACACATAAAACTAACCACTTACATCGGGGTATGGGTTCTGGAATATATGTACTTGTGAATGTTCCGCAATTAAAATACACACTCACACACACACGATTGAATTACTCCTGTGTGGAAGGAAATGAAGAGTAAGGCTTATGTGGGGAGAGCATCTCCTCAGTGCTCTCTGCCTAGAAAGACGGGTGGGCAAAGGATATGACACCTGGGCCTGGATACTGATTAAGAGCGACCTTGGCGTCAGAGCTTTTAAAAGCCGGTGTTAGCCAGCTGCAGAACTTCCTGCATCCCTGGATTTGCATAGGGACTGAAAAGGATGATTAACTGGGGGTTTGTGAGTGTGTGTGGGGGGGTGATGAAAAGTGTGCACCAAGACACACACATGAGACAGAGTAACAGAAAGTTAGTGGGCACATGGGCTGTGGAGCCACACTGCTCAGAGGGAATCCCAGCTTTGCAACTGACTTACTGTGTAATTGTGGGCAAGCTATGTAACCTTTCTGTGCTTGGGTCCCTCATCTGTAAAGTAGGGGAATAGCAGAACCCGTACTTCCTAGGCTGAGTGACAGGAACAAAGGAGATTGTAGTTATGAAGTGCTTATAAGTCCTAGAAATGTCAGGCATCATCATCAATACAATGCATGTCAGTTGCTATCATGCTTGTTTGTTTAGATTTTTTTTTTTTTTTTATTCATTCAAGACAGACACAGAGAGAGGCAGAGACACAGGCAGAGGGAGAAGCAGGTTTCATGCAGGAAGCCAACGTGGGACTCCATCCCAGGTCTCCAGGATCACACCCCAGGTCGAAGGCGGCGCTAAACCAGTGAGCCCCTGAGGCTGCCCGCTATGTATGCTTGTTGTAAGCAAAGACCAAAACTCTACTAATGTAGTGTTGCAGAGCCCATGCTCGATACAACTTCTTAAAATGTATGCTGTTGGTTCTTCATTAATGAAACTCCATTGGACAGGATCTAGATCCTCTCTGTCTTAAATTAAATTAATTTTATTAATTTTATTTATTTTTTTTAGTAAACAGTGTTATAGCAAGATGCTGGCATTACATTGGAATACATTCAGGACTTTGGGTTTGCAAGGATCACCTGCAGACACACGGGCTTTCTGCTGGGGAACGGGAAGTGCAGGGGCCTCTCCGCTTGCTCACATGCTCAGTGAACGTGTTGCTGGCACACCTGAGGTTCAGGTGTGCCTGAGGCTGCTAGAACCAGAGCACAGATAACGACAGCTGGTGGGCTCCAGTGTGATCCGGCTCCTTCTCCCTGATAAATGGCTTCACAGATGTTGCCAGCTTCATGCTCAATTAATCTCAGTTGAACTGATCATCTAGTTATAAAGAAAACCATTAGCAATAAGGCAAAACTTCCCAAAGAGCTTTTATGGGGAGGAGGAAAGGAAGTGAATTGGTTTTTTAAAGAAATGAAGATGATGAACAGTGTTTGAAAAGAATGCAGTGCCAGCCTTCTCCCTCCCCAGCTGACTCAGCCCTAAGGGGGTGGGATAATAAAATACTTTTTTTTTCACCTATTCATTTTAGGTATCATTAAAAGGAAATATCTTTTATTTAAAAGTGCATATAAGGCTTATCCTATGCCAGACTTTATTTGAAGCTGAGACATTAGTAGAGTTTTAGACATACTGTTATCTACTTATTTAGATTTACAACAGCACAGTTGGCATGACAAATGGTATTATTTTTCACCTGTTTTGCAGACGAGGAATCTAAAAAACAGATTAAGTAACTTGTCCAGCATCACAAGTGGCTGAACTGGGATTCAAAGCCTATGCTCTCAGGCATTTGCTCCATGTGTTACATCACTCTACTTTTGGGGGGACCCAGACTCCAATTGGGATCAGTCTCCTTGCCCTACCTTCCCTTCAGGTGCTCATTACCTTATTCCTGAAATGTTACATTTATGTTTCTAATACTCCATGCATACCTTCAAAAAGCAACCATTCTGTATATGTAAAACATGTTCATTTTAGAAAAAAAAACAATAGAGAACCCTGTGGAGCAAACAAAAGAAAATAATAATTATTCATGCTCCTCCACTTAATATAACCCTTGTTAACATTTTGGTGTATATCCTTCTAGATTTTTGTCTATGTACATCCTTTCCTTCTAAGCAACAGTGAGCTCATATGCATGCTGTTCTGAAACCTGGGGTTTTTCACCTAATAATAGAATGTCTTTTTCATTTAAATAAATGCATTTCTATGTCATCATTTTTAATTCTTAGAATGTATTCCACCATATGGAAACATTATATTTTACTCAACTAATCCTTGCTTTTGGAACAACTCACTTGTTTCTAAATTTTGAAATTTGAAATGAACCTACTGTAAACATCCTTATAGCTCACCTCATAGACACATTAAACACATCTTAATTAATTAAATTATTACTATTTGTTAGTATTAATATTTTTAATAATTAGTACAAATTCTCAATAGCTCAAAGGTTTATTTACAAACCACCACCCTTCTCCATTTGTAATACCTCTCTATTAACGAAGGTGATCATTGGGATCAGTAATAAGCTCCTGTCAGTTTTCATAAACATGGATCTTGATTTCATTAAAATTGTATGAATTCAACATTAAAACTGTTGTTTTAATTTTTTAGAAGATAACTGATGGCATATGAATAAAACATTCAGAAAGTGGCATATTCTGACAAGCACTCAGGAGGCCTCCCTGTAACTCCTCCAATGCAAGACCCCACTGGGTGGGACAGCAGTGCTGATGGACGCCAGTCTCTCTTCCCTTGTGCACTGGGTTGAGATTCAGAACTAATATTCCATGTTAGGGAAATGCCTCTGCCACTTCTTTGGTTCCAGCCCTCATTAGCCTCTTCTGGAAATCTTGCCTCAGCTTCCTACCTCCTGGAGCTTCCCTTCTCTATTTGCATATTGCTACCAAATTTAGCTAACTTGCCAGGCTGATATTGCTCAAATAGCCAAAAACCTTCAGAATGATTTCTCATTAAAGATTAAGAGTAAGAGATGAAAGTGCAACCACAGGGTTTAGCCCAACTATCAAGGTGTGTATCTCCTACCACTCCAGAATACTCACCCTTGTCCAGGAGCAAGCCCCGGCCCTGCCCCTCTTCTGTTTTGATTCAACAGATAGGAAAAACTCCTGATGACTGCGAGGAGGAGCTTCCTGCTTCCCAACCCTCTTTCTAGAAGGTTTGGTCTAGGCTTTAGGCTGTCAGGGGTCCCTGTGGGGGGCAGCTGGCCATGAGGCATCCATCCCTTCCCCAATGTACACCTGCCCTTAGGCCACCTGCCCTTCTGGGCCAAGAGCTAAGATTCTCCTCGTTAAGAGTACTTTCTATCCCTCTCTCTCCTCCCCCCAATCAGGGTTGGGTAGTCTCAGCTCAGATGTATGTTTTCAGTGCTTCTAAAAGAATTGTATTCTTCCTCTAAAAATGTCTTTAATTGGGAAAGCAGAAGCGGCAGGAATTTATCGTCAGATCAGGGGGCAGCATGACGCTTGTTTTCTCACAGAAAAGGTGCTTGTGAGAAATTTAACCCTTATTAATGTGACTCAAATGGAACTGAGCTTGAAAACCGATGAACTAAGCTTGCAGGGTATCTTTTAGGGACATTAGGCTCTTGGGAGAGTTGGTGACTTATCATAAGTTCGCATATTTGAAATGATTTTATAAAAAAATGATCATTCTCTCTCCTTCCCTTCTGACATCCCATGGGCCTGGGTACCAAGAAACTGTGGATAGCATCACAGTGTTCCCATGCCTTGGTCTAAGGCATGGCACCTAGTCTGTGGGGGCAATTGAATGCAAAGATGGAGGCGCTTATTAAGTATCAAGTATCTCAAAGAGTGTGACCAAAATGAAAAACAGTACTATTATGTGGAGATGACCTAGTTCTTTAACTGGCATTTCTTTATACAAATATATATAATTTGTTTATATTTGTATAAATATATTTGGCATTTATTTATACAAATGTATATATATATAATTATTATATATATATATAATTTGATGCTTAAATGTACAGAGCACTGTTGCTTACATAACCTCATTTTAACTCAGGGAAATGGATTCAGGGGAGTCAAGAGGCTGGTCCAAAGTTACACTTCTTTTTTTTTTTTAATAATAAATTTATTTTTTATTGGTGTTCAATTTGCCAACATACAGAATAACACCCAGTGCTCATCCCGTCAAGTGCCCCCCTCAGTGCCTGTCACCCAGTCACCCCCACCCCCCGCCCTCCTCCCCTTCCACCACCCCTAGTTCGTTTCCCAGAGTTAGGAGTCTTTATGTTCTGTCTCCCTTTCTGATATTTCCCACACATTTCTTCTCCCTTCCCTTATATTCCCTTTCACTATTATTTATATTCCCCAAATGAATGAGAACATATAATGTTTGTCCTTCTCCAATTGACTTATTTCACTCAGTATAATACCCTCCAGTTCCATCCATGTTGGAGTAAATGGTGGGTATTTGTCGTTTCTAATGGCTGAGGAATATTCCATTGTATACATAAACCACATCTTCTTTATCCATTCATCATTCGATGGACACCGAGGCTCCTTCCACAGTTTGGCTATTGTGGACATTGCTGCTAGAAACATCGGGGTGCAGGTGTCCCGGCGTTTCAAAGTTACACTTCTTTAAGTGGTCAGTGTTAGACCCCTGGACTTTGGGTCCAGGTCTTTCCATTCATATGTAAGTGTGTTTTGCTAAGAGCTATTTCTGTGCCACTTTCTCATCATCGTCTACATGTGGATTGCTTGCATTTGATGGAATTACTAGCTAAAATCATGAGATTAAGTTTTCAATGTGAGCCCCCAAACTCCACTTTTGCCCCAGTGTGGGTATCTGTGAGAAAGGATTGACTCATGAGCATGGGCTTTGGTGGGGCCCTGGTAGTGAGGGAGGGAGTGGGTATCATAGGCATTGGGACGCAGAGTACAAATCTTAAGGCTTTGTTTCTTCAGTAGTCTCCTGCCCCCGGCAACTGTACTTGTGGGACTGTTGGATGTCTACTGAGTAAGTGGATCTCTATTCCAAAGAGCTTGGGTTTCCGTCTCAGTTGAGTAGAATTTGGGAGGGTCCAGAGGAGAGTGGGGGATAGCAGAATGAATTTCCTACAGTGTTCTTGCAGCTCTTTCTCACCTTTGGTGGCCAGACAACTCCTTAGGACAAAGCTGCAACACCTTTATAGTATTATTTAATATGCAGATATTGCAATTCAATAGGAATACATTTGAACCTTCCTTTCTTTATGCCAATATTTTGTTTTCCTTCTAGACTGCTATAGAATGTCAAAAGAGAAAAAAAAAAGTGAAATTGAGGAATAGGTTGACTGTAAAGGGGTTTAAAATTATTGCCTTAAACACTATTTGGCAAAAGCATTGATAGTCTCAGTGATGAGCAAAAGTAAAGATATCAAGGTTCTTTAAAGATTTTATTTATTTATTTAATAAATAAATATGAAGAAAGAGAGAGAGTGAGAGCCAGAGAGCACAAGCAGGTGGAACAGCAGAGAGAGAGAAGGAGAAGCAGGCACCCAGCTGAGTGAGGAGCCTGATACGGGGCTGGATCCCAGGACCCTGGGGTTATGAGCTGAGCTGAAGGCAGATGCCTAACTGACTGAAGCATCCAGGTGCCCCAAGACTATCAAGATTCTTGACTTCTGTGACTGACCCTGGGAACAGACTACCAGTGAAAAATGGAGGTCAGCAATATAGTCCTGAATCCCTTGGTCTTCTTAGCATTCTTCCTTTCCGTACCTTCTCTTTGTTGGCTTTTGTAAAACCTCATGTACTTCAGACAAATTTATAAGAAAGCAAAAGGTGCTGATGAAAGACGTAGAGTCCAGTGGAGTGGACAGGAAGCCTCAAGGTATTTAGTTCAACTTGTCCTTTTAAACAGAGGTCTCTAACTCTGCTCTGTATTACACCTTCTTACTATCTTTTCTTCCGTTGGCATGAAGCAAGGACCTAGATTTGATATTAACAATATTAGAGCAAAATGATTTCCATCTCTCATTCACCAATTGAGTTAGAACATTTGGAGAAGAAATAAACTTGATGAGCCTCGCTAAAAATATGTTTCACATCTGATGGATATAAATTCAAGCCGTAAATCTGCCTACACTATCAGCTAACATCAGTCCTTTTCCTTTTCACTTTGTGATATCGTAAAGGAGCTTCACCAAAAGGTGACACTGGGTAATGACATACCAACAGGTGCTGCTAATGAAACCACCTTTGAAAGCTTGGGCAATGGGATTGGTCATTGCTACAAAATGGCCAGATTCTCTTTTCAAATTGTGAACTAGTAGTCTTCAATTTATTTACAATACTCTTTTTACTCTGGAGGAGGGAGGAGAGACCCTGTAATGAGGATCATAAGCAAGAAAGATAGGTGGTCATATGGAAGGATGCTGTCCGGAGACAGGGCAGGAGGTTGATCATAAATTACTACTACTCTTTTTTTTTTTTTTTAGATTTATTTATTTATTTATTTGAGAGAGAGAGAGAGAGAGAGAAAGAGAGAGAGCATGAGTGGAGGGACAGAGGGAAAGGGAGAGAGAATCTCAAGCAGACTGCATGAGGCACGATCCCATGGCCATGAGATCACGATCTAAACTGAAACCAGGAGTCATTCAACCAACATTCAACCAACATTCAACCAACTGTGCCCCCCAGGCACCCTGCTACTATTCTTGAAAATGCAGAAGTCCAAAATGTAAGATTGAAAATTTAAAAATAGGGTTGCTTTTTGGGTGTTGATTATATTTACTTCCTTTTGATAAATATATAACTGTATATCATTTGGTGTTTATCAAGTGCCTGACAAGGGCCAGATACTGTGCTTGTCTAGGACACTAAAACAACCCCATATTTTCTCTTGTATTGGGAAGTGGAGAGGAATACTATCTGTTAATTTTCTACATCTGTTCAATTGCTACCAGAGTGAGTCGCTGCTAACTAGTCAAGTAGACTATTTGAGTCTGCACTTTTTTCTTTCCCTGTCCTCTGTGACAGTGAATATGAAGAATCCAGGCTCCAGAAAGTTGTAGAGGATGGAAGACAGAGTCCAGGGCACTCACCATCCATCCATCTGAACCCAAGACTCCTTAGTGCCTAGAATTCTAACACTCTTAAAATTCAAATTAATTATTCCTTGAGGGCAACCCTGGTGGCCCAGCGGTTTGGCACCGCCTTGGGCTCAGGTGTGATCCTGGAGACCCGGGATCGTGTTCTACGTTGGGCTCCCTGCATGGAGCCTGCTTCTCTCCTTCTCCCTCTGCCTGTGTCTCTGCCTCTCTCGCTCTCTGTCATGAATAAATAAATAAAATCTTAAAAAAAAAAAATTACTCCTTGTCAAATTACTCCTTGTCTTTATTTTAAAAATTAAAGAAGCTTGCACAAAAAGTACATTACAATAAGGTTGAATTAAAAAGAAAGAGAAAATTAAAACCAAAGAAAATAAGTCTATGGAAATGTTAATTCCAAGTAATTTGCCTTGATTGAGACTTAAATTTGGCTTCTGGATTTATGGAAGCCCAGACAAAAGAGAAATAAGACAAGTTGCATCTTCTTCATAGCTCCTTGGAGGAGACAAATCTGATCAAGCAACAAATCCCAGAAAGGATTTTTAAGGGGCTCTAATGAGAATATTTGAATTTGAGGACCACCTGGATTCCTCCCTAAAAAAAGAATGACTAACCCTTTGTACTACGATTTCCAGTTTCCTCCTTAGTCTTAAATGGAGTTAATAGTAACTGCTCTTCAGAGTTGCTTTGAGGATTAAATGAAGGGTTTGGTAGAGTGTATATTGCATGATTGTTAGTTGGGATCAACCTAACTTTTGTCAGTGGGGGAATGGTTAAATAAAGTATGATACATTTTTAAATGCTACATCTATAGTCACCCCTCCCAAGCACCATACTGTTTGTCAATGACTTTGCAATTTCTCCCAGAAGAAGGACAGTCTATTTCCATACCTCACCAGAATTGAAGTTGACTGTATGACTTGGTTGGCCAATAGAATGTGGGCAGAAGTGATAGAGAATCAAGCCTAGGCCTTAGGAAGCTTTGTGTTTTCATTCATGCCTTCTGAGCTTCTGCCATTGCTGTAAGGATAGGATCTGCTAGTGGTTTGGTTTAAGGATGATAACAGATGATGGAGCAGGCTGGACCCAACCTGAAGTGCAGAGGCCATACAAGTCTAGCTGACTAACACCCTCAGTGTAAGTAAAAAAGAAAAGAAAAAAGATAATTGTTGGATAATCATTGCATTTTGGGGTGATTTGTTATGCATGCTCACTGTGACAATAGCTGACTGATACAGTAGCCTTCTATAGTTAAATCTGGAGAGATTTATACTATATATATTATATATACTTGTGATATATTAAGTGAAAATGAAAGTTTAAAATCATGTAAATTCTGTTTTTGTAGAATCACATAAATATCTGATGTGATTTTATTTTTAAAAAATATGCTTATATATCTAAATATTAAAAAGTATGACAGATGGCACTCACATCTTTAAAAGTATGAAATTGAAAAGTATACACATTTTTAAAAACAGGTGGTTTTTACCTTGTGGTGTGTGTGTGTGTGTGTGTGTGTGTGTGTGTCCGATTTGTGAATTAAAAAAAGCTTAAAGATGAAACACAGATGCTTCAAAGCAGACTGCCACTGCAGTACTGTGGTGGTCACCTGTCTGGGCTTATCGGGCAGACTTTTTGCTCAGACCCACCCTTTGTCATTGCCTGAGTATTAAAGACTGTCAAAAACCACCTTTCATTCTTTCATCTGTAGTCAGAGGGAGGGAGGAAGCACTGCTCAGAGCTGTGCAGCTAGGGAGTAGAGTAATTAGTTCTAGAAACCCAAGTTTGTTTCTTAGTTTGCTTCCTTGCAAACTAAGGAACTAAGGGAGACCTCCAGAAATATTTGTACAGTACCCATTACACTAAGTGGTAGGGACACTGTAGTGGACAAGAGACTCTAACAGAGCATTGGCACCATCAAATCCTCAGCTAGCACTTCATCCTTTCTGCACACTTACATAAATTTACATAAGTGCATAAGCACCATTTTATAATCTCTTTCTTTTTTATTTTCAGAGCTGTTGCAGTTCGTTTGGGCTGCTATAACAAAATATCACAGACTAGGTGGCTTATAAACAGCAGAAATTTATTTTGCAGAGTCTTGCAGCCTGGAAGTCCAAGATCAGAGGAAGTCCAAGATCAGGGTGCTAGCATGGCTGATTCATAGAGGGCTGTTTTTTGTTGTTGTTGTTATTTTCTCTGTTCTCATAGGGCAGAGGAGCAAGGAAGCTTTGGGGTCTCTTATAAGAGTGCTAAACCTATACATGAGGACTCTACCCTCAGGACCTGAGCACCTCCCAAAGACCCCATCTCCTAATACCATTGTCTTTGGGTAAGGATTTCAGCATATGAATTATGGGGTGGGGGGACACGAACATTCAGACCATTGCAAGTGCAATCTTTTTATTCTTTCCTTTGTTATTTGGCTCCCCTACCCTTTCCTTTTCTGCCCCATTAGGTGTTCCATCCCCCCTACCATCCCCTACACATATCCATAACAAACTAGCTTGTAGCTTTCCGTACCTTTCTTTGTGATCATATAAGCATGTACAGGCATTTATTGTGTAGGGTAGAGAGACTAGTGCTCTTGCCTCAGTAGAAGCCATCATCACTTTTAATTTTATAATCAGAGTGGAGACATGCAGTTAAATGTACTCAAGGACCAATCAGGCCAGATATCAGGTTAATGCCACCATTATGGATGATGCCATCTGTAATCAAGTTTCTCCTTCTCCAAAGTTCTTTTGCCAATCATTCCACTGATCTTTGTGTGGCAGTATGACCCTTTGTTTGAAGATCATTGTGACTCCCCCCACCTTTCTCATTTAATACAAACCCCAAATTGTCCCAAGTCACAGTGTCACATTTACCTTGCCCTATGGGGGTAGGTTGGAAGTGGGGTTAGCAGTAAGATCATTGGCCCAGAGTGTCACATTCATATTGGGACCTTGTGGTTGGATGAGTTAATATGTCAGTTAATATGTCATCCAAATTGGAGGTGTTGAGAGTGAAACAAGCCTCTGAAATATTCCACTAGGAAGAGAGACATAAATTGACACTCTCGGCAAACCAAGCCATGTGGTCACAGCTCTTTTGGTGTTACTGGGTGGAGATGAACTGATGATGCTTGTGACTTTGTGCAACTTGCTTTCACTTTTTAAAATATTTCAGGAACCCCTTCCACCCTCCCCTCCCCCCCACACACACACCTAGGCCTCCCAACCTTTGGGAACCTCTGGTGTGTTTGTTTCTCCCCAGGGAGTCTATATTTTTTTCCTAGGAGAACATCTTTAGAAACTATGAGATATCAATCAGCCAGACTTTTAGGGCACGTAGCAACGTAGCAGGTGTCAGATATCCACTGAGCAAAGGGGCAATCATGGTTCCTATCCCAGACTGTCATTGAGAGGCATAACTGAGAAAAGGCTTATTAGGCATTTAGCACAGTGCCTGGTACACGGTGAGCCCCTAGTGGGTTTTTTGGTAATTATTTTAATTATTGTAATCATTATACAACAATAAATATGAATATGATAAAATTCTTGTTTTTAAAATGTTGGCAGTGAAAATAGGGACAAATAAAAACAAACGTGTAAACACAGTGGTGATAAAAATATCTCCCAGACTATCAAACCCTACAGCTCTAGAATGTTCTGGGTATGACTCATTGTGCCTGTAGGTGGAAGCACAATGCACAATGCACAATGCACCCACAGGGTGGGTGCAGGAGGTCTTCTGTGACTACCCTTACACCCTTACAAGACGCACGGAAGCTTCTTAGCAGGAAACTCCCTTTGTTTAGACATTTGGTCTCATTTTATACTGAAGAGAAATCTTTTGCTTAAAAGGAAATTCAGTATGTAGATATTTGTATTCTAGAAAGGTTAAAAAAAAAAAAGGATAGGAGTTACAACTATTTTAAAAGTAATACATTGGGGATCCCTGGGTGGCTCAGTGGTTTGGTGTTCCTGCCTTTGGCCCAGGGCGTGATCTTGGAGTCCCGGGATCAAGTCCCACATCGGCCTCCCTGCATGGAGCCTGCTTCTCCCTCTGCCTGTGTCTCTGCCTCTCTCTCTGTGTCTCTCATGAATAAATAAATAAAATCTCAAAAAAAAAAAAAAAAAAAGTAATACATCATGACAGTTTAGAACTTGGATTTGAGATCCAGGAGCCTGGATTTGGATTCTAGTGCTACTCTTGTGGGGCATGGTGCCTGAGCCTCTGTGCCTTGTGATTTCTGAACCTGTGAAGCAGAGGCATTATTAGTAAGATTTACTAAGTTTGTGAGAGGCTGAAGTGAGTTCTTGGTGAAAAGCACCCAGAGTAGTGCTCTGTACACGGTGAGAGCCCCACACATGTCACCTATAATTTCACACTTCAGCATCCCAAGAGTTTGTTGAGGTACTATTAAATAAGCTAAACTCCTTTAGAAGACAGCTAAGTGAGGGGTGCCTGGGTGACTCAGTCAGCTAAGCATCCAACTCTTGTTTTCAGTGCAGATAATGATCTCAGGGTCTTGAGATTGAGTCCCACATAGGGCTCTGTGGTCAACAGGGAGTTTACTTGAGATTCTGTCTCCCTCTATCTCTGCTCCTCCAGTCTCTCTTTCTCAAATAAATAAATCTTAAAAAATGGAAAGAAACAGCTAAGTGAATATGAGCTTAAAAGATGTTTTTTACAGGGAAGAAATGTGAAACCACTGACCAAATATAAAGGCTCAAAAAATAATTCTTCTGGTTCCATGGGTCTAGTTAGACAGTAGTGCAAGGGAACACAGAGGTTCCTATTTTATCGAAGTATAGTATTTATACCTTATGATGGATTGAACGGTATCATTTTCTTCTAAAGTAATAATTTGTCCCATAGGAGATGGTTTTCCAATGTTTGCTAGAATAGGAATGGAATTTGGGTCTTGTAAGGAGGGAACTACAACACTCTCATAATAAAGAAGCTTGAGGCCAGAACTCCCCCTCTTCTTACACCTCCAGGCCTGAAGTTGAAAACTGCTCCTGGGCTGGCTGGCTGAGGATACAGGGACCCACCAGCACAGCTCAAGTAGGCTTCCTGGTAGGGAGGGGAAGAGAGGCAGCGAATAATATAGGCCAGTAAAAGTGTTTAAGTATTCCTTCCTTCCATTCAACAAATGTGAACTGATGTGCCAGGCACTGTGCCCATTGCTTTCACAAGAGTTCCCAACCCTCTGTGGCCTTTATTTTATGCCAGGCTGTCCGGGTGGAGCCCTGCATGGGAATCCTGATGTCAGGTTTGGTCATCTCTAAAAGGCAGTATTCCCCTGGGGTGATAGCCTTGGTTCTTCCCTTGCTAATGTTCTCTGGCTATAACTGCTTTTCTTTAAATATCCAGGAAGACTTCCAGGCCGGCATTCCCTCTGACAGCTCTCATATTTCATAGTTAGCACTGAGCAGTTAGCACAGTAACCATAACCCTGACGTTCCTCCCTTGCCTGACCGAACAAACTCACTCTTTGGTTCTATTTCCTCCCACCTGAAACTGTAAATGTTATACCTCTGTAAAGTGGGAATAGTAATAATACCTGTTGTATAAAATTATTGTAAGATTAAAAGTTTTAATAGATAGAAGTCCTTACAATAGCGCTTGACACATAAAAATTATCCATTTGTATTTGATTGTTAAGCATCATCTATGTGCCAGGTACTAGGCTAAGAGCTCTTCATGTGTTTGCTCAGGTAATCACCAGGGAAGAATGTATCCACTTTCATGTCAGAGTGATAGAATTTGATGATCATTAGTATTTTCCCTTCTCAATCTTTTTGTTTTTAAATTTTGTATTCCTGCCTCTTTTTAATTGATACCAGCATTACACCAGCCACATAGGTTACAGTCTTTGATTCCTCTCTCTTTTAGCTTCCTCTCCTTTAGTCCACCTGGTCCTTATCAGATGAGGTGGATTTAAAATTCCTCCCATACATTTCGTTGCTTTTATTCCTCCCTGCCTTAGCCAGACTCACTGGACACTGTCACAGCTTCCTAACTGTCCATTCCAGGTTAAATACTGCTATCAAGAGTATCCCATGGTGGAGTTCTCAATAAAGTGCTGTTTCCTAGGCCTGGAACTGAAGATCCTTTACTTAATGGTCTTCATCTACCCTCTGGAATATCTCTAAAGTGGCCCCTTGATGCACTCTGTTCTACTGCCAAAGTGGGCCTTCCACTTAAAATTCACGCTGCCACATCTCCCTGGGAGGCTATTCTTGTCACTCGTTTGAATACAATTTCCTTGTCAGACATGAAAGCCTAGCACAGAAGTCCTCTCTGACCACTCCCGGGCCCTGCTATGTCTCCCCAGAGATACCACCATTCTTGGTCCCACAGCCCTCCTCCCACTCTTGTTCTGTGCATTTACATTCATATATATACACACATACAGAGTATATGGTGGTGCTTGTTGTTTTGTGTGTGGGTGTGTCTATGACATAAATAGTATCCAACTGTGCTTATCATTCTGCAACTTGCTTTTCTCCCCCAGCAATATGTCCTGGCAATCTGTCCATCAGGATACATCTTAAATGCCACCAAGAATACCCCTAAGCTTTACAAGAATCCATTGTACTGGAAGTACTCTCGACTAACACTCCTAAGAATCACTTGAGGAGCCTTCTACCTCTATGTGTGTGTAGTAGTATGATGCATGATTTTTATAATATTTATACTCTTCCATAATTTCAAAAATTCCAACTATTTCTCCAATATTATGTTTAAACAGATGCTAGGTTAAACACACACACACACACACACACACACACACACACACTCTTTTTGTTTTGCTGCAATTTCTTGTTACCCAGACACCTATCAACTTGTCCTCCATGTGACCTTGATATTGGGACTGTAGGTGCCTTGGAGAGGCAGGCAAACGCAACATATGGGTCACCAGGAAAATGTATCACTGTGCAAATTCTTCAGACCTGCCCAAATCTTCAGCATCATTTCTACCAGCATATGAAGAGGGCAAGTCTCAGATAAAATCCTACCACATGCTGGAGCCTAAGCAAAAGGAAAAATGGGTGCTTCTGTATACATTTCTCAAAAGGTTTATATTATTAATATATTATACAATTACATACACTACACATTAGATAAATATACAGCATATTATGTTACTTATCCTAGAACTGAAGTATATATTGTATAAATACATTACATTTTATATTATAATGTTATATGACAGATTTTAATATCAAAAGTTAATGAAAGCTCTGCAATTTTTTTTTAATTTTTATTTTTTTACAATTTTAAAATATGACTGTATATCAAGCTGCCTGGGATTGGTTGTGCAATCTGTTTGCATGTCGTTGTCAACCCCCATAAACTGCACAGTGGGGGGGCAGCCAGGTGCAGGACCAGAACTGGGGGCTGATTGCAAACAACTGGTCCCATTGCACAATAATGCTGGGTTGTAAAACAAACATCAACAGCCTGTCTTTACTTAAAATTTGATATTTTGTCTATCATTGATTTTTTAAAAATTGCTTTAAAAATATCTGTTTTGGCTCCCTTTTAAAATTTGCACCTGAGAAAAATGCTCACTGATGTCTAGTCCTGCCTCTGTTGCCACACATGGAGCCACTTATTCACTAAGTATTTACTAGCAAACAAACTCAAAAGTGGCACATGGGTTGTTCTGGACACTTGATGAAGTTCCACCCTGCTGGCATCCTGGTGAAGGTTGTGTTCTCCAGAGGCAGTTTTCCCAGATCTCAGAGGCAGGATTCTGTGACTCTCAGCCTACATCACACAGGGAGAACCCTCCAAATTCATGGCTGTTTACATAGGACTGCTTGGGGAATGGCCTTGGGCACCAGTCTCAGGGCAAAGCTATAGACCTCGTTAGAATTTTATAACCTATTCAGGCAAGAAACTTAAGTGTCTTTAATTTGGGGGGGCGGGGAGAGGAAGGAGGCTGGGCAGAGAAAGAGAGGAGAGAGAGAATCTTAAGCAGACTCCACACCTAGCATGGAGCCCAACATGGGGCTGGATCTCACAATCTGAGCCAAAATCAAGAGTTGAATGCTTAGCCAACTGATCCACTTAGGCACCCTGTCTTCTTTTTTTTTTTTTTTTTTTAAGATTTTTTATTTATCTATTCATGAGAGACACACAGAGAGAGGCAGAAACACAGGCAGAGGGAGAAGCAGGCTCCATGCAGGGAGCCCGATGTGAGACTCGATCCTGGGGCTCTAGGGTCACACTCTGGGCCGAAGGTGGCGCTAAACCAGTGGGCCACCAGGGCTGCCCAGGCACCCTGTCTTTAAATATTTTAATCAATCCACATTTCTGAACTTTATGCCAATTTCAAATAATCATCATGTTATTTTAAGTCTTTTATTTAACTAATTAAAAAAATCCATTTATAACCTTCACTGTGCTGATTAGCAAAGCTTCAATTATTGACCAAGAAAGGCAAGGATCATGGTCCCTCTTGCAGGAGCTGCTTTGGAGTGATGTAACATGCAGATGACCCTTGGAGGGAGGCTTGTGTTTTAGGTCAATCCTGGAGTGAAGCTTGAAATAATTGGCACATCCATAACATCACACTGTCTTTGCTTTAAATATGTTGCATTACAAACTCCTTAACAATTCCCCATGGTGAATGGACAAACTGATGGTCTGGTTTTCTTCTGTCAGTGTACTGGGAGTGTGGTCACCTCAGTTTTAGGCCAATCCACATTGGAGTTCCAGGGATTGGAACATCCTCCTGACTCTTATTGCCCTGGTGGTCCCTCTTCCTTGCTGCCTAGCAGGCAACATCTGTGATCAGCGACTACCACAGGAGTATTTGAACATGGTGATGCTGGAAAATCAGACCATGAACTGGAGTGAGTAGAGACACTCCGACCACCTGTATTCAACAACTGCAACAAAGACTGTGACAAGTCCAGGCATCACAGGAGGTTTTAGCCAACAGAGCCCATTGCAAGGGAGGTATGGGAGGCTCAGAGTACCAGAATCTGAACTGGGTGAGGGCTCCAACCCAAGGAAATGGGACTTAAATATAAAAACCTCATTGAGGGATCCCTGGGTGGCGCAGCGGTTTGGCGCCTGCCTTTGGCCCAGGGCGCGATCCTGGAGACCCGGGATCGATTCCCACGTCGGGCTCCCGGTGCATGGAGCCTGCTTCTCCCTCTGCCTGTGTCTCTGCCTCTCTCTCTCTCTCTCACCGTGTGCCTATCATAAATAAAAAAAAAAAAAAAAAACAAAAAAACCTCATTGAGCGTAAGGTTGATATGATAGGAGAATAAAGATTGTGCTTAAAGCCTCCACGCCTAGAGTACAAACTGATGTGTGGCCACCACTAAGCCAGCATTAGTGGGATAAAGGGATTATGTTGACTCTTCGGTTCCTGGGAGGGGAGTGGAGTGAACATTACACTCGCCTGGTGCTATTCAACACACTGGACTGGACTCCCCCGCACCGGATTCAGGAGACAATCCCTGGAATTTATTTAGCATCAACCTCTGAGATTATAGGTTTTCTAGGGATCTGAAACTTTATCATAAAAGGAAAATGGCAGGAATAACTTCTGGCTAACCCAAAACACCAGTTTCCTTGTAGCCAGTTACCAGTTAGTCAATGTTTTAGTGATGGCTGTTAACGTTAATTAAGCCTTTGTTGTGTGCTATATACAACTGTACATTTTATATGCGTTAGTTTATCCCTATGGTTCAGATAAGAAGGCTATGTAAGGGGTTACGGCTGCTTGCCCAAGTTTGGCAAAGCTGGGATTTGAACTGGGTCCCTGCCCCCCAAAACTGTCCATCTACGCTCCCTGACTTTACCTTATTGCACACAGCCAATAGCACTTAAGAATTTCTCAGAAGAATGCATTTTCTTCCATGTTTTTTACATAAAAGATTCTGCTGCTCTGCTGAACTTTGAACTGTTCTCTGCTTTTGCTGAGAAGTAATGGGTGCTCCTGTTGAAGTATCTGACTTTTGGAGGACTTGCAATTACTTTATAAACTGGAGCAGTTCTAAGCCACACTGGAAAAGCCGTCCTTACCACCAACACAATCTGAGAATCAACAGTGTTGAATTTTCACTCCAGTGCCTAGCCAATTGTTAATCAAAAAAGGAAAGCTTAAATGAATGAGTTATGAGCTATCTCAACATGAGTTCACATCCTTTGTATCGTTCTACATCCAAATAAATGCTGGCATCATTTCTCACTCACCTCTTGCTTGTGGGATGAATTTAGATCACTCAGTTTCTTTGATTCTATGTTTTAAAAATATTTATTTATTTGAGGGGTATGAGGGGCAGAGAATCTTCAAGCAGACTTGAATCCTCACTTGGGGCTCAATCTCCCGACCCATGAGATCATGACTTGAGCCAAAACCAAGTTGGATGCTTAATGGACTGAGCCACCTAGGTGCCCCATTCTCTATACTCTTAATATTAATAAAACAGAGTTTTAACAAAATTTTTATCCCATAAAAAACATTTTTTATTGTTATCCATCTTTTCTCCAATCCTTCCTTCAGTTGCTACTTATAAAATTCAAGGAAATCTATGTCTTGCTGTAAATTTGGCTTCTCATATTTTATCAAGGAAGAAACAGAGGTCCCTGACATCTCAATGACTCTATGCCACAGGAGGTTTATGGTGAGCGCATTGCAGAATTCCAAGTGCTATTCCCATAGTTTCTGGGCTTACATATGTACACAGAATTTATTTTGAAATGAATACATGATGATAACATTAGGATGATGACATTAGGAAAGCATTCATTGCGAAATGTCTATCTTTAAAACATCAAGTAATATGTTCAAAGTTAGGAAGCAATTGTGTGATGTTGTTTCACCACCATACCTGACCATCCCATCAACATGCACATTTCTGTCTTACCACTATGTCTCTTTTGGTCTGAGCACCTTTCCAGGTGCCCTAGGTGACCTATACTTTCCTCCCCTTGTCATCATCCCCAGGTCCCGGAGCCAGAAGTTGTGAGTTATATTTTCAGATCTAGCTGTGACCATCTTACAGAACTTTCAGGCTCAAACCAGGCAACGTGTGTGAAAGCACTTACTTGCACTCCAGAAGTGTAAGGTGCTTCAATTAGACCCAGCAGTTTTTAGAAGTTCAAATAGCTACGGCATTAAAAGTTAATGAATAAATGATTGACTAAGAAAAATATTTGAGGTAGCATTTTACTTTCCTGAAGTGATCACATCATTTATCTCCACTTTATCCATGTGATAACAAGATTGGCCATGTGGGAAAGTGGTACAGGCATAATTTCCTTTTTTTTTTTTTTTTTTTTTACAGCTTTTAAGAGGTAAGAAAACATTTATTGGAACATATGCATCTGATGTCAATTTCCCCCACACATTTTATTATGAAAACTTTCATGTGGAAATGTTGAAAGAACTTACCGAGAATACCCACAAACCTACCACCTAGATGCCAGCATTCACAATTTACTATACTTGCTTTCTTGAGAATCTCCCTATCTAGCCATCCTCCCATCCATTCATTAATTTGTCATATTTTAAAAAAGATTTTATTTATATATTGGAGTGGAAGGGGCAAAAGGAGGGGAGAGAGAGAATCCTAAGCAGACTCCCTGCTGAGCATGGAGCCCTACATGGGGCTTGATCCCATGACCCTGAGATCATGACCTGAGTTGAAATGAAGAGTCAGATGCTTAATGACTGAGTCACCCAGATGCCCCTAATTTGTCATATTTTAAAATATGTTTTGAGGTAAGTTACAGACATCAGTAAACTTCCCCCTAACAGGCACACATATGATTAACTAGAGCTTAGCATCTGCTTACAGTATTTTTTTTCTCTTGATGTAAATGGGATCTAATTTAATGTCATAAAAATCCCAGCATAGTGTGATATTTTTTGGCTTGCTTCTTTGCTCCTGCAGCAAGGAGACCCTCTTTTCCAGCTCAATCTCATGCAGAAGCTGAAACATACTTTCAGAGCTTCTCTAGATAAGGCAGGAATGGGGACCAGGAGCACCAGTCCCCAAACCCCTCGTGGAATGCCTCAAGTGCCATGGATGATTACAGTTTCCTCATTGGCATGAGCCTTAGTTGGATCATCTATGGAACAGGGCTTTGCAAATAGCTGTTTTCTTGGGATCTTTCCAAGCTGCTCTCCACTCTCATTCAGTGATGCTAAAGCACTGAAAGGCTTTGCAGACCTCCCCCATCACAAATCTTCAGCAGAAAGCTTTCTCTTGTCTTAATTAGCTTGGTGCAAGAAGCCTTATTTAATAAGACTGTGGGTCTGAATGCCTGAGGTACAATCCACACATCCAATCCACTGCCTGTGGAATGGAAAAAAAAAAAAAACTGGAAAAACAAGAATCCTGATCTAGGTGGATGGCCAATTGCAGTTGCCTGAATACGCGGGTGGGTCTGTTGACTTGGTGTGCATGACCACAGTGTCCATCCTCTAAGGTCTCTGCCAGGTCTCAGCTGAGAGCACCTTTTAGGAATTTCTGTGTCCTGTGAGTGAAATCTGCTTGGGAGACTTACCTTTTTCTTGTACTTTGAGACACAGCAGTCTTGTGGTTAGGGAGGGCAGATCCTTCACTAGTTGGGCAGCAGTGTAGGTGAGTCTTGGGCATGTGAGTAGGAGCGGAGGCTGGGACCAGATTGGCTGGAATCATACCAGCCAGAGAACGAGGAGATTCCCGGCCTGGGCCATGAGAGGTCTGGGACCTCTTACTAGGTAAGCTTACAACTGTGTTGTAAGCTCTGTAAGGGTGGGACTGTGTCCCATGGTGTAGATAGGTGGCTGAATAAATGTTTATTGAAGGAAGGGAGAGAGGAGGGGAGGGAGGAAGGAAAGGTGGGATGGAACAGTTTCCTTAACTTGTATCAGGGTCATCCACAACATTGGTAATGGATCATAGACAACTTAATCTAACTTCTCCACCAACGACCAATGTTTTAAACATGATTCACAGTAAAACACAAACAACAAACAAAACAAAACAACAACTTTAAATGGTGACCCAGTATGCACACACACACTCGCATGTACACAAAATAAATCTTAAAATGGGATGGATTCTGATAATTTTCATTCCATTCCACTCAATCTCATTCCATTCCCCAGTGCTGGCATGTAACCCACAGACTGAAAAACGTTAGGGCCAATCTCTTTGATCTCTTCTGGGACATAATTCTTGCAGTGATCACTTCCGTTTCAAGAATTTGTAATCTCTCTCTTTTATATGAGAGTTAATCATCTCTTCCTGCAAACATATCAGGGTTATTCTGTTTTATAAAAAGCAAAGACAGTTCTTCACTTGACTTTGCTCCCTTTCTAGTAACAGCTCTTCATGACACCTTCCTTTTATAGGATTAGCTTTTAAATAAGTGATCTACACCTGCTTCTTCTTTTCCATCCAGGCCCTCCCTCCCTAATCCCTGGCAAGGAGTTCTCTTCCTCCTTGGAAGGATCCTAATGACCTTTGGCTGTGTAGATCCAAAGCTGTTTTATTCTCCCTCCTCCTTCTTTTTTCTCCTCCTTTTCCTCTTCTTAATCCCTACTCTTCTTGATTGGGATAATTTTGAACCCTATTTTCTTAACAAGGGCCTCCTTTCTTGATATACTGTTGTTCCTGCATTCATATATTTATTTGATTAGCTATTCAGCATTGGCTCAAGGGTTATTTCAGTGAGTGACATATGGGCCTAGGTGCTAAAGGGAAAATGAAGATGAATAAGATGCGTAATTCCTGCCCTCAGCACCTTGAGGTATAGTAAAGGACCTGGATTTACATAGTTCAGTGCCCAGCTAGAGGTTGGAGGGCCACTTGGATGGTGGAATGTGGCTAAAACTCAGCCTTTGGACCTGGATAGACTTGGGTTCAAATTTTGACTCTGCCAGTTTCTAGCCATCCAATTTAAAGCAAATTACCTCACTTCTTAAAATGTCCACTTCCTCTTCTGTCAACGGTGACTGATATTCATGGTGCCTCCCCATAGAAGTGTTGTGAGGCTATATTATCTCATTGAGTCCTCGCATGTTCTTCTGAGGTAGGTACTATCATAAATCCCATTCTACAGATTAGGTAATTGAGGCTTGGAGGGGCCATACTGTCCCTAAGTGGAGGCCTGAGATATGAACCCAGGCATTCTGAGTCAAGAATCTGTAATTGCAAACACAAAGGCATCTTATGTCTCAGTGTGTCCCAGAGTCCAGGATCTAGTCTTTAGTGATGCAAGACTGGAAACTAGTTTTCTCAGTATTTGCAGAGATTATCAGATAAGAGGCTGATTGATAAGCCAGAAGATCACTTTATTCATTTACTCTTCAAGAGATGAGGCTGTGCAGCTGCACAGGGTACATTCTCCTGTGCAGATAATGGGGACATCAAAAAATAATCATGCTTACTACCATCAACTGGCTGTATGCTATGTGCCAGGTGATATACACATAGGGCTCACTGTATCTCACAGCACTCTGAAAATGTTAATTAGCCCAGCTTTACAGAGGAGAAAACTTTTTATTGAGTACATAGTAAAAGCTCAATACATTTTAGCAACTACTGCTATAATTAATACTACTCATAATAGCAGTAGCAGCAGTAGATGATGTGAAGGATTTTTTTCTGGTAGTTCCTTGCTAGTATCTACCAGAGACTGGAAATGAACACAGGTTCACTCAGACTCTGGTCTGAGTCCAGAGATAACATTTTTCATCATTAAACCTCACAAATTTGAGGGTCAGAGCAGTTTTAGACAAACGGGACTGAGTGTCCCTACAGAATATTTCATCTCATCTGAACTTCTATTCCAGGGAACTATGCCTAGGAAAGAAGAAGCCTTGGTCTTTGGTAATAATCAGATTCTTTGGATGGCTGCCAGTGAAGATGAGTGGCATGGTCCTAATTGATTGTTTTTATTGCCTTTTCAATCAAGTGCCCAAAGTTTCCACTCCCTTATTTCAGTCAGGTCACACTCGGATTGATTGAGTGGGTTATAGCTTTCTTTATAGTGGTTGAATCTAGATCTTTCCTTTGGTGAAATATCTAGTAGTTGTCTCCTTGCCTAGAGTGAGAGCATATTATCCTTGTATCTGGATCTTTTATACCATCTCTTAGGACAACATATTTATGCAGAGCACTTGGGTTATGTGGTACATGTTGGGCCTTTGAGGGCCTACTGCCAAGAGAATACTTTTCTACCCCAGACCTCTGTCTCTGGGGCAAAAGGATATCGGAAGAGCACTTCCCTGTGATGAGAGACTCTGTGGTGGAGAAGTGCAAAGGGCTTCATGACAGATTTTGAGGAATTTGGGCTTTTGTGGTGACCAGGCAAGTATAAAGGAGAAGTGTAAGGAAGCACTGAACCTGGAGCTTCGGTCACTGGGGAAATGGTGGTAAAATGGCAGAAACTGAGAAGTAAGGAAGAGAAAGAAATGGTCTCAAGGTATTTTGGAAAGGTGAGTTGGGCAGGGTGGGCATAAGAGTACAAGGGGAGAAGATGAAGTAAATTTCAGACCAGGATGGATGTGTAGTATGGCTGCTATAAGTCAGCTTATTTCATTCGATTTTTTATTTTTTTATTCTTTGCCTTTATATGAGTGTTAGAGTAAAGCAACTTTGACTTCTACAGCAAAAAATACCTGGCTAAATTACTTCATGTGTGTATGTTCAATCCATATGAATTTATACCAAGGAATTAGGGTTTTATGCATTTATGACCAAATATGTAAATATTTACCGAAACTCCTTTAAAAGATTAACCAAGATTTACAAATATGAGAGGAGAAAATTGAGATGCAGATGACAATGAAAATTTTCAGCCAACCACAGTAATTAAATGAGAATGCATTAAAAATGTAAAAATATAATAAATGCACCTGAAAATTATTTTCAGAATATCAAAACATTCATTTACTAATAGGCCTGGATTTTGGTATAGGTATACTTGGTATATGAGACTTCTAGTGTGTTTAAAATGATTTGCTCTACAAGAAGACAGTAATTCAGTAGGACTCATGGCTGTAGCAGGCAGCTTTGGTAGATTTAACAGAAGTCGTGAACTGCTTGGACAGAAAACTGAGTCAATAAGTGAAAACAGAATGGGAAGCTGTTGTTCAGTCAAGTGAGCTTGTGCTCCAACCACCATAATGCATCATGGCCAACACAACCAACAACAGACACACAGCAAACCTGACTACCATTTCTGGATCAGCATTTAAATCACAAGGTTTTCAAAACTCCTAGGTGTTTTGGGAACCTGATGGGTGATGAGGCTGATGAGTTTGTTGTGAGTGTTATGTGCATGTAGAGGGTAGTGTGAGGTTTAGATGTGAGAATAAGGAGATAAAGGAGAAGAGGGCTGAGGGCAGGGCCACTGGCAAACATTTCCATTTCAGAGACGTGGAAAGGGAAAGTAAAGATTTGGGGCACTTGGAGAAGTAGAAGAAATGCAAAAATGCAGCCTTGAAGAAGCCAAGAATTTGACAGGTTCATCACTTTGGTAGTGTTGAAAAAGGGAGCAGATCACAGAGGATGAGGATCTGAGAATGCATGGTTGGATATGGCTATTGGGTGGTTGTAGGGACAGCAGTCCAAAAGTCTGAGGAAAAGGAAGTCGGGGTAGAGGAGTGGAAGGTGAAGAGGAGGGCTCCTAAAAACATTGATGGCAGCAGGGTGGTAGGGGCAGAGGAGAGAGGGAGAGGGGGATACAGAGCAAGAGAGGGGGTCGGGGGAAGGGGGCAAGAGAGAGGGAGGGAGAGAAGGAGAGAGGAAGAGAGGGAGAGAGAGATCCTTCATATGGAATCTTGTCATTTTTTTTTTTTACAAGTTTTGGGAAGGATAATGTTAAGATTTGGTGATGCCAAATGATGTGTATGCCAGAGACTGACCAGTGCTTGGTATCTGAGCACTTTGAGTCCAAGTGATATAAGGCAAGAGTGGGGGGACACGGCAGAGGTGACATGTCCCAAAGTGTGTTCTGCAAACACCTGTCTGGATGATGCTACTAGTAGCCTGACACCATGTCACAGGGCGTGTGTCACTCACTGCACTTCCTGACATCTTGGTGGCATTTGGTCATCTCACATCACACAAAGGGTGAGTGCAGCACAATAAGATATTTTGAGAGACGGCGTTCACACAACTTGCATTGAAGTATATTATTATAATTGTTCTGTTTTTCTTATTAGCTGTTGTTAACCTCTTACTGTGCCTAATTGACAAATTAAACTTTTTTCATAGGTGTGTATGTACGGGAAGGATGTAGGATTTAGAGTTGGGACTATCTGCGATTTCAGGCATCCCCTGGGGCTCTTGGAACATATTCTCTCAGATAAGAGGGGACTCTATATGTGAATACTTCCGAAATAGATCTGAGTTCCCCATCCCACCTGGGGAAGGTCATGCTGCAAACATTAAATGAGCTTTGAAAATCTTCAGCTGATGGAGCCGGGAAGAAAGGGGGTGTCAGCTCTGCTTGGTGCAAAGCCCCCTTGCGGCACACGCACTCTGTTTGTCACCTGAAATTCTGACAGCCAGGCAGTGCTCAGGTGGAGGTGATGCTAATGATCCAGGTGCCCTATGTGATTGCGTTTGTGAGAAGTGATCTCCTTCACGAGGCAGCAAAGCGCATCAAAATGAATGCCGCATTCAGGCCAGCACACGGAGCAGTTGATATTGCTGTGAAAACTCTGTTTCTCTCTGGCATGTGGGTGCACAGGCTTTGATGTTAGAATTTTGGCTCATTAATAACTAATTTACATTTCCCAGACAGCAAATTGTGATCTGACACAAATTTATAAAAGAACTCCAAATGGTGAAACTCTCTTATACAATGAGTCCTTTGTGGGTTTTTTTTTCCCTTCCTAACTTAAGGAGTTTGTGATTAAAATTTTAATGCAATCATTGAAATCTCATGGGCTACTTAAAAATAAAACACCATTTTATTTCCTTCCTCTCAGAGATCATGACAACTGGCTGCTCCTCTGTGGGTGTTTTACAATTGCTTTTTCATCTGCTCTGAGCCTCAGATAAAGTAGGATGTCCTCGGTGAACCAGAGCAAAGGCACAGCAAAGCAACTAGAGCTGGTAGCAGAAGGCGGTGGTACTGTGCTCTTCAGCTTCCTGCTGCTTCTGTGCAGGTTACAGAGATGGCATATTTTGCACTGGCTTTTGCTGCTGTCTCCAGAAGCTCTCAGGGCTGAGTCTCACCGCTCCAGGTGCCTCCTGAATAAGTCATTTTTTTTTCGACCAGAGCTATCAAGATAAGGAATTTTACGTATGTTTGTTTCCTCTTGGCTACATCTTGGAGGACCAGCTGCCTCATGGAAAACGTGGCAGGTTTTTTGTTTTGTTTTGTTTTGTATTTTGCCCCATGTTTTTTTGAGAGAATATGGAGGTCAAGGGAAGCTTTGGGGTGGCAAATTTAGGTGCATCTTGTTTCCACCCCTCCCCCCATCTTTGCCAAAAGCTTTGTCATTCTGTGTGCGGATGACTCACAGCGTAGTGGGGGAGGCAGGGTAGGGCTTCTCTCTCCCTGGTGGAAGGAAAAAAAGCCATGTGCATCCAGTCACCTGGAAACACCTTCTTTAGACCACAAAGGGAGGTCTGTGCCTCAGGGAGGTGAGGAGTTAGACCTGAAAGTGGACCAGAGAGCTGGCCCTGGGCAGGGCAGCAGGGTGGGGGCAGGAGAACAGGATACTGGGTAGCTTGACCGCTTGCATCACTTCTGGCAACAGACTCTGTCTACTGAGTTACTCTCTGCTTGGAGAAAGGGTTTAGGGAACAGCCATGGGCTTGTTGTGTTGAATGGCAACATACCCAGCATGAAAAGATTTTGAAACTGGTACCACTTGAGGTCAGATTTTTAATGGTCACACAGCATGAGCCAAATTGACTCCATGCAGAGAAGCAACAAGCCACCCCAGTTCCCTATATCATTTTAATAACAGAAAGAATGTATTAGGAATTCCAGGCAAGACCTCTACCTGGGCACAGTCCCAGATTCTAACTCATCTCTTCATGGCTTTTCAAATGAGCCTTTTACAAAGAGGCTGTTTTTCTCTCCAACTTCTTCCGGTCCGATGAAGGAATCTGAGATTCCCCCTGCCGGCTTTGGTGGTAGGAAGCAAGGAACCTGAGAACCCCACTCTGAGCAGGGTGGCTCTGTGCAGAGTTGCTAATAAAACTGCAGCACTGATTGGGGTGGTCTTCATCTGTTAGATGAATTAAACAAGGAGGCCATCACACTGAGGTGGCTCGAAGGCCATGGGGCCCATGTAAGCAAACCCAAACCTAAGCCTGTAAGTGCCTCAAGGTCATACCATCAACACGTGAAGGACAACCATCCACAAACAGCCAACTAGGCTTTCAGCGAGAACCGGACAATAACTTTCCTTACTCTGCTTCCACCTTTTTTCTAGAAAAGTCTCGGCCTGAGCTTGGGTCGGTGGAATGCGCCTCACCGCTTCTGGTGTGGTGTGGTCTGATGTGAGTAGAGTTTTTCTCAAAGAAACCCTTAAGAAATGTTAATATGCCTCAGTTTATCTTTCAAGGCATTTAAAAAACAAGGCCTCTTCTAGAAGGTGGCACGAGGCCCACGGCCCTTTCCCTGGCTTGGACATTGGGGACAGGAGAGGCGACGGAGTCGGGTGCTTGTTTCTGCCAGCAGCTGAGTGACAGCTGGAAGTGGATGTCACCTTGTTTACAAGGCCAGACCTCGGCTGAAGTGGCAGGAGAAGCCCTGTGGTGCCTGCAGCCTGCTCTGGGAGCCGCGAGCGAGGAGGGAAGCCTGCGTGTCCTGGCAATAATTAGGGTCTTTCTTAGCACCTAGAACATTGCTGACATTTAAAACAGAATGCTGCTGTCATGCTTGTTAATTTTACCCTCTTGGGCCTCAAACGGCTCATATAACACTTGACTATTTTTCCACATCGCGGAGACCAGACTGGATTTTCTCAGAAGGCAGTCAATTCTAGGCCCGGCCAGAGAGGGACTGAAAACGAAAAAAGAAATCTTATTGCTATAAACATGATAGGTGCCATACTCAGCCTCTTCCGTCGGTGGGGAGGGTGGGGAGTCCTTGGAGGCAGTCTCGGTGCGAACGCTGGTTCCACCCCTCGCCGCCGGTGAGCTGGATTGTTACTTGGTCTTCATCATTCGTACAAAGCAGATGATAGTAATTGTTCAGCAGTTTAAATGCAAAGTTCTTAGCACATACACTGGCACTGAGTAAGTGCTCAAAGGGAGCTTGTGGTATAATTATGAGGCTTACTGTGGTGTTAGGCAGAAGAAGCTTCTGGAAGTGACGTCCTCTGAAACAGGAACAGGAATGTTCCCAGCTCCTCCCCTTACTGCTGCTTCTGGGGAGGTGTTGCCATTGTTATGGCCACCAGATTCCTGGGCCAGTAGAAATTCCCATTGGGCTCAGACACCCTCAGGAAGGGGCGCTCTCTGCCTGAGGTGTTTCTAGCACACCCCACGTCCCTAGCTCTCACAGGAAGAGCCCATTTTCTTCAGCAAGCCAGGTATGGAGAATAAACTCTTAGACAGGAAGGACCTCATGTAATTTTTTACACACCACTTTATCCCAAGCAATACTTTGCATACTGTGGGCACTCCATGGGTATCTGTAGAAGGAAGCAGTGATGGATAGGGCAGAAGGCAGAGGGCCGTGTGGCTATTCCTGGATCAGACTCAGCTCACTTTCTACTGAGCACATTGGAGACAAGTGGAGCTTGTTATCAGTAGTTCCTGACTCAGTTCTTAGGGACTTGACTTTGGGTAACTGCACACGTACCAATTAATATATTTCTCTAATTATTCAAAGAAGCAGATGTGGAGCAGAGACTTCTCAGGATGTAGAGAAATAAGAAACAGGTCCAGGTGAGAACTATATCTTGGTTATACGACATAAGGGTCTTTACTAGTTTTTTAGGGAGAGAAAATATAGGATCAAGTTTTGTTGTCTAATATCTAATACAATACTATACAGTCCTCTTTCCAAAGCATGAACCAGTCACTCCTTACTATGTTTTATTGTCAATTGCATGAGGTCTTCAGTCACAGACTCCTTCGGAGGGTACTGAATAGTAAAACCAAGATTCTGATGCTCAGATGGGTCAAAACTAGGTGTCTTAAAATTTTTAATTCTGTTTTGGTGTGATATGTGGTCTAGAGGCCTTGTCAGCACTCAGTAATAATAGCCGGTATTATATTTTGGCTTTGTTAATCTATATTCACTATGATTTCAGCCTCATGTGATTCATGAGAAGTTAGCAGGACAGTTAGGGTGATTAATGATATCCTGATTTTATAGTTGAGGACTGCAGGTTCCAGTTTTACCATCTCTATAAAGGAGTGGATACAGGGCTCTGCTGGAATAAGGACACAGATTCCCCAAATTGAGGGGTCTTTGTCTGCATCCTCCCAAATCATGGTTTAAACTGTCCAGACTACAGCCCTTGCACCTTCAAACATGTCATGAGCCACACCTCTGTCTTTTAGACCAGTAGGTGGTTGATTGCTATTAAAAGGAAGGATCTGGAAGGGGACTGTGGTCACACCTGGAATAAATGAAGGTGAGGAAGATGGAAAGAACTTTTAGACCATCCATGCACACTTAACTATCTTAGCATCTAGAAGATGTGGGACCATGTGGGTAGGTGGGAATCATGTCTGTGAATAACCAAGGCAGTAGCTGTGCCTTGTCTAGTCTGTTTGCACATCCAGATCCAAAGAATGTGGGAACATGATGCTGGCCATGGCACCAGGTGACAACTACAGCCATCACATTCGTCAACTTCCATCAATTGATTAGCCTGTCCAGACACAATGATGCCTTGCTGTCTAGACCATTTGGTCAGCCCTAGAAGGGCTTGGCCATCTGAGAGTCAGCATAAAGCTTCTCTAGCAGTTCTGTCATGGGTTGGCTGAGAGTTCATCAAAGATCTGGATCTCGTGGCTACCAAGATGCTTATGGTTGGTTTAAACCTGGATTGGATGGAGCCAGGAGGGGAATTCTTACATGAACTCTTTGTGAACATACAACATAGGTCTTTGGGGCTAGAGGGACAGGCCAAAGCTTTAGCTTACAATGCAGATTGCTGTCTCATGATGACAGGAAGGTGTTTTTAATCACCTGTAAGCTCCCTCACTTTGGCGTGTGAAAGGCATTAGGATCTTCTATCACCATCAATTTTGCACTGCCTTGAGGTGAGAGGGCTGTTCAAGGAGCCAGCCTGACACTGTGCCCAGCACCTGGGGAGAGCTGTGTGCAGCAACCAGAGAGCAGAGGCCTGCCGGCTGCTCGTTTGCCTGTTCTCATCAAGCCCATCTGTGACTTCAAGCAGGTTCCCATCACCACTCCCCACCTACCTTCCTCCTTCCTTGTTTCCCTGATGTGAAACTCGGAAGATGAACAGTAATGTCATTCATTGATTTGGTTGGTATCTTTGAAACAAATCTACTTAGATAACAAATAAAATGTAGCAGCTTATTTTCTGTGGTGGAATCAACCCATTAGACAAGGGTTTTTTTTGTTTGTTTTTGTTTGTAAACAATGAGGGTACTCGGAATCCCGGAGGCCTTAACAGAGAGCTCTGGGATCCTCCTTTGCCACTCTGTCTTGAGCTGTGGCTTTGGAATGTGAACTCAGAGACTGCAGTAACAGAGGCATTTCTGTGGGCTCCAGAATGGCCTCGGGAAGACCACACTGTCTTAGCATCACAGTTATCACCTTATTTCTGAAACTTGATTTCTGGGGAAGTCTGAAAGTCATTTATAGTGATTTCTGTAAAGATGCGCATCTTCACGTGACCATTTCGATAGATTGTACTGAACATCTTATGTACAGAGAAGAACGGGTTGGAGTAATAGAAAAATGGCTAGCTGGGAGTCGCAAGGCTCCTGATCTGGAAGACAATATGGTCTGGAGGAGAGAGGATGGGCATCAGAGTCAGGCAGACACCATGGGCAAATCATAGCTCTCCAACTAAGTATCACTGGGCCCACTTCTCTTTCCTTGTCTGTCAAATGAGGCTGAGGCAGCTGCCTTAGAAGGTGGTGGTGGAGATTAACCTAGGTGACCTGGCTGCTCTTCTTCTCAGATTGCTATCTCCAGTGTGGCTAGTGCAAACCTGTCTCCTGAATTTCAGACTTAAATGCCCATGCAGACTTTGTACCAGCATGCCCTGGGCTGAACTCATTCTTTCTCTCCTATCTTCTCCAGATCCAACTATGCCCCTCCTCCTACAGTTCATTTCAGGGAAGGGTTTCATCATTTTCCTTTGTCCACACCAGCCACCCAGAGCCCCCTGCAAGTTGTCTTCCATCAGTCTGGAAAATTCCGTCTGTCACTGAATCCTGCTCATTCTGCTTTTCCTGTCTCCATGTACTCTGTTTCATCCTCTCCACTCAAGGCCACTCTTAATCCAGTTCCTCATCATTTCTTGTATGGGTTCCTGCAGTACATTCCATTTTAAATTTTATACTACCATCAGAGTGAATTTCCTGGTGTCACACATCTGTACAAGCCTCATCATTCCTTTCATGAACTTCCGGGGCAAGTTTAGTGTCCTTGAGCTGGGAAGACATGCTCACCATGAGCTGTGCCCCTCCACTATCCCTAATACCAGTCCTTGCCACTGATGTGTTCTTGCTCTAGATTGACACTGAATCAGAGTCCTTCCTTTTCTGCAGGAGTGTCAAGCTCTCTCTGACTTTCCTCCAGGGTTCTCTCTGCCTGAAATGCTTTTGCACCTCTGTGCACCTGGCTGACTCCCTATCACCATTCAAGATTCAGCTCCGGTGTTACCTCCTCTTAGAGGAGGTTCTTCAAGCAGACTTTGTGTACCACCACCATTTCATCTATTTATGCATTTATGGTCATAGATTTTTCTGGTCTGCCTTCCCTGGAGGGAAGCTTGGCAACATCGGACTCTGCAGTGCTAACCATGGGTGGACATTAAGTTCGTATTTTTAGAATAAATGATTGAAGGATATTGGAAGTGACTAGTAGAGAGGCTGGTGTATGGGGGGAACTCAGTAAAAGGAGCTCTCTGCTTTTGCCACTAACCAGCTGGTTGACTTGGTGAAGCCTATCATCTTTTGGGGCTATAGTTTTTCATAAGAAAATAAAATTCATAGGTAATTTAAGACAGACATATTCATACATATATAAAATTTCAAAAAATCAACATAGTGTAAATCTGTAGTAGTAGTAAGAAAGGAGTGGAAAGGAATTTATAATAAAAGTTCATGTACAACAGTGCTAAAAGACATAATGATGTGGTCAGATGCTTGTACCCACTTATAACAAATAGAACTGGTTTTTGGAGCTGTTAGGACCAAATTGTGCTTACACTTTTCCTTTAAATTTCTTATTTTGGAATAAAGGCTAAATAAAAATATTCAATTGGAGTGACTATGAGGGGGCTAACTAAAAATGCAAACTGAGAGAGATGTTTTTGTCTTGCTAACACAATGCCTGATACCACAAGTGGCAATGCTATTGGTCATATAATTCTCTAAATGAGTATCCAAAATGGTAGATGATGCTTGGTAAAGTTCCAAGCAAAACATCATACTTTTTTTTCTTTTTGCTTTCAATGTACTTGTATTCTAAGGAAAATCTGTATGTACCAAAATACTGTCAAAAAAAGTGTTTATATGTAAAATAGAATTACGTACTAGGTTCAGTTAATTAGATATGGGTTTTTCACCAACATGAATGTCCAGTGACAGAAAATCATGCAGAATGTAACACATGCAGAATGTAATCCCACACATTGCAGTGTGTCCAGCATTCCCTGCCCCCACATATTAAAGGGTAGGAGTGTTCACTGTATCAATGAGACATTTAAAAATACCTATATACCCAAGTTTCTAAAATGCCTTCTAAGTGTCTTATAGGGAACTAGGTAAGCCACACTATCCAGCAATGAAACACTCCCTGCCTACATATATAGGTCTTTTCAATGGAAAAAAATGCACTTCATTTGTCTAAAGCTAATTATTGTAAAGCAAATTTGTTTCCTATAGTCAAAGATTTGTAGTAGGAGAGGGAAAGTCACTTCCTTTGAGTTATGAAGGAATTAGGTGCTGAATGCATGTACAAGTAGATGCAACTTATGATTGTTGTGATTTGGTTTGCATTTTTCCTGATTGCCACTTGCCTTTCATGTCATTTTTCTTTATCCTCACCCTTTATCCATTCTAACCTGAGTAATAGTCTCTTTGCTTAGGAGGTATCCTGTTTCCATAGTTTCAAGATGGAGAAATTTGTTCTCATTCTCCTGCAGTATTCTTGATATTTATAATTTGAATTTCTTCATGATCACTGGTTGCTTGCCCCACCCCCCTGTTCCCTACTGTACCATGGATTCCTTTTAGATTTAATTCTTATCTCACTGAGCTGGGATTATTTTTTCAAGTTTGTTTCCACTATTAGTAAAAGCTTTGTTACCAAATTTATTGTCTACCTTAAAAGCAGGGCCATATGTGTTCATCTTAGTATCTTCAGATCCTACCTCAGTAATCAGCTACTAGCAAGTGCTCAATTAACATTTGTTGAAGGAATGAATGAATGGAACACATGATGTACTTTAGCCTCAAATCTTGCAAGTTTCATGAATATAAGGTATGATGTTGCATAAAACAAATGAATTTTCTAATTCACCATTTTTGACAATTTTTTAAAAAGATTTATTTATTTATTTTGGAGAGAAAGTAAGAAAGAGACAGAACGAGTGGGGGAGGGGCAGAGGGAGACAGAGAGAGGGAATTTCAAGCAGACTCCCCTCTGAGCATGGAACCCAAAGTGGAGCTCCATCCCAGGACCTTAATATCAAGAGTCAGATGCTTAACAGACATAGCCACCCAGATGCCCCCATTTTCAACAATCTGATATTTTGTAATACTGAATCTATTTAAAGGAGCATAAATGTTTCCTTCTTTTCTTTTTATTTTTTTTATTTGATGGTGTGTAATTTTATTCCTTGGACATTGTATTTTCAAACTAAATGCTTTTATTTTTTATTTTTTTTAATCAGTTGGGAACTGTGTTTTTATTTTTATTTTTTTAATTTATTTTTTATTGGTGTTCAATTTACTAACATACAGAATAACCCCCAGTGCCCGTCACCCATTCACCCCCACCCCCCGCCCTCTTCCCCTTCCACCACCCCTAGTTTGTTTCCCAGAGTTAGGAGTCTTTATGTTCTGTCTCCCTTTCTGATATTTCTCACACATTTCTTCTCCCTTCCCTTATATTCCCTGTCACTATTATTTATATTCCCCAAATGAATGAGAACATATAATGTTTGTCCTTCTCCAACTGACTTACTTCACTCAGCATAATACCCTCCAGTTCCATCCACGTTGAAGCAAATGGTGGGTATTTGTCATTTCTAATAGCTGAGGAATATTCCATTGTATACATAAACCACATCTTCTTTATCCATTCATCTTTCGTTGGACACCGAGGCTCCTTCCACAGTTTAGCTATCGCGGCCATTGCTGCTAGAAACATCGGGGTGCAGGTGTCCCGGTGTTTCATTGCATCTGTATCTTTGGGGTAAATCCCCAAGAGTGCAATTGCTGGGTCAGAGCAGGTCTATTTTTAACTCTTTGAGGAACCTCCACACAGTTTTCCAGAGTGGCTGCACCAGTTCACATTCCCACCAACAGTGTAAGAGGGTTCCCTTTTCTCCGCATCCTCTCCAACATTTGTTGTTTCCTGCCTTGTTAATTTTCCCCATTCTCACTGGTGTGAGGTGGTATCTCATTGTGGTTTTGATCTGTATTTCCCTGATGGCAAGTGATGCGGAGCATTTTCTCATGTGCATGTTGGCCATGTCTATGTCTTCCTCTGTGAGATTTCTGTTCATGTCTTTTGCCCATTTCATGATTGGATTGTTTGTTTCTTTGGTGTTGAGTTTGAGAAGTTCTTTATAGATCTTGGAAACTAGCCCTTTATCTGATATGTCATTTGCAAATATCTTCTCCCATTCTGTAGGTTGTCTTTTAGTTTTGTTGACTGTATCCTTTGCTGTGCAAAAGCTTCTTATCTTGATGAAGTCCCAATAGTTCATTTTTGCTTTTGTTTCTTTTGCCTTCGTGGATGTATCTTGCAAGAAGTTACTGTGGCCGAGTTCAAAAAGGGTGTTGCCTGTGTTCTTCTCTAGGATTTTGATGGAATCTTGTCTCACATTTAGATCTTTCATCCATTTTGAGTTTATCTTTGTGTATGGTGCAAGAGAGTAGTCTAGTTTCATTCTTCTGCATGTGGATGTCCAATTTTCCCAGCACCATTTATTGAAGAGACTGTCTTTCTTCCAATGGATAGTCTTTCCTCCTTTATCGAATATTAGTTGAAAATGTTTCCTTCTTTAGGTCCCCTTTCTATTGATGGTACCCACCATTCTACCAGACTCCCCAGCAGGAAATTCTAGAATCTTCTTTGACTCTTTACATATCACATCGACCAGTTGCCAAGCTTTAGTTTACAAAGTCTCTCAGATCTGTCCCTATTTCACTTCTACTCAAATAATTCTGTCATTATCATGCTTGAATTCTGACCGGGGTTCTTAGATTTCTCTCCTTCCAAGACCGCAACCACCATAAAGTTGATGTGCACAGGGAACCACTGTGGCTATCTCTTGCAGATTGCGTACCTTCATTTTTACCAGTTTCCCTACCTCCTGGCTGGCTGTCCTATAGGAAGGCTCATGTTTTTACTGGTCACTATACCCCTTCTTGTTTTTATGAGTCTCCTCCTCCTCTCTTGCCTGGAAAACTTCTTTGCTTCATATCCATATATGCTGCTCTATCCTCCTGCAATGTTTTCTTGAGACCCCAAGTGTATCTTGAATTCTCTTGTTGGGTGTCCCATCTGCAGCCTATATTATGGGCAATCTATAATTTGTAATAACTTTTTGCTTGTTTTGTGTGCTCATCTCTTTGTAAGACCATGAGCCTTTTCTCAGGGACTGGTGTTCATTTTATTTGTAAATGACACCAAGCTTACCACAATCCTAGGGCTATAAAAAGTGCTCCGCAAATAAGTTATATCGAACATATGAATATGGCTGTATTTTGTGTGCTTAGAGCAGGGCTTAGCAAATTTTTTATGTAAAGGACCAGGTAGTAAATGTTTTAGGTTTGTGGACTTTATGGTCACTGTCACCACTGGTCACCTCTGCTACTGTAATGTGAAAGTAGCCATAGGCACTGTGTAAATGAATGAGTGCAACTCTGTTCCAATAAAAGTTTATTTATAAAAATCAATTTGGCGAGCAGAAGGTTTCCTGATTCTTGGCTTATAGTGTGGTATTAATGAGGCCCCATATCAAGACCCCTTTAAGTACCTATTGGTAAGCTTAGTTGTAATACTTAATTTCTAACTCTGGCCGACAGCCTTAAAGAGAGTGCATTGTCACTGTTGGAGAACGGATTGAAGCAGAGAGACCCTAGGTGTGGCCTTGCAGATTGTGTATCACACAGCTCCAGAACTGCCACAAGTATAGCCCTCTTGAAAATCAAGTTCTTTCTAGGGCATATGAGTCTTGTCATCTTCCCATTGGTGGGAAAGAAAACTGCTATTTATTTGAGTATCTGCCATGTGCCAGGTATTTTATGTGTTGTCCATTCTTTTAGTAAGTGATAGTATCCTCTGAGGTATGAGTGTTATTTCCATTTTTCAAATAAAGAGACTGAGTCACCAGAAATTAAATAATTTACCCAAGGTCACAGATAGGACCCAATGGATCACCATCAGTCTTTCTGACACCAAAGTTTGTGCTCTTTTTACTCCACCATCATAGAGTTATTATCATAATAAGTCTGGTGCTGCTGCATGAAAAACCAAACAGAAAGTGATGTTCCTGGCAAGGCAAACTGATGTAGCAAGTTGTATTTATGGTCTTATGGTCTCAGTTGAATTTCTGTTGTCAGCCTTATTAATTATTACACTTCTTTTATAGTCATTAGAGCCTGCCAGTGAATAACGCACTGGCATTGTCAAGTGTAGCTAGATCTCAGAGATCTTACTTTGGGAAGAATCACCCTTAGACATACCAAGATTTTTACACAGCAGTAACTGTTACATAGTTGTAGTCTCACTTAAGCTAAAAGGAAATTTAGCTGGGAGCTAGAATAATACATTCTCTCATCTTTCCACTTGTCATGTTCATGTCTGTGTGGTAAACCAATATAAATCTCGCTGGATTTTTAAAACCTGATCATGTCTTCTCTGCACAGATAGCCAACCTCAGGGAAACCCAGTGGTTCAGGGATGATGTTAAAGAAGATGAGATAAGTAATTTGAAATCTCTGTAGATCCAGATTGTATTACTAAGTCTGAAGAGGGTGGAAACAAAACATATTTATTTTAGGACTTTTAAGCTCTAGTTACATAAGGCCAAATAATTGTATTTGCTATTTGTTTTGTCTTCTTGCCATACCATGGTATAAGCTCAGATTCTTTCTTCCTTTCTTTATTGCTATCTTGCTTTTTTCCTCCTTTTTTTTTTCCTCCTCTCTCCCTCTCTCCGTTCATCTCTCTGTCTGTTCATCCAGCCGTCTACTCGTTCATCTGTCCATCTACCCTCCAGGGTTTAATAGTGTTCTATGGGCTGGATTCTCTTGTGGTGCCACCACGTCTGTCTTGTCTGTGCTCTGTTTTTCCCAGTTGTCTTTGACCTATACCTGCATCTCCAAATAGTCATGGTCATTGTCCCAGATAAAAGAACCAAAGTATCCAGATAATTTAGCTTTCATAGCTTATCCATTATTTTCTTATCCAAGCATTCCTGTTGCAAAGATCATGTATTGCTAGATTGAAGATCCCAGGAGGTGCAGGATAGTGAGAAATGAATCCCATTGCACCTGGTGCGTTTTGTAGTGATTTCCCAAAATACTGAATTCAATAACAACAACATTCAAAAAGCACACCACGACTGCCAAGCCATAGAAGTTTGCAAATCCAAAAGATCACTATCCTCTCCTAGTGTTGTATATATGCTAATGTGTCGCACTTTGAACACATGAATACCAGGGACCTGCTAGAGGATGCTTCAGTTTTGGACTAAAAGGCTTCAAAGGCTTCCAGCCCTCTAAATGAGGCTTTGAAGTAGAGGGTGGTGTGATGATGAGAGCAAGCTCATCCCTCTGTGTGGCTATTCTATTATTTCAGGCTTCTGATTTCGAGTTGCAAAGCAAACAAGGCCCTCTGGTGCTCTGACTTACCCCAGGTTATCTTTATAGACAGAAAGGGCTAAGTTTCCAACTAAGCCAAAGATAGAGCTAATCAGCCTGGTTTATTATATATTCAGGCATCTGCAAATTCCTCCTTATTTTGATTTCATTATAATCACAGTGCCCTTTGCCATTGCTTTTTGGTGTTGTAAAAATTAAAGCCTAATGAAGTGTAATGGTTTGATTACATACTGTAGTGGAAACCACTGACTGGCTAACTTCACAGTCATGCTCAACCCTCTTGCTCCTTCCTGCCTCCCACAATAGGGAATGCGCCACATATTCACTTCCCCAGCAATGTGGGCAGCCAACCAAGTTCTAGCCAATGAGATGTTAGTCCTGCTGGCTTTTGGAAAACTTTTCTGCTTTCCCTGATAAAAGGGACACTGAGCTGGTGTCACTTTTTCTTTTTTCTTTCTGTCTTACATGCAGATAAGATGCCTGGAGCTTCTGCAGCCATTTTGTGATGAGTGATAATTATGATGATGAAAAGTCAACATACTAAAGATGATAGAGGTGGTAGAAGGAAAAGACAGAATGAACTCAGTTCCTTGAAGGTTTTATTAGAAAAAGAAGTTCCTATTTGTTTCAACCACTGTTAATTGTTTTCTGCTATTTATAGCTGAAGGTATTCTTGAGCCAAACAATGTAAATATGAGGGTTGCTTTTCTTTTCTTTTCCTTTCTTTTTCCTTTCCTTCTTTCCTTTCCTTTCCTTTCCTTTCCTTTCCTTTCCTTTCCTTTCCTTTCCTTTCCTTTCCTTTCCTTTCCTTTCCTTTCCTTTCCTTTCCTTTCCTTTCCTCTTTCCTTTCCTTTCCTTTCCTTTCCTTTCCTTTCCTTTCCTTTCCTTTCCTTTCCTTTCCTTTCCTTTCCTTTCCTTTCTTTCCTTTCTTTCTTTTTTCAAGTTTTACTGCAGGAGGCATGTTTTAATCACCATTTCAAATAAAGGAGTACAATTTTTTTTTTCTAGAAACAGCAGTATTTTATTCTCCAGGTAGAAGACTACTGAAAACATTGTGACTGCCCCAATTAGAAACAGATACATGAGTACCTTAAAAATACAGAGGAAAAGGAACATGAATTTTCACGAAATCATCCTTGTGCCTAATTAGACAATTGCTTAGAAAAGGTAGCCTAAAAAGAAGCAACGCATGAATATGTTTTCATTTAAGTTCATGCTCTCGACTCTCTCAACTGAGTTTGAATAGTAAAGTGGAGTTAGGATTTCTGGAGCTTTAGGAGCCCATCTTCCCTATACGAAGCAATCAGGTTCTGATGAGGGTGATGTGTAATATGACTTCCTTCTCATGGACTGTCAGTTCCCTCCAGTTTGCCAGTGATGTGCTAAAACAGGAGAGGACAGAGTCCTCCCTTGCACAGTAGATCCATTCACCCGGGAGAGACGACACAGCAAGTACAATCCCTTTTCTCTCTTACCAGAGCTCCATTTCTGACAATGTGGCTCTGCATATTCCTGACAACCAATGTATTTGATCTATTGCACACCACAGAGTGTTCTGGGATTTTAGGAAGCAGGGCCACACTCTTGATAGTGGCATCTGTCCTTGCAGTGTGATCCAGTGATTTAAAGGTATTTGAGCATTCCGTGGTCTTCATATTCCAGATATTCACAGTGCCATCAGGGGATGCACTAATAATATAATGTCCATCTTGTGTAAAAGTTATTTTGTTGTCAAAGGAGAAATAGCCATGAAATTCCTTCAAGGTTTTCCCAGATTTTAAACCATGAATTCTAATTGTCTGTTCAAAAGAGGCAGTAAGGCGGCACCTGAGTGGCTCAGTGGTTTAGTGTCTGCCTTTGGCTCAAGTTGTGATCCCTGGGTCCTGGGATCGAGTCCTGAATTAGGCTCCCTGCAGGGAGCCTGCTTCTCCCTCCGTCTGTGTCTCTCATGAATAAATAAATAAAATCTTTTTTTTTTTTTGAAAAGAGGCACTAGAGATCTCACAGCTACCATTAGAAAAGCTTAAACAGGTGGCACCTTTACTCTGTCCTTTCAAATTTCCTGAAACACTGTCCACTCTGAATCTTCCAGGAGGGTTATTTCTAACTTCTACTTTTAGCCACATGACCCAGTTTTAACTGCACATAACTAGTCTTCTACTTAGTCAATGAACATATCTATAAAATACTGAATCTGGCTTCATAAATCTGACCTCTGTGATCTTTGTGGGGTGTTTAATGCATTGTTCAGTAATTAGTGATGCCACCAGGATACATACAAACAAATGTAGCATTTTCACTGAACACTATCTCACTTATTTCCTCAGAGTAGCATGTTTAATATACCTTTCTCAGGGTTTCCAAGGGTACCTTAGACTATTAGAAAACCATGAAGTTATAAAAACACTATAAGAAGTTTTAATGGAAAATATTTTATAACACACATGTCAATCACTTAATGTTAGTAACACATACAAATAATAAGAAATTCTGGGTAATTAAAGTCCATAAACCTGCACCTTTTACCCATCACCAATATCTTGCTTTTCTCTGAATCAGGCATATGAGTTCTCAGGTATAGTTTTCTTTTCCTTTTTTTTAAAGATTTTATTTATTTATTTGAGAGAGAGAGTACAAGTGGAGGGGGAGGGGCAGAGGGAGAGGGAGAAGCCGACTCCCCGTTGAGCAGGGAGGCCAAGGGGCGGGGGGTGGGGGTGGGGGGGGTGGGGGGGGGTGGGGGTGGGGTGGCATCAATCCCAGGACCCTGGGATCGTGACCTGAGCCAAGGGCAGAGGCTTAACTGATTGAGCCACCCAGGGGCCCCTCAGGTACAGTTATCTTTATGTTTTTGTGTTCATGGTTTCCTGAGAATCTAGAGGAAATGCCAAGTTGTTTTTTTGTTTTGTTTTTGTTTTGTTCTTGTTGTTGTTGTTGTTGTTGTTATTGTTTGCAATGCCAAGTTTTAGAAGAAGCAAGGAATTTTCTCCTCCATATTTTTTTTGGGCTGGGCAGTACTCTGTCTAAGGAAAGCAAATCACTAAGTCTAGTTTTTATGTTACCAGAAGAACTTTATTACTTTTGTTTGGTGTTCCCAGAAAAGCAATTAAATGTGATCAACAAGGCAAGCTTAAGGATTTGTTTAGTTCCTAACACCTCTTTCTCTTTTTATATACTTATATTCTCTGAAGAACCACTGACCTAATTCAGAGTTAAAATAATTCCTCTTATTAAGAATGAAATATAATAAGGATGAAACACAAGTCTGGAGAACTACACACTGCTTAGATGTCATCCTAAAAATGAGGACAATGTGCTTTGAATTCAGGAAGGGTCTACAAGGTACAATCATCTGGTTTCAAGAATGTGCCTTCTCAATATTTCTAGAGCCTTCTATGGGGACCTCAGTTTTAGAAGTCTTCACTGCAACAGAGATGCTTATGTATACTCCTGCCTCCTCTTCTAGGTGGTGAATTTCTGCAGGGCATTGGCAGGGTTTGGTTTGTCTCTGCATTCCTTCACATTTCCCATTGTAAGATTTTATACTCATGTGAAAACTGATAAAAGATTTGCTGAGTTGAATTTTATCTATACAGTTGTAGCTTTGCAATATCTTAATTTTTGGGGTAGGTGACCTCTGAGTCATACATTCAGATTATTTTTAACTCGGCTTCCAAGACTGCCTTAAAAGATCAATTTGTTAGTATTACCAAGCTCTGATTACTTGGTGTTACATAATTATACTGCAATTAAACTAAAAATAAGCAGCATATTTAAATAACTCTAACAGAATTAAGGCGAGTGGGTGATTCACACAAATGTCCCTGCTCTTCTCTTCTTCATGGATAAAATGAAGTGCATCATTAGCAAATGTTGAATCCTTCCAATATTGACTGGCCTCACTTGAGACAAGCACACTTGAAATTTGGAATGATGCAGAAAATAAAATGAGGGCATTATTTTTTCCCTTTCAAATGTGTCTGTAATTAACACTCCTTTAAATAGTAAATTTGAAGTCTGACTCAGTTTTTTAAAAAAATCAGTTATAGTCTCTGAAAAAGAAAACAATAAGAAATTTCTAAAAGTGGCCTTTTCTGGGGAGGAGAATTGGCAGCCTAGGAGCTAGTAAGGGAGGAAGACTTATTTCTCAATGAAACCCCTTTGTGTGCATATATTACTTATTGAAAGATAAACAGACATAAACAAACACACACACAAATTTCAGTATATGTTCTGCTGAAGCAAGCATGGCACACAAATTTCAATACAATTTTGAAAAATAACAAAATGAAAGGACCTGTGCAGCCTGATTTTAGGATTTACTATGAAGTTAAAGTATTTGGGGTAGTGTGGTGTTGGGGTAAGAAGAGCTGTATATGTCAATGAGACAAATACAAACTCCACATGTAGATGGCCGATTAATTTTGACAAAGACTCTAAGCTAGTTTGTTTCAATAACTCAATGTCCCCGAGGGAAAAAATGAATGTTGACATTTATATGATACTTAACAAATTAAACCAAAATAAATCATGGACCTAAATGTATAATCTGAAATGATAAAACTTGGAGAATAGATGGGATAAAATCATTGTGACTTGAGTATGCAAAGATTTCTTAGGGCACAAAAACCACAAAGCATAAAATAAAAATTTGATGAAATGAACTCTATCAAAATGAAGACTTCTGCTTTTTAAAACAATATTAAGATCATGAAAAGCAAACAACTGACAAGGAGAAAATACATGCAAAACATATATCTGATAAAGAAATTGTACCCCACAATATGGGCAAAATATTTAAAGACACACTTCACAAAGAAGATACACATATGGCCAACAAGTACATAAAAGATATTCAACATCAATAGTCATCAAAGAAATGCAAAAAAAACCATAATGGAAAATTGAGATGACTGATAATACCAAGCATTCATGACAAGATAGAGCAGCTGTATGTTGCTAGCCTGAAGGTAAAATTTACTGCTACTTTGGAAAACACGTTGGCCATTTCTTGTAAAATTAAACACACTGTATACCATGGCAATCCCCCTTCTGGGTACAAGAGAAAGGAAAACGTGCACATGAAGACATGTACTTGATTGTACTTGAATGTTGCATTAGTTTTCTAGAGGTTTTGTAACAAATTACCACAAACTATATATGTATACAATGGAATATTACCCATTAGAAACAACAAATACCCACCATTTGCTTCGACGTGGATGGAACTGGAGGGTATTATGCTGAGTGAAGTACGTCAATCGGAGAAGGACAAACATTATATGTTCTCATTCATTTGGGGAATATAAATAATAGTGGAAGGGAATATAAGGGAAGGGAGAAGAAATGTGTGGGAAATATCAGAAAGGGAGACAGAACATAAAGACTCCTAACTCTGGGAAACAAACCAGGGGTGGTGGAAGGGGAGGAGGGCGGGGGATGGGGGGGACTGGGTGACGGGCACTGAGGGGGGCACTTGACGGGATGAGCACTGAGTGTTATTCTATATGTTGGCAAATTGAACACCAATAAAAAATAAATTAAAAACAAACAAACAAACAAATTACCACAAACTAGGTGACTTTAAGCAACAGACATTTATTCTTTCATAGTTTTAAAGCCTAGAAATCCAAAATCAAGGTTTTGACAGCACCATGCTCTCTCTGAAGGCTCTAGGAAAGAATCTGATCCATGAAGTTTTCTCTCAGCTTCTGGTGTTACCAGCAGTCCTTGGCAATTTTCTGCTTGTAAATGCATTACTTCAACTCTGCCTCTGTCATTATGTGGCTTTCTCCACATAATCCAGGACAGGGCAGCCTCCACTTTGCCATGCCCTGATCTTGTGTCTAGATCTCTTCTTTCCTATAAAGACACCCATATGGGATTAGGGCCCACCCCAATGACATCATTTTAACTTGATAACATCTGCAAAGACCCTATTTTCAAATAAGGGTACATTCACAGGTATCACGTTTAGGACATCAGTATATCTTCTAGGGGATACAATTCAACCCGCAGCAAATATTCATGGCAGCTTTACTAAAAACAACTATTTATGGAAACAACCCAGATGTCTGTCAACTGGTAAATGGATAACAAATTGTGGTATATCCATATAACAGACTATTATTCAGCAGTAAAAAGGATGAATTACTAATATGCATAACACACATGAATTTTAAAAATGTTTTGCTGAGTGAAAGAAGCAGACACAATGGAATATATCCCATATGATTTCATATGCCTGAAGTTCTAGAAATGGCCAATCTAATCTATAATGACAAACCCAGATCAGTATTTGCCTAGATTTCGGGGAGAGAGTGTGGGATTGTTCAATTGATTGCAGCTTTATACTGTGGCACTTTTCGTGGAGATAGAAATGTTCTATATTTTGGATTTGGTGGTGGTCATGTAGGTTTATAAGTTTATCAAAGTTCTTTAAACTGAACACTACCAAGCTGAATACATTTTACTTTATATAAGTTATGTCTCAAAAAATTCATTTAAAAACTCACTTGCAAAAAAAAAAAAAAAAACTCACTTGCAAAGGACTATTAAGTAACCTATGGCATAAAGCAAAATTCATATTTGTGAATATGTTCACCCTCTTGTATCTATTTAAAATAAAATGTGGCTATAGCATCTATGGAAGGTGCTAGAAACTACTCATTCACCACTGGGAGGGGAAGGCCTGTGTTTTAGTCTGCATAGCATCATTTTTCCCTTCTCCTGGAAGGAAATAGCATCTCCTTATTTTCCTACTCTCAGTGTTCTGTTCCTTCCTTATTTCAGTCAAATGGTTTTAGGGGGACCTCTGATTGCAACCACTTCTTTCCAATTGCCACCTCCTTGGTCCATTGCCCCTTCACTCTCTCTAACTCCTCCCTCCCACCCTGCTAGTGGGAGCACATTGAGAATGCGGATCTGCAGTAGAGGATAGTAACAATGAACTGGAGCAGAGCCCCAGTGAAAGGAAGAAGACATAGAGAGAGAATGTCTTGGAAGCATGAAGTCTCCGGCTTTGGAAATTTGCCAATTATCCCTTCCTCCTCCTCCATCATTCCTGGGTTCTTGAGCCAATAAATTAATAAAATTTCTGTATTCATTAAGGTAAACTTCTTCCAATTTCAGCCAAAACATCTACATTAGGATTTAGAAAAAATTCTATTAGCTTTTGTCAGGCTGTCTCATATATATATTTATTTCTAGATGTACATACTCTAGACTATATAACATTTTCAAGTTGTCAATGTCCTTCTTCACAAATGTCACCCTGGGTCTGCTCACCTCCTATTACTTTAGAGGTTATGTTGCCTAGCATGTTGGGAATCTGACTTACTTTTTTTTTTTTTCAATTATTTAAGTGATATAAAGTTGAGTTAGACATTTTGGTGATTGCTTTACTTGTGGCTGAATGCTTAGCATGAAGGCAGTGAGTTATAATTAAACCTAAATTTTAAAATATGAATTTCTATCAAGCCGGGTCTTCTTCATTTAATACTTTTACAGATAATCATTTCAACCCCAAAACAAGAATTTAAACTTATTGCTGTTCAGTGGATTTCTATTTTTCTCTCTTTTAATATTTGAGAATCCTATTGTCTCCTTATTCTGTCACCTAGGGCACTCTTCTCAGTTTTGTTTCATCTAGTAGTTTAATAAGCAAAAAGTGGAAAACAATGACTTTTTTTTTTTTTTTTTTGGTACCTATATTAGTTCTGGTGTGTTCCTAAGAGCTTACCTAGATCTGTCAATAATCAGTTTGGGAATTTCCTGGAAGTCAACAGGAAGCTTATGGATTGGCAGCTCTCTGCATGTCTACATGCAACCAATTCTCCCTTTTATTACCATCAGGAAATGTTTCCTATCTTTAGCCTTTTTGCATTTCCTTCATTCTCGAGGGTATTCTGAAGACCACTAATGTGGTTCTCTGGTCACTTTTTCAATGATTTTTGTGGTCATTTTGGGAGCCCAGTAGTTTATACTCATTTAAGGCCACATCGTATTTCCTGAAGAACTCCTATCTGGGTCTTCTGTTTCTTCTAGCTCTAATTTCATTATTCTTAGTGCAGGTGACAGGAACAATGTAAAAATGTAGTTTGACCTACATTACTAAAGCTCTCTGAGCACCATTTTCCCTTTGTGGGACTATGGTGAAGGATAAAAGAAATGATGTAGGGCCACATGGCTGGTGTAAAGTTAAATGATATGGCCCTGGATCTGCTATTCAGGGCAAAGCAATGCCTAGGGCCGGATGCTACTGATAGAGAAGCTTCCAGAGAGTAAGGGGTAGTACAGTTTCTCTTTAGGCACAGGTTCCTACTGCCCAACCTGTTGTTGCCCTGGGTGAATGGCTAAGGACAACTTTCTGAGAAAGATAGGAAAAACCTAGGCTCTATGGGCTACAAAGAGAGAATTCAGGTTTGGGCTTCTGGATACTGAAAGGATGCCCTGTGAGAGCACAAGGGAGCTGGGATCCAGGGACACCAGCTGATCTAGCTTGTCTTCATAAGCACAGTTAGCAAAATTAGCAGATGCTGATGGCCTAATCACATTGACCAACCTGCCCCACTTAACGTCCTTCAAGACTTTTCTTTGACACACAGCAGCATTTAAAAAGCCTCTCATTTTTTGTTCCAGCAACATTGAGGTTGGTTTATACTGGGGTCTCTCTCCCCTTCTGCAGTAGTTTAAATAAAATCTGTCTTGTCATTTTAAAACAAGTATTCAGTGAATAATTTCTCCTTAACAAATAATTCTAATTGTGATTGGTCAGAGATACTGGGGTGCAGGTGAACTCTGTAGAGGGGAGGTGTAAATGGATCCAGCTGTAGAGGGTTGAGAATGGCAGAAGGGAGAAGAAGGAGTTTGAATTTGGCAATAATCTTCATTGAGGACGAGAGGGACAGATGTAGGCCTGGTGACAATATAGTCAGAGTCTTAGATCAGTGAGTTGATAATGAAGATAGCTCATAAATTTGAGTGAACCAACTAGAGGTTTCTAGTGGGTGCTAAAGACACTATCTGTAGCTCTGTTACCCTTTATATCAGTAGTTTAAAAGGCATGAGAATAGCATTCGTAGTGGCATGATTCTGATTCCAAATAAACTCAACAGTCTAAATAAAGAGCTAAAATTATCAGGATGAAATGTGATAGAAAGAAATGTATGCAGACCCTAATATTCCAGGGAGGGCAGGCTACAGAATTTGCATGGAGGGCCTGGTGTATAATGAAAACAGAATTTGTGCAGTCCCAGTGCAAGGCAGGGAAGTCAGTCTCTTTTCACCCAGGCCCACTGCCTCAATTCATGGTGGTGAGCAACCCTCAGGGGATTGCTATCTCTGCTTCAGGGTCTTTTCCATACCTGGATCAAGGTGGGTGAGAGGGTAAATGTACAATGGCACCATGGATCCAGGACAGGGCAGCCTCCACTTTGCCATGCCCTGAGATGCTGTGGGGCACATGCTTTCCCAGAACCTCTGCCCATTGCTATGGGTGAAGGTGGCAGTGGTTGTGAGATGTGGCCTAGAGCCTATCTCAGGGGGTGAGCGGAGGTGAACTATTTGGGAGTCAGGACTCAGGCCTGTTGCATTTGCTCCGTAATCCCACAGATTTAACAAAACAGTACAAAGGCACCCTTAGGTGAGTCCCATGTGACTTCACTGGTCACAGACCCAGGAAGCTGACATTGATTCTGGGCTGGGATGACAGTGTCAAAAGTAGGAATGAGAACTTTTTTTCTGGACAAAGCAATTTGAGCAGATGGATAGTCCTGTAAATAGGAGGAGAAAGAAGCCTGGAATGCAGGTTGAAAACGAACTATAGAGAGCTTTGGAGTCACACATCATCCTGTAGAGGAGAAGCAAAGGAGATCTGAGAGCAGGGGAGTGACAAGGTGAACGAGGTATTTCTGAGGATTAATTCCCAGGGAGATATCGTTTAGAAGCATGTGCCTTTCAACTATTCCTTTTTGTTGTTTTCATACATAAAACTGAAGGGACACTCTTTTGGATCAAAGATGGGCAGTTGCCTGCAAGGCATCTTTCACTTTTTCCTACTGCTTCATGCACAAAATCTGCTGGAACTTTTGACATTTTGCTCTTCCTTTCCTCTGGATTTTCATGCCAGCAAATTAATGTGTAAAATGCCGGCAGAAAATGACTTTCACAGGACAGAATGATCTTGCATTTTTGGTCAGGAGAAGAAGAAAGCAGCAGACTCACTAATTGCTGAATTACAATGAACTTTTCTATGATCCTTTGAATCTCTCAGAGGAATCAAAACAAAACAAAATTAAAGCAATGATATCAAGCAACCAGCTTTGCATGCAGACAACAGGTAGATATTAAAACTGAAACCTCACCTTCGTTCAAAGTAACAGCAAAAAGAATGTGACTTCTCTTCCTGAGGGACTGGTAATAATTTTCATCTGTGTTCTGCTCATCTTAGTAGTAATTTTTTAAACAGGCATTTCCATGGCAAATACACATGCACCCACAGGCACACCCCATAATCTCCTACCCCAGATATAAATAGATTGGAGCTGCCAGGGAATTGGTCATATAGTTTAGACAATTGTTGAGAATTCTAATCTTGTAAGAAAGAAAATCAGTAGGGTGGTGTGTAGCCAGAATAAGGACTTTCATAATGCTGAAAGCATTTGGCAGCACAAACATTTCTGGGCTTTGCCAGAGACAGAAAAATGGATGCAAACTCCTAGTGGAGGAGTTTTATTTTCTCTATGTCATTCCCTCACTTGCATCTCTGGCCTTGAGAAGTCAATTTATTTCCTTTTGCCATGTTCTGTCTGATTGAGAGGCTGAGAGTTCTCCCCCATTTTTCCCAGGCATGTTGAGCTAGCTTCAGCAATGGGGAGCTTGCTTTACCCTCCAGACTGTGTACCACCCCTCCCCCCCACCTTGATCATGTGTTCTATTTCCACTCTTTTGAGCAGTTCTTAAAAATTTGTCAGCTTTTTGGACAGCTCCCGGTCATTTCTTAAGCTATTGCCACTGTACCTTCGTTACTGGGTGCCTTTCCATTGCTTTGACATGATGGTCTTTCTGAGAAAGTGCTAGAGAGGGGGTCAGCTTTGGAATCAGACTGACCAAGATCTTGATCCTGGCACTGACCTTTGTTAGCTTTAACTTTTAACAGGTTACATGGCTGCTCTAACTTTCTCTGAAAATGAGGGTGTTGATGAGTTCCCTGATGAGTTAGTTCCCTGTAGGCATGTTGTGAGCATAAAACAAAATCACATGCATATAAAGCACATGAACACAGTAGATGCATATGAACTGTTACCATGCACCTGATTTGCCTGCCTTCCCTTCTCAACTGACTATAGAATCCTGGGCCGTGAAACTATGTCAGACCTTCCTATAGAGTGTTGCAGGTTTAAAGCCCATGCCCACCTATGACCAGACTTCTCTTCCTGCTTATTAGAAATTCTAAGACAATATGTTTGCTTCTTTTTAAGATATCCCGCACTTTGACCAATTAAAGCTTCTTAGTCCGTCTCTATTGATTGAAACTATCTTTTGTTTCTTCCTTTATTGGGTCAGAGTTGAAATTGTCTTTCAGGCAAGGTGGAACTTGTCCCATTGTCTGTTTTTAGAAGAGTGCCCCTTCTGGCAGATGCCAAGAACCCTTAGAGTATCTTGACCACTGCTCATGTTTTCCTGGGACCCTTTTGTGATGGATTTCAGGAATGGCCGTGTTGCCTATAACACAACTCCACAATCTTTATTTTATTTTTTAAAGATTTATTTATTTGAGAGAAAGTGTGTGAGTACATTGGGGAGGGGAAGAGGGAGAGAATCTTCAAGCAGACTTCCTGCTGAGCGGAGACCCCAACTTAAGGCTTGATCCCATGACCCATGAGATCATAACCTGAGCCAAAACCAAGAGTTGGAGCTTAACCCACTGAGCCACCCAGGTGCCCCTCATGATCTTTATTTTAATAAGTTAGAGTAGACATAACAGCAAAAGGCCCTGCCATCTAATTATTTCCTCAAAGAATGATTTCCCCAAAGAATGATAGTTTGTTGACTATTTTAAAACTAATTGGATTTTGGTAGATATTTTTCAATGACTCCTATTGAATAACAAAACTGTACAACAAAACACATATTCAGCTACTTCAACATAATATTTTGTAGGTCATTTTTTTTTTAAATTTTTTAATTTATTTATGATAGTCCCACAGAGAGAGAGAGAGAGAGAGAGGCAGAGACACAGGCAGAGGGAGAAGCAGGCTCCATGCACCGGGAGCCCGACGTGGGATTCGATCCCGGGTCTCCAGGATCGCGCCCTGGGCCAAAGACAGGCGCCAAACCGCTGCGCCACCCAGGGACCCCTTGTAGGTCATTTTTAATGTAAGTTTTACCAGGGAGTTATATCACTCAGAGTTAAATAGCTATTTTTTTTTTTTTCGGGCCAAAGTGGATATTTTGTAATAGGTACTTAAAGCATTTACTTAAGTTAAAATTATTATGTCTATGTTTTATGCTGTATGGCTTCAATTGTCCATATATTTGTATGTAAGTACAGATCTACACTGAAGCAAATGAAGCAAATTAAAATCTTTTTAGGTCATCTGCATTTGGTAATAAGGTACAAGTCTTCGGTAGGCTCTGCAACTTTTGGCAGAGGTCATCTGTCAAGACATTGGTTGCGCCCCTTACTTTCAATATAGAAGAGCCCTATTACAGAGACTTGTTAAATATAACCTCAAACTCACTGCTGCTTCATTCTTATAAGAAATGCAAATGAGAGATACTGCATTTATGAAGGATTTCCTAGATTATATGCAACTCAATCTCTTTGATACACTAAAATCTCTCCTTGGTTTAAGTTAAAGATTTAAAGAGCCCTATTGCTGAAGATTATACCATCACTTTGCATTGAAGAACATTCTTAAAAACACTCATATAGAGTTCACTGCTGTATGTGCTGCTATAATATTGCTGAGATGTTGTTGTTGTTGAGATAATGTTGTTCACTCCATCACCCCTTGTCCTCTGTAGAAGATCTGGGAAGAACTTCCTCTTGGTTCTTAGGGTGAGGTATTATAGTTGGGTTTCTCTGTTATTATCTTGTGGTTTCTGGGCATCATTTAAAAGTTACATTTTCTTCTTTGCTTGGACTACAGAAAGCTCAAAACCAAACTTGCCACCTGCCTTTCATGAGTGTGCACATCCTATGGTGAGCATTCTGTATGACCTGTCACCTACCTCCATTCCCAGAATGGAGAGGGATCCCCAGTGTTTCAGGTGCTCTGGGTACTCTTCCTCCCCACTGGCTTTCACACTTTTATCAGCACTGTACAGTACAACCCTTGTGTTCCACCAGAAAGGAAGAGCTCCTAGGTTGTTTCCCATTGCTTAATTTTCATCCCTTAGGAATTCTCATCCCTTTTTCTGATCCCATCTCCCAGTTCTCCACAACTTCTGTGATTTTCCACTGTGCTCTGTGAACTTCTGGATTGGTTGTTAGAAAGACTTTCCATATTTCCACCACTTCTTTCAATTCCCTCACCTTCTTGCTCTACCTGAGACCTGACTTTGCTGAAGTCAATAGTTCTCTTGCCTCTCACTTAGTAGTGGTCTCTCTTTCTCACAGTCCTCCCATGACTAGATGTGGAGGTGGGGTGGTATCCTTCTTGCTTCATGTTGCTCTTCTAGATTGTTCCCATCTCCCCTCCCTACCTTCTCACCCACAGCTCTGTATCTTATGCCATCAGTGTATTCTATGCCCATACCTCCTGATTGCAGTCATCCAAAGACCGCATTCCCACAGGTCACCCCCTCTCTTTCTTTAGCGATCTTTGCTCCTGGTTCACTGATCTTTTCTCTACATTAATTCTTTCATAATTGTAGAGGACTTCAAATAGAAAAGGATACTCCTAGGGCTCTAGCATCTTAGTTTCTCCAGTGTACTGTCTTCCACTGAACCTAAGCCTCTCACAACTTTAGTCGTATCCTAGAAATTGACATTACCAATGCCCCCTATATTACTTTTCTATTGCAGTATAACAAATTACTACAAACTGAGTGGCTTAAAACAATACCTCTTTATTAGTTCAGAGTTCTGTAGGTCAGAAGTGTTGACTAGGCTGTGTTTTCACTTGAAGCCTGTGTGGTTGTAGGGCTGAGATCCCCATTTCCTTGTTGGCTGTCAGCGAGGGCTACTGTCAATTCCTAGAGCCACTCGAATTCTTTGACACGTAGCCCCTTAAATCTTTATAGCCAGCAAAGGGGAATCTTTCTTGCATAGAATCCTTCTCATGCTTCCAGTCCCTTTCATCAGCAAAAGCTCTGTCCCTTTTAAGAACTCATCTTATTAGGTCAGATCCACTGAGGCTAACCTTCCTTTCTCAAAATCAATCGTCCCATATAACATAACCTAATCACCAGAGTGATATCCCTGTAGTCATAAGTCCTTCCCACATTCACACCAAGGGGACCATCCAAGGGCATGAGTCATCAGGGGGTCATTTTGGAATTCTGCTACCACATCCTCGATATTTTCTTTTTTTAAAAAAAAAAATTTATTATTTATTTATTTTTTAAAAAAATTTATTATTATTTTTTATCCTCAATATTTTCAACTTCAAGAATCCCATTCTTAAACTACTGCCTACTATCTGCAGCTCATTCCTTCTATTTTCAGGACTTTTTTTTTTAAATAAAGATTTTATTTATTTATTCATGAGAGAGAGAGAGAGGCAGAGACACAGGCAGAGGGAGAAGCAGGCTCCATGCACCGGGAGCCCGATGTGGGTTTCGATCCCGGGTCTCCAGGATCGTGCCCCGGGCCAAAGGCAGGCGCCAAACCACTGCGCCACCCAGGGATCCCTATTTTCAGGACTTTAATAATATTTCAAACTCACCAGAACCTATAGTCTACTGATCTCAGATTTTTGTGTCCCACATTCCCATCATTTCTTTAGTTCCCTCCTTTTTCAGCTTACGGTCAATCACTATAATCACTCAGTGAAATATACCATTAGCTCTCTTTTCCCTCTGTCCCTCTGTTTTATTTGTCTGGCAAAACCCCAGTACTGGTTAAATCCTACCCTCCTCCATGCCTGCATTCACACAGGTGAAAGTGGCTGGAGAAAAGCACACTCCTATACTGACTGGTCTTCCTTTCGATCTGTGAACACTAATTTCAATAGGCTCTTCAAGTTGCCTAAAACTCATAAGACATTTCCTTGCTTTCAAATACCCAAACTTTTAAACTTAGAACAAAGATATTCAAACCTTTTCTGCTTGCAAATCTTCTAAAATAATTTTTCAAAATTATGTACCCCCTTTCATATTTTAAATATTTCAATTTTCATAAGAAACTTAAACAGTTCAAGATCTTAATTATAGTGTATTGTAAATATTTATATTTTTTACAGTTTTGAAACTCTTTTAAATTATTCTGAAGGAATCTTAATATCATAGCTTTTGATATCCATCATTATCAATTTGGATATGCATAAACAAGTTCTTTATCAATTAGAAAATTTGCATCATTCGACTTTGTCCTTGAGCTCAATTTTTACTCCACTTATAACATAGACTTTCATATTTTATGATTTAGAGTATTTTATTATTTACCCTATCACTTTACTAAAAACGTACACATATAGTTAGATTAAAGATAGTTTAAATGTTCTTACTGTAGGGTCCTAAATCTCCATTTTTTTCTCATTGTATCTATCATTACAATCATGATTAGTACAGAATTTACTCAAATTATGTAAGTATCTCACATATTTTAGGAAATAATCACAAGGCATGAAATAAAATTTTAAAAATACACCATAGTATATGGCTGATCTGTATTTCCCCAAAATTTTGTTTTGAAAAAAATCTAAATTTACAAAGTTGAAAGGATGGCACAATGAATACCCATATACTCTTCACCTAGAGTCAATGATGGTTAACATTTTACTATATTTTCTTCCCCCTTTCTCTCCATATAGTTTTCTTTTTTCACAGACTCATTTGAGAGTGTTCAACTAGGAGTGAGGACATGTACCATAATAAGAGAAGGCAAGGTGCATGGACAGAACACAGATTGCAGGGGAGATGTAGTGTGGGTACATGGAAAGCTTCTTATGGCTTCAATTTTCCTGTGAAAGAGGAATCAGTGGTATGTGAGGGGAGTTGTTGGGAGTTGGTGGAAAGAGGAAAAAGTTTTCACCACATCAGTCAGTGGACATCAATCTGGGGTCAAGACCCTTTGGGGTACAAAGACTTTCAATGGGTACAAGGCCATAAACAGGCTCAACACAGTACATTTCCATATGTATTTTTTCCTTAGAATTCTGCCTCTCCATCTCCAGTTTTAGGAGTCCCATTAATTAAAACCTTTACACTGGCTAGAGCCCACTTATTCTATCCCCATGACTTCACCAGTGTTTTAGATTCAAGATTTTTCAATTTGTTGCACTTTCTTTACTAGCCTTACAAGGTACCACATTTTCCCTGTTTTGCTTCCAATTTTCTGCTCACTCCTTCAGGATCTCTTTTGTTTGTTTAATCCTCATGCCTGACTGTGAAATATTGAGGCACCTATGGCTGAAACCTCAAACCCCTTCTCTTCTCTGTTATTACCTAGGTTTTTCTTCATCCAGTCTCATGGCTGTAAAAACCATTTGTGTCTTCACAACTCCTAAATTTACATCTCCAGCTGGCCTTTTCTCTGAGCTCCCAAATTGTGCATCTAACCACCTAGATGAAATCTCCATTTAGGTATGTATTAAGCATGTCATCTTTAACATTATCGAGACCAGATTCCTGCTAGTTCTATTTCATCACCCCAATACAGGTCATTCCATGCTTTCCAATGCTCAGGCCAACAACTTTGGAGTTATTCTTTTTTCTCTCTACCAATCACTAGTCCCAATTCATTAGTAAAACCTATTGACTCTACCTTAAAGACATATTCAGAATCTGGCCTTTTCTCATCACCTCCACCCTACCACCTTGGTCATAGATCTCACCTTCTTGCCTGGATTTAGTGCATTAACCTCATAATTGGTCACCTTGCTTCTTCCCTTGCTCTCTTTAGCAGTCTCTTCTCAACATGGTGGCCATTCCATTGTTTAGAGTCCTCCAGTGGCCAGAGTCCTGCCAGCCACCTATGAGACCCTTCCTGAACTGTCCCTCATTACCTTTCTGACCTCTCCTCTTGCCATATCACCTGCATCCATTCTGCTCCAGCCATTCCAGCTCCTTTGCTGTGTCTCAAATGTACCAGATGTGCCCTCACCTCACACTTTTGCACCTGCTGTTCCTACAGCTTATTCCTCAGATACTGCTGAAACTCACTCCCCCAAAGCCTTCAGGTCTCTGCTCCAATGTTTCCTTCTCAGTGAGGCTTCTGACAATGCAGCCCACAGCAGTGACTCCCTCCAAGTACTCCTATTCCCATCCCCTACTTTATTTTTCTTCCTAGAACTCATTTGCTGTTGGACTGTGTTTTGCTTATTTGTGCATTATCTGCCTCCACCCATAAAGTGGAGATTTTTGTACATTTTTGTCATTGCTATATCCGTCTCATTTGTTTTCTTCAGCATGCATGCCTCATGCCTCCACCTCAGATTTGAGAATATCTTTACAGGTGTATTTCTTCTTGATATGTGTTGAGACTCCACCGCCTCTTCCAACAAAACTATTTCTTTTGAATTGGGCATAGCTTCTGCAACTGCATCTCAACCAGGAACCCCAGCCTACCAAACATTGGGGGCACACATAAAGTTGTATTTATCAACCAATTCCTCCATTAATGACTCATAAATTTGCATTAAAATTGGAGGCTGTCAGTTTTTGCCTCTAATTTTCTGACTGCTTATTTTTGAATGAACTATTGGATATATCCTTTCCTGTTTTCCCCTTTCCTTTTGGGACTGACACCCTCCACAGTGACAAGTCTGTACTCCCCCTACTTCCTACTCTCCCACATCAGCTTCATATCCTGCTCTCTCTCTTGTCAGGCTATTCTGCTGACATTTTGAAATCTTTTACCTTAGATGCTGGGGGAATAAAAAATTGGAGGTTGAAGCAGGGCACCATTGGATGTTTTTATGGATGGATAAATCAGTTTTGTATTTTTATAGATTTGACAACCCAGCTTTCAAAGGCATAACTGTAAAACATCACATATTGGAAAATATCTCTGTGTATCCTGTAACCTATTCTATTGGATATCTCACCTATTAATTATTTTCCTTAGCACTTGAGGATTTGAAAGTGGCTGACAAAGGTGTTAAGAACTGACTCAAGACAGTTTGCATTTACACACAGTTTAAATGCACATTCAGAATGATTTCCACCTTCTAAATGTGTCGATTATTATTCTATGGTGTGTAACAGTGTGGCAAGAATGATGTGGTTAATGCAATAATACTATCCTCCATCATTTTTATGAGATATTTGCATCTCTTTATGAAACACCTAATTGACAGTTGCCCCAACAGTCCTCCCCAATGGAACTGCCTATTAAATGAAATTTATGGCCAGTGCTTTTAAAGTCAGTTAAATGGATGAAATGAAAATTTATTTTAAATGATGTTCAATGAAATTTGTTTTCTGGCTGGAAAAATTGCATTTTGAAAAATAGGTATTTATTGTGTAGTTGAACAAGCCACAGTGTCAATGTATGGTGTGCATTAAGCAGTCCTTTCCTGTTGGGGATATATCTGCTACTCTTTGGAAGCACACTCTCACACCTTGCTGTGGCCCTTCTGATGTAAGTCTGGGCACAGCCAGTAAAGTACCTATACTTGGGGAACACGTCTTCACCCGGGTACTCCAGATTTTCCTCATCCTTCATGTGTTTCTCTCTCTGTCTCTTCTCTCTCTCTCTCTCTCTCTTACACACACACACATCAATGCTCTTACTTATTTGTTTATCTCCTTCTGCTGAAGTGTCAGCTTCAAGAGGACAGCAATTTGTTTTGTTCATGGATGTATCCTCTAGCCAATGGTAGTTGCTCAATAAATCTTTGCTGAATGAATGAATGAATGAATCAGTGAATGGATGAATTAATTAATCAACACCCTGACTGCCTGGACCTCATTACTTTTGTGATTCTGACACAGTATTTTATCCTCCTCAACCCATTAAGTCCTTATTCTACAAACCACTGAATTTTACGATGAAACTTAAGAATAGATGCTTTATTTATTTACATTTTTAAAGGAGAGAGATGAGCCACTGTAGCTAAGAACTGGCACTTCTTCCAGTTGATTGGTGGGCCAGTCTCACAGGGTGGCCAGGGGCTTGGATGCCTGTCATGACTTTCAAACTACCTGAGCCAGTCTGCCTGACTTTTGGTAGGTCTGGTAAGGTGGGTGAACATAGACATTGGTTTGGGTTTGGGAAGGGCAGTGACTTAGTTTGATTTTTGACTTAGTTGAAGACCAATGGGATGATCAACACCTGTACCTTCTATGACAAAGTGAACAGGATTAGGACAGGATAGGTGGATGTTCAGCTGACTCCAGAGCTGAGCTGAGAATTTACCCTAAGTAGAGTGCTTTGAGGGAATGTGAATCTACCCTGGGCACTCAAATGTTTTGACAGTCCTATAACCTCTCAATGCAAAGACCACATCTACTTTGTTTGCTCTTGTAGTCTCAGTGCCTGGTTTCTTTTGTTCATCAACATTCGCTGTGTTTTGTGAGCAGAGGTTGATATTTAGTAAACATTGTTGAATGAGTGAGGTCATTCATTCTTGTTTCTGGTTGATACTATTTTAGGGGTAGGTTCATGTTTGTGGTGCCTGAACCTTATATACTTTGTGTATGGGGGGGTTCCTCTTTAATGAAAAAACACAAAATGACAAGTTAGGCATGAATATAAATATTTATTTGGAAGAGTAAAAAAATTATAACAAATTACTAGGAGTTTAGGGGCTCATTTCCCCCTTTCCAAGCTCTTTTTAGCCAGTTTGCCAGAGTGTTTTTTAGAATGCTTCTCTGTTCTAAACTGGCTTTCCTTATGTATTTAGAACTCTAAAAATTCTAGCACTTCCCAGCTTATGCACATGAAAGTCCCCAAATATTGCATTAGTTTCACAGTAAAGCTACCCTTCTGATTGTTTCACTATGGTCTTGAAAACCTGAGAAGCCCTTAGACAGAAGAAGGGTGGGAATAAGTAGAAAGAGAAAGATTAAGCTTTTGACCAAGGTAGGCCATTGGCCCTCTGAGAAAGCTCTAGAATCCATTTGAGACCTAAACTAAACCGTAGTCCAGAAATACTGCTGACACTATGACACTGCACAGGCTTCTTTTGGATCCCTGCCATGGTTCCTGACTTGCCCTGTCTCTTGTGACCAGGGCTTCGCAGCCATCAGCATCCTGCCTTTGGGTTGCTACTGGATCAAGCCTCTGGCACACGTAGAGTTGAAAATTCCCACGCTCTATACTCTACATGTCAGTGCTCAGTGGGGATAAAGTAAGGTCAATTGTTCTTTCTCTCTTTCTCCTTCATCTAATTTTCTGTCTTTTCAGAGAGAGGAGTAGTGTACAAGTAGTGATGTCCTTTGCTCCTCTTCTGAAATGTAAAAACAAGTTCTCATTTACAGAAGTATGTGATAGTCATTTTTCCTTTCTGAAGTCTCTTCAATTCCTTCATTGATTTATATAGTATATTTGTGTCACCCATCGGACATCATAATTCTTTTTCATAACATTTTTAAGATAAAAGATCTTTAAAGCAGGTGAATTCAGTACAGTACTTGTGTATGGCATATATAAAGGATATGACAAGGAGTTGAGATAGACATGGAGCCTTCCACAGAGCATATGCTATTTAGGAGGTAGATGGAAAATGCTAAATGTACTATGTAGCTATACCATAAAGAAGATTATAATGATGTATCATAAGGAAGGTTAAAATAAAATGGAGGGGGAGGGTCTATCAGAATCCACGAGAGAGAAAGAATGCTCCATGTTATATACTCTTCATGGAAGGGATACTATATTCTATGGAACTTTAAAAAAAAGAAGTGGGATTCCAATAGGCATGGATGGGTTGAAAGAGTAGGAGAAAGGAAAGCATTCCAGGTAACTGGTACAGCATGCCAAACTCAGGAGCGTGTGGGGCATGTTCAAGGAAGAGTGAACATATATAGCTTTGCTGTAATGTGAGAGACTATATTGGGAAGTATTTGAATATAAATATAATAATAAATATAAAATTTATATACCTAAAATATAAATTAGGTATACGTTATGTATGTCCTTGAATAATGTCCTTAATAATTGATAGGAAAGAGAGTGTGGTATATGGGGGAAATCATAGAACTTGAAGCAAGAAGATCTGAGTTGGATTATGACATTGTAAGATACTAGCTGACTGACTTTTGGCAAATCATTAAGTAATTGGAGGATCCCTAATAGAATGGTGGATTTATGTGTGAACTAGTGGTCATAAGATTATAGAGAGGCTTAAAATAAAGGAAGTGGTATTTGGGGAATAAATTCTTGCAAGACACACTTACTCAGGGCCTAGATCCTAGGAATACTGAGGAAATCAGGCATGTAGGGCTCTGTTTTCAAAGACTTGACATTTGGTGCAGAGACCCAAATAATACATGCTTGGACTAGCCAAAAGGAAATAAGATAATTTCAGAGAGAGGTAATTGCTGTGAAGGAAGGGGAACAGACGACTGGGGAGAAAATAATGAGACAGGATAAAAGAGCTAGGTTTTGGGCAATTTAAATATGTCAGTTGGGGAAGGCTGCATGGAAGAGTGGACAACTGATGGAAATTAGCCAGAAATGTGAAGATGTGAGGGACTAGTGTTCCAGGTAGAAATAACAGCAAGACCATAGATGACGATCAGAGGACGACCAGTTTGGATGGAGGGCAGGGGGAGATGGAGGAGACAAGTTCCTTAAGATGCTTGGGACAGATCACAGAGAGCCACGTGGTCTTGGGGAAGGAGTTTGTTCTTGATTCCTAGGGCAATGGAAAATCAGGTTGTGGGGGGGAGGGCACAATTTATTCTATGAGAAGAGAATTGTAGCAGGACATGAACAGAAGTGGGGAGACTAGACAGGAGGCCATTGTGATAATTTAGGCAAGCGGTGGTGGTAGTTTAGAGAGGGTGGTTGTTGGGAGACAGAAATACATGGTTCATTTTGGGTTATTTGGGGTATTACCATGAGATTTCTGATGCATTAGATGTCACCATAGATAAAATGCTAAGTGGAAATGCTTTGTAATTGGAGAGCCCTGTGTACACATGAAGTACTAATACAGCTTGTTTTGGCAGCCAGTAGGGAAAGCTGAAGGCTTTGAGCTTGAGACTGACATGAAGTAGCACAGCACTGTAGTGAGGTAAGCCTGCTGTCCCATATTAGCGTGTGAAAAATGGGCAGAGCCCAGGAAGGAAAATGTGGCAGCCCAGCGCATCTTAACTTAACATGCTCATGATCTTGTCAAAATGCAAATTTGGTTTGGTCGGTCTAGGTTAAGCCCCTGCATTTGTAACAAGCGCCAGGGTGATGCGAAAGCTGCAGGGCTGCAGGTCACACTCCCAGCAGCAAAGAGTTCATGAGAATATTTCAGGTGTAAGTGAATGAGGGCTTGAATGGGGGAGAGGATGGATATAGAGAAAAGAGATCCTTCTTTTACAATAAAGATTGAAGAACAAAAGGGAATCATGAATAAATGAAATTTTGAATCAAGGTGACCAAGAAATGATGGCATCAATAATATGAATCCTCAAAGCAGGAGGAAGTTTGAGGAAGGGAAGAGGATGGATTTTCCAATTCCCATTCTTTTTTCTTGTGCTGCTGCGTGGGGACTGATGTGGATCCTTGGAATGGGAACTCCCCCTGAGCTGTTCAGTATCGTCTGGAAAGATGATGAGTCAAAGGTTCTATTCCCTCCTCCTGTGTGGCTGAATTTGAGAACAAAGAGACTAGCCCTAAGGGGAAGGAGACCTAAGAACCTCACTCCAAGTAATATGGTTGGAATTTGAACGAGTAAGTCATCTTGGAAGTCAAGGAAGACCATGTTTCCTTGGACCATATTATTTCAGTCTCTGAATGTTTACAGCTGAGCATTCTCGAGGTCAATTCCCATTTCTGTCCCCTGCACATGGCATGCTGCTGGCTTCAGATATTAATACCACAGAGTCTGAGTACATCTGTGTGATGTTAATTATAATAACCAATCCACGTCACAGAGCACTATGCCAAGCATTTCATAGTTATTTCATTAAACTCCTACAATTCCAGGAGGAAGGTATTAGTATTACCCCTCTCCACCCCAGACACACCCACCGCCGCTTTGTTGCCCAGGGCTGTGAAGTTGTGCAAGGCTTGGTGTTTTGCTAAGGTCCCACAGTAGGGTGGCAGAACTGGAATTCAGATTAATCAATTAAGTAATTTTTCCAACAAACTTGCCCAGGGAGTCTGGTTCTTGGAGCCTCACTCTGAACCTACTACAGAATCATTGCACCGTATGCTTACCTGGGGTTAAAACAGGGACCTGGTCTGACTACTGGTTTAATTGGTCTCTCTGGTCATAGCTCTGCCCTTAATTATCTGTGTGGCCCTAGGCAAAGCACTTGAAGTCTCTGAACTAAAATCTTCTCACCTAGAAGGAAAAGAGATTTCTTGATAGCTGTAGTTTCTCAGGGACGGCTTTCCATCAGAATCAACAGAAGAGCCTTTAACAAATTCTGATGATGGGGTCCCCTCTGAGATTCCAATTCACTTAGTTTGGCTAAGAACTCAGATATTAGAACTTTTAAAAAGCTTCTAAGGGCTTCCGATGGATAACCAGGCACCAGCCCTCAATCTGGTTGATCATTCTTTGAAGGAAGTAAAGGAAGGCCCACATCTGTCACTGTCTTTCTAAGACTTCATGATGCAACTCTCTGGGTAACATGGGCATCAGACTCTTGTCACCATCAGGACTCATTTCGTGGTAATTTTTGTTCTGGCCACAAAGCCTAGGTGAGGCTCTGTGGTCCGACAGGCATTAGGGAGTTCTTATCTGGTAATGAAATAGAAATTTTGGATTTTATAAGTAAAGAATATGAATTTGGTGGGCAGCCCGGATGGCTCAGCGGTTTAGCGCTGCCTTTCGCCCAGGGTGTGATCCTGGAGACCCGGGATCCAGTCGGGCTCCCTGCATGGGGCCTGCTTCTCCCTCTGCTGTGTCTCTGCCTCTCTCTCCGTCTCTCATGAATAAATAAGTAAAATCTTAAGAAAAAAAAAAGAATATGAATTTGGGATAGATGTCTCCCCTCCCCTTTTCTAAACTAAAAGAAGCTGCTTTTATGGCCCTCTGGCCCTCTGAAGAGCCTAGTTGGGTACTTTGTGTGCTGATAGATAACCTGGGGTTGAGAAATGTGCTTGGATCCAGCAGGATCCGCCTTGATTTGGCTGGGAAAATGTAGTCACTGGATGTCTGAGATATTACAAAGAGTGACATGAAAGCAAGACATGAGCTCTGTGTGGAAATTATTTCATCCCCATGGTTTGGGTGTCAAATACCCTCCAGATTTGTCAAACTGGGCTTCCAGGCAGCACCTGGTGCTCTGTTAAACCCCACTTAATGCAGGCACATTGGGACTGGTAACCCTCACCTGAGGGTTTTCCGGTGGGTTTTCTAGCTGGGTGGCCTCTCCTCACAAATGATGCGGATACACTTTTATTTTAAGATTCTTGTGTATCAGTTTATTTCTAAGTTGTCCTGGCAGAGCCAAGCCCGGGCCACTTCCCTTCAATCCCCACCTTTTTTCACTTCTGGTCCTGAACTACTGAACCGAAAGATGTTTGCCTTTCGTGGCAGGATGACATCAGCAAGGAGGCCGTCCCTTGGCCCAGGGAGCCAAGTCCTCAGACACAATCTCGGAAGTGGGACAAGTACATTTTGTTTCTGAGATTCAACCCAGAGAACTGCTTGGTCCCCTAGCCGTGTGCCAAGTGTGTTTGCGCAACCACAACAGTGGCTTCCAGAATGTGGTGTAAGAATTTGCCAAGGGTTTCATTTCTTTGGGGAATGAACATACATGCACAGCATGACCGGTGCTGGCTAGACATATCAGTGTGAACAGGGTGAGTGGGTGGGTGGGGGGGATGTGGGGGAGACCTCAAACTTCATAAAAGTTTAGGGTCCTAAAAGAAGATGTCCCTGGCTAGGATAAGGAAGATCTCCAGAAACAATTTGCAATATTCACCCCAGTGGGGATGTGCAGCCATGCAAAACATTGAGATTGAGTTGGCCAGCTCATGGTTCCATTTTGTTTGGGCTCAGAGTGTGTTAATGCATTGGCAAGGACAAGAAAAGCTACCAATTTGGCTGCTGACTCTGAACATTTGCTCTGCATTCTTGAATCTTCCTGGTTAAAGAGAACTTCCTTGCTACTCTCCCCACCCCCCAGGCCATGGGATAAGAACACACACACACACACACACACACACACCCTATATACATGTAAACACACGCATGTATGTAGAAAGTTGCAACCTTTAAGGAACGAAAATCATCTGTTGCATGTGTGCCCACATTCACAGCTCCTATTGGGAGAAATAAAGGACTATAAAGATGGGTATATACATAGAAACAACCAATATTTAAGGACTGACTAATGTTGATGTCTTTCAAAGGCCAATATGATAATAAACCCCTTCGTTTCAAAGTGCTTTACAGTTTGTAGAATGATTTTATATTCTCATCTGATCAGCCCCCTTTGTGAAGGGGGAGAGGGATTCATTTACTCTTCATTTTAACACCTGAGAAAATGGTAGATCAGAGAGGTTAAGTGACACAGCAATTAAGTTCCAGAATCAGGATAAAAAACATGGATCATTCCCACCCAACCTCTCTATCACACTGGCTCTCTAATCTTGATCTTAGAAAGACCAGAGGTTAATGGGCTCATGACTCATCTATTTATAGCGCTGGATGCTAGGGCCGGGTGCCTCCAAGTGTGGCCCAAGGAGCAGCAGCGACACTCACATCTCCTGGGAACCTTTCAGAACTGCAGGACCCAGGCCTTCTGAATCAGTATCTGTAGTATGTCAAGATTCCCCGCAGATGACTGGTGTGCACAGTCAAGTTCGGGATGCCTTGGAGGGATGGGGGTGGGGTTTCTGTCTCAGTTCTGCCACAGGCAGGAACCCTGCAGTTCCCTGAGTGCCAGAACTGCCTGCATATACTAGGAACCTAGGGAAAAATAGCCACGGGGGAATACCCCCCCAACCATTCTGCTTCTGGGATGAGACCAAGAAGCTGATTCGCTTTGAAAAACTCCCCAGGTGGTTCTGACCTAAAGTGCAGCAGATTCAAAGCCATTGGAATAGATTGTCTCTGATGTTCCTTCCTGCCTTTTGAGTCTGAGAGTCTTGTCCATAAGTAACAGGCATATATACGTATGTCTGATACCAGGCAGCATAAATATATATAAATATAAATATAAATATAAATATAAATATAAATATAAATATAAATATAAATATACACACATACACACACTTCTTCCCCTCCTGGGGTTTTATTTATGTTTCAAGATTCATACAACATTCTGCATGGAATTCAACCTTTTCCTTCTGCCCAGAGACTCTGCATTCTTGATTCCTCCTTTAAAAAAGCACTCCTGAGAGTGCCAATCCCTCCATGCAGTAACTCTGCCAATGGGATGGGGTGTTCTATTCCATTCCTCTGCCCAGGAGAAGGAATTAAAATGTCTGAAGGAGGCCCCAGCAGGCACAGCCGTCAGTGTGAGGGGCTCCCGACCTTTAACTGAGGAGCCCTGACCGCTGCAAAAGCTCCAGTGCTGCTGAAGCCCTGGGGTAGGGAGGAGGGGTCCATACACTCTCTTTTCAGGTAAAGCTTTAAAACGTCCCTTAGAACTGGCAGAGAAGTTAGCATATTGCAAACGTCACCGAGAGTGCCAAGAAACAAGTTCCTGCCAAGATCTGGCTCCCAGGAAAGGCTTGGCTGTGTCTGGTAAGGCATTGAGAGTCCCCAGGACATGATTGTGTTTATTGCACATCTTCAAGAAAAAAAAAGAAAACCAAATACCAAAACAAAACCCACATTCCCGTGTGCACAGAGTCATGCTCTAGGACTTGGGAATGTGTTCACTCTCCTGTTGAGCCATCTGCTTGAGATATCAAGAGGGAAAATTCATTAGGGAGAGATTATGTCGGGGTCAGGAGAGGACAGCTGAACCGCCAGGGCGCCTGAGCCAGCCCATGTGTGAGGGAGCTCGTAACTCTAGCTGTCCTGCATTATACTGCTTCTTAGATGTGCAGGGATGACGCCAGGCAGCAGGACCCGTGCTGTTTGCTGGGTTTTGCAAAACAATCTAGAAATCGACAGAGGTTTCTCTCCTAGAGCCCCGCCCTGCCAGTGCCCATATTTCAGGATGACATCTGTGCTGATCAGGTCTCACACTGGACATGTGAGGACACGCGCTTCCTCTGATGCCACACACAGACAGCAGGCAGCTGTTGCCATCTCTGGCTGCCTGACTTGTGCCTGTCACATCCCTCTTTGCTAACTGGCTTTCTTCTTCACTCCCAGTCTCATGGCTTAGCAGCTGCATGGCTAATTATTCTAATTTCCTTTTCCCAAACTTCTTGGATTCCTCTCAGCACCCCTTTCCTGTCTCTTCCCGGCCGTATACTCAGGGGATAACCCAATTCCCATAGCTAAGCCTCCCACTTTCTCTCCCAAGCTCGGGATCCCAGGGCATGTGGAAATAACAAGGGGAGAATCAGCTGTCCTGTGACCACCATGCATGCATGGTCAGTGTTGTGACCGTCCATCTGTTAATGAAGAGGCCAAGGCAGGGACGAGTCCTGTTCTCCCAAAAGGAGAACAGCAAGATGTGGGCAGTGTGGTTGAGTGGGCCCCCCGGTTACAAAAGCCTGTGGTTCTCAATCCTGCTATCTCTGGGAATCCTCTGGGATATTTACAAAACCTACCAATCCCTGGGCCCTGCTCCCAGAATTCTGACCTAACTGGGCCGAGGTGATGCCCAGGTTAGGCATTCTTTTTTATAAGCTGTTGGCGGGGTTGCAAGTCATTGCTCTTCCACCTTCCACTCTTCAAGCCTATCAAATCCCCACTTTCAAGATGCTGATGGGTATGGTATTTCTCAAATTCAAATTCTAGAGTCCTTGTAAAAGTGACCAGGCATATCTCAAGTTTGCTGATCCAATGGGGGAAGGCCAGGGTGAGTGATAGCATTAGGGAAAAGGCAGCTTTGCTGCTGCCTGGCTTATAATACGGTGGCTTATTAGAAATGACAAATACCCACCATTTGCTTCAACGTGGTTGGAACTGGAGGGTATTATGCTGAGTGAAGTAAGTCAATTGGAGAAGGACAAACATTATATGTTCTCATTCATTTGGGGAATATAAATAATAGTGAAAGGGAATATAAGGGAAGGGAGAAGAAATGTGTGGGAAATATCAGAAAGGGAGACAGAACATAAAGACTCCTGACTCTGGGAAACGAACTAGGGGTGGTGGAAGGGGAGGAGGGTGGGGGGTGGGGGTGAATGGGTGACGGGCACTCAGGGGGGCACTTGACGGGATGAGCACTGGGTGTTATTCTGTATGTTGGCAAATTGAACACCAATAAAAAATAAATTTATTATAAAAAAAAAAGAAAAAAAATACGGTGGCTTATTACTGCTAAGTGTTCCCGGATAGTGCTCCCAGAAGGGCTGGCTGGAAGGGGTAGGATGGAGGAATCCTGCTCATTTGTAATTACACATTAGTACTGCTCACAGACTGCTTACACCCACTGCTCTCTTTACAGCCTCTGTGCCAGGAGGCAGACTTTCCATTGCTTATTCCATTGTGCTGTGTCCATAGTCTAATGGTTTTTAGATTGGCCCTAATTTCTTTTTCGAGGGAGCATCTTTGGAATGGGTGTCATTTGCATGTCTGTCTTAATTACCCTTTCTTTTTTTATATAAATTTATTTTTTATTTTTTATTTTTTTTTTTAAATTTTTATTTATTTATGATAGTCACACACACAGAGAGAGAGAGGCAGAGACATAGGCAGAAGGAGAAGCAGGCTCCATGCACCGGGAGCCCGACGTGGGATTCGATCCCGGGTCTCCAGGATCGCGCCCTGGGCCAAAGGCAGGCGCCAAACCGCTGCGCCACCCAGGGATCCCAAATTTATTTTTTATTGGTGTTCAATTTGCCAACATACAGAATAACACCCAGTGCTCATCCCGTCAAGTGCCCCCTTCAGTGCCCATCACCCATTCACCCCCACCCCCCACCCTCCTCCCCTTCCACCACCCCTAATTCGTTTCCCAGAGTCAGGAGTCTTTATGTTCTGTCTCCCTTTCTGATATTTCCCACACATTTCTTCTCCCTTCCCTTATATTCCCTTTCACTATTATTTATATTCCCCAAATGAATGAGAACATATAATGTTTGTCCTTTTCCAATTGACTTATTTTACTCAGCATAATACCCTCCAGTTCCATCCACATTGAAGCAAATGGTGGGTATTTGTAGTTTCTAATGGCTGAGGAATATTCCATTGTATACAGAGACCACAGCTTCTTTATCCATTCATCTTTCGATGGACACCGAGGCTCCTTCCACAGTTTGGCTATTGTGGACATTGCTGCTATAAACATTGGGGTGCAGGTGTCCCAGCGTTTCATTGCATCTGAATCTTTGGGGTAAATCCCCAACAGTGCAATTGCTGGGTCGTAGGGCAGATCTATTTTTAACTCTTTGAGGAACCTCCACACAGTTTTCCAGAGTGGCTGCACCAGTTCACATTCCCACCAACAGTGTAAGAGGGTTCCCTTTTCTCTGCATCCTCTCCAACATTTGTGGTTTCCTGTCTTGTTAATTTTCCCCATTCTCACTGGTGTGAGGTGGTATCTCATTGTGGTTTTGATTTGTATTTCCCTGATGGCAAGTGATGCGGAGCATTTCCTCGTGTGCTTGTTGGCCATGTCTATGTCTTCCTCTGCGAGATTTCTGTTCATGTCTTTTTCCCATTTCATGATTGGATTGTTTGTTTCCTTGCTGTTGAGTTTAATAAGTTCTTTATAGACCTTGGATACTAGCCCTTTATCTGATGCGTCATTTGCAAATATCTTCTCCCATTCTGTAGGTTGTCTTTGAGTTTTGTTGACTGTATCCTTTGCTGTGCAAAAGCTTCTTATCTTGATGAAGTCCCAATAGTTAATTTTTGCTTTTGTTTCTTTTGCCTTCGTGGATGTATCTTGCAAGAAGTTACTGTGGCCAAGTTCAAAAAGGGTGTTGCCTGTGTTCTCCTCTAGGATTTTGATGGAATCTTGTCTCACATTTAGATCTTTCATCCATTTTGAGTTTATCTTTGTGTATGGTGCAAGAGAGTGCTCTAGTTTCATTCTTCTGCATGTGGATGTCCAATTTCCCCAGCACCATTTATTGAAGAGACTGTCTTTTTTCCAGTGGATAGTCTTTCCTGCTTTGTCGAATATTAGTTGACCATAAAGTTCAGGGTCCACTTCTGGGTTCTCTATTCTGTTCCATTGATCTATGTGTCTGTTTTTGTGCCAGTACCACACTGTCTTGATGACCACAGCTTTGTAGTACAACCTGAAATCTGGCATTGTGAGGCCCCAGCTCTGGTTTTCTTTTTTAAAATTCCCCTGGCTATTTGGGGTCTTTTCTGATTCCACACAAATCTTAAAATAATTTGTTCCAACTTTCTGAAGAAAGTCCATGGTATTTTGATAGGGATTGCATTAAACGTTTAAATTGCCCTGGGTAACATTGACATTTTCACAATATTAATTCTTCCAATCCATGAGCATGGAATATTTTTCAATCTCTTTGTGTCTTCTTCAATTTCTTTCAGAAGTGTTCTATAGTTTTTAGGGTATAGATCCTTTACCTCTTTGGTTCGGTTTATTCCTAGGTATCTTATGCTTTTGGGTGCAATTGTAAATGGGATTGACTTCTTAATTTCTCTTTCTTCAGTCTCATTGTTAGCGTATAGAAATGCCACTGACTTCTGGGCAGTGATTTTGTATCCTGCCACACTGCCAAACTGCTGTATGAATTCTAGCAATCTTGGGGTGGAGTCTTTTGGATTTTCTATGTAGAGTATCATGTCATCGGCGAAGAGGGAGAGTTTGACTTCTTCTTTGCCAATTTGAATGCCTTTTATTTCTTTTTGTTGTCTGATTGCTGAGGCTAGGACTTCTAGTACTATAAACCATTAGCCAGCCTTATTAAAAAGAAGAGAGAGAAGACTCAAATTAATAAAATCATGAATAAGAAAGGAGAGATCACTACCAACACCAAGGAAATACAAATGATTTTAAAAACATATTATGAATAGCTATACGCCAATAAATTAGGCAATCTAGGAGAAATGGACACATGTCTGGAAAGCCACAAACTACCAAAACTGGAACTGGAAGATAGAGAAAACCTGAACAGGCCAATAACCAGGGAAGAAATTGAAGCAGGCATCAAAAACCTCCCAAGACACAAAAGTCCAGGGCCAGATGGCTTCTAGGGGAATTCTATCAAACTTTTAAAGAAGAAACCATACCTATTCTACTAAAGCTGTTCGGAAAGATAGAAAGAGATAGAGTACTTCCAAACTTGTTCTATGAGGCCAGCATCACCTTAATTCCAAAACCAGACAAAGACCCCAGCAAAAAGGAGAATTATAGACCAATATCCCTGATGAACATGGAATTATAGACCAATATCCCTGATGAACATGGATGCAAAAATTCTCAACAAGATACTAGCCAATAGAATACAACAATATGTTAAGAAGATTATTCACCATGACCAAGTAGGATTTATCCCCGGGATGCAAGGCTGGTTCAACACTCGTAAAACGATCAATGTGATTCATCATATCAGCAAGAGAATAAATAAGAACCATATGATCCTCTCAATAGATGCAGAGAAAGCATTTGACAAAATACGGCATCCATTCCTGATCAAAACTCTCCAGAGTGTAGGGATAGAGGGAACATTCCTCAACATCTTAAAAGCCATCTACGAAAAGCCCACAGCAAATATCATTCTCAATGGGGAAGCACTGGGAGCCTTTCCCCTAAGATCAGGAACAAGACAGGGATGTCCACTCTCACCACCATTCTTAAGGGAATGGGAATGGGAAGGGCTACTCTCAGTTGGATGCAGCTGGGCTGATTCGGGTTGCTGGGAGAGAAAGGGCAGCCCGCTTCCAGCTACCCTCACCAAACTGGCCCCGTGAAGACAAATCAACACACCTGTCCCACCTGTCCCTCCTTGTTCCTGGTGGAAGCCACGTGTGCTCTTAATTCAAGAATGTCTTTAAGATATCATTTCTGTCTGTGGCAACAGATCTAGAAGGAAGGATTTGTTTTAAAAAGGGACATTTGTACAGTAGCTGCAATCCCAGTTGGTGGAGTTTCCCCACAAAGAAGTTGGAATCAGGGCTACTGGGGATCTGAAATGTCATTTAGCCTGGGGTCACACACTCAAGTGTTTGTGCAGTCCCGTCTAATGGAACTCTCTGTGATGATGGGATATCCTCCATCTGCAATGTCCAGTTCAGTGGCTAGAATGTGACAGGCTCAGTGGTAAAATGTTCTCATTTTTAAAAAGAAGACAACAATTCGTGATTTTATTTGAAATCTCCTAAGTTTTAAGGATTGGAAAAGGTTCAAATATTTTAAAGAGGCTCTAACTTTTGTCTAGTACAATTCCTTCACTTCACTGACAAGGAGACTGGGAATCAAGGAGATGATATGTCCTCCCCAAGCCTCCATAGCAAATGGGTGATCCAGGCTTCCTTGGTGTCTATTCTAGGTCTACCCACTTGTCTCTTAAGCAGTGTCTGTGTTGCTTCAATATATTCTCATTCCAGCCATTGCCTATTTCATGCTCCAGACTTTTTTCATCTTATCAGACTGACCTGTGGGCTTGTTTCCTTTTCTTATTCTTCCAGAATCTGTCCCAAGCATCTGAAATGCCCTTATGGCAGAAGAGGGAATTTTTGCCTTTCCAGATTTAGGGGCCTGGAAGCAATCTGTCTAGAGGTCTGAAATTTCTTTGAAGCTTCCTATTTTATCTTTTAAAAAGCCTATGCAAACTTGGCAGCCTACTTCTTAATATATTTGTGCTTATTTGATATTAAGACAAAATCCTCTTTTCCATCTTCAAGTAAAACTAAAGTTCCCAAGTGAACAGCTTTATCTGTGGTTTCATGAATTATCTGGCTCACAGCTTATATCACTGGGTACCTCATACCTCAGTTTGAAAAGTGCTAATGCACACCAAACAATTTAATGGTCAGTTTAAATTTCTTTGCCATCCCAACTTCTTGCTTTGTAATAAGTGGAGAGGAGACTTCTTGTTTGGGGAATGTCAGGATTTCTAGTCTTTTCTAGGGAGATGTGAGTAGTTTGGGGGCATGAACTTGGATCCTGTCTCCTTCTCCTTATATTTCAAATATCTCAAGGGCATAACTACAGAGGTGGTGTAAAGCAGGGAACATAACCAGAAGCCAAGAAGTCAATCCAAAGTCATTGCTATTTGAATGTTGTCTTCCAGGCTGGTTTTGTCTTCAAGGAGAAAAGCACAGGAGAAGCCATGGAAGTCATCAGGAAGGAAACCACGTTCTGGGTAGTTAGTAAAAATGGCCTGAAGTCAGCCTTCCATAGCATGTGCCTAAGGGAGGTGGAGGTGGAAACATGCTGGGTATTCCAGCTCATGGCTATATCTCTTGAAGACAGAATGCAGAGGAAAGAAAGCTCTCAACTAGAGAAGCCATAGGCTTTCAGTCTTGGTTCATTTCATTACTCTGTGGCTACTCAGTGTTCCAATTTCCTTTCCATGTTTTTGCATGATCTCCACCTCACCTGAAAGGCTTCCAGTCAGTTAGAGGATGTAAAGGAAAATTCAAGAGTCCTGACAGTGAGTTTGTAGCTAGTCATGGCTTAATAAAGTTAGCAGCGGAAGAGCAGCAGAAATGGATATTGAGCATTTTTACTGGAAGAAGAGACTGGGAAAACATGGGACCTTTTGCCTGTTTATTTTTATGCCCTACCACAGGCTAGAGTGGAGTACAGTGCATTGTGGGTTCTCATGAATGTGATTGATTTGACAACGAGGTTTGGTTATTTTAGCTAAATTCTCAGGCCTCTTTGGTCTCCTTCTGATATATATTTAAATTTTTAATTCACCAGAAGACAGCCACAGCTTCAACTATTACTCTCTCAAATTTTTATCTCCCCCAAACATGACCCCATATTTTGAATTGCCTACTAGATACATCCTTCCTGCCAAGATATCATAAGTACATCAAACTTAAATTTTGCTAAACAGAATTTATCATCTTTTCTCCCAAACCTGTTCTATATCTTATCTTTCCCTCTCCGATACTGATAAGTGGCTCACTCAGTTTCTCAAGGTAGATACCCCTCCATTTATCTTTGATTTCTCTCTGTCTTCTCCTACCACATTCAATGAGTTACCTGTCTGGTCCAGTTTCTTCTTGAGTACTTGGCCACTGCTGCCCCACTGCTGTGGCTTGGATTCATATTATCATGTCTTGTCTAGACTGTTGCTGTGGCCTCTCCAGCAGTCTTTTTCCCTGACCTCTAGTCGCTCTGGTATCTGGAGGATCTTTGACACTGACCTCATGAAATCATTTAAAAAAAAAAAAAAAAGATATAAGTCTTCTGCTTCCAATTCCCTGTTGCCTGCTGTTGTTCCAGAAAACTGTTTAAATTTCTTTGTAAAGGTTGCAAGATTTGTCCCAAACTGGCTCCATTTAGTTCTCCAACCTCAGCTTTTTCCAGTCTTTACCTACATACTTGCCAGTCAAGAACTATTCCTTGTTCTTCAAATCTAGCACACCTTTTCATGACGGCACTGTTGCCATACCACCCTCTCTGTCTGGGATGCTCTTTTTATTTCTTGTCCATCTTTCAAGTCCAGTTTCCAATGCTAATTCCTTTTTTGATTTCCTCCAGCCCTTCTAGTCAGGATTAGCTGGTCTACCTCTTGTTCTTCCCAATGCTTTGTCTGTGGCTCTTTTATGGCTGTGATATTTTGTAATCTACTGGTTTACGGTTTATATGTATTCTTCACTAGATGGTTAAGATCCATAAGACCCACACCTTGCCTTTCTGTGTCCCCAGGGCTAGCACAATGCCAAGCTCAAGGTAGGGGCCTAGTAAACATTGGACCTAATGCTAATCTTACTAATCATGTGGCTGACTGTGAGCCCTTTAAGAGAAGGGATCATGTCTTATACACCTTTCAATTGGCGATGGCTATCATATACTTGTGCTTTTTAAGTGTTTTTGGACTCAATGGATTAGTCATTCCAAGAAACAAAATAGAGTTTTAACTATCTATCACTTAGTTTTGTGGCCTTGTAAAGTTATAAACCACTATCAGGAGGGAACTAAGACTTCTGAAGACCAATAATCTATCAATGGCAGCCATGCTTTTTAGGTTCTTTTTATTTCTACCCAGAAATCATGCTAAGAATGGTGATAGCTACTATTTACTGGGCCTGCAACACGTCAAGTTTTACATTAGAAATTACCTCATCCAATTAGCATTTCTTTAAAGGCAGTTATGATTGAATGAAGGGCTGTCATCAGAAAAACCCTGGAATTTATTTAAAATTACCTTGTGCACATCTGAAAGACTGAAATTATTGTTTAAGCCCCTCAGACATTACACCACTAATCCTTTTCTAATGATCTCATCTTAAGAAATAGCACTGGCAGGGGGACTGCTGAGCCTCCCCCCATAACAACATAATAGGCAGATTTGGGTATTTACATAATAGCTCAGAATGATTTCAGGGCATTTTAGACAAAATGTACAGCCACTTAGATTGCTGTCATTGTGGTTATCTCATCACTTTTAGAAATTAAATGGAAAAAAAAGGGAAAATCTGGGAGTTTTGGGGACTGTTGCACTTGGTTTAGCTACTTCAATGCTCTAGGTCTGTAGCAAAGTGCCACCATTAGGAAATTTGGTTCACAGAAAATGCAGCCATTAAAGCTTTGAGCAAGATATCAAAAATCGACCTGAATTAGAAGCAAATAGATTCCAGAAATCCTTTTGAAAATGGCTACCATTCCCCGGATGCCTGGGTGGCTCAGTGGTTGAGAATCTGCCTTCAGCTCAGGGCAGATCCTGGAGTCCCAGGATTGAGTTCTACATTAGGCTCCCCGCAGGGAGCCTACTTCTTCCTCTGCCTATGTCTCTGCCTCTCTCTCTTTCTCTCCCTGTGTGTCTTTCATGAATAAATAAATAATTTAAAAATCTCAAAAAAGAAAAAAAGCGAATGGCTACTATTTAACCTATACAGAGGGGGAAACTGATGGTCCTAGGGTTGAAATAACTTACCAAGTTACCTATTTTTGACTCCTATGCTATTTTTATTTAGAATTTTACTTCTATCTCCCTTTCTCTTTTTTAACTTGACAGATTGGACACAATAGTTATTATTCTGTACTTTAAAATATTATTATTTTTTAGAGAGAGTGTGAGAGTGAGTGGGAAGGGGAGAGGCAGAGAGAGAGAGAGAGAATCTCAAGCAGACTCCCCACCTAGTGCAGAGCCTGATGCAGGGCTCCATCTCACAACCCTGAGATCACGACCTGATCTGAAATCAAGAGTCAGATGCTTAACTGACTGAGCTACCCAGGTGCCCCTGTACTTCAAAATATTTACCCACATGTTTATTATTTCCTTGCCTCCTCATTTCTTCTTGAGAATCATCTTCTTTCCTTCTGTGATCATTTTCTTATTTCTGAAAGTCATCATTTCAAAATTTTTCATTGAGTGTTTGTCAGTGATGATCTCTCCTGGGTTTTTCTTTCTTGAAATTATGTTCATTTCACTCATATTTGAAAGGTAGTTTTGCTGGACTGTTCATGATTTTCTCTCAGTTGTTGCTGTTTGCAAACTAACTGTTGGGCTACTACTCTTTGTAGGTTATCTCTCTTTTTCTCTGGATACTTCTCTATTTTTGGTGGTTCTGTAGTTCCACATTGAGGTGTCTGGGTGGGGCTTTCTTTGGGAATATCCGTGTTTGTTGAGCTTTGTGAGTCAGGGGATGATTGTCATTAATCAACTCTTCATTGTCTCTATTGATACTCCTTTTAGATATACATTAGAACTTTTTCATTGACCTCCTTGCCTCTTAAACCCTCTTTCATATTTTTCATCTCTTTGCCATTTTATACTGCATTTTTGGTAATTCTTTTTCAGCATGATCTTTTTCATTAAATTTCTCTTGAGTTCTGACTAGTTACTTCAGCTTTTGTTTCTCAAAGTTTTAATTGGTCTTTAAAAAAATCTGCCTGATTATATTTGACAGCCTCTTATTTCTCTGCCAACTTTTTGATTCTACCTTTCCTTTTCTTTATTGTGCTAAAAAAACGCATAATGTGAAATCTACCCTCTTAACAGGTATTTGCGTGTGCAGTACAAGATTGTGAACTATAAGTGTAATGTTGCACAGCAGATCTTTAGAAATTTTTCATCTTCCCATCTTTCATTTTTTAAACTCAAATATATTTTCTATTCTTATCTGATAATCTTATCATCTTTCTTCTTAATTTGTCTGATCTTGCGAGTTGTTGCCTCTAAGGACTTTTTACAAGGTGGCTTGTTTTCCTTTATGATGTATGATCCCTTTCTTTTTGCAAATACCTGTTTTTTTGAAACTTGATTGTTGGAATTCTTTGAGATGTGTGGTGAAGTGTATTCTTCTTTAACTGAATTTTTAGCTTATTGTTTTAGACTGAATTCCAGGCTCGAACCATCCTAAAAATGGCTTATAGTTAAATATTCTGAAATTTTTCCCCACTTTCCTTCCTACTCCATCAAGAGCCAAAGACAGGACAGACATATATTTCCCTCTCCGATAGATTTTCCTAGTCTAGATTCACTCATTGAGTTTTTCCCTTCTGAGGTCCTGTTTATTTGCATGCTTGTTTTTGACAGAATTCACTCTGATGCTTCCTGTCTTGCAGGCATGGAACCTCTTAAAACCCAGGCAACAGGTCCCTGGTGGTCATAGACAACAGAATGCCAACTCCAGTAGCAGATGACCATTTTGGATTCAGGTTTTCTCACTGTTTCTGACCTCTGAGAATTGTGCTGTTTTCTTTCAGCTCTACATTATGTTTCAAAACACATTTTCCAATTTATTCAGTGTTTCAGGTATCTCTGGACCTCTAGTTAGTTGCCTTTTCAGAAGCAGAAATTTTAAGGGTGAATTCTCTAGTATCTCATCAATATAATAGTTATCATTCCTGTTTGAGAGTTAAGATCATAGGGGAAGGGAGGGGAAACTGAATAGGAAGTCATCAGAGAGGGAGAAAAACCATGAGAGACTCTTAACTATAGGAAACAAACTGAGGGTTGCTGGAGGGGAGGTGGGGGGGGGATAATTGAGTAATGGGCATTAAGGAGGGCAAGTGATGTGATGAGCACTGGGTGTTATATGCAACTGATAAGTTATTTAATGCTACATCTGAAGCTAATGATGTACTGTATGTTGGCTAATTGAATTTAAATAAAAAACCTAAATAATTGGTATCTACACCAGCTCCTCGGGCTAGTATCCCAGCTATCATCTTAGTGGAATAGGTAGCATTCCTTCTACCAGCTCATAGTATGGAGATACTCATAGAACAAACGATGACCTTGTTTAATACTTTTTATGAACAAAGAATTAGGAAATTCTTATCACCACACTTTCCAAACCTACCAATATACTTGCTTTCATATACACCCTTACTGCTCTGCCTTCTGTTCTGTGGGTAAAATTTTTTCTTTTACCTAAGTCTGCCCTTTATACCTGCAGGTGCTTTGGACCCCTTTCTCCTGGTTTCCTCCCAGGTAACCATCCATTTTATTTGCCACCACTTCAATTTCTCTCTTTCCATTGGACTATTACCTTGATTACTGTATACCCATGGAAAGACCACTGTCCTGTGACCCCACTTCTCCCTCCATGCACTACTTCATTTATCTGCTGTTCTTGACAGCAGCTAATTCAAAGTATTTTCTATATCATGGTCTCCACTCCTTCTTTTCACATTCTTTCCTGCAACCCATTACAGCTGGTCTTCTATCCCTTCCAGTTGCTCATGTTACTTAAGATTATCTCCATGTTGTCAAAACCAATGATCACTGATCTGTTCTTATCTCACTTGACCTTTGGCAGCATTTGGCACCACTAACCATTCTTTTTCTTTGAAATACTGTATCTTTAGTTGTATGATACCACACACTCTGCCAGTTTGGTTCCTATCATAAAAGTTTGCTCCATCTTAAGTCCATCTCTTCTGCTGGACCTCTAAATGTTGAGGTACTCTGAGGCTCTGTGTGGAACCCATCTTTTCTTCTCCATCTGCATTCTCCTGTAATTCCAATGGCCTTAAATTTGTCTACATCTTTAGCTCAGATCCTCCAGTGTGCCTCCAGCATCTGAAATGATGTCTAACACATAGTATGTACAAATGAATCTAGAAAGGGACACCCGGGTGGCTCAGTCTGTTAGGCAGCCAACTCTTGATTTTAGCTCAGGTCATGATCTCAGGGTCCTGGGACAGAGTCCCGTGTTGGGCTCTGGGTTCAGCGGGAGGTGTCCTCCGGTATTCTCTCTCCCTCTGCCCCTTCCCCCACTCATGCACAATCTCTCTCTCTCTCAAATAAATAAATAAATCTTTAAAAAGGAATCTAGGAAATAAGAATTAATAGACCAAAAGAACATCTTAAGGACTCAAAATCTAAAGTCTGAAGTGCTTTCAATCAGGCAAAATGAACATGAATAATGTGTATCTTGGAATCACTGCCCCTTACCTGGTTCATGCTGACATCTTCAAAGAATTGTGACAAAAACCCATGAAATTCTTAGTATTTCTTAGAAGAAAAAATCCAATTTAAATCTTCTCATAAGCTTGAAAATGGACTGGTGGTGTAGTCTACTGTTCCTTTAAATATCCTAAGCTTTATAATGAAATATTTAGAATAGGAAAGAAATTCACAAACCCTGGGGCAATAGATATCTGAGCACTGGAGGAACAAATTCTTTTCAAATCTGGGTTGCTTTTTTTTCAGAAGAGGGAGAAGTGTGTGCATGTGTGTGTGCATGTGCACACATGCGTGCATGTGCATTAGTGCACTTCCATCCCAAAGTCTCCCCTGACGATAGCATTAGTAAAGGAAGGGACAGGAAAGTTAATAATGTTCCTTAAAAGATAAAACCTGTACAGGGTCATGTCTGTCAAGAAAGGTGCAGATTGGCTCAGCTATACAAGCAGATCCAGAAAATGCAAGATGATAATTGTGTATTTCCTTCAACCCAAGGCGTTCTCAGATGGACTCCTCCAGGGGTTCCCATGAGTCCTGGGCCTATTTGAATTCTGGCTAATGATCTGGAGGAGGGTGTTGCCAGTCTACTGATGACTCTGAATCACATTCATTTTGAGGGCTTAAATCATCAGCATGGACTGAAAAGAATGCACATTGCATAAACTTGCTACTGCTGCTATAACAAATTCTTACAATTTAGTGGTTTGAAACAATATGAATTTATTACCTTACAGTTCTGTAGGCCAGAAGTCTGACTGGTCTCAGTGGGCTTAAATTAAGGTATTGGTCCAACTACATTCCTTCTAGAGGCTGTGGGAGAAGATCCGTTTCCTTGTCTTCCCAGCTTCTCGGGACCTCTCTTGGTCCATAGTCAGACCACTCCACTTCAGAACCAGCAATGGGGTATCAAGTCCCACTGCTGTCTCTCTCTGGTTCTCTGTAGCCAGGAATGAATCTCTCCTCTGAAGGACTTTGGGATTGTACTGGGCTACCTGCATAATCCAGAAGAGAGTCTCCCCACCTCAAGGTCCTTGACCTCACTCATATTTATGTTGGTGCTAATGATGAAGAGAAAGCTAGGGTAGGTCTAAGACAAATTTTAAAAGTTATGACTGTGCAAACATCTTAAAGTGTAGTCAAGGAGCAGAAATGAGAAATGATATGCTAGGTTGGTCAGTTTCGATCAGATATAAGAAATATATTAAGACTGGGGATGTGGTAGACAGGATAATGACCCTCCGAGGATGTCCACATCCTAGCTCCAGAACCTGTGAATATATACCTTTCTATTTTGGAAACAGGTAGTATATATTATGCCATATGCATGGTCAGAGGGACTTTGTAGAAGTGAGTGACTTGAGGGTCTCGAGATGGAAAGACTGTTCTGGAGTATCAGATTGGGCCCAATGTGATCCCAAGACTTTAAAAGTATAAGAGGGAGGCAAAAGGGGAGAGAATCAGAAGGACAGCAGTGTGCCGAAGATTCAGCCTGGTGTTACTGCCTTTGAACACAAGCACAGAGGAAGGGGCCATGGGCCAGAGAGCTCTCCTGGGAGCTGGAAAAGGCAAGGAAACGGATTCTTTCCTAGTGCCTGTGGAAGGAACATAGCTCCCCTTAATTTTAGATCAATGAGAACCATTTTGGACCTCTGACCTTTGGGGCTATAAGATAATAAATTTGTGTTGTTGGAAGCCACTAGATTTGTAGCAATTTGTAGCAGAGGCTGTAGGAAACTGATAGAGGGAATGTGTGTGTCTTTGTGGGTCTGCTTCCTGCAATGGAGTTTAATCCTAAATTGATGTTTTCTCAAAGTTTGACTGAAAGGATGAATAAATAAATGAACCTAAAATCTATGGGCTAATCTTCCCAGGATGCTTACAAATAATGACATTACTTTGCTACTTACATTGATTTTCTCCTTTCATAAGCTTCCTTTGATTAGGAGCAAAGGACACCAACAGAACCCGTAGACATACACATACAAATAAACAGCATTGGGCTTCTAAGGGATAGGAGGAGTCTCCCCCTCTCACTCTTCCTAAATTAAGCCCAGTTTGGAGAAAAGTAAATACTCTCCAGTTTGAGGGCCTAACAGTGGTATGGCAGAATGACCTGCAGCATCTCTAATGTTCAAACCAGGGTGTGAAATGTTCTTAATCATCTGACCTTAGACTCTTAGTTTAGGCTAATTAAGCCTCTCCTGAGTGCACAGAATGTCCTGGCTTGTAGCAGCATTGGGTAACAGTTTGGACTGTACATCTTTGTTCCAGGAGCTTGCTTGATTCCCTGTTTCTCTTTTGTTTCTCTCTTCAAGATTCAGGTCCTGTTGGGCTGTTTCCTTCTATTTTTTATTTTATTTTATTTTATTTTATTTTATTTTATTTTATTTTATTTATTTGGCTGTTTCCTTTTTAAAAGAATGCACTCTACCTGGTGCTCTCCTGGAATCTCTGGGTTTGCGGTCATGGAAGGGACTATTTTGGAGGCAGGCAACAGGGTAGAACCAGCTATATTACCAGCCAGCAAATCTCCACTGTGCCTAATGGACTCTTTCCTCTCCTGGGATAGTGCTTACCTGCACCAACCTCAGATGGGTTTGGAAGAAGAGCCTGCTGCCCACTATGTCTGAAAAGGGACAGTGGCGGGAGAGGTCACTGGGAATCAGTGGAAGAGGAGCTGGTGAGACTTTACAAGCTATTTTATGAAAGGTTCCTTAACCATGAACTAGAATTAATAATGAGTCTACATTGCTTGTGTGTTATGGTGTTATTTTCAAATTACTAGTCAGCCCTTCCCTCTCTAGGGTCGAATAAGCAAGATCTCTCAGAATCTGAGAGTGTGTATTTACATATATATCTCATTGTTTCAGCAGTCAGCTTGGACTAATGTTCTCACAGCCCTGTTTTGCAACAAAATCTGAGTCTTCTCAACTTCAGACCCTTTTACCTACCATTTACCTAAGGTGATGTAAATCTTAGGAATGAAAGGAACACTTTCTTTTTGGAAAAATTACTTAGCTTGTCTAAGCCTTAATTTCTTCATCTGTAAAGTGGAGGTAATAACATCAAACTCCAGGGGTTGTGGTATAATGAATGATTCAGTGTGTGTAAAGCTCTCAGCAGAGTGCCTGCCACAGGGTGGGCTTCCCTAAAAGTTAGCTACTTTTTTTAGTGACATGTGCTTAAGTGTGACTACATATCAGGTACAGGGCCAAGTGCTAGAACACAAAGATGACTAAGATATAGTCGTGACTGAGGGGTTGTTTGAAGTTTGTTGAGGGCGCGGAGTATATGAATGAGTAAAATTAAAATGAAGAATCATGGGTTCCATTAAAATTATGAATAGGGGAGAGGAAGTGGCCCCCTGTACCTGGGAGAGGGGTAAGGATAATGAGGAAGGGCTTCTAGATCAGACACGCTGGACCTCAGACATGTTTATGAGGCAGATGGATGAGAAAGACAGGAGGGTACTCCTTTTCTTCCTGTTTGATTAAGTACCTATCACAGAGGGTCCTGGTGGCACAGACCCAGAGCATTGCCTACATGTCCCTGATCACGCTTTTATGACATACTCATGCTGCTGCCTCACTCTGGCTTGCTGGGGGCGGGGGAGCATTACTCTATGCAGCATCATAGGGAGCAGAGCAGTCATCAGAAGGCATCTGGCTTCTGCAGTTAGGTGGCTTACAGGGCATGCAGAGGAGAGAGTGTATATGAGCTCAGCTTCTTCTGAGGTCCCTTTTAATGGAAAGGAACTCTGAAAGGCTGATAGACTCCTGCTGCATTGTGCTCTCACCTGCAGGCAATACGAGGAGGAAACCCTGGGAATGTGGGCTTTCTCTGCAGACATAGTAAGAAGGATCCTTACCACTTGCTAAGTTCTAATTAATTTTCCCCATTTCTCTGACCTGCCCTTTCCTTCCATCAATGAGCCCTACTGATACATGCTGACTCTAGATAGCATGTGGGTCACTGATTATGGTGAAGCGCCATTTTCTTTATTTTCTCCTTCTAGCGCTGGAAGGACCTAACTCAGTTTAGTCCATGGATGTACTCAGTAAATGCTAGTTGAAAGAAATTCGGTCTCTTATATGGATGGAGACACTTTGTAGAATGTATTTGGATAGCAGGTTAGTGACAGGAAGGCAAAGCCCAAGCTTGACCTGCTTACCAGAATATACCTGGGCCAGCATCAGACACAGTGCTGGCCTGGTGAAAAACAGATATTAAATATATTTTTTTAGTCATCAACACAAGGCTTCAGAGTCATCTCTATTTCCCCCCACTTTTAATGAGTTAATGCGTCTCAGAGATTGTGCCTATAGATATTCTCACATTTGTCTCTTACATTCCTACTGCTACTTTAATTCAAACCCTGGTTATTTGTCTAAAGTGTCACAAAAACCTTTTATGCAATCTCCTGGCCTCCCTGTTTCCAGCATCACCTCATCATCTCTTTCTACTTCGTAGCCTATTTTCTAAAAGTAGGGCCTGGGCAGCCCTGGTGGCTTAGCAGTTTAGTGCCACCTTCAGCCCAGAGCATGATCCTGGAGACCCAGGATCGAGTCCCACATCGGGCTCCCTGCATGGAGCCTGCTTCTCCTTCTGCCTGTCTCTCTCTCTCTCTCTCTCTCTCTCTAATAAAAAAGTCTAAAAAGATAAAAAATATAAGTATGGCCTGATCAGATCTCGCTTCATCATCTGTGTATGTGTACATACACACACATAAGTGTGTGTATGTGTGTGTGTATTCCTCAGCCTGGAAACAAGACCCTTTACAATATATTCCACATCTAACTCTCAACATATTATCTCCTTCTATCATTTGCTGTACTTGGAGGTACCACCTGCCATTCCATGAATATTCCATGTCTTTTAATCTTCATGAACTTGCTATTACTCAGTGCTTAGTTTGAATGCTACCTTGCCTTACCCAGAGGCAGAAGGTTTGAAATGTTTGAGCTGAGAGGGTCCCTAGAATATTCCACTGCTGCCTGCTTCCTGTGTACGTAGGGAAACTGAACCCTAGTAAGGAGACTGGGCTAATGTGAGCTCAACATTAAAGTCAGGACTAAAAAAGCTCTCCGGGCCCTTCATTCATACTTCTTCTATGTAGTCAGTCTTCATAAACCTGTAATAACATCTCTTATGACACTCCTTATATTCCATTTTACTTTACAACTTCTTGTAATTGTCTGGATTTGTAGGTCCAGGAGCAGAGACCATGTCCTAATCATCTTCATATATTCTGCAGCACATGGCAAAGGGCTCACACATGGTAAGTGCTTTCTATGTGTATAAACAAGAATAAATGGGTGGGTGGATAGGTAGATGGATGGGCGGATGAAGAGATGGATGAGTAGATGGGGGGGTGGATAGAAGGATGGATGGAGGGAAAGATGGATAGATGTGTGGATGGATGGGTCGATGGATGGATGGCTGCATGCACGAATGAATAATTGGGTAATTAAGGATATGGTAGTTCTCCAGGAATGTGTTCAGATATCCCCTTGTCCCCATAGCAGACTCAATCTGCAAACACTTGTATTATACAGCACAACTACAGGTGTGGCTCATTCATTTTCTGATGTGATGAGGAAGAGATTATGAGTGGGGGCTGAGTGAGGGACCTACCCTTCCAGGTGTGTATCATAAAAACAACAGGAGTCTTCATCTGCTCCAGCTCCTGTGTTAAGTACTCCATGTGCATTACCATATTTAATCCTCACAGCAACTTTATGAAACAAGTGTTCTTATTATTCCCAATTTAAAGGCACTGAATGGAGTTGAATAACTTGTAAAGGAAATTGTAGAGCTAGGATTTGAGCCCAGCTTTTTCTGACTCAGAAGCCCGGGCTCTTACCCATGACACACAGCCAGGAAATATCGGGGTGGCAGGTGGGTGCGAGGCTTTGGAGATCAGAACCGCTGTGTTTGAACCAAGTCAGACCACTAATTTCCTGAGCAGGCAAATCACTTAATTTGACTTCTCGGTTTACTCTATGGTTTAATGGAAGTAATCGAATCTTCTTAGCAGGAGTTCTGTGAAAATTAATGACTGCATAAAAAGGGGTTTAAGATAAAGATTCTCAAATAAAAGGAGCTGGAGGGAGAGAATTTAGAGCGCTGTGAGGAAAAGAGTGAGAAGGTGCAGTTGACTCTATTTCCATTGGCCGGTTTGTGAGCTGGTCATGTCTTTGTAAAAATGTCAGCTTCAAATAGATTTGCATGGACGAGGTGTTCTGGGGGAAGTAGAACCTGGTACATATTTTCTAGATTTGATTTTTATACATTTATGAAACATTGCTTGTAGCATTCTATTATTTAAAAGAGAAATACCGTTATGAATGGATAATGGTGGTAATCACACCCTGTTAGGGACCCAGGGGCAGCAATATGCATGGCCTTCGCCTCTGAGTCAGCCTGGCTTCTCCACTGGTAAACTCAGCATTCCACATTCTTTCCCTTGGTCTGCTTGTGTTCAATCATGGACACAGTCAGAGGATGGACAAAGAGCAGTGCTTTATGTCACCACGTCCACCCTTCTCTCCCCCTCTCCTCTTCAGATGGGAGTGTCTTGGCATGATTTTTCATAGGTAGGATTCCTGCTCCTAGAGTTTGTCACCCTTCATGGGGCTGTACGTGACCACCATCCATGCCCTCCTGGATGAATGAACAAATGTCCCTCAACCTCTTCTAACCCAGCCAGGTATCACTCATCCATCCTTCCATTCATCAAATATTTGTGGAATATTAGCTCTGTGCCAGATGCTGTTCTAACACTGGGAAGTGATAGATGTGATATCTGTCCTGTGGAGAGATTCACCATCAAATAATCAGTGAAATAATTGAACTATGAGAAGAGGAGACAAGTGGGTAAGGAAGGGTAAAGGGAAGTAGAAAAGCCTATGACAAAAAAGTACAACTGTATGGGGTGAGATCAAGGAAGTCTTCCTGAAGAGGCGATTTTGAGTGGGAACTGAAAGATGCACAAGAATTAGCAGGGTTTATAGTGCCCAGTTGCTAGGTGTATGGGTTACGGAGACAAGCAAGACCAGGAGGTAAATGGCATAGCCCTGACCGCAGGGTGCCAGGGAGATGGACAAACATACTAACAATGATGCAGAAAGTGGCAAGTGCTATTGGTGGAAGTGTGTAAGCTGGAAGGTGAGTGGGGGGTTCCTGTCTGGAACATCCAAGGGCAGTTGATATTGTCTGGGGAGTTGCTCTGGAGCATAAGTGGAATTAGCAGATAGATAACAAAGGAGAGAGATGAGGGCATTTTATGAAGATGGAACACCTTGGACAAAGCTCAGATTGCTGAAGCATCCCTTTGAGAAAGCATGGATAACTTTTCAAATCTATAGAGTAGGGACAGGTTGGGAAGATGAGACTGGAGAAAGGATGAAGTCCTGTAAGGAAGGGCCGTGTGACTTATGCTAAGGAATTTGAACTTGATGGAAAAATGTTCATGTGAAGAAATATTGAGGGGTTGTAGTCAAGGGAGTAGAGTGACCAGATTTGCACTAGAGAATCCTCTGCCTGGTAGGAGTGCGCTGGGCAGGAGGCAGAGGAAGCTGTGCAGGAGCAAAGTCAAGGAAAGATTCTTTACCATGTTCTCCAAGGAAGTGACTCTTTGCAATAACAAGTCCCTAAATCACAAGTTCCTTGGCTGACTACACTTCTTATCCCACCATCTCTTAGATAGAACTCCACCTGTACTCAATCATTGTGGGGAACCCAGCAGGAAATATTCCCAAAGGATTGGTTCAGGCTTTCCAAACACATTTGACCACCATGTTTAGAGTGATTTTCCTAAAATTAAAAGCCGAGTGTATCAGTTCTTGCTTAAAATCATTCAGTGGGTTTTGGACAAAGCTCAAATTCCTTGCCTTATACCTTCAAGGCCTTTCTAGAACTAGTTGTTGGCAGAGCCCGCTGTGGGAGAACCATTCCAGGGTGACAGCTTTTGTAGATTTTCTCCTAAGAGAAATGTCTTCCCAAGTCCTTTGCCCATTCCATTTGGTTAGTTTTCTTTCTATTTTTGAGTTACAGGAGTTCTTTATACACTTCAGGTATTAATCTCTTCTCAATACATGTGTTGAAAGTGGTCCATGTCTTGAGACCAGAGAAGTATGTTAAAAATCATGGAAGAGATGATGGATGAGATTTGGATGGGTTGGGTTTGAAATGCCTAAGGAATATTCAGGAGCAGACCCCATAGAGATTGTCTTCGTTACATTTCCAAACTTTCTTAATTAAAAGGACATTATCCTGGCTATTGTCAAAACGTTTATGTCTTTGCCATCATTGTCAATACTGCCATCTTCATTTTGGGTGGCAGTAAGATACTGAAACCTAGAAGCCTTTACTATCTAATCCTGTAAAGAACAGGTTTGAAGAAACAATATATAAGAAGATATTTTTGAATAACTTATAACAAGTCTACTTCCTTAAGATGTCTGGGTCTTCACATGCATCAAACCAGGCCATGCTGGTGCTGTGCTGTTCTGGACACTTAGCCACCCCTGTTCCTGAATCATGCTTTGATGTTATGTTTTGGCTGTACAGAACATTGTAGACTCCATCCAGGTGAAGCCTGTTGCTGTTCTGAGGTAGGGATGGTGTTAAGGACTTTCTCCAAAATAGCCAAACTTTTACCTAGTCAAGACTCCTTTGAGAAGATCCTTTTAGGATCTGAAGAGAAGATGGAAGCAAAAGGCAGAGTTTGGGGAGCAAAATGTAAGAAGTAAAAGAAAGAAAGGGAGAAAAAGTAAACTAGGGGGAAACACCCATGGAGACCAGGGCCAGGTGGAAGGTCTCACACAGGCAGGGGCTATTATCACCAAAGATGAGGAAGAGGAATTAAAATGCAGGAGGGGTGTCAGCTCCCAGGGTGTTCAAGAAAGATGAGGACTTGTCTCCCTTAGTGAATGTGGGAGTGTGGGATTTGTTGGTGGCTTTAGCAAGTGAAGAGGTAATTCGAGGAAAGAACCCATGTAGAGAGGAAAAGTTTGAAAATACAGATATGGAAAGGGAAAATTAGCAAGAAAGAAACTATTAAAGAGGTGAGACGGTGTGAGATTCAATGCAGAGGTAGAGGGGATCCCTGGGTGGCTCAGCGGTTTGGCGCCTGCCTTCAGCCCAGGGCGTGATCCTGGAGTCCCCGGGATTGAGTACCATGTCAGACTCCCTGCGTGGAGTGGAGCCTGCTTCTCCCTCTGCCTCTGTGTGTGTGTCTCTCACTTAAAAAAAAAAAAAAAAAAAAAAAAAGCAGAGGTAGAAGGTTTGGCCCTGGACAGGAAGAAGGAGACTTTTTCTATTAAACATGAGGGCAGAAGGGATGGCAAGGATGACAGAGGCTGGGCAGCTCTTCCCCAAACCATTTTCCTTCCTTTCCCATAGGCAGTTGGACCAGATTCTCATTCTCCTCTACCAGTAGGTCCAGGCACATGATTAAGTGCCAGCCATTGGACTATGAGTGGAAGTGGTATGTGCTACTTATTAAAAATTCTCATGCACACCCCTCCAGACTCTTTGCTCTGGCTGAGGGAGATGATGACCTTCAGAGAGACCTTGAAAACCACATGGGGACGACCACAGCACCTCCTTGAATCTTGGTGTCTGAATGACTGACAAGGAGCACTCTCCATGCTCCTGACCCCTTTCTCCCCAACATGGAACCTAGGGTGGACTATTAATGCAGTCAGCTAGAAAGTTATCTTGTGGGAGTCACAAAACCATTGCAAGTTGTTGCATGTAACAAAGGTTATATGCCTAAGATATCCCAGAATAGAAAAGAATTTTAAAAAGGAGCTGATGGAGGGCCTTTGAGGCGTGGCAGAAATAGAGGATAAGGAGACAGCTGTGTAGGGACTGAGTGGCTCAGTGGCTGAGTGTCTGCCTTTGGCTCAGGGTGTGATCCTGGGGTCCGGGGATCCAGTCTCACATTAGGCTCCCTGTGAGAAGCCTGCTTCTTCCTCTGCCTGTGTCTCTGCCTCTCTCTCTCTGTGTCTCTCACTAATAAATAAATAAAATCTTTAATTAAAACAAAAGGAGACAGCTGTGTAAAGACCAGGGAAGAGAGTTCCAGGTAGCGTGAAGAGCAAATGCAGAGTCTGTTGGAGGAGGCCATTCTCTATGTCCTGGAATTGTCAGAAGTTCAGTGTGATTGTATGTGCATCCAGGAGTGGAGGGTGGAGGGAGTGGCACAGGGAGCTCAGGGAGCTTGGTGTGGCTTTCCTGTCCTTGTATCAAGCTGGTACTTTGAGTTCAGCTGGATCCTTCCAAATAACCACATGTTTCATGCCACCTTCTGCTGGGCTTGCACTGGGGCAAGAGGTGGAGCCCAGCCTTTTGGCTGCAGCAAGCCTCCACTGCAGGTGCCTGAGACCATGACTGCCCCTAGAAAGGCAGCTCTGGTCATGGTTGCCTCAAACTCTGGCTTCTGCTCTTGCTCGAGCTACCTGGAGGGTAGAGCAGAGGACTACCTATGCCCTGAGTAAAAGTTCAGATGACAAGTTTATGTAGGTGTTTATCCACAGTCCCTGTGACCTCTCCTAGATCTGAGGTGCCTGTCATCTGGATGTTTTGTGGGACATCTATCCCAGCTGAGTGAGCACTTTTCCCCCAGAGGTCCCCCGCACTCAAAAAGATGTGCTGTCAGTACCTTGCCACCCGTTCTGCAGTCAGTGGCTCTCCCGGGTACAGTGCCATAGGCCGGGACATTTTAGATACAAATCAGCTAAGAACTTAATGAGCGCCTTGGCAATTTTCATCGTCCATCTCCGAGCCTATCTGCTCACTGTTGCTGTGGTGATTCATCTGTGTGGAACACGAGGCTCTGTTGCGCTAATGATGCATTTTACATGAACACAGCCCTAGCTGACATATAAATCCCCCCTTGCTTGAATGGAAACATAACCTGTAATGCAGCTACTAACTGGTTGGTTTTTAATTTAACTCCTGTGTTTTTCAGAAAAAAAGAAAATTCGGGATCCCTGGGTGGCGCAGCGGTTTGGCGCCTGCCTTTGGCCCAGGGCGCGATCCTGGAGACCCGGGATCGAATCCCACATCGGGCTCCCGGTGCATGGAGCCTGCTTCTCCCTCTGCCTGTGTCTCTGCCTCTCTCTCTCTCTCTCTCTGTGACTATCATAAATAAATAAAAATTGAAAAAAAATATTAAAAAAAAAAAAGAAAAAAAGAAAATTCTACCCTGAGGGAATATGAAGTTTAAGTCTGGCTAGATTTAACTGATGTTCAGTCATCATTCATGGGGGTGCTCCCCAGCATGGACTGTCACATATCGGGGGCCTAGAAAAATGCCAAATTCCTCCTCCTCTCTGAGTGACTGGAAAGATGTCTAAGACCCTGGGCTGGATCCTGGAGGAGCCTGGGGTATGATAGAACCCACAGAATTTGAGAAAGGAAGTGCTGCATTCTCTTGTGTTAGAAGACATTGCTCACCACATGATTATCTCTCTGTGCAGGTGTCAACTATTGAGATCAGCTGGTGTCACCTTTTGTCTTGCAGGGGTGAGAGCACAGCTTTCTTCTTGTAGATGTTGGAAAGGAAACTTAGTTGGTTTCAGAGGTTGCCTATGGCCCACTTAGCTCCGTTTGCTGCACACGGTCCAAGCAAGTGGCCATTTCCCCAATTGTCCATGGGCCTCAGAGTCCCCTGGAGCCCAGGTGAAATGGCAGGTTCCAGGGTGCCACTCACAGAGCTCTGATTCAGAATTTCTATGGCAGGGTCCCAAGCTTTGCAGTTGAAGGTAGCTCTCCACAGGGTCATGAGCTTGAGACAAAAAGTGGCTGAGAACAAAAAGTGTTGATGACAGACAGCGGTGAGAGGCATGCTGTTCGTTACTGCTGTGCATTGGCCATGCACATGGCACTCTGGGTGTCAAACGTGCTAAGTGATATTCATTTCTTCATTTCTCCTGCTAGGTGCCAATCCCCATGCTACATGCTGGGAATACAGAAATGAGTCAGCAAAAGCTCTTGCCCCATGAAATTCTTAGGCCAGTGTGTATGGGCAAGTAGACATCCATAGACCTAGTACAATATATGAAGACCGATGGTGCCCTAATGTAACATGAACTCAGCTGGAAGAATCATGGAATAAAAATTTTCATTGCCACTTATTGAGCACTTAGTAGAGGCTGGATTTTGTCTTACATAAGCTAAGTAAATTCATCCCAACAACTGTACAAGGCAGGTAAAGATGAGGTGTAGGCTGTTAACGTAGTTTGCACAAGGCTGCCCAGTTAATAACTAGCAGAGCCAGATGGTTGTGGCCAAAGTCCATGTTCTGAAGAACTCTATTTTAAAGTTTAGAGAGAAGAGGCCTGTTATTTGCTGAACACCTACTGCGGGGGGGTGGGGGGGGTGCTCACTAGGTTGATTATTCATGGCATTTCTGAGGGCACCAGAGTTCTGTGAGGAAAAATGCTGTAAGCATGGATAGACAAGGCACACTTGTCCGGATGCCACCTCACATCTCATAGCCAGGGCCTAAATGGATGCAGGTTGCTGGGATGTTGGTTCTCTTAGCTTTGCTGGTGGCTGGGCAGGGTCTTGTTACCTCCAGCTATGCCCCCAGTCGATTTACCCCAGTGTACTCACAACGTGGGGTTCAGACTACCCTGGTATCTATTTCCTTGCCCTCTAAAGCAACTGATGCTGTGTAGATGGTAGTTCTTTCAGCCTGAGATGACTGGGGATTAGTTTGCATTTCCATTCTCTGACCACTTTGGATGCTAACTCGTTGCCTCTCTGCCACCAGTCCCCTCTCCCAGTCTTTGTATCAATTCAGTCAGGTTGGTAGGTGGGTGTTGGGAGAAAGCACCCCTCTGCTGGAACAGCAGTGGGAGCCGTTTAGTCCCTTACGGTCCATTTGCCATCACACTGACTCACTCTGTGCACATTTTATCTGTTGGGGTTTCGGTTGAAGACATCCTTCTTCACTTCCTCTCCTAAAAACAGTCACATCTTGTGTTCCAAGAAGCATGACTGCTCCAGCATTAGTCACATGTCATGGGTGGTCACTTGCACCTCTACTTGAAGATGGGCTGCCATCTTTGGTGATGTTAGTAACAGGTCCTTAATCAATGTGCTATTTCTATACCCTTCTTTACAAGTTACTATTAGGGGCCAATTATATTTAAAAAACCACTTTCTCTTACTCAGTTCAACCAAAACAGGAAGCCATAGGTATGAATACTCTTCCTGTGAATCAACAGAGGAACACTTAGCATCTGCACCCATGAACCTACAGCTTGAGGCTGCTAGATTTGCTTCTGGAAGAATGGAAGGTTGCAAGCTGGACCCTGGGGTAGTAAGCAGGTAGGAATGGGAGGTGGAACAGCTGTGCCTAGTGACCTTACAAGCTAAGCCTGGAAGACACTAAATAGAGAGTCACACACTGTGAGCTGGAGTGACAGGGCTCGGAAGCCAGGGCAGGGATGGGCAGCTTCATTCCAGGGGTGTTATAAATAAGGTGACAGGCGAGTGCTGACTAGCAGCTGATGTACTTTAGTAGCAGTCAAACTGGAATGACAGTCCTGGGCCTTCTGGGAACTAGTGAGAAGGGGGTTTGGGGGTATGGTGGGTGTTAGAAGTCTGGACTTATGTCAACACCTTATGATGGATCAGACAGACACACACACACACTATTGTCACTCACACTCCTTTGGCCTCGCTGATTGTCCAGCACTGGGTCACAGGTCGCTAACTTGTGATTAGTGATACATATTTCAATATTAACCAGTGAGTCACAAGTATGAAGGAGTAGGAACCAATATGGTTTCAAGTCATCCCATGATATCATTGGGGTTTAAAGAGTCCTTTCTTGGCTGTTCAGGGGGCTGCTTGCCAGAGAGGAGCAATTTGTTACCCTCTTGTCCAGACAGGCTGGTTGGTATGCCTTCGGTAGTGTCCACCAGCCTGCTTCTTCCCAGGGAAGAGGTAGGTTGAGTGAGATCATGCGCAGAATGTTTGAAGATCTGAAAACAAAAGGCTTATATGCAGGAGCTAGTCTGCCACCATCCTCTGTCCAAAATAAATAGCCTTTTTTGACAGCTGTTGATGGGTGCTAAGAAAAGCAGGAGAGCACCTGTACCCAGACCTGTCTAATTGCTCTCCCCCTCCACCAGCTTCCACCTGGAACCTGTGCTCATACCAGGCTTTGAGCTTCCCTGTGAGTTTCTCTTTTGTTCCTGTTTACGTGCTGGACTTAATTTCTGCAGAACTATGGCTTAGGTAGTAGTTCCCCTCAGCATCACCAACTCTGATGCTTTGAGTCAGCTATCTTGGGGATGGAGGTGGGCAGGAGGACTGGTCCTTCTCTGATGCTGCCATTTGTGTCCATTGGCCTTGTTCCTCTCTTCATTCTTTCATCAAGATTGTCCCAAGTGCCTCCTATGGGCCACAGGCTGTGGAATGAGCTGAGGATACAGAGATGGAAGTGTACAATCTGTGGCCAGGAGTTGTTTTAAGGCCAGTTGGGGAAAAATGGCAATAATCTGATGAGTCTGCACAACAGAACAGGTGAACAAATAGTAGGTGTGATTGGAAGTGGAAGGTCATACCCTAGGAGACACCTACATAGATAGCTTGTTTCATTTGTTGCCAGATCTCATGATTACATTGAATCTAAATCTCCCTTTCTGTAACCTTGAACCATTTATCCAAATTCCTGCCTCTGGAACCACACAGAATAAATTGTGCTCCTCCTCCATAATGCTGGAACCCGGGATATGTGAGCTTCTCTCTTCCAATGCTAATGGTCTCATGCCATTAGGTCTAGACCTGTCCCCTGCTTTAATTGCTGTCTTCTGGATATATTCTAGTTTCTTAAAGTCTTTGCTGAAGTCAAAAAGTGTAAGAACCCAATATAATATTCTGGGTTTAGCTGCACAGAAAGACAAATAAATGAAGAATAATGAATATAATAAAATAAAAAGGAGCCTGACAGTGTGTGTGTGTATTTAACTCACGGGTAGAGAAAAAGAATATATTTTTATTTTTAATTTTACAGAATGCAAAATCAGTTCAAAACCTTTTTGGTATACCATAATTGATTTTGATTATCTTAAATGATTACTTATAGTTCTATTGTCTGGTGTGTTTATGCTAAAGTCCAATCAAGAAAGTGTGATGAAAATATCACGTGTGATGGTGCACAGCCCATCAAGTCCATCTGGACCTTTATTTGACCTTCCACCCTCAGCTGTGGCCTTAGTACCCTGGGTGACCCTCCATTTCTGAGTAACTTTCTAATCTAGGCAGACACATGATTTTCTCTCTGGTCAAAGCGAGCTGTAACCAAACCCTGATCTCACGTGGACAACCCTGGAGAAGGCTGGCACAAACCACTCCCGAGTGGCCATCTGGCTTCCAATGTCTGTGAGTAGTACACACCCTGAAGAATGCAAGTTTGTGCAACCATCCATTGTACCTGGATGTGGATGGCCCGTGACGTCTGCTTCTAAAGCACAGCCCGCGAGTCCTGGTTCTCGTCTGTCTTGGAAGAGCCTGTCAGTGTGTCAGAATTTACCTGTCACGGGGTTGGTAGATTGGGCCCTGGCATCTATTCCAACTGTGTATCTCCCAAAATCTCTTGGAGTGAGGGTTATGGATGCAAAGCTGAGTTTCCCAATTAGATGCAGTCGTGCAAGATTTGAAAAGGGGCAATCTGACTGCAGGTCAGATTTCTGCAGCTTTGGCTGGTTTCTGGCCAGCAAGGTCTTAAAGGTGTACGTTCTTCTGTAGCAAAATTCTATTGTATAGTCCCTGGCCTCCTGTGAGTAGAAAGTTGATAGTTTCCAGATCCCACAGATCTGTTCTAGACCTCAGCTGTTCCTGTGGCAGCCTGCCAACTCCCCACCTTCCACCTGAGGTGGAGGGGGCAGCTCCACTTATGGGCTGGGTTGGCCAGGTGGTATGGGAAGTTTTTCCTGGAGGTCCAACCTGCAGCCTTACCGCCTCCCCTCCCCCAGCCCTTCCACCGATTTTGTAAGCACAGAACTGCCTGTATTAAATCAAATCCCATTCTCTTTAAAATAGCTACTTTCTGTTTCCTCAAACCGAGCCTTGACAGGTACATTTATCAAGGCTAGTGTCTGAAAGGTGATTTCGGCTCTTTTACCTTCATGAAAAAAAAAAAGTGCCTCGTGAGGCACTGCTGTCTCTAGAGCCTTAAACTTGAGTTTTCTGTCCTGTGTCTGCTGTACCCATGACCTTGAACAATCACTCAGCTCTCAAGTTCTTTTCCTTATCAATCAAATTAGGCAAATAATACCTGCTTGGCCTATGTGAGCATAAGTAGAGAGAATTAATGTGAAAATGGGGTTTGGGCAGTGAAGTGACTGCTGTGTTTGCTCCTTGGTCATTATAATATACTCCAATATGCCCAGTCTCTTCCTTTTATAACATTTCAATTAGAAAATGTCTCTTCATCAGAAAGTGAGGAATAGTATCCAATGTCCTGTCACATAGTTTGTTTAGATTCCCCATGGCTCTTTTCAAACCAGATACCTTGAGACCTTGGAGAGAAAGCTGACATCTAGGCAGTAATTTATTAATGCATAAGTGGAAAGTTGGTGAAGTCAGGGAACTTTTGAAGTCAGCCAGCTATCAAGATGGACAGCGATATTATCTAGCATGTGAACTCAGTGGCTTATGAAAAAAGTCCTATGGAAAAAGAAGACAGTTTATAAAATCAAATAATACCTCATCATTGGCAGACCATTGGTTCCCTTTCTACTACGTGTTGAAGATCTGCCTCGTATGAGGCTTTCTGCTAGGCATAGGCCTTATGCTAGATGTTAAAATAAGTACATTAAGGAAAATTTTACTGTATGTCAATTATATATTAGTTTGCCCAACCAAATATAAAGAGAGATGCAGAAATAAACATGAAGTTCCTTCCTTTCCATGCCTAGCAAAGCCTGTTTGTGGTGTAGAACGAACGGAGCCCTGCACAGTGTGCTGTAACACACTCCTCTGTGCAGATGATGGCTCCTTGGCGCACCCATAGTCTGCCCTCGCCCTATTATTCCTTCTTGTGGGAATCCTGGCCCCTCTCTGCCTACCTGATTCTCAGCATCTTCAGGCCCTGCTCAGAGGGGCACCCACTCTAATTTTCTTGATTTTCAAAGTCGAAATGAATCCCTCTCTGCTATCCTACTCATTCACCCATGTTGCATCTAGAATGCATCATTTTTCTATGTTATTTTGTTATTTTTTAGTTATCTCAATATACAAGCATAAAGTATTTATATATTTAATTAACTATTTTAATTAATAGAAGCTGGTGCAGCATGGTGCTGGTAGGGAATAAAGTTTGCTGAATTCAATCCTGAATGGATCCTACATACATTTCACTGTATTGAGTAATTCTGAGAAGAGAACCATGGAATAGATACTGGTGAAGCCTCAGTGAGAACCAATAGTCCCTGTCTCCATCTTTCCTATTATTTGCTGCCCTTTTTCTAGCTTCTACCTGCATACCCTTGCCACACAAACAAGCGTACACCCATTTATCAGAAGCAGATCATATGCTAGAGCAGGCAAAGAGTATTAGGACCACAGGAAATCAGGTCACTTTTTTGGCTTTAAGTTTAATTCTTTACAGTGCCAGGTGCATGGAATTTCAGGGAGGAAAAAGAAAATTTATTTAAATCCCCATTAGATTGAATAAGTGAAGTACATAGGTGTATTCTGTTAGCAGTTGTCCTGTGTACATTATCTAATTACTATTTTAATAATTACTGTTTTAGTAATCCCTCAAATCCAAGAAGAAGGTGAAAAGAACAACAAGAAGACAGAGACATTTAAGAAAGTGTAGAGGACTTGCAATGACTTGCCTGAAGAAGTGAAATCTGAAAAGTCATTTGAAAAAACTTAGTGCTGTTAATGAAAATGCCATACATACATTTATACAGAATTGCAAAGCATCTAATATTTTGCATTTAGTATCTCATTAGACCTTCACAGCCATCCTGTGTGGCAGATAGGGTATATGTTTGCATATGAAGAAATGATTTAGTCCAACGATATGCCTCTTTGACCTCTTTGAAGATACCAAATTTCATTGTAAGTGATTTAGAGAAATATGCCTATCTGAAAAGTTTTAGCTGCCATTTTGTTTTAAGATATCAGACTACACCATTAATGAGCTTAATTCCTTTTAGTAGCTTACTAGTTAGGGTCAGATTCAGCTAATATTATCGTGGAGCAGACAGAGAAACAAGATGATTTTCTTTGAAAGGAGGGCTTTGCTCACACGGGTTACAGTGTTGGCAGGGTCTTGTTTGTTAAGATCAAAGTACAAAGTGAAAGACGCTAAACATGTGATTCCAGGCATGTGTCTTTCTCTCTTCCTTGGAGTATATACCCACAGAAAATAAACACAGCGCTGAAAGAACATGGGGTGCAGATCTGAAATGCTCTGGATTGGTCATAGGTGAGTGAAGATGAAGCCCTTTCTACTTTCAGCTCTCTGTCAAGTTGATGTGCTGCCATCTAGAAATTAGCCAGAACATGGGATCTGAGGGAAGAAATTAGAAGACAACTCTCTTTTGTTTTAAACAGAGACATGGGGATCCCTGGGTGGCGCAGCGGTTTGGCGCCTGCCTTTGGCCCAGGGCGCGATCCTGGAGACCCGGGATCGAATCCCACGTTGGGCTTCCGGTGCATGGAGCCTGCTTCTCCCTCTGCCTGTGTCTCTGCCTCTCTCTCTCTCTCTCACTGTGTGCCTATCATAAATAAATAAAAAATTAAAAAAAAAACAAAAACAAACAAAAAAATAAACAGAGACATGAAAAATAGTACTTAAAAAGTAGCAGAAGTTTTTCAAGTTAGAGATTCATTTACTTAGCTAAGATATATGACTGCTGTACACTAGGGACCCAGAGATAGAGACGGCATGGTTTTCATCCTTGCACAGCTCACGAACTAATGGGAGAGATGAACATGTAAGCCCAAATCATTCAATAAGAATATCTCTAATAGTGTGGGGTGGGAGCAATAGCATATTTGAGGAGATGGGGAAGGTTTCTTAGAGGTGATACTGGAGAGTACAGAAGCTAGCTTCAGTCAGTGGAGAGAGGGAAAACTATTCCAGGCAGAGGAAAGCAAAAGCACAGAGATGTGAAATGTAGGGACAATTTGCTGAAATGGTCAGTGATTCATGAAACATGTGCTAAAGTCCAAATAAAGATGGAGGAGATTACACATGAAAATAAAGAAAATTTCTGAAAGGTATTTTCGTACCCAGAAGGTTACCACTCTGGAGAACATAGCTTTAGAGTGATGTTTTTCAAACTTTGTTGTGCTTAGAATCTGAATAGGGGTCTCACTAAAATATGGATTCCAAATAAGATTTGAGGTGGGGCCTGAGGTTCTGTGTTTCTCACATTCTTTCAGGTGGATGGTGATGCTGTTGTTTTGTAGCCTACTCTGGGGATACGAACAACAAGTGGGAGAAGGACAATAAGGGTGATAAGCTTCGCGCTCAGTTAGAGGTATGGGTGTTGAGTGTGCCTGTGTGCGTGTAGCTACTGTGGGCAGGATTGGATGTTATTCAGCAATGGACAGCAACCAGTGCTTTTAAACAGAGTGGTGACAAAATCATATCTGTGTCTAGTGACAAAGTGAAGAATGGCTGGGAGTGGGTAGCACAGGGCACAAAAACAGGATGCTGGGCAACAATCTAGGTACTGATATTGGAGGCCTGAACATTCCTAGTAACCGCAGCAGTAGAGACAATGAGGTGGATTCAAGAGATACTCAGGCATTAGGACAGACAGGGCATGATGATGGACTGGATTGAGGGTGTGAGGCAGAGGCAGAAGGAGGGAAGTATGACTTACAAGAATCAGTTATGGAAGAGTGGGGTTTAGTGCTCTCGTGATGCCGTATATAATTCAGAAAGAGGAAATGGGCAGGTTTGGGATGAAAAGGAGCCCATATATCAAACAAACAGAGCTGCTCAGAAGGCAATCATCATTCAGAATCAAGGCCGAGGAGAGAGGATACCGTCCTGATATATACGCGTGGTGCAGAGAAATGAATGACGGGTTCAATAAAGGGATGGCCCCAGGGACAGAAGGAGAAGAGCAGGCAGTATCGTAGCAAGCTGAAGCCAAGCACTTCAAGAAATAGGTCCCATCAATGTCAAATACTCCAGAATGCTCATAAGGATGAGGTCAATTGAGTGTTTAAGTGTTCAAGATGACGTTGGCGAAGGTAGTTCCAGAAGCATTATGGATGTAGGACTATATATTACTAAGGTAAGGAGAGTGTGGTAGGCAGGATAATGGTCTCCCGAAGATGTACCTGCTGTAGTCCTTGGCACATATGAATGAGCTACCTTAAATGGTGAAGAGATTTTGCCATTGTGACCAAAGTATGGACCTTGAGTTGCGGAGATTATCCAGATAGGCCCCATCTAAACACGAGTTCTTATAAATAAAAGAGGAGGCAGGATCATGCCTCAGAGAGAGATGTCATGACCACTCAATCCACTGTTGCTGTCTTTGAAGATGGAGGAAGGGGGCCATGAGTCAAATGGGGACCTTAGTCCTACATTTGAATCGAATGACTAGGGAATGGATTCTCTTCTAGAGCCCCCAGAAAGGAATGAAGCTCACTGACACCTTGACTTTTGTTTTTAAAAGATTTTATTTATTTATTCCTGAGAGACACAGAGAAAGAGAGAGAGAGGCAGAGACACAGGTGGAGGAAGAAGTAGGCTCCATGCAGGAAGTCCGACGTGGGGTTCGATCCCGGGGATCGCACCCTGGCTGAAGGCAGGTGATTAACCTCTGAGCCACCCAGGGATCCCCCAGACACCTTAACTTTTGTCTGCTGAGACCTGTGCCAGATTTCTGACCTAGGAAACTGACCGCATTTGACACTATGTGATTTTGGCTATTCACTGGTTGAAGCCGATTGATAAGTAAGATCACTGTATTTACTGCAGGGATTATAATACATCTCTCCTTCCTTTGGAACTTTCTTAATTTATACATAGACCTTATTTTTCAGAGTAGTTTAGGTTCTACAGCCAAATTGGGGAGAAGGTACAGAGATTTCCCATATGTCCCCTCCCCTACTATGAATGTCCCATGCCATAGTAGTTTATTGGTAAATGAACTTTACCAATGATTGTAAAATTATTGACCCTAACTTGATGTCTTGTTATCACCCAAAGTTGATTGTTCACTTTGGTCTAAAATGTTACTCTTGGTCTAATATTTTTTCTGACTTGGAAATAGAGAGATCCCAGCAACAGCCTTTTGGTACGTTGATTTACCTGCTGTGGTCACTCCGTAACCCAGTGCAGACCACACCGCGACTTGCTAGGAATGCAGTCAAAGACACCTTCTGTCTCTCCTGCTCTGTTTCCCTCTATGGCTCCCGCTCAACAGTCCAGCTATTACAATAAGTGCTTAATGTGTGCTCTAGCATTGTTGTGGTATCATTTAGATGATTGCATGCTGGGCTGACACAAGTCAGAGACAGCAAACACATTAAGGGCTCATCATTACCAGCTTGCTGGGGATTTGGGCAATGCAATGGTGGTGAACCTCAGATGCTCCACTGAGACACAATCCTATTTGTACCCTTTCCTCATCCTGTCTCATTCCCTCACGTTCTGTCCCTTATATATGCGGTCTTGCTATGTCATTTGAAGCCAGTGTGTAGCGTGGCTACTTTTCCACTCTTGCTCACCCCCCCTGGGGAACAAAGAAGTATCAACTGGCAAAGATGTGGTTATTGCCTTTCAAATGTCAAAGGGTTTGGGGCACTGTAGTCATGACCATGGGCATTTTTAACCATTTTTTAGAAAATAATTTGTACCTTTCAATGTGATGTTAAATTTCTGTGTGTATTTCAGTCGTTCTAATTATACACCTTTGATTTTGAAAGAGTGTTGCCAGAAGCAAGGTCTAAATGTATTTAGTATGGATTAAGTGTGCCCTAAAAGAAGCATTTAACACCATGCCATCAATTTCTTGTTAACACTGGTAAAGGTCCATAGATTTATGCCAGCTCTTCTTTCATTTTTTCTGTATCCATCCATATTTTTCTTTCCTGTCTTATGGTACTATTATAACTAAGCATTTCTGTACAGTTATCATTCAGTTCAATTACTAGACACACCACAGAGTGCTGGGTGCTGGGATGACAACTATAATGGTGATATTTCTAATAAGGAGCCTTAGGCCAGTTCTCTCTCTCTCTACAGGTGCTGTAGCGGGTAGAGTGAGAAGATACCCACAGACACCTGTATAGTTGTATGGGGCACACACACGCTTGCCTTCCCCACAGAATGGCACAGAAACTCAGCCTATAGCCTTAGCTCCAGAAGAATTCTCTTTATCCCAAAGGGATACAAGTCTGAGAAAAAGAGTGGAGGGGAAAATCACATTCTGTGAGCTGATTACCCAACAAGTTACTCTATGTTGACGTATACCCTTCTTATTTTAGCTGTCCTGTGTCTCCTTATCCTAGGCAGTTGCTGGGTGAGTCTTGCTTATCATATTCATCTGGCATTATAGGTACTGAACAATACAGGTAAATCCACAGTGAATTTTTTTACCTGGGTTTGCTCCAGATCATTGGGACCAAATCCTACTTATCCATCCACCTACAAAGTTGTCTTCTTACCAGAGACAGTAACATATTGCCCTTATTTCTACTCACCTTCTTGAAATTCTCTGATAGATTTCTGATGTTTGAGGCCTGGAAGAAATTACATGTGCATGGATTCAGTAGCTAGCATTTATTACCTACTGTGAAACAGGAATTTTACCAGGCAATAAAAATACTTCATTGAGTAAGACACTGTTTCTATGCTCTACTATTCTGTTTGTAGAGTATCTAATTTAATACTACCAGTTAACAATTTGGATAAATATTCTAATGTAAATAATTCCTTCTTTTATCATCTATAATACTGTGTCAAGAATGCAAAAGCTATGCAGATATAAATGAAAACTTAAATATTCACACTCATTGAAATAACTTTTCTATTTGTAAATTTAATGGAATTACTGTAGAACATCATCCATAAGGGAAGGAGTACCTGGGAACACTTTCACGTTGGCCAGTGTATGTCTTAGCAGTTGTAGATACTTTGGCAGTGATAATTGGGGATGGAGGAGAAAGAAGGGATATTGCAGAGGGAGGACATTGGGAGATGTCTGGGATGGCTTTGGGGTTCAAGTTCAGTGGAGTAGCGGATCTAAGGCTGCGTTTGGGATTCTGTGGGTGAATATTGAGAAAGCTGGGTATGGGAGCTTGGGCATTAACACCTGACAGAACAGATGTGGGCAAGTGGCTCAGGCCAGGGATGCAATCTAAGGAAATATGATTTGCCTTCCTTTTATTTGGCTTCACTTCAGGTGGGGCCCTGATGACTGGTTTCATTTACCTTGTGCCTCCAAAGTACCTCAGAAAATGGGTAGCCATTTTCTGGTGACCAGTTCAGCTTTTAAGAATTGATATCCCTGCTGGCTGTGGCTGGCTGGTGGCCTTTAGCCTTGGGGCAGCCACTCTTGCTTTCACACCCTCTGTGACTTCTGAGGCCGGAAGCCTTCCCCTGCTCGCATCCTGTGGACTGAGAACACGTTTGCTGTGGAGATCCATGACTGCTTCCTCCTGTGTCTGAGGCTTTCTTGGCTCTCAAGACTTCCTGGGTTTGCTGACAACACCCTCGTGTGGAGGAGGACTGCCCTGGCTGCTGCAAACATACATGTCATTGAATGAAGAGAACAAAAAAACTGACTGGACCAGACACACCTTCAATGGCCATTGTTCAGCCCCTGGAATGCATGGTTCTGTGCCACCGGAAGGAGAGGGGAGGAAAGGAAGAGGTGACCCCGGGAGGCATTTCCTAAGCACAGACTAGAAAGAGCCTGGTGAGACTGAAATTGGTCAAAAGAAAATGAAAACAGTGCTCTCCCTCCAATCAGGGCAACCCTGAGTGAGTTCAGCTGAAGAAGAGATGTTATGCCTGGGAGCCTGACAACGAGGAATTTCCAAACAATACAGAACACTGTTATCACCACGGAAGCAGCCAGGGGCTCCCTAGAATTTCAGGGTTCTCCTCCTCCCCACATGTAAAAAGCCAGACACATTCACTCTTCAGCAATGTTTCCACATCCTCCATCAGTGATCTCTTCCAGGGCCGAACATTCCTCAGTCTGGAAAACTCTCCTCATGTCTAACCCGAGACATGCTGCAGCTCAACTTCTTTTCTTCTTAACTCCCTTCTGCTGGATGACGGGAAGGAACCTGTTGCCATGTCCTCCTTCAGATGCTGATGACTCACCAACAAATCTGATCTTCCCTTGCTCGTTCACCACCTCTCTCTGGAGCGGTGCATTCTAAAGCCCCAGTTTAATCTTTATGCTCAGGGGAAGGAGCTCTAGTCACCAAGCGAAGCAGAGGCACAGCAACAAGCACCCCTGTTCTGGCCCATCTAGGAAAACCCCAGACTCTCCATTTCCAAACAGAATGCAGCACACTCTTAAAGAGTATTTTGTTTTCCTTTTCTGGAACCCATTGTGTGTTGCATCAAAGACAATGTGTTCATACAGCTGCAGTTGTTGATGGATTAAACTTCCCAGGCAGGTCCCCAGGAGTGTTCAGGGAGAAGGCTAGGGCTTCCCGAGGAGGAGAGGAGGAGGCATGTCTGGTGTGTGTCTGGGTGTGTCTGGGTGTGAGTGTCCAGGCACAGCCGGGCAGCACCGGGGACCGAAGATGCCCTTCTTCCCAGCTTGAAGTCCTTTCAGTTCCTGGAGACTGTCCCCAAAAGCCACACTCGCACACTGAGGAACTGAATAATTGTTGGCACGGTCCGGGGGACAGAAGGCCAGACTGGGCGGGGATAGCATTCCATGATTATAACACAATGCCATAATAGGGTATAAAATTCTTCTCATATTAATTTTATACAATAGGAATCTTAAAACTTGACTTTTACACTGAAAAGGGTGGTAAAATGCAGCCCTTGGTTGTGTTTTGCAACCAAGGTTATCTCATTTGTCCCGGCGACTCTTACATGGGTCCTTGCTGCCAGGCTCTGTTTTAGAAAATGCTGGGCTCCTGTGGAGGAGTGTGGGGCTCACTCACAACCACCCAGCTCAGAACCTTCTCCTTGGGGCCTTCCCAGTGTGGCTTTGAGCCTGACAGCCGGTGCCGCTTTTGGGAAACTGGCCCTGCTGGAAGGCCATGCTCGTTCTTCTTGCCCATGACCAGAGGGCCTTGAAGTGTGGAGTCAAGGCATGTCTGGGCTTCCTCAGAGAACTCAGGCTTGCAGTGTCTGTAAAGCTGGTGGTGCACACGGGGGTCTTAGAGCCGAGTGTTCACCTGTAACACCCCACCCACCCACCCCTGAGGACTTGGCATGACACTCCCCCAGGGCTGGCAAGGACAAGGTGTCCTCCTTTCTGTGCCATTCTCCCTGGGCCCAGCAGCGCCCCGTGCGTACCTTGTCAGTGCTGTTGACAGGCTGACTCACAGACTGGGCACGGTTGCTAGAACCCAGAAACCTGGATGCTATTTCTAGCTTGGCTCTGGTGCTCAGCTTTGGTTTCCTACCATAGAGTCTGGGTGGAGAAGTCATTGGGCTCTCGGCTAGGCAGTCAATTTGGGGTGGAAACCAGGAGATGTGGGACTTTCTCTGCATGAAAGTGTAGAGAATGAACTTAACAGTTCCCATGACCTGGACCATCCCGAGGACAATCTCCGTTCAAGAAACCTCTGTGAACTCCAGAGAGTCTTGATATATTTTAGAGAGTAATTTAAATCCTCACCCTTAATTCACCATTGTACTTATTTGTTGAGCATACATTTATTTAGAATGTTTAATGAAAGCCTTTCGTGAAAATTTCCATAAACCTTAAGTGCAAATAAGCAGCATTCTCCAAACCTCGAAACTCCCCATGAGATCAATTCCTTTTTGAGCACCTTGCAAGACTGGGGCTGCTTGGGGAGTCTTTCAGACTCTCTTAATAATACCTTGTGGGGAAATTATGACACATTTTCTTATTTTCTATTATGCTTATACTTGTTCTTTGGATGAAAGGGACTCCACATGTAAATTTGATGATTATTCTCTGAATTTCTTCTATGCAAGTAGAGCACCAGAATTTCCTGGGCTGTTTGTACAGGATTCAGACCGGAATTTTAATGGCAAATATCAACCCCAAAGCAATAATGTTCATGAAAAATTAACATTGCTAAAGAGGACCACAGGCCCCCGGGGGTTACAACCCTGAGGGTCACCAGTAAGTGACCATGATTTAATGAAGTGGTGCTCCCACTGATTAGGAAGAAATGGGCCTGGCATCTTCCACAGCATAAATAGCCTGTTGCTGAGCGTGCCAAGCAAATGCTTTCAGAGGCTAAATTTTCTCCCCAGCTCCAGTGAGCTGGCAGTGGACAGCAGAGGACATTCCACTGAAATCGGGCCATCAAAGCTGAAGACAAAGGCAGCTGATTCAAGTGCACCAAATTGGAGTTTCTCTAATCAAATATATTAAATTCACCATCATTCTTGATTGTTTTAATAGGAAGAAAGGGCAGCTGTGTCCTTCATTTTCTAAGCATTTTATTTAGTGCCGTGGGGAGGGGAAGGGGAGGAGGGAAGGCAGGATGGGAAGGGAAAAGAAATAGAGATGGCTAGGAAAGCTACGGGAAGCTAATGTCTTTTGTCTTAAAAGTAAAATGATTTTGCATGCTGTTCAGATCCACACTGAGAGTTCCCAGAGCCGTCACTCATGGACAAAAACCCAAGATAACCAGCTTATAAAACATGTTTGCACAGGAGTGGAGAAGCCGCCAGCAAACAGACCTGGCGGTTTGGAATATTCGGGCAAAGAGAGACACGGGTGGCTAGTGTTAGACAGATTTGCTTCACTGGTTCCATGAAAACCTGCTCAACTGAGCATCCCCCCTGCCCCCCGCATAGTTGTGCTTTGTACAAAAGGACTTAAATTTCAAGACACTTGGGAGAACATATCTCCCCTCTTTTGTAACCTTCCTGGCTAAGGGTGGAATTCACAAAAGGCCTTTTTGACCATTCAAGCAATGGGATTCGAAATTCCAGTTAAGAAATTGATGGCCCAACCTTTTTTTTTTTTTTTTTTTTTTTCTAAAACAGTTTAACAGAAAGTCCAAGTGTGATGCTTCCTGCTCAGAGTGCAGCACAACATTCGATGTCTTGGTATGCACCTCCAGCTTCAAAGGGGAGCTGGGGCGCATGATGTCACTTCCTCTGTCTGCTGAGTTGATAACAGGATGGACCTGAACGAGATACAAAGCAGACATTCCACTGTGTAATTAATTATCGTCCTCCATTGTAAAGGCCGGGTCCTTGGGTAGACACTGTTTTTGTACTTGGTGTGGCGCATACACAGAAGTGCTTCGCAGGGGAGACAAAGGTCTAGGAATTGCAACTATGGGCTCGCAGGCTCACACAGGCTAACGTGAGTCATCCAGAGAAAGGCTTTGGAAGCTGGTGCCTGTTACAGCCTGAAGCCAGCCTGTTTCTGAGCTGGAATGTGAAAGGCAGCTGGCTGTGTCAAAGGGGCAGAGAATAAAGCCGCAGTGTAAGACGAAGACACAATTCAGCAAAGAGAAGATGCTATTAAAATGCTTTCGGCTCCTCTGGCCGCTTCTTTAGGAGGGCCCCCTAAAGGCCCTCAAAATCATTTGGAGACAAATGATTCTCATCCTCCTCTTGGGGGAGAAAAAAAAGGAGGTGGGGGCTCCTATCGGACTCTTTTAAGTGTCCCCATTTGAAGGGGATCAAAAAGAATGTGTGATAAGGCAGCGTCTCCGGACTCAGGGGCATTGTATCAAGTGATACAACTCAGGCTAAATGAAGCTCCTCGTCCTTCGGAGAAATCTAATAACTCAATCAATCAGCTTGCGCCCCCCGTCCTATGTGGTGGGCGTCCAGCCCCTTGACAGTGGTTCCTTCTTTGACCACTAGACAGCTGGCAGAGGCCTGCTCAGGGAGAGGAAGAGTCTGCCCCGTGTGTCCTGCCCCAGCCTCCCTCCCTCTGCCACACACAATGCCCTTTTGTCCCCGTGGCCCCCCTCAGGGCATGGCCTGAGCTGGGTGGAGGCCGTTGCCTGGGAGCTGCTTGGCTCCCAGCATTTTCCCCTTGCAGTGGCTGTGCTGTGCCCTGCAGGGAGGGCCTCTTGGGCAGGCTGGGAGCCTCATCCAGAGCTGACGGGCCCTGGAAAGTGTCAGCTCTTCTTAGCCTGGGTCTGGGTGGCACTGAGGGTAGCTGTCTCTGCCACCTGTGGCGAGGGCCCTGGCTTGGGGGGAGGGCACAGTGGTGCTTGTGAGAGCACGGGGACCACAGACAGAGCTCAGGGTGGGGAGTCGAGCCACGGAGCTGCAGCTCAGATCCATTGCCAGATTCACTGCAGAGGCCTTGGGCAAGAAAGTCCCCTAACTTCCACTTGGTCTCCTTTTTTGTGAAATCAGAGGGTGGAGGAGAGGATACCCCAGATCCCTTTCATGTCCAGCAATGTGTGCCTCTTGGCAGGTAATAACCAAGGACATGGGATAGGAAAACACTGTGGGCTTCCCAGTCAGATGGGCCTCAATTTGAATCCTGACTTCACTGTCGTGTGGTTTTGTTCCAGTTATAAAGCTTCTGTTTCGGTTAAATAATTTCTACCATACAATTATGTAGTGTGAGCATAATGACCTGAATTACAAGAAAGAGTCTGGTATGATTGCTGACACATAGTTTGCCCTTCTAAGCATCAGCTTTTCTTGTAACTTATGGGATAGTCACTGTCAAAAGAAAAAAAGTACTTAATAAAAATCTGCGTTAGTCCAAGAGTCTTGCAATTTAGAAAGAAATTACATAGTAGTTCCACGCCTTAGGTTAGCAATTCCTGGACATTTCATTTCAGGGACAAGTGAAGTTGGAAAAAAAAAAATAGGATTGGTTGCAAGGTTGTCCACTTTTTAATTTTGGCCCAAGTAAGTTGGCTAAAAAACAATTCTCCTCTACTTTTACCATCATTTCAAAATACAAAGGCCATGATGACCATCTTTACTGGGAAAGGACATATGTCTTTAATAAACTGACAAATATATGTCACACATGTATTTTTATTATACATCAGATGCATATGAACATTGTCCTCCTCTTTTCTTCTATCTGTAATTCACCGTGGTCGAGTGACAGTTTGTCCCATTCTGCCATTAATAGAAGATGATTTTGGGAAACCACCACCTTAAGGAATCAATTTACCTTACTTATGTATGTTCATGTGTTTGAGAAACTCATGCCTGCTTTAGTTCCCTTTTTACCTTTCTCTTTAATCTCCCTACCTCTCTGTACACAGATGCAGGCATTTCATTTATGTTGCTATAGCCTACCCAGTCTACCCTGAAGTTTCCAGAAGTGAGCAAAATGCTTTGCAAGCATCATACATTTCAATTCTGTGTGGACCCTCCCCTCTGCCACTTAAAGTAGCCATCCATAGTAGCACACTGAGTCCACCTCCAGGGGAGAGGGCCTGTCCTTGGCCAGCATTTCAGGGCTACCCGGCTGTACCGCCTCTTCCAGCCAGAGAACTATGTATACAGAAAGCAAGGGAGGCCTCCAGCCTTTCCCCCTTCTGTGGATCCACTTTGCTTGGGGTACCTAGGGGGCTTCCAACCCTCTCCTGGTCTCAGCTTAGCTCCTCCTCTATACTGGCTCACTCCGAGGAAACAGGGGCTTTGGGGCCAGTCCTTTGGTTCCTTGCTCCTTTCCCTCTTGGTAGAAAGCAGGAGACCTCTGAGCTCAGCCAAGACTGCTCCCTTCAAGCAGATGCCTGAGCTGCTTTTCATCAGCTGGGAATCTGCCACCCCCAACCCCCCCCCCCCCCCCCCCCCCCCCCCCCCAGCGTCAAGTCCTGGGCAAGCACTAATGGAGCAGGAGCTGGATGGGAAAACTGGACAGCTTTTTGCCTCCTACTGCTTCGGGTTCTCACACTGTGGCCTCATGTGTTGTGAATTACAGAAATACCAAACACACCCACAGTTAAATATAAGTACCAAAATGCTCTTGAATGCCAAGTGTAAGTGACTTTGAAATGCTCTCTTGATTTGTGCTGCCTATATGTGGCTTGCTTCCGTCGGGGCCAACATCCTGAGCTTGGGCTAGCGTGTTCTCTGCTAGCTTGCCTTGTTTTCTGGTGCTTTCCTTGAACTCTCTACCACCAGGAACCAAGGTTGTGCTGGGATCACATTTTCCCTATAAGACGTGTGACCTTCTTGTGGCCATATGTGGTCTTCATGGGAGGTCTCTCCATGGTCAGCAAGGAACACACAGAAAATCCATTAGGCCCAATATCAGATTTCTGGGGTAATAGATGGTGGTGCTACTCCTGAGATCTGTGGCCTCCCAAAGCTGAGTGTGGCTGAGCCTAGCGGTTTAGCTGGTTGGCCTCACAGATATGGGGCATGACGACAGCTCCCTGCTCACCATCTGGGTCCAGGTCCTATAATATGCAAATCACAGTAATGCCCAGAGAGTGGCCCAGAATTTTCCCTCTCCTCTGCTTCCTCCTGACCCAGGCCTGCAGCTCAGTGGGGTCTAGTTCCTGCAGAGTATGGTGGAAGAAGCCGGCAAGGAAGTGGGGTGGGGTACTCATCTAAGCCAGGCTTTATCTCTTTGGGTTTGTGAGTCTCTTTTGAAGTGATTTAAACCAACAAGAAAAAAATGGTGCTTGTTTTTCATTTGGGAGGCTTCAGTTCTAACAAGAAGCTTCTTCAGTGTTAAGAGGCTCACTGAGGTTAGTCCTTTCTCTCTTCATGTGGTTTGCAGTTCTCATGTTTTACTTATTTTTGATGTGGTAGCTGCAGCCAATGAAAGCTAGTCACCCCCCACCCTCACCTCTCCCCCAGCCCCAGTTCAAAGTCATAAACTGAGACTTTTGGGTTTCTGTCTTTAACATTTCCTCCCTTTGACGTTCCTGCGGGGCCAAGCATGTAACTTCCCGTCACTCCCAGGAGCTTCAAATCTTGTGATGTCCTTTGCTCATAAATGGGGGCAGTGAGACATGTGGGAAGGGAGCCAGGTCGGGGGTGTGGGACTACCTGCCTTAGCAGGGATTCCTGAGTGCATACCAGGTGCCAAGCATGTGCTAGGAACTGAAGATCCAAAGACCAACCCAGCAGAAACCCCCACCTTGGGTTCTCCAGCCTTTCTCTGGTCAGAGAGAGGACTCCCACCATGCTCTCTTGAGGGCCATCAGCACCCTTTTACCTGCCAGATCCAAACATCCTTTTCCATTCTCATACTTCTTTACCCTTTCCCAGTTCTGGCCCTGTTGATCACCCCTTCTTCAAGTCATGATTTATTCAGTGGATACTTTTTATATGGCTGATTCGTACACCAATGAACCAAGTAAAGGCATTTCCGGGGCCAGAACATCTGTATTCACATCCAGCCCTGACTTGTCTTCCATATGTGGTGCAGGTAAGTTATGCAGCCTCTAGGGGCTCAGTTTCTTCACCTATGAAATGGGATTAATATTACCTACGTCATAAGGTTTTGTGAAGATGAGCTAAGGTAATATGGAACATGTGTCTGGGGTAATGCCCTGGCATGTGTAGGTGCTCAACAGACACTGGCTACTGTTAATATTATGATTAGATGCTGTGCTAAGCACAAGGAATACAGTTGTGAACCTGACAGTCATGGTTTCTGCCCTCATGGAGCTTGTAGGCTGTTCCACGAGTGTGTGCCAGCATGGTAGTGTTAGAACTGTTAAGTACTACCGAGCCATGCTTCTGACAGCCTTGCTATGGTGCTGTCTCCCAGAATCTCCAACTTTTCTTCCTCTACCTCTGTCACTGATTCGTCTTTCTTTTTTCTGCCACAAAGCAGTGATGCCACAAGATACTGAGGTTATTTCTGCCCCTTGCCCCCCACACCCATTTCAGCTTTCCATGGGAGCTGGCAGTGAAGGCTCAAGAGGAGTTAAAGGCTTGATGCCTGCTTAATCCGAGTCATCCTGAGGTAGGTGTGGGTGGTGCAGGGAGGTGCTTTGGGTGTGTGCATGCATGAAGGTTTCCTTATTGGAGAGAGATGGCTTCAGATGGCCTCCTCTGCTCTGCAGTCTTCACCTGACCTCTCTGTAACTCCCTTTGAGAGATGATAACACTGTTTACATGGGATTAGTTGACTGTGTACATATACAGATATTCTTAACTATCTACACACAACACATATACATATGTAAAAACATACATAGACACATACATTTATGCATGCATAGATTTATGTTTGTATGGGGATATATACATGAAAAAGTATATATTTCATATATATATTTCATATATATATTTCATATATATATATATGAAAAATCTCAGCTCAGTGCCTGGTCCATAATAAGCACCCATGTAGCTCTCAATGGTAGCTCTAGCTCCAGCAGTTCTTACGAGCTGGAACATGGTTATTAGCACATACTCTCTGGAATACAGAAAAGCAGCCCTGTTCAGTATAGACGCAGCCTTGTGTAGCCACTAAGCTAGGAACATAGGGAATAGAGTTGACAGAGATCAGTGCATGCCCTTGAAGGAGTTCATGCTGCATGTTTGTGCACAGGTGACTCTAACGCAAGCCAAACTTGAGAAGACAGTCAACAGAGGACACATATCTAGATGCTTAGAGAGACAGTTCCTCCAGTAGAGAAAGTATGTTCAAGCTCAGCCACTTAAGCCTTGAGAATCAGAAAAATGTGGATGGGGAGATGAGGCCGGAGGGAGGACATTCTTACTGGAAGGCCAAAGGAAGCATGTGAGCAAATGCACACATTGAGGCAGCCGCGTGGCAGGCCCACAGCCTGTGGTGGCTGGAGCACAGCAGGCATGGAGGGGCTGCATCGGGAAGGAAGCTGGGAGTTGCAGTGGGAGGTATTTAGGCTGCTAAGGGGTGTGCACGCTACAGCTAAAAATACATTGTCCTAGAATGACTCGAAGAATCCATAGGGAAGATCCTAGCTTGTACGAAGTCGAATTTAACAAAATGAAGAAGATTTGTGTAATAAAGAAATAAAGCAGAGTTGAATCATGCCAGGAACAGCACCTTCTTTGTTTCTACTGGCAGAGGACTCTGTCGTTAAGTCACAGCACCGTGGCCACGGCCATCAGATTAAAATGTCAACAGATTTCCATGTGTAATAGAAACTTTAAACTTTTTTATTACTTAAAAAAAGGAACATGGTGCCAAAGCCACAGACTTGGGGTTATTAAGCTTTGGTATTTGAGCCTGGCTAAGTGAGGAAATAATCTAAACAGCATTCTTTTCCCCCATCTGACCCATCTTCTAGCCACAACCGAAACTTCCAATGGCTCCTCACTGGCTCCTCCAGTGAATGATTTCCAAAAGCCTAGGCATAGTTTATGTCTGCTTGATCCTGTCAGCCTCTTCCCTGGTCATTCCTCTGCCTTGCTTTTATACCCTGTCCGTATTTAACTCCTTGTAGATGCTTGACTCCTATTATGTGCCTGCTGGGCTCTGTGCTTTCCTTCTCTGTTTTCTTGGCTAAGTTAATTTCTTCTTATCCAAAACCCTGTTCTGATGTCACCTGCTCTAAGAGGGCTTCCTGATCTTCTGTCTCGGGTAGTGTCCCTCTTCTGTTCTTGGATGGCAACCTGTGCTTATCTTTATAATCAAGGCTCTCCTGCCATATTGTAATTGCTAATTTAATAGAATGTCTTACTCAGATGCTCAATGACCTTCTGAGTGTAAGAACTGTTTCTTTCATCCTATGTGTTCACTTTGGCACACCATATGGATCAGAAAAGGATTTCTGGGTTAAAGAATAATCCTAGGAATCCAAGACATTGTTCTGTTTGCTTCAACAAGACATTTAGATATTTTAGGGGCCTGAAGACAACATCTAACCTCAGGTACTTAGTATGAAAGAAATGGGCCACAGCCTCCTGACCAGATGGCTTCCTTCAGCTGGGGATTGTCCTCAGGTTGGAGAAGATGAGAAGATTTTGAGGTATGGTGGCTCTGGTGACACTCATATGGGGGAGACCAATGCCTTCCATTGAAAATAGGAGAGAATAAAGGGTCTAAGGACATCAGCTGGGCTTTTCCAGCCTGGCTTCTATTACATGACAGGGCTGAACTATTCCCAGCCTGCTATATTTTTCCTGGGATGGACTGCACTTCCACAATTGTGGAGGGAGAAGGCTCAGGATCCTGTGCTGATGGAGACAGAAGGGACAGAAATAGCTGTCCCCTAACTGGGGAGCTTTCCTGGTGGGTGACAAGGGTCCATGACAGGCCCATCTGGGGATAAAAAGACTTAGAGGTGAAACCTTATTTATTTATTTATTTATTTATATTTTTTTTAAATTTTTTTATTTATTATAGTCACACAGAGAGAGAGAGAGAGAGAGAGGCAGAGACACAGGCAGAGGGAGAAGCAGGCTCCATGCACCGGGAGCCCGACATGGGATTCGATCCCGGGTCTCCAGGATCGCGCCCTGGGCCAAAGGCAGGCACCAAACCGCTGCGCCACCCAGGGATCCCTGAAACCTTATTTAAAATAATTCTCTATCTGCAAGAAGACAAGAAACATCAATGCATAATAGAAGCGTGGTTCTGACATTCCCCTTACCTTTAAAAGTAAAGGCAGGAGGGAACATGGGGTATATATTGTCAGGTGGCTAAAGAGAAGACTAAGGGGTGTGTCTTTGATGAATAAGGAGGTGGAATATATTTTCATTTATTTTTTGAAATTGATAATGAGATAGAAAAGCCTTGAGACTGAATTGACCTAGAAGTGAAGGAAGAAATTATTGCAAGCATTTTTCTAGACATTTCCCTCAACACTAAAGGTGAAGTCAACAAATTCTTTTTCTTTTTTTCATTAGATACATAAATATAATATTTTGCTTTAAATTTTGTCCTTGAACATAAAATGGCTTTAGCTAATACAGGATTCTTATCGCATTGTAAGACAGTCATAATGCAATTGTAACCTTTGACAATGACAAATCTGTAAGACATGGCACGATGCAATGATTACTATTTACTATGCAATACCTTAAAGCTTAGTTGCCCTGAAGTAACTGAAAGAAAGTTAGGTTGAAAACTGTATCTAAACTCTCACTTACCTTGTAATACCTTTCAGTTATTGTTAATACAATCTAGAATAAAAGAAGTAATAGTCAGGCAAAACTCTAATAACAACAACAACAAAAAAATCCTGGCTTAAGAAAACTCCATGTGTGTCTACCAAATTATAATAAAAATTTAAAAAACCCACCCTCTGGAAAACAAAAATTAGGTAATTATTTGTATTCAATAGATCTTTCAAATTTGTTGCAGGGTTTTTTAAACCAAATATTTGCCATGAGTTATTCTCCATTTTTTTTCTATACACAGTTTTTAGGGATAGATTTAGCACATAAAACAAGCCAAGTATATCCTATTACCCATTTGTTGAGTCAGTACATCTCCTGCAACTCTGTTCTTGAATAAACAGGTATCACTTTTTCAGCTATGGCTTAAAAAAAATGAGCATTGACACCAGGCAGGTAGGTCTTCCTAACCTACAAGATTGGAAGCCAAGGACTGTTGTTATTTACATTTCTTAGAGGAGTACAGTGTATCCACTGGATACTCTGTGTTTGTGTGTGATTCTGGAACATAATGTAGCACTTGTTTTTGTTAAGTATTGCAGTACTTCATGTGTCTGGAGTCACTCAGACCTGTGATTGCCCCACACAGATAGCTCCCTACCCTGGCTGAACCTCTCTCCCTTCTGCTTACCTCAGAAATATGCTTTCGGACTTCTCATTGAGAATGGCTTCTGTGTGCCTGATGTATTATTTCTAGTTGATGATCCTGGGTCACCAGGATACACCAAAGTATCACATTGCATTTCTGCTGCGATATGAAGCCTCCTAAGGCCTTGCTGAGAAGGCAGTTTCTTCTAGCTAAAAGTATCTTGTCCTTTCCTGAGAAATATTAGTCCCTCTTCCACTCATCTACGATGTTACTACCAGTCACACAAAGGTCATCACTAATTCTGATACTAATAGGTAGCATGCATCAAAGTCTTACTGTGAGCTGAATACTAGACTCAATGCACATATACGTAAGTCAGACACTAAATTATTTTAAATTAAATTATTTTAAAATGTTAATCTTCTATGGGAGGCTATTAATATTATCATCCCCATTTACATCTGAGCAAACTGATGTAAAGAAAAAATTAGTTTTATAACTTGCCAAGGTTATATATAAGCAAGTGGTAGAGCTTAGATTGAAACCTAGTCAAGTCTGACTCCAGAGTCCATGTTCTTAACTACTTCCCTATGTTGCCTACAAAAAGTGGTTAGTTCTTAAACCATTCTATGGTCCTACAAGGTAGATCTATTAATGTCCTCATTTTGCTGATGGAGAAACTGAGGCATAGATAGCCATGTAAATTTCCTAGTGTCATACATTCAAACCCAAGCCATCCAGTTTCAGAAGCTTTTATAATTTTTTTTAAAATATTTTTTTTTATTTATTTGCGAGAGAGAGAGAGAACACAAGCAGGGGGAAGGGACAGAGGGAGAGGGAGAAGCAGACTTCCCACTGAGTTGGGAGCCCCATGCAGGGCTCAGCCCCAGGCCCCTGAGATTATTAACTGAACCAAAACCAAGAGTCAGACACTTAATTGAATGAGCCACCCAGGTGCCCTTTCAGAGGCTTTTAGTTCTTTCTCCTATGTGGTCTCTTAAAAGTGACAATGCTGGAGATTGACTCTCTCTCTCTCTCTTTTAAGATTTTATTTATTTATTCATAGAGACACAGAGAGAGAGAGAGGCAGAGACACAGGCAGAGAGAGAGGCAGAGACACAGGCAGAGGGAGAAGCAGGCTCCATGCAGAGAGCCTGACGTGGGACTTGATCCAGAGTCTCCAGGATCACGCCCTGGGCTGCAGGCGGCACTAAACTGCTGCGCCACCGGGGCTGCCCTCTCTCTCTCTTTAAAGATTTTATTTATTTATTTATTCATTCATTAGAGATGCACAGAGAGAGGCAGAGACACAGGCAGAGGGAGAAGCAGGCTCCCTAAATGGAGTCCGATGTGGGACTCGATCCCAGGACCCCGGGATCACTACCTGAGCCCACGGCAGACGCTCAACCACTGAGCCACCCAGGGGCCCTGAGGTTGACTCTCTTCTGCAGGTGGCATTTCCAAAGAACTTCCATGAGAAGGTGGCTAACAGTTACTGAAGGATGGGGTTTGTGCTTGTGAGAAGCAGGAGAGGTTTGCAGTTCTCTCCAGGCTGCAGGCACCTCATCTAAACCCTGTGAGTTTCATATGCATCACCCAGAAACAGCTCGGAGCTGGTGAGGGGACTCAGATCTCTGGGCTCTCTCAGATTCCTCGTATTTAGGAGTTCTGGAGCTGGGGCAACTTCTCTGGTTTAGTCTGCGTGCACCTGCAGATTTCCCATTAAACTGCCTGCCGAATCAGGAATAATGATTCTCAGGGGGAAGAGATATTATTTGCATTTGAATTAATGTTGAGTTCAGAGTCACAGATTCCTCATCAAGAAGGATTTAGAGCAATTGCTGATATCCTGGGGATCTGTGGCCAGCTCATTATTTGCATCTCACAGGGTAGTACTAGAATTTTTAATTTTTTTTCAAGTTTTCCTTTGAAAGTTTGGCTCTCTTTATCCCCATGATCATAATTATAATAATTTTGAAACATCAGTCTGCTCAGATATCAAGGTGTTGAACGGATAATTTCACTTTAATGAATTTGTCTCATATGGGTTTATTTTCCACATCTGTCCTAAGCTGAATAGCTAACTGGTTAATATGAGAACTGTTCCGTTTCATTAGCTTCTCCCCGTTGATTTCCTTGAGGTGGAACTGATGCATTGCCAGTTACAAGCCCTGTCAGCTCTTTCTTTTTAGGCAAAATACAGATCCAAATTCTATTCTAAGGCACTGATATCAACTAAGCAGAATTTTAAAAATGAAATAGTTTGATCACCCAGATAAACTGCAGGAGTCCATACACCCGATGGCTTGTGAGAGATTAGCAAGTACCTGTCATGGACGTCAAAAAGCACTTGTACCTGTGGCCATCTTGGGTAAACTGTACAGGAAAGGCCACGGAGCTCTAACAGGCATGGAGAGGGAAAGAGATCTGGCTGACAGATGCAGTAAGGCGTGAGAGAAAGAAAAAAGAAGGCAGTGGCATGGCAGGGGGTCCAGGAGGCTCTGTTGAGGGTCTTGAGTTGGCAAATGACAATTTCAAACTTCTCAGGAAAGAGGTCTCTTGATTGCTGTGGTGGGCTAGAAGGATGTTTTGGGAAGTAGTTTAAGGCAAGAGAGATGATGTCCGTGAATTTCTGAGCCTCCTGGAGAGAGAAGGGCAGTGTATAGACCCCTAAGTTCTGCTGAGGTGGAGAAATGATCAGTTAAGATACTCTGGGCTCCAAGAGAAAACCCGATGCGTGGATGCGTGCCATCAGGAGGTGTAGTGTATCATCTCTCACACCAAGAAGGTAGAATGCACTTCAGGGTTGTTTGATTCAATGACTCTGGGTCATCAAGGAGCCAGTTATTTGTCTTTCTTGCCCTGTGTCCTTAGCATTGGTTTTCATTTTTAAATTTGTTCTTTTTATGGTTCAATGGTGGCTACTAGCAAGAAATGAGGCTCTGTGTTTCCTTCCTCATCACTCTGGGTTTGGGCAAAGGAGAGGCTCTCTTACCCTCACTTCAGTCTGACTGGGCCAATTCAGGTCTCATCTCACCCTGGCACTAACAACTATTACCAAGGGAATGTCATGAGCTGCCAGCTGAAGCCTGACCAACAGAACCAGTCACTGGCAAGAGGTGTGGGGTTACCTGCTCTATACTAGACCAATTGGTGCCCACTCTTGGGGACAATGGGTCAGCTTTCTGAGAGACACATGAACTATGTGGAGAAAGGGTAGAGTCTGCAGGAATGAAGAAGAAATGAGTAGAGTAGCAGTACATGGCATCCTAGTCTACAGGGTTGCCAACACTGCCATGAAGAGTAAGGATCTCAACTGAAGTTTACTGCCCCAGAGGTAGATCAAGACTAGATAACCCTTCCCCTAATAATCTGAGACCAGGACCTTGCTTGGGTGTTTAGGAACCCTGCAAAAAAAGGAAAAAAAGAAAAGAAAGAAAGAAAATGAAACCAGAAAACAGAAAGCATCACTGAGAACTCAGCTATTAAAAGGAGTAGGCATGTGTGGGAGGCTCTGTGTGCTGGGGGTGTCAGGTTATGCCCTCTACCATATCCCGTAAGCATTTAGAAAGATAGAGGCTTGACTGGCGTATGCTCTGTACATCCCAGGATTCCATGGACTTTTCAATATCCAGCAAGAAGACAGAGTAAAAAATGGATGCCAGGTCTCCATGATCCACAGTGCATCCTTGCTTTGTAAAACCACCTCTCCAGCAGTCCTAGACTCCTTCATCCATTTCATAAATTTTTATGCGCATTATTTCAAATGTTTTTTATTGCTTTTAATTATGCAGAAATGTTTCCTAATTGTCCTTTCTAGGTACTCTTCAGTTCACCTTTTGAGAATAATACATTGGTGTCATCTCTTTTAGCTAAAGGTTAGATATACATGAGGAAAGAGCCACTTCCCCTCAGATTATCTGATGTTTGTGCTAGCACTATAAATTTTAAGTAGCTATAAGTTGATGACAGATGTCCCAGAAGAGCAGAGTGTATGTAGAGTCCCTTGGTGCATTCAAATGGGACAGGCTTGAGCCAACCCATGTCCAGCAAGAAACACATGGAAGTCCTATGAAAACAGAGGCTCGAACTTTGGGATCAGAGAAAGACAGTGATAGAGAGGAGAGAGCCATCAATGTGAGAAGTAAGAAGAAGCTTGCCTTCTGGAGCTGGACGTGCAGACTGGCTGAAAAATAAGTGACCCAGAGGGTAAGGTCAGGGGCTCACATCCCTGAGAGCAACTTAAAGAAAAGACAGAACATCAGAGATACACTAGGGCTCCTGGCCAGAGTCCGTGTATACCTTCCTTTCTCTAAAATGGCAGCCCAACTCGTATGTTGGTGCATACGTGCCTGCGTGGCTCTCCCCATACCCGCCAAGTTGTTCCAGCCATGAGGTAAACTCTACAGCACTGCAGCCCTCTGGAAATGAACAGCCAGGCCATTCCTGAGAGGCTTAAAACTCCCCATGGGACATGAAAAGTTAAGGCCATTTGGAGGACCCCTGTGATGGGAAATGGAGGACAGGGAATAGATGGAAGATGCTGGTTTGTGGTGAATTGCTTACTGCCCTACCAGCTTTAATCTAGGGCACTACGGTACCATGAACATCTCAGGCTGGAAGCTCCTTTGATGTGGGGGGCTGTCCTGTGCATTACAATGGCGTCTACCTACCAGACGCCAGTGGCATCCTCCCATCCCCAGTTGTAACAACCAAAAATGTCTCCAGACATTGCAAGCTGTCCCCTGTTGAGATTTTTGTCCCTTACTCTCTGGTGAGAACCACTGCCCTAGAGTGAAGTAGGAACTAGAAGGCTTGGGAGTTATGAGATTATTTTTTTAAAAAATTTTTTAATAAAGAGTTTATTTATTTATTCGTGAGACACACACACACACACACACACACACACAGAGGGGCAGAGACACAGGCAGAGGGAGGAGCAGGCTCCATGCAGGGAGCCTGACATGGGACTCTATCCTGGGTCCCCAGGATCACGCCTGGCTGAAGGCGGCGCTAAACTGCTGAACCACCCGGGCTGCCCATATGAGGTTGTTTAGATGAGTGAGCATCTTCTCCTTAAGATCCTGAGGGATTGCTGAAGGTGACCAAGAACTTGCATGGATTGGTTTACAGCTAAAGAATAAACATTGGACCTCAGTGCAGGGCAACTTATAAAGGTGGTTTTAGGACTGGATTCAAATACTGGCTAGGACCATTTAATGCAAAAAGGTGACACAGAGATCAGTTGAGAACTGAATTGGATATAACCAAGTATCCGAGAGTGAACAAAACCACAAGCTGTATTTATTACGCGGGTATAATGATAACCACGCTTGTAACCGGACTCCAAATTGTTATGCACCTGCCGCGTGCCAGGAGCTGTGGCCAATATAGATTATACACAATTTATAATCCCACAGCTGCAAGGCAAGAGTTGCCCTCATTTTGTAGATGAGGAATCTGGGGTTCAGACAGGTTCCCAAGACTTGCCCAAAGTCTTGCCACTGGTCACAGCAGAGAAAGGCTAAAACCCAGGTCTGCTACCTCCAGAGCAGGTGTTACTTTCACTATAGCATATTACATTTGATTAGAATGTGGAGTGTGTGTTCCATAAAAATTACCATGAGATCTTAATGATCATGTATGACACTGTATGTGTTACATACACACATACCATATGTGTGTACAAGCAGAGACCCTCTTCACAGATCCGGTGGTAGTTCACAAAACTCTATTAAACACATAAAGCAGCTGATATTCACCATAAGACCTGATACCCTCATTTCCAGAGGATTCAGAGGCCTGAGTCTCCCTGAGCTCTTTTGAATCCAAGCTGGGAGGAGGCTGGGTGAGCTGCTGTGTAAGGGACATGTCTGTCATGTCTGTCGGTGGGGCAGGAGCTGGGAGGAGGACGGGGCAGGTCAGTGTAGGAACAAATCCCTGAGCCAGGGTTCTTGGGGCTTGAGACGAACATTGTCTAGAGCAGCTCCTTAAACTTTAATGTGCACTGCGCTTGTTAAGACACAGGTTCTGATTCAGAACCTGGAGTGGACCTGGAATTCTGCATTTCTAACACACTCCAAGTGATGCTGCTGCCGCCAATCCAGATGACACTTTGTAGAACAAGGATCTTAGCAGCATTAGAGAGGGAAACGTCACTCTGAGTATTCTGCTGTAAAGCAAGTCAATTAAGGAAGGAACTGGCCATCAAGAAGTTACAGGACACAAGAACATCAAAGAAATAGTACTGAGAGGATGAGTGTGGCCAGAGGGGTGTGGAAGAGGGGAGGGGTGGCAAGGAGCAAAGAGCAGCTAGGACCTTCCTGCCTGATAACCAGATTATCAGAGACAGAAGTGGCCTGAAGCTTTAAAGAACAGGAGTTTGTAAAATTGCAACTTCATATAGCAGGTAGCAAGCGTATGGAACTCATTATCCCTAAACTTTAGTAAAAATTAAAAATATAGTTATGACAATGCTATAAATAAAGTAGTAAATTACTACTTGCAGTAAGTTGCTGAGGGAAAGGAGGGTATTTTGGGACACCTCCCTAACTTTTGAGGTTGACACACATGTGAGTTCTGTTTTCATAGTTTCTAAAACAAACATAGAGATTTATGATTCACAAAGGATTCCTTCCCCCTTGTCCCCCCCACCCCCTGCCCTCCTCCCTGCCCTTACTATCTCTGGATGTAAGAGATACTGGAGGATGCAGCATGGATGCTAGAGCATAGCTTTTTTAAGGGCTTTGTGATGGTTTCTGAGAACAAAGTGCTGGACGTTTGCAGTACATGTGAAGTGAGTGCCGTACCCGGTAATCCAGGGTCTATGGACTTTCCTTTCAGATACCAGATATCAAGTCGAGTTCCCTGGTCATCTGGGTAACAATGGGATGAGTGGAACGAAGATCTGATGTGTTGTCCTGCCCTTTGGGGCTAGGTGATCCAGACCTGAACCCCATGCACAGATACTTTGTCTATCCCATTATAGTAGCTCTTCCTCACAGCTTTTCTAGGTGGCTCATAGGATGGGTCTCTAAATATTCTGGTCATTGCATGGACTGAATTCACTCACTTATCCCACCATTATTTGTAAGTCACTACGTGCCCAACTCAGGGCAAATCAAAAGGGACAAAACAACCACCTCTCTCTTCTCATGAAGTTTGCAATCAAGTGGGGAAAAAAATGAGCAGCAAAGTTCGTAATTTTTTCATGTGTCTTTTTGATAACTTGTTAAAGAGACCCCAAGAAGGATAGTTTATAAGCACATATACCCAGGGACATTCTCTGGTGGGGTGGCTCTCAGAAATTGTCTCTAAGGAAATGACTTTCAAGCTGAAACTGAGGATGAGCGGGGCTTAGCTTGACAAAGAGGGAGGGGAAGAGCGTTCTGGGGAGCAGGCAAAGGCCCTAAAGCAGGAAGGGCTTGAAGGCAAGTGTCGACAGGCATCATGACTGGGATGAGAACGCTGTCTGCTGAAGCTGGAGACCATTCACAGAAGACCCTCTAGGCTGCGGGGGGGTTCAGGTCCCCTCCTATACATAGTGGAAATCTGGCATATTTTGAGCAGGAGTGCCTCTTCATTGGCCCTGGAGCTCAGGCTTTTCCAACTCACAACCCTGAGATGGAGACATGACCCAAGACTTGGGTTTAGATCCGACCAGCTCAGATGCTCAGTGGCACAGAGCCATGGGCACAGGCTGCTCCACAACCCACCCCCGACCTGATGGACACTAAGGGTTGTGTGTCCCTGCCCAACCTATAAGGCGTGGGTTGACTTTGTGACAGAGAAGAGGGGTGGCACAAACACATGCAACACACGACAGAGAAGGGCTCCGAATGTCCATCATCATTCACCCTCTGGTGTGAATGATGGACACACAGAACACTCAGGCCTTTGTCATTAATTATGTTCTGTGCTTACAACACCTTCTTCCGGGATTAACGAGGAGAGTGCTGTAGAGACCTCTACAGTTATCAAAAAGCTGTTTTATATTCCGAATTCTGTCACCTGCATGTAGTATTCCCTCAGGTTTGAGGGATAATTTAGATTATTATCTGCTAAAAGGAGAAGCCTCTTAGTGGTAGCTAGTAGATGAAGGTGGAAAAACATTTGTTGTTTTATGGCTTACTATGATGAGTAGAAAAATCACTTGCATTTATATTTTTTTAAAGTCCTCTTATAATAAATTTAATTTGAAGGAAATGAATTCACATTATTTTCATTTGCTTTAGTCCTCTTGGTCTCATTTATTTATAGTCTCTTAGCCTCTAGATATGGGGCTGATTTTAGCTCTTGCCCTGCCTTAAAAACCAGGCCTCCCTAAGGAATGAGAAGTGTCAACCAGGAAAGGGAAATCTTTTTTGCATTAGCCCAGACACCCCTTGATAAATTTTCTGGGGATATACTGGCAGTCTGGAAAATAGAAAAATGGAGCTTAGAAGACTGCTGCATGGTTTTTAGCCAAACAATTCACTTTTCTTGAGTGAATTCAATTTTAGCATAAAAATTTTTTTCTTGAGTGAATTCACTCAAAATTGTTTTCTTGAGTGAATTCAATTTTAACATAAAATTTTTTCAGAAAGAAATTCTTATGCTGCTTTGGTATTCCCCCCCCCCCCACCTATACACCTCTCAAAAAGATGTGTCAAAGTTGGAGTCCAACAAGGGAAAGATGAAATTCAGTATTTGCCCCCACAGGAAGGCATACATAAGATGAGAGAAATTGAATTGTCTGAGACTATATAGTCAATATAACTGAGGACTTGGCCTTAATTCTACCCCATTGTTATCTGGATTAACTTGCTATCTGAGCATCTCAAAGCAAGAGAGATGAGGAGAAGCTGGAGCACAGGCTCATTCTACCTATTTTGATGTGAGATTTCCCCATCAATCATCACAGATAAGGAGCTTCTCCAGGTACTATCTGGGACTTGGGGATGAAGGAAAGAGTAAATACTTAGATTTGCCTGTAACATGTATGGCGAATGGGAGTTCTCAGGTCCGAGTTGTGAGACCTCAGCTGAAGAATGAAAGCAGAAATAAATAGATGTTCAAGAGCTCAGAGGAGAAGTGTCTGGGGTAGAGAGAGACGATGTTAGAGAATGATCTTCTGCTTCATTATCAGCGATAACAATAATTAAAGGGCTCTGGAATCCCAGTGGTCACCACTGCACTGTTTAATAGTAATTATTGGGTAATTACATATTATTATATAAGAGAGATATAATTATATAATTGTTATTATTAACTATGATGTTGACCATTGTGGTTCCAACGCCTTCTTCATTTGTGGAGCCTCTTTCAGAATGGTAATTGAGATAATAGGGATAAAGTCGAGAAGAGGGAAAGTAACTGGGTGAGGGCATGTCTTGCTTGGCTAGGCTAGAGCACAGGACAGGGAGATAGGACCCAACGAATCTATAACACCTGCACTGGAGTGCTTTGGTTGCCACCTCTGACCTATGAGATGATTATGCTCAAAGAATTTCTGGCCCAGAGTGTGTTGGCTTCGTTGTTCTCCACTGCCTTTGCCAAGGGTCTAACTGTGGCATCTCAGGAAAACACAGAAGTCACTCTGTGATACCCTGCATTGGTCTTCGGGCCGTCAGGTGCCTGGGGCCAGCTGGGAGAGTGGGACGTGGGCAAGGAAAATGGGGATGGAGAAGAAGTGGATTCATTACCAAGGGCAGCTCTGGCCTGGTGGGAGCTTCCTAGGCACACTGCCCAGGGTTCTTTTTTTGATCCTTCCACCAACCCTCTGAGAGGAGGCCCTGTGTTCTAATGGATTGAGCCTGGATCTGGAGCTTGGAAGACTAGATGGAGTCAAACCCAAGTGCTAACTCTTCCATGGTGGTGGCAATGCCCCTGGGTCTGTCTTCGCCAGTGTTGAGTGGAGATAATGTTGTCCTCCCTTCAGGGTAGCTAGAGGGGCTGAGGCCATGTGAGAATGGCTGCTAGAGCAGCCCTGGCCTGTGAGGAGAATCTAGTCATGGCTGTAGGCAGAAGTGGTTGTGGACATGTGCTGCCCCCGTAGGAATTTCATCCTCAACGAGGACTGTGAAATTTGCCCCTCAGCACCATCTCTGGGAAATGGGGGAAGTCCTGTCCTTACGCGGAGAGCCCCTGGGGACCCCTGGGTCTTCTTCTGAGGAAGGGCCTTCACGCAGCTCTGAGGAGACATGGCATCTGAGCTGCCAGTGCTGTTCTCTGTTGAGTGCAGCAAGAGGCAGGCCCAGGCTTGTTTGCCTTTGTCACCAGCGTGCCGGTAGCTACACGGAGGGAGTTGCCAGGTGATGAGTGGGAAGCTTTCCATAGGCAGTTAGATCAGTAAGAGAACAGGGCGGGCTTTGTGAAGAGGCCACGCATATGGCAGAACATGACTCTCCCCAGGGAGTTCCCCCTCTGGAGGAGTAGATGATTCCTGAGGGGAAGGGTACACTAGTTTTCACAGTGGAGATCATCCCCAAATCGTCCCATAAACGACGTAATTCCTTGGTCACCGGCACATTTGCAAACGCTCGGTAGGAAAATGAACCAAAGAGGCACACACTTAGGGTGAGGAGAGCACGACACTCGGAGCAGGACAAAAACCTCTGGGGTTTTATGTTAACTCCATTCTTCCTGGAAGGAGTCAGGTGGAGAGAAAGCAAGTCAATATTAGACTTAGTGTAGAAAAATAAAGGAAACTGGGCTCACTCGGTCACTTGCTATAATTCATGGGTGAGCCAGAGGAGTGAACTCTGTTGTGCTGTTGATGGCTTCCTGTTTCATTAACTGTGTTAGAGGCATGGCTCCAAAAGCCTTGGACCAAGACTTGGGAGATTGGGTTCTGATCTTGGCCTAAGGTTAAGGTGACAATATAATTTGTTATTCAAATGAGGACACTTTTGAGAGTGTAAGGAGGCCGTTAGTAATTATGTGTAACTACATGTGGAAACAGGACTGTCCCAGGTAACCTAGTGCATCTTGGCTCCCCTTCCCACCAGCCCACCGCCCTGGCCTTGCTCTCAAGTAAGTCACTTAACCTCTTTGGCCTCAGTTTTGTCAATTTTATTTTATTTTTTATCATTTTTAAAGATTTTATTTATTTATTTGAGAGAGCATGAGAGAGGAGGGAGAGGGAGAGGGAGAAGCAGACTCACTCCCCACTCCCGCCCCCTGAGCAGAGAGCCCGATGTGAGGCTCGATCCCCAGGACCCTGGGATCATGACCTGAGCCAAGGGTAGATGCTTAACCAGCTGAGCCACCTAGGTGTCCCAGTTTTGACAATTTAAAAACAATTAAAAACACCTGTCCTGTCTCACAAGGATGTGAGGCTCAAGGAGATAATACATTGGAAAGTATTTTGAAAATAAGGAATCACTTCAGAAATGTATAGGTTGTTTCCAGATATCCAAAAAGGACCCCCAAAGTGGGTGAAATGGGTGAAAAGAGTCAAAAGGTACAAACTTCCACGTACAAAAGAAATAAGTCCTGGGGATGTCGTGTACAGCATGGTGACTATGGTTACTGCATTGTCTATTTAAAAGTTGCTAAGAGAGATTTTTTGAAGTTCTCATCACAAGAGAAAAGTTGTAACTATGTGTGGTGATGGATGCCAATTAGATTTATTGTGATCATTTTACAATATTTACATATATAAGTCATTTTCTTGTACACCTAAAACGAATACAATGTCATATGTCAATTATACCTCATTAGAACTGGAAAAAAAAAACATATGAGAGAAAGGAATCTGCAAATAGTATTATTAGTGATCTATATTATTTTTTTCCCAAATGAAATCAATTATTTTTATTTTTTAGAGATTTTATTTATTTAAGAGAGAGAAAGCCAGAGACAGAGCAAGAGCAGAGGCAGAGGAGCAGAGGGAGAGGGAGAAGCAGACTTTCCACTGAGCAGGGAGCCCCATGTGAGGGATGTGGGGCTACATCCCAGGACTCTGGGATCATGATCTGAGCTGAGGGCACATGCTTAACCAACTGAGCCACACAGGTGCCCTAAATGAATTATTTTTCTAAAGGAGCCCTGAGAGCACTTCTTAATAGTGCTCAACCCTGCAAACAAGCTTTAAGAGTTCCAATTTTTGATTACTGCTTCATTGTTACCATCCTAACCCTTATATGTCTGTGGAGCCGAGACCATCACCAGATTCATCTTTTGGTGTGAAGAGTGAAGACCAGTGGTAGAGGTTACGCAACGTCCCCATTTTCTTCTCGTGGTCAGGGAGTAAGGAAAAGAAATTTTTTTTACCAGTGTTTTGAGACACTTCTAACCACAGTCACAAGAATTAGCATCAGAAAACCAAGGAATGGCATCCAGTTTGAGGTTTCAGTGTGGTTTTTAAAACGTTTAGAAAATGACTATCTATCCAAGCTCGTCCGTCCCTGCTTATAACTATTTGGGTGGTCTCTAAGTGGCAATAATTGAAATATTGTTGCTTTTGTGCTTTTGTGCCATATAATTTCCCCATAACACAACGCCTAAATATATTCCCCTTAGCTCCATTAGAAGACAGTTGGTGCAAATGCACAGATTGGCTATGGCAATCTGTGTGTCTGTGGCCACATCGGATTGTGGGGAGGGCTCTCTTTGAGTGTCCCTGGGCCTCAGCACCTGATAAACTCACTGCTGCAAACGCTGGTCTTGACTCAGAGATAGAAGCTGGGGATTTAAGGTCAAACTTGAAAAATATATATACATATACATAAGGTCAGACTTGTTATAATTGCATGGTTGGAAGCACAGTGTGCCTGGAGCCAAATGTTGATTAATGTTAATTTTAGGGTAAACAGAGGGAGAGAAAGACAGGAAAAGCCAGTGGACTCCTAAACTAAAAATATCCTTGAGTTGAGACTCAGCATCTATGGGTGTGCAACCTGATAATTACTTCTGAATAGTGATTACCTGTTGTTATATAATTAACCTCGAGGTTCATCTGGACTGCCGGAGCCTTTCTTCTGGGACACACCAATCGCTGTGATTCATAGACCACTGAACTAAATCCAGAAATGCCCACACACCAAGTGACTCCATGCTGTTCGTTCAGAACAAGTGTCTTCTCTTTCTGGAATACAGGAGGGATATTGTTCACTAGGACTAAATCGGTTGGGAAGGTAATAGCCATGGCAGTGTGGTCGATGTTTGACTTGCTGAGGGTGATGTGATTTGGAAGGGAGACACAGAGAAACTTTCAGCTTAGTTTAATGACGGCCACTTGAAGAGCCTTCCCATCCTAGAGCTCTTTTCTGTTTCACTTGGGAAAGCCTAGAAAAGAAAATGTTAGCAGCCCTTCAGCATTCTGGCACTGATTGCTACAAGCCGTATCCAAAATAAAGAGAAAATGAGAGACCCAGGGAGAAAGAAGAAGGATCTTGAAGTCTGTGAATGTGGAATGAAATTGAATACTTTAGAACCAGCTTGCAATGAAATGCAAGGCGGGGCAGGGTGGGAGGGAGACGAGAGGAGAATACTGTGCTCTCTTCTCTTTCAGACATCTGTTGACACTTGGAGAGACCAAGATCAATTCTAGCCAATGGATTTAATTCATTTTCTAGAGCAGAAATTGTTGGTGGCTTACCAACAGCTATTCTCCCTTTCGTCCTTATTAACAGAACCCTTGTTTTGTTTGGATAATCCACCCTCCCAACCACAGCCAGGTGTTTCAAAAAATCAGCCATGGGCATCCCATGTGCCTTTCAGGCACTGGTTTAGGCAAAGGCACACGGTGTCTTTTTGCTCAGTGAAGTGTGAAAGAATATTCTCTGGGAGATGAAAGCACCTGGCAAAAATTTTTTTTTTTTTTGCTTATAAAATGAGACCACCAGGATGAGGCAGGCACCTTCATCTCCTGCTGGACGTAGGTACTTACACGTGGTGCTAGGCTCTGCCCTCTTGCTTCCACGAAATGAGCTAGCTTGAATACCCGCCAACCCGCTGAGGAAGGCAGAGCTGAAAGATAGGAGGAACTTTGCTGGAGGATGATGTCAGGGAGCCCATGAATTAACTAACCTCGGAGCTGCCCTGCGCTGGAACTTCTTACTGTGTGAATACCTCCCTGGTTGTTTATGGCAGTTGAGTCAGGGGTTTCTTTGTCCTGGCAGATGAAAACTGATGCAGTACTTTATTAGGAGAGTTACATCTCTTTTATAACAAATCTATTTCTCTGTCCATATTAGGAGTCTCAAATCCTTAGGAGCGGTCTTCTGAACACTACGTTGGGCCAGGCTCAAGATCAGTAATAAAAACTATAATAATAAACTATTTGTTTAAGCTATAAATTTTCCAAAGTACTATTACATTGATCCTTGCGAGGTAGCTAAGATGAATATTATTATCCCTTTATTCAAGATAAGAAAACAAACAAAGAGGGGATCCCCGGGTGGCTCAGAGGTTTAGAGCCTGCCTTCAGCCCAGAGCATGATCTTGGAGACTCGGGATCGAGTCCTGTGTCGGCCTCCTTGCATGGAACCTGCTTCTCCCTCTGCCTGTATCTCTGCCTCTCTCTCTCTCCCTTTCTGTGTCTCTCATGAATAAATAAATAAAATCTTAAAAAAAAAAAGAAAACAAACAAGGAGGTAGAATGATTTACCTGACACATCTAAAGACACATTGATTACAGAGTTACAATAAAAAGAAAACAAAAACAAAAACAAAAAACCTAAATCTGGCCAAGAGAAATGTTTTGATAGTGAGAAAGAGTAAATGGCAAAAAGAATTAGTAAGCATGGACTTCGGAGGCCACAAGAACTGGGTTTGAATTCCTACTGTACTTCTTGTTAATATTATGGCCTTAGACAAATGACTTAAATCTCTCTCTCAGATTTTCAACTTCCTCATCTGTGAAATTCTAATGATGAAGCCCAGATCACCAGGACATTTCAAGAAATTAATTTAAAAATGCATTTAAAGTACTAAATAAGTACTTGGCACATGATAAGTCTCCAAAACACTGCTTACTCCTTACCGAAAGAAAATTGTGGTGACTCCATCCTTGCTGCTTTTTTTTTCCTTGCTGCTTTTTAAAGATGAAATGAGCAACCATGAGTCCCAAATAAGGTAGCAGACTAGATAGAGCTAAATCATTTCTACAAATCCTTCAAAGTACAAAGAGTCTATGGAAAGAAAGAAAGAAGAAGAAGAAAGAAAGAAAGAAAGAAAGAAAGAAAGAAAGAAAGAAAGAAAGAAAGAAAGAAAGAAAGAAAGAAAGAAAGAAAGAAGAAAGAAAGGAAGAAAGAAAGAAAGAAAGAAAGAAAGAAAGAAAGAAAGAAAGAAAGAAAGAAAGAAAGGAAAGAAAGAAAACCAGAGAATTAACATTGGAAGTGTTTCTGGCTAGTTGCTGAAGGTGAAAGATATAAAACAAGAGGCCACATAATGGAGACAGGGCTAGGAAGTTTATGTGGGAATGAAGAGGAAACCAGAAGAACAGCCAGCAGGGAGCTGACAATGTACAGGTATGGAAGGAAAAAAAGCCAAGGGCCATACCCACACTACACGTGAAGCCCGTTTTGTTTTGCCCTTATTAAGGAAAAGGCAGCCTTGGAATTTTTCCAAGCCTCATAGCCTTGGAATTCATAAACACGCATTCAGAGTGAGGGAACTTTAAGCTGACCATCCACCCTGACCAGCCTCTATCAGGTCTGACAGACAGTTCTATATTTTTTCTGGTTTCACCTCTTAAGTAAGATGAAAAAATCAAGAAAGGATTTGGAGAAAATCCAGAGAAGGCAAATGAAAATGATTCAGGAACTGAAGGCAGGACAGAAGGAACTGCAGTCCTTTAGTTTGTCTTACAGGACTGAAGGCAGGCAGGCAGCCCAATAATTGTGATGCCTGAAGGAATATTGTGCAGAAGATGGGATCCCGACCCTTCCAATCTTCCCTATCTTTTCTGCCTGGTCAGGTGTCTGCACATATCAAGTGTCCAGGTAAACAACTGCTAATGATGTTGGTGATGTCAGTTTTAAATGCCTTCTGGACATTTAGGTTGAACATCATAAAAATCTCTAAGACACTAAATATTAGAGAACCTGAAATATGAATGCTAACATCTTCTTTTAGGAACCGTTTAGAGAATATGGTAGAAACACTGCAAAGTTTATTTTATTCCCTCTTATTTAAGCTCTCAAAGAAACTAGGCCAAATAAAAGGAAAACTAAAACCCATGGAGGTAGGTAATTGGGTTCCGGTTTATGTCCCTGCTCTGCCACTTACTGACTCTGTAGATTTGGGCAAGATCATTAGCCTCTCTGAGACTCAGTTCTCTTAATTGTAAAGTGGGGTAATAAATGCTCACTTCATAGGATTGTGGGGGTTAAATGCAATAATGCTTATCTGCATTTACACAGTGCTTAGAACACAGGATAAGATTTAAAAGCACAGATATTTATGCTTAGGAAAAAGTCAGTAGATTTTAGCTAGTATTATTGAGTAGGCAGGGAGTGCCAATTTGTTCGTTTCAGGAGGTGACTTAAAGCGTCCTTAGTCTTGACCGGTTTTGTGAATTCGCCGGAGTGTCTCCGTTCTGGACTGTAGCGGTGTGTTGGCCTATTGCCCTGCCACGCCCAAACCCCTCTGCCAGGTTAACACTGACTCCCTCCCATCTGCACCCCCCTCTGAACAGGGCTGGTGGCTGCTGTTGTCACATGTGCCTCCGCTCTGTCCTGATCTGCTGCGGGGGCCAGATTCATCCCTTACCTTTACTCTTCCTTGGAATTCCAACTAAGAGACAAAACAGGCCAGGATTCAACTGGTGGTGATCTCCAAAGTTGGAAGGTCATCTAGATTTGGTGGCTGGGGCTTCCATTTCAGCGCAGGCTGTGTGGGCCAAGGTTGTGTGGTCCGTGGGCACTGCAGCTGGTCTGCAGAGAGGGGACATCCGTCAGAGGTGAGAAATGATGTGGCCTCAGGGAAGTGGAAAGCTCTTTGCCTGATGACCTCCCAACTGGCCTGAGGCCTGGCTGTGATGCTGGCTAATTTTCTGCAATAAACCCTCTTGTGATTTGAGCTGCTTAGTTCCTTGAAACCACCTGACTCTCACCTGGGACACTGGCCTGTAGTCTCCTTTGTCAGGCATGAGAAGCCACCCAGGAAATGTCAATGACAATGGCAATAAAGGTCACGAGGTGCTGGGGGTGTGCACAGACAGTCGCTTTTGATGCTAAGTTCTGAGATCCCTCCGCGTCCCTGGGGTTTCATTCCTGCCCTTTCCTAGCCCTTGTCTGAGATAGTGAGGAATGGGACAGCAGATATAACTTCAGATCCAGTTTCTACTGAAGTCTCCAACTTACCTTTCTGTCCTTTTCTTCTTTATGTCTGTGGCTCAGGCTCTTGGGTACCTAACAACCATTATTTACCCCAACACTGGGTCCTTTCATTTAGCAGTTTATGAGTTAAACATTCTAGTCAATTAGTGTAATTAAACAACCTTTTATATGTAAAAATGTGGAATTGCATCTTTTAAGGAGATTAAGCCCTAAAGTCCGTATAGGAGGCAAAGATCAAGTACACTAAAAATTGGGGCATCTGGGTGGCTCAGTGGTTAAGCCTCTGCCTTAAGTCATGATCCCAGGGATCCTGGGATTGAATCCCACATTGGGGCTCTCCGTGGAGAGCCTGCTTCTCCCTCTGCTATGTCTCTGCCTGTCTGTGTTTCTCAAGAATAAATAAATAAAATCTTTTCAAAAGGACACTCAAAATTATTGTAGAAAGCCCCCTCCATTGTCCAAGAGTAGGCAGCAGTATATGTGGTTTGCACATGTAAATCTGCACAGGAATACTCTTGTATAAATGTTTAATCATTCATGCAATAATTGGAGGGAATGATAACAGTTTATACTAAATGAATATCCTGCTTCCCTCTTCCTGGGCCCCCATTTCTCTTTTATGCTGAGCACCCATAGTTTCATGCACGGAAATTAGATAACATGCACAAGGCACTTTGCTATTCTGAAGGACGCTGCATTTTCTAACCTCAAGGGTTTCGGGGGTAGGGGGTGGGGGGAAGCACTTGTCATCTCTGGTCTGAGCTAGGAAGGTCCCAGCAAGCCCTCCCTCTTCCCACCCTTGCTTCACAGACACTTCTGCAGCCCCGCAGGCGAATATACTCATCTGAGACCTAATCAGGAAACTAAAAGGGAAAATGAGGAGCTGGGAAAAGATGCTAAAATCATCAATTATCCACCTGGGACAGCCACTCTTGGTTTCCTGGGCAAAGACAGATTATGAAAAAGGAATACAGGGTGGGGAGGGTTGCAGGATGGGGTGGGGTTGTGAGTGGAAGGGCCATTTCAGGCTCTTGACCTGGGATCATTTTATCTGCATCCACGAGCTCTGGAGGGCAGGGTGTGAAACAGAGACAGCTGGAACCTCAGGTTTTTACCATGCTCATGGGTCGCATATCGGAAACTGGCAATCCCTCTGAAAACTTCAGTTTGCCCTTCAAATATCAATAACGACATCCCCAGGAATGGGAATGCTTTTGTTCCCATGGAGCGCAGCATGTCTGACTGTATGTGCCTTTTAGTTCTGCATTTGGCATGACGGACTTTTCAAATAAAAATCACCTAGCATGGTTTACCATATGTCTGGTGAAATGCAGATCTGCACCATTCACTCTTGAGCAAATACATATGTTGTTGCATCTCAGAGCTATTTATTTCTCCTTATTTTAAGTGTGCCCAGTGCCACCCATCCAGATGCACATCAAATGCACAAGTAAAAATGGAAAATAATTTCTTGATTATTTGAATATTTGTATTTTATTTGTAACAAGGAACAGATAACAGTGTTTTTGATGAATAAAATTTTGAAAATAATACAATGCATTTTATAAAATATAATAAAGGATTTTGTGTGATAAAATTACAAATAATAAAAGGCAATAATATAATAAAAACTTCAGGAGAAAATAGGCCAAATGTGTACCTCTTAGGAGTTGGAAACTTGACTCAGGGGTTTGGAGATGCCATTCAAGTCTCGCTCAGGTTCTATTGTGCCCTGTGTCATTGGATAAACCAGGGTGCTGTTCAGTGACTTATTTTCCTGACCCTCCATGGAGACTAATTCTACTGGGGTCAGACCACCTTGACATAAGGATCATCACAGGAACGAGAGAACTAAGTGGTTCGTAGTAAACCAGAGTTCAGCAAGAAGGTCTTACATGTGTGCGATTTCATGCATGTTTTGAAGGCCCGACAATAGGTTTATTTAAATAAAAATCGATTATTAGTTACTAGCAAGAGAATTGCAGAAAAGCTGCTGCCCTCTAACCCTGAGCCTGAGCCTGTCATCTGTGACAGGACAGATGGGTGTGGGCTCAGCGGGTGCTCGGTGATGAGTGGAGGGAGAGCCTCCTCCATCTTGAGGGAGTGGGGTGAGCAGGAGACTGGGACCACATAACATTGCCGCCCCCTCAAGGGGTATGAGGAGCTGGTCTTTGCACTGAAGTGTGTGTGTGGCTGTAGCTGCCACTGCTGTCCTGGGATTTGCAGCTTTTTAACATTCTGGCTTCTTGTGTGGCCTGGCAGTGTCCCTGGAGAGGCCAGGCTCTCTGCGTCCCCCGAGGCCATGCAGCCCTCTGTAACAAAGAAGAGGTCCCTCCAAGCTGCCAATGTCACACAAGTAGATGGGCCCAGGGTGCAGGAGAACAACTACCCCGAGGTTGGCCCCAGTACCACCCTGACTTGTCAAGCAACCTTTTCCATGGAGAAAGAAAAAGCCAATTCACACCATATGCTGCGCCTGGCTCTGGTTCTCCGGTTTATTGGCTTTTGCACAACACATGCCAGGTTCTCCACAGAAATTATGGAGCATTCAAACCACTGAACTACTTGTCAACAGAACAATCAGCTCAGCTTCTTCTTTCAACCAGCTTGCTCCCCTTCTCTGCTGCAGGAATTTCAGATGAGAAAGAAACTTTAAAAATCATGGAATTCCATGCCCTCATTTCAGCGGTGAGTCATTAGCCAGGCTAATGGCTTGCCTACAGGCAGTCTGCAAGCTGGCCTGTCCCCTGCTTCTGTCCAGTAGGAATCGGGAATGGCAGAGAGTGTCCAAAACCTTGGATTCTTGAGTCTTGGCTGGGGGACCTGCTGCTATGTCCCCCACCCCTCTGCAGAGCAGAAGCCCTGTGTATTCCTCCCAGGAGGCCATGCCCAATCTCTGTCTAGCTGTCTCTTTCTTTCAGTAGGTCAACCTGTGTCTAGGGACACAAGGGCCTGTGCATTAGGTTTTCAGGGCTGCCATAACAGAGTGCCACAGACTAAGGTGCCCGAACAATGGAAATGTATTTTCTCGCAGCTCTAGAGGCCAGAAACGCAAGATCAAAGTGTTGGCATTTTTGGTTTCTTGTGAGGCCCCTCCTCTTGGCTTGTAAAGGACTGTCTTCTCTCCGTGTCCTAACATGGTCTTCCCTGTGGGCTGATCTCTTCTTGTAAGGACACCAGTCAGACAGCATTAGGGCCCACCCAAAAGGCCCCATTTTAACGTAATCACCACTTGAAGGGCCTTGACTCCAAGGGTAGTCACATTCTGAGGTCCCGGACTAGGACTCCAACATAGGAATTTTGAGGGGGACCCCACCTGCCCCGAAGACACTGGGCTTCCAAACACTCAGGAGGTCACAGGTGACGGTGATGCTGGAAACACAGAGAAGGGGCTGTGCCCCTTGCCTGCATCTCTAGTGAGCAGGGGCAGCAGTCCCCCTGCCGCAGGACATTCGGCCTGAGGTTCCTTCCCATCTGCTCCTCTGGAAGGGAGCTCTCGCCAGGAAGGGGGGGGCTTATCTCACCATTTCCAGCAATGTAGACCGAATCCCTGAATTCCCCACGGTCAGCCCCCTCCTCCTGTGATGGAACCCACACGCATGAATGTTGAATATCAGCGTGATTCCTGTTCCTCTCATCTTGGCAACTGGTGGCTGGCACAGCTGCCCTTTGCCGTGGCTCCTGTGGGTGGCAACCCTCAGGCAGCAGCTCACCTTGTGACAGCAGTCACTGCCATTTATCAAGCCCCTGGCATGTGCCTGGTCAGCTGAAGTGCTAGGAACATATTGTGGATATTTAATAGAGTCCCACAGCCATCCAGTGAGGTCCCTCTTGTCCCTCTCCTGTGACAGGTGGAAGAGTGGGGTTCTAGGAAGTGAAGGGGACATAGCTGGGAAACAGAGGAATCCCAACTTGAACCTGGGTCTGTGTCAGTTCCTGAGCTTGATCCTACACTGCCTCCCTCACTGACCTGATCAGCTTCTCTCTTAAAATCCTATGTATTCTATGAGACTTTCTCTGACCACCTGGAATAGTTCTCAGGTTCCAACCTCAGTATCACTCTTTCAGTATTGTCTCCTGAAGACAGAGCTCAGACAGCGCAGGGAAGGAAAGGGGGTGGCCTTTGGAATTAGGGTTGGGGTCACCTCCTGGGTATGGCGTTTACTAGCCATGTGACCCTGGGTGAGTTACTTAACTAGAGTAAGCTTCAGTTTCCTTATTTGTAAAAGGGATGAAATTAGATAAGATCTGCCAAGCCACTTGCACTTAGTTTAGCATGCAGTATGTTCTCGGGAAAGGTCCTTCTGGATTAAAGGAAACTCAAGGAACATACAGTTAAGTGTATTCGGGATCCTCGATTGGATCTTGGATCAAAAATAAAATGAAATAAAATTGTATTATAATAAATTAGTAATATATTAATAATGTGTGTATGTATATATACATATACAAAGTTCATATGCAAATTCCTCCAATTGTGTGTATCTATATACCACGCATATGTGATGTGTGTGTGTGTGTATACATATATATACCGATACATATGCATATACACAATATGTATTTATGACATATTATATATTAATGTGACATTAATTATATGTATATTTGTGTCCATACAGTTGTACATATAGACAGACACACATATATTGGGATAATTGGAGGAATTGGAGTGTAGACTGTATATTAGCTCATGAAATGGTATTAACATCACATTTCTTGAGTATGGTCACGGTATTATGGCACTGTAGGAGAATGCTCTTGTTCCTAAGACACACATTCTGAAGTATTTAGGGGTGAAATGTCCCAGCATCTGCCACAAATGGCTCATCAAACAAATACACGTGTGTGCTTATGTGTACATGTGTGCACATGCAGATGGAAATGTGACAAAATGAATATTTGTTTTATTATCATTGTAACTTTGTTGCAGTTCTGATAGTTTTCAAAATGAAAAATTGTAGGGCGAGGAGCTGCTTGCAGAGTGTGGGATCCAAGCCTGTGGAGCAGCATGGTGGGAAATGGGAGTTCATTGTCATATTCCTCCTGTGCTCTGTCATGACCAGAGGACTGCTTTTGTCCAGACCATGGGAAACTGCCTCTGTTAGCATGGAGGGTGACTTTCCTGGCTCCTCAGAGGGCTCATCACCACCTGAATCCCTATGCTGAGTTCATCTGCTCTCCCACTTGTGTCCCCACCCAGCATTTTAGAGATATGCAGAAGCCCACGTTTAGGATTGCCAGATTTAGAAAATAAAAATACAAAATGCCCTGTTAAATTAGGAGGTAAATAATGCATATTTTTGTTCAGTGTTAAGAATGTCTCAAATATTGCATGGAACATAACTTGTACTAAAAAGAAAAGTATTTGTTGTTAGTCTGATTTCCAGTGGAATGCGGCATTCCATATTTTATCTAGCGGCCTTACTCCTACCCCATCCCCATCTCACCCGCACCCCTACAACTGGGGTCATGGTTATCTCTGAAGACTGGAGTCTTAACAACACAGCAGAAAGGGTTCTCAGTCCCCTTGCAAGGTTTGCAGACTGCCTCAGTGACCCTGGGCGCTCTGCACCAGGATTCACAGGCAGGCAGATAAGAGGCAGACAGTTGAGGGGGGACAGACCCATTAGCTGCAGGGGGCAGGTGCAGAGGACAGCCACAGAAGTCCTCCAGGAAATCTGAGTGGACTCTTGCCCCAGCCATGCCCACTCAGATGAGCCTGAGAGATCATCCCCCCCTCCTTACTGCCCCAGCTACCAGCTTCATGCAAGCCCAGGGGCTGCAAGCAGAGAGACTGGAGACCCTGGCTTGGGTTTGAATCCTGGCCTGACTGCTTACTGGCTGGGTGCACTGGACAATAGATGATCTTATTTATCTTAGTTTCCTCATCTGTAAGATGCAGATAACAATAGTGCCTCCCTTCCAGCCTGGTTGTGAGGATTAACTGAGCTAATATTTGCAAAGCACTCAGGCCACTGCCCAGCAGGGAGTAAGCTCAGTGTAAGTGTTTGTTAAACAAATAACCCACCTGTGGAGGAAGGTGAGGGTCCCTGTGTAAACCCAGTGGCTGGAGACCCTGCCAGGGCTGCACCAGGTCTGTTTGATGGCACGGGCAATGCCTCTGTCCTTGACATTCTTTCCTTGCTGAGACCCTCTGGTATGAAGTCAGGAAGATGCTCCAGAGAAAAAGCTGGTGGTGGGAGTGCTGCACCCAGCTAATGCCAGTTGGAGGGGAAATGGTCAGCATGGGCTGTGTTGGAAAAAACCTCATGAGCTATCCCACTGCTGAGATGTTTTATTTATTTATTCTTTGCTGCCTTTTTTCATGCAGGCAGTGCCTTGCTCCCTTTTCTGTAGTTTTCAGTTTTGATTCATGGCTTCCTTTCCCCTGTTTTGATTTATACTCCTTCCCTTCATTCTTGGTTTCAGAAGGAAAAAAAAGTCACTCACATGGATGTTGAGGGTTATGGTTGGGGTAGGTCACCTGGTGTCCCCACCTAGCCCCATGGTGGAGATACTGGTGATGACAGATGGACTGGGGCTAGGGGCTGACCTAAGCCTCGTGTCCTGGAGGGACGGATGGAATTCTCGGGGCCAGGGAAGCAGTGCCACAGTGATGCACGCTAACAGCCTGGAGGCAATGTTGCTTAAAATGGAAGAGCTGGTTTCTTCAAGTACAATGAGAAGTGTAACTCCCATGTGGCCAGTGGACTCTCGTAGGCAAAGTGTATGAGAAGGAGCCTCCAGAGGATTCCAGCTCCTTCTGTGGAGGCAGCCCAACATTCAAGTCTTCCTCACTGATGTCCCACACATCATGGAGCAAAGACAAATGTCCCTACTGTACTTGGTCCAAATTCTTGACCCACAGAATCCATGAGCATGATAACATAGGTGTTGTTTTAGGCCACTGAATTTTGGTTTAGTTTATTTTTTATGGATTAGTTTATTTTTTATGCAGCAAGAGGGACCAGGACACTGTTTCCTGTTGGCTGCACCTGTGGTTTTTTTCTCTGTTAATCTCTTTATTCTATGCTTCCATTGCTGACCAAGCCTTCTTATAATTGACATATTTAACACTTTTTCTTCTAAAACACTATTACTATAAAAATAGAAATTCTGGGGTTCCTGGGTGACTCAGTGGTTGAGCACCTGCCTTTGGTTCAGGTCGTGACCCTGGGGTCCTGGGATTGAGTCCCACATCAGGCTCTCCATGGAGAGCCTGCTTCTCCCTCTGCCTGTGTCTCTGCCTTTCTCTGTGTCTCTCATGAATAAATAAATAAAATCTTTAAAAAAGATAGAAATCCTAGGTATAAGTCACCTAAACAAAATTTCTTATTTATTTGCCCAGACTTGTCATTTAGATCCATGAGTGCTTTCTACCTGCTTGCTATGTGATAGGAAGGAAAGAACCAACATTCCCTCTTTTCATACTCTCCAACAAAACTGTTTTTTCCATATAGATGAGCCCAGTTCATGTGAAGGAAACAATTATTCAATGACAGTTGTTAAAGAGCTTATTCAAGTGGTGGTTCAATTGTAATGGGTGTGGGAACCACTGAAATGGGGTCTAACACAAGGAGAGAGAGAGAGAGTGAACTCAACTCTGCAATACAGCCTGGGCCAGTAGGAATTTACAGCCAAGGATCGGGGTGGGCATTGGTGGATGGAAAGTTGCTAAGAGGGAACATGAGGGGTCAAGTGGGATTCTGGGTAAGCTGATCTAATAGGGTTCTTGCTGAAGGCAGGCCAGGTGACCAGACATCACCTGGGGGATGGTGGAGGATAAGGAATATCTGATATTGAGTGTGGGGGTTTCGGTTAAAAGTACTTATCAGGATTCTTGCTAAAACTGGAAAATGCACAGAGAAACATGAAATCCCAAAGTTAGGGTTAGTTGAAACGTTACTCAGAGGAGCCTGAGTAGAAAGATTGGTCAAGGAGAGAATATTTGTCATTCATACTTTTTTTTTTTTAATATACTAGAGTTACAATCAAATCTTGCTCTCCTGAGATATATTTTCACTTCATAATTGACTCTGAATATCGTTGATATATTTTTTAAATTATTTATTTATTTATTTATTCATGAGAGACACACAGAGAGAGGCAGAAACAAAGGCAGAGAGAGAAGCAGACTCCCTGTGGGAAGCCCAGTGCAGGACTCGATCCCATGATCCCAGGATCCCGCTGTGAGCCGAAGGCAGATACTCAACCACTGAGTCACCCATGTGGCCCTCGTTGATACTGATCTACATATTATTTACCTAATTTCCAAGTTACTGTGGTGGTAGCTGGCACCTACACTTACTTTCCACCTGTACTAGTTTTCCTACTTCTTTTCCTCTCCTTTTATTATTACCTTTTCCCCAGGACAGGTTTGTCAATCATATGGCCTAGGGCATGGGGTATCAGCAAAATCCCGAATAGCTGGGTACTGGAGATGTGGACTGAGCCCAATAATGTGGACGTGGACTGAGATTCATAAATTTGAAGAGGCCAGAAGACTAGAGTTCCCCCACTGTTCCCATTCCTGCTTCTGGACTGTTAATCTAACACTAATCCATTCTGTTTTTTGAACCTGATTTTAAACTGAGTTTAGGCCTTTGGGTCTACCAATTCCCTCATCTCCTGCCAACTCTCACTGAGGTCTTCTGACTCTGTGTCTACCTCCTTTCCCCACTGTTAGTGCCTTTCCCTCAGGCACAGAGGCAAGGACCTTTCCGAGCTTTAAATTTTATTATTTATTTGTTTGTTTGTTTGTTTGTTTGTTTATTTGATAGCATCTTTAAATTGTTGCAGATGGGCCAGGAGACCCAAGGCTGGAGTTAGAATGAAGCCAATGAGAGAGGATCATATAAATGCAGGGTTGGAACTATCTAAAATTTTGATAATCTGTTTATCATGGAGTTTTCACAGGGATTTTGATTTTTTTTTTTAAACATTGCTACAAAAGGCTCCTGTCTTGATTGGTGAGTTTTGGGGTACCCCTTACATTTTATGCCCAAGACAAGTGCCTTTCTCACCCTTTCCTGACAGGACCACAGGCCTATTTCCTTGTGGGTCTATTCTCCCTCCAGCTCTTGTTCAGGGGAAAGGAGGCATAGACATGTGATGTTGTCCTGGTCCCAGCTCTGTCCACCCTTGCAAAGCCACTGCCTTTTCTCTTCCTCACTCCTGCTCCTCCGCATCGTTGCCTTTCTCTCATTCTCGAAAAGGCCCGCCCCCTGAAAACACTGGAACATCTGGTCAAGGTCTGTACCTGAAGCAGAGATGAAGGACTGAAACAATGAACTGGACAAAAATCTGGTCCATGTGACTCTCAGGATGTATGGAGGTGAGTGAAATGATGTTTTGTTTTCCCCCTGAATTATTAGAACAATCATTTCAACATTCCTATTCAGGCTGGGGCCCAGAAATGGCCCTCCGCTGTGACTCACATGGAAGGATGGCATTAGATGCGTCTGGTTAAGGACAAAAATCACTTTTTAAAGCCAGTAGTGTGGGCCCCACTCGTCCCCTTCCTGAACATCCTTTATCCCTTTGAGTGGGAGTGGGGGTCTGAATTTCAAGGATGTTGGGATGGATGGTCCCTTGGATGGGATGAAGTTATCTGCTTTCCTATTCATTTTTAAAAATAAAAGCTGAAATATTTTTAAAGACAACAACATATTCTTTCACCACATTCATTGTATCAAAGCAGCAATGTCCAAAATTATGACCCCCACTTTGCTGATTATACATTCTCAATGCATACTTACTATGGTTCTTGTAACTGGAAATTTAAATTTAACAAAGCTGGGAAATAAAAGCTAACAAAATGGCAGATTTCTCTGACATTATGGGTATATGCATAACTCTAGGCCCCTTCCCTCCCTCCTTCGCTCCTTCTTCCTTTCCTTCCTCCCTCCCTCTCATCTTCCCTCACTTCCCTCTTTTCTCCCCCACTTCAGTTTTAAATATTCAAAGTCATTTGGGTTTGGTCTGTTAGCCATTTACAGCAATGCGTTCTGCTATCCTAGTAAGCCAGATACAGTTTTGTCTACATTTTAAGTACTGATAAATTTGGTTTAGCAATGATAATCTAAGGATTATTTTTGGCCAGATTAGGCGTAAAGAATGTTTTCTTCTAGATGTTTCTAGGCATTGAACAGTACTGTCTTTTACTGCACAGACAGAAAACGTTTGGATAGACTGCCATACAGTATGGGGCACATCAGAACATCAAAGTTCCTCTTTCTGGAACATGTTTTGACTGAAGCTTAATTCACCCTCTAGAGGAATTTAAAGTAGATTCTTTACCTATAACATATATTTGGCAACACTTTGAATTTTAATGTGAACCTGTGCAATGGAGACACAACTAAACCTGGCAGCATATTAATGTCACCAATAGCACATTTTATTTATAGAATTTACCCTCTCCCCAGTTCTCAGTTAAAAGCCCATACACAGTAATTAAGCCATTATAATAACACAATAGGATATAACATAATAGAACTATCCTGCTGTCAAGGCACACAGAGCAGGAAAATCAGGATAACACAAAGGAACACAATACATCCAATTTAGTCTTGCTGTGGAAATGCCATAAACCAGTGCCCTCCAAAGGATAAGTAGGGGGAAAAGTTATTTCCACAGACAACTGGGGATTGAGTCTTCATTTTCAGAAAACAGCAAAGCAACAAGCAAACTAATCAATCAACCAGCCAATCAATCAGTGAGGAGCAATTGTCCATGGCATAGTGAGGAATATAAGGTGCAGTCTTTGTACTCAAGAAGCTTACAATCATTTGGGAAGTAAGGCTTAAGACAAAAATACGGTGTGACAGTAATGCAAGATATATAACAAGAAGGACAGGATTAAACATATAGAAAGCACAGTATATAAATCCAAAGGAAGACCATATTATAACAGCCCAAACATGCTGGAGAAGACTTTACTCAAGAAGGGAGCACTTGAAGTGAACCTAAAAGAATGTTGAAAATTTGCATAGCAAGGAAGGAAAAAGGAAATGATTATAAAATATATGTATATATTAGGAAGCCAGACGTTCAACAAAATATTCATATTCAAATATTTGCATAGCAAGGAAGGAAAAAGGAAATGATTATTATATATAGGTATTGATTTATATAGATATACATATTAAAAGCCAGACGTTCAATAAAATATTCACATTCAATATTTAGTGTGTTAGTTCATAAAATAAAATATCAGACAATTAAATTGTGGATATATTGTCTTTCTTTTAAAATTGAGCAATGATAAAATGATAATATATAGTAAAAATGTAGATACAAGACATATATAATACAATACATAAAAGAAATTCCTATGTAGCAGAGAAAAACGACTGGCAGGAAATATGTCAAATGTTAATTTTTTTAAATGGGAAATAGGAATATGGGTGATCTTTATTTTCAATTTAAACTTTTCTATGTTTTCTGAATCCTATCTAATACAATCTCTACAATGAAGCAAAAACAAAAGGAGGCCAAAAAATCTCAAAATTTATTGTTAATGGCTTCCATATATAAATCTTGCATTCTACTGTTCATTCATCCATAGACTAATGGGTAGAGTGTGTTAAAATGATTTTTCTAGACTAGGTATATGAACTAAATTGTTTCTCTCCAAATTCATATGTTGAAGCCCTATGCCCCAATGTGACTGTATTTGGAGATGAGGCTTTTAAAGAGGTAATTAAGGTTGAATGAGGTTATAAGGGTAGAATCCTAATGCAAAAGGACAGGTATTCCTATAAGAAGATGAGGAGACACTGGGGATATGCATTGCAGAGAAAATCAATGTGAAGACACAGGAGAAGGCAGCCATCTGCAAGTCAAGGAGAGGGGCCTCAGGAGAAATCAAACCTGCCAACACCTTGATCTTGGACTGCTAGTCTCCAGAACTGTGAGAAAGTTAACTTCTGTTGTTTAGACCACTCTGTCTGTGGCGTTTTTCTACGGAAGCCCTAGAAAATGAATATACTATCTTTATATAACTTATATGGATAATATCATTTGTCCACCAATGTTTTTACTATAAAATTAACATTAAAATTACTCATGACACTTATCCCCCAGAGAGAAACTTCAGTACCAGTTATGTCTCTTGGTAATTTTTACTGAGCACAACCATTGGCCATTGGTTAACACCTGAAGAAACTGCAGGTTGTATGAGACACAGAGGATAGTTTCTACGTGCCATGAAAAATAAAAAGTAGTATCAATGGGCCCTGCTGGTCATCTAAAGAGGCCATCCAGGTAGGAGATCCCATTCACTTCTTTTCTTTTGTATGTGGCTCCATTCAGCTCTTCCTTCCAGATTGAACTATTCCCTCAGCTCTGGGTGTGCTCCACTATCAGCCTTCTTTTGGGAACTGCCTTCTATGAAGACTGCCTCTTCACCCAAGGACTCCACCTTTCCTGGGGGCAGCCTCCATCAGATGACTGGCAGATAATTGGAGGCAGATAAAGGTCTGATCCCCTTCTCCCAATTGGAGACATTTCTGAAAGTCCAGCCCAGCTTCAGAACTCACCATGCCATCAGCTGAGACCTTTACTGAGTCCATCATCCAATGTTACCCTCAGGCCAATCTTACTTTCTTCCTTCTGGACAGGTATTAACCCAGAGGCCATACCCTAATAAATTTCCTGTTTGCTAAACCCTATTGCAGAGACTCTAGGGCAGTGACCTACAACATTTCTTGGTTTATCTGCACCATCTCTTCCGGCCCCAAACCCAGATTGCTTATCTATGTAATCTCAAGGCAATTACCTGCACATCAAGGATCATGAAACACCCAGTGAAACATCTGTAATGCACTCAGGGGGCATGTCGACTTCCGGTGAGGAGGAAGATTTATTTTATTTCTTATTTGAATTCCTAGTGATACTGTTGTTGATTACTGGGATTAAGTCATGAAGATTGTTCAGCTCCATCTGCCTTTTCCACCAGGTAGTTTTTGTCCTTATCCAGCCTTAGGAGTTTAAAATGGGGGAATCTAGGTCTCCCTTGGTCTTAAGCAATCGATCTATATTAGAACCTTAGAATATTAAATGTCAAAGCTGAAAAGCACTTTAGAAATTTTCTAACTCTAGAATGGCCAAGGAGTTTTAATACATGTTGTGACTTAGATTCATTAGTAGTAGCTGTTGGAGAGCTGCCTGGAGGATTCTGAGGATGGCCTGGGCTTATTTGCAAAGAGTGTTGTGGTTGGTTATGGATGTCAGGGGTGGATGTGGGATGGGGACTGGTGGCAAGCATTTCACTGACATCCTTGATAACCCTACTCTTCTTTTTTCACTGGAGATAAAACTGACCCAAGGTCAGACTTACCCAAGGTCATATGGCTGGTTATAGGAATTTGAACCATAGCCAATATGTCTCAACTAACAGTCCAGAATCCTACATCCCATGGATGCTATATTTAGCCTCTCAGTCTAAACCCCCTCTGTTCCACCCCTGGTCTACTTCAGCACATGAGTCTTGGGCTGGATCCCAGTCCCCTCTTCCTTCTTGGCTGTCTTCTGTTGCCATATGTGAGCGTGATTCTTTGGGCCAAATTCCTAGGAGTAGTTTCTGTTTCCTCTGTGTCTCTCATAGTTAAGCCCAACAAAGTTCTAGCACTTCAGGATGGGTAAACTTGGTAACAGATTAATTCTCTGCCTCTGATTTGCCTCCCCTCCCATCCGTTCATTTATTCATGAAAACATGTTTTAGGTGCTTGCCATTGGAAATATTAAAATTGTGACCAAAAAGGCTACCAACACTTTCGAGCAGTGACTTAAATGTGTAATTCTGCCCGTTCTGTCTCGTAGTGGACATTTCTCTCTTTTTCCTCCCACTGCCAACAGCATCCTGTTCTTCACCAGGGGTCTTATTCTTCCTTCCCCTTCCACATGATTCTATTGGAGATGTCAGTCACACCAGCCCATGCTATGACTACACAGGTGCATATATGACAAAACCTGTCTATGATAGTTAAATAACGCTGCTCTTCTTTTCCAAAAGATGGTGATGCTCTCTTCTCAGAACCTGGGAATATGTTTTACATATTGGCTTCCATTTACAGATGAGTCTGCTCTTTGAAACACATTGTCATTACATGGCAAAAGGGACTTTGCAGATGGAAGTAGGGTTGTGGACCCTGAGATTATCCTGGGTTATCCAGGTGAGTCCAAAGTGATTTCATGGGCTCTTATAAGTGGTCTCTAGAAGCTGAGAATGGCACACAGAAGAGGGAATAAATTCTGGCAAAAAACTGAATAAGCAGGAAAACAGATTCTCCCCTAGAGCCTACAGAAAGGAATGTATCCTTCCGGCACCACCTCTGCAGGATTTCTGAGCTCCAGAACCATAACTTAATAAATGTGTGCTTTTTAAAGCCACTTGATGCGGCAAGAGAAAACACAAACACCAATCAAATCTCCTGGCCACAGGGACTGGCCCAGAGATGGGCATGTGATTCAAGCTGAGCCAATGAGAGTCCTTCTCCCAAGAGTCCTTTTCCCAAGGGTCCAAGAAGTCTTTTTCTCTTGATGGAAGCTGTAAGTTGCGTGGCCCTGGACCTGCTGGGAGCATAGTCCCTGCCAAGTAGAGAAGCTGATAAAAACTGGGCCAACACATGGCAAGGGTTGGGATGGGAGTCAGTGCAGGTCCTGACAGGGTTCCTCTCCAGCTGGGCTTAGCTCCAGCTGAGGACAGCTCCACCCCTACCCTTCCGTGTCACATAAGCCAATTAACTCCTTCTTTTGTTCATATTCATTTCAGTTGGCTTTCTGCTACTTGTCATTGAAAGACTTCTGATTAATTCATGCCCGTCAAAATACCAATCCCTGGTCTTCCGTACTTCCATACAAGATCACTTCTTCAGTTAACACATCTTCTCTAAAAATAACCCAGTGAATGCATATATCCCTTGTGAGTCTTGGTACATGAGCAGAAATGATTTTATCAAATAACAGCTTCCATTGAGCGATGACAGAGCCCAGAGGGAACAGTACACACAGTAGGGGTTTTGATATAAGAGGGGATGGGGAAAGATCTGGACCATGGGTGTAACAGACCAGGGAGGTGTGGGAGAGGGTGTGGTATAGAGTAAATGAGTGAATGCAGGTGGAGGCAAACCATATTGATCTTGAACACTGGGACAGAAGTAAGGGTTAAAGAAGAGAAGGGAAGTAACCTTCTGGAATCTACGTGGTGCTATATACTTAGCCAAGATTTTCAGTCATCCTCGGCTTTCATGACAATTTTGATAATCTGTCGAATCACAATTCCTGTAAAAGCCAGGTAAGTGGCAGAGCCACCCCAGAGGAAGGAGGACACCTGTTCCTGGGCATGCCCCTAGGGCTGCCAGTGCTCCCCTACATCAAGTGCCTCTCTACCCCTTGGATTAACTGCCCGAGTAGGCTGCTCTGAGGGCTACCAGGGTGGCCACTGAAGTCCTGAGTGGGCACAGACAAAGTGCCCACAGCTTTCTGGAATGTCACAAGGTAGAAAGGCATTTTTCTATAGAAAAGCAACACAAGACAATCTCCCTATGCCATTCGCTTATTGTTGGAGTTTGAAATTCTGCCCAAGTGTTCATAGTTCTTAGTTGTCAGCAGTTTAGCTTGAAACAATAGTGAAAACAGTCCTCTTGGCCTCTACCTAAACTTCAGCAGAGAAAAAACAGCTTCAGAAGTTGAACTTGAATGGTCTCCTTACCTTATTTGCCCTGACCTTGAGTTGCACTGCACTAACAAGGAATCTAGAACATGGGGCATGGAAATGGTGTGTTTATAAGATGAGGCTCAGGCTTACATATTCTTTGAGTCAGAGCCTCTGGAGTTGGTGATTTAGTAGGGATGTGGGAGGGAAGTGTGTTGCCAACTTGAGAACCCCCTTCTTAGGTTCAGCATTTTAAGCAAATTTGAAAACTCTAATCTTTCAGCTTTGGGAGTTTATTTTCTCTTGGAAAATGTCTGGATCCTTGTTCTCTGTAAGAAGGGAAGGAAAAGGCTAAGAGTGAAGATGACAGGTTTACTTGGGCATGAAATCACTGTTGGCCAACTCATTATGTTTGAGTTAAGTGTCAAAAAATCTGCAATTTACAAAAGAAGTTTTCCTGAAATTACACATGGGATGGATAATTGAGAGCAAACTGCCTGGGCAGTCCGGCTGGAGCAGTACTGCCCTTTCTGGGAACTTGTCCCTCCCAGTGTAGAGCCCCTGGGACAAGTTGTTTCCAGCACCAGGGTCTGACCCACACCTGCTGAAGTCTCCAGCCCCTGGCCTTGCCCAAATGCCCTCATTTTCTGAGCAGCCCTGAGGCAAGTCTCTAGTTTGTTTGTAAGATCTGTAAGTATTCAGTTTTGTAGTTCCACCTGATAATTTTTTATGTGAATCCTGGGAAAATTGGTAAACAATTAGAGTTTTATATGGCCTGAAAGGGAGGGAAGCTGTATCCTCCCCATTTAGCAATAAGTGATTGACAGCTTCTCTATCTGCAATGGACGGTCACCAATGCCATCAGAATCTAGAAGTGGACATTCTAGAGTTTTCTATTTGTACTTTTTGTAGTTCTGATCCGTAACTATCTCATCTCCCTATCTTTTGGCTGCTTTAATACATGGAAGAATATTCTCAAATTCCATGATAGCATGCAGGGCCTATCTGGAAGCCCACAACAGGCCATGAAATTTTAGGTCAGTGCAGTAAATGGCTTATTTCAAAAAGCCTATACATAATGTGGCTTTCTCAGTTAATGTCCTGCATACAGGGTTTTCTTAACTCTCATTTGTTTATTGTTTCTGTGTGTGTGTGTGTGTGTGCGCGCGCAGCACACATACGTGCGCGCAGATGTTAGGAGTTTATACCATTGTTAATTGACATTAATAGTATTATTTGTCATTCAGGGAGCACCAAATTAATCTTTAAAAACTGAGAGTAAATTATAAATGTTACCCAAAGAAAGAGAGAATCTGGAAAGAGTCAGTGAGCATAGGGACCTCTTTAGAAATATTGGCATAAGTTTTGCAAATTTTGGCTTCCCACATGAGGCCCAGTGGTGTGGACCAGCTTTCTGTTCCAATGCCAAATGGTCCCTTGCTATAGGGAGCAAGGATTGAGTATACTCTGTGCCCATAGGAAGGAAGGGCTATTTTATGCCCAGGGTGTTCATATGATCCGAGTACAGACCAAGGGAAGTTCCTCTCCTCTGATATCAGACGGTCTATGAAGAAGCAAAAGCTCCCCAGTGAACAGCCTTTCCCCTGGCCTCTCCTGACTGAAGTGTAAATGATTTTTGAGAGCGGACTAAGCCGGTCAATAAATTCATTCTTTGAACTTCTCTGACTGGGTAGTGGTTCTGAGACTTTGAAAATCTTCAAAGATCTCAGCCTGTGAAATCAATAGCTCATGTTTCAAGTTGCCGGAGTTAAGGCAAGAATTCCGCTCAAGGAGCACTGTGTTGAGGACCTGGTACATGGGAAGTAGTGTTCTGGACACTAAAGATGCTACTGAGCGAGGAAGAGCACAGTCCCAGCCCGTGAGGAGCAATCTGGAAAAGAACAGAGGACAAGGACATACATGCCAGTAGGCCTAGTAAAGACAGCTGCAGGAACCCAGGATGAGGATAGGCACATTGGGTTGGGCTTGGAGGAGGGAAGATGGGGAGGGCTAAGGGCTCTTCTCATGCAAGTACTTAGGTAAGTCAAAAGTTGGGGAACCACAAAAGTGATCCAAAATATCCTATCCTTGTGCATTTCTTGACTGAAAAGTTTAAAACAGTAACACAAATACTAATGACACCTAATATTTATCAAGCATGTACCCAATATCAGATGTTATGAATTTATGTAAATTATGTCCTTTAATCCTTACCATAAATTCTGAGATTTGTAAAGCCACTCCTTTTTTTTTTAAAAAAAGATTTATTTATTTGTTTGTTTATTTATTTATGAGAGACACACAGAGAGAGGCAGAGACATAGGCAGAGGGAGAAGCAGGCTCTCCACGGGGAGTCCGATGTGGGACTCCATCTGGGGACCTGAGCTGAAGGCTGATGCTCAATCACTGAGCCACCCAGGAGTCCCCCTTTGTTTTTCAGATGAGAAAACTAAAACTCAGAGAGGTCAAGTAACTTGGCCAGGATTCTTCAGCTAGTTAGTATAAGAACTGGGGTAAAAATCCATGTCTACCCATGTAAGTCCAGTGTCTTCCCCCTAAATCTTTCTTTTCTTTCTTTCTTTCTTTCTTTCTTTCTTTCTTTCTTTCTTTCTTTCTTTCTTTCTTTCTTTCTTTCTTCTTTTCTTTTCTTTTCTTTCTTTTCTTTTCTTTTTTTGGATTGCCTTTTCTTTTCTTTTTTCCTTTTTATTCATTGTTGAGACCTGAAGAAGAGTCCTGTGGTCCTGGATCCTGAAAAGGGTCTACCAGAATTCAGGAGATCTTGTGCCTCTCTTGATCAAAGGCATGGCTCCTGGCAGCTGGGACCTATGTCTCACCGCATGCACCATGCATCACTAGCTTCCAGGTGCCAGGGTCTGGGGCTGAGGCCACACATATCCACAGTTGTCTGCACAGGGCCTGGCTCCACCGCAGGCTCTACGAAGTGAATGCCCGGGATGGGTCTTCTTTCTTTGCCAGGTTACTTCCCTCATCCATCTGCCTCATTGGCTTTTAATACAAGCAGGAAACAAAACTGAGAAAAGGAAAACGATGCTTTATAGAAAAGGAAAAGCATCTTCCTTTAGCCAGTGGGGCTCTGAGAAGGGGAGTGATGACTAAGGTTTGTGGGATACTGTTACCTGGCAGTGTTACCTGGTGATAAGGAGCCACAGAAGCCAGAGGCAGAATGGGCGATGCCATTGGTGCCTGTCCCTGGCTGATGCCCAAGTGTCTTGTCAGCTGAGGGTGGCAGTAGGGGCTGTCAACTTCAAGGAGGATGCCAACCAAGCCTGCAACACCCGGGGGGCAAACAGTTGAAGAAAACACATACTCGAGGAGAATGTTTGGCTTACAGATGTCACTAAGCTGAAGCTGTGATTCCTAAGAGCAAATAAATCACTGCTTGCAACATTAGATCCCACCAACCTGATGCTCTCTCTCCTTACCCACAAGTGAGAAAGGATACAGGATAAACCACTTCTTGGCTGCCAGTCCTGGGACTCATTGATGAGCCAGTACACTGTGTTGAGTAAATCAGTAGTGGTGGACTCCCTTCCATGTTACTGAGGAGCAAGCCAGGGCAAACACATATTCTGATACACGTTGAGTGGGCAGGCCGAGGCACAGCGTGTCCTGCGCTCTTTCCCTTTGGCTCAGGTGTGAGATGTGGGTTGGCTATCACTGTATACTGGGGCAGGCATGATTGCGTCTTCTGACTTCAGAGGTCATTGTTCTTTAAGGTTGTATGCTCAGGAGCAGATGATCTGTCAGACGTAGGGCACCTGCTCTTTCCCAGTGAAGAGCCACTGATCAAAAACCACACTGGGCTTTGCAAACAGTGCTCACAAGCAGCAGCCAAAGGATGCTCTGTTGTGTGGTGTCTAGGCAATACTTCCATGCACCTTTGTGTCTTAACAGTATGTTTTCAATGATTAATAGAAAATATCCATCCCTATGCTTAGGAAATTGAGACAAAAATACAGCTATACTCTCATCATCCTAATTTGCTAATTATTGACACGCTTGCATACAAATTCCTAGTCATTTTATCTAAACTTTTTTTTTTTTTTTTTTTTTTTTACATATCTGTGGTTCAAGTCCACAACCATTCACTGAGCACCTACTAGTTACCAAGGCTGCTGAAGAAGTTCTGGGGGTTTTGGGGAATATCCACTTAACCAAATGGTAAGTGACTTAAATGATTTTTAAAATGAAATCAGATATGGTTAAACTATGCAGTAGAGGCAAACAAATGTGCATGAATCAAATGTCAATTCCAGCTAAGACTTCAAAGATGGACTAGTACTATACAGCCTCAGTGTGTGGGGTGGAATAAGTGGGCTAGCAGCAGGCTTCCTTAGGAGGCCTTTGCAGCTGATTGAGGACCATCCCATGAGAGATGAAGAAAACCCATTGAGGACTGGACAGAATGGAGGACAGGTATTCTTACAATGTGGAGTTGAGAGGTCTTGGGAGCTGGTATGTATAAGACAAGAGGCAGAGGAAGGAGTTGATATTTTAAACTAGTTTCCTTGGATATTTTACAGAAATTGGGTTTGTGTGGCTCTTGATCCTTATGGCAGCACACTGTCTATTACAGCTGCCCGACAATAATGCAGATAGCAGTCAGAATCTTAGCTTGCACTGACTGAGTTCCCTCTATGGGCTAGGCATCGTGCTGACCTCTTCGCATGCGTTATCTTGTTTAAGCTTTACAACCACCTATGAGGAAGGTTCTATTGTTATATTTCCTTTACAGATGAAAAAATTGAGGGTCCGAGATGTTAGGCAACTTGCTCAAGATTAAACAGCTTTTCACACGCTAGCACCCACGTGGCTGAAACATCAGGAAGTCATCTTCCAAGATGAGAGACCTCACAAAAATATTAACAGCACCTCCTCAGTTTTATTAGAGTCCATTGAGTATGAATCTTTCTGCATAATGTAGTTCTTTTGGATATTAGAAACATAGTCCCGGGATCCCTGGGTGGCGCAGCGGTTTGGCGCCTGCCTTTGGCCCAGGGCGCGATCCTGGAGATCCGGGATTGAATCCCATGTCAGGCTCCCGGTGCATGGAGCCTGTTTCTCCCTCTGCCTGTGTCTCTGCCTCTCTCTCTCTCACTGTGTGCCTATCATGAATAAATAAAAATTAAAAAAAAAAAAAAAAAAAGAAACATAGTCCCTTTTGTATGCCTTTTTTTAAATTTTATTTTTATTTTTTTATTGGTGTTCAATTTACCAACATACAGAATAACCCCCAGTGCCCGTCACCCAATCACTCCCACCCCCTGCCCTCCTCCCCTTCCACCACCCCTAGTTCGTTTCCCAGAGTCAGGAGTCTTTACGTTCTGTCTCCCTTTCTGATATTTCCCACACATTTCTTCTCCCTTCCCTTATATTCCCTTTCACTATTATTTATATTCCCCACATGAATGAGAACATACAATGTTTGTCCTTCTCCGACTGACTTACTTCACTCAGCATAATACCCTCCAGTTCCATCCACGTTGAAGCAAATGGTGGGTATTTGTCATTTCTAATGGCTGAGGAATATTCCATTGTACACATATACCACATCTTCTTTATCCACTCATCTGTCGATGGACACCGAGGCTCCTTCTACAGCTTGGCCATTGTGGACATTGCTGCTATAAACATTGGGGTGCAGGTGTCCTGGCGTTTCATTGCATCTGTATCTTTGGGGTAAATCCCCAACAGTTTGTATGCCTTTTATAAAGCTTTAACAACTTGGTGAGAAGGCCTTTTAAAAGATAGCCTATAAATCTCTGGTCTCTTATGTAGATTATTCTGTATATCATTTAACCTTTGATTGAAGGGTTGTTTGGCTTTCAGGAGCATCCAAACTGTCATTCGGAGAGGCTCTCAGGGTGCCAAGATGGGTGGGGTTCTTGGTCTCCCTGGAGCTGGCCCCTGTCTGCCACTGCCTGCAGCCTCCATTCCCTGTCTGCCACCTCTGGTCCCCGCTTCCCTTGTCCTCTCCATGTTTATCTTCCTACTTTCCTTTCCCATCACTTCCTTGCTCAGCTTCCACAGGAAGCATATTGGCTCTTGATGCGAAAGGCTGCTGTGTACCAAGTGCCAGACTCTGTGAAGTCTCTACATGGTCCTGGTTCATCCTCACCACTGTCCTGGGGGCATCTCAGACTCAGCTTCCAGCCGAGAACACTGGCTTAGCCATAAGGCCATTTGTGTCTCCACGCTTACTTGCTTTTTTGAGTGTGGAGCTGGGATTTGAACTCATGTCTATCTAATTCCAATCCCATTTTCCTTAAGATGTGGGTAGTGCCATCTGTAATAACTGGGCCTGCTCTTGGCCTTGCACATGACAAATGAAGGCATAGCCGTAGCCTACATTGCTTCTGGCTTGTTTTCACTAGAGCGACAATAAGCTCAAGGAGTATTAGGGAGGTAGCAGAGTCCTGCATGATACTCGGTAAGGAGCTCAGGTTCTGGAGACAGAGCTGAGGCTAAGCCCTTCATCTGCACACACTTGCTCTGTGACTTGGGAGTAATACCAATGGGGCAGGGGTGTTGCTGAGGTGCAAACAGCGGCAATCTTGTTTATGCGCGGACATTGCCACTCCAGTCGCCTGCCAGGCAGGGTGAGCATTTCTCTTTCTCTCTGCACCCGTGCCTTACCCTGTGCCCTTCTGTCCAGCTCAGGTCTGTGCGGCTGCTGTCTTGCCCCCTCTCCCATCCCTCCCCCTCCTTCTTTCCTCTCTCCCTGCCTCTGTCTCCTCTTTCCTCCCACCTCTTCCTACCTCCTCCTCCCTAGACTCACTCCCTTTCTTCTAGTCCCCAGATGGCCCCTGACCCTACAAGTTGCTGATTCCAGGTAACCCAGCGGTTGCTGCTGGCATGTTCCTGTACCTTGGCATGCGGCATTCCTCCCCAGCAGCCATGTCTGCCTCGAGCATGCAGCCTGCTGTAGAGTGCAAGTTGCTACCCTGCCACCGATTATGCCCATGTATCATAATTGTGCGTTTTTTTCCTTGAAAGCCAAATGATGAAGCTAATAGGGTTCATGCTGAGAACAGATGTTCTTATTTCTGCCCAGATGCTGTACATGGCAAGGATTCTCTGATTCTTTTGTACTTTCATTTAAAGTGTTGCTGGTTGAAAGGTTCTTGGGAAGGGCTGAAAAATCATGCTGTCCTTCCAGTAAAGAACTGGGCACAGGTCTTGAGGGGGTGTGAAGTAGCCATCCTTGGCATTTTATAATCCATCTGCTTCCTGAGGACATTATCCTGTTCCTATTTGAAAACTGCCTTTGCTCGCATTTTATAATTAGGCATTCAGATTTTCGCTTTTCTAGTTGTTTCAATCTCAGGGTAATGTGGCAATTAACAATTCTTCCATTTTCTGCTTTATTTCCTCTTCTCTCCATACTTGGAATTCATGGAAGGTTTTTCCTTTCCATTAAGAATGCTGAAAGACTAGGATAGTGTTATTCATTCATTTAATATTTATCGAGTGCCTTCCATGTGCAAGGCACTAGTGTATGAAACAGACAAACTTTCCACTTTCATAGGGACAATGTTCTGGTCAGGGAAGTCAGGCAATAAACAAACAAATAAATAAACTCATTTCAGATTGAGGAAGTGCTACAAAAAAGGAGCAAGATGGAAAATACAGACAAATTGGGAAGTGAGGGTGACTTTGTATAGAGTGGTCAAGGAAAGTCAGTGAAGTTGAGGTAAGGGGAGAACATTCTAGAAAGGACAAGTGCAAAGGCCCTGGGGCAGTGAAGAGTTGGGACATTAAAGGCCAGCATGGTTGGATGTGCTGAGAGCATGGGAGAAGCAAGACAAAGTCAGAGTGGATCCTATATACCAGCACCTGGCTAAACTCTACAAGGAGTTCCTTAACCAACACTTGATGGTGGGGCTGATAAGTAGTACACGTGTTCTCCTTTACCCGTTAGGGAAAGATTAACTCAGGCACATGAGCTTAGTATGGCCTGTGCCCATGGTCACACAGCTAGCAATATGGAGAGCTAGGATTAGACTTTTTATCTCTCTGGCTTCAAAACCCATGCTACTAATCAGTGCATGTGTCACCTTGTGCTTTAACACAAGGAAGAATGTTCTCAAATAATGGAAGGAGAATATGTGAGCTCCTTGTTGTTGGAGGTGCTCAAGCTGAGATGCCATCATTACTCAGGGAGGTTTGTAGGCAGAGATGTGGCTGCATGACTTCCAATCCCTCTTCCAACCCTGAGATGTCACAGTGGTTCAGGAGCTAAGGAATTATGGGCCAGCTTGTTCACAGCTGTGGAGAGGTAGAGAGCCCAGCAAGGGCATAGGCTTCTCTCTTCAGATGTACTCTGCATATTTGCCACTCTGTTCCAGCAAGAGCCTATATGTATGTTGTCCACTCTGTTTCATAGATCTCAAACCTGTGAAAAACCAAATGGGAAGCACTGAGATGGTGGCCTCAGAAGTGGGGATTGGCAATGACTCACCTTATATTTTTCAACATTTTCCATCCTGAGCTACTTCTTAGTTAAAAGTACCACAATTATTAGGAATGGCCCTTCTGTATAAAAAAGCGCTTCTTTTTAATTTTCTGAAACTATTGCAAGCTGATAAGCACATTGCTTGATTTCCCCAGTCCTGAAATGGGTGATCTAGGTGGAGAAATAGTGGGACCTGGAGATGGGCACAGATAGAAAAGTGTTCTGGGCAGAGAATATACCAAGCGTAGATCTGCTGGTCTCCCAGACCTGCCTGAGGCCCTACCTTCAGAAATGCTTTCCTTCAGGTCAGAGGGAAGGGACCTCCTTTCCCACATGTTGGTTGTATAAAATAGCAACTGGCATCTATTAGTTTGAACCATTGGAAACTGCAATATTTTTGGTTGAATTGGCTAAATATAGTAATATGGAATAATAGTAATAATACTAGCAATTAAGCAAGTGGTAGGCATTGAAGTTTGCTCATTAGTACTTGGATCTGCAAAGGATTGTAATGTGTTATTTTCTTTGATGGTCTCATTTCTCACTTGATAGCAGAAGGGTGGCTAAGGGAGGGAAAGCATGGTTTTTAATTTTCTGATTTAATGCAATTCTGGCTCTCTGATTTCAAACAGCCTCTTTTATGTTAACAGAGTTCATTTTGAGAAAATATTGGTCCTTTGGGATTTCTTCCTGCTCCTCTCCTCTTTCCCTTCATCTAACAGTGCCACAGTCTCAGAGCAGCTCAGGTCACATTATGGGGCAGGGGAAGGAGTCCTCAAGGGTGTCCCCGGGTCCTTGCTGGGTGTCCCTGGGTCCTTGCTGGCCTTGCCAGAACTGGGTGTCCACCAGTGTGAGTGACTTCGGCAGGCTCCTGGGGACACCTATAGGCTGGGCCTCTGCCTCCGCCTGGAGGCCCTTGGAGCTGTTGCCTCCTCTTCCTGATAGTCTTCTTTCTGATCTTTTGGTTTTTGTAGCATCGCTGAGATCCGTGGGGGCTGGTAAACTTTTAACCGCCTTCTTTCTGCGTGCCTCCATCGAGTGGGGCTCCGGAGGCTGCGCCTGTGCTTCCCTCTGTCCAGGCTTCTCTGCCCGCTTGTGGACCATACCAGATATGCTGGATCCCAGTGAGGCTTTCTGCAAAAGGCTTTCAGGCTTTGCCCAAGGAGGAGGGACCCTGACCTCGGTATGCTAGTAGTTTCTCAAACACATAGAGAGCTTCGAGGAATTTCATCTCCTCTCCCAGCTTCCCTCAAGATTCACTTTAATGGTAATGGGCAAAGAGAAGTGGGGACCCTCCTGGGGGGAGTGGGGACCCTCCTGGGGCTGACTCCTGCCCAATTCCACCCCCCCCTTTTTTTTTTAGCACAAACACATTTATTTACTAGCCAAAGGGATGATCCTAATTAAATCAACACTTTGAAATATTCGCATGTAAAATGTTTGTGATAAAGATAATTGAACACAGTGATGAAAAAAAAGCAGTATGGAGAATCGCTCATTGAACTGAGCTTGTTCATCCTCACAGCTAATTCCTGTCCAAAATGATGGAATTTTTACTCTACTTTTTCATAGACCTGAGTACCGGTGACACTGTTCGTGATGCATTCCGCCACTAATTTCCCATCTTCCAATTTTCTTGTTATCGTGCTTTCCTTGCCGTCCCGTTCCTGATGTGGAGCCGGCCGCCGTCTGTGCAGTCGCAGACAGTCTGAGTTCTCCTGCCATCAGCTGCAGCTGCTTCAAACTCCTCTCCCAGACGACATGAAAACTGTGTTGTTTTCAAAGTGCTCCCAGTTTTTACGGCGAGGTTTTTGCCGCCAGAAGAGATGACACGGTCTGGTTCGGCCGCCGCACTCGGCAGAGCCACTCCCACTCCTACGCCCTTCCCGGGTCCGCCGCAGCCTCTGTGCTCGGGCCGGGCCGCAGGGGGCCGCGTGGGCGCCCCGGGGGGGGGGGCAGGAGCCCGGTCACGCCGCGCGCCCTCCCCTCCGCCAAGGCGCCAGCGTGTATCAGGGAACACCTCGCCGAGGGGCGAAGGTGGCGTCGATCCTAAGCGGGGACCGCGAGGATCTTCTTCCAAGTCTGGAACGTGGAAAGGCGAGGACCTTCAGACCACGAAGAAGGAGTTGACCCAGATGAAACAGAAGGTGGACTCTCTACTGGAAAGCCTGGAAAAAATTGAGAAAGAACAGAGCAAACAAGGAGAGATGGAGAATGCTAAGTCAGAAGAGGAGCAGAGCAGCAGCTCCCTGAAGAAAGAGGAGACCAAGGTGCAGATGGAGTCTGAGGGGTGCAGAGCACTCTGCTGAGGAGGGGGACTCACTGGACGACGAGGACAATGAAGCTCGGGGGGATGACCGCCTGCAGTTGATCAAGGATGATGAACAAGAGGCTGAGGAAAGAGGATGACAGAGACAGCGCCAATGGCGAGGAGGACTCTTAAGCACATAGTGGGGTTTAGAAATCTTGTCCCATTATTTCTCTACCTAGGCGCTTGTCTAAGATCAAAATTTTTACCAGATCCTCTCGCCTAGTATCTTCTTCAGCACATGCCCACTGTTCTCCCCATCCTTATCCTTCCCATGTTCATTAATTCATATTGCCCTGTGCCTAGTCCCACTTTCACTTCCTTTGATGTTCCTAGTAGTTACGTTAAGTCTTACCCTGTAATTTTTGCTTTTAATTTTGGTACCTTTTTATGACTTAACAATAAAAAGGATGTGTGGTTTTTTAAAAAAACAAAACAACAACAACAACAACAAAAAACAGGAGACTCTTCCTGTCTCCTCCTACTTCCCTTCTGGGTGGAAAGAGCTCCCCTTAATGTCAGATCACCCTCTTTTCCTCCTTGATGGAAGTTTTCTGCAGATTAATTTATGTGTTTCTACTTTATAACATTCTCTGGTCTTGGTGGAATGAACGTCACCCTTGCTTGGGAATCAGTGTTAGGGTCCATTTGAGAGACAGTATGCTTGATTTCTATGAAAGGTGAGATAGGTGCCAATCACTTTGATTTGATCCTCCTAACAACCCTGTCTACAAACTCATTTTATAGCTGATGCAACATAGGTGGAGAGATGGAATGATGTGTCTGAGATCATGCAGAATGATTGTTGCTGCAGAACCAGGATTTAGAATCAGACCTCCCAGACTATAAAATGTAAGGAGTGCACATTAGCTGTAACCATCACGTCTGAAATATTGCTAATACTAGGGCACCTGGGTGGTTCAGTCAGTTGAGTGTCCTGCTCTTAGTTTTGGCTTAGGTCCTAATCGTGGGGTCCTAGGATTGAGCCCTGCGCCCTCAGTGTGAAGTCTGCTGGAGAGTCTCTCCCTCTCCCTCTGCTCCTTCGCCTGATTACATGCACTGTCTCTCTTTCTAAGATCAATCAATAAAATCTTTAAAACATCACTAATACAGCACATATGTGTATCATATAAGTGTGCTTTTTGTGGGAACACCATATATTCAGATTCAGTGTTCTATTCCCAGGGCGAGTGTAGGCTGAATGACAGGCTGTCTGAGAGAAGCTACCAGCAGATGGTCGCGGCCAGCAATCAGAAGTGGAGAACATTGTTTTGGAGTCAAAGTGATGGTGAACCATGAACCCCAGAGGCAGGTAGGAAGAGCAGCAGCAGACTTAGCAAACATTGCCAGCTCCCACAGACCAGCTGATGGCCTGTGTGAGCCCAGAATGGAAAAGATTGTCACATGTTGGGTGCCTGGCCTGGACCTCACATCAGGCGGTGAGTATTGTCCATTCTGACCATGAAGGTCAGAGACTAAGGCATGAATACAGTGTGGGTCTAGTTGCTCTGGCTTCTCACTATGCCAACCTGTCAGCCCAGTGTGGGAACTCGGAGAGACAGGGCCTGGGAAGATCCTCCTGGCTACTCTCGCTCATGAGGACTTATGTAAGGCACAGGTGCCATGATTGTTGTGGGCCAGAGCACATACTACAGGACTGTCAAGGCCAATGAGCGAGACCTGAATGTCATGGGTGTAACTAGCTTTAGGGCTTCCATGGGAAGCATCGCTGTGTGAACTCACAATAGAGATGACATTTGACTTGGCTTCTGAATGGTGAGTGAGAGTTTGCCAAATAAGAAGTGGCAGAAGGTATTCTAAAGAACAGGAAACAGCAAATGCAAAGGTGTCAGAGCAGAAAGGTATGTCTATATGTGGGATCTAAAGAATACTTTGTTGCAGGGCTGGTGCCCATTATGCTGTGTGTTCTTGGGAGGTTGTATTTTCTACTCCCAAATGCACTTTCGGACATCATCATGGTGACAAATGTCTGCTCCCCTGCTTTGTCCCTGACTATTTCCTAGCCCCTCCCTAAGTGGAGCTTACTTCTCACTCTGACCTCGGCCCACAGACTCAGCCCACCCTGATCCTTAGCACCAGGCAATGACTTTTGTAACAAAAGAGCTCTGGTTTAATTCTGGATTTTACTTGATCTTTCTCTGGTGAAGACTTCAGCTTGGTCCTCAGAGACTCATAGATAGGCCCATAGCCCCGTGTCCTCCTGGTTTTACAGATCTTCAAACATTTGAGTCCTTTTTTTGAAACTTAAGCTCAATGACTGGAGACCTAACACGTGCTGTAAAATTCCTGTGGTGCAGCTGCCTCTAAATTGATCCATTATTTGTTTAGAGGAGCTACTTTTTTCATCATTCTCTGAAAAAAATCTTGATACTAATTATTTATTGTTTCCAAAATTGCCTCAGTCTCCATGTGTTGGCTCTGAGGTTTTCTCTCAGTTACCACTTTGTATACTCTGTGCTCTAAATTATTAGTGCTAAGCCCATTCCTTATGTGCTCCATACTATATCCACATTGGGAGTCCATCCTCCCTTCTTCCTTCTTTCCTTCCTTCCTTCCTTCCTTCCTTCCTTCCTTGAGTGCCTTACTATGTGCTAAGCACTGGAAATAGAGCAGTAAGCAAGACAAAGTCTCTGGTATCATAAGCTTAAGTTTTAGTAAAGGAAGTCTGATAATACCCAAATAAATAAGTCAATCGGCAAGGTATTTAAAGACAAAAGATTGATGTGTTAGAGAGAATCTGACAGAAGGTAGAGAAGTGGTAGTGGGATGACCTCTCAGGGGACCTCTTTTTGTCATTTAAAAAGAGAAACTAAATGACGAAAACAGCTGAGGGAAGCACACTCCAAAAAGTAGGAATGGCAAGAGCATTTGCCACGTGGTGGGAAAAAAAAGCTTGAAGGCTTGCAAGAAGCAGTGGGGCATGCCATGAGACAGGTTAATAGACAAGAGCCCAATCTTGGGGAACAAGGCAAAGTTTTCATATTTTATTCTAATAGCACACTATGTTGATCCATGTTATGTGGGATCTATGTTAGTTAGGATGGATTAATAAAAAATGATTGCATTGGAAGATTCAAAGACTATACTGTGAGGATGGAGGCTTCAGTGAGGGTAAGAGCCACACTGAGAGACAGAAGTGCCCCATGCTTTTGTAGTGTTCAGGAGGCTACAGGGAGACAGCCAGTTTTCTAAATTCTTTTTTTTTAATATATATTTTATTTATTTATTCATGAGAGACAGAAAGAGAGAGAGGGGCAGAGACATAGGCAGAGGGTGAAGCAGGCTCCATGCAGGGAGCCTGACGTGGGACTCAATCCTGAGTCTCCAGGATCACACCCTGGGCTGAAGGGGCGCTAAACCGCTGAGCCACCCGGGCTGCCCGAGACTGCCAGTTTTCATCTTAAATGTCCATCATCAAGTCCAGAGGATAGAAATTGCTACCAACCCTTTAGCCTGGTAGCATCATATTCTTTCTTGAGAAGGTGTGTGTGTGTGTGTGTGTGTGTGTGTGTGTGTGTGTGCGCGCGCATGCAGGGAACATGAAATGTATGTCAGGCTGAACTTCTCATTTGTTTCCATTTTGTAACTCAAATAGCACATTGGCTTGGGTACTTTTGAGATGTCAGCTCTGGCTAAGAACTAGTGCAATTACAAACAGGGAAAAGGTATCAACGGGTCACCAAAACAAAGCACTTTCAGAACAAAAGTCAATATTGGCTTGCATAAACTACAGTGATTTCTTCCAAATTTTATTTAAGAAATAATTTTTTTGCATTAAAGGCATATAACTAACAACAGTGACATAGATTCATTTTGCATCAAAAGAGATTGCGCTCACTCACAAATTTGTGCTGCCACATCCATTTAAGTTATGTAAACTGTGAGGGAAGGTTTCTCTTGCATATCAGTTGAACTGGACCATAAAATGATATAGTTACCTAAAGAATTGTTACACATAATACTTATCTATACAAATCAAAATTGTCTTAGTACAATAGATTCTGAGGTTAAGACACCGACTGCCCTCCATCACTGCTAGCTTAAAATACCGAAGTACCCTTGTGTCTTTATTAATTGACTCTGCATTTTATAAATACTGGAGAGCTAACAAATAACTAATACCATGGGAAAAAGTGAAGGAAAATTAATTCCAAGTGAAAGATAAGAAAAAAGGCAAGAGGACAGGGGTAAAGGAGTCCTAGGCCGGGTGGAAGACTACTTTTTCCCGGCAGCCTCCTCTGGTGTTAAAGCATCAATATCTTTATGCCTTTTTTTGACAGTTGTCACAATTACAACAACTATTATGTAAACACAACATAGACTCAACATAGACATAAACTTATACCTGTATACACACATATGCATGTACAAACACATGCATATAATACATATGCATTGATTACAAAGGCATTTCACAAACATTCACTTATTCATTTAAATGACAGATATTTGAACTCTACAAAGTGCCAGACACTCTTCCAGGTAGTAAGAATATAGCGGTGAACAAAAAAGACAAAATCTCTGCCCTCAAAGAATTTCCATTAATTTTAATAATTCTGGGTTATTCTGTCAGATATTGATACCGTATTTGGCTTAGCCATTCTCCAATTGGTTTTGTGATCTAGTTGTTTCTCATAATTATAGAAGGTCCGCAAATTACGATGGTTCCGACTTAATGATTTTAGACTTTATGATGGTGAGAAAGAGGTACCCATTCAGTAGGAACCATACTTTGAATATTGCATTTTGACGTTTTCTTGGGCAGACAATATGCAGTGTGACCGTCTCCTGTGATAGCTGGGCAATGGCCACAAGGGTGAACAACTCATACACTGATAATCACTCTGTATCCATAGGACCATTCTACTTTTGTACCGTCAGTATAGTAGTTGATAAATTGCATGTGATATTCAACACTTCATTATAAAATAGGCATTGTGTTAGATGATTTTGCCCAAAAAAGGCTAGTTTAAGCTTTCTGAGCATGCTTAAAGTCAGCTAGGCTAAACGATGGTTTGGTGGGTTATGTGTATAAATACATTTTTGATTTGTGACATCATCTACTTTTGATGAGCTTGATGAGGACGTAACTCCATTGTAAATCCAAGAAGATTTGTATTAAAAAATGTTGCACTAAGCATCCTTGTACATTTTTGTTCTATCTGTAGGATAGATTTTTTATTTAAAACTTCTACAAAAAGTTATTCCCCCAATTAAAAGCTTTGAAATGAGTTTCATTATGAATTATGCATTGTGATTAATGCCATTTTGCCAAATCTAGAAAATCATTTTAATAAAAGATTAGGGGAAAACTCCTCTTGTGTTCTTTTTCTATTTCCCTGCCTTTTGCCATATGCCAAAAAAAAATTTTTTTTTTTAATGATTTCCTTGCCAGTAACTACTCTTGGCATAGCCAGAAGCTGAACATCTTGGGGGCGGGGAGGAGGCGGAAAGGAGCATTTGGCTCCAAATTGCATAATTTGGCAAGTTTTCCTACTACGGTAGTCATGTTTTTGCAAGATTCAGTGAACTTTCTAAAGGCTGACTCTCCATCGATAGTTTGCTGCAGCAAAACCATGACAGCATGGCTGCCTCTCTCTCTTGACTCACTCCTCTCTTCCCTGTAGTTCAGGGCTCTGTGGAGGTCATTTGTTCAGGTTCTCTCGCCTAGTGCTGTAGGCCTTGCTTCTTCTTTATTCCTTCTTGCATTTAAACTCTTTTTTGAGTACAGGGGACACACAATGTAACACTAGTTTCAGGTGTGCAATATAGAGATTTGATATGTCTGTACATTACTGTGCTCATGGCAAGTGTAGCTACCATCTATCACCATACATGGCTTTTACAATTTTATTGACTCTATTCCTTAACAGTAGCAAATATTCTTGAGCACTTACTCTGTGCTAGGCACTGTGATAAGCCTTCATCTTTTTTGTTTCATTCCCTTAAGAACCCTACAATGTAGGAACCATCCTTCTCATCTCCCATGTGGGAAAATAAAAGATGAGAAAGCAAGTGCTCAAAGTGCACACAGCTATAAGTTGGAAGATCTGGGATTTTTTTTTTTTAAGATTTCATTTATTTATTCATGAGAGATACAGAGAGAGAGAGAGAGAGAGAGAGAGAGGCAGAGACACAGGCAGAAGGAGAAGCAAGCTCCATTCCATGCAGGGAGCCTGATGTGGGACTCCATCCCGGGTCTCCAGGACCACACTCCGGGCTGAGGGCAGCACTAAACCGCTGAGCCACCCAGGCTGCCCAAGATCTGGGATTTGAAGCCAGGTCTTTTGGATTCTGGACCCCCACAGTTCTTTTTTTTTTTTTTTTTTTTTTAGATTTTTATTTATTTATTCATGAGAGACACACAGAGAGAGGCAGAGACATAGGCAGAGGGAGAGAGGCAGAGGGTCCCTACTGGGAGTCCAATGTGGGACTTGATCCTGGGGTCTTGAGATCATGCCCTGAGACAAAGGCAGATGCTCCTGCTGAGCCACCCAGGCGTCCCTGGAGTCTCACAGGTCTGAGTGCCATGCATCCTGTCTCATTTCTTGTCTAGGTTATGTCTGAGGGTGTTTCATGTTAGAGCACCTTTTCATTACTTACTTCTGTGGCACACATCAAGGCCATGGCCATGGACCAATGCTGAGCTTCTGAGGAACATAATAAGGGTATTTATGATGCTGCTGATGATAATTATGACCTCATCTTCCGAGACAGACCTACTATGTGGGATAGAGAAGACAAACAAATTTAGACTCAGAGACCTGAATTAGAATACTGTCTCTCTTACTTATTGAGCATTGTGACCTTTCCAGGTTTCTTACCTTGGAAAATAGTGGCCATAATAACTCCCTTATAAGTTGTGGTGAGGGTGAGACAGTATGTGGATAAGCGCCCACTAAAGGATACTTTTATTGACATTTCTTATTATTGTTGCAAGTGAAGCAAAGACAATTCAAATTTCCATGAGAATAAAGAATATAAGTCTGAGTTCCTAACTGAAGAGATACAAAAGTTTCCAGGAATTATGACATGGAGGACTCTTGAAAACATTACACAAAGTGAAAGAAGCCAATCACAAAAGGCCATATATTACATGATTCTATTCATATGAAGTATCTGGAATAGGCAAATCTATATGGACAGGAAGTATTTCAGTGTTTGCCTATGGCTAGGAGGTTTAGGGGGAATGATTTGGGGTTTTGGGGTGATACAAATATTCTAGTGTTGATTGTAGTGATGGTTGTTAACACTGAACATACTAAAAGCCATCAAGATGTGTACTTTAAGTGAGCGAGCTATAAGGTAGTTGATTTATATCTCAATTAAAAAGTTTGTTAAAAATAAGTTTCAGATGTCTGTTTAGTTCAAAGAAATTGAGAAATATCACATTCTATCATGTTTATAGTGAATGCATTTCTCAAAGAAAGAAGTGTCTCTTTCTTAGCCATGGCACTTAGACAAAAGTATTAAAAAATACGTATAAAGTTAAACACAAAAAAGCTAAAGGCAAAACAAACTCAGGAAGAGAAGCTAGACGGAAAAAAGTAGAAAGCTGGAAATGAGACTGCCTATAAGTCCACACTGAACCTGACTCATGCTCAGCAGGGTACACATTTTGAGCTGTTTGTGATTCATTCACCCTCTCTTGTGGGGAATCCATGTGACAAATGGCTTCCACGAAAAAGCAATTTGACCTTGCCCCACAGGCCACACAGATGTGTGTGTGGCAAGATGCCGAAGCAAGATGCGGACAATTGGGTACTTGCGGAATCAAACTGTGGTGTCTAAATCCCTATTAACTGACCTATCCAGGTCCAGCTCTGGGTGTTTGGTCTGCAGCAGATGTGAGACCTGCCAAAATATGAGAAGATGCAGAAGTAACTTGGTTATAAATGTCTTATCTTTTGTCTCTGAGAAAAGAAAATACCTATAAAAGTGCCTGGCTCATGTTAAGTCCTTAATGGATGTTTGTGGAAAGTATTGTTATTGGAATGAACCCAACCATAAAAGATCTTGTCTCCCTCCCTGATTCTTGGGTGGTGAATTCAGCAGAAAAAAAGACTTGAACCGCTTTTTGACATAATAACAATTTTTATTTTTGGTGGTACCTTCCACTTTGTAGGGTGCCCCTATGTCAATAGCTCATTTGATTTTTTGAACAGCACTATAGGTTCATTGAATGCTAGACAGTAGTATACTGAGAGATGTCTGTTGTGTTCAAGGTCACATTGGCCAGGGCCAAGACCCAAGTTCGGTCCTCTTTCCAGGACATGTAAGTTGAATTACTTGGCCTAGTTAGTCAACCTAATTTTTCAATGTTTCAAGGGATTATATTGATGCTACATCAAAGAGAGTGTTGTTGGTAAAACCATCACATATGGCAATGATGGGGACTGGCCAACCAAGCTACCACTTCTTGAGGCCAAAATGAAGGAGTGAACTATGCCTAAGGGCACAGAATCTAGTTCCTGTCAGAGAAGGAGCTTAACGAGGTGGTTAGGAGCACCATCACAGTTCTGTTACCTATAAATTTGGGGTAGTATCACCATCATATAAGATTGTTGCAAGGGTTGAGTGTGCTACTGTGTGCTGAGTATTTCACAGAGTGCTTAGCATGCAGTCAGTGCTCATTAAAAACTATATTTTAATCTGTCATTTCTTTTTCCTATTTATTTTTATTTAATCATTTCATTGTCATCCTCTTCACTGCCATTTGCTCGGGAAAATATAGGGCCATATTATAACAGCTGAGAATTTAGACCACTTGTGAGGAGGTATAGAAATAAATACTTGAGGGATTCAGGGTCAGCTGACATGCAGGGAAGATATGCTTTTTAGCTTAAAATTTGAAAACTGAGGCCAACCTGATCATGCTTGTTCTCCCCTTTCTCCAAATGCAATTTATCCATCTATTCCATTCTTCAGACCTTCTTTTCTCACTAACATTAGTAAGCCTCAACCATGCTTTAGATTTAAAGCCCAGGAGGCTTGACCTTTCCAGACATGACCATCCACTGAGTTGGAAAGAGTGGCTGCCAGGTCACCGAAACCATGGGTGAGAAATGACTGGGAAGGGGTGCCTGGGTGGCTCTGTTGTTAAGTGGCTCAAGTCATGATCCTAGAATCCCAGGATTGAGTCCCACATCTAGCTCCCTGCTCAGCAGGGAATCTGCTTCTCCCTATGCCCCTTACCCAGCTTGTGCTCTCTCTTTCTCTCTCTCTCAAATAAATAAAATATTTTTTAAAATTAAAAATAGTAGTAATAAAAAAGCAATGGGCAGGAAGATTTTGGACTAGAGGGCAGGCCGGGCTTGGGATGGATCATCTAGAGGGAATTAAGGGCCGGAGGACCAGGTTGTGATGTGAGACATGGGATTGGGGTTTATGTGAGCTTCAAAGGCAGAGCTGTGATCAGAGTCTAACTTATCCAGCTGAACTGGAAGGCATGGCTATAGTCTGGCCTCTCCATGGGCTGAACAAGATTGGAATTCAGAGGTCCACACAGGGCAAGAAGCACAGGCAGAGACATGATGAAGGTGAAGTGGGTGTGCAGTGGTGGAGGAGGCTGTGGCAGTATTCAGGTTTCAACATTGCTATCTAAGCAGCGAGACACAGGACTTGCATTGAGAGGCTGAGACACGTGAGTAGGCCTCTCAAACTCCCTATCACACACTGAGGTTGTCCCAGCTCAGGGGCATCAGCCCTTTGCCTCCCTAACCTCAGGGCAAACTCAGGCTAGCAGATGGGTGCTTGCCCTCCAGGCAAAGTACTGACCTTCAGAGGTTAGAGCTTGCAGCAGAGGGCTCTGAAGAGAATCCCATTAACTCTCAAATATCCAAATCTATTCTTGATGTTCCTAAGACATGAGAGGCAAATGCAAACTAGTAAGAGGTTCAGACTTTTAGTTTCAGATATTAAAAAGGGCTTAATTCTTTCATTCAAATGTATTTGATAGCCCCCTATTGGTTACTAATTAAATGTAGCAGGCCAGGAGGGGGCAAACAGAGCCAAGATCACCCAGGGTCTCTGCCATCTAGAGGGTGAGGATGGGCCTCAACCAGCATGAGAGAAGGAAGCAGAGAGGGGAGGATAGGCAGAGGAGCAGGGTCTAGAGCCTGGAAGGAGAAGCCAGTTCCCTCAGGTTCAACAGACAAAGACTATGTCCAGTGAGCCAGACTGCAGGGATCAGGAACCACAGAGCCTGGGACACAGAGGCTCAGAGGTTCAGAAAGGGCACTACCAAAGCCCTGAATGGTAACCCCAGCAGGTGCAGAGTGCAAGCAATCCAAAGGGAGAACTGGCCTTCTCAGCATCACCTCTCCTCCCAAATCAGGTGAAAAAGATGACTGAAGAGACACGGAAGCAGCTCTAAGTACATGCAAACCAAGTGGTGGTGCTCCAATGGGAGTGTACATCAGGATCACCTAAAGTGTTTTGTAACACAGCTCACTGGGCCCCACTCTCAAGTTTCTGATTCAGTAAGTTTGGGGGAGAGGGTGTGGAGTGGGCCTTGCCCGGAGCATTTGCATGTCTAACAAGTTCCCAGGTGCAGCTCATGGGCTGATCTGAAGGTGACACTTAAAGACCTGAGCACGCTGGGGCAGTCACTCTGAATTCTTGGCCTATGAAAGAAATGATAAGCAGAGGAAGTATGTCTGGACTGTCCTGGCAGCCTCCTCACCATGGCAGGTGTTTTAACTTGGCTCTGGCACAGGCCCAGACCCACCCAGAGGTGACACCAGACTAAGAGCCCTGGTGTGGGTGGTGCTGTTACTGCTTTCTCCATCTCTTTTCAATCTTGGGTGGGGATAGATCCTTTGCTTGAGGGCCTGGTGACCTCTCTCCTTTACCTCCACAACTTAGGGATGCTCGGGACAGGTTAGGACTATCACTTAGGGACACAGACAGTTTAGGGGCATTTTTATTTTCTGGAATATTTGCACATGGGCAAACATCTTCTGTATCATGTTGACTCTCTTCCCTCACTCTTCATCTGCCTTTCTTCAAAGCTTGTGAGTGGTTGTGGTTACCCAATGACATCTTTTCACTTTCTGTGATTTGTGTGTGTGGCAGTATGCAGCTGCTTGTGCCACTTAAACTGGAAAAAGTTGGGTAGCCCGTTTACTTTCCATCCCTTGCACAGTTTTAGCAATACGACTGATAATTCATGGAGGTTCTTCTCCCCCTTCCCCTTCCTTCCTATACCCCCTCCATTGAGACATGGAAGCTCTTCACTCTTCATTCACAATTTTCTCAATGCTCTGGTGGTGGGGAGAAAGATTAAGTAGAATGTATGAAGCAAGTTATTACTCAAGCATAGAGGATGAAGTGTGTTGGGCATGGTTGGGTCAGGGAAAATTGTCTAAACTGTTGTTTCCTAACTCCGGCTGTGTGATAGAATCACCTGGGAGGTTTTTGTAATTCATGGTGAGGACAAGATTTTCACTTAAGCTGATCTGGGATGGGACCTTTAGCATTGGAAAATTTGAATCTCCTCAGAGTATTGTAATGTGTAGTCAAGCCTGAGATTTGCTGTTCTAAACCCATTTTTCTTAACAACACCTGGGTGCTAAGCACAGCTGCATTTTGGTGTGACTTCCTTTTAATAACCACAAGGCATATTAAGGAGGGCTGGAGGCTGCCACCTATGGGGTAGGAGTCCACACCACAACCCTAAATTTAGACAGGTAACAATAGGAAGTACGTATCTCAGGACCAGGTGGACAATATAAAAAATGCAAGTTCTGAAGGCAGCAAAAAAATCGCCAGCTGAGGATGACAGAACCAAGTCAGGAATATGAGCCAAAGGTTGAAGTGCCAAGAGAGCAAACTACCAGGGTGAGGTTATATCACAGGTGGTGGAGCCAGCATGGGGATAAAGCTTGATTCTAGAACCAACTGCAGCTTAAATCAGGAACTCCATATGTCCCATGTCCTGGGGCAGAACTGGGTGAGTGGAAGTGTATTTACTTGGGGTTTTCACAACCAGGACACAAAGACGAGAAAGCTAGCAGGGTCTTGAAAAAGGGGAGAGGAGGGACGCCCGGATGGCTCAGTGGTTGAGCGTCTCCCTTTGGCTCAGGGCGTGGTCCTGGAGTCCCGGGATTGAGTCCCATATCAGGCTCCCCGCAGGGAGCCTGCTTCTCCCTCTGCCTGTGTCTCTGCCTCTCTCTCTCTATGTCTATCATGAATAAATAAATAAAATCTTTTTTTAAAAAAAGGGGGGAGAGGATATTGTTTGGTCTACATAATGCTTATTGACCCATTTTGCCTTTACCAAATTGACCAAATGTTTCTGGCATTGTTTCTGACATAATGAGAATTCAGACAGAAGAGTCTCTTAGAGCAGTGCTCCTTAAATTTGAATAGTGCAAATGAATTCTGTGGGGATCTTGTTAAATTGGTGATTCTAATTCATTTGGTCTGGGGTATGGGGAGGGGGCAGGTGGGCTGGAGGGGCCTAAGACTCTATTTCTCACCATCCACCATGTGATGTTCATCTGTGGACCACTTTTGAGTAGCAAGGACTTAGAGGACAGGATGTTATCTACCTTAAATGCACTGGAGATCAACACCTTGTAGAGACCTGTTGAGTCACTGTTGATGAGGAGGTTGACACATTTCCCTCTTTTCTCAGATTAAGGGAGTCTATGGTTTTTGCAGAAGGGTCCCATTCCTTGAGCAAAGTAACTTTCTGAAGACCTAAGTACAAGGACAGCCTCGTGCCATAAACAACATGTGTTTTCACATCATCCACTTTCCTTCCCCTCACCCTGTTCCATCAGAAAGGCCGATATTCCACAGAGTGAACCAGTCTTGAGATGACCTAGTGAAGCAAGAACCACAAATAAGTAACCTGTTACCTGGGAACAGAGCAGCAATTCTTTCGTAAATGAATGTCAATGAGGTATAATTTTCTGCTGGAGCAGAATTCCTACACCTGACAGTGTTCTTAATATACTTTAATTAAGAGGTTAATCTGTTGTAGAAATTGCTTTTCTCTGAAGCCACCTGAAATCAATTTAAACTCAATTACAAGTGGTTAGCTATTGTTTATGTGGTTAAAGATTAGAGAATACATTTTTGCTTGTCAGGAGCCATCTGAACAAATTTTGAATGTCATGATCAGAGGAGAGTATGAATAGTTGAGTGCTCTTTAATGGGCATAGAGAAACCATTAGAAAATATAATCAGTCATATTTGATGACTTGACCTTGGGGCTCAGCTAGAAAAGGGTCTAATCATTTCTGTCCCTTAAGTGCCACAAGGATTGCTCTACCGAAATTAATTGATCATTACGTGCTTTCTGAGAACCTAATATACCCTATTTGATGGAATATAAATTGCAAAAATAATCTGTAAATTATATAACAAGCTTCAGAATACATTTGCCCTCTGTCTCTTTAGCACAGATTAAATCTGACAGCTAGTTTCAAAATGATCAAAATTGCTTAACTCCTCCAATAGTTTGGAATGCTTGAGTTCTATGAAGAAAAAAAAAATCTATTGCCTGGAGTGTGCCCAGTATATAAATTTGAATTACAATCCATTTTCCATCAGTAAAATGTAGAGATAAAAAGGTCTGAAAAGGTTTTCTGGGGCTTGAATACATTATTTTATTCAGTTGCTTAGTAAGGTACTTAGCTGCTATTAAAAATTTGGATGCATGTCAGAGAGAAGGAAGCTGTTTTGAATCCTCTCCACTTCCGCGCTAAGTATATGAAAGAATTACATGCCTCTAATAGGCCAGCCAGCTTGCTAATGTGATATCCCATAGTCTGGTTGAACGGTACACAATGACAGCACACTCTGCTGATTATCAGTGGGTTAAAGGTTTCTTGTCATCCTTTCAGGTGTCAAAATAATGAATCCAATTACCTCCTCTGTTTATGTGTATTCTTCTGGGATCAAGACATTCTGCCATTATAGTGTACACATTCCATGACATTTGGGTTAAGTTGCTGAAAGCCTTTCTCTAAAACTCTTCCCCTCCAGAGAATTATTTGAAAAATTTTCCTTCGGTTGACACTTTTCATATTTGAAATAAACCTTCCAGGAATTTCTTCCCTAAATGTTGAATGGTTAACTATTGAGTAGAAGACCATCTGTTCCTCCTAATTGGCATAATGAGGGAAGACCACATTTTTGGAGCGTGAAAAAAAAAAGTGTGATGAAGTGGGCTCAGACTAGTGTTTAGCATAAGAGACTGGGGCAGCTCCCTAGATGCCAGGACAGTGGGGGGTTTTCTGGGAACTGGGCCTTTGAACGCTAATGTCTCTTGGGAGTTGAGTGAGGGGTGAAGCTATGGGGACCAAGTTTATTATGCTAGGACTCTGGGTTGGACTACAGGGGTTTAAATCCTGGCTCTGTCATTTCCTAACTGGGAGCCTTCTTAGCTTCTTAAAGCCTCAGTTTTCCCAAATGTAAAATGAAGATAATAATGAAGATTAAATGCAGGTGTATAGGAGACTTGGTAGAGTGTCAGGCATGCACACTTACTAAGCTCTTCATTCGTAATTAAGCAAAACATAAAATGATTTGGTGTCTCTCTTTTCTGAGCCCTAATCAGGGGTTCTTGATTTGAGAAAGAATTTTTTTTCTGGCTCATGAAATTTTTGATTTGAAAGTCTTCCAAAGATACCGAAATGAAGTTGCATCTGATATTTCATTTCACAGGTACCTTTATAACAGCTCCTCTTGGAGTGAGGGTGGAGGTGAGGGATTGGAAGGATACTCAAGATAAACTCTGCACTGGGGAGGGGGTGGGGGTGTGTGTGTAGTAGTTTCAGTTCCTCCATAATGCAGCTGTGTGAGTTGAGAGCAAGAAGTCCCTCCTCTGGGCTCAGTTTATTTGTGTAAAGTGACAGGGTTGAATAGATAACTGTTAAGGTGGTTTAAAGCACTGAGATTCCATGATTCTATATTGCTAGCCATCCCTGTTAAAACATTCCCTGCTCCACACGCAGGCCACCATGGTCAGAGGGTGGGCACAGACAGGGCAGTTGGCAGTGCAGTGACCCCACATCTGTGGCTTTTGGCTTCATGCTGTTTGACCTGTCTGTTCATGGCACACATGGTCCCCCATGGGGGGCCCCATGTGGGTGGCCATTCACTAAGGTATGGTTTTAAAGCCTTTAAAACTCATACCTCCCTTTGAGAAATACAAAATAAAAATCCTATATTTCCTGAATTCACTCTATCCTGTGAGATGCTAATAAGCCTCCTTCACACCCCCAACAACCCTTTCCCCGCTTTATGATTTGAGGAATATCTGTGCAGTCCCACCTCATTCTACCCTTTCCCAAACATCCATCCCCAACAGAGGTCATGACAGGGCACCCTGAGGGCCAGATTCAACTCTTAGATGATATTACTTGTCTCTCCGGAAAGGATTTCCACAATTGGAATTAGTTCCCAGCATTTAAAAATCAGAAGATTTCATATAAAACCCAGATTTCCAGCTTATTTTGGAAAAAAATAACAAAGAGGAAAATATGACCAGAATTTCCTCTAGAAGGATGACCTGGTTCTTACACCAGAGGGTGAAGAGTCTGGCCAGGAAGTAAAAAGGGTGACACCCTGACTCTTCACTCTGGAGTGTCTCAGTAGCAAATTGAGCGATGTCCCCTGGAGCCTCTCTGAACTGGCCCAGGACCATCAAATTAACCAGTCACACTGAGACCCTTGGTGCAGAGGAGCCTCATGGGAGAGCTGCGCTCCTGCCCTGTGGCTTTTTTCTCTCCAGGTTGCTGACCAGGCCCTCGTAGTCAGTTGAGTCTGTGCCCCTCCCATGGGTTCATACCTTTAAGAGTTTCAGTTCTTTAAGGTTCAATCCTTGTGAACATGCAAATCCCTCAAACAGGATCTGCACTTGGAGATTTAAATATGTTATACATCACTGTGCAAAAGGCTCTGTATGTTTTGCTAGGAACAGAGGAGAGGGCTTGGGGACATAGAGGTTCTAGGAGGGGCCTAAGGGTTAAACCAACAATCTGGGAAAGGTGTAAGAGGGTGTGCGTCTGGACAAAGTGATGGCTTTTCACAAATCCCCCTGAACTGCTTGTTCTGAAAGGAAGCCTGGGACAGAGTGAGCTAGGGAGTGACATGGCCCCCTCTCACTGGACTGATCTTCCTCTCATCTCTGCATTCTCTTGGGAGGACTGGTGCTCCTAGCCATCTGCTGTCTACAGGAGGACAAAAAATCTTCAGAGGCAATAGAAAAGTGGAGAGGAGGTCTGGAACAACCTCACTGCCACTAATTTTAGGACTGGAACACTTGTAAATAGCATGCTGCCTCTGGATCTGATTTTGCTTGGATGCCAAATTGCCTTCCAGCCCTGGATCTCTGCCATTCTGATTTCCTTTGCTATCTCACAAGAATTGTGACTTTGTGCCACACGGAAGGGTTCATCACTAGTGTAAACCTGCATTTGACTTCACATGATACTCCACAATTTATGTGTTAGTCAGGTCATCGTTGAGTCCTGTTGAAAGCAATCCTGTAGAAATTGTACTCTTGAGAAGGTTTATATTAGAACTACAGCATCACTAAATCAAAACTAGTGAGGACAATACCACCAATTGCTAACGTCAACCCATGAGATTGAGTTCAATGTGCCGGTCAATGACTGACCTCAGAAACAGTCAAAGGCCATGAAATCAATATCTACATAGTAACTTCAATATAACATTAAGCACTACCTTGAACTGAGTCATTCATTTGAGAACCCAGCTACTGAACCAAATGCAAGGACAGATGCCCCACACTACACGTGCAGACAAAAGGAAATTCTGCCTGAGGAGATAATCTCCATTGACTTAGTTATACAATGAAAGGTTTCACTCGTGTACAAAACTTTAACAGGCAAAGGCTTTCTGCTTTGTACTCTAAAAGCTCTAACTCCATTTCCCTAGAAATAGCAAGCGTACTATGTCACATTAAATTCCCTCTCTGTCAGCTGAATTGTCTGGCATGGAATTATCGGGTTGAATCATTTTGTCTAAAAAGGCAAAAAAAAAAATAGATCATTTGCTTTTTCTCTCCATAATTCTTTTGTTCATTCACTGGGTATTTCAGCCAAATCCTATTGAAGGAATGAAATGTGGCTTATGCTGCATGCAGATGTGATAGGAGGTTTGGGTTATCCATGAAAGCTGTCAGGATATTTTTAGAAAAATAGTTAAAAACACAAATTCTGTCATCTTGTCATTATGCAACTATCATATCTGTATATCTCTAACATTTTTATGTACATTTATGTGGTTATAACAAAAATTAACACGCAGTTTTTTCTTTTGTTAACACTCTAAACTAGCACCATAGGCTTCCTTTCTAATGACTGGATAATAATCCATCAAATGAGTATTCTATTGTGGTAGATTGCAGAACCTCTTCTAATTCTTCACCTCTCCCTGTTTCTACATCCTTTGCAATGTGATTTTGTAGCTCCTCCCATTGGGGAGGGGGATGGGATGTAAAGTTTATTTTCCCACCCCTGGAATACCATTTGGTTTTATGACTTGCTCTGGCTAACAGAATGTAGCAGAAGCGATGGTGTACAGATTCCAAACTTGTGCCTCAAGAAGATTTTTATAATTCTACTTGCCTTCTTGGAACCTGACTGTAGATCATCATCATGAGAAAAATCCCAAGGCTGTTTATTAGAGACTGGGAAACCACGTGGAGAGAGGCAGTAGTCATCCCACTGGTCATAGCTAAGTCCTTCCTAGACCAATAGGCTTCCAATTGACCTGTCAGCTGACCAATTTCATAGAGGAGTCCAACTGAGACCAGAAGAAACCCTCTGTAGCCTATATGCAAAAGCAAATGCATATTGTTGTAAGCCAAAGAGTATTGGGATGGTTTTCTATGCAACAATAACTGGCAGAACAATAATTCTCAATTTCCATTTTGTTGTTTATGTAGGTGTTTCCAGGATTTTCTTAATTAGAAAACAATGCTATGATGAACATTTTGATGCAAGTGAAGAATGAGTTTCTATGAGGATTTTCATTTTGTTTAAGGAAACTGGCAATTAGACTTTATCTCCTCTAAGTGTTTGGTAAGTGTTACCAAAATACTGTTATCATTGAAATTCTGGGGTTGACTTTAAATTATCATTGTCAAGCAAAATTTAAGCTTTGATATTACATAATTGTTTTCTATGTCCATATGAGGAACAATAACAATGCATTTTCCTTATGGAAACATATGGCACATGGTGTATCTCATCTCAAACCAGGCGAGTCAAAAAACCTCAGAAGCTCATAGAGACTTCTGTTTCATCTGGGCAAACCCTGAGCATATTGACTCCTTTCAGATAGTTGTAAATAATAACGTATATTATTTTTTTTCTCTTCTTTGATGAACCCATCTTTTCTCCTCTAGAGAAACTGTAATTACCCTCCAAAGTCTGGCAGCCTCCTGAAAATGCCAAACCTCTTGCTGAACAAACTCTGGGTTGTATATTGGCAGGGTGGTCTCTAGCAAGTCATTTGCTTAAATAAAAAAAAATCATTATACTTAATGACTGCTTATCAGAAATTTAGAACTATCATCATGGAGTATTAGAACCACTTGGTCCTTCACTCATTTTGGAGAGACATGGAAGTTCAGAAAGCCTTCCTACCTGAAGGAGGAAGGTAGTGTGGTACTTACTGTGGTGGTACTGCCTCATGTTCTCTGAATTATACACATTATGTTCAGTATTCACTAAAAAAATGAGAAAAGCACCCCCTGTAGTATTTCACTCATCATTAGAGTCTTCATGATTAAGAGAAAGACCTTTTTTTCTTTTCCATGTCAGAAGTTACATTTTTGAAGCATTTCTGACATCTCCTTTCTTACCCAAATCAAAACAAAGTCCAAGAGGTTGATGAGTTGAGCCCCAAATTTTACAGTGTTCTTACCCACTTACATTATTCAAGTTTCTTGAGTCACACCCACTAAAAAACCAAGCACAGGACTCTCCCTACCCAGTCATCTTGAGAGTCCAGACTGAAATATTTACAAATCTTCCGTATTTTCCCTGGGGGTCTCTTGTCACTTCTATATGAATGGAGAGAGAGAAAAAACCCCACAAGTGCCCTCCTCCCTCTCCCCAAGCAGTTGAAGCTTCAGGTTAGCATCATGTGCTGCAAGGGCCATCAGGGCAAAAGTCCTCTATGTGCCTCTCTGCATCCAGTATGACCCCCACCCTCCTGTCCCCACTTTCTCAGGACCCTTCTTGCACAACACTGTCCCGTGAGGTCTAGGGCCGTTATTATGCACCTGAGGTCTTCTGGGATCAGGCACTTAAGTGATCGGATACAATTTAGACTTAACTTGAAAACTGGACCAGCTGCCACCATATAATAAAATTGCATTTCCCTAAATAAATATTTTGTGGATAATCATTCCATCTGTCTTTATTAAATATAAGAACTTAGCTAAACCAAAGAATTTTGTAATAACCGTCAATAATTAGCTGAACACTGAGAAACTTTCAAATATTTGTTGGAACCTGCATTTTTTCCTTAAAGGAACACCTAATGAACTGTCTCAAATCAGATAAATACATAATGTGTTTTACTGAAAGATACTAAAATCTCAAAATATTCTCTGAAACAAATGGATTAATCAGTCCCCACCTTTTTGCTGCTTCATGATCAGGAATCTTGCTGTTAATAAAGCTTCTGTCTTCTTATGATTGCCTTCACTTCCCTTTCAACAGGTTTTTCCTTTCCTGTCTAAACAGAATGAATGTCTTGGTGGGAGAGAGTCAAAGTGAGGATTTTGTCCCATGGCCATGGGGAGGCTCCAGGATATTGTCTCTGGGGTCATATGTCATCTAAAATCATGGACAGTTAATTTAAGTAAGAATAAAAATGATGATACTGTTGATTAACATTTATTGAAGGCCTATTATGGGTGGTAAATTAATCTGCCTCTTTCTTTTTAGACTAAAGTCACCCCTTTTCTTACTAATGCATAAAATGAACATTTAGTGAATCATCTTAGATAGGTGTTTGATCAGATCCATTCATTTATTGATACCTTCTGGGAGCTGAGCAGTGACCCATATGTTGAAGGTACAGTGGTGAATTTTAAAAAAGCCCTGCTTTCAAAAAGCTTGCATTCTAGTGGAGAGAGGGACAGACAATAGACAAATCTATTTGTCAGGTAATAATAGGTGTCACAAAGGGCGGAAAAAAGCAGGGAAGAAGGATAGTGATAGAAGCAGAGTAGAAAGGATTTTTTAAAAAGATTTTATTTATTTATGAGAGAGAGAGAGAGAGAGAGAGAGAGATAGGCAGAGGGAGAAACAGGCTCCATGCAGGGAGCCCGACGTGGGACTCAATCCCTGGTCTCCAGGATCAGGCCCTGGACTGAAGGTGGTGCTAAACTGCTGAGCCACCCAGGCTGCCCTAGAAAGGATTTTTTTTAAAAGTTTATAAAGGTGGTCAGATAGAGGATAAATATAAATTTTTTGCTTTGAGATTTCAAAACTGTGAAAATTTTCTTTTCCCCATAGGATAAATTCAGATAATCTAAATCTCTTTGGGCAACAATTCCAAAATTGGACTCTAACTTGCTAAAAGCTCCCTTGCCATGCATTTGTATACCTGTTGAGATGTACCTGGCAAAGGCAAATAATCTAAAGAAACAAGAGCATATGACCCTGGAGGTCACCTTGTCCTTAACTTGTAAAACACCATTTGCAGCCAGTCTGACGTCAATTAGCAAGGGTTGAGAGATGATTCATCTGTGTTCATACCATTGTTGGTTCCTGTTATTGTTTTTCTCCTCACATTTTAGTTAATCATCTCTTTGAATTAGGTTAAATACTCACGTGCTTTATTAGGTCTTTTCCTACAGTTTCATCCAGCCAAACCTTTGGTGAAAATGTAGGTGTGGGTGACATAAAGTCCCTGTCCTTTTCCTGAGGGGGCCAGCAGATTGGCATGAGACACCAGAATGAATGAATCCAGTTTGTAAGACAAAATCATGAATATCCATAAGCTGGGGGAGAGAATGTGCCACTCTTCACACAAGCAAGCTCACTTTGAAGGTCCTATTTCTATTCTGAAATTACTGGAAAGTTTATTTTTAAAATTATTTTAATTGAGGTATAATTGACATGTAACATTATGTTAGTTTCAGGCATACCATATCATGATTTGATATTTGTATACACTGAAATGATCAGTACTATTAGTCTAGTTAACGTCTGTCCCCATACAAAGGTCCAAAAAATTGTTTTTACTTGGGATGAGAATTTCTAAAATTCTCTCTCATAGCATAGCAACCTTCAAATATATAATACAATATTATTGACTACAGTCACCATACTGTGCACTACACCCCCATGAAGTATTTCTTTTGTAACAGGAAGTTTGTACCCCTTGACCTCCTTCACTGGTTTTACCCATGCTCCCCACCATTCTGTTCTCTGTATCAATGGGTTTGGTTTTGTTTGTTCATTTGTTTTGTTTTTTAGATTCCCCACATAAGTGAAATCATACAGTATTTGTCTTTCTCTGTGTGATTTATTTCACTCAGCGTGATACCCTCTAGGTCCATCCATGGCACAAATGGCAAGATTTCATTCTTTTTTTATGGCTGAGTGGCAAAGTTTAAAATAATTCCATAATGAGCCATTGACCTGAATCCACAACATCAAATAACAAGAGAAGGGAAGGCCATGAAGATTTAAGGATAAACACAGGAAGGACAGAGACCAGACTCCACCAGGATTTCAAAAACCCAGATCTGCTTACAAAGTACATTCTAACCAAAGTTTCTGAGTCAAAAGTCACTCTTAAGATATGCAGACATGAAGGGAATAGCTTAATAATACTGTCCCACTGCCTAGCCAGGGAGAAGCATAGTCAGACTTCAGGCGGTCTTTAGCAAGTCCCGCTTTCTTCCTTTTTTTACTTTTTAGTTTTTTAAAATATCCTCCTCCTTAGCTTTGCAGCAAACAGGACAGACATTCTGGATCTGACTGGCTCCATCTAGATTGGGAAGCCTTCTTCCTACCCACTTGTCAGAAGATTCTTTTCCTCAAACACAGAAGGAGGTAGATCTCACTATTATCAACAAATGAAACTATTATTTTTTTAAAGATTTTTATTTATTTATTCATGAGAGACACAGAGAGAGCCAGACACACAGGCAGAGGGAGAAGCAGGTTCCCTGTGGGGAGCCCAGTGTGGGACTCCATCCCAGGACCTGGGATCATGCCCTGAGCAAAAGGCAGACGCTTAATCACTGAGCCACTGAGGCATCCCTCCAAATGAAACTTTAGACTAGAGTGGAGTCTTTCAGGGTTGGGTCGAGCCCAGGCTGGGCCGTGCTTGCAGAACCTCCTAATGACTTGCTGGTAATCACCCAAGTCCGAGAAGCCTACGAAATGCTTGAAACAGGGTTTTGGAAATGAAAAAAGAAGTTTCTTCTCTTAGTTCATCTCATCACCATCTGGCTAGCTTTTACAATCCTTATTGCACTATGATTAATTTTTTATGCCATAGACTTCTGCTAATTAATTGTAATTACCAAGAACAGGAAATTTCAGCGTGACCAGATCATGTTTACTCAGAATGGCTGAGTTGGAGAACTGTTCTTTAAGAGATGTTCTTGAGATTGTCTGATTTTAAGAGCTGGGTAGATCCTTGGAAATCCACTGGTTCAGACAGTTCACTAACACCTGAGCAAACCTGTGTGAGTTAGCCTAGGTCTTGTGCTAGTTAATAGCAGAGAGAAGAAGAAAATGTCAGCTTCCACACCACCAGGCTGGTGGGTGTTTGTACCAGGCTTTGCTGCCTTGAGAACTAGTTCGAACCAGAAGCAGCCACTCCCCTCTCCGTTTGGGTGGATTCGTCAAATCCTGGATGGAATTTGGTCAAAATGCCTCATTGCATCATCATGTCACTTTGAAACTCCAAGTTCTTTGGACATAGAGTTCTTGTCTGTGTGATGTGAACCAATAAATTCTCTGGAAAAAAATCAGTCCAAACACTTGGCTGGTGTTTTGGAGGAAAAAATAAATGTGAGTGATTGAAGTTTTAAAAATGAATTAAGCAGCTGTGTTTGCATCTTATGGGCACTCATATTAGATCTAGACAAGCTTGTCCAAGGCTGGGATAGGGTCACAAATTGTACGGAAATTGCGCTGTGACTGTTAAAGCAGCGCAGGACATGTCAGTGGTCCACGGATGTCCAGGGCGATCGGCAAAGCTCCGGGTTTTAGTCTGGCAGTTTATTGGTTTTTAAACTGCCAAGCTATGTTTCACTTTGGAAGAGTATGTATTTTTTTCAAATGAGATTTTTATGTGTAATCTATGCATATAAAATAGCTAAGGACAATATTCTATGTTGAAATGATAAATTTCCCCTTTCTAAAAATAATAAATGAGAAACATTTATTATTGAACTAAGATTTGAAATGGTGAGTTACAGGAGTCAGTGTTAGTCTCGGGGCATCGTCAGCACCGAATTCATTTCTGTATGTGGATTTACTGGCGCTGTAACCTATTCGTCTGGTATATCAAGTGCTCAGCACATGACCTGGCTTATGGGAAAAATGAATGCATCAGCAACTCTTAGCTTGGAAGCTTCGTAAAGGTAGGAGCCACATCTTAATTCACCATTTTTAATCCATCCCTCCCTGAAGTGACACCAGCTGCCAGACTTTACTGAAGGAGGCCTGCAACAAATACTGATTGGATTAGGAGGAAGTGAGTTTGTACCTGAAGAGGTTAACTGATGGTGTCCATCGGAGATGCTCAGAGCAGGGGAGCCTTGTGGCCATGGCCATGAGCTCAGTGGGATTCTCTAACAGCCATGTAGAGGGTGAATTAGAACCCAATGCATCAGCGTGCTTCATACAGACTCTTCCTCCTTGTGGCAGGTTTTAATTAAAAATGTTCTCTCATATATGGTCGTCAGGACAAGGACATTTTTCAGTCCATCCTTGGGCCTTATTTTCCTCCACTTTCAGCCAGTGACAAAGTTTCTAGATTTCTATCCCTTCTGTGGCCCTTTGGCCACTTGAGATCACCATCTTGACTCAGGTCTTCATTATCTTTCACCTGGACTATTGCAATAGCGCTCTAACTAAATACACCTGTCTCAAGAGTCTGGTCTTTTCTGGTTCATGTTGTGGTTTGTTATAAAGTTTATTTTCTAAAACTCAGGTCTGGAACTTGCCTGCTTAGATGTCTTTAACAGCTCCCTCATGTCTGTGGGTTAAATTTCATTCTTGGGCATGGCATCAACGGCTTTTTCTTCATCCTCACTGTCTCCCCTCAGGTGACCCTGACTTTACCTACATGGAAGACACAGCTCTCTTTGGGACTTCTGCTTTTGTGCTTGTGTTATTCTTCCAACTGAAATACCCTTGTACACTCTCTGCCTTTCGTCTGTCCCCCAGTAGACAGCACTCCCTATCAGAGCAGGCGCTGTGTCTCTTTCTCTCACTATTTTATTCCCAGTGTGTAGTCCGGTATCCAGAGCAAAATAGGCATCTGGTAAATATTTGTTGAATGAATGACAAACTGAAAAGGCTGAGAAATAGGACTTGCATTGAATTAAAAATCGAATATATGTCCAGTACTAGGAGATGGTATACATAGACCAAGCTGGCTCAGCGCAGTTAAGCATTATACAGAGTAGGAAACACAAAGACTGAGAAGACATGGTCTCTACACTTTAGGGAGTCAGTCTGAAATGATCGGGCTGGCAGGAAGTGTGGAAGCTCTCAGAAGAACAGGGCAGACTCCAGTAGGTCTAATGGTAGTCTCCTTATAGGATTCCCAGGGCCCCTGAGTGGCTCAGCATTTGAGCATCTATTTGCCTCTGGCTCAGGGCGTGATCCTGGAGTCCTGGGATCAAGTCCCACTTTGGGTTCCCTGCATGGAGCCTGCTTCTCCCTCTGCCTGTGTCTCTGCCTCTCTCTCTGTGTCTCTCATGAAGAAATAAATAAAAATCTTTTTAAAAAATAAATAAAAAAAAATATATTTTAAAAGATTTCCTGCTCATGATTTCTGCCCTCCTCAATCCAATCTGCACTTGTTTCCCAGATTCACCTTCTCAAGGTGCCCTTTTGGATATATCTGCCCTTGTCTTAAAAACCAAATGTCCTGTGAGTCTTGCTGCCTGCAGATAAAACTCCAAACAACTTATTAAAGCCATATATTCTCCCCAAAGGCTCTAGTCTTTGGCTGTTGGGACCTGCTTTTGTGGGATTCTATCTTGTTCCATGGAGCTTCTTACATTCCACCAGCCCTGTGTTGGCCCATTACTGAAAGGATGCTAAGAGCCATGGCAAACCTAAGGCAACAGTATTGTCCCCAGGACAGTCATCATCTGTGCTGGTGTGTGATCCTAAGAGGCAGGTCTCAGTGTTTCAGACCAAACTCTTTTTTTATTTCTTCTGACCCCTAGTTATGCAAATCACCCTCAGAACATGCATTCAGGGCTCTTCTGCCTGCAGGAGCCTTGGAAAATATAACGGGGCTCTCTCTGCTGGCCTCCCCCAACCTTATAGTCAGGATCCACCACAGATACCTCTTAGCTTCACTTCCATGTCTCCCAAAGGCAATTCCCTCCCTCCTGCTTTCCTCCGTCCACAGCAAAAATTCTCACATTTAGAGTTGTGAGAATCACCCAGGAACTTGCTAAAATTCAAATTTCTGAGCCTTTGAGGCTATGCATTTTGGTTAAACATTCTGGATGGTTTTGATGCAGGGGGTTCACTGTCTACACTTTGAGAAATATTTTGAGTATGGTCACCCAACAGTTCTCCTGCATATTTTCTTTTACCCACTCATTCATTCTTTCACTCAAGTATTCAGTCACAAACATAGGCATTTTTTTCTACAGCAGAACTTTTATAACAAGAATTGCATATGATAGGATCAATTAACTAAGAACAATGGGTTACCTCTGCTGTTAACAGTTATAAACAGTTTTCTTCTAAAACCATCCAATAATCATCTCTTCTTAAGGGAAAAAAAAATGCTGGCATCTCCTCTGCACAGCTGCTTGAAGAAGCAGTGTGATTTACTTGGCCCATCAGTGGCTCATAAGAATACAGAAGAAATTTGCCCTTATGTGGTAAGAGGAAAAGAAATGCCTCACTTAAGTGAGATGGATGGATTTCCTTAACGATGTGTAGTTTTTAAAATGTAATTCTTATAGTATTTTTAATTCCAAAAGGAAAATGATAACTTTGTAACTGTGCATCTAGAAATTTAGTCCCTAAGGCCCTCATAAGAGTTTTACTAACTAAGTATTGGTTAGGAACATAACCAACAAAGTACAGAGAACAAATTATATTGGTTCATTTAGGCTTCTAAAGTCCAAATGCTATGGCAGGGACACAATGCTGGAATCCCAAATGGGACTTACTTTCCTGGCTTCAGTGTTTGGTCAGGGTTTTTAGTGGGTGGTGACATATGAAGATCACATTTTCTCAGATTCAAGATTAGGGGCCATGATATTGTATAGGGTCTTACAAATTGCAATGTGAGATTATTTTTAGAATGCCTGGATATATGTTTCTTTTTCCACATAAATTTACAACTTCAGCTAGACTGATCTGTTCATCAGCCTCTAACCTTGCCCTGCACCTTCCATGGTTTCTCTTTAGCTCATGCAATTTTCCATTCTTGGAATTACCCTCCTTCTATTGTTCTACCATCTAAACCTAACCTTTATCCAAGATCCAGTTAATGTTCTACCTTCTTTGTGAAGCCAACCTAAATCATCTCAGACCACAATGAACTTCAGAACACCTTTATCCCTTATTGTTTACAGTCTTACTTGGCATTTAACATTGCAAACCTTCTTACGTACAGATCCCATTTCCCCATTACACTACTCTAGTCTTTTGGGTGGCAGTGATCATGTTGTATGTATCTTTGTAGTCACAGGATTGAACATAACATCTGACTCATGATGGCTGCTACTTAAATTTAAGATACGAATAAGAATATGGATGTTGTCTTTATTTTTTGTGTGTCAAAATTTCTGTTTTGGGGGCCATTCCATTGTGCAGGTTCTGAATTCCACTTATGCCTATGACATCTAAAATTTCAACAATGGATGTCGTCAAGTTCAAAGTTATTTCCTGGAGTAATGGCTGTTTAAAACCAGAAGCCTCAAACTCATGTTTCCAGGGCAAGTTAAGTAACCAAGTAAGTCTGTGCCCCCCAGCTTCATATTCTTGCCATAAGGGTATATGGGAAAAGCTAAGCCAAATGGGTCTGTTCTGCCAACAGCCAGTGGGGCAGCCTGTTTGCACCTGACAGTATACACCACTAGGGTTCTAAATCCACCAGCACTCCTTGGTCATCTCACTGTTATGGCAGTGTGTTCTCTGATTAAGACCCTTTGGACACCCAAATGCTGATGACTGACTGGAACCGAGTGCAAAATCCTATCTTCAGGTCTACTCTAACATAGTACTAGCTTTTCACACAGAGCCAATTCCCAAATACCAATATGGTCTTGCCAGGCAGGGCTTATTGTTGGCTTCCATCTCTGCCCTCAGTTTGATAGCCAAAGGTGTTCACCAAGTTACTCTCTGCTGCCCTCAACAGGCCCTTGACCTCATTGGCAACTCTAATTAACTGTAGGTCCCAGATGAGATAATTAAGGTCTTGCAGTGTGAGATTCATCATGTATTTTGTGTTGAGTGATTTTGTGTGCTTGGTCACTAATGTTTGTTCTGGTTGTGTGTGTGCAGTGGGAGGGATTGCTTGTTTCTTGATTTTCAATTATTTAGGTGCATTTTGATTTTTCTTCTCTATATATCCACAATTTTTCCTCTCATCTGCTTAAAAGATCAGTCCTATGAAGTAGGAGAAGTCAATTATTTTGAGAAAGGCAGTATGGTTTATTTTTTTATTTTTTAAAAATATTTTATTTATTCATTCATGAGAGAGAGAGAGAGAGAGAGAGAGGCAGAGACACAGGCAGAAGGAGAAGCAGGCTCCACGCCGGGAGCCCGATGCGGTACTCGATCCCGGGACCCCAGGATCGCGCCCTGGGCCAAAGGCAGGCACTAAACCACTGAGCCACCCAGGAATCCCCCGGCAGTATGGTTTAAACTAAAAACATGTGACATTTGGGGTAAGACAGATCTGTGTTTTAATCTCAACTCCACCTTTCACTGGCTCTATGAATTTTTCTGTTTTTTTTTCTTTATAAGAAGTACATTATGTAACAACATGCAAGCAAAACCGACTCGTAGAGAGTGCTCAATGCTGGTTTTCTCCCCCCTTCCTCATGAAGTATTTTTGCTTTGACTAAGGTAGCCAGTCATCAGCTTTCCTGTTATAGAGATTAGCAGTCACTGTGTGGGAGACATTTGTTATCTTCTTCTCCCTTCCCCTTCCCGTTTCTTTGTCATCTTCTGTCTGTGGTCTCTTAGATTCAGGAGGAAGAATATGCATTGAGCAGGTGTTTAGTTGGCATTCCCAGAACTTTCTCCCAGCACTGACCAAAGGGACCTCACTTGACCTGTGATCTCAGGAGCCATCCTTAGCCTACAAGCTGCAGTGTTATTTATATAAAAACTGCTATGTCCTGTTAAATAACACTGGATTCTGAAGGGCTTGTTGGAAGGTTAGGCACTGGTTTCAATGTGATTCTACTAGCAACATCAGTACAGGGCAGGACCTGATTGGCATTACCAGCAGTTGAATTTTTACCGTGTCAGAGATTTTATGGATCATATCATTGAATGATCAGAAGAGCCTTGTGTGTTAGACTCTCATTCCCACTTTACAGATGAGGCAACTGAGACTCAGAGAGGTAGAAGTAACTTGTTCAAAGTCATATAACTGGTAAAAGTCAAAGCTTGGATATGAGCCCTGAGCCTGACTGGACACAAGTCTGTGCTTATATCATTGTGTTCTCTCACCTCTAAAAAGCAAAGGATTCTGAGAACCAGCCAATGGTAAGGGCAGCCTGCAGGGATATAGATCTTCATTTGGCTCTGCACAGAGCCACAGGTAATGGCATTTAATTGCCCTAAAGAAGCTTTTAAAGGGTAAGTTGAAGGCCAGTTTTAACTATAATACTATAAAAGACTAATGTCAGATCATTGCCTTTTGTCTGTTTCTGTTCCAGTGTTGATTGATAGGTTACATTTTTAAAGATTGCATCAGTAATTCATGCTTTATTACTTCTGAATTAGTGTAATGCTTCAAATCATCTTGTTGTAATTCAGCATAATTATCTATAATTAAAAATAAATTCCTGTAGGGTGAGAATATTAATTCCTATGTAAATGTCTTTATTTCTACTGAGCCTATCAAACATTACCAGCTCATAGCCAGCAATTCTGAGCATTACCGTGGCACTAGCTTTCCTCTATCCAATGGGTCCATACTTTCTGTACCACAGTGTGTTCTCTCCTGGGGGTCAGCGTTCCTCTATTATTTCACCTGAGTAAATGTTCTTAGGGCTATTGGCTTTTGTGTGTGTATGGTTTATTTCACTTTGAGATTCTGATGAAAGCTCTGAAGCATGTTCTAGGACAAAACACATAGGTACATTTACACAGATTGTGCATAGAATTTTAGAAGAAGCAAGGATCTCCTAGGACCTGGGTTCTCCAAGTGGGGTCCTCAGAACAGTAGCAGCAGCATCGCTGGGGACTTTTAGAGAAGCAAATCCTTTGGCTTGAATCAGAAATTCTGGCAGTGAGGACCAGTAATCTGGGTTTTAATAAGCTTTCCAGATGATTCCAATAATGAACGTTTAAAAACTGTGGCACCAGGAGGAGTTATGAACCTTGCCCTGGCAGGGTGTCTGTCATTTAACATAACTTCGAAAAACATCAGCACTTCTGAAAGCAGAAAGATAATGGATCCTTGCAAGCTCTGAACTTGCTATTTTCACCAGATATTAAGAAGTGCTTCATGTTTCAGACCAGGGATCCATTTGCTCCCAGGGAGCAAGGAGGAGGCTGGTGACACCACCATGGACCCCAGGGAAATGTTCCCAGGTGCCTGGGAATATTAAAGTAGATTCAAAAGGTGATAGAAACAGGCAGATCCTCTCCTTAAGTACATATGAATCCTTAAGTGGCTCTCTGGCCCCACCTGTCCTCATTTGGAGTCATCCTTGCCCTTGAGGCACAGATGCTCTCTGGAGACTTACTCTCTACAGCAGAGCCTGGGTATGATTCAAGAACACAGTTTGGTGCTCAAAGTTTCAAGAAGTTAACTATTGAAGTACCATCTCTAAGTTTTTTCATGCAGGATATTTTATTTTAGCCAGGTAACTTGGTCATTAGAGCTTATTTTTAGACTATGCTTCCATGTTTAAGTTTTATTGTGTGAGGAAAAAAATTACTTAGACTTGTAAAGAAGCTCTCACCCAGGGCCTGAATCTTTCTTGAGTAAATGCTTTGACACATGTAGTGAATCGTCCTGATTAATCACAATTATGTGTCTGCGCATCATAGACTCTGCTCCCAACTCTTGCCCCTTCTCCACCTAAACCCACCCACCCACCTCCCGAGCTTAGTGCAAAGAATTACAACACACAGAAAAAGTTGTCTTGAAAAGTGCGCTTCCATTTAGATATTTATCATGTTAAGTGTTTACGTTTGTGTTTTCCTCTTCAAAATGTAGAGGGATTATGTGCCTTAAATTTAACATTTTGCCACTTCAGTGTATTAGAAGTTCTCTTGAGTATTACAAGTAGAGTGCTTATAAGAATGGGGAAATAGGATTATTATTTATTTTTATGTCTTATTTTTACTTTTTAAAAGATTTTATTTATTTATTCATGAGAGACACAGAGAGAGGCAGAGACATAGGCAGAGGGAGAAGCAGGCTCCCTACGTATAGCCCAATGTAGGACTTGATCCCAGGACCCCGGGATCATGACCTGATCCAAAGGCAGACACTCAACGGTGAGCCACTCAGGCATCCAAGATTATTACTTATGTTGGTTAATTGGCTTCTCTGTGTTCAGTGGCCATATTCCTTACAGATTCATGTTGTTGGTTACAAGGAAGGAGCAGATTGCAGAATATATATATATATAATATATTATATATAAAATATATTATATATATTATATAATCAAGCCCATATATATATATATAGAGAGAGAGAGAGAGAGAGAGAGATAAATTAAGAAAAAGAGTCATCCTCCTCCTTCCACAAGCTCTTCTCCTGAATATTTTTTCGCTTTCGTGAGACTGCCAAGGTTTTACTCATTCTTTAAGATCCATATTAAATATCATGACTTCTGTACTAACACTGTCTTTTCATTATACTTGTATTGTACACTTACAACACTGTTTGGTACCTCTGTTTTTGAGTCTATTCTCTGGCATTCTGTGACCCCCCCCCCCCTAAATTCATGCACTATGTTTTATTAATTGTGGTGCCTTCAACACCAATCATAGACTAGCACACCGTCAAAGTGTAGTAAGTACCCCTCGAATTCAGAAATGTCAGCATACACACAAAGAAGGCATGGGGGTTGGGGTAGAAACAAAGCACAACTTTGCTGAGTGAGCCACTTTGTGGATCCAGTGGCAGGCTAAAGTAACCCTTCTTACCTCTATTGACAACCAGGGCACCAAGATGCTTTATGACAGAGACTTCACTCCATTCCTACATTTCAGGAGATCTTACTCTCTTAGAAAGAAAAGAAAAACAAAACAAGAAAAGAGGCTACTTAATTGAATATTTGAATGGGCACCAAACTGCTAAGCACTTTACATGAATCTGAAAATTTCCCAACTTGCTTTCCTCTCTGGCTAACACCCCACCTCTTATCTGCCCAACATCTGTCTTCAGTTTTCCAGCCCCAAACTGGCTTCAGCCCCTCAGTCCATTGAAATGGTTTGTGCCAAGATGACCAATGCTGACCCTGTCTCTGCATCTAGCGGTATTCAGTTCTTACCTTAGTCGGCTTCTCTGCGGTATTTCATGCTACGATCACCGTGTTCTCTCTTCTGAAATGATTCCTTTTTTTTTTTTAATATAAAAACACATTTTGGGGGAATTGTAATTCATTAAAAACAAACTGTTGTTTCTTGGATGCCAACATGTCTTAAATGATGTTTCCTTGTCAGTTGCTGGATTTCCTCAGTGTGGATTTCCCTAACAGTTTTGGAGTGTAAAGGGGGTATTTCAGTACCACTTGACCAGCCCATTCCCAGTGTTCACCATCCCACTCAAACTGTTCCCTATCAGTTCTTTGACGTGTCCTTTCTGCCCTGGAATCTTTATGCTCTCCACTCCCTCTGCCTAGAGATCTCTCTCCCCAGCCCTGCCTTCTGATATTTGCACAGGGAGCCTGTCCTGACCACCAGACTACCTCCATGCTAGCTAAGTTACCCTTATTACCATTCTTATAGCACAAGATGCTTTTCCTTCAAAGTACATATCCACATTTCTAAATCTATATCTGTTTTTGTGGAATGATTGATACCTCCCTTTCCATAGACTGTAAGCTCTGTGATGGCAGGGACCAGGTTGGCTTACTTATATAATGACTGCTCAAAAAACGTTGGCTAAAGAAGTTTATTATCTCATTGAATTTTTAGAACAATGCACTAAACTTTGACCTGACACTTATCAGGTGGCACCATTCCTCCCCATCTCTGCATTTCTGTCTTAACTGCCAAGTAAAAAACATATGCTCTTTCATTTTAGCATTCACAAAAGGGAGGAGTGCCTGCGTTTTTCTGGCAAGTTTGAGAAAAGCAACTCTTGTTATATACCTCTGCCTGGACGAAGGACATGCTCTGCTCATAGCCTGCTTGTCTAAAGGTTTTTTGGGGTGAGTAGGCATGGGTGACTCCACCTGCCCTGTCACTAGGTGGGAGATCCACCTGTTTCTGGGTTGAAGACTAGCAACTGGTCTAAGCCACTTCTCCAGTCCTGCTTTATCAGTCTGATATTTTGATTCCCGTCTCCTTCACCTCTTTATTTTCTCCATAGGTTAATACTTGTGATGCTAAGAGTTGGTGTTATTTGATACCCTAACAAAAATAGCAGCCTTCTTAATTTTTCCCTTTCCCCATTGTAACTCATGGCTTTGTTCCCTGAGCTGACTAGGTCTGAACACTTTTACTGTTTTCCACAAATTATGGTATAAATCTTACTGAGTTCTTTTTTTCCTCTGAAACTCCTTTCCTAGTCAAGCACTAAAATTCATTTACATGACCACAATACATTTCTCATATATATTTGGTCTTCCATCATGGTTCCTGACTCACACCTACCAAAACTTTTGGAATTTCCTGAATGTTGAGAGTGACAAAAGTATCTATTATGTTAACACGGTAACTTTCAGACCCCACCTAAAGATGGGGTCCAGTTGCCAGGAGAACCAATGCATGAGTAGAGGGTTGGAAGTTTAGGTCCCTCCTTCCCCCCACCTCTACTGCTGGGGAGAAGGAGAGAGGGCCTGGAGGTTGAATTAACTGCCAGTGGCCAATGATTTAATCAATTGTGCCTATGTAATGAATTTGCCATAAGCCCCTAAAATTACAGGTTTTGGATGGCTCCTGGGTTGGTGTACACATGGAGGTACCCTCAGAGGCCATGGAACCTTGCCCTTTCCCCATGTCTTGCCCTATGTATCTCCTGTGTCTGGCTGTTCTGGAGTTATATCCTTTTATGATAAATCTACGACCTGGTGAGTAAAATGTTTCTCTGAGTTCTGTGAGCCATTCTAGCAAGTTAATTGAATGCAAGAAAGGGGTCGTGGAAAACTCTGATGTATAGCCAGTCAGTCAGAAGTCCAGGTAACAACCTGGGCTTGTGACTAGCATCTGGAATGTGGGGGTGGGGGACAGTCTTTCAGGACAGAACTCTTAACCTGCAGAATCTGATTCTATCTCAGATAGATGAGATAGAGAACTGAGTCAAATTATAGGACACCCAGCCGATGTCTGAGAATTATTTGATGGTGTGGGACAACTCCAAACCCCCTTATTGGAATTGGGTCTAAGAATCTCTTCAACTTACCAGACAATCTTCCCTACCCTCAGCAACTGAGCATACTTTGGCTGGGGGCACTTGATCTATGGGCAGATACTAAGGGAATCCAATTTCTACCTGGCATATAGTCTGTGAAGCAGTCTGCACAAAAGCAGTGTTCCAACAAGGTCAGAAAATGATTAACTAAGCCAAATAGAATTCTTCCCTGAGGGAATTGAATTGGAGATGTGGACAAGTGTCCACTAGTTGGAAGGAGAACCCAAGAAGGGAAGTGCATAAAGAAGCTGGAATCTGATAACTGAGTCTTATTAAAGGAAGAACACCAGAGAGATATCACTGAAATACTGCTGCTGGTTGCTAGATGGAAAACCAGGTTGCCAGAACTGCCTTGGATCGCCAGTGTGCCTATGCTCCACCTTCAGTACTGTTGGGAGCCTAGGTACTCTTTTCCTTTGCAGCCAACAAAGTCCAGAGAAGACTCTCAAACTTCAGGATGCTTCCATTTCTCTCTCCTGAATTTCCCTTCTATTTCTCCAGCCTCCCTCCCCACATCGAGGAAATTTCTACATGGTATTTCTTAGAACAAAACAAGAGCAGGTATTGGTATTCTATACCAAGCAACTATATCCATGGCCTTGGTTCACTTCCAACTTCTAATGTGACCATTTTGGCCACAGGGTTACATGTACTCAATGCAGTAGACTAGAGGAAGCAGTGTGGAGCAGAGGGGGCAAACACACAGCTTGCAGGCTGATCCCAGCTCTTCCCAGTGCCTGGTTTAGCTCACAAGTATCCAGAAGACAAAGTTTTGAATTAATTTTTAATGTGTGTAAAAAGAAGGAAATTCCCCATAGGAATCAAGATATCTAGATCCTTTTGAAAATTGAGCCCCCTTTCCCCTGAGTGCAAGCATTGGTTCAAACTGGGGAATGACCACCCTTCCCCCTTTACTTAGCACACCCTAAGCTCTCATTCATCCCCATTCTGCCCGGTCATTTGTGTGCTTATCCTACCCCTGTTGTCATTGGACTTGTGCTCACTAACAGACAGAATGAGGGAGCAAATGAATAAAGGGGACTAGAAGTTATTTCTTAAGCCAAGGCAAGAAAGAGCATTAAGGAAAGGTTATAGACAAGAGAGGTTGTCAGGAAGAGATGCTAAGGATGGGACCTGAGCAATGTTATTCTGTGTGAATAAGAAGAGATCGCTGATGTTTTTCAGGAGTCCAAAGATTAGATGGCAAAAGGTTAAAGAAGCTGATGATGGTCATGTCGCATATTGGAAATTCAAAGAACTGTGTCATGAAACACAGCAGTGTGATATAACTGTTTTGGAAATGTAAAATAGTGGCTGTTGATAATGTCTTCAGAATTTCAGAGACTTAGGAAAGCATCAAATAAAGGTTAAGCCTGTGATATGAGGGAAAAATCGATACTGTCCAAAAGAGCAGTGATATATATCTTTGAGGAAATACGTACAGTATTCTGATTATTACATGAGGAAAGTTAGTACTCCAGAGCTAGAGAGAGGTTATCCATCTCCTCTGAGATGTGTGAGCTCCTGTGGCACTTTGCCAATCCATGTTTTAGTTTTTCTTTCAGAATGGAAGAAATCTGAAAAGGTTTTTTGGTTCATAATTGATAGCAGCGCTTCCTTCAAAAAATGTTGCCAATGATAGCCTTTTTTTCTTCCAAATACTATCCTGTGGTATGTTTTGTTTTGTTTTCCTCAGTGCCTTTGAGACTATATTGTAATCGCGATTAAATACTATTTGGCTAGTCTGCATGTAATTACTGAGAATTAGGATTTCTGTTTAAAAAATCAGTGTACCTCAACCTAAAACTGCTTGGACTTTATTTCATTACACCTTGAGATAGACTTGGCTTGTGTTCTGGTTCCTTAACTTCCCGGGGATCTTACTAAATGCACCCACCACTATCTTCCACAAGCTTCCAGATAGAAATATCTGCTTTTGTTTACATGTTAAATTATTTATCATCGCTAGCCCTTCTCACAAAGTCACGACCAGCTCCTGACAGAAACTAAGAAAAATTCTTTCAGATTCACTCACTTGAAAACCACCTCTTTTTCTGTGGCCTCAGGCTCTTTGCTTCCTGCTTTGTTGAAATCCATAAGCTATTGGGTAATTTTTTTCCCTCTCTAGCTTGATCTTTACCTGACGCAAAAGAATGGCTGAACTCCCTTCTGGGTTCCGCAGGGGAAGAAGACTTGGTTCCTTTCACTGGTGGCCACCATCTTGTTTCTACTCCTAACACTGACGTGTCCCCACCCTCTTTCTTGCTAGTCAGCTACTTCCCCCAGCATTGATTCCCTTCCCTGTGGCAACTCCCACAATACATGGCTGTGCAGATTTTTTTTCCTGTTTATGGTTTGCTGTAGGGTTCATTATATTTACTTGATAGGAAAGGTTCCAATTATAACTTAGCTGGCTTGTCTTCTTTAATTTTTACTTCCACGACTTGCTCTCTTTACCTATATTTCTAAATATATGGAAGGAAGATATTAAAAATATACTCCTGGGTTAGCCCAATTGTTTAGTTCTTTTCAATTAACAACTGTGTATTGCAAGGAAAATTAAAGTCTGAGGGCAGTGAGAGATTTATAGTATTTATAGCATCAATGCTTTTTGGAGCTGGAAAGATCTTGAAGACAAATTAATCTAGACTCTTTATTTTCCAGATGAGGCTTGGGGAAGAGAGATGATATATACAGGATCATTTCATTTGCTAATGTCAGATCTCCTGAATTTCTAAGTCAAGAGCTTTTCCACCCCAGAATATTTATGTGTGTGTGTCTACCTGAAGAATGGTTCCCATACCTGTCAGAATCATCTGAGATATTTAAAAAAAAAAAAAAAAAAAACAGTAGCATAGGACACTACCAGACTCCCTGAAACAGAATCTCTGAGGCTGGGCCCAGGAATCCACGGTTTGGCCTGGAGAATGCTATTTTGTATATAAGTCTTTTGCTTCCTCCCCTTTTTCTCTCACATCAGGCAGTGCATTTTCTAAGACTGGCCCCAAATTTCATAACACCATTACCAATGTGAAATGAACCATAGGTAGGTTCACTATACTACATTGTCATGGCAGAAACCAGAAACCCAGAGGAGAGAGGTGTGTACAAGGCCTTGTACCTTTAAGCAGAGTTTAGCAAGCCTAGTGACTGGCTTTGTTTGTGTGTCCCACTAGCTTGGAGGCTGTACCTGGAGCCGTGGGCATTCTCTGGGGAAGCTGACACATGAGTCAGGCCTGCAGAGAGTTGTGGAGTAGTCCTTGATATGCTTAGTGATGATTCAGGGGCACAGCTGAACACCTTGCTGTGAAGTGCTGACCAAATAGCTTTTATTCCTCCTGACGCAAAGTTGGCCATTATGGGTGGAAGGAAGTTGTCCTGACCTGGACAACTGTGTAAGCACTTCCACCAGTAAGAGATGGAGATGAAACTGTTCTCCCAGAATGAGCCATGGTGTGGGGGCCCAGGTTGAGAAATGTGGGGTCAGATGGTCCAGGATGACCACCTCCTGGGCCAGTGAATAAATACATTTACTATTAAGGCATCAGCACTAGGACACTACAAATTAGCTGCGTGTACCCTTGGACAGTTATTCATCAGCCTGACACACAGGCAGGGAACTGTGTCCCTTCATGTATTCAGGGATTGGGCAAATCCATTCCATGGTGGAGGACTTGGGGCAGTGCTATGTGAAAGCAGTGAGAAAAACCCAGTGACTTTGGGGCTGCCTCCCAGCCCCAATATGGGTATACACATCTGATTTTGGTTCAGCTGCTCTTTATTCTTGACCCTATGGAGGTGAGATATTGGCCTATTTTGTCCTGCAGACACCCAGGATGGGGCAAAGTTCATAAATATTCCCCCTCTTCTCATTTTATGGCTCTGATTGCACCCAAAGCCTTGCTCACATCTTACAGGATAACCAGAGGCTGAGGAGTAATAGGAGAAATAGTGTGCCACTCAGATTTTTCTGGTATTACTTTCTTTGAGTTGGGAAAGTATGTCTGCTACCTCACATTCATGAATCACTTATGAATCAAGAGTCACAGAGCAGAGGGTGGATTGCACATATAACAGAAAGATCTCTTGGAAGTCAATGATAGATGCAAATAAGACCAATCATGTCCTTCCACATAGGCAAGGGATTACAATTCACATGATCTATGTGTCTTCATTTATTTTTACCTTGAATCCTTCAGGCATTTTCATTGGATAGCCCCAGTCCTGGGAGAGGGGCTTCTTGACTAAGTAGTTCGCCCATGTTGAAAGGGCATAGTGGGGAGCAGTTAGCTAGGCACTGAGGTAGAACTACAACAACAGGTAAGTAATACCTGACTCCCTGAAAATGCTCCTTGTCAGTTTCTCTACTCCCTGAAAATGCTCCTTGTACAGTTTCTCTACTACCTAAGCACAGGTGGGAGCAATGGATGAGGGCACAAGAAGTGACAAGGATAGCAATGAAAGCTGGGTCATGTAAAGAGAGAAGCCATGGTTATTGCAAGAAACAAGGGGAAATGAAGAAGTTCTCATATAAGAAACCACAGTATGATTGGTCCACAGAAAGATAAGAGCTGGAAGCAAGGTAGCTCTTGGGACCTTGGCACTTGGAGATGTTGGATCTTCATGCTCTGCCATTGAAGCAACATGACCAGCTCTTTGGTTTCTGTTGCTCTCTTTGTGCATATTTTAGCTTTTCTCCCAGTACCTTTGACTTAAATAAGACCCTCATATGTCATATCTTCTGTTTAATCATAGTTTATACTTCCTCACAATTTTGGCTTGTTCTTAACTTCAGCTGGCTCAAGGCTACTCATAGCCTAACCCAGTGTACCTCAGCCCCCATGGCAAACAGCCTGTGTCTCTGGGTGTCTCCCAATTCAAAGTTCTGCGAGTGAGGATCTGATTGGCTATGTGCATCCCTCTGTGAGCTCATGTGAGCTCTTTTTATACAATAGGTCATGTAACAAGCTTGAATAGGCAGCCCTTGAGACAGGTATCTACTTCCAGTCCAATCAGAGGATGACAGAGGTAATAGGGACATATCTAGGGCTGCCATTTCAGTAGGGCTTCGAACGGGACAGTAATATTGTTACTAGGCCCTTAAAATATGGAGAAAAGTTTGAAGTGACCTTGATAAACTATATACAGGATAAAATGTTACGTTGATGGAACCAAATAGTAAATTAAAGGGTAAATCAAATGATACACAGATGCAAAATACAAAGATCTGTTCATGGTGGAACACAAGCACTGCTGAATATGTCAATAATGTTGAGTTAGAATATGATGTATAGGAGCCAATACAATCTCGTGTATTCTTCTCAACATTGGCTAAATCCTTATTACATTAATTTGTTTTCATATTATTGTTAATATGTTAATATTGTAACAATATTTTTGTTAATAAAAAAGAAGACAGAGATCCCTGGGTGGCGCAGCGGTTTGGCGCCTGCCTTTGGCCCAGGGCGCGATCCTGGAGACCCGGGATCGAATCCCACATCATGCTCCCGGTGCATGGAGCCTGCTTCTCCCTCTGCCTGTGTCTCTGCCTCTCTCTCTCTCTCTCTCTGTGACTATCATAAATAAATAAAAAAAATTTTTTTTTAATTAAAAAAAAATAAAAAAGAAGACAAGAAAAGATACTAGAGAGGATTAGGAGATACAAGGTGAAAGGAAAGAAATAAAAGGAATGTGAAATAATAATTGGATCCTTTGTGTCTGGGAGTTAAAAAGAAAAAGCAGGCTAAGGATTGACTTTTTAAATTAGGCATCAAAATCCAAGGCAGCAGATGGGTGGACTATCCTTTTATTCCAGTGCTACAATTAAATCAGAGAGAAAAATGGGGAGGCAAAAACTATTGGCAAGTTGATTGCCAAGCAACCGATTGGATTGCAAAGGGCCAAGTCAATTCATTTTTCTTAACAACCAAATAATTGGGTTGTGTCTGAACTGTGTGAAATTATCTCCATTTTAAAAACACCAAATGAGTTTGATTATTCAGTAATCAATTCACTCCCCAGCACTAGCATGTTAGATCAGCCAGAATGGTTGATTTGACTCCAAAAATGTCAATTCAGTGGCACCATGTAAACATACCCCCAACTTTCATTGGAGAATGAGCTCTAGAACCAGAACTTCAGTCCTTTACCCAAAGAGACAGCTGACATGAAACCCATTTGGCTTCCTCTTGAAAAGAGTAGGGCAAGGAGGCAGAAGATAGTGTGCTTTGACCTCCTTTGCTGGACTGTAGGAGATTCATCTATTCATCAAAAATGTGTTGTAATGCAATTCTGATACTAACTACCCAGAGGTAACACAGACTTTACAGGTCAAGGGCACTTGTCCTCCATAGACTCCCTTCATTTTGCTCACCAGCCATGGCCACCCATGCTTCTGAACAATTTGCAACAAATTTGGGGACGTCCACAACCTCCTCAGATTTGACCATTCTCTAGAATGGCTCAAAGAACTCAGGAAAGCCCTTAGAGTATTATTAAAAAGGATGAAAACTAGGACCAGCTACAAGAAAAGATGCACAGAGCAAGGTCTGAAAGGATCTCAAATACAGAGCTGCCTTATCCTTCCCTAATAGATTCAGGATGTATCACGCTCCTGGCACATTGATGTGCTCACCAACTGGAAACTCACCTGAGCCTTTGTGTCTAGAGCTTTTCTTGGAGATTTGTTCCATAGTCATGTTGACCAAGTCATTCACCACTTGATTGAAATCAGTCTGCAGCTGCATTCTCCTCCTTGGAGGTCAGCATGTTGATATCACGTGACTCAAAGCTCCAACCTATAGCCACATGGTTGGTCTTTGGGCTTGGCCAGACTCTATCCTGAACTGATCTAATGGTCCCCATGAGTCATTTCATTAGCATAAACCCAGCTGTGGTCCCAGGGGATGTGATCTTCTGAGAGACTGGAAGCTTCCAAACTTCTGAAGCTGCCACCACTTCTCAATGGAGAGAAGAATAAAATTAAGAATTTATTTCTGCCTCCTAACCTGCCTCCCAGGGGCTTACCCCTCCATCCTAACTCTTCTCTCTCTTATCAGGCTTCCCTACAGCTCTTTTTCTTTTCATTAATATTTATTTATTTGAGGGGGAGAGAGACAGCAAGCGAGCAGAGAGCAGAGGGAGAGAAAGAAACAGACTCTTGCTGAGCATGGAGCCTGAAGTCGGGTTCAATCTCACGACCCTGAGATCATGACCTGAGCTGAAACCAAGAGTCAAGTGCTTAAGTGACTGAACCACCCAGGCACCCTTAGCCTCCCCACGGCTCTTAACTGCAGGCACCCAGAGCTCCCAGATGGGGAAGTGCCTCTTTTCTCCCATCCTCATCACTTTTTGATTCAGATTATCCATGTTCCGGGATAAACAACAGTGAAATATTTATTTGAAAGCCCCAGCCCATAGTCCTAAAAAGAAATAGTTTCTCACTGGCATATTTCCAAAGTCTGGGTTGGGCTGCTTGGTCCATGCGTACTTGAATCCTCCCCTCCTCCTGCTCATACACCACAGTCACCCAAGAACAGAGGCCAACATGTGAGAAGTAGGCCTCTTTACTCTTAACTGAGAGAGAAAAACCAAGCTCTGGAGAGAGAAGCAGACAACAGACCAGCAGGCACAGCAGGCATGATGCTGGGCCGCACAGGCCTGGGAGGAGGGAGCTGGAAGAACCGGCAGGAAGGACATGGAACATGGGTTTTCCTGCAGACAGCTGGCGAGGCCAGGCCGGCTGTCAGCCAACGGCCAGAACAGGCCAGAACATGGCCTCCCAGGGAGACAGGTCTGCGGAGGCTGTCAAAGCCAATTGTTTGAAAACAGAATTCTAAAGGAAGGATGGCAGCAAGAGTAATGGCACCGGTCCCTGCCCTCTTGCGTCCCCAGACACAGGGACCAGTAAGAGCACAGAGCCAGAACAAGGGCTTCTCTGTGGGTGGCCTGTGCTCACAAGGGCAGGTGGACACACAGGACACACTCACCACTTTTTGTGTTCTCTGGGGTCGACTTGGTTGTCATGGAGATGGAGGGAGAGTCTCGGTTGTCCCCTTAGCTTCCAGATATTCAACCTACTATGGTGCTCTGGTACCAGGTAGACTTAGGTTTGAACCCCGCTCTGCCTCTGGCTAGCCACGTGGTGTTGGGCATGTCACTTAGCCTCCACCGAGCCTTGTTTACTGTGTGTGTGATAGATATGATAATACCTTCCTCCTTAATATACATTAGAGCTCCTTTGTTAGTGCCACATTTAGGCCTCTTCCCTTCATCCACCCTCAGAATTCAGGTCTCTGTGCCACTGTCCTGTACACAGCATCCCGTGCCTGTAGATGTGGCTCCTGTTCCATCTCCTGCTGGGCTGTGACAACTCAGGATCTCCCAGTGTCCACCAGAGTTGGCTCCTGAAAGAGAACTTACCCTTTCCCTTTCGCTCACCCCACAGACTTTTCTGGAAAAAGAGGGATACTGGCATTTATGTGTTGTGATGTCAGGGATACTAGAAAGCCCTTTTGTTTCTTCCACCACCTCCCTAAAAAAAAATAAAAAACAAAACCAAAATCTCTCCTCTGTATTGTCTGCTGAAATTTGACCACTGGTGTTTTATTCTTTTGATTTAAGGCTTTTCAGTAGTTAAAGTGCAAAATTTTTTTTTTAAGATTTTATTTTATTTACTCATGAGAGATACAGAGCGAGCAAGAGAGAGGCAGAGGGAGAAGCAGGCTCCACACAGGGAGCCCGACGTGGGACTCGATCCCAGGTCTCCATGATCAGGCCCTGGGCTGCAGGCGGCGCTAAACCGCTGAGCCACCCGGGCTGCCCTAAAGTGCAAATTTTATTAGAAGTCATTATATTTAAGTCCTGACATTTGTCTGTCTGTGTGAATGAATGAATCTTATTCAATCTGGGTTCTGTGTGTTAGGGAGGGCCTGAGGCCACTGGCCAAGGAGGAAAAGTAGCTCAGCTTCTACTGACACCTGCACCACAATTTTGCTTTGAGCCCTTTTCAGTGTGGAGGACAGGACCAATTTCTCACCAAATCCATAAAGCTCTTATTTTCAGCCTTAGAGTTTTGTCCTGCACCCACCCTCACCCCCAGTCTACTTATCTCCACTTATATACTTTACTATCACCAGAAGGAAAGGGTTAATGTTCCTTGAGGGCCTACCATATGGCTAGGTGGGGGATGATGTGTGTCTTTGCATTTAAACCTTAGACAATGCATCTCACTTAATAAAGAGAAGAAACAAGTAACAGAAGAGTTAGTCAGTTGCCCAAAGACACCAAACCCATGGGCATCTAGCTGGGATTTGGACTCAGGCTGGCCTTGCTCTAAAGAGTTTTCATAAGGCAGTGTTAACTGTTTCTACTTTCTTCTTATCCTATTTCCCTGCTTCTATTTCTAGTTTGTTAATGTTAATACATTAATTTTTAAAAAAAGGTCTCCAGAAAAAGGATAATACATTTCAAACAAAAATAACCTGTGACAAAATCCTAGTATTTCAATGAGATTTTGTTATGAAACAAACATCCACAAAAGGTAAAGAATAGTACAACGAACCCCTCTAATCATAGGCTGTTCCTGCAGGTGAACAGCCCAGCAATAATTAAAAGCATGGGAGAGGTACCAGCACACCAGCAAATCTTGTATGCCTGCCAGAGTCTTTCTGTAATTTCTTTCTTTTTTTTTATTTTTTTTATTTTTTAATTTTTTTTTATTTATTTATGATAGTCACAGAGAGAGAGAGAGAGAGAGGCAGAGACACAGGCAGAGGGAGAAGCAGGCTCCATGCACTGGGAGCCCGACGTGGGATTTGATCCCGGGTCTCCAGGATCGCGCCCTGGGCCAAAGGCAGGCGCCAAACCGCTGCGCCACCCAGGGATCCCTGTAATTTCTTTCTTACTACCCCTACCTCCTTCCCTGACTCCACTGCCTGAGCACAGGCTCCTGTTCTGTTCATTCACAGGTAATGCATAATGACAGTCACTCATCCTTAGTGAGAGCTCCCCGTGTGGCCCATGTGCTTCACAGATCATAATGGATGTCATTCTTGCAGCCACCTCCTGGGGAGGGCAGAGTTGCCACCACCCCATTTTGCAGAGTTGGGTGCTGACTGCAGAGATGTTCATTTTTCATCCCAGGCCACAGAGCTGGTGGTTACTGGCAGAGTGGGGCAGGAACCCAGAGGCCCTGCTCATGTCCTGAGCTTGACTTCCTTGATTCTTCCCCCAATTAAATTTATGTTGCATGGGATAATCTGAAAACACCATATTCCCCATGTTTTGTTTGATCGAAGTATTATGCTTATGCTAATCTCTTCTTTTTTCTTTTTTCTTTTTTTTTTTTTTAAGATTTATTTATTCATTTACTCATGAGAGACACAGAGAGAGAGAGGCAGAGACACAGGCAAAGGGAGAAGCAGGCTCCATGGAGGGAGCCCGACGTGGGCCTCGATCCTGGGTCTCCAGGATCACACCCTCTGCCCCAGGACTGCAGCAGGAGAAGGACACTGGGATGCCTTACACCGAAGAAGAGGGGGAGAAGGCCAACTTGATATGGAAGTCTTCAGTGAGGCTTGGGAGCATGTGTACAGGGTCAGACATGTCCCTGTGCCAGGCTCTATACTAGGCCTTCAACCATCACCTTCCGGCTGCCCTACACGGAGGCCTTTCCCTTGCCACTGGTGAGTGGGAGCCTATGACACAGTAATGCTCAAGAATGTGGCTTGAGACCACAGGGCCCTTCCATCCGAGCTGTCTGCAGTTATTTGGCCTCAGGCAAGTCACATAATTTGCCTGGGCCTCAGTCTCCTCCTCTGTATATTGGGGACAAAATAGTTTAGGTTCCACTGGGTTGTTGTGAGGCTTACCAGTTAGTACATACAAAACTCTTAAAACAGTATGTGGAACCTCTGTGAGTAGTCAGATACCAGACAGAAGAACAGTGCCAGTTGGCATCAGGCCGTCAGAGTCTGGATCCTGGCGCCGTGACTAGTGGTGACCTTTGGCTAGGAACCCAAACCCTCTCAGACTCCGTTTCCTCATTTGTATCAGGAGGATCACCATAACCATTTCGGGGGGCATAGAGGGGTTTCAATGAATTATATTACAATGCTCTTAAACCAGACAGCACCTGAAACCCAGTGAACACTCCGTGAAATGATTATTTTCCCATGACCGTCACCTGTACAGGATCTGTGATACCTGTGATTTTGTTCCGTAATGAGATGAAATTTTGGCCAGAAAATGAACGGCTTCTATTGCCTATCAGTCAAAATTTCCAAGAGATTATTTTCAAAAGCTATCGTCTTCATCACCAGCTCCTTATCCAAGACTTTTCCTGTTTCCTCCTACCTGAGTCCCACACCCCCTGATTCCCCACGTCGGTGACGCACCCACATGATAGTCCTTTGTAACCAACTCACGGGTTTCTGCCACCTGCCTGAGTCTGTACAGTAGTCATAATTGCTTCACAAAGTTATCTGGCTCATAAAGCAGAGCAGCATATCGAATGGAAAATTAAACCACAAATAAGTTGGTTTCATCACACTCTTGCAAAGGTGCATGGAACAAAATTGTTCCATGAGATTTGACTCCAGATTAAAAATTGCAGTAGGGCTTTAGTAAAGCCAGTTCCTATTTATATCTCGCATTGTTCTGGGAGCTTTCCGATTATCTCAGAGTCATAGGCATGCTGTAAATGCGTTGTCTGTTAGCTCCTCCCCCTTGTAGTGCTATTAAAAGTATGCAAGGAACAGGAGATTGGGGGATTTGCTAAACCAGTAGCCACACAGCATAGGCCAAGTGATTTTGGAGAACTGGAGAAGATAGGGGAGGGGGGCCTTGGAGGCTCCTGCTTGATCCTCTGTGCAGCTGGGATAGTGGAGATGGGCGGGGCCAGGGCTGCAGAGATGCAGACAGAGAAGTCAATCTATTTAGTCAGGTGTCACTGGGGAAGGATCAGGTGGATTGGTGACAGCCTGGATCTAGAGCAAAAGAAACATTAAAAGTAGTCCCCCTTTTGAGTCTGGAATGAGAAGGAGACAGATGTCATGGAAAGGTTGGGAAGAATCAAGGATTTACAGAGAAGAGAAACCCTCAGTCCCTATTTATTGAGCACTTGGAGAGAAACCTGTAAAACATGTTTCTGCTCTTAAAAAACTTAAATTTTCCTTGGAGGAAAGAAGACACAAATTGATAAAAACCAGAATGATAGACAACTGTTTCAGAGATCAGTTTGGGCCATGAAGAGGGATGTTGCATGATAGGATAGCATTTATTTTGGCATATGATTACTTTCCAAATGATTTATATGGGGAATAGCTATTGGAAGGTCACCTCTGGCCAGGGTGACAGAAAAGGCTGCAGACAAAAAGTGCCATCTGAGCCACTTTTAAAGCATTGGCAAGAATTGCCAAGGTGGAGAAGGCAGGCAGGCAGGTAGGAGCAAGCATACAGAGGCTGGAAGGCCAGAGGCAGGGCAATTGTTGCCAGGTGGATCCCTAAGGGGTGAGTGGCTAGACGTAAAGCTATAGAGGGAGATTAACACGAAGAGCCTCCATACAGACTGGGGAATTTACTATAGTGTAAAATTATGAGCTTTATGTAGAATATGCAAGTATATTGAGCCTCCCACTGGCCATGTGACTTCTCCACATGGCTTTTGACTCAGTCTCCCAACAGTTACTTGCAGGGCAGAGGTTTAGGCTGGTGAGAGAAGGTACAGTCATGGTGTAAGACCGTAAATGGTTCAGGGCAACGGTGCTCCTGGCTGCAGAGAAGAATCCTTCAGATCACAGATCTCTGAAATGGATTAGTCATCGTCTTCCTGCCACTTGAATATGTCAGTTTATTTTTTTGGAGTGAGGAAGAGATCGCTGACGGTCAGGCTTTTACCACTTACACCTCAACAGGTGCTGAGCAACTAGTCTATGTCAAGCACCGTGGTAGGCATCAAAGATGCAAAGATGAATAAGACACAGTTTGATGGAGGACACACATCATTAAGAGATACTTACAGGAAAACATGAAAGTGCAGGGACTGCTGAATGCATGAGGGGGTGGGGTGGGAGGGAGCACATACCCTGGCACCTCAGACACCTCAGGCACCAGCCTCACCTCAGCGTTCTGGGAGGGTTTCCTGGAGCTGCTATTGCCTAAGCTGAGTCTTTGACAATAAGAAGAATATGGCAGGTAAGGGCAAGGAAGGGAGGAAGAGGGTATTCCAAGTGGAAGGGAGAATAGAAGCCAAGCCATGAGACGTGTAATAAAATTAAGAGAGTGAGTGCTGGATCCAATTACCTGGGTTGAAATTCTATGACTGTCACTTACTAGCTACACAAGTTTTGGCAAGTTACATATCCTCTTTTCAACTCAGTTTCCTTGTGTATAAATGAGGAAAAGGGACAACAACTACCACATAGGGTTATTGTGAGGAGTACATGACACAACACTTGTGCAGAGATTAGCATAGTGTCTAGTACATGGTAAACACTCACTGAATAATACTGATGATGACTGTGATGATGGCAATTGCCAGTGGTCTGATGTTACTGAAGATGTAGTAGAATACAAGGCATGGTGAGCAAGGAGACCAGAGATATAGGTGTTGATTTAAAATAATCTTATTGATTTTTATTCTACAGGACAATGGGGATTTTTAAAAGGGTTTTCAGCATGGAATAACATGATTAGATTTGCAAATCAGATAGATTCTTCAGGGTTATATGTCATGAACTGATTTGAGGAGGAAAAGACGAGAGTCAGGAAGTCCTATTAGTGATGTTACAGTAGTTCAGGTGAGAGATGGTAAGTGCCTACCTAACCCAGGGACATCACTGTAGGGATTAAAAGGAAGAGGCATATTTGAGAACTTTAGGTGGTAAATGTGACAGGAGCTGGTGAAAGAGAAGAAAGAGCTGAGGACACTCCCAGGGCTTCTAGTCTGGGAGATTGGATGAAGCGTGATCCATCCACTGAGATGGGGAACATAGAAAAGGAGCTTGTGTAGGAACCACAAAGTTAAGGTCATTTGGAAGAGCTGGATGGGAAGAATCTGTGGTTAGCCAGCTTGGACAGGTCCAGTAGACTTTTTTACATAACAGGGAGGCCTATGGGAAGGTCTAGAAATTCAGATTCGGACATAGCCAGCATAATGGTGGTTATGGAACCTACGAGGGTGGATGAGATTGCCCAGGGAAAGAATGCAGGGTAAGAAAGGAAGAGGATCAAGGACAAAATCCAGGGAAACACCACTATTAAAGGAAGAGGAAGAAGCCTATGAAGCCAAGAAGGAGTGATCAGAGTAATAGGTGAAGAAGCAAGAGAAGACAGTGTGATGGACATGAAGAGAGTGGAGAGTATGAAGAAGAAGGAAGAGATCAGCTAACTGGAGTGCCATATGGAAGTCCTCCAAAGCAGGACAGAGAGGAACCAACTGATTGGTAAATAGGAGGTCAAGAAGGCGAGGAAGGAATGTGAGATGAGGAAGTGGAGACAGAGAGTGCTGACTCTTTGAGATATGTTTTAAGAGAAGAAGAAAGAAAAGTAGCTAGAGCAAGGAAGGGAAAACAGAGTTAGGGGGAGCTTCATTTATTCTCCCTGCAAGTGGGAGAGATTGAAGAAAATTTGTATCTAATAGAAAAGAATTTACAGAGAAGTTGTGAAGGCTAGAGAAAAAGGTATTTGATGGGTCACAGTCCACAAGGAGATAGGTGGACATGATACCAAGAGTTCAAGAGAAAAGAGGTTGGTCTGGAATGGCATAGATACAAAACAAGCAAACAAAACCACCATCTTTTCCATCTTCTGTGAGACTCTAGGCAAGGTGAGTGGATGAAGTTCTTTGTGGGGGCGGGGGCAAACTTAAAGTTCGCATACAACACTCTTAGGTTGTTTAAAAGACTGGAGAAGTGGAGGCCATATGCTATAAGTGAGGGGTACAAGAGATTATTAAACCTTTCTCGAGAGTTGCAAAGAAGTGGAATTTCTACTAAAGGGATGTTGGGCAAGGACAAGAGAAAGACAGAGCCTGATTCCTGAAGCTCAGTTGAGGAAGACCATGAATCTGTGGCAGTGGCCATCTGAACTGTTGGGAAATGTTTTTCCTCCCTCGTTTAATGAGTTGAGTACAGGAGGAGAAAGGCAGGTTGTGGTATTTACTCAGGGTTGGAATTTTGCCACTGAGGCACAGTGAAAGGCCAGAGATGCAAGGCCACTGGGGGTTCTGATAATAGTAGCAAGCCCCATGCCTGAAAACAGGCTCAGAAAGCTAACAGTAGTTCTTCTGTCTTCTTGTTTATCACGATGAAGCTCAAGGGAAAGAAGTGACCTCAGAAGCAATTCCGTGTATCTTATTTGACAGATTAGATCCCATTTTCATTTTTGTTCCAATTCACAATCATGAAAAACAATATATTTGACTTCAAATGTCTCCTTGTCCTTGTCCTGGTGTGATACATCAGCTTCAGCTTTTGGAAACTCCAGAATCATTGGATGATCTCCCACAACAATCAGAGGTTTCCCCAGTGACCTGGGGGATATCATGGTGTTTATGAACTTTCAGCAAGGGATGGGGGAACATTTACCCAGATCTGCTTGAGGGGAGGCCATCCAGCTCTAGACAGAAATGACCAAAGAAAGAACATGAAGTCACCTAAGCAAGCATTTGGAACATGTGATAGAAAACAAACCCAGTTATCCTTCTCTCCCCATAAAATAAGAATACGGCAAGAGAGGTAAAGAAATTATTATTATTATTATTTTAGAGAGAGAGTGTGTGTGAGCAGGGTTAGGGCAGAGGGAGGGAACCGTGGAGCCCAACAAGGGGGGCTCAATCTCATGACCCTGAGATCATGACCTGAGCCAAAACCAAGAGTCTGATGTTTAACCAACTGAGCCACCCAGTTGTCCCTAGAGATTATTTTTAAAACAAATAAACAGGGCTATGATCTAATGGAAGTCAATTGGTTGCATGTAAAAATTAAGAACATAGTGAATGAGGTTGTGGTGCTATCTTAATTCAATCCGGGCCATCTTTTTTGGTTCTTGTTGATGGTGGCAATGCAAGAGCAATAATTATTTCCTCTCCCTGGTTTCACACCACTCCTCAGTGGAGTGGATACAGAAAGAGCCCCGACCACTGTGGATGTCTCACAGTCAGTTCCTTGGGGACCAAGATGCTCTGAACATGTGCATTCTGACTCATCTGGAGGATATTTGGAAAGGCCTTCCATACTCATCAGGTACAAGACGAAAAATTTCTTGACTTGGTGGCTCCTATTCATTAGCCATGGAGACATGCAGATAGTTTAACTTTAGACAGAGGAGAATTGAATTAAAGACCATAGAAATGTACTGGTAAGAGGAGAAATGGTACTGTGTAGCGCATTATGGTTTATAAAGGAATCGCTCTTGTTAACATATTTGAGCCTCACAAAAACTCTTAGTAGTAGGTTGTGATTCTGAATAAAAACAATCTTTTATATTTCTTAGAATGAAAATATATTTTTCTATCTTGTCAATTTAATGGTATTTCTCCATTTCTTTCCTTGATCTTTCTTTCTTTTTTTTTATTTTAAGATTTTGTTTATTTATTCATGAGAGACAGAGAGAGAGAGAGAGAGAGAGAGAGAGAGGCAGAGACACAGGCAGAGGGAGAAGCAGGCTCCATGCACCGGGAGCCCGATGTGGGACTCGATCCCAGGACTCCAGGATCACACCCTGGGCCGAAGGCAGGCGCTAAACTGCTGAGCCACCCAGGGATCACCCCCTCCTTGATCTTTCTAAGTCATTTTTATTTCACTCCCCTCCCTTCCTCCCTCCTAAAGCCTTCGTAGATTTCTAGAATTAAAATCTTTCATTCAGGCAGCTTGGGTGGCTCAGCGGTTTAGCGCCGCCTTCCAACCGGGGTGTGATCCTGGGGACCCTGGATCGAGTCCCACGTCAGGCTCCCTGTATGGAGCCTGCTTCTCCCTCTGCCCGTTTGTCTGTTCCTTTGTGTGTGTGTGTGTGTGTGTGTGTGTGTGTGTGTCTCATGAATAAATAAAATAAAAAAAAATCTTTCATTCATGGTTAGACAAATCATTGTTCCAACAGTATCTCCTCACTTCACCTCCCTGGAAACCATTTCTTTGTTCTCTTTCTTTCTCCTCCAATCTCATTCTTGCCTTCCTCTCCTCCTGACTTGTCTGCTCTTCACAAGGCTCCATCCTGAACTTTGAGCAGCTCTTAAAGGCTTCACTTAAATACCATCTCCTTAAAAGAACTGTTCTTGCTAATACACTTGGATGTGATCTCTTCCTTTTCAAGATCCCCAATTTACACGATATCTTTGTTTCAACAACTATGTCATAATGGTGTCAAAGACATTTAGTGAAGTAACTTATTAGATGTTAACTTCTTGAAAGGCTGTACCTTTCTTCTTTTTAAGTCAAAACCCAGATCAAACATTGTTTCCAGTGTGAATTCTCTTCCACCTGCACTTAATTCCCTTCTCTGCCTAATGTGTGCTGAGGCGCTTATCACATTGTATTGTGATGGTTGGTTTTGATTTTTACCTTCCCTTTTAAGTTGGAAGCAACTTGAAGGAACATAGCATAGTGGTGAAACTGCCAGACTGTTGGGGTTTAAATTCTATTGCTGCTATTTACTAGCAATGTAGTCTTGGGCAAGCTACTTAACCTCTCTGTGCTTTCTCGTTCTCTTATCTCTAAAATGAAAATCATAGTAGTCGCTACCTCATACAGTTGCTGCAAGGATTAAATGAATTTTACATGTAAAATGCTTCTCAAGCAGTAAGCAATATAATTATTGTATTTTATTGTCCTTTGTATTCTTATTGACAAGTACAATGATTAAAGCAAGTGGGCACACATTCTTTGTTTGTTGAAAGAATGAATGAATGAATAACAGAAAGTGTATATGATGTTTTTTTCTAATAGATCCCAAAGTCAAAGAGAGTATGTCCTTTCACCCACAGGTTTCCCACAGCAATTAATAGGAGGTTTATAACAGGTGATCAGTAAATGTTCGTGGAGCATTCTTTATGACTATGAATCCAGTGACTGGCAGATTGAGAACAATAAGAATAATGAATTATACAATGAATACAAGTCTCACACAAGGCTATCAAATAGTCACACAGGATTTTACATTATGGTTGTAAGAACCTTTCCCTTTTGTTTTAAAGCTCTCAGTTGGGAAGATTACTTAACCTGCATGGTTGGTTTTAGCCAGACTCTAGATCTCTTAGTGATGTGCAAGATATCCACAAGGTGGATCTCAACTGGGATCACAGAGGGTCCAGGACCATGCAGCGGAGAATTTGACACCGAGATCCTGTGGCCCCCAAAGGGTGGCTGTGGACATCAGACCTGCCACTGGGGAAGGAGGACAGAGCCCTGTATACAGCAGCTCCACACAAAATCTGGCCAATCTGGACTCTACCCACCAGAGGAAGGCTCCCACCACACTGGGGCTTTGGCTAGGGAGAGTGAATCAACTGAGGATTTTGAAAAGTAGACTAAAAGAAATTAAAACAACAACAACAACACCCTTTTGGGCAGATTAATCAGGCAGGCATGGGGCTATTTCACAGTCCAGCAAACATCCACTTTTATGTCAGCCACCACACTGGAAAAAGCAGGGGACCTGTTTGTTCAGCTAGAAATGCTTACACTGGCTTCTTCCCCTCCATGCCCACCTTTGTCACTAAACTTTCCTACTTCTGTGTTGGAGAGGTTTCTTCCCCCCCTCCCCTTGGCTTTTTAAAGTAACATCAGTGGAGCAGCTAATGAGGCAGTGGAAAGCAAGCTGGTCCGTTCTGGGTTGCTAATGACTCCATTCCTGGGAGCCTAATCAAAGATTTGTACATTTAATTGCTGTCAAGTCAGCTCCAACCACCTGCCATTTCTGAAGCACCTGAGCTCCTAGCTCGGTAGCCGCTGATTCTAAGTGAATCCCTCACCATTTCTAAAGGCCAGGAAGCCAGGCTGCTGGGCAACCCTGAATGAAGTCCACCCTGGAGGACAGAGAGCAGCAGGCCTCACGGAGCTGTGCCTGATGTAACTGGGTCAGCATGGGAGGGAAACCTGTGCTTTTCTAGGATCAGACTTCTGTTTCTAGGGGAAGGAAGGGTGGGTGTGGTAAGGACTGGGGTGGGAGCAAAGAGAGGAGGAAGAAAGGGACATCCAATCCCATTCTTTGAGAATCTTTTGAGGTTTCTCTCCTGAAGGATGACTTAATTTCCATCCCCAGTGCACGGTTGTGTCAAGGATCAGTATTTGTTAGGCATCCTTTCCGATTTAAATGGTAATCGTTTTATTGTTTTTCCCAAATTCAGGTTGTGATTGTCCCCTGGGCTTTTTTGGAGATTTGGGGGATGAGTGAATCTGGACCTGAGTTCAACCTAATGGTAAAAACAGGCTACCTCATGGGGATATAAATTAGTTGGGGGAAAAAAATATGTTTAGCTGTTTTTCTAATTGCAATAAAAATTCTTTGAACACACGGACTACACACACTCTGACGTTATGCTTCTTGCTCGTGACAGGTGTATCAGGTATACCTATCATATCTGATCTTTTGTGATCAGTCTCCAGAGTGGTGCTTCTCAAACTTGAGTCGGCATGAGCATCGCCTGAAGGACTTATCAGACCACGGCTTCAGTGGGCCCTCCCCAGTTTCTGGTTCAGGCTGATGTGGGTGAGGCCTGATGATTTGCAAGTCCAACAGATTCTCAGATGATGCTTATCCTGTTGGACTAAGAGAACTTTCTCAAAGCCTCTTGGAAATACCAATCTCTGTCTATGGGCAGATGAGATTGCCATTTACTGAACATTTGATCAGCCACCTCTGCCTGCTAGTAACTGAGTTGCCGGTGGAAAAGAGGTACTGACCCTGACAGCTCATGTGGAAAAAGAAGAGAATTCTCCCTTTTCACCTTTCCATCACAGGCTCACATATAATGTGTAAAGGAAGAAGACAACGGGCCACATCTGTGGCGAGGCAGGTACTGTGCTTCACCCCATAGACAAATACCACCTCTCTTCCCCTGAATTCCTTTAGTTGGAATAGGGCTACTTGTATTTGGGAATTCACTCTCCCTTAGGATGACCAACCTTCCCAGTCTGTCCAGCCTTCCCAGTGCTAAAACTTAGCGTTATGGGAAAACAGAGATACTGTTCACCCTACCTCCCCTTTGGTTTAGCAGAAGTTACATCAAGAGGACATAATGTTATCAGATTTACAAATAAAACAAAGGTAAACATTGTCAGACTATGAACATTTTTTCATACCCTGCCAAAAATTTTTTAAAAAATTTAAATAAAGAGGGAACTAAGGTTATTTGGGTTGATAAATATTCACCTATGGTCCCCAGCTTGCCATTGGCAAATACTTGCCCTAAGCAACTTTGGAACAGGGCCCACTTTCATTATTGATGAATAGTGTGGAGGTTTTCTCTTTAATTTCCTTCTGAAAGAAATTTGCTAAACTTGAACCGATTTTTAAAAATAAGTTAGAAGAGGCAAACACCTCCCTCATTTCACTGCCACCTAGAACTTCTTCTTGACCTCGACCTGAATTTCTAGCTTAGCTGTTCATGACCAACCGGTTGATTGGGTGAGGATGACGCAGTGACCAGCTGTCCCTTACAGCCTTCTGTTGTTGTTTTCTTGTATATTTCTGTGTCTCCCTCCATTCCCCACAGTTGTCACCACGTTCCAGACACAGGCACGCTTGTTTTCATTTCCTCCTTACTGCTTGGTCTATTTATATCAGGGGACCCTGGAAAGTGTGCAAGATAACCTTACTAGAAAGCCAAATTAATTCTAAAAAGCAAACACCATATGATCTGCCAATCAGATGGGGAAAACACTGTTAATTGTTATTCACTTACTCCCCTAAATCTTTCTCTGGAGTGCTTGAAATCACAGAACTGAAGTACATTTGCCCTCTATTCAGCTTTGGAATTTAGATCTAAATGCAGTGGTGATCTGGGAAGATAGAACAAAAAAATCATTGCTCTCAATCAAGTGTATGTATGGACATGTGTATCTATTTTCATGGAAAAAAAAATTGGCAGCCCTCTTGATGGAAAATGCAATGCTGTTTGAGAATTCCCCAGGATCAAAACTGCCCTGAATAGAGGTCTCCTGGTTCTGTCACTTTCTGCTCCTCTGGCAAGGCTGAACTGAAGCAGCCTTTTCCAGGAGTATCCTTCCCTACCCAGAGCCTCTTCCCACCTCTGGGGCCACTTTGATCATTCCTTCCTCCTGTTGCAATTATTCTGTGCCCCTGCTTTAGTCCATATCTAGCTTTGGGGTTGTTTGGTATGTATTTGCCTTTCAACTTGACTGCAAGACTCTGAGGCCAGGAGGCAGGATCTATTCATAGTGGGTGCCTTGCTGCCTCATGCAGTGCTTGGCATCCAGTATATGCTCAATAAATATTTGCTAACTGAATGACTGGCTATTACATGTGAAACCCTTTCAGGGGTTCTAAACACATCTCCTGCTGATCGTTTCTACAGAATTTACGGTATTTATTTTAATACTGTAAATAGGATTGGGGTTAAGTCAAGAGATGTTTTATGCTCTGCCCTTGTAACATACAGTCTGGGCACAGACATCCCAAAGGTTAAATTGACCGAGAGATGGGATTAAAAGCAATTAGGTTTAAAAGGCAATTGGTTTGCTTTATTTCACTCATAGTTCGTGCACTTGCTTCGTTCCCACCGATCCCATAAAAACCAGAGCCATGGAAAGTAAAACAATCAGGAAGCTCATCCCTCTTGCCACGATATTTCTCCTTCCCCCTTTTCCGTGTAAATTGGAAAGCTGCCTTCTGCTCTGCTGGGGGACAGACAGACTCTGGCTCAGAGTAGTATCTATTATCATCCTCTAAACCTTGCTGGGAATAATAATCAAAATGGTCCCCTGGTGGCCTGGGACAGAGGTCTTTGCTCAGCTCAGCCTCATGCTCACATTCCTGCTTCAGCATTAGTCTCACCAGAGTATTCAGGTAAGCGGTGAAAGAAACTGAGAATGTTCTCTGGAAACTCTGACTTTATTGCAGATGTGACTCATTTTACCCCAATAGCTGTGGTCCCAAAGAGCTATGTGAAAAAAAATCCTTTTTTAGAAGTCTAGTTGTATTTAAAGTGCATTACACAGTGTATGTTAACTAGCTAAAGAGAACTTAAAAAATAAATTAAAAAATAAAAACACTTGTATTGTCAGGAGAGAAAAACAAATAAATAATAAAATCAAATAAAAGGGGCAAATAAAACACTGTACGTCAACCAACTGGAATGAAAACTAAAATTTGGAAAGAGTATAAGTAAATAAAAAATAAATAAAATGTATTACTAAAAAAAAAAGCTGGCCATTTAAAGGAGGTTTTTTTTTTTTTATTTTTTTAAAAAACATTTTATTTATTTATTCATAAGAGACACACAGAGAGAGATGCAGAGACACAGGCAGAGGGAGAAACAGGCTCCCTATGGGGAGCCCAATGCAGGACTTGATCCCAGGACCCCAGAATCATGCCCTGAGCCAAAGGCAGACACTTAACCATTGAACTACCCAGGTGCCCATAAGAAGGTTTTAATGAATATTTTTCAAGCCTAGTCTTTACTAATGGAATATTAATTCATAGTCTCCCTTCTGTGAAAATCCAGATTTCCACCAACTAATTTGCTGCAAGTAAGACGCATGAGGACTATTCCAGGTTGGTTGCGAGTTGCATGGGGATGTATCATCATGAATCATTATAAGTATGTTTGGAATCCTCTAAGGCACTCCCTCTTGAGGGTTTCAGCTTTTCCTCTGTCGTGCTGCTTTGGGAGTGTCCCTCTCTGTCCCACTTCTCTCTCTCACCCCCTTTGGGCTCTTCCCCCAATTGGATAAAGCAAGGAAAAAAGAAGAGGAGCAAAGGAAGAGAGGCCTTTGCAATGTTCCATGCCATTTGGAAGGGGTGGGCTTGCTGCCAGAGGTGGTGAGCAAAATTGAGACGTGGTAAAAAAGAGTGGAGCTAAACCCAATCTGCAGAGTGTGGGGTAGCAACAGGGTTGATTGAAACCTCCTCTGGCCTTGTTCTTCTTTCTGTCACGCACCCTGCTGGAGGAGGGGTTCAGTGTGATCTAGAAGGGCGCACACACAGCAATCGTCACATCCTGTCCTTACTTTCCTTTCTCACTAACCCTGTGTTCAACAGGCAGAATCTTGGCACGCCTTGAAGCAGGGCCATGGTATGAGGGCGCCACCCGCTTCGTGTGACTGCTCGAGTCACACAGGACTGTTTTTCAGTTAGGCAGTGTGCCAAAGAGAGGAGAGACTCTCGTCAGGATATTTCGCTTATCAGCTGCCACTGCAAGAATTTTCCCTGCTACGAACTTCCTAATATTCTGACCCCTTTGGTTTGAAAATTTCCAAGGCTGTTCCTATGCCAACGAAAAACATTCCATGATATATGTTTCTGGTGCAATGTAGCGGCAGGATCTAGGTTACCAGGAAGATGTGTCAAAGGTGTGATTTATTTCCTATCCTTTTATGTGGAGTCTAGTGAATTCAGATATCACAAGAAAACCCTATGAAACACCGAAATATTCCTCTTGATACCCAACTACCATGTGCCTCCACTGGGTCCCTTAGAAGGTACGTAAGCCAAACCTGGGCTACGTGGAAAATAGCAGGCAGCTCATCTCCAGATATCCAGGTTTTTCAATTGCATAGGTCAAAACACTTGAGCACTGCCCTGAATTATGCAATTATAAATCAGGTGTTGGTTTCATGCAGCTGTAGTCTGATGCTTCTAGACAAAGTCTTGATATTTTCTTATGTCTCTTTTTCAGAAATTCACCCTAATTTTTATCTTTCCAGTGAAAGGAAAAGCTTCTCTCTGTGCCTAACCAGTCTGTCTTCTTACTTTGATGATGGGCTCACTTCATGATGAAGAGCTTAACTACCACTAAATCACCACCAACAACAACCAACACCACCACCAACAACCAACCAACCAACAAAGCAGGCAATCAGAAGCCCTAGAGCCCAGCCCCACAGTCCACTGTCTTGTTGTGATCTGGCTAGCTCATATGCTCTAGCCTCCACTTACTCACTTACACAACAGGGATGATAACTCTCATTCTGGAAACTTCTTAGGAGGACTCCATGAGATACTCTTTAGGAAGCATCACATTTTTGCCCATAGATCATTCAGGCTTTTGGCCTTTGCTCTAGAGGAGGACCACTGAAGGCTATGTACCCTGAGGCACCATGCTTGGCTTGTACTCTAGCCATCTCTTTGGTATCCCAACCTACATGATCAGTAAAGTCTAGAAATAAACAACTTGGAATTATGCTTCCACAACCCTCTGTGGTCTTTCAGAACAATCATCAGCTTGCCCTGCTGGGTGAATATTGGTCATTCCTGATCTCAGTTAGCTATCATTTTAACCATTCTCAATTAAAAAACATCTACCTGAACAAATATAGGGGCCAAGAGTGTATAATCTCAGGAGCACCTGGATGGCTCAGTTGGTTAAGGTGCTGCCCTTGGCTCAGGCTGTGCTCCTAGAGTCCCAGGATCAAGCCCTGCATCGGGCTCCCTGCTCCATGGGGAGCCTGCTTCTCCCTGCCTCCTCTCTCTCTGTCTCTCATGAATAACTAGATGAAATCTTTAAAAAGAGAGTGTATAATCACACTTAACCATTTGTTTTTTTCTTTTTATAAGATATTTTATATTAAAATTGTTTTGGCCAAGTTTATTGAGGCATAATTTACATACTGTAAAGTTCACTCTTTTATTGTATAGTTCCTGAGTTTTTAAAAAAAGAACACATATTCTGTGTGCCCACCACTGTGATCAATATCTAGGTCAGTTCCATCATCTCCCCAAATGCCCCCTTTTGAAGTCGACCTCTTCTTACTCCAGCCCCTTAAACCATTAATTGGTTTTCTGTCTCTGTAGTTTTGCCTCTTACAGAATGTCATACAGATGCAGTCATGTAGCATATGGGCTTTTGGGTCTGGGTTCTTTTACTTATCATAAGGCATTTGCGACTCATCCAGGTTGTTGCATATATTAATAGTTTGTTCCTTTTTATTGCTTAGCAGTCAGTTGTCCAATGCATGGACTGTATTCATTCAACAGTTGAAGGACATGGAGATGTTTCCATTTCTTGGTGATTACAAATATGGCTCTAAGCACTTGTGTAAGGTGTTTTATGTGTACATACATTTTCATTAGACATTTGGCTTTCAGAGATGTATATAAGTTTAGTTCCAGATGAACAATCAGAAATTGCAAGATTTGGGGGACCCCTGGGGAGATGAGAGAGTATATATGTCCTTCACGAGTCAGTCAGGACCAGACCTGTCAGTTAAACAAAGGCTAGTTGTAGCAAGAGGCTATTATTATTTCCACCAAAGATACTTGAAGAATAGAAATGAAAACTGACATTATTTTTCTTAGCCCCAGGGGAAGAACATAAGTACATGATGGCAACTATCAATTTAGTGGGTCTAAGATTGTCTAGGTGATTAAAGCAATATTTCAATGGACTTTGGCCATTCCCAGCATAGTTTACCTGCTGAAGAATATGGAGCATATTGGTAGACTGTTTTCTAACAAACTCCTCAGGGTCATTCAGGTTGAATAAACTCTCTTTTGGGTTAATTTGAGGGACAAACCATGGTTCTTGTTGAAATAGTTATATTGGAATCTCTACAGTCCATAGGATACCAGGGTAATTATCAACTCCCACTGAAGATTTCAGGCTTAACACCAATTCTACTTGTTTTCTTCTCTGTACCCATACATGTTAAGGAGGAGTTACAGCCATATCAGTGTGAGAGAGTTCAGCTAAACCTTGGAGTCTCACCAATTCTCCCTCACCATTTCACCTTTATCACTCTCAGGCTCCTGTGTCCTCTATCTCCTCGCCATTAAATGTTTGTATCCACCCAAGAGATGTTTCCTGTGTGCTTGCCTCTGTCAAGCCCTCAGATGAGGGTGGGAACTCATAAAGATGATTACCCTAGGGAACAATCTGGTCTCTGTCACCTAGACTCCAGTATGAATGAGTTTCAATGCTGGTAGTGCTACAATCGTCTCAGGACAAATTTTCAGAGAAGAACTGGCTAAAATAGCTAAAATAAAATTTAAGAAATAATTTTCTTATTTAAATGAAAATCTTTTGCTTAGCTAAAATATCATATTATTCATGTATAACAGTCTTATGTTCTACTTTTTAATTACATTTATGGATATTTCAGCTTAACCACGTGGGCTGACCCTATCTTAAATGTTACTTCAAGGGGGAGATGTGTTTAGAGATCTGAACAACTAAATTAAGAACAGAACTTCAAATATTGCCTATAAACAATCTGAAGAGTTAGATTTAAAAATGCCTGATTTATCCACTGGTTTGGGGTTTATTAACATCCATTTTGGGAGGTATTCCTTCATCCCAGCTCTGAGTTTCATTGGTACCACTAATTAGTGTTGAGATCTTAACAATATTAAAAATAGTAATAACAGTGGTAATAACAGTGACAAGAGCTAACTTTTTTATGAGCAAAATCGCTAAGAGAATAGGAATAAATTTAGCACTGTAAGTGATTCCAAAGGTCTGGAACTTGCAATGAGTAGGGTGTTAGGTGAAGCATGAAGACGTACATACATACATATAATTGGGGAACAGACCCAGAGCCTAACCAACTCTAGTGTTGTTATAGGGCTTTACTGTGGGGTTTTATAGAGGGTGGGCTTAATTCTATTTTGGTGATGACCATAAATGTGAGATTAGAGGCAGGTAATCCATTGTTGGAGATAATCCAAGAATGGGTGATAGATAAAAGCCTCAGGACAGAGAGAAGGTAGCAGACCCAAGAGGCTATTTTATAAAGATAGACTCACTTGGGTTTGTTTGGTAACCAATTGAATGGGAAGAAGAAGAATATGTGGGGCCTGGGTTTCTAGTGGTTGGTCAGTGGTTCTATTAATTGGAATGGGAAACATAAAAGAAGGAGCCAGTTTGAAGAACAAGGAAGACAGATTTGGTTTTAGATCTGCCATGGAAATTACCTGGAACCAATTCTGGCTTGATATAAGGAAATCTTCCTAATTATTTTAATCTATACAGAAGTGAGATCCCCATCACTAAGAGTATTCAAGCAGAGGCCTGTATAACCATCTATCAAGGTTGTAAAAGACACGTTTCCTATATTGGATTGGAGGCCAGAGTAAACAGCCTTTAAAATCATTTCCAACTTTAGGATTCTAGGATGCTCTAGGAGTAGAAAAAAAAGGCTATTTATTCTATACATTGTTGTAGTCTCCTGACAGATTTCAAATACCACTGTGACATATACCATAAAATAAAAACAAGTAGAAGAGAGGAGTGGTAAGTTAATTGCACAGTTTTTATGTGTGTATGGATAGCTATATACTTACTTTATATACATATTTTATATGAGGCTGTTCATATCCAGAAGTTTCATTATCACATAACAAATCAACATTTAGTATTTGGCATACTTACCGATGTCAGGGCTCTGACATAGCTAGCTCTCTGTGCGTGAGTGTAAATGTGTGGTTACGTATGTGTAAATAAAAAGAGACCATGATTTGCAGCTAAATGATTACTATTTTCCATTTAGAGCAATATCTATTCTATTACAGCAAAGCAGTCATTTATAAATCTTTCACAAGGCAGCGATTCGGAGGACAGTTAAATATCAATCTAAGTATAACATCAGTATGTAAACAGATTGATGAATTGCTCGACTGCTAGGATATAAACCATATGGAACTGTGAATAACGCTTTGAGGAGTTGGGGATAATTTTAGCATTTCATGAAAGCCGAGGACAAGACGGAGCTACCCTACCAGTTCTTTAAACTTCTCAACGCTCTTCTGTTTTCACTCTCAAGGCTATATGGGACAATTAGCATTGCGAACATTAAAAATATAACCTGTTAGATTGTTTCCCTCCTAAGGCAGGATTAATGGCCTCTGTGGGTGTCAGTGCCAGAAAAGCCTACAAAAATAGGCTGGGAAGGATGTCTTACCCTGAGGGGCAGACTCTGTTATCTATTCCCTCAAATGCTGGACCTATAAGATTAAGGTTCCAAAGCACTGAGCAGGTCTTCAAAGGGACCCACAAAGAGAGAGGGAAAAAAAGGCTGAGAGTCCTTTACGTTTCAAGTGGTAGGAACAACACTAGAATTCAGGCTTCCTGTCTCTCAGCTCTGAGCTCTTTTTATAAAATGACACTAGCTTCTTATACTAAATCAGTGATGGCATCATACAATTTATACTTTGCTACAATCATGAAAGGTTCTCTCTCTCTCTCTCTCACTCTCTCTCTCTCTCTTCCCCAGTTATGTAAGTAGATCCTTCTCTGTTTCTCATTGCAGATAAAGCCCTGCACTCACGCGGAGGGTGGATGGAATTAAGTGGAGGGGTCCTGGGGATTCTTTCATGATTTAAGGAATTTTCAGTTACAATCTATGCAGTCCGGATACAGCAGAGAATTAAGCAATTTTGGAGCACAAAAGGCAGCCAATGTGGAACATTACTTAATCCTTCATTGAATCTGGGTTCTGCAAATCTGACCTGAATTACCACAGAAGAGAACATTTTCTGTGCAGGCCTCAGAGGTGAGCCACAGAGATTAATAAAGATGGCTCTAAGAATTGCAGTCATTTAGCCAAGGAGGCAGAGGGTGGATGCGGTGATGGCTGCCAAGTTTACACAACACTGTCATGCAGGGAATTACAGCCCGTAAAGTCTGAGCACGGGAGGGTGGGCTAGGCCTACAGCCCCGGGCCTTCACCTCTGCTCCCGGGACCCTGTTGACATAACGTGAGCATTTGGACAATGAGGTGACCTTCCTCTTCAGAGGAGCAGAATAGCAGGGGGAGGCCAGCACTGGGGACAGGACTATCTTCCTGAGGGCAGAAGAAGGGTCCCTGTGTGCCTGGCCGGGCCCAGGAGGAGCTGAACATGGAGCAGACCCTGTGCATCTGACTCTAAACTGGCCTCCTGTCCCTCAGGAGGGCCTCTGGGAGGAAGACTGGGACAGAGTCATTATTTGCCTACATTTCCTATTCCATTCTGCTGGTGAGGTAGACTCTTCACAGTTTTTAAAATAAAACAAATGGAAGTGCTCTGGTTTAAAGCGTTGTTATAGGGATACCTGGGTGGTTCAGCAATTGAGCATCTGCCTTCGGCTCAGGGCGTGATCCCAGGGTCAAGTCCCACATCGGGCTCCCTGTAGAGAGCCTGCTTCTCCCTCTGCCTGTGTCTCTGCCTCTCTGTGTCTCTTATGAATAAATAAATAAATAAAAATCTTAAAAAATAAATAAGCAAATGTTGTTATAGTTTTCTTTTAGGGACCATAGTCAATGACTCTTGCCATTGGATATGATAATTTATTGTAAGTTCGTCAAGTATCAATCCCAGACTTGTCTCCTCAAGCTTCCCTTGCTGCCCTTTCAATAGGCTTCCCTACCTGGAGCCTGGTGAGGTGGTGCTCCTTGCCAGCCTCTTGCTGGACAGGCACAAGGAACAGGACCCCAAAGGAAGTATCACTTCTAAGAGCGAATGCATCAAAAGGGGGAGAAAAATGTATGCATGTCACCTTGAGCAGTACCTGGTAGGACTTGGTGGGAGGCCAGTCTGGCAAGATTTTAATGGAATAGAAGAAATATAAACATATTGGACAGTAGGGGCTTTGAGTCCAACGGATTGAATTTTAATTCAGTCCCCCTTTAGGGACTGATTGCCACTCTATGAGAGGATGGGTAATGGAGGAAGAGGAGGAAGAGGGGAGAAAGAAGGAAAAGAAAGATTCTGTAGCAGCAGAAGACACTATTGTAAACTTTAAGGCACTAAAACCCACTTCACTACCCAAAGGGAGTTTCTCGGTTTCCCTCACTACCTAGATGTCAGTATCCTCTCTTCACTGCAAGTGCCTCCCTCCGTCAGAGGCAATCCCAATGATGTCAATTGCTCATTTAGGCGCATAACCTTTGGCAGAAATAGCGTGTATTTACTAATGCCCGACTCCGGGTGACAAGTCCACATAGATAAAGCTCTCCCGTCAAGGCCATCTCCCACTGATGACCTTTGGGGCACTCGTGCTCAGCTTTCTGCTTTGAGAACTTCCTAGTGAAGTCCCCCTTATCACTGGGAAAGCATGACCTCTAACACACAAAGCACACCATGGAGCAGGGGCAGCAGAACTCTCTGACTTTCAAATCAACTTGGCTTTGCTTACCTTTGAAATAGAGCATTTGTATTTTGAAACTGTTTATGAGAAGTTCTCTGAGTACTGACCTGCAAACACAAATACCAAGAAATTCTGGGGCCAGAGTGTCCAAATCACTGGGATAAGGACAATTGAGCTGAATAGTAATAAAATCTGACTCCAATTGTTTAAGCTTTCGAATCCTCCAATGACAATCCTTCCTTGGCTTGGTCCTGTGTTCCAAGGAAAAGAGCACAGGATTTTGAAATAAAAAGAGTGTGTTTGAGTCTTCACATTGCTGTCCAGAAACTGTGAGGACTTAGGTATACTGCTTTGTTCAGGAAACTGAGCTTCAGTTTTATGAGATGTAACAGGGGATGGCAACATTGACTTCACAGGATTTTTGAGAGGATAGATGAAGTAATGAATGCTTTCCAAGTGCTTTCATGAGTAGGCCCCTCCCAACCCCCATTTTATAGATAAATACACTGAGGTCCAAAAGGTTGAGTAACTGGTACAAAGCAACACAGCTGGTAAGTATTAGATTCTGAAACTTAGGTCAGAGTAGGTGGTCAAAGAAATTTCTGTTAAAATGAGATTAACATCATGTTACAATGATTCTGTCTTCCTCAGAAATTTGCCTTTGGGGCAAAAAGAACCGTGGTGCTCTTTAACATTTTTACAAATTGCATTAGGCTCAATTTTCTTCTATGAGCTATTCTTGGAGATAAAAAGGAGAATGAGCCCCTGTTGCATTTGTTTTCTGATCCTTGTAATATAAAAATTATAACAGAATTAATCCAGAACTGGAGATGTAAATTGAGGAGAGCATCCACAAATAGAGTCCTTAGTATTGAGCTTTGCAAATAATACATGTTTAATGAGTGTATGTTGATTGAGTGTTTAGGAAGATTAGTTCTCCACTGTTCTGATAGAGGGCCAACCAGTCCTGGAAAAGAACACAGACCTTTTATATGGCTTTAAGTGTCCTCATCTGTAGGAAAATAAACATGCATTGAGTTAGGACAACAGGGCTGGAGTCAACGTGACACTCTAGGAACTACAAAATCACGTCAGTTATTTTGGCAAATGGAGTTCTAGACACTTGCCACAGCACCAGATGATGTTTATTCCAACAAGAAGATTATTATAATGCATCTTTTGAGTTAAGTTTTTCCTTTTACAAGGACATTGTGTCAGATTCAGTTAAATAAACTAAGGCTGACTGCCTACCAAATGCAGTTGCTTTTCACTCTCAAAAGCACACCTGTATCTTTGTACAATGTCTTTCCGACTTGGTCCTCAGAATGATCTCAGGGAATAGATAGAGCAGGTATTATAATTTGTGATCTTTATGGGGTGGGGCTGGGGAGCTTGGGTGTCCTGCCTGCGTCTAGCAAAGTGGCTGCTCTATAAACAATACATGATGAATCAAAAATAAACAATAGCTCTCACTGAGTGCTTTTACTGAGTGGCAGATACTACTTTAGGCGTTCCACATACACGGACACATTTCTTTAAGGAGAACTCGGCAGACCTGATGAGTGTGTGTGCCTGCCACTCGCCAGCTAAAGCACCTTGGTCCCAATTTCATCACCTAGAATATAAGGAATAATGACAGGGTAACTTCGTAGGGTTGTTGATACACATGCACAAAACATTAGAAATAGAGCTAGCATACCTGGATGCTCACTAAATACTGGCTACTGTTTGTATTTATCCCAGAGCAACCTCTCAAGTCATTGGTGGAACTAAGATTTGAACCGGGCTGCCTGGCTCAAGAGCCTATGTCTTTAATCACTATTTTGAATGAGTAACCAAACAAGTGAATAAATAATCTAGAGTCACTCTGCAAGATAGTGGCTAAATCCAAGTCCCCTGTCACTCTCTAGTGACAGTTGTAGCCCTAGGTATAGGCTGGGCCCTGGCAAGTGCACGGATCCCCTTCTTGGGAGGAAGCTGGAAGTGGCTGGAAGCCACTTACGGGTTTCACACTCCCCTTCCCTGCTCAGGTCACACCACCTTCCAGGCTGCCGAGCCTGCACACGGTTAGAAGTACACTCCTACCCTGCAGATGTCAGTGCTTTTGTGTTTTAGGGGTAGAGGACTGGATTCTTTGGCACACTGAAGGAGAAATGAACTGAGTGGGCACAACTCTGAGAAGGGGCATTTGAATAACACTTTCTGGTTTACAAAGGACTTTCCCATCCATTTTCTCACTCCGTCATTGGACTTAGATTATAATCTCCATTTTTGAAGCAACCCAAGTGCAGAGGCATCATGTGGCTTGCCCTAGTGACAGGGTTGGCAAACTCCAGAACCTAGACTTTCACCAGGGTCTGCTGACTCTGGATTCCATGTTCCTTCCTTGACCAAAAAAATTGACCCTTACGTTGAGGGAGCTTTGTCCTTGGTCTTGTGGTTTGTCCTGGGCCTAAGAAAAATTATTTCATGATATTTCCTGCATAGATTTTGATCTTCTTGCGAAAAATTTGGCTTGGACCTTTGTGAAGATGGAGAAATGGGACAGGATGAATTTCCAGGTCACATTTATGGCCATGAAATCTGTGATTCTTTTCCAAGATTTTATGAAATTAAAATCATTTACTTGGAATGCTTGGTACAGAAAATATCATAGCAACTGTAAAGAGCTATTTATTTGCAACCATCTAACCATGCACTGTGACTGAAAAATATGGGAGAAGGAAAGGGGACATCGGGAAAATTATTCTATTTGTTTCACACACACTATTGTCTTATTCCGATGTTTTATTTCGAAATTTGTTCACGGCACTCTTCCACTTAAAACAGTGCTCTCTGGATCCTCCTCATTTCATCCTGCTTCTTTCCCTCATGTGTATAGAGATTGTTTTTCATTTCGAACCCAACTGCTTCTTCTTTGATTCTGTAGCAAATCGCCCTTCTGAGTGTGTGCCATAATTACTCCCATGGCAATGGGCTCAAGTTAGAGACAGACCATTATGTGAGCCCACAGCCTAAGCCGAGAGACCAGAGCTAAGAGTCCCTTTTAAAACTGCTATCCTTAATGATAGGGGGCCAGAGGTAGAAAATTACTGGCATTATAAATTGCTTTTTCCAAAAGGGTTTTGTCCCTATCTTTTTAAAAAGCTGTGCCACACTGAGAAAATTTCTCTACATTTTTAATTGTAGATAATTTTGTGTAAGAAAAATCTCCCAGTGAAAACAGTCTAATGAAATGTGCTTAGTTTGGCTTCGGCGGGGCTCCATGTCTTCCTAAATGAGTGCATAAAAACACACACAAACAAGATTTGCTACTACCTAAAAGTGCAACGGATAATTTGCATCAAAAGCAATGGAAGAAATTGAGAAGTGGGGATGGGCTCCTCCCTGGAGCTCTACTGTCAAAGAGTAGGGCTAAAGGAAGTGTGGTGTGCTGCCACCCAGCGGTGAGCCACGGACGACTACCGGGATCCCTCACTTATCCGGAACCCAGCCTTGTCTACCTGGAGGATGGACTAGCAGCAGGAGGACAGGGCAGGAGACCCCAGCGCTGCAGAAGGAACTGCTAGGAGGAGATGACTTCTAAAGCTTATGTGCTTTATGAAGAAAATAGCATGCTTTTTAAAGGCATGATTCTAACAAGCTTGGTTTTCAAAACTTACAGCATGTTAGAAGCAAATAATTAAGCATGGAAAGAAAGCAAGTGAATATATTTGGTTCTTCATAAGGATTTATTTTATTCTTTTTTTTAAGATTTTGTTTATTTATTCATGACAGACAGAGAGAGAGAGAGAGAGAGAGAGAGGCAGAGACACAGACAGAGGGAGAAGCAGGCTCCACGCAGGGAGCCTGACATGGGACTCAATCCCGGGACTCCAGGATCATGCCCTGGGCTGAAGGCAGGCGCCAAACTGCTGAGCCACCAGGGCTGCCCAGGCTTATTTTATTCTGACGAACGCCAGTATCAACCAGTGCTACCCCAGTTATGGACTCATGTTAAGGGTGATAAAACAGATTCAGAGAAGGTCCGTTAGCCAGTGGATGAAGTCTGTCTTCCCATTTTGTGAGGATTTTGTGACCTCAAAGCTCATGTTTCTTCCTCTTTTTTATCCTTGCCAAAGACAGGCACGCTGAGAAGCAAGCCCCAATGGCAGGACAATGGCAGGAGACAAAAATAGAATCAGTACTTAAAATTTGCCACGCTCTGGAAGGATCGGGTACTCTCCAGTTCCCAAATACATTTATTTTAGAGGATAGTCATCACAACTTTGCATCATCAAGATGTCCAACTGCCTACAGCCTTCTCTGCAAGCAGTAGGGAGCTTCCTGAGGGGGATACAGGGCGTTCGATTTTGGGATCCAAGTGTAGCTTTGCCTTTCACTAGCTGTGGGAACTTAGACGTGTTACATCACCTCATTGTGCCTCTGTTTCCTCATCTGAAAAATTAACATAATTATTCCACCTACCTCATGGAGTCGGTTTGGAGGATTAAGTGAGGCAATTCTTATAAATAGTTTAAAGTACTACCTGAGAGTTGGTAGCCATGGCATATCAAGCATAGACATTTTAGAAATGTAAAAGCTCACAACCTTTACGGACTAAATCTGAGCTCTTATTTAAATTGCTTATCTGTTCATTCATTCATTCAACACACATTTACTAAGTACATATTATGAGCCAGCAGCAGATAGCCACTAGGTAAACAACTATAAATAAACTACCACTCTTCCCAACTAGGGACTCAGATATGTAAACAAAAAGTTGCCATGATGAGGGAAGGCTGGGAAAGCATCTCTGTGGGAACAGAGATATGGGAGCACATATATCCTATCTCACCCTGGAGAGGTCAGGACGGCTGCCTGGAAGGAGAGGAGGGAAGGGGCATTCCAGTGAAGGACACAGCGTGTATAAGCAAAGATTGAAATGAAAGAAGAGTGGGTGATTTTTCATGTCAGGTGTTGGGTGTATAGGTGGGGAGCAGAAGGATATGAGGCTGAGAAGGCAATATACATATATATTTTTTCTAATTACATAATATTGAGAAAGCTGATTCACTCAGGGAACTACTTACAAAAGATATATCTTTTTTTGTTTTTTTAAAAAAAGAACTTAATTTGCAGTCTTGGGGTACTCCTCTGATTTGGAAGCTTAAGAGAGAAGAAGTAAGACATTTTTAGTTCAAATTTAAATTATTATCTACCCACATCTTACATTTCTTACCGTAAAAGTCAGATGAGAAGCAGCATGGCCCTAGAATCAGTTCTAACATGATGTGTAACACGTTATCATGATGTGTCCTGGTCCATGTCCACTTGTCACTGCCTGGCTGTCAGGCTAGGATGAAAATGAGCTTTAGAGATTTGGCTGGTGCCTGAGTGAGCCAGGCCATGCTTGCACTTCTGGTGAGCCAGAAAATGTCTTGTGTTGAGCAGCTGACATGAAGTAAGTAGGTAGGTTCTCAACAAATATCAGCATATTTTTAAAAATCATTATTGTTATTATTATCACTATAAATTTGGGTTAAAAATTCTGCAAATATCTGAGTATAAATATATATAAGTCCTGGCAGCTGATGTCATGTTTTATTCATTTCCTGTTGCCCAGTGCCTGGCCCCAAGCCTGCCCCGTGGTAGGTTCTTCATTGACCTTTGTTGAGTACTGACTGAACATCTGGATTTGGACATTTCCAGAGTGTGCCTATGGTAACTGAAAGCCTCCACAGCTGTTAATAAACCCTGGGGAGCATGTATGGTGTGGGAAGACAAGGCTTTGGACAGCAGCTACAGGACATTGACATGAACAAGGACCATGCAGGCAGGGAAGCAGGTGAGGGAGACAGACAGAGTGCCAAGATGGGGCTGAATTTCACAGTGGGCCCCAGGAGACTTGAAATCATGTGATGCCAGTTTGTACTCTGAGAATTCCTTCACCACATTCTATACCGACATGACATGGCTTCCATTGAACTGACCTTTGCCTTACTTTAACAGACTATTGAAAGCAGCAAAATAGCAATGTTCATGTGATTAGTGACAGCCTTTTTCAGGTCTGAGGACTCGTATACAGTTTCTACTAGTGTCATAAAACCACATATGGAGGATAGTTAGGCTTTCCTACTCCTCATCCTCATTTAGGCTTTAACCTGAAACTTCAAGCTGGCTCCGTATAGTACAGCAAGACTTATTCCCTTTACTATCAATAATGTAATGGTGATTCATCACACATTTTGGGAGGACCTCTCACTTGGAAGGAGTTGGTTGGACTCTAGAGGATTAGTGGGTTGAGAACTGAGTTGGTTCAAATTGAAGGCATTCGGCTCTCTTACGAGGCTGAATCATACATCCCAATGGAAACTTTCCCCATCCTGGGAGTCATTAATGTGTCATAACCATAATTCAAAAAATTATTGGGTGTTTAGGACTTCCTTTCTCACTTGGCCCCAGATTCTTATCCTCACACACAAACTCAACCTTCAGAATATCAATGAAGGAAGAGATCTTCCCATCACCTCCCTTTGGAGCAATAATGTGAGAAGAGACACAACCAAAATACATCTACTCTGGACTTCCAAGGAGGGCCATAATTTTTGCCCTCCTAAGTCTTTGTGTGTGACTGTAGCCTCTTGTTCTCAAAATCTTGGCACTTTTTCCTCCTGGCAGGCCCTAGTTGACTAGTCAAAATGAAGTACTCCTCCCAGGTTGGCAATTTGGCTCACTAAAGGCCAACCCATAAAGGACACCTGCAAAGTGAAGGGACAGAGGCTGTGCCTCTAAGGATGGGAGTCTACCTTGTCAGTGTTTTATAAGCAAAGCTGAATTTCTAGGTGCCCTCCACATAGGAGCAACTTTCTGTTTCTATGTTTGCCATCAGGGATCATGAAATGGAGGGGTGACAGGGATGGGGTCTGGTGTTTGTAAAAGTCGTTCAGGTTCATGTCTGAAAGATGAACAGTGATGCCAAGACCAAATGACCAGTGAAGACAAGGAGAAGGATGACAGAGAAAGACATCTTTAAAGGCATCACCCCCTACTTGCCCCTCTTGCTGTCCCTTTGTGAATCCTGCAAATTTCGATGTTGATGTCGATATTTAATTTTATCTGCAGAAAGAAGGGAAAGTAGATCTCGTTAGACATTTAAAGACAGTCATCTGTGTTTCTTATTTACTTTTAGATAAGCAACATACCCACATAATTTACTCTTGATAAACACTACTGGAACTGCTTGTTTGCCAGACATGTGACTTTTAAACCGTGAACAGTTTGAGATGTTACCAGAGCAAAACTCTTCATTCCTACTTGCCAATCCCCATCACACACACACGTGCACGCACAGAGCATTTTTTGAGCCATATTTATAGATGTTACCAATACCCCGTGCTTGCATCCGTCCCTGTTTAAATATCTTCATGCCCATATGTTGTGACATCAGTCAAACTCTGCTCCCTGCCAGCTCTACTGTGTTCCTCACATGCCCAGGGGCTCTCTTGATTTGCTCCCCAGCCTCCCAAACCCTATCACCCTCCAGAGAGTTCCATACGAGGGAGGAGGATTTCTAGGGCATGCACAGAAATAAGGACATGGCGGCCAGGCCTGTGGGACAAGGACATCTGTCTGACTGCTCCACTCATTTCTGCCCATGACCTCATAGAGGCCTCAGTTGGATCAGGCAATTAGTATGGTCAGGATCAAATGCCACCCAATTTAATTCAATTACTGTTCACCGCAACAGAAAATATGGTTATTATAGTGACAGGACTTGTGTGAGGAATACAGGCTCCGGGCCAGCGACCTGCCAACATGCCGCCAAACTGTGAGGAGCAGGGAGGGTGCAGATGAGGATGATTGGACAGGATGGGGCAGAACCAAACCTGCTCCCGAGCCACAGACGTGGGGCTGATGTCTGACTACCATTGCCCAGAGGCCCCTTTCTGCCAGAAACCCACAGATGATGGGAACATATCTGTTACCCAGGCCCAGAATTGAGATGTGGGGGAGCCAGCTTTAGCTGTTCCATGAGATCCTGGGGAGAAAGGGATAAAGTACAAGTGACAGCAGCCAGAAGAGAGGGAGCTATTTTCCAAAATTACCACTATCCACTGGAAGAAAGACAGTCTCTTCAGTCAATGGTGCTGGGAAAATTGGACATCCACATGCAGAAGAATGAAACTAGAGCACTCTCCTTCACCATACACAAAGATAAACTCAAAATGGGTGAAAGATCTAAATGTGAGACAAGAGTCCATCAAAATCCTAGAGGAGAACACAGGCAACACCCTTTTTGAACTTGGCCACAGTAACTTCTTGCAAGATACATCCACGAAGGCAAAAGAAACAAAAGCAAAAATGAACTATTGGGACTTCATCCAGATAAGAAGCTTTTGCACAGCAAAGGATACAGTCAACAAAACCAAAAGACAACCTACAGAATGGGAGAAGATATTTGCAAATGACGTATCAGATAAAGGGCTAGTTTCCAAGATCTGTAAAGAACTTATTAAACTCAACACCAAAGAAACAAACAATCCAATCATGAAATGGGCAAAAGACATGAAGAGAAATCTCACAGAGGAAGACATGGACATGGCCAACACGCACATGAGAAACTGCTCTGCATCACTTGCCATCAGGGAAATACAAATCAAAACCACATTGAGATACCACCTCACACCAGTGAGAATGGGGAAAATTAACAAAGCAGGAAACCACAAATGTTGGAGAGGATGAGGAGGAAAGGAACCCTCTTACACTGTTGGTGGGAATGTGAACTGGTGCAGCCACTCTGGAAAACTGTGTGGAGGTTCCTCAAAGAGTCAAAAATAGACCTGCCCTACGACCCAGCAATTGCACTGCTGGGGACATATCCCAAAGATACAGATGCAATGAAATGCCGGGACACCTGCACCCCGATGTTTATAGCAGCAACGTCCACAATAGCCAAACTGTGGAAGGAGCCTCGGTGTCCATCGAAAGATGAATGGATAAAGAAGATGTGGTCTCTGTATACAATGGAATATTCCTCAGCCATTAGAAATGACAAATACCCAACATTTGCTTCAACGTGGATGGAACTGGAGGGTATTACGCTGAGTGAAGTAAGTCAATCGGAGAAGGACAAACAGTGTATGTTCTCATTCATTTGGGGAATATAAATAATAGTGAAAGGGAATATAAGGGAAGGGAGGAGAAATGTGTGGGAAATATCAGAAAGGGAGACAGAACATAAAGACTCCTAACTCTGGGAAACGAACTAGGGGTGGTGGAAGGGGAGGAGGGCGGGGGGTGGGGGTGACTGGGTGGCGGGCACTGAGGGGGGCACTTGACGGGATGAGCTCTGGGTGTTGTTCTGTATCTTGGTAAATTGAACACCAATAAAAAATAAATTTATTATTAAAAAAAAACAAAATTACCGTTTTAAGTGGAATCTCTTATTTATTGTTCTTAAGTCTCTATGACAAATTTGACAATTAAGAAGACAATGTAGACATTAAATCTTTTTATAAAACTTTATCTTCCGTTAAGTGCTATTTATCTCACCACATTTAACAACCAGCACTTTTATTCAACATTTATGCTGCATTCACTGTTGGCCAGCCATTGTTGGATGCTGTTCATGTGGGCCACTTCCTTTTAACCTCCCCAAAACCCTGTAAGCTAGAGGCCTTCATTACCCCCATTTTATAGGTGAGAAAAACAAAGTTTTGAGAGGCTGAATCACATAGTTGTGACAGTAGACTCCAGCTGGATCTGTTGATCTCAGGTCCCTTGTTCCTGACCATTTTGCTGAACTTCTCCTTAGCTTTTTTCCCCTAAATCTTTTTGGCCTTTCTATGCACACCTTCATGTCACTGAAGAGAGAGTGAAGTATTCCCAAATACTCAGAAGTACATCAGATAAACAAGAGCCCTGGTCCACGCAGAATCATACCATCATTTCTTAACCAGCACAGTGGTTAAACACATCGAGCTCTGTGTTCAAATCCCAGCCCTGCTACTTCTGGCTGTGTGACTGGGAAATCTCTGTATATCAATTTCCTCATGTGTAAATGAGGAAAATATTTCCTCATAGACTTGTGGGAAGAGCTATTCTACTCAACGCACTTAAGATAGTACCCAGGAAAAGTATGCAAAAATTGTCAGCCCTTTTCACAACTTCAGGAAGCAAATAATGCAAAGATTGGAAGCAAAGTTATTTTCTTCTGTAAGCACACGTGCATGCTTCGAAAGGTAGACTACACATATTGGCAGTGTACACAATAGTCAGTCTTTCACTGGGCACTGTGGTCTCAAAAGCTGACAGCCCAGACTTGGTGGGGGTGGGGAAGCTGTAGGAGAACTGAGTGACTCCTGAGCAAGTTCCTTTTGGGGTCAAGTAAGGTATTCCTTTAACCCAATACCTTATCTTAGGCTCTACCTCTTTTTACTGAGGAGCACAGTGAATGGGATAGACTGGGGGACTCCCACAGGGAAGGGGCAGTTGTCCCTCCACCCCCAGATTATACTGAGTGACAGGAAGTGCTTATGACCCTTCACATTCCCTCTGGTCCTTCACATTCCCACTGTCCCCCATTTCAAAGAATCAGGAGTGTACAGTACTGGGTGTCCATTGTGGTAAATGGCCTTCACACAAAATCTCTGGGTTTGCCAACATGCTTTATTTAGATGAAGCACTGTCTAGTAACTTTGCAGGGAGTTTTGAAAATTCTGGAAACTCACGGAATTTCCTCAAGGCCTTACCACTCTTGCTTGGGTCAGCATGGTGATACCTCTGTGAAGCCAGGGTGGGGGCAACTCCAGCCAGATGAAATACAGTGTGATGCTTTGAGTCATACTTATGTTGTTCATGATTATTCTTAACCACTTGAACTTCTTCTAGGGCCAGGGTCACTTTTGCAGGCACCACTGATCTAAGCTATTATGCATCTCAGTATAAAAACCAAGTGATATGAGCTCTGGTCTGGAGTCAGGCTTTACAGTGATAATTTCCTCTCTCCACCAGTGCCCATCCCAGCTCTATATCACTCTGACATGATGTGATGAACGACCATGTTCAGTGCCCATTGTGATCACTTATGATGTCTTGGTGCCACACCCTCTGCTTTCAGATCCCCTCTGGAGGATACAAGGTGAGTTACACAAGCCACATCATTTCGTTAGTTTTGACTGAGCTTTATGGAGTTATAACTCTGAGAATGGTGCTTTCATTAAGAGGAAAATATCCTAACTGGAAATGGTGCTTCTTCTATGGAACTGAAGCTGGAATAAACAGAGTGAACCTGAACAGAAAAGCAGGCACCTGGCAATTCTTCCTTGTTGTTGTTGCTGTTGTTTTTTAAGATTTTATTTATTTATTCATGAGAGACACAGAGAGAGGCAGAGACACGGGCGGAGGGAGAAGTAGGCTCCCTGTGGGAAGCCCAATGTGGGACTCGATCCCGGGACCCCAGGATCATGACCTGAGCCAAAGGCAGCCGCTCAACCACTGAGCCACCCAGCCATCCCTCTTCCTTGTTTTATGCTTCTGAGTAAGTGCTGTTGCCCTTCAGCCTCAGTTTCCCCATTGCTATGGGAAGTGAAGTCCATCCTACAGCCCACCCTGTCTCCTGCAAAATAAGTTGGATTAGTCTACAACGCCCTGAGCCCTCCAATGGCCAATGCTGTAAATTTAAGTTAGAATTGCTGGTATTACTCAGACCAGGAGAAGAAATGTTTCCAGTTCTGGGAAGAGCAGGGCTCACAGCTGTAGCTGAATATAAGACGAGGGAGGATGACAGACCACAGACACGGGTTCTTGGGTGCCTCAGGCAGAACCTGGGGAGAAAATGGCAGCCACAGTCAGGTAACTGTTTCAGGTTACTCTCCATGTTACAATGAAGAGATGTTATCTGGATTTCCACACCAGCTGAGCTCCTGCATAATAATATTTTAAACAACGCAGAGCATAACACAAACAGATCCACTGAGCATCTGGGGAGCCTGTTGCACCCAGGCTTGCCCAAACTGGCCTTTCTTATTGTAGGGTGTGGGAGAACACAGGGCTTTGTGGGTCCCTGGAGGGCCTGCCAGGCCTGGAGCTGTTGCTCGGCTGTGGGAGGCACGCCAGTTCTCAGGTCTGCTAATGAGTGGTGTGGTGTCTGGCAAGGGCCTGGCCTGTGAGTGAGTGTGACTAATCATGAATCTTTTCAATAACGCTGACAGTTCATTCTCTGCTCTCTCCTTCGCCTGCTCTATGTGCTGGAGCTGGCTGAAAGAGGAGCAAATTAGCCTCATTCTGGAAAAGGCAGGGCATGATAAAGGAGCCCCTAAAACGTTTCCAGTGCTCAGTGCCTGGATGTTTTGCAGCCAGCGTAATTATCTGACTTGGGTGGCTTGACAGGATATTTTTGTTGTGGTTCCCTCTTCTGAATAGCAGGCAGTGTCTGAAGACAGTGCCCTGTTCCTGTTCTGTGAGCTGGTTAACAAATGTAGGTTTGACACCAACAAAGACAGTGTCATTATGATCCTGCATATGCTCCAGCCCAAACTGACAACCCTCCCATTTTCCATTCAAAGGGTTCGTTTTATCAGATTAGGTTTCTGTCCCCGCATAGAAATGTGGTAGGCCTTAAATGCCCTGGACTCCTTAATTGAGGGTGGGAGCCAACGAGGGGATGAAGCTTTCCTCAGATGGCTCTGCCTCCCTGCCACCCACTTTGATGCTTGATGAGTTCACTGTGCTTCTAACATCAAACTGTGTGCTCTGTCACGGGGAAGGTGTGTCACTGTGGGTGCATGCATGTGCATATATCTCAGAAAAGTTAGTAATGCAATTTGTTGATTAGTGGACTGGAAGAATTTCAGGCTGGAAGGAGGGCTTTGATGATGTTTGACCAAAATGTTTAGAAAGGAGTAGTCATTGTCCAATGGATATGGTACTGTCATCATGAACTAGACCTCTGAGAATGACTCACAGATAATTTCTTAATAACAGAGCCAAAGCATTTGGATTTTGAGAGACATGAGCTAGTGAAAGGGGAAGGGATGTGCAACAAGAGCTGGAAGACTAAGGCAGTGTGTAACATCCCTTATTCCCTAAAATAAACATATTGTCTGGCACTTTTCACCCTTGAGTATGTAGGCCTGTTTCTTCTCTCTTTCTCAGCCTGGTAGGACTACTACTAACTTTTAAGGAGATCCAAAATGCTAACTAGAGAGATTCAGGCTGTATTTTCCAAATTAAAAATTGAGACATGTGTTCCAACATGTGTCAGAATATTTTCAGGAATGTTAAGTGAAAGTATTTAAAATTAGAGCTTTCTTTGAACATTCTGACCACAGAAGTCTCTTTCCATTTCTGAATGCCTTGTGTGCATAAGGTGTCATGGATTGCAGTTTCAGGTAGGAGTTGTAACTGGCGACCATAGGTCAGATCTGCCTTCAGCCATGTGGCGTATGATACATGCAGTGTCTCAAAAGCCAGGAAATTTCTCATAAACATCTGAATTTCTAACTTTCTCTTTAAAAATCCTAAAATCTGGCAACATGGACTTCATAGACCAGCCTGGAACTGAATGGTGGCTGCCTTTTTACAGTATACCTTGTCACACTCCTCACTTCTTTTTAGGGCTTCCTATTTAGCCTCCTTTTCCTACTTACATGATCCACCTGCCTCTCCAAGCATTTGGACTTGTGCTTGCTGACTCAGTCACATAACATGCTGGTGGTCTGCTCACCATCACGGAAGGGACAGAGCGTCTTCACTCCTGTCAAGTCATGTCCCACCTCAGATGGCTGATCCTCAGCAAGATATGGGCCAAGATGTGACATTTAATACTTGAGGTATTGGGAATCCCAATGCCTATGATATGTTTTCAGCTTTCCTTCTTTGATCAGAGAAGATCCCCAAAGAGGGAATAATCAACAGATGATTTGGGTCATTCCTTGATGATATAAAATGCAAGACACAAGCATCTCATATGTGTTGTTTGTTCTATGCTTGTTCATCACATTTGGGGCCAGTTGTGTAACCACAAAAATCATTTTTAGAATAGATGGCTGGGTCTGGGAGCAGGACTTGGGGATAGGAAAATTATTTGGCTTCCAGATAATATACTGATTAAGTATGGGACTTCTTAGAGTGTTTTGAACTAGTTCAGTAAGGGATGAACAGTGATGAGTATGTACAAATTTAGAATTCAGGATGGTGTTAGTTGTTCCAGAGTGTGTATGTGAGTATATATGTGAATATGTATGTGATCATCTTAGATAATTCTTAAATCTTCTGTTTGCCTGAGAACAATATTTTGAACTGTATCATCTTATGAAAAAACATAACTCACAACTCACAGATACAACATATTTTTAACAAAATTCTCCTGGAAGGTGAAAATCGTATTAACAAGTATCCAGGAAGATACATTAGTGTTTGTGAAAATCATGGTGTCATTTATGACACTTGTCAACTAGTAGTAGACCAGTGGGGAAAAAAATAATCATTCATTCCCTCATCAGCAGATATTTACTGAACACCCATTCTAGGTCAAACCACATAAAAGTGTCAACATTTGAGTTTTTAATCCATGAAAACAGAAATCTCACAGGGTTCAACATGTAATGTACCAGGGGCTACATTAGGTACTGGTGATACAAGAGTAAGAAATAGGAAGAATGGCCATGCAAACAGCAGTGCAATGAAAGGTCCTAAGTGCAATGATAGGGAAGTATAGAAAGGCTTGTGAGAACCTAGGGAAGGTAGAAGTCAGAGAGGGGAGGTCTTTTGTGGTGAACATGGTAATCTCAGTAGATGATGAAATCTTTTTAAAATTATTAGTAGTAGTAGCTAATATAAATTGAGGATTACTATTACAGCTCCCTGTTGAAGATTTTACATTTATTTCATGTTATTCTCACAGAATCCTATGAAGTAGATATCACAATTCCTCTATTTCAGAAGAGAAAACTGGAGAACAGAGAGGTTACAGACTGTATCCAAATTACACAGCTGGTAAGTGTTGGAGCTGGGATCCACACCATGACGTGTAAACACAACATTGCCCTGGTTGTGAATAAATAGCAGAAAAGAAGTCTGACTTTTCGTGTCAGATCTTTCTAGAGATCCATAACCCACTAGGTTTCAGTCCCTAAAAGGCAGTTCGTAGGTGCAAGTATAGACCACTTAGAGTAGAAGTAAATAGGAGCACACTGACACTCACATTCATGCACACATGCACACTTTGAAATGAACTTACCCCATTCTGAGTCCTGAACTTGTTATATACTCAACAATATAACACAAAAGCAGTAAAATGCGATGGTTTCTCAACCAAGTCTCCTAATAATGAAACACAATGAGAATGTTGCCATGATGTAAATTCCAGGGATATTCCATGAGGAATCAGCTCCCATTTGTACAATGATTGATTCTCCTAGGAGAAATTTGAAATGGTCATTATTCCTTGGCATAGCCTCGGGGAACATCAGGGCAATAAAAAATCAAAAAGAAAATTGTAAATTAGAGCCCTTGAGCATCACTTCATCATGAGCACAATGACATTTGGTTTCCTGGGTTCTCAGGGCTCTTTATGCAACTAGCCCCTGGCTCTGTCCTTTCCAGAAAGAATCCAGAAGCCATTCTTACCATGTAGCCTCCCTTCTGATCTCAGCAGGGCACTTACAGCCAAGAGTTGAAGTGTGATCCTTAGTCCTGAGATGGAAAAGAGGCATCAATGTGGAAGGAAAAACAGTGAAGGAGAGCAGACCATCAGGAGAGGTGTCCATCACCTCCTTCTCCTTCCACTTCCTGTATTCCCGAACTCAACTCTTAGCAGAAGTAGCCTTTGTAAGAAGAAAACCAAGTCTCAAGTTCTAATGGATTGACAGGTGACTCAGAAGAGATGTTATACTCCTTCCACCGTGATGATAGAAGTCTTCAACCAGAAGAGGGTCCTCATCCAACCATGCCAGCACCGTGATCTTGGACTTCCAGCCTTTGGAACTCCAGAACTGTAGGAAAGGAATTAAACGTTATAGAGAAAATCTCAAAGAGAAAAAAATGTGAAAAACCAAAAAATGCGGAAGTAGTCATGAAAAGAGGCTTCTTGTCAATTACTGTTAGTGAAAGGAAAATGACATCCCCAGAGGGGAGGGGTAGGCTGTGGCTGATACACCACACCCTGCCATGTCAATTACATCAACACTAACATGGTAATAGGCGAGTCCCCAAATTGCACTGGTTTAGCACAAAGTTTATTTTTTGCTTAAACATCAGTCTAAGGTGAGTCCTTTGCAAACAGCCTTCCATACAATGTTTCAGGGACCCAGGCTCTCTCTATATTGCAGTGTCATCCCCTAGGGCCTCAGATCCCACGACTCCAACCAGAGAACGGAGGGCAACAGAGAGCTTGGAAGATCACAGGCAGGTTTTCATGGGCCAGGCCTATGTGTCACACATTACTCTTGCCTGCATTCCTGACCCCAACTGAGCCAGTGTGGACCTTCATAGACACCAGGGCAGCCACTTTTCAGATATGACTCTGCACCGTGGAAGGGAAGCCTGAATCTTTGATAGGTAGCTCTTGTCCCTGCCACACCTGCACACATATTACAATTTAACGGATGAACTTTAAAAGATTGTTCCAGAGGGTCCCACTCTCCAATTGCTCACCCATTTCAAAGAACTACTAACATGCTGAGCAATTTATAGCAGGGCTCTACTTAATCCCAAGGCTCAAACAACTGAGAAGGTGAACCTAGGAGTTCACTGTTATTTGTAAGATAAATTATATTTATTACGAATTCCATTCTTTTTCTGATGCTCTAATTTTGAAACATTTTCTGTTAGATTCTAGGTCCCTAGAAATGTTACTGTATTAATCACTTTCAGAATGAGCATCTTTTATGGTAAATCAAAGTTTGTCAGGATACTTTATTATGGTATTATAGACACTTCATTTGGTTTAGGTATACCATAGAAACCTTACAAAGATAGTCAGACTTGTGTCTGTCTATGTGGCGTCTGTGTTTTTAAAACACTTGAAGTTAAAAAGGATTTGCATTTAATGAATCTTTAGATGATTTCCTTCGTGACTTAGGGTGTCATTGTGATAATTTGCCAGGTAGTTCTTATTAAACAGGAGGTAAAGTCCTCAGACATAGCATAGAGGGAGCTATCTTCTGTCTGCCTGGCATGTGTTCATATGTGGTCATGAAGGGTTCTCTCTGATAGTGGGACTAGGGGATTACCAATTCTTTTACAGTTCCAAATTGGTAATTACCAATTACCAGTTCCAAAGGGTGAGGGGCTTTTCCCATCTTATCCTTTCTGAGCATTTCAATTCTGAACACAGGAACAGCTGAAACCCTGAGTGTGTAGGGGATGAAAGAGATCATTTACAGTTTAGTGTAAGATATTTATTTGAAACTAGATTAAAATACATCTATTTCATATCTACATATTTCTATGTATCAGTGTATCTGTATCTGCCTCAGATATGTTGTATTATTATTCCCACCGAATAAGTCTTATCCTTGTGATATACTTCTTCATGTCAGGGATTGTTTCTTCTATTATTTTTATAACCCAACCTCTACCCCCAAAATGTGTACACACACACATACACACACACACACACCACCCGGCTTGAAAAAGCAGTCCATGACGTTATGTTGCATTTTATGTTTTCTTATTGAAGAAACAAGATATAGTGGTAAAATAAAGACACCGCAATTCAGAATAATGTATCAGAATCAAGTAATACAGTGAATGAGTGAGTGATATGAGAGTGCAAACATTTTAGGCAACAAGCTGGATTAAGTGGGAGAGAGTTAAGGGTAAACTCCAAGTTTCAAGCTAAGTTATCCTACATTAAAGGGCTATTCTGGAAGTTACGCTCAGTATTTCAATTTGCACTGTACTTGTCAGAACCTAGTTAGAGATCCATACCAACTTACAAGGGAAATCTGGGAAGCACAAATTTTGGTTGGATGTCTTATGACTGAGACAAAATTGGAGTATTTTTAGTAGTGAAGGAGAGAATGGGCTTTAGATAGGCAATTCAGTGTCTAGCAGAACAAAGTCATGTTTTGGGGGCCATCACTGGGAATGGAGTCCTAGAACAAAATGAAGTCAGTTATAGAAAAAAAAGTGCTAAACCAGGTTTTTCCCCAATCTGAGCTGTATTATGGAAATTTCAATTCTGCTGTTCTTTTGCTACACCTGAGGATGGATTCTCTTTGGTGATGGTGATTTGTTGGAAAATATTTCATCAGCAAGCAGAGGGAAGAAGCATACGTAAAGTGAAGATAAAACCAAGGATGGTCTTCTTTTTACTGGAACATACAAGGGCTTTGCCACAGCATAAACAATGATGACAAGATATCTATAATAGCACCCAGGGCTCCCAAGCACCACCAGTACTTGGAAGGGCATTGGACAATTACACACATGGCTTAGGAGTTGCCAGTGTGAGGGGGTAAAAAAATGCACCCTTCTTGACTCCTCTGTTCCAGAAGAGGTCTCTCCACATCACCAGGGAAGAAGATGAATGGGTCCAGTTAAGCTCCATCATGGCACAGTGTGAACTAAGGAAGCTTTTCAAACTGTCCAGGGAATGTTATTAAGTACTTAAATTAGGCCAGTGCCCTAGAACAGCCACATGAGAAATATTTGGTATCTCTCCTCTCTCCCGTGTCTTTCTCCTTTCACCCAGCCATGGGGAACAAGTGAGTTCACTGCCTGAGCAGAAGTAGGTCAGTTGAATATCAAGCTGATAGAAGGCAGTTTGGTGCTAACATTGATTAAATGAGAAGTGAAAAGAAAGTCTCACTCTGAATCTAAATATGGGAATTTAGAAGGGAAAAGGCTAATATTGGGCTACTTAAGAATTAATATGAAAAAACACATTATCAGAGAATCAAGGAATTTCCATCCATGTTAATACTGTATGGTAAAGAAGCCACATTTTTATGTTGATAGGCCTTTAAAATACTTAAGCTTTAGCTGTTAGGATAAAAACTGTTCACTTGTTTTTGGGGAAGTCTTTAAAAACCATATACATTACAGCTCTTCAAATATATATCATGACATACATTATTATTGCTGGACTATTTCTTAAGAATTTTCTAACTGCCACCTTCCACCCTAGAACTGAAAGAGTAACTCCATCATAAAGGGGACAGCTTCTGACAGTCTTGCCTCCACATAGAAATGACAATCTCATTAATGATGCTAAGTTTATATTGTAAATATATTATCACCACTCTCACACCAACTGCTTATGTTAAAAAATAATTACTAATTAGTTCCAGCAAGTGCATTATAAAAGGTTGCTAATTTTAACTATTTTTCTTCTCCCCATTTTAGAAGAAAAATGAGTGATTCAGAGAAGGCAATCTGTTACCTGGAGGAATTTCGAATTTTTAAATGATCATTGATCAGAGTTTTTAAGAATCTCAGGAAAACAGCGGTTCAGATAACAAGAAGGGAGTTGCAGCCTCCAGGTAGTATCTTTCTCCCCAAATTTAATGATAAATCTATTAAAATGACTTTATCTTTGTTTCTAACTTATCTCTTGGTTGCCTTCTAAGATGTGGTCTGAACACCCATCCTACTCTCTGACAGAGGCGGATACTCTTCTAGGTCTCTTCCTCTCTTCCAGCCGGGATACCTGCTCTTCAGCCTCATACAGACGTCTGGTCTCTGTTACCCTTCCCCTCACTCTCTTTAAATACCACCACCACAACCACCCCCTTCTTTGCAGCCTCCCTATTCAGCCTAGACTTCAAGATGGAATTTTATAAAGCAGTCTCTCCCCAGACCTTGTCTTCCTTGTCCATCTTGTCCTCGGCAACTTTCCAGCAAAACTCAAATCCAGACTTGATCAACCATCTGATTTCTCTACTTTTAATCAGGGATGCTAGGTACTCACTGCTTGAGAAAAGTATACATTTCTGTATATTGGTTCTACTACAGATTTGTGTCTCTACTACAGCTATTTCCTTAACACTGCCCAGAAATCCTGTCTATTTCCCAAGAGCTTGGATTGCTCATCATGGTGGGGCTGAACCTGACCATTCACCATTCCCAGCTGCAGTCTGGCTGAGCCCATAGTGCTGTCTGGACCCTCTTCTTGCTGAGTTCCACAGCACCTTCTCTTTGCCGAGTTTGTATTAAATGGTCACAAGTGAGGATTTGTTTCAGGGAAATTGGCAAGTATGAAATTTCTGATCTGGGCAGCATGCTATTATTCTTTTATTTATTGAGCACCTACTCTATAACACATCCTGTTCAAGGCTCTGGGAATTGAGTAGGGAATAAAAGCAGGCAAATTCTCTGCCTTCATGCAGATTATAGTTTAAAAAAAAAAAAAAGAAAAAAAAAAAACATGGACCCAGAGGTCAGACAGTCTTGGGTTCAGAAACTAGCGTTGTCACTAACTAGTTATATGACCTTAGACAATTACCTACACAGTTTATTCAACTGAAAAGGTTGGAATTACACTTTCTTTGGATGGTTATTATAAAGACTAGAGATAATGTATAGAAAGCTCTGGCACAGTTGTGGCACACAGGTGGTAATAAATGCTGTTATAATTATCATTATTATATTCATCGAATTCTAACCATCTGTATGCTTCACCACAAACTAGTATTATTAAATACATACCAAACAGAGACCGTTATAACATTACTCTAACTCTTTCTGCCCAATAAAACTGTTATATATGTGTCTTAAGTGTTCGTATTCTCCTGCACTCTGATTTTCAATTTCGTGAACATGGTTTAACTCATGGTACATGAGTTTGCAATAATAATAGGATTTGGAATAATAATAACCATGTGTAACATATGGTGACATTTGCCATCTTCCTTGTGAAGGCAGATGTTTAAAGTTAGTGTTGTATTACTTTATTACTTCTGGCGATTATTAACTACTAAGTTTAACGTTCATGCAAAAAGGATGCATTAGGAAACCAGGATCAAGACTTTAAAATAGTACTATCTACAAATATATCTACCAGACCTGCATAATTAATTAGCATGAAATCTATTTTCAAATTCTCTGGCTCATAACTACAGTTTTTCACATGGAAATTGCTACAAGTTCAAACTCTTTATAATTATCTTCATGTTGAAGTTATTACTGACACTTTTATATATTTATCACATTTGATTTCACCTAGGCACCCTGGGTTGAGTTTCTCATGTTGTCCATAATATGTACTTATGGTGATGCTTCCCAAGAAAGTGCAATCGAACTGGAAAAATGTGACTGATTATTTTGCCAGAGGAGGTTATTAGCGGTTGTTCTGGAACTTTAGATACTTAAGCATTGCCTGCGAGAAAGCAAGGAGTGAGGGGGTGTACGTTTGACAGGATTGAGGATTATCGTAAATGCAGATTCCTGGGCCTCACCCTCTGAGACTCCAGTTAGGAGATTGGCCATGAATAATCTCATAATCTGCAGAGGGCACTCAGTGAGGACCTTCCACTTCTTGTGCTGGTGGCCAGCCATCAAAGCTGCAGGTGGGATATCTGCTGAATTGTTATACTTCAAAGCTTTTCTTACAGTTTTTCCTGCAGTTATTCTACTCTAGGAGAGCTTACAGCTTTACCTTGACCCCACCTTCATTGAATCTTTTTATAAATATTTATTTGTAAAGAAATTATATGAGCCCTATTTCTTGAACTGAAAATTAAGCCACACATACTGACAATTTTAACCATGATTTAAGGGGAAAACATGAAACTGGAAATATCACACCAATTCTTGGCAACACTGGAGGTCAAATCAATTTGATTACAAAAGGATTTGCTCAAGGCCCATCAAGGGCCAGCCAGTGCACTAGGTCTAGAGTAGAGAAATGTATGAGACGTCAAGGAGCTCGACATCCATCAGACAAAAGAAGCATATAAACAAAAACTAATAATATAACAGTTGAAAGATTAAGGCATGAAGAAGATGTCATGGAAATGATGGTGAAGAAACATTGAATTTCATGTGGATGCCCAGAGAAGAAGTGACATTTAAGCGGACTTTGAAAAATAGGTGTAAATTCATTCAATAGAGAAGGCAGGAGGGCCATAGAAGCAGAGGGAAGAGCATGAGCAAGGCTGCAGCTGGGACAGCTAGGTTATTTAGGTTGGCAGAGTAGTAGAAATAGACCAAGCAGAGAAGCTGGGCCAGGACTTGGAACATTTCTCTGTAGGGAGCTTTTCAAAAGAATGATATGATCAGATCTGTGTTTTAGAAACGCAACTGTTTCTATGATACATAACCAAAATGGGGCATGGTCCTGACCCTGGATCTTTGCACATGTAGCCCCCTTGCCTGCATGCCTTTCTCCCACCATTGACCCTGGTTAGTGGCTCCCAACTGTTTCATGGCATGTCTCCAAGTGTCTGGCAGGGAGCTCTGGTCTATGTAATTCCTGCTCATCTCCAGGTCCTAGTTTTAGATGTCAGTTCTTCCAGGAAATCCTTTCTGGCAACCCACCCTACCCTCAAAATGGGTCCAGGGTACTCCCCAAATGCCCCGTGACCACCCCCATCAGAGTCCTTATCAGACAGTAACAAAATGTTTTGTCTTTCTCAAAAGACCGAAAACTTCTTCAAGTCAGAGAAAGTATCTTGTACATTTTTATATAGATGGTGTCTGCCTCCCCTCTTGTCTGACTTACAGTGGACACACTTTATTTTCTTTGAGCTGAATAATTTAAAAATGAGAAAATAATGAGTTCTTTTGAGTGTGTGTTGGGTTAAGATGCATAGGGCACAAGTCTGACTTGAGTGAGACTCTGAGCTCTGATCTTGTTCTCTATTCACTGCTGTGCAATTTACGGGAAATTTGCCTTCTCTGTGCCTCTTATTTTCTTGTTTCTCATAGGGGGTTAATAATAGTACCTAATTCATGTGGTGGTTGTAAGCAGTCAGTGGAATAGTAGAAGGAATGGATTCCTTTTGATGTCTGGCACTTATTAAATGCTCCAGAAATGCCTGCAGGACACACATAAGAGTGAGGCTTGGCAAGCTGAGAGAAAGGAGTCTGGCCTGCAGACCTACTGACACACAGTATCTAAGGAACAGGTCTGGGAATATGGTTACATTTTTCTTCAATGTGTTTAACTTTATTTTTTCTCTTTCAAAAGTAATTCTTGTTCACTTTATAATGCCTAAATGATGCAGGCACCTTTAAAATAAAAAATGAAAATTCTGTACCTCTTAACTCCATAATTCAACCTACCCAGTGATAATAAGTTTTTACAGTGTGCACACCCTGTTCAGGTATAGAAGGTACAAATAATAGATGTGGATTAATGGATGAATAGATGGAAAATATGATAAAGTAAGCTTCATAAAATGGTAGTGGTAGTAAATGAAAGATATACATGGTTCACAATAAACTTCTTTTAAATCTGCTACTTGGTAGAAATTTTCATGGCAAAATATTTTTTTTTAATTTTTATTTATTTATGATAGTCACAGAGAGAGAGAGAGAGAGAGGCAGAGACATAGGCAGAGGGAGAAGCAGGCTCCATGCACCGGGAGCCCGACGTGGGATTCGATCCCGGGTCTCCAGGATCGCGCCCTGGGCCAAAGGCAGGCACTAAACCGCTGCACCACCAGGGATCCCGATGGCAAAATATTGAAAAAATAACCGGCATCCATATGTAGAGAACTCTACGATACATAAGTAGAAAAGACCAAGTTACAGAATATCATATATGTTGTCATACAAGTGTGTTAAATAGCTATTTATTTATATATTTATAAATTATTATATTATTAAAAGAATAGTGACATAAATGTAGATATGGAAAGGGTTGTAGATTCAGATCTATCATTATGTCTGTATTATACCCATATTTCTATGAATATCTATACCTGGGATACAAGATATAGCTTTTATGTATGAGCTTAGAAAAGTTAAAAGTAAAAAGCCAAAAAATATATATATCTCTATCAAATACTAACCCAAAGCAAATTGGCATAGTTATAATTATATAAACAAAGTAGACTTTGAGGAGAAAAACATTACTAGCAATAAAAAAAAATTTCATAATGATCAAACAGTCAATTCAACAAGAATATAATAGTTTTAGATTTATGTTTCTAATAACATAGCCTCAAAATATAGAAGAATTAAAAGGAGGAATAGACAAAAGCCATAATCAGAAATGAATATTTTAACAAACAGACAAAAGTCAATGAAATATAATAGACCAGGCATCAATATTAGTATACTAGACACAATGTCCAAAGAAAACATTTTCCAAGGTAGAACATTCACAGCTTTCTTGAAAAATTTCAAATGATTGAAATCACTCAGATGTTTAATGTTCTCTGACTATATGGAAATTAGGGTAAGAATATATTTTTTTAAAAATGAGAAAAATGGAACTAGGAAATGGAAATTAGAAAATATTGTGAACTGAAGGATAATGAGAAGACTCCAGTCAAAACTTGTAAATGGAAAATGAAGCCATTCTTTTGGGGACATTTATACTTTTAAATGCATACAATAAAATAAAAGAAAGGCTGAAAAAAAAAATCAATGACCTAAGTATCCATCTCAGCAGTAAACAAGGAAGCTTTATTAAGATCTTATAGACATTTAAGAAATAATAAGAGGATAAACACCTTTATGCTAATCAACTTGAAACTATGTCTGAAATCAATGAATTCCTAGAAAAACACAGAACATAAATGTTCTGGTTTAAAAAAAAACACACACACACAAAAGAAAAGAAAAAACAAATCTCTATATAGTCCAAAATCTATGTAAGAAATTGGACCTTAATATATATGATTATGGTGATGGTGATGATATTTGAAGGGCTTAGTAGATTCTAGCTTCCATTTTTCATATTGTGGGGGTTTTTATTAGCCTAATGTCTGGAATCCCTCCCTCTCTCTTATCTATTCCTCTAGACGGAGAGGTGATTATCTGTCAGAGGAGTTGAGGGAAGGCTCTAGGCATGCTCAGTTCAATCTTTCCTTTCCTCTATTCAGATCTGACCTCCTGCAGAGAGGAAGCCTTCTGGCCTGCTCTCTGCTCTGTAGGCCGTAGTCTGCTGCTCTTCCCGAGGGGACCCTCAATTGTCCAGTGATCTGTAAGTGCAAGGGCAAATCGTCTTCTGGGAAAAAAGATTAGCAAGGCTGCGTTTCTGAAGACATCTTCTCTGACTATAATAACAATACAAGTAATGTTTAGAGCTGCATCTATCTTATTCCTATGTTTATCTCTCAGTTCTTTTCCAACCTAGGAAAGGAAGAAAGCAACATTATTGCTTATCTTTTAAATTGCCAACAAATAAGTGCTCCACATCCTCATCTGTAAAATGAGGTAATAATAGTATTGTGTGCAGGGAGTGACAAGGACCTTGCCTTGTAAATAACAGGCACTTAATAAATGTTAGTTATTAGTTTCTTTTAAAAAATGAAAACTTACTGCATGCCAGAACTGGGCTAAATGCATTATTACTGTGTTATGTTGTGTAATATTTACAAGAAACCCATGAGGTAGGCACTGTGATTACTCTTATGTCACACATGAGGAAGTTGAAATTTGGGACAGTTAAGTAACTTTGTCGAAGGTCACACACTTTGTAAGGTCTGCCTTCAAAGTGCCCAGCTCCGAGTAGAGGAAACAAGAGAGAGCAAAGGATTTATGGTGAATTTGTCACTGTTTCGGGAAAAGACATGTGGAGCATAGGGCCTACTGAAGGTCAGCCAGTAAGAGCATTGAGTCCTGCAAAAGTGGCAGTAAGGATATCTAAAAAGGATCCGGTTTTACAGGAGTGAGATTCAAAGGTACATTACATATCTGTGGAACTCCAAGCATGTCCAAGAGTTTTCATGAGCACCATTAAGTGACAAGATTTGTCACTTAGATATCCTATCTAACCTTTGGACCCCCCAACGCCATTCTCTTTGGTGTTTTACCTCCATGAGAAAGTCTAAAGGAATCCTATCCCCCCGTCATTCCCATGGGGGTTAAGTTAGATTGCTCCACTCTTGCAAAAGATTCTAAATATTTCCTTTCTCTCCTCTCCCACAAAGCTGGACTAGCCAATACCTTCTTTCTTTTCAGCATTCACAGTCTGGCAATCAGCCTTAGCACACAAGCTTTTCCTAATCACTGCTGAGAAGGAAAGACCTTTTTGGAAAGAATAGATGATATCTGAAGCAGATCTTGGATCAGTGTTTGGTGGAGAAAACATGACTTTTTTTAGACAAAAACATTCAGGCCCGTTTAGCAGATTTGGATCTTGCTAATATTCATGCAGGTGTTTGGAAAATCTTTACAACCTGAATCTGGGCCAGGAATTAGAGAAAAGATGTTTCTTACACTTCAGTGAGAGAGTACATGTGAGGGAGTTTTCAAGATTACACTCATTTCTAGAGACCAAATTGTAGAGTACTAAGAAGAGAGCTATGCATTAAATTTTAAAGTGCTGTTCACATGAAGTCAAATTGTCCAAATATCTGGAGTTAATGAATTAATCAACATTCAGTGCATGTGAACAAAACTAGAAACACTTCAAAGTTTTTTTTAAAGAAATGTATTTGTTTGAAGCCTTTTTTTAATCAAATAAATTTGACATATAACAATGTGTAAATTTAAGGTGTGCAGCTGTTACTTTGATACATTTCTGTATTGTGAATGATCGCCAATGTAGCAATGTTTACTATATTACATAATTACAGTACCATATTACTGTCTATATTTGTTATATTGTGCATTAGATCTCTATGGCTTATTTACTACTAGTTACAAACTTATACCCATAAACACCATTAATTTTATCCTTTCCCCCATCCTCCAGGTAACCACCATTTTTTAAGGTTTAAGCTTGTTTAGATTCTATGTATAAGTGATATATAGTCCTTGCCTTTGTTTGTCTGACCTAGAAGTCTCGTTTTTAATGACTGATTTGTTAGGTCTTTGGGCAAGTACATATCTATTCTCAGGGAGCTCAGTTTCTGCATCTGCAATGAGGACTCTATGAAGTATATTGCCGTGTAAAGAGGATTCTTCCGTAATGCATGTATTTCCCTTTAACTCTCTTGGATATGGCATCTATGAAACCACACATACCTGAGCCAGATATTCCTTATGTCTGAGCTGTCTGCCCCAGGAGGATGTAAAACACTTTTCAAAAGTACCATTAGCTCTGCTGAATTGCGACTTCCTTGTATTATATGGTACCCAGATGGCTTTTAAGTGTTAACACAACTTCCTCAAACTGCCTCCCTGGGTCCCAAGGATTAAATAAAGTACTTGGAAGGTAAGATCTGCTTATTATCTTAAGATTTTCTGTATTTTCTTTATAGGTTATATTCAGTTAGGCCACCCTGGAGTTTCCATTTTACAGGAATGCCCCTTCCCAACAGGGAAGAGTATTTATGAAGCTTGTTGTGACATGTCCAAAATTAAAACAATAAAAAAATTGTTTAAATTGCTGATCTGAAACTAATGTTACCTTTCCAATAAGAAAGAATTTTTATGAAGTTTGTTCTAACATTTTTAAGCCTGCTTTTGTCTAATGAAGAGAACACAGTTAAAGTCTCTGTGCATGCCTGTGTAAGACACTCCAGTGTGCGGTCTTAGAAGAGCACTCTCTCCTGTCCTTTGGTTAGCTTTGCCATTTCTTTGCCTTGTTTTATTCCTTACATAGAAATATTACCCAAAGTTCAAGGCTTGTGCCCTTTTCTTCTCCTCAAACTCTGTTAGCTTTATACATTTTATTTATTTATTTATTTATTTATTTATTTATTTATTTATTTGGGAGAAGGAGAGGAAGAGGGGAGGGTGGGGGAGAGAATCTTAAGCGGGCTCTATGCCCAGCACAGAGCTGATGCAGGGTTTGATTTCATGACCCTGAGATCATGACCTGCGCTGACACCAAAAGTCAGATGAAAGCACCAGAGATATATTCCCCCATTTCCAGAGAAACCATTCAGTCACCAAGAACACGTAAGCCTACTTGGGAATCTCTCATTGCAGAAGCAAGTAAAACACTCAATTAAAAACCATAGAAGAAGTATTCAATGCAAACCTGAGAAAAACATTCTTTTGCTCGTTTATCAGAGCAAATAATCAAATTCTTAAAGACCCTTTCAATTGCATTTGCATAAAATATACCCCATGTTGTTGATCCAACCATTTTTTAAAATTAATTAATTTATTTTAGAGAGAGAAAGGAAAGAGAATGCATGCACATGAGTGGAAGTAGAGGCAGAGAGAGAATCTTTAAGCAGACTCCCTGTTGGATGCAGAGCCTGATGCGGGAGCTGGATCCTACTAACCTCAGATTATGACCTAAGTCAAAATCAAGAGTTGGAGGCTTAACTGACTGAGCCAACCAGGGACCCTGATCCACACAACTTTTAAATCAAATTTATTTTCAGAATGGTAACATGAATAAGATGTCTGCACTTGTGTGTGAGTATGTGTTGGGGGAGGAGAATTAGTGGGAACAGTAACCATAAATGATAATAAGTAATCATTGTTACTGTAGAAAAGTAGAAAGTAAAGCATTTCTACTTTTTTATGCTGTTAATTTGTAATTATTAAATCCCAGACTTGAGATTGAAAGAAAACAATTTGTTAAACCACAGGTTCAATAATAAAAACTATGGTATCTGCCCAAACTTTGCAAGAATAAAATCTGTGTGCACAGGAAGTTTTGATGGATGATGAAACATCTTAAATTTTTCTCTCAGGCTTTACCAGGTCTCCGGGCTGTGGCTGAATTATAGCTTTGAAATGTTTGGAGATGTACACTTGATTCCTTAAGGAAATTATACATGGACCTGTGCTTTAAGCATTCTCTAAATTTATAGTTGTTTTAAATGGTATTGAATCCCAAAGTGGCCTCAAAATAGAGAAAAAAAAATACTGCCTTTTTTAAAAATAGCATTCCCTTCTTATTAAAACAATTACAGGCAGTACAAAAAAATTTGGAGGAACAAATAAGAAGAAGAAATCATGCATAATTTGGCATTTAGAAATTAAGAGCATCATATCATCTCATTACATCTTTTCTCTATCATTTCTAATGGCCACACCGTATAACGTTGTATGGATGTACCACAGTTTACTTAACCAATTCCTTGTTGTTGGAAACCTAGGGTGGTTTTTGAGGTTTTGTCCCAATACACAGCATGGCAATGACTGCCTCTGTCACATAAATCTTTGTACAGATCCATTTCATATTCTGCAATTAACTTTGGGCAGAAACAGAATGTACACAAAGAGAAAGTGTAAAAGATAGAGGTAGCAAAGAAGCCTTGCTTTCTAGGAGGTCTGCCCTGGCTTCCACAGGCCACCTGGGCCAGACTCAGACCCCTGCTGCCTCAGGGGCTCCCCATTCAGAGACTCCTCATTCAGAGATAGTGTACTTTGCACAGCTTCACGGGGAGAGATCAATAAGATTCCTGGAGAGGTTCTAGGAACACCTCATCTGGTTCCAGCGAGGATGCACACAGCTCTGAGGCTGAATTATGTCTAAGCTGGAGACTGGGATCTGTAGGAGTGAGGAGAGGGAGCCAGGAGCCAGGTGGAAAGACTTTCCTTGGCATAGATCCTATCGACATATCCTATTGCTTTGAGAAACACTGTGGCACTCTGCCAGGGCATATCCTAGGGTGTGTGTGCCCTCATATGGGTGCAGAGGATAGTAATAGGCTGCTTTTAGGATTTTTGCCTTGGCAGGGAAAGCTCCCACCCTGTGTTCTCTTATTGCAAAATCCTCAGTGAGTCCTTAGAGCCCACACAGCGTAATTTCTTAACTTGGCATTGAATGAACTCTCCTCCCGCTTCCTGGCCCAGTCTTACCTGACCACTCATTCTCAAGGCATTGTCAGGCCTTGGTTCCTTCAGCTACTTCAGCTTGAATGTCTCTCCTCATCTTCAAAGTCTCCTTCTTTCTATAAAACACAGAATAGGGGCACCTGGGTGGCTCAGTGGTTGAGAGTCTGCCTTTGGCTCAGGTTGTGATCCCAGGGCCCTGGGATCCATCCTGCATCATGCCCTCCATGGGGAGCCTGCTTCTCCCTCTGCCTATGTCTCTGTGTCTCTCTTTGCCTCTCTCATGAATAAAATCTTAAATATAAAAACAAGCAAGCAAACAAACACAGGATACCCAGCATGTCCTCTGTGGAAACTTCTCCAAGATTCCAGGCCAAATTACTTCCTTCTCACTCTTATTCTGATAGCAGTCTTAACTCAGGTCTGGACATCCCCATGTCGCCTCCCCGTGTGAACCTCTTCATGGTTAGCACTGTGGCTCTGCGGGTTTGCCTTGTTGGTGCTGAGAACAGAGTCTGACCCACAAAAAGCACAGCTTTTCAGCACTAATTTATTTTCAAACAAACAATTTTATATGTTTAAAACCACTAAACTCAGGAATTTGAAGCTGAATATTTTTAAACAGCATTCATTAGCCAATATCCACCCTTATAACGAAATTGTTCAGGCAATCCACTTGACCTGGTTATTAAAATGGGAAGGAAGTCACAAGACAAATTTGTCACAAAATAATTTTTGCAAAATCTTTGGTTTTCATTGTATTTTGCTTTTAAAAGGGCTACCAAAAGAAGCAAGACAACAGAAAAGCTGCAGCATCATACTGCCCTGTTGAGAAATATGTATCTCTTATTTGCCTTGGTCTACTTAAGTATTCATGCGAATAGCAGAGAATCTCAGAATTTATGTGAAATCCGGAATGGGTCCCCACATATCCCTTTATTAGAAGGCTTAGTCCAGTGGAGATTCAGTAGAACCTCAATATAAAGAGGGAAGTCATTATCAAATGGCTATAAATCAGTAATAGAAACATACATGTTTCAAAAGTAAATATGAACTAATCTATTCCTTTAAGTGGCTTTTGATTTTTTTTTCTCATTTAGTTCTTGGGAATGGCCACTAAAATTCATGCTGCGTGACAGGCCAGAAAGCCTCCTGTTGTGGCCATTTTAAAGAATTGTAACAGTTTTAAAAGTACCGTCCAAACATGAATTTTATTTTGATGGTCTGAATCTGGTATAAGGAGAGGTCATGGTGGATATTACACTAAGAAATGAGGTTAACTTAATACTATTAGGTCTTGGCATAAGGTAAGTGTATCTGCAAAGGGTGTCAGGGCAGAGAATCCATAGGGATTCTATGTAGGGTTTTCCTCTGCATTGTGGGGTCACTCTATCTCTCTGTGAGTGTCCAGTATTCTGGGGACAAGGAAAGTATGCAATGTGTATAAAGGACAGCAAGGCTCCTGGAGAGAGGTGACAAGGAGAACACCACCAGGGTTTTCCCAAGGGAATGTCATCCTTGAGGGTTACAAAAATGAGTTTCTAAAGGAAAAGCAGCCTGCACTTTACTGACAATATTTCCATGCTTACACTTACATTTTGTTTAAATGCAGAAATTGGTAGTATTTTTGAGCTTTCTTCCACTTGAAAGTCATTTAAAGAATAGCTTAGTTAATATAAAGATCTGGGAGCAAGCATCAGAGACATCCAGGATGGATTGCTTCTGGGAAAGATCCTAGGAAATGGAAGGTTAACGTAACAGAGGGGTATATACTAAAATCAATCAATCAATCAATCAATCACAGTTCTTGAAAAGTATAGAGGTATTACATACAAAATATAAGACTAGTCCTAGAGGAAATAAATTCTGAAATTGTTAACAGCCTGTGCCTCTGGGTAATGAAGATGCAGGGAGACTTAAGCTTTTATTTTGTGCTCTACTGTCTGGATCTTTTAAAAATTACTGTTATATGCATGCTTTGCTTTTAGTAAAGGAAAAAAAACTTAAAATAACTATAATGGGTAGACCTTTAAAAATAAGTAGCTTTGATTTTGGGTCCTCAGGCTATGACTCAACGTGTTGAATCTTTTCAAGAAGCTGCCTTGGTAGACTATGTCTTACTAAATTGTTACCATTGTTTCAATGAAGCATCTATTAACTCTATAAAATAAAAAATGAGATACTTATAGCAATTTCCTTAAAATCTAAAAACCAGTGGCAGAGAAAACAATGTGGACTTAAAACAGGGCCTTCTATCTTTATCCTCACAAATTACATTGTTTTGTCTGATCCTTGAATTCATCTAATGCATGCACATTTTCAACTTAAGTTTAAGAATAACACAGAATGATAATTCCAAATAGAGTACTCCTAAAGAAATGCCCCCATAAGAATAATGGTGTTTGTATTCTAGTCCATGAAAATGTGATTTTCTCCTTCTTTGTTCAGCCCAGGTGAAATGATATTGGGTCTTAACAAAGCATTTTGTTTATTGTTCCCTCTTTATTAATAGGGGACCAATAATGCCTTTTAAATGAAATGTAATTCAATAGAATTAGTTTGAAAATAAATAGAGCACATGTGGTTAACTTTGCTTTTGAAATTACCCTATCAGGTGCAGATCTCTGTAATTAAAGAATCCTAATTCACAATTCTCTGAATCACTGCATTTGGCAGGCAAATGCCAGTAATTTTCATTTCACAACACAGTGCCTCAGACAGTAATAAGCCAGAACGAAACACATGCAGGTTTAATCAGGTAACAAAGCATGTCAAATACTTATCCTGAAACGAGGGAGTCTGGCACATGAAGTGTGAACCTCCGAGGAGTCCCTTAGGGGATGTTATATTCTCTCATCTGTACCTTTTCACAGCTTTTGCTGACACCTTTAAGAGCAAAAAAAATCTCACCCAGAACAGGAGTCAGAATTCAAAACAAATCTCTCAATGGGACTTCTGGGAGCCAAAGAAACAAACACAGGTGTGTGCATGTGCATACACACGTGCACAGACACATAAATGCACATATACATACATGCATATTCACTCACAGATACGTATTAGTGCAAGTTGATATAGTAAATAAAAGGTACTTAGAGAATAGTCTTTGTGGATCATCAAGTAACCTTAGTCTAAATGCCATAAGAAGAAAAATGCTACATTTAACTCTTAGGAAAGTGTGTGAAAGCTCAACTTTGGTCTCTAAGGTTCCCAACCAGCTGTCTTAGAGCCCACAAATAACCTATCAAGGTACTGCTCTTTGATGGAGAATCACGAGATCAGAAGACTTTCCATGGCTTTCTTAGAGCAGCCCAGGAATTCTAAGGAGGTTACAGAGCAACCAAGGAGCTAGTGAGGAGAAAATTTTGCAAAATACATCTGTGTAGCCCACATTTCAAAGTTAAATGTCATCTACCAGTGAACATGGTTGCCCCAATTGTGCCTCCTTTAGACCAGAACAGCCAGGTTAGCCAGCCTGGCACTCTCTTTTGACTGTGCCTCTCACTGCAGGGTGAAGAGTCCACAGAGCCAAGGGGAAGAGCCCATCATCAAGGTCTGCATATGTGGTCCCCAGAACACACCCCCTCACCACAAGCCATTTCTGTCTCAAGTCATTTCTAAGTTCCTTGCTGGCTTTTTCTGAGGCCCATCCTTCTGAGGACGTAATTTATTGCTGGAGTACATAGTCAGGGCCCAACGTGGTGACCAGAGAGGCTGATTGTTGGAGTGATGATGCCTCAGACGTCAGATTGGGGGTGGAGGGGCTCATAGTATGTGCTCTATGCCTTTGGTGAGGCACATGGAGCCTAAGCAGGAGACAACTGGGAGTGAGCCCTGAGTAGAGGCAGGTGGACCTATTTATTCATTTTCCATAGCCCCAGACCATTAGGAAAGGACCTAGCCACATTTCTGCTGAGAAAACTTATGTAGGTTAATCTGAGACCTCAGCATCTCAACAGAATGATGTGCTTAGCTTCCTTCTTATTTCCTCTCTAGTCATGACCAAGAACCTCTCCTTAGAGGCTTTCCATGGCCATTTGATATCCAATGACAGACTTATGTGCAACTATAATAATGAAATATAAAAATGTCGAGTAAGGAAACACTGTAAATTTTCTTTTCTAGGTCACTGTATATATAATCAAAGTAGTCAAAAGTTAAAATTAAAGTTTACAGTGTGAGAAAGTATGCAATCAATAGAACAAAAACTTTATAAAGTTTTTGTAAAAGGGGGAACATAGCTTCCTCTTTGTTGCAATAATGAACATACGTTTTGGTTTAGTAACAAGTACATCAAAAATCACACGAACATTAATTTATTAAAAAGTTTAATGTTAAAAAGTCAAATATTTCTGTTTAGATTGGTGTTTGCCAAACAAAAATAGTTTGCTTTGCAACTTGTACCCTAACTCTCTGTTTTAAATTTTAAACACAAATAAAAGTGCTGCAGAGTTACAGTGAATGACTGAATTGAGGTGACTGAAGTCTGTTTCTTAATCTTTACATTCGTTATCTGTTATGGACTGCATCAAGTCCCCCCACTGAAAATTCATATATTGAAGCCCTGATCCCCAGTGTGACTGTGTTTGGAGGGGGGAGCTTTACAGAGGTAATTAAGGGTAAATGAGGTCCTTAGGGTGGGCCCTGATCTAGTAGGATTGCTGACCTTATAAGAAGAGGAAGAGGGGCACCTGGGTGGCACAGCAGTTGAGTGTCTGCCTGTGGCTCAGGTCGTGGCCCCAGGGTCCTGGGATCCAGTCCCACATCGGGCTGCTTGCAGGGAGCCTGCTTCTCCTTCTGACCTATGTCTCTGCCTCTCTCGCTGTGTCTCTCATGAATAAATACAATCTTTTTTTAAAAAGTAAGAAGAGAAAGACACCAGAAATCTCTCTCTGCATGCACAGAGGACCACGTGAGGACACAAGGAGAAGATGGCCATCTATAAGTGATGGAAGAGACAGGCCTCAGGAGAAACCAGCCTTGCTGGCACTTTGATCTTGTACTTCCAGCTTTCAGAATTGTGAGAAAATTTCTGTGTTCGAGCCACCCGGCCTGTGCTATTTTGTTTTGCAGCTTGAGCTGACTAATACATGATCATTGTTTTTTCACTGTTAATTTTGTATCTACTGTTTAGTCACAGGAATGAGTAGCACTGCAGAAAATGAAGATCTGCAATGTCACTGAAGTAAGCTTGAACAATTTCAAATTTTTAGCCATAAACTCTTGCAAGAAAACATGCTGCTCAGTTGGCATGGGCGGGGGCCACTGAGGAAAGTGGGATTCTCTGCATTAACTTCTATGTAAAACACCACGTTTATTAAAGAATACACAATCAAACATGCTAATTTGAAGGTCACATAGACGCTTTTATATGTAAAGTCAACAAAAACTTCAGTAATTATTCTAAACCCTGGAGTATAGATGAAAAATGAATTTTTTTCAGGAAGGCATGTGTTATCACTGATGTGGAGAATTGCTAGCACAGAGAGATAATAAAAGCAGACAGATTTGTTGCTGATTTTATCCTTGCTTTTAAATTCTCTACAAGTCATGTACTCTTTTATACCTGCACTCGGAGGAATCACGTCCACAGCCCTGCCTTTGACATTCCACTGCCCCTCTTTCTTCTGGATCTTCTGAGAAGCAGCCCACTGGCCTCATGAGACAGTGGCTACAGCCATTGCAATGGGTCTCATCTCACATGACAGCTCAAGCATTGTGATCCCAGAAGGAAGGGAATGGACCATCTGCCTCTGTCACTTCAGGGCTGCAGTAGTATTTCCTTCATGTTACAGCAGCCCTGCTTCATGTGGGAGGAGGAAAAAAGGAGTGGTGGAAAATAATGTTGAACCTCTTTTCTGTCAGCAAATGATAAAGGAGGCTTTTTGTAGTCTGTTTTCAGGTTGATCCCTTGGATTATGTCATTATAGCAGATAGTACTGGTAGTTAAGAGGCCTACTGGCTATGATACTAATATTCCATGTGATTTACTACCCTTCTCAGTTGTGGCATCTCTGGTATTACTTACAGCTGGAAAGGTACATCGAGACTACGCTTAGTCACGGAGCGGAACGGGGCTTTGGTTGGATTAAAAACTATGACGCGAAGTCCAGTGGCTAAAACTATGATGCAAAGTCAGTGGCTTTTTAAATTTTGAGTCGAGGACTAGGTGCTTATTTCTTCTGGCCTTGACCATGACCAACGTCTTCCATCAAAATAAACCTTGGGTTATTGGGTATGGATGCATGGATTTGGAGAGAAATAATAATAGCAAGGACTTGATAAGAACAGTACTAAGAACAAGCTGAAAGTAAGAAATTCTAGCTCTTCCTTCAGAAGAAGCTTCAAGCAATTCTGTTGCAGAAAGCCCTACCACTCATGTCTGATTTAATCATTTTATTTTCTGATAGCTCCCCTGGTCTACCATATCATTAATTAGTTGAGTGCCAGCTATCTCTTTGGTGTAGAACTCCACCCACCCCCCATCTCTTGGAGCAGAAAATGCAAGAAGGATTGTGCTTGGGGGGGAGCTGAAGAGCCATTTAAAGAAACCACTAAAATTATGTTTAAAAAGAAAAAAAAGACCTGTCAATTTCAGAGTTAACTTTAAAATATGGGTTTCAAGCTATGGAGGGATGTGCAAAAAAACATATCAATTGGACTTCTAAGGGGAAACAATGCCTGGCACATAGTGGGAGCTCAGTAATAGCTCTTTTTTTTTTTTTTAAGATTTTATGTATTTATTCATGAGAAACACCCAGAGAAGGGAGAGGGAGAAGCAGGCTCCCCACAGGAAGCCCAATGCGGGACTCGATCCCAGGATCCTGGGATCACAACCTGAGCCAAATGCAGATGCTCAACCACTGAGCCACCCAGGTGCCCCAGTAAATAGCTATTGGTCCTTAGAAGAGAGGAAAGACTTAACTAAATTTTCAACTAACTGTTTAAAAATAAAGAATACATGATTGAGTCTCTGTTTTACTATTACATGGGCAAATTTTATGACTTAAAGAAAAGGAAGAGAAAGAAACGGGAGCTTGGGTGGATAGTAGTGTTCGTAAGTTGCAACAACAAAACTGGTTTCAAGAAGTGAAATCCGGGAGTCTGAAACTGTGGCCTGAACTGACTGTTGAGATGTCTGGTGACACAAATAATCCTTCAGGAGAGGTCAGGCAACAAATCAGAGCACAGAGAAGTCTGCCTCTGGATGGCTAGATAAGGTGACATATGGCAGAGGGCAAGAGACCCTTCTAGGTCCTTTAAATAGGGCTGGCTGAAGTGGTGGCCACAGATGTTTGGACAGCTGAGGGGCTTGCAGAACATTTGGCTTTTTTCCACTTCATCTTGAGCTCTCCTTGCAAAATGAACCAACAAATAAATAAGATAAATAAGAATAGAATCATGAGACCTAAGGATGAAAGTGTGACTCAACATTCTGACCACTGACCTAACCAGATCATAAACATAAAATGCTGAAGGTCAGAAAATCACCACCTGTTGCCCAAACAACTAAGTTTCCAAGAGGTGGCAGGGTCCTCCTGAGCAAACTGCATCCTTCTGAGGACAGTGGTAGCCGTGTTCAGGGAGTGTTGTCTTACTCACTTTTAATTATAACTTGACACCAGGTAACAGCTTGGCAGAGACATTATAGAGTGATTTCAACTGTAGATAACTGGGTAGAATAGAAATACTTGAAAGTCCTTTCTGAGGCTAAGATTCTATTGTGTGGTGCCTTATTTGCTCACTTTACATTCTCTTATTCCACTCCATTAACTGATGCTGGGATCAAGTAGGTATAAATGGATGATATTCAAATCTGACACAGAGGGAAAAATCATCCAACCACACCCACTCCTCAGTCTATCCCCCTCCTTCTCTGGTTAAAAAAAAAAAAAAAAAAAGTCACATCGGTAATAAAAGTTCAAGGTAAGTGGCTAATAGTGTCACTTACCGATACTTAATTTTTGATGAAATAGACTTTAATGAAGTATAATCCAGAGCTAAATCCAGAATGTAGCGTTCCCTGAAGCTCTTTCCTAGATAAGGGATGTTATCAAATTGCCATTTTCCATCCAGCTGTACAGGTCACCAGATTTCTCCCAGTCCAGAGACCTTGGAGTAGAGGACAAAACTGGGGTAATCTTACTCATGTGGCCTTGTGGGAGGCACAGTGCCTGCTTTGCTTCCCTACGGGTGAAGAAACTATAGAGTCAATTATGCAGACAGTTCCCAACAGAAAGCTCCCCAAAGAATGTGTTTTTTTCTTTTAGCAAGATTTTTTTTTCAAGATACCTTTTTTTTTTTTAAATTGGAGTTCAATTTGCCAACATATAACATATCACCCAGTGCTCATCCTGTCAAGTGCCCCCCTCAGTACTCATCACCCCATCCCCCAGCCCACCTCCCCTTCCACTACCCCTTGTTCATTTCCAGAGTTAGGTGTCTCTCAGGCTCTGTCACCCTCACTGATATTTCCCACTCATTTTCTCTCCTTTCCCCTTAATTCCCTTTCACTATTTTTTATATTCCCCAAATGAATGAGACCATATAATGTTTTAGCAAGATTTTGAATAAGAAAAACAATTTTTGGTATGGTTCCTTAAGCAATGCTTTTTAAATTTTGAGTCGAGGACTAGGTGCTTATTTCTTCTGACCTTGACCATGACCAACGTCTTCCATCAAAATAAACCTTGGGTTATTGGGTATGGATGCATGGATTTGGAGAGAAATAATAGTAGCAAGGACTTGATAAGAACAGTACTAAGAACAAGCTGGAAAAGAAGCAATGAACCGTATCAAAATGGAATGTTCCATTCAGGGAAAAATTTTCATGGATTTTTTTTTTTAGATCCTCTATTTTGGACTTTCAAAAGTAGTGAAGGCAGCACATTCTAAAATGCTTGGACTTAGCTCAAACAGACTGTGTCATTTTATCTTGACAGAGATCTCTTCCAGAAAAGACTCCCTGAACTACTCTGGATATGAATTAAGTTCCTTCTGTCAAATCTCAACTTATAAATATCTGAGAGAAGGCTCAAGTTGACCAAGAATGCATTTTTTTACTTGGATGGCATTCTTCTATATGATGCATTGTTATTAATAAGGATTTAACATTTACCTTTAACTTACCAATTGTTTTTTGGAGAAAAAAATTGACCTCAGATAAATAGGAAAGTGCTACCGATTAAGGGTTTTTTTTTTTTGGTTTTGTTTTTGCCCATTAAACATTAGACTTCATTGTTTCATAATTTTTTTTTTTTGCATTCTATAACATGGCTCTGCATTGGCAAGTTTGCTTATTCACATGACAAAAATTCTTTACTATGTATCTAATATATACCAATTGCAAAATACCAGTAATTCAAGCACAAAGTGAGGATACCCCTTTATTTCAAGGGATCCCTGACCTGTTGAGCAAGATGCACCTACAAGGCAGGGATAACAATGCAGGGTAATAACTGCCTCAGTAAAAGTTGTGTACAGGTGAGGGAGACAAGTGAGTCTGTACTCTACAGGGAATAGAAATATCAGGACTGCCATGAAAAAGTGATTTTTCCATAAAAATCACCATGGTGACAATTATAAAAGTAATGATCCAATGGCACACATTAAAATTCCTTATGAAGTTATACTATTACCTAAATTTTCAATGGGAAAGGCTATGGGTAGTTTAAAAAAAATGATAACATATTCATTCATTTGCTGCTAGTGTATTTATTTCCTTCCTTCATAATAAAATTGAGGAAAAAAGGAAATATCCTTGTGTATGCAAAGTCACTTCAGTTCAGAATAATATTCATTGATTAACAGAAGGAGCAGCAACTGAGCAGCCTGCAGAAGGCACTAGAGTTTATGTTACATTTGGGCATTTTACACACTCATTTTCCAGGGAACTGTCTTAATAGCTTTCAAAGAGTGAGTTTCTTATCTTGAAGTTCATGGATCCTTCAAGATGGATACATTTTTGGTGAAATGTTTCTGCATCAAGCAAGAAGTCCTATTCACAATGCACTTGATAATGGCTGGAAAGGTTATCAAGAGGCTCTGGCACCACTAAAATAAACAGACACCATATGGTACCAGCCCTTACAATCAAATGCCTGGACTTGAAATGAATTCCTTGTTGTGGTTTCACAAGGGGGTCTTGGTGACATTTCTAGAGGAGGCACAGTTCTTGGCACTTTTCTCACCAGAGTGTCTCCCCTAGTGAGATGAGTAAAAGCACCTCCTGTGTGACTAGCAAGGCAGGAGTCAACAGGAGAACAGACCAGGAGGCCAGGGAAATGAACTGTCCTCTCTGTGGCTGCTTTGTAGGTGAGTCTGCCCTGATGTCATGATATTCTCAGCTAGAGCCATTGAGCAAACAGGCGACGTGAATCTCGGTTCACACAAAAGTTCCACTGAAAGAAGGCAAAATATGCTTTTATTTTTTTAGTAACCCCACTTCTGTGAGTAAATATGAGTAGTTGTCAGCATCTACAGAACAACAGAACTTGTTGATACCTATCAATTTGGAAGCCTCACCTCTCTTTAGAAGCTGCAGAATGGGGTGTCATTTTTTATAACAATCTCTTGTGACAAGAGTCGCTAGGGGGGAAGGGGACCTTTGTTGTTGGGCCAATTTGTGATTTAAGTGCTGAAGTTTGTGACACCTAAGTGTATGCATTTTAGAGAAAGTTGGATTGACTCTTTGATTTTCATGGAACATTCACCTACAAGTTTAGGAAAGTCAGTCCTGAGGAGGAGACAATAGAAGTTGGCAATATCCCTGCCAATCTCTAAAATGTGAAGCACCCACATTTTAAACATAAAGAAATTGAGGCTTAGAGAAGCCAATAATTTGCTCAAGGACATTATCGCTGATATTAGAACTAAGTATTTCAGCTCTTTATCTAGCAATCTTTGAAAAATAGTGCATTGGCCTTTCTATGAAAGGGGATTGGTGTGGGGAGAGACATACTCTTTGATGATGTGATGAGCCAGGTATCAGAAAGGAAAGCTCTCCACCTACAGGTCTGGGACTACTTATGAGTAAGAGCTGTGCTTTGCTTCCCACCATAACCGGCCTTCAGTTGAGCAAATCTTGATGGTTGAATAGGGTTTCACTTTCAACCTCAGCTGACAGAAATGGTCATGATTCACCTAAATTCCCTGTGAACAGAATCAACTTGGCTTCTCACACCTCCAATGAAGGCTGGACGGAGATGGTGGATGGCTCCCAATCTCCGTTTCTAATTTTTCTGGCCCATTTGACATTCTTGAGAGCATATTTTAGATCGACCATCTGTGCTGTGAATGACATCCACATCTCACCCATTGACACAAGGCAGCCACAGCTGTTTGGTGAAGCCAGAGTTCCACCTATGTAGGGACAAATCCACTGTGCATTGTCAAGGAGTCAGATCAGCTTAGCTGTGGAGTGGTTTACAATTGGTCATCTTCAGTGTCCAAATAAAAATAAAAACTCTACCAATGGCTGAGTCCTGGATCCTCTTGAGAATTGTACTCAGTTGCATGTTGAGGATGAACACATGGACTCAACCTTAACAGACAAGAATGCCCAGGAACAAACAGGGAGCTAGTATTTTCTTCTGAAGGGATTTTAAAGAAATTTCTTTGTCTTATAAAAAGTCTTGTTGAAGATTCTTCTATGTCAATGACATTGCTAGCTTTTCTAAGATACACAATTCTGATTTATAGTTTCAGGCTCAGGAATCATTTGGTTCCAAGTGACAGACTCACTTCAACTAGCATATGTTAAAATGAGAAATTTGCTAGAAGGATATGAGATTATTACTTGGAGAACGAGGGCAGAAAGAGGAGCCAGGGTGCAGGAAGCCCTGGAATGAGGAACTGGAGGTGAATCAGGACCAAGCATCCTCTCTGGGGAGCCTCTATCATTTGTCTATTTCTCTATGAATCTGGATCCTCTCTCTCTCTCTCTCTCTCTCCCTTTCTTTGTAGACTGGCTCTTCCCGCTCTTCTGGAACCTTGGCTCTACATACACATACTTCCCAGTCTCAGGGCTCTCAACTGACTGACCCAGGTTCAAGGTACCCCTTCCAAATTTCTGAGAAAGAGACACTAATAGTTTCAGCTTAACTAGAGATTGATTCCTCTTTTACACCCTTGGTTCAACTAACCCTGGCCAGGAGTCCAATAGCATATCAGATGATCGGGCTGCTGGGGCCCAGTTCCTGGGGGTGGGAGTGTCGATTCTCAGAGGAGGGTCTGATCTGCACTCAGCAACTGCGCTGAAAGCATCTCCCAAGAGTTGTCATTCTAGGAAGGAGTTCAGAGTGACTCATAGATGCTGTAGCTGTAGAATTTATTCTCTCAACATCTTAAATTTAGCAGGGTGAGCAAAAACAATTTTACAGATAGGAAAATGAAGGCAAAGAGTTGTCAGTAAATTGCTTAAGTCAATTTGAAACCTCAGTCGCTGGCTTCTGACTCAGGCTATGCAATGCTCAATATTCGTCTCTTGCACTGTGAGGGTTAGCTAGCTACGGATGCTCCGTGGCTTTCAGAGAAGGGTGGAGAAGTTGGTTCAGGTAATCTGCAGTGAAGCCAGGCGAAAATCATGTAGAAACCTGATTTATGCTATATCATCTCTCTCTCTCTCTCTCTCTCTCTCTCACACACACACACACACACACACACACACTTCCCCAAAGTGCAGCCTGGCTTATCAGGGAGTGTCCTGCTACCTTCAGAAAGTGTAGCCTCAGGTCAAACATGGTGGCTCAGCTTGGTCTGGTTGAGCCTTGCATTTTTCATCAATAAAACAAACTTGTTAAAATTCATGTGGAAATATTCTTCCATCATTCTGAAAGTATGCGCTTTACTCATCTGAAAAATATAACCAACTTGCCAGTTCCTAAGTTGAAATTTGTGTGTCCTGCCCAGAATAACATTGACTCAGTATTCCTCTTAACATCAAGCCTCAGTACCATTTTCTCTTTCAGTGTTCCTCTTTCATACCGTTCTGACAGTCTTCTACATGTAGGTGTGCACGCGCACATGTGCACACACATGCATATACATGTGCGGCCATGCACATACTTTTCATGTGCCTCACAAATTATAAGGGATTGATGAAGAGTTTTTGGACTGAAAAAGGCCTGGAGCTTGACTTCTTCATGTCAGAGGTTAATAAGTCAAACTTTTGATAAGACCATCCGTTCCTCGGCCTGGTATCTCACTCCTCGGTACCGCAGATGGATTGCTGCATGATGGTTTGCTGTAACAAAGGTTTGGCAGCACAATCAAGCGAGATTTCAGCCAGAAAAGGTAGATGCACTTTTCTAAGAAAAGAAGCATTAATTTCTAATGGAATCAGCCAGTGATCCCTTATTTTAACATATAATTGATGAAAGACCCCTGGATGGGCTGAAGGGAATTCTGAGGCCAGAACACGGTCCTGTTCTTCATTATTTTCTCATTCAGAACACCTGCAGAGTGATTAATCTGCAGGACTATCATCTCCCAAGCACATGCAACAAAACTAAAAACACAGGAAAAACCCTTCCAGGACCTCCAGATGAGACATTCCCTTGGTTAGAATCTTCTCTAACAGTGGGTCTACCACTCACTGCTGTTATTTCTTGCTTTGCCCCACACCTGACCCCGATCTCATCCAACTTCACGCCACCGGGAGGGTACACGCGTTTCTTTCTGGCATGCTGACCTGGAGCACAAATACAAATGAAATCCCAATAGCGACTATGAAGTTTCCTGAACCCTTCCTATGGGGTAGTCATGGTGCTGGCGTCACAACAGATCGCATGTCCTCCTAGCTCAGCCCTGGGACATGCGTTTAATTCCCAGGCTAGACGTGAGATCTGCCCAACACGAAACCCCGTGCTTGCAACCATTAAAGTGAAATTTTCATTTGCAACAATATTCATTTTTAAAAAGATTTTATTTATTTATTCATGAGAGATACACACAGAGAGGCAGAGACATAGGCAGAGGGAGACATAGGCAGAATCCTGTGGGACTCGATCCTGGGACCTTGGGATCACATCTTGAGCCAAAGGCAGACTTCAACCACTGAACCACCCGGGTGTCCCTGCAACAATATTCTTAATAGTTATTTTGAATATTAAATTCTTCAGTGCTCTAATCCAAAGATGTTAGGGGGAAGCAGAACATTGATGGGATCTCCAAAAGGAGCACTGCAGACTTCAGTTCCAGCTCTGACCTCTATCCAGCCCAGACCCACAGAGCAGCTGACGTTTCTGGGCTGAGATAAAATGTCTGAAATGACTGTGAGAGGGAATGCCAGCCTTGAAGATACAAATAACTATAAAACCTAAGGTTGGCACAACTTCTCCCTCATGGTGGATTACGGTTTTTATTTTTGCATCCCCAGCAACAACAGGTGTGCCTTCCTGAAGACAGAAAGTGAATCCCAGAAAATGTGAGTTAAGGAGAATTACTTTCAGGTGAATATTAATGTTCTTTAGATTCACAGGAGAAAAATAAATAGAAGATCAGTACCAGAATGGCAGTCTTTAAGTTACAATGATTTTAAACTTCACTTTACCTAATTGCTTCTATTTTATAGGCAGGGAAACCTAACAGAGAAGACAAATACCTTAACTTGCCAACTCTGCTCTATTCCATGAGGTTGGATATAATCAAAACACATTTGGAAATGCAGCATAGCTTGATAGCCTTTGAGGAGAAACTATAGTTTTTGATAGAATTATAGTAAAATGCGAAATTTTACTGGTACTCAAAATACTACTAATACCACTATATAATACTAAGACCAATGATTTTCAAATGAAATGACTGATTAAAAGAGACTATTCAGTTAAAAAAAGCACTCTATAGGGTCGTGTTTCATTCAACTTTGGCTCCACAGATATTTATTGAACATCTGCTAGGTGTCAGGAACAGAACAAGGAGCTATGGCTTCAGAAATGAAGCATAGTTCTTTCCTGTTAAGAATCTATAATCTTGTAGATAATCACTAGCTTTAAAATGTAAGTGATAGAGACAGCTTTAAAATTTTTTTTAGGGGATCCCTGGGTGGCGCAGGGGTTTGGTGCCTGCCTTTGGCCCAGGGTGCGATCCTGGAGACCCGGGATCGAGTCCCATGTCGGGCTCCCGGTGCATGGAGCCTGCTTCTCCCTCTGCCTGTGTCTCTGCCTCTCTCTCTCTCTCTCTCTCTCTGTGTGTGTGACTATCATAAATAAATAAAAATTTATTAAAAAAAAATTTTTTTAGTCATTTTGCTAGTTTATCAAAAGTTCCAAACCACCCCACCTCATTTACATGGAAGGTCTCACACACACACACACACACACACACGCACACTTGCACACACAGTACGCTCCTAATACATATCAGCGTCAAAACTGAAAGATCTGAGGTTTTAACCTACTTGCAAACTAAGAAGTAAGCCTGTCAGTCTCATGGATGCTGGTAAAGATATGTGACACCTGAATCACAGAGGACTTTATTGCTCATAACAGTAGTAAGAGGCTGATCTTATTTTATCAGCCTCAGTAGTGGGGCTGTGCTAGATTATTATATATGTTATATACTCTCTCTCTCTCTCTCTCTCTCTACACACACACACACACACACACACCTTATATATATTATATATGTTCAGACTACCAAGATTTTGCTTCACTTTTCAGACATGATGAAGAGCAGGGCTTCTTTAAATTATGGCTATTTTGAAAACTTTTAAATTACATGGGTTCAGAAAAGCACCATTGGAAAACATTGACTAGTAACTTTGAAACCTATAAGATGAATAGACTGATGTGGGGGCTTCCGAAGATGATTTACACTGTGGAGGAGTTGGCTGACTTTCAGGGTCACGCCCATCCCCAACCTTCTATGATGTAAACATTAGAGAAGGCCCCCAGCCCTGTGGTTGAGGGAACACAACTGCTTACTGCCTATACCCTTTTCCATTGTTCCTGGGATGTGCTATTGCTAATTCCATTACCTGATCCATAGCTGCAGTGGCCGCCAAGAACTCTCATATCCATCCTTTTGCTCAGCCAACAAATCTACTGACTATAACTTAAATGGAACAATTGTTCCCTAGGGCACAGGAAGTGGAGAAACTCGTTGCTCTATCACAAGACCTACTACTTATAAACATCTTCAGTAGCAGAATCTAACATAAGCTCTCTCATTAAACACACAGCTTTGTCTCCTAAGAGCAACATCATCTTGTGGCCTATCAAGGAAGAGGCTACTCTGTTGCTTTTATCAGTAGTGGGACTGTGCCAGATTATTATATACCTATGATGCTCCTATTTCAAATCTACCAAGACATTACCCCATTTTTAAAGACATGATGAAGATCTGGGCTTCTTTAAATTACAGCTGTTTGAAATCTTTAAAATTCTATAGGTTCAGAGAAATATTTGTGTAAAACATCAACCGGCAACTCTGAATCTTGTAAGATGAATAGACTGATGTGGAGGGCTTGACTTCTGTAACTCAGAATTGAGTACTGAATGCCTACTACGTGGCAGAACTTTGGTATAAACCCTTTCACTCCCTTACATTAGTCCTTTAAGGCAGAGATTTTAATCTCCATTTTAGAGGCCAGGGAGCTGAGATTTAACATGGGTTACAGAGCATGCCCCAGGACAAATAGCTTGCAAGGCTCTGATCTTTTTTCTTTGCTACAACTGCTTCTCTTTCCACTGACAGCTGCACCCACAAGATGCATCAGATTTCACCTTCTACAGAACCATGGAACTTTTAATTCAACTCCAAAAGTTTGTGTGCGGATCAATGTGTAAAATAGCTGTAACATATATGTTTATGCACAGATACATGGCACAGATAATTTTCAGCAACTACTCTAAGGATCATTTCCTTCCAAGTTGTTCTACTACGGTCTGCTCCCTCATTTTCTTGGTCTTTATTCAGATACTATCTTTCAGTATCTGAAAATTCTGCAATTTCGGAATTCTGAATTCTGAATGGATGGATTCCATTCAGATCTCTCTGAGAGATCTCAGAGATTCTGACTTATTCAGAATTTTCCTTATTTATTTTGTTTCTTATCTGTTCTGCCTTCACTAAAATGCAAGCCACAGGAGGACAGGAATTTTTATCTGTTTACTGTTAAGTTTAAAATAGCTTCTGGCATGTGGGAGGAGAAAAAATATTAAGTGAATGAGTCAAGAGCGTAATCTCTATGCTGCTATCTAAAAGTACTATATATGGGAGGCTCAGCATACCTTCTGAAAAGGGGTGGAGATTCTGGCCTAATTTAACACAAGAGTTAAGAAATGCTTCCACTAAGTAAATACCCCCAAAGGAAGCAACCAGTACAGCTTCTGTCTTTGAGAGCTTGCAAACTAACTGGGGAGACTAAACATATAATGGGTGAACAAAAAACAAGACTAGATCCACAGAATAATTTATCAACCTGAACAGTTAAATGCAGCAAGGGCTGATTTCAAAAGTGGTGAGTCAAGGAGGTTTATCAGAAAATGTCTGTTAGATAGAAGTAAATCAATATATACCTGAACCCCCGCCTCTGAAAGCATTTTTAAGGATACACTCATATGCACCTTATGGAATAAGTACATTTGGAGAATATTTCTGAGAAGGTCTCAAGCTTATGTAGTGGGAATGTTTAGTCTGTAATGTGAACACGCAAAATATATTTCTCAGCAAATCCTTTGTCTCTTATAAAAACACAGTTTCACCAAGTGGCCCAACAGCAACGTGAGAAACATGGAGAAACCCAAAATTCCTGGGAACACTCTGGATGGGCAGAAGGTCATCACCAAACTGAAATCTGGGCACCACCTGATGCAAACCAATTAAATTTCATAGAAGTGGTGAGTGCTGAAGGAAATAGAGTTAACTGGGAAAGAAAAACCATGACACTTGCTTCTAATCTTTCTGCTGTTCTATCTATTTCTCTCCTTTTTGTTTCCTCTTCCCATTAAGACTTCCTCATTTCTTAGATGAGTAATTAAACCCTGACCTCAGGTATAAATCTCAGAAGCACTTATCAATAAAAACGAACTCACCAACTAACCGGGGGCAACTTCTGTTTCAACACTGATTCACCACATGATCTTAAGTTGTGTACATAGTACGCTAACTTCCTTGGGGAAAAATGCACTACACAAAGTAGGACATGATGGTAACAGATACTGCTATCATTTGTCTAAAAACAATTCCAGTTTTACTTCGGATGTCTAGAAGCTTCTATATTTCTTTCTTTCTTTCTCTATTTTCTGTTTTTTCCTCTCCTCACTCATTAAACTTTCCAGTAGGGCAATAAACAAGTTCATGGGGGTAGAATATATTCAAGATTCAAAGTAGAAAACTGTATTTAAGTGAATTTGTGGACATTAAATAAATTTTTATTAAGTGTCCAACACATTGAGATAGTAAGGAAATGTGCAAATTTCTGAAAGATTATTCCAGAAAGGTGTTTTTCATTACATTAAATTGTATATTCATTTAAATTACATTAAATGTAACCAAATTTCAGAAGTGTAGAGACAAAGTAAGACAGCTTCTTGAGACCGAACTCCACCATGTCATTAGAACATAATGAACTTGATCCCCGGGTAGAAATGTCCTCCCAACGAATTTCATTGTTCTTCACTTCACAATTCAGAAATAAAAAGTACTTCATGGTGGAGAGTACACACATAAATGGCTTAATGTTGCATTACACTAGATTGTTCACCCCTGTGGTAGAATATTTGAATACCTCTGATAGATATACAGAATAAGCACATTCATTCGGAGAATATTTATAAGAATGTCTCAAGCACATGTATTGGGAATGCTCTGTCTGTAATAGAAGCACACAAAATATAATTCTCACCAAATACATTGTCCCTTAAATCATTTACAAATTACTTGACACATGAAATAGTATGTGAATTGAAATATACAAAAACAGAACAGAAATTTCTAGAAATAGCACACTTTAAAGGATGGATTAAGGATAAAATAGGCAATATTTTTCAATGTCTTGCTAATTATGATGGCTTCACTTTATCATTAGCTAACATCTCAAGGTTCAGCGTAAGCCATTATCATACTAATGATAATGAAGTAAGTCCCTATTTCAAATAGTCTTGTGTGGGTAATGCCAAATGTTTTCTTCCCAAATCTTCTCAGGTGTGGCCAGACCGTCATTGTGTTATGCCCACAGTGGGACAGGCAAAGAGCCTTTACTAAGAGGAGAAGGGTCAGCTGTGCTATTTTCTTACCTTGTGCTTACCTTGTGCTTCATCATGTTATCTTTCATCAGGGGCTCTTTTGCGCTATTTTTGTTTTTTAAGACTGATTTATTTATTTGAGGAGGAGGTGCAGAGGAAGAGAGTCTTAAACAGACTCTGCACTAAGAGTGGAGCCCATGGTGGGCTCGAGCTCAGACCTGAGATCACCACCTGAGCCGAAACCAAGAATCAGACACTTAACCTACTGCACCACCCAGGCACCCTGCAGGATTACTGTTAAGCCAGTGTTTTGTGATGCTGATTTAATTAAAACTAGGTCATATAATCGATAAATCTTTTCAATAAGGGCATGTGTAAATGCCATATGTTGTATTACATTAAAAGCAATAGGAGCATGGGAACAGCTGTGTTTCTGGGTGGTGGACCTCCTCCCTCACCTGCCTTCTGATTATTGACTAAAAGGGTCATCCCAAACCATATCATAAATGATAAAGCTCAGGATTTTTCTTATTTTTTAGATAAATACAAAAAATCTAATATACGCTTTCCAATAATTTGTGTGGGGCATGCACACTGAATACCACTGCTCTAGGAATTTTTAAGATATGAATTCTTCTTAATTTTGAAAACATACTTAAGGCATTGTGTAACCCTGGGAGTACCAGACTTTAATTTTCAGATGTCTGCGTGAGAATATCAGACTAGGATAAAGTTACCAAGCTAAGACCAGTCTACCTTATCCCCACCAAGGCTACAAAATAGCCAAATGCCAGATTTTACTGTCCTCATGTATTATTTTTATATAAATATATATGATAATAGTTCATTCTTATATTCTTATGCTAATAGTTCTTCATCAGCAATGCTGAGTCTATAATCCCTATTATTTCTTTATAAAAAGTTGATAGTGTAATTTATTCCTTTGGCATATGACCTATGGAACAAGGGCAGGCAGTGAAGTAATTTTTCAACTAAGCAATTAAAAATGTATTAACAAGTGAGCTACCAATACATGCAACAACATGGATACATTTCAAAGACATTACGCTGAGTGAAAGAGAGCATCTGCAGAAGACTACAACACTCCATGATTCTGCTTATCGGAAATTCCAGAAAAGGTAAACTAACCCATCATGATGGAAATCAGGATAGATGATGGTTGTCCCTTCAGGCATGGAAAGATGGGATTAACTGGGAAAGGACACGTGGGAACTTTCGGAAGTGATGGAAGTGTTCCATATCTTGACCAAGAATTGGATTAAATGAATGTGTACATGTTTCAGAACTAATGTATCTGTACAGTCGATGTCGATGCATTCATAGACATTGTGGATGTGAATTACGTCAATAAAAATTTCAGGTGCAGAGGAGAGCAGTTTCTAATGATGCTCTCTTATGATACCTTACGCAGTGCCTAAATCGCTAGTTCCATTTAGTGAAGTTAGTTCCAAAGTGAAGAGGTTTCAGCTGGTAAAATCTGCATGTTAGGTGTCAGCATCGAGTGGTAATAATAGTAATAATAAGAACAAATATTATTTTATTGCATATTGACTATATGCCAAGTACTGTGTTATTGCTTTCCCCTGGGGAAGAAAACACTCAGTCATTAAAAACAAACAAACAAATACTTGAGTAATTTCCCCAAAGGTATATAAGCAATAAACTGTGCAGTTGAACGTAGATCTCAGGTTTCTTTCCTTAGGAGCCCATGCCCTCTACTACTGGAGCCCATGCCTCTACTTTCTTTCCTTAGGATCCCATGCCCATAGATGCTTCTTAGAGAAGAAAATGAGAATTTTCAGTCTTTTCAAGGAGGCAATATAAAAACAAATATTTATTGAGTGTGCACTTTGTCCCAGGAACCATAAGAAGTACTTCCTGTCATTATCTCTGTGGAATTCTTATTATTTCTATTATTTTATTTATTTTTATCTTATTTTTTTACAGATGAGGAGTTTGAAGCTCAGAGAGGTTAAGCAACTGGTTGAAGATCACACATTACATGAAAGATTTCTGATTGCATTTCAGAGCCATTGAAATCAAAGTCCAGTTTGTTTGTTTGTTTGTTTGTTTTTCTATTTCCAGTGGTTCTTAACTAGAAGATACATCAGAATCAATGGTAGCAATTTTTAAGAATTACGCATTTCTGGGCCTACCTTGGCTATTTTTATTCTGCAGATTAAAGGAGCACTTGGGACTTAGTTTCTTTACAGGGCCCACCAAAGATGCTAAAGGAAATCCTACCTAAGGACCATGGTGCCAAGTTGTCATTGGTTTCTCAACAAGACTCCCTTCCTCACTCCTTTTAAAGTGCTTATGCCTTTATTTTATTTAAAATATTAAAAGACAAGGGGCCTCCTGTCATAATAAACAGGAGTAAACAACAGTAGACCTTGGCTTCAGCCTTGTTTCTGCCACTAACTGACTGTTAGGGCTTTAGACAAAGCCATTGAGATCCTTTGGGCCAGCTTTCTCCTTTAATATTAAAGATGGACATGCCTTCTTTAAAATTCCATCGTGTTCTAACATTCAATAAATTAAAACTAATCCTATTTGTTAAATGCTGTGACCTCCTCTGAAGTACTGGAAAGGACCCTGGGTGTCTGTTATACAGATAGGTGGGAATTTGCTGAAATAGTGATCATTAACCTTCAAGACAGCTGAAGTGGAGCGAAAGTCTCTAGGGGAACCTAGAGATACCACTGGTTTCTAGACAAACTGGCAGAGCATTACAAATCTTTGTCACTTCAAGAAAAATTAAACAAAAGCCACAATTTTGTACTTCACACCTTTTGTGCCAAGTTTACAAGACTGTTTAGGTATAAAAATGTAAGAAGGGATCTTTACTTGCAAATAGAGTTCAGGAGATGTATCAGATAGACGTAATCAATTGACAAGTGAGATGTATTTGCAGGAAGCGCTTACAGTGATGTGTGCAGAGCAGCAAAGTTGCAGGAGGCTGCCGTTGGGCCACCAGTCATCTTGCTGGAATGGGAAAGAAAGGTCAGGATTTCTGACCTGCTGTGTTAGGTTGGTTGGAGACCAACCACAGACAGGGGCCTGAACTTGAGAAGAGACAAGACAAAATCTGGAAGAACAAATGCAGATGGGAAAGAGCTGGAGGAATGAAGAGTGGGTTGCCTACTATGGTAGATGGATGTGGAGAACAGGCAGGGGTACAGGAAGAACCTGAGCATCTGCTGCCTACCTGTGGCCCACCAAAAGACCAATGCTGTGGAAGATAAAAGGAAACTCTGGCACCTACAGTGCTCCCCCCAGACGCATTTCTGTCTTAGCTTCTGCTTCTCCTCTGATCCCATTGCCCCCTCTTTATCCTCCCCTCCTTACTCTGCCACAAGGGGCTGCCACCACCCCCTCTCCTCTCCTCTGGTAGTTCCTCCTGAAGCCAGGTTCTTGCAGAGAGGAGCCCAGGGAGGAGCCCAGGTGAGGAGCAGGTTTGGGTGCAGGAGGTCAGGGTCTGTGCCCCTTTGGACTTCTGCTTCTTTGAATTTTTCCTATGAAGGGATTTTTGTTTGGTTGGTTCTCTCATATAGAGAGGTGAGCGTAATTAGGAAGAGCTCTTGAGTCAAATCCTACCTCATGGGCTACAATCCAAACCCGCAGATCTCTGCCCACAACAGCGACAGATCTTGTGTCTAAAAACTGTGTCCAGGATTGTACTTGCCCTACTTCAGGTAGGACACTCTGTGAACAAAAACAACATCAACCATCCCTTTGATCATTCTGGTGTAGAGGGAAGCCCTGGACAGAGAAATCAATTAGAGGCTCATGGGCTTCTCAGATACGACTAGATCTCCCATAGTCACAGTTAATTGAAATAAGCAGAATAGTTTGTTTCTCTTCAATTACACTTTTCCATTTTAAAACATTGAGTGTAAGTTCCCAAGAAACTACAGTTCAAATACAAACTAAAGTTTAAAACAATGTGTACAGAAATACGAACAATAAAGTCTTTAAAGCACTGGATTTTTGAGGAAATAAAATATATGTACAATATAATTCATCAACCTTAAGAGTAGATTTGTTGAGTTTCATAAATGCATACTGTAGTCCCCGACTTATCTGGGGGGCTATGTTCCAAGACACCCGCCCCCCGTGAGTGCCTGAAACTGGATAGGACCAAACCCTATATATGCTATGTTTTTAATTTAATTTAAGAATTAGGTACAGTAAAAGATTAGCAAAAGCAACAGCAATAACATGGAACAATTACAACAATATATTATAATACAAGTTATGTGAATGTGATCTCTCTCTCTCTCAAAACATCTTATTGTGCCGTATTCATCCTTTTTCTGGTGATGATGTGAGATGATCAAATGCCTGCGTGATGAGATGAAGTGAGGTGCGTATTGTCAGCATTGTGATGCTACGTTACGCACCGCTAATTTTCTGAGGATACGTCAGAAGGAAGATCCTCTGTTTCCAGACCACTGTTGACCATGAGAACCTGAAATCCCGGAAGGCAAAACAGTAGCCGAGGGGGGACCACCGTTACCGTCATTTGGCCACCACCACAATCGTGATATACAATGTTTCCACCACCTGAGAAAGGGTCCTCATGTCTCTTTGCAGCCATCTTCTCCACCCACACTCTAGTCCTCCACAGCCACTCATTTCGTTTCCGACACTATATTTTGCCTTTCCTAAAACTTCTTATAAATGGCATCATGCAGTACGTACATAGTCTTTTGTATCTGACTTCTTTCAATTAGCATAATGTTCAGAGATTCATTCATGTCGTTCAAAAAAACTTTAGGGCTGTATTCAGCTCTGGTTCTGGTACTCAAGGTCAATGTGACATTAACAATATTTGTAGGTTTTGTTTGATGATATGGATTATCTTTTCTGTCCACAAAGTTTGAAGTACCTACCAATTATTAGACAACAGATTTCTGTTTGTCTCTCCATTTGCCCTGTCTTTTTTCACTTGCTTTTTTTCTCCTAAGAGAAATAAGGAGAATGTGTCAATGAGACCCATTTACCCATATATCCATTCTTCTCTCCTCTTGGACAATGTTCTGCCTCCTTTGAAGTCAGGCACAGCCACATGAACTTTTTGGCCAACGAGATGTGAGTAGAAGTGATGTCTGCTCTTTCCAGATGGAAGTTTTAATCTTCATTGCCCTGGTAATTATAGCAGCATGTGTGGAGGGACATCCCAGGTCTATGAGTGATGGTAAACAGCAGAGCCCTCTACCAACCGGGCTGAACATGAAGCATGAAAAAGAAATAACAACCCTTCACCACTTAGTAATTTTAGGGGTAACTGTTACTGAAGCATAGTAGCACACTAGTTGATCCTGGCTTGAAAAAGGAAGCAAATGACCAGGTGATGTGAATGACACACACCATCACTGTCACTATTTTACTAGAGGATTTTTATTCTTTTCTTTCTGGCTTGCTCAGCAGTTCCAAAATAAACTTCTTCCTTTATGACCCATTGCATTGAAAGATTCAAAGTGTTTATGAAAAGTGTTTATCAAATGTTTGTTCAACTTGGTCTCTGACAGAGATTGTCATTGCTCAAAGAGATTGTGTCCTTTCTATGCGACATGTGATTTAATTTAATTTTATTAAAAAGTATTTATTTACTTGGCAGAGAGAAAAACAGAGCACAAGGAGGGGGAGCAGCAAAGAGAGAGGGAAAAGCAGGCTCCTGCTGAGCGGGGAGCCCAATATGGGGCTCAACCCCAGGACCCTGGGATCATGACCTGAGCTAAAGGCAGATGCTTAACTGACTGAGCCACCCAGGTGCCCCTTGGCATTGGATTTTAAACAGAGTGTAACAGGCATAACACAATTCCTCCATGGATGAATATGGAATTATGAATATGGTAATTAGCAATGTCGGGCTCTGCAACAGAGACTTCTAGGGCTCATCAGTGCTTGTGATGTCCTCTTCTTCATGAGCATGGCTAGACTACTTCTTCCAACCAACCTCTCTGTAGGTTAACTATTTGCAAGCCCTGAAAGCTAAGGGCAGCTGTGTTAGTCCATGCTCTCTTTCTTTCTTTGAACAGCTGATTGCAGAAGAGGACAAGACCTTAGAAGAAAGTAAATGAGCAGGAGAGAAGGAGCCTGGGCCTCTAAGTGACAGCATGGAGCAAGGTCTACCCATTCACTTCCCATTCCTTCAACCCACATCGGGCAATGCTGTGAGCAAGAAATGGACCTTTATTTCCGTAAGCCCCCGAGGCTTGAGATTTGTTTGTTACATCAGCAAATGTGAGTTATCCCAATACAGGAGCTAATTAACAAGGCTATGGCACTGCAGTTTGAAAGCAAAAATTCCTCTATTCACACGCACACAAAACTTTGTGAGCCCCATTACATTTGTGAAGAAAAGGAGTCACTTACACGGTTATGAAAGCCATATACATGTTGAATGGCAAGTACCAAAATTCATTCTCTGTCCTGAATCTAGTGCTCCTACCACACCATGTAGCAGTAATAGAAGGCTGCAGTGTCTTGGCAATTTAGTAAAAATATATAAAAATATAAAATGATTAACGTATATGTATACATATATTTCAAGGAAGTGGCTTACACAGTGGTGGGTTTGGGTTAGCCATCTCTCTCTCTCTCTCTCTCTTTTTAAAGATTTTATTTATTCATGAGAGACACACAGGGAGAGGCAGAGACCTAGGCAGAGGGAGAAGCAGGCTCCCTGTGGGGAGCCTGATGTGGGACTTGATCGCAGGACCCTGGGATAATGACCTGAGCGGAAGGCAGATGTTCAACCACTGAGCCACTTGGTCTCTGCATGTGATGTGGTATAGTCAAGAGGAGATGGATCATGAGCAAGACAAAAGGAGACCCCTACAAGAACAGACTGACACTCATGGCTGTTGCTGCCTCTGACTTTGGTGATGAGAACATTCTTCCCCGATCAGTCCTTTATTGCAGAACTGAACATGCACACACCTGGTACAGGAGTCACTGAACCTGAAGAAAGATCCAGGAAAGATGGAGCAGCTGCAGATGCCACTGCTGCGTCACACTGATGAGGTCAATCGGCAGGTCTGTGACCATGCATGTGAGCTTCACGATGGTCACTGATTCCTTTTTGGCTTTCTCATCTCGTGAGAATCTGTCTTATGACCCACTCTAAGCAGACATTTGCAAGATAGGGAGTTTGGGGAAATGTCTGACAGCCCCGTCACATTGCTGCATTGCAAAGGCACCACGGCACCACTGAATATTTCACTCTTTTAATATTGAACGGTCTGTGAGTACTGGTGATCAGTGGTGAAATGCAAGATTCCCGCTCTAAGCACTCTGGCTTAAGGCAAAATTGCTAACCAGGTGTTGTTCATCTAAATTATTCCTAACCTCCAGTTTTAGGTGACTTTTCCATTCTCCTGGTGTCCAAGCCATTCCTGGTGGTTATTTCACTTTTTCAAAACCTTGTCTCGGGGGAGGTGCTGATACTATTCTTAGACACCTTTTGATAGCTTTAAGTCAAAGCCATCTGCTGTGGGCACTCGTGTTTGCAGCCTCTTCTCCATTTGGAGACCTCAGGTCTCTGCCACAGGGAACCACAGATGTGTGGTCTTTGGAAACCATGCCCAGTGACAGTGTTTCCCAGAGAGCAAGACAGGTAGCCTTGGTGGATGTGAAGTGGTTCTAGATGATACAGGGACACATTCATTTGAATAGACATGTCCTTTTAATGTGCACTGGAAAATTGATCAATAGATAAAATAAAACAAGGGTAGTGATTTAAACTTTTCTTCTGAAATAGTTTCACCTTGTAAGAGTGAACATTTTTTAAATTATTAGGTAAATGATAGCGAGTTAATATTGAAAATATTAAGCACATACTATTGCAAATGATCCACCAGAACCTCCAAAATCATAAAGGTAAAATTCAGACTGTTGAGCTTTGAAAAATACTCCCATGTGAGGGAGTTTAAAGTCCTGATCTTTATGACAATCCAATGAGAATCCTAAATTCTACTAGCCAGTTAATAAAACCCTCTCCTCTGAAGCCCCCAATCCAATTTCGGCTGCTCCATCCTGAGCGGAGTTGGAGTTCAAGTTCTCATGATCTTGTGTGGTAATCTCCTGAAGGTACTGATGGTGTTTGTACTGAACTAAACAAAGGGTTGTTCAGACACCAGCTCCGGGACAGCCCATTCATTGCAACAGCCACGCCTGCATATTTCAGAAGATCTTGGAACCACGGACTACTTGGTGTCTTCCAAGAAATCAGGGAGTAAAAGAAGAAATGCCCATACACTTGAACCCCACCCTTCTCCCAACCCCTTGTACATGCAAAACTCAAGATGAATTCTCCTTCTCTAAAATTTCTAGCCAGCTCTTGAAAAACTGAGATGTCTTTGTTCCAAGACCATGGGTGCCAGAGTCTGAAATGCCAAAAAAAGGAGGTCTTGCAAAAAGGGAGTGTGCCTTTTGAGATCAGCCCTTCTGCTGATGTACCTGAAGGGCAACCTTTGCTGGCTGGCTTCAGGGGAGCAGAAAACAGGCTCCCCCTGATGTTCATTCTTATGATTCAGTCATTTTGGGTCACGGTTTATAGATTTCTACTCTTTTGTCTCCATGGACCTGAGTTTATGGAGAGTTTGGGGGTACAGAATATCAGAATACCAGAGCCCCTGGTGCTCTCGGCAGCCCATTCACATCTCAGAAGCAGCCAGTTCAGGCTTCCTCCCAACCTAGTAAAGAGCGCTCTGATGGATCAACCACATCTCCACACAGTTCTTGCTGTTCTTAATGCCAACACTGGATCAATCAAGGAGGTCAGCTTCCTTGACTAATGGCAGGAGAAGATGGCCAACACATAGGCTTTGTCTCATTTCTAAAATGGATGAAATGTTTCTTAAAAATGACTATTGCAGAAAGTAGACTAGAAGCAATTAGTTAAGATGGTTCCAGATCGTGTTTCTTTAAGGTATTCTGGTGTGTGTGAGAGAGAGAGAAAGAGAGACAGCAAGCAAGGAGAACAACAACTGGGGCTTGGGGATAATGCATTAGCACACCGAACTGGTGATGGATCTGGAAAGGAAGGACTGAAGAAGAGAAAATTAGTTTCTCCAAATTTATCATAGGCCCCAAGCTCGTTGACCTAAGATTCGGAGATGTCAGTGGTCCAATAAAAAATTTGCTATCAGTGTGCAACTTGCTATGGCCCGGTCCCTTGTTTTTTCCAGCTCCAGGCTCATCCAGAAATCTGCTGCCATTTCACTTCCTACTCAGCCTTCTCTGAAGGAGGGCAAGAGGCAGACGGTCAACTGCGCCTAAATACGCTTAGTCCAGGTCCATCCTTCTGCCCAGTTTACAAGTTCTTCTTGCCAATGGGACATTTGGCAACCACAGATCATGAGGATTATTAAGTAGAGTGATGGGAGATTTTGATGACAGATTCCTACATTTTGGTCTTCAAATTTTAAGAGGATTTACCTTTTAGTCCAAATATTACTGGAATGATGGAGTGATGGTCAGAAACCATCCCCGCATATAAAATTTGGAATGGGCTTGGACATCGGTTGCAAAACATCTAATTCAACTCTTTACTAAACTCATATTTAAATCATGTGATATAATGTATACATGCTTCAGGAGTCTTCATTCGTTTGACAAAAATTCCGATTTTTACTACTAACAAGCCCCTCTGCAAATGGTAAAACCTTATCTGGAAGGATTGATCCTGGGAAAAGACCTATGAGACCCAATACCAAAGCAGAACCATGAACCTTATACTGTTGTTGGCAATGAACTTATAATGTAAGCACTCATTTCCACTATGCATTGCTAAAGACGTTGCTTTCCTTTCATTTAAATGTAGTACTAAATATTTGTGTGCATTTTATGATTTGAAGCATTTAGGCTTTACATGATTTTGCTGATGATATTTAGGACCAATCATTAATACATTCTATTCTTGTGGACTATTTTGAAAGAAACCACAAGGTCAAACATGATTTGGGGCTAGCAGAGCATTTAAAAAGCAATGCTGTAAAGGGAGTTACTTGATTCATACGATCTTGACTCTACAAACCCCACAGCACACCCCTTTCCCAGGAGTTATTTATTTTCAGGGGAAAATATCCATATTTGTGTGAGATTCTGACCCAAAACTCAGCAAAGATTGTCTTAATGGTTAATTATTTCCATTTTTATGTGAATTATTATTTGATGCAGTGACATCATACTTGGTGAAAATTACATAAGGAATTAGAAATTAGTTTTGATCAGTCACCTGTAATGGAGATGGTATCACCCTCTCTTGCTAAAGATTATGAAACTCCTTTATAAGATGCTTTTCCATCTCATATTTTGGCTTTAGCATTCACCAACTTTCCAGATCAGTTTTATTATGAAAGCTATTGACTATAGCTTTTGTTCATTTCAGGAGGTGTAGATTATGATTCACATACATTGCATTTTTTTTTCAAAATGTTACATGGCAGCAATTTTTTAGGGTCTTTTTGAAACTCTCCCATTAGAGAAAGCATCCTTCCTTGCTGTTCCTCAGAGCTATTCATTCTGCATGTCATAAGGCCACTGCTTTCCAAATGTTCTATTGGTCCTTCCTAATAAATCATTTGCCAATAAATTCTCCTTGAGCCCAGATAAGGTGTTTCAGTTTTGGATTTTCCTCATTGCTTGACCAACCCTTAGCACATCAAAAAACAAAGGCAGACTCAGGATGAAATGTGGGGCTGTAGAATGTTTGAGTCTGTTTCTAAGCTTTTATTCTGTGTTATAATTATCCGTTTACATAAATCCCCACCAGAAACTAGGGTCATATCTCTTTCACCTTTTTATCTCCACAAACAACCACAGAGCCTGATTGAGTTCATGACTCAAATGTATATCAGAGTAATTTAAAAAAAAATTGTTTCCCTTTTGCACTTCCAAAACTTTCTTTAGAGTAAGCCCGAGATACTATCTGCAGGGCTGGTAAAATGGGAATGCAAAGATATATAGAAAAAAGTCAATGCTTATTTTTGTTTTCCATTACCAAAATAAGATTTTGCATCAAGTCTTGGGAGCTAGATTTTCTAGGAAGTTTCCGTTTGCCTTGGGTAGGGGTCCTGAAGATAGCTAATGGTGCCTGCCTGCAATATTGCCATTGGGTTTACTATGTAGCAAGAGGGTCCCATTAGCCCCCCGGCTGGAGGGCAGATCACCCAAGCCAGGAATGAGCTGTGGTCACATTTTGGGAGATTGTCATCAACAAAGTTAAGATAGGCTGAGACAAATGAGGGGTCCTTTGTGGGGTGTCATGTATAAGAAGAAATATCTCTATACATACCTCTATGGCTATTGATAACTATATTAATATCGATAGCTAACAAATTGCTTTAGTTCTCTGTCTTTGTCAGTTACTGATTAAATGTGATAAGTTCTATTAGCTCTCAAAGTAATGAAAGCTATAAACCAAGACATCTCTCCCTATCTTTTCCTTGATGACATAAGATACAGTGTGGATAAGGATCTGGATTTAGATACAGATACAAAACAATATATTGGGGCATGCTCAGTGGAGCCAGGAAGAACAAAAGATGGTCAATTCATGATCTACTTAATATTCTCAAAATGTGTTTAGTAACAATAGCAAATGCCCACCCTCTCTACATCTTTATTTTTTGTAGTTCAGGAATATGTGATCAGGAGTAGGCTTCCTTCCTTCTTCTCCTTCTCCTTCTCCTTCTCCTTCTCCTTCTTCTTCTTCTTCTTTTCTTCTTCTTCTTTTTTTAGATGGATGTGCTCATTCACTTATTTTTTAAGTAAACATTTATGCCTATTATGTGCCAAGAGTTATGTTTGGAAGCCACTGAGGGATTTGAAACAGAGGAGTGACATGACATTTTTGACTCTGGAATGAGACATGCCTTTGTTTTTCTCCCAGGACTGCTTTCCGATGTGTTCTGCAAGAACCTTTCCTCCTCAACCTTTGTCAACATCTCTGGAAGGTTTTGTAGGTTTCCAGTCACGTTTGGCTCTGAGAACAGTCTTACTTTGACAATGGACACATTTGTCGATATTAAAAAGTCCAGTAGAATCTAACTCAAAACACCAATCTCACATTCGATCCATAGCTGCTTCTGCCCCCCTCAGCTCAGTCAGATCTGGGGTTTGGAACCTGCAGTCAGGGTCCACTCTATCATTCCTGTTTCTGGGCCCTCCAGGACAAAGCTTAAAGTGCGGGAGGCTCCTTTGCTGGGTGCATTTTCAGACTTCTGTGGAAGACTGTAAAATCTCTGTGCTGCGTACTTTTCCCACACAGGTGATATATTCTGGAGATCACCTCTTGCAATACCTCCCAGCTCAGCCCCTGCCAGGACAAGTGTATCTCTTCATTCCCTTACCCCTGGGAGGTCAGAGTACCTTAAAGATAACTTCAGTCCAGCTTCCTAAGGTAGCATGCATTTTCCCATGACAATTTGTATATCCCTACTGGGTGCTCGAGCCTATCCACTATTTCATCTTCTCCCCCATTTCACCTGTCACTTGCCTCTATCTCACACATGTTGGCAAACTCCAGGGGACACAAGTCAAGTTCCCCCTGGAACTCTCTATTGTTCTTGCTCTGGGTTGCTCCTCCCAGTTAATGTCATTTGGTAGACATTTAGGCATGGAGTGAGGTTCCGGTATCCTTCTTCGCAGACATCTCTATTCTTCATGAAAAATTTTCTTATATTCCATATCTCTTCACTCAAGGGACAATGCCTTCCCTTTTCCAGGTGAGGGAGAGAGGAGAAAAGCCAACGCATTCTATCCCTTCACCCCAGGTCTCAGGGATCCTCCTCTTCCTTAATGAACTAATGAGCTCCAGCTTTCCGTGGATATATGCTGGATCCACTGGTGGAAGTGAGAGCTCTTCATCTCATTTGACCACTGCTCAGTAGGCCCTGGAAGGGAATGCCTGGAGCTTCTGTGGCTCTTCAGGGTAGCCTATTTTTTTCAGTAGTGGGGCTCCAGATGAAGTTCCCAAGACAAGAACAAAACTCCTATTACACAGTATATTTCATCTTGTATAAATTGTACCATGATGGCGCTGTGAAGAGCGGACTAGAAGGAGATGAGATCCAGAGAGAGATTTCAGAGCGCCATCCAGGAGAGAAATACTTGCAATTTGAGCTGAAGTCATGGCAATGAGAATGGAAGGGAGGACATGGGTTTGTGAGATATTCCTTCAAGTTTCTTTTTTTCTTTTTCTTTTTAAGATTTTATTTATTTTTTCATGAGAGACACAGAGAGAGGCAGATACACAGGCAGAGGGAGAAGCAGGCTCCCTGCAGGGAACTCGATGCAGAACTTCATCCCAGGATCCCAGGATCACAACCTGAGCTGAAGGCAGATGCTCAATCACTGAGCCACCCAGGTGCCCCTCCTTTAGGTTTCTGGCCTGGGTGAGTGGTCATACTGTTGGCAAAGGCATGATATAGAGAAAGAAGAGGCAGGCTCTGAGAACAAGTTTGTGCAAAACTGATGAGTTGTCTTCTCATGTTGAGTTTCATGTCTGTGGAGGACCTTGGGCATCAAAGCCTAGGAGTGTAGTCTGAGGCTCAAGAGGAAGGTCTGACTTAGGGCTGTAGTTGGAGGAATCCCAGCATTCAGCTACAGACACCATAGAAGTGTTTTTGGGTCACCCAGGGAAAGTGTATATAACATGACAAGGAGAGGAGGTACGGTCAAGCCCCAAGATGCACCTGCATTGAAGAGCTGGATTAGTTTTGTTTTTTGTTTTTTGTTTTTTGTTTTTTTTTGCTGGATTAGTTTGTATGTGAAGATTAAGAGGACCCCAAAATGTGGGAAGGAAAAGTTCTCTGAAGGAACCAAAAAGTGGATAAACTCTCTTTTATTAAATCCTTCAGTATATGTGTCACCAGTCACCTGAAATTATGCCTCTTGCACTTCTTTTTCTTGTCCCGTTCTCCTCTTCATCTTCCCCTAAAATGACTCCTTTTTGTTATTCACTATTTTACAGGGCCTCAAAATGAAAGGCGGAGTTCCTTTGTTCTGAGACTTCTACTGTTTCCCCACACAGCAGGCTCCTTAACAAAAGCCTCCAAGATGATAGATAACTAATTGGAGGAATGTTATTTCCATTCCTCAGGTGTGCTGCCAGCCTCTGGGGCTTGTGGCAGGGTGCCACAGTTCTGCCTTGGTTCTCTGCCTTGCCCCCCCTCACCTTCGCAGCTACCCCTTCATAGTGGGAGCTGGTGCTTTCTGTTCCTCAGCAACCTAAATGCTCAGAAGGTCCAAAAGGCTGAGTCATCAGTGTCCCTCAGGTGTGGCAAGCAAATGCAATTGGGTGGGCCTGGCCGGTTCTTTGCATTGCTGGAAAACATCTCAATGTCGCTGGCAGAAGATGAAGCTGTCCATCAGATGTTACCAGTGATACTTTGTCACAGAGTTCTTAGAGCTCCTCTTTAGAGAGGACCACAACAAAGCCCTCATTAATCTTCAAATAGAAAGAGACTTCCAGGGATCCCTGGGTGGCGCAGCGGTTTAGCACCTGCCTTTGGCCCAGGGCGCGATCCTGGAGACCCGGGATCGAATCCCACATCGGGCTCCCGGTGCACGGAGCCTGCTTCTCCCTCTGCCTATGTCTCTGCCTCTCTCTCTCTCTGTGACTATCATAAATAAATAAAAAAAAAAAGTTTAAAAAAAAGAAAGAGACTTCCATTCTCACCAGTGGATTCTCTTTGGTGGATGGAGAAAGGGAGGGGGGATCATAAAGATGGCCAAAAAAGAACGTTTCTCAAGACACCCCAAACCAAATCAATACACTTGGGAGGAAAGAATACAGCATGTGAGATCTGGTTGCTTATAAAAGCGTCAGTTGAGCAAACCACCTACTCTGAGTAGTTGTATACTTTGCTTGCTTAAAATAAGAAGGGTATTTCCCCCTCTTCTGCACACTTGCCTTTCCCAACTCCTAGAGTGTAGGTCAAAACTCACATCTGTTTTGCTTTCCAGTTCTTTTGAAGTAGCATGACAGTGTGCAACACTGGCTCTCGTGCCAGGAGAACCATGCTATCGTGTGGGCAAGCTTTTGGTTTCACGCCGTAGGTGGCTCCCCGAAGTCATGGAGGAGGCTGGTGGGGAGGTCAGGAGTCTTCAGACAATGTCAGACTCTCAGGCCCCTCCAGGAAGCTCAGACAGCTACACTGCTGCTGCTTTCTCTTCAAGCGTTCCCTGCTCTGGTGAGGAGTCATTTATCTCTTTCAAATGAAACACGTAGACTATCCGTAAAAGCACCTTGCAAATACGTGTCTGTGTGAGCATGTACACAGGTTTAGGGGCATGGTATGCAAATTCCTAGCACCTCCCTCAAAATAGAAGGCTCTGCTATTTTCAGAAATATCCATATAATTCTGGTATGGGGGGAAAATCACAATTTATGATGATAAAGATTATCAAGTGATCAGAATTTTTTAGGGCATACCTATTTTCCATGGGTATGCTGAGTGCCCTGGAAACGGGTTATGTGATCATAAGTACAGTGTAAGAGAAATAGGATATGTGCAAGCTGCTGTGTGGCATAGAAGTGCCTTTGACCAGACAATAGTACTGGGACAAGAGCAGATATTTACTGAGCACTTCCTATGTGGCACACACTCTGAATCTCTTCACTTAGTTCTTAAAACAACTGCAAGGTAGCACTATGATTACCACCATTTTAAGGATGAACAAACTGAGCTTGAGTTGGCCTTAACAATTTATACAAAGCTACCCAACTCATGCAACAGTGGTGGGGGAAAAGAAGATAGTTATTAATTATGTTGACAGAATCTATCTTTGGAGGGGCTTTTTCCCTACTAAGAATGTTTTCCCCTACTAGGGGAAGATATGCAACCCAAATTTTCTCTATGTCTCATTTTAGCTGAGAGCTTGTCAACTGTAAATCATAATTAGTAGTCACAAAATAAAGTTTCTTTGTTCATAAAGCCTGAATGCACTTGGTCTTAGACCTGAAAGAATTTTAATAAATACTGCACATTTCACAACAAATATTGCCTATTGATGATATTACCATATATTTAAATAATTGTCATGAAAACCATTTGTACAATACGTTAGTTTAATTTCTAAATTTAGCAAACAAATACAGTAAAAACATTTAAAAATTGACTTAAGATTTTTCAGTGTCTTAAGTAATTTTTCTGGACACAGAATTACTGGAACACATACTAGAAAATATTAAGCTCTGATTGTTTTCTCATAATTTATCTCTTTCTCCTATAAATGTAGCTAAAAAGAAAAGGAATTTGCTATGATTTTACCCCATATTTTTCAGCAGAATAATAACAATCAACCCATTGGGCTCATTTTCCTTCCTATACATTTCTCTTCACAGAAATGGTTTTAATCTGCCTCATTTCTAAGTACAGCCTAATTCAGTGACCTGAGGCCCCACCACTTGATTGGCCAAACTTTCTCTGCCCATTGGTTTTGGAGCTTCCTCCAGTCACAGACTCTGAGGCTTCATTCCTCTGCTCCCACCTTGTCTCCAGGCTGCCAAGCTGCTGTCTCTGCTGTTGACCACCATTCTGAGGTCACCAATCCACAAGCATGGCAGTTGAGTCCCCACCACTCCTTCTTCCCTCTTATACTCAATGCCAACTGGGAACAGGCCAGTTCTCAGAAATTCCTACTCGCAACAAAAGTGAGATTATAACTTTTAGCGAGTTTACACTGAGGATTCAGAGCTCAACGAAGAAGAGTGCCAAATAGGTATCATTATTTTTTAAAAGATTTTATTTATTCATTCACAAGAGACACAGAGGGAGAGGCAAAGACATAGGCAGTGGAAGAAGCAGGCTCCCTGCATCCTAAGACCCCAGGATCATGCCCTGAGCCAAAGGTAGGTGCTCAACTACTGAGCCACCAGGTGCCCCTAGATACTATAATTAATGCAAATAATAATATGCAGAGACAATATCCCTTTCCCCTGTTCCCTAGCATTATAATCCAGAGTGCTGGCCAAAATTAGTATAATGAAAGGAAAAAGTTGTTTCTTGACCCAATCTAAGGACAGTTTCCTCATTACTTTCCTAGGATCACTTTATTCAGGATGATTGACTATAGAAATATTCTTTCCTTTTAGGAAATATCCCACCCATTCCACAGGTGTGATCAAACCTAAGGCTTTAAGAGAATGCTGCTATAGCTCCATATCAATAGATCTAAGAAAGTCTGGCCTGTTCACTTTTAAATAACATTATCTGTGAGAGAACAACAATCCAATCCACAATTAACTTCATCAAACTCTTCCTGATTCCTTTTCCAGCTCTCTACCACCAATAAGAGGACGGTTGGCTCACCTCTCTATCATGGTTCTGTTTTTCCTGCCAGCAAACCCTCAGTGAAGAAGCCACAAGACTGAGCACCAGCGATAGAACAGAGCATAGTTAGAACAACCAATTACTTCATCTGTACCATTTATCCAAACTCAGAAACTTTTTCATCTTTGCAGGAGAAATTGATGTGCTAAAAGATGTAACACACACCTGCTGACCCACACATATCTGCTTACTGCCTTTTAGGCTTTGCCCCAAAGCTACATTTGCTCAACTGAGGAGCCTACTCAGTGCTCTTTTCCTAGAACAAAGGGACAGTGAGCCTTCAAGAGTTGTTTTAAGATTCCACTTCTTGGAAGGCACAGAAGTGCTTGAAGCTTCCATAAAGAGTTCAAAAATATTTAAATCTTAACACCCAATCAGATTCAGCCTGTGGCATAAGCAAACTTCTCTTTCGTCTTTAGATCTACCCCTGAAAAACACAAGAAGCCATGTGACTCAGTCGTACCCTAGATCATCTATAGGTAGGTGTCACCGTCTCCCTGGCCTTGGGCCACCACACTGCAAAGATCCCACCAAGAAACTGGACGGAACAGCCCACAGAGGAGAGGGGATGCAGGGGATTCTCCTGGCCCTGCTGACCATCCCACTACTTCTACTCAACTTTTGCTCAAGCAGCAAATGGGGCCCAGTGGAGCACTCACTCTGACTTCTAATTTCTGCCAATGTTCTTGCAACCAAAAGTGAACAGTGTCTGCACCCTCTTGTTTGCTTTACTGCAACCACAACTAATCATTTAACCTACCCCAGAATTTGCTGTAAGAAATCAGTGGCATGATTTACGGAAAAATACTTTTTATTACAAAATGCTATACAAATATTAATTGTTATTATTATCTTCCATGATCAAAAAATTGCGGGTTTATTTCAGTTCACTCTTTTAAGTGCTAAACTTCTGTGTCTATCACAGTATTATGAAATTCTACTCGTGTTCATGATTTCTTAGGCTGTTACTTATATTTTCTCCATGTTCTCTCCCCTGAGTTTTGTAGGCACTTAAGATGGAAAACCTGCTGACCTAACATCAGTGCTGCTGGCAGGAGTTGCTTTATTTTTCCAATTACAGTCTAATGATACCTGCAGATCATCTCTAAAATGTCTTGATTCCATAATGATTTTGTTATTCTTGAAACATTCCCCGAGACTGTACCATATCCAGGACTCACATCTACAGTTGCCTTGAAACTGTATAGTTTGATCAAAATATTTTGGGGAACAACTGAGAAGTAAGTATAATTTTTAAAATTGGTATGGTGTCTGAGTCAGTGTCCTGGCCCTTGATCTGATACAGAAACTAAAGTTTTGCCTGTGGGAACTCCTGCTACACAATCGTTTCATTGTTTTTGAACACAATAAATATGATGGCCCTAATTCACAAACTCTTCCCAGAGTGATCCCTTTAGACCACTGCCTTATTTTTCTAACTGAAACGAGTAAGATTTCTTCTTTGCTCTGTATGAAGCATGAGAATCCCCAAAGGTCAATCACTGAGGCTTTCTTCCATCTATTTTCACACTCAGGGAGTCTTTCTAAAAGGCTGTTAGGTACTCTGAGGGGTGTGCGAGACAGGTCTCTGTCTTAGAGTTTCACCTAATTGCAGAGATCCGGGAGACACATGTTAGAGGAAACCACAGGTGCTCCCTTGGTCTGCCTCGCTACAAATAGAGAGTAACTTTAGCTGGATTCTGAGTGTGGCTCTAGAGAGGATAACCTCCAGATGCCAGACCAACAGTCCATGGCTCAGTTATGTGATGGTGATGCCAATTGGCTGGATTTCCTCTTTGCACTAATTTGGGATCCCTCGTCATCCATTTTGTGATGTCCCCACATCACCACGTGGCTCCCAGAGGCACTGTGGCAGGGGAAGAAAAAGTTGGAGGTGGCACCCCAGCTGCCCAGTGCTTCATCATGGAAGAAACAGAAGTCACATATGGTCACATATTGTGGGCCAGGACTAGCCATGTGGTCTTGCTTAATTGCTAGTTGGCTGGAAACGGCAGGGAAGACCCTGGAGTGTAGAGTGCACCGTTGTAGTCACATTGCTGGATAATTCTTTTGCTTCCAATCATTGAAAAAATAATTATAGAAAGATTATTTTTTCCTATGGTTGGCACATGATCTTGCTTCCACTTCACTGAGAAAAATCAAGTTATTTAGATAATCATTTCTCCCTTTTTCATCCCCAGATTTCTTTTATACCTCAACAGAGACAACTTGAAGAAGTGGCTTTCCTCATTTCTAAGGTTTGCTCTGTCACCTTACTTTTCCTTCTTTGACATTTTGCTATCTCCAAGCCAAAACTTAATCCCATAATTATCTATTCTCACTCCAACATCTTCAAATACTCACAGCAGGTGTACATCTCAAACTTAGGCATGTAAGAACTAGAATTATCTTAATTTTATAATCATGTAATTTCTCAGTCTCATTCTGTCAGGTTCATAGAAAGCTTAACTTCCTTTAGTTCTCACTTATCAAATTAGGCTGAAGTTGTCTTTAATATTTGGCTTATTATGGTAGATCCATATTTTTGAAAGATGGCTTTGTTCTGAGATGCCCTCTATCCCTGTGTATCTGGAGGAGAAGGGGCTGGGCACAGGCTAGGGGCAGGGCCAACTCTTCCTCACTCCTTGTCTGCCACGTGTGTAATTCTGCTTATCATAGTCTGAGTCCAATGCACCCTCTACTACCACGTTTTCTCTTAGCCCTCCAGATTGAATTTCTCCACCCTACTCTGGGCCTCTATCATAGCATATATCCCTTTGCACTTGAACTGGGGTTATGATGTTTATGTCTCAGCTTTTTCACTAAACCAAACTCCTCCTTTCAAGCAAGATCCATATCTGACTCATCTCTGTGCTTCTCTCCTAAAATAGTTGCCTTGCAAGTAGATGCTCCATAAATATTTACAGAAGAATGCCTAAAATGTCCATATATTTAAAAAGTGAATGACTCTGATATCTGAGAATTGCTTTACATTTTTCTAGGGAAAAAGTAACGAGGTAGAGGGGATAGTTGAAACAGGGTCTTCACAATAGATGAAACTGGGTAATGGATAAATAGAGGTTTATTAAACTGTTCTATCTACGTTTGTGTGTGTGCTTGAATATTTTCATAAAAACAGTAGAAAAAAGAATGACATGTCTCATTTAAAAAAAAAGGAATAAAATGGTTACTTTCAGAGATAGACATCCCATTTCAAACAGCTGAGTAGAATAGTTCATTCCAATAGGTTAGTTTTAGGATACTGGAAGAATAAAGTCCAAGAATATGTTTTTGGCTCTCAGAATATAGCTCTTTAAAAACTGGAAATTATATGTGTTTTCATTCACAGAAAGTTTCTCAGGGTTATTTGTAAGTGAATAAGTATTTGGTGGTGCTGCTGGGTTCTGTGACATTGCTCTCTCCACTTGAGATGCTCTATTTCCACTGTACTATTTCTAGAACGTGATTTGCTGACATAATTTCTGTAAATCTGTATGGAATATTAATATTTCTATTCTATTTAATAGCTTTAGTTATGAGTGCACCTTCCTTATATATGAAGTCATTTTTTAAAATAAATCTTTTATTTCAGAATAATTTTAGATTTAAAGAAAAGTTGTGATAGTACAGAAAGTTCCCATCTACCCAACACCCAGTTTCCCCTATTATTAAAACCTTACTTTAGTATGCCATCTTTGTCACAACTAATGAACCACAATTGATACATTATAATAACTGAAGTTTATACTTTGATCAGATTTTCTTAGTTTGGCACAATGTCTTTCTTCTGTTCCATGATGCCACCTAGGATATTATGTTACATTTAGTCATCATATATGAAGTAAGTTTTTTATTGTTATTTTTTAAAGGTTTTATTTATTTATTCATGAGAGACACACAGAGAGAGAGAGAGGTAGATACATAGGTAGAGGGAAAAGCAGGCTCCATGCAGGGAGCCCGATGTGGGATCACAACCTGAGCCAAAGGCAGATGCTCAACCACTGAAGCACCCAGGCGCTCTGAAGTAATTTTCAAAAAAATATTTTATGTTGATTTGTCGATCTGTTGTATCAACTCAATATCTTCCCAAAATATTCATCTTGCCTGGGAAATGCATAGTACTCTTGCTCTCTTTTAAAATATTTTATTGATTCAAAAGTTGACTTTGCTTGGAGCATCCCCTTACAAATAGCACTTTGAAATTTCAGGACTGGGAAGTAGAAGCCCCAACCCTCTGCCCCAAATCCTCTCTCGCCTCAGGTTGGCCTTGAGTTGGCCAGTGCTTCAGGCTTTGAGCTCAGGAGTTTCCTAAGCCCCAGACAATGGAAACACCCCAGAGTGAGATAAGGTTCCATCCATTAATTTGCCTGCCTTTCTTCCTCGGTTTAAATTAGTTCTGAATCCTTTGAGCAGTTTTTGCTAGTGGAGAGTGGGGAGATTATAGCTCCGCAAATCTAGTGCATGGAGGCCCGGTGCCCCAAAGCAAGAAATTATGTCCTAGGTGCAAAGCAAATGACACAAAAAGGCCCCAGAAAGGGAAGAGGAAGGAAGAAGAAAAGCCCCATCCTGAAGGCTTCCCACCTTTGCCCTGGATATCCAATCACATTTATCCCAACAACTGGCCATGTTGGTGTCTGAGTCTAGGCAAGAAGCAAGATTACCATTCTCATGAGAGAAGCAGTAACAGTGCATTTGCTGCTAGAATTATAGGAGGGTAAAGGTTTTTACAATCATAATAAAATTTTGCTTTAAATTATTGTGCCCAGGACAATGATCCAAGCCCACTTTCAGGCAGGCTTTGCCTGGGTTCTACTGATGTTACCTGGAAGGAAAGCTGAGTGTACAGGGAAGGATGGTCGCTGACCTCTCATTGTGCAGAGGATGCTGCTTGGCTCAGTCCCAGGCCAAAGATCACTGCCAAGGTCTCCTGAGGCTCAGCCAACCACCAGGTCTAGACAATCACACTTTCTCATTTGGATGTCACCACATCACCTCCATTCCTTCCACCTGTGCTCTGTTGCCTACCATCCGCTTCTGCACTTATGCTAACACTGTGAAGTCACCAGGTTTGCTATCAGAAGATACGAATGGGTAGTGTGCAACCAAATGGCACTCCAGCCTGGTAAACAAACTATGAAAACCCCATTAACATGCATCAGAGGGTGACTGAAGCAATCAAGCTAGGGCTTCAAGGCTCTGAAAGGGGCTGAGCCATGGAGAACGTCCTGGGAGTCATCAGCCACTTGGCGCCTGGGAGCAGCAGGTCCTGATTCTGCGTTCAGGAAAAGGAAGCTGAACTTTTTCTGGGCAGAGGCCACCACAAAGAAAGATAAACCAACGAAGACTGTGGCAGTCACATGGAGCTAAAAACTCAAAACTAGACTTGATGAACTAAGATCCTGGTCAGAGAAGGGGTTGGAGAGCTGAACCTAGCACATGGGTCATTTTTCCTGTGAGATGTTTACCGAATCCTAGGAGTTTAAGAAGCTAAGTGACAAGTTTCTGAAAAGCACATGTGAGTAACTGGTAACCTTGCTATACTGAGGAGACAAGGATCAGAATTCAGAAGGAGGGATCCCAATGAGTAGATGAGGCTCGTACTGTTGGCAGTGGAGGTAGAATTGGCAGAAAAAAATGCAGAGTGAGGCCCAATTCAATTTGAATCTCAGATAAACAATAAACAATTTTATAAATATGATCCATGTAGTTTATTAGGACATGCTTAAAATACAAAATTATTTATTGTTTATCTGAAATTTAAATTTACCTAGCATTCTGGCATTTGTATTTGTTAAACCTGGCAACCCTACTTGGTAAACTTGTGGTGGGCAGAACAATGGCCTCCAAAGATGTCTACACACTGATCCCTGAACATACGTCCATGTTACCTTATGTGGAAAAAGGGATTCAGCACATGCGATTAATTAAGAATTTTGAGATAGGGAGATTATCCTAGACTGTCTGGGCAGGTCCAATCTAATCATAAAGGTCCTTATAATGGATAGGCAAGAATGTCAAAAGCAGAAAAAGGCAGTATTACTATACAAATAGAGAAATAGATTGGAGGCTGCTACACTGCTGGCCTTGAAGACGGAAGAAGGAGCCATGAGCCAAGGAATGAAGGTGGCCTCCAGAAATTAGAAAAGGTAAGGAGATGGAGTCTCTCCCCAGAAACTTTCCGTATATTGATCTTAGCCCAGTGAAATCTATGCCAGACTTCTCACATACAGAGCTGTAAGATACTCAATTGTGTTGTTAGAAGCCACTAAGTTTGTAGTAATTTGTTATTGCAACAATAGAAAACAATAGGGCTGTCCTTTAAGAGGAAATTTACAGAGATAAACAGAGTCTTAGTAAAACTATAACTCAGCTTCTAATTATCTCAGTGTATACTTGGATTAAGACACTATCTGCCAAGCAGCCGGAGAAGTGGAGTCTCTCTGGAGGAAGATAGCACCATCTGGAAATGCCAAAAGTTTTATTAGAGATATCCAGCATTAAATAATAAAATTACTAGACAGGGGCAGCCCAGATGGCTCAGCGGTTTAGTGCCTGCCTTCGGCCCAGGGCATGATCCTGGAGACCCTGGATCAAGTCCCACATCAGGCTCCCTGCATGGAGCCTGCTTCTCCCTCTGCCTATGTCTCTGCCTCTCTCCCTCTCTCTCTCTCTCTCTGTGTGTCTCTCATGAATAAATAAATAAAATCTTTAAAAAATAAATAAAAAATAAAAATAAAATTACTAGAAAGAACCATACGGCTGAAAATATGACAACAGAGGCTGTCTCATAGGTGATCTAAATATTGGAATTAACGGGACCTTATAGCTTTGAGTAATATTATTAATTAAAGGGATTAAGTGTAGTGAAAAAATATTTAAAAAATGGAAATCTCACCAAGAAAGGAAATCTTCCAAAAAGAATAAATATTCTTGAACTAAAAAAATTATAATAACTGGAATTAGGTACTGATTATATAGGTATAATCGCAATTTACACACAGCAGAAGAGAGGGCTAGTGAACTCTAAGGCACATTGCTAAAAAATATCTAAACTGAACCATGTGGAAAATGAAAAGGAACTATAAAAATATGTAGGAATTATAAAAACTTCTGACATTCATGTAATTGTATTCCAGAAGGACAGGCGAAACAAAATGGGGGTAGGAGTATGTTTTAAGAGGTAGTGGTCAAGAATTTTCTAAAATGATGAGAAACATCAAGCCAAAAATTTGAGAAGCTCAGCAGAACCCAAGCAGGTCAACACAGGACCTGTGAGATGAAAAACATAAAACAGTATTGAAAGATAAGCGAGGAGCATTGAACACATTGAAAGAATAGGTTTTTGAATGGAAAACTCAACCTCATAAACATGTAAATTTTCCCCAGGTTAATTTATAAGTTTAATGTTATCTCAGTTAAAAAAAAAACAAAAACACATGGTATTCATGTATGAATAAACAAATAAAATAGAAAATTCAGAAATAAATTTGAGGTAAGTAAAAATTTAGTATAGAAAATCTCTGGGGAAATGGTGGACTTACCATGTATTGGTAAAACAACTGGCTAAAAAGGATAAAACTGGATTCATACCTCACACTGTACACCAGGATTCATTTCAAATCAACCAGGACCTAAATGTAGCCTCATCTATATAAGTTCTAGAATAAAACAGGTGAATTTCTTTAACTGGGGATGGGAAAGACTTTATAAACTATAACTCAATATCCAGAGGCAATAAGAAAATAATAGACATATTTGATTACTCTTTAAAAAAACTTTTGCATGACAAAAACACCAAAACAAAGTAAAAACAACTCTATGACAGTAAAGAAAATATTTGCAATTTATATCACAATGGGTAAATATCCTTAAATTTGAAGAGCTTCTAAAAATAAATAAAATGACTAATAACTCTATTGTGTGTGTATATGCAAATTATAAGGCAAAATTAAATTTTAAAAGCAGGCCCTAAAACAAAATAAAAATTAACAAATGGATCTATGTACTGAGTTGCTGACTTAATCATAGAGAATATTTCAAGTAACATTTAAACAGTATAATGTAACAATACACCTATAGTTGGAATACATGCTAGGGTCAAGAAGATTTAGAAGTTCAAGAATCAACATTAGAAAAAAATGTTTTTAAAGATTTTATTTATTTATTCATGAGAGACACAGAGAGAGAGAGAGAGAGGCAGAGACACAGGCAGACGGAGAAGCAGGCTCCATGCAGGGAGCCTGATGTGGGACTCGATCCCAGAACCCCAAGACCATGACCTGGGCTCAACCACTGAGCCACCCAGGTGCTCCTAAATTGAGAAAATTTTAAACTATTTTCGGGAATTATATTAAGAGTAGCAACATTCCTTTCATTATTGTGGACTATTGCATTTAGGAAATCATTTTCATCATAAGAGAAATAATACGTAAATATAAAATAAAAGATGTTAACAGCACAGAATCATAAATTTGATTTGAAAATATTCAAAAAAACTCATTTTTCTCTAAAAATAAAATGTATTTTCTACTTCTATTAAAAATGCCAAGAAACAATGAACAACCTAGTTATACTGACCACTTCCAACATTCAGATTGTGGTCTCTAAAGGTCATTTCACAATAAGACAGAGCTGCTTGAGGAAGTGGCTTATTTCAGATCCAGGGCTGAAAATGTTCTGGATGAATCAGGCACATTTTGTTGTACCAGAAAACGAAGCAGTTGTTCAAGGTTACTTGGGTCATATGAAAAGAATTTAGGACTCAACTTGTAGGCAGTTCCACCAGCCAAAGATTAGATAATTTGAATTTTAAAAAAGAGAACAGGGGAACCTGGGTGGCTCAGTCAGTTGACTCTTGATTTTGGCTCAGGTCTTGATCTTGGGGTCTTGAATTCAAGCCCTTAGTTGGACTCCACACTGGGCATGGAGCCCACTTAAAAAAAAAAAAAAATCTCTACAGAGATTAGCCATAATGGATTAAAACATATTAAGTAAGTTCAAATCCACCCATTTATAATTATACCAATAAATAAAAACTACAACATTGTTAGTCACCTTTAAAGAACCAACTCATTATTTATTCCTAAAACTGGTAAAGTAAAAAATGTAGATATTTTATATTGTCTTTCCTACCCATGTCGTGCCTAAGAGTAATCAAATGCTTGATAACAGGAAGTTTTTATTTGTAAAAGAATTCCAGCCGGTAAGAAATAAGAAATGATAGAATTAGAATATTAGTATTTTCCAAACTCTAACAGCAATAACCAGGGCTGTTAAAACCCTTGGATGCATCTCATAAGGAATAAATCAAGCTGCCCATGCTCCAACCTACTGATCAATCTGAATGTCACAAAAAAAAAAAAAAAAAAAAAAAAAAAAAAAAAAAAATCACAAAATGCAGGTATCTTGAAGATGCAGTAAAAAGCAAACATCAGCCATAAGGTTTTCTTAACAAAACATCAAACCTGAACTTAACAAGTCTCTGGATCTACTACCACTTCAAGGAAATAACAAGAGATAGAGGAGAAAGTAAAAAAAAAAAAAAAAAAAAAAAAAAAAAATGCAGATGTAGGTAGCAAAATCCAGAATGTAGGAGGCTCTACAGAACCACGTAATCAGAATTCTAAAACCTAAATACCCAAACATATTGCAATAGGAAAGAGAGAAGGTTGAAGGAGAGACTCTGCAGTTGTTATATGAGACTCATCAAGTGCACACAGCAAGAGCTATTGGGGGAAGAAACACTTTGACTTCAAGCTTCTAAGGTATTTAGGATGGTGAGGATAGTTTGTCATTTCAAGCAAATGCTGTGGGAGGTCACGGCTGCAAAGTGGAGTGGGGAGCCTCAGAGAATAGAGCACACAAAGTGAGTGTGAGTGGAGATCCTAGCGCCAAGTCTTCCCTCCTTCCACTCATGCTCAAGGCCCAGGTGGGTTGCAAAATATACATGTATATCTGGGGCATATATCCCCGTTACCCCTGTCTAGGAGTGCCTCTCATCTTCACCATAGCCTAAGGGTAGGCTCCTGCTATTGCAGGGTTGAAATTCTGTATTCACTTCAAATATCATTGTTTCCCCACATAAGTTAAGCACTGCATCTTCACATACATTACCTCACATAATGTTCACATTACCCTAACTTAGATATGATCTCTACCTTACAAATAAGAAAAAAGACTCTGAGATGTTCAATACATGTGTAGGGTGACATAGATGATAAGACACACAGCCTGAATTCAAACTGCTGACAAATTCTAGGTTCTATTCCCTTAAAGTCCTTATAAGTGAGTACAAATTAACCTTTATCGGGCTGGCCTGACTGATCCTTTCCTAATGAACGATGACAAATGTCATACCCTCCCTCCTACCCTGAACTTTCCTTCATCATCAAGGAAGTGCTATAGGACTCAACACCAAAAGTATATCTCTTGGGGAAACTTTCTTTCTCCTCAGATCAATTTTATTTTGGAGTTGAAGGCAAAAGAAAACTTTTTTCTCCCCAATTATTTTGAGATATTCAGATTAAAATGACACCCTTGTCAAAGTATTCTTAATGGTGTGCTCAGAGCTACACAAATGTAGACAGATGATGGAGGGGAGATGAGGGGTGAAGAGGAGGTGTCCCTGAATTGATTAGAGATTGCTCAAAATGGATCATGTTCAACTGAATGATCTTCATTCTCTTCATTGTTTTCTGTTCTGATGGAGCAGCATCTGACTGGTAGGCGGAGACTATTTTGTGTCTTTTTTTTATTTTTTATTTTATGTAGTTGCCAATTTCCCCCACTGTGTCTTGTCATTTGCAGACACAGCCTTCTCTGAGGCGATTACATGTGGCTGTATGGGAGTGAGGCTGTTCAGAGGAGGGGCCCCCCAACATGGAATACAAGCCTGCTAAGGTGCGGACAGGTCTTCAAGAAAGGACCCTGGGCAAGAGCTTCTTATTGCCCCTCCTAATAATGATTAAAGAGGAAGCTGAGAAAAGGGTTTCATAAAGGTGCACTCAACTATGTCTCTGAGGTGTCCAGTGCCCCAGCGCTTCCAACTGCTTGGTGTGAAATTAAAATTACAAGCCTGTCTTTGCTGGGGAGTCGATCATTGAAGTGGATGGAAGTGGAGAGATATTCACAGAAGCTCATTTCCTTTTCACATCAGCTACTAAGTGCATTGGGATACGCACTTAGTTTAAGCTATAAAACTCCCCGTTTTTTTTTTTTAAACTCCCTGTTTAAGCCATAAAACTCCCCATATCTTCCCTTGCAGGGAGGAAATCACAGTAAAAAAGCAAAGTGACACTCTAAATTCAGCCAGGATTTGAGCCTCTCATTTCCATTGTTTCAATTTTTTTCTGCCACAACACATTACAGAATAGATTATAAAAAGAACATTTGTTCCCATCACTTATGACCACATCAGTTGATATATTTGTAAATGAGACAAACCTTTGAAATGATATAAAAAGTCAAAACCAGGGGGATCCCTGGGTGGCGCAGCGGTTTGGTGCCTGCCTTTGGCCCAGGGCGCAATCCTGGAGACCCGGGATCGAATCCCACATCGGCCTCCCGGTGCATGGAGCCTGCTTCTCCCTCTGCCTGTGTCTCTGCCTCTCTCTCTCTCTCACTGTGTGCCTATCATAAATAAAAAAAAATAAAAAAAATAAGTCAAAACCAGGAAACTAAATTATTAGCGTATTGGCTTGTCTTTAATGACCATAGTGACACCACATGTGCAATCCTCTTCCTGTTAATGGATTCATTAACAGGCACACAGCTCAAGAGACCCCTTGCTTTCAATCACTGATGCTTGGCTGGTTATTGCTTTCTTTGTCATGACCATGCAAACCCTGAGTATATGAGCCTGAGTATAGAAGGAATTATGTGGTTTCAAAAGAGAACCCTTTCAGAGCTGAATATACCAATCTGTTAAGAATAAGATGAACTGGGTGACGGGCACTGAGGAGAGCACTTGATGGGATGAACACTGGGTGTTATACTATACATCGGCAAATCGAACTCCAATAAAAACAAATGGAAAAAAAAAAGAATAAGATGAAGATGCTTTGAGGGACTGCTTCAAACTATAAAGTAGAAACACTGGTAAAGACCTATTCAATCGTATGAAGGCAGTGTTTGCCCACTGGCTGCCTGAACGAGATTCCTCGAATCTCATGCCAATGGTTAGCTACTGAAAGGTTAGCAGGTAATCAACTCTGTTCAGGTAAATTCTTGACCATTCAGAGATACAATGAACATGATGGAGTCTGTACAACATTCAAATTTGTAATTCGATTTCAGACCCACTATTTTGGCCAGTTAACATCAGCAGCATCTATTTGGTAATATTTGCTTTAAGAAGTATAGCCCCCATTTAAGAAACTATCATTCACTAAAACAAGAGTGAAAAAAAAGTTCTTGGAGCACCTGGGTGGCTCAGTCAGGTAAGCATCTGCTTTTGGCTCAAGTCATGATCCCAGGATCCTGGGATCGAGCCTTGCTTTGGGCTCCCTGCTCATGGGGGAGCCTAAACCGCCCCTTTCCTCTGCCCCTCCTCCTGCTCATGTTCTCTCTCATGTGTGCTTTCTCTCTAGAATAAATAAATAAAATCTTAAAAAAAAGAGTTCCCATAATTCATCCAGAAAGTCGTCAGTGATGTTGACCCAATTCAGAAATGGAACGATTGACCAGCTAGCTTACCAGTATGTTTTGGCACACATGATATCCATTCTTAGGTTTGGACCTTAAGATCTCCTGAGTTTTTTATTTGACAGAGTAATTGACACTCTTATTTCATTGAGTGTTTCCACTCGAACACTTTATGAAGACTTGCAAATGAATTACCATTGCAATGATCTGGAAGAAGGAAGAAAAGATAAGCAGGAGAGGCATCTTCTCTTTATCAGGATATAAATGGTAGGCCATTTTTTTAGTCACTTCATAAATGGATCTGTCATCCAATCTCAGTTAAAAATCATCTCTTATTTTGGGGAAACTTAAATCAGGAAGTTCGTACTATAGTGAGCCACCGCACATGGGTAGAGTGTTTTCTCCACATTGCATTTCTTAGTACAGATCTACGTATATCGTAGGTGCTTACTGACTCTTTGTTGTATATTAATTAACTAATTAATTAACAAATGAACTTACTATAGAATTTCAAATCAGATGAAGAATTTTTTTAAGAATTTAATGAATTTTTAATTCATTTTTTAAAGAATATAATGAAGAAACATCCATGACCCATGAAAACTACACTCTGAATTTAAAATAGACCAACATTTGATAATATTTGCTTCAAATGTTTTTATGAAATAAAGCATTACAAAAAATGTTGAAGTTCTTTACATTTCCCTTTTCAATGTCAACCCTCTCCCTCTTTCCACAAAGGCAATACTAGATGTTCACTTTTTTAAAGATTTTATTTATTTTTTTCATGAGAGACACAGAGAGAGGCAGAGACACAGGCGGAGGGAGAAGCAGGCTCCCTGCAGTGAGTCCAATGCGAGACTTGATCCCAGGACTCCAGGATCGATCTGAGCCCAAGGCAGATGCTTGACCGCTGATCCTCACACACGTCCTTAGATACTCACTTTCTAAGAGTCGGTATTTAGAGAAAGTCAAAGAGCAAGTATAGTCAGAGGCTTTCTGTTGGCTATAATTATGATATTCAGAATACTTCCTGACATGTAGGGGCAACCTAGTAGCAATCATGGAGAAGAGATATCACACACAGGCTCAAAGTATGAGGATATTGTGTATCTTGAAAACATTTGTGCATGTGCATGTGTGTGTGTGTATGCTATTGTAAATATTTCTAAAAGCTATTTTCTAAGTACCAAGAGTCTGAAACAAAGATAAAAACTATAGACTCAGAACATTGAATATGATCTTCCCATTTTACCTCTAAATGAACCATTTCAAGTTGAAGGCTAGAAGGTGTAAAAAGTGATGAGAACGTATAAGATTATAAGCTTTTAGTCAAGCCTTTAAGAGCTGCATTTTATAAAGCAGTTATAACATTTTATATAAGACGTTAAGGAAAGCAATTATTTTTTATTTTTTTAAGAGACGCCCAGATACCCAGCAAGTGTGACCCATGTAGGTTTGAACACCGCCAGCTTCTTTTTTTTTTTTTTTAAGATTTTATTTATTTATTCATGAGAGACACACACAGAGAAAGAGAGGCAGAGACACAGGCAGAGGGAGAAGCAGGCTCCACGCAGGGAGCCCGACGCCGGCCTCGACCCCGGGTCTCCAGGATCAGGCCCGGGGCTGCAGGCGGCGCCAAACCGCTGCGCCACCGGGGCTGCCCAGCAATTATTTTTTAAATTTAAATTCAGTTCACCAACATATAGCATAACACCCAGTGCTTATCACATCACATGACCTCCTTAATACCAATACCCAATTACCCCATTCCCCCACACTCTTCCCCTTCTGTAACCTTCTGTGGTTTCCCAGAGTCAGGAGTCTCTCATGGTTTGTCCTCTTCTCTAATTTTTCCCCACTCAGTTCCCCTCCTTCCCTTATGGTCCCTTTCACTATTTCTTATATTCCACATATGAGTGAAACCATATGATAACTCTCTTTCTCCAATTGACTCATTTCACTCAGCATAACACCCTCCAGTTCCATCCACGTGGAAGCAGATGGTGGGTATCTGTCGTTTCTAATGGCTGAGGAATATTCCATTGTATACATAGACCCATCTTCTCTATCCATTCATCTTTCGATGGACACCGAGGCTCCTTCCACAGTGTGGCTATTGTGGACATTGCTGCTGTGAACACTGGGGTGCAGGTGTCCTGGTGTTTGACTACTTTTGTATCTTTGGGGTAAGTACCCAGTAGTGCAATTGCTGAGTCTAGGGTAGCTCTATTTTTAACTTCCCCAACATTTGTTGTTTCCTGCCTTGTTAATTTTCCCCATTCTCACTGGTGTGAGGTGGCATCTCATTGTGGTTTCGATTTGTATTTCCCTGACAGTAAGTGATGTGAAGCATTTTTTCAGGTGCTTGTCGGCCATGTGTAGATCTTCTATGGAGAAATGTCTGTTTGTGTCTTCTGTCCATTTCTTGACTGGATTGTTCGTTTTTTGGGTGTTAAGTTTGATAAGTTCTTTATAGATGTTGGATACCAGACCTTTATCTGATATGTCATTTGCAAATATCTTCTCCCATTCTGTAGGTTGCCTTTTAGTTTTGTTGACTGTTTCCTTTGCTGTGCAAAAGCTTCTTATCTTGATGAAATCCCAATAGTTTATTATTGTTTTTCTTTCTGTTGGCCTCATAGGCATGTCTTGCAAGAAGTTGCTGTGGCCGAGGTCAAAAAGGTTGCTGCCTATGTTCTTCTCTAGGATTTTGATAGATTCCTGTCACACATTTAGATCTTTCATCTTTGTGTATGGTGTAAGACAGTGGTCTAGTTTCATTCTTCTGCATGTGGCTGTCCAATGTTCTCCGATACCATTTATGAAGAGGCTGGTTTTTTTCCACTGGATATTCAAGGAAAGCAATTCTTATTCTTCAGATCTTCTTGAAACGTCATTTTCTGAGGTAACTTTCCCTGTTCCTTCAAATCAAGTCAGGTAACCCTGTCATCCACTCTCATTGTAAACTTTTATATAACTTATTATAATTATAATTAAACTACTTTGTGAAGTTATTTGTTTGAAGTCTGCTTCCCATGGTATTATAACTTCCATGACAGTGAATACATCCATTGTGGTCATTGACGTGTCACCAGTCACCCAGCATAACTAATTTTGGAAAGAAAAGAAACAGAGAGAGACAGAGAAGGGAAAGAAAGATTACTGAACATTTGGATTGGGAAAATAGTGCCCATGTCTGGATACTTACTGCAAGTGCTCAGTTGGCCAACACCATATTCTTCTTGTTTCCTCTTAGCTCAACTGTCAAGCAGAATCCTTGCTCTCAGACAAGTTATTTGGGTTCAGATCTCTGTCTTTGCACACTCAGCTCAATCCACTCACTTAATGCCTCTTATGTTTCAGGCTGATACACTCTGCTGCCCCTATAAGCCCCAAATTCTCAAAGGCTCAGAAAAATAATTCTCTATCAAGGCTTGTACCCATTTTAAGGATAGAAGTGTAGGAGGGGAAACTGAACTTTTATTGAAGAAATGGAATAGCCAGGATTAAGCAAGCAAAGGGAACTCAATGACTGAGGTGGTTGGTGTAGAATTCACTGCATCTACATCAACATCCTCATCATCTGCCCTTCAGTTTCCTTGTTCTTTTGTCTGGATTTTTTCCCCCAAGATATAATTGACATATAGCATTAGGTAAGCTGAAGGTTTATGATGTGTTAATTCAGTGCACTTATATATTGCAATATGATTACCACCATAGATTTAACTAACACCTCCAGTACTTCGATTAATTGTTTCGTTTTGTTATATGAACATTTAAGATCTAGTCTCTTCGCAACTTTGAAGTATATCGTATAGCATTGTTTTTTTTTTTAAAGGAAAGTTGTTTTTTTTTTTTAAGATTTTATGTATTTATTCATGAGAGACACAGAGAGAGAGAGACAGAGACACAGGCAGAGGGAGAAGCAGGCTCCATGCAAGGAGCCCGATGTGGGACTCGATCCTGGATCTCCAGGATCATACCCCAGGCTGCAGGCGGCGCTAAACCGCTGCGCCACCGGGGCTGCCCTCGTATAGCATTGTTAACTATAATCACTACGTTGGGCATTAGATCTTTAGTACTTATGTGTCTTCTAGTTGCAACTTTGTATCCTTTGACCAACATCTCCCCAGTTTCCCTGGCCCCTGAAAACCACCGTTCTACTCTGTTTCTATGAACTTGGCTTTTTTAGATTCCAAACATAAGTGATATCATTCAGTGCCATGCAGTATTTGTTTTTCTCTGTCTGACTTATCTTACTTATCATAATACCCTCTAGTTCCCTCCATGTTGTCAGAGATGTCAGGATTTCCTTCTTTCTCATGGCAGAATAATAATAATAATAATAATAATAATAATAATAATAATAATATATATACCATCCCCCTGTTGGCAGACAACTTAAGGTGTTAGAGAGAAAGAGTCACAAGTTTCTGCATAAAGAATTTAGTGACATTTATGAGTTTATGAGGAAAGAGCTGGTTTATGGGTGGAGCAGGTGTGAGATCTCTAAGACACATTTTTGGGATAATGAACTAGAGTCACCAGTTCCAGAGAGAACACATTCCTGGCACAAAAGCACAGAATCCACATGACCAATGACAGCTCCAGTTGGATCTGCAGACAACTGGTGTTGAGACTCCCTTTGATGACTTCCATTTTTTCAACTGAAATGTCTAATAATGTTTTCCAATCTTAAGGAAACTGACTCGGAGAGGTAATTGAAAGAGAGAGAAAAGATAATTTCCCTTTAGCTAGCTCTTTTCATCTGCCTAAGAAGCAGTTTCCAGGAAGAAACATTTGAATAGAAAAACCAGATAAAAAGGCTGAAACATTTTTCTTCCCATTTTAAGGTGGGTCTCTATGTAAGACCCCATTATTTTGGTTATTTCAAATAGTTAACTTTGGGTTCATGTTTTTTTCCAGTGGTCACTTTAATATGAGCATTTAATATATAAATACCAAAAAACATATTTTTTTTTTTCAAAAAACTATTGAGTTTCCTTGTTAGGACAAAAAAGAATGAGGCATCAACTACTTCTGAAAATACTTGCTTTTTGTCTTCTACACAGATTGTGGCTCTTATGATGTGTGATCAAATCAAGAGATTTCACACTGTTCTATAGCATGTGATACAAATCCAAAAAACTTGAGAAAGCAAATAAAAAATTATCTGAATTCTCTCCTGAAGTAGTATCTGAAAACAGGGAGAGCATAAGATCTATGGCTGAGTTTTCTCATCAACTACAAAATTCCAAACACCACATTGTTTAGTCCGTTCAAATCACTGCATTCAGGATTTTTCCTAATTTTTTTTTTTAAAGATTTTTTTATTTATTTATGAGAATGCACAGAGAGGAGAGAGAGAGAGGCAGAGACGCAGGCAGAGGGAGAAGCAGGCTCCATGCACCGGGAGCCCGATGTGGGATTCGATCCCGGGTCTCCAGGATCGCGCCCTGGGCCAAGGGCAGGCGCCAAACCGCTGCGCCACCCAGGGATCCCGGATTTTTCCTTTAAGTGAAAATAAAATGCAATCATTACTTGGGTTTAAAAACTTGTTCAACATAATTTCTATACTGCTCTCAAAACATGTGACTTAGATGCATAAATCGAATAAATGCTTAGAACTTAATACCACTGATACAGGGGCTTATCTCTTCAGGTTTGTCTCCACAGCCTACTAAATGATAATCCTAATTAGAACCCTAATTATGTTTCTGCTCAGAGTATTTTTAGATAGACTTAACATTTGATCTGTTTAGTCTAGTTTTACAGGTGGCAATAGATTAAAAACAGGTTTTAAAATAAGATATGACTATTACATTTCTAATAATAGGTGATTGTGGTCTCAGAACCACTTTTTAGTTAGTGACGCATGGAACAACGCTTTGATGATGGTAATTGTGCCCACACGCCCTATCCCTACACTGGGAAAATAGGCTACCCTTTGTAGTCAGTGCCTTATTTCTACTATATAAACTTTAGCCCTTTCAATTCAGGTTCTTGAGTTTCTTTTATTCTTTTCCTCTAAAATAACCTAGCTTTTCAATCCTGCCCAAATCCTCTGGTTACATGTTCTCAGGGACACTTGTCCTGATATTACCTTCATTGCCTTGCTATTCCCTTAGCAAAAAAGTCACTTGCTTTCAATGCAAATTCGTAAGTTTCAGTGTGCCTTAGACTCACCCAGGAGCTCATTAAAAAATGCAAATTCCCAGGCTGCACCCAGAGGGGTTCCACCTTTTATATCTTTCAGGGGGTCTGGGAACCTATATTTTAAACAAAACAAAACAAATCTCAGGTGTTTTGGAGACAAATTTTGAGAAACATTGCTTTAAAAAGACTTATTTTTCATTTCCAAATACACAGTTTCAAAGTTTCCATCATGCTTACAGTTGTTTTCCATGAATGACAACATCCTACAATTATAAAACATTAGACAAGTAGATAAATATAAGGTGTTTTTTTAAATTATTTTAATATTTTTCTAGAGAAAACATGGCCCTGCCTCAAATCAACCCAATTCTTCCCTCACTTTACAGGGTAGAAGAAAGGCTGGGCACAACAAGACATATACAAAGAGGCAGAAAGAGACTCCACCCAAGTTTACTTTGGCTGGGCTTGGGGTTGATTATCGCTCCACTGTCTCCACTCAAGAGGCATGCTTAGCTCCCGAGTATTTTGATATCCAGATGATTCTGATGCATGTGAGTCAATAGCCATACCTGACAAGGAAGGCAGGACCCTCAGCCCGTTCATTTGTCTGACTACAGCTTGACCATGTCATGCACTTATGTCTTCCACATGGCCAATTCTATTGTCAAAAACAGATAACAAATTCTAAAGGCAAGTTGGGATTTACATTATTTTTTTAAGGACAAAATCAGGACAGCTTTAAGCTACTCAGGTTATATGCAACATTTTGGGAGAGGGTGACCTCAAGTGACACCGGCTTGCAGAGCCCAAAGAAAAAATAATCACAGTTGTGGTAAGTACTAAAAGGCAAATAAAGATGGATATGTGATGACGGTGGGGGAATTGATGGGGAGAAGCTTCTTTTAGGACATACGTTGAAGTACGACAAGGAGCAAGTTAGGATTTGGATTCATCTGTTGATTTGCTTCAGTAAATATTGATTACATACCAACTTTGGGTTGATTTGGGAGAACAACGAGGGAAGTGCATTCTCGGTAAAGATAAGAAAAAAGGAAAATATCCCAAGTTAAGAAAGAGTTTGGCCTGAGAACTGACAGAAGGCCAGACCGCTAGGCATCTGGTGGACAGGCTGGGGACAGTGTGAGATGAAGTGGGGAAGATGGGCAGCGAGACACCATGGGAGTTCGAAGGAGAGAGTCATATGCCTTGATTTTCTTCTGTAAGGACATTCTGACAACTGTGTGGGAAGAATTGAGTTGGAGCTGGTGAGGGTAAAGCAGACCTCCTAGCTGGGCTGTTTTGGTGGCACAGGTGAGAGGTGAACATGTCTCAGACAAGATAGTGGTTATGGAGATGGGGAGGACTTTTAAGGTTTGCCTTGGACACAGCAGGAAGAAGAGAGCCTTGCAAAAATCACACTGCTATTTATAACCATGCTGGTTAATTACTGCCAGAGCCCAAACCGGAAACCAGGTCTTTCCATTCCTTAGCGGTGGTTTTCCCACTACATGATGTACACTCTGAAGATCTATAAAGTTTGGGCAAATCCTTTCTTTCTTTCTTTCTTTCTTTTTTTTTTTTTTTTTTTTTTTTTTGGCTTTCAAATTGCTTTGATTTGAAGTGCTGTCAAGAAGTGTAACACATCAGTGACATGGATATTCCAGGGGAAAGGAAGCAAAAAAGAGTGAGCAATGATTACAGATAGTGTTGTGGTTTTCATTTTATCATTCACTCATTCACTTATTTACTCATAGATGGTTTTTATTTGGGACATATTTACCCTGATGCTTTGGTTATGTAAGAGTGTGCATTAAAGGTTTTCATAAGCTCAAATATTTTCCTTTTAACGCCCAAGAGGATGTTAGCTATGTGCTGACTAGTAGTCACAAAATTGGCTTTGGTGGCCTTGCCATTCTCCGCATGGGACTTTGTAAGATGAGAAACAGAGGAACAATAGAAGCATAGCAGTGTCCTGTGCTAATTCAAAGCACTCCAGGAGGTTTGAAGGATGGTGGTTTTTGCTTTTGTTTCTGTTTTTTTTTTTTTTTTTTTTTTCTTTTTCTAGTCTGTTCCTCCTGTGGACCAGGACACTCAGATCTGAAGACATGGCAGAAAGACTCAATTCCCTCTTAAGTAGCCCAGGTACTCTTACTTGCCCCATATACATCTGGCATCAGGCTCATCTTTTTCTTTGTTCTCCCAAGGCAGTCCTTCCACTCACTTTTTTCTTTCACTCTCTCTTTCTCTCCCACACCTACTTTCAATAGTCCTTAACAATACATAAAGGGAGAAAAAGACAAGATAAAATGTTTCAGGGGAAAAAAAGTGGTAGAAGACATTTTCTGTTACAATCACCACATGTAAGTGCCATTCATTATGTATTGTTCCTTCAAATTAGTAGCTTCATCTAATTGAGCTATGCTGCTCTCTTGAAAGCTCTCTATCAATGTCAAAATCAAAGATAGAGGGTGGAGGAAAAACTATGTTTGGGAAGATGGTATTTTAAATGTGGATTTATCAAAAGGAAATGCCATTCTTCTTCCATCTATCTTTGTAAGCTTTTATTCTTCTTATGTTAAGAACTCCACCAAAGTTAGTGGTTTTAACGCAAGTCCCAAGGAGAATTCTTCTTGGGAGTTAGGCACATGAACCTGGAGGGTTGGGGCTCATTGTGTGATGTGAAGGAAGCCAGAGATCTGGACTCAGAGTTCAAAGTCTGCCACTCAATAGCTCAGTAACTTGGGGAGACATATCAGATTAGAGATAAGTCCTAGAGCCCATTGTCACTGTGTACATGAAGTCACTTCACGTATCTGGGCTTCATCTTCATCATCTCTCATGAGGAAGGCTAAAGAACATTAATAGACCAGGCATTGAACTGAGGGCCCATGCCATTTAGAACCAATGACATAGGGATTATTATTCCAATTTTATGATGAGGAAACCAAGGTTCCACAAGTCAGTTTAATTTTAAGACCTGGGCTCTTTCCACTACATGTGTCATCTTACATGATTTCCACAAACATTTCACATAAAATTCACTTTTTGAAAGTCCGTATTCATAGTTTGCAGTGTAACAAACCCAAGAAGTACACTCAAATGTGTTTTATTACACAGGCTACAACACTGGAGATGTTATAGTCATCACTTTCTGCTGCTGAGTTTTTTTTATTTTACGGGGAACATGTACTAATGCTTCTCCTGCTTGCCTTCTCTGCCAAATTCAAAGGAATCACAGACAGCAAGGCGAGTTGTTAAAAACAGAAAATAAACAAACCAAACCAAACAAAAATACCCTTCCTTTTGCAGCTGCTTGCCTGGTGTATTAGTTATCAATTGGTGCATAACAAGTTATTCCAAAATTTAGTGGCTAAAATAACATTTGTTATCTCACAGTTTCTATAGGTCAGCAATCTGGGCACAGCTTTAATGGATTCTCTAGGTCTTTACAGGCTACAATCAAGGTATTAGCCAGGGCTGCAGTCATCAAAACGCTCCACCAGGGAAGGATCTGCTTCAAGCTCACTGGCCTGGTGGTAAGATTCAGTTCCTCACAGGCTATTTACTAGCAACCTCTGTTTCTTGGCACGTAGGTCTCTCTACTGCGGCAGCTCACAACATGGCACCTGGTGTCATTAGACCAAGCAAGCGAGGAGAGCCACGTGTGTGCTAGTGAGACAGAAGGCACAGTCTTCTCTGAATCTTATTTTGGAAGTGACATCTTATTGCTTTGCTGTATTCTACTCCTCAAAAGCAAGTCGTGAGGTCCACCCCTATATTCAAAAGTGGAAGTTGCACAAGACATGGACATTGGGAAGTAGGGCTCTTTGGGGACCATCTTGAATGTCAGCTTACTACACCTGGCGAAGAAGTACATTCCAAACATCATAAAGCCAAAACAAAATTGATAAATGACTTGATGCTGAATGTAGGAGCACTGTTGTCACCCCTAACTTCAAATTTCACATTTTTGCACTCAGCAGGATCATGGTTTTTATTGATTCAGCTAGCAATATATTTCAATTCATGTCAATAAATTCATATTTTAAAAATATCTCTTTATATCTGTGCATGTATTGTGTTTCCCTGAAAGAGTTAGTTGGGTGGGAGTGAGGGAGTAGAATGTCTTTTTGCTTACAACAAAACGTATGAAATGGTCTGGGTTATTTCATGTACCATGGAAAACAAGGGACTGGACTTTTAAACTATATCAAAGTTTCAAGCTTCCTTCCAGCTCTAAAATCTGCATTTTCTCATCTGTAAAATGGTCACATTAATTCTTTCCTGACTACCTCACAGATGTTAGCAGAATTAAACAATTGATGATGGGTGTAAGTGTGTTTTGGTAAAATTGCAAAATGCTGTTTTATAGCATGCATTTTAATTTATTTTAATTATAAAATTCTGTTCAACCTAGAGTTCTCCACCGTTGACACTGTATGCAACTGCTGGATCCTCTGAGTTGTCTTGACGGAGGTGGGAGGACAGTTGGGAAGAGCTTCCTGAAGGAAATAGTGACTGCATTCAGTAGGCTGCAGTGACTGGCCAATACCTCCTGGTGTCCTGAAGGGAGACCTGTTTCCATGGGATGCTCTGAAAATGACCAGGACTCACAGACTGCACCTTCAAAATTTGAGTGACACAAAGTGACTCAGAACTGGGTAAGATGTTTCCTCCAGGTAATTTGGCTAAAAATAGTATGATCACAAGCAATTTAATTCAAAACAAGATGGCAGTGATGGAAATGAACTTATGTCAGGATGAATATTTGGTTTGAGTAGATGATTTCTTAAAACAAAATGGATATTTCTCAAATGCTGTGTTTTTTCTGTGTTGATAGTTTGGGTTCATCATCCACCAGTTTTATAACTATTTATGAAAAAGTTAATTATTTTGCACTTTTAATAATTTGTTAGTAGATAGAGATATTTTTTCTCCCTCCCCCTCCCCCCCCCACCCCCCCTCCCCCCATTTTCTCCTTCCAGTACATTTTTCTGCCAAGGAAATGATTGTACTCCATGGAGTTCATCATTGTGGAAATGTGGAAGCAAATTTTTTTTTTAAGATTTTATTTATTTATTCATGAGAGACACATGGAGAGAGGCAGAGACACAGGAAGAGGGAGAAGCAGACTCCATGAAGGGAGCCCGATGTGGGACTTGATCCTGGGACTCCAGGATCATGCCCGGGGCTGAAGGCAACACTAAACCGCTGAGCCACCCAGGCTGCCCCTGTGGGAGCAATTTAAAGGTTGTTTCCAACTCCTCGATATTACAAATAGTACAGGGCAGGGACATTTGGCTGAAATAATCTCCAAATTAAAAATGATAAAAGTAGAAAAAAATTCTTAAGAGACATAAATATAAATTGTGGCTATTTCATTTGGATCACATTATTATTTCAATCAAATTATTGTCCCGAGTTACTTTATTTTTCAAAAATAAATTTCAAATGTTGGTATTTTGGGAGAGTCCCAGGATGCAGGGTTCTGGGCACAGAATTAATATCTTCACCAAGGAAAGCAGCTCTGGAGACAGGCACAAAGCAACTTCCTGAGTGCCTCAGGAAGAAAGAGGACACGGAGGAGACTTTGGAAAGATGATTTACAAATACTTGTAAGATGCTCCCAGGAAAACCCAGAAATTAGTTAATGGGGCTTTAGGAAAATTGGACATGTTGCACTGTGTAGGTAAGTTTAAAATGACAGTGACATTGAAAACGTCACTGTCCAAGGTGTTTTTTTTGTGATGTTTAGGAAGATCAGCTGTTCAGATTGTACAGCTCTTATAGCTGTAAGTCATTATTAAGTCATTATTTTCCTCTTGCTACTACTCCCTGTTATTCATTTTAAGATCATGATTGTCAAAGTGGGATGCAAAGATGATCTGATGAATCTAAAACTGCTTTAAAAAATAGTTTGTATTTAAAAAGATGATTCACTGAAGTATGGGGGGAAAGTTGCACTTCTCTTTTTTATGTATAATCATATATAAAAAGATAAATGGAATATACTAATATGTGACATAAGGATTACCACAGCTTCCTTACTCCATGCCTATGTCTAGTTGTCCCAGGCTACCAATGGCAGATGAGGAATGAAGTCACTTACCATCCTAGTTCTGTGAATTGTGATGTGTTGCAGTTGATGTGTGCCATAGTTAAGTGGATTATAGCATTTAACTCGAACTAAACTAATGCTCCTTCAAATATGCAAGTGGTTTAAAAAGCTTCTATAAATTAAACATTCAATATAATTCTAACAATGAGAAGGGGCAGTTATCAGCAAGAAACTTATAGAGTTCCTTCTAATCCAAACTTTCATTAGACGTAAATGTACACTCTCCCTTCAGTGTACCGGTGACATCACACCAATGAAAACAAAACCATCTACTTTCAATAGAAACTCTGGCTATAGGGAGAACCCCGTGGTAACAAACGTCTAGAAATGTTTCCATTGTTTTATTGTTTTAGTGCCAGAAGCAGTGTATTTCCCCTTAAAAACTTGTAACTTACATATTTAGGAAACTTGGAAACTTTTTTCTAGCCTGTTTAAAAACCCTCCAAAAAAAAGTTTCAGTGGTTTTTAAACCCATTTGTCAAAAATGCTAAAATATAACAAGGTCTGATTAGTTTTAAAGAACATCTGATTAACATCAGAGTAGATGGAAAATTACTAGCCACATTTCAACTAAAACTTTTATAGGATTATCGGAAGGGATGGCTAATAGCATTCAGGATTTAGTAGTGGCAGCTTGAGATGCATGTCCCCCATTGGTCATACTTTGGGGTACCTTTTCCAACTATGACAGGTTTAAACCAAGTATGGGAACAAACTCAGTTTATACCCCGAACTTCAAGTCGTTGCATCACAGGGTGGTAAACCAAGATTTGAACCATTATAAGGATTTTTTTTATCACTAAAACAATGCACTTACATAAAAAGTGCATAACAATAAACAGACACGACCTATATTGAGGAAGATGTCCCAGAATTTTATTAGTAGGAGTGCAAAATGAGAAGTCCTAGTGCCATATATTTAAGACAATAGTGACTCTAATAAATCCGTAATCCAAACGCCAGGGGAAAAAAACTATGCCCTCTTCACAGTAGCCAATATTTATATTAATAAATCTACTTCTTTTGTCTTCACAGTTGGTCTTCACAGCCATGCAGATACCTGAAAGGAGAGACTTTTTGGCTCCCATACAGACCTGGGACAAGTGCAGGGGACCTCAGACTACGACCAGCATCACCCTGCCACAGGGTGAGCTCAGGCTGCAGAAGAGATGTAAATTTTTAGAGATGCAGCAGAGGAGAGCATGATCAGTACTCAGCAGTGGTTTTAAAACAGAAGAAAAGGACGCTTACAAGATTGTTCATGAATGCTTTTCTAGACTAAATTTGCAAAAAGAATGTGCTCACCATCTGATTGAGCGAAGTTAACAAATCACTCCACCAAATGGACAACTCTCTTCCACTCTAGTCCGAGCCTGTATCCTGGCATGCTTGAATCCCTGCAAACCATTCGCTCCTGGTTTCTTTGGGAGCAACTGCTCCAGCTACTTCCTATGCTAACCCGAAAGCCTGAGAGCATCTATTCATCCACGCTGGGGACCCCACCAAAGGGTTCTTCCCTAAATGCCATTCCCTTATTCTGTGTATGGAACAGGGTGTATCAAAATGCCTGCCAAGGTTTTCTGCCATATGTCTCCACCCTTTCTTCTGGCTTTATTTTTTTATTTTTTATTTTTATTTTTTCACTTCTCAGTAACAGCCCAGTCACATCAATCAGACCAGGCACTTTAACATTCCAAAGACACATTGTTCTCACTGCTCTTTTCCAAAGGTTGATTCCTTGCAAAACAAACTAACAAACCCCACCAGCTTCTCTTCCCTTCCTATAATCCGTCTATATGCCCAGTTTAGATCCTATTCCTCTATGAATCTTTCCCTGTCTATCCACGCCCTTGGGGACTCTTGTCTCTTCTCGGTTTCCCCCATACTTAAAATGTGTTAGACATGATCCAGTATCCTCTTGACTTGTTTGCTGCTATTTTACTGCTTTATTCTGATATTTTCAACTAGATTGAATCTTTAGCTAGAGAATAGACAATTTTTAGCCTTTGTTTATTCTTGATAGCACCTAAACCGAGTAGTTGCTCAGCAAATACTACCGATACATCAATTTCTCTGATCCAGTATAATTTCTTTTCTTTCTACCTCTATTTATCTTGTTGAGTTCACTTCCCTTATCTGACACATTCTTAAGATAATTGAAATCTCACTCTTTCTCTGAAGGTTAAAGGCCAAACTTCAATTCCAAGCCAGGCTCTGCGATTTTGGACAGCTTCTCCTTCCCAGGCAGAGAGAGCTCTGATTCTATGAATGAGACCATTGTTTGTTTAACAAATAAGCAAGTAAATACAGTTTCAAATCCCCTCTGGGAGCTTTATTATTCTGGAAAGAATTAACCTAAAACATAAAAGATAACCACCATGTAAACCCTTAAGTAAACATGAATTTTCATTCAACGAACCTTAGGAATAATAGTTTTCAGATTTCAAATTCTTCACATTATCCTAAAAGCACGTATATGTGTCCAAACATACTAATTCACAGCTGGAATCTTCTGATCACATTTTCATTCAAAAAGTTAATTAAAAGGAATTAAGATCTTATGGATTCACCGGAGGTACCTACTCATGAAAGTACTGCTGAGCTGGCCTTTCTGCCATGAAATCTAAGACAGAGAGAACTCAAACAAACGTGTGACATGGAAGCAGAGTTTCAGTTCCTAATGGATTAATCAAACCAGAATCTACTGAAGCAGTTTCGTTAATAGATTTTAAACAGAACTGGAAAGCCTGCATCTACCGAATTTTTGTCTCCTTGGGTGGGCACCACTCTTTATTTGTTTGCTAGATACACTGTGTTTATAGCCAGAATGAGCAGAACACAGCTCATGTGCGAGGCAAGAAAACAAATCTCATATTTTAATCCTACCACAATTGCACTTTTTGCCTTTGCCACTTTTCTTGACTTTTATTTTCATTCTGTGCATAGCAACTTCTTAATTAACATTTTAGATGAGAACGTCAAAAACAGGGAGATGACAGACTGCTACTATTCTTGGTCTTGCTGACACTTTCCCCGTGGCAGAATGACAGTCACAGCTGCAAGTCATTGCAAGGAATCCGCCTGAAATCAGTATTAAGCTTGGGTCAGAAAAGCTTCCAGTTTGCAAAGCAGTTCCGCTGTTCCACGTAGCACGGAACCCAAACCGAAAGTCACGAGTGGGTTTGTGTGTGAGCCTCTTTCAAGAGCCATGGTGCGGGGAGAAGACCGCAAACTAAACAGTGCGTTTCTCAACACCTGTTTGGGTTAAGTGAAGCAAGTCCACAACCCCAGACTCTTACAAAGGCTCAGCAATCCCCCGTGTTGTTCACACCCAGCTGCATAGAGATGGCATCACTTGAGTTGTTTTATGAAGGAAAAGTTGGCAATTAGGCAGTTATTTACGCTGAGTACTTAATAAAATCAACCAGCTCAGTGAGCATGTGTACCAAGATTCATTCCTTGATAACAGGTTTGGATGGAGCCACCATGAAGCAGGTGGTTTCTGGCCACTTCTCTTTGCCTGTGTAGACAGTGATGCCAATGTCCAGGCAGGCAGTGGTCGTGACCCTGGGCCTCGAGATTCTCGGTACATCCCGGGCTCAGTGGATGTTGCTGACTCTTTCCGGTCCACTTAGGGGTATGGGGCTGGTGGTGACACAAAAGGAGCTGCCGTATGAAGACACAGACTGGCATGACTCATCTTAGCTCTCGCCCTTAAGACTGGATTCTTTTCTTTTGAGGGAGACACTCACTGGCTTTTCTTTTACTTTTTTGTCTGGATCTGCACTGGATATTAGGAGTACGAGAGATTTTCAACGTGAGCCTTTTTGTCACCTGCTTTAAATACACATCCACTTTGTTACCGACAGTACCTGTTGCTTCCTCCAAATAAAATGGGCATCCAAGTAATTTTTTGTCACAGGCAAAAAGATTTGTTGTGGCTTCTTCCTCTTCTTCTTCTTCTTCTTTTTTTTCTGCCAGTGAATCTTGCCTGATTGATTACTATGACAAAAACCCAACTGAATGCTTAGTGAAAGTAATGGTTTAGCATTTAACTTCTCCTAGCACTAATATTTCCAGAATTTTTGAAATCAGCTATCCCTTTCAAAGATCTTTAAAATATTTTGAGACGACAGCTGATTGTCCTCTCTCTGGAGCCATCCTTAAAAGTGCTTAGAAAGAAGATTCTACCGTTACTCATTCCAAGATGCCAAATCGGGTCAGTTAATATTTGTGAGCAACCAATGGGTACACGCCATTCTGCCACAATCAGAGGAAGCACGTCAAATGTTCAGAAGTTCTAGACACAGGGAATTCATTCATCAATACCAGCACGGGTTTAACTAGGTATGAACAAGAGCCTCTATTTCACACAGCCCGCAGAACCATCCAGAAGTCTATTCTGGTACACATTCTTGTGTACTGGAAAGGAAGGGGATGCCTTTTCACCCTGTTTCTCTCATGCCCTCCCAGTTACTTCCTGCCCTCCTTAATTGTGTCCTTTCTCTCATCCTTTTCCTGGAAAACAGAAAGTAGTAAAATGAGGCTCCAAGGTAGGTAGCACCATCTCCTCAAACCACAGAAGCAGTTTTTGAGCTTGTTGCTTACTCCAAGACCACCTCCTAACTAGATGTAAAAGTCCATCCATTCGTCCCCATCATCTCCACTGCCTCGATCTTCAGACTACCATTATCTCTTGTGTGGCCTGGGCCCCAGCACTCTAGGCAGCACCTAGTTTGCCAACTTGCTCCTGGACTCCATCCCCCAGTGGAGGGAGCTGAGCTTTCTTTTTCTTTTCCTTTTTTCTTCTAAAGATTTTATTTACTATTCATGAGAGACACACAGAGAGAGGTGGAGACATAGGCAGAGGGAGAAGCAGGCTCCCTGTGGGAAGCCTGATGCAGACTCTATCCTACGACCCTGGGATCATGACCTGAGCCACCCTGGTGCCCCATGGGAGCTGAACTTTCAAATACACAGATGTAATCATGCTGCTTCCGTGTTAAAAACCTGGTAGGAGTTTCCCATTGTTTTAGATTATGCAAAGTCCAAACTTCCCAGCATACTTCACCAGGCCCCTTATGCATACCCATAGTCCCATCTCACACTACTTGCCACCTTTCATTCCTTCCTTCCAGCCACACCGAAGATCTCCCATGCCCCCGCTCATGCCTGAGCACTAGTCTGCTTTTGTCCCTCTCTTGAAATAGTCTCTGCTCCTCCAACTTCCCAATACCTGTCCAACCCGGCGAATTCACTATTGACACTTTGGGTTTCCATTTGAACACCACACACTCAGCTCTGGATCACTTGACAATTTACAATCTGTTACTCTGGGTTCTCTTGTCACTCTTCCCCTTTCAAAACAATTAGCATGCTCATTACAATTGTAATGCTTATGGAATTCCCTTCTAGACCAGGGCTCAGCAAGCTATGACCCACAAGCCAAATCTGGTCTTGCACCTGCCTTTGTAAATAAAGTTTCATTGAAACATAGCTACGCTCATTCATCTATGCACAGTAGGTGATCACTTTCACACTACAATGGCAGAGTTGAATAGTACCAAATATCTAGTATCTGTCCCTTTGCAAGAACATTTGCCAACCCCTCTTCCTGAGTATGCACTCCATGGTTGCAGAGACAGAGCTTGCCTTGAGGATCAATATTTCCTTAGTAGTTGACACAGTACCTAGAGATTAGTGAGGATTCAATAAATATTTGTCAAATGAAGGAAAAAAATGAATGGATAAAGTTGACATACTTAGGGTTTGATGAAAACCATAGGGACTCTTGTTTTGCTCCAATCTGAAGGACATTAGTTAAACAAAATAGGGAAATGAAGCAAATGTGGGCACCCTGATCCTTGCTGTGCCTCAACTGTTTTGGTTTGAGTGGGCCTAAAGGATGTTTAAGTGTAATATCTCTTCAACTCTACTTGTTGTCCCCCAACCTCCCACCCACCCCTTCTTTTTTATTTATTTTTTTATTTATTCATGAGAGACAGAGAGAGAGAGAGAGAGAGAGAGGCAGAGACACAGGCAGAGGAAGAAGCAGGCTCCATGCAGAGAGCCTGATGTGGGACTCGATCCCAGGACCAAAGGCAGGCGCTAAACCACTGAGCCACCCAGGGATCCCACCACCCACCCCTTCTTGTAGGCTACTGCTCACTTCTGCTTCCTTAATGACCCCTGCAGAGTCTTTCTTTATTCAGTGCTTGACTCACTGTAGAAATTGATTACATATGTGTCACATGAATTGCAAAATCTGCATCAGTTTTGCAATGGTTTCCGTGGCCTCTCATGATTCCCCAGGCCCTCCAGGCCACACCCAACCATATGTCTTGGTGTGAAACTTTTCCCCTGACAGGTTAATTTCCTCCACTTCCCTTCTAAAGACATATACTGCCCAGGGTCACCATGATGTTTTTGCTGTATTGTATTCCCCATAAGATTCAGCAGAGCTTTCAAGCTGCTCTGAAAGGGGAGTAGTCCTGTGGAGCCAAGCCAATTAAAGCAACTGAGTCAACAAGCAAACTACTCAGGAAAATCCCTCTGGATCTCTCCTTGTTGACCCAACTTCTTTTTGAAACCTGATTACCTTCTCTGCCTTCTGACCTGGTTCTCACACTAGACTTTGGGATTCTGACTCCCTTGTAGCAATTTCTCAGAATCTTCTGGAATGACACTAGTTATTAGCCCTACTATCCTGTACACTCTATTACCTCCTGTAATGCCCACCCTGGTCATACCCCATCGAGATTCCACCCCTCCTCAAATATTCAATCTAGATCTGACCCCCTGCACCAAGACTTCCTCATCTGCATCAGACTCCTTCAGGCAGCATTTGGTGTTTCCTTCTTGGGAAACTGAGATGATCTGGTGTCAGAGAATGGAAAATGAGGCTCCAAGCTTTGCAGGAAGCAAATCTGTCTATACCCATTGGCCTCAAACCACAGAAACAATTTTGAGCTTGTCACTTACTCTAGTGATGTCCCAGGGCTGTTGAAGGCATATGGGACACAAGAGAGAGGAACAGGGGAGTCTGTTCCGGGAGTGATAGTATAGTAAGAAGGGCTGTGAAGTTTAATCTGTCTCACTGTTACTCCAATCTCAGTGGCATTTCATGGTAAAACATGTGACACATGTGACAAAGGCAAAGGCATATTCGAATATCCTAGTTAAGATTTGAAAAGAAGGCAAATTCACCCATTATGTAGAGGAGGGATTCTGAAATGCTAGCGGTGGCTTAGCAAAAGTTTTAGGGAAAATATCATGTCACAAAAGACGGTGCAAGAGAGGAGGACTATCTCTATCTCTGTCTCTCTCTTGAGCTATCTCTCGATCTATCCATCTATCTATCTATAGAGAAAAAGCATATATAATCACCCTGGTTGGTTGTTGGGGAAGGAAAGCTCTGAGAAAGACCAAGAGAGCTGGCTGGAGTAGCATGAATTGGAAGCTGCAAGCATCTCTTGAGAGAAGCCAGTGGATTTCCTGGAACTAGTGTAGGCTGCAGCTGATATGGATTCCAGTCATTCAAAAATACTGGGCACCTACTACATTACCGACATTGAGATGACATCTGAAAACAATACAGCTGTGGCATCTATCCCTCAGAGCTTACAATCTATAGTCAAAGCAAATCGACTCTGCTGACCATCAACAAAGCTCCTCACCTCCAACCCCACCCCTTGCAGCAATGAGTTTGCCTCTCCCATGACAGAGGAAGCATCCTCTGTCAGCATTAGTCAAAAGGGGTGTGGCTGTGACCCCACTTCCCATGGGGAGCAGCATTTGACAACTGAAGGACACCCTTGAGAACAGGAAGGTTGGTGAGACGTGGTCAGGATTCCTCTCTCAACCTGGTCAGCAAAAGGGCTCCACCGGAAAGGCTATTTTGCAAGTCAGCTGGAGAGCAAAGCACAATGCTTACTTTGCTACACCCAGGCTTGTGTGGGCTGAAGGACATACCTGTTTTACTAGCTCAGTGCTAGTCTTGGCACACAGAAGACCTGGCAGGCACTGCCATTTCCCCTCAATTGTATCCAACTTTATTAAGAATTATTTTTATTAACATTTATGGTAATTTAGGCAGGATATAGATGACAATACATAACAGTATAAAACCCCTCTGGAGGATGCTAAAAATATTAAGGCACAATCAAATCCAATGATGTTCTCTACTGGTATTTTGGAGAAGGAAAGTTTAGAGGGACAATTGACATGCCTACATGTAGTGCATTGTTGAAAACTTTTCACAAGCTGACCATGACTATTGAGGGAATAGAAGAAAAAAATAATAGATCTGAGAATCCCTAATCTGGGAAGAGGAATTCTGGCTTCTGTGGGTAAAACTATCTTAAAGACAATGACACTGGAAAATCCGGATGGCCTGATCCTGGATTCCAGGCCAAGGAGCAGATCCCAGGATCTCAGACTTTAAGGTAATACAGTCAGGATTGAGACACTGGAGAGGAAAAGAACTAATGTTAATAGCCCGTCATCTTAAGGTTCTTGCGCGCCAGTTCGGCCGCTGAGTGTGATCACAGAATCCCTGCAAGAGGAGTTCAGGCAGATCCCTCTCCAGACCGAGTGCAGGCCCAGCCCCGGGTCCTGAGGTGTCCTGGAGGGGGGGGGGGGGGGGGGCAGCTAACCCTTCAACAGCGACGGCTTCTGTGGGCTACTCACATAGCTTAAGGAAACACATAAAATTAATTTCTGTTTTTTTTTTTTAATTAAAACTTGAAAATCATTCTATCTCCAACTGTGTATTCACCAGAGTATGGGTATCCATCAAGGAGGTGGAGCCTGCGCGGGGGCGGGGGCATCTCCGGGACTCTTGGGTTTCTCCTTTGGGCCGTGTGCATGTCCATTTTCAGTGGGATTCTTCCCTCTTCTCTGGCACCAGGCTTCCCTCTCCTCCAGAGGGTAACATCTGTCTGTTTTGAGAGCCTTTTCGGCTCCGAGCTCTGGTCTGGGAGGAGAGCTGGCAGCCAGCCTCATCCCCTCTGGCGCCCGGAGCGCCCCCTCTTCTCGTCGATTCTCTGGCACCTGGTGGCAGTGGGGTGGCCTCCCAGGGCCCTGGCTGCAGGGTGTGTGGCTGTCAGATTTTTCTGCTGTCTTCCGTGTTTCCCTTTTGATACATCCACATCAGGAGTTAACAACATGTGCCACGTGCAGGAAGAGCTGAGGACGGTTGCCGCCCCCCCACCCCCACCCATCCCCCAGTTCTTGTGTCTTTTCCTTCTTCCCTTCAGAGACAGAAGCTGAGGGAGAGACTAGAGCTCCCTTAACAATTGTCTGCCCGCTGCTGAGGTCCGGGCCTTGCCTCTCCCGCAGACAGCGGCTGCTGTGTTCTAGCTTCCTAGGGAAGCTATTCTGGTACTTAAGGTAATGACTACCCAACCTTCCTCTCCTGTTCCCAAGACGACCCATGACTGCAGGCTGCCCTGAGATTCTTTAATGCATAGATCACTAAGGTTACCTCCTAGTAGGGAAGACAAATTTTCCCGGGTGGGCAAAGGCCAGGGAAGCTGCCTTGGACTCTGGCTCCTGTGGTGAGTTCCCAGGGATTGTTGATTGCCTCCAACAGAACGTTCCCTGGTCTCCGAGGCTCCTGCATCCTCAGGTTCTGAGTCCTGCCCTGCGTGGCCTTCAGTCCTGTCTTCCCTTGGTTTCATCCTCCAACCTGCCATCCAGAGGAATCCACCAGTGGCTTTTCCCTCCCATGTCCCGCCTCCGCCACCCGCCTCCCCCACCCCTCACCCCTCACCCCCACCCCCAGCGCGATGATCAGTCCCCTCCCTGATGTTATCGTCAGCAGGAAATCAAAACACCATGTGTGTGAACATAAAATTCTGTCATTTATTTATGCTACAGACTTCAGGAAGGAAAAAAAAATTACAGCTCTCTTTTCATTTAAAAAAAAAAAAATTGGCACAACGTTTAAGCATTGGTGGCCTTAAATCAGCCTGTTATTAACAGCCAGGAAATGCCTGACCCGAAGGTCCTCACTGCTATTATAAACTGTGAAAATTATAAAAATGGAAATAAAAAATAAGGTAATTACCTCTTCGTGTGTTAAAAAGTTAAGTTGAATGGCCAGTTGCCATGGAGATGACTTCCTGTTTACTGTGCTGGTCTTCCCTAGCAGTTAAAGACCTTCACCAGCCAATGGGAAATCGGCATTCAGCCTCCCATATTCCATTAACATTTGTCATAGTAACTAGTGTAGTCTATAATTACCAGTGAGTAAAATTTGGTAAATTGTATTTTCAGACGTATTGGTGGTTTTTAATTTTTTATTCATTGTATGAAATTACTATCGTGACCAAAAGCACTACTTTATATTTTGAGGCAGCGGGATGACCCTATATTTCAAATATCCTGGTTCTTCCTTTTAAAAACCTGCAGAGTAAAAGACCTCCTCCTCTCCTCATTGCTTTTAAGGATGCCTGTATTGTTACCAACAGTGGTAAACTGATAATATTCACGTTAACAATGACAAGAACCAAAGGCAGCCATTCCTGTTAACTGCCTATCAGTTCTCTGGGCATTTTATTTGAAAGATCCCAGGATCCTAAAATAAACTATTTGGTGCGTGATAACAAATGAAATTTTTTGAAAACCAAGGAACTCTTTGCCTAAATGTAAAACCAAAACCTCATACAAATGTGAGTCACATCAAATGTGACTTAGGACATAGTACCACAGATTGGAGTGTCTTTAGAAGGGGAGAGATGTGTTGACTTGTTAGAAGTTTCAGGCACTGTAGCAATCTGAACTTTGGTGATACACAGGCTGGGGAATTGTATGCTTTCTCTCGCACACTGGGCTGATAGGAAGGCAGCTAGAAGCAGTTTGAACAAAAAGCTGCGAAGTGTTCGTGTTACATAGTTGGCCTCACACCACGGCTGGCGAGCAACCACCCTCCACATCCTTTCTGTCTCCTTCTTACCGGCCCTGACTGTGTCTCTGACCAACCCCAAAGCTTCCGTCTTACCCACTCTGCTTTCCCACCATTCCCCTCCCTACCCGGTACTGCTGCTGGCTCCTGCCCCAGCCCTCTCAACCTCTCCTTCCTGCCCCTCCCTGCCACCCACCTGGCCTTCACAGCTGGCCCTCTGCAACACCTGTAGCTTCTAGACGCACCCCGCCCTGCAGGCACAAAGTGTAGGCCACAAAATGAAACAGAGACAGCTTGTGTAGGACAGGCTAGTGCGCTTGAACTTTATCTCAAATAATCCAAGCATTTCTTGCACTTTCAAAAGGGTTTTAATCAGCAATAGATAGAGGTTCGGCATTAAAAATTGAAATTGTGGAGTGTGATTCTAAAGCACTGTTGCTTTGTGTCCACAATGGGCACCCGCACACTGGGTTGTTCCCGTAAGATATTGTGTGTGTGTGTGTGTGTGTGTGTGTGTGTTCAGTTCTCTTTTTCTGCACTCATTGCATCTTGAAGGCAGCAATTCTTCTTCATTGACCCTTGTATCTCTCATAGTTTCTACTGCAGGGTCTTGGTCAGAATAGAAACTAGATGAAAGATGAAATCAATTAGATGAACGAAATAGGCTCTAAATAAGATCAAGATCATATTTTACATGCTAGTCATCTTATCCTGTTTGTATTAAGCCCCCTTAGCACTTTGTGTTTGTGAGCAAGCTTGTGATATGCGTTTTGGGGAGTTGAACCGGGGTTGAAAGGTAGATACAAAAGGAGGTAAGCTATCACTTCAGTAGGTCGGAAAAAATACCCAGAAAACCTCAAACAAAGGACAAAATGAGCTTTGCTCTTGTTTTAAACGGGATGATATAGAGTTCAGGCAAAAAAGGAATGTAGCACTAGGGAACAGTTACAAGTACATTAATAGCTGGACTGACCTCTCTCAGATGTATTGGAACTTGTCTGATCAATGAGGGATGCCCCCTTTAGAATTGTAGCATTTGGGGACTGTGAACTTTTGAGGTATGGGTGGTTTTATTTTTTATTTTTTTAATATTTTTTTTAATTTTTATTTATTTATGATAGTCACAGAGAGAGAGAGAGAGAGAGAGAGAGAGAGACATAGGCAGAGGGAGAAGCAGGCTCCATGCACCGGGAGCCCGACGTGGGATTCGATTCCGGGTCTCCAGGATCGCGCCCTGGGCCAAAGGCAGGCGCCAAACCACTGCACCCCCCAGGGATCCCGGTATGGGTGGTTTTAAAATCACCCCTTGAAACTACTGCTGAAAGATGCACACAGTTCTGTTGTGTGTGTTCTAGAATGAAACCCAATTCATTGTCTAATGCCTATCCTACCTTTCTTAAGGTGAAGCACATTTTTATTACCATTGTTGATTATAGGATGAAAGGATTTACCAACTGATTGGCAGGTGGAAAAAGCTTGGTTTCTTAACATTGGGAAGGTAGGAGGGGAGAGGTAAAGGGAAGAAGTGCCTTGGGATCAAATGTGGACACTCTGTCATGGAGATCAAGAGCTGAGATAGTAAAGAGGCATCGTCATATGTCACAAGAAGGCCAGAGGCTTATTCTGGAAGCAGAACTTTGGATATTGACCCCAGCAGCTCCCGCCACTTTGAGAGTCCAAGGGATGCCCACAATGATGCTCCAGAAATTAGAATTAAAAGTCACCGTTTCATTTATTACTTCACATCATTGCTTCCATTTCTCTTTGCTCTGATTCTTTACCCTGGCTTTGGCCAAATCTTTTAGGAAACCTCTGTTTTAACAGCTTATATTATTCATCTGTCTTCAGCAAGTCACATAAAAAGTATTGAAAAGTAATGAACTTTTCTGCCTTGTGAAAGAGGAAGAAGCTGGAAGATTCCTATCGTGTTGCTCTGAAAAAGGAGGTGACGCACAACATACTTATCTGTCTGACACATGCCAGGTAGTGATATGTGATGTAAACAGAAAGGTCAGCTGGGTCTGCCTCTAAAGAGACCGATCACCCAGGCAGCAGTATTTCATGAAAGTTCATCTTTCCAGTGTCGAAATGCTAAATGGTCGAACACTTCTGTCCTGGGGGAAAAAAATGATAATGCCTGTGTAAGATTTTTTTCTCCCTGTAATGTCTGTTTGACATTCGTCACCTGTTCTGATTCACACAGAAACTCTGGGCAACCATGGAACGCATTTAATATGCTGGGTGTTGAGTTTCATCTGACTCAGAGAAGTTTTTAGCGCTGCAATGTGGGACGGGTTCATCCGGCGTGAGGCTTCATATATGAGGAAAGTGATCTGTAGAGAAGTGAGATCAGAAATGGTTGTGGTGACATGAGCATCCAAGTGATCTGGCTGCTTTTCAGCAGTGCCCAGAGAAATGACACCGGCTCTTGACCGAAGCTGGACTTTTCCTTAAGGGCCAGTCCTTGTCCACATCATCAGGCTTGCAGCGAGCTCCTGCTAAGGCGCCCTCTTACTCGCAGCCAGGAACCTGTGGGAGGGGCTCAAACACGGCTCGGGCTTGCCCCGGCCCCGCACCCGGCCTCCCCGCACCCGGCCTCCGCCCCGCCAGCCTGGCCCGCGCGAGCACGGGTGGGCACGAACACGCGGCTCCAGGTTTCTTTGACGTGAGCGGCATGAGACGAGTGATGCTCGTTTTAACGACATATTTCATTTCGCCCAGTGTCTCCAAAGTATTACAATTTCCACATATAATCGGTGCGAACATATCGGGGCATCTCCTCTTCTTTCCTTCCCTCCCCGTGAGCCCGGGGCCCGGCCCGTCTCCGCTCGCAGCGGCCGCGCGTCCAGCGCTCGGGGACCGCCCGGGGACCGACCATCCGGGGACCGCCCGGGGACCACCCGGGGCGGGGCGGGGCGCGGCCTCGTACTGACCGCGAGGGTGGCCCCGCCTGGGCGCCCCGCTGCTCCGCCCGGGGAGGGGGAGGGGGAGGGGGAGGGGGGAGGGGGAGGGGGAGGGGGAGGGGGGAGGGGGAGGGGGAGGGGGAGGGGGAGGGGGGAGGGGAGGCGGGGGCGCGCCGCGTCTACAGGCCCCCGAGGGCCCCGAGACCGGGCGGCTGCAGGCGCCGGGAGGACGCCGCGGGGCTCCCCGCAAACCGCCCGGTGGCGTGAGGCCGTCCGGGCAGCGCCGGGCTCACGTGGCCCCTCGGCCCCTCAGTCGCCGCCCGGAGCGGGCCCAGCGCCGCGCGCTGCTCGGGGAGGGCGGGGGCTTCCTGGAGGGGGCCCGGCGCGGCGTCGCCCCCCCCCCCCGCCCGCGGGACCCCGCCCCCCCCCCCCGCCCCGGGCCTGGGCCGCCCCGGCCTCTCGGCGCCTCCCCGCGCGCACCCCCGTCCCGGAGCTCACGGGCCCCGGGAGAGCCGCCCAAGCCCGGGACCAGGGCCCGACCCGGCCGGCCTCGGCGACAGCCGCCCGGCCCAGCGCTCGGCCGGGGGAGGCGACGGGACGGGACGGGGCGGAGCCGCCGGGACCAGGGCACCGGGGCAGCCGGGGACGCGGGCGCACCGGCACCGGCACCGGCACCGGGGCAGGAAGCGGGCGAAGACCTCCCGGGCACGCTCCTCCCTTAAGGCGGAGCCGCTGGAGGCGACGCCGGCCGCCCCGCCTCTGCCCGCCGCGCCCCGCGAGCCCGAAGCCGGCGACGGCCGCAGCCCCCCGCGCCACCGCGACGGCGCCTCCGAGGACGCGGCGGGCTCCGGCCACGACGGCGGCTCCGAGGACGCGGCGGGCGCTCGGGCCGGGGGCTGCGGGCCGCGGCGACGGAGCCGAAGCCGAAGCTGCCGGTCCGACCGATGAGCCGCCTTCCGCATTCCCAGCCACGCAGGCAGCACATTTCCTACTGTTTATAAGCTTTTGAGGATCTCGTTTATTCATGATTGAGGCAGAGACAGAGAAGCAGGCTCCACGCAGGGGCCGACGTGGCTGGGTTCCGGGGCCCCGGAGTCACACCCCGAGCCCAAGGCGGCCCCTTTCCCTATTGCTTAGACAGTCTGTGCAGGCAGGCCACGTGGGGTTGTAGCGGGCCAGCAGGGACTGGCCTGGGTTGCAGAAGCTTCCCTGCATGATCTATAGCTCCTGCAAGCAGACGAGCACACCGAATTCCCTGGCATCATTACGTGTGTGTGTGTGTGTGTGTGTGTGTTCATGCAGAGAGAGGGAGAGGGAGGGGGAGAGTCAGGCTAACGTCCTAGGCCCCTAGAGTAGATTGCTATGTTACATACATGCTGAACCTAAGGTGAATGATGTGGAATATCTGCTTACTTCTTCTAGGATGGGGGCACAGAATCAATTCGATACTTGATTAGTACGATTTGAAAAAAAAATAGAGATTCCAGCCACTCTACAGACTGAGATTTCTATTAGAAATTCAAGGAAGCAGCAACATTGAAATAAGTCTTTGGGAACTTGCCTGTTGAAAGGACTTTCTCTGGTCCCTTGGTGCAGGCGACATGCCTAGCCTTGTCCTGCAAGTGACTGCCTCGGGGTTGAGCTTGGGGGGAAGACGGTGGGGGCAGACGCACAAGTCCCACCTCACAGTAAGCCAGTCCCGCCCCCCTGCTCCAGAGTCACAGGCTCTTCCCTTCTCATCCCTGCCATCTGCTTCAAAACCTCACGTCTGTGGAAACGGATTGGCATTGTGCATTCTCAGCTGACTGTTAGACATATTGTTATGACAATATGGGACATTATGACACAAGGGATTGGCATTGTGCATTCTCAGCTGACTGTTAGACACCTGGTGGCAGGTGGTTTAGCACAGACTCACCTCTGAGACTGGAAGAGCAGCCATCAGCCCTGACCTTGTGAAAATGATTAGCTCCTCACTGAACCAGCTGGCCTAGGAAAAGCTGAGTGCATTGCAGCTCTGTTGGTTTCCTGGTGGTTCTTTTTTGTCCTGCCCTGGGAGGACTGTTTCATATTCCCTCCATGACTTGTGAGCTCCCAGTCCCAACCTCTCCTTCTCCCTCTGATCAGAGCCTTGTCCTCCTATCTTCTGTAAGAACATCTAAAGCCTCTAACGCACATCTACACAACCTCTAACCCCTATCACTTTTAATCCAGAGGAAGGCTTGTCTTGCCAATATTACTTATTTCTGTCCCCGAGAGTTTGATTTAACCAAATCTCTAGCTTTTGACTTCTTCTCTTTCTAGAAGCTTGTCTAAGAAAGCCTATATCACAGAGATTAGAAGTCTGAGGCTCTAGATCACACTCTCTGCTTTTTAGTCTTGGCTCTGCCACTTGCTGGGTAGCCTTGAGAAAGTTAACCTAATTAGTTTCCTTTTCTAACCCATAAGAATAATGCTCCTGGTATATGAGAATCAAAGTAATTAATGAAGGTAAAAGCATTAAGACATTAAATGCATAGAAGATTAAAACATAATCTGTCACATAATGAGCACTCAATAAATGTAGTTTTTATGAAGCCTATGTCACAAAGAACTTAAATGCTACTCCTTTTAGTGTAGTATTTCAATAACTGTTAGCTGTTATTTTACTGTTATTACTACTTTGTAGTTCCGCCGTTCCTCTTGACCACTTTTAACCAAAGGGCTGATGGGAAAGATTTGGAAAGGGAACCGAATGGATTTGTGATCACCTACATATGGTTTCCAATATTATCTATGTCACTTACAAGTGTGTGACCTCTGTCAAGTCATTTATAGACTCGATTCTCAATTTTCTCATTCAGAGAATCGAGTTCAGGACTTCTAACTGGAAGGTTCTGGGTGATGATAGCAAAGTAAAATGTGGCACTTGATAGGTGTTCAGAATTATCACCATCATTATGACTTTCCTGGTGAGCACTTCTGATAAGATGATTCAATACAGTAAGGTGTCATATTATTCACTACTATATAGTTTGGATTTTCAACTGATATTATTTATCTGTGGCAACACTGACTCTATCAACATATTAATGGAGACAACTGCATACATACCAATTTTGTAGCATTTCTGTTATTATAAAGGGACACCTTTTTATTTTTAGTTTGTATCCACATCTGTAGCACCAGAACACCCTTGTCTTTATAAAAAGAAAAAAAAAAAAAACAAACAAACACGAGCTGATATAAATATGTCTAACAATCAGCTGAGAATACACAATGCCAAATGAAAAAAGGTGACAACAGGTTGAAAACAGGGTCTGTCCATGACAAATGGACTCAATGTAGTGATCAGTCACATTTTTCCTACTCAGAAATCTTGTTTGGTGATTTAGGTATTAAGGTCTCCATCCCCCACGCTCCACCACCAAACACACACTCACATGCACCACACATGACACACATACTGTGCTGGGTTTAAGAGAATCATCTCTCTGCTTGGCAGACAAGTTGTAAACACCCACTGTCCTCATGTCCTCACTGGCTACGCAATCACCGGCCCCTCTTACATGTGTCCTCTTAAGAAGACAGGGTGACTCACTGCGCTCTCTCTCTTCCATGAAGAGTTCAGGAGGCAGCGCAGGGAATTGGGTGAGCTTGGGCGCCCTGCAGACTTAAGGAAATGCAAACATTTTGGTATTGCATTTCGAAGTGTTATTACTTTCAGAACTTGGTGAATCTTTGAGAAGCTGTGCATATTTTTACACAATTCATTACTGCTGTGGATAGTTTTTCCCATGGAGCTGCAAATACTCACCAAGGATAAGCAAATACAAAGACCTAAAGGTGAAACCAAAAGTGAGCCCTCAGTGTTAGAGAAGAGATACCGCTGTTGCCTTAGAGCGAAGGATCCTCTCTTATGTGAAAATCATTTGGGAGGCTTGAAAGGTTTTTCTCAAAGAGTTTTTTTTCCAAGAGGTCCTCTTATTTTAAGAGCATTTTATCACATAAGACAAGAATAGATGAGACATGTTCTGCTTTCCTGGAACAAACTTTAAGTTGACCATGAGGGATAAGCTGACCCAGCGGTATTTGGGGGCTAGACAAATGTTCCAATTGTTGTTTTCCAATGTTTGGGTTTTTATAAACCAAAAACACGTTTTGCCCTAAGCTCTTTCCCCTGGATTTTAACAAGTCATGTGTATTTGAAGGGAAATTAAATCCAGATGTGTCCAATCTATTTGCACTTAAATCATTAAAGTGTTGTTTTGTAAGATTATTTAGGTGACCAGGAAACCTTTCGAACATCTTTAGAACTCTGCTTCTTACACCACAGAAGTCCTCATTCTGTGAAGAGCTCACATTTCCCCCAGGCCCTGTAGCCTGACCTTATAATACATTCATAAATCAGATTCCTAAGACTGTTCTAATTTAGTGGGTTGATGCCACATGATTTCCCAATTCCAAGAACGGAAATAAGCTTGTATGTGTGCTACCAAAAAAACAAATGACTCCAAAGGACCTTGGCAACAGTGATAGCTTGTCCAATTTTGGAATGAGAAGACAGTGGCCAAATTAGGAATAAAAATATACCCTGTAGACACAGAATATACAGATAATTGAAAGCTGGAAATGGATCCAAAATAGTGCTTGGGATTATCACAAAGACTGAAGAATGGGAAGCAAAAGTAATCCTAGTCAGTAGGCCACATAATGAATCATGCACCTGAAGGGCTTGTTACCACAGGTGGTTGCAATGATAGGTTTAAAACTCACAATTGTTGTGGGAGAAAAACCTAGGCAGGTTATTGCATCACCCTTTGCAAAGATGGTATTTTATGCAGGGCTGATGCAGGAATAAATAGGAGTCATTAATGCTAAGGTGCCCTGCAAAGACTTGCCAGAGCTTCCCATTGGAACCTCTGCTGAACACACATAGTGGGAATCCATTACCTTCACCACACCAAGTCAAAGGAATATGTTAAGATCAAGCTCATAGTTTGACTATCCCAAACTAGTCCTTCTAGCAAGGCTAAGTCCAATCACAGCTCAACATACCACATTATAAAAGTTAAAATCAATTCTAATGCTGGCAGCCTTTCCACCTGGAGAGCTCTATAAAAGCTCTTGTAAACTACACCCAGTTTAATGAATACAATCATAAAGGGAGTTTTGTCTTGTAATGGACACTGACAGCTAAGCAGGAGGTCCCAGGGTCTCTCTTTCCAAAAACATGCTGTAGATCTAGACCAGACCTATGCATAGAGCTGTGCTACGGAGGGCTTGGCTCATGGCTAGACTAACTACAAAATATTTGCCAGAGGATGATCTCTGTTTTTCACGCAGCTGCCCTTTTCTGAATATCAGCAAGACAGTCAATGTTAAACACATGTTTAAAGAGAGAAGTAGGTGAGGGGTGCCTGAGTGTCTCAGTTGCTTAAACATCTGCCTTAGGCTTAGGTCATGATCTCTGGGTCCTGGGATCAAGCCCCATGAGGAGCTCCCTGCTCAACAGGGAGTCTGCTTCTCCCTCTCCTTCCATCTGTCCTCCTGCCTCCTGCTTGTGTACGGATGGGCGCGCACGTGTGCTCTCTCTCTCCCTCTCTCTCTCTCGCTCTCTCTCTCTCAAATAAAAAATAAATAAATAAAATCTTAAAAAAAGAAAAAAAGCATTTTAAGGTAAGAGGTTAACACACACACTATCATGTTGTCATTTCCTCACCACTTCAGAAACCACATTTCAACTCACTGCATCCTGGTATAGAAATGCCAGTGTGCTAGGGGAGAACCTTGCCTTTCCTGAACACAGACAAAAGGCAGAGGGCCCGGGTCTAAAGGTGTGATGGGTGAGGACCATGTGCCAGGCTTGGACTAGCCACTTTGTACACAACTAGCTCTCAAAGTAATCCTGTGTGGGAGGGAAAATTAACACTATTGAATGTCTTCTTCATCAGCAACTTGACAGATTAATTGGGTCATTTAATCCACCCAAAATGCCTGGAATGATGTTTTGAAGCTTGCCTGAGTTTTACTTTCCCCAGTGAAATAAATATATCAAGTATTCTACAATTTTTAGTAGTTATATGGCATTGCACTGGATAAATATACCATATTTTATTATAATCTCATATTGTTGAACATTTATAATATTTGTAATGTTTTGCTCTTATAGATAATGCAACAATAAACTCCCTTTTAAATGAGATTTTGTGCACCTCTCTAATAATTTTGTCAAACAATTACTAGAAACAAATTTTGGGGTCAAAGAGTTGGCACATTTTAAAGAATTTTGGTTCGTATATCAAATCCTTTCCTGAGATATGGAATTATACATATTCCCTACCTAGTGTGCATGAATTTTCTTATAAAACTATGGTCTCTTTTGGGCCTATGATTTTAACCACTCCTTGTGACTGTAGATTGATATTCATTATTAGCTTATTGCTACTCATTACTACACAAATCTTGTTAATTTGTAGGGATTTTTTTCCTTTTAAAAGAAATTGCCAGAAGTTTATCCAATACATTGGTTCTTATTTGCTAGTTTTTTAACTAAAAAAATTGAATTCCTATACTTGTCAATGGTAACACTTTTCATTTCTTTCACTTATTTTTCACTATCTCTAAAATTTTCTTTGAGTTTTTAAAAAAATTTTTAAAAATTAAAAAAAAATTCTAATGAGAGAATGGAATGCTGTTTTTCTTTGTTTGTTTGTTTGTTTTTAAGTTCTCTAGTGGAAGTAACAGATTAAGATTGCTCTGTAACGTTTAAATTTTCAAGCAGGCTAGCAGTGTAGTTTGATTACTTCCGTGAATTAACAATGATTAAAAGAGTAATTTTAAAGTCCAAATGCCGGAAAGTTTTGTTTTGTTTTTAACTTTTTTTACTAATTTCTGGTGTCGCTTCATGATAGTTTGAGGATTGGGTCTACCCACCCTATTTCAACTCTCAAGAATTTATTAACATCTAGGGCAATAATTTTCAACCTGTTGTTATTGTTCAGTCAATGCAACACTTAAAAATTGAAGCCTTAATTGAAACCACAATACGTAAAAAGATGAAAAGCAAAGTATATTTAGTTAAAGGGAGAACTGAGAGGCCTACAAAGACATTCATAATTAGGGCCCCTTAGTTTTGCCTAAGGCAATCCCAAGACTCTTTCGAAACCCTATGGCTTTACATAGAGCAGTTTGTGTCAGTACATGATCGAGAGAGGTGTTCACAGGTCCTTGAAAAGAAGGGAAATTATCTTTCCCTGCAGACTGATACATTGTTAATTGAAGATTATCACTAATGATTCAAGTCACCTATGTACTTACTTAAATGTCAGAATGCTTATATTAAACATCAGAATCCGGATGTTTTTCTATGTACTCCATGTTGGTCTTATTTTCTGTCATTCTTTTTTGTTTTTTCTCATTTTCCTAGAAACATTTGTGAGAACTTCTGAAGCTTACCTTCTGTGTTACTGATGAGCTTTTCTGTCACCAATTCTGATTTCTTACCATTTCCAATAAAGATCTGAAATCAACCATTGCATTTTAGTTTGATATGTACTAGGCACTGCTGGAATTACTTTGAATTTTGCAGTAAGTCAATGAAACAGGTATTATTTTAATCCCCACTATATACACAGGAAACCAGGGATCCCTGGGTGGCGCAGCGGGAAACCAAGTCTCAGCAAGGTCAAGTGATCTGCCCAAGGTCTCGCAGCTAAGAAGCTAGGTTTTGAAGGATTTGGGTCCAGAGCTCTTTTTTTTTTTTTTTTTTTTTTTTTTTTAAGATTTTATTGATTTATTCATGAGAAACACAGAGAGAGAAGTGGAGACACAAGTAGAGGGAGAAGCAGGCTCCCTGCAGGAAGTCTGATACTAGACTTGATTCCAGGACCCTGGGATCATACCCTCATCTGAAGGCAGATACTCAACCACTGAGCCACCAAGGCATCCTGGATCGAGTTCTTATGATGAACTAGACTTTATCAGTCCTAGTTTATGAGAACTTTATCATAAATCATTTTCACATTGCTTTATTATTTGCATTTCTTCAGGAGCTTATTCTCTTGTTACTTTTATTGTTCATATTTCTTTTTTTATCTTTTTAAAGATTTTATTTATTTATTCATGAGAGACACAGAGAGAGAAGCAGAGACATAGACAGAGGGAGAAGCAGGCTCCATGCAGGGAGCCCGATGTGGGACTTGATCCTGGGACTCCAGGCAGGTGCTAAACCACTGAACCATCCAGGCATCCCTGTTCATATTTCTTAATAGTTATTTTATCTGATTTCTCTCTCTCTCTCTCTCTCTCTCTTTCACACACACACACACACACACATGCACACACACACACACACACACTCCCCCGGCATATCTAGCAGTATAACTAGAACCAGCTTTTGGACTGGTGCTTAGATTTCTTTCCATAATGAGATTGGGAAACATCAGAGATCCAGTCCCAGAGCCTGCGGCTGCTGGCCCCATGTCTGGTTATGCAGTTGTCTGGATCCCTCTTTACAGCCCTTGTAAGTAGATTGATGTAAACCAATGCTCTCGGCAGCAGTTGAAACTTTTTCCACTTCCTTTCAGAGTGGGGGTGCCCCTCCCCTCAAGCCAGGTTTCATGCGGCTGGTTCTGGGCTCTGACACATATGGACACTCTGTGCTTCCAATATCCTAAAGGAATCAACCCCCAGTTGCTTTGATCTATTCTAGTTATGAGGGCTTAAGCAGCTCCTGCCTGCTCTCTGATTTCTGGTCCACAGAGATGTGCATCTCTGTGTGGCAACAATTGTGTCCTTTCAGTTTCCTTAAATACGATTTTTCTTTCCCCTTATGTTACTGTAACAGTGCACATAAAACTTGGAATCTTGATACCACCTTTACCAAATGTCCAATAAATCATTCTGAGATGTCTTGAGAGATTTTCTCTGTGCCTTCATTTTATTATTCCTTAGTATCTTTTTCTCATTTGCTCCTTGTGCTATTGTAGTGTCTCCTATCTATTTCTCTGAAAAGAAAACGAGATTGATGGAGTAAGTATTTTCTAGCTGACAAGGTCCATAACATGCCCTTGGCCTTGTGTGTGGCTCGTTTACAACTGGAAATGATTTACAATTGGTGGACAAATTGAGGAACACGGTTTCTCACCTAATTCCCAGTGACTGGCCCACATCCCACTAGCACAACTGTCCTGAGCTTACACTTTCTCTGACCCCCAGTGCCTGTGTCCCTGTCCCCATAAACTACTCCCAGCATGCCCTGGGGTATCTGCTCTCACCTCTAACTCCTTCTTGTGGCTGAAGCTCCCAGAATACAACATACCACGGCCAGGCCGTCTCTTTCCTTCTTTGTGCCTCTTAGCCTTCCATACACGCTTCCTGCTCCAGGTTTTCTTAGAAGTTAAAATCTCCAAATCAACAAGGAAGAGAGACATTGGTGATGGGTTTGGGGTATGTGGAAGGCTTAGCTCGTGAACTGCATGGAGGCCACACTGTTTCCAGCATGGTACAGACATTAGATCCATGAGCCAGGGCGCAGCACTAGACGACAAATCTCCCTACCTCAGCTGAACCAGTCTAGTTCTATGTTGTCTGGGGAGGCACACCCAGGTAAACTATTTTGATTTCTATTTGTATCTCATATATCACATCACTGGTGGAGTTCTTTCCAGGATTCTGGCAGTATATTGGCTGTCAGTTTCACTTTTGTATAAATGTTCATTCTTTTTGCTGTCTTTATGCTTATTCGAGTAGGAAGTGAGGTGAGGTGGTGTCAGGATCCGTTGGACAAATGACTGTAAACCAGAAATCTGCCACTGATTTTATTTTTTAATACAATTTCGTCTGCAACTATGAATAATTAGTAAGGTCCTATTTCACCATGTTGGCAAGAAAATTTCGGTTATTCCCCTCAGTGTAGACATTTTAAAAAAATCTCTGTCAGACTGACGACTCAGAGGCCACCTGTTGAAACTCCCCACTTGTCGGGCCTTGTGAGACGCTGCTCAGTCCATTTTTGGAAGTCAGTCTGGTCCAACTTAAACTACAAGACACATAAATATCTTTGAAATCAGAAGTCTCAGTTTGAATGCCTTATTCAGAACTGGCATCAGTACACACAACCCCTTTGCGTGAGTTTAGAAAAAAGTTAAGCCTTCATGAAGAAATATTACTTCTACCTGTTAAATAATTGCTATATTACACTTACTTTTGCATAGCAAGATGCTTTACTATAATTGCCAGAAATCTGTCAAGATAAATATAGACACAGCGTTTACAGCAGGGATAGTTTCCCTTAGAGTTGTGCGCTGTACTCCTCACATAACTGCACATGACAAACCTGCTCCTGTGCTCTTTTTGCTCAGAAAACTTCTTTTGGAGATGACAGGAGAACTTATGGTTAAAAAGAGCAGGTTAAACAACTGCCTACTCTTCTGAAACCTCACTAGAATCAAAGGGAAGGAAGGAAGTTTAAGGCATTTGCCCGCAAGGCAGGAGTGAAAGAAATGGAAATAAAATTGTGACAGTTTGAAAGCAAAAGGATGACTGAGAAATGAAATAGCAGGAATTACAATGAATACTTGTTTCATCCACTTGCCCCTCAACCTCTGGCAATCACCAATCTGTTTTCTGTATCGATGAGCTTGGTTTTAAATTTTTTTAAAAAGATTACACCTATAAGTGAGATTATATGGTTTTGTCTTTCTCTGCCTCATTTTGCTTAGCATAATGCCATCAAGTTCCACCTGTGTTGCTGCAAATGGTAAGATTTTATTCTTTTTATGGCTGAGTAATATTCCAGTGTGTGTGTGTGGGGGGGGTGTATGCATGTGCACACATGCATATCTCATGTGTTCTTTATGAATTCATCTGTGGATGGACACTTAAATTGTTTCCATATCTTGGATATTGTAAATAATGCTGCAGTGAACACAGAGGTGCAGATACTATTTTAAATTAGTGTGTTTGTCTTCTTTGGATAAATACCCAGAAGTGAAAATGCTGAATTGTGAGCATTGTGGTATTTTTAATTTCTTGAGGAACCTCCATACTGTTTTCCAGAGTAGCTGCACTCATTTACATTCCCACCAAATACATAAGAGTTTCCTTTTCTCCATAGCCTTGCCAACACTTGTTATTTCTTGTCTTTTTGATAATAGCTTTCAGTTATAAAATAAAAAAGTCATTGGGATGTAAAGGACAGCATGGGGGACTATTTGAAAGCTGTTAAGACAAAAGATCTTAAAAGATCTCATCACAAGCAAAAAGAATTCAGTAATTATGTGTGGTGACAGATGTTACCTAGAATTATTCTGGTGATCATTTTGCAAGTATCAAATCATTATGTTGTACACCTAAAACTAATATGATGTTATGGGTCCTTTATACCTCAATAAAAACCATTATATATAGCTCTCTGCATCAAACTGATGTATGTGGATTTAATTAAAATTACTTCTGACCATAAAAACGGCAAACACTAAGCTGTGGGAGAAGCTAGAGAGAATATGATTGGCACCACGGAGCCCCCCCGCCGCAACCTCCATTTAGCTACTGAATGTTGGGATTGTAAATCATGTATTATCACTTAGTTTCCAGGCATGGGTAGCCAGGCACACACCCTACAGAGAAAAGAAGTTTCTTCACTTAGAATCTGACCATCCCCAAGAGGATATGTCCAAAGAGATTGACTTCAGTAGATCCCAGATCACCATCCTGCATGCCCCAACGCGGGGAGGTAGTTTGATTGTTCAAACTATGCAATTTTCTATGAATTCTGTAAAATATAATCTTGATTTTTTGAGTATAGTAGACACACAATGTTGCATTAGTTTTAGGTGTACCATCTAGTGATTTGACAAGCTTATACATTATGCTCTGTTCACCACAAGTATAACTGTCATCTGTCCTGATACATGGTACATCTCTATTACTGTATCATTGACTCTATTCATTATGCTATGCTTTTTAATATAATTTTGATTTTTTAAAAAATATTTCTGGGGATCCCTGGGTGGCGCAGCGGTTTGGCGCCTGCCTTTGGCCCAGGGCGCGATCCTGGAGGCCCGGGATCGAATCCCACGTCGGGCTTCCGGTGCATGGAGCCTGCTTCTCCCTCTGCCTGTGTCTCTGCCTCTCTCTCTCTCTCTCACTGTGTGCCTATCATAAATAAATAAAAAATTTAAAAAAAAATATTTCTTTATTTATTCATTCACAAGAGACAGAGAGAGACGCAGAGACATAGGCTGAGGGAGAAGCAGGCTCCCTGCGGAGATCCTGATGCAGGACTCGATCCCAGGACCCCAGGATCACGACCTGAGCCAAAGGCAGACAGACGCTCAATCACTGAGCTACCCAGGCGTCTCATAATTTTGATTTTTTTAAAAACAAATCTAAAAAAAATAAAATAAAAATAAAATAAAATAAAAACAAATCTATATTAGAATCATGGAAAGAAAAACGCAGATAGGTATAAGGGCGAGATAAATTAAAAGATATTAAGGAATGAACGAAGATTGGATAAGGACAAAATAGAGAAAGGGACACCACCCCACTTCTACCCTCCACCCCACTAAATTATGATGAAGAGGCAGGGGTGGTGGAAATGGAGCACACTGGACACCGAAATGTAGGAGGACGCTGCTAAACACCATTGGGATATCTGGTCTGGGTAGGAGGGAAGCCTATTCTAATACATGACAAACACTGGTTTTGTTTATAAACTATGTTTACAACACAGTTTTAAGTATAGTTGACACATTAATTTCAGGTGTATGACATGGCGATTTGGCAAGTCTATATGCTATGCTATTCTCACCACAAGGGTAGTGACCATCTGTCAATCATTCAACCCTATTAAATACCATTGATTATATGATGTGCACTATTTTTAATTGGTTGAGGATGGAAAAGAGGTACATGTCATTTAGAGAGTGCCTACATTTGATGCCTCAGAAAAGGAGGTAGCACATCCACCTGTGCCTGCCTGAGTCCATCCTGGCTTCCTGCTGCCTTTTCCTCCAGCCCACCACCTCCTCACTCCACTGGCTCCCATCCCATTCAGAGCAGCTTCTCTGCTGCTACCTCTCACCTGGCAGTAAAACCAGTAACAATTCTGGACGGGGTGGGGCAATCCCCTTTCTCTTAGTTTCAATACAAAGTTCATTTTTCAAGAATCTATACTGAGGAAGCACATTAAAAAGGACAAAACAAACTTCCAAAGTTTACATGCCTTCCTCATCTGTCTGGGCTCAATGGACACCCTTTAGGAAGCACCAGATGATCCCTCTTTTCTGGTTGTGAGCCCCTTTTCACAATCTCTGCCCACATCACACATTTACCCAGATGACAAGAATGAGATTGGGACTATATCCCAGGAAGAGAGCTAAGAGAGCTACTGGAAATCAAATTAGAAGGAAAACATAGGAATCCACAATAACTTAAAGAGCTCTGAATTGTTTAAGGAAAAGTAGAAAGATAAGTCATCACTTTAAAAAGTTTGAATTACTTTGTCTCAGACTGTAAAAGAGTTTTTCTCATCCATTTCTTTCTTGAACTCAGCAGATGATTGGCTTCTGTGGAAAGGTGGACATTTCATGGATTGCCACAGAGAAGTAGTCATGGACAGATGTGTACCTTTCCACAGCACTCAACAGGCAGAAAGGCCACCTCACTAAATGTTCTTTCCGATCCTTTCTGATGCATGCCAGAATTATTTTCCCACAGAAGAAGCTATTGATTCCCATCACAACAGACATAACTGAGATATTCATTGCACAAGGGAAAGAATTGAGTAATTTTCAATGAACCATGAGAACATTATCTGTTATGTGAATTATTCATAACGACACAAGACCTACTCCTTCAACTACCTGACAAGACAGACTTTCAAAGATAAAGATTCTTATTGTGCTCAGTACAATTCCATCTTGTCTTAAACATATCTTTGAAAGTAAGAATAATACAAAATGTGAAGTTTTGATGGGATTCTAAATACAATATCTGTGTGTTAATCATCTATATTTGTATTATTTACACTTCTTCCCATCAGCATGAAAGATTTTTACATTGGTTACATTTATCTAACATTGATCTGATACAAGGAAACAGAGTCTGGACTGGCACTCATACTTCAGTCCCCTTGCCAAATAATATATGATGTACCAGAATTGGCTAAAGAAGATCCAAACTGCACAATTAGGCAGGCAAACAATAGTACAGTGGGGTCCTAGACTTTAAAAAAAATTATTAAAAGCAATGGACGTTTGTCTCAGAAAATTGCAGAGAGGAAGTTATGCTTAAAATTACAAGGGCTTATGGACTTCCCCGGAAGTATTGAATATGAATTCTGTTTTTCCAAAATAAAGAGTAGGCAAGTTCTTGCTAAAGGTAATTTTCAAATTTGTGTCTGACTTGAAGAAATTTTTAATGGTTTCTACTAATGGGTACATTTTGGTCAGGAAGATAATATGGCATTTGACATGAAGCCTCAAGGTTTTCACATAACGGCTGTTGGTCAATACTGAGGCTTGGTGCATTTACTGAGGAAAATCTTCATGCCTCAAATTATTGCTTCAAAGAGTATAAAACCAAAATAATAGACAGAGAAAAGTTGTTAAAAAAAAAAAAAAACAGTGGGAGGAGGATGTCCTTTAAATAGAAGGGTAGGGCTGTCACCTAATTTACAATTTATAGCTATGACAACAAACAGGATGTCAGGCTGTGTCCCTCTCACAGGGTGTATAAATCAAAAGAAGTGCTATTGCTACACTGAACTATGCTGTTCACAGAGAACAGCAACTTAGAGAGACCAGCTTGCATCACTATTCATTGAACAAGACTAGAGGGCTATTATCCTTGAAATATAAAACATGCAAGATGATATTCATCAAGGCCAAGAGGATTCTAATTCTCCATCCAATGGCCAACATCTGGCTGGAATTGTTGGGAATATTAGACACTTGACCATTTTGCCCCTTCTTTTCTCACTATATTTTATATGCCCATTGGTTTAGCTCTTTGTGCAACATAATCTGACTGGACCATTTATATACTTCTAGAGTTCAAATTATTTGATTTCTCTTAAAGTTATCATTCCTTGATGTATGATTCTCTTCAGATTCATCTTAGTTTTGATTCCTGAAGCTTTGTTCTCTGGTGACGCTCTTGGGTCCAATTTTATAGGAACTTTTAGTCTAGGGAACAAAAATGACAGTCACAAAAGGCTGATGTTTATGAAGAAAGCCAGGATGCTTATAATGGTACTGCCCTTGCACTGATTTGGAAGAGCATATTTAAAAAAGGCAAATTACCTTTTCTATACCAAGGAAATCATCTGATAATACGTTTTTTAAAAATTATCAAATAAGTAATTAGCATTAAATGTTTTTGACTTCACCCCACAAGGGAATGGTCCCAGAAGAGGGCTTTAAACTTGCTTCTAAACCTGGTCTTAAAAGAAAATTATTTTTAAAAATCTTATTAGACAAATTAAACCTTAGTTATTATCTAGCCAGAGGCCATACATTTGAAATTTAAAGTCTCTGACTTCTAATCACTATGCAGCCAGCAGTTTGTTCTGCGACCTTAGGCAAGTCACTTAACCTCTTACTGGTTCACACTTCGTCCTCTGCAAAATATACACATTAACATTAGCCGTCTTGGAAATGATCATGAAGCACTTGTGAATACTGACATAAAATAATGCTGTCCTTCTTTTACAAGATGTGGTTACTGATGTGAAGTTTGGCATATAATAGGCAACTCAATAAATGTTTATTATGTGTATTAATGAATGGATGGGTGATCCAAATGTACTTTGCCCTATTTTTCATTCAGACAGCCCTGGAAATCCTTTCAATATATATATATATATATGGCTCATGAGTACATTCTGTTCAGGAAGACAATGTGTATATATATATATACACATACATATACACACACAGAGAAAGAGAGAAAGAGAGAGCGCCTATATATACATACATATATAGGCTGTATGTATACATACTTACACACACCCACGTATACATGTATATATAGGCTCTCTCTATATATAGATACATTCCCACAGTGCTATGCATCTCTCTCATTCATCTCATATCATCTCTCTCATTCCCATGTTCTTCTTCAGGACACCTCTTTCTTTTCAAACTGTTGTTCCCCAAACTGATCCCACCTATCATTCCTTAACTCATTCCAGTGCTAAACCAAACTAGTTCAGGGCTGGCCTGTAATGACAAGATAGATAAAAATAGATGGACACTTATCCAAAGAATTGGGATAGATTATCAACATCAAGCAGTGGTGTTCCAACTGTCTGCCTGTCTTTTAATAATAATCCAATTATCAACAACTGACTCACTGAAGAAGAAAGAATATTTCTCAAGCATGCAACATTCATGACCTCCAGGGATGCTTCTAGAATAGGCAGTCACATGGATAATATAAAAGAGAGAGAAGTTCTCCTGGCTCCAGGGGACCTGTAATTTGCCACCTCATAAAGCTTAACAAATATTTCCCAGGTCTGGCATTTACAGTGCATGTTAGCCTGTGGCAATGAATGGACTCATCCTCAAATTCTCTATAGGTTCTGTAAGATTTCCTCAGACCTAAAGTTTCCAAATCAAAACAGTAAGATTATCGTTATCTTAAAACAATTGAAGCATTTTTTTTTTCTTTTTCATGGCTAACTGATGAATTTTTACTCTAAAGCTCAGTATTCTCTGAGCCTCCTGGACAGTTATAGATCCCATGGCCCACTGAAGTTTAAATTTCAAATCTTCATACATTTTATTTTATTTATTTATTTTTTAATTTTTATTTATTTATGATAGTCACACAGAGAGAAAGAGAGAGAGGCAGAGACACAGGCAGAGGAAGAAGCAGGCTCCATGCACCGGGAGCCCGATGTGGGATTCAATCCCGGGTCTCCAGGATCGCGCCCTGGGCCAAAGGCAGGCGCCAAACCGCTGCGCCACCCAGGGATCCCTTAAAGAAAGGATAGAGATAGTAGAACAGCATAGGCTAAACAGAGGGGGCTTTATTGACTACGTTTTTTAAACAATGCTCGGCCAAAAAAGCCAACAAGCTACAAGAGCCTGTCCATTTTGCCCTTTGGCTGCAGCATAGTCATGACTGGAATATTTCATGGTAAGTGATAAGCCCATGGTTATCAAGAGTTCCAATAAGGCAACCAGATGATGAAGTCAGGGCTGTAGGGTTGGCAGGAAACTTTCGAGATCTGGATGATGACACTGAGACCTAAAGAAGTGACCAAACCAAATACTTGCTATGAGCAACAGAATGCCCACACCTGGAGAGTTAAGTTATAATGCTTGGCACTCAGGTAATGAGGAAATGATTTGATGGGTCATTTAATGGTCTTTTGCCATTAAGCAGATTTGAGTATTTCCTTTAATTCCAAAAAGGGCACAAACATTTTAGCACTGAGAACTTTTTAAATGCCTCCTTTTATACTAGTTCAGTCTTAAATTCCTTTGTGTTAAGACTAATGATCAGCAACCTACTCCCTTTCCTATTGGCTTTAAATAAAAATGCCCTTGATATCATTGGAGGGTAGCCAACAAAAGAGGGCAAGAGAGGGTAGAGAAGACGCACCCAGTTTTTAACTGCCTCAGCTCTAAAGGGATATACTTCATTAAACTTGTACAATGTCACCTGTCAATTACATCTCCATTCACCTGGGGGAAATTGCTGCTAATATTAGTAGAACGATTCATATGAAACTTCAAAGGGTTTAAAAAAAGATCAAGTCTATTCATAGAAAATAAACACATAAAGGGACACACTTTATTCCCACTCTCATTCCATTTGCAGCCACAAGTCACAGGTCCCCATCCTCTCTCACACCATTTAGATCCCTGCATAGCTTGTATCACAACCTAAAGATGGCAATAGTCTCAGAGTAAACTGAGTCACAGGCACTCCTGGATCCAGGGGCTTAAAGCAGCTTCAGCAAGATTCTGTATCTCCCTTCCGTTTCTTGCCTTTGCTTTGCCTTCGCCTTTGTAGGCTTCCTTCTCAGGCAAGCTGTCACGACCCACCAGCCATGATGGCCAATTAAGAGCTTACAGTGTGCTGTCTTTAGAGCCAGCAATCTCAAAAGAAAAAGAAAATGACAAAAATCACCCCTCTCTCTCATGAAATCCATAGCAATCCCTAATAATAAATTGGACTGATCTTACTTGAGGTGCATGCTTACCACTGAAGCAAAGTATGTAGTAGTAGGGGCTACTCCAGTCAGGCTCTCCCATGGGAGAAGAGGTGGGGTCATGGGACTTATTGCTCAAAAGGACTTTGGGAAGGAGCAGTTTCTGAAAGGAAAAGCTGTTGGCGTACAAGGAAGTCCCAACGGTTCTGACGGACAGCATTAAGAATGGGACATAAACAGACATGGAACTTGTGAATTTGCTTATTATGATTTCTTCCTGTCTTTGTTTTCTTTTAGTCTTTAGGAACACATATCTTCTCATTTATGTTTGATACTTGGTTATAAGAAGAAAACTATAGTTCTCCTTTTCTTTCTTTTTTTTTCTCTCTCCTTCTCTTTCATTCTACTGCAGAATTTCCCAGGTTAAGGATCATGTTACTTCTCTAAAAACAGCTTTAAGTAACTGAGGTGGCATTCCATAAAAAATAAATTTTGATAAATATCTTGATAAAAAGATCTCTTAAACCACTGATAAAATCAGATTAAATTTTATTTATTTTCATTTGGGAGAGTATTTTGCTTTTGGGGCTTTTAAAGCCTCTTGCTGGATGTGAGCATTTTGTCTACTAGGGAGATTGGAAGTTTCTTAACTTAAGTATGTATAGTTCATAGTTGCCAGACCTCTGATGTCTTTCAAATCTGTACCATGTGGATGGTGCCTAGTTTGAAATATTGATTGATTGACTACTTATTGAGGAAAAGTTATTATTAATAGTATTTTTTTATTTTAATTCCAGTGTGGTTAATATACTGTGTTATATTAGCTTCTGGTATACAGTACAGTATTATTAATATTAAATATTAGTACCTACCATATGCCACTCACATTGGGCTAGGCACTGGGGGGGTATAGCTATGACCTTGAGTTACATCTACAAAGACCTTTCTTCCAAATCAGATTAATAGGCACAGTTTCCATGGATTGAGACATGGACATGTCCTCTTGAGGGCCTACTACAGAGGACTACCTTTCCTGAAGCTAGTCGACATTAAAGTTGAGGCCCAGAGGATGAGTCAATGTCTGGGGAGTTGAGGTTGGAGAGTCTTCCAGACTGGGAACAGCATGTTCAAAGCCTAGAGGCAAGAGTGTGGTGCAATCAAAGAACTGAAAGAAGTTCCCATTTGGGCCCAGCTCGGAGCATTGGGAAAATAAAATAGGGGGAAAAGCTGGAGCCAGATTGTGTGTAAGCCACATGAAGGAGTTTTAAGTTTATCTTTAGGCAATGGAAAGCCATTGAATGTTGTAACACGAGGAGAGATATAATCAAATATGCACTTTGGGAAGATCTCTGGCTGGTGTATTGAAAATAAATTAGGAGAGATTAGAGTAGGAACAGGGCACCCAGGAGGAGGTGACTATCGTGGGCCAGAGAAAGATACTGTTGAGGTAAAGATAAAAAGAGATAGCTAGGGAGGTCTGGGTGGCTCAGCAGTTAAGCATCTGCCTTCTGCTCAGGGCATGATCCTGGGGTTCTGGGATGAATAAATAAATCAATCTTTTTTTTTTTTTTTTTTAAGATCATATTCTGAAGTACTAGAGGTTAGGACTTCAACATATACCATTAAACTCATGGCTTTCAGGAACCCTGGATGTCTTTCCTGATACCTCACTCTCCATCTCCTCTCCACATGGAAACCATCTGAATGTTCTTCCAGTTCTACCTTAAATACATGTTGTTTCTAGTTATCTCTCTCTCTTTTTTAAAGATTTTATTTATTCATGAGAGACACACACACAGAGAGGCAGAGACACAGGCAGAGGGAGAAGCAGGCTCCCTGCAGGGAGCCCGATGTGGGACTTGAGACCCTGGAATCACGCCCTGAGCAGAAGGCAGATGCTCAACCGCTGAGCCACCCAGGTGTCCCCAGAATATGATCTTATTTAGAGACAGGACTTCCCAGACGTTGTCACATTAAAATAAGTTCATTAGCATGAGCTCTAGTCCAACATGATGGGTATCCTTATAATACAGGAGAATTTGAAGACAGACATCTACTTCTACACGAGGAGAACACCTTATGAAGATGAAGGCAGAGATCGGGGTGGTGCTGTATACTCCAAGTAATGGTAAAAGTTGACAGCAAAACATCAGAAGCTAGGAGAAAAGATGGAATGGATTCTCCCTCACAGCTCCTAGAAGGAACCAATCCTGTTGACACCTAGATCTCAGACTTCTAGTCTCCAGGAGTGTGAGACAAATTTCTATGGTTTAAGCCACTCAGATTGTAGTACTTCGTAAAGGCAACCCAGAAAACTAATAACCTGAGACATTGGTGGTGCCACCTGCTAAGCTAGAGAGCACAGGACAAAGAGCTAGCTGGTGAAAAATAATGCTCTTAACCTACCAACAGAAGTAATTTTCCAGCCACACATCAAAGAATTATCCCTTTTCATCTGAAATTGAGATAATATGTAACTTAAAGCCAGTTTCCAAATGATCGAGAAACTAACCATTTGAACTAAATACCCAGCCAAACAATAAATCCAGTGTAAAGGTGGAAAAAAGACATCTCAAATGGCTAAAGAGCTTTACTTTTTTAATTTACTAATAGGATTAGCCTAGAAAACAATAGCATAGCCACATGGTGTTTCCCTTAGGCCATGCTTTCCTCTCCAGCTCCAGCCCCAGCCACATCCTTCCTAATTCCTGGACTGTACTATTATTCCCTTTACCACCCTAGGCCAAATGGCTGCAAGAAACCAGATTGCTCCAGAGGACCTCCACCGGAGTCCAAAAGCCAGCAGAATAGTAAAAGTTGGCAAGAAGAAAAGAAAGGAGATCTTGAAAAGGTACTTTTAATTAGGTGATTCAAAACAGCTAGAGACCATTTATTGACTCATTACCAGAGTATTGTGGTTTTGGGTTCTGGCCTTTAGATAAGTATGGTTTTCCTGTATTTGGTTAGGAAATTTAAAATAATGCAATATCAAACTTCATTGGATAACAGTGATGATGATGATGGTGATGATGATTAGAGATTTTAAAAAGAGAGTTAAAGAAAAACACACATAAATTGGTGAGTTCAGTTTTTCTGGAGCAGTTGATGAAAGTATCAAGTAACTTGTGATTAGACTATGACTTATACTTGTTTTGTTTTCTATATAGCTTATAGTTTTCAGTAAAATCTTGAAAAAGATGATGCAACTCCCTTTGGACAGATACCTATTCATAACAAAGGCATATATTAGCAATCCTATGTAATAATCAGAGAGATTGAGTGTATTTCTCTTCACATGAAAGTTACTTCCTGTTGGAATATCTAAGTGGCACACAGAGACAAAAATGTGGTGGAAATTTAGCAATTCAAGGTGTATTTCTACAACACCAAATGTTGGCAAAGATGTTCAGAGACAGGAATCCATTGCTGGTAGAAATGCAAAATGGTACAGCCACTTTTGAAGACATTTTGGTGGTTTCCTGAAATGCTACATATACTCTTACCATATGATCCAGCAATTGTGCTCCTTGGTATTTACCCAACGAAGTTGAAAATGTATTTATGCACAAAAGCCTGTACACAGACGTTTAGAGCAGCTTCATTCGTAATTGCCAAAACTTGGAAATAATAAAGATACCTTTCAAGTTGGTGAATGGATAAATGAAGTGGGGTACATCCACACAATGGAATATTACTCAGCACTAAAAAGCTATCAAGTCACAAAAGACGTGGAAGAGCCTTAATCGCATATTGCTAAGTAAAAGAAGCCAATCTGAAAAGGCTGCACACTTTAGGATTCCAGTTATATGACACTCTGGAAAAGAGGAAACTAGGGAGACGGTATAAAAGATCAGGGATTGTCAAAGATCATGATGGTTGGGAGTGAATAGGGAGCGAACAGAGAATTTTTAGGGCCATGAAACTACTCTGTATGATGCTGTAATGACACATCACATGTCATCATACATTTGTCCAAACCTATATAATGTACAACACCAAGAGTGAGCTCTAAGATGAACTATGGATTTGGGGTGTCATATTTATTGATGTAGGTTCAACCATTATAACAAATGTGTCCTGTGGTGAGGGGTATTGATCATGAGGAAGTCCATGCATACATAGGAACAGGAGCTATATGGGAAATTTCTGTACCTTCCTCTCAATTTTGCTGTGATCCTAAGAACACTCTAAGAAAAGGGGGTGGGGGGGCTCAAAAATTCTTTTAGCTTGATGATCCTTACTGAAAGGTAATAATTTCAGGAAATAAGAGTGCATTAAACTGTGAGGAGTCACTGGAGGGTTGCAGTGGGTGAGTTTTAAGACCCTTCAGAAAAGCAGATTTTTACAAAGAAGGAACCAGAGACTAGGAATTCAGTGCAAACAATAGCACAGCAGAGGCAAACATCTTAGGTGTTACAGCCTCAGAGCTGTCTGGGTATTGTTTGTTTACTCATTCAACAGATGCTAATTACATGCCTAGAATGTAGCAGGTACTATTTGAGGCTCTTAGGACATAAGTAAATCAAACAGGTAAAGTCCCCTGTCTTCCCAGAGGAAGGGATAGAAAGTATGATAATAAACACATAAAATTAAATCATGTAGTGTTTTAAGAAGGTGATTAAATTGCTAGAGGAAAAAAAAAGCAGAGCTGGGTCAAGAGATTAGGAATGCCAAGGTAGTAGGGGCAGGTTCTAGTTTTAAATATGGTGGTGGTTTGCTTTTTCAAAGACATAATTCAGTTAAGAGTCCACTGGGTATATAATCAGCTCCTGGGCTTGAAAACCATAAAGTGCATCTGTGACAACTGCTAGACACTGAAAATGCACATAACATGTGGGCTTGGAGGTAGTAAAGGCATTTATTATCCTCTGTGGATATTTATAGATGTTCAAATAACATCATATCCTTTACTGTTTCATGAATGCAAGGGATGTGCTGAGTTTCACTATCAAAAGCAAAGGCAAATATGTCTATTTGAAAGATGACACACCTTCACCTCCTCTTCATCTGTAGGCTGCCAAAGGTACAAATCACACCTAATTTATTGGATGTTTCTTTCATCAACATATGAAAATCTTTAAATATTTGAGTTGAATATACTTCCAAAAGATGGTGGTTATGCATTGAGAGTGCTGTGATCTGCCTCATGGTGAAAGAATCCAAGACCAGATAAAGGGTTGCCTTAGTACCCTCTCCTGTTCTAGTAGAAAGGAGGCCCTTAATCACCAGGTTCTGTTCTCAGTCATTAACATTCAGGGGGCTGAAAAAGCATTACTTGGGAAATGAAGCTCATTCATTGATAATTGCAAGGGAGAGAAGGTCCTGAAAATCACACATTAGAGCAACACTTCAACTCAAGATGACTTTATCCTCAATTGACAAAACTATGCCTTGAGATTTGTTTGGTGTTGCCTTTTGCCCCTAAATCGCTCCTTCTGGTAATGAATTCTTAACAAAACATATGTGCTAGGACTGGAGAGGAAGAGAAAGAAGTGATCAAAAAGTTAACAACCTGACCAATGCAATTATTGAATGAAGCTGAACAACTATTAAAACAAAGACTTGTGCAGCCAGAATCCATATCCTGAGTGCCCATAGCAGATGTTTGAGGTGTAAGTTACCTAGGTAACAGATGCTGTTCTGATTTGAATGTCTTGAGTTTGAGGTAGCTTTGAGATGTCAATGGTACACACTTCTTAGTGGGAGAGGATTTGCTGTCCCACATCCAGTCTCCTTTGCTGTTTGGTGGAAATCTCTTTGGTGTTTTGGGTCAGCTAGAGCCTTCCTCTGCCTGCTCCCAGGGCACAGGATCACAGGTAATATGATCTAAGATCAGCCAATGGGATGTTCTAACGGGAGATTTTAATTCTATGTGGGATATCAGGATCCTGACCAGGTGGTCAGTTCACTATGCATGGAGCATAGTCGCAATGATCAAGGCAGCAATATCTGTGGTCATGTCTGCAGAGATAGCCTGTCAGCAAAGTCAAACTTTCCCTCTAGTGGGACTTGTCTGTAATTCCAGCTGTGTAAACTCCTAGAGGTGTCCTGTTCCAGACCTTAAGTCTTTCTCTCAGCCTTACTAGCAATTCTAAAGGTCACAGATAGCCTATAGTAAATTCACTTTCTCTTTAAGTTTCCCTCTCCAAACAAGATCCTTGACTGATAAGATCCATGTGAAACCTGAGAGATGCACTCCTTCATCTCACAAAAGAGGAGAGCTTGTCTCAGAGAGGTTGTGACTTTTTCTGGGTTTCTCAGTAACATGGTGTTCATAGGACCATTCATGGCCTGAATATTGAAAAGATTACTGAAAAAAAAAAAGCCTGAGATAGCAGAGCTAAGTCAGAGATAGATTGAAAGTTTAAGCCTTGGGAACAAATGAACTCACCATTTGAGGGCATGTGGTGGCACCAGAGGAGGGAGTGGGAACTGAACCACAAGAACAGTTACTTTTAAGAAGTGAGAAAACAAAAAAACAAAACAACAACAAAAAACAACTAGAATACACACTAAGGCAAACTAAAAGACTGATAAAATACTAAGAGAAAGGACAGGAGTGTAGGCTTATGAGAGAAAAAATAGGAGTATAACGTCATTGAAATCAAAGCATGAAAAATGATTCCAAAAAGAGTTAATTGATCAGCAGTTGATGACATTATCAACAGCCTACTAACATTCTGGTCACGGGCCTCCACCACCAAGCAACTCTCTGACACCAGCTGGGTGTCCTGCAGTTCAACTCAACTTGGACACTGTCTACCTGGAGATAGCATCAGAGCCCACAGGGTGAAGTCTCCATCCCACAAGACTGCGCCCCCCCCCCCCCCCGCCCCACTTCGTACACCATCACAAGTCCGGGTTGTCACCTGTGCTACTGCCCAGCTGGCTGTAGATCACAGGTTCCAACGATCCCCTTCTTGGGTTCAATTAATTTGCTAGAGCAGCTCATAGAACTCAGAGAAACATTTTACGTTTTGGATTACTAGTTGATTATGGAAGGATATAACTCAGGAACAGTCAGATGGAAGGGATGCAGGGGTAAGATGTGGGGAAAGGGTATGGAGCTTCCATGCTTTCTGAGCTCGCCACCCAGCACCTCCATGTGTTCACCAACCTGGAAGCTCTCCAGACACTTTTGCAGTTTTTATGAAGGCTTCTTTGATGAAATCATTGACCATTGATAATTGAACTCAATCTCCAGACCCTTGCCCCTCCCAGGAGTTTGGAGAGAGGAACTGAAAGTTGCAACCCTCTCATTACAAATTGGGCTCCACCGGCAACCAGGCCCCATCCATGTGGTCAAAAAGTCACTTCCTTAACATAAAAAAGGCATCTTCATTACTCTCATCTCTATTGCTCTGTGCCAGAAACCAGGAGGAAGATCAAATGTATATTTTTATTTTAATCACAATATCACTATGAATTGGGACAATTAATTTTGTAGTTATGGATTTATTTATAAATTGAGATATCTTTAAGATAGAGGCCAAAGCCAGCTTGCAAAGGGTGCAGAGTAAGTGAGGATGTGAGGGTAGCAAATGTCACTTTTTCTTTTAGGAAGTTTTGTGCAGGAAGAAAGGCAGAAAGATGGTGTATGCTGAGCATCAGAGGAGGGAACTTTGTATGGGACAGATGATTTGAACACCAATGAGAAGGAACTAGTTTAGAAGAATGTGTGAGATGAGGATAAAGATTGATCCACGGTTTCTCTTGACTGTCACTCTGTACCTTGTGGCAACCAGGAGAATTAATTAATACATTCAATTCACAAATGGTTAAAGTTGCAAATATTTGAATACTTAGATTTGTACCTGCTTTCTCTTTAGACCATTGATGCCTGGCTGAATATTCTTCTGGTTCAGCATCATGTAGCCATAGCCTGTTGCGTAATCATATTTTCTACATTTGACTCAATTGCTATAATTTGTTTTTATTGTGCACTACCACACAGGAAGAGTTAGATGTTATTCATTCAGCAGGCACAGATATATTCATCACCAGTGGGATTATGCTACCCTTTGATGACAATTACCTGGATAAGTCAAGCCGGAGAAGGTTGGCTGCCTGGGATATCTGGCTGCTTTATGCCTGTATGTGGATTTTGGATGCACTTTGAGTGAGTGACACTATTGATTTCACACTGTATATTTCACACTGGACTCAGACGGTGAAAACCTGTCATCTTCAGGCAACCTCTCTGGAGGAACTATGACGACACTGAGTATCTGAGAAGGAAAGATCTTTTTGAAAAGTTCACAGACTTCAGAAGAGTCGTTTTTCCAGCTGGTGCTATGTATTAGATATATAGCATCTCATTCTGAGTCCCTCTAGCATGAGTGGGTACAGGTATTGATAAAACTTTCCTACTTGCCTTCTGGCTGTATCTTGTGTATAATTATCAGCCTCAATTAGGTTGAATTCTCGACCAGTCTCCAAATTATTAGCTCAAATTATTAGTGTCAAAACTATTCTCCACTTATTAGTTCTGTGATCTTGGGCAAGTTACTTAACTTCACAGAGGTTCAATCTCTCATGTGTAAAGTAATCATATAGACTCTTGGGGGCTGTTGGGGTGATGAAATAAATAAAATGTGCAAAGCACCGAGCACAATGCCTATCACACGGTAAATGCTCAATAGATGGAAGCCCCACTTCCCACTTTCTCTAGACCTTTAGCTGTAATTTTTTTCACAAATAATGATTATAGAGCATTGTGTACAGCCTGGCTAGTGATCTTTCTGTTGATTCATATCCCTTAACATTTTCATACTAAAACACTATGTGACTCTGTTAATATTAAATATGAAAGTTTTTATTGAAAATAGACATTTAGGGAGCACCTGGGTGGCTCAGTCATTTAAGCATCCTTCTCTTGGTTTTGGCTCAGGTCATGATCTCAGGGTTGTGAGATTGAGCCCCATGTCAGGCTCCACCCACAATGGAGAGTCTGCTTGAGATTCTCTCTCCCCCTCCCTCCCTTCTGCCCCTCCCCCTGCTCATGCTCTCTCTCCCCCAAAATAAATATTTTTTTAAAAAAGAAAAAAATAAACTTTTAAATATTATCTCTAATATATTGGCTCAAAAATAAGCCCAACTCATGTCAGATTTCTTGGCATTCAAACAATGTTGGGTTATGATTGGTTAGGCTTTGTCATATCTGTACACAGCATAATCTCCTGCTTTCTCTGAGGTCTCACAAAGCCTCAGTGCTTCCCCCTACCCCATATCATATTGGGAGCACATCAATGCAAAGGCTACCTTATATTGTCTACTCATATCTTCCATGCAAATGGAAAATATGCCTTTGAAATGTGCAGAAATATGTCCATTTAGAAACTTGCATTAGTTGCTTTTATTTCAAAAAGGCATATAAAGAACACTATTGCAATGGGAAAAAAAAATCCTGGTGTCATCTTTGATTCATCTTTTTTCCCCACAGCTAGCAGCCTATCTGCCAGAAAATCTTGAGGGCTTTTTCTTCAAAAGATTTTCAAGACCCAGCAATAAGGATCTTTTTCACAGGTTGCCCCATTCACTCTTGTCTCTTTACAGCCTATTTTCCTCATGGTAGCCAGAGTAATTCGGAAAACCAAATTCATCCCTCTGTTCAAAAACCTGAAATGATTACACTTCTGATTCTGTACCCAAAAGAATTGAAAGGAAGGACTTGAACAGGTATTTATACATCAATGCTCACAGCAACATTATTCATAATAGCCAAAAAGTGGAAGCAACCCAAGTGTCCATCAATGGGTGAATGGATAAACAAAATATGGTGTATGTATATAACAGGACATTCAGCAATAAAAAAGAAAGAAGTTCTGACATGCTACAACATAGATGAACCTGGAAGACCCAAGCGATGAGGACCTTATGCTAAATGAAATAAGCCAGTCATGGAATGATACATATGGTATGTATGTACCTCCACTTACATGAGGTACCTGGAAGAGGCAAATTGATAGAGATAGAAAGTAGAATGGTGGTTGCCCAGGGGATGGGAGTAGGAGGGAACAGGGAATTACAGTTTCAGCTGGACAACATGAGAAATTTCTGGAGATGGTGATAATGTCATGCAAAGTAAGCATATTTAATTCCACTAAACTGTACACTTGCAATGACAAATTTTGTGTTATGCCTATTTTCCCACAATCAAAAGGAAAAACAAGGTGAAAGTTTACTCATCTCAGAATGAAAGCCTAAATTCCAATTTTGACCTAAAGGCTGTATGCAATCTGATTCCACATTACCCTTCTGACCCAAGTTCCTATGCTCTGACCCTTGCTCATTCCACTCCAGCCATGCAATCTCCTTGTTAATCCTCAAAACCCCAGGGCATGGCGTGTTCTTAGGTATTACTGTTGACTCTGCATAAGATGCTGTTCCTCAGATCCTCCCAGGGCTCTTCACTTCCCTCTTCCATCACATCTGTGCTCAAATGCTCAGGGAGGCTTTCCTGGCCATTCTGTTGAAAAGGAGAACACCTTCCTCACAGCATCCTTTACTCCCTTTCCTTCTTTGCTTTTCCCCATACAATTTATTAGCATTTAATATGCTATATAATTACATTTTTATTTGTTTCCCCTACTCTAGTATAAGTTCCATGAAGGTATGATTTTCTCCTGTTTTGTGTATTTCTACTTCCCCAGGGCTTAGAATTGTACCTCACACCTCGGGTGATCTCGTAGTCACCCCATAAAGTTTTGCTGATAAAAAGCCAAAAGGTGAAGGGGCTCCTGGCTACCTTAGTCAGTGAAGTGTCTGACTCTTGATTTTGGCTCACGTCATGGTATCAGAGTCTTGAGATTGACCCCTGTGCAGGGCTCTGCTCCATGCTCAGTAGGGAGTCTGCTTCTCTTTCTCTCTCTTCCTCTCCCATTGCCCCTCCCCTCTGCTCTCTGTCTCTCTAAAATAAATAAACAAATCTTTTTTTAAAAAGCCAAAATGTACAAATTCATAAGCTGATCTAAAAGGCAGAAAAATACACTTGAACGATCATTTTAAAATCCAAGGCCTTTATATTCATTAATTAAATATTTCTCAGGAAATCCTTGTAGATGAATCACTGATTGAGAAACAAATCATTTAAGCTTTAATATTTAATTTTTCCTGAGTAATACTTGGCTTTTATGTTTTTGATATTTAATATTTCATGGCATTTTTTATTTCCAAAATATCTTGCATTACTTACATTCCAATCTAATTTAACAAACACTTACTGAAGGCTTCTCTGTACTGGGCACCATTTATCCAGTTTGATTTGGCATCATTACTATCAAAGCTCTATAATCTGTCAGTAAATATTTTTGGTTTTTAAAATATGTACTCTTTCAAATTTGAATAGAAGCAAATTTTTACTTTCTGGGAATACAAAGTGGAGATTCAGATTATTTTTCTCCCATAACCATGATTCTTTCTCTTTATGCCCTTAGTTTTTAGCTGCTCAAAACTAGTAGCATTGCCCCACTGGGGGCAATTGTAGAATCACAAAATCACAGGGATATTTGCACCATGACAATCTTTCTCACCTATCTTCTTGCTCCTGGCCAGAAATGACCTTGCACCATTATGCTTAGAAGGAATATATCTTCACATTCACCCCTATGTTTATAGCAGCAATGTTCAAACAGCCAAAATATGGAAAGAGCTCAGATGTCCATCAACAGATGAGTGGATATATATATATTCACAGTGGAATATTACTCAACCACCAGAAAAGATAAATACCTACCATTTATATTGATGTGGCTGGAACTAGAGGGTATTATGCTAAGCAAAATAAGTCAGTCAGAGAAAGAAAAATACCATAAGATTTCACTCATATGTGGAATTTAAGAAACAAAACAGATTAACATAGGAGAAGGGAAGGAAAAATAAAATAAGATGAAAATAGAAAAGTAGGCAAACCATAAGAGACCCTTAACTATAGGAAACAAACAGAGGGTGGCTAGAGAGGAGGTGAGTGGGGGGTGGGATAACCAGGTGATGGGCATTAAGGAGGGCACTGGATTGAGCACTGAGTGTTATATACAGCTGATGAATCACTACATTCTACCTCTGAAACTAATAATACAGTATATGTTAACTAAATTGAATTTAAATAAATAAATGAATAAAGGAATATACTTTATTTGGGGGTTGTCCTTCTAGGAATGTATACTTCTAATATTGTATGTTATAAGAATGAATCCTATATTATATCATAATGCTCATTTTATAGATGAAGAAATTAAGGGAGGTGATTTAACTAAGTTTCCCAAACTATCAAATCAAGTTCATGAGAGAACCTGGATTACACTTAATTCAAAGTTCAAATGATCAACCTTTGAGTAGCTTTCTAAAGTTCACTGATTTTTAGTAGTACACAATTTCTTTTCTAAAATATATAACATTATTTCCCACAAACCACTATCTTCTAAAAGAGTAAAATTATATATCTTTTGACTCTAGGAATGACTCCATTTGAGCCCCTCTCCCAAAACTCATTTTTAATTTATAAATACAATAGTACATTTTTTCAGAGATTCAGTTTAAATCCCATTGTAACCAACTCTATGGAATGTGCTACTTAATTACTTGGAGTGGAATTCTGCTGTAGTGAATATTCAATTTAGGCATCATAAGCAGCAAGAATAAGAGAGAACACAGGATGGTGTGTGATTGCTTTGGAATAAATTAGCAAAAAGACAAATGGCAAAGTCAAAGATGCTATGCTGTTAATAATAGCCACCACCACTTACCAAACCTCTAAAATGTATCAGACCCTGTACTAAACTCTTGCCATTTGTTTGTTCTTACGCCCTTTTCCTTTAAGGCCCTGCAACTTTGACTTATTGGAAATTCCTACTTTGGGTTAGTTTGGGTAAATAATAAGGGGATTAAATGGTTTTGACTGCTGTATTTTTTATTGTTTTTAATAATAAGTGGAAAAGAGTAGGAAAAGAGGAGTTCCAGTTTATATCTATCACCTAAAAATTGATTTAAAGGTCCTATTTTGCCATGTGGTTCCCAGGTAGCAGGGATACATCTGTATCAGTTTTAGTAACTCAAGATCCCATCCCCAAGGGCTGCTGCTCACCATTTCATAGGAGGGACACATAGTCTAACTTGGAAGGAACAAATTTTCTTTCCGGGAGGCAGTCAGATATTAGAGGAGCAGCCAGCTTGTTCTCCAGGGGCGGGTTCTTCCTCAGACAGTCTACATGGAAAGAGATAATACAAAGATGGAGAATAGCCTGGGCTGAGAACAAATCTTCCCAAATCTTACTCTATGCAAAGAAAATGCTCATTGAATTTATATAGGAGTTTGCGTGGAGCAATGCAATTCATTTTGCTGCAGTGCGGGACACTTATTTTAGCATCAATAACTATGTAACTTTGCAAATAGATTTTTCAAAACTCACTTGTCCACAGATACAATGATGCTCTTGTCCCATCAAAAGCAGTTTTGGTAGCTGTTTAACCTACAAGGGCTGTGCTCGTGACTCAAAGGTTTAATCGTCTGGCATCACATCCAGGAAAAATAATCACACCAATTGTTAATTAAATATAAGGCAGCAATAAGGAGAAAATGGTCACATTAATCATGTATTAAGAGACTAAAAATAGTTTCCCCAAAAAGGTTGCTGAAATTCATATCACAGCATTCCATGTTGAGCATTTCAAAGCTCACACTACCCACGACCCAACAAACAAAGGCTGAAAATCAGCTGAATGAGAGGAAAATTCACTTATCTGGCACAGAATGATAATGCAAAACTTGAGCTCTTAGGTTGCCAGCACCAAGGTCACTGTAAGTCAATTATTTCATAGGATCTTGCCAATAGTATGTGTTTATAACAGTTAAGTACAAATCCAGCTATGCCAAGGTTATGATATTGAGTTGAAGAGAATGCTCCAAACACCAAAAAGCTAAATATTTTTAACCACAGGATCAAAAGGAAATGCTATTTGCTCCTTGCTGTGTACAAGTCAGGACCTAAAATATGTGGGGCAGAGAAACCTGACAGAGGATAAAATTCTTTTCTAATGCACCACACTGTTCTCTAAGCCAAGAGCAGAGTTACAGAATTCAGCATAGGAAGGGACTTTGGAGTTGATCCGATTCAATCTCCCCATGCCAAAGGGAGGAAACTGTAGTCTAAGGGTGGTTAGGAACTGTCACAGTGTCATAATCTCACCGGAGTCCAGGCCTCCTGACTTCCTACTGCTTCTCTTTGCTGACAAGATGTCCTCTCTTGTGGAAAGAGCAGAGACCTTTCCTATGGCCCCGCATAAGGCTAGCCCAATGCCATACCACGTGCAAATCATGTAAAACACCTTTGATAATGTTCTTTGCCTGGATACTACAAACCCTGGAGATCACTTGGGAAATGATAAGCTCAGAACAGTTAAATGACGCCGACAACATTCGATACAAGTTTGTTTCTGTATCAATGCAGGCAGTAACTCAACTACTTCCTTCTCTACATTGAACTGTTTCTCTTCCCAGTGCCATTCCCACTAAAGATTTGCTCAAACAATAAATATATATTGAGGCCTTCCTATTCAGGTAGGAGCTTTTTTTCTTTCAGTATATTAGCTTCTTATCATGCTCCTTAAGTCTCTAGAAGAATTGACAAGTGTCTTTCTTACGCCAATATCGTCATGGCTGTACAATGTGTGGGAAATCTTCCCAAAGTTCTGTCTATGATTACCTTAGTCTTACAACAAAAGACAAAAAAAGTTGGAGCTCAATTATTTAGGCTTAACATACCCAAAATATTCCTTTCAAATTTCATTTGAAACTTCATTTGGAAAAAAACCAAAAAACTTCATTTTGGAACTCCACCATTTTCCATCACGATTTCTCATTACCCAGACCACCATACCTGATTTTTGTCTTCCAATCTAGGTTCAGTTGTTATTTGCTTGGTAGGCTGATACTGGTGCAGAAGTAAGTATAATGCTTTTTATAAATAAATTTCAAGATTATATATCTACTGGCTAATGAAATTTTCTCTGGACCTCCAATTTACTCAGTTTTAAGAAAAAAGAAAACTTCTCTTTTTCCTTCCTTCCTTCCTTTTTTTCCCTATTTCCTTGGAAAAGTTTTTATTGTCTGCTTTCACCAGGCACTCAACCAGTTGTTATGGAGCAATAGAGCAATAATTCATGGTTTCTGACCTCAAAGAGCCCAGTGTCCAGTGAGGGAGAAAAATGTGCTAAACTGTTTTTGTTTTTTTTACAAGTATCCTTTTCACACTTTTGTTACTGCTATGAAGATGAGGAACAAATCATATATGAAAAAGACACCTGAGTCAAAGAATACTCATAGAAACATCTTAATACTTACACTTTAGAGCTGCTGTTCTAATCTGTAATTTGCCAATTTTCTTTCTTAAGCCATGTGTTCAATTTCTTTTTTTCCTGGAGTTGGAGTATTCTTGATAGAAATGAATTTCAGTAAAACTGCCCAGTAACAACAATCCAAAAATCAAGCTTATAGGTTCTAGAGCCACAAACACAGAAGGAAGAATGCCCCCACAATGGCTGCAAGAAACCTCACTTTGCTGTGAACTTCCTGTCCCTCTGTCAAAATGACACACTAATCAAATGCCTGCAAAAGAAGCATCCTAGAGAAAATCAGGTCTGATTAGACTGATCACTTTTTCTCAATGTAGTAGTTTGTGTGCTATAAAAAATTACCATAGGTGAGCGGTTTAAAACAACACAAGTCTATTTCCATACATTCAGGAGAGCAGAAGTCAGAAATCGGTTGCACTGGCTAAAGTCGGGGCCAGCCAAGCCCTTGACGCTGGCTGCTTCCGGAACGTCTAAAGAAGAATCCTTCTTGGCTATGCCGGCTTCGAGAGTCTGCTGTGCTCCCTGGTTTGTGAACTGTGCATCGTATTGCTCCAGGTTCTTGCTTCTGTTGTCATTATCTCTCCTAATTCCACTTTTGACATTCATGTCTCCCTCTTATAAGGACAGTTGTGATTACATTGGGCTCCCTATGTCAATCATATCTGCAAAGTCCCCTTTGTCATATACGTTTACAGTTACAGGTTCCAAGGACTAGGACATAAATATTTTTGTGAGGCCCTTATTCACACTACCACACTCAGCCAGAAGTCAACTTAACCAAGGGAAAAATTCTGATTCATTCACAGATGTGGACTGGAAACAAGGCTGAAAGGCGGACATTACCATGACCCATTGCTCACTCTACTAGACTTGTTTTTACATTGCTCAATATGAGAGTTTTTGTTTCTGGGTAAACGGAGACATAGACTCTGGTTATTTGTTTTGCCGTTTCCTGCTAAATCATGTTCCTGAGTCTGATGTAGTGTAGTTTATATTTTTACCCCAACATTGCTTTTGGTACTTGGTCTTGGCCAATTTTCTTCCATCTATCATGTAGGTAATTGATTCCCAGTGGTATTGACATTCATCTTGAAACATTTTTCCTAGTTCCTCCCCTTCCTCTTTTTAAAGCTTTCTAGGGTTTTCACAAAATGCTGTCAGGGGTTAGTGTCAACTGCAAATTTCATTGTTGTGACAATTTCCTTGAATATCGTAATGAACCCATCTAATAAGATGACATCTAATTTTGATCTCCATCAGATAATTCCTATGAAATAAATAAATAAGCTTCAGCTTATAATCTATACAAACTTCAGTGAATTTAGTAGTTTTTATTTCAATATTTTTCAACTTTTTTGGGGGGAAGAGAGAGTTAAAGTCATGCTTTGGTAACATATGTTCATACCACATTCAGAGTATCATTTGTACAGAGGAAGCATTGAGCAATGAACAAATATTCATATTTGTTGGTCTTTTCTCCCCCAACTAGATTATTATTTCTTAATAGAAACCAAACCTTTTACTTCTTTTGCATCCTCAATGATAACTAGTATTGGAGTGGCCACATAATTAGCAATCAAATTATCTTTGGTTGATAGACTAGTCTTTTCTTAAAAGTCATACTTGCCTTTATGATTTCATTCCTTTCTACAAATTTGGATATGTTTCATTTTAAACAAACTGTATACATGGAAATGTGGATATATTTTTAAAAAGAAAAATAAGAGGGATCCCTGGGTGGCGCAGCGGTTTGGCGCCTGCCTTTGGCTCAGGGCACGATCCTGGAGACCCAGGATCGAATCCCACGTCGGGCTCCCTGCATGGAGCCTGCTTCTCTCTCTGCCTGTGTCTCTGCCTCTCTCTCTCTCTCTCTCTCTCTCTCTCTGTGTGTGTGACTATCGTAAATTAAAAAAAAAAAAAAAAAAAGAAAAATAAGAGAGAAATGATTTAATTTCAAAAGGAATATAAGATTCTTATTAATTAGTACTAGCCACCACAAAATTTAAAATAAATTAATAAATATACAAAATCGTACAGAAATACATTGGTTGCAAAAGTAGAATGTGGTTGCACCCTGATGGATTGCTATTTTTTTCATCTTCAGCTCTCACTGATCTTTCAAAATATCTACGTGCTGCTTTATAACTCCATTAGTTTACCACCCCACTTTTGATTCTGGTTTACCTATCATCTTAATTTTCTATTTACCTTACTTGAAACTTCCATCTTATTTCATTTTTATTTTTACTTTTTTCCCCTTTGTTACATGTACATAAAAGCACACGGATCACAGTGAACAGCCCAACAAATTTTCATAAAGGACATTTGCTCTGTCCAGAAAAAGGACATCACCAGTATCCCAGATGCGCCAGTCCCTTCTCTTCAGGGTTCTCCTCTCACTTCTCAAACCACAGAGTAGTTTTGCTTGCCTTTTTAAAAAATATTTATTTATGTATTTATGTATGTATGTATTTATTTATTTATTCATTCATTTATTCATTTATTCATTCATTTATTTATTTATGATAGACATAGAGAAAGAGAGAGGCAGAGACACAGGAGGAGGGAGAAGCAGGCTCCATGCAGGGAGCCTGGGACTCCAGGATCACGCCCTGGGCCAACGGCAGGTGCTAAACTGCTGAGCCACCCAGGGATCCCTGTTTTGCTTGCTTTTGAAGTCATTTTATTTTAAAATTTTCTTGCTTACAAGTGGCCAGTTTAAAAAAGTTTCAGATTTCTACTCATCTCACTTCTAATATATATATATATATATATATATATATATATATATATATATATATATATTTATTCGTGGGATATATTTTCTTTTCTCTTTATAAAAGATGAATTTAATGATGCAGTTCATTATCTCAACAATGTCATGTCATGTTCATCATTAAATCCATCTCTCTCTGACTTGTTAATAGGTCTCCCATGTTTCTTTTCTCTCCAATCCTTTCATAAAAGCCTTAAAAGTTCCTATAACCCTTCTGCTCACACATTCCTTCTAGGACTACTGTCCTTTCCTGTCCCCAAGCAGTTCTCAGGCTTGCTCTAGTCTGAATCTACCTTCTTTCATATTCTCAGAGAGAGATCATTTTATAGCTTTCAAGATGAAACCCTCTGTCTTTCTTTGTCCACAGTACAGCTATACTTTCCCTTGCTTAAAAAAAAAATCCCATATGTATTAATTATAGAGTGTTGCTTAAATTTCTAAAGATTCCTGAGGCACTTACGAGTATTTAATGATTCTCGTTTCACGTGGCTGATCAGTTTTATTCTTAAAATTTTCAATCTGGAAATTAGGCTTTATATGGCTTTGGGCTATGTCTTCACCATTTTTTACAGTGCCAAATGGTCACAGGGGCCTTCTTTCATGTAGGTCTCATCCTCAGTCACTTCCCTTCCCTTTGTTCAGAGGCAGATCGAGACTTTGGTTGGGGTTCTATTCTCTGCTTCTAACACCAATGTTTCTCCCTCTGACTAATGAACCATGTGGACCATGTGCTTGTTTCCCAGAAGAAGACTAAAATAACTCTCTCCAAGGAAGTAGTTTGAGAACTTTAAAAATTTGAAGAGTTGAAAACTCTAAGTATGCCTGGTTGTCTTGATACACTCGAACTCAAGGGACACAGAATATTATTGAAGATAGAGCTCTTGACTAGTAGACAGAAAACGGGTTCTTCTCTTGGGGAGGGAGCTAACCATCTATAGGGAGGCCATCTCTTGGCATTATCTCCCTCTGCAGTATTAGTATTGTGCTACAGGGATTCTCAATGGATTTGAGGAGGCAAGTACCTGGTCCCTCTGGGGACACAAAAGAATCTGTATTTTTTCATGATCCCAAATACAAGAGAAATTATTCAAAATCTCTGGTTATAGAGATTCATAGAGGTTTCATTGAAAAAACATTGTGTAAGAACATGGATTTAAAAATGGTGCAAGCACTGAGCAAGAATATCTTCAGATTATGAAGAGTCTGATATTTGTGAAGAAGATCTCTAGGCTCCTTTCATTTCTGGAATTTTTGGTCACATCACTCATCCTCTTTTTCCTGTGCCCTCCACGGAATTCTCTATAAATTATGCAATCCCCACCCAGGGTTTCTGGGCTTTCCACTCCATCAAATTTCCTAATGAAAATAAATAATTCCTTCTATTCAGTAAGAAAGGGAATAAAGAAACCAAAGGACCAAGTCCTCTGAGCAGAAAAATTTCCCACTGACCCTCTGCTGATACTCCCTGCTCTTGGCTTTGCCAGGACTTGGATGCTAGAAAGAGAATGGACTTAAAGCTCTGATCTGAGTCTTTTCTTCGGTCCTGTGGTTTGCACTAACAGTGTGGTTTGTAGACATGCCATTTCATCTCAGGGGCACTCCGTCCCTGAACAAAGAGTTACCATCTTGCTTCTTATGCGTGTAATGCCAGCCTAGAATCAGCTCTGGGATGAGCTCTTGTTATTGCTGGGAGACCAGCAGACTCTGAGAACTCTCAGTTGGCCCAAAGAACTTTCCAACCAGAGCAGCATTTTTCCTAGAACTAGATTCAGACTGGAGTTAGGGGCAGGAGCCCACCGAGAAAACCCTCAAGGCAAAACCAGACCAGAAGAGTAGTACTCTGGGATCTGGGGGCTTGAACAAGGTGAGTCAGCTGCCTTGTCTTCCCCATTCCTGTCTTAGAAGTACAGGGACAGTGGGATAGCAGAATTTTAACAGTTGGCTGGTGGTGGTGGCACCTGGAAAACAAATTATAGGATCTCGTTATTACCACACAGGGGTAATCAGGGAGAAAGGGAAGCAGGAAGAAGGAAGCCTGGGTCAGAGGACTCCTGGGAAGAAGTTTGAAGATGATCAGGAATGAAAACTTTTGAATATTGTCTTAAAACAAATGAAATGACACCATATCATTCTTCTGTCTTTACCATTTGGCCACATGAGAAATTGACTTAAGAATGAAAATCCAAGGAATGAAACTCAGCAGGCAAGCCTCCCACTGAACTTTTCCTGTGTCTGCATCCTGAATGCAAGGTTCTGGAGCCCTGCTGAAGAGGGACTGTGTGGTTGGAGGTCAGATCCAAGCAGGTAGAAGGTCCTTTCCTGTCCCTAAAATTGCTTGCATTGTCATGGAAAAAGGAAACTTACAATTACAACTGTAAAGAATTAACTTGCATGCACAGTGAGTAATTGGGAGTGCAGGGAGCCAAAAAGAGGTTTTCTTACTGACAAGCACACTCATGCGTGTGCACACACACACACACTCCCCACCCCTCCCCAACCCTCCCACAGGGTGGGGAAGAAAACACCTGGGAAATGGATGTTATTTCCCTAACAACTGTCAGGAGCTGACAGTGGACTCCCTCCACCAAATGGCAGGATGAGCAGGGAGGTTCTTCCTCAGGCTTGGAAGCATTTTGGTCAAAGGAATGGAAGGGCTGAGCCTGTTTAGCTTACTCCCACAGGAAGTGGTGGGCTGAGAGACAGCTACAGGCTTTCCTGTGCAGCGTAAATTGGCCCAGTTTGCGCAAAACATTCTTATCTGATGAAGAACTGGAAGTGTGACTATGTGCTAAAATGTTGGAAATAATACTGGGTCGCTGCTTCACTGTTCCCTCACTTTTCTTTCTCTGCTCTCCCTTCTTGGTCTTTGGCGATCACACTGGGCTCTTGATTCTTTTCTCACTTCTCACATGGTTTTGATTAGGAAGGACAAATATAGATGAGGACAGAAATGCTCCTAGTTTTTCTTTTTCTCATCTTCTTTCAGATGAACGTGCCTAATGGTTAATCTTCTTGTAGGTTTGGATCTATACACACACAAGAGTGCACACTCCTATCTCAACCTCAAAGTGTCCCTTTTTAGCCTCTTCAAAAAAAAAAAAAAAAAAGCTGTCTTGGAAAAAGGAGCACTAATATGAAACAACCAAGCTACTCTTGGCTAAAAACTATTCATAAACTGAACTGGCAATCGGACATTCTGATTTTCAGTCCTGGCTCAGCATCTAGCTAGCTGTGTGGCCTCGGGGAATGTACCTGAAGGTCCTGGTGTTAATTCTTTCCTCTCTAAAGACGACAAAGTTGGATTAGTCACTCTCCTGGGTAGCTCCCAGGAAATTTTAGGATAATCTGTGTCAGGTGCATTTGTACCAACTTCATGGGATAAGCCAAAATGGGACTTCTTACCTATGTGGGAAAATGAAGAGGGGAAAAATCCAAGTCCTTGTGTTTATTTCCTTAATGAAATTAAGGTTTCATTAAATGAAACCAAAAAAATGAACTTTATTACAATTTATCAACACTATTGTATGATTGGCTTAGATGTAGCAGGAACACAGATGACAGAACTATGCACAGTACCCAGACACCTAGAAAATATAAAATAAATGTTTGCTGGAGGACGTGCTTACTCTAGATGCAGACAGGATGGCACAACCAGAGACAAGAGCCCGGAACTTATAAAACTGAGGCTCAAGTCTCTGCCCCACCACCCACAGTTCTATGATTTAGAACTAGCCATGAAATTTTCTGATCCTCAACTTCCCCGACTGCAAATTGGAATGAGTATTAGTACTTCAAATTCTGGGGAGAGAAACAAATGACATAATATATATGAAAGTGATTTACAGTGTATAGATGACTTGAAAATATTGTATATCAGAGTAGGGCTTAGCCAGTAAATCAAGGAAGTCGGTCTCTATGATCTATAAAGAGGCTTCCAGCTTTGACATAGTGTGACATAGTGTCTTCCCTGCAGAGTGCAGAGGTGCCCAGCTCCAGGCAACTTGCTGCAGTACCTGCTGTGTCTGGAAATTTGGAGAGGAAAGTCTGGGAGGTTCCTCTAACTTCACCCCTGGCCTGATATTGCATAATGCAGCCCTTCTTCAAAGACAGTGAAAGACCTATCGACTCATCTTGTTAACCTTTAACTACCACTAAGACATTCCTCCTCTGGGCTCTCTCTGTTATCACCAAAACCACTCTAGTCTCCAAAGGCAAGAGCTTGCCCTTATATCAAAGTTTATGCATGCAATCTAAAGGAGAAGGGGAAAAACATGTCAGTAGTAAGGAGCAAGAGAAGACAAGTTATGTACTTTTTCACTGCAATCATGTGTTTCTTGCTTTTGTGTTACCATTTATTGAAAATGAGCAAATTGCTGGTAAGAGAATCCTAAACTGGCAATGGAGAAATGACTGCTTTTAGAGTCACTTGAAAACTCTGAAGTTACGTATTATGAAAGTGGGTTTATTGTCCTGGGGTGTAGGGAAAGTGCCTTCACCAGAAGGGTGTGGGGCTCACAACTCTTCCACCTTTGGAAGACCTGGGTGCCCTGTTCCTCTACCAGCCTGGCTGTCAGATGTCTCAAAGAGCTTCATGGAGGGAGTGTTCCCATGGAGCAGCTGGTTGAATAGAAGTGTGAATGAGGGCAATTCTTCAGGCTTTAGGAAAGAAAGAATACTGTCTTGATGATCACAGCTTTGTAGTACAACCTGAAATCTGGCATTGTGATGCCCCCAGCTATGGTTTCCTTTTTCAATATTCTCCTGGCTATTTGGTATACCTGCACCCCAGTGTTTACAGCAGCAAGGTCCACAATAGCCAAACTGTGGAAGGAGCCTCAGTGTCCATCGAAAGATGAATGGATAAAGAAGCTGTGGTCTATGTATACAATGGAATTGTATACATAGCCATTAGAAACTGCAAATACCCACCATCTGCTTCAACGTGGATGGAACTGGAGGATATTACGCTGAGGGAAGTAAGTCAACTGGAGAAGGACAATCATTATATGGTCTCATTCATTTGGGGAATATAAAAAATAGTGAAAGGGAATAAAGAAGAAAGGAGAGAAAATGAGTGGGAAATATCAGTGAGGGTGACAGAGCATGAGAGACACCTAACTGGGAAACGAACAAGGGGTAGTGGAAAGGGAAGTGGGCGGGGGGGTTGGGGTGACTGGGTGACGGGCACTGAGGGGGCACTTGACAGGATGAGCACTGGGTGTTATGCTATATGTTGGCAAATTGAACTCCAATAAAAAAATACACAAAAAGAAAAAGAAAGAAAGGAAGGATGAAAGGAAGGAAGGAAGAAGGAAGGAAGGAAGGAAGGAAGGAAGGAAGGAAGGAAGGAAGGAAGAAAGAAAGAAAGAAAGAAAGAAAGAAAGAAAGAAAGAAAGAAAGAAAGAAAGAAAGAAGAAAGAGGAATTGATCAAGGAACAAAAACCCTCAGTTTAGATGAAAACATCTTTCAAGGTTTGTGATACTCATTTTTATCAATTTTTACTCATTGTTCTCTCTTGCTTATCCCCAAATGACTGTTGATGTGATTATTCATCACCCATGTGTCTGTGTATCACTACTACTGTGTATCACAGTAAGGGGTGTCTCTGCTATTTTTAGGCACGATGATTATACAAGTGAAAGGGCACATTCCACTTCCAGGCTGCAGAATGCTGGCCACCCCCTGGCACAGTGACCACTCTGAAGCAGCGTTTTACTTTGGGTTACACAAAAGCTTTCTTTGACAGGGGAGTGTGATGTGGATTGAGGAAGGGAAACATGGAAAATAAAGGAAGGTTGTTTCCAGATCTGAACTTGAACAAAAGTTAATGCTGACAGCAGAGTAACTAATGATCAGAACTCAGAAGCGCAGACAGGCTCCACCTGATTGCAGGCTCGTGGCCCGTACTCTCTTTGGGCAAGGACAGCATCTCCAACGACCTGCAGGGGTGGAATGGGTTTGGAAAGATCCCAGGGGGCAGAATTGATCTTTAGGGATTCCTCAGTCTTTTGTTTAAAGTCTTAGTATCTATTTTAGTAGGGAAAAGATGGGGTGGCCTTTTACCTCCTCCTCCTTGCTAGTGCTCAGGGATACCTGGTCTCCAGGGATATCTGTTAACTTGCCCCCTCCCCTGGCTTCCACCCCAGAGGTTATCTAAAGAACCCAAACTAGCTCAATCTGGAGGCAGGACTGCAAAGAGGCCACCAGTGTCTTTGCCTGTGACCTACTTGTACTCTTTACCCTCAGAGATGAGAACCTGATAAATCACCCACACCCAGTGGCCCAGGATTCACCAATCTGTCATTTTGGCTGGGAGGCAGGACAGCTTCTGGCAAACCTAATAAGCAGATTTTCTCTGTGATAGGAAAATTCTTGCTCAACGCGTGCAGCTCTATTTCCCGTGGTTAAAGCGTGCTAGAGAAGACAGCAGAAGTCACCTGACCTGGCATGAAATATAAACATAAGTTGCCTTTTTCTTAAAAAAAAAAAAAAAAAAAAAAAACACAAAAACTTCCACTTTCTTAAAGGAGGTGGAAGGTAGGCTTTATCTTTAATAGGCCAGGTTCATGTAAAATAACTTGGGTTGGGATTATAAAACTGGTATAATTTCTTTTAAAGATTTTATTTATTCATTCAGGAGAGACACAGAGAGCGAGGCAGAGACCCAGGCAGAGGAGAAGCAGGCTCCATGCGGGGAGCCGGACGTGGGACTCGATCCGGGGACTCCAGGATCACGGCCTGGGCTGCAGACGGCGCTAAACCGCTGAGCCACCTGGGCTGTCCGAAACTGATATAATATTAAACCTGCTTTAGGGGCGCCTGGGTGGCTCAGTGGTTGAGCATCTGCCTTCGGCTGAGGGCGTGATCCCGGGGTGCCGCGTCGTTGCCCACATCCGACTCCTTGCAGGGAGCCTGCTTCTCCCTCTGCCTGTGTCTCTGCCTCTCTCCGTGTGTCTCTCATGAATAAATAAATAAAATATTTTGAAAAATATTAAACCTGCTTTATAGAGCAACCAGCATTAACATCACACGTAGCAGTTGAGTTAGTTTTCATCACTTGAAGAATACTAAATGCTTCTCCTGTTACTGTCACTCCAATAATCTCTGTGCATGTGGCCAGTGATAGAGAAGGAATGTTGTAAAACGATCAGAAAGCAAAGGACAACAAACAGAAGCCAGGCAAACTGTGGAGTGACTTCTGTGGATAACTACCATAAAAACTCCCCACGTTCTTACAGTTCACATTCTTCTCCCCAGAAATCCCAAATCTCTAAGTCAGAGAAAAACCCAAGCTGTCAGGCGAAGCAAATGCCCCTTCACCTCAAACTGTCACAAAACTTGGGTCCTCTTCTACTCTTCTACTTCCCAGTTACAGAGCAGGGACTCCTGCCCTAACAGGTACACCGCGGGCCCAACTGCTGTGGCGCTAAAGGTAATAGGCTCGGGAGTGACTTTTTAAAAGATTTTATTTATTTTGTTTTATCTTCCAAAAGATTAAAGGAAAGAACACTTCCTAACTCATGCTGTAAAGCCAGCATTACCCTGCTGGCAAACCCAGGTAAGATGCTACAAGAAAATAAAACTACAGACCTGTAGCACTTATGAATATTGATGCAAAAATACTCAACAGAATACTAACAAACTGAATTCAACAATATTAAAAAGATTATATGCCATAACCAAATGGGATTTACTCCTGGAATGCAAGGATGATTCAATGTACAAAAATTAATCAATGTAATAGGCCACATAAACAGAATGAAGGAAAAATTCCCACATGATCATCTCACTAGATACAGAAAATACATGTGACAAAATAATAACTATGACTTCTCTTTCTTTGGGATGTGCCATGTGCCAAACTCTACATTAGGCATTTAATAATGTTCTATATGCTCAAGGCAACATCCTAAAATATGCAATTTGATATTATTGCATCCCTCTTACATATGAAGAAACTGAGGTTTGGTCTTTAAAAACTGAAGTAATTTGTCAAAATCATATATACATGGTAAGGGGTAGAGTCAGTATTTATGTTCTAGATCTTTCAGATTACAAAGTCTAAAACATTTCTACTGTGTTTTGTGATTTTTGCTCCTATACCTAAAGAGAATCAAAATAAGGCTCTTGGAGCCAATTTGCAAAAGTCACTCCCCAGCTGATAGACTTAATAAAATGGCTTTTGGTATCTTTGTCTCTGTCCCCATCCCACTGGTAACAAAGCGCTACTATTGTGATTGCATATTAACTTTCGTTGCTGAAATGGGGGTCTGGCCCAACTCACTCCCTTTCTGACTTCCCACTACTGGATGCTGTTGTTTCCTTTTCCTGGTCTGGCCAAGGTGAGAATGTTTCGTAAGGAACCAGCAGCCTAGTAATGGAGCTGTACCACAGCAGCTATAGAAGCAACAGAAAATGAAGAAAGTTCACAAATTAAGAAAGCTGGAATTAATTTGGTTTTGACTCAGCGTCATGCTCTGTCTCTCTAAAAGATTGATGCCAGCTCCTTGGACTTGAGTTATAAATAAAAGTCAGAATTAAGAGTTTTCAAATTTTTAAACGAGTTTTAATAGGTATATTGTTTAATTTCCCAAGAAACTGATGAAACACAGATCTGCTAAATTGTAAAAATGCCTGTGACATTTATTTACTTAGACTATTACAAGAAAAGAGATCTTTTAAGATTATATCCTTTTTGTTGTAAAGCTCAAAACTATGCTTTCGGACTTCTGACGTAGTACATTTTAAACTTTTACAATCACTTCCAAACCCAGCCACCTGGGTGGCTCAGTGGTTAAGCAGCTGCCTTCGGCCCAGAGCATGATCCCAGGGTCCCGGGATTGAGTCTTGCATCGGGGTCCCTGCGGGGAGTCTGCGTCTCTGCCTCTTTCTCTCTCAGTTTTCAAATTGGTGCTAACTTTATTTTATTTTATTTTTATTTTTTTATTTTTTTAACTTTAAATGTCAGCAGAATTCTTCAGTGAAAGCATCTAGCCTGTGACTTTTCTTCTTTGGAGTTTTGAATATTAGTTTCCTTACTAGATGTAGACCTATTCATATTTTCTATTTATTCATGATTCAGTTTTGTACGTTTGCAGGAATTATCCATTTTGTTTAGATTATCCAGTTTTTTGGCATACAGATGTTCTCTTTAATTTCTAATTGTAGTTATTGGAGTCTTCTCTCTTTTTCCTTAGTCAATCTAGCTACAAGTTTATCAATTTGGTTGATTGTTACAAAGAACCACCGTTAGGCGGGCCTAGTTGATTGGGCATCTGACTTGATTTCGGCTCAGGTCATGTTCTTGGGATCATGGGATAGAACCTGAGACATGTTCCGAGCTCCTGCATAGAGTCTACTTGTTCTCTCTCCCCCTGTTTATGCAAGGGCTCTCTCGCTAAAATAAATAAATTATTTTTTTAAAAAAAAAAAGAACCGATTTTGGTTTTGTTGTTTTTTTCTATATTGTTTTTCTATTCTCTATTTTACTCTGCTCTGATTTTTCTGATTTTCTTCCTTTTGCTAGTTTTGGGTTTAGTTTGCTTTTCTTTTTCTGGTTCCTCAAAGAGTAGGTTTAGGTTATTGATCTGAGATCTTTCTCTTTTTTTAGTGTAAGCATATAAGCTAAATTTTCCTCTTAGCACTGCTTTTCTGCATCCCATCAGTTATTGTATGTTGTGTTTTGTTTTCTTTTCATTTGTCTCAAAGCATTTTCTAAATAACCTTGTGATTTCTTCTTTGATTCATGGTTTACTTAAGAGAATGTTGTTTAATTTCCACATATTTGTGGGTTTTCTAGTTTTCCTTCTGTTTTTGATTTATGGCTTCATTCCATTTTTAAAATTAATTTATTTTTAATTTTTTTTTCTGAGATTTTTTTTTATTGGAGTTCGATTTGCCAACATATGGCATAACACCCAGTGCTCATCCCATCAAGTGCCCCCCTCAGTGCCCATCACCCAGTCACCCCAACCCCCTACCCACTACCCCTTGTTCATTTCCCAGAGTTAGGAGTCTCTCATGTTCTGTCATCCTCACTGATATTTCCCACTCATTTTTTTCTCCTTTCCTCTTTATTCCCTTTCACTATTTTTTATATTTCCCAAATGAATGAGACCATATAATGTTTGTCTTTCTCCGATTGACTTATTTCACTCAGCATAAAACCCTCCAGTTCCATCCACATCGAAGCAAATGGTGGGTATTTGTCATTTCTAATGGCTGAGTAATATTCCATTGTATACAGAGACCACAGCTTCTTTATCCATTCATCTTTCGATGGACACCGAGGCTCCTTCCACAGTTTGGCTATTGTGGACATTGCTGCTAGAAACATCGGGGTGCAGGTGTCTCGGCATTTCATTGCATCTGTATCTTTGGGATAAATCCCCAGCAGTGCAATTGCTGGGTCGTAGGGCAGGTCTATTTTTAACTCTTTGAGGAACCTCCACACAGTTTTCCAGAGTGGCTGCACCAGTTCACATTCCCACCAACAGTGCAAGAGGGTCCTCCTTTCTCCACATCCTCTCCAACACTTGTTGTTTCCTGCCTTGTTAATTTTCCCCGTTCTCACTGGTGTGAGGTGGTATCTCATTGTGGTTTTGATTTGCATTTCCCTGATGGCCAGTGATGTGGAGCATTTTCTCATGTGCTTGTTGACCATGTCTATGTCTCCTTCTGTGAAAATTCTGTTTATGTCTTTTGCCCATTTCATTGTTGGATTGTTTGTTTCTTGGGTGTTGAGTTTAATAAGTTCCTTATAGATCTTGGATACTAGCCCTTTATCTGATACGTCATTTACAAATATCTTCTTCCAAAAAAAAAAAAAAAAAAAAAAAACAAATATCTTCTTCCATTCTGTAGGTTGTATTTTAGTTTTGTTGACTGTTTCTTTTGCTGTGCAGAAGCTTTTTATCTTGATTAAGTCCCAATAATTCATTTTTGCTGTTGTTTCTCTTGCCTTCATGGATGTATCTTGCAAGAAGTTGCTGTGGCCAAGTTCAAAAAGGGTGTTGCATGTGTTCTCTAGGATTTTGATGGATTCTTGTCTCACATTTAGATCTTTCATCCATTTTGAGTTTATCTTTGTGGATGGTGCAAGAGAGTGGTCTAGTTTCATTCTTCTGCATGTGGATGTCCAATTTCCCCAGCACTATTCATTGAAGAGACTGTCCTTTTCCCAGTGAATAGTCTTTCCTGCTTTGTCAAATATTAGTTGACCATAGAGTTGAGGGCCAATTTCTGGTTCTCTATTCTGTCCCATTGATCTATGTGTCTGCTTTTGTGCCAGTACCACACTGTCTTGATGATCACAGCTTTGTAGTACAACCTGAAATCTGGCATTGTGATGCCCCCAGATATGGTTTTCTTTTTCAATATTCCCCTGGCTATTCGGGGTCTTTTCTGATTCCACACAAATTTTAAGATGATTTGTTCCAACTCTCTGAAGAAAATCCATGGTATTTTGATAGGGATTGCATTAAATTGTAAATTGCCCTGGGTAGCATAGACATTTTCACAATATTAATTCTTCCAATCCATGAGCATGGAATAGTTTTCCAACTCTTTGTGTCTTCCTCAATTTCTTTCAGAAGTGTTCTGTGGTTCTTAGGGTATAGATCCTTTACCTCTTTGGTTAGGTTTATTCCTAGGTATCTTATGCTTTGGGTGCAATTGTACATGGGATTGACTCTTTAATTTCTCTTTCTTCAGTCTCATTGTTAGTGTATAGAAATGCCACTGACTTCTGGGCATTGATTTTTATCCTGCCACACTGCCGAGTTGCTGTATGAGTTCTAGCAATCTTGGGATGGAGTCTTTTGGGTTTTCTATGGACAGTATCATGTCATCTGCAGAGAGGGAGAATTTGACTTCTTCTTTGCCAATTTGAATGCCTTTTATTTCTTTTTATTGTCTGATTGCTGAGACTAGGACTTCTAGTACTATGTTGAATAGCAGTGGTGAGAGTGGACATCCCTGTTGTATTCCTGATCTTAGGGGAAAGGCTCCCACTGTTTCCCCATTGAGAATGATATTTGCTGTGGGCTTTTCATAGATGGTTTTTAAGATGCCGAGGAATGTTCCCTTTATCCCTAAACTGTGAAGAGTTTTGATCAGGAATGGATGCTGTATTTTGTCAAATGTTTTCTCTTAATCTATTAAGAGGATCCTATGGTTCTTGTTTTTTCTCTTGTTGATATGATCTATCACATTGATTGCTTTACGAGTGTTGAATCACCCTTGCATCCCGGAGATAAATCCCACTTGGTCATGGTGAATAATCTTCTTAATGTACTGTTGGATCCCTATGGTTAGTATCTCTTTGAGAATTTTTGCATCTGTGTTCATCAGGGATATTGGTCTATAATTCTCCTTTTTGGTGGGGTCTTTGGTTTGGGAATTAAGGTGATGCTGGGCTCATAAAATGAGTTTGAAAGTATTCCATCCCTTTCTCTTTCGGAACAACTTTAGTAGAATAGGTATTGTTTCTTTAAACATTTGATAGAATTCCCCTGGAAAGCCATCTGGCCCTGGACTTTGTATCTTGGGAGGTTTTTGATGACTGCTTCAATTTCCTCCCTGGTTATTGGTCTGTTCAGGTTTTCTATATCTTCCTGTTCCAGTTTTGGTAGTTTGTAGTTTTCCAGAAATGCGTCCATTTCTTCTAGATTGCCTAATTTATTGGTATATAGCTGCTCATAATATGTTTTTATAATCGTTTGTATTTCCTTGGTATTGGTTGTGATCTCCCCTTTTTCATTCGTGATTTTATTAATTTGAGTCTTTTCTCTTTTGTTTTTAATAAGACTGGCTAATGGTTTATCTATCTTATTAATTTTTTCAAAGAACCAACTCCTGGTTTTGTTGATTGTTCTTCTGGTCTTTATTTCATTGAGCTCTGCTCGAATCTTTATTTACTCTCTTCTTCTGCTTGGTGTAGGTTTTATTTGCTGTTCTTTCTCTAGTTCCTTTAGGTGCAAGGTTAGCTTTTGTATTTGAGTTCCAATTTTTTGAGGGATGCTTGTATTGCGATGTATTTCCCTGATAGGACTGCTTTTGCTGTATCCCAAAGATTTTGAATGATTGTATCTTCATTCTCATTAGTTTCCATGAATCTTTTTAAATCTTCTCTAATTTCCTGGTTGACCCTTTCATCTTTTGGCAGGATGGTCTTTAACCTCCATGTGTTTGAGTTTCTTCCAAATTTCTTCTTGTGATTGTCTTCAAGTTTCAAAGCATTATGGTCTGAAAATATGCAGGGGAGAATCCCAATCTTTTGGTATCCGGTGAGACCTAATTTGTGACCCAGTATGTGGTCTATTCTGGAGAAAGTTCTATGTGCACTTGAGAAGAATGTGTATTCAGTTGCGTTTGGATGTAAAGTACTGTAAATATCTGTGAAATCCATCTGGTCCAGTGTATCATTTAAAGCTCTTGTTTCTTTGGAGATGTTGTGCTTAGAAGATCTGTCATTTGCAGAAAGCGCCGTTTTGACGTTTTCCAGCATTAGTGCATTATTATCTAAGTATGTCTTTACTTTGGTTATTAATTGATTGATATACTTGGCAGCTCCCACATTCGGGGCATAAATATTCATGATTGTTAGGTCCTCTTGTTGGATAGATCCTTTAAGTATCATATAGTGTCCCTCTTCATCTCTTACTACAGTCTTCGGGATAAACTTTAATTTTTCTGATACGAGGATTGCTGCCCCTGCTTTCCTTTGAGGACCATTTGAATGGTAAATGGTTCTCCAACCTTTTATTTTCAGGCTGGAGGTGTCCTTAGGTCTCAAATGAGTCTCTTGTAGACAGCAAATAGATGGGTCCTGCTTTTTTATCCAGTCTGAACCCCTGCGGCTTTTGATGGGGTCATTAAGCCCATTCACGTTCAGAGATACTATTGAAGGATATGAATTTAGTGTCATCATAATACCTATTCAGTTGCTATTTTTGTGGATTATTTCTTTGGGCTTCCTCTATCTTTTACAGAGTCCCCCTTAATATTTCTTGCAGAGCTGGTTTGGTGGTCACATATTCTTTCAGTTTCTGTCTATTTTGGAAGTTCTTTTTCTCTCCTTCTATTCTGAATGAGAGCCTTGCTGGATAAAGTATTCTTGGCTGCATGTTCTTCTCATTTAGGACCCTGAATATATCCTTCCAGCCCTTTCTGGCCTGCCAGGTCTGTGGAGAGGTCTGCTGTTCATCCAATACTTCTCCCCATATAAGTTAGGGATCTCTTATCTCTTGCTGCTATAAGGATTTTCTCTTTATCTTTGGAATTTGCAAGTTTCACCATTAGATGTTGAGGTGTTGAACGGTTTTTATTGATTTTAGAGGGGGCCTCTCTTTCTCCTGGATCTGAATGCCTGTTTCCCTCCCCAAATTAGGGAAGTTCTCAGCTATGATTTGTTCAAATATGCTTTCTGGTCCTCTGTCCGTCTCAGTGCCCTCTGAAACCCCAATTAAATGTAGATTTTTCCTTCTGAGGCTGTCATTTATTTCTCTTTAACCTTTACTCATGGTCTTTTTAATTGTTTTTCTCTTTTTTCCTCAATTTCCTTCCTTGCCATCAACTTGTCTTCTATGTCACTCACTCTTTCTTCTACCTCTACTCTCGTTGTTAGGACCTCCAGTTTGGATTGTATCTCATTTAATTGATTTTTAATGTCAGCCTGATTGGATCTAAATTCTGCAGTCATGAAGTCTCTTGAGTCCTTTATGCTTTTTTCAAGAGCCACCAGTCGCTTTATAATTGTGCTTCTAAATTGGCTTTCTGACATTGAATTGTAATCCAAATTCTATAACTGTGTGAGAGAGTACTGTTTTTGATTCTTTTGTGGTGAGTTCTTCTTTCTAGTCATTTTGTTCAGTGCAAAGTGGCTAAAAACGAGTTGCACTTGTTAGAAGCGCAAAATCCTCTCTGTAGCATACCAGCTGTTCTCTCTTTAAATCTCAGGTCTAATTCGATGGTTTTCAGGATGATTTGAAAGTTTTCTAGGTAAGTTGGTGGGGACAGGTGACTTGGGGACTCTACTCCTCTGCCATCTTGCCCTGCCCTTCATTCCATTTTGATCAGAAAGAAACTTCATATCATTTCAGTCTTTTAAAATGTATTAAAATTTATCCTATGCTCTAACACATAGTTTATTCTGAAGAATGGTTCATGTCCAATTGAGAAAACTGTGTATTCTGCTGTTGTTGGGTAGAGTGTTCTTTGTATGTCTTATAATTCCAATTGGTTTGTAGTGTTGTTCAAGTCCACTATTTCCTTATTTATCTGTCTGGTTGTTGTAGTCATTTTTGAAAGTCTCTATTATCTCAGAGCTATTTCTTGCCTTAAATTCTATTAATTTTGCTAGATACATTTTGAGCTCTGATATTTTGTATATCATATATGTTTATAATTTTTATATCTTCTTGGTGAATTGATTCCTTTATCAACATATATTTTGATCTCTTGTAGTAATTTTTTACTCAAAGTCTATTTGGTTTAATATTAGCTACTCCAGCCCTCTTTTGGTTACTAATTGGATGAAATATATTTTTCATCATTTTAACTTCCAACTAATTCTGACTTTTTTTTTTTTTTAAGATTTTATGTATTTGTTTGAGAGAGAGAGAGAGAGCACAAGCAGGGGGAGAGGGAGAAGTAGGCTCCCTGCTGAGCAGGGAGCCTGATGTGGGGCTTGATTCCAGGACTCTAGGATCATGACCTGAGCCAAAGGTAGATGCTTAATCAACTGAGGCACCCAGGCACCCCTAATTCTGACTTTAGAACTAAAGTAAGTCTCATGCTGACACAGCCTGTGGTTCAATTTTTTAAAATGTATTCTGCCAACCAATGCTTTTTGATTGGAGAGTTTAGTCCACTTACATTTTAAGTAACTACTGGTAAGGAAGGACTTACTTTTGCCATTTGTTGTTTTCTATATGTTTTATATCATTTTTTGTCCCTTATTTCCTCCATTACTGCCTCTTTTTGAGTTTCATTTTTGTAGATATATTTTAATTCCCTTTTCATTTTCTTTTGTGTATATTCTATAGATATTTTCTTTGTTGTTACCATGGTGATTACATATAACCTTTTTAAAAAAATTTTTATTTGTTTATTCATGTTATTCATGAGAGAGAGAGAGAAAGAGAGAGAGAGAGAGAGGCAGAGACATAGGCAGAGGGAGAAGCAGGCTCTATGCAGAGAGCCTCATACAGGACTCCATCCCAGGACCCTGGGATTACGCCTTGAGCTAAAGGCAGATGCTCAGCTGCTGAGCCACCCCAGTGCCCTTAACTTTTTAAAATTATAGCAATCTAATTTGAATTGATTCCCACTTAAATTCAATTGAATAAAAATCCTACTCCTATAATAGTCTCACTCCTCTTATGATGTCACAAATTGCATCTTTATACATTATATACCTACTCATATAGATTTATAATGACATTGTATGCATTTGTCTCATAAATCTTGAAGCGGAGTTAAATTAAAAGTGGAGTTAAATCCAAAATTATAGTAACACTGGCTTTTATATTTGCTCATATATATACTTTTACCATATATATATTTCTATCTTCATCTGGCTTTGGGTTAACTATGGTTCTTTCATCTCTGTTTGAAAGTGTGATGTTATGATTTATAATAAGAAACACATATTTGCTTTTCACCCATTCCTGGCACAGAGCTCCCCAAACCATTGGAATTTCTTAAGTGATAAGGGTATCTTTTGTTATGTTAATTTGATGGCTTTTGGAAAGTCCTTATATAACCCAAGGATGGAGGCTGATAGCCATGAGAACCAATTATGTAATTAGAGAATTAAAATTTTCATCAGTTGACCTTAGGAGAGGGAAAGAAGCTGGCCGTTGTATAAATGGCCAATGATTTCATCAATCATGCCTATGTAAGGAAGCTTCCATAAAAACCCAAATGATGGATTCAGAGAACTTCTGGGTTGGTGACCATGTAAAGGTGTTCAGAGAAGATGGAAGCTCTGTGCCCCTTCCCATGTCCTATGCATCTCTTCCATCTGGCTGTTCTTGAGTTTTATCCTTTTATAATAAACCAGTTATTTAGAAAGTAAAATGTATCTCTAAGTTCTGTGAGCCCTACTAGTAACTTAATGAAACCCAAGGAAAGATCATGGAAACATCTGATCTATAGCCAGTCAATCAGAAGAACAGATGGCAACTTGGACTTGGGATTGACAAGTGAAGTGGGGAAATGGGGGGGGGGGTGGATAGTCTTATAAGACTGAGCATTCAACCTATTGGACCTCACACAATCTCCAGGTAAATAGTGTCAAACTGAGTTAATTACTTAGTGGTATTGGAAAAATCCTCATCTAAAAAGGATTTCCATTAACATTCATTGTAGAGCAGATTTAGTAGTAATGAACTCTCTCAGCTTTTGTTTTTCTGGAAATGTCTTAATTTGTCCATCACTTTTAAGGGTAGTTTACAGATAGAGAATTCTGTTAAGTTTTTTTTCTTTCAACACTTATTAAATATATCATCTGCCTTCTGGTTTCCAAGAGTGCTGCTGAGAAATTAAGGAATAATGTTATTAGGGATCACCTTAATGATAAATTGCTTCACTCTTGTTGATTTCAAGATTTCCTTTGACTTTGGCTTTTGACAGTTTTATCATATATCTTGATGTGTATCTCTTTTGGTTATCCTATTTAAAGTTTATTGAGCTTCTTGGATTTGTATATTCATGTATTTCATGAAATCCAGGAAGTTTTCAGCTAGTATTTCTTCAAATAAACTCTCTGCCACTTTCTTTCTCTTCTTATGGGATCCCTCTGATTTATATACAGGGTTTTTTTTTTTTTTCTTGTTTATTGCATTTCACTTTATTTTGCTTCACAGATACTGCATTTTTTACAAATTGAAGGTTTGCAGCACCATTTTTCCCATAGCATTTGTTCACTTTAGGTTTCTGTCACATTTTGGTAATTCTCACACTTTTGGTAATTCAAACTTTTTCATTATTATTATATTTCTTATTTCTTATTGTGATCATGATGTTACTATTTGTGAGTTTTAAGGTGCCACAGAAACCACACTTATATAAGATTAGCAAACTTAACTGATGAATATTGTATGTATTCTGACTACAGATGTGGTAGAAATAGCAAGAAAACTAGAATTAGGAGTGGATCCTCAAGACACAACTGAATTGCTGGAATGTCATGATAAAACTTTAACAAATGAGGAATTGCTTCTTATGGATGGGAAAAAAACAGCGGGTTCTTGAGCTGGAAACATCTCTTGGTGAAGATGCTGTGAAGATTGTCGAGATGATAACAAAGGAGTTTGACTATTACATCAATTTAATTAGCAAAGCCATGGCAGGGTTTGAGGGGATTGACTCCAATTTTGAAAGAAGTTTCAATGTGAGTAAAATGCTATCAAACAACATTGCATGCTACAGAGAAATCATTCATGAAAGGAAGAGTCCATTGATGTGGCATACTTCACTGCTGTCTTATTTTAAGAAGTTTTCAGTCATCCTGACCTTCACCAACCACCGCACTGATCAGCCAGCAGTCATTAACATTGACGTAAGACCCTCCAGTGGTAACAAAGATTACTACTTGCAACAAGCTCAGATGATGGTTAGCATTCTAGCAATAAAGTATTTTTTAACTCAGGTATGTATATTGCTTTTCTAGGCACATTTAATAGGCTACAGTACAGTGTACACATAACTTTTACATACACTGGGAAAATAGAACATTCATCTGACTTGCTTCATTGGGATATTCACTTTATTGTGGCGGCCTGGAGCTGAACCCACACTATTTCTGAGGTCTGCCAGTATTGATCCTCTTGATGGTATCCTGTTCAGTTCCTTAAATTTGGTTCACTTTCTTTACCCCTTTTCTTTGGCTCCCCAGACTTGAGAATTTCAGATGTCCTATCTTCCAATTCTCTGATTTTTTTTTCTTTTGCCTGATCATCTCTGTTGTTGCAGCCCGCCAGTGAAATTTCCATTTTAGTTACTACATTTCTTCACTCCAGAAGTTCTGTTTATTTCCCTTTTATAATTCTTATCTCTATGATGATACTCTCATTTTTAAATATATTATGATCTTGATTTCCTTTAGTTCTTTGTCTATGTTTTTCCTTAACACTTTAAGCATATTTAAAAGCGTTCTTGCAGTGCCTGGATGGCTCAGTCGGTTAAATGTCTGACTCTTAATCGCTGTTCAGGTCTCAATCTCAGAGTTGTAAGTTCAAGCTCCACACCCACTATGGAGCCTACTTAAAAAGAAGAAAAAAGAAAGAGTTGTTTTAGTCTTTGTCTAGTAAATCCATTGTCGACCTTCTGAGGGGAGGGGGTGAGTTTCTGCCCATTTATTTTGTCCCTTCAATACACCATATTTTCCTGGGTTTGTTATTATTGTTTCTGGAAATCAGATTTCTCCCTTTCCCCAGGGTTTGCTTTTTTTTTTTTTTTTTTGAGACTGTGATAGTCTATTTGTTTTGAGACTTTTCCAGACTATTTTTGCAAAGTTTATTCCTTGCCGTATGTGCTCACTGAAGCCTCTGTTACTTTAGCTTGTGTTGAGCTAACACAATTTGATAGAGATTTTCTTATGCCAAGAACTGAAACACACAAACAAAAACACCGAGAGAGGGAGAGAGGGAGAAAGATAGTAATCTCCACTCACAGCCTCTGTGCTGGGTTACTCCTCCCTGAGTTAGGCTTTCTCTCAGGCTAGGGATCAGCCTTAGATGAAAGGTTAAAGTCTCAGATTTTTGTGAGGATATGTCTTACCTGGGTATGCATGTGGCTTTCTAGGTTCCCCTATATAAACAGCTGCATTTGAAATCTCCTGATTTCCCAAAGAGTCTTATCCCACTTTCTCCTCCAACCCTTAGATGGTCTAATGTATGTCTCCAGGGAGAATTTATTGCCTGGGGTATATTATGCACATGTTTTCCCCGGTTGCTTTTATGAGCAAAGCCTGCAGCTTTTCTTACCTGTGTTCTGAATTATGCGAGAAAGAGAGGGCAAGTCAGTTCTTTAGGTATTCCCAGCCAGGTTAGAACAGATATACACAATAATTTGCAAATAAATTCTGCTCTCTCCCTCTGGCTTAAAGAGTGAAACTGGGAACTGATTAGCCATCACTTAAGTCTAAGGTGGCTACCATTTGGGCAAGAGTTTTTTGAGGTTGTTTTCCACATGATTATATGGAGGAACATGAATTGGAGCTTCCTAGTCCAACATCTTTCATAGATCCCGTCACCATTATTTTATGTGGATTTACTGAGTGCCAAAACTGCATGGAGCTGGTTATTTTCTCTCTGCCCTCCAGATAGACTCTCCACCCTTCTCTGTCCTAGTCTGTGTCCAGCAGGCTGATCTGCACAAACCATATCAATGGGCTCTCAGCCCCAGTGGGAGCAGAAGGAGGCTGTGAATTTAATTCCCTTCCTGTGGTGGACACAATTTGGCCACATCTTTCCATCAAATGTCACATCCCTCCTACAGTGACCCTCTCCCTACATCTAGCTACCAACCCTGAGGTCTGGAACCAGCACATTTCCCTTCAGACCCAGGGGTAATGAAAAGCTTACCAATCACCATCACATTCTGCTATTTTAGCCCAAGGTCCTTCCCCATGCTTTATACATGTCTCCAGATCTTTCCATACCTTTGTAACTTACTTTTTTATTAACATTCCTCACGTAATCAGTTTGAGAGTGCCATCTGTTTTCTGGTGGAACTCTGAGTGACACACTGCACTATTGGCTGCCATTTCTCTTTCAGAGAAATGCTTCTGATTTTGGAATAATGTGCTCAGATACCAGCAGATTCTGGAGGGTACTTTGGGTCAAAAATTAAGAATTCACTTTCCTGAACAAATTTGTAATATTTGTGAGAATGATACTCAGCTTCGGTTCAGAAAATGTGTCTTATTAAACACAAAGCCTTGGTCCTATAATCTGAAATGCAACAGACTTATGGTTCAGTTCCTACAAGGCAAGCAAACGAGAAGAGGACTGCCCTCTCGCAGTATACTCTGCCATCACGGGAACTTGTCCCTGGAGCTAGATCATCCTACCTTTCCTCAAACTGAGAAGACAAGAGCCCAGATGGAATTGCAAAGGGAGCATTCCATTGTCTTCTGTGACTAGGAAAGAGCTACCTATGAGGTGAGATCAAATATATGAACTGTTCCTTCTCTAATTCATTCAAAGGCCTTTCTTAAGCGCAGACCCAATGAAGCCATTTTCTCTGCCAGGAACCTCCAGTGGCTCTTTGACCACAGGACAAAGAATGACAAATACTCAGCCTGTGGGTGGCCACACCCACTCCCATCTCCCAGGGCACACTTGTCCACAAAAGCTGCTTTCAGCTAGGGAAGCCTTACATCGTAGCTCTCCAGGTAGCCAGTACTTATGCTACTTTTCATGCAAGTTAAACGTATTTTCCACCTTTGTCCTTTAAGGTAAAATACATTCTAAAATCAGAAGCATAGCATTGCACAATTTGGCCCCAATCTTCTATTCCAGCACTGTAGCATTTTTCCTGACTCTTACATACCAAACCGTTAGCTTGTTTTGCACTGTTCACAGCATATATTGGGCGCTTGAAATATCTGTTAGATTAATATCCATACGGTCCTATGGACTGGAGTTGTCTTTAAACACATGCACATACACACAAAATTTGAATCTGAACCAAATGTGTTTCGAATATTGCAATAGCACCAGATAATATTTGTAAATTAGTTTGGTACATTTGTACGTACACTTACTTTTATATATTTAAGGGGTACAAAAGGCTTATTTGATGAAAAGCTGGGAGATATATTCCTTACCGAGCAAAAGCAACATGTTCAAGACCATGTGCTTTGAACTAACTTAAGCAGGCAGCCTCGTGACCTTGACCTCCTCTGGGTAGAGTGGTCAATGCATTTGCGTATGGGATCGAATCCTTTCTTCATTTTATTTCACCTGTCCAGACCATGGCTCATTGTTTCTAAGACAAGCCCCAAAGCAAAGAACTAATTCCTGCTGTTCTCCCAAGTTGCCTCAATTTTACCTCTCCTCGGAAAAGCCTGTGACATCATTTATCTGCTGACTTATTTTAGGTGTGAGCTTATTTAACACTACTTTATTGAATTCACATTAGAATTTCAGCTTCAGTTTCTTAAGTAGAAAAGGAAAACAAAAACAGGATGTTTACAATTAGAGTTAAATTTTAAAATGTATTTAAAGAAATCAATTCTAAATATAGACAAGCATACACGACTGCTTGTCAATGCATTGGAGATCACGGCAGGTTGAGATTCAGATGATTTTCATCTACCAATATTCACTGACAGCCCTGAGTCGGGACCAGGATGAACGCTGGCGAAAGTGAAGTTCTGAGGAGGTCACTGCCCACCCTCCTAGAGCAGGCAGGCTTGTGGGGACAAGAGACATGCACACAAATTGCTGTCACCCAATGAATTTTAAACTTCACTCTTCAGATAATATTTTCAAGCTACCCCGTAGTGAGCATTTACTGTGTGGTGGACAATCACTATTTCGCTTATATTATGTCTTTTAATTCTCATGGCAGTTCTGTACAGGAGGTATTATTCTTTCTACTTCAGAGATGAGGAAATCAAATCTCATAAACTATGGGTAATGCAAAGTTCAATTAGCTAATAAGCCCATGCTTGCAAGGAGTCAGAAATTAATTATTACAGTTATATATTTAGACAAACTTTGAAAACATCAAAAGTGTAGGAACACTGCCAAGGTTACAAATAATCCTAAAACCGAATTGTCAGTTCCTGGATAATTCAAGATATTCCAAATATGTGGTAGTTGGTCGTTGACAACCCAAAGATATATATATTTATTTTTTTTCTTGTTCAGAGTTAATTTCTTTACCAAAATCTTTTTTAGACAAATAAACCCATTGGAAAATATTTTCAAAATATTTTTTTGAGGCAATGGACACAAATTTAGACAAAGCAAAAAATAATTTTCAATTTTGATCTCAGCAGAAGATTTATCTTCATAAATAACCCAGGGTGGTATGTGGATGTGTGGCTAAAAGTGATAAGATTATAAAATATCAACTAGAAACAGTCACAATAGTAGAGTCTGGGAGTGCAGATTTTTTAGATTTGGCATATTTGAAATACCCTTATTATTGTTGTTGTTTTAGCATATTTTGAAAGTGGAAACAGTGGGCTAGGACAGGATAACACTGTTGCTACGAGAGGCTTTGATTTTTCTGTAATTTCCATTATAGGAACAGTCTGCAACCGATTGCTTGCATCAGGAAATTACGGTTTGAAGAAGAATGCCTCTTTCAGTGAAACCTCTCTAAGGGCCACAGAGTAGGTGTTGCTGAGATCCCGAGAGCAGCCCTCATACCGAGGGACTGGGGTCAGCTAAGGAGTGACACAAGGCTGGGGGCTGAAACGCAACCTCCTCTGCAGAGAGGCCCGGAATGGGAAGTAGAGTCCAGAGAAACTGGTGAACAAACACTGACCCTCCTTCCAGCGGCTCCCTGTGAAAATGCCTTGCACAGATGCCAAAGAGGAGAGTGGAGTCTGGCTGGAAGACTGCTCAGGAATTCCATGATCACAATTTCCTCTCTCCCGGAAATGGCTATTTCATTGGGAGCCACAGGCCAGAAGGCACTACAGACTCTTCGGGGATACACGGAAAATGGGGGAGCTTGCCTTGCACATGTTCAGTCAGTTAGCAGAAACCGGAGAGTTTAGTCCGGGGCTCCAGACCCAACCAGAAAGAGTAAATCTCTGAGTGCGTATGTGCCTGTGCTGCGGGGCCTGGCAGGTGGATCTGGAAGGTGGGGGCAGGGGTCTCGTCAGTTTAAGAAGCATAACGTTGTGGGTAAACAGACCTGCTCCAGAAGCACTCACTGTAGATCCAAGTAGCAAAAACTCTGAAATCTAGAGGGGAAAAAAGCAATTGTTGGTTTTAATTGTGAAACAAGATTTATTTAACAGGACTCACCCAGTGTGTGTGTGTATATATGCATTTGGCCCAAAGTGCAAAGATGATAGACTATCAACTAGATACAAATTCAAAAACTCGAGTTCTGTCCTCTACCAGCTGCATGGCCTTGAGCATTTTGCTTTGTTTCTGTCAGCCTCAGTATCTCCGTCTGTAAAACAGAGAGAGTAAAAGAATCTAGTTTCTAGGCATCTTGTAAGGCCTGAGAGAAGAGTTTCACATTGCCTGGCACTTCGTATTTCATCTCATTAAATATTACAGTTATCTTCAAAGATCTACTTTGCATATGTAGACAATACAACTTGCCCTTAACTGCACACGATTTGCCAAAAAAAATCGTCTGTCTTTCTCTCCATCCCTTCCCTAGCTATTCCCTAGCCTTGAAGGATTTACCTGAAAAGTGAAGAACGTCTCATTTCCTGGGGGCACCTGGGTGGCTCAGTGGTTGAGCAGGTGTCTTCACTCAGGGCATGATCCCGGGTCCTGGGATCGAGTCCTGCATCAGGCTCCCTACAGGGAGCCTGTTTCTCCCTCTGCCTGTGTCTCTGCCTCTCTTTCTCTGTGTCTTTCATGAATAAATAAATAAAAAATAAATAAATAAATAAAAAATAAATAAAAAATAAAAAAATAAAAAATAAATAAAAAAAAGAATAAATAAATAAAATCTTAAACAAAGAAAAGAAAAGAAAAGAAAAGAAAAGAAAAGAAAAGAAAAAGTCTCATTTCCTGGAACTGAAGGGCTGTCACAGGGTCCAACCTTTAATCATGATACTCACCAGGTATTTCCAAATCCCCAGGAGGGATACACACTATGCTCCAGGCAGCTTCCTCCCACCCACCCTCCTATCTCTCCTCTCTCCCTTCCTCTTTTCCTTTCTTCTTTTCTTTTTTCCTTCCTTCCTGTCATTATATTAACTGACTCCCTTCTGGATGCCTGGCCCTAAGACTTTGTTAATTAGCTGAGGTTAGGCTGAGCTCTTTGATTTGAAGATGCCAGCACACAGTGTTGAAAGTACCTTGAGGGAGGAGAACATTTACAGGGTGTGTTGAAGAAAAGCACTCGGCTGATTGGAAAGATTGTGAAATGACTTGGACTTTTTTTTTTTTTTTAAGATTTTATTATTTATTCATGAGAGACACAGAGAGAGAAGCAGAGACCCAGGCAGAGGGAGAAGCAGGCTCCATGCAGGGAGCCCGTCGTGGGACTCGATCCCAGGACCCAGGATCACGCCCTGAGCCAAAGGCAGATGCTCAACCCCTGAGCCACCCAGGCGTCCCGAATGATTTGGACTTAAAGAAGCCAACCAGGGAGGGTAGCAGAGGGGTGAAGGGCAAAGCTCTGGGACAGTAGGTGTGCAAAGAGTGAGGACAAAATGCCATCAGCATCGCCTATCGGTGTATTTGTGGAGCGCCTCCTCCTGTCCATCCTGCCCGCGCCAGCGACAAAGCGAGACCAGGGAAAAGGGGAAAAGATGCTCCTCTGGGGAGGCACCTGGAGGCACCCGGAGGCAGCTGCCACTTGGGAGCTGCGGACCCAGACACTACGCGGCTTCCCCAGGGATTTCGGGGCAGGCGGCTGGGAAGCAGGACGGCCACCGCAGAGGGCTGTGGTTTCTCAGGAGGAATACGGCTCCTGCAGGGAATCACCCCGCGTCAGGGAGGATTCTTGTGACATCAGCTTCCAAGCAGACCACCGAGCCTTCCCCACTCTAGAGGGCACTAAGCCTGACACCACCAGAGCCACACTTGATTTTTTTTTTCTTTCTTATATTTTCCAAGGGGACATTTGGAGCAAAAGTGGCCTGTGGCCCCTGGCAACTCTGAGTAGTGACTTGGCATATTAGGAATCTGTCTGTTATGCTTTGTGGAAGAGTCTGGAAAGATCTAGTTTTGTCTGGAAAACAACACTCATGGCTGTTACTGTGAAAGTGTATTCCCACTTACTCCCTTCTAATAAGTGCTTCAAACTCAAAATAAAATAAATTCAGTCACTTGGATATCTAGATATATCACTTAAGATCACTTTGCTTTTATTGGTCTAATTACATTAACTTTGGATTTTGGATGCACAGTTGCAATGCTTTGCAAGTCCTTTCAAATCTTCAATATTTTCCTTTTCTATCCCCACTTTTTTTCAGTAAAGTCTAATATCTTCCAGCCCCAGGCACATTCATGTCTGTGACTGACCCCATAATATTTACTTATAACATTCATAAAAATATCCTGCATGCCAAAAGCCGCTAGCTGCAGGAAAATGATAAAATATAAAATATTTGATCAGCCAGTGGGAATTCCCTTACACATTAAATCAAAGAGTGTCTCAGAGGGCTCGCTGTGACCCTGGAAAGCCCGCATAATCCAAGCGGGCTTGGATCACTAAAAGGACAGCAGCAGGAGGGCATGCCTGCTGAGAACCCACTCTGGGCAGGGCCCCTTCAAGTCCTCTGGAAAACCCAGCCCGAAGGCAGCTTTGGCTTCATTGTCAAGGAGCTCAGGGCCTGGCGGGGTGGGGGGTGGGGGGTCCTATCCTAGTTTGTCATGTCCCTCTCCAGGACCATCCTGCCTTGTGACATCTACTCTGTTCCTCTTTTTCCCTACCTGCAGGGCTTGGTCTGTTTCTCCAAAAGGGACACTGTGAAGGGTTTCTTTTACTCTTCCCTTTTTTGATGTGTTTTCAGCTTTACTGAGATATCTTTGGCATAAAACACACCATGTAAGGATCAGGTGTGCAAGGTGATGGTTTGACATACACATATTGTGAAATGGATACCACGATAAGGTCAGTTAACACATCCTTCACCTCAGGTGTGCAGAGGGTTTCTAACAAAGAGTTGTTAGGAAAGTTCTAGGAGGAGAGATGTGGTGGGGAAACACCCCAGGGGAAGCAGTTCTGAGTCCAGCCCTGACTCTGCTACGACCTATCTTGGCCAAGTCACTGCACATCTCTGGGAATCAGACTTGGGTAGTTTTCAGGTCTAGTGCTTCCACGAGGTTCCCCCAGGTTAGAGGGAAGGTGACATGAAGCTCCTGGGATTCCCATGTCATCCCGCTCTGCTTCATCAGTTTTATATTTGGGATGATATGTGACATTTAATTCACAGGAAGTATCCTACTATTAGGAGGGAAAGTTTATTTATTTTTTTAAAGATTTTATTTATTTATTCATGAGAGACACACACACAGAGAGGCAGAGACACAGGCAGAGGGAGAAGCAGGCTCTTTGCAGGGAGCCCCATGTGGGACTCGATCCAGGACTCCAGGTTCATGCCTTGAGCCGAAGGCAGATGCTCAATCGCTGAGCCACCCAGGCGTCCCAGGAAGGAATGTTTTAAGAACCAGTGGGCCAAAAGGAGATTCCTGTTGAAATATTAATATAATGTGGGGCTCAGTGATAGCTCAGACTCCAATTTCCCTCTCCTTGGACTTTGCTGCTCAAAGCAGCTCAAAATTGGTTAGTTCCATCTAGTGTCACCTGAAGAGCTGCTGGGGTGTAAGCGCCAGAACAGGGTCCATCCGAGAGGTGAGGCTGGCCGGCAGGTTTCAAGAATGTTACAGGGCAACAAGCTGCCAGCTGACCCACATGGCAGACTGCCTTGCTCCCCTTTTGGGTTACTTTCTGCAAGAATGGTACCAAAGCAGTATACCATGTTCCGACTGCCTGCCAAAGTTTTGTGGGTTTTTTTTTTCTTCTTTTTAAACTTTAAACTAGTCAAACTGTTGAGAAGCTCAGGGCAATCAGAAATGTTAAGCCCCCTATGCTCTTGTAATTAAAAAGTAAATAGATTTTTATTTATTTCACCACTTATGATATAGTTCATGGTGCCCAAATGAGATCGTGATTTACTAAGTCTGAACTGACACTGCTGGTTATTAAGAAGCAGGCTTCCATTACTTAGCGTTCTCTTCTTAGATCTTTCTATTTTCTTAATGCCTGCAGAGGCTCCGTCATCCAGGCTCCTCACTGATGCCTGTGAGTCCTCTCTGGAAGTGAACCACATGGCTACCACTCCGCCCCTCACCAACCATCTTGGTTCCTTGGTTCCTTCAAACTGCTGTGAAAATCCTGTTTTTCTCTGTAAGGCCCTAATGGATCACTTAAGTGAGGACCCAAAGACATTCTTTTCATTCTTCGTGCCCTTCTATAATACTTACCCTTGCAACTCCCACCAAACTTCAACTACCTCCACCATGCATGGAATCTAATAGCATTAAAAAAAAAATACACTTTATTTTTTAGATGAGTTTTAGATTAGCAGGAAGTTGAGAAGATCATGCAGAGAATTCCCATTCAATATTTGTTTTTGAAGTGAGAATTTCTATAATACTTTTAAGTCAGGCTGTCTTTTACTTAAGTAGATATCAGTATGCTATTCACTTGTGGAGACATTTCAGGGTGACTTATTTTTGAAACATTAGCTCCAAAAAATGATGAAATTCTCTTTTAATGGTGCTGTGTGCTTTATTGATGACATACACAGTTTTTTTTTTTTTTTTTAAGATTTTATTTATTTATTCATGAGAGACACACAGAGAGAGAGGCAGAGAGAGAAGCAGGCTCCATGCAGGGAGCCTGATGTGGGACTTGATCCGGGATCTCAAGGATCACACCCTGGGCTGAAGGCGGTGCTAAAATGCTGAGCCACCCAGGCTGCCCAACATACAGAGTTCTTAATGGTTTTTGATGCTGCTGCTGACTACCATATTTCTGCTTTTGAAGATACTCTTAAGATAATGATGCAACAAGTCCACTTACTGTTCATTTGAAGAATTCTTTCTTTCCCACAATCCTCTTCCCTCCTTTATCATCAAGACATTCACTTGGCCCTACTTGATCACTTGGCCCTTCTTTTTATGTTTATCTATTTTTGAATACTGTGTTTAAAAAGATCCTGGTGCTAACACTGAATAGGTATTATTAATTTCCATAGTGGCATAATGATTTTTTTAAGTGATTGTCTCTTCTTAACATAAACCGGCATTTTATTTGAACAAACGATTTACGAATATCCTTTGCACAGATACACTTATTTGTATGTCTGCCACGATGCCTAAATGTGTCCCTAAGTTTGAGAGCAATTCAGAAACAATTTGTCTGTTTAGGTGGTCAAACTTTATTCTAAGCGGCATCATTTGAAAATTCTGCAATGTATGTTAAATTTAGTTTTGTGCCAGAATGCATCATTTCCCTTCTTTTGCTAGGTGTTCCCCTGGATTTTTATTTTCACTTCAAGGTCACATTTTAAACAGAAGTACACAGGACTTGGTGCACCCCAGTCTCACAATTTGCTGGGTTAGTTACAAAATGAGTGTTTTTCAGAATGGCCAAAAAAGAACAAAGCATGATAAATAAGTAACTCTGTTCCTTTGATGAATTTTTGTTTGTTATTATAGAAATATGATTGAAGGGGGAAAAAGGAAAATAGCTTCACAAGCACTGTGAATGCACATGTAACTGAAGCATTTGAGAAGAATTCTTCCTTCCAGAATGGAATATGATCTAAAGGATCCAATGTCATCAAAGAACCCATGAAAGGGAGTGAATAACCTGGGCTAGGCAGCATTTTGTTTCTTCATTGTGATCAAGAACCCCTCATCAGTCTTGTGCTACAAAGATGTAAGAACTGGGGAGACACTTTGACAGAAAATGGTAATTTAGTGCATGCAAAAATGGATTCACTCACTGGGAAATATGAGTCCACAATGAATCAATCACTGGGCATTGAATGAATTGATGTACAATGGCCAGGTTCCAGAGAACATGTCTTCAAAGCCATGTAAGCTAGACACTGACTTAGAATTATATAAGTAAAGGAGCCCAGCATCACCGGATAGATTTAATTTCCATGACATTAAAATTATGTGAACTGAAGTATCAAACACATATCTGCTTGTTCACTGCCATCTCCTCATTCATTTATTCAATGAACTGATTTTTACTGAGCACCTACTGCCTGCCAGGAGCTTTCTAGGCACTGGAGGACAGCAATGAACCAAAGAGCAAACGTTGACTAGATGATGGAGCGTATTCTAACAGAAAATACTTAACTTTAAGAAAACCAAACAAGGTGAAACAAAACACCAGGGATAAAAACTTTGAGAGCCAGAGAATACCAGAACAGGTAGAGGATATATTTGGGTTGGCAATCCATGAAGAAAATTCTTTGAGCTAGGTGGGAAGTGTATTCTTCTCTAGGAGGCCAGGAACTGTTTGTCTATTTACTTGAGTGTATTTATATATGTGAAATGATGGCATATATATACATATAAAATATAATATACATAAATAAAATATAATATATATAATATATGTGAAATATATAAATATAAATATATATAAAATATATAAATATATTTATATATAAATAAATATATATAAAATATATAAATATATATAAAATGTGCATGCTCCCTCTCTCACTGCCTCCACCCCGCCAAAGATATCTAAATTCTAATATTTAGAACTATGAATGTAGCCTGAAAGAGCAAAAATGGATTTTGCAGATGCAACCTAAGTTACAGGTTTATTTTTTTTAAGGATTTTATTTATTTATTCATGAGAGACACAGAGAGAGAGAGGCAGAGACACAGGCAGAAGGAGAAGCAGCTCCCCATGGGGAGCCTGATGTGAAACTTGATCCCAGGACCCCAGGATCATGACCTGAGCCGAAGGTGGACGCTCAACCACTGAGCCATCCAGGATTCCCTAAATTACAGGTTTTGAGATGGCAGATTATCCTGGATTATCCAAGTGGGGCTCTAATGCAATGACAGATCACTTTGTAGGAGAGAGGCAGAAGAAGATTAGACCACAGAGGTAGGGATGGGTCACAAGACAAATAATGCAAGTAACAGATTCTCCCCTAGAGCTTCTGGAGGCAGCATGGCAGCTTGATTTCAACCTAGAGAAGCTGATTTGGGACTTCTGGCTTCTACAATGTGAAAATAGATACTATTTTAAGCCACCAAGTTTGTGATAATATGTTACAAGTATGTATTGGTTCTTTTATTTGCTGTAACAAATTACCACAAATGTGCGTGTGTTTATGTAATGCATCCATTCATCTACTAGACATCTCTAATATAAATATCTAATGACTGGCAGCCCAGATGGCTCAGCGGTTTAGCGCCACCTTCAGTCCAGGGCGTGATCCTGGAGACCCGGGATGGAGTCCCCTGTTGGGCTCCCTGCATTGGGCCTGCTTCTCCCTCTGCCTGTCTGTGTGTGTGTGTGTGTGTGTGTGTGTGTGTGTGTGTGTGTGTGTCTATGAGTAAATAAACAAAATCTTAAAAAAAAAAAAATCTAATGACTACTACTACTACTACTAATAAAATTCCTGAAGCAGTCTCTATCCCAGTCTTTCTCATTTTGGAAATAGCACCATCATTTATTACTTCCTCAGATAGAAAACTTGGGATCTCTATTTCCTTTATCCCAACCTCTCTCCCAATTCCAAGCAATTAGCAATATCTACTTTGGTTCTATCTCCAAAATATATCCCAATGGAGGCCACTTCCCTGTCACCATTACATCTCAGCCTAAGCCACCATCATCTCTTGCATGGGGCACTAAAGCAGCCTCTGAACTGATCTCACAGTTCCTCTCTTGCCCCTGCAATCTGATCCCCACAGAGTAGTTAGAAGGAAACTTTAAGAATATAAAGTTAAGAATATAAGCCACCACATGTTTGTTATGGCCCTATTTGTTAAGTCACAAGTTTTCCTATGGTCAGAGGCCTATGTGATCTGCCTTGTTTAGCTCTTAGGCTCCTCCCTCACCACATCCCAGCCCCACTGGCTTGTTTCCTACTCCCCCAACCTCATTCTGACTACAAAACCCTTGCAGTGTGCTTTCCTCTACCTGGATAGGATAAATGCCCAGAGGCAGTACCAGTCTCATCTGTGCTTTTAAATTGAAAGAGAGGAAGGAAGGAAGGAAGGAATGAAGGAAGGAAGGAAGGAAGGAAAAAGAAGGAAGGAAGGGAAAGACATGAAGGGAGGAAAGAAGAAAGGAAGAATAAAGGGAGAAGGGGAAGGGTAAGATGGAGAAGGAGGAGGAAGAAAAAGAAGAAGGAGAGGGGGAAAAGACATACACTTTTTGTATATTATTAGTTTTCTATAATGTTTCTTTTGAAAAATTCCAATCTTGCTCTAAGCCAAATGATGAGAAAGAGGATGATCAAGTAGGGAAAGCAGCAGGGAACCTAGTGGTCAGTTGTTTGGTGGCAGTGAGATAAAAAGAACAGATGATCAGGAAAGAGTAGAGGATCTGATGTTGACTATCCCAGTTAAACATAGATAAGGACATTCAAGTGTACTCCCCTCAAAAATTCCACACTGTGCCAGTTTTCATGTTGAAGTTACAAGTAGCAGAAATACTAGGTTAAGCAATAAGGCAAACTTGTGTCCTCACAACAAGAAGTTTGGCTGTAGAGTAGCTCCTTGGTTAGTTATTTCAAAGGCTGATATTATCAGGGACTCATTCTCTTCTCATCATCCTACTTTATCCCCCTCAGTACAGGGCCTGTCTTCAGGCACACCCTGGCTGCCAGTGGGCTGTAAGAGCTCTAGGCTTCCCATCCAGCACTCCTGCCCCCAAGGTCCATTAGAAGAGTGACCAGCCCTTCCTGTGCATGTCTTTTTGTCAAGGAAGCCCTTCTCAGAACTGCTTCATCATATTTCTTCTCACATCCTATTTTCCAGAAACAACTTCTCCTAAACAAAAGATTAGCAAGAGTACTGATTCATTGCTTAAGATTATACAGGTCTTATCTTTGAGTGAGGGGTGGGAAAACTCTCCTGAAGTATGGATACCTGGACAAAATCAGAATACTGTTAGCAAGGGACAGATGAGAGAATGGATTTTGAGTAGACAACCAATAGGGTCTGCCACATATGTTATGTTTGTCAATTTTCCTGTTACGTTTGTCAATTCTTACCTTCCTTCATTTTCACCTAACAAAAGATAGAGTTTATAGTCTCAGATAGCATAGGTGGAGAAGTGAGAACAAAAGCATAACTGGGGTAGATTTGAGAAAGAATGGGGGGAGGAGGATTAGGGGACATCAAGTAGAGGCAACTCTATTAAGAAGTTTTATAGTGGAACACTTGGGTGGCTCAATCGGTTAAGCATCTGCCTTCAGCCCAGGTCATGATCCCAGAGTCCTGGGATCAAGCTCCATCTGGGGCTCTCTGCTCAGTGGGAAGTCTGCTGCTCCCTCTCCCTCTGCGCCACCCCGCCCCCTTGTGCTTTTTCTCTCTCTCTCTCTCAAGTAAATAAGTATTTTTTTTTTAAGTTTTACAGTGAAGAATGGCAAAGAAATGGGACATATAATAGCTGATGGAAATTATTCTGTAGGTGGTGGCAGGGAAACTAACTACATAAGAAGGAGAGGATAAAATTGCCGGGTAATATCCTTCAGTATTCCAGGGAATGGCATTTCAATTTCATATACGGTGCAAGCATTGCCCTTGGCCAGGAACCACGATAGTACATTCATAATAACAAAGAAGATAGACTGTAAGGTCTCATATGAAGAGTCCCTTAGATATGGCAGGGACATTTGTGAAAGGTCTCTTGAGATTGCCTTGATTTTCTCAATTAAATAGTAAGCATGTCATTAGCTGAGACTATGGATGGGGGTCGAGTGATGAGAAATTTGAGGAAAGTAACAAAATATGAAATAATTGTCAAGGAATGTAGGAAATAGAATGGATTAAGGAATTTTAAGATGGAAAACTTTACTTGGATGCTGCTACATATAGAATTCCAACTTAAAGATAGTCTAAAATGAGCTCATCTGGGCTTGTGCTTGCAATGGTAATTAAATTGAGTGAGAAGTTTCCAGAAAAATATATTTCCATAGTATCTCAGTAGTTGGGAAACTCTCTCTATGACAGAGAGAAACTACTGCTACTTTGATCCAAAGTAGCCTCCCAGAGACATTAGTTTTGGTCCTAGACAATCAGTGGTATTTAGGCTAACAAGATAGGTCATGTTAGCATGATGTATTCCAAACTCACTTCTCAGGGTGCTCAAACTGAAGGCAGTTTTGTCGGGCACCTGTTACGTCTCCTTGATAGAGCATGCAGCTCTGAGCACAACCCTGTAGGGACTGATTACCTGGAGACACACATCAAAGTATCTAAAACTCTGGGCTCAGGTGGAATCCAGACTCCACTTCTTTCAACTGTGCTGGTAATTGAGCCAGTTTGTGCCTGTTTCCTTCAATGTAAATAAGGATGAAAGCAAGGTTATTGTGAGTAGTGTTGCATAAAATAATGAATTAAAACATTCAAAACGGTGCCAGCATATAATGAGTTTTCATAAATATGACTCTCTTTGATGACTATTGATCATTGTTCACGACCTGACGGGTTCCTGAAATTGGTAACGTCAGGGCCTGGCCCTGCCTACACAGGGAGATCATAACTGGAGTAGGAGTCACATGGGTTCTTGTGCTTCTCTTTAAGTCCAGAGGAAACTATATTTCTTGGGGCTCAGAGTGATTAATTTAACGACAGCAACGATATTGACACTGAGTTAATTGTACATGAATATACATAATGGTTTTAGATATTTATGCTTACAAACATTGGTATTATTTAATCTCCATGTGAGAGCATCGCACTGGGTAGGAACTGGCATAATCTTCTAGATGGACGGGAGGCAAAGTGTCAGCCTGTGTTGGTTTTGCGAGCCTTTGGTTTCCCTACGTGGCTCGCTGGGCTGGTTGATTTCTCGCCGGGCCGTCTCTGGCCGCCTGCAGCTGTCGGGGCTCCAGACTTCTTTCCACTGCAGATGAAGTTCTCACCTTTTTGCAAGACTTATTGCTTCTAGTCTGCCACTGATTGCTTTCTCTCTCTCTTTTGTGTTTCCTTCATTTTGTAGTGCATTTTGCTTCTTCTGAGTGAAAAACACCTCTCCTCTCTTTCTAGGTCCAGGCAGGAGGATACAACAATTCTCACTTACCTGTTACTCCTAGCTCCACCAATGGAAGTATGCTTATCTGCAAGGGTAAAAGGCAATGTGATTAAGGAGCCTGCTAGGTGTTCAGAGTGCATCGATCTTACCGAGGGTACATCATCTAACCTAACATAGTATAAAAGAAACACAAATGTACTGTGCTAAATGTTCATAATTATTTAGGAAGAAACACAGGACACCATAAAATTCCACTTCGTGAAGTCAGGCACTTCAAATGATAGGCCAGGCATTAGTTCACTAGTTTCTGCCACTAGGCATAGGAAGGGAGACATAAAGCCAGGGCTGGCCTCTGGGGCCACCCAGATCACACAGGAAGTGCAATACAATGACGGTAACTAAATCAAGAGGAGGGAACGTCACCGTCACCACTTTGCCAGATGTATGCCAGGCGAGGCACAGAGAGTTTCCCGGGCCACTGGAATGGATCTGATACAAGTAGCCACGTTGTTACTGTGCGGGCGTCCGAGTGTGCAAATTGCCTGACAATTAACGTGGGGGCAGTGACAGCTTTTACAGTCATTAAGGTTACGTGTCCAACTGAAATTGTTACCCTCTCAGAGTTGGCCTCGCATCTAATAGCAACACTCATCAAAGAGACAATGATTGTATTAATTACAATTATAAAAATAATGCCTCACCCCTGTGTCCCACTTTACAAGCTACAACAGCATCTTTTCACATTAGCTGACATTATCCTCACAACTCTTAAACAAGTACTCTCACCTCCATTTTATGACCTAAAAAAAAAAAAAGGGAAGGAGGAGTTCCACCAGACAACTCTCTTGACAGGAGCTGAGATTACAGAGGTGCACACGTTTGTCACAACTCAGCAAAAATACACTTAGAATTTATTTGTACTTTAATGAATCTGCTTTTTTTTTTATAGCAAAAGAAGAAATCGGAAGCAAATATTCAACTCTAATTCATTATATGCATGCTTAGGTGTTTAAGGAGAAGTCTACCAATCTCTTCAAATTTACTCTGGAATCCATCAAAAAAAATAAGATAAATTAATGGATGGATGGAGTGATGGATGGATGAATAGATAGGTGACAGAGGAAGTAAAATGTTTATGGCACAATCCAGGTGATGTGATTATCCATGTTCACCGTAAGAGTCATTTAGCTTTGCCTTTTGTTTGAAATTTTTCCTAATAAAATGTTTCTAGGGGAGGTGGGGAACATGTTGAGAAAGATGAAACCTGCCTGCAGGTTAGTCTGAGCCTGGGTTGAGACTCAAATCCAGTTCACCTGGTCCCAGTTCCCAGGCCGGACAGGGATGTTTGAGAAAATCGTTACTGGTCAGTGTTTAAAAGGAGGCCGGAGTGCAGGGAAGTATTCAATGCTGGTTCACTAAGAGCAAAGCAAATCCAAACCCGGGGCAGACTCTATTATAAAAGGGGTGCTATTCAAATAAGGAGTCTGCACCTTTTAATCCCACAAGGATTCAGCTCAGGGAGCATTGCTCCCTCATAGCAGTTCCTTTGGGGTGTTTGATATGTATTATGATGATGCTGCTTCCCCTCAGAGCCTTGTTGCTCTTCGTCAGGGAGTACTTCAGAACTTAAAGCACTTCATGTGTTCTCCATGATGACACGACTTTGTCCTCTTAAAAGATCCAAATGTCACCTGAAGCTCAGTCAGGTGAAAAAAACTCAAGGCTTGCAATACCATCTCTTTGTAAAGCTACCCAGTGGTCACAGAGCAACTTCAAAGGGAGTTTTCCATGTGTCGGTTTCTTGTTTTTCTTTGAGCTGGACCTCTACACCGACAAAACTGGTTTTCTTGTATGACACAAACATTCTGAGACTACCCTGTGCCAGAGTTCAGGCGATGGCAGCCGTTTTCGTGATAAAAACGACTAATCTTTGTTACAATCACTCATCTAACATCTGGGTCCCTCCAACAGACTGGAAGCATCACAAGGATGGGGCCTCAGGAAACTGTCTCACGCCCCTGACACAGGACCTGTGTGGCTTTACGGACAAAAATAACTAATGCAGGAATTAGTCAATGGACGAATCAGTAAATCAATGGACTGATTATGCTAACGAATTTGAAAACTATGAGCTTTTGACTGTGTCTGGTGCAACATTTCTACTGCAATTTTGTTTCTTCTATGTTATGCTCTGAAGTGATTGAAAAGCTGACAGGTTTTCTATGAATCTCTTTTTCTGTCTTCTAATCATCATGAAAAATTTTTGGTTACCGTCTCCCAATTTTCTAAGTACATGATTACATCTTTTGTAAAAAGGATTCTTGCATGTTTATGTGCTTATTTTTGTTTCTTTCCTACTCTAGTACACATCACACTAAGAGAAGTCCTGGTGGTGGCTGGGGCCCCTTGATCTTGTCGATTTCAACTCATCTACTAAATACAGTGGAAACTTCATCATGACCACAAATGCATTTTTTTAATTAATACATGTTTAGGAGTTTGCTAGTAAATGGATTTTGAGTATGACTGAATTCTTTCTCACTATCTTCTAAGCTACTAACGTGCACTGGACCATGTTGCTGGCTACTCCAATCAAGTAATATGATGGGGATAATAATATCTACCATCCAGAATGCCGTGAGGATTAGGGAAGGTGCAGAGCTCCTGGCAGTACAGGTTACACAATGGATGCCTGTGAAAGATTCCCATCACCTCCCTTGGCTTCTGCTCAGCTCTAGACTACTGACCTGTCTCTTCCCCATGTGTCTCCACCCACTCTGTTCCCAGTTTCTGCCTCTGTTTAAGTGTTGTATTTGACTTTCCAATTCCCGGTTTGGCATTTCTCTGGGTCCTTGGGTTCCTCATCTTTTTTCATCCGTGACTCAGAGTTGGCCCTTTTCTAAACTGTGGTTATTGCTCTGGCCATTCTCAGATTCAGTTCCTGCCTTCCTTGTGCGTCCCACCATCCCTCCAGGAGGTACCCAGGCCTGTACTGGAAATACTAGCCAGTGTTCACACGACATTCTTTTCCCTGAACTCATAGCTGACTAGCTTTTTTTTTATTTAAAAATTTTTGATTTTTGTACACTGTTTAAGCAAAAAGATTTTACATTAAGAAATATATTTTAATTTAGGCATATAATTAAAATCATTGGGAATATTTAACAAACTGAAACATTTTTCTAAAATCACTGAGCCTGAACTTAGGGCATCCAAGTACCATGGGATCCAAGTACCTTGGGATCCAAGTACCATGGGATCCATGGGGTCGAAGTACCATGGACATCTAAATGAGACACAGAAGTAACATTGCAGTTTAATTACTGGCTGTCCTTCATGTCTGTGGCATACCAGGTCCTCTGACTTCCAGAGATCTACAATTGTTGATCTACTTTTTTTTTTTTAATCTACTTTTTATCACATTGGGCAATATTTCTTCTAATTCCTACTTCCCATGTGCCCAGAAAGTCGTTTTAGTGTCCAGCTTCCCATTGAGACTGGTTACTGTGGAATATTCATTTGACTCTGTCCCTTTCCATTTCTTTTGAGCAATCATGTCCTTCATACAACTTATACACCTCCCAACCTTCATGCCTATGTCACTGGCCTCTGGATGCCAACATCTCTCTTCTGCGTTGTCCACCTGCCATTGTTGAATTTTTTTTTAAGATTTTATTTTATTATTTATTCACGAGAGACACACAGAGAGAAAGAGAGAGCAGCAGACACACAGGCAGAGGGAGAAGCAGGCTCCGTGCAGGGAGCCTGATGCGGGACTCGATCCCGGGACCCCAGGATCACACCCTGGGCCAAGGCAGGCACTAAACCACTGAGCCACCCAGGGATCTACCCCATTGTAGAATTTTATACAAACACCTTGATGGCAGTATTTTTTATTGAATATCTTTGTGTTTTACTGTTACGAAAGTAGTAAAATTTCACTCAAGTAAATAATAACAATTTTCAGCAACTAAATGAATAGCTTTTGTTTGGTTTAAAGCCTTAGCAATTTCGACTATAATTTTTCACAGACTTAGCCCTTATCATGATATAATAATAGCCAATATTAATGAAGTATGACCTTTCCTGGAAGTAATGGCTTTTAAATTTCTACTTAATTAAATAATCAGATACATCTAATAAGTTAATGTTGAACCTATTAGATATAATTGCTGGTGGACTATAAGATAAAAGAGCCTGAAAATTACCATACAAGGGCATACAACTGTAGAACAATAGATTTTCATTTCATTACTTCATCAATAGTTGAACTGTAGGGACAAAAATAAAAGTAAAATCTACACCATCCTATCTGAAAAATATTAAATGGTGCTCCTGTGCATCTATATGACATATTTAAAATAATTGCTATCAAATATCCAAATCTATCCATTACTTGTTTATATGCTTGAGTAAATTCTGTTTTTCTTTTTTTTTTTTTTAGTAAATTCTATTTTTCAGAAGTATGTGAGCCATAAGGATTTTATCATAAAATGACTCAGTCTCTTGAAACTTTGAAGTGAAAGTAAGCAATGTTTGTCAGAAGTTAAGTCATTTGTCTGATATGTGTCTGTGTATGTGTGTGTGTTTCAGAGTAAAGTAACCATTGAAATTCAGGGGGAATTTTGGAAAAAAAAATTGCTGTCTAATTAGAATGTATCAGCTTTGATCAGCCTCTTTCTGATGGACATATTCTTTCTTTGGATATATGAATATCTTAAATTAAGTTACCTTCAGATTTTAACCTCAGAGGCATGTAGCTGTCCAGGTGACATATTAAGTGGGCCTGTTTCATACGTAATTTAAACTTTAGAAGAGCAATCTTATTTCTCTATGTCCATCTTTATGGGACCGAGGAAGGGGAGATAAGGGAACAACCTCACTATTGGTCCCATATTTATTACACATTCATCTGTACTGGATTTTTCCCATTTGCCCAACAGATCCCACTCCCCACCCCTAGGCATCTGCAGAGTCAGAACATTGAATGCAATGAACAACTTGGATACGCCCCACACTCCCCACACTAGGGAGATCAGAAGGAAGGGGAAGACAGAGTTCCTGCTGTTCCCCCAGCTCCTTGCCTGCAGGGTGACTACCTGCAGGCCACCTTCCCCCACTGGGCGGACTGGGGTGGTAGAGGCTCAGGATGTTACTGGCCTCGTACACCAGGCTCACCACTCCCTGACAACATCCTGGCATATAGTCCTCTTCCCGGTCTTTAAATTAATCAGCTTAATTGTCTCTTTCATTTCTCCCTGCAATCCTGACTGATAAAAACATTATCTTCATTGGCCCATACAAACTATTGTTATCAGGTCTCTTCCAAATTAATGACACTAGGGTTCCATTATCAGACTCAACTAAAACTGTGGGTCCTCTAATGAAGAGTTAATGCCTCATTTTTTAAAGTGTAAGAATTTAGAGACAAATACCAACTGCCTAAAGACATGCAATTTCCTTCTTTGTCCAAAGTGTAATTAAACTTTGAATAATCCTCTTCTTTGACATATGAAGTCATATCTTTTTAACAGAAAAGAAGTCTTAGATTGAGTGCTTTAGACCTGAGTAGAGGTACAGGAAGCACTCCAAATTAAGACTTGAAAGCTTTAAAACAGATGAGTGAAAGAGCCTGGATTGTCTGTTAGCAGTTTTTTTTTTTTTTTGCATTATTATTTCTAATAATAATATTAACAATGTTAACAGTAATAAAAATAGATGATAATCATTGAACGTTCAGTATATGCCAGGGACTGTTTCAGGTGTCTTATGTCATTAAACACCCTCAACACATATGTGAGGTAAGGACTGCTATTATTCTTTGTTTTAAAAGTAATTTTATTTATTTGAGAAAGAGAGAGAAAGAGAGAAAGCAAGCATGAGCAGGGGGTGGGGCAGAGGGAGAGGGACAAGCAGACTCCTTGCTGAGGGAAGAGCCCAACAAGGGGCTCGATCCCAGGACCCTGAGATCATGACCTTAGTTGAAGTCAGACACTTAGTCGACTGAGTCACCCAAGCTCCCCAGGATTGTTATTATTCTTTTTCTACAAGTAAAGAAATAAAATACGCAGGATTAAAAAGCTTGCCCAAAACAATGCTGTATGTTGCTGCCTTCAGTGAGCCCTAGAATATACTGAACAATGATTCCTGCCCAGAAAAATCACATGTACAGTCTATTTTAGAAATTAAAAACCATTTTTATTCCCACTTCCATAGCCCTAACTGAATTCCAAATGTCCGGAGGCCCGGCTGAAATAATCATTGAGTTATGCAACTTTTTAACTCAGAAATTTGTCCCAAATCATAAGTTTGTTACTTTGAGAATTTCAGCAAAAGATGCTTAGATCCATGAACATTCCTGTTCATGTGTCCACATGTATTTGTGTTGGAGCTGCAGCTGGCACAATGCGTAAATTAAAATATACTTTCAGACATCATTTCAAAGTCAAACTAACTTTATCTTAATTAATGTGAAAAAAATCATCTTGCCTAAAACTAATTTGGGCAGCGTATAGATTTGTTTAACAGTGGCAGTTTGTAAATCTTTTTATCATCCAGTATGTTATATTATAAAAGTACCAAAAAAGAATACATTGAGGATATGAATCTTTAAAAAGTTAAACTGAATACATATCCCTTTGAAGTATTTCTGTATTTTAACCTAATTTGTCAAGTTGCAGCCAGTGGTCTGAGGAGCACTCTTGCTTCAACGTAACCACGGAAACATAATTAACCTGCCTTTTCTATCTGTTTCAGGCAAACCATGAGCCAAAGATTGTAACTAGAAAGCCAGAGCATTACCAATAGCTCAGCTGCCTGGTGCTGAGGTTAAAACCACACAATCAGATCCTCTATTTCCAGTAGTGACTGTCATTAAAACAAATCTTCCTACTAAAAGAGTTCTTGCTAGTGCAGAAAAGTAAAAGGAATTAACTATGTTCACAGTTACTAGTGAAGTCTCAACTAGTATAAATACTGGTTTCTAAATCTTTGTTATATCATCAAAGTATTAAATAATAACAATATATTTTGTTTTCATCCCAAAATTTTGGTCACGGTGTAACTTTCAAGACATTTCTTGTACAAATGCATCCATCATGACTATAGATCCCAAAGACGATGTGCCCAAAGAAAGTATTAGTGAGGATCTTAGAGATGATCTATTTTAGAAGGCAAGGTCAGTACAGATAAAATAATCAGAAAATTTATTAATTAAATAATGTTTTCTTTCATATTAATAACTGCAATTATTTCTTGTTTTCATTCTGCCTTCTAACTCTTCTGGTCTTTAGTTTCATTAAACTGAGATATGAGTGCTTGGAAATTCCAACCTAAAAAAAAAAAAAAAAAAGAAAAGAAAGGAAATCCCAACCCCCATCAATATTTGTTTCATTTGTAGCCTTTTCAGTCTCTCTCTCAATATTTTACATAATATATCTTGGCCCCAACTAAGATGTAAAGCCTCATTGAAACTAATAAATGATTGTTCTTCCTTATTTTCAACAAACAAGGTCTCCAATTAAGGATATGTTCATTGTTCTTCTCTATTTAACATTAGTTTAATCTTTAGCCTAGAATAGAATTAGCTTTTATTCAAAGGTTCTGAATGTGTGAACTCATTTATACTAGTAATGCCTCTGTGAGAAGAAAATGTTTCCTTTCACCAATATGTCACCAATGATAAGAACCAGAGCCAAGGCTATTGATTTCCCCAAGGTCATGTCTAGGTTCCTGGGACAAGTCTAGGCAGTCAGAACTCACTGTCTCAGTTCCCGTTTTATCTGTGATTTTGACAGTAATACCAAGAATGTGTCAGGATTAGATGAACCAGAATTACCCCTCCTTAACCTATCACACATCCTTTGACATTTCCTCATTGAAAGAATGTGAACCAGAACTTTGTATGGACTTGGTAAATCTTTGTTGAATGTGTGATTTAATTAATTTCTAACTAAGTAATTTATCAAGTAATCCTAATCTCTTTTCAATACTTTTTGTTCTGCACTTTCACCCTTGTATCCAAAATAGATGGATGAGCAATAGATATTTAATCCATTTTTGAAGTAAAAAAAATGAATTCTTGGTATAACTTGAAGTGCAACTGTAGAAAACATCTGTAAAGTCACAAAGTGAATTAGTATCAATTAATTAGTATTTCCACCAACATCAAATCGATGGCTAACTCTAAGGTGGGCAGAAAGAGAAAGGGAACCTAGAAGAGGGGCTTTCACTATATATATGAAATGTTTTGTACCTTAAAAAAAAACCTAGAAATCAGAAATAGAGCAAATTTGCCAAATTTGATAGATGGGCTCTTTTGATGTCATATTACTTTCTAGATTTGAAATATTTCATGTTTTACATTTTTAGTGAAACAATATTTCTAAATTTCAGTAATGAAGACACTCTTTAAGGGAAAAAAAATGCAAAGCTTCAAAATATGTCTGCATACCGAGTTTAAGAAAACCCAAAATAGAATGCTTTCTGGGAAAAGAAAATTAAAAACAGCATTTGTTTTTCTTCTGTATGTTTTGGTGATTTGTCCCTGAGTTTGGAGTTCCAGATTCTAGAAATGTGTCCACATCTAATACCTGTACTTTTGAGGCTTGACTGCTATCTTATTTTCCCTTACTCTGGTCTTGGTGAGTGTTAAGCCTTCAGATCTTTTTGCGGGTGCACAATTAATGTGAATTTGCTCAATATCCTTAAAAAAAATCGTAAGTATAGGGGGCACCTGCATGGTTCAGTCAGTTAAGTGTCCAACTCTTGGTTTCCACTCAGGTCTTAATCTTGGGGTTGTGGTTATTGAGTCCCATGTCAGGCTCCATGCTCAGCCAGGAGTCTGCTTGAGATTCTCTCTCTTCCCTTCTCTCTGCACCCCTTCTTATCTCTCAAAAAAATGTATAAGTATAAATAAGAAAAGAGTATGTGGGAACAATGATCTTAACTTCTTGTTGCAGTTGACATTTTAGTTGTGATATTTTAGAATTTCTAATATATAGTTTTAAGGAGAAAAGAGAGAAAAGAGTACAAAAAGGGAAAAATAAGGATGGAAGTATCAGGAGCTGGAGGAAGAGAGGAATAAAAAAGAAACTGAAAGAGAAGAAGCAGACAGAAATGGAGAAGAAAGGAGAAAAGAAAAAGTGGTGGAGAGGAGTGGAAGGGGAAGAGGAAAGAAAAATAAAAACTTCATTATTTTCAGAGGCCATAATATTTTAACATAGAAAAACTTTCTATTGCGCTTTGTATACGTGCAAGCATGTCAAAGAATATCCTATCAGGAATTTCATATAGTCTTGAAAAAAACTTTTTAATTTATCTATTCATACATTTTACTACTTTTTTGGAAAAAAGTCTATTCATGTCTTCTGCCCATTTTTTAATTGGATAATTCATTTGGGTGTTGAGTTTTATAAGTACTTTATATGTTTTGGATACTAACCCTTCATCAAATAAGTCATTTGCAAATATCTTCTCCCATTCCATAGGCTGCCTCTTAGTTTTGTTGGTTGTTTCCTTCACTTGACCTGAAACCATCAAAATCCTAGAGAAGAAAACAGACAGTAACATCTTGGACCTCAGCCATAGCAACTTCTTTCTAGATATATCTCCTGAGGCAAGGGAACCAAACACAAAAATAAACTATTGGGAATTCAGCCTTGTATTCTTAATAGTCAGTAATGTGGGCTAACTTCTTAATCCTGCTATAATTGAGGAAATAGCTATCTATACACTTACCCAAGGTAAGAACGAATGCAATGAATTCTGATTTCATTTCTCACATTCTTCTAGGAATGGGAGTCCAAGTAGTAAAATGAGTGAATGGGTAAATTAAAAAAAATTTTTCAAGACTATATGTGATTCCTGATAGAATATTCTTTGACACGCTTGCACCTGTCAGAATGGCTAAAATCAACATCACAAGAAACAAATGTTGGTGAGGATGTGGACAAAGGGGAACCTTCATACACTGTTGGTGGGAATGCAAACTGGGACAGCTGCAGGAAACAGTGTGGAGATTCCATATTTACCCAAAGAATGGATACATGCACCCCAATGTTTATAGCAGCATTATCAACAATAGCCAAATTATGGAAACAACCCAAGTGTCCATTGACTGATGAATGGAAAAGAAGATATGGTATATACATACAGTGGAATATTAGCTATAAAAAAGAATGACATCTTTCCATTTGCAATGATGCTGATGGAGCTAGAGAGTATTATGCTAAGTGAAATAAGTCAGTCAGAGAAAGACAATATATGATTTTACTCATATGTGGAATTTAAGACACAGAACAAACAAGCAAAGGGAAAAAAAGAGGGAGAGAGAGGGGTAAACCAAAAAACAGACGCTTAACTATAGAGCACAAACTGATGGGTACCAGAGGGGAGGTGGGTGGGGGGATGGGGATTAAGAAGGGCACTTGTGATGAGCCCAGGGTGTTGTATGGAGGTGCTGAATCACTATATTATATACCTGAAACTAAAATCACATTGCACATTAACTAACTGGAATTTAAATAAAAACTTAGGGGTGCCTGGCTGGTTCAGTTAGTTGAACATGTGATTCCTGATCCCAGGGTTGTGAACTCAAGCCCCATGTTGGACATGGAGCCTACTTAAATTTTTTTTAATAAAAAAAAAAAAAAAGAATACAAAGCTGATAAAGTTATTGCTTCAGGGCTGGTAAAGTTAAGGCTATAAGCCTCTTTCAGAGCCTTGGTAGAGGATTTGATTATGTGTTTACACGTCTTATGTTTATGTAAAATTTGTAAAAGAGATTTTTGTATCCCTTTTCTTTAAAAGTAACCCCCAAACTTGTCTGAGCTCCAGGCCCCACAAAACTTGGATCTGTTGTGTAATAGGTTATTCAAGGAGACTGTCAAATCTGCTTTAGAAAGTTTAAAGAAGAAAATTGTACAAAATAATTCCAGAAGCCTTTCGTGGGAAGTCCTGCCTAAATATGAGGGGTGGTTAGAAAATTAGTTATCTTCTTGAGGACTCTTCCAGGTCCTTGAGACCAGGACTAGTTTTTGAAGGTCTTCTAATCAAAAAGCCTATTTGTTATTAAGGAGTTGTTTTAAACAGGCTTATCTCACTTGTAGCTAATGCTTCATTTTGCACATTTTGAAAATAAATAAATAGACAGATGCAGATCTCCAAGACAATTTCAAGTGTCTCTCTCTTTTTTTTTTTTTTATAATTAACTATGCAATGTTTTTACTCTTTGACGTCACATTGTAAACCCTCAACCAATGAAATCCTATAATACTGTAAGGCTGTATCAGGTACCAGTGCATTATGTGAATGATGACCTAATACCAGGACTACTATAAGCCCAGATATCTATGCACAATGAGTGGTCATGACGAATACTGTAGAAGGTTGAATACTTTCATTTACTTGAATGCTAAATATAGCGTAATGAGTGAACTTAATAGCCCTACAATAACCCCCAAGCAATGCAATAATTGATTACACCCTATAGGCTTAGAATAATTCACATAACTTTGGTTGGCATTGTTTTCAAGATGAAGAAGCTGAGTTCTAGACCAGGGGTGGCCAGGAAAGGGCACTAATGTAACTATCCCTATTTCCTGTCCTGTGGCAGATAGCAGTAATCAACCGTCAGATGCTTTTTCTACAAGCCAGGCAGCCAATACCCACTGTGATCCAGGCGGACACATCAAACAAAGCCTATTTAACTCGGGCTACACCTAGAACACATAACAACCAGCGGATAACAAAGAAACAGGAATAATACTCCCTTACCACTCCCACCTACCCAGATTTGTCACTACTACTTATTTTGATAGCCTTTTCTCATGACTTCATTTTCATAAATACTCTTCTTCAAGAAAAATAATCCATTTATCCAGTTTATGACTAAAACCACTCTCCTTTCCTCTTGACACTTTGTGGGTGATGATGACTGAGAATCCCGTCTTCATACTTGGCTCGCCCCATGACCTCACGCTGTTGGTGCAAACGTCTCCACTTGCTCTCCTGGGGCCTGGTGCTTCAGGCGTGGACTTTTGCTTTCTCTGGCTAGCAGCACTGCCTGAAGCCATCTGTCTAAACATGGAATCCCTGAGCCCATATTCCCTCATTGCTCATGTTCTGCCCCTCTCCACGTCTGCGGCTTTGGGCTTGGCAAACACCAGAGAAACTACTCAGGGCTTTACCTGTGTTCTGAATGGTATTTAACCATGGAAAATTAGATGTTTCATAACAAGGGGGTTTTTCATCTTTGAGGAGGCTTTCCTTTCATCACCTTCTGCTCCCAGAGCAACAGGCGAAGACACAGAGAAAGAAATAGATTATTTTGAAAGGGGAACAAATTAAATAATAGTGATTAATGTGTGAGTCTATTTTTTAGCTTAAAAAAAAAAAAAAAAGCTTATGGAAAGTACTCCATACTACAAAATGGCAGGCAGTGGAGATCCATCTTTTTCCAATTGCCTTGATGCTTCCCCCAGCACAGAGTCAATGGCTCATCCTCAGCTATCTGGGGACATGTTTTGTAACACTAAACTTTTCTTCATACTTACCAACAAGGATTTTGAGAAATATCTATTTTTATTCCATTCTGATGGATTTAGGCTTACACATAAAATGGCGGGTGGTCCCTAACTCATGCAACCTACTAACTAACTCAAAGTAAGAAGGAAAGGCCAGAGCCACTGCCCTTCCCTTCTACTTCTCTTCCTATGCTGACACTATATATATAAACCCTGGACATGTGTACAAAGTGTTAGGAATTTGGGTGAGTATGCTGACTGGGGTAGAGAATGGAGTGTCTTCTAGACAGACTTTCTTCTCATCAGTTTACTTATTGCACAAGGATTTATTATTGAATCCCCTACTAAGGGCTAAGCATTGATTTACTAAAAGATAAGTAACACTGGAAATGAGGAGTAGACACTTCTTGAGCACCTAATATATGTAGTAGGTAAGTACATATCTATTTCTTATTCAACCCTGAGATAAAGGCATAAGTATTCTCATTTTTTTAAACTTAGTGATAGAAAGGTTATACAGTTTAACCTGGGTCTCAAGACTAAAATGTGACCCAAATGGATTTGAACCCAACCCTCTCCTTCCACCATATTGTCTCAACCCTCACAACTAAGAAACAAATATAAGAATATGTTTACCTTTGAAGGGACTAATGTTGTCATAAGGTGTGCCATGATGCTATGAGAGCACATGGTGGAAAGTAACATTCTGATCAGACACTTCTGACCCTCACCTAGTCTTTATGAGGCATAAAATGTGGGAGACCTCTAACATAAGGATCAGAAGCACTGTTTTGTTTATAACAGCACGCAATTCCCAAAGCAGCCATCCTGCCCAAGTTAATGGTCTGCTGTATGTTTTAAATTTTGTACACCTTTACCCCAAGGAGCACCTTGATTATATGGCTCCTGTAAGAAACTTAAAAGGAATGCTTATTCAAGAAACTCATCTGGACAGAGAAGCAACAATTATTCAAACAGAAATCCAGTCTGAGTAACCATCATATTATCACTTTTACAGAGGTCATGAGAGAAGCAAAAGTATTTCTTTTAAAAACGTAAAGCATTTTGGGAATCGACATCTGGTTAGTTTGCCAGGAAAAGCATATAAATTTTAAAAAGCCTTTAAATAACGCTTTAAGATAAAGTACTAAATTCTAGTAGAGAACTTTCTTGGCAGTATCCGTTTTTTTGTTTTTTGTTTTTTGTTTAATATATCAACCAGTAAGAAATGGAATCATAGAAATAAGTTGGTAAAAAATCATCTTACTATTGTAACAGAGTATTATCATTATAAAACTCCTAACTTGGGAAGGTCTCCTGCCAATTTATTTTCTTTCCAGTACATGGAGGAAAATGATAGCCAGTCTGTGTTCTCTGGGGACTAGGGTGGGACTCGTAGGCTAGGCCCTAAATCGAAAAAAGCAGCATATTTGCATGAAGGGGGAAGCACAATAAACCCAAAACACTGAAAAATGAAAGTACCTCGTTCTAAAAATTTTGCGCCCCCATGCTGACACCAGGGAACAATTCTTTGCTCATTCTCCATTCCACATTCTCATTTGGTACTCTTCGACTGGCAGGATTTATTTTTCACTTTAGTAGTTGAAAAATAAAGGAGCATATGTCCTGCGGGTGAACTAAATCAGGGCAGGAGAATGAAGTCAGTATAATGGGTTAAGCACTTGCCACTGCTAGCCAAGTGGCAGAGTCAAGGCTCCTGTCCCAGCTGTGTAGGACTCACTTATTCAAACAGCCATGCCACAGCTAATTAGGTTCACCCAAACTTCCAGTCGGTTGATTCAGCTGCAGTTGTTTAGACACGGTCTTTCCCCACAGCAGGGACCAGACTGGAGCTCTTTCTAAATGGCTGGAATGACCAGTAGTAGCAAAGCCACCCATTCAGACCACGCCCCTAGTCTAGAAAGAGCCCATGATCGCAGGCTTAAATTATGGGTTGAATTGATGCAGTGTTTCTTTTTCCAAAGTGGTGGAAAGACTGACTAACCTGTGTTTGTTGCTTTGCTATTTTAGGTACAGTGGAATGTTTAATACTCAGTTGATTTCACAACTTTTTGCACATGTTTATACAATAGAAGCATTTCTATGAAGACTTTTTTTTTTTTTTTAACAAAAGATTCCCTTCCCCCTAAGTATTGATGACTGATTGTTGGGACTTTCCTACATTTCTTGAGGGGGGTGTCTCCTCCCATATCCACCAGCATGTTATGCAATGTTTCTTTCAAACCCTCCTGCTCAAAAGTCTCCAGGCCCAAGACTTGTCCCTGAGGGACCTCACCCATAACACTCTTTAGGTGAGCCATGTACAAGTCCACCTAGCATCTTCTGACTCTCAGGCCTCCATTGGTTGTACAGGAAACTCAGGTAGAGTCTGACTTGAGATCTCCAGTTGAACAAACTGATCCACAGATGATGGGAACAGTCTCTGCTCAGCTTTCTCCTTCTGCAACTTTTCTCTCCTTTCCTTTGTCCCCAACCTTCAACAGTCAAGCAAAGAATCCTCTGCTTCTGATGTACAAACAAGCCTGATTGTGACCATATTTGATCCGCCCCCTCCAATGTGACCATCCATTCTAGATACACAGCTCTGGCTTAGCCTTGGCATCCCCCATCCAGTGCAATTCTGCCATTTACCCTCTGATCATGAGTAAGGGTCATGCCAGAAATAGGCCTTGAGCCTTTGGAAAATCACCTGAAATTAATATTACCCTAGAACATAGGTATCTGACTAATCAATAATATAAAATCAGATAAAGTTAAAATTGTAAAGGGAAACTACAATTGATGCTTCCTTTTGGTTGCTATAGCTTTGCTTCCAGAGAAAGAAATTATCTCCTCAAAGAGCTATGTTGACTTTTTCCTCAGATGGTAACTTGTATACTTTTTAGTGTTCATCTGGTAATATGCTTCGGTATGTTTGATTTAAAAACAGTGGAAGAGATGTCACAGGGTAATACCTGAGTTACTGTCAGACGAATAGTGTATAGAATTGCTAAATCTTTAAGAAATATAAAAAAGGACAAAAGACCATGTTTTGATCTTTCTGGGGTACCTGGTACTAGCCATAAAGAGTCAGTAGGGCTTAAATAGCTTGCAACGATCCACTCTTGGCTCCTCTCAACCTCTCACACCTTATATACAGTTCTCTCCATTGTCACTTCTCTCCACTGTCACTGCCACCATTCTCCATCATTTTCTTCTGGATTACTTCTATAGCCACCCCTTGGTTTCCCCACTCCCATCTCTGTTCTCCTCCCATCTGTTGTCTGCACACAGCTTTTAAAACATACATCAGCACATGGCATGCTGCTTATGCTGCCAGATGCTCTGTCCCCACTCACTCCCAAAGGACACCTGACTTCTCATTTTTCAGATCTTAGCTTGAGTGTCACCACCCTCTCTGAGTAGGTTCTCCCTATCATTCTGTCTCATTGCCCATTCCTTGTTATTTATTTGTTTGCTGTCCAGCTAATTGTCTGCCTTCCCCTATAGGCTGTCAGCTCCACAGGGCAGAGAGCATGCCCATTTACCCACCAATGGATATCCCACACCTAGCATGCCACTTGGTACATACCAGGTACTCAATCAATGTGTGTTGGATGAATGACAAAGAGGTACCTGAATTGCATGTTGATAGTAGAAAGGAGTTGGCATTCAGAGGTTAAGAAATTGTAGTCCATATTGTAAATAGGCAAAGGTGAAAATGAAATCATATAAGAAAAAGAGAAGTAGGAAAGTGCGTGAGGGCACTTGGAGCAGACCAGTACACAGACGACTTGGGCAAGGAGAAGCCTGAGGTGGTTTGAAGAAAGTAGGCCAGATGTGGGGGGCATTGTCACCACCTCATCGCTCCCCATCTGGACTGGCATGGTATGTCTTACCTGGGGTACATCAACTTGGACCTCATAGAAGCTCAAGTGACAAGTCCCAGAGAGAATGCCATGGCCAATTTCCATAAAGCATGTGCTCCCCAAGTGCATGCTGTTACACATTTTGAGACACCCACAGGATATCCTATACATTCAAGAGATTTATAAAAAAAAAAAAAAAAGATCTGAAAAGAACATTTGGAAAGCTCTTCAGAATGCAAGTTCGTACAATCAGAAAATGACATAAGAAGAATAACTTCTGGCAATGGTGATGATATATAACCCAGCCATTTACTAGAAGTATGGAGTTGGAGGTGGGAACTAGCTAGCAGCTTGAGGTGTCACTGAGTTCCCATTTAATTCTCTACTTCTGTTACTGACCTGGAATTACAACACCAGGGCAACAGGACACCCTGTCTATTAAAAGTCTCTAGTGAGGAATAAATCACAGTGTTTATAGTAAATCTGATCTTTGTCACAGGATCTCCAGCCTTATTTCAACACATTAATCCTACAGTAAGAGAACCAGGTGGATGGGACACAATCCTTATATTCACAAGTGTTTCAGATCACGGCCCAGTGTTTACTGATTTGATTAAATGTTATCTCATACCCAAGACACTTGGTATGGATGTTGGTCAGGAAAATGAGACTGGGATGCTGGTGTTGGGTTGGGCTTCTTAGGCCAAAGGAAAGTCCTTGACCCAGGAAAAGGAAAGCTAACAATAAAATTGCAGAGGAACAATCTTGGCCTTTATCCCTTTGATAAGAAGGGGAAGGAATGGGAGAGTAATGTTGGCTTAGTTCCCAAAATGTTGATTAAGCTCCTGAGGAGAATGGTATTGGAATCTTAAGCACAGTATTGTATGAATTGTTCACCTGTAGGAAGTTGTAGACATATCAAGCAATACCTAAATTCTTTACCCCTTTCAGCCAGCTAACTAATGGTTTACCACTCTACTTCAGTATGTTAGGACATGGGTGTGCCAGTGTGCAGCACAATAAAGTACACGCCCCAAAGATCTGGAGGGTCTTATCCAGAGAGCTATGTGGAGAAATTAAAGATTAGGCTTGAAAGTTCAAGATGGTGGATTCTTGTAGTCTTTTTAGAGCCAAACCAGTGATTTAGCTTAAGTAAGAGTGTAAGAAAGTATAGGGAAGGGCTTCAAATAGCATGGGAGATGCATTCTCTAAAGAGATAATCCTGGGCAAAGAAGCTATATCTCTGTTCCCAAAGTTCAGATTCAATATCACAGATGGGAAATAGGAGCATCACACTTGACCTCAGAGATAATTATTCTCCAAATGCCCAGTTTCTAAGCCCAGTATTCCCTGGAGGCAGTGGGGTTTGGCGGGACGGGGGGATGGGGGGTTGGGGGGAGATTGATTCCTTCTCAACCTCTGAAGGCCAGGAAGCAGAACTGGCATAAACCATTAACTGGGATAGAGTCTTCCCCTGGGCTGTATGTTGCTCACCCCTACCCATGCGAATCTCATTCCATTAAAGATGCACAAGAGACTTAGATGATCTTCCCACCTTTGCAATTTTCTTCAATAGCCCAATAAACTAACAGCAGTCTCCCTCTCAAGAACTCTGGCTACAGCATATTACACAAATTTATTGATAAAAAGAACATTAATATATACGACATACCCTGAGGCTGATGCATTACAGTAGATTAAGGTCCCAGAACTCATTAAGTTCTCACAATGAATATTATCTAATGTCACTTAGTCTCTTAGCAAATATTGCTGGCAGAAGTCTCAGTTTCTCTCCATAGAAGGCCAGTGATTACAGCTCCACTTGGAGAGGCCATAGCTCTAGAGAAATGGTACCAGAGCAGGGGGTTCCTTCACTAAATGGTGAGCATCTATTGGGCACAGGAGAGTATGCCCTCTGCACAGCTGACTGCTTCCTCACACAGAGGGATTTAGGCAGGAGGGTTCCCTATAATAACATCTGTTTCTTCCATCCATGAAAGCATGGGGCAAGTGTTGTCCAAGCTGGGCAATAGGATAGGTAATCCCACCACATAGGTTTTTCTGGTGAAGTTCCAAATATAGGCTTCCTTGATCTTGGACCTTAGGCTTCTCCAGTGCTAAAAGAAGTGGGGGAATCGGAGAATGAGCAGCAACCAGGACAGTAACAATTGGCATGTGACTGATTATCAGGCTCGTGTAGAACCTAGTACTCTGTTTCCTTCCATGACACCTACTTTTAACTGCCTATATGTATTTCTTTACCCCAATCAGGTTTTAAAATTACCTTTGTGGGTGAGACACAGCCTCTGCTTTGTAGGAAGAGTTTCCAAATTAACAACATCTCACTTAATTCAGTTGTGCTATGTCAGCTCATAGATTGTAGAATTCCCACCTTTATTCATGTGATACCTATTTATGTAAGAGAGGCACAAGAGATATACACTGTCTTTTAAGAGACATTTCTATTGGTTTCCACCCAAGCACCTTCAAAAAAAAATCCACTCATAAGTCTTTAAGTTACTTTTGCCTTTTGGAATGTTGTTTTATCTGTTCTCTTCTCCAGTCTCTGTATCTGGCCATTTTGGTTCTTTCACCACATTGGAAACTTAAAATGAAGGTTCTCATCATGCTCCAACTCTCAATGCTACAATTAAGGCTTTCGAGCAGTTATGCATAGTAACAGAAGGTCTTTCATTTTTAAAGTAAATTGCACATCCAAAGCAGCACCCAAGTATCTCCGATCAGTGATCAGCGTGTACTCTTTTCCTTTTCACACCTGTCCCCTCTGTCTTGTAGGGTTCTCTTCCACACAATAGCCTCCTCCCCTGTTAGGGCGAATCTCAAAACAACCATCTCTCTAGTAGGTTAATTCAGATGTAAATTTTCAGAGTGATCATTTTTTAAACTCAGTATCCCAAATTTTTCTCATTTTTACTCAAATTTTTCCCTAATCTTATTCAGAAATCCCCCTAAAGAGTGTATGTAGAGGATTGTCTATTCTTCTGCCGTCATCTTGGTAAGATGGACTTATGTATTTTCTGAAATTTTATGTAAACAAAAAGTACTACATGTAAAACTGCTTGAAGAAAAGCAGTGCATTATATAATACGGTGGTTTCTAAACCTAGTCAATAATTTATCACTTGGGAGGTTTGTAAAGATGAAGATCCTCGGCTTTTATCCCACAAAATTCTGATCAAATAGGTCTGAGATGTGGTCAAGGAGTCTGTATTCTTACACAATCCCCTCCCCCCAATAATTCTGATTATCAACTGGGTTTGGGTTCAAACCTAAGGTATTATTACAATTTCTACAATAAAAACTGACTTCTTGGTGTTTTTGTTTCATTTTATTAAACCCTACTTTGAGATAATCATAGATTGACTTGCAGTTGTGGAAAATACAAAGAGATTACATATATCCCTCGCTTAGTTTCCCTCAACAATAACATCTTGCAAATCATAGAACAATATCATAACCAGGATACTAACATTGATACAATCCACTTACCTAATTCAAATTTGCCTACTTTTATTTATACTCATGTGTGTGTGTATGTGTGTTTAGTCTACTTTATCTATGTGTATGTTTGTCGATGTACCACCATAATCAAGATACAGAACAGTTCTAACATGACAAGTGTTGCCCTTTTATAGCTACTCTTTCCTTGGTAACCATCAATCTGTTTTCTAGTTCTTAAATTTTTTCATTTAAACAATATTTTATAAATCAAATCAAGAAGTATATGTGATAGGTTGAATAATGGTTTCCCAAAGATGCACATCCTAATTCCTTGAACTATGGATACATTACCCTACATGGTAAAAGATACCTTGCAGATGTGATTATGTTCAGGATCCTAAGAGAGGGAGATTGTGGAACCTGGATGGCTCAGTCCGTTAAGCATCTGCCTTCGGCTCAGGTCATGATTCTGGGGTCTTGGGATGGAGCCTTGCAACGGGCTCCCTGCTCAGTGAGAGTCTGCCTATAGCTCTCCCTCTTCCTCCCCCACCCCCAAGCTTGGGTGCTCATTCTCTTTCTCAAACAAATACAATCCTTAGAAAAAATTTTTTTGATTAAAAAAAAAAAAGAGAGGGAGATTATCCTGGATTGTCTCAATGGGTCCAATATAATCACAAAAGTCCTGATGAAAGGAGACCAGAGACATAGTAGCAGGAGATGTGGTGAAGGAGATTGGAGGGATACCAGGGAGGGGCCAACAAGCCCAGGTAGGCATCCTCTAGGAGCTGAAAAATTCAAGGGAATGTATCTTCCCACAGAGTCTCCAGAAGGAACCAGCCCTGTCAACACCTTGACTTTTCAAGGCTATAGAGACTGATTTTGGATTCCTAGTTTCTGGAACTGTGAGATAATAAAATTGTGTTGCTCAGGCTGCTAAATTTGTGGTAATTCATTGCAGCAGCAAGAGAAAACTAATAAGTAAGTTACCTTTTAGGATATCAGCTTTTTTCTTCTCAGCATAATTCCCTTCAGGTTTATCCAAGTTATTGTGTGAGTCCGTTGTCTGCTTCATTTTATTGCTGAATCATATTCCATGGTGTGGATGAATGACAGTATGTTTGAACATTCATCTGCTGGAGAATATTTGGATTATTTCCACTTTGAGGCTTTCAATAAGCTGCTATTACCATCCACATATGGATTTAAGTATGAACATACATTTCTCGGCGATTAATGCCAAAGACCGCCAACTGCTGATTCATATGGTAATTGAATAGTTCATTTTATAGGAAATGGCCAAACTATTTTGAGTGTCTCTATCATTTTAAATTCCCACCAGTAATGTATGAGTGATCTAATCCTGTCTCCTTTATTTGGTGTTTTAATTAATTTATTCATTTTTAATTTTAGCCATTCTGAAAGGTATATAGTGATAACCTCATTAGGCCTTTAATTTTCATTTCCCTAATACCTATTGATGCTGAGCACTTTTCCATAGGTGTATTTGCTGTAAATCCTCTTTGATGGAATGTCTGCTCATATCTTTCACCCATTTTCTAACTGGATTATTTGGTCTTTTACCATTGAGTCTTAAGAGTACTTCACATAGTGTTCATACTACTTTTAGTCTGTAGCTTATTTTTTCATCTTGTTAAGAGGGTCTTTTGCAGAGTAAAACTTCTACATTTTGATGAAATTCATTTTATCAGCTTTTCCTTTTATGGATTATGCTTTTGGCATCAGATCTAAGAACTTTTTGCCTAGTTTCAGATCCTGAAGATTTTCTAAGTGTTTTCCTGAAAGTTTTATAATGTTACACTTTATTTTTAAGTTAGTGATCTGTTTTGAATTAATTTTGTATAATGTGTGAGGTACAGGGTTGAGAGTTTGTTTTTGCTAGCCTGTAGGTGTCCAATTGCTTCAGCAACAATTTCTGAAGAGGATCTTCCACTGAAATGCTTTTGCACTTTTCTTGAAAGAAATTAAAGGAGCACAATTGTGTGGTTCTATACCTAGGTCTTTTATTCTGTTCCACTGATGTTATGTCCGCCCCTCTGCCAATATCATGCTTGTCTTCATTACTGTAGCTCTACAGTGAGCCTTAAGAGAGGGTAGAGTGATTTCCTCTCTCTTTATTCTTCCTTGTCAAGATGATTTTAGCTATTCTAGGGTTTTCATCTCTCTAGGTAAATTTTTTTCTAAAGATTTTATTTATTTATTCATGAGAGACAGAGAGAGAGAGAGAAAGGCAGAAACACAGGCAGAGGGAGAAGCAGGCTCCATGCAGGGAGCCCGATGTGGGACTCGATCCTGGATCTCCAGGATCAGGCCCTGGGCGGAAGGCGGCGCTAAATCGCTGAGCCACCCGGGCTGCCCTCTAGGTAAATTTTCGAATAAGTTGTCCATGTCTGCAAAAAACTTTGACCAGTATTTTAATAATAATAATTACATTAAACCTATAGATCAATTTAGGGAGGACAGGTATCTTTACCATATTAGATTTTCCCATCAATGAGTATAGGATGTCTCTCCACTTAGATATTCTTTATCTTTTATCAATGTTTTATAACTTTCAGTATACAGATCCTGTACATGTTTTGTTTAATTTATACGTAAGTATTTATTGGGGGGGATTTTCTACATTACATAACATAACATTACATAACATTTTCATGTTATCTGTAAGAAGGAACATGTGATGATTTTTTTTTTAGTCAATGAGAAAATTCTAAAAGCAAACATACATTTTGGACTAAAAAAGAGCTACGACATCATGGTTTTGAAAGAGAGCTGATTTTACTATGGAAGCAGAAGGGCAGAATTTAAAAAAGAGAGCACTTGTCTCTATTCAAATATACGTAAGAAAACTGTCATTCCCATAGCACCAAATTTTCTCTGTGTTGAGCTGGTAACTATGTCACAAGATAAAAAGCAGTTTGGCTTTGATTCCCATAATTGAAACCAGCTCCATCAGGCATGATTTATGCTGTCCTTGTTTTGTAGACTAGGAAGTATGGGCCAACTATGGAATTAGCTTTTCAATCTGCATGGGCTTATGACTCCTCCACTTTTAAGGGCATCTTCTGCCATCAAAGGGATGCCAGTGTATCAAAACCTATGTTCATTTAAGTAGGGGACAGACCCTAGGCTCTTGGGGTCTCGGGGGTGACAACAGGAAACCAAGAGCTGTGAATCCCCAGAGTCATGTCAAAAACAGAAACAATACCCCTGACGTTTATTCTGCCAATCTAACTGCCGGACCACATTTCCTCCTTTTAATTTCCACTCTGTCCTTCACATAATTACATCAATGCTTCTCTGTGTTTATGACACATGGCACAGTTTAGAGAGCTGAATGTGAAATGCTCCACCTGAGAAGGCAAATTACTTTGAACATTTGTTTCATTTGGACTGAAAGGTGATCTTAAACACACTGAATTCAGGTTCATCTCTAAGTAAGGCTCCAGAGGCTATAGCCTAGAACCCAGGGAGTTCTATAGACCAGACCACAGGAACCCAGGAAGGCACTGGAATAAGGGTTTGGAAATCTATCAGGACTTCCTTTAATTCTCACCTCTTCCCCAAAGGCTTTATTTCAGATTTCCACCCCATCTGTGTGTGTGTGTGTGTGTGTGTGTGTGTGTGTGTGTGTATGCTTCTTCTGCTCTGGAATCTATGTGATGATAAGCATGGCCCCAGAAATGTACCCACTACAGGCTTATCCACTGGATGAATTTTCCTCTGCCCGTGACTCTCAGGGAAAGGATTATGACTACATTACTTTCTTAGGGGGTCTACCCTGAGACCACACAATAGAGTCAGGGGAGTGGGAACTTATTGTACAAAAAGACTCTGAGGAACTATTGAAGGGTAAGGTGGGGAGAAATTCAGTAAGTGTTGCACAAAATAAATAGTTGGATACCAATACTTTTTCCATTAGAAACTTGAAAATAGAAATCCCCTAACTACCTATTAAGTCAGTTTGTTTATGAGGCATCAAGGCTGAGTTTTACCATGCTATCAAATCCTTCACATCTTGACTCACAACCCAACAGACTGGTCACAGTTTTGTTTCTACCTAAAATTGCAATACTTGAAAGATCAGAATATTAGGATTTTAAGCAACTTGGCTCAGGAAGTACAGACAAATCTAGTGATCTGATAAAATTCTGACCCCTAAGGAAAGTGAAAGGCTGACAGTTATCACAAAACAGAGGTTTTCAGTCCTCCTTTCAAGACTGCATGACCTAAAATACACCATTTAACCTTCCCAATTCTTCATTTCTTTACTTGTGAAATGAAAAATGGCATCTACCCAGTTACCTGGTTTGTCTTCTAGTATTTTTGTATAGATCAAATGAGTTAGTGACTGTAAAAAAATAAAAATAAAATGCTTTGTAAGCCACAGAGCACTCTAGAAATATAAGATACCATAAATCATGCTTGTCTTAAGATTCACATTTCTGAAAATAAAAATAACAATCCTATAAAGTACCTTGTGTTTATTTATTTTAACACAAGGCGAAAAAATAATTTATGTAAATGTCCATACTGATTTTTACAAGACCCTTTTCAGGTTATTTGGGGCAGAAAATATTGTCATCACTTTGTTGGAGGCAAAAATGAGGACCAAATAAAACTGCTTGCCAAACGTCACATAAAAAGTCATGGAACAAGACCTTTCAGCTAGGATACGATGTTAAAGAACCCAGTGTCAAAACTTTAGTCCAGGTTGCCATACTATTTACATTACAGGGGAAAAGTGTTCCTTAGCATTGAACATTCCCGGATGATGACCTTTGAACCACTTTTTCTGGAAGCTGGAAGCGCTGAGTTGGCCAGTAGCTCCCTGAATTTCATTGTTGCCCTCAACCTGTTTTTGCCTAACAAACACAGAGCACCCCTCTAGACTGAGCTGCAAGATCCCTGCTGCTCTGCAGCCCTGTGGGAACCATGCAAAAAGACTCCAGCTCCTAGGATTTCATTGTGAGCTCTGAGTCAGTCAAAATGCTCCCTTTGGTGCTTTCATGCTCCTCCCAACTGGCATGAAGATTCTGAGAGGCAGCAAACAACAATGCACCTGCTTCTGCCTAAATTTCATGGAGTGAGGAATCTGATTTCAGAGAGAGAAGCACCCATTAGATAAGAGAGTGTTTTTGCCTATATTCACTTAAAAGACAAGCAGAATCAAACAACATTTTTTACAAATACCTCCTCAGAGACCAAAAATAATCTGCTCTTCTAACACACTTTAAAAGGGAGACTAGCTTCAACACCCTGTCTTGGATAGTATGGCGGAAACCAAAAGCAGGTTTTCCTGTAGATTTACTCCATCATGTTTGTCCTCAACCGTGGTGAGTGGCCCTTGTTTCTTTCTCTTCTATTTAATAACAGAAATAGCTCTGCAAAGGTCTGAAACTGGAAAAACCAAAAGCCATTTCATGGCAATGGCATCATTAAAAGCATCTCTCATTATTTCTTTATTAGGGTGCATCCTACAATGGAAACGCCCAAAGAATCAGCCTGTGCCCATTTATTATCAACACAGGTATCCCAGATTTATTCTGCTGTGTTAGTTTAATTGGAATATTAGTGAGAAATGCAGGTTCCCACCGAGAAGGTATTGAAAGTCAAGATAAATCACCCCAAATAACATATGGCTTTTTCCTATGAAGATCATAAACAATTTGTAGGCCACTTATTTTCCAAGGACAGGGTTTTTTTGTTTTTTTATTTTTTATTTTTTGTATCAAACTGAAATCTAAAGTAAGGTACATTGATTTACAGGAAATGGTCCCTTTACACACAAATTCATCATTTATAAATACTATTCAGGGGGCCAGCTTGAAAAAAGGCTTACATGTTTGAGCCAAGTATGTCATCAACCATGTCAGTATCTGTTTATAAACAGTTTTTCCCAATTTGAGGCTCCAAAGTTCACAAAAATATTTGTTTTAAATCATTTCAAATAAGCAGCATAAACTGTTAGGGCTCACTTCCAGGGAAAGTTGTCTTCACTTATATTTCATAGAAAAAGAGAAAGGTGGGTGGGGGTGGTTAGGGAATAAAGGGGTAGCTAATTAGGAGGTAGTGCCATTTTCCTTGGAAATGGGATAGGTGTTTTCTTTCTCAAACTAAACACACACAGAGAAATGATGTGTATCCCTGTCTCCTTTATTGTGAGAACTTAGAAGATTCCCCAGAATTTTCCATTTGCAACTCTGAGCTTACAGACAGCCCTTTTATTGCCCAGTATAATTTATTTGCAGATCTTAAAATGTCCATATGTCATGGAAGATATGAGCCTTCAGTGAAAGGTACCAAGATGTGTCCAAGGACGACTTTTCCAGAGCCCTGTGCCTGCGTCTTGATTTAAGGGTGATGTGCTTCTAGAACATTTAAGCCATGAGCACCACCAGGAGTTTAGACAGGGCCCTGCACCCACCCGCCAGTCCCCCACCCCCACCCTGCTCTTCAGTATTATTGGATACGAGTGCAATGGAGCCAGGACATTTTTTATTTCCAATTCTTCCAATCCAAATAGGAAAGTTTTCTTCTTTTTGGAAAGGGACTCAAAGAAGGAAAATACGTTGAGAACATAAAGATGTCGGAGAATTCCCCCATCCTCCCAGGTTGGGTCTACCTGCAGTGCCTACTTAGGACTGTGGTATTTTCAGTGCAGAAAAGGCACAATGGCAGGAAGGCGAGGGCAAATCTCTTTTGCTTTCTGCTAGGTCTTTCCTCTTGAGTTTCAAAGAAAAATATACAATATCCAATACATGTGCACTTCGAACAAGCCCAAAGCCTTCCTGGAGGCCACAAATTATCCAAGTACGACCGAGAAAAGAACATTTTTGAGATTCAGTGGAAGGTGATTGTGCTAGGGAAGGCCCTTCCCGATATCTGACCACGAAACCAGTGACTTTGCCTGGGCTGGTCAAATGCTGAAATGGAAAGAAGGCCTAATGACAATCGTCAGCCTCAATCCTGAATGCTTAGTTTCCATTCACATCGCCATGAAAATAGGTTTGATCTGTGTTGGTTCCCAAATCAATGATTTATTCCACTTTGCTCAGCATTGGAAATGCCGGTACTGTCACAGGCAGAGGAAGGGAGCATTGGTTCCTTTGCCTTAGAGTACAAAGAACACTCTTCTGATCCCATCTTCTGCACAGTCCACTGCCAACTGTACCAGAGAGACAACAAGAATAAGGGAGACATGCGCCTCTCACCTACCCTGTCTACTTTCCCCAAGTGCATCCAACATGCCTCTATGCCCATGGCCTGGAAACATCTGCTTTGTTCTGCGTCCCATGCAGACACATTGGATGGTTCTGAACCGTGACTTACTTTGTTTTACTTGGCCCCCACACCCCATCTCATCCTGCATATTCTGAGACCAAGTTAAAAACTGCTAATTAAGGATGTGTCTGCAAGAGATGCCTGGGTGGCTCAGCAGTTGAGTGCCTGCCTTTGGCTCAGGGCGTGATCCTGGGTCCCGGGATCGAGTCCCACATCGGGGTCCCTGCATGGAGCCTACTTCTCCCTCTGTCTCTGCCTCTTTCTCTGTATCTCTCATGAATAAATAAATAAATAAATAAATAAATAAATAAATAAATAAATAAAATATTTAAAAACAACAAAAAAGAATGTGTCTGCAAGAAGAACCAGATAACCATTTGGGCTTAACTGTCTGTGTACTTCAAATAATCTATTTGGCTGGGGAGGAGAGATGGGAGGCTTTTTTGCTTCTCGCCTGTTTTAGTTTTAGGTTCTTCTTTTTCTTCTTCTTCTTTTTTTTGGCTTACAGAGACTCCCAGACACCTTCTCGACCATCCACACCCACAAGGCATCCGATGCCCGGGGCTCTTCTTCCACATATTTCTGTTTTCTTGCTTTATATATTCCTGTTCCTTTTTGAGGAGTGGGACACTACAGGCTTGGGTCTTGCCTTCTTTCATTTCAAGCCTCATGTACTTTAATTCTCCAGCTAAGTGATCTTCACTCTGGCCCAGAATGTCTTCAGATTGCTCTATTTGTCCCTTCCAAATCTCTTTCATACATTATACTAGGAAACACCCTGGGAGGTAAATTAGTTTCTATTTCTTTCATTTCACAAATGGGGAGGCTGAAAGGAGAGAGAGATTGAGTGTAGAGCACCGAGCTAGAGGTAAGCAGTGAGTCAAATGGCCAGTCCTTCTTTCTAGCTGCTCGCATAAGGAGGTAGCTCTCTTCATTCATTTCCAAGTCCTCCATGGAGCTCCAGGGACTAACAATAGAATGCATGGCTCACAAAGCCTGATTGCCTTCTCGATGGGAACCTTTTCTGTGTAGACTGATTCTTCTACTTTTTGTACTGGCAGATGCTGTATTCCAAGGGTACCTGCAGCCTCTCCATCAATGTGCAGTATTATGCTGGGACCCCCTTTGGGTTCAGATAAAATTGTTCTTTAATTGGTCTTAGATGGTTACTGTTTCACAATCTCTGACCTCCTTGCTCCCCTTCCAGATCCCCAAGAGCCAAGAAAGCATATGATCACTTCTGCATGCCATTTCTTTATTTAACCTTCCTGCCAATCAAACATTTAAAATCCGTCTCAGGTCATGACAGAAAATTTAACTACAGCGATTAGCCGCAGCTCATCAGGAGCTGCAAGAACCTGCTGGAATTTTCTTCGGAAATCAATGCACTCAACTGTGACATGCTGATTGAGATAATGAACTACAAGATGAAAACTAAGGAATAATAGGATGGATATCTTTTTTTTCCCCTCCCACTAAGTTGCAAGAGAAAAGCAAAATGAAAAAAGAGAAGGGGGAGGAAGCTAGACTAAAGTTGATTTTCTAAAACATTCCTTGCTTAATTTTCCCCACCTAGATCTGATTAAGTCCACTGTTATCCAAGGTATTTGCAGATTTCCACCAGTTGTGGCTTTCAGGTTGAAGAATGTCTTTGAAAAAAGGTAACTTGAATTTGTCTTCAGCTGTGTGAGTCTTAAAAGCCACAGTGCCAACAGCTTTGCTCCAAATCCCTTTTCCTTTTACCCCTCCTCTTCCCAAGGATCAACTTTAATATTAGTTTTTGTTTGGCACCAGTACTTTGTATTGGATGTCTGAGCTTTAGTCGTTGGCATGCAGACCCAACCCACAGTGCCCATTTGCCATTGTCCCCCTAGAATTCCAGAGGTGTCTGAGCCACCTGGCCCCACTGCCCTCTCAAGGGAAGCGCGACCTCCACCCAGGGGATCCGGTGTGTGGAAGCCAGTTCCCACGGTTCCATGCTCCAGCCTGGCTAACCAGGTCCCCCTTCTCCCAGAGCACAATGGAGTGGGGGTGAGGCGCGAAGGCTGCCAGGAAGATTTCGTTCTCTAAAGTCACAGCCCGTCTCTTATGGAGAACAATGTAAGCAGTAATCATTGCAGAATGAACTTCAGAAAGATTGCAGTGGAGGCTTCAGGAGATGGCACATGGGTGCACTGTGTGCGTGTCTGTTGGGAAGGTGGATGCTAATGAGGAAGAAATAATTTCTGATAAATATCTCAAAGTCCTTTTGCGATTCCAGATCACTCACATTCAAGACACTATAAAAGCAGAGATGACAGCCCTGACATAATCTTAATTGACTCTGTAGCTTATTTACTGAATTATCATTCATCTTAATGGGTAAGTTTATGTACAGGTCTACATTAAACTTTTGTGGTGGTTACTGCACAAATAACTATATCACTCACCCCCAAAAGAGAAAATGCATGTGTATATACATACATATCAACAGTGTGATATATACAAAATCATCAACATCTTGAAACTAATTAAAAATGAAATATGAATTGATTAAACCTCACACAAAAAATAATGCTTCTCAAGCTTCATTTAAAATACACATAGAGGGGTGCCTGGCTGGCTCAGTCGGTAGAGCATGTGACGCTTGATCTCAGTGTTGTGAGTTCAAGCCCTATGTTGAATGTAGAGCTTACATTTAAATAAATAAATAAATAAATAAATAAATAAATAAATAAATAAATAAGATGTATATATAGTACACATTTACAGTAAATTCATACATATATATGCAGTAAAAGAAAACATTAACATTTGTGTGCACATTTTCCCTTTCTCTCTGGTTTTCTGACATTTGCTTCTTTTTTTTATAACTGACCCAGAGAAAGACACTGCCGAAGAGACGAGGCAGCCAAGCTAAGGGGAGAAAGCATGAGAGTCAGTCCCATGGGCTAGCTACCACCCTATCCCTGATGAGGCATGTGACCTGAGCACATCTCTTTATCCTTCTGTGCCTCATTCCTATCAATAAAAGAGCCTTTTCACATTATGTGATAAGGAGATGATGGTAGATAGCTCACAGCATTGCAAACCTCTCCACAGAGATCCACAATTTCATTGATGCTAAGATCTTTAACGTTGGAATTTCTCTGAACTTACTGTTCATTTTACAGTGGATGATGCATCATATTTAATAGTAGCATCTTTTTCCCCCTAATGGTAAACAATGGTGTTTCTTACAGTTGATGATGCCACATTTAATAAAATACAGCTTGGTTTAGAAGTGTTTTGAGTTAAAGGGTTTACAGTATTATTCAAAAGTCACATTTCCTCATTCAAAGGAGATCGTTCATGGAAGAACTCTCCCTGACCTGTTCTGAATAACTAAAGACATTCATTGAGTTACAAAGTACTCAGCTGAACCAAAAGGAGTGGCTCAGTAAGTAGAAGAAAAATATGTCTCTCTTAAAAAGTGTCCTGACATTTTTAAGAGAGACATATAGAGGCTCCCAGGCGTCCCAGTTGGTTAAGTGCCTGCCTGCCAGAGCCCAGAATGGAGCCCCACGTCAAGCTCCCTGCTCAACAGGGAGTCTGCTTCTCCCTTTCCCTCTGACCCCCCAACTCTGCTCGTGCTCTCACTCTCAAATGAATAAAAAATCTTTTTTTTAAAAAATGTCATGCTTAGAAGAGCTCCTCACTTGGTTTGTCACTATCCTGAAATTCTTAATAAGTTTTGAACAAGGGGTCCTTCATGTTCATTTTACACCAGCCTAGAAAAATGATGTGGCCTGTTCTGATGGGAAATTTATTTCATTAAAAAAAAATTAAAGGCTATTTGATTCTTCTTACATTTGCCTTCCAGCCCCTGGTATGGGAGACTTTCATTTTCTCAAAAAAGGTTATGAACTTTGTGAGGACTTGAATCAGAGCATTTCAGGCACACGGTGTTCTGTTTTCAGAGTCTGTAGTGGCTCAAATTCATGCTGGAGAGTACTTACATACTAAATTTTGAAGGTTAGTGATAAAATATTTCAAAACCTTATTCTTTTAAATAAAGGGCCTTAGGGAAAGTACCATACTTTGTTACAATTTGAGGGAGAAGTCTTCCTGAAACTTCAAGATAGCTTTTCATATGTCCATGTTATATATGGCACATCATGAAGTTTTTTCCTAAAGAACATTATTTAAAATGGAGTTACTATAAGAATCTATGCTGGTTATATTTTTTATCTTCAGCCAGTATCTACATCTTTTGTTTTATTTGAGACCAATATGGTGTAAGCACTTGGACAACTCTCTCTGCTAAAACCAAGAGAATTAAAGTCCCTCCTTTGATACTTGTCATCTGGAGCCAAATTTGATTCAGCAATAAGTTGTGAGCATGATTCTATAAAATATATACTTAAAACTCAGAGTTTCTGGGTGATCTGAGGGAGGATGTTGATGGGATGAAATAAATAGACTCACTTAAAACATGTGGAATTTGTAAAATCTGCTCAAATATGTAAAGATCTTGCCAAAGTCTAAGATTAAATATTGTCACTTTCAAGCTTGTTTCAAAATTGAATATTTCTAAAGGTATCAGAGGTGTGATTGGTTTGTCTAAAAGCTTTGGGAAGCAGGAAGATACATAAAGACTTCCCATAAAGGTCTCCCTTGCTTTGGGAGCAACAAAGATTCAACTAATGAACAAGACAAAGGTAACCGTGTTACATAGGAAAATAATCAGTGAAATTAAAAAGAAATCAATGCAGATGATACCAAGAAAACCCAAATCCAATCACTGCTTTTTTTTTTTTTTTTTTTTTTTCCCAAAGGAAATATATCCATGGAAGAAAATGTCAAAGGACACTCTCATTATTGTTAACCTCTGGGCCCAAACCACAATATAAACTGAACTGAATTAGACTGGATCACTCCATTTAAAGATTTCCAAAACAGATTCAGTAATGTCTATCTCATCTCAAAGATTGAGGCACAATCTGCATAATATTAACAGCTTACGTGTAGCGTTTTTAAAAAAAATTATATAAAGGGGTACAGCGTAGGATAAAAAGGAACTTAAAATCAGGGTTCTTGGCCTCTGGTTCCTTAGTCATGTCACACTGGTTCTTTGGAGGGTTCCTCTTGATTCCTCCCTGAAAGTTATCTGATGATTCTATAGAATATTCCTTCCCACCAGAGTCACATTTCTTATGGGAGCTCTTCTCTAGAACTATCTCTAAAATTGTAGAGGTCTGTTTTGTAAAATCCAGGGTGAGTGTTTTCAGTGCCTTCTTCTCCAGGACAAATATATATAAAAAGGACATTGTCACCTTCTTCCAAAATGTTTAATAGTATATATCACCAGCCCTCCATCTCCCCGTCTTTTTGAGTTAGAATTTACTCTGGCTTAATAACTCCTTGTATTGCTTTCTCTCTTTTCTCTCATATCTAGCAATATCCCCAAAATGCAATATCATGCCTTCCTTCAACCTTACAGAGGCAAGAGCCACCTTCATTTCTTTTGCTTCTTATAGAAGTTCTGGAAGAGTTGGCGTAGGGAGAAGAAGGGCAAGAGAAAAATAATGGGAGCAAGTGTCTTGTGATCATCTGTGAACAGATCCTTAAAAAAATGAGTTGTTGGGGATCCCTGGGTGGCTCAGCGGTTCAGCGCCTGCCTTTGGCCCAGGTTGTGATCCTGGAGTCCCGGAATTGAGTCCCACATCAGGATCCCAGCATGGAGCCTGCTTCTCTCCCTGCTTCTCAGACACAGGTCTCTGCTTCTCTCTCTCCCTCCCTCTCTGTCTTCATGAATAAATAAATAAAATCTTTAAAAAAATGAGTTGTCTTTCCAAGGCAATCACTAATGTTATAAAAAATTTCAACATTAGAAAAATGTAATATGTATTAGAGGTCATATAAGTGTAAAGCTTTATTATTTCCCTTTCTAAGGCAAGAGGAAAAAAATATTTGGGAGCCAATAATTTAGAAAATTTTATCTTAATGAATAAATGCGTCAACCATTTATTTCAGTGTTTCTCTTCTAGGAACAATTTCGCTCCACTCTCTTACCCAAGTGGCTATTTGGCAATGTCTGGAGACATTTTTTATTGTCACAACCTGGGGAGACTGGTGACATCTAACAGGTAGACGCCAGGGATGCTGCTAAAAATTGTATAATGCACAGGACAGCACTCCACAACCAAAAATGGTCTCATCCACATGCAAATAGTACCAAGGTTGAGAAATAATGCTCTCCTTTTATTACAGATGAACAGGAGGAAGGGCTGACTCATTAGGAATTGCCTTCACAATCCCTAAAATGGGTACGTCAGCCACAGGGGAGTCATCTGCTCAAGGGTTGTTCTTGTGGAGCCCCTGAGTCCAGTGTTTCTGATCCTCTCTTTTTTCCCTCTTTGTCATTTTAACTACACCAGCTCCTAGAAGCTTAATCACCCCCCCAGTAATTGGACCAACTCTGCCCCCTGTCTATGATTTGAACAGCTGGAAAGTTGACTTTGACATGCAGAAATCAGAAGTCCTGAAGTTCAAGAAAGCAAAAATCTGTGTGGATGCTTAAAAATAACCTGGTTCAAAGTGTGTCGAGAGGTAGACATTCTAATCATAAATATCAGGGAGTGTTGCCTAAAAATGTTCTAAGTAAAATCTGAAAATATGACAGAAAGTCTTTTGTTGGTTTGATTTTACATGAAAGTCAGAGTTTGAGGCAGTCAAGGTTATAGTGCTGATTTGTGAGAACTCTCAACTAGAACACCGTCTTACCTTCCCTCTGTGAAGCTTTAGCTACAGCCCTACAGTGTTTGGGTTCTTTTATACCAATTTACTATGATCATACTTCTGCTTCTATTTTTTCTTCTATATAATGTGGGAAACTGACTTTTGTGGACATTCCTACTGTGAATATTTGCATTTTTGAACACTGTCTGAATGGCACCATGTTCCTCAAACAACTGAAATCACAGACCCTTGCAGGTAGCAATCAGAGTAATTACATACAGATAGAACTTATGCTGAGCAGAAAACCGTAGTAAATTCACTCTAAAATATAAAAGAAATCAACCATAAAAGTGCAGTAAGAAGTAAACATTTGTCTAAAATAGTTTAAAAAAGAGAGAGAGAGAAGAGAGAGATTAGAGTTTTATCATTCTATTAGAGTCATTTATATTTTTGTATATAAACATGTTTATATGTACATGAATATATATGGACACATGTATACATACATCTATAGCACATATATGTCCCTCTCTTAAAACTTTTCAGTTATTAACTTATTTTTATATTCTTGTCTCCAATAACAGCAAAATGCAGAATAGTACATATTATAAAGGTAGGCACATACTAAGGGGTCTGAGTGGTGTCAGAAGCTGAACAATCCACTCCAAACTTCGCTCACCACACATCTGAAAAGGAACAAGTCTCTTTTCAGTGCATGTAACACATTTTCATGCTAAAACTTTGTTCTTTAAAGAATATATTTTTTCCGGGGTACCTGGGTGGCTCAATTGGTTAAACCTCTGCCTTCGGCTCAGGTCATGATCTTATGGTCCTGGGATCGGAGCCCTGCATTGGTCTCCCTGCTCAGTGTGGAGTTTGCTGCTCCCTCTTCCTCTTTCCTTCCCCACCCATGGCTCGCCTGCACCACTTATGCTCTCTCTCATTCACTTTCTCTCTGTCAAATAAGAATCTTTAAAAAAAGAATATTTTTTTTCTGTTATCCCAGAACCAAAAGGAGATAGTGTAAGTCATTATTTCTCAGTTACTGCTAAATCTTCCTTATTCAATATTAATAATAAATAAGATAACTCTGCCCCCCAATAAAAAAAGAGAATATAGAGAGGAGAGAGAAATAGCTTTGAGAAGGGAGTGATGTCCAGTGGGACCTAATCTTAAAGAAAGGGTCACAGTATCACAGGGTAGAGTTTTCTAGTAGAGATTTCAAAATATCTGTATTAGCTTTCAGCTTTAATTTAGAGGAAATAAGCCACTTCTTGGGGTCCCACTTTCCTCACCCGTACAAATGGGTAAGTAATGACATGTTAAGTTGCTTTGAAAATGCCTAAGAGCAACACATATTTAATTTAATACTTAATATGAAAGCTACTAAAAGGAAACTCTTCTCCCTGTGGCACCCTCGTGTTTAGAGGACAAGGCATACCTGTAATGAAGAGTGGCCACTTGGCGCCATCATTAAAACTGTGGTCAGCTTCCATTAGAATTTGTGCCATGGAACGGTTCCTCTGTCCTCCCTTCCCTCATGAATCTGCATCAAGCAGTCATCAGCTAGAAAGGAAGTGACCCACACTGATGAGTTCTAGCATCTCAGTAGCTGTTCCAATTCATATACTTGAAGCATGACACACACTGTTATGAACTATGGCAATGAGAGTTATCTATGGTCCTTATCTCCTCTATGGCCAAATAAGGTGGTAATGATGGCAGTTAACAGTAACTCTAATCTGCAAATAATAGCTAATATTTATTGACTTTTCAACAAGTATCAAGCCCTGAGCTAAATTCTTCCCGCTGATTTTTTTTACTTATTGCTCACAAAAAATTTATGAGAAACGTTTACCATTATCCTCACTTTACATATAAAGAAACGGAGGTACAAGATTAATTTTTTGAAGCTCATATAGAGAGTAAGTTTTGGAGGCAGAATGAAAGAGTTCTAAAAAAATTATTAAATTATCCAGACTCTGCAGTGAAATGTTAATGTTCTATTTGGCATTCAGGGTAAGAGAGTAAAGAAATGGGAGAAAAGAACACAAAGGAGAGAATTTTGCAGAGACAATGAGATTTAAGGTGTTAAAGCACTGTCAGCCCGAGATGGAAATGGTCAATTTTTGTAACAAATCTTTGGGAGTGCTCATCCACACCTAGGTTTTCTTGCTGAACCTGATTACTAAATCTTTGATGTTGGGGAGCATGTCTGATACTTTGAATGCCCTGTGATACTGGGCAAGCACATGCATAAACTCTGTCCACTCAGCAAGCACATTTTCCATAAAGAGCTGGAGGTGACCAAAGTGCATTTACAGCTTGAGCCCCACTTACTTTGTGCAGTAGAACAAATTCAACTCAAAGAATATCACGGGGCATTTGCAGCCCCTGAAACTTGTCCCTTGAGGAAACAAAATGGAAATTACCCTTTCCCAAATAGGACTATGTTAGGAGCAGACTCTGGGTAAAATTTCATTGCGAGCAAAAACTAAGCAGGCCCTAAAGAAGGAGTGACTCACCCAGGATGCTATCATAGATAAGCAGCACATCTACCCCGAAGATAGCCAGGTGGAAACAAATGGTGACGATTTAAGAAGGACCCAAGGAGAGAGATTTGACTTAAAAGTTGATCCGAGAACATTTTGGAAAAGTCCAGTTTTCAAGAGTAATATTATATGAGCAGAGGGCTTTGGTGTATAATAAGGGAGCCACACTGAGTGGGACCAAAGAAGATGCCGATGACACATGGAGGAGCTGTGAGATGCAGAGACGTGGGGCTGGAACAGACAACTGTGAAATAAGTTTGCCTGCCGAGGACCTGGGAGTGGCAGAAAGCAGACATCAAAGTGACAGGAAATGTACAATTGCTGTGTTATTGGTTTTGATGACTTGAGATAGTGTTGGCTAGTAGGAAAACATTCATATGTCCAGAGGGATGAATATCATACATTTCTTTTAATTTTTAATTATTTATTTATTTATTTATTTATTATTTATTTATTCATTCATTCATGAGAGACACAGAGAGAGAGGGGCAGAGACATAGGCAGAAGGGGAAGGGAACTCGATGTGGGACTCAGTCCCAGGACCCCGGGACCACGATCTGAGCTGAAGGCAGACACTCAATCACTGAGCCACCCAGGTGTCTCAAATATCATACATTCCTAAGCTGGGTCTCAAACCACCAACTTGGATACTCAGATTGGGATTAAACTCCAGAAAACTCATGGGACCCTTTCTGCCACAAACATGGATTCATATAGATACAAAAAACAATTATTTTCTCCCCAATTTAAAGGATTGTGAAGATCAAGAATGTTGGCATTTCTTTCTGATAGCTATAAACCATGTTTTCAACACCAGCCAAAGATTTAAAATGGAATCCTATTAACATGAGTAATCTTTATTTTGCTGATTCATGTTTACATGTATGATTGCAGGACCTCCACTTGTTCCTTAACTATAAATAGGAATCCCCAGGGCTCATTCATTCTCACCTACATTTCTTTGGGCTCCTCTGTGGGATACACAGCAGTTGTGTTTTCTCTCCCACCCATGCCTTCTTTAGGACCATCTACTACCCAGGCCTCAATTTCCAAAAGCTGCAATGAAGCTTCTCATCCCTGCCTCTGAAATCCACTGTTGAGCTCTTTCCCACCATGTCTCTGAGGGTCACTGCTGTGACCACTACAACCCATCACCCCTTAGGGCCCAGCACCACGGGGACCCTTTCCAGTGCCACTGCACCTGCTGTGACTGAACATGTTCTTTCTATGTTGAAACCCTAATCCCTATTGTGATAATATGTGGAGGTAAGGCTACTGGGAGATAATTAGGTCATGAGGATGGAGCTCCATGATGGGATTAGTATCCTTCTAAAAAGAGACACAAGGGAGTTTGCTTTCTCCTCTCCCTCTCTGCCCTGTTAGCACATAACTAGGAAGAGAGCTCTCCCCAGGAACTGAATCTGCCCACACCTTGATCTTGGACTTCCCAGCATCTAGAACTGTGAAAAAAAAAAAAATCTGTTGTCATTTAGCCACTTAGTCTGTGGTATTCTGTTATCACAGCCAGAACTGTCTAAGTTACCACCTTTCTGCTTCTGCCTCAGTATAGCTGGCACATGGGAGGCATGTTCTCTGGGATCCTTAAAGGAGGCCACACAGAAAATCCATGCAGAAGTGGGGGATGGCCTCTTCCCTTGAGTGTGACCTTTTGGTACATGAACACAAAAGTTTCATAGCCAAATTAATCTGGTGGCTGGGAGTGGGGTGGGTGAGGAGCGGACAGACACATGGATGGGCTTCATGCTGTGGCTTATGCCTGCAAAATCAGCTCTGTCATACAAACATTCACCAGGCTACACTGAGATTGCTGGAAGATTATAAATGCATGCCTAACTGGGGTCTCACAGAGGTTTTGGCTGGTTTACCTTCATTTCACAAAATCAGCGCTTCCCATTTTAATGGAAAGAGCATGTCCTATTGAGATTTGGGAGACTCTTATCCAACTACCTTACCAGCAGCCCTAAGCTCCTGGGCAATTGGGGGTGGGGAAAAAGGGGTGGGAGCATCAGGGGAAAGACATGTTCCTAAAGTATGGTGGAGGGAAATGTTCTCTCCTGTCACAGACCAAGACCAGCAAGTCCTGTGGGTGCTCCCTAAATGCCGTCATCTACAACTTCTCAAGGAACAAAAGGCACATGACATCCTTCTTCTGGGTGGCAGGAGGTACTGGATAAGAAGCAGAGGCAATAGAACGCTCAGAGGGCTTCAGGTTAGGAACTAGAAACCACTGGCCTTGGAAGGATTTAAGACCCTGCCACTTGGACCAGGGGGACATGGTATCATATGGTGTCATATGGGGCACTGAAGTGACTAGGATGGGATTCTCTAACTTCCTTGACAGATGATAATGCCTGCCTAGGACAGTTAGCTGGAGGTATAGAATGTGACAATGAACCTGTACCATACTCATCATGTAGTTTTTCACATATATCCTCCCTTTGTGCACTAAGCCTGTTGTAAAAGTACCTTCCTTGAGGAGTACCAAGTAACAGGGCAGTGGAAGTATTGGGCCCAGCCTCTACTAAGTCCTAAGGAGGGACAAGGAAGATGGGGTGGATGTCCAGGGAGTATACGGGGGTGAAAACAAATTGAATCTGCCAGGGAGGCTGCAGGGAAGGTAAGGAGGGAAGGCTGAGCGTGGGGAGTTGGCCTGTCCCTAGAAGGTCAAGTGTAACCTCCTGGGGAAAATCCCCGAACCCAGCCGTGTAGCCACTACACCTTAGGTCTCTATTTAGTGCTCCCTAATTCTTTCCTTCACTACACCCCCCTTCCTCTGCTTAGCCATGTACCCTTTCTACACTTGTCAAAGGATACGTTGGAAAAAATTAAGGCCTGATGAAACTCCAACCAACCTCCTGGTCTAAAGCCTAGCTGCTCTGTTATCAAGGTTTACCGAGTCAAGAAGGTTAAACAGTGACCATTTTAAAAAATGCTATTTATAGATTTTCCTTCATCAGTGTTTTCTCTAACTCTCTCTTTACATGAAAAAAACAACAAAACAAAACAAGGGTGGTTTTATTCCTTCCCACACAAAGCATCTGTAACAAAGCAAAGTAGGATTTTAAATGACAGATTCGCCCTGGGAGTCTTTCTAGAATGTTTCGTTTTTAGGAACAAAACCCACTGAAGGTGAAGCACATGAGAGCTCAGATACATAAAATCCGCTAGCATTAAGGAAAAAGCACAGGCTCATATTATCTGTGCTGATTTGTGGTATTATATAATTTATTGTACTTTTCATAAGTGTGCCGGCCTTGTGAATTCTCTCCATTTCGCTACAGAAACTGCACTGAGTCATTTGCTATCTTAGTGCAGGATTTTCTTTTCTGTTTTCATATTTATGAATTTGTCCTCCTGGAAAATATCAAGGTCAATTTCTGCCATTTGTTGCAAAACGCAGAAGCTTTAACTGAAGGTGATGTTGATTATGCATGCATCCAAATATAGATCTGGGTCTTAAATATTTATTTAAAAACTGAAAACACTTAGATAGGAACACATACAAAGGCACAAAGTAAACAAAACAAAACACAACAAAAAAGTGAAACGAAATTTGAAATATGTTCTCTTGACCTACAGTGTCATGCTATATGAAGGGGGAGGATCTAGTCTCTGCAGTGACTGGCTTTTGGTTAATAATAGTCTAAAATGAAAATATGAAGGTGACACATAATAGCTGACCAAGTTTTCAAACCAACAGGAATTTTTATTTAGTTGATGTTTTGCTCTTTGGGGGATGTACTTTTATATTTTTAGAGAAATGAACAGCAATTCCAACTCCAACACTATTTTGAAATAAAACAAAATATCAGGGAAAACTAGACTATGGACATTTTACCACACACCCCTTTTATACAGTCAGGTTTTAGCTCTGGAGTTCCAACAATTTCCTGGGCATATCAAGGAGCAAAGGATGAACCCAGCAGGTAAACGGGGAGAAAACATTGTGAATGATATTCACCAATTATCTTGTTAATTTTTTTAAAAACACGGAGAGAGAGAGACAATCTTTTTTTTCTTTTTAAAATTTTCTTTCAAAAAAAAATTTTCTTTCAAAAAAAAAAAAAATTTTCTTTCTTGGGACGCCTGGGTGGCTCAGCGGTTGAGCGTCTGCCTTCCGCTCAGGTGGTAACCCGTAGTTCTGGGATCGGGTCCTGCACAGGCTCCCCATAGGGAGCCTGCTTCTCCTTCTGCCCGTGTCTCTGCCTCTCTCTGTGTCTCTCATGAATAAATAAATAAAATCTTAAAAAAAATTTTCTTGTTTCTTTTTCTTTCTTTCTTTCTTTCTTTCTTTCTTTCTTTCTTTCTTTCTTTCTTTCTTTCTTCTTTCTTTCTTCTTTCTCTTTTCTTTCTTTCAATTAGCCAACTTACAGTACATCACTAATTTCAGATGTAGTGTTCAGTAATTTACCAGTTATGTATAACACCCAGTGCTCATCACATTACGTGCCCTCCTTAATGTCTATCCCCCTGTTATCCCTCCCCCCACACCTCCCCTCCAGGAACCCTCAGTTTGTTTCCTAGAGTTAGGAGTCTCATGGTTTTTCTCCCTCTCTGATGACTTCCTTTCAGTTTTCCCTCCTTTCCCCTACCTCTACCCTGTTTCCTCCACATTTGAGTGAAACCATATGATAATTGTCTTTCTCCAAATGACTTATTTTGCTCAGCATAATACTCTGAGGGAGACAATATTTAAGTTGGAAATCAGATATCAAATCCAGATCCAGATCCTAGGCTGCTGTGGAATAACTACAGAGCACTGACTTGGACGCTAGAAGCAAAGGGAGAAATGCCTTGAGTATTCAGAGGAAGACTGAATTGCAATTCAGCAGAGAGCAAAATAAAGACATCCCAGAACATGCAATGACTCAGAAGATTTAATACCCACGCATCCTTTCACAGAGAATATTGTCCACCAAAACAAGGGAATAAATCAAGACATAGATTAGGGAAGCAGCGGTTCCAACAACAGAGCTGGGAAGGGAAATCCCTGAATGACCACTGGGTCCCTGGAGATCAATGAATCCATATTAGAGAAGAGAGAGGCCACCAGGAGTGAGATTTCCAGGAAAAGAAGGAAGCTGAAGGGTCATCCAACTTAGTAGAATTTTTTTTTTTTTTTTTTTTTTTTTAGATTTGACTCTTTTTTGGAGGCAGTTTTATTTTTTATGGTAAAACTCCAGGTACCACATTTAAGAGGAATCATATTTGTCCTTCTGTGTCTAAGCATTCAAGATTCATCCATATAGTAGCAGGTGTCAGAAATGTTTTCCTTTTTAAGGCTGAGTAATAGTCCATCATATATATACACCACATTTTGCTTATCCATTCATTCATTGATGAACACTTTGGTTGCTTTCACCTGTGGCTACTGTGAATAACGCTGCTGTGGACATTGGTGTGCAAATATCTGTTCATGTGCTTGATCTCATTTCTTTTGCACATAAACCACATGGTAATTCTGTGTTTAATTTTTTGAAGAGTCACCATAATTTTTTCTACAACAGATCCATAGTTTCACATTCCACCAGCAATGCACAAGGGCTCCAATTTCTCCACAAGCCTGCCAATACTTATTTTCTGTTTTTTTCAGTAACAGCCAAGCTAATGGGTATGAAGTTGTATTTCAGTGTGATTTTGATTTGCATTTACCTAATAATTAACAATGTTGACTATCTTTTTTTGTGCTTATTGGCCATTTCCATATCTTCTTTGAGGTGACTTCTATTTAAGTCCTGTGTGGACTAAATAGACTAAATAGGACTATCAATATTCATCAATATTCATGAATAAATAGCAATATTCATTTGCATCAATATTCATCAGGAATATTGGACTATAGTTTTCCTTTTCTGTAGTGCCTTTCTATCTTGCTTTGATATCAAGATAATAATGGTCTCAGAAAATGAATTAAGAAGTGTTCCCTCATCTTCAATTATTTGAAAGAGTCTGAGAAGTTTTGATGTTAATTCTTTAAATATTTGGTAGAATTCATTAGTGAATTCATCTGGTCTTAGTGCTTTTGCTTGGGAGAAGTTTTGATTACTGACTGATTCAACCTACTTGCCAGTGTAGGTCTATTTAAATTTTCCATTTCTTCACGGTGTAGTATTCGTAGGTTGTATTTTTCTAGGAATTTTTAATTTCATCTGGGCTATTCAATTTGTTGGCACAGAGTTACTCATAATACTCATATTTTTTTTTTACTTTTCTAAAATCTATAGTAATGTCCCCTTTCATTTCTGATTTTAATTATTTAAGCCTTCTCTATTTTTTTTTCTTAAGCAATCTAGCTGAAGCACTGTCAATTTTGTCAGTCTTTTCAAAGAACTAACTCTTGGTTTCATTAATTTTTCTCTTCTGTTTTCCTGTTCTCTATATAATTGTCTCTGCTTTAATCTCAATGACTTCTTCCCTTCTATAAGCTTTGGAATTAGTTGCTTTTCCTTGTCTAGTTCCTTAAGGTGTAGAGTTAGGTTACTGATTTGAGACTTTCTTCTTTTTAAATGCATTAATAGCTATAAACTTTTCCTTTAGTGCTTTTGCTGCATTCCATAAGTTTTGATATGCTGTTTTCTCATTTTTATTTGTCTCAAAATATTTTCTTATTTTCTTCATAGGTTTCTTCTTTGACCTATTCATTGTTTAAGGATGTGTTGCTTGATTTCCATATGTTTAAAATTCTTTTAGTATTTCTTTTGCTGTTTATTTCTAGTGTCATTCTACTATGATCAGAAAAGATACTTGATAGGATTTCAATCTTTTACACTTCTTAAGACTTGTTTTGTAGCCCACAACAGTGTCCATCCTGGAAAATAATCCATGTGCAATTGAAAAAAGATGTGTATTCTCTTGTCATTGGATAGGAGTGTTCTGTACATTTTGTTAGGTCTAATCAGTCTCCATGATGCATGATTTTTCTCTTACTGCTTTCAAGACTCTGTCTTTTGACAGTTTGATTATGTCCCTTTTGGGTCTCTTTGGATTTATCCTACTCAAATTTCACTGAGATTCTTGAAGTAGTATGTCTTTCCTCTAATTTTAGAAGTTTTTAGCCATTATTTAAAACAATCCTTCTGTCCCTTTCTCTCTCCCTCCTTCTGTAGTTCTCATAATTTATATATATACCTTTTGATGGTATTCCATAAGTCCCTTGGGCTCTGTTCACTTTTCTTCATTCTTTTTTCTTTTTATTCCTGAGCTTTGATTATTTCAAATGACCTATCTTTTCACATTTGCTGACTCATACTCCTGCCTGTCTTTCTATTACTGCTAAATAAATGTTTTCTTTTTTTTTTAATAAATGTTTTCTAAATCCTCTAAAATATTTTCTATAAAAGGGCTTCCATTGGTTATATAACAGTTACAAGTCTAGTACTACTTAAAATTATTCAAGTTATGATTTTCACTATTGCATTCTCTAAGCCTCAGTTCCTCCATTTATAAAAAGGGAATAAACAAAAATTACTTCATAGAATTATCATAAGGAATGCATGTGAAGCATTCAACTTATTGCATGGTACATATAAACAGGAGGCAGCAATCAAAGGAAGAATAGTTAGAAATAGCTTTCAAATCCCAGCCCTGCCACTTGTCTGATGTTCTCATTTCACCTATTTATTATTTTCCTAATTTCCTTCAGTTCATACTAAACATACTGAACATACTTATGACAGTTGTTTTAAAGGAAATCTGAGCCAGGGTGCCTGGATGGCTCAGTCAGTTAGGCATCTGCCTTTGGTTCAGGTCATGATCCCAGGGTCCTAGGATCCAGCTGCAAGGTCAAGCTCCCTGCTCAGCTTCTCTCTCTCCCCCTTTCACTACAGGGAGCTACTCCCCCCGCTTGTGATCACTTGTTCTGTCAAATAAACAAATAAAATATTTTTAAAAAAATACAGTGGGCAGCCCGGGTGGCTCAGTGGTTTAGCGCCGCCTTTAGCCCAGGGCTGATCCTGGAGACCTGGGATTGAGTCCCACATCAGGCTTCCTGCATGGAGCCTGCTTCTCCCTCTGCCTGTGTCTCTGCCTGTGTCTCTGCCTCTCTCTCTCTCTCTCTCTCTCTCTCTCTCTCTCTGTGTCTCTCATGAATGAATAAATATTAAAAAAAAATAAAATTAATGAAATAAATAAAAAATAAAGTTAAATCCAAACAATGTGCTTCTTAAAAGACTGTTTTTAGGTATTTATTTTGTCCTTTTGAATGGGTCATATTTCCCTGTTTCTTTGCATGTCTGTGAACTTTTGTTGAAAATTAGACATTTGCAAAAATAGCTACCTTTCCCATCCTTTGCAGACTGTCATGAAAGACTTCTACTGACTTGCAGGTCCCTGAACCTTGGTATCAGTCTAGGGTGATAGCTTTTCAGATCTTTCCTGAGTATGTATCCTATCTGAATCTGTATAGGTACCATTATTTCTGTACGATAAACTCTACCAAATAAATCAAATAACAATCTATAGTCTTCTAATTCACCTAAGATGCATCTATTAGGAACCTAATATATATGTTATAAAATATATGCAGATATATGTAACATAATATATACGGATATATATTATGTGTACAGACCCTTTCATTAAAAATGTATGGTTAAGGCTTCATTGTCAATCCTGGGAACTTTAAAAAAAAAACCCACTCGAAATATCAGAGAGGGTGATAGAACATGAGAAATGAACAAGGGGTAATGGAATGGGAGATGGGCGGGAGGATGGGGTGACTGAGTGACAGGCACTGAGTGGGGCACTTGATGGGATGAGCATTGGGTGTTATACTATATGTTGGCAAATCAAACTCCAATAAAAAACATACAAAAAAATTTTAAAACACTCAAACTGGTATTTTTAAAAATCTAAATCCATTAAGTTAGTATCTCTGGAAATTAATATTGTTTTAAAAGCTCAACAGATGGTTCTAATGTGCAGCAAGGATTGAAAACCATTGGGTTAAGAAGGCAGGATATAAATAACACATAGGGTCACTATTGCTTAGTATTGTCAGATGGGCCAGGTTAGACTCTTGGAACTAATGTTAACTAGCTATATGATCTAGTATAATGTGCCTATCCTCTCTCACCTTCAATTCCCTTAAGTTGGAAATTTAATTTCCTTAAATTGGATTGGTAATGGTTCCATATTAATAGAGTTGTTCTGAGGATTAAATGTGGTAAGGCATGGGAAACACAACTCCTGGCACCTGATAAATGTTCACTAAATGTTAGCATTATTAATTGCACTGCAGAATCTGGTGAGATAAAGTATGAATTAAGCAAGTCTTACAGGGTGGGAGGCAGAGTGGAAACATCTCATATGAATATTGGAGGAAGATAAGATTAATTTGAAGGCAATTACAACTCTATCACCCCTACATAAAATGAGTTAACACAGTTCAGGGGTGTGATTTAATAGAATGTTTTTGTTTTCGTGTTTGTTTCCTTAATCCTTGATGGAGGAAAGGACCCAAACTAATAGATTTGGCTGAATGGAAAGGACTTTTTGGCTACTGTTGATGCGTTCTGAAAGGGTTTATTGATCTCTAACACTAGACCTTTCAGGTCTTGAGAAAAGGGCTCCCCTGAAACCATGACAAGCCAAGCTGGCTATACTGCATAAACAGTCCAGTTTACCGTTAGTATATAAACATTGCTTTGGCATTAATATAGAAAATATGAATCAGAGAGTCTTATTCACAAATAAAATATTTGGATAAGAAGTGAAGGCACCGCAGAGTTAATTTGTCTGTAAAGTCAAAAAGAAACAAAAAGAATAAATAGAAAAATTGGTGTCAGTACCAGGTAATACTTTGAATATATGGCAATTACCTGGTTAATTTAGTCGGTGTGGAAAAATTCTAGAACTCTTCCAAATTGGCTATTCACATTGACTGAAGTATTCAAACAATTAACAAATCTCTACTTTATGTTAGGTAGAAGGGTAATGTTCAAAATATGTAACAAAATGATACAGTATAAACACTCAACAATCAGAACAAATACTTGACCAATCAAATCTGATGTCATCTGTAAGTATGTGTTTCATCTCTACCTGTGTTTACCCACCAGCTATCAGCTCTGGGGTAGGTAATGTCTCTTGTCTCTTTTTTCCTACCACTCCTCCATGAAAATTGACTCTTCAAGATGTTTTACCTAAACTTTCAATGATCCCAGCTGCTCTCTGCACTCATCAGTTTAACCGCTTACCACAACAAACATTTCTCCATTTTTTGTTGCAGAGATATCTGAGAAAGGAAGAAAATGTTTTTAAATTATTAATGCTAATGTACTGGGTACTTTCAAAATAGATCATTTAAAATACCACTTGTGTTGGAGAAAAATAATGGAGTAAAACAACAAGGAGAAGCAGCAGAAATGTAAGCTCCAACTATGGTAAATTCAGAAGCATATCTAATCATGAATATAGTACATAAGAAAAGCTGACAAAAATAGTAAAGATAAAGATACCAAGAGGGAATTATCATAGCTGCAGATCTCAGAGAATCAACAGAGTACAGTTCTAGGAGGTTTGCCCTTTAGAGGAACAAAATCACCATCTCTTGTTTGAAACAAGAAGCATAGAGACTCTTGGCACCTTCAGGAAGCTTGGAAGGTAACATTGAATGAGGAATCACAGAGACAAGTCACTGCAGGAAATAGTCCATCAGTGAGACTAGGAAGCAGATACTGAGTTCACCGGCTAGAGAGATAGAAGATTTCAGTAACTCATTCACAAACACACACAAACCCAGATATTAAGAAGAATTTCTTCTAGCCTGAAACATGGCACTAATTCTTCCTTCACATAAATCTGTTACAAATAGCTGATTCAGAAATAATTTATCTCCTTCAAAGGTACTACAATGGGCTAAAGTGATTAAATAGAAATTTAAAATATTACAGAAAGTACTTACCCCAGGCGGAAAAATGCATTTAACAAATGAGAATTTTAACTAAATATATCACAGCAAAATTTTTAAATCTTCAAGAAGCAACCACTTCTCTAAACCAAGAGCACAGAGCAGAAATGAGAGAGCTCAGAGAAGCTGTGACAGGACAACAAAAGGAGATGAAACATGAGCTGATGTAACTTAGAAAAAAGGGAAAGTAAAAACTAAAATTCTCCCATAAAACAAAGGCTAAACTGGAAGCAAACAAGTGAGAAATATAGTAAGGGTTATAGAGAAGAGAACTGAGAAAAGCAAGTGAAATAAAATGAAAATAGTTTATACAAATTAGAAAATCTATATCTCTATAAAATATAGATATATACAACAGAGGAAAGTCAAAAGGTCTTAACTAAAATCCCTGAAGAAGTGAAAACCTAGTGGAAATGGAAAATATTTATTGATATAAATTTTTTTTTAACTCTCTGGAATTAAGTGAAGATTTGATTCTACAAATGAAGGCAATATATGGCCCAAGAAAAATTGACATAGAAGAATCGATGTTGAGACAGACTAGAAAATGACTGGTTTCAGAAATAAAATATCCAGTTACTTATAGTAGAGGGAAAAAATGCCTGTTGTTCTCAGATGATTTTATTACTATACTCTCTGCTGAAGGACGGTCAGCAAGTCCTCAATGAAAGAAAGTGACCTAAGAATTTTATCCTTAGATCAAGTGATCTCATCCTAGTTTATTCAGAGTGGCCCTAGTTTTTCCATGGTAGATCTTACATCCCAGGAACCTTCTTCATCTCAGGCAAAACCTTCATTTTCAAGTGTCCACACAGTTCTTATTAAAATACACATTGGGAAAACCTCAGGTGTCTTAAAATAATGGGATATTTATACAATGAAGTACTAGTTATCAATAACAAGGAAAAAAAAAACTACTGACACATGAACCAACACAGATAAATCTCAAAAACATGCTGACTAAAAGAAACCATATACATATATACTATTATGTATATAATCCAAAGTATATATGCTATATGACTACATTTATATCAGGTACTAAAATAGGCAAAACTAGTCTATGCTGGAAAAAATTTCAGAATGGCATTTGTCTCTAAAGGAGATATAAGATGGTGATTGACTTGGAGGGGTAGGAGAGAAAATCCTGGGGCTATGTTAATGTTCTATATCTTGATAGGGTTTCAGTTACATATATGTATACATTTGTCAAAGCCTAGCAAATGTATACTTAAGATTTGTGTATCTCATTGTATGTAAATCTATATCAAAAGGAAAAATTATAGCAAATATTGAACTATTTTCTGAAAAGTATGTAAAATAAAGGAAATGAACTGATCCCTATGATTTACTTAGAAATGAGTCAACAATGTAAGATCCCTGGGTGGCTCAGCGGTTTGGCGCCTGCCTTTGGCCCAGGGCGCGATCCTGGAGACCTGGGATCGAATCCCACGTCGGGCTCCTGGTGCATGGAGCCTGCTTCTCCCTCTGCCTGTGTCTCTGCCTCTCTCTCTCTCTCTCTCTCTGTGTGACTATCATAAATAAATTTTAAAAAATTAAAAAAAAACAATGTAAGATAGATAGCTGAATGAATTGACAGGTAAATATATTATTAAACAAACATATAAAATATTATTGGTAGAACCTACTAGATGAGTAAATCTATGTGTTCCCTGTAAAATTACTTCAACTTTGTTCAGTTAAAGTGTTTCATAGTACAATGTTGGAAAAAATTTATCTCAAGAAGCTAGAAAGTAAATGACAAAAGTAAAACAATCAGATTTGGTAAGTATGAAAACTGAAATTGATAATTTCAAAACAGGAAGATAATAAAGTTAATAAATTCAAGAGTTACTCCTTTAAAATAAAATAAAATGGGCACATTACCTAATTTAATAAAGAAAATATGAAAAAAAGAAAAAATATTAAGTAGAAATACACAAAATAAAAAGTAGTAGAAAATGATTATAGATACAAAAACTTCAACAGAATCATGAGAGAGTACTTCAACTCTCTGCAAATCAATTTGGAAACTGGGATATAATGCATAGTTTTTTATTAAAATAAAAATTTCCAAAAATGACATCAGAAGAGATTAGAAGACCTAATTAATTTAAAAATATGTTTCCATTTTCTTATTCAACATTTTATGTACTCTCTAATGAGAAGATACTTTTAGATATATAACCTACCATATTTTCATAACTAGAAATCAGTAAAAGTTTCTTGCAAAGCTAGCCTACAAAAATTCCACAAAGATAACATACCAAAAAAGGGAACCCACAGACCATGCTCACTTATGAATATTGATGCAAAATCTTCAATAATAAAAACAAACAGAATCCTCCATAATACTTCAATAATTCAATGTTAGGAAGTCCATTACTACATTACCATAGATCATCCTATTAATCAGTTAAAAGAGAAAATTTATTTTATCATCTCCATAGATACTTAAAGGCCATCAATACAATATCCATTCTAGATAAAAATATTAAATACTAAAAATAGGTACTTCATAACATGAATCACAAACACATATCTATAATATCTATTTAAATATAGATGTAGTATATATCTAGATACAGAGAGAAAGAAAAAGAAAGGGAGGATGTATGCACATATGTACATATGTACATATGTATGCATGTATGTATACCAGCCTTCTGCTAAAACATTATCTTTAAAGTCTGGAGCAAGTGGCACTTGGGTGGCTCAGTTGGTTAAGCAGCAGTCCCTTGATTTTGGCTCAGGGTCATGAGATGGAGGCTCACATCAGGGTCTGCACTCAGCAAGGAATCTGCTTGAAATTGTCTTTCTGCCCTTCCCCCTCAAAAGAAATCTGGAGCAAGAAAGCATGTTCCTTGCCAACAATTGTTTATATTGTTTTAAGGTGACCAGTAACTATAATAGATAGTAGAAATCATAGGGGTATAAAATTTAAGGAAACAAAAATATTTTTTGATTATTATTATTAAAATTATTATTTGATGTGATTGCTTTTCTGGAAATAATTGTTTTCTCTGGAAAACCTAACAGAGTCAACTAGAAATATATCATAAATAATAAGAAAATTCAGTATAGTAGCTGATTAAAAAAGTAAGAGTTTTGGGACAGCTGGGTGACTCAGTGGTTGAGCCTCTGCCTTCAGCTCAAGGCATGATCCTGGGGTCCTTGGATTGTGTCCCACATTGGGCTCCCTGCAGGGAGCCTGCTTCTCTCTCTCTGCCTATCTATGGCTCATAGATTCATGAACACTCAATTAATGATTCATGAAGAGAAGAAAAGGTAATAGGAAAAATATTACAAAGGCCAGAAATAATAAGTAGATAAATAATAGTAGCTATTGATATTTGGAATTTATTATATACCAGGCAATATTGTAAGCCCTGGACAATATTTGCCTTGCACTATGTTTTCAATAATCCTATGAAATTGTTTTTATCCTCTCTTATTGGATGAGGAAATTGAGGCAAAGCACTGAATAATTTGTTCAAGTTTAAATCATTAGTTACTGGAAGAGCTAAGGTTCAAACCCAGACAGACTGCTGAGCACACTCTCAAATGTTATGTTTTACTGCCTAAATGCATGGAAGAATCAACTGTATGATAAAAGTATACTTCAAATCATTTGAGGAGGGATGCCTGGGTGGCTCAGTGGTTGAGTAGCTGCTTTCGGCTCAGGGTGTGATCCTGGAGTCCTGGGATCGAGTCCCACATTGGGCTCCCTGCATGGAGCCTGCTTCTCCCTCTGCCTGTGTCTCTGCATCTCTCTCTGTATCTCTCATGAAGAGATAAATAAAATCTTAAAAAAAAAATCATTGCGGGAAAGGTAGATTATTCAATACATCATATCTGGTTAAAAAATAAAGCTGGATCCCTGTCCTCTACCTATTGGTAAAATCAATACCAGATAGATAAAATATTTAATATTTAAATGATGAAAAATTAAAAGTGAAGAATAAGCATATCACTGCAGCATGATCTGTAATAATAAAATCAAAATATCCGTTCATGGGGCAGCCCAGGTGGCTCAGTGATTTAGCACCGGCTTCAGCCCAGGGTGTGATCCTGGAGACCCGGGATTGAGTCCCATGTTGAGCTCCCTGCATGGAGCCTACTCCTCCCTCTGCCCGTGTCTCTGCCTCTTTGTGTGTGTGTCTCTTATGAGTAAATAAATAAAATATTATTTTAAATCCATTCATGTAGACTGGATTATAAATTAGAATAAATCCATATTGTGGAATACTATACAATCATTTAAAATATTGGTCAGTATTATATATACAGCTAAGGAGTATTACTCAAAATACATCTTGAATATAGAAAGGAAAGAACAGAAAGCACAGTGTGGTATGCTATCATTTGTTTTCAGTGTTGTGTGTGTGGTCTAAGTGGGCATGCATGGATTCTCTCTGATGTGTCCCCAAGGACCAGGTGCCAGGATTGCCTTTGGGGAAGAGAATTTGGATGGGTAAGGTTTTGGGGGAAAGACTAAATTTTCAATGTATATCCTTTTGTACCTTGTGAATATTTTACGGCATACACGTTATTACCTATTCATATGTAACAAAATTTAAAATCAACAACTAACAGTGCAGATATTTTAATCATCATCTGCATAATCCTCTCTCTGCCTATTGAAGCAAAAAACCTTTGTGAAAACAGAAAAGGGAATCGTGAGGTTTAAGAGAAAAGGAGAGTGACAGAGAAAAAAGTTGCTCAGTGAGTGGATCTTAAGGGCTGATTTTTCTTCAGGTCATTCTACCTTTTAACAATCTACAAAAATGGAAGTCATTTAGAAAATAACACACACTTAAGAGAAGAATATAAGTCATAATAAAAATCACAGTAAGGACTCACATTGGCTTGGTGCTTTCAGTTTGCCAGACACTATTTTAAGGGCTTTGTGTATATTTTACTTATTTAACCCCCGTAGCAACCCTATGTGCCGTATGTACGTATTATCGTCTGCATTTTTCCAAAGAGTAAATTGGAGTTTCCATTTGGTTCATTTCCATCAAATGAAGAATTATAGTGAATAGCGTAGACAAGGGCAGATGACAAAACCATCTGGCCACATTTCTACAAGCCAGGCCACTGGGCAGAGTTTTCCGAGACATTACCTCCTCCCACACCTGGAAGGGTTCCAGAAGCACAAGGTCCTACATGGGTCAGAAAATGATGATGACGGCCTGTAGGGTGGCCTGACCCTGAGCAAGTGTCAACATTCAGACAATGTTGCTGATGGTGCAATTTCCTGCTCTGAATGCTCCACATTCCTGAGTACTCACAGTAAAGGCTAATATAAAGATTTATCAGGGACAGCACACCAAGTACCATGTGGTGGGGGACTTGCTAAGACAGCAAGGGCAGTTGGACACTATGCTTACAGCTGATTATTGCATAGTGGTGACAGTTGTCACACAAGGAAAGCTTTAAGCATGGCACTTTGAGAAAATCTCACTCCATAATATCTTTTCTCCATGCCTCTGTCCACAGTGCCTGAAGTTCCTCAAGGAAGCATTGCTGTCAGCTGTCTGCCAACTCCACTTTTTAAATGAAAATCCAATGAAAAAAATATATATATAAAACACTAAATAAAAGAGTGAATTATTTAAAAAATGCAAAGCATAGAGGTCAGATGTTTGCTCTAAAGTTTCCTATGCCTCTTTTTTTTTTTTTTTTTAAGGTAGGGCTTGAACTCACAACTCTGAGATCAAGACCTGAGCTGAGCTCAAGAGTCAGGTGCTTAAACACCTTAAGCCCTTAAACTTCCCTATGCCTTTTCAAGACCCCATGCCATCAGGCAAGCTTACTTGATCAGAGGTAGTTTCCTCATCTGTGAAATGGGCCTACTGATTCTCATTTCTTAAGGTTGTTGGGAGAGGGATCCCTGGGTGGCGCAGCGGTTTAGCGCCTGCCTTTGGCCCCGGGCGTGATCCTGGAGACCCGGGATCGAATCCCACGTCGGGCTCCCGGTGCATGGAGCCTGCTTCTCCCTCTGCCTATGTCTCTGCTTCTCTCTCTCTCTGTGTGACTATCATAAATAAATAAAAATTAAAAAAAAAAAAAGGTTGTTGGGAGAATTGCATACAGACGCACACACTCCACCAGATACAGAATCCAGTTAAGTGCTAAAGCATTCGCAATTAAATGTTCCACTAACATCAGTTTCCTCCTACACTTTCCTACCCAATTAACCCCGTCATCTTGGCAGGCGATGCGAGAGTGCCGAGCCGAAAGCAAACTTGACCATCTCGCCTGGAAGTGGCCCTTTGTGCAGTAACCGCCGGTGCCCTTTTGTTCGTTCCACTCCCGTGACCCCTGACACAGTCTGCTCACGACAGGTCATAGCACAGTGAGCCAATCTCACAATGAAAAGGGACATTTCCTACCTTTGAAAAAAAATGGGCAGAGAACCAGCAGACTTGTGGTGCCTTCCATTTCCCACATGTAAATTTCTCAAACTACTTTCCAGTAAGCAATCTCCGGGGGCTCATAATGGGATTAGTAATGTTGAGTGTCCCGGTCGCCTTTAGAATTTCAGATAGGATAGCGTCTTGGGAACGTACAGTCGCGAGTTAGGGAAGGGAGGTGGCATGGTGACCGGCTTCCTCCTCCTCGCAGGTGTGCCGGTCGCTCAGAGGGACTCTGGGAACCAAGCGAGCGATCTGTAACAAGTAAACATTTTGCTTGAAATCCAGCAGTGAACTGATGGTGCTGCTGTGGGGAAAGCCCAGGGCGACCTGGGGCATCTGGAGACCTCAAATCAGCAGGACGAAGGAGAGTGGGCGTCTCGGGGTGGCTCTTCCCGGGAGCACTTTAAAACGTGCTTTTCAGGGCGGCCTGGGTGGCTGGGCTCGGCGGCTGAGCCTCTGCCCGCGGCCCACGGGTGATCCTGGGGGTGATCCCGGGGGTGATCTGGGGTGATTCCGGGGGTGATCCCGGGGTGATGCCGGGGGTGATCCCGGGGGTGATCTCGGGGTGATCCCGGGGTGATCCGGGGGTGATCCGGGGGTGATCCCAGGGTGATCCCGGGGGTGATCTTGGGGGTGATCCCGGGGGTGATCTCGGGGTGATCCCGGGGTGATCTCGGGGTGATCTCGGGGTGATCCCGGGGGTGATCTCGGGGTGATCCCGGGGTGATCTCGGGGTGATGCCGGGGGTGATCCCGGGGGTGATCTCGGGGTGATCCCGGGGTGATCCGGGGGTGATCCCAGGGTGATCCCGGGGGTGATCTTGGGGGTGATCCCGGGGGTGATCTCGGGGTGATCCCGGGGTGATCCGGGGGTGATCCGGGGGTGATCCCGGGGTGACCCCGGGTCCTGAGCTCGAGCTCCACTTCCGCCCCCCCTCCGCCCCCCAGCGCAGGGAGCCTGCTCCTCCCTCTGCCTGGGTCCGGCCTCTCTCTCTCTCTCTGTCTCTCATGAATAAATAAAGAAAATCTTTAAAAAACCAGATCAAAGCAGAAACATGATTCTCAGGCCCGTGGTAGTGTCCTGGCTGTAAAGCTGAGTCTCACCAGCGCGCGGGGCGAGTGGCTCCTGTCTGCGACCCCGCCAGGCCGCCCCGCACGCGTCCTCCCCGGCGCCCGCTCCCAGCAAAGGCGGCGGAGCCCCAGGCTTTCCGGGCCTCCACCGTGCGTCTTCCAGTCCACGCCAGACAAATCCAAACACAGGCAAAGCTTGTGTCCCCGCCGCCCTCTTTATCTGCCCTCACATTCCTTCCTCTGCCTATTCATGCTGCTGCAGAGGTCGGGGCCAACTTCCTGTCGTCCTGCAGGGGACAGTCTCTCCCTGTAGCACAGCTTCTGGGCCTCGTTGTTTTGGGGAACTGATTTCCTCCCCTCTCCTCACTTGAGTTCATATAGCTTCCTTTGCTTGGCCTGCTCGCCCTCCTCCAACGACGACGGTGAGGAGCGTCTTCTGAGGCCTCGGACTTCAGCATGCTCCTCCGTTTCCTGCTGTGGGCCTGCAGGATTTCCTGAGCCGGGGATATATGCAGAGTGGGGGCACCGCGGGGCTCTATCCTGACCGCACTTCATAGAGACCATCCTCCTCTGTCCAACAGGTTATATTTATATCCTAGGGCAGTGAGGTCAGTGCCTGCTTTGATATACCATTTCCTTCATTCCCCAAAGCTGAGCAAAGTGGAAAATCCTTTCTTCTCAAGTACTTCAGCCCCTACTGTCTCCCTGATTTGATTAGAGAGTGGTCTTTCTGCCTTAATCCTTAAACTGAAGGATTTTGTTAGATAAATTAAGAGCTAGAGAAGCAAAATGTTACATGAGATGTAATCTTCCTGTTGAAAGCTCTTCTGAGTGTCCTAAATATTTAAAACACAGAATAATTTGAAGATAAAAGGATTGGTAGATATACCAGAATTAGGGTCAATTCTCTAATCCTTTTTATTTCTCATGGAGGAGTGTAAGTAGACACTTTCAACAATCTTAAATATGGATTCCATCTCTGAGAAAACCCCTGAATAGTAATCAGAAAATGACCATAGAGATAGCTCCTTTTTAAGTCCAGGAACGTAACATTTACCAGTAGAGATGTAAGATAAAATACTCCATTTATCATATGGTCCTACAGCAGGAAAACCAGCCCCTTTACTTCCTGCTATATCTACCTCCAGTTGCCCATCTCCTTATCAGATATCTGATGTAGCATAGAATTCCCAAGTGTTCACTAGAATCCAAAGGCAATTAGTTCCCAGTTTCCCAGCCTGACTAGTGGAGCAGGGACTCAGATGCCCACCCAAGGTCACCTCCAGTACTGCTTCAAAGAAACCTTGCTGTCCTCCAGTGGCCATGATGAAGTGTTTTGCAGCTGGTCCTGACCAAGGCCATGGGCCTGAGTCTAGGCCTCCATTCCAATTCCTCACCAAACATGCAGTTTGGCAAACTCCACTTGCTCTTCCCAGTACAGTGCTCACCTAGGGGTGCACACAACCAAATGAGCCTGAGTTCAACACGGTGCCTTCAAATTCATTTTCTCAGGCACTTCTCTGGCTCTCATACTGCGCCCCCACCCCCCGGGGGGGGGGGGCACCTCTGCAGCACTCACATTCTGAGGGCTTCCAAAGCTTCAACAGCCAGCTCAGGGTAGAGGCCTGTCTCTTGTTCTCTTGGGGAATCTATTAGGGAAGACTCACTGTTCTCCCCTGTTCCTGGGCCTAAGGACATTGTCTTCATCCAGACAGGTTTGCTTAACTTTGGATCTAAGAGAAAAAGGGTTGGAAATCTCTTTCTAGGCATACGGACAACTACTCTGTGAATCATTCAGTCTCTCACAGTATACTTCAAGCCCTGATGATCTGCAGTCTTGTCTAACTCCAAGTCCGTGAACAGCCTACTGTGTTCTGGACTGTGAACTCTCTCCATATCCAATGTTTACAGCCCCTGCTGCCAGATCATATCCAGTAAATACAGTCAGGTCAGACTCGGTGCCCAGTGGCTGTGGTGTCCTCCAGCTCCTGTTGCAGTGTCCCCACTAATCCGAGCCCCTGCTTCTGGATCCAGCCACTTATCTCTCACAGCTCTTCTAAGCAGCACCCTTGCCCTTGACTCATGCTCCCTTGAGGATCCTGCATCTGAGCCACTCTTTGCAGGAAAAGTCAGCTGAGCCATTCTCTGATCTAGGCAGGCTGATGCTCACAAGGATCTCCTAAGAGTTCAAGGAATATAAGCTCTTGGCTCACCACGAAGGTGATGGCAGCTTTTCCAGGTGCATCTTCATGGTAGATATGCTGCCTAGAGTAGAGCAGACTGTGCCAGGCCAAAGTCAAGCCACACCACAACCCCCTTGCTTCTCTGCCCACCACACTTCCACTGCCCAGGCTGCATGCTGCATGGGCCACCTCCAGCCCAGCCTCCACTTCCTCTAGGATAGTATGAAAAAGTACCTCATTCAGTCACTTTGATTTCTGAAGATGTTCAACTAGATAGGAATGGAAATGCATCTTACTAAACTCCGAAGCTGAATTGGTATATGAAAATTGAATTGCTATTATGCACAGCCACTCCTAACGTAAGGGGCACCCAGGTCAACAGGTAAGTAGGGTTCAGATGTCCTGGGATTCAATGGAGACAGATTCTGGGTCATTTGCTGGTATGGAATCAAAGTCCCAGCTTGGGGACTGTGTTTCATAATATTGAAAATATGGTCACTTAGTTTGAATTGGTATGTGGCCTCACAGGGCTCTGGGAAGTATTGTCCTTTCCAGCCTCACAAGCACATGAGTAACACTGGCAAAAGACAGTTTCTGTCTCCAAGAATTTTTTGTGAAACACAGGAGACAATAAAACAATTCTAAAATAAGCTACTGTGTTCATTTAAGGCATTGAGAACAGAAAAAAGAAAGCTAAAACAAACAAACATTAGTCACGTGGTGATTGTAAAAGCCAGGCTTTTATGATGCTCAGCATCGGTAAACTTCTAAATCATGTTATCCAACTAGCCCTGTGGCCACCATGCCATTGCTGATGAGAATACTTATTTCTGTTCAAAAAGTAAAGGTTTCGTAACAAAGGGCACAGGATTGAAGGGTACAGCTTTGTCTCCACCTGCAGGAATGAGGAGACTGGATTCTTTCTTAAAGTTATTCAAAAGTATGCAAGGCCCCTAGGATTACCACTAAGAATATCAGGTATAATCAGTACTCAAGCTTTAACTACACATTCTTCTGTAATAAAATAGTGATTGGATCAAACAGAGTCAATTACAAGCCCTAACGAATGTGGACCATTATGCTTACTTCTGCAACCTATTACTCAACATAGTATGCATAGATAAAAGTTCACAGTCTTTTTTTTTTTTTTTTAATTTTTATTTATTTATGATAGTCACACAGAGAGAGAGAGAGGCAGAGACATAGGCAGAGGGAGAAGCAGGCTCCATGCACCGGGAGCCCGACGTGGGATTCGATCCCGGGTCTCCAGGATCGTGCCCTGGGCCAAAGGCAGGCGCCGAACCGCTGCGCCACCCAGGGATCCCAGTTCACAGTCTTCTACATAGAGTTTGATGAATTGTCACAAAGTTAACATACTGGTAACCATCACCCGGATCAAGAAACAGGACATTAGCAGTCCTAGAAGCTCATTTACAAACTGCACTAATTTTTAAAAACAGAATTCTAAACCTTCGTCTTTGACCTATCCATCAGTACATCCTAATGGAGGAAAGAAGTCACAGACTACAGAAAAACTCTTACCACCTGAGCATCATGGTCATGGCACTGCTCCTAGGAAGGCCATTGCCAGCCCTGCTGTGATGGGGAAGAGGCAGCAACTCTCTGACTTTCTATGGCTCTGTCCCCCCAACCCCCACAGAGCTCCAAAAATGGTCAGCTCATGCTCCCGTTCAAGGCCAGTTCTAGCCCTCATTCTCATTAAACTAAGAATCCATCATAAGACTCAGATAAAAATGAAGCAGAGATTGAGGTTCAACTTCACAAAAACCCATCATCTCTCATGTTCTCCTTCCAGAACTCTGGCCCACAGTCCTTGGGGAGGACTCCTGTCTGACCCAGGCAAGAGCAGAGGTGCCCAAAGGTTACCACAATCAGCATGTCCAACATTTGGCACCCACTCTAAGTAAGAAATCACACCCCTTGGCTTATGGTCCAAAGTACAACTTCTAACAAAAATAAATCTGCATCTGATTTGGGTTATCCCAAGCTGCCTATTGTCTAGTGTCTTGAAACTATTATTTTATATACAGCATTGTTTCTGTTTGTTTGTTTGTTTTTTGTTTCGGACGGGAGAGTACATCTAGTCCCTGTTACTCCATCTTGGCTGGGAGCAGAAATCTGGAGTTACATTCTGACAGTCCTCTGGCCTCTGGAGAAGAATAAAGTTTCTAGAAATACAAAGCATTCTGATTATTCTTATACTTTGCTGTATAATGGGACGGTTTTTTTTTCTTTTACCACATATGTGTGGTTGCTTGTTTTGTGGTCACAAAGTCTAGATATCTTCAGGCTCAGATTTAAAAGCAGTTAATAATCCCACCTGCTACTGATTCAGCTGGGGAAGAACAAATTCACATTTCAACATTAAGAACCCAAGAGAAAAGGAAACAAAATGAGAGGAGGAATAGAAGGGAAATAATAAAACTTAAAACAATTTAACAGGCTACATTTTCCCAGTTTTTAAAGCATTTGTGAAAATAGTTTGTTAGACTCTTTCTAGTATTTGTTTAAATCACTGTAAAAACATATTCGGACAGTTGTCATTCAAAGAGTTAAGCCTGACACCATGGGGGACTTGGGAGACTAGTGACCCTGCCAGGTGCTTTTGGTAAAAGGGAGGTAACAATGTGTCTAGTACATATTGTGGGCACACTTCAGCTATTCAAACCAGACAGAGGAAATGGAGCCGGGGGAGGGTTGGGGCTTAGAAAATGAATAAAGAGGGAAAATGGCCCCAAACCCTCTGCTGTGGCTCTTCATGTGATGAAAGCCTGCATTGTGCAAAGCTGTGAGTCAAAATAAGAAGGTTATTCAGCTATCACAGACTGCATCTGAAATATGAAATACTTCTATTCCAGTCATTTAGCTTCTCATCCTACAAAAAAAAAAAAAATCCTCCTTGTTAGCTACCACTTTTTTTCTTCTGCACAAAGTCATTTCATACTTCTATGAAAAAATTAATTTTTTAAAACCTCCCTTCTCTAACCTGTCAAATGAATTTGCACATTCCAGTAGACTGGGGTAAATGTTTGGATTTCACCCAATGTTTGCCAAAAAGCCCTCCAACCCCCTAATAAGTATCCAAGCATTATGTACCCCCTTCACTAACACAGCTCCCTTTGGCATCCCTGACCCCATCCCCCAGGTTCTGCACCGCCATCTATTTTCCTTGGATGAGAGCCTCGCAGTGAATAGAAAACATTTTTAAGAGAGGGGAGGAGGGGTTGTGAAAGAGATTTAGAGGCCAATGGGGATGGGGCCTTTGGAGGAAAAAGAATTCAGAATCGCTGATATAACTCAATGGCATTCACTGTTGCAGAAACTAATGAACGTTTTCCTTAGCAGCAGTTCATCTAGTGTCCTAGACTAATTGGAGACCATTTTCCAAGAAGAAGAGAAGGCTATGTGGTTTGCAGCCACACAGCTGTACACGATGCGGACAGTCATTTGCCCTTCCTTGTGCAGACTTTGTGTGAGGAAAAGACTTCTCTCTGTTTCTCTGCGTGGTATTGTGTGGCACTGTCTCATAGGAATAAACAAGGAGAAATTAGATGGTTTGTAATCTACTTTAAAAAGGTAAAATTTGCCTGAAAATTATTTTCTGTGACTTGATCATAATATTCTATGTCCAAATATCCTCAGACCTCCCTAAGTTATAGAGTGTATACAAAATATCCAAATATTGATCCTGAAGCTGAGTCTCCCCCTGTTAATCTAGCTGAAATGTGATACTCTGAGAAACAATGGGTCTCTTTTCTCATTTTTTTTTCCATATGAATAAGGATACTTGATCAAAAATAGTAATTTTCATTTGTTGGTATTAAAATCTGTAAATTACTTCACCCTTGATACTGCTTTTGAATAGAAGGGACATTTCTTTCAGGGAAGGGTCAGCCAACAAGGCATGCATGCTAGAACGTGACATTGATGCTTCCTAGGGGTCTTGCCTTCCATGGAACCAGCCACTATGCTGCTTTAGATATTCAAAAGCAAAGTTCTGAACTTTTAACTTTTATTTGGTTAGATATCAGACCAGGGAGTCTTTGGACACCCTGTCAAATTTCTTCTCTCTTTTTGAAGGCCAACTTGCTGGTTTGAGAGCTGAAACTGTGAGAAGTAGGTAGTGATTAGGGTTTCTGGTTTGAACTCAATGACTTTGTTAAGTAAAAAATTCAAGACTCTCCTTATTCAACTTTCTGACTCATGTTCTTGGAATATCACTGTGAATTTTGACTGCAGCAGATAGAAATAGTATCTCTAAGATCCTACATAGGTTAGAATTCTATTCATTCCTTGGCCATCAGAAAGTTTTTTCTAATTTAGAAAATTTTGTGAACTTGCTAATAGTAGGCACTTAATAAATATTTATTAATTTGATTTAATGTAGGATAGTACCTCTGAGGTTCTTGAACATTCCTGTAATATTTGTTCCTGATAGTTCAATTCTTAGAGGTGGAACTGAGGCGGGTGATTTTGGCTCCCTTCCTGACAATGTTAGAGACAAGCTTTGTGAAGTGACTTCAGGACAGAGCCCTGGAGAGGCCCTCGCTCAGTGACACTACCCTAAGAATCTGAAAGGATCTATTCAAGGGTTTTCTGATGGCTTTGGATGGCTCAGCTGAGAGTTGTACCTGTGAGTTCAGAAGAACCCCCAGGTGCCATTTGGTTTTCCTCATCTCCATTCCACTAAACCTGAGAAGTCATGTAGTCTGGCTAGCACCTTTCCAGACCACTTCCACTGATGAAAAAAGAATAAGGAGAGGCTTTATAACAAAGAAGAAAACATGCTGCCTGTCCTGGATCCCCAGCCTAGGCAAGAAGATTATCTAGGTTCATCAAAGCCCAACAAGAGGGCAGGAAGTTAATTTATAGGAATGATTGAGCTAAGGGGGAGGCTATGGCTGATGCCAGCATAGATTGTTCTTGCCTCCAGATTAGTTCCATTGCAGGCCAAAGAGGTCTGGGACAGAACTAGCGGTTAGCTTAATAACTGCTAATACTCATCAAGCACTTGTCATATCTCCTGCGTGGTTTTAAGGTCTACATTAATTCAATTTATTCTTATAAGAACTCTATAGGCAGACACTAAAATTATTTTTCTTTTACTGATGAAGAAGTTAGAGCAGAGAGATTTTAGATAAATTGCCCTAAGCTGCACAGTGTGATGGTATACAATTGTGTGAAAATTCTTTAAAACTTTTCTCTTCAAGAAGTGGGGTACCAATCTTCTTCTCCCTTGACTTGAGTCAGAAGTCAGAAGCCCGATTCTAATGAACAGAATGTGGTGGAAGTGACGGCAGTGCTCCCTACACTAGGATAAAAGACATCGATTGTCCCTTCTTGCTGGCTCTGTCTTGAATTGCATGTCTTGAGGATTCCTAAGCAGCCTATAGAGGGCCCCAAGTGGGAGGACCAACGACCAGTACCAATGTGCCCCCCCTTGCAAGTAAACCACTCTGGAGGTGGGCCTTCCCACCACCATCAAGCCTTCTGATGACAGCAACCACATGATAAACACTGAGCCACAAGTGCTCAGCTAAGCCACTTCTAAATCTCTGGCCTACAAAAACTGTGAAATAATAAATGGTTATTATTTTAAACTTCTAGGTGTGGAATAATTTGTTATATATCAATAGATAACTAATACACACAGCTTCTAAGTGTCAGAATTGAGATATCAATCCAGAAGTTCTGAGAGCAGAGCCCACAGTATATCATTATACCATTCTGCTTCTCTTGATACAAAGGAGATTATTTGATAAGCTCAGATTCTTTTTTTAAAATATTTTATTTATTTATTCATGAGAGACAGAGAGAGAGGCAGAGACAGAGACACAGGCAGAGGGAGAAGCAGGCTCCATGCAGAGAGCCTGATGTGGGACTAGATCCCAGGACCCTGGGGTCACGCCCTGAGCCAAAGGCAGATGCTCAACCACTGAGCCACCCAGACATCCCGATAAGCTCAGAATCTGACAAAAAATGTTCAGTCATTTGGAGGACCATTTGATCCAAGCTGTTAGAAATTCTAATGTGTTTCTAGACATTTATAAATTCGATGATGGCAATGTATGTGTCAGCTACATACAGTCACTCTTTTCCTTGGATGTTCTGGATGAATGTTGGTTGAGGTCTTTTGGTCTATCTTTTTTTTTCTAGACTCCAATCAGATGCTACCTTTCTGTTAGCACCAGAACTTCAGACAAGCTTATTACAATATAATTAATCAAATTACAGGTTATTTTAGTGTCATTTCTATCCTATGGATACACCACAATCACCTTAACCAAATTAGATACATATCCAATCTACTGACCTCAAGTATTAGCCTTCTTTTATCATCTATTACTTTTAGGTTGGGAGGAAAACATAAGCAACTCATCTCTAAAACAGGATCACTTTTGCACATGGTTATTTCCCCTTATGTGTTGATTTGGGCTGCTTGTCAGAAGGTTGACTCTCTGCTGCCACCTTGTTGATAGAATAAATGCTAGCGCCCATAGCACTGGACTTTGCACAGACGGAAGGATGCTTAGTAAGTGGTAGTGCTTGTTTCTCTCCACAGAAATTGTTAGAAAGTTGTCAATAAATAACCATCATTTGACAGAACTCCACTGGTTGCAGCAAACATGTGTTCCCAATACTCACTTTTCATCATCGAGATACCCAAAAGATCCACTCAGAGGTTCAGAAGGTACTTGGTAACAACTTATCAATTACTCAGAGTCAAGGGAGACAGAAGGCCTTAATGATGCTCCAACCAGAAAGAACTACCCTGACCCCCAGAGTCCTGATACACATTGTGTCTTACCAGGACAGATACTATAATCACAGTCGCTTTGCTTCTACTACTGTGTGTTTTCTGCATGGCAGTCATGTCACTCTTCTGCTTAAAACCCAGAGCCAAGTCCAACTTTCCCATCAGATAGTACCAGAGCTTTCCACAATCAGACCGTAGCCTCGCTTATCTCTCAACAATCCTCGTGATTTTCAACTTAGTGACACTGAAGTCTATGTAATTTTCAGAGTAACCATCCTTTCCAACTCCACAAGCTCTTTCTAATTCTTTGAGGAGTCGGCCTAGAGTTTGTCTCCTCTGGAATATCATCTTCCCGCTCCAGGGACCTCTACCGTTGCTCCTTCCTCTTCACAGCTGGAGTGGCCCCTCACCCTCCATGCTCCTGCAGTACTCTGACATGCCATGTTGACATCATCTGTTTGAGTACTGTCTCCTCTGGTACTGTCTAACCTCTTTGACAACAATTGCAGGATTATATTTAATTTTGCACTTCTGGTATCTGGCAAATACTAGGTACTTAATAAATGAGATAATGTACATAAAGTATTTTAGCACATTTAGTATTGATAGTGAGTGGTCAATTCAGGTTGTTGTTGCTATTACTGTTAATTTGTTGGATGAAACCAGTGGTTACTGATCACATACCCACAACCAAAAAAAAAAAAAAAAAGATTTGCTTTCTTCCCAGCAACAACTAAAGAGAGGAAGGCTGAATGAAAAGAAAAGAAAAAAACATAAGACATACATAGAAAACAATGAAGAATCTAAAGACACTAGAGACAAACAATTTAATAAATGAGATTGGTGAAAAATTAAACATAGCAGGGGCAATTTGACAAATTTTCCTAGCTGGCCAAATAGTCTCCACTGGGAGAGTGGCTTTGAGAGAAGTGGTAAATTCCCTATAACCTGAGTCACTAGAAACTAGACCAGACAAACCACTTAAAAGTATATGGCAGCAGACATCAGCTGAGTTAGTGGGCTTTTTCATCTTTAATTTCTCTGATTCATTCATAAGGTATTTATAATAAGGCTGCAAAACATTCATTACATCTTTTTCATTTGTTCACCTTCATTTTTCTGAGGACAAGGTGCACAGTATGAATATTTCCTTCATGAATGTTATCCAGCAAGGGACAGTGCAAGCCCACAGAGGCTAATATTGAACAATAACACTGGAAAATAGAGAGACGGCCATTTTACTGGAAACTTCTTTGACACAACCTGATTATTTTGATTGGGTCTATATTGGGGGAAAAAATCCTGGGGCAGATTGCTACTGAGTGTTTGTTGATTCAGTCTTTGAATAAAATTGGTCAGAATACATTTTGGTAAAATAAAACCATACATTCATGTACTTTACTGTTCTAGCTCCCTCACTGCTTCCTCCTCCTCATTCCTCTGCCCCCTTTTTTTTTTTCATGTGATAGCTCCTAGAAACAAAGCCAGACACCAGAATAAAAGAGCTGATACTACTATTCTTTTACAGTTGTTTTCTTTAGCTTTTTAAATGTGCTCCTATTTTTCCGACTCTGCTGATGAGAATTTTGCCTAAAAGACATCTTTCCAAAGTATCTCTGAAAATATTGTTTTAGATTATTTCCAGCTTTCACTTTAGCTGGCATCTGGATGCTTTATTTTGTTTTGGTGCATTAAAATGTAATACTACATTAAAAAATAACCAAGTAATCACTTTTTTTTTTTTTTTGAGCCATTTGGGCAAGACCTGAGTGTGTTCGGGGCGAGTGGGAGCAGGGAGGGTCTGGCAGGACCCTCCTCTCATTTTAGCGAGGAGGGAACCAAACTCCCAGGTGTATTACGGGGTCACAAAACTAGTGGGAGTCAAAGCCTAGACCTGAACCTAGACGTCCTCATTTTTCAGCTAGAACTTTTCCCATTATACCAAGGATTAAGTAGGTAGAGACAATTGTGTGCATTTTCTTTCTTTCCCCGCACAATCTAAATTTCAGCAGTATAACCATAACGAAGATAAGAATAGCTAACATCCAATGAATGCTTACTTTGTGCTCTGCATTGTTTTATACTTTTAATGTGTCTTTCTTTATCTGAGTCACAAAACCATTATCTCCATCTTACCAATGAGGAAACTGAGGTACAAAAAGTTTGTTACTTTCTCAGGGTAACCTACTATAGGTAACAGATGACAGAGATAAGATGTGACTCCAAAGCCCTGGCTCCAAAGAACAATACTCATCCATTACACCTGACATCTCTCAGCAAAACCAGACCTCCCCTGGGGTTGGAAAAGCAATGGAAATGCCTCTCTACCTCTGTCGGAGTGTGACATTTCATTGCTATTTCAATGTCATTATTGTGGCTTTGCATTTTGATAACCCTTATTTTACATAATCATTACTAATGAATTTGCAATCTCTCTCCCTTAGAGTTTTCTGAATACAATCACACTGATTTTGCAATGATGTGAAAATATAACTTTGCAAATTTTGCATCTTAGTAAACTACCTAGATGTAAAGATACTAAAAAGTTTGCTCTAAACCACTGATAAAAGTAAAATAATTATAAACAAGATTTACAAAGGTATCAGTATAAAAGCTACAGAAGTGACATTTCTTAATATCCAAAATGACAGTTCAAATAGAAGAGACTTCCAGCATGATGTAAAAGTTGTATAAAACACTAAATACAGTTCTCAGATATTTTTCAAGATCATATTTTTTAAATTTAAATTCAATTTGCCAACATATAGTATAACAGCACCCAGTGCTCATCCCATCAAGTGCCCTTCTTATTGCCAATCACCCAATTACTCCATCCCCCTGCCCTCCTTCCCTTCCACAACCCTTTGTTTATTTCCCAGAGTCAAGAGTCTCTCATGTTTTGTCTTCCTCTCTAATTTTTCCCCACTCAGTTCCCCTCCTTCCCTTATGGTCCCTTTCACTATTTCTTACATTCCCTGAATGAGTGAGACCATATGATGATTGTCCTTCTCTGACTTACTTCACTCAGCGTAATACCCTCCAGTTCCAACCACCTGGAAGCAAATGGTGGGTATTTGTCATTTCTAATGGCTGAGTAATAGTCCATTGTATACATAGACCACAGCTTCTGTATCCATTCATCTTTCAATGGACACTGATGCAGAACTCTGGAAAGTGAAAGATCCAGGTTTGATTACCTCCTTTCTTTCTGCTGAGGGCTCCTTTGTTCTTTGTCTTTTTTTTTTTTTTTTGTAAATTTATTTTTTATTGGTGTTCAATTTGCCAACATACAGAATAACACCCAGTGCTCATCCCATCAAGTGCCCCCCTCAGTGCCCACCACCCAGTCACCCCCACCCCCCGCCCTCCTCCCTTTCCACCACCCCTAGTTCGTTTCCCAGAGTTAGGAGTCTTTATGTTCTGTCTCCCTTTCTGATATTTCCTACCCATTTCTTCTCCCTTCCCCTCTATTCCCTTTCACTACTATTTATATTCCCCAAATGAATGAGACCATATAATGTTTGTCCTTCTCCGATTGACTTATTTCACTCAGCATAATACCCTCCAGTTCCATTCACCCAGCAATTGCACTGCTGGGGATTTACCCCAAAGATACAGATGCAGTGAAACGCCGGGACACCTGCACCCCAATGTTTATAGCAGCAATGTCCACACTAGCCAAACTGTGGAAAGAGCCTCGGTGTCCAAGGAAAGATGAATGGATAAAGATGTGGTTTATGTATACAATGGAATATTCCTCAGCCATTAGAAATGACAAATACCCACCATTTGCTTCGATGTGGATGTTATTCTGTGCAGCAGTGCAATTGCTGGGTCGTAGGGCAGGTCTATTTTTAACTCTTTGAGGAACCTCCACACAGTTTTCCAGAGTGGCTGCACCAGTTCACATTCCCACCAACAGTGCAGGAGGGTTCCCCTTTCTCTGCATCCTCTCCAACATCTGTGGTTTCCTGCCTTGTTAATTTTCCCCATTCTCACTGGTGTGAGGTGGTATCTCCTTGTGGTTTTGATTTGTATTTCCCTGATGGCAAGTGATGAAGTGATGTGGAGCATTTTCTTATGTGCTTCTTGGCCATGTGTATGTCTTTGATGAAATTTCTGTTGTCTTCTGCCCATTTCTTGACTGGATTTTTTTTGTTTTTTAGGTGTTGAGATTGATAAATTCTTTACAGATCTTGGAAACTAACCCTTTATCTGATATGTCATTTGCAAACATCTCCCATTCTGTAGGTTGTCTTTTAATTTTGTCAACTGTTTCCTTTGCTGTGCAGAAGCTTTTTATCCTGATTAAAACCCAATAATTCATTATCACTTTTGTTTCCCTTCCTTTCATAGACGTGTCTTGCAAGAAGTTGCTGTGGCCGAGGTTAAAAAGGTTGCTGCTGTGTTCCCCTCTAGGATTGGGATTGAGCCCCATGTTAGGCTCCTTGCTCAGCAGGGAATCTGCTTCTCCCTCTCTCCCTTTCCTCCTCCCTCCCCCTGCTCATGTTCTCTCTATCTCAAATCAAAACCCTATTTTTAATGAGTAACCTAAATTCTGTTCTAAATGCCAGATGCAACTGGCCTAACAATTTGGTTTTTTTAAATGACTTTCTATTAGCAAAAAGAAGCCTTCAAAATGTACATTGCATTTATAAAGTTTTAAAATTGTATGAAGGTTAGGGAAGAATAGATAATATGGAAGACTCTGAAAAGTCACAAGTAAGATCTCCATTGGCAGATATAAACTTGGGGCTTGCAACCCTATTAATAGTATAGCCAGGGAAGCAGTTGGATGGGTCTTTTCCTGCAATGAGACAGCTTCACTCTGTGAAATGGGAGGCCGCCTAGAAGCCTGAACACAGGCTGGCACAACCACACGTGTACGCGTTTCTGCCCAACCATTTTACACTGAGCTACCCAAACTTCTTACAACTCTCACATTTCCTTGTGTGGTTGATTTTTAGGTTAATTTTAGCCAAGAGTTACAGAGCAAATAAAAATGTCAATAGATACATAATTTCTGCATCCTCAGGACTAATTTGAGTATGGCATTACAGTTACACAGGCTAACACAGCATTTCTTAAAGAATGTATTTATGTTTAGATAAGAAGAACCTGATTATTAGGTGTATCAAACTTAAGTCGCAGGAAAGGATTAGCTTATTTCCACAAAACTATCAGCCTTAAAAGAAGCCTTTTGGGAATCAGGATCCCGTAGAAATGCAGGATTTCTACATTGCAGTGACTCCTCTCTAGACAACTGATGAGTGATAGTGGCCCAGTTCTGTCACTGACTGGGCACTGTCAATCCACAATCAGACAATCTTCAGTTCAAAGTTTTGGCTGGTTCTAATAAAAGCAGAGGTAGAAAGAGATAATCAGCTTCTAATTACTCAAAATCATGGTGTCCTGGACTCTTTGGTTGTCGGCAGAAAATTTTTAGTGGCATAAAATCTCTTCCTCTTTGTCTATCAGAAGCCTCACAAACCATCCCCAGTACCCAAGGCTCCCACTGTTAGGGGGCAATCCAGATCACATGAAGCCCTGTCCCTTCAAACAGCCAGGCAAGTCCATTTGGAAAGTGCTCACTGCTGCCTAAAGTCAGGCGTGTGCCTCCTCCCAAGAAACAAGTATGGGTGGCATCCAGGGAGGACTCACCTTCTTCCTCCAGTTGTTTTGGAGACAGATCTGCTCTTTTCCCTCCCTGGCATTAGGATGGTTGGAGGGGAGGTGTGGAGGGGAGAGGGGGGTGGTGGTAGGATGGAGAGTTAAGAAGAGCATTAAGTAGACAGAACTGGCTTTTGATACTTGCTCTGCCTTTGGGGCAAGTCCCTCAACCTCTCAGACCTTCCTGACTCTCATCTGGAAAACAGTCTGCAACGTCTGCTTTGTGGGGTTAACGTGAGGTTGAGACATAATAGTATGTAAAGTGCCTGCCCCCATATTGGTGATCCCAAATAGCAGGCATACAGAAGGAGGCAGTGCCTGGGACAGTACAGTGCAGTCACTGCTCAGACTAGATCCTCTAGCTTGATAATTTGCATGCTTTGGAAAATCCTTCGGCTCCTTGACAAAGGCCAAGAGAGCTCAAGGTAACTGGACAAAGGATGTTTTTTCTGTTTTCTAAAGAGACCTATGGTGAGTCAAGTACTTGTTTACTTCCACCACCCATAAGAGATCAAGGACTGAACTCTCAGATCAGGAAGGAGAGTGTGAAGAGAGTCTCTGAGCCAAGAAATACCTCATAAATGATGTGACACCACAGTGGCAGGGAGTAACTTTAGCAAAATCTCTTTCAGGTATTTATGAAGAACTCCTCTGACTTTCAGTGACCAAATTCTTTTGACTAATATTCAGGGGCTGGTGTCTCTGCAAAGAACACAAAGGAAGGCCAAGCTCCAGCTGTCCAACAATGGAGAGCTGAGAGAATAGAGACTACAAGCTCCCCAAGGGCAGGAACCATGTCTGCAAGGGAAGAAAGGGTCAGTGGGGTTAAATTACCCACCAAGGGAGCAGCCCTCTCTCCGGAGAGACCAAAACCTGGGCCAAAGCACCTCCTCAACACTATGCTCCCAAGCTGACTGTGATGGCCACGCAATAGGACTGAGCAGCAGGACAGGATCTCGCTGGGAAAGCCTGGGGAAAGGCCAAGGCTCACCCCATACTATAACTCTAACGTGGTATCTCTGGATCAAACATACTCAGCCAATCTTGTCTCACACCAAAACAACATACAAAGAAGTGCCTGGGAAGTCCTGCAGTGTGACTCTAGGGAAGCAAGTGTCCTTCTAGAGTCCTCGAGAAATAAGCCAGAAAGACTGTGGATTTGTTACCCGCTGAGTGTTATTCCAGGGACAGGCCCCGAGTTGTTAGGAATCAGGGTGGTCCTCATCCCTCAGCCTTATACGGGATGACTCCAAGTGGTGGCAGGGCTTTCTTTGTGTCTCACCGGTGTGGGTGGCAGCGGTGTGCGGCAAAGCCATCCCATGCCCACTCGGGTTTGACACAGCTGCTACCTATACCACAAGGAACAGCTCATGCTTGAGCCCCAGGGAATGCAGCAATTTTTTTAATGAATATGAACACAAAGAAGATGGTTAATATTATCAACTGAGGTCTTGCAGAAACAAGAAGAGAAGACAATGAAGAGCAAGGAGCGCAGGAATGACACACTTCAGTTGTTACCAAACTTTTCAGTAATTAAAACTTGATTGGGAGAAATGAAAGCCCGTGATCCTAAGCCTTGTTCATTATGAATAAGCCTTTTCCAGTTAATTCTCAGACCGTTCCTCTGAAAGCAAATTTGACAGCGAGCTTTGTTGAATAGTCTGACTAATGGCTACGGCCACCTCTGGAAACACAAATGAATTTCTTTTTATTTTTTAATATAATCAAGCAGATTACTAAATCACATGGAAAGGAAAAAAAAGAATAAACACACACAATGGAGCATAATGCAGTTAGATGAAGGGAGGCAATGGGACAAAAGCATTGGGTCCAGTGACAGAAGACTTGGGCTTCCATCCAGCTTCTGTCACTTACGTAAGACAAGTCACTGAATTGGCTCTAAGTTTTGGGTTCTTTATCTGCAAAGGCAGGAATAGAAATAACACTGCACTTTGAGGACCTCAATGGGGAGGCGAGTGACAGGCCATGCGGGAGTAGGCTTTGTAAAAGCCCGAATCTAATGTCACTGCTCTTGGCATCACTGGTGGCTGCCTGCGAGGACAGCAGCGTCGGTGTGAGGGAGCCTCGGAGGGGCTCATGTCCCCTTCTGCGGTTCAGAGGGCAATGGCATTCCACCGAACAGTCTAGAGAGAAAACATAGCTAATGTGTACAAGATGACAGCATTGGCGGTGGGTGTTAATTAGATAAATGACCAGATCACCACCTGTGAAACAAACTGGAAGATGTCCACACCTTCTGGTATCTTACTGATGACTCATTTTCTTTGCAGGACAGATTCAAATTTGAAAGGTACCAAGTAGCAAATATCTTAACAGCACAAGGCACTTTGGTTGGCTACACTCAGCAATGTTAAGTCACCAAGTTGCTGTGGGATATTGCATTTTCCTAAGTCAAGGAAATTTGCCAGTGTGACCCACTAGATATTAAGGTGCCATACTCAAGTATTTTCCTCCAACTTCAGAGATGAGAAAACTGGGGCTTTGGGGCTTAGAGAGAGCAACTAGTTTATCTCAAGTCCCACAGATCCAAATAATATTCTTAACCATTATGTCACACTGGACAGAGGACACTGGGAATCTGGAAAATTGCAAAAGATACCGCCTGCCTGGAGGGGCCATGAGTCGGTTCAACCATTTTGGAAAAACACTTTGGCACTTTCTTAAAATCTTGAACATTCTTATATGCTATAATCCAGAAATTCCACTCCAAGGTACAGAAATTCTCATGTATTTGTACTAGTCTGTGTATACAGAAATATTATGGAAGCATTGCTCATACTGTAAAACAAACAAAAAATCTAGAAAAGCCAAAAGTTCAGTTGACAAGGGAATGAATGTAAATAAAGTGTCACATGATATCATACGGCCGTGAATAGGAATGAGCCATAACTCTATAAAGTTGTAGAGACAAATCTGTCACCTTACAGTAAATGGAGAAGAGTAAGTTACCGGAGGCTACCTCTAGAATGACACCACTTCAATAAAACTCAAAGCAAGTAAAACTAATACAATAAATTGGGATACATGCATACATGATAGAACTTTTAAAAAATCAAGTGAAAGGTAAGGATAAAATTCAAGCAAATGGTGCCCTCTGGGGGTAGGCAAGGATGAAATGAACATCTATCGGTAGATGCAAAAGTATTGGGTACATTCTAGTTACTGAGCTGAGTGGCAAGTCCTTGGGTGACTGCTTTGTCCTGCTTCATGCGACCATATAAATTAGATCATTACTTTGAATGAAGTACACAGGTCATCATTAAAACTTCTGTTTTGACGTTACTACTGGTAGGAGGGGTCTATAGGGGTCTCTGCCTTTCATCCCACCCTAAGGCACCTAAAGCCTAGATGACTGAAAAGCAAAAACATTAGGCCGAGGGGCATGGCTCTGATTATCCAAGTTTGTTTTTCTGGCCCCTCCAAGCTAGAAGGCTACCTAGGGCTCCGTGTGTGGATAAACAACCCTGCCAGCACAGCAAAGCAAATGACAAAGTTCTAGACCACCCACACAGCAATCAAGAGCTCCACTGGGTGGGCCAGAAATTGCAAATGTCCCTGCCTCTTGGCAGCACTAAGCCACCTGTGGAGGGCAGCAGGGGGAATAGGAGTGTCATCGTTCCAGGGCTGGAGGCCCCACTGCCCCCAGGGGCCGGCAAGTGAGTGCCAATGAGACATCAACACCAGGCGCTCCAGCTGGGGCAATTTATGTGAGTGGATAATTGCACATAATGGAGTTAAAATATAATTGCCTCATTAAAATGGGTTACTAAATCTCATTGTGTATGAGTGCGAAAGAGATAGACAGAGACACGTGTGTTAAAATGCAAGAAAATAAAATTGCATAAATGAATGTGAACGAGAGCAAGCAGAGTGCCTGACTGTGCCACCTCCATGGAAGGAGACCTTGGCGCCTCACGGAGCCTGTGAATGACTTGGGAAACCCATCCCTTGTGGCTGCTCTCAAACAATGATGAGGACTCAGGATTGGGCCTAACTCATGGTAGCCTGGTCCTGGGCCCTGCTGGGGCTTTACCTAGTCCTTATGTAGCAAAGATCTGTTCTGTCTCTCCCCCATCTCCAGAGTTCATCCTGGCATGGTTGCCCAAGCAAGCTGTACCATCAGCACTCTTCATGCCTGCTCCCCTTCATGGCAGAAATTCAGAGCTGGACCTGGAGCTGTCTGCCTGTGTGACAGGTAGTTCTAGGTACCAGAGAATAAATGCAGAGGGAATCACTCCCATGCAGCAGCAGAAGCACTTGCCAATCTGGAAGGAAGCCCACAAGAGTGACATCTCTCCTCCCTCCCCTGGAAGAATGCACACCACCAGGCTCTGGCTAGATTCAGCAAATGTTCCCACCATTCATGCACAGAGAGATAATGTTCTTCTTCCCTCACAGGTAGGGGCCAATGCTGCCTGCTACTGCCACCTCCATGTCTACTACCCAAACCACCAAAGCCCCATAGAAAAGCTCCTAGAGACAAATCCAGCCACTCACCTCCTTTGGATTTTTTTTTTTTTTTTGAAACATTTATTTCTAAAATTAACTCTGAGCTCTTAGTACCCCATGAGCCACAAATGGTCATGCCTCACTTTGTTCCCAAGTTTCTAACATGCGCTCAATCTGGTAATTAACACAACTCAGTCTGGAAGGAGCAAAGTTAAGTTTTGTCTCAGAACGCTCACACGTTAAAATGTCAAGACTAATGACTTATTTTCTTTTCAGTATTAGAAAGCAGATAAACATTACCAATCTGGTGTCAGAAAGTGTCACTAACAAAACCCCAAACTTGCTTCAGAATCCCCCAGTCCAGGAGTGTTGAGCGTAGCCACAATGGAGGCCAGGAGACGGGGACAGGAAATAGCGGGAGAAGGGGACAGAGAAGAGGGCTGCACATCCGGACCCAACCTGGGCACGGGACTCGGACTGTGTCCCATCACCCTCACCAGCCTGTTCTGACTCATCGCTGCTGCTAAGCCACTGACTTCAAATGCAGATTTTCACTTATATGAACAGATTTGTTTCTATGCATGATTAAATACTCTCTTGATTCCTCAGATAAGTTCAGAAGTGCAAAAAGGAGGAGGATGAGCTTTTTAATTACAAGCAATTCAGCTGGCAAATAGAACTCTCAACCTGCCAAGTCTTGGACTTCTAAACCTCGCCAAGATCCCCATCTGCTTCCATGGGGGATTGGGGAGGGGGTGCTGATTCAAGTTCCCACAGAAAGAATCAGAAAATCTTGGACCAAATGCTTAGCTCTAACAAATAAAGAGCCTCAGTTCTGGATAAAAGTCAAATTGTGAAGATATTGCAGAGCTGTTTTTTGCTTTTTTTGTGTGTGTTGGAGGGGCGATGGATTGTGGAACAGGATGAGAGGGGGAAACGGCAGAACCAGATTTCAGCTCATCTTGATGAAATTTTGGAGTTACAAAGGCTACTCTTATTGCCTCAGGTTTTTCTGGTTGCAGGCCAGGGGTGCCTAGATGTCCATAATCCCTGAGTCGATCTCCTTATCCTACCCCATACCCAGTTTCCTTGAGTGCCAGGAGACTTCAGAAGCCTTGGAATGGAGCCCCTGAAATGTTATGAAACAGGAATTGGCAACCCTTTCCTCTTAAGCTGCCAAACTGGAGAAAGAGCCATGGAGGCACAGGGAAGGTGAATGCAATGTGTCATCTGGGTGTCATGACTCAACTCATAAGTGCCCCAAATGTGCCCCCACCGCTCAGGTGGCAGGCAGATGGAAGGCAGATGGGCAAGAAGGGTGGGGGCAGAGGCAGCATTGAGGAGAGTGTCTAGAAGCCAGCAGTGGCCGGGTGGCAGCTGCTGAGTCTCAGCCAGCCTGGCACCGCTATCAGGAAGCTTGGAGTGCCACTCTCTGGTAACTAAGCCAGGGGTTGGTTGCTAAATCCTGTAACAGAACCCTCCCTACAGGCACTTGGCATTTGAGCCTTAATGGTTTTGGACCTTGGCCTAATTGCTCAGAATATGTGCATGGTTAGAGAGTAATTCCTTCATCACACTCAGTAAGTATCTGCGCACAGCACAAAAGCTGTGATATTTTTATTCCAATAATTCCTTTGCCGACCACCAACATTCTATGAAAGATTCTCAGAAGCTCTTAGGTATAAAGCAAACTGAGTTTTATGTTAAGTTTATGCTTCAGATTATGGGTAGTTGTATAAACCTCAGAACGTCCATCCATCAAGAAAATCGCCTCATTTTGTTCAAGAACCACCTACAAGGAATGTTGCTACATTCAGTGATAAAAAGGGTTCCCATTATATATATTATCTCAAAAGACTGGAAGCTGATATACTTGCTTATGCTTGTTAACATAATTATGCACCATAACTCATTTTGAGATAAGGTCATTTTGGTTAATGAAATCAGATTATCTTATCAGTTTGATCTCTTTGAGATTCAAGTCAGATGCTAGTATTCAAAAAGAAGTCAGAGCCAACAGAATCCCAGTCACCCACCTCAGGGTTTGAGAGAAGGACAGAAGTGAACAATATGAATGGTGTCTCAATATGTTCTGGAGATTTCACTTAATTTACCATGGGAGCAAAGTGATTGGCGCTGCTGGTAGTCCATGTATTAATGATAGGCTTAATTGGTAAGTCTACAGCTTATTTTTATAACTGTGAAGTAGCACACAGAGAGAGACATAAAAGGGGCATGACAGAGGAAATCCATTGTCATCATCAATTGTTCTTTTTAAGAAACAAATCTTTTTCTAAAAAAAGATTTTATTTATTTATTCATGAGAGAGAGAGGCAGAGACATAGGCAGAAAAAGAAGCAGGATCCATGCAGGAGACCCGATGTGAGACTCAATCCTGGGACTCCTGAATCACACCCTGAGCCAAAGGCAGATGCTCAACCACTGAGCCACTCAGGCATTCCTTAAGAAACAAATTTTATTGTCTCATTCCCTTGTTAAAAACTTTAATAGGAGAAATGCAAATAACATACTTCAAGTAACTAAAGATTCAAAGAAAAAAATCACAATGGATAAAATTTAAATGTCTAGACATAGCCTCAAAACCTAGAAAGCAAAAACTGAAAAAACTAAAAAAAGAGAAAATAAAGTCTTAGTTAAAATTTTTAATAAATATCTCTCAGCAGCTGCTACAACATACAGATAAAAAATCCAAAGGACTATAGATGATTTGAACAAGATTAATAAAATTTATCCTCTTAACACGTATAGAACACTGTACCAATACCACAGAACAAATAATTTCCAAATATAAGGGGATATCCTTCACTAGAAGAGTATGCTGCTGGGCAGCCTGGGTGGCTCAGCGGTTTAGTGCCGCCTTCAGCCCAGGGTGTGATCCTGGAGACCCGGGATCGAGTCCCACATCGGGCTCCTTGCGTGGAGCCTGCTTCTCCCTCTGCCTGTGTCTCTGCCTCTCTTACTCTCTGTCTGTCATGAATAATAAAATCTTTTTAAAAAATGCACCTAATCTACTTAATACTAGCCTACCTCAGATGTGCTCAGAACACTCACATCAGCCTGCAGTGAATCATCTAACATGCCTGCTTTGGAATAAAGTGTTAAATACCTCATTTATTTATTAAATACTGCACTGAAAATGAAAAACGGAATAGTTGTATGGGTATAGAATGGCAATAAGTTTGTCAGTTGTCTACCCTTGGAATTTCTGGGGCAGAGCAAGAGCTGCCACTCTCTGCTGCTCCCCAGCATCGTGAGAGGATCCTACTGCATGTCACTGGCTCAGGAAAAGATCAAAATTCAAATGTGAAGTGCAGTTCTAAGTGAATGCATACAGCATTTCCACCCCTGTAAAGTCAAAAAATCGAATACTAAACTATACAAGAGGTCAGGGACCATCTGTATAAGCTCCCACTTCAAGAAAGTAGAAAAAGAAGAGCAAACAAAATATCAACAAAGTAGAGGGAAGGAAATAACAAAAAGAGAGCAAAAAAAAAAAAAATCAATGAAACAAAAAATGAACATGAAATAAATGGGTCAAGAAGAGACTCTTTGAAAAGACTGACAAAATTTGTAACTCTTCAGCAAGACTAATCAGGAAAAGAAAACATAAATTATTAATACCATTTCCACAGACATTAAACAAGGTAAGGAGACAGTAAGGAGAATGACATTATGACAAATTTAAGTGAAATGGACATATATCTTGAAAAACAGAATTCACCAAAACTGACACAAGAAAAAATGGACCATATGAATATTCTTGTATACATTTTAAAAATTGGATCTAAAATTTAAAACCTTTCCACAAAGATATCTCTAGGTAGGTTGGCTGAACTGGAATTCTTTCAAGGATTTATGGAAGAAATAACAATCTTACACAAACTATTCCAGATAAGAGAAAAAGAAATTATGTGCTAATCTGTTTTATGAGGTCAGTACAATCTTGTTAGCAAAACCTGACAAAGATATTAAAAGAAAGGAAAGTTACGGAGTAATCTATAGGCCATGAAATAAAAGCAAAAATTCTAAATAAAATATAAATAAATAAAATTAAGAGCCATATAAAAAAGATTGTACATTATGACCTTGGGGTTTATTCCAGAAATGCAAAATTGTTTTGACATTTGAAATTCTCCACATTAAGCAACTAAGGCAGGGGTATAAAGATTGTATAGTTATCTAAATAGATACAGAGAAAAAACAATGCACATTTGATAAAATTCAAAACTTATTAATGATTTAAAGTAATCATAACAAACCTGAAATTGAGGGGACTTTCTTAATTTGATAAAACTTATCTCCAAAAAATCAGCCTAGTAAAAGTTTTCCCTCCTTCCTCACATTTTGGAAAAAGACAGGGTGACCACTATTAACACTTCTATTCAACACTGTAACATTGTACTGATTGAACATTGCACAGTGTCATAAAGCCAGAAAAACTAAAAAGAAGAAATAAAACTGTCATTAATCACAGACAATATGATTGAATTTATAGAATTTATAAAACAATCCATAAAGTTTAGAACTAGTAAGTTTAGCAAGGTCACTAGTCATTATGTAAAACAAAACTAAATCTAGTGGTTTGTACAAAAAGCGAAAATAATATGATCAATATAGGATTATTACAGGAATGCAAGAGTGGCTTATGATCAGAAAAACTATAAAAGCCATTTACCACACTAACATTAAAAAGAGAAGAGCCTTGTGATCATATGATGCTCTCTGATTAATCTACTGAAAACCTACAGCAAACATAATTCTTAATGGTGAGATACTGGGAACATCACTTTTCAAATCTGAATTACAAAACTGATCATTATCATTGCTCTTGGTCAACATTGTGCTGCCGGTCCTAGTCAGTATATCAAGACAACAAAAGAAATGAAAGGCATATAGATTGCAAAGAAAGAAACAAAACTATCATTTGGTTTCAAATAACATAAATGTCTATATAGAATATTCAAGGCATAGATATTATGTTAGATATAATAAGATAAGTGCTTAGGTCTAATATAAGCAACACATAAAAATCAATTTTCTATACACAGCAATAGATAATATTAAAATGTAATTAAAAATAGATACCATTTACACTATGAACAAGAACTGTAGTTTGTTAGGAATGAATATACTGAAGTTTTCTTAGCTTTATATGAAGAAATATAAACTTTTTTGAAGGACACTAAAACTACTCCAATAGGGAAAATTTAACATGTTCATGATTTGGACTAATTAACATCATAAAGATATTAATTGTACCCAAATTGATAGATTCAAAATAATCCCTACCATAATCCCAGTTGCTGCTTGAGAAATAGAAGTTGATTTTAAAACCTAAGTGGAAGAGCAAAAAGCCAAGAATGCCTGAGGCAGTCTATATGAAAAAGACAAAATGTACTTTCTAACATTTATTAAAGTTATAAAGTTCTAATATTAAAATATTTGTTATTGGTGCAGGAATAAGTAAACCTATGAAGAGAATGCAAAAAAGATTCAGAAGTGTGCCCACATACATAAAAATTTATGAGATATAGCACTAGCCTCACCCTACTGTTATCACAAAGTAGGTAGCAGTATAATTCTGCATCATCCCTGGATACTTGTGGTTACCAAGAGCAATACCATGGCTAATGATTTACCACTTGCAAGGAGAATCACAGGCTAACCACAGGCATGTATTTGCACATTTTTTGGTTTTTGAAAATTCCATTATGATTTATTATTGTATGATTCATTACATTAACCTGTTAATACTCAGTGGTTGAGTGATTTCTTCTTTGTAGGATTCAGAATAAAGGCAGGGTAACTTGACATGGTATTTTTGTTTTCGTTGTTTTTAATGGTAGCCTTCTGACTTTTGAATGCTTGTTTTGCTTACATCTTTGTTTATAAAAAGAAACTAATACAGTTTTCAAGCAAGAAAAATTCCTGGTCCTCTATTCAATGCACATTGCAAGTCTGTGGAATACTAACCAAATCTTTGGTTTCCTTATTAAGACTTGGCTTCTAAGGCAAATGCATTTTTCTACCTCAATGTACTCCTCATTACCATTTTATATTCCATCTGAGGCCTGGATAGCAAACAGCAGCCAGCTCTAGTCTGAGTTCTCCAAACTAGCCTGATACCCCTAGAAAGGCTCATGGCATCTCAACACATGAGACCCAACTTTCGATGCTGGCTTGCAAAGGAAAAGTCACTCTTGTTTCTTGTCATTTTGCCTGTAGTAGGCAAAAACTAATGCTTGCTCCAGTGGAATTTCAGATCTTGACATTAATGGAAATAAAAAGAATATTCAAGTAAATTAATTTCCTGGTGGCAAAGCTATTAACTTTGAAACTCCTGGATTGGTTGGGACTTTAACTGTTTAAAGTATACAATGGAAAAAACACTTTGTCAAAAAATGATATATCCTCTCAAAACACAAATATTTCATATGGATATTTTCGGCCCCACCAACAATTTTCCCTAACAATTTTCCCTTATTTTCATAAGCTTAGCACCATTTATTTTTACTTATTAAATTATCAGTGCTAGGAAAGTTATTTTTAACGTTAATGTTAGTTGAATTTGAGGACTAGCACGCTGTTATTAAATGATTACCATATTCATTTCTTAGCCAATTTATAGTCATTTCATGTGTGGATGCGAAAATACATAATTATATCATTTATCTCCAAAAGCACATTCTAAGGGGAATAAATACATATTTTCAAGATAGTTGTGCTAAGTACAATTATAGCCCCAAAGTAACCACATGTAGACCTATGTATTTATAAAATTATCTAAAGAGTATATTTAACTAAACAGGAAACATAAGCTGACCTCCAAATATTCAACATTATTATGTGACTCTGCATCTTAACATTTATTTTAAAATCTCTGTAGTATAAGAGGTGAAAACTTGTTGCCTAACACAGGGTCACAAAGACACCTCTGTTTTTTTCTGAGAGTTTTATAGTTTTTAACTTTTATATTGAGATCTTTGACCCATTTTGAGTTAATTTTTGTATAGGTCATGATATGAGTCCAAGTTCAGTCTTTTTTTTTTTTTTTAAGATTTTATTTTTAAGTAATCTCTGCAATCTATGTGGGGCTCAACCCCACAGCTCTGAGATCAAAAGTCACACACCCCATCAACTGAGCCAGCAGAGTGGGGATGGGGGGCAACTTCAATCTTTTTGCATGTGGATTTCAAGTTGTTCTGGTGCCATTTGGTAAAAAGATTATTTTTTCCCCATTGACAGGTCTTGGCTGCTTTGTAAAAAAATCCGTTGACGATGGATGTATGAGTTTACTTCTGGACTTTAAATTCTATCCCATTTACAGCTATCCTTCTGCCAGTCTCATACTGTTTTGATTACTGTGGAATTGTAGTAAGTTTTGACATTGGGAAGATTCAAGATTTTTTAGGTTATTTATGATCCCCTATATATCCATATAAATTTGGGGATCAACTTGTCTATTTCTGGGCCAAAAAAAAAAAAAAGGCAAATGATATTTTGAGAGGGACTGTATTGAATCTATAGATCAGTTTGGGGAATATTGCTATCTTAACAATATTGAGTCTTTTATCCATAAACATGAAATGTCTTTAGGCCATCTTTAATCTCTTTCAACTGTTTTATAGTTTGCAGTGGATAAGTATTTCACTTCCTTGGTTAAATCTATCCCTAAGTATTTTATTCTTTGTGGTGTTATTGTAAATGGAACTGTTTTCTCACTTTAATTTTCATTGTTCATGACTTGTGCATAGCAATACAATAGATTTTTGCATACTGGTCTTATATACTGCAATGTTGCTATTCGTGTTTATTAGTTCTAATACATATTAGTTCTAATACATATATGGCTAGATAGGTAGATAGATATAATAGATACATATGCTCATATTATTTTACTTCTTCCTTTCCAATCTGGGGGTCTTTTATTTAGTCTTACATAATTTCTCTGGGTATAATTTCTAGTACAATGTGGAACAGAAGTGGCAAGAGTGTACAACTTTATCTTGTTCATGATTTTAGGGGGGAAAGCTTTCAGTTTTTCACTATTAAGTACAATGTTAGATGTGAGTTTTTCATAAGTGTCCTTTATCAGTTCAAGGAAATTCTTTCTATTCCTAATTTGTTGAGTGCTTTTTATTTTATCAAAGGTTTTCCCTACATATTTTGAAGTAATCATGTTTATTATTTATTCTATTTATTCTACTAATGGAGTGTAGTACATTGATTGACTTCCATAGGTTAAACTGATCTTGCATTCCTGGGACAAACCCACTTATTCCTAGTATATAATCCTTTAACATGTTGCTGAATTTTCTTGTTAGCATATTGTTGAGGATTTTGCATTCATAATCATAAGGGATACTGGACTGTGGTTTTCTTATGTTGTCTTTCCTGGCTTTATTATACCAATAACAAATATTGGCCTCATAGGATATGTTTCCTCTGTTCTATTTTTTTGGAAGACTTTGATAAGGATTTGTGTTAATTCTTTAAACATTTGATAGAATTAATCAGTGAAACAATTTGGTCCAGGGCTTTTTAAAAATTGGAATAGTTTTGACTCTAGTAATCAAATTGAGTCAGACTGAGTCAGAATCAATTTAGATTATGTTTCTCTGTATTTTTTCACCCATATTATTTAATTATTGATGTACAATTATTTGTAGTATTCTGTTATCTTTTTATTTCTGTATTTTATTTCTGTAGATCAGTAGTAACCTTATGTTTTACCTTTTATACGTGATTTTAGTAATTTGAGTCTTCTCTCTTTATTCTTGGTCAATCTAGCCAAAAGTTGGTCAACTTTCTAAAATCTTTTCAAAAATCCAATTTTTCTTTTTCTTCTATTTTTACATATGTTTATAAAAACTTCTTTACATGCAATGCTGAATGGTCAGAACATCCAATAACTGAAATAACATTTTTCTCAACTTGATGAGCAAAGAACTCTCCTAGAAACATCTTACATATTTCTTAAACCCTTGTTTGCATGCATTACATTATGATCAGCACATTCTCAGAAATAACTCTTCTCAACATGCCATGCAAGAAACATTTTTTTAAACTTTTTAGCAAATGTATTCAAACACATCTCTACATACCTTACAGAATAACTAGCACAACCATTCACTGAAACAACACTATTTTCCTATATTTTGTCTGCCATAATCTTAATTATTTCCTTCTTGCTTTCAGTTTAGTTTGCTGTTTTTCTAGTTTTTTTAAGGTGTAAAGTTAATGTCTTCTTTAATGTAGGCTATTTTTTTCTGAGTACTATTTTTGCCAAATATCATAGGTATTGATACACTGTCTTATACCAAACTCTCATTCATCTCAAAGTTTTCTCTAATTTCCTTTATCTCCTTTTTAATCCACTGGTTAAGAGAATGTTGTTTAATTTCCATATTTATTTATTTTCCTCTTGTTACTGGTTTCTAATTTTGTGCCTTTGTAGTTAAGGAAAATACTTTGTATGACCTCCAGTTTTAAAATTCACTGAGATTTGAATTATGGCTTGACATATAGTCTGCCTTGGAGAATGTAGACTCAAGAGGAATGCATACTCTGCTGTTGGGTGGTGTTCTGTAGATGTCTATTAGGTTCAGCTGGTTTACAATGTTGCCTAAGCCTCTATTTCCTTGCTATTCTTTATTTCCTTGTCGATTCAAGTGACTGTCTAGTATCCTTTCATTTCAGCCACAAAGATTACTTTTTTTTTTTTTTTTTTTTTAGGATTTTCTATAATTATTTGAGAAACAGAGAGAGCACAAGGGTGGGGAGCAGCAGAGGGAGAGGGAGAAGCAGGCTCCCTGCTCAGCAGGAAGCCTGATGTGGAATCTGGAAGTCCTGGGATCATGACCTGAGCCAATGGCAGATGCTTAACCTACTGAGCCACCCAGCGTCCTCAGTCACAAGGACTACCTTTAACACTCCCTTAAGGCAAGTGTGAGGGGCACCTGGTGGCTCAGTGGTTGGGCATTTGCCTTTGGCTCGGGTCATGATCACAGGGAGCCTGCTTCTCCCTCTGCCTGTCTCTGCCTCTCTGCATCTTTCATGAATAAATAAATAAATAAATTTTAAAAAGGCAAGTGTGATAGCTTTTGTTTATTCTGAATTGTCTTAATTTTGTGTGTATTTTCACAGGCAGTTTTGCCGGGTATAGAATTAATTCTAAGTTAACAGTTTTGTTGTTCTTCCAGCACTTTGAATATATTACTTAATGTTCTCTGGCCTCTATGGTTTCTGATGAGAACTGTGATAATCTTATTGCAAATCACATGTACATGATGAGTTTTCTTTCTTGCTGCTTTCAAGTTCCCTTCTTAGTCTTTGGCTTATGGAAATTTGATTGTGAAGTGTCTTGGTGTATTTTTATGTGTGGGCTTGGTGAACTTCTTAAATGTGTATATTAAAATTTTCAACTAACTTGTAAATTTACTACAAATATTTCCTCAAATACTCTTTTGGCCCTCTTTCCCTTCTTTTCCTTCTGAGACACTTATTGTGTGAATGTTGTTGATAATATCCTACAGGTCTCTCAGGCCCTGTTCTCTATCGTTTTTTTCTTTCTGCTCTTCAGATTGGATAATCTTCATTGATCTAACTTCAAATTTAAAGATTATTTTTATTAACTGTTCAAATCTGTTCAAGTCCTACACTGGATTCTTACATTTCAGTTATAATTTTCAACTCCAGAAGAGATATTTATAATTTTTATAAAATTATGACTTTAAGTTATAATTTTTATAAGTTTATAACTTTATAAAAACATCCTTTTTGCAATTTCTATCTCTTCATTGATATTCTCTATTTGGTGAGACACTATCCTCATACTTTCAGTCCTTGAACGTATTTAAAACAGCTGATGGAAGTCTTTGTCTATTAAGTCCAACATCTAGGCTTCCTCAGGGACAGTTTCTATTGACTGCTTTGGGTTTGTTTTTTTTGTTTTTGTTTTTTTTTCTTTTTTCTTTTTTTCTGTATACTGGTTGTACTTTGTTTGGATACCTTGCCAACTTTTTTCTTGAAAAATGGGCATTTTGACACTGGGAAATCAGATTCTCTCAACCCTCACCTTAGAGTTTGCTGTTGTTGATGCTTTTTGTAGTTGCTATTGTGTGTGCTTTAGTGATTTTTATGAACTAATCCTACACAATTGTCAATTCTCTGTTGTATGTGACCACTTAAAGTGGCCCATTAGCTTCATATTCGGCTAATAATTGGACAGAGATTTCCTTAAATATCTGGAACCAAAAGAATCTCCCAGTCTTTGCTGGGATGTTCTGAGTGAATGTTGTTGGGGCATGCCTTCAAGATGTAGCCAGAGGCGAGAGCTTAGGGTCTCTCTGGCATTTTCTGGGCATGCTCAGTCCTAGACAATGCATAACTTTCTGCCAGGAATATGTCAGGGTGTTTTAACGTCCTTATGGATATCTCACTGCTGACCTTTCTTCCCAAGCGTTTTGCTTATTGTTTGTCCCTATGGTTATCCACTGCTTCAGGGAGCAATGTACTCCCCTCATCCTGGGGTAGTGACTTTAGTGCTGGGAAAGTTCCAAGTTTGGCAAATAAAGATAAGCTTTTAGAACACGGATCTTGCAGGGAGACAGATAAAGACAATTTTCATGAAAAAGATCCATTCTGCTCTCTCCAGTACCAGAAATGTGGGATATTAATTTAAGGCTACTGCTGAACTTGGGGACAAGGTACAGGGCTAGCTTAAGTTAAAAAACCACAAAACATGCTGTTCTACTAACGAAGATCCAACTTTTTTTTTTTTTTTTTGTAAGTATAAACCTGACTTGCTGTTATCTGGTTTCTTGAATTCTAAAAAAGCTGACTTTGACAGTTCTTGGGGGCCAGTTTTATTGTTGCTTTTATGGAGAGGCATAATTTTGGAATTCCTTAATCTACCATTTTTACTGATGTCCTCATCTTATAATACAATTTTATATCTTAACTAAATAGCTAATTAATGTCACTATGATTGTCAGAATGAAAAATGTACACTTGTATTTTAAAACTTTCTTTTCTGTGCTATCAGCCTCTGTAACGTCAAGTACCTACATGTGGCTGTTATAGAGAATGTTCTAAGTTCATTCTTCCTGCTTGCCTGTATCAACAAACCCCCTATGAAACTGCATTATGTTTACTTATATACATGTGACCATCTCTGTGAAAGAGAGGGAACTCCTCAATGACAGATGCACATTTCAGTGATCTTTTAAAACCATGGTGCTTATCGCAGAGCCTGGCTTCTAGGAGGTACTTAATAAATGTGTTTAATAAGAGTAATTTAAAAAAACTAGCTAACATATATTGAGTTCTAAGTTTACCCTAGGTCTCAGCTAAGCATATTTTTAAAAAATATTTTTTAATTATAAAATATACAGATAAGAGTTCATGTAACATATATGTAAATTTTAGAGAATTAAAAAAATGAACATTCATATACCAACAATCCAGTGTAAGAGAGCATTCATTAGTAACTCAACAGATCCTATGTTTCCCTCCCCAGAGATAATCTTGAATTCTGTATTAATCATTTCCTGTACCTTCCTCATATAGCTTTACCATGTCTGTACTCATGATGTACAATGTGTAATTTTTTACTTTTTATAAAAAATTCTATAAATGGACTCATTACATTTTCTATATAGCTTTCTTTTTTCTTAAATATTATATATTTGAAAATCATTCATTTTTCACTACTGTAGAATATTCCATTATATGGATATATCTGAGAACATGTGAGCTAATGGCAGTCAGGAACAGCTAGGCTATGCTGAGGTAATGAATCCTAAGGGGAGGAAAAAAGACATCTCAGGATCAAATCCTCTAAAGGTTTTCTTGTTCTTTAGTCTCTAAAAGTTGTGCCAACTTTTAGAAGTTATACATAAGAGGCAAAAGAACCTGAGAAGGAGGTCAAAAATGGGTTTGGCCAGTGAAGTAAAAGGAAAATTAGCAGAAAGTTGTGTTATTAAAGCCTGGGAAAAAACAGTATTTCAAATAAGGATAGTGAAGAATCCATTGGATTTGCCAACATAAAACATTAGGAAGATCTCATTAGGCTTGCTGTAGTGGTGAGAGGCTGAAGCTGCACTGGAATATTTTAAAGACAATGGCAATGGAAGTACACGAGAGCATGGGTCAACAACCACAAAAAGAAGCTGAGAAGTGGAGGTGTTGGAATCTGGAAGGTGGAGAGTTTTTAAAAAACATTATCAACACTAGAGCACCGTGTATGCTGAGAATAATGTTATAGAAAGGTCAGAAGTTGTTGAAGCAAAATGAAGAGATAACTCAGAGAGAAAAGTCTCTGAGAAGGTGAGAGAATGGAATCTAGAGAATAGGAGGAGGGACATTGTCTCCAGTGCAAAAGGAGAAAAGGCAGAAAAGATGAGTGCAGTATTTGAAGGTAGAAAAGTAAGGGAGATTAATCTAGCAGCTTCGATTTTCTCCATGAATTATGAGGGTCATTAACTAAGAGTGGGGGCAGAAAGGTCATCTTGAAAAGTGGAGAGGTGAGTTTAGCAAAGAGAGCAGAAACTGAGTGCCATTTGAAGATTGTGATCATGAATTTAAAAAAAGTCACTCAGTCCATTTATGTGATTTTTCTCAGGTAATATTTACCTGTTCTAGTTCAAGTTCAAAGAAAGAAACTGAGGAATTTAACCAGAGGTTTCTGTGAGGAAAATATCTTTCTCTAAGAAAAGGCTGACATGTTATTCTCTAAGGTTATACTTATGCCACATTAAAAAGCTCAAAATGCAAACCAGCAAGTATATAGCAAATATAAGTGTTGTGTTCATGAATTAGCATTTATAATCTTTTATTTTGACCTAGTACTCAAGATAATATTGATACCACATTCTGCTCATCAATCTTCCACTGGTTATCTCAATTTGGTCCTATATTGTACTTCAAAAACACACTAGTGAGATGTATAAAAATACAATGCAATTACCACTGTTCTAGAAATAGTTTTAATATTTTAAGAAAACTTTGTAAATAGCCAAATACACCTTTTCCCTAAGACACAAAGGGATTCACTAATGGTAAGGTAGCAATCTTTTTCTTTCATTATAGAAATAAATTATATAAACTTTAAGCTCTTGATTTTTTTTAAAGATTTTATTTATTTATTCATGAGAGACACAGAGAGAGAGAGGCAGAGACACAACAGAGGGAGAGGCAGGCTCCTGCAGGGAGCCCCATGTGGGACTCGATCCCGGAACTCCGGGATCACGCCCTGAGCCGAAGGCAGATGCTCAACCACTGAGCCACCCAGGCGTCCCTAAGCTCTTGATTTATACCATACTTTATTTTCTATCTTTTATATATATCACACATACTCATGAAGGAAAAAGACTAAAAGCACAGAATTACACCAAAAGAGGTGATAAATAACTGCTCTTACTCCAAAAGAATATTAATATAAACAATTATAAATTTCAGGTAGATGAATAGGTCATGTTCTGTAAATACTAATGTGTTATACATCATATGTTATATAAATATTAGTTTTATCTTACTACTTTGCAAAATAGTTTAGCCTTGTCCATTTTTTCCTTATGCCTCAGTTTTCTCATTTATAATTTAGGGACTCACCTCTTTTTATAGTTTTACCAGAAACTAAGATATTTTGTTAATAAGAGTCATTCCTGAAATCTTACCAACAAAGTGATGTCACGTTAAACACACTGAGACCTAATTTTTTTTTTTAACAACACAGTGATTCTGAATCTTACACGTAGAGGTTGAAAGTCAGAGTCCAAATCATTCTTTGTGAGGGGTCACCAGGGAGACAGATACACTGTCAATGAGCAATTACTACTCAGTATTTTTCCTATGGTGTTAAAGTAGATCATTATTTCTTTGTTTGAACACCAGGTAAAATTTGTAGTTGGTTAGATTTAGAGTTCATACTATATAACATGTAGTTATCATTAAACACCAGATTTACATGCAGCACAGGGTGCCTACATACCTAAAATCCTTTTGAAGTGCTGAACTTCACCTTGAATTCAGTCCAGAGTATACAGAGTGAAATCCACTCTGTTTAAATGACTTCTCTCTTTTTTCCCACTTTTTTGCTAAGTATATATTTCTGCTCATTTTAAATATGTCTACTCACATTAATAAGAAAGCAACTTAATCTTTAGGTAAAAGGGACATTATGCCACATCTTTGTACTAATTCTTAAGTTTAGACAAATTTTTTTTATGTATGATTAATTTGGAACTAATGCTGTAAAAGAAAAAAAAATCAATCAAATCTCTCATACTACTTTTTCCCATACATTTATATTCCAGAAAACTGCAGAGCTGGGGAGGTAGCTCACAGAAAACAGATCATCTTTACATAAGGAGCAGATACAGAGCAACACTAACTCAGGTTGAAATTATATTACTTACTTCCATGTTATTGTGATCAAAGAAAAGAATTATTGGACCTACAATGTTATGATACAAACAAAATCGTAACCATCACATTTCAAAGCGAAGATTAAGAGACTAAAGAACAAGAAAACCTTTAGAGTCTTAGGGATGCAATGTTTTGCTCACACATTCAAGTAAGATTATCAGGAGAGGAGTGTCTGCACTTGCTGAGGCGATCGGTGTAGGATGCTCTCTGGATCTTTGTATTCATTCACTGGATTCATCACAGCTGCATACACTTCACCATAGGCTCTGCAGACTAATTCTGTAGACTGTTTTATGATTTGCTCTCTATTGATAAACAAACAGTATGTGAAAACACAATCTAAAGATGAAATACTAAGAATTATAAGAAGCTTCATATTTGAATCAATACATTTCATTTTCATAATTACCACATACATACTATAAAGAAATCATTGTACAACTACAAAAGTAACTTTGGTTTGGGGATCAAACATACTTTTTATATTCATTATTTGTTTATCGTTGCAGAAGGGCAGGGACTGTGTTATGTTCCCAGTATTCTGAAGGACTGTGTTATGTTCTAGTAATCTGAAGGATTACTAGACAAGAAACAAAAATTGTGACCTACCATCAATGTACTGATTTTGCAAACATGACTGATGACATGTTAACCTTAAAGAACGAGGCTTATCATCATTCATATTTATCAATACTTTAAATCTCAGAATAACTTACAGTAAACTGTCCTTTCAGTAATAGCTCTTACCTTACTAACCACACTTTAGATTCCTATCTATTTATATTATCAGGTTATAATAATGTGACACTTGCCTCCAACAAGTCCCAGCATTTTCTACAAAAAGCATTTCTACATAAGCACATAAAAGAATAAAGTTTTAAATGAACTGAAGTAAAATTTTAAAGATCTGACTAGAAAAAATAGCACCAGGTTCATAAAATCTGCATCAACTCCATGTTCTCATGCCATTTACTTCTTGTCATTCTCAGCTACTTCTATTCATTTTTATCACTATAGGTATAGTGATATACCTAGTGATAAAAATACTGTCTTTTCTGATTTTTACAACTAAATTTAAATGTGTCTTTCAAGCTTCACTCCCAAGCCTACTTTTTTTGTTGTTTCTTATTTCTGTCAGCAGCATAACCATGTTGCATCACCTCAGTTTAGACCCTAATGAACTCTTGTATGGAGTATAGAAAAAGCTCCCATCTGGTCTTCCCTCTTCTAGTTAATATTTTAAAAATATTTAAATATTTAAAATATTTAAAAAATATCTAGTCTCTTCTAGATATTAAATATTTAAAATATTTTAAAAATATCTAGTCTCTCTTTAAATATTTAAATATTTAAAATATTTAAAAAATATCTAGTCTCTTCTGCATCAATCTATCATAAGCACTGCTGTTAGATTAATGTTTCTAAAGCATACCTATTATCTTGTCTCTCCCTCACCCAGGCCCTTCCTTCAAGGAGTTTCTCTGGTTTCAGAGAAGCCAAAATCCCTCATCCTGTCATTTAGAATCCTTTAATACCCTCCATATCACAACTCTAATCCTGAGGTCTGACACAACTCCTGACTGTTCTCTCTGCCCTTTCTTATTGACCTGAATTCCTCTGCACTATTCCTCCATTTGCCTAGGATGCTTGTCTCTCTCTCTCACACCTTCAAATGTCCTTAATTCTCAGTAGAAACGTACTCTCTCATTCTCTGATCCTTAGAGCTGAAAATAATTATTCCATTTTGGAATGTCTATGACCAAAATGATGCTTGGAAGACTATCTGTGGAAATATGTACCTGTGCTAAGAAAGAATAAAATTAATTGGATGGAATGAGGAGGGAAAATATACTTATGATCTTGGATCATCAACACCCTGTTCTGGTAAGGTCTCAAAAGATGAAACAACTTGACAATTCTCAAAAATTGCTAAAGCTTTCAAGCTGGCAGTGGGTAGAAGGAACTTACACTAAGTAAATTCTCTGAGTAGAGTAGAATACTACTACTAGCTATACTACCTTTTCACTGGAACAAAGGATGGCAAAAACTGGTTTGGAAATCCACTTAACCAGATGAGCCTCTGAGATATTTTAGATCTATGAGTAATCATCCCTATAATTAACTGAACATAAAAATGAAAGCATCAATATGATGCAAAATTATTTTGCATTCATGAAATAGATGAAAAATAATATAAACTGATATTTTAAAATTTTGTTAAATGTAATACACATTTGATGCCCATTTTTGCAACAAATCAAATAATGAATTTTAGACATAGTGTTTTTTGTTCTTTACTCAAAGCAGTAAGACAGACTGGGGGATGGGATATAAAGAATCCATTACTTAACACCTCATACTCTAAAACCTATACTCAATCTGAACATAGTGTTTTATATATACTACATAACAAAACACAAAGAGACAAGGCTATTCCCTATCACGAGAAGTTTAAAATCAGAATATAGTACAATAATGAATATTAAATATAATTTTTAAAAATCCAGAGTAACTGGTAAATGTAGAATGAATTGTTGAAAAATCTAAGGAATAAATTTTAAATTTTATCAAGTCCAAATGATGAAAAAAAATTTAATTTATTGGCGTTTAGGTATAACCCAGGGCACATTTCTGTTTATAAGCTAAACTAGCTCACAAATGTCTACAGCTCACAATGCAGCAGAAACATCATTATAAATCTGCAATGGAGAAAACAAAAATAAAGCAATATTGCTAAGATATAAATAAATAAAATCAAGCCAATAAGACCAAGTAAGAGTTATAGTTTATTTTCAGTGTTGGTGTTTAGTAGTACAGGGTTTCTCGTTCTGTCCCTCAGTTTGGGAAACTACCAAGATAGGAAACATGCCTATGCAGAACAAAATAAAAGATACCAGAGCTCATGGAGAACAGAAGTCTTTCATGTAGTGGGGTGAATAAAGGGAAGGGAAAAGAAATGGCCTGTCAGCTAGCTGCTAAAGCTAACCAGGAAAGAAAGGCAATGGAAAGTGAAATTCTCCAAAGTGAATTGGAGTCAAATCCAAACTATAAGAGCAGGAACTGTAACTGATAATGATTTTCCCCATTTCTGAACAAATATAAGAGTTCATGACCATCTCCAAAGCCAGGTATAGGTCTACACATTCATATTCAACAACTTTTTTCTAGTGAACTATTATAGAGATGAAACGGAACAGTGATGAAGATTACTGTCAGAAGACCTTGACTCTAGTTGAAGCTCTCCCACTTATTACTATTGCCTTGAACAAGTAATTTAGCCTTTCTAGGACTAATTTCACTACTATAAGGCAAAACATTGAGCTTGATAATATTTACAAGGTACTTTTAGCTCTTAAATTATTCCATTGAGGATTAAAAGCATTTTAATAACCTGTTATTTTTTTTAAAGAAACCTCTATGTGCCTATCTATACACATACAAATGTATGCATATGTCACATATACACATACATACATACATGTTATTTTGGGTAATTGGGTTCCTCAAATAATGATTTATAATAAGCATATCAGTTATTTGTATATAATTATTTTTACTTTTACATACACTCTGAGATGAGGAAAGTTTTACTTTCTTGCCATTTTACTATCTCCTCTTTTTATTTGTAGTGCTAATTACTATCCAATTAGTATATATCTTTAACTTAAAAAATATATGCATGTGTCTGTATATTTATCTGTCTGCCTGCCTGCCTTCCTGGTGTCTTGGCCCAAATTATTCACTAATATCATTTAAGGAATAGAGTCTCGGGGATCCCTGGGTGGCTCAGCGGTTTAGCGCTTGCCTTTGGCCCAGGGTGCAATCCTGGAGTCTCGGGATCGAGTCCCACGTCGGGCTCCCAGCATGGAGCCTGCTTCTTCCTCCTCCTGTGTCTCTGCCTCTCTCTCTCTCTCTCTCTCTTTCATAAATAAATAAATAAATAAATAAATAAATAAATAAATCTTTAAAAAAAGAGAAATAGAGTCTCAAATAATGGTGATCATATAGTGACAAATAACCAACGTTCAAAACAGAAGTTTCACGTATTCTGTAACAAAATACAAAATCACCAACAAATCCTATCAGTCACGTGCTTCTGAAAACTTCAAATGTGCTTATCCCCTGATTACCTCGTGTATAGGCAGGAAAAAAAGCAGTATTTTTTTCAGTGGTATATGCTGAGCACCGGTGCTAGCATGGGCATCCACCTCAGATCTATACACTGTATTCTGATCAATCACAGTCAAGTCCATAGCTGGTGGATAAAGAGTACTTTTAGAACTATTTTTTTATTTTGAATTCAATTAATTAACATATAATGTATTATTAGTTTCAGAGGTAGAGGTCAGTAATTCATCAGTTGCATATAACACCCCATGCTCATCACATCACATGCCCTCCTTAATGTCCATCACTCAGTTACCCCTACCCCTCACCTACCTCCCCTCCAGGAACCCTCAGTTTGTTTCCTATACTTTAAAGTCTCTTATGGTTTGTCTCCATCTCTGATTTTGTATTATTTTTCCCCTCCCTCCCCCAATGATCCTCTGTTTTGTTCCTTAAATTCTACATATAAGCGAGATCATATGATAATGGTCTTTCTCTAATGGACTTATTTCCTTAGCATAATACCCTCTAGTTCCACTCACGTCATTGCAAATGGGAAGATTTCAATTTTTTGATGGCTGAGTAATATTCCATTGTGTGTGTGTGTGTGTGTGTGTGTGTGTATCACATCTTCCTTATCCATTCATCTGTTGATGGACATCTGGGCTCTTTCCATAGTTTGGCTATTGTAGACATTGCTTAGAATGATTTCTGTAGGTTAAATTTAAAGTTCAGTCCTGCTTTTCACATGACCAAAGGATATGTAAAAAGGGCTGAAAGGGAAAAAATTGTATTTGAATGTAAGCTATGATCATCTATAAAGTTAGATCACTAACTTTCTTGGTCTCTTTACTACCAGGAAAATTTCATAGGTAGTAATTTATTAGGTGGTGCTCTATTGGCCTTTGGACAGTTTAATAATCCTCATAGTTAAACAGACCTTTAAAAAATAAAAACATGATTCATACAAATGAAGAATGAGAGAATGTCAAAATTTTAATAACTCATTAATGAGGAAGCTATTAAGATGCTAAAGCTGGTTCACAGAACATTTTGAGGAACTGGTCATTTACAGGCATTTGGAAAGGCAGGTTAGAATAAAAGAGATTAAACACAAAATGGGTTAATGTTCCACTGAGCAAAAAAAAATATTACACAGGACATGAGGAAGTACGGGGCATTTAATTAACAGTAAGCAGAGCATCGAAATGATCCATCCCCCCAAATAATTAAATAATTCTTGAAGGGTCTGTTAACAATGCTTCAGTGTGACATGGAAAGGACATACTGCTCTTCCAGACCCAATCTGCCCTATTTTCAAGTTTCAAAAAGTCTTTCTTATATCTAAAAGCAGTTTGCTATCCATCAGTGTATCATATATCGAAGATAATAATCATGTAGTTAATTAACTACTGGAAAAAAGGGGAAAAAATGAAGGAGAAGATGAGGATGTTATAAAATTGTACAGAAGGGCAATATTTTTCTTATGAATCAGAATACCATGTATTAAGAAATTCAATTTGTCCAGTTATAAACAATTTGGTATTATGAATCTCAAAAATACCAATAAAGACTAATATATAACTAAATGGAAATTTCATCCATTTTAAAACATGTTCACAAAACATTTTAAATAATTACTGAAAGCATTTAGCTGTGATAAGAAATGAACTTACTTCCAGAATCAGTGAGCTTGTCATTAATCAGTACTTTAGGATTTTGGTTGCCATAACAACATGACACAATTTTCATCATTACCATAAACCTAGCATTTCTAAAAATAGCTTATTTCAACATTCAGGCTCTGTGATCACTAAAATTGGGCTTTATTACAGAACCACAGTTAACAGTGCAATCAAATGCATCATAGGAGAAAAGAAGGCATTAACAGTTTAAGCCTGAAAAATTAAAAAGAAAAGATGATAATATATTTATAAAGAATAGATTGGTTAAAGAATTTTTCTTTTTCTTTTTCTTTTTTTTTTAAATTTTACTTATTCATGAGAGACACAGGGAAAAAGGCAGAGACATAGGCAGAGAGAGAGGAAGGCTCCCTCTGGGGAGCCTGATGTGGGACTCCACCCAAGGACCCTGGGATCATGACTTAAACTGAAGGCAGATGCTCAACCACTGAGACCCAGGTGCCCCTTGATTTTTCTTTTAATGTAATACAAACATCAAAGATGTAACAATGGGTCAAATCAATTTTCATCCCAGGTCAGTTTTCTATCATTCACTGTAAAATTAAAGTATATTTTAGGGGTGCCTGGTTGGCTCAGTTGGAAGAGTGTGCAACTCTTGGTCTTGGGATTCTGAGGTCGAGCCCCACAATGGGTGTAGAGACTATTTTAAAAAATAAAATCTTTAAAAGAGAGGTATATTTTTTTTGAGAGGTATATTTTACATAACACCAAGCGCACATATCTCACATAAATGTTACCTATCATGCAAACATTTTTGAGCTTCTTTTAAAAATAATAATCTCAACATAGAAAGGACTAATATAAAAAACACAGTACAGATCAGTGTTAAAGAGAACAGATTTTGGAATCAGAAATACTGGATTCAAATCTTGGCTTTGCTTCTTACTAACTGCTTGCCCTTGGTTCAATTATTTAACCTTTCTAATAATGTCCTCTTCTATAAAGAAGAAATCCTAATTCATGGACTCATTAGGAGGACTAAGTGAAGTTAAAGGATCAATCTTGCTGAGGTGTTCACATTGATTACATAGGGGCTGGAGCGGACAAGAGTGCAAATAGGATAGTTCAGTGGTAACTGTGAAGATGTTCAAAAGTAACTAGTTTCCTCTCCCATACTTTTTTCTAGGTAAAGATTTAATGAAGTGGCTCCATGGGAATTCTGAATGAAGGCATATTGAATTTACTAGATAAACTATATCACATAGCCAGTCTGAGAAGAATACCATGTGACTATGTTGGAACAATGAAAATCTACAGCAAACATCACACTTAATGATGAAACATCAGAAACATTTTCATTGAAGTTCAAAATAAGATATACACATTCACTATTACATCTACTATTTACCTTGGAGCTCTTAACCAATATGAGTTTAGTTATAAATACTGAAAAAAAATTAGTGAAACTCATTATTCTTCTATGACTTTACCAAAAACTAAACAACTGATAAGCTAATAGAACTAAAATAGAGTTTAGTTGGCCAGTTAGCTGGCCAGATTCAAAATTATCATATAAAATATAGTATGTTTCCTATGTGCCAGCAATATCTAATTAAAACAGGTATTGGAAAATAAAAGATCTTATAATAGTCACAGAATTATTTCCTAGGAATAAACCCAATAATATACAGAGATTACATATAGAAATTAGAAAAACTTTATTGAAAATTCTAAAAGATATGAATAAGCATATCATGTTTATAGATGGGAATATTTACTAGTGGATTATACTTTTTCAGTTCCTTTTTGCTCATTCTTACATTAGCTTGGTGAATCTTTTATTTTTTTTCTAATTTTTATTTTTTAAAGATTTTATTTATTTATTTGAGAGAGAGCACAGACACAAGAGTGTGAGAGGTACGGAGAGAGAACATGAGCAGGGAGAGATAAGTAGATTCTCCACTGATTAGGGAGCCCAATGTTAACTGACAGACACTCAGGTACCCCTGGTGAATGTCTTATACACACTTGAAAAGAATGCTACCTTCTATAGTTGTGTGTGATATTCTCTATTAGGTTGAGCTGATTGGTGGCATTTTTTCAGTTCTTTTACACTGTACTATATTTTTGTCTACTTTTTATCAATTTCTAAGATACCAGTTTTGAAATATCTACCTATAACTGTCAGTGTATCTATTCTTACTCAATTCTTTGAGCTTATACTGCTTGTTTTTTGAAGCTCTGCAATTAGATGCACATAATTATATCTTCTTCATGAACTGATTCTATTATTATTGTAAATGACCCTGCTTATCTTTGGTATCTGTTCTGCGGTCTAATTTTTCTGATATTAATATAGCTACTTTAGCTTTATTATGATTAGTATTTGCATAGTATACCTGTTACCATCCTTTTGTGTTTAAATTATTTGTATCCTTATATTTAAATTAGATTTCTTATACGTAGCAGACTGTTGGGCCATGCTTTTTTTTTAATAATAAATTTATTTTTTATTGGTGTTCAATTTGCCAACATGCAGAACAACACCCAGTGCTCATCCTGTCAAGTGCCTCCCTCACAGTTTCCCCACCCCCCGCCCTCCTCCCCTTCCACCAACCCTAGCTCGTTTCCCAGAGTTAGGAGTCTTCCATGTTCTGTCTCCCTTTCTGATATTTCCTACCCATTTCTTCTCCCTTCCTTTCTATTCCCTTTCACTATTATTTAAGTTCCCCAAATGAATGAAACCATATAATGTTTGTCCTTCTCTGATTGACTTATTTCACTCAGCATAATACCCTCCAGTTCCATCCACGTCGAACCAAATGGTGGATATTTGTCATTTCTAATGGCTGAGTAATATTTCATTGTATACATAAACCACATCTTCTTTATCCATTCATCTTTCGATGGACACTGAGGCTCCTTCCACAATTTGGCTATTGTGGACATTGCTGCTAGAAACATCGGGGTGCAGGTGTCCCGGCGTTTCATTGCATCTGTATCTTTGGGGTAAATCCCCAGCACTGCAATTGCTGGGTCATAGGGCAGGTCTATTTTTAACTCTTTGAGGAACCTCCACACAGTTTTCCAGAGTGGCTGCACCAGTTCACATTCCCACCAACAGTGCAGGAGGGTTCCCCTTTCTCCACATCCTCTCCAACATTTGTGGTTTCCTGCCTTGTTAATTTTCCCCATGCTTACTGGTGTGAGGTGGGATCTCATTATGGTTTTGGTTTGTATTTCCCTGATGGCAAGTGATGCAGAGCATTTTCTCATATGCATGTTGGCCATGTCTATGTCTTCCTCTGTGAGATTTCTCTTCATGACTTTTGCCCATTTCTGATTGGATTGTTTGTTTCTTTGGTGTTGAGTTTAATAAGTTCTTTATAGATCTTGGAAACTAGCCGGTTATCTGATATTTCATTTGCAAATATCCTCTTCCATTCTGTAGGTTGTCTTTTAGTTTTGTTGACTGTATCCTTTGCTGTGCAAAAGCTTCTTATCTTGATGAAGTCCCAATAGTTCATTTTTGCTTTTGTTTCTTTTGCCTTCATGGATGTATCTTGCAAGAAGTTACTGTGGCCGAGTTCCAAAAGGGTGTTGCCTGTGTTCTCCTCTAGGATTTTGATGGAATCTTGTCTCACATTAAGATCTTTCATCCATTTTGAGTTTATCTTTGTGTATGGTGCAAGAGAGTGGTCTAGTTTCATTCTTCTGCATGTGGATATCCAATTTTCCCAGCACCATTTATTGAGGAGACGGTCTTTTTTCCAGTGGATAGTCTTTCCTGCTTTGTTGAATATTAGTTGACCATAAGGTTGAGGGTCCACTTCTGGATTCTCTATTCTGTTCCATTGATCTAAGTGTCTGTTTTTGTGCCAGTACCACATTGTCTTGATGACCACAAATTTGTAGTACAACCTGAAATCTGGCATTGTGATGCCCCCAGATATGGCTTTCTTTTTTAAAATTCCCCTGGCTATTTGGGGTCTTTTCTGATTCCACACAAATCTTAAAATAATTTGTTCTCCATGACCAAGTAGGATTTATTCCCGGGACACAAGGCTGGTTCAACACTCGTAAAACAATCAATGTGATTGATCATATCAGCAAGAGAAAAACCAAGAACCATATGATCCTCTCATTAGATGCAGAGAAAGCATTTGACAAAATACAGCATCCATTCCTGATCAAAACTCTTCAGAGTGTAGGGATAGAGGGAACATTCCTCGACATGTTAAAAGCCATCTACGAAAAGCCCACAGCAAATATCATTCTCAATGGGGAAGCACTGGGAGCCTTTCCCCTAAGATCAGGAACAAGACAGGGATGTCCACTCTCACCACTGCTATTCAACATAGTACTAGAAGTCCTAGCCTCAGCAATCAGACAACAAAAAGACATTAAAGGCATTCAAATTGGCAAAGAATAAGTCAAACTCTCCCTCTTCTCTGATGACATGATACTCTACATAGAAAACCCAAAAGCCTCCACCCCAAGATTGCTAGAACTCATACAGCAATTTGGCAGTGTGGCAGGATACAAAATCAATGCCCAGAAGTCAGTGGCATTTCCATACACTAACAATGAGACTGAAGAAAGAGAAATTAAGGAGTCAATCCCATTTACAATTGCACCCAAAAGCATAAGATACCTAGGAATAAACCTAACCAAAGAGGTAAAGGATCTATACCCTAAAAACTATAGAACACTTCTGAAAGAAACTGAGGAAGACACAAAGAGATGGAAAAATATTCCATGCTCATGGATTGGCAGAATTAATATTGTGAAAATGTCAATGTTACCCAGGGCAATTTACACGTTTAATGCAATCCCTATCAAAATCGCATGGAATTTCTTCAGAGAGTTAGAACAAATTATTTTAAGATTTGGGCCATGCTTTTTCATCTAATCTAAGAAGCTCTGCCTTTTAACTGGAGTGTGTAAACCTTTTGTATTTAATATAGTTACTTATAAGGTAGAATTTAAGTCTGTCATTCTATTTGTTTTATATTTGTCCCTTCTGTTCTTTTCCTTTTCTGCTTTGTTTTGATATAATTGTTTTTTAGCATTCTATTTTATCTATTGGCATGTTAGATAATTTTTGTTCAAGAGCCTGCTGCAAGGTTCAAAATGTACCTTCAAAATATATTATATAATTACCTTATAACATCATAAATGTACATTTCTACTTTCCTCCCACTCCATCTTTTGTGCATTTGTTGTCATAAATTTAATTTCTATGTGTTAAAAATTCCACAATTCACTATTAGCATTTTTGTTTTAAATGGTCAACTATCTTTTATATTTAGCATTTCCTGGGCTCATTACTCCTCTGTGTTGATCTGAAGTTTCTTCTCATATTGTTTTCCTTTAGCCTGAAGGACTTCTTTTATCATTTCTTACAGTGCAGTATACTAGTGATAAAGCCTCTCTACTTTTATTTATCTCAAAATGTATTTATTGCTTTTCCAGTTTGAAAGATACTTTTGATAAATACACTATGAAAGTAGACATTTAAAGATGATTTTCTATTGTCTTCTGGTTTGCACTGACTCTAAAAAAAAGTCAGTAATAAACTTATCATTAGTCCCTATAAAAAATGTCTTTTTCCCTCTGGCTGCTTTCAAGATTTCTCTCTTTATCACTGGTTTTCAATAATTCAATTATTGCATAACCTAGTACAATTTTCTCTGTTTTTTTTTTTTAAACTTCTTGGATCAGTGGGTTCATGTCTTCTGTCACATTTGGAAAAAGTTGTTTTATTTCTTAAAATTTTTCTGACTCAATTTCACAATGACACTCCAATCATACCTACTTTAGAGTGCTTAATATTATGTCACAATTCACTGAGACCCCCCCCCCCATCTTTTTCTAGTGTTTTCTTTTTTTCTATCTGTGTTTCAGTTTGGATAGTTTCTACTGTGCTCTTTTCAAGTCGACTGATCTTTCTCTCTAGGGGTTCAACTGATAGTTACACCCACTCATATTCATTTAGATATTATACTTTTTAGGTACAGAATTCTCATTTTGTAAAATTCCCCATTTTTTCTCTCAGTATAATAATGTTTTCCTGGGGATCCCTGGGTGGCGCAGCGGTTTAGCGCCTGCCTTTGGCCCAGGGCGCGATCCTGGAGACCCGGGATCGAATCCCACATCGGGCTCCCGGTGCATGGAGCCTGCTTCTCCCTCTGCCTATGTCTCTGCCTCTCTCTCTCTCTCTGTGACTATCATAAAAAAAAAAAAAAAAAAAAAATGTTTTCCTTTAAGTCCCTGAACGCACTGTAAATAGCAGTCTTAAAAGTTCTTACCTGCTAGTTCTATAAATTGTCATTTGTCAGCTTATTTCTGCTGACAGATTTTTTTTCCCTAGTTTTGGTTCATATATTCCTACTACTTCACCTAAGTAATTTTTTATTGCATTATAAATGCTACACTGTTGATTATCTATGTTTGTTGTCAATCTTAAGGTTGCTAAGTTTTGTTCTGGAAGGCATTTAGTTGAGTTAAAGATCGCCATGATTTTTTAGAGTTTGTTTTTAAGCTTCTTGGAGTCTAAAGTAGCCTTTAATGTAGGACAAAATTAACCTGCTAAAGTAGCCTTTAATGTAGGACAAAATTAACCTGCTTTTAAGGCTTGGACTTTCTGAAGTCTCTAAAGCATTGTGCAATCAGTTACTTTTCCTCTCACAGTTTTCCAGTAGTTGTTCTTTCCCCCAAAACTTATTTTATTTTTATTGATACAGGTGTTCCTGACAGTAAATACAAGTGGCTTAAAAGGAGGCAGTTTAAAAAAAAAAAAAAAGAGGAAAAGAAAAATTATTCTATTTCTTTAAAAAAAAATTTCCTCTAAAGACATTATTTTTATAGTATTATATTATTTTCCTAATATACATAATAGAGAAAGATTCCTGAACAAGAGTTGTCGAATCACATCCATTTTTCTATATGCTCAACGTTAGGAGATATCTATAATTCCCTTTATTTCTTAAGTTACTCACAGAAGTAATTCTGAATCATTAAGAAAAGACAGGAGAATAACTTAAATATTTTAAACTGTGGTTTCTGTAATCCAATCTGTATATTTACACCATTGAAAGGTGAATATTGTAGTTTAGCACTGAATAAAGAATACATCCTTCTAATTCACTCCAAGGAAGAAAGGAAGGAAGAAATCCTTAAAACTATTTTCTTCCCCTCTTGTTCATTTTCTATACAACTTGGCTTCTTGGCTACTTAAATTTATTCAATAGTTTATTTCAAGGCTGAGGCATTCAATCAAAATCTCCTTTGAAAGGCCATCAAACTCTAAGACAAAAAAGGGAGACAAGAGTAACAGGTGTCCCAAATACACTGCAACCACACTAAAGTGCAGGAGAGCAGAATATTAACAAAATTTTTAAAAGATTAGAAAATAATGCTTTACATTTCAAAGATACATTTCAAAGAAACAACTGACATTTTATTTACTACATTTTTAATTTTTATTTATATATTTGAGATAGAGAGAGAAAGATGAGAGCATGAGAAAGATCATAAGCTGGGGGCAGGGGCAGAGGGAGAAGCCGACTTCCTGCTAAGCAGGGAGCTCCATGCGGGACTGGCTCCCAGGACCCCCAGAATCATAACCTGAGCTGAAGGCAGACCATCTGCTAGTTGACATTTTAAATAGAATATGAATAGAAAAGAAATTGATGACATAAAAATATGAAATTAATTTTGATTAAAAATGAATCATTTTGAAAAAGTTCAAAATTTAACTGAATAAAAGTACTGTCCTATTATCTCAAATACTTTAAAAATAAGATCAAATAAATTCTGTGCCTATACAGTGGCAGAAATTAGAATAAAAGTTAATTTTGAAAATAAAATATCATCAATTTAGAAAAGGGAAAAAAAGTAGTTAGAAAACCTGCCTTCATGGTGAGTCTTAAATGTGTAAAATGCCCAATATTTTCAAAGCAGCCCCAATTTTTAAAATAAGTAGCCAATTTGATGTATTTTTCTTCTGAAAATACATTCACAGGTTATATTTTAATTTTAGAATACTTTGCAAATAATATCTTAGAAATTTCCTGAATGAAAAAAGTGGTAGGGACGCCTGGGTGGCTCAGCAGTTGAGCATCTGCCTTTGGCCCAGGGCATGATCCTGGAGTCCCAGGATCGAGTCCCACATCGGGCTCCCTGCGTGGAGCCTGCTTCTCCGTCTGCCTGTGTCTCTGCCTCTCTCTCTCTCTGTGTCTCTCATGAATAAATAAATAAAATTTTTTTAAAAAAAGAAAGAAAAAAGTGGTAATTAGATAGATACTAAGCAATTTCTCTTAGTTGTCCTATTATTATTTATATGCATATCTCAATTTTAAAAAGTCATTATATTAGTAAGAATTTATAACAGGATATTAGGTACATACTATAAAAACAATATAAGGGATCCCTGGGGTGGCTCAGTGGTTTAGTGCCTGCCTTTGGCCCAGGGCGCAATCCAGGAGTCCTGGGATCGAGTCCCACGTCAGGGTCCCGGCATGGAGACTACTTCTCCCTCCTCCTGTGTCTCTGCCTCTCTCTCTCTCTCTCTCTCTCTCTCTCTGTCTATCATAAATAAATAAATAAATAAATAAATAAATAAATAATAAATAAATCTATCTTTAAAAATAAATAAAAATAAAAACAATAGAATTTAAAAATTTAGATTTCAAAACAATGTACCAAAAATTGTGTTCATTTGGTTGTTAATAAAAACAAAAAAATTTACATTATTGTTAACCAGCAAAACAATAAAAGCAAATGCAAAACTAAAATAATTCTGTAATAAAAGACAAACATCTGATTTGAAATATCATTTACGCTTTAGAAAAATCTGAGGAGCCCTCACAGATAGAGAATTCAGATAGAGTCATAGAACATGCTCAATCCCACTGCTAGTTTTGTAACTTTATTTTAAACTATTATTACAGTTTATGAAAGGGTGGAAAATCTATTAAGAAGTATCCCTGAATCTAATAAGGATGTACACTCTTAAAATTTTGATGAATCTTATCAAATTGCCCTCTAGAAGGATTGTACTAATTTATATTCTCATCAACAGCATATGAAATAATGCCCATTTTCCCAGACCCTTTCATTAGCATATAACATACTTTTTGTTAGTATTCTGATAGGCAAAAATTCTCATTGCTGTTTTAATTTGCATTTTTGATCATCATTATGTTCTCATATTTATTTGCCATTTGCATTTCTTCTGTGAATTGTCCAAACATACAGTGCCTGTTTTTCTACTGCTTTGTCCTGATTTGTGGGATTCTCTTCAATATTAAGAATATATTAAGGATAACTTGTCTGTTATATAACTTGCAAAATTGTTCCATATTATTGCTTATATTTTAACTTAGTTTATACTGTTGTTTTGTGTAAAAAAAACAACAAAACCTAAAACTTTAAAGTGTTAGGTAGCCAAATCTGTCCATTCTCTCCCTTCTGGAACCTGGGTTACATGCCGTCCTTTATAAAACACATTAAAATTTCCCCTCAATTAGCATAAAATGAAAAGAATAATGGTATGTTTTGGAGCAATGCTCCAAACAACTCAACACTCAAATACTAAGATTGAAACGTGGCTAAATCTAAAAGAGTTGCAGGTAATCACTTACAAAAATAATTTAAGAAACACACACAACAGTTTGAGCCATGGCAAAATGGAGTTTCTTTTATAATCTCTTACGTCTTTAGAATTCCAGTTATGTAGATAGTATGAGACCTTCTAGGATAATAAAATAAAAGATTAAAAAATAGTGCTTTACCTTTCAAAGATCTATTTTAAAGAAACAATTGAAGTAAAAAAAAATTTTTTAAATCTTTCACTCTACACCTAATATGGGAAAATTTCCCTGAGGAAAAAAATGTTCCATCCCATTTCCAGCCAATTCTTTTTTTTTTTTTTTTAAGTTTTTATTTATTTATTCATGAGAGACACAGAGAGAAAGAGAGAGAGAGAGAGGCAGGCAGAGACACAGGCTGAGGGAGAAGGAGGCTCCATGCAGGGAGCCCGATGCGGGACTCGATCTCGGGTCTCCAGGGTCATTTTGCTTACGGGTCTCCAAGGTCACACCCTGGGCTAAACCGCTGAGCTACCTGGGCTTCCCCCATTTCCAGCCAATTCTAATTGATACCAAATTTTTCTGCTTGTTGAACCAAAAGCTGCCTCCTTGTTTTATTTATTGCTGTAGATCTACTCTCAAGAAAAAACAGAAAACAAGTGTACCACTATCTCTGTACCACTGAAATATTTTCTTCACGTTTGATCATTCTTTCCTTAGTGTAGTTTTTAATATAAATATTTGTTCACATGTCTAATTGACCCAACAGACTATAATCTCCAAGAAGACAGTGCAAATGTCTTTTAAATCTTAATCCTTGGTGCCTGTTATATAGAAAGCATTTGATATACAGCTGGGTGAATGGGGAGAAAAAAAAATGTATAGTTCAAATTTCCTACTTTAGGACAATTTAAATTTGTCAATATGTTCCTTATAATCAACAAAGTCAGACTATGATCTTTCTGTTTCTTCTAACTGTAACATTCTAAGATTTTAATGTATAGTTTTTTGTCTTGAACACATTCCTGATAAGTATGTGATACCGAACAATTAAAAATATATCTACAGATCCAAAATAGTCTATAAGATGCATACACTATACAATTAATATATTATTAATCTTCCATGACATTTTCAATGTCATCCTGACATGTTTGTTAATATAAGGGAATTTTGGTATTATGGCTATACCGTATCCAATTATATTCACATTAACTTTAAAAAACATTTACAAAAAAGAGATTTTGAGGATTCCTGGGTGGCTCAGCGATTTAGCGCCTGCCTTTGGCCCAGGGCGTGATCCTGGAGTCCCAGGATCAAGTCCCGCATTAGGCTCCCTGCATGGAGCCTGCTTCTCCCTCTGCCTGTGTCTGCCTCTCTGTGTCTCTCCTGAATAAATAAATAAAATCTTTTAAAAATAATAAAATAAAAAATAATAAATAATAAAAAGAGATTTTGGAGCCATATACATGAAAGCAATAAGTACGAACAGGGTCAGGTCAGATCTTTTATGGGTGCTCAGGCATAATACAACTTTGGTAACATAGATCTTCAATGGTAAATCTATTCTTGAAGGGATCCCTGGGTGGCGCAGCGGTTTGGCGCCTGCCTTTGGCCCAGGGCGCGATCTTGGAGACCCGGGATCGAATCCCACGTCAGGCTCTCAGTGCATGGAGCCTGCTTCTCCCTCTGCCTATGTCTCTGCCTCTCTCTCTCTCTCTCTCTCTCTCTCTCTGTGACTATCATAAATAAATAAAAAATTTAAAAAATCTATTCTTGAAAATAAATTTTCTCTAAGAAATGTGCTTGGTATCTTTAAAAATATACGAATCTTTACCAAGTAGTTGAGACCAAAAGATACTTACTTCACTGTGGCACTTAGAAGAAAGTTCAGCTGTGGCATTAGCAGGCTATCTGGGGCTGACAAGTAACGATCAAACTGAACCTACATGAAACAGAGAAAGAACAAAACATAAAGTGCATGTATTTGCCAACAGATATATCAAATATAACCGTCAGTTATAAGGGTTAAAATCTCAGCAAATATACCATGGTACAAATAATGAGTTCTTTGTGAACAAAATGAGTTATTGCTTCAACATTCTAACTAAAATTTCCTAAAAGTGTCAACTTCTTAATTCTGAATCCAAGTTATTCACCTTAATCTCCTTCACCAAACTTCACCAAACCAATATTAACAAGTCATCAGGTTTCAAATCTACCTTATTTCCTTAAATCTACTGTATTTGTTAATTGTTAATTTTTTAATCAACTAATATTTATTGAGGACCTACTATTAGGAAGGTACTATATTAGGTAAAGTGTATATAATGGTGAGCAAAAGGGGACAGCCCCTAGCTCACAGAGCTTATGACCTACGAAGAAAAATAATAAACTGTAGTGTAAATAAATATATAATCACAAATTGTGTTAGATGCTATGAAGGAAAATACCAAAATATTATAAAAGTATAAATCAGGAGGATGGACGTAGTTTCTGTGTTTGGTAAAGGACATTTGAAGTGAGATCTTAGCATTGAATAGAGATTATTAACTAAGAGTGTGTGCAGTGAAGGCTGTGGGGGTGTCAAGGATAGGACAGCATGGATAAAGGCTTAAGTGAGAAAAAAGGGCTAACAGATCAGTTCATGTAGGTCTCCTACACTTTTTAAAAGGATTTTCATTCTTATTGGTAAAAGCATTTAGGAAACCACTGAAGGAGGGGAATAATTTGATTTAAGTTTTAAGAAGCTATTCCTGCTACAGCTAGAAGGGAAGGTTGTAATGATGGATGCAAGGACACCAGATAAGTAGCTATTATAGCATCTTAGACTACAAGGACAATAACATGGTAGATAGAAGAACACTGGATCGTAAAATCATCAGTGAGTCTGTATAATTTAATTCACAGCATTATCACAATTCATAACTGCATTCTTTTCACATTTATTTAGTTGAAACAATAATGGACAGATGCTCTTACCACTTTCTGAGTTTGGAAACTTGGAAGAGGACTTGGGGGGATGGGGCAGGGAAAACTTAGAAGAGTTCAAGCTTGGGATATGCTGATCTGAAGTGCCCTGAAGCATTCAATCAAATCCAACAGACAGTTATATATAAAATGGCAGACCACACATAAAACAAGATTCTGTTTCTTTGAACAGATACTCAACTTAATTGCTATTAAAGTTTAAGACCAAGCACAAAATTATTTGTAATGGGGTTTAAATATATTTTGTGGGTTTATATTATGGATTGGATATGTGTTGGTGAGGAGAGAAAGAGAGGGAGGAAACACATTTATTGAGTACTAACTAATCTTTGTGTAGACTTACGTGTTCATTTTGTGGGGAGGGAGTACCTTGAAGTGGGACTACTACCACTTTCTAAGAAACTTATCTTTTTTTATTAATCTAAAATGTATTCATTTTCATTTATTTTTATTTAAACTTTTTAGAATAAAATCTTCATATTTTTAGTTCTTACTGTGATGTCTGATGAATAGAAGTTAGGACTAGTACTTCTCTATCTATATATACATATTACATATTACCTTTTATCCTGACATAATGTTCCTTATTTATCTTTTCTAGTGTTTTTAAAATCTACTTTACCTAATAATATTGTCGGCTCTGAACTCTTTACATTGTTATCGCTTTCTTTAATTTAGCTCAGTAAGATGAAAGGTAACAAAGCCTTGGCATCAAAAAAGTCATCCAGGAGAACTATGTGTTAAAGTCAAGCCATTGCAGTAGTGAGCATATGTGAGTATTTAAATACTTAGGACAGGATAGATGGCATAGTAGTTGAGAGTTAAGTCCTAGGTTGAATGGGGTTGTTTGGAGGATCAGAGTTAATACATGAAAAACAGTGGCATGCTCAATAAATACTAATGGCTGGTGTTATTATTGATCATTTTTGTTATTATTGCTGATAGTGTATTATAAAGCTTCCAAACAAAATCATCCTATGAGAACTAAATGAGTATCCTCCAACTGGTGGATTTGCATTAATGTAAAGTATATACTTAAGACATGGAAATATGCTACAAGAAGTGGTGCTCAGGCAGAAAGGATGTGCAAGCAAGCTCTTCACTTGAAAAGAAGGAAATAAAAGTGGAGGTTCGAGGAGTCTCACACTCAAGAGTAATATGTTATTTTAAGGTTGGAATCAGTTTCAGTTATCATCTCAGGAAGAAATCAAGAACTATAAGCCTTCCTACTAAACTAACTACTATAACTGTAGGAAGTCTTTAATGACATATGGCCTAACTTCTTTGCATCCATTATTTTTGTTTCTCCATCATGCTAGGAGTAAAACTCTGAAAATGAAGAAAACCTAAACAGGTATGGATGAGTGGAATATTACTACAAATATATATCTTGGCCAGACCTTAAAGGACACATGTGTACAATCTTTATTATTGCACCCAATGTGAATGTAGTATATTAAGAGATAAAATTACCACCCAGGAAAAAATTAATAATGTTCTACGAGGAAACCTATGTTGAAATGTTTTACTATTCACTTACCATTGCAGCCTTCAGTGCCACAGAATCTAGGTTGGGCAAATTAGCTAAAGAGCCCTAAAAAGTAAAACAAAACAAAAAAATAAGATGTAAAAAAATAAATAAATAAATAAAATAAAGGTGCTATAGTTTCAGTTCACTCATGAAATACAGTCCACTAATAGATTCCCCAGATTTGGAAATTCAGCTCCTTTCCAAAGAATTCAAGTATCATCTCTTCAACCTCAATTAGAGCAGGGACTATGATTTATTTTTCTGAAAGTAGCATGAAGGCACGCAATCATATTTGTTGGAGGAAGTGACAAGCACAAGTTTATTAACAAGGGAAATACCAGGATATTTCAGATTTACATATAAGCAAGACAAAAATACAAGGAAGCACTTAGAAAATGTCAGTTAGACATGGAGGCTTGAAGTTGCACTCTGACAATTATAGATAGTAAAAAAAGCAGCAGAATTGATTCCTTTTTGGTAGAAATTTGCTTGCTGCTTTATCAGAATAAAAAACTTGGGACTGGTGATTTTTAAAAGCTAAATGAAGCTTTTAAGAGTTCCTGGACTATAAAATATTTTTCATGTTAATACCATTTAAATGAGTTCTTTGCTTTTTCAAGGCAGATGCTTACATGGATTTCTCGGGTTCCCCCACTCCCTTCTCTATTTCCACTGGAGTTCTATAACATAACAAGATCTTATGCCGGCCTCAAAGTATTTACCTTTCCAAAGTAATAAACAAAGATTTGCTAAGTTAAAGGGATGACTGAATTTACATAGTAATCTATGCATTCAATTAACTGATAGTGATATAGGACTCTGAAAAATTACCCAGTATGAATATCCTTTATACATTTTATAATTCTAAGTTTCATTTTCATTACTTTTAACTAAAGTTATCCATATTAAAAAGGAGAGTTAACATTTGGGGGCACTTTACTACATCTCAGGTAGTCATCTAAGAACTCTACATGTATTATATCACTTAACCTTCTGAACAACCCTTTGCTACAGATACTATTATTACCCCAATCCCACAGATGAGTAAATAGAGACAGAAAGGTAAGTCACTTTTCCAATGAAAAATAGCTATTAAGTGGCAGAGCCAAGACTCAAACTAGAGTCTAGCTCTGGAACCCATGCTCTACATGGGCATTTCTCTAATTAGGAACACCCATGTCCTTACCTGTTCTGGTTTATGTTGCTGTACAGTGTTATAGATGTAACTCAAGCCTGCTCTAGTTAAGACGTAAGAAGCTTGCTCATTTATAAGTGTGTCCAAATGTGCTTCAATCTAAAATAAAATATGTCAGAAAGAAAATATTTTAAAAGAAGAGTAAGACTGAAGAGAGTAGAAGTAGACCACCCTGGAGTCAGCTTTTCATCATGGGCTTGCTCTTTGCAGTGACTATGAGGCCAGACCACGAGGCACAAGGGCTGCTTCTGTGACAGAAAGCTTTTCCTCCCCCAAAGAGTAAGTCCTCCTACAAAAGGAGGAGAGTGTCTCACTTTAAAAATGGTAACTGAAGAGGATTCCAGGACTAGCCAGTAGTCAAAAAAATCTGAGTTGCTTATCAACTCTCTTCAAAGATGGCAATAAGCAAAACACAAACAAAGAAGCAAAAAACACTAAAAACAACAACAGTGCAAAATGAAATACTTAGGAAGACTTCTGAGAAGATGAGGGCCTGATGTTACAGACCTCCACATACCCTCACCCTCCCAACTTCCTGGACTGAGTCAAACATTCAAATGTGCCATCTGGAGAAGCAGGTTTGTTACAATTAGGGAAAGTTGAGGACCTGGCAGAAGGTTAGTCAAAGACGTCAAGTTTAGGAACTGCCTACAAAGACCCAGCTAAGAAGTGAGTTGTATGTGTTCACCTGCTTTGTATTATTTTTGAGGAGGCCATCTAATGCTAACAGGGACAGAATCCCCAGAAGTAGACTTCCCTGGTGGGCTGAAGTATTTCCTAGTGGGAATAAGTCTGCTACTCCCTTATTTTTACCAGGACAGGGAATTCCCTCAGTTTTACCAGTTTGTTTGCCCATGATGGCATAGTATACTAACTGTGCTGCTAATATCTGAATGCTTGCCACTGTCCAAGTAACTCCAATAGCTGAGCCCTTCCCCCTAAAAAACTTACAACTAACTTGAAAGAGGTATGTTCTAAGAGAAAAACTCATATGAATAATAAGAACACGTACCTTTTCTGGAGGCAACACTATTAAAAGACAGAGAATATTTTAATTTTTTTTTAGGGCAGCCTGGGTGGCTCAGCGGTTTAGCGCCGCCTTCAGCCCAGGGCCTGATCCTGGAGACCCGGGTTCGAGTCCCACATCAGGCTCCCTGCATGGAGCCTGCTTCTCCCTCTGCCTGCGTTCCTGTGTGTCCCACCCCCTGTGTCTCTCATGAATAAATAAATAAAATCTTTAAAAAAATTTTTTTTAAGTGAATGTCCAAGAAAGCACAATTAGAGCCTTTAGTCAACTATATTACTGGAAATCAAAGAAAAACAAGATGTACAAATATAAACATATAATGAAAGAGTTAATGCTAAAAACCAAATGAGTATCTGAAGAATAGAAGGAAAGCAATACAGTAACATCGAAGAAAGATTAAACTAAAGAGATATAAAAAGAAATTAGAAGAGAGATTCTGGAGATAAAACCAACTAAGGGCAGGAGCTTCAGAATATAAAAAGTAACAGATGGAAAAAAAAAAAAGTAACAGATGGAAAAGTGAAAATTAATTAGTAGAAAACGTTATTGAGCAAAAGAAAGGATTGAATCTTCAGACTGAAATGGCTCTGCAAAATCCAAATGGAAATAATGGAAAAGGAGACATACCAAAAAAAATATCCTGAGGAAATACCTGAACTCAAAGGAAAATCCTTACAAGCTTCCAGATGGACAGAATAAGTTACCACAAAGAAAAGAGTCAGACTAGCCTGAACTTACTTGAAACACTGGAAGAAGGCAAGTAAGAGGGGAAAGAAATTTAATAGACTATTGATAGAAAAGCTCTGAAAATCAAGCCTCTTCTATTCAACAAGGTGAATTTTCTTTGGAGGTCCTAAATAAGCCACACCTTCTAGGATCTACATCATTGTACAGTCCATTGCTCTGGGCTGGCCTATGCAACTAGCATTGGCCAACAGCCAATCAGCAAGCATGGGGCTTATCCCCTTGGAATGCAAAACAGGACTACAGAATATTTAAGAAACACAGATAATTGGTGATAAAACAGATCAATGAACACCTGATATATCTGAACTCCTTGAGAAAAGATTTACACAAATGGCAGAGTTTAAGGGCTGAATTAGTGATAAATACAGGAAAAACCAGTGAATTCTTTTAAAAAAAATTTATTAGTTCCACAAAAAAAGAGTTATGTACCAAAGGAAAATTAATCATACTTCATTATATTTCTTTTGAAAGAAGGAATTAGGAATTAGATCATATCAAAGGTTTAAATGTATCAAAACTTATATTCTTTTTTTTTTTTTTAAGATTTTATTTATTTATTCATGAGAGACAGGCAGAGGGAGAAGCAGGCTCCATGCAGGGAGCCCGAGGTGGGACTCGATCCTGGGTCTCCAGGATCACACCCTGGGCCGAAGGCAGCACTAAACCACTGAGCCACCCAGGCTGCCCGAAACTTATTCCTTAGAATCCCTAAAACTTTACAAATATATTTTTACTATAGCCACTGCCAAATTACTTATATACTTGTAATAACAGAACATTCAGAATTTTTTTTAAGAACATCATATATACCAAAAATAACTATTTCAAAATCAGAAGCCAAATATCTGGTAAATTTTACAAATGGCTTTGTTTTAGCCACTTTACAAATTGTTAAGTGATACCATTTGGCTTACAGGACTAGAGTCATTGGTATAACAAACTGTAATGTTTTGCCTAACACTGGTTTACACATAGATAAAAATATATCTGTCCTCTGTAACACCTTCTGCACTAGCTAGAAAGCTTGAAAAATATAGCATATTATTCACAGTTCAGAAACTGAAATCTGCATACAGAATAACTGTTCCAATCAATAAGAAAAGCTTCATTCCACCATCACAAACTATGGTTTGAATAAAATACATATTCTAACTTCCCCCCCAAAACCAAAATATCGAGCGAGCGAGCGAGCGAGAGAGGACTTCCATCAGACTACACCAAAAGATTTATAGAAAATAGGTCTCTGAAATTGGATCAAAGCCAGTATCTGATATCGTATGCAGAAAAAAAGGCTCCATCACAGTGAGCTGTCATCTTATGGTAAATTTACCTGAAACTGCAGCATTTCTAGACGTCTGTCAGTGAACTCAAACAGAGCTAGTGTTGTCTTCATCATATATAGTGAATTGACCATGAAAGTGGCCATGTCAGCTGTGCCTAAATTGCTGGCAGATACAGTACACATTTGCAGGAGAGGATCCAAGACACATGATAAAACCTATAAATGAAAAATCAAATGAAATTTATTCTTTATTTTCCAATCAGTGATAACAGGCCTGGGTTAACAGTACTTCAGTATAAATGTCAAACTGATTGGAAGGGGGTCAACTGACAGAAGTACATTTAAAAAAGATTAAATGGTACAGTTCTCACAATGTCTTTTACAATGAGCATCACTGAATAAAATATTTTTCAAACTAAAGAGAGCTGGTTTAATATTTGAAGGAAAAACTAATGGAATTGTTAAAATGTATGGGTTATAAAATGTCAGAATTTTAACAACGTATAATAGAGGAGCAATAAATATAAAAAATTTTATATTAAAAAATATAAAATTATTTATAGCATACTTGTACAAAGTCAGCTTGACGGGCATCTAATGGTACAACTGAAGAATCGTGAGATGCCAGAACTTCACGCAACAACATGAGTGTCTGATTTAATGCAGAGCTCGGTCCAAGATCAGGTGGTGGGAGCTCAACCTAAAATAAAAGGTGGTTTACCCACAGCTTACATTTTTCACTAACTTTTAATGTATAAATGAATGCAATTCACAGTAAAATACTTATAAAATATGTAAAGCTTTGACACATTACAAAATCATAATTTATCAATAGGTTATACTAATAAGCATAGAAAGTGACACAAGTGTTTTGCTTTATTATTACAGAATATATTCTTCTCACCGCTATATAGAATTTGCACTTCTAAAATTCAAAAAGTTTTAAGAAAACTTAGAAGTCTTTGAATTGTAGAATTATATATTTATACAAACTTGAAATGGCTTACTGTTTTGTTTTTTTTAGCCCAAATCATAATAAAAAGGCATTCTAGAAACCAGTATTCCCCCAACAATAACATAACTAAGAATCATCATCCATCCCTAGGCCCAGATCTTAGATATTTTGGTTCAATATGCATAGGTTTGGGGTCTAGGAATCTATCTTTCAGTAAGCACCATACACAATTTTCAGGTGATTAATCTATGGGCTATACACTTCACAAAAATACAATGCACACTATATTCTACACAGTATAACACTGTCATTAAAATTTTAAGCACTGAAGTTAAAGACTATTTTACATTTTAGATTATCATTGAGACGCCTAGGTGGCTCAGCGTTTGAGCCATTTGCCTTCGGCTCAGGGTGTGATCCTGGAGTCCCAAGATCGAGTCCAACATTGGGCTCCCTGCATGGAGCCTGCTTCTCCCTCTGCCTATGTATCTGCCTCTCTCTCTCTATCTCTCATGAATAAATAGATAAAATCTTTAAAAAAAGAAGAAAAAGGAAATAAATGAACATTTCAGATTACCATTTACTAGTTGTATGTCCTAGGTAAGCTCTTTAACTTCACAGAGCTTCAGAGGGATTCTGTAAGGATAAACTGGGATTGTTGTATCTAAATTATAGGTATGGTACCAGGCACTTAGTAACTGGAAGGTATGCCAAGTTCATTACACCTACTTTAAAAAAAATTTATTTATTCATGTGCGACAGAGAGAGAAAGAGAGGCAGATACATAGGCACTGAGCCACCAGGCTGCCCATCATTAGCCCTACTTGCTAACATCATGATATCCAAGAAGATGTCCCTATGAATTTTTTAAATCACATTTTTCTGAGTACTTATAATATTAATATAGATTTTGTTTTTTTAATAAAATCTCATACTTGAAGTCCATGTAAGGGACTGTATAGCCTTGTGTCAGACAGAAAGGTCTAAGAATTTTTTAAGTATCTGGATTTATATTAAGAATGTTTTATATAGAAAAGTTAATACATAGGTGACATCAGCAGGAATGGCAAAGTATGGACCTCTGAGAATCCTCCCTCCTTCACAAGAGCAACAAAACCAAAAAAAATATAAGACATGCAAAGAAACAAAAAAAATATGGTCCATGTACATAAAAAAAACGTCAGTAGGAACTTTCCTGGAGGAAGACTAAATACTGGAGTTACTACTTAAAAACTTTAAATCAGCTATTTTAAATATGTTCAAAAACTAAAGGAAACCACGTTAATGAACTAAAGTATGAGAACAATGTCTCATCAAATAGAAAATATCAATAAAGAGACAGAAATGATAAAAACAAATCAGAATTTTATGGTTGAAAATAAAATGTAAAATTCACTATAGGGATTCCATGGCACATCTGAACAGGCAGAATAAATGACCAGTGAACTTGAAGACAGATAATTAAGGTTACCCAGTTTGCAGAATCGGAAGGGGAAAAATGAAAGGAAATTCACAGAGCCTCAGATACTTAGGGAACACCATCAGCATGAGTACAATGGGGATCTTAGAAGAGGGTAGTATAGAGAGAATATTTGAAAAATAATAACAAAGACTTAACAAACATGATTAAGTCAAAACATTAATCTACATCCAAGAAGCTCACAAACTCCACAGAAAATAAATTTAAATAAATCCACCCTAAGACACATCACAAACTGTCAAAAGACAAAAAGAGAATCTGGAAGTAGTAAGAGAGAAAAGTAACTGATTATGACAAAGGATTCTCAATAGATTAACAGCTGATTTCTCATCAGAAAACATAGAGGCCAGACAGCATTGGATGGCATATTCAAGGGCTGAAAGACTGTCAACAAAGAATTCTATAATCAGTAAAATTATTCTTCAAGAATGAAGGAGAAAGGGCAGCCCGGGTGGCTCAGTGGTTTAGTGCCTGCCTTTAGCCCAGGGTGTGGTCCTGGAGACCCAGGATCAAGTCCCACATCAGGCTCCCTGCGTGAAGCCTGCTTCTCCCTCTGCCTGTGTCTCTGCTCCCCACCCCCCCCGTGTGTGTGTGTGTCTCTCTCATGAATAAATGAATAAAATCTAAAAAAAAAAAAAAAAAGAATGAAGGAGACATTGACATTCCCAATAAGCAAAAACCAAAAACTATTCGGAAACCTGTTCCACACGAAATATGGGAAATCAGGCTAAAGTACAGGAACACTAGACAGTAACTCATATTTACATGAAGAAAAAAGAACACCAGTAAAAGTTCTGACACAGGTAAATACAAGACAGTATTAATGTACTTTCCATTTGTAATTCCTTTTTTCCATTTTTTAAAAGACAACTGCATGAAGCAAGAATTATAATTCCAAGTTAATGAGCACACAATGTAGAAAGATGTAATTTGTAACAATAATAGTGTAAGGCAACAGGAAAACTGAGCTTGTAGGAGTAAAGCTTTCATATGCTATTGAGAGTAAGTTGGTATTAACCTGAACTGTTATAAATTAAGATGTTAATAGTAATTCCCAGGGCACCACTAAGAAACTACACATGCTCTCTTCTCATATACATGTATTTAAATAAATAGTATAGGAATTAAAGTAGCATAGTAGAAAATATTAACACAACAGAAGGCAGTAATAGAGGGACAAAGGAACAAAAATTTAAGACACACAAAAATAGCAAAATGGCACTACTTTATAAGCAATTAAATTAAATGTAAATGGATTAAACATCCATCCAAAAAGCAGATTAGCAGGTAGATTTTTTTATTTATTTGAGACACACACAGAGAGAAAGAGAGAGAGAGAGAAAGAGAGAGACAGGCAGAGGGAGAAGCAGGATCTGTGCAGGGAGCCTGACGTGGACCTCGATCCCAGGTCCTTAAGATCATGCCCTGGGCTGAAGGCGACACTAAGCCACTGGGGCTGCCCCAGGTAGATTTTTTTAAAAGAATGATTCAGGGATGCCTGGATGGTTTGGGACGCCCAGGTGGCTCAGTGGTTTAGCACCTGCCTTGGGCCCAGTGAGTGATCCTGGAGTCCCGGGATGGAGTCCCACATTGGGTTCCCTGCATGGAGCCTGCTTCTCCCTCTGCCTGTGTCTCTACCTCTCTCTCTGTCTGTGTCTCTCATGAATAAATAAATAATAAAAAAGAATGATCTAACTATTTATAGGCTGTCATCCAAAAACAATTTAGATTTAAAGACACAAAAAGGTTGAAAAGTGAAAGGACAGGAAATGATAAATCTTGTATACAAAAACCGAAAGAGAACTACAGTAGTTATACTGATTTCAGACACAATAAATTTTGAAGGCAAAAACTGCTACTAGAAACAGAGAAGGATATTTTATAATGTTTATTATCAAGAAGACATGACAATTACCAACATGTGTGCATCTAACAATAGAGCCCCAAAATATATGAAGCCAAGATTGAAACCAAAATTGAAGAAAAAGTATCTCTCATGGCAAATATTTCAAGTTTCACACATCTTTCATTTTTCTTTCCTTTTTTTTTTTTGTATTAAACTCAAATTGAATTAAGAAAAACACCAGAATATAAAGTCATCTTTATAAAAGTATTTTCTATTCATTCACCCAATTTAAAAGATATCTAGAGGATCCCTGGGTGGCTCAGCAGTTTGGCCCTGCCTTCGGCCCAGGGCGTGATCCTGAAGTCCCGTGATCGAGTCCCACATCGGGCTCCCTGCATGGAGCCTGCTTCTCCTTCTGCCTCTCTGTCTCTCTTTCTTTCTCTCTCTCTCTCATGAATAGATAAAATCTTCAAAAATGAAAAAAATAGGAGGAGGGGCAAGATGGCGGAAGAGTAGGGTCCCCAAATCACCTATCCCCACCAAATTACCTAGATAACCTTCAAATCATCCTGAAAAATCTACGAATTCGGCCTGAGAATTAAAGAGAGACCAGCTGGAATGCTACAGTGAGAAGAGTTCGTGCTTCTATCAAGGTAGGAAGACGTGGAAAAAGAAATAAACAAAAGGCCTCCAAGGGGGAGGCGCCCCGCGAGGAGCCGGGCTGAGGCCCCGGCGAGTGTCCCCAGGACAGGAGAGCCCCGGCCCGGAGACGCAGGAGCTGCACCAACCTTCCTGGGGGAAAGGGGCTCGCGGGGAGTTGGAGCAGGACCCAGGAGGGCGGGGATGCCCTCGGGCTCCCCGGGACAGTAACAGGCACCTGCGCCCCGGGAGAGTGCGCCGAGCTCCCTAAGGGCTGCAGCGCGCACGGCGGGACCGGAGCAGCTCGCCGGGGGGGGGGGGGGGGGGGGGGGGGGGGGGGGGGGTGCTCCGCGGAGGGGGCTGCGGGGCGGGAGCATGAATCCAACAGCGCAGGCCCCGGAGCACAGGGCGCCGGGACACAGCCCAGGATCCGGCCTCCCCCGGGACAGGCAGAGGCCGGGAGGGCCCAGGACAGCAAGGACGCTCCTGCCCCGAGCTGAGCAGATCAGCGGCCCCGCCCCGGAGCCTCCAGGCCCTGCAGACGGAGAGCTCTGTAGTTACTGTGGGGGCTGAATCCAAGTTTCCAGAGCTGCCGCAGCCACTGGGGTTGTTCCTCCTGGGGCCTCACGGGGTAAACAACCCCCACTGAGCCCTGCACCAGGCAGGGGGCAGAGCAGCTCCCCTAAGTGCTAACACCTGAAAATCAGCACAACAGGCCCCTCCCCCAGAAGACCAGCTAGACGGACAAATTCCAGGGAAAGTCAAGGGACTTAAAGTATATAGAATCAGAAGATACTCCCCCGTGTTTTTTTATTCTTTTTGATTTCTGATTACTTCCCCCACCTCTTTTTTTCACCTTTCTTTCTTTTTCTTTTTCTTCTCTTTTTTCCTTTTTTTCTTCCTTTTTTTTCTTCTTCTCTTTTTCTCTTTTTCCCAATACAACTTGTTTTTGGCCACTCTGCAATGAGCAAAATGACTAGAAGGAAAACCTCACCTCAAAAGAAAGAATCAGAAACAGTCCTCTCTCCCACAGAGTTACAAAATCTGGATTACAATTCAATGTCAGAAAGCCAATTCAGAAGCACTATTATACAGCTACTGGTGGCTCTAGAAAAAAGCATAAAGGACTCAAGAGACTTCATGACTGCAGAATTTAGATCCAATCAGGCAGAGACTAAAAATCAATTGAATGAGATGCAATCCAAACTAGAAGTCCTAACGACGAGGGTTAATGAGGTGGAAGAACGAGTGAGTGACATAGAAGACAAGTTGATGGCAAAGAGGGAAACTGAGGAAAAAAGAGACAATTAAAAGACCATGAAGACAGATTAAGGGAAATAAACGACAGACTGAGGAAGAAAAACCTACGTTTAATTGGGGTTCCCGATGGCGCCGAAAGGGCCAGAGGGCCAGAGTATGTATTTGAACAAATCTTAGCTGAAAACTGTCCTAATCTGGAAAGGGAAACAGGCATTCAGATCCAGGAAATAGATCCCCTCCTAAAATCAATAACCGTTCAACACCTCGACATTTAATAGTGAAGCTTGCAAATTCCAAAGATAAAGAGAAGATCCTTAAAGCAGCAAGAGACAAGAAATCTCTGATTTTATGGGGAGGAGTATTAGGGTAACAGCAGACCTCTCCACAGAGACCTGACAGGCCAGAAAGGGCTGGCAGGATATATCCAGGGTCCTAAATGAGAAGAACATGCAGCCAAGAATACTTTATCCAGCAAAGCTCTCATTCAAAATGGAAGGAGAGATAGAGAGCTTCCAAGACAGGCAGGAACTGAAAGAATATGTGACCTCCAAACCAGCTCTGCAAGAAATTTTAAGGGAGACTCTTAAAATTCCCCTTTAAGAAGAAGTTCAGTGGAACATTCCACAAAAACAAGGACTGAATAGTTATCATGATGACACTAAACTCATATCTCTCAATAGTAACTCTGAACGTAAACGGGCTTAATGACCCCATCAAAAGGCGCAGGGTTTCAGACTGGATAAAAAAGCAGGACCCATCTATTTGCTGTCTACAAGAGACTCATTTTAGACAGAAGGACACCTACAGCCTGAAAATAAAAGGTTGGAGAACCATTCACCATTCAAATGGTCCTCAAAAGAAAGCAGGGGTAGCCATCCTTATATCAGATAAACTAAAATTTACCCCGAAGACTGTAGTGAGAGATGAAGAGGGACACTATCTCATACTTAAAGGATCTATCCAACAAGAGGACTTAACATTCCTCAATATATATGCCCCGAATGTGGGAGCTGCCAAATATTTAAACCAATTAATAACCAAAGTGAAGAAAAACTTAGATAATAATACACTTATACTTGGTGACTTCAATCTAGATCTTTCTACCCTCGATAGGTCTTCTAAGCACAACATCTCCAAAGAAATGAGAGCTTTAAAAGATACACTGGACCAGATGGATTTCACAGATATCTACAGAACTTTACATCCAAACTCAACTGAATACACATTCTTCTCAAGTGCACATGGAACTTTCTCCAGAATAGACCACATACTGGGTCACAAATCGGGTCTGAACCGATACCAAAAGATTGGGATTGTCCTCTGCATATTCTCAGACCATGATGCCTTGAAATTAGAACTAAATCACAACAAGAAGTTTGGAAGGACGTCAAACACGTGGAGGGGACGGACCATCCTGCTAAAAGATGAAAGGGTCAACCAGGAAATTAAGGAAGAATTAAAAAGATTCATGGAAACTAATGAGAATGAACATACAACCATTCAAAATCTTTGGGATTCAGCAAAAGCAGTCCTAAGGGGGAAATACATCGCAATACAAGCATCCATTCAAAAACTGGAAAGAACTCAAATACAAAAGCTAACCTTACACATAAAGGCGCTAGAGAAAAAACAGCAGATGGACCCTACGCCCAGCAGAAGAGAGTTAATTAAAATTCGAGCAGAACTCAACGAAATCGAGACCAGAAGAACCGTGGAACAGATCAACAGAACCAGGAGTTGGTTCTTTGAAAGAATTAATAAGATAGATAAACTATTAGCCAACCTTATTAAAAATAAGAGAGAGAAGACTCAAATTAATAAAATCATGAATGAGAAAGGAGAGATCACTACCAACACCAAGGAAATACAAACGATTTTAAAAAAATATTATGAACAGGTATACGCCAATAAATTAGGCAATCTAGAAGAAATGGACGCATTCCTGGAAAGCCACAAACTACCAAAACTGGAACAGGAAGAAATAGAAAACCTGAGCAGGCTAATAACCAGGGAGGAAATTGAAGCAGTCATCAAAAACCTCCCAAGACACAAGAGTCCAGGGCCAGATGGCTTCCCAGGGGAATTCTAGCAAACGTTTAAAGAAGAAATCATACCTATTCTACTAAAGCTGTTTGGAAAGATAGAAAGAGATGGAGCACTTCCAAATTCGTTCTATGAGGCCAGCATCACCTTAATTCCAAAACCAGACAAAGACCCCACCAAAAAGGAGAATTACAGACCAATATCCCTGATGAACATGGATGCAAAAATTCTCAACAAGATACTGGCCAATAGGATCCAACAGTACATTAAGAAAATTATTCACCAAGACCAAGTAGGATTTATCCCCGGGACACAAGGCTGGTTCAACACTTGTAAAACAATGTGATTCATCATATCAGCAAGAGAAAAACCAAGAACCATATGATCCTCTCATTAGATGCAGAGAAAGCATTTGACAAAATACAGCATCCATTCCTGATCAAAACTCTTCAGAGTGTAGGGATAGAGGGAACTTTCCTCGACATCTTAAAAGCCATCTACGAAAAGCCCACAGCAAATATCATTCTCAATGGGGAAGCACTGGGAGCCTTTCCCCTAAGATCAGGAACAAGACAGGGATGTCCACTCTCACCACTGCTATTCAACATAGTATTGGAAGTCCTAGCCTCAGCTATCAGACAACAAAAAGACATTAAAGGCATTCAAATTGGCAAAGAAGAAATCAAACTCTCCCTCTTCTCTGATGACATGATACTCTACATAGAAAACCCAAAAGCCTCCACCCCAAGATTGCTAGAACTCATACAGCAATTTGGTAGCGTGGCAGGATACAAAATGAATGCCCAGAAATCAATGGCATTTCTATACACTAACAATGAGACTAAAGAAAGAGAAATTAAGGAGTCAATCCCATTTAAAATTGCACCCAAAAGCATAAGATACCTAGGAATAAACCTAACCAAAGAGGTAAAGGATCTATACCCTAAAAACTATAGAACACTTCTGAAAGAAATTGAGGAAGACATAAAGAGATGGAAAAATATTCCATGCTCATGGATTGGCAGAATTAATATTGTGAAAATGTCAATGTTACCCAGGGCAATTTACACGTTTAATGCAATCCCTAAAAAAAAATAAAATAAAAAAATAAAATTAAAATTAAAAAAAAATAATGCAATCCCTATCAAAATACCATGGACTTTCTTCAGAGAGTTAGAACAAATTATTTTAAGATTTGTGTAGAATCAGAAAAGACCCCAAATAGCCAGGGGAATTTTAAAAAAGAAAACCATATCTGGGGGCATCACAATGCCAGATTTCAGGTTTTACTACAAAGCTGTGGTCATCAAGACAGTGTGGTACTGGCACAAAAACAGACACTTAGATCAATGGAACAGAAGAGAGAACCCAGAAGTGGACCCTGAACTTTATGGTCAACAAATATTCGATAAAGGAGGAAAGACTATCCATTGGAAGAAAGACAGTCTCTTCAATAAATGGTGCTGGGAAAATTGGGACATCCACATGCAGAAGAATGAAACTGGACCACTCTCTTGCACCATACACAAAGATAAACTCAAAATGGATGAAAGATCTAAATTTGAGACAAGATTCCATCAAAATCCTAGAGGAGAACACAGGCAACACCCTTTTGGAACTCGGCCACAGTAACTTCTTGCAAGATACATCCATGAAGGCAAAAGAAACAAAAGCAAAAATGAACTATTGGGACTTCATCAAGATAAGAAGCTTTTGCACAGCAAAGGATACAGTCAACAAAACTCAAAGACAACCTACAGAATGGGAGAAGATATTTGCAAATGACGTATCAGATAAAGGGCTAGTTTCCAAGATCTATAAAGAACTTATTAAACTCAACACCAAAGAAACAAACAATCCAATCATGAAATGGGCAAAAGACATGAAGAGAAATCTCACAGAGGAAGACATAGACATGGCCAACATGCACATGAGAAAATGCTCTGCATCACTTGCCATCAGGGAAATACAAATCAAAACCACAATGAGATACCACCTCACACCAGTGAGAATGGGGAAAATTAAGAAGGCAGGAAACCACAAATGTTGGAGAGGATGCGGAGAAAAGGGAACCCTCTTACACTGTTGGTGGGAATGTGAACTGGTGCAGCCACTCTGGAAAACTGTGTGGAGGTTCCTCAAAGAGTTAAAAATAGACCTGCCCTTCGACCCAGCAATTGCACTGTTGGGGATTTACCCCAAAGATTCAGATGCAATGAAACGCTGGGACACCTGCACCCCGACGTTTCTAGCAGCAATGTCCACAATAGCCAAACTGTGGAAGGAGCCTCGGTGTCCATCGAAAGATGAATGGATAAAGAAGATGTGGTTTATGTATACAATGGAATATTACTCAGCCATTAGAAACGACAAATACCCACCATTTGCTTCAATGTGGATGGAACTGGAGGGTATTATGCTGAGTGAAGTAAGTCAATCGGAGAAGGACAAACAGTGTATGTTCTCATTCATTTGGGGAAATTAAATAATAGTGAAAGGGAATATAAGGGAAGGGAGAAGAAATGTGTGGGAAATATCAGAAAGGGAGACAGAACATAAAGACTCCTAATTCTGGGAAACGAACTAGGGGTGGTGGAAGGGGAGGAGTGCGGGGGGTGGGGGTGAGTGGGTGACGGGCACTGAGGGGAACACTTGACGGGATGAGCAGTGGGTGTTATTCTGTATGTTGGTAAGTTGAACACCAATAAAAAATTTATTTATTTTAAAAAATAAATAAATAAATAAAAATAAAAAAATAAAAGATATCTAAAATATTGTTAAACTGATGACAATGATGATTCCTCAATATTATTTCTAAGTGAAGGAATTTTTTAAACTTTCATCTTTGTGTTTTCTGCAGGTCTGAATCCTTATAATGAGTTTATGTATATCAATTTTACAAAAATAATAAAGCAGTCTAACCCCAGACTGAATGAAACATGTCAACTTGTTAACAGCAATTAATTCAGGATGAAAAGGGATGAATGACTTATTTTGTTCTTTATGTTTTCAACATTTTAAAATAAACTATTTAATAAGTGCAGTTATAATTTTAGAAATTTAATTAGAATATATAGGTATCACATATACACACATGCATATATATAAGTAATATAAAATACACAGAAGCTACTCATACAAAAAAATTACTCGGGAATCTTTAGATCAGTATAAATCAGTAAGATTTTCCAGCACTCTAACAGCTTTAATACAGAAATAGGCACCTATATAAACCTGAGGAAATGTGTGTGTGTGTGTGTGTGTGTGTGTGTGTGGTGGGGTGGGGGGGTGTTCCTAAAGCCTTTTATAAAAAGAAAAAATAATAATCAACGATTTAACAAATTCTCTAGGGAAACTTCAATATAGCTACATACACTGTATGATTAAGACTCTAATGTTTAATATACAATTTTCTCTTCTAAGTTATAAACCATAGTATAAGTATCATTTGGAAACCAAAAAAAAAAAAAAAAAAAGAGCCTTATGGAATATCTTTCAAAAATCCAGTGTTTTTCAATTGTCAATCAAAACAGAAGGCCAATGACCAGTAAGAGATGGCTGATGAGAACACTCTTTTTACCCTCTTGAATTAGGTCTTTAAGAGCTGTGCAAATTTAAAGCAAAAGTCCTGCCTCTGCTAGTAGAGCCAATGATAAATGATACAAGTACTACTTAAACTCACTCTATTCGACAAACTGACATTCTATGAAAGGCTTTTATACACATTTATCATATTACCAATAGCCCAGAATCACACTTCAAAGGCAAAGGGAAAAATATGGCTGTTGTCAGATAAACACAATTTACAATTTTATAATAATGTAGTAAAAATAACTGAGAAAAACTGAAAGAAGAAAAATATCTAATTAATATTCTATCATTTCAATTTAATTCCATTCAAGTAAAATGTATTTCTAATGGTTAAACTTTATATAAGATAGTGTGATATTGGTGCAAGGATAGGCAAACCAATGGGAGTAGAATAAACATTTATAAAACAAATCTACACATATATGGTCTTGTGATTTTTGACAAAGTTTCCACTGCAATTCAGGGTTCCCCCTGAAAGGACTGCCTTTATAATAAATGATCTTTATTGATCTACTAGAAATTCAAATGGGAAAAATCTTAACCTTGACCCCTACACCTCACAGCATACTCAAAAATTAATTTGAAATGGATCAAAGGCCTAAAATGTGGAAGCAAAAGTAATCAAACTTCTTAGAAAATACATGTAAGGAGAACTTCATGACCCAGGAGCAGGAAAACATTAAATGAATAAAACTTAGGATATAGGACAAAATTAAAATGAACTTCTGTTCATCAAAATACACCATTAAGAGAGTGAAAAGACAGGTTTAAATTGGGGGGAAATGTTTGTAATGCTTATTTGTAACTACAACGCATTTTTAAAACCCTCACAAATCAATAAGAAAAATACAGATAACCCAATAGAAAACTGGGTGATAGACTTCAAAAGATGCTTCAAAAAAAGGTAATCCAGCAACCAATAGACTTAGGAAAAAGTATTCAACGTCATTAGTCTTCAGAAAAGTACAAATCACAAACGAAATACCACCACACAATTTCCACAATGGCTAAAATTAAAAAGATTAGTAATATCAAGTACTGGAGAGGATGTGGAACAAATGAAGTTCTTACACATTACTGGTGGAGGAAATTGATACAAACACTTAAAAAATGAATGGCAGTACCAGATATTCCATTCCTGTGTATACACAAGAGAAATGAAAATGTACATCCACCAAAAGACATGTACAAGAATGTTTACAGGATCCTTATTTACAATACCTAAGAACTGGAAACAGTCCAAGTGTCCATCAATACACGGTGGTGTATTGAATTGCGTATAATTGTATATAACTGAATTATTACACAATAATTTAAAAATGAACTACTGTAGACAACTTAGATGAATCTTACAGATACACTAAATGAAAGGAATCAGATCCAAAAAAAGTTCAACTGTATGACTCTATTTATGTGAATTTAAGTAGCACACAAAAACAGGAAATAAAAGATAGTGGTTAACCATAGGGGTTACTGAGAAAAGGCATAAAGAAGCCTTCTGATGTGCTGGACATGTTTTAGATCTTGATCGGGGTGGAGATTATGAGTATACACAAATTCAACTAACTGTACAGTTAAGTTTTGTGTACAGTCAGTGACATCTCCACTTAAAAAGAAAGTTCACTTGATTTTTTATTTATATTATGTAAACATTGAGAATCAACAATGTTTTATAAAAATATCCAAGATTCATAAAGTTATTACTAATAATTATGAATGTACAAAAAAGCTATATGAAACATTCATAATTTTAAGTACATTTTCCAATTGATAAAGTCGAACTATAAAAAATTCACATTTAAAAACATTTAGTCTACTAAAAATTTCACAACCCATATGTTAGAATTTCTCTTTTTAAAAAATGTATTGAGCTATAGACTACATAGAATTATTCTTCCTGTGACTGTTCACCATGATACTTTTCATCCCTTTTATAGAGAGGTGCTCTTTTTTAGAAGAAATGATAAGGTTGTACCATAAAAATTCCAAAAGCTGTTCTTAAGACTTCATTCCACTATCAACTTTAGTTCTCTTCTTTCAAATACCTTCCATTTAAGGTATTCTAATTTTCTGTTCTGTAGTTGCTTAGAAGGCCACTCACCTATCTTCTTTCAAACATAAAAATAAGGGCAGCCTGGGTGGCTCAGAGGTTTAGTGCCACCTTCAGCCCACGGTGTGATCCTGGAGACCAGGGATCAAGTCCCATGTCGGGTTCCCAGCATGGACCTCCTTCTCCATCTGCCTGTGTCTCTGCCTCTCTCTCTCCCTCTCTGTCTCTCATGAATAAATAAAATCTTTAAAAATTAATAATTGTTTAAAAAATAAAATAAAAACAAAATAAACCAACCAAACACACACACACACATAAAACCTATTTTTAAAAGTATTTCTTCATTTTATACAGATACCTTTTGCTCTATCTATATACATGTATGTTCTAGCAACTGATAATAAACAGAATTAAAGTGTTTTTTAAAAACCACTCTATTGAGACATGATTGACATAACAAACAGCTGTATTTATTTAACATATGTAATTTGAGAAGTTTGGAGATCGATATACACCCATGAACCATCACCCAATTCTATGCCATAAAACATATCCATAACCTCCAAAAATTTCTTCTTGTCCTGTGTTTTTACTTATGTAATTGAAGATGTTAAGTCGATAAAAATAACCAAGATGAATCTTAAAATGCAAACTAACATCTGCTTGAAATAACTTCAAATAATTACAACTTTTCAGTTCACCTAACTTGATTTAAAATTTAAAAAGCATTTTAGCTGAAAATCCTGTTTTGTTTTTCCTGGCAGAACTATCTGTAAGAAATAACGTAAAACTCAAACTATTCATCTAGAACAGCATTCCTCAAACTTTAACAAGTATATGAGTGACCAAGGGATCTCATTAGAATGTCTAAGAAGCTCAGAAGTGACGTCTAAGCTGCTGGTCCATATACTACACTCTGAACAGTAAAAGATTTCAAACACTTAATACTAGAATTTATTTTTTTTTAACTAACTAAATACTAGAATTTATTTTTTTTAAGATCTACTTATTCATGAGAGACACAAAGAAAGCGAGGCAGAGAAAGAGATAGAGGGAGAAGCAGGCTCCACTGTAGGGAGCCCGATGTGGGACTCCATCCCGGGGCTCAGCGATCACACCCTGAGCCAAAGGGAGACACTCAACCACTGAGGCACCCAGGTGTCCCTAAATACTAGAATTTAAATCACAATTTTATTAAAAGACCATTTAGTTTAGGGTTTTTTTTTTTTTCCTTCCCTAGCGGCATGGGTAAATTTACCCTGACAATTGTTAATTTGATTTGGGCTTCATTAGATTTATTTTATTTGAGAGAGAGAAAGAGATAGAGAACCTGTGCAAGCCAGTGAGGGGGGGAAGGGAAAGAGGCAGAAGGAGAGGGTCTCAGTCCAGGACCCCTGAGATCACGACCGGAGCCCAAACCAATAGTATTGGTTATAAATTAAAATTTTAAATTTTAAATTTTAAATTTTATTTATTTATTATAAATAAATTTATCATAAATTTATTTTTTATTTATTAAAATTTAAATTTTATTTAAAAATTTTAAATAAAATTTTGGTGGATGATGCATAACCAACTGATCCACCCAGATGTGCCTGATCTGATTTCATTTATGACATATATACTTTTAAATCAGAATTGTCATACTGCTATAGTGAAAAAGAATTTTTGCAAATGTCTGTCTAGCTTAAATTGATATGGCATTGTATATTTTGAAGCAAAGATACATGTAGACAGTTCCCAACTCAGGATGGTTAGAATTTTTTGACTTTACAATGGTGTAAAAGCAATACACATAAAAGCAATACACATTCAACAGAAACTGTACTTCAAATTTTGATTTTTTTTCCCCAGGCTAGCAAGATGCAGTTGCAATACTCTCCAATGATGCTGGGCCGGAGCAGCAAGCTGCAGCTCCCAGTCAGCCAAGCAATCACAAGGGTAAACAACTGATAACCATTCTGCACCCATACAGTCATTTTGTTTTTCATTTTCAATACAATTTTAAATAAACTGCATGAGATATTTAACACTTTAATTATGAGATAGGTTCTGTGTTAGATTTCACTCAACTGTAGGTTAATGTTAGTGTTCCGAGACGTTTAAGACAGGTTAGGCAAAGCTATTGTGTTCTACAGGTTAGGCATATTAAATGCATTTTCAACTTACAATATTTTTGGGACATAAACCTATCATAAGTCGAGGAAGACTATATTCCCTTTAGACATTGCTAGGTTTGCAGCTATTAAAGTTTCAAGAGAGCCTGATAAAGAAGGGAGTATACAAACTTGAACACTCAAGTGCTTCAAACTGCTTTGTTAGGAAAATGATGTCTTTGAATTTTTTTTCATGGTGAATAAAGAATTGGTCCCCAAATATGTCTTTTTAAAAGACATATTGTCATATGACATATGTCATTTGACATAAAACTGTCAAAATGATGTCTTTGAATTTTTTTTCATGGTGAATAAAGAATTGGTCCCCAAATATGTCTTTTTAAAAGCACAAAAGGAATAATATAAAAAGTTCATTTCTGGCTATGCCTTCATTTTAAAGGCTATTCTTCCTAACAATTTTACTATCTACTTAAAATTTTATTGACAAAAATTTCCACTTGGGTGCTTTGCTGATGAAGACCATTCTAAGTAAATGTTGTTTTCTTTATAAGGCTAGAATCTTTATAGAAGTGAATGATTATGAGATGCAGAATAAAAGAAAGATAGAATTAATATAAAATATGGAACATTAAAATTTAATGAAAGAAAGATAATTCTTGAAAGAAATCTGAAATGGCTACAGATGTAAGCAACATGCAAGCTGTAAACAGTATCATATTCCAATCTCAATTTAATGTCAAAATATCCCTAAATAGAGCCCCAAAATGAACTGGTGAAAAACATTTCAGGGCACAATACTGATAATGGCAACAAAACCCAATAATAGTCAAAATTTATGCACTACTATAAACTTACTTAACTTGCACTTAGAATATTCAAATTATAATTACTTTCTTTCCCTGTTTATCCCTGTCCTGCTCTAGGTTTAAACTAAAAGATGTCATCCCTTATTATCCATTTTATTTTTCTATTTTCTTGCAATTTGCATTTTAACTTTACAAAAGAAATAAAACCAGAAGAACTTAATAGTTTTTTGAGTAAAACTGAAATAAAATAAATGGATAACCATTTGGGAAAAGTAAATAAGATTCTTGCTCCTCAGCATGGACAAAAATAAACTTCATGTAGATTAAAATTTTGATGTAAAAATGAAATCACAAAAACACCTAAGAACATGAATCTAACTAATTTTATTATGTAATCTAACATTTTCCAGTTGATAGATGCTAACTTTATCATATATTAAATTCTTTAAAGGCTATTCCTTCCTAACAATTTTACTATCTGCTTAAAATTTTATTAACAAAAATTTCCTAATCGTGCTGAAGTTTTTAAGCATCACATACTCCCAAAGGGAGAAACCATATACAAAGAAACTTGGGATTTGATTATGTAAAAATTAAAAGTAAATGTGTTAGAAAATACTATAGGCAAATGTAGAAGGCAAATGATGACCTGGAGAAAATATTTGTAATAAAAATGACAGTCAATATTCTTTATGTATAAAGAATATCAGAAAATAGTAAGATAAAATCTGATAAGAAAATAGCATGGGACATGAACAAGCAATTCAAAGACAGGCAATAAGCATATTTTAAATGTTCATTCTCAGTAGAATCACTGAAATCCAAATAAAAAAAAAAACAGTGATACCACATTTTGCTCATATATTGGCAAAGGTATTTTAAAATGCCTATTATCCAATGTCAATAAGAGCTGGCCGTTTAAAATAGGAGCCAAGTATGGTAGATTTGAGGAAATAACTGAAAGAAACGTAAATAGAAGTGGCTGCTTAAGGACATGTAAGACTGCCATTATGGCGGGCTTCACTGATGTTGGAAATGGTAAATTTTAGTAAATTTAGTCTGCATGGTTACATGATTCTTTTAGCAGTGCTCAACAGGGTATACAGAGGATATACTGAAAGCTGAATTCAGAGTGTTTTTGCAAAGGAAGTGTGGTAAAATGAAAAGGGTGCAAGAGATAATAATAGGCTAGGAGAAAACGAAGGGAAGGAGTCATTCACATAATTAATATTTATTAAGTCCCATGTGATCTGACATACAGGAAGATCATTCTTTCTTTCTTTCTTTCTTTAACATATGTAACCATCTTAACCATTTGTGTATACGTATGTGTGTCCAATACTAAGCACTCACTAAATGTTGTCCGTGATTTGTAAAAGGCATCATTCTGATCAGTTAGCCATTCTTTTTAAAGATTTTATTCATTTATTCAAGAGAGAGACAGAGAGAGAGGCAGAGACATAGGCAGAGGGAGAAGCAGGCTCCCCGCGGGAGCCCTATGTGGGACTCAATCCAAGGACCCTGGGATCACAACCTGAGCCAAAGCAGATACTCAACCACTGAGCCACCCAGGTGTCCCCAGTTAACCATTCTTTAACTGAAATACATTTCCCCCTTTTATTGAAATATGATTAATATAAATTATGATTACTCATTTTATATGTACAGCATTAAGATCTGACTTACATATTTTGCAAAATTATAATAAATTCAGTTAACATCTACCATCTGATTTAGATTCAATAAAAAGACATGAAAAAATAAGAAAAATTTTTCCACATAATAACACATAGGATTTACTCTTTTTTTTTTTTTTTAATTTTATTTATTTATGATAGGCACACAGTGAGAGAGAGAGAGAGAGAGAGGCAGAAACACAGGCAGAGGGAGAAGCAGGCTCCATGCACCGGGAGCCCGACGTGGGATTCGATCCCGGGTCTCCAGGATCGCGCCCTGGGCCAAAGGCAGGCGCTAAACCGCTGCGCCACCCAGGGATCCCAGGATTTACTCTTTTAACAACTTTCCCATATATCATACAGCAGTGGTAACTGTAGTCATTATGTTGTACATTACATTCCTAGTACTTCTTCATCTTATAACTAAATGTACGTTTATACCTTTGATCACCTTCCTCCAATTCCCCATCCCCTCAATCCTTTATAACCACAAGTCAGATCTCTTTTTCTGAGTTTGGTTTTTGTTTTGTTCTTTTGGATTCCACACTTAAGAGCATACAGTATTTGTCTTTTCCCTGTTTGACATACTTTACTAAGCATAATGCCTGCCCTCAAGGTATCCATTCATGTTGTCACAAATAGCAGGATTTCCTTGTTTTGTTTTGTTTTTTATGGCTGAATAATATTACATTGTATATATCTGATATACAATGTATATGAGATATATAGAATGTATATCACTTCTTTATCTGTTCATCTCTTGATGAACACTTAAGTTGTTTCCATGTCTTGACTATTGTAAATAATGCTGCTATGAACAGGGGGTGATTTTTTGATTAGTGTTTTCATTTCCTTTGGATATATTCCCAGAAATGGAATTGCTGGAACATTTGGTAGTTCCATATTTTAACTTTTTGTGGATCCTCCATACTGTTGTTTTCCATAGCAGCTGTACCAATTTACAATCCCACCAACAAGAAAAGAAGTATTCTGGTTTCTCTATATAATCAGCAGTATTTTGTTATTTCTTGTCTTTTTGATGGTGACCATTCTGACAGGTCTGTGGTGATATCTCATTGTGGTTTTGAGTTGCATTTCCCTGATGATTAGCGATGTTGAGCATCTTTTCATGTACCTATTTGCCTTTCATATGTCTTCTTTCGAGAAATATATATTCATGTTCTTTGACCATATGCAAATTAAATCACTTGCTTTTTTCTATTGGCTTGTATGAGTTTTAAAAATATATTTTAGATAATAACCCCTTATTAGGAATCTGGTTTGTGGTTTACAAATATTTTTCCCCATTCAGTATGTTGTCTTTTTACTTTGTTGATGGTTTCTTTTGCTATGAAGAGCTTTTCAGTTTGGTGTAATCCTACTTGTTTAGTTTTTATTTTATTGCTTGTGCTTTAGATGTCACACTCAAAAAGTCACTGCTGAGACCCACATCAAGAAATTTTTTCCCTGTATTTTCTTCTAAGAGTTTCATGGTTTCAGGTTTTACATTTAAGCCTTTAAATTCTACTTTGAGTTAAATTTTCATGAGTGTTATAAGATAGAAGTGAAGTTTCATTCTTTTAAATGTGAGTATCCAATTTTCCCAGCACCATTTATTTAAGATACTGTCTTTTCTCAGTTAAATATAATCAGCTCCCTTGTCAAAATTAGTTGGATGTATATATTTGGGTTTATTCTGGGCTTTTGATTCTGTTTCATTGTTTTCTTTTTTTTCTGATTTTATGCCAGTACCATACTGTTTTATTTACTATAACTTCATAGTATAGCTTGATATCAGAAGGTGTGATGCCTCCTGCTTTGTTCTTCTTTCTTAGGATTACTTTGGCTTTTGGGGGGGGGGGTCTTCTGTAGCTTCATACAAATCTTAGGATTTTTATTTCAGTAATAAATGCCTCTGAAATCTTGTTAGGGTTTGCACTGGGTCCACAGATGGCCTTTGGTAGTATTCATATTTTAACAATATTAATTCTTCTAGTCCATGAAAACAGAGTACCTTTATATTTATTTCTGTCTTCAATTTCTTTCACTGATGTTTAATTTCCCCTTTAATTTCTTCTTTGATCCCTTGGTTGATCAGGAATGTGTTGTTTAATTTCCATACTGAATTTTCCAGTTTTTCTTTTGTTACTGATTTTAGTTTCATATCATTGTGGTCAGGGAAAATAGTTGGTATGATTTCAGTCTTCTTGTATTTGCTAAAATTTGTAGCCTCATTTCTACCCTAGAAAATGTTCCTTGTGCACTTAAGAACATGTATACTACTGTTTTCGGATAGAAAATGTTCTGCATGTAACAATGTTAAATCCATTTGATCTATAGTGTTCAAATCTACTATTTACTTGTTGATTCTTTGCATAATGTATCCATTGTTGAGAGTGGGATATTAAGGTCTCCAGCTATTTTTGTATTGCCATTTATTTTTTTTATTTTAGCTCTGTCAGAGTTTGCTTTTTATATTTCGGTGCTCCCATGCTGGACACATATATTATCTACAATTGTTATATCTTCTTGATATAACAAGAAGGGTTGACTTCTTTATCATTATATAACAACTTTTGTCTCTTTTTTTACAATTTTTAGTTTAAAGTCTACTTTGCCTGATATAAATATAGCTACCCCTTTTTTATTTTGTTTACCATTTACTTGGAAAATTGTCTTCCATCCCCTTTCAGTCTATGTGTGTCTTTAAGGCTAAAACGACTCTCTTATGAACCTCAAGTCATTGGTTATTTTTCCTGTTTTATCTATTCAGCCAATCTATGTCTTTTGACTGGAAAATTTCATCTGTTTACATTTAAAATAATTATTGTGACAGTTATTTTCTTTTGATATTTTGTGTATGTTACCCCATTCTTTCCTGGTCTGAAAATTTTCATTAAGAACTCTGCCCATTATCTTATAGATTGTGGGCGGCCACGGACTAGCTGGAGTAACTAGACCAAACCAGGCCCGGACTTGTGTCCTTCATTCACTCAAAAGGCTCGGGAGCCTAAAGGGTGAATAGTTGGTTGACGCTTGAGAAAGGGCTTGAGCAATGGTTTTCAGAGCTTGCTTTTACGTGATCGTCCACATAGATACAATTTATTCTGGCCTGGTCATAAACTTAAATAAGGGTCTGTGCTGTCCTTGCTGGTCTGTTAACCATATATAATGTATCTTCGAGGTATATATACCTGGAGCAACAAGCTTATCTATTAATCAGGACCCTAAATCTTCTGGTGCCTGTGGATCTGTCTTGCATGCTGATAAAGGGAAAGCTTGGCGGGATTCACAAATATGCTAAGAATGGACCTTCCTTATCTGTTTTGCTTATGCTATATAATGCCGTAGAACCTTGAATAAAGCTGACACTGCTTGGACATCATCCACTGTGTCCCTCCTGTCCCCATCTCTTTACTTTTATTTTCCTCATCCCCTTACCTTCAGGACCCTGATCGTGTTGCCGCAGAGTGCGTAACAATAGATGAGTTCCCTTGAATGTTACATCTCTTTTTCTCTTACTACTTCTAAAATTCACGGTCTTTGACTTTTCAATTATAATGTATCTTGGTGTAGTCCTATTTGGGGTCTGCATATTTGGGTTCCTTATGGCCTCATGGATCTGGATGTCCATTCCTCTTCCCCGATTTAGGAAGTTTTCAATCATTACTGCTAAAATATACTTTCTGTTTATTTCTCTTTATGGTATTCCCCTAATATGAATATTGTTTCTTTTCATTGTGCTTCATAGGTCCTATAGGTTTTCTTCACTGTTTCATTTTTTTCCCTTTTGCTTCTGAGTAATGTCAAATGTTCTATCTTCCAGGTCATTAATTCTTTCTCCCACTTAGTCAAGTTTTCTTTTGACGATCTCTATTGAATTCTTCCATTTAGTTATTGTGTTTTTCAACTCTAGGATTATTGTTTCTATTCTGTTTGAACTTCTCATTTTTGTTCATGCATTGATTTCCTAATTTCATTTAGTTGTTTGTGTTATTCACTATACTTCTTCAAATGGGTTTTTCTCAATTCTTTGACAGCTCACAGAGCTACATTACTTTAGGTGCAGTTACTAAAGCTTTATTAATTTCCTTTGGTGGTGTTATACTTTTACTTGATTTTTTGTGATCCTTGATTCCTTGCATTGATATTTGTGTACTGGAGTAAGCAGGCTTCTTTCCCAGACTGCAGATTTTCTTGGCAGAAACAGTTTTTCACTAGTCAGCTTGGTTTCATTTTCTGGGCATCTTTGCTAATAAAGACTATTCTTGAGCAGGTGGGACTTTCTATTAGAGTTTACTTTTAGACAAAGTAACTGTTTGAGCTCTAAGGATAGGAGGTATGACAGTGTGCCTTTGGCTGAGAACAGGTGGACATGATTGCTGGCTTGGTTCACTGCTCAAGTGAGACTGAAGGATGAGCTCCACTGTTGCCTGGGTTCTCTCATCAGGCTTATTAGACAGCCATGGCTGGTTACTATAGTCAGCAGTAGGTAAGATTATGAATTAGATACCGTGACCTGGGAGGTCAGCAAGACAAGACCCATGGCCTATAGTGTTCTTTATTTGGGGATCAAAATCAGATAAGAGTATACAATGAATTCTCTGGTTGGGTGAAGCCATGAGTCTTGCTCTACAGATAGGGGAAGCCATGTGCTGTGCCCTAGGTTCAAGTGCCACTGCAGGCATGACTGTTGAATGGGCTATGCAGCTTCCCATGTGCTTAGGTTCCCTGAACAGGCTAAAGGTTGCATTCAGCAATGAATAGGCCTACAAACTAATTTCCCTGCTCAGGAGCAGCAAGAAAAGCAGCTCTGAAGCTAGTAAGGCTTTTTGTGGTCTTAACTTAAGCCAACCTGTGCCCCAAGTTTCCTGGCAACAGGGCTGCTGGCTTTGTTCTGCAAACTATCAGCTTCTCAGCCTGTCTCTTGGTTCAAACTTTACTGGGTTAAACAACTTTTTGTTGTTTTTGTCAGATGGTGCTAGGAGCCAGGCTTCACAGCAGGTGGGGCTGTGAGTCAGCTCTCTGCCTACGAGGAAGGAAGGAAAGGGTAGGGAAGGGTCCCTTGAATCAGCTCCCAATTTTCTCAAACAGGCTTCCCAATTGAGAGCTACCCTCAGCCTCAGGTTAGGCTTTGTTCTGGAGGCAAGTAGCTCTGCTTATCCATTTCTAGGCTTGAGTGTTGCTAGGTTATCAGGTGTTCCTGCCAGCCATTCTAGTCATAGGGGACTAAGAGTTATACTCTGGAGTAGAAATGACTATGACTCAGTTCCCTTTCATATGTGAGGGCAAACCAAGATCTAAGGCCATCAAAACTTCATTTCAGGATCCAAATCAGGCAGACCTGAATCTTGATGAGGTCGCTGGTCAGAGTGTACCTCTGACTTGGTTCTACAGATGGGCAAAACCACTGGTTGGGACTACTATTTGGGCTCTACAGGTATGAATTTGGTCTGCCATAATCTGAATGCCTACAGCAAGCCTCACACCATTGCTCCACCAGCCAGATTCCCAGTGGTTGAGACCTGAAGATTCCCCTATAATCCCCATGGAGTAAGAATAGCATAGGGACTCCTATGAAGTAACCCATAACACTGGGGAGGCTAGATGTCTACTCAGACTCTCTTTTTCCATTGGAGGAATTACAGGCTTGGTGGGGGTCTGTATGGTGCTACTCTCAACTGGGTTGGTGGGGGGAGTATACAGTTAGCATGTAGCTACTTCTCTTATTCTTGTATGTCTTAATCTCTGCGGTACAGGGGGGTGCTTCAGCCTCATTCCAGAGTTCTAGGATTCTCTCAGTGGTGTCTTGCCTATGAATAGTTCTTGTGAGAGGGGAACAGGCAGGAATGATCTATGTCACCATCTTATCTCATTCTTCCACCTTAACCAACCATACTTAAGTATATAAGTCAGTGGTACTAAACATATTAACACTGTACAATCCTTATCCATATCCATAACTCTCTTCATCTTGTAAACGGAAACTCTATACCCATTATAACCCCCTATCTCCCAGTCCCAGTCCCTGGCAATTACCATTTTACTTTCTGTCTCTGTAATTTTGCCTACTGTAGAATCTCATATAGGTGGAATCATACAGCATTTGTCTTTTTATGACTGGCTTATTTCATTTAGCATAGTAACCTCAAGTTTCATCCATATTGTAATAAAGTCAGAATTCTATTCCTTTTCAAGGTTGAATTGTATTCTAGTATGTATATATTCCAGTGTGTGTGTGTGTACATAAATATTATATATATGTTGCTTGTATGTATGTATGTGTGTGTGTGTGTATACATACACACATATGCTGCTTATTCATTCATCCATTGACAGACATTGGCTGATTCCACATTTTAGCTATTGTGATAATGCTGCAATGAAATAATCAAAACAAACACCTCTTTGAGATCATGCTTTCAAACCTTTTGGATAGAGACCCAGAAGTGAAACTGCTATATCATAATGGTAATTCTATTTTAAATTTTTTTGAGAAACTGCCATACTGGTTTTCACAGCACTGTACTATTTAACATTTCTACCAACAGTGAACAAGGATTCCAATTTCTTCAATCTTGCTAACACTGCTACTTTCTGGGTTTGGGAGGTTTGTTTTGTTTTGATAGCAGCCTCCTAATGGACATAAACCAATTAGACCCATCCTAATGGTTCTTACTGTAGTTTTGATTTCTACTTCCCAATGGTTAGTGATGTTTGAATATCTTTCCTTGAAACTTTATTGGCCATTTATATATATGTTCTTTGGAGAAATGTCTATTTAGTCCCTTGCTTGGTCAAAATGTTTTCTTTAATTTTTTTAAATTTATTTATGATAGTCACACAGAGAAAGAGAGAGAGAGGCAGAGACATAGGCAGAGGGAGAAGCAGGCTCCATGCACCGGGAGCCCGACATGGGATTCGATCCCGGGTCTCCAGGATCGAGCCTGGGCCAAAGGCAGGCGCTAAACCACTGCGCCACCCAGGGATCCCTGGTCAAGATGTTTTCTTGTTGAGTTTTGATAGTCCTCATATATTCTATGTATATATTCCAAATACAACATTGTTGAGGCTTTTGTGCTATGTTTTAAGAGTTTTATAGTTTTAGGTCTATCTTCAAGTTTTTGATCCATTCTGAATTAATTTTTGTATATGTTGTTAGATAAGGGTTCAACTGCAGTCTTCTGCATGTGATTATCCAATTTTCACAATGCCATATATTTAAAAAAGACTATCTTTTCCCTACATAATGGTCTTGTTATCCTTGTCAAAAATCTTCCGAACATAAAAACAAGGATTTATTATTGAATTCTCTATTCTATTTCATTGTTCTATATACCTGTCTTTATGACAGTACCACACTATTTTGATTACTCTTGCTTTGCAGTAAGTTCTGAAATCAGGAAATGTGAATCCTCTAGCTTCTTTTTCAAGATTGTTTTGGTTATTCAGGGTCCCTTGAGATTCCACACGAATTACAGAATTTTCTATTTTTGAAAAAAAATTCATTAAGATTTTGATGATTATACTGACTCTGTAATTATTTTGTATTAACATCTTAACAAGAGTAAGTTGTCCAAACTATGAACATTTATGTCCTCTTTAATTTCTTTCAGCAACACTTTACAGTTTTCATAGTATAAGTCTATCATCTCCCTGATTAATTCCTAAGTATTTTATTCTTTCTAATGCTATTACAAATAGAATTTTTTTCATCATTTCCTTTTCATTGTTAGTGTACAGAAATGCAATGATTTTTTGGTGTCGACTTTGTACCCTGCTACTTTGCTCAATTCATTCACTAGTTCTGTTTTTCTACATATAAGATCTTATCATCTGCAACAGAGATCATTTTACTTCTTCCTTTCCAATTTGGATAGCTTTTATTTCTCTTTCTTAACTAACTGATCTGGCTAGAACTTCCAACACTATGTTTAGCAGAAGTGGTGAAAGTGGGCATCCTTGACTTGTTCCTGATCTTAAAGGAAAAACTTTCAGTCTTTCACTGATGAGCATGATGTTTGCTGGAGGTTTTCTTATAGATGGTGTTTATTCTGTTGAGATAATTTCCTTCAATTCCTACTTTGTTGAGTGTTTTTATCATGAAAAGGTACTGAATTTTGTCAAATACTTTTTATGAATCAACTGAGATGATCACATTTTTTTCTTTCCCTGTTCTTTTAAGAGATAATTACATTGTTTGACTTCCATATACATTCCAGGAATATAACCCACTATATTTATGGTGCATAATCTTTTTAAATACACTTCGTAATTCAGTTTTCTAGTATTTTGTTGACAATTTTTGCATCAATATTCATAAGGGATATTAGTCTGTAGTTTCCTTTTCTTATGGTGTCTTTTTTCTGGCTTTGGTATTAGGGAAGGCTGACCTCACGGAATGAGCTAAGTATTCCCACCACTTCAATTTTTAAAAAGCTTGAGAAAGACTGGTATTGGTTCTTCTTTAAATGTTTGATAGAACTCACCAGTGAAGTCATCAGATCTAGGGCTTCTGTTTGGAGGACAAGTTTTTGTTATTAATTCAATCTCTCGCCTAATTACACGTCTATTCAACCTAATTCTTCATGAGTTCAGGTAGCTTTTGTATTTCTAGGAATCTGTGCATCTTATCTGATTATCCAATTTGCTGGCATATTGTTCTTCAATAATACTTTTCTTTCCATAGAATTGATAGTAATGCCCCACTTTAATTTCTGGTTTTAGTAATATGAGTCTTCTTTCTTCTTAGTCCATCTAGCTAAAGCTTTGTTAATTTTGTTGACATTAAAAAAAAATTGTTGACATTTTCAGAGAACCATATTTTAGCTTGACTTATTTTCTCTATCGTTTTCTTAATTCCATATATCACTGCTCTCATCTTTATTATTTCCTTTCTGTTAGATTTGGGTTTAGTATATTCTTTTCTAGTTCCTTAAGTTGTAAAGTTAGTTGCTGATCTGTTATTTTCCTTGTTTTTTAATGTATTTATAGCCATAAAGTTTCCCCTTGATACCACTTTCAGTGCCCCATAAATTTTGGCCATGTTGTTTCATTTTCATTTGTCTCTAAGTAGTTTCTAATTCCCTTGTGATTTCTTATTGTCTTAACAACAATTGTTAAATTTCTACAGATCTGTGATAAAATTCTGAGTTTCTCTTCTGTTACTGATTTGTAACTTTATCTTGTGATCAAGAAGATAATTTGTATTATATCTATCTTTTAAAATCTACTGAGATTAATTTGTGGACTAATATATGGTCTACCTTGGAAAATGAGCCATGTGTATTTCATAACAACGTGTATACTGTTGTTTTTATCGAGTAGAGTGTTCTGTATATGTCTGTTAGATCTGGTTGGTTTACTGTGTTGCCTTCTGTCTGGTTATTCTATCCATTACTGCAAAAAGGCTATTAAAGTTTCCAACTATTCATGTAGATCTAATTCTTCCTTCAATTACATCAGTTTGGGACACATATATTTTGCTGGTCATTAGTTATGTAAATATTTATAATTGTTTTAACTTCTTGCTACATTGAACCTTTTATTAATATATAATTGTCCTTTATCTACTGTAACCATTTTTGATTTAAAGTTTATTTTATTTGATACTATTTTAGCTGCATTTGCTCTCTTTTGGTTATATTTGCAAGGAATATCTTTGTCCTTCCTTTCACTTTGTGTCTTGTATCTAAAATAAGTCTCCTGTAGACAGCATACAGTTGCATCTTGTGGTTTTATTCATACTGCCAATTTCTATCTTTTGACTGGACAGTTTAATCCATTTACATTTAAAGTAAATAATGATAAGAAACTTACTTCCATTGTTTTGCTATCATTTTCTATATACCTTATAGGTTTTTTTTTGGGGGGGGTCTATCATATCCTGCATTACTGTCTTCTTTTAGGTTGGTTTTTGTAGTGAATGAAACATTTAAATTCTTTTCTCACTTCTTTTTGTGTATATTTAGCTATTTTCTTTGTGGTTACCATGGGGATTACATTTAAGGTCTGAAAATTATTTAACACTCTAACTTGAAATTACCAGCTAACTTCAATAATATACAAAAACTCTACTCCTTTATAGCTCCATCGCCACTCTGTCAGTTGATGTCACAAAATATAAATTAATAATCATTTAAATGCATTAGCCTATTAAATTATGTAGAAAAAGTATGGAATTACAAACCAAAGTTACAACAATACTAGCTTTTAGAATAAATCTTTTTTAAAAGGTATTAGTCTCTTAAATCATGGAGAAAACAAAAAATAGAGTTCAAACTCTTGTTACAATACTAACTTTTTATTTTTAAGATTTTATTTATTTATTTGAGAAAGAGGGAGAGAGCATGAGCATGAACGGGAGGAAAGGCAGAGGGAGAGGCATGGAGCCTGATGTGGGTGGGGCTCAATACCAGGATCCTGAGATCATGACCTGAAGTCAGGTGACATGACTGAGCCACTCAGGTGCCCCAATATTAGCTTTTAATTGCTTATGTATTTACCTTTATTGAGATTTTTATTTCTTCATAAAGCTTGAAGTTACTGTCTACTGTCATTTCATTTCTCTCTGCAGGGCTCCTTTGAACATTTCTTGTGGGGCAGTTCTAGTAGTAATGAACTCCCTCAGCATTAGTTTATTTGGGAATGTCTCACTTTTGTGAAAGAACGCCTTCACTTTTGAAAGACAGTTTTGCCATATAAAGATGTCTTATTAAAGAGTTAAGGAACATTTAATGTGCTCAAAGCCACTGCTTTCTAGCCTCCAAAGTTTCTTTTTTTTTTTTTAATTTTTTTATTTATGATAGTCACACACAGAGAGAGGCAGAGACACAGGCAGAGGGAGAAGCAGGCTCCATGCACCGGGAGCCCGATGTGGGATTCGATCCCAAGTCTCCAGGATCACGCCCTGGGGCCAAAGGCAGGCGCTAAACCGCTGCGCCACCCAGGGATCCCTTTTTTTTTTTTTTTGCCTCCAAAGTTTCTGATGAGAAACCTGCTGATAATTTTATGTGACAAGTTGCCTTTCTCTTGGTATTTTCAAGATCCTTTATTTTTTGTTTCAAATTCTAATGTGATTATAATTACAAAGGATGTTGATGTGGGTCTCCGAGTTCATCTTGTAGTTTGTTGACCTTTTAATGTATGTTTACCCCATATCTATCATCAAATTTGAGGATTTTTCAGCCATTATTTCATCAAATATTCCCTCTGCCCTCTAACTGCTATCTTCTGCAACTCCCATAATGCATGTTAGTCTGCTTGATGGTATTCCACAGGTCCCTTAGGCTTTGTTCACTTCTCCTATCTTTTATTCATTCATTCCTCAAATTCAGTAATTTCTAAAGTCCTATTTTCAAGTTCATTGATTATGTCTTCTGCCTGCTAAAATCTGCCTCTGAATCCTTATAGTAAAATTTTCATTTCAGTTAAAGTATTTTCAACTCCAGAATTTCAGGTGTCTTCTTAGGTTTTTCAACTCTTTATGAATATTTTCATTTTGTCCATACACTGTTCTCTTGATTTTGCCCACATCTTCCTTTAACTCTTTGAGCATTTTTAACATAATTGTTTTAAAGCCTTTGTCTAGTAGATCTACCATGTTTTTCAAAAAGTTTCTGTTGCTTATGTCTTTTCTGTGAATGGCTACACTTTCCTCTTCCTTTGTTTACTTTGTGTTTTTTTGTTGTTGTTGAAAACTGAACATTTCAATGTAAAAATTTGCTAACTCTGAAAAGCAGATTCTCCTCCTTCCCCAGGGTTTGCTATTTTCTGTTACTGTTTTCGGTTTTTTTAAATTGTTATCAGTGTACCAATGATCAGCCTGAGATGTAACCTTAAGGTCTTCGCAGCTCTCTTCTGAGCTGCTCCTTTCCCTGGACATGTATGGTTAGCATTAAAACACCTAAGGTGAACTGGGAAGTCTTCTATATTCTCCTACATTCTGGAGAATGATCTGTTCATAGGTGTGAATAAAATTATCTATAAACTAGGTCTAAGCCACATGTTCTTTAATAGTTTTTCTTTTCTTGGTAGGTATATTCAAGCTTTCCGCTTCTTTTTCATTTTTTTTTTTGTCAATATATATTGTCTTAAAATCAGTCTTTTTTTTTCCCGATCTTCAGATTATTGTAGATAATACAGATTGTGTTATTGTATAGTAGATAATACAGATTCCTGTATTTTAACATGGTGTTTCCTAATGAATTTCGATTCTTATCTCTGGTTATTTCTGATATTCTAAATTTTTAACTTCCTTTTTTCTTTGGCTAAGAATTTCTAACACATGTCATGTGTTGCCCAGGATAACAAATCTGCTGTCCTTGTTTTACTAGAACTCTTTATACAATACTTGTCATTAATAATGTCCTTGATAATCTATTCTCTTGGCTCTTCTCATAAAACTCTTTCTTCATTTTTCTCCTGCCTCTCTTGTCATCCTTCCTCAGCATCCCACCATGGGTGGGCTTCTTTTCTTCTCTTAAGTATTAGGGTTTTCCAAGACCATATGTCCTGTGAACTCTACCCTTTTAAACATGACTCCTAGTGACCTCATCCAGATCCATGTATTCAACTACTTTTTACACGTTAAGACTCTCTAAACCCATATGTACAACTCCCAGCTAGATTAGACAAAGAACAACAGGATGTTTCAATGTATCCTGTTATCCTGTCTACCTAACATGGGCAATATTATCTTCATCCTATAAACCTTACCCTCTTCCTATATTCTATATACTTGTGATTAATTTTGGTATTCCTAGGTTGGTAATGTAGAAATTATTATTATTTTTTAAGATTTTATTTATTTATTCATGAGAGGCACAGAATGAGAGAGAGAGAGAGAGAGAGAGAGAGGCAGAGACACAGGCAGAGGGAGAAGTAGGCTCCATGCAGGGAGCCTTACGTGTGACTGGATCCTGGGTCTCCAGGATCAGGCCCTGGGCTAAAGGCTGCGCTAAACCGCTGAGTCACCCAGGCTGCCCTAGGAATTATTTTAGATTCCTGTCTCTCACATACCCATATTCAATCAGTCACCAAATTCTGAAGGTTTACCTTTATCCCTTAAGAATGTGTTCCTTCATGGTTCTTCCTAGAATCTCTACCTTAGATCATGTATTTTCATAAAAAACTACCTTGATACTCTCCTAATCTTCAGATCTGTAACCTGGTCTCTCTCCTATCTACATGCTATACTACTTTCCAAGTGACTTTTTTAATAAATGAAAAATTTGTTTACTGATGACTCACAGCTTGTGTTCTTGGACATACTGTTTTTGTTTCCTCTACTTAGGATGACCTCTGTCCACCTTCATTTCTGCCTATTTAAATTCCACATTCTTCAAAGTTCAACTCTTCTATCTCCCTCTCTGGAAAGCTCCTTTTCCTTTTGTGTTGGCACAGCACCTTGGGCACATGTCTTTCATAAAATACATAATTCTATAGCAATCATAAATTAATTTAACTATTTTCCACAAAAGGAAAAATGACATGAGGCTAGCCAACCTTGTTTACTACTGTACTCTCATCAGCTAGCACATGTTTATTCATGTTCAGAATAGCATGAATGATTTTTTAAAATTTTTGTTTAAATAAGAACTCATATAAACATATACATAACCAGAACTGTTTGTAAACTTGTGGTATAAACAAAAATACATAAAGCAGGAAAAAATTTAAATAGGTCCAGGTCTATAAATTCATGTTGCTTTTCCAAAGAATTAGAATTGTGCATGTGGGTCAGAAAGCAGATTCCTATTAAGGCTTCTCTGAGCTTAGGGATATAAAAATTGACTAGGGAATTCTAAATTGGAATGCTACTCACTATTCTATATTAGCCTATTAGAGTGGTATGATTAAAAGAAAAAAACATAGGGTGATTGTGATGTATCCTTAAAAGACTTGAGTCCTTAATAATGAAACAAAAATAAAGAAGGATTTGCTTATTGTAAACCCATTCATTAAGGTTTTGCCACAACACCCTGCTCCAATGAAAAATATTAGTTCTCAGGATTCTTTTTGTGGTTGGTTGTTTTTTGTGGGGAGTTTTTTGTTACCTTATTTTCATAATTGATTGTAGTATACAACTCAAAGGGGCATAAATTTCTTAAGGACAAAACTGGTCCATTAAAGAGTAAAAATATAAAGCAAGCTGTTTAGAAAAAAAAAAATTAGTAAGAGTTTCAGTTTTCCAATCTGTATATCATCTTAGCCTTGACCTAAATAAAGTTTGCTTTAATTACAAATTTTTGGGTTACAGAAAACTGGTAGTGAAACTAAGGCTTGAGATTCTACCTCCAATTATGACTCAATGTCAAACTGTTCCAGGAACCCAGCCTATAAACCTAGATCCAGTAAAGCCATCTCAAAATAAATTTTGTTGTTCACAAGAAGAACTCAAAAGAACATTGTATGGAATGGGAAAAAAATGGTCACCTATGTAAGAACTGTAAAGCAACATTTTTAAATGTGAAAGATTCACACTCACATAGTTTAAGAATTGCATTTTTCAAACATACCTTGTCCATTAATTTACTTGCATGAAGACTCAAGCTATTGAAGAAGATTTTTTTGCTTAGCAAATGCATTTCTTCAATGGTAGTCAATAATGTAGTTGCACTATTTCCAACAATGCCACTAAAAGCAAAGAATATTTCAGGTTGCAAAACAGAGGCTAAAACAATCACTTCTTTAACTGAGTATAATTCATTTAAAAGATCTAGACTTAGGGGCACTTGGGTAGTTCAATCAGTTAAGTGTCTGACTCTTGATTTCAGCTAACGTCATGATCTCAGAGTTCTGAAATCAAGCCCCACATCAGGCTCTGAGCTGGGCATGGAGCCTGCTTAAGATTCTCTCTCTCTGCCCCTCCCACCACATCCCCCTCACGCTCACTCTCTAGCTCTAAAAACAAAACAAAACAAAACAAAAAATCAATCTAGATATTTTAAAAAGTGTGTATATAGAATATAATTTGTGAATTAACAACTACTCTAGGTTCATATAAAAATGACAGGGTATTTTTTTTTTAAGAGTTAGGTGATGAACAAATGTTTTCAGTGTTGCACAATCTCTTTTAGAAAAAAGACACTCATAATATGCAAACTCATCTTTCTATTTTTCTCAATTATAGTAAATGCACCTCTTGATTATTCAAGACCTAATTTTAATTTTAAGGAAGCCATTCCATCAATAGCTCTATTCATAAAATATTTAAATTTTATTAACACTGAGTTATTATTTCAATTAAGACTGTTACATCATATCTAAATTATAGTTTCTCAATTTTTATACAGCTGCCTAAATAGCAATATATTTAAACTGATTATGAAAATCTGATAGTATTTTAAAATATTGAATTATTAGCACATTCTGTACTCCTCAATTTGCTATTATAAGGATATTTCTTAGACCTATCCAAGGAGTTTCTCATTTTTGCAAGAATATAAGACAAGCACGTATATAAAACAATCCCAATTTTATTCTAACTCATGTACTGAAAGTCATTTAAAAATGTGATGTTAGGGGAAAGGTTTTTGTTGATGTGAAAATATACCATAATCCAGCAGGAAACCCTAATTTCCAACAGCACAGTACCATCTTAGTATGCCTAAAAGAAATTTAGATTGCTCAAAATAAATATAATGGCTTGATAAATACTAGTAGATAGTAAGCAAATGAAAAAAAAATACAGCAAATTTACAGAAAACTGGTAAGCTGCATATAACATTACAAAAGCAAATACTAATACTATATATTTCAATGCATTTTGAAACTAAAACAAATTGTAATGAATTCTTATATAGTTAATGCAGACAAAACAAATTAAGTTAAAAAGAATACAGCAAACAGCAAAGTAAAAGCAAATTCCTAAACAGGCAGCCATAATACCTACATTATAAAAAGAAAAATATTTCAGTTAAAAATATTATAAGCTACACCAAAATAAATTGAAAAAAAATCATCATATATGCCTATGCATACAATAAAAGTAAGTATGCCGCTGAATAAAAGTATACCATACCAAGCAACAGGGAAAAACACTGAATGGAAACAAACAGAAACTGATATTTTATTTATTTTGATTTTTAAAAAATTTTTTTAAGATTTTATTTATTTATTTTGAGATTCCAGAGGGGAGACCATGAACAAGAGCAGGAAGACGGGTGGAGGGAGAAGCAGAGAGAATCTCAAGCAGACTCCAAGCTGAACACAGAGCCCAATGCGGAGCTTGATCTCACAACTCTGGGATCGTGACCTGAGCTAAAACCAAGAGTGGGATGCTTAACTGACCAAGCCACCCAGGCACCACAGAAACTGATAATTTAATGAAAACTTTGGTGAGATATCAAGATATATTTACATTCAATTTTTTTTAAAATGGAGTTATCAGTCATATTTTGCATTTACTCCGATCTAGAACTTACTAGTATTTACTAAGTACTCACTAGGTACCAGTAACTGGGGTAGATACTTGTAGGTGCTTTTTGCATTTCATTCCATATTTCTATCTAATATGCTTATCCTATTATATTTTTCAACATTAGGTATTATATAGAAAAACCCTGCTAAAGAAGATGATAGTTAAATCCTCTTAGATAATGCTCATCCCCCGCCACAATATACTCAAACTTCATCTCTCCTAGGCTCCCTAATACAGTTATCTCACAAGGTTCTGGTGAATAAATATTCAACGTTTACATTATTATAGTCATGTAAATACTATTCAGAGCTTCCCAAGGCATAAGATATTTCAACATAAGAGAATGAGCAGGCTGATAAAGAAGATTAAAACCCTGTGTCACAGCCTTACAGTAGGCCTAAAGAGCAACCAGCCCAGACTAGAGAAAGAGAACAAGGTCTCCAAGATGGATGTGGGAAGGTAAGAGGAGGGAGAAGTCGGGAAGGATTGGTTGATATACTTGACTATATGGTGAGAAAAGATAGATTCTACTTTTGAGTTTGGGTCTGAAATAATAAGGACATAGGAAAGTAAGCAAGTATAAAAACAAAGCAATTATTAACTACAAAGAGAGAAAGTTTTACAAGAAAGGGAATGTAATCAAAGTATACTGGATTCCCTGTTTTTATGGGTTCTTCTTCCTCCTTTTCTTGGTTTACTACAGACTTTTGATGGAATCCATCCTCTAGGAGTTTTAGTGTATAGGATGCAAAGTATTTTTTAAAACTTGTATGTCTCCCACTTTTCCCCAACATCACTGGCTATTCCTTTCCAATTTTCTTTGCGGTTTTCTTTTCTTCCTAACCTCTAAATATTAGAGCTCCCCACAACTCAGTCCTAAGCCTCTTTTTTAGCTACACTCACTTAAGTGATCCTACCAAGTTCTAATGCTTCAAATACCATCTATATGCTGCAAACCAACAGATTTATAGGTTCAGCCTTAATTTCTCTGTTGTCTGCTCACTCAACATTTCCCACTGTATGTTCACAGGGATGCTGACTCTGACATAGTCAAAACTGAGCTGGGCTCTTCATTACCCACTCACTCCCATCCACCTGTCTTCTCCAAGTTCCTCCCTCTCAGCAAATGGCAATACCACTCATCTAACTGTTCAAACCAAAAGCCAAGAATTCATCCCTGACTCCTCACATCTCACCCTCTCTAGTCTATGTATATATCTTACTGTCTCTGGAAACAACTACTTTTCACCACCTCCAAGACTATCACCCTACTGTGACTCATCACCATCTCTACTAAGAGTACAGACAGCTTCCTAAATACCATCCTTGTTCTACTTTACCCCACCACATCACATTATCCAGTGCCCAGAGTCACCTTATAATCATAAATCAGCTCAAATCACTGAAACACACACCTCACCACACACACATCTTCTCCAACTCACTTAATACAAAATCTAAATTTTCATCCTAGCCTACAATGTCCTACATGATCTGGCCTCTGCCTGCCTCTCTGATTTCATCTCTCCCTACCTTCCATTCATTCTAGGCCTTCCTTCTGGTCCTCTAAAATGGAAGCTTTTTCTGTCCTCAGGGTCGGAGTGCAACCTGCCTAGGGCACTCTTCTCAGAGATCTTTATATGCCCAACTTCTTCACACTATTTAGGTCTGTACTCAAATATCACCTCCACCAAAAGGACTTTAAAACAGCTACATGTGCATACAGCTGCTCATATGTGGTCATTCCCTATACTTTATTTACTTTCTCCAGCTTTCTTTCTCCTCAGTGCCCTTATCACCAGATAAAATTGTTACTTTATATATACTTGCCTTTTCACCCATTAAAATGTAAGTGTAAGCAGTTTTGTTCACTGCCATTTCCTTTGCATCAAGAAGAGTGACATTTATAATCTGTTTTTTTTAATTGACTAAATGAGGAAATATGTGAACAAGTAAAAAAAAAATTGTATGGAAAAAATGTACCAAACGTCATCCTCAAAATCATCATCTTCAAAGATAGAAAAATTATAATTCTGAGTCTAAGCAACCTATTACCCTCAGAATTCAAATGATCTTTTCTTTGCATTCTTTGCATTAGAAATTAAGTTATCATTATCTTCAAATACTAAATTTTGTGCAGTACTATCATGGGTATTACTACATAAATAATGTAAAAAATAATTTATCACTATATCACTACTTTTGCCTAATATAGTATTAGTTATAGTGCTAGCTGCTTTCAGCTGTTCTTGTGTTTCCACAATATGGATAATTTTATTTTAGGAAGCCTATAACATCACAATTGGAACTAATTTATTGTTTTTCAGTCACAGCAAGTGGTGGTAATAAATTTATATCTAAAATGTTAGAGGACTAATGCAAATCCTATTTCTTATTAGTTTTATTGCCTATGGCTTGTTGGTTTTATTTAAAAATCTACTAATAGCATATGAAATCCATCTCTTAGCTGTGAAGTTTTGGGTGGCTAGTCTCAGCTCTAGAAGGTAGGTAACATCACTGCCAAAGTCTTTTGGTGCTTCTTGAACTAGTGATTCCCACATCTCTCCTGGATCTGTTAGTTATAATAACCCTCCTGGATTTTAACAATTGGACTTCTGTTCTTGATTCTAGCATACTGGATGAAAGATAACTGTTAAATCATTCTAATAAACAAGGAAACTATCAAAAATCTAGCTTGAAAAGACATTATTTTAACACAACTACACATGGAACATGGTCTTACAGTGAAATTAGAGAGCTCAAGTGTATAACATCACTTCAAAGTGAAAATAAATGCATACTTTAAAGTCAAAGATCATATTACAGAGAAAACAAGTGGTTCCTAATTAAAGTACCTTTTATTTAAAGCAGATAAAGCTATAGTTCTGCTTTATCACTAATAGGAAACTAAATAACACTATTTACATCAATGATAGGACACTTCACTTATTATTCCCTATTCTGAGTATAATGTATAATTACATTAGGTGTCATGGATCTCTTTTACAAATGCAAAAGGATTAAAAAAATACCCTATAAGTTTTACTAAGTTGTATGTGTGCACGTATCTGTGAGTGGATGTGTACAGTTACATCTGGGGAAGAAAAGGCAATAACAGATCTCCAAATACAGCATAAATAATATGTATATAATAATTCATATGGTGTAGAGGTTCTGCTAGTTATATTTAGTCATACAAATGATGAAAACAAAACAAATAAAGCAAAAAACAAAACCCTTATACTGTGTTCTAACTGAAATGATTTATTACACAGGATTTATTTATTTAGTTAGTTTTCTTTTTAAGATTTTATTTATTTATTCATGAGAGACACAGAGAGAGAGAGGCAGAGACATAGGCAGAGGGAGAAGCAGGCTCCCTGCGGGGACCCTGATGTGGTACTCAGTCCCAGGACCCTGGGATCATGACCTGAGCCAAAGGCAGTTGCTCAACCATTGAGCCACTCAGGTGCCCCATCATATAGGACTTAATAAAACACATTTAACCATTCCACTTACCTGATTGTATGATGGTAAAATTTGAGGAGGTTAGAAATTTTATATAACAAAACTGCCCCAGGTTCAGCAACTATTACTTGTTCAATTCGAACCTATTAAGACATGTGAAAAAAAATTAAACATTTCTTAAAGGCTTAACTTTCCTTCAATAATCACACGTGGTATTAATAGCATATAAAAAGATAAAATTTAATATTGTAGAAATCACAAAATTCCTTCTAAGTAATTTCTGAATATTAAATTATAGGGGATGGTTAAAATAAAAGAAACATTTTAGCACAGATATACTCCATAAAAAAAAAAAAAAAAAGAAAAGAAAAGAAAAGAAAAGATCCATTACCTACAGAATTAGGTTCAAGGCAGTTGCTACCAGAAATGATATAATGATGAGGTCATTGTGAGGTTTTTCACCAGATTATAATGGAATTTAGTTCAGCACTATTTGCAAAGCAATTGTTACATCCCTAAAAACAGATTATCAATGCAAATACTGCCCTATCACCAAATATTCAGAAAAAAATCACAGAATTCTTATCTTCAAACTATTATACCAATTTTCCTCTTTCATTAGACAATAATAGACAAATCTTAAATTAGTACCAATATATATGTCTAATATTCTTCTATACTTCAAAGTTAACTTGATCTCTCATAAGGAATCTTTAATTAAACTCCATTCCTCACTGACCTTGCCCTTCCTTTGTATTCCCTAATTAATGGATACAATCTAAACTGCACTGATTAATGTGCTTACTTGCATATTATATCTGTTCTTAAGCTGCTGCTTACATTGTGTCTTCTTGTTTCCTAACTAGATTCTAAATACAGACATTGTGTTTTCTGCTTCTTTTACATCTCTATAGCATCTGGTAGAACAGTATATACACAGATGCTTAATACATGCTTTTGAAAGTATGTAGTTTCTCTATACTTAGATTTTGGAATATGTCATAATGCCAACATATGAAATTTGCTAAAATAGATTTTACAAATATATGTATGAGCATATAAAACCCTCTTAGATTACAGAAGTTAAATGACCTTTACATGAATACGTTTATGAAATTTATAATCTTATGGCATAAAGTACTAGTGAGGTAACTGACATGTATTATAAAGCACAAATGGCATGTGAATTTAAAAACCAAGATTTTTCATATTATAATTCCTTTCTATGTCCAAGGCCTGGATCAATAGTGATTTAAATTATATATTATATCATTAAAAGTAATACTTCCTAAATCTTAATATAATTATTAGGTAAAATATAAAAGATATTAATTGTGAACCGACAGCATAGAACCCACCATAATTTATGAAGGTCAGAGCATACAGTACACTAGTTTTTATTAAAAGAGATAGAATTCAAATGTCTGCTGGTAGTCTGCCTGCAATCCAGAACATTCACTTAAAAGAAACATCATTTTACCACCTATGCACTTGAAAAACAAAAATTTAACACATTAATTCTGATAAGGCTAGCTTCAACTCTAAAATAGAGATACCTATAAAGTAACAGGCTTGATGTTTATGATACATAGCAGCTTCTCCACAATATATGCAATTTTAAGCTTAAATACAGATTTTTAAAACTGGAAATAATCATAATTTATGCATACATTTACAAATAAGTAGTCTACCACCTATGAAGTTTTACTTTATTAACACATACTGTAAAGGTTAAACACAGGATAGAGTAAACCAAATCCACAGTTTCACAGGGTGTTCTTCATTACCATTACAACCTTTTCTTTATGCTCCTAAAAATTTACATCTCCCCTTTCCTTTTTTTTTTTTTTTAATTTTTATTTATTTATGATGGTCACACAGAGAGAGAGAGGCAGAGACACAGGCAGAGGGAGAAGCAGGCTCCATGCACTGGGAGCCCAATATGGGATTCGATCCCGGGTCTCCAGGATCGCGCCCTGGGCCAAAGGCAGGCACCAAACCGCTGCGCCACCCGGGGATCCCGACATCTCCCCTTTCCTAAAAAGGATTCACTCCTACAAAGAAACAAGATTGAGTGAGAGATATTTAATCAAAAGATCCAATACCATATGCCATTATGAAAAGTTTAGAAAAAAATTCTATTAATGGAATGTAAAATATTTTATATTGCCTGATATATTTTATATATATTTTTTGGTCACTAAAAAACATTTCAAATTATAATTGTAAAAGAAAATGTTAAAATAATTTGTTGTTGTTGTTTTTTCTCAGTTGACAACTGCAGTATTTCAACTGAGAATATTAGATACCCAAATGAGGTCATATAGGAAGAAAATTCTTAAAATAGTATAAATTGTCACTGTGAACACCTGTTAAATATTCTCTGGAGTATGTACTTAAAATTACTATCAGGGATGCCTGAGTGGCTCAGCGGTTGAGAATCCACCTTCAGCTCAGGGCATGATCCCGGGGTCCTAGGATCCAGTCCCGCATCAGGCTCCCTGCAGGGAGCCTGCTTCTCCCTCTGCCTGTATCTCTGCCTGTCTCCCTCTGTGTGTCTCTCATGAATAAATAAATAAAATCTTTTAAAAAAATCATATGAAAAGATCTAAGGTTTCTGTCACTTCAGAAACTAAAAGAATTTTTATTCATTTTACAATAGAAATATTTTTGCTTGCTTACTAGCTTTTCCTTCACCTTTTGATATCTTACATTAAAATTTCACAGGCAATCACAATAATGCCCTACAACTGTTATAAACACCTTTCTGGACATCAATGTTTAAGAAAGATGAAATGAGGTATATTTTAAAACATAGGCACATTTTGGTATATAATTTCTTTATATAAGCAAAGGGTATAATTTTAATATTTTTAACATCATAATAACATTTCTTACTCTGACCAGAGTTTCTTACCAGAGTAAGAAATTCTTAACTCCATTCCAACCCCCAGATTCTAGAATTATATTTTAAACAATTACTTTAACAACAACAGAAAGAGGAATCAGGAATATAATGAACATAGTATCACAAGTAAGGAAGGGAGCAGAGAAAGATAAGGCAGATAAAATACAATTTATTCACCAAAGCAATTTACTCATTGTTATGATAAGTTTCATTTAACTCCATGTAGTCACAAAAAAATAAGAAAAGTGTAGAAAAAGAAACATTTTTATTCTCTCTTTTTTTTTTTATTTTTCCAATAACTGCTAGTATACAAAACAAGCAACATTTACATTAGTATAAATGTCTGAGAATCAAACTGTGGCAAATAAATATTTCATTTGAGAGAACTAAGTAAAGTAGTTTCAAAATATTGTGCTATTGGGCAGCCTGGGTGGCTCAGCGGTTTAGCACCACCGTCAGCCCTGGGCCTGATCCTGGAGACCCGGGACTGAGTCCCATGTCAGGCTCCCTGCATGGAGCCTGCTTCTCCCTTTGCCTGTGTCTCTGCCTCTCTATCTCTCTTTCTCTGTCTCATGAATAAATAAATTTTAAAAATCTTAAAAAAAAAAAAAAATTTGCTATTCATTTACTGAATATGCAATTGAGCCCTATAATGATCAAATTATAGTAATAATTAAATCTGTAAAACAGTTGTTACAAGGGTATGTCATCTGATATTTCCTTGCCTACAACAAAATACCAAAGAAAATCTTAAAAACAACAAAAAAATTAGTTTTAAAATTAAGTTCTTGGTTAGAATAAATCCTAAAACTTTCTGGATTTCAACTTCCACATAGTAAATTAAAGTCAACAACAAGGAAAGTAAACGAACAAATGCCAAGTATCCTATAAATATTAATAAAGAAAAATAGCATCTGCTACAGGCCTAATAGGTGTCAGAACTGTGTACTTCATCTACACAGTTTTCTCATTCAATTTTCACCTACTGTAATGGCAGGTTTTTCTTTTTTTTCCTACATTTTTATTTACTTATTTGAGAAAGAAAGCACAAGCAGGGGGGAGGGGTAGAAGAAGAGGGAGAAGCAGACTCCCCGCTGAGCAGGGAGCCCATGCCACAGGGGCTCAATACCAGAGCCCAAGGCCAAGGTTTAACAAACTGAGCCACAAAGGCACCCCATAGTAGCTATTTTTATTTACAGGTTCAACAGAAGAAGCAACCTGAACAAGTGAACACAATTAAGTGGCAAAGTGGAACTTTTAACCCAAGTTTGACTTCAAATTCTGTTCCTTATACTATAAATAGTAATAATAAAACTTACATGTTATTTTATACTTATATTTACCATCATTTATTGCTATAATAGGCAAAAAATGTACAATGCTTGAAACAATAAAGTAAATGGAACAGGTTCTTAGATGATTTCTGAGAAGAGTTCATAGATTAGTTATTTCAACTTAAAGAACTTTTTTCAATTGCTTAACATAATATGGTAAAAAAAAAAAAATAAGTGACTATGTACAAACTAAGAATATTTCAAATTTTCTTCCTTACAGAGAAAATGGGCAATGATTACTTTAAAATGTATTTTATTGGGGATCCCTGGGTGGCTCAGTGGTTTAGCGCCTGCCTTTGGCCCAGGGCGCGATCCTGGAGTCCCAGGATCCAGTCTCACATCAGGCTCCCGGCATGGAGCCTGCTTCTCCCTCCTCCTGTGTCTCTGCCTCTCTCTCGCTCTATGATAAATAAATAAATAAATCTTTTTAAAAAATAAAAATAAAATAAAATAAAATGTATTTTATTATCCTACACTAATGTGTTAACTTGAGAAAATTATAGCTTGACTTCAAGCTGTTAACAGTTTTTTTAAACTCATAGGAATAAAGCAATCATTTAGCCAGACATCATATAACATATATAAAAACAAAATATTTACCTTTAGAGGCCTGCACACACCCTCAGTAATATGCCCAACAACTTCCTGAATATTTTCTTCAATACCTACAATCAATTACAACATAACTGAAAATGTTTTTCCATATTACACATAAGTTCAAAAAATTAACAAACAATAATGCATATTTTTGGTACTATAACAAACATTTAGAGTCACATAACAATATTTTATTAAGTTCAATACCTTTTAGGACATTATTAATTATGTTAATACCTGGGTCTAGAGCGTTGTTAATTTATTGCACTGCTGACTAATAAAATGAACATTACTTCTTTATGAAAAAGAGTAAATGTATGAGTCACAGGAAAAATTGACTAGAAACATATCAATTAAGGAAGTGATGTGAAGATGTATTAGAATTTGTTCAAAAAATGCCTTATTCTGGGCAGGGGTGCCAAACACAGAAGCTAAAGATATAAAGATGGAAAGCACACCACGTAATCTAATAAAAAAAACTGGCATTTACTAAATACTGACCATTTACCAAGCTCCTGTATACTTGGCATTTACTGCTTGTAACCACCTTCTTTTTAATAGACGGAGAAACTAAGGCTTGGAAGAATGAAGCCATTTTCAAATAACCTATTTCATCTAACTCTGATCTATATTCTTCCAACTTCTTCACTGCCTCTCACATATCCTTTATTAAAACATCTTTTAAGAAATTCTTTTAAACTAGGTAATTAGGATAACAGAAAACAACTTTAAAAAGTTTAGACCCTGTGCCAATTGAACATACATGCTGAATCTAATTTGAATATCAAAGAGTGAAAAAAAAAAAAACCCAGGAGGGTAAGTAAGGATTGTCCCCAATTTGTACACTAGACCCTCCTGAAGATCACGTTATGAGCCAGAAGGGTTTAGGGCTAGGCAATGTAACACAGTCAAGTGATACACATCATAATATTTCTCTTTAATTCCTATTTAAGACAGACCATCTTTATTTCCCATTTACCCCTCAAACTCTAACAGGCATCTTAAGGAAGTCACAATACTAAGAAAATCTGAAATTCTGTAAAAAACAGACATAGCAACTCAAAAATAATTTTTCTTCCTTGAAATCAAGACTAAAATTTAAAGTACATTTAGAACTCCATGAGTAATTATTCAAAAATCTTTACAACAGTCACATGAGAATGAATAAAGGGGCTGGGTAGTATAAAAGAATTAGTAGCTTAATGGTCTTAAACAAGTTACTGAGTCTGTTTACTCATAGATAAAAGGAAGATAATACCACCTCTCGCCTCCAAGGAGTGGCTCTAAAGATCTGAGACAGTGTATGCGGCACACTCCAGAAGTACCTTCAAAGTGAGGCAAAGGAATCTAGGCCTGATGTGGGAAGACTACGAGGGAACAGTATACAAGTGTAAACAGCTGTGTGACAGGAAAGTGATGGAGGAGAGAAGCCTATTAGCAGAAAAAGGAGGAAGCCAGAGAGAAAATTAATTAGGGTGCTTATTGTGCCACTTAGGTGTGAAGAGTTTATCTCAGTGAAGACAACGGCAGTGAGAATAAAAACAGAGAAGCCTTGTGTTACTTTCTATACTTAGACATTAGCAATTACAACCAGAGGACCCACCTTGTATAGTTACATGCTTTAAGAGAGCTTCAAGATGTTCTTTTTCAGAAGCAGTAGCTTGATGGAGCCAAGCCAACATATCTCCTACATATCTAATGTAAAAACTAAATGTTAGTATTTCCTTCAGAAAAACATAGAATATTCCAATACTGTCTGATTACTATACCTTAACGGGTCATGGGAGTGCATTTCAATGGGCCTAGGTGTGCCTCCTGGGCCCCCTCTTGTAAGAGCATCAATAAATCCACGAACAACAGTGCTTCTTCTAGCTGTTCCAAATTCATCTAAGGTATACCTAGAAAAAAGTTATTTGAAAAACAGATGTTTCTGTTTAATGGTTGTATCAAACTATTCATGTAATTTTCGAGATAAGCAAGACATCTACAGCTTCTTTACACAACTCTTAAGCAATACCATTTTTAAACAACAAAAAATACTTATGAAATAACCTTACCATAATGAAAATTCAGCCTAAACGTACATATTTTTACTACTCTTCGGAAAGAATGCTGTAATTTAGGGTCAATAACAGGGGCAACATTAATAAGGGACAGAGAAGTGGTTTTGGTAAAAGTAAAAATCAAGGAAAGGTGAAAATCTGGGATTCTTCTGGTTTCAGTACCCCTGGAGTCCAAAATATGATGTTCTACTGTTCACACAGGCCATACTCTCCAGTTCTCAAAAGACTGCTCACAGTTAGAACTCTATAATTCAAAAACATTTTTTCTTCTACCATCAAAATTTGCCCCAAACATACTATTTATATTTAAAAGCTTATTTTGACTCCAATACTAAACATGAGTTCCTTTAAATTTACTGAGCAACAAGGCCTACAAAGCAAAAACGTTTTTTACGTATATTTAGAAGTCATCTATTGTGGTTAAAAGGAAAAAAAAAAAGACTTCCTAAAGTGAAGGAGTTTACAGGAAAGGGAACTTTGAACTGCGAGATCAGACAATTTTGGGTGAAATCACAATAGGGCTTAGAGCTGTCAAGGTAGCCCATTTCTTGGACTAGAATCAGTCTTGGTTTTCCACTATCACCACTATTCCTTACACTCGTCCATCAATTCAAAGTTCTTGCTATTTTAAAAGTACACAGAAAAATGAGAGATTTTCTTCATAGTCCAATGTCAGCAGATTCTAGACCCATGAATTTTTAGAGATCTGAACAGTTTTCTAACAGGCTTCATATTAAAAATTATCTCAGTACCCTATATATAAACCAAAGTTACCAAAATTTGAGATTTTGGTTGCCAAAAAAATTAATTTCTTATACTACTATAAAAACTATACTGTTTTCTTTAATATGCTGCTGATTTAATTAAAAATCCACATTTTTCCAAGGGCACCTGAGTGGCTCAGTTAAATAACTGACTCTTGATTTCAGCTCAGGTCATCATCTCAATCATGAGATTGAGCCCCATGTCCAGCTCCATGTTCAGCAGGAAGTCTGCTTGAGATTCTCTCTCTCATTCTGTCCCTCCTCTTGATTGCACACATGCTCTCTCTCAATATGCAAATAAAATCTTAAAAAACAAATAAAAAATAAAAATCCACTTTTAAACATAAGAAAGCTAGAAGAGAGAATATTTTTAAATAAAAGGGTAAGTGTGGTAAAGTGGTCTAGATCAATAAATCTGTAGGAATCTGAACCTTTTTAGAGGGCTGTTCTTTAGAAATCAGATCATGGTCTTTTGTGTTTGTCTTCAGTTAAATGGAAATGCTTCAGAAATTCTGTGCAGTGGCATACAACTAGTAGTATGTCAAGATGAAATGCACTATCTCCCTAAGCTCTAAGCCTGCAATGACCTTGCAATCACTTTCTATTTTTTAGAACAAGTTAGAACCAAAATGCTTTGATTTTTTTCCCTCATGCTCTTAAATTATACATATGTGTAGTATAAAGAATGCATTCCTTTAAATGATCACCAATTCTATGAAATGACTTTGATTAGTTTATTACTTACAGCACAACATTCACAAACTTTCAACTTCCCAAATACATAAAACTAGTCCTCATTCTCAGGACTCAACCTGCCATAATAAACAGAAGCAATGTAACTTCTGAATTACATTCAGTGAGTGAATAGGCCTATTCACTCTGACCACAAGTTATGTTAGAAACCGGTAAATTCACTGGCATTTTAAATGACATTTTAAATGACAAACACTAGACTCTGATCTGTATAGTTATAATTATATGAAATATACATATACATTAATATGAATGTTAACCACCCTGCAACAGATACAATTTGAGGCAAAACCAGAATGCACTACAATGAATCTTCAATGACATCAATATACATGAAATACCTTTTCCCAGGGAAAGAAGAAAACTTCTTTGATTAAAAAGAGATTATTTCCCAACAAAGGTGAAAAATACAAAATGGAGCTCTACAAAAGGGAATGTTAAAATTATACAAATATTCTAAAATGCCTCCGGTTAAAATTAAAAATTAAAGTCTCCATTTTTAATCTCTATAGCAAAAAAAAGGAAAAATTCTGGTCAAAATGCAAATTAAAATATGAAAAATGCTGATCAAAAATAAAGAAAATAGTGTACAAGCCTCTAAGAAATGTAACAAATACATAAAGAATGAAGAAAAGTCAGCAAATTACTACATTCTTTAACACTTTATATTCTGAAAGTCTATGAAAGGAAGGAAGATGTCAATCTATTCTTTGCAACTTACAATAAATATCTTTATGAAGAAATTTTTTTTGAACATTTTTAACAATTTTTTCACTTGAGAGAGAGCACATGTAGAAGAGAGAAGCAGAGTGAGAGGGGGAAGCTGACTCCCCACTAAACAGGGAGCCCTAGCCCAAGACCCTGAGATCATGAAGTGTCTGAAGGCAGACACTTAACACACTGAGCCACCCAGGTGCCCCATGAAGAAATGTCTATATTTGGTTTATTAAAAGTTAATAAAACATTAGCACTCTAGTTACATACTAACTAATAAAAGGTGGGTATGGAAACTTTTCCCAAGGACTTCAATAATTACCATTTTTCTTGCACATGATACCTACACATTTGAGACACACATTTGAGAGAACAAAGCAGTTACCCATTACTTAACTAAAGTTCATATAGTGCCATCTGGTGGTTAACATGATACATTGTTAAATTTTTCCTAACTATAAAGAAACTGCCACTTTGGAAATAAATGATTACTTAAAAAAAGGCCAATTTTCTCTTTTTTTTTAGCATCCATCCAATGGGAATCAATTGATCTTAAAAATCCTCCTTTTTCCCCAAGTTAACTTCCAAATGCCTTTTACAGTCTTTCCAACTCCACTGCCCCCCTATTTCCTGGCATGTGCCCCTTCAAGATACATCTTTTTTGTTCTTTGTCTTTCAAGCTTTTTCCTGGCTATTACAACAGACTCTATATACACTGCTCTGTGGCTGACAACATTCCAGTTTACTTCCTTGCAAAATAAAAATAATAGCTAATATTTAGTGATGAGCAAAGCGTTATACTAAACGCCTTATGTGAACAATCTAATTTAATACTCACAAAAGTCCTATAAGACAGACACTATTTTTATCCTCATTTAAGAAAACTAAGGTTTATGAAGGTAGAGGGGCTTCTCAAAAAATCTAAACTCAGAGCTCACCTTCTAAACTATTATGCAATACTGCTCCTTTCCAAGTGTTTATCAAGAATCAAAATTTAGCAAAAATATATTTACATGGTAGAAGTCAGCTGACCAAAACACACAAAGCCATTTTTTAGAAGACTAACCTTATGAGCAAATACGAAACTGTGGATTATTATTATATTATTATTATTAACACTTTATTAAAATCAAATACCAAATATTTTCAGTACTAAAAGGCTCTCATAATTAAATAGCAATACCTAAAATTAAAAAGGCTGGAAAAGAAATTCCAAGGTACATAAAATCTGCTGAGCTGGTATATATACATGTACCACATTCAGGGCTATTACAATCCAGCTCTTGCTACCAACCCAACAGCCAGTATAAGCTTTTGCAATCAATTTCCCAAAAATACATGTTCTTTCTCAATCTGCATCTTTGCACCAGCTGTTCCCTCAACTTGGGATGTTCTCAATTCCCTTCTCTTCCTGGAAAATGCCTTTTCAACTTTTAGAACTCACTTTAAACCTATTTCCCAGAGGAAACCTTCCCTGATGTTCATCCCTTTCCCCTACCGCAGAACATTTGAGCCACACAGCACCTGACACACGAACTCTAAAATAGCAATTAATATACTCATTTTATTACTATAGCTCCATTTTGAATGTTATTATTTTACACAGCTGTCCCAGCATTGGAACAATGTTCTGGAAACTTCTTATAGGCTAGGCAATGTTCCAGTCAGAAAGAATAATGGGGAAATACTCTAAAACTATTACAAGTCTCTGAAAGGCATGACTCAGAGCAGGATTGAATGCCTATGTAGGAGTCCCCTAATTTTCTGTTTCCCTCATTAGAACTCCTCATTTGGTCTCCCTACTTCCATACTATTGCAGAAATTAAAAATAAAAATATTCACTTCTATTTAATATGAATAATAAAATAATAAAATCAAAATACCGAATAATAATATATAAACAATTAATAATGCATAGTTCCTATACAAATTATCATCATATATCTCTTGGTTGGCATAATTTACAGAATCAAAGACCTGAACTCCTTCGTTTCTTGAATTCTGTTTGTGGAATTCTGATTTTAAATTTTCATTTCTGGGAAATTATATTTCTCAGTCCCCTATCTGACCTCCTTCTCTCTATGGCAGGTTGATAGAGTTGTTTTAGTTTCATGCAATTCTAAGGTAGTTAATGAGATGACAGACTGGGTAAAACTCCTTAACCTCTACATACAATAAGGGGTAGTCTAGATATGGGGACACTTTGCTTTTCTCCTCCATATTGCATTCTATAATACACAATATGCAAATAAGCTGATGCTCCAATAATGCATGAGATGAAAATATCACTGTAAATTATTATATTACTCAAATATTGTACATTAATTTAATAATACTGAAAGCTAACATAACTCATCAAAGAAAAAGTAGATTTTTTTTAAATTAGGAAAAAGTCACCAACTTATATAAGACAGGTCTATCCTGCAGGGCTTCCATTGCCTGAGTTAAAACTGGAGATATGTCACATGATTCTTGTGTCAGTGTTCTGCATTCACCTGAAAAACAGTTAACATATAATTACAGCATTTGTTAAATTAAAATTAGGCCTTTATTACATCCATTGTACACCCAGAGTCTAAATTCTGTAACAAATATTGCATGAAAAAAATGCTCAGAAAAACTTTAAGAGAATATTCCAATCAAAGACTATTTTATGCTGTCAACCAAACTGAAAATCTAAGCTTAAGTATTTGTATAATTTTATATGACCAAACATGCTATCCTGTGCACCCCAAACGTCTATTTTATTATTTAAAAACTACAGTTCCTAAGAAACCAATCAGTGAAGAAATATTCACTGAGTAACTGCTACACACATGGCAATGTTCAAGGGGGAAGAGGAGGAATATAAAAAATACATTACCAATCCTTTCCCTTGGAAGCAAACTAAGCAGTTTTTGAAAATGTTTATATAGATAATATACAGTAATAAAATTATAGTTTCAAAATAGTTTAGATTTTAAGCTTTTAAAAATCTTTACACCAACATTGTATTTCACTATTCTATCAATAAAATGTTTACTAAATGTTCAAAAAACTTAGAACTTGTTCAGAAATTCCCAAGCATTAGGTATATGTGGGCCTCACACTAGCAATATATTTTTTACCATGCACTGAGAAAAATGTATCAATGTTTGGAATTGAAGATATATATATACATATATATGTTTTTACAAGGCTGTTGACTATATTCCTGATGCTCTATTTTTCATGTCCACGACTTATTTTATAACTGGAAGTTTGTACCTCTTAATCTCCTTCACCTAGTTTGCCCGGTACCCCTATCTACCTCCCCTCTGGCAGCAACTACTTTGTTCTCTGTATTTAAGAATCTATTTCTTGGGATCCCTGGGTGGCGCAGCGGTTTGGCGCCTGCCTTTGGCCCAGGGCACGATCCTGGAGACCCGGGATCGAATCCCACGTCGGGCTCCCTGCATGGAGCCTGCTTCTCCCTCTGCCTGTGTCTCTGCCTCTCTGTCTCTCTCTCTCTGTGTGACTATCATGAATAAATAAATAAAATCTTTAAAAAAAAAAAAAAAAAAAAAAAAGAATCTATTTCTTTGTTTTGTCTTTTAGATTCCACATATAAATGAAATCATATAGTATTTGTCTTTCTCTTTCTCACTTATTTCACTTAGCATAATTAATTCCCTCTCGGTCTATCTTGTCACAAATGGCAAGATTTCAGTTATGGCTGAGTAAGAGCTGACTGGCTATTGTAAATAATGCTGCAATAAACATAAGGGTGTATATATCTTCCTGAATTACTCTTTTTATTTTCTTTGGGTAAGTATCGAGCAGTGGAATTACTGGATCATATGGTATTTGCTTGTAATTTTCTGAGGAACCTTTTACACTGTTTTCCACAATGGTTGCACCAATTTACATTCCCATCAATACTGCACGAAGGCTCCTTTTTCTCCACATCCTTACCAACACTTGTTATTTCTTTTCTTTGTGATATTAGTCATTCTGTTATGGTGATACCGTATTGTGGTTTTGATTTGCATTTCCCTGATGATTAATGATGTTGTGTATCTTTTCATGTATTTGTTGGTCATCTGTATGTCTTCTTTTGAAAAATGTCTATTTAGTTCCTTTGCCTATTTTTGAATCAAATTGGGGTTTTTTTGGTGTTGAGTTGCAAGAATTCTTTATATATTTTGGATATTAATCCCTTATCAGATATATCATTTGCAAATATCTTCTCCCATTCAGTAGGTTGTCTTTTTGTTTTGTTGACATTTTCCTTCATAGGAACTAGAACTATCTTAAGATGACTCCAAAATCCTGAGGAGTCAGAAGGCCATAGTTTAGAACCACTATGTTAACTGTTGTGGAAGCACAAAAAAAATGTGTGGCAATGTCCTTGCCTTTGAGAAAGTAGAAATCTAACTAGAGATGCTAAGATATACATATATGAAAAGTTAAGCAGTAAATTACTAAATGTCACAATTCCAGCAGTTAGTGTTTAGAGATGGGAAAAGTCACTGTGATTTAATGTAGCCATGGAGAGTTCCAGAAAGATGCAGAACCTAAGTTCAGCTTTGAATACTGAAAAAGGATTGAAATCTAAAGATAAAAATCCAGAAAATACTTCAAATAGGAATAAAGAGTATGAACAAGAGAGATACAAAAAGAAACAGCATGTTTGGACATAGAGAGCAAATGATCAAACAGATAATTAAGTTTTCCACAGTGTAGTATAGATATTACTTGTTAACTGCTTGTATTCTTAACTCCTTCCAACAGTCAGTTGGTAACACCTATTAAAATGTCATATACTCCTATCCTATCCTACTGTCTTAAGTGTTTTCTTTGGCTTTAACATGCAATTTTGTGAACAGAATACTAAACATTTTAAAACAAAATTAAAATAAATAAACCATTTGTGGCAGGCAAAATAATGGCCCTCTAAAGTTCTCTAATTCCTGGAACCAATGACTATGTTATAGTACATGGAAAAAGGGACTTTACAGATAGAATTAAGGTGACAGACCTTAAAACAGGGAAATGTTCCCAGCTTACCCAAGCAAGCCCAATGACATAGGTCTTAAAAGTAGAAGAAGCTGGCAACAGAGTCAGTCAGAGATATGATATGGAAGAAGAAACAGGAGAGATTCAAAGTGAGAGAGTGATTCAATAAATTACTGTTGGCTCTAAAGATAGTGGAGGAGGCCATAAGCCAAAAAAATGTAGGAAGCCTCTAAAACTGGGAAAGGCCTTCAGTGAGAACTGGCAAGGAAACTCATACCTCCGTAGGTCCTACAGACTCTTAATAAATTATGCCAACAAACTGAATGGGCAAGGAAACAGATTTGTTATTACAGCCTTTAGAAATGAATACAGCTCTGTTAACACTTTTAGTGTGGTGAGACCATGTCTGATATCTGACCTACAGAACTATAAGGTAATAAATTTGTGTTGTTCGAAGTCATTAAGTTTGTGGTAATTTGTGACAGCAAGAGAAATATCAATTCACCATGTATAAAACAGTTACTTAAATAATAAAAAAAAAAAAAGTCTAATCAACTCTAAGATAATGTAGGGCAGAAATACTGACTTTATTTTTTATTATTATCCTTAATAATACATAGAGCTTCATGGATAGAAGATGCTTAAGATACATATACAATGTGTTCAAGTGTAAAGTTCATTTTTCTTTTTAAAAATACTTTTTGATTACTATGATCAAAATACAATATGAGAGGTCAGATGAAATAACCTAATTAAAAACTAATATTCATGAATCTAGACCAAGTGGAAGAAATCACTTACTTTGAGCCCACCGATACAGCCTTTCATAAGCTGTTTCTTGAAGCAAGGCCATCTGTTCCATAATTTCTAAACTAAGAAAATTAAAGATTTATTTTAATTTAAAGTTTTAGACAGTAACTACAACCAAGAATTTAATTATTTTAACTACAGTGTGATCTGGTTATAGCATATTAACTTTTTATCATTTTATGAAATGGTTTTTATTTTTTCTTTTTTTTAAAAGATTTTATTTATTTATTCATGAGAGACACAGAAAGAGAGGTAGAGACAGAGGCAGAGGGAGAAGCAGGCTCCCTGCAGGGAGCCCAATGTGGGATTTGATCCCAGAACCCTGGGATCACTACATGAGCCAAAGGCAGATGCTCAACCACTGAGCCACCCAGGTGACCCCTATGAAATGATTTTTCATTAATTCTTTTTATGATTAAATAAATTTTGCCAAATTTTAATATCATCACTTAGGTATCCAAGTGTCACTTTATTACGTATAAGGATAAAACTAACTCCCTCCTTAACCAAAGATACATAAAGATTAAATTCTTATTTCACAAAATGTTATATTTCAAAAAGAACCCAGAATGCCTTTAAAATTTAAGAAATATAGGGTGGGGGGTGAGGGTGAATGGGTGATGGGCACTGAGGGGGGCACTTGACGGGATGAGCACTGGGTGTTATTCTGTATGTTGGTAAATTGAACACCAATAAAAAATAAATTTATTATAAAAAAATAAAATAAAATTTAAGAAATATAACAGGAAATGCGATTATTAGTTGAAAAGGTTACTCACCCTGCCGTCTGTTGGTTTGTTCGCAAGAGAACTTTGACATCATTATGAATCCGTTTCACTCTTCCCAAAGCCTTGAAAAAATCCTTTAAAATTAAGAATGCAACTTTAATATGTCCATTTTTTCAAGTGAAATTACATTACTCTAAACTGAAATATCCCTACAAGGGAAAAGCAAATCCGAAAGGATTTCACTTAATTTGAATGAAGCCTTCCTATACTGACCTCAACCTTCTCTAAATTTTTATAGGAAGTGTAACAGATATTTATTTACATTTTAAAACATATATTAAATCAATTCTGCTATGTATCAAATAGTATGCTAGTTGCTGGGAACACAAAATTTACAAAGACAAAAATCACTGTCCTCAAGAAATGCATAGTCTAGTGAGAGTGCAAACCTAAAGATTACTAAGAAAAACATGCTACATATTACACACCTATGACTTAATTAACTATAGCTTTATTATCACTGAAGATGATGTTTTACATATTTGTTATATACTTGTTCTTGCCCCCAAGCCAAGAGTAAAATTCAAAGTTGAAGGCATAAAAGCTGCTCATAAAGAGGTGACTGATGGTGAACATCAAGATTTTTTTTTTTAGAAGAAGGCATTGAAGCCTAGTTTCCAGACAGTCATAATGTTCCAATCATGAAAATAATGAATGCTTTTTCTTTGATGGGTGAAATTAAAAAAACAAAACAAGGTTGAAAATGGTTGACAGAGGACTTAGAGATGAGGAGGAGGAGTAGGTTTTGTTTAGAAGCTTGATACTCTGATTTCTTAAAAAAGTTTGGATATTGCTTTGAATAAAACACAAACAAAAAAGCCAAATTAAGGTAATTTAAAATATGCACCTTAGTTTCTAAACTTAAAAAATATTTTTAAAATTAAACTTTTAAGATGGCAAAACAGAGCCTTAAAAAAAGAGATTTCTCTATAAATCAGTATGTGCTATGCTTTAAATGACTGTAACAGAGAGCAAGATACCTCAGTAATAGGTCCTTCTCTAGTACCTCGGAGGAGACCCATTTCATCAGAAGTCAGTTGGAACTTGGATAAGAAGGCATCTGCGACTTGTGCTCTTATTTCTAATCTTTGACTATAATTTTAAAAAAAGCAATAAAAAAATCAAGCATGCTATGAGTTTGCATTGCCTAAAACAAGTTACATCTTTGACATAATAACTTCTTAAAACATTGTGAAAGATTCTCAACCTTTTTGGAAGTCTCATTTCTTCCTCAAACATTAGAAACTCATCAGTCATGTGGGTGACAAAATTAGCTGATATTGTTCTACCTTAGATTATCTGCACAGCGTAAAAGGAGTTACTCATTATTCAAGAGAAGAAATAAGTTCACAAATGATCCCTGCACAACAAATTCTGAGCCACTTACATGTACTTGAATTGTTTATCTTGTAATAATAAGGTTATCTTACAGGAGGGAAATATGCCCATCTCCAACTAATTTCTTCTTAGTAAAAAATTCTAAGCTTTTGAAGTTTTCACATGAAGTACATAGCACCCCAAAATCAAGTCTATTATATTTTAACTTTAGATTAAAAACAGAAGTTAACAACTCATTTACCAATACTTCATAAATCCATAAAAGCACTCTACTTTTGTCTTCCTTATTTTTTCTGCATAATATGGTAATAAAAGTCTGTTAAACTGCATTATCTAAATACAATCTGTCTAGACTAGGTTGACAATTAAGAAAAGGCATGTTCTCATCTGGAATGTGGTCTGCAAGGACCTGAAGAGTCCTTGACACAGTAGACACAGTAGAGTCATCATCTAAAAGGAAGTTAGGGATACAAACTACCTGAATGAATTTCAACATTCCTGACTTCTCCATCTTAGATTTAACGATATATAAATAAAATTGGGTTTTCACCAGCAGTATTCACAAGGCAGTAATATTCCACAATTTAATAATATTCAAATGAGAGTGAACAAAATAAACATGAACACTACATGTATAGATAGTACAATCCATCTGCCATCTTTGTTTTGTTAGTATGGTCTGGTGAGGCTTTAAATTCAGAATCAAAAGCTCTGAAATAATACAGCAAGTTAGAAAGTAAAAAGTCCTCTAGGTGGCAGTAACATTCTGTTTATCTTAAATGATAATGTAAATCACCCAATTAAATCTACACAGATCAGTGGCATATACCCTTAACCATACTATTATGGACATCAAAAAGTTACCTTAACAGGTTTTGTTTTATACTAGTAATGCGCCAATCATTATCATACAGGATTTAATGTAATTATAAGAATTCATAAAATTCCTTAAGATTATACAGATTAATCATTTTGACTAAAACCTTTTTGATACTTCTGGATCTATCTTTAGAGTCAACTTAATAGGCACAAAGGAAAAAAAATTTTTTTATTTTATAATTGACTTTTGTTTTAACAAATTTAGTATTACCTATTTTGATATTACTTCTTAATCATTAAATTTTATTTCAAATAATACTGTTGGCTATTTAAAAAAAAAATCCATGAAATAAAGACTTTGAAACAGAGGTTCTATATCTACAAAAGATCTGATCCAAAAATATGTTGAACAATGGCCATATTGCTAAAGTAAGGGTGTGGTATCTCAAGATAACAACTTTTAAAGTAGTGATGAAATAAAGTCTAATATATTCTTTAAATCGTATCATTCTTTAGTTTAACCACATATATTCATCCCAGGTAAGAGTACACAACCATTCTGACACCAAGTTACTATTGGATAGTCCAATCTTTGGTTTGGGAGCATCTGTGCAATCTAGTAACATTAAGGAAGATCTATGATGTGTGACAGCCCTAGGCCAAGGAGGGTCTGGTGTGACAAAAGATACATAAGGATACAGACTTTGCCTTCATCTTACATCACAATTAAAATATAATATCTTTAGGAGAGTTTTTAATACCTAAACAAAATCATGTAAAATAAATGTTCATATAAAACATATAAATGGCTATTATAAATTACAACTTCTTTGAGATGTGTTCATGCAATCACTGTATATTATACCTTATATAATATATAAGTAGAGCAAATACATACTGTCAAATAACATGCAACAGATATATGATGCAGACCTGTATTATTAACATAAAATCATCTATAAGGCATTTTATAGGTACAAATAGCAAGTCCCAAAAAAATATATAGAGCAACACACATTTATTTTAATATATATATACTAATAAACAAATTTTCAGAATATTTATTCATATATTACCTAAGTATTTAAAATAAACAGACTGATTAATCCTTATAATGGTTCCTTCAAGCATTTCCAGAACACAATTTATGAATCTTACGGTGTCTCCTTTTTTTCCTGAAAATATGCCTCTGTCATATTTTAACTCTACCTTCTAGACTCACCCCTATCAAATAATTTCAAATAAGAAAAAGAATGTAAAAATGGGCAAAAGATCTAAAAGAATAAAAAAGATTAAGAAATATAAATGGCAAGACAAAATGAAAAAAAAAATAATAATACCTACTACTGACAAAGAGACATTCTCAGGTATTGCTGATAGAAGTGTAAATTGGTATAACCTTTTCAAGAGGAATTTAGGCAATATACATCAGGATATTTTCAAAAGCTTCTACCATTTGGGGCGCCTGGGTAGCTCAGCTGGTTCAGTGTCTGACTCTTGATTTGGGCTCAGGCCATGATCTCGGTGTCCTGGGATCAAGCCCTACATCATTAGGCTCCGAGCTCAGTGGGGAGTCTGCTTCAGATTCTCTCTCTCTCTCCCTCTTCCTCTGCCCCTCCCCACTGCCCACTCATGAGTGCTCTCCCTCTCTCTAAAATGAATACATAACTCTTTAAAAAAATAAAAATAAGGGGATCCCTGGGTGGCTCAACGGTTTGGCGCCTGCCTTTGGCCCAGGGCGCAATCCTGGAGTCCCGGGATCGAGTCCCACGTCGGGCTCCCTGCATGGAGCCTGCTTCTCCTTCTGCCTCTCTTTCTCTCTCTCTCTCTCTCTCTCATGAATAAATAATATATAAAATCTTTAAAAAAAATAAAAATAAAAAGTTTCTACCATTTGATTCATTAATTACAATTCTAAGGACATTTCCTAAGGAAATAACCTGAAACACAAATAATGATTTAAAAACATCTGTCAAGGGGCGCCTGGGTGGCTCAGTGGTTGAGTGTCAGCCTTTGGCTCAGGGCATGATCCCAGGGTCCTGGGATCGAGTTCCCTGTTGGGCTCCCCACAGGTAACCTGCTTCTTCCTCTGCCTATGTCTCTTCTCTGCCCCTCTTTGTGTGTCTCTCATGAATAAATAAATAATTTTTAAAAAAATCTTTCAAACCATTATTTTGAATGGAAATAATATTAATATTCAATAATTTAAATGCTTAACATATATGTCAGTTCATTCACAAGACAAAACATTGTGTCACCATTAAAAAATGCTTTTTCTAGCTAAAAGACACAGAAAAATGAACATAAAATATTAGGTGAACAAAGTAAAATGGAACTACTATGCACATATACTCATCGTAGGAAGAAATATGCCAAAATATTAATAGTGGCTATGTCTTTGTAGTCAAGTTATATCTGATTTTAATTTTCTTTCTCTAAATTTTATATACATAAATGAGAAGAAGATGAAAGAGGTCTATGCTTTTCAGTCTGAATACGTATGCTTCTGTAATATATTTTTATGTATATGTTTGTACAAAATAAACAGTTTTACATTTTTGTTACAAACTTTAAAACTTGAATTAATTTATAACAAATAATACGATTAAAATAAAATTAAAACTATTAAAAAATAAAATAGCAAGAAAGGATGAGAAAGTAAATAACAGATGAGGAAAGCTTTTCTAATTAGGCACAAATAGCCTAAACTTCCTAGCCACCAAAGCCAATGCAGAAACAAATGTGCTGATAAGTTTGTCTAATAAAGGTTTTGGAGGATGGTGGGAGGGTAATGTTCCTTGAGAGATTTCAGGCTAAGTGTTCAGCACCTATGTATATCATCTAATCATCACAACAACCTGTGACACAGATGCTAGTCTCTTTTTTCAGATGTGAAAACTGAGGCTGAAAGTTAAGAACTTCTACAAAATTAAAAATCTAATGAACTCTTACTCAAAATTTAGATTTGAATTGAGGGTTTTGTCTTCAAAGCTTACATTCTTTTCACTTTAACAAACTACACCTCAAAAAGAAACATGAACATTACCCGAGATTATTTTTCTGAGTCCAGAAAGAATCTGGCTGCTGAGTCTTCACAAGAGACAATAAAATGTATAGTAAATAGTGACTTAAATAGTATTAAAAAACACAGAAGTGTATTTATGTGGATATAATTTCCTGATTATCACTGAAATCTATCTTCTATCAACTAAATAAATATCATAAAAAAATATTAGCTGCAGTTCTGTGAAGACAATTCTACATGGAACTTTACCTATTAAAGCATCAGCTGTCACAACGACTGACCTTCTAAACCAGTTGGGAAAATATTCATATCCTTTATAACTCTATCTCAGTAAGAATGTCATGTTATCCAAATATGGCCACAGAAATTCTATTTCTAAAGCAAATTGCTTGTTTAACAAAGTTTCTTGCTAAAAAGGAAAGGTAATATTTAAAAATGGAAAAAAAAACTCTCAACCAGCTCCCAGGAATCTGTTATAATTTCTGCTATGTAATTTTCCTAAAATACTTTCCACAAATGTTCACTTGGCACATCATATCTACAGCTCTTGGGATACTAGAATGTCAGAAATGTTCACTCCCGAAAGCATACCAAGCCAAAATACTTTCATCAGCTTACTAAAATAATAAACATGGACAATCCTGCTTAGTTTTGAGAATTTACAGATAGAAGCACACTCTTCTAATGCTGCCTCCTGTAGACATTAATCAGGGTAAACGGTACAAGCTTCAATATAATGCTTCTTTTTTCAGTGTTCATTTTATATTATTTTCCTGACATTAGATTAGTGCATTCCATATTCGTTTACTCAAAAATTATTTATCGGATCTACAATGTATTAGGCACTGGAGACACAAAAAAAAGGGTATGAAATTGTCATTGTTCTCAATTAGCTCAGTTTAGTAGGAAAAGAAACAAACCAACAACTAATTACCAAAGACTGTAATACACACTAAAATACATGAATTCATATTCTACTCACCTTCAGTCACCCATTTATTCAGTCAACAAATATTAACATACCTATCTGCAAACTACCATAAGAAAAGTTTATACAGTGAACTCTTAATTATATCAGAGAGGATTAATCATAGCTAAAAAATAAGAAAAATGAGTGTGGAAAAAAAATAAAATCACTAAAAATCTAAAATCATCTACATTTTAAAAAGCAATCTCTTAATTTCATAGCAAACAATAAACAACACATTGTCACCTCCAAGAATGAATAATCTCTCAACACCAATATTAAGTTTGATACTCCCCAAACTATCGTTTTATGTTTATTTTCCTCTTTGGTAATAGCTTAGAATTTTATATGTTGTATGAATTTTGAATCATGTTTTTTTATTACCTTAACTTTGATTTGGAGTTATCTATAATTTTCTTTCCATTTAATCTCCAAATTAATGAAGAGGTAACTATACAAAGTAAACTTACCTTTCAGCTTGAAGCTTAGTGGTTTTTATTATTAAATCTTGTGTTTGTTCCTTTGCTGCCTAAAATTATAAACATATCAGTACATTTCAGTGATTTTATACTTCAAAAAACTAATAGTATCACTTACTAAAGTTCAAACTTACAGCTTGTGAGATCACACTCCGGAATTTAGAAGTTTAAAAATGGCAAAAAATAAATAACTAATTTAAAAGGCCAAATAATTGAGATGTTTCAAGGCTCATATACTTCCTTTTTTTTTTAAGATTTTATTTACTTATTCATGAGAGACACAGAGAGAGTGGTAGATACACAGGAAGAAGGAGAAGCAGGCTCCGTGCAGAGAGCCCAATGTGGGACTCGATCCCGGGACTCCAGGAACACACCCTGAGCCAAAGGCAGAAGCTTAACCACTGAACCACCCAGGTATCCCCTCATATACTACCTTTACCAAGGGGAACCCACTCCGTTCTCAATAACACATAACACTAAAGCTTACAAGAAGGAAAAAGGTTATCAGCATGCTAAGGAATTTAACAGTTCATGATGTTTTTAGTGAAACAGAAGTAGTGGCAAAGCAGGAAGAATGAAAAATGTGACTTCTGTTATGCATATGTGACTTGAGATACCATGAGACCTCTAAATGGAGTTGAAAGTTAAGTTACTGAAATGCTACTGTGGAATTCAACAGAAATAATAATACCATTTTCCTAAAACAATTTCCAATTTATCTTAAATGTTAAGGATAATTATTTCTCATAAAATAATAAACATATGCCTCTAAATGTAATTTATCCAAGCAAATCCACAAAGGGATAAACCATAGCATATAAAAATTTGATTACATTTCTACACATATCTTGAAAATATTTCTAAAATGTCTTAAACCAAAGTATTTTGAAAAATATGAGCTAATTTAATTAGTCCTGTGTAGGACATCCTAAAATGAAAAAGTAATACTCTTTTTGGATGAATGACTAAATGAATTAAAAACATTATTCTAGAGTTGACAGTCTGAGGGGGTACCATTAAGATTCCAACAACACTATATACAAATAAATCAGTGCCAATGGAGGAACAAAACTTTCAGAATCATGGATCTAAGCCCTACTAATTTGTGCATCAACCCTAAATGTAAACAACAAGTAACATAAAATGTTTTTAAAAACCTATAGAGAATCTTTTGCAGGTGATAAAAATGCACATGTTGATTATGGCAGCTGTTTCATGGGTGAATAATTGTCAAAATGCATCAACCTGTACACATCAAATAGATGCAGTTTATTGCTGTACATAAATTTTTCCTCAATAAAATTGATATAAGAAAAGAAAGAAGTGCCCATACTATTATAGGAAAAAAATAGGATTGGACAAAATCGAAGAGGATGCTTTATAATATAAAATACTTATAATCTGTTTAGAAAATAGCACGAAGGATAAAAATACTCTGATCTCTTTACATCTACAAATAGCAAGTAGCTTATGATTAATTTGTGGAATATGCACAAATTAATGACTCTTCTAGAATCACTGCAGCTGTCAACAGTTCCGGAAGAATCTTATAGGTGTAAGTTTGAATTAGAAATGTGAGGTAGTAAACATAATCATGACTGACTTGCAGAAGGAAGCCTATTCTATTCACTCTTCCAAAATTATATAAATGAGCATAATTAGGTTAAATCTTAACTCTGCAATCAAACTAGAAGTTTCAAAGTGCTTTAATAAACAGATGTAGAATTACAAATATTTTCCTGAGATTTGTTTCTGTGGGGAGGCTTGAGCACCATAAGCTAGGTCTTTGTTAGGCTTAGCTGTAGTCTGGATTTATTCGTAAGACTTTCTACTCATTTCTGTTGGATTTATGGGATATTATGGGATTGCAAGGTTTATCAAAATTCCATAAAGTTAGCTCTACACTGGCTAGATCAAAATATAAAGGTTTCTGGAGTTAAATGAACAATATCAGTAAACCATCACCCAAAAACACATTTATAGTTAAAAAAATAAGCATAATATTTATATTTAAACTTCCTATAGGACATGATATATTAGATATCCACACACCTTGTAAACCTATCTAACAATTTTTGAAAGCTTACTTTGAACCAGAAACTATGCTAAAATCCAGCCATTATACAGTACCTGTAGGCGACTTGTCATATCTTGACAACAGCTGCTCATTGCTTGAACATCTTCATTTATGCTTTCAAGTTCCTGAAAAGGAAAAAAGTAACAGCAAGCATTACATATATCATTAAAAAATTCTCTTCCCTTAGCCAAAGCCTTATTTTCATCTCATGAATTTTTTTTTACCAAAGCATGACAAAAGACCCTATATTTAATATAGACTGTAAATAATTAAAAAGAATAAATCTAGTGTCAGAAAAGACAAATTAGTATATGCTTTTTAAGGAGGGTGACAATAGAAAATATCAAACGTCTTTAATAGGAACATTAATAGCTTTTCATTCAAGTATTCTAACACTAAGGAATTAATCAGATAAGTGTGCAACAATATATATAAGATGATCAACACAGAGTTGTCCAAAACAAAAGTAAAATGTGAAACGTTTCCAACCACACAATGGAAATCTGTGTATATATTAACAATGATTATATATATATGTTTGTTGGCATGGAAAGATGTCTATATAAGGTTAAAAAAAAGTATTATGAAACAATATATATAATACCTCCCATTTAAAAACATATATATATATATATATACACACACACACACACACGAATGAACACAGGAAAAGCCAGACAATAAAATACTGACAAAAGTTATTTATGGGTTATAGGATCATAAGCAAGTGTTCTATTTCTGACCTTATCTAACTGTTCTATAATGAACTATTTGTAACTTTTAATTAATAAAAACAAGCAAATACAAAAACTCAATAAAATAAAAATCATGCCTCCTCTACCTTGTAGAAAGTTATCACATAGTAAGTAGTCCTGCCACAAGTTGGCAATTTTCTCAGTAACATTCTCTACTTGTGTTTCCCCCCTCCCCACAGGTACATGGGAACATAACTGGTTACTATGTCCCATCATTTATACCTTTACTGTATGTAACCTATCCATTTCTTTTTTACTACTCTAACAGCTACTACTTTAGTTCAGGTTAATTGGTATCTCTTATGTGAACTGATTAAAAAAAAAAAAAAAAAAAGTTTTCCAACAGGTCTCCCAGACTCAACACTTTTTACCAAACCATTCTCTAGTCCTTATTGAGTCAATGAAAATTATGATATGGAAAAATGATATCACAAAATTACATTTAGTTTCATATCGCACTACTATTTTTTTTCCCAATTCAACTTGATGTCGCACAACAGAAAGATATACAAGGAAGTTTCAATGGTACACAGTGGACAATCCCTTTCAACACAATATCCAGACCTTCAAATAGAAACATGACAGCCTTATGGCCAATCAGAGGGCAAGAGATAAGAAAGCTGCCCAGCAAGGCTATAAACAAAGCGTGAGGATGAACCAGTTAGAAAATCACTTATCAGAATATGAGCATAAATCTAAGTTCCAAAGTAAGATTTTTCTCCCTTCTTTCTATCTAAGACTTTGAATTATAAATATCTAATGTTGCTCTATTTCACTACAAACAGGATACAAATCAAATTATTAAATGAAGTCCTAAACTGCTTTGAGGTGCACAGTAAAAAAAAAAAAAAAAAAAAAAAAAGAAAAAGAAAAAAAAAGCATGATTTCAAAATATCAATTAATATTAGCAATAGCAGAAACCTAAGTAAACTTATCTATCTCACCATTCCCTTAAATCTCACTGTGTAATTTTTTTAAAGATTTTATTTATTTATTTAACAGAGAGATAGCATAGGAAGGGAGAGCAACAGGCAGACGGAGAGGGAGAGGGTGAAGCAGGCTCCCCATGGAGCAGGAAGCCCAACGAGGCTCGATCCCAGGACTTGGGGATCATGACCTGAGCTGAAGATAGATGCTTAACTCACTGAGCCACCCAAGCACCCCCTCACTGTGTAATCTAATACGAATAGAACTATGACATGATCAGCCAACTAGGTCAAGAATAACTACTCCTGGGGATCTCTGGGTGGCTCAGTGGTTTAGTACCTGCCTTTGGCCCAGGGTGCGATCTTGGAGTCCTGGGATCGAGTCCCACGTCAGGCTCCCTCATGGATCTTGCTTCTCCTTCTGCCTGTGTCTCTGCCTCTCTCTCTGTGTCTCATGAATAAATAAATAAAATCTTAAAAAAAAAAAAAGAATAACTACTCCTAATATTTACTTTAGCCACCATAATATACGAAATGGACCTGATTTGTCAAATAATATAAATTATATCTCTGAATATATGACTTAAATGCAGAGTTCTGATAACTGTAATTCAATGGCCTGTATATTACTTATAAAATCTTTATTTGAACTTAGGGCAAACTACCTTCCCCTGCCCCCCAATTATAAAATTATAGGCTGGGAAATACAACTGGTGTATGATAAACTTTTTAAAAAGTTGTTATTATTGTAAATTTTCAAAAATATGGGATGCCTGGGTGGCTCAGGTCATGATCCCAGGGTCCTGGGATCAAGTCCTGAATTGGGCTCCCCACAGTGAGCCTGCTACTCCCTCTGCCTATGTCTCTGCCACTCTCAATGTGTCTCTCATGAATACAATAAAATTTTTAAAAATCTTCAGAAAATTTTCAAAAATATCCAAAAGTTGAGATAATATGAATGCCAATGTGCATATCACCCAGCTTCAACCACTCGTTTCATCTATTTGTCTACTGACTTTCTACCTCTCCTCCATCCCTTTCTCCTTCCTCCACAACTGAATTATTTTAAATTCACAATATTTTATCATTTCATTCATAAAGATCAGTATATGCTTTTAAGAAGACCCCAAAAAACATAATGCCATTTTCACATCTAAAAATTTAACAATGAACTCAATATCAAATACCTAGTCAGGGTTCCAATCTTCCCATTGTCCCAGTTTTTAAATAATTATTTCAAGTCAGGAACTAAAATTCACAAATAGCAACTGATTGCTATTTCTCATTTCTTTTTTTTTTTTTAATCTACAGAGTCTCACTTCTCCCCATTTTTCTTTTACTTTTTCTTAACTATTTATTTGTTGAAGAAACCAGCTTATTTATCTCTATCATTCACTGTGTTCTGTATTTACTGACAGCATATTTGTGGTGTTAATATATTCCTCTGACCCCTGTATTTCCTATAAACAGGCAGTTAGATCTTGATTATATTCTGCTTCAGTTTTCCGGCCAGAATTTTTCACAGGTGGTGCTGTATACCTTTATTAGAGGAGTGACAGGTAAGAGGTCAGCTGTTTTTTTGTGAGGTTAGCTGCTGGTGATGACCAAGGGCTAGATCAGTGGTGCTCAACCAAGGCAATTTTGTTCCCCAATGGGGCATCTGGCAGTGTCTGTAGACATTTTTGGGTGGAACAACTGAAGGATAAACAGTCCTACTAGCACTGACTGGATAGTAGCCAGGGATGCTACTCAACACCCTAAAGAGCAGAAGACAGTCCCCAATTGTCTGAACCAAAATGTAAATAGTGCCAAGTTGAGAAACCTTAAACTAGATCCATAAATTTACCAGTGGTGGCAAAATCTTCTAATCTTCTTGATATTACAATAAATCTATAAAAAGAGAAGCCTCCCCTCAACAACTGTATGTTGTTGGAAGAAAAGACAGGATAGATGCTTGACTCTTCCCTTTTCTTTAGCAGTTTTTGAAATAAGTTTATTCCCTTATATCCACCAAATATAACCAACAAGGATTCTGTTTGGTTTTTAGATCAGTACAAATTTGTGCGTTTAAACATGTTTGATATTTTTTAGTCCACTGAGTTATTCTTATTGATGCTCTAATCATCCTATCTTTGGGCAACAGAAGCCTCATCAAGTTAGGTCCAAAGTTCTTCCGTCACTTCCCGAATAGTCTTAGATAGCTTCCCGGCTTTCTGAAATTTATAAGATTGTTCCTTTCAGTGGGAAACGGTATTTAGAGACCACAGTCAGGATGTGCTCATGGATACCCTTTCTATTCTTATGAATACTATCAAACTGTCCTTCCAACCTTCCAGATTTTTAGCCTATCAATGAACTCTTTCTAAATATAATCTGTTGATTAATTAGGCACTGAAACTATATATAACACTTTCAAATGCAACTGATGCAGAATATGTGATATTAATAAAGTTAACAAAATATTGCATGATAAATAAAATACAATAACATAATAAAATTCATTTTACCCTATGGTGAGTAGAGTGTTCATTCATGTATGATAAATTATTATTTGTGCCAGACGTAATTGATCTTAATTAATCCAAAAATTTCCTAATTTATGATGCACTAACGTAACCTAATCCTAATTAACTTACAATGGAGAGTGGTTATCCAGAGGTTTATTCAGTGAGGAAAAATTTCTACTGGAAAATCATTTAAAGAAATGTCTTGGGATCCCTGGGTGGCGCAGCAGTTTAGCGCCTGCCTTTGGCCCAGGGCGCGATCCTGGAGACCCGGGATCGAATCCCACGTCGGGCTCCCGGTGCATGGAGCCTGCTTCTCCCTCTGCCTATGTCTCTGCCTCTCTCTCTCTCTCTCTCTCTCTGTGTGACTATCATAAATAAATTTAAAAAAATAAAAATTAAAAAAAAAATTAAAGAAATGTCTTTTCTTGCTGTTGTTGATAAAAAAGCAAAAATTTCTAAGAGAATATCCTAAAACAAATGTTACAACTTTTTAAGCAGCATTAGTGGAGGTCACACAGATTCAGAAATCTCAGTAATTGAGGACCCAGGTGCTTCTGGAGTAAGTAGTTTTCTATTTTAACATGGTACATGAATAGCAAACATATCAACCCAATTCATAAAAATACTTAGCACAGAGTTAGGTATATACAGTAGGTTCTCAATAAATGTTAAAAAGAATTTACATACTTCCTTCACTTCCTTGAAAATGCTGACAAATTCTTCATTGATGGCTAAACTTCTGCGTTCAATATCTCCACGTAAATTTCTTCGAGTCCGCAAACTGTTTTCAACAAAAAAGGTTGAGAGTGCCTTGAGAGCTTCCAACATCTCCTACAAAATTGGTAACAGAAGACAATTACTGGAACCATTTTTCAAATGTTTTCTTAATCTCAAGCCAAATTTTAATGAAATAATTTTCAAATGTTTCCATTAAATAATCAAAAAATACTGGATGACCTTCACATTACTGAAGAGTAAACTTATTTCCAAAACACAGTAAGGATCTACTTACTTGTACATTATGGCATGAATAAAAGACTACTCACTGTAGAATAGTTTTGAATTGTAAAGATTGGAAATAACTTTAATGTCCATCTAAAGAGGACTGGTTAAAGAAATTATGATATATCCATTCTAACAAAGATGAAAACTTGTATGTACTTACATAATACAAACTTCAGGATACAGTAAGTGAAACAGCAAGGTATAGAAACAATTATAACACCAATTGAAAAAAAAAAGGAAAAGGACTATACACATGGATATTTTTTAAAGATTTTTTATTTACTTATTTGAGAGAGAGAGATAGTGACAGAGATAGCAAGAGAGAGCATGAGTCGGGAGGAGAGGGAGAAGCAGGTTCCTCAATGAATAGGGCAACTGAAACAGGGCCGGATCCCAGGACCCTGGGATCATGACCTGAGCTGAAGGCAGATGCTTACCTGACTGAGTCACCCAGGGGCCCTTATACATGCATATTTATTGGTGAATGTATACACTATAAGAAATAAATACTACCCGCAGCCTCCAGGTTAGGAACTAAGTAACTGGGAGCAGAACTTAGAGTAATACCTCTCGGAGGTGACTTTTGAACTAAGGCCTCAGTAACAGGAAAGCCATCCATGAGGACAAAGCTGTTCACAGGCAGAAAAAAACTGTGAGTACAAAGACCCTAAAGCAGGTGGCTCAGTTGGTTAAGCATCTGCCTTTGGCTCAGGTCAAAATCTCAGGGTTCTGGGATTGAGTCCTGCATCAGGGCTCCCTGCTCAGCGAGGAGTCAGCTTCTTCCTCTGCCCCTCCCCCAGTTTGTTCTCTCTCTCTCTCTCTCTCTCTCCCTCTCTAATTTAACAAATAAAATTTTTTTTAATTTTTTTATTTATTTATTTATGATAGTCACACAGGGAGAGAGAGAGAGAGGCAGAGAGAGAAGCAGGCTCCATGCACCGGGAGCCTGACGTGGGATTCGATCCCGGGTCTCCAGGATTGCGCCCTGGGCCAAAGGCAGGCGCCAAACCGATGCGCCACCCAGGGATCCCCAAATAAAATATTTTTTAAAAAAAGACCCTAAAGCAGCAGAAAGGCCATTATGACTGAAGCTGTGGGACACTACAGACGTTTTAGGAAAAGGAGTAATAAATAAAATGTGCTTTGTATGTTTAAAAGTTTATTCTAATTTTGTGAGGAGAGCAGATGGGGGACAGGGAGAAAGGAAGCAAGTAGGAGAAACTAAAATAATCCAAGCAAGATTTGACAGTGACTTAGAACAAGACAGCAGCATTACAGATGAAAGCAAGGAGATATTTCAAATCAATTTTTTTGAAGGTAGAGCCTACAGGACTTGTTAATGGACTGAATGTACGAAATGAAAAAATAATGACAGGAATCAAAAATTATTCATACACTTTTTGCTTGTCTGGGTAAGTGCTATTCTTTACTAACAGTGGAAAGCAGAAGCAGTTTGGAGAAAAACCAAGAGTCTGGCTATGTTAGGTTTTTAAGATGTTGATCAGGTAACTAACTGGAGGAATCATATAAGCAACTGACTATACAAATCAGAGATGTCTGGGATCCCTGGGTGGCGCAGTGGTTTGGCGCCCGCCTTTGGCCCAGGGTGCGATCCTGGAGACCCAGGATCGAATCCCACATCAGGCTCCTGGTGCATGGAGCCTGCTTCTCCCTCTGCCTGTGTCTCTGCCTCTCTGTCTCTCTCTCTGTGTGTGTGTGACTATCATAAATAAATAAAGAAAAGAATATTTTTAAAAAAAATCAGAGATGTCAAGAACAAAGTTATAAATTAGAGAACTGTCACCCTTTTGCTAGGAAAGTGAGAGAGTTCTCCTTACAGAGAAAATATGCACAGAGGAGAGAAGGGAGAAGACCAAGCCCAAGATATCTATCTGCAAATATAAACTCCTATGCCTGAACTAACACATATTCTAATGGGCTAACCCTCTATGTTTCAGTTAAAATGTTACTCTGTGACATTGGCTGGATTGACAAAAATAGTAAAGCTATTTTAATTCAATTCAATATCCTAGAAAGCATTACAAAGATTTATGTACCAAAAAAAGAAAAAGAAAAAGAAACCCATAAAATGAAGCTATTTCTTTTGATTATAACCTTGAAATGCCCTAGACCTGGCTCAAAGAAATAGTCCGTAAATGATGAGTGAACAAACCACACAGACAGGTGCAAATTACAGCTCTATCAGTTATTGGTAATAGGATTTAATCTAGTTACATTCTTTCAATACCTTGGGTAAAAAGGAGATTATCTACATCATAGGAACTGTATTAAATGAGATAAAAAGGGTCAGTATTAGACACAATAAACAATAAGCTGTTCGATAAAATTAACATTGAATAAGAAATGGTAAGTGCTGGGCGGGCACTGTGCTGAGCACTTCAGGCAGATTCTCTTGTTGAATCCTCACAAGAGGATTTCCCCCTGAGAAAGTTACCAGCAGAATTCTCAACTTAGAAATGATGAAAGATAAGCTTGGGGAAAATAAGAGGCTTATTCAAATCATAATGCTTCAGTTTCATGGTTATATCTAACAAGAGGCGGCCCTAGAGTCTGTCTTTCTCATTACATTATTTTTTACACACAAATTCTATTGACGGCTTATTTTCAGTCACCTGCAAACTCATCTATAAAGGTCTCTCAACTTCCACATACATTTTTTCCTTTACGGCATGACCAGTTTACCCAAAGGCTCCAAGCCACTACAGAAGAGACCACCAGCCAGGACGAGGCGGGATGGATGCGTCTCAGGAGGCACTTGGGAGACGATGCGAAAGGTTCATCTTGTAAAGAAACGCAGTGTGAGCCCACGTGCCACAGGCGGAGCGTATCTAAAGGCAGCAAAGGCTGGTACAGAGTCTCTCACGCGGGCCGAGCCGCGCAAGTAGTAGCTCCTCCTCTGCGCGAACCGGTTCAGTGGCTCTCACGCTCAGTTCCGCCTACCCCGGTTCTCCGGAGCCCCGACTCCTACAGCCTCAGCTTGTCGTTTACTTTTTTTTTTTTTCTTAAGATCTTACTTACTTATTCATGAGAGACACAGAGAGAGTGAGAGAGGCAGAGACCCGGCAGAGGGAGGGGTCCCACCCGGCCCTGGGCCCTGGGCCCTGGGCCCTGGCGGCCCCTCCGGGGGCGCACACTCCGCCGTCGGCCCCCGGGGCCCGGGCCTTCCAGGAACAGGCTTTCAAGCGCGGGCCGACAGTCAGGGCACCTCCTCGCTCTTCCCGGGTCTCGTCGGGCCCCGCGGGTGTGCGGCCCCGTCCACGCCCACAGCGGGGCGGGGGCGTGAGGCAGCGGGGGGACCCGGCCCCGCCAGCCCCGGTACCTTGTCGTTGTCCAGCCGCGTCTCCAGGATCTTATTCAGCTTCCGCGACAGCGGGTTGCCGGTCTGCGCCAGGGCCCCGCCTGCCCCGTTGCTGAGGCCGTTGGCAGCCCCGGACGGGGGCACCGCCGCCACTTCCGCGCCGCCGTCGGCCATGGGGGCGCAGGCTCCGCCCCAGCTCCGCGGCCGCCACCTCAGCCCCGGGCTCGGACCCGCGCCGGCGGCGCCGATACTGCGCATGTGCGGGGCCGGCCGCGCACGCGCCCCACGTCCCGGAGGCTCCGCGGGGACTAGCCAGCTCCGCTAGGGGCGCTGGAGGGGCGCTGGAGGGGCGGGGGCGGGGGCGAATCCTTAGGATGGGAAGGGAACGCTGGTGGGAAATTTTGCAAAATGGTCTGAAATTTAAATAATATTTAAAGTCTGGCTTTGGCCAGTTTGTGGAACACCCAAGTTTCTTCTTGTCTTTGGACCTTCGCATATATTACGCTTTCTCCTACCTGGGAGCTGTAGAATAGTGGATTAGGTGGTGAGTAATAAAATGAAAACTACATTCTCAGGAGGACCTAGATAACAAATATCGTTATTTTTAAATTTTCCTTTCCTTTTAAAATTTGGATCAGAGTAAAATCTCTGAACTTCTTGTTTACTATTTTTCTGAGACGCTAACCATTTGGCTTTTGTCTTTAATTTGCCTTATGACATATGTGTATGTACAGATATACGCATACACATACATATATATACCTGACAAAATCACTTATCCCAATTCTGACAAGTAAAGAAGAAATGCCCCAACTAGCAAAAAGAAAAGAAAAGACCCTAAAGACTCTATGAATTCAATAAATACATAGGATTAGATGAAGAAACTTAAAGTGCTACTGAGGGAACATTAAGAAGAGGGAGGGAGGGACCAAGAGAAAGAGAAACTGGAAACAATCAGTGTCCATCAGTAAAGTACTGAAAAAATAAATTATGGTCCTTTCACTCAGTACAATGCTATGCAATTTACCTGCTATGAAAGAAATTTAAATACTAATGTGGAAAGAATTCCAAAATATAATATGTAAGGAAAGCAAGGTCCAATACAATGTATATAGCGTGATCCCTTGTAGCTACATGTAAATTTAAGCTTTTTCATTTTTTTCAGGATGGTATTCCTGTGCAAGGGAGGCTTTCACTTTTCATTTTGTACTAATTTTACTCATGTGCTACTGAATATATTAACAGAGATTATTAAGGTAAGGGTAATTATGGCCTACTTTGCTCACCAAAACTTCTCTGAATTTACAATTGCAAAAAACAAAAACAAAATCATTTGAAAATTAGAATAATATGTGGTAGTATGAAGATGGAAATTACTATACAATTTAAACATTTAAAGCCATTTGTATGTTTTTAATCATTTATTTAATTATCATATGTTCTATAAGACTATAAAGTATAAATCAGGTGCCAAAAGTCAGTATTTTTCAGAAGTTAAAATAAATACTTGGGTGAGCTTCATTAGAAACATATGTTACATATGTAACAACTTTATATATGTATATATATAAAGTTGAACATAAAGGCTTTCTTTTCGTGAAAATGTGAAAGATAATTGTGTATATTGAGCCCTTTAATATACTAGAGCACTAAAAGAATTAAAAGGCTCTGATTTAAATACTAGAGCACTAAAAGAATTAAAAGGCTCTGATTTAAATATTTTACTTTAATGGGAAAATAAATACATGCATGTGAAAGAGTAAAGCATTCTTACATACCTACAGAGGAACCATGCGGAGTATGGAGTAAAATGTGGAGATTCTTACCTTCCAAGTAATGGTTGGAGGGCCCTCTAAAATCCCCTTCTTCTCCTTCAGATGATTATTTAAACTTTCTTGCTCTTTAGCTTCTGAAATAAGTGAAGTCATATAATAGTGGTCACTGTGACTTCATCTAAATATTATATGGCATTTATTAAGCCACATCTAGTGAGTCATAGAATTTTCAGCCCTCTATATTTTTCACTGTATTAATAGCAAGGCACCTGATAGTTAACCTTCAAATTTACTGATAATCAGACTCAATGTTAGATATTTTTGATATACTATTCTTATCTTGACAACTACCCTGCAGCATTATCATATCATTATTATATCATCATGTATTTAGTACTCTGTTATTGATAGGTAATCCAACACTAAGAAAATCTTTCCAAGGATATATGGCTAACCTTGGATCACATAGCTAATTCCAGGTAAATTGGCAGTTAGTTATCAAATTCTATTACTGCTTCCTCGGTTTTGGTTTTGAGTTGTGCACACTTCTCACTTGAAATGTAGGCAAAAACTTTTGCAGCTAAGCATTCAAATCTGTTCTATACTAGTATTGATTTGACACTGTTCCTAATGTCTTCACAATAAGACCAGTGTTATTTTTCTAAAACAGATTCGGTCCTATCATTCTTTGCTTTAAAAACCATGCTAGTATTTATTGAAGAAAAGAACTGTTTAGTATGGTACACACAGGCCTTCATAATCAGATCTTACATTATCACTCTAGTCTTATTTCTATCCATTTGCCTGTGATTGCAACACTCTAGCCACCTGTGTTTTCCAGGCAACAAACACATCACAAACTATTAAGTCTCCATACCTTGGCTCATACAACCCATTCTTCTGGGAATGTCTGCTCCTCTGAAACTAGTGAAATCCTATTTGTCCTTCCATATAAATTCTTCTGTCTGTACCTTCACAAAGCTCCCACTTCTCCTTGGGGAAAATTAGTTCATTCCTTAAGATGATTCCCATAGAACTTAATATACAACACCTATTATAACTTGTTATATGATTTTTAAAAACTGATTTATATACATGCTGTTCTCCCACTAGTCTCTTAATACTTGGATGATGGAGACTATGTCACTCATTTTTGCCTTGCTAGTTCCTGCCATGATGTCTTGTACACACTTGCTTGTTTACCAAAGGCTTACTGAATGAAAAATATTGAATGAAGTTTTATGGCTTTATAAGTTAGAATTCTTAATTGCAATTAATAGGAGCTGCCTGTGGATGACTTAAAGAGGAATTTATTTAACCAAAGGATACTGGCTAAGTCTCAGAAGAAGAACCATGCTTGGAAAAGAGGGAAAAACAAAAGGAGACAGGGCATATGTAACAACTGCCAAAATCACTCCACGCAGCAGCTCATCATGGACTCCACTGTCATTACTGCTGAAGGCTGGGATCCACAGGTCACTACACCCACACTCCTGACCTTACACGTAGGATGCCTCTATGGCACAACGGCCAATGCTGTCTCTGGAGGCCATATTGCTTAAAATTTTACTGTTCCTGAAGAACACCCCACTGTCTCTGCTTTTTGTGCCGCTTTCTCTTGTTTCAAAGGCTAGGACAGGTGCTTCTCATTGGCAGAGCTTAGGTGATAGATTTGTGCCTATTGTCAAAAGAGCTGAGAAAGTGGATAATACTCAAAAACAGAAAGAATATTCATATATATTCATATACTGTGTAACCCCACTCTCACACATATACTCCAATATATATGGCAAATATCCACCCAGTTTATCCTTTCAGGTGGATAATACTCAACATGTACTCTTCCTCCCATACTCATCCTTAAAAAAAATATTTTTGTCTAATTTAATGCGATTTATTTTTCACATAATCAAAACCTCACTTACTTTATCCTCTAGGGAACAACCTAAGATTGAATCTTTTTCTATTTAGCTCAAAATCAAATTTCTCTCTGGCTTTGTTATAGTCTTTCCCCAATATCCTGTAACATATGGATTAAACTGTAAAGTAACCACCAAATACCCATCTTTTAAAAAATGTTATTTAAAAAAAAACAAAAACAGAATAGAAAACAGGGTTAAATGTCAGTTTTTCTGTCTGCAAGTGTCACAAAGCTGTCATTGGAATTTATTATTTCTGTTCTTTCCATGATCCCTTTGTCTTCAGTCAATACACCCCTGGATCAAAGTTCTTTATCCATTGTGGTGACCCAAAGTGCCATGCTGAAAGAAGCAGGGCATTTGATGGATCTGGCTGTATTAAGTTACAGTACTTTTTAAAATTATGCACCAGGACGTAGAAGTCCTAGGAAGTACTCAGAGAATTCTTTAGGTTCTGTCCTTATTTCTTTCTAGCTATACTACATAGTAAAACCCAACTTCCCCTTTATGGTCAGGATTAGTTACTTGGCACAACCATATAACCCCATTTTTTGTCTGTTCACTCAGTGCCACTAGGAGTCTTATCATCCATTTCAACTGGGACAACTGTTCCTACCCCTGATATGTGTAAGATCTCTTTCCTAGGGCCCTGACACTTTTAATGACAAGATGTAAGTTATCCAATATCATACATCTATTCTCATACTTTCAGAAGACAGCAGACCTTCAAGCAACACAGAATTCCAGAGTCAGCATCAGCAGCAGTGCCAGACTTGGAGATAAAGAGCAACATTTTTGAGAGTGAGTAATAAATATAGTAAGAGATGCTATTTCTACCTACTTCCTTTATCCTTAGATCATATATTCTGGCTATGAGAGAAACAGGACAAATACTGAACTCCAATTTAGAGAAAAGCATGTACCCTAAACTTATGAGATGTTATCTTCTGGCTATTGTAGTAATGAGTCAATAATAGTTTCTATCACTATTTTGTAGTTACTTCTTCATAATGGAGTATATCATAAGACTGATGAATTTCATAGGCATTACATCATTTCTTCCACTGTAAAGAAGCAACACTGCATGTGAAATTATGATGGTAAATAAGGCATTCAGTAAGTCCATGAATAGTAGTAAAAGGAGGCAAATTCTAGTTCAGTAGAACAAAATTATTTCTCCTTACATGAGGGAAGGAATCTAATTATGCAAAGGCTACTAGTCTTTCTGGGGTTTGTTAATATACTAGAGACTCAGATTTGGCTGCAGCTGGGTAATTTGGGCACTCAACAAAAGTATTAGGCAGATAAAAGGAAATTCACATTTTTGCAAATGCCATTGTCACCGTTTTACTTTGATCTTGGGCACAAGTGAACAAACTTGTGGGTGGTTAAGAAGGATGACTGACATCCATAGAGTCGGTCATTTCTTTGTCTGATTATTAAGAATTTCCATTGCAGTGAAGGCCACATGGTCCTCCAAAGCCTTGCCATTAATATAATTTTTTTAAGATTTTATTTATTTATTTATTCATTTATTCTTTTGAGACACGGGGAGAGAGAGAGAGAGAGAGAGAGAGAGAGAGAGAGAGAGAGCATGCGCCCACATGCACAAGCCGGGGAAAAGGGGGAAGAGCAGGGGGCGGGAGAAAAGCAGACTCCTCTATACAGGGCTCAATCCCAGGACCCAGGGATCATGACCTGAGTGGAAGTCAGATGCTTAATCGACTGAGCCACCCAGACTCCCCATTCATACTTCTTACTATTTGCCTTTCCTGTTCAGTCTTCAATTTTTAGGTGTTAAGGCTTCTCACTTTGAAATAATATCCTGATTTTTCTGTTCTCTTTGGTATTTCATGAATTTTGAAAGCTGCCTCAAGTGTCTCATTTTATTTTTGATTCAGACATATTTCTTGTAGTTGTTCTTGTCCTTCAGTTTGTCCCTAGAACTCTCTGAAACTTTAGCAGTCATAGGTGTAATGATCTCAAACCTTTTAGCAACAAAAGGATTTCAAGTCTTCTTCAAATGTAATTGGGTGTAATGATCTCGAACCTTTTAGCAACAAAAGGATTTCAAGCCTTCTTCAAATGTAATTGGCAGGAAGGATAACAGTGTGACTGGTCTACCAGAGGCATGGGTAACACCTCTTGCCCTTTCTTCACTAAGTAAAACTCCCTCTTCACCCGTGCAGCCTCCTCCGGGCTGCCTGCATCACTTGGAGTTTGGGGGCTGCAAAGTAACAGACAGGGTAACTTACTGGAAGGATAAGAAGGCTCAAGGGGCTGAAGGGAAGGCTGAAGACTCCACTGGGAACCAGTAGCAATAGAAGATGCCAGTGGCTAGAACCACTTGGTTATTGGGACACTCCTGCTAGTTCCGTTTTGCTTATTTGTTTTCATTTTATTGTTGTTGCATTTAATTTCGCCTTTGCTTAACATTAGAAGTCCTGAGGCAAGTCCACTTCAACCACATGCCCAGCCATTGGTTGGGACATCATGATTTACAATCCTAACCTGACAGCATGCAATACCAGAAAGATAATTCTGGCCAACCTAACAGCTATAAATTTGTGATCTGGGCAACAGATAAGGAAGCAATCCAAATAAAAAAGGTGTAAAATCAACTAGGTAGTAATGATATTAGTTATAGCGACAGAACAGGGGAGTGGTGAGGACTGTCCTACAGATTTCATTAACTTTGAGCTGACAGCAGAGGTTAATTGCAAATGGGTGGGGTAAGAGATATAATTAGACAATCAAATTTATGAAGGAGATACAGTAAGAGTTGTGTCAGAAATTATAGTAAAAATAAAATGGCTAAGAATAGCCAGATGAAACCATTTGTGAGAAAATGCAAGGATTTGAAAAGCCTCCTTTCTATTTGAACAGGTTTGATATTTTAACAGGCAGCTCAGGTAGTTATTCTGGAAATCACCACTAGGTTCCAGGTCCCTGTCCAGAATCTCTTATCACCACCTGAAATTTTTTACGAGATGATAAAAGATTTAGTAACTTCAGAAAGATGTAAAAATAACCAGAGAAAAAATAATGATAAAATCAAATCCTTGGAATCAATATATCTATACCAAATTTGGAACATCAAGGGCAAATCTAGGTGACCACAGCTGCAGAAAATAAATGAAAGAGAAAATTATATACTTGAAAAGTATATAATTGTCTGAAAAATGTGTGTGCCCTCTTCTTAAATCTGATATATTTAATCTGCCATGTTAAACTTACAATTTTCATTCAAAGTGTTTTTTGTCATTTTAAATTTAATAGGTACAATACGATCTGATAAATTTTTAACAGTATTTATAAATTTAAATAACTCTGATCATCAAATCTTTATTATTAGGTTATTAACTATCATTTAGGTACTTAAGAAAATTTTTTGTGTTAGGTTTCTAATTCCAGTTATCTGTTTAAAGGACTTTAGAAAACCAGATATATTAGGTATTTTTTAAGTTGAAAAGTTTCAGCTAATAAAAACAATCACATTTATAAAGACCTTAAATATTTAGGAGAACATACGATTTGCATGAATTTAATGTGAAATGTGAAACATAATATATGACTTAAATTCATAAGTTATACTTAAATGCTTGGGGAAATTTAATCTCAACATTAGAAACTAATTGAATATTAACTAACAATCACGAGATTTCTAAGTGGATTTATTTTGTATATAAGTTGTATCTACAACTTACATTTAAAAGTTTATTATGTTGGGGATCCCTGGGTGGCTCAGCGGTTTGGCGCCTGCCTTTGGCCCAGGGCGCGATCCTGGAGTCCCGGGATCGAGTTCCGCGTCAGGCTCCTGGCATGGAGCCTGCTTCTCCCTTTGCCTGTGTCTCTGCCTCTCTCTCCCTCTCTCTCTATGTCTATCATAAATAAATAAAATATTTAAAAAAATAAAAGTTTATTATGTTGACTATTAATGAAAATGAATACAGATGTGAGAATTTCTTTCTATTTTTTTAAATTTTTTTTTATTGGAGTTCAATTTGCCAACATATAGCATAACACCCAGTGCTCATCCTGCCAAGTGCCCCCCTTAGTGCCCATCACCCAGTCACCCCAAACCCCCGCCCACTTCTTCCACTAAACCTTGTGCATTTCCCAGAGTTAGGTGTCTCTCATGTTTTGTCCCCCTCACTGATATTTTCACTCATTTTCGCTCCTTTCCCTTTATTCCCTTTCACTATTATTTATATTCCCCAAATGAATGAGACCATATAATGTTTGTTCTTTTCCAATTGACTTATTTCACTCAGCATAATACCCTCCAGGTCCCTCCACATCCAAGGAAATGCTGGGTATTTGTCATTTCTAATGACTGAGGAATATTCCATTGTATACATATACCACAGCTTCTTTATCCATTCATCTTTCGATGGACACTGAGGCTCCTTCCACAGTGTGGCTATTGTGGACACTGCTGCTAGAAACACAGGGGTGCAGGTGTCCCGGCGTTTCACTGCCTCTGTATCTTTTGGGTAAATCCCCAGCAGTGCAATTGCTGGGTGGAAGGGCAGATCTATTTTTGACTCCACACAGTTTTCCAGAGTGGCTGCACCAGTTCACCTTCCCACCAACAGCGCAAGAGGGTTCCTCTTTCTCCACATCCTCTCCAATATGTGTTATTGCCTGTCTTGTTAATTTTCTCCACTCTCACTGGTGTGAGGTGGTATCTCATTGTGGTTTTGATTTGTATTTCCCTGATGGCAAGTGATGCAGAGCATTTTCTCATGGTCTTCTTGGCCATGTCTATGTCTTCCTCTGTGAAATTTCTGTTCATGTCTTTTGCCCATTTCATGATTGGATTGTTTGTTTCTTTGGTGTTGAGTTTAATAAGTTCTTTATAGATATTGGATACTAGTCCTTTATCTGATAGGTCATTTGCAAATATCTTCTCCCATTCTATAGTTTGTCGTTTAGTTTTGTTGACTGCTTCTTTGCTGTGCAGAAGCTTCTTATCTTGATGAAGTCCCAATAGTTCATTTTTGCTTTTGTTTCTCTTGCCTTCATGGATGTATCTTGCAAGAAGTTGCTGTGACCAAGTTCCAAAAGGGTGTTGCCTGTGTTCTCCTCTAGGATTTTGATAGAATCTTGTCTCACATTTAGATCTTTCATCCATTTTGAGTTTATCTTTGTGTATGGTGCAAGAGAGTGGTCTAGTTTCATTCTTCTGCATGTGGATATCCAATTTTCCCAGCACCATTTATTGAGGAGACTGTCTTTCTTCCAGTGGATAGTCTTTCCTGCTTTATTGAATATTAGTTGACCATAAGGTTGAGGGTCCACTTCTGGATTCTCTCTTCTGTTCCATTGATCTATGTGTCTGTTTTTGTGCCAGTACCACACTGTCTTGATGACCACAGCTTTGTAGTACAACCTGAAATCTGGCATTGTGATGCCCCCAGCTATGGTTTCCTTTTTTAATATTCCCCTGGCTATTCGGGGTCTTTTCTGATTCCACACAAATCTTAAGATGATTTGTTCCAACTCTCTGAAGAAAGTCCATGGTATTTTGATAGGGATTGCATTAAATGTGTAAATTGCCGTGGGTAACATTGACATTTTCACAATATTAATTCTTCCTATCCATGAGCATGGAATAGTTTTCCATCTCTTTGTGTCTTCCACAATTTCTTTCAGAAGTGTTCTGTGGTTCTTAGGGTATAGATCCTTTACTTCTTTGGTTAGGTTTATTCCTAAGTATCTTATGCTTTTGGGTGCAATTGTAAATGGGATTGACTCCTTAATTTCTCTTCCTTCAGTCTCATTGTTAGTGTATAGAAATGCCATTGATTTCTGGGCATTGATTTTGTATCCTGCCACACTGCCGAGTTGCTGTATGAGTTCTAGCAATCTTGGGGTGGAGGCTTTTGGGTTTTCTATGTACAGTATCATGTCATCTGCAAAAAGGGAGGGTTTGACTTCTTCTTTGCCAATTTGAATGCTTCTTATTTCTTTTTGCTGCCTGATTGCTGAGGCTAGGACTTCTAGTATTAACTTGAATAGCAGGGGTGAGAGTGGACATCCCTGTCTTGTTCCTGATCTTAGGGTAAAGGCTCCCAATATTTCCCCATTGAGAATGATATTTGCTGTGGGCTTTTCGTAGATGGCTTTTAAGATGTTGAGGAATGTTCCCTCTATCCCTACACTCTGAAGAGTTTTGATCAGGAATGGATGCTGTATTTTGTCAAATGCTTTCTCTGCATCTATTGAGAGGATCATATGGTTCATGTTTTTTCTCTTGCTGATATGATCAATCAGATTGATTGCTGTATGAATGTTGAACCAGCCTTGCGTCCCGGGGATAAATCCCACTTGCTCATGGTGAATAATCTTCTTAATGAATTGTTGGATCCTATTGGCTAGTATCTTGTTGAGAATTTTTGCATCTGTGTTCATCAGGGATATTGGTCTATAATTCTCCTTTTTGGTGGGGTCTTTGTCTGATTTTGGAATTAAGGTGATGCTGGCCTCACAGAATGAGTTTGGAAGTACTCCATCTTTTTCTATCTTTCTGAACATTAGTAGAATAGGTATGGTTTCTTCTTTAAACATTTGATAGAATTCCCCTGGGAAGCCATCTGGCCCTGGACTTTTGTGTCTTGGGAGGTTTTTGATGACTGCTTCAATTTCCTCCCTGGTTATCGGCCTGTTCAGGTTTTCGGTTTCTTCCTGTTCCAGTTTTGGTAGTTTGTGGTTTTCCAGAAATGTGTCCATTTCTTCTAGATTGCCTAATTTATTGGTGTATAGCTGATCATAATAAGTTTTAAAAATCGTTTGTATTTCATTGGTATTGGTGGTGATCTCTCTTTTCTCATTCATGATTTTATTAATTTGAGTCTTTTCTCTCTTGTTTTTAATAAGGCTGGCTAATGGTTTATCTATCTTATTAATTCTTTCAAAGAACCAACTCCTGGTTTTGTTAATCTGTTCCACAGTTCTTCTGGTCTCTATTTCATTGAGTTCTGTTCGAATCTTTATTAATTCTCTTCTTCTGATGGGTGTAGAATCTATTTGCTGTTTTTTCTCCAGCTCCTTTAGGTACAAGGTTAGCTTTTGTATTTGAGTTCTTTCCAGTTTTTGGATGGATGCTTGTATTGCGATGTATTTCCCCCTCAAGACTGCTTTTGCTGTATCCCAAAGATTTTGAATGGTTGTATCTTCATTCTCATTAGTTTCCATGAATCTTTTAATTCTTCCCTAATTTCCTGGTTGACCCTTTCATCTTTACAGGATGATCCTTAACCTCCACGTGTTTGAAATCCTTCCAAACTTCTTGTGATTTAGTTCTAGTTTCAAAGCATTATTGTCTGAAAATATGCAGGGGAGGATCCCAATCATTTGATATTGGTTAAGACCTTATTTGTGACCCAGTATGTGGTCTATTCTGGAGAAAGTTCCATGTGCACTTGAAAAGAATGTGTATTCAGTTGCATTTGGATGTAAAGTTCTGTAAATATCTATGAAATCCATCTGGTCCAGTGTATCATTTAAAGCTCTTGTTTCTTTGGAGATGTTGTGCTTAGAAGATCTGTCGATTGTAGAAAGCGCTATATTCAAGTCACCAAGTATAAGTGTATTATTATCTAAGTATGTCTTAAGTTTGGTTATTAATTGATTGATATTCTTGGCAGCTCCCACATTCGGACATAAATACTCATGATTGTTAGGTCCTCTTGTTGAGTAGAATCTTTATGTATGATATAGTGTCCTTCTTCATCTCTTACTACAGTCTTTGGGATAAACTTTAATTTATCTCATATAAGGATGGCTACCCCTGCTTTCTTTTGAGGACCATTTGAATGGTAAATGGTTCTCCAACCTTTTATTTTCAGGCTGGAGGTGTCCTTAGGTCTAAAATGAGTCTCTTGTAGACAGCAAATCGATGGGTCCTGCTTTTTTATCCAGTCTGAAACCCTGTGCCTTTTGATTGGATCATTAAGCCCATTCACATTCAGAGTTACTATTGAAAGATAAGAATTTAGTGTTATCATGATATCTATTCAGTCCCTGTTTTTGTGGATTGTTTCCTTGGACTTCCTTTTTCTTTTACGGGGTCCCCCTTAATATTTCTTGCAAAGCTGGTTTGGTGGTCACATATTCTTTCAGTTTCTGCCTATCTTGGAAGCTCTTTATCTCTCCTTCTATTCTGAATGAGAGCCTTGCTGGATAAAGTATTCTTGGTTGCATGTTCTTCTCATTTAGGACCCTGAATATATCCTGCCAGCCCTTTCTGGCCTGCTAGGTCTCTGTGGAGAGGTCTGCTGTTAATCTAATACTTCTCCCCATAAAAGTCAGAGATTTCTTGTCTCTTGCTGCTTTAAGGATCTTCTCTTTATCTTTGGATTTTGCAAGTTTCACTATTAAATGTTGAGGTGTTGAGCGGTTTTTATTGATTTTAGAGGGGGAGGGAGATCTCTCTATTTCCTGGATCTGAATGCCCGTTTCCCTTCCCAGATTAGGAAAGTTTTCAGCTAGGATTTGTTCAAATACATATTCTGGCCCTCTGGCCCTTTCGGCGCCCTCAGGAACCCCAATTAAATGTAGATTTTTTCCTTCTGAGGCTGTCATTTATTTCCCTTAACCTTTATTCATGATCTTTTGTTTTTCTCTTTTTCCTCAGTTTCCTTCCTTGCCATCAACTTGTCTTCTATGTCACTCACTCTTTCTTCTACCTCATTAACCCTCATCGTTAGTACCTCCTGTTTGGATTGCATCTCATTTAATTGATTTTTAATTTTGGCATGATTAGATCTAAATTCTGCAGTCGTGAGGTCTCTTGAATCCTTTATGCTTTTTTCCAGAGCCACCAGTCGCTTTATAATTGTGCTTATGAATTGTCTTTGTGACATCGAATTGTAATCCAAATTCTGTACCTCTGTGGGAGAGAGTATGGTTTCTGATTCTTTCTTTTGTGGTGGTTTTTTCCTTCTAGTTATTTTGCTCAGTGCAGAGTGGCCAAAAACATGTTGTACTGGAAAAAGGAGAAAAAGAGAGGAAAGAAAAAAAAAAAAAGGAAAAAAAAGGGGGGCGGACAAATAGAAAACAGAAAACAAGGGGTAGTATTCTCTGATTCTATATACTGTAAATCCTTTGACTTCCCCTGGAACTTTCCAGTGCTGCTTGATCAATAACTTGCTTTTCCCCTGTCCTTCTAGCTGGTCTGGGGGAGGGACCTGATGTGCTGATTCTCAGGTGTGTGCACCTGGGGGAGCTGCCCAGCCCCCTGCCAGGTGCACAGGCTCAGTGGGAGCTATCTATCCTGTGAGGCCCCTGCTCAGTCCCAGGTACAAGGTGACACCAGGAGGAACATCAACAGTGTTGGCGGCCAGCTCTCCAACTCTGGAGTCAGCTCCAGCAGTAACTACCGCAGCTCCCAGTCCTCAGGGGCCTGGATGCCCCAGGGTCGGGGCGGGGGGTGCCAATCTGCACAGCTCAGGGCCGCCCAACGGCAGGGGCGTCCTTGCTGTCCTGTGTCCTCCCAGCCTCCACCTGTCAGGGGCGAGCACCGGATCCTGGGCTGTGTCCCCTGGTGCCCTGGGCTCCCGGGCCTGCGCCGCTGGAATCGCTCTCCCGGGGCCGCGCAGCCCCCTCCGCGCCAGCCGCCACCTGAGCCACCAACACCGAGCTGCTCCCGGGCCCCGCCGTGCCCGCGCTGCAGCCCTTTAGGGAGCTCGGCCGCGGGGTGCGGCCGCTCTCCCCCCGGGGCCCAGGTCCTCTGTTAGTGCTCCCGGAGCCTGAAGGCATCCCCGCCCCTCCTGGGGTCCTGCCCGAGCTCCCTGCGAGCACCTTTCCGTCGGGGAAGGTTGGTGAACCTCCTGCTTCTCCGGGATGGGCCTTACCTGTCCTGGGGACGCTCCCTGGCGGCCTGAGCCTGGCTCCTTGCGAGGCCCCTCCCCCTCGGATGCTTTTTTATTTCTTTTTTTTTTTTTTTCCGTCTTCCTACTTTGATAGAACCGCAAACTCTTCTACTGTAGGATTCCAGCTGTTCTCTCTTTAAATCTCAGACCGAATTCGCAGGTTTTCAGGATGATTTGAAAGTTATCTAGGTAAGGACAGGTGACGTGGGGATCCTAATCTTTCGCCATCTTGCCCGGCCTCCCCGAGAATTTCTTTCTGATGCAAAAGCTATCCGTATACATTTAAGCGAAAGAAAGAAAGAAAGAAAGAGAGAAAGAGAGAGAGAGAGGGAGGGAGGGAGGGAGGGAGGGAGGGAGGAAGGAAAAGAGAAAGAGAAAGAGAGAGAAAGAAAACAAAACCTCAATTATCAAAAAATAATTCTCCAAAACAATTGATGTATTGTTACCACAGGAAGGGAGAATGAAGCTTGATGGCCCAAAGCTACAAAAATTCACCACACAGCCTCTAATCTGGAACTGCAAGAACCTTAGTCCTCCATGGAGCCCATTTGAAAACTGAAGTGAAGTGGTAGGTGCTCTGGTCTCGGCGTCAGAAAACTTGGTTTGAGTCTCACCTTGACACAGTATGACATCAGGCAACTCACCTTTGGCCTGCAAATCTTAGTCTCATCTGCAAAATACTGCAGCGCCACCTGATTTACTAAATAATGATGATCTGGTGAAATAAAATATGTGCAAGACTTAGTATAACCTGTAAAGTGACACATACTTGCCACGTTTATTCTGAGCTATTGCACACCACCATCAGTGGAACTAAACAATGATCTTTCATTTTTGCCCATCTCATGCAATGGTTTCACATTTTCAGGCAAAGCACCTGTGGTTTCATGCATTTTCTATCCTCTTTCAGCTTCAAGTTCCATGGGGCACACACATAAACACACACTTTCATAGTAAGTTGTAAGCATCCTCGTACTTTCTGGAGCTCTGATTGTGGCCTCTTTCCCTATATGGATGCATGTATTCTCCAGAAGCAAGCTTGCTATGGTGTTTATTTGTCTATTCCCATAGTCCTCATCTGCAGGGGTGCCAGCTAGCCTCTGTCATTTAACACTTACCACACTTAATCACTGGATAGTAATGTCTCCAATTTAAATAGCCACAGTTGAAATTGTCATTTTGCACTTCTGTGCTGCAGCTTTAGGAATTAAACTATGTATTTTCTCTTCATTTTACTTGGCCTCCTCTTGTTGCCATTCTGCATAGACCTGCCTAACAGCCTTTAGGTTTTAATGGACTGCTATTGATTTTCTTTTCAGAATATATGAGCCCACGACCTCTTAGTGAAATTAAGCAGTCCACCTGTCACAGGGAATCTGATTTCTGTCGAACTTCTGCTTGAGCTTCCCAGGTACCTATGCTGTGCCACCCCGTCCTCTGTGTCACATTCTTTTCTTCCCTTGGCTGCCAGCAGGTAGTCATTCTTTTGCTCTTCTTCAGAGCCTCATCTTCCAAAAAATGTTCCCAGCCAGGCCAGGTGGTCCTTCCATGTACTTGCAAATCACCCTACAGATGGTTCGGTAATAGCACATCTCCCATTATATATCATTATCAATACATTTTTATTATCCCCACTAATCTGTGAGCTCCCTGAGGATAGAGACAATCTCATTTATCTTTGAATACTTGGCACTTTGTGCAGTTTCTGAAATGCAGTGGGAGTTGATTAAGCATTTTTGGAGCAAATTAAAAATTAATATGAATAAATGGATAGACTGATTTATTTAAATAAACTGTGACCCAAATTGAAGAAAGTCTATTCCATTCTAAAACAAACTGAAAACATAAAATTTCTATAATTGTCAAGTTCCTCACCCGGCATTTAGTTATTTGGAGGAGAAACTCGTGGCTACCTTTGGTTTGCCTCTGTGACTCATTTTCTCCAGTAATGCATCACTTATTGGAGTCCTCTAGGTCTTACCTCCACAATATCTACAGCATCTAGCTTCTTCTTCCCACTTCCACAGCTTTCTCCTTTACTCAAGTCCTGAATTATCTCAACAATTTATCAGTCACTTCCCTTCTTTCTCCTTTACAGTTCATTATCAAATAATCTCTTTTTTGGCACATTGGTACCATTTTTTTCCCCTCCAGTTCTTGATATTTCTTGATGCATTGATGTATCACTTCCTGGATCAAATCCTTTAATAAAACCCTAGTCCAAAATGTAGAGTAGTAGTTTCTTAAAATTTGAAAAATGATCACCCCCTCCCAGGTAAAACATTTTGAGAATGTGCTGTGTACAGCTATGCACATATTTATAAATGTATGTTTAAGTTATGACTGTCGTGATGTATTAGATATGTTCTTAAACAGGCATAAAAATGTAAAAAGTTGAGCTAAGGGATAATAAAAAATATTTGCATAATTACTTTATTAATGTTTCAAAGAACTTTCTTGCTAAGTCATATCACTAATATTATATTTATTTAGTAAGCATATAATATAAAATTTATGCTTAACTTTTTTATGTAAGTAGCTTTTGTGTGTATTTATACATATTTATGGCATATATATGATTTATTATTTCTGGAAACTTTGGTTAATACTCTATGGCACGGTAACTGAGGTTGCTGTTCAGTTTATTTCAATGCCTACTTTAAGGGCTATCATGGAAAAAAGAAAAAAAAGTTTCCAGATTTCACAAAGACATAATGTATGCCACACCATTCACAAGAAGGTTCATTGTAAATAAAATTGGATCTACATCCATATTTCAAATATGACTTTTTGGAAGTTATTTCTTGTTGGATCTATGTTTTGTAACATGGCCAAAGAATATCTTGCCTTTAGTGTAAAAGGAGTGTCAGCTCCGCCACTTTTTCTTTATCCGAGATTTTATTATTAGTATCATCTTCAATCCGTGGGTTCTTAGAAGGAATCCTTTAAAACTATAAGTCATTTTGTGAGTATGCATTTAGTTAAAATTAGATGATGTAGTCTGTCAGTTCATTTACCACAGCTCCCAAATCTGCAACTCCCTGAAAGGTAGGTAGTATGGTACAGTGAGCAGCTCACTGGAAACTTGCCTCTCAGCATTCTGGGGCACCCTCTCTGCCCTCAGAATGCCTACCCTACTGTCCATGAAATAAGACATGTGACCTTGAAATATGGTTAGTGAGAGAACCAGTCAAGAGGGTGAATTTTAGTAATGCTTACTTTTTTTTTAGTTTTTAAGGTTAAAAATTAAAACTCACTGAAGTTTTGATGTCTCCTCACACCCCAGGGCATGCTCTTACATACCTCCCAGAGCTCAGACCCCACCTTGGAGAACACTGCTGTAGAGGATCGGATCCATACTGCTGTCTCTAGCTTCCAAGTACTCTGTAATTTGACCCTAAGCCATCTTAGAAATGAAACCTTTTATTTCACTCACACCACTGCCCCATCTTTATTTTATGCTGCATTGCAGGTGTTTTATTCCTTATTTCTAAACATACCCGATATTTTTGTCTCCACTGGGCATATGCCCTCCCTTCTATCTTGAATGTTCTCCCCACTTTACCACAGTATCTCTACCTATCAAGTTTCTCCTCCATGAAACCTCTTTACATTTGGGTGTAGTTCCTCTGAACTGAACAAAAGTTCACAGAACTTGAAGATTCTCTTTGGCACATGAATTAGAAATAATTATGTGCATGTATTATCTCTTCTATGAGCAGATTATAAGCACCTTAAGTAAAGGCACTGGGGTCTCATTAATTTTTCTGTTCCTAACAATCATCCTACAAACTTCCTGACATGCAGTACACATGCATTAGGAGCTATTGTGATACTATAGAACAATATGAAGTTGGAAATCATAAAGACCTGACTTGCAGAAGAATTAGCATTTTTGTGAAAATTTTGGAAACAAAATTACCTTCCATCATTTAGAGCCTCCCAATAAAAGAACGGTTATACATTCATTCTCACCGGAAATGCCAACAGGAGCCAGCTGATAACCCCTTAGGGACATGCAAAAGAGACTTTTCCATTTGGTGGAAATCAAATTAAAGTTCCTTTCAGTGGCATGACTCTATGATTTGGAAGAGAAAGAAATACCAAATCTCTAAAGGTGATTTCCAAAGAGAAGACTGTTACATTTTAAAAGTCATTTGCCATATTTCATTTACCATTTCCATTCTAATTTATTGACTAACTCTTATACAAGATACCATTTTAAACACAAGAAGTGTTTGAATTTTAGGTTTTGGTAAGTTTGGTCATATTGCATATTAACTAGTTTTACATATTAACCAATTCAGTAATTGATTATAAATAAGCCAACTTTAGAGGATTGGCTGTCCTGTTGATAACAAGAATTATTAAATCAATTAATTCAGTGTAATATCATCCAGCCATGTTCTGTAGGCACAGACAACAAAGGCAACTTAGGTAATGGAAGTTACATCATTTTTTGCAGGACTGGTTTTGTCATCCTCCATACTCAGTTTTTTGACTATGTAGCAATCAGAAAAAAAGTAGTTACGAACACTGTCTATGACTAAGACTGTTACTAACTAACCTACCAGCAGAAAAGTATAAAATACACAGGCACATGAACACACACACACATATACATGTCAGTGGTGCTTGAAACACTCATCATCAGAGTCTCTTCCGAGAGATAATGTGCTGGTACACTTTTTAATTAAAGCTGATGCTCCCTGAAGTTATTTGTGGTATTCTTATAGTCTAGCTTGAGAAACACAAAGGATGGGTTACAAGATTAAGAAATAGTAAGAGTGAGGGATCCCTGGGTGGCACAGCGGTTTGGCGCCTGCCTTTGGCCCAGGGCGCGATCCTGGAGACCCGGGATCGAATCCCACATCGGACTCCCGGTGCATGGAGCCTGCTTCTCCCTCTGCCTGTGTTTCTGCCTCTCTCTCTCTCTCTCTGTGACTATCATAAATAAAAAAAAAAATTTAAGAAATAGTAATAGTGAAAGGACCCTGAAGTTGCTTAAAAATAGAGAAACACCCATGATGTAGATGATGTGGAAGAGAGGTCATATTAATTCAGAGTCATTCATCATGACTACACTATGTATGACCACCCTTAGCTCCTAAAGAGCCCCAGCCCTGGGAGTGCATGGTCCATCAGCAATCAGAACCAACCTTTTAGAACGTTCTAAATTCTGCCACCTTTGGACACCAGGGAATTCACCTATCAGTGAGTCGAATAAAGAGTACAGACAATTCTCCATTTTATTTAACCAAACCTTTAAATTACACTTACCTACCATGTTTACTCAATCATCTTCACTATTTAATTTTCCCCAGTACAGTGGAAAGGACAATTAAGTAACTCAGGATTCAGCAAATCATAGTGTAAGCTTTTTAAAGGTGTTGATTTTTTATCTTTGGCACAGACCCGCTGCATCTCTTTGGAGTGAGAGGGAGGAAGATCCATGTTAAAAGGAAAAAATGAACAAGGAAGGAAGAAAGGAAGGAAAGGAGGAGGGAAAGGAAGAAAGAAAGAAAAACTGTTTTAAAAGGAAGGAAGGAGGAGGAAAAGAAATGCTCCCTATGTAATTTTTACTATTAACCAATTTTGGAAATCTCTAATTCAGTGGTTTTTCAAATTGTAGTTCCTCCATCAGAAACTTCAGCATCATCTGGAAACATACTAGAAATGCAAATTCTTAGACAGCACTCCCCTCCCGTGCCCCAGACTCAGGGCATCAGAAGCTCCAGGGTGGGGGCTCAGCATCTGTGTTTTAGCAAGTCCTCTAAGTGACTCTGTGACACACAGACACTAAGGTCTGTATTCTACTGCTCAGGCTTAAAATTAAAGCATGTGTGTTTTTCAGTGAAGGCATATCCAAATACGACAGGCCCCAAAAAGAAGCTTTGTCCCTGCAATAATTTTGTGCGCTCTCTCCCTTTCACTCTGGCAGTCTCTCTCTCTTTCTCTGGTTCTCACAATCTTAGGTAGATTATGAAAAAATAAGTAAACATAAAGTGGAATTTGTATTATGGTTAATGCATGCATGCCTCAACAGTTTTCTTTGTTTATAGTTAAAAGGACTTGAGGTTAAAGAACATGTGGTATTCACTTATATACCCTACTGCAAAGATCAGTATAATGCCTTACACATTCATAAATATTTATTAATGAACATTTAAACTATTGCCTTATAGAAAGCACGTTTTCTGTTTGGAATTTACAAACACATCCAGTTAGGGTGGTGGATCTTTAATTTCTGTTCTGTGGGCACATGCTCATCTAATGTGACAAACATAACATGTATGTTTATAGCTTAAACGTAATGGAAGTTAATTATCACAATCAAGAATAGCAATTCAAACTAAGTATCCTACTAGTTTGTGATCAAAAGCATAATTTTCCTATATGAAGGAAAATCAGATTCTCAGTTCAGTCCTAAGTTCTTAAAACTTACTTAAGTACTTAAAACATGATTCAGTAAATCATGGTTGATAATGATAAAATTGGTATCAGGGTTATCATGCCTTTAAGTAAAGATTCATCAGAAAATTTTTATCATTCCTGACAACTTAAAACAAATTTAGGCTGGTCAGATAATTGGAAAATATTTGCTAATAACTAACATACTAGAAAAAGTACATAACATGTTTTTACTGAAATATGATGGGATTTTGAAAATGCTAAAACCATACAGATGCTTAAAAGCAATTTTTTTCATGATCACAGATTTATGGTTCAGTTAATCAATATTTGAATTATATGTTTGTAACTCCGTTGTTAAACCATTTCCCTATAACCTACAAATTAATATTAATGAGAAATCCAATAGCATTCAGCTGCAGCATTCTGTCACTGTGCTAGAGTAATTATTGATTTTAATTTTAAATATTAATGCAATGCACTTTTTTGTCAGCTTAAAGCAATAATTGCACAGAAACAGCAAGACCTAAGTCAGGTAAGATTCTATTGCAGGAGATTTGATAGCAAAGCTGTCAACAGTGACTGCTTAACAAAACTTGAATTGTGCTCTCCAGCAACTGGCATATGATTATGAATGATTACATCCCTCATAATGAATAGCTGACCCCTGGGGTTATTTGGTTTGCAGCTTTCAGCCCATCTGTTTAAAGAGATGGAGTGGTTCCTTCTGAACAAGAAATTTGATCATGAAACTAAGGAACAGAGCCACCAAAACAGCTGGTGTTTGGTACCAGGAGAGAGAAAAGAAGGGGAGGAATGACAATAGATGAACTTGTGAAGTCCCAGCATCTTAGTGTGAGAGGTCTGATAAAATATGTACCACATATTATTGAGCCCAGTCATACTCTTTATTCTGAAAGAGGCAAAACAGTATGCTCTAATAATCTCAGGTTAGAGAAAACAAATTTCTCGTGAATCAAAATGAGTTGATTCCAAAGCCTGATTAACAAATTATAGGACAAAAAGCAACCGGATCCTTTCACCCCCACACAGGGGCCCCAAACTAGGAGGGAAGGAAAGGAAGGAAGTGCCGCTGGAGCTTGGCTAGCCCAGGGACTGCAGACAGAGGTGACCACAGACCCTCCCACGGATGCTTAGCACACACTGTTATGAACCATCCCAGATGCCACCAGCCCCCAAGCCAGTTACTCTCCTCTCAGCCTTCTGGTAGTCCTTCAGGCATAGGAAGAATTGCAGTAAATTATCTGATAGTCTTGCAAAAGATCCTCAGATCCCACTCAAGTTTCACTAAAGACATAGTTCAGAATTGCATGATGTCTTTAGTTCTCAAGTCTCTTTTTTCTCCTCCTGTCTGGGACAGTTTCTCCACCTTTTCTAACTTTTATGACTTTAACACTTCTGAAGATTATCAGCCAGTTATTTTATAGAATGTCCCTCAATTTCACGTTCTCTGTTTCCTCATTCAGTATGTGTTATTGGTAGATCTATCACTGCAGTTGTTGCTATGTTCTTATTGCATCTCAGGTGGTACAGCATTGTAATTTGTCCAATTTACTGATGGTGCACAACTTGATCATTTGATTAATGTGTTGTCAGTGAGTATTCTTCACTGAAATATTATGCTTTTCCCGTTTATATTTAATAAATGTTTTATAGGAAGTAATTTGAAACTATGTAAATATCCCATTTTTTGTCAAACTTTAAACTTGTTTGTTTAGGACTTAGAGTTTTTTTTATTTTTTTTCAGTGAGTCATAATCCATTGCTATTATTATTTATTTTTATGCTCAAATTATCTCAGACTTGGCCAGTGGGTAGCCATCCAAATTGGTTCCTGTGTCTTTTGATACAATCCCATCTGAATTTGTGCTTGCTTCCTGTCATAATACTATATTCCAGGCTCATCTCATAATTTCCCTGCCTACATCAATATCTATGTATCCATTTACATATATTGAAAATGTGAATTCACATCAATCATTTTATCTCCAGTAAACACCACGGGGATCATTTTAGCTTTCTACCTTTCTGTGATTATAACTCCCTTCTCAAACAGTAAGAGACTTGGCCTTAACTATCCATAATATTACTTATTTGCTCAGTCCATCCTACATAACCTAACAGAAACTGGGCAAAGGATTTAGGCAGGCAATTCACAAAAAAGAATATCTAATTGCCAAGAAGCATATAATCAGAAATCACTAATAATCAGAAATCACTAATAATCAGAAAATGCAAATTCATGGGCACCTAGTTGGCTCCATTGGTTGAGCATCTGCCTTCGGCTCAGGTCATGAGACTAGGCTCCCCACTCAATGAAGAGCCTGCTTCTCCCTCTCTCTCTATGGTTCCCCCTGTTCTGCTTTCTCTCTCTCTCTCTCTCTCTCTCTCTCTCCCTCCCCCCCCCGTCAAATGAATAAATAAAATATTTTTTAAAAAGAATGCAAATTCAAACCACAATGAAATTTCACTACACACCCAAGTGGGTGAGGATGGAGAACACAATATCACTTTATGCTAGTCAGGTATACTTTTTATTTTTATTTTTTTAAGTAGGCTCCATGCCCAGTGTGGAGCTTAATGTGGGGCTTGAACTCATGACCCTGAGATCAAGACCTGAGCTAAGAATGAGAGCCAGAAGCTTAACTTCCTGAGCCACCCAGGCGCCTCTATGCTAGTCAAGTATAAATTAGTACAACCATTTTGGAAAAGATTTTGGAATTCATTATAAAACTTGATAGAACAATTCCACTATTAAAGTACATTCAAAGAGTGATTGATCTTTATAATGAATCAAACTGAAAGCTACCTGAAAGCCCATCAACTTCTGAATACATGAATAAATTGTGGAATATTCATACAAAGAAACATTAGACAGCGATAAAAAGGAACAAACTCCAAAAGATACCCAACAACACAGACTAATTTCACCAACATAACATTGAGCAAAAGAAGGATGACCTTAAATGATGGCATCATATGAGATTTTACAAAAAACTATACAGAACAAAGTGTTGACAGAGGTGGTAAAACTCAGTTTGAACAGTGCTTGTTTGAAGAGGTGAAGGAAAGAATTATATTTGAGGAAGGGCAGGGGACATTTCTGGAATGCCATAATGCTCTACTTGCAATTTTCTATAGACATATTTTATGGTTTAAAAATGTTCAAAATTTATCGGCCCTTCCAGATGCCAATAATTAATGTAAGGTCTTCTTCTCTGATGTATCGGATTCAAATTCTCTGTCAGTCTTATAAGCTCTCTTAAGTCAGTCCTAATTTATTCATCCAGTCTCATCCCTTAGTTCTCTATGATATGTATTCTATAAACAACCAAGTCATTGCCAAAGAAAAATTGGGAAAAGTCAAGAACAGGCAATTCAGAAAGAAGAACTATGGTAAAAACCACTTTAAAAAGCAATTAAACAAAGATGCAAATCTTCAATATTGATTCCTTACTTATCAGATTGGTAAAATACTGACAACATCCAGTATAGTAAAAGTGTGGGGAAATAGGAATGCCCATTGAAATCTAGATAAGAAGAATAATGAAAGAAAAACATTATAATTGGGTGATAAAGAAATCAGCTGAAAGCAATGAAATGATGTTAGTTGAAAAATATACCCAAGAGGCAAAAGGGAGAAACCAAGCTCAATCAATACTGGAAAAAAGAATATGAGAGAAATACCAGATTGTGCAATCAAAACAATACATGAACTTATATTTTTTTCCTTAAGTCATCATCCTTTTCCCAAAGTGCTTTGACAATGGTCAGTCCCCTCCTTGTTTGACTCTAAAATTCTTTGGCAGGGAACAGGGTTTCCATAAAAGAAATTTAGAACAGAAAAAAAAAGTCTAATGATGAAGTTAATCCTCGAATAACTTGAGATGGGAATTATATATGACCCTTCTGAAATGCAAATATTGTCTTGATTATTTCTTAAATTTACCAAATAGAAGCAATGAGAGATTCACTTAAGCACTGAGAAGTCCAGCAGAAAGGTAGCTAAGTGAGAGTAGGTAGGAGAACAGAGGATAGTTCCAGGGAAGGAAATAACATGGTCATATCTACTTACAAAGCTAACTAAATACAGGCAAAATAATGACAAAGATTGTACTTTCTAGTCTTCCAATTCTCCATGTCTAGTTTGGGGCTCCCTTCTTTTTGTCCTTTTATAAAAGAGTTAAATACACTAAGGTAAGGCTGTCCCCATATTGTCTAAGACTTCTCAGGGAAGTCTAGTCCCTTCCACATTCCATTCTTTGTAGCTATTTCTCATTCTTTCAAGTTCCCTCTGCTGAAATCCTAATGGATCGACATTATCCCTCTCAGTGGATGCATTTTAACCAGGACTCTGTCTAACTAAGGAGGAGACTAGATAATGCTCTTTAAGTTGTCAGAAGATATATATATGGTGGGGCTTTTGTATGAGTTCCATTTATGAACTTCATCTACAAGTAATTCTTGAATCTTCCTCAGTATCTTGGCATCTGGAAACTGGAAACTAATCGAGGGAAAAAAAATTCCATCAAAGTGAGACAGTCTCCATCTTTTTGTCTCAAGATTTATAAAAAGAACAATGATTGCTCATTGGAACTATCATTAGAAGTCAAAGTCAAGGACTGCTCAAAATCAAGTGATGAAATAGAAGCTTTAATTTTAGAACAAGCCAGGTGGCTTTCTCCTCTAATCTGATATGCTCTGTCCAGTTAAGGAAGAATCCTATCCTCACATCTTATCTATCCAACAGTTTAAAAGGATCCAATGTTATCATTTACGTTAAGACTTACATCACTAATAATAAATGTGTTACTTTCTAAGAGATATTTATATTTTGAATAGAGAGAATTCTTTTTTAATTAAGAAGAAGAATGTTCAGTGCTGGAATTTATGGAGATTAGTTCCAGGTTGGAGGACAAAAGTCTCTTCTCAAAAACTATTGGAGCAGGTTTATTTTGATAGTAGTCTTGACATATTACTTAAATCAGAGGCTGCAAACTGGCACACATGGACCAAATTTGGGCCACATACATCTCACTTAGCCAGCACAGAATTTTTACAAAATCTAAGCCAATAGTTAAAACTTAAAAATTTGAATTTCCAGCCTCTCTCTCTCTCTCAGGAGAGGAGGAGGAGGAGGAGGAGGAGGAGGAGGAGGAGGAGGAGGAGGAGGAGGAGGAGGAGGAGAAAAGAGTATTTTTATTACTGTCCTTAAATTTCCATAAGGCAACAGTCATTTGGAACAAAGATAGTTCTGCCTCTTTCAATAGGCCATGAACTTTCCAGTTTGCCACAGTTCACATCACATCCTTGTTCCCATGCAAATACTAAGGTCAAATGTCAGTTACTATTTATTATCAAGTACCATTTTGCTTCCAGTAGAAAAATATTCACTTCTTTGCATTTTCCAAAAGTAGAAAAATAAGAGACAGAGAAGGCCACTTGACTTTTCCTATATTCAGGCCTACTTTACTCATTTCTACTCATCTGCAGGTCTCTGTAGGCATTTGAGTTTGAGATTTTTAATTTAAATAAATTAACATGCCTTTACACATTGAACCATTCAACCAAAAAAAAGTTGAGAATGAAACATATTGGATAGAAAAATTTGTAAGACGAGATGGGAGAGTCATTTTATATATAGCAAAAATATGAATGTATATTTCTAATATTTATTATCTCCCCTCCCCCCAAAAAAAGGGAAAAAGAAAGCATAAGAAGTACTATAGAAGTGCAGAGGTGGAGAAATGTGCTCCCCGGATACAGAGGGAAGCCTAGAGGAAGACACTCACAAAGTAATTATTGAGCCAAGCCTTAAAGGATGAGAGGAATTTTTCCCAGCAGAGAGAATTTTATCACTTCATGATGAAGTCTGGGAGTAAATACTGGAACTTATTCTTTCCCATTTCCATTTTTTTCTTGTGCCATTCATTACAGTTTTCCACTCTTGAGTCCCCGATGTATGAGTTCCATTTATGAACTTCATCTACAAGCAGGATAACATGGGTACATGAAATCCAACAATATCGCTCTCAGTCACACCCAACAGAAGCATTTCTATTAGAACTTGCAGCTGACAAACTTGTAGGGTGTAGAAAGAGTCCTGTGGTTGGAACTGCTTCTTCCTCCCTCTGTGACTTTGAGCAGGATGAAACTTCTCTGAGTCTTGGCTTCCCCTTCTATACATTGTACATGGAAAAATTTCATCTCTCCTCTCTTGCAGAGCTCCTATGGAAGCTTAAAGGAAAGCATATGAAAATCCATTTTAATCTATGACATGTTCTTCAAATATGGGTATGATCCTGAAGAGTATCCAGCATAGAAATGGACACACAGAAGGTACTCGAGATTTTTAAAAAATAATTTTTTGTTTGTTTTGAATACTTGGAAATTTACAGAAAATTTGCAAAGAGAGTTCAGAGTATTCCCATATATCCTTCACCTGGTTTCAGTTTTCTGCTAATGTTTTCATCTTACATTACTGTGGGACATTTGTTAAAATGAAACCAACATTGACACCTTACTATTAGCTAGACCTCAGATTTATTTGGATTTCTGCTAATGCCCCTTTTCTGTTCAGGATCCCTTCCAGGACACCTTATTGACTTAGTCATGTGCTTCCTTAGTCTCCTCTGGTCTGGCAGTTGCTCAGTCTTCCTTTGTTTTTTAATAAGCTTGGCAGTTTTGAGGACTATTAAACAGGTGTTTTGTAGAATTTCCCCCAGTCTGGGTTGCTCGGTGGTGATGAGACTGGGGTTGTGAGTTTGGGGAAAGAATACAGAGGTGAAGTGCCCTTTACTCACATCATATCTGATATCCAAATGTCACTGGTAACATTCACCGTGGTCACCTGAAGAAAGTGTTGTCAGCTGCCCCTCTCCCACTGTAAATTACTATTTTTCCCATTCCCTACTCTACCTTTGTGAGCCACTGAGTCCAGCCCACCCTCAAGAGAGTAGGGGTCAGGGAGCAAAGTCCACCTCCTGAATCTACATACATCATTTAGAATTCTTGAGGAAACTTCATAGTTTTTGAATCATCAAATAATAGAAATAGTATTAATTGATGTGAGATTCATTTTTTATTCCCTGCATACTTAAGCTCTGGTAAGAATGCTAAGATTAGACTTTAAGCCAACCTGCAGACAATGGGTGAGGGAATGAAGAGTCCCTAAAGACCTACAAAATCCACAAGATAGAAAATGAGCCTCTTTATGCCTGAGAGTTAACTGTAATTGCAGCCACGTCAGCGCCAGGGAGCGGAGCTTCCTAGTGTGGGAAGCCATACTGCGGGTCACCAGCAGATAGCGCTGTTGAATAACAGCCGCGCAGTTTCCTGCTTGCCAGGCTGTACAAGTAGCAGGGTGCTATACTCAACTATTTGAGTTTGCCTCTGGAGAGCTATCTCTAAATTTTAATAATAAAAATAACATTTATTTGGTTTCTGAAAACTGATCAAGATACTGTCTGTGGTTTCTATGGCAATTCTAAAGCCTGAAATCAATTTTTATGGGAACAATCTCTTTATGTGATTGTACTCAGATGTTAGGCTCTATTCTCACAATGGTCAACAATGTGAAGAATTAGGAGCTCCTAGATATTTTTGCAGACTAGTTTGCTTTGTATTTTACCCACAAGGGTCATTAATTGTTATTAGCTATAACTGGTATAAATCAGGAAGGGGTATAACACTTATGAGCTGATGTTTCTTAATAAGGATTTGGGGATGGTCTTGACATGTCTTCCCCATAGAATCCAAATATATATGTTCCCCTAAGCCAGATTGTCAATAGACTCAGATGGGGAGTGAAAAAGGAAAGAAAGAAGGGGGAGGGCATGAAGTAGAATTGGACTTGATTAGAGGAAAGAAAATAGACACAATCTAGCTTTGGGGGGACTTCAGCCTCAGATTTCCTGACTTGAGAGAAAATGTGTATTTCTACGACATCCCCAGTGTTCACTTTTCATTAATGTATTAAGTATCAAAGATGATTTCCACTGGAAAACTTTTTGGGGCTACCATTTTGTAGTATTTTATATCCCATACTGATTGAATTTTATAGTGTATCAAAATTGGGGTACATTTTGACAATTTTATTTATATGAAAAACTTAGTCAAAATCTGTCTTCTTTTTTGAAAGAAAGTATGGAAAACCTAACAGATTGCATATTGAATAATTATGTTTAAAAAGAAATCTCACCTTAACTTTTATACAGCAATCCATCTTAAAAAGACATACCTTTTTTGGTAGGTTTGAATGTGTTGGCTTATTTGTTTCTGAGAGAATTCTAAGACTAGAAAAGAAGTCTCACTAAAATAATGGTTCAATTGCTTCTATGTATTGAGCAGTGACTATGTGCTTGGCACTGTCGTTAAGTACTTTACATATATTATCTCATTTAGTCTTTAGAATAACACTATGGCAAGGTATTATTATTTCCATTTTACAGATAAGCAAATTAAATTTTAGAGAGGCTAAATAACCTACTTATCCAAGATGAGAAAAACCAGTAAGTGGCTGAGCCCAGAATCTGGCTGCTCTAAATCATAACAGGCCTTCCTCCCCATAGGATTTTTTTTTTAAAGATTTTATTTATCTATTTGAGAGAGAGAGAGAAAGAGGGAGCATGAGCAGGGGGAGGGGCTGAAGGAGAGGGAGTGAATCTCAAGCAGACTCCCCACTGAGTGTAGAGCCCAATGCAGGGTTCGATCTCATGAGCCTGAGATCATGACCTAAGTCAAAATCATGAGTTGGACACTTAACTGACTGAGTCACCCAGGCATCTGCCCCATAGGAGGTATTTCTATGGCTAAATCAAATTCAGATCAATCTTACCTTGGTGGCAGCAAGTCATTATGCTGTATCTTATACTTCTATTTATCTTTATTATAAATCAACATTTAATCCAAGATACTCAGAAAATATCTAGAGTAAAACCAAAACCAAACAAAAACAAAAAACAAACAAAAAAACCCCTAATATCTTCATATAAAAGAAGAAAAGCAATTGGATTTAGGTACATTATCCTTCGTTCTGACCCTCAAAAGGGTTTTGGTCTTTGCATGCTCTTTGGCAAATTAATTGTACCCTGAAATTCATCTTAAAAGGGTAGGTCGGGGAGCCTCAGTGTCTCAGGTGGTTAAGCTGCCTTCGGCTGGAATCATGATCTCAGGGTCCTGGGATCGAGGCCTGGTATCAGGTTGAGCTTCCTGTTTAGTAGGAAATCTACTTCTCCCTCTCCCTTGGCCCCTCCCCCCTGACTCATGCTATCATGTTCTCTTGCACTCTCTCAAATAAACAAATAAAACCTTTTTTTATAAAAGGGTGGGTCAGACATTCATTGCAGGTTTGAACATGTTGGATTTTTTGTGACTTAATGAATTATAAGATGGCAGAAGATAAATTCTACAGAATCTGTCTAGGGAAGGGAAATGATTCAAAACTGATGGCTTAGATTAATTTATCACATTGGAAAGCTTGACATCAGGTTGTTCTGACATTACCCAGTACTGGCTAGTGCAACTGAACTGTTTTTAAGGCTTCAGGGTGTTATTTTTTTGTTTGTTTTCAAAGATTTTATTTATTTATTTATTTATTTATTTATTTATTTATTTATTTATTTATTTATTTATGAGAGAGAGAGAGAGAGACAGGCAGAGGAGAAACAGGCTCCATACAGGGAGCCTGACGTGGGATCTCGGGTCTCCAGGATCAGGCCCTGGGCCAAAGGCGGTGCTAAACCACTGAGCCACCGGGGCTGCCCAGGTGTTATTTGTATATAAGTGTAGGAACAAGAAATAGGAAAAAATTAATCCCTAGCAAACGGGTGCCTCTTTCACCTATATACCTCCTGGGGTTTGTTGAATCCTTGAGAAGTTTACCTCATATAGTTTTGGCTAACATGTTACAACAGGGCAATTCCAGATACTGGCCTGATTGGCTACTGATAATCATGTTCTCAGCCTCATTACAAAACCATGCAGGTTTTTTGTTTTGTTTTGTTTTGTTTGTTTGTTTTTGGAGGAGAAAACAATAGGATGATTAGATCCCTTGTTTTACATTGTAACTTGCTTAAGGTCAAGCACAATTTAGCAGCTAAATAGAACCCAGAACTGCATGTTCCTGACTTCAAGCTCCATGTTTAGATCTCCTATTAGAGTTTGTACCTCTCTCTTTTCTGCCTCTTTACAGACTAAAATGAAGGTTAGGAGCATCAGTCAAAACCCAAATGTTTATTCTCTGTCTCTTCTGTTTAACTCAAAGGCTCCTTTGAATAAGAAGACCAAGTCTTTCCCTTCTTTACCACACCATCATTGTTTTCCAAGTGACACTCAGGCTCAAATAAGACTTAGAAGACTTTTGGATCAAAGGAAAGTGGTAAGTGAAGACTTCAAATTTAGCAGTGAGTACATTATCCATAATTTCTGTTTAGGCATGATGGCTATGTAAAAACAATAGCCACCTATGTAAAAACAAAAGAAGAAAAAGAATTGAATTGGCAGGGAGTTTATAGCAAAGATAGAACTTGGGCTTCTCTTAGCCTAATGCCATTTTCAATATACCAGTGACTGAACCAAGTCTGCTCCCATGTTAATGTGTTAGGAGTGGAGATACTGGGATGCTAATCAATTTATTTTTTTTTAAGATTTTATTTATTTATTCGTGAGAGACACACAGAAAGAGGCAGAGACATAGGCAGAGGGAGAAGCAGGCTCCCTGTGGGGAGCCAGATGCAGGACTCAATCCCAGGACCCCAGGGTCATGCCCTGAGCTGAAGGTAGACATTCAACCACTGAGCCACCCAGGTGCCCCAATAGTAATCAATTTCTAACAGAAAAGTCACACAAGGCTGGGCTGTAATCCAAGTCACCCATAAATATCTTTTTTTTTTTAATTTAAATTGAAGTTGCCAACATATGGTATAACACCCAGTGTTCACCTCATCATATGCCCTCCTTAATGCCCATTGCCCAGTTACCCCATTCCTCCACTCACCTCCCCTTCTGCAATTTTCTGTTTGTATCCCAGAGTTAGGAGTCTCTCATGGTTTATTTTCTCTAATTTCTTAAGAAAAACTACTGAAGTTCCAGTCTTTGGTTTGCTTTCTGCCACCAGGAGGCCTTTGGTATAAAGAAATAAACATATAACATTCAGGGAAATCACATTCTAACATAAGCACTACCATTAATTCAAGATCTACTCCTCACTAAAATGAAGTTAATTGGTTCATTTCACCTCAGACAAGTGGTCGGGCGACAGAGAACAACCTTCTTAGGCAAAGGCCTGTCCATGGTTAATGTGCCATGGGTTAATGTGCCATGATGGAACTGATATCTGGGTCATAGTCTAGTCTAGATCCAGACTCTGAATCTGAGTCCAGGTCTTTGACTCCCCATTTAGCATTTTTTATTCAGCTGGATGCTCTGGGTTTTGATTTTATAGAAGCTGGGTCTGATTCATCTTGGAAAAAATACCTTTTTTCTTTTTTTTAAGACAGCAGAGTGGTGTATCTTATATATTCTTTCTTAAACCACTAATGTGGGCTTATTATTTTAATATTTTGGGTCACACCATTTGCTTCAACGTGGATGGAACTGGAGGGTATTATGCTGAGTGAAGTCAGTCAGTCGGTGAAGGACAAACATTATATGTTCTCATTCATTTGGGGAATATAAATAATAGTGAAAGGGAATATAAGGGAAGGGAGAAGAAATGTGTGGGAAATATCAGAAAGGGAGACAGAACGTAAAGACTCCTAACTCTGGGAAACGAACTAGGGGTGGTGGAAGGGGAGAAGGGCGGGGGGTGGGAGTGAATGGGTGACGGCCACTGGGGGTTATTCTGTATGTTAGTAAATTGAACACCAATAAAAAATAAATTAAAAAAAATAATATTTTGGGTCAGAGAGTCTCTTAGAAGATATGGAGCTCATGGTAAATGGGTGAAAAATTGTTTTTAAATCAATGTCCCTTGGAACATAATGTAATAATGTATTTTAAATAAGTTTGTTTTCTTTTTTAAAAACCAGTCTGAGGTTTGAGCCAGTAAACACCTAAGGAAGGTGCAAATCTAAGTCTCTGAGCAAGAGAACTATTTTTTTTTAACTGGGTCTCAAGAAGGGGATATTATCATAGTGCCTCTGGCTGTGATCACCCCCAGAGAATGAACACGTGTAAGACAAAGGAGACAGCTGAAATGCTCAAACAATACAGTGAAGAGACTTATGTTTCCAAGGGCAACCTGAGAAAGAGGTGCTATGGGGTCCAGAAAAAGTGTAGGGTGCAGGAAGGAGCAAATGAAGGAGGGGTCCAGGAAGAGAGACCCTACATGCCATGTAGGGCTGTAGGTAGGAAGAAGGTAGCCACCCCTGTAAAGCTCCCCACTGCAGGGGGCTCTGGGAGTAGAAGGCCCAATATTTCATTTTAGGTGAATTGTTTGCAGTGCTAAAATGCAACCCTCTCCCAGGTCATCCTGGAAACCGTTAAAAACACTGCCACCAGGCAGCCCCGGTGGCGCAGCGATTTAGCGCCGCCTGCAGCCCAGGGTGTGATCCTGGAGACCAGGGATCGAGTCCCACATCAGGCTCCCTGCATGGAGCCTGCTTCTCCCTCCGCCTGTGTCTCTGCCTCTCTCTCTCTCTCTCTCTCTCTCTCTCTCTCTCTGTGTTTCTCATGAATAAATAAATAAATAAATCTTAAAAAAAACAAAACAACAACACTGCCACCTAGTGCAGATAAAGATGAAGAGATCTTTTACCAATTAGGGTTCCAGAGGAGACTGGGTCAAGACTCTGTGAGACCCACAGCTCAGCATGAAGGGACAAGAGATTCTCCAAGCAACTTGCAGAAATAGGTAGGGGGCTCACTGGAAATGGCTTGGAGCCATTACAGAAGGGTTCAAGAGAAAGTTGACCCCAGAATGCTACAAGGGAACAGAAAAGAGTCTAGTAAGACTTCAGACCAGATCTGGGTTGTAGATATGCTCTTTGAATGGACATGTACTGTGTTGCAGTTCACAAGTTTTTGAAATGTATGTTCCCTTCAGGGACAACTCCTACCCCTCCTTACTCTGATCTGAAATATGCTTCTTCCTAAGCAGTTCTGTCCTGTGGGTTAGATTTAGTTATTTTGTGTTTCAGAGAGCTCGTTCAGTTGATAATAGCCTCCCACTTCTATTAAACATTATAATTATGTAAGTGATCTAGGTTATTTGAGGCAGATTAGAAAATACAGATAAGCCAAAAGAAAAGTGTCTCAGTGTTACCACACTTTACAATGTATATGTAATTGCTTGTTTGAATTACAACAGTTAAAACTTTACCTGCCCCAATCAAGGAGCAGCTGATTTGGTTAATATAATTGTAGCTATCTAAGGATTTCATGTTCTGAACTTTCAGTTGTTATGGAATGGAAATGTTTCCAAAGCACATCCTAAAATTTAGCACCTTTAAAGAACATGAGATGTATAATGCTGTCTTTTTTTTTTTTTTTAAGATTTATTTATTTGAGAGAGAGAAAGAGAGAGTGAGTGGGAGGGGCAGAGGGAGAGGGAGAGAATCTCAAGCTGACTCCCCAGTGAGTGTGGATCCCAAATGGGGCTTGATCTCATGACTCTGAGATCATGACCTGAGCCGAAACCAAGAGTTGGATGCTCAACCCACTGAGCCACCCAGGCACCTCTGTGGCCTTTTTGAGGATCTGATGATATTCTCCTATCAGTTATGGTATCAAGTATTTTTTATGGTGTTTATTCAGCACTGTTCTGATCAGCTTAGGTTCCCACAGGAGGATACGATTGACTTGTTTGAATGACTCTGTGGGCTGGAAGGGAGCTGAAAACCATTAGGTTGAGGACCAGGTGAGGCACAGCTGATTTGGCTAACAGGGAAGGTAGTTCGGTGACCAGCCTTTCCTTCTGGGTGGGAGGTATATCTGGCAAGAGTACGGGACTCACAGCTAGGCCTTTGGGGCCTACTGAGGCTCAACGTTATCAAGGCAGCCCATGAAATCTTAGGCCTGACCCTCCCTGTATGCCCCTGCTGTGTGCTCAGCAGGAGGAATAAGGTGGAGCTTGAAGAGCTGGCAATCAAGTTTAGGACACTCAGAACCAAATAATTACACTGCATTGTCATCAGCTCTACAATAGAAGAAGTATAAATTGATTGGAAGCATGGAGGAATGACTGGCTAATTGCCGGGGGCCCTTGAAGAAAGGCATCATGTCCAACATCAGTTATGGTTGCGAGTGGTCACTATAGGAGCTGGCAGACGGCAGAGAAACATAGCTCATTTCCCTGCACACGGTGAATGTCCCTTTGACTGCTAGTGCTTCCAAGCTGACATGTCTTTTTCATGGCACGCTATTCCTCATGTAGTAACAGTTTAGCCACAGGACCCATATTTTCCCATGCCTCCCAGACATGGTAACAGCCCTATGCTTATGCCTTCAAGGTAGAAGACACAGAATTGATATTTATCCCTCTCTCCCTGGAAACAAAACAAAACAAATAAAAACCAAAACAGAACGGTTGTCTTCTCTCTGTTTTTCCCTGCCTTGGTTCCTCTCCTCCCCCCTCTTTCTCTCTCCCTCTTCCTCTTTCACTCTCCCCCTCTCCTCCCCTCCTCCTCGTTCCTCTCTCCTCCCCACCCCCAGCTGTTATCATCCCCATCAACTTTTAATGTCTGTCTGCTGAACTGCTTGATGCTGTATACTGCTCTTAATTCTATTTTTATTCCTGCATCTTCCGTTCCTTGTCACCTTGCTCATGCTATTTTGCTTTTAACCTGCAGAGAGATTGATCTTCGGAAGACATAAGGAGCCAAAGAGCATTCTCCTCTCTTCTACACGTGTACATATGTTCTAGTTGGCAAGTTGACGAAACACAATCTTTGACTCTTCAACTCAGTGCTAACTGCTGGAAGTCAATTCCTGTCTTTTCTCCCAGCCCCATTAGTACAGACTTGATGTTGCTGCCATATTGGTCACAAAATAGTCTTTTTTTTTTTTTAAGATTTAATTTATTTATTCATGAGAGAGAGAGAGAGAGAGAGAGAGAGCCAGAGGGAGAAGCAGGCTCCATGCAGGGAGCCTGATGTGGGACTCGATCCTAGGACTCCAGGATCACGCCCTGGGCCGAAGGCAGGTGCTAAACCGCTGAGCCACCAGGGAATCCCAAAATAGTCATTTTTAATTAGTATTTCAACATGCTTACATTCAGTTTGTGATCTGATAGTCACATCACGGTCTCTGATGGGGGCCAATAAATAGTGATTCTCTTCTCCGATGCAATGTGGACAAATTGAGAGAAAAAATAGGCAAGTGGAGACCAAAAGACCATGGTTATTACTGAGGGAGTCTAAAACAGAGGATGTAGCTTAGCGAGAGGTAAACAGGCCTGCTAAATGGGCCCCTGAGCTTAGTAGATTTGCTAACTCTGTAAGGCTTGGCCTCTCTAGAGTCTTGCCCTGTACGGGAGATTCACCCATGTAAGAAAGGTACTGCTAACAGAGCACACAAAGGGGGTTCCTCCCAGGGCCTCCAATTACTCCAGCTGCTCAGATGAGTCGAGAGGGACTAACGTGCATTTAAGAAAAAATTCTCCTGAGGAAAACTAAAGCACTGGGGGGAAAGCATTTCTCCTCTACTATTTCACAATAGCTGTAATGCGAAATTGTGTACTTCAGAAAAACCAGCGTTTTTTAACTACTCTTTGTATCGTAATACTAAATTAACTGCTTGAGTTTTGGTTTCTTCTCTTAGATCATTCTATTAGACTATTCAATACTTGCGATGCACCTTATTTTGATGAAGGGGATGATTCACAAATTTAAAGTGCTATAGAAACACATCTTTGTGAATTCTCTCATAAGTTATGACTGATTGGTAGCAAAGAGTATTACAAAATAATTCTTATCTCTTATCTCATTATACTTATCTTTCTACATATTCTGGGAAAATTAAAAAAACAAAGGGTTGCAGAAGGGGAGGTGGGTGGAGGGATGGGGTAACTGAGTGACGGGCATTAAGAAGGGCACATGATGAGATGAGCACTGGGTGTTGTTATACTGTGTGTTGGCAAATTGAATTTAAATAAAAATTTTTTAATAACCCATAAAACATAGTCATAACACTGAAAAACCCAAGGTGATTTTTGCTACAAATAGAAAAAAGAAGTTAAAAGTAGCAAAAGCATGACACTGATTCAATATTAAACGTAATTATGTACTATCTGAAAATGCTCACTGGGTCATTTAGCAAAAAAATATATATAATGTATTGTGGACATTTTCCATTTTGATGGCTTAATGTGAAATATTTGCTATGTTAAATGCAATTTGACACTTCACATTTTTTGCTTCTTATGAATAAGTTATTGATTTAAAATTTGTACGCTGTTTTAGTCATAAAAGAATAATACAGAAAAATTATATGGCACTTTCGATTACTAAAGTAGTCTGCAAACTTTAAATGAATAATGGAGACAGCACCCCTGGGAGCAGGCCACAGACTCTATACACCTTATTTCCATGAGAGTTCCTGGGGAGTACAGTCATACAAATCACTATGTTTAGAAATTGTACATAACTACACACACACAATTTCTACAGGGAAGAGGGTGTTTGAATCTATCAAATACCTGACAGAAAGCTCATAGAAAATGAAATAGGCAAGCCTCCTATAATAGGATGTTAGGGCAGCTATTGTAAATGTATGCATAAATGTGTATGCAGAGAGAAAGAGAATTCTAAAAGCAATACATGATCTCACCTAGAGACTACTTGAAATGGAGACCAGGAAACCTGAGAGCTCACTTGTCCTCTGAGTTCTTTTTCCCTTTTATAAAAGATGGACACAATGCAGTAAAATACCATAGAAACGCCCATTTAAATTTGTCTTAAGAATGGATTCATGGAGTGCCTGGGTGGCTCAGTCAGTTAAGCATCTGCCTTCCACTCAGGTCATGATCTCAGGATCCTAGGACTGAGCCCCTCATTGTCAGGGTCTCCGCTCAGTGGGGAGTCTGCTTCTCCCTCTCCCTCTGTCCCCTTCCGCCTTCACCGCCTCCTGCTTGCATGTGCTCTCTCTGATAAATAAATGAAATTAAGGGATCCCTGGGTGGCGCAGCGGTTTGGCACCTGCCTTTGGCCCAGGGCGCGATCCTGGAGACCCGGGATCGAATCCCACGTCGGGCTCCCGGTGCATGGAGCCTGCTTCTCCCTCTGCCTGTGTCTCTGCCTCTCTCTCTCTGTGACTATCATAAATAATAATAAAAAAATAATAAATAAATGAAATTAAAAAAAAAACCCAAACCAAGAGAGATTCATGAAGGGCAAGGGTAGTTCAGAAACACACAAAGGAAGAAACGGACAAAAAGAATGAACGTGCCATGATTGCTAATTGTTTATTTCACACCCTCTGTTCTGAGAACTGTGATGAGTTTTGCAGCTAGTGGAGCCACTTTTTGGGTGTTTCCCTGCATCTGTGAAGAAGCAAACGCCATATTCTGATAGAGAACTGATAAACTGTAGGTCAGGAGCAGTTAAAAAACCCCCTCTTCCCAGGCTCTATTTAGAGCCTCACTTGTGTTATGCACTGATTCTCTTTTACACCCTCTACCTTCCTGCATCTCTCTCTTGCTGGCCTGTATTCAAAGGTTCTTCCTGTAGCAGGTCATTTGATAATGCTGAGAATTTCTGTCTTAATTTCTTTTTTTTTTTTAAAGATTTATTTATTTATTCATGAGAGACACAGAGAGAGGCAGAGACACAGGCAGAGGGAGAAGCAGGCTCCCTGCAGGGAGCCCTATGCAGGACTCGATCCCAGGACCCTGGGATCATGACCTGAGCCAAAGGCAGATGTTCAACCAGTGAGCCACCCAGGCATCCCATGTCTTGTTTAACTTCTTAAGGTTAGGACTTTAAGGGGAAGTATTTTGTAAACTATGTTCATGGCTATTCCTGTTTCTATTGCCAGATTTTAAGAAGCATATACCAATACATGCTATAGACAATGAATGCCCACTTTAGCCACCATTTGCTTGAGAAAGAATTGTTCCCTAGCACTATTCTGTCCTTTCTCTGCCCTGCTTAGTGTCTTTGCACTCTTCTAATCCATTTTACCATGGTGCTGGCTCTGGGACCGCAAGAGAACGGTTATCAATAGTCTAGCGGGTGTGTGTTTGTTGCCAATAACAGGAACTTAAACAACTAAGAGTTATTGGTCTCACCCAAAAGATGTCTGAGGATAATAGAGCAACCTAGTGAATATATACCAAGGATCCAGATTCTTGGTGCCATTTTATTCTATCATTCTTAGCGTGTTGGCCTTTGTCATCATCCATGTCATGCCATGGCTGAAGAATGGCTTCTGTGCTTCTGGGTGCCATCATATCTGTTTTCCAGGCTGGAAGAAAGAGGGAGAAAATGGAGGGTGCTGGCACCACTCCACTTTCATCTCATTGGCCAGCACTGTCACCTGGCCACTCAAACTTCAAGGGAGGCTGGGGAATGGAGATTTTAGCTTTCACTGCTTCTATTGGAGAGAAAGAGTTAGCAGTATGAAACGGGCATTGTGGCAGCCCTGGTGGCACAGCAGTTTGGCGCTGCCTGCAGCCTGGGGTGTGATCCTGGAGACCCGGGATCAAGTCCCACATCGGGCTCCCTGCATGGAGCCTGTTTCTCCCTCTGCCTGTGTCTCTGCCTCTCTCTTTTTGTGTCTATGAATAAATAAATAAAATCTTAAAAAAAAAAAAAAAAGAAACAGGCATTGTATCAGCCAAACTGTGCTTTTTTTTTTTAAGATTTTTATTCATGAGAGACACACACAGAGAGAGAGAGAGAGAGGCAGAGATACAGGCAGGAGAAGCAGGCTCCCTGTGGGGAGCCCAATGTGGGACTCGATCCCAGGACCGCAGGGTCATGCCCTGAGTTGAAGGGAGATGCTCAACTGCTGAGCCACCCAGGTGTCCCCAAACTGTAGCTTTTATCACAAATGTCAACTGAGAGGTTTCCTATCCAACCTTTCCCCAATGGTCAGAAGTGATTGATTCCATGGTGTTTCCTCTATCCAACTATCATACTCCTTCCCTAATTTTATATAACATATCATATTTGTTTAAAAATTAAATATGCAGGCAGCCCAGGTGGCTCAGTGGTTTATCGCCGCCTTCAGCTCAGGGCCTGATCCTGGAGACCCAGGATCGAGTCCCAAGTTGGGCTCCCTGCATGGAGCTTGCTTCTCCCTCTGCCTGTCTCTCTCTCTCTCTCTCTCTCTCTCTCTCTGTGTCTCTCAAGAATAAATAAATTTTTAAAAAATCTTAAAAAAATATGCACTCTGTAGGCTGTACTGGAACAAGAATAATAATCACAATGATACTGATTTATTCATTAATTCTCTCAGTTAATGTTCAGTTATTGGATCTTTATCTTTAACAGCGAAGCACATGGGTACAGTGCTGTGTTCCCTGTCACTGAGCATATGTCTTATCTGGACAGTGCTTTATCCATCAGGAATGCTTTCACTGGTGACAAGCAGAAGATTCAAATAACAGTAATTTAAACCATTTTAACAATCTATAATTTACTTTTAAGAAATTCAAAAGGAGATGTGTGGCCCCACCATGTTAGGGTGCTGGGATTATGTCTCTCTGATTCCCCTCATGATTGAAGAAGGCTGCCACAGCTCCAAACACATCATCCTTCAAGAATGTGTCCAAAGACAGCCATTCTCTTTTATCAGAGAATACAATCTTCCCTAGAGGCCTCCTCGGCAGACTTATTGGCTACAAGGGTCATGTGGGTCACCACTAGCTTTAGGAGAGGTTGAAAGGGAGGTATTTACCTAGTGAACAAGGTGAAGGAGTTGGGAATTAATCTTGAATGGCCAACCAGGAGTGTTGCCATAGATGCCTTACAGCTTCATGATCTCATCTTATGACTCAATGGGACTACTGTCCAAACACACTAGAAACTCAAACCTGGAATAAGAGGTAGGAGCAGCATTCTGCTATGTGGGAACTTCTGGTTGGGAAATAATTTAAAGATCCTTTGAAGTTGCAAATTTAATACAAGGGTTTTAAAGATATTATAATGCATTTTGCCTATAAAGTATACATATAAGAACCCAAGGAGTAATTCAAAAGATTTTGTAGTTTGGAAAGATAATTACATGGTGGACTGAGAAGAGAAATCAGGATACATGGATTCTAGACTCAGCTTTGGTTAACACACTAGAAGGATTCTGAGCCTCTGCTTCCTCATCTGTAAAATGTACTTGAAAAAAATCAGGTGACTCCTAGACTCCTTCTCAAATATATGAATAGTGCTATGGGCTAGAAGAATGTTAAAAACCTTCTGTTACAGAGGTGCCTAGGTGGCTCAGTTGGTTGAGTGTCCAGCTCTTGTTTTTTGCTCAGGTCATGGTCTTGGGGTCATGAGATCAAACCCTACTTGGGCTCTGTGCTCAGCATGGAGTCTGCTTGAGATTTTTTCTCTCCCTCTCTCTCTGCCTTTGCCCCTCCCCCCCAAATACAACTAAAAAAACATCTATTACAGTCTCTTTTTATAAATGAAAGAACTCAGGCTTGGGAAGGTCACCATTTGTCCAAATTCATTCATCTAATTTAGAAATTTGGGTCCCAGCATGTAACACACTATACTTTAACAAATATTGATATTGCATCTTTTTAAAAAATTTATTTATTTATTTATTCACAAGAGACAGAGAGAGAGAGAGACAGAGAGAGTCAGAGACATAGGCAGCAGGAGAAGCAGGCTCCATGCAGGGAGCCTATGTGGTACTCGATCCTGGAACTCCAGGATCATGCCCTGAGCCAAAGGGCCACCCAGGCATCCCTTGATATTGCATCCTAATAGACCTTTAAAAAAATTCAACCTCTTCCTCTACTTTTTCATTTTAGGCAGAGTCTCTCCAGTAGCATTTTACTCTATTTAGTAGAATTCAGATAATGAGTTATTTTAAAGCCCACATTTTAGCTGTAAGTTCTCAGAGTACTTAACCTCTCTGTAAAATAATAATTGCACCTCCTTCATAGTCTTTTTTCCCCTTCTTTTTTGAGGACTAGATCAAGTAATCTGAGGAAAGTTAGTGTAGGGACAGCAAAGATGTCATCCCAGCCATCTACCTCAGTGCTTAAAACTCCCCCAAGCTTGAAAAATGTCCCAGACCAATTTCCCCAGCAGGTTGTGTGGAGGCTGTCCAAATCTCATGATTGTAATTTTGTCTTTATATGGTTTTATCTTCTACCTTCACATTATATAGATCTGAAGGCTCTGGGTAATAGCTAAGGGCATGGTACATAACTGGAAGTCAGACCCATCATTTGCACCACTGCGGAGCTCAGTAACCAGTGATTTGTATGAGACAATTTAAATCACTTGCATCAGGGATTCTGAACCTGGGATTCGTGGATGGGCCACAGGGGAACCAGGAACCACCTGACATTTCACTGAAACAGGCTTTCTTAACCTCAGCACTATTTACATTTTGGGCTAGGTACCTATGGGGGGTTGTCTGGTGCATTTTAAGGTGTTCAGCAGCATTCCTGGCCTCTATCCACTAGATGCTAGTAGCACCTCCCTCCTCATGATAATCAAAACCTTGCCAGGGGCACCTGGGTGGCACAGTCAGTTGAGTATTTGAGCCCATCAGGTCATGATCTCGGGGTCATGGGATTGAGCCTGGGTTGGGCTCCCGGCTCAGTGCTGACACTGCTTGTTCCTTTCCCTATTCCACGTTGTTCTCACGTGCTCTCTCTCAAATAAGTAAACCAAATATCAACAACAACAACAACAACAAACTTCAGATCTTGCCGAATGTTTCCTGGGGTGCATCATCTCCCGTCTCTCCTTTGGGAACCACTATGATAAAGCTTAATATGTATATGTGGTTTTTTTTTTTTTTTTTTCCTGAGAGGCTCTGCATATTCTTAAAAAGTTCTATATAACCTCAAAAAGGTTGGGGCGGATTACTGAAATCCTTTCAATGGGATAATGAGAGAACACACATCTCCAGTGTCGTTGTGGGAACAACGCACAGAATCGTGGCTAACTGAAACGATGCTCTTTGAACATTTACTATGAAATGTTATTTATACCTATGCATTTATTACTTTCAACTACTTTGAAAAAAAACACTTCACAGACTCATCTGGGGAAGTGTCTGCTTCGCATATTGCTATTCCCAGATGGCGGGATTCTTAGGACACTGTCTTCAGCCCCTCGCGCCGTCCGCGTACTGACTGCAGCTCTGGACTCCGGAGACGGTAAGCGCTAGGGACGAGCGAAAAAGAAAGAAAAGAAAAAGAAAGAAAGAAAGAAAGAAAGAAAGAAAGAAAGAAAGAAAGAAAGAAAGAAAGAAAGAAAGAAAGAAAGAAAGAAAGAAAGAAAGAAAGAAAGAAAGAAAGAAAGAAAGAAAGAAAGAAAGAAAGAAAGAAAGAAAGAAAGAAAGAAAGAAAGAAAGAGGAATCTCACGGTGGTATTGATTGCGGGTGACTGGAGGGGAGGTGCAGGAAGGGCGGCTGGGGGGAGGGGTGTGGGGGATGGGGATGGGGACGGGGACCCTGGGGCGCTCCGGGGGCGTCCCCGGGGGCCCGCGGGCTGCCGCCTCCTGCCCGCCCCCCGCCCCCCGGGCCCCGGGCCCCGGGCCCCGCGCTCGCCGCTCGCCGCTCGCCGCCTCTCCGCGCACCGGCCTTGCGCAGTCCTTGCAAGGTGGCCACGGCGCCGGCTGTCCTCGGGCCCCGACGGCCGCTCCCCCGGCGCTCCGGCCCCTTCCTCCGCCGCAGCCCCGGGAGCCAGCGGGGACGTGCGGGCGAGCCGCGGCCGGCGGGAGCGCCGAGAGGGCGGGGTTGGTCCCCACCTGTGGGTCCGCGCGCCTCCCGCCCTGCCCGCAGGGGTCCCCGTCCGCGTCCCGGTCCGCCGGCCGCGGGGGGGGGGGGGGGGGAGGGGGAGGGGGCGGTGCGCGCCCCGCCTGCCAGGGGGAGCTCCGCGGCCCGCGCGTGGCCCCCGCGCCCCGCCGAGCCGCCGCGGGAGAGCCTCCCCCTCCGGCCGGGCCGAGGAAGGGCGCTGCGGGCGCCGTGGGTGACCCGCCCGCCAGCCGCCAGCCGCGTGAGCAGGCGCCCCGGGTCCCCGCCGCGGCTCGGGCTGCGACCCCCGGGCCCGGCTGCGCGCGGCCGCTGCCCCCCCGCCCCTCGGGGGCCCACGCTGGGCTCGCCTCGCCCCGCCCCGTCCCGGCCCGCCCGGGCCCCCCAGCTGCAGCCGCGGCCCCCCTCCCCTCCCCTCCCCTCCGCTCCCCTCCCCGCCGCCCGCCCCGCCCCGCCCCTCCGCGCCCGCCTGCCCGCGGCCGCGTCCCCCAGCCCCGGGCCGGGCCCGCCGAGCTCCTCCGCCGCCGCCGCCGCTGCCTGGTGGACGCGATCTAGAAAGAAAAAAGTGGTGGAGGCTGCCCGGGAGTGACGCACTGGACTGGAAAAGGGCGGCGGGCGGAGAGGAAACGGTAGGGGCGAGGGCCGGGCGGGGGGCCGGGGGGCCGGCGCTGGCTGCGGGCACGCCGGAGCGGGGGCCGGGGCCCGGAGGAGAGCCGCGGGAGAGCCGCGGGAGAGCCGCGGGAGAGCCGCAGACCCGCAGACCCGGGGGACCGGCTCAGGACCGCCCCGCAGAGACGGACGGGCGGGCGGGAGCGGCGCGGGCCGAGCGGGCTCCAGGCGGAGCCCCGGGAAGGGCGCTGCTTCTCCACCGGACGCGGGATCGTGCAGCGGGAGACGCGGGCCTAACAGTTTCGCCGGAACCGATGAATCAGAAGGAAGCGATGCCTGGGCTTTGTTTCATGGACACTAGAGGAGAGGTAGAGACGGAAGGAACCCACACAGACCGCTGAACGAGCCTGGCGAGCGCCCCGTGGCTCCATCCGCGCCGGGTGCCCGGACGGTCTGAAGCATTCGCTGACTTACGTGCTCTGCAACTGCGAGGACTGCCCTAATTATTGTCTTCGGGCTCACGCACAGTGATTGCACCTAAAGGGACACGGAAAAGTTGCTACAAGTTAGGAACGTGAACTTGCAAGCCAAATAAACAAACCATGGTATGGTTCACTTTATTTTGATATTCGGAATTATGTTTACTGGCAGTAAAAATGCTACATTACTTTTACCGCGAGCATGTGAAACGAATTCACTGACTTGGCAAACAGAAGCCACGCATTTCTTTAAGTAAATAGCTGTCAAGAGTTAATCTGGGAGCATCTATAGGACATGGAGACTTGAGAAGGCTTTGAGCTACTTTGACAAAACCTGGACTGTAGAGAAGTTTACAGAGAGAATTAGTTCTTCCCGCTTTTGAAGTGTTGAGGCAAGTTTGAATGTTTATTAATTAACAGTTGCAGACCAACTGAACTGGTGGTGTCGCTTCTCTAAAAACGTTTAACTTTTCTAATGCTTATCATTGTTTTGCCAGGGACCATCATCTTTACTACAGAGGATGGGAAGTTGATGGCCAGTAAGATTGAAGATCCATTCCGTTCCTAGACACCCCTGCCCGCATCACAGAACTGCGGATTGCCTGCCGTTCCCTGGTGGTTGCACACCTTCACTCACTCCTGCAATCCCAGAACTGTTACTTTGGGTCCTCTTTGCCCTATCTGTTGAAACATGGCATCCAGCCTGACTTGTACCGGGGTGATCTGGGCTTTGCTCTCCTTTCTTTGTGCTGCCACCTCCTGTGTGGGGTTCTTTATGCCTTACTGGCTCTGGGGATCACAGCTGGGCAAGTCTGTGTCCTTTGGTACTTTCCGGAGGTGCTCCTACCCTGTGCATGATGAGAGCCGGCAGATGATGGTGATGGTAGAGGAATGTGGGCGCTATGCCTCCTTCCAGGGCATCCCCAGTGCAGAATGGAGGATCTGTACCATCGTGACAGGCCTGGGCTGTGGCCTCCTCCTCTTGGTGGCTCTCACTGCCCTCATGGCTTGCTGTGTGTCGGAGCTCATCTCGAGGACCGTGGGAAGAGTGGCTGGAGGAATTCAGTTTCTGGGGGGTAAGTGACTTGTTCGATTTGACTTGATTACTGGAATCCCAGAGCAGTATTGAAAATTATGTTCCAGCTGTCTGCAGAAATCCTTATAATTGGCACTTGGAATGCTCTGGAGAAAGAGAGAGACATGGGATAGCTTTGGAGATAGCCTGCCAAAGTCAAGATTTTTTTTTTTTTTTTTTTTTTTTTTTTTACCGGAACTGTTTTACAACTTCAAGAGATCTTAATTTCTGACCCTCCTTAGACATATATACATCATTGGCCTGCTAAGTACAACCTATATGAGGCAGTAACATTGAGACTGTTTAAATGAAGTAGGGGAGATAGTTTAGATTTTATGACTTCCTGCTCTTCTTGTTCAACAGTAAGCAATTAGATTATCTGTGTCTTACTGGCGTCTTCAGGTCTTTAGAGATGAAGAGTAGAAAAGATCCTTGATTCAACATTGCTGTTATAAGCGTTTAATTCTCTTTGGCAGGTGTAAAATTGACCCTTGCCTAGTCTTAAACTATATTTCTAAATAAATGACTACTGTTTTAAATGAGAGATCAGTTTTACATGAACGACTGTAGATTTCACTATGCTTACAAATACAGCTATAGGCGTAATTATCTTGTTAGGATTTAACTTCCTTGGATGCTCTTCCTGTGAAGGCAAAAAAAAAAAAAAAAAAAAGAAAGCAAATACTGTGTGCTTGTCCCAGATGGACTGGAGAGTCTCACTAACACCAGAAAAGGTTTGATTTCTATTTGGGTTTCCTCCAACAAGTATTACTTCAATATCTCTGATCATATGGTTTTAATTATACTTTATATATTTTCCACTGTGCTTTTCACCTCCATTCTTCAAACTGACGGGTTGAACTTGTCTGATTTATAGTCCACCCTGCTAAAATATGACAACCTGTGGATAGCACAGAATGAAGGGAAATAGGAAGCCAGGAAAACATATAAAAATGTATTTGTAACTTCATTACAAAGTAAAAGTCTGTTCCTCTTCCATTTGGGGTTTTCTTACAGTCTTGTGAAGAATACAGAAGAAGAAGAAAAAAATTAAAATGGTTAGTTCTCAGGTAGGCTCTGTATATTGGAGGAACCCCAACAGATGATTGTGGGTTATTTGATATAATGCTTTCAGGTGACATTTTGAATAAGAAAACCCTTGCATTAAAAAGGCAAGGGGCAAAGAAGGTTTGTGTTTTAAAATAAATGACAAGAGTTGCTTGCGGTTCTTTATTCCTCTACTGGATGAAATATATATATTTACATAGAAGTAAAGTAAAATGATTAGAAAACACAAAGAAGTTGTTGAAAGCTGAGATATAAATACAGAATTTGAAAATTCTTTGATACCACAGATTTCAGAAATAGAATTAATGCCAGGAGTATTTAAAAAAAAAACTTTTTTTTTCTTTAAGGATAAACTTGATTTGCTGTTTGTGTTTCACTTGGCTCAGGAAAAATGCATAGGCAGTTTCTTTTTCTCTGCTTATGGTAAATATCTCACTTTCCATTTTTCCTTCATTTTAGGGCAGGGACTGCTATTATTTCTGGCAGAACAGGAAAATACAAAGAGAAATCAGTTTTTATTGATTATCTTTAAATGTATAATGAAGGAAGGCAACAGTAAGTGAATCTGAGACCCATGAGATTTATGCTTCCCTCTGTAAGTGATGTATAGATTTTTTTGGAATAATATAGAGCTAAATGCTCTGTTTTACAGAAAACTCAAAGGGAAAGATCACTGGGGAAGTTATGTGCATTTTTAAATGGACCTTTTCTCCCTTTGTACATGCTTTTCATGAACTCTGCTTGGCAAGAGTCACTGACGTTAAGCTAGGATATAGTTTATTATTAGCAGTTGGTATTCTCTCATTTCTCATATATCTTTCTCCTACCTGGTAAAAAATAATTATGAATGTAAGACCTAAAAGGTTTTTCTGATTCAGACCTCTTGAGGGCACAAGTAAGTAAATACATCCCATTATTCAAGTTAATAGTAAATTTGAAATGAGAAAATAACCTGAGTTATGGACTAGGTTCTGAAAAATCTGCCATTCATCACTATTGCTTAATGGTAGACGAGTTGAAAAACAGCCTCAAAAATAGTTATTCCCATTATTCATCTCATAATTGTTTGGGGTTTTATACATAAAAACTTAAGTGATACATAATTTTATTTTATGAACTGTTTCATAAAGTGAGTGGGTTTCATTAAAAACTGCAAAATACCAAGCCAGTGAGTTCTTTGAATTCTGTAGGTGGCCGTGCTTCAGAAATACAGTCAACATGCAGCGTACTCTGCTATAAGGCGGATTCGCTTACTAAAAATGATTCACTCAGAAGGGTTATGTTTAGCTAAAGTTAGAATTGCTCCAAAAACAACAGGAAGCAGAAAAATGGTAAAGTACAGAGGCGTCCTGCTTAACCCTGCCTGCTGTGTTTAGAGTTTGCACATATGGTGTAACATCAGGCAGTAAAACCCCTGCAGTACTTTGGAACTAGTTAAAGGACAAAGTGTCAACCTTAATTTTGAATTGTCTTGCTATGGTTGGTTAGAGGTTAAAATGTCACCTGTCAACAGGCAGAGCAAAGCAAGATAGACTGTTGCATATGACATTTGCTCCCCATAGAGGAGTCCTTCAAGGAATCAATGATTTGTGCTTTTCTTGTGGCAGCTTGTACATAAACTTTAATTGCCACATCTCCATCTTACATTTTAAGTCATGTTTCTGTCATAATTTTTAAAAACTGGCTTCGGTGGAGTTTTACTCTCAGTTGAGTTTTTAAAAGGCATGCAGAGAGCCTTGGAGAAGTACAGTGTGGAATAAAAATGGGTGCATGCCTATTGGATGGTGATGGTGCTCTGAGAAAACAGGTTTTCACATTGGATTTGTTTGTTGAATATAAAATTGTGTCGTCATGAAGTCCTCCCACAAAGTTTTTAAACATTAATGTCACACTTTTTAATGCATGTGTTGGGAAAATGCCTGACTTGCATGCCCTGTAAATAAAACATGGGGGGACGTTGTAAAGACATATCAGGTCTGCTGTAAGTTCTATAACTGGTGCTTGTGAATGTCAGGATCTGAATGTGTTGATTTTTGCCCTAAGAAAGTACTGTTGCTGCTGTAATAAGGGAGCACGGGAGGGAGTCCTACATTTATACTCTTCCACATTTATCCTGTATGTGCGTCACATGTATGTATAAAATGGGTACAGGATGCTAATCGGTAGCAAACGGTGACCTTTCCAGTTTGGAGGGTGTCCTGTTTCTAAGAAGCCAGGGGAAGACCCATCTTCTCAGCTAATTGATAGTTAAGTGCTGCTGAAGACAGTAATGATGATGAAGTGTTCCTCTGAGCATCACTTTCTCTGTCTGCTGAAAGCATCATTGCCTTTCCAGAGTCCCTTCACGGTAGGGTCCCACCTGGACCTGTCTGTCATCCCTTTACGATGAGGACTTGTGACTCTCCTTCCCCTGCTCCATGTTAGGTCTGACTTGTCACATGATATGCCACATTATGCTCTCCTTCCTTTCTGGTTATCTGTCGAGTGACCACTAAGGAGTAAGATAAATGAGAAGTGTTGGCATATTAATGGGCATAGTGGCTTTTTAGTGACTGTATCTTAACTGGAAGAGGTTGCTCTGATTTTAAGAAATCAGAATACTTCTGAGGCCAGGTGGGGGAGGAGGCAGGGCTCTTTTTCCTTCTCTTTGAGTTACACCTTATGATTGCTTACTACTGTACTCCTGCTCCTTTCATCTCCTCCCTAACCAACAAGGTAAAGTCCGGGTGAGTTGTCTTGAGATCTGAACCTACAGTTCTCAAACTTTACCATGCATCAAGATCACCCAGGGCTTTAAAAACAGATTTCTGGGGCCTCCCCAGGAACTTCTGATTCAGTAGGTTTGGTGAGCAGCCTGATACTTTGCATTTCTAACAAGTTTCCAGATGATGCTGGTTCTGAGCCCATACCTTGAGAACCCTGTTCTCGGTTAACCATTTCATATTATAGAAATATGGGACTTCTGGTAGATGGTTTACTTTCAGAACTTAGTTAATATTCAGTTGTGTTACAATCTGACATAGATTTCTATAATTGGGCTGTGGAAAGATACTGTCTGTGTAGCGTCCTCTTGGCTGAGGGACATCCTTGTTACAACTCTCCTGTCTTTGTCACAGAGAATCATTTTCCTGAGGTTCTCTCTCTGAATACATACTATATACATGTTATAATTATAATATGTATGTTATATATAATATGGACTGTGTGTGTGTGTATACTTTCATTTACCATTTCCCTATGCCGGAAACAAGATTTTATAGATGGAGAACTCAAAATAACACCTTGACACACCCTCTGTAGTTTTTATGCAGTGGGTTTTCTGTCATGGATTGCCAGTTGAAAGATGTGAAGTCTATATAGCAGACTGGAAAGATGGGCAAACACCACCCTTGATGAACTCCATGAAACCACGTCTAGCAAAAGCAAAGATTAGGCCAGCAGGACACTCAGGAGCCAGCCGGTCAGAGCTTCTGCCAGTAGGCAAGATGGCACTTAAATTGGCTTCGACTAAGGTAAAGGTCTCCTGGTCTTAACCGTCTCTAGGGAAAAAGATGATGTGTTCTGCCTGAAGACAGGTACTTTCCAGGGCCACCAGCCACACCTTTCCTCCCAGCCATATGTCCCACATACACTGCTTGTCTAGAGGTACAGGGTGCAGATGGAAGCTAGGCAGTGTGGCAGTGCGAGCGGGGCTTTGCCAGCCAGGAAGGGGCGAGAGGGGTCAGCACTGTGGATAACCGAACCAAATGCCACAGGTACTGTCCACTCTGAGCTCTGGACTCGTTAAAGGCAGGGATGTCAATGAATTAGCTGATGTTTTTTTTTTTAGCTGATCTTTTTAAAGATCTAAAACACCAAATTTTATATGTTTGTATTTAATGTTTTAAAATTACATTTTCAAATAGTCATGATCACCATGTAAAGTTTTCTTGTACATACTTTTTTTTTTTTTTTAACCCAGGAGAACTCTTATTTTAAAGGCTTACTTTGAAAAGTTTTTCAAGGTTTTCAAATTTTCCTATGAAACTTTCAAGTTCTCCATATCAATAATTAACGTCAAAATTCAGTACAATGTTCTTTGAACTCTCTAGTGGGCCTAAAAGCACCCTAGGAGTTTATTTCTCCTGGGGGGGTCCAGCTCTGACCCCGAGAATCTGATTTGGCAGGTCTGGGTGGGGCACAGGTAAAGCACTTTTAACAGAGTCCCCAAGGGTTTCAGAACACAGATGGTCCCCAGGCCACATTTTGAGAAACATGAACCGATTTTGTTCACTTCAAACCCCATATGATATCAATATTGGGGCATAGGCTTACGTCTACTGCTAAGCTAAGTGTGGAGTATCAATCTCCTTCTATCCATAGTTACCTCGGGGATAATGTGATATGTGCAGTAAAATTTCACGATTAGCAGGAACAGACCAGTTTATAGCTGTGTTCTTTCTGAGCTCACAGATCTTAGGTGTTACTGGTGGACATCAGCCCTGTGTATACACTCAGAAAGCAGAAGAACCAAATCTTCCATGCTATGCTTAGATAAAGACTATTTTGATTTGTGACTCCACCTGCAAATTTCAAGTCTGCCATTGTTTCCTATGCTGTGTTTGTATCCTGCAGCCTGCAAATGCATTGTTGCTGGTTTATGTTCTGTTTTTGTTTTTTTTTGGAGGGGGGAGGGGGAGGAGACATTTTGATTAGTTACCAGACTCCTTTGAACTTCACCATGAGTCTCCTCCAGTTGTGCTTCAAATTTAGAGTGGAAGCTGCCAAGAGAGAAGCAGTCTGGGATCATCTGACCCAGAGTAGTAGAAGCCAGGTTTGCATGCGCCCATTGGCCAGGCCTCCCCTGCCCCATCTTGCAGACACAGACGTCATACAGGCTCCAGGAGCTCTGGCCCTGTTCTGAGGTTCACTCTGTGACTGCTTACAGCCACAGCTGCTGAACAGTCCCAACTGTTCTGTGGTCCAGTACTGAACTCTTGGTTTCTTTACTGCCAAATGTACTCAATTTTTACCTGTTTTGAGTGACAGGTTTTTTACTTCCTAAGTTTATATTTCTGAAAAAAAAATGCTAATGGTAGTAATTAATTAAGATGGTGGAATAAAGGGTTATTCATTGCACTTGGGCCTATCATGCAAACAGCTGTGCAAGACCTTTAACCTAGAATTATTTCGATTGATATTTTTGACAGGGTCCAAGTCTTCATTTACTTTCTATGGAGTAGAGTCTTTCTAAGAGAGTCATTTGACTTTTAGCTTACTTCCCTTTGTTATCACCAGCTAACATACCTGTAGCTAGATACCACTGGAGCCATACTAGGGTTAGTATGGGTTAGTTAGCCTCTCTGATGCAGAGATTGCACACTGGTGAACTGTTATATAAAAGTGTGTTGTCACAAAGAAAGCAAACTGAGGAACGTGATTCATAACCATTCCCATAAAAGAAAATACCTCAAAACACATACTCTGGAGAGCTTTACATCATCCTATATGATATCATGAGGTGCATAAAATTTGCACTGGGCATATAGTCATTATTGGTACACTGTGAGTACTTGATCTCTCCTGCTACCTCCAGCTGGGTAAGAGTGTCTTATGGCGTGTGCTGGGTGTGGTCAGAAGGAATACCAGAATACCAGCATCGGGTTCAAAAGTTATTCATGAATGTCATTAAAATTCATCTTCTTCTTTTTTTTTTTTTCTTAAGATATCACCCTCCATGTGTTCTGAGGACACTAATTCCTGGGTGTACCAATAGATGTTTACAGGAAAGAATAAACAGGAACAAGTAGATTCGAGAAACATTTGGTTATGGGAAGTTAATCCATTTCATTACAGCAGAGAATTCAGTATGTTGTCGATTACCATCTCCCCGGAGGAATGGGGACAGCATAGTATTAAGTGTTTAATTTATTTAGGCCCAGCGCCCTGAAGGGACCAGTACTGTGTGGAACTTATTCTGTTCTCATTTTACCCCATTGAGGCAGGCAATTTATTCTTTTTCGCAGCTGAGAACACTGAACTTTAGAGAGTGACACCCAAAGGTATCTCATTAGTTTTTGTTTGTGCTGTGAATGCTATCACCCATGATAAAGTGTTCATTGAAATTCCACCTTGTATCATGCAGAATTCAGAATATCTGACCATGGTGGATCATAATGTCTTTCAACATAGGTAAATATTTTTTGTTGTTCCTTGGTCCTCCCTCTATGTTTGTAGTGTGATAAAACCACTTTTAGTAACATGACTTGGCAACTTATTGCCAATTCTCAAAAAATGCATTGCAGGGGCACCTGGATGGCTCATTTGGTTAAGTGTCTGCCTTTGGCTCAGGTCACGATGCCAAGGTTCTGGGTTGGAGTCCCATGTTGGGCTCCCTGCTCAGTGGGGAGTCTGCTTCTCCCTCCTCTTCTGCCCACCCTCCTCACCCTGCTTGTGTGTGTACGCTCTCTCTCAAATTGATAAATAACATCTTTAACATCTTTAAAAAAATGCATTGCAGGTTAACATTAATAATGTGATATGCAGGAGAGACACCATTAGGGGAGAATGCCAGAACACTTGACTAAAGTTTTTTTAACAATTACTTAACAGAAGAATGTTATCTTCCATTATTATATGCTGACTGAGTTTCCTAGTGTAAGTACCCCAGTGTTAGAAGCCTTTGTAATAATCCTTTGTTAAGGCTAAAGATAATGTTAATTCCAGAGGACACATTTCTTAGATAACAAAACCAAGGACCTTGGATCTTTCTATAGAAATGAAGGATAATGTTTGACATTGTCAATCTTTATCATTAAAATGTTTGTGATAGAAAAAAAGAGAGTTTTAGGTAGATCACTCTGAGAAGTCTAGGTATTTACTAGGGACTTCTGAATGGTTATTTTTAGAAGATCATGAGGTTTCAACGTTGTTCTAGTTCTGGTGCATTGATATTGCTGACTAATTATTGTGGGATCTAGGTATTTTTTCTTTATACGGTAAATGTCATACCGGCTAGTGATTTGGTTTTACAGTTCATGAAGCTCAAAGGTAATGTAAGCTCTGGAATGACCTGATTATAACTCTGGTAAATAATTTACCTTTCCTGTGTCTTATACTTTCAATAATCAAGCAATACTAGGTACTTTGATATACTGAAACAAGTATAAAAATATTGTTGTATAAAAAGAAATTTCCATTTTATGGTTCTCTGTTTTTCTCATATGTCTGATGCCTTCAAATAGCGCAGGAACCAAGATTTATGATTTTCTTCTGGCCCTACAGTGACTGGAATAGTAAATGACATCTTACAGGTTCAATTAATACTTGACGATGAATTATTTAGTTTTAATTATTTTTTAGCAACATTTTTATTTATATGATGTGATCTTGTTCTTTTCTACCTCACAGAAATATTTCAGAGATGAAATAAAATAATGCCGTGAATATGAAGACATTTAAAGCAGTGTCTCCTTATGATGTCTCTGAATAATGTTAGTCCTTTGGGAAAAAAAGGTGTTCTGTGTTGAAATGATGCTGCATAATACAACTCTCTCTTCAAGCACATTTTAAAAGCTCTGGGTGAACTTTGTTCATTTTCTGCAATAAAGAAACCAGCTGCTATGGTCTAAAAAATTTTGGCCACCCCACCCCAAATCATTTGGTGAGGTCCTAATTCACCATGAGATGGTAGCAGTAGCTGGGGCCTTTGGGAGGTGATGTGGTCATGAGGGTGGAGCCCTCATGAATGAAATAAATGCCACTGGTAACAGAAATCAGAGACAGCTTCATTTCTCCTTCTGCCCCTCAAGGATCCAATGAGAAGAGGGCCCCCATCCAGCCACACTGACACTTTAATAAGTTTCTGGTATTTTTAAGCCATTCAGTCTGTGATATTTTGTTATTGCAGCCCCAGTGGACTAAGATACTATCTGCCTAATGCTGTGATTCACAAACTTATTTGGGAATAGCAGAATCCTATTTACCTGTGATAGGCAATAAGATCTTTTTGAATTAATAGACAACAGAATAAGCTTTTGGAAATGTTGAGTTAAGATACATAGTAAATCCAGTGGACTAGTGTTTATGGGCATTTAACAGTATTGAGTGCCTATTATATGCCAAATAACGTCTAGCTGTTTGGATACAAATTGAGATAAGGTCCCTCCTATTAAGGAGCCCACAGTCTTTTTTACAGTTTTTTTTTTAATTGAAGTATACTTAACATATAAAGTTGTATCCAGTCTTAAGCGTACAACATAGTGATTCGACAATTCTATATATTACTTCGTGCTCACCACGATAAGTATACTTATCATCTGTCACCAAACAACATTATTACAATATTATTGACAATATTCTCTATGCTGTACTTTTCTTACTCTTGACTCATTTATTTTGTAACTGGAAGTTTGTATTTCTTAATCTTTTTTACGTGTTTCATGTATCCCCACCCATCCATCTCTCCTCTGGCAATCACTAGTTTGTTCTCTATTTATGAGTCTGATTTTTTCCTGCTTATTTGTTTTTTTATATTCCACATATAAGTGAAATTGATGATATTTGTCTTTCTCTGTCTGAATTATTTCACTTAGCATAATGCCCTTAGGTCTTCCATGTGTTACAAATGGCAAGATTTCGTTCATTTTTATGGCTCAGTAATATTCTATTGTATATATTTACCACGTCTTCTTTATCTATTCATTTATCGGTGGGCACTTGGGCTGCTTCCATATATTGGCTATTGTAAATGATGCTGCAGTAAACACAGGAGTGCATAGATCTTTTCAAATTACTGTTTTTGTTTTCTTTGGGTAAATACTCAGCAGTGGAATTACTGGGTCATATGGTATTTCTATTTTTAATTTTTTAAGGAACTGAGGAGCTCTCAGTCTTGTGGAGGGAAACCAACATGTAAGGTATAATTACAATCTAAAGGACTCGTGATACCTACACACACTTGCACATTTTATTGAATACAGCGATTGGCTGATGAGTCTCACTCAGCAGCCAAGCCAGGTGTTTGCCAGCCTCGTAACAGTGTGCCAGTTATTTTCTATCCTACGCTTCTCCCACTTGTCTCTCTATTGCAGGAGTCCACATTTCCCAGAACTCTTGGCACCTGGCGTCTGGATCATTTCAGCCAATGGGAAGCCCTTTTGGAAGACAGGAAGCAGAGAGAAGCCAGGGTATTTCTCCCTCTCTAGCTCTTCCGTGGGTAGTATCCGTGGCAGCAATTGTCTCTTTTCTTGGAATGCTCTACCTTTTATGGCCCCAGCTTCCTTCAGGAAGCCACTGTGATAATCCTACTCCAGCTCAATTCTTCCAGCCCCTGGTAATGCCATCTTTTCCCAACATCACTCCAGTCTAATGTATGGCAGCAGTTTCCTGCTGTCACCAGTTTCTGGGTTGCCTCCTTATCTCCTGTTTGGTTTTTTGGCTTTTCCATCATCTGTGTAACCAATTTCCTGTGCTATATTAAATTATCCATGTTTAAAATACCTCAGGACAGCTTCTGCGTCCCTAGTTGGACCCTTGCTAAAATACAATACATAATTCAAATTCCTACCTCAGGCAAGTGGAGGATCATGTCATACTGTGAACTTTTGGGATTTGTAGTGAATAGACAAAAATTACAGATGTTTAATCAAGAATCGCCACAGTCCACTGAAGTATGAACAAAATGCTGGAGGGACACAGCAGAGGGAATGACTTTCTGTCTGGAGCGGTCTGCAAAGGCTTCAGAGCAGAGGTGCTAGTTAAGCTGGTTCTGGAGGGTGAGCAGAAGATTCCCTGGGCCCTCAGGCAGGGGGAACACCAGGTTCTCAAAGCCAAGGAGTCATGAAAAGATCTGATGTGAGTTCAGAGAATGGTACCATATTATAAGGAATGGGGGCAGGTCTGATGCGCCCCAAGTTGGAAGTGGAGACTACAGGTGGAGTCAGGTTTGTGGAAGTCCTTGTTTATATTCCATGGTGAGGATTCTATACTAATCAAACCAAAGCTCTTGAGTGGTTATGGGTAGAATTGACTTAGGAACTGTATCATCTGTAATCTAGTAGCCACGAGGAGTAAGATTGATTTGGGGAATAGCCAAAACCAAGGAAAGGGAGTGAGAAGCCTGTAACAGCAGTCTTAGCCAGAGGTGGTGGGAGCTTTACTGAAGTTGCTGGAATAAAGAGAACAAGAGTTTGAAGACATTTCTGAAGTAGAAGGTAAATAGGTTTTGCTGCTCCTCTTTTTAAATGGATAGATGAGTGAACGAATGAATGTCTCAGTAATATTGTATTTCTATTTATATAAGAAACCAGGCCTTTTCAAAACATTTTTTAAAATAATAAGTATTGTTGTCACCACAACAATGTATGTACGTAGATATAATTTATTACACAGCCCCACAAGGTGGATATTTCTGTTTTAGAATTGTGTGCATGTTTGTGTGTAAATGAGGGTTGTGGACTGCGCTCAAGAGTGTTTGGGGGCTTCAGAGAGGAGGATTGTGATGACAGCTGAAGTCACTGTTGGTGTTATTAAACTTTGCTGGCTTCTCCCAAGCATTCTCCTCTTCTGTCCCTAAAAGTGCAGGAACTAATGAATGTGTAAATATATAAACAAGATGTAGAAGATGTAGGTGTAAGATTGATTGCATACATCTCAGTTTTGTAGAAATTGTTGACATTCCCAACTATGCCTTTATTTTATTTAGAAAGAAATAAGTGAATGCTGTTGTCAACAGGTTTATGACAAAAATTGCTGTCAGCTACCTGTACTAAATGACTCTTGTAGCTTCAGACCTGATCGATTCCTGTCCTGGCTTAGCTAGTCATGGTACCGTTGCATATTAAGGCAGAACAAGAGTGGAAACTAGGTATTCCTTGAACCTATGAGTTCATATTCTCTGTGATTATTATCTATCTTCCCTGAATCAGCTGCATTGAGGGCCATGAGGCACCAAATGTAGTTTTGTCATTCCGGTGTAATTTATCATTCTCATATATTGGTCATATCAAATTTGGAAAAAAAAAAAAGAAATAGCCCTTATACTCTAAAATAGTATAATTCTGTGATTGAATCTAATCCTCACCTGTTAGAATGCTTCTTGGTGAGGTGAGAGTCACTGTGTAAAATGTGGATGTCTTCCTCTCAGCTCTAGAGTTTCACTAAAACATATACCCTCATGTTATCTTATGTTGACATTACCTGGATCGTCCTCTCAGCCAGCCATAAATGTGCCATCTATGTGGGTAGCAAACAGATAGCAGTCAATGATGTTGGATAGGATTAGGCACAAACAGGAAACATTGGATTCTCTACGGAACCATGGCTTTCCAGGGTAAGTGTGGCTGGAAAGGGCAAATGGTTCACGGTCAGAGTCCAGATAGCTTTTCCTCACTCCTGGCTACAAATGACTTCCCATAACAGTCCAAGCTCCCCATATTATTTTTCCTTCCTATGTGTACACCATTGTCTTGGATACAAATATCAGATTTTCCATGTTCTCTTCATGTCTAGAAAGGACCTACAAGGACAGTTATTATTTTCTATGATGCGACATATGCTAGGATGTCACTTTTTTTTTGTTTGTTTTGTTTTTCCCATTTGGTGTTACATAACCTAATTTAAATGGAAAATTGTAATCCTCAAGTAAAGCTAATTCCTTTATGGTCTCTATAGTTATTTCTAAGCAAGAATTAATTCCTCTAGAAGTGTTCTGAGGAAGAATAATCAATTTTAGCTCCAAGGGAAGTTACCCTGGTGTTTACAAGGCTTAAAAGTATAGACAACATGAAGAAATATTTACTATAAGTGGTGCTTTTCTCATTCATTTATTCAACAAATGATTTTTTGAAAAGATTTATTTATTTATTTATGATAGACATAGAGAGAGAGAGAGGCAGAGATGCAGGAGGAGGGAGAAGCAGACTCCATGCCAGGAGCCCAACGTGGGACTCGATCCCAGGACTCCAGGATCGCGCCCCGGGCCGAAGGTGGCACTAAACCACTGAGCCACCCAGGGATCCCCTCAACAAATGATTTTTAAGTGCTTCCTCTGTGTCGGGCTCTGTTCTAGCTGGAGATAGAATGCTGACATGGTAACGTATGGTTCTTGTCTACCTAGAATTTTAGTAAGAGAGATGAACATTAATCAAATACTCCCCCAAAATGAATATAGAGATACAAACTTGATGAATGTTAGGAAGAAAAAGTACATCATGGACAATCATGACCTAGATGAGGTGCCAAGGAAGGCTTTCTAAGACATGGCAGGTTTGAGTTGAGACTTGAAACGTGGAAGAGGAGGAGGGAAGAGCATGCCAGGGAGGGAACCTCAAAGCCTACCAAGTGAGCATGCAGGTTGCCCTTGAGGCACTCAGGGCAGAAAGCATGAGGGAGGGTGAGTAGACGAGGCTGGAGAGGGAAAGGCTGGAAGGATTAGTGTTAAGGATCTGGTACTCGAGATATTCCTGAGATCAGAAACCAATAAAGAATGTTTGTGCAGGGAGATGCTGTTTATCCCTGTACCAGCTTATATAAGAACTCTGTTCATTTAAGGCACGTTACTGGAGAGTTAAGTTGAGAGGTAGCTAGCTGGAAAGCTCCTGGATTCTTTTCACGTATACTAGGCCTTTTGAGGTAGAGGTAATAATCATTTGTATATATATTTTTTTAAAATTTATTTATGATAGTCACAGAGAGAGAGAGAGAGAGAGAGAGAGAGAGAGAGAGAGGCAGAGACATAGGCAGAGGGAGAAGCAGGCTCCATGCACCGGGAGCCCGACGTGGGATTCGATCCTGGGTCTCCAGGGTCGCGCCCTGGGCCAAAGGCAGGCGCTAAACCGCTGCGCCACCCAGGGATCCCCATTTGTATATTTTGAAAAGAGAAAAAATCATTGTGGAATTTTTCTGTGTATTATTTGAATACATAGGTAGATCCAATGTCTAGGTATTTGGTTAGGGGATAGAACTGCTAAAATTGTGCACCCTTCAAAGGAATGGAATAGAATGAAAAATGAGTGGAAAAAGGTACCAATATGTAATTTTTTTCCATGTTGCTGTATCTATTATGTTTACACTTTTCCTTCATGGCATTTGGTATACTTGTGATTACTTAATCTTTACAATTATGTGTATAATGCCTTTCCTAATTGGTTGTAATACCTCAAGGATAGGGACCTCCTCTGTTTTATTTACCACAGTATCCCTAGAGTCTAACAAAGTGCCAGAGAGAAAATAGACAATGAGAATTTTCTGTCTGCTTGATACTTAATATAATGTGTTCTGTTTGGAAATCTTCTGTATATATATTTTTCCAGTTCAACTTTGCAGATATTGATCAAGCTCCTGTTTTGCAGAATGGCACAGGTACTAGGCCCCATGTTAGATACTTACTGGAATCTGACAGTGTCTGATGTCAAAAGGCACAAGCTCTAATATGAGAAATTTTACTGACAAAAGTGATACAGGTGCTAAGAGGATTCAGAGAGATGTTATTTGGTTGATGTCCTCAGGATCTTGTTTATTGACCAGGCCATGGAACAGGTGAGCTTCTGCTAGCCTTAGCTAAACTTGTCTATAGACCTTGAATCTTTTCTCCTAAGCCCATTGAAAAAGTAAAAAAGGACCAAGGCAGGGTACAATGAGTACTACGAAATGTTTTGCTACTGATCCAATGCTTTCATAAAATGCTTTCCCAATCATTGGAGGTCAGCCTAGGTGGCAGTGTGATCACTGAATTATGATCTTCTCCTACCTTGCTTTATTGGATCCACTCTTGGCCTAATTTCCTTGTTTCCTTACCCTCCACATCCCTCAGTAAGATAGAGTCTCACCAGACTGCACTTCATTTGAGTGGGCCTTAGGGATCTACACAGTGAGGCTCTGGACTCTAGGAAATATAAGATATAAAAGGTAAGATGGAATATAGTCAATGTGATTTGACAACTGATCGTTGGTGAGAATGAACCTCATTGGTAACTCTCTATTTTCATGTCTTTGTGCCTCTTGGAACAAGCCTGCCATTATGGAGAGTGAGGTGTCCGTAGGAGGCATGTTTTGTGAGGCAAGGTTATGAATTTGGTTCTGGACAGTTTGTGGTTCAGGTTCTGTGGGACTTTAAGGTGGAAGGTCAAGTGGGTGGCTGGTTAAATGTCACAGTTAAATACATAGATTCAGGAAAATATGTCTTTGAAAACCTTCGTATGAGAGAGTACTACTTCATTTACTTTTAATACAGCATGGCTTAAATCCTGACACTTCCTTTTGCCATGTGGCAGTCCTGGTTAGAAATCAGGCTTCTAGCTGTGTCTAACTTAATCATTGATTCTACACGCCACCCCTTGGACAGTGTCAGCTGCTTAACAGCTACTCTGCTGGTGAGATTAGAGAAGCTTGCACTTTGTAAAACTAGATTTTGTTTTTCTGGAAACGAAATGACAAGAAAAGCCAAATAGGAAAAAAAAATTCTATATGGTATTTGTTAACAAAAAGGTGCTTTGGAGAAGAAAGAGTCTAGAAATGACCACATAGTTAAAAAAAATAAAAAGCAGAGGTGCAAAGGGTGAATAGTTTAACTGTTTTTTTTTTTTTTTTTTTTTTTTTTTTTTGGTGTCATGCATAAAGATGGCATTCTATTTTGATTGTCTGGTGGAAGAAACTCAGTTTATCTCATCCACCCACTGGTGGCTATCCTGATTATAGCCTCCTGGTAGGCCACCATTTAGAATTCAGTTTGGCTGCCTGTGCCCTTGACACTCAGTAGGTTTCATTAAATTACACAGCAGTGAGCTCTTCTTCCCTGTGTGGCACCGTTTTATGTACATTGAACTTCAGTGTAATTTCAGACAATTATGCTTTGTGTGGAGTGGTTTTACCATAATCATATCACTGTCCAGTTAGGGCCGATCTGGGACTCTGAATCTGATGAGATTTTAAGATGGTAGAAAATATTGGATGAAGGAAATGTTTTCATTTCTCTATACTTGCTCTATTTAGCTTGTTAGGCTTGTAAATTGTGGCAGATTGTTTTTGTAGCATTACTTACAGCATAAGATTAGAATAACAACAGTTTCCCCCACATGGGATGCTTCAGAATTTTACATGCAATCAGATCCTGGAAAAAACTGTGTCTGTGAGACTGTAAGTAAATGAAATGTTAGTACTTTTCTTGTATTAGCAAGTCTTCAAGTACTGCCTTCTGTTCATGTGTTTGCATTATTCTATGGCCATATGTTGTGTGAAGCAAGTGAACACAGGATCTATGTGGACAGGGTTGAACTCCATCACTCATTAGCTTCATGATCTTGGGCAAATTACTGCCACTCAGCCCCAGTTCTTTCAACTAGGACTAATAGTAGTCCCAACTCATTGGGGTTTTGTGGAATTTAAATATGTGTAAGTCATGTAATACCTTAATATAGTAGATGCTCAGTAAATGGTGGCTATTACTCATAGCTCATTTGACTTAAAATTTCAAACCTAACTTTAACTTAAGAAGCTAATATGCTTCATTCATTACACACATATTTATTGACTCCTGCTCCGTGCTAGGGAATATTCTAGCTAACGAGGATAAATAAGTAGAAGCAGATCAGTAAAGACCTATAAAGTGAGAACATTGGCTATATTTCCATCTACTTTTAGCTTGCTTTGTACACTCCTGCATTTCTTCAACCAATTGAACTAATAATCTTATCTAACTGGTGTCTTATTACTCTGAACCTCGTAAACAGACTTTGTATCTGGTTGTATTTGGTAGATTATTTTTTGAAGTGAAATTGATATTTGTATAGGTATTCTCAACAACTGGCCAAGTGGGTTCCTTCCCTCTCTCCTTCCTCCCTGGCTTTTCTTTTCTTTTCTTTTTCTTTCTTCTACAGCATATGCCCCCATATTGTGGGTTTTCTCCATCACGGTGAAATTTTTTATATGATCTGCAGATTCTGTGACATTTCTTTCTTTAACCCTCCACGTCTTGTCTGATACACCCCCATGTATTTGTAGCCTGATTACTGCTGTCTATATTTTTATCTCTTTTGAATAACCAGAGACTAACTGAAAGCAAAAAAAAAAAAAAAAAAAGTTCTTTAGAGTTCCAAGTCAACTAACATCAGCTACTTTTAATATGGCATTTTGTAATATACAAACAGTTTTGTACACAGTTTCTCCTTTAGTCTTAAAATCCTGCTGCAGCTTTGTTCTGGAAACTGTGATCACTACTATGGGAAACAAAGAAGTAAATGTAATACAGGTCTGTGACCTCAAGGAGTTTATAAATTCATGGCTTTGGTCACTCGACTCTCCCTCAGAAAGATGTCATTGTTATTCTATCAACAGCAGGCTTCAGTACTGTGTTATATAGCCAGATCGTTACTTTATCTTTACAAAATGAACCTTGCCAGTGATATTTGCAGGTATGTGTTGAAGTGATGTTCTCTAAGATTAGAGCTCAATACAGGAGTTTGGGAGTTTTCATTTCTGATCCTCAGGGGAATTGAGCTGAGTAAAATAAAAAGAAAATATGTTTAATCATTGTATATAATTCTTTAAAAACTACCAAGTATATTGTACAAGGAAGATGAAATGTATTTTGGTATTGAAGGTAGAGATGGGGCAGAAGAATGTGCCGTAACCCAGTAAATTATTTTGACATCAGAGGCTGAATCCTCTAGAATGACGAGATATTTTATTGTCTTGAATATGCTACGAGAAAGTTACTGTTAAATGTAATTATGTGGGATTGAAACATGCTACTATTACAGTCATGATCTCTGAGTAATCACTTTAAAAGTCATTTGGCATTAAATATTGGCATTAAATATTATTCTCAATTGGTGTCATGGCACACCATCATGTTATTTCAAATGACCCCAGAGGACCTGTGCCAGCGGTGAATGTCTGTCATTCTGGGCTCCCTTCCTGCACACCCTGCCTTCCTCCCATCCATCCTCACGTGGCCTCCAGAGCAATCCTCTTGGCTGTGATCATGGACCTTCATTAAATACCTCTGTTGCTCCCTGTAGGTGAAGGACCTTCTCTGCTGTGTTCCCAAGCTCCATTTGTCACATTACTGCTCACTGACATCCTTCCTGTGCATCTCACTTTGACCAAACTGGATTTTATTGTGTTTCCAGTGCATTTTCTACATAATCCCACTTTTGTGCCTTTGCCTTCATCCTCTTTTCCTTTTTACCCAGACCCAGAATCTGTCTTTCAAGGACTGATTGGAATGTTGGCTTCTTCCTAAAGTCTCCTCTGATTGTACAACTTGAGAGAATCCTGCCTTTCTTGAGTTTCTTTGGAACTTATCTTTTTTTTTTTTCCTCCTGGTGGAGGCCTGGGGAGTGTGCTCTCTACTATGTATGTTTGCCAGCCCTCTAGCTACAGTCTCTCAGCACACTCTGTACCTGTCACCATTGTTGCATTCATTTGGCTTATATTTTGCTTAAAATCATCCTGGACAATTATAAACCTAGGTATTCAATTTGGAATCTATGACATGTTTGCCCGGTGTTCTCTATGTTACTCTGTTATTAATCTCCCCTTTTCTTTAGGCTAGGTCACTTCTTGTGTCCAATACTCTCATGCCTCATAATAGAAGACAGATTCCATGGAATTTTCTGTTTTGGAGGCCAATAGGCCTCTGCTGAAAATAAAGATCTGTTTAAATGTAGATATTCCTGATCAGGTTAATTTCAAAAGATGATCTCCTGTGGCCTCTGGGTGGCTCAGTCAGTTAAATTATCTGATTCTTGATCTCAGCTCAGGTCTTGATCCGAAGGTTGTGAGTTCAAGCCCCATGTGGAGCCAACTTAAAAAGAAAGAAGATGGTCTTGTTTTACCTGTTCCTGTTTTAGTTACATTCAAACCAGCAGACAGCACTAAAATAGCCAGCAATAGAAAATGCTACTGTGATAGTTCACAGCCATTACTCCATGTTGATTTAGGCATTTTTGTCAGGGTCTTTAGTAGGATGCTTTTGTCCTGCTACTCCATGATGATTGATTCAGTCATTTACTTTAGATAAAAACCAACTTGTTTGCCCCTCTTCTGAAAAGGAAAAAGAGAAACTGTCAGTGATATGGGTTGAGACATGCTGCCAGTGTGTATTTTAAAGGTGGTGAATGTAGGACTAAGACTACTTCTTTTTATTTCGATCTTTATTAATGGAGAGCATGTCTTATCTGGCAAACTCCCAGGGCATTCTTGCTTCCATGTCACCAAACATTTCTATTTCAAAATCCTAGCAAATGTAGCTATCAATATTGGGGCTGTTGGGAGGAAACCCATAAGCCATCAATTAATGTGGATAATGTGATATTCATTAGGGCTGCCCTGCCAGACAGTCTGGTAGATGATCACAGTACACATAATGAGCAGTAGCTCTTGGGGGTACGTCAGACTCAGCTCTTTGGAGATAAGTAGAACACTTGAGTGTACCCATTTGGATGCTTTCCTTTATTTGTATTTGAAAATTCTTTGTGCTCCTTTCCAAAATGGTAACTTTTCAGATGTGTAAAATGATTTCCTGAAACTGTGAGCTGCAGGTGGCCCTCAAGTGTTACCAGGCTTTGCTTAGAGAGGTCGTGCCTCGTCAGTTTGTAGCATGGAGGAAAGAAGGAGAAGGCTCTTTAGAAAACTCAGAGGAGCAGCAAAGTTGAGTATATTTTTTTCAACGTAGGACTAGATCCTTTTTAACTGCCCTATGGGATTTTTGTTCAAGTTTTAGATGTTTGTTTAGCATTTAAATATTTTTTCTTATTTAAATGCTATTATTTTTCACAGTTTCATTTTTTCTTTACCCTGTTAACTCCATGGGGAAGACTCTGTTTTATTAAGAGTTTCTCACATCTTTAGCACACAGTATGTCTCAGTGAATAGCCACTGAATGGATGATTTCTATTCTGTTAGTAAGGAGGGAAGGATAGCTGATTAATAATGTTCACACCTCTCATACAGGACTGGTGATATAATTTGCAGGGTCCAGTGGGAAAGGAGAATATAGGGCCCCTTGTTCAGAAATTAATAGGAATTTCAAGATGGTGGTGGCGAAGCACTGAGACTGGCTGTGGCCCCGTGCAGCTCCACAGGCTGCACACCATGAAGCTGCCCTGCTCTAATGCAGAGAGGAACCAAGGGTTTGAATCCCCATCTTTCTTGTTTTTGCTTATGAATTAAACATATTGTATTCTCTCATTTCTAGTTAATAGTGTGAAAGCTTTGTTTCTTTGATTCCTAATGAGACAGGAAGACCAAGTGCTTAATAACTAGTACCTGTCACAGCACAAATTTGAATTAATGCTTAATTTACCATCTTTGAAGTCAGCTTGTGCCAGTTTTCTTAGCATAAAATGTAAAGCAGCAAACTCCACCAACCTGAGCAATCTGTTCTCATCCATGGTGCTAGTATTTTACTGACTTCAACTGTGTTGCACTAGTAAATCATTCTGACCCAAATCTAGTCTGTATGAACTCTAGTAAAATGATTATGAATTTGAACAGTGAAAAATGAGCTAATTTTTTCTGTTAGCTTTACATAGGGATGAGTGTAAAATGGGGTTGCCAAAGAGTCACTTGTCCCAAGAAGAGGTAAGGGAAACCTTTACATTTAAAAAAATCCCCTGGGGTAAGGTTTACTTTACAAGCGAAATTGAATTGTAATAAAGCAGAAGGAAGAGATATCTCTTCCAGGGCTACTTGCACAGTACATAAAGCTGAGTGCAAAGTAAATGCTGGCCTCTCTGTGGTCTCTGAAGACTTAAAAGTAAATTGGTGATTTCTAATCAGACTTGTCAGCATAGATTATCCATCAGCTGCTAAAAGTAAATCTGAAGATCAGGAGCTGCCCATAATCTGTACTGGGCTGCCCCATCGCTAGAAATGAGCCACAAGGAGAAACTGTGCAGCTGGGCAGAGGGAACCGGACAGGGCAGAGGAAGATGCATGCTCCCTCCAGACCTGGCCGTTGTGTCCTTCCCAACTTGAACTTTTTGAATGCCAAATTGCTACCAGTGTCCTTTGCTGCTTCTCATCCTTTAGTCAGTTGCCTTTGTGACATGTCACTTATGACCAAAAGATAAACCTTTTGGGGGTGCCTGGGTGGTACAGTCAATTAAGTATCCGACTCTTGGTTTCCAATCAGATCATGATCGCAGGGTCGTAGGATTGAACCCCATGTGATGTTCTGTGCTCAGTAGGGAGTCTGCTTGAGATTCTCTCTCCTTCTCCCTCTGCCTTTCCACTTGTCTGTGTGCTCTCTCCCTCTAAAAATAAATAAGTCTTTTTTTTTTTTTTTTTTTTAAGGATAGACTTTTTGGAATTAAAGTGAGGCTGAGAATAAATTTGGCCACCTATGCTTCTTGATTTCTGGGCATAAAAAGTTAGTATGAAGGAGGAAAATGTGACCATAATGATATGTCATGGCTATCTGTGGATTTTCATGATACTAGTCTTTAATTTGTATTGATAATGAAGTACTAGTAGATTGGGAAAAATGCTTTTAAAAAATCATTACTTCACCATATGCTAAAGTGTGAAATGCCAGTAAGTACACCAGCAGCTTCTGAGATGATTGTTCTGTGTGCATTAGCTGGATCACAGTCCGGGGTTTATTAACACATTGTCTTTCTGCCTTCACATCTATGCTCTGTGCTCTGCTACTTCCGGGAGAGGTAATATAGCTCTGGTCACCCACGTATGTGATCATGATTGTATTTTCATTTGATGAAGCAGACCAGGGAGGAGGCAATAGAAGTAAAACCTGTTGGATCCACCTCCTTGCCTGAGAAAGGAAGGCACCACATCCTGAATCCTGCTCGTGCCTTGCCCCCACTATTCATGAGCAATCTGTCAGCAGGGACCTCACCTGGTCATCATCCAACTAAATACGGATACTGGACCTTGCTCTTCAGTGGAGCTGGAAGAACAAGATTTAAGTACACAAAAACAGATGAATTATCTAAATAATATGAAATATCAATTATATACTCATTGTAGGCTGGACACTTTTATTTGTAATCTCTACCCCATTTCTGTAAGGGAAGGTTGGCACTATTACACAGATGGGAAAGCTGAGGTTTAGAGGGGTCAAGAGCATGGAACAAGCGAGTGACCAAGCTGGAATTCAAACATGAATTGAGTGAGCCCCAGACTGTTCCTCTCCCCACTATAGCATGTTCCTTCCCTTTCCATTACACAGATGAATTGTGGTAAAACTGTTCCTGTTCTGTTGAGACACACCTTAGTTTCCCCAGCGATGATCAGAGAAGGTGCCATGAACCATGTGTAGGTTTCAGATGAGGCCTGGGAACATCTATGACTTGAATAATTGAGAAATTGAGGAAAAAAGATTTCAAGCTTCCTTTTTTATATTTTATATGTATTTCCTATAGAGTATCAAAAAGATGAACTCAAATATTATGAGCTCATAAATTATAGTGTTAGGATTTACTAGATTCAAAATTATTTCAAATACTTTCTTATAGGGCAAAGTAGAATAAAGAGGCACTGTCATTTAAAAATTCATAGATTTAAAAATATTTTTAAAGAGTTTATATAAATCGAGACTTATAAATTTTCTATTCATGACTGGTTGCTTTTCCTTAGATGCAGATATTTACTCTTAAATTTAAACTGTTTTAATAATTATCAGTCTCTCAAAATGGTCTCCTTTGTATTTTTTTTAAGCTTTTAAGTATTTCTTTTTTTTATTTAAAGATTTATTTATTTATTCATTCAGAGAGAGCGAGAGAGAGGCAGAGACACAGGCAGAGGGAGAAGCAGGCTCCACGCAGGGAGCCCAACGCAGGACTCGATCCCGGGTCCCCAGGATCACACCCCGGGTTGCAGGCGGCACTAAACCGCTGCGCCACCAGGGCTACCCCGAGCTTCTAAGTATTTCTTAATCTTAAAACAAACTATATAGGAGCAGTTCTCTTTATAAAACACATTTAAAAAGATGTCTTTATTTTGAAGGCTAAGATCTGTTATATATATAATAATATGTATATATATTATTTACAATAGTATATATTATTATAAAATAATCTACTCCAGGAATTAATTTGTTTCACCTACTTGCTTTTTTTCCTTAATAGATATAGGAATAATAAGAAGAAGTAATGAATTTTTTAAAAAGATTTTATTTATTCATGAGAGACACAGAGACATAGGCAGAGGGAGAAGCAGACTCCCCGTGGGGAGCTTGATGGGGAACTCGATCCCAGGACCCCAGGATCATCACCTGAGCTGAACCACTGAGCCACCCAGGTGCCCCAGAAATAATGAATCTTTATTCTCCATTTTTTATTTTGACAAGGAAAACTCCATTGAAAAATCTATCTATCCCCAATATTATTGCACGTAGGATTGTATACCATACATTTTTAGAAATCTCCAAAAATTGTACATATGGCTTTGGTTAGATGAAAACAACCTGTGTATAATACACTTAGTTTCAATCCTGGTTATTTTTTCTTTTATGAATGTAAGCTGCCTCGGAATTTTGCCATCATCAGACATTGGATTGTGTCCCTTACCTTTAATCTCAGTGACATCATTCATTACTTTCCTGAACTCCCTTGCCCTAGCTCTATGACCAGTGGCTGAAAGATCACATGGACATGGAGGAGTAGACACTAATGGTCACTAACTGACATTTTCCATTAATCCTGTGATTAGGATCAAGATAGCTTTTTTCCACTGGTGTTTGATGGCTCAGGCATGAAAGCTCACAAGGTTAAGGTTTGGCAATTTGTACAGTAGCTGAGGTTTAGAGTGGAAGGTGACAATCACAGCTAAGACAGGAAGACAGAAAGGTAGGGGAGACACAGAACAGTCAATATACTATAGAAATGAGCAGAAGGAAGACAAGTGGCCAAGACTCCCCTTTGCAGAAAATCGGACTGTGATGTGTTGGCCTTTTCAAAAAAAAGCTTTTGCCTTTTAGAAAGAGGTTTTTGAATAGCAGGTGATGAAATACTGTATAATATTGTTAGGTCTGTCACCTCTATAGGTCTGTCACCTCTGAATTAGGGCTGCTTTTCTTTAAAAAAAAAAAAAGATTTTATTTGTTTATTCATGAGAGACACGGAGAGAGAGAGGCAGAGACATAGGCAGAGCTGGAGAAGCAGGTTCTTGTGGGGAGCCCGATACAGAGCTCTATTCCAGAACTGCGGGATCATGCCCTGAGCCAAAGGCAGACACTCAACCACCAACGCCATTCAGGTGTCTTTGAATTAGGGCTTCTTATGTCACACATTTATAGGTTTATGTCTGGGCCTTGCATGTGTGTAGGTGCACATATTGCTGGAAAGAGGTCTCAGATTTTCATCTGACTCCCAACGGGGACTGTAACATACAAAGTTTTAAAAAACAACTCTGAGCCTTAGGGGAGCTGCTCTTTAGACTGCTCTGTGTCTTAAATGTTTTATTATATATTTGATCAGATGCAACTTTAGAGGACTTTCAAGTATTTCTATTAAAGCTTATTATCTTGCTGTCTGATTATTACTTATGTAGGGCACAGTACTACTCTACTTGCGAATTCCTTGTCCTGTGGTATAATATTCTCCAGTTCATTTTCCTCCTTAATTTGTTTTTTATTTAATAACATATTTAATAAATATATCCAAAGGAGTATCATTCTACCATGTAATAAATATAAAAGTTATTAAGGACATATTTACATTCTTTATTTCATACTTAGTCTGTGCAATTCAGTGGTCATGAAAATTGCAAAATAACCCATAAAAATGTGAGAGATACAGTTTTAAGAAAAAAGCTAGACACAGATATGAATGTGGACCTTGAACATTGCTGTGCCATCCTATTTATTCATCGGGTCAAGAACTAGAGTAGAAAATGGAAAAAGGAAGCCATGATTTCTTGGGGTACTGAAATTGTGAGGAATTGCCATTCCTCATTTTTTAATGTGCTAAAAACACAATGTAAAAGTTAACATCTTTTTAAAAAATGTTTATTTATTTTAGGGAGAGTAGGGGAAGGGCAGAGGGAGAGGGAGAGAGAGAATCTCCAGCAGACTCCCTGCTGAGCACAGATCCAGACTTGGGGCTTGATCTCATGACCCCTAGATCATGACCTGAGCCAAAATCAAGAGTCAAAAATTTAACAGACTGAGCCACTCAGATGCCCCATAAAATTGACCATCTTAACAAGTCAGTTGTATTAACTATAAGCACCTTATTTTGTAACTGATCTTCAGAACGTTTCTTGTCTCACCAAACTAGGACTCCCATCTATTGAACAACAATGTCCCTCCTCCCACCCCCTGCAACCACCATTCTGTTTCTATCTGATTTTGATTTTGATTACTCTAGGTACACCATAAAAGTAGAATCAGGTGGTATTTGTCTTTTATTTTCACTTAGCGTTATATCCTCAAGTTTCATTCATGTTGTAGCATTTGACAGGATTTCCTTCATTTTTAAGAATCGATAATATTCCCATTGTGTATATATGCCAAATTTTCTTTATCTGTTCAACTGTTGATGGGTATTTAGATTGATTCCTCCTCTTGGCTATTGTGAATAATGTTGTACCCAATATGAATGTTTGAGATTCTATTTTCAATCCCTTTGGAGATGTACTCAGAAACTGAGTACATGGATCCTGTGGTAATTCTGTTTGTAGTATTTTAGGAAATCTCCATACTGCTTTTCATAGCAGCTGCACCATGTTTCATTACTACCAATGCTGCACAAAGATTCCCATTTATCCATATCCTTGGCAGCACTTGTCCTTTTCTGTTATGTGTTTATTTATTACATTTATAACCTTTTATATATATGTTCACAAACATTGATTCTTCATCCTGATTTGTAGAAGGAGTCATCTCTTGAGAGTTCCTAAAAAGAATAAGCTTGGCTAAAATTTGGACTATCCAAAACAGTTTTTTGTTGTTTACATTTTCAGTCGAATGGTGGTTATATGGTTGTCCTAATGGGAATTGAGGCTTCTTGTTTACTGTATCTGACTGGATGAGAAGGGAAAGAATATAAACCGTGAGTAAAAGAAATTATAGGGTTTTTCTTACTTCGAATATTCCCTTCAAGAGATAGCCTCATTTATTTTAGGCTATGGTCTGAAACACTTAAAAGGAAAATACCACCATCACCACCACCACCACACAACACACACACACACGCACACACACACACGCAATTGTTACCAGCTCAAAACGAAACCATCTTATATCTGCCCTATCTTCAATCTAGTTAAACTGTAGTTTCCACAAATATTAATTATGTGATTATTTTCCAACTTAGCTCTTTGGTTATCATTCTATCATAGAAGGTTCTACCTCCACCTCTTCTTTTCATTGTTTTTATGAATCCTGCTGGATATTTAAAAATTATATAAGTCTTCTAAGGCATGAAGTAAGATTTCAACTCTAGATTTTTGGAATGTAGAAGAAATCATTGTGGGAAGTATGCGTTTTCCTTGCTTCATGTCCCCAAAGCCTTCCAAGAACATGACAGGAATGAATTGGAGATGAAAATGAAGAATGATCAGTTTACTGCTGATAGGTCCCAAAACAACTTTGGCTCCTTGTGTTCTGTTTCTGAAGAATTAACAAACACAGCAATAAAGAATTTTGGTTGAAGAGGGCTTTGGATTCAGAGTGCCTTTAGGTTGTGACAAACACTCTTTACGATTTAACCTTGTAAGCTTAACTTGACAGACAAGGTCCTCCTTAAGGCTCTTTTGAGGGACTTGAACTTGAACTTGATATGATGGGGATACATTGAAGGGTTTAAGAAGTATAAAGTTATTGTTATGTGTGTTTCAGGTAGACGCCTTCTGTAGAATAGATTTATAAAGATTCAGGGCAGAGGATCATTAGCAAACCAGTGGGAGAAAAGATGAGGATCTAAATTAAAGCAGCATGAGAAGTTGAGAAGAGGACTTGGATCTGAATCTGTTGAGGAGATGAAATCATCAGGGCCTGGTATTGAGAATGAGGCTATGGTTGTGTCACCAACTAAAATAAAGAGTTCAGGGGGTAAAGGTATATTGAAGGAAATTGGTGATTTCAATTTTGAATACTATTCTGTTTGCAGTGGGGATGTCTTGCTGGCAACTAGACAGGTGATGGTTACACACAAAGGTGACATTGTGGCAAGACATAAATTTTGTACTTGTCAGTAGCCAGTGATGTTAAAGTTTGTGAGAGTAAATGAGATCATTAAGAAAGCAGGTAGAAGCCCATAGACCACTAAGCATAGTGTATGCTAACTAAGATATGCCTTGTAAGACTTACAAACATGACATTACAAGAGTCCAGGAAAGGTCAAGGTAAAAAATACTCATTTTTTTGGGTGGATGATGAAGAAAAGTTTAAAAGTAGCATGTGTGTGGGCCTTTGGCCATGAGGTAAGTTTTCATAATAGAAAAGATTAAAATATTAATAGTTAATATAAACTATTAAAGATAACTTTCAGGAAAGCAGAGAAGAATCTGTGAAGGTGGAAAATTGTAGAATGTGTTTGGGAACCGATACACGGTATAATTTGTTGGCATGATAAATATAAAAGGAGTAAAGAAAGATTACACTTGAAAAGCTAAATTGGAGATAAAACCTACACACATGGTTTTACATTATGCCCTTGTTCCCCTTCTGTCTACTATTTCATAGAGTTATGGAATTTTATTTTATTTTTAAAGATTTTATTTATTTATTTGCGAGAGAGTGAGAGAGAGAGAGCACAAGTTGGGGAAGGGGGAGAGAGAAAGGGAGAAGCAGATTGCTTGCTGAGCAGGGAGCCTGGCATGGGGCTGGATCCCAGGACCCCAGGATCATGACCTGAGCTGAAGGCAGACACTTAACTGAGTGAACCACCCAGGTGCCCTGACTTATGGAATTTTAAAGAGATAGACACCTAAGAGTGGATCTATCTCTGGCCATTCTGAGTCATCACTTCTAGGCAGAGTCATCCTGCACTTGAACAAGTGTGAAGACTTCTGAAAATTGTTTCACCCATTTTACAGCCATTCTGTTTATTTGTGTTTACATTATTTCATTATTTAAGCTTGTGCTTTCCTCTCACTTCTGTTGTTTCTAGTTGGACCTCTGGACCTCTGTACATTCAAGAAGATTAAGATATTAATTAATAGCACTCTTCTATAATTATTTTTCAATCTGTTTGAACCTGCTTTATTGTCCTGCCATCCAGTCTACATTTCTCCATCTTGACCATAAATAATATTAAGTTATCAAATATCCTGCAAAAATGAAGACACATTATGTCTGTAGCATTTTCTTAACTCATCAAAACTAAAGATGAGGTGAATTTAACAGTTTATTTTTAGTGCTATAGTGTTATTTTCTGGTAAACTTTCTCTTGAGTAAATCTTTTAGACCATTTGGTTAATAGTTAAATCTGTAATTTTTTGAGGGGTTTGCACTGTAAAATTATTGATCAGCTTTTCCAAAAACTAAAGTTTTTCCCTTTTGAAAATGAGAGCAATCATTTGAAAGATTCTAAAACCTAGCTGTCTAGATTGTGCTTGTTGACATCTTTGTCATCAGTTCATTGGTAATAGAGCCCTTATAATTATAAACTCATAAATCACCATATTTAACACATATTAAAAATATTTGTAAAAACCTTTGTGGATAAACACTGCATAGTTTGAAAATCCAGAACCATTCTGATGTTTATAGTTTCCAACCACCATCCATTTATCCATTCATCTGTGCACCAGCAAGATTTATTTGATTTATATTTACTATGGCAGTCACCAAGCTAAAGACTAAGGATATTGGTGAGCAAAGCAGACATGATCTCTACTCTCACAGATTTTACTTGGCTGAGGTTTTAAATTTTCAAGCTGTAGTGAAAACCAGTATGGAAAATGGTTTAAAGCACCAATGAAAATGGTTAACTGTTCAGGTTGTGGAGAATAGGTGAAGGCTCAACAAAAAACCCTTTTTGCTTGTTGAATCTTCTTATCACTGCCTGATAAAGTCAGCTCGATTCTAGGCAGTAAAGCAAGATCCCTTCCCTAGAGGTTTTATTAGCCTCTACCTAATCTGGATAGAGCAAACTGTGGTGGAAGGGATGGGGGAAGAGCTAGAGCCTGGAGCTTCTGAGATGGGCCAGAAAGCATTTTGACTTCATGCCATCATACCGAAGAGAGTGAAATACAAGATATGAAAACAATTTTTAATGCTTTCCAAATTTATTTCTAGGATAAAATATTCTGTTTATAGAACTGAGATAAAACTGGCTAGTTGGTATATATAGCTTTTAGAAATGATTTGATTTGGATTAGACTTTTCTATTCATATAGACAATATGTATGTGTGATGCTTCGCTTTATTGACATAGGTTTATACTTTTTTTTGAGACTAAAATTGAAGCAACATTTTCAGAACTGACCAAGTTATTGTCCTGAATAAACTGAGCAACTACAGTCCAAACACTATGCAAGTTTACCCAACATTCATATATCACGAAGAGTGTTTTTCTTGCCTAAGTTTATGTTGTATATCCTATTCTGGGCTTTTGTATGGCCTATTTCAGCTTTGTATTGCTTTCTTTCAACATTTCATAAGAGGCAATATTTCCTATTCTCTATCATTACAAAAACTATGAAAATACATGCCATGCATTTAAAGCAACAAATGGGGGGAAAAAAAGGAAAAAAAATAAAGCAACAAATGGCTATCTAGAAATTTTCTCTACCCAACGCTACTTTCATGTATAAAATTTAGTATGTTTTGGCTTTTATGGAGTTTAATGATAGGGGGAAAAGAGCTCAACAATGTAACTAAGGCCATTTGTTCAAGTTCTTCCCATAGTGGAAAGGAAGAATGAAAAGTTCTATTAATGAAGCATTCTCATTATTCTGGAACAGATATTGGCAAGCATTTTTCTGTAAAGGGTCAAATAGTAAATAAATTTGGCTTGTGGGTCCCTGGGTCTCTGTAAAAACTACTCAAGTCTGTCTTTGGGGTGGGAAACCAGCCCAAAAGCAATTTGTAAATGAATAACAATAATTATGTTCCAATAAAACTTTATTTACAAAAGCAAGCTGCTGGCAGGATTTGGCCTCTGCTCTTGTTTTCCTGATCCCTGCTATAGAACCAGAGTTTTAAATGGCCTGTCAGCCAAATCTGCCCTAAGGTCTGTTTTTTGTATTGTCTTAGAGCTAAGAATGGTTTTATATTTTTAGGGTTGTTAAAGACTGAAGAGGGAGGGGTAGGGGGAGGGGATGATTGATTGATTGATTGATTTTTAAATACAATGATTCGTTTCAGAGGTAGAGTTCAGTGGTTCCTCAGTCTTTTTTTGGTTTTAAAGATTTTATTTATTTATTTATGAGAGACAGTGGGGGGTGGGGAGGGAGAAGACACAGGCAGAGGGAGAAGCAGGCTCCATGCAGGGAGCCTGACGTGGTCCTCCATCCTTGGGTTCCAGGATCATGCCCTGGGTCGAAGGCAGGCGCTCTACCCCTGAGCCACCCAGGGATCCCGGTTCCTCAGTCTTATATAACATCCAGGGTACATTACATCATGTGCCTTTCTTAATGTCCATCACCCAGTTACCCTATTTCCCATGCCGTCCTTTCCAGTGACCCTTAGTTTCCTATGATTAAGAGTCTCTTATGGTTTGTCTCCCTGATTTCATCTTGTTTTATTTTTCCCTCCCTTCCCTTGTAATCCACATGTGAGTGAGATCATATGATAATTGTCTTTCTCTGATTGACTCATTTCACTTAGCATAATACGCTCTAGTTCCATCTATGTCATTGCAAATGGCAAGATTTCATTTTTTTGATGGCTGAGTAATATTCCGTTGTGTGTGTGTGTGTGTGTGTGTGTGTGTGTTTGACGTAGAACTGAGAGACCTTATGTGGCCCACAAAGCCTAAAATATTTACTGTTTGGATTTTTATGGAAAATGTCTATTGATCTTTACTCCAAAAGACTGTGTATTTTTTCCTTGATAATTTCAAATTATGGAATGAATTTTATGCTCATTTTCTATTTTCCTGTGGTTAAAGTCTTAGTAATATGGAGGGGAAAAAAAAGCTTGTTATGCAAAATTTAAAATCTTGATAATACATTGAATATCAAAAAAAATTACATTGATAGTTTTATTTGGTCACTTCATTCTTCTAAAATTTAACATTTTCCAGAGAACTTTTTATTTTTTATTTTTATTTATTTATTTATTTTAAAGATTTTATTTATTTACTCATGAGAGACACAGAGAGAGGGGCACAGACACAGGCAGAGGGAGAAGCAGGCTCCATGCAGGGAGCCCGATGTGGGACTCGATCCCGGGTCTCCAGGATCATGCCCTGGGGGCGCCAAACCACTGAGCCACTCGGGCTGCCCCTACAGAGAACTTTTTAAATGTAAATTATTCTGTTACCAAAAAAATATTTTTTTTTTTTTTTTTTTTTTTTTTTTTTTTTTTTTTTTAAGGAGGGGGGGTTCACCTTAAATTTATTCACTTTTCTTTAATGTTTAAAAACCAGAAATACCACCATAATTCTGCTCTATAAGGTTTTACTATTTCACAGTATCATTTAGCTCTAGGAGATATAGGATATATACCACCATAAAAAAATTGTTTGCTTCTGTGACAAATGCAAACTAAAAAGTAAGAGTTTTAAGATTTAGCTTGTGAGAGATCTGCTTTCAAAATAATGTTTACAATAAGGAACTGTACACTTATATTTATGTTGACTTTAATGCATTATCAAAGTCAGTGGTTTCTATTGTAGAGAAAAGGTTTTTTGAGGCTGCTTTTAGATTCACTTTGTTTTTTTTTTTTTTTTATTTTTTATTTATTTATTTTTTTTTTTATTTTATTTTTTATTTTTTTTTATTTTTTATTTTTTTATTTTATTTTTTTATTTTTTTTATTGGTGTTCAATTTACTAACATACAGAATAACACCCAGTGCCCGTCACCCATTCACTCCCACCCCCCGCCCTCCTCCCCTTCTACCACCCCTAGTTCGTTTCCCAGAGTTAGCAGTCTTTATGTTCTGTCTCCCTTTCTGATATTTCCCACACATTTCTTCTCCCTTCCCTTATTTTCCCTTTCACTATTATTTATATTCCCCAAATGAATGAAAAATGGATGAAAGATCTAAATGTGAGACAAGATTCCATCAAAATCCTAGAGAAGAACACAGGCAACACCCTTTTTGAACTCGGCCATAGTAACTTCTTGCAAGATACATCCACGAAGGCAAAAGAAACAAAAGCAAAAATGAACTATTGGGACTTCATCAAGATAAGAAGCTTTTGCACAGCAAAGGATACAGTCAACAAAACTCAAAGACAACCTACAGAATGGGAGAAGATATTTGCAAATGACATATCAGATAAAGGGCTAGTTTCCAAGATCTATAAAGAACTTCTTAAACTCAACACCAAAGAAACAAACAATCCAATCATGAAATGGGCAAAAGAGATGAACAGAAATCTCACAGAAGAAGACATAGACATGGCCAACATGCACATGAGAAAATGCTCTGCATCACTTGCCATCAGGGAAATACAAATCAAAACCACAATGAGATACCACCTCACACCAGTGAGAATGGGAAAAATTAACAAGGCAGGAAACAACAAATGTTGGAGAGGATGTGGAGAAAAGGGAACCCTCTTACACTGTTGGTGGGAATGTGAACTGGTGCAGCCACTCTGGAAAACTGTGTGGAGGTTCCTCAAACAGTTAAAAATATACCTGCCCTACGACCCAGCAATTGCACTGTTGGGGATTTACCCCAAAGATACAAATGCAATGAAACGCCGGGACACCTGCACCCCGATGTTTCTAACAGCAATGGCCACGATAGCCAAACTGTGGAAGGAGCCTCGGTGTCCAACGAAAGATGAATGGATAAAGAAGATGTGGTTTATGTATACAATGGAATATTACTCAGCTATTAGAAATGACAAATACCCACCATTTGCTTCAACGTGGATGGAACTGGAGGGTATTATGCTGAGTGAAGTAAGTCAGTCGGAGAAGGACAAAAAAATATTTTTAAGTGGGCATATAGAACACCATTACTGCACCTGAAGTTTGGACTTTTCTAACCTTTATATGGGACCAAGCATGCTCTGTCAATGCCAAGACCTTTTTAATAATTGAAATGTTTAGGGGCAGCCTGGGTGGCTCAGTGGTTTAGTGCCACCTTCGGCCCAGGGCGTGATCCTGGAGACCAGGGATCAAGTCCCGCATCAGGTTCCCTGCATGGAGTCTGTTTCTCCCTCTGCCTGTGTCCCTGCCTCTCTCTCTCTCTCTCTCTCTCTCTGTGTCTCTCATGAATAAATAAATTAAAAAAAATAATTGAAATGTTCTTTGATGACAGGCAAAAAATAATACTAGTTAACATTTATTCAGTGCTTCCTATGTGAAAGGCACCTTGCTAAGTGCTTAGCATACACTTTCTCACAATTGTCCTGGGAGATGAGTGTGATTATAAACCCCCAGTTTTGAGCCCAAAGATATCAAGACACAGCAAAGTTAAGCACTTTTTCTAAGGTAACACAGCAGCTAATGGCAGATGTCGGACTTGAACACAGGTTTTGGACAACTTCTCCAAGTAGAAGTTTCACTTTCATTTTCATTCAATGCCTTTCAGAGCTCACTTATCCTTTATTACTTCATCAATCTTTCATAAAACTTTCACACGTGATGCCACAATAGATAATATATATGGGGAGTTATTGAGATACTATTTCTGCTTTCTAAGGATTTATCATCGCAAAATGCTGCTTAAGGGAGGGAAAGCAGAGAAATTGGTTGCCTTAATAGAATATAAGGAAAAGGAGGAGCTAGCCAATTAGCAGTCAAATGTTCCTTTGTTCCTTTCTCCAGCTAAATATAATTTCCTTCCTTTTAAAAGGATGGTGAACACTAATTCCATATGAAGGCTTCCTCCTCTTTCTACTCTAACAGGATAAAATCATACATTGACACATTGAACTCTCGAGATGTATAGTTGCCATAAAAATTATTCACAGTTTCTTGAGTTTCCAGAAGCTTTTTCTGCATTTGTTTGAGTTTGTGCTTCAGATGTGTTTTTGAGTGGAATAGTCTAAAAATTAAGTTAAAATATAAACAAAATGGCCTTCTGGCTTTTCTTTCATTTGGCTTTTTTTTTTTTTTTTAACTTGACAGCAAGCTTTCTCATTGTGTTTCTTGTGCCCCACATCACTCCTCTAAGCTAAACGGTTTGGTCCTGGAATCCCCTGTACAGTGGGCTGGAACTCACAGGCCTGGGAGCCCCAGTGTAGGTGGCAGAGGCAGTGAGTCAACAGGACTGGAATTTGCTCACTTCAGAGTGATAATTCTCATGCAAATAGTTCTCAGATTTTCAAAAGAAGGGCTTATACTTTCAGATTGACTCTGCCAGGAATTTAGAGTTTTACTAGATTATACAGAGACTGTTCTTTTATAATAATCACATGTTCATTCAGAAATAAGCCAATTAATGCAGACTAAGAAAAAACCCCACGGTTCCCACCAACATCCCTCTCAAACTACCCTTCACCTTCCTACTGTTTTTTGGTCACTTCCTCCTCATTCAGTAGCTTGTTTTCTGCTGCTTTTTGTGCCAGCATTTCACCTTATTTTAACTCCTACATAAATATAAGAACCACAACACCAAAATTATAGCTGGAGCTTCCTTTTGCACTTTTTAAGAACTGTATTGTCATATGTAATTTGCAGTAAACTTGAACTCAAAACAAACAAAAAAGCCTAAACAAAAAAGGACTTCTTTCTTTTTGACCAGAGTATTTAGAAATGATGCTCTCTATGACATAAACTGGATTGTTTTTTGAAAAGAAACTTTATTCCTCTGTGATGAGAGCTATAGTATGTTTTAATTTAATGACTTCTCATCTTTCCTTTCTTGGTTTCTCTGCTTCCTGGATATGGGATGAGCTGGATGGCATAATTATTTCAGGGTAGTGTGTTTTTTATTCTAAGTAAATGGTATCTTTTAAACGGCATGGGTCATTTTGATCTTTGGAGTATTCTTAGGACGTTGGAATGTGGAAGAAATGTTTATACTTTGGGATTGCCACTTATCCAGAGAATACAGTCTTTAATATATTGCCCTTTATTTTTATTTTACTTATTATTGAGGAATGCTAGCTATATAATATCAAGATATAATAAGGCATATAGCCAGGTTTTCCAGAACCTTGCCCCATCAGCATTTTTTCACTTTGTCACATTAGAGTTGGTATATTGCCCCAGTTCCCAGATGAGAATTGCTCTCTGGCAGAATATGGCAGTGGTATTGTTTAACCCGTTGTGCAAAGAGCTTTATGTTGAAATAAGCAAGTTTAATCTTTAATCAGTGTTTCTCTTTCCTGAGAGTCCAAACTCAATGCACTTGGCCATGATTAGATGCTTACAACTTGTTTATTCCCCAAAGGCAACCAAAATAGTGTAACTTAACAGTGTGGTTTTATGGGAGTCTCATTTGGTGCCACAGAAATTCTTTCTGTTATGTAGTTCACCTCTGGGTGGGGTCTTTACAGGTGATATATTACAACCACAATTAAGGACTATTATTCAGTGCTCTTGAGTTTGTACTGCATGGGCCACTCACTACCATTTAGAAATTTGAAGAGGCCACATGCTTGTTGCTCTGCCCCAGTCTGGATGACACAGTCTAGATATATAGACAGATAGATATTTAATACTCATTTTTTACTTTACTGCCTTCATTTGGAAGGAGTCCAAAGAGGTCACCTCATTTAACCCTGGCAGTAGACTTTACCATTTTTAGCAAATACTCCTCATTAAGCACTCCGTATTTATAATGTATTCAGAGTGTGCTAACTAGAATTTATCCCTGGACTGAATTTATCTACTGATTTGGCTAAATTTGTACTCTATTTCTTTAAAAAAAAAAGAAAAGAAAAAACTCTCCAGAGGAAACAGCTCAGAATTTCCTGTATTTAATGACTCTCCATAGCAGGAAGCCTTCCAAAAGCAAGAATAGCAGCCTGTGTTTACTGAGTGCTCATGATGGGCCTGGCCTGGTTTTAGGAGACTCACATCTATATTACACTGTTTTGGTAGCCCATGGAGAATAGGCAACAAGTGTGCATTCTCTTACTGGATGGCCCTAGGGGATGATGTCTATTAACCTCTTTTACAGGGTAGGAAGCACAGGCTTGGAGAAGTAAAGGAACATGCTATTCTTTATTCTGAATTTGGTTTTCAATCCCCTGAGTTAGCTATAACACTTTATGACCCGAGATGGTAGCTATAATCTGTTACCCTGGTAGGAATAATAAAATACAGAGACATGATAGTGGATTAATAAGGATGTGATGAGGAACAAAAACCTCCCAATCGTCTTAAGAAATGCTGCTCCCAGGAAAGTAAAAATCCCATACCTCACTTTGCCTCTTCTTTTATTCTGATGAGCCAAGAAGGCATTAAAATATGCAACAGTGCTGCTCTTGAGAATGCTTCTAACTTGCTGACTTGTAAGCATTTACCCTTTAAGAATATTTTTGGTCCCTTGTCTAATTATCTAACACCCATATTGAACTGTATAAGTCACTGATCAACCTATAGGATTCACTTTTTCTAGTCATTTAGGAATGTGTTTGCTTTTTTCCCTCTACACAAAGGTATCTTCCTATATTTTGTTTCTGTCATCAACAGATTTAGTGGCTTTGGAAGAATGGACTATTCCAGAAGAGGTTCTCTTACATCCTTCATCCTTGTACTTTTCTGGATTTTTAAAAAAATTTTGATCTTTATAATTTAAAGATACTGAGGATACCTGGGTGGCTCAGTGGTTGAGCATCTGTCTTCGGCTCAGGTCATGATCCCGGGGTCCTGGGATTGAGTCCCACATCGGGCTCCCTACAGGGAGCCTGCTTCTCCCTCTGCCTGTGTCTCTACCTCTCTCTGTGTGTCTCTCATGAATAAATAAATAAAATCTTTTAAAAAAAGAGTTGTTGGAATTTCTGCTCCCTTTTATTTTCATTTCATCCTGACTTTTATTTTCATTCAGGCTTGTACTTAAAAAAGCCATTTTTGTTATTGTTGTTTTGTGGGAGAATTTAGAGATGTTGTGTGTGTGTGTGTGTGTGTGTGTGTGTGTGTTTCTAGTATTGTCCTGTGATCTTTATGATTCATTTAATGAGGAATTTAAAAAATTATTATTATTCCTACTGCATTCATTATCAGCTAGCAGTCATCAGCCTTCTGCATAAAATATTTTTTTTCTTTGAATACCCTCTATTTCCCCTCTGTGAGGAATTTATTCTCTCCTTGATACGTGGGGACAAATTACATTCATAATAACCATTAATGATAATGGGAAGAGTGTGTACATCTTTGATGGATTGAAAACTAAATGACACCCTGGTGGGTCTTTTTCTCTATCTTACCTTACCAGATTTTGTTTGGCAGCATGTGCTGTCAGCTGTTTAATACGCCTTTCCTCATATTTTCCCTTTACTGTATGCACATGCCGTACACACACGAGCACATGCATGCACAAATGTGGTCTTGGAAAATTAAGAGATAAATGAAACAAAACATGATTTTTTTTTTCCATAGACAGCCAGACTGTATGTCTCACTCCTGGGTCTTTCCTTCATGCTTCCACCACATCACTGGCACTTCTCAGACTGGATGAGGAGTGCTCTTTATTCGTTGGCTTCTCTGTGAAGGCACGAACTGATTTGGTTAGTCCTCCTCTACGTCTTTAATTCTGACTACACTGCACGGCACGGCCCATGGTAGCTGTTCAGTAAGGTTTTACCGTGTAGAGGAATAAATGACTGCATGAACACTAAATGCCAAGTGTCTGCTAATCTCACCTGGGCGATTTCCTAATACGGAAATAAATGTCATGTGAGATATTAGATAAATACTTGTTCTTATTTATAATGCATGGAGTATTGTAGCAGGAAATGAAAATAAATATGATTTGGACCTCATCCTGCTAATCACTGGCTGTATGAGTTTTATGAAATTTTCCTTTTCTTTTTTAAAAATATTTTATTTATTTATTCGAGACAGAGAGACAGCAGAAGCAGCAGGAGAGAGGGAGAAGCAGACTCCCTGCTGAGCACAAAGTCTGCCCTGGGGCTCGATTCCAGGACCCTCAGATCAGGACCTGAGCCAAAGTCAGTTGTTTAACTGGCTGAGCCACCCAGGCACCCCTAGTATTAGGAAATTTTCTTAAAGCCTTAGCCTCAGTCTTCTCATCTGTAACATAAAGAGAGTAGTCCCTATCTTAGAAGGTTGTGAGACTCAAATGAGATCACACATTCACTTTGATTCAACAAACATTTACAGAGTATTCCTCAGTGCTGGGTCCTGTACTGAGTTCTGAGGACTAGTAAGATTCCACTCCTCTTATCCTGAAATCCATAGCCTGGGAGAGAAAGTCTCTTTCAAGTCTAAAGCACACCGGAGTCAAAGAGACCTCGTTAGCAGTGTTGACTGATAATGCGGGTCTGCGGAGCACTAGAGATACCTGGGAGATGTCCACACCTCAGGTACAGAGGCCACACACAGTCTCAATGATGGAGCCAACATAGAGTCACAAGGCTTAATGTAGCTGTTGCATGATATGTGTAAAACTGCTTTGAAAACAGCCAAATGCTGTATACCATGTTAGATAATTTCCATAACTTAAACTAGATTGTGCTGGAATATTCCCAGGTAGTAAATGAAAAGAATAAGTCTTGTAGATGAGAGGTAGGCTTGTAGACTTCAACAGTTTGGAGACAAACATCAGGAATTAGATTCTGGCTCCACTAGAAGGATTTTACCTTCTAGTTATATAATCTTGTGAAAACTGATTTACTTTCTATATCTTCATTTTCTCATCTGTAGAGTGGAGGTAATAAATACTATCTCAGAAGAATTATGGTAAATCATTTACTCACTGAAACATTTACTTAGACAAAGCCTGCAGTTTGGTGCTAATGGGAGGTGTTTGCTAACATAATTATTAGTAATGTTGATTTTGAGCTCATACAAACTCTTGCCTAGGAAATAATCTAGACAGCACCCATGTTGATAGATTTTCAATTGCCTGTTCTCCCATTTGGTATTGTGATCCCTGTATAGACAGAAACAGCTCAGTTGGTCTTTGTCGCAGAGATCACCAGTTGTCTGATTCAACAGTGCTCTAAGAGAATTTAGAGGGTGTTCTGTAAAGAAATGGGAAGGATTTTCTTAAATGCTTAACATAAGAAAATCAAAGAAATGTTTTCTCCCAAGGGAAGAGAAGATGGAGGACTGCCATAGTAAATGTCCAAGGATTTAGTTCAACAAAACATATTGGATGTATTTGAGGAGGTTCTCTGACCTAACCAGCTCTAAGTTAGATGGCTTTTTCTGTGTTCTGCAGCATGAGGTGACCATCTGCAACACAGGACTTGTCACATTTTGCCTCTTCCACTGGACTTTGAGCTTTTTAAGGCAGAGACAGTTGTCTTCCTCATTTTTGATTTCCACTGCCTGGAGCAGGGGCACACAGATGGCTTTCAATAAATGGCTTTCATCTTCACAATTATTCTGTGATATATATCGTGCTTGATGGAAAGGAATGATGCTGGAGGAGGTGGTGTTTAAGAAGTTCCATCCCATTTGCCTTGGGAGATCTGCAGTGTCCTCTTCAATTAGTCCAATTCTGATCCTGTGCCCTCTTTTAGATATTGTTTTTGAGATCTAAGTGCCTGTCTTGAACCCTATCTGCATCCACATCTTGTTACCTGGTCATTAGGCCAATCACAGTGGAAAAAAGACCAGGTCTCCTCCATAAATCCTATTCCCAGAAATCAGAGGCTGTCTCTGAATTCCAGTCTGGGAACAGGGCCAGTAGGTCTCTGCTATGTGTAGCCTTCCTGGAAAGGCATCTCCACCTGCCCCTAGAGGAGCGGCACTTGGTGCTCCTTTGGCCTTGAAGCTGATATCACCCTTGCCACTCTCCATCACTGAGAGAAGTTACCATTTCCTTGGATACTGTGTTTGGTCAGATAGATGGGCCTCTCATCTCAGCACCGAGAGTGACACCTCTCCAATGGGAGCTCTGGTTCCAGGCTCTGCCCCTCCTAGTCTGTTTTGTCCAATTAAACTTAGTGGACCAAGACCAAAAGCATGATTATATTAAATTAATAGGAATTTCATTAAAAGGAATGCTTTCTAGAATGTTCCTCCTTTTCCAGGAAGGATTTTAAAAGCTCAGTGCTGCTTAACTATATGCAAAGAGAGTGGCATTTAGAGATCAGAAAACATCATTAAGAAAATGATAGATTCTTCCTTTCCTAAAATAAGATATCCTGCCTAGTATTGGGGAGAGTTAGGAAGATCAAGGGTTTCTACTCTCTATGGTATTTCTAGTAACCAAAGATACTGTCAGATACTCTCTAACTTTATTTTGTATGCCAGCATATGACTGAAGCCCAAATTTGTGTCATAATTGTTTTTATGAATAAATTTATTGTGGCTCTTTTTATGGCATCATCAGCCTGTCATCTAGTAAACAGAAGAGATAAGTGACTTTGAAGCAAGTGATATCTGTGAAAATAAAATATTTTAGCATATGAGAGCGTGTTAAGTAATGAAAAACAATAAAGGCATTATACATCTGAGAGGTGACTTCTAGTCATGCACTGTTGAAGTGCTTTTGAATTTTCTTGAGGAAAATTCTGTATCTCTGCCTCTCTCTCTCTGTCTCTATGAATAAATAAATAAAATAAAAATCTAAAAAAAAAAAAGGAAAAAGGGAAGTTAAAGTTTGTTTGGTACCTGCTATTTTCAGGTCACTGCATGGACATTAACTCATTCAATCTTTACAACCTCCAAAGAGGAAAGAATTATACTCACTATTTTTCAGGCAATGAAATGGAGATTGGATAACTTGTCTAAGGTCCCACAGCTCATCTACAAAGCTATGGTTGTTTCATTCTCCATAAGACCAGCATTTTAATATTTACATTAGTACTTTGGTTAGCTTGACTGCGTGGTGGAAATGGATTGTTCTTATTAATTGAAATTTCTAACTAATTAAAGGCCATGAAAATACTCTATTTTTCCACCTTTAAAAAATCTTTCAAAATTATATTGGTGTCTTTTGCTGTCTCTTAAAATATATAGTGCATAATTTAATATTTAAATTTTTTGTTATTGAAAATCTTTCATTCTCTTATATTTATTATTGTGAACATTAGTTTCAATAAACTTGTATTTAAAAAGCTCACTGAGGGGTGCCTGGGTGGTGCAGTTGGGTAAGTGTCTGAGTCTTGGTTTCCACTCGGTAGTGCTCTTGGGGTGGTGAGATCCGCCCACATCAGGCTCTATGCACAGTATGGAGTCTGCTTGAGATTCTCTCCTTCTCCTTCTATCTCCACCCCTGCTTGTTCTCTTTCTCACTCTCTAAAATAAATAAATCCTTAAAAAAAACCCAAACAACTCACTGAAGTTTATTCCTAAGTTAGTATCAGCCACTCGTTTAACAGATGAGCAAATAGGAATGTAGAGAAGTTAAGAGACTTTGCTCAGGGTCACTATGTTTCTTTTTAGAGGGGAAAGGTACATGTGATTACAGAACTCTCTTCTGAAGATGATATATGCCTGTAAATAGCTATTGCGTGAGTCTTGGTATCAACTTATTTTCCTCCTCTTCTCTTTACAGCAGCTTTTAAAAATAAATGGTTTGCTTAAGAGAGCTCTGCTTTTCAAGGTTTTACTGTATTCAGAAATTACCCTTCACTTATCTGATTCTGCCAAATATGCCAGGCAGACCAGGGTGAGAACAGAAAGAGGTTATAACATTATAGGTCCTGATTCTAAATGAATTTAACATAGCCTATATTAATAGGAGTGAAGTAGCTGATGGTGCTTTGTGATGTTTAAGTTTAGAATTTTGAAGGAGTCAAAAACTAACTTGCTGGTATTCATAAGTTTCCATTTCTGATCATGAGGCAAAAGGATTTATTTGCCCCACATCTAGATTTGTCTTTTGGCCAGAAAACTAAATTTACTCTGAACAGTTCCTCTTCACTCTAGGATCCCTAGCATATTACATTTGACGTATTAAGCGCTGTGCTGGGCATATGAGGGGTAAAGGGACTCATGTGCCATGCTGTCAAAGAATTTATAACCTTCAGGTATTCAACTAAGCATAGATTAAACTAATGAAAAAATTACTGTATGTTCAGAGGAAACATACTGTAATTTCAGGGATGTTCAGGGGTAAGGACAAATCCACCCAAGGCATTGGGGAAGAGGTGTGAATGGAGGGAACTTCAAAAGAGGGTCTGAGAGCAGTCAGTAGTGGAATTGATTGAGAGTTTGGTAGGGAAGAGAGGCTGAAAATAACATCAAGAGGGCACAGAGATAGGAAAGAGTATTGGTAATAATTCCAGCTTGATGTTACTGAAGAACTATAGAAGGATGCAGTGGGGAGTGATTAAGAGAGAAGACTGGGATCAGATGCTGGAGCATCTCGAATCCCATGCTAAGCTGTTCAGAGCACTCTAAAGGCAACTGGCAGCTGTTAAAGTATCTGAGATGGGGAATATGTCCTGGCATGTGTCTTACTGAAATAATGATGTCTATTTAGTAAGAAAATAACTCTGCTTTAGTGACTAAAGAATGCATTAAAGAAACAAAGGAATGAGGAAAGGAAAGTTTTGAGAAGACAACCAAAGTACCTTTACCAGTGGAATGCAGAAAGGATGGAGAAAAGCAGATGGATTTGAGAACTGCTTCTATTCAGAAGCTGTAAGACTAAGTAGGTGACTGATCATGGGAAATATGAGAGAGGCCAAGGTCAAAGTACATTGATGGTGGTAGTGGTAGTTGAGAAAACACAAGGGCAGAAAAAGAGAAAGATACAGAATGAAATTAAAGTTTCTTTCTAAACTTGGAAACGTAGGTGATTGTGTGTGTCAGTGAGCCTGTACTGTGTAAGGAACCATTCCCGAATTTCATGGCAAAAAATAACCGTATATTAATTATGCTCATGAGTTTATGTGTTGGCAAGGTAGTTTATCAGGTCGCACCTGTTCTCACTCATGTGTCTGCCATCTGCAGACAAGTTGCGTAGTGGCAGGTTGGTATAGGGTGGTCTCAGCTGAGATTGCTCTTCTTTATCTGTTTCTTATTATCCAACAGGTCAGCTCAGGCTAATTTTCATGACAGCAAGGTGGAATTCCCAGACATGCGTGGCCTCTTGAGATCTAGTCTCATTACTGGATTCTTTTGGCCAAAGCAAGTCACAAAGTCCAGTCCAACTTCAAGGGGTCAAGCTGCAAATTTTCATTTCATGGAGGGTAGATCTAGGGTCGAGTGAAGAATGGGGCTATTATTTTAATCAATTTGCCACAGTGATTATGACCATCATGATTATTAAGTGGTTATCAAATAATTTAAAATTGTATTCTATTAATAGTATTAATCTGTTTTCCAATGAGAGTTGAAATGAACAATCTTGTAATGTAAGCATAAAAATGTTGGTATTTATTTAAAGTCACTTTTTTTCGAGTTATAGAAATATTATCCTATCTTCCCTTTGCTTGGTTTATGTGGCTTCCTATTTCTGTATTTAACTCCATTCAAAAGCATTAATCGAGTTTTCCCCTTTTATTTAACATTACCCACAGAAAAATAGTAGTTAAGTATATAACCAAGCCTGCAAGTGTCAATCCCACTCTTGGTCACCACCTCTAAGAAAACATCCATTAAATAAAAAGAACTTGACTAAACGAGTAAACTCCCCTCATTATCTCTAGAAGCCCTTCATTTCATTTGCTTCCAAAACTGCATGGGCTGCTTTGTAAGATGTCACCCACTGGTGAAGGTGTGCTTCCTCTCTGTAATTCTTCTGTATCATTCTTATTAATGATGTTTTGCTAGCCCCATGCAGAGCCTTTGAATAACTTTCCCAGAAAAGACCACCCACAGTGAAAATATTAAGCCTATCCAGTGGACTTGAATGTATTCCTTATGAAGTGGGATCTATGTAAAATAGATCCTTGGGAAGCAATTATTGTTAATTACAGGCCCTTTCATCACAGCTTTTGATCTTTTGCATGCACCAGTACTCAACTACTGCTGGTCCTGTTGGTGACAGTGGGAGCCCAACAATGGTTTCAATGCCATTAAGAACAAAGGGACTTTTTGAAAAATATTCAGTTTACCAATTACTGTCATACACATAGTCTTTGAATGTGATCGTGTGTGTTCCTTTGGTTCATAGATTCTCCTTATATTAATGCTGGCCTCTGGATCTGACAGGCTTCCCGGGTTTGTGTTTAAGCTGACTTGTTGACACTGGGGTTAAGTTATCCGTGTGTATCATTTGTTTTGATCAAAAGACTTTGAGAACGAGATCATCACGTGCTGTTTCTGATCCATGAAGGGAATGGTACCTGACACAGAGGGTACTGATTTTTTAAATTTTATCTTCTCATGAATTTTTTCTGATGTTTGAATAATTGCTCTGTCCAACAATAATAAATAATTGCCCTGTCTGGCAATAAATTTGGCCCAGGCCAACTATATTTAACTAATTCACAGATATTAAGGAAGTTAACCAAGATATTCTGAGTCATTATCAGGTGGAAACTTTTAAGTATAGAAGGCTCTCATTACGTTAGTAGCTGAAAAATTAAAAATACAAAAATATTACATTTTATCTATGTCTTAAGCACATTCTTTAACATGTCAAAACTTGACTTTGGGGAATGGAGTGAGGGATAGGCAGTGATGGAAAAGAAGATGCCAGGAAGAGAAACTGAATTTCCCCTTAGAAAAAAAAATCAAAGACCTACGTAAAGGGAGAGACAAACTATGTCCTTGCATCAGAAGAGTCCATATATTGTTAAGGTGTCAGTTCTCTCCCAGTTGATCTATAGATTCAGTGCATTCCTAATCAAAATCCCAGCTGGACTTCTAGATTTTGGCAAGTTGATCCAAAAATTTAAATAGGAAGGTAATGATACTAGAATAGCCAAAGCTATTTTGAAAATAAAGACCAAAGTTGGAAGACAACTATTTGATTTCAAGTTTTAGTGGAAAGCTGCATTAATCAAGTTGGTGTGGGACTGGTAGGAAGATAGCCACATAGATGAATGCAACAGTCCAGACAGCCCAGAATTAGACCCATCTATGTGTGTGAGAGAGCAAATGATAACAAACAGGGTAAAGGGTCAGCATTAGGGGTAAATTTGGGTGAGTGGTATGTAGATGTTCTAAGTACTGTTCTTATTCTTGCAGATTTTCTGTATGTTTGACACTTTTTAAGACTTTTTAAAAAATTCTACCTTGCTATTAGAAAATCTAATATGTTTTAAGAAAGTTTACAAGAATGAAATAATTTTGATTTTGGAACATTTCTCTTCAATAGGCAATTAAATTTCCCTCTGCATATGCTTTTTAAAAATATAAAATCCCATCATTAACATAATAAGCACATGTAAACTGAATTTATCTGATTCCTAAAATGATAATAAATAGACCCAAAGGTAGGCTTTATAATTGTGTCTGGAAATGCATATTACTGCATTACCTCTTACATTTATTAAAAAATGTTTAAAAAGTGGCATAACACCCCTTCAGCTATAAAAAATGTAATGATAAACCCCATATATTCATAGGTGTTATATTTGTGACAGACCACTGGTAATATGATATCTGGGGAGAAGGTGGCTAGTACTATCACTCTAATATACAAATTAAAACCCATAAGAGGAATGACTATTTTTCTGATAGGAAATGTAGTTGAATTTTATTTTATTTATTTTTAATTTATTTTATTTTTATTTTATTTTATTTTAGTTGAATTTTATTTTTAACATCATGTTTATTGAGGTATTATTTACTTGCATTAAAATTCATTCCACTTAGCTAACTGTTGCACGAGTTTTGATAAACACATACAATTGTATACCTTCTACTGCAATCAAGATACACAACAGTTCCATCACCCCTCAGAAGTTCCCTTAAGTCCTCTGTAACTAATTTTGTTAGTATAGTTCTGTGCCTATGTAGAATGTCGTGTAAATGGAATTATGTAGTATATGACCTTTTTCGGAAAAGTTTTATTAAGATAAAATTCAGTATCATACAATTTACCCATTTAAAGCGTAGAGTTCAGTGGTTTCTAGTATATTGACAGAGTTGGGCAGTCATCATCACAATCAATTTTAGAACATTTTCATCGCCTCCCACAAAATGCCAATACCTGTTAATAGTCACTTACCCTTCCAACCTTCCCAGCCCGGGGAAACCATTAATCTACTTTTTGTGTCTCATGCAGCCTTTTGAATCTGTCCTCATTCACTAGTCATAATGCATTTGAGATTCATTGATGTTGTTTTCTATTGACAATATTTTGTTTCCTTCCATTGGTGAATAGTATGCCATCTTATGGATGTACCACTTTGGTATTATATATGCTGGTTGAAAGACATTTTATTTTATTTTATTTTATTATTTTATTTTTATTTTTATTTTATTTGTTATTTCATTTCATTTCATTTTTGTTTTATTTTCAGTTTTTAGGGATAATGAATAACACTACTAAAAGCATTTGCCTAAAAGTTTTCTATAAACATACATTTTTACTTTTCTTGGGTAAATGACTAGAAATAAGATTGCTACATTGTATGTATATGCTTAACTTCATGAGCCAAACGGTTTTCCAGAGTGACAGTACCATTTTGTGTCCCATCAGCAGTATATGAGAAACTCCGATTGCTCTGCACCCTTGCCAGCACTCTGTGTGACCTGTCTTTCTAATTGTAGCTGTTCTTATGTGGGTGTAGAGGTATCTCATTGTGGTTTTTGTGTTGTAGCTAAGAAATCTTTGCTTCACCCAAGGTCACAAAGACTTCTTCCCTATTTTCTTCTAGGAGTTTAATTTTTTGGATTTGACACTTAGGTGTATGGTGGAAGTCAAAGGATTTGTTGTTGTTTTCATATGGACATGCAATTATTCCAGTATCATTTATTGTGAAGAGTATCCTCTCTCTGTTGAATTGCCTTTACACTTTGGTTGAAAAATCAATTGACTATATATGCAATTTCAATTTGCATTTTCCTAATGATCAGTGAACATTATTTCATGTACCTATTTGCCATCTGTGTGTCTTCTCTGATGACACATCTCTTCAGAATCTTTGTTAATTTTGTAGTAGGAATGTTTTAGTATAATTCTTTGAGAGATTCTTATATTCCCTAGTTAAAAGTCCTGTATCAGATCTGTATTTTGCAAATATTTTCTCAGTCTGTGACTTGTCTTTTCATTTCTTGTGAACAGTATTTTACAAAGAGTAGAAGTGTTTGTTTTTGATCAAGTGTAATTTGTTAATTTCTACCTTTATGTAGTGTGCTTTTCATGCTCTCAAGCTGGTTCCTGCATCCTTGTGACAGAAACGCATAATTTTTTCAATTATTTCCTTGTTTTGTAATATAACAAGATGTCCCAGATCTCACCTTGGACTTTCTCTGCCCACCCTGGAGTCGACCATCTCTCCAGACAATCTTTGGTTTCCTTTACTGAGGCATGGTTTTAGGGAGGCAGAATTTTGGTGATTTTTAAACATTTTAAGAGAGTTTGAAAAATCTCTTTCCTCCCCAAACACTTACTGTAGATATCTGAGTAACTCTGCATAATAATTTTGGGCATGAATTTTATTATGAAGTTAGGGAACATGACTTTTCCTGCCAAGAAATAATAAGGAAAAGGGCAGCCCCGGTGGCGCAGCGGTTTAGCGCCGCCTGCATCCCGGGGTGTGATCCTGGAGACCCGGGATCGAGTCCCACATCGGGCTCCCTGCATGGAGCCTTCTCCCTCTGGTGTGTCTCTGCCTCTCTCTCTCTGTGTCTCTCATGAATAAATAAATAAAGTCTTAAAAATAATAATAATAAGGAAAAAATAAAGAATAATAATAAGGAAAAAAGGCTATGAGCTCTCTTAAGACAGATCTTAATATGTCCCATAGATCCTAATCTACCTCAGTTGCTAACTATGTAGAGATGTGAAGCATCCAAATAGTGAGAATACAATAGAAAAGATCACTGGTCCTTTCTATATTTTAAAAATGTTCAGATGATTCTTTAATTTGAGATTCTACTACTACTTGTAGAACCTGTTGTTTCCAAAGCTTTTCTTCTCACATTTTCAGGATAACAACAGTCAAACAAACCATAAAGGGACACAGTCCTGTGGTTCCTAAATTTGCTCATTGGTTTGTCATTGGGAAACAGTGTCTTTTTCAAATTTCCAATGTATATTCTCTTATTAAATCATTTGAAGTGGGTAATTTCCTAGGTAATGTTTCCATAATGCTATTTAATTTAAATGAATTGGATTACCTGGATGTACTCTTTGCAAGCAGTCTTTCATAATACTTTGTGAATGTTTCCAGCCCTTCTTATCTTGCCTTGGAATTGTTTTATCTGAGAGCTAAATTTTTGTTGATTTTCTAGAGAGTGAGGTGGAGTGTGGTGAAGGTGGGTAGATGTAGATCTGTTTTCTCCCAAAAAAGAAAATGGCTTAAGTTTACACTAAGATATGGGATTACACAGCATTTTCGATGTTGGGGCATTTTGGCTTTACTTAATCTATCAATTCTGATAACTAAATAATTTCTATCAGAATGATGCTTCATTCTTAACAATGTTAGAAAACAGAGGAAGGAACAGATATTGATAAACAAGCTTGGAATCATTAGGGATGCTCTTTGATTAGAAAAAAAAAATGTGATTTCAACATTGGATTTGTTTCAGTTTAGCAGCATCCAACAGAGAAGCTTTGTTTCTCAGTTGCTGGTGCTGTTCCAGGCTTGCTGTAGTATCTGTTTTGCAAAATGTTCAGGAAATGTCTGTATTCACTGTTTCACTAGTTTAGCTAATCTGAGCATAGTGGGATCACTGTTTCACTAGTTTAGCTAATTTGAGCATAGTGGGAATGAATTTAAAACTAGTTCCTTGGACAGATTATATAGAGAAGTGCCTGATTGCAGACTGCACCACCCATCTTAGCCAACAACACAATAAATGCTTGTTATTGGTGGATTGAGTGGTCCAGCAAGTAGATTTTTATCTCTTTTTTTGTGCTAAGGCACTGTGCTAGGTATTGGGGGCAGAAAGATGAATGGAGCAATGAGTGGGTAAAACAGATATGAGAAGATAGGCAGACAAAGACACAGAGGCAGTTTGTTGGACACCACAGAATGAAATATAACAGCCTTGGGATATTTTTACTCTCCCAAGAGTAAAAAGCGCTTGGAAATGTTTTCCAGAAAACAAGGAAATTAAAGTTGAAGAACTAGTTGGAGTTAGCTAGGACAGTGGGATGGGGAAAGCAGAATATGGGGAGGGAGCTGCAGGAATTGAAGTTTAGAGGTGGAAAGTAGCACAATTTGTGAAGGAAGCTACTAAGTGGCTTCATGCTGTTAGGGTAGAAAATTGGAGGCAGGGGATGGTATTGTATGAAGTTGGGATGGTGAGCAGAGGCAGAGTACAAAAGGATTCATAAGCCATGCTAACGATGTTTACCACCAAAAGCTATAGGAAGCCCCTGAAGGGTGCCAAGTAGGGAAGTGACATTGTTGGATTTGCAATTTAGGTACAGCTCTGGATTGGAAAATAACAAGATTGGAAACCTAGTAATTTGGTAGAAGGCTTTTATGGAAGTCAAGGAGCAGGTGGGCAAGACTTGGAATAGAGAATTAGAGGGAGGGATAGAGAAAGGACAAAATAAAATAAAGGAGAGAGATGGAGTGGAGTCAAGAGTGACCCCAGGTTTCTGGTGCCTGGGGCTCTGGCTGTATCTGGATGAGAAGGTGTAGATTAGTGTCCTGGTTCTCAAATTTGTGTGTCCATCAGAATCAGCCAGAGGTTTAGAAAACACAGATGGGGGGCAGCCCGGGTGGCTCAGCGGATTAGCACCACCTTCAGTCCAGGGCGTGATCCTGGAGTCCCAGGATCAAGTCCCACGTCAGGCTCCCTGCATGGAGCCTGCTTCTCCCTCTGCCTGTGTCTCTGCCTCTTTCTCTCTCTCTCTCTGTGTGTCTCTTGTGAGTAAATAAATAAAATCTTAAAAAAACAAACAAACAAAAAAAACACAGATGGCTGGCTACCCTCAAGCTTCAGATTCACTGGGTTGGGTGGACCCAAGATTTTGCATTTTAACAAGTTCTCAGGTGATGCAAATAGCAATCTCAGGAGCCACTGGATTGATTATTGTTCTCAGATTAAAATATATATCAGAATTCCCTTGAGTGCTTTTTAAAAGGCGGATTCCTGGGCACCCGGGGAACCCAGCCAGTTAAGCATCCAACTCTTGGTTTCAACTCAGGTCATGATTTCAGAGTCCTGAGATCAAATCCTGCATTGGGCTCCGCACTCAGCAGGGAGTCTGCTAGTTCTCTCCCTCTGCCTCTCCCCCACTTGCTTGCAAGCCTGTGCTCTCTCTATCCTTCCCTCTCTCTCAAATAAATAAATACATCTTTGAAAAAATGGAGGTTCCTATGCCCTAAGGTTAACTGAGTTTCTGTTTCTGGGGGTCAGCTCAGGAATCTACATTTTTTATAAAGACCAGAAGTGATCTCTCATGCTGGTGAGACCATAGACCACATTGAAAAAAAAAAAAAAAAAACAAAAAACAAAAACAAAAACAAAAACTGTGGTCTGGACTGGGGTGATCTCGGAGGCAGCCAGACATGGACATGGATTACCAGCTGGTCATCTGGCTTCCATTTTCTTATCTGTAACCTCATAAGTTTTAACAATCTAATAGCTAATATTTATTGTGGGCTTACTGTGGGCTAGGCTCTGTCTAATCACTGGTGTTCAAGGGTCTCCCACATGCTGTTCCCCACTTATGCGACATTTATGTCATCAGTTATGCATAAATGCTAATCCTATTTACAATATATGATTTAAGACTTTCCCAGCTTTATGAAATAGGCACTATTCTTATTCCCATTGCTGAGGTGATATAACTGAGAGAGAGTAGTAACTTGTCCAAGATCCCAGAGATAATAAATAGATTCATGCTTATCTATAATCATACAGTTCAGAGTTACTGAGTGTCTGTGTGGTGGACAGTTCTTAAGGGTAAGGTCTGGCATCCTGACACTGGAGGGGGTAGAGCCGTTTTGGAAGGTCGACGCTGGTGGCAGGTGCTGAGGAAGCACTGTGAAGTAGCAATCCAAGGAGAAAGGCCATTCTGCTGTGTGTGGGGGTGTGTGTGTGTTTGTGATTGTCCATTGTTGCCATGTTTTCAGAGGAAAGCAGCCTTGGATATTTTTTGCTGCTAGTTCATGAATTCATTTCATCCACTATATTTATGCATTTACAACTCAATAAATTTTTATTGTGTAAAGACCACATACCATATACTATCCAGGTGAAGATAAAGGATATTCCCAGCACTCCAGGAGGCTTCCCAATTTCTGCTTCCATTCACCCCTCCCCACTCTACCTGCCCATGGTAACCTGTTCCATGCATTTTAAATGGGCATCTACTATGTGGCAGGCGCTTTTCTTGACACTGGAGCAGGTACAAAGATGAATAAAGTGATCCATGCTCTCTAGTAGATCAGAGCTCAGAGATAGAAATGAACACACAAACAAATAATGGTATAACTACTCCAATTGATATATGTACAAGGGGCAGTGAGCTAGAAAAGACTGTATTAGAGATGAGAATTTTGTTGGACTTTGAAAGATAATAGATAGGATTTGGAGAGGCAGAGTTACATGATGAGGGCTCCAGGTAAGGAGAACACCAGGAGTTAAGGCCCAGAGGCATGAATAATTAGTAGTGGGTTATAGAGGGTATAAAATCCTCGTGATTGCATAATTGACAAAAATGTCACACAGGTCGGGGACAGCATGTGGAGGGCCTTGAATACCAGAATGATGAAACATACCTGCAAAATTTAATTCGTTGATTTTTTTTCTGTCCAAATTTTTTCACAAAGAGTGTCAAAGAAATGACAGGATTTGATTTGTGTTCAAGCTGTGTCTTTGCCGCCACCAAAACCAGTCTCCCCCGTTGAGGTTGTCCGTGTGATCCAACTCCTGGGCAACGGCCGAGCTGGGGAGGGGAGACGGAGGGCGCTTTTAGAAGCAATAGCGAGTTTCTCAGAGACAGCTCAGTTCCCGCGCTGCGAACCTTGGTGGCCGCCATTAACACAGCCTGCTAACCTGCTAACCTAGAGCAGAGCTAAGCCTTTACTTCTCTTGCCAGATTTACTCACCTTGTAGAGAAAGTATAGCTTTAATGTTACTGTTTCTCAGTGGCAGTACTTGATACATGTTAGCAGTTCTTGTTTCACTTTAAACTTTTATTCAGAACTGAAGTGCTGAAGTGTGTGAGTGTCCTCCCTGTTCATGCGTGTTCTAATGTTTGTTTGAAAAAAATTGTAAATGCATTTGTTTACTTCCTGGTAAGCATTCTTTTATCTCAATAATAATGAAAGAGCTATTCCCAAATTAGCTAAGCAGAGATTGGACAATTTAAAATACTTTGAAAGGAGTGTAACTTTATTATTTCTCCATAAAAAGATTTTTTTTCCCCAACTTCTAGGTAAATACTGACCAATGGAAGCCTATTTTACAGAAGGATGCAACCGTTTTACAATTAAGATATTAATTGCTAACCCCCAAAACTCCACTTGGGTGAAAATTTATTGTTTTAAGTAGATTACATATATCCCCAATGATTTTATTTCTTGTCAAACAATCCTTTCTGCTCGGTTACAGCAGAGATAAATCTCCCCTCCTCTCAACAAATTTACATAAATTTCAGAGCACAAGTTGTTGTGGAAATATAATAGTATATCTAATAGTATATACATTATGTTCCAGGTGAATAGCATACTTAGAAGCAGATATTTTAAAAACAACATATTTCTATAAACAACTTTCTCATAAGTCTTAACAGTAGTAATTTCATTCTTCTATCTTTCCTTATGTCAGTCAATTTGAATTAAGAATGCCAAAATAATACATAGAATTAATTAGAAGACTCTAATGTATTTTTTCACAATTCTTCTATTTAACTGCCCAGTTTGAACCATAAAGTATATTACCATGAAAAAATGTGGCCCTTATATTATAGCTTTGTATTTTATTTCAAGTACTTTTATGACCTTGAAACTTCGCAGGAATTCTACTCCTCCACCCCTGCCCACCCCCATTTCCAAAGAATTTATCGGCTATCTTAACTCTTTAGGTTTTTTTCCCTAAATATTTGAGCCATGATTTAGGTTTCTTTTTATTAACAGAGAATCCATATAACATGAATTTTCTCTCAGTTTTTATTCATCATCTCTATGAAACTCTTTTAGGAACTAAATCTATTCAAGCTTCATGACATGCCATATGCTATAAAAGTTTATTACGTGCAGTTTTAATGGCAGAGCACAAAGGTGGACAGACTAAAGCTTTCGATTATAGGTAAACTTTTAATAGATAGTCTGAACAAATGGTGCAACTTAATTAACTCTCTAAATATTTTATCCTGGCTTCTCTATTTCTTTTTTTTTTTTTTTTAGATTTTATTTATTTATTCCTGAGAGACACACATGAGGCAGAAAGACATAGGCAGAGGGAGAAGCCGGCTCCCCAAGGGGAGCGCAATGTGGGACTCGATCCAGGGACCACAGGATCATGACCTAAGCCGAAGGCAGACTCTCAACCACTGAGCCACCCAGGCTTCCCCTGGCTTCTCTATTTCTAATGTCATCTTGAAGAGATATCTGAGTTTGGGGGGATCATTCTTTCTTAAAGGATTACTCATTTATGAGCATCCTGATAGACAGACATGTCTATTATAATTGAACCTGTACCTGCATGATAAGAGATACTGAGCTCTCCTATGCTGTGTGCAGGTTAAGTCCAATTTTCACAGCAGCTTAGCCACTGATGGTGGTTTATCCAGACCGACTGGGAAACTATATTTACTCTCCCACACCACTGGGCAAATGCAGCATTTTGTACAGGAAAATTCTGATTTGCTGCATAGCCAATGTACCAAGGACCTGAAAGAGTGAATTTGGTTTCAGTGGTGTAGTGAGGTAAGGGTCCAATGACTATTTCCACTTGTCTTCAAAAGCTGGTCAAGGGTTAATCAGTCCTAGAGACAGAGATCTGGTGAATTTGGCCCATAGTTGAGCAGAACCTTCTCAGAGTAAATTAAAAAAAAAAAAAAAAAGAACCTTCCCAGAGTTGAATTTTCTTCTGATATGGTTATTTTACTTTATAGTCACACTGATTTTATTTTTTTAATGAATTCTCTGAGTCACATGATGGAGAAAAGACTAGGTGAATAGGAAAACACTTGCCAGATATAATGGATCTCAAAGGAGAAATAAATGCTGCTGTTCCAAATGCAATGGAAAAAAGAGCTAAAAAGCTAAGGTAATGCCATGTGGTATATTATGGCCAATGATTATATTGCTTATGAGCCCAGCATCTATTTTTAAATGAAGAGGATACATTAGAGGTCAGTAAACTATGGCCTGTAGACTCCTGTGTTTGTAAATAAAGTATTGAAACAGCCACATTCATTTATTTATTATTGTCTATGTTTGCCTTTGTGCCACAGCAGTAAAGTTGAGTAAAAGCAATAGCCTGTATGGACTGTGAAGCCCAGAATATTTACTCTTTTTCCCTTTACAAAAGAAGTTTGCCAATCCTTGGATTAGATGAATAACCATGTGGCAAATGAATAGATCACATTTTATGTGCAGATATTTTAAAGTAAGTTATAGGGGGATCCCTGGGTGGCTCAGCGGTTTGACGCCTGCCTTTGGCCCAGGGCGCTATCCTGGAGTCCCGGGATCGAGTCCCGTGTTGGGCTCCCAACATGGAGCCTACTTTTCCCTCTGCCTGTGTCTCTGCCTCTCACTCTCACTCTCTCTCTCTGTGTCTCTCATGAATAAATAAATAAAATCTTTAAAAAAAAATAAAAACAAAGTAAATTATAGATATCCTCACATTCTTCCTCTAATTTCTTCAATGGATATCTCAAAAAAAATATTTTCTGTATGGTCAATTTAAAATTATCATGCCTCACAAAGTTAATAGTAATTCCTTAATGTAATTTGATGCCAGTTCATATAAAAATTTCTGAATTGTTTCTAAAATATCATTTACAACTTTTTTGCCCAAACTGGGAGCCATTTGGAATTATACCTTGTGTCTGATGTTTGTGTCTCTCAAGTCCCCTTCACTCAAGGTATGTCTTTTTTCATGACACTGACTTTCTGAGAAGGCCATGTTATGTTTCCAGTAGAATGTTTCACCTTCTGCCACATATCTGATTGCCTTTGAGGGCTATCAACTCTTATGTCTGCCCTGGATTTACTGTCAACTGAAAGTTAGATCTCAACTGAATTCTGGTTAAACATGGTTGTCCAGGAATCATAAGAAATGATCCTCAAATCTACATCAGATCTGAAAACTTGTGCCACCATTGGTCACGCTGAGATTGAACATCAACTTAGTCAACAAGTTATTTGAATAAGAAAAATGGTGTCTAAAAAGTCAAAAGCATAGTGCAAGCAAAGAGTTAGAAATGGAACTTGCAACCTAACGTTCATTTCTTGCTCTCTGTACTGTTCTGGACTAATGGTCACCTGACCTTGACTCGCCATTGTCTTTTTTTTAATACAATTTTTAATTTTAATTTCAGTATTAAAGTGGTTTTCAAAGTGGTTTTGTCCCTGGATCCCACTCTGAATTAATGAAGTCCTGTAGTGATTATTTAGTAGAGTGGGCGTCAACATATTTTCCTGGTAGTTGTGTCCCATGTGGGTTCTGAGTTGTTGAGAGTTTTGCTTATGTGGCATTTCTTCCTTTGTTTTTTTTTTTGTTTGTTTGTTTTATTTTTTTTAAAAAGATTTAGTTATTTATTCATGGGAGATGCAGAGAGAGAGGCAGAGACACACGCAGAGGGAAAGCAGGCTCCGTGCAGGGGGCCCAATGTGGGACTCCATCCCAGGACTCCAGGATCATGCCCTAAGCTGAAGGCAGGCGCCAAACCACTGAGCCACCAAGGGATCCCCTTATTTTGTTTTTTTTTTTTAAATTTTTTTTATTTATTTATGATAGTCACACAGAGAGAGAGAGAGAGAGAGAGAGAGAGAGAGAGGCAGAGACACAGGCAGAGGGAGAAGCAGGCTCCATGCACCGGGAGCCTGACGTGGGATTTGATCCCGGGTCTCCAGGATCGCGCCCTGGGCCAAAGGCAGGTGCCAAACCGCTGCGCCACCCAGGGATCCCCCTTATTTTGTTTTTAAGTCAAGTAATATGAGAGAGAAAACAAGAAAATAGATCAAGATCATAAAGACTAGTATTAAGATGTGAAGGAAGTCGAAAGGAGTTATGATTGAGATAAAGAGGGAAACCCAAGTTCTAAGTTAACAATTGCTTTTATGTAATTATAACTCTTTAAACATTTCAATGAAGTGTTCGGGCATTGAAGTTTCTTAACGTGGGTGGTGTAGAGGCTCCTTCTCTGGCATTAAATAATACACTGGACGTGTAAGGATAAATCTGCCTAAGGCTGATAAACGCTGGAACCTGTGACCTTTGATGCTGGACTTCCATTGTGTTTGTCTGTTTTCTAGTTTGTCTTATAACTCCTATTCCTTTGGTTCCTGAACTTGTGTTTTGTAGCCCAGATCTTGTATTTTATGCATCTTAGCTGAAATCACGTAATATTGTTTGATGCGTATGTTTTGAAACTTGTAGCTCCAATGGCCTAATCTGTCCCATCATTTTCAGGCAGGAATGCATTTATGGGTCTTGCAAGAGGAGGGACAGAGTGAAGGTAGAAAGACACTGCAGAGAATAGTGAATGAACTTTAGAAATTCCCACGGGGCTCCCATCAGTAGGAAAACAGTTAATCAAAATGACACCTACACCTAACTCTGGGAAATGAACAAGGGGTAGTGGAAGGGGAGGTAGGCGGGGGGTTGGGGTGACTGGATGATGGGCACTGAGGGGGGCACTTGACAGGATGAGCACTGGGTGTTATGCTATATGTTGGCAAATTGAACTCCAATAAAAAATTCTTTAAAAAAATATAATAAATAAATAAATAAATAAATAAATAAATAAATAAATAAATAAATAAGGCACCAGGGGTGCTCATTGGTTGAGCCTCTTGGCTCTGGTTGTGATCTCAGGGTCCTAAGATTGAGTCCCACATTGTGTGCCCCACAGGGAGCCTGCTTCTCCCTCTGCCTATGTCTTTGTCTCTCCCTCTGTGTCTCTCATGAATAATTAAATAAAATCTTAAAAACTAATAAGAAAGAAAGGAAAACTACAAAAACAAAACAAAACAAATGACAGATGTGGGCAGCCTGGGTGGCTCAGCGGTTTAGCGCCCCCTTCAGTCCAGGGCGTGATCCTGGAGACCCCGGATCAAGTCCCACATCGGGCTCCATGCATGGAGCCTGCTTCTCCCTCTGCCTCTCTTTCTCTCTCTCTCTCTCTCTCTCTGTTTCTTGTGAATGAATAAATAAAATCTTTTTTAAAAATGACAGATACAGAAGTATAAGCCTGTCAGAGGGACCATGCTGCGCAGCTTTGTAATGACCTCAAGAAAGTGTCTGAGCTTTTCTTGGATATTGGATGTTTTAGAATAGGTGTAGAGAGGAGATAGCTAAGGATAAGGAGTTGAAAAATAATCATACTTCATTGTTTTAGGACAATCGATTGCTGAAAAAGAAACTATCTCTGTGCATGAAGTCTTAGGTAGACAAAAGGTTAAGTCAGAACTGGATTCATTCTTGGCTGATTCACTACTGTTCTCGTTCAAGTAGAATGTGAACTGCACTCTCCTGGTCGAGCATTCAAGACAGCTTGAGTTGTGGGGGAAACACTAGTGTTGATTAAAATGAGACAAATCAGGAGAAGGTGGAGAGAACTACTGGACTGACTTAAGTCTGATGCCTGTGAAAGAGAGGAGGAAGGAAGGAAGTGCTGGATGAAGAGACCTTCAGACTTCAGTATAGTTCTGAGAAGACCTCATGGAGGCCAGTGGGGAATCCCTGAGCATGAATTGTCCATTAGAAGGGTACTGAACTGGGCAAGAATGTGTAGACTTAGTATTATTCTTGCAGTGCTCAATCATTGGCTGGGAGAGACTTGGGGAGCTGTGGCTCTGGCAATAGGGCAGAGGGCCTGAGGATGGCAACTGGCATCCACTGCTGACCCTGAACTCCTGTGAGTGTTGCAACTCCACAGCTGCCACAGATAGGATTGTCCGTTAAAGCAATCTCTGTCACTCCTTTCTTCACTCATGGTTTCCATGTCCTTATAGGATTGCTTGGCTGTGTAAATTAACAAAGAGAATGACACTTTGCAATGTATATTTCTTTAGCATTTTAAGAGATTGCTTCTATGTTTTGATAGTGCATGTTTACTATGTTTTGATAGTGCAAGTTCTGCCTGTGAATTAAGGGCTGTGATCTGACAAACAAGTAGATCTTCAGCTAACTGGATAATCTATAAAGAGAGTGACAAGATTATTGTGTCTTATTCCTTTCCTACACAGTGTTAAGCAGAGTGCTAAGGTAGGTAATCAATTAATGCTTTGTGAATGGTTGAGTAAATTTATTCTGATCTCTACTTGCTTGATTGAGCTGTTTACCTAGAATGCTGATGGTCTCTGTCTCACCCCATGCCTCTTCTGTCTTGTGTCCTGACCTTAAATGTTTATTCAGTGTAATAACAAAGAACAGGTGATTATGACTCAAAAGAAGAGAAAAATTACAGCAGAAGAAAGATATTTTGTCTCTAGCAAAGCTTCAATTTAATTCCTTATTTGCTTCAGTTTAGCTATAAAATATAACAGCATACATCTTTGTGTAGGTCAACTTCAACCAGGTAAAAATTGATAGCTAGTAAAACAGAATGTGTGTGCTACCCCTGAATTCATAGAGTAACCTGATCAAGTGCCTGATATTCCAATTTAATGATACATAATGACCCTCTTTCCCTATTAATATAGCTAAAACATATCTACCCTTCTGTTCTTTGGAATATTTACTGAATTTCTCCCAAATGATATGCATTTTCATTTTTACAATGCCAAAGAAGTCTTTAAAGGAAGACAAATGATCACTGGAGTCACCCAGCCACTCTGCTATATTGAGCTCTGACCAAAGAGAAGGGGCAGAGAAACCAGGTCTACAGAATATAGTGGACAATGATGTAGATTAGTGTTAGGAGTTGATTGCGTCCCTCAAAAAGTTATGTTGCGGTCAGCCCCAGGCACCTGTGAATATGACCTTGTTTGGAAATAGGATCTTTACAGATGTAACCATACATCTTTGAAGTTCAGATGAAGTCATATGAACGAAAATGGGCCCTGATCCAATATGAATGATGTCCTTATAAAAAAAGGGGAATTTGGAAGACACAAACCCAGAAAATGCCATGTGACCATGGGACAGATTACAGTTATGCCACCACAAACCAAACAGTGCCTGGGGCTACCAGAAGCTGGAAGAGGAAAAGAAAGACCCTCTCCTAGATGCTTGGTAGAGAGCATGATCCTGCCAAACCTTGATTTCAGATTTCTAGCTTCCAGAATCATGAGAGACAATTTTTGGCTGTTGTTTTAAAATACTCAGTTTGCAGTTTTTTGTTATTTGAATTAGCGAGGCCTGGATATGGTTCGTAGTTATAAGTGAGACAGGACATATAGGATTCCAGGTATGGAATGGATAAGTCATGGGCATGGGGTAGAGCATGGGGGAATATAGTCAATGGTATTGTAGTAGTGACAAATAATGGCAGATGGGAGTTACACTTGTGGTGAGCACAGTATAATGCATAGTTGTCAAATCACTATGTTGTATACCTGAAATTAATGTAATATATGTCAACTACACTCAAATACAAAAAAAAATTAAAGAAGCAATCAGAAAGGAAGGTAAAGTGAATTTGAATTTGACATTAAATGACTTTTTATACAGTTTTAAAACAGTATAAAGCATCTCTTGCTCTATTTACCCCCACCTACCCAGATCTCCTTTAAAGGACATCTGCTGTTACCACTTTCTTGGGCATCATTCAGAAAGTGTACAATGCATTTATATACATATAAGAATATCTATTTTCCCATCCTCTTCCAACAAATGACAACATGCTTTTTACACATTTTGAACCCTGTTTATCATTTATAATATAACTTTGAAATATTTGCATGTCAACATAGAGCTACTTTGTTATAGAGCTACTTTGTAATGAAAATATTTAAGGGGCACCTGGATGGCTCACTTGGTTGTGTCTGCCTTCTGCTCAGGTCATGATTCCAGGGTCCTAGGAGTGAGCCCCACACTGGGCTCTCTGCTCAGCAGGGAGCCTGCTTCTCCCTCTCCCTCCCTGCTCATGCTCTGTCACTATCTCTGTCTCTCTCTCAAATAAATAAACAAAATCTTAAAAAAGAAATATTTAAATTTGACTTACATAGAATTCTTTGTTTATGAAATCCAATAATTATTTCTGTTACTATTACTTGTTATTATATCACACAATCATATGTGAAATGCTTAATACTACCCTGATTTGAACACTTCCATGGGCTGCGCACTGTACAAAGTATTTTACTTGACTTGTTCTTTAATGGGGGTAGGACTAACAAGAAAACGTCTATTTCCTTGGTGTAAGAACATAAAATAAATGTTTACTATTAGAACTGGATCAAGTTCCATTTGAATGGTAGCCTCCTGAGAAGAATGAAAAATGGAAATTTTTATACGTAGTCCTGATTACTGCCAAACTGCCTCAAGGTTAGTTATATGTTAAAAGTCTTCTCTTGTCTTTTACTTGTCATTGCTGAGAAAACAGTATTTCTTTGGTGCCATAAATTTAATTTTTCTTTCTAAAGAATTTATGCTTAGCAAAGCAGGGCCTGGTTTTGATTTTTCTGAAGATTCTTAACTAGGATGAAAGCAAGGGTACATATGTATTTTATACTGAGATTGTGAGCCAATTATACCTACAGCCCACTGTGCCACCCTAGGATTACTATGACGATCACTACTATCCTTAGTTCAAATATGGGTTCTTCATTGGAAACTTGACAGCTAAGAATTGAAAGGAGGTAGAATGTTGTCTGTTTTCCATCAACACCATAGCTAGGGAGTTTATACTGGCTTCCTTTGAAGTTAAGTGTGACAGGTGGCCAGGTGCTGTGTCATTAATGGATGTAGATAGATGTGGGGTACTTCCAGTCCCTTGAAAGGAAGGGGTGTATATGCCTTTCCTGTTTCATTTACTGCTGCTCAGATACGCGAGTGATGGTGGGATCTGGAGCTGCCACCTTGGACTCAAGAGGGAAGCCACATGTTGGGGATGGCAGGGTCACCCCACCACCATAGAATCTTCCTCAAGGGAGAAATAAACTATCTTGTTTAAGCTTCTATATTTGGGAGGTGTTTTTTTTTCTCTCACTATTTTAGATTGTGCCCTAATTAATATATCCATAGTCCCAGTTACTGGAAAAAACAAAACAAAAACAAAAATGAACAAACAAAAAAACACTAGGCCATCCACATCTTTAACCTATCTTTTATATATTCAACATACAAATTACTGGTGTCAGAGCAGCCTACATTTGAAGATAACGTTTCTCATTTCCTTTTAATTTTGTGTTTTAGAAATGTCTATGCCATGAAATAAGACTGGTTAGCACTGAATTAGTTACTTTTGTTAATATTTTCCAAGCTGCTTTTCAAGAAACTTGTATGGATGTGTTATGGATTCCATACCAAATTCTAGGATGAAGGATGGATTCCCCCACACCAACAAGCGGTTCTCCAACACTAGCTGAGTGTCCTATAATTCGATTCAATTCTGACATGATTTTCCCAGAGATAGCATCAGTTTCCATAGGTAAAAAGTTCAGTCCTATAAGCCTGCCCTCCACTGCAGATGTCCATCGCAAGCTTAGGTTGTTACCTGTGCTTCTGACTGACGGGCTATCAACCAGTTCCCATGGCCCCCTTCTTGTGTTTGATTACTTTGCCAGAGCAGCTCACGAAACCCCAGGAAATCCATTTGCTAATTAGCTTGCCAGTTTATTACAAAGGATAGACAAGGATTTGAACTAACAGTCCAGTCAAGAGATACATAGGGCAAAAGTCTCAAACAAGGAACTTCTGTCCTGCTGGCATTTGGGGCCCGCATGGTAGCACGTGGAAGCTTCTCCTTTTGAGTTTTATGGAGGTTGAAAAATAGAGGCAAGGGTGATTACATCACTGACCACTGTCCACCTCCAGCACCTCTCCCCTCTCTAGAAATCAGGAGGTCAGACTGAAACTTCTACCTGGCTGTTGGTGGTTGGGTCCCCTGGCAAGCAGCCTGCATCCTTAGGTGCTTTCCAAAAGTCATCTCATTGACATAAACCCAGTTGTGGTGTAAAGGGTCTTTTTATAAATAATAAGACATCCACTTCACCTTTATGGCTCTGACACAATTTCATAACTGAGGACAAGAGACCAAATACTATAACAAAAGCTACTCTATTGCTCTTGCTGCTCTGGAAATTTCAAGAGTTTGGGGATTTTATGAGCCAGGAACTTTGAGTGCTATAAACCAAGATTTATATCTATTATAAATCACAATATCACATGAGTGTTCTTCCAAAACAAGGAGTAGGGGATGATTTGAAGGCAGTAAGTGTGAGAAGTATTGGGTCAAATAACTCCAACCAGTTTCTATAATGAGAAAGTAATACTGTTGGGATGCCTGGGTGGCTCAGTGGTTTAGTGTCTGCCTTCAGCTAAGGTCATGGTCCCAGTGTCCTGGGATCAGGCTCCCCTTCAGGAGCCTGCTTCTTCCTCTGCCTGTGTCTCTGCCTCTGTGTGTGTGTGTCTCTCATGAATAAATAAGTAAAATCTGGGCAGCCCGGGTGGCCCAGCATTTTAGCACTGCCTTCAGCCCAGGGCGTGATCCTGGAGACCCGGGATCGAGTCCCACATCAGGCTTCCTGCATGGAGCCTGCTTCTCCCTCTGCCTGTGTCTCTGCCTCTCTCTCTCTCTCTGTTTCTCTCATAAATAAATAAATAAATAAATAAATAAAATCTTTAAATAAAATAAGTAAAATCTTTAAAAAGAAAGAAAGAAAGAAAGAAATACTGTTGATCTGCCAGCAAGATGACATGGTACTCCATGTTTTCCATGGATCTCTTTCTTTGGAACACGTATTAATGTCTTGTAGAACCAGTGTTCTTCTGACAGGTAGCTTGAAATTCCAGTGTTACGTGGTTTCCAGCTATCTTATATTTTACTGGTCAATGAACCAACGGTTTCTTTTAAAGATAACTATGTATCTCATCAATTTTGGGTTGATTAAAATTTTATCTCATGGTTGGCAGCCATATTTCTTTATTTTCAACATCTGGAGAAGTTCTTCACATTTGGTCCCATGGGCTATATACAAGTAAAAATATTAGTATTTGTCTTCATAAAAAGAAAATGATGTAATATGTTCTAATAAGAATCCATTTTATCCCCTTCCCCTTTATATTATTTGGATTATCTATAAGATTTTATTGGCAAAAAATGGCTATGCTTCCACAGCGGTCAGTTGAAAAACCATCACTGGTGTTAATAGAGCAGGTTGAGGTTGTATGGTGGAGGGGTGACTTTATGCTTACTCTGGGTGAGCACTTGGGAGCCACTGCAGGTTTCTGATCTGGGCAGGATTATAATTAGTGTTGTTTAAGAATAACAATCTGACATCAGAACAAAAAATGGTTTGGGGTTGTCAAATCCTGGAGGGAGGCCAGATTAACCAGGCAGGAGGCCCCTGCAATCATCTGGGGCAGAGGGATGGAAGGGAATTTTCAGAATTTCCATGTTCCACAATCCTGTTGATATGACATTTTTTATAGAGCTGACATGTGGGCTTTTAGAAATATAAACCAATAATAAAAGATTAAGAAGTAGAGGCACACGACTACACCTGGGACTGTATCTGTTTCACAGTTGCCTTTGGACAGCTGCTGCAGAAGGGCATCACATGGCTCCTCACAGTCTTAGCACCAGTCCTGTAACCTGTCGTCCCAAACTCTCCTGTCTTGGGCACACTTGTGGCAAAAGGCTTGAATTATGAAATAATGTTCTGGAAAGTGTGATTTGTTCAGCACAAGTTATTTACTCTGTAGTTGAATTTCTCATGCTCCTAATGCAATGTTTAAATCTCCATTAGGAAATTTGCAAAACCTCCAGGCCACGCATAGCCATTGTTTGGCAGTTGACAGAGAATTGGGGTACTTGCAAGGAATCCACAAGTCTAACTACCTAAAACTCAAGGTTTTGAAATTTCCACTTGCAATGTGGTACTTCTGTGTGGTACATTTTTATTTCCAAATGTATATGCTTGCTTTGGCCCCACAGCAATGTTTTGATTTGAGTTGTCTGGAATTTTCCCAGAGCTTCCAAGTACATTTTATTAATTTAAAATAACCTTTTCCATTTTATTTAGAAGTGCTCTAATTTCTTCTTTGTTTTTAAGAGATTGTGTGTCCAAAGGGAAACAAAATGTAAGCACAGCTATCTACACAGAGATGATGAGATTCATTCATTCTCATCCGCATAAAAAATATTTCTACCAGTGTAGCCTCTTGTCCTATTACAAACCAGAGGCAATTTATCCAGAAAGAAAAGGATGTTTCCTAATGGTATGGTCCATATCTAGATTGTTTTTAATGCTGGCTCTTGGGACACCTGGGGGGCTCAGCAGTTGAGCATCTGCCTTTGGCTCAGGGCGTTGATCCCAAGGTCCTGGGATCGAGTCCCACCACAGGCCCCCCTCAGGGATCCTGCTTCTCCCTCTGCCTGTGTCTCTGCCCCCCTCTGTGTGCCTCTCATGAATAAATAAATAAAAATATTTAAAATAATAATAATATAGTAATAGTAATAATAATAATAATAATAATAATAATAATAATGGCTCTTAAGTTATGCCAATAAACTTTCCTCATAGAGATCATTTGGGAAAAGCTGTGATTTGTTCATTAGCTGTAATACATGACCCTGGCACGAGTTAACTTGCAAATAATTTGTACAAAGCTGAGGCAGTTAGGTGTACTTTGCTTGCAATACTGTAGATATCTCATGAATGCCACCCTTATTACAATTTTTTAGTTAACTGAATGTCTTTCTATCTGTAGCAAGCAGGAGACAGTGGTTTCAGGTGGAGTTTCTGCTTGATTCTATTAGCAGAAGTATAGCTTTTTAAAAAAATTTTTTTAAAGATTTATTTGAGAGTGAGAGAGAGCATGAATGGTGGGCAGAGGTACAGGAAGAGGGAAAAGCAGACTCCTCGCCAAGCGAGAAGATTGATGCAGGGCTCAATTCCAGGACCCTGAGATCATGACCTGAGTTGAAGGCAGATGCTTACCTAACTGAGCCACTCAGGTGCCCCTCCAGCACTATAGTTTTGGCAGTGAATGCCATTTGGGGAACCTTCTTTGTCTCTTGACATTATGTAGTTGGAAATTTGGACTCTCTCTGCAACTTTTAGGCTCTTTTCCATATGGTGTTTCCCTAGGTCTAGTCAGAAGTATGTGGTATCATTCATTCATTTAACTTGTCAGGATTTCCATTTGCCTAATGCACCATTCATGTAAATATGGATTTGTGGGATGTGATGACATTGATCTTGATTACCCACACTATAAACCTCCAGTGATGGAGTGTCATCTTATCCCCTGTGAGATTAAGTTCAAATTCTTAAGCACAGGCAGATGTGATGCTCCATGGTGTGCCCTTGCCCATCTCTCCAGGCTCCTCTCTTCCCACTGCCCTCCTTACCTTCTTCCAGCTCCAGAAGGGAAGCTAGGCTTTTCTGAGGTATGCATATCCATACATATCTCTGATTTAGTAATGCTTCCCCCACTTGGTGTTTACCTAAAGAAATCCTACCTATGCATTCAACAATTCAACAGTTATTTCCTGAGGACCTACTGTATGTCATGTATTGTGTTAGAAAGTGCTCAATTACAGTCTTGAATTGGATAAATTAATTCTTGGAGAAACCTCAGCATAAAGTTACCTCTTCTACTGGGTACTTCTTACAAAACTTCCTTTAAATTATCACATAGTTTTTGTTTACATTGTGTTATGGTTGCTCAGTGTATCTGCATATTTTTTTCTTTCTAGACGATAAGTACTCTGAGTACAAGATATTATTTTTTATTTATTTCCCAATAAATAGCTCAGTGAATTGGAAAGAGCAAAAATTAGAGTAGAATAGACCATTTGAATTCTAGCTGTACCTCTTACTAGCTGGGCAAGTTAATTAACTTCTCTAAATCCTGGATTCCCCATTTGTGTATTGGAGATGAGAACATCAAATTAAATCAATTCAACAAAGTTTTTTTCTGTGTCCTTAGACTTTAAATGAGAACATGTTTGTCCATGCTTCGTTCAGCGCCTTACCCACTGAGTGTGAACATATGAGGTGTCCTCCCGATTAGTAGTGCTCTTCTTCCCCTTTGCTTGTGACTTTGAACATAGTAGGAACTCCTGAATGTTTGTTGAATAAATGGACAAAACACATAGGGTATCTATCACTAAATATGTTTATATAGAAATTAGGGAATTGGCATGAATTTTATGTAGTATTTCTTGGCTGTGGCATCTCTGCTAATTGGGTAGAGGCAGATAGCAACCTTGCCCTCTAGCTGTCCTAAACAGAAACTATCTGGTGCTGCCTTAAGCCATCTTTCTCTCGTTTGACAAGAGAGAGTAATTATTTGAAAATCTAGTCATATACATTTTTCTCCTTCCAAAGCATGTAAGCAACACAATAAATACATTTTTTTATTCATTCCATGTTAATTCTTGTTGCCAAAGAAGAAAAATAATTTAAAGGGAATTCCTGGAAGAATATCTGGGGACCTAAAAATAAAAATCTCGTTTTTATTTTATGCTTGTCAACAGGGGTGACAAATGCAAGAATTGTAGCTCAGATGTACAGGAAGCAGCTCATAAATTCCATTTCTCACTATGTTTTATCTTGCCTGCCACTTTCCCTAAAATGGAACTAATTTTAATATCATAGAGAAAGATGGGAAAAATCCACCTTTATTTGTAAAGGTGACACTATGGTGAATGAACATTTACAGGGACACTTGTCTATTTTAGTATCTGGTTTTTGGGATAGAGGGATACCCTGCAGCTCAGCACTCAAGCCCTTCAGGATGCTACTGGGCCCGTCATCACTGTTCCTCTCAGGGGTCTCCAAGATGCTGTTCAGGGCACTAGGAGGTGATATGGGACCTGATTAGAAGTCCTTTAATTTCTCTTGCTAACTCAGCTTATACAAAATTCAGAAGCCTCATTCTTTTCAACCAGAGGGGAGAGGAAGCATTTAAGTTAAGAGGTAGTAGTAAGTATCCCTGTTGAGAAGCAGATTCAGCCTGTTTTAGGGGGTAGGACAGGACTAGACTTTATCAGGGAGTACAGAGCTGCCTTGGACTCTGAGGCATAGAATGAAGAAGGTGCCCAGTAGAGCTTCTGTTTGAGTTCTAGCTTGAGTCATAGCGTGGGCCACTGGGTCCTTTTTCTTAGCCTCAACAAAAGCTTTTTTGTAGGGTCATCTCAAGTGGAAGGAGATGAGATTATGATTCAGAAGTAGAGCACAAGCTGTTGAATCTACACAGAATAGGAGACAGGTCCGATACAAATTTTCAAGCTTGAATTTATATTCTAGCTTAAATTTTTATGACTGCAAATCTTATTTCTAATAGAAGTAACTGGAAGTTCCTAAGTCTGGAATTCTGACAAGTTGGCCAAACCCCTGGCATGTGCAGTAAAGTTTCTGGTATATAAATAAAGACAAATAGGAGAGTACATCCCCATCCTACTGATTTTATAACCAGTTTGGGAAGGCTCAAAGCAATTGGTAAAGCTATGTATCAAGGACACAGGAAAATAACAACTCTAAAACTAGAAGCATGCCACAGTTTGATACCAACATGAGGAAGCTCTTGGGTTCAGTGCAAAACTTGAAACCTGACATGGACTATTGTGGTCACAGAGCATGAAATCGTTTCTGGTTCTGGCAGCATAGAGTTGCCTGTGGAATTGACCTCAACTAGGTAGGTCTAAATCTTCTAGTACATATCTGTGACAGAAAACAGGGAAAAAACAATCCTAGACGTGTTGTCAGCTGCCCAAGGAGAAATAATTTAGATCTCACCAGACTATAGAATATACACTTTTTAAAATAACAGATTGAGCCACGTTGTCTGTAGTATAAAGGTGAACAAGAGAAATTTCTTATTAAAATAAAGTTAGCCATAACTGAAATTGTTTAAAGTCTCTACCCTAAGTACTATCCTCATATCCCATGAAGCTCCCTTTTCTTATTGCATGATATTATATGTGTTTTTTGTTGAAAGTGGACCACTTTGGGCAATAGCATGAAGGCCACAGGCTTCTTTGCTAAGAAACAGGCGTGAGAGCACGGTGGGTTAGGGGTTAGTTGAGAGAAGAAAGACACCGAGGAGGATGCGTACAGCCACCATTTAGTAAGAAATGATTGGACAAAGGAAAATATAAAAACTTTTAATACTTTTTAAGTATATCAAAAGTCAATGAGCCATTTAAGTACTAGCACTTAGAATTTATTGTGTACGATTATATAGTAGTCCTTGTACTAGGGACTTGAGATATGATTGTAGCTAAGCTCTTGGGGCTTGCCTCAATCAATCAATCAAGGTAGGTGTGGTGTCTGTTGAACAAGATGAGAGTTAGATCTCTGTCTGTTTGATGATATGACAACGCATATACTTATTCCTGACCAACACAAAGATAATATTATGAAACAATGTTAGCAGAGGAAAGTGAGAGTTTTCATTGTAACTGGAAGGACTTGGTTCTATCTAGGATGCTGCTTTTGTTGAGAGTTAGCACCTGTTAGATAACATTCTTTTTCTGTGACTGGTCAGGAGTATTTCTTTTAACCTTTCTATAGCACATGCTGAATTTTAAACAAAATGAGGAAAAGTTGTTATTACAAATTAGAAACCTTGAGACTTTTTATGAGGATTATGCTTTTACTGTGTTGGTGATAATAAAGTCATTTGCATTAATGGTGCACTTGTTTCTATCATTCAACTATGAGAGTTTCCTAATGGATCAACTTAAAAAGAGATAATGATTCTTGAATACATAATATGACTTTTGGGTACATGTCTTTAGCCTGGCCATCTGTATTTTATATCATCATTGTTCTTTAGTGTCAAAGTGTGTACAGAAGAAGATGCAAGGTGATGTAGGCACTTAAGTAGACATTTACTGGTCACCCCTCTCCCCACCTTCCAGTGTCTTGATGTGATGCTTTTTAAATCACCTCTGGAATGGCTAATCTGCAATTAGTGCATAACAGTAAACTTACTATGGCTGACATGAAGGCTTAAGATAATATTAAATGCAGAGAAACTCATTACCAAGTTGGATAATATCCTTCCAGAAATACAATACTATGACAAAAGATGTTCTTATGGAAATGAGTTATTTTATTATCTCCTTTAATATAAAAATGAAGTCAAAAGGAGAACTATGTCCCAATGCTTTTCACTTTTGAAATCCAAGTTTAAAAAAAAACAATACCTTTCTCAGGCAGTGACCCCAGAAATAAACTCATGATGAAAATATGTAATGAAAATGACTTTTAAAAGGATCTAAGAGGCAGAACTATGATTCATGTCTGGAAAAAAAAGGAAATTTTAAGGAAACAGGCCACTCAAAGAGTTATGCCATGACTGGAAAGAAAGCAGCTGACAGCTGCTTTGGCCACTTTCTGCCAATGGACCATGGCTCTTCTCCAGCTTCTGTGCAGAACTCAAATGCCCTGAGCATTTACCAGAGGTGGTCTACAAATACATTTTTGTTTTTCTGCCAGTCATGTTCTCTTGCATTTCTGCCAGCTGGGCTTATTTTCTAGCAATAAATTTTTTTCAGCAGGATAGCAGAGTTGCCACACCTGGTAGATAATCAAATTTTATTCAAGAAGTTTTGTTTCCTTTGTTGATTTTCTCATCACTCCATATATTGCAGACTTAGAACCCCCAGTGATATGCTATATTAGTGCCCCCTTCTACTGATTTATGACATTTCCCTTGAAAATAGTTCATGGTTTCTGTGCCTAGCCACGTTAAGATTCACCTTTCCCGATGGCCATGAGAACAGGGGACCTGTGGTCTCATTTCCCACTAAGCCCACTGTTGCATAATAGGTGTGGAGAAAGGCAGTCAAGGTGGCTGATGTTTATGCCATTCTTTCCAAATGCTCTTAGCTCAAAGAAGACAGGGGTTTTCTAAAAGTCAAGGTACCTTTCTCCCTTCATACAGAGGTGCTGTTTACAGATCAAAACAGTAACTGCAGAGTGTTCCGGAGGGTTGAATCAAGATATTCTTCTCTTTCCTCTCAGTGGACCTTTGAGTCAGGCAGTGGTACCATCTCCACATATGCTAAGTTTCTGCAAATTACATGAGATAAAATTGTAATGAATTTTGAAAGGCGTCCTAACAAATGTAGTTCCTATGGAGCCACTTAGAATCCACCTCCTCCCCCCACCCCCCCGACCCCCCAGTTTCCTAGCCCATGCTTGTAAATTGCAACGTTCCTAAAAAGCTGCTGATTATACTTATTTGGAGGGAAATCCAGTCTATACAAAATCAGTATAGATGAGATCTTCTTTCATATAGCCACTATAGAGACATTTGTTGAGTATTTAATTCTCAAAGATGAAGCACCATTCCTTATGCATAGTCCCTTAGCTTCTTTCTTTTCTAATCTTAGCTTGTGTTTCATGTTTCATGCCATCAGTATGTTCTTTACATCTTTAAAGTATGACTTGTTTCTATTTTAACCATACCATTGTCAGCCTTTGCTTTTTACTATCTTTTATTTGGACATGTGGCATCTTCACCTGTCTTCTAATATGACTATTCAAATATCCTTTCTTTTCAGCGTGATGATAATGTTAATGCTGCTTCAAAGTTCACCCAGCACATTAATGGAGTTTCTCTTTACTCTCAAGACTTGAGTCCATGAAGCTCTACTCTGTCCTTCTCACATTTGTTCTAATACCTGCCACCTGAATTCTAGAATTTTTACTTGCTTTTTCATCTTTTGTGAAATAAATGGGCGCTATATTGTTCTACCTGCTTGAGAGCAGAGCTGCTATGGTGGCAAACAGTGAAAAAGTAAATTCTACATCTAGAATTTCTCTTTAAGGCCTTTTATGTTCTTTTTGACATTACTGTGGAATGTTCTCCAGAATCCAGTCCCATAGCCAAGTTCTCTGACCAGTGAGGAGTCCAGTTGGCTCATTTCTCCTATGCTTCGGATCTTCATATCTATTAATGCAGCTAAAGCCTCTACTAACTTTTTAGTAATCATGTCACATCATTGGCTGGTGTTGAGTTTTCAGAAACCTAAATCCCTTGTTATATGATGACAATCTTAGTAACAGTTTCTGTTATTTTCTGTATAACAGGAACTTTAACATGTATCAGTTCCAAAGTATAAGATTATATAGAGGATTAAATAAAGGCTCAGAATAATTATGTAAATTGTCCAAGACGATGCAATTAGCACAGATCAAGGCAGGTTTTTTTCTTCTTCTTTGCAAAGACTCATGAGATTGTATTTCTCTCAACCTATATTTTAACACTGCTGATTCCAGGTCTTTATACTTATTTATATGATATTCCAATTATGTTAGTTTCAACCTATTCTTTGAGGCTGAGTTTGTCATGTTATTGATTTTCTATTCCTCTCATATTTTTGCATCCTCCAATGACATGATAAATATTCCTTCTTTTTCTGCCTGAACATTACCAACAGGACCAAGTCAAGACAGGACCAAAAGCATAGGAATGTTGTCCACCACCAGAAGTTTTCTATTGGGGTGACTGTCCATTACTGAACATATTTAGGTTAACATTGATTAACAATCTGTGATTCCATTTAACTGTACTGTCATTCAGCTCATATTTCTACATTGTCTATAAGAATTTAATGCAACTGAAATCAACAAGAATGAGGAACTGCTTTAGATTCTATGAAAAGGACACACAGAGCAAAACATAGTCTTTTTGTGGTTGGGGGAGGAGAGGAAACAGACATGTACACAGGTAATTATAATTAAAACATGATTAATTTCCTCTCAGCTAAAGACCTAGCAAGATTTAAAATAAGAGAGAGCAGATCTTTCTTAGGGGAAGAGAGTACTACATCTAAATGAAGATATACCAGTTGGATCTTAAAGGTGATGTAGAAAGCTGTGTGGATGGAGAGAATGTCACCTGTACATGTGGAGATGGACTGGTACAGGCCATGTGTATGGAACAGTAAGTCATCTGCTTTCACTTGGGAAGCATGAGGGTGCATGATGGGGTTCAGTGTATAATAATGTTGGAGAGGTCAGTCATGGACTGTTTTGGGGAGAAAAATTTTTTTCTCTACTTTTCAAGATTCTCTTGGCTGGTCTAAGAATTAAATTGATGACTTGGGACAAATTAATAGGAGAAAATCTAATTAATTACATACAGATGAAGCATCCATAAGAATGTGAGTACCACAGGCAATTGAGGCTTATATGCTATCCAGAGCTAAGGAGAAGGAGGCAGGTATCTGGGACTTTAAAGGAAGAGAGACAATTCACAGGAAGATGGAGAAGAGTAAATGTTGTTTGGTAAACAAATGTTTGCTGGGCCATCCAGAAGCAATGGAGCACAGAGGATTCTAACAAACATACTTTGCTACATTCCTCCCTGTTTACCACACCTAGTTTTTGTTATATTATAGTTATCTATGGTGATAGCTCTCTCTCTCTTTTTTTTAAGATTTTATTTATTTATAGACGGGGAGAGAGAGACACACAGGCAGAGGGAGAAGCAGGCTCCATGCAGGGAGCCCGACGCGGGACTCGGGACTCGATCCCCGGCCTCCAGGATCACACCCCAGGCTGCAGGCGGCGCCAAACCGCTGCGCCACCGGGGCTGCCCTGGTGATAGCTCTCTTACTGGAGCAGCTCCTTTATCTAAATTCTTGTGGGCAATGGGGAGGAAAGTCAAAGTTTCTTCCTGAGCTTTCCATTTCTTAAAAGTATCTACATTCCAAAGAGATGTAGTTTACTGTGGCCAATTTTGCTCCCCTACCACAGACATGGGGGATTTTTGTCATGATAAGAAGCTTTCACTTCAACAGTGTATTGATCAGGAGCATGGACTCTGGAGCCAGACTACCTGGGCTTGAATCCTAGCTGTGTAACCTTAGGTAACTTATTAACACCTGCTGTGCCTTGGTTTACCTGTCTGCAAAATGAAGTTAAAATGTCAATCACCTTTTAAAGTTTTTGTAGGATTGGGCAGCCGCAGTGGCTCAGTGGTTTAGTGCTGTCTTCAGCCCGGGGCGTGATCCTGGAGATCCGGGATTGAGTCCCATGTCGGGCTCCCTGCATGGATCCTGCTTCTGTCTCTGCCTCTCTCTCTCTCTGTATGTGTGTGTCTCTCATGAATAAATAAACAAAATTAAAAAAAATAAAGTTTTTGTAGAATTAAATGAGTTAACTTATACAGTGCCTGCCAAATGGTAGGTGCTAAGTGCTTGTTAAAGAGAAGAAAGATTTCTGTCTTTGGAAGAAGAAAGTGACATGACAAAAGTTGCATAGCAAAATGCTCACTCTGGCAGTGGTTAAGAGTGATGGGTTAGTGAGAGGCTATGTATAAGCAGGAGGTTGGGGTAAGGGAGAAGTTATAGTGAAAACAATTTGAAAACCAGTGGAATGGGCAAGAAATAATAAGAGACAGTCTCAAAGAGAATACTGAGAAGGCCACTTCATTCAGTATTCTATTCATTGCCCTTCATTAATTGACTCATCCTTGTTGGTTGATCAGAATTAAGTCTCCTCCACCTTCTGAGGAAAGAAGTTATCAGCACAATCAGTCAACAGCCAAGGATCCTTAGACTGCTCTGCAGTGGGCACAGTAAGACATGTTACTGACATTTGGAGAGATGATGACTCTTTATCATGACTATGTTTTACTTTTGCAATTCAAGGAAAGCATCCAGTTCACTGCTTTCTGTGTAAACATGATTAATAAACAACAACACACAAACTCCACACAGCATTATCTTATCAGCAGTCCCATTGCTATGTAAAATCCTGTGCCTGCTACTGACCAAATGATATGAACCTGATAATCCAGCCAGAAGTTCTTCATATATAGTAGAGAAATTTGTGAGTCTCATATTTTAGCTTCTAAATGTTTTTTCATCACATGAGATGTACATGAAACACACATCCAGCAAAGGAGAGGTTAACAGTAGAACCTGACTATGTAATGTTGGTATTTCAGGACACTCTGAAGTTCTGCTTTCTAAGATTCAATTCAAGATAAAAGAAGCCCGTAAGTATTGTAATGTGCAGCCCTGGATAGTGAGGTAAGATAGTTTAAAAAGAGGGAGTCTTCAAACTTACAAGTATTGATTGAAGCTCTGAGCGAGGGCCTTTGTTTCTGTGTGTGATTTGTCTAGTGATCTAAAAGGCTGCAGGCACCTTATGCTACCTTAGACCTTTGAAGGTAAGACAGTTGTTAAAAGAAAGGAGCAGAACTGGTGTCCATGTAGACACAGTTTTAGGATTATGTAGAATTTGAATATGGGCCTCTGTTTTCAGATCCTGCCTGGGTCCCAGCATGCTCTTGATTTTGGGTCCAGCTGTCTTTTCTCTATAACTAGCACTGCACATGCCCCATCAGTGATCCTTTCCAAGACCTGCAGTCATTCTCCATGCTGGCTGCACAGTAAATCACCTTCAATGCCAAAAAATACCAGTGCTCCTGCTCCATATGGAGAGTCTAGTGTGATTAAATTGGTAGGGGGTCCAGGTGTTAGTGATTCTAATGGGCAGTGAGCATTGAAAATCTCTGCTTTAGAGACCATCTACAGCTCAAGCAAGAGGGATCTAAGCAGAATGAGATGAACACTCTTTGGCTTAGCATTGCCACCATTGTTGCTATTGCCTGGCCTTGATGTGGCTACATTTTTAAAGCTGGTTTCTCTACCAACATGAAAGACTCAAATCCCTTTTGACCCTACTTTTAATAATGAGAGTCCTGCTTTCTCTTCTTGTGGTTGAGGTCACAAATTATTAATCTTCCTAGTTCATCACAGTTTCTGGAAGACCTAAACTTTTTACTTTTTATTTTTTTACACTGGAGGAATTGGAGCCTTGCTTGGTAAATTGCCACTAGAATTCCCTGGTGTCAACTAGATGTTCCAAATGGTACTACAACTGAATGTCCTCTTTCATATTCCACTTTGGGTAGTTGTTTTTTAGAGATTTATTTATTTATTTATTTATTCACTCACTCATTTACTCATTCATTCAGAGATTGAGAGAGAGAGACAGAGTAAAAGTGCATATGTGCATGGGGTGGGTGGAGGCAGAGGGAGAAGAAGTGAGAGAACCCCAAGCAGACTCCCTGCTGAGTGCAGAACCAGATGCAGGGCTTGATCCCACAACCCTAAGATCATGACCTGAGTCAAAACCAAGAGCCAGACACCGAACCACCCAGGTGCCCCTGCTTTGGGCAGATTTAACAACAGTTTAGGTTTTTTCTCTATTAATAATATCCCGAATGCTAATGCTAATAATATCCCAAATAGATAAGGTAATATATATATTACCTTATCTGTCCTCCAGAAATCTATTAGTATTTGTGGATGTTCACTCTCTTGACATAGAAAAGTATGGGGCTCATCTAAAGGTCACAGGAGGAGTAGGAATGGATTAGAGCTTCCATTCTCAGCCTTGATGACATATTTCTCATGTATATTGCTTAGCTTCACAATTTTAGCTGGTGGAAATACTTAGAAGAAAACCTATTAGTGTTTGATAAGAAAGGATTTTGTTTATTGCTAAAGCCACAGAATGATGAAATCCCTGGTCTAACTGATTTAATATCAATTGCAGATGGGATGCAGGGGAAGATGTAGAAGGAGATGAACTAATGTTTGATATCTCTTAATATTCAGAGCATTAGGAACTTTGATGCTGACCTAAGTAGCAATTTGAAGAAAAAGTCCTTGCTGGTTCCCCATTGAAAAATTCAAATGCTCAAAAACCAAACTTAAAGACAAATAAAATAATGACTCTTTAGAAGAGATATATTGCAGAATTTCTGTCATTAGCAGACTCCTCAAACACATATATATTTGAATTGGGCTTGCAAAATTTATTATGTGAATGTATGTAATATTTCTATGGACATGTTTGTAATCTGTGATTATGAGGCAACATAGTAGAAACATTATAACAATATTTTCCCTGACGGAATGTCTCTGGTCTTCCAGGATTTGACTATTTTATATTAAGTGATTTTCCTGAGTGGGTTTCTTTTTGATGTTGTAATTTGTTTGAAGGGAATTAGACAGAACCTGGCTATATTATAGTTTCCAAAAAAAGTCACTAAATAGCTTTGAGTATGCTTTCTGAGTGAAAGCCCCTTTTTATAATGATATACATTGATTTGACAAATCTTTTGACAGGCATGTTGAACTGTGACCCTGGGGAGACAAACGTAGTTGAATCAGCTCATGGAAGTCATGAGTTAGGGAGGGCTGGGGTTTGGGTTTCAATGAAAACTGACCCTAGGGAGGGTTATCTGACTTCCATTTCTTTTTTCTTTTTTAATCAAATAGCTTTCAGTAGTGTTTTGTTTTGTGATAGCTCCTTTTACATTTTGGCAAGACAAAAGTGCTTCTGAGACATTTGGCTTTATGGGTCATGATGGGTGATACTTATGTTTTTGAGCTCTTATAGGGTTAACTATTTTGACCATATTTTAGCCCTAAAGAAAACAGAATATTGTTAGGATAATAATACAAGTGAATGGACTTTGGCCTACCCCTCTAGGTTTTTTAGTTATATGTATTAGTTATTGTAATGTATTGCAAGTAATGTATTGCAAGTTAACATTGCTGGCATGCATGAATACATCCTAAAATTTTCCCTGGGCCAACTGTATCACTAAAATAAAATAAGCAAAACTATATGGATCATGTGAAACTTATATGATCAAGATAGAAAGCCAGTTTTCTCTTAACAACATTTTAGGTACATAAATTGATGATATACTTATTTCCACTGTGTACTTAGCATGTATAGACATAGTTTTAGGATTGTGTAAAATTCGACTAGTTTGGAGAGTATGAAGCAAGGTAATAAATAAACCCCAATTGTAAAATATTTACATGTTTTAAATAGTTTCTCACATGCTTGGGTTCTGACTTTCCAAATAGCTACTTTGCTTAACACCTAATCTATTCATCCATTCCCATGTTGTAACCAAATAAGCTTTGGTTCTGCTTGTTTGCCACTTCTCTGGGTAGAATGTTCTGTTATGGACTGGATGTTATTCAACATTGTCCAACCTCAGGGAGCATCAGCAGACACACCAATTTGGGCCTCATCTCTGGAGATTTTGATATATTAAATCACAGGTGATGTGCCTGAGCATCTGCATTTTTTAAAAGCTCTCCGGGTGATTTCAATGTATCTCAAAGCTAAGAAACCATTACTCAAGTAAAGACCAAACAGGTATGGCCTTTAGAGACTTTTCCAAGCCTGAGATTCCTTATAGGCTGGTCCAGTGTGAGATGTCAGAGAGCTTTAGAAAGATTTAGAGAACCTATGAAGATAAGAAGTTAACAAACAGAAAAATATATGAGACTTCTTTATCATGCAGAATGATTTTCTGCAGAGCTATTTCTAATAGAAAGCTTCTCTAGTACGTTCAAAATTTAAGTTGTCTAAAAAAATTAAGCTATTGAAGTATGCAAAGACTGACATACAATTTTTTGAAACACAGTTACTGGGAACAGTAGCCAGATTGGCTCAGATCTCTTCTCTTTTATTATTTTTTTTTCTTCTCTTTTATTTACCAGAAAAGTTCTTTGGGACCTGAAATGTTGGCTCATCAACACTTCAGGATCTGGGAAAACTGACTGTAAGTTTGCATTATCATTGTCACTGGGTCACTGGGTGGTTCTCATGTAATTATATTCAGCAAACATGAAATACATCATGCAAAAAATTTTATTATTGGTCTCTCCTCTCAATCACAAATATTTTTGCTTAAGGGATTTTTTTTTTTCAGTTTGCCCCCCTCCCTACCTTCCCTTATCAGCACTCAAGTGTTGGTGTGGCTAGGAAGACAACATTTTGTTACTGAATGAAGTCCCTTCACAGAGGACTTTGAACTTTAGTACTCTAAAGCATTTAAAGTTTATTTTGAAAAGGGGCAAAGCCAATAAAGCAGGGAGGTGACCTAATTAGATTTTCACTTTAGAAATATCCACCTATCCTGGATGGATTGGAGGAAAAGAAAGGAGATTCAAAGCCCAGTTAATAGATTATTTCAGCAGTCTGAGCTAGAGAAGATGATGTAGGCCTACCTCAAGCTGTGGTGGGCAGAGTGAAGAGATGGGGAATGAGGATGTGGTATGATCACAGTAATTTCTCCTTCATCTCTGGACCATTCTGAGAGTAAAAGGAAGCACTATTAATAATTACCCCAGGATATCAGGCATCAACTGGAACTGTCCCAGTCAAGTAGTACTAAGTGTGGAAAGAATAGAGACAACTTCTAGGGATTTTCAAGAAGTTGAGGAGAGCTGGACGGAAATTTGGATCTGGAAAACATCTGGGTTGGAGACATGTATTTGGGATCTTCAGAATAGATAGTAGTGATAAAGGTTAATGCTTGGCTTACTTGAGGTTATGTCAGATTTTGAATAAAGAAAAGAGAGCCAAAGACCCATATCTATTTGTGAAATCAGTGTCAAAAATCATTTTTCATCTGATCCTCTTGAAAGTCTTGAATGCTCAGAGCATGAGCAGATACGATTGTTGTTTCCCACCCCCACCCCCCATACCATGCGTGTTCACCAGGTTAACAAGTGGTATCTTCATTTATCCTCTTTGTACTTCATTATTTCTTTCCTTTCCAATCAGCGAATTGCATTTTAAATAGTCTTGGGTACTCAGGAACTAATTATATAATGTAGAAGTGTGAAAGTTCTCATTACCCCCCTACAGTCTGCAGTGTTTTCCTTTGGAACCCTCAGAGCACTTGGCAAGCCTCTTCCTTTCACATCATTGTAGGGTTTCTTTAAAGCAATTTCTAGGAAAAGGTATTATTTTGGGATCACATAGGGAGATCAGGATAGGTTGTTTGTTTGTTTTAACCTCCTTCCCTCCTTAAAATTACATAGCACACTATATTTCCAATATGGAAGATTTAAATTGCTTGTTTGTGTGCTTTACATTAATAGAATGCTACTCGGGATGATTTAAGAGACTTTGTGTAATATGCTGACCAGGTGAAGTGACCCAGCTTCCTCCTGTGCTGGCACATTTGATGTTTGCTTTGTGTTTTGACTGTTGTCTCTGAGATTATAGTTACTCCAGGAAGCTCATCAGAGGAAATTAAAGCCAACATCTGATTTTCATCCAGGTTTTTGTTTTATTCAGTTTTACTGTTCAGCTAATTGAGGCTTACAAAGGTCAAGTGTCTTGGCCAACATTGTCCTGCATGTCAGTGTCTTATCACCAGATGAGTTTTCTTTTAGTCCCTGTTGATTCCGGCATTATACATTCGTCAATCTGTTAATTAACATCCAAGTCATCCTTTTGCTCTCCTTATCAACTGGCTATGTTTAAGGGCCCTCAACACCAGTGGGACTTTATGGGAAGTCTGCATGCTCATGCACACTTATCTGCAAATGAGAAACATATAGAGATCAATTATGGTAATCTCCTGCATAGCAGATGCAGCTCTCTAGGGATTTGTTACCTCATGCCAGCAAAATCAAGCCGTGGGCTGCTCAGGCTCACCACTAGGATGCCTGTGTGGGGTGGGATGATAAGTCATGTGCTGTCTGGTATTTGAAGCTGGCACAGCAGAAGGCAGAATGGCCTGCAAATAAATTACTTCATTCTAGGGGCACGAAGACTTTACCAGGAGAGAAATGTTTTGCATTCATTTCCTAGAGGCTGCTGAAAGTGTGGCATAGCTGTTAGACTTCTGTTGCTGTTGCTGTGAAGGGCTTTGTCTGCCCAGATACCAAATGTGAAGCTCACAGGAATCCAGCTAACCGACTATTCCAGAAGGATTAGACAATAGGAACCCTTAATTAGCCTCCACGGTCTTGAGTCTTCTAGAATATGCTAGAATGCAAAGGCACTTTGAAAAATTCCTCTGTTGAAATTTAATTTAAACATATTAAGTGAATAGCATGAATAAAGAGAATGGTATACTGTGATTACGTACAACTTTTGGAGTATGAATTCATCTAAAACTAGACACTAGCTACAGTTCTCCTCTCCTGTGAAACTAGATTTCCGATAGTAATTTATTATTTTTGTGAAAGCAAATGTGTTCTATTCTTGGTCTCCCCTCTCAATTAATAACGCTTTTTATTTAAACAGTTTCTTCAATTTGCATCTCTCCCCACCTTCCTCCATCACCACTCTCATGTTGGTGTGTCCAGGAAGACAATGTTGGTGTTAACACAGAGGCGCTCAGTGAGCCTCCCCCCCCCTTAATCACCTACCTCCGTAGATTGCTCTGCTGCAGGGCAGAGATAAATTAGAGGGAGACAGATAATTTAAAGCAATACTTTCAAATGATTATCAAACAAAGGCAAGCATTTAGGAAGCTGTTAAACCAGAGAGAAATCCCCAAGAAGGATAAGGTGACAGCCTTTATCTTGCAGTAAGGGCAAATGGTAAAAATAAAGTGTCAGGCTCGGCACATTTTGTGTCAATTCAAGTGACTGAAGGCCAATCTGACGCAGTATGGGTTTGGATCATATGCCGTGAAACGCATGATCTTGTTTCCTGATGCTAACTTACAGCTTTGTGTGCTTCGGGCTTTATTTTGCTTTCTGGAAAAATCCTGGACCCTTGATGGAAAAGTGGGCAAAAGCTGAAGTGGCTGCACTGAGTTTTAGGGCACATGACTCCTTAAAGGCAGCCAGGCTCCTTCCCGATAGGGACTGCTTAGTAAGTGAAGCCAGTGGGCAAGGACAATATTTTGTCAGTCAGCTTATCAAGGCATTTCTACGGAAGACAGAATGTCATTGTCATATTCCTAATCTTGGGGCTGGGATGGATAGTACCTTCTGGAGATTAAAGGATGAAGATCTTCTCCCCAGTAAATATTTTGAAGTCAACTTTCCAATGATAGTCACGAGAAAGCTGCATAACATCAGACAGAGAGAGAGGCAGAGACCTATGCAGAGGGAGAAGCAGACTCCCTGTGGGGAGCCCGATGTGGGATTCGATCCCAGGGCCCTAGGATCCTGACCTGAGCTGAAGGTAGATGCTCAACCACTGAGCCACCCAGGCAGCCCTGAATTAGTGATTTAAATAAAATCCCAAGTCTTACATTAAAAAAAATATAAATAAATAAAAAAATAAAGTATAAACCAGAATAAGATTCTTTGCAGGTGAAGTGGACAGAGATGTTAGAGGTGCAACCACTCCATTTAAAGGGGTTTCGAGTCTCATCAGGATCATGTGAATGTAGTTCAACGGCAGTGGCTCAGGCAGCCCTAAAAAGAAGCTGTGAGATGGCTTTGGTAGTTATCTATTGATTTTTCTCTTCCTGCAAATGCCTAGAAAATGCCCATGTTCATCTTACACATTCTTTGGTCTTGTTTCATATTTGTGGCATTACAAGGGGCTAGGAGTCCTTACTTATCCTTTAGCATTTCAGTGTTTGTCTATTATTTTTTTGGCTGGCTGGAATTAAACATTTTACATTACTGTTGTCTTCTTGGTTATGTTCTTCAGAATATTAAATTCTTTCTTTACTGTGCAAGTGCAGAAGTGCATTTGCATTGTAGCCGGTGCTTTGCTGCTCCTTCCCTGCTCCTGGTTTTGGAGCTCTGCTGAGTTGACAAAGGTGTGTCTTGCCCTCCATCTACCCCTTGGAGCTCAGGTACCTTCACTGAATAATAATGAGGATGCTTTGTGGCTTGCACTTCTTTGGTAAACCTTGTTTTCACATGTAGTATGGTGTTCCCACTTAGGTTATTGTGGTACCCATTTGTAACAGGTCCAAGCAGGGGTGCCTGGGCACCAGTGTCAATGTCAGATGACTTTTCCATTGTCAGTGTAAACGGTGAGTGGACAGCTCAGATTGCATGAGAGGAGACTACTAGTCATTGCTCTGCAGGTCTGCAGGTTCAGTGAAAGGATGAGGCTCTCCTGTGCCTTCAGGAAACACCCTGACACTTCCAGCTTTGTCACTTATCGCCCACCTCTTATTTTATTCCAGTTTATAGTCCCTTCCCGGTCCAGTGATGGGACTTGACAAGTCATCTTTCCAATCATTCAGTTCACAGAAGAAGGAAATACCTTTCTTACTGTAATTCAGCCAGTTTAAATACTCAGTGTCTAAAGCTGGACCAGGATGTGGGTCTTCTGACCCTCAGTCTCATACACCCTTCACTCATCAAGCAGAGTATAACAACCAGAAGTAGAGATTATGAAAATTAATTGTTTGGTTTCAAGAATCAGGTTGGAGAGTGGGCTCAGGACGGGCCTATTTGGTCTGTTTGACTGGTTTTCAGAGTTGGAAAGAGGGGCCATTTCTTGGGTATTGCACGAGGCTCTAAGTATTATTCTTTAGAACCCTTTTCAATTTTGCTTGCAGAAACCTGACCTCCTGCATTCATTATCAGTCAGGAGACATATTCTTGGACAAGCCATTGATTTTTTATTTGCCTCAGCTTCCTCATGTGTAAATCAGAATAATAGTTACCATATTACTACTGGTAAGAGATGATATGAGCCATCTGCTCTCCCTGAGTTTCTTGTGTAGGAGGCTGTTCACTCTGGGGCTGATCTAAATCAGTGGTTCTTAAGGTGTGGTCCCCATAGCAGCAGCAGCATCACTTGGCAACTTGTTAGAAATGTAAATCTTTGGTTGGATCCCTTACCTGCTGTATCATAAACTCTGCGGTAGAGTCTAGCAATGTGTGTTTTAATGAGTCTTCCAAGTGATTTTTCATGCACACTAAAGTTCGAGAACCCTGATCTAAATAATTCTTTCTACTAAAAGACAACCTACAGAATGGGAGAAGATATTTGCAAATGACGTATCAGATAAAGGGCTAGTTTACAAGATCTATAAAGAACTTCTTAAACTCAACACCAAAGAAACAAACAATCCAATCATGAAATGGGCAAAAGACATGAAGAGAAATCTCACAGAGGAAGACAGAGATGGCCAACAAGCACATGAGAAAATGCTCTGCATCACTTGCCATCAGGGAAATACAAATCAAAACCACAAGGAGATACCACCTCACACCAGTGAGAATGGGGAAAATTAACAAGGCAGGAAACCACAAATGTTGGAGAGGATGCGGAGAAAAGGGAACCCTCTTACACTGTTGGTGGGAATGTGAACTGGTGCAGCCACTTGGAAAACTGTGTGGAGGTTCCTCAAAGAGTTCAAAATAGACCTGCCCTACGACCCAGCAATTGCACTGTTGGGGATTTACCCCAAAGATTCAGATGCAATGAAACACCAGGACACCTGCACCCTGATGTTTCTAGCAGCAATGGCCACAATAGCCAAACTGTGGAAGGAGCCTCGGTGTCCATCGAAAGATGAATGGATAAAGAAGATGTGGTCTATGTATACAATGGAATATTACTCAGCCATTAGAAACGACAAATACCTTCCATTTGCTTCAAGGTGGATGGAACTGGAGGGTATTATGCTGAGTGAAGGAAGTCAATCGGAGAAGGACAAACAGTGTATGTTCTCATTCATTTGGGGAATATAAATAATAGTGAAAGGGAATATAAGGGAAGGGAGAAGAAATGTGTGGGAAATATCAGAAAGGGAGACAGAACATAAAAACTCCTAACTCTGGGAAACAAAGTAGGGGTGGTGGAAAGGGAGGAGTGCGGGGGGTGGGGGTGAGTGGGTGACGGGCACTGAGGAGGACACTTGACGGGATGAGCAGTGGGTGTTATTCTGTATGTTGGTAAATTGAACACCAATAAAAAATTAATTTATTACAAAAAATAAATAAATAATTCTTTCTGCTTTCCTAAAGCATAGAAAATACTCATGGAACTCAGAGAATTAAAAAAGAAACACATGAAAATAGACCAATGATCACAGATCACTAATCATGATTAGTGGAAGGAGAAAACAAATGTTCTGTAGCTCTATTCTATGATTTTATTAATAGCTATGGTGCGGGTGGGGGGTGGTTTGAAAATCTGTGTCTGTAAGCTCCGTAAGGCAGGGGCCACACCTGACATGTTCCCTATTCTTTCTCCAGCATTTATCATAGTACCTGGAAAATGCTTGGTACTTAATATTCTTTGAAGAATGAATGAATGAACATTAAGAATGCTTTGCACTAAAACATGTGGAAGAAGAATAAAATTGGACAAGGAACAAGTTCAAAGTCCAAGTTTGATCCTCTAGCTGGGTAGATTTTATTGAGTTGCTTCCTCTGGACTTGAGGGTCCTCAAGATGGTCCTTAACCATCTGTGCAGTGGTAAGATTGAACTATACTTGCTATTGGGAGGACCTGCCCACCCCACCCCCCACCCCCGCCTCTAACAGTGAATCATCTGTTAAAGAAGGTGCAAGGGCAAGGTGAGTGTGGATGAAATCTTAAGCTCCATTAAGGCTTACTTTAATTAGCCCTTTTCTCATGGGGTTCCCATATCTCCATCAATCCATCAAGACTTTCCTTTTCCACAATATTGATTATATTTTACTCTCTGCTGTCTTTTGCCCTCCCCCAATTTTTAATAATTACATGCCCCTTAATTGAAAGAAATGGAATATATGCAGATTAAGGCTATTGAGGGTAGGGACTAACTGTATATATTATTTATCCCATAATATCAATATACTAGTATAGTATGGATCATATAACATAAATACTTCCTGAGCGTGGTTGGAGAAAGGCATTACTGGAACTAAAGAGGGTCACATAACTGTTGTGATCATAAGGGCCAGGATCTTAAAGCCCTGGGTATTAGATCTTGACTTAGAAGATGTGACCTTGGGCATGAAATTTATTCTCTCCCAAGTTCAGTTTCCCAGCTGTAAAGTGGAAATAATACTTTATAGAGCTATTGTGAATAATAAATATGGAATGTGAAAGCGTCTACTACAATGTCTGGTGCATAATATGCACTTAATAAAGTATGGTTCACATTCTTCATTTTCACATTTCTCCATGAACTAGCTTTCTTTTTTTAAGATTTTATTTATTTATTCATGAAAGACACACAAGGAGAGGCAAGAAAGAAGCAGGCTCCCTGCAGGGAACCTGATGTGGAACTCCATCCCGGGACTCTGGGATCACACCCTAAGCTGAAGGCAGACACTTAACCACTGAGCCACCCAGGCGTCCCCATAAACTAGCTTTCTAAGCATCCATCCAGTAGAACATGTACATTTATTTCTTTAGTCTCAGAACTCTCTTTAGGTACTTTTAGCCCTTAAGATTTCCAGAGACTGTTTTGAGAGATTCAAATAAAGAAGGCCACTGGAAGATTTGGAATAGAAATACAATCAAAAGTGTGTACAAGCGTGTAGACTGTGTGTAGAAGATGGTGCAAACTTGGGAATCTAAGTGATGAGGGCTGAGAAAATTTATTTGATGATTAGAATAAAGGAGTTATTTTAGGTCAGAATTCCATGAATGCCATAAGAAGCAGCATTCCCTTTGACTTCCAAATGGAAGTAATTTGATTTGATCTAAAATGCTTAAAACTAATCTAGGACACTCTCCCAACCAACATTTCCAGCTAGTAAGCTTTTAAGCTTATTTAATATTCTTCAAAAAATGTCCTTTGAGCTTCCAAAGGAAGGAAACGGGGGTCAGCAAGGGCAAAAGCCAGGAAATAATGAGGATATTTTTGTCTTACTGCACCAAACACATTTTGGTCATAGGTCTTGATAATTGTGGTCTCTCTAGTGGCCAAAAGTAGAGAAATGAAAGTCTGAAAGATGAAGCATATGACTGGGCAGTCCTTTCCAATCATGCCTGCCATCCAAACCCTGCAAACGCAAGGGATAGTTCTTAGAACAAAACTGTCAGGAAAAGAGCCTGCATTCTTATATCATCTTCTTCCAGATTCCAACATCCCAGGCCAGTGACGCTATCCTGTTTTAGAATTGAAGAGCAGTTGGAAGATATGAGTATTTTCCAAAACAACTTCACAGAATAAAATAGAGAAGGAGGACAGGATTGGCTTAATCATTTTGTAAGTGAAGACAAAGAGAGAACTTTGATTTTATCTCTTTCATATTTTACGTACTATGAAAGGAACTACTTGATGTTCAGGCAGGGAAACAGACAGCCACAAAGATGGAGCTGCCACCATCAGATGACAAGTTACATGAAGCCAGGGCATTAAGCATGAAGAAAGTAAGGATTGGGAAGTTGTTGGAGTCATAGGTAAACATTTAAAACTCAATAGGTTTGGGATCCCTGGGTGGCACAGCGGTTTGGCGCCTGCCTTTGGCCCAGGGCGCAATCCTGGAGACCCGGGATCGAATCCCATGTCGGGCTCCCGGTGCATGGAGCCTGCTTCTCCCTCCGCCTGTGTCTCTGCCTCTCTCTCTCTCTCTCTCTCTCTCTGTGTGTGACTATCATAAATAAATAAAAATTAAAAAAAATAAAATAAAACTCAATAGGTTCTTTGCATTATGTCCTCAAATAAAAAAGCATTTTAACATCTCATCCTACATGAGAACTGGAAATCAACAGGTATTATTAGTACATGGTCTCAGGGAGAGTCTTGTGAACCCTGTGTGTGGAGAGGAAACCTTCAGAGAACCCACAGGCTTTGGCTGGATTGGGTGAGAAATCAAAGATGGATGTGCTCTAGAAAGTGCTGGAAAATACTGAAGGAATGACAGGAAGTTAAAATGGAAGGTTCAGGAAAGGACCCTATATCACTGTTTTATTAAGAAGCATTTCTCAAAGACAGTTCTGCACTGTTTGTGTTCCATGAGGTAGATACCTAACAGTAGACAAAATCTTACTATGGAGCACCAGAAATATAGATAGCAAATACCTTTTCAGTATAACTATGAATCCAGAGAAAACCAGACTTTAAATTATTGATTGATTCCAAGACATTACTAAAATTCAGACAAAAATAATTTTTCATTATTTTTCTAACCTTTGATTTCTTGGACTTTTCATAGAAACAAAGTAGCCTGGCTTGAGGTTACTCATTTTTCATAAAGCAAAATTTCTGTAATTATTCATAAAGTCAAGCTATTTGATCTAGAAATTTCAATTTCTCCCTGTCTTTATGTTGAACCCCATGTTTTTGCCTCTTATTCATTTGTCAGGAGTGGTGATTACTTTTTTCTTTCTTTCTTTCTTTCTTTCTTTCTTTCTTTCTTTCTTTCTTTCTTTCTTTCTTTCTTTCTTCTTTCTTTCTTTCTTTCTTTCTTTCTTTCTTTCTTTCTTTTCTTTCTTTCTTTCTTTCTTTCTTTCTTTCTTTCTTTCTTTCTTTCTTTCTTTCGAACCAATTTTAATCAATTGATAGAGGTTAGGAAGGAAGAGTGCCATGATTGATGACCAATGCCTGTGGATTGGAGGAAGTATATTTTTTTCATGCCTTGCAGTTTATTCTTATTTATAAATTTCTAATCAAGAATGATTGCTATAGGGACACCTGCGTGGCTCAGTGGTTGAGTGTCTGCCTTTGGCTCAGGTCATGATCCTAGAGTCCTGAGATTGAATTCTGCATCAGGCTCCCCACAGGGAGCCTACTTCTCCCTCTGCCTGTCTCTGCAGAGAGGTAGGGAGAGGGGTAGGGAGGAGCAGGCTTCCTCTGGGGAGCCCGATGCGGAACTTAATCCCAGGACCCCAGCATCACGACCTGAGCTGAAGGCAGACACTCAACCACTGAGTCACCTAGGTGCCCCTACTTAACTTTTTCTACCCAGGAAGAAAATTTATCAATTTCTGTAAAAAAAAAAAAAAACAAAAATTACTTTTAATTAATTTCCATGACCCCTAGCTTGTTACTCTCTTCCCTATTCTATCTTTCTTTCTCCCTTTTTTTTTTTTCTTCTGGATCTGACCTCTTGATTAACATAGGGTTTGGTGAAGAATTTAAGGCACAGATCCAATGATTTCAGGTCTATATAAAAAACGCAGTTTCCCAGGTGTCTACCATCCCCATCTTGCAGTGTTAAAATTAGAATCCTGGAGCAGCAAGAGAGACAGTTTCTTCTAGATTTTGAGTCTCTAGTGACATACCCCTGGCAAGGGACAAAGCAGTGCTCTCGGCAGTTACTATAGACATTTCTGCTCCAGTCTGCCCCAAGGTAAAAGTAGCATTTCTGAACAATAGCGTCATATAAAAAAAAAAGGGTCTTAAAACTGGAAGAGAACAAAACCAAAGGTAAAGGAAACTGGGGAAATGTTATTTATAAACCAGCACTGCCCAGAGTGTATAGTTTGATAGACTGAACTCTGCCTTTAATGGATGTTATCTTTAGTTTTTCAATCTCTAGTGAGGTGCTCTGATTGTATAGGACTCCAGAACAGTGCACATACACTGTGTGACCATTCACTTTTACCGTGTGCAGAGCCATTGGTAACTCCCAGCAGATGGGCGATTGAGTGGGCGTCAGCCTTCTCTCAAGATATTCTGTAAGCAGAGTTCCTCTCATAGAGCCTGTTCAAAGTCTGGTACCTTGTTAGTTGTTACTTTAATGTTGTCTACTTTATGCTGTTTACCATCTTCATTTTAAAATCTCTTCCTTGGGCAGCCCTGGTGGTGCAGCAGTTTATCGCCACCTGCAGCTTGGGGTGTGATCCTGGAGCAGCCCTGGGATCGAGTCCCACGTCGGGCTTCCTGTGTGGAGCCTGCTTCTCCCTCTGCCTGTGTCTCTGCCTCTCTCTCTCTGAATAAATAAATAAATCTTTAAAAAAAAATCTCTTCCTTATTGATCATCTTGGCATTCTTAATGAAAAAGAATTGGAAGAGAAGGATGCTTTAAGATAGTCACAAATAAAACATTTTAAATAGTCAAACACAGAAGAGTGAAATAAAAATAATCAAACTTAAAAATACATATGCAATGAAGAACGTAAGCCCACACTTCATGCCATATGCAGAATTAACCCCAAACATATTCAAATGTAAAACCAAGAACTATATATAAAACTTCTAGAAGAAAACACAAGGATGAAATACTTATGACCTTGTGTTAGGCTAAGATTGCTTAGATACAACATCAAAACCCTGATCCATAAACATACAAAAAAATGGCTGAATCTGACTTTGTCAAAATTAAGAATGTCTGTTCTTTGAAAAACATTGGGAGAAAATATATGTAAATAATATATCCAATAAAGGACTTGTACCCAAAATATCTAAAATCACTCAAACTCAACAGTAAAAAAAAAAAACAAAACAAAAAGACACAATTAAAAATGGGCAAAATGTTTGAACAAAGAAGATATATGGTTAACAAATAACCACGTGAAAAGATGTTCAATATCATTTGTTATTAGAGAAATGTAAATTAAAACCACAATGAGCTATCATTCAAGCCCGCTAAAATGAATAAAGTTAAAAAAGACTAACCACACTGCATGTTAGTGAAGATGTTGATGAACTGGACCTTTCACACTCTGCTGGTAGCAATGCAAAATGGTGCAGCCACTTTGGAAAACAACTTGGCAGTGACTCAAAAAGTTAAATATACACATACTGTATTTCCCAGCCATGCCATGCCTAGGTATTTACCAAAGAGAAATGAATGCAAATATTCATACAAAGACTTGTATATGAATGTTCATAGCAGCTGCATTTGTCATAGTCTCAAGGTGGAAGCAGTCTAAATGTTCATCAGCAGATAAATGGATAAACAACTGGTGGTATATCCATATATTGGAATATTATTCAGCAAAAAAAGGAATGAATTTATGATCCATGTGACAACATGGTTAAGTCTCAAAATAATTATGCTAGGTGAAAGAAGCTAAACAAAAAAATAGTGTATCCTGCATAATTCCATTTATATAAAATAAAAAGGCAAACTAATCGATAGTGCGAGAAATCAGATTAGTGGTTGCCTGATCCAGGCCAGTATGGAATGGGAACAGGGAGGCATTACAAAAGATTGGGAGGAAGCTTGATGGGTCGATGGATATGTTTATTATTTTAATTATAGTGATGATATTACTGTTATATAACATCAAAATTGATAAAATTTTATACATTTAGTAAGTTAGCTTATGTCAATTTATTCAGTATGTCAATTGTACCTGAATAAAGCTGTTAAAAAGAAAGGTAAAGAAAAGGGAAGGGAAGGGCAGGGATGAGAAAGACAAAGAAAAGAGGAAGGGTGAGGGGTGCAGGAGAGGCCTGGACCAAGAGCCAGAGACCTGGGCTGGGATCTCAGATCTGTCATTTACTGACCATGTATCTGTTGTGAGTACATTGCAATCTTCGAGCCTCAGCTTTCTTATCTATAAAATGAGGCTAATAGTATCTATAATATAATATTCATCTCATGCACAGATAATGTATATAAAATATTTTTTGCAATATGCCAAAATGGTCAGTAGTTATCGAGCATTATTATGAATATTATTGACAATACTTATGAAGCAGATGCAGCAATTTGGGGCATTCCACACCCACCTTGAGAGGAAATGTCTGGAGTACCCTAGGGTGGGAGGGATGATAAGATGGGTATGGGGAGGAAAGAAGACGCAGGGGTGCTCATCTTTGGCTATGAGACAGAATATAAACCCTGAAACTTGTCAGACCACTCATCACACAGGAAATGTACTGCAGCTGCTCTCCTGTTTGGGGTCTACAGGTCCCAGCATGCAATGCTCCAATTTAATACGGGCCATGGAGCACTGCTTGTAGGGACTTGCAGTTTCTGTGGGCTACCCCCAGTAGAGGAACTGAAGCAGAAACAGGCAATAAATTCTTAATGCATTGCACAGATTATGCATCATGTTATTTTTGAACAAAAAGCCACATTGTGTTTTCCTTGTAAGTGAAAATACATTTATGCTTACCAAAAGGTGGCCACCTATCGCTTGGATACTGTAGAAAGCTCTTATAAACATAGAAATGTTTGTAAAGAATTTGTTTGTTTAGAAACATGCAAATGCTGTTCCAAAAAAATATCTATAGTTCTTCTTTCTATTAAACATCTAGTCCTTGGACAGCTCAGAGTGTGGAAGTAAATGCAAAGCACTAAGCCAGTCAAATCTAAATCAGACTTTAATAAGGGAATGTCATATTTCATTTATAAGCTTCTCTTCACCTCCTTTTCTTGTGTTGTCAAGTGAAAGAAAAGCTAGCTTTATAATTACATGGCTGCTTCAGCTTCAGATTATACGTGAAGTCTCACATTATTTGTCCACACCTTTCTCTCTCAATCCTCATCCCACCCCCTCCCTTCTCCATCAGGCGCCCCCCCCCCCCGCGCCCGCCCCCAGCGAGGCTTCCTTTGGCATACTTCCTTCCCTCCTAAGGGGCTGCCAGAATGATGCAGCTCTGTTGATGAAGCTGCTGGATGGTGGTGGCCCTTATTAACTTAGGGGTGACAAGCAAAAAAGAAAATCAAATAAAATATGACAATTGTGAAATGTGTGTCACTGGGGACCATCATCCTAGCCTAACTAGGTAGAAAATTAGGTGATTTTGGTTTCCACTGCTTATCGGAGTGTGATATCAAATGGAACTTAACTTTGACAGATGTTTACCCTTTTTCTTTTTTTTTTTTTAAAGATTTTATTTATTTATTCATGAGAGAGACAGAGAGAGAGGCAGAGACACAGGCAGAGGGAGAAGCAGGCTCCATGCAGGGAGCCCAACGTGGGACTTGATCCTGGGACTCCAGGATCACGTCCTGGGCTGAAAGCAGGCACTTAACCACTGAGCCACCCAGGGACCATTCAGAACATCCCCACCATTCAGAACATCTACCCCTGAGGTCGGTTCTCAAGATTGGGCTTAGCGTTTGCCACTGAATGTTAGGATCCTCAACCCTCGTTAACAACTTGGCAAAGATGTTTGCAGCAGTAACAACAGAACCCCATCCAATTATGTTTTGCGGTAGCCTCTTTTCCTCCTAGTCACGGGTAATGGCCTCGTTGGTCACAGAATAGGAAGTAAGTCCATGAAGCCAGTACTGAGTATTGGAGACCATCATATTGTTCCCAAGAAAGTGGTATTGTAACGAAGATACCATCGAGGATCACAGTGTGGAATGGAGCTATGTTACTTTGATTCTATTTCCTGCAGTGATACACTTGGGTTATTTTGTCTGGGTCACATCCATGATAAGGTGGTCAGTTTTGATTGTAGGCTTGATCTGAATTTAGTGGCAAGGGATAGAAGGAGAGATGTGTCACAGATCCTTAACAGTGACTAGTAAGGACTGAAGAAATTTTGGATAAATCTATTGTGACAGTAGGTCACATGGAATAGATGATAATGTTTTCATTTCTCCTGTAGACAAAATATTATTTAGGCAATGCTTAAAAGTAGATATTATCGTTGACTCTATCACTGGAAACTTATAGAGAGAATGAACGTATGGGAGAGTCTCAGACTTGTAAGGAACCAAGGGATTTTTTTATTCTCTCCCTGACATGTGAATCCTGCAATAAATAGCACCACAGCCTTCCTTTGGAAAATATTTGGTGAGAGGGAACTCATTACCTCAATGTTACTGGATAGTTCTGTTAGATAGTTCATCTTTCTTAGAGCCAAAAGCAGCCTCTCAGAGTTTGAACCACTTGATCAAACTGTGCATTCTAGAGCCTCTGAGAAAGTGAATCCTTCTTCTGCCTGAGAGCCCTCAAGTTTTTTTGACAGCTCTCATATCTCCACGAAATTAATTTACCTAGTAAAAACTCCTCACTTCTTTCAGTAGTGTCTTGCCAAATCTCCCCTAGGGTCTTACACAACTCTTTGCGCATAGTAGGCCCTCAGGGAATGAATGTTGACTTGAGAAAATTCTCACATCACCTTGTTCTGAATCCCACTGAGATGCTTCTGACTACTGTATTCCATTCAGATTCCACTCCATACACCACAGAGACAGCAGTGATTCCTGAGTTGTTTTGATGCCAAAACATCTATACACAGTTGAATTTAAACTTCCTATTTCCTCCAGGAAGGATCATGACTGATCCTCCCGCAGGTGGATGTCCCTTTCTCATTTTAATTTTCACCAAATGCTCAGAGAAGACTATTTAGGAGAAAAAATGAGTCCGTATAAACCGATCTCAAATGAAATATCTAGGAAGAAAACTCAAGCTTTGAGTAGAAGTTCTTTTATTCTCCCTACTTGATGAGAAAAAGTAAAAGTCTTAGAATAATTTTATTTTATTCAGTTTTTATTTTTAATATTTTAATTTAAATTCAATTTGCCAACATATAGTATTAACACCCAGTGCTCATCCCATCAAGTGCCCTTCTTAGTGCCTGTCACCCAGTAACCCGATCCCCCCCACCCCACCCCCTTCTACAACCCTTTGTTCATTTCCCAGAGTCAGGAGTCTCTCATGGTTTGTCTCTCTCTCTAATTTTTCCCACTCAGTTCCCCTCCTTCCCTTATAATCCCTTTCACTCTTTTTTATATGAGTGAAACCATATGATAACTGTCTTTCTCTGATTGACTTATTTCACTCCCCATAATACCCTCCAGTTTCAAACACATCAATGTAAATAGTGAGTATTCATCTCTTCTGATGGCTGAGTAATATTCCATTATATATATATATATAGACCACATCTTCTTTATCCATTCATCTGTCGATGAACACTGAGACTCCTTCCACAGGTTGGCTATTGTGGACATTGCTGCTATAAACATTGTGGTGCAAGTGTTTCGGTTTTTCGCTGCATCTGTATCTTTGGGGTAAATCCCCAGCGGTGCAGTTGCTGGGTCGTAGGGCAGATCTATTTTTAACTCTTTGAGGAACCTCCACACAGTTTTCCAGAGTGGCTGCACCAGTTCACATTCCCACCATCAGTGCAAGAGGGCTCCCCTTTCTCCGCATCCTCTCCAACATTTGTTGTTTTTGTCCATTGTTTGTTTGTTGTCCATTGTTTGTTTGTTGTCCATTTGTTCCTGTCTTGTTAATTTTCCCCATTCTCACTGGTGTGAGGTGGTATCTCATTGTGGTTTTGATTTGTATTTCCCTGAATGCCAGTGATGCAGAGCATTTTCTCATGTACTTGTTGGCCACATGTAGATCTTTGGTGAAATTTCTGTTCATGTCTTCTGCCCATTTATACTGGATTGTTTGCTTCTTGGGTGTTAAGTTTGATAAATTCTTTATAGATCTTGGATGTATATATGCCAAAACTTCTGATTTTATCATCTTAGCATCTTTCTTATTTGCTCATGGACTGTTTGCCATCACTATGGTCATTAACCTTTGGAGGAAGCTTTTTATCTTTGACTGGTCAAGCGGAGCATTATGAGAATTGGGACCCTGGCTTAAATAGGCACCCAGCAATTTATCAGCAAATAAGCAACAGAATTTTAATTATGGGGCAGCCCGGATGGCTCAGCGGTTTAGTGCTGCCTTCAGCCCAGGGCCTGATCCTGGAGACCTCGGATCGAGTCCCACGTCAGGCTCCCTGCATGGAGCCTGCTTCTCCTTCTGCCTGTGTCTTTGCCTCTCTCTCTCTCTCTGTGTCTCTCATGAATAAATAAAAAAAGTATTTTTTAAAAAAAATAATTTTAATTATGTCAGTGCTTTTCACTGACCAAGTTGCAAATTATAGCCAACACTTCAATAAAATAAATTAGAATAGAATTGGATTGGCTGTATTGGAGTTCATTAACAAAGTGAGGTTAAGAGTTGTATGAAGTTTTGTTTCTATTATATTCATTAATTCAACATGTATTTACTGAGCACCTACTATATACCAGGCACTGTTCTAGGTTCCTGGGATATATCAGCAGTCAAGCAAAGATCCCTGACCTCATGGTGCTTACCTTATGAGATGAGAAATTGGTGAATAAATAATAAGCCTAATAAGTAAATTATGTGGCATAGTAGAAGGTGATAGTGTATGACAAAAAGAAAAAAAGTGACATAAAGTAAATGATATTAGGAATTACAGGGGTGGGACATGGTTGTTGTTTTAAATCAAATCAGGGCAGTCCTTGTTGAGCCACAATTAAACGGAGACTTGCAGCAGATGAGGGAGTTGGCCATGTGAATACTGGAGGAAGAGTACTGTAGGCAGTGGGAACAACAAGTGCAAAGGTGCAAAAACAGGAGTTCCTGGAATGGCAAGGGGCCATGTGTTTAGAGAGGAATGAGTGGAGGGTGAGAGTGTCCAAGAAGTAAAACATGGACCAGATCCATATGGCACGATAGGCCATTGTAAGGATTCTGTCTGCTATGCTGAATGAAACTGGGGACTGCTCAGGGTTCTGAGCAGAGGAGTGGCATGTATATGGACTATGATAGAAATGAATCTGGGTTTCTAAGGAAAAGACTATAAGAGATGAACATGTCATGAAAGTATAAACATCCCTTTCTGTTTTCAGTGTGTTGGAATGAAACATAAACCTTCATAGAAGGTCTCTTAAATTTTGCAGTTGGTTTACCAAGCCTCAGTGAAAATAAGAATCAGTGGGAGCTTTTTAAAGATCCTGCTTTCCAGCCTCATTCCAGATCTACTGGAGTAATATGTGTATTGATAATAAGCGCTCAGGAGATTTTTTTTTAAGGATCAAGAACATTTGCAAATCATTGACTTTTTGAAAGATCTGAGTTCAGGTCCTCCCACTTCCTAGAACTGAAGCTTCATCAGATCACGTGAGCTAGAGCCACAAAGAACACTCAGGAAACAGGAACTATGTTAAGCCCTGAACATTTCTCAAGTGCAGCATTTGAGACTGGGAGTAACTGGTAAAGGATTCAGAAGGGAGTGATTTATAAGAAAATGAGTTCTGCTTGTGAACAATTAATTAGTCACACTGAAGGTCTATCATGCTGTTTGCTAACTGCTCTTAGAGAGTCATGCAGGCCTGCTGAAATCTGTAAGCCCAGGTCCCCTTTGATCTGGCTAATTATAGTGAAGCATGAAAAAAATGTTAATTGCTTGACTCTTGGCTCCTGTTTTCCTGAGCAACATGCTCCTGTACCCTGGCTCACTCTGGGCCAGCCGCTTGTCAAGCCTCTGAACACACGGTTGATGCCTCTTCAGAAAAAAAAAAACGAAAAAAAAAAAAAAAGAAGAAAAAGAGAAAGAAAAAGAAAGGAGAAAAAAAGGGGGTGGGGGAAGGAAACAAATCAAAAAGCAAAACAAAACAAAAACAAAAACAAAAACAAAAACAAACAAACAAAAAAAGAACCACCGGGGAGTATCTTCTGATTCTGTGTTCTTTAAGTCCCTTGGCTTCTCCTGGAAGTTGTCCGTCTAGCTGATCTTCTGGGGGAGGGGCCTGTTGTGCTGATTTTCAGGTGTTAGCAGTTGGGGGAGCTGCTGTGCCCCTGCCTGGTGCAGGGCTCGGTGGGGGTTGTTTACCCCGTGAGGCCGCAGGAGGAACAGCCCCAGTGGCGGGGCAGCTCTGGAAACCTGGATTCAGCTCCGGCAGGAACTCCGTCTGCAGGGCCTGGAGGCTCCGGGGCGGGGCCGCTGATCTGCTCAGCTGGGGCAGGAGCGTCCTTGCTGTCCTGGGCCCTCCCGGCCTCTGCCTGTCCCGGGGGAGGCGGGATCCTGGGCTGTGTCCCGGCGCCCTGTGCTCCGTAGCCTGCGCTGGTGGATTCGCGCTCCCGGGCCGCGCAGCCCCCTCCGCGGAGCCGCCGCCCGAGCCCCTCCGAGCTGCTCCTGGAACCGCGCAGCCCCCTCCGCACGGAGCGTCTTCCTCTGCCCGAGCCCCTCCGAGCTGCTCCCGGGGCCCCGCAGCCCCCTCCGCGGAGCCGCCGCCCGAGCCCCTTCAGCTGCTCCGGGTCCCGCCGGGTCCCGCCGTGCGCGCTGCAGCCCTTAGGGAGCTCGGCGCACTCTCCTGGGCGCGCAGTTGCTGTTACTGTCCCAGGGAGCCCGAGGGCATCCTCGCCCTCCTGGGTCCTGCTCCAACTCCCCGCGAGCCCCTTTCCCCCGGGAAGGTCGGTGCAGCTCCTGCCCCTCCGGGACGGGGCTCTCCTGTCCTGGGGACACTCGCCCCGGCCTCAGCCCGGCTCCTCGCGGGGCCCCTCCCCCTTGGAGGCCTTTGTTTCTTTATTTCTTTTTCCCCGTCTTCCTACCTTGATAGATGCGCGAACTCTTCTCACTGTAGCATTCCAGCTGGTCTCTCTTTGAATCTCAGGCCGAATTCATAGATTTTCAGGATAATTTGAAGGTTTTCTAGGTAGTTTGGTGGAGACAGGTGATTTGGAGACCCTACTCCTCCGCCATCTTGCTCCTCCCCCCCTGATGCCTCTTCAGAAACTCCACGACCACACTAAGAGTAAATTCCCAGCCTGTGCTCCATGGAGTGAATGAAAGAGAGTAGGAGACAATGAATCTTGTTTTCTTCTTGCTTTTGCAAAATGCCACGAATAACTATTCTCCGCAGTGCTGATGTGGTAGAGAATTCCAGAGGTAGAGTCCATGAGAAGGCTTAATGTATTTCACAGGAAAACCGTTAATGATTGTCAGGGGGTGAGAAATTAGGGGCTATTTTAGGCCTGGAATTGGATTTGTTTCAATGCACAAATTTTAGAAAGTCTAAAAATTGAATTTTAACTGAACTAGGTTGAAGGAAAAAGTACATTCTATGATGGAAGGAAAAAAGTCTGGCTGTTAAAGAAAGATGATTTCCAATATTGTAATAGAACAGAGTAATAACATGAGATGGGAGATGGATACTATTAGAGCCTGTGCTGTAGTGAAAGGTGTATTCACCTAAAAGATATTGAAAGTTAAATAATGTCTGAAAGAGATATTGCCGAGTAAAAAGAATCTTGGGCTGGGAATCAGAAGACCATCAACCTGCTGTTGTCAACAGCAATGATGACACCCTCCTGGAGTAACAGTCAGAATTCACTGTGCACTGACTGTGTGCTGAGGTCATGAGAAGTGCTTCAGTTTTAACGTTTGCTTGTGAAGTAAGGACATAAGTTCTATAATTGCCCATGCTACACATTAAGAAGGGATACTTAGAGTGAGGAGTTTGAGCAATCAGGGTCTTCCAGCAACATGGCAGATCTGGATGGTCATCTATCCTGTGTGGCTGCAGAGTTCATATTCAGAGCTTTGGGGTCTGTTGCCACAGATCATAACTTCACATGATCATAGAGAAGCAGACATGGAGTTCTGGATCCAGAACTCAGAGACATGCTCTTCTCAAGTACAGAATGGAGGGAGGAAGGAACATGCCTCCGGCACAATCTTTCTCCAAAGTATAGTCTTCAAACCGGGGCCTCAGCATCACTTGGGAATGTGTTGCAAGCATACATTCTCATGCCCTACCCCGGACCCACTGAAAAACAAACTCCAGGAGTAGTTCTGAGCAATCTGTGTTTTCCAAAGCTTTCCAGGTGGTTCTGATGTTTGCCCAAGTTTTGAGAACCACTGGTTTCAGGGTACAATCCAGATTTCTTGTCCAAGCTGAGTTTAAAAATACATATTTAATATCATACCAAATATTGAGTTTGGTTTTGGTCACCATATTTAATTTGTTATGAAATTTCAGATAAAAGAGCTCGGGGATTTGTAGTTAACAAAAAGAGCGGGGTAGATTTCAAAAGGTTGAGAACACTCATTGCACAGTTCCTGGTCCTTAAGAAATGTGTTGTTTAACTAAGTGATCAGCATCTCCATTAATCTATCATCAGAGGGACGCCTGGGTGGCTCAGTGGTTGAGCATCTGCCTTTGGCTCAGGTCATGATCCTGGGGTCCCAGGATCGAGTCCCACATCAGTCTCCCCACGGGAAGCCTGCCTCTCCCTCTGCCTATGTCTCTGCCTCTCTCTGTGTCTCTCATGATATGTAAATAAAATATTTTTAAAAAATCTGTCATCAGATGCCTGATGAGGGAGTACAGGGAATGGATGCACCGATGGGGGGTAGGAGGAAGAAATCAGTTGAGTTCTGAAAGCAGCCTCGAAATATACAGAAGACTTTTATTTGAGGAGACAGTACAGGGTTTGAAGAAATCACTGAGCCAGGTCCAGGAGGGCAAGGCCAACAGAAACTGGCATATCTACGAGGAGCCAATTGGAAAGAGAGAAGAGCTTGGAAAGGAAGAGGAGACCAGTTTGTACTTTGCAGGTAAGTCTGCTAGAATGTTGAACCAAACAACCCAGGAGAAGAGTTCTCAAGCAAGAAGACCCCATCAGACGTGTGTGGGATTGATCAGTCAGGAAGGCTTCAGCTGCAAGAGCCAGAAACCTGATTCCGACTGGCTGAATCTAAAAGGGAGAGTTTATTTTATTTTATTTTATTTTTTTTTAAAGATTTTATTTATTTATGATAGTCACAGAGAGAGAGAGAGAGGCAGAGACACAGGCAGAGGGAGAAGCAGGCTCCATGCAGGGAGCCCGATGTGGGATTCGATCCCGGGTCTCCAGGATCGCGCCCCGGGCCAAAGGCAGGCGCCAAACCGCTGCGCCACCCAGGGATCCCAAGGGAGAGTTTATTGACTCATGTCATTAATGTCTAAGAATAGTCCAAGGGCTTCAGCAAGGTTATTACCTACGAGTTCCCTTCTTGCCATTCTTTATGCCGGCTCCCTTCTCAGGGAGGTGCCCTTCTTATGGCAATAAGCTGGTAGCCAGGAGCTTCAAGTCTATGTCAAATCCCCAGAAACCCAGGCAGTGTCCTAGAATTGAGCTTTGGGTTCAGATAAGCTGGACCAGGTCCATGCCCATCCTGGAAGGGGGATGGTCAGAGCTTCTGACCCCTCCACCTCATGGACTGCATACAGCAGTACAAGTAGGTTTCAGAAGAGGGGCTGCCTAAGTCCTGGGCAGCAGGTCTGTCCTCTGTAGGGATCCTGAAGTGAGGAAGGTTCAAGGAAGGAAGGTCAGCAACGAGGTTCCTGTCGTGATTCAGGTACAGATTGATCAAGGCTGGGCTCGGAATGGTTTCTTCAAAACCTCTTGAAGAGAACAAACTTTGACCATCGCGGAAAGAAATTATCACCATGGCTCTCATAACAGTGCAATAAAAGAACACCACCTTCTTGTCATGCCGGGAGCATGGGAGAGAGGTAGGTTGGTGCTCTTACCAGCCATAGTGGAGTTAAGAAATTTGGAGACACGGCAAAGCCTCACAATTGCACGCCAGGAGGTTTGTGTAGTTGCCAGTGTGAGTGCTGAGAGACTCCGTCAGTGCCATGGCCAGAGACGGAAACTGTGGACATTTGCTCTTGTGTCCCCCCTCCTTGAGTTCTTAACCCAGACAACTGGCAGTGCTTACATGCCTTTCTGGGTTTTTTTGTCAAACCGGATACCTTGGGGCTTGTTTATCCCTTCCCAGTGTCACACTGAGCTTTGAGAGCTGGGCTGCTTTTTGGATTCCTAACTTCACTCCAATTACTCAGACCTGCAGTCTGTACTGATTTCCTCTCCCTGATTTGCACCTTTGAAGTACATAATTTTGGGAGAAAAAGTGGCTAATACGACTCTATCAAGTTACAAAGTACCCCTGATAGTCCATGTTCTACATGGCAATGGAAAACGTGCAGAACGTTGGAAGCACTTGCACAAATGGAATGTGACACACTCATGTTAGCCAGCTTCGGCTCAACACTGCACCGTGTAGGTGCTTGCAAATGCTCTTCATCTTAATGGGACTGTGCACTAGGGAACAAAGTTTTCAGCTGATTCTTCAGAGGGCCTTGAATAATTCCGATTTGGGGAAAGTCACTGAAACTCTGTAGGTCTCACCTAGGACCCAGCCACTTATTTATCTTCTGTGGGATGGTTTGGAAGAATTACCAAAAAGACAGAGTGAAACACTGGAAAATAAAGTGATACTAAAATATTAGATATGCCATAGGGTAATATAATTTTAGAGCAAAATGGGGATGTTTGATGGCTTTTTAGTCTTATAACTGCTAGGCACTCTAGCTGAGGTTGATTTATCATGGTTCATGGCAGAAGCTCCAGTTGTAGCTAAGAAGAGTAAAGCTTCCCAAGCATGCTGGCACTAAAATCAGACGGTGTCTTCATTAGAGTATTAATCGCAGGAGAAATGGGAATTAAACTTGGCAACACGACAGAGAAGCTGACATCAGAGTTATTAAATCGAAAAGATTGCCACTCAAATCAAATCAGATAATGCCATTATCATCAGCTCAGCACTCTTAATGCTGTAAAGAGAGTGGAGAAAAGACCCTAAGTTAAACATCTGTGTGCTTCTCCCCCTATCTTTGGGAGTGCTGTCAAAATACCAGAAGACTAAGTATGAAATCAAAGCAGGAAGTCTTATGACTGATTGACTCCTATACAAATATTAAAGATTCATTAGTCACACAAAATTTTTCCTCTGGCTGTAAAAAAGTCAAAAAAGAACATCTTATTGCACGAGAGAAGTAAATTATGATAGTAAGTTTTCTTAAAAAAAAAAAAAAAAAGCATCCTTGGCTTTTCCGACAGGTTTGTTCCTCATGCCTGAGAGCATCTTTAGAGATGTAATGAAATTTCTACTGGGGATTTCGTTCAAGTTCCTGTAAATAGAAGCATTCTCTTTTCGTTTCTCTCCCTCAATCAGGGTGAAGTCAGTAAAAGTGGAGCCCACGTATCAAGAATAAAATCAGGGACACCTGGATGGCTCAGGGGTTAAGCTGCCTTCAGCTCAGGGCGTGATCCTGGAGTCCTGGGATCCAGTCCCACATCAGGCTTCCTGCATGGAGCCTGCTTCTCCCTCTCCTTGCATCTCTACCTATCTCTCTCTCTCTCTCTCTCTCTCTCTCTCTGTCTCATAAATAAATAAAATATTTTTTAAAAAAGAATAAAATCAGCTCTTTCAGACCTGTCACCTTGACCTTTTCCTTTTGTAGCGTTTGCAGTCAATGCCAGTAACTAAAGCCCTTGTGGTTTAGCAATCACCCAATTTCCTACCTCACTTTTGCCGAGCATTACCATAAAACCTGACCCAGTGCCCCTGTCTGCCTCTTGTGGAGACAGTAGTAAGTGGGGATTTGGCGTAAAGCCCATTAATAGATTTAGAAAGTAGTTTACTTGCTCAAGATCATGAGCCGAATGGTCTATCACTAAATCCATACTCCCTCCTGAAGTTTAATTGTTCAGAGTTATTTTTCTGGCTCCAGCCAGCTGTTGGAATTGGGATAAACCTCTGTGTTTTGGGTTGGAAACCGTTAGGATTCCAGTTAGTTTCATGGGGCCATCTGCAGTCTGCACAGCAGAGATGCTGCCCGTGCTGTGCCCTTTGCTCTGGGGATTACACTCCACCCAGAGCTCCTGGAAGGTAATTCCTGCACTTCATGCCCATCGCTCATTGGAAATGCCTTTGGCACAAGTGACCCCTGGATCTCTGTAGTAGCCAGCAGGGCCGATGTTTTCAAAAATAGGATGTCATTAGCCTTTTCACTAATAGATTGCCTGCCCTCCTGTGATTACTGTGTTAGGTCTAGCTGCTCACAGAGCTTCATACTCTTTTCTACACCTCTCTACTGGTGAGCTCACCAGTAGAGAGCAATGTATGCATAAGGGTTGTCTTTCTTCTGCAGGAAGGATGTCTGTCTTTGGCACACAAACACTTGGTCCTTCTCTGCATTTGGGAGGCATAAATGACATGCATGCATGCATTTTTGAGGTGCTGGGTGGAAAGAACATTCTTTGGGATCTTTTATATCACATCTCATAACACTGGTCTCATCAAGTATCAAGGGATTGAATTGGTTGAGCTCTCCATCTTTTTTTTTTCCTTCTCATCTAAACTTTCTATAGAGTTCCTATTAATTGAACCATGTGCCAGACACTTTATATCCATTCCCTTATTTTACTATATGTTTGCCCCAAGAGGTTGTTTCCATTGGCTCTAGGTAAAGAAACTGAAGCTCAGAAAAGTAAAGTAACTCTCAAGGTCACTGGCTGGTAAGCAATTGAGACAGCATTTCTTTCTTTCTTTCTTCTTAAAGATTTTATTTATTTATTCATGAGAGACACACAGAGAGAGGCAGAGGGAGAGTCAGGCTCCTCAAGGGGAGCCCAATGTGGGACTCAATCTCAGGACTCCAGGACAACACCCAGAGCCAAAGGCAGACGCCCAACCACTGAGCTACCCAAGTGTCCCAAAACAGCATTTCAATTCCAGGTCACTTGGTTTCTTAAAGCCTGGGCTCTTTCCACAGCACTGTTGGTCCCAATCTGGAGGTACAGCAGCATAAGCTGGCAAGTCACTAAAAGAATCCTTGAGTTACAGCATAGGCTTTTCCTATTTCCAGGCCAGACTTGAGGCCTGGCACTTAGGAGGCACATTACAAATATTAATTTGATGACCAGCAATTATTGAGATAGTAAGCAATCTCTAATGTTTGGGTTACGGGATGACCATATACTTATCAACAAATCCCAATATGGTTGTTGAAAGGAGATGCATCCTATTCTGTGTTAGTAGTACAACTCTTAGCTTTTCATTCCCAGCCTCTTAAAGGGGCATTGTTTCTTTTTATGCCCATAACTGAAATGTTGTGATCACTCAACAAATGCTTTGAAAACTAGAAAGAACAAGACAAGTGATATTATTCTTATAAACCATGATTTACTAGATGCACTGAATTCTATTAAATGAAATCACAGGTCAGAGTGCAAGATGTGGTAAGCTAGCAATGTAGCTTAGTAAGGAGGTTCTGGGAGATCCACACCCGGAAACCTAAAAGGATCCATCGACTTGAGATATACTCTCATGTTTATAAAATGTGTTACAAGGACTCAAGGTACAGTGAATGTACATGGAAAATAGACTTCTGGTTGGAGTCACGATGTCTGCTTCGGAAGGCCTCTTTTTCTTTTATGTCTGAACGTTGATTTAGTTCAACTGTTTTCCATCACTCCCTTCTACCAACAGATATGAATGTGGAGAGCAAAGAGAATCTGGGGTGGGAAACTGGAATGCAGTCATTACGTGTTCTAACTAAATGCCTAAGAATGACATGAAGTGTAGTACTATGAAGGTACAGACAGTTCATAGTCACAGAGCTAAATGACTTTCCTGCTTCCAGCTCATGTAATCAGTGGTACAAACAGTGTGCTAATAAAAAAAGGACAATTCTGTACTAATTAGAAAAGGAATGCTCATGGGACACCTGGGTGGCTCAGCAGTTGAGCGTCGGCCTTCGGCTCAGGGCCTGATCCCAGAATTTCGGGATTGAGTCCCGGGATCAAGTCCTACATGGGGTTCTCCCCGGAGAGCCTGCCTCTCCCTCTGCCTGTGTCTCTGCCCCTCTCTTTCTGTGTCTCTCATGAATAAATAAATAAATAAAATCTTTTTAAAAATAGGAATGCTCATAATCTCAGAGAAACATTACTCTGGCACTAGATAATCCTATTCTGTGAGGGCCACAATACAGTAAGTTGGAAAATTTTATTCAAATTGAATCTTAAATGATTGTGGAACCTACTTCAAATGAAGTACTCCAATGAATCTATAGTTTTGTGAGCTACATCTGTTAAAAGGGGGTTCTGTGAATTATTATTCACTTTGATGTTATTGGGATAATTGTTGACATTAGCTAGAAATGGCTTACAAATAAGAATGTAAACTTTATTTTGATCATGTAAACAGTGTTTGGAGCAGAGGCTAAGAGCATGATGGAGCTGAATGGGAGTGAGGGAGAAAGCAGAGGAGCTAGGCTCTGGAGGGAGACTGCCTGGGTCAAAATCCCATCTCTGAAGCTTTCTTAGTAAAAGGACCTCAGCCAACTTACTCTATCCTCTATAAAAGGACCTCTATCCTTCAATTTTCCCATATGTAAAATAGTGATATTAACAAGCTCTTAATTAATATTTTTTCATTGGCAAAAGGGGACATGAATGATGAAAAATAATGGGAACTGCTTAGCACTGTGTCTCCCTTAAGGGCAATACATAAAGACAGCACTGGTAATAGTCCTGCAAGTGATAACAACAGTTTTTGAGGCTATTATGCCTCTGCCATACTTTCCTGCCTTCTCACGTGGGAAGCTGTTCTAGCATGTGGTCATGACTGTAAACAAATACCACCTGCCCAGTGTATTGGAATGGTCTTATGGGAGACCACTGGCAGAATCAGAATCCCCTGCGTGGGACCTAAGGTTCTTTGACATGTTTAACACAGTGATTTTGTTTCTAATGGGAAGCAGATGAAGTTAACGTTCTATGATTGTTGTCTAATGTTTTAAGCAAGGTCTCCAAGTCCTTGAGGGATGAGAACATGTGCTGTGTTGAGAGTCCCCACGTCTCCATTAGCTTAGAGCTCATACTCTCTTGCTTCTCTCTATAGGAATAGGGACAAACTTGTCTCACAGTGTTCTAAACAGCTTAAGTGGGTAACCTGGATGTCACCATGCTGTCTTCTCTGAGGACATTGTGACAGCATTAGAGCACTCTGAGGTCTTACCCACAACACTCAATGGTCTCCTTAACAGACAAGGTGTAGAAGTATTGGGGTTGGGAGCGAATGTAATTACTGTCTGGTCTCTCAGCCGAGGATAACCATTGCTAATATTTCTGTATTGTACACCTGAAAATAACACTGTGATGTTGACTACTCTGGAATTTAAAAACAAAAACAAAAAAAATTGTGATTTGTGTGTGTGTGTGTGTGTGTGTGTGTGTGTGTGTGTGTGTTTACTGTGTACTTCCCAGGCTTTTATTTTTACTCTCTCTATGCATAGGTTTTGGCTTTGGTTTAAAAACTGGAGCCTATACTTCCTATGTAATTTGATATCATGTTTTTCACTTACTCTCAGAAGTATTTTCAGTCTTATTTCAAATTTTTCGAAAACAACTTTTATAAGGTTTAATATTCATGTAATATAACTTATTAATATTCTTTTATTATCTGATGTTAAAGTAGTCCTACACTATTGTAAATAATTCTTTGATGCTCATTGAGAACTATTTCCTTAAGATATTTTCCCAGAAGTAGTTACTACCTATTTTAAGTCTCTTGGTACAAATTGACAAATGACAGTTGTATTGGAAACAATGTAGATGGCCAATAGTAGGGGTATGGTTGTATAAATTATGGCATTTTCACATGACAGAATATTATGCAGCTATTAAGAATGTTTTAGAAGAATGAGAACATTGCTCATGCTATGAAGATTTGTGTTATTTGGAGAAAAAGGATAGATACATAGACAGAAAAAAAGGCATAAGGGAAATATCTCCACAGTGAATGCCTTTGGTTATAGATTTTTGATGACTTTATTTTCTCCTTTATTATTTTAGTGCATTCCAAAGTTTCTATAAAAAGTATGTACTGCTTTTATAATCAGGAAATTGTTTTTCTCAAAGCATTAAACTAAATGTATCATGGTGCTAAAGCTCTATCATTCATATGAATCCTTTGACTTTTTTAAAGCTCTTGAGCAAAAATAACACTACCAGCTTCACTAAGAAAATGAAAGTTCAATTCTTCTAGCTATTCAGTTCATATGCTCTGCTATTTTTATTTTTGGAGCAGTCAAGGAATGAAGTTACAGAGGGAGCCCACAGTTGCTACCCTCACCTATTAAAACATTTTCCCAAATTCAAATGCAAGCTGCATATACATACTGTGTTCATTTAGTAACTCATTTATGTATTCATTCTGAATTGTTTACTTTGAGTACTTACAGTGCTAGGACTGTACTAGGGACTAGGAGATAGAAAGATGAATGAATATTCCTGTCTTCCAGAAAGTCACAACTTAAGGTACTTTAACAGGCACTTGAGTCATGCCAAATTTTTAGGAAAGTTACCAGAAGTAACGTGAATTTCTGCCTTCTGCTATGTAAACATTTTTAATATTATTTCTCTTGATTTCTTTGACATCTTACCTGTGCAATATTTCTTACTTGACAACTGTGCTGTCCAATACAGTAGTCACTGCCTACATGTAGCTCTTTAAATTTAAACTAATTACAACTAAATAAAATTTTAAGTTCAGTTTCTTTGTCACACTAACCACATTGTACTTACGGGGCATATGTGGCTCGTGGCTACTGCATCAGTCAGTGCAGATATAGAGTATTTCCACTATAGCAGAAAGTTGTATTGGACTGCTGTGTTCTAGAAGGAAGTATATTGCACTCCTATCCTACCACCCCCACTCCACATCCTCACAAAGTCCTTCTTATGCTTTCATTATAGCCCCATATGAGGACTCCAGGGATTTCCCTCACAAGCGATCTTGCCCATCCTCATTAGACAGATAATCCTTACAGGGATGTGATGAACTGTAACTCCCAAATTAAAAAAAAAAAAAAAAAGTTGACTTATTTCTTGACTTCCAAATAAATTCCAGACTCTTCAAGCAAGCCTCCTATAACCCATCCTTCACCCCACCCCCCCCCAAGGCCATATCTAAGACTTCATCTAATGGCAACCATTCCCTATCTCCCAGGCTCCCTCTGCTCTCACTTGTCTCTGCTTACCCATCATGCTAACCCAGCTGTCAGAAATGCCATTTTCCCCTCATCATCCAGACTAGGAAACACTTCAAATGCGACCTCTGCCATGAGTCTTTCTTTAATCCCCATTCAGAAATCACCCCTCCCCACTTCTTGCTTATGGATCAGAATCTATCTGTGCTGCTTACATGACATTATTGCATTGTATTGTATTTCTTGCCCAATCCCTTTTTCCTCTTCTAGACTGTAAAGTCTCAGAGTAGTTTAAGTGTGCCATGGTATGACTCACAGATTTGTGTCGATTAAATGTAGAGGCACGTACCAGTCACTATATTTTAGTTGCAGCATTCAACTGTGTTAAATATCCATGTGACTCTTATTCTAGTGAAGTTTGGGTTGATTGTCCATTTTAAAGAGCTAATATTTTGCTCACATGCCTGATGTAATTGGAAGTACTAGGATTTAATACTGATCTTTTTATAGGACTTCTAGAAAAACCAGGGCCCATTAAACATGGAGAATTGCATTAGCAATAGAAAAATGTCTAAAGCCAAATAAATAGAAATGAGTAAGGAAGAGCTGTAGCCTTTAGCAGCTGTAATCTTCAACCTTACTTTCCAAATAAATGAGTAATTAAAGATTCTTTGAGGCTTTGTGGTGTTATTGTTTTAATTGCTGCTGTTATCAGTTCACATATCATAGTTGCAACTTTGTGGCAGACACTTGGCTTTATGGCTAATGACGTGGCCACAGTTGCTGCTGTAATCCTAGCATTAGGGACTACTTACTTCCCTAACCCCTCCAGCAAAGCTGCATTCACTGCATCCAGCATCATTTTTTTTTTCCACAGTGGAAATGGAGTTAACACAGAGATAGACACACACCTGAGAAATACCTTCCCACTGGCCAAATTAGGCCTATCTCTCCTTTGGTCATCCTATTAAGGCTTATCTATCCATGCACCCATTTAGAAACTATGATTTTGTCCACCCTGCTTTATTCCCCTAGCTGGCTTTTTATGAACATATTCCCCTCCTGTTTTGTACTGTATTGCATCTGTTCTCTCTATTCGGGGCATGAAAAATACCTTAACAGTGAATAGAAATGAGAGAGGTAGAAGAGGCTGAGTCCCATAGAATCTTCTTTATTCCATAATTTTATCTGTTTTGTTGTTGTTGTTAACTATTGCTCTTTTATTTGTTGTCTCCAGCTTTCCAACTTTTGGTACAGAAATAGCAGTTTTTATTTTATATTTAAGTAGTCTCTTTAATTTCATGTCTATTGCCTTTTCTTATTTATGTGCACTGATTTTTTGTTGTTGTTTGTTTGTTTGTTTGTTTGTTTTGCGACTCTCTAAACAGAAGTTTGTACTTTGCTCCAGCTCTCCAACAGTTGCGCAGAAAATCATTATTATTCTTTCAAAAAACCACAGCTTTCTCCATTCCTTTAGTATGTTGTTTTATTTTTTTTAATTTATATTTATTCATTTTTTAAAGATTTATTTATTTATTTTAGAGGGAGAAGGAGAGGCAGAGGGAGAGGGATAATCTCAGGCAGACTACCTGCTGATTATGGAGCTTGACTGGAGGCTCAATCTCATGACTCTGAGATCATGACCTGAGCCAAATTTGTTTTTAAAGATTCTATTTATTTATTCATGAAAGACACGGAGAGAGGCAGAGACATAGACAGAGGGAGAAGCAGGCTCCTCACATGGAACCCAATGTGGAACTCGATCCCAGGACCCTGGATCACAACCTGAGCTGAAGGCTGATGCCCAACTGCTGAGCCACCCAGGAGTCCCAACCTGAGCCAAATTTTAGTCAGACCCTCAACCGACTAAGCCACCCAGGCACCCCCTTTAATTTATCTTGTAAATATACATAAGTATGAAAAGTCATGGAATCATATTATTATATACCTATTTTAAGATTCATAGGAGCTAATAGAGCATCAAATTCAACCCTTTTGAAGAAATATTGGCCTAGGTAACTGAACTACTTTGTCTAGCACCCCTCCTGCTCAGGGGCCACACTGGGACTAGAACACAGGTCCCCTGACTTCCAGGTTAGTGCTCCATTTTAGAAATTCTTTGGTTCTAGAAATAGAAAAAATTATCAGCTTTGCAAAGCGATTCCTCAGGGTTGTATAGTAGTATCCTAGATCTCCCAATAGTTAGTGTTCAGGTCTTAATGCCATTGTTCAATGACTTCTGCACACCAGTTACAATGTGGACATCAACCACAACCACTTGATGAGATGCCACAAAGCCTTCCACAGCAAAGAACAGATCAGGACTCAACAAACTTGCTGGCAGATCTGTTTTTGTAAGAAACAACAAATTGGAGTCTTTAAATGATATTGCGTCAATCACGCATGAGAGATGGGGCAAAATGAAAGTAAACCCAACAGATAAAGGAAGGTGTAGGAGCCACATAAACTGATCAGATTTCTGTTAAGGAGGGGTTTGCCTACAACTTCCATGTTCATGATGAAGGACATAGCATCTGAAATCATCTACAAAGTCACCGCTTGAGTCCAAGCGGTATATATTTGTGACAATGTACTTTTGAAATTTTGTGCTATGATAAATATCCAGACTGTTTTAAAATGTATCAGCACTATTCATTGCATGGTCTTGGAACTGAGAGTGTTAAACTTGGCTGATGCTACTCTTCAGGAAGTGTGGTCCCAGGGCTTGGCACCAGTGCTGACAGTCTAATGCAGTCATGTGTCAGCATAAAGTTCATTACAGTTAAGAATGTACTGCATGATCTAACAGGACATAATTAGAGCTGCATTTAGTAGTTAAGATTCTCTCCATATGGCTAGAGTGATCAAAGCAGGTTTGTCTAACCTGAAAAATCTGCTTAGATATTACATCTTTGTTGGGAGAAAAGGATGTGAAATGGTGGAGAGTGAGAGAGGAGGGCATGGTGACAGTGTTAAAGGTGGGATTGGGATAATAGGAAGAATCACTTTGCTGGTTACCCATTACCTATTCTCAGAGCTCCCATTAAAACTTTCAGAGGCTGATCTTTTACTTGGGTACTTTTATAATTCTCACCAAACTGGGTAAGATGCATTAAAATTGCTTTTCCCCCTGTTCCTTCCTGAGGTAAATAGCAAAAGCTATTGTATTTCTTTGAATGTTACCTAATGTCTTGCCTGCAAAGTAACTTGCATGCACTTACCTTGCAAAACCTCTCAGGTAATTCTATGGACCATATATGTTACATTAATGTGGGAATTTGCTAATGGTTCTCAGATGCTTTAAAGCCTAAAAGCCCCTTCCAAGCCCAATATGATGAATTCATAAAACACTTGAGTGCGGTATGTAGGTGCTAAGCCTTAATATTGTTGTTGTCATTATCTTTCTTATTTCACAGTTGGACATGCTAAAATGCAAGGAGGTTAAGTGCTTTACCCAAGGTCACTTAGGAAACTAAAAGTGCAGCTATAGCAGGACAGGAGAGCTCTAGGCTGAAGCACAAGCCTGTCTACTAAAAAATGGAGGAGTTGCTCTTTTGTCTACTAAGAATCAAGCCCAAAGGTACTATAAAATTTTGAGAATTGAAAAATCTCTATTTATTCCATCTCCATCTGTTTTTTGAAATGTCAGAGGGGTGCAGAGTATGGCCCAAATGGGTGGATGGTCTGTTGGTCATTTTAAACACTTTTTGTGAGAAAGCTTTCTACAGTGACCATTTCTCTCTGTGTGATAGTTTCCAAAAGCTTCCAAGGTTGTATGTTTCGTTTCTGAGAAGCAGCTCTCATTTCATTGATCAGTGAGTTAAGGTAAATATGCATTCATTGAGCTGTGTGTTGACCCTTGTGTAAGCAATGGCAACCTCTGAAGATAGTAGCATTTGTATAGACGTCTCTGTTGTGTGCCGAGTAAGAATCATTGAATAAATTAACAAAAATAGCCAAACAACTTTTAGTACGCTTTATAAGCAAAGACACAATTTCAATTTTTTCTTTGGGATTACCCCCTTGTTCTAAATTATTGAGGGAGAGTTGAGGAGCTACCCTGTTTTCTCTTTTGAAATTTGGCACCTGGTATGTTACCATTTCTTTCTATTCTGTACAAGGGGTTCAAAGTAACCCAACTCAGGCTGGTGAGATTGCATTTTCACTTGTAATTACAGATTGTGATGCCTGTCCTCCTGACAAATCCATCTTTAGAGTAGAGCAAGACATTCTGACCATAATCGTCATGTTGTCATCAATACTCAGGGACCATTGGGATAATGCTGCTTACATTCCTGTGTCTGTTCCCAAGGGTCCCCTGGGTTGGATTTGTATGTATACTACCCATTTATAAGTGATAGCACAGGGTTGTGACACATTTAAAAAAATAAGCTATACTTTGGTAGTGCTTTTACTACCAGCAACTGCATTGCTGCAGTTGGCCTTTCTATAGAAACAAAAATGATGCTAAAACAAACAAAAACCCCCAACCAAAATGGAGACACAGTCAATCTACCTATTGAGCATTGCACAGGAAACAATGAGCGATGCAAGGATATGGAACTTTTTAGGTCCTTGTGCCCCTAGGGATTCCTCTTCCATCCTCCACTGGCTGCTTCCAGTCTCATTAGGAAAGAGAATGAGACCTGTAAATAGTTACGCCTGACACTGAGAAAGCCATGTGGAGAGGATTTGGGGGTCAGCCAGTCTTAGGAAAACCCTTATGCTACCACTGACCCAATGGACTTTGTGGTCTCGAGCATATTACTTACCCCTGAGCCTTTGTTTTTTTTTTTTTTTTTGTCAGTAAAATGGGAATAATGATACTAGAATGGTTGCTGTACAGATTAGAAACATTGTAAGGGACCATACATAGCCCAGAATTCAGCAAAATATCAATACATGCCAACTGATACTATTACTGATAGTAATAATGGCACAAACCAGTGTGTGCTAACTGCCAAGTTAGTGATACGAGTGTAAGTGCTGTAGGAAGTCAAAGCAAGTTGAATTTCGTTCATTACAATTCCTAATTTGTTAAAATTGGGCTCATTAGCCATTTCTTCTAGTTCCATCCTGATTTGTTCCCTGAAAACACTGATTTTCATAGCTGCCTTGATATTAGCTAGCTCTCGATTGTTCACCATGGCAGGGGCCAAGGAATACATGAATACATACATACAAGAATACATACAAGAGGAAGTTCCAAAGTAGAACATGAGGAAATCTTACTTTAGTCTGTTTTTGTTTTTGGTTTTTTTTTAAAGATTTCATTTATTTATTAGAGACACAGAGAGAGAGAGAGAGAGAGAGAGACAGGCAGAGGAAGAAGCAGGCTCCACGCAGGGAGCCCGAAGCCGGACTCAATCCCAGGTCTCCAGGACCATGCCCTGGGCTGAAGGTGGCGCTAAACTGCTAAACCACCAGGGCTGCCCTTCAGTCTGTTTTCTAGTCCATTCTTGCATTTACCAGAAACTTAATAAGTCATAAAGTGAGCTTTTTAATCCTCCTTTCCCTAGTTCTTTCCTGTTGTCCACGGTGCTGCTAATGTCTGCTGAAATGAAGAAACAAGAAGGACTATTGGGTGGGAGAAGAACAGATTTCCCTTGAATCATTTATAAATTATAAATTAGATAATGAATTGTAGAATAATTGAAATAGCCAGACCCATTTCTCTGAATTGGACATGCAAACAAGATTTTTAGAGAGTATTAAAATGCTTCTAACACACTGTTCAGTTACAAAATGGTGCCAATGACAAACTAAGAGGTACACCCCGAACATTCCTTTTTGTGTTTTGTATGCAACGTGGGTTTTCCTGCTGATTCACCCTCCTATATATTTTGCTTAATCTAATATTAAATGTAGTTGGTATTCCCTGAGCAGTAACTGACTAATGAGGGGGAAGTAACCCTGAAGGATCAGAGGGACCAGTAGAAACCTTTCTGGAATTGAAAATTGGCCACGGAAAATCCACAGGCTTATAGGAAGATAATTGTGAATTGACTCTAGACGAAAACTGCCATGTTTGGTCATTTGTTTTAATCACTGTAAATATCAGCAAGTTTTATCTTGCTATGCAAGGAAGGGGGAAAAGCCCATCAGCCATTCTGAAGGTTAGGGTGATAGTAGGCAGTCACATATACAAATCTCGAGGGGACTTGCCTCCCATCACACAGAACTGCACCTCCACCAAAGTGAGAACTTCAGCCTATAATAAAAAATAATCTTGAGAATAGGCTATTGCAAATGTGGATGAACAAAGGCTGGTATTTAGAACCCTCATAACCAACTACAACGTCCTCTTCTGATGCTTTGTTGTTGTTTTTTCCGAGGAAATTCACATGAATGGGGGAAGAAAAGCCCAAAAGGAAAAGAAATCGTCTTATACATGAAAGGAGGGTTGAAAAGAATATAAAGAAAGGAAGAAGAAAGGAGAAAGGCTGCTGGTTTTCTGTCAGTGGCTGCCTTTCCCCAGAAGACCTACCCTGTTTATAATTCAGTGTCAGGTGTTCACTGAAGAAATGACTTGTCTGACCAGCCAGGGTTTCTTCTCATTAAAATTTCTAACAACTGCAGCAAACTAAAGTGAAATTTAGGAAACTATTTGTAGAAAATAGAACTGGAAAAACACCTGAGTAATTGTGCTCATCCAAGTGAATCTTTTAAAACTGAGAACAAAGGGCTACCTGGGTGGTTCAGTGGTTGAGCATCTAGATGCCTTTGGCTCAGGGCATGATCCTGGGGTCCTGGGATGGAGTCCTTCATTGGGTTCCCTGCAGGGAGCCTGCTTCTCCCTCTGCCTGTGTCTCTGCCTCTGTCTCTGGGTCTCTCATAAATAAATAAATAAAATCTTAAAAAACAACAACAACTGAGAACAATAATTTATTACTCATCTATGAAGATAACTAATAATTCTTGTGGCTGTGGTCAGTAATATTCTCCTCCTTATGGTATGCCAGATTTTAAACTGCCTTAAACATCTAGAGTCACTTATAAATGTAAAAATGCAAATTTCAGTGAGAATCAAGCCACTTTCTTCTATGGCAGGAATACAGTGACAGATACTCAAAAGGAAGTAATGGTTGGATATCCTAGCCCCCCTCTGCTTCTCAGTCGATAAGCCATATACATTGGCAGCTCTGACTTCCTCCTCTTTGCATTGATTTTTTTGGTGCTTATATAAAGTCCTAAATTGGATCTACTTGGATTCTGAAGCTGATGAAGAAAACTGCATCACTATTTCATCTAAAAAAAAATTAAAAGGAAATCTATACCAGGAAACTGTATGTTTCATAACATCATAAAATGCTTTTGCCTGAGACAGAAATGGATGAAAAGCAACAAGATGTGGCTTTGTTAAAAAATTGTGACCAGGCAGACAGGGGTTTGGGATAATGTAGACTGATTGCTTGTATACGTGACATTTTTGTGTTAGACTTGAGTCAGCAGCGAAGGAAAGTTCTGTTTTCTAGTTGAGTTCCAGAATCATAATACTGGTGCATTTTCTTGAGCCCTTGCCCCAGACACAACGCATAGAAACAAAGAGTTAAGGAGGGAAGTGTATTTAATAGCTTGAGAGCTGGAACAGCGCAGGGATTGTGCCATAAAAATATTCCCTCTTTTTTTTAAGAAAGATTTTATTTATTCATTCATGAGAGACAGAGAGAGAGAGAGAGAGAGAGAGAAAGAGAGAGAGAGGGGGGCAGAGACACAGGCAGAGGGAGAAGCAAGCTCCATGAAGGGAGCGCGATGTGGGACTCGATCCCATGTCTCCAGGATCACACCCTGGGTTGAAGGTGGTGCTAAACTGCTGAGCCACCCAGGCTGCCCCATATTCCCTCTTTATAATGTATGTTCAAATAAATCTCTTATGTAACATTACTATTTTTAAAGTCTTCACATGTTTCCAGTGTAGTTTTAAGTTTCATTGAACTTTTGGTTTATAATGTTTGTTTTCATTCTGAACATAATATATGTTCATTATAGAAGCTTTAGAAAAATACAAAAAAAAAGTGTTATAACACCAAAATTCACCAATAATCCAGTCCATCAGAGATAATTACTGCTGAGATGGGAAAGGTAAAAGATGGAGGCTCCCCCACTCATCTGCCAGAACATTCACCACTTGACCCGCATTGTACCTGTCCCACTGTGCTGACTTCCCTGCAGTGGATGAAGGGAACCCCTCCACTTGAGCAAGCCCTGTGTCTAATCCCTCCCCCTTCAGTCAGCTTTCATACCTCCCACCTTTTTTTTAAAAAAAAAAAAAAAGAGATTTTATTTTTATTTATTTATTCATGAGAGACACACACAGAGAGAGAGAGAGAGAGAGAGAGAGAGAGGCAGAGACACAGGCAGAGGGAGAAGCAGGCTCCATGCAGGGAGCCTGACATGGGACTTGATCCCAGGTCTCCAGGATCATGCCCTGGGCTGAAGGTGACGCTAAACTGCTGGGCCACTGGGGCTGCCCCATACCTCCCTCCTGTAAGGAAATTCTACATTCCCTCTCAACTACTACTACTACTTCACTCACTTTCATACAATTGAGTGTTCTATGTTTGCTCTTCTTGCTCCCTTCTCTCCCATTCTTTCCTCATCCTGTTCCAAATGGATCTTATTTCTTCACCATTGTATCAAAACTGCCATTATCCAGGTCACCCATGACCTCAGTGTTGCAAACCCAATAGTTAATTCTCTGTCCTGTTTTATTCAACTTCTGCGCTATGTTTGGCACATTGATTACTTCTCCATCTTGAAATTGTCTTTCAGGTCATCTTGCAAGCTATCAATGCCCACCCCACCCCCCGCCCCCAGTCTTCTTGATAACTTACAGCTATTCTTTTTATATTCTCTGCTCTACCTGTGAATTGGGACAGAAGCAGTTCTTCTCAAGTATTCTTTATTTTCACTTAATTTTTATGTGATTCCACCCAGAACTATGTTTTTAACATTATCCATATCCCAATAATTCCTGTTTTTCACCAGCTCTTCACTGAGCTTCAGATAACCAGCTGCCTACCAGGCACTTCACTTGGTATGTCCAACAAAACGTGGTCAGAGGACGCCTGGGTGATCGAGTATCTGCCTTTGGCTCAGGTTGTGATCCCGGGGTCCTGGGATCAAGTCCTGCATCGGGCTCCCTATGGGGAGCCTGTTTCTCCCTCTGCCTGTGTCTCTGCCTTTCTCTGTGTGTCTCTCATGAATAGTCTCTGAAGACAAAAAAAAAAAAAAAAAAAAGAAAGAAAGAAAGAAAGAAAGAAAGAAAGAAAGAAAGAAAGAAAGAAAGAAAGAAAGAAAGAAACATGGTTAGAGTGAACATTTCATTCTTAAGATCCACATTCTACCACCCTGAAATACAGCTTTCTCTTAGTGATCATCACAGCATGGCATCACCATCTAGTCATAGCTCTACATGTTGGGGTCATGCTTGATGTCTCATCCTGCCTCCAACTTAACCTCTACTCCGTCAGCAAGTACTCTGATGATGTCATACTCCTGTTTAAAATTTCACAATGAATTGTCACTAATTGAAATAAAGTGCAGACTCCTCACTCTGGCTTGCACAATCTCACCCTTGCCTACTCCTCTACATGCATCCTATACCAGTCTCCCTACCTTCTTGCTCCCTCTGTTCCAGCTCTAAAGAGCTCATTTAATCTAGGGGGTCTTTGCCTTCATGATTACTTATTTCTCTATGTCCATACATCTTCCCATGCTGGCTCTCCTTACTGTTTAGGAACCATCCCATATGTCTTTCCCCCCAACCAACAATTCCTAATTGCACAGCCTAAAGTAGCCTGACCCTTCCACTTAACTTCCATCACTATACCTGTGATATTTTCTTCACAACATTTACCTGTTTCTGAAAAGATCTTGCTTTCCCACTCTACATTCAGGGAATAGAAGAGTGTTTGGTATGAAACAGGTGCTTAATAAATATGGGCTGAATGATTATTGAACAAATATTTTGAAGTATTTTCCTCTAGTCCATTTTTACTATGAGCGAAAATATTATTTTTAACCATATCTTCTTTAAGTTTTCATGGCCTGATTTTTCCAATTGCCATCATAATATTATCATTTTCTTGTGTTATTAGACATTTTTTACAAGTATTCTTTTATTGTAAAACTGATACAAGTTAGTTGATTGAACTTAAAAAATATACAGGTAAAGTTAAGAGAGAAGATTTCATAATACTCATGAATACATATGTACTTAAAAACATTAAATTAAATTAAATTATTCATGCTAATAAATACAATTTTAATAGCTGAATGGTGGTTTGTATGGCTATGACATATTCATTATTCTATGTTAATTCCAGGTTTTCAATATTAAGAAAACAGTACAATATGTATCTTTTTTTAAGTTAATTATTTTTTTTTTTTTGTAATCATTATACCCAGCATGGGGCTCAGACTCATGACCCCAAGATCAAGAGTCTCATGCTCTTTTGACTGAGCTAGCCAGATGCCCCAATATGTACCTGTTTTTTAACATTTAAAAATAATTTTTAACTCTGATTCTAAAATTTGTTCTTTTAATAATATTGATAAGAGATAAGCTTGTAGCCTTGTTGAGTTTACTCCATGCTAATAATCATAATATGATGGCACGACAGTTGCCTGGTTCTGCTTTGAATTACCATGTACAAGTCAGTCTCTCTACTGGGATTTTTTCTTGAATTAAAAAGGGTAACCTCTTGAACCAAGGTTACCACCCTCTGTGAATGGTAAAACCCCCACAAAGATATCCCTATTGTGGCATTTTCTCTGAGGTCTGTTCACAAGCCACCAAGACATTCTTTCTGGGTAATAGTGAGTGGCCTTCATCTAAAGAGGCGCAGCTCGGTATCCCTCCTTCTTAACAATGCTGGAAAGGACCCTTTACCTTGGGATAACAGTGGACAAATGACAAGGCAGTTAGGAAGAATTATAGTAAATAAATACTGTGCATGAATTTTAATGAATTTAGTGTCCTCTTAGTATGCAAGCTATGTAGTAATGCTTGTGCATTTGTAGGTACAGTCTGGGAGTTCTTTCACTGGTTATTTTATTAATTATTGTATTTCCAGCATTTAGCACAGTGCCTGGCAGCCCATAGAGGCTCAAAGAATGTTTGTAGTTTGTTCTGGTTACCTAAAGGAAAATCCAATAAATAGCCAATTGACTCCACAAAGCCTTCTGCGGATATTCTGATTCCATTTAGGTACCATTTCTCATAACTTCTAGTAATCATGAGGTTGAGCATGCCTACTCCTTGAGGGGAGGGATATTCACTTCGGAGAAGCCCTATCCCCTTCTTCCTTAGAATGATGCTGCGTATAGTAAGTGCTCAGTAAACACCCAGCCATCTTTAGTTTGGCTTGGAAAATGGGAAGACTCTCCTCATTTTGGAACACTTTTTTTACTTTAATTCCTCTCAAAACCAGATATTGTTTTCCAGGTTGATGCTGTTAAATTGACATTGATTGGCTTGCGTCTTCATAATTTCATCATTTTTAAAGATAAGTTTAACCATGACTGTTAGGGAAATCAATATATAGATGATTCATGCTTGCCGAGACCATCATTATTAGCTACCTGTTGACTCCGTGACACCCTACTAAGGTGCTTCTCAAAAACCACAAGAAGAGCTAAAACTAGAATCAAAAAATCATTTGGTCTTTATTTTTTTCCTTCCAAAGTGTCATTTTCTTTTCATTTAACCAGGCAAGCAAAAGACAACATGTTTCAACTAGGGATGAACTCTTGCATGCTATGAAAGTGCTCTTTGGTTAAGGTGCAGAACCTTCTTTCCTTCTGGACAGTGTCCTAAGGCTGGGGAATTCGGTAACAGGGTCATGTTCCTCTTCACAAATCTTCCTTGGGACAAAGAGTTTGTAGATTCAGATCTACTGCTAAAAATATTCCATAGTTCCCATGGTAGATTTCAAACAGAATTCTAAAAATACTTGTGAATAAGTCTCTTCCTATGAAATCTACTCAGAGAGGCAGAAGCACATGAAATATGATCATAAATAAGCAATATAGTGCTGACTATATACAACAGTGGTTAGGAAAAGAGGTGGACCGATCCAAAATGGAATAGCTGGAAGAGGCTTTGGAGTCATGGTGATAGCAGTTGGAGGGTGGGGTGAGTCTAGGCATGAAGTGCATCATCAGCTTAAGATGCAGGGGCTGGATCAGGGGTAGCTGGTGGGGGTGAGGTCAGGGAGAAATGGGGAGATGATTGGGTTGGCTGGACAGCGAGAAGGCCAGTTCTGAAAGCATGGAATGATTGCTGGGGAGCAAAGGGAAATGAGATTGAGTTTTTAATGTGCCCAAACCTCTCTTTAACTACTCATGCTTGAGATTTACAAATACTGTCAACAGCTAATCAAACATTCCTTTTATGTAACTGCTCTTTTGCACTGGAGCAACAGGCTTCATATTTAATGAGACTGAAAGACTGTGCATTTCATTAAGACAGTACTTTTAAGCTTAAGAGTCTTTGTTTGCCATCATCTTGAAAGGAAGAAACTCCTCCCAGGTTCTAGAATATTGAGCACATATATGGTTTACAAATTCTGCAGACCAGCAATATTTTTTTTACCAGACTTATGTTCCTAGCAATGCTACAATTGATATAAATTATATTGGAGCTTGAGGAAATGCATTAAGAATGCACTTTGCTCTCAATTCGGTTTTTATTAAAATTTTTACTTACCTTCACCAGAATGACCTTAGGCTCAGCTACTTTGCCAAATTCTTGCTAGATCTTTAGTAAGAATTTAGAAGTTATGCCAAGGTGGTCCTCTTTGGCACATGGTATCTTATTTTAGTTGCAAGCCCTTATTCAAATTGTAACTATCTAATTGAATCTAAAAGAGAACTTATTTTTTATTTTGTATTTCAAATTTTTATTTCTAATTTAATTAAAGCGGTTTTAAATAAAAGTAGATATTCTCATACAGACTAAAAAAAAAAAGAGAATAAGGGTGCTTGGGTGGCTCAGTCGGTTAAATGTCTGCCTTCGGCTCAGGTCATGATCTCCAGGTCTTGGCTTCCTGCTGAGCAGAATCTACTCTTCTCTCTCTCTCCTTCTCTCTACCCCTCCCCACTGCTCATTCTCTCTCTTTCAAATAGATAAATAAAATCTTTAAAAAAAGAAAGAGAATATATTCTCCATTAGGTTAAATACAATATTGATCATGTGTGTTTGCCATAATTCATTAATAGAAATAGTAAATAATCAGTTTATAGAAAAAGGTAATTCATTTTTTTCATTTCGATGAAATTTTAAAAGTTACTAGTAATGTATAGTCAGGACACAGACCTCCTAAGTCCACACCATTCCCTACATGATTTTTCATTTTTTACATTGTGGAACTGTTTCCTATGAGATAGTTGTTCCAGTCGGGGGTGATGCAGATTCAACTGTTCATTCCTGGTGGCAGTGCCACGTGTCATCATGTGTGCTGTCACTTCATAGTGTGGGATGGATCCTCTGACTTTCTTAACTGGTACCGGTTACTAGAGAGGCTTCATTTATGCTTTGATCGTGGTAGCCTATTGCTGCTACTTTATGTGGGGGCCTTCCCATGGAGCTGACTGACCCCTCCTAGTAGTGGTCTCACCCAGGATGCAGGGGCACATCATGGTGCCATCAAGAAGGTGGGTGCTGTTCTTGTGTGTGGCTGTAGATGGTGTCTATGGCATTCAGGGGCCACCTGGCATCATCTGTCATGAGATGGACTGTCACTGCAGTACTCTTGCAGTTTTGGTGGGTGTTTTAAATCACTGTTTTTTGACATTAGTGTCTGCATTAAAAACAGCAGAAAAGGTATTTCTCATTTCTTCATGGTTTTATTAAAAAATGGATCAACTAATCAAATTGAAAGGGCTGATCCTCCACTTTGTTAGTACCATGAAAAGTTATTAAGTATATCTGATCTTCTTCTTTTTTTTTTTTCTAACACTGAGATTGATTCTCCATCATGTTCAGGATCAAGTTCATGCTCTTACACATGGTAAGCAAGGCATTTGTGGTCAGGTACCTACCCACACCTCCATCTTCCCCCTAAAATTTCTCAGTCACTCCATGCTGGTGCACACTCCCCTACTTGTATCTCACAGATGGTTCCTCCTGTCTGGTCTGCCACCACCACCCCACACTACCTCTCCCCATCTTTCTGCTTTATGATTCTCCAAGGGTGGTCCTGGGCCCACTTGAATCAAGATCAGATGGTAGGCTTATTCAAAACACAGATTTCTGGATCACATCTGGACATATTTTATAGGGTTCTGGGGGAGCAGAGTTGCTCTGCTTTTTAACTCATTCAATGTAAAATGTGAGAACCACTGATCTACAAAATAAATCCCTTCTTTGAAGAATCCGTTTCACTGTTGTCCATTTAGGAGGCCCTTCCTTAATTGTCAGGGTCTCTCTGCTCTGTGCTCACGAGGAGAGGGTCTCTCCTCTCCACACGCTCCTGTAGCATCATGCGGTGTGAGATGATTTACTGCCTGTGGAATGATGTCTGTCCTGCCACTGACTGCCAGTTCCCTATGGGCTGGGACATCATCTGAGAGTTCCCTTTGTCCAATACTTAACACAAGGTGTTGTGCAGAGCAGGGATTATGAAGTGTTTATTTATTTGTTCATTGTCAACTCAGCATCGGTGTGCCATGGCATTGTATTAACCTAAGAGTATTCTTTAAATTAAAGTCAAACTGATTTTTCAAGTTGGCTCTAGAGGGGCAAGAGACAAGTAAAGAAGCATTAGTTTCTTCTTCTTAAAAAGAGATTCTGTTTAAACAAGTGAGGGGAAAATAGTAATATTACTTTTTAAATTAGGAGATAAAGACCAAGTATGAATGAAAATAAAAAGCTGTTAGTAATTTGTCTTGCCAAGTTTCTTCGTATGTACAACTTGGCACATGGACTCAGATCAGAACAAATGGAAAAATGAGGACCAGCAAAACTGTCTTCATGAAACTTAAAAACATTATGCATTGTTATTTTAAACAAGCCCATAAAATAGAAAAGCTGTATTATTACAAGTAGACAATTTGTTCCTTTTCTTTCTAACATGGTATTACTGAACCTTTTGTATTACATCTTCACAGATCACAGATAACAAAATGTTTAATAGAGGGTCATAAAAAGGCATACCTATAAAATATCTATAAGCAGAGGCTTTGTGGCAGAATTCTTCTAGTTGCAATTGCAGTTTTATTCAAGAAGATAAACTGTCCAACATCGCCCTCAAATCAATGAGTGTGTGTTATATGGTTACCCTTCCATCAGACTCTGTCCTCACCTATTGAGGACATTTTGTGTAATGTGGTCATCAAGTTCTGGGAAGTTTTTTTTCCTCCTCATTCCTCTTTTTGCTTCTCTAGATGAGCAGAGAAAGAAATGAATTGGACTTAACATGCTCCTTAGTCATACGAAACGCATCCAAAGGAAATTCTGAAGTAGAGTTGATGGTTTTATTTGACTTTCAAGCTGCTCTTTGCCCAGACTCAAGGTTACATATCTAATTACAAACTTGTCTCTGTGAGAATTTGCATTGGTAAAGGAACTGGCCTAGGAGTTATCTGTTGATATTTACATCCTCATGTAAATACCATGCCGATTTAGAACTGTCTTCTTGATTCAGGTGAATGCCTGAACTTGGGTATCTCAATCATTCCAAGTATTCTTTTTGCAGAGCACTAACACTTGTGAATGATTTCGAGTTCTGAAATACGTCAATGGTGCTTACTCTGTAACTGGATATAGTATCTGGCTCACATGAATTCTAAATAATACAATTGTTGTGTGTTTTACATCTACCCCTCTCCATTGAAAGGTTTCATACCGAATATCAGTATGTGACAGGTTCACATCAATGACTAGAGAATGACTTGTATCAATGAAATGAGGGGAACTGTGGTCAATATGCCTGAAAGAAAAGAGGACTTCAATGAGCTCCACTATATCAAGTCTTATAAATTAACCTAATAAAAAAAGTGAAATTGGACACATTCATATTGGAAGAAATTAAATTAAGCTTCAATAGCATTGTCAGGGACGAAAGCAACACATCCTTCACATGAACTATCATTGGCTTTCTTTCCTTCATTCTAGAGTTTTCAGGAACTCAGTGATTTCTTGCAAGTTTTACAATTAATGTCTCAGCATGGTTGAGACATTTGGATGGGTAAACACAAAATGTATTTGTGTTTAATTTGTGTGAGTATGTATGGGGGGGGGCGGTGAGAGAGACAGAGACAGAGAGAGAAGGAGATCTTCTATCTTTCTGTCCTTATTCTAGAAGAGTTGGGCATTTCCCCGAGATGTCTGGTTCTCAAGGCACACCTGATTGAAAGTGGCAAGTGAAGTGGCATCAAGGCCTGGCTTGTGTGGATATGGAGAGGACCCCAACCATCTTCAGAACTCTCGTTTGAGAGGACAGCTTGATTAAACCCTCCATTTCTCCTGGGAATCCCATGAGCTCTGCCCCCAGCCCACACATCTGCATCCCAGATGGTGTGAGGGTTGCACAGCGCTGTTACCTGGAGATACCCATCCCGGCTCTGCTTCAGCTGGTCCCTCCACTGTGTGATCACCACACCCGGAATGCAGAGTTATCACTAGAGCCCTAATACCTTCAAGAGATTTCAGTTACATTTGCAGAAAGAGCTGTACCAGTGCACAGATTACTGTTAATATAGAACAGGGAAACCGTTCAGGTTCATTAAAAGAAAAGAAAATGTTCCCCTTCTCACTGCTGAGCCTTGGCATACTCCCCAGGAAATAAAACAAATGGAAGCTGTGTATTGTTTATCAGACTTTAAACCACAGTCCTGAAACAGTGAAGATACAGGAGAATAACAGGAGGGCAGGAGGCTGGCCTCTCCCCCACCTCTACTGTGGGGAAGAGCCTTTTGGAAAACCAGGCGAAGAGGAAGTGGTAAGGGTGCTAGTAACTACAAAGGGGAAGGCATTTTAAATTGGATTAAACTAATCTGTGATATTAGTTTCTATCTGATTCTTTTCTCCTGTGCAAATGACCGAAGAGAACATATTTGGGAAAGGATAGGGAACTGCAGGGAGCAGGCACGTGTAGAACCCACTAACAGTCTAGGGTTTGAGAGATGACGTGAAAAAAAAAAATGAATTGAAAGCCAAAAGACCTGGAAGTCCCAGGTCCAGCCTCAGCTCTGTCACCAAGTTACTGTGTGATTGTGGGAATACTACCTGGAGTGTTTATTCCTTTCCTATGATACCAGATCGAAGAAAATAAATGCACCTCATGTATCCCATCCACATCATTGTTCTGGAGAGGATAGAATCATTTGGTGGTGAGTTGCTTAAATTTTGAAATAAGTCCCTTTTTTATTGAAAATAACTTTGGATTTTGCTAGGAGGACGATGAAAAAGAATGATAATGATGTTTGCATTAGTTTAGAGCTTTATGCTACAAGAATAACTTCTAATGCCTAAATAGTAAGTTCTAGTCCCGTGGTTAATTTCTCTACAAGACTGACCAAGTGACATACATGATACATATGGCATTGCACCTGCATAAGTAACAATATATAACAAAGTCAGCCAAAATCCAACTTAGTAGCAAAGCAGTACATGCCCTTGATAAATGTATATATGGGGGTCCAGAGCTGGGCTGGGTGGCAGGGAGGCATGAGAGAGTCTTGGAGGCATTGGGACCAAAGGAGCCATCATTTTTATAGGACTTCTGGGTGGGCAATGTATGGATAAAGGACCATTAAGGCATCATTGCTGTCTGCGATAGGACAGTGACAGCTCTCTCTTTCTGCGCTCACCAGGCCTCACCTTATAACAATCCCCGAAGCCCTCTAGGGAATTCAGTTATTAATGTCTTACAGGAGAAAATGTTGAGAGCCTGAAATAATGCAGTAACAGTGAGGATGGAGAGAACTCATTTCAGTGCTTTCAAGGTAGGAGGGTGGAAATGATAGAAATTCCTGCTTCGTGGGAAAAATCAGAGAAGGTGACAAAACATGAGAGACTCCTAACTCTGGGAAATGAATAAGGGGTAGTGGAAAGGGAGGTGGGGGGATAGGGTGACTGGGTGACAGGCACTGAGGGGGGGCACTTGATGGGATGGGCAGTGGGTGTTATACTATATGTTGGCAAATCGAACTCCAATAAAAAAATATATATATAAAAGAAATTCCTGCTTCCTTTGCCTAAAGCAGCCTTCTCTCCTCTTTCTGGCCAACACATCTTCATCCGAGAGTCTTTCAAAATTCAGTGCAAGTAACATTCCCTCTAGACAACGTTCTCCCTCTCTGTGCTTGGACACTCTCCTAGCATCCAGCTTTCACGTCTACTAGACCTGCTCTAGTAGAAGTTGATTTCCTTGGTGTCCCTCTGACTGCTCTCCAGATCCTTTCAGGAAAAAGATCCTCTTATTTTCCTCAATGGCTCATGGTGCCAAGAATAGAGCTTTACTAGTTGTGGTTGCAACAATGAATATTTACTGAGCAAATGCCTGAAGGCCTGAATTGGAGAGGGATGTTCGGGTTTCTATTTTGGATCACTAATCAAAATTTTACTAATTTGCTATCTTTACTCTTTTATGTAACTATGACCTTTGCTATTTTTTTAAAAAAGATTTTATTTATTTATTCATGAGAGACAGAGAGAGAGAAAGAGAGAGGGAGAGAGAGAAGCAGAGACACAGGCAGAGGGAGAAGCAGACGCCATGCAAGGAGCCCGATGTGGGACTCGATCCCGGGACCCAGGACCATGCCCTGGGCCGAAGGCGCTAAACCGCTGAGTCACCCAGGGATCCCCAACCTTTGCTATTATTATTATGTAATGGCATTTTACAAATTGAAAGGCATTATCTAAAACCTGAGAAATTATTAAACTTCTTTTGAAATCAATATTTTCCACCCAGATTCTTTTTTTTAAATTAATGTTTAAGTTTAGAAAGTTTTTGGGCTAGTCATCAGGCTTTTAATGCATGATTCGATAGGTCTAATTATTATTTATTGTAAATTCTTTCATCCATATGTTATGGAACATGGATTCATAAAAGTGCCCATTCCTCTGCTTAGTAAGTTAGAAGTATGTATGTGTAGCTGAAATGGAATTCATTAAATCCCAAAAGAAATTTTCATTTTGATTTATGAGATTTTTTAAAGTCTGCATTTGTTATTTAAAGAAATTTCCTTTTTGATTTAGTTCTCAGCACCCAATGATTAATTATCCTAAAGAAAAACTGACATAAAATGGTGACTAAAAAGTTGACAGTGTAAATAAAAAATAGAATCTAAACCAAGAGTAAACTGCTAAATATTAAAATGCAATTAAAGCTCACTATTCACTAAATTTGATAGGAACTTCCTTAACAAGTTGAACATTCAAGATGGTTTTCCTTTTGCACTTCTTCAAACACACCCAGCACAAAACATCATACTTGAAATGGGTGACATTGAAAAGGCGTTCATCCTGCAATTTAGTTCAGCAAAACTCTACCACAGTAATATTCCAATTTAGCTAGCCTCTTATGACTTCAATTATATATATATTTTAAAAGTGAGCAGAGAGATGAGATGGTTACCTGGATTATTTAACCCCAAATGCCATCTCACTTGAGGTCCTGGAGATAGCTATTCCATCTCGTAGGACTTTCTCAGATTCCTTTGACTCTTTCACAAGGCATAGTGAACTGCTGGTCATGTTGTTGTGCCCAAGATCGCGAATCCGAGAAACCACCGAGGAGCCGACCCCGATGCAAACACACGAGGGTTTATTTACAAGCTCGGGCCTGGGTCCAGGTGCACCGACACCGCGGAGCAGGGACTTGGACCCCTAGACTAAGAGGCGAAGCAGCTTTATAGGGGCCAGTGGCCCATGGGATTGTACCATACGCAGAAAGTTGCCCAGTCCTGTGGGCCTGCACGCAGGTGGCCAATTGAATTACACCTTACCCTATAGTATCCACTGGAGCTGGCCTATCGCTCTGGTCAGAATCGGCGCGCAGTTTTGGTGGCACAAGGCGGGGATACATTGTTATGAGCCGGTTTCCGGTAAGGGGGTGCCCAGCGGCTCGACCAGGGTGGGGAGCGCCTTAAGCAATAAGCAGGTCATGTGGGGGTCATACAGGAGGTGGTGGGGGCAGCACAGAATGGAATCAGTCCTTCTCTGCTTGTCCAGGGGTAGGGGATTTTTGTTAAATTTCCTGGGTCCCACATTCTGTGTTCTTGTAGTGCTGGACATGTGTTTGATTTATAGTAATATGCCCTTGTGGTGTGATTGTGAGTGTCTGTGTCTATGACTCACCTGATTATAAAAGCCTCAAAGAAAGACGCAACATGTAGCACATTCCTTTGGTTCTTTAGAGCCTGGCACAGCAGATATTCAGCAAATGCATTGTGAAATTATTCTTTGATTCTGCTTCACTTTGGTGAGGAGAGATAGATGTAGCTCATTAGGTCAGTGGAAAACCAGTGTCTTCTACAAGTGTATTCCATTAGTCTATTTGGTCTTCCAAAGATAGGGCTTATTATGTATTTTGATGACTTACTCCTGATTTCTTTTCAAACCTGAGCACTTACCCATTTATTTGCTCTCAAGGCTAGCAAGCAAGCATGGCCATCATCTGGAGGATTTGAGGGTCATTCCCAGGTGTAGATAAGCCTTCTGGGAACTTATATGACCCACATTTTATATGAGTCAAACACAGTGAAGAAAGACATCAGACACCTTCGAGGAGGAAAGAGCCAGAAGACCATGAAATGTGTTAGTAAAGAGGGCAAGAAGGTGGTGGCCAGTGGTTTGCATATGACAGAGTGGGCTGGGACAGAGTTATGAACTGAATGACCATGAGAATCTGAATCTCAGGAGTATTTTGAATACTAAATGACTTCTTGGCCACTGCTAATGTAAAATGTGTGTGTTGTAAGGTGAAGGGTGTGAGAAAGAGAGAAAGAAGCTGTTGGGGAAGTCAGGAGATAAAAGGCAGAGTCTAACTTGAAGTACTTTTAGGAGAGTTCTCCCGGCAAGAGAGTTAACAAATGTCAGGCTACAATGACTGGCATCTAACCATTGAAATCTTGACGAATGTGGTTTTACTCCTGGAATAGCTAGTGCTCTTCTAGGCTTTACACAGTCATGCCAGCCTGAGGCATACAGACTTAGTTAAAAATATTTCTAGGACAACAAACAGTGTTGAGGTGTTTATTTGAAGGGAATGATGAATTTTGAAGCTCATATAGGTTCAAAATGTTTTTATTGTCACATTTTGGCATTTCTAGCCATGCAGGTGGCAAAAAAGAGGATGCTAGTCATAACAATTCCCTTATGAAATCAACATTAAGCTTTTGATGGGGTGCCTGGGTGGCTCAGTCAGTTAAGTGTCAGACTCTTGGTTTTGGCTCAGGTTATGATCTCAGGGTCATGAAATGGAGCCCTGCATCAGGCTCAGAACACAGTCTCCTTGAGATTCTCTCTCTCTCTCTGCCCCTCCCCCCACACTCTTGCTAAAGAAATAAATAATCTTTTTATAAAAGAAAAAGATTAAGGTTTTGATGTCAGGGAAAGAAAATCTAAGGCTGGGCTCTCTCCAAGAATTTTTTTTTTTTTTAAGAATTTTTTTTTTTTAAAGATTTTATGTATTTATTTGAGAGAGAGAGAGAGAGCATGAGCAGGCGGAGTGGCAGAGGAAGAGGGAGAAGCAGGCTCCCCACTGAACAGGGAGCTTGATGTAGGTTCAATTCCAAGGACCCTGGGATCATGACCTGAGCCAAAGGCAGATGCTTAACCAACTGAGCCACCCAGGTGCCCCTCTCTCCAAGAACGTTTATCATGTGTAGAGAGGAGTCCTAAGTAGTTGGTAATGAGATTATCAAAGGGTAATGTTGGATATTTTTTATCTGGAAACTATATTCAGATAGTTTCCTGGGGATTATGAATAATCCTGATGAACTTCAGAGTACAAATCATGACATTATATTTAGGACATGGCTAAGGAGATACATCATGGAGGCATTATGCTGGTGGAAGAGATGTCAAGATGTTCTCCTATGAATCTTGGCCCAGTTCAAGAAATCAGCCAGCACTTTTTTTTCAGGAAGCACTCAATACTGGATGATCCTCTAGATGATTGGAGCACAAGAGTTAAGCCCCAGTCCCTACAGCCCTCACCAGCTCACTGTTTGGAATTAAATGATAAAGGCCGGGGGGATCCCTGGGTGGCTCAGCGGTTTAGCGCCTACCTTTGGCCCAGGGCGCGATCCTGTAGTCCCAGGATCAAGTCCCACGTCGGGCTCTCTGCATGGAGCCTGCTTCTCCCTCCTCCTGTGTCTCTGCCTCTCTCTCTCTATGTCTATCAAAAATAAATAAATAAATAAATAAATAAATAAATAAATAAATAAATAAATAAATCTTAAAAAAAATGATAAAGGCCAGGCAGAAATGCATGATTACTTTCCAGCAGCTATAGAGGGATCTGTTTAATATTTATTGTCTATTATGGAAGAATGAAAGGATAAGTGAGAAGAATGAATTAAAAAATAAAGAACTTTCAGGGAGGCAGTAGGAGAAAGGTGACAAGGGTGTATCAGAAACAGATGCACAGATCTGCTAATACTGATCAAGAAGTTTGCACTGTGGGTGATAACAGTGAGGGAGATAGATTTGGGCTTATGTGGATTGATGGAAGAGACAGCAGTGGGGTGCCATTTCAAGGGTGGCAGTGTTTGGGGAAGCCTTTAATGACACGGAATGTAAGGAATATGGAACTAAGAGGAATGAGTACTGCATTAACATGACAGGCAAGAAGAATCCTTAACCCCGTGGACATGGAGACACCCTTCAAAAAGGGTGAAAGTGAACCCTCTCTCCATGCAACTAATGCCTCTCTTCTTCATATTGATACAAACTAGCATCCTTATAATGCAATGCCGCTGCTCTCAGGCCGCCCTGCAGTTCTACCCCCTTAAGACCATGTAGAAGAGCTTTGATTTTTTTTTTTCTACATACAAATGGTTCAAATATCTTCAAACAAGAATTATGAAATAATTTCTCAGTTTGTCTTTTCTGGAGGAGCATCCCTAGTACTAGGGTGTGCTAAACATTCCTGCTGGAATGAATTGGATGTCAGGACAGAGGGCACCAATATGAGGGATATGATCTCAGGACAGTGGGACTCTCATTTCCTTTAACCTAACATTGCATTCATTGGGTAAGAGCTATTTGAAACCATGGAATAGGTTGGGTAGTTTCTAAATTAGGGGAGTGAGTTCTTTAGCAGCCATACAGGTAGGAAGACTATAGAATTTTTGAGCTTTCACTCACTTTGAGAGAGACTTGCCTGATTGAAAATCTCTCACTGAAATCTTCAGACCTTTTGCATTCTACTGTAGAGTCTTCATACCTCATGGGGACTCATGGACTGTCACAGGCATCCATCCACCTAGAGATTAAGGTACTATGACCATTAGCCCTACCCAAATTAATATTTGTATGCAAGGTATGTGTTAATAGGGTTTTGGAAAGATTAGATCATTTTACATTAGATCCTATTTTGTTATGTTAAATGGTTTTATACTCAATATAAGTAGCCAAGGTGGCCTCTGATCAGGTTCCATCAACTACATCAATATCAAGTGTTGTTTACCCAACATAGTAGGATCCACAATAGATCTTAGATCCACTGTCCTAGTTTTGAAAATGTATAAATGACCAATGATTGTTTTATGGTTGGGGAGAAGCTGTAGGGATGACAGTAGGGGAGACTGAAGTCTTATGAGGTTGAAATCATTTGGCCGGACTCATAACAGCAGCAAAAAGGAAGGGAGGACAGTTCGCCTTTCATAATTGATTCTGTGCTCTTGTCATGACCCGGAATTTTGTCAACCCATCACTCTTGATAGCACTCTTAATCTGTGTTGACAGTTGGGATGGAAACCCATTTCCTGTCACAGGCTTAGATGCCTTTGTGGGTGAGGTAGAGTGCACTTGTGTAGGATGAAAATTTCCCTTGGGGACTACTTCCCCTTCCTGAACATTCTCATGAGACCCTTCTTGCAGAAAAGCAGAGGGCATTAGCCATTAAAAGCTTATATTATATAGCTTTTCCTTAAGGATAACTATGATAATACCCCAAGCCCTAACCTAAAGAATAATCTCAAGCCTGTCAGTAGTGACTCTCATCTTGACCTCACAAAAACTTCAATTCCTGAGGTTTTTGAGGGTCAGAATAAGCAGAGGAAAAGACACCCTTAGAACTTGGAATCCCACAGATTTGGGTTTGATTCTTGCTTTTACCATGTACTGTTTGTGGGACTTAACTGAATTTGTTTCCTTATCTATGAAATAGTGACAGTAATATCCACTGCCCACTTCCTAGGGTGACACAGTACTAGAAAGTACATAGCCTAATATGTGACATTTACTTCTTACTTAATGCAGGTTTGGTCCCTTTTTCTAAAAGTCCTTGAATGACATCATTTTAGGGACAGGATGGCAGAATTTGGGAATGTTTGTCGAGAGAAATGATTTTCAACATTCTGACAATTCTGTGAGTAAAAGCAAAGGCCAGATATTTTCAATTCAGTAAACTTTCCCAGAGACATGGTGCATGGGAGATAGTAGGACATAAGTTAGGGGGAGAAAAAGAAAAGGAAATCAAAGTAAAGGAATTTTAGCTATAGTCCAAAAGAAGCTCTATCCAGGGAGAAATGTTTTATAGTGACATTTTAATAAACAAATCCTTGGGAGAGTGTTTCTGAGGGTTGAGCCATCTCTTCTCCTTACTCTAAGGGAGTGTTAGCACACTGTCCTCCCTCGGCTTTCTGAAGAAGAAGATGAGGGGAAAAGTGTCCACTCCATCCACAAAGAGTTACAGGATGCACAGTGAGAAAAGGCTGACCTCCAGGCAGAAGAGCAAGTTCCCTACTCCTTGGAGGCAAGAAATTCTCTGTGGCAGCCCCACCTCTGCTAAGCACAGACCTTCGATGGAGGACTGAATTTGCACCATCTCCAAATGACAGACCCCAGCCATGGGGCTTTTTCCCACAAATCCTAGTCTGCTCTCCAGTATGCTGTTGTGAGTTTTCTAGGTTTTTTGTTTTTTGTTTTTTGTTTTCAGGGATTGCAAATATAGTAATAGCTGATAACATGACAATGTCTGTAGGAAGCTCATATTAAGGGAGGAAGAAATTCCAGCTGGACATTCCATCTCTGCCTCCTCCCATCCCTTACCCTGGTATAATTAGATAAGGATCTTTTTTTTTTTTTTCCTTTCTGGGCATAGATTAGCCTAAGCATCTGTGAATATAAACCTCAGCTGTAAAGAAAAACTTGCCCAGGGGATAGTGACTTGTGGATGCTCAGGTTCTCCAGATAGGCTGTTGACCATGGAGTAAGGCTCCCCATGACTCACTGTTGCCCAGGTAGCTGTAAACACATACAAATAAGGACATTTATTTTTAAAGCACTGGCAGGACCACAGAGAGTCTTTTCTCCCCATTAATATTTCCAAAGAGCAAACTGAGTATCCACTCCAAGGGTTCTAACTCCTACATAGAGCATCTGTTAAGAGTTTAAATCACTTAGGAGCACAACTCTCAAAATAACCAACACTGTTTGTACTTGTTTTGTCATAAAATACAGTGTATTAAGTGCCCACAAATGTTATCCTGGGTTCTGTACCAAGTAACTGAAAAGAACCAGCTATTGCTCTTTGAGAAATTATAATTCAGAATTGCAGAAAGCTGCTGCAAGCCTTGAGCTAGCTGCTGCAAGCCTTGAGCTAGCTGCTTGTTTGTTGTGTTTTCTCTTCTCCTGTTTTAATACTGGCATGCAGGCTGTCTTGCAAGCCTATACCTTTGATATTTGCACCGTGATTCTTGCTGAATTGTCTCCTTTTGAGCAGTTGTTGGAAAGCACTAAGGAAAGCTAGAGAGGGAGAAGCTCTGAGATGTCAAGCAGGGATGTCATCTTTGTCCCAGAGGAAAGGATTGTAGCTTCTTATTGATTTGATCAGAAGGTTTTTTGTGATCTTATTTTAGATCATCAACCATGGAATCCTTGAGCCTTAACTTGTATGAAGGTAGACGTAAGCTTTACTTTTTCTTGAGCTTGCCATGGCTTCCAGGGTTTTATCAACTAGACCACCAAGCGTCCTGTGTGAAGGTCTGGTTAAAACACCTGCCAGTTTCCAGAGATCGATTAGTCATAGCATGGGAAGAGAAATGTCAATCAGTGCTCAAGGGATTTATTGAATGACACAAAGTAAGTTAAGAAGAGAAGGGATTGAGATATATAAAGATGTATTATCTTTTTTTTAAAAAAAATCTGTATATCACATTCTTCCTGATTACCGTGAGAATCTAAAAGAGTTGAAGGTACAGCCCAGGTGGCTCAGGGGTTTAGCACCGCCTTCCACCCAGGGCATGATCCTGGAGACCTGGATCAAGTCCCACCTGGGGCTCCCGGCCTGGAGCCTGCTTCTCCTCCTGCCTGTGTCTCTGCCTTTCTCTCTCTCTCTCTGTCTCATGAATAAATAAATAAAATCTTAAAAAAAAAAAAAAGAAAAACAAAAAGAAAGGTACGTTGATATGTCCATGCCAGTTAGCATAGTTTTGAGCCTCCTGTAGGTGACTTCTTGCATATCAAATTATTTGCTGAAACAAGACACATTTTCTTCTGAAAATGTTTATGTTCCAGGTTGTTGAAGCCTTTTCTTGTTACCACAAATTATTATCTTTAGGTTCACATGATTTTGTTTGAGAACCCTCAAGCTGTTTCTTGTCAGGCTGAGGTTTAAAATTCTAAGCGGAATTATGAAGACATGAGATTTAGGGAATGGGAAGATAAATAAGACTATATAACTGGAAAATTACTGTATCCAAAAGGCCTATATTCCTGTAGTTAAATAAAATCTTGCTTTTATACTTTAAATGATTAATATTGGAGGATAGGACAGCAAGCGGTTACTTCTCCTTAATGTTAAAACGCTGAAGGTTACTGATAAATCAGCTCTCTCCAGGCCCGTCCACATCCTGAGTAGAGCTGAACCCCGTGTGGTTTTGTGTCCCCAAGCGCTGGCATAAGTGCTCAGCAGGGCGTGTGCTCAGTATTTGATGGAAGCTAACAAAAGAAGGGAAGGAGAGAGGGAGAAAAGAAAAAGGATGAGAAAAAGAAAGAAGGGGGAGAAAGTGAAATAAATGGACTGGAAGAGAGTTTGTTAAAATACATGAGCACACACACACACACACAAACACACACACAGAAATTAAGGGACTTGTCTAACTCACACATTTGCTCATAGACCTGGAACCAGAATACAGGTATGTCCTTATACTTCATCTCCCACCTGTCTCTCTGCATCACAGAGGGAAAACTATTCCATAGTCATTTTGTATTCTTGGAAAAGCATTATTAAAAAAAAAATGCATTAATTAAAATGTCCCTGGAAGAGAAACCATGCCTTACATTGAGTTATTTAAGAGAGCCAAATAAGATTTTCAAAAGGCCTCAGAAAGGTTATATTTCATACAAGGGGAAAAAATATGTTGAGAACATCTGGGAAGAAATTCAAGTTATTTCTCTGGTATTTCCTTAAAATATGATAATTTTACAACAAAGTAATGCACTGGCAGGATCAGCTGTCAAATTCCCATCCAAATTTGGACTTCTCATCCCTTCTTAGCTTCATTTTTTTCTTTCCACATTTGTAATTTCCATATTTTTCTTTTCTCTCTGAACCAGTTCTGCTTGGTTTCCAACCCTGCTTGCTTTCACGGGCCTTGGTACTCATTCTCACATCTCTTATTTTTCTTTCTACTCTTCCTTTGCTATCATGCAGCTCTTCCTCTGCTTTTCTCTAACCTCCTTTCATTTCACCTGATACTTCGTTACTGGTTTAGTCATCAGCTTCCTGTCTCTGATTGGCACTGATCTTCCAGCCTCCAGGGTTTACTAAGGCCGACTGTCGCTGGAAATCTGACATAGGATGAAGCTCTTTCTCCATTATGTAATTTAATATATCCAGAACAGCTGTTATTGCTGCCCCCCCCCCCCCCCGCCCCATGAACATTTTTTCCACCAAAGGAAAAAGAAAGTGCTACTGGATGATGTTCATGGTGTTGGAAAGTAGTTTTGCTTGGGTTGAAATGGACATTTTAGGATCTGGATTTCTGAACACTTTCTTCTCAAAATCTCAACCTCATCATGTAATTCTGTGGTGGTTTTCCCCAGGATTATGCCATTTTCTTTATTAAAAGCATATAAAGAGAAATATTTACATAGTTTCAAGTTTATTTATTAAGGTATTTCATGCAGTAAAATTCGCCCTTTTAGTAGGGGTGACCTGATGACTGTTGCTAACACTTCCCTTTGTTTTACCACCCCCACTCTCACAGAAGGATTTCCTCATCCTGAGAAGTTCCCTTGTGTCCTTTTATAGTTAATCTTCACCCTCTATGCACAGGTCTGCTTTTTGTCTCTGTGGTATTACATTTGTGCAGACAAAAGCTTTCGTTGCTTTTGGATAAATTTCTAGGGATGGGTTTGCTGAGTCATATGATAAGTTTATCTTTAATTTTGTAAGATATTGCCATACTGTTTTCCAAAGTATCTGGATCGTTTTTCATTCTCAACAGCAAGATATGAGCAGTCCACTATTCCCAATCCTTTCCAGCACTTGATATTGTCACTCCTCTTAACCATAGCCAGTCTAATGGGTGTGGAGTCATATCTCATCATGGTTTTAATTTATATTTCCCTAATGCCTAGTGATAATGGAACATATTTTAATGTGTTTATTCCTATTTGTACACATTTCTTTTGTGAACTGCTTGTTCAGATATTTTGCTTATTTTTCATTGGGTTGTCTACCTTCTTTAATTGTAAGAGTTCTTTATTCTGCATATAGGCTATTTGTTGGACATGTATTTTGCAAATAATTTCTCTCAGTCTGTTGCTTATTTTTTCTTAACTATAGCTTTCAAATAAAGTTTTTAGCCTTGAAATCCATTTTAGCAATTCCTTCTTTTATAGTTTGTGCTTAAGAAATCTTTACCTAATCCAATGTCTCAAATGCTTTTTACTGTATTTTTTTCTAAAATTTGTATCTATTATATTTAGATCTATGAACCATTTAAGTTTAATTTTTGAATGTTATATGCAGTTCAGAGTCAAGGCTCTTTTGTGTGTGTGTTGGGTTTTTTCCATACAGATATCTGGTTGATTTAGCATCATTTGTTGAAGTCTTTTTTCTCCATTAAATTACATTTATTTCCTTGAATCTCTGGGTCATGACAGGGCCATCTCTTGGTCATATTATACTAATTATATATTTTTTATTCAATTTTAAATATTTTGTTAGAATTTTTTTTCTATTTGTCTTTGGTTCTCTTGTAATGTCTTTGGCTTATCAGGCATCAGGATATTACTAGTCTCATAAAATGAGTTGGGATGTTTTCCAATTTCCTCTATTTCTGAAGGAATTAGTTAGGATTGACATTGTTTCTATCTTTGTTTTCAAAACATAAAGACAAACCCAAAGAGAATGATATCCACATACCTCCCTCAACCCTTTATATCTTTGGGTTTGTTCTAGAACCTTAGGTCAAAAGGGTCATGTAAGGAAATTCACTGATCCTTTGATGTTACCAATTTGTTAAAAGTAAAAATTTGTGTTTTTGTTATCTGTGATTATCTTTTTACAGATTTTGGAGTAAAGTCAAATCTTTGAATCATTTTTGAAACAGTCCTTTGAAACAAAAACAATCATTTTTGAAATCATTTTTGAAGTTGGGAAAAGTAAGTGTATCATCAAAAAGGTTCAGTTTTTTACCAATTACAAGTTATCTCCAGGAAGACTGGGCTATAGTTGATTAATAAGCATCTTTAAGACACTGACACTTATTTACATATGAGTCCACCTATGTTAGAAATGGCTTTTGCTCAGGAACTTTTGTTCTCCTCTTGCTCACTAGTAGATTGGTCTTGTTTCCCTATCTACCATGACAAGTAATGCACTACAGCTTTTGCCACATTCAGCCTCTGGCAGTCAAAACTCTAGGAATCACCAGTATTCTTGAATGCATTTGTGTCCTTCATAGAGTATGTAGGAGATGAGGATTTTTGCCCTACCTGTGGATTTCAGAGGCATCCATATGTACACACAAACAGTACAGCTCCTAGTAAATTTAATCACATATCTATGGTCATTTTATTTTTCATATGTGTTTTGTTTATTTAAACAGCAACTCTGGTAGTGTGATTTTAATGTGAATAGAAAGAACAAACTTCTTTTTCCTCCCCTCTCATGTTGGAACCTTATTTGCCATTGATGACTGGAGCAGATGAAGTAAATGCTTCGTAACATTTGATAAATGTATTTACATCTACTGTGAGAAGTAACAAGAGACTTGAAAGCCTTGCTCCCTAGTAAAATAAAATCAGATTATTGTTCTCATAAACCATTTCTCTTCCTCAGGCTTCTGAGCAGGAGTCATTGCTGCTGTGTCAAGCATGACTACTCTCTCTGGAACTAATGTAACTGTTGGTCATTATTTTTAATAACATGGAAAATAGGGGCTATTATCCAAATAATTTAATTAGTTTTACATTGAAAATATTGATGGTATGTGACAACAAAGTCACACCTTTTCTTCTTTGATGAGAGCAGAGTATATCTTTCTATCTGTTTATTTCAGGACATGCTGTGTAAACAACGACTTCTCAACCTTCTGTGTTCCTCAGTGACTAACCCAGGTAGGGTTAGGGGCTGCTGCCTCTCACCACTTTGTAGCTGCGGTAGGTGGCGTGTTCTCTGGACTCTGGCTGCTCAGTGAATGTTATTAAATAATTAATCATTGAAAACCTGAAAACTACTGGACTTTTACTAACAGAATCTCCAAAGTACCACAATAAGAAGAAGAAAGTGAAGGGCACTCTACAATGATACAATGATTATATTTATTTTCCAAATGAGTTAGAATGCCATCAGTGGCACACATTGTGACCTTTCAGATGAAAATATTGTATCTTTATTCTCCAAAATAGTATCACTAGGAAGCCAAAAGTGATGAATATGTACAATAATAAATTCATTCTGTCTACAAAAAGCAGCTATTTAAAGTATTTATGTTAATCAGGGGGTGCTAAAAATGGATTTATAGAAAGAAGAACTTCAATCTTAAAGTGAACCCAACTCTTTGCCTGACATCCCTTGATTGAAACTCTTAAGGACACATTATAGAGAGAAGATAGAAGTATTACCAACCCAGAAGACTAAATGATATTGGGTTATGTTTTAAAGTTTAACTATAGGTCTTGATAGTCTTGGTTTCATTATTCTGGGCTCTTAACCCATCCTATAGAGGTATACTATTTTATAATGGAGACAGATAAGAAGGTTATACTGATATTTTGAGATCTAATATTCCTTAAATTCTTAATTTTACATCAGTTGTTGAATCTCCACAGGGATGGAGGCAAACTTGGTTGGATTATTCAAAAGAAATTGACAATTCCAAAATCAATTTCATTTGCTTGGGGAATGCAGTAAAAGAGCTCAGTTGAGGTTTAGCCAGGGGTGCACATGAAGACACTCAGAACCTCTGGCCTTGACCTTTTCCCAGTTCTCTCTGGTGCTGGTGGTTTAGTTATTGAAAAGAAGGTCAGATTCTTCTTCTCTTCAAATACATCACACACATGACTTACTTGTTGAGTTCTTTCTCCAGTCATAGTGAAGGCTTTCCATCTGTCTTGTCCAACCCATAGTCCTGGAGTTGAATTTAAGAATGGCTGAGTGGAGGGCAGCCTGGGTGGCTCTACGGTTTGGCGCTGCCTTCAGCCCAGGGCATGATCTTGGAGTCCTGGGATCGAGTTCTGCATCGGGCTCCCTGCATGGAGCCTGCTTCTCCCTCTGCCTGTGTCTCTGCCTCTCTCTCTCTGTCTCTCATGAATAAATAAATAAAAATCTTAAAAAAAAAAAAAAAAAAAAGAATGGCCGAGTGGACTGCCACTTCAGGGAAGCTAGTGCCAAGGCAGAAGTAGAAATAGTCCATTTCCAATTATGTGGCTTGCTTTTCATTCAGGTTCTTTGTACATCAGTTTGTACTCTTTAACAGGGAATAATAATACTTGCCTTGCCAATGTCACATGTTTTAATGAAAATTAAAGTATTAACCTAAGATTTTCCTTTTTAATTCAGCACTATAAAAAACATGCTACATAAAAGTTTTTATTTGCTTTTCAAGCTAAAGTGTTCTGTATTTTTAGAAGAAAGGCACTGCATGAATTTAAATGCACAACATGATATACTTCAAGGCCTATAATAAAAGTACTACATATGTAGCTTAATTAATCTATCCTAATTAACCTAATGCTGCCTTTTTACTGCACCCATGTACATTCAATGACACATTGCATATTTTATTTGAATAAGTCTGATCTTAAGGCATAACTACAGTGTTATCACTTTGAGTGGAGCTCTTCAGTGAAAATTGCATTAAGTAGAAGATAAAGCCAGAGAAAGAACTTCCTTGTATGCTCCTCTGCCTCTGTGTATGTGAGTGTGATAAGTCAGCAGGCTTCTCTTTATCCTAAGTGTCCATAAAAAGCCTTTGAAAGGTTAGGATTCCAGGGAGACTTCTTTGTTACTGGCATCTCCGTTTCCCCCAGGCTGCCTGCAGCACATGCATTTATTGCCTCTCTGCAGAGTAGCAATAAGATTACACTCTCTGGAGGGAGGAAACTGGGACAGATGGACAGAGCCAGAGGATGGGCCAGAATATTCAAGAATAGAGCCAGGGAAACAAAGAGTGGAAGTTACAGAGAGGAAAGGACCAGGATGTCCTGTATCATAATTGAACTCCCTTTCCAATGAATAAAATCGATGAGTGGCTCTGTTTAACTTCTCACACATTTATGCACTGGCCACCGTTCCTGCTGCCCTCACTTTAGCTTCAGTTAGCCTTCAACATATTGACTCCGGTATTTGAAGGGAAGACCAAAGGAGACAGCAGAAGGGAAATGTGTGTGAGACACCCGGCATGTAGACATCTGAATGGGCCACATCACAGTACTTGTACAAAGTCCTCCTGTCACCCCATTCCAAAAGCGTATGACATTGGTGTTTGCAAAGAAACAGAAGAGTGTCTCCCTCACTGCTCAACCTTAGATTTTAAGACATTATTGTCTAATTGACAATTGTGCTTTAACTTTTGCGTCAATTATAATGTATGATGCCCCTCCTCTTCTCTAAACTGAAGGCTGTATTTCTGAATTCAGCAATTTGTATCAAAACCCAGACTAACTGGCTTATGTAAGAGTTTCTCTTTGAAGAGGAAACATTGGACATTATTAAAATATTAAGTTCTATTAGTCCTCTATAATCTAGGATGGCTGAAGATTTTTTTTTTTTTTTTCAGCACAATTCACTGGTGGATTCTTTTTTTCTGTGAAGCTTTGTCTGGATTAAATCTCAGGTATCCTGTGGAATGCCTCACTTCCCTCTGCAGTCTGGTAGGGAGTGGGACCAGCTGGTGTAATTCGATTGACCTGTTTTACACTCTCTGATTCATACTCCCTTTTTTTTTTTTTTTTGTAAACATCATGTAGCTATACATAACGAATTTTCTTTGGAAAGCTTTTATTCCTTCAACATGTAGGAGTCTGCTTGGGGCTCCATGAGGTCAGTGTTCATTCAGTTCATGGCCCTGATCCAGAAATATTTCTTCAGCCCATCTATTTTTAAAAGAGATCAGTACGCACGCATGTGGACACACGCCCTAAGTTTCATGCTTCCACTCTCTGTATTTCTATACTGTTCTATCACTATGTGTAGATAGGATTTCTCTCCCCCAACTTAACAGGAATATTTGAATATACTCAAATCTTCAGGAATAAAAGTGAAGAGTATAATTTGATAAAGCTGAAAACAAAAAAATAGGAAAATAAAACCTATTTGGTTTAATTCTATGAGACTTGTTGGAAAGAGAATATTAGCAGTAGGAACACTTGCTAAGAGAACATGTTAAGAATTAGATGGCCATTACAATAACATGCTTGATTATAAACCACTCTATGTACTTTCAAAATGTACTCCTTTAATCTTCTGAATACTATACACGTCAGTACAAAAGCTCATTTCATAGTCTACAAATAGTATGACCACTGGGTGTAGTGGAATCTTACCAACACTTGTCTCTTTGGCTAAGCCGTGTAATAGGTTGAACACAGGTCAGTCGATCAATTATTATAAAGATGATCAATTATTATAAATCTTGATCTTCTTCAATCAAAAAGCATACAACAAGCTAGGGAAGAAATTTACCTATAATAAAATAATGCCATTTGATGTTTCTTTTTCCATTGCCAATCACGCAGTATCTTAGTTGCTGAAGAATAAACCAAAAGTATTTTGTTTTACCAGAGCTCTGAGCAAACTTAATAATTTCTTCCGTTGGCTCTGCAAACTATTCATAACTAACCTATGCTCTCACTAAATAAGTAAACAAACAAAATGGAACTCATAACGAAGGGGAAAATCTGACAATTTCCAGTTCAGCTTTGGTGCAGATTTCCTGGGGGATCCTAAGCCAACAATGATCCATTTTCTGGATAATAGGAATAAAATACTATCTAAATATTAGTGTGAGTTTGAATTAAATTCTTCATGCTGAATTTGTGGTAATTGAATGTCCTAATGTATGACTTTTCAAGTATCAACTTTTTTTTTCATCACCATGGTTTCCATTAGAATATCAACCATACTTTTCATTCCAAGGCCCCCATTATCCAGTTACTTTGTGTTTATGATCTAATCTAATTTTGTAATTGGCCTAAGTAAAATAGAATATAGAGAAGATAACAGGTCACAAAATGGTCCATAATGCTTTGAAATGTACACTGTTAGCTATAGCCTTATGAACTTGTTGATATTTGACTGTTTTTGACCTAGAAAAATGGCATTCTCTTAGCTCACACTGCACTATTTAATGGTTCAAGTTGAGAAGCCACCTACTGAGTGCTTTCAGGGCAGAAATTAGTATTGTGATGAGAGCATGAACTTTGGAGTAAGTCAGTCCTCTGTGTTTCTGTCAGACTGATCCTGTAACTCTAAACTCTGGCCAAGTTATCTATCTTTCCTGAGCCCAGATTTTCATTGAGAAAACAGAGATAACAAGACCTACCTTTCTCTTCTATTTTGGGAATTAGAAAGAACATATGAAAAAGGTCAACCATAGTATATAGGACTTTATACCAAACTAATAAATAAGATTTGCTTTGCTTTTTTGACTACTTCTGTATTCCAGACACTGCTAAATATAAGAAGTATGTAACTAAAAATTGAATTCAGGAAAAATCAGTTTGAATTTCAGGAATGTAAGCATCTCTCTCAATAGATAGGTAGATAGATAGGTAGATATAGCCATCCATCTATCTGCACTTGCACACATATGCACATACAAGCAGATATTGTTTTAAGCCCTTTATATGGATAACTTTCAAAAATGACTTCACACTTTCATGACCTGTTAAATGGACTAATCAAACAAAATATGAACTTTTCTGGATAATTGAGACCTCTCAACGGCCATCAATTCTGTCACGTGTATAAAACTGTGCTGTCAGCAGGACTTACTGGGTTGTGGTAGATCTTATTGCTATCTCTCCCAGAATACTGTGCTTTTTATTTGCCAGTTTTAGTAGATTTTCTATTTTCTCTACTATCATGGCCATTATTTCTCTCTGCTCTCATAGCAAGTCCTAACCTCACTTACTTATGGCTTTTAGTATTCTTTGAATTTAGAAAATAGGTCACTAGGTCTATCATATTTTTAGATAAAGTATAAAAGCAAATAATCTTTAAAGTTGGTGGCACAAGAGGCTCTTCTCCAAAGCTCAGTGGAGACTTTTGTTACTTCTATTTTGTGACTTAATTCACTGATTCTCAGTTATGCTCCAAAAATGTGAGATCGCCAGACTGATATTTATGGATAAGTCAGATTTCAGAGTAAGAAACCAGGGATGGTAAGACAGACTTCTCAATTAAATGTAACCAATAAATCTGGTCTTATTAAAACTCTGTAGCTTTGAGATCTTGCCTTCTGACCATTCCTGAGAAGTGGGAGGAGATGCCCACAAATATGAATGTGTAATTCCCCGGGTCTGCTACAGTGGAAAAGATTGGGCATTTGGTAAGAGGGTCGTGCCAGGAATTACAATGAAGATAGGAAGGAGATGCCAAGGGGGTTTGGGCTGAGGGAGGATGAATGGAAAAGCAACCCCAGAAAACTCCCCTTCCTTTCCTTTCTTCCTCCCTCCCATTTATCTTTTCTGTTTCTCACTTTCCAGCCCTTTCAAAATTATGGAGAGTTTATGGAGGGTACAATGGGCCACCTATGTACCAGGTAGAGGATGCCACTCCCTCTTCTGGTTTCCTTTTCTTTCTTCCTCTGCCCAGTAAGAACTTACCCCTGAAGTGACTGGTTCAGGTGAGAAGTTGGTGGTGAAGACTGAGCTTGTGAGGAGAACATAGTCAATGTACTGTTGAGGAGGTCTGAGGTCCAGGAGCAACAGGTTAGGGGAAGGGGTGTCCTTTGTCAGGCTCTCTGGGCTTACAGATCTTAGCAGTTAGGGGTATGGTGCCATTGCTTCTCATTTTGGACATACTGTGTCTTTCAGGGAATCTCTCCAACTCAAGAATTTGACGTCTGATTTTGTCTATTGGGTGAAATTTAATGAACCTATGAAAAATTGGCACTTCAACTACAATATTTTAAAGACCCTGATTCCTAGATTAGATATAATATCATCAAAGAAAAAAATAGCAAAGCATAGGCACTATTACTTCAAGAGAATGTCAAAATAAGATTCATGTGTGTTAGGATACTCATCCACCACAGGGTGCTAAATGGGAGCACACTCAAAATCAGTGCATGTTAACTCTGTGCTTCTAGAAAGGGTCACCTCAGATTTGTGGTTTGAAAGGATTTGGATCCTAATTAGTTCATTTAATAGTCTGTGGCTAATTAAGTGAGTTGGTTAGAAATCAGCCCTCAAGAGCCTAAGGTCAAGCATCACATTTCCCTGTGGACCAGTTTATCTTCTCTGTTTCATGGTCATTGATCACACTTCTAATCCCTTATTCAGGCAACTTGCAAAGTTATGTAATTGATGATGGAGAATTCAGTATAAATGAATGAAAGCAAAGGTATAACTGTAGCAAAATGATTGCATGTGTTGGCAGGTCAAGACGGCGCACTAGTCATGATCGTGAAGTTTGCTATTGGGCAGGACCTACATGAAAACTGTCCTTTGTCACTTTATGATAGAGTTTTTGGGAGAGATGTTTCACTCCTCTGAGTCTTAGTTTCTTGATCTACAAACTGAGAATGAAATCAGCCTCACGGGGAGGGTAAGAAGATTATCAAGATGTTAGCTGCTGTACACACGGTGAAATATGATCCTTGTTTCCCCTGGCCTACCACCCTTGGGGTACATTTTCTCCAATCCCAATATCCCAGGACCCCTTCCCACCCCCCCCACCCCCCCGCCATGCTTCACTGCTGCAGATGGCATGTGCTCAAGCCCTATACCCTGCCTGGTTCAGGCACCTGCTGTCCTAATGAGCTTGCCTGTGAAAGCAATTTGTTCAATGATTTCATTTATCTAATAGCACCTTTAAGCTAATTGGTTCTGTGTGGTGGGAGTCATATAGCACAAGGAAATGATGGGAGTCTCCCAGACATGTATGTAAAAGATAAATAGGCCCATTCTGTTGGAAATTGCATCAGTGGGCTCAAGGTTGCATCCAAATCTCCTCATCGCCTCCACATTCAGAGCTTGCCAGGTATTTTGAGTCTTCAACTCATGTCTGCGTTTGTTCTCATAAGGAACTACCCTGCACGTCTCCTTATGTATAAGTTTGTTCATCTTCTAGGAGAGGGCTGGAAGTAATAGGGACCATAAAAACGACTCAGCATACAAATTCTAAATAAGATCAATAAAATCTGATGGAATGATGCTTTTTTAACTCTGCTTCTAAGATTATTAGCTCTTTTTGTGTGTGTGTGGAGAGAAAAATGCAAATATGATGCTAATTATGAAGGCCCATCTGTTATACTTAAAGCACCAGAGGGGGAAAAAAAGACTAAATGTAAAGCTGTTCTGCAGTACCTTGCCATCTTTGAGGACCCATTTTGGGGAAGCTGTTTTTATTTCAAACTTTGATGTCCTCTAAGGAAGTGGGTTTCCTTGAAGGATGCTGAGCTGCTGTTTGGTTATTCTGACTGCACCACCTTTTGCTTATTTTATTCTGCAGCAAACATGTGGGCTGTGCCAAATATGTATTTACTAGATCAAATAACTCTTTGGAAAGGCCTATCATGTAAATTATCGAAAATGAGTACTACGTAATTACAATCCCCGGAGTACTTACTCAGATTATTTGTCTCTTTTATTTATCCCACCTGGCAGGGATTTGGTATTCTTTGGAATCCCACCTGGCAGGGATTCCAAAGAATACCAAAAGTTTATTTATATCTGCTTGGCCTTAGGACTGGGCCCTTTCCCATTAATTTTGGTAAGGTCCACCTTAGTAGCTGGGCGGGTAAACAATCCAACTTCTCGCATCTTATGTTTTTAATTGGCAAAACTGAAAAAGTTACTTTTTTAAAAACTTTTGTTTACTTATTCATGAGAAACAGAGAGAGACAGAGACACTGGCAGGGGGAGAACCAGGCTTCTTGAGGAGAGCCCGATGCGGGTCTTGATCCTGGGACTCCAGGATCATGCCCTGAGTCAAACGCAGATGCACAACCACCAAGCCACCCAGATGCCCTGAATTATTTTCAACAGGTCTTTACAAAGGCCTGTGGTAAAGAGCATCTCTAAGTACTGCTAAATCCCCAAATTGCCCTTAACCCATTTTCAGTATGTGATGTGATGTCATTAGGCCTGGAGATAGAGATTTGGAAGTTACTGATGTAGAAGCACTGCTAGAAGACATAGAAATGGTCAGCTGTTTGAAACAGGGGACAAAGAGCCCCAGTTCAGGGACTGAGCCATGAGGGCCAGCCACGATTGAGGACAGGAGTCTATGGAATGAGCCCCTGAGTTTTCCTCACAATAAAAGCCAAGGAAGGAGTTTTCAGAAGATTGTTGCCAGTGGTGCCAACAACGCAGAGAAGAAAAGAAAGAATAGAATTCCAGAGGTGGGGATCCCTGGGTGGCTCAGCGGTTTAGTGCTGCCTTCAGCCCAGGGCATGAACCTGGAGTCCTGGGATCGAGTCCCACATCAGGAGCCTGCTTCTCCCTCTGCCTGTGTCTCTGTCTCTCTGTCTCTTTGTCTCTCTCTGTGTGTCTGAAAGAAAGAAAGAAAGAAAGAAAGAAAGAAAGAAAGAAAGAAAGAAAGAAAGAAAGAAAGAAAGAAAGAAAGAAAGAAAGAAAATTCCAGAGGGATGCCTGGGTGGCTCAGTGGTTGAGCATCTGCCTTTGGCTCAGGACATGATCCCGGGGTCCTGGGATCAAGTCCCACATCGGGCTCCCTGCATGGACCCTGCTTCTCCCTCTGCCTGTGTCTCTGCCTCTCTCTCTGTGTCTCTCATGAATAAATAAAATCTTAAAAAAGAAATAGAATTCCAGAGCTCAAAGACACCTCTGAGATCTTTAATTCTTACTCTTTGCAGTGTTAACACTCAGACCAAAAAAACTAAGGTCAGGAAAGGGTAGGGCACTTGGGCAAAGCCCCACACAACCGATCAACCCCAGATCCCACATCAGTGCTATTTCCGGATTCCCAGCCTAGGGCTTCTGTGGCTTCCCAGCCTGTTCTACCTTTGTGGCCAATTGGTTCCCATGCTGACCCTTAGGAGTTCCAGAGTTTTGGTTAGAATGATATTTTAACATGATCACAGTTTTTCACAGAGCGTTTCTCTCCACATGGAAACATTAGTGTTTTTGTCATTGTTGTTAAAAGTTGCCTAAGAGCTTCTTTCGTTGCAGAACTTATTCATAGTCTCTTAATGCTGAGAGATGTGTTTCCAAATAGGAGATAAGGAGAATTTGGGATAACAATGTTTTACACAGCTTAACAGTATACTTACTGAAATTTTCAAGCTTTGTCAATTTGTTTTAGATGACTCAGTTCTCTTCTTTCCCAACCACAGAAGACTATTTGGTATTTACTGAAAGAAGTCTCTTTTTTTCCCCCAGAAAACCTAAACTTGATAAATGAGAAAATTTAAGCAATGTATTAGTAAGGGAATATGTTTTTCCTCTCATAACAAAAACTTCAAGTGGGGAGGAGGGAGGCATAAAATGAACTGCCTTGGACCTACAAATTTCTATTTCAGCCATATTTTAAGCCCTTAGTGGGCTTAATGGGCTCAAGTTCCTTTTTTTTTTTTTTTTTAAGCTCTAACTTCTTGATTAAATGATCACCTAGTAACCAATGCATTTAATCAAGCAGATACCAAGCACCAAAAAACGATGTACCGGGAGATTGTAAAAAAAAAAAAAAAAAAAATGAAAGGAAGGGTCCAGGTATCTGCCCTCTGTGTTTGAAACAAGAGTATGGAGTGGACGCCCCAAAGCTCTCATTTCAGGCACCTGGAGAGATACTGTAGAGTTGGCCGAATTTGTCCTCAAGCCTGTCCTCCTACCCTCCTCCTTATATTCACCCCTCCTTTGTGAAGTGTGGCACATTCCTGTGCAGGCTCTCCAGGTGGTCCTCTCTCAAATATCCCATGGTCATCTAGCCTACACATTGTGCAGTCTCTGTCCCTTCTCTCTGAAGAGATGATGAAACTGCACCACTTTAAGCTGTGTGTACTCACTGATTCATGTGGAAAGAGCTATTGGATGAAGTGGGACTCGAAGAAAAATTGACCGTTACCCACTCTACTGATGTCTAAGGAGAGCGGGGCCAAATGGCAAATTAATGCTGGAATTACACCAGTAATACTAATAATGGAAGCACTGGAACACTGGAAGCATAGCATTTTATATTGTAATAACTCTGTGAAGTTTCTCACTTTTTGGATGAGGAAACTGAAGTTTACAGAGGTTATGAAACACAGGCAGGGATATAAGCCTCTGGCCTGTGAAACGAGAGGATTGAAGAAAAATGAAGAGGACGATGAAGAAAGAAATTTCTTTCTTAGCTAAAACTGCCATGTAGGACACAATTCAGTTATGCATTTGCTAACAGTTTGTTGGCTTTTACATAAGCAAGCTGTACTCATTTTATACAGATTTTAACAGAACATTAAAAACAAACAGATAAGATTATAATTTTACAACTTACAGCAGCTGTCAACATTCAAGTACATCTCTGTTCAGTCATTTTTTTAGGGGGATGCATGTTGTATTTTATTTGGGGATCTTTCTGGACATAGTTTCTTACAATATTCAGTGGCTACATAAGCTTCTGTTACATCACTAGTTTTCAGGTGATTTGGTCTTAGGACCCCTTTATACTCTTAAAATTATTGAAGACTTCAAGTTATTCTGGCTTGAGTTACAGCTATTGATGTTTACCTTAGCAGAAATTGGAACTGAGAAAGGATTAAAATATTAATTAATTAGTTAATTACATGCTAATACATGCTAATATAAATATATTTTTCCAAAACAAAACAAAAAGTGATGATTGACATTATTTCACATTTTTGTAAGTTTCTTTAACATCTGGGTTGATAGAAGACAGATTCTTATGTTTGTGCCCACAGTCTGGCAATATATTGTTTTGATTGAATGACTATATGATGAAAATCTTCGTTCATGCAGATACGTAGCTATAGAAGAGAACAGTATTTAATAGCATCAGATAATAATGAATATTCCGTTTTGAAGCTATGCCAAACTTGGCAAGTGGTAGTTTCTTAAAAGTTGGTTGAAATATGGAGAATTCATGAACTTTTCATACTCTGTTACATCAAAATCCATCCTCTTGTCTTCCATCTTGAATGGAACCATTACCCATGTGTAAATTTGTGACATTGTACATTAGTCATTTGGAAAACTGATTTACTGAGTTACCTACACCTTCCAAATATTGATACATGTCACTTTACAATATATAAAAAATTGTAGGGATCCCTGGGTGGCGCAGCGGTTTGGCGCCTGCCTTTGGCCCAGGGCACGATCCCGGAGACCTGTGATCGAGTCCCACATCGGGCTCCCGGTGCATGGAGCCTGCTTCTCCCTCTGCCTGTGTCTCTGCCTCTCTCTCTCTCTGTGACTATCATAAATAAATAAAAATTTAAAAAAAATTGTATTTATTACTATCACAACTCCATATGAAAGGTCTTTCAGTATTGAGAAGATGTCAAGCATACTATGACAGAAACAAATTTCCCAAAACTCTTATTTTTACTTGAAAGTTCAAATTTTATCATTGGCAAAAGATGCTGTCAACACAGAGCTCACTTTTCCTCATTGTAGAGAAAACGTCTGCCAAATCCTCAAGTCAGAACAATACTTTGTCATTTGTTTTTTCTGGGGGTTTATGAAAATTAAGTTAGTTCAGCTTGAAACTCCAAATAATTAATCACATAAGTGTTTTACCGGAAGACAACTATCCTGCTTCTGGGTGCATCCCCCCATTTTCTCATGTAGAATATGAAAAATACAAGTACTCAAGGTTGATATGCAGTAAAATTAATACATCTTAATTCTTCATCAAAAATGTTCTAAAGTGACACTGGCATTTTCCTTCAATTGCAAGTGCATAGTGAGGAAGACTGTGTATCCCCAGTATAGTGTACGTTGATGTGGCCTCCTGTACAGTCTGGTGTTGTGACCTTGACTCGGGCTAAGGTGCCTGCAGTTTTAGTCGTGGATATTTTTGCACTGCCAGTGCGAATGTCAGCACACTGAATAAGACTCATAGTGTTTTAGTGTTATTATAGAAGATGATCGACCTCATGAATTCCTTGTCAGTGGTCCACAGACCATGCTTTGAAAACCATGACAGTACACTGAAATTTCAAAATTAATTCTATCAATCTCCTATGTTGGGAGCATACCAGTTATTTCTAAAACTGTAAAGATTTTCTTGGGATATGTTTCTAGAAGTGGAAGTGCTGCATTGAAACAAATAAATACTTTTCAAGCTGCCCTTTAGAAAGTTATACATAGGCACTCCTAGCATACTTGTGTACTTTACTTTTATATGGCCTTTCTTAATGGTATAGTTTCCAGGCTTAGGGAAAATTTCATTTGGTACCAAAATGGTTAAAATATTTCCATCAATTTGACCCCTATGTAATATAAGGTGAAAATGATGACATTGGATTCACTCATGCTGTAAATGCTTTGTAGAGAAACTGTGTTAGAGCAGAAAGCATGATACCTTCTTTGTATATTAGCTACTCGACTTTTAACTTCTCAGATCTTTCATCTCTAAAATGTCAATAATAATGAATTTTCTCTCAAAGATGCTGAGAGGTCTCTTAGCTGAACCCATAGCCACCGCTGAGAGTGCAAATCAAAGATTCCATTGGTAGGGGTGGTGGCAGAAGCTGGGACGAGCAATGGGAAGCAAAAAACCTGATGCGAGAGTGGTTAAGAGTCACCAGAACAAAAAGAAGGTCAGAAATAGGGCCAGAGAGTCCGGGAAACAGGGAGCAGAAATCAATGTGCTGAAAGCAATAGAAGAAACAAGGTTTAAACCAAAGGAGGCCCCTGGTGGCTGCTGGAGCTGGATTATAGGCCAGAGCGAAACAGATAGGAATTTCCTATACTTTCAGGCTGAGTGAGAATTTTCTTGCCAGCATGACAGCCTTTAGCAGCATTTGGCTTCAAAATTTTATAAAATCCGATGTCACTCAGTTTTCACTCAACTTGCCAGTTTTGTTGTTATCTCCAGTGTCATATTGAATTTTTTGTAATAATCGTTTATCACTGAATATCAGATTGACACTAATTCTTTCTCTAGGGTCTTCTGTACAGATCACTGAACAGATGTGCATCACTGTTACAGCTGTGTGTAACCTTGTCAGGAATTTCCACTGACATAATTGCTGCTCTTTGGAATTTATTAAGCACCCCTCAACAAGATAGATCATCAAAGATCTATATGGATTACACATTCTTTACTCTATATAAAGCATCATTAAGGACAGAATTGTGCATGCACATGTATTAATACAGTTATAAAATTCTTAATCACAAGAAATGCCTATTATTTCCTGTCTTAGCTGTGTTAGGGTTTCTTTTATTTTATTTTTTAGTTTATTGTTACTCTTTTAAGTGAGAGTTAAATATACTTTATAGTGAACGTTAGTTGCTATTTGGAGGGAAAAGGATTACTCACCGAATTAGTTGTTTCTGAAATGTAATTATCATAACATTATGCTAATTTCAAGGTAAGAGCTTAGATGGCCAGTTCCTTAATATTACAGATTAGAAAAACTCCAGTCAGCAGGAAAATGACAATGTCAGCGTCCTAACTAGAAATCATATCTGCTTAATTTAGTATCAGAAAGCAAAAATCTTAATGACTGGATAACGTGAATGGATTTTTGCCAAATGTGTTCCTTTGCCTCATGGGACGATAAATTGAAAAGGGTTTACTTTTTCTTTGGGTATATGTCTATTAATCCATAGGATATATATTCTACATTTTGTTTCACCCTACTACATTTCAGCCACAGAAATTAGGGTAAAACCAAAAGTATATTCAGTCAGTATCAGTTGATTGGTGGATTGATTAACTAATTAATTGTTTGATTTAACAACCATATATCTACTGCCTATCATGTGCCAGGCTATGGTCACAACCCTGCAGAAACGATAAGTAAAGCTGATAAAAATCCCTGAAATCATGGTGTTTAAGTTCTGGGAATGGTGTGAAAAAAGGAAAAAATGATAAAACCAGAAAGGGAAGCAGGAAATACCAGGGGTGAACATGAGTTGCCATTCTAATGGAGAATTGAATTTTAGCAAAGACTTGATGTAGGCAAGAGAGAAGCCCTGCAGATATCCGGGAGGAGAGCATTGCAGGCCATGGGACTAGCCAGTGGTGAAGGCCCTGACGAGGAATAGCAGGGGAATAGCAAGTATAGGATGGGGGTTGGAGGTGGCGGGTGGAGCGGGAGGGGATAGATGAAAGGCAAACCATCAGAAAGTTTGAGCAAAGAGTAATGTGATATATCTTATATTTTAATAGAATTACGTTTGCTTCTGGGTTAAAATTAGACTGTAGAGGACAAGAACAGACACAAAGAAACAAGTTAGGAAGCATTGCATTTAATTCAGGTGAGAGATAACAGTGGTTCAGGTCAGAGTGATAGTTTGGAAAGGGTGAGAAATGGCTAAAGATTTGGAAAATAGAGCCAACAGGTTTACTGACAAAATCAGTTTTGGAATATGAAAAAAAAAAAAAAAAGCCACCAAGTGCACCTGGGTGGCTCAGTAGTTGAGTGTCTGCCTTTGGCTCAGGTCATGATCCCAAGGTCCTGGGATCAAATCCAGCACCAGGCTCCCTGTATGGAGCCTGCTTCTCCCTCTGCCTGTGTCTCTGCCTCTCTCTATCTGTCTCTCATGAATAAATAAATAAAATATATTTTAAAAAAGAAAAGAAAAAAAAAGCCACCAAAATTTTCTCCAGGGCTTTTATGTAATAAGAAACTGGGAGGTTGGAGTTTTCATTAACTTGGATGGGGAAGACCATGTGTGGAATAGTTTTGGAGTAAAGTGAGGTGAATGGTTTATACCAGATACTCAGTTTTAGATACAAAGTTTGAGATTTCTGTTAGACATCAAAGTGACAAGAAAATATGTAAAGTTGAGAAGAAAGATGGCTACTTCAATCTTGGGGTTCAGATGAAAGAAACATGTTGGAAATATAAGTTTTTAGGTGTCAGTGTTTGGATGCTGTCATATGCCAACTTTCCTAGGAAGCAGACACTGAGAAGAAGACTTGCACCAGAAGTTTATTGACAAGTACTCCTGAGATCAGTAACTGTAAGAAGTAAAGGAAGCAAAATTGCACAGAAGGAAAAGTTAGGTAATAATAAGATCTTAAAGAAGCACTTCCACTGGGCCACTGGGGTGGCTCAGTCAGTTAAGTGTCTGCCTTTAGCTCAGGTCATAATCCCAGAGTCCTGGGATTAAGCCTCAAATCAAGCCCTACATATCTTCCTCTGCCACTGCTTGTATGAGTGTACTCACTCTCTGTCACTTTCTCAAATAAATAAAAATCTTTTTTTTTTTTTAAATAGAACTGCTTCCACTAATCTTAAGGAGAGCTTTAGATTTAGAGCATTTAGAGTTGGAATGACCCTGCAAAGTTGTCATAATTTATATCTTCCACATTAATCAGTCATTAGATGCCCAAGAGTGTGACCCTGAGTGAGTCAGCTCTCTTTGGTAGGGCAATTCCTTGATAGAGGTGAGGAATAAGTTTTGAGGCATCAACCATTAACAATTCCAGCAGGCGAGGAAATGAGTGCTGCAGTCCTGCAGTCCTAATGAGCAGGGGATCTGGTACCAACATCTACTGCAGATAGTATTTAACTTGATGAGAAGAATGAGATCACTACAGAAATGAATGCAGCTAGAGAAGACATCCAAGGACTGAGCCCTGGGCATTCTGAAGTTAGAAGTTGAGGTGATAATGTACAAAGAGCAAAGGTCTCTGAGAAGGATAAGACAGTATTTTCCAGTGAGTGCGAGGAGGTCCTACAAGCCAAGTAAAGAAACATATTGCAAAGAGACAGTGATTACTATGTCAAATGCTATGGAGAGATCAAGTATAATGAGAACTGACAATTGACCTCCAGACTTAGCAAGACCGAGGAAGTTGTTAACCTGACAAAGAGTTGTTTCAGTGGAGTGGTAGGAATGAGAGCCAGACTGAAGCAGGTTCAAACGATAATGGAAGAAGAGGATTTGGAGAGAATGCATCTATACCATTCTTTGGAGGATTTTTGTCATAAACAAAAGCAGAAAAATCAACATCAGTAATCACATTGGAGGTGCCCGGGTGTCTAAGTCAGTTAAGCATCTGACTCTGGATTTTGGCTCACGTCATGATCTCAGTGTTGTGAGAAGGAGCCCCACATTGGGCTCCATGTCCAGCGTGGGGTTTAGGATTCTCTCTCTCTCCCTCTCTCTCTGCCCCTCTTCCCTCCCCCTCTCTCATGTGCTCTTTCTGTCTCTCTCAATCTCAGAAAAAAAAGAAACAATCACATTGAATATAAATAGTTTAAACTCTCTAAATACAATGCAAAGATTGGATAAAAATAAGACCTAGTTATATGGTGCCTACAAGAAATGCATTTTAAATATAAAGACACAAATAGGTTAAAAAGATGTGCCACATTAACACTAATCAAAAAAAATTAGAGTGGCTATATTAATAGCATACAAGTAGATTTCAGAGCAAAGAATGTTGTTAGGGAACAAGAAGATCATTTTCTAATGACAGAGGGGTTTGTTCATAAGGATGACCTTGCAACAGTCCCAAATATTTATGCACCTAATAGTAAAATTTCAAAATACATGAGGCAAAAAGTGATAGAACTGTAAGGAGAAATAGAGAAGTTTACAATTACGGGTGAAAGATTTCAATACCTTCCTCTCAATAATTGATGGAACAATTAGAAAGAAAACCAATAAGGATATGGAAGACTTCAACAACACTGTCCATCAACTTGACCTAATTGACACTTTTAGAATACCCTACCAGTAACTACACAAAGAATACATTTTTTTTCAATGCAAAAGGAATGTTTACCAAGATACACCATATTCCAGACTATAAAGCAAATTTTGATAAATGTAAACAGATTCAAGTTTTATAATATATGTTGTTTAAACACAATGGAATTAACTTAGAAATAAATAACATAAAGATATCTGAAAATTAGCAATTATTCAGAATAGAAAAATATTTCTTAATAACCCATGAGTCAAGAAGAAATAAAAAGGGAAATTAGAAAGTATTTTTTAAAGATTTATTTATTTATTTATTCATGAGAGACAGAGAGAGAGAGAGAGGCAGAGGGAGAAGCAGGCTCCATGCAGGGAGCCAAACGCAGGACTCGATCCTGGGTCTCCAGCATCCCACCCTGGGCTGAAGGCAGCACTAAACTGCTGAGCCACCGGACTGCCCTAGAAAGTATTTTGAACTGAATGAAAATAAGGACAAATACATCAAAATCTGTGGGATGCTGCTAGTGTGGTGGCATTTAAAGGGAAATTTACCCTAATAGTATATTACTCTATTAGAATAGAAATGCCTCAAATCAGTGACTTCCATTTCCACTTCAAAAACCGTAAAAAAGAGAGTAAATGAAATCCGAAGTGAAGAATGGGAATAATAAATACCAGAGTGGGAATCAATGAAATACAAAACACACAACAATAGAGAAAATTGCTGAAACCAAAACCTTGTTTTTTGAGAATGTAGATAAAATTAATAAAACTCTAGCCAGACTGATAGAAGAAAAAAGGAGAGAAGAAGCTAATTACAAATATCAGGAATGAGAGACATGATGATATCACTGAAGATTTTATTGGTATTAAAAGAATAAAAAGGAAATATTTTGGATTACTTCATGCCAATAAATTTGACAATTTAGAGGAAATGAAAAATTCCTTGAAAAACATAAACAACAAAGGAGAATTAGAACAGATGAATAACACTGTACCTATTTTTTATTTTATTTATTTTTTTAAAGATTTTATTTATTTATTCATAAGAGACACATGAGAGGCAGAGACACAGGCAGAGGGAGAAGTAGGCTCCCTGCAGGGAGCCCGATCTGGGACTTGATCCCAGGACCCAGGGATCATGGCCTGAGCTGAAGGCAGATGCTCAACCACTGAGCCACTCAGGCATCCCTGTATCTATTTTTTAAAACGAATTTATAGTTAAATACCTTCCCTGTAAGGAAGCTGTAGGCCCAGTTGGTATTACTGATGAATTCTGCCAAACACTTAGTAAAAAATAATGTTAATTTTATAAATTTCCTCCAGAAAATTGAATAGGGTGGGCCTGTAAGGCCAGCATTATCTGGCAAGGACATTACAGGAAAAGAATACAGTTTACTATCACTCATGAGCATAAGTGCCAAAGGTCTTTAAAATTTTCAACAAACTAAAAAAAAAAAAAAAAAAAATTTTTTTCAACAAACTAGGATTCCTGGGTGGCTCAGTAGTTGAGCGTCTGCCTTTGGCTCAGGGTGTGATCCTGGAGTGCCAGGATCAAGTACCGTATTGGACTCCTTGCATGGAGTATGCTTCACCCTCTGCCTATGTCTCTGCCTCTCTCTCTGTGTCTCCCATGAATAAATAAATAAAATCTTTTAAAAAATAAAATAAAATTTTCAACAAACTATATTCAATAATATGTAAAAAGTATAATATATCAGGACCAAGTGGAATTTGTCCTAGTAATGCAGAGCTGGTTTAACACTCAAAAAATCAACCAGTGTAAATTACTTCATTTTTAAAATTTAACAAAAACATATCATTTTAATAGAAGCAGTAAAAACATTTGACAAATCCAATATCCATACCTGATAAACACTCCTAGCAGACTAGGAATAGAGAACTTCAGTGGCCTAATAAAGATCATCTACAGAAAACCTATGGTTCACATTTTTAATGGTGAACGATTGAATGCCTTCCCTGAAGACCAAAAACAAGACATGGATGTATTATTCCTCCCTTTCATTGAACATTGAACTGGAGGTTCTAGCCACTGCAATAAAGTAAGAAGAAGAAATATGAAGCATCCAGATTAGAAAAGAGGAAAGAAAACTGTTTTTATTCTCAGGTATCATGTATGTCTACATAGAACATCAAAAAGAATCCCCCCCAAAAAACTTCTTGAACTAAAAACTGAGTTTGGTAAAGTTGGAGGATACAAGATCACTATACAAAATATAATTGTATGTTTATATTCTAGCAATAGACACATACATGGACAACTGATTTTTTACAAAGGTGAAAAAGCAATTCAGTGGAGAATATAGTTTTCTCAATAAATTGGGCTGGAACAAGTGGATAAAATTGGACTGGATCAATGCGATATTTATATGCAATAAAATCAACTTCAAGCCATACCTCACACCATATACAAAAAAAATTAACTCAAAATGGACCAAGACCTAAATATAAAACCTAATACTGTAAAAATTATAAGCAAACATAGGAGAAAATCTTTGTGATCTTCAGTTAGTCAAAAATGTCTTAGATATGACACCAAATACATGATCGATAAAAACAACACATTGATAAATTAGACTTAAGAAAACTAAAAATTTTGTTCATTAAAAGACTGTTAAGGAAAAAAGTGTGATATTTATACAATGGAATATTATTCAGTCATGCAAAGGAATGATGTGCTGATGGTACATCATGGATCAACCTTGAATATATTGTACTAAATGAAAAAAGCCAGAAGAAATAACACTGTATCATTGTACTCACCAGAAATGTGTAGAATAGGGAAATTATAGAGTCAAAGTAAATTAAAGGATACTACAGGCTGAGGGAAATGGGAGTTAGGCAATTACTGCTTTTGGTTACAGAGCTTCTGTTTGAGGTGATGAAGAAGTTTTGTAAATAGTAGTAATGATTGCATATCACTGTGAATCTAATCAATGCCACTGAATTGTAAACTTAAGAATAGTTAAAATAGCTAATTTTTATGTTATGTATACCACGGTAAAAGTAAAAATAAGAAAACACTGTTAAGAGAATAAAAAGACAAACCATACAGGGAAAAAAATATTTGTATGTCATATACTGACAAAGGACTTGTGTCCAAATATATAAAGAACTCTCAAAACTCAATAGTAAGAAAGCAAAAAATAGATAAACAGTCCATTAACAAAAATGGAAGAAAGATTTGAACAGACACTTCACCAAAGACAACGTGTGGATAGAAAGTAAGCAGATGACAAGATGCTCCATATCATTTGGCATTAGAGGAATGCAAGCCAAAATCACGAGATGGCATCGCACAGCTACTAGGATGGCTAAAATTAGAAAAGGACCCTAAAATGTGTGGGTGTGGTTGTGAATGTATTGGAACTCTCCTACACTGCTGATAGAAAAGTATAATGGTAAAGCCACTCTGAAAAAAGTTTGCCAGTTACTTAAAAAGTTAAACATATACCCACCATATGACCCAGTCATTCTACCCTTAGAGATATTTTCTCAAAAGAAAAGTAAATATACATCTGTACACAGACTTGTATACAAATGTTTCTAACACCTTTGTAATAATAAATGGAACCAACACAAATGTTATCAAGAGGTGAATGGATAAGCAAATTGTGATAAATTCATACAAGGGGCTGTTACTCTACAATAAAAAGGAGTGGATTGCTGACATAGGCTAAAACATGGATGAATCTCAAATAATTATGCTGAGTGAAAGAAGGCAGACAGAGTGCATACTCTATGATTCCATTTATATAAAACTCTAGAGAACACAAAATGCCCTGTAGTGGCTGAAAGCCCATCAGGGGTTGCCTGTAGGAGAAGAGGTGCACAGGGAAACTTTGGAGAGTGATGGATATGCTCATTATCTTGACTGTGGCCATGGTTTCATGGGTATGTACATGCCCAAGTTTATTAGATGGTACATTTTAAATATGTGGAGTTTATTGCAGGTCACTCACACCTAGTAAATTTAACTAAAACAATATAAGGGTACAAAATAAAATGTTAATAGTCAAAAAATGCTAACATACTTCCCCCTATTACTTTTTAAAATTTTTTTATTTATTTGAGAGAGAGAGAGAGCTCACGAGAGAGGGAGAGAGAGCATGAGCAAGGGGGAGGGGCAAAGACAGAAACAGACTCCCGCTGAGCAGAGATCCCATTGCAGGACTTGATCCCCGGACCCCAAGAACATGTCTTGGGCCAAAGGCAGACGCTTAACCAACTGAACCACTGAGGCGCCCTTCCCCCTATCACTTTTAAGAGTTCTGGGAAATAATCTAGGAATGTAGGGTACCCTCCAAGTTTCATATTAATTTTTTATTACAGATAGAAATGAGATAAGATAGCCACATAGATTCCAGATCTCTGAAATTATACCAGGATATGGTCATCATTTTGAAAAATTATAACATTTTTTTAACTTAGTAAAAATCCCCATAATTTTAAATTCGATGTTATCTCACTATTTATTTATGGGAATGTAAAGTGGCACATAAGCAAGTGATAGATTTTTCTGTAGCTCTGCTTTGCTATTTTCTTTACTCATGTGTATTCACGCAATATTAATGTTTCCTTCACAGACCACATGATGGTTATCAGTGTGATGAGGCTGAGCTCCTGGTACAATTGTTGAGAGCTTTATTTGGCAGCCTGTTCATAACTACTCAGTATTTCTCACATTTACAACTTTCATTTATATAAGCTGAAAATCTAATTTTTCCCCTAATTTTCATTGAATTTCCAAGTCTAAGATCAAACAATTTTTTAAAAATCTTTTCATTTTATTATCAAATTTCACATAGTTTTGTTCATATTTTCATTTTGATGCATAAGTCACTTAAAGATAATCCATGATTTTATGCGGCTATTTTGTATGGAGCTCTTTAAATATATATATATAATGTACATATGTATACATTTGTGTGTGTGTGTGTATAGTGGTTTACAGAAACTATACAGAGATGTCACTTACTTCCCTTCTATTGCCTCTATTGTAGGTCATATACACTCATCCTTGATTTACTGCTATAATCCCCAACTAGTTTTATTAGGTTTAGTTTCTACTTCTAATTGAATTTTAGCCAGAGTGAGCATCCTGAAATGTAATCACGTCCCAGGACTGCCTGGAGTCCTGCAAGTACCATCACTTTTGGAAAAAGAATGCAGACAGTTCACCATGACTCATATAAGGTCTGCATGCCTGGCTGGCCCCACTCTATCTCATCTGTCTCTATTCCCTGTCTCATACTTAACTCATTCTCTGTTGAAATTCCTCCAGGTCTTTTTCACAGATGCTCTTGTCCTGTGCCTGGGATCACTCTTTCCCACCTCGAATTCTCACTTATCTCTTATGTTTCAGCTCTTAGATTACTTTTCCCTAGAAGCCCTCCTTTTCCCACGATGGCTTTATGCTTCTCCTTTGTGCATCCTGAAGCACCCTGTGTTCTTCCTGTCAGAACCTTTATTAGAGAGTTTGAATGCTCTGGTAGCTGTTTCCCCCACTATACCATGGGCTGTGCAAAGCTGGGGACTCTTTCTTGATCACCATTTTATCCTCCAGGACTGCCTAGCATATCTGGTATATGATAGGGACCAAATGACAAATGAATTATCTAGAGGGTGAGAAAAAGGCACACATGACAAACTAAATGGATCTGTGATAATTTTGGAGCAAAAAGTGAGGACTTCTGTTTTCTATTTAGAATTAAAGATGCCCAAGCCCCTTAAAAAAAAAAAAAAAGGCTCAGTGGTTGAGCGTCTGCCATGGGCTCAAGGCATGATCCTGGGGTCCTGGAATCAAGTCCCACATTTGGTTCCCTGCAGGGAGCCTTCTTCTCCTGCCTGTGTCTCTGCCTCTCTCTGTGTGTCTCTCATGAATAGATAAATAGAATCTTAAAAAAAAAAAAAAAAAAAGATATCCAAGCCAACAAAAGGAAGGCTACACATAAACACAAGCTAGCTTAATTAGCTTGATGTGTTTATTTATTGAGATAAGTGATCATTATTCTACTTGTACCTTTTAAAATTAAGCCAGCCTAATTCCACTTATACAAGGTACCTACTATAGTCAAATTCACAGAGGTAAAAAGCAGAATAATGGTTACTGGAGTCTGGGAGGAGGGGAGATTAGGAAGTTATGGTTTAATGGGGACAGACTCAGTTTGAGATGGTGACAAAGTTCTGGAGGTGATGGTGATGGATGCACACCAGTGGGAATGTACTTAATGCCACTGAACTGTCCACTTCATGGTACATTCTTCAGTCTTATGTTATAGTCAATTCATTTTGAAGTTTGAGAGAGGGGACAAGAAGGAAAACAAAACACACAGAGAGACAGCCATTGAGAAATGCAAGGTGAAAAAGTTCCAAGGGAGAGAACTCAGGTCACTGGGTTTCTTTAAACAAATATAGATCATGCAGCTTCTATGTTCAGAGAGATGCAGTATTTGAATAGATTATCTCAAATTACTATTTTCCTCTTATATTTTAATGTGCTCTTTACACCTAGAGAATTCACCCATGTTAATTAGAAAACCATGTGTCTCCCCACAGCAATGATGGATTAGGAGATGAATGAGTGTCGGACCAGGAGAGGGTGGAAATTTTGGTCCTGATGCTCTGATAATGAATTAGACACTAAGAGTTTCCATCTTATCCATGAGACTACAGATGATTCTGTGGTCACCACCAGAACATGGGATAAATTAAAGAAATAAGATAAATGAAGGTTCTTTGTTAATATAATTCTCAGCTATAGAAATTGGCATTTGTGAAATCCCATGTAGGTTGCACTTTGTGACCAACAGTCCGTATAACTTTGAAGATTTCATTGCATGGTGTGTTTGAAAAGTATATGCTTCAAATGTTTCTAAAATAAGACTTAGTCTTTGGGTATATTGAAGTGGTATTGATATTCCAACCCAATAAATTTGTGTATAATATTTGTTGTAATCTAAGTACTGCAAAAGACCCATTGAGAATTACACACAGTGGAGCATCCTCTCATTGATTCATGGATCCAGTAAAAGACAACACAAATAAAGCTCCTGACCCAAAACAAGTTGCTGGGGGAAAGGAGCTAAAATGAAAGCTTCCCAGATACGGGTATATTTTTATATGCAACTTGCGGCTACCACCCACTGTATTTTCTTCTTAAACTGAAATACACAGCATCATATTTTTTTTTTTAGAATTAATACCTAGCGTTAAAGCACACAAGGTTGTCTGTTGCCATTTATATAAAAAATAATGGTAGCAACATAACTTCTCTCATAACTTGCCATTTCTTGGTACTTGCTCTCAGATAATCGACCACAATTATCTCTGACAAGGTCATCTCCCAAAGATTCACAACAAACAAACAAACCCAAACCAACTTTTATATTTACTCCATCCTTTAAATTACTGTACTAGTCACGCGTTAAGACAACCAGTCTACCTGATTGTCCTCTATGTGAAGTCAGATCCCTCAAATTGGCTTTGTCAGAGTATTTCACCTGGTGAGGGAACAGAACTCAATAGGTGATATAAAAGGTTTTGTTAGCCTAGCCTTCAAATTACAGCATTCCAAAACCACTTTTCAGCCTTCCTCCATCCTTCCTCCAAGGTCTTTTTATTGATCTGTTTTGGGTTGAGTAGAAACAGATGACAACTGTGAGTTTCCAAAATGGTCCCATTGGGATCCCTGGGTGGTGCAGCGGTTTGGCGCCTGCCTTTGGCCCAGGGCGCGATCCTGGAGACCCGGGATCGAGTCCCGCCTCGGGATCCCGGCATGAAGCCTGCTTCTCCCTCTGCCTGTGTCTCTGCCTCTCTCTCTCTCTCTGTATGACTATCATAAAAAATAAAAATAAAAATAAATGGTCCCATTAATTTCTCCATTGTTTACCAGCAGGAATGAAGTTGGGACCTTGAATTTGTCAGTCCCAATAGTATGGAATCTTGCCAAGTGAACGTTCATTTGGAAATGATGATAATATTGATAGGAAACATCTGATTTTATACCTTGTGAGACAAAAAGTGAAACAGTGGACTATCATTCGCCCAATGAAATCATCTAAATGACATTGAGAATGGTTTTTAAATTCTTTCAATATGTAGGATCAGTCAAAAAGCTGGAACTGATTTCATCACAGTCTATGAGTGATTGGTGTGTTATGAACCTAAGGCTTAAATGTTTGCAAGTTCAACACTTAGCAACATTTGTAAAAATGATCTTAATTCTATTTGGCAAAGTACTTTTTGAAATGAACATTTTCATCATTAGGAATTGTAAACCAATAAGCAAATAGGAAGTCTAAGCATCTCTTTTTTGAAGCGTGTTTTGAAGTTTTATTTTAAGTCTTTTGACTTTTATCCACGATTGACAGCCTGTCTGTTGGGGATATAATAGGGAAGTAAATGGGCACCCACATTTGTGATATAGTTTTTTTGTGTGTGATAGGGTAGACATTTATAGATATTGCTACCACCAGAAAGAAGAATGCCCTTCTGGCAAAACAGAAATGATAAAATAACTCCCTTGCAATTCTGCAAAACTGTTCCCTAGTTTTGAGAAAAGAATAACCCAGACTCAGAATTTAAAGACAAGATACCAGTATTTGTCAGAACTGTACTGTAGGAGAGGAGGAGAGTTCTCTCAGAGACAAATAACCCCAGACTACTGGTACAACTGAGGACGTGCTGGGCAAACACGGAGTGTAGAATTCAGGGCAATTTTTACCTTGCTTCCATGGTTTGCAGCAGTACACCAGGAACATTCTCTTTCCCCGCCTCTTGTCATATTTGGCTCCCACAAGTACCTCGTCCAATGAAAGTAAAAATTCAATTTTTTCAAGCCTTTCAAATAGCCTTTGAAAGTTTTCTAACTTTTGCCAAAGCTTACCTTCCTCTTTTTGCTGAAAGTCGAAGGTGTCATCTCCCCTACCCCAATGTCAAAAAGTTCACCACCCTTGGTATTCACAAGCCAATTTTTGGTGGGCATCTTAGGTTATATTATGTATAAGAGAAATCCTGTAATTTTGATGAGTTAAGAAAACTGGTGTGGTAGGTCCCAACTTCTGGCTATGGCTATGAGTCTTTTCTTCCTTCAGAACAGTTCTTTTAAATGGCAAGGTCTTATTTCCCCCTATAATGGTAGCAACATTAACTACTACTTACAGAAAGGATATGCAAAGAGTGAATTAACCCAAAGAGGTTCAAGTTGAAATACAGATCACACTTGGGTAGGCAAAGGCATACTCTGTATGTTGAGAATTTTTGATAACCCAGACACATAATCATTAGACACTTCAAAGCCTTTGGGAAATAATTATTTCTGAGGATATGGTTTGTTTCAATTAGGAAGAGAAAACTGTAGGAGAACAGTGGGTGCAGACCCCAGAGAGCCTAATTTGAAGAAAGCTTGCCTGATAACATACAGGGGCAGCTAAACAGGTGCACACAGAGCTGGTGAGCCAGACCTTCTAGGAACACACCAGCTATTATGCTATTATTTTCCATAAAATCTCCTTGTGCCTTTGGTAACATTATTGAAAATCATCACTCCCTCCATTTTTACTTCTATAAAGGAAATACACATGTCTTATTAACAGTTATACAACATACTTGGATTTTTTAAAGCATCTCTAGAAGTTTTAGCTAATTCTAGCCTGTATTGGTAAAGCTCAACTTAGGTAAATACCCTCAAGAAAAAAGAAAGTTTCTGAACTCTTTGTAGGCAGGGGAATGTGTGTGATGCTATTTTAAATTTGAGACAGGTCAGTGCAAAACTCATAGTGATTAAAAATTTCAGTAAAAATGAGGATCTACAAGGAGTTATGAACCTAAACCCCTTTGCCCAATTAGGAAAGTCACAGCTTTGGCAAGAAATTAAACATGTCAATTAATTTCAGAAGACTCTTATTTTACACACAGTAAATGAGGAATTTATTAGTTGTAAAGCATTCAGGTGAAATAAAATAATATCTATTTTTTAATATTGTAAAATAATTCTTACTTTAATTCTTTAGGTAAGAGTCATAGCACTTTATCTTATATTTTCTTCCCAGAGAAGAGGATGGGAATACCAAGTAGGTGTTGAAACCCCATTTCTCCAAAGCGGCCTGAAAACACTCCTCTCTTTCTTTGTTCACTGATATAAAAGACGTTGACCTTAGATCACTGTGGTCCCACCAATGACATCAGCTTAAACTTCCTGTCGGGAGGATATGGGATTGTACTTGTACCTTACAAGAAGCAATTAGTCCCAGAGGAGAGAAACAGCCAGTTATTATGTGTCATTTATTTCACATTGAAGATGTGCTGTCTTTTGCAAGCAAGACCGAGATCAATCCAAAGAGAGTGAGGAGTGTCCTTGATTTGTGGAACTGGTTTCTTAATGAACTAACATTTAAAGTGTAGACTGACCCACTGTTGACAAATGGAAAAGCTTAATTCACCCGCTATTTCTTTAAAAGAGGGGAGTGTGTTATATTTTTGAAACATTTCAGAAAAAGTGAATGCGTTGAATCTTTATACTGCTCGTTGGGCAGCGCCTTCCACCTCTACTCTACTGGCAACTCAGAATGAACGTCTGGTTGGCCACAGTGGATATTTTATGTTAACGCAACCGATTATGAGAGCATAAAATAGGAAAGGCAAAGCTCTCTCATTTCCCACAGATAAGACAATATTGTGAGATTTCTGTGAACAAATCAAATATTGTATTTGGATTACTGAAAAAAAATGCATAGCTGCTACTTGGAGCTTTCAAGAATCCTGCCTTAACAGGGAGGGTCACACCAAAGTCTGTCGTTTAAAGTGTATGATGATCCCATCAGAGGCTGCGCATGTTCAAACTAATACTAGCTTCTCCAATTTTTAATATGTGACCACGTGCGTTATAAGGAGATTCCTGGATGAAATGTAAAATATGCATGAATCTATTAAAAATAAGACAATACAAAAATAAGACATGGCCAGTTCTCTTTTACTCTGGAATCTGTTCTATTGCATCCTAAATAAGTCAAAACTTTACTCTTTTTTCTGAATTTTTATTTTAGAAATCAGAGTATATTTCTAGCCAATCAATTCTGTAGGTTTTGAATCGATTACACTCCATGTGGATAAATGAGAACACCTAAATTAATTTGTTCTTTAAGTTCACTGAATATTTATATGTCCCAGCAGCATTTTCCCCCCCCCAAATCTCATAAAAAAGAATCAGCAGTTAATTCAGCCTCTGCCCCTACATTATTCATAAGGAAAAAAAAATATTATAGACAAGACCTTGTCAAAAATGGCTTGTTTATTCCATTCACTCACTCACTCATTCATTCGTTCATATGTTTATCTTGCCATGACAAGGTCCAAGCAAGAGGTGGGATGGGAAGAGTAGTTGTGGGTTTTGTTTTGCTTTGCTTTAATTTGAGCTTATTTTGGAAGATGTTGTGTAATGCCTTTGGCCTTCTTTTGGAGCAGATTTGCCTGTGGATTGGGGGCTGGGGCCCAAGAATAATAAATCCTCTTTCTCTCCCTTCATAATGCTCTAAATCTTCCAACAATACTGACTCAATGACTCCAAGTCCCATGCCTTTTTCTTCCTTTCTTTAGCTTTCTAAACATGTTTGTGTTATGAATCATACTCAGACACAGGGCCCTTTAGAGGGCTGGGCTGAGTTTCCTTGTCACCACCTCACTGAATTGGAATGCAGCCCACAGAGTGGCCCCTGCCCTGGCCCAGGAGCTCCTCAGGGGCTGGGGGAGAGTTCATTGATGTGCTGAATATCACAAAGACTTAATTCTGCACTGAAAGGTTAAAAAGAAAGGCGAGGGGAGGGGGAAAGAGAAAGGAATAAAGATGAGTTCTGTGGAGAATGGTCGATTCAGCTAATGAACTTTTGCAACTTGGCTACCAGGGAAGAATTTTGCTGAGGGAAACTTTATCATTGATATGACTCCTTTCCTTTTCTCTGCCCTTTTGAGAGGGAGGAAAGTTAGAGGAGCTGCTGGTTAAAAGCTGAGTGGGAACAGAAAGATATAATTTTTTTGAAAACGTAGAACAAAAATTCTCACTTTAGCTCCCAGTACATGCTTTGAGGAATGTAAGCGTCTGGTGGATTTGCTAGCACAGCCCTAAGTATTATGCAGCTACTATGACCTAATTTAGTCTTGTTAATCCAGGGCAGAGGATTCAGGGCTTCCCTCAGATGCCTCTGCACCCTGGCTGCCAACAGACAGTGCCTTTGGGAGAAAAGCTGGGTTGTTAGTCTTTATGGTGAAGTCCGGTCTCCTTCTCGCTCAACAGGCATATATGAATAAGCCGGGATGGTTTCAAGGCAGAGATAAGACACTGATAAGAAGTGTAATAAAAGCACCTTAGCCTATTCTATCTCTCTTTCTTTCAGGAGTTAAGTATCTCCACTCATCTCTGGACTCTTAAAATCTGCAATAACCTGAATGTATGCACAGGATAGAAGAAATCTACAAATGACACTTTAAAGCAAAAATGTATTCACGTTTACAAAAACAACCATGTGATTGTACAAAATGTATTCATCCTTCAGATGCCTGTGACAAATGTTTATATGCCTCCAGTAGGCGACAAGATTAAAAATAGGCGCTGGGCCCAGCAGAACTGAGGTTTTAACAACTTGCAGAGGAAAATTTGATTTGCATACCATTTACAAATAATTTCTACCACCCCTGACACCAGAGTTATAAAAGTCTTCAAAACTGCACAATGACTTTAGGACTTGCCTACATTTGATTTATAGTCACACAAACTGCAAAAGAGAAAAAGCTGGCATCTTCTTCTTTCTTGCAACTAAATAATGCATCATACATTAAGTAGATGAATCTGACTTTTTCCAGCTTCCAACTTTGGACTCTATTGCCCAAATATTAAGAGGTTGTGTGGGAAAAGAGCCCAAAGTGGGGCAAAGAGAGAAAACATTTTATTCTCTTTTTATCCTTTGCACAGCGCAGTCCTAAGTATCATTGTGTAACACCACAGGTAGGCAGGACTGTTATCTTCTGCTTTCAACTGAGAAAATGTAGAATAAATGAAATGGCCAACTAATGCAGCTAATATAATAGAGTTAATACCCTCCTCTCCCTTCTTTTTAATTTTAACATTATGAGGTTTATTCATTGATTCAACATATAAGAACTGAGCATCTCTGGGATCCCTGGGTGGCGCAGCGGTTTGGCGCCTGCCTTTGGCCCAGGGCGCGATCCTGGGGACCCAGGATTGAATCCCACGTCGGGCTCCTGGTGCATGGAGCCTGCTTCTCCCTCTGCCTATGTCTCTGCCTCTCTCTCTCTCTCTCTCTCTCTCTCTCTCTCTATCTCTGTGACTATCATAAAAATAAAAATTAAAAAAAAAAGAACTGAGCATCTCTAATGTGGCTGGCAGCCATTGTTCTAGATCCTTGGGATATATTAATGAACAAATCAGATAAAGATACTAGCTCTCTTGAGGTTTATATTCTGGGACAGAATCACGGTCTCATAACCTGATTCTAAAAGAGGTTTAGATTTTCCCCTCTAAATCTTCTTGATATTCTTAATCCATATAAATTCAGTTCATATGTATTTTATTTACCATTCCCATTGCAGTATCTGTATGCTCAGTGCTCTACTTTCAGATGTTTCCTAGGGAAACTGCATAATCTCATCTTTGGGACATTTCTTCAGCCTATATCCATTCTGTTTCTCATTCAACACTTTCCATGCCCAGAGAAATAGAGAGGTGACATCTGAAGGGTCTTTCTAGTCCTTATTATGTATATTCCTAAGTATCAAATATCCTCACGGGCTAGGTAAATATTTTCTTCTCTGCCCTCATTTCCTAACGTACTTACCAAAAGTCAAAGAGATAACCTGCCTGCAAATAAGAAAGACTTGAGAAGAGTCAAACTCACCACTTAGACTATGAAGTTTGGCTGTTTTTTGTATTTATTCTCCCATTCCCTTATTCGTTCATTTATTCTTCACCCAGTTGACTTTTGTTTGCTGTGAACCACTAAGTAGAGCAAGAATAAACCAGATAGTCATTGCCTTCTGGAACTCAGTCTGGTCGGGGACCAAGATGTTTCTTTGCAAACTCAATTCCTGACTCCAAGTCATGAATGACTTAAGTGTTTCTTCAGCTGGCTTCTATATTTTTTTCATATCTTTGTGGCCAAGTTTTCTTTGTCGTCAGAGTAAAATACCATAAACATATCAATTACTGATTTGAGTTGTTGGACATGTATGTGTGGACATATCACATGCACACACATACACACATGCACACACACAGATTTATTTTTGCTGAACTATCTTTTCTTCAGCTAACTGGTGTGGCAATACAGTGATACACCAGCCTTTCAGAAATCCAACGGGGGGATCCCTGGGTGGCGCAGCGGTTTAGCGCCTGCCTTTGGCCCAGGGCGCGATCCTGGAGACTCGGGATCGAATCCCACCTCGGGCTCCCAGTGCATGGAGCCTGCTTCTCCCTCTGCCTGTGTCTCTGCCTCTCTCTCTCTCTCTCTCTCTGTGTGACTATCATAAATAAATAAAAATTAAAAAAAAAATCCAATGGGATTCATGCCCAACTGAATCATTTCATTCTACACTCTGTGTCAGTTCCTGGAAATTAACAATAGACTACTTCACTTTGGTCTCTGATCTCACCAGCTCAGCCACGGTATTTTTCCAGATGTTTCCTTCTTGGGTTGCTATTACAAAAAAACACAACGCAGGTTAAGCCAGGCCAAGTTGGCCTGTCCCTGGAGCTGAGGAACGTGCTTTTCCCCAAATAACCTGGTCATGGGCTACATAAGAATTAGAAAGAGGGAGAATCCCAAACTTTCAAATCTGAGTGATCCCTTGAATATTAAGTGTTAAGAAAAATACCATGCCCAATGTCTTCACAAAGACATTGTTTCAGCCTGGTTTTAGTAAATTATGTTTTAAAATAAGTTAACATGCTGATTTTTTTAAAGTCTAATCTACCCTAACCTGACACTCCTAGAATTTAAGTGCCATGGGGGAAAAAAATCTTTAACTGCTAAAGGATTATGCCATTTAGGTGTTTGGGCAGAGATAAAACAAATAACTGACATTATTATGCTTTCTATAAAAGTTTCATAAGCAAAAATTTTGTAGCATGTTTTAACACAAATAACAAAAATATGAGCCCACAGCAACAGGAACTTGAATCACTCTATGTGAAATTAACTTGACTGCTCTAGAAAAAAGAAAATCAAAATGAAAGAAGTGTCCCAAGAGAGATGCCCCGGAGCAGGGACTCATTGTTCTACCTGCACTCTAGCCAAAATGGCCCAGGAGAATGTTCTTAGATATTTTTAAAGCATATGCCCTAAAGCTTGCTGTGAGATCTTAAAAATAAATTCTTGGAAAATGGCAACAACAGCCAGTACCCGTGATAGGCTACTCTTGAGTTGTGGTTAAAATCTGACTCTAGAAAGAGTTATATATGAATGTTGACACTTCTCCACAAGCAATGCTTATTTTATTAGTGCTTTCTGATTTGATGTGTGCTATTACTAAAACATAATATTATATACTGAACTTGATTTCCAGAATAGGAAATATCTTTTCCAGGTAGGAAATATCTTTTGAAATGTCCATATGTTCTCTACTGTAGCAATTCCAGTCCCAAGTGTATTCAAAACAGCAATATATAGATATGTGAATGAAAAGACAGAGAGTGTTCACAGAAGCATTTTTTGGTAGCAAACAAAAACTGGAAGCTATTGAATGCCTATCAGCAGTAGAGTGGGTAATACTGTGATATATTCACATATGGACTGGTATGCAGCAATGGCAATAAGCCAATTATAATGAAGCTCAGCAATAAGAATGACATAAACATTTCACAACCATAAAGTTGAGTGAAAGAAACTGTAACAGAAGAGTACATAATTTATGATTCCATTTATATAAGTACAAAGACAGGCAAAGCCAATCTAGTGTGTTAGAAGTTAGGATAATGGTTACATGTGGGGTAGGTGTTGATTCAAAAGGAGCAGAAGGAAGTCTTCTGGGATGCCAGTCACATTGTTTTGTGATCTGAGTAAAGGTTACGTGGGGTATTCAGTTTATGGAAATTCTTTGAGCTGTGCCCTGATTATGTGCACTTCTCAATATTCATGTAAGATTTCAATACATTTGTGCAAAAGCAAACGTGTTCATTCATCAAAGAGTAGCAGTAGAAAAAATCCAGTTAAGACATCCTACTTTAAAAAAAGTAGCTCTGGGTTTGAAGTTTAAATAGAAACATACTTTGTGAATATTCAGATCTTGTTTTCTAACTTTAAATGGTAGAATATTTTACTGATTGCATGTCAGTGTGAATACATTGTGTAGTTATTATTTGACTAGGAACTCTTCGAAGAGTTAGTATAAAGTGGTGCTCAATAAAAGTGCATTGAATTGAATTAAAACAACAAATGCTACTTTCCTTTATAAAACATTCTGAATTTCTTTGATTAGACATTATCTTTCCCTTCTTTAGAACTCCACAATATTTTGTATTCCCTTTAGGGATATGTATACTACCTTGTATTATACTTAATTTTCTAAATACCTTGGGGCAGAGTCAAGTCTCTTATTCATTTTTGAATCTTCTATGATAATGTAGACCGTCAATATAGTGGTGAGGTTAAAAACTTGTGCATGAGTGCTAGACTGCATGGGTTCAAGGCCTCTCTCTGCCCTTATAAATTATATAACTTTGGGTAAACAGCCTTTCTGTTCTTTAATTCCCTTCTTTATAAAATTAGGATAATCGTGGTATTTGTCTCTTAAGGTTGTTATAAAGAGTGAATGAATTAGATGCATAATGTTATGAGAATAGTTCCAGACACATGGTAAGTGCTCAATAATTGTTAGTTTTTATTTTTGGTCATTGTCATATCGTGATTTTTTATTGTGATTCCTGAATGAGAAAAAGAAAAGAAAGACATTGAAAAGACCTAGCAGGGGAGCCCTGGTGGCGCAGCGGTTTAGTGCCGCCTGCAACCTAGAGTGTGATCCCAGAGACCCTGGATCGAGTCCCACGTCAGGCTCTCTGCATGGTGCCTGCTTCTCCCTCTGCCTGTGTCTCTGCCTCTCTCTCTGTGTGTGTGTCTCTATGAATAAATAAACAAATAAATAATTTTTTTAAAAAAAAGAAAAGACCTAGCAGTAATAATCAGTCAAGTCATATATCAGAGGTAGAATTTTTGGTAAAGATTGTGTCTGCCTATTCCCAGCTACAGCTTTTTTCCTGATATTCTTCAAATACAGTGTGTTGATATCTTATAGTTAAATGTATCCAAAATGTTCTAAATCAGTCTGGTCATACACACTAATTAGGGTTATTTTTGGTGACTATTGGTGGTCTCCTGATTCAGTTAGGAAGATTAGACATAGTAACAAATCAGCCCCAGAATGAATAATTTTGAAAGGCAAAAAAAAAGGCTTATTTCTAGCTCACATTACAGTCCAAGTAAATATTACTATTCAGTTTTCACATGATGGTTGAAGGACCCAGGCTCCGTCATAGAACTACCATTCCCTGAGCCTCATCCTTGTCTATATCTGGAACCTGGAGGGACTGCATCTGCTTCTTAAAAGCCATGAAACAAAATGGCACATATTCGTTACCCTCATATTCCGTTGGCCAGACTTCAGCTGCTACTGACGACTTCCCATGCAATTGAGGAGAGGCTGGTAAATGTAGTTTCAGTGTGTGCCCAGGAAGAAGAAAGTGAATTTGGAGAACAATTAGCAGTGTTTGTCAATATAAACTGAGGTAACTGAAAGTTGTAGCTTTTCTCCTTGACAACCCTGGTACAAATACAGAAGCATACTCAAACACTTTTTTTCCACATGTATATTTATTAACAATCAGGCCCTAACAATGATAGTGTCTTTTCTGAAGCTCATCAAAATCCCAGCACTCTGTCCTTTTAGATATTTCAACCACGGCTGACCTAAGAGAGTCCCTTTGAGATAAACGCAGGAGGGCAGGACTTCAATTAACCTGAGTGATAAAATCTGGCAACCAAGGTCCTACAAATCATGTCTGGATACAGCAGTGTTCTGGAGTCAAGTCTCAGAGACCATACACAGCTCACTAGACTCTTCTAATATGAACATGTAAGAGTATGGATGTCTCTATATTCTACGCAATTCACATCCCTAAAGCACCAGTAACTTCATTAACCCAAACCCTCACCTCTTATGTCCATTTTGCCAATTATAAAAATTTCTAAGGTTAGTGCAGTGATAAAAATGACTAAAGCAAATCTGTAGCAGCCACCCTGCGACGTGGCCTTCTGATGAAACACCAGCTAACTACACTTGAAGTGTATACTCTAGCTATAGCAACTAATCGCCCCTAGGGTAGAGAGTAAACAGGGGACTCGCATTTACCTACCGCCCATGCGGAAATATGTTTATGGTAGTCGATGTACCATTATAAAAAGTAAATTTAGCCTTTTATTCAAATATGCATTTAATAGAGATGCCCACCTGGGAAGGTTTCCCTCTAATAAACCACTTATAATTCTATGGTTTAACATGTAATAATTACCTGAAATATGGAATGTTGATTGGAAGCCAAGCAGCTGTGCTCTGCTATGAGGAAGTTGTAGGTTCCTGCCATTTTTTTTTCTCTCTTCAAAGATTAATAGGGAACAATGACTTCCTGATTCAGTAATCCTCAGAAAAGAAGGAAGTAATGAAATGTTAACATTCTTCAGTGACTTTGCTTTTGGAAAACATCCCAAAGCCACTGTGCGCTGATTGATTGTCTCAGCAGGAGTGTCCTCTGGGATGGTTTTATATGAAATACTTGTGTTTAGGTTGTGCTACACGGAGCTGCGCCTCCCTAGGATGTGGGAAGTTATCTGTTGTGAATGTTATTCATACATGTTTTCAGATATGGGAAGCATTCTTGTCTTTTCATGATGGTCTTTTGTTACTTTTGTATCTCTCTTGCTGGTGGGATGGGGAATAGAGAATCTCTTTCCCCAAAATGGTATTTGAAGTGATGTTTTCTAGATTCTAGACAGGAGGTCTGTTTCTAAATTGTAGCATTTGTTTTCAAGTTCAGTGGTGGGGTCCCAAAAGGGTGTTGGAGACCACCCCACTTGTGCTGGGGGCTGCTGTCTTCATACACTATGGTTTTCACCATGGCAATGGGAATAGAATTTTCAGCTCTATGAGCTCTTCTGCATCCTTAAGTAAGCTTGCATAATACTGCAGGGGACAAAGCAGTTGCCCGCTGAAAGCCAAATGAATGAATAAATTTGGCCTCAGGATTTTTGAACTGTTGTGAAAGACTTTTTGTTTCTTGGCTTTTTTTTATCACAAAAATTTTTTTTTTCTTCAGACGACATTCTTGTTATCCAAAATGTGATGCATAATTCAGATGGGTACAAATTTAGCAACATAAAAGTCATAGATAAAGTATGTGGATATCTGAACAATGATTTCCAATCTATATAGTCTTTTAAGAAATTTGATCTTACAGGAAAGTTTCCCTGTTAAATATTTGTTTGGCATTTGATGCTGAGCATGCTCCAGCACAGAATTATTGTGTCTGGAACAAAAATGATAAACTTTCCAGAAGCTGGCCTAGAGATCTTGCCATATATTGAATAGCATTGAACACTATTCAATTATTCTTGTTCTAGTAGATGCCTGAGGCCAAAAGGAACCTGTTGTTGCAGAACAACTTATGTTGGATTGATTTTGTTTTGCTTTGTTTTGGTCACATTATCTCTTTCCTAACCAAGTACCAGTTTTAAATACCATTACCCAAAGGCCATTCTCAGTTTTATCCAAATAATTTAGTGGTTGCTTTAGGAAACATAAAGAGTTACTGTGTATGTTGAACTGTCATGTCAGATTATGTACAGTAGAAAGCAGGCATTTAAGTCTATGAAGCCTAGTTGACCCAGAGACATATATGAGTCTCTAAAGTGCATCAGGGCTTAGAACACAATGATGACCAAAAATGCCTGTCATTGGCAGTCATGTGTAGTATTTCAGTGCATCTCAATTTGAATTGTACAGTGTTTAGAGGTCTGGTCAGATGAGCCAAGGAGTTAGGTCTTGAAGAGAATTATGAATCAAAGTCATTTCGGCCTGCAGATCTAGGTATTATTGTCAAGATCAGCTCCTTAAGACCACAAATTCCTTATACTTTACAGTATACTAAGCCACTTTCCCACAATAGCACACAAATACATGGCTACTTTTGTTCTTGTGATGGCTCTTTAGAAAACATTCAGGTTGTTTTGTTTGGATGGAACAAGCCAAATGAGAAGGTTTTATTTTCTTAAAGATAACCAATTTACCCAAATCAAAAAATAACACACACTTTTCATCCCTTGTATTACTATTAAAAATATTTCTCTAAATTATATTTCTGGCTATGGTGCTGAAAGCTCCAAACTGGACCCATTTCCTTTTTTATTTATTTATTTTTTTGAAGCTGCCAGGCAGAATGTTATATAATGGCATCAACTAGTTGACTAGTTGTCTTTCATAGTCCACTTCTATTTGAATTTCATTTGTTTTTCATAATTCAAGCCATAATAATTCAATCTAATCATAAAGTTAAAGGTAAAGAATAGTGTTTATTGCATATTTCATGCAAAACATAGGAAAGCACCATAACAAAATTATGGGAGGATGCATTATTTATTAAAGCATTTTATTTGCCTGTAATGAGAACTGGAAAGTCTCTGGGTATTTATAATTGGCTAAATGCAAGTAGTAATACTGGAAGATCCATGTAAGGATCAAATAAATTACACTTAATTAAAGTGATTATGCTAGGAACTTTATAACATTGTTTTTAATTTGAGTATGAAGAGTTATGTTCATTAATATGAATAATTCTCTGGTCTTCTGATCTGATAATCTGAGGTAAGCTTTCTGCCTACATTAGGGCATTTTAGTTTAGTCTATAGATTAAACCACTAAGAAATAAAATAGCAGTTTCAATTTATGTAACTGACTTATTAATAAGCTCACTTAAAACTTAGCTATTTCTCAGCATGATTGAATGGTTTATTCAATAGTTTTTGGCATTTCTAGGATTGCATATATATTGGGTTTTTTATTAATTAATTAGTTTATTTATTTATATTTGAGTATAGTTGACACACAATGTTACATTAGTTTCAGGTGTACAACATAGTGATTTAAGAACCCTGTGTGTTATGCGGTGTTCACCACAAGTGTAGCTCCCATCTGTCACCATACAATGCTATTATAATACCATCGACTATATTCCCTATGATGTACTTTTCATCCTCATCCCACTCCCCTTCACTCTTTTGGCCATCCCCCTACCCCACTCAACTCTAGCAACTATCAATTTGTTCTCTGTGTTTATGGGTCTGTTTCTGCTTTTGTTTGCTTATTAATTTGTGTTCTTTCTTAGATGCCCTGTATCATGAAATCATATATTTGTCTTTCTCTATCTGACTTATTTCATTTAGCATAGTACTCTTTAGGTCCATCCATGTTGTCACAAATGGCAAGATCTCATTCTTTTTTATGACTGGCTAATATTCCATTATATATATGTGCATATGCATATCACATCTTCTTTATCCATTTGTTTGTCTATTGATCTACACTTGAATGTCCTCCATATCTGGACTATTGTAAATAATGCTGCAGTAAACATAGGGATGCATATATCTCTTTGAATTAGTGCTTTCATTTTCTCTGGGTAGATATCCAACAGTGGAATTTCTGGGTCATATGGTATTTCTATTTTTACATTTCAAGGAAACTTCATACTGTTTTCCACAGTGGCTGCACCAATTTACATTTCCACTGACAGTGCACAAGCTTTCCTTTTCCTCCACATCCTCTCCAACACTTGGGTTTTTTATTAACTTGCTATTTCTTGTCTTTTTGATAGTAACCATGCTGACAGGTGTAAGGTGATATCTCATTGTGGTTTTGATTTATATTCCCCTGATGATGAGTGATATTGAGCATCTTTTCATGTCTGTTCATGTATACATATTGTAAATATATGTTGTTTTTACTTAATTTCCACTGCATTTTGAAAAGGATTTGAGATGGCTGAGTATGAATATCTTCCTGCTTCATATTATGGCAGGTATACAGATAAGTAGTCTCTGGCATCCATTTTTACTCCTTGGTTATTATGCAGAAGGAAAGCACAGTGCAGGACACTGTGTCCCAGACAGGCATCTGGCACCTTTCATTAGATCTCAGAAAGGAAATGCCCCTTTCTTTCCAAGAAAATCCAGTACTGTTTATCTGTCTCTAATAATTGGTTTGATGAATAATTAAATAAACCAACTTTTGTAAAGTAGTTCTTGAAGAAAAAAATTGATAGGTCATAAATCAGTGAATATTAAGGTGAACACCCTTTTAAACAAATATTTATTATATAGAAGAGCATTGCCTTCATAGCTCATGACATTCATTTCCTATTTGCAGCTCAGATCCTTCTTTCAATTGCAAGCAGATATTTTTCTAAAGCTTTTTGGAGTCATTTTCCATAGCAAAGTTTTGATGACATGACCTAATTCTTCCAGTTTTCAACTTCTGCTTGGCCCATGTTCTATTTGGCACTTACCTGGGAAGGATCAAGAAAAGTTAGTGAAGTTGTTTGTAGGTGAAGATCTGGAAAATGGAAAAACTTGCGTACTGGAGGGTAAAGCCTTTGCCTGCCCCAAGGTGAACTTCATGCTGAGCTGTGTCTAGATTATGAGGTACTCACGAAGTTGGTCTGGAAGAACCAGATTCTACCCTAGATATTCTTAGGCAAAAGATCTGTAACAAAAATGGAGAGACTGGAAAAAACATTAACTACTTAGTACAGACTTTTTTTATTTTCTTATTTAAAAAACATTTTTTTTTTTAGAGTGGGGAAAGGCAGAAGGAGAGGGAAAGAGAGAATCTTAAGCAGGCCCCACACCTGGTGCATGAGCCCAACCTGGGGCTTGATCTCATGATCCTGCAATCATGATCTGAGCTGATATCAAGAGTAGACTAAGCCACCCAGGAGCCCCCAGTACACTTTTTTAAAAAGGGAAGGGATTCATAGAATCCAATGAAGAAATTAAGTATCTATGCAATGCAAATAAACACAAATAAATAGAAGGGAAACAGTGAAGAATGTTAGCTTTGAGCTTAATGTGGGTTGCCAAATTCTGTCAGTAAAGGAAAATTAAATAAAGATATTACTTGAATGTGGAGATATGGGCTACAAGATCGCCCTGTTTGAAGAGCATAGTCTTGAGATCCATGTTGCCCTAGTGAACTTCTTAGCACGTTGATGACCGTAGAGAGATAAATCACCCTGAATCTCTTACAGTCCCAGAGTTTACCTCGAGGCTAAAACCTGCAGTTGATAATCAGTCACTCCCACTGGAGAATGTGGCCTCATCCATCTGTTTGTCAGCATGACAAAATTGTTTAAGGTGATTTGATTGTCTTCAAAAGACTCAAAATTTAAAAAAAAAAAAAAAAAGGTACAATGTTGAGAAGACTCACCCCACAATATTAAGTGTTTTGTATAAAGAAATCTGAATGTATTTGGCATCTTAAGGGTTGAGTATCTTCATTGAGCCCCATGATTAAATTAAGATATGAGTAATTGACTCATTCAGGCTTGTGGTTTTAAATTGAAATACTAATAAGTATAAAAACAATATTGAATCATTTATATAAGTTAAGATTCACTATGTTTAAGATTTTGTTTATTATATTTACAAGAACTGATTATGTATGTGGTAGAGTTTGTTCTCAAACAATTCAAGGAATTAAGGAAATTAAACATAAATTTGTAAATGTGGTTTTTGAAGTGTTTATGAAATTTGATTAATAAATGAGAGTAGTTATTGATCAAAGATCCCTCAAAAGGAATTGTTGATAGTTGCTAAATTTCTCAAGAGACTAAAAAAATGTAATAAATTGTATTTAGACACTTCAGGGATATTTATTTTTTTAGAATAACTTCTAGATTATCCTAACAGTGCACAAAAACCGCCCTGGGAGATACTGAAAGTCACACATTCATACTCTCCTGACACAGTTCTTCCTCAAATAGTGTATTGTTTATTGGAAAGAAAAGGCACCCAACTGGACATTTTACCTAAAGTCTCAAGGCTTGATTGGGAAAGAGTATCTGCTGCCTTTTAAGATACGGGACTCAGCCGGACCTAAGTGAAACTGTGTTGAACGCCTTATTTTCATTTCCCATTCATCCTGAACTCTGGGGAGCTTGTTGACAATGCAGAAAAATAAATTAATGTCAGTCACACATACGAGGCCTCTTTAATGTTACCAATTGAAAAAACAGGTTGGACAAATTCCATCCTTTGCTTTAATAGGATGAGTCCCACCATTAACTCAGATTTTGCTTCTAGAGAGGGCTGTGGCTGCCTCCAAGCAGCTCAAATTAATCTTGCGTGTCTTTCATTAGTACTTTTACTGCATGCCTTCTTTCATTCTAGAATTCCCTAAAATTTATTCATCCTCTCTCTCTGATGTGGCCAGTGAACGTTACCTTAATTGGCAGCACCTCCTTATGTCAGGAGGCAAAAGAGTCTGAGAACTTCTTTTGGTCTATTTGTTTATATGTTGGCTTGTTGAAATTAGCAAGAATATTTGTTGCCCCCTGCCCTTAATTTGGGTTCTGAAGTTATCTATTCATACCAGACCCAGGAATTGTGGTTTGTAGAGACAGCCCCCAAAATGTTTACATTGCCAAGGATTTGAGTGGAAGATAAGAAAAGGAATGTGAGGAGAATAAATATTTTAGAGCACACAAACAAATCTCTTTCTGCTAACATGGCTCTATAATTCATTAGGCTAATCATTTAAATATCATCCCAAAGACTTGATCAAAATTAAATAACGATGACAATCAGTTTTCAAGATGGAGATACTTCTTTCACATTTTATGAGTGAATCTAGTTTTCTGATTCACATAAATAAAAGGCTGTTGATTTCGGCAGATGCTGTGTAAAGTTCAGGAAGACTTTGCCAGGTGATAGAATTCAAAAATCTGAGCAAAAGTAGGCAAAGTTGCGACGGATGGTGACAGTCTGTGCTGTATGATATTAATTTGACTGTCTGTGCCCAGGTTCACCCACAGAAGCCTGGGAGAACAAGTGTCCAAATACAGGCTTTACCCATCACCTTACACTCACTGGCACTTCATCCAAGTCCTTGTTTTTTATAGTTCTGCCTTACTCAATTCTCTTATGATCCCATATGCATTAATCCTATTTCCAAACAGATTACAGTTCCCTCCTATCATCCCAAAGTACCTGTTAGAAACATAACAGCTATCAGCTAACAATGTTTGGTTAGTTGGTTTGTTTTAACTGGGGGGGGGGGGGGGGGGGCAGGGGGACCTGGTGGCTTAGCAATTGAGGGGTCTGCCTTTGGCTCAGGACGTGATCCTGGGGTCCTGAGATCGAGTGCCACATTGGGCTCCCTACAGGGAGCCTGCTTCTCCCTCTGCCTGTGTCTCTGCCTCTCTCTCTGTGTGTCTTTCATGAGCAAATAAAATCTTAAAAATAATAATAATAATTGGGGGGGAGGAACAGTTTCAGTGAAGTGGTAAATGTTGAATTCATTGATTTACTCGTTATTGACAAACATATAATGAGCATCTCCTATGGACCAGGCATGGGCTTAGCTGCTTCAGATGCTGATATTAGAAAAACCAGTCAAGGTGTTAGCAGGACATCCACTCTAGGAGGCAGACAGCACCAAAACAGAAATGGCACAGCTAATTATAACAGAAGAAAACATCAAGAAATCTCTAAGACATGAGAAACTAAATTTTAGAGGAACCTAAATTTAGGAACAGTGATTAGTAAAGTCTGTGCTAAGAAAAATGACTTTGAAGCCAATGGTTCCCAAATGACCTCTTAATGGAATCAGGTAGGGAATCTTTAAAAAATACAGATGCCTGGCTCCCACCTCCAGATGTCCTGACTTAATATGCATGGGATATGATCCAGGCTGTGGGGTAGTTTAGAGACTGTTAGTTTAGTTTAGTATGGGGATTCTAATGCACAGCACAGTTTCAGAACCAGTGATTTAAGATGAGACCCGAAGGGCACATCAGACTTGACCAGGATTTTAAAGCTCCTTGAAGCAGGGAGGATTGGACTCGGGGACTAAAAGAAGACTCTTTGTGGAATTAGGGTATAAAAATGGGACAGTTGCCACCTGACCTAAGCCAGTTTGGCCATGCAGGACACTGAGGTTAATTTTGTAAGACCAGAGCAGTAACTAAGAAGTCCTAAATAGAGAAGAGAAAGCTACTGCCTTATCACCTGCCTACTCAGTTATAAAACATACAGATTTCAAACAAAATTTTACCACGTTTGTTTAATAAACATCCTGTAGTAAAGCAGGCACAAAATAATTCATATGCTTTATTCGTCAAGCTCTATAAAATCCAAGCTCTCTGTATTTCTAGGAGAGCTGACCTTACTTTAGAGGAAAGGTATACTTGAGACAGAAACCACAGCATTTACAAAGAGGGATTCCATGACTTCTACTTGACATTGTAAATCAAAAATCCTTCTACACCAATGGCTGGGCATAGATCCAACTAGGGATCAAGCCACAGGCACCATTCCTCCAAGAGGTACAGGAATCAGGCCTAAGGGTTCCAGAATAAAGGCCAAGCTGGATTCTTGAACCTTCATGCAACAGCGGGGCCATAGCTAATTTATTTCTTCTCATGTACATATTTTGAATACCTGAGATGTCACCTAATGAGATCATGTTATTACATCCATTAGGCTAATTAACAAAATATTACTTTGACCAATAGAAACACATTTATTTGGTATCGGCAAAGTTGCTGCTCTTGATTGCACTACAGATAATGGTAGGGCTTGTAGTAACTAACTCTAGACTCTGGCTCTTTCTGCAACCTCTCACCCTGGCCTGGGCATTCTTCATAGCATGTTAGCTAATGACTTCTGGACAGTATATGTACAATATTACACTGGTTATATATAATGAAGTACGTTACAGACTTTGTAATAAGGGAGTAGTGGTTATCTCTAAGCCTGGAAAAATTGGAAAAAGGAGGCGAGGATAAAATTTTTCTTGGATGGGAAAGCTGATACTGATTAACTTCCCTTCCTGATAGAACACAAGAGCTTATCGAACGCAAGGATAGAAACTTGGAAATAAAGGAAGAGGCTAAAAGCTGGTTGGATGTTGCCTTTTCTAAACTGGCAAATGTCTGGCTCTGTGAATGACTTGAACTGCCACTTGAGAAAAGCATTGCTTCTTCCAGGTCTTACACTGTATGGATCCCTGTTTTTACTTAGTTGTTAGTATGGGGATTTCAATATTATTACAAAACCTCTTGGATCTAATGATCAAGTTATCTTGCTCTCTCCCTGAGTCATTATATACCCTGCTGGGGGAATTCCAGGAGCCCTTAGCCCAATTCCAGTAATGAGGTGCCATCTTTGATCAAGAAAAATCAAAGTAAAGATCTGAGTACCTCGGGACTCACAGCCCGAGTCTCTCTAGCAGACTGTGGGAGCTGCTTTCTCACAGTCAGTTCAAAAGACAAGGCAGGGATTTTGAAATCTATGTTTGATATCTTTTTGATACTGCTAGATTACGTAGCTTCAGCTGCTGGCTAGGCCTTTATGTTGCTCCCGGTAGTGGAAATATTATTATGCCTACTCTCAATTCCAGGCACTCTTCTGCTGTTGTTGCCAGAGGATTCTTTTGCCTTCAGAGCAGATAATTTAAGAGTCACTTTTCATGAGTCAGCATTTTCTCAGCTCTTTTGTATTACAGATAGAACCTGTGATCCCAGTCTGTGTCGTCAGTAGAAGGATAATGTGGGCCACATATGTCACTTCAAATTTTCTGGAAGCTGGATTTCCAAGAGTAAAAAGAAGCAGGAATTAACTTCTATAATACTTTCTTCATAATACAATATATCCAAACAGTGTCCAAATGGTGTCATTTCAATATGTAGTTGGTATAAAAATTATTAATGAGGTTTCGCTTATTTTCTTATTAAGTGTTTGCAACACATGTTTGTTTTACACTGTTGGCGTATCTCAGTTTGGACTAGCCACATGTCAAGAGCTCCGTAGCCACGTGTAGCAGTGGCTACCATGCCCAAGAGCAGGAAGTTTAGAGACTATCACCAACAAATCTGTTATCTCAATAATCCATTTCCCATACCGCTTATCGTTTGAATAGATTTTTTTAAAAGCGTATGCTTGGATCCTTCCCTATTTCCTGGTGGTTCTCAGGACCAGTGGCTCCTATTTTTGAGATGATGGGGTTAAGGGGATGCTGGAGGCAAGCTAACTGGCCACCTAGAGTTCAATCGTGTGACCCTGAAGCCTTTAACCTCACACCCTAACTATTTTGGTTAACCGTTCACAGCAATACAGAAGTGATGGCAATTAGACCAATGGCTCATGGTGGCAGAGGATCAGCAAACCAGGGGAAGTATGAGAATGATTTGGCAGAAGAACTCATGATAGTCCGGAGAAACCTAAATTTTAAAAAGTTCGGAAGGAAAAGGCTACACGTGTAGATCTTTAAAAACCTGAGATTTTCGAGTTGCTTATCTTTCTGCTTTAGCACCAGTCTAATAACAATGACCTGAAAGAACTGGTGCAAGTGGAAACCACCTTCCACCCCCCCTTACCGCGTCCGAGGGCATGAGACGGGGAGGTGGTGTTTGCCTGCTTCTTCTAGTGTCCTTTATCCGCGTGATCACAAGACGGATGAATTTCCCCTCTTCAGTGAGGGCAGCGCTAGAGGGGAGTCGAGAAGCAGGAACTCATCGTACTCATTTTCTTCTTTTCTAGTTTCCACTTCTCATTCTTGATGATCTAAGTGGGTTTACGCAAATGACTTTGGCACTTGTGTGCACTTCTCTAAAAGTTCAGAGATATTGTAAAATGCTCCCATGTTCGAGAGAACTTTGGGGGCTCTGTAATTGTGGGACCTCCAATGCTCAGTGTGTCTGCTGTGATCTTTGTGGTCATGCTCCACGTCATGAGGAAGCCAGTATGTCTACTGGTGTTCTTTGCATGATCTGCTATGTCTGCTCTGACCTTGGCAGTTACATCCCACATAGTGAATAGGCCAGAACTCAATGTCACATAGGCTCTATGAACAAATCGTCCAACTTAGTTTTCTATACATTAATTATAGGATAGCATGTATGTTTAAATTATCTTTTTCTGTGATATTTGCTCCCTGTTTATTTCATTAGCGGTTAAGCTTGAAATAGGTGAAACTGAGACATAATATTGAAAAGGAATGAAAGAAGTTTAGGATGAACCCAACAGTTGATGCTGACAGGCATTCTGGTGCTCAGAAGATACAGAAGGGTCCTACTAATGCCAGCCGTCCTTATAATAGTCTGAAAGGTATTCCTTTTAAAACAACACTGTCCAACAGAACTGTCTGCAAATAATAATGAAAATGTCTTATATCTGTGCCATCCAATACAGTTGCTAGGTATCACTAATGAAGATGTGAAATGTGGCTCATGTGACTAAAAAACTGAATTTTAACTTACATTTGATTGAAGATGTCAAATGTGGCTGGTATGACTGAAAAACTAAATGTTATTTTACATTTGCTTGAACTTAGGCCTAATTTTTTTTTATGAGTTAACATTAACAGAAAATACCAGTTGAAGCAAAAGGTGTCATGCTGAAATACACATTATTGCCATTCTACTTTTTAAAGTAGACTTATTAATTACACATTACTTTGGGGCTGCTTTCTTATATCAGATTTTATTTTCTGTATTTCTTTATTTTAACCCTGGAAATCAGCACCCTGTGATCACCAGATTTCCTCCAACCTCTTGCAGGTGCTGGTAATGATGCAATTTATCTTGCCTAAGATGCAAGAGGCAGCATTAGGCAATATTAGCCATAACACTTTGACTCAATGAATTTTTCTTTTCCACAGCTTGATCTTTATAGAATCCAATCTAAGACCCCATGTTTCTCCCCCTTTCACAAGATGTAATGATTCCTGCCTTGCCTTCTCAATTCTGCTGTTCTTAGCTGCCAATCAAGATAGACCTACATAAATGTTTTTGATGAGAGTTGAGGAAGAACTAGTGCACTTCCCTTCTAATTTTGGCTCCTTCTTAATGGTCACTTTTTTCTTCTAATACTAACAAATATACCTTTCTTGCTGGTTTAGAATCTTCTGTTTTAACATCCTTCTGCTCAAAGAGGCTAAACTCAGTTTTTCTTCTGACTCAACTATTTTGAGTAGAAATGAATATATGGATACACCTTAGACTGTGATTTCTCTACTGTCTCAAGAATATGGCTGCAAGTAGTATAGAAATGTGGTTAGTTACAAATTTTAAGGTAAGCAGCAGAAAAAAGCAGATTGAAGGTTAAGCTGTTTTGGCTTGCAAACACTTGTGTTGGAACTTTGAAGTCTTTGGTTGGAATTTTTATAGCATCTGAGAAACCATAGGGTTTTTAAATACTTGAATTCTTGCACTAATTATTGGCTCATTGAAAGACTTCCAGTTGTAGGGCGGGTTGGCTGCACACATGTCAAATGCACACAGAAGGTGCTCTGCTGTAGTAGAGGCTGGTGGCCCTTGGCTGAGTGCCGTCAATTCACATCATCCCAGAAGGCAAACTAGTATCAGCAAATCTTCCAGGTTGGTAAAATGTAGGCTTTTGCTAAGTTACTTCAAATATGGGCTAGTAAAGATTGAAGTGTCTTATTCTACTCTAAGTACAGAAGAACTTAGCATTTAGCAAATTGAGAAATATAGTTTTTAACGTTTCTCATTATGGTAAATTAAAGGTAGAACCTCCCAGGTCAAATCCAGAGAACCCAATGGTACATAACACTTTTGTTTTTGTTTTCTTTTTTCTAACCTCTTTCTCTAAAGAGCCCAAAGAGAGGCACCTGGGGGCTCAGTGGTTGAGTGTCTGCCTTTGGCTCAGGGCATGATCCCTGGGTCCTGGGATGGAGTCCCACATCAGGCTCCCTGCATGGAGCCTGCTTCTCCTTCTGCCTGTGTCTCTGCCTCTCTCTCTGTGTCTCTCATGAATAAATAAATAAAATCTTTAAAAAAAAAAAAAAAAAGCTCAAAGAAATCCACTGATCTCTCTTGAATCTTTGCTTAAGATCAATGAAGGTGCTCAGGAGATAGAATTGCTTATTCAAGAAGCCCAATAAGAAAACAGGCAAAGAAGCAGCAGCCCTGTTTAAAATAGGGGTTATTGTTAAAGTTCTTTCTTCTTCAGTTTCCTTGAGTATTTCTCTTACACATCTCCGAGCCATGGCAATCCTCAGAGGAGTCACAATGGAACACAATCTGAAAACTGACCAAAAGAATTGCAAAAGGGATCCCTGGGTGGCTCAGCAGTTTAGCACCTGCCTTTGACCCAGGGCAAGATCCTGGAGTCCCAGGATCGAGTCCCACATCAGGCTCCCTGCATGGAGCCTGCCTCTCCCTTTGCCTGTGTCTCTGCCTCTCTCTCTCTCTCTCTCTCTCTCTCTCTCTCATGAATAGATAAATAAAATCTTTAAAAAAAAAAGTTGCAAAAGATGTGTGTAGTGATGAAATGTCTACTGAGAGGCTGAGATCCTAAAACACTTTTTATGGCATTCTAATGCCACTTGGCAAGTCTCTCTCTCTCTCTCTCTCTCTCTCTCTCTCTCTCTCTCTCTCCCTCTCTCTCTCCACACACAGATACACACTCATGCATACTGAGTCTCTTAAGCCTCAAGATAATCCAGGAGTACAGGCTTTAAGTGCATGGTAATTTCAGAATAGATTGGGTCTTTCTGAGCAGCCTCTCCTCACCCCTCAAAAAAAGAGGTGGAGGGTGGGGGAACAGGGATCATTTTCTTCTACTTAGCAGGACCTGCCAGAAATAGGGTGTTATGGAAACATGAGCTTCAAAATAAAAGTCTGTATATTGGAAGAAGAGAAACTCAACAGTGTTGAACACAAGAATTCAAAGAGGAAAAACACGTGGCCCACCTTGAGATGAACCCGAGAAAAGGAGGCAAAATGACCTTTCTTTGCCTTCTTCATGGATGGCTTGCAAGGGTTAATTAAGTAAAAATCTGTACATTTCTTTGAGCCCTTCCAAGAAAGAAGCTATTTAAATATAAATTATGATTACACAGCTTGCATCTCACATGTCAAGCATGCATGGTTAACTGTCTGATATGTCAGTTGTGCTTTCTCCAGATGATAAAGATGAGCATCCCTGACTGCCCTGAGTTCTTTGACTTAGTGGTAAGATGATAAGGCAGAGATGTATGGTGCTATGTGTGGCATCCAAGCACAGTTTCCCTCTGTGAACCTCAGCATTGTGCTTAGAGAAACTGGAGTCCCTGTGTATGTCTCTTTCGGGAGGCATTGTCAAGAAATCCATGCAGTGGAGATGGAGGTGAAGGCCTGGAGTTGATTAGTAAACTGAAAAAAAAATTTTCTTTCTTCTTTTTTTTTAATGTACTTTCCTTTATCAACATATTACCTCAGATGGTTAAAAAAAAAAAATTGAGACAAGAAAGTATTATTTGACTGAGCACAATAGTTTCCTAAGGCTACTATAGGAAAGGATGGCATGCTGGATGGTTTAAAATAACAGAAATTAGTTCTTTTGCAGTTTTGGAGATTGGAAGTCTGAAATCAGGGTATTGGCTGGGCTCTGCCCCTTCCTGAATGGTCTAGGGAGAAGCCTTCCTTACCGCCTCCTCCTCATTTCCAGTGCCTCCAAGTGTTCCTCACTCCCGTGTCTGCAGCCATCTTGACATGGCTGTCTTCCCTCTGTGACCAGGTGTCTTCTTCGGAGAAAACCAGTGATCCTGGATTTAGGGGGCTGCTCTACTCCACTATGACCTCACCTTAACTCATCACATCTCCAGTGACCCTATTTCCAAATAAAATCACATTCTAAGGTATTGGGATTAGGACATACGTCGTTGGGGGAAAGGGGACATGATTCAGCCCATAATACCAGGTGAGGGTAGTTTCAAAAATATTTAATTAATGCAATTATTTAATAATTTCAAAAATATTTCCCTCATAAAAGATCATTTGGAAAGCCCGAATGAGAGCAGGAAGAACTGCCTGTCCTGTGGAAGGAACGATGGATCCCACGGCCTTTCTGTTCCCCTGTCCAGATCTCCTGGCCCCCTCCCCCCAACTTTGGTGCCTGCATGCTGTTTAGACACTATGGAGATCCCCCCAGGGCTTCCAGGGGCACAGCATGGAAAGCTATGGCAGTAGAAGTGCCCTTATATTCCTTTCTCAAATAAAATCCCATTCTGGGACAGCAGTAGCTTTCAGGAGCATACATTCTAAAAATAGTCTGTTTGCAAAGCTTGTTTGAAAGCAGTTGCACTTCCTTTGTTTGTTAATTTTAATTATAAAGAAATAGAATCTACTCAGAAAGCAAACCTCCTCCAGGATCACCTTAGCGTTGTCACCAGCAGCCATTTCAAACAGAGCTGGGTGAAAAACTTAGTGGAGATGCGGGGTTGATTTTCTTTTCCCCTGAAGTTAAACACACACATAAAATCGTGCCCTGCAGTTCACCCTCCGGCATCTAACTCTTTCCTTTCATGAAACTTGGGAAAGTAGAAACTTCGCAGCTAGTCCCATCTATGAGATGGCACCAGATGCACCAACAGAACCAGTTACTCCCCAACAGAAACTCCGACAGTGGCTCGGGCGACAACCTTCCCCAATGACAGAGCCCCGTGGGAATAGCCGCCCAGGCTCCCGGGAAGAATGCAGACCCACTTATCAGCCTTTGGGAGGCTGCAATCTCCCTGGCAAGGAGAAAGATTGTGTTTTTTGGATGGCTAGATGCTGCTGGAAGAGCAGGCTCTGGGAAAGGATACACAAAACAGCCCAAGGGGAAATTCCTGATGTTTACTCCATAAAAGGAGGCTTTAAATGGTCTCAGCTGATCCATATTTTTAGAAAATTGTTTTGACTCAGCCTGCCTGACTATAATACTATTGCCAGAACCAGCAATGAAAGGGAGATAAACACGGTGTTGTGATTTTTCTTTTTATGCCTCCCTGGGAGCCCTTGGTAGTACAAATCATGCTTGACAGCCTTTGATTAGCACCTGCTCAGTTCCACTAGGGAAAGGAGACATTTGTCTGAGGCCCTATTCTCCCTTTATGAATAAGCTAGAAATTTCGATGTGGAGGATGGTCCCCCCTGGAAGAAGCCTGGTCTAAGCCATCTCTGTTCCACCACAGGACACTGCCCTGAGAGAGGCAGTGGCTGGCATGGTGGAGCAAGATGGCGCCTTTGGGGCTGGCTGCGAAAGTCCAAGTCTCACTCATAGGGTAGTGCTGGGTGCTATGCCCTGTGCCAGTCAGATCAGGTGCTTTCTTTTCTGTGTTAATAGTGTGGTATTGCAGAAAAGGGTATTGGACAGAGGGACAAGAAATACCATTCATTTTGGATTTCTTTACTGACTGAGCATGTCACTTCATCTCTGAGTGGCAGCCTGCATTCATTCTTCCAGCTGAGCTCCACAGAAGAGGCTGGTGATGCACAGGCTAAACCCCAAATATCTTTTGGACCGTGGATATCTCACATCATTTTGGAGAAAGCATTTTTACACACAAAAAATAAAGTTATCTGTGAAGTAGGCTGGAAAATCCCTTGGTAATTTATAAGGAAGAAGTAAGGAAGACCTGTGTCAGAGGAGGACCCAGTTAAGGTAGGACCTCTGACCGTATGATATGAAGTTCTTTCCTCTCCTTTAGGAATGTTTTGGTGGAAAGGTTGAGAAGTGCTGGAATAGATCGCCTTGATGGTCTCTTTCAGCTCTTACATACGAGAGCTTAATTCACAACCATAAGACCTTTTTGCCTGCTAAGTTAGGGCCAGTTTCCTTGGCACAGAATTAATGATCTCTGCAAGAGTCACTGACCCCATCCTGGCCGCTTGACCATCCCTGTCCTCTTCTTGATCCCCACTTGCCCATCGTCCATGCCCTTTTCTTCCCCTGGGATGACCACATCCACTTACGAAAGCCCCTCTCATCCTGCTAGTGATTTCCAGCCAAAAATGAGCCAGTTTCACTGGCAGTCATTGGTTTTGTTGCTAACATGGCACAAGTACAAGCTCAAAGTTCAAGCTTGCTATTTCTGTGTTACTTTTCTTCCTCTCAAAGGCTACAGTGAATGGATCTTCTTCAGGTTTTTAAAAATTCCTCCATAGCAAAGAGCCCCATGTTTTGTACAGACCCAAAAGCCCACCAGCTCAATTCATGAAGAGAGATTAGTATTGTTCTCTCTGTGTGTAGAATTCCTATTCAGTTAACTAAATCAGCAGGCTAAGAATGAGAATCCCCGATTCAGTCTTCCACGAGTTCTACTCTGCAAGATGCAGCATTGACTCATTTGGGGGGTTGTTTCTACATTCATTTTATTAAACTTCTTTGGATAATCTATTTGAAAAAGATATGAGTGATTTCACTGAAAGCTTATGATAATATTTTAAATACCCAGAGTCTGTTTTTTTCATTGTGAAATAGTTTGTAATCATGTTTAAATTTGTGTTTTTAAATACTTTATATTTTCTAAAAATCAAAAAGACTCTTAAGACAGAAAGTGGTATTTTCAAAATAGAATTAAAGAAAAAATTGTTTTAAATTGACTGGAAACAAATTTTCAAGTACTTTCAAAACTTGTTTGGAACTGATCAGTAAATCACAGATGGAAAAGTAAAAAGTTTCAGTTATCCTTGACATTTCAAGAGGGAAAGAAAACAGAAAAGGAAAATCATTATAGTTGTCTTGAAAAAAATTGCTTCCAAATTGTTGTCTGTCAGCTATTCCAGATGGCTTTACTGTTTTTTAGTGGAATTGATGATATTCTAAAAAGACCTAAGGAAAATAAATGAGTTTTTTCTTTCCTGATATGCCAGAAGGTAGGTGAAGGAAAAAAATATCTTTAAAGAAATGTCTAGGGATCCCTGGGTGGCGCAGTGGTTTGGCGCCTGCCTTTGGCCCAGGGCGCGATCCTGGAGACCCAGGATCAAATCCCACGTCGGGCTCCCGGTGCATGGAGCCTGCTTCTCCCTCTGCCTGTGTCTCTGCCTCTCTCTCTCTCTCTCTGTGTGACTATCATAAATAAATAAAAATTAAAAAAATAAAATAAAATAAAGAAATGTCTATCCTAAGTCTACTGGTCACCTGCACCACCTCAATGGCACTCATAAATGATTTTATAGTATATTCATGTGCTCCAGTTTTTTAGTGGTGAAAAGGGTACTTTAGTGAGTATATAAGTGGTAAAAATAACATATATCCTAAGCCAGAAAGTTAGTAAAAACCTAATATAAATGTCTTATAGTCTAGTCAAAAAACCCCATATGTGTATTTATGATCTCTATATATTATACTCAAATGATAATATAGGCTACGTCTGTACTTATATATGGCTTGTATATATGTATATATGTGTGTATGTATATAAAATAATCCTTATAGCAGCTCGATGAATGAATTTTATTCCTAATTTACTGATGAAGAAACATCATCAATAAACTGATAATGTGTGCCCATCAGTAAAGAGAAACATCACCTTCCAAGAGAAAAACAAGAAAGTTACCCAGGATCCCAAAGCCAGAGGGACACATGGTCATATTCCAAGGCTGTGCCCTAACTACGTAGGGCTGTGTCCTTTTGGGGAATGTGTGAGGTGTTTGATTCTCACATCGAAACCAGTTGTAAAGACAGAGATTTCAAGCCTAGTCTCTGCTCTGGTAGTCTGTCAAGACAAAACATCCGGACAACTTCAGGCTCTTATTGTTTTGTTGGAAAGCTAGCTAGTAATATCTAGAACTTCAAGAGAAAGCACTACCTCACTGCACGGTAGTCTTGTTTTCATTACTCCCTACCATTTTTACTTTATGCTTCCTCCATGACATTTTCAAAAGGATTTTTTTTTTAAGATTTTTTTTATTTATTCATGAGAGACACACAGAGAGGCAGAGACACAGGCCGAGGAAGAAGCAGGCTCTCAGTGGGGAGCCTAATGCAGCACTCCATCCCTGGATCCCAGAATCACGACTTGAGCTGAAGGGAGACGCTCAACCCCTGAGCCACCCAGGCATCCCTTTCAAAATTATTTCAAATACTCTTCAAATTTGCTTGAGTTTCGAGCCTTCAAGTGGCTTACTGTGGCAGGTTGTATACTGCACAGAAGCCTCATCCCTCTCAATTTGTAGAGTCTTGCACTAACTCTTCATTTCAGCACATGTAGATTTTACTACTTTTTTAAAATATGCCTGGCATCTAACTGTAGTGTTGTCAGGGGCCCCTGATTGAAGTACTTAAGGACCTTAGAAATAAATAGGAAGATAAATCATTCTTATCCTGACACTATTTTTTTTAAGTCAAGTAGAAATAAATGAACAGGGTTTGGAGGCATAGAATCTATTTGTGGGCACTTGATGTATTGGTTAAGGAGAGAGATTTTTGCTCTGCCTCCTAAATATTGTTATGTTAGAACTGAAGCTGGATCCTAAAATAGCACTTAGAGGGAAGGTGAAGGAAAAGCCCCAGGACGCTCATCACTCCCTTGGAAGGTGTCTCTATCTGAGTTCTCCACTGTCTCGGGTAATTTTATGATATTAGGATGTCAGAATTTGAGAAGGTGATGTTTTCCTTCAAATACATTGTCCTGTCTGTGGGCTTATCCTGAGTGATCTGCAGGACACCCTCCCCCTGTCACGTGCAAACCTGCCAAATCACCATGCACTGGAGCAGCTACCATTCCCTGGGCAATTGGGCGTGCATGTCTTGGGTCATCATGCCATCGCTGAGAGGTGCAGGGGGCTTTATCCACACGGGCCATGAGGGAGACACAGAGGCTCAAAAAGTAAGTGACCTGCCTAAGGCTACCTCCAACCAGGGCAGAGTCTGGCCCCACACCATAGGGCCTCTGGCTCCCCACCCTCCTGCCATTTCTCTACTGCAGCCTTCCAAGTCAGGACCCTGTTTGAGTTAAAATCTAGCCAAGTCCCTTCTTCAGACTCTAACTTTACATAACAATTAAAACTTCCTGCATTAATATTTTTTGCATCCATATGAAAAGACTCCTTCTCTAATTTCCTTCTCAGCCGGCAGTCTTGTCTCTCCTTTCTTCAAGGGAATGTGGCTACTCACATCCCACTAGTTCCTCAGACAGCTGGCCCCTGGTGCCCTGGCCCCCCAGGCCCGGCCCCATAAGTCCCCTGTGTCTTAGTGCACTCATCAGGGTAGTCCCTCACACGATCTGCACGAACTAGGACAGCTTGATTCCGTTGTTGTCTCCAGGCAAACCAGACACAGCCCCCAGATCCGCACCAATCCTTGCGGCAAACTGTGTGCTGTGGGAGCCTCTTCTCCGGCTGACTCTGCACGACTCAGCCCTCAGTCGCATCACCCATGTGGCTGGTGTCAGCTCACCTGGGCCTCAGGGAGAATTACTCAGGGGGCGGAAGGGGGCATCCATGCTACTTCCTATACCGGAGCACATCACTTACAGGACTGAGGCAAAGGAACTAGGAGTAGTGTTTTAACAGGAATCAAAGGCCTGTAGGCATGTCAGGAGAAGGGTTGGAGGGGGTTGGGGATGGCATTCTGGTTTCTGATGTGTCACCTGGGAGACTTCAGACCTGTGGCCCCATCTGCCCCACAATCCCAGAAGTTCTGTAAACCTGTCCCACAAAGGAACGCATCCTGGGGGTGGCGCACTTGGTTTTCATAGAGCCACTGTTGAGGAAATGAATACAAATGTTTGGAGTATTGTCTTCCCCTTCTCTTTCCTCATTATTTCATAAGAGGGAATCTACTTTTAGATGCCCTGCACGGTGACGGGACGTTTTATCTCATCCTCTGGACCACCCTGTAAAGAGGCCCTGGTATATCCATCTTACCAATGAAACTCTTGGGGTTCAAGTTTAAGAGACTTGTTCAGTCAGTGTCTAGTAAGTAACAGACCCAATATTCAAATACAGGTGAGACTCCAAAATCCGGCCCCCACAGTATACTCCCTGACTGTTTATCTGAATGCAGTCAGCAGTTTGCCAAATTGGATGAAACTGCCCAGGGTCTAGTTTGGAACTGACACTACACTTTCAAAGCGGGGTTGGGAGAGGTTCAGTTTACAGTGTAAGTTAAGTTTACTCACAGCTAGGTTTTTTATTTCTTTCTTTGCTTGTTGTTGATAGGATATTGTTAGAGCCTAGTCCAGTGCTCTCAGGACACTTTCATGTTGAAATGTGATCATTGTTCTCTCTTTTTTTTTCTTCTGTTGGGGGGTAGTGGGGATTCGAAGTGATTCAATTTGTACAAAACAGCAGTGATCCTTAAGAGAAAACATGTTCACTGAAAACTCTGAGCTGAGTGGCTAGGCTGGGCTGGAACTCTTTATGTCATTACCTTTCTGGGCTTTGTGAAATGACTCCTGAAGTTCTTACAGGTATTTCTGGGTCAAACATACTAATGTTTGCAATTCTAAGACAGCAGTCCAGTGATACAATATCAATATTAGTACTGATACACATCTTAAGCACAGAAGTGGGCACTTTTATTAAGCCATGTGTTTCTAATAAAAATATTAAAGATATGGATATCATTAGGTTTGTTATATAGATGAAAATCTGAGCTCAGAGAATTCAAAAGCATGCTGCGTGAGGTCACACATCTGATTAGGTGGTGTTAGGATTTGCACCTGACACAATCAACTTCAAAGCCTGCTCTATACCCCACTCAACCCTCAGGGCCCGCAATGTGGTCCTGTACAGCCAAGAACGTCCCACCAGGAGCTGATTGGAATCACAGGAGATCCAGCCCTATCCCAGAAATATAGAACCAGAATCTACATTTTTAACAGGCCCCCAGCTAGATTGTGTGCAGGTCAGTCTGAGAAGCCCTGCATTGAGCCATACTACTCTGGAAATGCAGGTCCATGTCTTTGTTCCTCTCCTGCTCTAACACTATGGAACACCTTAGCATCAGTGAAAATTACCATTTTGTTTTTTGTTTCAGAGGTGTAGTTGCAGCACTGAGCACTGTCAGCTCCCTTTCTGCAGTGTTATAGCAAAGACAATGAGCCAAAGCGTAGAAATAGGAGTCAGGAACCCTGAGTTCATGGCCTGGCTCTGCCTCCAGTTATCCACTTGAAGAAGCTCAGATCTCACCATCTGTCTGTGAGTCCCATTCCTTCATCTACCAAGCGGGGACACCGGTTCTGGCTCTACCTATTTCACAGGAAGGCCAAAAGTGTCTTTAAAAGTAACATGCAACAAAAACCAAAATGAAATGGAAGAAAAAAAATATTATTAGCCTTGGTAGTAGTATATGAATTCCTCATCTAAATGGCATCATCAAGCTGTGGCAGTTTCATTTGTTCCTACTGAGATTTACATGGCTGATATGACTTTTGGGGGCAAGTGATCATTGCTCATCATTACAGGAAGGTGCCCGCTGGAACCTTCCCTGCTTTCTGTCTAAGAAGATGACCTTCTCTGAGAGCAGAGGACCCGATTTCCTGCAAGGGGAAAGTTATGGAATCACAATTGAGTATAAGCACACATTGGCTTGAGCCAAGCCCTCCAGCCTCTCCCACATGTAGCACAAAGTTGAACACCTGACAATAGAGACCATTTGTTGTCGTCTTACTGTAAGGTACTGTGCCCATCACTTTAATGAACTATCTCATTTAATCTTTGCAACAACTCCAAGAGGTAGAGAGTTTCCCCATTTTACAGAGAAGGGGAACTGAGCCCTAAAGTGGTGGAACTGGAGGTTTTTTTCAGATTGAAATGAGGTTCTATTTTTTTTTATTATTGGAGTTCAATTTGCCAACATATAGCATAACACCCAGTGCTCATCCTGCCAAGTGCCCCCCTCAGTGCCCATCACCCAGTCACCCCAACCCCCCGCTCACCTGCCTTTCCACTACCCCTTGTTTGTTTCCCAGTTAGGTGTCTCATGTTTTGTCACCCTCGCTGATCTTTTCACTCATTTTCTCTCCTTTCCCCTTTATTCCCTTTCAATAATTTTTATATTCCCCAAATAAATGAGACCATATAATGTTGTCCTTCTCCGATTGACTTATTTCACTCAGCATAATACCCTTGGAACTGGAGTTTCTTTACTAGGGTTAGAAAGATGTTGCTTTTAGTCTGATGTAATTTATCAGAAACCTGTCCCATAGAAATGGCAAAATGTCCCCAAAGTTTCTTTGTGTGAAACAACTTTTTTTTCCGACCAGTGATTGCCTAGGACTCTAAAAAGAGTAAAGATGACAAGTCACTCATGGCTGAAATTAGCTTGTGAAGTTTTTGCTCTGAGTGAAGAAGCAGGTATTCTGATGTATGTCTTTTCTTGTCTTCTGACCCATGAACTGGAAAAGGAGAAGAAATAAGAATCAAGGAGCCATTTGGGGAAGCATTTTAAGAAAATCTAAAGTATGCTGTCTTCTGCAGTATGTTTTTGGCAAAGAAAGGGTCTAACTGTCATTTGTTTTTTTTTTTTTTTTTTTAATTTTATTTATTTATTTGTGATAGTCACAGAGAGAGAGAGAGAGAGAGGCAGAGACACAGGCAGAGGGAGAAGCAGGCTCCGAGAAGCAGGCTCCATGCACCGGGAGCCCGACGCAGGACTCGATCCCGGGTCTCCAGGATCGCGCCCTGGGCCAAAGGCAGGCGCCAAACCGCTGCGCCACCCAGGGATCCCTCTAACTGTCATTTGTAAAAATAGTTTTGATAGTTCAGAAATGATCATATTTCTATTCTATATTTTAGTGTTAAGATAGGATATGCTTTCCTTGGTTAAACTTTTGATGATAAAAGAATCCATTTTTCATCTTGCTGCCTCTTTGAAGAACACAGAGTTCTTTGTGTGCTAGAGCCCACATCCAGGTTTTCCCTCACTGGCGCTGGGGGAAGAGGGATTCTGTAGAACTCTCTAGAGCCCTTGCCTTTGGATATAGACAGTAGAGTCAATCCTGGAGAGATGATGACTTGCTTTCCTTCTTGATCTCCTGCCCTGTTCTTCCTTTTCTGTTTTTTTCTTAAAGGTTTTATTTATTTATTCATGAGAGACACACAGAGAAAGGCAGAGACACAGGCATAGGGAGAAGCAGGCTCCCTGGGAGGAACCTGATGCAGAACTCGATCCCAGGACTCCGGGATCATGACCCAAGCCAAGGGCAGATGCTCAACCACTGAGCCACCCAGGTGCCCCTTGCCTTTTCCATTTTTATATCTGCAGGGGTTGGTACATGTGTGGATACGGGAAGTGAGCCCAGAGCCTGGACCGTGAACACTTGGGGATTCAGGAAGCATTAAAGGGTAGAGTTTAGCAATATTGGCTTCCAGCTCAAACAGACCTGGACTTAAGTCCCGGTATCTACTGCTTAATATAGCTTCATGAGCATGAGCCTGCTTCTTTTTTTTTTTTTAAGATTTTATTTATTTATTCATAGAGACACAGAGAGAGGGAGGGGCAGAGGAACAGGCAGAGGGAGAAGCAGGCTCCATGCAGGGAGCCCGATGTGGGACTCGATCCAGGGTCCCCAGGATCACACCCCAGGCTGCAGGCGGCGCTAAACCGCTGCGCCACCAGGGCTGCCCCGAGCCTGCTTCTTTAACTAATTCTCAGTCTCCTCCTTTGCTATATGAAGGCAATGATATATTTATTTTATTTTATTTATTTATTTTTTAAATATTTCATTTACTTATTCATGAGAGACACACAGAGAGAGGTGGAGACATAGGCAGAGAGAGAAGCAGGCTCCCTGCAAGGAGCCCAATGTGGGACCTGATCCTGGGAGCCCAGGATCACACCCTGAGCCAAAGGCAAATGCTCAACCACTGAGCCACTCAGGTGTCCCGATATTTTATAAGTATTATATAATTATGCTGGGGCTTTTGTTAATACTAAATAAATCATTTTGCTATTTAACATTTAACAAATATCACAAACCAGTGAGTTAGTTGCAAGTAAACATATGGTAGAGTTTTTGGCTTTCCAGGAGATACTTATGAATAACTACAGCAAGGTAGTAAGTCCCAAATAAATGTTATAGAGCGCATCACAGTGGGAGCCCATGAGAGGGGGTAAAACCTATAGCTCAGCTGTTGAGGTGGCCAGAGCAGGCTGCCTGTTGAGGCTTCTGGACCTTAACAGCTGGTATTTTCATGGCAGAGTCTGAGCATAAGGTAAGGAGTGAGACTATCTCAGTCAAAGAGAAGAGATACAACTTCCAGAGATGAGAAAATTCAAGACATATTCAAAGAACTGATATCCCCAGTCAGAAATGCCTTTGGGACTGGTCAGGGCACCTGAGCCACTTTGACTTGGCTCTGTGCCAGTTGCCCAGTTCAGTGCTGACACCTCTTTCAATCATTTGAGACACAAGAGATATGGACTTGCCGGTGAGAAGTCCCCTTTAGTAAAATATGATGTTGATGAAATCCAACACAGCTTAGCTGTGGCTAAGCTCAAGTAGCAGGTGGCGAGTGTGCGACATTGACATGGCCTAATGTCCAAGCACTGGGATTGTGATAGGTGGAAAAGAACCCTGGTCTGGAACCCAGGAACCGTGGGATTGATCTGGGCTCTGTGTCCTTGGACAATCCTCTTTCATCCTCTGTACCTCACAAGAGCTTGCATAAGCCTCCTTCTTATAAAATACTTGAGTGCAGTTGACCATTGAACAACACAGGTTTGAACTGCATAGGTCCATTTATACGTGGACTTTTTCCAATAAATATAGTACTGTACATGCATTTTTATTCCTTATAATTTTCTTAATGACATTTTTTTCCTCTGGCTTAGACATAAGAATACAGTCTATAATACATATACAAAGTATGTATTAATTGACCATTGTGTTATCTGTAAGACTTCCGGTCACCACAAGTCTATTAATAAGTTAAGTTTGAGAGAAATCAAAAGTTATACACAGATTTTCAGCTGCACAGGGTCAGTGCCCCCTGACCCCTGTACTGTTCAGGGGTCAATTGTAGCTTCTTCCTGATGGCCCTTACAAGGTCTGAAGAGTTGTAATACTGGTCCTTGCTCTCATTTCCTCCCCACCAGTGAATTTATTTTGGAAAAGGGCCGTTATCTAGGGGTGAGAATAGACTTGTGTACATAAATTAGCATATGGAGCTGGAAATGTGCCAATGTCATCCGAAGAGAAATCCAGATAACAGGCTACAGGACGAAGCAGCTTGCATGAGAAGAGTAAAGAAAACAATTTCCCTCTGTGCTTGCCACAGAAAAGAAGATAAAGGAACTGGAGGATGGATAAAAGTATCCAAAAAACACAAAAGATGAAATGATGGGAAATGCTGGTGTGACCACAGAAGGGGCAATAAGTGGAAGAAGTCACAGTGTTAAAAAAAAAAAAAAAAAACTGTGGAAAAGAATGGAGCAATAGTCATGGGGAAAAAAAAGTGAGATCACATAAAAACTTTCAAGAGTGCCTGGAAAAAATAAGGCTTTATGAGTCTCCAATGAGGACTCTGTTCTTACCACCTGTGGAGAGTAATTGGCATTGGCTGACTAGAGGTTTGTTTTGCCTTCTTGGCAGGAGCCGAATTGTTATGTTAATATTCCTCTGGCTACGTGTTAAGCACCGACTTTGAATAAAAAGAGTTTTGCAGAAGGGAAAATTGCCAGCATCTGGTTCTTACTTTGACCACTGAGTTCTTTACGAACTTCAGACTTCACACTTGAATTCTAAGAAATAATTAGTATCATGGCAGATGTTTCCAGCATTGTGTGAGAAGGAATGGAGTTTCCAGTAGGCACTCTCCCAAAGGTAGTCCAGGGGCAAAGAGAGTGTATCCACTTGGTGCAGGAGTCCCTTTGGTGATAAAGGTAGATGTCTTTTATAATACAGCCTCGCAGCACAGCTCCCGAGTGCTTGCATCTTTGCATTTATCTGCGCTCTCTGTTCTCCATTAACACTGGCTTCTTCTTAGACATCATTCCACCAACCTGGCTCTTTAACTACTGGAATTGTCTTGAACAGAGTGAGACCAAATCCTAGGGTATTCAGGTTGGAATGGCATCTTGGTCAATAAGTTCTTGAAATGGAATTTTTTTCATTTCTACTCAGGTCATGATCCTGGGGTCCTGGGATCCAGTCCCACATCAGGCACCCCATTGGCAGCCTGCTTCTCCCTCTGCCTGTGTCTCTGCCTCTCTCTGTGTGTGTCTCTCATGAATAAATAAATAAAACCTTAAAAAAAAAAACAGAATTTATTGAGTCATTTCTTGGATTATTATTTTCATTATTTTGGGGAAGCAACATCTCTCTAAATTTCTAAGACGTCCTACACGGTGACCTTTTTCATGGTCTGTTGCCCCCGATAGCGGATTTCAACTAGGTGCCAGGTGAAGACTGAAGATTGAGGTACTTTACACCAATTTGTGATTTACTCATGACTCCTTTAAAGTACAAAGTCCTTAGGATTGCAAAAATAGATTACTTCTTAATTACAAAGGAGCCTGTAGTTGCAAATGATCTCAGACCACCTCCACTATTCCCCTCACCTCATTTACCACCTTCCTCAGGTCGTTGCTTTGCTTCACAGTGTCTTTCCTCACTTCCACTCCTATACGTACAGATTTTCCCAAAATGTGATAATGTGACTATTTTTTTCATGACATCTCTTATGGTAGTGACAAAGGAATGTGGTGAAAATACCACATAATTAAGCTCATGGAGTTTATAAACCATCAGATTTATAAATCTAATAAAGAAAATCCATGTAGATATAAAAGTTTGTGAGCCAGAGATTCTCACTGAGCTGTTTGCTCCTCAGGAGTAAACTAGGGGACTAGAGCTATTAAAACCTATTAGGTTATGAAGATATCATTTGGACAATCACCTCAAGTTCCAGAATATTCTCTGAGCCCCATTTCAGCAGGCAACAACTAGGATGTTTCTAATTCAGGGATTTTCAGACTGCTCTTCCATGAAATGTTAATTTCTACAACATGGTCTAAGGTTTAACAGGGCTAAAAGTGAAAAATGACAGATTTCTTCCTTTAAAAAGATGTTCTTGGGGGCAGGTCCAAGGTGGCAGCATAGGAAGACCCTGAACTCACTTCCTCCCACCAGTACACCAAATCTACACAGACATATACATCTCCTCAAGAAGAACTGAAGGCTGATTGAACAGCTTCTGCACAACAAATGATAGAAAGACCACATGTAGAAGGGTAGGAGAGACAGAGACACTGCAATTACAGAAACCCCACCTCTGACTCAGTGACCCACAGGGTCCCTGAGGAGTATCACCAAGGGCCCTATGGGCAGACTTCTACGTCAGGGCACAGCAAAAAAATAGTGATTTAAAAGGGCAACCAGACTATAAGTGAAGGGAATCCATTTACTAACCTTACAGCACCCACCAAACAGGAAAGGAACTGCTGGAACTGTCTCCAGAGTTGGAAGACCAGTGAGTACCATTTTTCACATCACCTCCTTCCTTGATCACATGGGCAGAGGCAGGGTCCAACACTCTAGCTGACCTGCTAGTCTGTTAGGCCCTGGGCCCCTGGCTCACATTACCTCCAGCCATTCTATGGAGTGGCCCTGGTGAGGCACACCAGAAGCCCCTACTCCCATATCCAGCCCAGCTTCAGCTGTCCTATCAAGGTGGCCTTGTTACTCTCTCCAGCTCTAGACTTCCTGTCAAGGGAACCCTTCCCTCCTACTCTGGGACCCTTCACCCACTTGCCTGTGCCTGTTCCATCTCCAGCCAGCTTGCCAAAGCCACTAGGCACATATAGTCTACACAGGGAATGTCCCTACACAAGGCCACTCCTTTAAGACTGGGAGAGGTAACTGTTCTGCCTAAGTCGTCGTCATAGAAACAAACACAAAAAGTCAAACAAAATAAGATAAAGGAGTATGTTTCAAACAAAAGAGCGAGATAAAACCCCAGAATCCAACCTTCTTGAAATGGAGATAATTTATCTGATAAAGAGTTCAAAAAGTCATGATCATAAAGACAGTTATTAAACTAGGGAGAAGACTGGAGGAACTCAATGAGGGCTTCAGCAAAAAGTTGAGAAATGTAAGAAGAACCAGTCAGAGCTAAAGAATATAATAACTAAATGAAAAATACACTAGAGGAAATCAATAGTAGATTAGATGATGCAGAAAAACGGGTCAAGACAAATGAGTGGAAATCACTCAACCAGAACAGAAAAAAAAAAGAGTTTTAAAAAAATGAGAAATGTTTAACAGACTCCCTTAAGGCAATATCAAGTATACTAACATTTGCACCATTGGGATCCCAGGACAAGAAAGAGAACGGGTCAAAGAATATATTTGAAGAAATAATGGCTAAGAATTTCCCTAACTTGGGGAAGGAAACAGACATCTAGGTCCAGGAGACAAAAAGAGTCCAAAACAAGATGAATCCAGAGAGATCCACATGAAAGTGTTCAGAATTGAAGGAAAGATAGTTTCCTAGATAAGCAAATGCTAACGAAGTTCATCACCAATTAACCAGTCACGGATAAATTCCTAGAAACACACAAGTTTCACACAAAAGTATGAAGAAAATAGAAAGTCTGAATAGATCTATTATACGTACTAAAATTGAATTAATAATTTAAAAATCCCTAAAAGTACAATATCCCAGGACCGGTATCTTTCAGGTGAATCCACCAAACATTTAAAGTAGAGTTAGTACCTATCTTTCTCTATTATTCCAAAAAAAATTAACAGGAAGGAATGCTTCCAAATTCATTTTATGAGACCAGGATTACCCTGATGCTAAAACCAAACAGAAATGCCACAAAAAGAGAGAAAACTATAGGCTAGTTTTACTGATGAACATAGATGGAAAAACAAATTATTAGGAAACTGCCTTCAAAGATACATTAAAAGGATTATATACCACAATCAAGTGAGATTTATTCTAGGGATGCACAGTGGATTTGCATCTGCAAATCAATCCGTGTGGTACCCCATATGAATGTGATACATCACATTAATAAAACCAAGGATAAAAATCCTATGATCATTTCCATAGATGCAGAAAAAGCATTTGACAAAATTCAACATTCATTTTTTTGGTAAAAATTCTCAACAAAATGAGTATAGAAGGAACATACCTCAACATGGTAAATGACATATATGATAAAACCACAACTAACATCGTACTCAATGGCAAAAGGCTGAAAGATTTTCCTTCAAGATCAGCAACAAGACAAGGATGCCCACTTTCATTCAACATAGTATTGGAAGTCCTAGACACAGTAACCAGGCAAGAAACGGAAATAAAAGTGATTGAAATTGGAAAGGAAGAAGTAAGCCTGTCTCTACTTTCAGATGACATGATACTGTATACAGACGACCATAAACACTCCACCAAAAGACTATTAAAACTAACAAATGAATTAAGTAAAGTTGCAGGATGCTAACAAACAGAAATATGTTGTATTTCTATATACTAATAGCAGTCTGTCAGAAGGAGAAATTAAGAAAACAATCCCATTTACAACTGCACCAAAAATAATAAAATATCTAGGATTAATTTAGTCAAGGAGGTGAAAGACCGATACTCTGAAAACTATGACACTGATGAAAGAAATTGAAGATGGCACAAGTGGAAAGATATACTGTGCCTATGGATTGGAAGAATTAATATTGCTAAATATCCATACTACACAAAGCAATCTACTCGTTCATTGCAATTCCCATCAGAATACCAGTGGCATTTTTCACAGAACTAGAACAAAGAATCCTAAAATATTTATGGAATCACAAAAGACCCCAAATAGCCAAGGCAATCTTGAGAAGGAAGAACAAAGCTGGAGGTATCACACGTGCTGATTTCAAACTATACTATAAAACTATAGCAATCAAAACAGTATGGTACTGGCATGAAAATAGACACATAGCTCAATAGAATAGAATACAGAGGCCAGAAATAAGTCCATGCGTAAATGGTCAATTGATCTATGACAAAGGTGGCAAAATATACAATAGGGAAAAGACAGTCTCTTTAATAAATGGTGCTGGGGAAACTGAACAGCTACATGTAAAAGAATGAAGAATTTGGGAAATCAGGAAATGCAGGGGCAGGAAGAAGCTACAGCTGATGATTTGCGCCTAGTGGGTGAGGAGGCTGCCTGGAAGTTACTCCCCAAATCTTAGGTCTACTGTCTGTGAAAAGGCATGCCCCGGTGGCAGCTGCCAACAGGGAATTGGTTTATTTCTCTCTTTTACCTTCTAAACTCCACACAAAAACTTCTCATTGACAGGACATGAACCAGAATTTCTGCCAGCAGAAGAGATTTGAAATGTAGTTTCCTGATCTCTAGCCCCACCTAGACAGTATCTAAAAGTAGTGATTATTTTGATTACCGAGCAGTATCCGGCTGAGGGTGTAAGAATCTGTCCAGCCCAGCACCCTCTTGATGGTCTACAATAACCTTCTCCAATGGCACTGTCTGCAACGGTGAAAACGGTCTCTGCCGGGTCCGGTATGGTAGCCCAAAGCACCCTGTGGCTGTCAGGCACTTGAAATGTGGCCAGAGCAATTGAAGAAATGAATCTTTAGCCTAATTTTAGTAAACTTAAGTTTGCTGCAGGGAGCCCATGGCTCCTGCTTTGGGCAGTGCAGATCTAAACTCTCTTTGGTCCTGTGCCTCCTCTCCCATTCCTTTAAATGGAGACACTGCCTGATCTGTCCCGAAGTGTCCTGAACTTGCCAGTTGAATGTTTGTTGTATTTATGGTATGTTGAAGGCGCTTGTTAAAATGACTGTGTGATGGATTTGGGGAGGAGGGTTTTTACTGAGTTTACAGAATTGATCATCTGACTGCTTTTTGGCCAGCTGACTAATAAACATCGCTGTATATTTCCCTGAATTTAGTCTAAGACTTACTTTCTCCAAAGAGTACAACAGCAGAAAGGTAGTGAGAGGCCACCGGTATTTATCTGTGGAACCTAAAATTGCAACAGCCAATTAGACTGATCAGTTTGCAACATATATTCTTCTCCTGGAAATGTTTCTCAGACCTTTATAATCTGCAGTACTCTAGCAAACATTAGCAGAGGACAAAACAAAGGCTGTAAAAATGTTAATACAAAAATCCAGATAAGCTAGTTGCCCTCCCCTAACACTTTTTTTTTTTTTTAATGTGAGCTATGTCTATGGTACTTTTTAAAAATAATCACACACTTAACAAAATTTCTTATGTATAAAATTGTTCTTAATTTCTATGCTTGAATCTACATTTCATTGTCACAAAAAAACCCAACATTCTACAAAAGAATCCTGACTGCCAAGCATTCTACAGCTTAGAAAACCACAGATTGGGCACCTGGGTGGCTCAGTGGTTAGCATCTGCCTTCGGCTCAGGGCATGATCCTGTGGTCCTGGGATCGAGTCTCACAGCAGGCTCCCTTCTCTCTCTGCTTCTGTCTCTGCCTCTCTCTGTGTCTCTCATGAATAAATAAATAAAATCTTAAAAAAAAAAAAAAAGGAAGAAAGAACCACAGATCAACTTGCTCCATATATAAGCTCCTTTCTATTTAGTTTCCCAAAGTGCCTGGCATCATACGGGACCAAACAGCCACTTTGGTGAATATGTGACACATTTTTCTGCCATCTGAAAAGGATATTAGCGAACAAGACTATTTATCATTTGGTTGCTTGTCAGAAAAAGAGAAAACTGATGGTCTGTTTTTTCTAAAGATTTTATTTATTTACATGAGAGAGGGAGAGACTGCATGCGTGAGTGTGAGGAGGAGTAAAGGGAGAGGGAGAGACAGAGTGCAGAGCCTGATGTGGGGCTTGATGACACCATCCTGAGATCACGGTCTTAGCCAAAACCAAAAGTTGATGCTTCACCAACCAAGCCACCCAGGCTCCCCAAGAAAACTGATGGTTTACATGTTACTATTTTTCATTTTTTCTTACATCTGAATTTTTTTCTATCTTTCCGCATTTGTCATCATTAAAAAACTGCTCACAAGTTCTCAAAAAGTGGTGTTATTTATTAATTTAAGAGCTGAGTATTATGAAAATGAGACCACATTATTTATTAAACCTTCATGGAATTCACTTTACATAAACTTTGGCTCCTCATCATCTTTTTACATGATGGTGGATAATACTGGCATTGTCAAAGTTGTCTTCAGAGTGCTGCAAGTTTTGTCCTAAGGGGAAGAACTTCAGGAAACCAGTCACTGGGGGACATTTGTTTAGTCAGCAAAACCTTATATTGTTGCTTTCTGGGTTACTCTTCAGCCTCGACACAATTCATATTTATGCAATTGCATAGGAGGCTTCCTGGAATTCATAATTTGCACGTTCAGTGGTTCTTTGTAGGTACTCCCTCAGATCACAGCCCCTCTGCATTAAATGGTGGTTTTACCATTGACCAAGGGACAGACTGGAAGGTGAGACATTTGTGTCAGTTCACAGGGGATTTTTCTCCACACCATAGAGGTTGGAGATGGTTTGGAAAGCAGTTCCTCCTTAGGTGCCTATAAAGAAAGAGACTACTGGGCACCTGGGTGGTTCAGTGGTTGAGATATGTCTTTGGCTCAGGTTGTGATCCCACATCAGGCTCACATAAATTTATAAATAAATAAATAAATAAATAAATAAATAAATAAATAAATAAATAAATAAATAATTTTTAAAAGGTTTTATTTATTTATTCATGAGAGATCCCCCCCAACACACACACATGCACACACACACAGAGGCAGAGGGAGAAGCAGGCTCCATGTAGGGAGCCCGATGTGGGACTCGATCCCGAGTCTCCAGGATCACGCCCTGGGTTGAAGGTAGTGCTAAACCGATGAGCAACCCAGGCTGCCCTTTTTTTTTTTTTTTTTTTTAAAGAAAAGAAACAGACTACTTACATGTATGGGCTATATGCTTGAGTCATCTGCCAGGGGAAGGGGCAGAAGCAAAAGGGAATGGACAGGGACTTAATACAGAGATATTGGAAATCTCTTCTAGAGGCACTTGCCCCCTGTCATTCTTCCTCTCTGTTACCACGTTAGTGGATGTTTTTCATTTCAGGGGCTTTCTCATCATCCAGCACCATACAATGCACATCCTCTCAGACAGGGCTGGTGTTCTTATCAGATATGTGTGCAGTGGTCCTGCTGACTCCCCACACTTGTGGGACTTACAGATGATGACAGTACTGGCTCACTGATATGACAAGATGTTACTTTCTGATTAGCCCTTAGATTCTGGTGTTGAGTGCTTAAGCCTCATTCAGCTTCTTATCAACTGGTATTAGGCTTTGATACGAAACTGAAGATGGGCTAATCAAAAGCTGTCAGCCCACAGTGTGCTGCCTTGATAACTTCATTTATTTTTTTAAGATTTTTTTTTATTTATTCGTGAGATACACAGAGAGAGAGAGAGAGAGAGGCAGAGTCACAGGCAGAGGGAGAAGCAGGCTCCATGCAGGGAACCCAACGTGGGACTCGATCCTGGGTCTCCAGGATCAGGCCCTGGGCCAAAGGTGGCGCTAAACTGCCGAGCCACCAGGCTGCCCAATAACTTCATTTATATTAAAGTAACACCGCCACCTTCTTCATTTCAATCATCAAAACTTTTGGTCTGAAAAAAAAAAAAAAAAAAAAAAAACTTTTGGTCTGAGCTGCAAGGAGGACTTCAATTATATAAGTGTCTGTCTTCCAGAGTATTTCTGAGATGAATGAACCCTCTCTTTTCAACAGAGTATAATAGCAGGTGGTACAGTTAATAGATCTAATAGCCAAAGTGGTTCATGAAAATCTTTATGTTTTCTCTGCCCCTGGTAAAATGGAATGATACTGAAACATTCTATTTTGATTCTTAAATTGGAAAGAAAAAAATCTAATGCATGATGAAGCATAACCCATTAGGCACTTTTGCTTGCTCTTGATTTACTTGTTAATACGGATTGATGGTAGAATTGGTCGGATTTTTACAAAAGTGGTTTAAAAAGCTTCAGAATCATATTTCCTAAACAGGATTTGCAAGGCTTTTAGTACTTTAAAAGGCAGAGTTGGAACCAAACTGAGCTGTCAGTTTTTTGTTTTTTCTTTTCTTTCAGGCAGATTTGAAATTGTTCATGGAATCAGACTGACTTTGGATTGCTCACATGAGCCCTGGCCGGTGCCTTCTAAAAAACAAGCACCATGCTCTTTTGTTATATTGCTAATATCGATCCCTCCTCCTCCCTGCTGCTTGCTTTCTCTAGAGATGCAGAAGAATACCTCTTGGCTTATCTCTTCGCAGGCCTGCTGATCGGCGCTGGCTGTGCCCTCTACCCCTTGGGCTGGGACAGTGAGGAGGTCCGGCAGACTTGTGGCTACGTCTCTGGCCAGTTTGACCTGGGTAAGTTTTTTTCATTGACGGTACTTCTTTTAGAGAAGAACCTTACCTGACCTTTCATAGAAGTGGAATGTGGAAGAGACATAAGGAAGAGAACCATACGGTGTATTGCAGCCAGTGGTCATGTGTCACAACACGCGTACCTTCGTTTACCTGTTTGTTCCGTGAAGTTATTAGCAACCTATTGTTTGCCTGGGCTGAGAGGAGTATTGTAGACACAAAGGTAAGAAATCGACCCTGCTCTGAACAGTTTATATTCGTTGATCAATTCATCCCAAATCATGTGTTTATTACTTATTGCACGTGCTAAAAATAATTCTGTGGAATTTACAGGCTGCATGAGGAGATAAAGCAAACAGACTCACCAAGAGCTGAGAAATCCAAAGCGATCTCACTCCAGAGTAATAATAGACAACTTTGTGGAGGGGCTGGGTCTTGAACACAGTGATACACGTGGGTTGTCGGGCAGTACACAGAAGCACCTGGCAAGTGAGAGTACCAAACAGCAAAAGCACCAGGGAGCAATCCAATCCGAAAAGTCCCTCTGGGAGACCTTGGTGATGCGGGAAGCAGGGAGAGATGTTATCGAGTAGTCAGAAGCTCACACACTGATGAAGGGAACCTCACAGACTTCAGTTTTCTGTGTACTAATCAGGAAATTTCGGATATTTTCACTTGTAGCTATAGTGTGTTCTACTCAGCAATCTAAAAAAAAAAGGTTGCATGGCACTACATGGTTTGCATCATTATAACTCCTACTAATTGATTTATTTTTCGCTTGATTGATAAACCTACATTTATTTAAACACTTCCTTATTTCTTTCTTGTTGGGTAATTCATCTATTCCAGTTTCTGTTATTTTAAGGCACATTATAATGAGAAATTTAATGAAAGTAAGTCTTTTCTTTATTGAATTATCTCCTGAGGAGTTTTTTCCCTGGAATTGGTGTTACTACATCGAAGACTACTGCCAAGTGATAGCAAATACTTTCCCCTCATATAAGGACAGACAGATTAAGTTTTTGACCTGAAGTGTATAGTGAGTTATTAACTTAAAGATTCACGTTTTCCATTGAATACTTCATTCTAAGAAGAAATGTTTGAGGGAGTTGGTCTAATGTCAGTATTATATCCCAAATCATTTCCAAGTTTGGTGTTAGAACTTCTGTGAAAAAAACTTCTGTCAGACACTGAGAAACATGGACAGATGTGGTGCTGTATCAAAGTTCTGTGAATTTGAAAACAAAGCAATTTTTGTTTGACTCTGGATGACAAACACCCTGCTTCCCCGAAAATAATACTAGTTCTTTGGGTGGAGAAGCCAGTACATTTAATACCGCTGATTTGCATTGATTTGAAAAAGACAAGAGATGCCTGACTGCCCTTCTGCCCTCCTTGCCGAGGCTAAGGCTTTCCCGTTAGTTTTCCGTGTAGTGCATGATTGCCCTAAATGCGGAGAAGGGGAAAACGCTGGCACAAAACTGAGTGTCAGCTTGGTTTTTGTTTGTTTGCTTGTTTGTTTTTCTGTTTTTTGTTTTGCTTTGTTTTTGGAAAGCAGACTGTGCCCTGGGGAAATATTTTAACACAGTGTTTGGCATCTTTCTTTCTCTGGTGTTTGGGACATACTTGGCTGTTTCACACATGCCTCAACTTCACTATGATACTGTTCTTGATGATCTCTTACTATTGTGTGTTGCTATATTAATTAGCAGGTTATAATGAAACCTGTATCCTGTTTTCACAATTTTCATTATGGCATCCCAATCGTTTATTGCATTGTGGATTAAAAATTTGAAATTCAAGCTTAAAAAAAAAGCTTGCCTCTCTACTGGTGGTAATAATTTCTTATGTTATTGAACTCACTAAACCATTTTAACAATTTAAAAATTATGGTGTTTTAATTTTTCCTGTTTATTTTTAAGTTTCTTTTAGTTGGGTGATGAGGGGAAAAAAAACAAAACTGACGTCATCTACAGATAAGATGAGTTCTAGGTCCTATAAAACCATCCTACAAAACTGCTTGTTTTCTCTCTAAAAAATTGTTGCCATTCCTCTGAACACTGATGAAGGCTGAACTTCAGTGAATGAATAAAGTCACAGAAAACAGGGCTAACTTGGTTGAGCCTAGGACTGGAGCTGGGAGCCCCAGCAGGCTCTTTAGGGGAGCGCTCTCAGTAAGGATGCCCTGGGGCCCCAGCTTTCCTGGCACGCGTGCTGGTGACCGCACGCACTCTGCCTGCGCCACTTGGAGAGCGGGAGCTCATTGCTGCCACCTCTCAAAGGAGACAGCGCGGGCAGCACACTTTCCTCTCAAAGGTCGGGAAATGTGAACGTTAAAATTCACGCTCTCCTTATTGTGGGTCGTGAGTCACTTTCTTGGCGTCCCGTTACTGAAATGTTACTTTCTCTAAAACACACCCTGAAAGAAAACATCGCTTTTCTTTTTCGCACGGAAGGGCATTTTAAGGAGCGCGTCCATTCAGTTACCCAGCGGCAGCCGGATGGCATCAGCAAGGCCACTGCCCTCAGGGAACTAAAGAACCGGCAAGGCAGCCAGATGTCCAAGAAACAACATCCACAGGCTGGGCGCTAGAACTGAAGAATGTCAGGCATTGCACCGGACAGTGTGGCTGCCTTGCCAGTATTGTTTCCTTCTGGTTGGTCATTCTAAGCCAGAGGCCGCGAAACGTCTCTTTGAAGAGCGGGCCAGGGACTGTTTTCAGCTTTTGGAGCTATGTGGTCTCTGTTGCAACTCTTCAGTTCTGCAGTGGTAGCAGGAGAAACGCTCCATGAATAAATGGGTGTGACTGAGTTCCCTAAAATTTTGTTTACAAAAACAGGTGGTGGGGCTATTGGCGGAGGACGCCCGATTTCCACCAAAGCATACCCCCGATGCTCCAGAAACAAGTTCTTTTCAGATATGCTCATTTGTTGATCCCTTCAGCCACGGGGACAGCCAGTCTGGACCTAGGGCAGAGACTAGACTGAGCAGCCACATCCAGTTATCCTGGGATGCTGTATACATGCTATACCTTCCTCCTTGTGCCGTGTTGTGAATGGGTGGCAAACTCTCTAAATTAAACTTGGTCGTCTTACTTCTTAACACTAGCTTGGGATGAGAAGACTTAAGCCCATTTGGACCAGTGATTACTAAGGAGTTGTGTCCAGAGACTTTTGGGGAAAAGGGGAATCACATACCTAAGGGGAAGGCACCTTCTGGTGCCATGATCCCCCTTCCTCCGGCAGCTGCCTCTGACGGGTAGAATGGCAGGAGGGAGCAGCCTCCAGGGATAGGGCTGGGTAGAGCAACCAGCTGAGGCTCAGCCACCTGGTGAAGCAGACCTTGCCTAAGAATTTTCAACCTTGCTGAGACATAGTAATTCATTTCCTTGTTGGGTAATGTTACAGGCATCTCTTCTACCAGCAGCTAAATGCAGCCTGACTGCTATTTTATTTAGTTGCTGTATCACAGTTCAAGGGGACTTGACCTCCTCTGAGGGCTTCCTAAGGAAGTATTATTTTTAGCTGAGCCTTCAAGCCTGTAAAGGGTTTAGGTAGATAAAGGGTGAGTATGAGTGTGTTTTAGGTTGCATGGTGGGCAGGAACGAGAACCAGGAAAGAGCCCAAGTAGGAGGAGGTAGGCCATACTGGAGGAGGTAGAAATGCTGGCTGGGAAAGGATTGTAGGAAGGGCCTCCCAGGGGAAGAATATTTAAACTGAGTCCAAACACATAAGTAGTAGTGAGGCAAGAAACAGATTTCATAGAAACTCACGTTTGTGGTTTCAATGTACTGTGGTAGGAATCTAATAGAATCTAGTTTTTAAAATGCCGTTTTCCTTAGCCAGGAGATTTGGGGAGACTTTTTTTATGTGTGCCTTGAAAACAATTTTATAAGGCTATTGATTATTTCTCAATCATGTTACTGTTACAAAGTGCAAAGCTTTGAAGCAATTTCAAAAAAAATACTCACTTTTACAAATCCAAGATGGTTACTGTTTACCTTTGGATCATTCTTATTTATGAAGAAGCCAGGAGCATGTTTGAATACACGTATTTTTAAACCAGGGAAATGAGTACAAGCAAGCTGCATAATGAATTCCTAAATTACCCAACCAAAATTGTACAGCTTGCCTTGACAGTAGCTTTCAACCTTCAGCATTAAAATCAGAGGCAGACTTGTCTCATTTGTGTTTTAAACAAGTATCCCAGGTGACTCAGGTGCAAGGGATCAGCAGCCATACTTTGAAACAAAATTACCTAATTTATATAGAAAATGATTTTTTAAAAAATTATTTGAGTTGACATACAATGTTACATTAGTTTCAGGTGTACAAGATAGTAATTCAACATCTCTATATATAATGCTGTGCTCACCAGGAGTGTAGTTACCATCTGTCACCATACAACACTGTTACAGTGTCATGACTATAATCTCTATGCTGTGCCTTTTATTCCCACGTCTTATTCATCCCATAATTGGAAGATGTACCTCCCACTCCTAACCACCCCTTTTGCCCATCCCCAAATCCCCTCCCCTCTGACAACCATCACTTTGTGCTCTGTAGACAGTTATTTTTTGTGGTTGCTAGAATTTAATTTAACATTCATTTTGTTTTATATAAATCAAGGAGCCTTAGCTTTAGGTTACAAAGATCTGATTCCAACTAGATGAAACAAAGAAGATATTTACAGTCTTTTATTATAGGAAGGCCAGAGCTAAGGTGAGCTGCAGACTTGACTGATCCAGGGGCTCATAAATGTTGTCCAGGGCCCAGGTTTTTCCTGAACCAGAGACCTTCCACTTACAGATTCTTCTTCAACCCTGGCCCCACCATAGTAAGTTTGGCTCCATCTTGAGGCTAGTTTTCTTCTCATAGATGATTGCATTTGGCGCTCGTAGCTTGTTCATGTCAAATAAGAGAGAGTGTTTTCCCCTGGTCCCAGTATTGGAATAAACGTCTCACTCCCCAGTCTAATTGGACCAACTTGGATGAATTGCTGCTGTCAGGGGAAGCCATGTACAAATTGGCTTCTTATGGTGGAGCATGGATGTGTTCAGAGTTTAATAGAAGCCCATCTTACTGAGAAGCAGTGGCATTTGTAAGTGGAAGATAAGGCTAAGAACAGAAAAAACATCTCTCTCTCTCTCGCTTCTCTCTTTTGTTATTGGCCTTGCTGCCCTGTGCTCCTTCCATCATGAAGCCTGTGGTTGTAGGCTAAGGGTCAGTAATAGCTTATGCTGTGCAAGTGTTAACAATGCTAAATTTATTTATTGCTTTTTAAGAGAACAAAACAATACAAATGATAAGAATTATATGTAGTATATAGCACAGTATCTTCACATAATAAAAATCTAGTAGATATTTGCTGTTATCATTCACGTTATTTGTACAGGACCATTTTTGATAAATATTTGTTGATTCATCTTTTTTCTTCCCTTTACATTTCATAACAGTAAGTTTGGATTTACACATTAAGCATAAGGTCTTTACAATCAGGTTGTCCAATTGATTTAATTCATGCCTCAGAGATATTCTCATCCACCCAACTTTTCTAATTATATCCTTATGATCAAAAGTAGTGTTTCAACTAATTTGCCTTGCTAATTTGCCAAGTAAATTTGAGTAATTATTGCTTTCATTTTTGCTATTTAATTTGATTAAGAAGCCATCATGTTTCCTGTTCTTGAAATTATGCTCATGGCTTCTCAAGAACAGTACCATAAACTCTGCAACTCAGAGCCTCTCAGTGTTGAAAAAGATGAGAGTCTGTTTCTTCCAAATTTTCAATCCAGTGAAGAAATCTCTTCTACTCTAATCTGTGACCTTGTCACATGTCTTTGGACAAATCTCTTTGACTCCTGATTCATGTTTTCTCTCCTTTCAAATCTAATTTGTCCAGGTTGCTAGAAGCCATTTGGAAGGTCCAAGAGGAGACTGTGTTCCCTCATGTAGCATGCTAGTGCAGGAGGATGACAGGAAAATGGAGAGGCCGCTGGGCACTAAACCAAGCCCCAAACTGAGTAGGCCCATGGGGACTCAGGGGAACACTCTGGAATGTGACTGTGACTCCAGGTGATGTTGGAAAGTTCCTGAGGCAGAGGAAGCTCCATGTGGCCAGTAATGAACTTATGGAGCAGCATCCAGGCACCTGCAAGGGAAAAACAATCATCTCTGCTGGTTGCTCAGCCTTCTTAGGGGCCTCTTTTCATGAAAAGAAGAGTTTTCTGCATTCATTCTAGAAAGTGAGAAGAACCAATTCAATTCAGGGCCGCGAATACCAGTGGGACCATGACAACAAGAGTAGACCATGCACATATCCACTTTGAATTATAGCTTAGTAAATGCCTCTAGTTTTGCTTTAGGAAAAGTACCCCTTCTGTATAATCATAGATCCAACTCCGTCTGCTTCCCTAAACACATCTTTGTAGGTTTCAGATGAACCCATGGGACAGGAATTTTGCAACTTCAGTGTCTATCTCAGTGTTTGGCCCAGAGAAGTACTCAACAGATTTATTATTCAAGAGATATTTATTAAGCATATTTTTGACACATACTTAGGATGAAATCATGAATTAAGATAAACATGATTCTTATGCATGTCACATATCTGCCATCTACGGAATGGTTTAAAGAAGGGAGAAAGGGAAGGTGTGGGATGGAGGGAGGAGAGAGGAGAAAAAGAAACAAGAAAAGGAAAGAGAATGAAAGGGAAGGAAGGAAGAAATTCTATCGCTAATTTTTGACCTCTAAAAAGGAAGCCACCATTTATGCTTCTGTAGATACTTGGCCAGGATATCCGGTGAGAATTATGGCATTACTTTCTAAAGGAATATGGCTTAACCATCTCCCAGAAAAAAAAAAAAAAAATCAAGTTCAGGGTCATCATTTAAAGAACAAAATGCCCTGATAGAGGAAAAAGAAATAGCTCTAAATTTTTTCCATCTATATCTTTTTTCGTTTGGTTATTTCAGAGCAGGATCATCCTCAAACCTGTATTAAGCCTTCTTAAAACCTAATTCAGTGGCTTATAGTGATGTGCAGCAGTGGAACTCAGTGATTGTAGAAAAAGATAATTCTCCTTAAAAACCTGTGGGAAATCATATTTCTTAAGATATGGCCATCACACTATTGAGAAGAATAGGATGGTCTCCCTTTTAAAGATTATTAATTGTTTCAATGTTATCCCCTTTGTAAAAACAAAACAAAAAAGATACACCTGAATGGCATGCTATTTTAGATATAGTGTATTTAAGGAATTTAGGAAATTAAACTGGCCATTCTAATTATTCTTTTGTATTAGGTGCTCTTAACTATCTCTTAGTATGTTCCACTCAGATATTAATCTGGCAATAGAAAAGCACGAATTTAACTGTTTTTGATGTTTTGGATCCTCTCTCAGGAATGAACTTTGTTCCCCTTACTCTATCAATGATGTCTCTAAGAAAGAAAGAGCAATTAACGTAAATCAGCTATATGAACATCATCTTGAATAAATCTGCAGATTTTATTAAAATGTCTTAGTAGTTAAGGATTTGGAGAATAATCTGCTAATTAGGAAGAAGAGCCTATCCCCTCCTATCATACCGAAGTGCACCCCTTTCGATAATGTAATTAATGCAGCCCACTTGAGAAGTCAGTCCCCTACTTGCTCCCTGCCCTCAAAGGGATTATAGTTGAGAGATTTGTCACAGATTTCTTAGAACATTCTCTTATTAAATAGGAACACTGAAGAAAGACCTTCCAGTGTTGTTGCTGGGAGATTTGTCTACATGAATGTTAGAGTTCTTTCAAATCTTGATGTTATGGTTCTTAATCTCAGGAGAAATATTTCTGCCCCAGAATTGAGAACTCATGTGTTTTGTAACCTGTGTATTTTTGCCTCTGTTAGTGGGTCTTCTGTTAAGAAATGGCTACATGTAAGCATTATTGATTAACAACGCATCAAAAGTGTTTTAGAATAAGACCAAAAACACAACAAAGTCATCAAAAGGCTCAACTGACTTCTAATCTGATTTTTAACCTGTTGGAATGTTGACAAAAACTAATTAATGTAGAGAATTTGTAGAGCAAAACTAATTTATGAGATCTTTTCATGAAATTCCATGTGAATGGATTATTCCAGAGTAATGAATTTCCCCCCTCAAAGGAATAGTTAATGGGAAAAGCGCGGACTGGTTTCAATCCCAGTTTCACTCTCTTCTAGCTGGTTGATTCTGGACAGGTTTGGCCTCTCAGAATTTCTCTAAAAGGGAATGACAATCCCTATTTCACAGGCCCGTTGAAAGGATTAAATGTGATGAGAGTGCAAGGCCCTTTAAACATGGAAGACCTACAGTAACCATTAGTTCTTCCTTCCTGCCTGAAAGGTCAACATATTTCCTATTTTAATCATGTTGAAACAGTTTGAGGATGTAGATGTATCATAGCCAGAATCCTTCATTTAGCCAGAATACATGAAACATAAAAAAGTCTTTAAAAGTCTTTAAAAAAAATCATTAGCGATTGTGGTCTCATGACTCAGATGGAGTCATAACTAAGAGTCATGGGCCTTTGTAGAATGATTTAACTTTACACTAAATAACCAAATAACCAAGAGTGAAAAAATTGAGTTCTTTCTAGCTTTTTGTTGTTTTGCGAAAGTTTTATGTCCCACTGTCAGCAATTATTCACTGCAGTTATTAATCATGGATTTCTCTCATTTCTTCACATCTGGTTTGTATGCTTTCTAAATCATAATAAACCACCTTTAAATCATGCTTTTCAAGGAATACAGTCCAGGGCACCTGGGTGGTTCAGTTGGTTATGCATCCAACTCTTGGTTTAGGCTCAGGTCCTGATCTCAGGGTTGCAAGATGGAGCCCTATACTGGGCTCTGTGTTCAGTGCAGAATTGACTTAAGATACTCTCAACCTCTGCCCCTCCACCTGGTGCTCTCCTGTTTTCTCTGAACACAGTTCAGCTCTATTTCTGTGCACCATATATCTTTGAAGTACTGATTTTTGTATGCTCTGGGCAGTTTTATTTTTCCTTATTTCCTGATTTGGGGTCATGTTTTGGATAGCCAAGAATATCAGCTACATGATATCTGGATAGTAAGCTACTTTGGTTTGGCAACTGGATATTTTGATGACACTGGTAAATGAGTTCAGTGTTTCAATAAGCCTTGTTCTGGGGATTGATATATTCAGATCATTCGAGGGTCCAAAGTCCATTAATAGGCTTCAGAGATTTCTGACCCCACTGAAATTATGTGCAAATTTTATATGGCTATGTGTACATGTTGTTTTCTGGAGAATTTATTCAAAGCTTTCATACAGTATTCAAATACGTTCCTGACACCTGAAGACTTAGAATCTCTGCTAAACCACATTTGGAAGTGTGACATTAGGAAGCTGAGAAACTTGATCTCTAGACTTTCCCTGCCAAACAATCCTCAAATATCACACACACACACACACACACACACACACACACACACACACACATCCCATCCCAGGAAACTAGAGAGCCACTGAACCCTTTTGACTTGATTTCATTACCTGTGGAGGTGTTTGTCAGAGGGATGTTGTAGGGGAAACATCGTACTTACAGTAAGCATTATTGCAAATAGATGCTCCCATATACCAATTCTACTTTGAAATCATATTGTAAAAATGAGTGTTCAACCTTCCTAGTGAATTGAATATGTTTCCACTTAGACTGCTAGTCCGTTTCATTGGTGCCATTATCAGGAGACAGCTCTTCGGCGTGTCCCAAGAGCTTTTGGTTCTGAACTATCTTGTCAAAGATGTTTGTATAATGAGCAGCCTTGGAAGGTATTGAATCGTTCTGGAGCAGAGGACAAGTTTGTTTCTTGTTTAGTGTAATGAAGATAATGTCTCCCTCTGGGGCAAAATTTGGGCAGATTTGTTTGCAGCCTATTTTAAGAAATTGGGGTTCCCTAAGCATGGGATTCCTCAACTGTGGCCCAAACTCACTGAGTTTGCCACATCAGCCCCCGTGCAATGTGGGAGGCAAGGGGATGGGTGCAAATGTGAAGCTCAAGCTGCTTCCTGTGCTGTGAGTGATGTACACCTCCATCTCTGACTTGGGAGTCTCCTGGCTTTTCTAGCATCTGTGAAATTGTGGCAGTTTAATTTGCTAGCTTGCAAGTAGAGTAAAATCTCAGACTCTTGATAGTTCTTGACATCACTGTTATAATGCCTGTGATTCGTTTGAAAATGCTTTGGGATAAAAAAGAGTGAGATGTGTATCAGCTAGGAGAAGTCACTACTCAGGTGCATCCTCCAGAACAGATACTCAGGGCTGCTAGCACAGTGCTCTGTTATCCGTATCTCAACCAAAACCAGAAGCTTTGCTATTAGTGTAGCAATATCAGAAATGGATTTTTATTGGTGGAGTTAATATCTTACTAATTAACATGATAAATGTTAAAAATGGGTTTCTACCAATGAGATTAAAGACATTCAGGATTGTGGATTAACCCAAAGAGTTAAAGATACCCCCTATCCTTGTGTGAAGGGATGGAAACATCCATCCAGGCATACAGCCATTATTCTAAGTCCCAGTGATATGAAAAATATCTAGCAGCCAATTTTTCGTAGGCTCTAACCAATCCAAACTAAAACACATCCTGGCCACAGCACTAGAGCAGACTCCCTAGGGACCCTGCTCTGCCAGGCACTAACTCTTTGGTTGCTGGAACATGAGGCAAGCATTCTCTAGAGTTCTCAGAGACAGAGAAAGGACACTTGGGGAACTTGGAGAAGTGGATGTTTACCCACTAGTACCCAGAGGGACATATTTTAGGATTTTTAACAACTGGTACAGCTTCACTAAAGCATTCCAGCTATGTGTTTGCTGCCCTTAGGAATGGCAGCCAAGGCTTGATCATCCCTAAAAAGCTCAATTTCCAGTATTTATGTGGAGGATTTCTGGTTGTTTGTTGCCAAAGGGAACCAAATCCTGCCCTAAAACATCGCTCCAGTGGTTCCCTCATGCAAAGTGGTATTTCCAAACACTTAAAGGATAGAGAGCTAACTAGGCTTTGACTAGCTTCCAGAAAAGGCTGATGACCTGATTTGTGTCTGCTTTTTGATAACTGTTTCTTGAACATCTCTATGTGTAGCAGCATTTGGTCTGAGACTTGTTTTCATTCTAAACTGGAAATGAGGTTGTAGGAGAGTGGTTACCAGACACCATCCCTCACACTTTTTCAACATTTGCTGTAATTTACCAGAAAGTCTCAAGGTTGTGCTTGACCAAATTGGATTAGGCTTGTCCCCAAGCAGCCACCTGACACATAAGGAGGGATCATCCAGGAAAACCTCTTAGATGGAGGGCAGAACCAAGATCAAAGCCATGCTTGCTGCAGCCCATTTCCATTTAACTGGATATAGAGAGGCTATTCAGAGGCAGCTTGATGGCAAGGGAAGCCTGACCAACAGAGGAGGGCAGATAAAATGCTATCAGAATGGAGTGCGGCAACTCTTCATGTGGATTTGCTGGAAAATTGGCCGCAGCTGCAGGCTACACTGAAGACTAGCAATCAGAGAGAGTCTAGGTCCTTTCACACTATCTTTTGGGGCCATTTATGAGTCAGAGGAGCTGAATTTCAGGTCATTCCGGCCTTTATAAACAGCAGCGATAGACAGAAACTAAAGGATACTCTGTCACCATATGCTGAATAAACACCACTGGTGACCTCAGCCTCCCCCCACATGGAGAGCAGATTCTGTGTCAGTTGACAGCATGATCACAAAGGCCACCAGTGTACATTGTGTATCTAGAGCCAATGTGTGCACCTTATCACCTTAACGATGGCATTATCTCTAGTGAAACTTTCAGGATGGATTTGGTGCTAAGAGCAGAGATTAATAACAAAGATTAATAAAATTAAGTCTCTGTGCTAAAGAGACTCAGATGGCCAGGCAGGACGGAGGGAAAACCATTTTTTTATGTATAAATCTTGCAAATGTTTATCTTAACAAAATTATTTACCGGGACGCAGAACAGAGGTCCATTTGATTGGTGTGATCATAAGAATTCAGATACACTTACCCTATATTATGACACTTAAGCTGAAATTCGATTATATTTCTAGAAGCACCAGGGTCGTTATTTTCTTTAACATCCCTTTGTGGCACAGGCCTGCTACATAGGCAGAGCATATTTGCGACCTGTTTCACAGTTAAATGGTTTTTACCAGAATTCAGGATGGGGTGATGCAGGACCTTGAATCAGTGCAGAGGTTAAGAGGAAGGACCCAGAATGGATCTGATGGGCAGGAAAAACAATAAACAGGCTCAGTGTGGTAGGATCAGGAAACACGCCTGACAGTCTTGGTGTGAGAGGAAGTGAAGCCACCTTTCCTGTGCAAAATCACCCGAATGTCTATTATTTTGATCTTCCAGGATTGTTTCTCTGATTAACCCATCTCTACTCTGTTTTCTACCTCCACATAACACAGCTCCTTTTTTGTTACACTGTGCCAAAATGTATGTAACATAAAATTTATCATTTCAACCATTTCTAAGTGTGCAACTCAATGGCATTAAGTACATTCACAATGTGCAACCATCATCACTATTTCCTATTTCCAGAACTCTTCCATCATCCTAAACAGCATCTATATCCAGTAAACAATAACTCTCCATTATCTCTAACTGCCAGATCCTAGTAACCACCGTTCTATGAATTTGCCTATTCAAAGTACCTCACATACATGGAATCCTACAGTATTTGTCCTTTTGTATCTGCCTTCTTTCACTTAGCATGATATCTTCAGAGCTCATCCATGTTGTAGTGTGTGGCCAAATTTCATTCCTTTTTTAGGCCTGAATAATACTCCATTAAATGGGTACACAACATTCTGTCTATCTGTTCATTTTTTATCTAGAGATTTAGAGTTGTTTTCACACTGAGGATTTATTTATATTGACACAAAGTACATCTGTTCCACTGGTTGGTTGGTAAAAGAGATTGTTGGTGTATCCCCCCCTCCCCCAACGTTATAATTATTTGCTTTGGCTTTGTGAATTTGACTTTAAAGTACAGGTAGGTAATGATGTGGTGGACATACTTATTACCCAGATAGTCCAGGACTAAATTTTTGGTTAAGAATAACCCAGCATCAGCACCCTGCTTTAGATTGGAACCTGGAAATTCTAAATTCTAAACAAAGAGAAAGCTCTCCTACTGAAGAAAACACATTCAAGAGACCAGGGAAGGGGACTTTTGTCTCCCGAGCTACAGTATCCTCATTGGCAAAATACAGGAGATGACCGATGTCAAGGGTGTGAGCATGCCGCGCGACAAATCCATCCTGCTTGTTTTTCAGTAACTTTTATTGGAACGCAGGCATGCTTGAGTGCTTACTTGGTGTCTCTGGCTGCTTTTGACCTAAAAGATTTACTACCTGGCCCTTCCCAGAAAAAGGTTTTCAACCCTTGCCTTAGATGGTCCTTCTCTAATGTCCCTTTGCTCTAAAATCTGTAATGCTGCGATATGCTAGGCGGGAAGAGGAGGAGGGAAGAAAAGATAAAGTCACGAGGACACAGCAACGGAGGTGTGATGCACTGGTTCTTGACAAGGCTTCGAATGTAGAAAAGCCTCTGCCCTTGAGGCTCTGCCTCTGAGCTCTGCCTCTGAGTTCCTTGCTCCTGACCCTGCGTCCTCCTGCCATGTCCTTCTGTCTCAAGCACTCACAGCCTGACTTGCCAGGGATGACTTTGATGGTACATAAACTTTCTGTGGGTTTTTCTTATGGAGCATATGCTTTGCTCATGTAAAATCTGTATATCGGCTGGATTTCAGTGGGAAGTGTTGTTTCCCATGGCGAACCATATACAACCTCTAGCCTGGAGGCACTTTGCGGATGAAAAGGCATCAGGCATCAGTGCCGCTCTGGTCTTGGCCTGGTACGTCCTGGAGCAGATGGAGTTGGTGCTCCACTTCCTCCTCACCTGGACACCTGTATTCTGCACACTAGGCCCTTCATTTAACATTTCATACTATTTTATGATACAAAAGCTTTAATTCAAATGTTTAAAAGAACAAGTGGCTAAAATGATACCTTGTATGACTGAAAAGAGAAGAATGCTCAATCTTGGTTGTGGGGGTAAAAAACGGAGAAATAAAACTTACCCATAACATATCTCCTTAGATATGATGCTGTTATGGGCTCTTTGTAGATGCCTATCTTATCTTTTTCAGAGAGTAAATCCCTATTCCCTTTGACACACATAGTGGTGAAAATCCTTACTAATGCCATGGCTTAAGTATCTCAGTTCTTACCAATGGACATGTCTGCATTTTATCTTTTGTGTGTGTGTGTTGGTGGGGGGGGGCCTTCAGCTTCTGATTCGGTTATTTATTTATTTATTTACATTTTATATTCTGATTATTAACATCCTGATTAACTCTGTGGAGAAAGTAGTGTAAACAAAGAAGATAGAAGGATCTGTTAAGACATTTCTTGCCTCCTCTTTTTTGTTTAAGTGACTCCAGTGCTCAGAGCTAGATCATTATTCAATGAGGCATGTTCTGTGTTTGGGGGAAGAGATATCATTCAATTTCCAGAGAGTTCAGGTCCTACTATTCAGTATCCTGAACCTGGGAATGAGGGAGATAACAGGTGGATACAGTCAGCCTACTCTATTTGAGTCAAAAGCCACAGTCCTTGAAGAGAAACACAGTGCCCACCCACTGTGGTACTGCTCTGGAATTTGAGGTGTCAACATGGCCACCCCTTGCTAGGATGTTTTGGGACATTCAGTGCTTAGGATTTAAGGGATTCTCACATTACACATACCTCCCCATTATCTATTTTTGGGGAAGTACTAACAGGGTGTGTGCGTGCCCCAGATCTGCTTGCAGAAACCATAGAGCACATCCCCATGGGGTACACAGAATATATAACTGGGGCCCTGATCGCCTGGGTAGCGCTGTCCAACTCTTGGTTTCCATTCAGGTCATAATCTCAGGGTGGTGAGATGGAGCCCCACGTCAGGCTCTGTGCTCAGTGGGGAGTCTGCTGGAGATTTTCTCTCTGTCTCTCTCTCTCTCTCCCTCTGCCCCTCCTGCTCATTCTCTTTCTCTCAAATAAATGCATAAATCTGTAAATAAATAAATAAATAAATAAATAAATAAATAAATAAATCCCTGCAGCTGTATACAGGACAGCCCTGATAAGCAATGTGAGTTTATACTTCGAGTGATGAACAGATGGACTACAAGTATGGGAGCTTGAGAAAGAGGCATACTTTCTGTACTTTCTTCTGCAGTCTTTTTTTTTTTTTTTTTTTTTTTTAGATTTTATTTATTTATTCATGAGAGACACAGAGAGAGAGGGGCAGAGACACAGGCAGAGGGAGAAGCAGGCTCCATGCAGGGAGCCCGACAGGAGACTCAATCCTGGGTCTGCAGGATCAGGCCCTGAGCTGAAGGCGGTGCTAAACCGCTGAGCCACCCGGGCTGCCCTTCCTCAGTCTTTTTATTTCTCCGTTTTTTACCCCCACAACCAAGATTGAGCATTCTTCTCTTTTCAGTCATACAAGGTATCATTTTAGCCACTTGTTCTTTTAAACATTTGAATTAAAGCTTTTGTATGTTTTAGGCGGAAGGTTTGAAACTTGTTTCTTTTTTCACCAGTGACACCTTTGTTGGGTCACTCACAAAGGAGCAAATGGAATGGGTCCTGTGACAGATTCTTTTTGTTCTTGATTGTTTTGGGAGTTTTGTTGTTGTTGTTGTTAATGTGTATGCAGACAAGATGGTCTGAATATGAAGAGACATGAAGGAATTTATTCAAGAGAAGCAAGACATATCAAACTTCTGGGCGGGTTTTTAAGAGGACAAAAATCTTTGTCTCTCCTCTGATCCTTCCACCTGCCAGCCCTCATTATTTATATGGCAAACAGGATGAAATTGAAAATGTCTGCTTCTTTTCTACATGGGCTGTGCATTTGTATCTTAACATAGTGAAAATTTTAAAATATCAGAGAGGAAAGATATTCTCCTTTGATAAATGCAGTCAGTGGTTTTATTATATCTGAACTCGGGCCCTTGTGGCCACAAGTCTGGGAACATAGCAGTGATCAGTAAAGAAAGAAAGAAGCTGGGAAGAGGTGGAGCTCGGGTTCACATGCAGAGCCCAGGAAGGAAGGCCAGGCACACATGGAGTTGTGTGTCAGATCACATCAGTGAGAGGATGGGACTGCTGAGCTACCATGTTTTGTGTTGTGCTACAGCAACAGTGTAAGCAGTGGGTGGCACTGTGGCCACATCTCTGCATAGGGGTGAGGATGGCATGATGGCTCCTGCCAGCCTGCTGAGGGCTTACTGACAGCACCCCAAGAAGGGTCTAAACACACAGCTTGGGGCATGTTCATAGCCAGGTTCACATCGAGGAAGAATCAGTTATCCACATTGTCTAGAAGAGATGGGGTTGCCCAGAGAGTGCTGGTTTGGTTCTGTCACCTCAGGAATTGGGTACCAAGTTAGTCAAAGGTAGGCCTTTAATAACTAGAATTGTGCAAGGTGGACACAGGGACGTGGAGTCTTCTAAGGAGACCCACGAATTCAAAGGAGTAAAATATATTTCTTGTTGGCGTGTAAGTTCTAACAAAGACAAGTACTATCTAACAAACGGGGAAAATGCATTTGATGTAGAACACCCTACTACCTTATCTGAGCACAGGAGAAAGTTCTGGGATCAGAGTCTGACCCAAGTTCAAGTTGAAGCTTCACCATTTACCTGAGATACTAAATAAATTACTTACCTTGTATGGAACTCCATTTCTACATCCTCACAGTGGGAAGAACTCTGGGAAAATACATACAGATTTGCTTCTCTGATTTCTGGAAAGCATCAGAGGCAAAAATGATGAAGTGAGATGACACCTGGCTCGCAATCTGTATACGTGACGAGTTAACACTCGTTATTAACTTCAGATTCCTCTTCTCAGCCCAAGTACTGTGTCTGATACTCATTCATGCCATGAACATATATTGATCATCCGCTGTGGCCTGGGCATTGTACTGAGCACCAAGCTACCAGAGTAGAGGAGGCGTGGTGGCCCATAGTAGGTTCTGTAATGTTAATGACACCAATTATTGCGGCAGATGTTAAACTGCCATTTCCTCCAAAGATGAAAAGACCTCTGGAATTCCATTGTTAACTAACAGTGAGGCTGGATTCTTTCTACTTTTTCTTCTGTCTCTATTCCTGACCAAAGCTGGACAAAAAGAAATGAACTTGAGCCTCTCCGAAAACACCAGACACACCTCTCGCACCCCATCTCCTCGGGGCTGCCCTGGAACGCCGCCACAGCATCTTTTCCTATTGACTTAGCAGGTGGCTGTGGTTTGCTGCCTTCTGCCCATTAACCTCTGTTCTATCTGTCAAGAATAGTATTCCCCATTGTTGAAAGCAGCAATTTGCCAACCAAGCAAGCTTGGAGTCCTGTCTGATGGAGCATTACACAGAGCAAAAGGGAGAGTTTAAACAGATTTGCTTCTCTAATTTCCTGAAAGGATCACAGACAGAACTTGCCCTCTAGTAAAATGCTTTTTGTTTGCATTATCATAACAAGCATTTATTGCCACGGCTTGGGGAGAGGGAGGAGGAGCTTGGAAGAAAGGTCCTGCATTTCCTGGTTTCATTTAGTCCTGTTACTACTCAGGGATTATCATGCTGTTTAAAACATATAAACTTTCCTGATAGCCTACTGTACTCAAAAAGACTTTTTCCTCTTATTATTGTAAAACATGGTGCTAATTTCTTACATTGAGCATGGGGGTTTTAACAATGAAATCATGCTCAAAGAGGAAAAAATATCTACTTTTCTTTTTCCTCTGGAGAAATTCAAGGTACAGTGTGTCCAGAGTGCAAGCTGGAAAATCTCAGAACTCTCATGAACTCTAGATATTTTGTGTTTATATTTATGTTTCATGAAAAAAAAATCCCTCTGTATCTGGTCAATTTCATCCAACTGAACTTATACAAAATATATGTGTAGAATATACAAGGGATAGTTTCAAAATAAAGCAAGTGATGTGAGTGACTTGAGAATCAGTCTTACTAGAACATAAACCTTGTTAGACCAACGACCCTGTCTTGTTTACTGCTGAGTCTCTGGCTCCTGTAACATTGCAACACATACAGTGGGTGCTCAGGATTTATTGACAAATGTTGAGTAGCTTTGTTGTGCCCAAGATTGCGAATCCGAGAAACCACCAAGGAGCCGACCCCGATGCAAACACACGAGGGTTGATTTACAAGCTCGAGCTTGGGTCCAAGTACACCCGACACAGCGGAGCAGGGACTTGGACCCCGAGGTGGGTTTTAGCTTAGTTTTAAGGGCTGGTCTGGGGACCTCCAGAAGGGCTGGAGCAATTCCTCAAGTTCTGTTTACATTTTGATATGGGGCCTTCAAGGCCATGGAGCTCTGTTCTCATTCTAATCGGGGCTTCCTGCCCTTGGCTTGGGCTCAGTTTTTATTCTATTGTGGGGCTTTCTAGGACATTAAGCTGTAAACTTTTGTTTTTTTCCTGTAACTGAAGTAATGTAAATTTCAGCTCTTCTTCGCAGGGGCCTGGGATGGCTGGACGTGTGCTAACGCTGAACTTAAAGTGGAATGGCCTCAATTTTCTCGGCCTCCACAGCTTACATTTCTATCTACTGGTACAGGTGAAAATTCTGGAGAGATCAAACTCTGGAGATGTTCATACCCAGCCCCATCTCTTGCTTACACCCCAAGTGGCATTATTTCTTTCTTGAGCAATACTTGAACAAGAGCTAAATTTGCCCATATTTCTCCATTTCTCAGTCCCCAAGTGCAGGTACACTCTTCTCTGCCCTCTCCCATTTCTACTTGGCTGGCGCCTGCTCTTTTTCCAGTCTCAATATATATTTCATTTCTAATTTAAGGTTCGATTTCACTGACCACACTCTAAAGATCCCTTGTGATTTGCTGTCTTGGCATCCTGAAATTTTTTTTCTTAAAAGCACATGCCTTGATTATCATTATATAATTATCTGCATAATTATTGTTTAGTACTTCCTTGACTAGACAGAACTCCTTGATAGCAGGGACTGCTTTTATCTTGTTTGCAACAAAATCCCCAGCACCCAGTGATTCCTGTCAGGTTTAATCCGATCGGTAGTGAAATGGAATAGAGAGTCAAGGCAAAAGTTGGTCAAAACAGGCTTTTAATGGGCCGCGCTCGTGGGCGAGGTTCCACGGCCCACAGGGGAGGGAGAGAGCGGGAGTCGCGGGCCAGGAAAACCGCAGGGGAGTCTATAAAGAGTTTTCTGTGGGAAGATAGGGGTAGGGCTGCAAGGCGGCATTATTGGGAGGTTGCTGGCCTGGGGTCCGCCGTTTTGAGGTCCCCAGTCTCGCCAGCCCAACAATTCCTAGTCAAAATAGACACTTAATAAATATTTGTTGAATCAATGAGCGAAATGAGGGAGAAAGGAAGAATGGGAGAAAGGGAATCAAGAGTCAGACTTAATGTTCCTGTAGTTTTGCCTAAATCCTATTGACACATCTTGATCTTACCAATATCATCTTGATATTTGATATTCACCATCTCCTGCTTCTCAAAAGATATTTGTGTGTGTGTGTGTGTGTGTGTGTGTGCTTTTTTGTATATTCTTTTGAGGGTCATTTGATGGGCTAGGTATATTTCTAAAAAATATAAATAAAAAATCTAAATACCAGGATAAGTCCATATTGATTTAATGATTCTGTATTTTATGAATTACTAAGTGGAAGTCTTCATATCTGAAATAGAAGATTTTTTCATAAATCACACTGAACATTAGTTGCTTATTTTGGATCTGAACCCATTGCTGGATTTAAATCACAAAATATATAGATTATGTACATAAATTTGCATGTATGAGTAATTAGTGGCAATTGATATCCTCAAACATTTTCTTTTCTTATGGCACACTTTTAAAATAACTTCATTTAGCCTCCTTTCTGTTTTCATCTGATAAATAGCTGGTTTGATGAGTTGACTATATGTTTTATGACACAAACAAGAAGGGCTCCAGAAACAATTATTAGAAATAATACACACATACTTACCAAGACATGGAGTTGGATTTGCCACCTTTGGCCCAGGGCTTGATCCTGGAGTCCAGGGATTGAGTCCCACATCGGGCTCCCTGCATGGAGCCTGCTTCTCCCTCTGCCTGTGTCTCTGCCTCTCTCTCTCTCTCTCTCTCTCTCTCTGTCTCTCATGAATAAATAAATAAAATCTTTTTTAAAAAAAGAAAGAAAGAATTCTTGAGACATCTTCAGTGGGAAAAGGTGTTTTTATTAAAGCACAGGGATAGGATCCGTGGGCAGAAAGAGCTGCCCTGGGGTTGTGAGTGGCCGATTATTTACTTTCAAGTGGATAGTGTGTTAGGGATAGTGTAAGTCTGTAAGGAATTTTGGAGGCAACGTTTCCAGGACCTTGAGAAGGCTAGCTATTGTTAGGAAAAGATCATTTATTACTGTTTAGTAAAACCCCAGTCACAAAACCCTTCAGATGTATATCAATGGGGTATGCTTGGGGGATGATTGCCAACATATATCTTGAGGGGTAGAGATAAAGGAAGTTTCCAAAGAAATTTTTATGTGTTTAAGGAGAGTCCCTGGATCCTGGAGGGTTGGAAGAATTTAAGCTAAGTTTGCCTTTTGCCCCTAGCAAAGTATTAACATTGAGGCAGCTGAGCTCCCAGAGGAAGGTCACTTTCCCTGTTTCAAGGACTTTGCCAAGTTATAAGTAGTAAGGACATGTAAATGTTTTTCTTTTGTCTTTGTGTCCCACCTCACTCAAGGCTCTGTTCTGTGGGTCTTTCAGTGATGACAGGGCCTGGGTGGGGTGGGTAGGTGGGTGGGGTGGTTAAACCTCTAACAACGAAGACCTCACAGACCTTTATTAGGAAAAAGATAAAGCAAGAAAGATTTTGTTCCCTTGCTCTTGTCTTAAATCAGGTTCCCCAGAACAGATCCTTAGATGAGGATTCATATTCAAGAAACCAGTAAGGAAATGGGAAGTAAAGTAGTAAAAGAGTAAATGTGAAGGGTACAATTCGAGGTGAGGTCCCGGCCTCAGTCTGAACTCACTGGGGCTCTGGAACATTCATTCCACCAGACAGTCTGTCTCCCCTGGAGGTGAGAAAGCCGGCTTTCATACTTCTGTATAGTGGCTGTTGGCCACACCAAGGGCCCTTAAGCTCTCTGAGAGTTGGGGCAATGTGGCTCCACTCTCATGGGTCCTCTGCAGAGGGTCGCAAGGGTAAGCTGTTAGGAGAAGAGCACGATCAGAAGCTAAGGGTGAGAACTCAGGATCGCCTAAGGGGTATAAAGGAATTAGATAGAATATCTATATGGTCTGCTCCCAGCTTTGCCAGTTAAGAACCCCTATTTTCTGTTGACTTCCCTGGAGGCAAAAAAAATACACACACACACTCTCTCTCTCTCTCTCTCTCTCTCTCTCTCCTGGGTCCTCAGTGGTCAATTATTTAGTAACTTCTTTTCATCTTTATTTAGTATACATGGCCACTGTCACATGGACTATTTTCAAATAATTGCCCTCACCAGTTACTTTTTCTTGAATAAGTGTCAATAATTAATAAAGAATTATGTACTCTGCTCTTCCTGTTAGGTCACAGAACTGTGTGTAGGTCAATACCTTGTTATTAATGAACAATCGTGTTCCATGTTATGAGCCCCAGGCTGAATGGATAGCCCACAAATTTTGCTGGCTTCTTGAAAGGTTCTAAACCTCTTGCCATCTCTTTGCGACCTATTAATTCTCCCTCCTAGATTTATTTAATCCAGCTAAAGAATAATTAAAAATGGAGATTATTCTCCAGCCACATTTGTAGATGGTTACCAGAAAATTTGGTCCATGAACGGGACTCTGTTACTCTTGAAAAAATACTTCCTGAGTCTGTTTTGATGGAGGTCACTGTGCCAGTGAGACCTACCCTGCCGTGGAGATGTAATCTTTCAGGATCTATTAACCTGTTAAATTTAACACACTCTGTAAATGCTATAAAGTTGGTTTGGGAACTTCTCTCTGAAAGTTCTGTGTCAAAACAGGACTAGAGTTATCTATATAATAAAATTCCAGATTTACTCTGTTTTCCAGGGACTAGCTATTTGCCTACTTTGTTTCCTTTCTTTCTGTTCCTCCTTTTCCTTGCCTTTCATTCAGCGTTTATTTAGTGAGTACCTGCTATGAGACAGGCACTTTTGTAGGGGTAGAGTAGAGAAGAAAACATGCAAATGTCTCCCCTAATTGAAATTTTCATTCTAGTGGAAGAGACTGAAGTTAAACACACACACACACACACACACACACACACACACACACACACAATTTACAAACCATGGTAGGTGCTGCAAAAGCAATAAAGTGAGGTAGAGAAATAGTGTGACTTTGATGAAGTAGGTGGGGGCTGGGACATATCTTTACAGAGCTGCCATTTCAGAAGGAGCCAGCTGTCTAATGATCTGGAGTAGAACTTTCTGAGTAGAAAGAATAATGAACATGAAGCACCCAAGCCAGCAACAAGCCTCATGAGGTCTAGAGAAGGCAGACAATATGTCTGAAAGTGGACAAGAGGGAAGTCAGTCATGAGTTTTGAAAAGTAGGCAGATATCATCATTCAAGGCCTGATAGGCCATTGGAAGGAGATTGGGTGTTTGACAATTCATTTGAAAAGTTTAAGTAAGGCAGTGCCTTAAGATTTATCTTTAAGAAGGTAGCTGTCTGCTTTGCTGTTGGTGATAGCATAAGCAGAAACAGGGAGACAGGAAAGCAGTGATGGCAGATGAGATTTCATGAGGGTGCTGCAGGCATCTGAGGAGCAGTAGCACAGAAGATAAATCTTGGAGAGGGGCAAAGGACTTGCCACTTACTAAGGATGAGTCTTTGAGCAGATTATTGCATTTTTCTTGGCTTTAGTTTTCCCATCTGAATGTACCTATCACATCATGTTCTTATGAGGATTAAATGCATTAACATTTACTCCCTGTAAAGCTCTTCTAACAGTTCAGATCAAGTAGTAATCAATACGTGTTTGCTGTTTTTAAATTGTTATTAGATATGGAGAGAGAGAAATCAAGGATGACACCTAGGGTGAAGACTGCACATAGCCTATTTTCTATGTCCCTGGGTAGTGTACTCTTGATTTAATCCTGCTGCTATTGCTTTATAATGACCACAAGCCAATGACTCACTTAGCTTTGCCTGATCTCACCTTTTATCTGTACATGGGCTGCATGCTGACTACCCCTCCAGTAAACCTCAGAGAAGATATGAAGTCAAATTGCATGCTACATTTAACAGTCGTTGTATTTTTCAAGAGAAAAGTTACTAATGAACAAGATAAAATGACTGACTTGTTTAAAAAATGATATAGTTTTCAATCTATGGCTTATGCGTTGCATGACTGAAATCTATGTGTTTATATCTACTGTAATGTATAAATGATAGCAAAAAAGGAAGGAAAAATATTGTTAAAGCATTTTCTGATAATATCCTAAAACTGGCTAAAAGAGGGATTAAAATTAGAGCAGAAAAGACAATGTTCGATGAAAGATATAGAGGCCTTCCATACTGTGCACACAAAAAGAATAATTTGAATGCTGTAAAAAAATTGAGGAAGGGAGGATTAATGAATGCAGGAAACTATTTTGTTCATTCAAATAGGATATTCTGGGTCAATGACTTCTTATTCTTGAACACAGAACCCAAGTTTGAGTCCTGGCTCTGAAAGGCATCTTGGTTGCTCTAAAGCTTGGGCAATTTTGGATAAAGCTGCTAAAAACATCCATATGCAGATTTTTTGTGGATTTAAGTTTTCAGCTCCTTTGGGTAAATACCAAGGAGTGCGATTACTGAATGTACCATTTTGCATCCTTAACACTGTTGTGCCCAAGATTGCAAATCCGAGAAACCACCGAGGAGCCGACCCCGATGCAAGTACACGAGGGTTTGTTAACAAGCTCGAGCTTGGGTCCAAGTATACCCGACACAGCGGAGCAGGGACTTGGACCCCGAGGTGGGTTCTAGCTGAGTTTTATGGGCTGGTCTGGGGGACCTCCAGAAGCGGGGGGAGGAATTCCTCAAGTTCTGTTTACATTCTGATATGGGGCTTTCAAGGGCATTAAGCTCTGTTCTCATTCTGATATGGGACTTTCTGCCACGGGCATTGAGCTCTGTTCTCCTTCTAATATGGGGCTTAACTGAAGTAAAGTAAAGTTCAGCTCTTATTCACAGGGGCCTGAGATGGCTGTACTTGTGCTAATGCTGAACTTAAGGTGGAATGGCCTTAATTTTCTCGGCCTCCACAACCATCAACGTATAAGAGTTCCTCTTGTTTCACATATTCACCAGCATTTGGTGGTGTCAGTATTCCAGATTTTGGCCATTCAAATCAGTCTGAAGTGGTATCTCATTTTAATTTGCACTTCCCTTATGACATATAATATGGGGAGCATCTTTTCATATGTTTATCTGCCATCTGTATATCTTCTTTGGTAAAGTGTCTGTTAGGATCTTTGGCTCATTTTAAAAATCAGGTTGTTTGTTTTCTTATTGTTGAATTTCAAAGGTTCTTTGTATATTTTGGATGAGATTCCTTTATCAGATATATCTTTTGCAAATATTTTCACCCAGCCTGTAGCTTATCTTCTCATTCTCTTAGCACTGCTTTTCACAGCGCAGAATTTTTTTTTAATGTTAATGAAGTTCAGCCTTCAATTATTTCTTTCATGGATTGTGCTTTTTATGGATTGTGTTATATCGAAAGTCATTACCATACTCAAGGTTACCTACGTTTTCTGTTATGTTATCTTTTAGAGGTTTTGTAGTTTTATGTATTACATTTAGGTCTATGACCTAGTTTTAGTTAATATTTGTGAAGGCTGTAAAGTCTATGTCCAATTTCCTTTTTTTTTTTCCTTTTTTGCATGTGAATGTCCAGATATTCCAGCACCATTTATTAAAAAGACTGTCTTTGCTTCATTTTATTGCCTCTGTTCCTTTGTTAAAGATCAGTTAACTATATTTATGTGAGTCTATTTCTGGCCTATCCATTCTGTTCCATTCATCTATGTGTCTGTTCTTTCACCAGTACTACCCTGTTTTGATTACTGGAGGTTTAGAGTAAGTCTTGAAGTTGAGTAGTATCAGTTCTCCAACTGTATTGAATTTTGTTCAGTATTATGTTGGCTATCCTGAGGGTTTTGCCTCTCTTTATACAGTTTATACAATTTTAGAATCAGTTTGTCAATATCTGCAAAATAACTTTCTGAGATTTTGAATAGAATTGCACCAAATCTATAGGTCAAATTGGGAGGGACTGGCATCTTGATACTATCAGGTCTTCCTATTTGTGAACATGGAATATTTCTCCATTTATCTAATTCTTTGATTTTTGTTCATCAGAGTTTTGTAGATTTTCTCATATATTGTATGTATTTTATTAGATTTATACCTAATTGTACATATTTTGTTAGATTCATACCTAATTATCTCATTTTGGGGGGTGCTAATATAAATGGCATTATCTTTTGAATTCCAAATTCTACTTGTTCATTACTGGTATATAGGAAGTGATTGACTTTTGTATATTATCCTTATGTCCTACAGCCTTTCTATAATTGCTTATTAGTTCCAGGAGTGGTTTTTTTGTTTGTTTTGTTTTGTTGTTGTTGTTGTTGTTGTTGTTGTTGTTTTGTGGATTCTTTCACATTTTCTATATAGACAATCATGCCATCTGCAAAGACAGTTTTATTTCTTCCTTCCCAATCTGTATACCTTGTATTTCCTTTTCCTGCCCTATTGCATTAGCAACAGCCTTCAGTAAAATGTTGCAAAGGAGTGGTGAGAGGGAACATCCTTGCTTTGTGAGAAAGGCACAACACAGTACAATGGAGCAGTCTCCCTCTGCCATCTCGTTTACCCTGAAGATATTAATAAATTATGGGACTTTCTTATTGAAGTTTAATGTTAACCATATCTAAGCAGTTTCATCAACATCATTGAAATGGCAATCACTCGAAATTCTCCTGAATGTCTTACAGGTACTAATGGAAATTAATCTGAAAATAAAAGCTTTAAGTTTATCACCATGAAGTATGACATTAGCTGTAAATGTTTTTAGATATTCTTTGACAAGTTGAGAAAATTTCCCTCTATTCCTAGTTCACTGAGATTTTTTAATCATGAATGTATGATTTTTTCAAATCATGAATGGATGTTGGATTTTGTTAAATCCCTTTTTTTCATCTATCAATATGACCTTGTGATTTTTTTCTTTTAGTGTTTTGATGTGATACATTATATTAATTAACTTTTTAAAAAAGATTCATTTACCTATTTTAGAGAGAGAGCAAGCAGAAGGGGGGGGGGCAGGAGAGAGAGAATCTCAAGCAGATGCCTCACCAAGCATGGATTCCTGATGTGGGGCTTGATCCCACAACCCCAAAATCATAAACTGAGTCAAAATGAAGAGTCAGACACTTAACCAACTGAGCCACCTAGGCACCTCAGTATATTAATTGACTTTTGAATGCTGAACTAGTCTTGTATATTTGGGATAAATTATACTTGGTTGTGTGTTTCTTTTTATACATTGTTGGATTCAATTTGCGATAGCTTGTTGTGAATTTTTGTATCTCTGTTCATGAGAAATACTGGTTTGTAGTTTTCTTGTAATATTTTTATCTGATTTTGGTGTTAGGGCAATGATGGTCTCATAGAATGTTAATGATTTCTGCTCTAACTCATTTATTTTCTTCTGCTTACATTGAGTTTAATATGTTCTTCTTTTTTAGTTTTCTAAAGCAGAATCTTATATTATTGATTATAGATCTTTCTTCTTTTCTAATATATAATTTGATGCTATTCATTTCCCTCTAAGCACCATTTCCATTGCTGTGTAAAATTTTGATAAGTTGTGTTTTCATTTTCATTTAGTTCAAACTATTTTAAATTTTGTTTGAGATTTCTTCTTTGGCCCTGTGTTGTTTAGAAGTGTGTTGTTTAATCACCACAAATTTTCGTATTTTCCAGTGATCTTTCTGTCACTGGTTTCTAGTTTAATTACATTGTAGGCTAAGAATAGATAATGTTGATTCCTATTCTTTTAAATGTTTTTAAAGTGTGTATTATATAAGACCCAGAATTTTGCTGCATTTTCCATGTGGCCTTGAGAAGAATGTGTATTCTACTATTGTTGGTTGAAGTACTCTAGATGTCAATCAATTCAGTTGATTGATATCAACTATGTCCTTCCAGATTATTTTCTGCCTGCTGGATCTGTCAGTTTCCAATAGAATGGTGTTGAAGTCTCCAACTATGATAATGGGTTTATCTGTTTCTCCTATCAGGTTTTGTGTCATGTAATTTGATGCTTTGTTGATAGGCACACACACATTACGGATTATTTTGTCTTCTTGAAAAATTCACTCCCTTATCATTATGTAATGCCCATCTTTGTGCCTGATAACTTTTTTTGCTTTGAAGTCTGCTCTCTCTGAAATTAAAATAGCTACTTCTGTTTTCTTTTACTAATTATATTTTTAGAATTGTGGGTGTGCTATTATTACCAGTAGTACTAATCCAACTCTGGTCAGGGCTCATTTGAACACTTTTCATTATGTTCTATGAGAACATATGATGACATTTTAATTTAAAGAGGAGTATTGATCCCAGAAGAATCTGGGAGTTTTTGTTCTTCAATTCAAAAGGTAGAATGTAAGTCATTTGGCAACTTTATATAAATAGCAGTATTCATTTCCACATCATCCTTCAAATGGATCTCCTCCACAGAGTGGCCCCTTTGCAGAAAGACTGTATCTATATTTTGATTTTTTTTCATTGTGCATATGAATTTGGATGATTTAAATTCGGACTAGTACTTTCATCTCTTCTATCCTGATTGCTATCATTCCTCCTTTTCTTCAGCCAAAAGAGTGGGCATTGGTGGAAGAGAATAGGCCTCTATCTTGTATCTTCTTAGCTAGCAGGAGGGTAGCTGGGGGAGGTCCTTTTGAAATGCACACAACCATTATGGCTTTCTTTAGTCTTGAGATAGCTTTTAGCACTTGTTATCATTCCATTTGGGTGAGTATGCCACATTTTTTAATGGGTATTTCAGTTTTACTTCAGTACACCAGGTTCATACACATTGGGAGAAATAATAGAGCATCTGGAAAATTCATCCTGATCTGTGCCTGTTTTCTCTCCCTCTCCTGTGTCCCTAGGTAAGTGTGAGATTGGCTGGGCCTACTATTGCACGGGAGCAGGTGCTGCCACCGCCATGCTGCTGTGCACATGGCTGGCTTGCTTCTCAGGCAAGAAACAGAAGCAGTACCCATACTGAGATGGAGCCACCAAGAGTAAACAGAGGAGAAGATAAACCGAAGGGGTCTGGAGAGAACGAACATCCAGCTACTTTAAAAGGTGGAATAGTGGTTCTCTAATCCATACAGTGCAAATGAAATGAAACCCAGTGGTATGATAAACATTATGTAATGTCAGAGGGTTATGCAAGATTTACAAAAGAAATAGCGAACATGGAAAAATAGAGAAAAATGGACCAAAGGCTAAAAATATTGCAGGGTGTTGAGTATTTCTATTCCACAGAGTATTGTTAATGTAGATCACATACACACACAGAACAAACCTATATATGCAAACAAAAGCTTTGTTGTTTTTTTTTTTTAAAGACGAGGACTCAGAAAATTAAAAGGGCTAGTAGAAACAGTATTATGTTGGGAAGCAGGGTAACCCACAGATGTTCCCTGTAGGTCATGGCACTTCTGAAAGCACATAGAGTCGAGTCATGCGCATCCACACACATGCCCACACACAAACATAGACATTGTTGCACAGATTGTATGGGAGGTTCAGCAATGCATTACTCCTCTGTTTTCTTTTTAATGTACACTTAAAATACAGTATTATCACTTTATAAAGCATACATTAAACCTAATAAATGGACCAATAAGCCACTCTATCAGTATTTTGTATATCCTGCATATGCAGACATATAGAGTTAAGCCTTTGTATTTCAATATTATTCAAAAATATTCAAGATCTCTTTGAGTAGCTTCTGCTATGATATTCTTATGAAGTAAAGAGGCAACTTCCTATCCACTGTAGGAGAGAATTCAGTTGAAGGAGTGAGAGTAATGAGAGACATTTTCCATTCATTAGATCTTGCTTTCTTTTGTTCATTATTGTACTGTGCTGTACCACATTTATTTCAATATTCATTTTGTATTAAAAAATTTTAAAGTGCTATTTTTTTTTGTTTGTATTTGAAAAACTCTGTGAATAAATTCTCTTTGATCAATAAACGAGCCATGAAGTGTTAATTCAGACTGGATTTGCTTCTTTAATTTTCTAAATAGTCTTTCAACTCCAACAGTCCTGTAAATTTTCCTTTTCCTCCTAAATCCTGCCATTAATTCTCTCTAATCACCCAACCAACCATTGTTTTAGGCATACAAAGTATTAAAGGTAAGAGTTCCAGCTTTCAACTTAAATTCTTTGCAACTAGAATTCTAACTACATTTAAATCATGACCAGATTCTCATGAGAGAAGAATTTCAAGTCTATTTTTGGATTGACTTTGAGAATCTGGACAATATTCGGACATGGCATAGGGCAAGGAGAGCCTGGGCAATGTCTGGGCCAGCAGTGTCCAGGAATATGCCAGCGTCATGACAAGCCTCCTGTGACTTGCTGCCGCTCCACCTTGAACAAGGCACTGGGTTTCCTTAGTACTTCTGTGCCAGGGACAACTTCACACCCCTCTCTTTTACGGCTCTTGGCCATTTGAGAAAGATTATCTCACATGTCTGCTCCCAGAATAAAGCTTCAACTGAAGTGAAGGATATGGACCTTCTCATCACCCCGTAGCAGAACCTACACTTCCAGGAGCAAAGGTTGCATCTTGGGTAATGGATGTATTATTTTCTTAGGCAACCCTGAGTTACAACAATCCAATCCTTAAAACTTCAGTGTCCATTAGTTTCTAAATTGTGTACTTTCTGAATGGTGGCATTGCACATTCTGGTTATTTATACGTGTAACTCTATTTTCTATTCTTCCTATCCATATTTATCAATTTAGTTTGAATATCTGAATGTCACATCTGTGTTGTGCCCAAGATTGCGAATCCGAGAAACCATCAAGGAGCTGACACCGATGCAAGTACACGAGGGTTTATCTACAAGCTCGAGCTTGGGTCCAAGTATACTCCATACAGCAGAGCAGGGACTTGGACCCCGAAGTGGGTTACAGCTGGGTTTTTTATGGGCTGGTCTAGGGGATCTTCAGAAGGGATGGAGGAATTTTTTCCATTCCAATATGGGGGAAAGGGTTGGGGAGTTTCTTAAGATCTGATATGGGATTCTCTGCCAAGGGCATTCTGAGCTTTATGTCTTTCCGATATGGGATTCCCTGCCAAGGACGTTCTGCAGTTTTTCCTGTAAAGTTCAGCTCTTATTCCCAGGGGCCTAAGATGGCTGTACTTGTGCTAATGCTAAACTTGAGGTGGAATGGCCTTAATTTTTCTCGGCCTCCACAATCTGCTTCTGATACTTTTAATCATCTAGTGTGAGGATTTGTGCTGCCCTGGGAGAACAATACAAGAATCTAGCCAATGAAATTCTGGACTTTCTAAGGCTTTGTTGCCATGGAAAAAAAAATCATTCTGCTCTCAAATGCTTAATTCATAATGGGCTGAATGTCCTTTGACTGTGTCTCATTGTCCACTGAGCAGGGGCTTCTCCACTTTGTGGTTTCCTGAAGAGAGGAGATTACACTTTGCTTATTCAATGAACCCATCATTTTTATTGTTTCTGGTGCTTTTCAAATGTTTTTAACTACACCTTCCTGTCAGAATAGTATTATGATTTTCTAGCTCCCATTATCAAGTGGGATTCTCTATGGAATTCATTAAGATTATTTCTTGGACAGATTTAATGATGACATTGTCCTTTTTATGTGACCCATATGATTTTAGACATTAATGTACCTCACTAAAATAAAAAAGCTGATTACTCCAACAGGATGCAGTCAAATGGCAAACACTTACATCTTGAGTTCTGACTAGTCATTTGTGTTTTGGGTTCAAGATGTCCCAGCATTTAATAAGGAGCATCTAATTTATTAAGAATTACCCAAAAAATCACATATACTTCCTTTCAAATAAAAACAGGATTCATGAAATAATCCTTATTGCTTTACAACAGCAATAGTAAAATGTGTGAAACGTGTCTATTCACAGGCTGCTCACTGATATACACTTACTTAGAGGCAGAACCTCTCCATTTTCACAACCTCATAAAGCTTTCCTCTCTTGTACATGCTTGTGAGGTAAGTGGGGAGATTTCCTTGTTTTCAGAAAATGATATGCAACACGCGAACTGATGAAATTGAACCAACTCTTCCAATTTTCAACACATTCATTTGTATATTGGGGTTATAAATGGTCCTTGAGCACCTGCTACTTGCTAGGTATTCCACTAGATATAAAGCAATCCATAAAACATGACTCCTGCTCTCAAGTTGGCCTCCTCTCAAGCTTGTGGGGAAAAGGGAAGAAAAAAAAATCAGTGATTTCCATATCCTATGATGCCAAATGACTCTCAAGAGGGGGATGGAGGAGAGGGCAGTTCCACCTGGATAAATAATTCTGCACAAATTAAAAAGGCATAGGAAAAAAAAGATGAGAAATTACAATTTCTGCTCTTCAAAAGACATTATGAAGAAAATGAAAAGGAGACTGGAAGTTATATGTCTGGCAAATGAGTAACAATAAAAAAATTAACAAGTCAATTTTTTTAAGTGAATAACAACTTGAATGGGATATAGGACAAAAGAGGCTATACAAATGCCAATAATCATTTTGAAAAGGTGCTCGACATCATTGGTGAAGAAGAAAATGCAACTTACAGCCACAATGGAACACCACTTCACGTACACTAGAATGACCAAAATAAAAATGTTAACAACACCCAACATTACCAAGCATAGTGATGATGCATGGTTGGAAGACCATTAGGCAGTTTCTTACAAAGCTAACAAAACTAACTCCCCTCCGAGCTATTTACACCAAAAGACAAAACAAAACAAAAAACAAAACACTTCTGTCCACAAAAACATTGTATAAAAATGTACATTTCAGTTTGACACATAATAATCCCAAACTGGGAACAGCTCAAATATCTGCCAATAGATAGAGAAATTGTGATATATTTAAGTAGAATACTACTCCACAATAAAAAAAAAATGTACTTCAGATATACATGATGACACACATGAATCTCATATTGTGTTGAACTAAAGAAGCCAGACGTACAAGCAAAACTAATATATCATGATAGAAATCAGATCAATGGTTAACCTGAAGGCATTAACTGATGAGGACACAGGAGCTTCCTGGGGTGTTGGAAATTGTCCTATGTGTTGCTTAGGATGATGGTTACAGTTGTGCACATTTTTCAGAATCCATCCATATGAGCAATCGAAGTCTGTGCCTTACCATATGCTAATCATAGATTGCTAAAAAGTGGGAGAAGGACCTTAAAGAGCTCTGGTGCTGCCTGCTGTCTCCTGAGGCTACAGTGAGGGTGCACTGGGGTATGGTGGGAGATGTGGTAGACATGAGATGGAAAGGCAAGAAGTGCTTCGTAGGCCATGCTAAGAAGATTACAATTGATCCCGGAGGTAATGGAAGCATTTGACGTGGGAAGTGGGAAGATGGGGCCTGACTACCTGGGTGGTTTACAAAGATCCCTGGAGCTACTCTGGTGGTTCCTCACTGGATAGCAGAGGTGGAAAGAGGAACTGTTACAATGTATTCATCTTACCAACAAAGAGTTTTGAGCTCCTACTATGGTCTAAGTGCTTAGGACAAGGAGGTGAACAAATAGGTTGATGTCATCATGTGAGAACCAAAATTAGTGCAAGTGGAGATGATGGGACAGATCAGAGGGAATAGGAGGATAGAATCAATAGATCTTTAGATGTAGAAAGTGGGAAGGATGAGAGCAGAGGTGGTTCTGATCTCCAGTGTGGAATGCCACACCAAGACACGATGTGAAAGAACATCAAAGTAATTAAGAACTCTTTATGTGTGAGGTGCCTGTGGGATATCCAGGGGGAGATGCCTAATGGGTAGTTGAAAATTAAGGTCTTAGGCTCAGGAGAAAGTTAGGATATAGAAATAACAAATATGGGCAACATCAATGACTATGCAAGCATCAATAAGAAATGAATGCAGGAATGTTTTCACAATATTTAAAGCAGAAGCACATCAGCTACGATTTCCTTTGGCATAGGGTTGTTTTTTGTTTTTTTGTTTTGTAGTGTAACTTTTTTAAAAAAATATTTATTTATTTATTCATGAGAGAGAGAGAGAGAGGCGGAGATATAGGCAGAGGGAGAAGCAGGCTCCACGCAGGGAGCCCGACGTGGGACTTGATCCCAGGACCCCGGGATCAGGCCCTGAGCCAAAGGCAGACACTCAACCGCTGAACCACCCAGGCGTCCCTGTAGTGTAATGTCTTAATCATAGACTACCATCAAAGATTTTTAGGAATAGCTTTAATGTTTAAATAGTATATTAGCAGCATGCAATAATTACATCACAAATTCTCTGGCAGAAGCAGTCTATTCCAAGAACCCTCTTTGCTATCAGTCATCTTAGTTTTTACGTTAGAAGACCGAACATACTGTAGAAATGCGATTTACTCAGTAATACTTGAGCGGTTTCAATATTTGATTATCCATTGGTTGTGACTGAAATATTCTTTACTCTAATTGATGGTCGTTGCTGTAACAGTATATTGCCTGTATATCTGCTTCTAGTAATGGACCTTATGTACTGGATTTTAATATCCTTGAGCCTGGACAAGTGCACAAGTCTTTTTAAAAGAAACATCATTTACTTGCACAAAATTGATCAGTCTTGAATGATCATTAATGCCTTTGAAGTGGTTTTGTGGGTGTGAAACACGTGGTGAGAATTTGAATTGGCCCCTCTTATTATAGTATTGAAATGATGTCTACTTAATTTATCAAGTCATGTGCATGCTCTGATTGTACATAAACCTTGTGATACTTGAAAAAGAAAGGGAATGCAAGAGAAATCTTAGAGAACATCATCATCTAAAGGATAGGATCCCTGTAGAAGGAGCAATCATGGAAAAGAAAAGACTTTTGAGAGGGAGAGAGTTCTCAATAGTGTTTATGGCAGATGTCTTGTGGGAGTCAATTTATATTTATTTGATTTGGTAACCTGAGGGTGAATAATGCCCTCAGAAGAGAACACTATTAGTAGAGTGGCAGACTGCAGCTGAAATTGTTAGACAAAGAAGAGTGAATAAGAGAGGAGGAAGAAGAGATAATAATAGAGTGGCCTTTCAAGCAATCAACTGTCAAAGGGAGGAGAAAATGAGGAGTTGCTGCCTAATGGGTATAAAATTATTAGCCCCACATGATGGTGAGCTCTGGAGATCTGCTCTACAACATAGTACCTATAGTTGACCATACTTAAACATGTGTTAATATGGTAGATCTCATGTAAAGTGTTCTTAGTACACACACACATGCAGAAGGGATACAAGGAGACTTTTAGAGGTCATGGCTATGTTTATTACCTTGATTGTGGTGATGAGGTTATAGGTGTATGCATATGCCCAAACTCATCAAATTGTATCAATTTAATTATGTGCAGTTTTTGTATATTTTGTATACCTCATTAAGTTGTAAAAAGAAAAAGAAACGTAGCTGGGAAGGGAAGATGAAAGACAAAATTCATTCAGCACGTTTGTTAAAAGGATCCTTGTGGACTCATTTTTGCAATCCTTGGTGACTGGAGTGATTTGTCAGAACATTAAATGTTCATCATCATGCACCCATCTCTGATTCAGGCTTTCTCTCAAAATGGAGGAGGCATCTCAAGAGGGCTTTAATGGAAATAAGACCATCAGGGTGAGCAAGCTCATAGGGCCTAGAAGAAATTGCCTGTCCCCTCAAGAGTGAACTGCCCAGGGCAGCCCAGTGGTTCAGCAGTTTAGTGCCGCCTTCAGTCCAGCGCCTGACCCTGGAGACACTGGATCGAGTCCCGCGTCAGACTCCCTACATGGAGCCTGCTTCTCCCTCTGCCTGTGTCTCTGCCTCTCTCTCTCTCTCTCTCTCTGTCTCTCATGAATAAATAAATAAAATCTTTAAAAAAAAAAAAAAAAAGAGTGAACAGCACAGCACTAATTCCCCAGAACAAGGCAAAAGGATGCCATGAACTGAGTCACTGCACTAACACATAGCAATGGGGGTCAATGAGAAAATAAGTAATTTTTCCCTGGAGGAATTCACCTATTGTAGAAAGAGAACAATATTCTTATCATCCAGGTCTTCTTTAGTTCTATAGTCCAAGTTTTATGTACTTAAGTGGTAGTTAAAGTAAATGTTCATATCTGAAAGTGAATTTTAAGCAGCAATGAAAATTGGGAATATTTTAATATGAACGAGAGCAAGGAGAGAATGCCATGCTAGGAGGCCATCTGTGGCCAGGCTGACTGTAAATGACTTCCATCAGCAATTGGATCTTGAAACTCTTCCTATTCTATTTTTTTTCCTAATGACTTTCATAATTGCTGTTTCTCTGGGATATAGGAAAGGACTGTTACTCACCCTATTTCGAAGATTATGCTGTGCCTTCTATGTATGATTGCCTGAAATACTGTTTAGCTCACCCAAAATGCTTTTTTTATGACTTCTGATGTCCTGGTATTTTTCTTTTAACTACTCATTTATTTAAAAAATGGTTACTGATCACATACTACACATCACACACTGTGACACATCTATGCCTTACTATGGGCCTTAAGTGTTTCTATTCCTCTAAATTCTTAAATACTCTTTGTTGCAATTCTGTAAGCATATATTAGACCACAGTGCTACTAATAATAATTTTTAAAAAATGAATGTTTAACCTGTAGCACACACAGAAATAAGCTTCATTAGGAGACACTATTATAAGGGCTGTTTATCTGCACTTACCGAGAGTGAATTATTATTTGCCCAAGGTGAATTATTAAGTGGTTGGTTTCCCAGCCACTTTACTGACAAACACCAGGTCTCGAAGGCAGCCTTGGGGTTAAGGATAGAGCTAACACAAAGAGATGGATAGGTTGGGGCTACTTACAGGCAATGGACTTAGATGCTTTAGTTTGGCTAAAATGTACGTCAGTGCTTCAGTTTCTGACTCAGAGTGCCCAGGTTTGGATCTTGATTCCATCATGCCTTAATCTAGTGAACTTAGGCCAATTTCTTACCTTTAGTTTCCTCATTTAGAATCTGAACAATAACCTCATCTTCTTGGAGTTTCACGGAAATAACGAAAGATCATCAATGGGGAGCTCTTTGTAGTTCTCAGCAGGTGATAAGCACTCAATACATGTTAATCATTGTTATTGTCATTAGTTTTGGGTTTGTTTCATTCTGGGCCTGGAGTTTTGATTAATAGAGAGAGTCCATGCATTCCAAGTATATGTCTGTAACAATATCAAGCTCAGTAGGTTAAGTGTCTGCCTTCAGCTCAGGTCATGATCCCATGGCCTTGGGATCCAGCCCCAGGTCAGACTCTCTGCTCAGCAGGGAGCCTGCTTCTCCCTCTCCTTCACCCCTACCCCCCCCCCCTTACTGCTCTCTCTTGCAATATCTCTCTCTCTCTCAAATAAATAAATTAAATCTTACAAAAAAGAGAGAAAGAAGTAAAAGAACTCCAGATTTTAAAAAGCATCTAAAAAGATTTGTTACAAATGCCATGTCCATATGTGATTGTAAAAGCTAGACAAAATGCACTTTCTAATCCTTGTCTTCTATTTCTCCTGAAGACCCATTAATCACCCTTTTCTAAGGAAGCTAAGGGGATGATTCTTGCTAATTTAGTTTGTCTTCTGTGTGATCCACATTGCTTTGTCCTGTGAGGTCTTATATGCTCTAGACTGTCTTCTTCCAAAAACACCAATCTCTAGTCGTAAGTCCATATCAGTTTCTCTACAATGCTTTGCTTTCCTCCAACTGGCCTGAAACATGCTGCCTGTGATTTTGCTGTTGCAGCTGTCTGAGATTCTAGGCTGAGCTTTCTGAGCCTCTGTGTTCCTCCTGGCACCTGCCTCCTCCGTGGTCTGCCCTTTGTCATGATAAGAGAGCTTTAAAGTCTTTTAGCGAGAAGAATCATTTCAATTTGCCCCTGTGCAAAATGATGTGTGGATGAGGTTTTCTCTGAGGCATTTTCAATAACAGCAGAAGTCTGGAAACAACTTAAATGATGACCAGTAGGGAAATCCTTAAATAAATTATGGTCTATCCAAATGTAGAAAACTAGATGGCCATTTAGAAAGCAGCATCTCTGTACTGATACAGAAAGATATCCAGGATCTTTTAAGAAAGAAGAGCAAGATGTCCAAGAGTTTGTACTGTATGTTAAAATTTCTAAGAACATTTTTAAAGAAGAGCCATGAGTTTTCTTTATACAAAAGGAATATCTCTAGAAAGGTAAGCAAGAAACAGATGATAATGGTTGCTTCTAAAAAAGAGACAAAAATAAATAAAATAAAAAAGAGACAAAGGTGGGAAGGAGACTTAACTTTACAGGACCTTTGTATTGTCAAACTTGTGACTGCTACTTATTCAAAAATAATTTTAAAAGAATACAAAGATCATTTAAAGGTGTATAATACAGAGATGAGATGACAGATATACCTTCCCTCAACATCCATGAAAAACAAACCCTTCAGGTCCACAGTCTTACAACATTCAAAACCAGCCCCTGCATTTCTGCATATTTCTGGAGGGATATTTTCAGAGGCTATCCCTTATGGACCTACAGGCTGCCTTTGTCTTCGTCCCTTGTTTCTTTGCCCTAGACCTGAAACTCTGCTTCTTTTCTGGTTTCTAAAAGAAAGAATACTCACAATAAGAACTTGAGATTTTAAATTTTGTTTTGTTTTGTTTTGTTTTGTTTTTTCTGAAGCTTTCTTTGTCAGGTGAAGAGGCAATGCAGCCTCTCAAGCAACTTTAACAGAAACATGAGAACCTTCCTTTAGCTGCCCTTCCACGGTGAAGTTCCATGGTGAGAGTTCCTATAAACCGGCTAGCCCACTCTCTTCATTGGCCTCCTTCCTCTCTCCTCTTCCCTTCTTTATAAAGCAAAATAAATACTCTTTCTCTCCTGCAGAGTGGTTCTGTGTTCCAGTGTTGTTACTTTAACATTTATTCTAGTGCAATTATTTTTCTGAATAAAGGCAAAGCTTACTTGAAAATTTGCTCTCAGTTCTAACGTGATATAAAAGTGCCACATCCTTGCTAGAGTGGTAACACCGAAATCATTATTGATTTATGTGCTCCGGGTACTCAGACTTTACATGTTGGAGTTCTTCAGGGCTTTCTTCTCTTCTAAGCCACTTTCTCCCCGGGCAAACCCATGTACTCTCGTGGCTTTAACTACATCTATTTGTCAAAGGTTCCCACAGATACATATTCAGCCCCAGACCTCTCATACCCAAAGGCATATGCAACATCTCCATTTAGCAAACTCCCAAATATATCAAACCCACTGGCCCAAGCTGAACTTACAATCTTTCTCCTAAACCAGCTCCATCGCCAGGGTTCATATGTGTATCATACCGCTAGGAACCAAGTTGTTCATGCCAGAAACCACCCCCATCCACATCAATCCACCCCCGAGGAGGAACTGCCACCTCTCTCCATCTCTGTACATACTATCTTAATCCAGTTTATGGTATTTGACCTGAGCCAATCCAATTTCCCAATCCTGTTCAGATTCTTGTTGCAAATTATCACTAGCTTAAGATGTCTGGAAGTTTGTGAGAGCTATAAATATCTTCCTCCACAAGTTTGCCACCAGATGGGATGTTACAATTAAAGCAAGTCTCTGACCAGATTCTGCCACATATTGCAAGCATTTGTTTGCAAGTAAGCACAAAAACTGTCATACAATCTGTCCCACTTATTTGTACTTTAGGCATTTTGAAGAGTACCCAAGCTGAAGGGTCTCCTCAAGGAGATGTGACTACTGTCTTCTAGCACAGGATTTAGCTCGCCTTCTTTTGGATCAGAATCCTCCATTTAGAGATGCAGAACCAGAGGCCCCTGGGTGGCTCAGTGGTTGAATGTCTGCCTTCAGCCCAGGGCATGATCCTGGGGTCCGGGGATCAAGTCCCACATCAGGCTCCCTATGGGAAGGAGCTTCTCCCTCTGCCTGTGTCTCTGCCTCTCTTTCTGTGTCTCTCACGAATAAATAAATAAAATCTTTTTTTAAACAAGGAATGCAGAACCAAGTGTCTGGTTTCTAAGGCCTAGGCTCCTGTGCAGGCCGATGAGAGAGGCTGCAGGGCTTGTGAGATTCTGAGGAGGTAGAAATGATTCAAAAGGTGGAAGTAGATGTATAATTGCTAGGCATCAATTCATAAATTTTGAATGCCTCTCCTTCACCGACGCAGTTATTCCTTCTAACATTCCTATGCCAATTAACAGACACTGTGGGGAAGGTTTAGTGGTACAATTTGAAGACATTTGTTGTAGCGGCCTCTAAGGAATGGATGTCTGATGAGGGTAAATTGAATGTTAAGTAGCCACCTCTAGGATGGAAATGTAAAAAAAAGTGTATATATTTGTATGTAGTTACATACAACATATATGTTATATAATATGCACATTCGTATGTATATTTACATAGAACATTTAAAAAGCACATTGCAGACAATGTATCCCGTCCATCTGTATACTTCTAAGGCATCTTCCCATGACCTCTCTTGCTCTCCTGTAAATTCACTTTCCACACGGGTAAAACAATCAAAATCATAGACCTAATCATTTCCTTGTCTTGGTGCCTTCCCACTTGTCTCATTTTACCTGCTTTGTATGTATCTTGTCATTTTGTCACTCTTCGGATTTACTGTGCTGGGCTGCATTGTCCTCCTTTATGTTCCCTCGATTAGCTGAGATAGCAAGTGTCTTGTAGCATTTTCACTTTTGTCTTCCCATCTAGAATATCATTCTCTACCTCTCTCAGCCTGACAAAACCCTATGTGTAATGAGGCCACAACTTAAAGTCGTTACTGACTCCTCGGATGAGTGAGCCTCTTGACAGACCCGCCTGTGACTGAAGTTGCAATGAATTGCCTGATGTTTGTCACTGGACTGTTGTCATTTTAGGGACAAGGCTCATGTCCTCCCTTAGCCCTGCCTTTGTCTCATTGTTAGTATTCAATAAATATTGGTCACAGGACTGAATGAATTTAAGAGCTGTACTATATCTGAGGACCTTCAGCCACAGGCTTATATTATGCTTCCTATTGGAATACAGATTTGTGGTTACGTCTGGGACTATCAATTGGCATAGGCTCTTCAGTAGGATTCCTTAGAAAATGATATGGCATATTAATTACTCAAATTGTATTGTATAGAGAGAAAGTATAAATATGATATCCTTTGAAATCTAAATCTCTTTATCTGATGGCTTCCAGTGATCTTCGAGAAGAGAAACACTTAGAACAACATGAACGCAAATAATCGTGTATTACGTCTGAAGCAGCACAATTTCTCCATCAGTCTTCTTCAGAGTCTCCTGGGGAGACTAAGCAGGGGTCAGAGGTGGGGCACAGGAGGGCCTTCTAATGAGAGTCAAAGGAAGTTTCCCAGCAAACTAGTTTGGGAAATTGTGCTGTGAAGTCATTCCACATGGAGAAACCCTACAGAGTGCAAAATCTATTTATCTGCTCTGTTCAAGCAAACACAGGCTAGAAATCTATTTGTTTGTATTACAAGGATTGTTTTTTGTTTTTGTTTTTGTTTTTTTATTCTACGGTGCCTTGAAGGCAATGAAAGAGATCATTTATACATTAAAAGATTGTCAACAACCTCTCAGGCCTTAAAAGCATCGTACAATTTTCCCCCTATTGTATTGCTTGTTAAAAATACAGATGGTTGGACCTGCGTCCAAAGATTATTATTCAGGAGGTCTGGCCCAGGGCCTCTTAATTTGCTCTTCAAAAAATAAGTCAAGACATTAAAAGCCAGAGAAAGCCATAAGGAAGTATATAGCGAACATCCATATTAACCCTGTCCATATACATGGATCTAGTTCACTTGTATTGGTTGTAGAGTCCCATCCTGTTACAGTCCTCACCACTAGGGAGACTAGTGATCTCAGGGGTTATTAGGGATAACCTAGTGAGAAAATGAGGTACCTTGAGTTTGGCACAGAAGTAAGTAGTAGGGATCCCTGGATGGCGCAGAGGTTTGGCGCCTGCCTTTGGCCCAGGGCGCGTTCCTGGAGACCCGGGATCGAATCCCACATCGGGCTCCCGGTGCATGGAGCCTGCTTCTCCCTCTGCCTGTGTCTCTGCCTCTCTCTCTCTCTGTGACTATCATAAATAAATAAATAAATAAATACCTTAAAAAAAAAAAAAGAAGTAAGTAGTATTACCAATGAGGGAATAGAAAAGAGGTAATTTCTTTTTCTTCTACAGGGAACGGTCTACATTGTCTTTTCAGCAATATTTATTAACACAAGTGTGGCTTCCTCATTTCTCTTTATTAGAGAAACCTAAACTTCCACAAGAGATAAATGATGGATAACAATGTAAGCAGCATGATTCTCTAATACATTTAATACATGAATATACCTATAGTATTTTGGCTTAAAACAGGAACACACTTTCTTTCCAAAGAAAAATATACTTGCAAGTCAGTTTTTTTTTAAATTTTTTATTTATTTATGATAGTCACACAGAGAGAGAGAGAGAGAGGCAGAGACACAGGCAGAGGGAGAAGGAGGCTCCATGCACCAGGAGCCCAACGTGGGATTCGATCCCGGGTCTCCAGGATTGTGCCCGGGCCAAAGGCAGGAGCCAAACCGCTGCACCACCCAGGGATCCACAAGTTAATTTTCAAATAAAAAGAGCAAAATGTCACTCAGTTGATGGTTGTTGGAAAAAGCTGCTATTCTAAAAGTATGACCCATATGTGTTGGTAGAGGGTTATGAATTAGCAATGCAAGGGCTTTGTTGACTTCTTGGTGGGAATGTAGGCTGAGGGGCGAATACGGATTGGAAGCAAGAATGAACAGTATTGAAGTACCTTAAGCAGATTTCTCCGGACAATATATTTTTGACCTGGCAAGAGTCCCACTTGCTCGCCCTCAGAGCCTTGGACAGGTTGCTCTCACCTTTCCTGTTCTATGTTTTGTACCTTGGGTTGGTTTGTTTGTTCTGTTTTGTTTTATTAAATCATCCTACTTGTTGTTTTAAACTCTGGCTATGCTTGGTATTTAAAGCCATGGTCTAGTAACAGCGTATGTCACTGTAAAACGAGTCTACATCAGAGACCTGTTCTTGCCACTTACTAGCTGGACAAATGTCCTAATCTCTAAACTTCTGACCCCTCATCTGTTAACCAGAGCTGATGCTCATACTCACCTAATGAGAAACTCAAAATCCAGTGCCTGTCAAGTCATGAGTGCTCAGGAAATGTTCCTTTGATTTTCACCATTAATATGATCACATTTTGAAATCTGGTACTCAGTTATATCTCTTTTTTTTAAGATTTTATTTATTTATTCATGAGAGACAGAGAGAGAGAGAGAGAGAGAGGCACAGAGACACAGGCAGAGAGAGAAGCAGGCTCCGTGAGGGAGCCTGATGTGGGACTCAATCCTGGGTCTCCAGGATCACACCCTGGGCCAAAGGCGGTGCTAAACCGCTGAGCTAACCAGGCTGCCCCTCAGTTACATATTAAAGAAGCTATGAGAACCTCTTTTACATGAAGTTGAGAGTCTCTCTCTGACTCTGAATTGGAAAATTTCTGTCCATGACTACTATAGAGTCCTTTGGGAGTCACTTACCTTGGAGAACGTGGGAAAGCCCACCAGGCAGTCTCCAGCAGAGTTAGAGACACTGATGACCAGTTCATCAGACCACCACCTCAGGAAAGAGGGCTCTGCACCTCTTTCCCACCAATTGGTATTTTTAATTGCACCTCACCACATTCATGCTGTTTAAATTACACCTTCTAAATGAAGATGTAACACTTCAGAGCTCTGTGTGTCTAATCAAGGTGCCAGAGGAGGAGGACATGGGCTAACATGAAGAAGGAAGGGCATGATGTGCAGGGAACAGACACAGAAATCTGAGTGCTCACCACCTGCAATGTTCCCTGAAATGAGTAAGAAATATTCAGCACAAACCAAAGGACCGCAGAACCAGTGGCCAGAAGGAGCACTACATTGATTCCTGAGTTCAGAATCTTGGGGCTCTCCCCAGGCCTGTGGAGCCTACCCTCCCTGGAGGCTGGAGGCTGTCAGCAGGCTTTCCCAGGGTGTGAGGCTGCTCCCAGTCCTAGGAAGGCTCTCAAGCAGCAATTCCCATGAGCTATAGCTACGAGTGTCAGCTTGCTGATGCAGACATTTTCAGGCACTGATTTTTTTTTTTTTTTCTGCCTCTGGCAAGTGGTTTTGAGCTATTCAGTTAGTAAAGAAAAGGATTGGGTGCTTTGGGAAGACATGAGACAGAGGGAAATGTGTTTTGACCTAGTTAAGCAACTGAATAGATTACTGTGTTTCAACAATTTCTGGTTATACGGTATTAGCTACATGCATAAATTTTTTAAAAATTGGGACTTGCTGGGCACCTGGGTGGCTCAGTGCTTGAGCATTTCCCTTCGGCTCAGGTCGTGATCCCAGGGCCCTGGGATGGAGTCCCACATCGGGCTCCCTACAGGGAGCCTTCTTTTCACTCCGCCTGTGTCTCTGCCTCTCTCTTAGTATCTCTCATGAATAAATAAATAAAATCTTTTTTTAAAAAAATCAGGGCTGCCAACTGTTCTAGGAAAACAGAAAATGTAAATTATAAATGTCTATTAAATAAAGTATTAGGAACAGATTACTTTTGAAACATGCTACACACAATGTCCTCCTTCCTTTAGTCCTTTGTCCCTTCCTTTCTGCCTGCCTTCCATTTGTGAGGGCAAGAACCGTGCTGTATGTGAGAGGGCATGCACCACAAACAAAGGGCCTTATCCTCAAAAAGCAGTCTAACTGGGCGGCAGTCTGTTCACACACGGAACTACAATTATACAAAATTGTACACGATCCAGTTAGGAAGACAGTAGGAAGTGGTCATTCTCTCTTGCTTTTGACAGAAAGCAATATAGAGAGGAATTGCCACCTGAGTTTTATTCTTGTTAAAGATAACCCAGCAACTGCATCGAGCACTTGTCAGAATTTATTATAGCCATGTGTACACACATAGACACACAGATGGGAGTCAGTAAAGATGCTTCTCAAGAATCCTAAGATAGAATTTTTAGGCAGAGGAAGTGGTTTACCAAGACCTAGGACTGAATACTTGGTAAGAATGCTTCACAAATTGGCCTCAGTCTTCCTGTCTAGATCTTTAGGATCCACCTTTGGCTTGGTCTGGCACACACATGTCCAATTTCTGTGAGTTTTGTTGTTGTTGCTTTGTTTCATTTCGTGAGAATTTTTAGATAAGCAAATTTAGGTACAGATTAAAGTTACCACTCTTGCAAATAGCAACATATATAGTGGATGTTACTGCAAGTTCTTCCTCAGCACTAGAAAATGAGTAGATATCCACTAGCTGGACACGGTGAGAGAGAACGTCCAGGAAGCAAGAGCAGCATGAGCAAAGACATGGAGGCATAAGATAGTTGGGTACTGTAGGGAGATAAAAGCGGTTCGTTTATGGCAGGAACACAGGACAGAGTAGAATGGGGCTAGTGAGTGGGACAAGGGCCTAACATGCCACTTAATTGCTGATGGCAGCCACATTTGTATGCCCAGGCCTCTCATTGAGCACCATAGTCAAACGTCTAACGGCTGCCATGCTGCTTCCACATAGATATTTAACAACATTCAAGCTAAGTATATCCAAACAGAACTTTTCATTTTCTCTGTGGTTCTGATTTTTTTCTCCAGTTCTATTCATCTCCATCAGTGACTTGTACCCACAGTTAATGAAGCTGAAAGTAAAAAATTCATCTTCGTTCTTTTTTTTTTCACCTAGGCCCAAATATAAAATGAATCCCAAATCTGTCTGTTTTTCTCCACTGATGGCTATTCCTTTAATCCAAGCCTCTAAAATTTTTTGTATTTGGGGCACCTGGCTCAGTGATTAAGCATCTGCCTCTGGCTTGGGTTGTGATCCTGGAGTCCTGGGATCGAGTCCCACATTGGGTTCCCCACAGGGAGCCTACCCCTCTGCCTGTGTCTCTGCCTCTCTCTGTGTGTTTCTCATGAATAAATAAATAAAATATAAAATAAAATAAAAGTTTTTGTGTTTTTGTAATAATTATCTCTTTTACCAAAATATAAATCTGATCATGCCACTTCCCTGCCTTTGACCCTTGACTAGCTTTTCATCACTCTCTGAATAAAAAATCAAGTTCTTAACTGAGGTCCAGAAAGGCTCTGGACTGTGCCTCTTGCTTCTCCAACCTCATCTTATCCATGGTCAGTCTCCTGCTACCCCTGCCTTCTTCACCTTATCTTCAGGGCCTTCGACTTTGCTGTTCCCACTGCTAGATGTTGGCCTTCTCAATAGCTGAGCTGAAGGGTTATCCTTCAAAGATAGGAAAATCTTTGGACCTCAGTTCAAGTACAGTAATCTTTTCATGATCTCGTTCTCTAAAGTGGTTTACACAACCACGCCCCTGCCCCCTTTTCACAGCCTAAGTACTATCCTATCTTTCTGTTTATTTCTTCCACATTAATAATAACACTGGATTTATACTGCTGATGTTTTGTTGACTTGTGCGTCTGCCTTTCCTGAGTGTAATTTTCTTGAAGGCAGAGACGTTGTCTTTCTTGTTGGTTATTTTTACCTCAGCTTCCAGATCAGTGCTTGTCGTTTATTAGATATTCAATAAGTGTGTGTTGAATTGGATGAATAAATCTAGGATCTGGTCCATTATACTCAAGAATTTAAAGCCACAGCCTAGTTTTTATGGTCTAACATTTCATTCAGAGAAACGTTCCATGTGTACTTCAGGAAATCGTACTCTGCTGTGGTTGAGTGAAGTGTCTGTTAGGTCTTCGTGGCTTATAGCTGTAGAGGTTTGCTGTTTGTCCTTATTGACTTTCTACCTAATTGTTCTATCAATTTTTGAAAGTGGAATATTGGAGTCCCCAGCTGTTACTGTTGACTTGTCTATCTTTCACTTCACTTCTGTCTCTCTTATTTGAGTTAGGTAACTTTTCACATTCTTCATTCTGTCCTGGGATGCCCTCACTTTCTAAATGATGTTTTAAAAAGTGTTTTTAGAGGGTAGCCTGAGTGGCTTAGCGGTTTAGTGCCACCTTCGGCCCAGGGTGTGATCCTGGAGAGCCGGGATCAAGTCCCACATCGGGCTCCCTGCATGGAGCCGGCTTCTCCCTCTGCCTGTGTCTCTGCTTCTTTCTGTGTGTCTCTTGTGAATAAATAAATAAAATCCTCTTTTAAAAGAGTGTTTTTACATACATTAAGGTCCACTCTTTGTGCTCTAAAGTTCCCTGGGTATTGGCAAATGCTTCATTTCAAAGTCATTCCTGTCAGAGGGAGGTGTGGAGTCTTCCAGTCTTAGAGCCTGTTCCACCCCAGAGAAGACGCCCAGAGTCCCTGAACCAGAGCTGGAGGTGGGGACAACAGTCCCATTTCTCTGCCATGCCTGCTCTAAACAGTGCTTTCCCAACATGAGACTGTGGAGGATGAGAGATCCTAGTGGCTTATTACTTTCAGGGTGAACCATAGAATTAGACTTGAAGCTAAGGAGAGCAGGAGACCCTATTTTTTGTCTACTCCTCAAAATAATATTTTTTTCCATTACACAAAATGTGGGTAGGTAGGTGATGGTGTGATGACAGCTGGCCCTAATTCAAATGCTGAAAACTTTTTTTCTGTTTGTTATCAAGAAAGATTTAGAATAATTTGAGTAAATATCAGGCTGTTTGCTGTATATCCTTAGGGAAATTTCCAGAGACTTTAAATAGTTGTTTCTATTTCTATTTTTACAACTGCCACCAGTTAAATGGTTGTTTTGCTGGGAAAATCATTCCCCTAGATCCCCATCTAGAGGCTCACATCACCATTCCAGAACTCCTATCCCCTAACAGGCCACTTTTTCAATTTTAAGCCTCAGTTAATAGGCATCCAGGAATCAAACTGTCAATGTTACATAAATATAAAACAAATGTTATTACTATTGTTAATGAAAATAATTTAAACATGATAAATCCATATTAGATAAATGGATAATATTTCCCAGATTACTGTATTCACCTTGATGGCAGGTAACATTAGCCATAAGTGAGGTTTGGCACTCAGTATGGTTTTCATGTTTTTTGTTTTCTTTATTTTTTACTAATTGAGAACAGCTAACTCGAAAAGAAAGCACGTGACTTGTGAATTTGTTAGCTATTTTTCAGAACAAGGCAAGGACTCAAAGTTCCTGGAGTCATCTTTCACTGAAAACAACTTCTGGCACACCATCAGGTGTAAAGTCAACAGGCTTATGAGTATTTTAGCTTGGGATAAAGTAGCTTACTTTTTCCTAACCTACACTTTGATTACATTCCACTCTGAACCCCCCCCCCCCATATCTATTGCATCTTGTGGAGGTTGTTTTAAAATATAACCAACTAATATGAAGCCAACTAATTCCTGTGAATGAAGTATTTCACATACTTTTTGGAGAAAGCCAAATTCTCAGCAATCAATCTATCATACCTTGTCTTTCTTATAAAATCCTACTATCATATCCTTAGAAGTGACATCTTGAAATTTCATCTCTGAAGAGATAGGTCTAGGCTATTCAGAGTTCTTGATATATTATTGAGCTACGACACTTTAATAAGCTTCATGAAATCACAGAAATTTTTTATGGCCTTATAAGTGTTGTGTGGTTTTATCACTAATTTCAAAGGCTGATGTAAAGCATCTTCTCATTTGACAGTCAAGGAAATTCAGAATGAGAAGTAGGCTTACACTTCCAATCTATTTGCACAATAAGAAGAAAATACCTTTATTCTGTGGGTATTTGATTTCATTGCCTTACAATTGTGCCTCTCACCAAAACCCTGGCTGACAACTGCTGTCTCTGAGAAAGTGTTCAGTGGATAGTGACAGATGAGCCCTTAGCTCATGTTTTGTCAGTATTAATGTTAACACATTTTCTCCAGTCCACACCATGGCTCATGAAGGAATCCCTGACTTAAAAAAAAGTTTCCTGGGGATCCCTGGGTAGTTCAGTGGTTTGGCCCCTGCTTTTGGCCCAAGGCGTGGTCCTGGGGTCCTGGGATTGAGTCCTGCGTTGGGCTCCCTGCATGGGGCCTGCTTCTCCCTCTGCCTGTGTCTCTGCCTCTCTATCTCTGTGTCTCTCATGAATAAATAAATAAAATCTTTAAAAAAAGTTTCCTTTTCTAAATCATTGTTTCAATGTTGAATCAGTCAAAAAGCCATCAAGCTCATCTACTCAATACATGTGGTATACATATGCCAAGAGCTGATTCATACAGTACAGTATCACAACTCATTTTTCATACTAATTACCCAGAGTTAATGCATACTCCACAGGTTAAAGGCGGAGTTCCCCACTAGCTGCCCCACCTTAGATGCCTGTTGCAAATTTTGGAGTCCTCAGGCCACCTAGACTTTTAACCAAATGGCTACAAATCAGGAGTTCCCCTGATCCCCTCAGCTTTGATACTTTACTAAAATGACTCACATAATTCAGGAAAGCTCTTTATTATCATATTATGATTACAGTCTTACTATAAAGCATACAAAGGATCAGCCAAAAGAGGAAGCATATAGGGCAAGGTCTGAAACAATCTTGAATGCAGAGTTTCCATGTCCTCTTCCTGTGAAATCAGAATATCACCCTCCTTGCACATAAATGTGTTCATTTGCCAAAAATCTCAAGTAAGCTTCAATGGTTAAAAGTTTTTGCTGGGATTTCATCACATAGGCATGAATGATTGAATCACTGGCATGTGACTGAACTCAATCCATGGCCTTCCTTCCTCCTTGGAGGTATATCTAGTATCACATGGCTCAAAGCCCCAACCCTCTGATTACATAATAGGTCTTTCTGGCATGGCCAACCCCCATCCTGGAACTATCTAGGCATCCACTATTGTCACTCAGGATATTTCAAAAGTTTAGAAGCTCTATCTCAGAAACCTGGGACAACGACCAGATAAATTCCTTATTCGATAACGTGCATCTTCACGCAGATGCAAAGTTTATCCTAGCAGCATGTGTATTCATCAGGGTGTGAAGTATCCCTGGCTCCATTTGATAAAGGCTTTTGGCAATCTGTTATTAGATTATTTCTCTGAGCTCAAGATTACTATCATTTGTATGTGTGTATTCATGAAGAATGTGATGCCAAGAACCCTCTGCAGGTTTGGACTTTGTCTTTGATGATTGCTAGTGCTTAATGAGTGTTTGCTCTTTCCCAGGCATAGTGCTCATTTCACCCTCATAACAAATCTATAATATTACATATAAGGGAGGGGGTGGTAAAGAGACATTGTGTCCAAAGTAATGTACCCAAAGTCATCAAAGTAGTGAGTGGCAAGGCTTGAATTTACAATGGGTCATCTACTTTCAAAGCCTGTGCCCCATTAGACTGTGCTACTTACAGCAATAAGAACATCAGCTTTGCAATGGAAAGTTTTGAAGAAACTCTTTTGATTTATCATAAAAGCAATTTTTCTTTATTTGAAAAATGATACAAAAGCATCTGTGGTTAATGTCATAATATAACAAGTTTTCCTAAAAGAAAACACTCTAAGGACTCATGTTAAACAAAAGACAATCCAATAAAATTCAGTGTTCAAATATTTGTCATTCCTTGGATGCTTGTGAAAAACCTTCATTTACAGATTCACTATCCCAACACATGCAGAGTTGAATTCTCAATTTAGTTTGGGGACCTCTTCACTGTTCTTTATGATGAAGCTATTCTGAGTTGGAGTATTAATGTTCCTATTTCATCCCTATTTTTGTACCTTAACAAGCCACCTTTGGGGAATTGAGATGTTTGAAAAATTATTAGTATTAAAATAAAAATGCAAGTTTAAGACAATTAAGCTAAAGCTTACATGAAATAAAAATATATTGACTAATGAGCCTTCAGTTCCTTAACTGTTCCTTTACTCACAACAAGTAAAGTGTTGTGAGGATTACAAAATATAACCTATATAAAGTGCCTCCAGTAAGGAACAGTGCTCCAAAAGACAGACAGATCTAGAATCTTCTTGTCAGTGGGCAGGTGCCAGCAGGCCCATTGGATGGCTAAAAGAGTGTCCCTTCTTTCCTGCTGTATTCATCTCTTATTCTGAAAAAACAAAACAAAACAAAACAAGAAACAACTAATTTTTCTCTTGTGGATATGGATTGTTATTTTTATTTTTGGCAATCACCAAGAAGGAAAATTTCAGACTAGCTAGTCAGAGAAGGAAGATGGGCTTTTTTTGATAAGAGCTCATTAATGGAGAACAAACAGGGATATAATGGCATCAAGGGCAAAATTGCAAAGTAATGAGAGATTGTGATGCTCTTTGTACTTCATTTTTATTACATGGAGCACTGATACTACTTACTTTTTCTCTGTTCATTCACTGTAAAACTTATGTATTTGGAAAATAATGGAGTATTCTTTATTCATTTACACACAGATGCTTTATAAACCTCTTCCACATTTAAAAAAGAAGTAGAAGATACATTGAAATTAATTTGGTCATTTTTCTTCATTACTTTTAATTTCTCCCCAAATTTGCCAAGCCGACTTTAATTGGACCTCAATAAAACAACAGTGTTTTATTAAATAGTTTACATTCAGAATATTTATCACTACTTGCCTTGATCTGATGGCTGTAAGCCCTCTTTCAGAAATTCAGCCCTGCACATCCTCCATGGCTCTGAGACAACAGACAAAACCAAACTTCAGCTGTTGGAACTGTGCAAAGGAGCTCATGACAAAGGTCTTTCATATCTTTTCTAGTGATGTTAACTAAAAAGGGGTGTGGGCAATTCCTCCTTCAAACTACAAACATTTAGAGCCAATTATTTACTTATATCTAAAATGTAAATCTTCAAGGCACCTAGGTGGCTCAGCAGTTTTGAGCATCTGTCTTTGGCTCAGGTCATGATTCTGGGGTCGTGGGATTGAGTCCGCATTGGTCTCCCAGCACGGAGCCTGCTTCTCCCTCTGCCTGTGTCTGTGCCTCTCTCTCTATCTCTCATGAGTAAATAAATAAAATCTTTAAAATAAATAAGTAGGGATCCCTGGGTAGCTTAGCAGTTTGGCGCCTGCCTTCGGCCCAGGGCGTGATCCTGGAGACCCGGGATTGAGTCCCATGTCGGGCTCCCTGCATGGAGCCTGCTTCTCCCTCTGCCTGTGTCTCTGCCTCTCTCTCTCTCTATCATGAATAAATAAATAAAATCGTTAAAAATAAATAGATAAATAAATAAATAAATAAATAAATAAATAAATAAATAAAATGTAAATCTTCCTTCAAGAAGAATTTTTTTGGTCCAATAGGTATAAGGTGTCCTATGTAAGGAACTGAATAATTTGCTTTAAGATCACTGGTAGGTAGAGTTGGGCTCTACTCAGAAGCAAAGCTGGAATTTTTAGCCAGCCTCCCCAAGATCCCCGGCTCTAGGCAGCACTTTGTCCTGGGCCTCTGACCTGCTTTTTTTCCTTCTTCGCCGGTTCATTTTCTGTGAGTGTGTCTGCATCCCTCCTGACCCCTTCCAAGGTTATCCTCCCTCTCGAGAACCAACCCCTACCTGTATCTGTTCAGCCTTCTCTGCTTCCCTTCACTCACACAGGATAGAGATCTCCTTCTGGGATTTGAACCCCAGCCCACCACTTACAAGCTGTGTTAATGTGGGTGAATTACTTAATCTCTATTGGCCTCTATTTCTTCATCTGTAAATGAGACTGATATTAGTTCTTCTATATTTTGGTTAATTCGAGGAGGCAATGAATGTAAACTTCTTAGCACAGAGTCTAATACACATGAAGGGCTGGTAGCCAGCAAAGCAAGGAAGCCTTTTTTTAATGTATGGAGATGTCGTCCCCTGCCCAGTGTCTTACTAGGACAGATTCAGCGGGTTCACCTCCATCATTTACAGGGCTTGGGGGCAAGAATACACATGTATGCCCACTTCTACTTTCTTCCCAATTTCAGCTCTGTCTCTCACTGCAAGATACCTCACCCATGAATGTGTGTCATGCTCCTATCTGCATGTCTAAGCTCTGTCCAAACCCACTTCCCTCCTGCCCTGCAATTAACCATTCTTTGGCCACCTCTCAGGTCTATAAGTGGGTCCTCCAGAGACCCATATATCCATGGAAAAGCTCCTTGCCGGCTGGCAGTGGCTTGAGCCCTGAGATGGGGAATTTCTGATCCTGGGTATGCAGGATAGGGTGTGGAAGCAGAGGGTGCCACGGGCTTGGTGCTCAGAATTGTCTGCCACAGAGAAGCATGGCTGAAGGATGGCTGGCCAGAACAGGGCACTCCAACAGGCAGGACTTGGGGTAGGAGCCCTGGCTGTCTGGTGGTAATCATGTTGCAGGAGATGAACCATGAGGCAGAAAGGTAGTGCCTCCATATTCCATGTCTCCAGCCAGCACAGATACAGATATGACACGTCTGTAGTGCAGTCAGAAGCCTACTCCACTCACCAAGGCCCTGACAACCCATTGGACAAGCCCCAACGAATACAAATTCTCTTGAGTGCTCAGTTCTTGGTGTTACAATGTCTGTGCTCCTCTTTCCCAGAGCTGCCTCCCAAGCTGCAACACAGACCTCTCCATTCCTCCCCCTTGCTAATGTTTCCTTTGCTTGGTGTTTGTGGAGTGGACGCTGAAGAAACACGGGAGAAGCTCATCTCAAATGCCAGGAGCTTAAACCCAGGGAGAACCTCAGGACTCAAAGGGATGAAAGAGATGTGTCTGTTGGTAGTAAGTAACCTTTGACTCAAGAAAGCCTAGTGAGTAAATCACGAAGATCAGAACATCCCCACTTCCTGAAGAATTGAGGTCTCAGTCCATCTGCTCCTTTAAGATATATGGTTATGTCGACATTAGCAGCTTTCCTTTCATTACTGAGAGTCTCGGCACCCACGTGTACTGTGGATTGCTGCAAAGGACTTGGGGTGAAGTGTTAACTTACTGAGAATTTATGGTGAGGAATAATTTGGCAAGAGAAAGTTACAAAATATAATTCGATAGTAAATGCACAAAAAGAGCACATGTGGCAGATAGTTAAAACCCCTCAGAAAAGGAAATTGATACCTTCAATTATAAATTGTCAAGGAGTGACATTTGGCATCTGAGCAGAAGTGCCATCTCTGGAACGAAAACCATTCAATTCCAGCAATGGAGGCTTGGCGGGCCTCCCTTCCGAGCAACGGTGCTCTGCTCTGAGGACCTCAGGAGTCCAGTTCCGGGCCTGCGGCATGGCTCTTGCTCAGGACCCAATTACTTCAGAAGTGGGTTGATCTGGTGAAGTATTCTTGTGTATAAAGATGTATATAAAGGAAGGAGCCTCTTTCAGAGGTTTTTTATTTATTTGCTTGGTTTCTGAAAAAAAAAGTGACATATATGAGTGATATTCTAACTAGTGGGCTGCAGAACATGAATTTCTTGTGCTGTTGTTAATATCAATGGGGTTCAATTTAATTTGAGTATAAACTGAAGGGTTCTGCAATTAACAAGCTTTGGAAATGTTGAATGAAACCAAATCTATCCATTTCTGGGTATACACCCAAAAGAATTTAAACCAATGTCTCAAAGAGATATTTGCACCCCCATGTTCACAGTAGCTAAAATATGTGTCCAACAACCGATGACTGGCTAAGCAAAATGTGGTGTCCACACGCAATGCAATATTAGCAGTAAAAAGGGAGGGAGTTCTTGAACAGGTGACACCATGGATGAATTTTGAGGTCATTATGCTTAGGGAAACAATCCAGTCACAAAAGGACAAGTGCTGTATGATTTCACTTTACATGAGGTACTTGGTCGAATCATAGAGACAGAAGGTAAAACAGTGGTTCCGGGGAGCGGGGAGAACGTGGAGTTCCTATTCAATGGGGACAGAGTTTCCAGTTTACAAGATGGAAGGAGTTTTGTGGATGGACAGTGGTGATGGCTACGGAACAATATGAGGGGATTTAATACCCCTGAACTGCACACATAAAAATGGCTCAGATGGTAAATTTTATAATACATATGTGTTAACACAACAATTTTTTTTTTAATCTAAGGGTGATTATTTTAACTGTAGGATATCTCAGAGTGTTGATTATGCTCAAGTGCAATGTTATTTGAAGTGAGAGGGTGTAAAACATGCTTTCCCAAAATAGAATATGCTTTAGAAACTACTAATATAGACCACTACTTATTCCTTCATCTTCCTCTCCCGGTCCAAATAAAATCTTTTAAATCTTTAAGTTAAGGAGGCTCCTGGGTGGCTCAGTGGTTGAGCGTCTGCCTTTGACTCAGGGCATGATCCCGGGGTCCCAGGATCAAGTCCCACATCAGGCTCCCTGCATGGAGCCTGCTTCTCCTTCTGCCTGTGTCTCTGCCTCTTTCTGTGTATCTCTCCTGAAGAAATAAACAAAATCTTTTTTTGAAAGAAATATTTAAGTTAGGAATGTTTTTTCTTTGAAAACATGATAATTCAAAATATTCCCTGGGGGTGGGCAAGGTGCATTCATGAATGTTGGGCCCTAATATCGCCACAAGTTGTCCATGTGAGGAGGAAAACTGGAAAAGGTCATGCAAAGTTTCTCATGGAAAATAAGAGGTAGGAGAGCAATCTCTGCGTGGGCTCTCCCTTGGCATCTGTGTTGTTCCAGCACCTCAGGACAGCCTGGATCAGGCAAGGACCACCCAGAACTCAATCTCCACGCCATATAATGAGTTTGTTTCCTCATGTACTCCCTAAGTTCTCAGGCTTCCTCCCCAGCAGACCTCCTCCTACACTTAATGACTTTTATCAAGGAGAGGCCGGAATTTGGTGGTGGGGATGGGGAAACAGCAGAAAGTTAATCATTTAGGAAAATACTCTAGTTCTCCAACAAGCTTTTATTGTGTACTCCTTACTCTCTTTTTTTACTTAGTTTCATAGGGCAGCCCATAGCCTCAGACACATCGATTAACCTTTCTTGTGACATATGGGGCTGCTTGCCTTTGCCTAATTCAACAGACTTTCAGCTTTAGAGAAGTAGAAGGTGTGAATCAGGGGAAGACAGGGGCCTGGAAATAAGCCTTGCATGTGCTTCAAGACACCGGGAGTGTCCTTGTGCTATGCTCTCATGTTTAAAACACAGAGCCTGCCTTTGGACACAGATCTAACTACCAGGCACCTATCATGAGTTCTATAAACATGGTGAATATACTCTCCAAATCTCAAATTGGGACACATCATCTGACTAAAGTTGTTGTTTCTTTTTTTTTTAATTTGTGAAGCTAATTTTTTATAAGCTATGCATAAGTCTCATTTGATTAGTCCAGTAATGGAAATCTTTTATTGGAGAAAATGGAATTTTATAAAATCATAACTGTACCAGGCAAGTTGGTGTAGATTATCAATATATATGGGACCCCACGTGGTGCCTAGATTGCAGACTATCCCTAAGAATTTTTTTGTATATTTAGTACTCTATTAAAGGACTGATCTTTCATAATTCCTTGCAAATCAAGACCTAGTGCACTCTGCCAGTTATTTTATTTTATTTTTTTAATAATAAATTTATTTTTTACTGGTGTTCAATTTGCCAACATACAGAATAACACCCAGTGCTCATCCCGTCAAGTGGCCCCCTCAGTGTCCGTCACCCATTCACCCCCACCTCCCGCCCTCCTCCCCTTCCACCACCCCTAGTTCGTTTCCCAGAGTTAGGAGTCTTTATGTTCTGTCTCCCTTTCTGATATTTCCCACACATTTCTTCTCCCTATATTCCCTTTCACTATTATTTATATTCCCCAAATGAATGAGAACATATAATGTTTGTCCTTCTCCGATTGACTCATTTCATTCAGCATAATACCCTCCAGTTCCATCCACCTTGAAGCAAATGGTGGGTATTTGTCATTTCTAATGGCTGAGGAATATTCCATTGTATACATAAACCACATCTTCTTTATCCATTCATCTTTCGATGGACACCGAAGCTCCTTCCACAGTTTGGCTATTGTGGCCATTGCTGCTAGAAACATCGGGTGCAGGTGTCCCGGCGTTTCACTGCATCTGTATCTTTGGGGTAAATCCCCAACAGTGCAATTGCTGGGTCATAGGGCAGATCTATTTTGAACTCTTTGAGGAACCTCCACACAGTTTTCCAGAGTGGCTGCACCAGTTCACATTCCCACCAACAGTGCAGGAGGGTTCCCCTTTCTCCGCATCCTCTTCAACATTTGTGGTTTCCTGCCTTGTTAATTTTCCCCATTTTCACTGGTGTGAGGTGGGATCTCATTGTGGTTTTGATTTGTATTTCCCTGATGGCAGGTGATGTGGAGCATTTTCTCATGTGCATGTTGGCCATGTCTATGTCTTCCTCTGTGAGATTTCTGTCCATGTCTTTTGCCCATTTCATGATTGGATTGTTTGTTTCTTTGGTGTTGAGTTTAATAAGTTCTTTACAGATCTTGGAAACTAGCCCTTTATCTGATAGGTCATTTGCAAATATTTTCTCCTATTCTGTAGGTTGTCTTTTAGTTTTGTTGACTGTATCCTTTGCTGTTCTGCCAGTTATTTTAAAGAAGGTTTTCATCACTCAATTTCTCTCAGTGATTGAAATTGCAAGATAGTTTCTTTTTTCCTTCAAAACTATAGTTTTCCCACCCAAAGATACTGCACACAGGCCGTTAGAGCATGAATATGTCTCAGAGTCATGGGACTTGTTGCTGACCCAGTCATTCCAAAACTCACATGTAATGCTGTAGGGAAGAAAGAATCCAAATCTTAAAGCCCGATCTCTAAGTTTCCTGTGGTATTTAATAAAATATTAAGTGAGCATCATCTCTATCTAGTTCTGATTTGTTCTTAGGTGAGCATTAAGTGACTACATGTCCAGGAGGAATAGGAGAGGTGTGCTATTGAATGTCCCCTTATTAAGTCACCATATTTGAGCAAAGTTAGCTTGCAGTTGAAAGACACAGGATAGTTGGACCTGATTAGATATGAGAAAGTTGGCAAAGCAGATCTATAGGCCCCTCTTCTCTCACATCTTCCCCTGAATCACCTTACCCAGGGTACAGCCTTGGCCATAAATCCTTAACAATACCACTCACAAGAAAATTTAGTTTCCCTTGCTTCGGATTGACTATTAGCTCCCTTCCTTGAGCCTTGTTATTTTCACTTCATTAAAGGAAAATACTGAATTTCACACGTTGGTAACTTTGAGCCTCTTACTATACCTACAGTAGAATGTTTGTCAGAAAGTTTTCAAAGGACCAAAGTTTGTCCAAAAAATTCTCTTATGGAGAGAGACCAAGGCTCTGATTTCTTATCTGGTGGACAGCTGGTAAAAGTTTAGCAACATAGTCATCATCATGTTGCATGGTCTACATACTGCTGCCATGGTTGACTGAGTTAGCACCAGGTCGTCAGTGAATGCAGGGTTGGGAAGAGGGATGGGCATGATCTGCTCTTGCAAGCCTGTGTGGCACCACTTTGATCCCCCTAGTCCATTGGCTTCCCAGTTTTAGAATGAATCACTATTGCTATTGTTCAAAGTATAAAGGTTGATTCAGATCTCTACACTGAGGCCAGACTATTTAGATATTTAACAAATTTCCCCAGTGATCCTTATACTGCAATTTGAGCTCTGGCTCCTATATTTATTCCCATATAAAGCTGGTCTTGTATATGTGGTGTTGCCATTACAGATCAAGAAGTCTAAATGCATTTTCGTACTATAAAATTTACTAAGATATTACTATATATTATTATTATAGGTAGGCTAAATTCCCTAAGATGTAATGAAAATAGATTCTAATATTAGGAATGAATAATGACCATCCTATTCACTTTGATATAATGGTCTATATTCAGCTCATTACTTTTCATTATCCTGAGTATAAAATATGCTATGGAAATCCAAAATCCATATATTTTAGAATTAGATGAAATCTTTATGGAGCTCATAAATATGCTCATCCTAGAGTTATGAGAAATATTTGCATCAGACATTTTCATTGTAAAAAAATGATTCACATGACAACTCTCCTTGCTCACCATCAATATTCTTCCAATAGGATTTTGCCAAGTGTGTTGCGAATATAATGATTTGTTTACAACAAAAAATTTCAGGGCAGCCCGAGTGGCTCAGCAGTTTAGCACTGCCTTCAGCCCAGGGTGTGATCCTGGAGACCCGGGATCTAGTCCCACATCATGCTCCCTGCATAGAGCCTGCTTCTCCCTCTGCCTTGTGTCTCTGCCTCTGTGTGTGTGTGTGTGTGTGTGTGTGTGTGTGTGTGTGTGTGTGTCTCATAAATAAATAAATAAAATCTTTTAAAAAAATGTCAGATATGCATACCAACTTCCTCTGAAAAATGTTGGAGTGATTTTCAGAAAGATTTCACAGAGTTAGTTTATTCGTTTTCGGGGATGAGTGCTTTTTGTCAGAGGTGACTTCACTGTTTTAGTGCTGATCTTTTTCCAAAGACTGTGTTCACCCCACAAATATCTCCCAAGACATATTGTCTACTCTAAAAGAATTTATAGTCTCCTAGGGCTTAAGAATTCCTTCTATTAGCAATTAAAGAAAACATGGGAGGTATTTGAAACTGTGGTGGTTATTGATCTTGTGTGTATGTTCTGGGTAGTTTGTTGGGAAAGATGGGCATGTAAATGACAAATGACAAATGCTGGAAGACAGTGACTAAAGTCTCCCTTGATGTTCAGGAGCTGGGTGTTCAGGATAGTTGGAAAGGTGGGAGCATAGAGGGCATTTGAAATAGAGGAATGAAACCCGGGCACCCTACTGAGCAACAGAGATTGTCAGATTGTTCTTTTGAATAATAAGTATTCTCCTACTCCATACATGGAAATGTGCTTGGCATTCAGGTGAAGGAGTGTGGATGAAGGGCACAACCCCAGCACTCAAGGTATTGATTTGCCATTTGGATGCCTAAGACATGCAAATATTAGAGAAGGAACAGGGAAATCACACATGCAAATGCCATGACGCATCACACATAAATGTGGTGTAGGGTGTTATAAAAATGTGAGAGAGATGTGAGCAGACACGTTTAGGGAAATCTTCCTGAGTTAAACATTTTTGGACATGAGAAGCATTTAAACAAACAACACAAAACCACCCAGCACACATAGGTGAGAGAGAACATGCTGTGTGGGAGGCAGAAGGGAAATGACATGCTTGCTCAGAATAGGTAATACTGGTGAGCCATGTGGAAGGTGAAAAGCCACCTTAGGTCAGTCAGGGTCCTGCCTCAGCTCAGAATAGTCGGGATTTGGAGGAAAGGGAAAAACCTTCTATCTTTTCAGATCCTCAGTTTCTTTAACTACATAATGGGCCAAGGAAAATTAGTTCACATGTATGAAGAACCAGTAAGGCAATTTATGTGAAAGCATTTTGTAAGCTGCAATGTACTATAAATATGCGTTATTCTCAACAGGGGGTATTCTCAATGACTCCTTTCTAAGAAGCCACAGCCCCATGCCTGCATACTCAGGCTTTCAGGAATGGCATTCTTCAGTGTGAGGATATAAGTTGTGTGCCAAATTGAGATCTTCCCACTGAGAACAAACCTCAGAACCAAAGCATTTTAAAAAGCTAATTTTTAAATGCAAATTTTAAGAGCAAAATCTGGTTTCCAGTTTCTTTTATTATATCTTAAATGATAGACTCAACAAATTTTTACAATTTAAATTTTAAAATAACAATATTAAATAATTGTTAACATTTTTAGTGATATTAGTGTGTGTGAGTTTTAAGTAGGTCACATTCCTAGAGGAAAAAAAAAGGAAAGACTTGTGTTATTTAAACTAAAAAAATATTACTTGCTGATTAATGGCTGTTCTTTTTGGAAGCATTGTTTGGAAACGAAAACAGTGCTCCTAATCTTAAAGTATTCATTCTCATCAAGTAAAACACTAGTGGTTAAAAAAACTGTGTTTCCAAGCCTAGCAAACTCCGAGGATTCTATTGGCCATCCTCCCATCCAGCCACCCTGCTATGTCCATGCAAGTGACATAGTACATTAAACATTATCAAAAATTTGTTGATTTTATATATCAGAGAGTGAGTAAAACTGTAAATTTTACAAAGATTCTTTCCTATAACTTTGCCCGAAAGGAGTTTCCAAAAGGGATTTGGATTATGTGTTTCTCATCTGGAGAATGATATTCTTTCTCAGATATAAACTATCAGATCTTGCCCCCAACGCAGTTCTAAAGTCTTTACTACTTGCAGGAAGACACAGAAAGTGACTCCACTAACCTGTTCCACAGAACTTCAGCCTCAGCTAAGCTCTGGAGCCCTTGTGTCTATTTCAGATCTAACATCTGTTCGGTACATGAGGGCTGATCTCACTTCACTTTTCCATTTAGTTTTTTTTTTTATATATATATATAAGTTTTCGCGATTTTTTTTAAATTTTTTAAATTTATTTATTTATGATAGTCACACACACACACACACACACACAGAGAGAGAGAGAGAGGCAGAGACACAGGCAGAGGGAGAAGCAGGCTCCATGCACCAGGAGCCCGATGTGGGATTCGATCCCGGGTCTCCAGGATCGCGCCCTGGGCCAAAGGCAGGCGCTAAACCGCTGCGCCACCCAGGGATCCCTCCATTTAGTTTTACTGCATTTCTTGGTAGAACCACTTGGATCAGCTCAATGACATATGACTGAATTCCTCACCATCACAGGGATTTTTCCCCTCCAACACATTTGGAATAAAAATGGATTTGAAAAATTACATTTCCACATTTGAGGAAAGAACAAAGATGGCAGGTGGCTACTACTTTCCAACAAAATACTTCTCAAATATCGCTAAAATCCTTTATATTTTCAGGTACACTGTACTTATTTCTCTTGGAAAAGGACAATGCCTTTCTTTCATTCATCTTATAGGTGTAGTAAGAATAAGAATAATGACTCAGCTAATCTAGTAAATTCTGGGAAATGAAAATTCCAGCCCCTTTGGTTGTTAGAAGGGACAAGTTGTGCTTAGCTGCTGCCAAAACAAGTTGAGGACAAGTTGAAAAGTAATGTAAACAAGCGTCATGCAATCCTAAATTCTCCAAGTCTTTGGCTGAGTCCAATTCTTGTTGCTTTGGTGGTTGGTTTTAGTGAAATTGTTTTATGTACATAAAACAGGGCATGATAGATTAATGATGGCCACAGATTCTCTCTGAGTCCTACCATTATGAGGTAAAGACTGGCCTCAGAGGCTCACTTGCGTGTGGTGGAAGTGACATTTGTGTGATTCTCAGGCTAGGTCACAAGAAGTCTTCCAGCTTTTGTCTTTGTCTCTGGAATGCTTCCTGGAGTCCTGAGCTGTCCTCTGGTAAGTCCACTCCCCCTGGAACAGCCAGGCCTGAGAGGCCACATGTGGGTGATCGAGTTGACCAACCAAGCAGAGCCCAGCTTAAGAAGTCACATGGGAGTGAAGCTATATGAAACCTCCAGACCAGTCCATCTAGAAAATACCATCTAGAACAATGGAATCACTCCCATGAGTGCTGCCTGATTTCCTAAACCACAGAACTGTGATCTAATAAAATCATTGTTGTCCGAAGCCCAATAAATAATCAAACACACAAAAAGTTACGTTCTTTGAGATAGTTATTGGATTCTTATCCATTGGCCTCTTTGCCTTACCTCCTGACTATTATAAATGGCATCTTTTTATAATCCTCATAATAACCTTGCACCATGTATATTATTATCCTTGTCTTACAGGTGAGAAAACAGGCACCACGAGAATAAGTAACTTGATTAAAATATGCAAAAGCGTTATAGACAAGAGTGAAAGCCAAGTCTGTCCAGCTTTAAACTCTTGGCTATTATCAAAGGAAGAATCTTAGTTACTGCTAATGTGATCACATCATTAAGAATGAAGTTTTTCTGGATGTTTCAGGCTCTGACTGCATGAATTTCAATTAGGGGTTGGCAAATTTGTTTTAAAAGGATGAGACAGAACATATTTTAGGCTGTAGGTCCTATGGTCCCCATGGCAAGTGCTCCATTTGGCTGTTCCCCTGTGAAAGCCACCATAGGCTGCATGTAAGCAAAAGATATGGCTGTGCTCCACAAATTTTTATTTACAAAATCAGCTGGTGGGCCAGATGTGGTTCTCAGGCCATAGGCTATAGACTCCTGATCTACACATCTGAGGTGATTATATTTGAATCTTTTTGAATTTTTGGAAAAGAACTTCAAATTCTAAATGAACTGTTGATGGCACTTCCATTCAAGCCAAATTTAAAACCAAAGTCTAGGTTTTATGAATTGTCAAGTTTAAACAGATTATATGTAAGTCAATGGGCTATGTAAATCAATGTAGGAGGAAGCAAAAAAAAACTGTACCTTTGGAAATATTGCTTTCGAGAAATCCCCTGAAAAGGATGGATTATAACATAAAGATAAACCAGGATGGTTTGGAACTTTCTACACACTTGCATTATCTATCAGAATATCTCTAGTTAATTGTTACTTGAATCCTTCCAAGTCCTAAAGAGATATTCCTGGTAATGATTCCAAAGTGTTTCATGAAGCTTTTTGGCCCTATTTGTGGGAACTCCTCCCTGCTACAGCCTGACAAGACCTCCTGACCTCTGTGGCTGACTTACTGGCTGTTTGACAGCTGTACATCTCTGTTATGTACAAGGTCAGAACAGAATATTCTCTGCTAACTGAAACTATGTGGGTACTTGGGGGTTGGGGAGGACTATTGGTAGTAGCTGAGAACTGCTCCTGGAGCTGGAAGAGTTTACGCTTTTTAAAGGGAGTTCATAAGGTCTTGAAAATCAAGGTCACGATTTTAACTTCTACAAAACTTCTCTTAGTCTCTATTCTTTTACTGTTAGTGGAACCACCTGGAATCATTTTAATTCATGTTGCTTATTAATTTTAATTATTTTGTCTTTCTTGTATTCTGGACCCTTTTGTCTAGTAATTTTGAAGTGACTTGAGTGCAAGAAATAAGAGTTTTCTTTTCCTCTTTTGTTATCATTTCTACCTCCTGACATATAATTGTGTTCAATTCTTTTTTAAATAAAGGAATAATGTCATTCCTACACTCTGTAGCCTAAGAATTGTCATGTCTTGCTTGACTCTTTTTCCTCAAGCTTTTTAGTATCAAATATATATATATATATATATACACATATATACATATGAAGACTTCCTATACCCAGGCTTTGGCAATCCAAAAATGCTCTGAACAGATTATGTAGTGTGATCATCAGGAGCTCCTAGTGCTATAATAGCATTTATTTTACAATTTGATCTTGTGAATTGGCCATCCATAAAATTTCCAATAACTTTGAATTTATTTATTCATTTAGAAGACATAATGTATATGCTTGGTGTATAACTTTAAGAGGCACAAAATAATATACAGTAGTAAAAAGTAATTTCTTCCCATCCTGTTCCACAGTCCTTGGTTTCTCATCATTATACCCAGTTTTTTAAGCATCCTTGGGTAGACAAGACATTTTCCTAAGCCAATCATACAGACTAACACTCCCTTTAGTTTACATATGCAGTAGCATATTGCACATAGTTCTCTATGTCTTGCTTTTTTCACTTATTATATTTTGGAAATATTTCCATTTTAATGCATATAGAAATGACTTTTAAAGATATCTGCTAGGGCGTCTGAGTGGCTCAGTCAGTTAAGTGTCCAACTTTTGGTTTTGGCTCAGATTGTGATCTTTGGGTTGTGAGATTGAGCCCTGCATTGGACTCTGTGCTGAACTTGGAGTCTCCTTGAGATTCCCTCTATCTCTCTCCCTCCCCTTCTACCTCTCCCCACCCCCCGTTCACTCTTTTTCTCTCTCTAAATAAAGAAATAAAAATATCTGCTAGTATTTTATTGTGTGAGTAGACTGTAGTTGACTTACAAATATTTATTGATGTACATTTATGTTGTTTTTAAACATTTTGCCCTTGCAGGCAATGTCGGAATAAATATCCTTCGACATATGTCTTTGCTCACATGTGAGAGACCATGTGTAGGATGATTTCCAAGAAATAAAACTGCGAGTCAAAGCAATCTGCATTTTGCATTTTATTAGATGTCTTCAAATTGACCTCCATAACATGCAATGATATACGTTCAGAGCAGCAGTGCACCCTTTCCAGCTCCCATTCCCTATACACACAATGCCTCATCAAACTTTGACTTCTGTTAATCTGATAAATTAGAATTCTTTCCTTAGAGTTTTTAATTGTAGTTTTGTTTGCTGAGGACTACTTAAGATTTTCATCCCATTTTGTACGTGATTGTTGACCTTTTTTTCTTGATTTGTAGTTCTCTGGATATTAGGAAAATGAGGGCTTTGTGAGACATACATATTAAAAGGTTCTTTTTCAACTTTTGTCTTTTCTTTCTTAATATAGTCAATTTTGTCAATCTTTTTGGGTTTAGAAAAAAGTATATAATAGTGTTACAGTGTATAAAAAAGTTTACCCACATTTTCTTCTAGTACTTTTATAATTTATTCTTTTTCTAATTTAATGTTAGATTCACCTAGAAATTTTGTAATAAAAAATGGACTTCTTTTTTCACAGAATGTTATCAAGTTGACAAAACTTCACTTATTAAAGAATTTATCTTTTTCCCACCTCCAGCAACACCTCCTTTATCATGTTATAACTTTATGTACTTGGTTTTTGTATTCTCTGTGTCTGCATTCTTTTCCTCAAAATGGTGTTTTTCTATGTGCACATTATTTATTTTTTTCTTTAAAATATTTTAACACTCCAGTTTTCTTATCTTTTCATTTCTAGAATTGTTCTAAATATGCTTGCACAAGAATATACTTTTGCACATGAACTTTAGAAGTAGTTAAGTTTAAAAGTTTTCTATTTGTAGTTTATAGTGGGATAAACTATAATTTATAGATTGACTTAGAAGGAATTGGTATGTTTATATTATTATCTTCTTGCCTGAGAACAGAGTATACCTTGCTTTATACTCAGGTCCTCTTTGAACTATTAAAAAATTTTTCTCACAGATCTAACTCATCACTTGTTAGGTTTACTTCTAGTGTTGTTTGTGATGGCTCTTGGAAATAATATCTTTTCTTCCATTTTAATTTTTCTAGTTGATAGTTGCTTATGTATACTAAGGCTATTGATTTTTGTATACTTGTTTTGAATCTATTTACTTTACAGAAATCTCTTATTGTATATGAATAATTTTTTAGTTGATTGGCTTGGGTTCTTTCTAGACCTACAATCATATCCTCTAATAGATAATTTGTACTCTCTTATTAAAATGTTTTGTCTCTTAATTTTTTTCTTCTTGCCTTGACTGTTACCCCCATGACAAAAGAGCTAAATAACTATGTTAATGGAAGATAGATATCCTTATCTTGTTTCCAACCTCAATGAGAATGCTTCTAGTATTTTTTAGCATTAAGGATGAGGCTGGGTTTTGCTTGAAATATATGATCAGAAGATATTTCAATATATAGATTTAAATATTTAAATAAAGAAATGCTTCAGGTGAGGTGTGTATACATATATATGTGCGTCTATACACACATATATATACATATATGTATATACACATAAATAAATGTGTATATTTAAGGAAATACTTGAAATTTTTCAGGTGATTTTGTGAAATGTGTATAGGAAAATGTTTAAATGTGTCCAAGTGATTTAATATTTTTTTCTTCTACATTCCTCTCTGGTCTCACAAAACATATGAGCTGCCTCTGCTTTTTGTCTCATATATCTCATCCTTTATTCTCTGGAGTAGGTTTATTGACATGGCTAAATAAAAATTGAATTGTACAGGCTCCAGAGCTTATCCTAATTGCACCCCAGGGTTATAGAATTCTCGACATATTGAATCAGCCAATTGGAAAGAGGCCATAATATTTCTCCTCTACAAGGCATTTCAAGAAGTTTAATTGGATATTGTGAGCTCCACCAACTTCACTAAACAAAGAGATCTTAAAACACAAATATGGTGGGGCCCTTGAAGTTGATAAATGGTTGCTAACTTGCATATGATGGTGAATTTTTTTTAAAGATTTTTTTTGAAGCAGGCTCCCTATGAGGAGCCTGATGCAGGACTCAATCCCAGGACTCCAGGATCACTACCTGACCTGAAGGCAGATGCTCAACCATCGAGCCACCCAGGAGCTCCTGTGATGGTGAATGTTATGTGTCAACTTGACTGGGCCATTTGGTCAAATGTTATTCTGTATCTTTCTCTGAGAATGTTTTTGAGGAAATTTCATTTTAAATTGATAGACTTGAGGGGCAGCCCTGGTGTCTCAGCGGTTTAGCGCCGTCTTCAGCCCAGGGCGTGATCCTGGAGACCCGGTATCGAGTCCCATGTCGGGCTCCCTGCATGGAGCCTGCTTCTCCCTCTGCCTGTGTCTCTGCCTCTCTTTTTCTCTCTGTGTGTCTCTCATGAATAAATAAATAAAATATGTTTTAAAAAATTGATAGCCTTGAGTAAAACAGATTGCCCTCCATAATGTGGGAAAGCTTCACAAATCAGTTGAGGGCCTGAATAGAACAAAGACTAATCTTCACTTCTCATTCCCACCCTGAGCAAGACTTCAGATATTAACTGCAACAATGATTTTTCCCTGGGACTGTAGCCTGTTGGTCCACTCTGCATATATTTTTTAAAGATTTTATTTGTTTATTCGTGAGAGACACAGGGAGAGAGAGAGAGAGACACGGGCAGAGGAAGAAGCAGGCTCCATGCAGGGAGCCCGATGTGGAACTCGATCCTGTGACCCCAGGATCATGCCCTGAGCCAAAGGCAGATGCTCAACCGCTGAGCCACCCAGGGGTCCCACCTTGCATATTTTAAACTTACTGGTCTTCACAGTCATGAGCTAGTTTTTAATATTCTCTCTCTCCTTCCTCTCTCTTTAGACACACACTGTCTTTCTGGAGAATCCTAACTAACATATTTTTTTCTACCAAATTGTGACAGGAAACAGGAAGAATTTTCTTCATTATTTTACTACTTCTGGAACAAATTCTGAGATGTTAGATTTACTTTTGTTGGCTTGAGGGAAACGAGTACAATAGGAGAATGAGATCCCCTCCCAAACTCTGGACATTCCCACTTTTGCTGGAGAATGAAAGTAGAAATAACCAGAGAAAAACAGGCAGTGATCTGGGCCTGTGGAATTTCTGGCCTGGCTGCAGTTCTGGGAGCTTTACAAGTTTTATAAGAAATCTTATCCTTGGACTTTCTGAGTCTTGTATTTATTTGAAAGTCTTGGACCTAGACTTAGGTCTACTCCTCTTTTTCCTCTTTCTATTCCTTCTGTCGTTGTCAGGCTTAGCTCCCTGGGGTCTATTGTTTCTTGTTCCTTCCTCAGCTAAAAGTAAAATGAGCCCAATCAATTACACATTGTTGTACAAAACTGCTATCTTCCTGGAATAATTATTTCTCCTCTATCCCCCCATCTTCTTCCAACTTGAAGCCGGCAGGGCACCAGCTTTAGAGCTGGAGTTTATGTCTTGGAGACACACTCAGTAGTTGTCATGTGGCCTCTTGCAGCCTCATTTTTCTTACCTGTAAAATGGTCACACAGTACCTACCCTACAGATTGTTGTGGAGATTAAGTGAAATCACACATGTGAAGCACCTGGCACAGTTTTCAATGCATAAAGGGCTTCAATAATGGTATTTTCTCCCAAGATTTTCGAATTTTTTAAGACCCTGCACAAATGTAACCTTCCATGTTATGGCAATCAATCCACTGGGGCTGCTAGAAAGAGATACAGGCTCAGAATACAGATAGGATTATCAGAGATGTTTTGCAAAGATACTCAAGAATATAAATAGGAGCTAAGCACTCTGGATTTTATTTTTATTTTTTCTGACCAAAACATATAAAGGGACCTTCACAGTGAACTAGAAAAATAGCCTTGCATTTGTAGGGATGATAACCAGAGTTCCAAGAACATGCTTTATCTTGGTTCATCTAAAAGAAAGGGTCCAGTGGCAGTGACATGCTGCCACTCAAAATAGGTACAGAACATCTATATTAGAGTGGTTTTAGAGAGGGTTGTGGTAGGCAGAATAATGGCCCTCCAGAAATGTCCATGCCCCAACCAGTACAAACTTCAGACACTACCCTACATGGTAAAAGGGACTTTGCACATGAGATGAAGATTACAAATCTTAAAATAGTTTATCCTAGATTACCAAGTGAGCCCAGTGTAATCACATGGGCCCTTAAAAGTGGAAGAGTTGGGGCAGAAATGGCAGTCAGAGATGCAGGAAGAGGAAACAGAAAAGATGCAGAAGCAGGCTATGACGGTGGAGGAAGGGGACCTGAGCCTGGAATGCAGGCAGCCTACATGCTGGGAACGCTCCGATGCTGCCCTGCTGACACCTTAGTGTCAGCACAGTGAGACCTATACAGAAAGCCAGCTGAACCCCACTATTCGGGGATTCCTGCTACAGGAACTGTGAAATAATAGGTAAGTGTTGCCTGAAGCTGTGGGAATTTATGACAACAGCAATAGCAGATGAGTGCAGAGGACTTCCCAGAGATGCTTCATTTACCTGGTACCAAACCTGCATATGAATGCTTCAGCTCCCACACATGTCCTCGGTGCCATCGGTTATAACAAAGCAGGGATCAGAAATCAAAGCAGCATATGCCCACCCCCCACAAATACTGGGTTAGGGCCACTTTGATTAAAAGGTAGTAATATGGGGTGCCTGGGTGGCTCAGTCAGTTAAACATATGCCTTGGGCTCCGGTCATGATCTCAGAATCCCTAGATAGAGCTCTGCAAAGGGCTTCCTGCCAGTGAGGAGTCTGTTTCTCCCTCTCACTCTGCCTCTCCACCTCCCGCCCCCCCCCCCACTTGTGTCCTCCCTTCTCTGGTCCTAAACTGGAAGAGGGGACAAAAATGAGAGAAACTGTTAATTATTAAATTGGTCCTGGTCTTTTGAGGTTCAATATTACAGAAGTTGTTCAACTTCCTGGATTGTCACTAGAGGAGGCAATCTGGCTTCCTGTAAGCATTAGGCATGGCAGGCTGGCCTCCTGGGCTATTCATTGTAGTTACAGGAGTTGGCTCCCTAGGCGGGTAGCTGCAGGTTGTGGGGCAGAGCTCTGTTTTGATATACAGACCAGCCATTGTCCATTTTTTCTCAAATAGATAAATATATTTTTTAAAAAGGTAGCAGTATAAATGTGGGCTCACAGTACTGAAAATGTCCCCTTGGCTCAGTACAGTTGAAAAAGTCTCTCATCCTCTTAGGCATGACTTGATTGTGCAAGCTGTTCAATCATTTAGCAAATACGTACTGAGAGCTGACAAGCAATAATTAATTCCAATAATTCATTCATCCTAATTTATGACTAGGAGTGAAGATGACCAAGTGAAGATGACCATTTTGACCCAGAGTGAAGTACTCTCATGTCTTCCCTGAAATACTGTACAACAATGTTCTTTCTACCTTTTCTGCTTCCCCTGTGACCTTTGCTCCTAAAGTACAAGAGCTAAGAACAGGCTTCTTGGTGAGAGAAATACATTCACAGTATTTGACCTGTATAATCATTATTTTAAACAGCCTTTGGTTTTTATTTATTTCATCTTTTTATTATTGCAACCTTACCCTTCAATCCTTGCTTGGACGGTTCAATATGAAATTACAGAGAAGCATGACAGACAAGGCCACCTCCTTCCTGGTTTACTAACATTATAGGCCTAAGTGTGAAACTCAAACCTCTTGTGTTCATATTCCAGCTGTTCTGTTTTGGCAACAGATTTTTTTTAATTGTGCATTCCTGGAGTAAGCCACAGTTGCCTGTCTGTCACGGCACGCATGTCTTGCTGTTTTAAACCCTAACAACTTTGTGTCTTCTGGACAATGTCATGTTATCCTGACCTCATTCAATCAGGCTTGTTTGGGAAAAGCAAATCATTTGAAAAGACAATGCCACTTCTTTAGTGGTTAGTGTTATTTTTGTAATATCAGCTCTAAATATTTGATAATTTTTGTAATAGAACATTTCAGTATTCCCCTGGCTTTTTCATTCACACTACATTCATTAGCCCCAGAGAGTTTGAACAAGTTGTCATACTTCTCTTAGAAGTTGAATGTGTGGAAGTAAACACAAAGGCCAATTAAATGAGAAAAGCAAAGGCGATTTATTCAGAGCTTGCCACAGCCAAGGAGTCAGCCTCCACCACTGGTATTTGGCAGAGATTCAAAGGCAGGGAGAGGAGTGGGAGAGCTCTATGGTAGAAAAAGGGAAAGGAGCAGGTGTCCCCTGATCAGAGGCTGTTGGCAAAGGGAAGCTGGAAGCAGAGCATGCTGTGTGATTGGTTAAGGGAATATTTGGCTTTCTCTGGTCCTAAACTGGAAGAGGAGACAAAAATGAGAGAAACTGTTAATTATTAATTAGGTCCTGGTCTTTTGAGGTTCAATATTACAGAAGTTGTTCAACTTCCTGGATTGTCACTAGAGGAGGCAATCTGGCTTCCTGTAAGCATTAGGCATGGCAGGCTGGACTCCTGGGCTATTTGTTGTAGTTATAGGAAGGAGTTGGCTCCCTAGGCGGGTAGCTGCAGGTTGTGGGTCAGAGTTCTGTTTTTACATACGGTCCGGCCATTGTCCATTTTTATAGTGTTTTTCAAGTGTACCTCTGAGCTTTTGAAAATAGGCTTTTGGTTCTGCACTCTGCAGTAAGCACAAGTCCAAAGCACACTTCCAAAGAAATTTCCTTTGTTAAGGTTTTGGACATGGGTCTAAGGAAAGATATGAGGCTTTATATTATAAACAAGTCACGCATGAACCTAAATTCTGATAGAGAATCAGCTCTGCTTCAAAGAGCTCCTTTAAAAAAGAGATACTTGAAGCTTACAGTTTCCATATGATTTTCTTTGAGACATTTAGATGGACATCTGAAGAAGCACATGAAAATCTCTCTTAAAGACCCTGAACATGAATGGGCATTGAGGATCCTCCGAGATGGACACTGAACATATATACTTGCAATTTTTAGGTCTTACAAAAATCACTTTCACAGAAGTAGAGGGAGATCAAGTATGGCAATGGAAACAGGGTTATCATAAAACAAAGGCTGTTTCTACTCTTACATAGAACATTATACTTCTACATTTGTTCCACCGTATGTTAACTGTTGCTTAGTCATCAGTTCTTGGGGTCACACAGGTCAAGCATAGACCATGAGTTCTGTAACTATTAAGTACTTATCATCTTAACCCATCTTAACTTGGGAAAAGATGTAAAAAATCATGTTTGGAAAGCATTTGAGTCTTCTGATGAAAGATAAGCTACCAACCATTATTTCCTACTTAGTCCTTCCAGCATCTTTGCTTTAATGAAAACCCAGATTATGTTCTCCATTTGATGAAAGGTGCTATGGGTGAGCCAGGCAGCCAATGACAGAAAGATGGAGTCTTTCAAGTGGACACCAAGGACTATTCTAATGAAATCAATTGACTATACCCCTAAAGCTTGGAAAATTGGTCCATCTCTTCCTGATTTAACAGTAGAATATCTATTTTAGAATATCAGATAGCTTGCCCTGAAAAATACCTTCCTGTGTTCTTACAGTCTGTGAAGACTTCCTTACTCATTCTTTTCCGGAAAGTCCGTTCTTTCACCTATTAATGTAATGGATCGCTCTGCATCATTTTCTTCCTTATAGAAGTTTTCAGGAGTAACCCATGGGAGAACAGATTCCTTTAGTATTGGATTCTGTGGATATTTTCATTTCACTGCTAATTTTTTCCTATAAAATGATAAAGAGCACTTCAAAATTATTTTATAAGCACAAACCTGACTCAGATTTTTTTCTCATTTCAAATAATTTAGGGTAGAAGGACCTATTAAGCATGTACACAGAGAAACGTGTGATTTAACATTAGCGTTTTTCAATTCTTTTGTGTTCCTGGGCGGTACTCCTCAATGATCTGTGGCATTATGCTAGAATAATTATGCCACAGCAAAGATAATTTTTTTCTTAAGACTTTATAGTCTCTTTGACTTTTCCTACCCTCCCCCCACTCAAGGAAATCTTAACTCATAATAAGATAAAAAAAACTACTAGTACTAGTAATTTATTATTAATATGCTTTCCAGAAAATCCCAAAAGACCATGTACTGTAAATGACTATACAGGGTATCTAGATGAACTTGGGGTTATTCAGTCAGCCTCCTGAAAGCCATGTAGAGCAATGGCCATCATTCTGTCTGGAAGAAAATTCAATAAAGGGTTTTCAGTCAGATGCAATGTGCTGGTGACAATTCACAAAGTGCAAATGTTTCCCACAACACAATGTCCCACCATTGGTCCATCATCTAAAACCAGGGAATTGGCAAGACTTCTAGAATAATTAAAGGTATATTTCTCAACAATATGATTGTTAATGATTCAGAGTCAGACAAACATCTGATAAAAAGAACTGACAATTTTGTAAAGGCAATTCTAATTACATTATACAGCCAAATGATCTGTTTCCATACTGACATTCTGATGACCTGTTTGTTTGGTTTTGGCTTTGTTCTAGTTCTTATTTCATTCTGACTTGTATTTCATTTAATTATTTACATGATTATCTTTCTCATTCAACTTTTTTTTAATGGAGGTAAAAGGACTTTTTAGGTGATATATTATGGGATATATCTTTGTATCTGGAGTCCATGGTGAATTTCTCCAAAAGCTATCTCAAGGTGAATGAAATTTATTATTTAAAATTATCCAATAAAATGGACCCATAGTAGCAAAAGTATTTCACAAAATGGCTCAAAATGGAAGAAACAGCTTCTAAATGTCCATAGCATATAGCTAAGAACGTATGCCAACAGTGTAACATGGGAACACAGGACATTCCTTCCTCCCAGGTCCTTCTGATCATGTAGGGAATAGTTTATACTAACACTGTGCTGCAGACTCAAGCTTAAAATACCAATTTTGCAAGAACAATGCAAAAGTTTCTTGGGAAGAAATTGTATTAAAAACCGTTTACACCATTAAAATGGTGTGATTACTGTGATTCAACTACGGGTTACTCAAAAAATTCTTCAAGACATTAGAAGCTTAAAATGACAGAGTGAGCCCAAATTTAACTAAACTGAGCCATTATACCACTTCACTTAAAAGCTTTTATTCATTCACTCATTTAATCATCCATTCATTTATTTATTCAATAAATATTTATCACTGGCATACTATGACACACTGACCCTTTACATATATTATATCTAATCTTCTCATTCAAGCTGAGGAGTTCATTTTATTATATCTATTTTACAAATGTGGAAATCCCTCAGAAAGATTAACTTTCCCAAAGCCACATATGTAAGCAAGTGATAGAACTATTACTTAAAATGAAGTTTGGCTTTCAAACTTGGAGGTTTTGCCCTTGACATCACTCTATTTCCTGATCAATAATACTTAACTTTCATCAAAAATATTTTCCCAAGTCATGTTCCCTGAAACATGAATCCTATAAAATGTTAGCAATTATAAAAAAAGGTTTGGGATGGGGCAGAGTTCCATGGTCAAACAAGTTTGTAGTGCATTGGTAGATACTCTCATTCTCAATTATCCACTCTCCTTTTCCTTTTAAGAGAATCATGCACGCTACCAACTGCTGTGTGATACACAGTGTTTTCTGGGAGATGGATAGACATTCTTTGGCTAATGGAATGTGAGCATCCAAGCATAACTCCAAGATGCCTTGGAAGTTTCTGCTAGCCTCCTTGCTCTCATATCTGCTACAAGAATAGCATGTTCTAGGCCATGTATATTCTTTCAGCCCAAGTCCTGGAATGGGCAGACATGTGGATCAGAGCTATGATAACCTGCATCTATTCACATGTATATAAAAAGAGATCTTCACCGTGTTGAAAGCTACTGAAGCTGAGGGGTTGCTTGGTACTGCAACAAAGCTAACCAATATAAAAATACTGCACAGAGTGTCCTCCTCTAAGATATTCATAAAGAATTACACGTTTTAGGTTTTGGGAAGTCCAACAGTGAAGAAAATGTTTAGAAAACCTAGTGGATCCAACACACAAACACTTATATGTGCTCCCTCATTAATTGCTGTTTAAATGTCAGTTAAAGGGATTTAAAAAACAGGAAATAGAAAAGAAGTAAAGAACAGACAAGAGACACCATCCAAATTCTGAAAGTTACAAAGCAGAATGTGCATTAGTTGAGGGAGAAAACAAACTGTGGCAGAACATGAAGTTTAAAATTCAGGGAACAAAAAGAATGTCCTAAAAGCTTCCAGAGAGGTTAAAAAAATAATACAAGTCGGGTCTCATCTAAAGAGGATTGGGGATGAGAAGAATGGGAGGAGGCACCAGTATTTTTATTTAAGTTTGTGGAAGCATCTGATTTTTAAACATTGTGTTCTTTTGTTACTTGATAACAAATAAAACTTCAATTAAAAAAAATTTAAAAATACTGTTAACTAAGCGTGCCCACTTATTTGACCATAATCACTACTGTCCTGGTTCTTGAGGAACAAATGGTCTGTGAATCTCCTTTTTTTTTTTTTAATTTATGATAGTCACACAGATAGAGAGAGAGAGAGGCAGAGACACAGGCAGAGGGAGAAGCAGGCTCCACGCACCGGGAGCCCGACGTGGGATTCGATCCCGGGTCTCCAGGATCGCGCCCTGGGCCAAAGGCAGGCGCCAAACCGCTGCACCACCCAGGGATCCCTGAATCTCCTTTTGAGAAAAACTTGCCTGACAGAGATGAAAACAAAACAAAACAAAGAAAAACTTTGCCAAGGAGTAAACATGTAACTGTACTCTTGAGCCTTTTGCCTATGTATCAATAGTGCCTAATGGAAAAGGAAATCACACAGAGTTCAAGTGCACTGTGCATGAAGCACCAACCTGGTCCCTTCCTTTTCTGTGCAATTTTCCACTGCTTACAGTTGGGTCAGCAACTTTCTATGGATTTAACTGAGGGGAGTAGGAAGGCCTTTGTAAAATTCGATCTTGCCCTAGCATACCAACAACTGCTCTTTGATGATAGTATTCCAGATACCCAAGCCATCATCATTCATCAAAGAAATTGCCAACTTACATTCCTTCACTTTGGAATTTCTGTTGTCTTTCTGTTGAATTTCTGTTGTTTTCCATTGCTTTGTGAAGAATCTGGTTTCTAGAATTTCTGATGAGATACCACATTTCAGTAGGTATTATAAAATTCTGGGGTTTGGGGAGATACAAACTTGATATTCCAAGTATATCTGCCCAGGAGCATTCTCCTTTCAATATATAATACTTCTATGATAGTAACCAGATAGACTTTCTGGAAGCTCCATTGCACTGTTGCCTCATATTGAACTTACTCTCAACTTTGATCTAAAGGGTTGTTAAAACTCTTTTCACACTTACCACTGTTAAGCCCAGTCTCAACAATATTATATTTGGATTCAAGTTTTTGACTTTATATTTACCTACCCCAAATGTGGAAGGGTAGCCTAAAAGATCCTTCTGAACCATATTCTGTCACTTAATGCATATTTCCGCCCTCACAGCTTCATGTAACTCACAAATTTTATAAACATCCTATTGCTTAAAATCATGAACCAGAATCAAGAAAACCAATCAGGGCTTTTAAGCAACTATTTATTCATCAGTTTCAAAGGTGCTCAGCTGTAATCTTATCCAAACCAAATTTCCCCAGCATGTCCACTGTGTTTTATGTTAAATAACTTGTTGAATTCCAGAACCATTATATCTATCACTTTCTGCTCTGACAGTCTAGTAATCCTTTCAGAAAAAGAAAATGTAGATAATCGTACATGAATTTTAAATCAACACATTGTAGGTTGGAAATCACGATTCTTTCTTCTAAAGATTACCTCACAAACCATTCTTTCTAAGACATTAATTTTAGAATTTTCCTTAAGATGGCTGTCATGAGTAAAATAATCTATTTTCTTCTTTTGAAGAATCGAAACAATGTGTAGTCATGAACTGTTAGATCTTTTCTTCATAGGTTTTCAAAAAACATTGGCAATGTCTCATGTATCTTTTTAAAAGTAATTTCAGTGTTCTGAGACATAATTTGCCCAGACCATACTATTTTTTTTCTCTTCTGAGGCTTCAACTTCTACTCTTTATTTCTTTCTAATGATTATTGTCCTACAGCTCGCAGATAAAATAAAAATAAGTTTTGAACAGCACTATGAACTGTAAATGTAGAGAGGAGAATGAGGATAGTGAACTCAGCGGTAGTAAGGAGCTATCTTTAAACCCCCAAATATCAGTAATTACATTAATTTTACATTGATAAAGCCTTCTAGTAAAAGACAAGGTTCGTCACATGAAATAAAGCACAAAATCCAATTATATCCTGCTTACAATTTGACATTTATAATATGAGGATATAGGGAGTTTGGTGATACAAGGATGAAAAGAAAGATATCCTATGCAAACATTAACTGAAAAAATGCAAAGGTATTAATGTCAAAGTAGTCTTTATGGGGAAATCATTCCTGTATAAAAAGAAGGATAGTTTATAATGATTAATTCACCAGGAAGATATAACAATTCTAATGATAATGAAAAAAGGCACAAGTAACTAATATCAGGAATTTTTTTAAGACTATCTTTTTATCTTTTGAAAAACATCAAAATTTTGAGATAGTTTATTATAAACATATCTCAAATTTTGACATTTAGATAAAATGTAAAGTTCTTAGAAAATACAGCTTATAAGGGATCCCTGGGTGGCTCAGCGGTTTGGCGCCTGCCTTTGGCCCAGGGCGCGATCCTGGAGTCCCCGGATCAAGTCCCCCGTCGGGCTTCCTGCATGGAGCCTGCCTCTCCCTCTGCCTGTGTCTCTGCCTCTCTCTCTCTATGTCTATCATGAATAAATAAAATCTTTAAAAAAAATACAGCTTATTAAAGTGAACACAATACTTAACAGAAAATCTGGATAGTCCTATACCTATTAAAGAAGTTGGATGCAAAATTTAGAACTTCCCACAAAAACACTCTAGGCACATTTATCTTCATGGGTGAATTTTTTCAAACAATGTGAAAAATAAATATCACTAATTTTATACAAAGTTTTCCAGAGTGAAGAAGAAAGAAAAAATATACCCCAATTTATTTTATGAATCCAACATAACTCTGATACTAAAACTTGGAAAAAAATATAAAAGAAAAATTATAGGCTAACTTCATTAATATAAATACAACAATCCTAAATAAAATATTAGCAAAATGAAGTTATTCATATATTGAAGAGGATCATATTCTGAATACATAAAAACATTTAGAGGTCTGTGGGAGGCAGGCAGCCAGATAGAAAAATGGGCAAGAAAATTGAATAGATCTTTCACAAAAGAAATATTTGCATGGCTAATAAATGTATGAAAAGATATAAAACCTAAGTAGAATCAGGGAAATGAAAATTAAAGTCATCGTGTCTATCAGACTGACTGTAATTAAAAGACTGACTATAAGACAAGGGCTGTTGGGGAACAGAAATCCCCACACTTTGCAGCTGAAAATGCAAGTTGGTATAACTACTTTGAAAATCTCTATGGAATTAACCATTGACTTTAATCATATGCATATCCTATCTATGGCCCACCATTTCTACTAAGTATGAACCTGCCCAATAGAAACAGATGGAAATATATACCCAAAGACATGTACAGAAATGTTCATAGCAACATGTTTGGTAATAGACGAAAGTGGGAAATAATGCAAATATCAATCCAAAACAGATTGGGTACCACCTATGAGTAAGATTGTGTTGTATTTTTCTTTTTTAGTCTGACTTATTTCACTTTGCATAATACGCTCTAGGTCCATCCATGTTGTCGCAAATGACACAATCTCATCCTTTTCTGTGGCTGAGTAATATTCTGTAATCCACTATTTGATATTCCATACCATGTCCTCCTTATCCATTGGCAAAACAGAGAAAATGAGTCACTCTGTTGTACACCTGAAACTAATGTAACATTGTGTATCAATTACACTGAAATAAAAAAAAAGAACTGTTAATAAAATATAAAGGTAAAAAAGGAAGTAAAGCCAAAAAAAAGCAGATTGGATAAATTATGGTTTATTCAAATAACAGAAGACTATAGAATACATAGACCAAATGAATGTTACATATAGCAACAGCAAAGAATCTCATATACATACTGTTGAGTGAATAACACCGAAGACAGCACATACATACGAACCCATTTATATGAAGGTCAAAATCAGGCAAATTTGTAGCGTTTGAAGTCCAGGTAATAATTATCTTTGAGAATAAGGGAAGGAAGGGTTAGTATTTGTGAAGTGGGGTAGGGAAGAAGTTTCTGGGGTGCTGGTAATGTCCTATTTCTTTATGTGTGTGCTAGTGACATCGATATGTACATTTTTGTATATATACACTTTTTTCAATTAGCTTAAAAAGATTGACATAGTTCCATATTGGTGAGGATGCAGAACAGGAACAATTCTTATTTAGTGCTGGGAAGATCAATTCATACAACTGTGTTGGAAAACATTGGCGTTAACCAACAAATGAGACGATTCATGGCAAGATCTAGCACATCCATTCTAAGGTGTATACCTGAAGAATCTCATCTAAATATGCCTTAGAATACCTGTGGCATTGTTACCAACCTGAAAATCAACCACCTGTCCATGGACATATGCACATATAAGCCATCGTGTAGCCAAAAAAACGATTGTAATAATATAAAGGAGTGAACTATCCCTAACATGAATGTGGATGAATTCTGCAAACGTGATGCTAAGCTAAGAAAACAAGACACAAAAGCACATATGTAGTGTAATTTTGCTAATGGAGGTTTGGAAACATGTAAAAGTATTGTTTTATGAATCCTATAACAATTTGAAATTAAGTAAAATTATAAAAAATGGTAAGGACATTATTATCACAAACTTCAGAAGGATGATTACACATAAGGGGTGGCAGGGAATAACCAATTGGAAAGAGCCAGAGGCTTGGTTTTCTGCGGATAGTGCCAACTTTCTGACCTCAGTGAGTTTTCATGAATTTTTAACCTATGCATATTTGTAAAACTGAAAATATATGTGTTTTTCCATTTTATATGTAATATTTCAAAGCAGAGAAAAGGTGAAATACTTGCTGAAGAATGTATATATTATTCCATGACTTGTTTTTCCATAATAATTATTTATATTGCAAAATCCTGATTTTATTCCTGAGGTCAATTATTATACTATCTTGGTCATAGAGTGTGCAGCATATTTGGACATCATTCATATGAAATTATTGATTCAGATCTATCGGTTTACTGATTCTGATATTGAAAAAAAACTAAAGAGCAAAGACTGCAGACCCAGATCATTCTCAGAGTCCAGGAAAGAGCACAACTGAGTGAAGAGGATCTATGGTAATATATCATGAGCAAGTTTTTAGGACAAACATCTTGAATAACTACTTAAGACACCGTAGAGCCAACAAAACACCCAAATAAAATATATCCAAATAGGAGAGCAGGCAAATATTTTTGATCCATTCAAAGAAGATGGCATCTGCCAGGCTCTTTTGTATCACACACTCCAATTCTGGGTGTTCAACTTGTAACACGCTCACCGCTGCATACCAGCCCTGTCAATACATTTGATATTTCTAAAAACGTACCTTCCTTCACTCAAGCTATTGCCATCTTTCCTCACTTCCCCCAAGAAATGACGAAGGAAAAAGAAGAGTAAAGATGAATACAAAATGCCAAAGCCGGCTTTGCAAGGAGGTTAAGTCAATCTGCAACTCAGGTTGTTCTTATTAAGTGTGAGCAATTCACTGAGGATGTCTTGCTAGACTTTTCTTCAGTTATGTCCATCAAATCTAATTTAGGATTTACAAGCTAAGAAGAGAGAGTTTCTTGGATGTTGCTCTGAATGTTCACACTTGTCATTTCTACCACAGTAATTCGTCTTTAATAGATTGCATTTTGCTGGACTAGGGAGGACAAAGATTATAAAGCTGCATTAAAACAGATCCAAAGTACAGAGCCGCTCTCAGTGTTATCAAGCCGTTCAACTGTGAAGGCACCTGCAGCAGAGCCATTTGCAGTGGACATTGTCATTTTTTTCCCATGGAATTGTGAAGTTGAATTACAAGGTACCAGCGTGATTGAGGAGCAGACTTCTGCTTGACAAAAGTTATTTGGACAAAGGTATATAGTACTGGACATGTGTGGCAGCTATGATCTGGGATGCTATTTTTATTTTGGGGGGATAATTTATTAATTTAGGGGAGTAGTAGCCCAGAATAGCTCTGAAGCTATAAAAAAATACCTGTTTCTCTGAATGGCTATTTATTTCTTTCTATCTTTTATTTAGTGTCCTTTTAATTTTTTTATTTTGAAACTTCTAACACAACAAAATAGCACCGCAGAAATGACGCTCCAGTTCACCCTAGCAATCTGTTAGTATTCGATGTAGTAAAAAAAAAATTTAAGTTATTTCTTGGCCTTTTTCCAAGTGTCTGAAAAGACCACATTTCCCCCTTGGTGGTTTGCAGGGACTACGTTTTAAAGGGGGAAAGAAGTAAGTAATAATAAATACAGGCAGGAAAACAAATCCTCAAATTTCTCTAGTTTTGCCGTTTGGCCAACACAACTGTCTGTGTGGGCTACTGGCGAATTTGGAGCCAATAAGACTTTTCCCTTAACTTGGTCTTGTCTCAGGCCATGACACTAATCCAGAATTGCTTCCTTTCACAGTACAGCTTTGGTTTGACATCTACCCTCCATAGAACACTACTCTCCTTAATGGAGGCATTTAATGAATTTGGGTGTAGCATATGTGGTTGATGTCCTGGGGGTCCTATTTGTAGACTGCAGCGGTGCTGCTGCTCATCCAGACTCCAGCCTTCTCTGGGGGATTGTTCTTGTGTGTTCAGAGCTTCCTTGTTAGAAGGTACATGGGTGGGATGCCCTCCCTCACTATCACCCCAGGGGGGTCAGACTGAGGTAGGGGGGATACGAAACACCCACTCTCACCTCTAGTAGGATAGACTTGAGGGTTAATTTAAACTCTAGTGTTTCCCAGCTAGATGTGGGCAAGTACTGACTTCTTTTGAAGCCACTGCATTGCTTAGCTACTCCTTCCTCCCCACCTGGCTGCTCTCCCTCCCCAGTAGGGTTCTCCTGAGAGCACTGTAAAGAACTGGGGAGGATTGGAGATGGGCCAGAGCCAACGCATTAGCCTGCCACAGTTCCATGGATGCTGGAAGAAGAGAGAATGCTTGTATCGGAGACAAGGGACGATTTCTCACCTATAGCAAGGCAGTAGCCAGAGTCATCTTTGTGGAACTTGGTGCCCCAGTCCCTGTACCCAGAAAGCCAAACAATGACTTGACATCAAGTCTCGTTACAGGGGAAACTCCTTGAGCTTAGGGATGTTGAACCTTCTAGAGCAGGAAGTGAGCAAACCACCCCTTTGTGCATTGGCTTTACTATCTTTATTTTCCAAAGCAGATCACCATGCAAAAATTCTTGAGAAGGTAGCCCAGAACACAGGCAGCTGATTCCTCTGACTGCCGAACATACAGAAACATGCCAGACCCAGGGGCCCCTGAGTGGTTCAGGTCCTTAAGCATCTGCCTTTTGGCTCAGGTCATGATCTCAGGCTCCTGGGATCAAGCCCCAGGTCAGGCACTGCACTCAGCAGGGAGTCTGCTTCTCCTTCTCCTTCTACCCTCCCCACCCCCCCCCTGCTTTCTCATTCTCTCTCTCACTCTGTCTTAAATAAATAAATAAATAAATAAATAAATAAATAAATAAATAATCTTAAAAAAAAAATGACAGGCCTAAAGAGATTGTCATTCAGCAGTATGCTACTCTTATTTCTACATCTTCTTGGTGTTTGAAAAAAGTAACCCACTACTACACTACTTTGTCAATGATTTTGATTAGCCTGACTTACTGAGGTGGGCACCCAACTGTTCAACTGGCTTCATATGGGTTAAGGCTGATCTGATAGTCCTCCAGGGTAAGGCCAACCTGCAGTATTGATTTCAGCTGCACCCAAGTCGCAGACTCAGCTGAATAAGTCTCATATACTATAGGCATCCATTTTAGAAAGTGAAGAGTTCTCTCCTTCATTTCCATGTTGACCCTTCCACTTTGTCTGAGGCATTAATTCTGATATGTAAGATATAGTAACAATTACGTGCACTCTGCCTCGGCCCACAGGAGGAGGTCTACGGCAATTCTACTACCTCTGACAGCTCTGGCCAGTTAGTTCAGACCGATCTGAATGCCTTCAAAAACCAATGTGATGTCATCGATCACTTCAGCTATTGTCAGGGACAGACTTTGTACTGCCTTTTTTAACTGGGCCGCTCCTATTGCAAGGATAACTCCTATGGGATTCACATAAATAATGACTCAGTTTCCCCCATTGAACCCCTGCCACCCAGTAACATAGGGTGATCACATTTTAAAAAGACATATTTAGTTTTCTGAGGACTATATGATCCATTTGTGATGTTGCCGTAAGCACTTAAAGAGCTCTTAAATCAACAGGTTTTTGGGTAATGAGGGAAGTTCATATCTGCCTTCCATGTAAGTATAGTCCTGAGGGCACAGATGGCTCTCCAGGAAAGAAGGTGGTGTTCAGATTGCTGGTGACTGTCTCCAAGGTGGTCTCCCGGCAGGCTGATAACCCTTAGGGTTCCTAGCTCAATTAGAATAATTGAGCCAAGTCTTTGAAGAGGCTGCCTGGTGTCAAGCTGGCTTCACGCTTCATTTTCATTTGAAAGTGAGACTTGTTCAGCCCTTCTCACCTTGTCAATCATTTTTTTTTAAGCTTTTGTTTATTTCCTCATGAGAGACACACACACACACACAGAGAGAGAGAGAGAGAACCAGAGACACAGGCAGTGGGAGAAGCAGGCTCCTCTCAGGGAGCCTGACGTGGGACTCGATCCCAGGTCTCCAGGATCACATCCCTGGTTGAAGGTGTCCTCGAACCGCTGAGCCACCGGGCTGCCCCACCTTGTCAATCATTGAGCTCCATGTTGTCCTACCCAAAATAGGAACATTAGGGTGAGAATCACAAGACCTCCATGGGTTAGGCATGCAGTTTTGACAAGATGCCAATGGCAAGTTGATAGTTCTTCAAAAGAGGTGCACCCAGCAGTTATACAAGGGAAATCAGAAGTCCAACACCCTATGGGGCATCTCCAAGTGGAGACCACCTTCCTTTACTGGAGACTCAAACCATCAAAACCACTAGTTAAAGATTTGTAGTTCAAAGGACTCACTAAAGCTGGGAGGCCCCAAAGACACTAGAACTTCTCTGCATGCAGTTCTCCTCAATGCTGAGAATCTGCTATGGCACTTATTTGCAGTACAAACATGACAACGAGCACCAACGCTGCCATGACAACAATGCAGTGAATCAGCCCAAAGGACTCTTCCCACAAGGCTCTCCATTGTGAACTCTGCCCTGTTGATTAGCTGAATCCAAGAGTCCCCCCTCACCAATAGATTGGGTAGGATGGTGACTTGGGTGCCTGCATCCCCTAGAGCCATAAAACTTTCAGACCTTCCCCTTCCTGATATTCCCTACAGACTCGCACATGTGCATACAGCCTTTGGTCACCTTAGGACATCCTTAGAGCAGCTGAGTCGGAATACAGGGAAGGATAGGATCAGGGTGTGAAAGGAGTGAGTGCACCAGTAATCAAGGTGGGTTCACTTTTGGTTTCAGCCAGGGCTGAACGAGTCTCAACCAGATGAACCCCCAATGTTTCCAGTCCGCAAAAAGCCCTATGTCGGTTAGCAAGTTCATCACTACTGATACCATCTGTTTCGGCTATGGGGCTCCTGGATTGGGGCTGGGGCTGCAGAGTTCACACCCACTTGCTCACATGGTCTTGACTAATGCAGTGGCTATTTTTTAACTTATTAAATGCTTTTTCCAGGTATTTACTGCTTGTTGCTTCTATAACATCTCTTACTTTTTCACCCTCTTGTACTATAAGGCTAAGGAAGTTTTCCTGGAAGGAGAGTTGATCACAAAGCATATATAGAATACTCCACATCAGTTTCTCATATACCAGAGAGTTATGTTCATCAACAGTGAAAACCCATTTCCCAAGTGGTAGGAGCTCAGTTACTAGCCAATGCTGTGTCTATAGTTTTCTATGAGCTTTTTTTTTTTCTTTCTTTTTTTTAATCAGAGAAATCTCTAAGGTAGGTGTTACCTTATGGCAGGCAAGACCTACTGCGAAAGACTCCACAATTTCTTATCTCTAATGTTGGCAGGAACCGCAGGAGTTACAAGATGATGCAGCTGTTCCCATTCGACCATGCCATCTGTCCCATTCTCATGTGTCAAGGTTAGCAACCCAAATTATAACAATTCACTTGATTTCTACCCTTGAATTTTTTTCTCTTTTTGATGTACATCTTTGTAATTATTTTTTTTTTCATCTTTGTAATTATTATCTGTGGAGTGTAGAAACTTCTGCTGCCCACCTTTATACTGTTTGTTAAAATGGGGTGGATGTGAAGCTGACTTCCAGATTGGTAAGGAAGCCCCTCCACCAAGAGGGGCATTTGCAACAATTGGGGCACCATTCTGACAACTGTGTTGAAACTTCCTAACAGCTGACCTGCAATCACCTTCCCAATTCATCCTCACTGATCAGCAATTATTTCAGGACCACCTATTGCCTGGTTGAGCACACAATTTGACTAAAATATTCACTACAGTTTTCCATGGACTTCATTCAAATGTTGTTAATGGATTCAAGAAATTCTCATTCTTTCTCTTTCAGAAATCACATCCCTCTCAGCACTTTATCCTTCTTGCTAAAACTGCCAAGAACTGTGAGGGGTCTGAGATTTTTAACCTCTTTGCAAGCTAGCCAGGCCACCTGCTACCATTCACAGATGCTGGAAGACGAAAGGAGACTGCTGTTTCAGGGACAAAGGACAGCTGATGATACTGAACAAGAGCAGTAGCCAGAGTATCAGCTGATGATACTGAACAAGAGCAGTAGCCAGAGTATCACCGTTTTAACATTGGTTCCCTACACCCTAATTCCCACAGGGTGATGCCCAGAAAGCCAGTGATACTCATTCACAATAGTAGGGTGCATTGTCGGAGAGAAACTTTGAACTCAGGAAACTTCAATCTTTTATCCTGGCAAATAAGCTAATGTTTCTGACCTTTGTCCGGGGGGCAAATATTACCTTTATTATGCCCCACAGTAAACAACTTGATCTTTTTCTGTGGAAGGAAGCATTATCTCTAGCTTCTAAGGCTCTTTGTTACCCTAAGTAACTGAAAAGGTAGTTCAGAACAAAGCCAACCAGTGCTGGTGCCGATAAAAAAGTAGAAATATCAGAGACCCATGAAAAAGTACCTCCCAATATGCATTCTCTTAGTAATTCAATTTTGTATGAATCTTTGTCTCTAGTTCTGCTTCTTTGGAACTCAAGACAGGGAAAAAGATGAGCTAGAGGTCAAGTTGGAAAACCACAATAATAATGATTATGTCTATTATGTCTCAGTCTGTTTGGGTTGCTATGACAAAATGCCACAGACCAGGCAGCTTATAAACAACAGAAATTTATCGTTCATAATTTTGGAAGCTGGAAGTCCAAAGCCAGGGATACTGCATGGTCTGGTGTGTCTTGTGAGGGCCTGCTTGGTTCATAAATAAATGTCTTCTTGTTCTGTCTTCACATGGTAGAAGGGGTGAGGGAGTGCTGTGGAGTCTCTTTTATAAGGGCACTAATCCTATTCATTAGGGCTCCACCTTTATGATATAACACCTCCCAAAGACCTGCCTCCCAATACCATTGTCCTGGGCATGCAGATTTGAATTTGGAGAGGACACATTCAGGACATAGCAATTACTGGATGGTATCACAGAATTTTGTAGGTGATTTAACATTGGATAACATTTTGGATGGCCACATGTGTTTGGCTCTTTACTGGTGCTGTAGTTGAGAAATTCTAACTATTGAGAGAAAATGTGTATTTGCCAAGAGAACAATGTTAGTTAGAAACATTTCCAAATGAGAATATGCAGAATGCTTAATTTTTAATTCAGCTAGCTTTGCAAACTATATCATTAGCACAAATTACCTTAAAGGTCTCTCTAGACTTTCCTTTCTAGTTCAGTGTATTGGATGTTGTTTTTGTTGTTGTTGTTTTATTTTGTTTTGTTCCTTATCACTAAGGCTAACAGTCTCTGTTTCTTGGTTTGGACATTATTCCTCCTGTCAGAGAGTCTGCATAACTTGGAAGAAGGAGGATTTTGAGTTCCATGATGTAGAAAAAGGAAATGAAGATCTGTTAAGGAAATAAAGGACTCATGAGTCTCCATGGGTATAGATGAAGACAACAGAGATATGTATGTGCTGTATATTTGATACAAGTGTATATTACACAAGCACATTTAAAAAATAAGTTCCATGGTCCATCTGGATTTTTAGGCATGGCCAGGAAACATTTTCCATTGTTTTATGCAAGCAATTACCTTCCATCTTAGAAGTTTAAATGTATGCCATCTATCAAAAGCTCTATTAACCAGCACTATTAGTACTTCTGCAGCACTCAGTAAATAGAATATGCAACTTGATCAGCACAGAACATACTTAGTCAATAACTGGTTTTTTTTCAATAGCTGTTTTTAAAGCCAAGTACATATTACAAGTCAGAAACTATCGAAATGGCTTTAAAAATATCATTTTCAAGACTTCCACATATAAAAAGAGAGGGAGAAGAGAACCATTTGAGTAGATACAGTAAGTCAACAGACTTCCATCTTCTCATATGAGTCTTACAGATAGACGATGTTTTCTATACTCTACATAAAAGGTAAGAGTCTCAGTAAGGTTGAATACCTTGCTGAAGGTTCCAGTACCCAGGAATTGGTAGAGCAGAGATGTAGACCCAGGCATGAGCCTTTCTCATTGTTCTTTTCAATTAACCACAGTGCCTTAAGCTAGGAAAGATTACTCCACATAAATAGCCTGAAAATGACCTCTCTCTCCATCCAGGAGATTTACAACTTTAAGCTGGGCCACTTAAAAAAAAAAAAAAAATGCCTCAGCCTCACCCTGGACCAACTGAATCAGAATTCCCAGAGAAGAGAAACAGAGTGCTAGCCCTAGAGGTTCTGTGGGTGATTCTAATTTCCTCTGGTTTCTCAGGACCTCTTGGATGTTTTGCAATGACTTCCTACTCAAAATCGAAAAACTAGATCTCAGACACCCCATCCCCTGAACCTTTCTCCTTTTCTCAGTTTCGCCAATGAAGCCATCACTCTTTCAGGCTTCACCGAGCCTCAAAATTCTGGCTTCTTATTTTTTCTTCTACAGCTTTCAGGACAAAGCATAGTTGTTGGGGAAGGGAAGTTAATTCTCTTCTTAGCATCTCCAGTTCATTCCTGTAGTGATTTCTGTTTCTGTTGCCCTCTGCTGTGTCTTCCTTGCATGAAGGGAACGGAACTTTTCCTTGTCCAGGAGAAGATAAGACTTGGTTATATACCTGTTGTGTTTACATAATGGACGTTAATTTACTCTCTTCTTAGCTTTTTAATGTCTTTCTAGCAATTTTTTTTAAACAATGCTTTGACATGAACAGAATCCTGAATTAAGAGGACTCATAGAGTACTGTATATACTGTAAAATGAAGCAATCCCTAATATAAGATAATTCTCCCAAGGATCATTTTTTTAAATTTATTTTTTATTGGTGTTCAATTTACCAACATACAGAAAAACCCCCAGTGCCCGTCACCCATTCACTCCCACCCCCTGCCCTCCTCCCCTTCTACCACCCCTAGTTCGTTTCCCAGAGTTAGCAGTCTTTACGTTCTGTCTCCCTTTCTGATATTTCCCACACATTTCTTACCAAGGATCATTTTTTTTGACCAAGTTAAATATACACATTTTTAGAGCTGTAGATGAAATTGTTAAATTTCAGTTGGTAAATTTTAATGTGTTAATTTAGGTAAATGCATATCAGTTACATATTAAATAATGCTTTCTACATATTATAAACACAGATAATTGTATAATATATATCATAATTTTGTGTAATTTAGAAATACTGCTTTTTCATTCTCACATTTCCTGAAAAAATGTATTTAAATGCTTTACATACACTTTTTCACATATACTGCCATTATTGAGCATCATCAAATGCATTTTTTCTTTATGTCCATATAATTATTTTTTTAAAGATGTATTTATTTATTCATGAGAGAGAGAGAGAGAGAGAGAGAGGCAGAGACATAGGCAAAGGGAGAAGCAAGTAGCCCGATGTGGGACCTAATCCCAGGACTCCAGGATCATGACCTGAGCCAAAGGTAGACGCTCAACTGCTGAGCCACCCAGGGGTCCCTGTGTCCGTGTAATTATTTGTGATGTAGAATCCATGTATGATGTGGTCACTGAAAATTATATCCAAAGCTACATATAACCATTTATATAATATTTGTGCATTTATTCAACGAGTATTTGTTGAGCAGTTACTGTAGGGAGAGAACAGATCTAAGCACATCTCATGTGCTGGGGTTACAGTAGTACCTTACAGCATATAAATTCTGAGGGAGCTTATATTCTAGTATGGGGAAGACATACAATAAAAAATATATCTCAAGAACATTCTATGAAGTGCTATGAAGACTCACAGAGGATAAGGGAATGAGATAGATGGTGAGGTGCTTTCTTAGGGTGTCAGGGAAGGATCTTGAGGACTGTATTAACCGTTTCTTTATTTTCTGTATTCTTTGACATCTGGGGTCTTCCCCACCCTGTAATGACTGCCTCTTCCAGAATTATCAGATTCTTATGGAGAATAAACAGCTTTCCTATGAACATGTTTTTCAAATTTAAACCAACCAATCTGGAGCCCACCTCTCAACCACTTCTTTTGTTGGCTCTCATCCTCTGGGTCACTAGCCACCTATTCCAATCATGCTAGGACCAGATAGCAGACAGCTAGGAATAGACCCTTGCTGCACAGTCTACTGAAGTTATTTAAACTAGCCAATTCTAAGCCTGCTATCCTGTCTCTTCAGTTCCTTCTGGTGGAAACAATGTAGGCTCCTGCCCAGTGCCAACCCCCCTCCTCGCCCTGCCTCCTTGACCCACCCTGGTGTCCCCCTTGTGGCCACATGTGATTTGGCACTCTGCCTCCTCTTGGTGACTGTGAGAATATCCTTTGAAAGGAGGTTGCTTCTTGGTCTGTAGGAAGGTGGTGGTAGCATACGCAGTTAACCTGGGAGTGGTGCTATGGACTGAATGTTCACATCCCTCCCCACTCTGCCAAATTCGTATAGTGAAGCCCTCATCCCAGAGGGATGTTTTTAAGAGGGGGGCCTCCAGGAGGTAAATAAGTCATGAGAGTGGAGCCCTCATGATGGGATTGGTGCCCTTAAGAGACACGAGACAGGTAATCTCTCTCTCTGTTACGTGAGGATATGGGAGAAGGTCTCCTGTGAACCAGAAAGAGGGCCCTCACCAAGAATCAAAGCTGCCCGCACTTGATCTTGGACTTCCAGCCTCTAGAACTGTGGGAAAGAAATTTCTGTTTGAAGCTACACAGTCTATGTATTTCTGTTATAACAATCAGAACAGACTAAGATAGGCAGGCAGGCACTCAGGGATCACTTGAGGCTGCAAGTAATTGGGCTGTCAGTGGGAAAGGCAAGGGAAAGTCTAGACATTGAATCATTCTTCTAGATAATGAGTAACTATTGTCAAAGACTGCAACTGGGACAGGCAGATAGTTCAAATCTCCCATGAGGTGGCTTTCAGGACAAAAGTGACCAATAAATGACTCCTGTGGATGACAGAAGAGAAATTCTGTTTCCTTATCATGCTCTCAGACTATAATGGATTATTGTGTTGAATTATGAAAAAAAAAAGCACTATGTTTCCTCAACCAGAGCATTTACAAAATGATCTATTGGATCATCCTCATGCCTTAGATCCTATTTTGCATTTTGAATAAATGAATGAAAACTCCTTTCCTCTTAGTTTTCTGAAAATGAGAAAAACTTTAGGTCAGAAGCACTATTAATAGAGTAGGTCAGAACAGTATAATTTTTGGCCAGGATTTATGTATGTATGTATATTTAAATACAGGGTTTATTATGCATGTAGTGGGCACAATTAGTATGCATGTAGTAGATGCAAATTAATTAGAAAGTATTTCTTGCATATCTTATCACTGCTTTGGGCCTGAGGGAGTATGAAATCGTGGTCCCCTCCAAGGGTAGTCATCATGATAAGCAAGATAAAGCAATTGATATATAATAAGGAGCAGAATTTTATGATCTAGATTCCAACTTTTCTATAAACTCAGAGAGAGAGATAAGAAGTGTTGGCATAATGAATGAAAAGCTTGATTTGCATTTTTATTTTGACCTTAAAGAAAGTGTGAGATTGACACTGAAGGATGGTGGAGACATTTGATGGAAACAAATCATGAAAGCAGAAGAGAGAACATGGAGTGTTTCTGGACAATAAAGAGTTCAACTGGTTGAGAAAAAGAAAAATATGAACAACATATGTAATTGCTTCAGAACTTGAAAAAAAAAGTTTAGTAATAACTGGAGGAAATAGTGTATCATTGATCAGATTTGATTTTTTAAAGGTTTATTTAGTTGTTTTAGAGAGAAAAGTGAGAGAGGGGAGGAGCAGAGAGAGAGCATCTCCATCTTGGACACTCCCTGCTGAGTGTGGAACCCAGTGTGGGGCTTGGTCCCATGACTCATGAGATCATGACCCGAGCTGAAACCAGGAGTCAGGTACTCAACCAACTAAGCTTCCCAAACGCCCCTTCATTGATCAGTTTTTTGAAAAAGAAGTGACATAATGCAAGTGTTATTTAAGGAGGGTTTTTTCAGTCAGAATTAAGCTGAATGGTTAATAATAATACAACAAACAGAATCGAGGACAACAGGTGTATTAACTTCCTAAGACTGCCATAACAAAGTACCACAAACTGTGTCATTTGTAACAATACAAATTTATTGTCTCATAGTTCTGGAGGCTACAAGTCCAAAATCCAGGTGTTGACAGAGTCATTTCCTTATGGAGGCTCCGAAGGAACATCTATTCTGTGCTTCTCTCCCAGCCCTGGCAGTTACTGGCAATCTTTGGCATCACTTGGCTTGTGGATGCCAGTCTCTGCATCTGCAATCACATGGTATTCTCTCCCCGTGTCTGTGTCTAAAATGTCCTTTTCTTTATAAAGTCACCAGGCATCAGATTGGAGCCCACCTTGATTTCCTATGACCTCATTTTACCTTAACTGTAACTGCAAAGATTCTATTTCCAAATAAAGCCACACTCACAGGTACCAGGGGTCAGGACTTGAGCACATCTATTTGGGGGACACAATTAAACCCACAATGTGAGTAGTCTGTATTACCATAACAGGTGCTGTAGACTGAACTGTATCTCCCTAAAACTCCTATGTTGAAGCCCTAGCCCCCTTTATTTGGGAATGGGGCCTTTGAGCAGAAATAAGGTTTTGACGAAGTCATGAGGGTGGAGCCTTCACGAGGAGGATAACCTTCTTATAAGAAGAGACACCAGAGAGCTTGCCCTCTCTCTGCCATGTGAGGTCACAGCAAGAAGATAGCTAACTGCAAGACAGCTAACTCTCACCAGGTAACTGAAATAGCCAGCACTTTGATCTTGAACTTCCCAGCCTCCAGAACTGTGAGAAATGAATTCCTATTGTCTACATGGCAGCCTGGGCTGGTTCATGCAGCAGGGATGAGGTGATTCATTTATTCAGTAATTGCCTCCCTCCAAGTGTCCAGAATTGGATGCTATGGACAGGGCGTTGCAGTCGATCCATTAATGCATTGAGACACCTATGTATGTGTGCATATATTTTTCCCCTACTCTACTCCCCAAATGACTCAGACTAGATGCCTACTTAATATGATTGCATTAGAAGGGAAAAAATATAGAATATATGGAAAGACAAATAGGATTATGATAATTTGGAGGGATAAGAATCATAAAACAGTGCCCACAACTCCAAGGCAACAAATTTGAAAAATGTAGAAGAAACAGAAGATTTCATGACAAAATATAAAATACCCAAATTAAATTAAGAAATAAAAAAGTGATTAAAGCAATTATCATAAAAGAGATTGAAAAGGTGATGAAAGAACTTCCATTAAAAAGTTGCTGGCACCACGGGGGTCACAGCTGAGTTTTATCTAACCGTTAAAAAAACAGATGATTCTATCATTTGTTAAACTATTTTCGACCCCAGAAAAAGACGGAAACTCAGTAGTTTCTTTCATAAATTCAGCTCAGGTTTCATATCATAACTTCATAATGATATTACATAAAAGAAAGCTGTGAACAATCATCTGTACTAAATATAGCTGAACAAATATAAATAAAATACTGGCAAATAAAATGCAACAGCATACCAAAATACCAAGATACTCTGACCAAGTAGGGTACATTCTAAGAATGCAAGACTTATTTTTATTGCCAAAAATTGGTCAATCTAATTCAATTAATTAAAATGAGAGAACTACAATCAGTTGAATAGATGTGGAAAGTTTATTTAATGAAGCAGAGTAGGTATCCTTGATTTAAAAACTCTATGTTATATGGGGATTGATAAACACTATTTATGAAAGACAACATATATTTTTCTGAATGGCCAAGCACTAAAGTCAAGAGCCAGTCAAGGATGTCTGGTATTATTACCACTGTACAGCAACGTTTTAGAGATGAGTAGTAGACTGCTGAGGTAGCCTCCGATGATCCCTGCTTCTGGAATGTATGCCTTGTGCAATCTCCTCTTGAGTGTAGGCTGGCTGGCCCTACAGACTTGACCTGAATGAAAAGAATGTGGCAAAAATAATGGGCTGTCACTGCCAAGATGATGTTGCAAAGGATGGTGATTTCTATCTTGCTAGCACTGTCTTACTCTCCCTGGCTTGCCTTGCTTCCCTCCTCTGACAAAGCAAGCTACCATAGGCAGGAAGCCCCTATGTGGAGAGGCCCACATGCAGCGTGGAAGGAGGGGAGGCCTCTAGACAACAAGCGAGGAGGAACCCTCAAAGATCTGACTCTTACTATCAACTGCTTGAGTGAGCTTGCAAGTGGATCCTTCTCCACTTGGGCCTTGAGGTGGCCGCTGCACAGACCAACACATTGATTGCAGTTTGTGAAAATTCCTGACTCTGGGGACCCAGGTAAACTGCACCTGGATTCCTGACCTACAGAAACTGAGATAATAAATGTTTTCGTTCCTTGCAAGAAAATCAAAGAGTCTACATTTGTTGTCTAGGGATGGGAGAAGCATTAGGAACAAAAATAAGGAAGATATTTTAGGAAAAGGAAAAATAGAATGATTGGAACAATATACATGTTGGAAGATTAATGAGTTCGGTCATCTGAGAGAAGATTGTAATGTGTAAGAAAGTGGCAATGATTACTTTTGCCCTTATAAAGTGTTGTATTATATTGTACCACTATTGCAGATAGCATGGATTCCCACTGTAATTTTTTTAAGTTCAAATACATAAAATTCCAAAATAAATACAACGTTAAAATGTTGAGGGAAGGAGCACTTTTTTCCTTAGTGTTCAATGTTTCTGTGAAGAAAGTTCACATAATATAATTTCCAGTTTCTCTGCCCCTTTGCTCACCCCAAGTTAAGATGTAGGGTAGAGCAGAGGGATTAGCCCCAGTGGCTCAGTGGTTTAGCGCTGCCTTCAGCCCAGGGTGTTATCCTAGAGTCCTGGGATCAAGTCCCATGTCAGGCTCCCTGCATGGAGCCTGCTTCTCCCTCTGCCTGTGTCTGTGCCTCTCTCTGTGTGTGTCTCATGAATAAATAATAATCTTAAGAAAAAAAAAGATTGATTTGTGCATTCTAGTGTGTGGATTTTATCTGAAATCACTGTAAACACATATAACCTCTAGTGAGTAGTTTTGCTTTTCACAATCATATGTATTTGTAATTCTGAAACTGCCTTCTGCGTATTCTGAGTTTAAGCAATGAATAAACATCTTGAGGGTAACAGGAGCCAGGTTTCTCACTCTGGAGAGATACACATACGGAAACATCCTGTGTTGTTGGATGAGAATTAGAGAGATCAGTGTGAACTAATGATTTTTAAGATAGGTAGATAGATATGATAGATAGATGTGTATAGATAGGTACGTGTGATCATATATAAAAATAAAATCTGTTTCACATAACATATTACCTAGGTCTAACAGATTAAAGTGCCAGAAACAATGAAATATCAATAGGAATGAGCATTTCTAGTGTCCAGATCTTGGTTCTTACATACCATTTTCCATTAAAAGGGACCCAATCTTCTTGGAGAAATGGCTCATCCAGAGCTGAGGCATAGTCAGTATAAAATGAAGATGGAACATCTTATGGCACCAAAAGTCAGGGAGTGTTCAGATTCATCTCAAAGGACATAGAAGTCAGTTTGAAGAGGTTTACACTGGCCCAATATGAGACAATTTGATCATCAACATAAATGATGATGGGAATAATAATCCATTGAATAAAATAAATATTATGTATTCATATTAACATAGATGAATGAACATAGAGAAGGAAAAAACTTTTCCTTGTAATCAAATGCCAACTAATAAAAATAGAAAGTGGAAAGAAAAATAGAACAATTTCAATAGGTATGAAAACTACTGAGTGAGGGCAGCCCTGGTGGCGCAGCGGTTTAGCGCCGCCTGCAGCCCGGGGTGTGATTCTGGAGACCAGGGATCGAGTCCCATCTGGGGCTCCCTGCATGGAGCCTGCTTCTCCCTCTGCCTGTGTCTCTGCCTCTCTCTCGCTCTCTCTGAATGAATAAATAAATAAATCTAAAAAAAAAAAAAAAAAAAAAGGAAAACTACTGAGTGAAAGTTTCCCAATTAACATGATACATAGTCACAAAGTATCTTGCAACTTACTTATTGATTACAAAGGGGAAAATAGTAATTCTACAAGATAAGCCTGTTGATTTCTATCTTAAGCAAGTTATTAAACTTAATAGTAGGAGGAACTAACTTCCAATATCATGATCATGTCCCTTCTAATAAAATACCCCGACAAGGATATAACATCATTTTAAGGATGTGCCTGTAAAAAATCTGGATCTAACCATAGGAAACATCAGACAAATCCCAACTGAGAGACATTCTGCAAAATAACTGGGCAGCACTCTTCAAAAATACTAAAGGCAAAAAGAAAACGAAAAGCCAAGGAACTCTTTCAGACTAAGAGATGTTAAAGAGACATTAATGACCTGGAATTTAATTCTGAGCCAGGGTAATAAAAACTATAAAGGGGCAATTGATAAAAGCTGAATATAGACTTGAAGTAGATATTATATTATTTTATCAATGTTAGATTTCTTGAATTAACAACTGTTTTTAGGGTAAAAGGATAGGACATTTCCACTTACTCTAAATTAGTTCAAATAAGAATAAATACATACACACTCACAGATACATACACAGAGAATTATGAAATAAATGGGGCAAAATAAACACAGCTGGTGACTCTGGTATGTGCATGTGTGTATTATATGCACACATAGATATCAATGATACGATACAAATAGATATGTATTTACCAATAGTATGTGTCTCATATTTAATAGACACACACACTCATTGAGAATTCCTTGTATTACTCTTGTAACTTTTCTGTAAGTTTTAAATAAAAAGTTACCAAATTATTGGGCAATGGTATGGATAGATAAATGTTGAGGGAGTTTACTTTTTAAGGGAATTTGTGAGGAAAAGCCTATACATGGTGAGGTTTTGGTAGTGCTAGAATAGGTGACTTTGGGTTTATGGACCATAGTATTCAGAGTTCAGAGGCTGGTGGCATGTAGTGGTCTATATTGGGCTGGCACTTAGCTCCTTCACTCAGAAGAGGCTTGAGTTTAGACCTATTTTGCCATTTGACTGTTAACTACAGTTTGTAGTGACTTTGTCTATGGCCAAGTAGCAGTTTTTATTCAGGTCCTTACTGGGTCTTAAACAAAGGGTCTGAGCCTCAGCAAAGGCACATATATATGAGTCCGCATTTGGACTGAGCTATAGACATCATGGAGGCTGCGCTCATGATGCCACATTCAGCCTCTTGTTGGGAGATTTTTCCCCAATTTGCTTGGTTTGCAGTTTGCAGATTCCACAAAACTGGCACTGACTGGCATCTGAACAAAGCTGAAACCAAGGATGCATTTGTTTTTTCTCTATGGGGCACTGTTGCATGTCTGCTGTGGCCTTGGACAATACTTAGTTTTAAGCCTGGAAATAGAATTGTTTCCTGCTTTAGGGGCTGTGGTTTGTCTTGTTTTCCAAATTTGGTAGGTGTAGGACCTGGTAAAATCACACAACCTATTACCTCTTGGGTTCTATTTTAAAAAATGAAGTCTTTGAGAATCTTGATATTATAATTTCCAAAGCCCAGAAGAAAGTGCACACATTCCATTTGGAGAAAGTTCAGGCTGTACCTGCTGAATAAGTTCCAACTCTCCTGAGGCATCAAGAATTCCAAATGCTGGGACAGAGCAGGATAAGACGTGAAAGAGCACAGTCCTTGGTTTTATTTTAACAAGAACTCGAGACTTTAAATTTCTAAGTCCACAGGGACTTTAATTTAATTTTAATTTTGGACTATAATTTGCAGTGGTATTTAGCATCTAATTCTCTTCAGAAATTTGAAATTAAGAGAAGGGTTATGTTAAAATTCAGAGTATTTCAGTCCTTATGGGTCAAATTGTGTCCCTCCCCAAATTCACATGATGAAGCCCTAACTCTCAGTATCTCGAAATGTGACTGTATTTGGAGATAGAACCTCTAAAAAGTTATTACTTTGATGAGGTCATTAGGGTAGGCCCTAATCCAATCTGACTGGTGTCCTTATAAAAAGAAGAGATTAGAACACAAGTACAGAAGGAAAGCCATCTGCCAGTCAGAGAGAGAGAGACCAACCCATTTAATACTTGATCTCAGACTGCCAGTCTCCATGACTGTGGGAAAGCAAATTTCTGTTCAAAGTCTGTGGTACTAAAAAAAAAAAAAAAAAAAATCTGTGGTACTTTGTTTTATGGCAAACCTAGCCAACTAGTACATCAGTGTTATTGGATTTGTTGCTAAGGTATGCCTATAAATTTTATTTTTGGAGTAGCAGTGGTTGTTATTGGGAAAATGACCTAAAGATGAGAACAGAAATGCCCTGTAAGTTCACTGGTCCCCTCCCCTTGGGAGCTTGAAAGTTAAGGCCAAAGAGTTAAGACATCAAAATGTGAAATGTGATTAGGAATGTTTTTTCACTACTCTTGATGTTTCCCTTCTGTGGAGGGAGCACAATTAAGTGTAACTCCTAGCCTCGCTGCCTTTTACACATTTCACCCCCAGGTGGCAGTGGTGAGGTCGTGAAGTCTGAATTAAGTTGGTGGGTCGAGGGGGGCTGCCCAACCAACCCAGCCTCTACTCTTTTGACCTGGCGGGTAAATGTTCCTAATTCCAGACTCAGCTAGCATCATACCAGGCTCTCCAACTAAACTATGTTCTCCAAACCTCAATTTAGTTGTAAAGGTGATATTTTGAATTCCCATTTGCCTTACCTTTTATGCTCCATTTCTTCAGAATAGGGTGTGGGGGGATGAACACCCCCTAAAAATATCAACAAATGATTCTGTTTATAATTTTCCATTCTAAAAAGTTAGTTTTTTGAAAGTGTGGGCTGCTATTATTCTTGGACAACTGGCTTGAATTAGCAATGTCCCCAGTGCTGTCCCAACCCCAGGAAGGAGTGTAGATTAAAGATAGAATCAGTGACTGACTTCCCCTTTCCTGATGGAAGGGGAGAGCCCAAATTTTATAACATATTTAACTTATTAAATGTTCAGCCCAATGCATGCCAGGTCCAATTTAATGCTGATTTAAAAACAAAACAAAACAAAACAAAAAAAGCAACTGGATGTTGATAAAAAAATTATCTGATCCTTTACAATTTATAAAATACCTTCATATATAGTCTGCTTTCCCCCATATTATGGATGACTCAGTTTTTATGGATTATGAAAAGTTATAAAGTAAATTAGCAAAAATCACCCAAGACTAGCTCTGTGGTTACAAGGTCAGAGATCTTTCTGCTATATAATGCAGTTGCTTTGTAAAAATTCATTAAGCCTGCTATTTGATCAGCAGTCGAAAAAACCAGGAGCTCTAAATAACCAAATCAGTTGCATTTGTGCTTAAACCGTGTGAAATAAAATCTAAAAGAATGTAAGAACTGTAATATACCTAAAGCAATGCGGGATCTTAGTGTTGGAATATTCAACCTTGCTTTGCTGATTATAAGGCGTAATGAGTAGCATTATTTTCTCAGAAGTATCTGAGAGTTGGCAACTGCTACAACATTCTTAAAGGAGAAAATACTCTGATTACTCCTAAACTCTTCTCCTCTTCCCTTCCAAAATCAGAGAGAATATGGCAGCTTCCAGAAGGTTCTCACACAATTTCCAGTTTGCACATCTTGAAGATTCAACGTTTGTCTATATATCTTCCCACTTCCTATTTTTCTTCTTTTTTCCGGCTTTCATCTTTTGACTGGAGCATCTGAGGATGGATCTGGATCAGAAGAGAAACTTTCAAAACCCACTTTTTTTTCCTCTGCAGGCCTGATTCTGGCAAATATCAATTGAAATCTGGTTCACCTAAGTGGTTTTTCTCCATTAGGTAGGGGCTTGACTCCTAGTCTCCATCTTTCTTCCTGTTCCCAATGGATCATCGAGAAACCAGTTTCTTAACTCCAGAAAATAATTTCTCCCAAGGTGTTACAGAAGGAAGGCACAAAGTCCTTGTTCAGATGATATGTACACATTTCAAAGTGGAATTTCCTTGGTTCACCATAGCTGATGCAATGGTATAGACGTCTGCTCTGTAAATTTGGTGGTTAGGATCACTTTTTCTTGGCAGGGCTTTCAGAGTTTTCATATCATGATACGGAGGCGGGGCTTTCATATTTTCCCCTGTAGAACCGAGCCTACTCCCAGGATCAAATAAAACAATAAAAATGAAACACAGCATCTCAAAGACTTCAAATAAATGGTGACTTAACTTTAGCGCCTTGGAGGTAAAATTGCCTTGTGTTGTGACACAAAGAGCCCTTATCGTCCAAAGCCCAAAATTTAGAGGGTGATAAAAGTCTTCTTTTCTCTTTGTTTCTATAGCCTTCTATTTTTTAACCTTGAATCACCCAAGGGTAAATCATGAAACCTCTGTCTGCAGCTGACATATCTTTTTTTGAGATGACATATTCACTCATTTTCATAAATTATTAACAATAAAATATATAACAATGATACGATTTCCATGTACTTAATCACATTTCTCAGCTATTTTATGAATAATTAAATAGGTTTTAAATAGATTTCTAAACCAAAACATTGCTAAATATTATTATCTGTGATAATCATTTTCATTAATGGAAGAGGTCAGACATTTTAGTGGCTCCAAATCCAGTTTTTAATGTCACTTTCTTGTCATTGTCAAGAAACTCCTATTGAGCGTCTCCCACTCCCCCCTGCCTCCCCTTCCCCCAGTGCCTGTCACTGGACTCCTGCAGACCTAGACCATTCCCTTTAGATCAGGAGCTCCTATCAATCAAAGCATAGAAGGTAAGTCACACATTCTGGACCAGGTCTCCAAGTATATGGATATGTTTCAGACTGTCAGCACCATTGGAACAATGTGTTTAAAAGAGCAAATATGGTTTGCTTATATACGTGTAGCTGTAGCATTCTCCTTGCTGGTTAGCTGAAATTAAACGTCTTGAAAAAGTAAGAGGAAGCACCAACTAACTTCATGAATTCAGTATATGCTGTGTAGAACCAGCCCAGAATCCTCTATTTTATTAAACATCCAAGTCAGGAAATAAATGGAAAAGCGCATTTTCAGATGGAGCTCAGCTAACATAACTGTAAAGTAGTTATATTTGTCCTATTGAATGAATATAACGTCCACAAGGAAAAAAACAAGGGACAAATTCTGGGTGCTCCTCCTCAGCGTTCTCATTAAAGAAAAATTCTCTCCCACGTCGATCTGTCTTACAGAAAAATTTAACTTGGAAACGTGCAGGAAAAGACGATGCCTTTTGGTAAGACCTTGACCCAATCATGTTAAAGTAGAATTAATCAGCCCTCTTTCCCCAGAAAGCTATTTGAAATCCTCCGATGAAAATAGAAGTGCAAAGTGTACTTATAAATAAGTAAGGATTTTTACTGCTAAGATCAGCGGAGGCAAGTTGAGGTTTTTGTGTCTCAGAACCGCTGACTCCGCAGACTTGGCTGCTGTGTGAAGAGTGGGAGCCGGGAGAACCTAGCTGGTGGCCTCTTGGGGCAGCCCTCAGCCCTCAGCTGCAGGGGCTCTATTAACACCACCCACTACATTTTAATTATTCTATCTACACAACAATGGGCTTCTTTGCATTTTTATGTCCATCTTCGGCCATTTAAGTGTGACCCTTGGTTTCACGCCACAACTAATCTGGGTGCAACATCCTTTTATTCCTTTAAATTTTTATTAAAGGGGGGTGTAGTTCCATTGGAAACAAGGCACAAAGGGTTTACAATTTGGCAGCAGTGATAGAGAAAACAGCTGTGTCACAAACAATTTCCTCAAAGAGAAGAGACCCTTAGCCAAAATTGTCTCCCCTTAGTCCTTTGCCTCATTTTATTCTCACCTCCCCATCCTGAGGAAAGGTTAAGGATTACCATCTCTCATGAATCTGCTGAAGTTAAAAATTTATCTTTCAAAGCCTTTGAAACTGTTTTTACCCCAATATCCAATAAAAACAAAAATAGACTTAGTAAGACATTACTGTCTCTAAAAAATGTCATGTTTTTCCAGTTTATTTATAAAATGTTATTTATACATGTTCATCCCACACATGATCATGACTGGCACTTTACTGAACTGTGTTGCAATTAATATTAACAACACTGAGAAATACAGAAGCCCTTATAACAAAATCCTTCCCAGATGCCATAATAAATATTTGGTATTTGGTAGATATTTCGTGACTTGTTTTTTGCAAAAAAGTTCAAAATGTATCTTTTTTTTTCAAAATGTATCTTAAATAGAAAATAGAAAGTATTTTCACAATTGCAGGTAACCACTTCATCTGTACTACTACTTTGTTGTTGTTGTTTTAATATTATAGGGTTATAGAGTCTGTTGCTGGCTGGAATATGGCATTCAGCTGAGATGATTTTTAGGTCCTAGAATGAAGGTGAATTTCTCTCAATTGGAAATTGAAGACATATAGAAAGATTTGCTAGCTTAATGCTAAATGTTATCAAAATTGCTAACTAGGATATAATTAATTAGCCTCCATTTGGGGACCTCTCTTTGAAATTTCCAAGAGATAACCTCTATCTGCATGTAAAGTCTTTTTGCCAAGTGTCCAATGTTCAGAAATGATTCCCTGCTAATATTTATCTAGCTCTTTGTATTTGCAAAGGGGAAGGTGGATAGTAGTCTGTGAATTCAGCATCCTGCTGTAGACATTTCTAAATGTCAAAAGGAACCAAGGATTTTTCAAGCTGATATACCCTGTTGGATTAAAAAAAAAAAAAACAAAAAACACAAAAAACAAAAAAAGCCCCCACATTTATCAAAAGATGCTCTAATTTTAGTTTAAAAGTTAAATTATGCTGGTTCTCAGTAGCTGTAAATCGTCCTGTGAAGATTATAATTCTTCCATGTAACTCACATTTAAAAGCCAATCGACTAACAGATTGTAGTTGAGATTAATACCTGGAACTCTTCATGATAGTGAGGCCTGAGTTTCACAGGCCTCCTCACTCAGTGAAGAGTAATTCTAAAATGCATTCTTAGTCATCCCAGCAAGCTGACCCTGGATTAGTAAAAAATCCAGGCTCTTAGGCTAGGTTCAAACAAGAACTTTCTTTTTTTTTTTTTTTTTTTTTTTTAAACAAGAACTTTCTGATAGCAATGTGTTATAATAGCCTATTTATGTGACTATCACCTTCACTAGAAAATAAATTCCTTGAAGGACAAGGATTGCCTTATTAGCTATTATTGCATAAGCATTGGGCTAATACCTGGCAAAAATGAGACAACAGTAATATTGTTGAATAAACAATGACTATATGAAACCTCTTGGGAGACCAGTATCCTCATTTATATAATAAAGATGTGTAATTCGATGGTCAATAAGCTGTCTTTGAGCTGTATAAATCTTCTACAAAATAATTCTACACTTAAAAAAAAATTAATGAGGGATGTTTGGGTGGCTCAGTGGTTGAGCATCTGCCTTTGGCTCAGGCTGTGATCCTGGGGTCTGGGATCGAGTCTCGTATCAGGTTCTCCACAGGGAGCCTGCTTCTCCCTCTGCCTGTGTCTCTGCCTCTCTCTCTCTCTCTCTCTCTCTCTGTCTGTGTCTCTCATGAATAAATAAATAAAATATTTTAAAACAAATTAATAAATAAAAATAATTAATGAGTTTCTCTGACAATTTATGATAATTTAGTTGGATTTTTCTCTACAGTAGTTTTAGCTTCCTTGGAAGTCTCGATCTATATATGCTCAGAAAGAAGACCATAGAAGAAGAATGCTGTATGTGGCCAGATGCACCTGCAGGCTCTCAGCCCCTCACCACCAGACTTTGTTGGCAGCTGTCCCCACTATAGTGTAGAAAAGGATGTTACTGGGGACTCTGCCTACTTCAGGGGACACTGAGGCATTGTAGGGTAGATAATCAGATTACCAAAGTCAACCTAAACTGGATCTCTCCTATATTTAGATACACAGAGGAAATTGTTTCAAGAACCCTTCCCACAGTTCTTAACTCTTAGCCAGATCAGAGATGTCACAAGGGTCTGTGAGAGGATCTTGTGAGGAGACTGGTAAGACAATTCTTTGAAGGAAACTGAGGCCTTGTCATGCTGGTCACCAGGCATTGTAGCCAGCCAGCCCCAAGCCTAGTAAAGAAAGCATTAGAAAACCCCATGGTGAGCTTTGAAATGTATTGTTCTTGGTAGTGACCTCAGAGGTTCAGAAGCCCACTATAGACCAAGCCTTAGTCTCTGTCACCTGGGCCCCTAAAGAATGAGAGAGTACTTGCTGCTTAGGTGGTAGACTTGGATGGGGGCGTGGCTCCTTTGGGACCAGGCTGCCATCCCGGTTTGTGAGCCATACAGGGAAGAGACAACTCGGACTGCATTTACACCTTGTTCCTGGAGCTCTGAGGAGAACTTGACAAAACAAAACCAGCCAGAAACTGACGGATCAAGGAAACTTCAAATGAAAGGGGCCTGTCAGGGAGTATCAGAAGCCTTTGAAAGATCCCCACAAGATGAGAGATGATCTTTAATCATGTAGCATGACCAGGAAGCACAGAGCCAGCATATGACTCTGCCCACCAGTCAGGCTTCTCGAATGAAGAAGCAGGGAGAAGACATCAAGCTACGGCATTCTTGAGCTGGATATTTCAATTACTATTGTGAAGTGATGCTTGCAACAGCAAATGACTGTTTTACTTGAGACCGAGGAAAAGTGATAAGCCTGCCAAAGTTTTCAGGTTGGAGCACAGGAAGATTATTTAGTACCATTTAAAGAGTTGGGGGAGACAAAAATAAATTTGTTTTGATTTCAACGTGTGAGTCATTGCTTGTACAACATAGTGGTTACACCATATTTGCCTCAGATTTGCTAATTACATGGCACTCCACTGAATTTTGTTTGTTGCACATATTTGGGGTCTCATCAAGTTGCATTTTGTTCCTCAAGAGGAGAAAAGGCCTTGAACGTGATGTGACACCCTGTTTCTGGAGTTTGCATTACCTGCTGGAAGTACAGCAATCCAGCCTGCTGACTTTGGGAGTCCGTCCTGATGGGATTATGTGCTCTGACGGGTATTGGTCTTGGGTCACTGGTGGATAGATGCCATGGTCAGGAAGGACCTGGCCAAAAGAGGGCCTGTTCTTTCACCTGTTGACTGCGTTGCCTGCCAACAGTCTTGTCCTGTGGGCTCTTCAGGGATTCTCTTGGCCGGCTACAGATAGATCCCTCACAGGAGTGTCACCAGCTTGACTCCCTGAACTCAGAAAATTTCTAGCAGAAGCTTCTGTTTAACCATAAGTCTAACTCTGAGAAGCAAACTAACGAACTGCTGGAACAGAAAAAGAAACATTGAAGGAAGAAGCCTGCACAGATGGATCAGAAAGTGCCAGAAGTGACCAGCGGTGACCTAGGCCTCATTATAATGTTAACATTCCATTCTGAATATTCATCCCAAGCACTAATAAAAGGAGCATGCTTTCTCGAATTCAGAGAGATGTAGCTCTGGAAATTATTCCCACTGGTCTCCTTGTTACTTAAAATATAGATGACCTTGTGAAGCAAGTTCACCTGGTGTACTCTCTATAACTCACCGAGGAGTGGGCCCACTTTGGTTCAGTAAGGTCAAACACACAGTAAACCTTCTTTTCAGGTGGCCCATACTCAATGACTAATCACGATTGTGTGTAAAGTCTTGGTCATTTCAGCCTAACTCAAAATAACTCTGTTGAATGGTTTTATGGCAGGGTTCCCTGTGGGATTGTCTGAGGCCCATTAGGACTGTACTCCAGCTTGCTGTCTCCCCCTGCTCACCCTGTTCCCTTCCTCTACTTATGTGGGTGAGGATACCAAGGGTATTCCTTTTTTTTTTTTTTAAGATTTATTTATTTATTTGAGAAAGAGAGAATGAGCTCAAGCAGTAGGGAGGGGCAGAGGGAGAGGAAGAAGCAGACTCCCCACTGAGCAGGGAGCTCAACCCGGGGCTTCATCTCACTATTGACCAAGAGGTCATGACCTGAGCCCAAGGCTGATTGAGCCACCCAAGTGCCCCAAGGGAACTTCCTAATAAACAATTCTGCTCCCTTAACTCTCTACTCACCAGAGAGCCCACCCTGCCAGAGCAGCCCTCTGCATTAGCCTATATCCCTGCAATCCTCACTTGTTTCAAATTTGCAGAGATACACATGCACAGTTCTATCCCTATATAGGTGTGGTGTTGGAACAACTAACCTGTATGTAAGTGTTTGGGTAAAAATGTGCACAATTTAATTTGCTAATTAAAATTTGTAAAATATGTACTTAGTAAAATTTAAATCATAAATTGCAATTCTTTGAGGATCCTATATCCTGAGCATAGAGACCATGGTGACGACCCCAGTTGGTCTGCTCCAGAGATAGCCATAGAGGCCCACACATAAACTAGTCCCCAGAGCATTGCTAGGTATCACTGTATCCTAAATCCAAGTTCCTGCTGAATTAAAAATATATTAAACATTAATAATTTCATCACCCTCCAAAGAGTAAAGCAATAAGTGACACAAGCATTACAACTCTATGTGCTGTTCCCAAGAAGAGTAGATCAAACAATGAAATCATACACTTTCATCTCCATTTCATTCAAAAAGACTGTGTGCACCCTCTGAATTCAAAGTCACAGTCAAATCCTCCATTTAACAAGTCTTAAAAATTAACTGGGCTTTGCTTAGCTGGAACACATGTATTATTAACTCATTATGAAATTGTACCTTCCATTATGTAAAAAGGTTACCTGAGGCAATCCCTTTCTATCTGGGTCCATTAAAAACTTGATAAATACATTTATTAAGACAAACTGGCAGGGGTGAATTGTTCTTTACAGTAATTTGCTCTGATGCCATTCTGTTTCAAATCATTGCTCCTTTAGGACAGGAAGTATATTATAAAACTCTGCATGTACTCATGGTGTTTAGAACCGTGTCTTGCATGAAGAGCAGGACTCAATACAACTTATTAAATTCAACAAAACTGGTTCAGTGGCACAACTTTTGGCAAATGTACCTTTTTATTTGCTTTGTCTTTTTTCAAATTAAGGTATAACTGACATAGATTATATTAGTTACACACACACACACACACACACACACACACACTGAAACGATCCCCACAATTTCTAGTTAGCATCTGTCACTATATATAGTTACAAAGAAATGTTTTTTTCTCGTGATGAGAACTCTTAAGATCCACTCTCAGCAACTTTCAAATATGCAATGTAGGGGCACTTAACTCAGTGAGTTAAGCATCTGCCTTCAGCTCAGATCATGATCCTGAGATTAAGCCCCATGTTGGTCTCCCTGCTCAGTAGAGAGCCTGCTTCTCCTTCTCCCTCTGCTACTCCCCCTGTTTGTGTTCTCTCTCTCTCTCTGTCAAATAAATGAATAAAATATTGGGAAAAAAAAACCAAATATGCAACGTAGTATTATTATCTATAGACACCATGCTATACATAACATTTCCATGATTTATAAATGTACCTGTTTTGAGAAGTAATTTTATTATGAACTTCCTTCATAATGACTTTATGATTGCCTACATACTGGAAAGTCTATGTTAATGGAGTATAAAATATTTCTATGTCTTCTTGTGTTTAAAATATTTTATTTATTTATTCATGAGAGACACAGACAGAGAGGCAGAGACATAGACAGAGGGAGGAACAGGCTCCCTGTGGGGATCCCGGTGAGGGACTCAATCCCAGGACCCCAGGATCATGACCTGAGTTGAAAGCAGACACTCAACCAGGTGCCCTATTTCTATGTCCTCCAGTCCTAAATTCACTATCATGCCAAGCTTGTGCCAGGCCCATCAAAAAAAAAATCTGATTTAGCTTCTGGTTCCAACATTTCTATTCACACTGCTAAGAAGCAACTAAAGAAGTAACAGAAAGACAAACCAGACTTCAGATCCATTAGTGAATCCATGGGTTACATATGTCTCTCTTGGCCCCAATACTACTTTAAATGGGCATGCATGCTCACATATGCCTATGTGTACATACATCATTTCTATGTGTTTTGAGAGACTGTAGTAACATTCAGAGTTCTGCATTCCAATGAGAACACTTTGTCTGTGTACCATTTATAATTATTTGACCTTCCATGTCTACATGTAGGATTTTTTCATTAATGGCTACCTTCCCCTGCTAGGCTTTACTTTCCTTGAGGGAAGACATCTGTCTGTTTTTCCCCACACATCTAGCACAATGCTCAATGCATGGTAGGCATTTAGTAAATATTGGGATCCAGCCCTGGACTTTAGAGTACTCTATATGGGTAGAGTGCCGTTAAGCTTTTTAAAATTTTTTTTTTCCTTTTGAAAAATGCTTGGATTTCTTACAGCCTTTGCAAATGTTCACCATTCAAGAATGGAACCGCCAGAGCTGTGATTCAGTGATAGGAAATGAAAGCTGTTGATGGCTATGCCTTAGTGCTTAAAATATTAAGAGTGACTCACAAGAAATACTGAACACATGAACTGTGCACATGATATCTATGAAAAGCAGAGGTCACCTTATAGTCATGCTTTCATACTCGTGCCAGCACATACCAACACATACACACACACTCTCTCTCTCTCTCTCTCTCTATGCATATACTGTGGAAGCCTTTGTGATTATGTAATCTCCTTCTGTTGAATGTGAGCAGGACTTAGTCACATGCTTCTAAAAAATAGAATAAAGCAGAAGTGATGAAATATCACTCTGAAACTAAATCATAAAAGGCAGTATAGTCTCTCTCTCTCTCTCTCTCTCTCTCTCTCTCTCTCCCCCTCTCTATCTCTCCCTCTTTCTCTTTCTCATTACTTTTTCTTGGAAAATCCAGCTGCCATGTCATGAATAACCCTATGGAGAGGCCAACATGGCAAGGAACTGAAGCATCTGTTCAATGGCCACACAAGTGAATTTGGAAACAGATCCTCCAGGCCAGTCAGCTCTCAAAGTGCAGCCTGACAGACATTTTCTCTTCATGAGCGAATCTGAGCCTGAACCATCCAGCTAAGCTGCTCCTGGATGCCTGACCCACAGAAACTATGAGATAATAAGTGTTTGTTGTTTTAATATCCTGAATTTGGAGGCACTTTGCTCAGCAGTAGATAAGTAATACATCATATAACCAATATATATCATGCTAAGGACAGTGCTAGGTGCCAAGGAATACACCGTGGCAATCAAAACCAGACATTTTGTTCTCGTGGGAAAAGAAACTTTTATTAACTTTTTAATATTCATATGTATAAATATAATTCTGAATGCACAAACAAGTTTTGAGAGAAGGGCAGATTATTATTTACTCGCAGCAGAATACAACAGAATACAACAGAATTCACCTGCACCTCCAGTCTTAACCTCTGGAATGATGGGATGAGAACCAGATGCAACCTGTACATGGGAGGGTTGTAGGGGAAAAACTCTGAGCAAAATAGTCTGGCTCTTGGTTAGGAGGGATGGCTGTTTCTCCTTCCTGTTGGAGAAAATCTTCTTTAACACAAAATGGGAAGGATTCTGGGTTCTTATTCTGCTTTAGTGGAGCGAAAATAAATTTCTCCCGGAGAAGATAAGCCAGTATCCAGGGGTGTTTCCACTGCCCCAGGTCTCAGCCTCCCTTGAAATGCATAGACATTCCTCAGAAAGGAAAATATCTCTGGAATTCTCCCAGTATTCAGACATTCATAATTCTTCCAAGGCTTGCTTTTAGCTGAAATCCCATTTTATTACTATTTGTATAGAATATTCCAACTATGCATAAACATAAAAATGTCTTCTCTCCAACCCCACAGTTATAAAATACTCATCACTGCATTCACCACAAAATGAAAATTTTGGAACAGGTTGAATGCTTTAAAATAATGAGGATGATAAAATAAATTATGGAAGAGAAACTAAAAATCTATGTACCCAGGGTCAAAAACTATCAGATGCCTAGAATAAATCTAACTAAAGATGTACAAGACCTCGGGATCCCTGGGTGGCGCAGCGGTTTGGCGCCTGCCTTTGGCCCAGGGCGCGATCCTGGAGGCCCGGGATCGAGTCCCACGTCGGGCTCCCGGTGCATGGAGCCTGCTTCTCCCTCTGCCTGTGTCTCTGCCTCTCACGCTCACTGTGTGCCTATCATAAATAAAATAATAAATCTGGCTGCCTGCCTTCTTAAAAAAAAAAAAAAAAAAAAAGATGTACAAGACCTCTGTGTGGGAAACTACAAAACATTACTGAGAGAAAGTCAAGAAAATATAAATAAATGTAGAGAATACACCACGATCAAATGGCTGAAAGTCAGAATACTGCTAAGGTATAAGTTCTTCCCAAATTGATCCATAGGTTTAATGCAATCTTGGTAACAAACCCAGTAGGCTCTTTTATAGAACTGACAAGCTGATTATCAAGTGTTTTTAGAAAAACAAGGGACCTAGAATCAGAAACATAATATTGAAGAAAGGAAAAGAAAACTTCAGATATGAAGAATTACTATAAATCTATGTACTACAAATTATATATGATATTATCTATTATAAGACTTGTGGTATTGGCATAAGGATAGAAAAATAGCAGAACAGAAGGAGGAGTCCAAACACATATACACACATATACAGTCACCTGGTTTATTACTAAAGTTTCATTGAAATATAGCGGAGAAAAAGATAATATCTTTAGTAAAGGGTCTGGATCAATTGGATATCCATATGGAAAGAAATGAACATTGACAGCATCTCACAGCATTCACAAAAGTTCAGCGTGGGCAGAGACGTAAATGTAAAAGAGTCAAGCTCTTGGAAGATGAACTTAGAAATACAACAGATTTATGAATTTGGGTTACACACAGATTTCTTTAAAAGAGCAGAAAAAGGCAATAATCCTAAAAGAAAGAAAAGGCCAATTAGACTACATTAACATTAAGATCTTTGTTTATCAAAAGAGCATTAAGAGAATGAATCAGTAAGACAGTGGATAGTGGATAGGTAAGCTAATAACCAAGTTATATTGGAACACATATATCCCTCAAAGGACTCTTATCCTAAATATATAAAGACCTCCTACAAATCAATAAGAAGGACAACCCAGCCAATGTTATGACTGTTGGCTGCTGTGAGGTTTACAGGAGATGAAACTGCTAAACAAATTACAGTTTTTACAAATAGCTATTATTATTGTTTTATCGTTACTACCTCTCAAAGGACCAAGGACTATGTCAGCACAATAGTCTAGTCTCTGTGTGGGAAACACCCACACAACTTCTGAACACTTATTTATTGACATCCTTTTTTATTGTTTAAATTGGAAAAATAAATCCTGCAATTTTAGTGTTGTGTCTAAATAAGATTGTATGAGATATATTGACCAAATAAATCAAGCTCTCTACCTTTCCAACCCTTCAATAACCAGTAAATATTCAAACTTGTACCTGATTCAAACAAATTAGTCAACTCCATTTAAACCATCAAACTGGTAATGCTTTTGGCCACAGGGCTGGTTAAAAGTTCCATTGGTTTGCATTCAAAGGAGGAGAGGGGGAGAGCCTTGGAGGCTGATGAGACTCAGACCAAACACGTCCTCTGATAGTGAAGTATGAGACATCTTCCTCCTTCTTTTGGTTCAGCGTCATTTGCAAGTCTGAATACACTATAGTTTCAGAATGTAATAAAGCATCCAAACTTTTAGAGGCCGGAAATTTGGAAGTACAGGAGACCTTGGTCCTGCTGATTCATAAATTGGTAGGAATACCATGAGAGTCTGAGGAGCCACAGCATAGATGTAGCATGGATCTTCCATGAGCAGGAATTTTATCCTGTTGAGTAGAAGGAAAACAGCAAATAACAATGACAGTAATTAAAAGCATTCTTTTACTAAAACTATGAATACACATACTTTAAAGAGTATATATGGCACATGAACTTTTCAGATAAAACCCAAGAATTCAAAGGCTGTATCCACTTTCTGAGGGGTCTCTTTGGCAACAAGTTCTAGAATCCTGGGGATTAATGTTCAAGTTCCTTTTCGGTAGCGAAGTTGGTAAAGTGCCCCTCTAGACCAATCCCCTTATTTCACATTTGAAGATTCGGAAATCCAAATAGGCTAAGTTAGTGGCAGAACCAGGGCCAGACCCCAGGATTTCTGCTACTCCATCTCCAGAATTGTTACTGTCTTTCCAGCCTCTGACAGATGAGGTTGGCATGAAACATTGCCAGTGCAGGTTGGGTTGAAGTAGTATTCAGTGGCTTACCAAAGCATCTCAAGAAATACCTTGAAGGTTTCTGTTTGCTGACCTAAATTGAACTCTGGGATGGATTAGTCTTCATTATTGCATATTCATTAGTGAGCTTGTGAGGTTAAGTAGCATTCTTTCAAACTCACTTAAATGTAGCAGGAATGCTCTGATTGGGATTCCAATTTTGAGAAGCAGTGTGCCTGAGGGTGCGCCTCAGGGGAGCAGGACAAGATGATGATGTGATTTGTGGCCTGGATTAGGCACTGAAAAGAGGTGGGCATTAATAATAAAACACATTCACATGGTAACACACTATTCTGCTCTAAGTAGGGTTGTAGTTTTTACAGCAATCTGTGGCATTGTTGTTGGTTTGGGTTTTTTTCTCTTAAAATTACAGATAGTGGGGAGAGAGATTTATCAAGTCTCTGCTAATCAAAATCAGATATTCTAATTTTTATGAGTGCATTAATGTCATCCAAGTTTTTCTCTGAGATTAATGACAAGAATTTGAGTGGATAAACTTAACTTTTAAAAAAATAGTGGTAATCTGGGCCTTTTGGGTATTTTTTTTTTTTTTTTTTTTAGATTTTATTTATTTATTCATGAAAGACACAGAGAGAGAGGCAGAGACACAGGCAGAGGGAGAAGCAGGCTCCGTGCAGGGAGCCCGATGTGGGACTCGATCCTAGATCTCCAGGATCAGCCCTGGGCTAAAGGCGGCGCTAAACCGCTGAGTCACCTGGGCTGCGGGGCCCTTAGGGTATTGCCCAAGTGTTCCTGGGTCATTGAGATGGTTTGTCATTTCTGGCATACCTGGCAATGGGGCAACTGTAGACATGGGGCTTTGGGGTCATGCAGTGGACTGCTTCACTTCCCTCTGCTGTGTTGCTTCATTTCATACAATGTTTGAATTTGGTTTCCAAGTCTGCACATGTGCGTTTCACTCAATATGTATCATTCCTCTGGCCATGTGAACATTTCCATAATTTCTATTTAAAACATATTCATGTTTTTTGAAAGAAACCCCACCCACTTCAAATTTTTATTTAAGGAAAATCCAAAGACCTGGTGATTTTTTTTCTGATGCAGCATATAACACCAGAACATATCCATATGTATTTTAAATACAAACTTTTTATTTTACAACAGTTTTAGATTTACAGAAAAAATTAAGATAGTACAAAGTTCCCATATACCCCACATCTAGGTTCCCTATTAGCATCTTGCCTTAATATGGTATATTTGCCCATTGAGCCTGTGTTGACATAGTATTATTAACTAAAGTCCATACTTTACTCAAATGTCTTTAGTTTTTATACCATTTCTTTTTTCCTCTCTAGGATCCCATCTAGGATGCCGCGATACATTAGTTGTCATATTTCCTTAGGCTCCTCTTGGCCATGATGGTTTATCACGTTCTCCTTGTTTTTGACGATCTTGACAGTTTGCAGGAGTACCGGTAAGGTATGTTGTAGAATGTCTCTGGACTGGGATTTTTTTGGATGCTTTCCTCATGGTTAGTCTGGGGCTATAGGTTTTGGAGAGGAAGGCCACAGAAGTAAAGTGCCGTTCATACCACATCATATCAAGGGGTACCACTACCAACATGACTCACCGCTGTCAATGTGGACCTTAATTCCCAGACTGAGGTAGTGTTTCTCAGGTTACTGAAATGTAAAGGTGATTTTTTATTCTCCTTTCCATACTGTACTCTTTGGAAGAAAACCACTTACTTCAGCAGTGGGGAATTGTGCTCCACCTCCTTGAGGGCAGAATATCTACATAAATTATATGAAATTATTCTGCCTGGGAGATTTAGCTCTTCTTTTATTATTAATTATTCTTTTGGGTCATTTATTCATTCAATCATTTATTTATATCAATGTGGACTCATAGATACTTATTCTCATCCAATGCTATTTTATTTATTTTGTTACTTAAATTATTCCATCTTTGGTCTTTGGGATCTTTTTCAGTTGGCTATGCCCCTTTGACATATTCCCATTGTTTTTGTTGTTGTTATTGTTTTAATCTGTTCCACCATTATAAGATATTCCAGGCTCATCTTATACATTCCCTGCCAAATCCTAGAATCAGTCATTCTTCCAAAGAACCCTGCTTCCTAAAAAAAAAAAAAAAAAAAAAAAAAAAAGAACCCTGCTTCCTTTTATTGGAGAATGGCATTAGACACCAAGCTCTGTGTGGTTGGTGTGTTCATTTCTGCTAGAATGTCACTGCTTCTAGGCCCCATGGATACTAATGTGTGTGTGTGTGTGTGTGTGTGCGCGCGCGCGCTCATATCCATGAGCATTTCTATACATAGCAATCTATCTACATTAAGCTAACCGTGAATTCATGTTAATGTCTTCCCTCTAATCCATTACTACACAGATCATTCTAGGCATTTCCCCTGGCCTTTCTCTGACCCCCTACGTCAGCAGGTAGAAAACTGATTCCCCAGTCTGCCACCCATTTACTTATTTCAAATGCACATGCATCATATATCACGATTGTTAAACCATAACCCTGGGAAACAACCTTATCAACTGGAGTCTAGTACTTATGTATAGTTCTTTTACCTTTGTTCTTACAGACTTACTCTTTTTCAAAATTACCTGGGTCAGAGCCTTTTACCCCACCTCAAGTGAGGTTGTTTCAAACATTTGAAATGCATTTAGATCATTTTGGCACTTTCTGTATTTCATCCTGGGATCCCTGCTCTCCTAAATGATTTTTTAAAATTTTATGCATTAATTCATTTGTTCTTTTGCTGTGAAGTTCTGTAGGCTTTGACAAATGCGTAAAGCCATGTATCCATCACTACGGTATCATACAGTATCATTCTGCCACCCTAAAAATCTTCTTTACATCACCCATTCAATCCCTTTTCCCTCCTGCACATCCCTGACAATTTTTATACTATCTCTAATTTTGCCTTTTCCAGAATTCACATATTTGGAATCACATAGTCTATGGTCTTTTTGTATGAGCTTCTTGCACTTGGCAATATTAATTTAAGATTCATCCATGTGTTTTTTGGCTTGATAGCTTATACTTTTATCACTGAATAATATCAACTGTACCACAATTTATCCATTTACCTATTTAAGGATGTTCTTGGTACTTTCAGGTTTTGGCAATTATAAATGCAGCTGCTATAAACATTCGCATGCACATTTTTGTGTGGACATAAGTTTTCAAATCAGTTGAATGAAAACCAGGAACATGATCACTGGATTATATGGTAAGACTGTGTTTAGCTTTATCATAGACTGCCAAATAGTCTTCCAAAGTGGCTATACTGCCACATTCTACCAACTCTTGCATTTAAATGCAAGTTCCTACTGCTCCATGACCTTGCTAGCAATTGGTGTTGTGAAACTACCTATGAGATTTCCCATCAAATTACTGTTTTATTCATCACCTACTATCTCTGGGCCTAACTGACTCATCTATCAAATTAGTTGCAATATCCTATCCTTCACACCTTTGCAAAACAAAGAGTAAAGGTGTGCAAAGTGTATAGAATGCAACAGAAAAAAAGTTTTTACTTTGAATACAAAAAGTCAACAACAACCCTGCTCCCCCAAGAAAAGAATGACAGAAATGCACATTTCCACTTTATAAAATGCCTCTGTTGCAATTACAGTAACTGGATACTTTGAGAACAGCATTCTTAATACTGAGAAGTGGCTGAAAGAATCCTAAAGTCTTTCCAACCAACCAACCAATGCACTTTATTCAAAAAACTACATAGGTAGGATCTGTGTTTTCTTTTTTTGGGTATGCTTAACCCCCTCTATTAGGGAAAAGGTACTCAGTAATTTTGACTAACTGGAAATGTAAAAACACTTGGATTTCCCTATTTCCTGACTAGTGTCCTATGCATTATATCTGGCTGCCGATTCTGATTACCTTTCTTTTTTTTTTTATTACATTTTTTAGTTTAAATTCAATTTGCCAACATATAGTATAATACCCAATGCTCGTCCCATCAAGTGCTCCCCTCTGCAATGTCTGATTACCTTTCCAAATTATACCTGAACTATTAGCAAATTTACAGAGTAAATAACACTTTGATCATTGACTTCAAGTGGCTGATCAGCCCTAGTGGCACAGGTAATAGTGCTTGCTCAGGGCAAAGGGGATATTCAAGAAGATCTGCTCCATTTCAAAATGTAAATGGGAAGCAGAGAAACTGGCTTGGTATAGGGCTGACCTGGAGGCTCATTTTAGTACTCTGCTGTTCTGTTCTTTGCTGCTTTAAACAAAGACATCTGCATGGGGATGCCTAATATGTTTTCTGGAAAGATAAGAATAGCAATATTCAGCTTTCACACATAGATCCACATGTGTGAGCTCCAAATTTACACTGAAGGACTTGCCCCTTTACCTTCATGTGCTGTATTTGCGTGCTTTTGGTAATGTCTGGCATTAGGAAATATACTAACAGTTGCTTTTTTACCATCACATAGTAACACAGTTATGTTAGGAACTTCTTTGGAACCACATAATTTCATATTCAAAATGTATGGAGTGGAAGGAAGAGATAAGAATAGATGAAAAAACTCAGAAGATGAAAGCCATTAGCAAAGACAAGTATAAGTGGCTCACTTCATCTTTATCCTGCAGCACACTACATGAACACAAAACTTACTTTCAAAGCTATGTAACACATGTTATTATGCATGTATATAGAAAATTGACCATCCCCCATTTGAATATCTGTACAATTAACTGCTCCTGGGGGAAGAAACAGTATATGATAGCTATTGCCATGGAACTTCCAAGTGGTTTTCCAAATGTTATCAGTGCCATAACTGATGGTCATTACCAGCTGAGTATTCATGGATATAAATCTCTGTAATATTTTATGCAGTGTCCTTGTGCAAGAACTTAAACTGCCTATATGTTGTGAAATCAGACATGTATAGGTGGGTCTGTGTCAGCCAGCCAGACTGTTGAGAGGGGTTCCATTTACATGAGGATGGATGAGTCTCATGGGAGAGGCAGTGATTGGATTCATTGATGGACTGCCCACATGGCTAAGATTCCCAAATAAGGATGGCACAGGGGCTACCACAGAACCTCTCAGGCATCAAACTTTTAGGGAAAAGAAATTCACTCTCAGGGGAAAGCCAGAGGCAGCTGTCCTCACGGAGGTCCAGGGAGTCAAAATGTGAGTGGGCACAAGGATTTTAATGGAGTAATGCCTAGAGGCCTGCACCCGATTATGAATAAATAAGTTTATATTCAGATTTATGACTCTAAGAGTTCTGTATTTGGATCAGTCCCCCAGAATTGAATCACACCTAGAGAAATTCATGAAGTTAAGTTTCTGAACAGGCAAAGATGATAATTTGGCTGCCTTAACCCCATTTACTTGGCTAGCCCAAGCCCCTCAGAGTTTTAGTCTCTTAAATCAGAATTCAGTGTAGTGGATTTATTATTTTTAACCCCAGATTTATTCCATGCTTATCAGTTGCATATAAATGATGGAATAATAGATGAGTTGTGTTATCCATTCTGTTTTCATATTTTATTAAAGTACTTAATTGGGCACCTGCAGCTTGATTTCCTTTCCAATAGGTCTAATACTGCACAGACTCTAGGATGATTTACATGTGCTACAGATTTATCATGTAATCATGTAAACCACTTACAAGCTGAATTTACTCATCATATATGCCTTCCAAGAGCACTAAAACAGATCACCTCTGCATGGTGTCTGCAAAAGCAGAGGTTATTATTTATTTCATTTTATTTTATTTATTTATTCATGAGAGACATACACAGAGAGAGAGAGGCAGAGACACAGGCAGAGGGAGAAGCAGGCTCCATGCAGGGAACCCGACATGGGACTTGATCCCAGGTCTCCAGGATCACGCCCTGGGCTGTAGGCAGCGCTAAACCGCTGCGCCACCAGGTCTGCCCAAAAGCAGATGTTTTTTAAAGGAACAACTGAGATAACTAGGAAAAGAATGGTATTTTATGGAGCAGCATTATCTGTGGAAGTCCCTTACTAGTGCCATGATTATTAATAGTTGTTAATGACCAAAGGGCACCATGGTCAAATAAATTTGTGTTATGCTGAGTCAAAGTTGACCCAATGTCTTTACTGAAGGACATACCAGTCTTTAATATGCTAATGAGTTATGAATCTCTAAGAGGGAGCCATGGTGCACAGCATTTCCCAGCCCCATCTGACCTTGAAAGTGGGTTTGGTGTGCAAGTGCTCTCTTAAATACATTTGGAATATTGCTATCCAGAGTGAGCAACAAAAATCTGGCTGAAATCCTGGTAGGCATCTGGGGATGGGGTAGCATCTTGACACTGACTAGATAACTACACAGAGGTGTTGATGAAATTTAGCCCAAAGACAAAAGGAGGAAATAATTCAGCAACACTATCCCTGAACTGTTTTCACTAGATCATATTAGGAAGTGTTGGGAAGCTGTGCAAGAGACCCACTCTCAGCTGTTGTTTTAAGCTTAAAATCTCTTACTTCCAAAAAAACGTTTGAAAATTTTCCACTTCCACCTTGTGTCCAATTCTGATCTCAGCAGAGAGCAACTGTGTCCATCCACAGGTGGCATGGAGAGCTGGCATCCCATAGAGAGTGCAGGAGGGAAAAAAAGATCTCGAGATGGTGGTTCATGAGGATTCAGTCAACAGTGTCTGCTTGTAGCATCTGCAATACAAAAACCAGGCACTTTCTGAAATGCATAACAAGGCCTTTGGAGAAAGCAGCAGGTGTCCTAAAACAGCTCAGGGGACAAGGAAATTGGGGTACACAGGGGGCTCTACTGGAAATTGTCTCTTGGTCACCTTACTTAAAGGTTATCACCAATGAGGAACTGGACATTGGTCCCATAATCCACTATGTAATCTTTTTAGTTTCCTACATATAGTAACCTTTGTTGAATGTTTACTATATGTTACGTATTATCTCATCAGATTCTCACAAGTCTTTGCGTTGCTGAAGAGGAAACCGAGGCATGGGATGGTAACACAATGTGTCCCCAGTGCACTGTGAGTGGTAAACACAGGTCTGTCAGACCCTAGAGCCTGTACCTTCTCTGCACACACAATTCTCCACAGAAGACATGCTTTATCCTTCCAGTCATTAGCAACCAATCTTTTGTCAGCTTTTGTAATTCCCAAGTTAAATCACACCTCCGGTATCATGCACAAGACCCTGTACTGGTAATCATCTTCCTAGCCATACAGGGGAGAAGAACCGCATTTTGTCTTAAGGGGCTTAATTCTACCTGGATATATTTAGAATGAGCAGATATCCAGTTTGCCCAGGATAGTCTTGGTCTATATGTTATTCATAATGGGTCTTGATTTCGCTCTCAGAATTATCCTGGACTGGATCAAAAATGTATTTTTATCCTAGATATATTTCACATTATTAAAATACTTTTTGCCAAGAAATTTTAAAAATGTATCTTTGAGTAGAAATTAGAATATTCTGTAAGGAGGAAATGAGGCAAGAGAAGGCTTACACTAGGCCTCTGACTTGAGTCCACTTACCAAATATGCATAGTTGAAATATGGATAAGCAAAAGAAAAGTATCTAGATTTACTCAGTGTGCTATTTTTATTACTTTTTGAGCAAAATGCACAAATATTCCACATTAATATAAGATGCAATGCAATTTCAGATGCTATTGCCAGAATATTTTATTTATTTAGCCAGACCATCTTAAAAAGATCACTTTGTAGCATCAATTTTCTGCTTAAATTTAACCATGGTATTATCTTAAGTTTAGGAAGAAGCATAAAGTAGAATAAACCACTCAAAATGGAAAAAATTAAAAAACTAAAGAAATTCCTGGCTTGCTGTTACTTTTTAAAAGTATATATTGAAAACTATATCCATATTATTTAGTTTTATACTTTTGTATAATAATTATATGCTTTCATTTTTGTCCCAAATTTACAAAGAAGAAAAGGAAGGAGGGAAAGAGAATAAATAGCATGATGTATAAATACCTTTCCAGGACTAAATATTGAATCTTTGAAATAAAAATTCAACGTCTTTAACATAGCCTACCAATCACTCTGTGCTCTGGCCCTTCTTTATCCCTCTAGATTTAGTTTACTTCATGTTGCTGCTCATCCTCTGATCCCCAACCTCATTGACCTTCTTTCAATAACTCAAACTCACCATGTCCCTTCTCACCAGTCAAATTGTTCATCTCCTGCCTCACTTAGTTCACTCCTACTTAAATCATCCACAAAGTACTCTCCAAGAGCCAGTGCCATAAGTTGGATTATTATTATTCTCCCCATTTCCAAGAGAAGAATATTTTTCCCCATCCATTGATGTTGGGCTTGGTATTGGTTTCCACTGGCTAATGACATGAAAGTGGATAACAGGGAAGAATTTTGAAAAGGTCATGCATAATTCATTTTGTCTTCTCATGTCTCTGCCCTTGCCATGAGAAGAACCCTCCTGGGCTGCCTGCTGGGCCCGAGAGGAGCATGAAAGGCAAGTCAGCAGAGCCACCCCAGTGAAGCCCATCTTAGATCACTGATCCTCACTGAACTACAAGACTAAAGAAATTTGATTTTTCATTGGTGCTGAGGTACCTTTTGGTTCTTGCTATCAGAAATAACTAACTGATAGAGCTGTGTATTTCTCTTTTGCCATCTTTACAATTATAATTTTACATTTATTAGGGCTATGACATAATTAACGTATCTTTCCAGCACTGAGCATACACACAGTAACAAAGATGGTGCCTCACTAGCACTCAGCAGAGTCTGACATATAGCAGGCAGTCACTATATACTTTAAAAATATATATAAAGGAACTAAAGGCCCCTCCATGAGCAGATATTATGAATAATGAAGAAATAAAACAGGAAGATTAAATTTCCTAACTTAAAGCGGTCAAATGGTTAACAACTAGATGTTTGTAATCTTTAAGAAGCCAATTCCCTTGCTGGGATTGTTATTTGGACTCTCTTGTCACCTGCATGCTAAAATCAAGAACAAAAGCTGTAAACTATTGCATGTATTTACAACAGGAATCAGTCCTGATGGAAAAGTCAGCTGTCAAATTAGGCCAGGGCGAGATTGATTTTTTTTTCTCACATTAATCACTAAACAAATCTATTTCCTCTTCCTCCATTTCCCTCTCTTCTACACCACAAGGGGAGAATGAAAAGAAAGGGAAGGAAGAATGTCTTTCCCATGAGTCTCACTAGACAAACCAGCAGGCAGGCTGAGCATGATTGATGGGGAAACTACCAAGGACCAGCAGTGTTTCAAAAGAGAATAGAAAGACTACTTTCAGGGCAATGCTACTCAGAGCTGCAATTCTCTGTCAAATAATGTCAATTCTTGCCAGAAATTCACTTAAAAGAAGATATTTCTAAGATGCTATTGAATGTTTCTACAAATAAAGATCCAAATTCTGATTTTGTCCTCTCCCAATATAAGCTTATTAAAAGCATTATGTGAATCAATTTCTCACAGGACTTAGATGGTGACAGTCACAGCTCATGCCTTACCAGCTGCCCAGACTTCGATCAGGCTTCTCACGTGTCATGGAGCTAATTCAGCATGTCATGTGCTCAGCATCTCTTATGAGTCACAGTTAACATCAAAAGTTCTAAGGCAAGGTCACCCACAAAGAGCAGGTGCATGAAATCATCCACAGGCCTCTGGAAGCACTGTTCTTGGACACTAAGCATCTGCAGTGACCACAGGATACCCATGCATTCCTCAGAGGGAGAAGAGAAGTGGATGGAGGCATGACAATTTAGTGGACACTGTGCCCAGGCCTGGGGGAATGAGAGGCCACATGGTTCCTTCTTTCAGTTCCTCATTCACTCATTTATTCCACAATATGTACTCAGAGCCTTGACTGTGCTGGGCATTGAGGATAGAAAGATGGACAGTCCTTCAGGAGAAGACAGAGAACGAAACAAGAAAGATCCATACACTGTGCTAAAGGTAGGATAAGGGGTGAGCACAGGGCAGAGGATCACATTGGAGAAGAAGCTGACCCAGTTTGCGAGTGGTCAGGGAAGCTTTCCTGAATGAGGAGACATGTAAGCTGACATTTGAAAGGCAAGTGGCAACTATCGAAGGTGATCAGCAGTAGAGAAGGTACTATAGGCATTGAAATCTGTTGTGCCCAGAAACAGGACAGAGATGGTTGGTGGTGGGACGCTGGGACTGTAGCACAAGGTATGGTTGAGGTGAAGGTTGCAGTAACAAACACAAAAGAAGACAATGGATGAGGCACCTGGGTGGCTCAGTTGGTTAAATGTCTGACTGGTGATTTCAGCCCAGGTCATGATGGGTCGTGAGATTGAACCCTGTGTTGGACTCCACCCTCAGCTGAAACTGCTTGAGATTCTCTCTCCCTCTCCCTCTGTCCCTTCTGCTCATGTTCACTCATGCTCTCTCTCTAAAATAAATAAATAAATGTTAAAAAAAAAAGCCACATTAATGCCCCAACTCTATCTTTAACCAAAAGATAACATTTTGTAGGAACATTAGAGGACACGAATGTTAAAAATATGTGCAATGCTTACTTTGTGTTACTAACTCTTTGGAAACTGAAAGTCATTTTCATGAGTTTAGAAATGTAAAGATGAATTATATATAAGTTGTTCTGCCCTGAAAATGAGGTTAGTAACTTGAGATATGAAACACGAGAGGAAGTCCAAGCCTCTGGAGAAAACTTTCTGCTGAACTTTCAGAAGAGGCATCAAAGAAAGTATTGAAGAGAAAAAAGCAAGTGCATCGTATCTTTGATGAAATTAGATGATTTCTGGTCGTTTTAGGCTCTAGAATTTGACTCTTAATGGTGTAGTGATAGTGCTTTCACCTTTTAAAAGTGTTTTTATGCATGAGATATAATTTAATCTTCAATCATTATCTTTGTCAGATTATTATTTTGAGACTTGAGTGAAAAAATACAACCCATACTGTCCAAATAAATGAATGTCACCGACATCATCCTACCCCAATAGATTTCTCTGGCCTGTAGCAACATCCAATTCATTTTCTTTAAATCTTACCTTCTTTCAAAATCGAGTGACAATTTAAAATACTTTCTTGGGGGTTTGGAAGCAACCACTTGTACACAATAAGTATTGGTGGAGAAAATTCTCACAAATTCCTTCATATCCAAGTGCCATCAGCCAAGGAAAATTAGTTCTCTGTGACACCCACCGTAGGGACGTTAAAAAGAAAACCAGTTCAGGTACCTTTTAGGGGATGATTTGAGAGACGGTGCTAGGGCAGAAGGTAGTATTTCTTGACCTGTGTGAGGAGATTTTCTCTCTTCCTCAACAACAACAACAACAAAAATGTTGTTAGAGAGATGTATAGGCAGAAAAATAGCCCCCAAAGATGTCCACTATCTGTCAATACGTTATGTTATATGACAAGGGAGAATTAGAGTTGTAGATGGAATTAAGGTTGCTTATCAGGTGACCTTAAAATAAGGAGGTTATTCTAGATAATCTGGGTGGGCCTGGTTCAATCAGTTGAAAGGATTTAGGAGCAAAGTGGAAGCTGCCCTAAAGAAGAAATTCTGCTAACAGATTTAATCGTGTCTGTGTGGATGAGATTTCCAGCCCCGCCTGGCCTACAGCCTCCCCAGATTGCAGACTTGCCTCCTCCTACCCCCTGACAACTGCAGGAGTCAATTCTTGCAATGAATTGTTTAATATATATCACCTAATGGCACTGCTTCTTTAGTTGAACCCTGGCTGGTACCAGAGGTTAGGTGGTTATTTGGTGACAGCCCATTAACTATTTTTCAGTAAGAGTAACCCTGCTTTATGAACCAGAATAATAAAACTCAATCTTCAACTCTGTGTAACAAATGACCCTAACATTGTTTGAGTGTCTATAAGCACATAATCTGTCTGGCTTCTCTGCAGCATAACCACTGAGATCCCCAGTCCATTATATTTCTCTTGCTGAGCAGCATGCATGGTATACCTAAGAAATAATTATAAATAAATACTGTCTTGTTTCAGAATAAAGTCCAGGCAGATTTTTTTAAACAAATTTCAAGAGAAGCAAAGTGATCTCGAGGTAAAGTCATCTGCCATCAGTGTTAGAAGTTGACACTTCCACATGTGTAAAAATGTATGTGCCTAACCTTGCAGCTCAGTGCATGCTCTGAGTGAACGCAGGCTGAGTGAGCAGAGGACAAACAGACCCGGAATTGCAGGCCAGCAGGAAATGGTGAGTTCTTGGTACCTTCTCATCCTCCCTCCAGACAGGAGCACAGCCTTTTTCTCCCCTTCTGGTGAATTTCTGTAACCTCTCCCACCTCGGATCTTTGTGAGTTGTGGCAGGTCGGTAGATCATAGCAGAAGTTTGATCAAGGGAAAAGATTGCTCCCTGGGAGGAAACCCTCTAATCCAAGCTGCTGGCTGTTTCTAGATTTGACATAAATTAACTTGCTGATTAGGATTTAGCAGCTATCAATCACTCTGGCATCCTCAGAGTCATGAGGAGAGGAAGCTGTCTCTCTCCGGGAAATGATTTTTCTACTGTTTTCCTCCTGCAGCCCTAGGCCAAGCTTGCCAGGCTAGGGAAGACACTTTCATGGTGGGCTCCTGAGATGGGGATGCTGGAGGAAGTTCATGGCATGGAGAATACAATGGATTTCCTTCAAGAATTTATAATAGATAAGTCTTTGAGATGAGTAACAGTCTGTAAGTCTGAGGCTTGGGGAAAGTTTTGCGAGGGGGTTGACAGAACTCACAGAGTTCTAACCCAACAACTAATTAAATAGAGATAATCTTAGTTTATGACAATGGGTAGGTTTTTCCTTGAGTTGAGATGTCGCTATAATAATAATGAGGAATTAGAGGGACCCCTCACTCTTCAGAGGCCCCTCTTTTACAGTGCTTGCATTACATAATAATTTTACCTCTACATTAGAGTGCTGTGAAAACTTATATATAGCGCTGTATATATAGATTCTTGCTCATGAAAATCTTTAATAGGGATTTATTTGTATTAATCAAAGTGGATAAATATAGCTTGAGTTTTTCCTGCATAGATTGCCTAATATGATGATAGAGAAAGATTTCAGTGGAAATGTTTAAGTATAATTTTGAGCTGAGATGTTTCCTAGAGAAAAGTATAGAAAATTTTCTATCAAGAAAGGAGCCCAATCTCAAGAAGATGGCTGAAGAAAGTCTATTGAAAGATGAGGATTATAGGACCCCCAGCAAGAACAGGTCTGAGAGCTGGACCCCCAGCAAGAACCAGGCAACTGGATGGATTATCTCATTCTTCAGGACCATGCCTAATTGAGTGTATACAATTTCATAGCAATCTACCCCAGGATGAGGCAACTTCATGGTCCCTTTTCCACTCAGAATGCTTTAAGATGATCCCTAAAGTCCTCTTATTGCTCAGCGCCCAGAATATTACTTGACCTATCAAACAACACACATTTTAAAAAATTCTGTTCATCTGTAAATTTTATTGGAGACTATATTAGAAATCTCCAGAGAAACAGAGCCGATAGATAGATAGATAGATAGATAGATAGATAGATAGATAGATAGATGATAGATGTAAATAGGCTTGTATTTTAAGGAATCGGCTCATTTGTTTTAAGGAATTGGTTCATGTACTTGTGGGGGCTGGCAAATTTCAAATTTGCAGGGCAGACTGCAGGCTGGTAATGTGGAGGCTGAGAAAAATTAAGGCCATCCCACCTCAAGTTTAGCATTAGCACAAGTACAGCCATCTTAGGCCCCTGGGAATAAGAGCTGAACTTTACAGGAAAAACTGCAGAATGTCCTCAGCAGGGAATCCCATATCAGAAAGACAGCAGAGCTCAGAATTGCTCTCGGCAGAGAATCCCATATCAGAAAGACAACAGAGCCCATGCCCGTGGTAGAAATTCCCATATTAGAATTAGTACAGAGCTCAATGCCCTTGAAAACCCCATATCAGAATGTACACAAAACTTGAGAAATTCCTCCATCCCTTCTGAAAATCCCCTAGACCAGCCTATAAAAAACCCAGCTGTAACCTACTTTGGGGTCCAAGTCCCTGCTCCGCTGTGTCGGGTATACTTAGACCCAAGCTCGAGCTTGCAAATAAACCCTCGTGTACTTGCATCGGTGTCGGCTCCTTGGTGGTTTCTCAGATTCGTGATCTTGGGCACAAGAGTAATTTACCCCCAGCTTTATAAGTTGGTTTTATAAGATATAAATGATACATTATATTGTGTAAGTTTAAAGTGTACAGTGTGTTGATACATGCATATATTGCAAAATAGTTATGGCCACCATTAGCTAACATGTCTATCACATCCCATGGTTACCATTTCTTTTTTGTGATGAAAACATTTAAGATCTCTTCTTAAGGGCACCTGGGTGGTTCAGTGGTTGAGCGTCTGCCTTTGGCTCGGGTCGTGATACTGGGGTCTTGGGATCGAGTCCTGCATCAGATTCCCTGCAGGGAGCCTGCTTCTCCCTCTGTCTGTGTCTCTGCCTTTCTCTGTGTATCTCTCATGAATAAATAAAGCTTTTTTTTTTAAAGATCTCTTCTTAACATTATTCAAGTAAATGAAGAAGAATTATTAGCTATAATCACCATGATGTAAATTAAATCCCCAAACTCGTTAATCATATAACTGGAAGTTGTACCCTTTGACCAATATCTCCTCATTTCTCCCACACCAATTCCTGGTAACCACCACTCTATTCTCTGTTTTTCCAAGTTTGGCTCTTTTAGGCTCCACATATAAGTGATATCAGATAGCATTTGTCTTTCTTTTTCTGACTTACTTCGCTTTTGATACTGTACTCCTGAATCCGCAGGCAGTCTGGAGAGAGAATTTCTTCCTTCTACATAAGTCTCTTCTCTTAAAACTTTCAACTGATAGGATGAGCCCCATTCACATTATGGAGAGGTATCTTCTTTATCGAAAATCTGATTTAAATTTTAATCACATCTAAAAAATACCTTCACAGCAACATCTAGACTGCTGTTTGACCAAACAACCAGGTACCCTAGTCTAGCCAATTTGACACATAAAATTCACCATCACTGGGGAAAAATGTCTTTAGGAAAAAAAATTAGTTTTAAAACTGAATTGGAGTTTCAAAAACCCAAGTCCAAGGTGTTTGTAGAGTAGAGGAAATAATTTTGGTTTGATAACCAAATAACACATAGTCTAGTACCATTTTAGTGACTCTGACTATGTGACTTTGGCTAGGCACTTGACATCTCTGAACCTTGTCTCTATGAGGTAGCCTGGACTATATACTTTAGTTAATTCTTTTTCTTTTTTTTACATTGATTCAATACAAAATTAATGAGTTTCTAAAATGGGCCCCCTTGGGTCTATGCTAGATATTAAAAGTTTTCTATAGATCAATGTTGTGCCCAAGATTGTGAATCCGAGAAACCACCGAGGAGCTGACCCCGATGCAAACACACGAGGGTTTATTACAAGCTGGAGCTTGCGTCCAAGTACACCCGACACAGCGGAGCAGGAACTTGGACCCCGAGGTGGGTTATAGCTGGGTTTTTTATGGGCTGGTCTAGGGGATTTTCAGAAGGGCTGGAGGAATTTTTTCCACTCCGATATGGAGGAAAGGGTGGGGGAGTTTCTTAAGATCTGATACGGGATTCTCCGCTGAGGGCATTCTGAGCTTTACTGTCTTTCTGATATGGGATTCCCTGCCAAGGACATTGAGGACATTCTGCAGTTTTTCCTGTAAAGTTCAGCTCTATTCCCAGGGGCCTAAGATGGCTGTACTTGTGCTAATGCTAAACTTGAGGTAGAATGGCCTTGATTTTTCTTGGCCTCCACAATCAACAGTATAGACATAGCTTAGAGAATTATTTTCAAGTTAGATTTTGACAAGTAAAACAAAAGTTTTATAGCTGGTCTGTTTTGCCTTTTTCTTTTTCAAAAATTTTCCTTCCAGTGTGGCAAGCTTCTATTCCAAGACCTATCTTCATGAAGAGCTGGAGGCTAGGATTTAAAAATATTGATTTTTGCTGAGTTTAGCTCTTGCTTGAATGTGATGGGTTCTTTGGTTAATGTCTAATTAATGACAAGGCAGAGCCATATGGTTTAACAAAAAATATCATTAAAATAATAAAAATGTAAGTGACTTCCTGGCCTTTAAACATCACTTGCAGAAAAGAAACATATTTTATAGCAATTTAAAACCACAAAAAGACTAACTAGACATTTTAAAATATACTCCATTCAACAATGTACTATATTTTATTTAAATATATTGAATAAAATAATGGACTAAGCATTTCAGAGACCACAGAATCTCCTGCAGCCTGGCTTCAAGGGGCAGGGCTTAATTTCCACCTGCTCCTCACTCTTAGCTCTGCCCATGTCATTATTGGAGTTCAATTTGCCAACATATAGCATAACACCCAGTGCTCATCCCATCAAATGAACACCCAGTGCTCATCCCATCAAGTGCCCCCTCAGTGCCCATCACCTAGTCACCCCATCCCCCCGCCCACCTCCCCTTCCCCTTGTTCGTTTCCCAGAGTTAGGAGTCTCTCATGTCTGTCACCCTCTCCAATTTTTCCTACTCATTTTCTTTCCTTTCCCCTATAATCCCTTTCACTGTTTTTTTTTATATTCCCTGTGTCAGTGAAACCATATGATGATTGTCCTTCTCGGATTGACTTACTTCACTCAGCATAATACCCTCCAGTTCCATCCACCTCGAAGCACATGTTCGATATTTTTCCTTTCTGACGGCTGAGTAATATTTCATTGTATGTATATACATTCCTATGTCTCAGAGTCAACAGCAAATCTCCCCTTTCTGGCTCTGGATAGAAGAGGCCATGGTTTTTCCTCACATTCATGTAAAGCCTGCTTTTCATAATTAACTTTTTACAATGCAGGCAGTAGGAATATCGTTTATTTGTTTTTTAGATGTATTTATTTTCAGATATACTTTGATTTTTAAGATTATTATTTCAGAATAAACTCCACTCCAATATGTGGTTTAGTTCTTTGAATATCATAAAGTCCTACATATGTACTTTTCCAGAGCCTATATTAATCTTAAACAAAAACAAAAACAAAAACAAAAACAAAACCAGGGACACCTGGGTGGCTCAGCAGTTGAGCATCTACCTTTGGCTCAGGGCGTGATCCCGGTTCCAGGATCAAGTCCCACATCGGGTTCCCTAAAGGGAGCCTGCTTCTCCCTCTGCCTGTGTCTCTCCTCTCTCTCTGTGTTTCTCATGAATAAATAAATAAAATCTTAAAAAAAAGAAAATCCCAAAATATCCTCTTATGATCACTTCAGTCTTTTTCTCTAGCGTGGTATTTAAGGGGAAAAAAGGTGTGCATGTCTTTATTCTCTTCCCTTTATTGTGTCTCCATACTCTTACAAACAAATGTTCACTGGAGAACACACAGAACTCTATCTAAGGAATTCTTATCCCTCACTTAAGGAAATTACTTAGTTCTGTTAAAACATCTATCTAGTTTATATCACTAAAAATAGCTCCTAATTCTCAGCCTGGAGAGTCACCATTGTTCACCTTCTTGCATTTAGATGTTTCTCTAGATTGATAAGTAGGTGCTTAATTTTCCTTTTTTCCTCCTCAGAAAAAATGGAGAGTTTTTCTTAAAGGCAAATTCACCACTTAAGAAATAAGACAAGCAGCTCAGGGGAGCCTGGGTGACTCGGTGAGTTAAGCATCTGCCTTTGGCTCATGTCAAGACGTTGGGATCCTGGGATGGAGCCTCAAGTCGGTAGGCTCCTTGCTCAGCCTGCTTCTCCCTCTCCCTCTGCCCCTCCACCCCTCGTGTGTGCTCTCTCTCTCAAATAAATAGTCTTTTTTTTAAAAAAAGAAAAAGAAATACAAGCAGCTCAAAACTTTCGAAATAAAAATTTTTCAGATTAAAAAAAAATTAAAAAATAAAAATAAAGAAAGTATATCCTAACAATCTCCTTCCTAGGCATTTACCCAGAGAAATGAAAACAAATGTCCATACAAAGACTTACACAAGCAGGTTCACAGAAGCTTTATTTGTACTAATTCAAACCCAGAAACAACCATTCAGATAGTTGATAGATAAACAAATTACAATTAATAAATATAATGGAACAGTTCTCAGCAATGAAAAAGAACAAACTACTGTTTTTACCCAACAGCGTGTATGCATCTTAAAAGCACCACGTTTAGGGAAAGAGGCCAGACTCTTTCAAAAGACTACATACTAAATTTACATGACATTTTGGAAATTAGGGACATAATCCTAAATCAGTGGTTGTCAGGGCTGGATATTGAGAGACATGATTAGCTGATAAGGGGCATAAAGGAACTTTTAAGAGTGATAAAAATATTCTATATCTTGATCGTGGTGAAGGCTAAACTCATTGAATTTAAAAAGGGTGAATTTTACTGAAGGTGAATATCTCACTAAACCTGACTTTTACTAAACTACTTAGTGCATATACAATGGTAGAGTACCCCCTTTGCATGTGCTATATCTTGGACTAGCTTCATTGAATTAGTGTTGGCATGTCCACTTAAAAATGAAGAAACAGCTTGAAGTAAGTGGCCAGTTGGGAAGTGAACCCACATCTGCTGATTTTCTGCCCAGTGCTAATATCATTCTCCCACATTACACATATCAGTAGAGATGATTTTTTTTTAATTAGTGATTTTTTTTTGCATGTGAAAATAATCATCTTTTGCAAGGATTTAAACAAATACATATAAAAAGAAAAAAAAAAGAAAGAAAGAGAAAAGAAAGAAAGAAAGAAAGAAAGAAAGAAAGAAAGAAAGAAAGAAAGAAAGAAAGAAGAAAGAAAGAAAAGAAAGAAAGTCTAAATGCTCTGTGGAAGCTTTTTCTTTTGAGCAGAACCATGAGTGATGCAATGAAGGGACCCATGAGAACACCTAGGGGAAGAACCTTCCAGGTGAAGGGAAAGTAAGTGCAAAGGATCTGAGGTAGAAATAGATTTGGAAGGTCCGAGGTGCTGCAAACTGTCCCCTCTTCTTAGAAGGCGCTTCCTTCACCCAGCCTTGGAAGGTCCTCCTCTTTTTTTTTAAACCGTAGCATTGAATAGAGTGTCACAGAGTCACCAGCTCACTTTAAATGCTTCAGTTTATCAGTGTGATATTACATATGTGCCAGCCAGTTTACGCTTTAACAGGGACTGGCCCTCAGCTCTGTCTCTTGGGGAAGCTACTACAAGCCATCTGGTAATTGTATTTCCATTATAAGAAACATACCCTAGCACACTGTCAGGAAAAACTGGTGACTTATTACCATGATGACTATTAGAACTCTTATTGATGAAATTAAGTTTTGACGGTAAGTGGATTCACTACAAGAGTTTAGAGCTATTCTCTACCGTAGCCTAAAGTGCCTATAAGAACACAGTTAAGTTTCTAACCCACACTCAAGCATTGTGCCTTAGACTTACCATTTTATAGTCCCCTAATTGGCCATTGGTTTAAGATGGGTTTTGATAGCACTGCGCAAGCAAAAAGGCAGAGATCCTGATGATTGTCCTATCTTCCTGAATGACACTCTCAGAATTGCCCAATCTTGCAGAACATTTGTATGAATGTTGTGTGTCTGCTTTGCTAATGAGTGCTTTGTCTAATAAATGTGATTATATCCTCAGCGCAGGGCATTATAGATATTATTAAAAGTGATAATATGTATTGGCTCTATTCTACGTGCCAGGTACTTCAGTATGCTCTGAGGATAACAAAATGAAAAAACTGACATAGTTAACCATTCTCCCAGAAGCACCCCTTAGTGACAAGACCAAAATTCAAAAATGTACATGATAAATTATTTAAATTAATGAAGTGATAAGAAGCAGATAGTCAGGTGACCAAGAGAGTGTGTAATAGGAGTATAACCAAATAAAGGAATGAAAAGGAAAATTTACTCACAGAACATGATTTAAGGTATACTTATTTATTATTATGTTCAATAGCTAAGAGTCACAGTCCCTGGAAAAATAGGCCAAAGTACTAAACATCTGTTGAAAATATGAGAGAGGGCCTTAAAGATTGAGCCTTGCAGTTTTAGTCATTAATATATGTCCCTTTATAATGCTTTGACAAAAGGTTTACAAAATGACTCATCTGGGCAGTGCAGACATGAAGCCAGGGCAAATAAACATAAAATGGTTGTAGCCAGGTGTCTGGTATGATGCAGAGAGATCCCATTCATCAAATGCATGTTTAATCTGCAGATGCCAGGGAACCAATGTGTCAGAGCATAAGACGATATTTTTGCCACAGAGTTGTTGATGGATGAGGAGACAGAACAATGGGATATCAGAGCTGGAAGGCGTTCCAAATGTGTGAATGACTTAGCCAACTGTAAACCTGTTCTTGACTGAGGTCAATTGGGCTTCCTGATCAGACCTTTCCACCCTGTGCTTACCTCTCAACAGCACAATGGAAGCCACAGCCATGAGATGGAAGAGGAGCATGATAAGCCAGAGAACACAGGAGAGCCATACACATGGATGGATCCTGGAAACAGTCATTACCATCTTGGATAAAGGCTCACAAGGCTGTATCTTCACTGATCTATGGTTGTGGGACTATATGTGAGCTTTTTCTTTGTTTTCTCCATCTTCCAAGTTCTCTATAATGAGAATATCATCATAAGAATAGCTACAATGTAAAAAAAAAAAAAAAAAAAGCTATAATATATAAGATTTCAAGGTGGCCTAAAATTATGCTATTCATTTAATTCTCAAAATAGCCATATAAAATAAAAGGATGTTATTACCCTAGTTTAACACATGAATCCTGCTGAACGCTAAGGAAAACAAAAAACCCAAGCTATGGAACTCTTGAAAAATAGAACTTGGATCTGAATCTATGTCTGTATAAGATTAAGTTTCAGCCACAACTAATGTATGTTACTCCTTTTGTAAAAATTATTTATTTTAGGGACGACTGTGTGGTCCAGTGGTTGAGCATTTGCCTTTGGCTCAGCTTGTGATCCCGGGGTTCTGGGATCGAGTTCCATATCGGACTCCCAGCATGGAGCCTGCTTCTCTCTCTGCCTATGTCTCCACCTCTCTCTCTGTGTCTTTCATAAATATATAAATAAAATCGTTCAAAAAATTATTTATTTTAGAAAGAAAGAGAGACAGTACACACAGAAGGGAGGGGCAGAGGGCGAGGGAGAGAGAGAATCTTAAGCAGGCTCCATTCTCAGCATAGAACCTGACATGGGGCTTGATCTCAGGGTCCTGAGATCACACCCTGAGCAGAAGCCAAGAGTTGAATGCTTAACCAACCGAGTCACCCAGGCATGCGACTACTGTATATTATTCTAAAAAATAAAATTGGGCAGCCCTGGTGGCTCAGCAGTTTAGCTCGACCTTCAGCCTAGGGTGTGATCCTGGAGACCCAGAATCAAGTCCCATGTCTGGCTCCCTGCATGGAGCCTGCTTTTCCCTCTGCCTGTGTCTCTGCTTTTCTCTCTGTGTGTATCTCTCATGAATAAATAAAATCTTTTAAAAAATAAAAATAAAAAAATAAAAAATAAACTTTAATTTGACAGTATTTTGCACTACTACTTTTTTTTTGGCTAATCAGACTCACTTTAAATAAAATTATTTATGGCACAGATGTAGTTTCTTTCAGTAGAATGATATATGTTGTGACCAGAGTTAGGCAAAATGTTAGAGCTATCCAAATTCAGTTGTTTAATTTTTTAAAGGCAGAAGAAATAAATATACGTGTCTAAAAATGAAGGGAAAATGTAAAATTTCATCATGTTCAAAATTATCCACATACAGAGCACATATTTGCATCGTACAATCCTATTGAATCCAAAGGGCTTTAGATTCAGACAGAAAATATCTGCATGTATCTTAGAAACAAAGAAAGGTAAAGTCCAATCAAGTAATCTATCACAATGAGAGTTAAAGACCAAGCTGGCTGAGAATAGCTGATGTGAGCAACAAGACTAATCCTCTTTCCAGATCTGAAGCTATGATGTAAGAACAATAAAAGGGAGCTCCATGAACTTTCCCAAGTATCATTTCTTAGCTCATGAAACAATGTCAGCAACAGCAAGAAATCTCCCATGGTCCTTTCTAATCACTATGCCACTGTACCAATTTACAATCCCACCAACGGTGTGTAAGGGTTCCAAATACTTCACATACATTTCTATCATTTTTCATCTTTTTTATTTTAATGATACTAGTGGGTATACTGTGCCCCTGTCCTCCTGCTGTTTTTTTTTTTTTTTTAATGTTTCTGGAGCTTAAGATTGTGAGCATTGTTGAATATATTTACTGATTATTCAGATATCCTTTTGTGTGGGGTGTCTCTTCCAGTCTTTTACTTGCTTGAAGATTTTGTTCTTTGACTTTTTCTTCCTGGTTTCTATAAATTTCTAGATAGAAAGATAAACAGAATTTAAGGTAAACTTCCCCGAGAATGGTTTTCTCTCTCCTGATAAACTTTCTTTGCTAGAAAGACTCCTACCTGAGAGGAAGGAAGTAAAAGAAACTGATGAAATGAACCATGTAGAACTGGTGGACTTTGATCCCAGTCAGGAAGCATAAGAGGATGATGAACATCATCCTAGGGGTGATATTCAGTGTCAGACCTCTTAAGGGGGCCAGGGAGTAACACCACTGGCATTTTATATGCAGTAGTGAATGAGTGAAAGACTATAATAGCTCACTACTTGCTATTGTTTTTGTTTTAAGATTCGACTATAGTAGTGTTTAGTTCCTTGAAGACTTTTGTAGAATGCCTTTTAGAAAAGTGATAGCAATTTGTTATTTTGTCTGTGTTATAAGAGGACCCACCTCACTATATCCTTGCCAGTATTGGTATAATAGACTTGTGACAATTTGATGCCAGAAACAATGATTTATTTTATTTTACATTTCTTTAATTTTTAAAAGGCTGGATGTTTTTCAAATATTTATCAGGCATTTGTATATTCTATTTTGTGACTTACGTTTATATGCTTCCTTCATTTACTTTTCAGGGTCATAATTTGGTTTATAGAATTCCAACTAATGTTTAACAATAATGTACATTTCTTCGTGTATAAATGATTGTATTTAGATACATGTAGTTAGATACATAAAAGATCTGGAAAATAAGCTACTGAGATTACAGGGGTGACAAAAGAGATTTCTAAACTTATGTGAAATATTTTAACTGGCTATGTATTTAAGCAATGAAAAATTGACTTTTAAAAAGAATATTGTAGTTTATTGTATGACTTTTGCTGCTGGTTTTGCTTCCAAAAGATGAGATGCGAGTGGCTCTTTGCTCTTTGGTGGTGATAGCTGCAAGATTCAGCAACCTTTTACCCATATGACTGAAATGCTATAGCTCAAGGAAGTCTGCTCAGTTTCACCTTGTGGGCCATCCTACAAGATTTGTAGTGTCTGCCTTTAGAGCAGAATTGACCAAGATTCTACAGCTCATTGATCACTTATGCTTGTCATGGGGTTGGGAAAGTATGAGGAACGGATGGACAGCATGAGTGCCAGCCAGCGATCATCTCTGCTCTAGATACTTTGACTTTAAAATTGTGCTATATTTTAAATGAGTCAGGAAACAGGGATAGTAGTGTGGAATGCAACAAATAATTTAGCTCACAGGGCAAATTTTAAAATAAGAAGCCCATTTAATGTTTTCAAAAAACAGAATAAGAAATCTATGCAAGTGTTCTTACTCCATCTAAATATATAGTTGCTACTCTGTCTATATCATTTTGAGATATTCTCTTTTAGTAAGTCAGTCTCTCCCTGAAACCCAAGATGTCATTATTTTGTTATATGATGACAGTTGCTAGATCATTTCTGTCAGTTAATATGCCATTAGCTGTACTACTTCACAGAGTGTTCTTTCTGAGATGAAGAGGGCGTGTTTTACATGGGGATATTCTTTTTAATCACTTCAAGGCTACCACCTCTATTCAACCATGTAGGTGACAAGGAGACAGCTGGAGACAGGTCCTAAGCCCTGATGATCTGGATGTGCTTTTGAACTTCTTTATGCATCTAGAGATGCTGCCAGAGACAGTGAACTTGAAGAGCCAGGTAAGATGGTCTTTGAAGCCCTAAGGGGCAGTAAAAGTAGAGTGTGATGCAATTTAACAGAGAGAACACTTATTTCTAGGCTTTAAATAGAGCGAATGCCCTCAGGCCAGTTTAGAATGATTATTACTAAGACCACCGCAGGCTCCAGAGCTTCGCTATATTATTCCTTTGATTTCAGTCCCTGCTATTATTAGACTGTTGGCTCACTAAACTTCAAATCAGGCTCTCAGCACCATCATCATCATCACCATCTTCAGAATAATTGCTACAATTTTATTGAGCACTTAGGGAGAGTTCATAAATAGTAGGTACTATAATTGTTATTCTTCTGTTTCGGGCTCTGTGCTCAGGTACTTTTGTTAAGGTGCTCTGATACTCACTTAACAGATGATGGAACTGAGATCCTGGATGGGAAGTGACCTGCTAGATGTCATGTGGCTGCAGGTGGTGAGGCTGAGATCTGAAACCAGTTCTGCAGAATGCAGAGGCCACATGCTCAGGGGAGGTGCTCCCCTCTATGCTTACCCCACTACCCATTCCTCATGACTCTGCCATCTACAGGCCCATGTTCATGCCCCGCTGTGGTACGCAGAATAATGGAGGCCCAAAGATGGACATGTCCAAGTCTCCAGAATCTGTGAATATAATATGTTATGTGGCACAAGGGGATCAAAGTTGCAGACAGAAATTAAGTTGAGTTGAAGACCTTGAGTTGAAGAGACTACACTGGGTTATCAGGGTGGGTCTAATGTGATCACAAAGAAGAGAGAGGCAGAGAAGGAGTCAGAGTCAGGAAAAGGAGATGTGATGAAGAAGCACTCAGGGTGATTCAATGTGAGATAGACTCAATTGGCCTGGCTGACTTTGAATAAGGAGGGAGAAGTCACAAGCCAAGGAAAGCAAGCAGCCTCTAAAAACTGGAAAAAGCAGAGAAATGGATTCTCTCTGTATTAATGTTATGTAGCCATAAGGTGCCCAGGTTAAATATTATTTCTGGGTGTGTCTGTGATGTGTCCAGATGAGATTAGCAACATGGCTGCTGGCCCAAGTGGAAGGATGGAACGGTGCTCCGGCAGTGGCCTGGGCTTGGGTAAAGCTGAGGCAACAGAGGTAGGGTTGATTATGAAGAAGTCTGGTGTTGGAGGAAGTAGCACAAGAAGTGACCACATGACACACGCATATAATGTAAGACCCATGAGCTTTCTGAAAAATGAGAAGAGAAAAGGAGCCTTTTTAAACTTACAAGATTTGGGTGGGTGTATATTTTTGATGCAACTTCAGTGTTCAGTCAAATCGCTCTGGTTGCAGGAAGATTATGTCTTTTATAAGAAGGAGAGTGACCTGTTCAGATTTACGTATCAGAAGTGGCTCTCCAGAAAAGGTTGAGTAAAAGATGCTTCAGAGAGGGGAGAAATAGTACAAAGTCACTTAGAAAACTTATGCGAAAGTCCATGTGAAAGATAAGAAGGGATTGTCTAGAGGCAGCAACAGCTGGCAGGATAAAGGGAATGGATTTTGAGAGACTTCTGAGGTAGAATTAATAGGAGTTGGTGACAGAATGAAGAGAGAGGTTGAGGAAGCCCTGCTATGACTAGAGATGCCATTATCTGTCGATGGAGAACTGGGGGCAGGGGGAGTAGCTTCCTGGTTAGACCATGTCTCCTCAGAGATGGCAAGCAGTGAGCAGGCAGGGACAGGCCAGCACCAGGCCACATTTGAGGGGACAATACCCAGCACCACAAACTTGGGCACTGAGCCCATTCTCTTTGCCTTAATGGCTTAAGAATTCAGAGTGCCCTTAAGTATTTTGGTGCCCCTTCCCCCAGGGGACCTTGAGACACTTGTAACAAGTTGGTGTCTCTGCTTTTCCATCTTCAATACCATAATAATGTTCTTGGGTAGAGATTTATGAGCTAGTGCTTGCAAAGTCCTTTGAGAACCTCGGCTATAAGGCTCAATATAAATTACTTTATTAAGTATTGATGAATGCTTCCAGTCTACAGGCTAATCAGAAGAAGGAGAAAGAAGGGGGGGGAAGTTCTTTGAAAAGACACCTTCCTCAGATGATTGTTTTAGGCTGATTGGCAAGTAAGGAGATTTCGAGAAGGGAGAAAGGACAGGGGCGGGGATGAAATTTCATAGCAATGCCAGCAGGGTGCTTTTTCCTCAGAAGTGGGCTGCAGGCAGCTAGGGATTCGTGTAATGCAGAGGCATCATTCTGGCTTGTTCTAGGGAAGCAGGTTCAATTCTTCTCTATCAGAATGATTTACGGTTTCTGTAAAGCATTTGCCTGTGTACTTTACAGGGTAAAAGCAGAACCCCAGGACAGTAAGACCATCAGGCCCAGGCTTTCAGCACACCACAGGGGCCCACTCTGCTCTGCTGGGGAAGGAGGGCTGGTTGGGAATAGGAGCCCATAGTGAACTGTTTGAGGATACAGAAATAAGCATCCTCAGGCTGCAGAAAGTGGCAGGTAGTGGGGGCTCCTTTTTGCTGAACACTTTTTAAGATGGTGTTAGAAAAGTGGATCAGTGAATCATTAGAGAATGGGACGCACAGTGATGAAGCTGGGGGGAGCGGGCACGAGCCAAGGCCTGGACCATTGACACCTCAAATAGTTGGAGCCTGCGCGTGGTTGGGCTATGTTTGCTGGTCCTTAATTTTGCCAGTTCCTAGGACTAACGAGGAGCCCCTCAGCCTGTCATTCCCTCCAATAGGCTTTTAGATGTGCTTGTGTAGTCATCTTTAGTCTTCATCTCACATTCTGACCTCTCAGATTTTGTTCCAAAGCAGACTTCTGCCATAGGATGTTAGCATTAAAGAGCCTCCTAAAAGATCCTCCTTTTCATTTTATACAGAAGGAAAGTGAAGCTCTGAGAGATTACAGGATGCCGCGTTGCTCAGCTAATTAGTGGCGGACGCAAACTTAGCAGCCTCTCCTCTCCAAGCAGCATCCCTATCTTGCTTCTGCACAACCCCTCCCCACCTGCTGTAGCACGAGCTGACCACCAGTGGCTTGTGTTACCTGTCCAGGTGGGTCACTGTCAGCAGTGGCCTGGCCACCACAAGCCTAAAGTAAACCTATACTGAGACATCCTGGGCGCTCAAAGGAAGTGCATGGAAATATAAAGAAATGGGCAGGAAGGTCAGAAGGAGCCAGGGAGCCATGAGTCCTCGTTGGCATGTTGGGCAAGCCTGTGGGAAGGAGTCACATCGGCTCCACCCCGTTCATCCCGGGAGGACGTCAGGGAGCAGCAAGGGTGCCCAGCCAGGCAGGTGAACCCCTGTTGCCTTCTCAGGAGGCTTCATGCTTCACCTGGTTCTGTTTATGCGCCCCTTTCATTTGTGGGTGTTTTTCGGGGGGCTATGCCTATTTCCTGTTCAAAGTAGTGTGCAAGGAGGTGGATGCATTTGCAATAAAGTCACAGAGACTGTGACACCAAATACCTAATTCCCCCATGCTTCTGTAACTCTCCTTGTTGCCTTGTGACACTGCATTTGAACAATTTTTTTCTTTCAGTAACAAAAATGTTGTTTGTAAAACTTTCTTTCTTTCTTTTCTTTTTTCTTTTTGTTTATTTCTGCTGCTCGTCAGGATTGCAGAAACTGGTTGGCCTTTTTTATTATTTTAATTAATTTATTTACTGATTTATTTATTTATTTATTTATTTATTTATTTATTTATTGCTACTACCTATCCAGAGTACAGCCATCTGACGATAACATACAATCCATAAATTTAATCCTGACTTCAGCCTCTGGATTGTTATTTGAGCAGAGAAAATTTGGGGAGTGGAATACTCTGCAAGGTTGACAATACCTTTAGAGGAAAAGTGAGCACCTGAGCCATCATGCTTTTTGGTCCTACACCTGCACTAATTAACCTCCAAAAGTTTGGGAGCGGGCCACTCAGGAGGGTGAGAGATGAGCCCCTAAAACGTTCTTATCAGGTTAAATTGGTGTCCCTGAACATTCCCAGAGTTTGATGGTGTGATAGAATAAAACCTCAGCACTTGCCAGTTTCTTCCTGTTATGACAGCTAGCTAGAGGACTGGCGTCCCAGTCCCGTGTACTTCCAACCAGGTTTCTGGATCCCTGTGGTGATACCAATCTTCTCCTGATTTTTTTTCTCCTGATATTTTTGATGGCCGGTGGCCCTGAGGCTCACAATGAAGATGGATCATTGCTGTGACTGCCAGTGGGCACCAATACTGATGCCTGTCAGATGTGCCCTTTTCTAGGAGCTTCTGTACATTCTAACAATTTTAAAAGTAACAGCTAAGATGAAAAGTACCGCCTCTGGCTGGAGTCATTCAATTTCCTAGAAAAACTGTAGTGGTCAGTAGAGCTTTTATTTCGTTACTCTTAATCATTTTCCCTCTCATTTGATCACTTGCCCTGATGATAAGGCTGTTGCTCTATCCAAATGTAGTCTTCAGGTGATGCTGCTAGCAGCTTCTCTCCTGGAACCACACATTTTTGCCTTGATCAATCCCACACACCCTGAGTCTCTGTCCTGCTTCTCTCTCATCTTGGTAAGCTCTTTCCCCCTCTGGTAGACCCAGAACAGGGGAAAGGGGGCATAGAAAAATGGCTAAGGGGATGGTTCTTGTTTTTTTTTAACCACTGTGGTCTCTTACTCTGGAGCTGGCAATCAATCTGTTGATGTTCAGGCACACTTTTTTCCCCTCAAACTCTGTATTACTGTGGAAACATACCTTGCAAGGCAATACTCACTGCCAAACTGGGAGGCTTGAAGCCCTGCCACCCTGCTGCCCGGCCTCTGCTGGGATCACGCCCTGAACCGAAGGCAGACGCTCAACCCCATAAGCCAGGCGCCCCAGCCTTTACCTTATCAAGTGATAGCTCCTTGTGTTTTACAAATAGGAACATCTCCCCTCCCCACCACAACCAAGTGTTTGGAAGGATGTGAAATAGTTCCTCCACTTCCAAACTTGGAAATATATAAATCAAACGTAAACTGACCTGGATTTAACATCTTTGTCAGATATTTCATTCTCTGACATCATGCCAGGCTCCAGTGAGTCCCCACAGAAACCAGTTCAAACACCCTGTTTATTCTGCTGTGCTGGTAACAGGTCTAGCCCTCAGGGCTACGGTCAAGTGGACAGAAAGCAAAGGACACAGCAGGCTGTCAGGATTGTCCCAAACACAGGTCCATTCATATGAGGCACCAGGAGAGAGTTTTTTATTTCCCAGCATATACTTCTTTCCAAACAGCAGTGCTAAAGTGTAAAACAGACGAGACAATGTGGATATGTGCCTCTGTGATTTATTGCTGTACTAACGACCAGGGTCAGTAGAAAATGTAATAAGTCAGCAGTACCCAGAAACTCTCTCCACAAGGTCTAACTGAACTGCACAGTTTCTCCCAGAATACAGTAATTTCATTCCTCTTATTTCTTTAGGCAACACTTAATATCTCTCTTTCTATCCAATGATCTAAAACGGAGCTACCAGATTTTAGGAGTCTTGGAAGAAATGTTAACATTTATATTTATTTTTAATTGTTCTAAATTTTCTTTCATAAGCTTTTATACAGTACAAAAATATATTAGCATAGCACTATCTATACATTGGTTATAATTAAATCTGCATTGATTAGGATGTTAGCTCAATTTTATAAACTGATGTGTGATTAAAAACTGAAAAACCACTGCTTTAATCAATCAGTGCAATAGGTAATAGTAGTTTCTAAATTTTTCGGAGTATCATAATTTAATTTTAAAAAATGGTATTCTGGTGATTTTTCATCTACCCATTGATTGAAAAAAAAATATAATGAACAATAAAAAGTTACTATGAATTCAGTAGTGCTTTAAAATTGCAATGTAGGGCAGCCCCGGTGGCGCAGCGGTTTGGCGCCGCCCGCAGCCCAGGGTGTGATCCTGGAGACTAAGGATCGAGTCCCATGTCGGGCTCCCTGCACGGAGCCTGCTTCTCCCTCTGCCTGTTTCTCTGCCTCTCTCTCTGAATGAATAAATAAATAAATCTTTAAAAAAATAAAATAAAATTGCAATGTATTTTATCACAGTGGCCTATACATATTTGAAAAATAAGAGCACATAACTGTATGTGAAATATATACTTTGTACATATTATATTTGTAGATCCTTTGCAATTACCTTATGAACTCCCAAGGGTTGTATAGCAATGGTTATGAAGAACTAACCCTATGGGTTTTTTGTGTGCCTCATTAAGTCTCAGGTTTCCAGCCTTAAATATGTCTGGCAACTTACTTGTCTAAAAAGAGGGGGAGTCATGGTCTAAAATGAAGGGGTGAGAACTGATAAGTCTGAATCCCATTAGAGAACAATTATACCTTTTAGAAAGTTCTCTTTAGCAAACCATTCATTAACCAGGGGATATCTCTGTGGCTTATAACAATTACTCCTCCTTTAGAAAGTGAACAGTGCACTGTGGCTCGAGTATAGGGCAATAAGGATTTCTAGGAAGAGAGAAGTGTCTTTCAAATACCATATGCTGAAAATATTACATGTGTTAAATTTGCACTGCTTTTCTTTCACAAATAATAGCATTGATCTTTATAAGTTAACCTTTAAGTTGAAGACATGCAACATTTATAATCAGGGTCAGGTCCTTCCTCTTTATTAAATGATGCTAGGGAAACTATGTCATCCCCAGAGTTTCCCTGGGCAACAATCAAATAGAATGAGGTTGACAACCAAGAGCTGTCATTTCATTTCCTTATTCAAGGTGAGGAATGGAAATGAAGACACAAATGAATCATTAGTACTTTCTGATTGTGAGGACTTGAAAGTAAGTGATCACCTGCCTGAATTACCAGTAATATATAAGGAATGCAAACATTTATATTTTAATTTTCTTTTTTTTATTCTTTTTTTTAATTTATTTTTTATTGGTGTTCAATTTACTAACATACAGAATAACCCTCAGTGCCCGTCACCCATTCACTCCCACCCCCCGCCCTCCTCCCCTTCTACCACCCCTAGTTCGTTTCCCAGAGTTAGGAGTCTTTACGTTCTGTCTCCCTTTCTGATATTTCCCACACATTTCTTCTCCCTTCCCTTATATTCCCTTTCACTATTATTTATATTCCCCAAATGAATGAGAACATATAATGTTTGTCCTTCTCCGACTGACTTACTTCACTCAGCTATTTTAATTTTCTTATCAATTCCACTTTTCCTGAAGCTAACAGATTACATTATTGTACCATGGTATACACTAAAGATCTTTGTAACCCAGGCAAATCACTTAGATTTCTTTGTCACTTTCTTCTTCAGAATTTAAGATACTGTCAAAAGGAAAATGTTTACTGTAAATGAGTCACCGTTTGCTGAAATCATTTTGGCAAAAGTACTCACAGTCCAGAAATACAACCCCAACAGAAATATACTCACTGGAATTGTTTCATATCCCTTGAGCCCCCATAAGTGCCCATCTGGCTCTCGTGCCCTGAGTGAGGGCACTAAGGGATACATAGCTCATTTCCACCATACTGTGTTCAAGGGTTCTATTTCTTTTGTCTGGAAATCCCTCCCACCTCCGTCTTTCTCCAACTAAAACCTACTCACACCAAAATTTCTGCTTAAATGGTACTTCCCTGGAGAAGCTTTCCAATCTCTCGTTTAAATTAGGCTCTCTTGATCATCTCACACTGGTTAGAATGGCTAAAATTAACAAGTCAGGAAACAACAGATGTTGGCGATAATGTGGAGAAACAGGAGCCCTCTTCCCCCTGTGGTGGGAATGCAAACTGGTGCAGCCATTCTGGGAAACAATATGGAGGTTCCTCAAAAAGTTAAAAGTAGAGCTACCCTACAACCCAGCAATTGCACTAACAGTATTTATCCAAAGGATACAAGCATAGTGATTCAAAGGGGCACCTGCAACCCAATGTTTATAGCAGCAATGTCCACAATAGCAAAAATATGGAAAGAGCCCAGATGTCTATTGACAGATAAGTGGATAAAGAAGATGTGAACATCTTATATAAATAATATATATATCAAAAAGAATGAAACCTTACCATTTGCCATGATATGGATGGAAACTAGAGGGTATTATGCTAAGTGAAATAAGTCAGTCAGAAAAAGGGAAATCCCATTCACTTATATGTGGAATTTAAGAAACAAAACAGATGAACATAGGGGAAGGGAAGGAAAAATAAAATAGGATGAAAACAGAGAGGGAAACAAACCATAAGGGACTCTTAACTCTAGGAAACAAACAGGGTTGCTGGAGGGGAGGTGGGTTGGGGAAGAGGTAACTGGGTGATGGGCATTGAGGGGGGGCACTTGACGGAATGAGCCCTGGGTGTTACATGCAACTGATGAATCAGTACATTCTAGTCCTGAAACCAGTAATATAGTATATGTTAACTAAATTGAATTTAAATTAAAAAAATCAAAATGAAATAAATTAGGCTCTCTTGTTATAATCCCTCATTGCACATTATCTTTTCCCTTAGTGTTTCAATCTGTTACAATTTCTTATATCCTATAGCAATTTATAATACTGCAGTTATTTGTATTATTATTTGCTTCATTTAAGATACACAAAGTCAGGGCTTGTGTCTATTTTAATATCCATATCTGTATCCCAGCATATTATGTGGCTCATGAGAAGGAGCTCAAGATATATTCATTGAATGAATGGATTTTTTTCTGCATAATCCTAATAATGTACATCAGACTTGAAATAGAATCATCCTTTGGAGCTTTATTATAAAGTTACCATTCACTGTTATTCTCAAAGAGAAAATAAAAACTCAATTACTTTAAGGTATTGGGGTTGTTGAAATATTTCTTTCAGGAGCAAAGTAATTTAGTAAATGATGGTTGGTCTGCTAAAGAGGCCAAAACAGCCAGTTACTTTCAGCATTGCTGCTTCTTAAAATTCTCACTACAAAGTGATATACATGAAGGGTGACTGGACTACACATCCTCGGTTTGGGAAAGAAAACATTGTAATATTGGACACCTTTAAGATTCAAAGTTAAACCACAATGAAAATCAAGGTTCAGGTGTTTACAGTATGCCAGGGGTCTTTCCTCCATGATTTTATTCTAGGGGGTCCAAAAGTTGTTCTTTATATTTTAAAAAACCCAAGAAGCATCATACATTTATATTTAGTAAGATTGTGCTGGATAACTCAAATGTCCTATTCCTTTGATTTTGATTGGAATTAGATTAATCAAACATGATTACTCATGCTGATCAGTTACTTTTTTTGGCTATGAGCAAATGTTATATCAAATTAATCAAAAATAGAAATCTACTTATTACTTTATCAATCTAGTTTGATGGCTAGACAGTCTCTTTCAAATATATAAGGGCTAGTGGAAAAATATTATAAAAGGATTCCCTGATGGTAAAGAATTTAGTAACCTTATAATCAATGTCACAAGGAGAGGGACAGCTGTCTAGCTTTGCCAAATAACATGACAATTTTTTTTTTACTGGAGAGCAGCATAAATTAGGAAATAAATTATGAAAATCAGCACTTGGAGTTGGCCTATTAAAAAGCCTTAATTACTAACAGTTCCTGGGGAGGTCCTGAGGGTATGACATATGTTCCATAGAAATATAAATTAAGAACTTCCAGGCAGCCTAGGAAATTAATTATTTTCCCTAATTCCCAGCAAATGCTTCTGCTCTCTACTTTACAGAAAAATTAAGAATCATCAGACAAGAACTTCCTTAGCTTCCCTATACCGTATGTGCAAAGTGGCTTGCTTCTACCTGGAGGGGATGAGGCGTGCCTCCATTGTCTAAGACTGTCCTGTCTGTGCCCCGGACCCATTCCCCAACCATCTTAGGACCACTCTATTGCAGGATCATTCAGTCCATCCTCCAGCTTTCTGGCATTCTGGCTTTCTTCCATCAGCACCTAAACATAGGCAAGGGGTTTAGCTCTTCAAAAATAAACAGAAAAGTCTATGACCAAGTCTATGATCACACACTATCTTCCAGGTACTGCTCTTTCTTTCCTTTCTCCTACTGAAAGAGTGCTCTATACTCCTCATCTTTACTACTGTGCTATTCACCTCACCTGCAGGGTGAAGCCAACACCCATTCTCCCACAGGAACAATTCGTGCCAAAGTCAACAGCCATGTTCTTGTTAGAGAATTCTCTGTCCTTATCTTACTTAAACTCGAGGAAGCCTCTGATAATATTAATGAGTCCTTTCTTCATTCAATCATTCAACAGTTATTGATCACCTATTAAATGACAAGCATGGTTTTATGTGCTAGGGTTACAGTGTTGGAGAAAACAAAGTCTTTTCCCACCAGTTTTATTGGGATGCAACTCACACAGAACACTGTGTCAAGTTTAAGGTGTATAAATGTGATGATTTTATACACATATGTATTGCTAAGTGATTACCAGAATGAGATTGGTTAACATCTCCATCACCTCATTTGACACATGGGGTAACACAGGGGAAGACACTGGGGCCCCATCCCAGCACTGGCCAGGCTTTAGCTGAGAGGGACAGAAGATGCCAGAGGGAGAGAACAAGGCATGACGCGTGCTTCTCAGGGGGGGACACTGGCTTGCCAGCCTGCACGCTGGCATGGACTAGAACTTGCAAGTCGTGGGAATGGACGTCCCAGTGTTTTTGTTATTTAGGCTGCAATTTGTCCCTTCTCCAGTCCTGATTACTGTGCCCAGTAGGTTTAGGTGGCATGGACATGAATAAATGCAACTTCATGTTTAAAAAACAAAAACAAAAAACCCCACCTTTTGTGTGTTTGTGTGGTGAGCACACTTCAGATTTATGCTTTTAGCAACTTTCCAGTATATACTACGGTATTCTTAACTATAATCACCAAGCCGAATCTTAGATCCCCAGAATTTGTAAAGGGAAGCCTGTACCCTTTGACCAACATCTCCCTATTTCTCCCATCCCTCCACAGCCCCTAGCAACCACCATTCTATTGTCTGTTTCTAGGAGTTTGGCTTTTTTGAATATGAGTAATATTTTTTCCCCTTCTCCTGCTTTTAAAATTCTTTGTTTTTAGTTTTTTAAATTATAAAGTGTCTTGGAGAATATCCTTTTTAGTTGAAAATTTTGAAGAGCTTTGAGCTTCATGATCTTGAGTGCCCCAATCTCTCCCCAAATTTGGAAAGTGCTAAGTCATTATTTCTTTTTTTTTTTTTAAGATTTTATTTATTTATTCATGAGAGAGAGAGAGAGAGAGAGAGAGAGAGGCAGAGACACAGGAAGAGGGAGAAGCAGGCTCCATGCCAGGAGCCTGACATGGGACTCAATCCTGGGACTCCAGGATCATGCCCTGGGCCAAAGACAAGCGCTGAACCGCTAAGCCACCCAGGGATCCCAATTATTATTTCTTTAAATAAGATTTTTGCCCCTTTCTCCCTGTCTTCTCCCTCGGGGACTGCAATACTGCAGAGGTTGTTTCTCTAATCCTATAGGTTCACCTAGGCTGTCTTCACTCTTTCTTTTTTTCTTTGTTCTCCTCTGATCAAATAATTGTAAGTGATCCTTCTTCCATTTTAAAATCTTTCTTCTGCTTGATCAAATCCACTGTTGATACTTTCTACTGCATTATTCATCTCCTGTATTGTATTCTTCAGCCCAGAATTCCTCTTTGGTTCCTCTTTATGATTTCTTTTCATTAAACTTCTCTTTTTCCTCATTTGGTTCATTTTTTCCCTGATTTTGTTCAATTGCCTCTCTGTGTTCTTATAGCTCACAGAACTCCCTTAAAACAACTGTTTTGGATTCTTTATTGGCAAACTGCAGGTCTCCACCTCTTTGGGATCAGTTATCAGAGAGTTACTCTATTCCTTGGGTGGTGTCGTGTTACCTTGGTTTTCCATGCTCCCTGAAGCTTTACAGTGTTATCTTTGCATTTGTAGCTCAATCACCTCCTTCAGTCTTTACTGGCTGGCTTCAGGAGAGAAGTACCTTTGTCAGCTCTGTTAGGAATTCTGAGGCTTTCTCAAATCTCTCCTATGGATACTCCTGCCCTATACTTCTTATTCCTTCTTGAGGAAGAATTCTTAAGATTTTATGCCTTCCCTCCATCCTGCAAAGCCTTCCCATTTGTTTGCTTTCCTTAGAGCAATACTGACTCCTCAGATGTGTGTGCTTTCTCCCCATCCTGGAGCATACGACTGGCTTTCCATACATGCCCCCTAGTCATCTGCAAAGGCTTGCTCTTACTGCCCTTGGGAGTCCACACCAGGAGCCGGCCACAGGTCGGTAGGGTGTGTGAGTAAGGCACAGAGTTCTGGGGGAGTTCCATGGACCAGTGGGGCAGATCCACAGATGAGGCATCGCCAGGAAGGGCGGCAGGCTTCCTGATGGAGTCCGTAAAGCAGTTAGTAAGAACTATAACACTTTGATACCCTCCAGCAGCCCTAGAATGCTGCTCCTCCAGTCACTGCCCACCCGTCAATTATGTGGCACATCTTGTTAATCCGGATGGGGTAGGAAAGAAGTGGGTTTCTTTGGCAGCATCCCACAGAGTTGGGAGAAGCTGAGGGTTGACTCACACCCTCTCACTTTCCCCCACGGAAGAAGTCACGGGCAGAAAAGTTTTCTCTTAGCACTGAGCCTGCTGCCTTAGCAGAAGTGTCAAGTGAAACTGTTCCCCTTTTCCTCTTACATGCATCCAATCTTGGATTTCTTTCTTTCCTTTTTTTTTTTTTTTTTTTTTTCTTTTTCTTTTTCTTGTTTTGGTTCTAACAATGTGCCGGAACTTCACTGGATTCCCCAACTTCCACAAACAAGCTCTTGTTCATGGATTATTGTTGAAATTGGTGTTCTTTGGTGGGAGGGTGGGGACAGTAGAAACTCCTATTTTGCCTTTTTCATGTCATCACCTATATTGAAAACAGAGTCTTGAAGCATTTGATTCTGTTGGCTTTAACTACATGAACTTTCTTGATTTGCTCCTATCCTTCTGACTTCACATTTACATATATACATTGTTGACTATAACTCTTTCAAGGCCCATCTTACAAATGTCCATTTCTTAAAACCATTTCTTGGTTGATCCTAGGTCCCTTTTCTAGCCACTGTGATCTCATTCATTTCAATGACATCAATGACCATCTGCATATAATTATTCTCTCAGCACCACCTTCTCCATTCCTGGTGTCAAAACTGGATCATTGCTGTGATTCTTCGCTTACTTCACTCTGTTTCCAATCAGTTCTTCCTCCTACACAACTTACCCATGTGCCCCCTCCTCATTGCCTCACTCCCATAATCCATCATTTCTCACCTGCCTTCTTGTAACTCTCTATATCTTTAATTTTACGCCCTCTAGACTCATAGCTTAGTGGATTTTCCCAAAATGATAAATATTATTATCTGCTTCCTCCTTCATACCCTTCAATGGATTTGGTTGTTTTCAGTACTAAACTTGCACTCCTTAGTATGGCTTAGGTGCTCTATAATCCGGCACCTTTCTTTCCCTCCAACTCAATCAACTACCCCTTTCTATCCAATTCTGCATTCCAGCCATGATGAATTTCATTTTCTCTTGGTTTTGTTCCTTCATACCTACTGCTTGCTATTTATATAAATACTATTGATTTTCATAAAGTAACCTGTTATTAACCTTAATGAACATTCCTAAATATTAGTTCAAATAGTTATCTATTGCTTTTATGCTGGGTAATTATATCATTCTTAAGTTTTCTTATCTCCTAATCCTTCTACCTTTTTATTTCCTAAAGATGGTTACCCATAAAGAATGACAATTCAGCCTACAGAAATCTTATCAGTAATAATAGATACTCAAAAGATGAGGTAATACTTAATTTCACTGAAGGAAAATAATTGTCAATCTAGATTTAGATAACCAATACTAATATCATTTAAGAATGAGAGTAAACAAAGATATATGTACACAAACCTACACCCAGGGAAATTAGTATTCACAGACTTTCATCAGCATGTCTACCAAAGCACACATTTCAAGAAGGCAATTCAATCTAGAAAGAATTGGAATGCAGTAAAGAATAGCAAGCTAAGAACATTTAAAATGCATTGGCAAAGATAAAGTATTGGCTATAAACTTATGACAGTAAAAATGAGATTATTTGATGGATTTTTAAAAAGTAAAATGAAAACAATAAACAAAAATATCATGGAAAACAGAAACCGAAGATCACAGTTAAAAAGTTTCAAGATCCTTATATTCCTTGCAAGAATAATGTACATAATTAGAAGCTTTATACTTTATCAAATTGTATATTTGTGTTAAAGTATTAAAGCTAAGCATAAATCAGTAGAGAAAAAAAAGAATAATCAATGAATCTAAAAAATAAGAGGAAGAATGAGGCAGAGCAAAAACAACATGACAAATTTAAAAAATGACAGATGTGGCAGAAATATGTCAGAAACATAAGAAAACCATAGCATTTTAAATAAAAGCCATTTAGTTTCTAAGAGATTGTCATATCAAATATATAATATTCATGAGAGCATAATGATACTAAAAAAAAAGAGAAACCTCACTTACCTCCACTTGAGGGTTCTAGGAAACAAAATCATTATTCTGAAAACTGATAAATGAAAGATTAGAGCTTTTATCCTGTCTTTCTAGAACAAACTGAATTTCTGGGTAACTAAATAGTTAATATGAAAGTTGTTCTTTGTGAAATTTCAGCTAGTAAATGAAGGACAAATTATAGAATTAGAAAAACATCCATTCAGGGCTCATATTAAAATAACAGACCTAGGACAAAATCATCAAAAGATGCTTAAATCACTGGATGAAACATTAATGGAGAACTTTATACTGGAGGAAACGAGTTGGACATCATTACAACATAGACACTCTGTGTCAATAATATGGCACAATAGGAGATTACAGCACCACCTGTGAATGATTCTTGCCAAAAAATCGCACCTGAATCTAACCAAATCTCTAAATCTAATGATGATAGTAACTACAGAGATTAGAAAAACAAGTTAAAAGCCACCTTGAAGAAGCAAACTACCAGATCCAGAAGGTGGGATATTCTACAGGAAAAATAATTTGTTTTTTTCCAACAAACCATGACATAACATGAAAAAAGAACAAGGGAAACAGTCATTTGATAAAAGAGACCTAAAAGACAACAACAAAGTACAACAAATGAACCTTCTTTGCATTTTGATTTGAATAAGCTAATGGTAAAGGGCTTTCATGACAATTGTGGAAATTTTAATATAGACTGGTTATTAAATATTGTTAGGAAATTACTGGGTTTTTTTTTTTCCAGATTTTATGATGGTTATATTGAAAGAGGAATAGTCTTTTTTTTTTAAATTTTTTATTTATTTATGATAGTCACACAGAGAGATAGAGAGAGACAGAGAGAGGCAGAGAGAGAAGCAGGCTCCATGCACTGGGAGCCCAATGTGGGATCCGATCCCCGGTCTCCAGGATCACGCCCTGGGCCAAAGGCAGGCGCTAAACCGCTGCGCCACCCAGGGATCTCAGGAATAGTCCTCATTAGGGGATCCCTGGGTGGCTCAGCGGTTTAGCACCGCCTTCAGCCCAGGGCGTGATCCTGGAGACCCAGGATGGAGTCCCACATCGGGCTCCTTGCATGGAGCCTGCTTCTCTATTTCTCTCTCTGTGTCTCTCATGAATAAATAAATAAAATCTTAAAAAAAAAAAAAAAGAAAAATCTTCATTAGTTAGTTGTGGGATTTACTTTAAAATACTTATAAAGGGCAGCCCCGGTGGCGCAGCGGTTTGGCGCCACCTGCAGCCCGGGGTGTGATCCTGGGGACCCGGGATTGAGTCCCACATCGGGCTCCTTGCATGGAGCCTGCTTCTCCCTCTGCCTGTGTCTCTGCCTCTCTCTCTCTCTCTCTCTGTCTCTCGTGAATAAATAAAATAATAAAAAAAAGAAAGTAAAAAATAAAATAAAATAAAATACTTATTAAAAAGGAGGAGGAGGAGGAGGATAAAAAAAGCCAGGAAAGACACAGCATGTGGAATGGGCAGATAAAACGACATGGAAAGAATAACTATACTTGTTGAGTCTGAGTGATGAGTTTATGGGATTTATTATAGACTGGGCTCCTTTATTCCTGGTTTGGCTTTACCTTCTGTCATTTCAGTTATTCACGGTCAACCTTGGTCCAGAAGCAGAAGATGTTCCTGCAGACGTATCCTCAGAAGGTGCCTAACACTTGATGCACATACATCATGCATCATGATGCATACATCATTCACCATGTCATCCCATCACATGGGAGTTTGATTCTCTCACATCATCACAAGAAGGATGAGTGCCGTACAATACTGTATATTGAGAGAGACAGAGAGACCACACTCACATCACTTTTATTACACTGTTATTATTATTGTATTTTATTATTGGTTACTGTATTTATTCTCTTGGTGTGCCTAATTTATAAATAAAACTATGATAGCTACGTATGTATAGGGAAAAACACAGCACATATAGGGTTTGGTAGTATCCGTAGTTTCAAGCATTCACTGGGGCGGACTGATATGCTACTTTTGTTTGAAAAATTTCATCTTAGCGATCATATAGGAAAGGGAGTGTTCTTATCAGACAATATTTTTAATATCCAGCTCTGTGCTTCATTGTAAGAGTCAAACTTAAAGAAAAACAAGAGATAAGAGAACATAATAAAGCTATGTGAAAAGATAAGGAAAATACCCAAAAGGAGCTATGAATACTACTATCAGAAAAAGATACATTAAAGGCAAAATTATTTCTAGAGTTAAAGACATTAACAATAATAAAAGCAACAATCCCACAAAATATATGGTTATCATGAACATAGATACATAAAGCAAAGTCAGACAGATGGAATACTGAAAATCTATAGTCATATGTGGAGATTTAAACACATATTTCTTAGGGCACCTGGGTGGCTCAGCAGCTGAGCATCTGCCTTCAGCTCAGGACATGATCCCAGGGTCCTGGGATTGAGTCCCATACCAGGCTCCCTGCATGGAGCCTGATTCTCCCTCTGCCTATGTCTCTGCCTCTCTTTCTGTGTCTCTCATGAATAAATAAATAAAATCTTTAAAAAAAAACACACATATCGCTTAGAAATTGAGACAAAAAAAGAAATTTCCTAAAGACATGGGAAATATGAACAATATGAGTCCCAAACATGATCTAATAGCTGCCTTTAAGATCCTGAACATGGAGAATGAATATCTTTCTCAATGACCCATGGAACAGTTAGGAAAACTGTCCACTTTTTAGGCTACAAAGGTCCAAAGAAGTGATAACCTATAAGCCGTGTTCTTGACCACAATGCAAATAGATCAATATCAGAAATAAAAGATGAGAAAGTGTCAATCGCATTGGAAATTATGAACTTCTCAAAAATAATTTCTAAACAAAAGTTTTAAAAACTGGTAGGATATAGTTTAAACAGTGCTTAGAGAAAATTCATAACTTTAAAGACATATTTAGAAAGACAAGGAAGATAAAATGTAAATAAGCTAAATATTCAACTCTAGAAACTAGAGCAGACAACAGAGTAAATACAAAGGAGAAGAAAGGAAATAATAGAGATTGGGCTAGAAAATAATGAAAAAAGAGATTTAGACATAGCTAACAATGTAAAAGTTGATTCTTTGAAAAGACTAATTAAAAAGTTAATAAATCTGTAAAAATGTATCAAAAAAAGAGGAAGAAACACTATTAGAAATGTAAATATATTCAATATAAAAATATGCAATATTTTATTATTAGGCCAGACTAGTTTGTGTTACAGTAAAAACAAGACAAAGATTTCAGTGGCTTAACAAAATAAAAGCCAATTTATGCTCATAAAAGGTCCTTAGTATATCCAGGGGTGACTCTCCAAGGTTCTTCAGGAGGTGGCTCTAGCATCTAGGGTGCTTTGATCTTCTGATATTTACTTTCATGATCACCCCACACTGGCTAGTAACTACACCCTGGTACTTGGAGGTGACACCCATCACTTCCTGTGACATTGCACTGGACAAACCCAGTCAAAATGAAGTCAGATGGCTGGGCCTGACATCAGGGAGTGGGGAAATGTAATCCCTGAGTGTTTCCTTAGAAGAAGAATACAAGAAACGCAGCCCAGAGTTATATATATATATATATCTTATATATATCCGTATTATGAATAACATTGTGACAATACCTTTAAACATTAATATGAAATTGAAAATTTTTGAGAAATACATAGATTACCAAAACTGACTCAGGAAGAAATAAAAGACCCAAATAAAACCAAAAACACTGAACTCAGAAACACTGAATCAGTCATCAAGAATCTCCTCTGCACAAAGATCATGCCCAAAGGTTATACTGACAAATGTTAATAAATCAAGAACCACATGATGCTTCACTTTTATAATTAGGAATCTTTCTTCAGAGATGCCTGGGTGGCTTAGCGGTTTGGCACTTGCCTTTGGTCCAGGGCATGATCCTGGGGTCTGGGATCAAGTCCCACATCAGGCTCCCTGCATGGAGCCTGCTTCTCCCTCTGCCTGTGTCTCTGCCTCTCTCTCTATGTGTCTTTCATGAATAAATAAACAAATAATCTTTAAAAAAAAAAAGAATATTTTTTAAAAGATTAAAAGCTACCCAACTTCTCCTATGAGGTTATTATAATTTTGGTAAGAAACTGGATAAAGGTAGTATCAGAAAGAAAAACTGAAGATCATTATCATCAATAAACAGAAATCTAGCAGTCCTAAATACAGTACTTGCATAGTTAGTACAGAGAACAAACAAGAATCATAGGATGCACTCATAAAACATCTTCATTTTGCTTCCCACTGTGCCTTTAAACTATGTGTGAAGAGGTGGAATTCTTTCTCCTCTCCTGCATGAAAGGGATACGCAAGCACACTCGGGAGTTTTCTGATGATTCCTAGGCAATTAGAAATCCCAAGTCAAAGACAATCGCAATTCAGAAATTCAAATGTTACATCTTATATCAAAACTTTAAAATTTGGGATCCCTGGGTGGCGCAGCGGTTTGGCGCCTGCCTTTGGCCCAGGGCGCGATCCTGGAGACCCAGGATCGAATCCCACGTCGGGCTCCCGGTGCATGGAACCTGCTTCTCCCTCTGCCTGTGTCTCTGCCTCTCTCTCTCTCTCTCTCTCTCTCTCTCTCTGACTATCATAAATAAATAAAAATTTAAAAAAAACTTTAAAATTTGATTGAAGGATAGATCTTTCCTCCCCAGCTCTGGCTGGATTTGGGAAAACCCAGTGGTTGTAGGAGAGAGGAACTGGCAGCCTTTTTCAAGCTAACTGCCATCCATACTGAAATGCTGCCAACAGCCCCTGTAGAGCTGGGAGAGGTAAGGAGAGCTCAAAAATTCTCACCGAGTGTCTCACCAAAACTCGTCCTGTGCCCTCTGGGCCTAACGCATGTTTAAGGCCAGTTTAACACACGTTTATTATTTTTTTTTCTGTTTTTTTTTTTTTAATTGGAGTTCAATTTGCCAACATATAGCATAATACCCAGTGCTCATCCCACCAAGTGACCCCCTCAGTGCCCGTCACCCAGTCACCCCCACCCCCCTCCCACCTCCCTTTCCACTACCCCTTAACACACGTTTAAACTCACATGTTTTGTGATTTTTCTCATGTTGTCCCCTCCCCCCCCCAACACTCCCTCTAGTCATTGCTAGAGACCTCTTTTCTGCAAGTCTCATGCAAAGGGACAGACACATCTCCACTCCTGCTTCTCACTTTCTCTTTAATAGCCCTTAGGAATCTTGCCATACCCAGCTTTTATTCTGCTGATATCCATGTGTCCCTCCTGGTGGTCCTCTTGTGCAGGACCTAATGTCCAATCAACTTTCTCCTGTATTTAACATACCTTGCCTTGACAAACACAGGGAGGGGGCTGTACCCAAAAGGCTCAACTGCCTGCAGCAATCCAGTCCATCTTCAGCCCCTTAGAATTTTACTTGAGACTCTGACATCGTTCTACCCCAGCCTGACTCAAAGAAAGCTCACAGAGAATCCTGTTGAAACCCATTCCATTAGATTTAAGGAGGGGAGCCAACTTGCCACTGAATAGTTCCTTGGTTTGAATTAGAAGAAGGTGATCCTTTCTCCCACTAACGTGGTGAATAGTACACAGGGGATTTGGGGCCCCATTTGTTCCCCCTCCCTTGTGTCATTATGCACTGAACAGCATGCACCAATTTATGCAGAGATCCTGTCCCAGCACCACCCATTGGGGTTATGGTGGTGGGGAGCAGAGATGGATGCCTCATACCATAATTCTCTACCAAGAAGAAAAAGAAGAAGAAAAAGAAGAAGAAGAAGAAGAAGAAGAAGAAGAAGAAGAAGAAGAAGAAGAAGAAGAAGAAGAAGAAGAAGAAGAAGAAGAAGAAGAAGAAGAAGAAGAAGAAGAAGAAGAAGAAGAAGAAGAAGAAGAAGAAGAAGAAGAAGAAAATATATATATACTCTTCTAAATCCCCTTTTGAAACTCTGGCTCCAGAACTTCTTATACTTTTGATGTAGGTAAAGGCTTAATAAGGGAAAACGAGTGGGGAAAAATTAGAGAAGGAGACAAACCATGAGAGACTCCTAACTCTGGGAAACAAAGGATTGCGGAAGGGGAGGTGAGTGGGGGGATGGGTAACTGGGTGAAGGGCACTGAGGAGGGCACTTGATGGGACGAGCACTGGGTGTTATACTATACGTTGGCAAATCAAATTTCAATAAAAAATTAAAAATTAAAAAAAGAAGAACCTTTGGTCACCTCTTATCCAAATTCTATTTCGAGTTCACTATTGTGTCTGAGGGCTGTGGTTTTAGAGTCTCAGCCAGTACTTCCAGGTTAATAACCTGTTCAGCCAGCAAAGCAATTCCTGGTGTCTACTAATCCAACCAACCAAACGACAAACAGGACCACTTATGGCTTATCCCAGGATACAACCATTGTTAAATCAGAAAACTTACTTCAACTCACTATCATAACAAATTAACAGGGGAAAATGTGGTCATCTTATTAGATGCAAAAAAATCCGTTTGAAGATATTCAAAATAATTTTATGATTAAAAATTTCCATCAACCTGGAATTGTAGGAAATTTCATTTGCTTGATATGTGTATTTCCCAAAGCATACAGTAAACAGTATTCTTTGTGATGAAACAATAGGAGGATTCCCACTAAAATGTGGACTAGAGGAGGATGTCCACTGTCATCCTTGCCACTCAGCATTATGTGGGAGGGTGTCAGCTATACTTCAATCAACCAATAAATCAATATTTTAAATATATATATGTATATATAAATGAAAAATGAAAAAACATCACGATATAGGACAGTCTACGTAGTGTGTTAATGCCAGGAAAAACAGAAACTGTAATGTTTGCAAGGAGAAGACAAAACTGATGTTTTTTTCTGACAATATGCTCACATGGAAAACTTGAGGGAATTTACAACCTATTAAAACTAATGAAATATTTCATTAAAGTCAGTTGATAGATGAACAACATAAAATTTAACAGCCCTATATGCTAACAATAAACAATAAGGAAATGTAATAAGAGATAGTTACAAAAATATATCTAAGAATAAATCTAACAGTCGATGTACAAGCTGTCTATGGACCAAATTAAATGGTATTATTGAAAGACATAAAAGGAAGCCTAAAGAGGGGCACCTGGCTGGCTCAGTCGGTAGAGTATGTGACTCTTGATCTCAGGGTTGTGAGTTCAAGCCCCAAGTTGAGTGCAGAGATTACTTAAAAGTAAAATCTTTAAACAAAAGAAAAAAGTAGGCCTAAGGAAGTAGAAAAATTCAGAGTTCATGAAAAAGATTAAATATTATGCAGATAATTCAATTTATCCAACAAAATAAATGTCATTCTAATAAAAGCTCCAAATAGCTTTTCCATGGACTTGAACAAATATTCTCGGAGTTATACAGAAAAAAAGTCCAGTGATAGCCAAGACAGCTCTTTAAAAAAAAAATGAGACTCCTCTTACCAGCAATTACCAGCTCTCAAAGATTTATTAACATATATATAAACATATATTCTATGTTATATATTATAAACATACGTGTGTCTAGTCATTAAGACAATGTATCATTATGTAGCACTAGACAAACAACAGAACAGAATCGTGAGCCCAGATATAGACCCAAGCATATCTAGGTCGTTGGTATCTAAGAGAGGAGGTAAAGCAAATAAAAAAGGAAATAGTGACCTGCTCAAGAAATGGTGCTGGTATGATTCTAGTTCTATGTGGGGAAATAAAATACAATTAAGACCTACCTCATATTATACAGGAAAAGTAAACTCCAGGTGTACGAAGATTAAAATCTCACAAAAAGAAAATTAAAACTTATCCTTGAAGAGTAAGTTTAAGATCCTTGAGTAGTGAAGGATTTCTTAAACAAGTCAGACTGCAAAAGAAAACAAAATAATAAAAAAGGAAAAAATAACAAAAAATAATAATAATAATTAAAGAAATAACTGAAATATTTGTCTGAGCCAAAATTTTTAAAACTACTAAATGACAAGAGAAACGATGAGCAAAATTAAAAGAGAACCAGCACACCAAAAAGAACACATTTGTCAGTTATATAAGAATTAATATGAAGGGTGTATAAAAATGCCCACAGTTCCATAAGAAAAATGGACAGTTTCAGAATAGGAAAGCCTATAACCACTGAAGAGATGAAAAATACTCACTTTTATTATGCAAGATAAAAATGCAAAATAAAGTGACAATGACAAGTTTTAAATTCTAATTATTCCAAGTGTTGATGAGAATATGGAAAAAGAGTTGTTAAAACTGCTTTGGAAATTAATTTGGCATTACCTGGAAAATTTGAAAATATGTAGCCCTTATGTTTTAGCAATTTTCATTTCTAAGTGTAGCCAGAGGGAAATTCTTACACTCAGGGAGACAGACAAGGATATTTGCCATGAAATCACTTGCAATAATAAGGAACGGAATTCAACCAGATATTCATCAATATGGAAATGAATAATAAATTATGATACATGTATAAGAATACATATAATTTTTGATTTAGACATAATATGAATATGTTTATGTTGATTTAGGATCTATCTGTACAGCACATAAATCATTTTATTTGTCTCAAAGCAACAAGATCTTGAAATGAGAGGAATAAAACAAGTTTTAGAGTTATGAACTCTATTTTTTTTACCAGATATCAAATTAAAAGCAAGAAATGATACTATAGTTCTTTGGATATATAAATGTGCTTTACAGATTTAAATGCATAGACTGGGAAAATATGTACCAAATTTGTGATCTGGCTGCTTCCGGAAGGCCGAGCTGGGTAAGAGAATAAACTTTAACCCTATAGTAATGTTTTAATTCTTTTCGCTTAAAACTTGGATTGAAACAATGAAAACTGGGGCACCTGGTTGAACGTCTGCCTTTGGCTCAAGGTGTGGTCCCAGGATCCAGGATGGAGTCCCACATCGGGCTCCCTGCAGGGAGCCTGCTTCTCTCTTGGCCTGTGTCTCTCTCTCTCTTTCGGTGTCTCTCAAGAATAAATAAATAAAAATCTTTATTAAAAAATGAAAACAAGTTGGTTAATTCTCAGCAGTGGGTACTTGGAATTGTTCTCCTTAACTGAGTATTTTCCTGTATTTTTCAGGACTCCTCCAAAAAAAATTACATTAAAGTGGCATTCCATCAAGATCATAGAAGGCTTACTGATTGGTGGGTGTGGCCCTTCTCCACAGAACCATCAGCTGGAATGCTTAAGAGATGCTAAGGTAGGAAGACTTTGGAAGTGTTCAAGAGACAATAGTGGAAGGACCAAATGGTTTAGAATATAAAGTGCATGTAGAATTGGAGAAAGCCTTTTGCTATTAAGTGGAAGCCCTTAAGTACTAAGCATCTGGGGTTAGGCTAAATTCAGTAGTTAATAGGGACACATTCAAAATGTTTAGTTTCAAATAGATATTAGAAAGATGTCTTTAGTTGGCAGAATTTTTTTAAAAAGTATATATATGTATGTGGAGGGGAAAAACACTGGAATTTTAAGTTGGTAAATTACGTGTGGTCTTTAAGAGGGTAGTTTCATCAGAATAGGAAGAAGAAGATGATAAATTGCAAGGAATGAGTGGATAATAAGGAAGTGGAGGGAGTGAGGATGGATTACTTGGTTTAAAATAGAAACTTGGTAGTAAAAGGAAGGCAAGAAAGTGTGGTGGCTTGAGGCAGCATTTAGACTGGAAGAGTTATTATTTTTAATAATGGGATACAGATGAGTATACTTAAGGCTAATGAGGTGTGGTAGAAAGGAAGAAACGGAAAATGCAATAAATCAATCACGAATAGTATAGTATCCTGAAGAGGTAGCAGTGTAGGAGATCAAGAAGCAGCTAAGACTGTAGATATATAAAGGGGAAAATATCTGTTTTCCTTAGAAGGAAGAACAAAACAAGAAAAGACAAGCGAAGATGCCAAAACATTTTGAGATGTGGAAATGTTCAGGGGATCATATTTGTTCTCAATTCTTCCAAATGAGGGGAGGTCATCTACTGAGCATGAGGATTGGGAGCTGAGGCTGAATATTAAAAAGATGGAAGCAATGTGACATATTTGTTGGAGCATATCCTACCCAGACCCGGGCTTCTGCAGGCTATCGTCATGTCTACCAGAGTTGAGACCCAAATATGGAAAAAGAGTGGATGCAAAACTATCTCAAGTGAAATCTCCCTCAGTTTAAATACTGAGGGATAAAACACATATGTTGCCTTTTGAAGTTTATCTCCCCCAGAAAAGTTTAGATCCCCAAAAGGCATTTTTCAAAGGAAATATTTGCTCATATTAAAAATATTATGTTAAGAGAATTCTAATAATTTGGGCCAACACCCACCAGTAGTGATGACAAACAAGAGATACTGATTTCTGACTGCTTGCAAAGTAATTAACTAGCCCAACAGAGTTCTTTTTAAGATCCAAAGGATGCCAGTATGGAAAAGACGAAAGACACTGATGAAAATGTGTTTTCTGTTAAATAGGTTATGGAAGAAGCCCAAAAATATTGAAGTAGTAAACATTTCAAAGAGAAACAGTGGATGGAGTCCAAATTCGCAGTAATTTCATTGGAATAAGTTCAGTAAGATCTGGGTGAGGTTTAACCCTTTTGTGTCCTAAAATAATTCACCAGGGTATAACCAAAGGTCATCACGTTCTAATTAATTTGGAAAAAGAACTCTAAAACTAGATTCCATGAGTGTTAAATTACTGAAGCTAAAACACAAATTGGCCAACTCTTGCCCCTGGGCCAATTTCAGTGCACTGCCAATCCTGTTTTCTTTTCTTGTTTTCTTTTGAACTTTCTTGTTTTCTTTCCTTCTCTCTTTCTGGCCTACAGTCTCAGAATGGCTTTTACATTTTTAAATGCTTTCATTTAAAGTGGTTACCCAAGTACCTTCATAATGTCTTTGATTTTGTCTTTTGGCTGGCAAAGTCTAAAAATTCACTACTTGGCTCTTTGCCAAGAAAAGCTTGCCAACCCCTGTACTCAATGATCCTAAGACTAGGAAGATAAGAAAAGGAGACAAACCTCAAGAGGGGACTATATATTCCTGGATATAACTGACATATGATTATGACTTTGTTTATCCACTAGTCCATTTACACCAGTTTTCCTACAGTAGTGAGGAATTTGCCTTGCATCTTATCATTTACAGACTGAACAAATTTGGGCATTTAAAAAAATCCTTATTGACTCCAAATTTTGGACAGCAGCAGTTTTTGTTAGTTTGCTCAGTCATTTTTAAAATTTATTTTTATTTTTAAATAGCTTTATAGAGGTACAATTGATATAAAATAAACTGAATATTTTTGAAGTATAAAATTTGATGAGTTTTGACAGATGTATACACCTGTAAGACCACACCCCAAAGTAATGAACATACCCATCGACCCCTAACCTTTCCTCATGCCTCTCATGATCGTTTCCTCCTGCCCCTCTTCCCACTCTCCCAGCTCTTACCATACTTTCAAATCTTTGTTCTGTTGCATTACATGAATTTTAGTTTGCATTTACTAGAATTTTAAATAAATAGGACCATACTCTATGTGTTCTTCTTTGTCTGGCTTCTTACACTAGGCATGATTATTTTGAAGGTAGTAGTGTCTGATTGTGGCTTTGATTTGCATTCCCCTAATGACTAACCACAGTGAGGTTTCCTTAGTGTGCCTATTTGCCATCAATATACCTTCTTGATGAAGTATTTGTTCAAATATTTTGTCCATTTTTATTGGGTTGTTTTCTCATTACTGAGTTTTGAGGTTTCGTAACCTCTCGTGGAGTAACTCCTGTATCAGATGCATGATTTGCAGTTTCTCCCAGCCTGTGGCTTGTCTTTTCATTCTCTTAATAGAGCCTTAGAAGAGCAGCTTCTAATTTTGATGAAACCCAATTTATTATTTGTTCTTAATGGATTATATGTTTGTGTTTAGACCAGTTATTAAACTTATGGAGAATACCATACAGACTATTTACAGTTCTCGTAGAGAATTTTCTGCTTTGCTTATTTACTTTATCCGAAGAAGTCACTTTTATTGCCTTAGAGATCACAAGAAATTCTCTGAAAGTTCTTTCAATTGTGTGTTCCATTCCCAGAGTGTTCCTTATGTTTGAAGATGAACAAGTTTCCAGGGTTTTGTTCATTTTAGAGAGAAGATGAGGCTCAAGCTATGATCACAATTGAAAGTTTGCACGTTCTACTGAATGTTAGTATCGCTGAGAAGTAAATCATATTGTCATGTTTTATAAGGCTCTGTATCTTAAAGGGTTCATAATTCAGCTTTGAAAGGGAATTCAGTAATCACTTTGTCCACGAGCCTATGTAGCATAGACTTTCTTCCCATGGTGTCTTCCTTCTCTTATTCAGATTTTTGCTTCAAAGTCACCTCTTCAGAGAGTCCTTCATCCTACCTAAAATAGCAATCCTGTCCCAGCTCTGTCAGCATTGATTCCCTTTCTGAGCTTTGCTTTCCCCCAAAACACTTACCATTACCCAAAATTTTATCGTGTACTTAGATTATTACACTTATGTCTTTATTTATTCTCTGTCCCTTCTATAGGGTAGACTTCTCTGTTCATTACAGTGGTTACCCACTGTGTAACTATTCAAAAAATATTTATCAAGTGAATGAATTTCATCTCAGCCTGAGTGACTGCTATGACAAATAACACATTATACTCAAAAGAGGGCCACATGTCCTGTACTCTCTGCCACCAGCTATAGAATCTTGTTAAATAAGCAGGTTGACTTTGTGTTGTCTAAAGACTGTTCCAGCTCCGCCACACCATGATCATAGGAAATTCATACCATAAAGAAGCTCCTGCCATGTGGGCCTCTGAAAATACTAGATTTTTTTTCTTTTAGGTGAACAAATTTAGCTTTTCTTAAAAATGAAAAATGGAAACCAAATGGAGACAATTTCTAATTTTTATACTGGTTTGAGGGTCTGCTTCCTTTGGGAAACTTACATGATGGATGTGAGGCATGATCTGAGAACTTTGATGCTCCAGGAGGCAGGTATCATTATTGTCTTCACTCTACAGGTAAGAAAACAGGCATTGGGAGTTCCGAAATCCACCTAAAGTAATAGTAAACCAGTAAGTAATAGATTGAGCTCAAGAAGGGATTCTTCTTGGGATTGAGCCCAAGAAATCAGACTCAGGAGTCCATGCTATTTCTTCTCTTTTGTTACATTTTATTTGATGTTATGCTTTTTAAATAGATATTATATTTTCATGAAGAAGAAAAACAATATAAAAAGTTTATATACTGAGAAGCTTGTTTCCAGTCTCTTCTCTCCTTCCTACTGAAAACACTTTATTAGATTTTAAAATTTACCTTTTTAAGGTTTCTTTACACAAAGGAGTGTTTTCGTTTCTCTTCATATTTGCCATGAAGGTAACATCCCAGATCCACTGTTCTATGGGGAAAAGAAGTCATGATTTTAAATATACATTGTTTAGCCATTATTTTGAAGAATTTTAAACCAATGGAAAAAATCAAAAGGAATATCACAGTGAACACTAATATATGCTTCACCTAGATTTTCCCATTCTTAACATTTTTTCTACTTTACTTTTTCTTCTCTATTGACGTTTGTTGTTGTTTTGCTGAACTATTTAAATGTAAGTTGATATATCATGACACATCACCTCTATATTCTTCAGTGTGTAACTTCCAACTAACCAAAAAACCATCTTTACACCTTGCCAAAGTAATATTGACTCAATAACATCTAATATGCAAGTAATATTGACTCAATAACAACTAATATGCAAGTTCAGGTTTCTGTACTTGTGCCAATAATGTCCTGTATAACTGTTGACTTTTTTTCTGACTTAGGAAATTACAAATTGCATTTAATTTTCATCCTTCATTGATGTCTTTTTATTTAGAAAAGTTTCCCACAACTTTTTTTTTTAATCTTTCATGATATTAACATTTTTTAAGTCATACAGTTGTTTTATAGATTATCTCCCATTCTGGATTTGTCTGCATGTGTTCCTGTGTATTTAGGACAAATGCTTCTAGTAAGACCACTACATGGGTGATGTTATGTCCTTACCATTGCCTCACATCAGGAGGCACTAAATTTCAGCTTTTTCTTTTATTGACAATGTTACCTTTTATTACTTGGTTGAAGTTTGTTCACCAAAGCTCTCCACTATGAAAAAAACTTTTTCTCATGGGGCTTTGTGAATATTCCATTTCCCACAACTTTTCACTCAATAATTCTTACTATCCATTGATAGTCCATGTCCAAATCAGATGTTGCATTGGGATTGCAATATGATAGTGTTCAAATTCTATCACTCTTTCCGTATTTATTAACTGAAATTCTCAATAAGGGCTTCCTCTTGTATACACACATTTTAATTTAGTATCATTCTCATCTTAATGGATTTCTTATCCTTATCATTATTGTCAATAACCTTTTTGATGCTCAAAACCTTGATGTTTTAATGTTGGCCTGATTCTGTATTCATTTCACCTATTTCCATTGGTCTTTGAGTACTGTCTTTCTTTTAGACATAGCTAAATGTACATATCTTGTACTTTGCTTAAATGCCATTCTTCTATATTTTAAAATATATCCTGGAGATTTCCCAAATCAGCGTACTGAAACTGTCTTCATTTTTTAAAAAACTGGTGCATTATCTTTTATTCTATGGATTGTTTACTAAACCAGTCCTCTTGCTGGACACACAGTTATTTTCAAACAACATTATGGTTCAAAACCTGGTACATACATCTTTTCATATCTGCGCATTTGTGGAATAAATTCCTAGAAGCAGAATTGCCAGGTGAGTAAAATGCATACTTAGTTGTTGATAAATGCCAGATTCCCCTATATGGATTGTGCCATTTTGCACCTCTACTAACAGATGATCCCTGGATTGCTGCTAGCAAGGCAGATTTCTGAAGATCTAGTGGTACCTTCCAAATTTCCCATCTTCTCAACTGGGGTAGAATTTTTAGCTCCACCTAAGGACCAGTACAGTGATGATTTTCTGGGAATTGTTCCTAGATGCCCCGCCTAGAGCCTTTCTTTGCTTCCTTCTAATAATTTTGTAAGCATCCATATTTTATGTTTAGAACCCTTTTTATATAAAACATTTAGTGAGATTTCAGCTTGATTAGCATATCCTTTTTTTGGCTTCCCTTCCTTGGCTTACTTCCCACAGGATTATTCCCGCTTCCCAAATTAATGACTGTATCCCAATCTTGCATCAGGGTCAGCTTTTGGAAGTATTCAAACTGAGAAAACAATGGACATGTATTACTCTTATAATTAAGGTGGAAAGTTCTTCTAAAATCTTGTTAGAAGGAGTTGTAATTTTTGAAATACCAAATATCTGCTAAAAAAGATATTGCCATTTGTTTTTTTATTTGAACTGAAGGTATAAATCTTTATCTCCTGCTACGGTGGGATCGTATTTGAAGTATGGATATGGATATTGTTTCCACATCTCTGAAACCACTAAAACTTTTCCATTCCTCCTCCTAATTTGTTCAAGTTAGTAGAGAATAACTAAAACATAAGGGAAAAAATAAATAACTTTCTGACCTAAACAAAGAAATATACGGTTGTTTACTTGAATAATGACGTTTTCTCATATCAAGAAGTAAAATGACTTTCACAGGGGCTTGAAGAAAGAAGTGTAAAGGAAGGAGACCCCATGTGTTCAGGAGGGCAAGCCAGGCCTGAAAGCCCCCTCACCAGCAGCATTTCAGGGCAAGTGGGGCAGTATGGTAGCCTTATTGCCCAACTAACACTATCGAGCTCCAAAGATTAGCATATTGCCTATCCACCACCTTTTTTGGAATTACCCTTAACTAAGATCCAAAAACTTGTCCAGTACCCTCTGTCACCCATTCCATGTGGACAATCTGTGGCAGACATTTCAGGATACTTACTAACTCCATCTTCTTAAATGAAGATAGGAGAATAAGACACCTTATTGGATTATGTTGACAAGAAGGACAAACTTTTCCTTTGAGTGGGATGTAACCATATAAATTGTCTTGAAATTGCCTACTGAGCAGGGAAAGTGGTAAAAACATTTCCTATATCACATTGTGACTGCTATTACTAATGGTAACTGCTGATTTTTTTTTTTTGAGTGCTATGCCCCATGCTCTATATTTAATCTCAAAGTAATGCTTTGGGGTAGGTATTTTCTTTCTCTTATTTTACATATTGGGAAAGTGAGATGCAGAAAGGGTAAGGGATACAAAGCTACTAATAAGACTAATAAGTGTAGAATTGGGCTTATGACTTAACAGCTATAGTATAATCATCATAATTCTTACTATTGTTGATCATTAAGACAAGCAATGGAAGAGGCACATTTAAAACTGAGCAAAAACAGGTTCAGTATGGTTATGTTGTAGGGTTAGGAATGATTAATCACCCCTCCCCCTAAGGTGACCACTGTAATACAACATTATTAATCATCCTGATGTTACTTTTACTCATGTTGACATATGGCTTGAGTCTTGGGTTTCAGAGCAGAAGCACCAGATTCTTATTTTAATGTTAGAACAGGAATGGGTTTTGTTTGTGTCTTTTCCTTGCTTGTGTTATCACCAGTGCTATTAGCACAGATTCATGTGATGTCATTCCCCATCCCCATTACAACCTTTATCACAATAATATGGTGCAGTATTGGAATTTTAGTGGCTCATATATTCTGTGAAACATGATGGTAATAAACTATAATGCTTTGACCTCAGCTTTTTAATATTTGATGCATTGCCCATACCCTATTCCACCTAGCTCCCTCCTTTCCTCATGCTACTTGAATGAGGATGAGGTAGAATGGGCAGTCGTCACTCAAAGGAGACATTTACCAAGTGGAATACACCTGTTTATAAGCCTATTAAAAGTGTATAGATACATTCATTCTATTTTGAAAAGAACAAACCACCCTTCCTCTTCATGACAGAGAATACAAGGAGAATGCAAACTAGAAAACATGAATCAGCTCTTATGACGGGGATCACAACACGAACAGAAAAAGATGCATTCATTGTCTCTTCTTGAGACAATGGCTAATCTCAGAACTAAAGCACCACAAAAGCAACTTCCTTCTCCCTGCAGTTGTGGATATGTCTGTGGACAAAGAGCAAAATATTAGAAGATGGAAGCAAAGACAAATTCAACATCAAAGAATAGCCTTGTCATTTCTTTAGAACCCATGCCATGACTCAGGTATGCTCAAGGAATGCCTTCATGGAGCTAGCCAAGAAACACCACGACTGAAAGGAGTTGTTGACTCATCAACTTCACAGTTTAGTTTCTCTATCACTGGGTTCTTTATCACACACACACACACACACACACACACACACACTACAATTATTCTTGTTACAAGAATTGTCCCATGAAAAATGAAGTGCTATATTCTTCTGGCACCAATTATTTGTCTGTCACTTTTCTATAAAGTGGTAATATCAAAATGAAAGAGCTTCACCCCCAGAAGTGCTGAAGTTTAAAGAAAGTCTGTGGAGAAGTAGAGGGTGCTGGCATGGGAAAGTGAACTGAATTACCTTGGGGTATTGACTGTGCTTTATGGTTTGACCCTTAGTTGCATAAATCCAGAAATTCAATTTTCAATTCCCCAGAGTTCATCAGGCTCAAGTTGACTTAATCATGTAGGATACTTCATGCTGCAGTATAAGCAGAACGCTAATATATTAATTTATAAAGAGAAATACTGCTGCAGGATGACTCCAAAAGTTTAATTAATGGGATAGCCTAATGATGCATCCCTTTCCACAGCAGGGAAATTCCTTCTAGAGGTTGGATAGGGCAAGTCCATGGGAGGAAGAACTCTGTTCTTTTTTACTAATAGAATTATTAACCATTCTTCTTTTATTCAAGTTTGTATACTTAATTGCTGATTACTTTGCTTCTGTTGTTATAAACTGTCTTTACATTTGTTACTGCCACTTACGCAGGGTAGATGTTCCTTGAGTCTTTTTCTTTCCATATTTTTTCTTTACTTTTTAGTCCCAATGGACATTTCATATTTAAAATACTTTTGCAAATGTTTAATCTGTGGCTTCCAGTTAGTATGACAGATCATTCATCCCAGAGATGCTCTAAAAAAGTGGTCCCACTGTCAAAGGGTTTGGGAAATCCTGTGCTAGGATTAGTAATCACAGTGATCATTAGTAACAGTGAAGGCTCTGACAAACTCTATGCCGTAAGTACATCTATATGAGTTTGTTAACCTAGTGTTACCCAAACTCCCTGTCCAGGGAAATCTTTTGTCTTATAGTATCAATGAATATCTCACAGGAAACACTAATCATACCTGTTGTGAGTTTCCCTAATCAATTAACTCTCAATCAGAGTTTTAGAAATGATATGCTGAAATTTCAATGTATCTACTCTATAGATAGATCAGTATAAATTAGTTTAGGAAACAACAGTCCTGATAAATCCCTAACTTTTCTTTCAAACTCCAAATCCATATCCCCAATTTCAAAATATTATCTATCACCATGTGCTATTTGTTTCCTTCCTAAATATTTATTGAGTTTGGTCCTCCTTTACCCTACAGCCACCGTCTTGTTTTAGACTCTCATTACTTCACAATTTGACCTATTCTGTGCTGTGAACTGAAGGCTTATGTCCCCCAGAATTCAGGTATTAAAGCCTTAATCCCGATCGCTATTAGAAAATTCTAGATGAATTAGAAATTTATCGCTATTAGAAATTCCCATTTTCTAATGGCTTTGGGAGGCCATTAGGTCCTGAGAATGGAGACCTCTTTGTGAATGGGGTTAGCGCCCTTAGAAGAGAAGACACTACAGAGATAATCTCTCTTTCCACCAAATGAGGATGCAGCAAGAAGGTGGCCATCTGCAAACTGGGAAGGAGGCCTTGACCCAGAACTCAACCATGCTGGCATTCTCACCTCAGACTTCCAGGCACCAGAGCTGTGAGAAACAAATTTCTGTTGGTTAAGCCACCCAGTCTCTGTTACAGCAGCCTGAATTGTCAGGCATTCCTTCATCTGACTCTCCCCAAATTTATCCACATTTTTTTTTTTTTTTTACCAAATGATCTCTTAAATTTTCTTTACCATTAAAATATTTTAAATCATTTTAGTTAATTCAGTCAGAACTGATATAGATACAAAGAAATTAAAAATAAACCATTAATTTCACCATATAGAGAAAACATGTTAAGGTTTTCTTTTGTGAATTGTTAATTTGTGTCCTCTGTCCGCTATTGGAATGCTAGTGCTTTTCTTAACTGGTTGAAGGCATTACTTTACATATTAATAATATTAACCCATGTATTTTATTTGTTGCAAATATTAGTCTTAGCTTTTATTTGCTTATCCAATATTTTTATTTTTTTCCATTAGGTACTTTGTTATTAATTTTATAATTAATTCTTTTATAGGGAAATAATATACAAAAGTGATCATGTCTTTCCCTCAGGAATAAACCTTCAGTAACTTCCCAAGTGACTCATATGGTGGTATCTTCCTTTCCAGTCCTCTCCATAGCCCTTCCCTCTCTATGTGTGGGGATTTGGCCTCTCCTAACTATGTATAATTTTCTTAAAGTGATCTGCTTCCATTCAGACTGAGTCCTCTCTGCCAAAAAAATGTTCACCCAATTCCCAAACTGGGAAACTATCATTTGTCCTTTAAGACTTGGTTCAAATTGAATGCCCCACTCTCTTTCCATAGCACTCTGCTTCTTTTGTAGTATAGAAGTTAAGGCACTGTATAATAATCACTGCTTATTTCTTTCTCTTTTCTGCTGCTCTAAGACAGCAGGACATGTTCTTATATCTACAGTACCTGACATATAGTAGACTTCAAGAAGCAACTGCAGAATGAACGGATGAGCTAGTGTAGGTATCCAGAAGAAAGTGTGACTAACTCTGCCTGGAGAAATAAAGAGAGGTTTTACAAGAGAAGGTGATATTTGCAGAAGCTTAGTGAAGCAGGAGTGCGAATTTGATAAAAAATTTTAAAAGATGAAGAAAAGACACTTCAAACATAGCCAAAAGTCAGAACCTACCACTTGCTTTTTCACTGAATTAGAAGCAATGCAGAAAAAGATTCTCTTGGATAAATATTTTTAATGCAGATATTTGAGGCCATGGTGCCACTCTACGATGAGAACAATTTTTTTTAAAGAGGCAGAAAAACTGAAAACTACCAACCCCCCAAAACGGAAAATATATCTGGATGGGTTAGAGGATCTGAAAGAATTCACTGGAGGTAAATTTAAAAGAATGAAAGATGACAGCCTGGCTGAGTGATCCGACCAAGCTTCTGTCTTAGCCTCTTAAGTAACCACATGTAGCCTTTCCAGAAAGCAGTTTAACATCAAAGGAAAGTTCTCCTTGAAGCAAGATGAGATGAGTCAAGCAAGATTGGAAACAGGTCCAAGAAAAATATTTTAAGGCAATATGAAAATATTTGGGACATTTGTGATAGGATAAAAAAGAATTAATGAACTGTTGATGAACTAAGGGAAAGTCAGTAAAGATATTAAAGGAAATATCCTCGTGAAGTTAATTCTAAAAGTGATGTGATAAGCTATTGAGCATGCTCAGAGAGCAACTGTGTGCTACCAGAGCATGCGACTGAATAATTTAAAGCAATGACTGCATATACATGTGTGTGAGCATTCGCTGGCTGGCAGAAAATAAAGCACATTTGCCTGATCTCTGTTTGATTTACTCCATGAGTTTCCATGATCTGTGATGACCTGATCATGTAAAGAATGCATGACCTCACTGGCCAGAGCTATCCAGACTTTGTAATAGAAATTGTGGTGCACTACCCAGATGCTCCCTATCTCTATAGGAATATAGTCATTCTGGATTCATTACCCCAGCTTCCAAGAGTGTTGGCTTCTGCATTCCTCTGATACTTCAAAGTTGCACCCTCTGCCTGTGTTGATGCAGAACTCAAAGGCCTAGTTCCCGATTCTGAATTTGGACAGTTAAGCATGGCCATCTCAGCTCAGAGCACCCATGTTCTTTGCCTGGATTTAATTTGAATCTGTGTTATAGTTCAGCTTCCCCCTCCACCCAATTTTTGATTCCATCATTTTTATATGTGTTATTTCTGAGTGCAATCTCCAGCAAACTTCCTATACACAAATTTTCTTCTCAGATAGAATCCATTTCCAGGAATTTAAAACACAAAGTGGTGAAGTGGTCCTAGAAAGCAGAATTTAAAGTGAGGTTTTGGAGCTGCTTCACCCCTTGGCCAGATGACAACAAAGACCCTTTTGTGGATAAAGGAGTCCTCTCAGCCCTTGACTTGCTACATGTTATAGCTGTGTAGTTTGTTAAGACTTTCACTGATGGAGAAGTGAAAAGAAATACCAGTAGAAGTAAAGATGCTAGCTGGCATAATATCTCAAGCGTTTGAAAGGTATAAGGGAAGAAGTAATTATAAAGGCTATGAAACTGGATCTAGCTACTAAGTGCTACTGTGCACCGCATAAAGATAATGGAAGGTTGAGAGTGATTGTCCTTGTATCTACTGCTCTATAACAAACCAATCTAAAACTTGGTGGCAACAATGAAAACATTTATCTCATTCACAAATCTGTAACTGGGTAGGGCCCAGGGAAGACATCTCATCTCATCTCCCCTTAGAATCAGATGGAGTGGTTAAAACACTAGAGGTTGGAGTCACCCAGGGGTTTATTCAATCATATGTCTTGTGGTTGATACTACCTACCACACTTACATGTGACCCTTCCAGGCAGTTTCTTGTCTTTTTCATAGCATGGTAGCTGGTTCTCAGGGCAAAAGTGCCAAGAGGGGATAGAGAGGCAGGTGGAAGCCATATTGCTTTTTTTTTTTTTTTAAGATTTATTTATTTGAGAGAGAGAGACAGAGACAAAGAGAAAGACTGAGCACAGAGCTGACATGGGGCTCTATCCTACAACCTTGAGATCACAACCTGATCCAAAACCAAGAGTCTGACACTTAACTGACTGAGACACCCAGTTACCCTGAAGCCATATCGCTTTTTATGGCTTGGCCTCAGAGGTCATGCAGTGTCAATTCAACTACATTCTATTTGTTAGATATGAGTTACATAGACTGTCTAGTAGGCTGTCAAAATTTGCTGATATGTTTAAAACCACCAGAGTGATTAGTCAGTAATATAAGGTGAATTGTAAAAGACTGAAGCCTCATTTATCGTATATAAAAGATACTCATCTCCTTTACCAATAAAGTACAGCAAAAACTGAGGATTAGTTTCAGGACTCCAGAGATTATTAAATCCTCAACTTCAGCAAGCCTGACATGCCACAGTCAGGCAGGGCCTTGATTAGGAAAGATGAAGAAGCTGAAATTTGGAATGGGGATATCTGGGTCAATGTACTCAAGAAGCTTGAAACCTCAGGTCATCCTGAACTCTCTGGGTCTGCAAAAGTGGCCCACTCTCTTCTTTTAAAGGATAGCACTCCTTCCCATCCTTTGAGGACAAAGCAGAGTCATCTGTCTTACAGCACTGACTCAGCTAGATAAGTAATGACTCTATCAAGGGAGGAAACAGACTATGCCCTGAAGAAGCTGTAAGACCAAGTAAATACAGACCACAGGAGCTGAAAGAGTATTGTGGGATCGAACCCAGACAGTGCTGAATCAAGGAAGGCTAAATAATGAAATCATACAAAAAAGAGCTTATCAATGTACAAGTACTCTACTGAGACACAGAATATAAGACCCTGGCAATGTGTGTAAATATGCAAGTAGTATGGCTCTTAAAAGCCAAGAAAACATGATGGCCTACACTAAAGGATGTAGGATGCCAGAATGGTTTTGGCAAATGGTGGTAAGCTCAAAAGGCTCAGAGAAGCAGGCATGTTAGAGAGAACACACCATATAAAAAGCAAACCCCACAAACTCTGTACAGTGGGAGGGCCTGGAGGCAACTGGCCTCACTGAGAAACTCCATGGTGTCTGTCTTTCAAAGGCCAAGCTAATGATAGGAGATGCTGTTAAAGGACTGTGTTTCTGACAGCAATGAAGGTGATAAGATATTGAAATAATGGAGGCCAGTTGATAGTGCTTAACAACCAAAGTCAGTGCATAGAATTGTCATAATAAGTGCCAAGGTCAAGTGGTAACTAGGTGGGGATTGACTAGTGGAGAGCTATGGGGATGGTTAATAGAATTACGGGATCCCTAAGGACAAGATAGATGGACAGCCAACAGCTGTGCCGCCCACGCTATAAAACCAAAAGAAACCAAGGAAAAATATTAGGAGGCAGAAGCAGCTGTCTCCATAAAACATTATGATCCCTTGCCCAGGTTCTGGACCTGAGCCATAGCCAGAAGAAGAAGTAAGGAGGCCCCAACCCCTGTGGCACTGGCTACTATTATATCACTGCTTCTCTTTCAACTCACATCTGTTGCTGCATATGTGGGTCCCCAGCTGACAGAGAAGGAAAAGGCCAAACTTGGTTTAAGAATGAGTTGCCTTGGTATGTAAGTACAGGCCAAAAATAAACTTTTGTTCTCATATAACTCCATGCCTGGGTGGTGTTGAAAGACACAGGTGAAGGAAAATCCTTCCAATTACCAAGGAAGTATCCCTGAGCACACTTTATGGAGAAAGAGAAGTAGTCTGCCATAAATATAAACAGAAAAATATATATAATTGTGAATGGTTTGGATTTTGGTCAGGAGTCTGGAAGGAGACAGCCAGATAGAAAGAAGTCTGGGAAGAAGCATTCGGATGTACCTGTGGAAGCAGGCACAAGGTGTGAAGACCAGTGTGTTGGGGAAGGTCATCCAAAAGACATGACTGCCAGTTGACTCATAAGCCAGACCCCAGGCACTCAGAGGCTCCTCATCCCCTCTCCCACTGTTGGAAAGTAGGTTCCACTTACCTTTCCCACTCTCAGGGGCTGCTCCAAAGATATAGTCTTCAAATGATGATACGGTGTTGAGAACACCTATGCGCGATATGTGGCTGAGTCCAGTTAGGGCTTCTTTTTAAACTTTTAAAAGTTGGAGGGTGGGTGTGGGGATTCACTTGTCTTGTTGCCCAAGACAATCTCCTATGTAGGTTCCCTTTGCTTATTAAACCTGCCACCTACCAATCAGGAGGGCCTCCTCTTTCTTCTGTCTCTCCCTACCTTCCACATATGGGGGGTGAACTTCATATTACACCCAGGGAGCTCCCAAGAGGGTTGTGAACCAACACTGTGCCTGGCAAATTAACACCCAGATGAGAGGATCTACCATAGAAGAGGAACCAGACAACCAAGTAGACGGAATGCCTCAATTGGTTGATGTCAGCCAGTGCCTGTCATCAGCAATCCCAGTTTTGGCCCAAGACAGCCATGACATCAGAGAAGAAGGCCGTATATGGTTCCAATGGTATGAGCTCTCACATAAGGTTGATTCGTTTCTGCCTTTCCGAATGACCAAACTGCCAGTGACTTGGATCAACACTGAGTGCCTGATACCTTATTCCTAGAAGGAACTATCCTTAGAAGGAACAGATCAGCCATTTGGCAAATTGACGACATGGGTCTCTTCCATCCAGGAGGGGCAATGGTTTTGACTGTTAATTTTGACTGGAAAATTAACACACTTGAGACATGAGTTTGCCTTTCCTGGTCCCAGGATCCCAGTCACCATGAAGAACTGAAAACTTACAGAATGTTTGATCTGCTGACATGGGTTAATGCACAGCAGCACTTCCTACCAAGAGACCTAACTTCTACCAAAAGAGGTACAGCTGCAGGCAATTGGGATCCGCTGATCCTATTATATACCACACCATCCAGAATCTACCAAGTGCATAAGAATGACGGAATGCCCTTTTATAGATAAAGTCAAAGCACCAATTTGAAGCCAAAACCTTGCAAGAATAGGGTGTTGGCTTTCAGGAAGATGATTATACACAAAGCTAAAAGACCATTACATGGTGCTGTGACTTTAATAGGTATACTATATGGGTCCAAGATCCAAGGGGATTGAAGTAGTAGTGGCCTTGCTCACCAACCTGCCTACTTTGGGACTGGGTACTTCGAGTGAGTCAGTCAGGGAAGGATAGCTTTGTTCTCAGGGGCATGTCTTGAAACGTTCCTCTCAATTTTAACAGTAAATGCGACAGATTCAGCAGTCACAATGTGAGAAAGGCACAATGAGTAGGAGTCCAAAGTCCTCAGGGAGAAGGTAAATATCACACCATACAGAAAGCCACTGAGACCAACAGAGCTGTTAGCCAAGGGTGAAAAGAATATAGAATGGGTAGTAGAAGAAGAGATGATGAGAGTCAGTGGTGACCTCAAAGCCAGTTAGAATGATGGTCTGTAGCTCATCCCACTACCCTTCCTCTTGTGGCTCTACCTAGGAAATGAGACTATTCGGAATCCTAGGGAAGCTGGTTCCAAGTGGGGGCAAACTTACTATAAGAGGCCAATGGTGTAAAGAGGGGATACGGTGGCACTTGGTCCAGATTGCACCCTTCAGACCAACACGATCATTCTTCCAGGTGCCAGGAGTGTTAACTGCTAATGCTTCATAGTTGGATACCCCTCTGAGGGTTTTACCCACCAAAGGGAGTTCCTTACCCGAGTTCACACCCCCTCCCCAGAGCAGGAATGAATGATTGCTGAAGGGTGCAAAAACTTGGCTTCTTTGTCATACTTTGTAACAATTTGGAAAGCCCCTCGGGAAGTGCAATAGCTTCCTGTGGCAGGGCTCAGTCTGGTAAAATAGCATCGCCTTGAACTTCTCGGTTTGCCCAGTCCCGCCTCCCTCACCTTCTTACTGGTGACGTTTCTGTGAGCACACTCCCTAATAAAACACCTGCACACAGATCTCTACCTCAGAACCTGTTTCCCAGGGAACTTGCCTTACTACGACTCTAAACTTCATCCCTCACTCAGAATGAAATGCTGGAGAGAAATAAATGAGTTTGCTGTGTTGTTTGCAGATTCTACGGTGGCTCTGTTTAGCTCAATATTTCCAGGAAGCTATCTTCATTCCCATACCCAACCTGCTCTTCCCATTTCCTATCTTTTTGGTTTGTTTTATTCACATTTATTTATTTTTTACTTAGGGATAAACATAGTGAACTAATAACAAGTATGCAATTTGATGATTTTTTATGCATGCGTATATTCCTGTAATCACTAGGCAGGTCAAGATACAGATCATTTCTGGCACCCATAAGTGTCCCTCGAGTCCCTCCCCACTCTGCATCCATCTTCCACGTCCAGAGAGAATTGCTCTTCTGAATTTTACTATCATTGGCATCAAATAGGATTTTTGTGTGTGTGTCTAGATGTTTGAGGTCACTATGTATAAACTGCTCTGAATATAGTCATGCATGTATTTTTGTGGACAAATGTGTTCCATTCTCTTGGTGTGAATTGCTGGATCATGAGATAGGCCCTGTCGGTTTTAGCAGAAATTGTCAGTTTTCCACAGTGCTCGTGCTTTTGACATTCTAGCTGGCAAATTCCCGTTGCTTCACATCCCTGTGCACACTTGGAATTGTCAGACTTTTAAATTGCTGCCCTTCCGACACTTGTGCAGACATCCTTGATTCTGGTTTTAGTCGGCATTCCCCTGCCAACTCAAGAAGGTGCGCATCATTTCCTATGCTTGATGGCATTTGATGTTCTCTTTTGGGCGCTGTGTCTGCCCATGTGTGCCCCGCACTATTGTTCCCTGCTGATTCCCCCTTACTAACATAGGCTTAAAATCACCCTACAATTCTCAAACCACTATCCATAGGTAAAATCACTGCAGAGATGTAAAATACAAACACTGGCTTGAAAATTATTTTCCAAACAACATAATAAAATATCCTTTTAAGATTTGAAGTTCTGGAAGAAGCTGGGAGGTCTAGCCTGCTAATTCTAGGATAGAGCATTATATCCCACTGCTCCCCCATTAGACACGCAGGTTTGGCCTTCCTCTAGCTTCCTGTCAGCTTCTAGAGTTTATTTCTGCTTCAAAGAGCAGCCAGCTCCTTTTCTCCAAATGTTGGCAGGGCAGAGGAAAATCAAATCCACAGCCTTGGTCGGCCTGGCCAGCACTGCGTGCCCCTTAACCTACCTCACGTTGGCCTCCCAGTGTTCTCTGAAACTTGAAAGCTGACAGATTCCGAGGTACATTTCTTTCTAAGTCTGCGTTCCAAATCCAACTGGAAATTTAACAAGTGTCAGCCTTGTCATCTGCCGGGGGGGCGGGGATAAGAAACCCTTAACTATTTATATTCATTTGCCATATTTCTCCTCCTCAGAGGAAAATTTAGAATGAAGACAGATTTATATGCCTGTTCCTAAAAGCAGACATGTTCAGATGGCTTTTCTGGCATAAATTTTTAGAAAGTAAGTAAAAGATTTGATTGTTTGTTAAAAGTGTTCTGTTTAGGAGGGCACCTGGGGAGCTCAGCTGGGCATCCGACTTGATTTTGGTCCAGGCTGTGAATTCAGGGTCATGAGATAGAGCCCTGCCTTGGACTCCACGCTGGGTGTGGAGCTGTGTAAGATTCTCTCTCTCCTGCCCCACACCACCCCCCTCTGCTCTCTCTCTCTCTCTCTCTCTCCCTCTATCTATCATCTCTAAAAAATAAGATTTGTGTTTAAATCCAAGAAATAGTCTTACTTTTTTACTGGTCATCATCCTGTGCTGTTTTTATACCTGCCAACCTGTCCCACAAGAGAAATGAGTGCTGTTTCTAAAGTACATAGTACTCAGGATAAGAATACTCAATGTTAATGGAAGGACTTTTCTCTCCCTGGGCTTGCTGTGCCCTATGCTCAACCACCCACCTAATCATTCAAGAGGGAAAACCCTATAATTAGACAGATGTGGTTTGTGCATGACATAATAATAACTAATACTGAACCTTGGCTGCATGCCACATACTTTACATAAGACTATTTTATTTAACTGATAGGGGTAGAACTGTTGCTCTTTCCATATGATTGAGAAAGTTGATCCAGGATGGTTAGGTCACTTGCCCAAGTTTTGCCAGCTGGGAAAGGGTGAAGCTCACCTTCCAACACAGACAACCTAATTCTGAAAGGTCAATAACCCGTTAGATATCCTGCTTCTTACCCTCCAGTGTCAGTTAATGAAGAGAGTTTTGTAATGTGACTCATTGCAAAAGCAGGGCAAACATCTCTTAGTGTATGGAGTCCTGAGTATTCAGTACAGGCTAGAAGAAAGAAAGAAAGAAAGAAAGAAAGAAAGAAAGAAAGAAAGAAAGAAAGGAAGGAAGGAAGGAAGGAAGGAAGGAAGGAAGGAAGGAAGGAAGGAAGGAAGGAAGAAGGAAGGAAGGAAGGAAGAAAGAAGAAAGAAAGAAAGAAAGAAAGAAAGAAAGAAAGAAAGAAAGAAAGAAAGAAAGAAAGAAGGAAAAGAAAAAAGAAAGGGGGAAAAAAGGAGGAGGGTCCAAAGTTATGTTACAGGCAGACTATGCATTTCTCTGTACACTAGATGAAGTTTTTAGAAGGAAATCGATCTTCACTGTGGTGAGATGCATCTGACTTGGATACTGTGAGAAAGGAGAAGCTGCCACCAGAGGGCAAGGCTTCTTCTTGCAGCCCGTTGGCCCCCTACCCGCCCAGAAAACTAAAAGTCATTTTCCGATTTTTCCCAGGGGCAAGAAGGCACATCTAGCCAGAAACTACCCACATCTCTTTCTGGAGAAGCAGTCATGAGATGGAGGAGAAGCGTAATTACAATCCAACACCACAGGTGGCAAACTGTGTTAAATACAGAAGAGAGAGTTGAGTCAGAGAGACCCTGACTCTAGAGGATGGGGATCCAGAGATGATTAGAGATGGGGGCCAGGAGGGCAACAACGTTAAAGGGAGAGTGCTTTACAAGATGGAAAAGAAAGCCACGAGAGGGTAAGGAATCAGAAAGTAAGGAACAAGAGAGTAAGGGACCAGGGAGTAGGAAATGAGAGATGTCCACGGCAGAAGAGCGGGCAGGAGACCTGGGAGCATTTGCATGGGACTCTTGGCAAAAAGCCTAGACAGTAAACCTGTAGCTGTGCCACAAGATAACCGGTAACCAGACCAGGGGCACAAAACCCATATTCTCTCTCCTACCACTCTGACCTACCACTCATTTACCCCTCCCGTAAGCCTTTCAATAAAGAGCTGCTGCACCTTCATGAAGGTCACCGGTATTCTCCTAGGGAAAGGCATGTGGGAAGCTAAGCTGGTCCCAACACAACAGCTCCACAGGGGCATCCACAGATACTCCCTGCGGGGCTCAGAAAAGGAGGGGTTACCATAAGGCTCAAAACTGCAGCCCTGGGGCTCCTGGGTGGCTCAGTGGTTGAGCCTCTGCCTTTGGTTCAGGGCGTGATCCCGGAGTCCTGGGATCAAGTCCCACATCCGGCTCCTCTTGAGAGCCCGCTTCTCCCTCGGCCTGTGTCTCTGCCTCTCTCTGTGTCTCTCATGAATAAATAAATAAAAATCTTATAAAAAAAAAGAAATCCGAAACTACAGACCTCCTTTTCAGTACCACCACCCCACTCCCATTGTCTAAGTAAAACTTAATTTTTTTTAATTGTGAAATTTAGGATAACATTTCAAAGAGTGAACAAACATCTCCATATATGTTAAAGAGTAACAGTAATATGAATATCCATGTAATAATCTCTAGCCAACTTAAAAAAAAACAAAAGATAACCGGTACTTTGGATGCTATTGTTATGGCTCTTATGAGTTCCTTCCCTCACCACCCCCATTCAATCACTGTTCTGATGTTTAATTAATCATTATGCTCTTGTTCTTTGTAGTTTAATCACTCTAATTATCCTTTAACTATATATTGCTGAGTTTTTTTTACTTTAAATAAATGAAGTATATTGTAGGTTTTCTTCTGAAATTACTACTTTCATCCAATGTCTTGCTTTTGAGGGTCATGAATGATGATCTGAGTAACTATAGTTCATTGATTTTTTTCACTAATGTAGAGTATCCCAATAAATAAATACAAACAAACATATTTATCTCTCCTACTATTAAGAAACATTTAAATATTTCCAACTTATATCACAATGTCACTATGGACTTACTAGGTCTTGTCCCCATAAAGAGTTGCTTTGTGTTATAGCCCCAGGAATAAAATGTCTAGCTCAGAATACACGTATTCATTGAATTTTACTAGCCAAGGCTGAACTGTTCTCCAAAAGATTTATTTTCACTGGGACTTAACACACATGTGTGAGAAATCTTTGTTTTTACATTCTTACAGCAACTGTTCTTGTCAGACTCTAATTTTTGCTAATTTGGTGAATACCAAATTGTGTCTAATTTTTTAAACTTCCACTTTACTGAATACATATAACATTAAAGATATTATATTTATAAGCTTTTTATGTTTCTGTGAAATTCTTGCTCATACGTTTGCTCACTTCTCCATTTTTTTCTTACTGATTCATAGGAATTCATTATATATACCAAATAATAGCCCTCTGATGAATATGCATAAAGTAAATATCTTCTTTTAGTTTATGACTTGTTTTGAAATCTCTTGATGATGTCTTCTGATGAATACTAGCCTTAATTTTAATGTCGTTGAATTTTTCCAATATAGTCCATCAACTCATATGTTTGGTTTTGGCAGTTACTTGTCATTGTTTTTGGCTTTACAGCATCTAAGCACCTGCCCTTGACTTTTAACTTGGGAACGAGTGATTCAGAGAGGCAAAGGGTTCTGTCTCACACAGTGGTAAAATTAGTATAAATGAGGAGTGCAGGGTAGCAAGGGAGAAGTACTCATAATGGTGTCCTTTGGCCACTGTCCAAGTTTCAGGGCCAACAACATTGAATGCACAGGATGCATAAGCTAGCAACAAGCTCAGATGCATGCTTTGGGGACTGTGTGTGTATGTGGTATGTGGCTGAGTAACCTCCAAGCCACATTCTCTAGCCCTGTTGCTATTCTGTGAACTACTCAGTGTCTTTTTAATAAATTTCACTTATGTGTGAATCAGTCAGAATAGGTTATCATTTGCTTGTAACAAAGAACTCTGGCCAACATGGTCATTAGAAGACTGTTGCATTACAAGCCATCTTTTTGCTTGGCTTTCCCTTGCCCTATTTCCTGGAAAAGCTCAAGTATAACAACCTCAGTGAGGGAGTAAAATAACTAGAAAAATGGCCAGTAAAAATTGCCATTCTCATTCTTTCTATCTACCCATTTTGTGCAGAACTTTTGTTTCCTTCTTTATTTCTCGACGTTTTCCCTTCCCCAGCCTCTTGTCATCTCCTTACTCCACCACATCCCTGCCTGTATTTTGTGGGTCCCAATTTGAAAGCCTTAATGGGACCCACTCTTCTTCACATTGATGCCTTCGATTCTCCCTTCTCCCCAGTAGATGTTCAGGTTTCTGATAAGCATACTCATATGCTTATCAACATTCATTCATTCAACAAAATTGCTGTGTAAGTTCTATGGCAATAACATTGGTAAATGTGGGAACAGCTAGTGAAAATATTTTAAGGTGACAGATTGATAGCAGCTTTGCAAACAGACTCAGAAATTCTCTCAGACATATTATTCATGCACTGATATTTTTAAAGCACTTCAGTACAGCTTTATTTCAATCCAAGTCTTATAATCAACAGGCATGCAGAATATAGCATGGAAAGAAAGGATTTTTGCAGAAAGCCTTTTATGATCAATTTAATGGATACAACAAATACACTAAAAAATGAGGTGGTTTTGAGGTAAATTGAATCACTTTAGCTCATGATTTAAAGCAACTGTCAGCAATTTTTGAGTTAATCAATTTTACTATTCAGAGTGTTGCTTAATACAATTAACTATCTATTGAACAGGTGCTGAATGGTAAGTGCTAAAAGAGGCCAGGTATGCGATACAAGGCAGCCCGTGGAGGAGCACTGCGTCTTCCCAGAAGTTGAAATGAAGACAAGGAGGAAGGTAAAAAAAGTTGGAGGTGAGGGTGGAGATCTGTCTCAAGTGGAGGGAAAAGCACTAGAAGAGAGAGAGGAGATGGTGTTTGGGTGGTTCGGTGTGGCTGGAGGGAACAGTAGCTACAACAGGAAGGGCTGTAAGTGACAGATACTGGAAACATGAGGAGAGAAGGAACTTTAAGGTCATTGTGTGATTTGTGTACTGTAACTCATGGAGTGAAGGTGAGGTTAGAGTTGAAGTTAGGGGGATTCGTGGAATACCGTGGCTAGATCTGTGCTAAAAGGAAAATACCCTGGCTGCAGTGTGAACAAACCAGGGAACAGGAGTGAAGTCACCAGTGGAAGGGGGCAGTTAAGAGGGTGTTGCAGGAATCCAAGGGAGAGGTGCTGGTCGTTTGAACTAACAGAGGACCTGTGTTTAGAAATAAGGTAGCATATCTGAAAGATACTCAGTAAATAGAATAAATAGGACTGGTTGGTTGGTTGGACATGGTGGTAGAGGAAGACAAAAGATGACACTAAGAAGACAAAAGATGTGTTAGCTTTCTACCATAAACCTAGTAGCTTAAAGCAACACCCAATTATTAGCCCACAGTCCTATAGGCACAAAGGCCAGGTGGGTTCTTCAGGGTTCTCTGTGAGGGGCCTCACAATGCTGGAATTGGGGTGCTGGCCAGTCTGGGCTCTAATCTAGAAGCTCTGGGGAAGAATTTGTTTCTAAAATCATTTGGGTTGTTAGCAGAATCTAGTTCCCTGTGTCACCATCTCCTGGCTGTCTGTCAGCTTAACCAGGACTACTCTCAGCTCCTAGAAGCATTCCTTCAAACCAGCAAGGGCAGGTGAAGTCCTTCCTTATGCTTTCAATCTCTCTTTCTCTCTCTTCCTGGCTGAAGGAAGCCCTGGGCATTTTAAGGGTTCACTTGATTGAGTGAAGGTCACTGGATAATCACATATCTTAAGATCAACTGACCTGGCATTTTAATTACATATGCAAAATCCCTTCACAGCAGCACTCGCTACCTTATTTGTTTGATTAAATAACAGACAGAGATCCTGAGGTCTGCCTTTATAATTCTGTTGACTACCAAGAAGAATCTAGGCTAGAGATAGAATTATCTGCTTATGGATATTTGAAGGTTATTTTTGCCAAGTATGTTAGAACAGATAGATCAATTGATACTTAAATTAATTTCTTAAACTGTAGATATGTTCTGGGTATTCTTACTTACTAATTGATATTTTAACAAAGAAATTGTGTCTGAATTTTTGAGTTTTTTTCCCCTATTTATGGGGGTGGATGTTATCTTGTAAAAATAAAGAGAACTTTTGGTCATATTTTTAAATATTTTTTTAAAAAAATCTTTATCCTAAGGTTCTTTCTAGATTAGAAACTGTGTAAGGTTACCTGAGTCCCATCCTGTCCCTTAGTCACAAGGCAGCAAATGAGTTTGGCATAGAGGGGAGAATGTGGGTTTGGAAATGGGCAGGCCTGGGTGTTGGGACCCCCCTACCTTTTCCCTGTGACCTCTGGGAAGGTTCTTATGCCCCCGGAATAAGGTTCTTATGCCATCTTCAGAATATTAATGGCAATACCTACATCATTAGGCTGTTTTAAGAATGAAGCTAGTTGTAAGTGAAGAGTCTGGCCTATGGCAAACATTTAACACAAATGTTCTCTAGGTTCTGTTTTATGGCCTCTCCTGTCCTGTGATTTCTCTGTGCTGTGTCCCAGAGAAGGTACCAGCCAAGGGAAAGCCACAGGATAAATTGGGACTCGGGTTCTCCATTTTACATTCAGGATGGACACATCCTCTGACACCTTCTCCTTGAGACTGGGGCTCAGCTTGTATACCGCACTCCATCCTTCCCTGGGTCTGGCCATCAGGGCACAATCAGCCACCTGCCACTGCATCTGAACCCCAAGGTTGGCTCTTATATTAGACACCTCTTCCTCATTGGCTGTATCCTCCTGATGTTCAACCTCCTTCTGAGAAGCAGTGGCTGTGTTTTTGCCTCAACTGTTCCTTGATAAACATCAAAAGGGTCTTATAAACAATATCTCTGTGTGCACAAAACACTGTCTTTAATGTATTTACTCACAATACTTGTTACGTCTTTCATATCTCCTCTTCAAAGGTGAAAGACTCAACTGTATATGTATATGTATAGTTATATCTGTACCAAATCGCTCCACCAAGGGAGAAAAAAAGAGATAGTTTTAGGAATGTCTCCCACGAATGGCAAAGCCATGTGTTAGTCAGTGTTTTAGTTTGTAGGAACCAACTCAATTCAGTATAAACAGGAAGATGACATATTGAAAGAACATCAACAGCCTACAGAATTACTGGACAGTGAGGTGAGCTGGGCTGGACAGAGGCCATGCAACCAGAAGTGATGCCAAGATCTCCCCCACTGTGCTAGCACAGTACTCCTGCTCCAGAAATCCACCTTCCTGTAACTCCATTGCTGCTGGAGAGAGTTTTCTACAATCCCAGCATTTTGTATCAGAAATTCCTGACTCAAGTTCCAGGATGCATCCACCCAGCACATCCTCATGCCCTCCAGACAAGGGAGACTGGAGAAGTAAGCTGCCGGCATCTGCTTTTTCCAATTACTAGTAGAAAAATCTGTATTCCTTTTCTGTGGTTGTTGTAATAACCATACACCTGGTGACGCAAAACAACAGGATTTTATTGTCTCACCGTGATGGAGGCCAAAGTCCAAAATCAAGGTGTCAGCAGGGCTCTGCTCTCTCCTTTCTTGGGGTTAGGTCCCATCTTTGCCATTCCAGCATCTCGTGGCTGCTGGCATTCTTTGCCTTGTGGCTATACAACTCGAACCTCTCTGACTCTATCTTCCCACTGCCTTCTCTGTGGGTGTTGTCAAATCTCCCTCTACCTTCCTCCAATAACATGCAATGACGGATAAGGCCCACCCAGATGATTCAGGATAATCACCTTACCTGGAGATTCTCAATTTTGTTACTTCTGCAAAAACATGATCATATAAGGTAAAATTCACAGATTCCAGGTATTAGGGTCTGATATCTTTTAAGAGCAAGACTCAACAAATTATCCTTATTCTTATAAGAGATATCTGGGCATGCTCTAACATCCCTGGGCCCCTAGAAATTTCATTAGAGTGGCAGTCCCTGAATTCTTGTTCAGATTTATTTCCCACTCTTGGACATACAAATGTCTTATCAAAGTGTCTAGAAAAATTGCTGCCTCTTGCTTGCTTAGATCCAATCACAAAAGAGATAAGGGATTCCTAAACTATAATGAAGTTCAGATGCTAATCACCAATAAGAATGGTCAATGTCTAGTATAATTAATATACAAGATTTATAACATAAGAATCTACAGATGTTTGTTAGAAGCATGCCATAAATGCAAGGTGGTGCAGCCACTCTGGAAGACAGTGTAAAGGTTCCTCAAAGAGTTAAAAATAAAGCTACCTATGACCCAGCAATTGCAGTACTGGGTATTTACCTCAAAGATACAGATGCAGTGAAATGCTGGGACACCTGCACCCCGATGTTTCTAGCAGCAATGTCCACAATAGCCAAACTGTGGAAGGAGCCTCGGTGTCCATCGAAAGATGAATGGATAAAGATGATGTGGTCTATGTACACATGGGATATTACTCAGCCATGAGAAACAACAAATACTCACCATTTGCTTCAACGTGGATGGAACTGGAGGGCATTATGCTGAGTGAAGTAAGTCAATCAGAGAAGAACAAACATTATATGGTCTCGTTCATTTGGGGAATATAAAAAATAGTGAAAGGGAATAAAGGGGAAAGGAGCAAAAATGAGTGGGAAATATCAGAAAGGGAGACAGAACATGAGAGACTCCTAAATCTGGGAAATGAACTAGGGGTGGTGGAAAGGGAGGTGGGTGGGGGGTGGGGGTGACTGGGTGACAGGCACTGAGGGGGGCCCTTGATGGGATGAGCACTGGGTGTTATTCTATATGTTGGCAAATTGAACACCAATAAAAAATAAATTTATAAAAAAAAAGAAGCATGCCATAAATTCTGTTAAACTAGATTGTTTTTTAGAAAACAAGATTTAACACCCAGCTTGCTTATCAATTTTGGAATTTTATTTTCCAATAAGTCACATAATGTAACAAAGAGCACATGGATAGCTGCTCAGCTAAAGCCTATAACTTGAGGGCTCCCTCACAGTGAGGTGTGCCTATGTTCTGCTCAGTGGGATGTGCCTAAAGGTGATATGTGGAGTTTGTAGTTTGTGTATTAAAAGGTGCATCCTTTCACTTTCCTGTTTGCCATCTTCCACTCATTGGGTGTATTTTACTGATGGCAACAGATACACTAGGGTTGGATACATGAGATAGCACATATGTAATCTTCTTCACTATCCTCAAGGCCTCCCTTCCCCGGGAAGCTCTACACGTTAGCACTAAACATGCACAGACTTAACCTTACATAGCCTCTCAGCCAGTTCTGACCAAGGTGATCTGTATATCAGCAGGCACCATACCACTGAGGTGGGTATGGACTAAGCCTAATATACAAGGTCTTCTTGCTCTTTGAATCTCTAGTGCATAGCAGAGGGCCTGGAGCCCTGGTTGTCTTTGGTTGACAGGCTATAGGTTACAACTTGTAACCTGGATGCTAGGGAAGCTAGAAAATAGAGTATCTAGCTTCTATGTGTCCTCAGAACCATAAAATTGGGTTGTTGTTGTTGTTTTTAATATGGAAAGAGTGTTCAGTGGTGCTGAATGGCCGAGAAAGAACAAACAATCTGCACTACAATGATAGAATACACAAGCCACCTACTCTATCTAGTAGAGTAGGCCTAAGAGGTGATCAGTACTTAAATGAAGAAATGGATGCTTGCAATGATCAACAATGAGCATCCAGTTTGGTTCCTTGTTAGTACTAAAAATTCTTTGTGAGGCTGAGAGTCTTCTCCAAAGCCTATGTTATGTGACTAAAGCCTTGCCAACTATCCTCTACCTTGCCAGTTCCACTTTCCCAGAGCATAGACTCTTCCTTGGATAATTGTTCTGGTTAGGGACCTGTTCTAACTCAGATTCTACAGAATGGCAATGTTACCTGCTGCCTGACTTCAAGCATCTCCACTGTCTAAAGACCTCTGTGTCAGCTAAAGATGGCCTTCTTAGTTTACCCATGCATCTGTAAACTTCTGGTCACTTTTTTCAAGGTCCAGATCTACAGCTGAGTCTACTGCTAAGTCAGAACCCATGGTCTTTAATCTTGGTCTCTACTTGCCTATTCTGCTAAAGTCCTGGTATATCTTGAAGTCCACCCCATTGGAATTCTGACAGCTATAAGGTGACTCAAAGTTTAGTTTCTAGGAGTTTAGAGTAAATAATTATACTAACATAGCATGAAGGTAGAGTGACATCAGTGTCACACATTTGCTGAGTAGATAACCTGGATTCACTAGGTCCATGGTGGTGCTGGCCAATCTGTATTTCAAAACTCCACAGGTGAGCTTTCGGGTACACAGTCCAACTTAAGAGTCATTTTGTTAGAACTGTGTGAGTCCTACTGACCAGCAATCACAGATGTAAAGATGATTCAGGCCAAGAAGGCAGAAGCTCGGGTTTCAGACCAGCTAACCATTTGAAGGTAGCAATGGTTTTCTAGAAAATAAAAGCAATGAGCTTGAAATCATTAAGGTCTCTTCCAACTTGGAGATGATCAGATACAAGATAGAATGCAGAGCTTTTCAGAAGTATTAGGATTCATGGTGAGGCAGGAAAAAAACGCAACTTTGGGGTGAAACAGAAAGGAGTGTGAATTCTGACCTAAGTCATCTATTAGGAGTTTGGGCAATAGGGGCAATATGGAGTCTCTCTTAAATTGGTTATAAGTTTGAAAGCAGTAACATAGAGGTAAAAGTGCTTACTTTTGGGAGTTAATGTGAGGATGAGATGGGCAGATATGCATAGAGCAGCAGTTGGAACTGTGCTCGTGAAGCAAATGTTTGTTGCTGTTGTTACTACCCTAGAGAAACTGCATGGAGACTGGCACATATCAAATGCCCAGAAATTTTGGTTCCTTTCTCTGCCAGTCCTCTGGATATTTAATCCACCAAAGGACTTTAAGCAGAAAGGTGCTAAATTCTATGAAGGTATGAAATTGATTTTAACTGGCTGAGTGACTTGGAGCTCTTCTTTTATCTCTTCCAGTTTATTTAAATGACTTATTTTTTCTCCGTTGCAAGTTCTCTTGACTGTGATAGGGAGCGCAATGAACCTTACGCCCCATTTTGTACAGAAAGCTCATTCACTGAGTGTCGTTCATCTGCTATCTTACAAGCTAGGTGCTCTCTGCTGTTTTGTGGGTAGGGTAATCAGGTTGCCTGTGGGAAATGGCAGTCATGAAAGACCAATGAGTATAATGTATGGTCTGAACTAATATCAACCATGCTGAATTAAGAGTGAAAGCATGAAAACATTTCTCTAGGCACAAACAAAACAGGTTACAGTCTTAATGGCATTGGTAATTAATCTGTGGAGAGTTACAGATGGTTAATGACCCATTGATTTGAGCAGACTCAATTACCTCTGGAATGTGCTCTGCTGGATGTTAGAGCACATGAATGAATTTTCACAATCCTTTCCTGGAAGGCTGATTACAACATGCTACTTCAGCAGAAATGGGACTGAACCTGGATGCAAGTGACAGATGTAAAAATATGAAATCTTGACCAATGGGAACTCATCTGGTCTAACACTCTCATTTTAAAGATGAGGAGACTGAGGTCCACAGAGGTTGGGTGTTTTCATGCCAATAAATTACAAGTATTCTATTTGTGTAAAGGTAGATAATCTAAACTATAAAATAGCTTTTACTGAGACTGAAATGGAAACATTTGATAATTGGAACTTCCATATTCATACACACACATACAAACATTTATTGTCTGTGACAGAAAATGTCTGGAGTACTGGAATTTATTTAGGTGCAATGAGCAGAATGCTTGAAAACAAGATGGCCCGGAAAATCTGGGGTATAGATGATCACCAAAGACCACACATGTCCTTCACCTACTGAGTGGTGAGGTAGCTAAGGAATTAAGCAACTGGACTCTGAATTCAGACTGCTTGAGTCTCATTACACATTCTGTTTCTTACTGGTCGTGTGTCTTGGAAGACATTACTTTTGTTGCTGGTACCTCAGTATATCCACTTTTGTATAATAGGATAATACCAGTTGTGTCTGCCTCATACAGGTAACATTAAATGAATTAATATAAAGTATTTGTAAGGATGCCTATCCATCATATGCAGTATAAAATATTAGCACTATTCTTTATGTTTCAAACCCTCATGATGATATTAACAGAGGAACCCCAGTTCTCAGTTTTAAAGCAGTCAACAGCTGTGTGCTGGTGAAAGAAATTTCAGGGCGTGGGGCTCCAGAAGTGGAGCCCGGTGATAGGGCTTTCCATGCATGGTCTCTGTTTGGAAATAATGGTGCTCCTCTGTTGATCTTTTACATTCATGATTCTATCTTTTTCTTTGAAAAATTCATTTTCTAATTCAATTCTACTATGATCTGTTCTTAACAGTAATCAAAATGATCATTAATGTTTTTGTTGTTTTTGCTGGAGTCATGGGGCCGGCTTCCACTGTAACACATGCTAAATAAAACCAAGCTCATCTTTTGCTCTGAAGTCTCTGTTCCAATATATTCACTGCTTTGTGTCTGTTTTTCTCTCTCACACCCAACTTTTGCCCCCAGACAGCCAGTCTGAATGTACCAATTTACTCTTCCCATATTTCCTGTGTATTTTAAGCATATTATTTTCTTCTATAAGCAAACTATTATTTTAAGCAGCTTTGGGGTTACCTATTTGATAATGACTTAAGTCATGGTCAGATTAAGACCTTTACCAAGCTCTGGTAAGATTGTGGGACACCCCCTCCCCACAACACCCTTCATTCCCCCAAAATATGTAATTCAAAATGAAAAGAGTATTACAACATAAAACTCGTATAGCAAAGTCCAACAAAATTCTATATATTTTTTTGCCATCATGATCATTTTGATGGTATTTTGAAATATCAGGTAGAAAGTTTTTAAAGTATAAATTGTTTCATTTTTGATATACATATCTTCTGGGAAATCCTTAGCCAAATTTCCCTTTACAGACCTAAGACCCTTTATCATTTACTAGACTGGCAATACACTTTCTGTTCTTGAGGGAAATAAGAGAGGTTAGCAAGTGGAGCCTGGTGCCTACTGTACTGAAATAAATCACACAATAAATTCCTACAAAAGATAAAGTTCTTATTATTGCAACAAATGGATTAGACCACGCTTGCAAAATTTCTGTGAGAAATCACTGCAAAAAATCAGACTGGTTTGCTGTTTAATTTTTTTTTTTTTTTTTTAAAGTCCAGAGAGGACTCTGTGGGGCTGTTTTGGCCTTAAAGGAGATAATGAAGTGTTCGTCCAACTTCACCTGTCCAGTCATTTCTACTCCAAGAAAAGTTCTAGAATGGGTCTAAATATCTTCTCCATCCGGAAACAAATGTTTTGTCACAAGTCAGATCACTTGTATATGCAACCTAAATGTTCGGAGGTATGTTCCTTGGGCGTTTGAAACAAAAGGGGAAATCCCACCAGGTAAAGACTGAAATCAATGTGATACCATGACCTTGCTGGGCCCAAGGTCAATGTAATACTGTTTGCAGTAAAAACAAAATGATGTGAACAGTAGTCCTCTGACTGGTGGCTGGTCTGTTGGTGCTCAGAATCTCCTGCTTCATTTACTTTTTTCTTTTTTATATATAGGTAAAAGTCAATTTAGGTCGTCAACAGAAGGCATGACTCTAGTTTGGGCAAGTACCTAAATGGCTCTGATTTACTAGTGCATTGGCAGGCACTTGAGTTGCTTTTTGATGGAATATTGCTTGATACAGGATAAAACAGGAGGAAGACTACAAGATCAGGCAAAGAAGGAGGAAGGGGTGTGGGGAAGGGAGAAGGAGAAAGAAGAGAAGCAAAACTATAGAGAGGGAAGAGAATCTGCTGAGTGTAATTATGTGCTAGATACTACCCAACTTTTCCTAAAGTCTTGATACAGAATGCATTTTTATCCCCAATTTTACCAGAGAGGCACCAGAAGCTGAAAGTTTAATAATTCTCACTGGGTCACACCATGTTCTTCCCAGTGATACTCTTTTCTTTTCTATTTCAGTGAAGTATTCCCTGACCTTCTTAGGTGAATTTCTTGATCTCTCCTTTCTCTATGTCCCCGAATGCTTTGTACAGTTATCCTGCTGCTGCAAGGGGTGGGTTACATTCCTTCCCACTAAGTCTGTGAGCTCTCAGAGGGCAGGAAGAGTCTCATTCATCCTCCATGCTCAGTGCTGAGCAAAGAGTAAATAAATGCAAATATCTAGGGCAAGAATGAAAGAACTAAGAAAAAACTACTAGAACTCTAATGAGGACATAACCTACTCTTTATTTCAAAAGTCCTGCCTCTAGTACCCCAAAGAAATAGTTTTGACCATTTAACTTTAGAAAAAAATGTTAGAAAATACTTTTTCCTAAATTCTTAAGATAGTATTTCTGTCTTTTTTAAAAGTTACTTTTACTGGGGATCCCTGGGTGGTTCAGCAGTTTGGCGCCTGCCTTTGGTCCAGGGTGTGGTCCTGGAGTCCTGGGATCGAGTCCCGGCATCAAGTCCCACATTGGGCTCCCTGCATGGAGCTTGCTTCGCCCTCTGTCTGTGTCTCTGCCTCTCTCTCTCTCTCTCCCTCTCTCTGTCTCAAATAAATAAAATCTTTAAAAAAAAAAGTTACTTTTACAATTTTATGTAAACTTAAGTAAATCTACTCCTCTATTGCACTGAACTGTTAATAACTTTCTGGGCAGCCAGTTCAATTAAAGTTGCTGAACCTTATGTGTGGCCTAAAACTCTGTTCTTGTCCCTTTCAAATCCTCCAGAGAAAGATGCTGCTCATGGCTTGGTCACAATCTGTTTAAATAACATGTTTTTGTAAGAGATTTTAGAAAATGCTTGTGTTAATTTGCTGGGCTGCCATAATAAAGAACCACAGACTGGTGCCTTAAACAACAGAAACTTACTTTCTGACAGTTCTGGAGGCTGGAATCCAAGTTCAAGGGGCTGGCAAGGTTGGTTTCTCCTGAGACCCCGCTCCTTGCCTTGTAGATGGTGGTCTTCTACCTGTGTCTTCACGTGCTTTTCCCTCTGTATCTTAATTAGGCCTGTATCCTAATTTCCTTTTTTTTTTTTTTACATTTTTTAATTTAAATTCAATTTGCCAACATATAGTATAACACTCAGTGCTCATCCCATCAAGTGCCCTCCTCAGTTCCTGTCACCCAGTCACCCTGTCCCCCACCCTCTCTCCTCCTGCAATCCTTTGTTTGTTTCCCAGAGTCAGGAGTCTCTCATGGTCTGTCTCCCTCTCTAGTTTTTCCCACTCAGTTCCCCTCCTTCCCCTTTAATCTCTTTCACTATTTCTTATATTCCCCGTATGAGTGAAGCCATATAATGATTGTCCTTCTCCGACTGACTTACTTCACTCAGCATAATACCCTCCAGGTCCATCCACGTTGAAGCAAATGGTGGGTATTTGTCGTTTCTAATGGCTGAGGAATATTCCATTGTATACACAGACCACATCTTCTTTATCTATTCATCTTTCGATGGACACCGAGGCTCCTTCCACAGTTGGCCTATTGTGGACATTGCTGCTACAAACATTGGGGTGCAGGTGTCCTGGGGTTTCACTGCATCTATATCTTTGGGATAAATACCCAGTAGTGCAAATGCTGGGTTGTAGGATAGCTCTATTATTTTTTAAAATTTATTTATTTATTTGAGAAAGAGAAAGAGCATGTGAGTGAGCAGGGAGCGTGGAAGGGGGATGGGAGGGGTAGAGGGAGGGGCAGAGAAAGTCTCCAGCAAATTCTGCGCTGAACAAGCAACCCAATTCAGGGCTCCATCTCACAACCCTGAGATCATGACCTGAGCCAAAATCAAGAGTCAGATGCTTAACCTACTGAGCCATGCAGGTGCCCCCTAATTTCCTCTTCTTATAAGGATACAGATCATATTGAATTAGGATCCATCCTAATGATCTCATTTGAACGTAATCACTTCCTTAAAGACTGTCTCTAAACACGGCTATGTTCTGAGATACGAGGGTTTAAGGACTTCAACATATGAATTTTGCAAGGGACACAGTTTAGGCCATAACTGTGCTTCACATCGTGTCCCTTACTGACATTCCATCTGGAGAACCACTCTCAAAAAGAGGAAGCTATGAAGAGGGCGGAACGTCTCCACCCAGAAGGACAGGCCTAGGGGGCACCATGTATTGGGTGGTCAGGCTGGCCAAGGCCTGCTAAATGAGATGGAATCTAGATGAAACCTCCAAATCTAGCTCTGTACTTCTCGAAAGGAATGCAAGAATTCAGTGCAGTAAAGGATCATGTTCTCTTGTGAGTTGTTCGCCAAACTTCTCCCAGAGCCATGAGCACCAGAGGTTGTGTCTATGAATGCAACAGGCAAAACAGTGCCTAATAAGCCACTCTATCATCTCAGAGCTATGAGAAAATATGAGTTATCTGCTGAGTAATGAGCCATGTCCAGGAACTCTTGGGCAGCAGTAATTGCCATGGGGTTTGGCTTCGGTGCTGACAGATGCAGAGCCTCCCTGCACACACAGGACGACAGTTCTCTGATGACAATAGATTTATGGTGTCACCATAAATTATGGAGGGCCTTCTCTAATTAGTGATCAGAGCCAGTCTGCAGTGTTCTGCATGCCCTGGAAGAGGCCGGCTGTGTAAAACTGTCCCCTGAAATGATGGCACTGTCCCTCTATTTGTGGTATCATTAACAAGTTAAAATAAAACTCTTTTGACAGGTGTTTTTGCTTCATGACCAAGAGCCAATCGCTTTGTGAATTGCAGCATGTTTTTACAAGCACACATAGCTCCCTGGAATATGTACTGGAGTGCCACTGTCTTCGATGAGGCACCAACCGAGGAGGTAAGACAGACTTCCTTGGCTATAAACACCCTGTTTGCCTAAAACCAAGATGCACTCAAAATGCTCAGAGGGAGAAGACAGACTTGCTCCTCCTGGCTGCCATCTGCCTGTTGGCAGCTGAGATGGAACATGGTAAGAGGAAGACACATTGAAAGTAACACAATCTACTGGAACCTCTTGTCCCAGCTTTTGAAAGAGTGAAACAGCTAATAAAATGATCAAAGGTGCTTTGATAGATCTCATTCTGGCTTACACGGCTGACTTCTTTTATAGTTGTTTAGATGATTGGAAGCCAGATCTCTTTTACAGGGAGGTTCTCCAAAGGGAAATAGACTTTGAAAACTTTCTAAAATGGGGCAGCCCTGGTGGCTCAGCGGTTTAGCGCCGCCTTCAGCCCAGGGCTAAAAGACAAATCACAGAAACCAAAAGAGGAGAGAATTTAAAGTAAAGGCTGCAGTTAACCAATTAAGATAAAGGCTGATGGGTATCTACTAGATTCCCAGGAGGTTACTGGAAAACTTGGCAAAAGGATAGTGATGGAAGCCAGACTGAAATAGATTAAAGAATGACCACGAAGAAAAAAGCAGAGGCAATAAATGCAGACTGCTTTCTAGAAGCTCACTGTGAATAAGAGAAGGGCCCACCTCCCATCTGCCCCTCCTGCCTTGGCTCTGCCTTCTGGGTGGCCATTTCCTACTGCTAAAGAGTGTGGTCTTGCCGACACCCAAACTGGCACGGGCTCCTGACTCAGCATGGCAGACTGGCCTGTGTCATGTTCCCTCATCCTTCACAAGACTCCAGTTAAGGAGGATTAAAGACAGGGATCCCTGGGTGGCGCAGCGGTTTAGCGCCTGCCTTTGGCCCAGGGCGCGATCCTGGGGATCCAGGATCGAATCCCACATCGGACTTCCGGTGCATGGAGCCTGCTTCTCCCTCCGCCTGTGTCTCTGCCTCTCTCTCTCTCTGTGTGACTATCATAAATAAATAAAAGTTTAAAAAAAAAAAAAAGGAGGGTTAAAGACAGAAATGTAAGTGTAAATCAAAATAATCAGAGTCACCGGTCAGTGAGAAACAACACATTTTGGGAAGAAAGAAGGCAAAGGAAGAGTGGCACGACCTAGAGAGGAGGGCTCAAGCACCTGTAGAAGACTGGAATGGTCTGTGATCTACCCTCATGGGACCTTTGGCACCCAAAACATTCAGATGTGTGGTGAGCCAGGAGACGGAAGTGAAGTGTGTGTGCTAGGCATGGAGCCTGCTCCAGACTCTCTCTCTTGCCCTCTCCTTCTTCCCCCTCAAAAAAGAAAAGAAATACTTTTAAATTTTCCATTGTTGTAGATAAAGTCCTCAGCCAACCTTTGTTACTCTACTTACCCTGAAATGTTAGGCACCTTTTAAATTCTTTTCAGGTGACCTTTTCCTGATGGCAACAATTGTGGGTACAAATGACCTCCTGGCTCTCTCAGCCCAAGTCTCATCACAATACAATTATTTCTGTCCATGTTCACGATTTCTGACCAAAACGTCCTCTTTGCTAGGATAGTGTCTTTCTCAGTCTTGCATTTCTAGAATCTCATGCTGAATGCTCCATAAAAGAAAGAACGAGGGGTGAGAAGGAGTGAGGCGCGCATCTTATTACCTCACTGTAATAAGGATTACCTCTCTGTTCCCAAACAAGGACCCTGCCCTTCCTGTGGTCTGTAGTGGGGGCCCCAGGGCTAGACCTGTGGCTGGACTAGGCTCGTTATTGCCGAGGGCTTCAGACTTCTCTGCTGGAGAGACCTCATCCCTAGGAGACCTGCTGGTCAGGAGCACAACCCCCATCCAGGTAAAATCTGTATCCTGCTGTAGCTTTTCTTCCTTCCCCCAGGGTCTTGATCTTGAATAGTCACTGGAAAAGTCAGTGCCCTGCCTTTCCCTTGTTATCGGGGTGATGTTCCATAGGTGTAAATGAGGAAGTGAGAAAGAAGTGGTGGAAGTGACAGGGCAAGTCTTACTCCTAGTGGCCGTACTTAGATTCTTTTATCTTTCAGGTGAGGCTGTAACTCCTGTTCATCCTAGTGTTATCAGTACAGAGCTCCGCTCACCATCTAGCAATTAAAATCAGAAATGATTAGGCAATTATCACATTATTGTACAGACAGCTCATTCCGGATCTAAGCTCAGAAAATGTCACATTGAAATGAAACTTTACTTGTACCAGTTTTAAGAGCACTTACTGAATCCCCATGATCTTGAATGCCTTAGACTCCAAGACCTATTTTAAGTATCTTCAGATTCCTGGTAACACACATTTGCATTTGCTTAGAGCTGATTTTAGCACATTCTTTATAAAAGGCTGCTAAACTTCTTTCCCAAACACACCAACCCTTTTTAGGATTTTATTTTTTCCATATGTTAAAAAAAGAATCCACTCATGTCTGTTTAAAAGGTCACAAGGCGGTCTTTGAGAAAAGAGTGGGGAAGGTCTGCTCTCAAGATCTGTTCTTGCCCGAGCTCCAGGGGAAGGCTGTGGTTCACTGCAGCCCTGTCCTCGGCAGACATGACTTACACCGCAGGATTGCTAACTCAGCAGGTGCAGACCCAGGCAGGTGCTAATAAAAAACCCGGAGAAGAACAAAGGGAGCATTCTCTGCACTCCTCAGAAAATGCTACACATGGGAAGTAAAGCTTTGTCCGTGAGGCATGTGGGCTCATTACAGCCCACTAAGTGGATGGAACGAGATCAATGCCATTGTCTGAGATGGGCTCAATGCACACTATTGTAGCTGCTGGAATGACTTCAGTGACTTCAGACTTCAGCTGATAAACTCCGGCTGGCTCCTGTACCCTGAAATGACCATGGCATCCGCTGGTTCACCTGCCACTTTCCCTTTCCCACGTCCAAGTCAGAGTCAACCTAAAATCCCCTTGCTTACACTGCCCCGTTTTAAGGATCAGCCAGCTTCTACGATTCTGCTTCTTTTCCAGGATTCTGAGGTTATACCTGCACAGAAATGTGTGAGGAGCTGGGAGTGCAGAAAAGAACAGGTTGCCTTTCCAAAGCCTCACTGATTTAATTCAATTCTAACCTAGTCCCCACCTGCTCCTAACCTATTTGTGGTTATAAATTAATCCAGCTAGAGTTTCAGTGCTTCTCCATCCCCAGGGGCACACAGATTTTGCATGGTCTGTAAGTTTCTTAGGTTAGAAATAAAGAAAATCAGATAAATGCACACGAAGGAGTAGGGATAAATCTGATTTTTTTCTTCCTATGTTTGGAGCAAAATAATTCTTCCTTATATAAGACAGTCCCTCCCTTTGCAAAATACTCAATAATGCTTTTTGCCTCATGTCTGCTATTCCTGTATCCATCCTACTGCACTGTGACAACCCCAGAGTGACCCCTACATCTCCCAACACTGTGGATTAAGATCCACCCCCAGAGACGATCATGCTTCTAATAGTAAGAACAGCTGCGATGATGCTGGGAATGCCTGTTAGATAACTCAGCCCTGCACTACTGATTTCATCCCTAATCCTCGATAAACTAATCTCTGATGGTAGGATTTCAGGCACCTGATTGGGTGACTATTTGGGAGCAAATGAGACTCCCTGGTCCTACTCCAATCACACAGGAAGAGAAGCTGTTCACGGGTTAGGCCAACCCCTGACTGAGACCCCAGTGAGGTAGTTCCATTTTATCATTGCCAGTTTTGGGAGCAAGAAGGCTTTATCCATATCCATCTATCCATAGATGGTAGTTATTAGGGCCTGCCTGAGGAAATGGTTTTTTGAAACAGAATATAGGTATTTTGTCTGCCATTGCCAAAATTGATAAAATGCCTATCCAGTTTACACCAAGCTTTCCAACTTGAACCGCTAATATGGTATGAATGGGTATAGTACAATTCAGGGTATCTGATGGCCTGCCGTGCCTCCAGCTGGCCTGGCCCACACTGGTTCATGGACAGTACTGCTCTGACAACATGGAGAAAAACTTAACACAAGCTCCGAGCAGCAGCAGTTTGAATTCAAAAAGCCTTGAAGATCAGTTTTAACCTGTGTCAGGAAAGGGGCTGCTGCTGTGTTCAAATGGTGGCTTCTTCTAGGAGTTTTGAGGTTATGGAAACAATAATGAATGTTTACAATGACTGAAAAACCTGGTCATTATGTACATCCACTTTTTACATTAGAATCATTGGTCACATTTTACTCGGAAAAGAAAAAAAAAAGTCTTTCCAACTGTTAGAAATATTTCCAGCCTGCTGCTTAGAATAAGAGTATTTCTTGCTCAGTTTACCAGGTTAGATCTCTGAATAGGGTCCCTGATTGGTTTGAAGGGTAATGTCTGGTTAAGGAAAAAAAAAAAAAAAAAAAAGGATTCCTATCTATGTCACAATTTTCTTGAAAATTATGGAAAAGATCTCTTCCACTTTATTTTCTAAGCATTCTTTAATGCATATATATTGAAATAGATGCCTCTTCCACCACTTACCTTGTCTTGCAATGTGCACTATAGAAGATCAGATATTTCTAGGTGATAGAATAAAGGTGGGCTGTAGGATAATGGGTATGAATGAGTTGAAGTCCCTAAACTACTCCTGTCAAGGATCTGTTTCTTGGGGTTGTGCAAGAAACATCACGAGCAGCTCCAGAGCTTCCAGTTTCACTTCAGAGACCAATCAGAGAATAATTTTGTAGTCAAAGGGAACAGAATCTCAACATGGCCCTCAGTGTACTAAGGGCCTAAGTAACCCCAAATTTCTTCAATGCAGCATGAAAGGAAGATATACACAATACTAAGTGCCTTGCAAATGACTCAAGGCTATTCAGTAGTTAACAAATTACTAGGTTCTACTTGGAGATATCGATTAGTATTCACTAGTCCGAGGTAGGGAAGGTGAATAGATCCTCTTACCCACAGCCTTGCTAACGAGTGGTATATTATACTGAGAACAAGTCTCCAACCCAGGTGGAGTCAAGCCTTGGCAAGCAGGCACAAAACCAATCACAGCCTATTCTGTAAGCTCAGTGGAGTAGCAGCTCTCTATCTTTTTAGGCACTCCAATAAATACCATATTTGAAAGATTCACTCAGGGCAAAAATCCAAAAGATGAAATCCTTTCTCAGCAGCCATGCAGGAGACAGGTTAGAATCCTAAGCCAAAGTTGCCTTTCTGAAAGGTTTGGTCTACCAAGCTTGCTGGATTCTCATGATACCTTAAAGGACATTTCTGGGCAATCCACATACCTTAGGTGCCACTCATTTTGCCAATGAAAAATTATTTCTAACATGCGTTATGCTAATATTAACTACACATAAAGTCTTCATGTCCATTGAAGATAATTGAGGTTCTTATGATGGCCTCTCTAATGTAGGCCTTTGATTAAGAATCTTTCAAATGTTTATGAATCTCTCATAGGATCTACACTCTGGGTTAGAGCACATCAACTGTAAAACAATTTCCCCTATGTGTAAAGTATGAATCATATGCTTTAAATGAATTATTTGAGATAAATTACAGATAATACAAAAGATGGGTTAGAAAATCACAAAACCATGAAACAGGATAAAGTAGTCCCTAACTGAGGAAGTCAGAGACAGCAAGCATTTTATGGTGCATATTAAGAAAAGCTCCTAAAAAATAAACAATCCAAGAAAATGAGATAGACATACTTTTTTTATTCCTCCTTCTATGTACAGCTACAATTCCTGGGTATTATATAGAAAACAAATATAAGCAGAATCTGAAAGGTAGAGAGAAAAGGGCAGACTGGCTGGGGACTTTCAGACCTAAGGAATGACATTGGTAGTGAATTCTAGGGTTTTTATTCTGCCTCATATATATCCCAGATTGAGTGCTTAGAGAAACCAGCAACTCAAAAATGCCAGTGGGGGACGCCTGGGTGCCTCAGCGGTTGAGTGTCTGTCTTCGGCTCAGGGCGTGATCTCGGAGTCCTAGGATTGAATTCTGCAGGGGGCTCCCTGCAGGGAGCCTGCTTCTCCCTCTGTCTGTGTCTCTGCCTCTCTTCTCTCTGTGTCTTTCATGAATAAATAAGTAGAATCTTTTTTAAAAATGCCAATGGGTTTAGTTAAAACAACAACAACAACAAAATCTTGCTGTCTAGCCAAAGAACCAGGTAAGGGCTACACTAGTAAGACAACATTTTTAGACAATAATCGATTTTACTCCAGCCAAAGAAAACAATGATCCTACCCGGACCCATGGCGGCAAAAGCTGAATGGGAAGTCCAGAGCTTCCTCCTCTCACCAGGCTGCGTTGAGGGCTCCAGCACCCATCACACAATCATCCAAATGGCATCAGAAGAAGCCAAGTAGTGGGCTAGGACAGCCGTGGGGAGATGCCCTACCCCTGTCCACTGAAGTGGTATTAGTAAACAGTCAAGACTTTTACCAATACCTAGTGGTAGTGACGCCACCTCCCTACCCCACCCCCACATGGTGGTGTTGGTGGAGAATTAAAGAGACACTTCTACCACTTCCAGACGAGAAAGTCTCAGCAAAGTGATAGAAGATATAAGGAAGAACCAAGTGGAAATTTTAGGACTGAAAGTAAAACAAGCAAAATTAAAAAAAAAAAATGTGGATGAGTTCAACTGTTAAGGAAAGAATGGGTAAGACAGAAAAATTAAAAAATAGAAATTACCTAACCTGAACAAAAGAGAAAATAAGATTTTCAAAGAATAAGGACAACAGATCTTCAAGGACATATGTCATCAGGCTTCCTGGAGGAGAGGAGAAAGAAGATGGGGCTGAAAAGTACTCAAAGAAATAATGGCCAGAGGCACCTGGGTGGCTTAGTCAATTAATGGCCAACTCTTGATTTCAGTTCAGGTCATGATCTCAGGGTCCTGGGATGGAGCCCCATGTTGGGCTCTACACTCATCGTAGAGTGCTTAAGATTCTCTCTCACTCTGTCCCTCCCCCCTCCCTGCAATGCTCTCCCTCTCTCTCTTTCTCTCAAACAAATAAAACCTTTAAGAAAAAAGACAGTATGGATAATCAAAATGAAATTCTTTTTTAAAAGATTTTATTTATTTATACATGAGAGACAGAAAGAGAGGCAGAGACATAGGCAGAGGGAGAAGCAGGCTCTCTGCGGGGAGCCTGAGGTGGGACTCCACCCCAGGACTCCAGATCATGACCTGAGCCAAAGGCAGACCCTTAACTGCTGAGCCACCCAGATGCCCCTCAAAATAAAGTTCTTAAATGAAATGAAAGCCTCTTGGATATTTCATGTTATTCTGGAAAGATGAAGGGGGATGGAACTTAATCCTTAAAGGGATGGTATTTGCTTACAATTAACTAGATTAAATTTCTCTATACACAATGTGGACTTGAAAGAATATTTATATATTTTTTATGAATAACTATATAATTATTATAAGAAGTTATTTAATTTTATATGTTTCCATATACAAATGATATTTTTGTGTTAGGATCCTGAGAAACTCACATGATTTGCATGTTTATTAGTAAAATAGTGGAATGATTGTTTTCTCCTGTGAATTTACAACATTCCTGTAAGTCGCCACCAAGAAGGTAGTATTTAGAACTATTTGATAGAAGCAAAAATTATGTCTCAGAGAGGTTCAATGATTTAGAAACTCATAGATCTAAGATTAAAACCCAATTAATCTTATTTCAAGTACAGTCGTCTTCAGTAAGCGTTAGGCGCCTGAAAGAACAGGTGGTGTTCATTTCACTTCCTGCTTAAATGTCCAAAGCTTTCACTTTGATTATCTTCCTGTCACTGAGAGCCACTGTAACCCAGTTGTTCCACTTTTTCTCACCACTACCAGGGACATTACTTCTTTTTCTCTTCTATTGCCCTGAGTTCCATGGCTTCATTTTTGTCTTTCATGTCCTCAACACTTGTCCTAAGATGCTTTTAGGTATTCATTCAGACGACTGAAAGAAAAACAAAATACTTTAGTACATGATGTTTTTATCTAGAGCAGAATTAATCAACTAAATAACTTATTTTTGATATGATAAAAACAATATACAAATCCTGGAATGAAGACCAGGGTGCTGTGATTCAAGAAGGTTCTCAGAACTGGGCAGACCCCCTTTCCCCACCCCCCAACCCCCGCCCCTGCCACGTCTGTACTATAGTCCAGTCTGGGATTCGGACACAGTCGCTCTTCCTTTATGCTCCCATGGGGAGCCGTATTCTCTCTGGATCACAAGCACAGTATATAAAAAATAGCATTACATTTGGAGTCAGAGAGCCTGAGCTTGATATAGTAGGCATCTGTCGGCTGCTCTAATATTGTGTGTATGGCAATTTAAAATAGTAGAAAAACAGTGAGATGATTGGGCACAAATTTACCATAATCTACAGCATAGTTACTTAGCACTTTAAAGTTCTTCAATCAAGCAAGACTCCACACCCCACTTTGAGAGGGGTTATTCACTTAAAAATATCCTTAGCAACACATACACTAGGGGGTCTATCCACTAGCATATAGGACATTACTGATAAATTGTTAATGGTTAAGTTACTAATGCTCAAATTGGGTGATGTGGATTGGGGCTATTGCAGTCTCTTTCAGGAGCAAAGTATAAAAATCCAGCAGGCCCCCGGGGCATGCCACATGCTTCCTGGAAGACAGGAACAGTGGTTTTGAGATTGTGCCACATGTGCCCTTGGAGGTATAAAGAAAATTTTTGAAAACGTGTTAAGGAAATCTACCTCCAGATCCTTACATTTCTGGTGTACCTCTTTTCTAAAACTAGTTTTCTTGGGAACGTGCCTGCCGCAGGCCACCACTCCTTTCCATCACCATTCTTGCAAGGCTCTTCTATTCAAAAGAAAAGCAGACTTCTCATCCAAAACCAGGGACATAATATGTGGGGCTCAGTGCAAATGAAAATGTGGGGCCACTTGTTCCAAAATTATTAAGGTTATCAAGATACTGACAGTGGAGCATTAAACCTAGCGTGGAACCCTTCTGAGCTGGGCGTCCTGTGCTAGCACCCATGATGGCTGCCTGCTCTCAGCCTTATCACACCTTATTATGGCACATTCTTTGGTGGGAGATGACAGTGTGAAGGCACTGGGCAACAGGCAGCGAAAGAATTCCACATATTGGAATTGGTATGGAACGAGTAAATGAAGAACTTTCACAGGCCAGGTTGTTTTTTACTTATTGTTCTCAACAAAACGGAAAAGGGGATGGAATCAAGTTATCAGATGAAAGGTGATCAAAATTAATTTTGATGAGGGGATCCTGGGTGGCCCAGTTGATTAAGTATCTGCCTTTGGCTCAGGTCCTGATCCCAGGGCCGTGGAAGTGATCCCTGAGGTGGGCTCCCTGTTCAGTGGAGAGCCTGCTTCTCTCTCTCCCTCTGCCCCTCCACCCACTTGTGCTCTCTCTCTATCACAAATAAATAAAATCTTTGAAAAACTTTATTTTGATGATAGATCACTACATGACTTTTGACACATAACTGAGAAGGAGTTCAAAGAATCTAATGGCATTCCTGCAACAAACCTTTGACTCCCATCTACTCATTTATACGAATAGGTGTGCTTTAAAATTTTGTCTATAAAAATGATAATAGGAATAAAATCAGTGCTGAATCTTGTTCCATTTCAGGTGATAAATATACATGAACATATGTGGATATATATAAAAAATGTGTTTTAAATCTCCAACTATCTTATTAAAGGATATAATTGTAATAAAATTTTATTTTCTGTTTGATAATCTCCTGACAAAGTATGTGTAATGTGTTTATGACATTTTTATTAATTTTAATGTAATAATTATAATAACTTAGCTCACAAAAAAACTTCTTGAACTTTGAGGTCATAGAAAATTTTGTAAATTAAAATTTAATTGTATCTACCTATTTTTATCATAATACGTTGATCACTAAAACCCTTTCAAGTATAAAGTATGATAAATTAAAATTAAAGTCTCTTCCCTCTAAGGGAAGTGGAATAAAAGCACAAATTCAAAAAGAAAGATGAATAATATAAAATTTTGTACTATTAAAGAAGTTGTTCCTGTAATTTTTTTAATGGCTGCTGATGTTATAAATTCATGGTATTTAGATTCCATAGACTACATTTTGAAAAATAATGTAATCATTTATTTTTAAATGCCAATATTTTCAATATCCCAGAAATTAAGTCCTAGCAATGACTAAAAATTATGATGAAAAAAATTGTATATATCATTTTTCAAATATGTAAGTTTAATTTTTTTTAAGTGATCAATTTCAGTTAAAGACTGAAGACTGCTGTTTGGGGGTCTGGGGGCACCACATCATGGAAGACCCCATGCCAGCTCTGTCAGGCCAACAAGTCCTACCTTCAGAATATTGTTGGGATTTTCATACGTGTACTGCCCAGAGCAGTAGTTTGTAACTCCTGCTAACACTGTAGAATTACCTTGTGACCTTTAAAACATACCAATGGTTGACAGAATGAACAAATCATGGGAATAAAAGGCACAGCATAAGGAACATAGTCAATGATATTGTAATAACATTATATGGTGACAGATGGTAGCTTCAGTTGTAGTAAGCATAGCATTATACATAAATTTGTTGAATCGCTATGTTGTACGCCTGAAACTAATGTACATTGTGTGTAAACTACACTCAAATAACAAAATTAAAAATAAAAACACTGATGGTTGAGCCTGTCTCCAGAGATTCTGATGTAAATGGTCAGGCATTAGATAGGCAGCAAACCGTCTCTGTTTCCCAGATGATTCTAATGTGCAGCCAAGATAGAAACCATTGGCATATGACAAATATTGGGACTTCCCTGAGCTACAACCTGGCAGTGTGACAGGTTGGTTTCTTTTGTTTGTTTGTTTTTTGTTTTTTTTTGTTTTTTTGTTTTTTTTTGTGCTTGCTTGCTAAATCTATGTTGGATGAGATTTTGTTGGAGACTCACTGTCAGTGTAGCATTCTACCTGGAAGCAACATTAGAGGACTGGGTCAATACTCCCACTTTTAAACACTAGAGGTTTCCAGTATCTACCAAAGAGCACAATATTTGGCACACAAACTGACTTATGTTAAGTTCGCAAAAACTGCCTTTCCCATCCTTTTTTTCCTTCCCAACATACCTCTGAGTTATGTGGGTCCAGGACAGAAGTCCATGACCTGAGCTAAATAAAACAGCCAGGACTGGATTTTGGGATAAGGCATGTGACTTGAGGCTAGAAACAAGATAACTTCAGGAATACTGCCAGCATGTGTTCTCCCTACTGGATATAAAGATGGACATGTATAATCTGGGTTGCTGCTGGCTTATGGGAACTCAATGGAAGCCAGTCTTAGGATGAAGCCAACACTGGGATACAGAGTGCAGAAGGCAAAGGAAATCTGGTGACAGGGCTAAACCACTGGATCAATCCCCATCAGATGTATCACTTAAGCCAATAAATTTCCATTAGTCAGCCAGAGTGAGATAAGACCATGGGCTTTAAAACCAGGCTGCCTGAGTCTAAAGCCCAGTTTCAAAACTCACTAACTGTCATCTTGGCAGCTACCCACAGGTGCTGTGCCTCAGTGTCCTCATGTGTAGGATTAGGCAACTAATGCTTTCATCACAGAGTTGCCACGAACACTAAGTGAGTTAATACTGGGAAATTCCTTAGAACAAAGCAAGAACCACACTATTATTTAAAGTAATTAGCACATAAGTTGGGCTTAGTGCTACAATTGAAAACATCCTGATATATTTGAATTTTGATTCCACAGGTGGCCTCAAGCAAATCCCTTAAATCCCTGGGCCCTGGTTTCCCAATTTATAAAGTAAGAACATTGGTCTTACTTTGGGGAACATGATCCCCAAGGTACATTCCAGCTCCACTTTAGTAAATATGATTAATACGCATTGCATTTCAAGTTGTTTTCTCTCCCAATATGCATTTAGAATGAAAATACCAGAATGCCTCTTTCTTTTATTCATGCATTTGATAAATATTTATTAAGAACCTACCAAGTGTCCTAAGCACTAAGAATATAGTGATGTTCAAAATTAATTTCAAAAATTCCTACTTCATGGAGTTTCTGTTTTAGTGGGTAGACATAAACAAATAAGTACATAAAATATACAGTATGTGAGTCAGTGATGAGTTCCATGGACAAAAGGGGAGCAGGAAAGGAGCAGGGCAGGGCCAATTTTTAACAGGCCTGTTGAAGAAGCTCTTCCTAATAAAGTAACATTCATATCATCAGATGGGAGTATAGATATTGTGCAATTACGAAGAAACTCTCAGCTTCTTGAGGACTGACTGACATAAATTAGCAAATATAAAAATGAGATTAAAGCTAGTGGTCTCAAAAAAGATAATGGTGGTGAGCCTGTGAGCAGAGGCTGATTTAATGTGAAATAAGGGGACACCTGGGTGGCTCAGTGGGCTAACCATCTGACTCCTGATTTTGTCTCAGGTCATGCTCAGGGTGGTGAGATCAAGCCCCAAATTATGCTCCAGACTCAGCACAGAGTCTGCTTGTCCCTCTCCCTTCCCTTCTGTTCCTCTCCTCTGCCTCCTCCAAAAAAAAAAAAAAAAAATTCAAGGTAAGGAAGCCTAAGTTTCAAAGGTTCTTATGTACACATGCTCTTTTGAGGACCCCATGAAGAGCTCCCAATGAGTTCTCAAGGTACTTGGTGTTTTTTTTACTTGAAAAGGGCACTTCATAAGGTATAAATTTCAGGTCCCACAAAATTTGGATCTTCCTCTTTGTACACATTAAGTGGTGAGGGAGGTGGTGGTATGTATTGTGCTAGGAGCATACAGAGCTCCTGTGATGCCCACTCAGACTTGCTGCTGGATAATTATCTGCCATCTCAAAGCCAGTGGTGGACTGCATTATTTATTATTCTCCACTCTTCACCCCTGCCTTTCTTCACCACCTTAGTCATGGGATTTTACAGTTCATCCCACAAGAGACAGAATTTATTTTCTTCCCTCACTGATATTAGATTCAACTAAGATTCCACTGGCCAATGGAATGTTCTGGATGTGATGAGAATACTTTAAAATATGCCTATGGGCTGGTGCTTTGCCTTTTGTGCTCTTTCCTTTTGTCATGAAAACAGTATGTCCAGCCTAGCCTATTGGCCCTTGAAAAATGACTAACACACAGAGCAGATCTGACCTCAAGCTAAGCCTGAAGCCAAGCCCAGCTAAGCCCAGCCTAGATCAGTTGCACCCCAGCCAACCCACAGACAAGAGTGAGAAATAGATGCTTGTTTTGTACCAAATGAGATTTTGTGGTTTTTAACTATTTGCATAATTCTGGAAATGCAATATTTTAAGCTTAGACTAAATTATGTTGTAGTAATAAAAGACCTCTACATTTCTTGCTTACGTTAGATACCGTCATGAATATCTGAGGCTCTGTTCCTATTTTCCCTCGGGGACCCTCTCTGACAGAAGAGCCTCTGTCTGGACCTACCAGTCTCCTAGTGGAAGATAAAGAGATGGGGACTGTATGTACCAGCTCTTGAAATCTCTGCTCAGAAAGAACACACATGATTTAACTCACATTTACTGGCCAAAATAAATTACACAGCTGTAACTGAGTAGGGCAAGAATATACAACTCTTTTGCATGGAGCAATGTAAAAGGGAGGGGCCCTATAAGAAGGCCTCTACCCCAGACAGAATCAGCAAATTCTTTGAAAAATGATAAAAATCTACCACCACAGTGGTAGAGTACACATGAGTACATTTGAGTACTTGAACATTTTGAGTACACATGATGAGGGAATGGGTTGACTCCAACCTGTGCCACATCTTTTTCTGATTGACTGGAGTACACTGTATCTTGAATCTTCGAAGCATAGGGTGTGTTTGTGTGTTCATGTGGATCTACAGGTAATCATATGTCTCCTCTAGTAGGATATGCCCATCAGTCTTCTAGGACAGACAAACAATGATATAAAGCTTGTAATTTTCCCCCTAATACTATCAACATTGCTCTGCTTTCCAAACGTCAGTGTTTTCCATGGAAAATAAATTCGATATATTACTAAATTTCCAAATAAAGCACAATGGTTGTGTAGCAGAGCCATGACGTTTAGGGGGGACCTTGTTTTCCTTTGTTCTTCTGGAACAGTGAGTTCCCAAATACCTGGACATCAAAAATGATACTGCTGAACTCAGAATTTATCCAATCCCCATTGCCCCCTTTATCACAAAAGCCAAGTTTTATATTTCACCTAGCATGGAAGGAAAATTCTGTACTTTCTTTTACCTGTGAATTACCTTCTAAAGAGCCAGTTAATCAAAGTGTGCATCATTTCCCCCCCACCCTTGAAAAGTCATCTTTATTGTTGCATCATTCTTTCTGGCATTACTATTTTGTACATAAATCAAGATGGTCACCCTCCGTAAAGGTGTATACAAAGGATAATTTAACCATCCACCCAGCCATTTGGGCTAGACAGCTACCCATCTCCAAAATCTATCCCACTTTCTCACTTTTTCTCTGCTGCCGTGGTCTTAGTTCAAGCTTTTAGAAACCTTTACTATATTTTGCCTTGGGTTTCTAATGGCCTCCTGATCTTGAATCTCTTCCCTTTCTATACCCCTAAAAATGCCAGTGAGACTAGAGCTTCTTCTGTGTTTTCTTTTGGTAACTGACATATGGAAGTTTTAGCTGGCTTGTAATCAATCAGAGGTAAGAGACTGATGCCCTCAGATAAATCAGACACCAAATAATGAAACCGTAGCTAATAATTTTGCATTTTCCTTTGATGTCCAATGTCCATTTGGAACCAAAGAAAAAAAAAGCCAAAAGGTAAATAGAATCTGTTTTGAAGTCTTCTTTATCAGCAGAGCTTAGGAATACAAAAGGTCATCTACATTTTGGATGAGGGTAAAATGACAAGGCATATCAAGGGATTTGAGATCTTGATTAAGCATTTGTGAAAAGTGATAGAGTTTTATGAGTCCCTGGCACATGGAAGTCCCTAAATACTTTTGATTTTCCTAAGGAAAAGTAAACAAGCACTTGTATTGAAATTTTAGGGGTTTCCAGAGTATGCATAGATCCACGACTGTAAAGTAGTTGGCCCTGGATAGGATCAAGGAAAAGAACAGTATTTGGATTTGGATCCCAGAAAGGTTTTTAGCCCACCCTATACAGGTCATCATTTTGTGTGTTTCTGGTTTATCCTTCCCAGGTTTTGTTTTGTTTTGTTTGTTTGTTTGTTTTCAGAGAAAGAGAGAAAGTGCAAGCAGGGAGGTGGGAGGAGAGTGAGAGAATCATAAGCAGGTTCCACACCCAGCCTGTAGCCTGACTCAGGGTTTGAGCTCATGACTCTGAGATCATGACCTGAGTCAAAATCAAGAGTCCAATGATTACCTGACTGAGCCACCCAGACGTTCTTCCCAAGTTTCTTTTTGAAAAACTAAGCACGCGTGTGTGTGTGTTTATGCAAAAACGTATGTGTGTATATACTTACATTTATATACATGTTACATATATATAATTTACCCTTATTTCTTATACAATATAGCACACTATATGTTCACTTGCATTCTGCTTTTTTTTTTCCACTTGTGAGTATATTATGGAAATAATACTATACCAGTCCATAGATATCTGCCTTAGTATTTGTCACTACTAACTAATAATCTATTCCATGGCTTTCTTATTACTATGGTTTATTTAGCCAGTTTTCAAATGAGCCCTAGTCTTTCTCCGGTATTTTATTTTAAACAATGCTGTAATTAGTAATCTTGTGCGAATGTCATTTCATGTTGATTCATCTTGTGGATGTGTACCTTCACAATACATTCCCAGAAGGGGGATTGTTGGATCATAAGGTAAATGCATATGTAGTATTACTAGATACTGCTAAATTCTCTTATGTCACAGCTGTGATAGTTAGTTTTATTTTTTATTTTTTTTTATTTTTTATTTTTTTATTTTTATTTATTTATGATAGTCACACAGAGAGAGAGAGAGAGGCAGAGACATAGGCAGAGGGAGAAGCAGGCTCCATGCACCGGTAGCCCGATGTGGGATTTGATCCCAGGTCTCCAGGATCGTGCCCTGGGCCAAAGGCAGGCGCTAAACCGCTGCGCCACCCGTGATAGTTAGTTTTATGTCCCAACTTCATCGGTGCCCAGATATGTGGTCAAACATTGTTTTGGGTGCTTCTGTAAGGGTGTTCCTGGATGAGATTAACATTTAAATTGGTGGGCTTTGGGGATCCCTGGGTGGCTCAGCGGTTTAGCGCCTGCCTTTGGGGCAGGATGTGATCCTGGAGTCCCAGGATCGAGTCCCATATTGGGCTCCCGGCATGGAGCCTGCTTCTCCCTCTGCCTGTGTCTCTGCCTCTCTCTCTCTCTCATGAATAAATAAATAAAATCTTTAAAAAAATAAAAAAATAATAAAGCTTTTAAAAAATAAATAAATAAATTGGTGGGCTTTGAGTAAAGCAGATCATCTTCCAGAATGTGGGTAGGCCATATCCAATAAGTTGAAGACCTATATAGAGCAAAAGACTGATTTTCCCTGAGCAAGAAGGCAGTCTTGCCTACCAGCAAAGAGGCTTTGGACTTGAACTGAAGCGTCAGCTTTTCCTGGGTCTCCAGCCTGATGGCCCACCCTGCAGATTTTGGACATGCCACACTCCATAATTCTGTGAGCCAATCCATCAAAATACCTACAAACACATCTACAAACATACACAAACACATACATAACATCCTATTGGTTCTCTATCTCTGGGAAACCCAGGCTAATATAATGGTTATACCATTTTGCATTGCTGTCAGTAACATAGGATGAGTGCTTGTTTTCCCACAGCCCCATGATCAGGGTATTGACAAGCATTTGAATGTTTCCCAAACTGATAGGTAAGAAATGGTATCTTCGTTTAGTTTTAATTTGTGTTTCTCCTATTAGGAGGGAAATAGAGTATCTTCTTACATGAAAAAACCATTTGTATATTTTCTCTGGTGAAATACCCTGAGATTTTTAAGACGTGAACATCTCTTGCTATGGATTAAGCTAAACTGCTATTAGAAAGAGACTAGGTCTCCAAGATGAATGTAATCATTTTTTAAATAAGAATATCCATTCCCGGGGGTACCTGAGTGGTTCAGTCGGCTGAAGGGTCTGCCTTCAGCTCAGGTCATGATCTCAGGGTCCTGGGATTGAGCCCCACTTCAGGCTCCCTGCTCAGCAGGGAGTCTGCTTGAGATTCTCCCTCTCTCTCTGTCCCTACCCCCCCACTCTTTCTCTTTCTCTCTCTCTCTTTTTAAGATTTTATTTATTCATGAGAGACACACAGAGAGAGAGAAGCAGAGACATAGGTGGAGGGAGAAACAGGCTCCATGTAGGGAGCCCGATGTGGGACTTGATCCCGGGACTCCAGGATCATACCCTGAGCCAAAGGCAGACACTTAACCGCTGAGCCACCCAGGCGTCCCTCTCTCTCTCTCTCTCTCTCTCTCTCAAATAAATAAAATCTTAAGAAAATACCCATTCCTTTGTGGAATTCAGAGTACATATATCCGTTATTTCATTATACTTGTATTTCATTTTTACTAATCTGCATTTGATTAGCAAGATGATATATACAGAGAAATTCTTTTTGATTGATAAAATGTGTCCTGATGAGATTCTAGATTTTACAACAGACTTGAGAAAACTCTCCGGTAGAAGAGATGCTTTGTCGGGCACCTGGATTCCTGATCTGGCATCCCTCTATTAAGGTTCTCTTCCTTCTCTCCCCTTTTTACTTACTCCCTATCCTCCAAGTTTTCTGAGGTTTTCTTTGTGCTGATTGAATCAATACAAGTCTGTGCCTTGCCCCTTCTGGAACCAAATGCCTTCTTTTAACACTAGCAAGTATAAATAGCTGCTCAAAAGGTGCCAAGTGAATGCATTTCAGGTTAAATCTGCTTCCAAGGTGTTAACTCCAAAGAAAACTAAAATTTAACATCAGTGGATTGCTTATCCATTAATGATAATCCATTGTCCCCAAACTGCCAGCAGGAAATGAGTTTGATAAGAATGGAAATAGAAGGGAACAGAAAGTAGAAAGCTAGCAGTTTTCCAAGAACGGATGGTTGCAAGCTGGCAACTTATGAGATGAATATGCCTTGCAGATGTTCTATTTCCTTTAAGTTTGAATCAGTTCCATTTATTTAGAAGCTCAGAACATTTATTGAACAATTTCTCTTTGAATAGGTCCGCATTTGTCTCCAATATTACCTTTCAACCGTGTTGTGATAAATGCATGTATTGAAGGCAAATGGTGCCTTCACATGGTGGAGGTGTAGTTCCATGTTAAGTTCCTAGAAAGGGACTTCAAGATTTTTTTTACAAACTCTGAATTTCTGACTCTTTTAAAAAGAGAGAGAGAGAGATCTGGCAATGCTGAACCAATATTCCTCACTAGTTATAATTCATATGGAAGCTGATCCTGAATAGATAGCCAAAGCAATCTTGAGCAAGAAGAAGCTAGAGACATCACACTTTCTGATTTCAAACTATATTATGAAGTTATAGTAATTGAAACAGTATGGTCTGGCATTAAAATATATAGAGAGACCAATGGAAAAGAATAGAGCTCACAAGTACATTCAATGCATTTACATTCAACTCATCTACGGTGAGGGTGCTGAGAATATGTAATGGGGAAAGGATAGTCTCTCCAATAAATGGTGGGAAAACTGGATATCCAACATGAAGAAAAATGAAGTTGGATCCTTCTCTCTCACCACATATAAAAAAACAACTCAAAATAGATTACAGATCTAAACACATGTCTTGAAACTATAAAACTACTAGAAGAAAACATTAGGGAAAAGCTTCCTAACATTTGTCTTGGTAATGATTTTTTTGGATACGATCTCCAAAAAACAGGCAAGGAAAGCAACAATAGACACGGAGGACTGTATAAAACCAAACTTCTGCGCAGCAAAGGAAACAATCAACCTAGTGAATAGATAATGGAATGGGAGAAAATATTTGAAAATCACACATCTGGTAAGAAGTTAATGTCCAAAAAAAACATAAGGAACTCAAATAATTCAGTGACAAAAAACAATCTGATTTGAAAATGAGCAAAGCATATAGACAAAGTCTCAAAAGAAAATATATAGATGGCTTACAGGTAATTAAATGGTATTTAACATCACTACACATCAGGGGAATGCACAGTGATATATCACTTCTTGCTTGTTGAAATTACTATCATCAAAAAGATAAAAGATAACAAGCCTTGGTAAGAATGTAGAGAAAAGGGAAACTTTGAACACTGTTGGTGGAAATGTAAATTAGTACAGACATCATGGAAAGCAGTATGGAGGTTCCTCAAAAAATTAAAAAATAAAACTACAGTATGATCTAGCCATCTTACTTCTTGGTGTATATTCAAAGGGAATAAAACAAGTATCTCAAAGAGATATCTACACTCCTATGTTCATTTTAGCATTATTCACAATAGCCAAGATACAGAAACAACCTAGGTGTCTGTTGATGGATGAATGGATAAAGAAAATGTGGTATAAATATATACAATAGAATATTATTCAGCTTTTAAAAAAGAAGGAAATCCTACCATTTGCGAGGACATGGATGAACATGGCGGACATTATGTTAAGTGCAATAAGCCAGACACAGACGACACTATGTGATATCACTTACATGTGGAATCCAAAAAAATTCAAATCCACAAAAGCAGAGTAGAATACTGGTTGCCAGGGACTGGGGATGAGGAAAATGGGGAGAAATGGGGAAATATTGGTCAAAGGGTACAAAGTTTTAGTTATGCAGGACAAGTTCTGTAGATCTTATACAGCATGGTGACTGGAGTAAATAATAATGTATGTACTCTTGTAATTTGCTAAGAGACTAGATCTTAAGTGTTCTCACCATACACACCCACACAAATGGTAACTATGCAAGACGATGGCAGTGTTAATGGCTTGATTATGGTAGTCATTTCACAATGTATATGTACATCAAAACATCACATTGTACTCCACGAATGCCACTACAATTTGTCAATTATACCTCAGTAAAGCTGGGGCGGGGGGTGGGCAGAAGAGAAACCAAATTCAATGTCAATTTATGCCTGATACCTAGAAAAATTTTCTGTTCCTGCCTCTGGGTTACAAAGCAGTTGCCTGTTTCTTTACTGTAATTCTCATCACATTTATTGTGCCTATGATTATACATCTCTGTACCCCTAGAGACTGAGATTTCCTCAAGGTCAAGGATCTATGTATCTTTGGATCCTCAGCACTTGTCTGACACATGGTTAGATATGATACATGTTTTTTCCTGTGAATAAGTAATCAAATGTCTCTGGGTCTAAAAACAATGTCACACCATGAAGACAGAACAATACTGCTGACAGACCAACACCCAAAACTGGCCCAGGTAACCTGTCTCAGGTAACTTCTTGAGGTCATCTCTTCATTTATCAAAAGCATTACAGGCTTATGGGCTTATTGTGAAAAATACGATAATTTAAATAAAGTGCCCAATATTGCAACTGGCAGGGTGAACACATGCACACTGTACATGATTGATTTGGACTAGTTTCTTCACAATCATATTTGAAAACCTGAAAATAAATGGAGAAATAATACTCTTGATCCAAAGAGATAAATTTTCCATTTTTGATTCAGTCAATCGTACTTATGTAAAGTGAACTAAAGGCATTATTTAAAATTTTCCAGGTGCATAGCACCTGGGTAGCTCAGTCAGTTAAGCTTCTGCTTTTGGCTCAGGTCATGATCTCAGGGTCCTGAGATCAAGCCTCACTTAGGGCTCCTTGCTCAGCGGGGTGTCTGCTTCTCCCCCTCCCTCTACCTCTCCACTCGTGTTTTCTCCCTCTCAAATAAATAAATAAAACCTTATAAAAAGATGAAAATAAAATTTCCCAGGTGCAACATGGCCATCCCAGGGAAGCTGGCATAGTGACCAGTGGCCCACAGGAAGATCATTTACACATGAAAAAAGTTCTCAAAACAAGCCCATAAGAACCAAAGTACACCATCACTTTTGAACACTCCTATTTTTCTTCTTTAGGATTTTCTTAACTTTTTCTTTTGTTTCAAAGATCTTTTCCTCTTTTCTTCTTTCAAGCCAGTTGCCAGCTAAGAGGGAGCAGGGGTTCATGTTTCCTAAAAAGTCTGATGTAGATTGTCATTTGAGATTATATCAGATCTGACAGACATAGTTTTATCTGCCTCAGAGAAACTATACAAATGTTTATAAAACCTTGCTTTTAATAGATGAAAGGCTAATTTCACCATGGAATATGAGAAGTGAACATGAAGAGACGTAGGACAACCATCTCTGGAAGCTTGTGAGTCAGACGTTTCTAATTGAACAAGATTCAGAATTGGTTGCTTTCAGAAGATATTAAACCCGACCCTCTGATCGGACCAGGCCTGTGCTCCTAAGGGATCTTCCAGACTAGAAAGCTACAGACGAAGTAAACATGACAGAAATTGTCATTCCCCTTGTCACTCAGAAGAGCCATCTGCTCCTGAGTTAAAGCCATTTTCTATTAAATTCACCAGCATGCTAATTAAAGAACGACTGGAGGATGGTGAAGCTGCCAGATGCTATGAAGATATATCACTGTCTTTTTATATGGTTAGGCAAACGTTTAATTAAAACTGCAGCTGCTGTGTCTGCTCTGCTCACCAACACAGCTAAATTTCATTTACCTGAGAAAATCATTTCATATTAGTGTCTTTCAAGAGGTAAAACAACTTAAAACAGACTTTACTGAAATATTTAATGCCTTTGTACATGATTTAATTAAATGCATCAGTAATTACATCAGGATAACTTGAAACTGACTTTCCTTGGGGTTCTCGGTGTGTCTCCTGATAACTGATCAACTGTCTCCTCAATGGTATCCTTACTTGGAGAAGATGACCCAGAGCCCAAGTAGAGGTATGAGTGCTCAGCCTCTATTACATTTTACTTGGGTCTATGAGTTTTAATCCACTTAAAAGCTCTTTTTTTTGGTATTAAAAAAAAAAGGAGAAATTCTGAGAGGAGATGGATATGAAAGGGGTGCCAGGATTTGCCTGTTATGGAACTCTTGCTGATGACTAACATAATTATCAGCCAATGCCCAGAAATATAGACTACTGACCACCCCTTTTTAAAAAAAATTACAGCCATTTTCTCATTTTCAGAGTTTTGTTAAATTTTGAACTTATGCACATTCCTCTCTTTTAATTGAGCAAAATATTTTGATCATCAGTAGATTTTAGCTAGAGAACACACTTCATATTACAAAGTCCAAAAACAAATCCTAACTATGGACAGATGCTAACTTCAGGTCAAAGGAGCGACAGTTTTAAATGAGGATGTTGATGACTGGGTATAGTCTCCTCCACTCATGAGGTTTTAAGTTAATGTTTTAAGGATCAAGGACTGGGCAGCCCTGGTGGCCCAGCAGTTTAGCTCCGCCTTCAGCCCAAGGTGTGATCCTGGAGACCAGGGATGGAGCCCTGCAACGGGCTCCCTGCGTGGAGCCTGCTTCTCCTTCTGCCTGTGTCTCTACCTCTTTCTCTCTGTGTCTCTCATGAATAAATAGATAAAAATCTTTTTAAAAAATTAAGGATCAAGGACAATGGAAAGGGGAAAAAATAAGGTTCAAAAGCCCTAAGTACGCTAAGATTTGAGTCTCAGTTGCAGGTTCCCCAGCTGATCTGCAGGGCACAAAAGCCTCCCCGCAGGCAGCCCGCTTGGTCTTCCTGCTTGGCTGTTCCCTCAATGGTGAAATGCCTTGCCTGAAAGCAGCAGCAGCGGTGGGATGTGGCAGAAAGTGTAAGTGAACCATCATCTGCCTGGACTGAGCTGCAAATTTAACCCAAAGAAATTTGGATTCTATTGGCTCTCCCTTGCCAGTATGCTTGACATCCTAGCAAGCAGTTGCCAAGCATAGTCAGACCATATATTTCCTTCAGATTTTCCAAAACCAAGGCAGTTTCCCTTCCAGAAGAGCTGGGAGAAATGCCCCAGTTACCATTTTGAAGGGTCGGATTCATGATGTGCTGCCATTAGGACAGCACATTGGACTTCATAGTTTTCTTTCTTGCTAAGGACCCTGAAGGGACTCTGCTTAGAGAAAATCTGTGCTATTGTCAGTTCAATGAAGTAAATATTTTATCACTCTGGCAATGCAACAGCTTGGTACCTAACCAACTATCCATGGAAAAATGGCTTCCTCTTTCAAATCACAGTTTCTAAAAGCAAGAGCAGAGAATCCCAGGAAAGCAGTAAAAGAGGCATACAAAGGAGGAATGAAACAGTGAGAGCTTGAGGGTAGAGCACTGTCTTGTGAGCCTGTACCCTGGTGTGAAAAATATATACATATATTTAATATTATTATAATTTTATATATTATATATATTTTATTTATTTGAGAAAGAGAGAGAGAGAGCATGAGCACCAGGAGAAGCAGACTCCCCACTGAGCAGTGAGCCAGATGTGGGGCTCAATCCCAGGACCCTGGGATCATGACCCAAGCTAAGGACAGATGCTCAACCAACTCAGCTACCCAGATGCCCCTGAGTATATTTTCTTAATGAGGCTCCACACAGCATGGAGCCTAACCCAGGGCTTGAACTCACAACCCTGAGATCTAGACCTGAACTGAGATCAAGAGTCAGACACCTTGACCCTGATGTGAATTTTGATCTATTTCGTTATAATAGTGTTGGAGTATATGACTCTGAAATCAGTGGAATCAGCCTTTTCCTTCTTAAGCTTTGTTATTATTGTTGTTTGCTTTTCTTTTTCTTTTTAAGAAGAATATTCACTATTCTATAATCACACCACAACTATGTTTTGATAGCATGAGACACCATCACTAACATGTCAGTCTCCTTCTTAGTTTTCATTTGGGAATAAGCCAGTGCAGAAACTGAGAAGATAAGACACATGGAATCAGAGTGGGATTCCTTATATGCAATTTGATGGGGAGTGTTAGACAATTACTTCCACCTGGTCCGTTTTAGATCGGTCCTCGGAGCATCTTCTCCTCCTTTTTGAATATTAAATTGACTCTCCAAATTAAAAAAAATCAGACAATCAGGAAGTTACAACTTGACTTGGGCCTATCTGGTTTCAAACTTAAATTCTACTGCAGCTGCCCAGTGCATTCTGACACAGATAGAGGCTGGACTTGAAGATCTTAAACCAAAAGCTCTGATTACAAATATGTATGTCACCTGCTGCTCCATCATCAGAATCAACTGACCTAGGTTAATTCTCTTTGGAGAGAAATTTAAAAGTGGAGGAAGTAAATATTCTTATAAGAATCCCCCATTCGGGCAGCCCTGATGGCTCAGCAGTTTGGCGCCGCCTTCAGCCCGGGGTGTGATCCTGGAGACCCGGGATAGAGTCCCGCTTCAGGCTCCCTGCATGGAGCTGCTTTTCCCTCTGCCTGTGTCTCTGCCTCTCTCTGTGTGGATAAATGGATAAATAAATAAAATCTTTAAAAAAAAAAAAAAAGAATCCCCCATTCTTCTTAAAACACACAAAGTAAACAGGCTTGGAGTCTTAAAAACCTAATTCATAAAAATTAAATATCCACGAGGACATAATTGAAGAGGAATTCATTTTCCTGTGAGTCAAATAAAGAGGGAAAAAATTAGTTACCAAGAGTCAATTACAGGAAAGTAATGGAAAGTATATCATAACAATATTTTGCTCTTAATTTATAAGCATGGCACTAACAGGCCACTGCTTAGGAGGAAATGGACTTTGGATTGATTTCCCAGCAATGGGGTTATTCAGTTTCACCTTCCTGAGATGACTGGTTGTGGCTAAGGATGTAATTTGTGACTTTGTATTACAACAAGCTTATTGATCTTGGCCTTATTGGCGCCATCTGGAACCAGTTTAAATGCACAGCCAAGATGAAACAATAACTTGTAGAAAAAGTGTAATGTGTATTTTCAGGAAGGTTCCCAATCATGGGTCTTGACAATAGCCACAAGTAGCTAATTCAGATGGGACAGTATATTAATCTGCTAAGGCTGCCATAACAGAATACCACAGACTGGATGGCTTAAACAGCAGAAATTTATTTTCTTATAGTTCAGAAGGCTGGAAGTCTGAGTTCAGGGTACTAGGATGGCTAGATTTTGGTGAGAGCTCTCGGTATGCAGACAGTTGCATTCTAGCTGTGTCCTCACATAGAAGGGAATGGGACACATGGAGAAGGAGATATTAAAGGGCTCACTTTCATGTCTTTTCTGTTTTTTTTTTTTTTCTGATGTCTCTTCTCATAAGGGCACTAATCCTATGATAAGAGACCCACCCTCATCTAAACCAAATTAATTCCTAATGGCCTTATCTCTAAATACCATCACAATGAAGGTTAGGGCTTCGCCATATGAATTTTTGGGGAATATAATTTAATACATAGCAGTTAGCAAGAGACACAGACTTATAAATGCCCTCCAAACACATTTGTGCTCTTGTTCATTTAGCAATTATACTTGCACACTACTGTGGGCATATAAAGGATGCAAATATGATTAAGACACACATTTCCTGACCTTGGGTAGCTTTTAACCTGGTAAGGAATCTCAAATGGAAATCAGAAATTACAATGGGATGTGGTAATTGTAATAAATGTTTGCAAAAGGCATTACGGCAGGGTTTTATTACAGTGCAATAGGTTAGTTCATCATCGGTGTCTCTGAATTTATTGAGAACCAACTACAACATGCCAAACAATGGGCTTGGCACTCAGAATATAAAGATACATAAAAACATAGAGTACTGGCTCAGCCTGAAAAATATCCTAGAGAAAATGATGGTATATGCTCAACTTAGATGAGAAAGAATTATCCAGGTTGGCAACAGGGGAATGAGCACCCCTGGCAGTGAGAAGAGAGTGTGCACACACAATGGCATGATGCGCTGGGGCAGTAAACCCAACAGTGTGGGTGGAGCACAGGTGTGAAATACAGGTGTGAGAATGGCTATGCTGGTTGGAGAATGGCTTGTGTTGAATCCACGTGGTAAGGGTGGGAAAGAGGTGGTAAAAAAAATAGCCTGAATTTTATTCTGAATACATGCTGAAGATAGAACTATCCAACTGGATATGTGAGAGAAGAGTCAAAGATGACTCAAAGATTTTTGTGCTGAGAACTGGTAAAATAGACTTATTATTTATATAAATAAAGACGGAACATATGGGTGAGAAGTGGCTTGCTGAGAAACAGGAGTATGGTGACTATGGAGATTCATTTATTTCACACGTTTTTGGGGGGTAGGCTTGGAACTGAAAAAAGATGAAGGTTTAAGAGCTCTTAAGTAGGTAGAAATGACAGAACCTGTGGACCAAGTGAAGAAGAAGGAAAGTCTCATATGACCAACTGGCAAATGGGATCGGGAAGTGGACGGGGGGCCTTTCACCATTATGGGGAGAACAGGAGGGAAAGGAATTTTTTGGTGGGGAGGTATCAAGCTCTATTTTTCACATGTTCCATTTAAAGGGCCTGTGATACATCCAAGTGGAGACAGCATTAGAGTCTCTGGAGCTAAAGAAAGGAAAGTGCTAGAAATTGGAGTATCACTCTTTAGTGGTGGAAACTAAAGCTTTGCAATGAACAGAAGAGCATGTAAAGATGGGACAGAATGCAAAAAGCAGTCAATCTGGACCTAACTTTCCTGTTGGAGAAAGATACATATTATCTGTACAGAAGAGTCATGAAAGCCTTAGAGATCAAGTCATATTTTTATAATAATAATAACATAAAGAACTCAGTTTCAAAGATCAAAATGTAAGTGCAATTAAGTTAGTTCATAGAAGCTTTGTTTTTGAAAAATCTAGACTATTTTATTGTGAAAAAGTATTTAAAATTTTTTAATCAAAATATGTCTTCAGAAAAGTACACGTCATAAAAGTAAAATTCAATCACTTTTCATAAAATGAACACATTCTTTTAAGCAGAAAATAAACAGTATATTAACGGCACCTTAAAAGCCCCCCTTTTTGCTTCTATCAAGTCATTACCTGCTATGGTGACAATTTTCTCATCTTGTAATGACACAGAGTACTTTAACCAGTTTATATACTTTCTATAAATAAAATCATCCAGTACCTATTCTTTAATTCTGACTTTTTTGCTCAACTCCATGTCTGAGAGATTCATTCATGTATGTGTAGATATACATCATGCATGTATTGCTGTATAGCATTCCACTGAGTGAATATTCCATCTACAATTATCAATATTAAGGTCAATAAGCATTTGGTTAGCTTCCCAGTTTGGGATGTAATAGTGGTGCTATAAATATTCTAAAAAGTGCCTTTTGGTGATTATATATGAGACTGCATTATTGAATAATAAGATATGCCTACATTTGGCTTTACTTTTCCAAAGGGGTAGTACCACTTTACATCATGAAGAGGTGTGCGAGTTCCAGTTGGGGTAAAATTTTTCAAGAGGAAAAATTGTTGCAAAGGGAAGTCTTCAAAAGAAGAAAACGGCCAAATCCCAAGATGAAATATTTTTTCTCATTTCAATTTTTAATGGGCTAAAAGATTAGTGATGGAAATAGGAATTGCTGGAGTACTATATATATATAATTTTCATTGTATCACTAGTGAATTACAACCCAATCCTATCTTCCAACTTAAAACTCACCTTCTCCAAGTCCATCTCAAAAGCTACTAACTCCATCAAGTCTATCCTCTCAATTAGCAGTGACATCATTCATTTAAACTCTCTCACTTTATGTTAAGTTTCAACCTGTATTTCAGATACATTGTATATCTTATCTCCCCTGATTTATTACCAGCTTGAGCTGGTTTGAGGGCAGAGATTGTACCTTTTTTCTTTTCTTCTTTTTTTTAGTATCATTATCTATTCCACATAGACTTTTACCCATGAAGGGAGGAGATTTTCATATGCTCGTTCAGTGAATGCATAATTTTCACATTTATTGGGCTGAGTCTCACTCCTTTATTTCCGGCACCACCATGTGTCACTATCTCCTTGCCCTACAGAACAAACGACTAAAGACTTCATTTCATAAACCTTAAGTTTGAAGCTCATCTCCAACTTGCCCCAGGGAGCAGCGAGTGAGGAGGAGTGTGGAGGGAAGGCAGAAAGCTAAGCAATTTTTATTGTTCAAAGGAATGCGGTGCAATATGCTCTCTTGGAGCTCTGGGGATTTAAATATCAGAGGGATTGCTGGCAGCTTGGGTTTGCATATGCAGCACAGTTTGGGAATGCTCATATGGTGTGTGATTGTGCTGTGCCTAGAACTGACAGTGCCATCTGTTCCTTGCTTTATTGAACAATGGGACTTAGCCTGTCCTCTCCAAATAAGCACACATGCATGTGCGCGCGCACACACACACACACACACACACACACACACACGCATTAGCTCCAGCTTCTACCCCAGCCTCAACAGAAAACACTTAATTGACTTCCCATGTCAGGTTTTAATCTCAGTAGGAAATTTAGATGAGTCAGTTATCTAAGTCATGAGATCCTCCTCTTTCAGGGAGAACTGAAAAGTCCAAGTGGCTAGGAAACCGGTAATCATCACATGCAAAACCACTCAGTGTAGAAGATGAATTATAATGACAGATGGTAGCAGTTGGAAAAAAAAGGAAAAAACTATAGAAAGGAGCATGCTGGTGAAAATGTATCAGCATAGAAGTCAGATGTGGGCAATGTAATAAAATAGCAATACAAGATTATAGAACTTAGTTTTCAAAAAAAGGCTAAGAAGAACTATTCTATTTTGTTAGGTATACCTGTATACCTGTCCATAGTTTAGAAATAGTTATTTCCTTATAGCATGATTATTATCATCATCAAATACAGAAAAACGGAGCTCAGTGTTATCCAGATGCAACAGTCTTGTGAGAGATCATGTGACCTGAACAGAAAGGGAGAAGTTGAGCAACATGATTAATGAGTCATAGGTGCAGAAAACATTGTCTGGTATTTTTCTGTGCTTCTGGTATTTTTCTGTCTCAATTTTATGTAGTTATATTCTTTCCAAAAATATATGATTGAAAGTTTGACTAAACAAAACATAGTTTGATTTTTCCACAATTGTGGATCTTTTCACACACACACACACACAAATCACAAATCAAGAAAAGTCTTTTTTATTTCTTCAGAATAGGAGTCTACTTTGGACTCAGAAAATATAGGCATCATAATGATGGCCTTCAGAATAGAGAGGTATGCGGATGTCAAGGTATGCAGGCAGGTGGAAGCAACAATCATTTTCAGCAACATGTTACCATAGTTAACCTGCAAAAAGTCTTTCATTACAAAGCACAATGAAATGCCTGGTAAAATGTAACAAGCACTCTTTTAAGTGTATTAACTGAGCCTGTAAGACAGTAAGAACAATTCTGATTTAAAAAAAAAAAAAAAAAAAAGAACAATTCTGTGGGGCCAAAGTGAAAAGGAAATTAAAAATCTATAAGCAGACTCTGGATGACCTCTGTTCTGAGGAAGGTGGAAGTTTCAGTGACCTAAGGGCTAGAGTTCCACACCGACTGAAGACTAGGTAGGTCTTAGGTAGTCTGATGCAAAAGTTCAAGTCCAAATAGGATATTTGCATGGTTTTAGAATGTCTATCCCCAAATATGTAATAATTTAAAAGGGAAAATAGTAAATTTACAGTGGAGCTTCTTGGCAGTCATCATCTTAGCCAAGTGATCATGGTTACCATCTAAGTAATAGCTCTATATTGACATTGTGTGCTGCATTTGGAAAGCCACAGCACTTCTGTGGTATCCTTCCCACTGATGCATGATTTCAGAATAAGCATGAGAAAACATCAAACAAACCCAAAGTGAGGGACATCCTACAAAATAACTGAGCACTACTTTTGCAAAGTATCAAGGTCATGGTATGGGGTACTGTCACAGATCGAGGAGACTAGGGAGTCAGATAAACGTAAGACAAGGACATGTAATGTGAGATCCTGCATTAGGTCCTAGAACAGATGAAAGACACTAATTGGAAACCTGGTAAAAGGTGAGAAATTTTCTACTTTATTTAACTAACTTTAGTAAATAGTGTTGTAACAAGGTTAATGTCTTTGTTTTGATCAATATCCTGTGGTTATGGAAGCTGTTAATATAAGGGTGACAGGTGTATGGGAATGCTATACTGCTTTTGCAATTCTTTAAAGCTAAAATCATTTCCAAAAAATTAAGTGCTAAAACAGGTACCAGTGACCCAGTGACCTCTTTGGGGTTATCAAGGGGATCAAGAAAAAAGGTGAAACAGGAAAAACAAAAGGATCATTAGATCATGACTAGAAGAATTTATTAAATTCAACTCATCATAGGCTGGCGGACTCTTTCTCTTCTTTTTGACTATTATAGACTGTGTGAGGTGTGTGGACAGAAGTCACTGGTTAAGTGACAAGTCACTGCTAATGGAAATGTAAACCTCGAAAGGAAGCCGTCAGACAAGCAGGCACCATCAACATTCCAAGTGGCTTGAAATTTCCTGGAAGCAGCTCCTTCCTCTTTTAATAAAACTTTGCCCTGGGCACTGTAACTTTAATGGAACCATAAAAGTAACAAGGCATTAAACAAATCTCAGACTTAAGAGGCTGGAAAAGTGAGAGGGTGAAGATACTCAAGTTAATCAAATCCACTTAATGATAGCTCCAATGAATGTAAATCAATTACTCCCAGGTTTTACGTTCTTCAATGCTCCTGAGATTTTGTTGTGGTATTCTAAACAGAATATAAGAAAATATCAAGCAAAAACTGATGAAACTTCTGGGAAAATTAACAAATTCATTTTTCTCAATTAAGAGCTCAAGGAGATCAAAAAATATTTACTACAGATAATACAAATAGCAAGCTTTATCTAACTGCAGTAGAGAATACTCATTCTTTTCAAGAATAAATGGAGCTTTTACAAGATCGACTGTATACTTAGCTACAATTCAAGTCTCAATATTCCAGATTATCTATATCACACATACTGCTTTCTCTGTCAATTATGCAGTTAAGTTCAAAATCAGTAACACAATGATGAATAAAATTCCTCATAACTGTAAACTTAAAAACAGACTTCAAAGAAGAATCATTTATGGAATTAAGAAAGTACTTGGAGTGGAATTATATTTTATTTAAATTCAATTAATTAACATACAATGTATTATTGGTTTCAGAGGTAGAAGTCAGTGATTCATCAGTCTTCTACCCGATGCTCATTATATCACGTGTCCATCACCCACTTACCCCCACACCAACCACTGCCTCCCTGCCATCCCCTCCAGAAACTGTTTTCTATGATTAAGAGTCTCTTATGGTTTGTCTCCCTCTCTGATTTCCTCTAGTTTTATTTTTTTCCTCCCTTCCCTTTATGGTCCTCTGTTTTGTTTTTTAAATTCCACATTAGTGTGAGATCATATGTAATTGTCTTTCTCTAATTGACTTATTTCACTTAGCATAATACCCTCCAGTGGAATGGAGTTATAATGAAGATCCTACATATGAGAACTTAAACAGCCCAACAAAAGTGGCACTTAGAGGGAAAACCATAGCATTACACAATAGAAGAAGGATTTAAAATGACGAGCCAACCATACACTTAAGAAGTTAGAAAAAGAACAGAATAAACCCAAAAAAGAATAAAAAGAAAGGATAAGGAGCAAAAGACAAAATCACAGTATTAGAGAGAAAAAACAACAGAGGCAAACCCTGGTTCTTTGAAAAGAAAAATAGATAAGTCCAGCAATATGAATTTTTTTTAAAGAAGGAAATTGCAGATAAGCAAGATTAGGAATGAATAAAATGAGTGGAGTATAGCAGATATTAAAGAAAAAAATGCATGGCATTAGGAAGCTCCTACTTTGGTCCCTCCGGGTTTCAGCTTTTCCTCACTGGCCACTTCTTTTTTGGTTTACTTGATGCAATATGTTGGTCTTCAAAGTTGAATATTCCATTTCTCAGGTATAAGCTCATCTTCTGGTCTATACAGGCTTGTGTCTGTGGAATCTGTACACCTCTTCAGTCAGTAGGGTTGTAGAAAAAGACAGCTGCTGGAAGGCGAGAAAACTCTCACCCAACATGGTGTTCCTTGTGCAGTCAGACTGTTTCCCCACTCACGCTCAGTCCTCGGTGCCCCACTGGCTCATACTCTCATAGCCAGTAAGAAGTTACTTTTTTTTTTTTTTTTTTGAAGTCTGTCTCTGTACTAATCTCTAGGGTATAAGGTGACAGACAACTTAATTCTAGCAGTTTTGGAGCTCTGAGAAAAATAGATTTTTCTTTCACTCTGTGTTTCTGATGAGAGCCCAGGAGCTGGCTATAAAACCAACATAATATAGTTTCTGTTGAAATTCCTGTCCAACTGAAGGGGTTCACATCATTTAATAGGGGAGGTTTACAGAGCTAAGAGACTCCGCCGATATCACAGTTATAAACTCAATCTAGGTCTGTTGGGTCCAAATACTGCCTCTTTTCCTGTTACTACCTTTGAGGTTACATTTTTACTTCCTGTGATGCACTGTTTCTATTTTTATGCACTATTTATGTTTTTTGTGCTTTGTGTGACTGTCCTTACAACCTCCAAAGTGATACCAATGGAGGTGTTTCTGAATAATTTTACACTAAGGAAGGGTGTTATTTCATTATTTATAAAACCCTAAATGCATGGTGCCCTCATCAGGCTCTGCAGGCACATAAAATAAAACTTCCATGCAGAGAGAGCACATTTTTTTTTCCATAGTAACCTGTTTCTTACTTGAAAAATGAAAGATGAAGAATTGAACCAAATATTAATCCTTCCAGCCCTACTTGACTAATAAACTGACAGTATGAGGATAGACTCTGCCCTCCTTCTGAAGTACCTGATTTAATACTCACAAGGATCACAATAAGAGCTACAGTGTCTTGGGAACTGAGAATCACCAATTCTGTAATACCACAGAAATCCTAAGGATGCACTTTAATATAACTGGGTTAACAACAGCTTCAATTCTACCCTATGTTCAAGATCGAGTCCATGCATCTCTGTGTGGTTTGAATGAGAGATTTATACTAATCACCCCTATACTTTTTTTAAGATTATTTATTTATTTGAGAGAGAGAGAGAGAATGAGTAGTGGGAAGAGCAGAGGGAGAGGGAGAAGCAGACTCCTCAACGAGTAGGGAGCCTGAGCCAGGGCTTAATCCCAGGACCCTGAGATCATGACCTGAGCCCAAAGCAGAAGCTTAACCGACTGAGCCACCCAGACACCCCTGTACTTTTCATTTATAACATTTTCCTGCCACAAAAATCTCTGTGCCTATAAATGTACATATCTTCAAAATGTTGCAAGGAGGATGGGCTCATTGTAGAGAATAAGGTGGGAATTATGGGTAGGGAGGCAGGGGAGAAATCAATGTTTCCCCTTTCCTTTCCTTTATGGTATGCTCTCTCTTACTTTCCCAACTTGGTGGAAGGAGCTCAAAGCATAAGAAAAACTAGAGCAAACCCCACTGCCCATTCTGTGGCCTTCCAACCTGTGTCAACTATCCTTTTCAATTTTTTAAATTCTAGTCTCTTCTCAGCAAGTATGTACAGTTCTCTCCAATCTTAAAACCAGACACATAAATGTATTAAACCGTGGATTCCTCCTAGCTACCACTCTATCCTTCCCCTTTTCTTCTCAGGCAAGCTTCTTGAAAAATTAACACTCTTCATCTGTCCTTCCTCACCTCCAGTTGATTTCTCAACCCACAGCAAACTGGTTCCAATTTTTCCTATTTGCTTAACTGAAATTGCTGTTACCAAAGTTACTAAGAACTTCCTCTTGGCTCAACTCAGTGGTCATGTCATTGACTTGTCTCTAACATGTTTAAGTGCTGACCACACCCTCTTCTTAAAATTATTTTTTCTGTGGCTATAACTTCTGTCATGTTATTCTCCTCTGGATTTCCTCCCATTTTTCTGGTTGCTCTGTGTCCTTCACTAACTCTTTTCTTTAACTCGCCTCTTAAAACTTGTTGGCTTAAGGCTTTAATTCTCAGTCTTCAGTTACACTTTCTATTCTGAGTGATCTCACCTATTGTCTTAGTTTCCACTTCTGCCTAAACAAAGATGTCTCCCAAATACCCATCTCAGGCCAGACCTTTCTTCAGAGTTCCACCCTGGGATATCCAACTGCCTGTAAGAAATCTAATGTTAAATATACCACAAGCATCTCAACTTTAAACCATGCCCCAAATTATCTTTGCTTTTTCCTCAGAATCTGTTGAGATTCTTTAGTTTCCTTTTCCAAAAACTCCAAGCCAGAAATCCGGAGTCATTCTTAACTCCTTAGTGTCCCTCACTCTCCTCATCCAGTTCCAGGGAATCCCAGTGCCATAGATTCTAAGGTCCTCAGATGAGTCATTTCTATTTCCTCCTTTATACCAGACTGCTGGAGGAAATCTTGAGAGGATGTGGCCACCTGCTGGACCCTTAAGCTGAACCTAGGCAACTGGAAGATGCTCACTTCCTCTCCCATCCTTGGAATGTACATTCTGCCCACCATTCTCATATAGGGAGCTGTCACAGGGATCCAGCTTTGAGAGAGTAATGTGTTATTGAGACCACCTGGGCTGTATACAGGACTGAACCCCATGAAGACCTCTATATAAATTTTTTAAGATTCTGAAGAGCAGTTATGGAGATCTACTCATTCCGTGGCCATCCAAGACAAGCTTCATATATAAGTTCCCTTGCTTATTAAAATAGCTACGGACCAATCTGGATGGTTCTTTGGTCTTTCCCTGCCCTCCATGTACAGGGACCAGCTTCAGATTATACCTGGGACTGCCAAGGTTGTGAACCAACACCAATTGCCTTAGACCCTCTTTATATCTGACCTCTATTACTTCAATGACTTGGAGAATCCCTGTCATTGGTCACCTGTGCCCTTTACCTTTCTTCCCAAATATCCTCCCTAAGGTAACCCCTGTGACTTTCCCAAAACAGTAAATTTCACCTTGATGTTATACTTCTGTTGCATACCTGTCAATGTCTTCCTACTTCAACAGTCCCTAAACATGGGTTCAGGAATCAGTGTTGGGCTGTACTCATTATATTAATTTGAGGAATAGCATGGAGGAGAAGGAGAAATATGCTTTTTAAAAAAAGATTTTGTTTCTTTGAGAGAGAGAGAGAGAGAGAATATGAGCAGGGGGAGGGTCAGAGGGAGAGAGAGAATCTAAAGCAGACTCCATGCTGAGCAAGGAGACCAATGCAGGGCTGGACCTCAGGACCCTAAGATCATGAGCTGAACTGACTGAGCCACCCAGGCACGCATCCCAAGAAATTGGTTTTTTTTTTTTAATAAGCTACCACCAGAGTACTCTAATTCACAGCCAAGTTTGAAACTCTCAGAGGCAGAAGCCAACCCAAAATCACATAAGAAAAAGGTGATTAATCATTCTGGATGAGCCACTCAAGTTATCTCGTGCTAATGAGAAAACATGAGCCAAGTAGTACCCTGTATCTCAGGACTGTTGAGATAAAATCAAGTCAAAACTCAGCAGGTACAAAGTGTTCCCTATAACCTGGTCCCTGACTTAATTCTCTTAATTCTCATCCACCCTTTCCAAGAATCCTTTGTTCCAACACCACCAAGCTATTTATAACTTCCGGAGGTTTTCATGCTATTTTAGACCTCTATATATCTGCAGATGCTTTTCTCTGGTTCTGGAATGTCTTTCTCCTCCTCTTCCACCAGGAGAACTCCTACTTCCCCTTAGACAGTTTTCAAGCTTTACTGTTAATTGTTCCTAGACTCAAAATGAGAGCAAATCACTTCCTATTTATGCCTATATTCTTCCTTGGACATGTTTCTATTATTGTATTTACACTGCATTTAACTATCTGCTTACATGCCTGTGCTATCCATTGGTCTGTGATATCCTTAAAGACAGAGACAGTATCTTTGACATCTTTGAGTCATCAGCACCCAAAACAATACCTAAATATATTTGTTGAATGAATGAATTCCTTCAAAGGTGTTTCTAAAGTATCATGCCTAAATATTAGAAAATAAAGCTAAATGGCAGGAATTAGCCTTTAATCTAAATTAATTTCAGTAAGTGAAAAGCTTGACCATATCAATCACTAGGGTCTTCTTAGTCTCTAATCTTTACTTTTTGATCTGATGCTATGATTCCTGGGTCATTTGCTAAGGGGTAGAGCAGGGTCTGGAGAGCCTAGTGTTAAGAGTGTTTATTTATACAAGGATGAAACAAACAAAAATTTGTTTATGATTTCCACCAAGGATCAACCATCGTCTCCTGAGGAACCTATTACAATCCAGGCATTGCACCTGCCATTGAATATACAAAAATTAAATACAGTGGAGTTATGCCCAAAATCCAATGAGACACAAAACATACTTGATTAACTTCTGCCTGAAAGACTATGCTTATTCAATGAATTAATAGAATGGCCATTTATGGAAGTCAAAAGGTGATTTTTTAGATCATAAATGGTTGTTGTTCACAACAGAACTTGTACAAACAAGATGACACTAATGCATTTGTAATAGCTATTTATGGACTGGAGCCCAAGCTAGATGTCAAAAGTGGCTACAGCAGACACTAATGAAGTAACCAGTGGAGCCAGATCTATGTGTAGTTGTTTACTAATATGTTTATTATTATTTTTTTTTAGATCAGGGAGCCCTATGCCTTAATTACATTTAGCAATGGGTAAAAGTATTGACTGAGCCTGGATTCCTGATGTGCAAGTAGAAATCACAATGTCAGTTCTTCATCACTGGGTCATGTCGACTTTAAGGAAGGCAGGATGTCATATAACCTTATTTTCATGGTGGGGAAAAACCCTATTACTTTATACAAAAGGAAACTGAAGTCCCAGAGAGATTTCAATAAATGATTCAAAGTAACATATCAGCAGTCTATTTCATTTCAGACTCCAAGCCCACTCTCTTTCCACTGCACCCCAAACTGGATTACCATAAATAATGGACTAGATTTATAACACAAGTGTAAGTTGTCACTGAATTCACTTAACTGATCCTTTCTGTTCCAAATATGCTGTGGCCCAGAAAATGGTGCACCAATACGAAATGGGTGCATTCCATCAACACTCTAGTGTCTGAAGCTTCTTACTAGATGTAATATATGAGTAACTCAGGAGGAACTATAATTTTTTTCAATAGTACCAGGAGAGGAAAGTTATGGTTTAAAACTTCCGGCAGCTACAAGAGGAGTCAAGTCAGTGAAATTTCTCATTATGATTTCTGTCTTCATGTGGTAGAGCTTATGACCCAAAAGATGAAAAAAAATATCAAGAATTTTGTTATGAGGCACATACTGGCCAGTAGTGGGAATAGCCAGGCTCTAGAGGCAGGTAGATCTTGAAACGGGCTGGGTCACTTTCTATTCTTCACACTCAGCTTGATTATATAAATGACAATGCTAACAGCTGCCAGGAGGGTAGCTCTCAGGAGTAAATAACATGTGAAAAGGAACCTGGTATGGGATGTTCTTAGGCTTCATGTCCTCTTTTTGTGTGAGGCCCCTGGATCATTCCTTAGGCTCCAATTGGCTTCTCAGCCCCTCTCTTTTTCCCCAAATCAGAATTAGGAGGAGGTGAGTGAGGTACTCAGCTCAGGCATAAAATTTCAGGGGTTCCCCAAAGCACAGTAATCAAGGTAAAGAATATTTTAATGTGTATTTCTAATTAATATCCTGTAAGACTTGGCCTCAATTGCTTCACCTAATATCGGCTTTGTTGGATTCCATCTTTATTTAAAAGTTTGATATTTTCTTCTTCATGGGCTTTTTTGTGTTTTGCCTTTTTTAATTTTCAAAAATATTTTATCAAAATATGATTCACTCTTGATTATTATTTTGGTGAACTTTAAATTTTATATCCAAGCCAAGTGGCTCACTCACCTTCTGCTAATTCTACACCCAGTTCTTCCCTCTCTTCAGCCTCAGGTCTTAGCAGCCTTTCCACTTCTCTTAGAAGCCAACATTCTAGCCTTAGGGCTCCTTAATTCTAGACTGGTGGTGCAGTGGAGGCAGGTTTTTCAATGCCCCTTTCCTTGCCTCTCAAATGCAAGAAGAAAAAAAAAAGACCGTTTTAGGTCCCACTTTGAAGAAGTGAGGGAGAAAACAAACATAAAGTGAAGCAGGCTATTTTATCTGTCAGGAGTCACTGCATAGAGCCTAGAACCAATTGAGCCTGGCAAGTGCTACAGTAGAAACAGTGAAAGCATGGTGCTAGATCACCTGCATTCTCCAACCCTCAGAGGCTATGTGACCTGGGGAAGGTACTTAATCACTGGCCCTTACTAGCTATGCCAATTAGGGCAACTTATTTGAGTCCTACCACTTACTAGCTATGCCATCTTGGGAAGTTACCTGAGGTCTGCTAGTTATCAGTTGCACCATATTGGACAAATTCCTTTAGCTCTACCCCTTCCTAAATTTGACATCTTTGTCAAGGAACTTTAGTTCTGTCCTTACTAGGTGTGCCATCTTGGGTAATTACTCAAGCTCTACTCATTGTAAGTCATGTCATGTTGGGATGTTACATGAGCCCTTTCCTTACTAGCTATGCCATCTTGGGAAGTTGCTTAGGCTCTCTCTATGCCTTGGTTTTTCTCACCTGTAAAATGGGGCAATGAAGGTAGCTACCTTGTGGTTATCATGAAGATTAAATAAGTTAAGGCATGTAATACTCTTAGGATAATATCTGCTGGGCATTAAGAACTCAACCCATAGGGATGTCTGGGTGGCACAGCCGTTGGGCATCTGCCTTCAGCTCAGGTTGTGATCCCGGGGTCCTGGGATCGAGTCCCATATTGGGCTCCCTGCATGGAGCTTACTTCTCTCTCTGCCGGTGTCTCTCATGAATAAATAATCTTAAAAAAAAAAACAAAAACAATACATACAGGCAATTATTTGAAAAATGTTTCAGACCTAAACAAAGTGTTCAAAATGATAAAAGATGTAGCAGTAAAATTATACATATTTTCAAAAATGTTTTAACAATTCCATTTACTTGAGAATATGGCTATAATTTATTTTGTTCAAGGTGATGTGTGTTGCGTTCTTCCAAATAAGAGGCCTGTGGTTCTTTCAAGGTCCTACAACTGACTTGAATATGAGAAAGTTACGAAGTTTGTGAAACCTACAAAGTTCCTACTATCCCAATAGCTGTATCTGTTGAATTTTTTTCACTAACAATAATAATAGCTAGTACTTAGTGGACTGTCTCTATATGCTCTTCAAGTGCAATATTTCAGTGAATCCTCATGACAGTCTAATGAGGCAGGCACCACTGTCATGATCACATTTTAGAGATGGGTCTGGAGAACTTGAATAATTTGCCTGAGATCACAATGCAAGTAGAGGTGGAAAGAGGGTCACCATTCACTCACTGCTTTTCCAAATTATTTTAAGGTGTAGGACCCTCTGAGACTATGTTGCGGTTTTCTACACAGAGGTAATCTATTCTGTGGATATACATAGTTAAAATGAAAATATACCCCAAATATGGAGGTACCCATTAGCAAAGGATTTTTCTTATTTAGCAGTGCCTTTAAGGCACTTCCTTTTTTTCTTTTTTAAGATTTATTTATTTGAGAAAGAGTATGCTCGAGTGGGGGGGAGGGGCAGAGGGAGAAGAAGGAGAGAATCTCCAGCAGACTTCCTGCTGAGAGTGGAGCCCAACTCAGGGATTGATCCTACAACACTGAGATCATGACCTGAGCTGAAACCAAGAGTCGAACGCTTAACCAACTGAGCCGCTCAGGCTCCCCCTTTGGGGCATTTCCTGCTCATATATACCTGTGTGTAGACTGGAAATTTATTTAACATGCATTGAAATTATGAGATCCAAATGTATAGAGGAGTAACTCAGAGGGAGGCAGATGACACATCCGGTAGGACACCACATCTGGGAAGAATTTCCATTTCCTCACTTCACCACTGCATCCCAGGAGTAGTCATTGTACTAGATGGCGGCATTCCAGGTTCTGGAGGTCCACAGATGAAGGAGGACAGAATACATCTGAGAAGCATGTGCTACTGTCAAACCTTGTCAATTCTCTCCTGATGAGAAAGGTTAAAGTTTTTTAACCTTGTATATTCACATAAGGGAAAAAATATTAACCTGTTTAAGGCTTTGTGTTTATTTTTGGGTTTTTTTTGGCAACAAAGGGCTCCTCTGGGCCTAACAAGTGGTTACTTAGGTTTGGAAGAAGAGAAAGAGCCCTTCCTTCTTCCTGTGCTTGCATCAGCCACTGTGAAAGACTCCCCCTTGATATGCCATTGCTGTTCTTAACTCAGCTCTGATACTGGAAATTCTGCCCTACAGCTCTCGTCCTCTCCACCATTGAAAGATCTTGGATTCCAGGTGTGACTGTATTAATTGAGCATATATCATGTGCATAGCATGGAGCGAGGCATTATGAAAGACATAAAAGTTCCATTCTCTATTATTTTGCAAGCTTGATGGAGGTCAAGACATATAGAAGCAACTCAGAAACTGATAAACATTAGTATTTTAAGAATTGAAAAGGAAGAGGTCAGGGTAAGAGAGAAGTCTTCAAAACCAATTTCAAAAGCTATTAAAAAATTATAGTCACGATTTTGACAGCTGATGTCCTGTCAAATGTCCCAACAAGACTTTTGTTTCAAACTTGCCTTTCCTATGCTCCTAACCAGGAAAAGTAGTGGGGTTTTTTTCCCCCTATTAATTATAAGCTGTTGTTTCTACATAGGTACTTACAGGTCTGACAGAACTAATTGGTGCAGGTAATAATCTTTGTGTGCATTTTTCAAATTAATTTAAGATTCACTTTAATCTCCAGTCATTTCTTGAGGAGTCAGATACTTTATTGATGAGTCGAAATCTCGGTCCTCTTTTTCTTCAGTAGAAATGATCCATCATGTCAGCCCTATCAAGATCCTAGGAGGCTAAAGAAATTTTAGTCCATTTTTGTCTACAGTGAACCTGTCTTCTGCCTTTAGGAGTTATAATGTAGAACATGCCCTGCATGCCCACGACACACTGAGGCTTGGGGCATCAAGTAACTCTTGAAAAAAATATGTCATTGAGAGCCATACATTAATGAATGAGGATGTGAAATACTTTACTGTCAAAGCTACAAGTTGGTAAGTTTGATGTCCACTGAGATTATTCCTTACAGAAAGGAGAGGGGCTTTTTCTGAGTCTGTGCCTGGTAGAAGTGTTTTATATTTTCAGCCTTAGCTGCCTGCCATTCAACACTACTTTGGAATGCTCATGTTGCATAATGTATGAACTAATCATAGAAAGTAACCTTTCTTAGTCCAGATCATTCTCACCTTTCACCTTTCCTATCTTTCATACATGTTCAACCTCTTCTTTACTAACCAAGGTTTACCACTCCTACCTCTTCAACTACATAGCCCTACCTACATTGCTTTTCCTAACACTTAACTGTGTTTTAAGTGTTACTTAACAAGTACAGTGTGTACTTAACTAGCCATATGTGCTCTGCCATCCCTAAGCCTTAGTAATGACTACCTGCTGCTTTCTCTAGGCTTCAAATCATGCCTAAAGAAACTAAAGGAAATGGGAATACCTGACATTCAATATTCTTGCTCTCTGGTTTCAGTTTGCAATGAATTCCCTCATTTTGTGTTTCCTGGCATCTGCTATACTATACAACAGCTGTTCACATTCTTTTCAACTTCCTCTTACACCTAATCACTTTCTCTCACTCATCAAATGTACTGGGGGTGGGGGGGGTCAAGGTTATCGAACAGGTATTCTCTCACTTACCATTCCTCCACTTAAAAGTTCTTTTTTGTTGTTTTCATTCTCCACCTTCCCATTTTCTGTTTTGTTTCTGTTTGGATTCTCCAATCTTCTGTTTTGTTTTTTAATCAAGTCTATTGAGGCTTACTTTAATATTCAATACAACACTCTCATTTTAAGTGTACAGTTTGAGGAACTTTGACAGATACATAATGCCCATGAAACTACCACCAAAATGCAAATATAGTTTTTCCATTATATGAAAAAAGTTGCCTCACACCATTCATAATTCATCACCAACACCCATCATGGCTTCAAACACTGATCTGTTTTATCACTACAGAATTCTTTTGCCTTTTCTAGGATTTCAGATAAATGAAACCAACCGCCTATGTATTCTTTTATTTCTTGCTTTTTGTGTTCAGCATGATCTTTTTCACGTTCATCCACGTCCATGGTTGTGTAATTTTTATAAATAAAGTTTTGTTTAAACTCATTCATTTACACATGTCCATGGCTATTTTCATGCTATAGTGTCAGAGCTGAGTATTTGAAAAGACCGCATGGCCAATAATGCTTAAAATATTTATTGTCTGGCTCTTCACAGGAAAACTCTGCCAACTCCTGATCCAAGTGGCCAAATATTATGGTATAAAATCTTTTGTATTTCTTTACTATTCTCTTAATGTCTATAGGATCTGTATTAATAAAACTACTTCCATTTCTGATATTGGTAATTTGGGTTTTTTTTCTTGATCAGTATAGCTAGAGGTTTGTAAATTTCATTGATCATTTCTAATATGTTTTTATTTCATTAATGTCTGTTGTCTACTTGGTTGATTTCAATTTATTTATTTTCTTCACTAATCTTTGCCTTAATCTGCTATTTCTTTTTAAGGTGAAAACAGAATACTAATTTTAGATTTTCTTCTTTCCTCACACAAAGATTTAAACTTATAAATATATTTCTAAGCACTGCTTTAATATATTTTACATATTTTGACATGTATTTTTACTTAGTATTTTCTTGCTCCTTCTGTGATTTTTTTCTGTGACATAAGTTAAAAAAGTGTAATATTCAATTTTCAAATATTTGATGATTTTTCAGATATATTATTTTTTATTTCTATTTTAATTCTAGTATGGTCAGAAAATATGTTGTCGTGACTCCAAACTGATTAAATTTATTAAGAGTTGTTTTGTGGCCTAGCATGTGGTCTTAATGTCTGTTTCCTGTGCACTTAAAAGGAATGTGTATCCTTGCAGTTGTTGTACATAGTGTTCTACAAATATGGTCAAACTTGATAGCGTTATTCAGGTCATCTCTATCTTTATTTTTGCGTGTGTCTAGTTGTTCTATCAGTTGCTGAGAGATGGATTTTAAAAGTTTTTCCCTTGATGGCAGATTAATCTATATTTCTGTTTTATTGTCAATTTTCCCTTTAATCTATTTCTAAAATATTGCTATTGATCATATATACATTTTAACTTTTGGCTCATCCTGGACATAAAAAGATGTTTTTATCCTTATAAGCTTTCTCTCTTTATCTCTGGTCATATTTATTCTGATGACTACTTGGATAGTAATATAGCAACTTCAACTTTCTTAAAATTACTGTTTATAATGGAATATTTTTTTCATCCTTTCGCTTTTAATTATCCTATATTTATATATAAAGCTTATCACTCGTGCATTTTTTAATTCAGTCTGACAATTGCTGAATATTAACTAGAGTATTTAAGCCATTTACACTTAATTTAGTACTTAATATGACAGGGTTTAAATCTACCATCATGCTGCTTTCTATTAGTCCCATTTCCCTCTTTTTCAGGGTTCTTTTGGGATTGGCTATTTGTATAGCATTTTACCTTTTTCTTTTGGCTATTATATATACATTTGTTTCATTTTTGGTTACAATAGAATTTACAATACTTCTCTTTACATTGTCAGAATCTACTTTCAAATGATATCGTACCACTTCTCATATTCTTATAATAGTATATTTTCATTTCGTCATCTCATCCTTTATATCATCTATGTACTTCTATAAATTATATAAATTCATCAATGCATTGTTATTAGTTTTGCCTTAAGCAGTCAGTTATCTTCAAAAAAATTTTTTTCTAAAAGAAAAACAATGACCTTTATATTTAGCCACAAATTTTCCAATTCAGGCCCTTTTTATTCCTTTGTGTAGATCCAAGTTTTCAAATGGTATCATTTTCTTTCAGACTAAAAATCATCATTTAATATTTCTTGCAGTATAGATTTGATGACAATGAATATTCCAGCTTTTGTTTGCTTGAAATATTTCTTCAATTTTCACAGAAACATTTATTGGATCCAGAATTCTAGACTGACCTTATTTTTTTCCAGCAATGTAAAGATATTCCATTGTTTTATGATTTATAACCATTCTTATGTCTTTTCCCACTATATAATAAATACCCTCTTTCCTCCAGTTTCTAAAAATATGTGCCTCATTTCCTTCTAAACCTTTACCAACAATACCTTTAAAATTCAAATTTTTAACTAACAATCTGTTTACAATATATGCATTCTCTAAGATGATATAGGCTTTCAGCATTGTGCTTAGTTCTTTCTGAGCCCTAACCAGTTGACTTTATTTTTTTATTTATATTTTTAAAAGATTTTATTTATTCATAAGAGACACACACATGGGGGGGGGAGGGGGGGAGGGAGAAGCAGGCTCCATGCAGGGAGCCCGATGCGGGACTTGATCCCAGGTTTCCAGGATCACATCCCAGGCCAAAGGCGGCACTAAACCGCTGAGCCACCGGGGCTGCCCCCCAGTTGACTTTAATGTCATACTTCTACCAAGTCTAAAACAATTTAAGCTTTTTATTATCTTACTCTTCAAAATTTTTCCAGCCTCTACCTATTGTCCATTTCTATATTATAGTTTTATATTTTTAAGTATGCTTATCAGCAGGACTCCTTTTCTAGGTATCAAATCTGTATTAGTTTACTGCAGCTGCCGTAGCAAATTATCAGCAACTTAGCGGCCGAAAACAACAGAAATTCACATTCTTTCATAATACTGAAGGCCAAAATCAGTATCACTAGGCCAAAATCAAGACCCAGGCAGGGCTATGTCCCCTCTGGAAGTGCTAGAGAGGAATCCACTTCTTGCCTTATCCAGCTTCTGGTGGCTGTTGGCATTCCTTGGCTTGTGGCTGTATCACTCCAAGCTCTGCTTCACGGTCACACTGACTTCTCTTCTATATATCAAATCTCCCTCTACCTCCCTATTAAAATGAAACATGTGATTACATTAGGGCCCACTGAGATAATCTAGGATAACCACATCTCAAATTCCTAAATGTAGTCACATCTCCAAAGTCTTTGTTTTCTGTGGTAATGCTCACAAGTTCTAGAGATAAGAACCTGGAGATATTGGGGATGTTGATGGGGGGGGGGGAGGCATTATTAAAACAATCTACTTATTTTTTCATGTGAAATGTCATCCCAGTGTCACTGAACGTCAGCTGGACATACAAAATTCATCAGTTGTGAAAAGCTTTCAAAAGTAGATTTATGGGAGAAACTAGAGGGGAGCAGGTTGGAGAGATCTGTATAAAATGTAGTACAGAATACAGAATATCTTTGAAGTTTCTTTGAAAATTCAAACAGTATTTAAATACAGTATTTCAACACCTACGAAAGACAAAAGATTCTTGTATATAATTGGATGAGGGGAGTGCCTGGGTGGCTCAGTGGCTGAGTGTCTGCCTTTGGCTCGGGTCGTGATCCCTGTGTCCTGGGATCGAGTCTCTCATCGGGCTCCCTGCAGGCAGCCTGCTTCTCCCTCTGCCTGTGTCTCTGCCTCTGTCTGTCATGACTAAATAAATAAAATCTTTTTTTAAAAAATAATTGGATGAGGAAGAAGTGAGGGACAGCATAAGAGTCATATCTTTGCAGAGAAAAATAAGCAATAGATAAAGACCGCAATGCTTAAAGTCACCATATGAGGCTGGATATTCCAATGAGGCTCTGAATTCTGAAAAAAGAAACAGATCCAGAATTGGCAGGGGGGTGGGAGTGGAGAATGGTAAAACAGTTGACAAATGAATAAAACCAAGCAAAAAGGAGAGGAAATACGTCTTAAGAAATAGATGAGGGCAAGTGCAGGCTGATAGAAGAATCCTACACACAGGCCTGATATGAAATCCAAGTAGATAAACTATAAGATCATTTGATCTGAGAAGCTTAAGCTAGTTAATGATATACTAAACCATTAATACAAGGTAATGAGTCATTCATTTAATCAACACTTGAGGGATCCCTGGGTGGCGCAGCAGTTTGGCGCCTGCCTTTGGCCCAGGGCGCGATCCTGGAGACCCGGGATCGAATCCCACGTCGGGCTCCCAGTGCATGGAGCCTGCTTCTCCCTCTGCCTATGTCTCTGCCTCTCTCTCTTTCTCTCTCTGTGACTATCATAGATAAATAAATTAAAAAAAAAATTAAAAAAAAATTAAAAAAAAAAAAAAAACACTTGACAAGTATTTGACCACCTACTATGTTCCAGGCACTTTGGCAATGAACAAAAGCAAAGTCATCCCAGCCTTGCATAAAAGCTTATATTCCACAGAGGGAAACAAGTGATATGCAAGTAAAGAATCAAATGAGCAGTATCAGAGAATTACAAAAACTATAAAGAAAATAAACAAGGTGAGAGAATAGAAAATGACAGGAGTAGATGCTTATTTAGAACAACATTCAGGACGCACCTCTTTAAAGAGGTTGTATTTGAGCAGAACCTGAAAGAGTATACAAATTGAGCCAAATAAAGATCTGGAGTAAGTGTATTCCAGGTAGATGGGAGAGTTGCTCAATAAATAAATGGTGGTACTATCCCATTTGAGAGTGGGAGAAAGGGAATGAGTACGTATCTTAAGTCTGTTAAGTCTGAAATAACTGTTACATGTCCAAGTAGAAATGTCAAGGAAGCAATTGGCTATGCAAGCAATAGCAAAGAAAAGTAGTTTGAACCAGAGGTTCAAAGTTACATGACGAATTTACATACCAGCACCTAGAGAAGTCTTGCCACAAAAATAATCCAATCTTAATCTGACACAGTCTCTCGCACTGACTACCAATTTACAGGGTCTAGAGAAGACAAAGTAACATGTTAAACGAATCCAGAAGGTTGAAATCAACAAAGTCCAGATTCTCGGGAAACTAGAACAGATAACTGCTTTCTTCAACAAATATATTACAAGAGAAGAGAAAGCAAGACACAAGGCTGGAGACATAGATAGCAAGAAAAGGAAGAGGAAGACGAAGAAACTACAGTTTAAATATAAGAAACAAATTTAAAAATGGAATTTATTTCAACCCTGGCAAAAAATACATGAGATACTGAGGTAAAATCAGAACAAGGACAATATTTAACAGTATTAAGGGACTACTAATTTTAAGATTTTATTTATTTATTTATGAGACAGTGAGGGAGCAAGAAAGAGAACATGAGCAGGTGTAGGATTGGGGGCGAGGCAGAGGGAGAAGCAGACTCCCAACTGAGCAGGGAGCCTGCCATGAGGCTTGATCCTGGGACTCTAGGATACTGACCTGTGCCGAAGGCAAATGCTTAACCAATTGAGCCACTTGGGTGCCCCAAGGGACTACTAATTTTAAAGGTGGTAACATCATGTTCAAAAAAATTATTATTACCTTATAGAAAACATGCTAAGTTAGTTTAAGATAAAATAATATGATGTTGGAGACAATACAAAATAATCTAACAGCATAGGCACACGGTAAGTATGCAAAGATATCAATAAGATGACATGTCTACAAGTTGACAATTGATGAAATATTTCATGATATAAAGTTCAAAAAATGGAAGTAGGATTATTTAGGATTTTATTATCTAAGCTTTAAAATCCAAATAAAGAAGGAAACTAATGCAATCATTACTAAAGATGTAATAATTTGACATCACCAGTAATGAGCCTGTGATTGCATTTTATTGCCTTCCAACCTGATTTTTAGGATGTCTGAAACAATTACTGCGAATACCTCTGTGGGATGCATAAAAAAATCTACAAGAGACAAATTTGCATTTTAACCTGAGCTGTTGTCTGTGAAATGGTTTCTTTTTAGGGAAAAAAAAAAAAAGATAGAAAAACAGAGCTGTTTTTCTAAACTGTTCCCAGAGGTGAACTGATAAATAAGTATACACATAAACACTTAAAAGTTTTTTAGAACCATTTTCCTTCATTTTTCACAGACTGACTTCGTTTTCATTTGGAAAATATTTTAAAAAGATTCAACAATTTAATGTGTGCATAACTTTTAATCTTTGAGGTGGAATTATTAGAAACACTGTCAAAAGGTCATACTACAGAGAAAGCAAATTATATAAATGAGTAAGAAAATTGAGTAAAAACAAATTATTGGTCACTATCATGAAAACCTAGTCACCTGCCAGGCTGTCCAATACAGTAGCCATTAGTCACATGTAGCAACTTAAATTAATTAAAAATAAAGCTGAAAAAAATTCAGTTTCTTAGACACACGAACAACATTTCAAGTGCTCAATAGTCCATGAGCTAGGGGCTACCATGCTGAACAGCAGAAATTCAGAACACTACCACCATTATTTCAGTCGAACCCTGACCAAGACTGTCCATCCACTCAGTGATGTGTACACCAAATAAGAATAATATTTATGGAGCAACTGGCTTAAAGACGCTATCCCTTCTTCACATCTTCTTTGATTACATTAAAAAAGGTTTCTTTATGTTATAATAAGTTTTTGTTGAAGGCTTGTTGTTTTATTTCACCTATAAATAACCATACAAATGACATATGGGGAAAAAAGTTGTTTCCTGAAGAATGGATCTATTTCATTTCAGCAGATGAAAATGAAATATGCACATTTCCTTCTTTGCTAAGGCTACAATAAAACTCAGAATTAACTTAATGCTTAATTGCCATAACTATTATCCAGGTTTTTTTTTTTAAGATTTTATTTATATATTTATTCATGAGAGACACAGAGAGAGAGAGAGAGAGAGGCAGAGACACAGGCAGAGGGAGAAACAGGCTCCATGATGCGGGACTCAATCCCAGGACTCCACGATCATGCCCCGAGCCAATGGCAGGCGCTAAACTGCTGAGCCACCCAGGGATCCCCCTATTCAGGTTTTGAATAAATGTATTTTCCTCCCCTCTATGCAATTCTTGACATTAGTCTCTTTTAATGTATTTAAAAATTTTTATTGTAAAGAGGCTCAAATTCCTTTTGGAGATGGTGGAACACAATTGATAAATTCTACACAATGGCACTCTACTGCCCTCTTTCTTTCAAGAATAAAAATTCTAAGCAAGAATTTACCAAGTTTTTCCAACAATAACCCTAAGAAAAAACCTGTACCTTTCATTAATCAACATATTGTACACATCAATGCCAAAAGTCATTACAAAACTAAGTAGTAATTCGTAATAAAATCCCGAGATTTAAAAAAAAAAAACCCTGGCTAAATATAAAAATTACCAAAACTCAATAGCAAACATATTTATTGGGAAAGTACCAATATTTCCATTAAATCAGAAATTATCATTACTATCATTTAACATGTCTTGAACAAGGTAGCTAATGCAATAAATTTCTAAAAATCAAACAAACAATAAATAATTGAAAGACATATAATTACCTTTATTTTCAGAGTGGCATACCTAGAAAATCTGAATATCTATAATAGCTAATTAAAATTAGTAAGAGCTTATTAAGGTGAATAGAAATGACATACATAAAAAGAATTGATGCCTTTTCTCTATGCCACCAAAAACTAATTTGAAATGTGGAAAAAGGAGCTCCTGGGTCGATCAGTTGGTTAAGCACGGACTCTTAATTTTGGCTCAGGCCATGATCTCAGAGACATGAGACTGAGCCCCAGATTGGGTTCTGCACCTGTGTGTGGAGACTGCTCAAGATTCTCTCTCTCCCTCTCCCTCTGTTCCCCACCCCGCACTCTGTGCTCTCTCTCAAAAAAAGGGGGAGGGGAATCCTACTCTAACAGCTACAACTAATAAATGCATAGAATAAATTTGATACAGGTATCTAAAATATGTCTCAAAAGAAATGCATAGAATCTAAATTGAAAAAAAAAAGTAAAATCTTATTATAGGACATAAAATAAGACATAAAAGCAGAGTAACTTATTTTCCTGGATGCAGAATCTGAAAACCATAAAAATTATCCTTTCCAAACTAATGCAGGTTAATTTAATACTGAATTTCTTAGGAATGCTTTTTATCTGTAAAAAGATACCCAACTACTACAGTGGCTTAAGTAACTAAAATGTTTAACTATCTTTCATAAAAAAATCTGGAGAAAGGAATTACCAGGCCAGGACAGTGGTTCCCCAATCGTAAAAACCAGCCTCGTTCTTTCTGCCTTCCTTAAGAATGTTGGTTTTTCACTTGCAGGTGGCTGCTGCAACACTTGAGTGTTCACTCAAGTTCAGGTTGGGGAAGAAGGGAGAAGGCAGTGGTGCTAAGTATACCTATCTTTTTTTTTTTTTTTTTTTAAATCAAAAAAGCAAATGATTCTTCAGAAATCTCCCAGGAGGTTTCCATTTCTGTTGTACTGGCCAGAACCATATCATGTCATTATGCTTAGATGCTAATAAGCTGAGAAAGCAAGCACCTACCTTCCAGTCTTCAAGGTTGTGTAAGGTAAGGAAGAAGGTTGAGGATGGGTACTTAGCCAACCAAGTGTTAATATTTCACAAATTCTAGTCAGAAGCTCACTTTTTCATTCAAACAGTTCTGTTTTCCAAAGTAGAATGTATACTCCAGAAAAGGAGTCTTTACCTTGCTCACCACCATATTCCTGGTACCTAACACGCAGTCATCTGTTGCATGACTAAATAGCCTTAGTGCCAAATGAAAACATGTTTTTTTAAAAGTGGCCATTCTAAATGATAGATGACTTAGTGTATGACAACTATTATCTTTAGTTTTCAACAATGGGACTAAACACAGAATCATACAATAGGGAAAGTCATCTAGTCTCACCATCTTCCCAGTGTAAGAATTTCTGCCCAAAGGTGGCACGGTTTCCCATCTTTGGCTTACATACTACAAAAAAAGGTGTGGTGAGTGCTTACTGTGTGTCAGGGACTGGGTGTAATGTGCTTTATGCACGATCTCATTTCTATTCACAACGGTCCCATGAGGAAAATACTATCATTTTCATTTCACAAAAGAAAAATGGTGCAGTCTCAAAACAACACAGCAAGTAAGTGGCAGGGCCTAGATTAGAACCCCGGTTAACCGACCTCCAGATTTCAAGTTCTGAATCACTGAACTTTACCACTTCCAATATGAACACAGTCTGTTCCATTGCTAAACAGCTTTTTTGCTAGAATGTTCTTATACTAAGCTGGACCATTTGGCCACACTATTATTTCTACTCATTATCTTCATTCTGGAGGAAAGCTCAATAAGTCTCTTCATAATCCTATATGATCACTCTTTGAAGGTCTCAGAATTATTTCCAAACACCATGTTATTTTGGTCAACTGCTTTTGGATTAAAGTCTATCTGTAGGATTCTCTTTTAAATGTAGCATCCAAAAGGAAACTCAACACCACAAACCTGTTTACCAGGGTCAGAGGCTATATTACAGGAGCTAAAAAACAGGTTGCCCCAAGATGAGCCACTTTACCATATATTACATGCAAGCAAAATTAAATCATATCAATATAATTTCACTGTTTACAATGGAAGAAACAAAAGTTTCAAAAAGTGCTATTTTTCATTGCTCATATTCTCAGTTCTTATATACAAAAGGAATATCTACAGGTCATCAAATGTCTAAGGATTAATTTATAAACTCATGAATTCTATGCCTAAGTGTCTGGTGGAGAAATTATTTAGCCTCTCTAAATTTTTCTTATTTATAAAAGAGTCAGCAACCACAAGACAAAATTGTTTAAAAGAAACAAGAAGGGGGCAACCCAGGTGGCTCAGCGGTTTAGCCCCGCTTCAGCCCAGGGTGTGATCTTGGAGACCTGGGATCAAGTCCCACTTCGGGCTCCCTGCATGGAGCCTGCTTCTCCCTCTGCCTGTGTCTCGCTTCTCTCTCTCTCACTGGTCTCTCATGAATAAATGAATAAAATCTTAAAAAAAAAATCTAGTAAGGAAAAAAGGAATAATTCTCTGTTAATATGAATGCATTTTCTATTGTACTATATTCATATTCAGGTTGTAGTTTAAAATGTATTATTCACTTCTGGCTATTAGACTGGCTTTTATTGGGACGCCTGGGTGGTTCAGTGGTCTTTGGCTCAGGGCGCGATCCTGGAGTCCCGGGATAGAGTCCCACATTGGGCTCCCTGCATGGAGCCTGCTTCTCTCTCTGCCCATGTCTCTGCCTCACTCTGTCTGTCTCTCATGAATAAATAAACAAAATCTTAAAAAAAAAAAAAAAAAAAAAAAAAGACTGGCTTTTATTGAAAGGCTCTTCTTGGTTTTGTTCTTTTAAACATGAAAATGGCCAATTAAACAGTAAAAATTCCCAGTAACCCTTAGAAAATATGTCACCTATAAGCTAATTTCCTCAAGACATACAAGCTAAAGAAAAAGAAGAAAACTTAAAAGTATGGTTTACCTCAATTTTTAAAAAATTCAAAGTATAAAGAAGGCCCACAGACGGTTTCAAGAAATGCTTATAAGCAGGACTCTACTGCCCTCTTTTGTAGCAAGAATGAAACACAATGCAAGTGCCAAATAGGGCACTTTCTAGGATGAACTGAAAGGAAATACACTTTGGGGCTTGTTTTCCCAGATAGATGGTCAACTACTAGGCAGGGAATACCTGCCTAAATCCCTTCACGAATTTGTTTTGTATGTCTTTGTTGAATAAATCAATCTGACTTATTCTGATTTTTCTAAACGTTTTTTTGATTATTGCTGAAACTTTAGAGTCAAGAGTAAAATGAAGTCATACATTCAGGATACTTTTTTTTTTTTAATGATTCTAATGGATTTGGTGAGCCAAAGGAGCAAAAATCTAGACAGTTTCCAGTTGTTGTGTAGGCTATCCAAAATATGCTGCTTTCAAATCCAGTGTTTAAAATGAACAAGGCCTCCGGAAGATGCAGCACTGCTCAAGGCAGGGCGAGATGGACTGGGAGAACACTACGGGCAGCGACAATAGGACACCGAGGCTCCTAGTCAGCCCCACGCCGGCAGGACCTGCACTGTGTGAGCGGTGCGGCCAAGTGCCTCAGTGTCAGAAATGCATAATGAACAACTGCGATCTCACTAAATAAAATAAAATAATATAATATAAAATAAAATTAAATAAATAAATAAATAAATAAATAAATAAATAAATAAATAAAATGAACAAGGGTGGGGCAGCTCGGTAGCTCAGGTCATGATCCCAGGGTTCTGGGATGGAGCCCCATACATCTTGCTCCTGCTCCGTGGGGAGTCTGCTTCTCCCTCTGGCCCACCCTCTCCCCCTGCTTGTGCTCTCTTCTCTTTCTCGCAAATAAATAAATAAAATCTTTGAAAAATAATTAAAAATACAACCAACAAAGCCAAAACAAAAATTGGGACTTGAGTGCCTTTATTTAGTGTGACAGTCACATTGTTTGAAGCAGTCTTTTAAGTGATCTAAGCACAAATTATATAGGTCTTCTTAGTTTACCTTCAGATTGCACACAGGTTTTCTCTGAGGACAAACATTCCATTGTAGAAACCCCATGTCACACTGGAAGTCAGGAAGATACCTCCAGGCTTCAGTCTTCTAATTTAGAAGCCATCCCCTCCCCAACAGCCACCTCCACCACCACACACAAACACCCCAATAGATCTAGAAAGCAGACACATAAAAAGGTTCTATTTCCAATGCAAAAACATATGGAGTTAGTTAGTATCACTAGCATTTATACCTACCCCCCATCTCAACACCCAGGCTGTTTTTGGTCTTCTAAGAAACCTCTCACAAAATGTGCTTCAGCCTACACTTTATGTGCCAACGAAGGAGGATATTCTCTCAGCGCCAACCTGTGATTTCAGGATTGCTGAAATTATTCAGTGGAGTAAGAAGTTAAAAGCTGCTTTTATGGGCAGCCTGGGTAGGCTCAGCGGTTTAGCACTGCCTTCGGCCCGGGGTGTGATCCTGGAGTCCTGGGATCGGGTCCCACGTCAGGCTCCCTGCATGGAGCCTGCTTTTCCCTCTCCCTGTGTCTCTGCCTCTCTCTCTCATGAATAAATAAATAAAACCTTTAGAAAAAAAACCCTGCTTTTATAAACAATAAAATCAAAATTAAACAGAAAGCCAGATAATACTGCCTTTTTCTTTCCAAAAATTTAATTTGTATCTTCAAAATGAAAATACATTTTCTCATTTAACCAATTAATCCAAAGGGGGAAAAATGAAATATTATGAACACAGGAATACTAATAAACACTTCAAGCAAAGTTTATAGTCACAAAATTTTCAGCAAGTTTTATAAGAATCTGTATAAAACGAAGTTAAATATAACACTTTTGAAACAATGAGATCAGTTTACTAACCTGCATTCCTGAGACATTTGTACTTCCTGTCCTGGCTTAAAAACAAAACAAAAACCCTCAAATCACTTTCCTTTATCCAAATAAATTTACTATATTGGCTAAGCTGCATAAAGTTATGAGGATAAGTTTTGAAAAAAGCAATAAGGGCAAAATTAAGGCAAACTTGATAGTTGTTATCAGGTAAATCGCACATTTAGAAGGATCTTTGTTAAGAATTTCTGCCTTTAAAATACTCGAAACTGTATTATTTCAAACAGCACATTGGTATCTGTCATACATCTGATCATAACAGCATTCCTGGAGGAGGAAAGACAATGATGTTCTCATTTCACTAAAAAGAAAAACTAAGATGACTCACTTAGGATCAGAGAGCTTGACCAGCGGCACAAACACACTTATCAAAGGCCTTGGAACAGGGTAAAGTTTCCTGCTGGTTGATTTACCTTCCAAACTGCATCAAGATATGATCCAAGGATCAAAACAGTTTGAATTCCCTGAGGTATATGCAAAACAGACTGCAGCCATAATGGGTGTTGACGAAAGTCAGCTCAAGACTTCTCACATGCTACATGATTTGCAGTACAAGACTAGGATAGGGAGGGAGATGGATATAAGAAAAGGGAGGAATGATCATCCTACAGTCAGGTTCAACTAAAACCCCAAAACAAACTGGAAAGATGGTCTTTTCTGGGAAGCAAATATTAAAACCAAAGGGGTAGAGAGACCTAGAATGTTAAGAAATTATTCATCTTAATAGTGCAAAGTATTCAGTACACATCCCCATATAAATAATTCTAAAGCTCCTTTGAGGTAGAAAGATGTTAGGAATGAACTGAGTTCATGTTTAACAAAAAGAAAAAAAGAGAAAGGAAAGAGGCACTGAAGAGAGGCCCTATTTTTAATGCTACCTTTAATAAAAACTATTGCAGTCTACACTTATAAAGATCCTTTTCAGTAAAGTACTTGAATGCCTATTGTTTTATCTCTACATTTAGAGGTTGAGATTAAGGATCTTACAGCTAAAGGACTCAAGCCAAGCTGGGCTCTTAAAAGAAAGCCTACCAAAGTTCCTAGCAAGCTTATAACTTTTTACAACTTGTCCACTTGGACCCCCTTGTTTTTCCCTCTTCTGTTTCTCAAGCTGGGGCTCAAATTAACTTTACTGGCAAAATCTCCAGAATCCTCTCCATCAGAAGTAATGTTGCTACTTCCAAAAGTCCTGCTACACATAAGCCTTGCTGTCATTGTGTTCCATCAGTGTGCACACTTATCTCCCCACTAAACTAGAAGCTACTGAAAAGGCACACAAAGATAAATCCTGCTTCTTCATCTTTGAATCTTTAGGAGCTAGCATCCTGTGGTACACTTTCATCAAGAGTCCATCTGACTTGATCCCTCAAAATGTACATTTTATAGAAGGTGAACAAACTGGAAGTTTGTAGCTCTTCACGTGGAATTCAATACATCCTGCACAACCAGGTTTTATCCCTTTCCCTCTTCCTCCCAGAGAGAATGAGTTCTACCAGAGGCAAATTACCCAGGTTACAACCTTAGGCCCTTTTTCTGACCCCATTATTTTAGAATTGTATTTCCTTCATTAAAATATCCTTATGAAAAAAAAAAAAAAAAAAAAAAAAAAAAAAAAAAAAAATAAAATATCCTTATGTACTTACAAGTAAAACTAAGCCACAAGAATAGCAACAAAACATATAGCTTTTCATGATATACAAATTTCTTCATCACCAGGTCACAGAAAAATAAACATGTTCTTATGCTTGGACATTATTTGTCAGGACTTAACAATGATTTTGAAAATCTGAACTTCCACTTAAAAGATCTCCATGGAAAGAAACATTATGAACCGAATGAAAGAAAATAGCTATTCATAGGGACATATTTTTGTACTTGCTTTGCTCCAATTTCTGCTACATAGATCGCTCCAGTCTTCCCACTGACATCCAAGAGATGAGGTAACACTTGATCTGCTAGTTGGATTGTGCTTATCACAGAACAGTTGCCAATGCTTCCCACTGGGGGTGCTGCCACCAGTAAGAGCCTGCTAAGGTTCAGCTGGCCTATAATCACATACTTTCCATCAGGAGTAAATCTAAAGAGGAAAACGTTTTACAGAATAAATGTATGCAAAACCAATAAAAACTTTGACTTTCTCAACATTTATGTCCCTTATGGCGCTAAACAATAGGCACCTCTACTTGCTGAAGGTTGCTTTCAAGGAGGATTTAAAATCTGTCTAAATCTGCTGATGAGGGAATAGATTTGTGAGGACAGATGTAGCCAAATACCAGCTTAAACAACAAAAATAATAGTATGCGAGTACCACACAAAATGAAACTAACGCAGAGTCAGTGCTAGGCTGACACTGTAGACTCAAGATTTCTATTTTCATTCTGTGTTTAAAAATTCATCACATGTATCTCGAGGGTGAACGCTGTAGGAGGTGCAGCATATGTTATCTCTGTGACCTGGATCCCACAGCGCGCTGGGAGTTTCATTGCTTTTGCTCTGCTTGGGATTTAAAATACTATTATGTGTTCTCTGCATACTTGGTTCTGCCCCCTTTTCACTTGCTGAAAATTAGTAATATTTTAAACTTTCAGCTAGCTCTTCAGAGAAACTAGCATAAACCAAATAAAACAAGCATTTTTTTTTCTTTCAAGATTTTATTTTATTTTTCTTTCAAGATCAAGTACCTGGGTGACTCGGTTGAACGTCTGCCTTCAACTCAAGTCATGATCCCAGGGTCCTGGAATCGAGCCCCACATCAGGCTCACTACTCAGCGGAAAACCTGTCTTTCCCTCTCCCTCTGCCTGCCGCTCCCCCTGCTTATGTCCTTTCTCTCTCTGTGACAAATAAGTAATTTTTTTTTAAGATTTTTTGAAATTACAGTTAGTTAACATGTAGTGTAGTATTAGTTTCTGGGGAGAATTTAGTGATCTATCACTGGCATATAACACCCAGTGCTCATTACAACAAGTGCTTTCCTTAATGACCATTACAAACTAGCCCAGCGCGCGCCCCCCTCCCCGCCACCACCTAATAAAACAATCATTTTAAAAGAAGAAGAAAAAAATTACCTGACTGAAGAAGGTCCCTCTTCTGTGAAACAATTATCCCATGCTCCTAACCACTCCCCGGTGTCTTTATCAAATACTTGAATTCTTTTATTTCCTCGGTCAGCAACCCACACCTGAGAAACCATAAAAATTTTTCTTGGAAAAGATCCACGTCATAATAAGAAAGAAAACAGAAGGGGGAGAGAGGAGGGATGAATGTTTATTTTCATTAGTTTCAGACACATCATCTTAGTACTTAGAGGACCCCAAAGAAGAAGGTATTAAAAGCCCTATCTTCAGACAGGAAATTAAAGTTTGAAGCAAGCTTACAATATGTAGGACAGCCACTTATGGCCACTTCTCTTAACTCAAAGCCCATACACTCGGTCTACTCTAATAAACATCTGAATAACTAAAAAATGAGGGTCTTCCGTTATGATTCAGAAGATTAGCACAGCACTGAGAGGAAACAGAATCCATTCATTCCTCCAGCAAGCATTCTCTATCCCACTGAGTACTGCCAACCTGTCAGTTCTTGGGTTAGGTTAGAAGACAAAAACAAAGAAATGCAACCTTGCTCCTTAGGAGCTCAGGCTAGGTGGAAGCCAGGTGTTCATTCCCATTGCAGGTATCACTAAACATCTCCCTGCTATTTACCAGGTGCCAAGTTACTGAAAGAGGATGCTTAGAAGATTTTAGTAGCATCTAAAGAATATAGGCTAACAACAGGTTTAATTTAGTTTTGCTATAGGCTGAAATGAGTTACTAAGGAAAGCAGACTCACTCTAAGTGACATTCCATGTACCACATTTGATGAATGCAACCTATGGCATATATACAGTGAAATGAGTTTAGGATGTGAGGCTAGGATTGTAGAGGGGTATGTACAAATGGACTGGACATGTGGGCCAGCCCTGCAGACCTTTACCTCCTCCTTTCAGGATCTTTAGATTTCTTGGGTTTGTGGATTCAGGGACTATTTTTTCAAAGCAATCCTGACTATGTATTTGTCAATGCCTGTGAGTTTAAGTAGCCACTAAATTCATCTATAATAAGAAACAAATAAAGACTCACTGTATCACTTCAGAAAAGTTGTTCCCTAAGTAAGGTAATTACTCAAGACCTTTCTCTGGCATGATTCTTAGGAAGGATGATGGATTTCCTCAAAGATTTTGGGATTACTGTCTTAGATGAGTGATCAAGGAAGAAATACTGTTTAGACGCTACGATTGAATAATATTTTAGACTTAGTATTATCTTTTCTACTGAACATATCTTGATTATGAGAAATCTTGTTTAAGAAACAATAGCAGCGGTGCCTGAATGGCCCATCAGGTTAACCAACTTGAGACTTTGGCTCAGGTCCTGATTTCAGGGTTGTGAATTGAAAACCCCTGGTCGGGCACCACGCTCAACAAAAAGTCTGCTTGAGTCTCTTTCTCCCTCTCCCTCTACCCCTTTCCCAACTTGCACATGCTTATGTGCTCTCAAATAAATAAGTAAATCTTAAAAAAAATAACAAGTTCAGCTCTGAAACTAATTAACTTTTCATATAGGGCTGGGGTGATGACTAAATGAGTTAATTAGGTAAAATACGCTGAATGCCATTGACTGTCGTTAAAACACTCGTGTGTGGAAATGAACACCCTCCTTTTTCAACATTCAGTAATGCCAGAGTATCCCCATCAAATGTTCTCCAAGGCTTCTCAAAAGGGCACTTATCACCATGGAGAATTTACCTGGATCCAGGTCTTGCCTGCTCAGAAACTTGATCTTACTCTTATTCCACGAAGGAAATAGTTAACGAGGGTCAGGAGGGTCCTGTGTTCAAAATCAGAATTCGAACTTTCTAGCTCCCCATTTCTAGACAAAATTCCCATGTTATCTTCCTATCTACATGGGAAATACTTGAAGATTTTATGATCGAAACATTCTCATTTTGTCTACATAGGAAGACAAATGACAATCAAAAGGTTGCTTGCTGAAACACAGAATCAAAAGTAGAAATGGATTAAACTTCTAACAATGTGAAGCCAAGATGGTCTGATGCATTGTGCAACAAGACATTTAGGCACTTAACGGTTACATATAAGGTAACTATGTACCAGACACCAAGATATAAAGCAAAAGAGATTCAGTACATGCCCTCATATAGCCTATGCTCTGCTAAGGGAGACAATTAATTGATTGTATTATAGCGTGATAGTTACTATAACAAGGAAATACAGGCTACTCTAGGAAAACAGAAGGAGAAACGAATATAAAACATTTTGGGTGGGGATCATAGGAAAGTAACCCCGAAGAAGTGATATATGTAGGCTTAAAGGCGTATAAAAGCAAGGAAGTAGTAGTGGATAGGGTGGAAAAAAAGAATGGGTTGAAATGGTCAGTTAAAGTTTTCTGTTCACCAGAGTGGAGCTAGTGAGAACAAAGTTGCCTGGCTGGCTCCGGTTTTCAAGCTGCCAAGATTAATCTCTCCCATTTCTCTTTTGATCAACATATTCCAGACTTAATTTAATTCTAAAATTAAAAATAGGATGCCTGGGTGGCTCAAGTGGTTGAGCATCTGCCTTTGGCTCAGGTTCTGATTCCGGGGTCCTGGGATTGAGTCCCACATCAGGCTCCGTGCAGGGAGCCTGATTCTCCCTCTGCCTATGTCTCTGCTTCTCTCTCATGAATAAATAAATAAATAAAATATTTTTTAAAAAATTAAATTAAATTAAAAATATATTCAAACACTCCTAGTAGTTTTCTTAACAGGAAAGCAACTCTTTTCTTTTACAGGTAACTTATATTCTATCCCAGTATTTGTTCCTTCTACCTTAAAGTGACCCAGGAAATCTATTTTGTTCACTTCTAAATATTCGGGAAACTCTCATCATTATAGGACCTAAACATTTACGAGTATGTGGGATACCCAGCCCCAGAGGAATTGCCCAGACACACCCAGACACACATAACATATGCAGATGTCCAGACACACATGTGCACCACGATCCATATATATAACCATACATTCAGACACACAGTCCCAGATACCATGACAGTGTATTTTTACCCGGTCAGTTGAATCAACTGTAACACTGTGAGGTATGTTGAACTTAGCAGGTCCCGTCCCACGTTCTCCATGTAGCCAAAGCACCATGAAGTCTGACAATGGCAAAAATAGTTGGTCAGAGCAACATATAGAATACCTTACATATTTGCATGTTTTTTGTCTTAAGTTGCAAACAAACTATTCAATTATACTCTCAATTGATTATGCTTTCCTGGCTTTCTGTTTATATACCAGTTTGCCTAATTCTTATGCTTTACCAAAACAAAACAAAACAAAACAAAACAAAACACAAAAAAAAAAAACCCTCTGTTTTAAGCAATTAATCGACTTCTTCACTATCTCCACTTGGGTTTCTCATCACTCAAAACTCTTTGTGGTTCATGTCAGTGTCTCCCTTCCCATCTATTGTGTTATTTGGTATTACAATTCCTGTGAACTTAAAAATTCACAACGTTTTTATAGTCTGTCTCCCTTCTTACTCCTATTGTAGGCCGAATTGTATCTCTACCCCAAAAGGTATATCCAAGTACAGGTACAGGAATATTCCTGTACCTGTGACTGTGACTTTATTGGTCATAGACTTTTGCAGACATATGAAGTTAGGGATCTTGTGATGAGATGATCCTGGATTCAGGGTGGACGCTAAATCCAATGACTAGTGTTCTCGTAAGAGAAAGGAGAAAGAGATCTGAGGCACAGAGACACAGAAAAAAAGGCCATTTGGAGACAGAGGCAGAGACTGGAGGTATGTTGCCACAAGCCAAGGAAAGTGCGGAACCATGGGAAGCTGGAAGAGGCAAAGAGGGAATGTCCCCTAGTGCCATTAGAGGGAGCAGGGAGGGCCTGCCCGATAGATTTCAGACTTCTGGATTTCAAAACTAGGAGAGGATAAAATTTCTCTTTACGCTATTAAGCTTCTTATAGCAGCCACAAGAAACCAATATACCTATCTATATCCAATCTGTCTCCTGAGTTTGGTTGTTTCCTTCATAGAATTTTTTTGATTCTTGCTTTATCTGCACTTTACCTCCCTTTAACTATCACCAACCAAACTCAGTTACTGAGTAATAAGCTGACTACATATCCTCCATGTATGAGTTTATGCTTTATCCAAATGACAGAGTTTACTGCAAATACATCCCAATACAGTATTTTGTCTTATAAAAACTCTGTAACACCACTTTCCTGCTACAAACCCTCAGACATTTTAAAGGCAAAATTATGGCAATGTGGTTCATGTCAGTGAATTCTTAGATAATCCTTTAAGAACATACCAGATCTTTTTTTTTTTTTTTACTATTCCAAAATTACATCCTAAGCTCTTTTCCTACAAGATTTACTAATTACCTGTAGACCTTTGAGTGATAGAGCCTTGTAAATGTTCCTCCCATTCCTCTTCTCCAACCAAAACCCATTTAGTTCAAGATCTACTTCCTTTATGGACGCTTGCCCTATTTCTCCAGTCAACAGTAATTTCTCCTTCTCCTAATTTTACTTTAACAGTCAATGCCATAGAGTAGCATTTAACTGCTTCATCTGAAATAGACCTGCACCTAGAATACTACTGAGAACACAGAGTACTAAATACAATGAAACTTTAGCTAATCAAACTGAAGGATATCTCAGCTCTGGGATGTCAAGTTCAGAAACTTCTCTTTCTTAACTGGATAGGATAACCACTTATTTCTTGAGCCCACTATAAATTCCCAAACTGCCTCCAGTTTAATTCAAAGGAAACATCTAAGTTTTGAAGAATAAGCAAGCATATTATCAGAATCATTTATTATTGGTCATCCAAAACATCCCACTTGAGCCTTTTAAACACAGCTTCATATATAATACAATATACAATAGTTATAGAGGGCCTGGGTAGCTCAGTCAGTTAAGTGTCCAACTCTAGATTGTGGCTTAGATCATTGATCTCAAAGGTCATGATATTGAGCCCTGTGTCAGGCTCCCTGGTGGGTGTGGAGCCTGCTGAGGATTCTCTCTCTCCCTCTCCCCCTTCCTTCTCCCTGGATCTCTCCCTTTCTCTGAATAAATAAATAAATAAAATTAAAAATACATATATACACACAGTCTATGGTTATAATATCATACCAAGTATCAAATAAATTTAATACATCCAACTTATTAAATAGCATTTTTAGGATACCATGCAAGCCACGTACCTTGCGACAATTTGATCAATCTGTTATTCAATCCTCCATCTCCATCCACAATGTAAATATCTCCTGTGTCCTCTACATATAATTCTGCAGGATTATCAAATTGCAGGGGATTCAAACCAGTGCCTTTTTTGCCTGGGGTACCCAAGACTTGAACAAGATCACCAAAGGAATTGTATTTTTTAATAGTATGACCGTAGGATCCTATAAAGATAAATATGCACACTTCACAAATATAACCCCTGTTTAAACATTCATGTTTTTCAAGTAAGCAGAGAGCAAGAATTTAATAGAATTGAAGAGTAATAAAAAGTTAATAGGCTCAGATAAACTAAACGCTGTATTTCACAAGCAATAGAGCTTCTTCATTAGTGACAACCAAATATCATGAATTAAAATTCAGGTACCTCAAAATAAGTAGATTCTAAATTCAAATAAATAAAACCAAAACAACTGGCTCATCATGTTAAATTATAGATACATCATTTTCTTCTGTAATTTTAAGTAAAACCTTGAATAAACATTCCTTGTAAAAAGAAATCAAGAAGGAACTGGAAAAGGAACTTACGTTTGAAAATCATTATTTCAGCTAATCATGTGCAGATCTCAAATTTTAGTAGATCAACAAAAAAGTTCATTATAATACAGATTTTTTTAAAACTACAATTTCTCCTTACAGAAACAAGTTCAATATTCAACCCATTAGTTTTTTTTCCTAAGAATAAATCTTTCCAAATCATTAGTATCTTCTCATTTATATCAAGACTTGAATTAAAATTATCTTACAAACAAAAATATAAAGTACGGTACTAATAATTAGGAAAAAACATAATGCAGTTAACAGAAACCAGCATGAAGGCATACCAAGGCCAAACTAACTGGTAGGCATGCAAAAGATAAACTGGATACAATGAACTCACTGGAAATAAAATGAAGCAATTTGCATTACAATTCTGGGAGCTTTGTACTGTCACTTTGTATTACTTAATAAACCTTGCTTTGCTGTCCACCAAAAAAAAAAAAAAAAAAAAAAGTATTTATTGTTATACCTTATTTGAATGCTTGAGAGAATTTGTAGCAACAATAAGAGAACAAAATATTATTAAAGGAAGCAACCGGAAAAAAAAAAAAAAAAAAAAAAGGAAGCAACCTTCAAAGTTTCTAAAGAGTTGGCAAAAGACATAAAACACCAGTATATAACATTGTTTTGTTTTGGTTTTGTTTTGTTTTGCTAAGGCTCATTTATAGCTACATTTTTATTTACAGGGGTATTGTTTCTTCAAAAAAAAGAGGAAGGAATATAAAAAATGCCTTCAGATCTGTGCATTAAAAAAGCCCATTAGTGGAAAGAATGAAGAGATCATGTCTGTTCTTTTTATTTCTGGGAACCAATGAAGTATTTTATTTAAAAAACGATCACATGAATGGAATAAATTAAAAAGTAAAGGCCCTTAACAGTGAATACTGGGGAAAAAAAAGAAGTGAAAATAGTCACATTTCATTACAATATTACACGGAACTCAGAGGTAATCAAGATTTTTAGTTTAACAGGAATCATATCACTCAAAATATATCTTGAAATAAATGGATCATTGGCTGAGGCTTAGAAATCTTTTGGGTTCTGAGAACAGATGGTAATGGCACCTCTAACAAAAACTGAGAGTTCATTAATTCCAAAATGGTATCTGAAATAGCCATAAATGAAGAAACAGGATGCCCTTTGAGCCATATATGTAACTGGGCTAAAGAATACTAGAAATACTGCCTTCAAGATCCCATTCATTCCTGAGTTCCTGAGATCATAATGCCAGGTTATCTCTGGTATTGTCTTATCTTGAGCCGCAAGAACATGCAAACAGCTGTCTCTGAAAACATCCAGAGCTATAAATCCAACTATGCTTACTTTGATTTGCAACACATTCTACTAGAAGTATTTGATGAAAAGATTTCAGACATGGTGCAGTAGGTAGGATTTCAGAAACAATAACACCAGCAGTTTCTGCAAATCCTACATTTTTGGCTGCAAAGCAGTCCTAGTTTTCTAGCACAATTTCTCTTGAAAGAGAACTGGTAAAGGAAAACAAGACAAAGACTCCATCCATTAACTTTTAGAGATTGCTATTTTTGGGGCTTTACTGAAGATGTTTAGAAGTTTAACCTGGGAAGAGCAACTGAGGCTTTAACAACTACAGTGATGATCCCTGCAAGGATGGTCTTGCAACTGATGTTTTAAAGAGGAAAAGTTCCTTGACAAGTTAAAGGAAAAATCATAATAATTACAGCCTTCTTTTTAAATGTTTTGACTCTACAGAAGTACACTATAGAGGTTTTCAGAAATGATCTCATATAAATCATTAAAGAAGTCAAAATTAGATTTAGCAACTCTTGATTTTAAAGCGTACAAGCAAGAACACGGGCAAAGATATGATTTCTAACAAGATAATTTAATAGATAGTACTACACATACCACTTCCTACATCCGTGATCCAGACAGACTGTTCATGTAGTGTACTGGCTGCAAATATACCATGAGGTGTGTCAACTGTATAATTCCAGGATCGTAGGAAATATCCATCCTCTGTGAACACTAATACCTTTGGGATGTTATCCCCTCTCTGAAGGTATATAAAAATAACTGCTTAGATAGGATCAGTTCTTAGAAAGTAGTCTTTATTTTGGTAGAGAGAAACAAAAATCAAAGGTTAATTGCAAAATTTAATGTTTAAAAAACGAGTTTCAAAACCTAACAGTATTAGTATCTACTACATTCAAAACCAAAGTATTTACTTACAACCAATTCCAAAGGAGAAACTTCACCATTAGCGTAACATAAACATATACGGTAACTTGGTACAGCAAAACAAGAAGAAATCGTTTCCTTGGTGTTTTTGTTTTGTTTTGTTTTTGTAAATCCCAATTTTACTAACCTGGGCTACGTAAACCAATCCGCTGAGGGAGTCAATTGCAACACAAAATGTTGTTCCAGTAAAGTATTCTGGACGCTTGGGCCAACCCACATCCAGCCGGTAAAGAATTTCCTTGGTTCTCCAGGAAATTTGAAAAGAAAATTTCCTTAAAACCTTCAAAAAAAAAAAAAAAAAAAAAAACAGAAGGTGAAGATTCAGTTTACTCTGTAGGTTAAGAAAAGAAAAAAAAAAACAAAAACAAAAAAAACCAAGTTAATTCTTAAGCACGCCTTGACAACGGACACAGAGCTGCTGAGACTGCTGGACGGAGAGGATTCGGAAGAAACGGATCTCTACGTCCAAAGACCAAAAGCGATCACAATACAAATCTGCAAATTATTTAAAGATTCGCTGGGATCTGGGGGAAAGCAAGCAAACCGGAAAACGGCGACGTATTCTATGCAAACTTTTTAACGCTAAGAGACCAAGCAAGCCGTGGCAGCTCCGCTCCTCTGCGGGTTGCGCACACAGGCCGGTGCGGGGCCGGGCCGCCACCGCCGCCCGGCAGCCTCTCAACAGAGCCATCCGCAGACCTGACGGGCATTTCCCCGCTGCCCGACTCACCGGGGCGCCCCCAAAACGCGAGTGCAAAACCAGTAGCGCAAGGAAGAAGCCAGCGCCGGCCGCGCAGACCCAGAATCTCGCCATGAGGACCCCGTACGGTCCGCCGGCGACTGGGGGCCACCGACAGCCTTAGGTTCACGCCTTCCTCGTGTACAGGGCGTCGGCCCCACCTCGGAGCCGGAGCTCCTGCCTCCAGCTCCGGCTCCCGGACGCGCGGGGCTCCAGGGCTAAACCCCCGCGAGAGAAAACCGGAACTCGGGCGGCGGCGGCGGCGGCGGCGGCGGCGGCGGCGGCGGCGGGAGCGCCCCGGGCCCACGCCCCCAGGTCACGTGGCTCGGGCTGACCCACCGACCGCCCCGCCCCGCCCCGCCCCGCCCCTTCCCTTCCCTGGGGGCGGTCCACGCGGCGGACTTCTCCGGGCCGCCAAAAATGCGGGCGTCCGTAGATATGCCTCAACCACCCGATGTCCATTTTTTAGAACTTCGGGTTGAAAAACCAAAATAGGGAGCACTCACCCCAGGGACCTGGAGATACTGTCCTTGCAGAGCGCCGTTCAAGCTCTGAGGACGATTCCAGCGGCGTCCGTTTCCGAGCGCCCAGGCATTCGCTGTGAACATCTACGTTCCCACAGCAGGACCCGTCCGCGGGCTGCCGGGAAACAGAGGCCCGGGGGTCGGCGCCGCGTTGAGTTTACTGGGCCGCGACGGGTTTCGCGGAAGGCCCCCGAAGCCGGCGGGAGCCGCAGGGGTGGCCGGGACGGGCTCTCGACGCCGCGGCCGCCGCGGCGTTCGGGAGTCCCCCTGCCGGGGAGCGTGCCCCCTTCGCCGGGCTCCTGTGCCCCCGGCCGCCGGCGCGCCCCCGGAAGCCGTGGCAGCTGGTAACAAAGAGCCTGCCAGGCCGCCGCCGCCGCCGCCGCCGCCCGGGCTGCGGGACCCAGGAGCCGGCGCAGCTGCCGGGGTGGAGCGCGAGGCGGGCCGTGAGCCCGGGCGCGCGGCGGTGAGGGGCGGCGCCGGCGGCCAGGGCGCTGCTGCGGGCGGGAGGCCGGTGCGCCCTCCTCGCCGCCCGCGGGGCTCGGGGCGCCGTGTGTTCCCCCTCGGGGGAGCGGCTTCGCGACCTGCTCCCGGCGGCGCCTGGTCTGCAGCTGCGGGAGACCGGAGCTCGGCCCCGGCTGCAGACCCTGGATCTCTCTGCGGGACTCAGGGAGCGGCGGGCTCCCCGCTGAAGCTTCGTGTGAGGAAGCTGCGGAAGCCTGACGGTTTTTGCTTTTGATCAAAAAGTTTTCATAAGTGTGGGTTTTTAGAAATTTTTGCAGACTTCGAAGTACCCTCTACCTCTTCGCATCCTTTTTCTTGCTCCTGGACTCTTTCCTTCTCAGCTGGAAACATCTTCACTGCTGGAGCAGACCGGGGATGATCGCTTGGTAATTGAAAGCGTAATTGTTAAGGCCACGTCGAGACAGTAGTCAAGATGGACAAAAAGTCTTTTGAAACGGTTTTGGATGAAATTAGAAAGGTAATTTCACTTAATTCCTTGAACCAGGCTACGAGCTTGGGATTCTCACGGTTAATTCACGTTGAGGCACGGCGTGCAGATTGTGCAAAATACGGGTTTTGGTATTGCCAAGTTGATTGGAATTAACCTGCAGTGTGAGAGTCTGTGTCTTGGTACTTTTCATTACGCAAATAGAAATTAAGTTGTATTAATGTTAAACTTGACAGTGCAGTATTGTGGAAATTACACTCAGAGAGCTCTCGTTCCCAAGCTGGCTCTACAGATCTCTAAAAGCTCTCTACTTGTGGAAAAGTGGCTTAATGTTTCTGAACTGATCACCTCATCTTTCAGTAACCAGAGCCTGAACGCTGAAGGTAATACGTATAAAATGTTTTTTAGTGGTAGTTATTATAAGCGGGTCTTTCAGACCTAAAGATAGGCAGGGTATGTATTACTTGGACAGACAGAATTAATGTTCAAATGGCATTAGGTTTAAAGTCCTATTCTTAGAAGTGGGCTTCCATAACTTGAATTTCAAAAGTTTTTGCTTCGTATTGAGGCCATCGTATGTAAGCTACCTTCCAGAATGAACCAGACAGCAAAAAACATTTGGAACGTAGCCTTGAGCCCGACAAATACCTCCAGCACCTAAACTCTAGTTCGCCCCCTTAGTACTGGAAGGACTTTCTGTGCCATTCTCATGCTAATACGGGTGCTTTGCTTAGAACGTCTGGGTGATTGTCTTCCTTTTCCAAACCCTTAAGACCCTTGACTGACTGGGAAGGATCTGTTATTTTATGCTCTGGTGATTGATTTATTTCAGCTTATGAAATTGTTAATAAAATTGCCTGGGCATGCCGTTTTTCTACATTCCCTATAAAGCAAAGTGTTGGTTTTCTTCATCCTTCATAAAACTTTTTTTCAAAATCGTATGTTAGGTAAAGTTTACATATTAGATGATAACTGAATGCTCTTTTTGAATAAAATTTCTGCTTTTGCAAATCCAGCTTGTGCAATTAATATTTGCAATAAAATGTCAGCTTGCCAAGTACATGTTTAAAATTTGTAACAATTTGTTCATGAGCTGATACCTAGCTACTGTCTGAGAAAATAATTTGTGTTCAAATAAACCAGTAGATTTCTGCCTTTGGAAATTAGAAGATGCATTTTGTATATATTCTGTCTTCTGTGTTGTGAAAAGATCATATAGTGATACTAGTGAGGGAAGTAGGATATTTTCCAGAGTTGAAAATCATACATGAGATAGCAACTTACGTTCTTATTTAAGTCCTTCTTTCTGGCCTGCAGTCAAAATGTGTCTTTTGCTGTCTATGCCAAATAATTAGGTACATCAACATTGTCTTAGTCTGTTAAGATTGGATAAAAATGTAGGCATATTTAAATGAGAATTTTTTTTTTATTGCTCTCAGACTTTGTAAATGTAGGTTGGTTTAAACCAGGTTATCGAAAAAGTAAATAAATAAATGATTAATTGAAAACAAATAAAAAAATAAACCAGGTTATCACTTCCTGACATTACATCTCAACAGTCGTTTCTAGAATACGTAATCCAGAATGCCATTCTCTCCCCTTCACCTCCCTTTTCAGTGAAAATTAAACTACTGGGCAACCGAGATGTTTCAGTTAACTGGTCGTGGTGTTTTCTCCCAGCAAATTAATATACATGCCAAGTACAAATACTGTTGTGTAGTAAAAGCAAAGAGATTAGTAGATTTTTAATGATTAGTAGTTACCAAATAATGATTGTTTCCACCTCTAAGCTCACCAAGCAGTTGCAAGGAGAGCATACATGATTTTAGCTGGCTCTAGATAGTGCTGGGTCAAGGCCACCATACTTCTCTCTGAATTTCCCATTGATGGGAGGCATGTGAGGAAAGGAACCATAATTTACCTACTACTACTATGCGTTAGATCTTCTATTGACAATTTTAATCTCCACAGTAACTCCAAGGAGGGTAGTGAATGGTGTTCCCCCTTTATGGGGAAAGAGGTGCCTTTCACAGGTCATTCTACCAGTTAGTAGCAGGCACACAGATTGAATTGAGGTCCCTCTTTGACCCCTTGGGCTCTTACATTCCAGTGGAAATACTGAGAACCTGGACCAGAACTCAAACCCATCTTTCATGGTTTTCTATTACTTAGGACATAATAGCTGCCCAGTAATTGATGGATGAGTAATGCCTTACATAATTAGCCTTAAAAATAACAACTCTAACTTCATGTGTGTGATTAAATTTTTTAGAAAATGACAGTTTGGTTGAATTTGGGATATTCCGAAACTCTAGTTACATTTACAGGAATTCTATTTGTGATTTCTCTTGACATCAGATCTTGTCTATTACAGTTCTGTACCTTTTCCTTGTCAGAGAGAGTAGGGAAGCCCAGGTGGTTTTCCTGCTGTCTCAGTGTATCCCTTACAGCATGGAACCTGTAAAGGTAGAATGACATGTCACCATAGTGACCTTAGCTGCCTCTGTGTTCTGGGCCTGAAGGCTGCCATGTTTGAGATGCTTAGGTAGTTTTGATAATATGTATATAACTGTTTTGCTTATATATATTAATCCTGTTTTTCTGTGTTTTTTTAGGCTGTTCTAACAGAGTACAAATTAAAAGCAATTGAATATGTGCATGGATATTTCTCTAGTGAACAGGTATTTCTATTTGTTTAAGCAAAAAAAAAAAAAAAAACATTTTTTTTAAACTCTGATATTCTGGTTAATGTCTATTTACCTACCGGTCAAGTTCAGAATTGCTTTTACTTATTAGTTCCTGTATTTATTCAGGGATGTTAGAAACTTTCAATATTGATAGAAAACTTTACAAAATTTATAGTTTGAGTATTTTATAAACGTAGCTACTTTCACTGCAATATCATATGTGAACATGATTTCAGAAATGCCGTGTCCAAGAAAAGCATTTCAAAGTATTTATCTTTCTGGGCACAATATCATAAATTTATAAATTTTTAATGGTAAACATACCTAAATTTGAATAGAATTTATAAGTCAGTAATTACAAAATTCACTACGCATTAAAAAGAAAGCTCAAACAAATGGTGAATTATGGTTCTTCTATGAAGCCATTAAGTAAAGATTTTAGGAATAAGAAAAAATACAGTGTTTAATAAGTAGTTTCTGTCACTGCCAGAAGCATGGTAGTTTAGTGAAAACTCACCCAGCTTCAGGGGGAGTTTGCTAATTAAAAAAAATATGTATGCATACACAGAACAGATTTCTGAAGAGTCCTTAGAAAATACTTGAGAAATAGGGCAGAGAGAGAAATGTGCATCTGTAGATGTAGTTCTGCCAAAGGGTGAGAATGTGGAGAGGGTAGACAGTGGATGAATCTATACAGTGGAGTTAGTAAATGCTCCAACCTTTCATCTGTTTCTCAAGAATTTTAAAACTTGAACTTTGAATAACTTTAAACCTATAGGAGTTCTGACTGCTAAATACTTAAAAGCTACTTTACGATTTGCATGTCTTGCTACCAACTTCATGAGTGTTTTTCAGCTGCCCCATTATTTTTCAAATTCACCTTAGGCTTAATTTAAATGTTTTGAAAAGATCTACAATTTTTTATAGATAATAACTTTCCTTTCCCTCTTTTGAGTGTGTGTGTGTGTGTGTGTGTGTGTGTGTGTGACATTTTGTAGAAAACTTCCCTCGGTGGTTATTCTACTTTGCTAAAGTCATTGAAAACTTTGAAAAACTAAAAGCTACTTTCTAAGTATGACCTGCTAAGCCTACTTATTATATGGAAGGTTTTTCTTCCTATATCAGACATATGATAGTTGTTAACTTTTTTTGGTTGGTAAAGTGGCAGGTAGCCTTTATTATAAGTAAAACCATTATTTCCATGAAAGTGAGAAAAGTACACATAATACCCATTGGTAACTTATGCATCACTTTACAAGGAGTAAAAAGTATTTTTACTTCATGTACCACTCCAGTCTCTAGCATTAATTTTGCTTTGTAGAATAATTGAAACCTTAACACATTTTCAGGTAGTTACAGTAAAATAATTTATTAACCCAGATTTTATTATCCTCTCTTCTGAGCCTTTTTTTTTTTTTTTTTTTTTTTTTGCTTTTGGAGTTCCCTTGGAGGCAGTGAACAGGGTGGTGGTGACTAGGCAGGGACTTCACTGCTGTGACCTTGATGCCCTCCTCACCTCCTGCTAGTGATCTCACAGTATCACCCTCATTCATTTGAAGTTTGCTGGTAGTGGTGGGAGAGCCTTGCTAACTGTGCTCTCAAAATGACCTACTGTTTAGAAGCTCCCGGAGTAATTCATGGTGATTTCATTATTAGGGAGGAGATACGTGGTATAAATACGAGTACTGTGCCCTTCAGATTCGAGGAGAAAAGCAGGAGATAGTGGATCTACACTAAACCACACCACTGAACACCCTTTTTTGATGGATTAAAAGTGTCACTCTGCTAAATTTTTAAAGTTTCCTTTTGTAATAAAGCTACATATTTCTAAAATGACATTTCATCTCCATCTAATGCTTTTTCAGTCTTCCTTTTCTTTAGGTACTTTGTTTTTCCTGTACTTTATACTTTCCATTTATTTCTATAGCAGTGCTGCCCCAGAGACTCTGTGATGATGGAATTGTTCTGTTTCTGCACTATCCATTGTGGTGGCTACCTACTTCTTAAAGCTATTGAGTATTTAAACTGTGGTTGTGCCAGTAAAGAACTGAATAGTATTTTAAAGTTCTGAAACAAATCTTGTAGAAATGTTTGCAAACACATTTCATTAGACCTAAAGTAATTCTTTGTTTTCAGGTGGTTGATTTACTGAGATACTTCTCCTGGGCTGAGCCTCAGTTAAAGGCAATGAAAGCATTACAGCATGTAAGTAACTTATTTTTTCTTCAGAATGTAGAATTTAAGTATTTTGAATTCTCCCCTAGTTTTCTGTAATTGATCTCAAGTTGTAATTTGTTTGCATTAGAAAAACTGATCCTAAATTTTATTATAGTTTGATTAATCAAATAATTGAAAAATTAAAAGTTAAGATTAAAAGTAAAACTAAAAAATTAAAAGTTCCCAAACTGAATTTAAATTTTATGTACTGTACTATTAAATTGTGCACCATAGGGTCCAAAATTGGCAAATTGGAAAAGAAAATATTTATAGGTAAGCAAAGGATAGAATTTGAATTCTTAAGTGTTTTTATATACTTCCTTCTATTTTTTTTTTATATACCTTTATCCTCTTGTATTTAGTTTTAGAACAATAGCCAGGTGACTTTATATTTACATTCTTAAGATGAACACCATCCAAATGAGCTTTTAGTGATGATGGGAACGTTTTATATCTCTGCTATCCAATATGGTAACCACTAGCTACACGTAGCTTTTGAGCACTTAAAAGTGTCTAGTCTGCCTGTGGAACTGTATTTTTAATTTTATTTAATTTTCATTTAAACAAGCACATGTGCTTAGTGGCTACTACATATAGACAGCACAGCTCCAGAGCCTAATTAATAGAAGCATTTAAGTCAAACAGTATATGGCTATATAGGAAGATTTTCCTTGGGTTATCAGGCATGGATAGTTTTAAGAGAATCTGAAGATCCTTAGCCCCCTAAACTAATTTGCTGAAGAAAGTGTCTGGATCTTAGTGCTTCTCCTGTTTAGCAGTTACTTTTTCTCAACTTTACAAAAGAAAGGTTATCATAACCATCCACTCATCATCTGAGGGTGAAAATCTTTTCCCAGAGACCAAAAAGAGACCATGTAATCTGAGCAGAAGAGCAAAGCAAAGGGCTTCTGTAAGAAATACTGATGGGGACTGCTCCTTATTTTGTCAAGACAATAAACTCATGACAAAGCTCTGAGGCCTGCTTGTTTGTCCACCTACTTTAGAATTAAAATTCAGAGGTGAGAAGGCTAGCACGGGCACAACTTACAAGTCAGCTTTTGCTGACAAACTAAGCCTGATTTGGTTGTTTTCACATTGAAGACTAACGTCAATAAGGTTATACTGTTGACGTTTTCGTTGATGAGATGAGTAATTCCAGAGTTTTTACAAATGTATATTAAACTGAATATAAATCAAGTTTTTGTAAATGTTTAAACTTGTAGTATAGTTTTTAGGTGTCAATTTAAAAGCTTATAAAGGGGTATATAGTTTTACCACTTCTTTTGGTGCTATCTGAATAAAATTGAGAATTGCTCTATATTTTAAGAATCTAAAAAAAAAGCGAAAAAAAATCTATTGGGTATTGCTCTCTATTTTAAGAATCTATTGGGCATTAATTCTAAATGATCTTGCACTGACTTCACTTTTGAATTTCCTCCCCTGTTAACATGAGTCTGTAAATTGACAGAATCTTAAGAAACAGAAATATCTTAGTCAAATTTTATAACATTGTACATAATCTAGGAGTATCACAGTGCATATTAATATATGACTCTTAAGAAAGTTCTGCAGTAAAAAATCCTGTTTAACTCATTTTTTCCCTACCTGAGGTGACTGTAGTACCCTTTTTAAGTAGCACTCTTCAGCACTATGGACCTCACTTTAGGAAACCCTGGCTCTCTGAGGAATGTAATTTTTTTCTAACTTCTCAAGCAGTATATCTTCCATATTTATAAGTTCCACCTTTTTTATAACATTTATGAGGAAAGTAGTACATGTAAATATTTTCTTCTATAAATACACTGAGAGATGTGGATAAAAAAACAGGGAAATTTAGATCTTCAACTGAAATAGTTATATTGAAAAAGTTTAAGTTTCATTCACGTGGTTATTAGGGCTTACATTCGAATAAGGAGTTTCACTTCAACTATTTCAATATTAAGAACATTTAACTGTGCTTCCCCCCAAAAGAAGGCAATCTCTGGCATGAAAATTTCTCATGTTGAAAATAAAATTATTTTTTATATTAATAGAAAATGGTGGCTGTTCACCCAGCAGAAGTGGTCAATATACTCAATTGTTTCACCTTCAGTAAAGATAAGCTAGTTGCTCTTGAACTGTTAGCTTCGTAAGTATTTCTTTTTTTCTTTCTTTCTTTTTTTTTTTTTTACTTTATTGGAGAAAATTCGAAGACTTTTTAAATCTCTTAAATCATTAGTGTGAATGTCTCAGAATTGTATTAGTAAATGGAACTCTAGTAAAATCTATGAAAGCATAAACTAAATTTTTATATCTAAATACCTTGGGACGCCTGCGTGGCTCAGTCGGTTGGGCATGCAGCTCTTGGATTTTGGCTCAGGTCATGATCTCCGAGTCAAGAGATCGAGCCCCACCTGGGGCTCCACTGTGGTTTTAGAGCCTGCTTAAAGATATTCTCTCTCCATCCTCCCTCTGCCCATGGGTGAACTGCCTCCTCAATTCACCTGTGCTCTTTCTAAGGGAATAATAAATAAATAAGTAAATATCAAGGGTACTTATTGCACATGGCTATAACTTACAAATAATGGGTCATACTGATATTAATTACTTATTTGGTTTGTCTGCATTTCAGTGGCTTCCATTGCCTTCTTAGTCTGAATAGTTTTGTTTGTTTGTTTTTTTTAAGATTTTATTTATTTATTCATGAGAGACTTAAGAGAGAGAGGAGCAGAGATTCAGGCAGAGGGAGAAGCAGGCTCCATGCAGGAAGCCTGATGTGGGACTCAATCCCAGGACCCCAGGATCATGCCCTGAGCCAACGGCAGACACTCAACACTGAGCCAGCCAGGTGCCCGCCTACTCCGAATAGTTTGAAAGTCTCATTGAAAAAGCCATAGGTTTTACAGTTAGTTTCTGCCACAGTCTGATTAACATTTTTGGAGGGCTTAATATGTACTTAATCTTTCTGTACCTTATTTTCCTCCATCGTAAAGATAAGGATCTCACCTATTTATTAGCATATATGAACTTTAAATACTAGAAGATCTGTGAAAGCACTCTCCATAGCATTTAATAAATTATCATAATCTCAGCTCAAAAAAGTAAAAGAGCCTGCTTTTCCTAATGATGGAAGAGTCTGTAGATTGCTGTTTATTTAGAGTACATGTATTTTTAAGTCCCTTGTATGTTTATAGATGTCCACAAAAATACAAAATGAAATCATAAGGTAGAACTTCATTTTTAGATCAATCGTTATTTTTATGCATTTGGCACATGGGTTTTGTTTTGTTTTTGTTTTTTTTTCTATTGCCATAGATCTCTTACCACTCCTTGAGAGGGTGTATTTTCAAGAATCTCAAAATAGTCATTTTTATTTATATAATTATTTTGTTAGTTTTAGGTAACCAGATGAATCTCAGTTCAGTTACATTGATCTTTTTAATATAAATATGATTTATATTCACCAACTAAAGCTAATTCACTTTTCTCCCTTTGTCATTGGGGAAAGGCTTACTCAGGTATAGGTATGGTTGCTTGGTAAACGTTGTTGGCCTTTGTATGTATGTCCAGGTTCTTAAATGAAAAGCTAAATTACATTTCCTTGGTAGAAACATTGTTGATGCACAGAATTCTCGTCCCATTGAAGATTTATTCAGAATAAATATGTCGGAGAAGAAACGGTGCAAGAGAGTACTTGAACAGGTAATTTTCTCAGGATTTCTGAATGTTGAAGAGAAAAAGTGCCAGCCTTGATTCCTGTGTTAACTGTGATGAATAACCTCATGGCTTATGTGCATCCCATGAAGATGGGATCCCTGCAGTCCATGAAGGATGGGAGCTGGGCAAAGGGGGTTCTGGGGAATAAGGAAGTGGCTTGAGAGTGAGAAAGTATGATGCCAGTTGGCTCCTCAGCTTCAACCTCAGCAGGTATTTATTCTTGGTCCCTTGGTCCCTATGTATTTAGGAACATGATGTTTTAAATTCATTTTGTCATCAGTCTTGCATTAATCAGATTTATAAGAGATGGATAATAAAGCAAAATTCCAGTTTATTAATTTAAAATCTCTAAGAATGGGAGGAGTACTTACCTAAACCTACTTGAATTGTCATTTTAAGTTAGTTATTTCTTAGTATTATGATAGCTGAAATTGGAATTAATGATTAGAAACCTGCTTGAGGAAGATGTGTACTGCTCTCCTGGGGTCTTGTAGCCCAAGCGCATTTAATCTTTGCACCCTCTGCTAAGCTCAGGGGCAGCAGAGAACTTGTCCTTCCTCATAAATTATTGTAGGAGAAGCAAAATCTGAGCCCACATTTCTTTACTTTAAAAAATTCTCCTTTGGTTTTCTTGACTAAATTCTTTAAGGCACCATGCTGTTGTTTTCTTTTTTATAAAACATTATGATCATGTCACTTGTCCTTCTCAGTAATAATGTGGGCCTGAGTATTCAGTGGAACAGGCTCTCTGGTCAATGTAACTTGGAACAACTTTTTTGGATGATAGACTTAAAGAGCCTTAAAATGTTCATAAATAAATAGAAATATGCTAATTTGTATGTAAGGGTATTTACTCTGGTACTATTTATAATAACCCAAAATTGAGATAATTTTTAGGGTTGGGTGTTTAGTACAGAGGCTGGGTTATATAGCTGATTTATGTGTTGTGAATGAATATATAAAACCAGTATATCTCTACCACAAAATATGTGACATCATATGTACTTGTAAAATAAAGCTATATATAGCTTCATAGTCTTATAGCATAATATAGGTCTGTTGAAATGTATGTTACCTAGTGGAGTCTTTTTCATTCATTTAATATTTATTGAGTATGAACTCAGCATTTGTTAGTATACCATTATGGGAGCTCAGGATGCAATAATAAATAAGCTAGAACATCCCTCAAGGTGTCTCGTAATTATTAACACTATGTTGAATACAGTATACCTAAATTACTCTTGCTTTTTCAACAGTACAGCTCTTTGGATATCCTGTGTCTCATGTTATCCAGATTTTCCCCATTAAGTTATAAACTTCTTCAGAGCAGAGTCCGTGTCTCTCACCTGTTGCTTTCCTGGCCTTGCCTATAACAGAGGCTTGGTGTTTGTACAGTTGGACCCTATTATTTCTTGGTCAATGGAGAAATGTGACATGCTAAATACCAAATTAACTTGTTTGCACACAATTTGCAAAATCTGTAGAGATTTCTTTGTGTAAGATTCTAGTAGTTGTGGCTAATAGAAAATGTATTAAAATGTTATCACTTTAATAATTCCATTTAAATAAAGAGGTTTTACTTAACAAATTTTGGGCATGTTCTCTACTGTAAGTGCTGATGAATGTATGAACAGATTAATGTGATGCTATTCTTAATTCATATTTTTGAACAGAGCTTCGTAATATCTGGAATATGAGTTTATTTGACTGGTTTTTTTACCACCCTCTTCTTTTTTATGTTACAGGCTTTCAAGGGGGGCTGCAAGGCTCCTCATGCTATGATATCTTCTTGTGGAACAATCCCAGGAAATCCATATCCCAAAGGAAAACCTAGTCGCATAAATGGAATTTTCCCAGTAAGCATATGTTTGTGGCTAACTATGAAATTTAGCATAGTTATGATATTTAAAGAAAATGCCAGTTGATGATGCTTCTACCAAGGAAAGGAATTCTATTATGTCAGCAGCTTAATTCATGGATTCATCATTGATCAAAAAAGTTCATGTATAAACTACATTAAAGTATTTGTGTAAAATGTACAGAAGAACAAGACAAACAGAAAAGAGGATGATTTTGTTTTGTTTTTCAAATATCTTAGAAGCACTGCTTTCTACTTAGTTAAGGAGCATTTCTCAAATTCTCAGTGTTTCTAAGTTTCACGGATGAGTATGCTTGAGAAATTGTGTGCAGTGTTTCCTTCTTGGACATCATATTGCATGATAAAGGCTCTGAGAAGTCCTGTAGGAAAGAAACCTACCGGTTTATATACACTCCAGTGTTCCCCAAGCGTCTTTGTAAAATAGTCTTTTCTAAGAGTAGAATATTTTTATTGCAGTTTAACAAATAACCCTAAAGCTGAGTGGATTAAAACAATAAACATTATCTTATATGGTTTTTATGAATCCAAAATCTGGGAGTGGCATAGGTTGGTTTTGGTTCATGGTTTCTCATGAGACTACAGTCATTTGAGGGCTTGAGTAGAGCTTGAGACTATGTTCCCAGGGGTACTCAGGCACATGCAGGCAAGTTTTTGTGGTAGTTGGCGGTGGTCTCTGTTCCTCACCATAAGGAGTAAGGACCTGCCTTTAGTGCTGCTTGAATACCACATGACATGGCAGCTGACTTCTACCAGAGCAAATTATCCAGGAGAAGGCATGTGGAGCTGTGTGGTATCTTGTGACTTAGTCTTAGAAGTCAAATGCCATCATCTCTAGAATACCCTATTTATTATGCAGGTCAGCCCTGTTCATTCTGGAAGGGGACTTCACAAGGGAATGTAAGAGGTGAGGATGTCTGGGAGCCATCTTGAAAGTTGTAATAGTGTGTACTATTGAGGCACACACTCTTAGGGGGACACATTGTTATAGTCTGTCAGCCTATTATGATCTGTGAAAAATGGTGGTCTTGAATGAGGTCTCATTTATTCTTATATAAACTACACTTAATGCTTATGAGAATAATTTTTGTCATCTATTTTTGACTGTAATACAGGTCCTCTTTTTGACTCTTTGACCATTATACATACTTGAACATTGGAAGTCTGTTCCTGGTAGCTCCTGTTGAGCAGGGGAAAAAATTGAAACATCCGTTATCCTGCTCTTCTGTCATCCCAATGTGTGTTGTGTACTTGTTTCTGAGTGCCTCTCATCTTGGGAGGGTTCTCTGGCTGAGGAAGGTTGAGGACCTTAGCAGGGGCTTACAGCCAAGACAGGACTGGGTCTGGAATCCAGGTGCTTAAACTCCTACCAAGTCAAGTCCTTTTCTTCAGTGTAATACAGTGAGGGTTTTGTTTAAGTCTTGATTATCTTTATTTATTTAAATAGGGAACCCCCTTGAAAAAAGATGGTGAAGAATGTACTAATGAAGGCAAAGGAATCGCTGCACGGATTCTTGGACCATCCAAGCCGGTATGTTTAGAGAATAAATGATGAAACAGGTCTTAACTCTTACATGTGGTTTTCTGTCTGTTCACAGCACACAGCGTAAGTTCTGTTTTTATGTTGTGAAATTCAGAGTATACTAGAAATTAGGAAAATGAGTAGTCTAGGGAACTATAGCATAATTAGTTAACGATATTAAAGGCCCTCTTGAAGGTTTGTATTTTGTTTTAAAGAGAGACCAAATTGTCTTGTTTTGTTTTTCCCTATCCCTATTCAGCTGTTCCCTTGGAGGGTATGGAGCATGGAGAGTTCACTTTAAGGTTGTGGTTTAGCCAAGTTAGTATTAATACTAGTTAATCAAGAGTGGAGCCAGGAAGTTGGTATTATTTTTAAGGGGTGATTATAATGATTGATTAGGATATAAACCGAACCCAAAGATAGCCCTGTAGGTTGAAGGATTATTCAAATTGAAACAGTAGAGGCCTTTACACAGCCATCCTGCAGTCCCTGCTTCTTTACCGGGCAGAAATTACAGTGACAGTTGTTCATAGCAGAACAGTCACAGATCATAGTCCTTGCACAAGACTAGTGCATCTTACAAGGCCGCCGTCTGTGAGAGCTAGAAAGAATCTAGGTCCTTCACTGCCAGTGGATCCCCTCTGCCTCAGAGTAGGAGTGCAGGCTCCCTGGAGTGGGATCTCTCTCTCACACTCACTCACTGTAGTTAGAAGTACAGCATTTGGCTTGGCTTTAGATACCTCTAATTCTCTACAGACTGATTCTTGGGATGATTTTGTTACTTACATAGTTCTGTCAAGTAAAAATAAAAGATTTGTGGATTTCAAAGGCAAAAAGACTTAAAATACTGAATTCGTAATCCCAATCTACATTCCATTCAAGTTGTCAGAGTATCGAATGGTAAAAAATATAGGACTTTGTTCTTCCAAGGAGAAAAGAGGGTAAGAATGATAGGATGAATCTTTGATGAGTTTTGGAGGATGTTGGCAAGTTCTTGAGTAGCCAAGGTTCCAAAACCTAGCAGATTTCTTGTGTTACAGAGGAGGAGATAAAAATTTTTAGATAAAACTTCAGCTGAGTCAGAGAGGAGTTTGCTGTTTAGGATAAGGTGTGACCCTTCAGTGGAGATGATTTAATACTGAAATAAAAAATACCTCTGCTGCAGTCTTTGGCGGGATCGCCTTTGGAATTTATAGGAACCACATTTTTTAAAGCAAAGAAATTTCCCTTGTTAGTGCTATGTATGTCCAGTAGCACTTGATACACTGGATCATTGTTAGCCTCTTAGGACTAAATATTTCAAAAGATAAGTTGTATTTTGTTTTGCAAGGAAAGTGCTGATTTAGTTTTCTTTTAACTACTCTACTTCCCCCTCATCTAGCCTCCTTCAACGTACAATCCCCATAAGCCTGTTCCTTATCCAATACCTCCATGCCGGCCACACGCAACTATTGCACCAAGTAAGCAGTTCATTCATTTTTAAATTTTTTTTTCTTGCTCTTTATTTACTAAGTTGAAAGAAAATGTTCGTGTGTGTGTGTGTGTGTGTGTGTGTGTGTATACACACACACACACACACACACACATTGGGAAAATTAGAGCACTTACGAAATAGACTATAGGCTCTGCTGAGTTTATTTCTGCCCACAGTAGCCTACACAGTGTCTTGGACTATAGCAGTGCAGCACACAGAGTTTAGTTTAGGGTATTAGCTTTTTAATAAATTCATATAGATTCTTTTTCATTGTTATTATGGGTTTTCACTTTGGTAAATCATCATGAATCCCTTTTCAGTAGTTGGTATTTGAAGGTATCCTCAAGACGTCTTAACTTAAAAAGGTCACCTGTATGTGCTTGACAGAAAAGGCAGATCATTTAAATATGGCAGGATCTCCCTGCCATGCCAGTTACTGAGCTTATGTTTGGAATGAGCATGCAATGGGAAATCAATCTGCAACTGTCTCATTTGATCTTGACTTTGTCCTTACACTAGACCTAAAACTCCATGTAAAATGCAATGTTACATTAGCAATTTTAAAAATCAGATAGCTGTGTTAACATGGTTTGAACTCTTGGCCACAGAATGATACTAAATTCTTTTTTCCTATAATTGTATTTTAGGTGCTTATAACAATGCGGGTCTGGTACCATTAGCCAACGTCATAGCTCCAGGTGTACCCCCTCCACCTCCATATACTCCTAATCCAGTAGGAACAGGTAAAATCATATTATTATAGGATGCTAAAAGTAATAACTAATTCACACACAAATGTATACTTGGAGGGGGCAGTTGTTGGATGTGGTGTGTCCTAACAGGAGAATGAGCTCACAAGCCTGATGATGGATCTGAATATGATATATAGGTTCTACTAGACCGGCCTTGGCCTACCTCTATGAACATGAGCAGGTTGTAGACAGAGGAACCATTTCTCACAAGCAAGAAACTTTGACAGGCTATGGAAAATTACAGTTGACTTGATGAGTTAATTGCCATTAGGGCATGTTACTCCTCTTATGGGGTGGAAAGGCTTATAAGAAGGTGCTCAGAGGGGCCCAAGTTTTCCCCCTGCACTTTTCAGTTAGCATTTTCCTTTGGGTCTATCGGAAACATAGGATTTAGCTTACATTTCTTTTGTGAGTCTTTTATAAAAACTTAATTTTTATTTCAGTTAAGTACCATTTATTTGACTCTTCTGAGTTTTATACCTTGCTTAGGAAACTCTTCCCCATCCCAGCAGTATGAAAATAGCATCTCTATCCTATAGTTACTTGTATAGGGATTCTTTCTTAGTATGTAGCTTTTAATCCACTCACCATTTATTTCTAGATATATAAAGAGTGGGGAAAGAACTTAATTTTTTTCTGCCCTTCCCAGAGGCTCAGAGTCACATGATAGCATTTATTAACAAATCCTTTTTTACTAGCCAGAATGGTTGTGTTGTTTGCAGCTGGGTACTCTGATGAGAGTTGTTACTTTTCCCCCAAATTATCATTTTATTTCTTAACCCGTGTTTATGATATTGTTAGCCCTTGGAGTTTTACATTTTTGCATAGACAAAGAGAAGCTATGAAAGAAAAGCTGGAACTATATTCTATCTTGTCTCAGTTCTTAACCTTTTACCCTAGGGAGTCCAGGTGACCCAGGTTTTAAAAGACCCTTACTGCATCTGGAATTTATTTTCATATAGAGGTGAAATAGAGATTCATCTGAATTTTTTTCCAAATGGTAGCCTGTCTTGCCAGGACCATTTATTAACTAATCTATTTTCCCCAGTGATTTGAAAAGCCACATTTGTCTTACGTTTTCATATACACACATGGGTTCTTTATTCTGTTCCTATCTGGTTATTTTATGTTATGATGATACATTGATTTGATTAGCAGATTTTTTTTTTAAAAGATTTTATTTATTTATTCATGAGAGACACCGAGAGAGAGGCAGAGACATAGGCAGGGAGAAGCAGGTTCCCTGCGTGGAGCCCGATGTGGGACACGATCCCGGAACTCTGGGATCACGCCCTGAGCCAAAGGCAGACGCTGAACCACTGAGCCACCCAGGGGCCCCAAATTGCTGTTTTATTTTTAACAACTCTTCTCTCCTTGTCCCACCCCAATTTAGAAGCATTGTCTTTACTATTGCTAAGGGTTGCCTTCATATTCTTTTTTCTAAATGGTTGTTGATAGACAAAAACTATAAAAAAGCTGCTCCATACTCCACTGACATCCATTTTCACTCTTCATTTTCTTCAATTTGTGTGTTTTGTTGGAATACTATACATAATTCTTCTGTGCCTCTGAACTTGTGGCTTCTTACTGTTTCCTCTGTTTTTTGATATCCTGTCCTGAGATGCTCATTCTGCCTTTCTTTTAGTAGAAAATTTCTCTAAGTAGTTTTTTTTTTTTTTTAAAGGGCACATATACAGAATTATAGATGAGAAACCTAATTCCAGTTAATTATCTTTTCTTTATTAGAACCTTGGTCTCTTTATATAAGCTTACTAAGAAAATATTCCTTATCTTTGGAGTTCAGAAATCTCTTTAATCCTGGAGTTCGGCTATTTCACCAGGATGTCAGGTGTGGATGTTACCATCAGTCTTTCACAGAATTCTGTAAGCCCTTTGGATATGAAAATTTAAGCCTTTAAAACTTAGGAAAATTTTTTTTTATTATTACTGTGTTAGTTATTGCTTTTTATCTGGTCTTTTTTCCTACTTCTGGTACTTCATTTTGTATTGTTTGCCTTCTGAATCTCTTATCTATTCATTTATTATTTGTACTTTTGCCATTTTAAATGTGATTTTGTTCTTGTTTCTTATTTCCAGCTAAGTAATTTAGCTCTCATAGTGTTATCTCTAATCTTCACCATTCTTTGCATTTTAATTTGGAGTCAGGTTTTTCTATCTTAAGTCTTCATCTTCTCTGTTTTATTTTTTTGCATATTATGTGTTTATTTGCTTTTAATTTGCTTTACAGGTTTTTAAACTTCTTTTGCTTTCATTGAATTGTTGATAGACATCATATGTTCTGGTTATTTATTTGCACCAAGTTCCTTAGATAGGCTATGATCTTTTTTTTGCTCACCATGTCAGGGCTTGTAGATTCTTCACCTTAGACCTGTCCCATTGTTGGTTTCTTGGACAGTCATTGTCAAACCATTAGAGATAATGTTTTCCTATTGTATCTTTGACTAATGGTCTAGTTAGAGAGGTCCCTTCCATGGAGGGTACGGAGGTATGTGCTTTTGCTGTCAGTGTCACAGGCTTTAAGTCAGCCTCCACTGGGTTGATTTTCAGCAGCTCCGAGTGTAGGGCTTTTTCCAGAAAAGAGTGCAACAGGAAGGCAGGGCCCCTTTCTTTCTGTTTGCTTGGGTCATCACATGGCCTGTGAGATTGGGCCCTTAGGTGGTGGTGGATTCTGTGCTTAACGTCTGCCTCCCACCTTCAAGTCTCCCCGCTATTGAACTCCGTGAACTGTCAGTTTAGTCAGTAACGGTGCTCCTTCTCTGCGTTCCACCTGTAGGCTACGCTTTGTCCTAGGCAGCACACTCAGGCCATCCTTTCCAGAAAGTGTTCCTAAATATATCTGTAAAATAACAATGCTTATTTAAAACCTGATAAGTTGGGGCTCCTGGGTGGCTTAGTTGGTTTTGGCTCAGGTCATTATCTATTGGCTCGTGGGATCAAGGCCCACATTGGGCTAGCTTCCTCCTTCTCCTTCTCCCTCTCTGCCTCCTCCCTCACATGCTCTTTCTCTAAAATAAATAAATTTAAAATCTTAAAAAAAATAAAGCCCAGTAAGTTAAGGAGAGGAGGGAGAGTGGGGGGATCAGTTACTCATAATGCTGTCAGTCTTCATATAGTTCCTTCTATTATGTTTATTTCCTTTCTCTTTTCGTAAGCATATATTGTTTTTTCTACTTTAGCATGCATACATACCCTAAGGTTTTCTTTTCTTGATGCCAATCTCTGATTATTATGTTGGTGATTAATTTGAATAAAACTTGAAATCAAACTTCTATTTATTTATTTTCATACAGAAAATGAAGACCTTTCCAATCAGTCAAAACCTATGCAGAATCAAAGTAAGTATCAAATTTGTTCCAAATATAGTTGAAGTCTGTCCTGGTTGTCTGCTTTGTTATTCACTGAGAACAATTTGAATTGAACATACTTAGAATCTATGCTTTGAGGAAAGTTCCTATTTAAGGAATTTAATCAGTACTTGCTAAAAGGGCTGGATAGTGGTACATTATATACACACAACATGAAATGCACGGAAGTGGATTTAAAATTAACAATATGCCTTTGTGTCTTATGTGAAAAACTTGCAATATAAAAACTTGCAATATTTGAGTGCTATATGGCATTATATCCACGTTGACTTTACATTTATATTAGAAGCCTCATTTTTGTTTTGATATAAACAAACAAGATGATACAATCCTTTTTCCTACTATTTCAAATACTAGTTTTAGATTTAATTATTTTCACAAGTATTGGGGAGTAGCATACCTTAATATAAAAAAAACAAAGGGTGCCAAAGCAGAAAGTGGAATTGAAAAAGAAGGATGATGTGCGCCTGGGTAGCTCAGTTTGTTAAATGTCCAACTTGTGATTTCTGCCCAGGACTTGATCTCAGGGTCATGAGTTCAAGCCTTGCATTGGGCTCCATGCCGGACACGGAGCCAACTTAAAAAGAAAAAAAAAGAAAAAGGAAGATGAAAGGTTGCATACAAAATGCCTGCAGATGGCAGCAGTACTGCAACATTTTCTTTTTCTTCTAGTTGAGGATCTTTTTGGTCTGGAAGGAGATGCATGCTTTCTGATAGGAAATAAAACCTGAGCTCAGTTCTTGTATAGCAAAGTAGCACATGAATCTAATCATTATAGTGCATAGTTAGGAGTCTTAGGAATTCTGTTCCCTGAGCAGGGTGCCTTAACAGGACTTTTCTGCTGGTGGTTCCTAAAGGAGGTAGTATAATGGGATGGAAAAAAACACTGAGACGTTAGGACATCATTTTCTTACCCTGGTTCTGGCACTGCCTAGCTTTGTGACCATATCATTTAACTTCTATGAAAAAGAGGTTGAGGACAGCCCGGGTGGCTCAGTGGTTTAGCGCCGCCTTCAGCCCAGGGTGTGATCCTGGAGACCCAGGATCACAGGCTCCCTGCATGGAGCCTTCTTCTCCCTCTGCCTTTTTCTCTGCCTGTGTGTGTGTGTGTGTGTGTGTGTGTGTGTGTGTGTGTCTCATGAATAAATAAATAAATAAAATCTTTAAAAAAAGAAAAGAAAAGGGTTGAGGAAGCTTGAGCCTTTATGCTCAGCTTCATTAATTTGTTTTTGAAGGGAGCAACAGGGTGTCAAAAAAAAAAAAAAACCACCATTAGGCATAGCTAGCATACTTTTGTGTTCCTATGCTGTTATTTATGTTAGCATGATTAAGATTTTATTTTCCTTTTGAACCATATCAAGAAATAAAAAGATAAACTAGTATAGTGGTTAAGGATATGAGTCCATCAGACCAGGGTTCAAATTTTGATCCTACTGCTTAATAACTGCATGACCTTTTTAAAAATTATTATTGTGATAAGATCTCAATGAGATCTAATCTTTTAAATTTTTAAGTATACAATAAAGAATTGTTAACTATAGGCACAATGTCATACAGCAGATCTTTGGAACTTATTTACCTTGCATAACTAAAATGTTATTCCCCTTCACCACCACTGAAGAGCTGCATGATCTTCTAACGAGTTGCTTTAACTACACCCAGCCACCCATTGCCAGTCTGTAAACAGGTTGTTAGTACCTATCTCAGAGGATTATGTGGGAACAAATGAAATGATAGGCATAAAGTACTTAGCACAGCATCTGACAGATAATGTTTTATGGTTAACAACCAAATTGCATGACAAGAAAGTAGTATTTATTATGGGATGTTTGGGTTTTTTTTTTTTTTCCGATTTATTGTTTTGTTGCATTTTAACTACAGGTACTATGTATGGTTAACAATGCATGACTTTTGCTTTATTATATAGAAAGATCTCCAGCGGAGGCTGCTATAAAGAAAGCTGTGGGACAGTTTGGTCTTACTTGTGATCTGTCATTCACTACATGGTCCTTAGCATATAGTTACATAGGATAGTGAATTCTCAAGTATTTCCCAAACAATACTGACCTAAATAAATTTTTAATACATTATTTACAAACACAAGACTAGGTTTATGTTCCTTGTACTTCTATTCTAGTTCTTATAAAGCAAAGATACAAATCCATTTTGATATATTTTCTAAATTTAAAATATCTCATTATTTTCTTGAAACTAAATTACTGCTAAAGACATGAATATTACCAGACTTCAGGCCTTTTGAGTTTGAAGTTCATGTATTTCTGTATTACTGTTTGTCAATTCTGCCATCTTTCTTTTCTAAACTACCATAAGATTTGTTCAGCCCGGTATAGCATCTTCTGGCCATCTCTTAGTACAAATAGATTATGTATGTGCTATTTTCTTCCACTCTTTTCCTATGGTTCCTTCCCCACCATGATTAACGTAATACATTGCTTGACCGTATCAGCTTCCTTATGCAAAAGTCTTTATAATGCTTACGTTTAGAACCCTAAGTCTTGGCCCATGAAAATAACTTTCAGTTGATTAGCACTGCAAAAGGAATATTCTCTGTTTATAACTAAAACACGTTTTGATATGAGTATGGCAGCAGATCATAGTTGTCATTATAACTTTAGCTCCCTAAGTCATGCTTTCCATTTGACACTTAACAAGATCATCAAAGGGCTAACATTGTCACTAACCTGATCAAGGGAAGAAACACAAATCATCTCCCCAAATACTTAAGTAATTACTTACTGTTTATCAGAGCAAAAATACTGTGGCAAACTCCAGTGGAATTCTTTTTTTTTTTTTTCCTTTTTTTTTTTTCCAGTGGAATTCTTAAGAATAAGTCCTTGGATGGGTTTTAACTATAGATGAGATCATGGTGATATATCCAAGGCACCAGACATTGAATACACAGGTGCCGTGCACAGGGCTAGGTGCTAAGACTTTAAAGAGGAACTAGTCATGGCTTTTACCCATAAGGGGGCTACTAGGATAGGACAAGGCATATAGCATTTGAGATTATATAGAGGAGTCAGTATGCTTGGGTGAGAAAACTATATGGATTATAAACTGGAATATCAAGTTCAACTCACAGAGTGCTATAGTACTGGAGAAATAGGTATGAATCCTGGGAGGCCTGCAGTGACCTAAAAAGAGAGTGATACCCTGAAAGCTCTTAAGAGGGGGAAACAACTTGTTTTATTACTATAGAGAAGTGGTTTGAAAGAGTGAAACACCAACACTAATCACAATTAAAATTTTTAATTTTTTAAAAATTGGGAAAATATGAAAGGAAAGTTAACTTGCTAACTTCCCAAGGCTTCCTCAGTGTGCATTGGAGGGCTCTTTAGAGCAGAGTCTAGAAGACAGCTGGCTCTACCTGAGACTCTAGTGAAAATCAGGGTCATGGAACCTACCAGTGTACAATGCAGTAGCCTATTACACCTGTCCCTGATTTTATTCATGTTTCTTAAATGTTACAAAAATGTTTACTCATTTCTTTTGAGTTAAAATTTGACATTTCAGCATGGTGATAATCTTGCCTCTTTTTCCCCTCCCCTCCATAGCATTTTCTACCCCATCAAGTCAACTCTTTTCTCCTCATGGTTCCAATCCTTCAACACCTGCTGCGACTCCTGTCCCTACTGCATCTCCAGTCAAGGCAGGAAACCATCCATCAGCATCAGTAACTGCTACTGCTTCCGGCCTGAACATGGCGAATACTGTCCTTCCGGTGTTCCCAGGGCAGGTCTCCTCGGCCATTCATACACCTCAGCCATCTACGCCAAATCCAACGGTTATCAGAACCCCTTCCTTGCCGGCAGCACCTGTCACTTCTGCCCACAGTACAACGTCAGCACCAGTCCCGTCGGTTTTTTCTGGCCTGGTTCCGCTGCCAGGTCCTTCTGCTCCTGTGCCAGCCCCTCAGGCTGCATCCACACCTCGGGCCACTCCTGCTTCCAATGAAACATTTGCTTCCACTTCTGCCCCTTTCATTGGCCTCCCCTTTCCTGCCACTTCAACTGCTGCTTCTGCCAACAGTGCAAATTCTGCATCGCTGTCGTCAGTGTTCGCAGGTCTGCCCTTGCCCTTAACACCGACATCCCAAGGTGTGTCCAACCCGGCTCCCCCTGTAATTGCCAGTGGCTCTGCGCCCAGTGTGGCTTGTCCCCTTGGTGTAAATAACCCGCTTCTGTCTGCTTTAAAAGGCTTTCTGACATCAAATGATACCAACTTAATCAACTCATCTGCTCTGTCCTCTACTGTTACAGGCGGGCTGGCTTCACTGTCTTCTCTTACTAATCAGAATTCTGACTCGCCTGCTTCAGGCCCTAGCAAATGCTATGCCCCCTCAGCCACTCCCGCCCCACAGAGATCTTCCACCCCCGGATTGGCCATGTTCCCCAGCCTGCCATCTACTGTGGCTAACTCAGCTTCCACTCCGTCTACTTTGCCCACACCTTCTCCCCTGGTGACTCCTTCGTCAGCTTCCACTTCGGTGCCAGTCAGCTGTGGCTCCTCAGCTCCCCTCTTGCAGGGCTCTCACCCAAGTAACTCAGAGCTGCTTAGTGCGCCTACCCCTGCTGTCACAACCATCCCTGTCATGATCAAGACCGAGCCCACGAGCCCCACCCCCTCAGCCTTCAAAGGCCCATCTCATTCCGTCAATCCCTCTCATGGCACTTTAGGGCTGCCAGGGACGTTGGGCCGTGCCTACACGTCCACATCAGTGCCCATCAGTTTATCTACTTGCCTTAATCCTGCATTATCAGGTCTCTCCAATTTGACTCCTCCCTTGAATGTGTCCAACCCCCTCTCCTCCATCTCCCTGCCACCACATGCTTCCTCAGCTCCCATCACTCCGGTGTTCACTGCGCTTCCTCCTTTTACTTCTTTGACCAGTAATTTCCCTCTAACTGGTAACCCACCTCTTAACCCATCAGTGTCTCTTCCAGGGTCATTAATAGCCACCTCGTCTGCAGCTGTCACGTCAGCACCTGTCCCTCCTCCAAGTTCCACCGCGGCTGTTCTCTCAGGGCTCTCTGCCTCCGCCCCAGTGTCGGCAGCGGCGCCTTTCCCCCTCAATCTGTCCACCGCTGTCCCCTCCCTCTTCTCCGTCACGCAGGGACCTCTGCCATCTTCAAACCCCTCCTACCCTGGCTTTTCCGTTGCTAACACCCCCAGTGTCGCCCCCGCCCTGCCCTCGTTCCCCGGCCTGCAGGCACCGTCCACGGTGGCGGCGGTCACCCCACTGCCTGTCGCAGCCACGACCCCATCACCGGCTCCCGTCCTCCCAGGATTTGCTTCAGCGTTTAGCTCCAATTTCAACTCTGCTCTCGTTGCACAAGCCGGGTATGTGGATAGTTTGGAGATAGGATATGACCGTTCTTGACCCACCTTGTAGATAGTTTATAGTCTTACTTTTAAATTATTCACATGAGTCTAATCTGATTGTTGGGTGACACTAAATTATTTTTTTCTGGGCTGAAACTTCAGTACTCAAAAAACAGAGCTCTTCAGCCATGTTAAGATTGTTTTAGTATTTGGTAATTTATCTTTGTTATAAAACAAAGTATTCTGTGTAAAACATAGACTTATTAAATTCAGAGTATCATACTTTATAATAGAAAGCAAATTTTATGTTAGTAAAGTGGCTGACTTTTATGTCCTTCCAGCAGAGAAGTTTAAAGTTTGTTTACATGTCAGGGTAGTTTTTGACAAATATAGAAGCAGTAAGTTTTGTCTTATCTGCGTTTTGACCTGTTCTGTCGTTTTAGCTTATCATCTGGCCTTCAAGCTGCAGGCAGTTCTGTTTTTCCAGGCCTTCTGTCCCTCCCAGGTATTCCAGGGTTCTCCCAGAACCCTTCACAGTCCTCCTTACAAGAATTACAGCATAATGCAGCTGCACAGTCGGCATTGTTACAGCAGGTAAGCAGGCAAATGGGGCAGAAATTAAATGGTAACATATGTGCATAGCTTCTGTTGTGGTAACCTTGGAGTACCAATAATGATATCCCAACAGAGGCAAAGGTGGCTCTTAGCAGAATGTCTGGGAATTTTGTGACTAATCTCCCCAAATCTGCAAATTATTGTGTTCTTTCAGAAGGATAACAAGGGTGGTGGAATATATTTGTCTATATAAATGGTTTTTTCTGCTTATAGAACTTTCAAATCTTAGTTTGGAGATTTTACAAATGGAATCTTTATACATGACAGTTATACTTGAGCTTTATTTTTTTACAATTTAAGCTAAAATAACAGACCACTAACTCATGTTTTCTCTAGAAAACCTATTGACCTTTTTGAAATAATATTAACTTTTTTTTTTTTTAAGATTTTATTTATTTATTCATGAGAGACACACAGAGAGAGGCAGAGACACAGGCAGAGGGAGAAGCAGGCTCCCTGCAAGGAGCCTGATGCGGGACTTGATCCTGGGACCCTGGGATCACTGAGTTGAAGGCAGATGCTCAACCACTGAGCCACCCAGGTGCCCCAAGAATATAACTATTTTAATGACATTTTTCTTGAGCTCTACCATCTGAAGAATTTCAAGTGTTTCTTGAAAATTTCAGGAGACTGAGCAGGCTTATCTTGCCCCAACATTTTCCTTTCTTTCCTTTCCTATTCAAAATATCTGTAATGTGGCATAGGCAGAAGGAAGTACCAACTTGATTGGATTTGGCACTCTGCTAACCTGCACGTTCTTCTTTCTACCAGGTCCACTCCGCTTCAGCTCTGGAAAGCTATTCAGCTCAGCCAGATGGGTTTCCTAGTTACCCTTCCACACCAGGAACACCGTTTTCTTTGCAACCAGGCTTGTCCCAAAGTGGGTGGCAGTAAATAGATTTTAATTTGTATTCTCCTTTGGAGCGACATCAGAGATGCCTAAGGACTGCAATGAACAATCTTGACTAATATGAAGTTGGCTAAAAGTCAGAAAATGAGAATGAGAATAATCCTGGGGGAATTGGGATAAGAGTTTAAAATACATGGCGATTGCATTTTTTTAAAGGTTTTAAGTCTGAACAGTCCCCTCTGTAAATATGCTGACAATGAATTGTACAGAGAATAGTATTAAAAAGGTGTTTGGGGACTTTTCACCTCCCACCTATGAAATTTTGAGTCGTATATGTGATCTGTGGAGGAAGAATACTAAAGACGAGATTGAACTCTTTATAGCCGAATACAGCCTTAAATCTGCTTGCATAGCATCCACTGACAGAAGTAATAGTTGTGCCTCAGGCTTCCGGGTTGCATTTGGCCCTGGGGGCATGACTGCCCATGGAATGCACAAGTGGTTCTTGTTAGCATCCTTGGAACTCCGTGCTCTGTATGTATCCACAGAAGGGAATTTGAGATCTACAGTTGTTTCTAATTTCTGACATTTATGCTCATACAAATACTGCTGAATTTAACTTAATATATTTCAGGTAAGTGAAAATGGTGCTTAATATAGTCTTTAGAATGACTTTCAGGTGTTTTCAACTAAAAATATATTCAGAACTACTTTCTTACGGAAATGCAAGTAAGGCTTGTGGTAATTTGCCTTCAAAACTTACTAATCTTCAGCAGTATCCAAATGAGTGAGAAACATTTGACTGACCCTTGGGCCACCTCTATTACTCACTTGTACTCTGGAAGCTCTTGGTGAATGTTTACAATCATGGGATGTAGTATTCCTATTTGTACTTAAAGTCCAATGCTTACCTGAAAGGATGATGTGACAACAAATAGAGAAGACTGGCTACGTTAGTAAACATGCAGTGTGTACTCTATTTAAAGATCTGTGGTAGTATATAACATGATTGAATGTCATTAATTAAGTATAAGAACTGCCACATTCGGGGGGATGGGGAGTAGGGAGAATGATTTTCAATCCTGTGATTAAAAGTGTAAACTATAGAATCTACTGTAGTACATTTCAGCATCTAGAAGTTTTACTTTTATAAAGATGGTGTCTGGAAGATGTTGCTAATGTATTTTCCTTCAACACGGGGAACAAACTTTTTAAGTATATTAATAAATATTCCTGTATGGTTAGTTTTTAACAATTTTTTAAAATAAACTTTATGACAAATGTTTTGTGTTTGATTCAGTGCTTCGACAGGCTTTTTAATTTTTCATATATGCTAATACATAGAACATTTTTGTCCAAGTTCAGTTAAAACTCAGTATATACTACTGATTGCTCATTCTTTTATATAGTATCTTATGTGAAAGTTACAACCAACAGTTGAAACAGACTATGCCTTTAGTTATCTACAAACACAGAATGTAACCACATAGTCCAGTGCCAGTTGCTGGAAGTTGTCATTTGTTCTTATTAAGTCTACACTTATAAAACTTTTTAAAGATTATATTATATATATATGTATTGACAATTCACTCAAGTAAATTTACTCACTGAGTAATCTTTCTATAGTGGTACTACTACACTGCTTAGTTTTATTGTCCTATGACTCCCTGTCGTCATAGCAAAGGAATTGTGTCCTGTTCATCTTTTAGATATATTCCTGGCATCTTGTGCACACCAGACACTTAAAGGTTTATATTAAAATGAAAACATTTTTGGAACACTCGCAATAATTACTGGGGCCTGGTTTTATGTATCTCATAATCCTATGAGATAGGTACTAGCAACTTAATTAACCAGATAAATAAATCAAGGTGTAAGTCCCACAATGAGTAAGTGGTAAATTTGAACCAAGCATTTGGTACCAATACCAGACTACTTGTACTACCAAGTGCTTTGAAAATAAGGAAGGGTGAACATGAGTACCTTTCTGCCTGAGGGAGTCCAGAAAGCCTTCTCGGTGACATTAAAGTCTTAGGATGAGTAAGAAATAACATCCTTTATGGAGGTACAAAGTGTGGCAGACTAGCACAGCAATATAATGTCATAACTGGGTAGTTTGGATAAAGTCTGTAGTTTGGAGGACTCTAAAAAAGCAAGGGACCTGATTGCAAAAGGCCTTTGTAAACCATACTGAGGACTTGGGCATCTGTTTCAGGTCAGCAGTTTAAAATAGAAATTACTTTGCAAAAATCACTTAGGCTACAACTGGAGGTTGGATTAGAGGTAGTACGCTGGATCGTTTTTGCAGAAATCCAAAAATGAAGATGATGAGAATCTGCATTATGGAAAAAGATTAGAAATATACCTCTCCATTCTCTTTCCATAAAACTATTGTCATAAGTATTTGCAAACACTTAATTCATCTAATTGGTTACCTTAATTTTAAGTCTTACCACTTGATTTGCCAGGTGAATTTAGTTTGTGCATTTATAAAATATAGTTCATGTCCCAGAATTTTAGAAAAGACTATTTACTCCAAGCCTCATTCTCGATGAAAGCGGGCACGATTGTTTGTGGTGTCTACAAATGGTTAATATGGCAACACTGAGACAGATAGATTATGCTTCCATTATTGCAAGGGCAAGAATGAGACCTGTAACATTTCTTGTAGGCTCATCAGTTAAATGTGGATGGAACAAAACTTTTCAGTATTAGAAACAAGGAATAATATATTTTTAAATCACTTGACAAAATAACAATCAATGAACTTTCTACAATTTAACTTCTAAGGCCCTAAAATCAATTGCTTAAAGAAATTAGACTCCAAAGATTACAGGTAGGGACTTTTTGAAGTCTACTGTACTCTCACTAATATGGCAAGGCACAAAAAAGTAAAAGGTATAATTGAAAAGGAAGCTATAAAACCATGAGATACACAAATATGTTATATTCAAAAGCCAGTTGCATTTTCAAATGGGAGCAACAGCAGCAAAAAAACCATTCAACAACAGGCAACACCAGGCAGTGGAACACTATCTGGCACTAGAAAAAAAGGAGCTACCAAGTACTGAAAAGATGTGGTGGTACCCTAAGTGCATATTACTAAGTGAAAAGCTTCCACATGATTACAACTCAATGACATTCTGGGAAAGGTAAAACCAACGGACACAGTGCAATCAGTGGTTGCCTGGGGCTGCGGGGAGGGGCAAGGATGAGCAGGCAGGCACAGAGGATTTGCAGGGCAGGGAAACTAGGATGCTAGTGATGGATGACATCATCATGGCATTATACACTGGTGCAAACCCATAGAATGTGTGACACTAAGAGTGAATCTAATGCAAGCTATGGACACTGGGTGATAATGACGTGTCCTTGTAGAGTCATCAGTTGCAACAAATGTAAGACTGGTGGAGGATTTTGATAATGGGGGAGCCTATGTATGTGTGGGGCAAGACGTCTATGGGAAGTCTGTACCTTCCTCTCAATTTTGCTGTGAACATACCACTGCTATAAAAAATTAAGTCTTTAAAAAGACAAGAGTGACCTATGACTTAGGAATAAACCATCAAAAGATGAGTAACGACATTATGAAGAATTATCAACTTTATGCCAATCATTAAAGAAACCCTATTTAAGTGGAGAATACACAGCTATCATGGTTACAAATAATAGATATTGTTCTAAAAACGAAGAACCTGCTCTACCAATTACCAAGACTAATAAAGCTGTAGAAACTGAGGCAATGATGTATTAATTGGAGATAACCAAATCAGTAGTAGAGTATAATAAGGAAACCATGAATGCTCACTCTTCCTGGACCAATTTATAAGAGAGCTGGCATGGCAGATCAGTTAAGATATTGAACGATTTGTTTATAAGGTGCTGTGAGAATTGGTTATTTATATAAAAAAATTAAAATGGATCCCTACATTACTGCATGCACCAAAATCAACTCTAGGTAAAGACATGGAGTCAAAAGAGCAAATAACTCTAAAAGCTTTCAAAGAAAACAGGAGAAATCCTGTCTTGTTTCATAGAAAAGGAAGGATTTTAAGTCACACCAGAAACTAAGTATATTGAAGCTTCCTATATTTGACATAAAAGGTATCATTAAAAAGGTGAAAAGATAAGCCACAATGGGGAGAATTATACCTGCCCCTCAAGTAAGTGTCAAGCATCAAAATATATAAGTATATAGAAAATACATATGCATATTAAAAATATATGCAAATACATATAAAGATTACATATAAATCAGTAAGAAAATGGAAAAAAAATAAAAGAGCAAAAGACGTAAGTGCAATACAGGGAGAAGAAAACATGAATTGTAAATAGCCCAGTGAGAATAGTTCAGCTTTATTAAAATTCAGGAAAAACTAAATTCAGATTATAATGAAATATTATTTTACACCCACTAAATTGTCAAATATTAAAAGCTCCAACAATATCCAGTCTCCTCGATGATGAACAAAGGTAATACTTGATGGCAGTACACCGCTAGTAGATGATTCAGCTGATAACAGACCACTTGAAAACAATCAAAATCTTGTTTACAACAATCTTGTAAAGTTGAGCATAAATTCTAGCAATTCCATTTCTGGAATTGCACACTTTGATTTTAGGTACTGGAAGAACTCATATATGCACCAGGAGACATGTACAAAAATATTCATGGTAGTGTTATTGGTAATAACAAAAACTTTAAAATATTCTGAGTGAACAAGGGCTTGTTTGTCATGTGTTAGGAACACCGAAAATGAGCAAATAGCATTAAGCAACAATGCAGATAAACCTTTAAAACATTGTAGAATCATACAAGCAATCATAGGAGGCTACATGTGTATTTTTACATAGGTCAAAAGCAAATAAAGCTAAGTAATACATTGTTTCAAGACATATGCATACACGATAGGGGTGCCTCGGTGGCTCCTCCAGTTGAGAACTGGCTCTTGATTTTAGCTCAGGTCATGGATCCTCGGGTCCTCAGGTCTCAGGGTCCTGGGATCCAGCCCCAAATCAGGCTCTGTGCTCAGTGAGGAGTCCGCTTGAGGACTCTCTCGCTCTGTCCTTCCCCACCCCCCTAGTGCGGTCTCTCTCATTCTTTCTGTGTCTCTCTCTCTCAAATACATCTTAAAAAAGAAAAAAGATATAGGGGCACCTGGGTGGTTCAGTCGGTTAAGTGCCTGCCTTCAGCTCAAGTCATGATCCCAGGGTCCTGGGATCGAGCCCCACATGGGGCTCCCTGCTCAGCATGGAGTCTGCTTCTCCCTCTCCCTCTGCCTCCTCCCACCACCACCCCCTTCGTGCAGTGTCTCTGTATCTCTCTTCTTCTCAAAAAATAGATAAAATCTTTAAAAACAAAATAATTTGTTAAAGATATATACATACATGATAAAAAAAAACATGTTTTAAATGCAAGAGAACAATCAGCATAATTATGGATTGGTGATGGGGAGGTGAGGATAATGCTTATGAAGACTACCCAAATAGCTTTAATGGTGTTGGTTATATTCTAGTTCTGAGGTTGGGTAGTATATTCATTGTTCATTTTATTCAATAAACACACAACATTATATACATATATGTGCATTGTATGTATTATTTTACATGCATCATCAAAATTTCTGTAATAAAAATGTCTATCTAATTGAATGTTTTTAATCGATAGATTATTTCATTGGTGGAGGGTACATTTAGGTAGAGATATTTTATCAGTCGAAAATTGAAAATATTTATTATTCTGGAGAGAAAGAAGGCTGGGCCAGATTGACAGTTTGGGGAGTTATCACCATAAATATCCATGCAGACTTATGGACTTAATTTGTTATTTAAGGATGTGGAAATTCAAAAATTGGATAAATGAGAATGAATAAAATAGAATGGATGATATATCTTGGTGAAAACTAATGAAATCAGAGAACTTCACCAGAAAAGGGAACATTTTCCTAAGGGAGTAGCAAATGTCCTGGAACATATGAGTGCATCTTAGCAAGAAATGATGGTGGATGACAGGTGATGGGAGAGTGTTCCTGAAACCAGAAGCTTAGGGAAGGAGAAAAGTCTGAAGCTAGAATGAACTGTTTCAAGATGGCATTTGCGCTCTAAGATGAACATTCAGGGAAAGTCAAATATGCATATTTAGCGACATCTTGTATGTTAAGGGTGGAAAAGGAATTAGGGCTTCTAAAAGCATAGCTATCCTAAAACAAACAGAAACAAAACAGCTGTCTTCATTTCAGAACTTTGCCCAAGTCCAGTAATTGATATAATGACAGAAAGTAGAAAGACAGAAAAATATTCATTGGGAGCACATTCCAGCAATCGGTGATCTGCTTTATTTCCCCATCCTCACTTCCCTGTGATGGAGGCGAGAAAATTCATTAATGTGGCCCAAGACCAATTCATTTAGACAAAGGAGGAGGAAACATTGAGAATGATCTCATGTTTCTTTCATCTTCTGAAGCCTCCAGCTGTCCCAGGTGTCCCTTGTTGAAATCATTCTTGCTTTCTAGGCTGAGATACTTGAGAGGTTTTGCAGGAAGAAGAAAAACAGTTGCTTAGTCATCTTCCACAGGGATGTATTTGCGGCAAGTGCCCTAGAGGCTCTTGCCAGCCACCACCGGGGAACAATTACTGTTCCTGTTGTTTTGAACCTTGCACCTCCATGACTGGCAGTGCTAGCCTAAGTGATATTTGGCTAATGTTAAGGGGGATTGTATTTAGAAACTAGCTAAACTAGTACTTCCAAAATATTTTGCTACATAACTGTGGAGGGTCGTTGGATTCGGCAGGAAAGCTTCCTGCTCCAGGCAAGGATTGTCTATGACCTAGACACAAGAAATGATGGAAATAGGAGGTTTTCCTGTTGCTCTTTTCCATGTGAGGCTAATCCCAAAATTGTGATGACACGGTGATGAAGTAGAGGCCAGGAGGAAACAATGGAATCTATGGACTAAGTGCAGTAGAACCAGGAACGGATCTCAAGTTTTCAAATTTGCAGCAAACTGGAGAAGTGTTAGGGGAGGTGACGAATGTTTCAACTTACCTAACCAATCACGAATCCATCTCACATTTGCTTGAAACAGGGAAGAAAAGAGAAATACTGTGAAAATTAACCCAACATTCTCATTTTTGAAAGAAGATCACTGAGCCCTGAGAAACACAGCTCAGCTCTCATTCACAGTAATAATAACCATTTATTAATGCTAGTCATGACCCTGAGTATTTTACATATACTATTTCATATACTTCTCACACAGACAACTGTGGTAGAGACCGTTATTGTTCCCATTGTACAGATGGAATAAACAGAACATGAAGAGGGGTTAAACAAGTTACACCATGTCACATAGTCCGTTGGCAGTAGACCCAGGACTTGTTAACACCCAGGGGCCTGCTTTCTTACCCGCTCTGCCTCTGGCATCGTTTCTACAACAAGCCATAACCTAGAATGGATGAGGACAATGCCGAGAAATGTATTTGAAAGCAGACAGTCTCTGACTCTGCATGCACATGCATCTGTTCTAATCTGTTTCTGGTCCCCAGTCTCCTTTCCCAAAGTTCTAATATTCCATATTAATTCTTACCATTACAAACTGTGGATGACAGCCTTGGTTATTACTGTAATTTGAGTTTGGAGAGAAAGCAATTAAGAGTATCAGGTAGTTGGCAAGAGTAACGCACAATCTGGGAGTTTTTTTCGAGATGATGTTGCTGACAAGAAAGTAACCAGATGGTTGGGGGAAGAAAGACCGGGAAAGACAGGACGATCTGGGAAAAATCCTGAGTTTACTTTGTATTGCATTGCTTTCACACAGAGGAAAACAAAATATGATTTGGAATAGTGATAGGAGAATGATGAGCATCATTCAAGGAGAATATTGGTTCTTTCCGTAGTGGAGTAAGAGCTAAGTTATCCTTGACTCTAAGTGGTATGATGAATGAAGGACTCCTGGGACAGGAGCCTGGGGATCTGGATTCGAGAGAGTTTTGCCATTTATGAGCTGTTATCTTTGACAAGTTACTTATTCACTCATTCAACAAGTATCTGTGGGGCATCAGCTATGTGCCAGCGTCGTTCTAATGCTGTAGGTGCCGTGGCAAAAAATAACAGAATGGTCACATCCCTTATGGAAGTTGTCATGTAGGTCAGGGGTCAGCAGATGTTTTCTGTAAGGGGATAGACAGAAAATATTTTAGGCTTGACAGGCCTTCTTTCATCTCTATAGCATGGTCTCTATAGCAAATGTTCAACTCTGCAAATGTGGTACAAAAGGGTCCACAGAGAACACAGAAATAAATGGATGTGGCTGTGTTCCAGTGACACTTTATTTACAAAGATAGGTGGCAGACCAAATTTGGCTAGCAGGCTGTAGTTAGCCAAGCCCTGATCCAGAGGAAGAAACAAACATTAACCAAATAATTAAGCATATGGTAACATGTGCAAAGGCCTTGCGACACAGAGGACATAGACAGCATATTTATACTCATAGAAACCAATAGCCCTATTGTTACGTGAGTGAAGGGATTACCATGTGAGTGAGACTGGAAAGGGAGAGAGGGACAGACTAGCAGGGTCTTATGGGACACTTAGGTTTTAGTCTTTGCCATACTAATGATTGGCAGCCGTTGGATTATTTTAAGCTGGATGGCGATGTGATCAGATTCGAGTTCGAGTTTTAGAAGATCACGCACCGCAGTGTGAAGATTGAATTGAACAAAATCTTGTCATCTGAAAAGTAAGGATAGATATACTTGCCCTGTACATCAAGAGTTCATTGTGGTGAACAAATCACACCAGACGCATAAAAGTGTGTTATAAAATATAAATGATGTAGAGAGTTACCTAGAGATATTTTATAGGAAGCAATGTCAGCAGAAGGTCATGTTCTTTTGAATTTACTCTGGGAACAAGGCAGTCTGAACTCATGAAAGAAATCGTTTTGTTTATGTTAACAGGCTTCCTTCACCAGGGCAACTGCTCCTTAGGGTGCTCACGAAAGGTGAGGGACTTCCCTCACTTGCTCGTTCCAGCTCTCTCCTCTACCCCTCTTCTAAGCACCTGGAGCCCAGGCCTGGCTCCAAACCCATGAACATTGGCCAAGTGTAAAAGGTTCTCAAGAATGAGATGGATCCTGGGGCATCTTCCCCTGAGAAGCAGGATAAAGAGAATTTAGTGGGTAAGTTCCTCATTTCTGCCCTAAGTTTGTTTTATGTACATGAAGGGAAGTGAGCATTGTGGCATTTGTGAGAGTTACAAAGTAGCCACAGGGCGGTGGGGACCTAATACATACTGGGATTGGCTTCAATTCAGTTAGAGCCCAGGATTTAGATTCATTGCTTTTTGTGGCTTTATTTGCTTCTTGACCAGCAGTCTATAGCTTGCTCTTTTCTTCAGTGTTAGATAGAATTTGTATTTATTTTTACATTCTTTTTTTTTTTTTTTTGCATTACATAGCAAAGACATGTGGAATAGGCTGAAATGTATCCATTTTCAAATATCATCTGATGATGCTATGATTAAAAAGGAAAATTGATTTGAGCTGCATCATGTTTGATTCATGGAGAAAAGTTGAGGAAAATAAGTACTAACTTCAACCTTTAATGGCATGTCTGTATTATTGAAGCATTTTTGCTTGTATTGTATTTTTAAGTCCTATAATAATTCTGAGGTCGATTCTCATACAAACTCATATTATGAAGGAGAAAACTGACTCTTGGAGAGTTTAAAAACTTGCTGAAGTTCCAGAAAGTGATAATGATGTTGATGATGATGATGATGATGAAAGATATATGTATATGTGTATGGGTGGGGAAGGATGTTTTAACCCATACTCTCTTTACTTTATAGACATAGGTGGGTGGTTCAGCAGTTGAGTGTCTGTCTTTGCCTCAGGGTGTGATCCCGGGGTCCTGAGATTGAGTCCTACGTTAGCCTTCCTGTGGGGAGCCTGCTTCTCCCTCTTCCTATGTCTCTGCCTCTGTCTCTCTATCTCATGAATAAACAACAACAAGAAAAAAAAAAACCTTAAAAAAAAGTCATAGACATAGAGAACACACTTGGCTATCAGTATGTAAAAGAAAAAGTATACATTTGTAGATATTTACCTAAATTGATATGTGGGAAGCAGCAAATTATCCCTTAGAAGTCTAAGTGTGAGGTCTCTCAAAGTATCTCCCATTATCTTTTTAAACAAGAAGTTTCATGAGACATTTTAGCTTCCATTTAACAAGTGAAGATATCAGCTGGGTAAATGACCTGACTGGAGCCTTATCAGTGAGATAACCATCCATGGGGTTATTCGGTTTTGAGTTTTTAATATAATGAAAAAACCTGCACTACCACAGTACAATCAGAAATGGAACTTCTATGTTACAACTTCTGATTTCTCTTTCTTTTTTTTTTTTTTAATTTTTATTTATTTATTTATTTATTTATTTATTTATTTATTTTTTAATTTTTATTTATTTATGATAGTCACAGAGAGAGAAAGAGAGAGGCAGAGACACAGGCAGAGGGAGAAGCAGGCTCCATGCACCGGGAGCCCGACGTGGGATTCGATCCCGGGTCTCCAGGATCGCGCCCTGGGCCAAAGGCAGGCGCCAAACCGCTGCGCCACCCAGGGATCCCACAACTTCTGATTTCATGTGGTTTTGGCAATTTATGAGAGATAAGGATCAGTCATCCTCTACAGATCTGTGGGATGAGTTTGCCCTTGCCCTCCTCCATCTTGGATACATTAACAGGACAACATTATTTAGTGCTTCAAGCTGTGCAGAAATTTCCACTTACAAATGCTGAGAGAATTAGATGAATACCTGAGTCTTTGGACACCTAGGTGGCTCCGTGGGTTAAGCGTCTGCCTTCAGTTTGGGTCATGATCCTGGGGTCCTGTGAGCAAGTCCCACATCTCATCTCAGGTTCCTGGCTCAGTACGGAGCCTGCTTCTCCCTCTCTCTTTGCCCCTCCCCCGGCTTGTGCTCTGCTCTCTCTCTCACTCATTCTCTCTCCAACTAAATAAATAAAATCTTTGAATAACTGAGTCCTTGTTATCAACTCCAGCAGGAGCCTTCTACGATACTGTGCCACTAGCCTTTTGTATAAGCTTTCAGAAACCACTCGTGTGCCTCTCTTCTCAACCCCAAATTCAGCGACATCACAAGGTCAGATCGATAGAGTGCTATAAATTAGGGCTACCCCCCTCCCCACCCCACAGTTGTTAAACACATGAATTATTTACTCATGTAAGTGAGTAGGACACCACCACTCATTAGCCTTTGACTTCTCTTGCACTCCTTTTTTCCTCTCTTTTTTCTTTAAGAGTTAAAGTGAAGTTAATTGGAATCTTAATCATCCAAATCTAAGGATTTCCTCTCAATGTTAATATGCAAAAAAAAAAAAAAAAATCTTCCCAGGGAGTTTTTAAAACACAGATTTTTGTTCTCATCCCTGGGAGGCCTGGTACTCTAGTTCTGGGATGAACTCAAGATTTTGCATCCAAGTAACTTGCAAGCTGATGCCATGGCCAGGCTGAGAACACACTTTAGGCAGCACAATGGGTTTTTTTGGTGATCCTGTGTTTTCCTTGAAAAATGTCCCTTGATGCAAGCTGTGTGCACATTTCAGAGAAACAGGCAGGAGGGAAGATGAATTTCAGGTGAGGAAAAGACAGGATTTACCAGGAGGGTTTCACTTAGATTTTATGTTTGACACTAAAATCCTTGATCCTCTGGAGAAAGAACCAGGAAGTTGCTGAGACTGTACTTTACCCCACAGGATTGGAAGTCAATAGAAAGAGGAAAGAACTTTTAACACTACATCCCCAGGCCCAAGGAAGCTGATTGTTCTCATTCCACACACCTTTTATGTTTCCCCTGGGAAGTCTGCAGTCTTCCCTGCTCTGGAAACACAAAGGACTTTTTTCTTTTTTTACTAGGCGTGATTAATTTTTTTCTGTTAAAATTCCTGCTTGGGATCCCTGGGTGGCGCAGCGGTTTAGAGCCAGCCTTTGGCCCAGGGCACGATCCTGGAGACCCGGGATCGAATCCCACGTCGGGCTCCCGGTGCATGGAGCCTGCTTCTCCCTCTGCCTGTGTCTCTGCCCCTCTCTCTCTCTGTGTGTGACTATCAGAAATAAATTAAAAAAAAAAAAAATTCCTGCTTAATATTATAAAGGTACCAAAGTTAAGAAAACCTAGAACAGAATTGTCAGGGAGGAAAAATTTCCTGTTACCCTTCAAAGAGTCTTCTGGCTGGCCTCAGAATAAATTGACATGAAATTGATCAACAGGCGATAAATTTAGTTTTGCTCAAAGGGGAACTCCACATACATAAGAGACTCAAAGACAGAAAGGTAAAATGAGGTATATATGTCATCCTGAGCTGAGGAATGAGCTAGGGGCCTAAGGTTCAAAGGGCAAAAGGGCAATTCACAGATCAATAAGATCAGGTGTTTGGTACTTAGAAGTTTGCTCTGCCATACAGATGGGTCACTGAGATAAAATTCATCTTGGTAAGAACTCTTATTCTGAGAACAACCTCCGATTTAAGTTCTTCTAAGTAGATAAGGGAGGAGCAAAAATTTCACTTGAGCTTACTGGTTCTTGATCTCAGCTGCAAAGAGTCACTTGCCAATGTGACTACACTTTGAGGACACTTGTTCTGACCCTTTCAGGATAAATCAATCATACTTCTACCACTCAGAATTAACCATTGTTAATATTTTGGTCAATTTCTTCCAGTATTTTTTTTTCTATGCATGTATTTTGTGCTAATTGGGACTGTATTGTCCATAGAATTTTTCATCCTCCTTTTTTCTTTTAATATCATACCATGGTAATTTCTGGGTTTTCATATAGTAAAATATGTATTTGTGATGTGATATTGTGTAGACATGTCATGATTTGCTTAATTATCTCTCTATTGTACTTTCAGAGTGTTTTTATTTACCACTGTCACAAGTAATACTATCATGAGACTGGACGTAAATCTTAATTAAGGACAAGTGTTTGTTGTTGCCATTGGTAATGCTGCTATTTCATACAGAAAAGGGAGTTGAAGAAGGACAAGAATGATTCAGGCATAGGGGAAGAAAAATCTTTACCCTTTTAGATTCTTTGGCTGGTCTATTAATTAAATGGCCATGAGGAAAATTAACAAGAGAAAAATAAATTTAATTTTGTATGTACATGAACCTCGACAGACACGAGAGGCTCTAAGACAGTCAAGCAATTGAGGATCATATGCTATCCTGAGCTAAGAAGAAGGGGATAGTGGTCTGGGACTTCAAGAGGGAGGAAGATGAAAAGAGCAAATGTTTGGTAAACAAATGTTTGTTATACCAGGCAGAAACAGAGGGACGCACAGAAATTTAAACAAACAGTTCCTGCCAATCTTCCTCTAGCTTGCCATACTCTTTGTAGTTATCTCTGGTGATAGCTCTCTTCCTCGACCAGGCCCTGTATCTAAATTCTCTTTTTTTTTTTTAATTTATTTATGATAGTCACACACAGAGAGAGAGAGAGAGGCAGAGACACAGGCAGAGGGAGAAGCAGGAGCCCGACGTGGGATTCGATCCCGGGTCTCCAGGATCGCGCCCTGGGCCAAAGGCAGGTGCCAAACCGCTGCGCCACCCAGGGATCCCCTGTATCTAAATTCTTAGAGGCAGTTAAGAGGGAAGTAAAAAGCTCTTCTCAAGTCTTTTGGGCCTTGTATATCTTCAGTTCAGAATAATTCTCATGCCAAAGTGGGACATTTTGGGGAGGCTGGTTCTGGACTCCTTCACAAGGAAAACATTCTCTCTTATTTTCTTCTCCTAATGGTACAGGGGTACAGCAAAGCAGTAGCATGAAGGAGAAAATGGGAGGACATATGGTTCTCAGTTTAATTGACTCTCTTGAGAGCAAACAGAATCTCTCCTGCTAGATCATTATTTCCAGACAAGAAACTTCCAACAGATAAATAACTGTGTGACATTGCTGAGGATCATTCTTGACAGTTCAGTGCATTTTACGTGCCACTCATGTCATTAATTCAATGAACGAGTTTAGAATCTACTGTGTAACAGGAGATGGAGACATAAAAATAAAATGCCTGCTCTCCAAGCACTGCAGACGTACAGGGAAGACATTTAAGTTAGCTGAAACTTCCAACGTACTACGGAAAGCCATGATAGAGAGTGTATTAGAAACTCAGAAGAGGAGCACCCAAAGGTAGGGATGAGAGAGAAGAATCTCCCTGGAAAAAAAAGTGACGTGTGAACTGAGCAGTGCGGCTAGGTGAGGGAGAGGAGAGGAGAATGTAGGATATGAGCACGGGACCGGGGGATACAAAGGCTCATGCAAAGGCACAAAGATGTGTGAGAACAGGGTGCCTTTTTACTGTAGGGGGTGTTTATGTGCTGTGAGCACATGTGGCTGAGGCAGCTAGACCCAGAAGTGAGAGACCAAAGCTCAGCCTCCTGAAAAACTGAATTACACACCTGCTAAGAGCCTGTGTGTTGAGCCTTGTCTCCTAAGGCACACTAGGGAGTTGCTGCTGCATTTGACTGATGGGATGAAGACTTATTGCAATTCCTCTTGAGGAAGCTGCAGGGCAAGGTGCATCTGCAGGGAGGTTGTGAAGTGGAACTTTAGTTGGGTGGGTGGGTTTAAATTCTTAAGCTGAAGGGGCCATAAGGTATTAATAAATAGCATTTCCTTTTTTGGACATTTTAACATTCTATTTCAAAATATATCTTCAATATTTATTTAAAAGATCAAATGGTAAAAAGGAACTCTGTATACATGTGTCATAAAGTTCGTGTAACTCTCAAGCACAGATCATCCTTCTGTAGTTGAGATGTAATTATGATATTTGAGAGAACTCATGATTATGAAATTCTGTAGTCATAGGAATAGCAATGGTAAGATCATCATCTAGTTTTGATTTAGTAGTTTTACACTAAAGATTTGGTTTGTCTCTCTCTTTTTCTATCTGTCTTTAAGGTTCTAGAAGTTACCTGAAAGCACTTACAGTGAGGGGCTACATTGCTTTAAGGAACTAGGCACATTGAAGGGTAGGGCTTTATTCCCCTTGAAAATGTAGTTCTTGCCCATACAGAGGAGTCATCATTTGGAAGGACCAGAATATCCACAATGGATATTTAGTATATCTGGTAAATAAATAAATAAATATAAATAAATAAATAAATAAATAAATAAATAAATAAATAAAAATACTATGTAAGTGGTCAAAATAAAAAATTGCACTGAAGTTGAAGACTTTAGTCAAGACTATTGCAATAGAGGAGGGAGGCCAGAACTCAATATGAACCAACGGTCCTGAAACAAAGGGGTAGAGTGTGTTTAAAGCCAGGAGTGATCTCCTCTTAGGACTGTCTTGACCAAAATACACCTCTAGGACAATCCTAAGCAACGCGTTGATTGGTTAGAGGGCCTCCTGATACGGCTCATATCCTTTACGTGTGATTCACTTAATCCTCACAACTAGTTATTATTAACAGAAGAGGAAACTAAGATGTAAGCAGGGTATGTGGCCAGTGGGATGTTCATCTAGCTTTCAAGTGAAGGCATCTCATGTAGAATGTACAGTGAACGACTCCGGGCCACCACCTCTTACCTTGCTGGGTGCTTTCTCCGTCTGCCCACAGGTTTGCTTTGCTGAAGGTTTTCCATTCTCTCTGAGAATGCAGAGCAAGCAGTGAGTTTTCCATCCTCAGTACTAGCTTGATCTTATATCCTCTCATCTTTATTTGAATTATTTATTGAAGTATGAGATACATACAAATACGTGCCCAAGTCTTATGTGTTTATCTTGAAAGACTGACAGATAGTGGCTGGACCACATATAAAATTAGAACTCTGCTGGGGAGTTTGGGCAGCCTGCCCTTCAAAATAATCCCTTTATCTACAATAACCAACCCAGGAAGCCAGCCTGCTATAAGTCAGTCTTGCAAGAGGCCAGATTGCTTTCTGTAGTGACAATTCCAGAAGGCTACACAATAACATAACTATCGGTACCCAAAGGCCAGGACTTGATAAATAACTGACAGCTTCTCTATTTTCTGTCCTGCTTCCAACTTGATACCAACTGAATAAAGCCAAATAAGCACCCCTAACCAATCACACAGGATGGCCTGCGTCCAATTAGCTCCCCTACCGTCTCCCCAGTCAGGCACACCTGAAACCTTCCCCTTTCTCCACCATAAAGCTGTCCCACTGCTCTGCCTGCTTTTGCGTCTCTGCCAAAACATAAGTGACCGAGGCCGACTCTTCTGCCGTAGGACAAGCTCTGAATAAAGAGCCTTTGTTTTTCTCATTGGGTCGGTCAGTACATGTAAGTCTATGTAATCACCACCCTGATCAAGATAAGGAAGATATACAGCACCCACAAGGCTTCCTCATCCCGTCCCAGAGAGTACCCAACCACCAACAACCCCACAAACTATACAGACAGCTACTAGTCTGATTCCAAACACAATAGATTATTTTTTCTTGTTCTTGAATGAAATGGTACAAAATAAGGGAGATCACACAGTATGTATTCTTATACATGGAGTCAAAAAGTATGCACTCTTGAGTCTGGCTTATTTTGTTCAGTATTTTGTTTGAGATTCATCCACGTTTTGCCTATGGCAGTAGGTAGCCTTTTTTCTTCCGGGGTAGTACTCCTTTGGCTGAATGTACCATAGCTTTATTTATTCATTTTACTATTGATGGATGTGGGGGGCTCTTCATTTCTTGAATTTTATGAATAAGGTTGCAATGACCATTCTTGAATGCATTTTCATTGTAATCACCACTCATTTCTCTCAGGTATTACTTAGAAGTGGAATACTGAGTCACAGAGCAAGTCTGTGCTTAGCTTTAGCAGGTACTTTGAACTAGTTTCTCAAGATGATTGCATCTTGAGCTCCCATATATGGAGGGCTCAGATAGCTCCACAACCTTGCTAAAATGTGATGCTGCGTTTCTTCAATGCCTGCCATTTTGGAAGCTGTGAGTTATGCTCTCACTGTAGTAATGCACGTTCTGCTTTGGTGCTTTGAAATGATGTCATGATACCTCAATAGCTATTTCTGCTTAGAGAAGAAATAGCTATTTCATTGTAACACAGATCTGTGGGCAAGGATTATAAGCGGTGTTGATCTAATATTTCAATACTGTTGACCAAGCCAAAACAAGAAATAAGCAGCACGTCACCTCGCCTGTTTTATTTACTGAGATTCATTTCCACCACTAGTGTCATAGAAGTAGGGCTAGTGATCTGGAATAACCTGCCCTACTTCCTGGCCCCAGGCACATTACCAGTCTTGCTTTAAGTGTTCACCCCTAGTCCTACAGGTTTTTAAGTTTTTTCCAGTGCTGGGAACGAAGTCCCAGAGGCACGCCCTTACACGTGAAGCTCGGTTTTGTTTGCCTCGCTGGCTGCGCCTTTCAAGGCAGACATGAACGTCTGTCGGCTTGTGAAGCTCATGGGTCCCCCCTCACTTAGAGATCAAGATGCTGGTGGCAGCACTAACTGGGACGTTTTCTGGCTGCGGAGTGAAGGGTTGCTCTTGGTCACCCCAGGGTCCTCTTCTCCGGGGTCGCCTCGCCGTGCGGGGCCCAGGTTCTGTGCATTGCAGCTCCGCCCTTCTCCTTCCAGGTTGGAGGGGGGCTGTTGGCTAAGCATTCTGCTGCTCTTGTCCAGCCACGGCCGGGCGGGGGGACCCCTCTCTCACTCTGCCAGTGCTCCATTTCCTAGAAGGCCACGCAGCAGGGCTCTGACCCTATTGTTACCCCTGCCGCTACTGTCGCTGTCCTGCTAGACGTGAACCCTCGTCGGGAGGTTCCCCCTCCCCCTCGTGCGCTCCTGGCACAGCGCCCGGGACGGCGGGGGGGGGGGGGGGTCAGCCCGTCCGAGGATGGAGGCGGCCTCGGGGGCGCGGGGAGGCCGTTCTGCGCGGGGCCGAGCCTCGGCTGGTGGCCGTGTGCGGTGGCGACGGGCCTGCGGGAGCGGGACGGGGCTGGTGCCGATGCCCGCGGTGCGCGGGGCCCTGTCCCTCGGTCGCCCCGTCCGCCTCCTCCTCCGCCTCCGGGGGCCGGAGCGCAGCCGCGCGGGGGGCTCGGAGGAGGCTTCGGGGCGCGGACCCGCGTTCCCTCCCCAGGCCGGGGCGGCCGGCGGCGCCCGAGGCTCCGTCCCTGGACCGGGAGGGGCAGCCCGGGAAGACCCAGCGCGCTCACGGGCGGGCGCCGGGCCGGGCCGGGCCGGGCTCCGGGGAGCGTCCGGGGCTACGCGGGCTACGCGGGCTACGCGGGCTACGCGGGCTGGCGTCGGGGCTGCGGCGCCCTTCCGGGGCCCCGAGCGGGAGGCGGACCGTGCAGCCCCCGCCCCCCGCCCCCCGCCGCCCCCCGCGCCCGAGCCCCGCGGCTCCCCCAGGCCGAGGAGCGGGGCCAGCGGTGGGGAAGACGCCCCGGGCGGCCGGACGGCGAGGCCCCCGCACTCCCCACCGCGGAGGACGGCTACGGACACTCCGGCTAGGACGCAGCTGCGCCACCGGCAGGGGGCCTGGGCCTGGGGTGCCGCCGGAAGTGTCCCGAAGATAAGATTCGGGGGGTTATTTTTTATCTATGATAGTCACAGAGAGAGAGAGAGAGAGAGAGAGAGAGAGAGAGAGAGGCGGAGACCCAGGCAGAGGGACAAGCAGGCTCCGTGCACGGAGCCCGACGTGGGACTCGACCCGGGTCTCCAGGACCGGCCCTGGGCTGTAGGCGGCGCCAAACCGCTGCGCCACCCGGGGATCCCAGGTTGTTTTTTTTTTTTTTAAAGTAGAAGTGTTCGGGAGCCCGGGTGGCCCGGTGGGCTCAGCGTCCGCCTTGGGCTCAGGTCTCGCTCCCCCGGCCCGGCCCGGGGCAGCCCCACACCCGGCTCCCTGCTGCGCAGGAAGGCAAGAAGCCTGCTTCCCCCTCCCCCTGCCCCCCCCCCCCCCCCCCCCCGCTGTGCTCTCTGGCACTCTTTCTCTCTCTCTCAAATAAATAAATAAAATATTAAAAAAAAAAAAAAACAGACAAAGCAGAAGTGTTATTGTGGTGCCATAACTCACCAAATCTACAAATCTAAGCCATGTTTTCTAATGATGAACATAGGAATGTAAATACTTAGGAATGGGTCTATCATGAAATATACCAAATTGATAACTATGGGACCTGTCTAGATAAAAGTGGACTAAGCAGAGGATGGTCAAAGGGATTTCAGCTTTATCTGTATTGCTTTGGACTATTACATTTTTTAACAATGAGAATGTTTATATACAGCCTAGGTCATTACTAGTAAGCACTAATAAACACGAATGCAACAAAGATTCTATTAGAATGCACAAAGTGTCTTTATCCTGGATAAGGATAGTCCCATCCACCTCACTATGGTCCAAGGCTTTGGAAGGTGATCTTTTAAAAATACAAATTTTGGGTATGCAGGCAACTCCTTATTCCTATTGAGTGTATCTTTATGTGTATTTAGAGCCTATTAAAGGACATTTGCACAACAAGTTTTTAATACTTAATATATATCTAAAACTTAGATCCTTTTCATCTATCAGAATGTAATAATTGAGAAAGTACCTGATGAGTTCTGGTGCCAGGCATGGGGAAGTAGGCCCAGTGTCACACTATGCAATTGATGAGAGTGTGGACTGGTACAAAATCATTGAAGGGCACTTACCATCTAACAAAATTGTAAAAACTAATCTCTTGGACCAAACACTTTCACTGCCAGCCATTTATCCTACATGATTGTATAAAAACACATATTAGGGGATCCCTGGGTGGCTCAGCAGTTTGGCGCCTGCCTTTGGCCCAGGGCGCAATCCTGGAGTCCTGGGATCAAGTCTCGCATCAGGCTCCCTATGAGGAGCCTGCTTCTCCCACTGCCTATGTCTCTGCCTCTCTCTCTGTGTCTCTCATGAATAAAAAAATAAAATCTTAAAAAATAATAAGAGGAGAATAAGAAGGAATGAGGATTAAAAAGAAGTTGGGATAGTGAATAGAAGGATCAAATAAGAATAAAAAGGTCAGCCTGATTTGTGTGTTCTATAAACTAGAGTTGTAAGACTTGAAGTGATTAAAGCTATAAAGTTTCGGTTATTGGAATATGATTTGAACTTAGCATTGCAGAGCACTATTCTTGAAGCCAAAATGCCCCTGTTATCATAATGTGTGATTAGCAAAAAGACATCTGATGTAATGAGCCAATGTAACAAAATTCCTCTAGAAGTCAGAAATGTCAAATATCAGTGTCTGACACATCCCTGTGATATCTGTAAAATGGGAATAAAGGTAGTAATAGGCATGTACTAATGTAGATGTTAATGTATGGACCAAGTGCCATGGAAGAATAACTTCATTTAGTCCTCATCAAATCCTTCAAGGTAGTTGACCTCTATCCCCAACCTACAGATGAGAAAGTGGGGGCTCAGTAACATTGAGTGGCTTATCTAAGGCACGGCACTTGTAGATAAGAGAGCTCTCGTGGAAACTCATACCTACGGGCTCTTCAGAATGTTTTTCCTGTCATCCTGCCTCCCTTTGGGGATAATTGTACCTACCTCTGTGCTTCAGAGATTGTCTTGAATTTCAACATGGAGAATTCTGGGCACCCAGGAATATGTCTTTTAAAATGGTACCCTAGTGATTCTGATGGAGGAAGTCTATGAATTATATACTGGGTAACAGTGTTTTATGTGTTTTGAGGATAATAAACCATGTCAGTCCTACTAAATATAATGGTAATTGTTATTATTGATTGCTATGAGATTTTCTTGGAAAGGACAGGTCAATTTCAACCTAAAACTCTGAATGAATAGTGTGTGTGTGTGTGTGTGTGTGTGTGTGTGTGTGTTTATTGCATTTACAGGTGTGCATGAACTTCAAGCTCCTTGTCAGCGCTCCCAGGCATGGCCAGCCCTCTTGTGTAGTAGCCTACTCATGCGGCTGAATGACTTTTCTAAGAACCATGTAAGTAGAGGATGGTCAAAGGGATCACAGGCTTGCTTTCTCTTCATTTCTTAGGCATCAGCAGTAAACGGCTTGGCGTGTGTGGCTGGATCCTGTTTTCCCTTTCTTTGTTGCTGATGATCATTACTTTCCCCTTCTCCATATGGATGTGCTTAAAGGTAACACCCTGGGAAATAAACTGGGCTCTTTCTATGAGCTGATGAACCATTAGGACTAAATTCTCTGCCTTAATCTCTTAGATCATTAAGGAGTATGAACGTGCTGTTGTATTCCGACTGGGACGCATCCAGGCTGACAAAGCCAGAGGGCCAGGTAGGACACCCCTGACAAGGATCATGGGCACCTAATACCTATAACTGTTACCACCAAAATTTTCCCCAGCAGCCTCTCTTGATAAGCAAAGAAAAAATCACAGGAAGCTGGAGCCCCTTGCCTGTTTGTAAAATGGGAAGATGTTGTTCTGCTATGCGAGTTAACAGGAGTGACCACTAGACCACTAGTTTGAGAGGTCGGAAATCTGACCTTGTTTCCTAACATTCCCTCTGAGAGATTCAGTGAACAAGAGCAAAGACTTGCTCTGTTACATTGGCCGGACTTCACTTGTTATCAAGACCCCTAAAAGAAAGATAGAAGAATGAAGGGAGGGAGTAAATGGTCCAGTAGATGATTAAGTTACTCAAGGAGACTATTCCAGGAGCCGGTTTTTGATTCTCACTCTTTGAAAAGAGCTAATGGAAAAAGTAAAAAGGAATTTCTTCTCCTGGCAAGCAGAGTAATAGAAAGCTGGAAGCCATTGTACAATTCCTTTGATCAAATGTTGTGTTTCTTTCCATCCTTTCTCTACCTTAGAATGAAAACTGTTCCAAATTCTTCATGTTATAAGAAGATGGGATTTGGTGGAAGTGGGGGGGAGGGGTGGACATGGGAAAGTGTTAGGTACTAAAACTCTAGAAGTTAGGTATTGATTTAATTCTCATAACTTCTCTTGGTATGTATGTAGTTGAACTATATCAAATTGCTAATATTTGTTTTTGATTCTCAAGCATGACAATTTCACATGATAAATTCTAATGTTTTGAAAGGAGAGGTCATAAAGTACATTTTAAAAAGTACTGTTATTTGCAGTACTTCTCTAGTAACATTTGTTTTCTGCCTCCTATTATGACTATAAGCCCTTGGGGGTGGGGGGCAAGAACTTTCTATTCACTGCTATACTGTATGTGCTCTGTACTTGGCCATGCACTATGGTAGGCACTCAGATATCTGTTGCATAAAAAAAAGAGAAATTTCAAAAGCAGAAGCTTGTTAAGAGGCTTGGTCATTTCAAGTAGTATAATCCTACTTGTCTGATTTCATGAACAATGTATGGGAGAGAGGGCAAGAATGACTTTTTATGGTTGTTCTTACGAGTTTGTCCAAATATAATTCATTCAACTGAGGTATAACAGACCAAGGTTTACCCCATCCAGGTCGTTGCATCTGGTGGGGCCGAGCTTATAAGTAAAGTAAAACTTCATTTGAAAGAAGTAGACTAGCTATAACTTGGAAGTCTCTAGAGAAAAGTGTATCTCTTTTAAATGAATTTTCCCAGAAGATTTCACCACTAAATGTCCCAGGATAATTACTCTCGTCATACGCGTCTCTGGGGCAAATGAGTCCCCTCAGAAAGCCATAAAAGCTAGAGGGAAACAAGCCAAATTGCCAATTGTTTTCCATTAAACCTCTCCACTTTTGTAAATTGTAAATTATTCCTTAATAATGGAAAGTATTAATAATAAGTGTTACCACTTCTTGAGCACTTAATATATACCCAGCACTGTGTTTAGTACTTTATTTCATTATCGTGTTGAATCATGCTTAATCCTCGCTACCATCTTCTAGAGATTCAGTAACTGAAGCTCAGGAAAGTTGTATGTGTTCCCAGGTCACAAGCTAGTAAGTGCGAGGGCTAAGACTTAACTGTAGTTTTAGGAGTCATGACCCCAACCAGTGACCTGGCACCAAAAACGGAGGTAAATTAGGCCACAAGCCTCACTGCAAGTCTCAGGAGAGTTCAGAGACCAATGGAAAGAAAGCTCCTTAGCAGTGTTTTCTGTTGATGCTACCAGCCATTTGCATGGTACACAACCTACAAACTTGTTTCTCCCTTGAAAACAAAAACAACAGCACGAAATCTTTCTGGTGAACAAAAATGGATTGGTGTCTCCATCTTGCTGACATGCCTTGTGGTTCTAATCTTTGTAACTCTTGCTGTAGAGAACATTCACCAGGCTCATGTGAAGGATTCATGGGATCCTCAGTTGAATTTCTGTATCCCCACCCTTCCCCTACCCAGCCCCAAATCCAAATACTTCACAACTCAAAGAGAAGTGAAAGTGTTTATAATTGGGGGATGCCATTATCTTTGAACTAGAACATAGCTCTGGAGAAATAGCAAATTCTGAAAAACATTGGTTTTAGGGACTTGGAAATATATTTTTTTAAGATTTTATTTATTTATTCATGAGAGACACTGAGAGAGAGAGACAGAGACATAGGCAGAGAGAAAACAAGCTCTCCTCAGGAAGCCCGATGCGGGACTGGATTCCCAAACTCCAGGATCACGCCCTGAGCTGAAGGCAGAGGCTCAACCGCTGAGCCACCCAGGGGTCCCAGGACTTTGAAATTTTAAGGAGATTTTAATTCTATTTCTTCAGTATTATTGAAGATGAATGAGAAAGCTGACAGTCAATGATATTTAAGATAAAATATCTATTACTTAAATCTTTTTTTGTACAGATATTTTTAATAAGGACACCAATTTCCAAAATATCTTTTTAAATTAATGTCAAGGGATGGCTGGGTGGCTCAGCAGTTGAGCATCTGCCTTTGGCTCAGGGCGTGATCCTGGGGTCCTGGGATCGAGTCCCACATCAGGCTCCCTGCATGGAGCCTGCTTCTCTCTCTGCCTGTGTCTCTGCCTCTCTCTCTGTGTCTCTCATGAATAAGTAAATAAAAAATATTTTAAAAAATTAATTAATTAATGTCAAGTTCAACTCGGGTAGAAGAAGGTTGAGTGTTTTAAAAGTAAAATCTAAAAATTAAATGTCAAGGATCTTTAGCTTTTTACCACAAGATTTTAATTTCTAGGGAATCACTTTTTTTTAGTCACTGACTGGAAGGAGGAGCTAATTTTCCCTAAAGTTAGAGGAGTACATATTGAAGATTGTCTGAGAAGCGTTTATAGTCTCATGAAAATAATGTGTCATATAGTTAGGAGATAATTTGTTGTAGTTAGTTTTGATAGGATAAACTTTTAAGCTATCTTTTGTTTTTTATAGGTTTGATCCTGGTCTTGCCCTGCATAGATGTGTTTGTCAAAGTTGATCTCCGAACTGTTACTTGCAACATTCCTCCACAAGAGGTAATGCTGGGTAGAAATAAAACCTGTATCAGGCACCTGGGCCACTCAGTGGCTGAGCATCTGCCTTTAGCTCAGGATGTGATCCCAGGGTCCTGGGATCCAGTCCCACGTGGGGCTCCCCGCAGGGAGCCTCCTTCTCCCTCTGCCTGTGTCTCTGCCTCTCTCTGTGTATCTCTCATGAATAAATAAATAAAATCTAAAACAAATTTAAAACCAAACCAAACTAAACCTGTATCTTCCCCATTACATGGACAGTTGAAGTTTTACAACATGTTTTCAAACTGTAAGGGACCTGCTTGAGGAACCAAAGGTGGGCTTTGCTTTTCCAATTGAGAATAAAGCTGATGGCAAGGGCTGGACTGTTATAAGATTTGCAATGACTTGGAGGGGCAAATCCCAGGAAAGAGAGAGAAAAGATGCAGTTGGCAGAGAAACTGGGATGGAGAGCAGTAGATGAGAGGCTTGGAAGAGTCAGATAAGTCATATAAAGGAACTGGATTTAATTTGGTGGAGGGCAGGATCTGGTTAGGATATTATCCTCACTCTCACCTATCCAGAAGGTTTTTTAGTAAAATCTTTAGCATTCACTTTTTTTGTGAGTGATTGGATGCAGCACAGCTGGTGGGTGTGGGGAAAGAGCACAGAGCCCATCTGCATTTGGATTTCAAATAATTCTTTCCAGTTCATAAAGTGCTGTAAATAAATATCCAAGGCCAGTAGCAAGGCAATAGGGAAGAGAAACAGAATTACTAAGAACCAAAACGATCCAGGAAAACGAAAGAAAATGTGAGTAGGGCCTATAGTGCAGGAGGGCAGAAATGATAGAGGATTATGAGTCAATGTTCATTTTCTTTTCTCTGGTCCAGGAAACCCAGTCAAGACTCAGCAGTTTTAGTGACCGATCATGGTTCTTTTCTGGCTCCATAGTCCATAATTCTATATGGGAGTAGAGAGTTCTAGGTTCTGCTACTTTGGGTCTGCCAGAGGACTCTCAATGGCTGCAAAGCACCTTGTCACATTATTCAGAATATTAACACAGAGCCTCTATAAAAGCAAATAGAGGGGCTCCTGGGTGGCTCAGTCGGTTAAGCATCTGCCTTCAGCTCAGGTCATAATCTCGGGGTCCTGAGATCGAGCCCCACATCAAGTCCTACATTGGGGTCCCTACTCGGTAGGGAGTCTGCTTCTCCCTCTCCTCTCCTCTCTCTCTCTCTCTCTCCCTCTCCGTCCCTCCCTGTCATATAAATAAATAAAATTCAAAATAAAAAATGTTTAAAAAGCAAATAGATTTGTGCTTATTCTCACCATGTGCTTATTCTCACCATGGCAAATCATCACCAACAAAGATGATATCATACTCTAGCCAGGGCAGATTTTTGGTAATGTTGGCATCATGCTCTCCTCCTGCAGAGAGGGCTCTTAGGCTGCCTGACACTTTGTCATTTGCTGTGAAAGTCATAATAAACATGTGATTTTCCCTATCCTTGCCCTCTAGATCCTCACCAGAGACTCTGTGACTACTCAGGTGGATGGAGTCGTCTATTACAGAATCTACAGTGCTGTCTCAGCAGTGGCTAATGTCAACGATGTCCACCAAGCCACATTTCTGCTGGCTCAGACTACTCTGAGAAACGTCTTAGGGACACAGACCTTGTCCCAAATTTTAGCTGGCCGAGAAGAGATTGCTCATAGCATCCAGGTAAAGATGCTGAGAATGAATAGCCTGTATCTTTGGTTCATTTATTTTAATTATCAGACTATCAAATATCAGTAATTCAAAGAACCCCTCTCATGTGCATGCATGTGCATTCACACATGCAACACACACACACACACACACACAGCTGCTGTAAACGCTGACCTTCAGTTTGTGGTTTTATTCCTTTACAATCACAAGGTGTAGATTTAAATATCTGAGCAGGAGGAGGAGAGCTGTAGGAATTGTACACCTTATCCATTTTCTTTGGAAACTTGGAAAATACAAGTTAGCATTGTACACATTAGGCTTTCCTGAAGAGGTTAGCATCCTTTTTAGTTGAAGTTGCTCCAGAAGGGCCACCACTTCTCAAACACCCCATGTCTTTCTGCACTTTAGTGGAATATTAGAGCAGGATTCAATTGAGACAGCAGAGGCCTGTGATCCCTGGAAAATCTGACATGGCAATACCTATATCAGTAATTATGTTAATAGTAATCATTATTCTAATATTGATGAGAATGTTGCAGGAATCCATCTCACCCCTTGCACGCCCTAGTTTATAGACAATTACATTTCTGTGTGGTCCGAAATCAATTGTACTTTGATTCTGAACCTCCCTTCTGTAAGTTGGGAGGGAAATTCAGCTTTGGTCCTTGGCATCTCTTTCAGGACCTATGGTGGCACACAGACCCCAAAGTTTTATGAAATATTGTCAGTTCTGTATAACTCTGCAAATCAATTGTAAGAGCCCCATGAGTTTGACAACTCAGATGTTTCCCCAGCTACAGTCCAGTCACTGGGTTCTTGGGAGGTCTCACCATGTCCCACAATTCTGCAGAAATCATGGAAAGGCAAGAGATGGCTTGCCACTTGGTAGCAGAGATCTCTGCCGCTGCCCTCTGAACTACCCATCTGGTCTCACTATTTCTCAAGGCGTGCATTTTCATCCCTCCCTCTGCAGGATAACCAACGTGACATCATCGGTGGTCTTAAGTTTTTACAAAGGACAAGTATGTTTGATTTTAGGCTGCTTGTGCTATATATATATATATATATATCTGGCTACCTGGGGAGTAAAACTAGCCCACAGCAGAGGTTAAACAGAGCAAGGCACATAATATCTCAAAAAATACCCAATAACATTTACTGAGCAATTGTGAGTCATTGGTAGATCTCTCACATGTATTATCTCCAAATTCCATAAAAATCCTGAAAGGAAACCTTTTATAGATGAGAACACTAAGCATCAGAGAGGTTAAGTGGCCCAGTGACTCACAGCTACAAATGGCAGGGCCAGGACAATATCCAGGAGTGTCTGAGAAGCCCATGTGTTGCTGCCTACTTGATGTCATTGACAAGAAAACGTGGGGTATTTGCTCAACTCTAGATGGATGGCACATACTTCATTAGGAATAGTTGAGGTGGGGGGTCCTGGTACGTCCTGAAAGATCTGTCAGTTTAAGCTTCTGAATCCTTCTTGGGAGTCACTTCAATTCCTGGGAGTGATCAATAAGAACTCCTTTTCCTTTCCCAAATTGTCTCACTCCAAATGCTGCAAATACTAAAGGAGACAAAGCAGAGGAATTTATCTTGCGAATATAAAGCATGTCAGAAATTTACATCATCTGTGTTCTGATCGATGTCCTTTCTTTTGCTTTGGAAACAGACCTTACTCGATGATGCCACGGAGCTGTGGGGCATCCGGGTGGCCCGAGTGGAAATTAAAGATGTTCGGATTCCCGTGCAGTTACAGAGGTCCATGGCGGCTGAGGCTGAGGCCACCCGGGAAGCCAGGGCCAGGGTAAGGGCCACTCCGTCCACACTGGAAGGCAAAATGCCCAGCTTTGGAGCAGATAAAGATGGACGTTGAATGACAGATCAGGCCTTCTCAATTATTTTGATAAGAATAGGGGTTCTTTTTCATACTTTTTACTGAGAATTTCCTCCTGAATTAAAAGGTAATAGGCAGCTTAATACATCTTGAGGATTTTTTTAAAAAGATTATATTTTTATAAAAAGATTATATTTATTTATTTTAAAGAGGGAGAAAGAGTAAGTGTGAGCTGGAGTGGGAGGCAGAGGGGCTTTGGGAGAGGAACAAGCAGACTCTGTGCTGAGTGCAGAGCCTGATGTGGGGATCAATCTCATGACCCAAGATCATGACCTGAGCTGAAATCGAGTCGAATGCTTAAACTGACTGAGCCACCCAGGCGCCCCTATCTTGAGGAGATTTGGCAACAGGTCTTGGGTCAAGGGGTGCTCAGTAAATGCTTAGTGACTTAGCAAGGTGGGTCCCAGGTCTGGCTGCATTTCAGTCCCCTAGACAGAACTGACGACAGCAAACAGTAATTCTCAGGCCTCACCTCAGACTCAGTAAGGCAGTCTCTTGTGGCTTAAGAATCTACATTTTTATAAAGCTAGTAATTATGACTTTTTTATTATTATTGAGGTACAGGTGACATACAATGCTAGATTGAGTTCAGGTGTACAACATACTGATCTGACAATCCTATATATTTACTCAGTGCTCACCCCAATGGGTGTAGTCACCATCTGCTATAGCCAACCTGGTGCCTGTCTTTTGAACATTGCTGTTAAGTGTGGTAAGTTGTGCTGAACTGAAAGGGAGTGGTGATGGTGATGATGAAACACAATCCAGGTTAGAATTACAAGACGTGAGCATACCCTGGCCTCGAATGTTCTTGTGTCTGTTGGACCTGCAGCCTTCATGTCGGATGGATTTTCTGGAGTATCAGAAACCAGATAAGATGAGAGGCCTTTTGTATACTTCCTCAAGAACTAATGAGTTTTTCTCTACCCTCATCCCTCCCCCATCTCTGGTTTATCTGGGAAGCTCCAGGAGCGTCTCACCAGTGGACTTGGTGGGTGGTTTGGCACAGAGGTAGTGAGTACCCACTCCTGAGGCAACCGAATCAGCCTTGGGCAGGAGAGAACTAGAAGGGAAGCCAGCACTTAAGAGAGCCTTCCAGTGGGTGTTGTCAGACTGGCACTTACTGCTCCTGGTTAATCAAGAGCAGAGAGACTTGAAACAGTGCTTACATTGTAAGAGTGAGGCTCAACTGGCAGCAGAATGCAAGAAAAACATCTCCTAGGGCGAGTAAAAACAAGAGAGAGAAGCCAGGTGGAGGCCTTGGATTTCAGACTTCCCTGAAGGCTAATGCAGGGTTGGGGGCTCCAGAGAGATCTCCGAACAGAATTAGGGTGACCTCCCAGTCTACCGGGCTGGGTTAAAGGCGGTGCTCGTATTTGGTTTGCAAAGGAAATCTAGGGACTCATAATTTGTCAAATATCTCCCCGCTTCCTGCAACCTCCTCAGATTCTCCTACACCATTAGAATGCGAAACTGTCCCCCTTGCCAAAGAAGTAACTGGATGAAACCCGCGTGGCAAAGTGGGGTCTGGCAGAGAGGCATCAGGATGCCGCTGCCAGAAAGGGAAAGCCCTTGTTATAGTCGCCAACTTTTATGTCTGAGCTCTTTTTAAAAATTTTTATATTTTTAAAGATTTTATTTATTTATTCATGAGAGACACAGAGAGAGAGGCAGAGACAGAAGCAGAGAGAGAAGCAGGCTCCCTGCAGGGAGCCTGATGTGAGACTCGATCCTGGGTCTCAGGATCACACCCTGAGCCCAAGGCAGATGCTCAGCCACTGAGCCACCCAGGGGCCCCTATGTCTGAGCTCTTTTATTTCTGCCCCTTTTAGGTCCTTGCAGCGGAAGGAGAAATGAATGCCTCCAAATCTCTGAAGGCAGCCTCCGTGGTGCTGGCCGAGTCCCCCATAGCCCTGCAGTTGCGTTACCTGCAGACTTTGACCACCGTGGCCACCGAGAAGAATTCCACCATCGTGTTCCCTCTGCCCATGAATATCCTGGAGGGCATTGGTGGCATCAGCTATGATAACCATGAGAAGGTTCCCAAAAGAGCCTGAGGTCCTCCCGCTGTCGCCAGCCATTGCTTTGGGAGTCCCTTCTAATTCTCAGGAGAAGCCAGCAGCTAGAAGTGCTGAGAATCGCAACATCACAGAAGCAGAGGGACTCGCCGCTGGAATAGCATTAGCAGGGAAAAGCCATAGAGGCTATTAAAAAAAAAATGAGGGCTGTGTACTACCTTTATTATTCAAGAGCATTAAACGACTTTGCATTATCCTTATTAGTCATTAGATAGCAGGCATTCCTGATTAGAGCAGGCGCTTTCTTGCAGTAGGGGGAAAAAATCTTTGGGTGACCGTGACTAAGATTTCAGCATTATTTTTGATTGGTTTTAAGAAGCCCTCTAGATAATTTATAAAGTAACAGAGGCCTCCTATTTCTATTAGATACTTGCTTTTTATAATGCCCAAGTGACTACTTGCTAAATCTCCAATAATTACAACACCCCCCCACCATGTTTGAAAGTCTGATTGATTTTGGAGTGAAAGACCCAAGCGGCATTGAGGTTTCCAGCTGCAAACTTACAGCTAGCCCAGGGCAGACTGCACCCAGCTCTCTTGCTGCCTGGCACCCTGCCTGGAGCGGTGGCCTGTGCTCAGCCTCTGGGCACCTTTGTCAGCTGGAGGGAGAGGGCACAGTACTTACAAGTGAGAATGTTTATAATGGGTGCTGTCGGTTGGGATCACTGGAGAACATCATCCCGTGGACTTCATGTTTTCACCCATTACCAGTCCTAAGAGCCACCAGTTGTCAAGAATTGTTTGCAAACTCTATTCTCTCCCTCGCAAAACCCTCCAAACTGTTGAAAATAAAGAAGCCATAGAATAGAATACAGATGTGATGCATTTTAAAAATTGCTTTATCAGAGGTTTTTTTTTTTTTTTCCTACCATGGTACAATTTTCTTTTGAGTTCCATTTTGAGAGACAGGCTAGGATTTTTTGTTACCATTTATTGCATGTCTGCTATGTGTTAACACTGGGCTCAGCCCTTTATGGATGCCAAGGGGTATCTTTATTTTGCAGATGAGAAAGTGATATCAAGAGGTTGAATAACCTGCCCAAGATCCTGCAGCTAGTTTTGGGTTAGGATTTAAAACTAGGTCTGACTCCAAAGTCCTTGCTCTTAAACATCATCCAGGTTTCCTTGGGGGAGGTGGGAGGAGGGCAGGGATGGGGCTCTTCCCATTCCCTCTTGTATTGCAGGTTCTGGAAGCGTAGGTGTCCACTACGGTTTTGCACTGTCTTCAGGAGCGTGAAGACATGCACGCACATGTGCACACACACACCCCACCTATCTCACGCTCCTTTTCACAGTGCCTACATACTCTCTAGATAACCCCAGCCTTACATTCTCCTCCCCCAACGCCCTCATCTCTGCTCCCCTCCCCTCCCCTATGTGTTCCCCTCACACACATCCTGTCAACGTACAGATACTTGCTACATGTAAATGTAAAATAGGGATCGCATTCTACCTTTGGTTTTGTAACTGCTTTTTTCATGGAACCGTATCATACTTGATATAAATTCTAGACAACTCATGGTTAATACATTTTTAGTAGATTCTACTGACTCTATAACTCTAGCACTCAACTTTAACTCACTGAGGTTCATTTTTTTTTTTTCCTTAGAAGCTAAACACTTGCATTTTAACAAGAACTGGTGATAGAGACCTATCATAGCTCATCCCCAGCAGCCAGAATCCGAGTCGATGAAGCGCATAGACACATAGCCAGTGACTGTACATCTAATGAATGGTGGTGCAGGGACTGACCACAGGCTTGGACACCTGTGGCATTGGGGTCACCTGAGGGGGGCGGCCCTACCTGTACAAGGACAATTTTTGAGTGCCCTTCCTACTCTGCTTCCAGAAACCCATACTTCTTTTGTTTTCCACGATTGCGCTAAAAATGCAAAACTTCATGTCAATGTATAGCAAACTCTAAACTGGTGGTTCTCCCTGAAGGTCAGAGTTCTCTCACTCATTAGATACTCTTTTTTGAAATGCACAGCCCACTGGCATCCTCCTAGCGCCAGAATAGGGCGTGAGAGAGAGCTGTATCAGAATCTCTGGGCAGATGTGGTTTGGAAACTCTCTGGGGGATTCAAATTACTCCACTCCTCCGCATTAAGCCTCATTAATTCTTTGGCATTGTGATAGGTCATTTATTATATTGCTTACTAAGGGGCTGACTGAAGAAGTCTCCTTTGAAAGAAAGTATTTTGGGGGGCAAATGGCAGAAAAGAATCAGGGAAGGTCAGGGCTCTCTTGGAAGGGAGGAGAGCTGGAAGGGAGGGCAGGACCAGGGCCGACTAGGGGGAGGGGTAGTTAGAGGGGGATGACTGGGGGAGTGGGGGTGGAGGAAATAGCAGACAACCTCTCAAAGAGAGGGAAGCATCCAATCTTTTCAGGTGCAGACCTGGATCATAGTAATCCCCAAGAAGATCTTTTTCTTTTAAGATTTTATTTATTTATTCATCAGAGACACTGAGAGAGGCAGAGACACAGGCAGAGGGAGAAGCAGGCTCCCTGCGGGGAACCTGATGCAGGACTCAATCCCAGGACCCGGGAATCACACCCTGAGCCAAAGGCAGACACTCAACTGCTGAGCCACCCAGGCGTCCCCAACTATCTTCTTTATCTGTCTCACACTCTGGGCCACTATCTATCTGCCCAGTCCCCCAAGGACCAGGTACCAGACAACTAGGGACAGCCCTATGCCCCAGACCCCACTGAAATTACTCGAATTGGTTAATCCCCAATCTGTTTATCCTGCTGTGGCTGTTTCTGCCCATGGAAACTAGTGCTTTTGCCCACATTTTCTCTTGTTCCCTCTACCTCAGGACTGACGCTGTGTGCTTCCCTGTGTGTGGCCCCTTGGTGTAATGTGCCAGCTCCCTTTGGGATCTGTGGGTATAACAAACGTTCTTTTCAATGGCGATTGTTTCTTGATCTGTTGGCTTTGTCATATCTGAATAATAATAAAACTTAACTTTAAAAACACCGAATCATGAGCCTGGGGTTCTCATCCCCATAGAGAAAGTACTTTCTCTAATTTATCTACACAGAACAGACACCTGTTGTTGTTTTCTTAAAGATTTATTTGTTTGTTTAAGAAAGATGGAGAGAGAGAGAGGGAGGGAGAAAGAGAATGAGGGGAGGGATAGAGGTAGAGGGAGAGAGAGAGAATCTCCAGCAGATTCCATGCTGAGGGAGAAGCCTAATGCGGATCTTGGTCTCATGATCCTGAGATCACGGCCTGAGTCGAAAACAAGAGTCAGATCCCCAACCGACTGAGCCACCCAGGCACCGCAGAGCGGACACCTGTTTTACCATGCATAAAGTGACTCTGAACATAATATACTCTACGTGGGTCATACCCACAGAAAATCGTATGTCTGTAAACTACAAACAAAACTTCTTTGATTCAGGCCCCTGCTTTGGAGGCCTTCTCTGAAGACACTTGGGAATCGCCAATGCCTCTTAACTTAGTGGTGTCTTTAGAATTCAAGCCAAGTGGTGGTGTTCGTGTGCAGGGGGCAGTGGGGCTTCTGTCCTCATCGGAAGGGGCAGAATGTGTCAGGCCACAGCCACTGTATTTTATTTATTTATGAGAGACACAGAGAGAGGCAGAGACACAGGCATGTGTTGTAATGCAGCGTATGTGTTTCAGGTTCATTATCTTCTGAATGGTTTCACCTCTGAGGAAATCCCGGGGAATATTTTTACCTCTTTTTGCATACACCCTTCTCCAGATGTTCTCCCCCTGGTGGGTACCCTGCCTCAACTTCCTTTGAAGATAATCTGTGCCCAATAACCTTCTCTACCACCTTTAACCACTTTGCAATCAGTCACACTTAAATTTCGAGGATGAGATCTTAGCATCTTGAAATGCCTTTCAGTCTGCTGGGAGTAGGATTTTCAAAACTTGCTACCAATCTTCCTCCGTGGCAGCTTACTGGCATAGCTGTTGGGTAGGGGGGAATCAGTATTGTGTGGGCTCAGATTAGCCTAACTCTGTCTGCTCCTCCTAGTCAGGTCTACCTTCACTCATTCTGGCTTGGAGAATTTTTCCTTAAAGTGGGTGCCTCTGGGGTGATTGTGAATTTATGGCATGGAGATTTTATCTCCCAGTCAATATCCAGGTGTGGCTGGATCATGAATCTACCCTTCCTTGGTCCCCTGCCCTAACTTCCTGAAGGCGAGGCTTTCTCCTTAGTAGCTGGGAAATTTCCCAGCACACACGCTTTTTCCTTTTCTTCTATAGTGAAGATGGACTGATCTTCTCATTTCTGTGGCTGATCACAGCGTTTCTGCTACAACTGGCCACTTCTTCCCCCAGTGCTCCACTCCTTTTCTTGAGATTATCCTTCAGTAGCTCTAAAAGAGGCTGTCCTTGCATTTCCTTCTGGTATTAAATAGTTGTGGCCACCTATTAAAAATCTGACAATATAAGAAGTCAAATGATAACTCCTTTGTGTAAGTCCCCCAGCAATGGATCTAATTAGTTGATTCTTCCTCATTTGTGCAGCCTGGCAGGGTTTCATACCTGTAGTAAGGCCTAGACACTCTGCTCCCCGGGACAAAGTTACTCACCCAAATATGTAGTTTCTTCTAAGTATACTTTGCCCCTGACAGGCCTCCAGCTGTGTCTACACCTGTTACCACTGGTGAGTAAGCACTGAGATGCTGCAGGTAGATCCTGATGAGGGGCGGCAATATTTGGTCCACCAGCATCAGAGAGGCACTGGGAGCACAGGTCCCATCCTGGAAGCCTGAAGGAGCTTTATGCTTCAGACCCAGAGCAGAAATAACTGGCATGCATGGCAGACTACACGAATTCTTGGATTTTAGTGTAAACAAAATTTACAGAACGAACCACAATCCCTTGACCATGTTAACACATTTATATTTACATGGGCTTTATTTATATTAAACATGTGATATATTTCGAGAAAACAGTTGTAGTTAGGAAACACAAGTGGTAGCAAGAATTATTTTAGACACGGAGGGAAGACTGAATGCCTCCAAATTATTTGCATAATTGGCTTCTCAGGGATAAGCTTCAATAGCCAGCAAAAATGAAGTACCCTAGCAAATAAACAACAACAACAAAAAAAAACCTAGACCCTGTTAGTTTTTGCAGAATTCCCATGGGAAAATCACGAAGGCTATTAAGCTCTGAAAATAATTCCATCACACACAGATATGTCACTCAGTGGCTAGATAAATATAAATTTACTGAGTGTTTTGGAGGGCTTTTGGAGGAAGCAGGCACTTAATGCAATTATAAAACACACAACTCCTTGTACAGGCTGAAGTTTTCTTTTAGAGACAAATGGGCTTAAATAATACCTTGCCAAAAACTTGAATTCCTAAAACCACAGAAAGAGACCCAGCTTTGTCCTTGTAATGTGTCTTTTTGTAATGTGCTCCATTTTGGGCCTTACAGAAATGATTTTTTATTCTTACCAGTAATTGCTTTTCTAAGATTTTTCAGTGATTTGTATTGTAACGCTCTTTATTACTAATGTTAGCTTTTAAAAACCCACATTTCTCTCTTTTCTTTCTTCTTTTCAAAGTCACAGTACTGATGATTTTTATGTGAAGGGACGATCCAAACATTGGGAAAATAAATATCTGTAGTAGAAATTCACTTAGAATTTTCAAGGAATCGTGTGATCAGTGTAGGCAACATTTGGCTAATAGTGAAAGGAACACTGTGCATTTAATAATTACAATTGAAAACACTTCAATGCTGTTAACATTTTAATAGTTTTTTCGTTTTGCCATTTATTTCATCACAAAGTATTCAATCATACAAAACAACTTCATATACGTGATCTCTGGCCTTTTATTTTTACTCAATTAAACCCTTAAAGGGATTGTGTGTGTGTGTGTGTGTGTGTGTGTCTTAAATGTCAGTGTTGAAACTACTGAGAGAAAATCAAAGCACAGATCATCATTACATTATTCAATATGATGCTTTTGATCTTTTGAAGGGAGCTCTTCTTTCTATCATCCAAAAGCCTTAACATTTTATAAAGAAGGGACACTGCACAAATGCTAGGTTTACTTACTAGCTTTCAGATGAATAAGAATGCTAATTATATAGTGGAAATGGCAATGGTTTCAAAACTAAAAGGGAAGCGTTACTGGAAGAATGTAAATCTCAGAGGAAGAAAAAAACCTAGTCAATGAAAGAAAGGAACCAAGTAAGGAAGAAAGGAAGGAAGGAAAATAGAGATGTCATAGCTACAGCAGGGTTTGGTTTTGGTTTTGTTTTTTTCTTCTGGATGTTGTTTTTAATAAAACAATACTGAAAAAAGAAGCATACACAAACAGATATAATGGAAAAGGTAAAACATGTACTTGAAAGATAGGAAAGAAAGCAAAATTGTTTAAAAGTCTGTGAATTTAATATTCTGGTCTGTTTTCCCAACAAAATTAAAATTGGAGGGAGGCTCACATTAGTATAGTTTGTTTCATCAACTTTAGTTCAACAGAGAACCAGTTTTCTTTATTTAAAAGGTTTCTGTATGATCTTTCCAGTGAAAACTGTAGAAAAATATCATGCACTTCTATTTTAAAATCTTATTAAAATCAAAATAACTATCAAAGTTTAGTCTTTCATTCTTAACATCAAAGGATATGGCAACAAGAAGAAATAGTGAAGGAAACTTTGAACCTATGGATAATATTTTCTGAAAATTTTTATGTCATTACTAGGCAACACTGGAATCAATTCTAGGAAAACTCTTATTAAAGAAACGTAGTAATCTTTGAACTAATGTCAAAGAAAAATCCCACGATAGTGTGTTTACACAAATGACCACTCTGTTGACCTTCTTCAAAATCTCCATATGAACCCTTTCAGTTAAACCTGTATGTAGGGTCATCTTTTTCTAGAAATGAGATCTTTGGTTGTTTTTATACACACATGTGCCTGTGTGTGTGTGTGTGTGTGTGTGTGTGTGTGTGCGTGTGCGACCGCGCGCCAGATAATAGTAGTATTTATAGTTCTCTGCCAAAGTACTCATTTCTAAGCCATGGGAGTTGGTCTGATTGAACATTTAAGTCCTATTCATCATTTGCCCTACAGTTAGTAAAAACACCTGTTTTCTTCCTTTTGTTATTACTTTCATGCCTAGAAGAAATGAGTCTCAAAGAATCATAGTTCCCTTGTTTTTCAAATGAATACCATTATGTAAATTTCAATTTTGCAAAACACTTGGATCTTTAAAGATTTTTTTTCTTTTTTCCTTTTAAAGGACTAACTTGGTCTCTAAGTCAAAAATAAATATTTTCAAAATCGGAGCAGAAATCCCATTTCCAACTTTAAAAATCTAAATGTCATTAGATTTTTGCTCATCAATTCTGCTATTATTGTTACTTTACTGTTTCTCAATCTAGGACTATTTTAACCCTTAGCACTGATTTGTATGAGGAAAGTCTCTGTGATTTTCATACAAGTCTATTTCCATTTTTAAAGTCGACCCTGGGGTTGGTACCCTGGAAAAGACTTAGAGGTATGATGACTTAATAAAGAAGTTGTTTGAGGCTTACAGAACTAAATCCCTTCATATTGAGCCTAGAGTTGGTCCTTCATATAACAAATGCTATGCAGTAGCGTGGTAGAGGAATTCTAGTTGACAGTGTGGATGCTCGCGGGAGAATGCACTTCAGGAGGCGTTGGGGATGTTAATGGACGGGAACAAGAATTGATGTGCCATATCCTATTCTTGGAATAAAGTGGGCCTGTCCTCCATTAAGAGGAAAAGAATATGCAGGGCTACCCACATCCCTGTAATGGATTCTCTCTGTGTAGATTTGTGAAGGGCAATTCCATTAAGTTATTGATCTGAAATATTTTGCATTACAACTATGATCAGAATGATCCATAGCATCTGGGGTTCTTTTAGATGAAAAACAGCAGACTCCACTGTCGGTGCTCTGGAGAGATTTTTAAGTTGTGGTTCACAAACATGCCTGACTTGTTCTTGGTCCAGGGGAAAACGCAATGCAAATCTTGATTCCTGTAGTCTAAAGGAAGAACTACATTTGATTATAACCTGCCAGAAGACCAGGGAGGATATCTTGGCTTCTGTTTAATCTCTCCAAGTGGCTAATCCTAGGTGAGCATTTAGTAAGTGTTAACAGAGAGAATGAATTGTAATAAATAAAACCATCATTACAACGTAATGATGTATTGTAAAGCTTATAGTTCACGTGCTAGGAGAGCTCCTAAGGCTTCATATATATTTTTGTGCTTGGGGTTTCCTATGCAGTACAATTTCAATTATATAGTTTAAATTAAGGTCAGAAGCTACTGAGTATCTAAGGAGTGATTATAGCTTACATCCTGTTGTCTATAGGAAGTTATTTTATGTAATTGTTTTGATAATACCAGCATAATTCTCTAAAAACAAAATACTGGAAAAAGGGTCTGTTTTATTGAACAATAAAGCATTTTTGCCTGATTCTCTTTTCCACTAGAAACGGTATTTTTATGATTAATGTATATAAAATCACACATTAAGTAAATAGATATAAAGAAAATGATGCCGAAATCTAAGCATTTTATACTCAAGAAAGCTGTATCTGCCTATTTCCCACAGACCACAGACTGTTTTCAAGGGGAGGAAGGAAAGGAAGAAGAGAGAAAGGAGAGAAAGAGAAGGAATAGGCAGAGAGGAAGAAACTTTTCTTTGTTAAGTAAAGATAGACAGGTCCTGTATTTTGTAAGCCCTCCAATTCATATATGGCAGTCTCATTAGAAAAACTAATTGTATTGTGAAATCTGATATCAAACCAGTGTGGCCCAAAGGCTCAAAACAGACTTGTGGTGATGTTGCTTCAGTGATTAGTATATTCAGTGATAGAGTGGCTCACGATTGCACGAGAGTCAGGCTCTGAAGCAGCCTACTGCTTCCCAGCTACTAAAGGAACACAAAGTCGACTGAGAGGACTTGCTCTACCAGTCTTAGTGAATTGAACCCAGTGCTAAGCCGTGAAAAGGCTTTTCGAAGCTTTTGAACGCTATTTGAAGCTGTTTAACTCATGCTCATTCCTATACAAGTTATGAGGTGACTAAAGTAGCTAAGCATGTACCAGAAGGCAAAGCAAAAGAAAAGGGGATAATTATGGAAGCATTCATGTTTATTCGACAAATGAACTCCTGGGCTATACAGTCCCTTTGGGGGACTTTTGAGTTATAGGTGGTATCTATAAATCCCCAATGGAAGGAGACTCTAGTCTACCATATTCTTTGAAAGACTTTGAATGTGAAGTGCAGAGCTGCCCAAAAGAAGAGAGGTATTAGATACTTCTCATCCGTCTCTCAGCACCAGTGTAGATTCCTTTTTTCAGTAAAGAGATGGATGGGGCTCACGGACACCAGATAAGATCCATCCCACGAGGATGTCCAGTGTGGCCAGGCTATGGAAGCAAGTGAAGAGATTCTAGGCAACACTGGAGGATTGGTTAGCCCCTAGGTACAGTTCTTTTTCTCCTGACTTTATTTTTGCTTGAAATACATTTACTAGCTTTTGGAAGATTGGTCATTGGACAGCTGACATTTTCCTTCCCTTTCCAACTGAAATTTTTGCCATTTGGTGAGAGTACATTTTTTTTTTCAGAAAGGCGATGGGAGCCTTGCCAAGCAAGCTCACTATGTTTCTTGGTTTTTAACACCGTAAGCAGTGTTACACATTATATTTCCAGATACCGAGAGGGACCTTGCAGTACCAGCTCACTGAACTGGAGATGTCAGAGAATGCTGCTCTCCTCCCAGATCAAAGAAGATGGCATCTCCAAGGCCATCTCTGGAATGACAGTTGCAAAGATTCCCATTTTTAGACCAGATGTTGATTAGAAAGTTAATAAAATGTCCTGTGGCCAATGTAAGTTCTGGACATGGTTGTGTGATTATACCACTCTGAGGGTTAGCTTCATGTATCATCTGTCAGAATGTCTTTTATTCAATAAAGTATGTAGAAGAGGCATTTGGTCAAACATATTATATTAATAAATACCACTTTCTCCCTCCACCACCCGTAATGAGATTTCTCATTATCATTTATGGGTTCAATACTGCAAATATCTAGGCTCAGTTCTTAGAGAACATTGTCTTATAAATGTGAATCTAAGTCTATAGCATTTCTTCATCATCAAAACTCCACCAACCCTCTCACTTCCCACAAATGTTGAGCACCAATAAGGTATACTATATCATGCAAGAGCTTGACTACAGGAGAGTCTTTCTTTGACAATCTCTTCCAGCCTTAACATATTCTTTGGTTTTAAGTTAAATAAGCAAATAAAACAAGGAGGCTCTGACGAGGATGAAAAACAATTCAAATCCAAGCTAGTGAGTTACTTCCCCTCTATCTTTCCTTCCATTCCCTTCCACGTAGTATAAAAGCTGAATTATGGGTTGAGCCACCCCTGGTCATAATTCTATGCTGTTTTCGCCCATGAGAAAACTTGTCCTAATAAATGGTGTGTTTATTATTCTTGCAGACTACTCATTAATACCTTTCTAGGAAGAAACTGTTATACAATGAATAAACAATGTGGTAATTGCACCTTTAAGATTCGTACTCATATAGCAACAATAGACTTATCTTAAACTTCTGAGAGAGTCTGCAGCACCTTTGAGTAGATTTGTCTCCACTGTGTAGAGAAAATGTCTAAAATGAGAAGTCCATTCCTGGCAGTCCATCTATGGCTCTGTGTCCCTGTGTCTGCCACCTTCTGGGCCAGAGGAAAGCTGTGGTCTGTGGTCTGCATTTGTTTCTTTGATGCATGAAAGAGTAGACACAATTCAAATCCAAGGTTATTCATCAGTACAGTCAGGTCTTCTGAGTAGCTTTGAAACGGAAGCCCCCAGTTCTCTGCTGTTTCCAGAAGCATTTGGGTTTCTACTGTTTTTCTGAGGCACTTGGGGAGGAGGCTGAGTACCACCTGTGGTCATCAAACCTCTGAGCTGTCACAGTGGTGGCTCTGCGGAGGCATCATGGGCTTGCTGCTGCCTGAGCACTTTAGAGCATCCTTTCTCCTGGCGCCCTTCTTGCTCTTGCACATCATCACTGTGATGGCAGCAAGGCAGAGGGTTAGCAATCCCACCGCGATGCCGCCAACGACTGTGACCAGGCTGACCTCAGAGCTGGGACGGTTGAGCTCCCGGGGGAGGACGCCGTCAGGAGGAACTCGGCCTTGGGGGATCAGCTTCCGGCTGCTGCGGTCCAGGGCAATGTGCTGGATGTTTGTTCCCCGGTTGTTCTCAGCACCTATTTGCCAGGCCAGTGGGGGTGAGCTCCTGATCTCCCTCTTCTTCCGGCCCTTGCTAGTTGCCTGGGGCTTCCCTGGTCTCACTAAGGAGTGGTGCTGGTGCTCAGTGCTTCTTTTGCCAATGCCTCGATTGGCGTTGTCTTTTGATCTTACTGTGTAGACCGTGTGTATGTACCATTCTCGGCCCAGAGCGACCTAGAAAACACAACTCTATTTGTTAGAAAATTAAGTATCATGCCAACCTCATTCATGACTACTGCAAGAGAAACGAATGGCAGAGACCATAACATAATTTATTCAGTCTACAGAATTGATATACTTAATGTTTCTGCATGTGTAGTATGTGCAAGGCTTTGTGTAAAGCACTCTGAAATATTTTACGTGGCTCTTGAGGAAGTGTGTGCCAGTAAATACTTGAAATCTGTGACTTGTAGCCATTGAATGTCAGCACTGTAAAGAACTTTAAATATCACCCGGTTTGGGGTGCCTGAGTGGCTCAGTGGTTGTCTGTCTTCAGCTCAGGTTGTGATCCTAGGGTCCTGGGATCAAGTCCCACAACGGGCTCCCCACAGGGAGCCTGCTTCTCCCTCTGTCTATGTCACTACCTCTCTCTCTGTGTCTCTCATAAATAAATGAACAAAATCATAAATAAATAAATAAATAAATAAATAAATAAATAAATAAACAAACAAACAATCACAGGGCTTAACTTATTAATCTAAAAATGGGTAAATAAGAATGTCTAGCAGTTAACTAACTTGCCAATATCACTCAACTAAGTTAGTGGTATCGCTTCTCGGCCTTTTGGTTAAGATCAAGTGAACTAAGTTAGTGGCAGAGGAAGGACTAGAACTCAAAACTCCTGACCCATGGACTCTCTCCCAGTATATCTGGCTGCATATTTACACATAAGAGGAGGTCAGTTTTTCTGCTTTTTCAGGGCCTGTGAAAAGAAGGGATTGTCTGATGGCTCTCTGAAGCCGTCAGGATTTAGAAGGGGTCTAATGCATTCAGAGTTAACAGTGAAAACAATTTTCAAAAGTTATTCAAAATAACAAATATACTTCCTTAAGATTCTTTCTGTAGTTTGAATAAAGATAACATGTTTGGCAGCCATCCGCCTGCCTGGACAATTTTCAGTAAATTTCCTAAAAGGTGTACTTGCTTCCCCATTCACAATGGGAACACATCTCGCAATGTGTTTGTCCGGAACACAAACACATCTCGGAATGTATTTGTCTCATTTGCCCGCTCAGTCTTATGGTCACCTGTGCCTCTTTCTACTGTCTATTGCTGGGTTAGGATATTCTTAGTTTATAAAACTTTTGAGGGTGGGGATTTACGAGTTGTGCACACTGGTTTTTCTGAATCCAGCAGTTGATACAAGATCACTCTAAGATGATCATGACAAGTCAACAGGAAGGAACCTTTGGGAATAAGAAAAGCAGAATTTCCAAACATCGGACTTCGATTTACATTCTGGGCTGAATAAGGGTCTTCACTACACATAGACTTAAAATAATGCACTAATGAAAATAATAGCAGCTAGAGTTCAGAGAATGCTCACCCCACGCCTACTCTGGTATGGGGTGTGGTTTACCTACATTATCTTATTCGATGTTACTGTTACTTATGCAATATTACTATCACTGCCATTTAGTATAAGACACTTGGATCATCTCAACATTAAGTAATTTGCGTGTGTTCACAGAGCTGTTTTAAGTGGCTTACTACTGGCCCACCTGAAAGAGTGGCATGGAGTCGACTTTAAATCCATCAGATCCAGGCTGATTCACTAAGAGAATAGCTTCAGGATCATCCATTGCTAGTTTGGCATTAAACAGGACATTTCCAAAACTGATGGCTTGTGTCTCTGGTTGAGCTTTGTCCTTAAAGGAATAAGGAAAATGAGGAGTGCTGTAGATCATACCAACTTTTGCAAGTACAGAATGTTTTCTTTAGTTTTGTGCGAGTACAGATTACCTTAAAATGTCACCATTTACTTTCATTTGAAAAGACGCTATTGTTTTTGAGTATCAGACGCACATTTAACTTCGAGCATCTATCTTGTTCATTGTTTGGGTCAAAGCACTTACCACAATTTTAAATCTATATAAGAGTGAAGGAGAGTCGGCTAAGCAGCCATATTCTGCATTTGTGGGATTATATTTGGGAACATAGCCATCAGCTCCAGTGCACAAGAACACCTTCTCAATGCTGCAGTAAAAGGAGTCACCCAGATTCTGGACAGGATCTACCATGACACGACCATAGATTATATCACCTGAAACAGAGATGTGAAAATGTCACTTCTGTCCACGTGGCACTGCAAACAATTTGTGACAATAATGCCACTAGAGAGCACTCCCTTCTTTTCCTCCTCTGGCATCAAGTGTTGAAAGACCTTTAGGATCTCACTCACTCCCAGGCCTCAGATTCTGAGACCACTTTGGGGACCAGGCCACAAGTGACTGAAGATTTATTGACCCTTGAATGCTCGGTCAGTAGTGGAAATAATCTCAAGGCTTGGCCTATAATTTAATATTCATGATTGTACTGTGGTTAAAGTCAGCTTCATATAAATAAATAATTTATGCAGAATGTAGACTAATAAAGTCTATAAAAAAGAAAAGAGTGATAAAAAGCTGAGTTGGCTTTATTTGATTTTGAAAGAGAGCTTATGGAAATTCCCTAGTAGTCAATCATGTATTTCACAGCTATTACTATGTGTGTTAGGTGTTTTGCCAGGTGCCAGGAATGAGCCACTGGACCAGACAGATCTAACCCTTGCCCATGAGGCATTTACAATCTCAAATATCTGTAGTATTTGTTCCAAAAGTCACTTAAGTAAGGGAAATAGAGATTAACTTCCCCAGAAGAAAAAACATCCAGTCACATATATCCAATTTCAGTGGCCTTATGCTATCCTGGCCAAAGTGGTAAAGATCCAGTTATCTTCACAAAACCATCCCATCACGTTATAATTTCCCCTCTCAAACATGATCCCAATAAAGCAAAGAACAACAGATGCAGTGGCAAACAGCAGGTGTCGCATTTATGAAATGGATACCTTCTGTGAAGGCAACATCACTCTCTTGCCCAAATCCCATGGATCCGTCAGACAACCAGAGACTCTTCTTGGACAGGAGGTACATTTGGGTGTTCAAGCTAAACTCAGCCGCCACTGGATCACTGACCTAAAACCGAGTGTGAAAGTCCTTTGAGATGTTGTCAATTGTTCTGGGGGTGCACACAGACATTATTCACAGACACACACATTCGATGACATGTAGAACACTGAAGACTGCACTGCAATTGTCACATTCAAAAAGAAAAAACTAATGTAGGGAATTGTAACATGGGCTTTGAAATTCTTGAGAAAGTAAAACTGGCGAGTTGAAATTTTTTTACTCCGACTAAACAGCATTACTCCAGTTCTTTTCCATTGGTTTAACGGGGTTTGTAAGGGACTTGTACATGTCCTGGTCAGGCAAAAGCCAACACCTAAGATAAGTCCTTGGACACAAAGTGCCATCACATTTCTTTTAATCCATAATGGCAATTAGGCACTTTGAGATGGCATGAATGACAGGACATTTATTTCCTTGAAGATCAAGAACAAGACAAAGAAGGTACAGAAGAACTCTGGGGAGAGTCCTCAAATCTCCAAGGTGGCAAACTCCAGAAGGAGACAAGATCTTGGGAGAAAAAAAAATAACCCTTGTGTCCTCTTCAACTACGGATTTTATATCCTGGACCAACAACAAAGGGCAGTTCTTTCCTGCTTCCTTCTTCTCTTGCTTCCTTCCTATCTGCTTTCCTTTTTTCTCAGCATGCAAGAAGTCAAGTCACTATCTGAATTTTATTTATTTTTTTACTGATAAAAGTAAGCCACGACCTCTTAAAGCAAGATTTCACGGGAAGGTAACTCCAAGAGACGCACCTGCTGGAATCGTATGTCGAGGTCAAAGGTGATGGGCTCTCTGGGGCTGCAGGTGACTGGCAGGTGGTACTCCTGATGCGATGGAGCAGTGCAAGGTAGCAGTTTCACGGTGTAGGTCCCCGAATAGTCACGTACCTTCAAGGAGAAGGGAGAACATTCATTTTTCATGTAAGGATCTGAGATATGGTCAAAGGCAACAGAAAAGGAAAATTAAGTAAGAGCCTGAGTTACTTACTGCAAAGTCAGACACAAAGCTCCACTGCTGCACTGGCTGGTTATAGGTTGGTTCACTCCTGATGAGGCGCAAGGAGAAGGTCAGGCCCGGGTGATCAGCTGACATGATCATTGAGCTTGTAAAGGATGCTAGAAAATGCCAACAATAAGGTGTATAAAATAAATAAATACGGGGGATCCCTGGGTGGCGCAGCGGTTTGGCGCCTGCCTTTGGCCCAGGGCGCGATCCTGGAGACCCGGGATCGAGTCCCACATCGGGCTCCCAGTGCATGGAGCCTGCTTCTCCCTCTGCCTGTGTCTCTGCCTCTCTCTCTCTCTCTCTCTCTCTGTGACTATCATAAATAAATAAATAAATAAAATTTAAAAATAAATAAATAAATAAATAAATAAATACGGTAGAATGGTTGTAAGAGCGCATAAGAGTTTAGAGTTTTCCAAGTACCTTATCATATATCGTTTGCATTTATTCTTTTTTTTTTTTAAAGATTTTATTTATTTAATCATGAGAGACACACACACAGAGAGGCAGAGACACAGGCAGAGGGAGAAGCAGGCTCCATGCAGGGAGCCCGACATGGGACTCGATCCCAGGTCTCTAGGATCACTCCCTGGGCCGAAGGCAGGCACTCAACCACTGAGCCACCCAGGCATCCTGTTTGCATTTATTCTTAATACTAAGCCTTCAGAAACAGAGTGTTGGTGTAATTATCCCCATTTTGTTCCCAGAGAATACGGACTGAAGCTGATTATAGTGACTCTCCCAAGATCACACAGCTAGGATAGGATATGTGCCTTCTGATTCCTAATTCAGGGCTTTATCCACTCTATGATTCTGTCAAAAGGGAATTGTGTAGAAATGCTCAAAGAGTTCAGGGCTACTTTCCAGGGAGGCACAGCAGAGCCATAAAAGCTTATGTGAATGTATTTATTGTGTGCCAGAGCTATGAGTTGAGCTTTAATCTCTCAGCCTCCACATAGCTGGGCAAACCCAATTTCTGAGTGGAATCTAACTTTAATTAGATTGCCTGCAACGGTGTCTAAATAAGGATTCAGTTTGCCAGAAAGGTAGGCATGTGGGAGGGACCTGTAAAGACCAAGAAATCCTTTTCCAAGGCTGTCAATTAGAGTAAAGCAAAATGATTCTTGAGTCTGTATTGTCATTCAGTTTCAGAAAAATACAACGAAACCTCTTTCTCTTCTGATTTTTCAGCCCTATTCCCTCCTTTGTTTGGAGCTCAGAATCAGAAAAACGAAGGCCGTAGAAGACAGTGAGTGAACTATTTTTCCCCGTCCATCTGACAATAGTTGGCAAACGGGCAAAATATGCAAAACTAAGTTGGTGATATGGAGAGTCAAATAAAATATTTCTAATAAAATGTCCTTTATAGTCCAAAAAAAGCCTGGACATTGGACTTTAGTGGCTGCCTCCTTACTGGTATTCAAAGCTCAGTGTGCCACAGTTAGTAAAATGACATAGCCAATCTTTATTGAAGATAATTAGTTCACATGTCTGAAATTTAAGTGTTGCAGTGAAGTGCCACTTCCAGCTCTATTATAAAGGTTTCTCACAGTGTCTAGAAAAGAGTTATGAACAGAGAAGTCCTTGCTGAACAAATAACCTAACTTCAACTTTTTATACAATAAAATTGAAATAGAGGAGGAGATTATGGTTGCTAATGCTCTTTATCCAAGGAAAACTCCACTTGAACCAAATGCAGTAGAGTTTTCTTTTAAATTTGCTTTCATCATTTTGTATTTTCTCTCAAAGTCTACATCGATGACAATGGTTTTGTAGCTTCGGAAATGTAGCTGAGCAATCATCAAGCCCTCCTGTAGAGAAGTCACATTGACAGTTCATTTGAAATTAAAGGTTTCTTTTTTTGTCTTAAGATTTTATTTATTTATTCATAAGAGACACAGAGAGAAAGGCAGAGACACAGGCAGAGGGAGAAGCAGGCTCCATGCAGGGAGCCCGATGCGGGACTTGATCCTAGGACCCCGGGATCATGCCCTGAGCCAAAGGCAGATGCTCAACCACTGAGCCACCCAAGTACCCCAAAATGAAGGGTTTCAAAGCTCACTGGGAGGCATGTTGAAACACGCACACATGTGGATATGGAAAAATCTGTGTCCTGTTGTATAGGGAGTGGCTCCTGGTGGATAGCAGGGCTTACCGGGATGAGACAGCACAAACAATCCATGGAACTGAGCCTCTGTCTTGAAGTTCACAACCAAGCGCCCCTCTTCACCAATGCGCATGCTAGTCGGGTAGAGAGAACCTACATGGGGATAGTGCATAAGAATGGAAATACTGGTAACCAGGGACTCCTTATGTGCAGGATTTCTTCCAAGTTTGACTTCAGATATGTCTCATCTTTAAGTGTTCTAGCCAAAGGGTGTTATCCGAAGAATTCTGAGTGAGAAGTGAAGCAGACGTGTTCTGTTTCTTTGTTTTGCTTTGCTTTCTAACAAGAAAAGGTGTCAAGAAGGGAGGCAAAATAGAATCAGGTAACATGAGTGACATCAATATGAAATATACAGATTGATTACAGGAGTCCAAGATTTTTTTTCCCCTTTTAAAAGCTTTAGTCTACATAAATGAAGCCAGAAATTGAGACACAATAAAACTATCAAATTTTGAAGATTTGGGGACATGGAAGTGTGTCTCTGTTCTCCAGAAGTATTCCAAATTCTATAGGCTTAATAAAAACCCTGGAGCTTTCCCAAGACATCAGCCGTTTGACCAAAGTCAGTTCCAGATATAAGAAAGAAACATGAGCTCCTTATGTAGAACAGGAGAACCACAGCATGGATCCATGTTAAAGTTTCCTTAAATATACATTTTCTAAGGCAAGATAGGGAATTAAAACATTGAAATATAAAATAATCTGGAATAATCACCCAGGGTGATCATATTACCTTTCACATAGTTTCAGGGCAATTTTAATCTGTTTAATAGCAATTTTTTTGAGACTTTAGTTATTTAGTTGGAGAGAGAGAGAGAGAGAGCAAGCATGAGAGAGGCTGAGCAAGGGAAAGGCAGAAGGAGAGGGAAAAGGAGAGGCAGACAACCGCTGAGCAGGGAGCCCAATGCAGGGCTCAATCCCAAGACTACGAGTCATGATCTGAGCTGAAGGCAGATGCCTAACCAGCTGAGGCGTTTGGGTGCCCCTAAGACAGCAAATTTTGATGCAGTGTCACTAGTATCGTCTCTCTGGCTCCTAGAAAATAATGCAGACATGATGCTCAGATAGGCATGGAGCCAGAACAGTAGCAGGTGCCTGAAAAGAAACTGCACTCATTCTACAGATAGATAATTAGCTTTATGTTTCTGGACTTTGAATTATAATTCTGACACAGAGATTGAAACAAATTTTGGCAGATGATGATGGGCTCAGCAGTTAGTTGTACTTACACCACTCTTCCAAGATATTCAGCTAAAATATCACAGAATAATAGAATTTTAAAATAAAAAAAATTAGAAGCCTGGCCTACCTTTGAGAAGAATCTGAGTGCCACGAAGGTTAAGCAGTATATGTTTAAGATCACAAAGCTAGTTAGCTGTGCAAGCCAGAACTAGAATCCAGGATGTATCTCATTTTCAGAAACAAAATAGCACAAATTTTTCTCTTGGGTTCATTTCTTATTTTCAGTTGGAACTTCCTCTACACATTTTCTAGAATCTAGGAAACCCATAGACTGTGTTGTGTAATGCATAAATGATCAATCACCTTACAATGGACTATAAGGGCTAAATATCCATGAAATGTATACAGTATACTGCGGTCACATACTATGCGGAATTCGAGGCACTGATATGATTTTGCTTTTCCGTGGCAAAATGAAAAACAATCTTACCTATTGAATATAAAAATAAAATATATTAAAAGTCGCTTCTATTATTCTTAGCTACGGTAAAACAAAAACAAAAACAAAAACAAAAACAAACAGACCCTAAGTAAGTCAGCTAGGATAGGAAAACTAGTCTTCCAAATTACTAACCCACCTTGGAGCTCGGCTTCTGGTGGGCTGCCGATGCCCTCATTCCACAAGATGGCAGTGTCATACACGAAAGTCAGGCGGAGCTCCGACTTCAAGTCAAAATGCTGCCAGCCCCCTACGCCAACGGGGGAATGGAACACATACGAAACATACAGAGGCACCCGAAGGGTCACATAGGACTGCACCAGATTCAGGACCTAAAGCGATAAAACGATACCTGTCAGCAGGATTCGGGGTTAACTAGCTTTGCAGAAGCCTTTTTCTCCTTTCACTCAATGAGACATTTTGAGTGGCCACTGAGGAAAGGAAGCGACAGCATTTATACTCTTGCCCCCTGACAATCTTAGAACAATGAACTAGTTGTTATCACATGGTCTTCCTCTGCAACACAGGATATGCGGTCGAAATCTTGAAAGTAAATTGCATTATTTGGGGTATATTACACCTATGCAGTCCTTTTTGTTTCATAACAGCTTTATTAAGATATAATTCACACACCGTATAATTCACCGATTAAAGTAGACAGGACAACTGTATTTAACGTATTCGGCTTAGGTGGGGGGATGCAAATTCCACCCACAATCAATCTTAGGACACTTTCGTCACCTCCAAAGGGAATCCCAAACCTATTAGGAGTCATTCCCTCCTCCTCCTCCTGGACCCTGGCAGCCACTAGCCTCTTTTCTGTCTCTTTGTATTTGCCGGTTCTGGACATTCCATTTACATGAGTCCTACAATTTGTAGTCTTTTGTGACAGGCTTTTTTTTTTTTTTTTAACTTATGTTTTCAAGGTGCATCCATGCTGCTGCACATTTCAATACTTTTATTTCTGAATAGCATTCCTTTGCATGCATATGCTGCACATATTTATCTGTTCATTCGTTGATGGACAGTTGGATTATTTCCTGTTTTGAGCTGTTATGAAATAACACTGCTATAAGGCACTTTTAAATTATTATATAAAGAAGACAGGAGAGATTTAGAAGCAGACATGTTTAGTAATGACATGTAATACTTCATATGTCCCCAAAATAATTAGTTGAAATGAAGTGTCTCATTCTGAATTTTATACTTTCCCTTTTCAGGTATTTAGCAGGTGAGTTAGGAGTAGTGGAGGATAAACTAATATTTATTTATTGAGCCTCTAAGTTCACAATAAAAGCTATTTAATATTTTTAATTTTGATATTTTTATTCTCCCCCATAATTATATTTATATGTATGTGTGGATACCTGGAAGGTTGGATGGCTGGGGGATGGATGGATGGATGGGTGGATGGATAGATGGATAAATGATGCACAGAAAAGCAGAGAGAGGAAAATTAGGGTTCAAAGAAGCAAAACAAATTTCCCATAGAATTCTTTAAGTCTCCTGAACGGCCCTGCCAGTATTAGAACCCAGCCTCTGGCCTGTGTTTTTCTATTCTGTCACACCTCATCACATTCCAAACAAAGCTGAGGGCAGTCCTGGGATCACCTAACCAACCTTATCATACTTAATTCTCAAAATAGCTGGGCAAATATAGCTATCTTCTTCTACACAAGAGGTGATGGACCTCAGTCAGATCATACCCTTTAGACGTTCCAGCTGGGCTTCCTGATACCATTCTAATTCTATTTCCACACTGAGCTGGTAAAAGAGATCACATACATTTGTTAGTGAATAATATAAACCATGATAACAATTTATCGCTTTGTCAGAGAGTAAAAAATAAACTTGTTAAATTACAAAAAAATGATGACCTGAATTGCCAACAAAAATACATAGAAAGAAAACCATCATCTGGGACACCTGGGTGGCTCAGTGATTGAGCGTCTGCCTCTGGCTCAGGACATGATCCCAGGGTCCTGAGATTGAGCCCCCCCGTATCGGGCTCCCTGCAGGGAGCCTGCTTCTCCCTCTGCCTGTGTCTCTGCCTCTCTCTATGTGTCTCTCATGAATAAATAAGTAAAATCTTTTTAAAAAGAGAAAAAAAGAGAAAAACCTTCATCCAAGCAAATTATTTGACTCTTAGCTGTGTAGCATCCAGCACTCCCCATCATCCTCTAATCCAGCCAGTAGAAGAGTGGCTTAGCAACCAAAGTACTTTGAGATATTTATTAGTTAACAGTCAATATTACTGCAGTCAGTGAGAACTTGATCTTGTAGTGCAATTTTAACACTCAGTGTAAAGAAGAGTGATTAAGTCAATGTATATCCCACTGGAAATTAATGTTTCATCCTATGATTTTAATAAACCATCGTCTTTAAAAAATTAGGCTTTAGGAATGAGTTTCCAATTAAACTTTCTAGTATAATTTTTGCCAACATTATACTTTATCAAATGTTACTGAGTGTGCTCTTTTGGAGAAAACTATAAATACTCACTTCCTATGAATAATTTACATGGCGCAAAGCTCCCTGACCAATTTTTATTTTCTTTCATTTGATTCTTGTGATAACCTGGAGTTTGACCATCTCTGGACATGGAATCAGCATCTTGTTGCATTTTCTTCTTCACCATGGCCAGGCCTTCTTTGTCTGCTTGGAATTTCTGTCTAGAGTAATTGGTACCAATGGAACAATGTCAATTATCTAGATCCCCTACCTGTTCATTCTTGTAAAACTGAAGAACGCAATGCCGTCAATCTAACTTCTGGACATCATCTTAATGAGGACTTAATTTTCTTTCAGGCTGCATCACAGGGATTTTTAAAGTATTTGTCTATACTAAAAGAAATAGATGTTAAATCTGGTATACTGCTCTCAAAGCAACTGTGACATGACAAAGGAGTTTACATGTCCTTACAGATGCTTGAAGTTTCTTCAACAAAACCAAATGATACTTCAAATTCCATGTTTAAAGGAAAAGTAGTGATGCCTGGCTGGCTCAGCGGTTGAGTGTCTGCTTTCAGCTCAGGGTGTCACCCAGGTCCGGGGATTGAGTCTCATATCATGCTTCACGCAGGGAGCCTGCTTCACCCTCTGCCTCTGTCTCTGTCTCTGCCTCTCTTTCCATATCTCTCATGAATAAGTAAATAAAATCTTTAAAAAAATAATTAAAGGAAAAGTATAAGATACAACTTTTCTAGAAAAGGTCACTGATATAAATTTCTAGTACTGCTGCTGCTGCTACTAAGTGGCTAATAATGGGCGCCAGTATATATTTGGAGAGTATTGCCAGCTGAAGAGACCAAAGAAATTCTGCTGGGCTGTGTCAGGTGGGGAGGACATGGGAAGAAAAGGAAGGAAAATAAATATGCTAAATTAGAAATTATACATAGAATGTCACCTAAGGTGGGCACTGGTGTTGAGTTAAATCACACTAGATTGAATTCTTCACTCATTCGGGCATCCAGTTTAAGCTACCCAAATTACATACTTCAGCTTTATTGAAGTAGGCAGTATATATACACACTGTTTCTTACAGAAATTGGCAGTATATACATGTACTAGTAAAAACTATCTATATTTACTTTGCTTCTCTGTAACTTTCATTTGAGCAAGGTTGTATTCTACATGTGTTGAACTTCAGCCTGTGAAGAACTCAATTGGCTTGCCCAAGATTATTCAGTACAATCAGTGTTAACACCAATTATCTAGACCAGCACTACTCAACAAAAATACAATGTGAACCACACATGTAATTTAAAATTTTCTGGTAGCCAGACTTCAAAAAGTAAAGAGAAACATGTGAAAACTGATTTTAAGAATAGTTTACTTAATCCAATATGTTAAACATATTACATTTTAATATGCAATAAATATAAAATAATTTTTGAGATTTTTTTTGCTACTCTTTGAAATCCAGTATGTATTTTACATGAACAACACAGCTCAATTTTGAATGCTCTGTAGCCACACATGGCTAGTGATTACCATATTGGGCAGCACTGATTAGACTCTTCTAACCAAGGTCTTTTATTAGACCATGCAGGCTGGAAAACAATGATTATTTTAAAATACTTTATAATCCAGTATCTACCCACCTTTATGTGGGATATGTGGTTTGTGCTCACTTCAAAGGTTACAAATTGAACTAGAGCTGTTAGAATATTATCTGAGGGCTACCAGTGGTGTGGATTTCCCACTGGTTGAAATTTCTTTCTGTTGTTCCTTTTGTTTCCAGAAATGTATCTATGTCATCAAGATGGTGGTGTTTGTGACTGTGTAAAGATGCTCATAAATCTCAATAGCTTGCAGTAAAGCATGTCCTTAGCCAAGGGATTAGCAATACTAGAAGTCTACACATCAAGGAACACTTGGAAGAAATAAACATTGGCTTCTGGCCAATTACAAGCCTTTCTGAAGGTCAGTGGGCTCAGGATGCCCAAAGGACACCCTGAAATGAGGTAGGGTCAATATTGATCCACAAATTCTATGGTATTAAGGACAACTCTATGGCATATTTGTGATAATAGAAATTATCTAAATGACCAACAACAGAAGAATGGCTAAATAAGTTATGATGACCCACAAGGTAAAATATTATGTAGCCATCAAAAGTCATGTATCTAAAGAATTTTCCTTGTCATAAGAAAATGCTCACAATGTTAAGTTAAAAAGCAGTATACAAGATGGCACAAATAACATTACACTGCTGCTATTAAAAATGTGTATGTACGTTGGAAAGCATTAGAAAATCTGTCTGTGCACAGTGATAATGGAATAATAAGGTTTGTTTTTACTTGTTTTTAGTTCCCCAGCTTTCCGTGATGCTATCACTACTCTCACTTAAAAAACAAAGAAACTACATTATTAAAAAATAATTTACAAAGTTGACAAACTGAGAAGCAACATGCTCCAGGAAAGTCACACATTCTGGATTCTTCTTGCTATTTCTTGTAAAGTGATTTAGAGTGACGTACATGTGAAAAACACTAAATTCAAGGACTAAGCATAAAATAATGGGATGGAAAAAGATGACTTCTAAAGCATATCCTTGCCCCAAAGTACCATGTTTCTAAGTCAAACACACAGTAACAAGGAAGAAAAATGATTCCTCAAACCAAATAACTAGGAAAAAACACATTTACTTTTCCAAAATCATTCCTTCTCCTAAGTAAATTACAATTTGATGTTTCAAGTGCACTTCCTTGGGGTTGCATTTCTGTAGCTTATTAATGTTCCTTGAACGATGTTATCAGTGTTTATGTAAGATTCTGACCTCACAACACCAATAGCCAGGATCCTGAAAAGTGAAATGAACTGAGGGCTTTCACTTGTAAAAGAAGTTGTTTTCTTTTCTTTTCTTTAAAGATTTTACTTATGAGACACACACACACACACACAGAGAGAGAGAGAGAGAGAGAGAGACAGAGAGAGATAGAGAGACACAGGCAGAGGGAGAAGCAGGCTCCATGCAGGGAGCCCGACGTGGGACTCGATCCCGGGACTCCAGGATCACGCCCTGGGCTGAAGGCGGCACTAAACCGCTGAGCCACCCGGGCTGCCCAAGAAGTTGTTTTCAAGAGAAATATCACCACCAAAAATATCCAATGGTTTTAAAAACTTGGTTTAACTTTAATAACTATTTTGCATCACAAGTGCTTTTTTATTGTACACCAAAACAATTTAAGTTTTTATTTACAAAACACTGTTTTGTCACATACAACATACAGTGGAGCAGTACTATTTATTTATTTATTTATTTATTTATCTCTAGTTTTCTTGCTACCTGCTTCTATACGTTAAAATCATTAAAAATGATTTTAGCATTGCAGATCATTAGAAAAGTCTGCGTTTCTTTTTCTTGGCAAGTAAAATTCTTAACTTTTATAAGAATGGGGATTGAATCTTAAAATTCTACGTGGTATGGTCCCTGGCATAGAGTAGATGTTCAGTTCCTTTTTCTTTAATGAACGAATGCGTAATGATTAAGGTGGGAAAAGCAGAAACAGTTTTAATATCAGCTAAAGCTGGCTCTAGTCAAACTGCATAAAACTTAATAAAACTTCATTTGTTATTTAGAGGTCACTATCTTGGATATTTCAAGAGATTCCTTCAGCTTGGCAATTCTTTCTTAGAAGTTAAATAATCTGAATGTGAGAGGTTAGGGAAGGTAGAGAATCTTTTAGAGAGTGTTAGAAACCGCTTTTCAGTCACAAAAAGAAATGCAGGGGCTTGCCAGTGTTTGTAGCGGTAGCTTTCGCCACTAAGAATGCACAAAGAAGAAAAGTCAGATGTCATATTGTTCCTGGGGGAAGCAATTACCAGTTAGTAAAATTTGTTTGTATAGTGACTGTGTTGATCTAAGGTGCCAAGTCTAGAAAAGGGCTAGAAGAGACAAAGCCACATCTATTAAAATACTTGGCTGGGGCTGTCTGCACTTGGCAGAGGACAAACAACCTGGGCAGAGGACCTGGGGCAGCACTGGCTTCCTTCAGGATCTGTTGTCCAGCAGAGTGACCAACACACCCATGAAGCTGCTATGAAGCACATTTAGCTCATATTGACGGTTTATCTTTACTTTTCCCCATTTTCCCATCCTAAATTTGGAAACGTAAAAGTTTGCAAAACTCTTATGAAACCCTAAAGCAGAATCTTTTCACCAAGTGTTTAGTTTGTTTTCCTTCAGATGTAGCCTCATAAAATGTGTTTTCATTTCTATCCGATCTGCTGGTACTCAGGTGATGCTGGAAACCACTGTTGGTAAGGCACCGACTTGTATAATTTTATCAGCAAGGGTGTAGATGTAATCTGGCATGTGTTTTCATGACCTCTGTAGGGCAGCATTATGGTCCCAAGGATAGACAGAGAAGTTCATTTGCCTTTCTTGCAATTGTATCTGTGACCGCATCCATTCCTCACACACACCCAATAAAATGACATTTAATTCACTTCATTAAATGTCCAGACAAGAATCATGATGTAACTTGGTTAAAAGCACAGGCTTACAAGCAAATTGAGTTTGGGCACATTATTTGAATTCTCTTTGCTTCAGCCTCCTCATCTCTAAAAAGGGGGAAAATTCATAGTTATTTCATAATGTTGCGAGGACAGAATTTGTGGAAATATGCGAAGTATTTAGAAGAATGTGGGCGCATGGTACACATTAAATAATTGTTAGCTATTACTATTATAATCATTGTTGTTATTGTTAGTACAATGATTAGGTATTTTCTCTTCTCCTGTAGAACCAAAACTAATGGGGACCATCAGGGAAATATCTGAAAGAACTATATTTTTTCCAATTTTAATTATTTTCTTCCTCCTCACCTATATTTAAGCAATGTGTGTGTTGGGGAGAGGTGCAGATTTAGGAGCATATCAACAGCTAGGAAAGAAGTAGAAGTTTAAGCCCAAGGAACAAAGTGGGGGGAAAGGAGATGACCATCTTTGAGCTCTACTCTAGAGCGAGCAACATGTCTTACTAGATTATATTAATGTTTAGTTTACACTGAGGCTTTTAATGTTTTATAACAAGATTCTGAAATTTCGGGATGCCTGGGTGGCTCAACGGTTGAGTGTCTGTCTTTGATTCAGATGATCCTGGGATCCTGGATTGAATCCCGCATCAGACTCCCTTTGGGGAGCCAGCTTGTCCCTCTGTCTGTGTCTCTGCCTCTCTCTCTCTCTCTCTCTCTCTCTCTGTCTCTCATGAATGAATGAATGAATGAATGAATAAATAAATAAATAAATCCTGAAATTTCAATGATTTACATTGAACCTGGTCATCTATTTATGTTGATCATCATGGTGATGCTATTAAATTTATTTTCAACAACGCAAAAGCAAAACAAAAAAAATCCTTTCAGAAGAAACTCCTGTAACCATCAGGCCAGCTTAAGAAGGTAACACAAACTAGTTAAGAAGTGGATGGGATAATTCTTCTATTCCTAGTGTTAGGTAACACAAGCCTTTCAAGTAGGTAAATTTTAACCGAAAAACCTGCAGTTGCTAGTTTTCACCTAAGGGAGCAGAACCACTGGCAGCTCAACTATAGAAGCAGGGCAGTGACTTTCCCAGCTGGCAGTGGTAATGGGAAGGAAAAATACGAGTTAAACAAGTAAAGAGAGGAACAATATTTAGCAAATACACAAGTGGCAAAGTACAGTCAGTTTAGCTGAGCATTTTATGGTAAGATTTAGTCAGAAAGATAAATGCATCAGAGGGAATGGGTTTGTATTTAAAATGCCCTTCAGATCCTGGGGACGTTGGCAGATGTAACAGGACAGGACTTGAGCGGGCAAGTGCAGGGTTCTCATTAGAGAGGGCTATCTGGGTTGCAGATAGGAAAAATCAAAATGTGCTGGCATTTTGCGAGATGATGGAAAACATTCTTGAGAGTGAAAACAGACTATAGAGGAGGTAAGACCCACAGAAGAGCCCCATGGTAGAAAGTGATCGTTAACAAAGAGCTAGAACTAAAATGTAATCCTACCACCATATCCAATTTTGTTTATGTGGTAGATCCTGTGACTTACACAAGATCCTGAGAGAAGAGCAACCAGAAAGAAAACAGGGATGATTTAAAAATGGATTGAAGGGGCACCTGGGTGGCTCAGTCAGTGTTTCAATTCGTGATTTTAGCTCAGGTCATGATCTCAGGGTCATGAGATCGAGCCCCATGTCTGCTCTGTGCTGGCTATGGAGTCTGCTTCAGATTCTCTCTCTCCCTCTCCTCCTGCCTCCCCACCTCACCCTGCTCCCACTGCTCACGCTTTCTCTTTCTCTAAAAAAAATACAAAATACAAACACAAATACAAATGGATTGAAAACAAGCTCTGTGAGTAACAGTTAAAGGAACCAGAGATATTTGACCTACAAAGAAAAAGGCTGAGGTAGATTCATTATTATGAGTCTATTTTTATTCTGGGGGCAGGGCTTTTTTTTTGCATGTCTTTCTGGTGGCAAAGATCCACTGGGGAAGAAGGACCGAAGAGGTAACACAAACAAGAGCTTATGTAATTTGCCTGAGGACGCAAAACTAAAAAAAACATCAGAGCAAAGCCAAATCTTGGTCTGCATTTGCTGGGTTCTAATACCCAAACCCTTTCCACTATTCCACCCTGTGTTCCTATTGGTGTTTGGGGATTTTCACTAATCCATGCAAATCTCTAAATATTTTACTGCTTTCAGAGGAGATGGAGATAATGTCTTGGGGTCCAATAGTCTCCAGACATAATGACTGGCTGCCTATTCCACATCAACACGAGCTGAACGTGTCAGGTTTCATAGCTCTGCCATGGGGCTAAACTGATACTCCGTTATTATCTCCATTTCTCACACTACTACTTGTTTTATGCTTTAACAACACAAGGATATAGCATGGACAAAATTGGCTTTACTGGGGTTAAATCTTGAAAGACTTAGTAGAGGGCAGCTCCAGTGGCGCAGCGGTTTAGCACCGCCTGCAGTCCAGGGTATGATCCTGGAGACCCAGGATCGAGTCCCATGTCGGGCTCCCTGCATGGAGCCTGCTTCTCCCTCCACCTGTGTCTCTGCCTTTCTCTCTTTCTTGCTGTGTCTCTTGTGAATAAATAAATAAAATCTTTTTTTTTTTTTTTTAAAGAAAGACTTAATACATCCTGGGTACCATTCAAAAATTTAATGTGTAAGTCGACTCACATAAGCTCTTTGTTTGTTTTTTAAATAAATTTTATTTATTTATTCATTCATGAGAGACACAGAGAGAGAGAGAGAGAGGGAGGCAGAGACACAGGCAGAGGGAGAAACAGGCTCCATGCAGGGAGCCTGACATGGGACTTGATCCCAGGTCTCCAGGATCATGCTCTAGGCTGAAGGCAGCGCTAAACCGCTCAGCCACTGGGGCTGCCCATAAGCTCTTTTGTTTAGTCCAGAGTCATGTTTAGGACAGAGTCATGGCTTTGGGTCTGAACATTCATCATACTTTTGAGCCACACCCAGCATATTTCAGATTCTCTATCATAACTACTAATGGAGACCTTGCTTCCTTATCATGTTGACAACAACTCTGTTGATGATGGTGGGGGTGGGGATTGTGTGTGCATGTGTGTGTGTGTTGTGTATGTTATGTGGAAATGTTTGTGTAGTACGAAGAGGAGTCAGTAACTGTAGTGGAGAAATAACAATAAGCTTTCAATAAAAATACTTTGACTATGGTAGTGATGGAGAAATGAAGCAGACTGGGAGGGAAAGGGAAGGAAACTAGGGAAGAATAAAGAGGATAAAAGGAGAGTAAGATGGCAGAAGAAGAAGAAAAGGAGGGAGAAGAATTGGATTGGCCCTAAGGATTGTAAATCCTCACTTTAGATGGTTTAGGACACATCATAGACATCTGTGTGTGTGTGTGTGTGTGTGTGTGTGTGTGTGTGTATGAAATGATAATGTATACTTTGAAACAAAATCAGTATTTGGATTTTTATATCAGAGTAGACTTGGGAGTTTATGGCAACAATTATACAGTGACCTTTTGATATAAAGATAATGTTATAAGCCCATTTGCTAAAAAAATGTGTCAAAAATTTAGACAGCTTGGTTCAGAAATAGACATGAATTTTCACACCACCCATGTGAGTTCCCGCTCCTACTTAATGATCTATGCCACCAAGATGAAAGACTGGAGTTGGGATTTAGTCCTCATCTGTATATCTGAACAAAACCAACTGGTTTTTCCAGTGACGAAGCTCAGATGTTCAAAATTCCTACCTGTCCGTCTGTCCCGATGGTTCCTCCACAGTTGGTGAGAAGTTCTGACATGTCATAGTAGCTAACAAACTCCCATAAACAGGCTTCCAGGTTCAAGTTTCGATAGAAGCGTAAGGTACTGGAACCTCTGATAGATGAGCTGTACTGGTAAGGATGAGTCTCTCCAATTACTTCTGGATTTTTCGTAGCATCAGTTAAGAAGCCATGGTGAGTCTTCACTTCAGTGTAATCTAGAAGATTGGAGCACTGGTGGTTTCCAACTCTTGAGCCATCAGGACTGAGGGTGAGCTCAAAGTTGGAAAGCTCTTTAGTGGAGATCACAGGGAGCATACCTGCAAGGAATTGTAACCATGTTGCCACTGTCACCAGCAAAGGACTTAGAACACTTATTTCTTTATCCTCGAGAAGACAAGTGTTATAAAATACTGTACAGTGATTACTACCAACATGGTGTCCCAGGGATCTCATGGCATTTTTCAGGAGATCTGTAACATTAAAGCTATTTTCATGATTCTAAAGACATTATTTGACTTTTCCAGCATTATTCCCTCAGTAGCACACAGTGGAGTTTTTTAGAGGCTACAAGTCCTCATATATTGCCATAGATTGAATGCAGAGGTAGATAAAAGAATTCAGCTGTGTTTTATGAAGCCAGCCATTAAGAGTATTTTCAAAAATGTAAAAAAAAAACAGCAATTTTTAAATTTCTAAGTTATAGCTATTTTTCTGAAAAGCATGGTTTTCACATTAATATGTAATAGATTTGTTATTTTTAAATGAACAAAAAATAAGTATTTAATAATTCCTTATTTTCATTTTAAATCCAGTCAATATTTATAGATATAACTCATAAAAACAATAGGCCTTTGAGATCCTATTTTTGAGGATGTCCTGAGACCAAAATGTTTGAAAGCTATCACTATACAGTATAAGCTAAAATATTTTAGGATTTGTGGGCCGTAAGGTCTATGTGTCAACTGCTCGAGGTTGCCATGGTCAGCCGAAAGTTGCCACAGATGATTTGTAAAAGAATTAATATAACTGTACAATAAGACTTTGTTATGGACAATGGATTATAATTTCGTATAATTTTCATGTTCCATGAAATACTGTTTTTCCCTCAAACATTTAAAAATGTAAGAAATCCATTTTTTAGCTTGAAAGACCATATGAAAGCAGGCAGCAAGCCAGATTTGGCACAGGGGCCATAGTTTTTTGAGCCCTGGCATGAGCAATGCAGCAAAAAGAACCATGAGAAAGGTGTTTTCCTGGAACCTTTCCCATCTCTTGCTCTCAGAGCAGAACTCTGGCCTAACAAAAGAACTGGTCAGCTTCTATCATGTTCTGGCAGAGCTGTGGTTATTGACCACATCAGACAATGCAAAGGAGTAGCATGAGGGACCAGTCTTTTTTTTTTTTTTTTTTAAGATTTTATTTATTTATTCATGAGAGACACAGAGAGAGAGGCAGAGACATAGATAGAGGGAGAAGCAGGCTCCCTGCAGGGAGCCCAATGTGGGACTTGATCCCAGGACCCCACAGTCATGGGGTTATGGCCTGAGGTGGAGGCAGATGCTAAACCACTGAGCCACCCAGGTGCCCTGGGACCAGTCTTTCTTTAGGAACCATTATAAGGGGACACCTGGGTCCCCTGGTCACCTGGCTCATTGATCAAAGTCTGTTCCATCGTGCTTGGACAATGTATTAAATTTATTTAATTTTACAGAATGCTTAAATCGTCAGACTTTTAAAAAACAAGATAGAAAGAAAGTAGAATGACTTGAAAGAAACAGAAAGGCTTGAAGATCATATTGCAAAATGAACATTTATCATCTGCTTGGTGATTTCAAGTATTCAGTGGAATCAACCAGGTGATGAGGAGCCCAAACCACTCCCATGGATGTGCTTACGCAAGCCACCTACCATCTATGTGTGGCATCGTGACGGTGAGCTTGATAAAGTTCGTGTACTCTGGGTCCTCGGGGCCTGTGTAGCGCAGCTTAGCTGAGAATGGCTCTGCTCCCACTGTCCCTGGCACCCTGGGCTGACAAAGACCTCAGGGAAAAATGAACATATTTATGCTAAAAGAACGTCATAGACAACACCTAAAGAATATTTTTAAGCTAGACACTATAATTTTTTAAATAATAAAATCAAAAGTTCTCTGTGGACTGAGGCATGGCTAAAAGCAGCTATAAAAAAGTCAAAGGTCCTGGTGTGAGAAGTAAGTATAGCAGACAGTTTAGTAGCTACTTCTTATTTTATAAGGTTTGAGGAAAAAATAGTAACTGTCCAATGTACTTTAATACACACTGGACATTCTAGGTTATATTTACAAAATCATTTTAGTATAAAATGTGAACACAGTGAAAAAGGATTTAAGCCAACAGGAACAATAGCCAAACTGTGGAAGGAGCCTTCGGTGTCCATCGAAAGATGAATGGATAAAGAAGATGTGGTCTGTGATTACAATGGAATATTCCTCAGCCATTAGAAACGACAAATACCCACCATTTGCTTCAACGTGGATGGACCTGGAGGGTATTATGCTGAGTGAAGTAAGTCAGTCGGAGAAGGACAAACATTATATGGTCCCATTCATTTGGGGAATATAAATAATAGTGAAAGGGAATATAAGGGAAGGGAGAAGAAATGTGTGGGAAATATCAGAAAGGGAGACAGAACATAAAGACTCCTGACTCTGGGAAATGAACTAGGGGTGGTGGAAGGGGAGGAGGGTGGAGAGTGGGGGTGAATGGGTGGCGGGCACTGAGGGGGGCACTTGACGGGATGAGCACTGGGTGTTATTCTGTATGTTGGTAAATTGAACACCAATAAAAAATAAATTTATTTAAAAAAAAAAAGAAAACCAACAGGAGAAAGTAACTATAGTTTAATTGAGTGAATTGGATGTTTACCCTAGAATAATATACCTATGACTAGTCATAAAGTAGCATTATTTATAATCAAATAAACTAAAGGTGTACTTATTTTTAAAGCAAAAACTAAAGTCTCCTTAGAATCAGAGAACAAAATGTATACAGCAGAGTTTTCCCTCTATATAACTTCTTACGGCATGTGAATTATAAGTTATAATTTATAATATACACACTGATACAAAACATACTGATACTGATATGCACATACACATACTGAAACACATGATAGTGTAAGATTATGTTCTATTAACCATCTAACTATCTCTCAGTGAGTCTCTTTTGACACGAAAATCTTCCTCCAATGTGTCCTTCTAAAGAATTGTGATGTTTTCATTTTAATGTTATGGAAGGGATCAAGATGCTGGATTATAATCAAGAACACAATATATAATCTCTTTTCAATTTATACATAACAAAGGAAATAGACAAGTATTTATTAGAATAGCAGTAAAATCAGAGGCAGGCTCCAGAACCTGGGCTGCCTGTTTTATTAATACGGGGATTCCTTTTAAGGCATTGCTTAATTGTTTTTCCTTTTGGTACCAACTCAATAGTTTGGCTTTAAGAGATATTTAACAACCATGTGTTTTAATTCTAACAAAAGAGCATGTTTACTATATATGTGTTTACTATATATGTTATCAATAAATATTCGTCCTGAGTATATAAAGGCGGGACGTATAACCTTTCTTTATGCAACAATGGTTCTTTATGAATCAGTGTATGTAAATAAAGTTTTAAAAACAGAATCTTATAAACAGACTTATTTTAAAAGTCTAACTTTAAAGTTCTTCTGCAGAGTGAAGGATTAATATATAAAGTGGATTTCTTGTCTTTTCACGGCTGCTCTAGCTACATTCTATTCTCCACCCCCGATGTGTCTGGGCTCCAGCCCCGGACACAACCTCCCTTGTAATCACAAGGTGTCGGCACCTGTACATATCTCTGCTAGCACTGTCATTCATCCCTCTGTCCCGGTCCCCAGCAAATTCCTACTTGTGCAATAAGCAGCTCATCATGTCGGAGCCACGTTGTCCAGATCTGACCTTTGCATACCATCCTGCTTCCTCTCACATGCTCCCCCATTTCTCTGCTTGTAGTTTCCAGAATATTTGGTGTTCTTTCCTGCTTCTATGAGTCATTGCTCATGTTTTTTTCTCTCTGCTATTTTCAAGATTCCAGTCTCCTGACCCACTCAGGGTAGAACTAGTCACTTCTACTGTGTGCCTTTTCCGGACTAATAAGGTTTATCTGTGTCTTCCGCCTGTTCTCCTCGAGAACAAGAGTCTTGCTTCCTTTTTCTTATCGCCAGCAGAAAGCATAAAGTCTGGCATATAACAGGTGATCAAAAAAAATGTGTAATGAATACACATGTATTTTCTAATGAGTATTTCTGTAAACATGGACATCATTTTTTAAGTACTTGATGGCAAATATTAAGGAATGCATGCAGGCATTTGGGAGAACTAATCACCAGAAATCAGATATTCATAATATTCCATGGTATTTCAGTGGTCTTAATATGAGAATGGTAGCGCATTACCTTCTTCTCTGCCGATGGTTACAATAGGGCTCATCAGCTCCAGGCCCTCATTGCCATTGGCATTCACAGCACGGGCCGCACACTGCACTCTGGAGCCGGGCTGGAAGTATATGGAATCCAAGGTGATCATCTTGGACGATGTAAAAAAGGTGTCAAAGTCCACTTCTCTCATGGGGCTGGTCACACCATCAGGGCCAGCGGGTGCACTAATTAGCCATCGGTACCGGGTCAAGGTGTCATTGATATTTTCACTTGCACAAATAGAACCTGTTTTGTCATAGTCTGAGTATTTAGGGTTGCAAGCCTATGGGAAACAAATAACCTGTTAGGGCCATAGTACAGAACAATGTGGAAGTTACACTTCTCAAGCTCTCTAGCCTAGTGTTTTCCTTGATGCCTTTTTCCATCTCTACACGCTATTCATGCAACCTTCACATTTCTATTCTAGCCCTAACAGTGTTCATGGACTCTGATTTCAAACAGAGTACTGGACATTTCCACTCTAACTTGATGCACATAAACTTGTTATGCTCTGCATCATCTCATGAATCTCCAAGTCCCAAATCATTCTTGTTCTCCCTCCCTCCCTCCCTCCTCACTCTCACCCCATCCCCCCTGGTCCCCCACTTCCAGTGGGTCAGTGTCCTTGGCTGACTCTCTTTTGCAATGTTCAAGTTGGTGCCTTCCTTCCCATTCCCATTACCACTTCTTATCTAATTCGGGATCTTTCTAGTCAAGTGACACACTGTTGCAAGGTGACACTCCAAAATACCCTCTTCTCATGCCATTCTTCTGTACAAGATCCCCCCACCACCCAACCAATGAAATCCACAGCCCTTAACATTTGTTTATTTTTTTTAAAGATGTATTTATGTATTCATGATAGACAGAGAGAGAGAGAGGCAGAAACACAGGTAGAGAAAGAAGCAGGCTCCATGCCGGGAGCCCGACGCGGGACTCAATCCCGGGGCTCCAGGATCACGCCCTGGGCCAAAGGCAGGCGCCAAACCACTGAGCCACCCAGGGATCCCCTAACATAACATTTAAAGACCTCTATAACTTGGCACCAAATCATTATTTGTGCCTTGGTAATTCAATAAACATTTATTGTGTGACTATTATACGTAGGGTCATTTTACCAGTTCTGTTGTTATACATCCCAGTTTTGCTCACAAGGAGCTTATAATTTAGTCAGGAAAAGGCAAGTAAAAAAAAGTAATAATAATATGCCATTTTAACAATCGTTAAAAAAATATTTTATTGGGACACCTGGATGGTTCAGTGGCTTGGCGCCTGCCTTTGACCCAGGACGTGATCCTTGGGTCCTGGGATCGAGTCCTGCATCAGGCTCCCAGCAGGGAGCCTGCTTCTCCCTCTGCCTGTGTCTCTGCCTCTCTTTCTGTGTGTCTCTCATGAATAAATAAATAAAATCTTTAAAAAAGTAATAAAAAAATATTTTATTTATTTATTCATGAGAGACACAGAGAAGCAGAGACACAGGCAGAGGGAGAAGCAGGCTCCCTACAGGGAGCCTGATGCGGGACTCGATCCCAGGACCCCAGGATCATGCCCTGGGCCAAAGGCAGGGGCCAAATCACTGAACCATACAGGTGCCCCTAATATGCCATTTTTTAATGATAATCCTCTAGATGTAGTTTGTGTTGTAATCCCTTCTTCCTGGAACAGCCTCCCCTTGTCTCTTTATCATAAACTGTTAAAACACCACATAACCACCCCAAGCCTCTCCTCACACATGGAGCTGCAGCTCTAGCTGGTTTGTGACATTCTCATGGTAATGATCACTCTTGCCCTCTGGTAGAGTGACTGACTCCTGAATATTTTTCTCTTCCTTATTTTTAAGTTCCTTGAGTACAGAGTTCAACCCTTATTTATTTTTCTATCAATAGCAGACCCTGAGATAACACAAGATAACACACTGTGTATGCATCAGTTAATAAACCTTTGTTTATTTGTTGGATTGGATAACCTTTGTTATTTGTTTGTTGGATAAGGAAGAAAAATGGGAGCTTTATGTGATTACTGTTATATTTTCCTATCGTTCAAAGCTTATACCTCAAAGTAGTCCCACTTTTTTTTCTTCATGGCAAAGCCAATACTATATTGGTTAACATCTATAATTATTTTAAATAGCTATTTAACAATTTTTCTCAAATTTTTCAATTTCCTACTCACTGTAATACAGACAACAGGATAGCCAGACACAGGTCCTGCACTATCTTTAGCTCTGGAAGTGTCATCATACATCAGTAATGACACAATTTGAGGGACAGATGGGAAAGTGACTTCCGCCATGCTGTTCATTTCTTCTATATACACAATGGCTTTGGTGACCTACAAGGAAAAGATAATTATGCGTGATTATCAAAATACTTGGCTCAAGGAGTATCATTTGTACAGTATGATACCTAGGATGCTTGACAAGTCCCTGGCTTCATTATGATGAAAACTATCACTCGCAGAGCTCCAGCAGGGTAACAGGCCCTTTGTAGTTTGTTCTAGGTGACCCTGACACTTTGGCCATGTCTTATGGCACTGGGGGAGGGCACATGAGCCCAGAGCAGCATGGGTTGACCAGTAGCCCATGAAGTATTTGGGTTCTAATTTTTTCTGCAAATTGGGATGATTGTAGCTAAATCTGTCTTGGGTTATGACATGAAAGATCCATGAAAAAACCAGTTAGTTGGCAGGGGGAAGAAAGCAGGCTGAGGAAAAGCAGATCCTAGGGGTCATGTGATAGCATAGTCATGCTGACATGGATGCTGGCAAATATCGAGGCTTTAAATGAGCTAAGACCATTAAGGAGGGCACTGGATGTGAAGAGCACTGGCTGTTATATGCAACTGATGAATCACTAGCTTCTATTCCTGAGATCAACAATACATTATATGTTAACTACATTGAATTTAGATAAAATTTTTAAAAATAAATGAGCAGAGACCAGAAGTGTAGCCTGAAATCTGGGCAGAGTGAGATACAGTCACAGGCAAGAAAGGAATCTGGAAACATGTACTGGTAAGCTGCCAGGACACCTTGCTGATATATTTGTCTTAGCTCCTGAAAAACCTTCCAATATCTTACATATCATAGGTTGCAAATCTCTATCTACCAGCATTTGTAAAAGAAGCTATCACCTGAAGAGACTTGAATGAATCTCTGTTCCTTTCATCCCAAAGAGCTTAATAGAGTGCTCCATAAAAGTAACACTAAAAGAATAACTTTTAATGGGATCAAGACTTACAAAAAATATATGTGGAAAAAAATTTTCTGCCCATACTTCTTGATTTTTAAATATGACTTAAAAAAAAGTAAGGCACTGTAGCAGAAATACCATCAAGTAGTAAGGATTACAAAATGATAAGAAATACTTAGGAGGAAACAATCTCCCCAATTTGATCTCCTACTAAAAGTAAAACAAATAATAAAAGAAAGAAATTTAAGTATGGGTTTATCAACATCGGTCTGTGTCTACAATTATTTAGTTTTAAAAACTATTTGAGGTTTAAAGTTCAAAATTCTGTGGAAAAATGTTTACCTTGAAGAAAATCTGGTTGATGAAACTATGAATTTAATAAGCACAGAACATCAGTATTAGGATCATAACATTTTGGTCACTGAGGCTCTGGGCAGCAAGTTGATAAAACTAGGACTAGCAGTGGGAATTGTGAGGGTTAGCAAACTGTGTTGTGGATGATAATGTATGTTTTAATGAGCAGCAACCCTGAATTCATAGTCTCATCTTTGTGCTGAGATGATGCTCTCTCTCTGGAAGTGAGTCTCAAACTCAGCAGTTGCCGACTGAAATGGGAAGGCTAAGTGGGCTGACATAGGGCTCACTGCCTCTAGTCTCTGAGTTTCTAGACACGTGATTTTTCAGAGAAAAAGTAATAGGAACACTATTTATGAGGTGATAAAGGGATTATGCACATCTCCTTTATCAAAGGCTTGCACAAAATCCCATTAGTCAATTGTACACAATGTGATGCTCAGACCCATTTTCCTCGATTAAAATGCTGGCTCTGAATTCATATCCATGTTCTGTTACGTACCTGCGTCTCTGCCACCATGTTCTCATCGGGTTTTAGGTGGACAGTGAAGGCCTCTCTCATCTCTCTGATCCCATCGAAGATTACTTCAATGTTAACAATATGCTGGGTTTCTCCCTCCTTAAACTTCAATTTCTACAAATGCAAAGTCACAGATTTGAGACTTTTACATGTGAATATGTGAAGTTTGTCTCAAGTTTTCTTGACAGTGACTCACAATGAGGAAAACACTGTATGCTGTGGCTCAGTATATTTGTGCATGCGTGTGTGTGTGTGTGTGTGTGTGAATAAAATGGAATCATGAGTTTGAAAAATATCACTTTTTTTCTGCTGTATGTTTTGCACCCAAATATTTTCCATTCTATTGCATCTCATCCAAAGAAGATTCTAATCAGAAACTACTAAATTGATTTGTTGACTCACAGCCTGAAAAAACACTGAGTTGTGGAACAGAAGATTAATCATGCTAATACTGAGGCATAACCAGATAAACTGGCCTCTTGTTTCCAGAATTTCTGAAATGACAGGACACAAGTCAAGTGACTACAGTGGCAGATATTAAGTGTGAATGTGAATGGCACGTATAAGTGTATATATGGATAATAGAAGGTGGATATAAGACTGCTGAGCTTTTTAATATTAGATCAAATTATGTTTTCAAAAGACTTTTTCTGTTGTTGATGTTCATCTTGGAAATGCAGAAACTTTTTTTGGTAAATGTCAATAGGTATGCTTCCCTTAATCCTGTCCCTCCTCACTAAAATATCTGCTATATTGTCATGAAAATAAACTCAATTATAAGAATCCTTTTTTTAAATGATTCATTTCAGGGACACCTGGGTGGCTCAGTGGTTGAGCATGTGCCTTCAGCTCAGGCTGTGATCCTCAAGTCCTGGGATCGAGTCCCACATCCCCACATCGGGCTCCGAGCTTGCTTCTCCCTCTGCCTATGTCTCTGTCTCTCTCTGTGCCTCTCATGGATAAATAAATAAAATCTTTGAAAAAATATCAAATAAATTATTCATTTAAGAAGTCTTAAAATATTAAAAATTCAATGATTTTATTGAACTCAAGAGTCAGCAGCTACCCAATACTATAAGACTTGGATAAACTATTTTGTTGGTTTTACTATACCTTTTGAGAAACTGGCTCAGAAGAAAAATAAAAAAATATAATGCATAATTGTTCCAATTAGAGAATATAGCAGATGCTGTTTCTGATGCAACTGAAGTTCAATCATTATAATTCTAAATTATAAATTCTTTAAAATGTGGCAGAAGACAATGTGTCTTCAATGTGTTTTTCTTCTGCTACCTCTATTTTTTTTATTGTCAATTATGAAAAAGATTTTTTTTTTGAGTTAGTCATCCAGATTCCTCTTTAAAGTAAGTTCTGTTTCTAGATATAGCCATTTTCTACATTAGCCTTAGCATGCTGTTGGTCTTAGTCTTAGTATTAGTCTTAGATTTCTCACACTCTGAGAAAGAATTTAGGGTTCTTGTGTCAGAGGATGAAGATAGGTGATTATTACTGGCTCACCAATGTGTTCGGTCTGACTTGTATTACATTTCATTAGAAAATTAGTTTCTAGGGGCGCCTGGGTGGCTTGGTCAGTGAAGTATCCAACTTTTGATTTTGGCTCAGGTCATGATCTCAGGGTTTTGAGATCGAGCCCCGTGCTCTGCACGGGGCGTAGAGTCTGCTTAACATTCTCTCTCTGCCTCTCTCTCTCTCTCTCTCTGTCTCCTTTCCATTTGAGCACACTCTCTCTTAAAAAAAAATTAAAAACAAATAAAAACAAAGAAGATTAATTTTTAAAATGAAAAATATCTGAGGGTTTCAGAGGAAAATACAGATTTTTTAAAGTTCTTTTGCACATTCCTGCCTGGCTAAAGTCTGCTGGTCATGACAGTACAGGCTTTTCTCAGCAGGGAATGGGCTTTCTGATTCAGTAATATTCCCATCATGTCAGTTCCCCCTCATATTTCACTCATTGAGTCTGATGCTCAATGGACAGAGCCACCCAGGAACCCCTGATATGTTTAAATTATTGCTTTCTTACAGTACACATGCTAGTTGATAGTTAAGTTTCTTCAATTACTTTAGTCCTTTATCTGCCATTTTAGATATTTTTAGCACAAAAAATATTTCAAGTTTCTTTTTTATCTTCATTATTTCTATTTATTTGTAAGGAACTGACCTCAGTTTTGACCATAAGGGAGGAATTAGAATATGGGTCAGAAGAGATTAAATTTTTTTATCATAAGCACTATAAACAGCATGCTTACATTTATGGATTAAGAGACACAAGCTGATTTACTGTCATTTAACCTTGTTCTGACATCATTGGACAATTTGCTACAGAAGTATAACTTTTATTTATGCTTCAGCAAAAAGAATTATTTTGTTTCTAAGAAAAAATCTTCTGTTAAAGGTCATATTGTCCATCTTTAGAGGATGTTTCCTTAATGTAAAATCTGTTCCTGCTCATTATAGGAAGACTAGGTTTTTCTAATTTAGTGGCTAATCGGTTTTTTTTCCTCTCCTTTTGGGTTGTAGGTGATTTATTTCGAATGTTATCCTTCTCTGCAGTGAGAATAATCTGAGGATAGCTCTGAAGCTCTACTGTTGTCCAACTGTTACCATATATGCAAAGAAAACAAGCTCCTTTGTAGAAGATGTTCTTTTTTCTATTGTCTCATCAACTTTATTCCTGACTTAGTAAAACCTATTCGTCACTTTCTAAACTTTTTTTTCACAAGTTAGCAGATCAAGATGAATGCCTGAAGTTCTAGGATCAAGAACTACCAACAGGTAGTTAAAGGTGGGAAACTAGAAACAAAGTGGATAAGTAGAACTCTACATAATTTATAAACTTAACTTTGCACATCAATTTACATCTATTCTGTCAACAAATAATTCATAGAGAACTGATTTGTATTTATTATTCATAAAAAATAAATACTGAAATGGTTCAAAACTTTGAAAGAAGAGGAGGATAGATGAAAACACCCAAAACGAAATCCTAAGGCCTGGAAAATTCATGATCTCTTTGGTTGGCATTCCACCAACCTTTTATTGCCCTCCATTAACACAAAATTTTGTAGCTTAAAGTTTTAGATCATTGGTGTTCTATAAACTAAAAAAATATCTCAGCTATCCTGAATATTTTCAGTGTACCAGAATATTCTAGAATAGATTTTAGTATTTAATTACCATAATGAAGGTAAAACCTATTAAAAGTAAGAATACATTCAGAATATAAAGTTATCTAGTCTATTCAAAATTTTCCTAAGTGCTCACACATAAGCCCTGTAAACCAAAAAGGGAAATTCTGGAACTAAAGTCTATTGCCTTTGTTTTTCTGAAGGAACTTGAAATTAATGTAAAGGAGTATGACTATTTTTATTTCACTTGGATATTTCCCTTCTTTTTCTCAAGGCTGCCAGTGCCAATACATAGTGGGAGCACCACCCACCTGGGAGCAGACCCTGGGAACCCCCATACCTTCTGACACAGGGTGATAGTCTTCTCCAGAAGTGGCTGAGCCATCCTTGGTGTGGACTCTCACAATTGAAACCTTTGAAGTATCTCCTTGGCGAATCACTGGAATTTTTACAACCACCGACTGTCCTGGTTCCTTGGGTTCGCTCACGCTAAATCTGGTTTCTCCAAATTTAATAACAGTCTCTAAAATTGTGGGAAATATGGACAAATTAAAATGTAAAGGAAATGTTTTTTCCTCATTTCTAATGTTTTGTTCTATATGAAGAGAGATTAATTAGTACTACACTCCTGGCTTCTCTCTGTCCCCTCACTCATCATTATTGGTGAGTGGGTAGGAGAAACCCAAGTGTTCCTTCCTTGGGATTTAACCAGCCTCAGGGAGCATGCACTCTGGGCAGCCTCTATGTGCCATGAGTCTTATGGGAGCGGGCTCCTGGGAGTGGGAGAGGAGGGAAAAACTGCTGGCCCAGGGCTACCTCTACTCTACAGAAGGTATGAACATTTGGGATTTGCCAGTAGATGTAAAGCATATTCTCCAACATAAACTTTCAATTTTAATCGTTTATTTGGTTTCCTGTTGGTCTTAGTCTATTTTTCCTATTTCTCAATTGCTTGAAAACCCTAGTCTGAAAAAGAGGGTTATTTTCTGAGCCACTTAAAATGTTAACATAGATGGAATTCAATTCCTAATTTACAAGTGAGGACAAGAAATAACTCCTTACTATCAGCATCATCTTGGATCCTTATCAGAGTTTCATTTTGTTCCCCAACTGCAGCCCCAAAGGGGGAGTCGCTACTTGGGGTTCCAAGAACCAGGCGGAGTTCCTCTACCTCTTCATAGAGTTTGTCATCCATCAGCTCAAGTACACAAGGCTTTTCAGTCTCACCTGGAGCAATGATGACAGCATGTCTGTTATATCCATCCCACCATCACATTCCAATCACATCCCAGGCCCAGAAGGATATATGAGCTACCAGAATATAAACACCACAAGGACAAGAATGTTGCCTTTTTCCTGCTCTACTGATAGGGCAAAAGATAGTATCTGGCAAGTAATAAGCCTCAATAAGTATTTACTGAATAATGGCTAAACGGTTGAACATATGCATTGAGAGCCCCTATTTGTATGGGGAATTTCTTTAATGTCTGTTTTTAAGTTTTGCCACTCATCTTAGAAAACAAGTAATAAAGAGTAAATACCAATTTTATGTATGAATTTCTAGCATTATGATCAGGGACCAAAACTTAGCAGCCTTGTACAGGATGATCAGAGTTAATTTCACACAGGGATTAGTTTCTAGTACAATTACTGGATCAAAGTGATCAAACATTTTAAGGCTCTAAATTCACATTAAAATCGTCATGCCTATTTCCTTTCATTTCTCTCATTTGAACACTATTTTCCAGCATTGCAAAATGTACACATTTGCTGTATCACCGAATACCTTTTGAATAAACAATACGGCACATCGCTGGAAACTAATTTGTAAAATGATAAACCAAAAAGACACTGATTCAATCTGTAACAATCCACTTCCCCTTATTATCTTACAGTACAGAGAAAGCCATGTCATAAGCATGTTGAAGTCAAGAACATACATTTTCCTGATACGTATTTCTAATCAAAAACATGGCTTCCTCAAATTCCAAATAAAAATGTCAAGCTCCACCTTACCAGGGAGGAACAGGATGACAGAGCTATCAATGTTTGGACGTTCCTCAAAGTCCGTCATCACCTGTGCAGACCCCTGTCGTGTGTAGCATCTCACTGAAGACCTATAGTGAATGTCTCCACTCCTGTGGATCATTGCAACTATCTGCCCATCGTTTTCATTGCCAGTATATACTCGTTCTTTGAACTGCATCTTAGGCACTGCAAAAACAAATGAACGCGTGGATCAAGATGAACAGAAATTTTCTTAAGGAAAATGGCTTTCAGAAAGCATGGTTTAGCAGAAAGAATAACGAAACAGAAGTGAGCACTGGATTCCAGTTTCTACCCAGTCTCTTGACAATACTTTGGCCTTAAGCAAATCACTTCAATAAATTGCTTTGATTTTCTTATCTGTGAAATTCTGCTCTATTTCATGGAGTAGGCAGATGCAGTGAAATGCTAAAAAGTAGATAAGACCAGAGACTTTAAGATATCCATATCTATCATATGTTGCTTAATCATGAGCTTTTCAGAATTTCTGAAATTTCTGAATAATTTCTGAATTATTTCCAAGTAACCCTTAATATTGTGCACACACTACAACCATAGACCATGTTAGAAAAGTTGATAATAGATACAGTATTATACATATATTATATAAAGATGACAATGGATATAGTATTATATACATAATATTAATGCATATATAAAATGTTTCTGATAATGAACATTATATATATATTTTAGGTGATATTGATGATGGATGAATTAAATATAGGTCTCATTAAAAATAGGTCACACTCTTCCAAGCAATGTCAAGATCATCATAGTTAAAATTGTTCAGAATTCCTTTGTGAGGATGTGTCAGAGAGCTCTACCACGTGGCCAGCAGCTGCTTGTCTTTAAACTATGTTTTTGGCACCTTCTCAGGGAAATTTCAAGAGTGTCTGCGTGTAAGAAGATGATAGACTTATGTTGAGAAGTAGAAAAAGACCATTACACGTGGCTCTACCCATCTATGGCAAGGGAACACAATCAAGATATTGATGACAATCTCACTTTTTTTTTTTAATGTAAGAGGAAGAATAAAAGTTTTCTTCTGAGACTGCCTGATTTTATCAAAATGGTCAGAAGACACAGCAAAGACACATACAGGATATTGTTATGAACTGAACTGCATTACCTCTAAATTCACAGGTTAAAGTCCTAACCCTTACAAGCTGAAAATGTGACCTTGTTTGAGGCTCTGGTCTTTGTAGAGGTAATGAAGTAAAAATGAGGTCATTAGAATGGGCTCTAATTTAATATAACTGCTGTCTTTATAACTAGGGGAAATTTAGACACAGTGGCACACGTAGGAGATGTAAAGACACATTAGGAACAAGATGGGTATGTACAAGCCAAATGAGAGGCATGGAGCGGATCCTTCCCACACAGTCCTCGGAAGGAACCAATCTGCCGACACCCTGATTTTGGACCTCTAGCCTCCAGAACCGTCAGATGAGAAATTTCTGAGTCTATAGTACTTTGTTATGGCAGCCCTGACAAACGTATACAGGTATATAAATCTAAGTTCATCATTTTTCTTAAGGTGTATATAAACTCCAGCCTATCATTTTACTCATCATTGTAAATTAATAAGCACTCACAGTCGGAGACAGAATCATTTATGGAAACCGTGGCTTTGCTGGGCTCGCCGAGGGCAGCGTTCATAGGCATACGAAGCACCAGTTCAAATTTCTCAATTCCCTCCAGCACTGGTTGCCCAAGATCATCCAGGATGATAACACGAACAGTCTGCATGTTGACTCCAGGTGCAAAATCTAAATTCCGACTGATTCCCACATAATCTGTTCCGGCTACACGCATAACAGAAGAATTATTCCATTGGGGACGGACGAAATTAAAATTATGAGACACAAATTATGTAGATCTATTTATGATTCTTTAAAAAATATCTGTAGACCAGCATAACATTACAGAAGAATACATTAATGAAATGCAAAGGACTAGTATCATATCGGTTTTTGAGACGGTAGAACAAACGTCAGGTTCTGAACTTCATTTTATTTAGGCCTAGTGAGTTATTTTAGTTTTCGTTATATAACCCCTCTATTTTTATTTTGGAATTCTTGAGTGGTGCTAATAAAAATCAGGTCTGAAATAATCAGCGTGACAATCATATACATGATTATCACAAATTACCTAGGAAATATATACATTTAAATTTTGTTAACATCAGTTAAACATCTGTATTTATTTTCCAAGTCTACAAGAGAATATCCTACTTCAATGTATGTTTGCCTGTTGTTGGTTAAAGCAACACATCTCAGATATAAGCTTTTGTCCCACATACTCCACCCACACTCACCTGAGGCAGATAAATCCTTTATTCTCAAAGACCTATTTGATTTTTGGCTGACTTTGTCAGACCTTGGGGCACAAACCTAGTGTTGACACCTCTATTGATGTCTGAACTAGTTACAAACAAAAGTGTCCATCAATCTTTAGGCACTACATTCATAAAGACTGGGAATGGGCGATGAGGGTTTGATATTATTGCTTCTTTGTTTTCATAACTTATGTTCTTCTAACGCTCACTTTATATGTATTCTCTTAACTTCTGAATACACGACTAAGAGTGTATCTGCCCTTAACTCCTCTTTTTAAATTTCTATCTGAATCTCCTTGTAGTTCTTCTTGTATTTTTCTTGTCCTCTGTTTCTTCGTCTTTGTTTTCACATCTCTCTTCTTCTGATTTGAATTTTTTCTTAAAAAATAACATTCAGTGAATCAAATACTTCTTGGACATTTACTACATTCAAAGCATTTTGCTGGTTCAACTACATTAAAAAGGTTAAAACTTAAGCTTGGCTTTTAAAATGGTTTGGCCCCTACTGGCTTTGTGTGGTGAGTGTGTGATGTGCGTATGATGCACATGCATGTGCACGTGTGTGCATGTGAGAAAGAGTGTGTGTTGTTGGCAATTTAGAAGGAATAAAAAAGGAAATTTCTAATCCTATGCTTACCCTATACTTTATGATCAACTCTTTGGAGATGTAAATTCCAGAATAAAAGGTAAGCACATATCACCTATATATCACCTATATAAGCACATATTCATTACTTATATAATGAAGTGTGGAAAAGTCTTTGGATCTAAAGCATTTATGGGGACATTTGGTTAAAATGAGGAGGAAACCAAATTGGAGATGCATGTACATGATACTTACACGTCATTTGGTTTCTGTGGGTGGTGGCCAGCATGATCATTCTTGTGCACACCAATGCCATAATATTCTATGGTAGGTTTACCAAGTGTACAGAACCAATTCATGCAATAAGGGCAATAGAATTTACAGTCATCATGTCTGCAATGCAGCCTCTGATTTGTGGCTTTTATTTATTTATTTACTCGTGGGAAACACAGGGAGAGAGAGAAAGAGAGAGGCAGAGACACAGGCAGAGGGAGAAGCAGGCTCCGTGCAGGGAGCCCGACGGGGGACTCGATCCTGGGTCTCCAGGATTGGGCCCTGGGCCGAAGGCAGGTGTTAAACCGCTGAGCCACCCAGGCTGCCCTGATTTGTGGCTTTTAAATGTGTTTTCTCACAGTAATAAATACAGCCTAGACTTACCGACGATATGATAACAATTTCAGAAAAATTTCCATTCATCCAGAATGCTTTAATAGGAGCGAAGTATTTTAGTTTTGAAGTATTTTGTGTCATGCTGAGTTGAACCCTAGAGAACAATCAAAATAGCTGCTGTAGGAAACTGCTCACCATCAGCAGAGGGAGGATCTGTTTTCCGAGACCTCACGGTGACACTGGAAGACCTGGACAGGTCGGTGCCTGTTCTCCACACCCGCAATTCCACATAGCCGGCGCTCTCGTCCACCAGGTACTCGACATCACCAAAGTAGAAGACAGGTTCTGTTAGAAATGAAACAGTGTGCCTGAGGTTAATTTTTTTTTTTTCCACATCAAGCCCAATGGACGAAATTCCAGAGAAGAGTTAGTTTCATTTTACTGACTCCCTTATATTGTATTTTCTCCTTTCAGAAGATAACATCTCTTTAATCTGTAGATTTATACAATTTTCAGGTCAAAAGGCCTCTGCTGAAAACCAAAAATACTTATGGCTAAGTGCCTACTGGAACATTCTCATACTGAGGATTCAGTTACTCTGTTCTCCATGTGCAGGATTATAAGGAACTCTAAATGTACTTCCTGTTAAGTTTAGCTGGTTAAATGACCCCCAAATGAAGCAAAACACACAGGCTGAAATGTTTTAAGTTTGGTAAGACTGCTCATTGTATTGTCTTTTACTGAGCCCTCATCCTACATTATGACATCTTCTCATCCGTTTACATTTGGCCTTAATCCAGTGTATCTGGATCTATGATAATCACTGCACAAATAACACCTATTGGCATAACTAGACTAAATATGTATGATTACCAGTCCTGAAGACTCTAAAGAGACCTGGACATGATTGCAGGTTACCTGTAGAGTTCTAGGGTGCCCTATACCAACTGAGGTTCCCCTAGAGAAATACACTCATACCAAGGGATTTGTCTTAAACATGTAAGAAAAAAATGTGACTTAGGTCATTAAGGTAGGACACATGCTTTGGAGACTGTATTTTTCTCCTGTATTGGTGATGAATTGACCTAATTATTATCACTCTGATTCTACCCGTGACTGACAGTTTACCTTGTAAAAAAAGTCTGAGGGGTAGCAGTTAGTTGAATAACGGTGGACACTCAGTGATAATTTATGAGCTTACTTATTAAAAAAACTCACTTTGAAATACTTACAGCCCATAAGAAAGTGTAGAAATAATACTAAGAGTATATTTTTACCCACTGTGAGCTTATTTTATGACCAAACTTTGACAAAGATAAGTTAATTTGAGTGTATATTTTTACTCACTGTGAGCTTATTTTATAACCAAACTTTGACAAAGATAAGTTAATTTGAGTGTAGACACAGAATAATAGCTCTTTGAATTGAGAGGTTTTAGTCATCTGTGTCTGGTTTCACAAGACTCAAAAGGACTGAGTCTCAAAGGTCATATAGTTCAGCACTGCTCTTAAGACACAATACCCTTAAAGAGATGACCATCATGTTTCAGAGTATCCAACTGAATTACTAAACACACAAAACACACAAAAATCAAGCAAAACCCTACAATCATGGCTTATAACCAAAGGCAATTTCATTCTGTGCACTGTTTAAATTGAGCATAAATAAGTTCTTTATTTTTCTGTCCAAACAAATTACCTTTATTAAAACTAGATAGTTACATTTTCTTTGTTTTTTTTTTCATGGGCAGGGGAGCATAATAAAAAGCATGTAGTTCCTCTGAACTCTTGAATCATACAAAGCCAATCTTGAAATTTTTGTCTGCATATTTTGGTTCACGGGGTGATGAATCTGGCAGGGCATATCTCACCCCTTTCTTATCCTTTCAACTTGGACGGTGTGAGGGCAAGTGAGTGTGTGTGTACAGATGGAGGTGTTAGCTTATTAACCTTAGTTAGGTAGACCTCAAATACAAGCCAATAAATTCCTTACATTTCTCACACCTAAATAGGTGGCAGAGGTGAAGACAGAACTTTAGAAATGCTTATTCTGACCAGATGCCCAAACCAGGCACATCTTTATGTTTTTTCAAAGGCTTTTAACATTATTATGCAGGCTTGCTCATTGATATCCAAGGTGATCTCTATCTCTTCACATTGCTCGCAAACCATAGCATCATACATATTAGGTTTCTGAATTACGGGACAGAGCCATGAAATGAGGTGAGGGGGGCACCTCTATAATAACAGCACCTCCCATCTTCCGGTCTCCCTCCTCCTCACAGATATGTAGTAATAATGGGATAGGTTAAGACACATAAGGGAATATGGCTGTTAAGCACCAAATGGGCTACATATCAGAGGCAAACTGATACAAAACATGTGTGTATTCAGATACATTCTGTAAATAATACATCAAATATTTTTATGTTATAGCTTAATGTGTACTTCATATAAGGAAAAATTAAGAGTCCTATGTAGTACCCGGAAAATTATCCAACTTGTCAATCAGTATAAAGAGTAATGATAATAGGTCCCATATTAGAAGATGAGCTATGTATCTGACATATATGCTTTATATGTACGTGTGGTATGTGTGGAGTGTGTGTTGGGGGGGCGGTATGGTGTGTGTGGCAGAGTGGGGTGAGAAAGAGAGGAGGAGGGATCCCTGGGTGGCGCAGCGGTTTGGCGCCTGCCTTTGGCCCAGGGCGCGATCCTGGAGACGCGGGATCGAATCCCACATCGGGCTCCCGGTTCATGGAGCCTGCTTCTCCCTCTGCCTATGTCTCTGCCTCTCTCTCTCTGTGACTATCATAAATAAATAAAAATTTAAAAAAAAAAAAAAAAAAAAAAAAAAAGAAAGAGAGGAGGAGAGAGAGAAATGTGAGGGTCTGGCACTTCCATAATTGCTTACTATACGGTATGTTGTTACCTCCAGCAGAAAGAAAGGGGAAATGGAAGAAAGGGTTTAATCCTAAATGTCTCAATTTTACTATAGCAGCCAATAGAAGGTATTAGAAAAGATATTTATTTCCTTAAAATTAATTTTTTGAAAATCAGTGGATTTACTTACGGGATTCCTCTCCCTCTCTGGGCTTCACTGATGACAACTGGAAAATCGATCTATTAATCAACTGTAATCATTTCCGTTAAAATACAGAGTGATTAATGTAAGCTTAAAATACAATAGTTTGTTTTTAAGAGAACAATTCTTTTTTTTTTTAAAGATTTTATTTATTTATTCATGAGAGACAGAGAGAGAGAGAGAGAGAGGGGGGGGCAGACTCACAGGCAGAGGGAGAAGCAGGCCCCATGCAGGGAGCCCAATGTGGGACTTGATCTTGGGTCTCCAGGATCACACCCTGGGCGGAAGGCAGGCGCTAAACCGCTGAGCCACCCGGGCTGCCCTAAGAGAACAATTCTTGTCATTTCTTAGGATATGAATAAAAATGAGTGGCTAGACATTAATATCTCTCTATCTTTTCAGTATGGTTGAATGAGAACTGAAAAGAATAATCATTATTACTTCAGTTTCTCAATACCTTGTCAAAAATCTCCACAACTTAAATATTGTGTCTAATTGTTACCATTTGGACAGAATCTCATGTAATATAAATGAGTTAAAAATCCTGCAAGCAATGAACTGAGTTATAATCACTCAAGATAAATGGCAAGATGCTCCTGGAACATTTTACCGTAGGTAATAAGCAAGTAAAAAGAAGCAAAGGTTAAATAAACCAAGACTGCCAACAGCTGAAGAATACCTACGCAGAACCCAAAAGAACTGCTTGTTGTGGGAAATTGTTATAATTTATGAGAAGATTTTATCTCCCTTCTCTTCTAGAACATGTTTGTTTGTTTTGTCTAGGAGCTTGGTTTCTCTTAAAAGTTAACTGCGGACCATTGTCTATTAGTTTTGTAAAGACTCACAGTACAACTTCAAGTACTTTAGAAAAAGCCTATTTATTCTGTAATCTCATCTCAAATAGGCACTGTGCTGTGTAAGCCCATCGTCTTAGTGGAGAAAACCGACAGTGGCTGATACTACCTGGAATGAGAGAAGACTCTAATAAAGCCACGAATTCCATGGCCTTCTCCACAAAATATAAAACAGTTATTCCTTGCCATTCCAGGGCCCATTACGTTTGCCATTCCAGGGCCCATGTACGTTTATTCCCTCTGCGGAAGAAGGATACGTCATATCCAAATAGTGTGCACGAGAGCAGTGTAGGGGAGGTTTTAATTTAGCCTAGTGAAATAGCACGAGAGCTATAGGGGAAGTTCAAATATTCTCCTATCCTTGGCGGTGTTACACTTTGGGGTAAAGGGCACAGAGGAAGGTATTGACTACAGACAAGTTTATGTTAGCTCATTAAACAATAACATGCTTGTAAAGAATTTACCTTAAAAAAATTAACACACTTTTCAGGGTTGGGGATACCTTCACCACAAACAGCCAGGATGGGATTGTGTCTGTTCGTTATATATGTGATTGATGAGGAGGCTTGGCCTGCCACATAAGACACACACCAGCAACAAAGACAAAGGGAAAATAACTTGAGTTTCCCCACAGGGAGAAAGTAAACTTTTTTTTTCTAAGTCTGTGGTGTCTAGATTGATGTTTACAATTACATTGTGTCTCATGAGATGAAAGAAGTAGGTGCCAGTAGTAATTGCTATCTGGAGCCAAATCTTATTTACTCACATGTCCACAGACCATCAGTCAAGCGAGCTTTGTGGTTCTAACATGTTGGCTAAGAACAGAATGAAATACAAGATTTCATGCTGTCTTTTGGCTTAGTGCTGAAAAGATTACAAAGAAACCTCCCTAAATTATTTCCAACTCAGGTCTCTCTTCTGAGTTCTGGACCTAGATAACTAAGCAGCCTACTCAACCCTGTGAGGCTTCCACACAAACTTCTTCCAAACGGAGTCAGTAGAGTCCCCTCAACTGCCCACTCCTGGTTTCTCTTGGGCTCACAAGTGCCACTTCCCTAGATTCAGCCAGTACACTTGCCATTTTAATTCCCCCAACAGCCACTCAGCCACGCTCTTAACTAAAAAGGTCATTCCTCAAAGCAAACTTCATCATGGTAATCCAGCTACAGAAAACCTGCCAGTGTTCCTCACTGTTCTTAGATTGTTCACAAATTCCTTAACATGATATTCAATACATCAGAGCCTCTGGTCTCACTAAGTCTCATTTTAGGCCCCCTTTTACTCAGTAGTCTAGTGTCTTGAATGTCTTAACTGTGTCACTTCTAATCTTTGCTATACCACCCCTGTAGTTTTCCACACTCCTTTCCTCCTCCTCCTCACAGGGATAACCCTTGCTCCTTCCAGACTTCTGTCTAGAAGCTACTTGTGCTGGGAAGCACCCTGTCTTCCCCAGCAAAGCCCCCACTCTCTCCACAGGTGGGGTCTCCGAGTTTTCTAAGGAGAGGAATTAAGCCTCCTTTATTCACTGGTGTTTCTCCAATGCTTAATGTAATGAATACATGGCAGTAGGTGCTCAATTGATATTGCAGAATGAATGAACATCAATACAATAGGATTATTTGTTTTCAGGACAAATGAATAAATACATCTTTGTGGTGGGTGAGTTAGAGGAGTATACTTTTGGGGCACCTGAGGCTCAGTCCGTTAAGTGTCCGACTCTTAATTTCGGCTCAAGTCATCATCTCAGGGTCATAGAATCAAGCCAACCTCTGGCTCCTCACTCAGTGAGGAATCTGCTTGAGATTCTCTCTCTCTCATCTCTCCCTCTCCCTCTGCCTCTCCCCCCTCTCTGTTGGTCTCTCCCTCTCAAATAAATCAATACATTTTTAAAGAAGACTCCACTCTTAGCATCAGGTAGTGGGAGAAGCTTCTGAAGGAGGAGCAAGTGGTTGTCCTTGGAGTAAAATGACTTCAGAGGGCTGCCTTTTAGATCTGGAGGGAGTCCAAGGGGAAAGGGGACTGAATCACAGTGAACTCAAAGAAAATAGGTTCTTTTTCTTTTTCAATCCTCTGTTCCGAGTTGGATGTGCATCAGAATCACCAAAGATTTAAAAACTGAATTGATGCTAGGCCTCACCTCCCATTTATGGAATCAGAATTTCCAGCAGCTGCCCCAGAGGCAAGAACATTTTTCTATTTTGTTTTTTGTTTTTTTAATGAAAAATGTTTTTTAGAGTAGTTTTCTGTTCACAGCAAAATTGAGCAAAAGGAAAAGAGATTTCCCATAGACCCCCAATCCCCTCCCACACTGCACCAGTGTTTTAAAACACCTGTACAGGTGTCAGCAATCTGCATGCATGTTTTAGCTCATGTGCATGTCTTTACCAAATCATGACTACTTGCTGGATATCACACTGATTGTTTTGATTCAGGATCTCCATTCTCACGATAACCTTATGAGGTATGTACTGTGTTATCTTGTTTTCACAGAGAAGGAAACTAAGGATTAAGGAGGTTAAGAGACTTGTCCAAACTCACACATGAGGGAAATGGTGGACACCCAGACAAAGCCCGAGTGCTTAACTGAGCTAACGTTAAAATGCAAGAGAGGGGGCTACCTGGGTGGCTCAGTGGTTGAGCGTCTGCCTTCAGCTCAGGATATGGTCCCGGGGTCCTGGGATCAAGTCCCACATCAGATTCCCCACAGGGAGCCTGCTTCTCCCTCTGCCTATGTCTCTTCCTCTCTCTGTGTGTCTCTCATGAATAAATAAATAAAATCTTAAAAAAAAATGAAGGCAAGAGAGGAATCATAAGACAAAAGGTTTTCAAATACCAGGTGTTGTATAGAAGTGTTGAATCACTACACTGTACACCTAAAACTAATATAATATTGACATCTGCTTAAAGGCAGCTTTGTGATTTTATATCTTACATTCTCTAATCTAGCAGCAATAATGAAAAATTGAAGGTAATATGCCATTTCTTTTTGGTAGCTTTGATAATTTTCTCCTTTAATGTTAACATACTTGATAAGGAAAGGTAGAGCTATGCTCAAAACAAGATAAACATCTCTGTGAACTAAAAAGGTAAGAACATCATAGTGGTGAGTGGAGCCAAAGTGAATGGTTCTACTCGTCTCTGAAGTCTGGAGACAGGCTGTAAATCAACATTTGAGTCATAGAGACCAAATGAAAACATAATTCCAAAGTGAGGGCAAAAATACAGATATTTTCTGGCAGCAAAGATGAAGAGGTTTTACTCATCTACAGATGCACACTGAGAAACTGCTAGAAGCACAGAAAAAATAAAAAAATTCAAAAGGAAGAACTGTACCTGCAAGAAGAGAACCAATAAATAAAATATTCTGGCAAAACTATAGGCATAGGGATCCCTGGGTGGCGCAGCGGTTTGGCGCCTGCCTTTGGCCCAGGGCGCGATCCTGGAGACCCGGGATTGAATCCCACGTCGGGCTCCCGGTGCATGGAGCCTGCTTCTCCCTCTGCCTGTGTCTCTGCCTCTCTCTCTCTCTCTGTATGACTATCATAAATAAATAATAATAAAAAAATGTTTAAAAAAAAAAAACTATAGGCATAAATAACAATCATAGTTGATATATTTAAATAGCAATATTAACTAAAGTCCAAATATGACTTAAAGCAAAATTGTTAATAATGAATAACTCTCTAAATAAAAAGTTCACAAGGTTTTTAATAATCTTGAACTTGTATTCAAATAGGTAAAGCAAAAATTGACATGATTACAGGAAAGTACTGATTATAATTATAGTGGGTTTTTTATTGCACAACTCTCAGAAAAATGATAGATGAGTTTGAACAATCTGTAGAAATATAAGAAAAGGCAACATAATCCTTGCCTCATGTATGTATGAATCTCTGCTCCTCAAAACAAAAGATTAGTATCCAAAATAAATTAAAACTCCTATAAATCTATATCAAAAATTCCTTTTTCTTTAAGGTTTTTTTTTGTTGTTGTTGCTGAGTTACAGACTGAGAGAGAGAGAGAGAATGCACGCAAGTGAGGAGAAGAAGGAGAGAGAGAATCATAAGCACAGAGCCTGACATGTGCTCAATCGCATGACTCTGAGATCATCACCTGAGTTGAAATAGAGTTGAACGCTTAACTGACTGAGCCATCGAGGCACCCCTAGCAAAAATTCTAACAGCAAATGGAAATACTGGAGTTATATAAACATTCAAGTCTCAGAAGAGGAAACTTTCACCATCATATGTAAATAACCTTAAAATGAGACATTATTTAATATTCGTAAGATTGGAAAAACCTAAATGGTGCAACAGGATGAGAAAATAGACATTGTCAGATGCTACTGGTGGGAGTGCAAATAGATTCAATCACTTTAGAGAGATTTGGCAATATCTGATAAAATTAAAATTGTATATTCAGCATGACCCATCAATTCTACTTTTTGGTAGCTTCCTACAGAAATTCTGCACATGTATACTAAGAAACATTTACAAGTATGTTTAATGCAACATTATTTATACTTACTAAACAAGGGGAAAACACAAATGTCCACGAATAAGGGAATGGATAATTAAAACTCATCTAAATGGAATGACTAAGTTGTACACCTGAAACTAATGTAACATTGTGTGTCAATCATAACAAAACAAGACCAAAAAAAAAAAAAAAACCACACACCTCATATAAATGCATCAAAATAACAGATCTTGAAAACACCATGCCAATTTTTTAAAGAAAAAGCAAGTTGCAATAGATACATATCCAGTTCACCATCATTGCTGCTTTGGAGGACTATGGTAGTTGAATGATATCACAAGGGACTTCGACTTTATGAAAGCGTTTAATTCTTTTAAAAGATCTGAAGCAAATGAAAAATGGTAACTGCTAGTTTTAGATGGTGTGCACCTCATCCTATTTTTTTTTTACATTTTTGTAATAAAAAATTTTACATGGTCGTTATAGAATGGTATGCATACGATGATTCATTTTATTAAAATGTATGTGTACATTGTTAATGCATAGAAATAAGACAGAATATATGACAAGCTGCTAACTGGTTATTTCCCAGGGGTGGGATTATGAGGAAATTGACCTCCTTTGCTACACATTTCTTACATATATTAATTTGCGTTGTAATTATTTAAACCTAATTTTTTTTCAAGTAGCATCTTACATTGTAAATAAAAACAAGGGGGAAAAATCTGATGAACTTTCTCCTATAAATAACATCTTCAAAAAATTAGTTTTAAATAATTTTGACTGGGCGTTTGCCTTTTCTTTCAAGATATACTTTAAATACGTAAACATACATTCTTAAGAATGACCTCATAGCTAGTTTTTAAAGAGCATTTTCAAAATTCTTGTTGAAAAATAAAGTTCAAATGTGTATTTAAGGGGAAAGCTTAGGAGTATGTATCAGTTTAAAGGCATGTTTTGACATTTCTTTTTCTTGCCAACTATAATTTTCTCAGAGAGAATAAAGAAAAGTCAGTACATGTCTAGAATGCTGATAATTTAGGGAATGAATCTTCCCAAGATTTCAGCTGAGAATACACGGTGAGACTTTCTCCAAAAGGATAATGTTATCAGAGATTTTACTGCCAATCTAGTTTCACCCCAAAACTCTGATTTTGTCTTACCCAGGGTCTCTATAAGTTTAAAATAACATTTAAATGTTGCGGTCATCAGAGTTTTCCACCATCTAGTAGCATTTGAAAGTTTTTCTGAATGTTCTTTATTCAACAAATGTTGTTGAGCATCGTGTTTTCTAGAACTGGTGTTGTGGGGTTCTTTTGAGAATATTTTATTTTTGTTTCTATCCAAAATGATACACTGCATAAACAGAAGGGGAAGGAAAAACTGGTCATGAGCCACTAAATGATTCATCAACCCAATGGGATGCAACTTAAAATTTCCTAAACATTACTCTTTATGCATGTCAATGTTTCCCAAAGGTGGTCACAAATCTGTACTGTCCCCGAGGGGTTTTTAAAATGTAAATTCCTGGGGTCTCACCTCAAATCAACAAAATAAAAAACCTCAAAAAAATTTAAACTGTTTCAGGTCAACAGCCTATCCAGTAGAAGTCTGAGAATCGCAATGTGTGTGTGTGTGGGTGGGGGGTGGGGGGGCAGTACAGAGACTGTGCCAGGCAACAGGTGCCATGGTGCAGAGGCTCTTCGCGTGTTCCAGTGTGCTGGAGGCAGCAGGACAGCATCTCAGAAAAGAAAATGTGAGCTTGCAGGCTGAGCAGGTTTTAATAGCAGTGAAAAGGACGGATGTCTCAGAAGGATTAGGAGCAGCCAAGGCCTGAGCATGCGTGCTGGGTTAAAAAGAGGTGAGGTTCCAGTATCTGGAGTTCCCCAGAGTGGAGAAGGTGAGGACCCAAGTTGAGGTGACAGCCAATGGCAACTGTGTGCATTCTTGCATTGGATGCCAAGAACTATCGAAAATGGGCCGTCATTGATCATTTTTAAGCAGAAGTGACACAACAGGAACTTGATTTGCAAAATGGGAACCAGGGTGGATTGAGGGAAGCAGGGCGAGGCTAGAGGCTGGAGAAGGGTTAGGGAACTACAGTGGAAGGAGGAGTTAGGAAGATCTTAAGATAGAATCTCAAAGTGGGAAAATTGAGAATTAGGCTTGGAGTTTCCAAAATAGAGGGGCGGTGCTTTGTGATCAATTAAATGTGGCAGGTGAAATGAAGTGGATGCCAAGGGATGTCCAGCTTGGTCAACGGGGTGGTTTTTTAATTGCGAAGGGTATTCATGTTGTCATTCATGGTGCTTTTGCCCACCGGTTGCTCTGTTCCATAATCATTCTCTCTACTTTCATTTGCTATCTTTCTTAGAACTCTTGGATGATGTCTCTGTGTCTCTCATGAATAAATAAATAAAATCTTGAAAAAAAAAAAAAAGAAGTCAGATGAGATGGGGCACCTGGGTGGCTCAGTGATTGATTGTCTGCTCAGGTCATCATCCTGGGGTCCTGGGATCAAGTCCCACCACAGACTCCCAGCAGGAAGCCTGCTTTTTCCTCTACGTCTCTGTGTCTCATGAATAAATAAATAAAATATTTTTTAAAAAACCCAGACGAGAGTATCCTCTAGACTTTCACAGAGATAATATATTTAATTAAACCTAACGTTACAAGTGGTTGGCTTGTCACAGGCTCTCGATAAACAGTAATCATTATTTTCATTATATAATACAGATACTTTCTATTCATATGTTTATTGTTAGATCTAAAACCTAATATAACGATAAGTGCTAGACAACTAAATGGTATGTATGTGAGAAAGGATATTTACTTACAGCAAGTGTGTGATAGGAGAAGATGTTATAGCCACACTGTGGAATACTATGTAGCCACCAAAGAGAATCCATAAGAGTTTAAAAGTGATGGCATAAAAAGCTTTTCATGAGGGACACGTGGGTGGCTCAGCCGTTGAGCATCTGCCTTCAGCTCGGGTTGTGATCCCAGACCCAGGGATCGAGTCCCACATCAGGCTTCCTACGAGAAGCCTGCTTCTCCCTGTCTGTGTCTCTCATGAACACTTAAAATCTTTTCTAAAAAAAGATTTTCATGATATATTGCCCTGGGAAATAAATACAGCATGAGCTCATATGTATAATATGATCATATAGTAATAACAAATATGTAGTATTTTCCAGGCCTCTGAACTGCTCTAATACATATATCTCATTCAATCCTCCTAACTACCCTTTGAAGTAGGTACTATTACCATCTCTACTTTATTGATGATAACTACTGATGAAGTCCAGACATTTAAGATCAATAGCCAATACATGGAAAGGAAACCAGACCATCTGCCTCTAGAATATGTGCTAGTTGAGACTTCACACAGCAATAATTACCTCTAATCAAAGTGAAAATAAATATGTGCATTTGAGTGTGTATATAAAAAAATCCACTCATCACACTTAAGTGACCTCAAGGAAGAGGTATGGGTTTGGTGTAGAAGATAATCAGACTCTCACCATCTAGTTGATATACCTCTTTTTAGTACTCATGAATAGTTTTGTGATAAAAATATTAATACTAAATGAGGATTAATCCGCATAACATACCTCCTTTAAATACAGCTGCAAAATATGATTAAAGAAAAAATATTAGAGAGCAAAAAGTCTTCCCTTTCCTGTTAAAATTTTTAAGACAGGGGCACCTGGGTGGCTCAGTCAGTTAAGCATCTGCCTTCTGCTCAGGTCATGATCCTGAGGTCGTGGGATCGAGCCCTGAGTTCGGGTTTCTGCTCAGCAGGGAGTCTGCTTCTCCTTCTCCCTCTGCCCCTCCCTCTGCTTATGCTCTCTTTCTCTCTCTCTGGCATATATCTCTAACTATATATCTATATCTGTATCTACGTATCTTTATCTGTATATCTTTAAGACTTTTTTTTTTACCCCTAACAGGTTCTGGCATTTTTACCGACTTGCTGTGATATTTCACAGTGCTGTGGATGTGTACACTCTCTCAGGAACTGAGAGAGTTATTTCGCCTTCAAAGAAACCATTATCTCCGTATCCCAAGGCCCTGAAAAATTTGTCTTTCCTTTCTTCTATGTAACCCACTCCCAGTGGACAGCTGTCAAGACAGTCCTGCCTCTGACACTTCTCCCACTGCACTTGACACGCTATATTCAAATGACTCATCCACTCATTTGTGTTCCTCATTAGATCTTCCCAAAGGCAGAAATCATGTATTGTTCATCTGTAAACTCTAATGAGAAGCATGTAGACTGGCATAGAAGGGGGTCATCAAGAAATGTGTGGAGACGCAAGCGAAGATTGATAATTGCTTCCAGAGTTTCTAATCAAAAGTAATTATTGTGGCTCCAGAGCTCATCTTGTGAGTGAGAATACACCAATTAATATTATGGTTAATGTCATAGTAATATTACAATATAATTGCCACATTGACAGAGTGTGTGCCTCTGCAAGCCACATTAGAATGTCTAGAATTATTTTCCCTCTTTCTCTGAAAACAAGTATCTGGAAAGGTGAACATTTTCAGAACATTTTCTTTAAAGATGTGTAACGAGAGTCTCCTTGAGTGACAAGACAGGAACACAACAGTCTATGTAAGAGAAAACTAAAATATTAGAACTCAGCTGTGAGATATTCTTCATCAAAAAAATCATCATAGAAGGGAAAGGAAATGAGGTATCACTCTATGCTTAACCCCCGCCCCCATACCCTTAAAATTGTTACTGCTCCAAAAACCACTGATCAAAAGGCATACTTGTACATTTTCATTCCTACTGACTAATCTTTCTAAGTAAGATTTCAGAATCAATGGAGACTCTGACATCAGGGTGATTTATGTGGGAATCCCAACAGCTGAACGAAGAAAGATTATGACCACCAGTGTCACACAATCTGTGTGAGTTCTCAGGAATAAAAGCATGTGGTTAACACTTGAATAATAAATAATCTTGACCATAGACTGCTCAACAATTGACACTTGAAACATGCCTGCAGGCGGCAGAGGAGGAGACTCCAGAAAAAATAGCTGAGAGGAAAAAATAGCTCCATTTCAAGCTGAGAGGAATGTGCTCCTTTTTTTATAAGAATCCTTCTTCCTTATTCCTCCTTGTGAGTGCTACACAGTAGCAGCTTTGCCTTTGCCCCATAGCTTCTAGCATAGTAGGTGAAGAGGAGACTCCAGAGTCTTCCATCCTTTTGTGTTTCAGTGGGGAAAAAACACACCCAACTGTTCCACGGGCCATGGGTAGGCACTTCTGAAACATATGACATTGGGGAAGTCAACCTCTTTGGTTCTTGGATTTCTGGTCTCCAATATGAAGATAATCCAGTTGGGTCTGTGTGAAGTCACAGCACCAAGCTTTCAGGTCCATGCACATTCTTCTTGCCCTTGGAGACTGGTGTTTTCCTTGGCAGCAATTTCTCTCATTTAGCATTCACAGAACCTGTTTGTGCTTAATTCCTGCATCCTTTATTGAAAAGAAGGTAGTTGCTTCTTCTCAAGGAAAGGAATGGTTAGAAGACCATTCCTGCCTCAGAAATGATTTGCAAACTAAAAGATAAACCCTAAACCAAGATGGTAAAAATGTAGACATGATTTCTCCTATGACTGATTACATTCAGGTAAAATGTGCTCAGTAACATATAGGACTCCTAAGAAACCACCTTGTTTTATCATTCAGACTTGTGTTTTGGTTTTAATTTATAAAGAATCAAAAAACTAATTTTTTAAAAAAGTAAAATTAAAAAATAAAGCCATAGGGGCAACTGGGTGGCTCAGTCTGTTGAGCGTCCAACTCTTGATTTCAGCTCACGTCATGATCTCAGGGTCATGAGCATAAAGCCTGTGTCGGGCTCTGTGCTCAGTGGGTAGTCTGCTTAGGATTCTCTCTCTCCCTCTCCCTCTGCCCCTCCCCCATTCATGCTTGCTCGCACTCTCTTTCTAAATAAAGAAAGAAAGAAAGCCACATCCCCTCCTAGCGTATCTCTCCACACATCCTGAGTTGGGATGGAGGAACAGTCATGGCTGAGATATGTGACCTTAGTGGTTAAAGGGCAGCTCAGAGAGGAGGTCAGTAATGGAATCGGGCAGCTAAATAAATGGTTTTTATGGAGAAACTTAAAAGCCAATTCAAGGCTATTAGGGTTCAGATAAATATAGTGTCACTTAGAAGCTGTTGAGCATCTATAATCTAACAGCTAAATAGAAACTGGAGCAGATAGAGTTGTCCAGAGCAATGGCAATGCTTCTTTGCAACCTTTAGGTGGGAGACTAACCATTGGTTGTCAAGAGATGGACTTCAGAGAATTCAAGTGAGCTGAAAGGTACACATTTTTTCTTAAAATGTACACATTTTGTTCTTATTTTAGCATTTTGTAAACACATGAAATGTATTTTTTTTAATAAATAGAGCTGTATTCTCTTTTGGCTTTTTTTCATATTATAAAAAGTAGTAAATAATGGTAAGACTATTAAAGGTAGCCCTGGTCAGTCTGCTCTCTCTAGGCATTCATCCAGTCATCTATTACATATTTACTGAACACCTATTATGGACTAAACGCCATGCTCCATGCTGGCCATACTGATGGAGACACAGCCCTTGTCTTTGAAGAGTTTCTGGTCCCATAATTGAAACAGAAGGTCAGTTGCACTGTTGTCTTGACAAGAAGAATAAGGCTAGCTAAACATACGGGTGTTCTAAGTACTTTACATATACTCACTTACTGATTCTTCATTACAGCCCTGTGAGATAGGTGTGATCCTGAGAAAATTGAGTACTGACAGGTGATCTATCTCCTAAGACAGAGCCAGGATTAGACACCAGGAAGCATGGCTTCTCAAGCAGATAGTCTCCATGCATGAAGCAATTCTAGTTATGCTACCTGGTTTTGCTAATTACTGATGTTACAAATTATATCCATCTCCTTGCTCATTCTTCCCATCTTAAAATTACCATAAATAATCTTTCACTCAATACTGCCACACCATAGTTCCATAGTTCATAGCCAGAAGCACCACTATTTGATCTGAGAGTTTTTCCTTTCTTCCTTTCCCTTGAATAATAACTTAAGAGACTATCCATTATCTTTAACTTTTCAGCTCCCATTAACACTGAAATTGTTGGTACATGGCTTCATCCTCCAAAGCATCCAGTAATCTTCTCTCCAAGTTGACCGGTGCCCTAGTCCTTGCTAAATCCAACTGCCTATTGGGCATCTGTGTTCCTTCTTCTCTCTGTAGAATTTAAAGCCATGGACCATACTTGTCTTCTCTTCCTGAATCTCTTTATCCTCTTCCTTCTGTAATACCACTCTCCTCTGGTTATTCTCTCATCTTTCCCCTGTTCCTTAATTGTGGGTGTTTTTCTTTTAAAGGACTAAAATAAGAAAATGGCCATTAGGTGTTCAACACATTACCTACACAGTAAGTACAAGTTAGTGCTAGTCAGTCATTATTCTTATTAGTAGCTGGATTTTGAGGCATTGATGGGAGTTAGCCAGGTAAAGCATGAGGAGGTGGAGGGGGAGGATGTCCCAAGCAGAAGCAGCCCACAGAGCTTCACCTGTTTAGGCAGAGCATTTAGTATGAATGGTACACTGCCCAGGGTGAGGAGGTGGGGGCGGGGTGGTAAGGAGAGAAACAGAAAGTAATGGCCAGGCCATACAGGACCTTGTGTGCTAAGCTAAGACGTTAGAACCTTAGCCTAGAAGTTGTCATGGAGAGGTAGGGTCAGTTTGTTTTCTTTTAATAGAGAAAGAGAGAGAGTGAGTGTGCCAGTGTGTGTGTGGGGGAGGGGCAGAACGAGAGGGAGATAGAGAATTTTAAGCAGGCTCCACACTCAGTGCAGAGTCCTATCAGGCTCCACCTTACCACCCTGAGGATCATGACCTGAGCCGAAACCAAGAGTCAGACATTTCACCCGCTGAGCCATCCAGGTGCCTAAGGTGTGCTCCGTTTTAAGAAGGGAGGGCGTGATAAAATAAGCATTTAGGGGGTCTGGAGGATGGATAGGCTAGGGGTGGGCAGATTGGAAGCAGGGAGACAAGTTCATAGCAACTGCAGGAATCTGGGCAAAGTATGAAGCTGGCTGAACAAAGTGGCTGGCTGTTCAGCTGAGGAAGACAGTAAGGATACGGTGTTCAAAGATAAAGGAGGCAGAGTTAGGGATTTGGGGTGGGGGTGAGAGGAAGGAGTCTAGCACTGGTAGAAATGCTTATCAAGATTAGGAGCACAGGAGAAAAACCAGGAGGTAAGAACTACCTCCCTACTCGTTTGTGTTTTCCTGATTTGCTTTGATTTCTTTCGGAGGTTGAGTCACCAGACCCAGGGTAACTAGTGTGCCTCTAATACTTTTCCCTTACTGTTTCAAAGGAAAAGAAGATGACTCCATGCAGAAGTAAATTATTGGGTTTTCCATAATTACAACACAAGGGTTTGTCAGTTTCTCTCTTCACAGAAATGTCAAGGGATGCAATGTTTTGAACAAAGTAAAGAAGGTCTCCTCAGAGAATTAATCACACATCTTCTCCTGCTAATAGTTTATTTGTCCCCTGAGTACATTGAGCTGGATCCAGTAACAGTGGTATTTAGACATACCGACATTTTAAAGAACTTCAAAATATGCATTCTGGATCAGTGTCCGTTAAAACACGCTCGTTAGATTCAGTGGGAAGACGGTGATCCTCTGGGAAGAGGGTATAAATTCTGTGTCTCTTTCAGCCCCGATGCATAGTGTAGATAGCATTTCATCTGTTCACTGAGCTATATACACACCTTGCACCCTCAACCTGCAAGGTGTAATATCAGCCAACCATTAGCCATATGGTATGGTATTAGCCATACCATTTACCACTGTATCTCATATTTCTAGGATATCCCCTTGCAGCAGGGAGAATGTGAAGTTCTCTCTGGCCTTGGCTTTTCCAAGCTTTCTCTGGCAATGAGTGTGGTCTTGAAAAGTATCCCTCTGAATAAATGTGATTCTTGAAGAGGAGGAGGTGGAGGCGGAGGAGAAGGAGGAGGACGAGGAGGAAGAGGAAGAGGAGAAGGAGGAGGAGGAGGAGGCAAGAATGAGCTTCTTGTTGATATTTTCAGCCCAAAGCTTTAGCTTTGTGATGTACTTCCTGGGAGTGTGACACAGGCTGTTTGTGAAACACCCTCAGGGAAATTGAAACAGATATATTGCAGCCTGAGGGGGTGTAAAAAGAGAGCTCTTTTTCTCTCACAATGCCTATATTCTGACTATTCAGACTTTTTAAAACGAGCTAATAATGCTCTACCTACCATTTAATTTATTTTCATAGGACTGTGTTTAAACTCGGAGACTGCTGATCTTGTCCTGTGACTTGGCTCATTCCCAAATGTGTGGTTGTCTTCACAATGGAGAGATTGTCACAGCCTAAGGGGACATGTGATAATGCACATCAATTTGGCAGCTGCCAACTCGCCTGTCTTCTCAGGTCTTTGTGTGGAGGAGACCTAGCCTTTCCGGAACCGAGGCCACACTGGATGCTCCTTTGAAAGCTCCCATTACACGGGGAGCCCAGTCTTACCATTTGCCATGTTGGATCTGTTTGTCCCCATACATTGGGCCTGTCTTGTTTACCACCGTGTCCTCAGTGCTTTAGGGAGCACCCAGCAGTTAGTAAGGTGTGATAAATATGTAAAAGTGAGGACAGGACATATCTTCTGTTGCTTTTACCCTAGGACAGCATCTGGCATGTTAGAGATGCTCAGCAAATATTTAAAATAAATACGTGTATGAACATATATGATGCAAATGTGTGTTTCACTATGACAGGATGAGGACCATTTTGTCAGAGAAAGGATGAAGAAGGTATTTATTTCCCTTGACGTGTGAAGGGAAATTTTTAGTTGTAATTTTAAGTGCTTCAAATAAATGGCCTAAAGAAAAGAGGTAGTTTTGGTTTTGCTATCTTTTATATTCCCAAGATAGATCATTATTGTGGTTACTTGATATAATAGTGATATAGTTCACTAGCTTTATCAGATAATATTACCATGTTCTTTACCAGGCAATCTTGTCTAGGTCAGCAGTAAGATTCTTTGCATCATTTAAGGGAAGATTTAAGGCTAATTACAAGAAAGGTATGTATAAGATTTATAAACTAGGAATAAAGGGAGAAAAAAGATCCAAATGTCTGCTCCAGTTAGAACGAACACCTGCTTCTTAGGGAGTTCATCAAACCTATCTGTATTGGGGCACCTGGGTGCTAAGTGGTTGAGTGTCTGCCTTTGGCTCAGGGCGTGACCCCAGGGTCCTGGGATCGAGTCCTGCATCGGGCTCCCTGCATGGAGCCTGCTTCTTCCTCTGCCTGTGTCTCTGCCTCTGTGTGTGTGTATATGTGTGTGTGTGTGTGTGTGTGTGTGTGTGATGAATTAATAAAACCTTAAAAAATAAAAACAAAACCTATCTGTACCCTGTGAAAGATCACACATATCCATAAAGAGAAAGGAGGTACACAGAGAATGTGGTGACCCGGTAAAGAGCCCTAATTCCAGGAGAATTGCTTCTGGTTGGTGGCAGGTTTTATAAGGAAACAAATGAACAAGATTTACATTTCTACAGTGACCAATGAACTAGTAGAACAACGGTGTCAGAAAATAGTACATATATTCTAAAAATTTTTTCTTACTTTTTCCTTCTAATACCATAAAAGGAGATACTGTTGTCCATTTAAAAATGGAATTTATGAAGTGTGTTTTCCACAACAGACCACAGGTACATATGCCTTGTCTGGACTTAGTGAATAAATCATCATGCCTCTGTGAGTTCACTGTAGTATTTCATAGACTCTGGCCTCGCCTTACATCACAGGACGTGAAGGTCAAGTCTTTGAAGTTCTGCCTTTGGCCAAGTTGTAGCTTTGAGCTTATTGGCATTTTCTTTGTGCGTTATGATTTCAGTAAGAGGAGGCACTAGACCTCTGTATCTGGCAAATAATTGGCAATTTCTGATGCTAATAATAGCATTTATTAAGGGATCTTTTGTAATTTCAACCTCTCGTGTTGTTATTGTTTTTATTGTAATATCTTTTAGTAATTTTAACCTCACAAAAATCTGAAGTCTAGTATGTGAAAAGCCACTTTTCAGATTTATGTGATTTTTAGCACATAAAGATGTGACTGAGATCTGAGGTTTCTACAAACGGTTAGTGATCTACTTCCAGGGTTTCAGTGATAATAAATCAGCAATATTTATCCTTTGATGTCTACAAGATGGTATTACATGGCCAGCACCCACTCTCCTGTGTGGAAGAGATGAGAGGCATTTAATGTTACTGTGAAAAATACAAAACAAACAAAAGACAGCATTCATTCATTCATAAGGACTTGACTAAGAGAGCCCAAACCCGATCCTTCAGAAGTGGGCAGATTGCTAAATGATGGAGAAAAAGCAGTGCTGGGGCATCAGGGTGGCTCAGGGATTGAGCGTCTGCCTTTGGCTCAGGTCGTGATCCCAGGGTCCTGGGATCGAGTCCCACATCGGGCTCCCTACAGGGAGCCAGCCTCTGCCTCTGCCTGTGTCTCTGCCTCTCTCTGTGTGTCTCTCACAAATAAATAAATAAATAAATAAATAAATAAATAAATAAATAAATAAATTTTTATTAAAAAAAGAGCAATGCTGTTCCTCATCAAGTTGAAGTACCAGAAGGCACTACTATGGTTTCCTAATGATCCTTGGAATTAAAATTGGTAAAATGTGAACCTGAATAGTTTATATACAAAGTTCACGCCTAAAGCCTGTACTGTCAGCATTTCAATTATTCTAGGATTCTCAGGTGCTGTATACATACATATAAGAGTACATAGCTTGTTTCACCTTGTCATGTTCTCTATTAAGATACCTCTTACTATCTTTGAGTAGTACATGTAGAATCAGAAGGCAGTTGTGTATAGTCCATGAGGTGGGCAGCTGAATGGTCAGTGCCATGGTCCCTCCAGTCTGCCTAGCTAGATGCTTTCCAGCTATGTGACCCTGCGTAAGTCACCTAACCACTCACAAATGATCACATGGACGCATAATAAAACCTCACTTGTAGTTTGTGCATCTGTGTGTAAAACGAAATAATTCAAGCAAAAAGCTTAGCACACCTAAGAAGATGCTCATGTCAGTTATTATTATTTTATGACATCTATGCTATCTATGAAGCCCTAAGAAACAAAGACACGAGTTAATTTAGTATTGTGACCAGTATGGTCCTATTCAAGATCAAAATCTTAATGTCTTAGAACCACCTTAGCCAACCACATGCCTGCAGATTTACACCTCATGCAATTTAAGAGCTTATTTCTGGGCAGACTGGCCCTGTGTCCCGGCCTGATTCCCTGTGCTCACTTTCCTGTGAGCCACGAAGGCATTCTTCAATGTAAGTTATACAAAATGATTAGCTGGTCTCATAAAGAGCTCTGGAGCCTCTGCATCTTCTGGTAACAGTGGTGAATGTTTTCAGGTGCCTAGCAGGAGAGATTCAAGTGGCTGCTTGCCAAGTGTGTGTGTGTGTGCAGTCGAACCAAGCTCTCATGCCTTTCCTTCTGCGATCAACAGTTTTTAAAAGACTAAGGGAGTTCACAGCAGTATAGCAGCAAGGTCGTTTAGAACTACTGGCCAAAACCGGTTGAGTCAAATGTACTCCCATTGCTAATGAACTCCCTTTGGACTCTAGCTCATGTGCCTTATTTTAAAACATGCCCCTGCACCTCAGCCTACTGTGCAGCTGTTCCGTGCTTACAGCTGGCCTCTGGGCTCTGAGGCCAGCTGGGTTCAGAATTAGGTAGAGAGGACCAGGAATAGGGACCCGGAGGGTCCCCTCACTGGAAGTCTCACGTCTCGGGACCCTCCTAACTCAGATTTAGTGAATGACTCACTCATTCACATCCACAAATGCTCTTTTTCTTACTTTCTCCCACTCATGCATTTGTTAATAATGAATTAAGCCCGTAATTTCGCACACCTGCCAAAACCATTATAATTTTAAAAAACGATATGAAGTAACTTTTTATATAAAAGGGCTTAGGGATCCCTGGGTGGCGCAGCGGTTTAGCGCCTGCCTTTGGCCCAGGGCGTGATTCTGGAGACCCGGGATCGAATCCCACATCGGGCTCCCTGCATGGAGCCTGCTTCTCCCTCTGCCTGTGTCTCTGCCTCTCTCTGTGTGTGTGACTATCATAAATTTAAAAAAAATAAAAGGGCTTAAATTTAACTGAAAAGTTATATAAAATGAGGGAACTAAACCGCACCATTTTAAAGTTATTCTTTTTAAAGATTTATTGATTTATTTGGGGGGTGGGAAGGGGCAGAGGGAGAGAATCTTCAAGTAGACTCCCTGTGAGCTCAGAGCCCAGATACGGGGCTCGATGCTGCAATCATGACCTGAGCCGAAGCCAAGAGGCAGATGCTTAACCAACTGAGCCACCCAGGAACCCCAATGTTAGTTATTTTAAAAAGAGGCAATATCTAAAACCAGTTTAAAAAAGGACCTAAAAGGGAACTTACTGTTTGGCAACTCCAATAATGTGCTTCATTTTGCACATTCCCACAATTTTCTTGTTATATAACAAGTGATACTTAATGACTCATCTGCAACTAACAGCCCTCAAATCTGTATATTAATATTTAGTAGACAGATATTCTAATAACCTTTAATGATTCTACTTGCACACCTAAACTTATTAGAAACACGTGAAATTGTACTGCTTAGTGATTTACACTTTTACCCTCTCCTCTCTTTCTTATGGGTCTCATGTATCCTTCTGCTTCCAATTATCACCATCAGGTGGGCAACTGTGCATGTAACACAAATCCCTAACTCCAGCTTTGTTGGTTCTGTATTTATGGAGTCCTACTGCCCAGGTTCACTGGTGAGAACCCATAATGAACTTGAACTTGGTGTATTTAAATAGAATTGATACATTTTAATAGCATTTCTCATCTTCTTGAAATCACCTTTCCCTTGGCCGGTTCCCTCACCTAACCTCCTATAATACATGGGACCTCCCTTCTTTGAACCTGTCGAGTACATAGTTTTTTTAGAAACTTATTTTTTAAGTTTCCCTCCTCCCTTCTCTCTGCAGGTGTTTTTAGTAGCAATTTGTTTCCTTGCCAGCCTCACTGTCTCACTCTATGCTTTTGGTTCTAATCCTGTTCACTTCCATGCTATCGAATTTATAACCTCCCAACACAGCTCTGATTTTTGCGCTCTCTTTTCAAACACTTCCAGGTGCTTCCTATCCAATAAATTCAGAACTCCTTATCACATTCAATGGCACCATGGGAGGCTTCAAACCTCTTTCTCAGACTCTATGCTCATAATGATGCACACCTCTCTTTTCTTTAGTGAGGTTTTAAAGTGCTCTCATACAGATCATGTTCGGGCTGCACAAAAATTCTGAAAGTAAGAAATTCAGGTGATAATATCCTCATGTTTCATTTGAGGAAAACAGACCTGAGAAGACAAGTGGATTAGTCAAGATTCCTTGACTGAAGAATATAGCAAAGTGTATGTATAGCCTGGGTCTGAGATTTGACCCATGGAGTTGAGCACTCAACCTTCCTCAGAAAGGCACCCTGGTCAAACTGAGTGGTTCACTGGTCCTAGAGCCCTTCCCTCCCTCAAGGTTTCACTTATGTAATTTTGGAATACTTTGTTCTCCATTTACCTGAGTACTTTCTGCCTGTGAAAGCCCCTCTCTGTACCGCCTCTGACTCACAGAGCGATCACGTGATTGCTTCTTAGTCTCCCTTTTACTGTTTCAGATTATTATTATAACAAATGATTCTCATGTAACCTTTTATGCAGCACTTAGTTTTGTTTTGTTTTTTTTTTTTCTTTTCTACCAAATAGACTGTAAGCATTGTGAGATTCTGGCCTATGTCTTAAATGTCTCTGTAGCTCCCTACCTATTGCACTTTGTGAATGCACAACAAATATTAGCTGTGTGTGTATATGATACGTGGGACTCAAATTTTTTTAGATGGTGGGATATTTCATTTATTGTTTTATGTTGTTGTTTTTGAAGTGTAGAATACCTACAGCATTGTATCTAGAATCCTTGCCATGTGGAAAACCCGGTATAATCTTTATCATTCAGTGCACTGTGGCAATACCTTTCACTCACTGAACCTCCATTGGCATTCATTAAATCCTTAGCATCACCAACTGTTTTAAATAGTCTGCTAATAGCTGCAATGAATTAATGATCTTGAGCAGTTAGAGACTCATTTTCCCATGTCTTGATTTTTAATATTGTTCTAACTCAAGCATACTAAATCAGAACGTAACCTTGTTTTGTCAAGCTGTTACTTCAACAGAATTTGGCCCGATCCTTAAAATGACTGGTCTGGCTTTGCTGAATTGGAGCTTACCTTAATGCAAATAATACCGTTAAAGAAGAAAAAGGTTGGTGACTGGGTCTTGAAGCTTGGCACAAATGAATAAAACATATTTCACCCACACGCTACATACCACAATGTATTTTTCTAGTATTAGAAGTGGTTTTTTTCTCTAAAGTAGTCCTGCTGTTGAGAAAGCTTTTCTGACGCCAGTAAGCTTTTGAATGGCACTAAATTGAGTTACATTTACCATAGTGCTCACCACGCTGCCTCTGCCATGTCCCTGGACTCATATCTAGAATGGTAATTTGTCCCAGGTGGTCAAGGAAGGCAGCCACTTTAGCTAAAACCCCTGCAGGTTGTCACATAAAAGCAGAAAATGGATTTGGCTCAAATGTTCCTTAATTAACTTCCAAAGACTGACAGCAAAGATGACTGCAATACTGTTAGCCTGGACTTAATACCCTTCCCAATGAACAGGTGCCGTAACCACTACTGAAGTACTGAGAACAGAAGACATTCATGGAGGATGCTTAGAGCCGCACAAAATGGCAGCATTATTCTTATGTCTGTGTGTAGCTCATGTGCAAGTCCCTTCTGAACACAACGAAGCCTTTAGCTGTTTCTTAAAGATTCAACACAAATTTGGCCAGGTGAATTTTTGCACTTTGAGCGTCTGTTATACACTCAAACCCTTGGTGGGGATCTTCTGATACTGGGACCTGTATCCACAAGTGGTCCAGGTCTTAATCTTCCCTCTGTACAAAAACATCACTTCATAGCTTTAGTGAGGAATAATCTAGCTTTGGAGAATCAATTCACTTTTTAAAATTCTGATCGTTCTGTGTTACAAAGTTCCAAACACTATTTCTTTTTAGGGAGTGGTTAGATCATTTGTCACCTGGTGTACCCATTATCACAGGAACAGACACAGCAACCAGAGCAAAGAGTGTTGTTAGAAAGTCAGGAGGAATGTTTCATCCAGGTTATGTAACAGGCCTGAACATATTCCCTACTCTAGTTACAACTTATGGTGACTGCAAGATTGCCTACCCTCAGAAACAATACACTTCCCCTCCCTACCAGTGTGGACCTATATTTATTCTTTTCTAGATTCTATGACAATTTGCCTCCCTTCGGTTGTCATTAGGTATTACTTATATTTTAATCCTCTTGATGATTTTCAGGATTCATTATAGCCTAGTGATGAAGCACATTAAATCTGAGCGAAATAGACCTAATTTTAGGACATATATCCAACACTATACATCTCTGTGATCCTAAGCAATTTTCTTAGCCTGAGTCTAGTTTTTCCATCTGCCAACGGGAGGAGATTGGGCTTTGAGATTTAACGGGATAGATCATGTAAAGTTCTCGGTACACAGCAAGTGTTCAGAAGTGATAACTGCTCCTTTGTATCGATATTGCAGATGCATGAAATCAGACTTTCTCCCCATTAAACCAGCATTCTTTCTTTTCTCCATGATGAAAGTACTTTCTGGCTAGCAGTATTGTTTTCATTTATAAACTACGTATGGGACAGGCAAAACACACTTATAAGACGTCAACTTCTAAAATGAAAAAAATATAGGTAAAATTAGTATCCCCATTTTATTGATGGAGTATTAGAAACATGAATAAAACTTGACCAGACAGCTAGTAAGATATGAAGTATTCCAACAAAGATGACTACAAAGCAAACTCCTCTTAAATAAACTTTGGATTTATTTTTCACATTATTTTTAAAAATGAGTGAAATATTTGCATGTTGAAAAAAAATCCCTCAAATAGACCTGTTAAAAATTTTCAATGAGCAAGAGAAGTTAAGATAATGATGTAGCTTGTTGCATGCTAGATATTACTGATTTATAATGCTTTATAGCACTTAGACACTGAAATGTGTTTAATTCTTAGATTCTTTCTGGCATTTTCTTTAGTGGGATTTCATACCCTTATAGAGACTACCTTCCTCTTCATTGTTTCCATTGTCTCCTTAGCATTTATGGAGTGCACTCTTGTTTTTTAAAATAAGAGAAATGAGAAAAATATGCCCATATTATAAATAATACAAGCACTACTTTTGCATGTCCTCTTAAGCAAACTTCTTCCATAATTTTATTATCATCAACAGAGACAACGTGCAACAATGTCTCCAGTGCATGACTACCTCTGTCCTAATCTTCAGACCCGTATCTCCATTCTCCTACTTCATGTCCAGTGTTTTGAAGCTGTGCAGGCTCTTCAAACTAACCCGTTCTAAAAGAATCCATTGTTTCATCTCTAAACCCATTGTTCCCCTGTTTTCCCTAGCTTGGTGAACTGGACCACTTTAATTTGACTTCCCTAGCTCGAAACCCAAACATTCTTCAGACTCTCCAGTCCAGTCAATGGCCAAGTCATGCCCACTCTTTCTCAGCAGCATCTCTCGGATGTATCCTGGGCCCTTCATCCTCATACAACCACCCTGTTCAGGCCACTGTCACCTGTCACCTGCATGTCTCCAATAGTCTCCTGAGCAGTTCAATCTATCCTCTACATTTTAGGCAGGGCAGAGTGATCTTTATAAAATGCAAATCTGATTTTGTCATTCTACTTAAAACCTGTTAGTTGTTCCCTATTTCTGTTTCACTAATAATATACAACTACTCTACACTGGTCCTCTGAGACTGACCCCTTCCCCATTTCTCCAAACTCCTTTGGGCTCTGTCAAAAGATTTTTGCTCCATCCACACTTCCAGTCCCCTGGATGCATCGCATGCCCTTAGTTAGCCCCTGCACTTGAGAGTTGCTCCCCTAGAAAGCTACTTTCCTTCTCTCTTTCCTGGGGCACTCTGATACTATCTTCAAATTTTAGCTAACACATCATGTTTGGGTTTTTTTTTTAAATATTTGTCCTGTTTTGTTTTAATATTTTATTTATTCATGAGAGAGAGAGGCAGAGACATAGGCAGAGGGAGAAGCAGGCTCCCTGCAGGAAGCCCAATGCGGGACTCGATCCTGAACCCAGAGATCACAACCTGAGCCAAAGGCAGACATTTAACCACTGAGCCACCCAGCAGAGCACTTATCACATTTATTTTATGCATGCCTCTTCACCTATTTGTGTATCCCCAAAGTGGGAAAAGCCCACGGGTTTGGAAGCTGTGGTTCTCTTGTTTGCTGTTGTACCTAGTGGATGCTTGAACAGACGTACTCAGTTCACATGTTTTTGAATGAATAGATGTACGCAGGAGTGGATATTGGAGTCTCGCAAGGTATTGTTGAACAAATAAATGCATATTCATTAAACAGCAATATTATATTATCCAGAGATTCCATCTCCTGAGTTACTGCAAAGAGTCTTTAAAACGGAAATTTTCTTCTCCCAAAGCTAAATTTGTGCTGTACATTATTAAGCTAAAAATGTTTACATCCTTAATTTTAAAAAAGTTAGGTTAACAAATTTTGAACCTCTTTAAAATACAGGACACCATTTTATTTGTGAATAGGTAATGATGCATGTTTTGGCGAATATTTCTTTTTTGTGAATGCATTCAATGTGTATTTGCCTAGTTTCTTCATTACAGTGAAAGCTTTCTAAGGGCAAGGAGTCTTTATTTGTTTTTCTTTCTGTTATCTTTAGAAACCTTGTGGTGCTCCCCACAATGCAGGACATGAGTGAAAGTTGAATGATTCAATAAAAAACAAGAGATTCCAAACCAAAAGTATTTTGCCCCGATGCAGGAAGATTAATGGTGTACAGTAGCAAATATGTACTCTAGAAACATTTTGACTCATGGAAGAAGGGTAAACACATTTTCGTTTCCATATTTCTCTTCATATTTGTGTGGAGAGGTTATATGGTAGATGTATTAAGAGGACTTTCTTTTTCTTTTTTTTGAAGATTTTTATTTATTTATCCATGACACACACGCACACACACACACACACACACACAGAGAGAGAGAGAGAGAGAGAGGCAGAGACACAGGCAGAGGGAAAAGCAGGCTCCATGCAGGGAGCCTGATGTGGGACTCGATCCCGGGTCTCCAGGATCATGCCCTGGGCCGAAGGCAGCGCTAAACCACTGAGCCACCCGGGGCTGCCCTAAGATGACTTTCAACAGCGAAACAGAGAGGCATCTTGTTAAGTGATGATAATTAAGGTCAGCTATAGTATATTGGGGAGTACATAGTGGATGTGGGAGATATTACTTGGCTGAAGGACACTAACTCTCTTACTCGAAAATTCTTTCTGGCTTTGAAAGGTAGGCAAATGGTAAGGATAAAGATTAGCCAGATGAAACAAAGAGAGTGTTTTCTGTTGTCTGTCTTTTGTACTTTTGCATGAATTCTTCTCAAAAGAGAAAACTCAAGGCACAAGCTATTTCTTTTTTTCCCCTTTTTTTCATGTTTTATTTTTTTAAGTAATCTCTACACCCAACATGGGGCTCTGACAACCCCAAGATCAAGAGTCACATGCTGTTCCCACTGAGCCAGCCAGGCACCCCATCAGGCACAAACTATTTCTTGACCTGGGAAGATTAAGTAAGCCCTTCTGCTCCTTTTTCTATTTCAAAAGTGGAATTATTTTATGGTAATTGAGTTTCCCTCAGGAAAAGGGGTCTAGGATAAACCCCTCTCCTTTTTGGAGCAGGGAACTATCTGTTGGCTTTAATTTTCCATACATTTATTACTTTTCTAGTTATTCGTGTAACAGCCTTGTTGGATGGCTTTCTTTGTTAAACAAATTAGAATACTGAGAATAACATTGCAAAATATAAGCTTTTAAAAGTGAGACAAAACAAAAAGGAAATAAATTAATAAACTTAATAAATTAAGTTGAATAAATTAAGTTGATTAAATTAAGTTGATTACAATTGCTTTGATTCTTCCTCATGAAATCGGAAAAGTTTAACCACCTACCAGTAAATGGCATTGTAAAATAAAACTACAACACACGTAAGTGTGACTTTTGCCTTTTTAAAACATTAAATCAAAAAAGACTAATTGATTGATGCAGCCAACTTTGAAATTTAATCACACTGTAAAACCAAGCATAAAATATACATGCATGTTATGATACCTTTACACTCCCATTTGTCTGTCAGAGGTTGTGCCTCATGTTGGTCTGCCTGGTAGGAGGAATAATTTTCAAGTACTTTTTAGTACTTACCATCATCTTTGTCAGGGATGATTGTAACCTGAGTCCCTGGGAACTCTGATCCAATCCTCCCTCCCATGGGCATGCTCAGAAGGACATGGAATGTTTCCTCCTCTTCATACAGGGAGTCATCAATAACAACGATGCGACACATTTTCTCGTGTTCATCTTTGTCAAAGCGGATGACACTGGTGTGGTCCTCCGGCCTGGATATGTAGTCTGAATAGGACAGCACTGATGTTGGTACAGTTCCGCCTGCTGTTCCTGGGGGCAGAGAATGCGAAAGGTGTTTATGCACCACAGGTTACATGGCTGTTTCCAGAAACAATTATTTTCTTTTTTTAATTATTATTTTTTATTGGAGTTCAATTTGCCAACATATAGCATAACACCCAGTGCTCATCCCGTTAAGTGCCCCCCTCAGTGCCCATCACTGTCACCCCAATCTCCCACCCAACTCTCCTTCCACTACCCCTTGTTCAATTCCCAGAGTTAGGTGTCTCTCATGTACTGTCACCCTCTCTGATATTACCCAATCATTTTCTCTCCTTTCCCCTTTATTCCCTTTCACTATATTTTATATTCCCCAAATAAATGAGACCATATAATGTTTGTCCTTCTCGGACTGATTTACTTTACTCAGCATAATACCCTCCAGTTCCATCCACACTGAAGCAGATGGTGGGTATTTGTCATTTCTAATGGCTGAGTAACATCCAATTGTATACACAGACCACAGCTTCTCTATCCATCATCTTTCGATGGACACCGAGGCCCCTTCCACAGTTTGGCTATAGTGGACATTGCTGCTAGAAACATCGGGGTGCAGGTGTCCCGGCGTTTCACTGCATCTGTATCTTTGGGGAAAACCCCAGCAGTGCAATTGCTGGGTCGTAGGGCAGGTCTATTTTTAACTCTTTGAGGAACCTCCACACAGTTTTCCAGAGGGGCCTCCCCAGTTCACATTCCCACCAACAGTGCATGAGGGTTCCCCTTTCTCCGCATCCTCTCCAACATTTGTGGTTTCCTGCCTTGTTAATTTTCCCCATTCTCACTGGTGTGAGGTGGTATCTCCTTGTGGTTTTGATTTGTATTTCCCTGATGGCAAGTGATGCAGAGCAGTTTCTCATGTGCATGTTGGCCATGTCTATGTCTTCCTCTGTGAGATTTCTGTTCATGTCTTTTGCCCATTTCATGATTGGATTGTTTGTTTCTTTGGTGTTGAGTTTAATAAGTTCTTGATAGACCTTGGATACTAGCCCTTTATCTGATTGGTCATTTGCAAATATCTTCTCCCATTCTGTAGGTTGTCTTTCAGTTTTGTTGACTGTTTCTTTTGCTGTGCAGAAGCTTTTTATCCTGATTAAGTCCCAATATTTCATTTTTGCTTTTGATTCCTTTGCCTTTATAGATGTATCTTGCAAGAAGTTGCTGTGGTCAAGTTCAAAAAGGGTGTTGCCTGTGTTCTCCTCTAGGATTTTGATTTATTTTTTATTTTTATTTTTTATTTATGATAGTCACACACAGAGAGAGAGAGAGAGAGAGAAAGAGAGAGAGAGGCAGAGACATAGGCAGAGGGAGAAGCAGGCTCCATGCACTGGGAGCTTGACCGTGAGATTCGATCCCGGATCTCCAGGATCGCGCCCTGGGCCAAAGGCAGGCGCTAAACCCCTGCGCCACCCAAGGATCCCTCCTCTAGGATTTTGATGGAATCTTGTCTCACATTAAGATCTTTCATGCATTTTAACTGTATCTTTGTGTCTGGTGTAAGAGAATGGTCTAGTTTCATTCTTCTGCATGTGGATGTCCAATTTTCCCAGCACCATTTATTGAAGAGACTGTCCTTTTTCCAGTGGATAGTCTTTCCTGCTTTGTCAAATATTAGTTGACCATAGAGTTGAGGGCCCATTTCTGGGTTCTCTATTCTGTTCCATTGATCTATATGTCTGTTTTTGTGCCAGTACCAGACTGTCTTGATGATCACAGCTTTGTAGTACAACCTGAAATCTGGCATTGTGATGCCCCCAGCTATGGTTTCCTTTTTCAATATTCCCCTGGATATTCGGGGTCTTTTCTGATTCCACACAAATCTTAAAATGATTTGTTCCAATTCTCTGAAGAAAGTCCATGGTATTTTGATAGGGTTTGCATTAAATGTGTAAATTGCCCTGGGTAGCATAGACATTTTCACAATATTAATTCTGCCAATCCATGAGCATGGAACATTTTTCCATCTCTTTGTGTCTTCCTCAATTTATTTCAGAAGTGTTCTATAGTTTTTAGGGTATAGATTCTTTACCTCTTTGGTTAGGTTTATTCCTAAGTATCTTATGCTTTTGGGTGCAATTGTAAATGGGATTGACTCCTTAATTTCTCTTTCCTTCAGTCTCATTGTTAGTGTATAGAAATGCCACTGATTTCTGGGTATTGATTTTGTATCCTGCCACACTGCCGAATTCCTGTATGAGTTCTAGCAATCTTGGCGTGGAGTCTTTGGGGTTTTCTATGTAGAGTATCAGGTCATCGGCGAAGAGGGAGAGGTTGACTTCTTCTTTGCCAATTTGAATGCCTTTAATGTCTTTTTGTTGTCTGATTGCTGAAGCTAGAACTTCCAGTACTATGTTAATAGCAGTGGTGAGAGTGGACATCCCTGTCGTGTTCCTGATCTTAGGGGAAAGACTCCCAGTGCTTCCCCATTGAGAATGATATTTGCTGTGGGCTTTTCCTAGATGGCTTTTAAGATGCTGAGGAATGTTCCCTCTATCCCTACACTCTGAAGAGTTTTGATCAGGAATGGATGCTGTATTTTGTCAAATGCTTTCTCTGCATCTATTGAGAGGATCATATGGTTCTTGTTTTTCTCTTGTTGATATGATCAATCACACTGATTGCTTTACGAGTGTTGAACCAGCCTTGCATCCCAGGGATAAATCCCACTTGGTCATGGTGAATAATCTTCTTAATGTACTGTTGGATCCTGTTGGCTAGGATCTTGTTGAGAATTTTTGCATCCATGTTCATCAGGGATATTGGTCTACAATTCTCCTTTTTGGTGGGGTCTTTGTCTGGATTTGGAATCAAGGTGATGCTGGCCTTATAGAACGAGTTTGGAAGTATTCCATCCCTTTCTATTTTTCAGAACAGCTTTAGTAGAATAGGTATAGTTTCTTCTTTAAACATTTGATAGAATTCCCCTGGGAAGCCATCTGGCCCTGGACTTTTGTGTCTTGGGAGGTTTTTGATGACTGCTTCAATTTCCTCCCTGGTTATCGGTCCTGTTCAGGTTTTCTATTTCTTCCTGTTCCAGTTTGGGTAATTTGTGGTTTTCCAGAAATGCATCCATTTCTTCTAGATTGCCTAATTTATTGGTGTATAGCTGCTCATAAGTTTTTAAGATCGTTTGTATTTCCTTGGTATTGGTGGTGATCTCTCCTTTTTCATTTGTGATTTTATTAGAGTGTTTTCTCTTTTGTTTTTAATAAGGCTGGCTAATGGTTTATCTATCTTATTAATTCTTTCAAAGAACCAACTCCTGGTTTTGTTGATCTGTTCCACAGTTCTTCTGGTCTCTATTTCATTGAGTTCTGCTTGAATCTTTATTGTCTCTCTCCTTCTGCTTGGTGTAGACTTTACTTGCTGTTCTTTGTCCAGTTCTTTTAGGTGCAAGGTTAGCTTGTGTATTGAGATTTTTCCAAATTTTTGAGGGATGCTTGTATTACGATGTATTTTCCTCTTAGGTCTGCTTTTGCTGTATCTCAAAGCTTTTGAATGGTTGTATCTTCATTCTCATTAGTTTCCATGAATCTTTTTCATTCTTCTGTAATTTCCTGGTTGACCCTTTCATCTTTTAGCAGGATGGTCTTTAACCTCCACATGTTTGACTTTCTGCCAAATTTCTTCCTGTGATTTAATTCTAGTTTCAAAGCATTATGGTCTGAAAATATGCAGGGGACAATCCCAATCTTTTGGTATCAGTTAAGACCTGATTTGTGGCCCAGTATGTGATCTATTCTGGAGAAAGTTCCATGTGCACTTGAGAAGAATGTGTATTCAGTTGCATTTGCATGTAAAGTTCTGTAAATATCTGTGAAAGCCATCTGGTCTGGTGTATCATTTAAAGCTCTTGTTTCTTTGGAGATGTTGTGCTTAGAATATCTATCGTTTGTAGAAAGCACTGTGTTGAAGTCTCCCAGTATAAGTGTATTATTATCTAAGTATGTCTTAACTTTAGTTATCAATTGATTGATATACTTGGCAGCTCCCATATTAGGGGCATAAATATTCATGATTGTTAGGTCCTCTTGTTGGATGGATCCTTTAAGTATGATATGGTGTCCCTCTTCATTTCTTACTACAGTCTTTGGGGTAAACTTTAATTTATCTGATATAAGGATGGCTACCCCTGCTTTCTTTTGAGGACCATTTGAATGGTAAATTGTTCTCCAACCTTTTATTTTCAGACTGTAGGTGTCCTTAGGTCTAAAATGAGTCTCTTGTAGACAGCAAATAGATGGGTCTTGCTTTTTTATCCAATCTGAAACCTTGCATCTTTTGATGGGATCATTAAGCCCATTCACGTTTAGAGTTACTATCGAAAGATAGGAATTTAGTGTCATCGTAATACGTATTCAGTCCCTGTTTTTGTGGATTATTTCTTTGGACTTCCTCTTTCTTTTATAGAGTCCTCTTTAATATTTCTTGCAGAGCTGGTTTGGTGGTCACATATTCTTTCAGTTTCTGCCTATCTTGGAAGCTCTTTATGTCTCCTATCCTGAATGAGAGCCTTGCTGGATAGAGTATTCTTGGCTGCATGTTCTCATTTAGGACCCTGAATATATTCTGCCAGCCTGTGGAGAGCTCTACTGTTCATCTACTATTTCTCCCCATATAAGTTAGAGGTCTCTTGTCTCTTGCTGCTTTAAGGATTTTCTCTTTATCTTTGGAATTTGCAAGTTTTACTATTAAATGTCAAGGTGTTGAACAGTTTTTATTGATTTTAGGGGGGGAGCCTCTCTATCTCCTGGATCTGAATGCCTGTTTCCTTCCCCAAATTAGGGAGGTTCTCAGCTATGATTTGTTCAAATACACTTACTGGTCCTCTCTCCCTTTCAGCGCCTTCTAGAACCCCAATTAAATGTAGATTTTTCCTTCTGAGGCTGTCATTTATTTCCCTTAACCTTTCCTCATGGTCTTTTAATTGTTTTTCTCTTTTTCCTCAGCTTCCTTCCTTGCCATCAACTTGCCTTCTATGTCACTCACTCTTTCTTCTACCTCATTAACCCTCATCGTTAGTACCTCCAGTTTGGATTGCATCTCATTTAATTGATTTTTAATTTCCATATGATTAGATCTAAATTCTGCAGTCATGAGGTCTCCTGAATCCTTTATGCTTTTTTCCAGAGCCAACAGTAGCTTTATGATTGTGCATCTGAATTGGCTTTCTGACATCGAATTGTAATCCAAATTCTGTAACTCTGTGGGAGAGAGTATGGTTTCTGATTCTTTCTTTTGTGGTGAGTTCTTCTAGTCATTTTGCTCAGTGCAGAGGGGCTAAAAATGAGTTGTACTGGAAAAAGGAAGAAAAAAAGAGAGAAAAAGAAGAAAAAACAAACCAAAAAAGGAAACCAAGAAAACAAAAACAAACACACACAAAAAAAGAAGGAGGGGTATCCTGTGGTTCTATGTACTGTAAATCCCTTGACTTCCCCTGGAGCTTTCCAGTGCTGCTTGGTCAAGAACTTGGTCTTCCCCTGTCCTTCCAGCTGGTCTTCTAGGGGCAGAGACTGCTGTGCTGAGTCTCAGGTGTGTGCACCTGGGGGAGCTGCCCTGCTCCCCCACCAGGTGCACGGCTCAGTGGGAGCTGTCTATCCTGTGAGGCCTCTGTTCCCTGGCGGCCCCTCTCTGTCCCAGGTACAGGGTGATACCAGGAGGGACAACCACACTGGCGGCGGCCAGCTCTCCAGCCCTGGAGTCAGCTCCTGCAGTAACTACCATAACTCCCAGTCCGCAGGGGCCTGGATGCTCCCGGGGCGGGGGGCACTGATCTGCACAGCTCAGGGCACCCCACGGCAGGAGCGTCCTCTCTGTCCTGTGCCCTCCCACTCTGCCTGTCCTCAGGGAGCGCAGGATGCTGGGCTGTGTCCCCTGGCCCCTGGGCTCCGGCCGCAGACCCTCCCGCAGAGCCCCGCCTGGGCTGCTCCCGGCACACTGGGCACTCCAGCCCTTGACTGTGTTCGGCCGCAGGGTCAGTCGCTCTCCCCCCGGTGCACTTCCTCTGTTAGTGACCCCAGAACCTGGGGGCCCCACTGCCCCTCCTGCGGTTCTGCCCGAGTTCCCTGCTAAGTGCCTTTCCGTCCAGGAAGAATCTGGTGGGGATATTTTAAAGTTCCTGCTTCTCCGGGTCTGGGCTCTCCTGTCCCAGAGGCTCTTCCCGCCTGCCCTCAGCCTGGCTCCTCTCGGCCCCTCTCCCACTGGATTTTTTTAAATTTATTTTTTCCATCTTCCTACCTTATTAGAAGCACGAACTTTTCTCACTGTAGCACTCCAGCTATTCTCTCTTTAAATCTCAGGCCGAAATTTGTAGGTTTTCAGGATGATTTGAAAGTTATGTAGGTAAGTTGGTGGGGACAGGTGACTTGGGGACCTACTCCTCCACCATCTCGCAGCGCCCCCTAACAGTTATTTTCATATGCAACATCTTCATGTTCAGTTCATATATATGAACCTCCTCAGAAATTGCAATAGTGCCTATGTACTGTTTCAGCATCTTGAGTCATCTACACAGTGGTCTCAAACATACAAAGAATATCACATTTCAAGTGTTTTCCTCTCTACTTCCTGCCACTGGACATTCAGTAGAAGACAATATTACAAAATAATAGCACCTACAATTCCAATGCTTCCCGTGTACAGGCAAAGTGCTAATAAGCACTTTTATATGCATTACCTTCTTAATCCTCTCAACACTCTAGTACAGGCTACACATTGGAGGTTTACAGAGGTTACACCACTTGCTCTGGGACCCAGAGCCCAAGGTGACCCTGAAGTCTGTGTTCCCGACCACACTTTCTTCCTGGCTTTCAACTCATGTAACTACACTAATGGGACTTATCACGATTGTCTCTCAGATATCAACCACATATATGACCTTTTCTTTTACATTCTTCGAAAATCTACCTGTTTCTTAGAAAGATATTATATTAATGAATATTATGTATTAATTTTAATTTTGTATCGCATAAAATCACCTTTCAGAGGAGGCTTACCCAATGAGCAAAAGAAATATTTTCAAATTCAGAGGCGGCTTACCCAGTGAACACAAGAAATATTTGAAATTCAGAGGAGGTTTCCTCAATGTACAAAACAAATATATGGAAATTCAGAGCTTCAAACTAGTTTGAAATTAGTTTCTTTTCCTTGGGTATATATTTCTCTGCTTCTCTCTCTCTCTCTCTTTTTAAAAAAGAATCCTCTGCTACTTGATTGAGTTTGGGTGGAGGAAGAAAACTTCAATTTCTTGCACCCCGAACAGCTTTTATCATCACAATAAGTAACCACACAAATCAGATATGTTTTGATAAGTAACAGCAGTGCTCCCAGGCCTTCTTGAAAGAGGTCCTCAGCAGTGTAATAGTGAAGGAAGACTTCTGGATAAATGCTTTTTTTTTTCACCTTATGAAAACTGTAATAGTAAAGCACACCCCTCAAGGCATAATGTTATGGTTTCCACATGTCAAAGAGGCTTATATATACATCTCAGGGTGGCGGGCGCAGTTCAGTTCTTTGGTAAACCGACGTACCTTGTTGTGTGTAACAGATCACCATCAGCTCCTGGCTCACGTCTCCACTCCTCCTAATGGGAATGAACAGCTCACCGACGTCTTCTTCAACAGAGTATTCAGACTGGGGAATAAATACAGTTGACTCTAAGGAGAAAACACAATCACAGCCACTATTGTTTTTGTCAGAGCTTCGAGCAATCCTATGCAAATTCAAATTGCTCTAACTTTTTCCCCTTGCATATTCTTTTAGAATAAAACCGAGTGAGGAGGAGAAAAGGGGAGCAAAAGTATATATAAAGCATGCAGGCTCTGGGCAAGTGAATTCTTAATCTTGAAATAAAATCCAAAGTGGCTTTTAGCTCTACAAATTGCTTTTTTTTCTCAATGGGCTCTTGACAAACTTCCTTTAAAAGTAACTTTGTTCTTTGACATAGATCACCACCTTCCAATGATATAGTCAAATTTAAGAGGCAGAAGAGATGTCAGGGTCAGCATGTCCCACCTTGTACTTTACACATGAAGAAGCCTGGGTGCAGAGAGTTGAACTTGTTTGCCTACGCTTCTTACTAGATGAGTTGAAATTAAAATTTAGATCTCATAAAGTGGACTCTAGTACTCTTTACATCAAATTTGTTCCTTTTGAATGATTAATGATTAAAAATATAATAATGCATTATTCAACACTTGATTATTTTTTGTTTGGCTTGATTTTTAAATAGCAGTTCCTTGGGCACCTGGGTGGCTCAGTTGATTAGGAGTCTGCCTTTGGCTCAGGCCCTGGGGACTGAGTCCCACATCAGGCTCCCTGCTCAGTGTGAAGCCTGCTTCTCCCTCTCCCTCTGCCCCACCCCCTCCATGCTCTCACTCAATCTCAAATAAATAAAAAAAATCTTAAAAATAAATAGTAGCAATTTCTTTAGAATTCATAAGTCTATTAATCAGCTCTAAGGAACATACCTTTGGTATGTCCTTCCTCCCCTAGAAAAAGAACAATAACACATAGTATACAACATTGTATTTATATAATAAGTCTCAATGATTCATTTTTAAGGTAGTTGAAAGACACACTAGATAATAAAAATGGCATAACTAAATTGGTGAAAAATACAGCTCAATGTAAAAGTATGTTGAGTTTGGTAGAACATTTAGCTTGATAAATTGACATGATAACCCACAAACAGACACTTTGGTGACTGTGAGTCTGTTTCACTGAAAGTCGCACAGACACTTAGAAAATGCTTCACAGTTATTTTTAAAACAGCAAGCCATACTGCTTTTGATGATTACAAAAGACCATTAGACAGAAGTGCTCAAGAGGGTCCATGATCCATCCTCTCCACCCTGCCCTGTGCCCCAGTTGCTGACTAATATGAGCCACATCAAAGATTTCCCTTGTGCTCTGGCTTCCAGTTGGGTCAGGCCAAAGGGGAGCATGGGCAGGACTTGGAGGTCAAAAGTAGAATGAGGTCTGTGGCCTTCATTCCCCTGGCTCCTTCAGGGTTTAGGGCTGGCCACACCCTTTCCTCCCCAAGTAAAGGGCCCACTGGACTCCCTCGCTCACTCTTGGGGCTCAGCTAACTTCTTCTCTTGCCCTCAGGCCTAGAGGTGGTAATGGTGCCTTTTCTTACTAGACTTTAGTATGCTTGGTGGTTTCCCAATCTTTGCCTTTGCCTTTGTAAATAGTCATATTATTACATTCTTTTTAAATTACTTGAATTAATTTAAATTTAAATCATTACATTTAAAGAATTGAATGTGTCATTTGTTTTCTTCTGAGATTCTGACTGATAGACCAATTTTAAAAATAGTACTATTAAAAAGCCAAAAAGGGTGGATACAAGATTTTATGACTAATTATTCATTTATCAAATAGATTGGGTGACTTGTACTTGCCACACACTCCTACTAGGCAGAGGAGATATGGAAGTAAGCAAAATCTCTGGTCTTAGGGGGTTTTCATTCTAGTTGGGGGTGGGGAAGAGGAACAAAATAAACAAATATACAAGAATGTATATAGTATGTCAAGAAGTAACAAGTCATATGAAGAGAACAGAGTGTGCTGCAGGGCACAAAGGCCAGGGCAGGATATGTGCCATGGTGGGCCTGTGTTATATAGGTAAGTATCTCTGACAGAGTCACATTTGAGCTGAGATTGCAAGGTGGTAACCAGATGCCCTCCATGAATGACTTACAGAAGAGAATTCCAGGCAAAGGAATGAACAAGTGAAAAGGGCCTCAGGCTAAGTTATGCCAGGCGTGTATAAAGAATGGCCAGGAGGCCAATGTGGCTTGAGTAAACTGAATAAGTAAGAAAGGGCAAGACATGAGACCAGTGAAATGGTGGGTGGTAGAAAGATGGCTTGGTGCTTTCAGGATCACTGGGAGGACTTTGGGTTTAAATCAGAGTAAAATATTATGCAAATAATCAAAGATTACCCAATGGGATGAAAACACACAATGGTTATTCAAAGTCTGCCATAGCAAAGGAGTCAGCCATCATCACTTGTCTTTGGCAGACACTCAAAGGCAGGTGGAGGAGTTGTAAAGCTTTATAGTGGAATAAAGGAGAGGCTGCAAGTGTGCCTTGACAAGAGGCTGTCGGTACAGGGAAGCTGTGGGCAGGCTAACTAGAAGTGGGGCATCCTATGTGACTAGTTACAGGTACACATCTGGTTTCTCTGGTTGGTCTTCAGTTGAAAACGAAGACAAAAATGAGGGAAGCTCTCAGTTATTGATCAAATTTTGACCATTTGAGGCTGATTGCTTCAGAGGCTGTGGTTTTGCTCCCCAGTTGCTGTAGACTGTGCGTCAGAGTTGTATTTTAATATGTGGTCTGTCCACTGTCTGTGTGTATATTTATCCATCTTTCAATATAAAAGCATGAGAAGTCTTTGAATATGGGGATACTGTAACTTGACATATTTTAAGAACATTATTTTTGGCTCTTGTGAGATAGACATTGAAGGCCAAGAGCTGGCAAGGAGCTTAGTTGGGAGGCTTTGCAACCATCCAGGACAAAGATCAAAGAAGACTGGATCAGGCGGTAGCAGCAAAGCTGATATAATATGGTTGTGTCCAGGACATACAAAGGAAGAGCCAGAAGAGTTTTCTTTTCTTTTTTTTTTTCTTTTAAGATTTTATTTTTTTATTTATTCATGAGAGACACAGAGGCAGAGTCACAGTCAGAGGGAGAAAGCATGCTCCCCGTGGGGAACCCGATGTGGGACTCAATCCCACAACCCTAGGATCACAACCTGAGCCAAAGGCAGACAATCAACCACTGAGCTACCCAGATGCCCCCCAGAAGAATTTTCTAATGGATCAGCTGTGGTATGTGAGAAAACAGAAGAGTCAAGAGTAACTCCAAGTTTCTTGACCAACTAGAAAGATGAAAGTGCTGTTTATAGAAGTGGAGGAGACTGCATGAGAATCAGATTTATGGGTGGATCAGGAGTTCCATTTTGGACATATTAAAATAAAGATTTATTATTTATTTATTTATTTATTTGTTTGTTTGTTTATTTGAGGTGTCTTTTAAATATCCAAGGTGAGATATCAAATTCGCCAGTTGGGTATACAATCCTGGATTTCAGTGGATAGGTCTAGATTGGAAGGATAAAAGTGGGAGTTACTGGCATGTTGTATATGAAGTCAGAATAAAATTATTTAGGGAGGGACTGTAGATAAAGAAGACAATGGATCCAGGAACCAGCCTCAGGGCATTTAGAGGTCAGAGAGATAAGGAAGACTGACCAAAGGAGGCTGAGAGGGGTCCCAGTGAAGAGAATAACCAAGGGAGTGTGGATAAGGGAGGCCAAGTGCAAAACATGTTTTTAAGATACAGGGACCGATCAAAGGTTTCAAATGCTGTTGACAAGTCAAGAAAGTTGAGAATCGATCATTAGATTTGGCAAAGTGAAGTCACTGGTTATCTTTACAAGAACTGGCTCAGTGGAGCAGGGGGACAAAAGCCTGAAGGAATGGGAGAGAAACCGGAAGACAGTAGGCTGTTAATGGCAACAGAGTGACATCTGGAAATATCTTGTTTATTTTTAACACGAGGTTTTGTAAGGGTAAAATTACTCCCACTATTATGAAGTAGGATTTTACCAAACATAAAATTTCAACATAGAAATGATCAAAGCACTTCATCAGAAAAAATACACAGAGTGCCATGGAATATTCAAGTCAGGTGTTCAATGAGTTCCAATGAGTTTCTTCATTAACTAACGGAAATGCAGTCTGGTATCACTTAGGTCATTTATTCCAACAGCATTAGTATAAATTTCACAAAAAGTTTTCTTTCTTTATTAAAGTTTGCTGTGGACTGAATGTATCCCTTGAAATTTATACATGGAAGCCCTAACTCTCAAAGTTATGCTACTGGAGGTGGGAATGGTCAGGAAGTAATTAGGCTTAGATGAGGTCTTAAGGGTGAGGCCCTCATTTGGGGATTAGTATCCTTAAAACAAGAGGAAGAGATCTCTCTCTTTCTCAGTCTTTCCACTCACATGCACCAAAGAACCACATGTGATCACACAGCAAGAAGGCAGCAGACCACAAGCCTGAATCTGCTGGCACCTTGATCTAGGACTTCCAGCCTCCAGAATTGTGAGAAATAAATGTCTGTTGCTTATACCACCCAGTGTGTTAGATTTTGCTATAGCAGCCTCAGCTAAGGCAGAGTTGATCATATATAATACTTATCCTATACATCTAGTCTATACTGGCCAACTCTTAGATAAGTTATTCATATAAGTCCCACATAGGGCATTGTAACTTCAGACCTTGAGTCCTTGAGTTTTGGTTCTTCCTACACCTTAAGGACTTGCTGTTAGTACCACCAGGTTTGACTTATGAATAAAAATGGAAGCTAGGTGTCTGGAGTTTGCCCTTAGCTCTGGAGCCCACTCCTGTACTTGGTCTGACAGAGGGTGAACAGGTCCAGCACCATGTTTAGGTCTTCTGCACACCTAACTTTGGACAGAAATGCGTGGTTTATGGGAGAAACTGGAAAAGGAGAGAGGGAGAAAAGCTTCCCCGGCAGATGTTTCAAGTTAGTTCCTCATCCAGAACACGACCTAAACGCTTCACATACTTTTCCCTCCCCACTGGAACTTTCTGTGTGCATCTGTAAAGGATGGAGATTGTGGAATCAAACTGAAACAAAAATACTTAAGACATGCATGATGCAAGAAATGGCATCAGGGATACCTGGCTAGCTTGGTCGGTGGAACATGTGACTGTTGATTTCAGGGTCATGAGTTCAAGCCCCACACTGGGCCTAGAGCTTACTTTAAAAAAAAAAAGAAAAGAAAGAAACAAAAAAAGAAATGGCTTCACACAGGCTCTAACTGATGGGCCAGTTTATACGTATTACAGTTGCCACGGGCTTGTTTATTATGCTAGCACTCATCCAAAACTCAGAACTAGAAGAAAATTTAATTATTTATACCTAGATAGTGCAGATAAAACTAAATGTAATTAAATGCCAACTGTTCTTTAAAGGAAGTATAAACATAATTGAACTTCAAATTAAACTAAAGGAGAGATGTTAAACAAACAGACCAGAGCCCCATTTCTCTTACACTCTCTAATTATGTTCAGTCTTTTAACCCAGAGGTTTCCACACATCTCCATTTCATGTACTCAGTAGATTGTATCTTCATAGAAAATTTAAGAGTTTTCAGCCTGACAAAATAAAGTAGGCTGGCAGTTGAAAAGAAAGTCACGTCTGGCTTCTGACAGGATTTCAGCTTTAGAAGAGTCTCTCCAACCTTTGTATAAATGCCAACTCTCAAAAAGCCATTCAACCTTTTTCTTTTCTTTCCTTTTTTTTTTTCCCCCTGACTGCACTGAGACAAGCCAGCACTGTAGAAGTATGGCAGGGGGAGGGAAGAGGTCAAGTTACACACAAAAGCAGTGAGATTCACTTTTACCAACATCAGCCAAAGGTGTACCCTAACAAAAAAGCATCACCTGATATAAATTAAGAGCAAAAATACAAGACACAAGTCACTGAAGAGTGGGGAGAGGTCGGATATGTTTTATGTAACAAATGTGGAAGCATATGGGCCAAATGAAAATTTCTGGCTCATAAATATATGTAGGAAACTTGAACAATCAAATATTATGGGAAGCAAATTACTCCCTAAATGGTCTAATTCTTAAACTATTTGTTTAAAGGAAATTTTAAAAGACCTTAAGAAGTGAAGAACCAATTCAAAAAAATGAGATGAGCAATATTCATTTCTAAAGGATAAAATTAGGGCAGCCCAGGTGGCTCTGGTTTAGCACCACCTTCGGCCCAGGGCCTGATCCTGGAGACCCGGGATCGAGTCCATCGGGCCCCCGGTGCACGGAGCCTGCTTCTCCCTCTGCCTGTGTCTCTGCCTCTCTCTCTCTCTCTCTCTCATGAATAAATAAATAAATATCTTAAAAAATATTTTAAAAAATAAAGGATAAAATTAGAAGAGAAAGAATATGTTCATAATCCTATGTGCATTTGTGGTTCATTTACTTGGAACAATATTTCTTCCCTTATTAATTTATTAGTTTTTGGCTTCCCCTTCACATCAGCATATCTGAGAATATGGTCCCATTAGACTAGAACATTCTCCCCACAGAAACACTGAATTTAAAACTTCCTTTATAAGGTATTTTGTCATTAAAAACCCAACAGCAACAACACAAACAAGTTGATGATAGCTCTTACCATCTCCTGGGTCAATGATCTCCACTGTGGTCACTGTGGGAAACTCCAAAGCAGCCAGCACCGGCTCTGAGAGAACCACCTGGAAGGTCTCCGACTGCTCATGCTCCCCATCGCTCATGATCCGCACTTTCCAGGTTGCCCTGGTCTGGCCTGGGTTGAACTGTACTTGTTTCTGTGCTTTGCCCTTGAAGTCTTTGTCTTTTTCTGCAGTCCCATCTCTTGTGCCAATACCTTCACAAAAACATGGTATCATTTTCTTAGTTTCAATTAGATTATTTAGGTTTTCCCTGTTGTTAACTTTTTGTGTTACTTTATCCTACATTTCACTAGATCCAGCTTTGATCCCATGAAATGGACAATTGGGTGCAGGTTCCACAGTGAAAGTGTTCTCCTGTAGGTGTGTTGGTCAGCTCATGATTGTTTTATTCTTACCTCATGATGGTTTTCCTGTATATTCTCTGAGCTATGTTTGTGTTAGATGGAACCTCTTATAAAGCAAGACCCCGTAAATTGATTATTCATGTTGTGAATATTCTCACTCCTGCAAATTGGTTCAGTCTAAAAACTCTTCATATTTACTTTTCCATGTGTTTATGCTGCACATGTCATTTGATAAATAACAAGAAAAATTCTCTAACTAGAAAATATAAACCAGTAAGAAACTCTGTTAGTCAAGAATTCTTTGATAATCAAAGTCGTAAATGACCAAGCATAATAAAGAATTACAGTATTGTCTACACATTTACTGGAACTAGGACCCTTAGAAGAATCTAATTCAGTGATTCTCAACATGACCACAGCCAGGTTTTTTCTTGTGGAACTCTTCAGAATTCCATGAAACCATGTGAACAGAATGGGAGAGCTAAATATTTATAGTTATTATAAGTAGTACGTTTGGCTTACTCTGATGGTTCACTCAAGGTCAACTGCAGTGAGCTGGGGAGGCTGAAGGATCTCTGAGTTTTTCACTACATTACAAGAGGATCTTTAACATTACTGTACCATGTATTCAAATCGTAGATTATCTATAGTCAGCAGTCAACAAATTCAATGTCATAGAAAAATTATAAAATTGCAGTAGCACTTGTGTTAGTGGACCCTAAGTACTGAATCAGAACCTCTTAGCAAGTCAAGTTAATAATTTTCAAGCATATTTCTTTAAACATTGGCATTTTGAGAGAAGTTGGTAGGAAAAACAGGCTTTAATAGGGAAAAATAAAATCTTGTAACTATTAGATTTAAAAGTCTGAAAATAAAGTCTTTCTAACATTTCTCATTTAATTGTTTCAGACAGTTGTTCTGTCTTTTTAGATAACAGTCCTTATGTAAGATTAGTGTATTTATTGCTTCACCTGACTAACATTACTGCTAGTCTCATCTTAAAATGAAGATGAAAATAAATATTTCATTAAAATATTTTTGTCTTACAGAGCTCAGAAAAACAACTGAGATACAAATGTTGCATTTTCTTTTTTTTAAGATTTTATTTATTTATTCATGAGAGAGACAGAGAGAGAGAGACAGAGAGAGAGGCAGAGACATAGGCAGAGGGAGAAGTAGGCTCCATGCAGGGAGCCTGATGTGGGACTTCGATCCTGGGACTCCAGGATCACACCCTGGGCTGAAGGCTGGCACTCAACCCTGAGCCAGCCAGGGGTCCCGCATTTTCTTTTTATTAGTAGGTAAAACATGATCTATTTAATGTCAGTAGGAAAAAGTGCACAGAATCAGGAATTTTAGCACTACATATTTTGTTGAATGTTACAGACTTCCTGTTAGCTCTCTAGTTCCTAATGCACACAGGCAGGTTGTCAACACCTCTTGGGTCCACCATAATTCGCTGCCAAGGTGATGATGATAGGAATCATTCTGAGGTTCCAGTGTACATGCTGCTCATTGATCCATCTATCCCCAGTGGCATGAGCCAGGCAAAGAATCTTTTATTTGGTGTCTGATAACCACTGCCCACTTCTCTGTTTTGTTTTGTTTTAGCAATCATGCAATTTTCCTTGGGATTCAAAAGGCAGTTAAAGACAAAAAGGAATGAGTATAATACAAGGAACTTCCACTAGTTCCAACTAGTCATCCTTACTAAGTGATATCAAGTTATCCACCTAAAAAAATCGTATGTTATAACACCAAATCTCACTGTTGCTGCTAAAAACATGTATAATTTTTTGGGTGGATTTTATAAAATATGCCCAATTATACGTAAGTTATAAATAGGCAAAACTGTTGATTCGCCAAGCAAAGAGGAATGGACTTCAATTTTTTTAAGATTTTATTTATTTATTTGAGGGGGGGGAGAGAGGGGAAGAAGGAAAGAGAGATAGAGAGAGAGAGAGAGAGGGAGGGATAGCAAACAAGCAGGGGGGAGGGGCAGAGGGAGAGGGACAAGCAAACTCCTCATTAAGGAGGGACCCCAATGAGGGGCTTGATCCCAGGACCCTGGGCTCATGACCTGTGCCAAAGACAGATGTTTAACTGAACTGAGCCACCCAGGTGCCCCTTCATCTTGTGAAAAAAAAGAAAAAGGCTGTTGTTTTAAATTGTTGATATGCTTCTCAAACATGAGATAAAACTAAAAAGGACAGGTTATATTTTTAGAGGATTAAAATAAGACAGATGAAATACTAAACTTGTTTTGGATCAAAAATAAAGATTTTCTTTTTATAGTTAACACACATACCTACTCTGAGTATAGTGCTTATCTATCTTGTTACTTATAGTGTGATCCATGGACTAGCAGCATAAGCAACATCTGAGAGCTTATTATTAGAAATGCAGAATTTTAGAAATCCCAGACCCACTGAATCAGAATCAACATTATAACAAGATCCAGGAAAAACTCATGTGCATTAAAATCTGAGAGTAGGTAGACACATACTAAATACTTCATAACTCCACAAGGACCTTTACATAGGTGCCCATTTTAATAAAGGATGAAGAAATGGCATATAGACTGTGGAGGCCACAGATTAGTCCACATTTTCATATAATGTGGTGGATGGGACAGTTCAAGTGCACACAATGCTCAAAAAATGCTCTTACTTGGAGATACAAATATTCAGCTGGTAAACCATATATGTTATAAGTAACATTATTAGATGGGGCAAAAAGAATTCTGGAAATTAAAAAGCTTACAAATTAGGCTTAAACTTACGCTTTTATTTTTTTCAAAAAGAATTAATTATTAAACAAAACATATTACTTTGATTTACTGAGTGAAACCACAATTGCATCTTTTCCTCTGGCATGAAAAAATGGCACAGAGGTCAAGCAAGGTACTTTTGGAAGGAGAGAATAGATTTCATACCCTACCTCTGCCACAGAGCAGCACGGGGATCTCAGGCAGGTTATGAACCTCCTCAGTTGCGGAGAATTTAAGAAGCACCATCGTGGGGTAGTTCAGAAAGTTAGCTCCGGGGCCAAATTTCAGCTCTGCCCCTTGGTAGCTTTGGACATCTGACAACCTCTCTGTTTCTTTACCTGCATAATGGGGTTTATCAAGACACTCCTCTTATGGGGTAGACTATGTAAGGTATTGGGCACTAGGGCTGGCACATAATAAGAACTCAATAAATGTCAGCTATGATGGCCACTTCATAGTCCATTATGTAACACAATGCCTGGCACTGAGTAAGCACTCAAGAAAATATCAGGTTGAGTCAGCAAACAAAGTAAGTCGTTAGGAGTAAGAGACAAAAGTAAAAGTACCTAATGTGCCTAATGAAGTATCTTGTTACTTAGTAAATGCTCAATAACTGGCAGTAATAAAATCTTTGAAATTCAAACACCCTTATGAAATGCAAAGACATATTTAATTTATTAATGGGTTATATTGGTTATAAAATGAAAAGTTACCTCTGATAAAAAAAAATATATATATACACTTCATGTAATTCATGGTTTACTAGCTGTGCTCCTAAAGGTAAGTGACAGTCTGCCTTTAGAGATCTTGTAAGCTATCTAATTCTAAAAGTTCGTAAGTCAAAGTGGAGGTTTTAGGAAACAGGAACATGAAACACATTCATTGTAGAGCTTCCTGGAGGCTGCCTTCCTCTTTAATCTGCCTTCTATTCTCTATCCCAGCTTGAATCCTACTGCCATCTTCAGTGATTGATGGGTGTGGGCCACACACAGAAGTCTTTCCAACTTCCTATCTCCCCAGGTTACTAAGTAACGTGAGGTTAACCAAGGAGAGTTAAGAACCTTTGTAGAATAGCTGGAACTCATCTCCACCCATAGGAAATAAGAGTTCACAGAAAAAATAACATTGGGAGAGAAAAAGAGCTCTTGTTTGACATTTTAGGATTCAGCTTTAAAAAGAAAACGAAGAGAAAAATGTGGAAAGATTTCCCATTTCAAAATATCTTTCAACTGTTAACTTTTCCATGAATTGCGTGGATTTTGTGTATGTGAGTAAATTGAGTATACCCACCAGGAATTCAGGCAAAATGCAAATAGGTGAAGGCATCCTTAAGAATTGCTAAGGTTCTCTGTGTTTTAGTTATTTTCCCCCTATTCTCAAGCACAAAGCACAGTTAAGGCTCATCACTCGCAATAAGTAAAACAGGATGAGATTCCTGGTCTGCAGAGCACGTGTGTGTGTGTGTGTGTGTGTGTGTGTAAAGAAAACATGCTCCTAACCAGAGAGCAACAGGAGTGTTCCCTGTGCTTTCAAAGGTTGGCACAGAGAGTGTAAATGACAGCTGAGAAGAGGTGCGTGCAAGCAGAGCTGCTCTGGCTGCCGAAGGTCTGCAGGTGGACCAGTTCCCCTTGAGCTAAGTAATCCTAAGAGATCCGCAGACCGTAGTGTGAAAATCCCTCTTCTACAGTTAAAAAACAAAAGCACTCTTTAAGAAAAAAGGGAGTAATTAATATCCAGCATCCAAACATCAGAGGGAACAAGGTGGGTGGGTGGGGACTGTGGCTGTGGCTAAGGCATGGTTTGTGCTGTGTGTGTGTGTGTGTGTGTGTGTGTGTGAGTGGGCATGTGCGAGTGCATAGGGATCTACTCATTAAGGCTTTTGCAAATTTTCAAATAATTGTTTTGCAGACAAACACAGGATTGCTCAGTTTTTATTCTTTTTTATTGCCAACATTTTCCTAGATTCCTATCTTAGCTGACAATGAAAGCTCTTTTACCTCATGAAAATTCTATCAGCCTAGATGTCTATAAAACCCACAATACCAAAAATAATATGATTGCTTGGGGTGCTATCACTTTTCATCAATATGCCAAATATTTTGTGCCATGTTAGTCTTTAAAGTTACCAATATACCTACTTTTCTCTATTTTATGCCTCCGTGAAATTGAATGTGAGCTTGGATTGGCTTGAAAAAAGCCCTTCTTTTTTGCTTTTGATTCTCAGTTTGATTTAAAAGGGAAAAGCAGCAAAAAAGTATTTAATATTTTACTGTTGGTTCTGAAGAAAAGTCATAATGTACATCTTTTATGTATTTTTTGTACTTTTATGCAACTTTTTGTGACCTGTGGCAGAGCATTCTAATGCAACAAATAGTAAATTACACTTCAATGCGTAATAGGTTACTGAATGTTTTTTCATTTGCTTATTATTAAAGTGGCCCTCATATATTTTTACATTGACATTCCTGCAGATTTGTATCTTATGGTTAAATTACAGATTCGCCTAAGCCTCTTCTAAGGTCTAGTGACGTTTATAACTTTTTAATTTATGAGTGGTTACCGTCATTTTTGTAAGGTTAAATAACCTTAGAGAAAGATCATATGTAGGTAGAAGGTTTGGAGAGGTATATGCAACTGGTTACACATTTCCTATATTTGCAGCCTTTTGTCTCTGTGATTTAGCCTTGACACAAAACTCTTGACAGATTCTTTAGCAGTTAAAGAACCTTTAAATGTCAACATTCCCCTAAGCTTTAAATCTAGAGCAGTAAACTAAACATATTTTAATCATGGTAAAATTATGAACTTTCACTAGAAAAAGGGGGATTTTGAGACAGAAGCGCAAATTAAACTTACTTATAAATGAAGTCTCTCCCAAAAACCCTCTACGTTTAAGAACGACATCTAGAAATTTGGAGTCCTCATTGATCAGGTAATATTCCTTTTCAAAGGAGATCCATGCCCAATTCAGACGAAAATGTTGCTTGGTTAATTTGTTTCCTCCTAGAAAACAAAAATTTAAAGCCCCAAATCAGTGCTTTCTTGAATGAATGACCTTAAAAATTCCACGGATGACTTTAATGATGCAACGTTAAGAATCACTATAGTTACTTGGTTTGACACGCAGCTCCAGAGCGCACACCTGGAGATACGGCTTCTGTTCGGCGACTGTCCTACAAAAATACAACAGTCGACATAATCCGTCACAAAATTCCTTGATCTTTAGAAGGCAACATGGGTAAGGAGCACACAGGTAAGGAGCAACCGGGAAGGAAGGGGCACACGGCGGCGTCCAGAAGCAATTCCATCAAGTTGCAGGATTACCCACACTCCACAAGGTGTCGCCGGAGAGCAGGTTTTCTTTCTGAAGCGGGTCTCAAGGCTCATTTGTGGGGTTAAACACACACACACAGATTCACAAATACCTTTTTCTGGTTCACCGAGCAATTGGGTGGAAAGCTTTAATTATAACCACTTAAGAAAAAACAAATACCGCTTCTCCGCCTCCCTTCCCCGCTCTACCCCACTCCACTCCTAAGAGCAAACAGCTCTTTTCATTGACTCCATCTCCTCTCCAGATAAGGCTCTGGGCCCCCACCCCCACGCCCACCACCCCGGAGCCAGCCCGCCAGCAGGAGCTGCCCAGCTGTGTAGGGCCTCTCCAGGAGAAAGCTGCGGGCCGGGAACATGAGAGGAGGAAGGGTTATCAGCTCATCACTCTGCAGTATCCCTCCACTTCCTTTGATCTACACCAATTATTTCAGAGTAAAGTGAGGTTTATAAACAAAGGCCTTGGTAACGTCTTTTAAGTCTTTCTGGAAAAGAGTGGGAAGAAGCCCAAATAACAAACACAGCCAGAGGCACCATTTTAACTCTAGTTTCTTCTCTTCTGAGTTCACACAGAGAGAGCTACTCTAGAGAAAAAGAAAGGAGTCAGGAAAACCTCAGGACTTTAATGGACTGAGGGCAAAAAAATCCGCACAAGGGGAAACACCGAGAGAATGAGTACACGAAAGAATGTTCATCTTGGCTAGAAATTTTTAACATAAAAGTCAGAGTGACTTTGAGTTATCAGTTGACGAAGAAGAACACTCAGTGCAGCAGAAATTATTTAGGGAAGACATATTTTTAAAATTACTGTGTTCGTGTCCTACTGTTTGGAACATTGCTTCTAAAAAGTAATAGGTAAGGAAGACGAGAATAACATTTGATCAATTAAATTAACAAAGAAGACATTTCGGATTTCTCACTGATTATTATATGGAAGCACCTTTGTTTTCTCTCTCACTTCGCCATCATTTAGATTGTGACTCCATCGAGCCCCAGATTTTTTCCCAAACTTCTTGTCGTGCTGTGCCAAGTCATTCCTTGTCCATCCTGACACCTCTAGCCTCACTCACGTCACGGTGCTTCTATACAGAAACATCCAGTCACACCCAACTTCTCTGAACATGCTGGTGGTGCTTGCACAGGCTCTGTCTCCTGCTCAGAACACCTTTAGCTTTTCTGCTGCTGTGTTTACTTCTACCTCTCTACCCAGTGATTATAATTCTTTGTCCACATGCCGGTATGTGCTTCCTCTAACTGCCTGAGTTCCTCGGGACAGGACTGGTCAAATTCATCCTAGTTTCTGAGTCCAAAGTAGGGGCTGCGACACAATAAGGATTGAGGAAACCTAGGTAATAAGTATGATTTTTAGGAGTAGAGTGTCTACTTTGTGACTCCTGCTTGTTTTATTCCCTTTTTTTCATAATGCTTTTCAGCCAACACAAACCAATAATAAATTAATTCTTGAGTTTTGACTGTGGGCAAAAACACCTGACCTCTTCAGTTAACGCTTGTGCTCAACAAATGAATTTTAGTTGATAGTTCTGAATACTTTATTGCTCTTTCCCTTATATCCAAGAAGAGATCACAAAGCACCCAGTTTCTCTATTTCTCTAAATTCTGACACTCTTTAGCTAATTGTAAGATCTGATTCTAATCCTTTCCTTAAATATTCCAGAAAATATCACACTTCTAAATATTCCATATCTTAGGAATATTTAATCAGTGAGGCCTTCACATTCTATATAAAACAGCCCCAGTGCAAACCGCAGCGTGCTCTAGGCCCATATTCTGATTAATTTTTTCTCCACAGTGCTTCCCATAACCTCGTATCCTATATATGTTTACTCTTTTGTCTATTCACTTTGTCTCGCCCTTTTGCAACACATGAGCCAGGAGGGAAGAGATTTCCTTTTGCCTAACTATTAGAGAAGTGCTTACTAAATGAGTGAGACACACTCTACAGTCTCTGTTGAAAGAAATTCAGCATTTTATTTTTTTTTTAATTTTTATTTATTTATGATAGTCACAGAGAGAGAAAGAGAGGCAGAGACACAGGCAGAGGGAGAAGCAGGCTCCATGCACCGGGAGCCCGACGTGGGATTCGATCCCGGGTCTCCAGGATCGCGCCCTGGGCCAAAGGCAGGCGCTAAACCGCTGCGCCACCCAGGGATCCCTGAAAGAAATTCAGTAGCGCTTCATTTCTCAGGCAACATTAATATCCTACATAAATGTAACAGAACTCTTTTGGTACTGAGTCTTTTGTTTGAAAAAAAGAAGTAATCGTTTTTAATAAAGGCTTTCTAAAACGTCCTGCATACTTCTATTCTTAAACCCTATGTGAAGGTTTTAAATGATTACCTATGAATGTAAATCACTGGGATTTGTGTTTATCTAGACATCCCCAGGGATTACTGATGATTCAGGACCTATTTAACCCTTTCCTTCCGTTATGAAGTAGCTTGCATGGTTTTAGGAATAGCTAACTTCATCTCTACTTACAAACGTATAAAATTTTCTCGGATTGATACTTATGTTCCAGATGAATGAAGGTGCCAGGTTACTGGTTAATCAAGGGTTTCAAGAGACACACAGCTAAACAAGTTTGCCAGGATTTCATATGTCTGCTGCTTTGAGATTTTATTTTATTTTTTTTTTAAGATTTTATTTATTGATTGATGAGAGACACACGGAGAGAGCCAGAGACACAGGCAGAGGGAGAAGTAGGCTCCATGCAGGGAGCCCGATGCAGGATCGATCCTGGGACTCCAGGATCACACCCTGAGCTAAAGACAGATGCTCAACCGCTGAGCCAACCAGGCGTCCCGAGATTTTATTTGAAATAAAATTCAGAAATAGTACCAAGAAACTTCGCTCTTGGTACAGTGACATGTGCTAGGAGAATTGTTTTAAATGCTTAGCATTCACTCTAAACCTGGGCTTTATAAATACATATTTTGCTAGAAAATATGAAGTTAAGTGTATAAAGCTTAATGCTGAATAAGTAAAATGCTACATCACCTCTGATTTATATTCATGTGAATCCTACTGCGTTTTGGAATTTGTAAAATCTTAGGTACTATTTCTCATGCAGGAGTAGTACAGGGATCTAAGGGATAAGCTGCAGTTTATTGCAATTCTTGTTATTAAAACTGACCTTGCACAGTTGAACTTTGTATTTTATCTAAAGAATGAAAAGACACATTATTTATTCATTTATCACATGCCACGCAAACTCCTCTAGAACCTTGATATGTGGGAATAATAAATGTTAATACTTTGACTAGCAATCGCTGCAGCTTACTGAATGTGAAATTGTAGGTGAAATTAACGTAAGCTATTGACAAATTTTTACTGCAATTTTACTTATTACTTACTTTATTATTTAATTTCATTTTGGGGGCTTATTTTATTACTTTGTTTAGTTTCTAGAACAGACTCTGTCATCTGTGATGCACAATGAACGAGTCTCAACGTCTCACTGGAAACAAGCTAAAGTCCCTAGCTGTGTCATAAATCCATAACAACAGGTGCCTGACAGCTGATAACCACACTCCCATAGGCTTTGTCCCCAAACCCTGACACTAAAGCCATTAAGGGTTTGATGAAAAGACCTCTTTTGAACTTTTTCCAGCTGGTCTTTAGGATTCTTCATTTTCTTTTTCAATGGGAACACAATAAGGTTTTTTTTGTTTTGTTTTTTGTTTGTTTTTGTTTTTTGTTTTTTGTTTTTTTTTTAGAATAACAAAGAATCACAACCTTCAATTAACCCCCCCTAAGAACACAGAGCTGCCTGCTTTCTCTAAAGACAAATTACACATCTTCAATACAAAACTAATGCCATACCTCTGACTTGTTTTGGTCAGGGTAATTTCTGGGTATCCATTTAGCTTTGACAATTTTTTAAAAATGTTTTCACAAGTATTTTTCTTGGAGAAAAGTTAGTTACTGATAGAGCATAATTCTATTGGTTAGCTTTTTCTAGCTTGCTAACTTTTTGTTTGCCCAGAATAAAGTTCAAACTGAAAGCTGAAACTGGGAATCAACTGTACAGCCATTTTAAAAAGCTGGACATGTCTTCTAAGTGAGCGATAGAAATAGATATTTATATTAGAAAAGATGAAGGCAATGGTATTACCTCATTTACTGGGAAAATTAGGTGACTAGAGCTTGAAGCAGTTTTGTTCCTTTGCCTTAGAAGGCAAGGACAGTGGTTAACAACCATGCAGGTACCATCAACATCTGTGTTACTATTTATAGTGAAAATCAAAAACTAAAGCTAAAATAAGGGATTTATTTCATTGCCATTTCTGTACTAGAATGGTCTTTTTTTTTTTTAAGATTTATTTATTTATTTGAGAGAGAGAGAGCATGTGAGCAGAGGCAGAGGAAGAGGAAAGAGAGAATCCCAAGGAGTGTGGAGTTCAACGCAGGGCTCGATCTCATGACCCTGAGATCACCAACTGAGCTGAAACCAAGAATCAGACACTTAACTGTCTGTGTCACCCAGATGTCCCTAGGATGATCTTTTAAACTTTGCTTTGCCTTAGAATCTTCCACACAAGAAACTTTAAGAGCTCCTAGAGCCCTGTCCTTTAGTCCTTAGGTGGATTTCAAAGTTTACTGAAAATCCCGGATGCAAAGCTGAAGTCAACTTGGCTTTGAAACATCCCTCCCCTTACCCCTGAGAGTTGACATTCAATGATGGGAGATGGCATAAATACACATATGGCTCCCCTCCATATTCTGAGAACATACAGAGAGAATTTACAGGATGACTTTAAGTAGGCTCCATGCCCAATGTGGGGCTGTAACTCACAACCTTAAGATCAAGAGTCACATGCTCTACTGACTTAGCCAGCAAGGCACCTCGATAATTTTTAACCTATAGGACAACAATATACACAGGATGAGTTCTGGTGCAAAATACCTCCTAATCCCTCTAGAGAATCTCACAATAATTTGTTCTGGGATCTCGGTTTAAGCATAGCTCCCATCCAGGATTCATGCCTATCCATGTTTGTTTGCAGAACTGAAGTGACAGACTCTATGGAAGGTGACTTTTTTGGGCTATAAAGGAGCTTCTGGAGAGAGGGCTCATTGTAAGAGACATGGATGGGGATACCTGGGTGGCTCAGCAGTTGAGCATCTGCCTTCAGCTCAGGGCGTGATTCCCAGTCGGGGATTGAGTCCCTCCCTCATCCGGTTCCCTGCGAGGAGTCTGCTTCTCCCTCTATGTCTCTGCCTCTCTTTGTGTGTCTCTCATGAATAAATATATAAAATCTTTTTTAAAAAAAAGTAATAGACATGGATGTGTCAGCCACAATAATGTAGACTCTGTACAAAGTCTTTAACATTGTGGCAAAGTAGAGATTCAGAATTAAGTGTGAGGGTGTTAATCATCTCTAATTCATGCCCAGGCTTCTGAATGAACTTTTGGTTCCCACGAAAAGAGAAAACCGTAAGTGGAAATTTATTATTTTTGAAAGATTTTATTCATTTGAGAGACTTTGTGTAAGCAAGAGACAGAGGAGGAGCAGGGGAAAAGGCAGAGGGGGAAGGTGAGAAGTAGACTCCCCCTGAGCAGGGAGTTCGACGTGGTACTCCATCCCAGCACTCGGGGATCATGACCTGAGCTGAAGGCACAGGCATAACTGACTGAGCCACCCAGGTGCCCCTCATAAGTGGAAATTTAAAGAGATACTTAATCTCTTTCACACCAGGTTCAGTGCAGGGCTCTTTTGAACATCCTCTTCATTTGATACACAACAACAGAAAAGTTCACCACTGGCGCCCAGGCCTGGTGGCTCCTGGGGCTGTATGCAGGTCCCTGCGGCAGGGCAGCGGGACACAGATACTGGGATTCCAGGCAGAGCTGTGGTGACATCATAGGGCTGCACTTTTTATGGGAAACACCCTTGAGTAGAAGTATGGGCTTGACCAACCAGAATTGGCACAACACAAGAACTGACCAATCATAAGAGATCCTGGCCAAAAACAACTGGAACTCAATCTAGTACAGGTGTAAACGGGCTGAATATTAGGTCTGCACTGGGGACCTTGAAAACACTCGGAGGGGAGGGCTGGACACAACGGAGTCATAGCGTCATTTTGGTAATACCCACATCATCTCAATGCATGTCACAATAATAACCCTGCCAATGAGGCATTCCGACATTCTATGAAAAAGGAAAATACTGCGGGCTAAATTATTAGCCTTAACCAAGTATGTGATAGATCAAGGATTCACTTGCAGCCTGCTAGTATTCTTTCTATACTTCCTCTGAGTAACCAGATTAACTTCATTTAGGTCTGTGTTCTATTTACAGATGACTCCAACTTCATTTTAATTTGCTCTAATTCCCTTTACAAATGAGTGCTTCAGAATAGAAGCAAACCTGGTGATCTGAGTGTGTTTCCCTCTACCAGCAGCAAACCTTTTCATGCTAATGAGAAGTGAGGCCGACAAAAGGCAAGAATCTGGTGGGAAAACAAAGGGGTGTTAAGGAGAGTTTCCAAATATTTGAGGCTGAATCATAGAAAAGTTAACAGGAGCTACTAGTAAGACCCGCTTGTTTTATGAATGAATATGGGGCCATAGCGAAAAGCCAGGAAGCTGGAAGGAAAACGCTTCCAGGCTGAATGAAGTGCTCCGTCAGGGCACAGCTAGGTCAGAGGGGCAAGCCTGAGCCTGCAGAAATCTTCCCTGTTTCATTCAGCTTGTCCGCCTCCCCAACCCCATCCTCCCCACCCCCCACAAGGAATGGAAAGTATTTATTTTCAGCCCCTGTAACAAAAAAGAAATGAGAACAATGAATTTACATCTCCTAACCTTGGGCTTAAAAAAATATTTCCTTAATCTAAACTTAATTTAAAGGTGCAAAACTTTGCATTCTTATTTAGAAGTTTAAATCCAGTGGAATGAAGGCCTCCCCTGCTGGTATGCACGGCCCAGACAAGGAATTCAGGTGTACATCCACAGAAGACAAAGGACAAAGCAAACATATAATTGCAAGGTGAGCTCTCATTTACAGCATGCAGGTTACTAGATGCAATCAAAATTAAAAGCTAACTTAGTCCTCTCAATGCTGTGCTCTGAGCGGCCAAGGAAACTTTGTTCTGAAAAACAAAGTGTGATTCTGTGTTTTAAACAAGGACATAAGGACATAAACTAATTCAAGAAATAATTATGCAGGTGAACAATACAAATATAAACTTCAAGCATTTTGGAGCAAGAAGGAAGGCTGGATTTCATATTTGCTTATTTTCTCCCAGCTGCATTTTATCAAGATCCAGAAAGCTGTGATTTAATTAAGATTAGCAAGCAGCCATTGGCAGAAGAGAAGTAAAACCTAGGGGTTTTCAGGTCTAGTCTTGTGGACTTTTTATTTAAACTGTGATTTCAAATATTGTTCAATATTGAACAGACAAGAGTCTGGCTCCCTGCTCAGCCGAGTGTCTGCTTCTCCCTCTGCCCTTTTCTCCTGCTTGTTCTCAATCTCTCTCTCTCTCTCAAATAAATAAATAATCTTTAAAAAAAGATTTATTTATTTATTTTTATTTATTTATTTATTTATTTATTTGAGAGAGAAAGAAAGTCCACACACGACTGGGGGTGTAGAGGGTGGACTGCAGAGATTCCCCAGCAGACTCCTTGCTGAACGCTGAACCCATCATGAGGCTTAGTCTCAACACTGAGACCCTGACCTAAGCTGAAATCAAGATTGGTCTCTTAACCAACTAAGCCACCCAGGGGCCCCAACAAATAGAATTTTAAGAATCCCCCAAACCCTATACTTTCATAGAAACAATAACTGCTTTATCAAAAGCTGAGTTAAGTTTTGTCAAGAAGATCCACACCTTCTCCTGCCTCTGGGGAAAGGAAAAAAAATACAAAACAAAACACCTGGTGCAGCAAGACTTCTTGCATGCACTGCCTGAAGGCAACACATTATATAAATTTACTAGATCTCTGGCAACACATTCTTAAAATAAATTTACTAGCCTGAAGGTCTCTGTTCAAACCAGAGCCTAATTCCTTTTGTGGCGCCAGACATCTCCCCCACCCCAGGGAAACTCTATGGGGAAATGAAAGCAGTGCTTGGAGCACCTCTCCCAGTAACCGGTTTAGCACCATTTAGTTAATTCCCTGTGAAGTGAGGTTGTTTTCTAATTCCTATTTGTATAACAGCACCAAGCACATAACACATAGCCATTGCAATTAACAAGGATTACAGTTTGAGCTACATTTTGGATTATCTTTTGAAAGTGTGCTGTATCCACACTGAGAGAAATATATAAGAGAATAAAACCCCAGAGGTGCCTTAATCTGTTAAAAAAAAAAAAAAAAAAAAGAAGAAGAAGATGAAGAAGAAACCTTCTTTAACCTAAATTGTTTCTATTATTACTGAAATTTAAATTTGATGGCTGGGGGATCCCTGGGTGGCGCAGCGGTCTGGCGCCTGCCTTTGGCCCAGGGCGCGATCCTGGAGACCCGGGATCGAATCCCACGTCGGGCTCCCGGTGCATGGAGCCTGCTTCTCCCTCTGCCTGTGTCTCTGCCTCTCTCTCTCTCTCTCTCTGTGTGTGACTATCATAAATAAATAAAAATTAAAAAAAAAATTTGATGGCCGGGAAGGAGGGATGAAGATGGAATGACAGCATAAGAGCCATTCTATGAATTAAAATACGGTGAGTGAATTTTCACCCAGAATCCTGGAATATTAGAGCTGAGAACACAATGGAGACACTTTAGAATTAGTCTGTTACTATAGCTGTTTTCAAGTCTTGAGTCAGGACACATGTTCATAGGTCTGTTTGTGCTCAGCAGCAAACATCAAGATTTGAAGTCTTGATTTCTAGACTTAAAATTTATTTATTTATTTAATTTTATTATTATTATTATTATTATTTTTAGACTTAAAATTTAAAAGAAAGATTGTGGGATCACATCTGGTTTTCTGGCTATTGCTCCTGTGCTAAACTACAAAAGCCTTGTCTTTGAGGTCTGTCAAGGAAGGAAGGGGAGAGGGGTGGGGAATGAAGTAGACTATCATCAATGTCATGTTTGTTTTCCACATTCTCTTTTCATTTATTTCAGATTAATTTTACAAAGCTAGCTTTTGTACTTAACTTGTGTATTATTTAATTAGTCAAACCCTTTGGTGATTGCTCTGATCCCTTTAAAATTATTCCAGTGCCACAAACACAGCCCTCTTTTTTTGCTGTCTCTGATTAATATAAAAGCCACTCGTTTGCATAGTTAGCTACTAAAGGAAAAAAAAAAGACATAATAAGTATAAAGACAAGTCAGTATGGTCTTAGAGCACCAGCCCTTGTAGGAAAAAGATTTAGCCAAATACAGCATTACAAGAGTGTTCTGTTTTGTTTTTTAAAGATTTTATTTATTTATTCATGAGAGACACACAAAGAGAGGCAGAGACACAGGCAGAGGGAGAAGCAGGCTCCCTGCGGGAACCCTGATGCAGGACTCCATGCCAGGACCCCGGGGATCACGACCTGAGCCAAAGGCAGCTGCTCAACCCCTGAGCCACCCAGCTGCCCCACAATACTGGTTTTTGAACAGAGCTCACAGCACATGTTGTGAAGTACAAGGATAGTTCACATGCAGTCCTCTCTAAGACTTAGACTCTAGTAAGGAGGGCAAACCAAATATCCTACATAAGTTATAATACAAAATGTAAAGGTAAACCGGTGAGCGTGCAGTACCTCTGAACCACCCAGAGGAGGGAAGGGAAAGGAATCACAAGGAAACAGGTTCCAGAGAAGGAAAGCATGTGCACCAAAGTCCAGCTTTGTGGGGTTTGCAGAAATAAAGTGGGGAAGGAAGAAATAACCTGCAAAGTGAGGAACTACTAAGGGACATGGGGTAGATGAAGACATAATCTGAATTCTGCCTAAGAAATATTAACTTGGTAGAATTATTTAAGGAGTCATATGAATAGAGACAGACTAGGAATCAAAGATACCATTCACACATACCCCACAAATACCTCCCCTGCACAATGGGATTTTTTTGACAGCGGAAGAGAAAATCTGCATTATGATATAAATGAGTCTATAAATATTGCTGTAAGGAAAATAAAAATTTTGTATGCATTAAAAGAGCAATTCCTAAAATATTAAAATTCACCCATGAACAAACCAAATGGCTAACCAAAGATGCCCACAGTAAGCAGCCAATACCATGAATACTCGAACTACAGACCTGACATAAAGTCTTGCCAAACTACCACATCAAAGAACTCCTTATTAAAAATTTTTTGGCAACTAACTTTGTATGGATGGAAGTCAAGAAAGACTATCTTCCACTGAATTTTACCAAAGTTCTACAGTCTACACTTTCTAATAAGTATGTTTTAGAAAGACATTCATGTCTTTTTAAAACTTTGCAAAACTGTCCATTGCGTTTAGACAATAATTTACAAGTTGGATGCTCTTGCTTTCTAACCAGAAAGTTTAAAAAATTTTTAGTGTTTAATTCACTACCCCTGTCTGTTTAAAGAAAACTACTCATACTGAGGGAAAAATATTATTATAAATCAGAAGCCATTATTAGTAACAATGATAAGGTATTCTAGTGATCCTTCAATAGCCATCTGGGTTAAAAACTTTTAAGTAAACATTGTCAGCAAGCTTTATGAGTAACTTTTGTAACAAACCAGGATGAGAAACTAAAACCTTTATTTAAAGGTCTCACAATTTAGGCATGCTATGTCCTCAGGGCTTGAAATTTTAGGCCTTATTTAAATATGCATAAGGGATACCTGGGTGGCTCCCCCGTTGAGGTCTGCCTTTGGCTTAGATCCTGATCCCTGGGATGGAGTCCCACATTGGGCTCCCCACAGGGAGCCTGCTTCCCCCTCTGCCTGTGTTTCTGCCTCTCTCTCTGTGTGTCTCTCATGAATAAATAAATAAAATCTTTAAAATAAATAAGCATAAAATCTGAAGTCATAATACATTTTTTTAGTTCTGAAGAAAATGGTATAAAGGAAAGTACTTTAAGAGCTCATTTATTTTGAGCAATAGAAAGAAACAATGACTACATTTCTTGGAAGAGTTTTGGGCCTAAGTGTTTATTTGGTAAAAATCCAAATGCATACCACAGGTGAAAGTTTCTCTCTCTCTGTATCAACCAACTTAAAAAAAACATGATTAGTGTGACAAATTCTTTTAGGCCAAGATAAACCATACAAGTCATAATATAAGCCTAAACAAGTAGTTCTCAGTGTGTGGGGGGAGGGGTGATGGGAGAGAATAAATGATTTTGCCCCGTGGGGACACTGGGCAATGTTGGGAGATGTTTTTGGTTGTCATAACAAGGGAGAGGGCGGGGAAGCTACTGGCACCTAGTGGGTGGAAGCCTGGGGGGTGAAGACCAAACAATGCACTAGATAGATCTCTCTCCTCAAAAATGAATTAGAATTATCTGGCCCAACCATGCTATGGAGAAACTCTGGTCTAAACTTACTTTGTACATTTGTGTGTGTGTGTGTGTGTGTGTGTGTAATTATATACATATATTTACACACATGATATATATACATTTTATTTTTTTTAAGATTTATTTATTTATTTATTTATTCAGAGAGAGAGAGAGAGAGAGAGGCAGAGACAGGCAGAGGAAGAAGCAGGCTCCATGCAGGGAGCCCGACGCGGGACTCGATCCCAGGTCTCCAGGATCACACCTCGGGCTGCAGGTGGCGCTAAACCACTGAGCCACCTGGGCTGCCCCATATATAAATTTTATATATGTATATATATATATATACACAAATATATAAATATGTAATATACACATACACAACCTAACATAAACATATTATCTGACTTTACTCTTTAAATTTCATGTTTCATTCTTGATTGATAATACATGTGGTCAAATGATGGACCTGCCTCCTCTTCTTACATGAATATGCAGAGCTTTTTTAAAACCGTTATGGATGTGGAAAAGTTACTACAACAAATTTTATGCTCTTGTTGCAGCAGTGAACCAGTAGTTTTTCTACACAGTCAAATTTATGGCCAGTCCTCTGGGAGGTAAGGACTGAGAATCTTTAGACATGCACCAGACTGGGGACAGCTGGGTGGCTCAGTCGGTTAAGCGTCTGTGTTCGGCTCAGGTCATGATCTCAGAGTCCTGGGATGGAGCCCCATTTTGAGCCCCACATAGGGCTTCCACTCAGCAGAGAGCCTGCTTCTCCTCTCCCTCTGCCCCTCCTGCCACCCATGCTCTGTGTCTCTCTCTCAAACAAATAAATAAATAATGCACAAATAAATAAAATCTTTTAAAAAAAAGAAATGTACCAAACCGTGTCAAAGTGATAGTGTATGCATGATTTAGATTTTAGTAAGAAATAAAATATGTGGGTAATGATTTCCATTCTAGAGCTGTTGAGCAGATGACATTTCACTAGGATGCCTCTGAGCTGAGAGTATCAAGCAGAAGGGCTTTTCTGAGGCAATTACAGTAAGAAAGCAGACCTAGACACTGAACACAGGCCAGTCAACTTTCCATGACTTTCCAGAGCTGAGAGAAGAAACGTTGAATATTCAAATTCCTGTGTGTCCTGGCATCTGCACACATATACATGTGCACGTGTACACAAAGCCTTACTTTGCTTTTACAAAGAATAAAAATACAGTCTAAAACATTCTCCAAAAAATATAGAATGCAGAGCCCTTTATACCGTTTTCCAATGCGCGATTCAGGAAAGCATTTCCCAAAATATGTTTTTTAAAACCTGTTTTTCCTGTTAATAGGTATTATGTTTTAAAAAAAATCACTCTGAGCCAATGAGGAAGGAAATATCCTGGGATTAAGCGATGCATACGGAATTCTTTACTGCCACATGTCTTAGGGTCTTTAATAGGGAATGTATACTAAGACACATGGAAGGGATAGAGCCTGCAGTATTTCCCAGTCTCATTTCACCAAATGGAACCCATTTTTGAAGGTATCATTTTGAAGGAACCCGTGTTCGTACTTTGTGACAAATTGGCTCTGGGTATAAACCATTTAAAATCCAGATATGAGCAGACTCTTGCACAGTATTGACCACATCCAAGTAAGATAATTTCCAATTGTCCACATTTGACAGCAAAGGTTGGAATCTCACATCACAATTAAGGAGCTCTCCCTGTCTATTTGCTCTATAAACTATGGTTCAAGACAGTTCTGTTTCCTAAACTAGATGGCAAAGTAAACATGGCATGAGTGCCAACAAAAGTAAACTAATTTCACATACACACAACTGATTACTGGTCTCCTTGTTCCCGAGAGACCACAGGTATGGTCAGAGACACAAGTTTTGCTTTTTTTTTTTTTTTTTTTTTTTTAATAGCTTAACAGTATAGTGTCCCAGCCATGTTTTTTAATTAGTCAAATGCAGGATCAGATGTCACCAGAGACAAAGATTAGGATTTTGGCTAGTTCCAAAAAACACAGCTGAAATCACTAACAATGTACAATGAGCCATGTCAGCCTCCCATTTTGAGTTGGATCTTACTCCCTGTGGATATTTGAACCCTATGATCTGCTCAACTCTGATAAGGGATTTAAAGGCTTACTAAAAAGAATGCTTCTGAAGCTATTAAAACAACCGGCACGGGAAGAACAGACTAAGCCGGGTTTTAGAAAGAGGATAAGGCTGCAACAAAAACTTCAAGGCTGATAAACAGATAAAAACAATGTGAAAGCACATTGTTCCCTAGTCTGTACTTCTTCCTCACCCTGATCAGTAACCACTTCCCATGAGAGTGACAATAAATGCAATAGTTCTGCACTCATCAATTTTAGAAGGAAGCGGAAAGACATCTTTGAGTCATCAATTCATATCTCAACGGGCTGCTGTAATGATATTGGCCAGTTCTACCAGGAAATACCTTTTCTTCACTGAAGAACCAAATGAATTCCACTACTGGGTTATATATGTCTGGAACTGTACATCCACCAGGTGCTCTGGAGATTTAGGGCAATGCATGAGTACACACACACACACACACACACACACTGGGCCATTAGGAAACAAAAACGGAAAACCTCTAGAAGATAAAATTCACACAAAGAGAAAACCAAATCATGAGTGCTTTAAAAAAATAATAGGAAAACTATCTTTGAGGAGCATAGAAGCTTCCCAGAATGCTTTAAGAGAGGAACATCTCATAAATCTGTGAGTACCTTGCTGATGATAAAGGGAATGAGATGTGGGGAACACCGTATTTCTTCCCTTTTTTACTGTCTTCTCTCAGTGGGGAAGGGCCAGGATAGGAGGGGGTGGGACTTAAACAGGAAATCCCTGAGAGACATTAGAGAAGCTGGATACAATGAATTTGCACAAGGGAACCACAATTGCCCTAGCTCGCACTATGGTATCTATGCTAGCTTAGAAGGCTGCACCTGGCCAGCATTTGCAATTCTGCCCTGGTTTCCACCAAAGACCCAGGCACAGACGCCAAGCAGGCAAGCTTTGTGTACCTCCTGTCTTGGCAAGCTTCTCTTCCACACCTTGACTTGTTCTCTGGGGTGGTCAAATCCCCTTCTGGGCATTTAAAGTCCTCGCTCCTTGCAAGCTGTCCCTCCAGCTCTGCATTTTCATTCTTTACTTCTAACCTAATTACAAATTCTTGTCCCTGAACATTGTCAGCTATGGGACAACTTAGGTTAATTACATTTTTCACCCTTAAATATGCATAATTTTATTTTTGCAAGGCTTCTTATTAATGAGGAGCCTCTTGACCTTACCTATCCTTTTCCTAGAGGAGACATTTTTAAGTTCCACTAACATTGTTGCCTACTCTATATTGTTATTCTTGGCTAATCTAGAAAGGAGAAAAATTCATAAAAACCATACAATTGACAGATGAATGGATAAAAAAGATGATATACCCATAATATCATATAAAAATATATTACTCAGCCATCAAAAAGAGTTAAATCTTGCCCTTTGCCACAATGTGGATGGAACTAGACGGTATTATGCTAAGTGAAAGAAGTTAGTCAGAGAAAGACAAACATCATGTGATCTCACTCATGAATTTAAGAAACAAAACAGATGAATAGAGGGGAAGGGAAGGAAAAATAAAATAAGATGAAAAAATGAGAGGGAGGCAAACCATAAGAGACACTGAACTCTAAGAAACAAACAGAGGGTGGTTGGAGAGGAGGTCGGTTGGGAATGGGGTAACTGGGTGGTGGGCATTAAGGAGGGCACTGGATGGAATGAGCAATGGGTGTTAAATGCAGCTGATGAATCACTACATTTTACCTCTGAAACTAATAAAAAAAAAATCCTATCACTGGTTTGCTTCATCTTCCTACCACCACCCACTGCCCCCACCCTTCACCCATGCCATTACTAGAGAGAAAGTTTTGGCTAGAAAAATGATCTTAGTACTGTGAGTATAAATGTGAGCACTATGTTATGGCAAAATCCGGATGAGAGCCTCATTGCTCTTTATGGCCAAGACAGCTAGACAGCATTACAACTCTTTCACTGGGAAGAGTCTAAAGACACATGGAGCTCCAGCAGTACTCAGGTTTCTTTCCTACTTATGCACTTGTTTATAGGCCTCATCAAAAAATCAAATAGTCCTGGGATGTCAGGAAGAAAAGAGTCCCAAGTTATTCAGCCTCAGTCTAGAGTTCCTGGCTTGCACGAATGGTTTAAAGGCCAAGTGAGGACAGATGACTGGACATGAAAGCAACTGTAAGAGTTCTAGAAAACAATGTATCCCTGTACATCTTGTAATGAGTGTTTGTGCTGCCCTTAGTGAGGCAAGATTCCCTTACGTCTATGTACACAGATCACAAGAGTGAGAAATGGGACTGGATTCTTCAGACAGAGGGATCATGAGGACTTGAATGTGTGCATCACCAGAGTGTGAACTTGGCACAGAGGCCAAAAACAGAGGCTAGTCATGAAAAGCCAGAGAAAGGAGGAAACATGAGGTAGGCAAGCACGGGCAGGCAGGAGTTCTCACTTTTGCCCCCAGCTCTGTTCTAAGAATACAGATAACAGCCCCACGCTGACCTTGTTGGCCTCCTGGTTCCAATCTGTGCCCAGGATATATTGGATTAAAAAAAGAAAAACCCAGCTTTTCTACGGGCAGGATTTATATCCAAGGTGATCAGAGAGAACAGTGATTAGATGAATGTGCCAACCTAGACTTCTTAGGTCACTAGAGAAGGGGGCAAATTATGAGAAGTATTTTAAATTTTAATTTTTTTCCCTTCTTAAAAATATTCTGAGAAAACCACAGAGGAAAGGTGAAAGTGACCCTCGTGTTTTCAGGGAGCTGATTAAGCACCAAGCCTGATCTTTAGAAGTAGTTGTACCAGAATGAAAAATAAAGAATGATCTTATGAGATGTTAGGGAATGTACCCAAAGCTTTTAAATATGGCATGGCAGTCCAAGTAATTTATTTAAATGAGGTGTGTTTCGGGATCGGCTTTGCAGCTGAGATTGAACTTTCTATGAATATGTATCACAAAATATGAATAGTGTGTTCAACAATACTTTTTTCTTTTTTTTGTTTCAAGTATTTATTTAAATTCTAGTTAGTATATATCACAATAAAGGTTTCATGAGTAGACTTTAGTGATTTATCACTTAAAAGTAACAACCAGTGTTCATCACAACGCTTTTCTTTTTAAAATAAAAATACGCTTTAAACAGAATTTAAAATAACTGAATGAGATTAAAACCTGGTTAATTTATGAATAGTTACCTCCAATCTTCCAGATTATACCATTTGTGTTCCTTTTAGTTCCACTTTCTTTGCAGGCATCAGCTTAATATATGAGGATTTTTGGGCCACTCTTCCGAATTCATGTTTTAATGGCCATGACTAAATTAATTCTAAAAAAGTAAATTAGCTTTAGAGAAAAACAAGATGTAATCTAAATGTATATTTTTGACTTCTGGTGAGGAACAGGTAATTCAGTGAACTTCTATGTCATCTTGGTTTATATAAAAACTAAATAAATAATGGCTGTGATTTGTTACATTAGATCCTCTGAGTAAAAGTACTGTTGAAAATCTGCCTAACACCTAGATGAGGAAGGTGGCATTCCCTTTTTAAAGAGGTGACTTCTTTTCTATAGAATTATTTGTAATTATTTTAAATTTGGTAACAAGTTGGAGTCATTCAGAGAAAAACTAAGGTTTGCCCATAATCTATAAGCTAGAGCTGTAGTAATTGAATATTTTAGATGCTTTTGTTCTGAAAAACATGGATGTTAATAGTTTATACTCTTACCGGACACTTTTTAAAAAAAATTTTTATTTATTTATTCATGAGAGACACACACAGAGAGAGAGAGGCAGAGACACAGGCAGAGGGAGAAGCAGGCTCCATGCAGGGAGCCCGATGTGGGACTCGATCCCGAGTCTCCAGGATCACGCCCTGGGCTGAAGGCAGCACTAAACCGCTGAACCACCCGGGCTGCCCTAGCGGACACTCTTTAAATTCAAAAACATCTGTGTGTTGACTCTGTTCACTTTATCTTTTTTCCACCTCTCTCCTTCTTTATTTGTAAGATTTAGGGGAATTTGTCTTTATATGTTTTGTTTCCAAAGTATTTCTTTCTTTTTTTTTTTTTTTTGTTTCCAAAGTATTTCACTGACCTTCAGCGATATATTTACCTGTGATCGTTTCTATCAAAAAAATACATGTACACCCATACATTGCTACCTGTTTTATTAGCCCATTTACTGTATAGGTAGTTATGAGTAGCTACCATGTATGGGGCACTGTGCTAGGTGCTGGGGACATGGATACAAAAGGCAAGCTCATGATGTAGTAGGGGAAAAGACAAAGGCATCTCTACTGCCCTGTTTGGTAAGGATAGAAATATCGGAGAACAAAGGGTACTACGGGTGTTAAGAGGAGGCACACAGACAGGCTTGAAGGTGCCGGAACAATGATGAACAGCTGTTATTATGCTGCTCTGTAATAAAGTGATGCCTCACGGCTTACTGAGAGTTTAAGGCTTTCTGTACTGACACTAAATAGCCCCCATTGTGCCATTTGAGTTTCTGGGTTTGTTTTAAAAAAGATTTCTCTTCCTTCCACTATTCTAAATAGTCTGCTGTCACTTATGCTATCGATGTCTGACTCTTTTATAGACTCTCTACCCCCATACTAGGGTTACCCATGAAGTCTTCTGGGAGCCTGAAATAATGAGACAACTGAATGCAGGCTCTAAATGAACCAAATGAGAGATACTTTGCCACAATCAGTCTTCTGGGGAAAAGGACAGTGGTAAAAAACGTATCATCCAGAGGGATAAAAACTTGTGTGGAAAATGTACTCAAGCATGCCAAATATAAAGTTGGCTGCAGCCAGCTTTACAGCCATATATTGATTGTATGTCAACTGTGGATTTGGACATGAGGAGACCCCCCTCCCCCACATAGGGGCCTATCTATGAGCAAGGTGCATGGACTTAGAGCATAAGTTTTGTTCATGAGAGGTTCATTTTGCTTACTTACTCCTTTTTTTTTTTTTTTTAAGATTTTATTTATTTATTCGTGAGAGACTCAGAGAGAGGCAGAGACATAGGCAGAGGGAGAAGTCTGATGTGGACTCGATCACAGGACCCTGCGATCACTACCTGAGCCTAAGGCAGATGCTCAATCACTAAGCCACCCAGTTGCCCCTTACTTGCTCCTTCTTACCAGTGTTCTATATACATAAATTTGTCAAGTATGCTGAGCTTTATGCATGTGAAATATTACAGTATTTTCAGTCCTAGTCCAATGTCTACATTATCCTAGAAAACCTAGTTCAGACCTTGCTTTTGGGCCATTTCTACCAACAATATGAAAGCCTTTGCTCTGATGATTATTTAACAGTTGCAGTAAGTTGTAAGTGTTGGTCCTTGCCAATGTAGAGAGAGGGGACCAAGTTAAATCCTAATTTAAATCCTAAACTCAAAACTCATTGGAAGAACTATTGTAGCTAGTAAAAAAATAAAAGGTTGAGGTTCATGATTAGAAAATTACACACAACTGACATTGTGGAATCTTCTACCTTCTTTGGAAGCCCCTTGAAAATTATAATCCTAAAACAAAAAGAATGGGATGATCCCCCAAGAGCAAGAGAATAGGAAAGAATGCAACACAATCACATTTAAAATCTGGAAAACAAGAGTAACAGATTTGGAAGAGTAGAGAATGTTAAAAATGAAATCGGGACTGGGAAAACCCAAAGACCTAATTTGTATCTAAGGACACTAAAAAGGCATCTACACTGATGGTACCACAGAGCTCCACACAGCTAGTGGGTTTTGTCTCCTGTGCCAAATTCACGTTCTGGTACCCTTACGACTCCACATAATTGCTCTATATGAGGAATCTGATCCTATTTTTCATTTTAATGATCCCTGTCCCATATAAATTGGGGAATTCTGCTTCGCAGAACACAGCAGAAATAGTCATTAGACTTACAGTGCCTATTTTTGCAGATCTCTAATAGTTGTATTCATTTCTATTCATCTGTTTTAAGTGGGTCTGTAAACCACTCAGGCTGAGTAGGGGCTCTAAACATAGGCTCAATCACAGGTAGAGACATTGAAAACCTGAACAGTTGGGTATCCTGTAAGGAAGAAATTTTCAAGACAAGAAAACGACTATCTACTTGTTATTTAATCAAAGTACTACTTTGCCTTATGTCAGTTCGATAACTCAAAGATGAACAGTAGAAAAAAATATTCAGAAAAACCCCAGTGCCTTCTTTCTCTCCAGACAATGGATCAGACTCAGCCCTGGATTTACACACTTTGGCTTTGGAAGAATTTTCACTGGTGTTTTGATTAAATGATTCCCACTTTTACTTCCTCACAAAAAAAGGCATGCCTAGAGCGGTGGCTACATAACCTTCCATGTGGATAATGACTTTCCATGACTGATGGAACACAGCTGCTTCCTATCAGTGAGAAAATGAAAAGAATCCTTTCAAAAGGTTAGGGGTCAGGGAGCTCATTAAGTGAAGTGCTATTAAGGTAACAGCTTTCTCAGATTTGTGATGTTCCCTAGGATAAACGAAGAGCAAGTAGGCCCAGTACTTTAATTCACTTCTGACAATGATTTCCCTAGAAAAACAGAGCCCCACACTTTCAGCTGTTTGCCACATAACTACTTTTGACAGACTCAAGCTGACTTCAACTGTCCCTGTATATTGATTTTTCAGAAAAATTTACTACGCTCCAAGTTTGTGGTAATTCCATGACTTGCTTCAGGGCACAAACCGTCTTCGTTAGGGAGAAATTCTGCTTATTTGTAACTTGGAATCAATATTTCTTTCATGTTTTATAATGTGTTAAAAGAGCACAGGATACTGCTGGCACTTACTCATTTTTCATTTCTGAATATCTAGCACTTCTGCCCCTTCCAGTGCTGAATCAGGCATAAGCCTCACTTGTTTCTTTTGTGGCCATACTGCCCTCTTCTAGGGCAGGGTGGTTTTGTGGAAGAAACGTGAGCTTTGGAGTTAGCTATGTAGGAATGTGAATCCCAGCTCTCCCAATTACTATGCACCACTTGAGATACCTTATTAAACTCTGTGACTCAGTTTCCTACCTTAAGACATGGAGTAAATAACTTACCAGTAAGGAATTGTGAGTAAATGAGTATAAAGCCAAAATGTATATTCTTTAATATTATTACAGAAGTTTTGCGTGTGTGTGTGTGTGTGTGTGTGTGTGTGGTGTGTGACCTGTATGTACACAAGAGAATTGCACTGCTGAGCAGTGAAACTTTCCAGAGGAATTGTCTTCCTTGTCCCTATTAGAGAAGGCAGAGTCAAGCCTTGCAAGTCCAGTCCTCATTCCTATCTTCCTTTAAACTAACCACTATTAATGGGGCAAGCTTCCAAATTAATGTAACACATAAAAGTTTCCTGAAATCTTAATATGCAAGAACTCAATCTTCTTAAATGATCACATACAACTGTGTTTCTATTTGCAATTAAAATTTTAATTATTATACGTATTGGTGCCTACAGGGCCAGTAACACTCTACTAAATTTTTCATCATGACAAGTGCTGTAAAGTAATCAGACCCAGTACAGAATGATCCATTTGTTTCCTAATGAGGAATAATGCTTGCAAATAATCTTCAGTCTCTTTTGCTCTTGCAGCAAAGACTATATAGCACAGAGAGTAACACGATCATTAAGTGCACCTACTGACTCCAAGTAATATCAATTCATATATTTTCAAGTTCAGTTGAGAAGCCATGGCTTCTAATAGTGCACACATTGGTAAAACTCCATCTCACACTGTTCACATTTAAAATCTCATTTAGTTCACTTTGTTGTCATTTTTAATGTATATAAAACAAAATTATACATATATACATATTTTAAATATTTTATTTATTTGAGAGAGAGAACGAGAGCACATGCATATGAGCAGGGGGGAGGGGCAGAGGGAGAGGGAGAAGTAAGCTCCCTGATGAGCAGGGAGGCCCGGCTCGGGGTTCAATCCAAGGACCCAAGGATCATGACCTGAGCTGAAGGCAGATGCCCAACCAGCTGGGCCACCCAGGCGTCCCAAAATTATATATTCTATAACGTGAAACTGAGTATGCAATGGAAGTATTTTAAAATCATTTTTTCTCGGGGATCCCTGGGTGACTCAGCATTTTAGTGCCTGCCTCCGGCCCAGGGCATAATCCTGGAGTCCCAGGATGGAGTCCCACGTCAGGTTCCCTGCATGGAGCCTGCTTCTTCCTCTGCCTGTGTCTCTGCCTCTCTGTGTGTGTGTCTCTTATGAATAAATAAATAAGTAAATTTCTTAAATCATTTTTTCTCCATAAATTATTATTTGAGGAACTTCATTACTTACATTTTAACTAATTATTTATTTATATAACAATATATTGAAGATGTACTAAAGTGGATTACTATCACACACAACTTAAAATTTCCTTGAAGTTCATAAAACACAATGAAAATTCTCTGTAAAGATACAGATTTTTTGGGCTTTCAACTGCCACAAAGACACAGTTAAATTTTAAGAGTGGAAAGAACGGTTGAGGAACTATGATCCATCCTGTTATTTAAACAGATATAAATATAAGCCACTCTAAACTGAAGGATAAGATTGTATCGGCCTCAGCAGGCAAGGTCCTCTGAATGCACTCAGACCTTAATTGTGTATATAAATTTGAGGTGTTGACACCAGTATCACATTTAATAAAATAATCACATACTTTAAAAAGCAACTTTAAATTACATTGTAGTATATAGTCTATTTTATCATCAATAAAACAAATTCTAGCAATGTACTACATCACCTAGTAAGACCTGGAATCCTGCTCTTAGGGGTACCAGGTAGGACCTCTTTGGGAATCAGACGAATAGCATGAAGGCAAACCATATTAGCTTTGTAAAGGTTGGGGGTGTTGGGGGTTTTGGAGGGATATGTACTAAAAGAGTGAATACGGGAGAGCCAGTGAAAGAAGGAACATGAGAGGAGACTTCATGGAGAAGTTGAGACTTTGGCTGAGTCTCAGACAAAGGGATGATCAGAGCAGGCGGCCTCAGGCTTCTAGAAAGAGCCCTTCTCATACCAGCAGAAGAAGGTTTAGACCAATTTTGTTTCATGAAGCATCAGGTTGAAGCAGGTCCAGAATGCCAGGCAGAGCAGCTAACTGCTGCCTTATTTTTTTTTCCTTCCCATAAAAATAAAAAAAGAGGACTCTACATAATGAACCCTCTGTTAACATTATCCACATCACAGCAGGTCTTCTGGTCCCACTAAAATTGGGTTGTGCAAGATCATCAATTAAATCTAAGTTGTCAAATCCATTGGGCAGGTTTTAGCACTTGTATTCCTTTGTCTGTTCTCAGTATTTGCCATTAAAAAAAAGTCATATTGAATTATTTTTGAAATTCTCATAGTGATGGTGGCAATTATTATTTTACAATTATCACTACTTCATAATTTCTATTCCTACTCATACTTTCTTCACCAATAGCAATTATTGTGTACTTACTATGGGCTAGATATCAACGAGTTCTCTACATATATGATATTATCTCATTCTCAGGTAAATACTATGAGATCGATACTTTTATCAAGCCCATTTTTTTTAAAGATTTATTTATTCATTCATTTAGAGAGAGCAAAGAGAGAGGCAGAGACACAGGCAGAGGGAGAAGCAGGCTCCACGCAGGAAGCCCGATGTGGGACTCGATCCAGGGTCTCCAGGATCACACCCCAGGCCGCAAGCGGCGCTAAACCGCTGCGCCACCAGGGCTGCCCTCAAGCCCATTTTCAAATCAAGAAACTAGGGCTTGGGGATCCCTGGGTGGCGCAGCGGTTTGGCGCCTGCCTTTGGCCCAGGGCGCGATCCTGGAGACCCGGGATCGAGTCCCACATGGGGCTCCCGGTGCATGGAGCCTGCTTCTCCCTCTGACTATGTCTCTGCCTCTCTATCTCTCTCTGTGTGACTATCATAAATAAATAAAAATTAAAAAAAAAAAAAAAGAAACTAGGGCTTGGAGAGGTTGGTTACCTTGCCTAGTATGATATTCTGGTAGCTAGTATTTCTGGGACCAAAGCTCAAAACTGATGTGACTCTAGGGTTTGTTTGTTTCCAAGCTCTCTGGATGTCTCATGGGTCTCAAGCTCTTCATGAGCTTCTCTTTCTCCAGAGATTCCTTAGCTACTCTCCTCTCCATGGTTCTATGCTTAGCAGTCTGCTGGTTTTACATTCTGTGTCTGACTTATCTTGATCCATTCTCATGGCTCCAGCTCCTATTTGACTCCAATTACTTTGAAATCTGTTGATTCATCCAATTCACATTCATCAGTTCCAGAGGGAGATCATGCACCTTCCGCTGCACGTCTGCCTTGATGTCCTATAAGGCACTTGGAACTCACATACGTCCAAAGCTGAACTCATAATTTTTTCCCACAAAGATGTTTCTCCTGTTATGTTCTATATTGTAGGAAAGAGTGCTCTCGTCCTCTCAGCTACCAAAGCAGAATATGAGTTGTGCTAGCTTCTGCCACTCATTTACTTCCATATCTAATCAGCCAAGCCCTAAACATCTTTGGAATCCATCCTTCCTTTTCTTTGCCACAGCAACTTTCTCATTTCAGCCCCACATAATCTTTCTGCAATAGCTTTCTACCCGACGTATCTGTCCCCCATTTCACACTCTTCTATCTGCCATCCACCCTTAATTTCCTGATAATCTTCCTAAAGTGCTACTCTATATTATACCATTTCCATTAGAAAATCCCTCACTAACTCCCTATTACCTTGAGGATAAAGTCTAAAACCTTAGAATGACATGCAAGAACCTTCATAATTTGTCATCTTACAGTCCAGACTCATTTGCCTGGTGCCTCCATGCCAACTGTTCCCTAAAACACAAAGTTCTGGCCCAGAAACATGATGCGTTCCACTCTAATATTTAGTGAATATCAATTATACACCGAACACTGATCTATGCTGTTTCCTTTGCTGCTATATTCTGCTATCTTAGAAATTTCTTGGGAGTTGCTTTAATTTACTATTAATTCCAGTTTTCAAATTATAGGTCAGAACTGGTATGTAGTCCACATACCAAAACAAAGTTTTCCTGTAGTCTCATGAATGCTAGATAATCTCCGGCAACTTGCACTTTGCCATAGACATTTGAGAAAAATATAATATTTTATTTTTTCCTTTAGATTTGTTTGATCCTGTTTTTAACTGCTAAAAATCTAAATAATAAAATCACGTACATTCCATCCATCTAGTATTAAAATAACAGCTGTTTAGAGACCTTTTTGAGTTCCTAATGGTTCAAAAGCTAAATCTGTTCGTTCTTTTATTCATTTATTCAACAAACCTTGAAAATCCTTGATATGCAAGAGCTGCATTAGGGGTAGAAGATGAACAGATGAAGGAGACATAATCCCCAAGGGGAGATGGCCAGGAACACCAACAACTAAAATACCCACCTTTGGTACACACACCCACATACACACCCACGCACACACTCATTCAGGACTCTTGTGGCAGAGGGAACAGAAAGAAGTTGTTTCACATGAGTCACTAAAGAAGATATGCTAAAGCCAAATCTTCAAAGACAAAGAGGACTTAGTTTAAATAAAGAAGAGAGTATGGACATTTCAGCCAGAGAGACTACCAAATACAGAGGCTACTAAAAGTAAGCGGTTAGAGAGAAGACAAATAAAAAGGAAATAAGGAAGTAGGAACAAAACTAAACAGCTCATATGTAAGCTACCCATCTGTATATCTTCTGCTGAGAGTTAACACTATCCATTGGTTAATGGGATTTCTATCAAAAGGAAATATGTTGGTTTTTAACATCAACATAACGTTCTCTCTGTGGTGGTTTTTCATTATTTAAACTAAGAATGATCAGTTATTCTAAGCTTTGTCTTCCTAATGGTTGAGGTGTAACCAAGAATCTATGGGTCTCTTTGTTCCCTAAGCCACGTGTTCAGAACAGGCTTCCTGTATAATATCACGTTGCCTACCTAACATTAGAGAACATACTGTCTTAAACATTTGGGCAAAGGATGTAAAAAATGGAAATATTTCATTGTAAAGCATCAGACAGGTTTTATGTGTTGAAATCACAGAAACTATTCTGATAAATTATAAGTGCCTTTTTTTTTTCTAACTCTGGTTACAGACGGCAGTTTCGAAGACGTACCAGTGAATACAATCACGAAGCTTCCAAAAAGCCTCCCTTCACACGGTCTCTCCAGCTGTTTCCAGCCATCTGCTGTGCGGCCCACGGTTTCCTTTTGAAACAATTTCCTAGCACCCCAAGGCCAGGAAGCCTAAGCCAATTAAGGCCACTTGCTAAAAATCATTCTTTACGAATAGGTTACTTTCCAGTTAAAAATTATCTTTTCAAGGTTCGAGGTCTCTTGTATCGTTAAGTGAGCTCTGGGGCGAAGGAAAGCTTGGCGGCACAGAGCGGGGCGCTCTCCGCGGGGCGGGCGGGGCTGCGGGCGGGGCTGCGGGCGGGGCTGCGGGCGGGGCTGCGGGCGGCCCCTGGGAGCCACGCTCTGGCGCCCTGTTCTGCCAATTTGCACACGAGGTCACAGCACCTCTGTGAGAGGGGCTGGTGAGCAAAACCCTGCTTCCCCACCCTCATCGCCTAGAAATAGCGGCGGGGACGGCTGTCCAGACGGGGGGGGGGGGGGTGCACAGGTGCACGGCTCCCCTGCCCCCCGCCAGCCCCCACCCGAGCTCACCGCAACTGAGCAGTTTCTGACACTGCGAACTCAGCTAGGAGCCCCCCCCCCCCCCCCCCCCCCCACTGACAGAAACAGTTCTGGACTCTTCGCAATCGTGTGTTAAGCCGTTTGGCGACAACTGCAGCGTCCTAAGCAGTCCGTGGGTAAGCAGTTTTTCAAAGCTTTTTCTACAATTTGTCGCTGTGATGACGATTACTATTCCGATAAATGCACTTTTTGGTGCACTAAGAATAAAAACTGAAAAGGAAATGGCAAAGGAATGGTTATTTTTTTTCCCACAGGTATAATCAGAGAAAACCACCAAAAAGAGCACGTTAACTCCCTCCTTTTTTTTTTTTTAAGATTTATTTATTTATTTATTTATTTATTTATTTAGAGGCAGAGACCCAGGCAGAGGGCGAAGCAGGCCCCATGCAGGAAGCCCGACGTGGGACTCGATCCCGGGTCTCCAGGATCAGGCCCTGGGCTGCAGGCGGCGCTAAACCGCTGCGCCACCGCCACCGGGGCTGCCCCAACACCCTCCTTTAATGAACTTTACTTGCAAACACAGCCATTGCTGCGGGTGGATGCTGCTGTCCTAAGTCCCCACTTACCTAAATTGGACCATGTAATTTCTAAACTAAAGGGCACATTTGGATTAAAGGGATTAACATTTTATACATAATGGTGGTCTCAGTTTCTAACAACTATATAGGGTGAAGGGAATAGACTTCTTCATAAAAAGGAAAGTAGTGAGTAGTAGGTTTTCTTAGTATACTTCAACCAAAATGACATATCACCGCAGATCAAATGGAGAATCAGATATAAGAATCCAGCTGTCTTCTATGAAGACATTAAATAGACAGCTAAAAATGTATATAGCAATGCTACTCCTCTCACTAAGAACACATAGTTATTTTTGATAAAATTGTAGTATGTTATAGGTTCATTATTGTTATAGTTAAATGAGTATACAGTTAAATGAATTAATACATGAATACATAAAAGTCTTCTCAGCTTAAACTATGGTACATATCAATAGATATATCCCTAACAAAAGCTTTTTGAGGTCCTTAACAAGTTTTTCAGAGTGATAGAGGTTCCAGATCCAAAAAACCTGAGAACTGCTGTTATACAATATGCACAAACAATAATTTAATCACACAAGACTTCAACTGAAGAAAAATCTTTTAACTGGTTATATACATAAAAGGCTTCATAGTTGCAAGACAAATACATTTCTTCCTACAATTTTCATCAAACCTCTCCTTTCTCATATTAGCCTATTCCTCTTGCCAGACTAAAAAATGCATGCTGGATACCAAAAGCTCAGTAACTGTGATTATTGTAAAAAAAAAAAAAAAATACACACTCTATTTTTATAAATCAAAACCTCTTTAGGACACCTTAATTTTACTTGGTTTGTTTACTTGAAAATGGCTTTTTAAAATAAAACCATAAGTGGCTAATCATAAGGTGATCTATTTTATTACGTGATTGCTTTCCTTGCATTAACTTATATCTGTTAATGTATTCATTTGGCTTCCTAAATATTTATTTAAGTGGGTTACTTCTTTGAGACTAGAAGATTCATTTTTATTAGTATTTCAACATTAAAGGTAATTCTATATCATACAATCTGTCAATGGAAGCTTGTGATTCCAGAAGATATGTATCAGCGGTATTTTGTCCAAAAAATGTTAAAACAATAAAGCAAAAGAAAGGAATTTGAACTGAAGAATGATATTATGCCTCTGTTTCAATCCCTTGCTGCAGGTACTTGTGGATTATAGATTCTTAAAAACTCCTTTGTTTTATTACAAGAAGAATCCTCTGCTGTTTTCCGAATACATTCCATCAGTGTTTAATGAAATCATATCAGTGAGTGGGACTCAACATTTTAACTGAAGGAACAGAATTTTTAAAAAATGTGTGTTTACTGGAGATGCTAAGGAGGAGTAGGATTTCATAAAATGTGTTGTGCTTTTTTTATTCCTGTTCTAGTACAGGCACATGTTTCTGTGAGCTTTTCTGTGGTCTCCCGTTATCTTGTCTGTGTTGAATCTGCCCATCCTCAGAAAAAAACCGCTGTCCTTAGTGTCCTCTCCAACAGAGGCTGTTCTGTACCTAATATCTACTCTCCACAATATGAAAAAGAGGGGCTGATCTATTCCCTACTCCTTAGGGCCCCACAGAAGATGGTAGGTCTACTGCCATCTCTTAAAAACCTTTTTCCTCTTTGACTCCCACATTGTAGTCTAGACCTTGAGACACCTTGCTCTATGCTGGATGACTGTGGCAGCTGGTGAACAGTTTTCCTCTCTGTCATCTGCTGCCAGCCTTTGTGTAAGTAACTCAAGTACTACGATGAAGCCTCCTTCATATTCCCCTGTTAACTACCCTTATCACTCTTGCTTCAATGATTTCTTCCTTTCTGAACTTCCAACTCCATCAGTTCTACTGGCGTGCTTCAGTGATATTTTAGAAGGTCTGCAGAGCTAGAGGCACTGCACATACATTGTGGAATTTGAACCTGGTCTGTCTGGCTCCAGGGTCAGTTTTTCCCCCCATATCTTCTCAGCAGGGGCCTGGTCATGGTGATCTCTGAATCACGACATAGAACCTAGTAGTCTAGCATAAAGCCTTACACACATCAGGAATTCAACAGACACTTTGAATTGACAGTATACTTTGAAAATATGGCTTTGATAGCTAAATTAGTTTATGAGGTGAAAATAAATCACATATTATAATGAATACACAGTACTGATGTTTCCTCATTCATAGCAATTTCTGTTCATATAAATGTATTTATATATATATGTATATATAAATATATAATATTTATATTATATATAAATGTATATATATACACATACAGCTTATGGACCTGAACAGTAATAGCTGCTTGACTGACGTCAACTATTTATAGATCACTCTGTTCTGGGAAGATGTTTTATTTTGCAGCTGGTAATATGGGTAAGCTTCAGGAGAGCTGGCCTGTTTTTTCAGAGTTGCTTCCCAGGCCTTGAACAACAACAACAAAATAATGATGACATGTGATTGTTGATGAGTTTTCTTCTCCTCTTGTCAGAATGCATATTCTGTTGACCATTCTTTTTTACTTGTCTAGGACTATTCTGGTTTATATCAGTTGTCTTGGTTTTCAGTGTGGTTGGTGCTCTCTTTCTCCTCAAAACTATCCTGGCTAGATAATGGATTACACAGTCCACATGACCTCTGCAGATAATGACAAGGGATCATAGGAAACGATCTGAAGGTCACTGGAGGGGAGGGGGGTAGGGGGCATGGGGTAACTGGGTGATCCACAATAAGGAGGGCATGTGATATAGATGTAATGAGCACTGGGTATTACATTAAGACTGGTGAATCACCAACCTCTGCCTCTGAAGCCAATAATACATTGTATGTTAATTAGTCGAATTTAAATAAAATTTTAAAAAGACTTTTTTGGGGAAAAAAAAGGTCCCTGTCAAGCTAAGGCATCCAACAGAGAGCTTGCTGCTTGGCTACTTTTCACTGTCATCGTATAATTTCCAGGACACCCCATACCCACTCCAGTAACACCTATATACTGTCTTTAAAGCCAATTTATCTAAGAATAGTTTTTAATTATTTACTTTGTTTTAGTCATTATAATTTTTTCTTGTTTCATACCTAGTTACTGAGTAAAATAAAATCAGTTAAGCAGAAATTCTTTATTTACTCAGTGGCTACAATTTCTAGAAGTTAATATAGACTTCTCAAAGCCTTCTTGAAACTTTTTTGTTTCTTGTCACCTTTATGGAGAGTACTTTAATATAAGATTTTGAATGGAGCACTGTTAAAAAAATTGAAATTGAATGCTAAGCTTTGAGTCTTGCGTTTGAATTTAAATTCAGGAAGAAAAGTATGGATTCTTTTAATTTAGATGGTATTCATAGAAGCATTAGCATTTCTCCAGCAAAGACAAGATAAGAACTGTGGAGAAGAAAAACTTCAGAAAAATTGAGTTTCATAAGACTTTCATAGACATTTTGATGTACTTGAGGGAGATTTTAGACCCTAATTAATTTTTTTAGAGACTTTAAGTACTCTCTATACCTAACGTGAGGCTTGAACATACAACCCGAAGATCAAGAGTCTTGTGCTCTACTGACTGAACTGGCCAGATACCCCCTAGACTTTAAAACTTGAAAAATCTTGTCTTTGAAATTTATAAAATAAACAAACAATAATATTTCTGGCTATTTCTCTCATCTTACCTGCAGCACCTATAAAATGAAAGTGAGAAGCCTTATCTAGATGACAAAGCACAGTTCCATAAAAGTGTTCTAGCCTTGTAAGGGAAGCTCTGAATACATCGCAAAACACATAGGTCCAAATAATGGGTTTGGGGGAGGGTGGGGAGTGAGGGTGAGCTGCCTGAGGAATAGGCCAAATATAATTCTTTTACTTTCTTCTTGCAACTTTTTCCAAGAAAGTGCCAAGTCTTAATGAGAATCTCCAGCAATCCAGCATTCCTTTCTCCCAGAATAAGATATGATTCACACTGATAGAAAAGCAAAAGTGCACAGAAATCCCTCCATCACACAAGTGCCTTTATTAATCACCTGCCCTTTATTAATCACTATAATCACTATAGTCCATATAGTAAGTTCTTATGTTCCATTTGCATTTTTACCACTGAATAACAATTAGCAGAGAGAATCACTTTATAAGCAAAAAAGAATACCCTTTATAAATACCCTTTATCCATTAAATGTATACAAATCCATCTCCTCCTTTTTTAAGAAGACAAATCCATCATAAGCATACTGAGACAGTACAAGAGAAAACTGAAAAATGCCAGTTCTAGCAAAAACCTTTTTACATTGCACCTGGGCCCAGGTCTGCTCTGAGATGTGCACAGCAATGGAATCCTGGCTTAATGAACAATGGCAGTGTCCTTATACTCTTTCTAAACTCTTGTCCATCATGACTTTACTTGCCTCTATCATTCCTAAATAACTATCCTAATAATTTGAGCAGGGGGTAGAGTTGCTCCTCTTTATTTATCTACTTCATAGACTTGTAACTTTGTTCTGTTTCCTCTGTTTTATCACTTAACAAATCTGTATAAAACCATAGTTAGCCAACATAAGATACTTGATGTTTACTGCCAGACTGCATCTAGACTATCATTCCTCCTGATAGTGCTAATTCATTATATGAAACACAATTTTAAATACTCTGTAACTAGGCACCTTTGAAAAAAATATTAACCACTGTTTGACCATAAATGTTAAACTCCTAGTGATGAACGAGTCCACAGTAACACTTACGCAGAGATCTAAAGCAAGCCTCGTCCATGTATCACACATACAGTATTTTGTAGTAATATATCACTCACAAGTGAGTGCAGGGCTTTTGAAGAATTCTTTGGTATATAGAATTGACTAAGACTTAATCTAAGTCCTTTTGTAAGACTGAAGATGCTGGAAATAAAAGTAGCCCAAATCCTAGTTTGATCAAGAATTTAGTGATCATTAAAATAATCTAAAAATTATAATCTCATAGAAGCAGCCCGAGTGTCCAGTGGTAGATGAACAGATAAAGAAGATGTGATGATATATATACATATATAGGAATATTATTCAGCTATGGCAAAGAATGGAATCTTGCCATTTGCAATAATATGGGTGGAGCTAGAGAGTATAATGCTAAGCGAGATACTTCAGAGGAAATCAAATACCATGATTTCGCTCCTGTGGAATTTAAGAAACAAAGTAAACAAGCAAAAGGAAAAAGAGATGAGAGAGACAAAGTAAGAAACACTGTTAACTGCAGAGAACACACTGATGGTTTACCAGAGGGGAGGTAGGTGGAGGATGGGTGAACAGATGATGGCAATTAAGACATGCACTTGTCATGATGAGCACCGGGTGGATGTATGGAACTACTGAATTACTATACTGTACACCTGAAACTAATATAAACATAAATATAAAAAAATAAGAGAGGGCAAGCATAAAAAATTTAAAAAAATCACAATCCTGGTGGTGTTGGTATAATGAAAATTATATGCTATTATACTTCTGAAACTGTGACAAATTCACATTCTTTTTGGACAATGATGTGGCAGTACATTTCAAGGATGACCTACAAATTCTTGGTACCATCTGATAAATAATCAGCAGAAGAAAGGTACCATATGCACAAAAAAATTCATCAGTCGATCCCATAGTGTGCATAGTGTGCATTCATGAGTTCTTTGGAAGAACATATTCTGATCAGTATGCTAATTGGTATTCCCTGAAAAAGAAAATGTCTGTGATCAAATGAGTACAGGAAATTCTGAGTTAAAGCTTTATTTTCTTCAGAACTCTTAAACTTGTGTGACTCTTTGGGATGAAGATAAAGTAAGCATCACTTTCTAAATATATCTGACTATGAGACTATGGAGCATCTCATGAGCTGAGCGTTCTGCAAAATACATTCGTAGACATGAAAGGGTGGGGAGTCTTTGCGGATGTTCTTTCTAAATCACAAAGCTTTTGTTCCCTGTTACATGGCCTTCTGAATAACCCAAATGGAGAACATGAGAGCTCATGCTCATTGTATATTCATGCCTATAGTACTAGCCCTGCTTGGTGAAGATGGTAGTCCTGCCAAAAACGAAACCTGGTCATTATCAGAGACTCAGAATGCCACTAGGTAGAAAAAAAGATAATGTATCATGTGCCCACCAGAGCAAAGCTTATCTGAGGATTCTGGGTCTGAACATACCATGAACTATTTATGTGAATTTAAGTATATCCTAAAACTCACTTTCTTCATCTAAGAAATGGGCCAACATCATGTCCAAAATATGTTTGTAAGGTTAAGTATGACTTACCTGAAGTTTTGGCAATGTTACTGGTGTATAACTACCTTTTCCTAAGCCATGTTCATACAACGAGTTTGAATTAACTTGTTTTGAGTTAATAGCTTTTTCTTTTTTTCTATACAAGCCATTTATTTGAAATGCCAACTATGTGTAGGATAAAGTCAGTGCTACATGCTTATCAGTAACAGTAGAAAAATAGAACCAGTGGAAACCTTTGTACAACCGTAATGATACTCAAAAGAGAAATCTATCGTTTCACAATGCTTCACACAGAAGAACTCAAGTTTGGAGGTACCTAAATAAAAATACTATATATTTCTTTAAAAAACACTATGTACAATTGAAGCGTAAACAAGTTTTACAAAGTACTGGTTATGCAGGTTGTAGAAAACACTTGCATAGGACATGAAATCAGTTTAAGAAAAATTTCTGAGCCTTCAGCATTGAAGGCACTTGACTTTATACCAGTAACAGCACAACCACAAGAAATGCAGTGTTAGAAGATACCACCTCTCTGAAGTACAGATGTGGTACATAAACAGCTAGTGGGGTTCAGGAATCTTTAGCTTTCAGCCACCCCATCTAAGAGCAGGATTCCATACCACCTGCCCGTGGAACCCAGATACACAGTCACGTGTAGGTACACAATGAAGCTTCCAGAGCTTATCTTGTCTCTTAGAACCCACATAAACACACAAACACGAGAGGTTATTTTCAAGACACACACCTGCAAGTAATCTTTCTATAGAACAGCCACAGCATTATAATATTCAGAATGTGGAAGAATGACACATGGTCTGAGGGTTTTCTAGAGGAAAAAAAAGATCTGAAGACTTGCCAATAAAACAATTATATAACAGCTACTGCAATCTACAGGACAAAAAGACAACTTAACATTTCATAAAACATTGTTCATACAACAGTGTTAATGGAAAAGAGTAAAATATCTTTTAGTGTGTGATGTTAACTCTTTTAGTAACGTTATGTGTAATGAGGTTTGAAAGTAAACCACTTAGGTAGACAAAGTAAACCACTGCAGAACCGGGAATAGCACCCATCACTGCTGCTTTAATAGTAACTTTCAACTGAAAGTTGAAGGTCAACAAAATAATAATTAAAAAAAAAAAAGAGAGAGTCGGGATCCCTGGGTGGCGCAGCGGTTTGGCGCCTGCCTTTGGCCTGGGGCGCGATCCTGGAGACCCGGGATCGAATCCCACATCGGGCTCCCGGTGCATGGAGCCTGCTTCTCCCTCTGCCCGTGTCTCTGCCTCTCTCTCTCTCTCTCTCTCTCTCTCTCTCCCTGTGTGACTATCATAAATAAATAAAAATTAAAAAAAAAAAGAGTCAAATAAACATTTCCCTTTGAGTTCGTTCCTAAGGTAAAACCATGAATGCCTCAGAATTGGAAAACAAGTGTCTTACAAGTGTTTCATGAAACGCGTTTCCCCATGAATGGCGGATTACACATATGAAAACCCCTATTTTGCTGAGTAGTTACTGAGAAACATTCACCCTTCCCTTGTGGAGATTGGGACATGGCAATGTCAGCCGTGAGCTCCTGTGGCTCCTGCTGCCCCCCAGGCCCTGCAGCACCACCCACGTTCTCATGGACAAGGGCTGCCCGCTGGCGGAAGGTGAACAGCCAGTCAAAAGAAAACCCAATTAATAGGTGGCAATTGCAATAAAAAGTTATTGAGGACACAAAACCAAGAATTAGGTAAAGTTTCACAGCTCTACAAAAAAGACTCAAATATAAAGATCTTGTTAAAAATCCTTAATATCCAACTGGTTCTGGAAATGCCAGGAGAGCTTAGGTTTAGGGGCGTGTGCCTAGAATGAGCTAATGGGGCACAGGCCATGGTGCGTGGGAATCTGAAACAGCTGCTTTTCACTGATAATTTTTGCCTTTCATGCTGCTATTTCTTTTCGAGCCACAGGGGACTTTGAACTTAGCCATCAAAATCACAAAACTAAAACCAAAAATGTAAGTAGAGGACCAACAGCTTCTTGAAGAAACATGGACCTTCTCTTCCCTCTCCTGGAGCTAAATGGTAGTTCTCTAAACCACTGAAGGTGGCGATTGACTGACAGCCTGATTGTCTGCAGCCTTGAGAGGAGATCTGGTATTTTGAGATATAGTTCTCCTGAAATTTCTAAACCAAGGGAAAAGCCAGGTCCTACAGCCTAAATTTTATATTATACATACACTTTTTTCCTAAGAGCAATCTTACCCAGACTTCACATTTATCTTAGTACAGCATTAACAGATTTTAATGCCAAGTAAGCAATACAGAAGATTGGAGAGATGGGTTCCAAACCCAGAGGCACACAGCTAATCTACCCTAGCCACCACACTTCACAAGATATATTAGAAGTCCACTGATGCCTACCCTAGCACACACACCACACCTGCTTACCTTCTCCAAGTCACACCAGTCCACAATCCCACAGATTAAAGCAAGTTCCTCTCTGTACACAATTTAGTCAGATCAGCTACTACGAGTTTGAATTGTTTTTTCCATCATAAAATTACCCACTAAAATTATGAAATACTATTGGCAGAAGCAAAACAGGTCTGAAGAAAGATGATTGAGATGCTTTGCAGTGCAGAAAGGAGGAGAACATGGCAATATTTATTACATACACAGATAATTGCTGCCATTGCGGTTTGTTTGGTGTCCATTTATACATTTATGCACTAGACTTTATTGATGGCTTACTCTGTGTCAAGAGCTACGCAAGGTGCCAGGTAAAATGGTGAGCAAACACGGTCCCTGTCCTCAGCCTGAAATACTTTAGCTATAAAAGTTTTCAAATGCATTTGAAAAGTGCAGTGTTGCTCTCCATTTTTTAAAGCATTTAAAATAAATAAAAAGAACAATACATTACCAAGAGCGGTTCTTTTACAATTACTTACATTAATGATATAATAAAGATTTCTATATCTTAGACTCAAATCTAAAATCTAAATACCTACGATTTAGAGTTGCTTTGGTGCAATAGATGAAAATTTCCAGGTGAGAACAGTTGAAATTATATCTAAGGCATAAAAACCACCTCTAATAAGCTTTGGGGAACTGAAACAATACCGTCTCTGCACCTTAATTAAAGTCAGTCAAGAATCTTACTTTGTCAGGCCTGACAATTACCACCTTTCATTTCAACTATTTTAATTAAAATACCCAGCAACTTGGCAGACGTTTTACCGATTAACTCAACTACCACTTAACTCTTTTAGAAACATCTATCAGATTCCAAATTAAGGTGCAGCAACAGCTGTAAGTTCGTTACATGCGTAATGGGTAAATATTTTTATTTCCTCCACCCACAATCATATGCCTATACTGAAACATCACACAAGAACGGTTTGGGCAATAGGATAGGGTATGGGGAAGCAGCTGCGATTTCTTTGAGCTCCCCATGACCATGATCTTGACTAGTGAAGGGAAAAGAAAAAAGAAAAAGAAAAAAAATATTTTCCAACCTCTCTTTTGGTTGCCTTTTCCAGCATTTACTGAGGGCATCTCAACCATTTAACAACCCTCCACCAGTCCCCCTGCCACTGCACACATGATAGATGCCATTTACAAATTTATACCTCCAGAACAGTAGTGACTATATTTTTGATGCTCTGGCATCTGGGGCCTTGCTGCTGGTGGGGGAGAGACTGCTCCCTCCCAGTCAACCAACAAAGGTGAGCTGAGCCAAACTGAGAAGCAGCAAGACTCCTGGTCATCATGACGTCATATCTAATCACCCATGAAGCTGGCCTCTCCAGGTTGACCAAATACATTTATTTTTGGCTTAAGGGAATTTCAATTTTCTTTTATCACTTTCGAAAGAAAGGCCCTGGAGGACACAAGTGAGTGGAGGACACAAGTGAGTAATACTATCATAAGGATAAAGTGTATGTTACATAAAAAACTATATTGGGAGTTACTCACTTTTCCTGGGTCTCTCCCATGCATACAGGAATATCCAAAAGGATGCATAATATTTGCTGCATCTTCAAGAAAAAAATAATGATGACTGGAACCAAAGTCCCAGAGTTCTCCATAAGCAACCTGCCATGCTACAGATTCCTGGGAGAGTTATTTCATAGGAACTCTCTATTGTGGACTGAAGATTTGTTCCCTCTTCTCATTCCTATGTTGAAGCCCTAACCCCTAGTGTGATGATATTTGGAGATGGGGCCTTTAAGAGAAGGTTGGGGTTAGATGAGGTCATGAGAGTGGGGCCCTCTTGACAGAATTAGTGGCTTTATCAGGGCAGGAAGAGAGATCTCCTTCGGTCTTTATGCTCATGCCCTGAGGCCATGTGAGGACATAGTGAGAATCAGGCTATCTGCAGTCCAAGCAGAGAACTCTCACCAGGAACCAAAGTGATTGGCACCCTGACCTCAGAGTTCCCACCAAAATTGTGAGAAAATAATTTCCTTCTGTTTAAATAAAAACTAAACTAAACTAAACTGCTTCATAGCTATTGGTTGGTGGATTCCAGTACTCTATCTCTAGTGTAAATTCTAATTGTCACATGTTTGCCATGGGGTCTTGGTTAAATTACTTTATCTTTCTGAATCTCTACATCTTTTTTTTTTTTTAATTTTAGGTAAGTAAGGTATTTTTTTTTAATTTTTATTTATTTATGATAGTCACAGAGAGAGAGAGAGAGAGAGAGGCAGAGACACAGGCAGAGGGAGAAGCAGGCTCCATGCACCGGGAGCCCGATGTGGGACTCGATCACAGGTCTCCGGGATCGCGCCCTGGGCCAAAGGCAGGCGCCAAACCGCTGCGCCACCCAGGGATCCCTCTACATCTTTAAACTATAAAATATTTTATCCTAGAATGTTCTCATGAAAACGAAGTGAGATAATGCATAAGGCTCATAGTAAACATTCAGTAGAGTTTGGTTCCCTACTCTAAGCAGGGCTGACTTTCCATCTGATGGCCGTTCCTTCTTACTATACCTCCCACTACCCAACACAAACTAGTTCTAGATACTATATAACACATAGGACAGAAGGACTGGCAAGCAAAAGGACAATCCTTGAGCCTAGCCACACTGCATCATCTGACTCACCAGTAAATAAATCTCAAAGAAATACAAGCCTAACTCCAGAAACATTAGAATTATAACAAACACAGTGTTGGTAGAGCAAATAAGAACATGGGTTCTGCTACCCTTGGCTTGCATATTGCCTCTACTACTTACTATATGACCTTGAACAAGTTACTTAATTGTATCTCAGTCTTCTCACTTGTAAACATGGAGGTAAGTAATAGACTCTACTTATAGGACACTTGTGAGAATTAAGTAAGCTATTCACTACAAAGTGCTTGGAGTGAATGCCTGGGTTCCAGTCCTACAAGAAAAGATGTGAATGATTATTTTTCTCAATTCTCTCAGAGTGGTACATAGCTAGAACTGTTGCACATGCATGCTAAGGAAGTCCATTCATTTCATACAATGGATGCTTTTAGGCATTAGGGATTAATCCCCTCATGGAACCTCAGTTGAGAAGAGCTCAATACATAGATTTAGAAAGAGCCCAGTAAATAGTAGTTGTTACTAAAGTTCTATTTAGAAGACAGTGAAGGTACAATTACATCACAGCTCACACACAACAAGGAGTCGAAGAATCCTTTCCACACATTTCTTTTTTTTTTTTTTTAAGATTTTATTTATTTATTCATGATAGTCACACAGAGAGAGACAGAGAGGCAGAGACACAGACAGAGGGAGAAGCAGGCTCCATGCAGGGAGCCTGACATGGGATTCGATCCCGGGTCTCCAGTATCGCGCCCCAGGCCAAAGGCAGGTACCAAACCGCTGCACCACCCAGGGATCCCTTTCCACACATTTCTTAATCAAAAGTTTTTCCTTCCCATTCCTTACCCCAATTCACCAAAAGCTAACAATGGAAACTGTCTTCATGTAAGTAGGAGCAGGGAAGGGATTTCAGGTAATCATAATTTAATTTAGTATTCTCAAATATTTCTTCTTTTAAGTTTGAAAAAAATGTATGCATGTGTTCACAAGCTCTCCACAGTGCGCATTTACTATGTGCCAGAGAGAGATGATAACTCATTTAGGATGAATAAACAAATTGACTGTGGTGCCTCCCCCCGCACCCCAGGGTATCTCCAGCTATGTTTTAAATACTTCAAAGCTTAAAATGTCAACATTCAGCTAAAATTTTTTGCAAACCTCTTCAACAGATTGTCAGAAATGACTAATATAAAGCACTTGAAATCTTATGTTTGATATTAACTCTGGGTCATAGACTGAATCTCTGAGGTCAATTCAACAGGAGTTAGGAGGGAAAAATATTACCAGTTATAAACTCTGTTTAATTTTCTTTAGATCATCTTTTTAAAGCAGAGGTTCTCAAAATGACACTGCCTGAGCCCTACCCTAGACCTACTGAATCACAAACTCCGGGGGTTGGGTCCATTAATCTGTGTTTTAACAAGCCCTCCAGGTTATTTTGATGCATGCTAAAATGTGGGAGCCACTGCTCAAACAATATAGACTTAGCTTAGTCAGTTAAGCAAGGAAAAAAAAAAAAAAAAAGAGGTCAGAATTTCAGGCAGGATTTTGAATCTACTTTTTCTAAATCAGTGTTTCTTAATCTTGGCTGCTTGAAGGAGATATATGTATATATATATATATATATATATACACATATATCTCCCAGCTCCAGAGATTCAGATTCCTGGACTGGATTTCTAACCTCCCACCCCCCACCCATTTTTAAAATCTGACCAGAGTCAGGGACACCTTGGGTGGCCCAGCAGTTGAGCATCTGCCTTTGGCTCAGGTTGTGATCCCAGGGTCCCACATTGGTCTCCCTGCAGAGAGCCTGCTTCTCCCTCTGCCTAGATCCCTGCCTTTCTCTCTGTGTCTGTCATGAATAAATAAATAAAATCTTTTAAAAAATCTGACCAGAGTTGATAATTTATTCTCTCTAAAGCTATATGTAATCTACAGGAGGGAAACTATCCATCATCTTCAAACTATTTTCAGGACTTCATTTTCTGGCACTAGTAGCTTTTGAAACCGTAAGAGATAATAGACTTGTATTTATTCCACTAAAATGCAAGTGTAAAATATTACTTAATTTATGTTACTTTGAATAAAGTTTGGGAACTTTCATCAAAATAATAGGGTTCACTGGTGCTAAATATAAAGAGCTAGGCTAGCCTTGGAAATAAGAGTCATGCAACAGCTAACACTTTTTCCCCTGAAGCTTCACAATCTGTGGATATTTTATGGCTTGAATATGTGTCGCCTAGCCAACCACTCCTTCTTCGTAAGAGTGTTATTTAACTGCCTTTTGGACAAATATCAGCAGATGTCATCTTTGATACACCTGCATTCGGCTTGGTTATGGGTCACGGGACTGTTCTGCCCTACGGATCAGCTTGCCGCTGTCACACGACAAATGCACCCACTCACTATGAAGCTCTTTGGCTGGCGTTCCTTCTTCCCACCCCAGGGGGCTCCCCGGGCCATCCCTGCTCCCCTTCTAGTGTGCCATCTCCATCCACGGCGGTCCTTTGGGGTTGCTCTTTCTCACTCTTCCTGTCCCTGCCTATGTTCTCCATTACTCTCTTTCTTCTGATGTTTTGTCAAGTTTATTTCACTTTCCTCAGGATCTTGGGACATTCTGGACTTCATTCATACATACTGTCGGCCAGTAAGAATTTGTTTTTCTTCTGGACCTATCAAACACGTGATAACTAGCACCTGTTTTCATCGCAAGCCATGATCAAAAAGATCTCCAACTACTTCCACTTTTTTTTAAAGACTTTATTTATTTATTCATAGACACACACACACACACACACACACACACACACAGAGGCAGAGACACAGGCAGAGGGAGAAGCAGGCTCCATGCAGGGAGCCCGATGTGGGACTCGATCCCGGGACTCCAGGATCACGCCCTGGGCCAAAGGCAGGCGCTAAAGCACTGAGCCACCCAGGTATCCCCCTCCAACTACTTCCACTTTTAAAGACACTCTTAATAGTACACCATCCATACTGTGGAGACGAAGAATACATCTTAGAAATAGGACTCCTTTTTCTGGACCCCCAAATTCTGGATACCCTAACATCTATCTCCCTCCTCATCCCAGTGGGGTCAAGAGGTCCCATGTACAGATATAGCCTTTCTTCCTCCCTTTTGAATGGTTGCCCCTTCCTGGTTTCTTTAGCATCTGTCATTTTGCCTAATTATTTGCAAAATACTTCTTAGCATCTTCAACTGGCAATTCAGTTCAAACTGAGGATTTCAAATTTTTGCCCCTCAGGCTCTGGGCTGGAAATCTACTGTTACCTATTCTGAGCTCAGGCTCAGAAATCCTGTCTGGGTCCAGGTACCTAATTTTTTAAAGATATTATTTATTTATTCAGAAGAAACATAGGCAGAGGGAGGAGCAGGCTCTCCGCATTGAGCACGATGTGGGATCCTGGGATCACACCCTGAGCCAAAGGCAGGTGGCTCAACCACTGAGCCACTCAGGCATCCTCAGGTACCTACATGTATCAGGGCATGGCTCAGGCAACTTTTTTCTTTAATTTATCTAGACCACTCTGGTCTGATTTTATAAACTTAGGATTTTGCATGTCAGATTAGAGACACAGCTAGAATCTACTGGAACATACATAAACCCTATAGCTTTAAGCAATGTAGCTTGCCCATGCTAAGAATTTAGCAAAATTTTGTTCAATTGAATTGGCATCATTCAATGTCAATCTCTGCAGATAAACTTCCATCTCAATTATAAGTGATGGTGGGCCAGATGATTTTCTTTAAACCGTCAAGTATCAACAAGATTATAGTAAATACAGATTAATGATACAGAAAATACATCAAAGAAAATTACAATGCTGTTTGTACATGCCATGTATCCTTAAGTAACGGGGAAATCCTACCACTAAGACTAGCTGTGGGCCAAATGATGTAATAGGCTAGAAAGAAAATTAGCATCATTACTCTTTCCCTTTTAATGACCTTCTTTATTATCCTTTTCCCTTACTTCCTGTGTACTCAGGAAGCTGCTGATAAATCTTGTTTTGAGCACCTCCTAGAAATTCTTGATGACTTTTGCATATGAACCTCAAAGAAACTAATTCTAATGATGCAATTTCAGACAGTATGGCAGGCAGTAGGGTAGATATTTTTGCATGGGAGGACCTAGCTGTGTCCCTTGAATTCTGCCAACATGTGGACAAACCTGGACCTGACTCATCACTTGGCTTATTTCCTACAAATAGGATGATTCCCTACAAACAGGCAGAATAATGGCTCGCCAAAGAATCTACAACCTAATCCCCACAATCTATGAATATGCTAGTTTATGTGATAAGGGAAGTTAAGATTGCATATTAAATTAAGGGTGACATGAGCTAACGGTGACATGGGGAGATTGTCCTGGAATATCTGACTGAGGCCAATATCACCACAAAGATCCTTTGAGGTGGAAGAGTGAGGCAGAAGGTCAGCATGGCAAGAATACACATTCTCCTCTAGAGCTTCCAGAGTAACATAACCATGTCTACACTTTGATTTTAGCTCAGTCAGACCCATTTTAGAATCCTGACCTCCAAACTCTAAGATAATAAATTTGAGTTGTTTTAAGTCACTAGCAGCAACAGGAAATTAATATAGTAACTTAGAGAAATTTACTTCAATTCTTTGAGTTTCACTTTCTTCCTAAATACATGGAGGTAATAGAAATCACCGATTGTTCTTATAACAATTCAATGAGTTGACTTGGGTAAATTTCTTGTCACATAGAAAGTATTCAGTACATACTATTCCTTACCTCTTCTTTCATTCTGCTGGCCCACTACCAAACTGCCACCATAAATCTTGCAGTGATAGCTACATTGAGGGTATATAATTAACAGATAATTGTCTAATAATTTTTATAAAATTATCTCTTAAATGTATTAGTGTGATTTTTTAATACTAAAAGGAAAGGGAGAGAAACTGGTAGAACAAGAGCCATTAGCAAATATTAAAAGGAAACTCTGTTTATGTACAGCTTATCACTGAAGGATGTAAAATTACTTCTGAGCTAGTAGATGCTCTGTATAAGCATGCCAGGAATTCAAAGTTCAAAAGATCATTACACCCATACTTTCTTTCCATTAACACTAAGAGGGAAAAGGAATGCCAAAGGGGGTATTGGTCTCATCAACTCTTCAAAGCAATAAGAATGCTGCTTGATTCCACCTGTTAGCAGTGGAAGGGAGAATGTAGATGGATCCAAAAATATCTTTTCACTCTAGAACAAGGGTGCCATAATTAGTCATGTTAATTGCATTGAAGTCATTTAATAACTCATCTTTAAAAATATAGACCTTTTAAAATGTCTGCAATTATTCAAATAAATTATGGAATATAATTATACACTGGGATATAAAGGCATCATTAAAAAAACATTGTAGATCTCTATTGTTTTAGAAAGATGTCCAAAACATGGCATGAAATGTGAAAGCCAAGAATCAGACTAGGAATGTTGAATGATGCCTTTTTTTTTTTTTTTTTTTTTTTTGGTAAAGCACATGATAAGGAAAGATACACAGCTAAATGCTCATCATGATTTTCCCTGGTTAGTGAGATTATGATAATTTCTGTTATTTTTAGTTCTACATTCATGAATTTTCCTTTAATGAATATGCATACCTGTGCAAAAAGAAAATCTTAAGTAAATCCTATTGATGAAAACTCACAGTACTAGTCTTTTAGGTAGTAAAATGAAAATGTTTTTAAGGAAAAGCTCTTAACTTTCTATATATTTATCAAGATAAGGATTTAGCAATCTTTACCTGAAAGATCATTTTCTCAAGTGAAGATTGAATCCCAGAAATTCAGAATTAATATCTAATCCAGCCTCACCCTATCTAATAATTAGTTTTAACACCCTTGACAATGGCCATTTAGTTGACTTGAATACTTCTACCGACAAGAAGATACAGGAAGATTATCATGACATGACAGTTTAGGTTAATTGCAGGCAGCACATCATAGCTAGCCTATCTATTCATATCTTTCTCCTACTTCCACACTTTGGTTGTCGTCCCAAACTTAAGGTATTTAGAGTCATTACAACAAAATTTCTCTTTACCTGGATGCACACATTGGGAACAAATAAATAGAGAATCTAATTAAAACTTGTGCGCATATGTATGTGCATACGTGTGTGTACGTGTGCACACGCACATGCACTCAGGCATTTGTAGGGAAGATAAGAAAGAGCAGATAGGATTCCTGGGCCAATGAGGTGGGAATAGGTGTGATGAAAGGAGAAGGAGAAGTAAGGTACAAAAGAAAGCTTATAATGAAAATATGCTGTGTTGATGATTTGGAACCCTGAAGATGTTTCCTAATGGTTTTGCAGTATAGAAGCAGCTGGAAGCAGGCTGGTAAGAATTTTGCTTATACATATACTTTTCTAATTAAATTTTTTAAAAATGTGAATATGGTTGACACACAATGTTACATTAGTTTCAGGTTTACAACATAGTGATTGGACAAGTCTATTATCTCATGCTTTGCTCACCACAACATGTTTACAACATCATTGGCTACATACTCTCTGCTGTGCCTTTTATTCTCATGGCTTACTCATTCTGCAACTGGAAGCCTCTATCTCCCACTCCCTTTGACCTGTTTTGCTCTCCCCCCTCCCCGTATCCCACTCCCTCTGGCAACCATCAGTTTGTTCTCTGTATTTATATGTTTGATTCTGCTTTTTGTTTATTCGTTTGTTTTGTTTTTTAGATTCCACATATGAGTGAAATCATATGATAGCTATCTTTCTCAGTCTGAGTTATTTCACTTACGTATCATTTTTGTTTGAAAATAGCAAAGCATATTATACAAACTGCTAATAGAATGGATCACAGGAAGATTCATAATGGCTTTCTGACATGAGCAAGAAAAGGAGGCTTACAAATATCCAATCATGTAGAAAGAGCTTGTTTTTGGTTTTCTTAGAAACCTTTTTCACTCCAGTTCATCAGGATAAGAAAAGAAGAAAAAGGTCTCATCTCTCCAATGTCCCCTTAAACTATTTTAAAAGAAATCATTCCCCCCTCTTCTTCATACTCTGACTTAAATCAATTCTTAATTTAGTATGTAACTTTGGAACTCAAAAATTCTAAGCATAAATTATTTTCAGTTAAAATTTATATTCATGTAGCACTTCCTAGTTTACAACAAACTTTGTGATATTACTTAAGTTAAGTTTAGACTAAGGTTATATTAATCTACCTTAATGCAAAAGGTATTTTTATCCATACATGGGAAGCTGCAGAGTTGGAAAAATAAGAGGTTTGACCAAAGTTATGGAAACTACACGGCCAAGATAGGATTTAAACTCGTTCTCTAGACTCTAGATCCTGCATTCTCTCTACAATACCATGGATCTTGAAATGTAAATGTCTCTAAGCCATTAGCAGGGGCATTATGGACATTTAAATAGAACAATTTTGTGGAAAACAAATGCCTTCTATTAAAAAAAAAAACAACTTGGTCCTTTAGAAGTAATTGTTAGTAGATTTTAAAAATTAGATTAGGATCTAGAAACTAATTAGGGCTATTAGACTTTTATAGACTCTTCTGCTAAATCTTGTTGTCTAGAGGATTATATTAAATTCTATGATAGTAGACACCAGAGTTTTTCACCGGTGGGACTACTGACATTTTAGACTAGACAGCTCTTCGCTGTAGGAGGCTGTTCTGTGCATTGTAGGATGTTTAGCAGCAGCTCTAGCTTCTCTGCCCACTAGATGCCAGTAGTATTTCCTCCACTCCAATGTAGTAAGTCAAAAAATGTCTCCAAATGCTGCCAAATATCTTCTCAGGGACAAAATCGCCCATAGTTGAGAATCATTGGTCTAAACAGGGGAAGAAGAGCTTGCTTTGAGGTAGAGTGATCTGACAAGTTGCACAGAAATTAAGACATGAGTGGTCCTTTAAAGATAAGTAGAGCAGGGCACCTGACTGGCTTAGTTGGTTAAATGTCCTATTCTTGGTTTCGGCTCAGGTTATTATCCCAGGCTCGTGAGATGGAGTCCTGCATGGGGCTCCATGCCTAGCAGGAGTTGGCTTGAGATTCTCTTTCTCCCTCTCCCTCGCCCCACTAAAATCAGTCAGTCAATCTTTAAAGATAAATAGAAAAACATGAAATCATACCTTAAAAGAGGGATAACATGAATAAATGTGTTGATTGGGAAGATTGTAAGTAGGTATAATGGTAAGAAATCCATTTGAGGGGGAGTATAGGTAAGTAGGAAGAGATACAAGAGGAGGAGTTGGTTGAGGCCATACAGTAGCTGCTGTAATCGCATTACCTACAGCACAATCTAGTCAGTAGATAAAGGAAGAAAATGGAAGGTTTGAGCAGGTCAGTGATAAAAAAAATGATGCCAAGGAAAGATAAATCAATAATAATAGTATATATCACAGATTCATTACCTTCTATGCCCACCTTCCTTGTGTCACGTAGTCTGTAAACACTGCTGAGAGACTGCTACATCAAAATTATGTTCTCATTTTTACAGGTGGGAAAACAGAGGATTAAGGGACTTGAAGCTTAACAAAGCTTAACTGACTTGCATGCTATCACTCTGGTAACAGGTGGCAAAGCTGAGAACTGAGTTTTCTGAGTCCAAATCCAGGGTGAACTCCAAATCCCATTAAATTACAAATGCAAAGACTTCCTCTGTGAAGTATTTTGTTCAGGAGAAACTCGCAGTTGGGGAGATGAGAGAGGGGTCATCAGTTAGAAACGACTGGAAAAATTCAGCAATTCCCAGTACTCAAAAGATGCCCACCGAAAGGGTCCAGTGAGAATATGCAAATGGAAAACAGCCAATTGTGAGGACTGGTTAGGTGGAGGATGGGGGAGGAAAGCTAGAAGATGTGCAGATGACTGAGAGGACAGACCTACCATTAAGAGAAATGAGGACAACAGAAGAACGGTGTCTGATAAAGTACCCTGACTACAGTAAGAATTACGTGTCAAATTAAGTTGCCATCCAGAAGTAATTCAGAATTTAAAGAAATATTTCCAACCTTTTTTATATTATTGCTTTAAAAGGTCAATTTTGGAGTTCACTGCAGGAAAGTGTTACTAACTTATTAAAGTATAAAACTGGTCCCCCCCCAAAAAAAAAAACAAAAAAAATTTTAAAAATTTAAAAAAAATTTTAAAAAAATAAAATAAAATAAAAAATAAAACTGGTTCCCAAATAGGAATCTACTAGGATCCCACTCCAGATGATGAACTGATTCCTTAAGTCAGTTTCAGAAATTCACGGGTAAGCCACTGTATTTGTTTATTTTTATTGTTTTTAAGGTTTTATTTATTTATTGATGAGAGACACAGAGAGAGAGGCAGAGACACAAGCAGAGGGAGAAGCAGGCTCCCTGTGCGGAGCCCGATGTGGGACTCGATCCCGGGGCTCCAGGATCACGCTCTGAGCCAAAGGCAGATGCTCAACTGCTGAGCCACCCAGGTGTCCCAAGCCACTGTATTTAAAACTGTTTGTGGTTACTGTCAATTTTTTTGTGAACAGTAATAGTAAAGTGTTAAATGCTCTTTTTAATTTGAAATTACATGGATTCAGTTCACTTCAGTTTTTTTATAGAAAAAACTGCTTTAAAAACTCTAAAATGATGATTTTTAATTTTTTAGTAAGTGGTAAGACTTTTTAAAACAATCTGCACATGAATATCATGAACTGGTGATTTATTTGATCAACACATTGAAACTGCGAATTTCTTTCTTTCTTTCCTTCTTTCTTTCCTTCCTTCCTTCCATTGTTCTTTCTTTCTGTCTTCTTTCTTTTTTTCCTCTTTTGTTTCTTTCTTTCTTTTTCTAAACAGAGAGAATCTTAGGCAGGCTCCATGTGCAGCGCAGAGCCCAAAGCAGGGCTCCATCTCACACCCCTAAGATCACGGCCTGAACCAAAATCTAGAGTTGGATGCATAATGGACTGAGTCACCTAGGCACCCTAGGAATTTTCTTTTAAAGGACAAAGCTTTCTCTGAAATCTCAAAATCAAATGCTATATGGTATCTATCATTCTGAAGACTATAATGGATGGTCTTCACCACATTCACTACATACATTTGTACAGTGAATATTTTAGTCAAGCAGGTGAAAATCGATTTAAAGATGGACATCTTGAAAAAAAAGGACTTATTTCTGACATTTTTACTTTATCACATCATTTAGCAACATCATTTATTTAGGAAAATCTCCAATATAAAATGCTTTAATAATCCATTTTATCCCTTACAGTGTTACTTTTCTCCCAAATTAAATGCAATAGATATCAATGTTTTAATTGACTTGGTGCCTTTTTTATGAATGTTGACTTTTATCATGTACAGACTTGAGGTGGGCTTGGACATGAGGATGTGCAGGGAAATGGCTGGTGGTTGTCTCAGTTTTGTCAAAGTCATGTTGCAGAAGGGGAAAGAATGAGTCTATTAAGATAGGGTATAGGGCAGCCCGGGTGGCTCAGTGGTTTAGTGCCACCTTCAGCCCAGGGTGTGATCCTGGAGACCCAGGATGGAGACCTATGTCAGGCTCCCTCTATGGAGCCTGTGTCTCCCTCTGCCTCTCTCTCTCTCTCATGAATAAATAAATAAAATCTTAAAAAAAATAAGATAGGGCATAAATTCATTTCATTCTCAACAGTGTCTTAACATAAATCAGTAAGATTTAGTGTACATATTAGAATAAGTAAGTCAAAGAAATTTCAGCATCTGCAAATGCTAAAATGCCTAAAAGCTAGATCTCTGAACTAGAAACATATCCATATGCATAGAAAAAGAAACTCCACTTTATAATAAGCAAGATAGAGTTTGATATCACCATAAAAGTCTACACAAAGAATATTGGAAAAGCATATGTTTATATACACCTATGTGTGATTTTTTTAAAAGATTTTATTTATTTATTCATGATAGACAGAAGGACAGAGAGAGGCAGAGACACAGGCAGAGGAAGAAGCAGGCTCCATGCCGGGAGCCTGACGTGGGACTCGATCCCAGGACCCCAGGATCACGCCCTGGGCCAAAGGCAGGCGCCAAACCGCTGAGCCACCCAGGGATCCCTGTGATTTGATATTTAAAAGTGAACACTAAGTTTCATTACTCTATATTTTTTAAACTGGTAAGACTATTCTGTTTTCCTTTAGATTCCTCTCCTCACTTCTGAAATAATTCTACATAACTTTAAGAGAAAGTAGAAACCAGTTACTTACGTTCAGCATTTATTCACAGCTTCACTCTGAAAATATTTATTGGCATTCTACTCAGTACCATGTGGAGACTAAGCATTGGACAAGGACACACAGATATAAATGAGGCAGCTCCTGCAGTGGAGAAGCTTTATAAACACAAATGTATGTAAGGGGTGCAATACAAAGTGGTATGCTCTGAGCTGGTATACCAATTGCTAAGATGGAGAATGCCATCCATACTGATTAACAGAAGATTTAAAACTTTTTAGGATCAAGATTCCAGCCCCCAAAGCCTTGAAGAGCTCATATTGTTAATCAACATATTACACTGCCTCTCCCTGATCCTAAAATATTAAGTTCCACAAACCCTGCACTCTAGCAAACTAATTTTTATAACTTTGTCTATGAATAGAGATATTAAATATATAAGACTCTCCTGTATTTTGTAAGTCTTAAAAATAATTTGGATCTCATTGATTAATTCAAAAAATCTAGGAGTACATTTAATACCATGAACAATATGATTGACGTTAAGAGCGATTTTCTACCAATTGGGAGGTACCAGTCACTAGGCAACAACCAGTTTTAAGGACTAAGTCAGGGCAGCCTGGTGGCTTAGCAGTTTAGCGCTGCCTTCAGCCCAGGGCATGATCCTGGAGACCCGGATCGAGTCCCACGTCAGGCTCCCTTCCATGGAGGCTGCTTGTGTCTCTGCCGCGCTCTCTCTCTCTCTCTCTCTCTCCATGAATAAATAAATTTTAAAAATCCTTAAAAAAAAAAGTTCCACTAAGGGCTAAGTCATTGGAAAAGTTTGATCCCATGTCAAATCATGGCCCTGGAAGGGTATCTTTTAGCTTGTGAAAGCTGCTTTAAATAAAAGATGGTATCAAAATAAAACATACTGGGATCTATATATATATATAGAGAGAGAGAGAGAGATGATATATATTAATTGGCATGATTTAAATCACTATATAAATCTATATATGGGTCTCTACATAAACATTTTGAATATCATCCCTGAATACAAATATGAGTAGTCATGGAAACACAGAGCAAGAGATGTCTGACCCTAAAGACATGAGTTGAAGTCAAGGAGAAGCTGCTATCTGAAACTCAGTCTCTTGCAGAGGCAAGAGGAAGGACATTCAGGAAGAATGAGAAAGAAAAGTCAGTGCACATGAACTAGCATGGTGCGTGGGGGAAACCTCAGTAGGCTGTATGGCTGGGTAGACTGGACATGGCCAATGTATACATCAAAAAGGGCCTGAATTTTTTCCGGGGTTTAAGAAGACACCATTAGCGAGTTGGAAAATAAAGGTGGCCTCAGATTTGCATGTTAGAAAATCAAAACTGTGGCAGCAGAGGGGAAGATAAGAGTTTTTTTTTTTTTTAAAGATAGTTTAAAAATCACATTTGTACTTTTAGGTAATTATGGAAATGGTACATCTGGATCAGAGGGGACAGCGGCAAGAGACAAATCCATTAGGAAACTTGTATTATGAAAAATTTATTTCTTTGCTTGATAAGTAGTTATTGAGTATCTGTGTGTGCCAGGCATTGAGGATACATCAATGAAAAGCAAAGATAAGAATGCCGGCTCTCACAGATACAGTATTGTATTACAGTGGTGGAAATGGCTAACATTTCTATGGCACTGACTCAGCACTGATCATTATTTTTAAGCAGTTTACATCTATTAAGTCATTTAAGATAAACCTCAACATGGTTCTAACGAGGTCAACAGGAATGGAGTTAATGAAGGAATCTGATTCAATAGGAATTCAGGATGCCGGTAAAATTAACTGGATTTAGTAACCGGATAGTCACACATGGTAAAACAAAAAGACTCCTGAGCTGTAGGTTGCAAGGTTAATTTTTTCTTACTGGTTAATAACAATTTCTGAAATGGTTCTATGTACCCTACTTTCCTTAATTTTACAAAGATTCAGTGCCCTTTACTTGGGGCTATTTCTACATAAAAGTAAGAAAAGAATTATGGGAACCCAGAATGGCTCTTTCCTGTCTCTTGGATTTCTGAACTAGTTTTGCCACTTTATTTTCAATTTCTGAAGTGGCTCTCCTGAGCTAAGCTTGAGAACACTGTTTTCTGTGTTCTCAACTCATGCCTCTAACAGCCATATAAGTGGAGTCAAACGTAGCAGGTGGGGGCATTACCAAGACAAAATAGTCAAACCTTTCTGAATCAGCGAAAAAGTTAAAAAAATAAAAAATAAAAAATAAAAATTGGAGAGCAGGTACTTCTGTGGTCTCAGGCTGGAAGAATGTGGTCAGATCTCTCTTGAAACAAAGAGAATTGTGCCTTGGCCTCCTTCACTAAAAGCTACTACTGAGGGTGCTATTTTCTCAGCTTGGTTCAAAATTAACGTGAAGAATTAAAAATAGTTCTAAATTGAAGACCAAACATCGCTATGTGATTATCTTCCCTTCAGCTTTCTCTTTTTATGTCTTGATATAGTTGATACTGACACCCTTTGCAAAAAAAAGTAAATCTTAGGTTATATGGTTCCTAGCCATGACTGAATAATTCATTCTGGTAATTTTTACCTAACAATGTAGACATCTGAAGCTACATTGTTTCCTTAACATGACATTTATTCCTCTCATGAAAAATGACTTAAACACAACTACTTGGCAATTCTTAGGGGCAGAACCAGATTTATAAATGAGTAATTTCCGTGAGTTTACACTGAATATTAAAGAAAACAGAATATTAAAGAAAATTATTTTTGTCTCATTTACACAAATTTTTCTTGGTCTCAGGAAATGTATGTTACGAAATAGATCTACATTTGTGAAGCAAGAACAAAGACACCTGTATTTATTTGTGTGTGTGGCTCATTCACCACTTTTTCATGAAGTTAAGCCTCACTAAATTTTATTTTTTCCTTATTTGCAATCAGGATTAGGTATTACATTTGTCCCTTTGACTTCACTGGATAACTACAGAAAGACACCTGGCTTTAATACTTATTCCATGAGTGTCTCGAGCTGCTTAGGGCTCGGCTCGGTGTGTTAGATTTGCAATCGAACCTTACATTTGAGTCTCACATTTTCTAAACCCAAATGTTTCAGAATGCTATTGTTTTTTTAATTTTGTGTCTTTTAAAGATTTTATTTATGTATTCATGAGAGACACAGAGAGAGGCAGAGACACAGGCAGAAGTAGGAGCAGCCTGCCCGCAGGGAGCCTGATGCAGAACTGGATCCTAGGACCCCGGGATCGCGACCTGAGCCAAAGGCCGACACTCAACCCCTGAGCCACCCAGCCGTCCCGGAGTGTTACTGTTTTTTATAAAAGCAGGTTCCTATATTTAATCTTCAAGTTTATAAAATCTACACTCTCAGTTATTAAAAAAGAAGTAAAACATATAAACTGAGCTCGAGAGATTGTATTTTGTATTTCCGTTCTTTGACCAGAGGGTCTCAATTGTTAGCTTCATGAAAATTTTTGTTAAGCTACTTACTAATGGCAAAACGACTTTGGAAGTATTCTTAGCCTTTAAACTCAGCATTACAGAAGTGTTCACCATTTCTCCATTTGCATCCCTGTCTTATTCCATCTCCACCAAAAAACAAATAGATAAACTTTCTGAACAGCTGCCGTGAGAAAGACTGGAGAGAGGAAGAAGAAAGAAAAGGTGAGAAGAGGGGATCCCTGGGTGGCGCAGCGGTTTGGCGCCTGCCTTTGGCCCAGGGCGCGATCCTGGAGACCCGGGATCGAATCCCACGTCGGGCTCCCGGTGCATGGAGCCTGCTTCTCCCTCTGCCTGCGTCTCTGCCTCTCTCTCTCTCTCTCTCTCTCTCTCTGTGACTATCATAAATAAATAAATAAATAAATAAATAAATAAATAAATAAATAAGAAAAGGAGAGAAGGAGGTGGGAAATAAGCAAGAAATGAAAGAAAAATTGGAAAAAAAAAAAAAAAAAAAAGCCCTGGAAACCCTTCAAGAGGTAATCTCAAGCATGGTAGCTCCTGCAGTCATTACTCAGAGGCAGGAAGTGTGCTGCAGGAATGATCCCATTTCCATGAATTACCTTACTTAACCTTCAAAAAGAACCTTATTAGTTAGAATACTACTATCATCCCACTAGGCAAATGAAACCAAGGCTAAGAAAGACTCAGTCACTTAGTTCAGGGTCACATCACCAGTTACTGCAAAGGGCAGAGCCAATAGTCATTCTGGTTCTAACTCCAGAGGCTGTGCTCCTAACTCCTCTGATGGCAGGGAAGATAAGCAGGGTCAATAGGCTGGCCTTCCTGTATACACATTTCAAAGTAAAGCATCTCATAATTAATATGCTCAAAATGACCTCTTAGTTTCCTCTCTGAAAGCTTTTCTATGCAGCTCCCACCCTATCCCCCGCCCCCCACCCAAGTCTTTTCCATCTGAATGAATAGTGCCTCCACTCTCCTCTGGCCAAGAAGCCCAGAATCATGCTTAAGTTCTCCTCGCCCCCACGCCCCGTAATCTAATCTGTCAATAACTCCTATAGGTTGAGATCCAAAATTATATCACATCTATCTTACTGCACCAGCCTCATATTGATCTCCCTGTTTTCCCCTGGTTGCTTCCCCTGAATCCTCTACAGCTGCAGGAGTCATCTTCTCAAAAAAAGTAAACTGGACCCTGCCACTCCTTTGCCTTAGAACAAAATCTAAATCATTGTGCTGGGTTTATGAGGTCCTGCACCATCAGGCTCCAGTCTAACTCTAGCCTCACCGTGCGTGGCACTCTGCTTTGTTAACTGAGCTCCTGGCACGTTGATGCCCTTCTGGTCATTTGAACACACAGAGCTCAGTGCCTTTGCACGTGCTTTCCCCTCAGCTCGGAACACTCTCCCTCCCGTCTTCCTGTGGCAGCTTCATCTCATGCTAAATCTAAGATCAAATATTACCCTTCAGAAGCCATTCCTGACAGCTGCTATCTCAGATTTAATGATAACCTCCCTAATACTTTAAACACTTCATAAATAAATGTTTTATTTGTCTACTATTTTATCATCTGAACCCACTGGAACCTCAGGTCAAAAAAATCACCACTGTTACGTTCATCACTGTTTTCCCAGAATCCAGTAAATGCCTCAAATATATTGGGTGCTCCAAAAATGCTTGTTGCATCATTTCCATAAATAAATGAACAGCGAACCTCTTTGTAGCAAATAAGTTTTGCCACAGAAACTCTGACCCTTCTCTAATATTACATTCTGCCTCTCTTTGGATTGGCCCGGGTTCTAGCAAATATAGAATCATACCAATTACAACTGTGTACTACATCACTAAATACTACCTTCTATTTTGCCCAGCCACCCAGTGCAAACTTAAAGGAAAGAATGGGAATGTTTTTGAATTATGTAATATTTACTACACATAAAATATTTGACTTGAGATTATGGTATTTATTTTATTTTTTTAAAGATTTTATTTATTTATTTGAGAAAGAGAGAGACAGCGAGCACTAGCAAGAGGAGGGGCAAAGAGAGAGGAAGAAGCAGGGGGGGCCCAATGTGGGGCTCGATCCAAGGACCCCGGGATCACGACCTGAGCCAAAGGCAGCCACTTAATCCATGGAGCCATCTAGACGCCCCAAGATTATGGTATTTTAATCACCTATGAAAGATCTGCTTAGTCTTAAAAGTTGACTATCATTGGTTTTGAGAGTAAATATAGAATTACACTAAGCCTCTAGAAACGTGACTAGTAAGGTTTCATATTCACCAGAAGATTTAGCCATTTAAGAAAATTTTCCTGTAAGCCAGTAAGACAGTATGTCTATATGCTATATAATTTTGGAATGAACCCAAAGAAAAGTGACTAATTACATTTACTTTATACTTTTCTATTTAAGAGATGTAACTTCTTTCATGGACACAGTACAGGTACCTTACAGTCAATGCTGCTAAAGGCAGGGCTATGCTATAGAAAGACCTGGATGATTTGAGCAATTGTAAACTGTTGAAAAGAGAAAGGCTTACAAATGTTTAGCCATATTAGCCAAGAGCCCTTCCCAGGACATGTATTCTAGTAGAATCTTATGCTCTCTCGCAGATTAGAAATACTTGTCTCCGTGCCTGACGTTACTTCACCATCTTATTATAACTCCATAAGGCACTGGTAGCTTTCCTCTGGCTCTCATGTCACTGGCAATTAATTTTATTGCCAAGAACGCTTGCTTTTTTCTCTAAGCTGAGTATGTCTGTATAATCTTTTAATGCTTGTACTCAAATCTCATTTTCCAACTTACTGCACTTATTTCTATTTTTCCTGCCTTTCCTTAAAATTCAGCTAATTAATAAAAAATAAATAAAAATAAATAAATAAAATCCAGCTAGTTGTCAATAATGACTGCCTTAAACCCTGAGTACCTGGTCACTTTTGAGCAAAAATCTGTGCTCCTTCTAACTAGAACGAAGAGCTTCTAGCGTCCTTGTATCTCAGTAGTCTGTCATCAAATATGGAATACAATCTGAATGCCTTGTCCTTAACTGACATGTCATATAAAGAAATGACTCCACAGCTTCTTCTATTATGTCAAGATACTATTTATATCTGTCGATAGCATATAAATTAAGGATCTTGGCAAATGAAAAACTGGGCACCAAAAGACATAAAGACAGAGGCAACAAATGTCTGGCTATGGACCAGATGCATTGCAATGGCCAACACAGATACCGTATCTGACGCCCCAGTCTTAGTGCCAAAGCAGGAGACGCAACTCTCTCCAGCCGCACCCTAGTCACATGAGAGTTCAAATGAGGAAGCAGCAAACCAATTTTCACAATGGGGAGAAACGTAGGGCTCCTCCTCCTCAGTATATCAAGCCAGATGGATGATCACACCCAATTCTTTCTTCTGCCCATCAAAAAAACATCTTGGATCTGATGCTGAGGGCTTGAGACTTAAACACATGAACAAGAAACTAATAAAAATGCATGTAATGACATTTTAATGGGGACCGAGGATACTTTATGCTAATAAGAGCTTTCTACTTCTCTACCTGGCACCATGTCTCTTATCACAAGAGGCACAAAACTGGGGTAACTAAAAATACTTAAGGTAGTAGCGCTGACTTTAACATTACACAAATTCGGGATGCCTGGGGGGCTCAGTGGGTAAGCATCTGCCTTTGGCTCAGGTTGGATCCGGGATCCTGGGATCTAGTCCCACATGGAGCTCCCTGCATGGAGCCTGCTTCTCCCTCTGCCTGTGTCTCTGCCTCTTTCTGTGTCTCATGAAAAAATAACGTCTTTAGAAAAAATTTTTAAATAAATAAACCATACTGATTTATAGAAAATACCTATTTTCTTTTGAATTTTAAAGATGTACAATTGTTTATATAATATATGACAACTTTGTTTTTTTCCAGAGAACTCTTTAAGAATAACATGAGCTCCGGACTGTTGGTTACTGGGAATCTGAGAATCTCTTCGGTCTTCCGTGTATTCCACTGAAAGTTTCAAAGGAATTTTCACAGCAGTTGGTTTCATGTGTTTAAAAATGTGAAAGCTCTACTAAAAATCTTTCTTGGTGCCACAGGGATTTAAATTAATGCTAGGATAAGACAGTGTTCTAAAGGAATGCCAAGGTCCACTGGCAATTGTTTAGAGAAGCTTTTCTTAGAATATGATGTAATTGATCTTTATATAAAAAGGGAGTGCCATTTGCCCATTTATTGATTTGTTCATTTTAATATCTGTTAAAATATTTACCCTGTTTTCAACCCCGCGGAGGCACTGTGGTACAAAGATAAATGACACCTTTTTTTTTATTTGAAGGAGTTCCTTCTCTACGGGGGCGGGGGGGGGGGGAGGGAGGGGGAGGTCTTCTCATCAGCAAATAATCAGAATACAACATTCCTGTAGATAAAGGTAGGGATACAAGCACAAAGAAGGGTGTGGCTACTTTGTCATCACAATGTTGGGAGCAACTCTGGAGAGGAAATGTCACTAGAGTCAGGTGTGTGGAAGAGGGATGAACTTCATCAGGGTTGAGGGTGGGACACACCAGGAACAGTGGTGTGAGGTCAGCTTTCACATCACAAGGAAGAGCTAGAAAAGTTCCTCCGAAAAAAAGACTCAAAAGAGACAAATCACTTTCATGTTTGAATACTTTACAGGAAAATCACAGGGCATCTAAAGGCTGAAACGAAATCAGAGAAGATGTTCGATTAAGAGCAGGCTAAAAGACTACAAGCTTTTGTCTTCTGCTAAAATGCTGAGCACTAGATCTGGAATTGGACTTCAAAGAGGCAATTATCAAAGGAGGATGTTTTTTTCCAGATCTGTATTATTATTATTATTTTTTTAAGATTTTATTTACTTATTCCTGAGAGACACAGAGAAAGAGGCAAGAGGCACAGGGCAGAGGGAGAAGCAGGCTCCTTGCAGGGAGCCCCATGTGGGACTCGATCCGGGATCCGGGACTCCAGGGGTCACGCCCTGAGGCAAAGGCAGACACTCAACGGCTGAGCCACCCAGGTGCCCCTGTAGTATTTATTATATTGAGTTCATCTCAGGAAGATAAAAAGGGTGAAACAAAAAGAAATGGAAGATGGTTCGCTAAATCCACAGGTGATTGCTATGCTGCTCCTTAGCGGGAGCCATGGATAACAAGAGCATCTTCCCCAACTTCAGAGTTTGATTTGTATATAAATTGTTATAAATTTTAACTGTATGGTAGTTCACTGGCCTCAGAGTACCTAGGTCAATGGCCTTTTCATATAGTATTTTCATGTTCTTTACTAACATTCCAAAAACTGTATTTCATTACTAAATGATCTTAAAATGATCATTTAGTAATTCATTTTAAGAATTACACTATGATAGACTATGTAATTTAAGATTTTAAGGACTGCATAACATTTTCAGGACTGCCATTACTAAAAAGCTTCTATGTTTATTGGGCATATAGAATAATTTCCAGATTGTTGTTTGAGTCCCTGGTGACATGAATAAGACTGCAAGTTTTTGCTTCTTAAGAGTCATGTCTTAAGAGGATTATTACATCTTGCATAACTCCAACTACATATTCACAAGTTTTTCCAAAGCTTTTTCTCGCTCTATAACTTCACATACATTATGGAAGCGTACCTGTTTCATCCTAACTCACATATTCAGTGTGGGTTTTTTTTAAGTTTCTTTAAAATTTAATTGATAAAACAAAAAATGGTACTGTAAGGTTGATCTGATTTGTGTTTATCGGTACTTTAGAAAGACTAACTTTTTTCCACATTTATTTTTTTAAAAAGACTTACACTAAGATATCAGAAAAGAATACTACAAATTTGAGTACATGGTGACCTCTAAAGAATTCTAAAATAGGGCAGCCCTGGTGGCTCAGCGGTTTGGCGCCACCTTCGGCCCAGGGCGGGATCCTGGAGACCCAGGATCGAGTCCCACGTCGGGCTCCCTGCATGAAGCCTGCTTCTCCCTCTCCCTGTGTCTCTGCCTCTCTCTCTCCCTCTGTCTCCCATGAATAAATAAATAAAATATTAAAAAAAAAAAAGAATTCTAAAATAAAAATTCACACTATACAAGAGATGAAACTTTTTGCCTATCGATAGATCCTACTCCGATTTCATTCTCACCAGTAAACATTCTTAAAATCTTGGTCAGAAGAACACAGAAAACATGGAGTTAACTCCCCTCTTTGCCTATCCTGAATAAATATGGAGGTTACTGCTTATAGAAAGAATCCCGGGATTCAAATTAGCCTTTAGTTGCCTGGTTATGAAATTTGAGGAAAGTCAAGTACCTATTTTTTTGTGTGTTAGAACCATTTTAATATAATTATACATATCTGCCAAATCCAGGAAGAAAAGGTTTGTGCATATGTAACTTTTCCAGTGAACATCTACAAGCATAAATGACAATGATCTCAATTTATAAACTCATCAGGGTCAGATTAACCAATGTCTCTTTACTGCTAGGCTGATCAACAGTAAATTACAGATGAATTAGTGTCCTTTTGTTTCTCCTCTTTCACTCTCCTTGTCCAGAGAGTTTCTGTGCAGCTCACCCCCAGCCAAAGGTAAACTTTTTAGATAAGTACTCAGTTGCTCTGAATTTGCTTATAATTATAAACTATTTAATCACAGAAGAACCCCTGCAGAAGTGGAGTTTAAGGCGGCATATATAATAGGAGATCACAGTTTTGAGGTCTAGCACAGATTAAAAACCACAGATGTACCATTTATATAAGACATACACGGATTATCTCTTAAACTACATATTGACTCCTTGTGAACCTTATTTTTTATATCAAGTAGTGCATCTAGGAAGGTCAATTATCTATTTCTGTGGCTCAGTTTCCTCATATGCCAAAAAGGAGCAGTAATGTTTTTGTTTGTTTTTACTAAGCTTACATGAATGCTATGAAGGCAAAACTGCATAAACAGAAACCATACATAAGATTAAGATCCAATTGAAAGATTCCTAAAATATAAAAATCTGTGTGTGTATGTGTGCATACACGTTACTATATGGTAAAATCCTGACATTATCTATTCTTCAAATGAAGTACTTTTTCTTGCTGCCATTTGGTAACAGCCCCAAACTAAAAAGTGGTGACTCTGTTTAAGCACCATCCCATTAGTGATGGGTGGTCCTAATCCATCACTACATGGTAACAAGATTTCTGTGGCTGGTCAGTTTCTTATGCTGACTTAATTAAATCTGAAACAAAAGCTTTTAGTTCTCTGCTTTCCTAAATCTGTTCTTGACTTCTGAAAGTAAAAGTTTTATTTGATTTTCTAGGTTACTCAAGGATTATGCTTGCTCCAGTAATTTCCTTAGCCACTGTCCTAAAAACACTCTTGAGGACTTGGAGAAGGTGAATTCAATGGTTTGGAAAGAGAATTGGAGTAGACAGTTCTTAATTTTAGGCCATGGTACCCAGATGTGAAAGACCAGAAGCATTTCATGTACTCTGTGGAGATGGTATAAGGATATGTTTACCATCTTTGCATAAAAGAGATGATAATAAATCACAATGGCTGAATTCGGTAGCCAAACCCACTGATCCAAAGAGTCTGTCATCACCTATGTGGGAAGAGAGAGTCACCCTTGATAGAGGTCTGTAACTTTGTGGACAGATAGACACATTAGGAGAAGTTAGGCGACTTTTCTGAGACCTGGATCCCTCCAACTAAAAAACATGAATAATGCTTATTCATAGGATTCAAGTACCTCCAATAATTCCTAAGACATATAGATCTTTGAGAAGTGTCAAAACATACATGTGTCTTCATAAGCATATATTCTATTACATAAAATTTACATTATTAATCATGAAGATTTTGAAAATAAAGGTTCATATTACATTCTATAAAATCTGATTTCTTTCTAGAGTGTGTTTTTAAAAAAATTATTCACTGTATTACCAAGACATATCTAATTGGATCAAAAACTCAAAATTCTGGGCAGCCTGGGTGGCTCAGCGGTTTAGTGCCGCCTTCAGCCCAGGGTGTGATCCTGGAGTCCCGGGATCCAGTCCCACATCGGGCTCCCTGCATGGAGCCTGCTTCTCCCTCGGCCTGTGTCTCTGTCTCTCTCTCTCTCTGTCGCTCATGAATAAATAAATAAAATATTTTTTAAAAACCTCAAAATTCTTAGTTTAATATTATTTTTATAGAAAGGAAGGATATCTTTATTTTTTGTTACCACAAATATTGCCAGTATTTTTTTTTTTTTATTTCTGTTTGGCAAAATTCCTCATACTCCCTAGAGAAGTGATTTTGTTAAAGATACTTTTTAAATAGTATTGCATTTCTCATTCAAATGTTAGAGTATTTTACAAGACAGTGCAAAAATCCTAAAAAAAATAAGTATCAGATTAAAACAATTTTGAAATACATACATGAATTTTTATTTTTTCATCTTGCAGGTTTGTTTCTGTGTTTATTCTGCCAGAGGGAAATTTTCTCATATCAGGTGAATTAAGATAGATTCTGTTCCATAGATAGTTGCCAGAATCTGCCTGAGCCTGGTAAGTGATGCCGTATCAGCAGCGAGAAGAAAGCTCTAGAACAATATTGCTGGAATGTTTCCCTCTCCTGCTCTAAAAAAGGTCCTGAAATGATTTATTTCCTATTTCTATAAACACAACCCTTAGACACTCAGCTATATTTTCAGCAAATTCAAAAACAAACCCAGTTTCTTCAACTAACCATTCCTCATGTAATATTTTGAAATACTATGCAGTATAATGTTTTCTAAAGTTTAAATACAGGGCAGCCCCAGTGGCACAGCAGTTTAGCACCGCCTGCAGCCCGGGGTGTGATCCTGGAGACCCAGGATCGAGTCCCGTGTCGAGCTCCGTGTGTGGAGCCTGCTTCTCCCTCTGCCTGTGTCTCTGCCTCTCTCTCTCTCTCTCTCTCGTAAATAATATCTTTTAAAAAAAATAAAATAAAGTTTAAATACAGATCAAAGTTTTAAAGAAAATTCTACCATTCCATCCAGCTAAGGAAAGAAATGTGCAGAATAGCAGAGTAGCGCTGTGTCAAATTGAGAATGTAAAAAGTGAAGAGAAAAAGCAAAATATTAAATATGATATCTTAGAACCATTTGATTTCAAACATTTTTTTGGTAATCTTAAAGAAAATCATGCTTTTGCTATTGAGGTATATTCATTCACCCTAAGTGACAAACCTGGTGCCTCAAACCAGTAATTTAGTCTATACATCTTGATCTACTATGAAGATTTGAATTATTTCAGAGTTCCACTCTAAAGTTCTTTTTAGTAACAGCAGACTTTCCCATTTGAGCATCAAGATTCAATAAACATGCTATTTTTTTTATATATTGGCTTCTTAGAATTGGTTTCATCTTAAGATTCATTATACCAGGGGCAGCCCGGGTGGCACAGCGGTTTAGCGCCGCCTGCAGCCCGGGGTGTGATCCTGGAGACCCGGGATCGAGTCCCAGGTCGGGCTTCCTGCATGGAGCCTGCTTCTCTCTCTGCCTGTGTCTCTGCCTCTCTTTCGCTCTCTCTGAATAAATAAATAAATAAATCTTAAAAAAAAAAAAAGATTCATTATACCAATATGCAGAATATTAAACTATGATTTGGTTACCATAAAAATAAAGGCATCAAATTTATTAAACATCCAGCCTCTAGGGAAAATCAAATAGTTGAATCCAAATTAACACTTCTTTTACGTCCCCAGCATACACCCCAACAGATGTCATTTTTCAGAGCTGTGGTCACGTATGTCCTGTGATATTTTAAACACATGCTTTTTAATGCTTCAAAAAATATGGAAGGTAAGCATGTCATCTTTTTGAGAGATGACATAATAGCGTGCTTTTTTTAAAAAAGCATCATAAGAAAAGAGACAACTGGGTCGGAATCATTTCTTTTCTCCCTCTTTCCTCTCTTACCCATATATCCCCCCACTTCCTGTGTCCTGTTCACACAACACATGTGCTTCCTGAGGTTCTTTCACTTCTCCTGAGAGCCTGACAGAACAGAGGCATCTTTGTGATGAATCTAGAAGTGGCCAGTCTTTCTCCTGCCCTACAGGATTAGGAAGAGAGCTGAAAAGAGAGTGACCAACAGCCAGGGCTCACTGGGTGAGCAATGACAATAAAATTGCTCAGGAGATTCAGATCACAAGCCATGGCCTATCCTCTGCAGTACTCGTCAGATTTCACTGAGGAAAATTTTAGCTAGACTCAGTCACAAAATCCCCCAAACTAAGAAAATCGTTAACCATACTGAGATTGGTAAGATAAAACACACTCACTTAGCACTGATTTCCTGGTGAATACAATTATCCACCAGCATTAGTCCACACAGCACCCATGTACAAATGAGCAAAAGGCACCCATATTGGGCGACACACCCTGGTAGGCACATAGCCTAAGTGTGGAGCGGGCTGGATTCCAATATCCTCTTGTCACCTCAAGAGGACACCATCATGCAGAACATATTCTGAACAACTGGACATGGGGATTCTATTTACATAGATCTTTCTTTTTGGTGCTTTACAAATCCTAAGACGAAAATAATATAACTGGAACATTTATCTATCCTCATGGCCAAGTAGTACTGTGTCAGATGGAGAATGTAAGATTATCTATTGGCAAATGACAAATTCATTCAGGATAAATTCAGGTGAGCATAAATAAAAGGATACTTGATACAGATTCTTTGTAGTGAAGTCATCAAAGAACAACCAATAAAAGTCACTCTCCCTGTTTATACTAACAGAAGAGTGAATACTTACCACCATCTTCAACTGTAAAATGGAACACATCACTTGTGGCATTGGCCCCCTCTTTTAAAACGTAGCATATTTTCATGTCATCAATGTCACCTAGAAAATAACCCAAGAACAAAATGATTCATTACTAGGGTGAGATTGGTGACCCATTACTTATGGTAGATCTGACTGGCTCTTCCTCTTCCGTAACTGTGGTTAGCTTCCCCAATTCTAAGTGAAGCAGTGCTATCTTATTTCTCCTATCTCTAAGCCCCGTGATTTCAGCTGTCCCATGGAAATCTGATCCCTTATCCAGATAGAGTGCAAGAGTTAGGTTATAATAATAGCAAGGTGTTGCCCCTCCCGATGGTATCTGCATGTTCATACACCAAAGAAGTGACTGTCTTAAATACGGAATGTCAGATTTCATGACAGGTGGAAAGGGAGATATTTTGAGGCATAGCAGATTTCTTGGCACTACTGAAATCACACTCTTTCCCTCCCTGTAGCGCTGGCCCTCTGAGGAAAGAACTTCCCTGCCCTCCTCTGGCTAACGTTTCTTACCTCTTGCAATATACAGTGGGCTGTTTTTAAGCTTTCCAGAGTTTGAAAGAAAAAAAAACCAAGGACATTTTAAATCCCAAAGATTGAAATAACTGTCATGACTCCAGAAAATAATTAGAACAGAAAACATCTAATAAAAAACTGAAAACTTTATTCATAGTGAACAGTTATTCTGCCTCAGGAATGCGCTTTCTGTTGCTTCCTGTCTTAGCTCTCGAACTTGTCAGCACAGCTTGTTTTCCGTATTGACTAAGATATAATTTAAAAATGTATTTACCCATTTTACCAGTTCCTCTCCTTAATGACGCCGTGATGCTCATGACACAGCATTATTTGATATGGGCCAGGCAGGAAGTAGTTATTTCTAAGGCTACATACAATCAAGATCACAGCTAAAAGTAGCTTCCACAATAACATGTGGTTAGTGTGTGCTCTATAGTTTTCCATTTTCTAAGAGTTAGTTCATGGTATGAATAAGAAAATATTGTTATATATAAGAAAACAACTTTATGAAAGCATAAGTTCAAGTGATGCAAGCTACTGGGATCAACAGATGACCCTATGAATTTCTAGGACTCCACTTGACAGATGTGAAATGTACACTGTCCCTTGGCTCATACAGTTCTGAGAGGTGACTTGCTTACAATCAGACATCTGAGGAGGGAAAATCTGACTTAATAATTAATGGTACCTTTTTGTAAAAGGGGTACTCAGAGATGAAGCCAATTCAAGATGTTTCATTTTCCCTTAGCATTTTATTTCTAACTCTACTCTAATTTCCCCAATTTCTGCCTAGTGTCATTTGTATCTTTCTGCGTGTCTATCTTTTTCAGAAGACTGAAAACTTCTGGGATTGTTTGTTTTCGTCTCAACTTCCCACAGTCCTTTGCTTAGAGTCTAATATTCAGAATGGCTCAAATGAAAGAGCTCAGAGGTCTGGTGGACCACACTTGGACCTCTACCTACACGTGTGTGATGCTTCTACAGAGGTAGCGTCAAGCCCCTGCAGGCTCTTTATCTGTCTACTCTTACAACTCTGACCCCTTACAACCTTTAATTCCTCAAGAAGGAATGAAGGCAACTGCCTTCTGAGGACACATCTTTAGCCTAAGGACAAAGCCCGCTGGTCACGTAGCGGAAGACCTTTTTCAAACTTCCCTATTCCTTCTTTAACTGTGTAAAAAAAATCTAAAGGTTCTACTATGAGAAAAGGAAAAATTTATTAGCACGCCCAAGCTGTGTACTGATGTTTTCTTGCATAAAACTCTAGTATTTAAGAGACAGTTTCACTGAAATAAATCGCCACTTCAAAACTGATTTCTTAAAAACTTTTTTCTAAAGTGAACATGAATGCAATTGTGACACGCAGGTGTCATATTTTCCCTCCAAGTTGGGGCATGCAATATTGATTAGCTGGAACAAACCAAAACTCTTTTTTTCTGTATAACTCAATTAATAACTCATGGTTCAAAAAGGGGACTTCTAAAAAAATCTCAAGTAAGTAAAGCCTGTGACCATAGTTCTGTTATTCTATAGGAACCTCTAAAACTATCAAAAACATCATAATTTATATATAAACACTCACTTCTGAAGGCACAGTAGTATTAGGAAGATCAAAACCTAGGAGCCAAAAAAAAAAAAAATGCTATTTCTTTCACTAAACATCTAACAATTACCTGGATTTTCTTCTAATCTTTGATCATGCATTGGATTTATTTCAGTTCATGTGTACAAGCATTCCATGATTTTGTGTTTTAGTTTTAATTCTAAGTTCACTGACATGCCTGGTAACCACATCCTGGTTCAAACTCTTTGGAGAAATTTCTGCAAGTGATCTATATCTCCCACAAGCTATCATTGTGTACTTACTATAGAGAAAAAAGTCCAGGTCCTTGAGACAAGTGATTTAAGCCCGGGATGGAGACAACAGGGGCATCTTGGTGAAGAGGCAACATTGAAATAGTTTATTTCTTTAATTTGTCTAATTTTACTTTGTTAGGTCTTCCTAATAATAAATTTGAATGATGTTTAGAAATGAATGGAGTTTCTTCTAGGGACCACTTAGTGAATCGGTTTGGGAATAACCTTCTTTTTTTTTTTTTTTTTTTTTTTTTTTGTGGAGGAAAAAACTAAACCTTATTTATTTTTTAAAACTGAATCACTAGGAAAATAGATCACAGCCCTGAGACACCAAATGCAGGCTATATCATCATTTCAAGTAGTAAGTTGGTAAAAAGACAGTAAGGTCTTTATCAAAATGAAAAGGTGCTAACCTTCTTTGACCGCATATACTAACTTGACTTAACCCGGAGCACTGAAAATCCATCAAAATGTAGCTCAGCTTAAGGTTACGGAAAAACAAAAACAATTACAACACAGCACCGTCCTCACTAGAGACGCTACTTTTTCTCTGCAAAGAGAGAAGCCACAGTAGTTCTATGATGGAGCCTCTCCGTTTTTACTCACCCACCTCTTCTCCAGAAGTAACCAGCCTAAACCAAACTGCAGTCTCAACTTGTTCAAATGAGTGTTCTGTGGTGAACTACCAACAGTTTTCCTAGACAGTATTTGGGTTCTTATTGGAATGTGATCATTTCTCTTAAGAATGTATCTTCACTTTTTATAATAAACTGGCTAATCTAGATTTCCAAATGACCATAAAGAATAAGCATGTCCAGTGTCAGTGAGAGAGAGAGCACAACAGTCTGTAATGAAATAGCATAACTTGGGGTTCAATATTTATGAAATAATATTCTAATATTTTAAGCTGTTGGACTTGGTCCATAGAATTTGAATTAAATCGTCTGCCTGTCTTCATCTAAAAATTCCTTTAAAAAAAATCTTTAACATCAGATTATTCTTTCAGGTCAGAGGAGCAATTTGAAGTGATATTTTCTATCCTGGAATATATTCCTTTTATCCTCTTCACTTTCCATGAAAAGAAACCAGTCTAAGATTGCATGGCATCTCTGTCCTCAGAAAGCCTTCACACAGAAGTTTCCTGCTGGTCTGGCATAACACTTGGCACTCAGGTTTTCCTGTCCCTGCAGGCCCTAGAATATAGTCAGGCTTTCAGCCAAGAATCAGGAGGTTGGGAGTGCAGGGCTACTTGCCAGCATCTAAAACAGAGAAGTAGTTCACTTTAACACTATACTTTGCGACATCCGTTTATTAAAGCATTTGTTAGAGCACAACACTGTTGCAGGAAAAGAATACCCCCACTGGGATGCCCTGAGGGTAAACTTTATATCTACTCACAGAGCCCACAGAGGGCCAGATGGAGTTTCCATCCTGAGTGGTGAGGTTTTCGTGAAAGCCACCCAAAGCCCTCTGTTGTGAAGGTGGCACGTCGGCGAGAACGGCCCTAACTCCCAAGCCAGCATACTTAATGGGCTTCTCCCTTCAGTCACTGAGTAAACTCTGCAGAGGTCACCTGCCCTTCCTGTCTCAGACTGTGTCCACACACAAAGAACACCTAGATTAGCAAAACGCTCTAGCCTTAAGAATGCAGATGCTTGAAGCAACGGGTGCCTGTCACTGTGTCTGAAAGAGGACACAGAGGACACGCGAAACGAGGAAATAATTTCCTCTTTCTCTTCTGCTGTTCATCTTAGTAACATATCTTCAGGTTCTTGACAAAGTGAATGTGTATTCCGGTGATGGGCATATTGTCGTACACATCCGTGTGCGTGCTCTGTGTGTGTGTGTCATGACGGCATACCTTGCACATGTAATTGCTAGAACTCTAGACATGTGCTTACCTCTCAGGTCTCTGGTGTTTGCCTAAGTCATAAGATGTTATAGAGGAGTTCTAAATCTACAAAGTCTCTATAAATACATTTTTTTCCAGGTGCAAAGTTTCTAAGAACTGTAGCAGGATTAGAACAGCGCTTCCACAGTTAATCAAAGTGACGTGAATCTGAAGGCTCGGTGTGAATGGTAGGAGAAAATGACAGTTAAACGAATACACAGAATTTAGAAAGCACATCTTTCTCTAAGGTGCCAAAATGCTCCCCAGTCCCCTGCAGCGTCTCCAATAGGCCACTCAGAGGACAGGGGTGGCAAACCAGTCAGAACTGAAGAGCCTGCCTCAGGGTCAACTCACCCAAGTCCGGCTCCTGCCTTGGCAGCCTACCTGATATTCCTTCTAAGGCAGATTGCCACATGGGACATAGGACAGGAAGGGAGCTCTTCTCCCAGAAAAGTGAGTCCCTTTATTCCTCACCCCACCCCCCTTATGATCTATTTCTCTTTCCTTTCCTTCCCTTGGACTCAAATTTGATCCCCTACTTGGAGTTTTTGGGGATAGCCATACCCTCAGAAAAGAAGACTCATGTTTTCTGTTGGGCATAAAGAAAGAAAAGTGTGCCATACCTTGTGTAAACTGAGTGACACTGTGGTTGCCTCTGTCCAGATTGAGGAGATACCCATGTTGAGGAGCTCCTGTCACAATAAACCTGAGAGAAAAACGTAAGCTGTCTCTGTCCTCTGCTTTCAATACTTTGCTTGTGATCATGAACCCCAAGTGGCCGGTAGCCAGAGGGCGAAGCGTGGAAGCCCCTTTGTTCACTGCAATCTGGGGGATGCTATCGTCAACAGCTAAGACCTGGATTTTCATCACTTGGGGTCTCCTCGTTTCAAATATTGTATCAGGGAAGACATAGAACTCTGTATGAGAACTGTCAGTCACCGTGAAGGAGAAGCTGTCTTCGCTTGACTCGGTGCCATCATGTCTGTAGCTGATTAAGTTTTCATTCAAGTCTTGCTTGGTAAAAACCATGACAGGTCTGGTATTGTTGAATAAGAGTTGACCATGAACAGGCACCTGGGTGACGATGAACTTCAGGAGTTTGTCAGGAGTATCTGGGTCTTCGGCAGTGAGTTCAAAGGGAGTGATCAGCTTGTTTTCACCCTCGCTGACAACCAGGTTATGGATGGTGACTACTGGCTTTTTGTTATCCACATCACTAATGGAGATACGGAATGTCCGGAAGACAGGGTTACGTCCATCCGTGACTTGAAACTCAAAACTGTCCATCTTGACCTCATCATCAGCTGTGTGGATGTAGTAGATTTTGTTGCCAGCCAGTTGGAGCTGAGTGAAAGACATGATGGAAGCTCCACGTTGATCTGTGCACTCTAAGTGACCTCTCGTGGGAGCCCTGGTGATGGTGAAAACTAAGTTTTCATCAGGACTGTTCAGGTCACTTGTGCTTAGGAGGTCTGTTGTGAGGGTGACTTTGCCTCCTTCTTTCAAGGATACCCCCTTGCTTATCACATCTGGGAAGACAGTGTCAATACTCCCGACGGAAATGTAAAAGTAGCGATCTATCAGGGCGTTTATTCCGTCAGTCACATCAAATTTAATAAGGTCCCGAATGCCCTCTTGTCCAACATGGACATACTGAATTAAGTTTCTGTCCACTTCATCCTGGGTAAAATTCATGCCGAGTGTGATATTTTCAAAGGCACCTGTAGGTTTTTGCCTCTGCAATAAGCCATGTCCTGGCCCATAACGAATAACATAAACCAAAGATTTGTCTTCCGAATCTAAATCAGTTGCCATTAATATTTTGTTGTTGATAATTTTGGTTTCCCCAATTTCTATTTCTAGTCCATTATTGATGGTCATTCTGGGGGTCTCATCATCAACTGGGATAACAATAATGGGGACCGTCCTTTCCACTGAATGCCTACCATCTGTTAGTCTAATCACAAAACGGTCTTCCTGGGTCTCAGAGTCATCATGCTCATAAATAATGCTAGAACTCTCTATGATCTGGTCCAAGGTAAAGCTTTCAACCAAAACTGTGCCATTTATCAGCTGGTTCACAATGTGACCGCGAGTAGGAAATTGGGTAACAGTAAAAGTTAAGTCATCGGGGGGAATGTCAGCATCAGCAGCATTGAGGATGGGCGTGTCGATCACCAGACTCATGCCTTCCATCACCATAAATTCTCTCATAAATATTTCTGGCTGTTCATCATTGGTGGGAATGATGACAATGGGGAATAAATGTCTCTCTGAAAAGTTAATGCCATCAGAGCAACGAAATATAAATCGATCTTCCACAGGTTCTACCCCTTTATGGACACTCTGGACATAGTTAATATGACTCTGCCTGAGGTCTTTCACGGTAAAGGCACTTATGGCAACTCCTGCTCTTGACTTCTCAGAGCCTGGGGCTGGAGAAATGTTTTCAACATAACCGGACGTAGGCTGAATAACTATAGTGCATAAGATGTCATCATTTAGTGAATCGGTATCTTCAGCACTTATATGTGCTGATGTTACAACACTCTTATCACCTTCCACAACTATAAACTGTTCACCTATAGAAATTTCTGGAGCCTGGCTATCGACAGGGAGGACGGTCACCCACACGGTGACTCCTTGGATAGTACTGCCACCTATTACCCATTCTTGAGACATATCCGACAGGCTCAGGTTAAAAGAGTCCCCTTTGGGCAACAGGCCTATCTCACCACTAGTGTGGGCATAGACGACAGAGCCCTCTAAAATGTCTCTTTGGGTAAACTGCTCTGCTGGAACTCCGTTGACCAGGATTTCACCATATAAGGGTGGATCTTCCAAGAGGAAAGTCAACATCAAGTCATCAGTGTCCTCATCAGTCCCCTTGATAACACTGGCAGTGATTTCGGTAGCTCCATTTTCTAAAACATCTAGATATGACCCCAGAGTGCCAGCAGAAAGGCTCAGCATGGGCACCTCATCATCCACTGGCTGGATGTTCACTCTGAGAGTGATTGGCACCACGTGGTGCGTGTCGCTGACCTCCAAGGAGCAGCTGTCAGTGAGGGACTCATCTCCATTATGTGCATAGGAAATCCGACCCTGTTTTATATCTTCCAAGTGGAAGACCTCCCCTACGTGCAAAATCTGTCCAGACACTCTCATGTGGCCGTGTTTGGGTGCCTGAGTGAGAGTGAAAGAGATGTGTGCCACGTCTGTGTCTACGTCATCCACACGCAACTCGGTCTCGCTCAGGACATGGTGGCCCTTCTCCTGAACAGTGAAACCAGTGTTGAGGATCTCAGGTGGTTGGTTGTCCACTGGCTGCAGGTAAAGGGTGAAGGTGCCTGGGGCCACATTCCCAGCTTGGTCTTCCACCTGGAACTGGAACTGGGCCACTCGGGCAGCCACTCCTAGTTCTTGATCTGGAGGTTTGTAAGCAATTTTATGGTGGTTGATCTGGGCTTGGGTGAAATGGGCCACCACGACCGAGGGCTGGTCTGTTAGGACCAGGGAGCCCAGGGGGGCTGGCGAGTGGTTTTCATCTGTGTCCATGGGGGGCTGGGTCACTGTGTAATGGAGTTCCCGGTCATCTGTGTCCAGGTCGGTGTAGCGCAGCCACTTCTTCCTCAGCGGGGTGAGCTGGGACTCCTGCACCACCATCCGCAGGGGACAGCCACTGCCCAACTCTGGAGGGAGGCCGATCCACCGGATGAATGCGCACCACAAACCTGTGCGGTCCTGACTGATTAGGGGGGTCATGGTTATCTTGGACGCGAAACGTGAACTGGTCAATCACTGGCCCAGGACTATGGGGCCCCGAGTGCCTGTAGAACAGCCTCCCCTCTCTTATGTCCTGCTGCCGCCATTCTGTCACTGCTTTCTCATAGAACTCTCCCTGTTTCCTCCAAGGGCTCCCAGTAAACTCCTCCTCCTCGTGCGGAGGATGAGTTTGGCGGAGAAGCAGATGCCCTATCGCTGAGAAGGGCGATTCCAGCACAAAAAGTAGCAGAGAGTCCTCTGAGTCAATGTCAGCTGCACTTAGAGCAAGGGGCAGGATGGGCACCGTTTCACCTTCCGCCAGTGTCAGCCCCGTGTTAGCATTGAGGACTGGTGGCTGGTCATCCACAGGCACTAAGGTGATGGGAAACAGGAACTGCACCTGGTGCCTGCGTCCTCCGTCCACCATTCGAAGTACAAGGTTGTCACTCAGTGAGCCATCTTTGTCATCATGATGGTAGACCACCTGGCCGGCCGCTAGCTCGGCCACCGAAAAGGTCTTAGGGGCCGAGTTGCCGTGGGTGGCACCCAGGAGGACAAGGTGACCATGCCGGAGCCCAGCCACCACCTCCAGCTGCACTGCCTCCAGGTCATCCTCATCGCTGATGACCAAGTTTTGTGGTCCACTGCCTGCGGGGCCTGTGAGGGGCCGGGACTGGCCCTCGTAGAGAAGGAGGCCTGTGTTCCGGGTGACCACTGGAGCCAGCGTGTTCATGGGCTTCACCACCACCATGAAAGCAAAAGGGTCTGAGGCTGCTCCTTCTGGATCCACTACCTCCAACTCCAGTTCAAAGAGCCGCTCTCGGTCAGAGTCCTCAGAGGGCGGCTGGTAGGCGATCTTCAGGAGCCGCAGATCCCTCTGAGTGAAGGAGGAGAGGGGCAGGCTGCGGTCATCGGTACTTACCAGGTAGCCCTGGCCCAGCTGGAAGGGAGCGGTGAGGTTGAAGACCAGCAGGTCAGGGGGCGACTCTGCATCCTCCGCCGCCAGCATGTCGGGGGTCAGGGCGGTCAGGACAAACTGATCCACCTCCACCATCATCATGGCCACAAAACTGGGCTTGGGCGCAGTGTTCTCCGCCCCCCCTCGGATTCTCACCAGCACCTGGAAGTGCTCCCTTTTCAAAGCAGGCCTGCCCACTGGCGAGCCTCGAGCGCGCAGCTCCACCACCATGGGCACCCAGTCCCTGTTGGGCGACCGGCCGGGGGCCGTGTGGCGGTAGCGCACGCCCAGCTCCTGGAAGGCCTTGCAGTCCATCAGGAGAGGCTCCTGGGCGCCCCCGTCGCCGGCTCCACCGGGAACCTGCGGGTAGCGCAGCAGTTCCCCGTAGCGGGGCAGCGCGCTCAAGCCCGACAGGATGCCCACGCGACACTCCTCGGTCTCGGGCTGGTAGGCGAACTCCAGGCTCCGCGCGTCCAGGGCGTTGCTGGTCCCCAGCAGCTCCTCCACGACGAGGGGCAGGTTCCGAGTCACGACCTCCAGCTGGGTGAAGACCACCTCCACCTCCAGCGCCAACGGTAGCACTGCGGCCCCTCCCGGCGCGTCGTAGCGCAGCTGCAGCCGCACGCGGTCCCGCGACGGGCTGCGAGCGCCCAGGTGCGAGTAGCGCACCTCCCCGGGGCCGAAGTCGCACGGGAAGCGCTTGGGGCTCAGGCGGCCCGGCCTCTGCGCCAGCGCGTCACTGTCCAGCACGGTCACCGCGCAGCGGTCCCCCGGCTGCACCTGCAGCACCAGGTCGCGCCGCGGATCCAGCCAGACCTCGCGGCCGAAGGGCACCCGGAGCCCCCGGTTCGCCAGCACCACGGCCTCCTCGGCGAGGACCCCCGCAGCGCCCGCGGGATCCGGGGACAGCAGCTCCCGGCCCGGGGCAGCGGGCCTGTGCCCGGGCGCGGCTTACCGGGGACAGGAGAAGCGGCAGTAGCAACAGCAGGGGAGGCGGCAGCCGGGGCACCGGCTGAGCACCGGTGGCGGCGCGGGACGCGATCCCGGGGGCCCCGGCCGCGCGCATGGTCGGGGTGTTGGAGCCGAGGCAGGTCCGCGGAGGGGGCGCACTCAGTCCCCCGGCACCGGGCCACAGACCCCGCGGGAGAGAGCCGGCAGCTCCGCGCTCCGCGCTCCGCACTCCGCAGCCGCCGCCGCGCCGGGGTGGAAGTTGCGCTGCGCGGGCCGGGCTGGCGCTGCAGCGAGGGTGAGGAGCGCCCCCGCCCCGCCCCGGCCGCCCCGCCCCCGCCCCCCCCGGCCGCTCACTGGCTGCGAGGGCCCAGTCCCTCCGCCCCGGCGTCCCAGGTCCCGGGACCCCCGGCTTCGAGGGAAATCCCTCCCCGAGTACCCCGTCACCCCGTCCTCCCCGGAGGCCAATCGTCGGTCCCGGGGGGAGGCCCGGAGTCGAGGGTTGGGTAGTGATGTCCGTCAATCAGCTCCTGGGGGCCGAGGCGGGGAAACCGCGGGGGGGAGGAGACCCGAGGCGCAGCGAGTGGCGCCGGAGGGGAGGGGCTGGCGGCCTCCCGCTGCCCACCTGGGCTCGCGCCCCTCTGCGGCGCCCGCTCTTCAGCTGCCTGGGACCCAGATTACCCGTGTTAGCTCCCACCCCCTCCATTTCGAAACAGCCTCGCGCGGGGGGGTGGGGGGCCGTGTGTGTGCCATTATTGCTCCCTGAAATTTGCAGACCCGAGAGGAAAGCGATTCGCAGCGTCGCTCGTATTTGAATCGAAACCCAGAGCAATTTGGGAAGAAACTCGGGGCACATTTGCAAAAGGACAGCTAGCTTGAAAAGCCGAGGCCAGAGCAGGCCGCTCACCAAGGCCGCTCCGCGCCCACCCCACCCCTGCTCGCCGCCTCTCGTAAATCACTAGGGGCACAGTCCTTGCATTGGTGACTTTTGAACAAGCCCCTCCTCGGCAACCAAAGTTCGTTCCGAGTATGAGGGGGGAAAGAGGGGTGGGGGAGGGACATTTGGAACGCAGGAGAAATGCAGTCCGATCGGAATCGCCAGACAAGCACCAAAAAGTAAGTTCTAGGAAATGCAGCCCCAGGCTGTCCCGAAGCCGCCGCCGCCCGGGTACCTGTCGCTAGAAACGTTCGCGTTCCCGTCGCAGCAATTAGACCAGGTGCAAACTAAACCTACTTGTCAGCAGCACATTCCTTTGCGAGCCGGGAGAACTGATAAATATCCGGAGGGCGAACGAAAATAGGTTGTTAGCTCCCTTCTCTGTCGGCCGGTTCCGGAGGCAGAGCTTGAGCTCTTCCTGCCCCCTTGTGTTTGTCCGGTTTCAGAAGCGTGTGGATTCCCCTTCTGCAAGGTCTCGCTGCGCCCACATCTCGGAAGAAACGAAGAGGAAAACAGAAGAGCCCTCGCAGTTAAAACCCAGCCATTTCCAGAGTAGGTTCTTGAGCAGTCCGGTTTCCTTATCCTGCCTGATCAAAGTGTTTTGGGCAATGTTCTGTTTTGTTCAGTATCACAAATCGGGTTATTGGTTGGAATATCGAATTGGAATAATGGTCATCCTGCACTTTCCCTGTTTAAAGATAGATTTGGGAAAGAAAAGAGTGTAAGAAACTGCTATGACAGTTTAAATTTCAATTGAAACTGAAGATATAAAACTCGTGTGTGGATGCATTTCAGGAAAAAGTATTTACCTCATTAACCCTTTCGGGGAGTTAGCCTCCGCTGCTCCAGCCCAGAGTTTTGATCCCTGCCTGGCACACTCACAGCTACTTTCCAGGCCACAGGTCAGCCTCTACACAGAGGATTGCTGGGAAGCCTCAGATTCCACTCCAGGAAGGCCACGGGGCGTATCTGTCCCTGGGAGTTAGAAATGGAATATTCTGAAATCTTTCAAAAAGAGCCAGGGAGAGGGGGAGAGAGATTATTTTCAAGGAGCCACTCATACAAGCAAATGACATTTAGTTAGTTGAATATGACTTGAACTAATGCTTCGAGCTTTGCACTTTTGGGGAGCTTTGAACTCCCACTCAGATTGATGAATGTATTTTGCAATTTAGTACAATGAGCATCCAGGAACCTAAAAGGGATGTGACTGAAATTTGAAACATAGGAGACACACCCCCCCACCCCACCCCTAGTCCAAGGCCACCAATTTCCAATTCACTTTGGCGTTATTATTTTATAGCTTCTTATACTTACTCATTATTGCAAACAATTCAAATGGAAGTGACGAGGGGAAATTTTACTCTTTCCTCTTCACAAATAAAACAAATGGAAAGATGCCAAATGAAACAGAATCTCAGTTTCAGAATATGGTTCTTTATATATTATATTTCAAATTCTGGTTATATACTTTGAAAAATGTCAGCTGGAAGCAGAGTGATTCTTGTTCAGGCATTTGACCCTGGGCATACTCTGACCAGGACCAGACCAACAGCCTGACCCTTGATGCTTCTCAGTGGCTCCAGGGTTTTCCTTTCTTCCTTTTAAAGTCCAGCTCTGTTTGACTTGCAAGCTATGATAAGATCAGCATTTGAAGTATGGTAGTATGCCTGAAGGGCAGAGTTCAATATTTTGTTTCATGGTAAGAAGAATAGAGGGCCAGTTATTTTTAAGTAGCCTAAGGAAATCAATAAACTGTATCTTTTTTTGACTTTTTGATTTAGCCTGCCTTGAAGTGATGGAATGATTCTTAGGAATTTTTTTTTGGAGGTGGGGCAAATGCCTTTGTTATTTGTTGTTGGAGTTTTTTTTTTTTTTTCTTTAATCACATAGCGTAACACATACTGTTATTTCCTTAAATATATTTCGCATTCATGGTTATTGATAAAATAGTGAAATATTAAATTCTCATCTGAAAGCAAGTTTTAGTGATGATGACAATATAGGATAGATACCTCAGTGTTAAAAGATTTCTATATTTCTTAATTGGTGAGGAAATATTTTGTGGCCAATAGTCTTAATATCATAAGGGATTAAATAAATTGGCAAACTTGTAATTTTTTAAATCTGAGCTTATTCAGTTCTCCTTTCATTAGCCTTATAACACCTACTGTGCATCCTCTGGGCAAAATACCCTTTAAAGTAAATTTTTAAAGTCTCTAAGCATATGAAAAACACACTAAAATTTCTCCTCAAAGTGACTACAACTGAAACTAGTCATTGTTAAAAGTTAAATGATCTCTGACCTAGAGGTAAGCACCAGAGAACTTATTTCCTAAAATAAAGAAGGTTATGTGATGAATGTGAGATGCAGGTGAGATATTCAGGTGTATACTGAAGGCAGGTCTGGGACTCTGGGTGAACATACATCTGGTTAAATTGTGAATGTTACATTGTCCTTCTAAAGTTTCTCTTTTCTTATTTTCCTCTCCCGGCCTGCAGGACAGCCACACCTCCCTCCCCCGCCCCCCATAGAGATAATGGCCTCAAGGATACCAATAGAGTACTTTCAGATGAATGATTGAAGCTTTATGCCAAGCATTTTAATAGTTCTCAATAGAATTTTAGTCTTTGAGAGCTTCAAAACCATGGCTTGCCTATAAACATCAAACTTGACTGATTTTGCAGAGCAACAGTGAAGGCATAAATAGCCCTGAGCTGACTGACCAAGACCTGGGTCCCAATCTTGGCTCTGACATCCACCAATTAACTATGTGACCTGCAGCAATTCTCTCTTTTTTGCAACTATAGTCTCCATTACTGTAAACCAATGGACTCAGTCTTCTTGGACAAATTCCTTCTGGCTCCCCTTTGGTTTTGGTGTTTGGTGCCATGAGACCAAAATTACGGATGACCTGCCTTTTTGTTTCCTCATGGTACTTTTTAGTTTACTGTGCTCCTTTTATCTGCAGTATTCTCCCTAAATGCCTGTGGGAATCCATCGGAAATTTAAGAACCATGCTAACCTTGCAGACCACTTGCTGCAATCTTCTCATTTTATAGTTGAGGAAACAGGAGCAAGGAGGTTAAGACCCAGGAGTGGAGCTGGAAAGGCAGAGAGATGACTAACATGACTGCAAAGCCCGTGTCCATATCTTACCTTAAGCTCCAATTTAGCCTTTAAGGATGATGTCAAATACCTACTCCCCCATGGAAACTTCGTTCGTCTACTCGATTTAGTACAAGCTGTACGTGTTTTGACTCTCTCATACCACCTTCTCCCCTTTGCACCATATGCCTTTGCTTGTGTCTCTCTTAGGAGATCACTCTTGCTATGTTGGGTTACAGAGGTCTGTGTTCTTGTGCCTTTTGAAGGCATCTTGAGCCTACAGCCTGCATTTGCTTATCCTTTACCTTCATAAGGATTTTACTAAATATTCATTACATGAAATTAGATCACAATTTCTCATTTCCCAAGCAATTTCACTTGAATAACTCAGCCAGATTTGACAACAGTTTTGCAAGGTAACCAGGTCTGTTGTTCAGTTTTCTTAGTAGTGAGCAACAGAAACGGACTGGCTGAAATAAGCAAAAAAGGAAGTGAAAAGATAGGGAGACGCTCCCATAATTTCTGGAAAGGCAGCAACATAAGTCTCAGAAAAGTGAATGTGAACCAAAACCCAGAGCTTCTGCTTGATAATGGTCTGTGGGGATAGCACTGAGCACCGCTGGACACTGGAGCCTCCAGGTGACACTCCCACTGTGGCCAACACCAAGTGTAAGTCGGCAGCCCTGAAGCCACTGCCTCTGCTGCTCTTGGACTCAGGTGTCACTGCAGCCAATGACCAGCGATGTTTCCCTCTCTGTCACTATAAAATCAAAGGTCTAGGCAGGATCAGATTATAACAGGTTAAGTAGCAACATTATCATTTAATGTTTGAGAAAACAGAGACATGGCAGGTTCAGTGATTTCTTTTTTTTCAGGTTCACACAATTATCGACAAAACCAGAAGTAACTAAATTAGATGAAATACATGAGTTTGAATTCAAGTAGTCTACTGGAAGCTGCTTTTCCTTTTACATTCTGATACATGCCATTCTTCACTTTTAAGAACTTTTGGCAAACCTTCCTACTTTTTTTCTTCCTCCAAGAAGGGTTATTGAGCACTATAGAGTAGGGGAAGTGGCTCACAGCAGCCTTATCTTCTGACAGCCTTTGGTTGTGGGGATCGCTGGATGTCTGTACTTGGGAACCTCCTCAAACCCCACAGTCATGAAGATCTCTCTTGTGGCGGCAAGTCATTCATGGAGGAGAGAGGTCAGCTCACCAAGGCTGCGGAGGCCTGTGCTGAGCCAGCAGGAGGAGTTCAGTGTGGCCTGGAGGTCAGCACAAGGCCCTGACCTGGCACCCTTTAAAATAGCTTTCCCAAAGATTTGGCTTGTGGCTTGTTGTGCTCTTTTAAGCCAGTGATCCCGGGCATTCATATCTGAGGATTTTCCACTTGTAAGTTTTCAAACAAAACTCAGAATGAAGTGGAATTTAAACACAGTTTGAACAAGAGACTGCTGCTCAGCTGAACCAACAAGAATTGAAACAAAGAACAAATAAGGAGAAAAGCTCTTCTCTTATTGGGATTTATGGCATGACTTCTGTAGATTTCTTACAGCAATCCTATTGTTTGACTTTCATTAACAGGCCTCTGTGGAAATGCTCACTGTGTCCTTGGCACAGACAAGAGGAGATTGAACCAAAGGCCCCCTTAAACAGTGCTCTCTCCTGTCATCTTTCTGGTGTTTTAAGTTCTAAGTTCTGTGAGAGGGTGTAATGCAAGGGATACATTTAAATTAAAAAAAAAAAAAAAGGTCTATTTGTCTAATCCTTAGACCATCCAAGGTCAAGTGGCAAGTAAGTTGCGGAGCTAGAACTCCAACCCATCTCCGTAGGCTTTCAATGCCCCTCTTCTATAACCAGAATAACATATTTCCCTCATGTATGTCCCGATATCATTCTATAAATTGTTTACATTATTTAGAAATGCAGATAATCATACATTTGAAACTGATACAACACTGTATGTCAACTCTACTGGAATTAAAATAAAATAATTTCTAAAATAAAAAGAAAAAAAGATCTATCTAATTTGAATCTGAGGTGAGTGGTGCCCACACTTCTAGAGGGGAAAAAGCTCCTTTACTTGAGTTGTTCTAATACAGAAGTACAAAGTCATAACCTACAGAAACTATCACAGATTTGTTTTCAGGAATAATTACTTGAGATGAATCAGTTCTTGAAAATGATTTCATTAACAGATCACTTAAAAATTTCCAGAAATATTCTCTTTTATTGTTTGTGTATGCATCAGTCTCCACAATGCCTTTTCCCCCCAGTTTTCTAGCCTTGACTGGAAAGACCAGCCTTGCTCCTGCCAGCACCAACCCCGGGCTCTCCAGCAGGGCTCCCCAGATTCACTTCCTGGAGGGCCGGTCCTGTTATCTTTTTTGGCAGGTCCGCCAAATTCCAGTTCCCCATCCTCTACCTTCCTGTCTAGTATTTACCTTTCACCATCTAGATTAGAGGGTCATTTGGCTGCAGCAAGAAATCCTCCAATGACAGAAGATTTGCTACTCGGGTGGAAGTCCGGTTCATCACTGAAAAGCTGTAATTGTTAGAAAGCTCATCCTTCTATAAAGTTGGAAACTGCCTTCTGGTGACCTCCATCTGTTCTCTTCTGTGGCATGAAATGGATTCTATCTACTCCTGCTTCCACCTGACAGCTCTCAGGTATTTGAGGTCAACAATCTGACCCCCACCATGTTATCTTAATCCAGACTAAATATTGATGCTTTGCTCAACTATTCCTTATGACACGTTCCCCAAGGCCCCTCGCCATTTTGTTCACTGAATCTCAGTGTCTCTTTTAAAAGGTGGCACCAAGGCTCAATAGCTTTCTTGGGATTGCCTAGCTGATAAGTGACGGGGCTGGGATTTGAACCCAGGTAGTATAGATCCAGTGATGGGGTTCTTCTGTCTGTTCTTCTGACAATTCTATCTGTCAACATTGTGCCTCAATCATTTATGGTTTAGGGATATTTTAAAGTAGAACAAGCTACATCATCCCCCTAAACAGCTTTTGACACAGTAGAAGGAAATTAACTGGAAAGATCCCCAGCTCCATTCTTACCTTTTAAATTCTCAAAAAATAATAAAAAATAAATAAATAAATAAACCACAGCATAAATAAAAAAGGAAAAGAGAAGAACAAGAATGCTAAGGTATGAAGGGTGTGTACGCTGTTACCACATTTGTTTATTGTTGATATATTAGTTACTTCCCAGTGATTGGATGATATTTTTATTCCTTTGAAGTCGTCGTTGCAATTTCAAGAATTTATCTTAGGAACTAATCCAAGGTTGAATTAAGCTCTATATAAATAAAGATGTTTATGGTACTCTTACTGATTTTAAAAAGTCACAAAGAGGGATGCCTGGGTGGCTCAGCAGTTGAGCATCTGCCTTCGGCTTGGGGCATGACCCTGGGGTCCGGGATCGAGTCCCACATCGGGCTCCCTACATGGAGCCTGCTTCTCCCTCTGCCTGTGTCTCTGCCTCTCTCTCTGTGTGTGTCTCTCAGGAATAAATAAATCAAATCTTTAAAAATTTTTTAAAAATTCAAAGCCACAAAGAAAACTAAGTGTCTAAAACAAAATTGTCTAAGTGTCTAAAATGGAAAGATTAAGAAAAATCTAGTTTGTTGATTCATTTCATTGGCATGTATATTTTTAAAATGATAATTATGTGAGGGAGCATCATGGAGGATGTATAATATTAAATATGTATGCTATGATCCCAGTATATGAAAGTAATATAATATACGGACAAGAACTGTAGTAATATGCAAAACAGAAATCATTGCTCTGCTATTGGTAGATTTGTGGATGGCACTCTTTTTTTTTTTTTAGTTACCATATTTGTAGAATTTATTTTAAAAATTAAAAATTATTCAGATTTGTTTTTTTAATAATAAATTTATTTTTTATTGGTGCTCAATTTGCCAACATACAGAATAACACCCAGTACTCATCCCGTCAAGTGCCCCCCTCAGTGCCCGTCACCCAGTCACCCCCACCCCCCCGCCCTCCAGATTTGTTTTAAAAGCTACACCAAAATCTTTTGAAAAGTGAACCAAAGTCCCACTCTTGAATTAAATTTGTACAATAATTCAACATATTTAGGCCCGAATGCTTAATATAAATATTGGTCTTGCTACAAATTGTAATCCTTCCTCTCACTTCTCTTAAGACATTGGCTTGCACCTTAATAACAATTGTCATAATAAAAACAGCATATACCATATGCTTTATCAATGGGCCAGATTATAAATATGGTTGCCAGAAATGTATACCTTTTCTTGCTATTATAAAATATCACGTGAGCTACTTCTACTGCATTTATAGGCCTTTGCACTTTAGGATAGTGAATCACTTGTAATTGAGGGCAGAAAGTGAAAAGTGGAAGGTACTTCTTCATGACCGTTAATGAATATATGCTTTACCCAATAAATATATGTAGATGTGAATAAAAGATTTTTAATACAAAGTATATTCAAAGTAATGTTATTTATTTATTTTTAAAATTTTTAAAAGATTTTATGTATTTATTCATGAGAGAGACAAAGAGAGAGGCAGAGACAGAAGTAGGCTTCCTGTGGGGTGCCTGACACAGGACTTGATCCCAGGACCCCGAGATCATGACCTGAGCCAAAGGCAGACATTCAACCACTGAGACACCCAGGCATCCCGGAATGTTATTTATTGAGCTTAGAAATCTGAGAATATCAGGGCATCTGGGTGACTCAGTCAGTTAAGTGTCCGACTCTTGATTTCAGCTCAAGTCATGATCTCAGGGTCATGAGATCAAGCTCCTCATTAGGCTCAATGCTGAGCATGGAGCCTGCTTCAGATTCCTGCTTTCCTTCTCCCTTTGCCCTCCCCTAAACTACTGTTGGGGGATGCACACATGCTCTCTCTTAAAAAAAGAATCTGAGAATATAATTTATGTGCCTTACTAACTTTCACACAATGTTAGAAATAATGTGTAAACTGTTGATTCGATTATTTAGTGATTTCTAAAGCTCAGTACAAGAACATCTCTTTTCTTTTCCTAGCTTTACGCTTACTTCTTGTATGTGTGACCTTACAAATGTTGCTTAATTTCTGTTCTCTATATTCTTTGATTATATAAGAAAAAGTTGGGCAGCCCCAGTGGCGCAGCGGTTTAGCACCGCCTGCAACCTGGAATGAGATCATGAAGACCTGGGATCGAGTCCCAGGTCGGGCTCCTGCGTGGAGCCTGCTTCTCCCTCCTCCTGTGTCTCTGCCTCTCTCTCTCTCTCTGTCTATCATAAATAAATAAATCTTTAAAAAAAAAAAAAGAAAAAGTTTTTCACTGAACAAGATAAATCATTTTAGCCTTATGGTAAGGATCAACATATTCATGTTACCTTTGAAAATGGGTTTTAAAGAATAATACCAATATCCAAGGTTTTGAGTAAAAATTTCAGTTTTTCCCTGAAGAATCTATATTCAGGTTGAGTTATTCAGTCACTTAACTTACTTAAATGTGTAAATGTAACATGCAGTATTTGATTTTTATATATTTATATATAATTAAAATTGTAGATTTGTTATTTAAAATTTTGAACTCTTATTCAACTTAGCTTTGTCAAGATACATTTACCACAGACATCGATCTGTGTGCACAAGAAGTTACAAAATGGATGTAAGGCAGAATGTAGGACTTAGAATTAACTGAGAAGTCACTTTACACACTATGGTAGGCAAATGATGCCTTTTCATAAATGAGCTAATCATATTGAGTTCTAGGCTATGACTGTCCATTCCTATCACCTTGACCGCATTAACTCCATGTTCCATGCAAACAAGACAACACCAGGAAATCCATTTAGATGAATATGTTTAACAAGTGCTGTTATTATTATTCACAATACTTTGGGTTGCTAGGGCCAGATGATTAGGGTGGCTACAGGAATAAGGAGAAAAAAGAAAGACTAGAACATTTGGAAGTGAGAATGTGTTCACCATAAGTAATTTGAGAAAATAATTTTGTTTGTAAAATGTAATCATATTTCCTACTACTTGTAAGAATATTCAGATTTCTCACTTTCCTTGTTTTACAACTTAAGAAAGCTTACTAGAATAATAGGTGACTAGAAGAACAAGAAAAGTGAACTCTACTGAAGTAATTTCTGGATCTCCTTAAAGTTTTCAAATTCCTACTGCTTTGAACTTAATGCACCTGCTGCATTCCCATAACTTACATACAATTCTTATCATTGGCATTGACTTCTTGGAAGGAAACAGTAGTTTTTTACTTCCCTTTCAATTAGATTCTTTGAGTTTTGTGACTCAATGCATCAAAATCAGTATATAGCATTAATAAGATCAGTAACTATTTCTTATATGCCTATTATTCATGATTTTGAGCTTAGAGATGGTGATTAAAACCTTGTCCTGACCTTTAAGGGTAGGACATCAAATTGAACAGACCAGCCCGGAATTAGAAGGAACTAAGGGACATTGGAAGGGAAGTAAGAATAATATACAATTGAATAATGAATATTGCAAGGTGGATTAAAGAGCAGGGAGTAAAAGGTACTCTAGGTACATGAAGTAAGAGGAAGGTTTTCATGAAGGATGTGGGCTTCATTTGGAAAGGGAAGGATGAGTTTGGATAACTTAAAAAGAGGAGTGCCACAAGAGAAAGCTCGGAGGTTTGGTTAGACCTGCACCTGAGTAGTGATAGTTATGGTGAAAACAGGCTGTTTGTTGGTATAAGGAAAAGTATTGATGAGTAGGCTGCAGTTTCTCAGGTTAGAGGTTCACTAAAACAACAACAACCACATATTAAGATTTAAAAATGAAGATAGAAGGAGCTATTGGAGATTTTGAAAGTGATGGATTGATTATAGCAGTATTTTAGGAAGACGAATCTGACACCAGCTCTCTGCAAGGTGAAAAAGAATGTAGTGCCTAGGACATCATCACAATGGGATAACTGGTGTCACTGCAGAAATAAGGAGAAAAAGAAAAGACTAGTCTGTTTAGAAGTAAAAATATGACCATGCAGGTAATTGGAAGAAATAATCATTGGATGTTTACTGTGTGCAAGGGACTAACTATGCTTCGAACAGACAGAAACATAGGGAGTAAGGAAGAGAAAAGAATTAAAGACGGCTGTCTGGTTTCTGATGGGAAGAGTGAAAAACGGATTTCACCAAGAAGAGGACGTGTTATGGCTCTAGCGTGTGGGAAGACTTTAAGGGAGGGGCCCAAAGAACTAAACTCAACACAATCTAAATAAGAGATTTTGCCTCAAGTTTTTCCAAAAGAGTGTGCGTTAACATCCGTGTGTACGTACCTGCATCTACCATACTACTATATCTATCATCAAAGGAAGGGAGACTACAATTATATACACAAGGATATTATGTTTCTTTGATCTACTTCTGGTGTAAAACTGTTATGTTTAAAGATATTCATAATGGGCTCTGCTTAGGAGAGTGGTTGTAATGTTTCAAATTCCAGCGGGCATTTTTCTTCTAGCTCTTTGCACTGTTATTTAGATTTTGAAATAATATAATTACAGTATTTCGACTGTGAATCTTGCAACTTAAATTCTAGAAGTTACCTTCTTTTCATTATGTAGCCAAATTAGTATTTTTTATACTTAGCTCTTTGAAACCACACTGTGTATAAAACTTCTCTTTCTCTTTCTATCTTTCTCTTTCCTTCTTTCCTTTTCTTTCTTTCTTTTGTCCTTTCTTTCTTTTTTTCAGACAAATATTTTATGGCACACTCATGCTTATTCTTCCTAATGCCTCAAGATTCCTGCATGTTGATATCTGTCTGGCTATGTATTTGACTACAGCTTTCCAGTGTGGGTGGATGGTTTTTGTAAAAATATGCAGTTAAGCTAGATGAGTCTTAACTCAGAAAAAAAAAAAAAATATATATATATATATATGTTTGGGTTCTGTGTTTTATCTAGAAACATGTTGCCTTTATAGGTATGCTGATGTAGGTATATGATATGGCACAAGATTATCCTTTTTTTTTTTAACCTTAAGCCATGATGGAATATCTGACTTTAACTGCTCGCTCTATGTTTCCCAGAGCATGTGGCCCATAGTTCTCACATATAATTGTGTTTCCAGTTAAGCTACTGTGAGTGCTTAAAAATACTATCTTGGATGCTGAGTCTGCTCTGCTGGCCCTTGCCTGTAGGAGAACTATTAAAAGAATAATGGAAATACATGTACATGTATACGTAATATAAAATATATTGTGTGTAATCAAAATACTAAAAATTTATCAAACATTCCTCATTTTGAGAGATTATTCTATGATATCATGTGGGAGTCGATGTCACTGAAAGTAGTGGTGTCATATAACTATAAATATCAACATATTTCGCAAGTGTTCCAGATAATATTAGATAGGGGAAAACCAGTCTATTAAAAGAACTAATTGATGCCTCCAAATGCAAGTAGATTCTAAACACGCTGTCTTTCTTGGAATATGTTGCCTGCCCCCATCCTGGTGATGTGAATAAAGGAAGACAACTCTTGGAATATCAGAATCCATCTGACTCCTCCAAAAGAACACAATCAATTCCTTTCCTGATACCATTGCAATGACATATTAGATTTTAATAATATTAGAAAAATCTCAAAGATTGTATGAGAAGCATTGGGTCTGATTTATAGAAGTTCTTAAAAACTAGCAACAGAAGTCAAGCAATTGGAGGGGGGTATATAAAATACAACATCCCCACTTTGCTGATGGTGTTCATCATTAACAGAGTCAGTCATACGTTCATTACATGTATAATGCTAAAGCTGGGACAAGGATTCTGAGCTCTGTGCTGGTCTTTCCATAAGCCAATTTAAATTACAAGGAGTGCCCAGGGCATACTGATTTCATGAGACCCTGAACCCATCATGGTGCAGCTCTTCCTGGGATGGGGAATGGCAGCCACGGCCCATCACAGAAGCATAGATATACTAAGATATCCCATTACTTCCCTGGTAAGTAATACTTCCTTTTGGGGGATTTGGGTGAGGCAGCATATTCTCCCCTTATTAAAGGATGGTAGGACAAAATACGAGGGTTGAAGCAGACAATATCTGGTTCATACTCAGGGAAGGTTTGTTGAATGAATATTGTGTAGGGACGCCTGGGTGGCTTAGTGGTTGAGAACCTGCCTTTGGCTCGAGTTGTGATCTGGGGGTCCTGGGATTGAGTCCCGCATGGGGTTCCCCACATGGAGCCTGCTTCTCCCTCTGCCTGTGTCTCTGTCCCTCTCTGTAATCAATAGAATAAAATATTAATAATAAAATCTTTTTAAAAATTGCATAAATGCTCTAGATGCTTAAGTCATGAAGCTAAAACAAAAACAAAATCCTGTCCTAAGAAGCTCACCATTTAATGGGGCTAAAAGACAGACCATCTGATGGTGACAAAACACTTGAGTAAACACTCTAACGGAGCTATGCCCTGGAAGCAATAGATGGGTAGGGGGGAACTGCATCTCCGCCTGTGGGAAAACAGGCAGGAGGTTTTCACAGTGAAGCGGAAACTCAGCGGAGGCCTGAGCAAGGGATTCGTACCCGTCCATCAAGTCGACAAACTAGAGGGCATCTCATCACTGACCTCGATGCCCCCATGGCCGATTCAGTTACTTGTGGCTGAAGCTCAACTTGACACTTGCCCTGCTGAGCCACTAATTGCAGAAATGTCTTTGATCGTGTTCTCAGTTTCCACTTGGATACAACTGGTGCCCTCTGTCCCTCTTTCCTTTTAACTGACGTTTTGCTTTAAGCTTTGTTTGCCCAAATCTAAGTTCTTACTTAGCCTTTCTCACATCCTGTCGTCCGATCACCCACTCTGAGCCCTAACTTTGATACTGGATATCTTTTTAACTTTCCTGGTTTTAAGAACAAGAAAGCATGGTATCTGGTGCTGTCAGAAAACCCCATGGTGACAGGTGCCTTCTGACTTGAGAAAACACAATAATATTTAGGGGCAAGTGTGTCACATTGACCTCGAGGCATTTATCGACAGGCTGAAAACAATTAATGAGTGCATATTTCTGCACTTGCGAAGAACAAATTGTTGAGATAATTATTACTGGAGAGTCACTTGTGAATTCTTTCTTTTAGAGTTCCTTGTCTTTCCCTCACTGTTTGGAATCTCATTTAAAAACATCTGATAGGGATCCCTGGGTGGCGCAGCGGTTTGGTGCCTGCCTTTGGCCCAGGGCGCGATCCTGGAGACCCGGGATCAAATCCCACGTCGGGCTCCCGGTGCATGGAGCCTGCTTCTCTCTCTGCCTGTGTCTCTGCCTCTCTCTCTCTCTCTCTGTGACTATCATAAATAAATAAAAATTTAAAAAAAATCTGATAAACGACTCTTTGTCACATACTGCTCTGTGCAAAAAGAAAGTTAATTGACTCTCACCTCTGGCTTTTTGTGCTTGGTTAGTCATTCTCAACCAAGGGTGATTTCTGTCCTCAGGGACTATATATATATATATATATATATATTTGAATATATATATATATATTATATATATTTGACCATGACAGAGAGAAACTCCAGAAAATATTGGAAGTAAAGCTCTGAATTAAGTGAAACCAAAGAGCTGGAGATATTAAAGAAAGAGAGACATCAACATGCATTCAGTCATCACTGAGCAGGGAGAGAACAACAGGGCCCGGAGTACAGCATCCTTGGGTGACCCTTTGTGGGGGAGAAGTGATCATTACTGTAATTCTACTTTACCCCATAGGCTGGCATGGCAGTAGCATGATTTACAGTTCTCTGCTTCTCACCAATCTTTTTTTTTTTTTCCCAGCCAACCTTTTCCTTGTACTTCTGAACAAAACAATTTTGGTTTCCAAATGGGACTTGTCGTGTGGACCTTGTTATTTATTTTTTATGGCAGCAATGGACTAATTTTTGTGCAGTATTTACACCTGTGGCAATTTTATCAAGGTGATTGACCGCTTCCCTGTAAAATGCACACCTGCACATTCCCCCAGAAGTTTCCTTGAGGTTTCAGGGAGTTCATGGATATGAACACACCCCCCCCCCCACCCCTCCACCCCCCACCCCCTGCCAAGCTCATCCACAGAGTCCAGGAGTTCATGGATCTTAGATTTAGAACACCTGCTTTCTAGAAACTAAAAGCAAAGCACACAGAAGGCTAGACTGATGTTTCGACATAGGAATTGAAGGGGAATGGAGCCTGGAAACGCAGAGCTGTGATAGTGAGGGGCAGTAAGAGAATCTTCAGATTAAATCCCTCTGCTGAATCATAAAAGTCATCCTATATTGTCCTAGTTTCTGAACGTTTTGAATTTTATTTTTTTAAAGATTTTATTTATTTATTCATGAGAAACACAGAGAGAGAGGCAGAGACCCAGGCAGAGAGAGAAGCAGGCTCCATGCAGGGAGCCCGACGTGGGACTCAATCCTGGGACTCCAGGATCACACCCTGAGCCAAAGGCAGACGTTCAACCTCTGAGCCACCCAGGTGCTCCCGAACGTTTTGAATTTTAAAGCTATTAAGCTAAGGTGGACCAATGCCAGGATGAATATCCCTACTAAATAGCCTTGGATTCCTCATAAGTGTGCTCGGGATGAAGCCCTGTTTCTCAGCTTCAGTGTGGCTTCAGCTACGGATGCAGATGCTCAGATGGAAATGAAAAATAGAAAATACTGTGTGGAAACAGTGTAAGCTTCCTCCATGGGGAGTATGTTGCTTTTCTTGCCCAACTTATGTTAACCTTGGTGTTTTCACTGATTTACTTCATGACCATGGGCAAATGACAACCTTAGAGCTGTAGTCTTTCCCGCAAAATGGGAAAACCTTCCATTTACATCACCTGGTGGCTGGCACCATGTGTCTGTCTTTGATTCTCAAGGGTTTGAAGGCTGTAAAAATTCTGGTATGACTGCAGGCAAAATACCTACATATTTGACATAATTTGCTCTTAGGCAGATTTCATTATGCAAACAGAGAAACGACACATCATCAAGTTTGAACCTGTAGAGCACAAACAGTGCTCTTTCTCTCCACCCCTGCGTGTCTCTTTCTGCCCGAGTAAGCGTGAAGAAAAGCAATGGTGCCAGTCTGAGAAGCAGATACAGGTTTCTCGAGGCAGACCACATGCAGAGGTACCATAGGTTGCAAGGGATGTAGTAGAGTGAGTTTGCAGGCAGTGAGCTAGGTCCCAAGGCCAGTCTTTGGTTCCAGGCCCCGTCTTGAGTTTACGTTATTCATTCGCTCAGGCTTTGAGCTCCTGTTGCTGAATTAGAATATCAAACCAAACTAAACAAAGCAAAGCAAATGGTCTCTGCCAAGGAGACCGTCCAATCGTCCCAAGACTAGTGATAGAAAAGAAAATCAGCAAGAGAAAAACCAAGAAACATATGATCCTCTCATTGGATGCAGAGAAAGCATTTGACAAAATACAGCATCCATTCCTGATCAAAACTCTTCAGAGTGTAGGGATAGAGGGAACATTCCTCGACATCTTAAAAGCCATCTATGAAAAGCCCACAGCAAATATCATTCTCAATGGGGAAGCACTGGGAGCCTTTCCCCTGAGATCAGGAACAAGACAGGGATGTCCACTCTCACCACTGCTGTTCAACATAGTACTGGAAGTCCTAGCCTCAGCAATCAGACAACAAAAAGACATTAAAGGCATTCAAATTGGCAAAGAAGAAGTCAAACTCTCCCTCTTCGCCGATGACATGATACTCTACATAGAAAACCCAAAAGTCTCCACCCCAAGATTGCTAGAACTCATACAGCAATTCGGTAGCGTGGCAGGATACAAAATCAATGCCCAGAAGTCAGTGGCATTTCTATACACTAACAATGAGACTGAAGAAAGAGAAATTAAGGAGTCAATCCCATTTACAATTGCACCCAAAAGCATAAGATACCTAGGAATAAACCTAACCAAAGAGGTAAAGGATCTATACCCTGAAAACTATAGAACACTTCTGAAAGAAATTGAGGAAGACACAAAGAGATGGAAAAATATTCCATGCTCATGGATTGGCAGAATTAATATTGTGAAAATGTCAATGTTACCCAGGGCAATATACACGTTTAATGCAATCCCTATCAAAATACCATAGACTTTCTTCAGAGAGTTAGAACAAATTATTTTAAGATTTGTGTGGAATCAGAAAAGACCCCGAATAGCCAGGGGAATTTTAAAAAAGAAAACCATATCTGGGGGCATCACAATGCCAGATTTCAGGTTGTACTACTAAAGCTGTGGTCATCAAGACAGTGTGGTACTGGCACAAAAACAGACACATAGATCAGTGGAACAGAATAGAGAACCCAGAAGTGGACCCTCAACTTTATGGTCACCTAATATTCGATAAAGGAGGAAAGACTATCCACTGGAAGAAAGACAGTCTCTTCAATAAATGGTGCTGGGAAAATTGGACATCCACATGCAGAAGAATGAAACTAGACCACTCTCTTGCACCAGACACAAAGATAAACTCAAAATGGATGAAAGATCTAAATGTAAGACAAGATTCCATCAAAATCCTAGAGAAGAACACAGGCAACACCCTTTTTGAACTCGGCCATAGTAGCTTCTTGCAAGATACATCCACGAAGGCAAAAGAAACAAAAGCAAAAATGAACTATTGGGACTTCATCAAGATAAGAAGCTTCTGCACAGCAAAGGATACAGTCAACAAAACTCAAAGACAACCTACAGAATGGGAGAAGATATTTGCAAATGACGTATCAGATAAAGGGCTAGTTTCCAAGATCTATAAAGAACTTATTAAACTCAACAGCAAAGAAACAAACAATCCAATCATGAAATGGGCAAAAGACATGAAGAGAAATCTCACAGAGGAAGACATAGACATGGCCAACATGCACATGAGAAAATGCTCCGCATCACTTGCCATCAGGGAAATACGAATCAAAACCACAATGAGATACCACCTCACACCAGAGAATGGGGAAAATTAACAAGGCAGGAAACCACAAATGTTGGAGAGGATGCGGAGAAAAGGGTTCCCTCTTACACTGTTGGTGGGAATGTGAACTGGTGCAGCCACTCTGGAAAACTGTGTGGAGGTTCCTCAAACAGTTAAAAATAGACCTGCCCTACGACCCAGCAATTGCACTGTTGGGGATTTACCCCAAAGATACAGATGCAGTGAAACGCCGGGACACCTGCACCCCGATGTTTATTGCAGCAGTGGCCACGATAGCCAAACTGTGGAAGGAGCCTCGGTGTCCAACGAAAGATGAATGGATAAAGAAGATGTGGTTTATGTATACAATGGAATATTACTCAGCTATTAGAAATGACAAATACCCACCATTTGCTTCAACGTGGATGGAACTGGAGGGTATTATGCTGAGTGAAGTAAGTCAGTCGGAGAAGGACAAACATTATATGTTCTCATTCCTTTGGGGAATATAAATAATAGTGAAAGGGAATATAAGGGAAGGGAGAAGAAATGTGTGGGAAATATCAGAAAGGGAGACAGAACGTAAAGACTGCTAATTCTGGGAAACGAACTAGGGGTGGTAGAAGGGGAGGAGGGCGGGGGGTGGGAGTGAATGGGTGATGGGCACTGGGGGTTATTCTGTATGTTAGTAAATTGAACACCAATAAAAAATAAATTAAAAAAAAAGAAAATTGCAAATTTTATCAGCAGTGTGGAAGCAGTCCAAGGTGCCCCCTCAACCCCCCCGTAGCATAATGTTCATGGCTTTACTAAAAGTTCTCTCATTTGTGGTATGAAAATGCAATGGCATCCAGAGATTTAATGGCAGATTCCATAATCCAAACGTAGAACAAAAAACTTTTTTTTTTTTTTTTTTGAGTTTTGCTTTCTTTATGTAATGACTAAGGATAGGGAGGTTTTAGCTGCTGCTTTGGGACCTAACACTGCAGGAGGTGTGAGGTTCTGCCAATAGCCACTGCCCGGTACTAGTGGTCACAGAGGAACACGGGAGCCAGACAGCTGGATGTGGTGAGAATATACTATTATTTCAGGAGAGACATTGCAAGTGAGTCAAGTAAATGAAAGGTACAAAGATAGAAAGATTTCAAGAAAAGGTATTTATGTGAAGGGGTCTGAGAGAAATGGGGCAGTTAATTATTGTGCAATTTAAAGAACAAGAAAGTTAGAGATGCCTGCGTTGCTCAGCGGTTGAGCATCTTCCTTCAGCTCAGGGCGTGATCCCAGGGTCCTGGGATCAAGTTCCACATCGTTCCGCATCGGAGTCACCGCAAGGAGCCTGCTTCTCCCTCGCCTGTGTCCTCTGCCTCTCTGTGTCTCTCATGAACAAATAAATAAAATCTTAAAAAAAAATAAAGAACAAGAAAGTTAGCACTACTCTTTCTCACTTTTGGTTTCTGGGACACGACAGCAGTACTTTAATTTGCAGGAAAGCCAGAGCATAAAAGCAAGGGTGGCAAGAATGGAAAGGAGCTCCTCTTCATCCAGCATCCCTTAGTGAATTTTCATGATTCAAAATTTAACATGTCAAAGGCTCGTTTGTTCACTTCAAACTTAGTTTTTTTTTTTTAAACCTTGTTCTTTCTTAGAAGGCATTAGGGAGTTGTGGGTATAAAAGCACTTTGATTTTCTGCCGCATAACTCTGTAATCTCTTAAATTCCCAATTTTCTCATAATATTGATCTCAGGTGATTGTGATAATTAAGGTAAAGAGTATCACCACTGAGATAGCGTGGGTAACCGTGGCTCTCCCAACTTTCTTCCTTGCAAAAAACTTCACCAGTTTATTCAGTAGTTAACATAAGACTCACACTGCCATTGTGTGTAGATGTGTGTGTAGGTGTGTGCACGTGTGCATGCATGTGCTTACATTTCATAGCTTTAAACTCCCTGAAAAAGGATTTCTTTTTGTCTGGTTTTGGTCCGTTTGTGCCAGGAAAGTGCCTGGCACATAATAAATGCTCAGTAAATGACTGTTAATCGAGAGTTATGTTGCTTTATTAACAAATCCTTTAATCGACTTTATAATGTCCTGAATTAATACAAAGAAAAAAGCAAGCAAAACCAAATCTCATTGGAATTGTTAGTGAGAAATACTCATATAATCCCATCACCACCCGGAGCAGCTAACTCTTAATATTTGGGAGAAGCTAAGAGCATCCCTAACAGAATAGTGCTGAATAATAGAGTCAATTCCTATTTATATCTCCCAAGTGTTACACAGATTGTAGGGAATTTCAGCATTTCTCTCAGAGAGGGATTAAGAGATGAGCAGAAGCAAATAAATGCATGTGTTGCACGTCAGGAGGTGAGACTATACATAAGAAAGACCGCCACTGCCCAAGGGTGTGGGGTAGTGTGAGAGGAAGAGATCCTCCATCCTATCTTTGGACCAAGACCACACCTGGGAAGAAGGGCAATAGCTTCTCAGAAATTTATTTCATTTGGGAGATTGCAAGTGTCTCTCATCTTTTCGAAAGGTAAACAGAAGCCCTGCCACCTCCTCCTGACTCCTATCTCTACCCTCTACACACACGGGGGGCGAGAACACCCCAAAGGACATTAACATTGTCTCTGTGCTCTGTGAGAAAACCTGTGTTTTGAATTACTTACGAAGAAGGAAGGAAGAAATCTTCAGAGTAGAGACAGTCTCTCCTGGAGCTGGTATCATCAGAACTAAGCTTTTGAATTGAGAAAAATGACACTAATGTCCTTCTTGTCCACCTTTCTGTTCCTAAACCTCAGATGTGTCAGATACACAGTGCTCAGAAATTTTTTGAAAAAGATTTTATTTATTTATTCATGAGAGACACAGAGAGAGAGAGAGAAGCAGAGACACAGGCAGAGGGAGAAGCAGGCTCCATGCAGGGAGCCCGATGTGGGACTTGATCCCAGGACTCCGGGATCACGCCCTGAGCCAAAGGCAGATGCTAACCACTGAGCCACCCAGGTGCCCAGTGCTAAGATTTTTAGAACAAAATACATTTTGCCTTATGGTCCCCTCCTCTTTGAGCGAGGATAGGCATGGGGGTTAGGTGCATCACCTTTCATGTTTCTCATAGAAGCAGATGATGAAAAGCACTATCGTGTGCCTGAAAGCCTTCCAAAAGGCAATATTAGAATGAATGTTAGAATTTAAACCTGGAATTAATGCTTATAGTGGAAAAAAAAGTATTTTCCATATGTTGTCTTTGGGAGAACTTCCCATCCAATTTTTTTTTAAGATTTTAATTATTTATTTAAGAGAGAAAGTGAGAGAGAGAGCATGAACATGAGCAGGGCAGAGGGAGAGGGGGAAATAGACTCCAAGCTGAGCAGGGAGCCTGATGTGGGGCTCGATCCCAGGACCCAGGGATGGCTTGAGCCACAGGCAGATGCTTAACCAACTGAACCACCCAGGTGCTCCCCATCCCAGTTTTAACATGAAGACAAAATTGGTTCACTTCTTGCTTCCAGAGAGGAAAAGGTTAAACTTGTTCCCAAATCTAAATTTTTCCTGCCTTAGTTTTTGTTGTAATATCAACTTGTAAGAGTTACTGCCTGTAAACAGCTGGGGTCTTGCTCAGGTCTTCATTTCCATGACTCCTATAAACTCATAGTAAGAAGAGGATTTGGAGCTGATTTTGTAATCAGCCCCCTTTCTTTGCGAAGCATGGTTAGCAGATAAAACATAGAGTTTTTAGAAAAAAGGACAGTGGAAACTTCTGTCCCTGTTCTCTTCTTCTAGAGAGAACAGAAAGAAAACTACTGCAAGCCTGTTTATTTAAAGCCTATTTCAGAAGGTTTACCAAGGAGGCCAAAACACATGAGGCTATTGTGCTTTTTAAATTTTGTTCTCTAATCTATCCATCGATAAAGAGCAGAGCTCAGGATAAGATAGCAAGAGATTCCAAATTTGCAGTCTAGATGAATCAAGATTTAAACAAAAGAGGACAACTAATATACTTGTTAGAGCACATTTTTTCCCCATGCTCTACCCTATCCTCACCTGTTTCTCACAAAGGTAATAAAACGTGATTGATCTCATTATCATCTTTAAAGTTCAAGGTAACTACTGACAGATTTTTGGGAACAAGGGAGTCTGGATCTTTGGATCATCCCTTTCTTCTCTGGGTGTTTACCTCAGAGCCAAAAAAAAAAATCAACTTTTTCTCTCAAGTTTCAGTTTAAATTCTAGGTTCTGTGTGATCACCAAATAGTTTGGGGGAGAAAATATATCTTTTTTTCCCTCTGAGTTTCTAGGAACCAAAGAATAAGTATATAAAGAAAATGGTTTAAGTATATAAAGAAAATGGTTTAAGATGTTTTGTATTCTGTTATATTGTCTTGTTTCCAATATTATCTGTTTTTACATATTCATAGCTGTTTCTGTATTCTTCATTTATTGTAGCAGTATCATTTATTTATGTGAAGGTGCAAAATTATGGTGATTTCTTAATGTCTCGCAAATCCCAAAAATTACATAAAAGACTCAATTTTTAAAGAGAAATATTCAGTTCTTCTAAGCTTCTCTTTTGTCTCTAGCTCACCCAGCAATTCCAAAGCCTTTTGATCAAACCAGTCACAGTGTGATGTCATCTCCACGGAGGCTCTGCCCCATACAAGTTTCAGGTTCCACTGGAGCTGCCAGCACAGAGGAAGGAATTCAGTAATGGGTGAGTCTCAGGGCAGAAGTGTGTATGTTGTAGGTCTCCTTCCAGTACTTTAGTCCAAAGTAAAGATCCTAAAGGGCTATGGAGATTTCAGATTCAAATTTAACTAGACCCAGATTGGGTATTAGGGCTTTCAGCCCAAGGCTTCAGTGTCTTCAATTCTAGAGTGGGAAATAGGCAGACCATGAAGCATAAGCCCAACTGTGTGTCTGGGTACACATGGAAGGCATATGTGTATGGTGAGGGTTAGAGGAAGGGGACGGGGGGTGGACTGTGGAAGAGGGGGGCAGGTAAAGGATCAGCGTATGCTTACGGCAGCAAGAATAATTATACTCTGCTGCTGCTGCTGCTGCTGCTGCTGCATGTTGGCTGTCTAAGCCCACTGGAATGCAGATTGCCAAGATGAGGACTGGCTCACTATCTGAGCAAGATCGAAAGTTCAAAAAAGTTAATGACCACTTATGAGAGAAGCTGGAGAATTTAGTCACTAACTAGTCCATCTTGGAAGCAACCCAGACAAGAACATACGAGCTGGTTTTGTGTGTCTCAGGATACGTGCGAAAATGCCCTTCTTCCATTCATCATGGGCTTTGATATCTTTCAACCCACTCCACGTAGTCGAGCCACACTTGAATGTATAGGTACTGTTACCGTCTCAAGTGTGATAGAATAAAAAACATGATAGTCCATGAAATAGATCAACATTTGGTTCTATTTGTTTTGTGACAGTGGACACAGCACAACGTTTTCAATTAAAGTAGAAACAAAAAAATCATGATACAGCATGAATGCCATCTCCTATGTGTTTATTGTTACTACACCAGCTCATGACCCATGAATCATGAAGACTCCTGCCTTTAATTTAGGTAGGGGATGTTGCTATTTGTACCTTTTGATGCTACCAGATCCAGTATGTTGCAAAGAAAGCAGGTATCTGCTTGATGGCAGAGACTTTTGATTGTCACAGATTCCATTTTCTCTTCTTGGCCAAGTATAAAAAGCACATTGTGTAGCTTCCTTTGAAGTTAATTTGGTGCTGTGTGACTGAGTTTGGCCATGAGAAGTGGGCAGAGATGAGGTACGTAATTTCCACCCCTGGTGATAAGACCCCATGTGAGATCCTCCTGACTTTCTCCTATGTGGGGAGATGAAAAGATAAAAGAAGCCTGCATTGCTGATCCATTGCTTGAGGTACAACTGTTCAGACCACATCTAATTGCTGTGTGATTAAGAAATGGATTTTCCTGTGAGAAGCCCCTGAGATTTGGGGGCTAGTTTAGCCTATCCCAGAATCAAGAGGGATAAACTCGCTTGTTAGGGGACATTTGAAATGTACTGAGATACATCCTAAAGAAAAATCAATCAACAGCAGGGAAGAGGCAGTTAACACATTTTTCTTTTGGATAAACTGGAAAACAAGGGATCTGAAGCTTAAAACCAAGCTCAGATAACCTCATGTTGTTGAGTGAATTATTTATTGGTGTATTACGAATTATACCAAACGTAGCCATAAAAACACTAAACATTTGCTATTTCCAGTTCCTGGGGTTCAGGAATCTGGGAGTGGCTCAGCTGGGTAATTGTAGTTCAGGATCTCAAGTGAGATTACAATCAAATGTCAGTTGGGGCTCTAGGTCATCTAAAAGCTGCACTGAGGCTGGAGGATCCAGTTGCAAAAGCAGCTCATTTGTATGGCTGTCGGCTAGAGGTCTGTTTCTCTCCCATGGAACTCTTTTTAGGACTCTTCACAGCATGCAGTAAATTTCCCCCAGAGTGAGGGATCCCAGAGAGAAAGGCAGATGCCCCTGTCTTTTATACTTAGTCTTGGAAGTGACCTGCCATATACCATACAATTCGGACTCTAACTTTGGTTATATTTCACAGATGAAGAGCACAATCTCCTACAAGGCTGCCCTCAAGTTCAAACACTAGCTTCAATCTCAGGGTTCCCAGACCACCTGCACTTTTGAACAACTGGCTACATATTTGTGGGCTCTCACTATCCCCTCAGGCTCAGTAATTTTTTGGAATGACTCAGAACTCAGGAAGGCACTATGTTTACAATTATTACTAAGGATACAGATCACAACCAGCCAAATGAAGAGTCTAAATGGCAAGGTCTAGAAGGGTCTCAAGCGCAAAGCTTCTTTGTCTCCAGGACACATCATCCTGGCAGTATTGTTGTGCATTATTACCACCCAGGGAGCTCACTCGGCTTCGGTGATGTACAGAGTTTTCATTAAGGTTTTGTTCTGTAAGCTTGATTGACTGAATCTTTGACCACGGTACTAAATTCAGCTGGCAGCCTTCTGTTTCCTCCCAGGAGAACTGAGTGGCATCATGTGGCTCTAAGTCCCACCCCAGTAGTCACATGGTTGTTTTTTCTGGTGTGGCTTGCCCTCATTGTGGAACTATCTAGAATCAGCTGATCAACATAAACCATGGTGTGGTCTGAGGGGTGCACTATGAATAACAGACACTAACCCTAACTTTTTGTCCCAGGAACCAGGATGAAGGCCAGGAAAATTCTTTTTTATACAATATCATGCTTCTGCCATATTCTATTTCTCTACAGACCATCTCTAATACAATTTGAGAAGGGGCTACACTATAGTGCAAGCACCGGAAGTCAGGGATCATTGGGAGGCATCTCAGAGGCTGCCCACTACACTTAACAAACAAAATCAAAATATTCACATATTTTTGGAATAACATTGGAATTATTAAATAGCAGGCAATCAACAAATAATTTGAGTGTGAATTGAAATGTGGTGAGTGAAATGTAATTTTTTTCTTTTGGAAAAATGAATCACATTTAATTTAAAATTATATCAATCACATTTAGCTCACATAATAGTATTTAGGAAAGAACTAATGGAAATATGAATTTGTATTGATGGGGTAAATTTTTTTTAAAGTAATATTACATTGAATATAAATTAAGAAAAGTAGTTTTTAATAAGAAAGCTTTGTAATCTATCCTAAGATAAAAGAGGGATGAACAAAGATCAAATAAAGAAAACCAGGATCTTTTATTTGGCACTCATTTTTAGATCAATATGTCTGAGTTAAGGGAAATTCTTCTGTTTTCGTGCAATCAATTTTCTTTCCTTTCTAATATGACATAGAAATTAATTATAAGCCACAATCTTTCTACTAAATTACAAAGTAAAAGGATTTAAGGTAAGTGTAAGAACAACCAGAATTAATCTTTAACTAGAGTTAAAATAGCAACTCGATTATATGGCTCAATAATTAATGAATACAGTATATTTAAATAAGTGTGTTATCTTTATTTCTTTAATCATAAATTTAAACCAAATGACTTTGGATGCTATCATACTTAGAAAATGTAACTAGGTATAATCTATTTGGAGATTAAGTTACAGATTTAATTTATTTTTTTTAAGATTTTATTTATTTATTATGTGAGAGACACAGAGAGGCAGAGACATAGGCAGAAGGAGAAGCAGACTCCTCACGGGGAGCCCGATGCCAAACTTGATCCCAGAACCCTTTGATCATGACCTGAGCCAAAGGCAGACATTCAACCACTGAGCCACCCAGGTGCCCCTACATTACAGATTTATCTTATTCCCAAATCATATGTTTTTTATCCTCTGACCTGAATCTTTTCGTCATTGAGGCTTGCTGGTATAAACTTTTGTTTAATTCTGTTGACTCTTCTTTTGACAAGTGGCCTTTGAAAAGGGCCTCAAGGACCAGAAGGGAGTATGCTCTTTTACAGAAATTATTTCTTATCTTCATCTTTATTGAGGAATAGCAGAATTATTATAAAGTCAAAACAACTCATTCTTTGCCTTTTTTCCTTTGTGCAATATAGCAAAATACACAGTGCAGTAGAAATCTCTCAAGAAATACAGCTTTGGGTTTGAGAGTTGCCTTTTTGAGGAGTTATTTAAAAAAAATAAACTAGCTTATTTTTAAATCATCTTGGATTAAATCTCAGCAATTGTCTGGCAGCATAGATGAAATATGCATAGAGGACATTCAGAGGCCAATAAGGCTTAGAAGAATTATTTTATTTATATCCACAAGAAGACAAATATCAAGGGTATTTGAAAATAAATCAAGCAGGCAGTGGAGGAATCAGACAATTATGACTTGATGACAAAAAAAGGCAATTTCTTGCCTGGATATTCAGATAACAGATTACAAATTCCCACGAAAACAGGATCCATGTATCAAAGCTTCTCAATTTAACTGAAGGCAGTGAGCTGTTAGGATTTAGTAGATTCTGAGATGCACCTCACCAAGACTGGATTGCTAGAAAGATAAATTCTAGTCCTGTCCAAGAATTTAAAAATCTCTAGAAAAGCTCTATCTTTCATCAGTTTTCATTCTGATGAAATCTAGGAGTCTGCCTAGCAGATAGTTCAGTCCACAGTGCATGATAGCATAAACTGGCAGTAGCATTGACAGGAAATAGAGTTGAGACCCAAAGCTACTTTAAAAGACATCCCATCCCTGGGTGAGAGTTATTTTCAGAACAACAAATTAAATGATGGTATCTGGGCCAGGACTTGGACCATTTAAAAAAAAAATCACTGAAAGCAGCAGCAACTATTTTTTGATCATATAACTTATACGAAGGTCTATGCTTGACTTAATGAAGAAATAAACAGACATCAAAGACACCATTTTACTTTCAAGGTGTTTAAACAGAGTATAGAAGGACAACTCATGAATAAAATTAATTAAACATAAAGAAAATGATCCAGCAATTTCCCTGAACTTGTGAAGCTAATGTCTGAGTAAGCCTATAGGCACAGGGATCTCTGAAGTAAAAAGAGCTAGTTCCCTGAGTAAAGAGGGGAGAAAGATGGTATTTACACCAGTTTCATCAGAACCGTGGAAATCTGAAGATGAATAGAGTCAGGAGCCTGAAAAGGTCGATTTGGGAGCAAAAGTGCGAAGTGAAGGATTTTAGTACTTTTTTACTTTAGATAATAGTAAGTTCTCAAAGATGGGTCTTTCAGAAGGATCAATAAGTTGACCACCTTCAGAATGAGCTGTAGATAGAGAAATGCACAGGCAGAGAGCAGGAGGCCACTGGGGTAATGGAGATTAGGAGGACATGAACTTCTACAATGGCAATCGTAAAGTGAATCATAGGAAATTATTGATAGTTGACCATTTGGGACCTACATAAATAGAAATTTCCTATGGTTTGATAAAGTAAAGAGCTGGCGAAACTCAACATTTGAACAAAATATGTGAAAGTGACTTGAAGAAAAATTCTACAACGAATAGAAATAAGAAATCTAAGCTAAGAGGGATGCCCAAGTGGCTCAGTTGTTAAGTGTTTGTCTTCAGCTCAGGTCATGATCCCGGGGTCCGAGATGGAGTCCTGCCTCAGGCTCCCTGATCAGCAGAGTCTGCTTCTCCCTCACGCTCTGCCCTACCCCTCACTCATACTCTCTCTCTCAAATAAATAAATAAAACCTTTTTTAAAAAGACACTTAGGGAAGGAAAACCAAATGGCATGCTTCCCACCCCACCACACTCCCCGGTAGCATGCTTTTTAGATGAAGTGGTGAGGCTAGGTAGAAAAGCCCAATTTTAAATATATTGGATTCGAAGTGGCAAGGGGGAAATGTCTACTGGCAGTTGGAGATGCAGAACTGGAACTAAGGGTAAAGTCAAGGATGAATATATGTGTTTGGAAGTTCACCTTATAGGTAGGAGCTTATTGAGGCCAGGAGAATGAATGGGATCTCTGAGGAAGGAATGTTGGGTGAGAAAAGAATAAGATCAAAGACACATTTTTAAAAGGGAGGGACAAGTGGAGAAGGAGGGATCAGAAGTTGAAGGGGAAATGTAGTGGTTCAGTGGGATTTCCCCTATAACATGAAGTGAGTACCAATTATTGGTCTTAAACTTAGAAGATGATTCATAATTTGGGAGGAAGCCAGCTCAGTAGTGGGATGGGGATGAAGCCAGACTGTTTAGAAAAAGTGAGGCCATGGATGAAGGTGGCTGTAGCTTTCTATGGAAGAGAGGACAGGACCAGCCTGTAAGTCTGCCTAATTAACGGAAGCAAAATTTCAGCTATGCTCTATAACTTTGGCCCCTAAAGAAGGATAAGCAGTGATCTCTTAAGAGTCCTGTGCGTGTTTGGGCTTCTCTATGGCCCTCGCAATCATTTCCCTTTGAGCACTCTGGAATAAAAATAGATGAAACTGTCTTTAAAAAGTTGCAGTTTACAGTTAAGAATGAGAGCCATGTTGACCATATTGGTGTTGATCGTGTTCTTGTGAATTCCCACGCCTACCTCAGCTGCCAGGCCTGAAGCATTCACATCCAGGTGCAGGAAGGCTGTGGAGGCAGTTTGTACAGTGCGAGACTGCCAGGGCCCTTGGATCAGGAGTCAGGATAAACCTACAGAAGCTGGCACATGCAGCTGTGGCCTAGAAAGAGCTGCTTCCTGTTCTCAGTTTTTGTTTAGCCCCAACAGTGGAACCTTAGTCAAATGCCTTCCACAGCAACCATCTTGACTCAATACATGAACTTACTGATTCCAATTTATATTATTTCTTTGTGAGACATTCTCATAGTTTGGGTTCCATGGTTATTACATTTATTTCTATCTTATATATGTTTTTATTGTTTGAGTTACTGAAAATTGTTTAAGAATTACATCAGCACCATGTGGGAATTGCAAATAAAGCTTGTCACAATCTGGACAATATGAAGATAATAGGAAAATTAACTAGATCATGTTCACACTGCTATATCCAACTGTACATTGAATCTTGATTTCAATCACTGAAATATTTTTATTATGCTAAAGAAAATTTTCCTCTATAATTTTTTCCCTAACTTGGTATGATTATGTCTGTAACTTTAGTATTAAACTAAACTTTTCATTTAGACTCAAAATGACTTTAGTATTAAACATAGTGTAGTGTTAACAGTCATTTTCTTGTAGTAGACATCACACAGAAATAGGACTCTATATAGGCAAAAGTCTATACTTTTGCCTCTTTATGCATAAATACCCATTGTGAGGCTTATGAATTAGAACACTCTACCCTCTGCCTTCTGAGCCAGACTCTGATCCCTACTGTCAGGGAGATGTCTTAGAACCAGCTTGGACCAGAACTGGCAGGAGTGGATGGGAGATAAAAGGGCAATCTACTAAGTACTTATATTAGTTGCATTTTCTAATGCAGGCTTATTTAATTTTTTTAGCTTTATTGATGGATGTTGAAATGAGGAATGAAGGAGATAGACTTTAACATTTTCTTTTTCTTTGAAAGTAGGCTTGATGCCCAATGTGGAGCCCAACAGAGGGCTTGAACTCAAAACCCTGTGGTCAAGACCTGAGCTGAGATCAAGAATCAGACACTTGGGGATCCCTGAGTGGCTCAGTGGTTTAGCGCCTGCCTTTGGCCCAGGGCGTGATCCTGGAGGCCTGGGATCGAGTCCCTCATTGGGCTCCTGGCATGGAGCTTGATTCTCCCTCTGCCTGTGTCTCTGCCTCTCTCTCTCTCTCTCTCTCTGTCTCTGTCTCTCTGTCTCTTTGTGTCTATCATGAATAAATAAAATCTTAAAAAAAAAAAAAGAATCAGACACTTAATTGGCTGAGCTACCAGGCACCCTAACATTTTCTTGACATAAAATAAAAGAGGTAAGAATAGGATATGGGATTTTACTATAAGTAACATCATTAGAATTTACTATTGTGAAGAGAAATTGTAAGGAGCTCAGATATGGGTAAAACAAATGCCTTTAGTTTTTGAAGAGCTTATAATCCAAGGGCCTACTGAGGTCACACTATGATAAATGATAGCCACTGAAATCTATGTCATGATACAGAAAATACAATTTAAAATTAACAGAAAAGGAATATAGTTCCTTCTACTTTTTGTGTGGGAGGGATATGTGGGTTACTAATAATGGTGCCCTTAAATCAACAAAATCTATTGGGTGCCTACTGCATGCCAGGTGCCGTTCTAGGTTCTGGGAATGCAGCAGTAAAAAGTCCCTGCCCTTGTGGAATACATCATATATACCTCTTGTACTAGGCACTGGGAACATAGAATGTTTCTTAGCCTTAACAACACTCTCCCAGAGGTAGACAAATTTGCAAACATTCAAGTAAATGCAAAAATACCATGTACTAAGTGGAGAAACCATTTCTCAGATAAGTCACAGTGGTGGGGTGACATTTATTTAAGAGTATTACAGGAAAGCTGTTGTCTTAAATAAAGCTGGTGAAAAGTCCTTAGCTAAAATTATAGATGCCTAGAAAATAGATATGATACAGGACATTAAATTTAGCTTCTGTTGTTATTTCCATTTTGAGATTGGCAAAGCCAAGAATAGCAAGTGACAAGTATCCCTATGGCTTAAGGAAGTTGTCCAAACATCTGTGCAGGACTTCTGTTTATGCTTCCCACCTGGATAGTGTTGGTTGAACCACTCTGAATCAACTTATTTTTTTCTTCATTAGTTCTGTGCTTAAAGCTGCCCTCTAGGAATAAGACATAGAGAACTCAGTTTTATGAACCTGGTTAGTGCAAGATTTTCCTGTCTTTGGTGCGTACACCAAAGGAAAAGGTGTCTTTTAACAATAACGCTGTAACAAAGACAAGTTTTGTTGGCTGATTTGTACATAACCAAAGTGCTAATTACTGTCAGAAGAGAGGTTGATAAATTCCCCCATAATCTATTCTTCATTACCAACTCCTATTCCTTGGGCCACATAACCATCACCATTCTCATTAGCTAGACATAAATGTCTGCCTGAATTGTATCCAAGATGTATCAAAGAAAAGACCTAAGCATCATAAAATTCTTGCTCTGACCTTTTCTTCAGTGTACTTCAAAGGACTCCTTTAAATAGTGTTTGATCTCTTCTTTTGGTAAAGAGCCACAAACTAAATAAAAATACAGCTATTCTAATTTTACAAAAGCCATGTGTAGCTATTACTTGGTCTTCACAATTATTTTAGTAAACAAAACGCGGGTCTTGGTTACAAGAAACAGCTGCCACCTGAAAAAGAGAAGCGCGGTGCTTTTTGCTGTTGGCATCAGATCAAGACTTCCATTCTTTTCGCCAAGATTTTCTCATTGGGTTAAAAGACAATGATGAAACCATTGCAGAAGAAATAATGATTTAGTCCATAACTGTTTTCTTGGTGTCAGGGTAGAAACAAAGCTTCATCTGGTCAGGGTTCCGTTAGTTTCTTTTCTCTTTAGAAGAGAAAATGTTTGGGACCTAAATAGGAGCTCTCTTGGCCTCTACATTGAATGGGCAAACATAGTGGTAGGCAAAACTCTTGGGACCTGAGCACATAGCAACAGAGTGCATCAATCTATACTAGTAGTCATTGCTTTCTTTACCCCCAGTACATGCACAGCTGACAATGTTATTGAGGCAGAAGTAGGCATCAGATTCAGCTGTCTTCTCCTATGCTAGACATTAGATTTGCCAGAAATATAAAATAATGCCAATTTCTCACTACTTTTTTTTTGTTTTAGAGAATGCAGTTATTTCTCATAAAAATATATTTGCTTATGGTAACTTTTCATGAGATTATTGCAGTTGGATTAGTAAATTAATGAATAAATAAATACATCCTTTAGAAATTTCTCAAGTTTCTAATATAGCAAATATAGAAAAGATATCATCTACATAGGCATAAAATTTTTAAGATCCTCAACAAATACTAAGAACATTATCAAGAGCATGAAAAGCTAAAAAGCATAGAATTGTTTTTCTACATTATTATGCAGGAATAATCAGGAAAGAGGGTTTTTGTTTGTTTGTTTGTTTGTTTTTTTGTTGTTGTTGTTTTGTTTTAGCAGCAAAAATCAGGAAGGATCATTGTCGAGTGTGTGTAAAGGACTAGAACATTGGTTCGAATGTAATTCGGGTCTTTGTGTTGGGAGTTCCTGCCATCTCGCTCAGACATATTCAGATAATAGAGATCTTAGTGTGTAATTCAGGAAAATAATTTAGGTATGCCAGGGTAGCATTGTGTGATACTATGGAGATTGGAGTCAGAAGGCTTGAGTTCGAATCCTCCCTCACCATAGTCCAGTGGTAGAATCACTGGGCACAGTATTTTCTTTCTTCATGTCTCAGTTCATCTGCAAAATGGGAATAAAAGTACTATGTAACTTACTGCTTTGCTTACAGGAATGGTTATACAGATTGAATGAATATGGATCAAATGAGTTAAGAGCCGTAAAGCCATCAGGGGTATGACAGCATCATAGTAACCATTCGTTAAATACTATCCAATACTCTGCTTCTTCCTATCCTATATCCTTTCGTTTCTCCGACAATATTTCGTTTCTCCGCTAATATTTTATTTAATTTTAATTTTATTTTATTTTAATTTTATTTTATTTTTAAAGATATTTTATTTATTTATTCATGAGAGAGAGAGACAGAAAGAGACAGAGACACAGGCAGAGGGAGAAGCAGGCTCTATGCAGAGAGCCTGGTGTGGGACTCGATCTTAGGACTCCAGGATCACGCCCTGGGCTGAAGGCGGCGCTAACCGCTGAGCCACCTGAGCTGCCTAGTAGCTGATATTAGGTGGTCACTTGACAAAAATACGACTCCCTCCACCCCTTTTCTTTCTGTTGAAGTATTTCTTCTCCCATCTACTCTAACTGGGCTTGTGAATACACTGCAGGAAGTTTTTAGGATGTCGGTAACTAAAACTTCAGATAAACAAATCTGGGAATTTCCAACTTTCCAATAAAACAACACCATGTAAACTATGCCAAGAGAAGCAACATCCACACCAACTTAAAAGTGGAGAGACCATGCTTAATACTTAAATCTTTATTTTTGTTTAACGTTCATAAATCTTTGTAAATAGGCTAGGACCTTGAGACATTGTTCTTGGGTTAGGGAGTTTTGGGAAACAATCCAAAATTTGTAATACCAGAGAAGAATAATTCTTCAACAGTGGCAAGGATGGAAAGATTAATGTAGCAAATAGGGATTTTTGTTGTAATGAAGGTCTAATTCATCTTAGAATTGACATTAAACTGACTGGCTACGTGTTTGCCATTTGGCTGTCTTTTCTCACAGTGTCCTTTTTACCCCTTTTGTGCTGCCTCTCTCAGTGTCCTGGTGTTGGCACAATCTAACGTCTTGATTGTAAGAAAAGAACACTTTGCCTTACTTTACCCCAGACGAGTTGTATCAGGAGAGAAAATAATCAGATGAAGAATCTTTATAAAATTGACCTTTTGATATCCATCATTCAATTTGTCTTGGTTCATAGAACTCACCCACAACTAACCATTCATGTAGAGAAAACTGCTCCTTTACAAGAATGAAGAATGAGATTTTGTGCAGTACGAGAACAGGTCTGACTTCAGAGATTCATGGTAAGATCTGTAGCAGTTCATTCTATAAATATGTTGCATTCATACCTATTCAATTCCATAAAGACAAAAGGAGTCTCTAGTAAAGCAAGTGAGGTGCATAGACATTGTCAGCTAAATGTAGATGTAGACAGACATATATAATTTATGCTATTAATATATTAGCAAAATTAGCTCAGATACATTTTGTTTTATTTTTTTAAAGATTTATTTGTTCATTTTGGAGAGACGGGGGCAGGGGGTGGTGGGGAGGCAGAGGGAGAGAATCTCCAAGTAGACCTCTGCAGAGTCCAATGAGGGGCTCGATCCCACAACCCATGAGATCATGACCTGAGCCAAAACCAAGAGTCAGATGCTTAACCAAGAGTCAGATGGTGAACTGAGTCATCTAGGTGTCCTGATCCCAGATACATTCTAAAAAGAGTTGTGTGCCCCAATTCATCATTCTCTCAAGTGAACATTTTCTAAGGCCTAAGATTCTCCTACATTTCTGAGCAGAAAAATAAGAGTATATTCCAACATCATCTCCAATGATATTATTAAATTTGAACTCTGGAAGGTCTGCTTTCTCACCTTAGATTTAACAATAGTTTTGTTAGCTTTCCCACTGTCTGGTTGTTGAAAGTAGGAGACCAAAATATATGAGATGTATTATATAACCTTTTCTCTAAGTATCCTAAAAATATTTCATTGTTGATTGATTATTCCACCAAAGTATGGCTTTTAGAATCCCTTTTGCTTAAACTTTATTCCTCACTTTTATCTTTCATTTCCCTAAATTTAATTCACATCTTTCATCTGTTTTTTATTCCTTTTTTTGTATATTTATTTTTCTTTGTTCACTTCTCTACCCTGTCTTCATATACATTTTTTTATGCTCCTCCTAATTCTGCCATCTATTTATATCCCCTAAATGCAGGCCAAATTTCTTCTTTCTTTTCTTCTGATCTGTCCATTAAGGAAGTATTTAGTGCTAATTGTCTTATATACAGAATTGCATTACAAAGGCAATTTAAAATGTTTTCCTCTAATTAAGAAAAAGAAGCATAATTTAAGGTTGAGAAAATCATTAGAAATTGCATCATTTGAGTGTTGGTGGAAGAACATTTCATGCACAATTTGAATCAAGGTGACTTTCAAATTTTCTAACATTTCTCAATAGTATAAATATTTTAATGCTGACGTTCATTTTGTCTTTGAGAGTTTAATAAACAAATAATCAAAACTTAGTCATAAAGAATGTATATTCCTAGTAACTAATGAGTATTCAATAAATGTTTGAACTGAACTGGATTGTTTGTCGAAGTAAGAAAAGAAATCCCACATGGACATTCCTAAAATACACTGGAGCTTTAGTTCAAGGTTCAAATGCAGACATTTAAGCTCAAATGGAGTGACTAATGGTCCTCATTGCATAAACAAATAAGCTAGGAATGCTGAACTATTTCTTTAGGTACATGCCTTAAAACCTATGAAGGTCATGACCTCAAAGGCTCTATTACAATCTTCTCATTTGGTTATTTTGTATATGTCACATCAAATGAATTAAAGGACATTTTCTTGGTTATGACTTTCTGGTTACAAAATATTAAAACTTTTTGTTTAAAATATTTGAATACACAGTTTTATTTCTTTGGTAATACAAAGCTTTCTGAAATGATTTTAAGTACATTTATTATTACTTTTTTTTTTTTTTTTAATTTCCCTGATCTCCGGACATTTCTTCTCTGGGATGAAATTGTAGCAAGTTCTTTGTCACTAAAAATGAGGGGCCGAGATGAAAGTTTTCATATAAAGACAGTAACATTATTGTTTGGTATGCATGCCTGTCATCAGAAATGGTTCAGTCAGAGAAGCAGAACCAGTAGGAGGTATACATTAAAATATTTGTTGTAAGAATTTGGCTTCTGTAGTTGTGGGGGCTAGTTAGGCAGGTCCCACATCCATAGGCCAGACAGTAAGGCTGGGCAGGCTAGACCTCTGGAGCTGAAACTGCTGTCCACAGGTGAAATTTCTTCCTTATGGAAGCATCAGCTCTACTCCTAAATCTTTCAACTGATGAATTGGGAACACCCAGATTATTTGGGATTATCTCCTTTACTCAAAGTCAGCTGATTATGTACTTGAATCACATCTACAAAATACCCTAAAAGCAACAACTAGATTCATGTTTGATTGAATAATTGGGGATTGTAGCCTAGCTAAGGGGACACATTCAAAGACTATCATAAACTAGAAACGTATCAGTTTACTTTTAATAACCTTCCCCTTTATTTATTGCCTTTTAGTGCTTTTTTTTTCCCTCCTTTTGACTTTCTATAGTTCTATATTGTGTTGATTCAAAATGAGTTTTTTTTTTCTTCAGAAAGGCTTATCTTTTCCAAATAAGAACAGTTGTTGAGAGCCAGCTCATTCTGCTCATAATACTTCATCCCAGCTGGGCAGCATGATTATTAACTTGGGATAGGTCATTAAGTCTACTGAAGCTTTATGTTCCATTAGGCACTTTCCAGTAGAACTAAATATAGAGTAACTTCCTTCTTAAGATTTATAACTTAAGAAAAACAAAGTGGATGTAAAGATATACCTAACCTTAATAAATAAAATTTCTCATGTTTTTATAAAGGTTATGAATATATTTGAAGAGTAACTGTTGTAGGGTTACAGGGTTCCTTGTTTCAGGGAGTGGACACAAAAGGGTAAAGTGAAAGTTTGTTAAGTAAACGTGAGAATAGAAAAGAAAGAAAAAAAGCTCTCTAGTTTGACAGGGGTCCCAAATGCCTTGCCTAGGTTGCCACTGAGGGCTATTATGGTAAAAAGGGGAGGGGGGGAACTTGGTACATTTCTTGTCAATATCATGCGGATTTGTAAATATCATGTCTATATTTAGAACAAACAGGGTGGACTTGTTTTTCTTGTGAGAACAAACAACCTGTTCTTGTAAATACCATGTCTATTTCTCCGTGGCTGGGATTTCTGTGAGCCTGGTTGCATAACTCCCTGCCTCAGCCTAGTCACTCTACCTAGCCTCATCTGTCCCTTACTCATAATTAAGAAAGACTTGTAACCACTGTATATTTCTAGAAAGCATCTTGAGCTTATGTTAGAAATGGCCACTTAAAATCAGTCAGTCCTCAACTTTTATTGAATATTTACAATGTATAGAAGTAGGCTCAAGACATTTAGGGTTTTACAGTCTAACTAGTGAGACAGACCATATTCGTTTGAAAGATAATGAATTTAGGGGCATACAAGCAAATCCAAGTACAGATTTCCTGTGTCAGTATGAGCTTATATTTTCAATATGGTAAGGATTGAATACTGTAATAGTAATTGATACAGACACAGAAGGTTTTTGTTTTCATCTATAAAGCATGCCATGTTAACAACCTTGGAGGGTATATAAGAAGCATTATTGTATCTATTAGTTGTGAGAATTATCCAAGTGCAGAAAGTCAAAATAGTCATTTAGACTATAGTCTAATAGTCACCTAGTAGACTATATCTTGTTTACTTCTTCTATTACTGCAGGTAATGCACTCAGGACGTAGCAGATGCTTTAAAATACTTCTTGAAGAAATGAATCATTTTTAACTGAAACATACTAGGGATGATTTTTGCACTCTTTCCATGATCAATGTCAGCTAATCAGGACAGAAATCTACACCAACATGGTTTGTACCATAGTTCACTAGATAATGTGTGTTTCAGGGATTTGCTTAGAAATTCAAGACATTTGCATTCAGCAGTTGCTCAATGGATTCTATGATCTATTTCAATTCATGTAGACACCATTTTTATTAAGCAATTACGAATACCACATATTTCATAAATTTTTTTTTTTTTTTTTTTTTTTTTTTTTTTTTTTTTTTACCTTCAGGACTTTTTAATGTAAACATGCTTGATTAACTAATTTTCAAAATAATGATACAAATTTAGCATTCTTCTTGGAATGGAAGACTTGCTCGGAGGTTACTTCATTCTTTTTCTCTTTTTCAAAAGTGCATCTCGTAGTGCCAGCTGCTTTTCTCGGAAGGAACGCTTGTTTTTTGACCGGACGTTATGGCTATATCGCATCATCATAAAGTTCTTCTGTTTTTTCTTCTCTTTATTTGTGGAACTGGAAAATGGGTTCATTTTGGTTTTCTTCCTCACAAATTCTTTTCGGTCTGTCTTTCCAGCCACTGCTGTTGCTAGTCTTGTCTCCTTGTCAGATTTTGGCTTTTTATGAAGGCGTTCAATGTCCCGAAGAGAAAGTAACTCACCCCTGGGCTCCTCATCATTATCTATTTCAATATATTTCCTCTTTTGGGCTTTCCCTGGGGTAGCGTCGAGTTCTTTCCTCATTTGGGCTATGCGGATTTTCTGGAAGTCTTCCTGAGTTAGAACTCGGCTCGTGCTAATGGCTGCAGCTTTGGCTTTCCGCTCCTCCATGGGCATCCCGTTGAGCTTCTTGAATATTTCTTGCTGCTCTTCATCAGAAGAATGATGCACATCAATCCACTCACCATCAGCATCTGCCTCCTCACTGAGACTGGTACTTTCCCACCCATCTTCAACATTTTCAGCATTCTCTTCTTTTCCAACTTCTAGAACTTCTGCTCCTGGAATGTAATCTTTAGCATCTAATTCTCCATATTCTTGCACTCTTGCTTCTATGGAGGCCTCTGTAGGCTTGCCCCGGAATTTCTTCTGCAACATCTTAGGATTCAGTGTTCGGAAGAGCTGAATCAAAGTTCTAGCAGACATCATCACATTCTTATCTCTGTGTGTTTTATACTGAACTAGGTCTTGGAGAAGTTCTTCAGTCATGGCTAGAGGACATCGAGCTGTTATTTCTTTTATAGCATTGATTCCTACTGTCATGACCTCCCCAGAATTCTTGTCGGTGACAAAATTGTTGGCCACAGTCATGAGCACTGACTGAATGATCTCTGGGGGTACTAAGTGATGAGATGCTTGGGCAGCAAACAGAAGGATCTTTGTTACTTCTCTTTGGTGGGGCTGCAGAAATCTTTGTACAAAGGGATAGAAGTTGAAGAGAAAAAGCTCATGAATTCCCACCAATCTGGAGATGAGGTTCATGAGCATCATTTTCACCTCAAACCTCTCCGTAGAGCTCTCTAGTTGTTTTAATAATTTTTCTGCAAAATCTTGGGGATCATGAATCAGATGAATAGCTGAAAAGTTAAACACCTCTGGTTTCTTCTTCTTTTTTTGTTTCTTGAGCACTTTCATAGCCTTTTCCAACCTTTTCTTGTTTTTGGAGCTTTTCTTCCCCGTGGCATACTGCACTAGCAGGTCTCTTGCTGTTGGTCCTTCATCCTCGGATTCTGAGTCGCTGTCCTGTTTCTCCTCTTCATCTTTCCCAAGGAAAAATGTCAAAGCAGCAACTAATATCTTGGTGACCTTAGAGAAACATGCCGTTGTGATCACATTGACAGTTTTGGCATCATTCCAGATGTTTCTTTTGTAGAGTTCAATCATCACATCCAAAGATATCTTGGCTGCAGTTGCATTGCTATCTCTTAACATGGTATACATGAAATTCTGCAACACAATATTCACTTTATTGTTCTTGTGTTTTGCATTTATATTCTTGATATCAGTGACAATATGTGTGTATAAAGTCTTTCGCAGAAGCTTATCATGGCAACGCAGAAGTTCAAAGAAAAGTTCTAGCAAACTTGATGGATTGATGAGATTCTTATTTCTCAGCAAGATCAAAGCTTTGCAAAATGTCATTCGAAGATCTGGATCCAAGACAGTGTGATTGTAGGAGAGAAGATCTTTCAGCTCTTGGGGAAAGTTACTTAAATGTTCTGGGTAGCAGTGACCAATCTGTGCCATAAACATCACTAGCTCTGCCAGTTCTTTGCTAGGTTTATTTGGTTGTAATTTAAAAACCGCCACATTGGATTCGTAGTGATTATACTGCTGTAGAAACTCCTCGACGTAGGCGGGCGGATCCCGCTTGATCAGATTCTGTAACTGTGGCAGGTTGCTGGGCAGCTTGTTATTGTTTCTGTTAGACATGCTGGTTGCTGAGCCGCCCGCAAGACGCGGTATCATATTTCATAAATTATACTTAGTTCCATGTTTAATTTCTCTCCATCACTCTTGCTGTCTCTCTCACACACAGAGACATGCACATACCATCTATACATGCTTCTTCCTCTATGTTTTCCACATCTTTCTGATATTTCCTGTATTTTCCTTATTTAATTCTGCTGAAATCTCATTTCTTTTATGAAGTATTTGCTATAAAGCCTGTGCACAGCATTGGTTTATTATTTGGGTTTTATGTTTGGCATTATTTTTAATTTGGTTCTGTGCTTCATTTATATAAATATAGTTATGTGTATTATTTCTCTGACAAATGTTTTTGGTGATGATGATGTTTGGGTATCTATCCCTTGCTAAAATTATTACTGTATTTACAAGGAAACTTACTACAGTTTAAATTATTAGCTTATTAGAATTTAAATGATTCATTGCCTATGTATGTATTTAAAAACCATTCTCTTCTATTAGAACCTAGATTTTCTGTATACTTGGTATTGTAAGTTATAAAGACATCAATAATGATTAATACAAATTTTTATATCTGGGGAAAGAGGGAGCTTTCTGAAGTGTCAGAAATACTTGATTTGTTTAAAGTGTGGTTTATATGGATACTCACATTTGACAAAACTCATCAAACATTACATTTGGATTTTTGCATTTCAAGGCACATAAATTACACCTTAGTTAAAAATTCTTAAATATGAACGAGTGGGATACTGGAAGAATTAAAGTGAAAAGGATGGAATTCTTATCTAAATGGGTATCACTGAGCTGTTCCCAACTTTGCCATGGACCAAATTTAGAGAAACACTGGAAAGGAATTTTTCGTTTAAAGTGATATGGCTTCTCAGTCTTCCAGCTATTTTTTACTGTCAATGTTGCTTTGCTTTGTTAACAGCAATAATGAGAGGAACTCTCTGAGTAGAGGAAATATATCCAGGATATGATGGAGGAATGAAAAGTGGGTCCCCTGGTTTTGATTTTAGATATATGTTTGTTTCATAAACAATAATTTCCAAAAGTATGATTCCTAGTTGGCTGTGTATAAAATCTAGTAAAATAGACATTTATAATGAAAAAGTATGTTTATAAAATATGATTTTCTTAAATTTGAAAATATTTTTGTTAACCTACAAAACTAGGACAGAGAAATGTTTGCCAGGAACATTTATAGCTAGAAGACATCATTTATCTTTATCCCTCTGCCTAAAATACTTTCTTCTCATTTTCCTTCTGTCCAAACTCTTAATCATTCCTAAAGACACAGAAAATATTACTTTTTCTGTTAGACATTCTAGATCTTCTCTGAGGTGACCACATTTTGCTCTTCCCAAGTCCCTTCATCTTTCTCACAGAATGCTTATCATATTTTTATGTAATTACATTGGATCACCTTTATGTTTTCAATTAAAAGCAGATGTTCAAAGGTAGACTATATCTTGTTTACTTCTTGTATTACTGCAGGTAATGCACTCAGGGCATAGCAGATGCTTTAAAATACTTCTTGAAGAAATGAATACTTTTTAACTGAAACATACTAGGGATGATTTTTGCACTCTTTCCATCAATCAGTATTGACCAAAATAAGTATTGCCTCAAAATGATAACTTTGTTGTGATAAACGTTGATATTAAAGGGGAAAGTAGATGTTTGGTTCTAAGGTCTCATTATAAAACATCTCTTGATTGATAATTTAGTCAAATGCATTTATTTCTCTTGGTAAAAATATACCCTCTAAAAATGTCATCTTATTTCCTTGCCATTTTCTTCCCTCAACTCTGTGCTCTAAATCACCAGACTGAATTCAGCAGGTTCCCATTTTTTTCTATGTTTGACATACCCTTCTCTGCTTAGGAAACTCCCACCTTCAAGACCAAGCTCAAATGTCTTCCCTTTTTATAAATTAGTACTAGTCCTCCCTGGAATACTTATCTGCATTTTCATCTAATATCCAGCAGTACTTTTGGTATATTTTTTTATTTTTTAAAAATATATTTTTTAAAGATTTTATTTAGTTATTCATGACAGAAATAGAGAGAAAGGCAGAGACATAGGCAGAGGGAGAAGCAGGCTTCCTCAGGGAGCCTGATGCCAGACTCAATTCTAGATCTGGGATCATGACCTGAGCCAAAGGCAGATGCTCAACCACTGAGCCACACAAGTGCCCCATGTTTTTTAAAAAGGTTTTATTTATTTGAGAGAAGGAGAGAGAGTGAAAACATGAGCAGAGGAGGGGCAGACAGAGAGGGAGAAGCAGACTCCCCACTGAGCAGGGAACCCACCCAAGGGCTCCATCCCAGGACCCTGGGATCATGACCTGAGCCAAAGGCAGACACTTAACCAACTGAGCTACCCACGTGCCCCTTGGATGAATTTCTCTATTAAAGCTTTGTCATTTTATCTTTATTTAATTATTGTTTATTATTATCAGATAGTAAGTATCTAAAACCCATTTGTTAAACTCAAAATTTATTTGTTAAGATTTGAAGAAAGGATTCAATCCATCCAACAATCTGCAAATGAAATTATCAGGAGGTGAAATTTGTGGCAAGGTGAATTCTCTCTCAATCCATAAAAGCTTAAGAAAAACAAAAGGTAAAACTTGAATGGAATTATATAAACTAATCCTGATTGCTTTTTGGATTACAAGACCTTGTCCAATATATTATTGTATCTTCAGGGCCCAGCACTGTGCGGACACACAGTGCAAATCAATAAGTCATTATTGAATTCATAAATAGATATATGGGGGGTTATATCTGAGATTCTTAAGGGTCACTTGTTTCATAATCTTGTTTGACATATTACCATGTGACAAATGGGTGTAATGTCTATATGACTATCAGCTATAGTACTGGTCTGAAAATTTTATAAGGACAGAGCTATACTTTGTTAACCCTTTGGTTTTCCACCACTTACAGATGTTAATATGTTTTGAATATTGTTAAATGCTGACATCCTAGGCATTTACAGAATAAGATTTTGCTTTGGTATAAAAGAAAATAATCCTACTTAACAGCTTTCACTCTAGTTATCGAAACTATCTTTCTAATAATGACTGAGTTAATTTGAGCCCATTACATGGTTAATTTGACATATTGAGGCAGGGATAGCAATATTTTCAGTCAAGTATCTTGATATTCACGTAATGAAATAAAACATAATATTTATATATGTAATTTCCTCAGTAGCAAAAATTTACAGTTGCCAAGAAGAGCTTCCCCTCACAAATCAACATCACAAATGTTACCTTTATATTGAATGCTTTGAGTTTTCCTCTAATGCAGTTGTCATGAATGAGAGTTGTCTACATCTATTATAGTTATACATCCTTTAAAATAATTTCTCTTATCAATTCTGCTTTTAATTAACTTCATTGGAAAATGAGTGAGTTTTTATTCTGATTTTGCTCACTTAAGGAAGAAGAGAGAGAATTATATGGTTACATTTTATTAGATCAGAAAGCAGTAATATGTGTTGTATGTCAAAGATAATTCAGTATATTTGCACGACATAGCCTGGAATCTGTTGAAGTAATGAAATCTGTTAGATTTTAATAAATAAACTCATATAAAAAAGTAAATTTTAACTCTTACGAGAAGTTCAAGCCACAGTTAGCTGCTTGATTCTGTGGCTTTTGGATGCTGAGGATAGAATCTAGGGCTTTGGGATGGTTTGGAATCACCTATAGTCAAGAACATACATTCCCTTCAAATTGAATAGGGTCATGTCCTCATGTTCTATAATACACATATTATTCTTTTTTTTAAATTTTTTTTTAAATTTGTTTATGACAGTCAGAGAGAGAGAGAGAGAGAGAGAGGCAGAGACACAGACAGAGGGAGAAGCAGGCTCCATGCACCGGGAGCCCGTCATGGGATTCGATCCCGGGTCTCCAGGATTGCGCCCTGGGCCAAAGGCAGGCGCCAAAACTGCTGCGCCACCCAGGGATCCCAATACGCATATTATTCTAGATCAACATTGTCCAATACAACTTTCTGTGATGAGGGAAATGTTCTATGCCAGAATTGTCTTTTGTCATCACCAATAGCTACACATGACTACTGAGCATTTGATGTGCTGCTAGAGTGACTGAGGAATGGAATATTTCACTTTAATCTTTACTGATTTAAATTTCAATTGCCACCTGTGGTTAGTGGCTACCATCTTGGACAAAGTAGCTCTAGAGAGCCTATTATTAAGGAGTGCCTAGGGCATTCTGTAAAAATTAGTCTGTGCATCCACTAGAGGGTGGTAATAGCAAAAAACAGGCAATTAACTCTATTTGCACAAACAGATAATTTCCTCAAATAGTACCCTCTTCCCTTCTGCGATCAAGAATGAAGGATTCAGAAAAAGTGAAAATTGCAATAAAAGCATAAAATGGGATCTCTTTTCACTTACCAGAACAAAGGATGATTGGACCAATTGTAGGAGTTATTGAAGTGTTTCCACTTAAAAACTGAGGGCTTTTACATATTCCAAATATGCAGTTTGCTTTTAAAGTCATCAAAGATCTTCAGAAATAAAAAGTTACCATTGGATGAGGCAGTGGCATGCTAGCTTGAAAGAACCCTTTTTTGGGGTACTGTACTTGAAACAAGTCTACCTGTCACTTGCAAGCTGTGATCGTTCGAGGTGATGCACGAAAATGATAGGTCCTCAAAAAAAAAAAAAAAAACCTGTTTTCTACTTTCATGGCTTTAAGTATTTCATCTCTTTTTTCATTCCATAAAAGCTATAAGATATGAACACACCAAGAACTCAAAAAATAGTTACATAGTTTCTTACTAAAACTCTTAGCAAACAATGAGGTGATCAAGACATTGTTTTGGTGCCTACATTACCCAGTCAGCCCAAAAGAAGAGCAAAACAAAAACCAAGAATCCTGTCCTACAAATGTACTATTGCTTGGGTCATAATAGAAGTGAGTGTGGAAAGGATTCAGGGAACTGATTCTCACTTCTTGGAAAAAGTGGCCCACAAAATTGATAACCTGACTTTCGCACATGGGAAATAGCATTGTTACATGTGACACAGTTGACTTGGAAAAGCGAATCGTGGAAATGTCACCTGATATCAAGACAAAGATGTTCAATTATTCTTTATCATAAACTATACATTTAGTATTTTCAGTCCTTACCAGTGCCTTTTGAATGAAGGTAATTTTGAACAGTTTGGTTGATCATGAGTGTGGTATATACGGATTGGTGGAAAAATGTGAACATAGATTCAGTGAGCATCACAGCACAGGGAATAAAAACTTTAATGGCTAGAAATAATTTTCTGAGCCTTTAAAGCATCGTTCCACTGTCTTCTAATTTGTTCAGAATAACAGCTTTACACAAATAACTTCTCTGATTCATTATCAGTAAAATGAGGATGGGAGTAGTACATACCGCATGGGGTTCTTAGGGCTATAGGTGACATAACACACGGGAAGTGCTCACAACAGTATCCAGTACTTAGTAAGCACTCAACTAGGTACTATTGTTATTAGCTTTCCTTATCCTTTACATTTGGCAACTCTGCAGACTATTCTCTATTATTCAAAAATTGCTAAATAGAAAGGTTTTGGGTTTTTTAAGATTTTATTTATTTATTCATGAGAGTCACAGAGAGAAGGAGAAGCAGGCTCCCTGCAGGGAGCTTGATGCGGGGACTCAATCCCAGGCCCCAGGATCATGACCTGAGCCGAAGGCAGACACTCAACCACTGAGCCACCCAGAGGCCCCAATATAAAGGTTTTTGAATCTTGATTCTCTATATACCAACTTCCCAAGCTGCTCATTAAGGTCTACCCTTCAATCTTCCACAATTTATGTTTTCTTATATTCTGGAGTTCTCTGGACCTTGAGATTTGACTTTTGTTACACATGGTGGTCAACAATGTCAATAGCTCATATACAGCAGGATCCCTTGTTCCTTTTTCTCTTTTGTGGTCAAATCCTTTTATATATTTTCAGATCAATCCTGCCTGGGATTCAGACAAATTCTCATATATCTCAGAGATTGATAGTCATTGCTGGGCTGGAGTGCTATACTGTTAATATCTTAGTATCTTGTGCTGTCTCCAGCCCTTGAAAAAACTTTAAGCATTACAAAATTAAAGTAGAAGTAACATAATTAAAAGTGAAAATGATTCAATAAACATACGATGAAAAGTAAACCTTCCTTCCATTACAGTTCAAATTTTCTTTTTTAAAAGAGATGATTGCTATCAGCTTCTTCCTATCCTCCAGAGATATTCCATGCATACACCGGTATTTACACCTCCATTTTTTGTATTCAATAGGAGCATACTGTATGTATTATTCTGTACTCTAAGTTTTTTAATCCTTGTTTACTTTGTACTTTAATGTATATTATTCAACTTTTATTTTAACCAATATTGTAAAGGTAAATGGTTTTATAAGAAAATTAGCTCTACTAGGTCAAAGCTAAAAAAATTAGTATCCCTTGTCTTCGTTCTGATTTTCACTGCTCAGCAGCAGTAGTTCACAACTCACATGGCTGTTTCTTTGGTATTTCCCTCCCTATTTATAAATACGTTTCAATTGGTATTTCTGACTTTTCAGTGTCAGGTATCAATGAGAGAGTTTGGGAAAACTCACGTATCTGAAAAAAAGATGTTAATTATACTTTCCCACTTGAGTGGTAATTTGGTGTTTAGAAATAATTCTCTGAGTTTCTAAAGCATCGCTTGATTGTCTTCTAGTTTCCAACTTGTTCAGAAGCTGATGGCACTTTGATTCTTGATCGTTTGATTTTGATCATTTTTTCCCTCTCAGTAATTTTTATAATTATCTCTTGACTCACTGAGTCTTGGGATTTTTCTGATGCTGTTTATTTATGCAGATCTATTGTCTTGGAAACTCAGCAGGCCTTTTCCATCAGGAAACTCAAGCCCAGTGTTGGGAAATCATGTTTCCTCTTTAGCATTTTTTGTTCTCTGTCTGGAAGCCCCTATTTTAATGGTGATTCCTAATTTTCTTATGAAATTTAGATTTTTAAAAAAGTTTTTTCCTTCTACTTTCTGAACAATTTCTTCAACTGTCTTTTTCCAACTCATTTTTTAAAAATTTCCATTTCTGCTATTTTATTTTCAAATTCCTTGAGTTCATTTATCAGATTGCTCCATATTAGAATAACACTCTATTTTTAGCTTAAGAATACTATATATTCTTGTACCTTTGAAGATACTAATTTGAGTTTGAGGAAATTTTTTTCTTCTACTTGCGTTTTCTCTTGTTCTCTTCTGAGTTACTTCTTTGACTACTTTGGCTTTTGTATTTCATATAGAAACTAACTAGAACTTGTGTGTGTGTTTGTGTGTGTGTGTGTGTGTGTGTGTGTGTGTGTGTGTGCTATAGGGGAAGGGCTGTCTCTGTAGTATGATTTGGCTGGGTTATTTTATTGGAGAAGCTCTCAAGAGTTGGCTCTCCATGGATTCTCTCTTGGTCTGGATGGTTTCCCCTGGATGGATTCCCTTTCCCTGAAAGGGATTCTCTATTCTGTCTGGAAGGATGAGTATCTAATGTTTTCTCAGACTTGACTGGAAAAACTGGTGGGAGATTTTTCTCTTCTTATGTAGGTTTTTCACTGAATCCTCAGTTTGCAGCTTCAGTGGCTAACTGCCTTGCCAGCAGAGCCTGGTATCTGGCTCATAATCCCCCAACTCAGCCTTTCTGGAAGGCATCTTGGCTTTCTGCCTTGGTGGGCAAGGGGCAGTTGCTTTGCTGGGTGGGATAAGGGAAAGAATCTGAGGAGCAAATTGCTACTAACATGGATATTTAGCCCGACTTAGGTTTATTCTTAACTGCATTCTTCCTTTTAGAGGCATATGGTCCTTTTAGAGGCATATGCTTTGTTGGGTTTCTCCTGCTCAGATGGCTTTGTTGCTGACCTTCTCGGCTGCCACTCGGGTCCTCGCTTCGTCAAGTTTATGAAGTTAGTTGCTAGGTGTTCACTTGTTTTCCAGCTTCTAAAATCTGGCTGTTGCCATATCTTGTCTTCTATTTGTCTGTGAGGGATATATGGTTTAAAAAATCCCTTTATCATCATCTGAGTGCAGTTTCAGGAGAGAGTAGAGGAAAACACATTTGTTCAATCTACCATGTCTTTATCCTACACTTTTTTTTTTTTTTTTTTTTTTTTTATGATAGTCACACAGAGAAAGAGGCAGAGACACAGGCCGAGGGAGAAGCAGGCTCCATGCAGGGAGCCCGACGTGGGATTCGATCCCGGGTCTCCAGGATCGCGACCTGGGCCAAAGGCAGGTGCCAAACCACTGCGCCACCCAGGGATCCCTCTCCTACACTTTTCATAATCACTCATTTAACCCTGTACATTAGCACATCAAAGACTCCTGTCTGGGCTTTGACCACGTGGAGTCTGGGCCTCTGTCATCATTTTCTTGGCTCCCTATCTACGATTTTCTTCCATCTGGTTCATCTCTGTTTGGAATATGTTTGGAATATGTTATTCCTTTTAGAATGTCTGCATAGAGTCCTAATTGACATAAAGCTAAAATGTATCTAATGAGGTCAAACCTGTATACTCCATCTTCTAGATACTTTAGCTTGCTGTCATTAAAAAACAAAAAAGACAAAAAAGCCTTATTAGTTGCAATAGCTTGGGGGAAAGACTGTGGCCTCAGAGGCCACCTCCCTCCTCTTGTGGTATACTCCATACTGTGTTTATGCTCAGTTGCAGTGAACTGTGATTCTGTTACCCAAATTGTGTTTACCTACCACTAGATGTCTAACCGAAACTTAAATTTATTTAAATAGTCAATTTAAGCATTTTAGAGATCAGAGTTGCTGAATAAATTATTTCCATTAACTCTTTTTAATGACTTAAATAGAAATGAAACAGATTTATTAATGCCTAAGTGTTTTAAATAAATAATTTAAATTTGGTTAACTGTTTACAGTATAAGATGCATTTTTTAGAGATTAAGAAATTAATATCAAATGTAAAATACCCATCTGTAGTTGTGATGACAGTTTAATAAACAGTGCAGGGATTAAAGTTGTCGCCACCCTCTAACATACTCAAACCATTCTTTGAGCACAGTATATTCAGAAGAGTGACATTTGCTAAAAATAAGCATTCTTTTTATTGTGTCTGTGTTTTGCTTTATTTGAAATTGCACTTAAAAGTTTTAAAAATAATCAGTGTTTATATAAAATGTCTTATCATTCAACCTTGCTAGAATAGACACAAACATTATTTACCAATTACCTCGTAGTAACCTTTCTGAGAGTGCATTTCCTATATTATACATACCCTCAATCTTCTCAGCCACAAACATTTCACAATGTGCGGTTAAAGTTTAATCGGCCTTTGTTGATAAGGTGCATTGATGGAGAGTGGACCAACCTGTTCAACTTGTTCTTAATGACATACCATTCGGAACAGACGTTCAGCTAGGCTTTGCCAGTCTCCCAAAGTTCCAGGATGCACATTGGCATGTTCTTCTTTCTACTCACTAGCTACTGTGCTTTACGTGGCACTCCTTTGAACAATAAATCCTTCTAGTAAAGTCTGTTTTTGTCTGTGAAGCTTAGATTTATCACAAATTTCAAAGTTTACCAAGAAAGTAGTCGACTTACATATCCCTATACAACCTGTACATTTGGATTTAAATGCTTTCCAGAGCTTTATTTCAGCAATTATCAAAAACAAAACAACAAACAAAAAACCATAAAAAACAAAAACAAAAAACCCCACACTTTTGCTTGACTACTATTTATTTCCCTGATATATCACTATTTAATGGCCTTGGAAATTAGTCGGAAAAATCCTCACAGATGCTAAGAAAACAGCAGTGACAATGATGGTCACATAGAGCACTTTGCCCCAGAACAAACACAAATTAACTTGAAAATCTTGGCTACTGGTTCATCCTCAATTGTATCTTGCTCTGAACAAATTTTAAAGTGGCTTTCACCAAGGTTACCTAAACATTGACTATTTTTTCTAATTATTGATTGTTTTTTTTTTTCTTTTTAGAGACAGAGAGCATGAGCAGGGGGAAGGGCAGATGGAGAGGGAGAGAGAACCTTACTTAGGCAAGCTCCACGCTGAGCAGGGGACCTGACTTGGGGGTTGATCCCATGACCCTAAGATCATGACCTGAACTGAAATCAAGAGCCCACTGCTTAACCAACTGAGCCACCCAGGTGCCCCCTCATTGATTTTCATACAAGAGTGTGTTTAAATTTAAAATGACATTGACATAATTTACATAATTTTAGAAGGTTCTCTACAGAACATGTTCAACCTCCTCCTTATGATTCTCTGAGAATAATGCTGAGATGTCCAAGAGACTTGCTAATGTCAGAATGTGTACACATCAGAGAATCAGTGAAATAAAATACCACATGCATTGAGCACCGCTTCGTACCATGTGGTGGAGGTCTCTAAGGAGAACCAACAGGGCTCTTTCTCCATCAAGGTTCTGCACAAATTAAGATGTAGGCATCAGAGAAGAGTAAGGTTGCCCTCCTCACTGGGGGACAACTTCCCCTAGGCTTGCCCTCAAGAGGAATAGGCAGGGCATGCTTGATTTATTTTTACTAAAGGTATCAATCCGACAAATTACTCCACTTGGAGCTGACTGAGTTGAGTAATGGGGTATAGAAAGCCCAGTAGTCCCCAGTAAATTCCCTAAGAATTTTCATGGAAAGTAAGGAGTGGGTAGAAAGTATTTTTCCTTAGTATTGTGGGTGCCCCACCATGATTATTTATAATTACATCTACTACATGCTTATTGTTTTATATCTTTCTTTCTTTCTAGTGAACCAGTAAAGAGTCATCCACTTAGTATTTCTAAAAGCTTTGCCCCACATTCAGTAGGGGTTTCAAAATATTCTCATGTTTCTATGTTGGAGAGTAAAGGTTTGAAGCTCTCCCACGATCCTATAAGACAGAACCTTTTCCCATCCACTACAGAAAACTTATAAAAATGTTCATAGATTCCAAAACTTTCATCAGATTCTGTAAGGGGTGTAGGATAACAAATGGTTAGGAATCACTGTCCTCCAGGGAAAGCAGGACTTTCTTGATACTTTGCTTGGTAAACCCAGCCATCCTGTGTCTCTGAGGACAGACTGTGCTGGGAGAGGGTAAAACTTCATTTTTTTCCCTGGTTGATTTGCTTCTATCATTTCACTTGAGAGTCTTGGAATTATCCTGTCTTACTGCTATTCACATCACATATCCAAAAGTCCTACACTGAAAATGGATAAATCTTCCTAATCCTGGTTGTAACTTGGCCTGAAGCTGATTTCCTATCTGGGGGGAACTTTTCCAAGTTCTTAGAAAAGTTTCTGTTAAATCCTTATTTTATGATGCTATCTCTTTGACTCCAGGCAGACCTTACATATTTGGATTCTTCAGTCTGAGATTGAAGGTTGGGATGGGATTAACTATAGATGAAACACTTTTGCGTGACTATTTATTCAACAAATACTTGTTGAGCATCTACTATGTGTCAGGCACTGTCCTGGGCCCTATGGGCATGAAGATGGATAAGATATGAAGTTTATTTTCAGTTTGGGAAAGGAAGTGGGTTATAGATATTATTTTTATGTATGTTGGGCCAAAGTAAAGTCCATTATATATTCCCAGTAAGTACAGAGCCTGACAGAAAGGACAAGAAATAGAAAACTGGAACTTTAGGGATGTCTGGGTGGTTCAGCGGTTGAGTGTTTGCTTTTGGCTCAGGGCATGAGCCTAAGGTCTGGGATCAAGTTCCCCTTCAGGCCTTGCAGGGAGCCTGCTTCTCCCTCTTCCTATATCTCTGCCTCTCTCTCTCTTTCTGTGTCTATCATGAATAAATAAATAAAATCTTTAAAAAAAGAAAACTGAACTTAAAAAAATTTTTAGTTTTTAAAAATATTTTTAGAGAGATAGAGAGAGTGGGGGAGGGCAGGGAGAGAGAGAATCTCAAGCAGGCTCCATGTCCAGTGTGGAACCAGATGCAAGGCTCAATGTCACAACCCCTAAGATCATGACCCGAGCCAAAATCAAGAGTGAGATTTAACTTACTGAGCCACCCAGGTGCCCGGAAAACTGGAACTTTTAAAACACTTTAAAAATAATTTTATCTATGAGGTTGCAACGTGGATTAAATATCTTAAGCCAGAGTCTGAAAATCTTACTTCCCCCTGGGGTACTAGTAATTTCATTTCCCACCATACTAGTAAATGATTGACCTAAACTGAAGTCAATGCCCCTTTACAGAAGTTGATGCAAATGCTGCCCATTTTTAGTAACAGCATGAACAAAACTGTGCCTCTTCTGAGTTTGCTTGTGTCCTTTCTTAAGTAAGGGGAACTCAAGAAGTCATAATACTCCCACCCTATTGCTCAGCATCCTTCAAAAGTTGGGACCCAAAGCAGGCCCACCTAATTGACCCTCCTACCCTTCTTTGTACAAAAGTAAAATTGTTTTCTATTTCTTTAAGCCTTTTCCTTGGGTGAGGTCATCTGAGGACCTTAAATAATAGCAACTTTTTAAGTCTTCAGCACCTCATATGTCCCTCCCTTTGCACTTCTAAATCTTTCTATATCATGAGCTTCAGAATGTGTCAATGGTGTCTATAAGTGTGAGGAGTATATTTATCCTCATAACATTATTGAGCAAGTAATGTTTGCAAGAAATAGTGCAAGGTGTCAGGAACATGTAGTGAACTGACCATAGTCTCTGGAGTTGTGGAACTTCACTTAGTAGAATAGACGTTAGACACATAATGGCATAAGTAAATGGTAGTTGTAACAATCCCTATAAAGGAAATGGGCATGTGTGCGCCACACACACATTACTATGAGAATGCAGAACTTTGTGACCAAATTTACATTGGGAAATCAGGCAAGATCCTTCTATAGAAATGATGTTACACTGTTTTTTTTTGTTGTTGTTGCTTGTTTGTTTGTTTTTTAAGATTTTATTTGGGCAGCCCGGGTGGCTCAGCGGTTTAGCTCCTCCTTCAGTCCAGGGCGTGAACCCGGAGTCCCGGGATCGAGTCCCACATCAGGCTCCTTGTCTGCCTCTCTCTCTCTCTGCCTCTCTCTCTGTCTCTATGAATAAATAAATAAAATCTAAAAAATTATTTATTTATATTTTCATGAAACATACAGACAGAAAGGCAGAGACGTAGGCAGAGGGAGAAGCAGGCTCCAGGCAGGGAGCCCGACGTGGGACTCGATCCTGAGACCACCGATCACACCCTGAGCCAGGGGCAGGTGCTCAACTGCTGAGCCACCCAGGCATCCCGATGTTTCAGTTTTGATCAAAAGGATGGAAAGACATCATCTGTCCTGAGAAGGGAGCATAACAGGACACCTGCCTCTGATGTACTCATGGAACATACCTTTCTAGAAATATGAAAATATTGTTTCTGATTCAGACCTTCTTCAAAATTGTGTGAACGGAAAATTCTTAATCCTTAAAGTGATTCAAAATGGTGACTTCAGTTTAAGTAATAATAAAAGGAGGATTAAAAAAAGTAAAAAATAAAAGGAGGATTAGTAATCACTTGATTTTTGTTACCAAAATACCTAATGCCACCTGTGGTGTTATTAACCTCACCGCAGAGTTGAGATAGCATGATGAACTAGGAAAACAGCTCTCCATCATGCTGATGATGCTTAGGTTAAGACCAGTGTTACTTGTGGTATTTATAACCATTGCAGGCTATGTGCCTTTGTTTTTGCCAGAACTATCTTTGCATTACACTCCATCAACGTTAAGTCTTTATAGTTTAGGTGTGAAAATAAAACATGGCAGGAAAATAAAGCATTTCCTGTTTTAACATCTGGCTATTTCCCCTGTATGAAATAATTCACAGCAATCTAAAAAGTGAGTAACAATCATTAGATATCTGAGGTTCCAGGGACAAAGGCACACCACCGGGGGTGGCTTGAGCTAAGTGCCAAAGATGTGGCATTTTGGGGTGCACATTAGAAAGCAGTTAAGATGATTCTAGTATGCAAGAAAAATAGATGCAATGTGCCCCACAGATAAATTCTCATCCCAAATCTGATCTTGTTTTTCACTCAAAAGCCACCCAATGTCACCACATTTCCACTCTCTAGCTTACTTCTACCCTAAATTTCTATCTTCTATTTTCTATAGTCTATTTTCAAGCATCTCCATGGCTTTGATGGCATATCCCTTTATCTTGATTCTGTGAATTACTTAAGTAATAAATGTTTTGTTCCTCAGCAATAATGTGCTTGATAATATATGTAGCATAGTATGTAATGATCAATGTCTTGAACAGAATAAATTAATCTAACTTGGGAAATTTTAACCTGTTTCTTTTTTTTTATAGTTTAGTGGCATTTGGAAAATACACAAATTTCTGATTTGAACTCTTGAACTAGATATGGTATTCTAAAAACAACATTAACTTTATTAATTTTTAAGATACTCTAACAGTTAAAAGGCAACAAACTGTAGTTCTTAGTAACAATTGCTGTGGAATCAGGTGGACCTGGGTTCAAACAAACTTGGTAAGAATCTCACCTTATTACTTTATCATGATGACCATAGTGTATGTGTGGACTTGGTATTGTATTTGGGCAAGGCTGTCCCCCAACATTTGTAGGACTTGGGCCAGCAGCACCTGGCTGGCTCAGTCGGTTATGTATCTGATTCTTGGTTTCAACTCAGGTCTATGATCTCAGGGTTGTGAGCTTGAGCCCCAGGTCAGTCTGGCTCTGTGCTCAGTGGGGAGTCTGCTTGAGATTCTCTCTCTCTCCCTCTGCACACCCTTCTCAAAAATAAAATTAATAAATAAAATCTGTAGGGATTGGGCCAGAGGACAAATGGAGATCCACATATGACATGTCTAAATATGTAAAAGTTATAAATGACACTAACAAACTGTTAAATAAAAATTTGGTCTACCCTTCTGCCTTGAAAAATACATCCTCATAATGCCAGTATTCAAAAATATGTGTAAAGATGTATTTTTCATATGGCCAGAATTGGCAAAATATCAGACAAAGCAGTTTATTTGTTATTACATATCTAGAAGTTCTGCTGATGGGCCAATGAGGTTTAGATGAACAATAAAATAAAGACCTATAAAGATTTATAATTATTATTCTATAAAATTTATTTTGATGCCATTTTAGCAAAATCACTAGTCATGTTTTAATTAAGATTTTCATGTAAATTGTGTTCTATTGTCAGTAATGATCTAAGGAGTAAAAATAAATAAAAACTATTTCTAGCCAAAGGATATGTATCTATAGAATTTTTTCATAAAAATGTAAGTTTTGTGTAGGTTTTCAGATATTTTTTTTCTTTTAAAAAAGCCAAACTTGCCTTTTAAAATTCAAAGTTAAGATACAAATTATAATTAATTAGTATTGTGTTTAAATCACAATCATTAAATATAACTAAGCTTTTAAAATTCACTCTTTTGAAGATGCAATTACATCTTATTAAAATTTTACAAAAATAAAATGCTTCACTATTCTAGTGTTCAGTGCATGCAGATGTCAACTCGTAGAACAAGTGTTGTGCTGGAGCATTGGTGTGCATCTCTACTGTGTTCAGCAGTGCTATGTTGGCAGCTTGAAATAAGTTATGGTAGAAGTATCTAAACTATGAAAACCAGCTAACACTGCAAATTGGACTCTTTGTCCCCTCCCCCATCTCCAGAAAGCCAATTGTTAAATATTTGGCAGCATAGTACTGAGTATTATGTTCCCCCCCAAAAAATGTATTTCAGAACTTTTCAGATATTAAGAGAATCAATGCTTCTAAGAGTTAAACATGATGAGGGGGGATCAGTATCTGAAGATGTGTCAACAATGGGATTCTTAGTTCTTTCATGAGCGTTTCAGTGGAAGGGTAGAGAGGAAAGAAAGGCAGACTGACTGGTCTATGTGAAGAGTAAGGGAAAATGAAGTTCAAATCTGAAGTGTAAAAAAAATCGAGAACTGTAGCTACAAGGGAGGCAGATGGGATGGAGGGTCACTAGTTCATTGAAGGTGAACTGTCGCTGACAATATATATTCTTTTACATTGATCAGAATCAAGTACTGGGGATATTTAAAAAGCAAATGCTTATTGAAATCTATATCATAAAATCTTCTCATGAGAATAGCTTCCTAGAACATGAATAAAGTTTGTGTCACTTAGATCCAGGAAGATTTAGGAGGTTGGGACTATATTTAGAATATTCATATAAAATTAAGTATTGTTTCAACATATAAGGAATAGTTTTATCCTAAAGTCTCTTAGTCCTTTGATGGTACATTTGTGATGATATACATTAAAGAAATGGATTTTGGAACAGAACTGTGTCAAACTGATAGCCAGTGGTGTCTATACATCTGTAAAACAAAAGTAAAATCTGAGTTAATATCTTAACAGTAATGACAAATATTATTAGTCAAAATAATAAGATGCCTGAAGTTCCAAAAGAATTAATTAAAAAGATGAAGATAATAGCATTGATGGAGTCTTGCAATTGCCTGGAACTATGACAAGTACATGTTTCATTTGATTTTCTTTTTAGAACATCATCTCCAAAGCACCATGTGGCAGGAACTGTTAATTATTTCCACTCACTCGATGGATGATTCGAGAACTGAAGTAATTTGGTTAGGTTCACAGAGAAGGAATTTGAATTCCAGAAATCTTACTGGTTCCAGATAGTTCAAAAAGCAGATCTGGGCTTTTCTTTTCCAGATCAAAGAATTGGCTATGATATCTCCCCCCCTCCCCCCGATATAGATCACAGGTCCTTGAGAATAGACATGGATTCTTTTTCATTTTTTTATCCTTATCACTTAGCAGCATAGTGTCTGTACACAGCATTTGCTTGACTAACATATATTATACTGAATAGACAGGAACTACCTCATTTTTTTCCTATTATTCTCATGTGAAAACACAGGAATTATACTGCATTAAATCTTAGCAGCAAAATCAACATTCGGAAAAATCCAAATGAAGTTCTAAGTCTTGGAGAATGTTTCTATTGTAGCCTACCTGGGAACTTTGCCTAAAATCTGAGTACCATCCTTATCATCCCTGTCTAAATATTCCTGCCTCTTGCAAAGCTGTATCACTAGAGGCTTATCATCTCTAGTGTAATCCTTTGGCAAATGAGATTAAAAATCAAAACAAAACAAAACACAAAACTACACATTACCTGAAACCAAAGACAAAAATGTGATCACAATGAGTTTGAAAGAAGACTACTACTGGTATAGTCTGTGAGATCGCTCATGTTTTCATGGCATCTGGGCATCTGTGTGTATTAATTTCCAATGTGATTTCTCCTATTAAGTGAAAAAATATTAAATCTGATCCAAAATATTTTCTATGAGTAAAATAACTCCAAGTTAAAAAATATCTGTGGTGAATGAAGAAGAAATATAAAGAGAGACGTCAGTTGGACAGACTCCATCTGTTCAGTTTAGTTTGGTATATCATTACAGTATTTACTCCTGAAGTCAAAAGGAATTTCAGTTATGATTTAGATTGCCACGTATCCATGTTACAACAGGAAGACTTGGAGCTTCTCACATACTTGCAGAACTCAGATAGTGCCCATGAAACCTACAAGGAGAGTCTGGGAGTAAGAAAAAGTGGGATTTGTGCAACTTCTTTTAGGAGCCAAGTATGTATTAGGCTCGCTAACATAAGACTTTTCATTTCATTTAGTAGTATTCTGTGGAGCCTATAGATTTCACCTCTTGGAAGACATATGGGTGTCATTTGGGTTGCAAGGATCAATGAATCTTTCTGGTTAACACAAGGAAGGGTTTATAGTTCTAAGGAATTCAAGGGGAAAAAAAAAAAAACCCTTAAAAGACCCTTAGCAACAATTTCTATGTCATCTGTCTACTCTTCCTTTGACAGTGACTCGGCACTTAGGCTCTACATTTCCTGAGTCATCTTGTCACTTCCCTCTCAGTTGTCAGATCAAAGAAATCATTTTCTACTCTATATTTCTATATCTATAGCTTCTATGTATTTTTAAAAATTTTTTATAGCTTCTATTTATTAACATTTCAGCTCATTCATAATTACTCTGTGACTTACAACTTTTTTTCTTCATCATCTTTTAGTTTGTTTGCCAGTTACTAAATTCTTCTGTATGACTCTATTCAAATCTCCAAGAAGGAACAATCCCATTGACCTAGTTCTTTCTTACTTGGGCTGAGTTTTTTGAACTTAAGTTACTTCATTACCATTGGTAAGCCTCTGGATTACTTATCATTAAATCAGATGTCCAACCCTACCCTAGTCAGTTAGGACCATGAAAGGGTGTTTAAACAATTCAATGAGAAAAAATAGTCTCTTCAACAAAAGGTGCTGGATAGCCACAAAATAATAACAATGGACCCTTACCTCACACCGTATACAAAGATTAACTATAAATGGACTAAAGACATAAAAGTAAGGCTCAAACTATAAAATTATTAGAAGAAAACATAGCTATAAGTCTTTGTAACCTTGGAAAAGGCAATGATTTCTTAGGTAATGACACCTAAAGTGGAAGCTGAAACAACTTCATCAATATATTAAAATCTTTTGTGCTTCAAAGGGTACCATCAAGAAAGTGAAAAGACAACCCACAGAATGGGAGAAAAATTTTGCAAATCAATATCTGGTTTGTATCTAGAATGGACTTGTATCTAGACTATATAAAGAACTCACAACTAGGTAATAACTGGAGAAATGGCCCAATTAAACAATGGGCAAAATATATAGACATTTCTCCAAAGAAGTATACAAACGGACAATAAGCATATTAAAAGATGCTCAATAGGGGATCCCTGGGTGGCGCAGCGGTTTAGCGCCTGCCTTTGGCCCAGGGCGCGATCCTGGAGACCCAGGATCAAGTCCCACGTCGGGCTCCCGGTGCATGGAACCATGCTTCTCCCTCTGCCTGTGTCTCTGCCTCTCTCTCTCTCTCTTTCTCTCTCTCTCTCTGTGACTATCATAAATAAATAAAAATTAAAAAAAACAAAAAAAATAACACTATACATTAAAAAAAAGATGCTCAATATTATTAGCCACCAGAAAAAATGCAAATTAAAATCACGGTGAGATATTATTTCATATCCACTAGGAAGGCTATAGTAACAAAAAGGAAAGGGAATAATCAGTATTAATCCAGTATTGGTGACAATGTAGAGATATTGGAGTTTCATCCACTGCTGGTTGGAGTATAATATGATGCAACCATTTTAGAAAAGGGTTTGGCAGTTCTACAAAAGGTTAAACATAAAGTTACAATGTGGTGCAGTAATACTCTTCCTAGGTATATACTCAAGAGGCTTGAGAATACAGGTCAACACAAAAACTTACATGTTAGGTGTTCATAGCAGCTTTCTTCCTAATAGCCAAAAACTGGAAACAACTCAACAAATTAAACAATTAATTTCCAAAAACTGGAAACATCAATTGAAAAATGAGGATAAATAAAGGGTGGTATATAATGAAATGAAATATAATGAAATATTTTTCAGCAATAAAAAGAAATAATGTGCCAACACATACTACAACACGGATGAACCTTGAAACATTATGCTAAGTGAAAGAAGCTGGTCACCAAGTACTCCGTTTATATAATTCCATTTATATTAAGTGTCCTAAATAGACATCCAATTTTTAGAGACCTCAAGTAGATTATTGGTGGTTTAGGCTTGGGGAAGAAGAAGAGGGGTATTGAGAGTGACAACTGAAGGATGTGGTGTTTCTTTTTGGAGTAATGAGAGTGTTCTAGATTTGACTGTGGTTATGGTTGCACAACTCTGTGGTTATGGTTATAGTGAATGCCCCTGAATTATATATATGGAATGGGTGAATTGTATGGTATGTGCATTATGTCTCAATTAAGCTGTTTTCTTTTTTTAATTTATCTGAAAGAGAGAGAGAGAGCATGGGCAGGGGAGAAAGGAGGGGGAAGAACAGATTCCCTGCTGAGCATGGAGCTCGACTTGGGGCTCGATTCCAGGATCCTGAGATTATGACCTGAGACAAATGAAAGCAGACATTTAACCTACGGAGCCTCCCAGGTACCCCTTAAGCTGGTTTTTTTTAAAGCTCGGTTCCTTCCCCACTTGCTATCACAAAGTAAGTTGCCCAAGTTAGAAATTTGAAAGGCATCTTCAATTCTTTCCTGACTCATCTTTCACTTTCACTTAGACGACATTTATTCAATTTCCAAATCTTTTACATTCAACCTCCTTAATATCTCTAAATCTTTCCTTTTTACTTCACTTTTATTACCATTGGTTGAATTCAAGCCGTCACCCTTTATTCCCTGGATTGCTGCCTTCTTTTCCTGTCTTTTCCGCTTGTCCCTAATGAGGGCCCCCTCCATGCTACTACAATGATGATCTTTCTGTAACATCAGTATGATTATGCCTATAATAACCACTTAATATGACATCAATGCCTCTTTACAGATAGGATAAATTTCACGATCCCTTGGCTTAACATGCATGGCTCTTTATGAATTAGTAATGCTCATCTCTATGGTTCCAAGCTAATCCCTCTCTCTAGCCATCTATATGAAACTACTTGTAACATTTTGAACTTGCCATTTGGTTTTAAATCTGCAGGTCCTAGCACATTTACAAGGTCAATATGTCTCTGTTGAAAAATAGGTAAAATAAATGAGAATTACAGATTTTTAAAAAAGATTTTATTTATTCATGAGAAACACAGAGAGGAGAGAGAGAGGGGCAGAGACACAGGCAGAGGGAAAAGCAGGCTCCATGCAGGAAGCCCGACATGGGACTCGATCCCAGGTCTCCAGGATCACGCCTGGGGCTGAAGGTGGCGCTAAACCTCTGAGCCACCAGGGTTGCCCCAGAATTACAGATTTGAATATTACTATATCCATACATTGGAAGCTCTCCTTTTATAAGTAGTAGTTTAATATCTAGAGTCTTTGGGCTTTAGCCCCCAAAGAACCAAATCAAGCATCATGGGGATTGCGTATTTTTTCCTTTTTAGTGTGTCATCATGAGATAGATATGTACTGGCATGGGGGGTGGGGATGAAAAGGAAACGGGTTCTTGAGAGAAGGAAGCCAAGCAGGAGTAATAGCTGTCATGGATGGAAAGAGGACACTATTTGCCACCCAGAAGCTGTGTCCTCTCTGAGCACTGAACAGAGCCAAGCACATTATCAATATTTTGCAAGAAACGAATTATTTTTCACATTAAGTGAATTTTCATTGTACTATAGGACATTTTTCAGTTGTGTAGGGAGGTGTCTTAAAAGATTCTTTTAGGGTATCCCTGGGTGGCTCAGCGGTTTGGCACCTGCCTTTGGCCCTGGGCCTGGTCCTGGAGTTCCAGGATCCAGTCCCGCATCGGCTCCCTGCGTGGGGCCTACTTCTCCCTCTGCCTGAGTCTCTGTCTCGGTCTCTGTTTCTCTCTCTGTCTCTCACGAATGGATGAATACAATCTTAAAAAAAAAAATCTTTAAAAAAATAAAAAATAAATAAAAGATTCTTTTAATCTTTTGGGTGTTTCTATTATTCACAGCATAGATCTTTAGCTTATGTTAATAACCAGGTTATTTGAGCTGTATCTTGATTTGCTCTCTGTTCATTGATTTTATTTTGTTCACTTTAGGTATAATAATGACTGACCCTTGAATGGTTCTGGGAGTGACCCATTCTGGTTAGATCATGAAGATTGTTACTGATATTTGATAAATAAACTTTCATATGACTGCAATGTCAAGATGGATGATACTCCAACCACATTTTTTTTTCAACCACATTTTTAACCCCCTTTTACTAATAAATAAGATTGAACTACTCCTTGATTAACCGAAAAAATTCTGTTCTGATGTAGTCAAACCAATCGGAATCAAGACCACATTAATGATTATTTCAAAAGTATCCTCTAAATACTTTTTTGAATTAAAAGTCAGTTTAATTGAAACAAGTAATCATCAGATATTTCTTGCTTTCAATGAGGAGCAGATAGTCATAGAGCTATAGCGATCAACTCTATTTTGCAGTTATGTACTTAATCTTTGAAGACACAGAACACTCTAAGAATCAGACATCTTACAAGAAGATTACCCTTTGTATACACAAAAATGAGATAGAGGAAAGTATTTATAAGATGAATAGAAGAACATGTTATTCCCAGCCACTGAATTGCATTTTTCTTCTAATTCTCAGAAATTGAGACAAAAGGTGTTCTTTTTGCACATTGCCAAAAGGTCAACAAATAAGGATTCTTTTGTAGTAGAGAGGAGATGAATTTTAGAGCCTAGGCCTTCCCACCCTATTCTTTTATTCCCTCATACATTAATATATGACACACTTGAGCAACTGTCTTTCTTTCAATAGGAGTGTCTTCAAATGTCTAAAGAAAGAATCACCCTGAGACACTGAGCTCCTATAATTAGGATTGATATGTCAAGAGCAATTACTGTGTAATCTCTGTTTCTATCGCATGGGGGTAAGGCTTTTTCAAGAACATTCTCAAATGTTTATATTATCCTTGTGCTCTCAGCATGAAAATACACACAGGTACACACATACATGGACTCTGTGACACACTCCACTTGTGCCCTCATGCACCTACACATAATTCTTTTGGTGTGAAGGAATATTTCTTAAAGCCGTTGTTTCAGAGAGCTGTCTTCCCTGCCTTTCTCTAGATATCTTGGAAAAGTTTTGAGAAACTATGGGTTCAACAAAAATCCTTGACCTTTTCTGACCCTTTTGAAAATGTAAATTCTTAAAAAATTATAATGGCTTATTTCATTCCCATCATTCAGAGCTACTGAATACATTTGAATATACTGAATATGCAATCATGGAAAATTAGTATGGCATTTACCTTTTTTTAATTTAAAATTTAAAACATTTTAAATACTATCACTCTTGGACACTTATGCTTTTTAAATTTTTTGTTAGACATGGAAATAATTAACTTAAAAATGCTTTTTTATCCTTATTCTCATAGCAAAGAATCAATGGATAAAAAATGAAATCCTAAAAACATAGTCCAATTTAAAAATAAAGGCTGCTTTAATACTGTGTGAACCTAGTACTTCTAGATTCTAGCTATGTAGATGAGTTGCAAAGCAATGAACCAACTGACTAAAGAAAAAAAGATCTGAGTCAGTTCCAACAACAGAAACCTATCCTACTCATGTAATTTTAAATTTACAAAAATTTGAAATTTTTGCTTTTATGTTCCTTTTTAAAATGAGCCTTTAAATATCTATTTATAATCTTTTTTCTCTCTCTCACAAATGTCACAATTGTGAAATCAGTGCAGTTTTTCTAATATTTCAGAATACTCCCATAGTTATCACCTTTGTGTGCCACTTTCTGCATAGAGAGATCATACTAACAATGTGTATTATGCACTCATTCAACCACTCTCCTTCTGTCCACTCAACACTGATTATGTACCATGCAATGCTGTGTGCTAAGGATAAAAACAAATCTGAGACAGTCGTTGCTGGAGGCCTAACATAAGCACAGTCCCACATAATGCAATTTCTAACTGGGCACAGGCATACAGCACAGAATTGCAAAGCATTCTCATCGTTATCATCACATTCAAATTTATTTTTGTTTTTTATTGCTTATGTCACTATTTGACATAGTGTTTATATGAACGTCTTGTTGTCTTTTCCCCTCAATAAAATTTTACTTCCTTGAGAGTAAAATAAGATCTCTTTTTATAACTGCTGTAGCTGTAGTATCTGCAGGAATGCCTGTCATGTAGTGGTTTTCCAACAAATATTTGTTGAATGAATAAACAAATGAATTCATGAACATATGAAATGAATGATGGAATGCATAAATGGATGAATGGATGAATGAGTGAACAAATGCAGAGGTTTGCCATCAGGTACGCATGTTTTCACACTGGAGCAGTAAGCTGTGGAGATATTGTGAGCTCTCATGTTTTGAACGGCAAGCAAGCATTCACCAGATGGGCAAAAGAGAAAATATCTTAGGGATAGGGAGGAGAAGGTGCCGTGTACTGGAGATAGAGGGATTGGCTATGTCTGGGAACTGAAAGTCACGTTTAGTTTAGCTAGACAGTAGGTATATCTGAAGGAAAGTATGTATCAGAAAATGACTTGGTTCTATTATAGTAGGAAAAAAAAAAGAGAAAATGAATGAATTTAGGGACTTAGGGACAATGTAATGTGTAGAGATGAATATTTCATCAGGTTTATTAAGTTCCTGGAGATATGGTTGGTCATAATTTTTGTATATGTTGTAATATTATTGCTATTTGTTCTTATTCTATTTTTTTTCTTGTGGTTTAATTTTTTAGATCCTGTACCAATTCCCTTATCATTAGAGGAAATTAAATCCTTTTGTCAGAGGAACTAATGATCACACAAAAGCTGTGTATGGTTTTCAGGTCTTTGAAAGAGGTTTATTACCCAGAGAGCAGAAACACAGAAACACACTTGTTCATCATTATTTATTTCATCAATCTTTACATGTTGGGTATGGTTCTAGACCAAGTATTCATAAGCTGTTCCGGTAGAGCTTAGGCTTTACAGAGCACATACAAAGTCCTAATTTCCCGATTCTGTCATGGTCAGGTGAAGCAGTCATGGACAACACATAAATAAGTGGATGTGATTGTATCCAATACTATTTATTATGGACATGGAGATTTGAATTGTATGTTGTCATGTGTCACTCTTCTTCTTTTGATCTTTTTCAACCATCTGAAAATGTAAGAACTTTTCTTAGCCCTTAAGCCATATAAAAAACAGGTGGTGCAAATTTGGCAGTTGGCCCTAGTTTGCCAGTCCTTGGTATATAACCAAAGGAGAAAAAATGTCTCTTCTCTCATGAAACTTACATTGTAGCTCACAATAAGCAAAGATGGTTATGAGTGCTATTAAAATAAAAAAGAGAATAAGGAGGATTGGGATTGATAAAAGTGTGTGTAAGCCAGAGGATGTGTGTGTGTGTGTGTGTGTGTTTGTGTGTTATTTCAAATAACTTAACTAGGGAAGATTTCTCTGATAAGGTGGCATTCGGCCTGAGTGAAATGAGGGAGTAAGCCATGTGGATGCCTGAGGGAAGAGAGTTCAAGGAGGAAGGGCAGGAAATGTACAGCCCTGAGGCAGGAGCATGCTTACAGTGTTCTGAAGCTGGAAGTGCAGTTTCAGATGTGCAGATGCAACAGGGTACATGAGGAGTAAGCAGCTGACAGCAGGAGACATGAAGCCAGCAGACGTGCTCACACAAAAATACAAGGACCTAGAAAGAGTTCTACTTTCCCTGAGTCCAATCATCTCTGAAGCCAGGGCTCCACTATGGGCAACAAAGGGCCTTTAGTCATTAAGCCAGTTTGAGTTGAGTTTCTTCGCAAATAAAAGGAATGATGTTATATCTCTAAACATTTAAAAACTAGAAATCCCCAAAGATGTGTGTATGCTACTTGACAGCTGACATTTCTAGATATTTCTGAAGCTCCCACCCACAGGCGAGAACACTGAGGCTCATTTTTTTTGCCTTAATCTCTCTCTTCCCAGCCATAAGATTCAATAAGTCTCAAGTTACACACAAAAAGGGTCTGGAAAAGGAAAGGTGTAACGACTACACCTATGGCGACAGGTATCAGTAGATGAATGAAAAAAATGAGCAAATAAATGAATGAATCCACATGTTAATAAAAAAGTACTGTTCATTCATAAGGAAAGCAGTATTATTATTGTTTTCTCTAAGGAAATCACTCATGAGCATACCATAAGGCTCCTGTAATTAACTTAGAGATACTAGTTAAAGCTTCCTATGTACACAAATGCCTGCATATAGTTACTTCTGGCCCACTCCAGATCCTTAATGTCCAGTAACAGGATCAGCAGGGTGACAGATTATACGGGAGAAGCAACTCAGTGTAGTTAAAACATATTCCTGTCATAATCATTTATTTTATTTTAAGAAATTGTGTGTAAAATATTCACACCATAAAAGATACCATTTTAAGTGTATAATTCAATAATTTAATTCAAATGTATAATTCAATTCAATGTAAAATTCATTTATACCATTGTGCAACCATCACCATCATCTTCAGAACCGTTTGCCTCTTCCCAAACTAGAACTCTGAACCTATTAAACACTGACTCTTCTTCCTCTGACCCCCAGTTTCTAGTACTCATCTTTCTATTTTCTCTGTCTATGACTTGACTGCTCTAGGTACCTCATAGAAGTGGAATCAGACAGTATTTGTCCTTATGTGATGGGCTTGTTTCACTTAGCACAATGTCCTCAAGTTTTACCCATTTTGTAGCATGTCTCAGAATTTCCTCCCTTTTAAAGGTGAAATAATATTGCATGTATAGTCCACATTTTGTTTATCCATTCATCAGTTAATAGTCACTTGTGTTGTTTCCATCTTATGGCTACTGTGAATAATGCTGCTATGAACATGCGTATGCAAATGTCTCTTGAATTCTTTGTTTTTTAAGATTTTATTTATTTATTTGAGGGAGAGGGAGTGAGAGCACAGAAGGAGAAGGAGGGGAAGAAGCAGACTCCCTGCTGAGCAGAGAGCTCAATGGTGGGACTTGATCCCAGGACCCTGAGATCATGACCCAAACCAAAGGCAGAAGCTTAACTGAGCCACCTGGGCACCCCAAGTTCTTGTTTTTAATTCCTTGAGTATATACCCAGAAGTGGAATTGCTGGATCATGTGGAAATTCTATTTTTAATTTTTTCTCAAAATTATTTTTATATCCTCTTCTTTTCATTTTTTGGTATATGGTTTCTTCTAATTCATTGGCATTGAATCTTGAATCTAATGAAACAATACCTCAGTGACTTTAAGGGAATGATTTTAGGAAATAAATATCAAAAATAATTCCTGTCGCCAATTAGCAAATATGTTGCAAAGTATACATAATCCACTTGTTTCATTCAAATAAACCATTAGAACTAGTCATGAAAACAAAACTTCATCCTGCTAACATCTCTGAATGTGATATAACTACTCTTGGAATCTTGAACTGAAACAGAAAAAAAGATATGTCAGGCCACCCAAGATAAATTGAATAACATTTCATTATTGAAAGGGATTTTAATAGATTTTTTTTTTCAAAGGAGCGATCCTTATTAATGCTAGAACTGGGTTTCAGCTGACAAGAGTTTCTTCTGAGCCTAGAGCCTGTTTGCCTAACACAAATCTTTCTTTGGATACAGGCACATATAAACTGGTGATAATAATAATTATTATAAATGCAAACTACAATGTTGATAGTTTACTACGTGCCCATTACTGTGATGAGCATTCCACTGTACCTTATGAAATACAATAGATCTGCGAGGCAGTTTTTTATGATTCTCATTGCAGCAGACTCTGCTGCTCTCTGCTGATATATTCTTTCCTCTTAAATGACTGCAGTTCTGTGTTTCAGCTGGACACGTGACTGGTCAGAAGGCACTTCTAAGCCTCCCTTATAGCCCCATTGGGCTAATGCAATATGAACAGAAGTGATGTGTATGACATCTGGGTCGTGCCCTTCAAAAAGAAATACATGTGCGCTTCCTTGGCACTGGGGAGAACTGGAGTGACCACCTAGAACCCAGAGAGGAAAAACTATGTGTTAAGGAGGACGCAGCCTCTAGCCAGTCAGTGAACTCTGGACTACTTCATAAGACAAATCAATTTGTAACTTTTTGAACGCATCATTCTTTAGGGGTTCTGCTTTAGTGCTTAGGCCTTAAACTAAGCAATATAATTTCTTTTGTCGATGAAGGATTATTGGTTAACTTGCCTGCCGCCTCTCATCCTGGGAACATTACATGCACCATCCTCAGTGTTTCCTCTACCATCTCAGTTTCTACAAAACAAGGTATATGTTGCGTACCTCAAGGCAGCGGGAGAAACAAAGTGCATCTGGTAGGGAGGAGCTGAACTAATCAGGATGTCTGGCATATAACAAGGTGTGGGTGGTAGCCAGAGCCCATACTTAGGAATTGCAGACAGAACTCTAAAATCAGTGTTGCATGGCCAGGGAAATGAGCTAAAGACATAGCTATTAGACTTTATTCGGTCAGGGTCCGTAAAACAGCTCTGCTTACAGCACCTTCAGGCTTCCTTGTCTGCCTATATCCTCATGGTGCAGACCGAAAATCCCTTAGCTTGCTATACATGGCCTGCTTAATCTCTTTCTAATTTATATCTCTAGGTTCATCTTCTCTCCAGCCTAACTGTGTGCTTCCCATGGCTCAAGAGCAGCGAATTATTTTTCCTTGAATGTAAATGTTTTCACAGCTTTGTCCTCGCATGTCCCTTAGTAGTGTTAAAAATGGTCTTTTCTCTGAGCTTTCTCCATTTGATAAACTGATTCATCCCTCAAGGCTCTTTATCAGCATCACTCTGTTTGTGAGGTCTTTTCTGACTCTCCCAGGCCTAGGTAAGAACCACTTACTTTTATGTGCTGCGAGGTATCATCCACTTATTTATAATATAGCACTAGTACTATGTGGCCAAGGACTATGTGCTTTCTGAAGGTAGGAAGTTAAATTTCTAAGTGCAGAGCTCAAGAAAGCACTTGGCGTGGTTAGTTACTTCATGGAAGTATGCTGGGTAAAAAAATGATAGATTATGTTAAGGTATGCCTAGTAGATTGAAGTAAAATATAAAATAAGTATAGCTTATTATACAATCCATATTAGAGATGGTAAAATAATTATTGTATTATTTTACATTTGTAAATGTTGCAATGTATTAGCATTATTATTTTACATTTGTACATACTGAAATGCATTAGCACTTTATTACCTCTCTAAATGTTTAGATCAGCCTGCCAACAAAATGATTCTTTTGTACAGGAAAAATAATTTGATCAGTGATGAGAAAATACATTATTTGCTTTTGACTATTGTAATTAACTAGGCAAAAACAGAGCAAAACAAAAACATTCTGGTTGAATTTCAATATGTGAAGAAAGTCACTGTTTCTGGACTTTAGAATTTTCACTTGGTTATTTGGGTGCTACTACAAAAAAATTGAGTTACTCTGGATTCTCTTCTAAAATGTTTCTCATTTCTATAAAACACTTGACAATCAGACCAACTTATGAAATACTAATCAACAATACCCATGAAATAAATTGTTGGAAGCTATTCACTGGAATCCTCTTTAAGGAATGAGAGGTATTGGTAATTAGTGGTATCAGTTAGGGTTAATTAGTTTGAAATGAAGAGAGTTGAAATTCTTGATGCAACAAAGTCATCTTTTCAGGATGTACTTTCTATTTTAAAAAGAGATTGATAAAAGTTGCTATAGCCCAGCTTCTACGCCTCACTCGTCTTTCTGTCATTAGTGCTGTCCAGGTCTTAAAATACAGCGATTTAAATCTCTCTGAATGCCAGAAGCAACAAAGTCTGGAGGTCCAGTGAGCAGCCTGTGTACGGCATTGTTGGATAAGCAGACTCTCCGCCTTAGAGCGCTAGAGGGGGAAATAGTCCCTGTGACTTTTTATGGAGAAACCTACTCTAGGATTCTGACTTTAGATAAAGATAGGCACCGAGTCTTTTATTTTTATGAGTTTCACACCCTTTCTTATGAAGAAGTAACAATTAGAGATCTCTTTGGAAGGATAGCTAATACAATTTTATATAATTAAAATTTCAAGCTGTAATAATAAATATGAAAATTAAAATTGGCTATTAACACAACCACTTAATTGTTTTGAAAGGCCACTTTGCCCAACATATGTTCTGAAAAATTTCAGAAACAGGCTGCAAAGTCATAGAAGACATTTGTGTCTACCTCCAGGTACTACAACCAAAGCTCTAGTCAAGGTATAGAATGTTACCAGTGCTTTAAAAGTTTCCTCATGGGATCCCTGGGTGGCGCAGCAGTTTAGTCCCTGCTTTTGGCCCAGGGTGCGATGCTGGAGAACCAGGATCGAATCCCACGTCGGGCTCCCGGTGCATGGAGCCTGCTTCTCCCTCTGCCTGTGTCTCTGCCTCTCTCTCTCTCTCTGTGACTATCATAAATAAATAAAAAAATGAAAGAAAAAAAAAAAGAAAGAAAGTTTCCTCATGCCCCTTTCCAATTAATCCTGCCACCAGATCCTCCAGAAGCAACTATTATTCTGATTTTTTTTTCCCTACCAGAGATGGGTTTTGCCCATTCTGGGACCTCACATAAATAGAATCCTATGACATGCACATTTTGAGTTTGGCTTCATTTACACCTCAAGGGTTTGGTGATTCATCAATGTTGTCATCTGTATTAGTAGTTCAGGGCTTGTGATTGCAGAGTAGTATCTGATTGTATAGATCTACCATGCTTTGTTTCTCTATTCTCTTATTGATAGATACCAAGGCCCTTTCTGTTTTTTGTTTTTTTTGTTTTGTTTTGTTTTTTGTTTTTTTGGATATTATGACAAAGTCGTAAATGTTTTTGTGAACATAGGTTGTTCTTTTTATTTGACATGATGGAAGATATCACGATGGGGATTATTGGGAGGCAAAATCTAGTCAGCAGACACTTCTTGAAACCTCTGCTGGTACCCAAGGAAACCATCTGATTGCCTATGTAACAGGCTGGGGCCTGCATCTCTTGTGTTGCTCTTGCCAGCCTCATGCCCCAGGATTGGGATTCATGATTCACCCACATTCTTTAGTGTTTCCAGATGACATGATGAGCAGATTCGCTTGTCACTCTTACAGATGCAGGCTGCCCTGCATTTCGTGAGATTGTGTGTTGATTTCTGCCCAGAGTCAGATTGGGAAATTGTTTAACTTGTGTGACTCTGGGATGAAGGTTGGATCTCTTATTCTCTTCTTCCCCTTCACTGCCCAGCAAACTACGGTTTATTAAAAACTCTTTCTGGATGCCCACGTGTAGTCAGGAATCCCAGTCTCATATTTCTAAAATGTAGACTAATTAATTATTATTCAAATAAGTCACGAGAATGTTTGGAGGGATTAGCAAAGCATATGGTAGCTATTAGCATAATGTACAAAATGTTCTTAATCCATTCTTATTTAATTAGTATATGTGAACATAAAATGGAATGAGCTTTAAGTGTTTGGATGAAGTAGATCAAAATGCTATTTCTGTTTTCTGCATTTCTGTCACTAGCACTTATGACAATGCCTTAGGTAGATATTTGATGAATGTCCATTGAAATTATTAACAAATGAATGAACACTGAATGGTCTTCCCCAAAAGGCACATGTTAAGACACAGTAAATATTTTTTTCTCTTATTTGACGGTGACTATAAGCTGCAGCTGGTCAGAGAGTTGACAGATGCCGTGAAAGACGTTTAAGTCTCAAATATCTAAGCACGTCTGGGAGCAGGCTGTTTCATATGTTATGTATCAGGTGTGAGTGGATTAGAGAGACGGTCCATAGCAATTTAGAAAATATAGTTTCTTTTCACAGTCCTGTCCAATAAGGAAAACCATAAAATTAAGAAGCAGTAAAGTTATTTACATGAAATAGAAGCTGTAACCTTATATGGTGACAGTACTGGGTTGTGGTTAATTCTTTCAGCCGATTTAGCAAGTGAATACTATTGAAATGCAGTGAAAGGTCACTCTTTGTGAATCTTATAAAACACTAAGTATGTTGTGACTTAAAAAACAAAATGGTTCAATGACTACTCCCAAACTTGTTGATTTCACCCCAGACTGAAGGCTCAAATACAGTCGAAGAGGTCCAGAAATTTGTCAAAATACAAATAGGGAAAGAGAGAGAGAGCCAGAGCCTGACAGTGAGAGAGAGGGAGAGAGAATGGCAAAGTTCCAAGCATGCCCTCAGCAGAAGAGAAAGGGAGTTTAGGTAAAGTGTGACAAGAGTCCTGCATTCCTGAGGCATGCATCCCCCTGAATCCATATACCACTGGCCCAGATCAGGGAAAGATTGCATATACCTGTTTTGCAGCCAACCCTTTGGGTGTCTGTCAGGAATGCCTCTGGAGCCATTCCTAAATAGGCAGCAAAATAAAATGACAGTGATTATCATGTGCATTAACTAGCACACTTACAGGCATCAATGCTTATCAAAAGAGCTTAAAGATTCGAGGCTACTTTAAGCATACATAGACATAAAATAGTACAAAACAAATCTCTTAATTAACACAAAATTATTCAACTAGAATTAGACCTGTAGGCGTAGAGAGGAATTTACAGTCATTCATAGGTCAAGTATTTGAAGGAAATCCATGAAGAATAGTATTATATACAATAAATAATCCCCCCGAGTGACCCGATGATCATTTTTAGGTGTTAAACATTGGAAAGCAAAGTACTGTTTGCAATCAAATTATTTGAAATAATTTAAGTTAAAATTTTGATATAAGTGTATTGGGGAACTTTAGTAGAATATATTATATTTTTTTAAAGATTTTATTTATTTATTAATGGGAGATACAGAGAGAGAGAGAGAGAGCGCGCGCAGCAGAGACACGGGCAGAGGGAGAAGCAGGCTCCATGCGGGGAGCCCGACGTGGGACTCGATCCCGGGTCTCCAGGATCACGCCCTGGGCTGAAGGCGGTGCAGGACCATTTCTTTAACCCTGAGGTTAGGAGTAAGGATGAGTGGTACAGGATTGAGTTCAAGGCACTAAAACCAGTTTTGTAGCTGTAGTCTTGGGGGAATAAAAGAGTTTTAATCTTATCCTTGGGTTCCAAAGAATGTAGGGAACTGAATAATAAAAAGTGGTAGCATCCTGGCATGTTTCTGAAACTTATAACCACAGAGATATTTATTTATTTATTTATTTATTTATTTATTTATTTATTTATTTATTTATTTTATAATTAACATTTTTTTTTAATTTTAAATTTTTATTTATTTATGATAGCCACAGAGAGAGAGAGAGAGGCGCAGAGACACAGGCAGAGGGAGAAGCAGGCTCCATGCACCGGGAGCCCGACGTGGGATTCGATCCCGGGTCTCCAGGATCGCGCCCTGGGCCAAAAGCAGGTGCCAAACCGCTGCGCCACCCAGGGATCCCCCCACAGAGTTATTTAAAAGTCGCTTTTACTTTTACCACTGGAAGTGAGATCAAAGACTCCTCCCTTTGTTTTAAACTTTGTAACAGTTGATCTGCATTTTGTGGTCTTGAGGGTTGGTCTAACTGGAGCATCTTACATTAGAAACCCTCTGGAACTAAATGAACAGAAGCATACAAATTTGAGGATCAGTACTTTTTTTTTTTTTTTTTTGAGGATCACTCCTTTAGAATCATTAAGATCTTCTTGCCTCTGGAAGGACACAAAATCTATAATCATCATGGGAAGAATACAGGATGTATGGCAAATAGAGCTGTCGCAACTCCTGTTGCAACTCTCCCACCCCACTTTCTAGCCATGTAATCTCGGAGAAGTCAGCCCTCTGAACTTCAGTTTCCCCATCTGGAAGATAAGGACATAAATATTTTAATCAAAATACCACCTAGTTACAAGAATTGTCACAAGACCTGCAAAGAACCATCTGTAAAAAGTTGTAAACCTGAGGGTGGCATGTGAATATTAACTACAATCAATTCTAAATGGTTTTTGGAGAAAAATGCTATATATCTTTTTCTGTTTATTAAATACTTCAGTTGCTTAATAGTCTGTAAGGGCTATGAAAAAACGCACGCACATACAAACACACTCAGGGATTTAAGAATTAATTAGCTCAGAAAACTCTGGTTTCAATATTTTTCTTCTACACACCTCTTTCTAGTAAGTAGCACAGGTATTGTTTTTTTCCAGAATTTGGATCATCACATGATTTTTAGTCAAATTGTGCTTAGTGAGATTTGCCAAATCTGCCCAATTTTCTTTTCTCAGCATTATCTGGACGTAGCTGATGGGTGATGATTATCTTTTTTCTATATGATACGTATTACAAGCTCAGCTCTACAGGTATATATTTATAAGATCCAGTTAAACATTGGAAAGCTTCCATAGTGCTAAATAACAAGGCTGTAGCCTGTAGATTATTTTTTGGTTAGTGTTTCTGTGAAGTCTGATTACTTTTTGTTAATACTCCATTTAGACAAATATTTGAGAAGAGACTTGCAGGAATTATAAATTAGAAAAAAATTAAAAAGTTTGCTGAAGGCAGTCATTAAATTAGGCAGCAAGAGTTTTGGGCTGGGTGGCAAACAATTTGGATTTCTGGTTTTAATTCTGCCATTATATTTGGGTAGCTTTAGGTCATGCTCAGTTTCCTCTTCTACAAAGCAGAAAAGGGGGATGAAATATGGGGACACCATGATCTTTGAAATTTCTTTTACTTAGGAGGGCAACAAATCCTAGGCTTTTATGAGACTCAAGCCTCGAGCACATTTTTGGAATGTTTAGCTGACTGATGTTACCTCCATATGAGGGAAGGGGATTTATGGGGGCCATCTATGTGCAACGTGTATCACGCCACCAATTTCCATGTTCTCTTGTTGCTTTCATAATTTTTTAAATGTTTTTTTCTATTTTATTTTTAAAGATTTTTATTTATTTATTCATGAGAGACACAGAGAGAATAGAGACACAGGCAGAGGGAGAAGCAGGCTCCATTGCAGGGAGCCCCATGTGGGACTCGATCTCAGGACCCCGGGATCACACCCTGAGTGGAAGGCAGACACTCAACCACTGAGCCACCCAGGCGGCCCTGCAACTTTCTATTTTTAAAGGTTACTGAGCATGAGTTTGCCTTAGTGTCTTCTGAGATGAATCAAATGTTTCTCCATGGCTCGGAATGATCTGGAAATATCTGGAAGTATTTTTGCGACATACAGCATGGTATTCTTTACGTTCTCTCAGTGCATGATCTGTAGCACTCATCACGAAGATGAACTGTGCATGTAGCAGTTGGCTCCCTCGATGTTTCCTCTTTCTGCCATCTGGCCTTATATGACTATTTGGAACAAAACATCATAGGAGCAATAGTTTGCTTTTTTTAAAAAATAAACTTTATTTCTTAGAACAATTTTAGGTGCACAGCAAAATGTACAGAAGGTACAAGGAAGGATCTCCTAGGTACTCCCTGCCCTGGTGTACCTATGGGCACCCCATGGGCTTCTCCCATTAGCAACATTTGTTACAAAAATCCATAGTTTACCTCACCCGTTCACTCTTGGTGGTTACATTGTATGGGCTCAGGCAAATGTATGATGACACGAACGTATCTACTATTACAGAATTACACAGAATAATTTCGTTGCTCTAAAATCATCTCTGTTCTGACTATTGAACACTCCCTCCCCTCTAAGCCCTGGAAACTATGGATCTTTTACACTATATTCATAGATTTACCTTTTTCAGAATGTTATATAGTTGCAATCCTACGGTATATTGCCCTTTAGATTGCTTCTTTCACTTGGTCATACACATTTAAGTGTCCTCATGTCTTTTCATGGCCTGATAGCTCATTTCTTTTTAGCACTAAATAATAATCCCTGTCTGGATGTACCAGAATTTATTAATCCATTCACCTACTGAAGGGCATCTTGGTTGTTTTCACGTGTTCACAGTTATGCAGAAGACTGCTGTAAATATCCTTGTGCAGGCTTTTGTGGGGACCTAAGTGTTCAACTCCCTTGGGTAAATACCAAGAAGTGCAATTGCTGGATCATACGGTAGGAGTAGGTTTAGTTTTGTAAGACACTGCTGTGGGACCCAGGACGTTGAACCGAAGTCCCAGGCCTGGCCGAGCAGCAGGACCGGCTCCCTTCGGTGCGGCCCCGCCCCCCCCCCCCCCGCGACCCCACAGGCCCTGCTTACTGCCCACGGCGCTGCCCACCCTGTCGAGCCGCCGGGCACCCCTCCCGGCCCCGGCCCCGGCCCCGGCCCGCAGCCACGCAGCCCCGCCTTGTGCCCCGAAGCCGCGCGGATCCGGGGCTGCTGCGGGGTAAGGGGCCACGCGGGGCCCCTGCGTGCGGGCCCACGGGACCGGGCAACTTTCCGCCCATGGACAGTCCCGCGGGCCCCGGGCCCCGTAGAGCTGCGGCGCCTCTTAGCCTCGGGGGCCAGGTCCCTGCTCCCTGCGTCGGGCGCACCTGGACCCAGGCCCGTGTGTTTGCATCGGGGCGGCTCCTCGGGGGTTTCTGGGATTCGCGATCTGGGGCACGACAACTGCCAAACTGCCTTCCAGAGTAGCTGGATCATTTTGCATCCCCAGCAATAATGAGTGAATTTCCGTTGTTCCGTGTGCTTGTCAGCACTTAGTGTTGGCAGTGTTCTGAATCTTGATCTAATAGGTATGTAGTGGTGTGATCTGGAGCATCGTCTCATGTGCTTTCTACAATCTGCATAAATTCCTTGTGGGGTAGTTTCCGTGGCCGCCACTTCAGACGGTGACCTTTAGAAGGGCAGGGATTCTATCTTTCAGAATGAACACTGAATAAACATTTCGTGCATGCAGGCTCAAATGAATCCAAGATCATATATTTGTGCACCCATGGCTTTCAATGAAATGGCAAAAATTCACTACAGAAATGGAAATAAAGCCCCGGTACATTCGAGGGATAAATCCATTCAAATGTCCAGCCCTTTTATCCAGGTTGTCTTTACTTGGATTTCAAAACCACAAAAAGAGATTTATCCTCACCTGCTCTCCTTGGAGAGTAACAATTTATGTTTATGTTGGAAGTTGCTGTATCTTTTTCTTTTAAAGAAGCCAAATTCATTTATCCGCCATTTATTTAACTCTGAAGGGAAAAAATTGAACTGTGTGATCTTTATGATTTCTTTAAAGAAAGTGATATGTTTTGTTTCACATCACATTCACTACCACACACTAGGGTCAGCCCCTATTTAACAGGGGTGAAGATTTCTAGACCACTGGGGTGTAATAGCTATGCTCAACTCTTTTACATTAGGCAGACCTAAAAAAGAGAAATCAGTGAACCAAGTGTATGGAATTATTCCAGAGGAACAAATATTAGAAACAGGTGTGAGATACTTCCTAGGGAAAAATGAAGCATTAATTCATTCTAACTGGTGGTGGACCATGTTATATTTCCTGAAGAATTATCTGCTTTTAAACATTTTAATAAAGGAGTTAATTATATTGTTCTTTTTAAATTTCAAGCAAATTTTTACAAAACATTAAAAGTAGATAAAGAAACTTTTAGTCAATTATGAAACTACAAGAAATATTTTATTCTCCATCTAATTTCCATATCTTCTGAGCATAAGCTTACATGAAACATATTTTTAGAATATTGAACACCTATAATTTATGCTTTACACTTGTCCTATAACTCATGTTTATAGCAAAATGTCACATATCTAATGTTTATTTTATTATATTTTTTAAAAGATTTTATTTGTTCATGAGAGACACAGAGAGAGTCTAATGTTTATTTTAATGACATTTTATGTTCTTCCTCGTTCCAGAAAGGATTTGAGGTTGTGACATTGAATAAATTGGTTGTTGAATACCTTATTTTACCTTGAAAGGCAACAAAAGCAAATTTAACAAGTGGGACTATATCAAAACAAAAAGCTCTGTAGAGCAAAGGGACCTATCAACAGAATGAAAAGGCAGCCTAACAAATGAGAGAAAATATTTGCAAATCATATATCTTATACAAGGTCAATATCCAAAAAATAGCGAACTCTCACAATTCAATAGAAAAGAACAAACAGTCCAATTTAAAATGGGCAGAGGATCTTAAACATTTTTCCAAAGAAGACATACAGATTACCAGCAGGTACATGAAAAAGATATGCAGTATCACTAATCACTAGGGAAATACAAACAAAACCACAATGAGCTATCACCTCATACCTGTTAGATTAGATGTTTTCAAGTATAACAAGAAATAACAAGTGTTGGTGAGGATGTGGGGGAAAGAGAGCCCTTGTGCATTGTTGATGGAAATGTAAATTGGTACAGCTACAGTGTGGAAATTCATCAGAAAATTAAAAACAGAAATACCACATGAACCGACAATCTAATCTCACTTCTGGACATTTTCTCAAAAAATGTGCAATAGCTATCTTGAAAATATATCTGTACCCCTGTGTTCTTTATAGCATTAGTTATAATAGCCAAGACTTGGAAATAACCTCAGTATCCATGGATGGATTAATGGATAAAGAAGATATGGGCTAGTGTGTGTGTGTGTGTGTGTGTGTGTGTGTGATGGAATATTATTCAGTCATAAAAATAAAATAAAATCTTGCCATTTGTGACAACATGGATAAACACAAGGGTATTCTGCTCAGTGAAATAAGTCAGAGGGACAATTGCTGTATGATCTCACTTCTCTGTGGAATCTAAAAAAAAAACCTGAACTCATAGATACAGAGAACAGTTTGGTAGTTGCCACTGGGGAGGGTAGAAGTGAGGGGGAAATGGGTGAAGGAGGTCAAAAGATACAAACTTCAAGGTATGACCTTGGTAAGTCTGGGGGATGTCCTGTACAGCATGGTGGCTAGAGTAAACAATACCGTGCTGTGGATTTGAAAGTTTCTAAGACAGTAGATCTCAAGAGTTTTCATTACGAGAAAAAAATTGTGTAATTGTGTGGTGATGGACGTTAACTAGTAATTATTTTGCAGTATATGCACATATCAAGTCATTATGTTACACACCTAAAACTAATACAGTGTTGTATGTCAATTACAACTTAATTGAAATGATTTTAAAAATAAAAAAAATCTCTGACAGGCTGCCCAATAATGGATGTCGATTTGTCCAAAATTTAGGATAGGATGATTAAATGTAATCCCGATTCCACTCTCAGAATCTTGCATTTCTGCTGGTCTGCCATTACCTGGATTACTTCTCCAAGTGATGTTCACTGCCTGGAAAAAGAAAATAGTTGTCTGTCCTTTAGGTCTCCATTTTCCTTCTTCCACTCCCTCGAATCCAGTTCATCAACTTTTTATCCCAACACTCCCCAAAATTGTTCCTACTGAGGCCAACAGTGGTTTCTCTATTGCTCATCAGGAGTTGGCCAGGGAGGTCAGTCCACCTCCCAACATCGTTTCTCTATTTTCTTGGTCTTGAGGCCACCACCTTGCCTTGTTTATTCCTGTGCCCTCTTCAGACTCCTTCTTAGCCTTCCACCGAACTCTGTGTGTTGGATGCCCTGAGGCTCATACAATCTCATTGATGAAAATTACACCTACCCGGATGTCCCTCAAAAGTATACCTTTTAATCCAGACATTACCCCAAACTCTAGACCGATATATCCAAATATCTATTGGATATCTCTATTTTGCTACCTAAACATCATGTGTCCAGAGCTAACATATTTCTTCTGCCTTTCCCTCCTGCTCCCTCTGCTGAAGCCACGTTGGCTCCTTGATGTGTCCTCAACCTGCCACACATCTTCTCCCTTCAGGGCCTGCTGTTTCCTCTGCCTGGAATGTTCTCCAGTGTGTCAGTCACGGCTCAACAAGAAGCAGAACCAGTTGGATAGAAAGATCTTTGTTAAAAGGAATTGGCAGTTGTGGGGCTGGCTAAGCATGTCTCAATTTCATAAGCCAGGCAGTCAGGAAAGGAAGATTATAAGCAGAATGGAGCTCCGAAGGCATGCACTGACGATGTCTCCTCTCAAGCAGCATTTCTTCTCTCTCTCTGGAAAGTGTCAGCCCTGCTTTTAAGGCCTTCCAACTGAGCAAGTTAGGCCCATTCAGATCACCTAGGATAATCTTTAAAGTCAACTGACTACAGACTTTAATTACATGTGCAAAACGACTGCACAGGAGGACCTAGGTAAGTGTTTGAATAACTTGAGATGGTAGCTGAGCCAAGCTGCCATATCAAGAATAGCCACTACACCTAGATATCCTTATGATCCTTTTCCTTCCTTCCTTCAAAGTCTTGTTACCATGTCACTTTATCAGAGGAATCTCCCCTGATCATATTCTGTTGATAACATACCACTCTCAGGCAATCCCCAATCCTGCTTTCACTCTCCTATCATTTCTTTTCCCTTAAGGCACTATCCTTACCTTCCATTTTATATATTTTATTTTTTTCTCCCCTTATAGATTGCAAGAGTACTTTACTGTTTTATTTTCTTGCTCTAGCCCCTATACCCAAACGCTGCTTGGGACGGAGTAAGTATTAGATAAATAACATGTTGAATAACGGGGGGCCTCGGTGGTTCTGTCAGTTAAATGTCTGCTTTTGCTCAGGCTGTGATCCCAGGTCCCGGGATCGAGCCCTGTTTTGGGTTCCCTGCTCAGCGGGGAGCCTGCTTCTCCCTCTCTCTCTGCCTCTCTCCTTTCTCCTCTCTCCCTACTCATGCTCATGTTCTCTCTCTTTCTCTCAAATAAATAAATAAAATCTTAAAAAAAAAACATGTTGAATAAATTAATGAATGATACATAACAAAAAACACTTAAAAAAAACAATTTAAAAGTACAATTTTGAAGATGGTTATTGCTTCCTCCAAATTGACCATTTCTTTTGTTGAAATCAAAATGTGCAAAATAAGACATTGTCAAAAATAATGTTCTACTAATGTCTATGTATAATTCAGCTACACACACACACACAAACACAGAGTCTCTTATTGATGCCCCCAAATTACCTGGATTAAGAATGTTATGGATATTTTGCTTCCATGACAATGAACTGGGTAGTGGTTTGCCCTCCAACATATAAATTGGACTCGAATGCACCTTTATAACATGTTTAATCGCCATAAATCAGGAAACAATGTTAATTCAGTAGCTTTTGTCCTCATTTCTGACCTTGTGCCCAAAGACACATTTTATTTTGTGGATCCCCAAAGGTGAAGGAGACTCATGCATTCCAACTGTTTTAAAACTTATCTGAGGCTTCCTGAAATCAATTCCATTCCCCCAGCCAGATATCTACAGCCCATGTCCACACAACGCTTCCTTACTGCTTTCTTGTCTGTATCCCAAACTCCCAAACTGTGTGTAGATTCTTCTCAGGTTTTGAGAGATATAAAGGAATCAGAGCTCCTTTTTCTTGCTGCTGATTTTTTTCCCACCTCTCTCCTCTTTACTATTTCTCTTGCTTCCTGAAAGCCTCCTTTGGCAGCCTCTTCCTCTAGGCCGTCTTTCAGCTGCCACTGGTGCTAAGGAAGATTCACTCATGACTCTAGCCTTTGGTCAGTCATGAATGAGATCAATGCTGTTCTGATCATTTTCTTCACCTCTCTTGTTTCCTAGACCTGATACTTGCTGGAGACCAGCACCCATGTCTGTGTCACTAATAGGGGGTCAGGATGCAGATTTGCATTGTATTTGATAGGATACTTTATTTATTTATTTATTTATTTATTTATTTATTTATTTATTATTTATTTCATTAGGATACTTTAAACCTACATCAAAGCATTCTTTGTACCTCGCTGTCTTGTATACTTTACTGTGCTGTTCCCTGGGAGGAGGACAAGGGTCTACTTTTGTTGTATGCTGACAAAAAGAGCTACAAAGAAAAAAAGATAGAAGGGATTCTGATTGTGTTTGTGACCATGGACATAAATGCTTCTTCATGTAACTATTCATGAATTTACACTGCTCAAACCAAATACACATTTCAAGGAAAAGCTGGAAGATGCTGACAGACGTTTCAAAAGCATTTGAGTCTTCATCCTCTGGCCTAATGTTTTAAAATGTCACGAGTGTATCTATCACATAAAAGAACATGAACAGAAAAAAAAAAAACAGTCAGACAAGCTGCCTCATCAGCTTTCAAAAAAAAGTAAAGTGACTTATTAGCTGATGACATTTTTATTCTCTTTTCATGTGTGGTTTGACATTCCTAAGGTGGCTCTGAAAATATTGCCCCAGGAATAGGAAATAAAAAATTAGCTACTTTGTATGCATAAATCAACTTTATTACATCAGAGCCTTATTTATTTCTGTGGCAAAATGTAAAGCAAGACACTAAATGCTCAATTATTATAGATACTAAACTTTTGTTGAATAGAATATGACTTATCTCTTTTTTTCAGTTATCTATCGTTTTATTGCAATTATCTCTATATACTCTAAAATGTAATAATGTGAATTGATGCCACTGACTATTGAGGTATCTGTGATTTAGGGACCAGATTAATGCTTTATTCTGAATTTTTTCTATAAGTACACTTAAAGATTAGTTTAGTATGAAATAAAGGCAAAACTCTATTAGGAAGAAAACTAGAATCTCCATTGGCTAGTAGACACAGCTATTCAAATAGGTGACTTGTATTAAATTTTTAAAATGACATGTTTTCATGATTTTAGGATAAAATTATTTAAAAAAACAAGAAGAATTTCCTGACTATACCTATTATTCAGACAAGGGAAAGCCTTATAAAATTATTTTAAAAAACAAGAAAAATTTCCTGACTGTATCTCTTATTCAGACGAGGGAAAGCCTTATAGTAGCACAATTAAATTGCTGATTGTCTGCCAATTTTAACAAATGCTCCTTGTTATCTCATTGCGGAAGTCTTTGTCACTTTGACCAAGCTATATAAGTTATTTCCTTTGCTGTGTCCCCTCAGAAATTTGTATGTCTTGCTTTTGAATTACATACACTCCAGATGTCTATGGTGTGTGTCCATGTAATGTTTGTTTATTGTTTTTTTGTCTGCTCTCAAAACCCCACATGGTATGTAGGCTGCGAGAGATGGAAGTGAATAATTCTTTTTCCCTCACTATTCACATCTTTTCTCTTAGGACGTTTGAGTTTGTTTTTCTCTAAGCTTGGAATATTCTTACCCCAGATTACTAAATTGCTTGTTTTCCATCCTCCTTGAGGTTTTGCCCAAATATTACTTTACTTGTGAGATCTTCTCTGGCCTTTTTTTTCTTTCTTCTTTTATTTTTTTAAAGATTTTATTGATTTATTAGAGAGAGAGAGAGAGAGAAAGAGAGAGAGAGAAAGAGAGGCAGAGGGAGAAGCAGACTCCATGCAGGGAGCCTGACGTGGGACTCGATCCCAGGTCTACAGGATCACGACCTGGGCTGAAGACGGTTCTAAACCGCTGAGCCACCAGGGCTGCCCTCTCTGGCCTTTTCTAAAATATATTTTTTACAAAGGTAAAGTCATGGCTCTGATGCAATTAAAAAGTTTTTTTTTAATTTTATTTATTTATGATAGTCACACACACACACACACACACAGAGAGAGAGAGAGAGAGAGAGAGAGACAGGCAGAGACATAGGCAGAGGGAGAAGCAGGCTCCATGCACCGGGAGCCCGACGTGGGATTCGATCCCGGGTCTCCAGGATCGCGCCCTGGGCCAAAGGCAGGCGCCAAACTGCTGCGCCACCCAGGGATCCCAACTAAAAAGTTTTTATTTAACTCATTAGTTAATGAGTGAACCAATGAGATGTTCTGATAAGTTCAAAGGAGACTCTCAATACATAACAAGTGTGTATATGTATATGTCTGTATATTGTGCGTGTGTACATACATACATACAGTCAGGAATGCTGAAATGAAGTTGCTGATGGATGCAAAACTAGTAAATATTCTTTAGAGCAATAACTTTTTTTTTTTTTTTAAGTAAGCTCTATACCCAACGTGGAGCTTGAACTCAACTCAAAAAACAAGTCACATGCTCTATCAGGTGAGCCAGCCAGGCACCCCTTCTATAGAGTGATAAAATGTTTAAAGTTGTCTTTTTTTATGGGGTAAAAAATCAACTGAAACTCTACCAGACAATTTTCATTTACATTGCAATGGCAATAGTTATATTCTTATATTCATTACTACTATTTTTTCTACAAGTTAATTTCTCCCCCTAAAGAGATGTAAAATGGCTTAGTTGACAGCATTCGATCAAAAATGCACATTCTGGGGCACCTGGGTGGCTCAGCGGTTGAGCGTCTGCCTTTGGCTCAGGTCATGATCCAGTCCATTGGGCTCCCTGCGTGGAGCCTGCTTCTCCCTCTGCCTTTGTCTCTGCCTCTCTCTCTCTCTCTCTCTCTCTCTATGTCTCTCATGAAAAAAATAAATAAAATCTTAAAAGAAAATAAAATTTTTAAGCATTAAGCCATCTAGTTCATTGTCACAGATGCTAAAAGTGGTAATATGGACACATTTAACCTTCCTCTTTCCTTTTTTTTCTTCCTTTGATGACAGTGTTAATAAAATCTATAGTGGTTACAATTTAGAGAATATCAATTTAGGTCCTGGATGCCACACAAATGGGCACTTTAGCTTGAAATAGTTAAGTCTGTAAGAAAATGACAAGATAACCTTTCATTAAAAAGCAATAAAAGCAAAAAAAAAAAAAGTAATGAAAGCTTAAGAGCGCTTATTAATGCATGAAGTTACCTATTATGTCCTCGGCATCTCTACCTGATGGATGTGAGAGCTGAACAAGTGGATCATGAAGCTGCCGGGGCACTCACTGCAGTAGGCAGAACACAAGCCCTCTTTTTGTGACCTCTTATTGTTTTAAATACAAGTTGGAACAAAGCTTATTTTGACAGTAAGTTCTAAAACAGTGTGCCTAGAAGAACATCTGTCCTCTGGGTACCTAAGCCTAAAGAACTTAGAACTTTCTCAAACCCAAACTAAACTGGTAATTAGCCACTAAATGCCAAATGATCTGGAAAGAGGGAAGGAGTGGTGGTTTGTTTTTAAAAATCCATGAAATTCTTTAATAATTAAAAGAGTGGATACAGGAAGAGTCTCATGGTTACAATTAATTAACTTTGTTCCTAGTCTCTTATCTTCTTTAAAACTTTCATTAACATCCCTACCTCATCCAGAAAATACTTTTGTGTAACCCCCACCTAATTTTAGCTCTGATTTTATTTAAGACTCTTAACATTTGGAGTACATAGTTTGTACTACTCTCTAGTGAAGGCCATTCTGTTCATATGTTGCTTGGTAATCATGCCCCTCGGTTAGTTCACAGATGTATGCCCTTTCCCTTTGATTATTGGCTTCATGAAGAAGAATGGTGTCTCACTTTCCTTATGTTATTCCTTTGGTATGCTTTTAATTTAGTAGACCTTTTATTCAGAGTCTAATCTGAAATTAAATCATATATAAGGCAACATATTTTGAGAACTTCTATAACAAAGCTCATTCATATTTATTGAGTACTGGAGAAGAGTTGGCTCTCTGTTAGCTTTATTTTAAAAATAACTTAAATATAACTTTTTAAAGGAAGACAGATTTTTGGAACAAATTTCAAAAGTTACAAACAAATAACAAAGTTAAAATTTCTCCTTCTCCAATGCCACTCTTTACTTAGTAGTTTGGCATATGTTCAGACTTGTTTTCTTTTCTTTTTCCTTATTTTAACCAAATAGTATTCTGTTCTGCCCCTTGCTTTTTCACTTGCTCTATAAAATTTCAATGAATGAAATCTTCAACTCTGGGTACTTTTTAATTTTTTTTTTTAGTTGAGTTGAGTTGCATAAAGAATTGACAAAACTGGAAACAAATATTTTATTTCTAACAATTTGTCTACTTCACATGATCTTTGTAAACTTGAAGATGAAAGAAAAGCCTATTGGAATTAATTATCTTTTAAGGGGAATGAAAAAGAAACATTTGGTAATTGGAGTAATAACTTTTATTTATTTCTGTGCTTAAAATGCATTAGTTAGAAGCTCTTTTTTCACTTTTCTAATAACTCTGTTATCATAGACTTAAAATACAAATCTCTCATTAATAAGGTACCTGGGTGGTGCAGTTGGCTAAGCAGTGGACTCTTGGTTTCAGCTCAGGTTGTGATCACAGTTCTAAGATCAAGCCTGAGCTCAGTGTGCGGTCTACTTGAGTGTCTCTATCCCTCTCCGTCTGCCACTCTCCACTGTGCACTCTCTCTCTCCAATAAATAAATCTTCTTTAAAAAGAAGAATCTCTTGTTGCAAATGACACAAGTGGTCATATGGCCCACTCAGTCATTGTGTCAGAATCCATTTTACATTAGCCACCATTTCTGTTAACCATTTTTGTTAACCATTTCTGTTAACCATTATTGTTAACCATTTCTGTAGCAATAGGAATTATAGTTCTACAATATCTTCCAAGGGAGTATTTCCTTTTTCAGAAATATCTAAAAATTATTATTTTTTCCTTGCTTAACTACTAAGTGTTTCTCTACCTAGAACTTTTACTCATTGGGTTTATTTTGAATCTTTGTATTGTATTAGACAAATATAATCCTGTTCAAGTGATATTTGCACATAATCATCATCTTCCTCCTGAATATTCATTCCCTCCCCAAGATAACCTCCTCTCCCCCAATTACTTCAACAGTTGGTTTCATGTTCCTTCATCTAACTGGTGATTTTCTCCTGGTTATATTTCTATTTGGCCATTTTCTTCTTAAAGTACAATGCTGAAAACTGAAGATAATAGTTCAGATGAATTCTAAATGCTTTTAAGTAGAGCAAAAATTTCCTTTTCTTAACTTCAAACTCCTAAATCATTACAGAATTTTTTAAAAAAGATTTTATTTATTTATTCGTGAGAGACACACACACAGAGGCAGAGACCCAGGCAGAGGGAGAAGCAGGCTCCATGCAGGGAGTCCGATGTGGGACTTGATCCCAGGACTCCAGGATCACACCCTGGGCTAAAGGTAGACGTTCAACCACTGAGCCACCCAGGCATCCCTTTTACAGAATGTTTTTATGGTAGAGATTTAAGATTTAGTTTACATCCACTACAAGCACAATGTGGTTACCTCCTTTAATCATTCATTGCAGACATTATTTTGTAACGGTAGAGTCTTTCTAGTTCAGACAGAACCTAAAATTCAGGTAAGGTGATCACACTGAGATAGAGTGAAGCAGAAGCGCATAGCTCCCAATCTCGCTTTCTAATGTAGAACCACCTGCTTTCCTTACAACACCAGAGAAGACACTGAAGTGGGAGGCACGGATACTAAAATGCCAAATGTTTTGATGAGTTGCCTGTCATTTCATTAATTTCATTGGAAGGAGTCACGTGGGAGTGTGAGGATTCATGCTCCCAAGCTGGTCTTTTAGCAACATGCTGCAGAAGGGAAGAGGAGGACATTTCTGATACTGGCAGTGAAAATTCTAGTGTTAATGCCTTCCTCCAATATGTTCTGAGATGCTGCTTTATTCAATGTGAAGATAGTAAAATAACACTTGTAATGATTGGGACAAAGTCACTGTACCCTAAAGAGATCTATTACTGCAGGCTACAGTAATAGTAATAATAATAATAATAATAATAATAATAATAATAATGTAGCCTGCAGTAATACTTGTCATACTTGGATTGTGAGCATTTCTCTTTCCTTCCATTTTTTTTAGAGGTATGTAGGTAAATATTTAGGAATCACAGTGTCAAAATTGTGATTAATAATGAAATTATTAATTATTACAAATTCTTTTCTAGTAGAAACATTGACAAATCCCATGTATGGTATTTTGCGTAAGCAGGTAACATTTTGAGTCTTTCACACTGTAACTTCCGAGTTAAATAAACTATTTTTTAAAAATCACATTATTTGAGTTAATGGTATTTTACTGCAGTGAAAAAAATTCTTGAGAGGACCACATGTTTTCCCTCCATTGGAGAATTAACTAAAAAGATGAATCAATTTAGATTTAATAGAGAAATATCAGAGCTAGGTAAAACCCTAAATCACATTCATTCAAGCTCCCAATTATATAATAAATAAAAAGTGGCAGAAGAATTTCAAGATTTGTTCAAGGTCACATGGAAGATTAAAATAAAACCCAGGTCTTATGGTACCTATTGTAATAACTCTTGGGGTAATGTAATAAGCTTTTTGCAAAATCAGAAGACAGAGGCAAATCAAAGATGCTTAAATAATCAAAACGTTGCACATACAGATCTTCCTCAATTTACCATGAGGTTACCTCCACCAAAAAACCTTTTGTAAGTTGAAGATACTGTAAGTCAAAAACACTTTTAATATACCTAGCCTACCCGAATCCTGGCTTACTTAGCCTACCTTAAATATGCTCAGGACCCCGACATTAGCCTACACTTAGGCAAAATCATCTGACACAAAGCCTATTTCATAATAAAGTATTAAATATCTCATAATTTCTTGAATACTGTATTGAAAGTGAAAAACAGCATGGTGGTATGAGTACAAAATGGTTGTCAATGTATCAATTAATTATCCTTGTGATTGCGTGGTTGACTGGGAGATGGGGCTTGTTGCCCAGCATCATGAGAAAAGATTATACAGATTAAAAATTTGAACTGCAGTTTCTACTGAAGCCTATGGCTTCAATCACATGATTGTAAAGTAAAACAACAACAACAACAAAACATTAAGTCAAAACATTGTTAAGTCAAGGACCACCTGTAAGCAATAAAGCATGAAATCATCTTTCATTGAAAAGATAAACCAATCCTTTAACTCAAGAATTTCTCAACTCAATAGAATGTAGCAGAGAGGAAAGAGAATGGGCTTTATAATTATATATAGTTAACCTTGTCTTGTCATTTACCAGTTATGGGCCAATTACTTAACTGCTCTGGGCTTTAGTTTCTGGACACATTATAATACAACCAGTCCCTTAAATAACTGAGAAGACCAAGTTAGATAATGTATGTAAATAGCCCAGCAGAATGCTTAATGTTATTGTTCTGTAAGCAATAGCTTCTATTTGTTGAAATATGGTCAACATTTAATTTCTATATAGTTTTTATTTCAGTTGTGAGTTCCTTTTCTATGTGGATAACTAAATTACAAATCCATCCTTATTCAGCTGTTCCTTACTGTTATCACCTGCTGGGATCTAGGAAGGCCTGGGAATGAGTGGCAGGGCATGGGCTAGGGCTGGCATTCAGGGACAAGCAGATTTACTGACCTTTCTATGTCTCTGTTACCCACTTAAAACATGTGTGATATTGGATGTGTGTCTGTGTGTGCGATATTACTTTACCTATATGTATATAAGGAAAGAAGAAGGAAAGAAAATAGAGTCTGTTTAATTCCAAATAAACTTTTTTAATTTTTTAAAGTAGGCTTCATGCCCAACATGGGGCTTGAACTCACAACCCTGAGATCAAGACCTGAGCTGAGATCAAGAGTCAGATGCTTAACTGACTGAGCCACCCACGTGCCCCCCAAATCAAACATTCTTAACCATAATGTAACAGTTATTTCAAAAGGATTCATCAAAAGATACAGGTTATGATAAATAAGTTTATACTGTTTTCTTAAAAAGGCTTGGAAAAATTAAAATTGCCAAAAGAAAATATAAGAGTATCAACTTCAGCATACATTTTCTAGCATTGTATTTACAAACACATGTAAGTGTCTATACACGCAGACATAGATGTGTGTATATATTCTACTGAGTCCCATGCCTCAGATATACTTCTGAGCAAACTCTACCTGTATCTCTTATTAGGGGTGGGATAGTCATTTAAACTTTTTTTTTTTTAAGATTTTATTTATTTACTCATGAGAGACGCAGAGAGAGAGGCAGAGACACAGGCAGAGGGAGAAGCAAGCTCCATGCAGGGAGCCCAATGTGGGACTTGATCCCAAGACTCCGGGATCACACCCTGAGCTGAAGGCAGACGCTAAACCACTGAACCACCCAGGTGCCTTAAAAACTTTTTCAACCTCAGTTTCTTATCTGAGAAGTGAAAGTGCTGACCTATCATGGGGGTTTTATGAGAATTGAACAAAGCAATGCACACATGGCATTTAGAGTAGTGACTGGCAAATGACACAGACTCACTGATGGATAACCAGGAAATGTTGTCAACTAAGATTTGATACCTATCTATGGGTTATTTTATTACTTAAATTTTCTCTTTTGTGATGTGCCTGTTTATTGCTTTTATTGGGTAGGTTTTGAAGACAGAATTTAGGACCGGAGAAAAAAAGGCAAAGATTGGTTACTGAGATTGGTCATTACTTTGAGACTTTGTCTTTGAAACAAAATAAAGGCACACAATTCCTTTACCTGGAATACAACATATAAAGTAGGTGGGTTTGATTCAATTCTAGTTATCGACCTTTTATCTTCTTAAATTCATTCAAAGGGATGACATGATCTCAGCTAAGGAGAGGCACTGTGGGGAAGGAATTCTAGCAGGAGCCTCAGTAGTTAGGCAAGTTGGCACTGAGGCTTACTATGATCCAGGCAGTGAGCAGGATATGGGCTCCTGTGCTGAGGGAGCCAGGGTCTACAAGGGGAAGCAGAACTATAGAATACTCTGAGATACAAGTTCCACATTTAAGAAAGACAGTTGAGAGGCTATTGGACTGTGAAACTTGGGCACAACATTCAATTCTCTGAACCTATTTCCTCACCTGATATACACTCAAATCATGGCTGTGAGTTTTAGACATTTGTGAAAGTGCTTTGTGAGTTTCATAGTATCATTATGTAAATAAAATATACAGTAAAAATGCCTAATCAAAAGGCATAATCAAAAAGCTATGAATATTCAAAAGAAGAAATGAATAATGATGATAAGAGAATGGAAAAGTCTTAGGAGAAGTTGACCTTGAAGAATTAAATGCATCCTTTAAAAGAAGTTGAGGTAGAGGAAAGATAATCCATGCAGAATGAACACTATAATCAAAGACACAAGGTTATGAAAGCGCAGGGCATAGTCTAGAAAAGTGAACAGTTGTGTGACTAGAATCTTTGGTGTGCAGGAGACAGACACAGAAAATGAAGCCAGGAGTAGAGCTTGGTATATAACAAGACCCACGATGTCCATACTAATGAATCATACATCATCTTGTAACAAACAAGGGTCTATTTATTATTTTTCTTTTTAATATAATTGACAAGACACCTGGGTGGCTCCGCGGTTGAGTGTCCACCTTTGGCTCAGGTCGTGTTCCTGGGGTCCCAGGATCGAGTCCTGCGTTGGGCTCCCTGCATGGAGCCTGCTTCTCCCTCTGCCTGTGCCTCTGTCTCTCTCTCTCTGTGTATCTCATGAATAAATAAATAAAATCTTTTTAAAAAATTTAATGTAATTGACCTATCACATTACGTTAGTTTCAGGTATACAACATAATGATTCGATATTTATATATATTGTGAAATGATCACCACAATATAAGTCTAGTTAATATGCATCACCACACAGTTACATTTTCTTATATCTTTTAATGAGAACTTTTAACATCTACTCTCTTAGCAACTTTTAAATATACAATACAGTATTGTTGACTGTGATCACCATGCTGTATATTAATTACATCCTCATGACTTATTTATTTTATAAATGGAAATTTGTATCTTGTCACTTTCACCCATTTTGCCCACCCCTTCGCCCCCACCTCTGGCAACCACCAATCTTTTCTCTGTATTTATGAGCCTGTTTTTTTTTTTAATTTTATATTATTAAGTTCTACATATAAGGGAGATCATACAGTATTTGTCTTACTTTGCTTGACTTATTTCATTTAGCATAATGCCCTAAAACTCCATTCATATTGTTGCCAATGACAGGATTTCTTTCATTTTATGGCTAAATGATATCTCACTAATGGATAAATGGTTAAAGAAAATATGAAATAAATATGTATATATTTAGATTGCTTCCATGTCTTGGCTATTGTAAATAGTACTGCAATGAACATGAGGAGCATATATCTTTTTGCATATGTTCTCTTTAGGTAAATACCTGAAAATAGCATTGGCATTGCTGGATCCTATTGTTCTATTTTGCATTTTTTGAGGACCTTCATACTGTTTTCCAGAGTGGCTGCACCAATTTACACTCCCACCAACAGTGCATGAGATTCTCTTTTCTCCAAAACCTCACCAACACTTGTTATTTCTTGTCTTTTTAAAATTCATTCATTCATTCATTCATTCATTCATTCATTCATGAGAGACAGAGAGAGAGAGAGGCAGAGACACAGGCTGAGGGAGAAGCCGGCTCCCTTTGGGGAGACTGATGCGGGACTTGATCCCAGGACCCAGAGATCACGCTCTGAGCCAAAGGCAGACGTTCAACCACTGAGCCACCCGGGTGCCCTTATTTCTTGTCTTTTTAAAAATAGCCATTCTGACTGGTGTGAGTTGATACCTTATTGTAGTTTTGATGATCATTTCCCTGACAATGAGTGCTATTGAGCATCTTTTCCTGCATCTGTTGGCTATCTATCTGGATGTCTTCTTGGGGCACGATTTCTGAGTTCAGGCTATGAAACATGAGGTCTGTGTTTTGGTAGCAATGCAGACGTTGGCTAGGACAGAGGAGAGATCCCATCTGGGAGTCAGCGATCCATTACAATGAAATATTAACAAATAGCTAAACTTGGAGAGTGACAATGTGAATAGAAAGAAGAGAGAAACTACTTTTTTAAAAAAAATTTTTATTTATTTATTCATGATAGTCACACAGAGAGAGAGAGAGAGAGAGAGAGAGAGGGGCAGAGTCACAGGCAGAGGGAGAAGCAGGCTCCACGCAGGGAGCCTGACATGGGACTCAATCCCCGGCCTCCAGGATCGTGCCCCGGGCCAAAGGCAGGCGCCAAACCGCTGAACCACCCAGGGATCACCGAGAGAAACTACTTTTAAGATCTTTCTCAATGATTTATTGCAGCTGTCTCAACTTTCTAGCTATGTAAGAATAGTTCTCATCTCTTTTATAAAACTGTAAATATCTGGGGGTCAGAGTCTATATCTGTTTTGCAGCTATTTGTACTGTAGTGTTTCTTATGAAAATAGTTGAGAGATTGAGTCTGCGGTTTTCGGAGAGATGTGTCATGTCTTTGATTCTTCCATATGTTCCTTAAACTTAGCAGTGCTTTAATAATCATGATGATTTATTTGGTGTGGTTCACACACTGACCCAACTAACCTATTTAGTGAAAAGTCTTGTACTTTTTTTGTTAGTGTGTCATGAAATGTGTATGATATTAGACACAGTCTGCTAAATACTGTTAGTTCATAGTAACAGTTGATGCCCTCGATGCCCTACTAAAATCTCTGAGGTTATTTGTAGAGTTTTTTAAACAACTATATTTTTGAAAGCATTTCTTCCTTCAAACTATACGCAACATTTAGGAGACTTTAGAAAGGAGGTCAGAGCAAAACAAATGAATTTTGTTTGAATTCCATGCTATGTTATTATCTCTGGAGCTGACCCCATCTTGACACCTGCTGAGAAGCTAGTATGCCTGGATTCTGCTAAACAAGGTGACTTTGATAAAGCCCATACCTCCTTTAAGCCCTAAAAATTGGCCTAGGGAAAGAAATCATCCAGAAATATGATGACAGGGAACCTAGCTCTCAAATCCAATAGGCATTTCATCACTATCGTGAAGCTCAGACTGGTAACTACTATCCTCAAATTCTGAAAACAAAAGGACTCATTCATTTAGGGGTTAAACTTCTAAGTTTCAGAGTATATGAGGTGGTGTTAATTTACAATTAAGTTTAGTTTCTTACTTTAGGAACTTTACATTTCTCAAGTAATTTGAAAATTAGTGACTTTCGCAATTCAGATTGCTATAGTAGCCTGTAAATTAGTAGACATCAGTCACATCGGTGCAGCAAAAGCACAGTAATAATGTGGAATGATGCTTTAGGGTAATCTTGGTAATTATCTTCCAAGACGGGACCTTCTCTACTTTAATGGGAGGTGTCTGGGTCATGCAGGTTAAACATAAGGCCTACACTGAAGTCCTACAACTGTGCTCAGATTTAGAACTGCAGGTTCCTGATTTTAGTTTGTTATTCATCTCAGAATCACAATGCTTGAGAAAGTGAAGGTTTTCATGTGAAGATTGAAAATATCATATAAATCAACATGCTCTACTTTGGTCTTCAAAAATTATATCTATTTTTCTAGAATATAGAATTTATTTTTTGACTTAGAGTTTATGTGTATTCTCTCCAGCAAAGAGTATGACAGTTGAAGAAGAAGTAAAAGGTAGGAAAGAAGCAATATAATAGGAAATATGCCCAGAATCATTTGGATTTACAGATGCAATCTAACCCTGATCAACATGGTAATTGTACAGAGATGTCAAATTAAAATTGCTAAAGTCTTTCTTTAATATCTTCTTGCAGTAGCTGAAAAGTGTCTTGACTTCATTTCTTATGCTGTCTTTGTCTGTCTTTTTACTACTCAGTTTTATTAGAAAATTCCAAATATGAAAAAGCTTGAGGGATTATAATAAACACATATTCTTTTTACCTCTATGCATTGAATTTTTAAAATCTTTGTTCTATCATCTATCATCTATCTATCATCTATCATCACCATCACCATCATCTATCCATCTACTGACCTAGCTACACTATGTATGTTACACCATATAAAAGTAATTGTAAAACATCGTAACACTTCACTCTGAAATTCTTGACCATAACTCTGCTAAGAATAAGGACATTCTCCTATACAATCACAGTATCATTGATAGGAAATGAAACAGTAATTGACCATATTGTTGAAGATCCAGTCTTCATTCAAATTTCTCTCATTGTTGCAAGAATATCTTTTGTAGGTATTTTATTTGATCTAAGATCCAACTGAAATTCAGAAATTGCCTTTGGTGTTTATGACTCTTTTAGTCTAGTAAATAGTAGCTATTTTCTCTCTCTCTCTCTCTCTCTCTCTCTTCCTGTCTGATTTATCTTTTAGAAAGATCTAAGCCAGTTTTCTCAGAATATCTTACATTTTGGATTTGTCTGATTATTTCCCCACTAATCATTTAAATCCTCCCTGAATCCCATTAGGTCTAGAAGCTTGGTTAGATTCAGGTTAAATTTGGAAGGAAAAAGTATTTCACAGGTGATATTGGGCACTTCACTTTTTCAGTGTCACAGAGGAAGGCTCCCACTGTTGAGCTGTCCACTATAAGTGATGCTTATTTTGATCACTTAAGGTGGTGACTATCATAGCTCTTCATTGTAAAAGTGCATTTTTCTATAGGCACTTAGTAAGCAGTTGTAGTTGATCTTTTTACTGGTTGCCAAACTATCTTTCACCTATTGGTTTTTGCATCCACTGATGCTCTAAACTTGTACCAATTACATTGGCGGTTACAAAATGGTGATTTTTTTTTAAAAGTATTCTGTTTCTACTTCTATATATACTAGACTTTCCTTCTGTGAAAAAGAGATTTCTTGGGGCACCTGGATAGCTCGGTTGGTTAAGTGTTTGACTCATGATGTCAGCTCAGATCTTGACATTAGAGGAGTGAGTTCAAGCCCCATGTTGGATTCCACACTGGACATGGAGCCTACTTCAAAACAAAACAAAACAAAACAAAACAAAACAAAACAAAACAACTTTCCATTTTCTTTTTCTTTCATTTCATAAATTATCATTATCCTATAAATCCTTGGATTTTAATATATTCATTTGTTAAATAAATTATGCTTAATATTCTTTTTAATTAAAAAAATAGTTCTTATTTAAATTCCAGTTAGTTAATGCAGCATGTAATAATAGTTTTAGGTGTAAAATTTAGTGATTCAATACTTACATTCAAGCCCAGTGCTCATCACAGGTGCACTCCTTCATCCCCATCACCTATTTAGCCCATCCCCACCTCCCACTTCCTCTTTGGTCACTGGTCAGTTGTTTTCAATATTCTTTTTGGTGCAAATTTGGCCAGTGGTAACTCCTTCAGGATAGCCCCTGAGCCCTTTCATGCATGACCACCTTAGTCTTTGAGTATTTCCTTATTTTTGGTTACAAAATATCCTAGCTTTACTTTCTACCTTTCCTGCTCAGACTTGGAATTGATCCTTGGTCATTTGCCCAAAGAATCCAAAGTTTCCTTTTGCCCACGGCCAAGGGTGTGGGGTGGGAGGGGCTGGAGAGCTGGTGAAGATAGTGTAGTAGCCATGGAAATGCACTCTGATCTCCTGCTGTGGAAAACATACCTGGATGACAGCACCGGTTGCTCCTCATCTGGATCCATTACTAAATTCATGTAGAGGCCACACTTCTCATGGCAGCTTCCATCAAAGCACTGGGCATGGCAAGGCTAGGAAGATAGGCTCAATCTGGCAAGATGCAGGACTCCTTCAATAGCTGACTTTTGCTTAAGGACTCTCAATTGGCCTGGCCAATCTTTTCTTGGAAATGTGCACATTCCATGCAGCAGTTCAAGCCTCTTCCTATCTGATCTCTAACTAAGTCAAATTTATCAGTCTTTCATGTTTTCTCATTTGGGGGTATATGTATGGTTTATTTATTTATTTATTTATTTATTTATTTATTTACATTTCAAGCTCTATTCTAAGGACTTTATTCTAGTGAATAGTGCGAGATATAGATAAAGCTTATCTTTTTCCAAATGTCTATATGACTGACCCAACATTATTTATTAAGAAATCCATCCTTTTCTAATAATCTGAGGTGTCACGTTTATATATACTTAGTGTCTATGGTAAAAGGAGTAATATTCTTCCAAAGATCTCCATGTCTTAATCCCAAAACCCTGTGAATATGTTACTTTATATGGTAAAGGAAGTTTGCAGGCATGATTAAAGTTAAAGACATTGAGATGGGCGGATTATTGTAAATTATTCAGGTGAGGACAATCTAATCATGTGAATTCTTAAGAAAGGAAAATCTCTCTTGGCTTTTTTATCAGAGAAAGAGGTTTGTTGACAGAATGAGATTCAGATGCCATGTTGCTGGCTTTAAAGATAAAAGAAGAGGTCCATGAGCAGGGAATACAGACAGCCTCCAGAAGCTATAAAGGACAAGGATATGAACTCTACCATAAAGCCTTGAGAAAGGGCTTCAGCCCTGCCTACACTTTGATTTAGTCCAGTGAGACCTGGGTTGGACTTCTGGCCTACAGAATTGTTAAGATGATACATTTGTGTTGGTTTAAGTCACTAAGTTTGTGGTATCTTATTATAGCAGCAATAGAAAACTATTATACTGTCCATTGTGTACTTTGGCAATGGAATTTTTGTCTGGTTCTATTGATGTCAGTCTCTTCATGTTTAACATGCTACTATTTTAATGTTACACTTTGTGGTATGTTGGAATATGTGACTTCCTTGACACTGAAAGAACATTTCGATTAAACTAGAATTTATTATGCATACTAAACCTATAGTAGATTGACTTCTTACTACTCTTTTATAATATTGTGACCAATTACATTGTTTTGAATGTTAATAAATGCTAACAATGTGTACCTACAAAGCACTACACCCTAAGAGAACAACGGCTTAATGCTTGAGAATAAAATAGGGAGCTTATGTCTTTGAGAAATCTTATGGCAGAGTATAGTATTACGGAAAGTTTTAGTGAGGTAACAGGAAAAGATACATGCCCAGAATTAATAAATAAAATAAATTTTAAATCACCGAATCCCTATTTGCCTGGTTCTGTGCTAAGGAAAAAACAATATATTCCCCATAACTTGAGTTTGCAAGAAGCTTATAGTCCAGTGGGGAGATAGGCAATTTCAGTACAAAGTGATTAGTGCTATGGCAGACTGGGGAAGAGTCTAGAAGAGGCCATGCCAGCAAGTGGGTGGACATTGCCAGACCAAAGAGAAAAGGATGGTGTTGGGGAAGAGGAAAAGTGAGATGGTCTGTGTTCCAATGGGCAGGAGGCCAGGAGTCCCTGGGGAGAAGACAAAGGTTTGCATGTTAGTGGATTTGGACTTTAATCTCAAGGCACAAGACAGAGAGAATGAGAGACCCACCAAGAATCTGAGAGGATGGAAAGAAAACCAGGAGCACAAGGTGTCTCTGAAGTCAAGGGAGAAATAGATGTCAAGAGTGTCAAACATTTCAGAAAGGTAAAGTAGGATAAACAGTTATCAATTGTCTATTGGCTCTATCCATGAAATACTGATCACCATGGTGAGTGATATCATGATAGAGGGACACAAAGAGAAGCTGGTTTTCAGGAGGCTGAGGAATAAATTTAGAAGTGAGGAAGTTGATGTGAAGGAAGAAAGGCAGCAGCTGGAATGCAAGGTGTATTCAGGAGAGGCTTGTTTGTTTTTCTTGGTTTGTTTTTTAATTTAAAGAGATTGAAGGGTTGTTTTTTGTTTTGTTTTGTTTTGTTTTGTTTTGTTTTTTTCTGACAGCATGGAGGCAATAAAAAGGAAGACATTGAGGAAAAGGAGAGCCAGTGCTAAGGGAGTACAAAACCAAGCACGGTAGGAGGATAGAAACATCTTTGAGTGGAAACATCTGTGATACTGAAGTAGAATGAGAGTGGAAACGCTTTCCTATAAAGGGAAACAGGAAAAGATGAGTAGGGATGCCAGGCAGTGCATAGGTGGCATGACAAGAAACTAAAGAATTACTCCTTTACTGGACGGCATTTTCTTTGCAAAGTGGGAGTGGAGGCCATTTGCTGAGGTTAGGGTCTGGCAAGTAGTAGGTGTCCAATAACTATCTCATAAGTCAATAAATAAGTAAAAAAATAAATGTTGGGCAGAAGAAGATGGTTGAGTAATAAGCTCTAGCAAAGTTAAACAGGGCTGGAAGAACTATTGTGGAGAAGGGGGGATCCTCCTGGACAGGAGAGGATGGTAAGGGAAGTTAGAGAAAGGTCCTCATGAGTCAGTAGACACGCTCATCTCAGAGGAAGTCATGTGAGTGTTTTCCAGCTGTTCCCCGCAGCCATGGGACAGGCAGAGGGGGTTTCACAAGCATCTGTGAATGAGAGTAGGGCAAGACAGTTGAGGGAAGTGGCAGGCCAGTGAAAAAATTAATTGCTTTGGGATCCAAACTTAATTGAAATAAGTAAATACAGGTATGGACTTTAGATTGGGAGACAGTAGAACCAGAGATGTTGATGAGGTAGAAGGATGGTATGATATGAACAATAGAATGAGATCATCACAATTATAGTAGGTAGGTTGTAATTACTCTGAATTGGAGAATATGTAGAAGAGCCATTCTGGGAGGTGACATTAGCTAGTTTGGAACCATGCTCAGGGTTCCTATAGTAGAATGGAAGACAGAAGTAAAGATCCTTAGACATCAAGGGGCTGGTTTTCTGGGGGATCATATGTACTGTCAATGATGATGCTATTGGCCAGAATGATGGTGGGACTTGGGTAGACAGGACAGACAGACAACAGAACAGGTACTGAAGTCTTTGGTGAAAGGGCTGTGGGTACAAGGCGGCAATGGTGGTAGTGAGACAAATCAGCTGATAGGAATTGGTAGGCAAATTGCAAACACTGGTAGTTTATCTGTAATCTAAAATCCAAGAACCTAAAACTTCAAATCTTGGTACATATCTAAAAAGAAATAACATCATATAACTAGCATCTAATTGGCAAACATTTGTAGGAATTCAAGACCTTGCCATAAATTCGTTCTCCACTGGCTGTTGCTCATTGGTCTGAAAAATTAGAATCAAGGAAAAAAAAAAACCTCAAAGTCAAGTGAAATGCATATTTTTCTGCAAAAAGCCAGAGTCAACTAGCTTTGGGTACAAAATGAAGTTTTAGCACGTGACTTGTGAATGTAAGCAAAGGATAACAAGGACACCACTGCACCTATGAGAGAGCTTAAAGCAGCTGCACAGAGGCTGGTACTCTCTCTTCACCTGTTTCTGACTTTGCTCTGAAACAAGGTTGATAACAGGGTTGGAAACTGAGTTCCTGGAACAAGAAAGTGTACACTGCATCAGACAATGAGAACCCAGAATTCACCTATGCTGGGTTGAGCTCTTGAGGGTTGTGAACGAAATCTTCAGAAGCATGCAATGGAGATTGGTTCTTTCTCCTAAGGTTTTGGAAAGTGTCAGGGGAAAAGACATGAGAAGAAGAATACAGAAAGACTGGTGAGGATAGGAAAAGGGGGATGGATAGGACCTAGAAGTAGTGAGTCCAGGAAGAAAACAGAGATGCCGTTGTTGTCGTCTAAATCCTTGAGTTCAAATATTAGCTGGGATAGTTCCCTAACATAAGGTCTTGAAAGATTTATACAGCTTCTCTGAGCCCCAGTTCCTTTAGTCTTGAAGAAGGCACAAGAACACGAAGTGAATAGTTATGAGAAAAGGGAAAGCAAATGACCATAGGTGAAGGGTCTACTGTTTGAGAGTCATTGAAAGGCTATTCATTTTTCACTAAGAAGTTGGTATGTCCTATTTTAAAACTATTGTTCTGATTTGTGTTAAACTTGATTAATTTTCGTTTAGAAAAGACCACTGATAATTATGGCATCAGGTGTAGCAACCTAAGTCAGGTTATTTCCTATTTTTGGATACTGTACATATAGCAGCAGTGGCCCAAATCAGCCCCCAAAGAGCCACCTTACCGATAAGCAGGTGGAGCTGAACACCCAGCCAAAGTGCTCCGCTGTCTCATTCTGCCACTGCCTTGATGAGTCAGTGCGCATTCCTGCCCAATCTCGTTGGAGATTTGAATTACACATTGTTTGCTAAACCTGATGCTTGGCCAAAGAGGTACTTAGTGGCACTTATGAAAGAACTAACAATCAAATCACACAACCTTGCCAAAACATCATTATCTTTCCTTTGAGTGATATTTTAAGCCTTACTGTGCTTCTGGTTCCTTTGAAGAGTGCAGTCTCCAGATAGGATGACCATGTTTGAAAACAATGAATAATGGCTAGAAAGCGTGAAGCTGGGATTGCTTCACATTGCTGCCTTCTCACAAAAGGGAAAGGAGGCTAACTCTGAAGCTGGGAGTAAGTGCTAGTCATTGACAGCAAGCCTCTGCACATCAAGTATTCCAGGGAAACTCTACTTCACATTCTCTTCTACAGAGTGTCACTGAATTATTTACCCTTTCATACTTTTTTCTAATTCTTTTATATGTAGAAAAAATTGTAGTTATATATGTATAAGCCTCATAGAAAGAAAAAGAATTAGATATTTGATGTCATTTGTATTTCTCTAGTTGGACTTTTTTAGCTTTTAAAGATTTCATTCCTTTATTTTAGAGAGAGAGAGAGAGAGGAGTACCAGGAAGAGCAGAGGGAGAAGGGCTAGCAGATTCTGCACTGAGCACAGAGCCTGTTGTGAGGTTCCATCTCATGACCCTGAGATCATGACCTGAGCCGAAATCAAGAATCAGATGCTTTACTGACTAAGCTACCCAGGTGCCCCTAGTTAGGCTTTTTTGAATATTAGGCTTTCTTGAATATTAAAATGCATATAAGAAAAATTCAACTTCAATAGTGTTGATGAAGTAAGTTATTCCCCTATTTCAAAATAAATAACAATTAAAAAATATGGATGTAATAATTTTTTTTCCTGAATTTTAGACCACTTTCTTATAGGAATTATTTCCATATCATAAATGGAAAAGGCCCTTGTTAGCTAACATCTTAGAATCTCTTTCTCATTTTGATTTATGTTTTGCAAAGATTTAATAAGTGTCTACCATGTTCTACAAACTGTGATGAGCATATAAAATACAAAAATGACTAGAAAATAGTCTCTGATCCCCAAGTTTATATTATGATAAGGGAATAAGGCATGCAAGAACAGATTAAATGTAAAGAAACACATTTGAGGTTATATACATAGATTTAAAGAAAGACAGAAGGGAAAATTCTTAATTTCACCTAAGGGAAACAAGGAAGGCATCCTGAAGGAGGTGAAATTTGAAGCAAAAAGTTAAGAATATATACATAAGGTCATGAGTTGAATAAACATGTAGTGGTAGGCAGTGCAAAGAGGACAATATCCCGAGTAGAGAGAGAAAAATTCAGAGTACATGTGGTTTTGAGAGTAAAGATGTAGTTTAAAAAATAGTTTAAAAATGTTACTGTAATAAATTTAATTGTGACTAAGAAATGGAAGATGAATGTAAATATAAGATTGACCAATCCTTTTCTGACTTATTAATTCCTAAATGTCTGGTCATTTATGGTGGTCAGCAAAGTTCTTCTCAGAGTGGAGAGGTGTCTAGGAGAGACTTCTTGGTCAAGAGAAACCTGTAACCAATGGGCAAGACTGGAACTCACTTCCAGGTTGCCTGACTTAATTTCATGATATATAAAATTCATGAACAATACAAGGAACAAACAAACCCACGATTAAACTGATACCCAAAATATTCAATGCACATTTATTGTGTTCTGAATTATTTTAAGTGATGGACCTAGCTGTAAATAAACACTAATAAACATAATACTACCCTCTATGTCCATCCATGTTGTTGCAAATGGCAAGATTTCATTCTTTTTTACGGCTGAGCAAGATTCCATTGTGTGTATATATACATATATCACATCTTCTTTTTCATTTCATCTGTTGATGGACATTTGGGTTGTTGCCACAATGTGGCTATTATATATAATGCTGCTATAAACATCAGGGTGAATGTATCCCTTTGAATTAGTGGTTTTGTGTTCTTTAGGTAAATACCTAATAGTGTGATTGCTGGATCCTAGAGCAGTTCTATTTTTAACTTTTTTGAGGAATCTTTCATACTGTTTTCCACAGTGGCTGCACCAGTTTGCATTCCCACCAGTGGTAAGAGAGGGTTCCCCTTTCTCCACATTCTTACCAACACCTGTTGTTTCTTGTGTTTTCAACATTAGCCATTTTGACAGGTTTTTTTTTTTTTTTTTTTTGACAGGTCTTACTATAGTTTTGATTTGCATTTCCAGTGCAATGATGATCAGTGATACTGAGCATCTTTTCATGTGTCTGTTGGCCATCTGTATGTCTTCTTTGGAGAAATGGGGGAGTATTGAGTCACTATGTTGTAAACCTATATTTAGGTAATATTACACCATATGTTAACAAACTGGAATTTAAGTAAAAACTAAAGACTAAAAAAAAGGTATAAGCGTATGAGTCTGTTTCTTGGTTTCTTTCTTTTTATTTTTTTTATTGGAGTTCAATTTGCCAACATATAGCATATCACCTAGTGCTCATCCCCTCAAGTGCTCCCCTCAGTGCCCGTCACACAGTCACCCCAACCCCCCACCCACCTCCCTTTCCACCATCCCTTGTTCGTTTCCCAGAGTTAGGAGTCTCTCATGTTCTGTCACCCTCACTGATGTTTTCACTCATTTTCTCTCCTTTCCCCTTATTCCCTTTCACTACTTTTTATATTCCCCAAATGAATGAGACCATATAATGTTTGTCCTTCTCTGATTGACTTATTTCACTCAGCATAATACCCTCCAGTTCCATCCACGTTGAAGCAAATGGTGGGTATTTGTCATTTCTAATGGCTGAGTAATATTCCATTGTATACATAAACCACATCTTCTTTATCCATTCATCTTTCGATGGACACCGAGGCTCCTTCCACAGTTTGGCTATTGTGGACATTGCTGCTAGAAACATCGGGGTGCAGGTGTCCCGGGGTTTCACTGCATCTGTATCTTTGGGGTAAATCCCCAGCAGTGCAATTGCTGGGTCATAGGGCAGGTCTATTTTTAACTCTTTGAGGAACCTCCACACAGTTTTCCAGAGTGGCTGCACCAGTTCACATTCCCACCAACAGTGCAGGAGGGTTCCCCTTTCTCCACATCCTCTCCAACATCTGTGGTTTCCTGCCTTGTTAATTTTCCCCATTCTCACTGGCGTGAGGTGGTATCTCCTTGTGGTTTTGAGTTGTACTTCCCTGAGGGCAAGTGATGCAGAGCATTTTCTCATGTGCATGTTGGCCATGTCTATGTCTTCCTCTGTGAGGTTTCTCTTCATGTCTTTTGCCCATTTCATGATTGGATTGTTTGTTTCTTTGCTGTTGAGTTTAATAAGTTCTTTATAGATCTTGGATACTAGCCCTTTATCTGATAGGACATTTACAACTATCTTCTCCCATTCTGTAGGTTGTCTTTTAGTTTTCTTGACTGTTTCTTTTGCTGTGCAGAAGCTTTTTTTTTTTTTTTTTTTGTGCAGAAGCTTTTAATCTTGATTAAGTCCCAATAGTTCATTTTTGCTTTTTGTTTCCCTTGCCTTCATAGATGTATCTTGCAAGAAGTTGCTGTGGCCAAGTTCAAAAACGGTGTTGCCTGTGTTCTCCTCTAGGATTTTGATGGATTCTTGTCTCACATTTAGATCTTTCATCCATTTTGGGTGTATCTTTGTGTCTGGTGTAAGAGAATGGTCTAGTTTCATTCTTCTGCGTGTGGATGTCCAATTTTCCCAGCACTGTTTTAAAAGAGACTGTCCTTTTTCCAGTGGATAGTCTTTCCTGCTTTGTCAAATATTAGTTGACCATACAGTTGAGGGGCCATTTCTGGGTTCTCTATTCTGTTCCATTGATCTATGTGTCTGTTTTTGTGCCAATATCACACTGTCTTGATGATTATAGCTTTGTAGTATAACCTGAAATATGGCATTGTGATGCCCCCGGCTCTGGTTTTCTTTTTCAATATTCCCCTGGCTATTCAGGGTCTTTTCTGATTCCATTCAAATCTTAAGATGATTTGTTCCAAGTCTCTGAAGAAAGTCCATGGTATTTTGATAGGGATTGCATTAAATGTGTAAATTGCCCTGGGTAGCATTGACATTTTCACAATATTAATTCTTCCAATCCATGAGCACGGAATAGTTTTCCATCTCTTTGTGTCTGCCTCAATTTCTTTCAGAAGTGTTCTGTAGTTTTTAGATCCTTTACCTTTTTGGTTAGGTTTATTCCTAGGTATCTTATGCTTGTGGGTGCAATTGTAAATGGGACTGCCTCCTTAATTTCTCTTTTCTCAGTCTCACTGTTAGTGTATGGAAATGCCACTGATTTCTGGGCATTGATTTTGTAACCTGCCACACTGCCAAATTGCTGTATGAGTTCTAGCAATCTTGGGGTGGAGTCTTTTGGGTTTTCTACGTACAGTATCATGTCATCTGCAAAGAGAGACAGTTCAAACTCTTCGGGATACAGCAAAAGCAGTCCTGAGAGGGAAATACATTGCAATACAAGCATCCCTCAAAAAACTGGAAAGAACTGAAATACAAAAGCTAACCTTGCACCTAAAGGAACTGGAGAAAGAACAGCAAATAAAACCTACACCAAGCAGAAGAAGAGAGTTAATAAAGATTTGAGCAGAACTCAATGAAATAGAGACCAGAAGAACTTGGAACAGATCAACAAAACCAGGAGCTGGTTCTTTGAAAGAATTAATAAGATAGATAAATAATTAGCCAGCCTTATTAAAAACAAAAGAGAAAAGATTCAAATTAATAAAGTCACGAATGAAAAGGGAGAGATCACCACCAATACCAAGGAAATACAAATGATTTTAAAAACATATTATGAGCAGCTATACATCAATAAATTAGGCAATCTAGAAGAAATGGACACATTTCTGGAAAACCACAAACTACCAAAACTGGAACAGGAGGAAATAGAAAACCTGAACAGGCCAATAACCAGGGAAGAAATTGAAGCAGTCATCAAAAACCTCCCAAGACACAAAAGTCCAGGGCCAGATGGCTTCCCTGGGGAATTCTATCAAACGTTTAAAGAAGAAACAATACCTATTCTACTAAAGCTGTTCGGAAAGATAGAAAGAGATGGAGTAATTCCAAACTCGTTCTATGAGGCCAGAATCACCTAAATTCCAAAACCAGACAAAGACCCCCCACCAAAAAGTAGAATTATAGACCGATGTCCCTGACAAACACAGATGCAAAAATTCTCAACGAGATACTAGCCAATAGGTTCCAACAATACATTAAGAAGATTATTCACCATGACCAAGTGGGATTTATCTCCAGGATGCAAGGGTGATTCAACACTCATAAAGCAATCAGTGTGATAGATCATATCAACAAGAGAAAAAACAAAAACCATAGGATCCTCTCAATAGATGCAGAGAAAACATTTGACAAAATACAGCATCTATTCCTGATCAAAACTCTTCAGAGTGTAGGGATAGAGGGAACATTCCTCAGCATCTTAAAAGCCATCTATGAAAAGCCCACAGCAAATATATTCTCAATGGGGCAACACTGGGAGCCTTTCCCCTAAGATCAGGAATACAACAGGGATGTCCACTCTCACCACAGCATTCAACATAGTACTAGAAGTCCTAGCCTCAGCAATCAGGCAACAAAAAGAAATAAAAGGCATTCAAATTGTTTCTTGGTTTCTTAACTAGAGACCAAACTGATGGTTACTAGAGGGAAGGTGGTTGGGGGGATGGGGGATGGTTTAAATAGTGATTGTGATTGAGATTAAGGAGTGCACCTTGTGATGAGCACTGGGTGATGAATGGAAGTGCTGAATCACTTACATTGTACATGTGAAACTAATATTACACTGTATGTTAACTAATTGGAATTTAAATAAAAACTTAAAAAAATACTAATAAATAGATTCTGGTATAACTTAACAGCTTAGATAATGACACCATTTAAAAATGCGACAATGTGCTGAAATCTGTCCTTTGTTTTGCTCCTTGGATATTCATCCTTAATGCTTTCTCTTTTAAAATTCAGTGACATTCCTATTTAGAAGATCTGTAAGGTGAAAGCTCAAATAGTAAATTTTTAGTATAGCTATCAGACATAAAAATGATAATATGTAAAGATGGGCAATTTACTAGCACTATATTCCTCATTGGGGATTTTGTAAACATCTGAATAAGGCAGCAGGAAAGACATCTAAACTACTTTAGTGTTAGGGAAAATAACAAGATAAAGAAAGCAGAAGAATAGTACATCATGTTTGGAAGCTTATAAATTAGATATCACTATTAGGTCACTGTTGTTCAATAGAGCTGGTTTAGGTGGTTGTATCAATCATTGGTGATTACACCTGTCACTTAAGATCCAGTCTGCTTCTGTCTGAAAGAACTGCAGGAATAAAATCTCATAAAAGATACACTAACCGTAGTGTAATCATGAATTATTGAGCATTGGCAGAACTTAGGGATATTTGGACGCTCTTCTTGATATTGGAGCACCTCCCCCTTACCCTTTCTCCACCCCACACTGCCAGGATCCCTGCTCTGCTCAGTTTCTTCTCTGAAGCATTTGTTTTGTTTTGTTTTTATTTATTTATACATGAGAGGCAGAGAGAGAGGCAGAGACAGACACAGGCCTAGGGAGAAGCTGGCTCCCTGTGGGGAGCCCAGTGTAGGACTCCATCCCAGGACCCCAGCATCGCTACCTGAGCCAAAGGCAGACGCTCAACCACTGAGCCACCCAGGTGCCCCTGAAGCATTTAACATATTGCTTTAAAGAACTGTTTGTAGCCCATGTCCTTCTATCAGAATTTAAGTTTCATGGTGTTGAGGACATCGCCTAGCTGAGAACCGTGGCTTGCGGTCAGTTGTTAAAAGAATGGATGGAGAGCAGAAAGGATAAAAACTTCCATTTGCTTTGACGAGGATGGAACTGGAGAGTATTATGCTGAGTGAAATAAGTCAATTGGAGAAGGATCATTATCATGTGATTTGACTCATACAGGCACTATAAGAAATAGTGAAAGGGATTATAAGGGAAAGGAGGGGAACCGAGTGGGGAAAAGTCAAAGAGGGAGACAAACCATGAGAGACTCTTGACTCTGGGAAACAAACAAAGGGTTGCAGAAGGGGAGGTGGGGGGGGGGAGGGGGATGGGATAACTGGGGCACTGAGGGGGGCACTTGACAGGATGAGCACTGGGTGTTATACTATATGTTGGCAAATTGAATTTAAATAAAATATTCTTAAAAAAAGAATGGGTGGAGGGATGGATGAAATGCAAATGAATGAAACAAGGCGTGGATGGAACAATTTCTCCCGTCTGTGCTACCTTCATTACACAGTTTGTAGCCGATCAGCGGCAGATCTGTACAACCTTACAACCTCTTCCTCACTAACGAACTGACATTTGAGGGATAGAAATGACACTTTATATCTCTGCTTTCCCTGCTTACCTGTGCCTTTCCCCCAGCAACTTCTGTGATCAGTGGGAGCAATGGGCTTTGTATTTCTCCTCTAATATTGTTTTTCTCCCACCAGATGGCACCATGCCTCCAATAGTTAAAGCCATAGCTAGTTTAGATTGGTTTCCTTTGTTCCTCTCTACCCGATGTGAGTCTTCGTACTTAATAAATGGGTTCCAGTTCCAAGATATACAAACAGTAATGGCATGTGCTGAACTAATAACCCTCAATACTACTTCTCTAAGATGAAAAAGCAGCTGAGTTATATTCTATTTTATGAAACATTTGTAACAGCCAAACACAAAGGCGGTATAAACACTGGTTCACAAAACACCAAAGAAACTTGATTTACACGAAGATAAAAGTAGAAGTGAAGTATTACCAACATACCTACATTGCAAAACTAAAGTGATAAAAAGATGACAAATAAATCAGGGGCTGATATGGAATATATGTATATATATAAACTCATGCTATACCTTTTACACAATATAATATACCAGCTAAATTGCCAGAAAGTTGAAGTCAGGTTTGATAAAAATGACTTCTGTGATGTCCACCATAGGGGCAGCCCAACTATTGGAACATTCATGGAAGTTCTATATTCACAGAAGAGAAAAATGTCATCACTGCTCTTACTTCATGAGAGAGACATGTGAGGTGTAGGTTTGCACTATTTGGTTCCAAGTGCATACAGACATACAGAAGAAATACAGAAATCCTCATGATTTTTCCTTGACCTACAAACATACTTAACAAATCTTTGATTTACTTGAGAAAGTGTTTTCAGAGTAGTTGTTACGGCTCCCAGTTTTTACTAAAATAACATAGAGCACAATCAGCAATGGGAAAATCTCAGAGGTTTCAAAAATGTCTGAGCCATCCCTGGGTGGCTCAGTGGTGAGTGTCTGCCTTCGGCTCAGGTACCGGGGTCCAGGGATCTGGTCCCACATCAGGCTCCCCGCAGGGAGCCTGATTCTCTCTCTGCATCTGTCATGAATAAATTAAAAAAAAAATCTGACCTAGAATCCTCTATTTCAAGTATAAAACCAATGCTTCTGGAAAACTTTATGCTATATTTCACCCTGCTGTTACTCTCAGATCAAAGATTTCTTAGAAGGCAAGTCTATGGTTTCTAGATCTGTCAGCTTCTCTCCATGCATGCTTGGTTCATGAGAATAATGACTTTTAACATATTTCTATTAAATTTTCTTGCTGTCTGGAGATAAATACACTATTGTTCTTTCTTTCAGATTAATAAGACTTTTAGATTAGCCTGTTGTGAATACTCTATAGATCAGAGGTTTGATAGCTAAGGAACTTTTCATCTTCCTTGCATTTTTAAACTCAATCCATACCTTCAATGTAAAGGTAAGGGAGGTTCACTTAAACTTAATAATGAGGAGGAGAACTGGACCACCAAGACTGTCACAACGTGATTCATAAACTAGTATCAAATTTTGTCTGCCTGAATTTTAATTCAAAGAAGTTAAAAAAAATCAAAAATTGGAATTTCTTTTATAGTCAGAGGACAATGGTCATGGTAGCTAACCTTCCTTATCTGTCTTTTCTCAACAGTATTTATTGTCTAAATCACACATTTATTATTTCCTGATTATTATTCCTGATGATCACCTTGTTTTATAGCAAGGCTTCACCCAAAAAAGTATTATGTATGGATTTACTTGCACATAGCTTTAGTTTTTTCCCTTTATTGAGATACAATTGACATACTGTGTAAGACGTGCAATGTGATGATTTGCTACACATATCTAGCGCGCATGATTACCATAGAAAGAGTAGCTAACGCCTCTACTCTGTCACTCTTTATTTTGTGCTGATGGCATTTAGAATCTACTCTCTTAGGAACCTTTGGGTATATATCACAATGTCGTTAACTATATGCATCATGCTGCATACTGGATCTACAGAACTTATTCATCTTTTCTCTGGCAGTCCGTACCTTTTCACCAAATCTCTCCTTTTCATCACCTACTCGCAGCCCCTGGCAACCATCAATCTACTCTCTCTATGAATTCAGCTTTTTAAAGATTCCACATGCAAGTAATGTTCCATGGTGTTTGTCTTTCTTCATCTGACTTATTGCACGGGGCATAGTGTCCTCAAGATCCTTCCATGTTGTTGCAAATGACAGGATTTCCTTTTTTTTATTGCCAAATTACAGATATACAAATAGATAGATAGATCTATCTATCTATATATTTCCATCCATTTGTGGATGGACCGTTAGGTTGTTTCCATATGATGACTGATATGCATCATGCTACAATGCACAGGGGAGTGGAGGTATCTGTTTCAGGTTCTGATACCACTTCCTTCGGATTATACCCAGAAGTGGGATTTCTTGATCACACGGCTGTTTTATTTTTAATTTTTGTTTTTGAGGAAGCTCTATACTGTTTTTCATGTAGTCATACCAATTTATATCCCCACCAGTGGTGTACAAGGATTCCTTTTACTTTACACAGTCTCCAGTTATCTCATATTTTTATAATAATCTTTCTAACAGGTATGAGGTGATATTTCATGATTTTTATTTTTACAATCTCATGATTGTAATTTTGATTTGCATTTCACCAATGATTAGTGATGCTGAGCAGTTTTTCATTTACCTGTTGTCCATGTAAATCTGTTCTTTGGGAAAATGTCTATTCAGGTCATTTGTCCATTTTAAATAGGATTTTTGAGTATTTTTGCTATTGAGTTGTAGGAGCTTTTATATATTTAGATAGTAGCCCCTTCTCAGATGAGTTGTAAATATTTTCTCTCTTTGCATGGATGGGTTACCTTTTCATCTCCTTATTGTTTCTTTTGCTGTGCAGAAGCTTTTTTTTGTTTGATGCAGGCTTACATTTATTTTTGCTTTTGTTGCTTGTGCTTTTGGTGTCATCCAAAAAATTATTTCCAAGACCAATATCAGGGAGCTTTTCCCCTATATTTTCTTCTAGCAGTTGTACAACTTCAGGTCTGATTTAATGATCACTGTACAACCAGTTTGGTGAACTTAGCCAAGTTGTATAAAAGAACGTACTATAACACAAAAATTAGAATGGGGGTGACTTCTCAGTTTATTATAGTGACTTGATCCTTTGGATAATCATTCAGTGAAAATAATTAATAGGTATTCCAAAGGCTTGGAGATGATGACTGTATCTTATTGGTCCCTGAAATACGTGTAACTAAAATAGAGAAAAAGTTGTCAGTGGCATTTCTTTGATATCATAATTCATTGATCTCTTTTGAGCAGAGGAGCCATATTCCTAGTGACCATATATATACACAGAACACACAGAGGAATGTTGGTTTCTAGGAGAGAAAGTCTTAGAAATCTTCCTCCTCACCCAACTTCAACCCATTTCTTCTCCTGCCTGCTTTATTTCACCAGAAGAAAAGAGAACACTCACCTAGATTTCATATATAGGTGGACTGAGATGCATCTCCTGGGAGCCAAATTTCAGAAGCAGAATTGTAAAAACACCTATATGGATTGAATACATACACTCATTCATTTGTTCCATTTGTCTTTCTGGTGCTCTTGAGCGTGCTTTTGTAACTCACACGGGTAAAATATGAGGCTATGGTTTAGGCTTTGAGCTGTGAATAGACAAAAAGTTGGGTTTTGGTTTGAGTGTCTCTTGGCTGGGGCTGCACAAAAATTCACCAGTGTTCCCACTTCAGCTGCTCAGCCTTTATCTGACATTCCTAAGTGCTATACCCAGTTTGTCTCACGGTTCAAACCTATTGGTATATCCTTACTCAGCAATTGAGAATAGTTTTATTTGAAGGCAATTTTCATGGCATTCAATGTTTAATATATTCTCATGATACCAGAAGTACAGGTAAGAGAATGAATATTTGTGGAAGACTAAAGAACAACTAGACCATCGATTCCTCCACAATAAGCTTTTCAAAAAGTTACTATCACATTTTAATGGTATAAATTTGTTTTCAAATGAACTCTTATGCAGGACTCTCAGAATTAAGTGAGTTGTTGCTTATCTGGAACCTGAGAGCTTCCACTGGGATACCTTTTGAGAACCATTGCTATACCGATTCTAAAACCTCATGTTGGATTGCCCTGAATAGCAGACTGCTGCAGAGCTGGGCAAAATTGCTTTGGCTTCCTGTTGAACAGCTTTAATTGAATTTCACATTGCCAAGATTATATTGGCTTACATCGAGAGATAAGAAACAGACTTGTATTTGTTGTTTCAGTGTTGAAATTGCTATGCATTTTATTACATGGCTTGTTATAAGGACCTGAGATTTAAATTTCTTTCTAGTCTTATCATAGGGAAGAGTTTGATTATAACTGATGGATTCTGTGGATAATAGAGATGATTACATCTCTGGAAAGCACAGAGATATATATTTCTATTTCTTCTGTAAAACATAACTAGGACTTGATGGTTTGTAGTCCTCACACTTCTCGCCCATAACGTATCTTTTATGTTTTTCTTCCCTCTGTTGGTTTCTCAAATGTTTGATGAGCTTCTTTTCAACACATCGCTTCTTTATGTGTTAGATTAAGTTTCAGCCACAGTATCCTGAACCATACAATATGAGTGTGGGTACCCTCACACACACATATGAACTATGTACACTTATTAGATATATCTATGTATATTATATACTTGGTACATACTTATATATATATTTAAATACATACATATATTTATACAGAGAGCAAAATGTAAAACACTATCTCTGGTAATGACAGTATAGTGATCTTGACATACTTTTTTGTATTTTTTTAAAATAGTCTTTTAATGACATTTTATTTTAAATCATAAAAAAGTTACAATTACAGCACTTTAAAATATTCCTACATGGGATCCCTGGGTGGCGCAGCGGTTTGGCGCCTGCCTTTGGCCCAGGGCGCGATCCTGGAGACCCGGGATCGAGTCCCACGTCGGGCTCCCGGTGCATGGAGCCTGCTTCTCCCTCTGCCTGTGTCTCTGCCTCTCTCTCTCTCTCTGTGTGTGTGTGACTATCATAAATAAATAAAAATTATAAATAAAATAAAATATAATAAAATAAAATATTCCTACATGTCCCCCTTCCCCTGGCTGGCTGCGTGGAGGCCACAGGATGCCTAGGAGTTACTGCAAAAGACATGAACAAGCAGGAGCTCGTCAGAGCTCTGGCAGCCTTCCTCAAAAAGTCTAGGAGGCTGAAAGTCCCTGAATGGGTGGACCTTGTCAAGCTGGCCTGACATAAAGAGCTGGCTCCCTACCATGACAATTGGTTCTACACACGAGCTGCTTCCGTTCAGGGGTGGCGCTGGGGTGGGCTCCATGACTAAGATCTACGGGGGACGTCAGAGAAACGGGGTCACGCCCAGCCACTTCAGCAGAGGCTCCAAGAGGCCTGGTCCGCAGGGTCCCCCAAGCCCCAGAGGGGCTGAAAATGGTGGAAAAGGACCAAGATGGGGGCTGCAAACTGACGCCCCAGGGACAGCGGGATCTGGACAGAATCGCCCGACAGGTGGCAGCTGCCAACAAGAAGCGTTAGAACAAATGCTGAGTTAATGAATTGCCTCATCCGTAAAAATAAATAAATAAATAAATAAATAAATAAATAAATAAATAAATAAAAATTAAATATTCCTACATGATTTGGAAATAAATATGATAGAAATTTATCATGTGTATACTCTAAGGAAAGACTGAACTTAATATTTTTCTTTTTTTAAAGATTTATTTATTTGAGAGAGAGAAAGAAAGAGAGAGTGGGGGTGGGGGAAGGGAAGAGGGAGAGGAAGAGAGGCTCTCAAGCAGACTGTCTGCTGAGCACGGAGCCCCAAGGTGCAGCTGGATCTGGGGACCTGGAGATCACTACCTGAGCCCAACTCAAGAGTTTGATGGACACTTAACTGACTGAGCCACCCAGGCGCCCCCGAACTTAATATTTTTCTAAACACGTAGCTGATTTCTCACATCATTTTGGAGAAAATTCATAATTTCCTTATTAATATAAAATGCCAACTTTATTATATTCTAACTCATTTGTCAGAAGCTGGGAGTTGTCTAGCCCAACACCCACTCTCTGCTGCCTCCATGGAAAAAGAATTCTAATTTTCTGCGAGGCAAATTACCACATAAATGAAACTGTATACTCTGCATTCTTCCTTGCAGCAGGGTGTGATCATGTGACTACATTTGGCAGATGAGGGGTAAGCAAGATTGTTACGTGTGCCATTTGCAAAGGCTGATTAGAGGGGATTCACTTATCAAAGAGAAACCAGCTTTTTGCTTTATTGCCTTTTCTTTCCTTCTGCCTGCAGTGTGTAAATAATAGGTGGCATACTCTGGAAGATAGAAACCACACAGTGGCCACACCTACAGAAACTATACTTGGAATGGAAGCCACAGTGAAAGAATCTGGTGGAAAGCCTCTGTTTCTGATGACAACATGGCGCTGCCTTGACAGCTCTAAACTGTCTACCTCTGGATTTCTTTTATGTAAAATATAATAAATGGTGTCTATGCTATTTACAACTCTGTTCTTTTGGATTTTCTCTTATTACCAATTTCAGAACTTCTTCCAATCAGTTTGGGCTGTTTAAGTCTAATTATTGAAACACTTTAATGCATCTTTAACAATGGACAATGTAACTCTCCCACAAATTTCTTTATACTATTTTAGCCCAGTTTTTCAATTGTATGAACTTCAATAATATTTTGTAATCACAAAACATTTAAAATTTTTAATTGTGATTTTATAGTTATTTTTGTAATTATATTTTATTTTATTGTAATTATAATTGTTTTTATTATAATCAGATTACTTTTTGAGCCATATTAGGGAGAACTATTATACTTACACTATTAATTTTTCTCCATCAGAGACAAAATACCTTCATTTGCTAGTCTTTTTTGTACTCCAACGACTTTTTGTAGTTTACTCTATTTAGATTCTGCACATTATAGGGCATTTATATTTTTTGTTGTTACTAAGAATAAAATATTTTCGCTTAGATTTTTCAAATGGACTGTTGCTGGTACATAAGGTACTATCAAAGTTTGCCTTAATGTGATATTTAGACATTTTTCTGGGTTTATTTATGAGTTTTGATTATGTTTTAATTGATTCTCTTGCATTTTCTTAGTAAACAATAACATTATCTGAAAATTATAATAATTTTACCACTTATTTCCAATAGTTATTTGTCTGGGTTGTTTTTGTCATACTTTTGCATCGATTAGCATATCTAGATAATATTTGATAATGGTAATAGTGTACTCCTTGTGTTCTCGGCTTTAAAGGTAAATTCCATTTTTCTGATATTCAATAGGATGATGGTTTAAGATACTACTATTCTTTACTGTATTAGAGATGAATTGTTCTGTCCTAGTTTATCATGTTTTCCCTTGTACTGAATAGATGAAAGAAAACATTCTACAACATAATCATTTTGGAACTTCTACTGGATGAATATTAATTATTCTGACTCTCTTTCATTTTATCTTACACCTTGTCTCATCCAATAAAGATTTTTTTTGAGTTGCAGTTCCTTTTTGCTTTTCATTGCTTTAGATATTTTATTCGCCATCTACTTGAGCATGACCAATCAACATAAACTTTTACTGAGTTAATTTTTTCCCCAAATTTTCTTCAGTATCCCAATCTGATGCCTCTGTTCAGTGTTGGTTAGCATTTTTGTGGTAATAATTATAATGGAGGGTCTGAATTCCCTAGTGTTGATGATTAGAGTAAATTTTCTCTTCGTTCCCTTACAAATAGCCAAGATCTGAAGGAAGCAAGAGCTCCTTTTAAGAAGTATGGATCTTGTATTCTAAGTTTGGAAGCTTCTTTTAATTTCCTTTATCATTTTAATTCGACTTCAAGAAAGAATAAAATTTTAATTCGACTTCAAGAAAGAACTGATACATACTAGGAATTCAGCCTTATTAAGACAGAAATCAAAACCTGATAAATCCTTGATCCAGAAGGAGGAAACTTAGTATCTTTCTGAGGGTCTGTCATCATCATTATCACCACCACCACCACCATCATCACTATGATCATCTATTACTGTTTGCTTACACTTACCAAGAAGTTCAATGCTGGCTTAGCATTAAAAATGAGGTGGTTGTTTTCTGAAATTGTGTGAGTCTTTGTTTTAATCATTCTGGCCCAAATAATGGAAGATAAAAATGGTAGTTTTTTAGTTTTCCTCTGCCCAGTCAATGACGTACCACATGGGAAATGGAAAAACTGAAGTTTCTATTCACTGTTTGATATAGCAGCTATCCTGTACCTGGTAGGGCTACCTGTGTCAAGCTCCAAGCCTATTAAAAATAACCTCATGTATTTTCCATAGATGTAGCCTCTGGTACCTGGCAATTTTTCCAGGGGAAGATAATGGGATTCAGACATGCCTCTGATTATTAACCAATCTGCTGCCACTTCCAGCCTAAACCATTCTGAGTTGGAGAATGATGGTCTGGTCATGCTTCCTCAGTAGGTTACTCCTTCCCACATGGACAGGTCAGCTTATTAATTATTAATATTTTGCCCTGATCCAATTTGAACATATAGCAATCATTTCTTTTTTTTGGTAAATGTCACCATTTTTCTAGATTCAACACTGACAAAAAAAAGATCTCTTTTTTTTCCCATTGTTATGATTGCTATGTCCATAGAGATCTAAAAGAGGAGGAAGTTAAAATGAGCCTTCAAGTCACATCAGTTCATTTAGCAAATAAATATTGAGTATATTGAGTACCCACTTTGTTCTAGGCACTATCCCAGGCATTGAGATATAGTGGTAGACAAGAGAATGATCACCCTCATCTGTAGAAAGAAATCAGGCTCTTGGGATCTTACTTGGAAATTATCCTATTTATCTTAAATTTTATCTTATTTTGAACTACGTCAACTTAATGTAGCTAACAATTTTGATCTAAGCAATTTATAGATGAGTAAAAATAAAATATTTACATATAAAAATATTTCACACAGGGCCCATCATTCAAGCACAATAAGCTTACGCTATGAATCCTTAAACACTGGTTCCATTGTCTGACAATTTCTTTGTACCTCCATTCTTTAACTATGTAACATGACATATTTAAAAATCCCTGGGCCCTTGAAGAATGGTTTCACTGTTTATTGGAAACCCTAATTGCAAGATAATATCATTTCTGTATCATGTTCTTCACTTAAAAAATTGGTTGATATATATGGTAATCTCAGAATATTCCACTCAACTTTTAAATACTTTAAAAAATTGGGCAGCCCCGGTGGCGCAGTGGTTTGGCCCACATCGAGTCCCACATCGGGCTCCCTGCATGGAGCCTGCTTCTCCCTCTGCCTCTCTCTCTCTCTCTCTCTCTCTCTCTCTGTCTCTATGAATAAATAAATAAAATCTTAAAAAAAGATTTTTTTAAAAAAATAAAAAATTGATATAACTATGTTCTCATAAGCCTTAGAAGCTCCTGTGGCAATAAAAGAGACATAGGTATGTTTTAGATAGATTTATTTTTATATGCTCCTCTGAATAATTGGATGAAATTCTTACTAAAATAATATCTGTGAAGTATTTTAATCCTTATAACACATAAATTTATAGTATTAGATACAAACCAAATAGTATTATGTCATTTTGAAACTCTGCTACAGATCTCTTCCCATTTATTCAGTGTATGATTTTTGAAAAATGGCTCCAGTCTTTCTTGTTCATTTCTGTTCAAACTACAGGCTTAGTACACATAATTCTGCATTTCCTTGTCATTATCATTTCTAACAGTGGTGCTCCTTGCTGCCTTATCATATCAATATAAATGCTCCCTGAAAGTTATATAATGCACCCTTCACTTTTCTCCTGGAAATTGTTTCTTTGTCTCTTATTTAAAGTATGAGCTTTGATTCTGTCTGAATAAACTGCCACAGTGACAGCTTTGGGAACTCTGATTACAAGTCACTTACTTACAGAGAAGCTCTATTTTATTAAACCAAAGACAACATATAAATGGCCAACAAGTACGTGAAAAGATGCTTGACATCAGTGATCATTGGGGAAATGCAAATCAAAACTACAATGAGCTATCACCTCACAGCTGTTGAATGGCTATTATCAAAAAGACAAGGGAAAAATTTTGGAGAGCATGTGAAGGAAAGAGAATTCTTGTACAGTGTGATGAGAATGTAAATTGGTATAACCACATTAGAAAACAATATGAATGTTCTCCAAAAAATTAAAAATAGAATTGCCATATGATCCAGCAAACTTGCTTATGAGTTATATCAAAAGAAAATAGAATCTCAAAAGAGATATCTGCACCCCCATGTTCATTGCAGCATTATTCACAATAACTAGACATGGAAACAGAGAGATGAATGTGCAAAGACGTTGCAGTATATATATTCAGTGGAATATTATTCAGTCATCAAAGCGAAGGAATTCCTGTCATTTGCAATGACATGGATGGCCCTTGAAGGCATTATGCCAACTGAAATAAGTCAGAGAAAGACAAAAACTATATGATCTCACTTAAAAAAAAAGATATTATTTATTTATTCATGAGAGCCACAGAGAGAATAGCAGAGAACAACTTTATTGTTTGTTTCCTAATTCTGGGAATCTAACGGTTGTGGAAGGGGAAGTGGGGGGGATGGGATAACTGGGTGAAGGGCACCAAGGAGGGCACTTGATGGGATGAGCATTGGGTGTTATACCAGATGTTGGCAAATTGAATTTATTTTTTTTTAAAGATTTTATTTATTTTTTAATGAGAGACAGAAAGAGAGAGAGAGAGAGAGAGAGAGAGAGGGTCAGAGACACAGACAGAGAGAGAAGTAGGCTCCATGCAAGGAGCCTGATGTGGGACTCGATCCCGGGTCTCCAGGATCAGACCCTGGGCTGAAGGTGGTGCCAAACCGCTGAGCCACCGGGGCTGCCCAGCAAATTGAATTTAAATAAAAACAAATGTAAAAAAAGAAGAAATAAAAAATAAAATAAAAAATTCTTCTTCACTTAAAAATAAATAAACAACCTTATCGTGGTAATCATTTAAAATTATATGTGTGCATCAAATCATGTTGTATGATTTAAACTTACACAATATTATATGTCAGTTGTATCTCAACAAAGCTAGAAAACAATCAGTGATTCTCCTGCATGGCTCCCAGTCTGAGTGGAAAATGATACCAGTAAAGAAACAATTGCGATACAGCATTCAAATATTACAGGAGGTATAAGTGTCTATAGAAAGGTAGAGTAGAACATCTGAATTCACATGGTAACTACTACTTAGTAATCTGGCAGGAATTTGTCTCTGGTGAATCTGTTAAGAGCTATTATGTTAATAGCCAGATTGGAGCTGGGGAATTGGTTTCAGCTCTGGAAGAGGCAGGTATGAAAAGCCAGTCTTCTCTGGTGAGGTGGTACAATCAAAAATGTTTCTAGATATTGGGAAAATCACACCTAGTTGGCAGCCACTGCTCTATATTTTAAAAATACTTACATAACATTATATTGTATACTCCATACAGACATTTCCTAAAGATTTCTCAATTCCTTTCCTAAAGGATGATTCCATTTCTTTGAGATAAAAGAATTTAAAGTTATCATCAAAACTCATCAGTGGGAAATATTTTAAGAAAAACCGCCAACACTACTTCCCTGAAGACACTTTATTCTATCACATCCTTCACTGACCAAGAAGGATGAAACCAAGTAAGTTCTACAAAAACAATCCAGACTTATTGAAAAGACTGGTTTAGTTTTTTAGGAGAATTAACACCAAAGCTTGATTTTTTCCATAAGCAAAGTAATCGACCATATCTGCTGAGGATATTGTCATGTTCACCACATGGGCTGTAAATAGCAAGCCCAAGGACTGTTGAAATAGCCTCATTAAACCTTTGAGGAGCATTGGTTTGCACTATGCTAGCTTGCATCTTTTCATTGATAACATGTTTAAAAAATAAACAATGTTATAAATTAAATTTCACAATATGGCATCTTATTTTTATTTCTCATAGAGTTAATTTTTTTTTTTGAGTTAATTTTTATTAAGTTATTTATCAAGTATAAGTACACCACCTGGCATCCAGAATAGTGCTTTGTACTCAATAAATAACTCGTTAAAATAACTATGTGGTTACAAGATCCCATGGTATTACCAGGTTTTTTAAAGGCGAAAAAATAAATTCTTTATCAACTACTTTTAGGAGAAATTATTTGCAAGATTGTCTTCTTTAATGTCTGTAGTGAATGCCTTGATGCATAGTCTTAATGAAGCACTCATTTCCCCAGGTGCCAGGAGGGCTGGCTGCTGATATGCTTATAGCTAAGAATGTCCCAGGAATCATGCTCAGTTAAAAGCTGGGGCAGCAGCCTGAATCCAATGGTGGTTGATTTAGAAATATTTACAGACTTGCCTCAGTGTGGGGCATCTTTGAAGGGCGATCCTAATACGGGGAATGACTAAAGACTTTGTTTCAACTGCATACTAGTTCAACTTTTCCCTCTGCCCACTCCTGCTTTCTTTACTCCTTCACAGGTGCTGTTCCCCTGAGAATTCCCCTGAAAGCTTTTGTATGCAAATATTCATCTCAGGGTCCAGCCCCCCTGGGAACCTGACCTACAGCAGTTGGTGCCAGAAATAGCCATGAAAGAACAGTTTAAAATGGGAATTTGGGGATGCCTGGATGACTCAGCGGTTTAGCACCTGCCTTCTGCCCAGGGCATGATCCTGGAGTCCTGGGATGGAGTCCCACATTGGGCTCCCTTCATGGAGCCTGCTTCTTCCTCTGCCTGTGTCTCTGCCCCCCCCCCCTCTCTCTGTCTCTTATGAATAAATAAATAAAAATTTAAAAAATATATTTAAAAATAAAAAAAATGGGAATTTGGAACCGAATAACCACCTATGTGACAACCTAATATCATCACTTGTGGTGGAGTGTGGATAGCACCCAGTATGCCTGCCGCAATGTGATAGCTAAAACTTTCCAGAGGTAAGCTAGGATGAGCTGCTGCACTGGTTCTCAGTGGTGTGATACCACTCCATCCTCTCCCTAGGATATCTGGCAAAATCTGGAAACCATTTCGATAGCTGTGACCGGGGGGGTAGGGGCAAGGGTAAGGGAATGGTGCTTTTGCCATCTGGTGGGTGCTGCTATATATCCTACAATGCACTGGACACCCTCCCCCTAACATGACTCCACACCACAGAGGGTTATCCTGCCCAAGTGGTCAATAGCCTTGAAACTGAAAAGTTCCCAAGTTACTGATAGAAAGAATGTACTGTCTGATATAGTTTTTCAGGTGTTGGAAAAGTTGAGGGAAATTAGTAAGTATAAGAAAAATGGAATGAGATGGTTCTTACTGTGCAGTTTGAGGATGACCATCATCAATTTAAGGCAAAATGTGAAAGTCAAAGACCCGTTGGCAGCATATAAAGAAATTCATAGCTCCTGGAGTAAAACCTTGGCATCAGGCTCAGTGCTTAATTAAAAGGACAGTTGAACTGAGGAGAAATTTGAATTCTCAACCTAAGCAAGTATACGCTCTGCCAAGAGTAGAGCTGAGATGCAGAGCAGTGGAATGTCAGACTTGGGATACGACATTGGTGTCCACTCACTTGAAAGTCTTATAGTCTAGATCACTCTGACCTCTCTGGGCCTTTGGAAGACCTCTCTGGCTGCCCCTACCACAAGCCCAACTTGAAGATGATACAGAACATTCTGCCTTGCAAGACATCATATGCTTTCCTTAAGATCTACTACCTCCCTTCTTGATGCCTAGACCAATGACCAGTGTCATGTAACTACAAAATCTACTAGCCTTCTAAAGGAGAAAAGGAACCACATGTGTAAGCAGCAGTCACAAGATCCAGGAACATGAACAGAGCTGCACCATCAGGACTAGATCCCATGTCTGCACAAGGGGGAAAGAATATACAGTGGTCAAAGAGAGTTTATTCGTATAAGCGTACTCTCCTGTAATACAGGATATGATATTTGTAAAGGTCCTGGGGAGATACTAATCTGCTAGATGGGCTCTCAAAAGCTTGAAGAAGAGGGCTCACATTAAGTAAAGCAGAAATGCAGGAAATGGTGGGTGAAGGAAAAAAAAAAAGGCACAGAGAGATGGGAAGGCGAGAGTGGATATGCTTCATGAGGTTTCTGTTATTGTGGGATCCTAGCATCCTGGTGCTATCAGGAGGCCCAGATCTGTAATGGCATTTCCTATCTCATCCCTGGCCTAGAAGAGCTTCAACAACCCTGGTGCCCTTCCCACCATGATGCTTCATAAATAGTCATCTTCTGAGCTGGTGGATTTTTCTGACCTTATGTCAGAGCCAAGTCCCATGTTCATTCCCTGCTCCCCTATATCTAAATACTTCTTAAATAATAAAATAAAATAAAATAAAATAAAATAAAATAAAATACTTCTTAAATAATAAAATAAAATAAATAAAATAAAATAAAAAGCAAAACAAAACAAAACAAAACAAAACAAAAATCAGCAAATTTCTTGCCCTGTGCTGCCTGAGTGAGTATACCCTGAGGTTATCGTGCCACGTAAAGGGCTGGAAAACCCACCTCAAGTAGACCCAGGCTGCCTTTTCATCATGACGTCAGACAAACATGCCGTTGTTTCTTCTCTTTTAAGAATGGGGAAAAAAATTTCCCCTTGCTCTCCGTCTCTCTCAAAAATGTGTATTTTTGGACCTCATATTTCTAGGTGCTGATGTAGCCTAACTAACCTAACTTCTAAGATCAGACGAGAGTGAACATTTCCACATATTAATCTCTTATACATATTTGCAATTTTACATTATGAAATATCATTAATCCCAGTCAATAGAATCTACCAGCAGTTGAACTTTGGTAAACCTTATAAAGTTTTATAGCATTGTAACTGGATGTTTCATTGAGAAACACTTCATCATACTTTAAGTGTATTTATAAGGTTTTGAATCCTAGTTTTGTCCTTTAATTGTAAAAAAAAAAAAAAAAACAATCTCCATCTCTCTATAGATTTCTAGGGAAGTTTCTAACACCTTTTAGGAGATATTTTTATTTTATACAGTTTTATTGAAATTTGGGATGGCATCTTCTGGCAACACCACCAACCACCCCCTTCTCTTTTCTTTTTTTCTAAAGGCAGCCAAAAATGAATGAAATTCACATATTTCACTCAAGTAAACATATTTCAGCCAGAAGATATTTTGCACGTTGGCTTACTATAAGATTCAGGTGTAAGATATGTTTTTCCAGTTCTTTCAGTAGGAATTCACAGCTTTCTGCAACAAAATGCTCTCAATCTTGACAGGGAGCTGTTTGAGAGATACTATGTGGCAGAGCAGAAGGAAACAAGGTGTTTGCCACATCTCACTGAATGCAAAACGTTCCAGTTATATTGTACATTATATTCTCCAGGTGAAATAGAACAGCTATGAGCATATCCAAACATTCAATAAAACTGGAAAGAGTAAAGAACACAACAGTGTGTCCCCCCAAAATGCTTCATCTAAAAGTAAGATTAGACTGAGACAGAGATAAAAACAGAAAAATATTATGAAATACTATATTATGCAAAACTGAGCTGAAAGGAATAAAAGATCTATTTGAATATAAAATGTAGTGAAACAATAAGATTCTGAATCAAGATATACTGAGAAAACACTTAAAAGCCTAGATGCTGAGCATTTAGGAGGCAACAAAGGCAATACAATTCCTTGCAATTTATACTGAATATATATTTGAGTAAAGATATTATTCTACTTCCCAGCATGTTGGACCACTTTTTGGGGTCCTTAAATTCTTTCACGTGCAATAATAGATCAGTGATACTTCCAGTTTCTATTCTCAAACTGCATTGGATATGTTCATTTATATTGGAATCTGAATGCTATTTTTCAGTTTGGCTCAATTAGCCTTTCAAGCTCTCTAAGAAGCGAATCAGTATTTATTTGCTATTTATTTAATCACTAATGCCCTCACAGAGACATCATTGGATGGGGAAGACAGTGTAAGAGAATGGCAGGTGGGCGTTTCCAAAGTCTAGCAGAACACCCCGTGGTGTGCTTGGCACTTCAAGTCCAATAGCATAGTGCTATGTGAGGGTTGGTATTCCAAATCTAGTCTTATTTGAGGTTTCTCCACTGTGCTACTCTCCTGGCAGCCTTCTGGTCTACTGAAGAGAACTCCTGAACTATACATGAGGGTAAACAGGACTTCTATACATTTTACACACAGAGTGCAGAGACATTTTAGAAAGTTCATATAAAATAAACATTTCTAAAGGCAATAAACTCTCTAAAAATTTCCCTATCCATAACAGAAATGACTTTTTGTATTATATGCAGAACACAGACTTGCCAAGAAAACCCATTAGATAGTGCATTCTTTGTTTATTGTTAAATAAAAGTGCCTTCTATCCCAGATCTATGCCCTCAGTGAGATACAGAACTGCCAGAAGCTTTGAAATTATGTATTATTTTCCATGATATAACAAATATTTATATTGGATACATTCTGAGCATAGTTAACTTTTCCCAAGTGTTCATTATATATCAGATCTTCTTGTATACTCCTTATGCAGATTTTCCAGTTACTGTTTATTTGCATTATCATTATCTCTATGTAAATATTATTATGATTATATTTTTGAGCCACATGAAAGTAAGTCTCTGACATTATGCCTTAATATTCCTATATACATAAGGGCGTATCCCTAAAAATAAGAACACTACCCCACACATATCCGTCAAAATTAGGAAATAAATGTTAATTCAATGTTATAATACAATCCATAGATCTCATTCAAATGTCTCCAATTGCTCCTCAGTGTCTTTATACCACTCATTTCTTTCTGGTCTGGGATTCAATGCAGTTTCACACATGGCACTTAGTTGCCATGTCTCTTCATTCTCTTTCAAACTGAAAGAACTTTTTTATTTTGACCTGCCTTTCATGGCCATGATGGTTTTGAAGAATACAGGTTAGTTACTTTGCAGAATGATCTCAACTTGGATTTATCTTTTTTTTTCTCATAGTTAGATTGGAGTTCTGCATTCTTGACAGAATATTACAAACGGGATGCTGTGTTCTTCTCGGCACATATTATCAGCAGGAACATGATGTCAATTTTTTTCATAACTGGAGATATTGAATTCTGTAATTCAGTTAAGAGTGTCTTTACTAGGATTGCTCATTATAAATTAATTTGTCAGTGTTTTGTACCTATTAAAAAAAGTAGAGCAAACCAAGAATCAACAAACTTTCTTACATCCATAAAATATTGAAGTCACGACTCTACAATCACCATGAAATCTGGAGACATTGGTGAATAAAGACAATCACTGCCAAGATCAGGTCATAGGGACATAAGCTGTGAGAACCAATAACTGATAGGAAAACTTAAAAGGTAATTTTGATGTGCTGCAGGTGAGTGAGGAATAGACTGAAAAGGAAATGTTCCTGGGGAGTCTGTTCGTTTAGGGCAAGATCTTTCATGATCATGGATGTAAAAAACCTCAAAAAATGTTAGCATAGAGATTCCAACATTCTACAAAAGAATTATACACCACAACGAAATGGGATTTATTGTAAGATATTTAGAGCTGGTTCAATATTTGAAATCATTTAATGTAACTGGTCACATTAACAGGCTATTAACAAATTAACAGAAGAAAAATGATATCAGCTGGTGTAGAAAAAGCATTTAACATATTCAACATCATACAGGAAGTTCTAGCTATGCAATAAGAAAGAAAAGGAAATGAAAAAATACATAAACTGGAAAGGAGAAAATAGAATTGTCTTTGTTTGCAGATAACATAATTGTCTATGTAAAAAATCTCAAATGATCAATAATAACAAAAACTCCTGGAAGGAATAAACAAAGTAAGGTTATATGATGCAAATTTATTTATTTATTTATTTATTTATTTATTTATTTATTTATTTATTTATTTAAGATTTTATTTATTTATTCATGAGAATACACAGAGAGGAGAGAGAGAGAGAGAGGCAGAGACACAGCCAGAAGGAGAAGCAGGCTCCATGCAGGGAGACTGACTTGGGACTCGATCCTGGGTCTCCAGGATCATGCCCTGGGCTGAAGGCAGCGCTAAACTGCTGAGCCACCCCAGGCCACCCGATGCAAATTTAATACACAAAAGTCAATAGCTTTGCTGAGTATCAGCAATGAATATTTGAAATCAAAATCAAAATACATTAGCCCTGAAATAATTAAATTCTTATGTGTAATTCTAACAACATATGTATAAGGAGTAATGAAGAACACTTTAAAACTCTGATGATAGCGATCAACCAAGATATAAATAAATGGAGACATGTTCCATATTTCAAGAGGAGGAGGTTTTGATATTTCCAGATGTCAATTTTTCCCAGTTTGATTCCAGCAACTTTTTCATGGATACTGACAAAACAATTTCAAGGTTTATATGGAAAAAAAAAAAAAAAGATTCAGACTAGGTAATGCAATACTGCAGAAGAACAAAACTGAAGGACTAATATTATCTCATTTCAATATTTCATATAAAGTGTCAGTAATTAAGGGGGCATAGTATTGACTAGAGAATAGAAAGTAGATTGATACAACAGGACATAGGTCCTAGAAATGGACCGACAGGATTATAAGTCAACTGATCTTTGACAAAGGAACAGACACAATTCAATAGAGAATGGATAGAGAATTCAGTAAGTGCTTCTGGATCAGTTGGACATCTATATGCAATAAATAAATAAATAAATAGTCTAGATACAGATCTTACATCTTACACAAAAATTAACTCAAAATGGTTTATAAATCTAATTGTAAAATATAAGATCTCTAGAAGATAAAATAGCATAGAATCTAGATAACATTGGTTTCATGATGAATTTTTATATATAACAACAAAAGGATAATTCTTGAAAGAAAAATTAATGACTTGGAGTTTATTGAATTAAATATTTCGGCTCTGTGAAGGACACTGGTCAGAGAACAAAAAGATAAGCCAGAGGCTGAGAGAAAATATTTGTAAAACATACATCTCATGAAGCTTTGTGCCCAAAATATGAAAAGAACTCTTTAGACTCAACAACAAAAAAACACATTGAAAAAATAAAGATCTGAATGGATAGTTCATCACGAAGATATGCAGATGGTAAATAGCATATGAAAAGATGCTCAGTATCATTGTCATTATGGAACTGCAAATTGTAACAACGAGGTACCTCTATATGCTAATTAAAACAGCTAAAATCCAAAAAGAAGTGACAATACCAAATGCTGTAGAGAATATGGAGCAATAGCAACTCTCATTTATTACTGGTGGGGATGCACATGGTCCCTGGGAAGACAGTTTGGCAGTTTCTTACAAAGCTAAACAATCCTAGTATACTATTTAGCAATCATCTTCTTAGATATTTATCCAACTGAGTTGAAAACATATGCCCAACAAAAACCTGCACACGCATGTTTATAGCAGCTTTATTCCTAAGTGCCAATAACCAGCAGCAACTAAGATGTCCTTCATTTTTTTTTTTTAATTTTTATTTATTTATGATAGTCACACAGAGAGAGAGAGAGAGAGAGGCAGAGACACAGGCAGAGGGAGAAGCAGGCTCCATGCACCGTAAGCCCGACGTGGGACTCGATCCCGGGCCTCCAGGATCACGCCCTGGGCCAAAGGCAGGCGCCAAACCGCTGCGCCACCCAGGGATCCCCTAAGATGTCCTTCATTATATGAATTGTGGTAATGTGGAATAGTATTCAGTGACAAAAAGAAATGAGTTAGCAAGCCATGAAACAAAATAGGAGAATCTTATAAGCACACTGGCAAGGGAAAGCCTAATTACTGTATGATTCCAACTATGCCATTCTGGAAAAGAGAAAAGAACAGACAACATGAAGTTCCACAGTTGCCAAGGATCCTGGGGAATAGAGATGGTTGGGAGAGATGAATATTTGAAGCACAGGGGATTTTTAGGTCAGTAAAACTGTCCTGTAAGTGAAACTATTCTGTATGACACAATAATGGTAGATGCAAGACATACATTTGTCAAAACCTATAGAACTTACACAACACAAAGCAAATCTTAATGGAAACAATGGGTTTTATTTATTACAATGTATCAAAAGTTACTCAATGACCCCTGGAACTAATATAATACTGTATGTTAATTATACTTTAACTAAAAAAGAAAAGACTCATTAATTGTAACAGATATATGACAATCATGCAAGATATTAATAATAGGACAAACTGTGTGGAGAAGGAGTATAAGGAGTACTCAGCAATCTGTTCAATTGTTTTGTAAATCTAAAACTGTTAAGAGTAGAGTCTATCAATTTAAAAAATACAGGATAAACAAATGGCACTTAATATGAAAATTCAATTGAGGTAGCTTTTAAGGCAAACATTAAGGAACTACTTGTTAAATTTTGCTATAGTGCCAAAGAATATCTACTGTTACTTGAAAATGTTGTTAAAATATGCTTTCATTTTTCAACTATATATCTATGTAAGACTAGATTTTCTGTATGTATTTCAACAACATGTCACATTAGAGGTAATGCAAAAACAGATATGATCATCTACCTCTTGTATTAATCTGAAAATTAGTAAGATTTACAAAAATAATTAAGCAATGCCACTACTCTCATTTAAAAAAACATTTAATAAAAATTTAGTTATTTATGTCAATATGTGCTTTTATTTTAATTTTTAAATAAATCATATTAAGTATGGAGCTACTTTGAGACTAGGTAAATACACTTTCTCTTCAAACTTCCACTCATTTTTTTAAACACCTAGAGATTATGCTTTCCTGAATTAATTTTGTGGTGGTTGCCAAACAGTAATATTCTAAACTCATCATTCTTTCTACATTTATCAGTTGGCACTTTACTGTAAACAAAGGATTGTAACAATCCTTGTCTATTTTGTTTATTCACTTATTCACTCATTCATTTATGTATTTATGTTAGCATGGACCCATGGATTCCTATTTTACTCAAGGGTTTATAATTAAATAGTATCATTATTTTGCTGCTCAAATTTTCCCAGGTTTGTACCATAAGAGCTCTTTTAAAGTGATTCCTCTGCTCTTTAACATGTCCAAATATTCTTTAACCCCTTCTTTTCTTTCTGGTACTACACCCTCTTCCAGTTCCACCTTATATCTTTCTTGCTCTGGAACCATTCATTTTTCCAAGAAGTTCTGGTTTTGTTTAGTGGAGAATAGTTAGAAACCAAGATCAGTATGTTAGGTGTGCTCATTGCTACTGGGCTTCTAGAGCTTCTCAGTGGGCAGACCTAGGAATATATATATATATATATATATATATATATATATATATATATATACCCACTTAGATCTATATTTCGTTCTATATGTATCTCCTATCTATCTATCATCATCATCTATTAAAAGCCATGAGTTTACAATTTCAATCCAACACTTCAGGATTGATTCTTACCTTCTCCATTTCTATATTTATATTTTCTCTAGCAGTGAGAAATTTGGCTCCTATAATTCTCACTATATTCACTTAGTTTTTCTATGTCAATAGAAAAAACCATATAAGTCCATTTTTTAAACAATATGAATCAACTTCTCTGCCTTAACTTCTCCATGCATAGAGATTTCTTCAGGCCAAGACAAATCACTTCCCAAGCTGTGGTTTCTCTGCTTATGTCATTCTAACATGATTAAAGTCTTCTTCTCCCATGGTACTCTGTCATATTAAAGGGAACAAGATTATAAATTATTCTCCTTCTATTCAATATGACACTAGGTGTATTGGGTATATTACCCATTCAGGTCAGTTACATAATTTGAGGGGTCTGGTGCAAAATAAAAATGCAGGGACCCAGTGCGGGAAGAGAAGTCAATCTCCCCTTCCCGTTGGCCACTAACACTCCCATGGTTGACTGGATGACTCCCCGAGATTGCAATTCCAAGCTAGTATACACTTGGTACCTGGATCAGGTATGCAAGAGAAGCTTGCCCCCATCAAATATTCTGTGACACTGCTGTTGTGCCCAAGATTGTGAATCTGAGAAACCACCAAGGAGCCGACATGGATGCAAACACATGAGGGTTTATTACAAGCTCGAGCTTGGGTCCAAGTGCACCCGACACAGCGGAGCAGGGACTTGGACCCCGAGGTGCAGCAGCTTTATAGGGGCCAGTGGGATTGTAACATATGCAGAAAGTTGCCCAGTCCTGTCGGTCCACACGCAGGTGGCCAACTGAATTACACCTTACCCCGTAGTAGCCATTGGAGCTGGCCTATGGCTCTGGTCAGATCCGCGCGCAGGTTTGGCGGGCACAAGGCGGGGATACATTGTTATGAGCTGATTTCCGATAAGGGGGTGCCCGGCGGCTTGACGAGGGTGGGGAGCGCCTTAAGCAATAAGCAGGTCCTGTGGGGGTCATACAGGAGATGGCGGGTGTAGCTCAAAATGGAGTTAGTCCTGCTCTACTTGTCCAGGGGTAGGGGATTTTTGTTAAATTTCCTGGGTCCCACAACTGCCGGTTCCAGGACAGTTGCACCTTCTCTCTATACTGCAGGGCAAACACCAGTGACTCTGACTCTCCCCATGACTCCTGCCGAGGCCTCCAAAGGGAATGAAGGGCAACAAGAGGAATGTAGACCTCTATCCACCAACATGGCACTGTTGCTGCCCTGGGTGGAAGGTGGCAGAGGTCAGAGAGTGAGGACCAGGAGGTAAGGCAGAACAGGACCCAGAGTCACAGAAAGTGGCAAGTGAGCTGCCCAGGCCTCTTTTCATGGAGTCAGAGAGGTGGTAGGAGGGGGACCAGGTGTGAGCTCAGGCTCTAAATCCCAGGGCGTGCCCCGCTATCTCACTGGACTTCATTTTAAAAATACAAATTCAAAGATAGGATTATTAAGAATTTCAGATGGTGATTACAGAGCATTAAACTCCAAGTGCAAGGCACTTTTGAAAGTAGAACCATGTGAAGGTTGTGCTGGTCATATATCCATGAAGCTGGCCCTGTAACTATCTTGCAGTGAGAAAAGGGAACATCATCTTTGCCTTGACTCCTCCAGACAACGGTGGTGGCAATACAGTCCATGAGAACTTTAAGAGAAACTTACTGAAAACAGTAGGAAGTGGAACCATATATCACAGATCCAAGTGGCGGAGTGAAGGATGAACGGACACTTCTGGATATCCTGCCCTAGGACTCCCTATGAGAGGGTCTGAGTTCCTACTATCATGTGGTGGGACTCCAAGCAGCAGGATTTGTAGTATTTGTGTAAACATGACCGCAATTGTATCACAGGATGTTCAAACAAGATTTTTTTTTCTCAAACAAGAATTCTAACGAACTTGTACATCAGTCTTTACCACCAGTCTATTAGCTTATAATTGAGACCATCAAAGGTTCGCCTTTGTTTCTGAAATCCCTGGTATGTGCTTGTCAAATGGGTGGTGCTCAGAAATGTCAGCTGAATGAAGCAATGACTGAGGAATGGAAATAAGCACCCACACATGTTCAAACATCACATTCAAGGTAATTCAATCTAGTTAAGATTCTACTTGGTTTAATTCCCAGTATTATGAAAATATTTCCTTTTTTCCCTTGCTAGGGGAATCTTGCAGGTTGGTTGGGAAAAGAACCTTTCTTTTAATGTTTTGTTAGCAAGTAATTCCTTCTGAGAATCTAAAAACATTGTGTGAGTCAAATTTTGGAGCATCTAGTGTCATCTGGAGTTTGCATGCATATGGGAAAGTGAGTGTTCCATTACTAACAAAATAACCAGGTATCAAATAAAACAGTTATTTAGTATCAATCATGTAATGATTTGCATTAATTTAACCAGTGTTATAAGTCTTTCTAGGCAACTTGGGCAATGCTTTCTCATGCACGAATTGCAGTAATAGGATAGGAGTAATCTGTGTGTATGAGGATCTCTGCTTATGGTGTGGGTCCCTAGAGCCTGCACACTGTCTCAGAAGTCTATGTGACATTGACCATTTCTTTCTTTCACCCACTTCTTAGTTTCCATCTCAGGAGAGATTAAGATAGATAAGCTAGAACCGAACGTTGGGAGGATAATTTTGGCTTCCTTCTTTTTCTTGACATCTTCTGGAACTCTGCTTTTGGGATTAATAACAATGGCAAAGACTTCATTGAGTGTACCTCTGTCGCCTGTATTCCCCCAGATAAAATTAGGAAAAATTCTGAACCTTGTGATATTTCCTGTTAGTGACCTCATTATCCCCTTTTCTCCCTTTGTCCTCATTTGAATACTTAATGTTTTAATAGCTTTTCTACTATACTTGATCAAAATATGTTCTCAAGGCTTCAGGGATATAGTAGTTAACCAGAATCGGGAAACCTGAGTTCAAGGTCAAGTTCTACAGCTTACTGGGTATTTAAATTTGAGTCTTCATTTCATCACCTGTGCAATTTCTCTATTGATACCTATCTTGTGATATGTACATTTATAATGTAAAATCTGTTCAGATATGAGCTATGTAAACATTTTTATAAACATACAAACTGAATGATTGAGGAGGTATTAAACTTGGTGGGTTCCTTTTTTCATTATCATATTAAATTTGATAGAAAATTATTATCTTTGCCTTTTGATCAAATAAATAAAAACACCATGGTAGAGATCAGCAAGTAAAACATGTTCATGTGGTTGTACATATTGAATAAAAAGAGCTAGAAATGAGGATTCTGAAAAAGGCACATGGAAGCCTACTATCCTCATTCCCGAAGGATTTCTGGCTCTTAAGGTTTCAGACTCAAAGCTGGGCATGATGATTTTTTAAATCAGTATTTTCATGATGCAACCAGACTGTGATGAGGGAGCCAAGGCATTCATGGCCACCACTCAGTACTCCTAGATCACCTGTTTTGAACTTTGTTGATTCAGTGATTATGTTTTGGAGTGGGGGGAAAATATTGAGTTTCCAGGACAGGTGTGAAATGTTAACTATTTTAATTTAAAAGAATTGACTGAAGATGAACATTCCTATCATCCCTGGAGCTTGCCTATGTTGATTATGTTTGGGGCTTTGCTGTTATGGTTCTTAAAACCAAAACTCATTCCTTGATGCCCATGTGGACATTAACATATTGATAAAAAACTCAAATATGGTAGCATCACCACATAATGTTTCCTTTGTTTAAAAGATGGTGTAATAGATAAATAATATGTTTAAAATTTAGAAGAATGGGAGGTAAGATTATTTGAAATATTGAAAATTAGGGTATAATACCCAATCAAAAGCACACCACAAGAGAAGTTCTTAAATTCTCAATTGAAATTCCATTAATATTGCCTGAATTTGCTTCTCTTGATATAGTTACCAAATTGTAGAAACACTTTACTCCCATAAGAAAAACATTAAACCTTAAACTTTAAACATTAAATTACCATTGATTACCAGCTATATCTAATCTAATGAAATTTTCTATTATCTCAGACTCTGTAAAACCATTTAAATTGCTTTATGGACATTTACATTTCTTAATAGCTAAAGGACTGAGATTGGGAAGTTAATACTGGCAATTGCTCCCTATATTTGTCAGCAGGAAAGAGGGCATGCTCAATGGAAGTAATTAACTATAGTTTAATAAAATAATTACATAGAAAAGTGTGAACTGGGATTTAAAAAAAAACATCAAGGGATCCCTGGGTGGCGCAGCGGTTTGGCGCCTGCCTTTGGCCCAGGGCGCGATCCTGGAGACCCGGGATCGAATCCCACGTCAGGCTCCCAGTGCATGGAGCCTGCTTCTCCCTTTGCCTGTGTCTCTGCCTCTCTCTCTCTCTCTGTGACTATCATAAATAAATAAATAAATAAATAAATAAATAAATAAATAAATAAAAATAAAAAAAAACATCAAGGGATGACATCTCAGGACTAGCAATAGCAGGAAGTGCTTAGCATCCTAGACTTGAGAGGGGAGGATATTGGAACCCAGAAGAAAATGTCGTTATTGCTTTTAGATGTAGCTGTGGTTACAGGAGAGGGATGTCAAACAGGTGCCCTGGCCTTTGGTAGAGTGACACAACCACTGCCAAACTGCTTGGCAAAGGTTAGCCAGGGGCTAAATAATCAAATCTCATGCTTCTTCCCTATGCATCACTCCTGCCATCCTTTCCATGGGCCAAAGCCAACTGGAAGTCAGAGGGAGTCTGTGCAATCCATGCAGTTCATCCTCCCAGGGTACAGAGCAGGAGGGAGAATAGTGTGTTTATGAGGTGAAAATGGAAAATCTCTTGCATACTAAACATTCATATTGTAAAAAATATTTCTCCATACAACAAATTTAAGTCCCCCCAATGCATCTCTCCCTTTGTTCATCTTTAAGAAGAATATACTAAATTGTGGTTGGAGATATATAATTTCTGTTTTTCATGCTAAATTTTTAAACTACATATCAATATTTTCTCCACATCTTGGTTTACAAATGTTAAAGCCTTGGTACTGCTGGACTTGCTTCACTTTCTCCAAAAGCACTTCCTGAAGCAGTGATTTTCAAGAAAGATTTTCAGTGTCATGAACTTGATATTTCATGGCATAAAATGATAGCTAACCATGAATTTGCTAGGGATTAGTTTTCTATTATTTTTTCAAAAGGCTGTATTCATTGGCTCACACATATATTAGAATGAGGTCTGGGTTATTTCTATGGAGACTGAGAAATGCTCTGTTCTCTCAGAATGAAGGGTATAAATTTGAATGTATGCACATTGAATCATGCATTTGTTTAGAAGAGTTTAAGAGATTACATTTGAGGGTTGGTTGTTGTTCTGTATTGTTGAAAACAATTCGTAGACACATTACTTCGTGTTAAGGGTATATTAAGATAACATGAACAGAAAATAATAACTACCCACTAATGAATTTGCAGGTGAAATATATCTCCATCAGATTTTCTAAAAGCCAGGTAATAGAAATTATGGATTTCTTGAATTCAAAAAGAGAAAAGGTACTGTGGCATCCTTCTATCTTCTCTCTGATGCTGTTCTGATTCATTAGATTGCTTTGTAACTAACACATAACAGTGGCAAAGAAGAACCACATTTCACCTTTTCATCCACATCTAAAATTATTTCCATTTTCTCTTTTGCCCTTGAGGGGTGACTAAGAGCAGTAATTATTTTCTTTCCATGCTATCTGAGAATGTGTGTTTCTGTCTTCCTTTAAACTTTGATGTAAAAATCACTGCTTCTGTGCAGATGGGGACTTTAGCTAGGAATACACTTGCAAAATTCTGAACTGAAAATTAACTAGAAAACGGCAGATGAGTTCATTTCTATTAAGTCTAAGTTTGGTGAGAATGGAAAATGAAATGGTGGATTTGTGCACCTCAAATACTTAATTTTAAGTTCAAGAGGAAGCCTGCTTTTCTGCTTTATATATAATGAACTCATAAGTTTGAGACACACATTGATTCTTAAAAAAAAACTTTAATGGTGTTTTATGCTTAAAAAGACATAAAGGAATCTCGCTGTCACCTTAAATGCCAATACAACTATTAAATGTAAAGTCCTACAAATAATTTTTATAAGATAAAGAATCAGTGTACTATAGTCTAAAAAAACAAATGATACGGTCATGATAGAAAACTGGGTATATTTAAATATTGTAGAGGTTCTTAAGGTCATGGGTTAAGATATATGCTCCATGAACCCATCATTGATCAGACAATTAATTAATTAACCATTAAGCTTCCTCTTATGCAGAACACTATACCTCACTCTGGAGTACTGTTGACAATTTGATATATTCTATATAGCATAGAAAAAATGTTAACTACTGGAAATGTAAGATTTGACAAGAATAAAAAAGAATACAATAAGAATTAAAGTGCCACACGATCATAATCAGTGATTATCATAATTATTTGTTAATAATTATTATTTACTTTAACTTAAGAAATTCTGTGTATAATTTAAGGAATATTAATGCAATAAGTAATATGTGGATTTAAATTCAGGCCACAACTCTTATCACCTGTGGGAGAGTGAGTTATTCTAATTTTCTGGGTCTCTTTTCTGGTTGGTAGCCTGCAGTAAAACAACAACAAAAACTTATCTCATGTGGCTTTGTGAGGATTAAATGGTATAATACCTCCAAGAGTTCCTGGAACAAAAGAGAAATGCAATAAATTTTAGTTCAGTGTTTTCTGCCTTCCTTTTTGCTTTCTTTACATTCGTAAGCCAGGGCATCTCTTATAAAAATGTTAGAACTATTAGAGAAACCCATCAGAAAGTTTCCAATTTGCTTGTTTATTTAATAAATGCTGGTTCAATATTTGCTATTTGCCAGACACTCATCTAAGCCCTTTACAAATATTAGTTTATTTAATCCACATGACAACTCTATGGGTCAGTACAATTATTTCTCTCTTTAATCACTTATTTTGAAGATTTTCTTATTTATTTGAGAGGGTGTGTGAGCAGGGGGAGGGACAAAGGGAGGAAGAAAGAATTTCAAGCAGACTCCCCTTTGGGCCCAGAGTCCCACATAGGCTCAATTTCACAACCTAGAGATCATGACCTGAACCAAAATCAAGAGTCTGACCTTAACCAACTAAGCCACCCAGGGGCCCTATTATTTCCCATTCTATGGGAGGTAGGGGGAGAAACTGAGGCACAGAAAGCTTAAATAACTTGCCCAAGTTTACATATGGCTAAATATTGCCATATGTAAAAAAAGAGCCAGGTGTCCTATTTCCAGAGTTCGTGCTCTTAAGTACTACACCATGCTTCCTCCTTATGTGAGGATGCCAGTAATAACCCTGATCATAGTGACTATCATTTATGTTTTACTTAATACGCGGCTTGCATTTTCTAAGCACCATATATTACAAGCTTATGAGATAGGTTATAATTAGTATGGTCTCTTACAAATGAGGAATATGAAGCATGGGAATGTTAAGTCACTATGCTTCCCCAGAATAGGAAGGTTAAAAGCGTCCTTTACATAAAACCTATCTTGTTTCGGTACCATGAACGTTTGATTAGGCGGGATACGGCTTCCCTTCGAGTCTTAATCGCATTTATGATATCCACTTGATGATCACTTTTCTGTAACAACAAAACAGTTGGTTCAGAATGTTAATAGATTTTCAACCTTCCGAAAACCTGTATTGGTCACTGGCTGAGACAACCGGCTCCATTTGCACTCGACTTGCTACCGTCGCTATAGCAACCTGCTTCTCCGAGTAACCTCTGCAGTTCTTTCCTCATAGTAACCCAGGGAGTCCCATTTTCCCCCTAAGCAAGCACGTCTGGGGCTGCACCACTGAGAGGTCATCTCAGATGTACCCGTTTATTCTATTTGCACCCAAACTAGTCCCATCCAACCACTAAAACGTTTCAATTTGCTTCTTCTATTCGCCGTACCATCCATCCGTTCTTGCCCTCAGCGTTTACACTGCAGCCTCTTCCTTTGCCTTCCTGTTCATCTTCCTGCTGCTACCAGCATTCGCTTTCCAAAAAGAAATTTTGGAATTCCTCCAGTTTCTCTCTGTTTTCAAATATCTACTGTGAGGATGCTACACGGCCAGGTGGCCTAAAGTAAATTAGAGGTGCAGAGCATACCCGTGCTGACGTATACCATGATTTATACGACATCGTAGATGTTTCGAATCCGAAAAGCTCAAACGATGATCTGGCAATAAATGTTTATTTAGTGTAGAACACAATAAGTAACCACACGTTTAACCGTAAATTGGATTCACAGATCATTCCTACCTCAAGCATTTATGCCACATGGTTAGTTTTGTAAATCCTTATCTGAGGGTAAAAATAGACTTCAAATTTCATGACCACATTTCTCAGTAAAATAACTCTGAGCAAGTGCAAATATGTGTAAATGATGAGTTGATGGTAAGTAGTTTTTAATGGTCAGAAAATAAATGCAAGCAATTTATGTTTTTCAAATTTCACCTGAGTTAGACATTCTAGTTCGGTAGTAGGGAGAAGTTTTCATATCTTTAGAAAAGCACTTCTAAACTTTATGCAACCCACACTCCGGCTCTGGCTGTGAAATGGTGGCTCAGTTTGAATTCTCCATCCGTGGAACAGTCATTATGACTACATGAAAAAAGGAGCCCGCACCCCGTCATGTTCTCAGTGAAACTACACAGCATAAACTCATGCTATGGGGTTCCAAATAGTTCCAGCTATTTTAGAACAACAGTGTCTATTTTTCATTTTGAATTACTGCAATTTTAGGAGCAGCTGTTGCACTGAAAATTATAATGGTCAACATTTAATCAGCACAATGTTTCCCTCCCCCCCGCTTCAGCAATCAATCACTTGCTTCAGTTACCATAAAAATCTCAAACTTTGGTTAGCAGTTAGTAACTTTAAAAGCCTCATTAGAATCTGGCACGACCTACTGATCTCCCATTATTTCCCACGACTTCCTAACACGCAATCTGGGCTCTGTTTCAGCAGTTCCCATAAACACCAGCTTCCCTTTGCTTTCCCTGACTTCGCACATCTAGAAAACCATCTGTTTTTCCCCTATTCTGTACAAACACTGTCTTTTTTGACACCCAAAGCTAGTCTCACCTCCTGAAAAAAGTTATCTTTGCTTATGCTAACTTAGCTTTTATGATTTCCCCACCTCTAGACTTCTGTTAGCCTCGAAAAGTCATCCCGTGGTTGAATAGTACTTACTGGTCTTTTCTCTTCAACCTGATTGCAAATTTGGTGAAGCACAAAACATCTCATATTTTTCTAGTTCATTTCAGTACATAACTGCGTCTCTCTGTATAAGAAGTACCTTAGCATCTCACTGTGTGCTAATGGAGGCACATTCATTTATATTTATTTTTTTAAATTTTTATTTATTTATGATAGTCACAGAGAGAGAGAGAGAGAGAGAGAGGCAGAGACATAGGCAGATGGAGAAGCAGGCTCCATGCACTGGGAGCCCGCCGTGGGATTTGATCCCGAGTCTCCAGGATCGCGCCCTGGGCCAAAGGCAGGCGCCACCCAGGGATCCCACATTCATTTATATTTAAATCCAGAAATATTGCTTTACCCATCATTGTGGGAATGCTGGTTTGGTATAATGATTTATCCCAAAATGCCAAAAGATATTGCAAAACACAATTATTGCTGTGTGGTCAGCCTTAATCCTCCATAAAAATGACATATGTGTTCTGTCATTGCTTTTTCTGACATTTGTCCTTATGTGTACCTTATTAGGTTGCCTAATTAAAAAAAAGTTTTTTAAAATCAAAATACTACTAAATGTTTTTTATGTGCACAATCCTATAAATATGCAGGTGTATGAATCCCTAATTTGGGTCAGGTCATGATTGTTTTGATTTTAGTGAAACAGGAGCAACAATTGTTTAGAAAAGAGCTTGCTTTTATTGAAACTGGCATATTTGCCCTTAAATTAAGCATGTGTTTGGCAATTTATTTTGTAATGTTATTAATTATCACTATTTTGACTATGGGGTATTTAATTTTTCACATTTAACATTTGGTACTATTATGTAAGTGACTGACTCATGAACTATAATCCAAATCCTCGATGTGCTTGAGAGCTCATGGAAGGCTTAAGAGAAGTAAGCAAATTAGAGGAATGCAAAACCTAAATAAATGTTCAGGTGAATCAATACTAAATAGAATTTATTAACAAGAATATTGATGAGCCAGAGCATCTAATTTTATATTAGTATTCTATTTCACTTTAACTTATGTTAATTAGTAAAATGTTCTCTCTTTTTTTATAAACAAGATATCAACTATTTTGGTTTTTTTTCAAAGATTTTACTTATTTATTCATGAAACACACGGAGAGAGAGAGAGAGGCAGAGGCAGAGGGATAAGTATACTCCCTGTGGAGCAGGGAGTCCAATGTGGGACTCTATCTCAGGACCCCGGGATCACCACTGAGCTGAAGGCAGACAGTCGCTTGGCCACCCAGTTACCCTCAACTATTTCGTACATTATACACATATATGTATATATATATCATATACTCATCATAGATATATACACACACATATGCCCTTATGTATATAGATCATATATACATCATATATATGGTGAATATATATTATATTATAATATATTAATTATATATTGATTATAATAAATAATTATATATTATATAAATATATAATCAATATATAATTAATATATCACATATCATATATTAATTATTATATATTTAATATATAATTAATATATATTAATATAGTATAAATATATATATATTCCTGGAGGTAAGAAACATGTATAAAATGTATTGTGCATGTACTTGAGCAGCATCCAAGGAAGATACATTGTGATTATTACGACTACAGCATATCCATTGTTCATCACAGCAAAGTTGATCTGATATATTATTTAAAGAGTCACTTGAATGGTTACAAGTTACAAACCTATCAGTTGGGTTACTATAACTAGTCCTCAGCTCTAGACAACCAGATGCCCTGTTTCTGTCTAGAGGACAGGTTTTCTAAATAGCCAAAAGCTGCTGATAAGCATTCTCTATCCTCCCCACATCTAATGAAACTGGTTAATCACAGAAATATCCTGTGATGAATAAAAACAATAACTCTTGGGTTGCCTGGGTTGCTCAGTAGGTTAAATCACCCACTTTTGGTTTTGACTCAGGTCATGATCTCAGGATCCTGAGATGAAACCCCACTTTAGGCTCCAGGCTAGGCATGGAGCCTGCTTAATTAAGATTCTCTCTTTTTGGGCAGCTCCCTGCATGGAGCCTGCTTCTCCCTCTGCCTGTGTCTCTGCTTCTCTCTCTCCTCTCTGTGTATTCTCATGAATAAATAAATAAAATCTTAAAAAAAAAACTTAAAAAAAAACTTAAAAAAAAGATTCTCTCCTCCTCTGCCTCTGTAATCCCCTCTTAAAACAATAAAATAAAATAAAATAAAATAATAAAATAAAATAAGCAAGAGCTCTTGTGTTATATATCCTGGGTTTGAACCCTGACTCTGTCACTTATAACAAGGTGTATGATCTTTGAATAATTGTGTAAGTCCTTTGTGCCTCAGTCTTTTCATGGGTAAAGTGGGAAAAACAGTAATATCTATTAAGATTATTGTGAGAATTAAATTACATTATATAGGCCCTCAGAAAAAAACTAGACGCACAGTAAACACCAAAGAAGTCTGCATTATTTTCATTACAAGTTACACTTATAATTCATAGGTAGGCAAATAAGCCTAAAAAGATTTTACTTGAAATATCAAAGTAAATCATGAGCAGATGTGGGTATATACAGTAAGTACCCAGATTTCTTGATCTTACTAATTAACTCCTCGGAGAATAAAATATTATTCCTCGTAATAATAAGAATTTGTGACAGCAGACATTTTAAAATTCAGCTTTATCCATATTTTCCTTACTTATTATCAGAAGTACTCCATAAACATTTCAACCCTAACAGTTCTTCACAATACTAGGATGGGCCTTTCTTAGCTGTCTTTGGATCTACATTATTAGTCTGTCCTACAGATAGTGGGTACTCAAAAAGTGTCAGTTGAAGAGTAAGTCCTGGTCTATCTTAGTCCTAGTCTATCTACTTAGCATGAAGAGCAATGATCTGAAAGTATTTCTCATTTCCTCATCTCACTGACCAGAAGATAGTTAAGTCTACCAGTATACATGCATAAATGGCTTTGATTCTGACATTGTTCTCATCTTCACCAAAATTCTGCATTTCTCTACGAATATCATGTAACTTCAGCTTATTCTCTAAGGTAAATACAAAAAAAGATTCCCTCAACCTTAAGATAAACAGCCAAATTTAATGACCTCAGAACATTCCTTTGGAGACCACATTCATTTTTCTAAGTGTCCAATAGAGTGTGCTAGTTCACTATGTAACAGTAGCAATTTAGAGGTGTAGTCAATTGTTCACACCTATTTTGAGGATTTGATTTGCTTGAAATAATTGGAAGAGAGAAGTGAGAGTGTATTCTTAATAAAAACAAAACAAAGTTCAGCAATTTAATTCTATGTAATGTATGGGCATATGCAGAATAAATATATAAAAAAGAAAAATAAAAATTGCGAGTTTTTTTAATATGGATTTGCTCTACAACATTCTACCCTACAAACTAAAAAACAAAAGCTCTTATTATTTTATACATACTAAAACTGTATACTTCTGTTCAATTGTACTCAACATTTTAAGCTTCCATATTAAAAATAAGTATGTGCCCTCACAGTTTTCATAGGCTATAACTTTATAAACTCAACATATTTCTTTTGATTTTAACAACAAAAACCTTCCAGAGATATGATTGAAGAGTATATTCAATGCATTCAAACCAGTATTTATTGGGCAAAATTAACATGGAAAACATACCAAAGTGTCATGAGCAAGCAAAAAAGGCAAGATGGACAAAAAGTATAGTCCAAATACCTCAAATGATTAACCTCTACTTACCCTTTATTTTTATGGAATTATCTAGCATTTAGAAAAAATGAACTCTTTAGTTACAGACGACGAGTGTCTTTGCAATTTCGTTTTCTGTGTGGTGTGTGTGTGTGTGTGTGTGTATGTTTGTCTGTCTGTGTCCTATGGGAAATTGCTCAGAAACCTTGCTAAATACTTGCTGAGACTACTAGGGGACTTGGTAGCCTGGCAGCACCTTGGCATTTATTTTTCTGCCCAATGTGACCATATTTTCAACTCAGACTCTGTAGCAGACATTTGTCATTGTTTTTGGCTGCCTATTATGAGATCTCATGATTCTTGGAGGGAGCAGAATCAACTTTATCCTATAGAAACTAAAAATGTCAGAAGTTCACTGCCCCAGCCTTCTTTGCACCTGGGCATAGAAGCTCTGTTAGTCAACAGGCAGCTATTCTGGAGACAGAAGCCCCCCGAGCCCCCAAATTCAGGAAGTCGTGAGCCTGTGTTGTAGTCGTCATTCTCAGAGCACCAGGGTCCTCAGTGCAAACTGTAATTCTTACAACTCAGTGGCAAAACAAGTTTCCTTCCTCATCAGATCAGTTTTGTGTATGATTTGGGCTATTGTTTCCAGCTGTGTAACATGAAGCCTGGTTCTCCAGACTTCCTGTTGATTCCATCAAACACATAATTTTTTTTTCGACTTACATCAATCAAAGTCAAATTCTGTCACTATTCAGTAACACAGAATGGTGATATATTTGTCATTCCGAAGTTACTTTTCTCAACAAAAGTCATTTATAGTTCCTTCCTTCCATTACTCTAGGACACAGAATTTTAATGAATTGCACAAATCAAAGGGGAACAGCTCCAATACTCAGGATGACCAGAAGAGACCCAGCTGCAAACAGCCAGAGAGCAAAGCCATAGTCCATGGTGATGTAAGCAGGTGGCTAACACTGTGTGGAGTTTGTGGATACAAATCTCCACAGCTGAGTCTTATGGTGAAACTTGAGCAAGTTCATGAGTAGAGTCTGAGAGGAAAGATTGAAATAAGAAACAACAGTTGGCAGAGATAAAGGGGGCAAGACTAAGAGATACACAAAATGTAAAATGCAAGGAAACACTAAAATACTAAAAATGAAAGGAAGAAGAAATATAAACCAACAAAGTGATTTCTGATTGCCTGTCCTTTGGTGAGGAAATATAAAAGTTTATATTGAAATTCCACAAAATCATATACAATTTTACAAAATGTATTTTAAATGTGAAGTGCAGTCATCAATAGTTTATATAGAATCTATTAACTAATAATCTCCAACAGTGCGTTCTAAAAACCAACAAATACACAAATATGGAAAAAATAAGGGAAGAAAGGTAGAAAGGAAGGAAGGAAGGAAAGAAGAGAAAGAGCAAAACAATAGATAATTTCATTTCTCATTGTCTATGAATTCCTTGGGAATGAATCCTTCTTAAGGGATAACTTCCTTAGGTTTTCCTCTTTCTCTGGTCAGTGACTACATCTCCTGGTGTAATACATACTGGTTGCTATGAGGAGGAAGAGTGTGGCTTTTCTTCTGCATTTCCTTCTTTCTTTGCCATGTAGGCATTCTGATTGGCTCACCCAGAAGCAGGTTCAAGGTGTTTCCTTATATACATCATATTTTGAGTTGTACTGAATCTGATTTCATAATAAGTACTTTTCAAACTCCCTTTGAATATTGTTTCTCTTTTCTAAGAAATTAAACCTAATTTCCAGGGAGGTATTTGGGCTCCTTGTTGCTCATGGACTCTGCATTACTATAGATGCCATATTGGTGTTTCAAGTGACAGTGAGATTTATCAGCTACTTGTGTGTATGTAGATATTTACATATCTATGTAGATATTTCTTGTCCTTCATTCACTTCTCCTATGTATGAGCACAAAGGAGTCTTGAGTGGGGAATATTTAGGAATTAGAAGAGAGAGTTGGCTGGACAACTAGAAAGAGTAAATAAGATTGGAAAATCTTGGACAACCCTAGTTTAGACATTTCCTCAGATAAACAATATGGGGAAGAAAAGTATAGGTTTGTTGGGTAAGATGACATACCCAGACAGTTTCAGATCTGCTGAGTTTGAGCTCTCTATGAGGTATCAAGATGACAATGTTAATAGGTATTTGGAAGTGGAGTAGTTTTGGTAGAAAGAATAGGATTTCAAAATCAGACAGACTGTTGTTCAAATTTTGAGTTTTCTACCTTCTAGCTGTGGGACCCTGATTACATAGAACATGAGATTTGATTCTCCTGGTGCAAAATGAGACTAATAACACTGGCAGATAAATACCCATGTTTCCTAGTCTCTGCTAAGTTCATCCTTTGCTGGCCAAAGACTAGATATATAGACAATGAGTGTCTTACGTTTCCAATAATAGAGAGCAGGATGCTTTGTGGCCTGTCAGACTTTGTTGTGAAAATTACTGCCCTGGATAAATGGAAAACAGAGATAGAATGCTATTCCCTTGAGAGGGCTCAATCAATGTAGCTTCTTTATTTTTCCAAGAACTGGTTTTATCTTGCTCTGGAGTTCCCATTTCCCCTTGTTGGCAGATAAAAACCTTCAAAGGTACCAGCAAAATACAACAAACTCCCCTGACTTACGTGACTATTAAGTCAATCTAAAGAACTTGGAATTTAAATTCCCTTTATTAGATTTTTTTAAGTTTTATTGAGTATAATTGACAAATTGTAAGTAAGATATTTAAAGCATACAACATTATGATTTATATACACATACATTGAGAAAAGATCCCCCATGGAGCTAATTTACACCACAGAGTATCTCCTGCAAAATATTTTTGCCTTCTTATTCGACTACCTGAAAGGGCATCTGGGTGCAGAGAATACAGTAGCTTCATCAGAGTTATTGGGCTTAAACTGAAGACTTTCAAACTTCTACTTTCCCTCTGTTGTCTCTCTTCTCAGCTACGGAAGGTGGTAGGTGACTTGTCAGGCTGGAACCCTGAACGAGCAGTGAGTGAGTAGTTTGACCTCACCATGCTCTGTCTTGGTATCCGTGGCTGAGTTCTGTGTTTGCTGCTCCATTCTTTAGATATGAATACTGAGCTAAGAGGTCCCTCTGTCCAGAACCCTGACGTCTGGAGTCCATAGACTCCTAGCACCTCTATCTTCTCTCCAGGACTCATAAGGTCCTGCATGCTGTTGATTGTGGGAAGGAGCGTTGTGCTGGGGCACAGGCTCATGCTCATCCACCTGGTCTTTTTATCACTCAGGCTTTACAACTGCACTAACACAATGAAACCTTGAAGAAATTCAGAACACAAGTTCAGATTTCTTGGATTTTCCTCTAGTTTCTCTCTATCTCTCTCTTTTCCCCCGTCTGTATCTGTCTCTCTGTGTGTCTCTCAAATCGTCTATATTCTTCATCTTCTCCACATCTACCAAGCTCAGGAACAGAAGCACTACATTCTTCTCAGGGACTCAGGTGGCATCTTCAGTGTGACAAATGCCCCTACACGTCTCCCCTTCTCTCCAATAGGAAAATCTCATGCAATAGGCATGTCTTTCTGCCTGGAAACTTCCCTATGTCATATCATTCCCCTCTATCCCCATTCTATGTTTTTGTTGTCATTGTTTTAGAAGCTCACTCACCTCATTTGTCCCCTGGGAAAATAAATTCCATGGATTTGCCTTAATGGAAATAGATGGAGAGGAAGAAAAGACACAACATGGGTTATCAAGAGGGAGACTACATTGAAGAATCTTTAAAAACTATTATCCCTGTTTAAAAAGCCCCACAAAACTAAGTGAAGTAAACACAAGCTGCAGATATAGGGGAGACATTGCAAAGAGGTTTTAGGTTGCATGCTTGATTATCATTGGCTTTCTGAACTTCTAGGCTGAGAAGTTTTTGGAGACCACGTCCAGGTGTGGCCAGAAACAGTGACAATTGATTAGCAATGTCCATCACGGGAGAGGGTGGAGAGATGAATTGTATATAATTGCCATCACTGATATAGCACAAAGATCATGAAATTTGGAGTGAGATGGATTTGGCTTCAATTCTAGCTTTTCAGCTTGCTTTCTCTTAGGAGCTTTTATATTCTTATATAAATAAGTACATTTTAAAATAAATGTGGATTCATTTTACTTTTATATTTTATATGTACAGAAGTTCTAGAAAGCTTCTATAATTTTGTGTATTAGCTTTTTATATCTAGCTGCTTCCAAGGAGATATATTTCTTTTAAAAACAAGCCAGATTTTGCTACCTTAATAATTCAAAGCTATTTCATCAGGTATCCATTTGGGGTTAATTCTGTCAGCAAGCTGTTCCTATTTCATATAAAATTATTGAGTTTGGTTTCCAATAAGATTCAGCGTATGGTAACAATAACAAAAAAGACATTTTGTGTGCCTACAGTAAAAAAGAAAAATGTTCTCTGTTTCCTAGTGCCCTGGAAAAACATCCTATCAGCATAAAATTTTAATTAAAAACCCAAATAATTTATCCAAGTGATTATAAGATCTCTTCCCCTCCCCAGATTCATTTTTTTGTTGTTTACTTACATGTTTATTTTTGTACTTTACATATATCATCATTTGCGTTGTATGTATAAAATTGAGATGTAGAGCAGTGGGTAAGGCACTTTCACAATGCCCTAGGATGACCACCTGGGGCAAGGATTGTGACCAAGGGGAACCAAAACAAATGCTTTGTTCATTTATTCTTATCAATTAAGTATGTGTGGGGTCAAGCCCTTATAACCCATAAGAAGAGTCAAACAATGCCACACTAGTTTGGATGATTTTTGTGAAGAGGAGGCCATAAAAGGTGAACTAGAAGAGGTGGGAGGTGATTAGGGTTCCCAAAGGGTTAACTACTGATGGCTCTCTCAACCCTAAGTGTGCTTCTGGGACCAGGAAAATTAGGGAGCACAGGGAGAGCGGCTGAGGGGAGTGGTGCCCCAGGATACTATGAGATCTCACAGTGGTGAAAGGCAGTGTGGGTTCCTGGGAGGATGTGCCAGGGCAGAAAGTATCCTGGGAGGACACTCCTGCATAGAACATCAGAAGCTCCCCCAAGTAGCCAACATCTGGGAGCTGAAAGCACAGAATGGTTTAACAGGCTTGCCTGCAAAGGAAGAAGAGGCTCTGGCCTTCAGGGAACTCCACACACTTCACACCGCCAGCCTGGAGATGATCTTTGAGGGAAATGCTCTTCCCTCCTTCCCAGGCACTTCTGCCCTCCTGAGCCCTTTCCTCTATATAAATATAAATATAAATATAAATATAAATATAAATATAAATATATAAATAAACAAACATATATTTTATGAATGAATTGGTATAAAGATAAATATAATCCAGGCTGGATTCATGATTACATGGTCATAATCATTATATGCATTCTTTCTTCTGATTTTAAATTGAAATTAAGATGTTTCTGTGGGTCCGGGGCACTGTGCTCACATGGGTAAGCTGACCAAAGAGGAAGCTGGCCCTGCAATCTTGGGCAGATAATGGTACCTCGGACCAAAATGAAGAGAAGGGGAAATATCTATTCAAGAAGGAATTTCTGAGATACAGATTATAAATTGGACATTTATAGAGATTTTAATAAATCACTAGACAAAAGAAACAAGGATGGATTAAGAAAATGGAAATATGGCAAAAATATTTTAAGGGGATTTGGTCAGAGTCATAGGTGAAATTATAAAATCATTTTTATATGAATCATTTTTATGTTTGCACATATCCAAGTGATAATTAGTAAATAATATTCAAGGTAAGGTAAATAAATGTACTTACATTTATGCTTAAGCATTATTTTTTACTGTGAAAACAGTTATAATGTTTACATTAATAATAAGGCCTGAGTAGCAATATTCAACTCTCATTTTAACTTTTGGGACACCTTTATCCTTAAAGTACTCTGGAGTTAGGAGGTAGTAGTTTTTTGTTTTTTATTTGTTCTTATTGAAGTTCAACTTGCCAACATATAGTATAACATCCAGTGCTCATCTCATCAAGTGCCCTCTTCAGTGAGTGTCACCCTCACCCAGTCACCCCAACTCCCTTCCCACTTTCCCTTCCGCAATCCTTTGTTTGTTTCCCAAGTTAGGATCTCTCATGTTTTGTCTCCCTCTCTATTTTTTTCCACTCAGTTCCCCTCCTTCCCTTATAATCCCTTTCACTATTTCTTATATTCCTCGTATGAGTGAGACCATATGGTGATTGTCCTCCAATTGATTTACTTCACTCAGTATAATACCCTCTAGTTCCATCCACGTCAAAGCAAAAGGTGGATATTTGTTGTTTCTAATGGCTGAGTAATACTCCATTGTACATATAGACCACATCATCTTTATCCATTCATCTGTTGATGGACACCAAAGCTCCTTCCACATTGGGCTATTGTGGACATTGCTGCTAGAAACATTGGGGTGCAGGTGTTCCAGTGTCTCACTGCATCAGTATCTTTGGGGTAGATACCCAGTAGTTCAGTTGCTGGATCGTAGGGCAGGTCTATTTTTAACTTCCTGAGGAACCTCCACACTGTTTTCCAGAGTGGCTGTATCAGTTCACATTCCCACCAACAGTGTAAGAGGGTTCCCTTTTCTCTGCATCCTCTCCAACATTTGTTGATTTCTGTCTTATTAATTTTCACCATTCTCACTGGTGTGAGGTGGTATCTCATTGTGGTTTTGATTTGTATTTCCTTGATGGCTAGTGATGTGGAGGTTTTTCTCAAATGCTTGTTGGCCATGAGTATGTTTTTTTTTTTTTTTTAAAGATTTTATTTATTTATTCATGAGAGACACAGAGAGAGAGAGAGAGAGAGGCAGAGACAGGCAGAGGGAGAAGCAGGCCCTATGCCGGGAGCCTGATGTAGGACTTGATTCCCGGTCTCCAGGATTACACCCTGGCCTGAAGGCGGTGCTATACCGCTGAGCCACCTGGGCTGCCCAAGTATTTCTTATTTGATGAAATTTCTGTTCATGTCTTCTGCACATTTCATGATTGGATTGTTTGTTTCTTGGTTGTTGAGTTTAATAAGCTCTTTATAGATCTTGGAAACTAGCCCTTTATCTGATATGTCATTTGCAAATATCTTCTCCCATTCTGTAGGTTCTTTTTTAGTTTTCTTGACTGTTTCTTTTGCCGTGCAGAAGCTTTTAATCTTGATTAAGTCCCAATAGTTCATTTTTGCTTTTGTTTCCCTTGCCTTCATGGATGTATCTTGCAAGAAGTTGCTGTGGCCAAGTTCAAAAAGGGTGTTGCCTGTGTTCTCCTCTAGGATTTTGATGGAATCTTGTCTCACATTTAGATCTTTCCACCATTTTGAGTTTATCTTTGTGTCTGGTGAAAGAGAGTGGTCTAGTTTCATTCTTCTGCATGTGGATGTCCAATTTTCCCAGCACCATTTATTGAAGAGACTGTCTTTTTTCCAGTGGATAGTCTTTCCTGCTTTGTCAAATATTAGTTGCCCATAGAGTTGAGGGCCTATTTCTGGGTTCTCTATTCTGTTCCATTGATCTATGTGTCTGTTTTTGTGCCAGTATCGCACTGTCTTGATGATCACAGCTTTGTGATAAAGCTTGAAATCTGGCATTGTGATGCCCCTGCTCTGGTTTTCTTTTTCAATATTCCCCTGGCTATTAGGGGTCTTTTCTGATTCCATTCAAATCTTAAGATTATTTGTTCCAACTCTCTGAAGAAAGACGATGGTATTTTGATAGGGATTGCATTGAATGTGTACATTGCCCTGGGTAGCATAGACATTTTCACAATATTTATTCTTCCAATCTATGAGCATGGAATGTTTTTTCTTTTTCTTTCTTTTTTTTTTTTTGGAATGTTTTTTCATCTGTTCATGTCTTCTTCAATTTCTATCAGAAGTGTTCTGTAGTTTTTAGGGAGTAGATCCTTTACCTCTTTGGTTAGGTTTATTCCTAAGTATCTTATGATTTTGAGTGCAACTGTGAATGGGATTGACTCCCTAATTTCCCTTTCTTCAGTCACATTGTTAGTGTGTAGAAATGCCACTGATTTCTGGGGATTGATTTTGTATCCTGCCACATTGCTGAATTGCTGTATGAGTTCTAGCAATCTTGGCGTGGGGTCTTTTGGGTTTTCTATATACAGTATAATGTCATCTGTGAAGATGGAGAGTTTGACCTCTCCTTTGCCAATTTGAATTCATTTTATTTCTTTTTGTTGCCTGATTGCTGAGGCTAGGACTTCTAGTACTATGTTGAATAGCAGTGGTGAGAGTGGACATCCCTGTCGTGTTCCTCATCTTAGGAGAAAGGCTCTCAGTGTTTCCCCATTGAGAATGATATTGGCTGTGGGCTTTTCGTAGATGGCTTTTAAGATACTGAGGAATGTTCCCTCTATCCCTACACTCTGAAGAGTTTTGATCAGGAATGGATGCTGTATTTTGTCAAATGCTTTCTCTGCATCTATTGAGAAGATCCTATGTTCTTGTTTTTTCTCTTGTTGATGTGATCTATCACATTGATTGTTTTATGAGTTTTGAACCAGTCATGAATCCTGGGGATAAATCCCACTTGGTCATGGTGAATAATCTTTTTATTTTTATTTTTACTTTTAAAAAATTTATTTATTTATTTATTTATTTATTTATTTATTTATTTATGATAGTCAGAGAGAGAGAGAGAGAGAGGCAGAGACATAGGCAGAGGGAGAAGCAGGCCCCATGCACCATGAGCCCAACATGGGATTCGATCCTGGGTCTCCAGGATCACGCCCTGGGCCAAAGGCAGGCGCTAAACCGCTGTGCCACCCAGGGATCCCAAATAATCTTTGTAATGTACACTTGGATCCTATTGGGTAGTATCTTGTTGAGAATTTTTGCATCCATGTTCATCAGGGATATTGGTCTGTAATTCTCCTTTTTGGTGGGGTCTTTGCCTGGTTTTGGAATCAAGGTGATGCTGGCTTCATAGAATGAGTTGGGAAGCATTCTGTCCCTTTCTTTCCTTGAAAACAGCTTTAGTAGAATAGGTATTATTTCTTCTTTAACCATTTGATAGAATTCCCCTAGGAAGCCATCTGGCCCTGGAGTTTCGTGTCTAGGGAGGTTTGTGATGACGGCTTCAATTTCCTCTCTGATTATTGGCCTCTTCAGGTTTTCTATTTCTTCCTCTTCCAGTTTTGGCAATTTGTGGTTTTCCAGAAATGCATCCATTTCTTCTAGATTGCCTAATGTGTTGGCATATAGCTGCTCATAATACGTTTTTAAAATCAATTGTATTTCCTTGGTATTGGTTGTGATCTCTCCCTCTTTCTTTCGTGATTTTATTAATTTGAGTCTTCTCTCTTTTCTTTTTAATATGGTTGGCTAAGGGTTTATCTATCATATTAATTCTTTCAAAGAACCAGCTGTGATTTTGTTGATCTGTTCTACAGTTTTTCTGGTCTCTATTTCATTGAGTTCTGCTCGAATCTTTATTGTGTCTCTTCTTCTGCTTGGTGTAGACTTTACTTGCTATTCTTTCTCCAATCCCTTTACGTGAGGTTAACTTGTGTATTTGAGTTTTTCCCAATTTTTTGAGGCTTGTATTGAGATGTAATTTCCTCTTAGGAATGCTTTTGCTGTATCACAAAGATTTTTAATGGTTTTATCTTCATTTTTATTAGTTTCCATGAATCTTTTTATTCTTTTCTAATTTCCCGGTTGACCCATTCATCTTTTAGTAGGATGCTCTTTAACCTTCATGTGTTTGAGTTTCTTCCACATTTCTTCTTGCCGTTCAGTTCTAGTTTCAAAGCATTATGGTTTGAAAATGTGCGGGAGACAATCTCAATCTTTTGGTATCAGTTGAGACCTGATTTGTGACCAGTATGTGGTCTATTTTGGAAAAAGTTCCATGTGCACCTCAGAAGAATGTATATTCAGTTGCGTTCAGATGGGAAGTTTTGTATATATCTGTAAAATCCATCTGGTCCAGTGTATCATTTAAGACCCTTGTTTCTTTGGTGATGTTGTGCTTAGAATATCTGTCATTTGCAGAAAGTGCCATGTTGAAGTCTCCTCCCATTAGTGTATTATTATCTAAGTATGTCTTTACTTTGGCTATTAATTGATTGATATACCTGGCAGCTCCCACATTAGGGGCATAAATATTCATGATTGTTAGGTCTTCCTGTTGGATAGATCTTTTAAGTATGCTATAGTGTCCCTCTTCATCTCTTACCACAGTCTTTGGGATAAGCTTTAATTTATCCGATATGAGGATTGCTACCCCAGCTTTCTTTTGACGACCATTTGAATAAATGGTTCTCCACCCCTTCAATTTCAGCTGGAGGTGTCCTTAGGTCTCAAATGAGTCTCTTGTAGACTGCAAATAGATGGGTCTTGCTTTTTTATCCAGTCTGAAACCCTTCATCTTTTGATGGGATCATTAAGCCCATTCATGTCCAGAGTTACTATTGAAAGATATGAATTTAGTGTCATCATAATACCTATTCAGTCCCTGTTTTTTGGACTTATTTCTTTGGACTTCCTCTTTCTTTTACAGGGTCCCCTTTAATATTTCTTGCAGAGCTAGTTTGGTGGTCACATATTCTTTCAGTTCCTGCCCATCTTGGAAGCTCTTTATCTCTCCTTCTATTCTGAATGAGAGTCTTGCTGAATAAAGTATTCTTGGCTGCATGTTCTTCTCATTTAGTGCCCTGAATATATCCTGCCAGCCCTTTCTGGCCTGCCAGGTCTCTGTGGAGAGGTCTGCTGTTAATCTGACATTTCTCTTCATATCAGTTAAGAATCTCTTCTCTCAAGCTGCTTTAAGAATTTTCTCTTTATCTTTGAAATTTGCAAGTTTCACTATTAAATGTTGAGGTATTGAACGATTTTTATTGATTTTTTTGGGGGGTCCTCTCTATCTCATGGATCTGAATGCCTGTTTCCTTCCCCAGATTAGGGAAGTTCTCAGCTATGATTTGTTCAAATATGCTTTGTGGTCCTCTCTGAGTCTTTTCTGGAATCCCAATTAGACCTATATTCTTCCTTCTCAAGCTATCATTTATTCTCCTAAGCCTTTCTTCATGGGCTCTTAATTGTTTTTCTTTTTTCCTCAGCTTCCTTACCATCAACTTGTGTTCTATGTCACTCACTGTCTCTTCTACCTCATTAATCAATTAGAGCATCCAGTTAGGATTGCATCTCATTTAATCTATTTTTAATTTCAGCCTGATTATATCTTAAATCTGTAGTAACAAAGTCTCTAGAGTCCTTTATGCTTTTTTCCAGAGCCACCAGTAGCTTTATAATTGTACTTCTGAATTGAATATCTGATATCTTATTGAAATCCAAATTCTGTAACTATGTGGCAGAGAGTACTGTTTTAGGTTCTTTCTTTTGTGGTGAATTCTTCCTTTTAGTCATTTTGTCCAGTGCAGAGTGGCTGTATGAACAGGCTGAGTCAAAAATGTCAACCATGACTTAAGTAAAATACACCCTAGATGATTCCGAAGAGGTCAGAGACCAGAAAATAAAAGAAAAAGAACAGAACAAAATAAAACAAAAGGACCAATAAAGTGGAAAACAAAGTAGTAAAAATAAAAAAGTCAAAAATCAAAAACAAAGAACAAATAAAAAGAACAAAAAATAAAGAGGAAAAAGACAAAAAGAAACAAAAAAGGGGGGATGGTGGTGGTGAGGAGGTGGTAGTGGAGAGAGAATGTAGTCTACATTCTACATTGAGGGGTCCCAGAGGGTGATCCTCTTGGTTCTGAGTGTATTTTGTCCTGTATGTTAGAAGATGCTTAATCCCAAATTTATGTAAACCAGAAATACTTATATCAAGCCCCAACAATGACCACAAAAACATAAACAAGATAAAAGAGGGGGGCAGAATGGGAAGGAAGAGAGAATATAATCTCACAGAATGAACCAGTACAGTATCCCACTTGGTTCTGGGTGTTTGTTGGTGGCATTTAGAAGGTATTAGCTTCCACCACTGTAGAACAAAACAAGTTAGAAAAAACAAAAAACAAAAACCCATATCTCATTTATCTACCAAAATTTAATAGAATATGTTGAGGGGAATCCAGAAATGAAAAATATGTCTAAGACATGTAATTGTAGAAACATGAAAATCAAAAAGGTATAAAAATCTTAGAAATGAAAAGCTGGTAAAATATTGTAGTTAAGGTGTAGATCAGTGCAGCCGAGCTGCCTGGGAACATCTAGGCCAGTGCGGACCGGGAGACTGCATTAGTTATCGTGGGGAGCTGACTCCAGAGCTGCAGAGCCGGCTGCTACCATTTCCCCCTCTGTGTTTCCCTTGCGCGGGGCCGGGGGAGGGGGCTGCAGGGAACAGAGGCCTCCCCGGATAAAGAGCTTCCACTGAGCGCTGACTGGTGGGGGGCGGGGCGGCTCCCCCAGGTACCACACCTGAGAATCAGCACAGCAGGGCTCTCCCCGAGAAGACCAGCTGGAAGAACAGAGGAAGAGCAAGTTTACTGAACAAGCAACATGGGAAAGCTCCAGGATTGAGGGAAAATAATCAGCTGTGCTGATCTGCGCAGTTTGGGAGTGCCTAGAGGCAGGAGAGTCCGCGCCGCTTCTGCCTGTCCCAGGGTGAGCACAGGATTGCTGGCTTTGTGCACTTGGGCACCCTAGGATCCGGAACCCTGTGCTGCTGGACCTGTGCTCCTCCTGGGGCCGCCTCTTCTGAAGGGAATGGGGCTCAGCCACCTCCGTCAGGAGCCAGCCTGCCTGCCTGCCTGGCGTCTCCCAGATGCCCCGAGGCCGTGCACCCCAGCCCTTTACCCATATCGGATCGCCGTGTGCTGGCGCTTTCCCTGGCGCCCCTCCTCTTAGAGTGACTCCAGGAATCTGGGGGCTTCCCTGCCCCTCCTGCAATTCTGCCCAATTTCCCTGCTGAGCGCTTTTCCAGTCAGGGAAAACTCAGGTGCAGATTTTTAAAGTTCTTGCTTCTCCGGGGCTGGGCTCTCCTGCCCTGGAGGCTCTTGCTGCTCCCCCCTTTAGTCCTGCTAGTCCCGGTGCCCCTCCCCCACGTGATTCTTTTTTATTTTTCTTTCCCCTTCCTACCTTGTTAGAAGCGGAAACTTTTCTCTCTGTAGCATTCCAGCTGTTCTCTCTTTAAATCTCAGGTCAAATTCATAGGTGTTCAGGATGATTTGAAAGTTATCTAGGTAAATTTGTGGGAGCAGGGAGTTGAGGACCCTACTCCTCAGCCCTCTTGCCCCTCCCTCCTGCTTAAGCATTTTTAAATGTAGACCTGAAAGCATTTAGGTTATTTTAAATTTAGTCTTTGTAATTGCTGATTGTGAAATTTCAGTAAGATTTTTGGGAACTTGGAGGATTTTAACGAATTTCAATTGTGTTTGTTGATATGACTTAATTCTGTCAAATGTGTCTAAAATATTTAGTTAAGTTTGTTCTTAGGCAAGGTTCGGTATTACCTAGAATAAATCATAAATGTGCTACTATTCATTTGTCTGAATTTTAAACGTTAGGGAAATTATATAAGCAAATAGTTGAGTCAGTATTGATATCAAATTGCCTATTAAATATAGCACCAAATCTCCATCTTTTTTACTTTTACCAAAAGATATTTTCTTTTGGGTGGCTCAGAGGCTGAGCATCTGCCTTTGGCTCAGGTCGTGATCCCCGGGTCCTGTGATCGAGTCCCACATCGTGCTTCCTTCAAGGAGCCTGCTTCTCCCTCTGCCTGTGTCTGCCTCTCTCTGTGTGTCTCTCAAGAATGAATAAAAAAATCTTTTTAAAAAAAGATATAGGGCAGCCTGGGTGGCTCAGTGGTTTAGCGCGGCCTTCAGCCCAGGGCATGATCCTGGAGACCTGGGACGGAGGCCCACATCGGGCTCCTCACAGGGAGCCTGCTTCTCCCTCTGCCTGTGTCTCTGCCTCTCTCACTTTCTCTGTCTCTCATGATTGAATAAATAAAAATCTTAAAACAAAAAAAAATCTTAAAACAAAAATAAAATAAAAAAGATATATTAGATATACAACAACAAGGAAAGACAAAGTTACATTTACAAAATCCCAAGAGGTCTCTCTTAGTAATATTTATATGAGAGAATAGGGAAGATGTCTTAAATGAGGCAATAAAACTATGGTAATATTTTATATTAGTTAGCTTTTGCTGTATGGAAACCATCCGAAAACATTAATGACTTAAAATAACAACAATGTATTTAGATCAGATTTTGCAGAGTTGAACTCAGCTGGGCAGTTGTTCCAGCCTGGGCTTGCCCGCTCTAAAACTGTCCTGGTTTCTCATGTTTCTGCAGTTGGCTGGTGGGTTCCCTAAGACTCTAAGTCTATGAGGGGATCAAAAGTGGAGCCTCTCCCACCCTCCAGCTGGCTAGCCTAAACTTGTTCACATGTCACTGCAGAGTTCCAAGAGACTGTGGAAGCACACAAAACCCTCTGAGTCCTAGCTTTTGAACTTGAAAACATTACCTCCTTCGGGTTCCGTTAGCCAAAGCCAATGGGATCCCTGATTCAGATTCAGTGAGAGAAGAATTACATTCTACCTTTCGATGAAGGGAGTTTTCAAGTTATGTTGCAAAGGGACATAAATCCAAGGGGAATAATTAGCAGTCCACCACATATGTAATTATTAAAACTACCCACCTGACATAATTAAGATGTTATAGCTTATCCTCAACAGACTTGTCTTTTTTTCTCCCCCAGAGGCGGAAGTTAAAGAAATTGGAGTACCTCCATCTTTTGAGATAGTCAAATGATCGTGTCTGCAGGACTAGCCAGGGCCCTCATAGAGTACTGGGGTCACTCCTTTGTTTCAGAAATCTTTGCCAGCTCAAGTGTGCAGGATGACTAGATTGTTTGAAACAGCTCCATACCTAGCACAGGGCTGACTTCAGGGAAGATAATGTCTTTTTTAAAAAAAGATTTTACTTATTAAAATGAATAAAAGATTTTATTTATTAAATTAAAAAAAGATTTTATTTATTTATTAAAATAAAATCTTTAAGGCAGACACTCAAGCACTGAGCCACCCGGGAGCCCTAGGGAAGGTAATATCTAAATGATATTTATCATTGTCTTTGACAGGAAATGAAGGAATTAAAACAAAAACAAAAACCAGCAACAGCAAAAAGTAACAAAGCCTACTGAGATCTCTAGCATTTGAAGTTTTAAGATTTCTATTTCTTTGCACTTAAAAGAATGAAAGTAAGGTTTAGCACCCTAAGAAGTTAGTTATCTTTAAATTTGGCAAGTTTTTAAATGATTTGCCTTAGAAAAATTGTGGTTAGTCACATTTATTTCTGAATTCCTATTTTCCTTCAATATACATAAAAATGTAAGCTACTCGAAAGCAAATGTCTTCTTTATATACTTTGTCCTTAGACATCACAGTTGTCTAAGATGGTGTTTGATATGGCAAATGTTAAAAGAAGAATTTGTTAAATGAGCAAATAAATAAAAAGAATTTCTTTTGTCCCTCAGTGGAGATGCTCTTGTCTCTTTTGATTTTATGACAAGATCTAAAATCACTAGAGCAAAGTTATAAACCACTGAACAGTATATTTAAAATAATATTCTTCCAAAGGGAATAAGTCTATTATTTACCTTGGAAATGTGCTATTATGCCATTTTGTTTCGAATATAAATTATAAAATATTTCAAAGCCATAATGATGCTAAACTTTCAAGTATGAGCAAATACTATATATATGTATATTTATTTTCCTCTTTTTTTAAAGATTTTTTAAAAATTATTTATTCATGAGAGACAGAGAGAGAGAGAGAGAGGCAGAGACACAGGCAGAGGGAAGAGCAGGCTCCCTGTGGGAAGCCCTATGTGGGACTTGATCCTGAGACCCTGGATCTGCTCTGAGCTGAAGACAGATGCTCAACCACTGAGCCACCCAGGCATCCCTATATATTTAATCTGAAAACATAAGTGTAGAATAGTACCCAAGTGTTAAAAACAGGAGGGGAGGGAAAGAGGAAGAGAAATTTTGGTAATGGTGATGGTGATGTTTTCTCCATTCAATAGAAAGATAATTAGACTTAGGCAAAATATTTTTGGCAGTTGTCATCTTAGAATAGATTCACAGAGTCCAAAAGTATGTTTAAGCTTATTTTATGGATAAATTTCTCATGAATTTCAAATGAAATTCAAGCATAAAGGATTTGTGTTCTGGCATTGCAATATTTGCGGTTAACTTCTTGTGAAAAGCTGCACAGAAGTGTGAGTTACAGAGACAAGTTTGAGTTTCTTTTTTGACTAATGAGTCATTGTCCTCTGACATCTAGAAGACTGATATATCAATAGATATTTTCAAGGACAATAAAGAATGAATCAATGTTCAGAAATGTGCGGCAAGAGGGAATCCACCTTTTTGGATTGGATAAAAATAGTTTTCAAAATCAAAATATTCTGCCTGTACTTTTAAAAAAAGTTTTATTTATGTATTTTAGAGAGCAAGACGGAGAATGAGAGTGGGGGGAGCTGCAGAAGGAGAGGGATACAGAGAAAATCTCAGACTCCCCACTGGGTGCCGAGCCCTATGCGGAGCTCCATCCCAGGATCCTGCGATTGCTACCTGAGCTGAAATCAAGTCAGACACTGAGCCACCCAAGCGCCCCCTGTGCCTAATTTTGGAAATTACAACTGCCTTTTCATGTCGCCGCAAATCCCCAGTTCCTCCCCATCCCTGCCCCTCCTATATGCACAGACAGAAACGCAGAGACACCTGGCAGCCATAGGGAGCATATAGGTCCTCCTGTTTAAAATAATATGGTTAATCTTTCCAAAATCAAACTTCTTTAATCACTGTTTCCCTTTTGGGTTTTTGAGTGGCTTTTTATTGCTGCTCATGTTAAGCTCTATTAACGCTCATTAGGTAAAATGGTCTTTCAAGTTTGAAAAATGGCCTTGATTTTTCAAATCATATAGAGAACACAATGAATGAAAGGGAATTGGATGAAATTGAAAGTTTCAAAAGCCTTTTTTATAGGAACTCTGCATACTTGATTGAAATGATTTATGTTTAAAAATGGCTTATATAATTAAATATTGAAATGGAAAATGTCAAGCAGCTATTTGACGAAAAGCATGTTTCCATGACATAAAGTTTGTGAAAGTACATTTTGGGTCCAAATAAATATCATACTTCATGTGTTTGGCAGAAGATTATCACATTTTGGCTGAGGAATTATAGAAGTCCCTCTTTTTTGAGCCCATTGCACTCAGAGAACATTGCCAACGCCTTTAAGAAGCATGTTGGCAGACCCCACCCAGCATCTTGCACTGGACACATGACGTGGCACTGCCTCCTCAGCTGTGGCTTCTTCTTTTATCATTCTGGGTCTTTGTCTTCCCCATGCATTTCTTCAAATTATTTGTTTGACTGTTAATTATTCCCCAGGAACAGAGTGTCCTTTTTAAAATCATTTAAAAATTTTTAAAAATTCCGTTTAGTTAAAACGCAATGTTATATTAGGAACAAGATGTCCTTTAAGATCTGGCCAGATTGTTACTTTCTTGGTAAAGCTTTAGCTGACCTGCCCCAAAAAGGATTAGCGGGGAAAGAAGAATGGAAACTAGACTTTCTGAATCTGGATTGATAGCTGTACAACAGAGGAATGTCGGCATTCAGTGTTCATCTGGGAATGTATTTTCCTCTTGATCCTCTTGAAGGTCCATTACTTGAACTTAGCATCTTGCCTTTAATTTTTTTAAATATCTAATTTTTAAATTGAGGTATAATCAACATACAACATCCTGTTGGTTTCAGGTGTCCATCATAGTGATTTGCTATTTTTAATACATGACAAAATGATCCCATAATAAGTCTAGTTACCATCTATCACCATACAAAGCTATTACAGTATTATTGACTATACTCCTATGCATAGCATCTTCTTAGGGAAGAAGAGATACAATATAAACAGTGGTAGAAAACAATTTAAGAATTTAAAAATAGATTTCTAGGGGATCCCTGGGTGGCGCAGTGGTTTGGCGCCTGCCTTTGGCCCAGGGCGCAATACTGGAGACCCCGGATCGAGTCCCACGTCGGGCTCCCGGTGCATGGAGCCTGCTTCTCCCTCTGCATGTGTCTCTGCCTCTGTCTCTCTCTCTCTCTGTGCCTATCATAAATAAATAAAAATGAAAAAAAAAACAGATTTCTATAGGTTCTCATACAATGACATGAATTATATGCCTGCAAACAAATTAGATATACCAGTATCAGAAATCTGACTCTGGTAGGCTTAAAGACTTTTTTTTTTTAAGCATTTTATTTATTTATGAGAGGCACAGACATAAGCAGGCTCCCCATAAGGAGCCAGATGTGGGACTCCATCCCAGATGTGGGACTCGATCCCAGATCCCAGGATCACGCCCTGAGCGGAAGGCAGATGCCCAACTGCTGGCCACCCTGGCATCCCACTTAAAGATTTTTTAATGCACTTTCTGTACCCCCTATATTATTTTTTTGTTGTTCTTATCTTTTTTTGGTAAATGTCTTTAAAATATCTCAGCTTATCTCAGTGAGCTGAAAGGAAACAGAGAAGAAAATGAATAAAGAAAATGTGCTAAATAGATTGAAATATTATTCAGTTGTACAAAAGAAGGAAATCCTGCTGTTTGGAAAACACAGATGGACCTTGAAGGTATTCTGCTAAATGAAATCAGTCAGATAGAGAGGGAAAAATACTATATGATCTTACTTATATGTGGAATCTTAAAAAAAAAAAGAACCAAAAAAAATCATAGATACAGTGTTAACATCCATCACTCACACAGATTGGTGGTTGCCAAAGGTGAAGGTGCGGTGGAAGTGGGCAAAACAAGTGAAGGAGGTCAAAAAGTACAAATTTCCAATTCTAAGAAAAATAAATTCCGAGGTTATAATGTACAGCATGGAGACTATAATTAATAATATTGGATTGTATATTTGTAAGTTGCTAAGAGAGTAGATGTTAAAAGTTATCATCACAAGAGAAAAAAATTCCATAATTGTGTAATGATGGACAATAACTAAACTAATTGTGGTGATCATTTTACAGGATATACATATATCAAATCATTGGGTTGTACACTTTAAACTAATACAATGTTATATGTCAGTTATATCTTGGTAACGCTGGAAGAGAAATGAATACATTTGGCTTTTCCCACACCCCTACCCACCATCAAAAAGAGAAATTCTGATTTTGCCCCAGCCTGTGTAGAAGACAGAGGTTTTTGCAGCTTCCATCACTGTGCTACAATCTAATTTAGCACTTAGTGATGTAAGACAACCATTTTAATTTGCTTCTGGATTTCATGGGCTGAGAATTCAAATGCAGCAGGACAGGATAGGTGGTCTGTTCTAGGATGTCTGGGGCATAAGTTGGTAAGACTTGAAACCTAAGGTGACTTAACTAAGGCTAGAGGCTGAAATCTCTGGAGGCTCTTTCATTCAAAGGACTTACACCTGGGCTGCCATGACTGCAAGGCTTGGTTTAGCCAGGGGCATAGCCTGGAGCACCTACCCCTCCACTCTCCATGTGTCTTGAGCTTCTGGTAGCCTGGTGTTGTGTTCTGAGAAGTCATGTTCCGTGAAACATGTGGAGAATGTGTTCCGAGAGAAGCAGGCAGGAAATACATGGCTTCTGTGTGCAAGCACTTTATTGGTTGCAGTCTTGACTCCTTTCAGAGGACTCTCCAAGAATTTGAAGACATGTTTAAAACTGACTTACTCTAAAACAGAATTACTCTATCCCTGAGACATAACAGGAAGGTAGAGGAGAGACTCAAACTGAAAGAGAGCCCAAGGAAGACAGGGCAGAGGAAGTGGGGAAGAGGAGGGAGCATCTTGCATAGTTGCTCATTTCTGGCAAATGACTTTAAAGAGCTTATTGCTTAAACTTTGGTTAGTTTTGTACTTTACCTCAGCTAATTATTAAAGTTGAACTCATTACCTTCTGCCTCTTTCCATCTTACACCTTCAAAACCAATTCTTCAAAGGTTGGATTCTATTACCAGTCACACCACTTACTCACGTGCCCATGTTCATAACCATCTCTGATTCTCCCTTCTTTCCGGTGCTCAGGGCCAACTTGGAGGGTGAGTCTGACCCATGCAGTCACACAAGACTCTATAACAAGAAGCACCCCACATTTGGTTTGATGTTCTACTCCCACCATCTGGATAGTCTTAATTTTATTTGGATCTTATGTTTTGTAAGTGAAGTCTGCTGGGACAAAGCAGGTGCAGGAGCAGAGGAGCTATGGCAGGCAGCAGGGCGCTCTTATGGCCCAGCAACGTTTGTGGGCACAGTGAACATGGCAGTCATCCTGGAGGGCACACATATGCCTCAGGGAAGTCCTTGGGTCATGAGGCCCTGAGGGGGTCACATGGTGGCGCCTACTCCAGATTGGTGGTGGTCACACAGATGATACCTGCAGCAGTGACCTTCTGTGGGAGGAAGAAGAGGCTCCACTTGGGGGCAGCACCAAGCCCCACATGGGAGGCAGGCTTGCCCGTCTGTCCCCAGACCCTGTCCCTTGGGACATATGTCCCTTTTTGCCTGTCTGCAAATGTTAACACTCCAGTTGGAGTCTGGGACAGGAACTGCAGTACCCAGGAAGTAAACTTTCAATAAATATTACACATAGATTGCATACATATGAATATTGCAATAAAGCATATCAGGGAGTTATCAAAATTCTTAAAAAATTATAGAATGGCTGGTTTTGAAAAGTGCTATAACACTGCAAAGCAAATGTCCACAAGCTTAGAAACAGAAGTTAAATTTGAAGATCATCACTTTCAATAGAAAAGAACATTTTCAATAAAGTTTCAAAGAACAAATTATTAACAAAAGACAGTTTTTAAAAAGATTTTATTTATTTATTTGACAGAGAGAGAGAGAGAGTAATCAGAGGGAGCCACAGAGGGAGAGGGAAAAGGAGGCTCCCCATTAAGCAGGGTGCCTGATGGGCTCGATCCCAGTACCCTGGGATCATGACCTCAGCCGAAGGCAGATGCTTAACCAACTGAGCCACCCAGGTGCCCCCAAAGCACAACTTCGAAATTAATATTTCTTTATAATTGAAAATATAGCAATAAAATGCACAAGTAGGTATTTTGAATTGTATAAAATTATATACATTTTCAGTTTCTTGAATGACCTCAAGTTACAAGAGATGTCAGAGGAATTGTTAAAATGCTCTTGTAAAAATATACATTTAAAAATAAATTCAGAATTACACAAAATTAATTAGTATGAAGAGTTAAATTTTTTAGAACAATTATTCCCCCACACCCCTCAATTCTAGCTATAGTAAAGTGTATGTTTGGAGGGTACCAGGGAGGAGCTGTTGGTTAAACTTCCAATTGTTGGTTTTGGTTCAGGTCATGATCTCAGGTTTGTGAGATCAAGTCCAGACTCGAGATCTGTGCTGAATGTGGTATCTGCCTAAGTTTTTCTCTCTTTCTGCCCCTTCCTCCTCAAATAAATAAATACATCTTTTAAAAAAAAACAAAATGGGGATCCCTGGGTGGCGCAGCGGTTTGGCGCATGCCTTTGGCCTAGGGCGCGATCCTGGAGACCCAGGATCGATTCCCACGTCGGGCTCCCGGTGCATGGAGCCTGCTTCTCCCTCTGCCTGTGTCTCTGCCTCTCTTTCTCTCTCTGTGACTATCATAAATAAATAAAAATTTAAAAAAATATATTTAAAAAAATGTGTGTTTTGTAATAATTTATCAGAAATTTATCCCAATGTGACAAGTGGTAACTACACTTAATGAGTATTGTAATGTATAGAATTGTTAATTCACTGTGTTGTACACCAGAAACTAATACAACATATGTCAATTATACTTCACTTTAAAAAAGTTATCCCGATGTTTTCACAGCCAGTAAATTGTTCTTAATAGTCCCATAATAGTTGCATCAGCATAAAGATGCTTCTCAAAATTAAAAATTATCAAAAAACTAGCCGAGATCTTGAATTTGCCAAGAGTAATGCAGCACTTTAATATTTTTCTTATATTACATAAAATTATGAGGTCAAAATATCTTTTTTGATTTTGAAGTTTACTTTTTTACTTCTGTATCTCCATTACCCTTCTTACATTTATGAATAATGAACTATCTTAAATGGAAAGGATTTATATTTTAGTAACTTAGTAGTACTTTTTTTCTGCCTTTTGAACAAGAGGATCCACAGTTTGGACCTCATTCATTCTCACTGGGTCCTGCAAATTTTGTGGTCAACCTTGTCTGTGTCCCATGAATCTAATCAGTTTCCAAATTAGTGTAGACTACGAGTACCTACCTCCAAAAATCTCTCTTTCCCTTTCTTTTCCTTTCTACTATATTGTCACTCTATCACACAGATGGTTGTGATAGATGCCAAAGGATTTCCCTACATTACAACAATTTACCTTTATTAGTCACACTTTTTTCTAAATCTTATCCCTGATCATCTTATTTTCCTGATCAAAAGTTGTATTAAATTCCCTTTGCCCCCTGAATGATTCAGAACCTTTTGGCTAATTATCTAAGGTCTTTTATGATCTGACTTCATGTGGCCTTAGAAATCCTTTCTCCCAATATTTCTCTTGGAAATCTCTGGTCCAGTCAGCCAGAGCCATTGTTTTTGTTCAAACTAATGAGTCTTTCCTACTTCCAATTCCTGCCAATGAACTTTGTATGTTAAATATTCTCAAGAGCAGAGGGAATAAATGCATGGATGAATAAATAATCAGAACCATATTTCAGTAAGAAGATGCTTTGAAAATCTAAAGATAGTCTTTATCAACATGCTTAAATTATCTCGAAAAAAAGTAAAAGAAGTAAGCCCAGCTTAAAAAGGGGGGGGGGGGTGATTTACCAACATGAAAGAGACAGCTTCTTTAATGGGCAATTATCACAAAAGATAAAGAGATCAGTTTATTGTTTTTTTTTTTTAAGATTTTATTTATGTATTAATGAGAGACACACAGAGAGAAGCAGAGACACAGGCAGAGGGAGAGGCAGGCTCCATGCAGGGAGCCCGATGTGGGACTCAATCCTGGACCCCAGGATGACTCCCTGAGGCTACGGCAGATGCTCAACCACTGAGCCACATAGGCATCCCAGGAGATCACAGTTTAATGGACTGAACTATTTTTGTTGAGTGATTAGGTTCATTGTTTTAAAGTTGTATATTTCAAGCCTAGTATCTTCCATTCTGGAGTCCCAAATACAGACTAAGAGAGCATACATTGAAATTCCACTAAAATGCTTATTTGCCAAGCCATAATCACTTCTAGTACTTTCATTCATTCATTGCTTCTATGAAGTAGGTTCCAAAATCTGTATCGTCAGTCTTGTCATTCTAGATTAGATTCTAGTCTGTGGTTTTAACTGCCTTTTCTCACTCTGTCATTGCCTCAAACCTGTAACAGTAATAAAGAAAAAGTCCTTTGAGAATTTAAATAAGGGAGCTGAGGTAGTCAAAATATATTTACGGTGAAATCATGTTTGGGCTGGGACCTATTGAGTGGCTGAGGGGGATCCTGATAAGGATAGATGAAAGGGAAAAGCTTGAGCTGACAGCTTAGATTTGTCATGGTCTTGCTGCTTATGGCCAGTGGTCTAGTCTTTTTAGATGGGTAGGTGTGTTAAAAGAAAATAAATGTGTGGAAAGGTAAAAGAAGGCATAGATCATAGAAAAACTTACATGCTGTGGTGAGGAGTCTGTAATTTATTCTATATTCATTTTAGCACAGTGATGCCATAATCAGAAACACTTTTATAAAGAAATCTTCTGACAGCAGTATATAGGATGAATTGGCAGGGGGGAAGATATGGCACATACATATATTTATTAATTGTCTCTTTAATTTTCAAAACTCTGTTATTACTTTGAAATCACCACTCTCTTAATAAACCACCCCAGGAGGCATCATTTGGAAGGGACAGCTTTACCAAAAATGCTTATAATTTTGCTCAGCGAATGCAGCCTAATATAAACTCCGAATGAATGACTTAGATTGGAACACTAAATTAGTGATAGGAAAGCATCCAAAATGGTTTTTTTTTTTTTCTCTATCTCCTTTTAAACTCATACTCTTTATCATACTCATGTAGAAATGGCCTAGACTCTCTGAGGGTGGCGCAGAATTGGAGCGGCGGAGGGTTGGGGACGCGGACAATCAGGGTCCCGTGTTCCTGTCCAGCAGTCCCCTTCCCACTCTCCTCTTCCCAGTCTGTGCCAGTCCCGCACAGTCCTACCAGGCGCCCCGAGGCGGCGCATCCCCCCCCGCAGCGCTGGCCCCGGTAGAGGCTGCCCGGGCCCTCTCCCAGGAACCCCCTGAACCCCCTTCGAGGCAGACCGCGCGGCCCCGGGAGCAGGCGGAGCGGAGCAGGCGGGGCGGGGCGGGGCGTCCTGCAGAGCCTCACGGGCTGAAGCAGCCCCCTCGGGCTCCCATTCTCGGCCAGCCAAGGGGCCCACGTTGTGGGCAGGAATCACACCCACTTGTTGTGCCCCAGATCGCGAATCCGAGAAACCCCCGAGGAGCCGACCCCGATGCAAACACACGAGGGTTTATTACAAGCTCGGGCCTGGGTCCAGGTGCGCCCCACACCGCGGAGCAGGGACCTGGCCCCCGAGGTGCTTCCAGCTGAGTTTTATGGGCTGGTCTGGGGGACCTCCAGAAGCGGGGGGGGGGTGGCTGGAGCAATTCCTCAAGTTCTGTTTACATTCTGATATGGGGCTCTCAAGGGCATTGAGCTCTGTTCTCATTCTGATATGGGGCTTCCTGCCACTGGCTTGGACTCTGTTTTTATTCTAATACGGGGCTTTCTAGGACTTCAAGCTGTAAGCTGTTTTCTTCCTGTAACTGGAGTAAGGTAAGGTTCAGCTCTTCTTCACCGGGGCCTGGGATGGCTGGACGTGCGCTAACGCTGAACTTAAAGTGGAACGGCCTTGATTTTCTCGGCCTCCACACAGTGTCTCCCAAAATGGAGCCTCAATGGGTTTTCAAAAATAAGACATCTGGGTAACAATTCGCTTAGGTTCATGACAGGCCATCCGTACTAGAGCCTACCAGAATCTATTCAACATATTTGCAATGATACTATATTCAGAAAACGAGTGTGTGCAGGATATAGCGGATATGCAGCATGACCTGAAGGAGCTAAGTGTGGCAGGAGAGAGCCTGAGACCGGTAAACCACTGCGTTTACAGCTCAGCCTCTTACCTCCAGCCACAGGGCGATTTCATCAGCATTTGGTCTGAGAAAGAGAATCCACTCTGGGTGTTTCAAGCAATAAGAGTTTATCTCAAGTGGTCTGAAAGCCTTTGGAAGAGCCAGCGCTGCGACACTCAGGCAAAGCCAACTGTAGATCTTCCTTTGGTGAGTAGCTCTCAAGGACTCAAGAAGTCACCCTAGGGCATGATCTAAAGGAAAAGCTGGAAGGTCTCACTGTCTGCGTCACAGAGATCACCAGGTGTGTGGCCCAGCTGCTAAAAAACGTCAGGTCACGGGGCAAGCATTGCTCTGTCACTGCTGAGAGAAGATGGTTTCTGCTTATCTCATGCGGATTCTTGCTAAAAGTAATGTAAGTGGTGTTCCCAGGATCTGATTCTTGCAATACTGGAGAGAACACATGGGTCATGAGGTGAGTGGTGATTAAAAAAAAAAAAAAAGTTCTGTAGGTAGCTGTCCTCTAAAATCAGGCTAGTAAGGGATGATGATATTTGACTGCAGTACATTCTTTATGATAGTTTTTCAGAGCTATTCACCCATAGCAATGTCTATTTTAGAGCAAGAACAAAAAGAAGACATACAGTGGGAAAGAGTTGCCCTGGAATGTTTTCTTAACCCAAGCTCCAAGTAAGTCAGAAGTTTTATGGCTTAATATGGAATTTCACAATATGGATAGATTTCAGGGAATCTATCTCTGAATAAGACAAGAGCAGAGGCACCTGGGTGGCTCAGTGGTTGAGCGTTTGCCTTTGGCTTAGGTTGTGATCCCAGGGTCCCACATCGTGCTCTTTACAGGGAGCCTGCTTCCCTCTGCCTATATCTTTGCCTCTCTCTCTGTGTGTGTCTCTCATGAATAAATAAATTTTTTTTTTAAAAAAAGGACAAAAGCATGTACAGATGGGCCCATATTAAGCCACTTTATCCAGATGATTTTTTTTTTTTTTTAGATTTTATTGCCCCTAGAGCTGTCTGATTAGCCTTTAAATTGTCAGTCTTCTCTTCCTGTTTATCTAGTGTGCATCTGCAGCCTCAAGCCACTCCTTCCAGCTCTCTTTGGGACTTCATTTGGCCACTTACATACTTTTCTACCCATTTCCTCAGCATTTTTCTTTCCATTTGCCTCCTTCCAACCTATGAACAAGGTCAAGTTTCTCCATTTGAAAATAGCTATTCCTTCTTTGATCATATACTGTTTTACACATTCTATCATTCTCTCTTCAGCTAAGCCCAAATTCTCTTGCTCACAATCTCCACTTACTCATTTCCCAACCACTATATAATCCACATAAATCTACTATATATAGTCACTATCCCAGTATAACTGCATGGGTAAAGGTCACCTAATGACTTCAATAATTTCAGATCCAAAAAAAACTCAGTCACTGTCTCTATGAACCTCTCTGTCATATTTGAGACAGTTGGCTGACAGAATTTATTGCAACACTGTTTTAAATGACAAAATCTCTTCTGGTTTTCCTTCTTTTGCTCTGATCATTTCTTCTCAGTCTTTTTATGAGCTCTTCCTTTACTGCCTTCTCCTTAAATTTGGCCTTTCCCCAGGTTTTCTTTTTGAACCCATTCATGGTGCCCATCTATCGCCCAATATGATCTCGATTGGCTTCAGTGACTAAATATATGCCATAAAATTGTAACACACGATTTTGCGTAGATGGACATGACTTCTGGGGAGAAGTCCATAGCTTTTACTAATGTCTCAAAGCCATTCAGCAACAATCATTTAAAATCTGCTGAACACTATCCCATGTATTACCTATTGATTCTTACCATTTTGTTGTATTTCAAAAATTCAACTCAGTTCTACTGTGATTTGCAATTTCAATTTATGCTGTTTACTTTTCCAGTAATTCATGTCCTTACTCCTTTTTTACATTTTTTTCAGGAATTCGTTTCCTCAGTTCCTTTTGTCTTTTCATTCCTGCTCACCTTCTGTGACCCTATTTAGGCATCATCTTCTCCAAGACATCTGCTTTTGAGTATCCCTAACATCCAATCTTTTTTCTGATAACACATCAGAATTAATACATGAATTTAATAGTTTCAAAAAGTAAAAAAAAAAATCATACTATGCAAAAATGAATCACTTTTCTTGTTTACTTCTTTTTTCTTTTCCTTCTTTCTTCCTTTTTCTCTCTTTCCCTGTTTACACTACTGGATTCAACTCCCTGGCCAGCACGAAATAAAGCTTTGCATGTAACATACATTTATGTAAAATATTAGGCAAAAACAAATGGTGATTTTCATGTGCTCCTGTACCGATCTGTTGGGGAACTGAGCACTAACTGCTTATCTATATGCCAGCCTTCCATGATGGCCAATATTTTACTTGAAGCCTGAAGAACTGTCTCATTCATCAGTAAAGTTTCAGTGATCAGTGTAGATTATTTAATGAAGAAATCTTATTTTTCTCTTTTATTATACTTTTCATATTGTGCAAAAGCTGTTTGTTATATTACATGGCATTACTTTCACTATTGTCTGTTTTACAGTGATATAAGGGTACCATGTTTTCTATTAAATTCAAAAGAAATAACTAGCTTATTTCAGCTCTGACACATAAAGAGCTTGAGAAGTATCTATTTATCATTATAACCAGATAAAAACTGAACAAACTGAAAATTAATGACTTTTCTTGGGCCCATCAGAGACTTGCGTTCCCGGGAAAAGCTGTCACTCCAAAACTTGGGAAGGAAGATAAACACAGAGTCAAAGAAGATAGAGAATCACAGTTGAAGTTGACTTACACAGAGTGGATGTTGCTGAAGTTATAAACTGGTAGGAACACTTAAATAGCAATTTTGATGAATTGCTGAAGACTGTGAACAAAGTTAAAAGTGAGAACTAGGGATCCCTGGGTGGCGCAGCGGTTTGGCGCCTGCCTTTGGCCCAGGGTGCGATCCTGGAGACCCGGGATCGAATACCACGTCGGGCTCCCGGTGCATGGAGCCTGCTTCTCCCTCTGCCTGTGTCTCTGCCTCTCTCTCTCTCTGTGACTATCATAAATAAATAAAAGTTAAAAAAAAAAAAGTGAGAACTGTTGACAGTCTTTGTGGGGATCTCAAGGAACCTCCCATCCCCAGATTCTTTTGGTGAAGGTCCAAGAATAATACCCTCATGTTTCTGGCAGGGGGAAGAGAAAAGTAACTATTTCAAAATGCACACAGAGTATTTTCCATAACAAAGGTCTGTTCTCTAAGGGAAAAGACTTTACCAGATCCTTATTCAGCCTGAAAGAAGGGCAATTCCTCAACTCCAGTGCCCTCTAGTCTTTCTGTCTCACTTAAGAGAAAGAAAAAGTTAATAAACACCCGAGAAGGTCACAGCCCAGGGACACAGAACCATTAAAAGGTGGAGATTTCACTATTTCATTCTATAAGGCTTCCCTTCCTCATGTCTGACAACCAAATCAATAGGGCTCCAGTATAATAACACTGTAAAGAGGTATAAGATGCAGACTCTACTTAATAATGAGTTCTTAGGGAAGCTCAAAGATTATGGGGTAACCAAAAATAAAGATGTCAGGCAATATTGAGGTTTCCAGTACTTACAGCTAGAATGATCATTAAATATAACTCATCTCCTGACCAAATGAAAGCTACAGGCCCATTTATCTCATTTCCTATTACTTAATACATCATTTCCAGTTTTCAAAAAAAATTACAAAGCATGTCAAAAGATAAGAAAAAAAAAAAAAAGCCTGAAGAGAACATAAGAAGACTCAATGCTAGTTTCAAATATGATGCAAGTTTTGGAATTAGTAAATTAGTAGGTAGGAAATGTAAACTCATATGATTAGTTGGTTAGGGGCTCTAATGAAGAGTAGGTAACATACAAGCATACATGGCTAAAGTAAGCAGACATATTCTACGAAGGAGTCAAATGAAATGCTAATAATCAAGACACTATAATAGAAATGAAGAATGCTTTTGAAGAGAAAAAAAATCAAGGATGCTTTTGATGCTCTCAAAGACCAGGTAGAACTGAGAAAAGACTATGTAAGCTTGAAAATATATAAGTAGAAACTTTCCAAAATAAAATACCTAAACCAGAAAGAATTAAAAAATCAAAACAAGGCCTTCAAGAATTATGGGACAAATTTACAAGGTGCAACATAGACACAGTATGAATAATAGAAGAAGAAAGAAAGGAGCAGAAGAAATGTTTGAGGTAACAATAGTTGAGAATCTTCCAAAATTAATCATAGACATCAAACCATTAATCTAGGAGGCACAGATAACACAAAGCAGGATGAATATAAAAAAATTTCATAGAAGCAAATCACATTCAGATTACAGAATACTAAAGACAAAAAGAAAATCTTGAAAGAAACAAGAGAAAAAAAAAAACTCCACTTACAAAGGAAAAAAAAAGTAAGAATTACAGTAGACTTCTTATCAGAAACCATGCCAACAACAACAAAAAAGAGTAGAGTGGAATATTTAAAGTAGTGAAAGAAAGAAAAAACCCCAACAATCTAGAATTTTATATGCATTGAAATTATCCTTGAAAAGATTCTCTAACAAAAACTGAAGGAATTTGTCACAGATCTGCCCTAATGTAAAAGAAGCTTTTCAGGAGGAATAAGAGGTCAAAAACTCACATAAGGAGAGGAAGAGTGTCAAAAAGATGTCCGTGAGGAGAATTTAATTCTCTTATATTTTTTATTTTTAATCTAATAGACAACAGTTCAGACTATAATAGCAAAAATACATTCAGTGATTATAGCTTATGAGTAAATGAAATGAATGATAGTAATGTTTTAAGGGGTCCAAGGAGAGAATTAGAAATACTCTTTTATAAATTGCCTACACTCCCTGTGAAGTGTATAGTGTTATCTGAAAGTGGATGTAGATTATTTGTATTTACATATTACAAATTCTAGGAAACCATTAAGTTTCTCAAAAAGGAAATATATCCTTAAAAAAAAAAAGGAAATATAACTGATATGCTAAGAAAGAGAGAGAATGTATCACATACAGTTGCTTAATTAAACCAGAGATAGGTGGTAAAATAGGAGATGACAAAAAAGAATAAACAAAAAAGACAATAACTAGAAATATGTTAGATATGAATCCAACTCTTATCGATAATCATATCAATAGTTATCTTAAATGTGAATAGTTTAAATAAACCAATTCAAAGGCAGAATTTTTGAGAGTAGGTAAAAACAAGACCCAACAATGTTGTCCACAAGAAATGCACTTTAAATATAAAGACACAGATAAGTTAAAAGTAAAAGGATAGATAGAGCTATACCATGTTAGCAATAATCTAAAGAAAGCTTGATAAATAAAAAAAAAAAAAGAAAGAAAGCTTGAGTAGCTATATTAATTTCAGACCAAAAATTTGAGCAAGGATAATTATCAGGGAAAAAGAAGGATGTTACATAATGATAAAATGGTTAATTCTCTAAGAAGACATAAAATTTTTAAACAGGTGTATATGAACAACATGGCATCAAAATACAGGTGGCAAAACCAGATAGAACTGGAAGGAGAAATAGACAAACTCATTATTATAGTTGGGGATTTCAACATGCCTCTTTGAGTAACTGAAAGATCCAACAAGCAGAAATTGGTAAGAATATTGTTGAAATAAACAGTACCATTAACTAACTGGATCTGATTGACATAAAATATTTCATCCAAAAATAGTAGAAAACATATTCTTTCAAGATGACTAGAATATTTGCCCTAATAGAACACATTCCCAGCCATAAAACACACTTTAATGAAGGGAATAAAAATCATACAAACTGGGATTTTAGACTACAATGAAACCAAACTAGAAAATAATAACAGAAGAATAGCTGGGAAATCTATCAAATATTTGGAGATTAAATAGCTCACTTCTAAATAACACTTTGATAAATGCAAAAGTCTCAAGAGAAATTTAAAAAATATTTTGAATGAAGTGAAATTGAATATATGATAATCAATTTTGTGGGTTGCAGCAAAAGCCAAGGTTAGAGGGAAACATATAGCATTAAATGTATATACTAGACAAGAGGAAAGATCTAAAATCAATAATCTAAGCTTCCATCTACACATCAGAGAAAGAAGAGCAATTTCATTCAAAAGCAAAAAGGAAAAAAATTGGAGTAGAAATCAATGATATTTAAAGCAGACAATCAGTAAAAAAATAAATAGTAAATAAGTGAATATTAGTAAAGTTGATAAACTTCTAGTCAGGCTAATCAAGAAAAATGAGAGAAAATATAAATTACTAATTTTAAAATGAAAGAAGACTCAATAATACTGACTCCTTAGACCTTAAAGAGAATAATAAAGGAGTATTATGAACAACGCTATGACAGTAAGATTGATAATTTATATAAAATGGACCAATTCCTTGAAAATACACAGTACAAAAATTCATGCACAGGAGAAATAGATCACCCGAGGAGGCTTGTATTTATGAGACCCATTGATTAAAAATAATCTTACAAAAAAGAAACCACCAACCTCAGATGGTTTCACTGGTGAGTTCTCCCAATAATTTAAAGAAGAAATGAGGGAATTCTCTATAATATCTTCCAGAAAATAGAAGAGGGAATATTTCCTAACTCATTCAATGAGACCAACATTATCCTAATACCAAAATCAGGTTAAAGACAATACAAGAAAACTACAAATCAGCATATCTCATGAAATACTTCTAAAAAGCCTCAAAAATACTAGCATATAAAATGTATCATACAGTGTACATAAAAATCAATTATGAATACTTATGAAATACCTCAGTTCTCTGTAGTAAAAACATCAAGTTAATTTTAGTATTTCAATTCACAAGAAAAATTGAAATCTCATCTTATTCAACAATTTTAATCATGTATGCCCAACATATTCACTATTTACAGCAGAGAATTCAAGGCCCTCATATGTACTTAATATTCCATCAACCACTCTGATTTCACTAACTTCCAGTTGATAACTTGATGAGCAGTTGGAACATTCTAAATCTAAAATCCAAAGCAAGATAAAGAAAAATCTAAAGAAAAGAATGGTCTACATATTGAGCAAATTTCCCCTACATAACTGAGAAATTGTGATACTAAGTATAAAATACATATTTTCAGCCTGCATGCATCGACCATATTCGTCTAAAGGTGGTAGATTAGAATAATTAATCCATTTGCCTCTATGTGCTCAGTCTTTTAAATTGTTTTGACTGTCCCCAAAGGAGAGTAGATGTTATCATCATGCAGCTTATTTGTAAAAATGGTCAACAATTTAACAGTTGTTAAAATGGACTGTTCATGGAAATGCTATAATCTATTAACAATGATGTGCTTTTCTCATTGCTGACTCTTTTAGTTGCCCTTTGCTTAATTCAAACTCCTTGAATAAACTAAACTAAACTCATAACTCACATTTTGTCTTCCTTTTTGAACTGCTTAAAGTTACATCTGAAGCTATGATGCAAAGGAGCATGATGTGGACCCTGTCAACCCTACATAACTTAAAGGAGCAAATTATCAGTTTTATTCCTAGCTATCTGGCCTGTTAATTCACTAGTATGCAGAGAAGAGAAGCAATGTTTGCTTTTAGGAAGCTTATATTTTAGGTGATATATTTGTCTTCATCAGTGCAGTCAATTCATAGAGACTGCCAAAAGATGCGCCTTTACCTGACTGGATTAAGACAGCTTTGAAATAAAAAATACATTTTTGAAAATTTAAACTTAATAGTCATCTATGGTTTTATTAGATATCTTTTATTACCTTGCATTATTTTATGTCTTCAAAGTGCACTTGCATTTGTCAATGAAATATTAAAATGCATATTTTGTTAATAAATAATAAAATACATTTGAACACACTCATGGAAAAAGTACCATGGCGGAAAGAACAGAAACCATGTCTATCTCAGGCTGAATTTATTCAAATCTGATTAAAGGAAAATCTTAACAGAAAGAACAGAAATCATAATGATTCTTTCAAATCAAATTTGTTTGAATTTAACATGATAAGCAAGCTAAGTCAACCCTTTTAACAAGCATTACAGTGTTAGGTTTTAGCGATATTCCTGACTTTGACGTTGAATTCCTTTTCTCTCTCTCTCTCTCTCTCTCTCTCTCTCTCTCTCTCTCTCTCTTCCTCAGTTCTGGGCTACACTTTGTAAATGTACAAAATATGTTGGGAGGCCATTTTTTTTTTATTTTGGCAGAGAATGGCTAGAACTGTCTATAGAGATGATGTCTTCATTGGGCTCTGCATAATCAGGATTAAGTTTTTCTTTCAGAATCAGAGAAACTCACATTTTCAGGAGACTTCTCAGAACTGTCTGCCAGCCACTAGGGATAACAACCCACCTGACATTCTGTAAGGTAACTTCAATCCTTAAGTGCCTCTAGAAGTCTTGGTCTATTTCTGCATAGGGACATTATCTGCTTATCTTATGCTTACCTTTATTCCTTTTGAAAATGTATTCTATGTAACCTAATTTAATATACAATTTCAGAAGAATTCATGTATATTTATTTCATCCCATCATCTTTCTAATAACTTTGTTAATATTTGCTCAAGTTAACTTAGTTAATATTTGCTCAAGTTCTCTTGAACCTTTAATGAAATGCCTGGGGCACAGTTTCAGAAAGAAAATATTTTTAATGTGTTAGACTAACTGTATTGTTTTCTTCTCAGAAAGTAGTTGAACACACATTGTGGTAACCATAACCTGGCTGTTATTAACTCCTTCAGGGCAGGTTCTGAATTCTGTTCATCATTATATTCCCAGAACCCTGTACAGGGCATGTCATATGTAGTGCTTATTAAATGTGTTTTAATGAACTGAGTCCTCTCATCAAGGAATCACCAAGATAACAGCAATTTAAAAAATGCTAATATATGTCCTAGTTGGAGGGAAAATTCATCATGCATTGGTCTGATCGTCACTGTGACAAAAAAAAAAAAAGATTTGGAAATTGTAGCTCTAGATTTACATAGTATACTAAAATGAATATGGACAGTTGGCAATTTTATTTACAAAATGATTAACAAAATAACCAAACCCAGTACAAGTCTGTATGTGATGCAAATGCTATCACATGCATGTTTTCGTCTGTGTGGGAATACAGATGTTCAGCTGTAATAATGACAGGAGATTTGTATATAGTTCTTCATTCTTTCAAGGTAATTTGTAACTCAGTTGTGAAACAGTGAACACAATATATTCTCTCATTTTACAGAGGCAGTAATGTGCTTCAGTAATAGAAAAGAAGGTTAACTTAAAGATCAAGTTCATATATGTAGCTATATCAAATCAGATATAAATTAATCCAGGGAGGAACCCTCCTCATTTTGCAGATATGTTAATGCATTCAAGCCATCAGAGATATATGAGGAATAGAATGCCACTTCCGGGTAGCAGGTCTGCATTCTGCTCTTCTTGGAACATATGTCTGTGTAGACATACCACTCTTAAGAATTACTGACATTTGTATTTTATAATTTTTCTGCTTGTTTTCCCATGAAAGAGATGAGAAACTATATCGATGGAGTGGATGTTAACATCATCCTCCCAGTCCCAGCTCCTTCCCATTATTCAAAAGCAACCCCTATGTGGATGTACTTCCCTTGGAACCATTCATATTGATACATATTGACACAGGTTTTTCATTGTGTCCATTCCCCTAGGTGTCTGTGCAACTTGTTCTCATTTGTTTTCTTATTTCAAGAACTGCTGTGATAAGTAGTTCCATAAATGTCTTCTGTTACACATGGGCAGTCATTTTCAAAAATATTAAACATCCACACATTGTTCCATAGTGGTTGTACCTGATTACCTCCCACATGCAATGTCTTAGATTGCCTTTCTTCATAATTTCACAAAAATGTACAGTTACCGAAGTTTTAAAACTATTTTTTGCATGCCTATCTAATTATTATGCATTGGTATTTTACCTTTTTTTTAGATTTTAATTTCTTCAATAACTAGTGATGCATATATCTTTTCATAAATGTATTAGCTCTTGAGTTTCCTTTTCTGAATTGCTTTTTCAAATCCTTTTGACTATTTTTCTAGTAGATCATTTTTTTTCTTGATTCTTAATCGATTCTTATCTATACTACAAATTGCAGATACCTTTTCCCAGAATGTGACTTGTCTTTTTGCTTGGTTTGTGTGCCTTTATATTTTTGGCAAAAGAAATGTATATATTTTGGGGGTGTATATATTTAGCGTATATATTTAGTACCTGCCTTCAGCCCAGGGAGCGATCCTGTAGTCCCGGGATCGAGTCCCGCGTTGGGCTCCCAGCATGGAGCCTGCTTCTCCCTCCTCCTGTGTCTCTGCCTCTCTCTCTCTCTCTCTCTATGTCTATCATAAATAAATAAATAAATCTTAAAGAAAAAGAAGTGTATATATTTTGATAGCATCAAAATTACCTGTTTTTTCTTTGTGACTTGTATTTTTGGGTTCTTGTTGAAAGAATCTCTCTCTCATCCAAGATCATAAGTATATTTCTTATTTTATTCCAACAATTTAAAGTTTACTTTCACACTTAGGTCTTTCATCCAGTCAGATGTTTTAAATTTTTTAGTGTGAAATAAATTTCTGCTTATATTTTTAAAGGAAACCAGTCATCATAGCTGGCTCACCCTCTGTAATGATTCAAGTGTTCTATTTTATATCGAGTCCCTCATACGCTGGCAGCTGTTTCTGGGTTTTTTAATCTTTTCCATTTTTAATTAAAATCACACTGATAAAATACTGTATTAGCTATTATAACTATATACTAACACATCTGTGGGCAAGTCTATGCTTTTTTTTTTTTTCAAATAAACCTTTATTTTTCTTTATTCTTTAGAACTAGTTTCCCTGCTTTGATGATATATCCCAAAAATGTTGATTATAGAGTTTCGTTAAGTATATAGATTATTTTGGTGAGGAGCAACATTTAAAAAACATTGCTGTATCTTCCTGTCCTCGTGGACATCTACGTATTGGGATGGAATTCAGTAGTAAAGAAAAAAAACCCAAAGAAACAAAAAACAGTTCTGTCACTGTCCCACAGAAATTTGTAATCTAAAGGGATGTTAGCAACCATGTAAACAAGTAAATATCTATAACATGAGGTGGCAAACTGTTATGGAGAAGTACAGAGTGGAGTAAGAGGGATAAAGTATGCCAGAGCATAAGAGAGCACTCTTTTATGTAAGAGGTAATTGATAATGGGACATTTGAACAGAAACCCAAGAAGTCAGAAGTGTTTTGGGCAAAGGCATTTCAAATAGAGTGGATCATGAGTGTCAAGACTCTAACATGTAAATTCATCCTGTAAGTTCAATAACGAGCAAAAGGACTGGACCAGAGTGAATGAAGGGTAGTGTAGGTCCAAGGACAGTGTGAGTCAGCACTGGGACCTTGTGGAGCTGTATTATGCGCTCTGGGTTTATTCTAAATGAGAAAGAAGACATCAGTGAGTTTTGAGTGGATCTACCTCATGTTATAAAAGGATCTCTCTTGCTGCTGGGGATAAGAATACATTGCAGAAAAAAAGAAATCAACTATAAAATTAGTGTAACCATCTAGACAAGATGGCCTCATTCGATGCCCTTAAATAATGATTTTTTAAAATTCCAAAGTATTCTCCACAACTTACATTAGGTAATGTGCTTATAATCAAGATAATGGTTTACTATTTATTTTTTATTTTGTTATTCCTATTTTAAGGAAATGCCCTTAAATTTTGAAGAAAATATTAACCTTGTAATCTGCAAGACTACCTCAATCTCTTATTTGTTCTACTAGATTATAAAACTTTTCATGACTTTTTCAGGTAGACTTTCATACCTATAAGTAATAATGATAATAATGATTTAGTGGCTTAAGTACTTCCTTTATTTGACTTTTTATTTTATAATGGTAGTAATAATTTTTTGGTTTTTGCTTTTTGTAGTTGTTGTATTTTTGTCTTTGCTTTACCTAAATCCCTCTTGATGTTTTTTTTTTTTAAGATTTTATTTATTTATTCATAGAGAGAGAGAGAGAGAGAGAGAGAGAGAGGCAGAAGCAGGCACCATACAGAGAGCCTGACGTGGGACTCGATCCCGGGTCTCCAGGATCACACCCTGGGTTGCAGGCGGCGCTAAACCGCTGCGCCACCGGGGCTGCCCTCCCTCTTGATCTTGACTCAAATGTTATAATTTTCAGTGAGCATTTTGTTGCAAATCACAGGGTTTTTTGGTGCAATTTGTTGCAAATATTTTATAATATCCTTTACTAGATTGAGAAGGTTTTCTAGTCGTAATTTAATAGGAGTTTTCTGTTGTGGGCAAATGTAGAATTTTTTTCAAATACAATTTGTACCACCTTTTAATGTATTCACATAGTTTTCTCTGTCTTAGTTCAGGCAACTCTAACAAATATATCATTGACTGGATGGCTTAAACAACAATACTTATTTCTCACATTTCTGGAGACTGGGAAGTCCATGGTTAAAGGGCAGGCAGATTTGGTATCTGGTGAACGTCCACTTCCTGGTTCTCAGATGGGTCATCTTCTCTTTGTACCCTCCCATGGAGAAGAGCAGAGCAGAGCATACAAACTCTGGTGTCTCTATAGACACTAGTTTCATTTATGACCCTTCTATCCTCACGACCTAATTATCTCTCAAGGCTCCACTTCCTAACACCATCACATTGTGAAGAATTCAACATATGAATTTTTATTTTATTTTTTTTCAACATATGAATTTTAGAGGAACACAGACATTCAGTCCATAACACTCTTTTCACTTGTCCTTATAAGTGAATTACATTGATCTCTTTTATTTTTATAGTGAGCTATCCTTATATTCCCAGGATAAATCTATTTGGTTAGGATGTATATTTCTAATACACTATTATATTTTACTTTCTAGAATTTAGCTAATATATTTATGTTTTTGTTTATAAGTTGATTTGACTATGGTTTTCTCTTCTTACATTGTCCTTATTAAATTTTCTTATCAGGTTAATACTTCATAATGCTTCATAAAGTAAGCATATATGCTTCATGTTTTACAAAATGAATTAAATTGATTCCTTATTTTTTAATACTTGAAAGCAGTTTGTGAAGAGTAGAAATTGTCCCTTCAAAGCTTGACAATATTTACCTCTGAAATTGTCTTAACTAAAGGAAAAATTAATAATTTTCCTACACTAAAATTAAGGATTTCTGTTAGTCAGAAGACACAATGAAGAAAGTGTGATAATAAGCCAAAGACTGAGAAAAGATTTTTGAAACATATAAAACTGATGAGGATCAATATCTAGAAAGTCCATGCAATGCCACTTCAAAATTAATATAAAAAGGCAAAGTAGTACAAGAGATTACAAAAGAGGAAATTCAGATGGCCATTGTACATATGCACAGTTGCTCAAGGAAATGCAAATTAACACAGTGACACCATTATTCTCATCAAGTGGAGAAAAATTTAAAGTCTGGTAATACTAAAGTTTGTGAAAAAACAAGATTTTTAAATGCTTTTTTAAAAATGTAAAGTACCAAAACAACTTTGGCAAACAACTTGAAATTATGCATTCCAGTCTTCAAATTATGCATATGTGCACCAGGAATAATCTATAAGAATGTTCATATTTAAGAAGTAGTATTGTTCTATTAAATTATGCATATGTGCACCAGGAGTAATGTATAAGAATGTTTATATTTAAAAAGTAGTATGTTCTAAGCAGCCCCTAAGCTGGAAACAAACCGTCAAAAGCAGAATTCATAAATAAATTTTGGCATATTCTTAGAATAATGTACAGCAGTGAAAATAAATGAACTATAGCTACTCACAACAAAATGGCTGAATCTTAAATATGCCGTATTGGGAGAAAAAGCCAAGTACAAAAAAGTACATAGATTATATCCACTTAAGAAAAGATTAAAAAAACAGTCAACTATTTTGTTGTGTCATTTACTGTGTTGCCAAAACTTTTAGCATAACATAAAAATTATTTTATTGTGCTTATTGATTCTGTGAGATTAGGAATATGACTTCTCTCTGTTCCTAAATTAAATATGGAACCTTGGCTGGGAAGACCTGCATGACTGAAGTGTCACAAATGACTGGGAGCTGGATTTATCCAGAATGTTCTTTCCCCCATGTCTCCATCCAGGCAGAGGACTGGAAGACTGGATTTAGCTGAGACTGTTAATCAGAGGAACTACATATGATTTTTCTTCATTGATTGGCATTCTCAGTATGAAGGCTCGGTTGTCAAGAAGGTGTGTCTGGAGAGTAAGCAATTAAAGAGACTCGAGTGAAGGCCACATGTAGTGATATTTCTGCCATACTTCACTGGCCAAAGTAGTCCTAATCCTGCCCAGGTTCAAGGAAGGAATATAGAGAACACTCTCAATGACAACAATCATTTAGAAAAACACAGTTAAGTAGCCTGTGTATATCTGGTAGCTTCTATATACCAAGCCTTTTTTTCTCTTTATTTTTTTCTTCCTTCTTGTATTCTGTTGGATTGATAAAGCCTCTTTGTTCCATTTGCCTTCCCCATGCCTTGGCTGGTTTGTGGTCTGAAGTTACAGCTTGTTTTGCTATATTAAGTATCATTTTTAAAAGCCACTTTATCAAAAACTTCATATACAGCTTGTTTTGCTATTAAATATTAATTTAAAAACTTTAAACATAAACTTTCAGTGTTTATATTCCCCTCTCCAGAAAATAAGTAACTCACTATGTTTTAACTACCCCATTTATGTTCTTACTTGTCAAATTCCACATATTTGTCTTACAGAAATTTAGTCAGAACTAAAAAAACAAAATTAGTGGTAGTAGTAATATCTATAGTCCATAGTTCACTAGATTTACAAAGATAAGTCTTATATATATTTCTTGCTTTTAGCAAGAAATACTTCTTGGTTCCTTTTTTCATTCATTCATAATGTATGTGGAGTATATTCTTTAATGATTCTTTCAGTGATGGTAGGGCTATCTTGATTGAAAATTCCCTAGTGTTTTTTTTTCTCTTTAAATTAGTTCAAGTTTTAAAATTAACTATATTTGAAGAGGAAGCATCAGATCACCTATCCTTGCTTGCCATAAAAAGATGGTAACTTCTTAATACAGTCGAAGTAAAGTTGTTATTAAATTTTAGCTTAATTCTATTAACTGGGGAAACACTGAAATCTTTGTTAAGAAGGGATATTAACAATGTTTTAGCCTATGAATAACATTTAAAAAACCCACAAAGCACAGAAGTACATATGATATAACACTAGATAAGAAAAATGATATGGATTTGAATGAATAGATAATAGGAAAAGTGATGTGCATCCCACATATCAGAAAATTCTCTAGTGAGAAAAATAAATTTGGGATTAACATCATTTTGCTCAAATAGTCATTGCTTCTCTGTTGTTGGCTCCCTTGCAAGAAATAATCTTCTTATTCGGGGTCTATCCCATTGAGAATAAAATTATTCTGTAGATAGAAGACATTCAGAACATTTAGGAGCTCTTGGCAAGACTGCTGCTTGAGAAGTACTATGAATCTCTCCTAAACTATCTCACTGCAACTTTTCCCATTTTCTCCTCGAGCTTCTGAAGTGGATGATAAATGCTGAACATATCCTCAAGGGTTTTTTGGTTGAATTCATGTCTGAAGAAGATTGAGCTGGCTACAATCTAAGGACTGGTAATAAAACATTCTAATCATCTTCATGAGATGAAATGTTCTCTTTTCTTTTTCTTTAAATGGACAGAGCCATTCAATAGAAATTGATTAAAAGCGTTGGCAGAACATTCCAGCTTGCTTTCTTTTCAGAATAAATCTACTTAACTCATTCTTACGTTGCCTTTAATTACTCATATCTACTTCAGCAACTCTCATTTAAAATATCCAATTTGGCTTCTCTTTCAAATTGACTTTCAGAGAGATTTGGCTACTGATGAACACATTGTATGGTGAGATGTGGTCTGAAATAAGTCTCCCGACATTTGCTTTAATTAGACAAATAAATGCTAAAAGCTATGCCATAAAAAGCATCATTTGGGTGAGATTCATAAATCCAAAGGAAGCCACTTTACACAAAATATTCCATAGACTCAGGTTCGTTGACATCTAGTCTCATGTCTCAATTTTATATGTGTTCTTGCATTTGTTGTAAATTGTTGACAAACTCAAAGAATTTTAGGATCTCAGAGAGCATCCATTCTTGCCATCATTTATAGACATTCACAATATTTAAGTCACCCGCTCAAAATTACAGTGAATCAGTGGCAGAAATGAGAAAACCTTCACTATTTCCCATTACATTTAACACCAGGAAAACCAGCCATGCTCTGGCAGAGAACAGGCATTCAAGGAATGCTTCCTTTTTTTTTTTTTTTTTTCAAGGAATGCTTCCTACTTTTGTTCTTTAAGGTTTTTTCCAAACTTTTTCATATCATGGTACACAAAGAAAATGATAGTATTTGTAGCATACCCTGCAATATGCAATAACATGGATGAACCTTGAGGACATTATTGTAAATGAAATAAGCCAGCCACAGAAAAGCAAATACTGCATAGGCAGTTCATAAAGGCAAATTCATAGACTCAAAGAGTGGAGTTGATGGTTGCCAGGGGCTTGGGCAGGGGGAAGGAGAAGTTATCAATCAGAGGACGTAAGGTGTTAGTTAAGCAAGATAAATATGTTGTAGGGATATGCTGTACAATATTGTACTCATAGTCAATACTGTGTTGTACACCTAAACATTTGTTAAGAGGGCAGATCTCATATTAACTGTCTCTACATAATAAAAATGAACAAAAAAAAATATAGGGTTAAGGATCCCTAAAAATAACAAAGAACTTCACAACACAATGAGTAAGCAGTAATGTATACAAATTTAAAAAAATTAAGAAGTCAGGAATTCCAGAAAGGAATGCAGACTTTGACAAAAGAATCTTGAGTAACTTCATAGTGGAGAAATCTGTCAAATGCCAGATAATCAAGGTTAATATCACTATTGACGAATCATGTTGATAGAAAATACCTTTCATATCATGTTATGAGAATGGCATTTTAGCCTTGTGGTCTTTCTCTCAAAACCACATAACCCCAGAGAAACATCAGGCAAGTCCAAATTGAAGAACATTCTATCTCATCAGTTCTCCTGAAAACTGTCGTATTATCAAGGACAAGGAAAGTCTGATTAAATGTCACAGTCTTGAGGAAAAAGGGGACATGACGAAATATTATGAGATATTTTGGATGGGATCCTGGAACAGAAAAATAACATTAGGTTAAAACTAACCAAATTTGAATAAAGTATGAACTTTAGTTAATAATAGTGTATCAATATTGGTTCATTATTTTTGACTAATATACCACACTAATATCTTAGGAGAGGTAACTGGTATGGGGTATAGGGTAACTCTCTGTACTATTTTTGCAACTTTTCCATAAATCTAAAACTATTCTATATACGAAATTAATTCTATTATTATTTTTGTATATTTTTTCCACTATTATTTTATGTACAATATATAGAATTACTCTGATTATTTCTATTACTGCTGTAAACAAATTACTAGAAAGTTGGGAATTTAAACAATAGGAATTTAATAATGTTCAGTTCTGTAGGTTGGAAGTGTGACACAGGTCTCACTGGGCTAAAATCCAGGCATCAGCAGGACTGTATTCCTTTCTATAGATTCTAGGGGAGCATTTATTTCCTTGCTCAGTTGGGTTGTTGGCAGAATTTAATTCTTTTTGGATGTAGGACTGAGGTTCCTGCTTCCCTCTGAATGTCAGCTGAGGACAAGTATCTAGAGGCTTCCTACATTTCTTGGCTCATGATCCCCTTCTTTCATCTTCCAAGCCAGTAACTATGATTTGCATTACTCTTATACTTCAAATCTCTATTTTATTTTTCTTTCCCATCTCTGACTTTAGTTGGGAAGTGTTCTTTGATTTTAAGGCCTTTTCTAATCAGATAATCTTTTATAGCCAGATGATCCAAGATAATCTCTTCATCTCAGGGTTTATAGCATTAAGCTCAACTGCCAAATCCCATAATGTATTGACAGATTCTGGAGACATAGCACATTTGGAGGCAATATTTTGGCAACCACATTTATTTTTAAAAATATACTTATGCCCATATTAATTAGATCATCACCTGCTGGAATGAGATCCAGACCTTTGTGATTTTTTAAACTACCCAGAAAATTCTAATATGCACACAGTGTTGAGAAACTATTCAGGAATCCAGCAGAGGTGTCATTTTCATGGACACTAGCAATGGAGCTAATCACTCAAGCATTTTCTACCTATTCCCTTTCTTCAGTTGCAAAGTTTTGGTAACACAGTCTCCATGTACACAGTTGACATTCAAAGTCATCAATTAATATTTCTGATTTCTGAATGTTAGGCTCTCTTTGGTGAAGAGCCAGCAAGAGAAAGTATCTTTATAATTCTTATCTTATAAATTTTGTAATTATATTTGTTTCTAAAAGGTTAAAGCAGATCCTGTATATGTTACATTCATAATATGACAATGTCTTCTAAAAACCTGTATTCACAGGAGCTAAAAGCTCTTACAACCACAGATTCATTAAACTTAAGCCATCCTCTAGGAGACAGCTGGCTCATTTCTTCTGATTTCTTATATACAAACATAAAATATTTGAAATATTTGAAATATTTTTCTGGAGTGGAGTATGGAGACTCATAGATATGGCTGTTTTGAAAGACTGTTTTACTTTAGTGGTGCTCCAGAGGCTGAGATTTGAAGCCATAATTATTTTTTTCTCCCTCTCAGGTCTCTTACAGGTGAAAGGAGCTATTTTTCTCTGGTATGACACATTGCTTCTGGATATAATCCAGATTGAATCAAAAAGTGCAATTAAATGCCGCTGAATCTTACATCTAAATGTCACTCTTTTCTTGGTTGCATATAAAGCAAAAGGAATAATAATGCTCTCAGAATTTTCAGGATGAGAAGGAAATAAATGAACTTTTTTATATCCTAATTTTCACTACTCTTATTAGTCTTCAATTACCTCAATTTTGATTTTTAAAAATTCTGTAAGTATCTAGGGGTGCCTAGGTGGCTCAGTCAGTGTTGGGCACCTGCCTCTTGATTTTAGCTCAGCTTATGATCTCAGAGTCCTGGGATCAAGTTCCGTGTTGGGTTATGCAGCAGGGAGTCTACTTGCGAATTCTCTCTCTCCCTCTGTCCCCACCCCCACTCATGCTTTCTCTCTCTCAAATACATAAATAAATCTTTAAAAAATTCTTTAAATATCTAAATTCTATGAGGATACTAAGCCTCTTTGTTATGAGATTCTTTAAGAAAAAATATATCCTCTAAGTAATAATTATAATTCTAGATAGTATTAACAAAAGGTAACTAACATTTGTTTAGCATCTACTAAATGTTGTATGCATACATTATCTTAGCTAATTTTCATAACAACCCTCAACATGATTTTTATTATTGCACATCTTACTCATCATCAGATGCTACCATCTTCATTTTTCAAAATAAGTGACTCCTCATCACTATCATACTACTCCAAGCTGTCTTCATCTATCTCTTATACTATTGTATAAAATTCCTAATGTTTTCACTGCCTCCCTTCTTCTAGCCTTATAATAAATCCTCCACAGAACAGTAAAAGTCTTTAAAAAATTAAAGTTAATTACATTGTTCTCCTGCTCAAAATATTTTAATAACTTCCTATCCCTCCAATTATAAAAAATCTAAGGTCTATACCTTGGTGCTAGGTATCTTATGTAATTTCCTCCCCTTAAGAGTGTGTAGGACTTGTGAGCATGGCCTGATGAGCCATCACTCTTGATGAGGTCACCATACTTTTGACATGGCAAAAATGAAGGGATTTTGCAAGTATAAGCAAGATCCCAGATCAGCTGATTTTTATAGTCAATCAAAAGGGGAATTATCTTGAATTGACTGATGTAACCAGGTAAAGTCCATTAGACAGGAACTGGGCCCATCTTGAAGGTAGATTCTTGCTTTGGCTTTAATTAAACAAACAGCCATTTTGTGAATTGCTTATTGGGGGGACCAAATGAAGGGATCTGAGAGTAGCCTCTAAGAGTTGAGAACTAGTAAGAAAATTGGGAATAACCATGCACTTGCAAAATAATGAAATTTACCAACAATCTGAATGAACCTGGAAGTGGATTCTCAGCCATTTGAACCCCCAGATGAGAAGGCACCCTGACCAATACTTTATTGCACCCTCGAGAGACCCAGAGCAGATAACATAGTTAAGTTGTGCCTGGACTCCTATGGAAACTGTAACATAATAAGTTTGTGTTATTTTAAGCCCCTAAATCAATGGTGGTATTTTATAGCAACAGAACCCTAACAGACTTGGTCTACACATGTTGCCATGATCTTGTCCATATTACCAGTCTCCATCACTGAGTTTGTTTCAACCACACTGGCTTTCTTAATGATGCTTGAACATGCCACCATAATTCTACCTCAGGGACTTTGCACTTTCTTCTTCATCTGCCTCACCTTCTTAGAGAAATCTTCCTTGACTAATTTTTCTAAAATAACTCATTAACAACTTTCTTATCCCTCCTCCTCTGCTTTAATTCTCTACTTAGTTCTTATTGCTACTCACTATTATACACTAATTTTTATATTTATGCACCAGAATGTATGCTCCATGAGGATGGGGACTTTGTATCCTTTATATCCATTTTTTTTTTCTGGAACGTGCTGTAACTGTGCTTGGTTAGGGGAAAGAATTTGAAAATATTTGTTGAATAAATAAATTTTATTGGCCAAGTAATTTGTCCAAAGTCAATTAGCAGTATATGGTAGGGTCAGGATTTGAAAAATGACTTCTCTGACTCAAAAGGCTGTTCTCTTTCAACCACAACATTCAGGTGCTCAAAAATCGTGCAAATTGTCCCCAGAGTTAGAAAGATGGTGAGTGTGGGGAGGAGTCCTCTGTGAATCACACTGCCCATGTTGTGCGGCTTTACTTTGCACTTATGGGATAACATAAAAGCAAAGTATTTTACTTCCTTTTTCAGTAAAAAGATTTTTTTAAATATCAAATAAAATAATGCAACCAGAATCAAATAAATAAATATGTATTTGTAACATTGATTAAGATTAGGTATTTCCTCCAGTTGGGAGGCAGATTCAATTTTTTTTTTCTTTTTCTTTTTTTTTTTTTTTTTTTTTTTGTATGAGGAAGAGGAAGGTTCATTCTCCATGCAGCTGCCTGGATGTTGCCCAGTCAATAGAAATCAGGAACTTGGTCAACTAAACAGAGTAGCTCCTGAAGATATTTGCTTAAGTCTCAAGCTATAAGTTGAAAAACAAACACAAACAAGACCTCTGCCCAGCATGGTTGCTTCTATGCAAGCAGAATAGCTAGAGAATTGTCAGAATCATGGGTTAGTACCGTGAGATGCTGAAGGGTTTGCGATTTTGCTATTTATTGCTCTGGCCTTTATAATAGCAACTCAAGTAAAACAATACTAACTGGGGGTGCCTGGCTGGCTTAGTTGGTAGAGCATGTAACTCTTGATCTTGGGGTTGTGAGTTCAGGCCCCACTTTGGGTTTAAAAATTACTTAAAAACAAAATCTTAAAAAAAAAAAAAAGAATAATACTGACTCATTACAGAACAGATTATCTTTCTTTTACTGTCCAAGTGTCATGACCTTGGGGTGCCATGACCTTTCTTTTACTGCTCAGCATGGCTACTTCTTACTGCTCAGCATGAGACCATGCTTTGTTGTAAAATTTCAACAAATACGAATACTAATAACTTACTTCCCTTAAATGTTTACTATGTTTGGGTGTTGTTCAAATCAGTGTCATGATGGAGCTGACCCAGACTGTCTCCCAACAGCCAATGGCACATGTCTCTACTGCCAGGTTTGGTGATAACACACTGGCAGCTTGAAACTGGCCAAAGTGGGAGAATTTACACCATGGAACCTGGAAAATTCTATTATTGGGGGATTTCCCCCCAAATATCAGCTACTAAACGTTGCTAGCATCCTCTAGTTCTAAACATTTTGCATATATTATTTCATGTAATCCCCTCTGCAAGCCTGCTATTGTTATCGACATTTTGAACAGGAAGTCAGACACAGAGAAGTTAAGAAAGCCAACCAGAGTCACATGGTTATTAAGCAGTAGAGCCAGAAGCTCAACCCAAGCACACAGACTTCTGAGCTCATATTACATTTTGCTATATCCACAAATTTCAGTAAAATTAGGGATAACAGAAGTTTTATTTTCTATTTGCCTTCAGGATATTGCCTGATGTTATTCACACTGGATAATGGGGGGAGTCTCTGGCCAACCAGATTGCCTTCGGTGCCTGAATTTGAAAGAACTGTCCTCACTCTGGAACTGAGGGCACCAACAAAATAGGGTAGCCCTCCGCCACCAAGCCTTAGTGATATCCGCTCATAACTGTGCCAGAGGGGAGAACTGTCTCAAACATCATTGTTCTGATTAAGGTGGAATTCAGAGCCCACAAAAACATTGAAACACAACCTTAATTACCCTTATTTGGAACATTAAGGGACAAATGTTCCTGGATCTATTCCTGGATCTATTCTAGGAATGCCAATGCAAATAACCATGCAAGAGTAATTCTCAAAAATGACTTTTGGCAGAAAATCGTCAGTCAGGATTTGATTCCCTTCATTAAAAAAATACACAGCCTAAGTCCAAGCAGATGTAGGAGATTCTGAAATCTTTAGTCAAGTTAGAGAATCATGGTTTGTCTCACACCTGCTTCTGGAAAGAAAGGAAAATCATCTCAGAGAGATTTAAGGGCACCTCATTTTCTTTCTAAAGAAAATTAGTCAAAAGCGTTTGCTACATAAAGCAATGAATGAATGAATTTAAAGTCCATAAGTATATTTTCCCCAAAGATAGCATGTTTCAATTCTTCACTATAATTTGGAAATTATATCAAAGTCAGGATCCCAAGGATGTTTTGATCAAATATAGTTGATTTATAATGCTTTTTCATGCATGATGCTTAATCAATTAATATTATTGGTATAATAGGTATATGGTAGAAGACAGTTTCAAGTAAATGTCTCATCGAGATTATGACATTTTTCCACATCTAGCCTGAAAATTCAATTCCGTTATCCATTTTTTCCTATCAGTATAAGTTTGCTAAAACTGGAGCTAAATGTTTATTGTATTTAAATGATTTTCAATGCAAACTTTGATAATATTGTGACAGTCATTATAGAAAAATGTCCTCAGTAACTTTCAGAATCCTTTCATTGGTTCCCTGGCCCAGAATAAAGTCCTGTCATATAGAAAAGCCTGAGTGGAAGCAGTGGAAGCCTCTACCAACTTTTATAAGACCCCCTGTGATGGTTAATTTCATATGTCAATTTGGCTTGGCTACCAGTTCCTTGTTTGATCAAATACCAACCTATGTGTTGCTTTGAAGGTATTTTTTTTAGATGTGATTAACATTTAAATCAGTAGATGCTGACTCTCCATAATGTGGAGGGCCTCATCCAATGACTGAAGTCTTTAAGAGAAAAAGCTGAGTGTTCCGGGAGAGGAAGAAATTCTGCCTTCTGCCCTGCCTTGGACGCAAGTTTGAATCGCCTCTCGCCAGAGTTTCTTTTTCTTTTTTTTAAATAATAAATTTATTTTTTATTGGTGTTCAATTTGCCAACACACAGAATAACACCCACTGCTCATCCCGTCAAGTGCCCCCCTCAGTGCCCGTCACCCAGTCACTCCCACACCCCGCACTCCTCCCCTTCCAGCACCCCTAGTTCGCTTCCCAGAGTTAGCAGTCTTTATGTTCTGTCTCCCTTTCTGATATTTCCCACACATTCCTTCTCCCTTCCCCTATATTCCCTTTCACTATTATTTATATTCCCCAAATGAATGAGAACATATAATGTTTGTCCTTCTCTGATTGACTTACTTCATTCAGCATAATACCCTCCAGTTCCATCCATGTTGAAGCAAATGGTGGGTATTTGTCATTTCTAATAGCTGAGTAATATTCCATTGTATACATAAACCACATCTTCTTTATCCATTCATCTTTCGATGGACACCGAGGCTCCTTCCACAGTTTGGCTATTGTGGACATTGCTGCTAGAAACATCGGGATGCAGGTGTCCCGGCGTTTCATTGCATCTGTATCTTTGGGGTAAATCCCCAACAGTGCAATTGCTGGGTCGTAGGGCAGCTCTATTTTTAACTCTTTGAGAAACCTCCACACCGTTTTCCAGAGTGGCTGCACCAGTTCACATTCCCACCAACAGTGTAAGAGGGAACCCTTTTCTCCGCATCCTCTCCAACATTTTTGGTTTCCCGCCAGAGTTTCCACCCTGCCACCTCCTCTACAGATTTTGAATTTGCGGGGCCCCACAGTCAAGTGAGCCAGTTGCCAAAAAGACATCTCTATCTCTTTGTATATCCATCCTATTGGTTCTGTTTCTCTGGAGAACCCTAATACACTGCCCACCTCTCACAAAATAGAAATGAATCAATCTTGCATTATTGCTTTCTTCAATCTTACTTGTTCCTGATTCTAGAGCCTCTGTCATCACCCCTTCAGCCCCTTGACCACAGGTATGGGCCTGTGACCTAGATGTGCAATTAGGCTTTCCTCCCAGGGATTCTGAATCTTTAGAAGAAAGAACCATTTTCTGATAACAGCTGCCTGTAGAGAGACTGGATCTTCCAGCTGGGATTCGGGAAACTGCTTTCTATCTTATTCTTCTTGAACTTGGCTTTTTAACTTTTCTTTCCTTCTTTTTTAATTCTGTGAGATTTTCTGTATTTCATATGAAATGACATTGTTTTACTTTAACTTCCATTTCAGTTAGCCAGAAGTCAGTTTCTATAGATTGCAAACAGAAGGCCTTAATTTTTAAAATTTATTTATTTATTTATTTATTTATTTATTTATTTATTTATTTATTTATTTATGTATTTATTCATGAGAGACACAGAGAGGCAGAGACATAGGAAGAGGGAGGAAAAGCAGGCTCCATGTGGGTGCTTGATGCAGGACTCGATCCTGAGTCTCCGGGATCATGCCTGAGCCAAAGGCAGATGCTCAACCCCTGAGCCACCCAGGCACCTCAAAAGGTCTTAATTTACATGGAAATTGAAATGAAGATGTTTGGAAGCAAGACCATCAGGATCAGACTGCCCTATGGTTTGAGCTCAGTCACGGGCTCATAACAGGGCTTTATGCACTGTATTGTTCTACAGCTGTATTACCATATTATCACGAATTTAACAGCTTAAAACAATACCCATTTATTATATCACAATTTCTGAGTGTCATTTTTTTGGGTACTGGTCAGCTGAGTCCTCTTCTTAAGGTCTCACCAGGGTGGAAGCAAGGTGTCTTCCAGGGCTATGATTTCCAGCTGATGCTCCAGGTCCTCTTCCAAGTTGGCTAGTATGGGTAGCTTCCATACTACTCATACTTCCCTGGCAGTTGTATGACCGAGGTCCCTGTTGTCCTCCAACTAGGGTCCTTGTCTCAATTGCTAACCAGGGTCTGCTCTTATTTCCTAAAAGTGGCATTCAAGTCCTTGTCACATGGCCCTCTCTGTAGGTTTTCTTATACTTCCCTAGCTATCCCTCCTTTCAGACTCATCTAATGAGATGGAGCCCACCCAGATACTCTTTCTTTTGACTAACTCAAAATCTACTAATTGGTGACCCAATCACAGAAGTGACTGTATTTCTTCAGATTCTTACCTATATGTAAGGTGAAGGGAATTTTGCACCTAACAGGGTGGGATTCTTAGGGGTCTTAATAGAATTCTGCCTACCACAGGCAAATTTCACTAAGGGTCTGCTTCCTCAGTAAAATGAGGAAAATAAATGGCACTTTTAGTGATGTTGTAAGGATCAAATACACTAAAGTATGTAAATTAATTAGAAAGAGCTTGGTTCACAGTAAGCACTCAGTAAATTGTTATTAATCAACAGGGTTCGTTAAATTGAATAGAATATATCATGTATTGAAATTTTCCTATTCCACTGAAAGTTCAAATGAATTTTGAGAAAATACATAAAAAGTACTTGATAGATCATGATCTTTAGTGAAAATTTCCGCCTAGGATATTAAAATTCTAGTTAATCTGTAAAATGTGTTTCCTTTTATGATTAGTTCACTGTATAACATTTTAAAAGCATGTAAGTGGGATTTATTCCTTTATTCTTCCCTTGCCATATTGGTTGTTAGATTGTAATAGTTCCTAATATAATGAAAGGCAGTGAAACATTTTCTCCTGTAGAACAAGTTGGCTTCCTTCAGATTTTTGTTTTGCTACCAATCTCATGCTCCTCTGTGTGCTGGATTTATGGTTAAAATCTTAAATCTAAAAGTAGTCTGCAGCTTTCCTCTCTACCTATCAACTTCTCCCCTGCTGATTTTTTTCAAGTTACACTGATTTCCCATTCATTGTCATTGTCAAACCCATCATATTTTAATCTGTTTTATTCTCCTGTTGCTAAGAAACAAAGTTGCTTTATTATGTAGGATCTTCATACCCAGCTTTGCTAATCAGTTAGAAATACATTTTTTTAGGGGATTATTTTCTGGATAATAACATTTACTCCTTATAGTGGTTGACTACTGATGGGATGACAGTGTTTTTGTTATTGCTATTAAACTTCAGCACAATGAGCTATAAATCTACCAGATGTTAACTTTAGCAAAGAATATCCAGTGACTTCACTTGTTCCATTAAGATTCAATCATTTGCACAGGATTTATGCTTTTAAAATTTCCTATATAAAAAGTTTTCTACATAATGACTATTTTGATAGATACTTTCATCCAAGAGTTTAATTGGATTCAACACAAAGAAATGAAATAAACACTGTCTTTTCAAGGGAGATCTGAATGTGGTCCTAGGGATATTCACTTTCCCTAAAAATGTGTATTCTTTGCAGGCGATGCAAGGATTCTCTGATAATACAGAATTGACAATGGACAAGCATTTTCCTCAAAGTCAGAGTTGTTATCCAGTCCACCCAAGGTCGAATGGAACTAGCCAAGGATGTGAGGAAGGACATTTGGGGCTCTTCCTGATTCCACATTCTGTCAGTCAGGGCACTTAACTTTTACGAGTACTGGTTTTCTTAACTTCAAAATAAATAACAATGATACCTCTGGACCCGTCTAGCTGATTTACATGAAATAATAGATTTGAAAGCTCTCACGACAACTGAGTGGCTCAGTGGTTGAGCGTCTGCCTTCGGCTCAGGGCGTGATCCTGGGATCCTGGCATGGAGTCCCGCATTGGGCTCCCTGCAGGGAGCCTGCTTCTCCCTCTGCCTGCTTCTCTGTTTCTCTCTCTGTGTCTCTCATGAATAAATAAATAAAAACCTTTTTAAAAAAGAAAGCTCTGTGAATAGATGCCCCATAAAAATATTAACAGTATGGGCATAATTATGACAGCATCACTTGAGCTAGAAGAAGAAATAATTCTAAGATTTCTCTTTCCAGGGAAAATAACAAAATACGTATCTTGATGGAAAGTGGGAAGGTAGTGATTTAAATTGTTGGGAAAAGACCTATGACTTTATTTGGTGCTTGGGGATGCTGGGAAATTAGAGGTGCATGAGCCAGGAGTTGTCCTGTGAGAGTTTTGCTGTGAGCTATGTTGTGTTCACTACAGTTCCTGTAAAAGTCAATCATATGGCCTCAATTCTGTCACAGGGATTTAAAATTCTCTGGTGTCTAAAGTACCCAAATTTCCCAGCATATCTAGTTTTCCTTCAAATGACAGAACTAAGAAAGTGCAGCTTATGAATCCTTGGTATTATGAGTCACATAGGTTTTAGGTGACTTCATGTGTCCATGTTGTAAAGTACTGAAGTTTATGGTATAAAAGTTTCTTTGAGCTCAAAGCCTCATTGTCCTTCTAGCTAAAAACAAGTAAGAATTACTTAATCAATTGAAACTGGCTGTAAACAATTATTTCAGGAATCCTTATCAAAGATAGAAAATTTGTTTGAAAATGGCTTAAGAGAGTATCTTAGTGGCCATAAGAATTCATTGTACTTGGCAAGTGACACAAAAAAAGTTTATTGAATAAAAAGGACAATGATTCAGAATTCAAATGAGCAAAGAAAAAAGCAGCAGTTTGGAAGGATGAAACAAGCAAACATAATCCAACCCTGAGGCTAACATATAAGTGCAATTAATTTCTTTGACTTGTGATCCTTCAAGTAGTGGTAGGGAAGTAGGAAGGTGAGACAAAGAAGGGAAGGAAATCATGAGTAGTTTGGACAACTGGGGTTCAATTCTGCTAGGTAATTTGGGGATAGTGTGATTATACCAGAAAGACAAAGATGCTGGGGTATATTAATCTACCACAAACACCCTTCCATATTGCCTGCTCCCTGAGGCATGGGCTTCCTGGCACTTCCAGACAGTGCTGTGCATGGTTCACTAGGTGGTGCAGGCTCTCATGGCCAGAGAAAACCCTCAAACTGACGGCAGCTGCCTGCATAGGAAGCCCTGGCAAGTAAGGGAGTAGTGAGTGCTGAGGGTTGCAGTCAGGTATCAATGATGTCAGCTGTGTTCACTCATATTATATCCTGAGGAAATCTGCCTGTACCCGGAGTGTCCTTTCTGTGTTGTTAATTAAATTAGAATAAAATGATTGAACATTCTTTCTGGCCTGTAGTCCTTGGGAAAGCTCTCACTTAACAGCTATAAATTCATCCTGAGATATTTTCTGCCTGTGCTCATAATTGGGATCATGATATCGAGGTCCATTTATCAATACTTACTCTGATGACTTAGCAACATTATTTACCAAGCAAATATTTATTGAGCAGCTTCTATGTGAAAATCCTTCTGCTAACACTGGTAACATGTAGATAAATAAGATAGAATCCCAGCTTTTAAACAGAGGAATTGTGCTTAGAAACACAGAGTTACTAATATAATATGGGAGATTCAAATAAAAATCTGTGTCAGGTATTGTTGAACATAGTTTCCTTAATTTCTTCTTTCTGGCAAAGAGGTGTTCATCTTATTATGCTGCTCTTTTAAATACCATTTTATACCAATAAAGTGGTAATTCTCACTTAAAAAAAGCCAAATACCATTTTATAGGGAATTGGCAGCAGCAGCAACAGCAGCAACTTTCTTTTGTCATAAAGAATAAAGCACTAAAATAAGTATTTGTGTATTTTATTTATTTATTTTTATTTTGCCTATCATTTTGTAAAGTTCTTATTTAAATTCCAGTTAACACACAGTGTAATATTAGTTTCAGGTGTATGATACAGTGATTCAACTGAGTACTCACTTATTTTAAAAGAGATAAGATTTTTAACTAATTTTTAGGAGAAACTATTTTCAGTATGAAAGGAAATATTCATAATTATTTCTTTATTTCAATGAGATATTATTCTATTCCTCCAGAGTTACAGTAAATATGTAATAATTTCCATTCAGTAAAGGAAAGAAAGATTTATATAGGTTGAGGGACAATATTTATTCTTTAGTAGATTTATTTTTTTGAGAGATTCAATGTTAAGGTAAAATATGTCTTTGTGCCAATATTCAGGTGACTTTTAGATCTTATGGAAACAAGAACATAATGTGTATTTGCTTTTGGATCCTAGGAGATAGATCTGTAAGGTCTGGTGATTGTGTAGGTAATCACTTTGCACCAGCAGAGACAAAGAAAATGAGATCTGATGAGTTTTGTCACCTAGCAAAATGCTAATTTCGGTGAGATCTTGGGGATCCAATTTCTATGGCTACAAGCCTTAACCTAATAACTGATATGCAGTAGGAAACCAATATCACCGACAGTCAGACAAGCCAGTTGAGTGTATGACAGCTGATGTGAGACAAGGAGGCCTCTATCTCCAGACTGATACAGAAGAATCGAGTGGGGCGTTCAAGTCCAAGAGGCTAACAAAGTGATTTTATTACAGAATAGCTGAGTCCTAACAGAGAAATCAAAGTGGAGGGCAATTTTCACTGTTGAATGTATTGTTTTTTCCTTTTCCTCTTCTTCTGGCTAGGTAAGTGCTATGTTAAAAAAATCAGGTTTGAGTTCTGATAGGTAACATGCCATTTTCTACCCACTTATTCACCCATTGAATAGCTCGCTACCTTTTACCTCGTCAGCTAAGAGATTAGGAAAATAGTACAGTCCCCTAAATAATGCCAGTTTTAGATAAAGGAAACCCTAGAAAGAAATCCACCAATACCTGGATTGAATGGATTTTAGAGTATATTTCTGTATCCTATGATGTTTCTCCACTGACCAATAAAAGGTGATGCCCTCACACTACCCACATTCTGCTAGATATTTTCCAATGTTAACAAATGAAATAAAAGGAAATAAAGAGACTGACAAGATCCAATGAATGTTTTTGTAAGTTTGAAATATAATACAATCAAATATTGATTTTTACTTATTAAGCTGTTTCCTTATACTTTTCAAAAATAAAATTTCTGTGAATATTTTAAAGACCTGAACTATTTTCAAAAACAGAATAGAAGAAGTTTTATGTCATTCCACATTTTTTAAAATGAATTTTTTTGATGTATCACCATGGCAACATTGTGTTTTCTCATATAGAAACATTTCCTCTGAGCAAACAAATTATACCAAATGCTTCATTCCTAAGAAATGGAAAAATCCTCTCTACTGCCTTGAGAAATTCTGATAGAATTTAGAAACAAATACTATTCATTTGTTTCCAATGTTTTAAGAGAGAGGAGACTTATCAGAGAATGTAATAAAATGAACTGTATTTTTAGAAAATGTATAGCTGTTGGATAGACACATTTCTTTTTTTTTTTTTTTTTTTGGATAGACACATTTCTACATGTGACATATTTATATACATTTAAATTATATTCACCTTAAAATGTAGCTTCCTAAAGAACAAGTCAAAATAGAAAACCATGAAATTATTCAGGCTTTAAATATAAAGATACAGTACATTATTCATACTTTTAATTGCAATGTTATGTACTATAGGCATTTTATTTAATTGAATGTTATATGTGAAATAACCAGCATACTGTTACATACAAACTATTTGTTTAATCTTTCTATCCAAATAATTTTTAGTATAAAGTTTGATTTGAAGAGGGAGAAGGGAATGTATCTCTTTGAGCCCTTTAAATCTAGAACATAGGAAAAATAATTTCATAGGTAATAGGCTTCAGAACTATAAAATGCTTACAGTTTTTAGAAATACTTAAGACTGTTGCTTTATTTTTCCAAATACAAGTTATCTTTCTTTTCCTAGCATTTGTGCACAGCACTCATTCATTCATTCATTCACTGCAGCTAATCTTTGTTGACCATCTACTTTAGGTCAGGCACTATGCTATAAAAAAGGACAAGTGGTAAAAGTGAAGAATAAGTTTCCCATCTTAATGGATCTTTGATTCAAATGAATATATATGAATATATATTCATAGGAGAAATATCCTTAAATAAGAGATAAATGTTAAACTCTTTGGTATTTTCAAAATCTAATTTGTATCCTAAAATGAGCCTTCAAAAACTCTCCATTTCTGTCTTTTTTTAAATAAATTTATTTTTTATTGGTGTTCAATTTGCCAACATACAGAATAACACCTAGTGCTCATCCCGTCAAGTGCCCCGCTCATTGCCCGTCACCCAGTCACCCCCACCCCCCACCCACCTCCCCTTCCACCACCCCTAGTTAGTTTCCCAGAGTTAGGAGTCTTTCATGTTCTGTCTTCCTTTCTGATATTTCCCACTCATTTTTTCTCCTTTCCCCTTTATTCCCTTTCACTATTTTTTATATTCCCCAAATGAATGAGACCATATAATGTTTGTCCTTCTCCGATTGACTTACTTCACTCAGCGTAATACCCTCCAGTTCCATCCACGTCGAAGCAAATGGTGGTGGGTATTTGTCGTTTCTAATGGCATATTCCATTATATACATAGTAATATTCCATTGTATACATAGACCACAGCTTCTTTATCCATTTCTGTCTTTATCTCTGCCTCTGCCTCTCCTCTCTTTCTCTCAGATTCATTACAGAATTCTTATGGAAAAGTCCTTGGAGTCACACTCGGCTTACATTAACGTACCAGATCTGCTACTTGGTACTCAAGTGACCTTGGACAATAAATGAATTTCCTAATTGTATTTTCCAGAATGTAAGTTCTACAATGGCTATAACATTATCTCCCATTCTATAAGTCCTCTCCTAATATGATCTTGCTGCTACCCATGAAGATATGGAGACTAATTCTCCTGCCCTTGAAACCTAGGTTGGCCTAATGACGCACTTGTATTCAAGAAAATGGGGTGGAAGTGATACAGTTCTGCCTGGTTGTCTTAGGATGGTCGCTCTGGGAAATTCAGCTGTCATGTAAGAAATCCAGTTACCCTGAGAATGGCATGATGGAGACAGCATGCTGACAGTCCCCACTAAACTCAAGATTTCATTGATTCCCAGAAATATGAGTGGAGTTGTCTTAGACTCTCCAAACCAACCTATCCACCAGTGGAGCACCAATAAATAAGTGATCTCAGTCAATACAGCAAGGATCAGAAAAATCCCCACCCAATCCTGTCCAAATTCCTGTTTCACAGAACTTGTTAGATACAACAAAATGGTTTTATTCTATGCTACTAAGTTTTGGGGTGGTATGTTATATAGCAATTATAATTGCAACACTATCATTATGCCTATCACATGTTTCTTATTGCAGTATACTAGAAACAACATTTTCTAGAGTGGAAAAACTTTAAAGCAGAAAGAATTTAGGTAATTCCTTTGAGGGACAGTACTCATTCATTGGAAGAACAGCACTCTAACTCTAATACCTAGGCAATACTACACATCTTTTATTACAGACACTTCTGTAAAATAAGATAAAAATATGTATTATGTCTAATTTGGGGAATAAGTTTCATATTTTCCCTGGTTCAGTAAAATATTTTAAAATATTTGTCCAGTTCTTTTTAAAAAAGATTTTATTTATATATTTTATTTGAGAGGGAGAAAGAGCAGAGGAAAGGGTAGAGGGAGAGGGAGAGAGTCTCAAGCAGAATCCCCACTGAACACAGAGTGCAATGCAGGGCTTGATCTCATCATGACTTGAGTGGAAACCAAGAATCAGATGCTGGACTGACTGAGCCACCCAGGTGCCCTGTCCAGTTCTTAATATACATATTTTCCAGGTGTACATTCCTTACATTTAGACAAAGATTATGCTATTTGCTTATTTTTCCTTAGAAATCTTTGCTCTTTGATAAAGTCATCCATTCTTCTTATAAAAAGAGGAAGCATTACTGTCCCTGTCTGGGTACTCTGATTCCATTGGAGAAGTCATGAAAAAGGCATGATTGCCGACTGATGCAGGCATTTAGAGGTTCCTCATCCCTTGCCCTGTCCTTGGAATGTGGGTTCCACTGGCCTTTCCCATTCCCAGAGGCTGCTCCAGGGACACAGTGCTGAGATGGCGTGGTAAAAAATACCGGCATAGTAGATGTGACTGAATCTAGGTAAGATTCTCTGTAAACTGTTAAGATCTGGGAGGAGGGTTCAGGGATCCATTCATCTTGCTGCCACTTAACACAAGTCTCATGGGTAAGTTCCCTTTGTTTATTAAAACTGCCACCTGATAGCCTGGAGTGGCCTGCCTCTTCTTCGGACTCTTCCTGCCCTCTGAGTACAGGGGCAATTTCTGTTACAAACCAACTGACTTACACAGCTGCTAGATCTTAGAACATATTCCCTGTGCTAGAAGAGATTTCAGTAATTGTTTCCCTTGTGGATGCAGTTTCCAAAGTACTCAGAGTAAATTTTCACTGTATTAAATATTATTTGTGACTAAAAAGAAAATATATTCACCATAACACTGAACTTTTGCTAATCCTCTTTTAGCCATTTACATACAATTTTTACATTTGTTTTTATTTTTTGTTTACATTTGTATGAATGTAACCAAAAATCAGATTATTTTTTATTTTATTTTTAAAGATTTATTTATTTATGAGAGAGAGAAAGAGAGAGAGAGAGCACGAGTACTGGAGTGGAAGGAGGGTGGGGAGAGAATCTCAAGCAGACTCAGCACTGAGTGTGGAGCCAGATGCGGGCTCCAACCTATGACCCTCAGATCATGACCTGAGCCAAAATCAAAACAGACGCTAAAACAAAATCAAAACACCTGAACCAATCAGGTGCCTCAGAAAAATCAACTTATTAAATAAAGATCAGTATATCTGTTAGAAAAAGAATAAAATACAAATGAAAAATTAAAATTCTGATACATTCTTCTACAGTTATGCTAAAGTCTCCTTTACATCAATATAAATTTTAGGCAGCTTAAATTTTCCCAGGATGATGATCTGGATTGACAAATAATTATGGCATTTTTCAATCTCAAATTCTGAACCTTGTTATTAGGTCTTTTGGGTTACTCTCTTTACAAACATCTTCAGGAGTTAGATTTCTACTGCACAAAGGTTGTATTTATTCTATCTCAAAATGTACCCTTCTTTTTTGGCTCTTCTTCAAATTAGGAGGCATGACAGCTTCTACACCAACTTCTCTTATTTCACTACAATCCACTGCTTTTTCTAAAAGGCATTATAAATTGATCACTAACAATTTGCTCTAATTTGGCTTTATCCATAAAACAGCTACCAAATATTTGTTGCAGATGAAAGTAGTTGGAGGAAAACTTCAATGAATGATACCTATGTTTTCCCATTTCACTTTTTCTTTAGATATTTTGGTCTGTTTCTGCTAGCAATTAGAAGTTTTTCAATCAGGAATATTTAGGAGCTCTCCATAAAGAGGTTTAAAATGAAGAAGACTTTTGATTCTCAATAATGGTTTTCTGTTCAACAATTCTATATTTTGTGTGATTTTCCAATTAAGTTAAATTAAGCAGAGTTCCAGTGTTTCATACAATAGTACTTTGTTATGGGTCATAGAAATTTTACAAAAGCATACATAGAGCATATATAAACAATATTCCTACTCAAATGACTTGATTAAAAACAATATTCCCATTATGACTACAGAGCTAGCTCAATCTCTCCAACTAAGTAAAATGTTATTATCTAGTGCTTTGTTGAAAGGATTAGTGGGTGGACTCTTATTTTTCTTTTCTTTTTCGAAGCTCCAAAGTAAACAGCACAAAAAAAGTATGCTGAGTAACTTAAAAGGGCTTGTCAGCATCTGAAGGCAGTGTTCAGTGTTGATTGGATTATTTATAGATTCTAAAGTCCATGTATAGTCTATGAAGAGTACAGGTGTAGAGTGGGAAGAATTCCTAAGGTGGCCTTAAGGACCCAACAAAAGAAAATTATAAGCTTGTGATTCATCGTGTGGATGTAATTGGTGGTGGGAAGGATGAGCCTGATGAGAAAATAAACAGAAGCATCAAAGCGGTGTTGAGAAATGATCCTGCAGACAACGTGCCCACAGGAGGAGGCTAAGTAGTGGCAGAACTGCTGCTATTCCAAAGGCCATGCTATCAGTCAAGTCCCAGGCAAGAGCACATTAGCCAAGTCAAAGATTTCTTCTTGATGGCTACTCTCAAGGCTATTCTTTTCTTTTCCTTTGTTTTTAAATATTTAATTATTTCTATGAGAGAGAGAGAGAGAGCATGATTGGGGGGCTTTGAAGGGTCAGAGGGAGAGGGCAAGCAGGAACCCCAAGGAGCAGGGAGCCTGATGTGGGGCTTGATCCCAGGAGCCCAGATCATGATCTGATGCTTAACTGAGTGAGCCACCCAGAAGTCCTAAGGCTATTCTTTTAAACTAAAGAACCCCACTTCGGAAAAACACTCTTCTATATTTTTTTTTAACTTGGGGAGAAGAGACTAAAGAAAACTATAGTTCAGAAATGTTATTTGCATTGCAAGCTTTAGCATCTGGTTTGGAGCAAAGTATTGCTAATATTGACTCACTTTGGAGTCAACATTCACTAAAATGTCAAAAACTAAAGGGGGAAAAAGTAAATCTACTTGGAAAAGTGCAAATACACTGGCCTCTTTATGAATTATATAAATGATCCAAAATTGGATTGGCAATATAAGGAGTTTAAAACTCACTGAGAAATAACCAATAGTGGAAAGACTGTTTCTCTTGTTTGCTTGTGTTGGCATGTCTAGGGCTGCCAAACTTGGGCTACAAAATCAGAAATCCATCTCTTTGCTAGTTCTTTAATTAACTAAAGTGAAAGACTCCTCAAAGCACTTCTCAGATATTGTCTCATTTATTGACTTCTTTCTTGGCAGGTTTTCATCTAAACTCAAGCTAGAGATGAATGTTCCCTCTTTTTAGATATTATAAGACAATAGATTTTATAATATTTCCTTTGGGTATTTTATTAGAATCTGTTGGGTGTCACAACATTTTTGTTTAAGATATAGTTATGGTTTAAAATATCTTTAAAAGAACATTTGCAATCTGACTGAATTTCCTAATGTTACCGGTTAATTTAATTTCATTAATTAACAGCTGTATTGCTGGTAAAACAGTATTTCTGAGTGTGTTTGTGAGGCTGTTTTTGGTAGAGATTAGCATTTGAATCAGTAGCCTGAGTAAAGAGATGGCCCTCACAAATATGAGCATGCATCATCCAATCCACCGAGGACAAGGGGAACAAAAAGACAAAAAATGGCTAATTTCCTCTCTCTTTGCTTGAGCTGGGACATCCATCTCTTCCTGACTTTGGAGGACCTTTGAACTTTGGGACATTTACTAGTGGCCCTCTCGGTTCAGGCCTTCAGACTCAGACTGAATCACACCACTGGCTTTTCTGATTCTCCAGCTTGCAGACAGCAGATGCCACATAGCTCAGCTTCTATAATCACATAAGCCAATTCTCATAATAAGTCTCCTCTTAATCAAATATCTATATATCTGCTTTGGGGTTTGTTTCTCTGGAGAACCCTTACTAATATAACTCACATTTTGTAACTCTTCCTGAGAACTGCAGAATGTGTACTAATGGACACAATAACTATTGATGTGGCCTTCTGGTTATTCAGTTATTTGGAAATAACTTGTCAACTTGCTAATGACTGTAAAAAGTAGAAAACCAAGCTTCGGTGTCTACTATGATAAAACTAGTTTAGATATCAAGCCAAGAGATGGAGAATTGAAGACAGTGGAAAGGGGTAAAGAGTATCCAAAAGTACCATCTGTTGGAGAGCAAGCAGATACTTTAGTTCCAAGAACCCCAGATTTAAGAAAGAGGGAAGACCATATTACTGTATGGTAACTGTTTTACTTCTCGACCTTTAATATTCTTAAGAATTGTCTAAAAATTAAGTGGAAAGAAGATAGATTTAAAAGTGTAATCTTTTGGCCATATTTCAGGAATACATAGTAGGATAAACAAAAACTTAAAAATAGAATTGTTTCATTTTGTAAATCAATAAAGATGAAGATGCTAACTAAAGGGTTGTGGGTGGGTATATTTTATTTATAAATTCAAAGAAAACCCTATTTAAATTCCTTTTCATACAGCTCATGATTTTGGCTTCACCTATGATAAATAGCTGATTATAAAGTTATCATTTCTATGCTTTTGGCTATCTTTATAACTGAATCTGGGTAATGACATTAAATACGAAGACTGAGATGAGATGTTAGAGTTATCTGACAAAGAATAAAGAAAGAATGATACAGATGTTTCCATGAGCAATTCTTAACATGATTGAAACAAATTGAAAGTTAGAAAACCTCTAGAAAGAAATAAAGTCTCAGCAAAGAAAGAAGATCTAAAGAGGAATCACATGAAACATTTATATGAAAAACATAATAAATGAAATTAAAAAAAATCCTCACTGGATGATCTTGACACAGATTGGGAGTACAGAAGGAAAAAAAAATCAGTCAACTGGAAGGTAGAACAAGGAAACAGCTCAATCTAAACAACACAGAGAAAATAAACTGAAAAGGAACAGAGCCTGGGGACCAGTGGGCAACAACAACAACAAAAAGTTCCGACTTTAATGTCAGTAGAGTTCTAGAAAGATGGGGGAAAGAGGGCAGGGCAGAAAAATTCTTTAAGAAAAGAATTATGAAATTTGATAAGAGATATAAACCCACAGATTCAAGAGGCTGAGTAAACCCAAACAAGATAAACTCAAAGAAATCCATGCTAAAAACATATCATAAAGCCCATAAAACTAAAAGCAACCAGATAAAAATCTTGAAAGCAGCTAGAGAGAAATGGCATTTTATGTGTAGGGGAAAAACAATTCAAATGACAGTAAATTTCTTAGTAGTAGAATTTGGAGGTCAAGAGGAAGTGACATAATATTTTTCAAGTGCTGGAAAAGGATGGTGAGCCCAAAATCATACACTTAGTAATAAATATCCTCCAGAAGTAAAGGGAAATCAAAATATTCTGAGATAAAGAAACCTAGGAAAATTTGTTGCAGCAAAATTTTTCTAAAAGAATTACTAAAAAAAAAAAAAAAAAAAAAAAAGAATTACTAAAGGAAGTTCTTTAAGCAAAATGGAAACAATAAAAGAAACCTTACTCTCAGGAAGAAAAAAAAGACATGGTAAGCAAAAATATGAGTAAATAGAAAAGACTTTCCTTCTTTTGCATTCTACATTGTTTGATAGTTGAAGCAAAACTTATAATACTGTCTATGTGATTCTAAATGTTGTAAAGGGAATAAACAAGAGAAGGCAAAGTGACATACATGAAGGCAAAGTTTCTATACTTCACTCAAACTGGTAAAAACACAACTGTAGGCTGTGATAATTAAATATATCTATGACACCTAAAGCAATCACAAAAAGGACACATTCAAAAACACTAGATAAATCAAAATGGAATTCTAGAAAATATTCAAGTAACCCACAAGAAGTAAAAGAGAACAAAGCAATGAAAAAAAGAGAAAACAAATAGGAAACAAAAAACAAAATGGCAGACCTAAGCCCTGACACATCAGTAATTACAATACGTTATAAATGGTCTCTATACAACAGTAAAAGACAGATTTTTCAGAATTACCCCTATACATGCCATCTATAAGAAAGCCACTTTAACTAGAACAATATAGGGAGATTGAAAGCAAAAGGAGAGTTAAAGATATATCATGCAAACTTTAATCAAAAAAAAAAAAAAGAGGGGATCCCTGGGTGGCGCAGCAGTTTAGTGCCTGCCTTTGGCCCAGGGCGCGATCCTGGAGACCCGGGATCGAATCCCACGTCGGGCTCCCGGTGCATGGAGCCTGCTTCTCCCTCTGCCTGTGTCTCTGCCTCTCTCTCTCTCTCTGTGACTATCATAAATAAATAAAAATTAAAAAAAAAAAGAATAGCTATATTAATATCAGATAAATTAGACTTCAAAGAAAATTACCAGAGCTAAAGATAACGATATAATAAGACAGTCAGTTGACCAAAAAAAGGTAGCAATCCTAAACGCGTATGTACAAAGCAATAACTTTTTTCATTAAATTTATTTATTTATTTATTTATTTATTTATTTATTTATTTATTTATTTATGATAGACAGAGAGAGAGAGAGAGAGGAAGAGACACAGGCAGAGGGAGAAGCAGGCTCCATGTCGGGAGCTCGACGTGGGACTCGATTCCGGGACTCCAGGATTGCGCCCTGGGCCAAACGCAGGCGCTAAACCCCTGAGCCACCCAGGGATCCCCTACAAAGCAATAACTTGCAAAAAATAGTAGAATTGAAAACAGAATTAAGGGAGAAATAGATCCACAATTAGAGGTGCATACTGAAACACCCATATCTTAGTAACTGATTAGAACAACTGGACAGAAAATCAGTAAGGATATAGAAGAACTCAACAAGAACATCAACCCACCAGGGCTTAACTGACATCTTACAGAATATTCAACATTGGAATAGAAAATTTTTCACATGCCCTTGAGACATTCAAAAAGATAGACTATATCCTGGGATATAGATTAAAAAATCTCAACACACTTAAAGTATTTGAAATCACAGGATGCCTTTTTTACCACAATGGAATCAAACAAATCAGGAACAAAAAGACAAAAAAAAAAAAAAAAAAAAAAAAAGAACCCAAACACTTGGAAACTAAACAACATACTTTTATATAATCTATGGGCCAAAAGGAAATCCCAAAGATATAAAACATACATTGAGCTGAATAAAAATGAAAATACTATATATGTAAAAAATGTAAGTAACAACTAAGATGTCAAAAGGTTAATTTATAAGACTAAATACAGGAGAAAAGAGGAAGAGCCTCAAATCAATAAACTAACCTCTGGCCTCAATAATATTAAAAAAAAAAAGAAATAAACCCAAAGCAAGTAAAAAGAAGAAAATAATACATGGAGCAGAAACCAATAAAATCCCCAACAGTAAACAAAAGAAACAATTAATAAAGCAAAGAGCTGGTTTGTTGTGAAGATCAATACAATAGACAAGCAACTATCAGGATTGACAAGGACAAAAAGAGAAAACATACATTTGTATGTTTTGAAAACAATAATTAAACTCCATAAGGCAAAGATGTTGAATGGGAAAAACAGTGCCTCTTCTAAGATTGGGGACAGGCAAGGATATCCACTCTCACCACTCTGATTCAACACAGGGCTAGGGATCTGGGTCTAGGCAAAGAGTTTTTAGACTTGACATCAAAAGCAGAACTATAAACAAACCACATGTCCTTCAGTGTGTGAATAACTGAACAATAACAAACTGTAGTAGATCCATACCATGGAGTTCTAGTTAGCAATAAAAAGGAATAGGCTACTGATCAACCTAATAATATGGATAAATTTTCAGAGAATTATGTTGGATTAGAAAAAGCCAATTATGGGGGTCCTGGGTGGCTCAGTGGTTGAGCGTCTGTCTGCCTTTGGGTCAGGTCGTGATCCCAGGTCCTGGGATCGAGTTCTGCATCGGGCTCCCTTTAGGGAGTCTCCCTCTGCCTGTGTCTCTGCCTCTCTGTGTCTCTTATACATAAATAAAATCTTTTAAAAAAGGGAAAGCCAATTACAAAAGATTACATACTGTATGATTCCACTGATATATCATTATAGAAAACACAAAATTATAGATATGGAAAACTAATTAGTGGGTACCATAAGTTAAGGAGGGGATGAGAACAGAAAGGAAGTGGAGGGTAGCCATAAAAGGGCAACATGAAGGATCTTTATAGTGATAGAAATGTTCTGTGTCTTGGCTGTACAAATGTCAATACCTTGGTTGTGATATCATTTTATGGTTTTGCAAGATATTATCATTGGGGAATACTGGGCAAGGATATGTAGAACTATTCTGTAGTATGTTCTTACAGCTGTAATTTTTTAAGTTTAATGAGATAAATGACATATCACCTGCTCTATTGAATTGATCTGTGTCTTACAATTTTCCCATTTATTTTTGTTTTAGGTTTTCAAAAAATTTTAACTCTATTCTTGCTGGATATGAAGTAAGACACATAAATAAGTTTTTTTAAAGACAAAACATGGCAAAGTTTTGAAAAAATTGCTAAGTAAATTTAAAAATACTAAAGTCCCAAGCTATATAATTGTGAAATATGTAAGGGTAAAATTATAAGATATTTGGCATTTTTCCAAAAGACTTCAGTAAAAAAAGAAAAAAAAAGCAAGGAATAAAAAAATAGAAATGTAGTACATCTTGACAATTATAAAATTTGGATTATGAATGCATGGGAGTTCATTATACAATTCTTTCTGGTGTCTGAACGTGTATGAAAATTTTCAACCAAAAATGGTAAATGGAAAAATATGGAAGGTTTAGCTCACTTTAAATGCCTGGGAATTATGTAATATGCATCTGTGTATAAGTTATGATGCTTAATGTCAAAGTCATTTTTGTGCTACTTACCTCAAACTGTATTTGAATGTTTTTTGGGCATGATGATCATAACAGTAATTATTTACATTTTTTGGAATTTAAGAATGAGCTCAAGATACATGTTTGTCTTTGTTATGTGTTTAGCTCCTTAAAATGGAAAAGATGATGAATAAAAGTTATAGCAGGTACATACTAAACTCAAGATGTTTTAATTACTATTATATATATATATATTTATGATTTTGTTTATTTATTCATGAGAGAACCCAGAGAGAGGGAGAGAGAGAGAGAAAGGCAGAGACACAAGGCAGAGGGAGAAGCAGGCTCCAGGCAGGGAGCCTGCCGTGGGACTCGATCCCAGGTCTCCAGGATCAGGCCCTGGGCTGAAGGCTGCGCTAAACCGCTGAGCCACCTGGGCTGCCCTAATTACTATTATATTTTGTTAGTATAGCAATAGCAGTAACATCATATCTCAATTATTGACATTACCGTGTAAACAGCATTTTAGGAATAGTACTGCCTCTAATTTCCACTTCTAAATATTCATCTCATTTTTGCCTTGCCCTGATTTCCTGTTGATTTACACAGTTGCCAACCAAGGATTTTCAATGCCATATGAACTTGAGATATGTTACACTATTCAATCTGTTCCTTAATTTAATTAGACATAAACTCTAACTACTATAGAACAATGAGTTTAATTTTCTTCCTTCTGGAGTCTAAAAGGAAATCTTGTCTTGGGACTCAGCAAACATGGAACTCACTGATATTCTGCTTTATAATTACAATGTACTTTGGGTGCAAGCTGGCCAAATGTCAAAGTGCACGTTTGATCAGCTGTATGGAATAAGATTTATACCATTTTGTTGAATATCATGGGGCACCACAGCATTTGCATTAATAACAATTATATATTATTTGGAGTTTGAGCTCTAGGTAAATGTTCCAGTTCACTGACTTTGCTTTCCAACATCTTTTCCAGTACCTCACCTCAACACTGCAATGATCACATTACACCCAGAATTACACTTTTAACCATTCCACTGAAAGACAATAATTTCTGGCTTTCCAACTCATGAAATATACCAACCTCTCCACCCAACCCCACACTTAAACAATTTGCCATCTTATCCTACTATTTTTTCATGGTCTCTCAACCCCTCAGGCAGAAGGTTTCACTGTTCTCTAGGTAGTTTAGATTTCATGTATCATTACTAATCTCACTGTCCTCTCTTCAACTTTTTAAATAATATTTTCAGTAATCATTGTTTTAAGAATTAGTTTAAGACTATATAATCACATGTATATTCTGGAATGTCCATTTGGGATATCCCTTAGGACCCATCTCCAACCTTTTTTTTTACCACTTGGAAACTCCTACCTTAGTTGAGCCAAGCTCTTTGCTGACTCTGCTCCACTAGTGCTGTATCTGAATGTGGCGAGAGAAAAGATAATAACCACATTGAAAGGACTCATGATAATTGTGATCACAAATATTAGATTCTTAGCCTTCTCTAGCAATTTGACACTTCTTCAGTCAATTGCCCAACAAGTCAGAACATTACTTCATAAGTCATCTCTCCTCATATCTTGAACATTTCTTTCTCCCTCCTCTCCACTCTCACAATATAACCTTTTCCTGATCAATAAGATTCAGAAATATTTTTTGACACTAGGCACTGTTCTAAACTCCTGAAACACAAGGGTGAACAAAACCAGCATGTTCCTTCTTCATTGATGTTATTTCTAAGAGAAAAAAATTAACAATAGATATAATAAATCAGATAGTACATTAAAGATATATTCATCTAGTCCCATAGTTTTAAATAGTATCTCTATATTAATGGCACTGAAAACTATGTCTTCAATTCAAACTTCTCCCTTAAGTTTCAAATTTATATAGTATAAATATTGAAAATTATCTTTATCCTAAGTTGATATAACACAACTGAAAAAGTCTAGAAAATGAACTGGAAAAAATTATGAAAAGTAACAAAATACAGCAGGCTACCTGAGCACATTATTCATACATGAACTTAATAGTTTTCTTATACAAGCACCAATGATTTAGAAAGTAGATTTAAAGAAAAAATGATATCATATATTCTCCAAGATATATTGAAATAAAAAAAGATGTAGAATACTGTTGGAAGCTACTTTTTGTGTTTAAATTTTATAAATATTATTTTGCAGGCATAATTTATCTCTGGAAGAATACATAGGAACTGTTTAATAGAGGTGACGTATTCTAGAACTTGTGTCTTCCCAAGATATGCAGGTTTCATCATGGAAGGCAAGCTTTTGAAGTCCTTTACCCTATAAGTCCTTGCTACCTATCATGTTGGTACCACCTGTAAGCTTGTTAGAATATACGTGCTGCCGAAGTGAGCACTGTAAACTTGTTAGAAATGCAGAATCTCAGGCTTTGCCCCACACACATTGAGTATAATCTCCATCTTAAAACTATGTGGTTCCTGATATGAATGTTAAAACTTGTGAAGCCCAGCTCTAAGGAGTTAGTTCATATTTGTTTGTTTGAAAGTAAGGGAGGACTTTTTTTATTTTGAGAGAGAGCCTGAAAAAAGCACCCCCCTTTAGAGGTTCATACAAACCAAGGAAAATTTAGAGTCAGCAGAGAGTGTTAAGAAAAAGAAAGAAAATGGACAGAACCAAAGCCCTTGTCTGATTATGTATTTCAATAAGTTACCATATTCTCTTGCCTGTAAACAGCTATTCCATCTTTCACATTAATGTTTTAAAAAGTAACAGGCTATTTTTAAATAATTGCTTTATTTATTTTTTTTAGATAAGTCTTTTCCAGAGAGTATTTTGCCTCCAATTAATTGAACCAACATAAAATCAATACACAGTATGTTCTATTTTCCATTCTTTTGAAATATCCAGAACCATGAATTTCAATGATCTATTTGCATAGTAAGAGTAGTTATTACTTTCAGCAATGTCAGCAATCTTTATAACTATTTAGAGATCATAAACAATTATCATGCTAATCAAAGGAAGTAAAGTTATTTTCATTATATGAACAAGGATGTCCTAGATTTCCCCAGTTATAAACTATATTTCCATTTCCTCTAGAAATTTTTATTTTATTTTATTTTATTTTATTTTATTTTATTTTTATTTTATTTTATTTTATGTTTTTAAGATTTTATTTACTTATTCACAAGAGACACACACAGAGAGAGAGGCAGAGACACAAGCAGAGGAGAAGCAGGCTCCATGCAGGGAGCCCGATGTGGGACTCTATCCCTGGTCTCCAGGACCATGCTCTGGGCCGAAGGTGGTGCTAAATTGCTGAGCCACCCAGGGATCCCCCTAGAAATAATTTTAGAACCAAAAGATATTATTTTAATTTTTTCAGACTTAATGTATCTGAGAAATATACAAAAGAATCATGTAGTGCCCAATCTTTATAGGATATGAAACTAAGTTGAGCAAATTGCTGACTAGCTAAATACAAACTACAGGAAAATAATAAAATGACATAATGAATTCATCTGGAGTATCTTTGAAGAGAACCTGGGCTTTTAAAAAGCATAGCATGTCTGGCAAGCATGTTCTCTACTTGATAAAGTAAGAGCTTAGTGGGTGAGGAACAATAAGGTATAAAAGACATTTTATTTAAGTAATAGGGAATAGATCGGTTATCTAAAAATCAATCTTGGCTCCTTGGAAACTCTAGTAGGAAACCCCACAGGGCTGACTCACTATATTTTCCACTGAAGACAGACGTTGAACCGGGTACACTTAACTAAAACTTAAGAACTACTAAGAGCACTTTACTGAATGATAGGTATTCAAAAATAGTATCTGTTGTGTATTAAATGAATTTAAATTGTTTGGAGAAAAATATATGGAAATGAAAGGGATCTAGAATAGCCAAGACAATCTTAATTAAAATAGAACAACATTGGAGGACTCACACAACCCGATCTCAATACAAAGCTACAGTAATCAAGAGAGTGCGGCACAGTGTGACATAAGCATAGATGTATATTAGTGGGATGGAATGAAGAGCCCAGAAATAGTCCCTTACGTTTATGTAATTCATCTTTTTTGCATGGGTGCCACAGCAATTTAATGAAGAAAACTATTCTTCATCAAATACTGCTGAGACAATTGGGTTTTCACATGCAAAAGAATGAAGTTCATCTCCCCTCTCCTATCCTACACAAAAAATTAACTTAAAGTGGGTTCTAGACCTAAAAGTAAAACCTAAAACTATACACGTTATTCATGGATATGTAGGAGTAAATATTTGTGACCTTGGGGTAAGCACAGCCTTCCTAGCTAAAAGCACAAACACCAAAAGCACAAATAACAAAATAATAATAAATAAATTGGACTTCGTCAAAATTAAAATCTTTTGTGCTTCAAACAACACGTCATCAAAAAAGGAAAAAGACAGCATACAGAATGGAAAAATGTGTGTGCAGATTATTTATCTGATTTGTAGCTAGTCCTATACTAAATTATATACAGAACTCCTACAAACTTCATGATAAAAGAAATCACTCAGCTAAACAAGGGGTGAAGGATCTGAATAGACATTTCTCCAAAGAAGATATGCAACTGACCAATAAACACATGAAAAAATTCTCGACATTATTAATCATTAAGGAAAGGAAAATGAAAATCACAAGGAGATGCCACTTCACGCCAACCAGAGTGATTATACAGAGAGCTAGCCAATTATCAGTGTTGGTGAAATTGTGGGTAAATTGGAACTCGGGCACACTGCTGATGGGAATGCAGAGTAGCGTAGCCACTTTGAAAAACAGTGTGGTAGCCCCTTAAGAGGTTAAACATAGAGTGATCACACAGGCCAGCTAATGGAAACATACCATAAAAAAACTTTTATAGGAATATTCATAGTCACATTTTCCATAATAACCAAAATAGAGAAACAACCCAAGTATCCATCAACTGGTGCCAACAAAATGTGGCATACCATACAATGGGATATTATTTAACAATAAAAACAAGGTACTGATACGTGGTAGAACATTGATAAATCTTGAAAATATTATGTAAGCAAAAGAAGGTGGTCACAGAAGACTACATATTACATGGTGCTACTTATAAATATCTAGAACAGGCAAATCTGTCAAGAGGGATAGCAGATTAATGGCTGCTTATGGCTGGGGTCATTGAAGGCAAATGGGGAATAACCACTAATGAGTTTTAGGATTTATTTTTGAGATGCTGAAATAACTTAATTTTTAAATATTTATACACTCCTTAAAATGCAGGATAGTTGAATCAATATGTATAAACATTTTAAACTCTATAGAGAATTGCTATCATATAAATCTTCCATGGTATACAATCTCAAGGAAATGCTTCAGAAAATAATCTCTGAAAAGTGTCCCTGTTATAATTTCTAGTAAAATGTGAATTTTCATTCCATTGTGTTTATGGACTTTACATAATTCAAGTATAGCCAATGGCTCTGAGAAACTATTGTTTTTCTGAAGTTTGAGGAACAATAAGAAATGTGACATGATATTACATTAATGTTCTTAACTGACTACCAAGTGAAAGTATATTAATTTTTTAGACTGAAATGTGTTAACTAGTCATTGATATTGTATTGTCAAAGAGAAGCATTTGATTCTTAACTGAAAGGAATCCACATATGAAAGACAAATTTCAGCTGAAATAGGAATAAGTACGTTGTGAAGTCAAATGACGCAGTTACCTATCTGCATGGTCGTCACCAGACTCAGGGCTTGATTCCTGCTGGGCCCCAATGGCTATTGCACACCTTTGGAAGATAGTCCGTAAGCCTGAATGTCTTCAGCTCAGAATGTCTGGTGTACAACTCTGAGAGAAGGGATGATGGAAGAAGACCATTGGCTTTAGCTCTTCCCTGGGAATCTGTGTAAAAATTCAGCATGTAAGGAAACACTGTTGTGCAGTGGGTACCAGACGTTGAGCAAAATGCTGGCAGTATAAAGAGGAGGAAGATGTAGTCATAATGTCTAAGAACTCTTAGACCATCTCAAAGAGAGGTCACCACAGTAACAGGGCCAAGTCAGATGGGTCCTTGTAGATTCCTGTAGGGACTTACTCTGAGGGAAAATGAGATGCCATGCAGGGTTTTTTGTTGTTGTCGTTTTTAAAGAGTGTATTTATTTATTCTTTTAAGTAAACTCTACACCCAACATCTGGTGAACTTATGACCAGGTGATCAAGAGTTACATGCTCTACTGATGGAGCCAGCCAGGCACCCCAACACTGCACAGTTTTAAACAGAGAGGATGCCTCTGGCTGCTCAATTGAGAACACATTGTAGAAAAGCAGGGGTAGAACAAGAGGAATATATCTAAGTGAGAAATTCTGTGGCTTTGACCAAGGTAATAATAGAGAGGTGGGCAGCCCGGGGGGCTCAGCGGTTTAGCGCCGCCTTCAGCCCAGGGTGTGATCCTGGAGACCCGGATCAAGTCCCATGTCAGGCTCCCTGCATGGAGCCTGCTTCTCCCTCTGCCTGTGTCTCTGCCTCTGTGTGTGTGTGTGTGTGTGTGTCTCATGAATAAATAAATAAAATCTTAAAAAAATAGAGAGGTGATGAGGAGTGGACAGATTACAGAGACATGGGGTCAGATATCCCGCATCGCAATATATTCAGAGTCTGACTTATGTGGATTCTGAATACAAAGATGAAAAGAATAGGAAAAGCCACTGCCAGGCAGCAAAGAGGGTCTGGGATTCATTCCTGCAGCCCAGTTTCAGAATCGGGCAGCAGGAAGCAAGCCAAGAGACAGCAAGCACAGGTGGCACGCTAAAGTGTGCTGGAAATGCAAATCGCCACTTCTGGACCTAAAGAGGCTGGAACAGAGGAAGACAGGGAAATGGGGCAGGTGACAGCCAAGAAATGGCAGAGATACTTGACACTGGGTTTCCATGGGAACATGTAGCCACTGATTCACCAGTGTGGGAAAACAAGAATGCATGTGGATCACAAAGAACAAGAGGAGTCGATGATACACTTTAGGAGTGATGCCTAACCACTCCACTACCCCACAACCCCCCCTCCCCCCACCCCACCACCATTCTCTCCAGAAAGCACAGGAAAATGCTGTGACAAAGATTGGCATTCCAAGCAACCTGCAGGGACACTAGGTATAGAATAACAGGTTTATTACTTTTCTGCTTCTTAACTATTCCTCAGGCTACTGCATTTTTAATTAAGAACCTTAAAATCCTACATTCTGAAATTACATCTCTAGGTACTCAATGGTCCAGGAAATTGGGTTATATAGTCAGCATTGCTGAGCATATAGTATATGCCTGGCATTGTGCTGTGGGTAAAGAATGAAAAAAATAATCACAGAACTCAATCCTGCCCTTGAGAAAGAAGCTCAAAATTAAACTATGGGAAACATTTAATGGAATGGATTCAATATGCAAAATAAGTCTCCCACTCTATGGGTAAAATTCATTTTTTTGTTTGGAATTTCATATATATATTAAAGATTATAGTTTGCAGTAGGGAAGGAGGGTGGCCAAAAGATTGTCTGAAATGAATAATTTTCGAAATAAAGTGATCATGGGAGCAAAATATGAAAGCATATGGAGTGTTTTCCTCCTGAACCTAGAAAAATACTTCATAAATGAAAGAAGGATTTTGGAAAAGAACCTTAAAAAGTGTAAGGAGAAGCTTTAGGATATTAATATTTCTTAAAAGACTGCCTAAACTTGGCTACCTCTGCCACAGATTTTCAGAATTACCACCAACATCTTGAACAAAAAAATAGGGAGGCCTGAATGAACACACCCAATAATTTGAGGAAGATTTGTTCTGTAAGCGCATTGTTCGTACTTTGCCTCTGGAGAGGGTGGTAGCCAGAGTAATGGCTCACTGAAGATGTCCCCATCCTAATCCCTGGAACCTGTGAATACCTTCTGTTATATGGTGACAGCCAATCAATCAAGTTGAAGGTGGAATTAAGGGTGCTAATTAGCTGACCTCAAAATGGAGAAAGTAATCTGGATTATCCAGGTGGGCCCAATGTAGTCACAAAAGTCTTTAAGAGATGAAAGGGGGAAGTGGAAGAATTTGTCTGACTTTTCAGATGTGAAAAAGATTCAAGGGACCGTAACATGCCAGGAATGCGGGCTGTCATAGAGACTGGAAAAGACAATGAAAGGCACTTCCCTCCTAGGCCCTCCAGAAGAAATGCAGCCTGCTGACAGCTTGAGTTTAGTTCAGGGACACCCATTTCAGAGTTCTCCAGAAGTGTTAGAGAATAAATTAGCCTTGTTTTAGGTCACTAAATTTAGGATCGTTTGCTAATAGTAACGATAGGAAATAATACAGAGAGCCTATGAAATTGTCTGTTTATAGACGGACGTCTTTTCCTCCCTTCACCCCACCCCGAACCCATTGTTCTTTCTGACCAGAACATTCCCCCCAGCTTTCTATTGCAAGCATTTAGCACAGCACCTGGTGCATAGTGGGCACTAGGTAGATTGTTGATGCATCAATAAATGAACGACAGACTGTTCCAGATTTACCTTTAGCTGTTCATTCCAAGTTGATTTTTTTCTCTACATAATTTTGTTTTCTTTTTTTTAATGGCCTCCTAGTTTGGAGTTGACAGTGCTTGCATTGGCAGGACAGAGCAGTTAATTTGGAAGCTTCGTGTTGCTAATCAGATATTGAGGTAGATTTTTAGGAATTCCCGTTAGAAGTTCATTTCCCTGCAGTCTTGCTTTTCTCATACATACCTTTGAGGACAAAGTTCAGCTCTTTGAAGTCACTCCAGTTGCCATTTTAAAAGGCTCTAAGAATAAATGGATCTTGAAACTCAAGCCCTGAAAATGTAGTCTGAAACAAAAGTCTGTGAAATCCTACAGAAAGCCTGAGGGGTTCTAATCTGGGGTTCTAAATCTGGATATTTTCTTTTGCCTTTCCCCACCAACCTGCTGGCCTCCCAGCTAAACTCTTTGCGGTCATTACTACTTAGGATCATCAGCGGCTCCTCCCTCTTATAGTTACATTGAAACATCTTGTCTTGCAGGTAGTAGAACCATGAAAATTGGTCTTGTGATCGTTTTGGCTGTTTTTCATCTAAAAATCACTCATATACTGAACATTTCACTCTGTTTACTAATCACTGTCATGGCAATATTCATAATAAAAATAATTCTGAGCCCTTTGAACACTCAATACCTTATTCAAAGCATTTCACATGCTTTAAAAATATATCTCCTTTTCATTAGAGCACAGAGAAAACCCCCAGAAAACAAGAAGATAAAATTTTATAATCCTCCTATGTTTCTTTAAATTATGTAAATAACCACTTTCAAAATTTTGGTGCTCATCCTTTCAGACTTCCTGTTTCAAAATTTTAGTTGATCATCTTCAAAGTGTGCTTGAGGTTGGTATGTAATTTTAAATTATTACATTTAGTTAGCTATTGAAAACACTCTAAGGATGAAAGTCAAAATTGAAAGACCAAATCTGGGACTAATTTTGAGAAAACCAAAGTGGCCTATGGCAACTAGGAATTTGCCAGGCATTTCTTATAGTCTTCACATGCCCTGGTGTCATGAAGAGCTGGCCTGGCAGCCCTAGCTGACCTCTGGTGTTTTGTTAAACATAAACAATTTTCAGAACATCAACATCTAGAAGGCCCCACTGATCATGGTGTGGCAGGACAAACATAAGATCCTTCCATAATTATGTCTGAACACATACAAAACTTTCCCAAGCCACAAAAAAGTCCCCACTTTGGCTAATATGAGTGACCACTGCTTCTTTACTAGATAGAACCTCAGCTTCATTTTGGTCCACCCTCCTTCCATAGGATGCTTATTGTGATACCTAATTATAGAATTATCTCTGCTTCCTGGCAATGCCTGATCCAGAGGAAAGCTCTGCTTCCCTAAATCTGTCATAAAGCCATCTAACCAAAGCCCAGATCTTACAGTAAAGAAGTCTTTCTTAATACCCTCCTACCAAGATATCCTCCGTTTTGCCATGATGTATTCTCTAAGCATTACAATTAGCAGTCAATCCAATTCATTCAACTACATGTGTGTATCTTGTGGTCTTTGGCCAGGGAACATTGACATTTTAGAAAAGAACTTCAAATAGACCATAAAACCCATTTGTTCAAATTTTGTGTGTTATTTATACATTCAGTGAAATTTTTTGAGCATTTACTGTGTCAAGCTTAATTCTAGGCCATGAGTATTCTGTAGTAAATAGGACAAAAGTCTGATTCTTAAGTTCTTGTGGTCTTTATTATGATGATCTTGGGGTCCTGGGATCTAGTCCCACATGACAGTCATATTTTAAAGAGATTAAATGTTTCCTCAAAGTGTGGAGAAAAATCCATTTAAGGTAACAAGTTATTTCTTTAGGAAACTTGTTGCATCTGATTTTCTCTGTGTAGTTTTCTGCCTAGCTTTTCTTAACGAAGAAATGTACACTGGAAAGAAATTATCCTACAGCATAGACAGTTATAAAGAGAAGTTCTAAGACAAATGTATATTAAAGAAAGTGTCTATATGTGCTCTGTATATGGCAATATGCTAATTTTTATCTACAGAACTGAATCATTACCTTTGTTGTTCAGGAAAAGATTTTCTTCTACATTCTCTAAGATTTTTTTCATCTAAAGCATCAAAATATTTGTGATTCAGTCACCCTAATACCGGCAGCCTTTTAGATATGGATTGATTTTTTTAAAAATGTTTACTGTTCTCAGATATTACCATTTTCATTGTGGGTCCCTTCAGACTGTACGAGAGACTACTTGGAAATATGAACGAGGATTATTGCTTTAGAGAAAGAGCAGGATTAGATGAATATCTCCTCCTGAATGTTCCGTGTTAGACAGGCAGTCTTTTTTCCCATAGCGGCTTCTCAGTAGCATGGTGACATTGCTATATTTCTTTATATAGTTTTGTTTAAGGATAAATATTTTGTTAAGAAATGTGTAACAATAATGATACCTATGGTTTCAGAAGGGTGCTCATTAACCCAGATAGCTTAGTAGAGAAAAATGTAATTAGTAACTCAAAAACCTTCTCCCCTGTCTCCTTATAATCGATTACTTTCTGGAGAAATTTTTATGTCATTTCCAACTTGGGTTGGATATTTGGGTCATTGGAGTCTCACCGGACTATAGTGGTCTAGAATTTATACAGAGTGGGACCAACAAAGTAGCCGGACCATTGAACACCTTTACCACAAAATCCATTAATTTTGTCAGGCCATCAACATTTCCCCATATGATTATGCTGAATGTAAAGAAACATGCCTTAATTAGGAAGGTAGAGCTGAGAGTAAGACTGCAGGTGTGCAACACTTAATCCATCTTTTACAAAATCACCCTAATTTGACTCAGAACAGAACAGGATTTTCAAGCCGGGTTAATTTAAAATTCTGTTTTCTGTTTAGAATGTAGAGTGCTTCTAGGTAATCTGGTATTCATTCTTCATTTATCAATGATAAAAACAGTGAACAAATTAATTGCTAACACGAAAGACCTATAATCTCTCATAATTATACTGATTTTCAAAGTCCATGTGGGCGGACTGTTATTAAGTATTGGCACAATGTGTTTCTGAGTAGGTGGCAGTGCTATGCCCAATGTGTCAGGAAATAAGACTAGATGCAAACTAATGTAAGAAGCATTTTCTTTATCAAAATGTATTTTAAAGTTTAGGAGAACTAGCTGCAGCATCAGACTTGCTTTTAGGATTAAAAACTCAAACTCCTTAGCACACATAGGAATAAAGCCTTTTATGATCTTGTTTGTCTACTTCCTAATCTCAGCCCCCACTGTTTGCTTCTCAATTTTCACATGGTGCTGTTGCCATTTTTACGGAATCATTCCTTGGTTCAACTTTTCCAACTTTTCTTGTTTTTTAGCATTTTTCATCTTAGCCAGCAGAACTTCCTCCCCCATTCTCCCAGGCTCAGAGACACCATCCTACTTGTGTACCAGATCCAGTTCCAGTATCTTCTTTCCTAGGAAGCCTTCCTGAATCTCTTAAGTGACCTTCTCTGGGTTCTCACAGCACACCGTGTAGATTACCACTTTTAATAATTACCAAATTGTTTTGAATACTCACTTCCTTGTCTGCCTTCCCAACAGGACTTTAAGAATCTTAAGTGCAAGGGGCACCTGGGCAGCTCATCAACTAAGTGTCTGCCTTTGACTTAGGTCATGATTTTGGGGTCCTGGGATCTAGTCCCACATCACATTCCCGGTTGAGTAGGAGAGCCTGCTTCTCCCTCTCTCCCTCTCTGCCTCTCCCCTCCACTCTTCAAATCTCTCTATCAAATAAATAAATAAAATCTTTAAAAAGAAGAATCTTAAGTGCAAGAATATTATTCATATTTCTGTTGCTGCATTCCCAATGATTTGAATAAATAACTAATGAATCTAAGTGAATGAATCCATATTAATAATTTAACTCATTAATCTAAAACCCAGCTAGAATAGATTTTTACATAAAATACTGAATAACATCTGCCTTATTTTATTTTATTTTAAATATTTATTTATTTATTCTAGAGAGAGAAAGAGAGAGCATAAGTACACATGAGTGGGAGCAGAAGGAGAGAAACACAAGAAGACTCCATGCTGAGTATGGAGCCCAATATAGAGCTTGATCTTGACCCTGAGATCATTACTTGAACTGAAATCAAGAGTCTGGCACTTAATTGACACAAATGCCCCACATCTGCTTAATTTTAATTGATCTAAGCGTATCTACTATATATTTGCTTTTATTTTTCAGTTGAAACTAGGCAAGGAATAGATATTTGTACTTCCATGTGCTGCTCATGGCAGCATTATTCACAATAGCCAGAGGTAGAAACAACCCAAATCTCCACTGACAGATGAATGGATAAATGAAATGTGGTATATATGTACAATGGAATGTGATTCAGTCTTTAAGGAGATGAAATTCCAATATATGTTGCAGCATGGATAAACCTTAAAAATATTACATAGTGAAATAAGCAAGACACAGGGACAAATACTATATAATTTCACATATACCTGGAATGGTCACATTAGTGGAGACACAATGTAGAATGGTGGGTACCAGGGGCTGGAGAGAGGGAGGACTGGGGAGTTACTGTATAATGGGTACTGAGTTTCATGGGAAGATGACAAAGTTCTGGATGATGGTGGTGGAACAACAGTGTGATGGTGATGATGGTGACGGTTGTACAACTGTGAATGTACTTAATGCCACTGAAAGTGGTTAAAATGGTAAATTTTATATTATGCATATTTTACCACATTAAAAAAGAATTGTATTATAACATGTTACACACACATAGAGTCTTCAGATTAGATGGATGGATGGATAGCTATGCATTAGAACTGTTTCGGCCTGGTAGAGTTAGAATGGAGGCTAGTGAACATCACACTTTGGAAAATCTGCCTTTTATTCTAGGAAACACTTGTCTCTATGTGGCCACAGAATGTCTGAGAGATTGTCTGAGGTCTGGGGGAAGGGTGTCACTTACTAGACATAGGACTCAAGGATCTCATGAGAAAGACAAACTTGTTTTTAGCCTATAATTAGGATACAGATTTTTTTTTTTTTAATATAGGACTAAGATATAGAGAAGGAAACAGAGATCCTGGAACAAAAGCATCCTGAGTCAAGAAGTTTTGCAGGATAGGTTGGACTGAAATATGCATCAGTATTGGTAGTAACAATACCTACAGGTACAATGGAATACTTTCCTTGGCCATCTCTTTAAACCTTCCCAAAGCACCTTTGTGGCCTGAGAAATAGAGGCCTAGGATGTAAAGGAAGAAAAGAAAGTGAGTCAACAGTTCTCTGTAAGAATCAACCAAAATGAGCTGGTCATGGAAAGTGAAAAGAACTCTCCTACCCAAAGAAGAAGGAGATAAGCAGCAGAAGGCAGTGGCTTGATGGTAGCAGGTGGGTCCATGCCTGTGTCCATGGCCAGAGGCATTAGAGTTGGAAAGCAGCTCAGGCAGCACTAAGGTCCAAGGGCAGCAGAACAGTGGTGATGGAGAATGTCAAGAGCAATGGATTTCATGAGGCAGGAATTGGGGAGCTGCTGGCTTCAGCTCATGTTATGTAGAAGAACCAAGAGAAGCTTGAAAGTGTAGGGACTGAGAGCACTGAGGAATCTAAATGTGAGCTATTTGAACTCATCAGTGTGTGAAATCAGTCATGAGAATTTTATATGGTAAGGACATATTTATTTATTTATTTTTAAAAGATTTTATTTATTTATTCATGAGAGACAGAGAGAGAGAGAGAGAGGCAGAGACACATGGAGAGGGAGAAGCAGGCTCCACATAGGGAGCCCGATGTGGGACTCGATCCTGGGACTCCAAGATCACACCCTGGGTCAAAGGCAGGTGCTAAACCGCTGAGCCACCTAGGGATCCCCAGTATGGACATATTTAAAATATTAAGATTGGGGTCCCAGTCGTTTGATTGTCTGCCTTCGGCTCAGGTCATGGTCCCAGGGTCCTGGGTTCGAGTTCCACATAAGGCTCTCTGCTCTCTCTCTACCTAACAAATAAGTTAAGTCTTTAAAAACTAAAATAAAATAGAATATTAAGGTTAGGGCCTTAATTTCCATAAAATGTGAGTTCATATAAATACTAAGGGAATTTGCTTTGAGTCTCTGATTAATGATTATTACATTACTTATTTCTATCCTGCACACCTTCAACATCAAGACCTGAGAACCTCAGGATTTAAAAAAGTGCAACAATTCTAGAAACTATATCTCTTATTTTTCAACCATAGATATGGAAACTTCTGTTTGAATTACCGCCACCATCTATTTTAGGACTAATTTTACTTTGAGTTAAATAACTATGTCAGTGTAAATCCAGCAAAGAGCCGGAATTAGGAAAAAAGAATTTTCTTCCAAAGAATATATTTTAGGTGCAGCCTTTTGGATGGAGGATGTATTCCTTTCTACTCCACAACTGAAAATGTTTAAAGTGGAAAACAAAAGAGTCCTACAATAAACAGTTTTCTAGATATATCTAATATTTCCAGATATATTCTCCTGGAATACTGAACAAGGAAGAAAATAACTAATCATTTCTATTTACAAGAGGAGGAAACAATAACTTTTTGCTCTGGATAAGGATGTTTCACTCAGCAGGGTAATGCCTGGGTCATTCAAAAGCAGAAAGAGAGAAGAAATGAGACAAAACACCATTTAGCAGAAGCAGGAAAAGAAAGACTCTATAATTGAAAACATTTATAGGTAAAGTAGGTACCCCTCAGGGTGGTTATTCAGCAATTTCTTATTCTCTTATAATTGTGCTTTGTGATTGATCAGCCTGGGGGATAGATACTTGGTTCAAAGGGAATCAAACAGATGCTTATATTACTCATATAATTTTTTTCTGTCCCCATTTGACAAATGAAGAATTTTTTTTTTCCTCTCTCCATTTTACAAGTGAAGAAACTCTCGGAGAAATTAACTTACCTGGGGCTACAAGGCTAGTAAGTAATGAGGTTGGGATTCAAGAAATCTGTTCTAAACTCTCATGCTACTCACATGGGTTGCAAGAATTTATTCACCATCAGCATACCACCGAAGCTAAATGTTGATTTGCACATATTTAGATGGTGAGACTAAAATACTTACCATGTATCTATTTTGGAAATAAGTCACATTTTCGGAAAATGGGATTGGAATGTAAATGAGAATTTTTTTAAAAGCTGTAATATAAATATATCATTTTGAGATAGTGTCATAAAGAAAAACTTCAAAAAAGAGAGTGGGAGAAAAAGCACTATTTAGGGTAGCACCAGATTTCTGATTCGAGTGGCTGGAACTACATATAAGACCTTATTTAATGCTGATATTACCTCTAGTGTATGAGCATAAGAGGAAAATAATAATTTCCAAATAACTGTACTAAGGGGATAGTAAGGCTGTGTATAAATGAATGTTAAGGATGAGTGGTGTTTTGATTTGCCATGGGTAAAATTGAGGGAGAAGGATTAGATTACATTCATAGTTGTACCTTTACTGCAGTCTTGAACAGAAGCTTGCAAATGGCTGTCAGTCAACAAAGAAGTTTGTTAAGTGTCAACTACACTTCAATTAAGAAAAAAAAACTGGTTGCAAAAAAAGGTTTGTTAAGTGAATGCAATTCACTAATTGCATTATTTTACTTTTTTAAAAAATTTATTTATTTATTCATGATAGTCACACAGAGAGAGAGAGAGGCAGAGACACAGGCAGGCTCCATGCACCGGGAGCCCGATGTGGGATTCGATCCCAGGTCTCCAGGATCGCGCCCTGGGCCAAAGGCAGGCGCCAAACCGCTGCGCCACCCAGGGATCCCCACTAATTGCATTATTTTAATTGTGTTTTCAACAATATGAAGTCTTAGAGAAGTACAATATATTTTTAAAAATATTTATTTATTTATAAGAGAGAGAGAAAGGTAGAGAGAGCACAAGTGAGAGCAGCGGGAGGGGCAGAAAGAGAGTGAGACAAGGAACCTTCCTGCTGAGTGGGGAGCTGGGCTTGGGGCTAGATCACAGGACCCTAGGATCTAATCAAGAGTTGGATGCTTAACTGGCTGAGCTACCCAGGTGCCCCAGCAATTATTTCTATCTTGGGACAAACACAGGTTTTATATTGAGTTACTGCACCTTCTATAACATGAGGCTCTATTTCAAAAACTCCATACACAGTCATCATGAATTCTCAATGTGGCAATTTTTCCTAAGGCCAGGGCTATACAAAAAGTTCTTGACTTAAGTGTTTTGTTTGATTTTTTCAGATTTGTCTAATGATTGACATATTGAGAGGACTTTTACTTAAGCAAAAGGCAAACAAGATGGATGAAGATATTTTTTTCAAGCCAGTTCAGGGTTCTTATGTAAATATGGCATCAGTATTTGGGTAACAAAGTCATTTTCATTTAGGTATTTCTTTCCTTTTTTTTAAAGATTTATCTATTTATTTATTCATAATAGACATAAAGAGAGAGAGGCAGAGACACAGGCAGAGGGAGATGCAGGCTCCATGCCAGGAGCCCGATGCGGGACTCAATCCCGAGACTCCAGGATCGCACCCTGGGCCAAAGGCAGGCGCTAAACCGCTGAGCCACCCAGGGATCCCCTCATTTAGGTATTTCAAGCTGCATTTCCACTCTCTTAGCAAAGTATCAAAAAAAAAAAAAAACACATATGTTTCTTATGTCATTAAATAGAAATAGCAGAATGTGTGTTTATTTTAAATAATATATAAAACTGTACACTACTATTATATAGTAGAAACTTCAATATTTTTGATAAAGTATAGTAGTACACATTTATTTAGAATTGAAGATTGTCTATCCTAAATTAATTCTTCATCCCAATATATCTAGGCCATTGCAGAAAAGTGTTTCCTAATTGCCATACAACAGTTCTGCAACAGGAATCATTCAAATTACCAGCTTTGAACATATAATTGGGTAGCCACATTCTTAAAGTAAAAAAAAAAAAAAGAACCTTTCTCCTGTGATATTCATAGATCTCAGAAATTCTGTGAAAAAAACCTCCTTCTTATGTCCACTCTTGTAATATATTACTTTCTATTTTTATATAAGTGATACTATAACATCCATCCCTAAAACATGTTTGTTTTTCTTTGATAATACCAAAAATTCATATTCATTATAAACTGTTTAAAAAATGGGAAGAACACACAGAGAAAAACAAAACTCACCAATCAAAATTGCATCATCTAGATATAACCAGTATGAACAATTAGTGAATATGATTCTAGACATCTTTTCACACAAAAGACAAAGAGAGATAAATGATAGACATACTATACACAGTGTTTTAAATTTATCAATACATTGGGGTGCCTGGGTGGCTCAGCGATTGGGCATCTGCCTTTGACTTGGGGCATGATTCCAGGGTCCCAGGATCAAGTCCCACATTGGGCTCCCTGCGTGGAGCCTGCTTCTCCCTCTGCCTATGTCTCTGCCTCTCTCTTTCTGTGTCTCTCATGAATAAATGAATAAATTTATTAAAAATAAATAGTTATTATATTAATAATTTTAAAATATATAAGTAAATAAAGAAATTTATTAATGAATCAGTTTCATTTTAAATTTATTAATAAATCAGTTTCATTTTATAGGAGCTTAACAGAAGAAAAAAGTGTTGAAGCAAAATTAACTATCCCTTCATATTGGTTTGGGATATGGATTTATATTATTAATGAAGCAAAAAAAAACTCAAACTGAAAAATTTATTTTAAATTCTTACTGGATTATTAGTGTCCCAGGGCACCCTACAGAAGCAAATTAATTCCATTCTGGAATTTCATAGGAATATATTGATTAAACGTTTGTCAGCATGAGCTCACAGTCCACAATTACAAACACATGGGGAATAAGCACCACATTTAAGTCAGCAGGAACAATAAACATAAATAAAACTCTAAGATCTTCAGGTGATGAATTTATCACATAGATTATGTAAGTAAATATATGAGATGTTAGAATACAAAATACAAAGAACAAGGTATAATTCAAAGAGAGTAGACAGATTTGATTAAAAAACCAAACACTGCTATTAGAAATTAAAAAAATGTTTTATCAATAAAATTAAATTTTAATAAATCAGTTAAACATCAAATTAAACATAAATGAGAGATTAAACATAAGATAGAACTAAACAAATTACCAGAGATTGAAAATACTAAAAATAAATGTACAGACATGGGGAAGAGAATATAAAATTTTTAAATACATAGAATTACAGATAAAGAGAATAAAAAGAAAAAAGCAGAAGTTAACATTTGAAGAGTTAGAAACTGTGAGGTATACAAAAATGAAAAAAGAATTAAATACTCACATTTAGTAAGAACAGTAAGTGCAAAACGGGATAAATAATATGTCACCCATGAGATGCAGTGTATAGCAAAATTATGGAATACCGACAAATTATAAAACTGGTCAGAGAGAAGACAAACAAGCTATCAGGAAACCAAGCTATCAGGAAACACTGGCATCAGATTTTTCAACAGCAATTCTAGAAGCCAGTCAGTATACACTTGAACAATAATTTTCCAATGCAGAGAAAAAAATACTACTTGTATTAATTAAAGTAATGTAACTGCTATGGTAGCTAAAATCAGAAATAACAGTAAGTTACTACAATAGAAATTATTTCTTGTTCATGTGATGTTCAAATTGGTATTTGACCAATGAATGGTTAACTCTACAGTGATGCACTAAGGCTACTTTCATCTTGGCCTTCATTATCTTCTTGGACCTCAGACTTTCATCCAGGAGATGGGAAAAAATGTGTGCAGAAACAAAACTCTTCTTAAATACTTTGGACTTGATGTGAAAAGCTTTGCTTCTCATAATACATTGGAAAGAACTAAACATATGGGGCCACCTGCGTGCAAAGGACACCAATACACTAACCCCCCAAGTTGGGCATCTACTTTCCTGCAATCATTCTACAATGTTGAGGTGATTCAGGAATGTCTTATGGAGAGCTATCTGCGCCTCAACTGTCAACCTCTATCCTTATACCTAGCTAAATTAGCATTAAAAAATCAGAGTAGGGGCACTGGGTGGCTCAGTTGGTTAAGCATCCTTCTCTTGATTTCAACTTAGGTCATGATCTCAGGGTCATGGAATTGAGCCCTGAGTTGGGCTCCACACTCAGCACAGAGTCTGCTTGTCCTTCTCCCTCTTCTCTTCCCCCCACTTGTGTTCTCTCTCTCTCTCTCTCTCTCAAAGAAAGAAATAAAATCTTTTTTTAAAAAATCAGGGTAAAATAGAGATTTTTAAAGGCCAATGAAAACTGAGTTTACCCCCAAGCTACACTAGAGGGACTTCTGTAAAATGTTCTTTAGTAAAAAAGAAAATTATTTCAGATGTAAAATCTAAGAAGCAAAAAGGAATGAACAGTAATAATTTTTTTAAAAAAATAAGGAAAATCTAAGCACATATTAACTGCATATACAACACTAATAGTATCTATTTTTCAGAGCAAAAAAAGCTAATGTGGAATCAAAATACTGCCATTCAGAAATAAAAAGAAATTAACAAGGATGAATTTCTAAAGTATTGTATCTAGTGAGAGAAGTCAGACACAAAACATTGTGTGAACTCATTTATATTAAAATTTATAAAAGCCAAACTTATAGTGGTAGAAAGTAGATCAGAGGTTTCTAGTGGCCAGGATTGGTAGAAGGAGATTGCCTACAGAGAGACACAAAGAAACCTGGGATGATGGAAATTGTCTGTATCTTGACAGGAGTATGAATTACTTGTCTTATTGTGAAATACTGATTCTTCTTCTTATATCATATAGCTTTACTTAACATCACTTTTTTATAAGGTGGACTGCTCGGGGTGTGATGGAAATGCGTTGTGTTCATGAGCACAGTAATTACTATGATAGATAACTTTTATTGGTTGGCACTATGCAAAGAAGCTTATATGCATTCTTTTATATACTCTTTACAATAGTTTTGTATTTTCATCCACATTTTGTATGTGAAAAAAAAAAAAAAAGGAAGGTTGAGGAAGATTAGGTGACCTTCCTGGTAATTTCTACCAATGAATGTTTGAGGTCTTTCTTTCTGACCTGCAAATATTCAAAGAATTAATAATACAACAATATTTTCAAAATATACAAACCTGGTGCACCCCTAATTTTAGCTTGAAGCAGAAATGCACAGATATTACTACATTGTTTTTCATTTCAGGTTTGCAACTATCCACTAGTGGCATAGAAAGAATAGAATGACTTCAGAGTCTTAAGAAATAAACAAATGTTCAGATACCCTTATGGAGTGTACTGGCCGAAGTATACTCCAGAAATACTCAAACAATAATAAGATTTAAGTTATTGGGATTCTCAATAATAGTTTTTAAAAAAAAATTTGCTTGCCTTATATAAGTCATGGAAGCCATAGCAAACTAGTTAACAATACTTACTTGATCTTGCTGCCTAGAATGTAGCACTTATTATCTCTGAGAAATTCTCATATTTATACTTGGAGGCATTTAAAATATCAGCTTCAGAATGACATATCCTGGGATGCCTGGGTGACTCAATGGTTGAGCGTCTGCCTTTGGTTCAGGGTGTGATCCCAGGGTCCTGGGATCAAGTCCCTCATTGGGCTCCCTGCAGGAAGCCTGCTTCTCCCTCTGCCTGTGTCTCTGCCTCTCTGTTTCTCATGAATAAATAAATAAAATCTTTAAAAACAAAACAAAGTGACATATCCAATAAAGGGTTAGTATCCCAAATATACAAAGAACTGATACAACTCAACACCCCCAAAACAAATAATCTGATTAAACATGGGCAGAAGACATGAACAGACATTTCTGCAAAGAATATAGATTGCCAACAGACTCGTGAAGAAATGCTCAACATCATAATTATCAGGGAAATGCAATTCAAAACCACAATGAGATATCACTTCACAGGGATCAGAATGCCTAAAATAAAAGAAGAAACAAGTGTTGGCAAGGATGTGGAGACACAGAAACCCTCGTATATTCTTGGTGGGAATGCTAGTGTAGCCACTGTAGGAAACAGCATGGAGGTCCTTCAAAAAGTTAAAAAGAGAACTGCCTTACTATCCAGTAATCATACTACTGGGTATTTGACCCCCCAAATACAAAAACACTAAGTTAAAAGCATACATGCACTCCTATGTTTATAGTAGTATTATTCACAATAGTCAAGATATGGAAGCAGCCTAAGTGTCCATCAATGGAGGAATAGATAAAGAAGATGAAGGAAATATATATATTCATACTCATTGGATATAGAAAGAATGAAATCTTGGGATGCCTGGGTGGCTCAGTGGTTGAGCGTCTGCCTTTGGCTCAGGATGTGATTCCAGGGTCCTGAGGTCAAGTCCCACATCAGGCTCCCCACAGGGAGCCTGCTTCTCCCCTCTGCCTATGTCTCTGCCTCTCTCTCTGTGTGTCTCTCATGAATAAATAAATATTTTTTAAAAAAGAATGAAATCTTGCTATTTCCAACAACATGGATGGAGCTAGAGAGAATAATACTAAGTGAAATAAGTCCGTCAAAGAAATAGATGATTTCACTCATGTAGAATTTAAAAAAACAAAACAAATCAGCAAAGGAAAAAAAAAAGAGAGAGAGACAGAAATATCAGCTAGTAATCTGTTATCTACACTGTGGCTTAAAAGAATCTCTAGGGGAGCCTGGGTGGCTCAGCAGGTTAAGTGTCCACCTCTTGATCCCAGTTCAGGTCTTTTTTTTTTTTTTTTTTTAGATTTTTTAAAATTTATTCATGAGAGACACAGAAAGAGAGAGGCAGAGACATGCACAGAGTGGGGAGAAGCAGGCTCCATGCAGAGAGAGCCCAGTGTGGGACTTGATCTGGAGAATCTGGGATGACGCCCTGAGCCAAAGGCAGATGCTCAACCACTGAGCCACCCAGGCATCCTGAACTCAGGTCTTGATTTTAGGGTTGTGAGTTCAAGCCTGATGCTGGGCTCCACACTCAGCTTTAAAAAAATACTAACCAGGTTATCTAAGGTTGTTTGTTTGTTTGTTTAATCTAAGAACTTCTCATAACCAGAGTGATTGATGCTGCTTCATACAGGAAATCATTTGTATGGGGGAATAGAATATGTTGAAGTGAATCTCTTAGTCACCATAAAAGGAGTAAATTTGCCACTTTGAAGTTAGAGAAAAAGAATTTCTCAATTGAAAAAAAAAAAAGAAAAAAGAATGATTTAGGAAATATACCCCAGTGTACTACTAGGAAACATTACCAGTAAGCAAGAAAGAATTCATGACCTAAACAATTTTTTAAGACTCTTATTAAGATAATAAGCTTCTGCAATAAGGATCATGATGGAAAGAAGACATGACTTTTCTCAAATATTTTGTATCCAACCCAGAGCCTGTGTGATGAAAAGAGCAATGGAGTAGTTCATGCACTCTTAGATCAAAATATTTGTTCTGTCAGTTTTACTTACTTTGTAGCTCTACATGTTCCCGGTCTACATGCTGACCAGGTTGAGACTAGGTGGAGAACATCTAAACAAAAATAAGCAAAAATTGTCAGTGTTGTTTTAATATACAGTCTCAAACCAATTAAAAATCTTACTTCACCTATTTATTGTTCACTGAGTTGTTATTGAAAGTACAAAGGCAACTTACGATTATGAAGAAAGCCAGTTTATAGAGTTAAAGACATTTCTATATATCCAGCTGACTCATTGCTGAGTTTGCCAAGAAGCTTGGTCATTTTCCCTACTTGATGCATTTGCTCATTTGTTGCCCCTCCCACCATCAAGGAAAAAGGCTTTAAAAAGTATTTGCTAAGAGCCTTCTTAGGTGAAGGAAAAAAAACAACAGCTTCAGGAAAGAAGGTACCAAGTAAAAATCATCATATATGGTCACCATTTAAATCATTATTATGAAATTATTGAACAAAATTAATTTAGGGAGTGATGGCATGAATCTGTACTAATTACAATACATAAAGTTCTGAACACAAAGCATTTATTACCCCCAGAACACACGTAACAGTCGATATTCATTGCACATTTAACATGTGCCAGTTGAGGTGCTAAGCACTTGTGTTATTACCTTATTTAATTCTCACGGTAAACCAGTGATAGTCATTGGACAATTTTTCCTGAATTTATGATTAATAATGATAAAAAACAAATCCATTAAAGTCGTTTGCATGAGAAGGCACATACATATAACCCAGAGATCAATTTGCTGAAAAGATTAATAAAAGATGGAACAGAATAAAATTAGAGGGACTGAATTAAGTTCAGAAGCTAAGAATTGAATAGTTTGTTGCAGATGGGGAAGAGGACACTATTTCTGAGTCAGTGATCACAGACTCCATTATGTCCAGAATTCAGACATTAAAACATTAAAACACAGAAATCACAAAATGTCAGCCTCATTGGCAAAGGTAGAATTTCATTCCTGAGTGTTTTAACTACTAATCTGGGAAATCAAAACCTCTCAATTCATCAGTTAGTGAATTGTTGGAATATGTTCATTTCATAATATAGAATTAACTCAATGAGCACAGGCCAATTGACAGTCTTATGATAATCTAAAATTCTCATTTCACTTGGGATAAACTGAAGAACTTTCTCTGTCTTTATGAAAATAATGGATAGGGAAGGTCATTCTCAATTTAAATAAATTTACTAGAATCAGGGAGATTACCCCAGACCCAAGAAACCTGCTAAATCCTTTCTTCATTTTCTTTAGTAAAACAGGTTAAACACTCTTTTTCTAGGGTTAACACTGCTCCTGAACAGAATGATCAGAAAATCTTAGAGAAAAAAACTAAATGAAAATCCCCTTTCTCCTTGATAGCCATATTGTTTTAGTATCTTTATTGGAAATTCTATATTTGAATAAATTATGTCTTTTGAAATATGTGTATCAGAGTATCTGTTTGCCATTGAATAATGAAAAAAGTAAATGGAAATTTTCCATATAATAATCTCTGTGATATTTCATACAACATAATTTTAGATGAAAGATATACAGAATTCTTTTACTAAGTTGTATTACAGGATAGATTCAAACCCTTTTGTGAAGTGCAGCCTTAAGCAGGCAAAACTGGTAGTCTGAGTAGATTAATTTTAGATCTAGGAGGGAAGCTAAACCTTTTTTTTCTTTTTCTACCTGTGTTATTGTTTTAATTTTAATTTCAGCATAGTTACCATACACAGTTATATTAGTTTCATGTGTACAATATAGTGACTCAACAATTCTCTACATTATTTAGTGCTCATCATGATAAATGTACTCTTCAATCCCCTTTCTATTTCCCTTATCCCCCCACTCACCACCTTTCTGGCAACCATCAGTTTATTCTCTATAGTTAGGAGTCTGTGTTTCGGTTTGTCTCCTTTTTTCTTTGTTCATTTGTTTTGTTTCTTAAATTCCACACACCAGCTAAATTAAATAGTATTTGTCTTTCTCTGAATGACTTATTTTATTCAGTACATACCCTGTAGATCCATTCATGTTGTTGCAAGGTTTCATTCTTTTTTGCGGCTAATATTCCAGTGTGTGTGTGTGTGTGTGTGTGTGCGTGTGTGTGTGTGTGTGTGTATTACCTCTTCTCTACCCATACATCAATGGACATTTAGGTTGCTTCCATAACTTGGCCATTTGTAAATAATGCCACGATAAATATGGGGTGCATGTATCTTTTCATTTTGGTGTTTTCATATTCTTTAGGTAAATACTCAGTAGTGGAACTACTGGATCATATAGTAATTCTATCTAACCTTTTGAGGAACCTCCATACTGTTCTTCACAGTGGCTGCACCAACTTGCATTCCCATCAACTTTGCATGAGGGTTCTATTTCTCCACATCCTTGTTAACACTTTTTGTTTCTTGTGTTTTCAATTTTAGACATTCTGACAGATCTGAGGTGGTATCTCCTGTGGTTTTGATTTGCATTTTCCTGATGACTAGTGATATTAAGCATTTTTTCATTTGTCTGTTGACCATCTGTATTCTTCTTTGGAGAAATACCAATTCATGTCTTCTATCCATTTATAATTAGATTACTTGTTTTTGGGGTTTTGGGTATCAGCTCTTTATATATTTTGGATACTAATTCTTTATTAGATTCATTTGAAAATATCTTTTCCCATCCAGTAGGTTAACTTTTAGTTTTTTAAAAAAAGATTTTTATTTATTTATTCATAAGAGACACAGAAGCAGACATAGGGCAGACAGAAGCAGGCTTCATGCAGGGAGCCCAGTGTGGGACTCAATTCCAGAACTTTGGGATCATGCCCTGAGCCAAAGGCAGATGCTCAACCACTGAGCCACCCAGGCATCCCAACTTTTAGGTTTTTAAATTGTTTCCCCTGCTGTGGAAAAGCTTTTTATTTGGATATAGTCCCAATGGTTCATTTTCATTTTTGTTTCCCTTGCCTAAGGAGACATATCTAGAAAAATGTTGCTATGGCTGATGTCAGATAAAGTACTGCTTGTGTTCTTTTCTAGGATTTTTATGGTTTCAGGTCTCATTTTTAGGTCTTTAATCCATTTTGAGTCTATTCTTGTGTAGAGTGCGAGAATGTGGTTTAGTTGCATTCTTTTGCACGTAGCTGTCCACTTTTCCCAACACCATTTGTTGAAGAGACTGTCTGTTTCACATTGTATGTTCTTTCCTCCTTTAATGAAGATGAATTAACCAAATAATCATGGGTTTATTTCTGGGCTCTCTATTCTGTTCCATTGATCTATGTGTCTATTTTTATGCCAGTACCATATTATTTGATTACTACAGATTCGTAGTATATCTTGAAATCTGGAATTGTGATACCTCCAGTTTTGTTCTTTTTCTAGATTAATTCGCCTATTCAGGTTTTTTGTGGTTCCATACACATTTTAGGATTATTTATTCTGGTTCTGTAAAAATGTTATATTTTGATAGGGATTGCATTACATCTGTAAATTACTTTCGGTAGTATAGATATTTTAACAATATTTGTTCAATTCATGAGCATGGAATATCTTTCCATTTCTTTGTGTCACCTTCAGTTTCTTTTTTTTTTTTTTAAGATTTTTATTTATTTATTCATGAGAGACACACACAGAGAGAGAGAGAGAGAGAGAGGCAAAGACACAGGCAGAGGGAGAAGCAGGCTCCACGCAAGGAGCCTGATGCAGGACTCGATTTGGGGACTCCAGAATCACGCCCTGGACGGAAGGCAGGCGCTAAACCGCGGAGCCACCCAGGGATCCCCTCACCTTCAGTTTCTTTTGTTCCTGTTTTATAGTTTTCAGAGTATAGGTTTTCACCTCTTTTTCTAAGTTTATTCCTAGGTATTTTCTTATTTTTGGTGCAATTGTAAATGAGATTTTCTTAATTTATCTTTCTGCTACTTCATTATGCGTATATAGAAATGCAACAGAATTCTACACATTGAGTTTGTATCCTGTGACCTTACAGATTTCACGTATCAGTCTGAATAGTTTTCCGGTAGAGTCTTTTGGGTTTTCTATATATAGTATCATGTCATCTGCAAATAGTGAAAGTTGTACTTCTTCCTTACCTATATGGATGCCTTTATTTCATTTTCTTGTCTGATTGCTGTGGTTTGGACTCCCAGTACTATGATGAATAAAAATAGTGAGAGTGGACATCCTCATCTTGTTTCTGAGCTTGGTAGAAAAACTCTTAGATTGTCCCCATTGACTTGATGTTAGCTGTGGGGTTTTTATAGGTGGCCTTTATTATGTTGAGATATATTCCTTCTAAACCTATTTTGTTGAGAGTTTTTATCATGAATGAATGTTGTTCTTTATCTAATGTTTTTTCTGCACCTACTGAAATTATCATATGGTATTTATCCTTTCATTCGTTGATGTGATATATCACTTTGATTGATTTGCAAATATTTAACCCCCTTGGATCAATGAAATAAATTCTACTTGATTGTGTTAAATGGTTTTTTAATGTATTGTGGATTCAGTTTGATAATATTTTGCTGAGGATTTTTGCATCTATGTTCATCAGAGATATTGACCTGTAGTTCTCTTTTCTGTAGTGTATCTGGTTTTAGTGACATGGTAATGCTCACCTTCTGGAATAAATCTGGAAGATTTCCTTCTTCTTCTTTTTCTTTTTTGAGATTAGTTTGAGAAGAATAGGTATTAGCTCTTCTTTAAATATTTGATAGAATTCAACTGTGAGTCCATCTGGTTGTGGACTTTATTGGGAAGTTTTTGATTACAGACTCAATTTTATTGCTGATAATCAGTCTGTTCAAATTTTTTATTTCTTCCTGGTTCATTTTTGGGAGGTTATATGCTTCTTGGTACTTATTCATTTCTTCCAGATTGTCCAATTTGTTGCCATAAAGTTTTTCATAATATTCTCTTATAATCACTTGTATTTCTGTGGTGTCTGTTGTTATTTCTCCTCTTTTATTCCTGATTTTGTTTGAATCCTCTCTCCTGTTTTTTTGTTTTTTTGTTTTGTTTTGTTTTTGGTTGAGTCTGGTTAAAGGTTTATCAATTTTGATATTTTCAAAGAACCAGCTCCTGGTTTCATTCATCTGTTCTATTGTATGTTTGATTGTTGTTATTTTAGTTTCAATTTCATTTATTTCTGCTCTAATCTTTATTTTTCCTTTCCTTCTGCTGGTTTTGAATTTTGTTTGTTCTTTTTCTAGCTCCCTTTGGCTGTGAGAGTGAGTTGTTTGATATTTTTCTTGTTTCCTGATATAAGACTGTATTGTTAACTTCCCTGTTAGAGCAGCTTTTCCTACATCCCAAAGATCAAAAACATGCAACAGTCAGGGGTCAGTCTGAGGGTTGGGCCAGTTTTTAAATATGTTCAATTGTTATATAGTTTGGGATCTGTCTTATTCATGCACAGCTAAAGAGTGAGCCTAAACACTTGTACAGGTTCATAGAGTTATGGACTCCCCCTCTTCAGCTCTCTCCTCTCTGGAATTTCTTCCTCACCTACCTCCTGCATCCTGACACAATCTACTCCTTTTCTAGATTCCTATGGTCAGATATATAGGATTTCTATAGAACTTTGGCTTCTGGTGCCACTATTCTACTATGCAGTTGCAGAAAGAAAGAAAGAAAGAAAGAAAGAAAGAAAGAAAGAAAGAAAGAAAGAAAGAAAGAAAGAAAGAAAGAAAGAAAGAAAAAGAAAACACCCCCCTCCCCCCCAATCTGGGTTGCCTTTCCAAATTTTGACTTCTTTCCATAAGCCATCTATTAATCATGGGAGAGATAGTGTCATGGGCATGTCTTCCCATGATGAAGGCAGAATTTTGCATCAACACTTAATCATCTGAAATGTCTTTATTTTGCCTTAATTCTTAATGATTTGGGGGGGGGGTATGGACTTCTAGGTTGACTCCTCCTCCTCCTCCTCCTCCTCCTCCTCTTTCTTCCGCTTTAATGAAGTTGTCTATTGTTTGGTGATCTACAACTTTTATGATGAGATAGATCTCATCTTTATTAGAATTTTCCTGTATGTGTTGTGTTTCCTTCTCTGCTCCTTAATAGATCCTTTACTTTATCATTTGTTTTCTGTAATTGACAATGATGTATCCAGCTATGGTTTTGGCTTTTTGGCTTTTTTGTCTGTCTTGCTTGGTCTTTGCTAGACTTCCTGGATCTATGGGTTATTATTTTAAATAAATACAGAATTTTTTTCTTTTGGCCAATGATTCCTTGTGTGTTTTTCTGACTCACTATCTCTTATTTCCTCCTTAAGCGCATATTTGAAAGCAGCTCTTCTTGTGGGTTTCTTCTCACTGGGATTTTTCTTTTTCACTTCTAAATGTTCTGAAAGTTCCAGATTCCATCATCTGACTTCATTCCTGCTTAAGTTCTAGCTTCCTCACACATCAGGTTTGTAGTATCCTCTTAGAAGAAAACCCACATAAAATAGAAATCACTCAAATATACAAAGATAAATGGTTCTACTTCTCAGTTATTTTTATTTTGTCATTGATTATTGAGCAGTCTGATTTGTATGTATGTGTTGGTGTACACGCTGCATTTTGTGAATATGGTAAGTTGGATTTTCATCTTATAGCAACTAACGTAAATCTTTTAAACACTGTATGACATTTTAGATCATTGATATATAGAAACACTATCAACTAGAAAAAATTGCAAATAAAATCTTTAGTGTTTAAGAGAGAGCACAAAGGTTAAAGTCAATTAACTGTGCTGTACTTCAGATTAAAAAAAATAGCTGTATAACATTTGGGGAATCACTTAATCCATTTTTCAAATAAACACAACCTTTGGTACTCTAAAGGATTATAACATTTTCACTCTAGCACACTGCCTACATAGGAATAATTCAATTATTCATTCAAAAATATTTTCTGAATGCCTACTATATGTGCCAAGCACTATGTAAGCACTAGAAATAAAATGATGAGCAAAATGTTAACATTTTCATTCAGTATGGAACTAAATTTAATTTTAACTTTGAACTCAGTATGGTGGAAACATAAATTGATACACAGTTTTGGAAAGGAGTCATGCTTTACAGACCCATTTTTAAAAACATATTTTTGACAGAGCAATGCTACTTTTAGAGTCTAAGAAATTAATTAAAATGCATTCAAAGATGTATTAGTAATAGTAAATGATAAGAAAAAATTCACATTTTCATTATAAGAGTTGTAATTAGTAAAGAATGTTATGACATATGACAACAAAATGCAATTTTAATAATGTAAAAATATTATTTACAAAGGATATTAATGGTGTGGAGAAATGCTTATGATATAACAATGATTAGAAAAAAGTAAGGTGGTTTACATAACTTGATCTTAGAGATGCAAAATAATATGCACAGAGGAAAAAGTACACCAAAGTGTTTATTGCTTGGTGGTAGAATTATTGATAATTTTATTTTCTCTTAATTATTTTTCTATTTTTTGACAATTTTATTCAGGCACAAATGAATATTGAATATAATAATGAATATAATATTGAATATAATATTGAAAATTGAATATAATATTGAATATAATATTGAGATTTTTCATTATAATGTAATATTCCTAGTATAATGAAATTTTATTTCATTTTTCTTTTGAGTCAATTTTAACATATTACTATGTGATTTACTCCTTTAAATTAAGCAAAATAAAAGTAGCTACTCAAATATATTAGTTATTTTTTTAAATTTTATTTATTTATTCATAAGAGACAGAGAGACAGAGAGGCTGAGATGCAGAGAGAGAAGCAGGTTCCGTGCAGGGAGCCTGAGATGGGACTTGATCCTGGGTCTCCAAGATCAGGCCCTGGGCCAAAGGTGGCGCTAAGCCACTGAGCCACCAGAGCTGCCCATATATTAGTTGTTATAGTAAATGGAAATAGCAAGATTTTCTTCTTAAGAAGCCAATACAGTCATATTGTTTAAAAAAAATTCAACTCTATATTTTTTATGCAATAACTGTAAATAGTTATAAGATAAAATAAGCAGAAGAATTATTATAAACTATAAGCAAAATAAAGCAGATGTAGCAAAAATCATATGAAGCAAAGCAAAAATTAAATTGGGACAAAGGAGCCATTCTATGCCATACTTCATGAAACCTAATATTTTATGCTTGTATCTTATGAAGAATCAATTTTTTTCAAACATCCTTAAAACATTTCCAAAAGCTGTTTTTATGTTATACTAAAAGGAAAATTGCATTAAATTCAAGGAAGCAGAAACTATAGAAAACATATTCTTCTAAATATTACAAATTAAATAAGAAGTTAGTGGCTATGGGTGACTAACGCCCAGCAATGTCATAGTTTCCAGCTACTGTAGACAGGGTAAGTCTTTCTCAGAGGCAGCACCTCTGGTAACTTATCAGGAAGCATGATTTGCTGAAAGATTTGCAGATACTTGAACATTTTATGGGAAAAATAGATTTTTTTAATATTATTTATTTTAGAGAGAAAGAAAGTGAGTGTGGGCAGGGGGAGGGGCAAAGAGAGAATCTCAAGCAAACTTCCTGCTGAGTGCAGAGGCTCAATCTCACGACCCTGAGATCATGACCTGAACAGAAACCAAGAGTCAGATCCTTAACCAACCAACCAAGCCACTCAGGTGTCCCTGTGTGGGAAATAGATTATAAGAATTCTAGGCCAAGGAAAAAAGAATATAATGTTGAATGTGACCAACTTTGTTGATATGGATGACCTAACTGGAAATTCCAAATTCAACATGCTAGTTCCAGAAACCAGGAGTGGCACCAATAGTTTGAATGAATGACCGAAACCTGGCCTGAACTGAGAATTCTATTCAATGAATTGAGATGCCAGTAGAGAAATGAATCTTAAGACCTAAGGGTATACAAATTTTGGAATGAACCACTTATCAATTTCCTAATTGCAAAGGCCCAATGGAGACTTCCTTCACTGAAGCATTGAGATACACAACAAAGTAAAAAGTATTAGCAATACTGGAAAGCTCTAGTAGTTGTGCTCTGCATGATGGGGAAGCCAATGAGAGGTGTCTTCATAGAAATGGGTTCTCTGATTTAAGTGAGGATGATTGGATCCCAGAATAGCAGAGGCTAGAGAGCAGGGATTAACCACCAAAGAAAAAATAGACATGTTTATGTAAATGAGCAGCAGCTCTAGAATAGTATTAGAATTATATGACCCACAAAAAATTTGATGTTGGTATCATATAGGCTTCAAATAGAGAAGTAGCCTACTAAAGTCTTGTTTGATATGTATAAAACCAAACTCTCTATCATGTCAAGACATTTGTTTTGGAGCAATCTTAAAGCAATCTAGATTTCCAAAACTGATTCAATTCACAGACAAGAACCCTGTGAATTAATGGGAGGACAGGATGAATGCTCTTGAGGAAGAACATTGGGATAATCCTGTAAGTGTGCAATTGAACCTTCTTCCTGCAGCCACCTACCAAGGTAGGAGACTGGGAAAAGAGAAATATACAAACTTGTGGGAATGACTAAACACTGGCTCTAAAATGACACTAATAACTTAGGATTCAAAATGTCACCAAATTGAATGTGCTTCTCTGACCCATTTACCTGTTATAAGGTAGCCACTTTTGAGCAGTTGCCAAAACAAGAGAAACCTCTACCCCAAGTCCAGGATTCAATGCAAGCTGTTCTGCTACTTGAGCCTCATGACCTAGTAGATCCAAAAGTTCTTGAAATCTCTTTCCCTCACCAAAGGCTGAGTTTTTTGCTATTTGCTATTGCCAATGCTGAAAGCCTAGCCAAACATCACATGACACCACTACCTGGTCGTGGGGAGGGCCAGTGGCTAGCAAATTAGCTGCCATCAGTTTGAATGCAGTGAATTCCTACCATCTTAGAGTGGGACATAATTGATCCTCCCTATCTCCCTGTCTACTGTCTCCCTACAGTAGACATGTAGTTTCTATCCAAAATCATACTTCTGGCATTATTTATCCTAACTTGACGTCTTATTCACCTTATCTAACATCACATTGCTTTTGACCCAAGAACTCATTTTATAGCAAAAGAAGGAAATAAGCTTCATTCCCAAGGTATTGATTGGACTTTCTATATGTCCCATCACCTAAAAATATCTATTCTGTTAGAATGGTGAAACGGCCAATTGCAAACTCTAGTTTGCTAGCTGACAACATGTTCCAGGGCTGAGATCATATCCTCAACAGTTGTCTATAGGCTCTAAACCAGCAACCAATATATGGTACTGTTTCTTCCATATCCAGAACATGTGAGCCCAGGAATCAAGGTATAGAAATTGATTCCTCTTATCATTAATTCTCAAGACTCAATTTTTAATATAACATTTGATTTTTGTCCCCTCAACTTTAGGCTTGCCTTGTAAAGAGGTTTTAGTTCTCAAGGGTGGGATGTTTCCATCTGAGGACAAAATGATTTCAGAGAACTGGAAGTTGAAACAGACATCTGGATATTTTGGGGTCCTCATGCCAGTGACCTCACAGACAAAAAAAGAAAAAGAAAAAAAAAGAGGACTACATCTCTATAGGATGCAGTGATTGATCTCAAATGTCAATAGGAAATGGGTTTGCTATTATAGGATGGAAGAAGTGAGGACTATGTTAGGAGTATCTTGTACAGATGGTCCCAGATTTATAATGGTTTGACTTAGGATTTTTTGACTATATGATGGTGTGAAAGCAATACGTGTTCAATAGAAACCACGTTTTGAATATTGATCTTTTCCCCAGCTAGCAATAGGAGTACCATCCTCTCTTGTGAAGCTTGGCAGTACAGCCAGCTGCAGTTCCCACTCAGCCAGATGACCATGAGGGTGAAAAACCCTAACACTGGCAACCATTCTGTCTCATAAGACCATTCTTTTTTTCACTTTCAGTACGGTGTTCAATAAATAGCATGATATATTCAACACTTTATTATAAAATAAGCTTTGTGTTTGATGAGTTTGCCCAATTGTATGCTGATGTCAGTGTTTTGGGCATATTTAAGGTAGGCCAGGCTAAGCTAAAAAGGAAGTATTAGATAAGGATATTGTGACTGGTAGGACTCTTGTCATCCCTTTTTGGGGGACGAATAGTGTTTTCTCTGATCTTATCTTCAATCACCTTTGTTGCCAGCTCCCATAATTCATTCGTAAAGTATCTGGAGTGAATTCTCTCTCCCTGAATGAATGCAGATTGATGCTTACCATTTCTTACTACAAGAGAGGATGGGAGGCCGGAGGGCGATGGGGAGGGAGGGAGGAATTGCCAAAGGGAAAGAAACGTGTTAAAGAGCCCATAGCCATATTCTTCAGAAGACCAAATTTTCTTTGTGCAGCAAAACATCTTGACAAATCATCTGACTATGGAATGATAGACTCAGGCACACAGCAAGGTCAGCTAAGAATGAGACCATTATGCTTAAATTCTTGAACAATAATAAATTATGCAATAAATGCATATAATAATAAATTAGCAATAAATGAAGGTACTGTGCTATTTTGCCACACTATCCAGAGTTGGAGGTTGGGAAGAAGCCAAGACAAGAATCCAAAGAAGAGTTACTGGGACAGGAAAATTCTGGGGAAATGATGGAAATCCAGGAGCCATGAATGAAAAGCACTCAAGTGAGAAGTTCCTCATGATGAGAATGGCCGATGAACAAAAGTGAAACATAGTCAAAAGCCAGAATAGTTCTGTGTGCCAAATATTAAAAATACCTAATAGTCAATGTGAAATTCTTCTTGACTGTGCAGTGATATAACATTATTTCCCCGGATATAATACAGGATCCTTCCACCATTCCCACCACGCACATTTCAAACAAATCTATTACACATAGCTACCCAGTGCTTTGGGGGAAAGCAAGGTATCAATGCTATTTTCCACATTTGGATGGATAGTTGGAGAAAAAGGACTAGCCTCAAAGAGGCATAATGTGAAACAGATTATGCATTCCAGGAAAGCAGGAAATCAGATCAGGAAATAACGAGAAGAACCATAAGCACCACTAGAAAATCCACAGACACTGAGAGAAATAATAAGTTTCCCACTGTGCTTGGGGAATGGAGATTGAAGCTAATTTGATTTGAATATTAGTTAATAAATATTAGGAGGTGCTGATCCTTATGTCACATTTTAAATAATTATTTGAAGACAGAGAAAATAAAAATTCTACTTTTCTATTTCATAAGTGATGAAAATGGTAATTATTCCTACCAACATTTATGAGATGCCCTACTCCTTATGTGTGGGCTATATATAAGTGATTTCTTCCTAAAGAACATAGTATGGTGAGGTAAATAAAAGAGTGACTTTGTAATGGAAAAACTTGACAAACATTTCAGCCAGGTAATCAAAGTTAATGTTAACAGTAAGTCATGCTGACACTCTGTACCCTGTAAATAATGTGATGAAAATGGTACATTACCATCTGGTCTCCCCCACAAAGCACATAACCCTAGTGCAAATATCATGAAAAAGTTAATTAAGAGATATTCTACAACACTCAATTAATACTCCTCAAAAGTGTCAAGGCCACCAAAAGCAAGAAAAGTCTGAGCAACTGCAATAGCCAACAGGAGTCTAAGGAGACATGGCAACTAAATGGAATGAGGGATTCTGGAACTGAAAAAGACCATTAGATAAAAACTAAAAAAAATCTAAATAAACTATGTACTCTAGTTAATGGTAATGTGTTGATACTGGTTTATCAATTGTGGCATATGTACCATATTAATGTAAGATGTTAATAATAGGGAAAACTGGGTATGGGATATATGGCAGCTCTAAGAACTATCTTCTCGATTTTTCCATAAATATAAAGCAATTCTAAAAATGTAAGGTACTTTAAAAAATGTATAGACTGCATTGATCCCCAGAAAAGTAGGGTGGGCACCCTAATACTCTGTCCTGTAGAGTTAGGGGTCTTTTAAGAGATTCTTGGTGGACCAGTTTCCTAATTATAATGGATCCCTTGTAGCCACTTCTAATTATCACAGAATACTCAGAAAACCTTAAAACAAATATTGTGCCATAGTTTCTGATTTTTGTTGGACGTGGGGGCCTCATGAGGAAGAATATGAATTCTGTTGGAATGTAGAGTTCAGACAAATACTGACTATTCAAAAAATATTGAGATATCCAAACAATATGAGCTGTCCCCTATTCCCTCACTTCTTTTTCTCACCTGGGATGATACCCCTGTCACCTGTTCTGTGTGAGACATACTGGCAAGCTGGGTTTTCCTCAACCCTCCCCCACAAACCCAGTTTATAAGCCCTGGCTGAGTTTTGAACTAAGATTTGTACTCACTACATGTATTTCACATGCATTTAGTTTTCCTGGGCATTTCTGGAAAGGCTAGGGCTTCCTACTCATCATAGACATGGGTTTTGTGCATTGAGATTTGGAAAGTTATTGTTAATAGTTAATGTAACCATGGCTATATTTATGTTTGGATGACTCCTTGGATATTTAACACACATCTTTGCAGAGCACGGCATGCTTTAGCAGGATCCTCTCATCCTGCAGCTCATACTGTCAATCACAGAGCCTCATCAGTTAGGGTTACTTCACTGCATTGTTATTTATGGCTTGGTATCTGGCACAGGAAATCTTGCCTATTCTTTTCCTTATCTCTGATTGTTCTTTTACACAACTAAATCAGATTTTAGGGTCAGTTCTTAACTCTATTGCCTTTGAAGTTTTTATGTTCAGAAGCATCATGCATAATACAGCACAGTGCTTTTATCTCAAAGATGCTTTTAAAGCCAATAGTTCCTACCCATTTGTGGCACTGCCTAAAAAACTATTTGTCATTGAAGCACCACAATATCAGACTTCGAAATGAGAAATAATTAGAGGCTTTAAAATGGCATTATTTAATCCAAGATGTATAATGCAAAAAAAAAATGCTCTTGTATAACAATTTGAAAATAAATTAATGGAAATACTTTCTGTGTGTGTGTGTGTGTGTGTGTGTTTCATTTGATTTTGACTGTAAGTAAGTTGCATTTCAAATCCCAAACAAACCACAGTGGCCTGAATAAATCCATTTCTTGCACTTAAATTCTATTGCTTCTAATACCACTTGAAAAATATATGTATCATTCACCCAGACTAGAATTTTTGTATTTTCTCTCAGGTAAAAGATTAGACAGACACTAAACGGAAGTATATATATATATATATATTTATATATATATATAAAACAAATATGTGTTTTATATTAATCTGACTATATCTCTATGTAAAATTTAGATATATATGCATACATACTTATTTTTTAATTTAAATTCAATTAGCCAACATCTAGTAGTACATTATAGTTTCAGATGTAGTGTTCAATAATTTCAATAATTTATCAGTTGCTGATAACATCCAGTGCTTATCCCATCACGTACATACACATATTTAAAACATTTCTTCTATCTTACTTTTATTACTTTTATTAAGCTTTCCTAACATTGCTTGAGTAGTGAGAATGCTGTCTCAAATGTGACTGTTCAGATAAATCATGGTAAAGTAGATCTAGTGCATGTTCCACGGTTCTATCCAAATAGAGTGTGATCACCTAGTATTGTCCATGCTCACAAAGTCCTCTCTTCCAAAGAATTGCAACCATGATGGAATCATTAGAGGTGTAACTTCTTAAGTCATTCTTTCTTGCTGTGAACTTTTAAGCACTGAAAAGTAGAGAGATGACAAATGAGATAATAGATGACCAACTTCAAAGACATAGAAGTGCATCAGGGATCAAGGTAGCATAGCTTTTACTTGTTGGGCAAAAAGAGAAGTAGACAGACACATGGGGTGGGAGGTGACTCCTTAATCTGACAGTTGCATGAAAGGCAAGATTGAGTCTATCAGACCCTGAAATATTAGACTACATTAGAATGTAGAAACCAATTAAATATTCAGATGCTTGATTTACTTGAAATTTTGATTTATTTGAAATCTTTGGATGTTTGGCCTGATGTAGAGTTACAAGCTAAACATCTGGATGAATTGTGCAGTTTGTCTTTCCACACACACAATGTGGTGTCATGCCAGGGACGTAGAAGTGCCATAAGGATCTTTCTCCCAGATGGTGAACAGTCACAACACATCTTTCTCTCATTTCCCTTTCTGATGAGCTAGGATATGCACTGTCTGGTCACAGAGCTATCGTGAATCTTGCTTCAATGGTCATAGCTCAGAATATTGTGTTTATCAATAATGAAAATATCTACTAACTTTGCAAATAAAGCTCAGTCCATCTTCAGTAGAACTGAGAACATTACCTAGGATATAATTCTACCTATTCCCAAATGCAATTTCAGTTGCTTCCCTTGAGCAATTATTCTGTATTGTAGTGTCTTGAAGTTCAGTCCTCTGATTGGTAGCATTGATATCACCTGGGAACTTGTAAGAAATTAAAATTTCAAGCCTCACCCCAGATCGACTGAATCAGAAACTCTGGCGCTGGGGACCAGTCATCTGTGCTCTTACAAGCCTTGCAGATGATTGTGACAGTCCCTAAAATATGATGATTATTGTAATAAAAGACTCTAAATTTCCAGATCTGCTTCTCATCTTCAGATTAACTGCACCTGTGACTCTTCAAGCCAAGAGAAATAATTTATTTCCTTATTTTCTCTTTTACATCTCCAGACATAGACTTTAAGGCTTTTGACTTCTTCAGGCTATTTGAAATCTCTATGTTCTGCTACCATTAATGTAATGAAGGATTCCTCCCCCCTTTCCATTCATTATGCATTTTAATATCTTTGAAATTTTTGTTTTGTTTTGTTTCTCACCTCTTCTCAACTTTTGAGAAGCAGAATTCCAAGCAAAGCCATTACTCTTTAAAAACAAAAAAAGGTTTTATTCATTTATTTATTCGTGAGAGACACACACACACAGAGGCAAAGACATAGGCAGAGGGAGAAGCAGGCTCCATGCAGGAAGCCTGATGGGGGACTCGATTCCAGGACTCTAGGATCATGCCCTGAGACAAAGGCAGATACTCAACCACTGAGGCACCCAGGGGTCCCTACATAAGCCATTTCTATATGAAAGCACTGAAATTCTGTTAAGCACAGTTCCATTTTCAGCCAGTCACTTAGGTGACTTTCACACCAGCCTTGACATCAATATTTTATCTACCTTAGTGCCAAAATGCTCAAGAAATTGTCTCTCCCTCAGAAGAAAACTGAGAGTTCCCGGGCTGAATTATATGCCCCAATCTTGGCTAAATTATTCCTAATTTCTAAGGTTGGTCCCAAAGGGGACAACCCAGTAAAAGATGTAAATTCTTGTATCGCTCTGAAATTGGTAGACTATTTATCTTTGGTAGTGTCCCTAAATGATGTTCATTTACTCAATCATTGAAAAGAAATTAATCCTCAACTAAAATCTTGGATGGGGTAGAGGATATATGCATTTCACAACCGATTACTGACATAGTCAGTTTTTTCTTAACAAGAAAACAATTAAGAACACAGGGAATTTTCAAGGCAATCAGGGAAATAATTTTGGATGTTAACTCCATAGACAGACTCTTTGTACAAACTAATCTTTCATAATGGTAGAACTGATACAAGTGTTTCTTCCAAGTTTATATCTAACCAATTGTAGGAAAATGATGGCAAGCAGGAATCATGATGGATACCATCACAGCTCTAAATGGTGGAAAACAAGACTATGTGCCAATGTCTCTTCTCAGTATATGACAACATACTGCAGTTACGCCATGAGATAAGAAGCAAGAAAGCCTGAGTTGTGGTCCCAATTTCATCATTTACTAGATATAAGATGCTAAATGTAACAGAGCCTAGAAGTTGATCCTCTATAGAGATCTCTTGTTTTCAAAGTAATGGAATCCCCTATTTTTAGCTAGGCACATGGAGCCCCGAACAAAGCAATTTCCCAGGCCCTTTTTAGCCAGGTGTGTCGATGTGTGTTCTTGTGCCCAGAAGGAATGTTATTACTTCTAAAATGACTCTTCCTTTTCTTGTTTTTCCTTCTAACTAGAATATAATCACAAATGCTGGAGCTTCAGCAGCCCTTTTGGACAATGAGGTCACATTGGGACCTAATGTCTTACACTGTAAAGCAGTAAGATAAAAGGAACTTTGATCTCTGACAGAGAAACAATATAATAGCCTGGACCTGAGAGGCAAATATAAACATAAAGGCTTAAGAAAAAAAAAAAGAAATTTAACATTGTTTAAGCCAAAGTGTTTTTTGTTTCTTTTTCAGTCGATCCTAACTCAACTAATAAACTAGGCATAATATTTAATCATTTGAGACCTCAGCAGTCTTACTTGCAAAATGTTAATAATCTTATTCACAGAGTGGTTATTAGAATTTATCCAGATAATACATGTAAAAGCATTTCTTTCTTTCTTTTTTTTATTGGAGTTCTATTTGCCAACATATAGCATAACACCCAGTGCTCATCCCGTCAAGTGCCCCCATCACCCAGTCACCCCAACACCCCGCCACCTCTCCTTCCACTACTCCTTGTTCGTTTCCCAGAGTTAGGAGTCTCTCATGTTTTGTCACCCTCTCTGATATTTCCCACTCATTTTCTCTCCTTTCCTCTTTATTCCCTTTCACTTTTTTTTTATATTCCCCAAATGAATGAGATCCTTCTCCAATTGACTTACTTCACTCAGCATAATACCCTCCAGTTCCATCCACTTTGAAGCAAATGGTGGGTATTTGTCATTTCTAATAGCTGAGGAATATTCCATTATATACATAAACCACATCTTCTTTATCCATTCATCTTTTGATGGACACCGAGGCTCCTTCCACAGTTTGGCTATTGTGGACATTGCTGCTAGAAACATCGGGGTGCAGGTGTCCCGGGGTTTCACTGCATCTGTATCTTTGGGGTAAATCCCCAGCAGTGCAATTGCTGGGTCTTAGGGCAGATCTATTTTTAACTCTTTGAGGAACCTCCACACAATTTTCCAGAGTGGCTGTACCAGTTCACATTCCCACCAACAGTGCAAGAGGGTTCCCCTTTCTCCACATCCTCTCCAACATTGTGGTTTCCTGCCTTGTTAATTTTCCCCATTCTCACTGGTGTGAGGTGGTATCTCATTGTGGTTTTGATTTGTATTTCCCTGATGGCAAGTGATGCGGAGCATTTTCTCATGTGCTTGTTGACCACGTCTATGTCTTCCTCTGTGAGATTTCTGTTCATGTCTTTTGCCCATTTCATGATCGGATTGTTTGTTTCTTTGGTGTTGAGTTTAATAAGTTCTTTATAGATCTTGGATACTAGCCCTTTATCTGATATGTCATTTGCAAATATCTTCTCCCATTCTGTAGGTTCTTTTTTAGTTTTCTTGACTGTTTCTTTTGCTCTGCAGAAGCTTTTAATCTTGATGAAGTCCCAATAGTTCATTTTTGCTTTTGTTTCTTTTGCCTTCATAGATGTATCTTGCAAGAAGTTGCTGTGGCCAAGTTCAAAAAGGGTGTTGCCTGTGTTCTCCTCTAGGATTTTGATGGATTCTTGTCTCACATTTAGATCTTTCATCCATTTTGAGTTTATCTTTGTGTCTGGTGTAAGAGAATGAGAATGGCCTAGTTTCATTCTTCTGCACGTAGCTGTCCAATTTTCCCTGCACCATTTATTGAAGAGACTGTCCTTCTTCCAGTGGATAGTCTTTCTTGCTTTGTCAAATATTAGTTGCCCATAGAGTTGAAGGCCCATTTCTGGATTCTTTATTATGTTCCATTGATCTATGTGTCTGTTTTTGTGCCAGTATCACACTGTCTTGATGATCACAGCTTTGTAATACAACCTGAAGTCTGGCATTGTGATGCCCCAGCTCTGGTTTTCGTTTTCAATATTCCCCTGGCTATTTGGGGTCTTTTCTGATTCCACACAAATCTTAAGATTATTTGTTCTAACTCTCTGAAGAAAGTCCATGGTATTTTGATAGGGTTTGCATTAAATGTGTAAATTGCCGTGGGTAACATTGACATTTTCGCAATATTAATTCTTCCAATCCATGAGCATGGAATATTTTTCCATCTCTTTGTGTCTTCCTCAATTTCTTTCAGAAGTGTTCTGTAGTTTTTAGGGTATAGATCCTTTACCTGTTTGGTTAGGTTTATTCCTAGGTATCTTATGCTTTTGGGTGCAATTGTAAATGGGATTGACTACTTAATTGCTCTTTCTTCAGTCTCATTGTTAGTGTATAGAAATGCCACTAACTTCTGGGCATTGATTTTGTATCCTGCCACATTGCTGAATTGCTGTATGAGTTCTAGCAATCTTGGGGTGGAGTCTTTTGGGTTTTCTATGTAGAGTATCATGTCATCTGTGAAGAGGGGGAATTTGACTTCTTCTTTGCCAATTTGAATGCCTTTTATTTATTTTCGTTGCCTGATTGCTGCAGCTAACGACTACTAGTACTATGTTGAATAGCAGTGGTGAGAGTGGACATCCCTGTCATGTTCCTGATCATAGGGGAAAGGCTCTCAGTGTTTCCCGATTGAGAATGATATTGGCTGTGGGCTTTTCATAGATGGCTTTTAAGATGCTGAGGAATGTTTCCTCTATCCCTACACCCTGAAGAATTTTGATCAGGAATGAATGTTGTATTTTGTCAAATGTTCTCTATCCATCTATTGAGAGGATCCTATGATTCTTGTTTTCTCTCTTGTTGATGTGATCTATCACGTTAATTGTTTTAGGAGTGTTGAACCAGCCTTGCATCCCGGAGATAAATCCCACTTGGTCATGGTGAATAATCCTAATGTACTGTTGGATCCTATTGGCTAGTATCTTGTTGAGAATTTTTGCATCTGTGTTCATCAGGAATATTGGTATACAGGTTTCCTTTTGGTGGTATCTTTGTCTGGTTTTGGATTAACATGACGCTGGCCTTATAAAATGAGTTTGAAAGTATTCCGTCCCTTTCTGTCCTTCGGAACAGCTTTAGTAGAATAGGTATTGTTTCTTTAAACATTTGATAGAATTCCCCTGGGAAGCCATCTGGCCCTGGACTCTTGTGTCTTGGGAGGTTTTTGATGACTGCTTCAATTTCCTCCCTGGTTATTGGCCTGTTCAGGTTTTCTATTTCTTCCTGTTCCAGTTTTGGTAGTTTGTGGTTTTCCAGAAATGTATCCATTTCTTCTAGATTGCCTAATTTATTGGCATATAGCTGCTCATAATATATTTTTATAATCATTTGTATTTCCTTGGTATTGGTTGTGATCTCTCCTCTTTCATTCATGACTTTATTAATTAGAGTCTTTTTTGTTTTTAATAAGGCTGGGTAATGGTTTATCTATCTTATTAATTCTTTCAAAGAACCAGCTCCTGGTTTTGTTGATCTGTTCTACAGTTTTTCTGGTCTCTATTTCATTGAGTTCTGCTTGAATCTTTATTGTTTCTCTTCTTCTGCTTGGTGTAGGTTTTATTTGCTGTTCTTTCTCCAGTTCCTTTAGGTGCGAAGTTAGCTTGTGTATTTGAGTTTTTTCCAATTTTTTGAGGGATGCTTGTATTGCATTGTATTTCCCTCTCAGGTCTGCATTTGCTGTATCCCACAGATTTTGAATGGTTGTATCTTCATTTTCATTAGTTTCCATGAATCTTTTTTATTCTTTTCTAATTTCCTGGTTGACCCATTCATCTTTTAGCAGGATGGTCTTTAACCTCTACGTGTTTGAATTTCTTCCAAATTTCTTCTTGTGGTTGAGTTCAAGTTTCTGCAAATATGCAGGGGACAATCTCAGTCCTTTGGTATCAGTTGATACCTGATTTGTGACCCAGTATGTGGTCTGTTCTGGAGAAAGTTCCATGTGCACTTGAGAAGAATGTGTATTCAGTTGTGTTCAGATGGAGGAAGGTTCTGTAAATATCTGTGAAATCCATCTGCTCCGGTGTATCATTTAAAGCTCTTGTTTCTTTGGAGATGTTGTGTGTAGAATATCTGTCATTTGCAGAAAGAGCCATGTTGAAGTCTCCCAGTATAAGTGTATTGTTATCTAAGTATGTCTTTACTTTGGTTATTAATTGATTGATATAGTTGGAAGCTACCACATTAGGAGTATAAATATTCATGATTGTTAGGTATCCTGTTGGATAGATCCTTTAAGTATGATATATTTATACTCTTCATCTCATACTACAGTCTTTGGGATAAAGTTTATCTGATATGAGGATGGCTACCCCAGCTTTCTTTTGAAGACCATTTGAATGGTAAATGGTTCTCCAACCTTTCATTTTCAGGCTGTAGGTGTCCTTAGGTCTAAAATGAGTCTCTTATAGACAGCAAATAGATGGTCTTGCTCTTTTATCCAGTCCGAAACCCTGTGTCTTTTGATGGGATCATTTAGCCCATTCACCTTCAGAGTTACTATCAAAAGATATGAATTTAGTGTCATCGTAATACCTATTCAGCCCCTGTTTTTGTGGATTATTTCTTTGGGCTTCATCTTTCTTTTACAGAGTCCCCCTTAATATTTTTTGCAGAGCTGGTTTTCCTTCAGTTTCTGCCTACCTTGGAAGCTCTTTATGTCTCCTTCTATTCTGAATGAGAGTCTTGCTGGATAGAGTATTCTTGGCTGCATGTTCTTCTCACTTAGGACCCTGAATATATCCTGCCAGTCCTTTCTGTAGACTCTGGTCTCTGTGGAAAGGTCTGCTGTTAATCTAATATTTCTCCCCATATAAGTTAGGGATCTCTTGTCTCTTGCTGCTTTAAGGATATTCTCTTTATCTTTGGAATTTGCAAGTTCACTATTAAATGTCGAGGTGTTGAATGGTTTTTATTGATTTTTTTTTGGGGGGGGAACCTCTCTATCTCCTGGATCTGAATGCCTGTTTCCCTTCCCAAATTAGAGAAGTTTTCAGCTATGATTTGTTCAAATATGCTTTCTGGCCCTCTGTCCTTCTCGGCGCCATCTAGAATCCCAATTATAGGTAGATTTTTCCCTCTGAGGCTGTCATTTATCTCCCCTCAACCTTTCCTTATGGTCTTTGTTTTTCTCTTTTTTCCTCAGCTTCCTTCCTTGCCATCAACTTGTCTTCTATGTCACTCACTCTTTCTTCTACCTCATTAACTCTCATCGTTAGTACCTCCAGTTTGGATTGCATCTCATTTCATTGATTTTTAATTTTGGCATGATTAGATGTAAATTATGCAGTCATGAAGTCTCTTGAATCCTTTATGCTTTTTTCCAGAGCCACCAGTAGCTTTATAATTGTGCTTATGAATTGTTTTTCTGACATCGAATTGTAATCCAAATTCTATAACTCTGTGGGAGAGAGTACTGTTTCTGATTCTTTCTTTTGTGGTGTTCTTCTTTCTAGTCATTTTGCTAAGTGCAGAGTGGCTGTATGAGTGGGCTGCGTCAAGAATATCAACCACGACCTAAGTAAATTTCACCCTAGGTGATTCTGCTGAGGTCAGAGACCAGAAATTAAAAACAAAGATCAGAAAGAAATAAAACAAGAAGAGCACTTAAGTGAAAAACAAATTTTAAATCAAAGGAGTAAAAAATAAAAGGCAAGGTATCCTAAGGAAGAAGAAAGAAAAAGAAAAAGAAAAAAGAAAAAAAGGAGAAGAACAAAAAGGGTGGTGGACTGGGAGATGGTGGTGGTGATGAAGTTGTAGTGGAGGGAGAATGTAGTCTACCTGAGAGGTTCTAGAGGGTGATCCTCTGGTTTCTGAGTATATTAAGTTCTGTATGTTAGAAGATGCTCAGTCCCAAATTTATATAAACCAGAAATACTTGTAGAAGGCCCCAACATTCACCACCAAAACCTAAATGAGATAAAAGAGGGGGGCAGAATGGTAATGAGGAATCTCACAGAATGAACCAGCACGGTATACTACTTGGTTCTGGGTGCATGCTAGTCATGTTTTAGAAGGTATTAACTTCTACCATTGTAGAACAAAATGCAGCAGAGAAAAGAAAAATAAAACACAAAACAAAACAAAAAAACATATATTGTATATCTCCCAAAATTAAGTTGAGTATGTTGAAGGGAATCTAGAAGTGAAAAATATATCTAGGACTTGTAGAAATATGAAAGTCAAAAAGGAAGAATTCTAAAAATGTAGAGGTGGTAAAATATTGTAGTTAAGGTGGGAAAGAGAAAAAAAATTGGAAACTTACAGTCTGATATAAAAATGAGTTGTACTGGAAAAAGGAAGAAAAATACAAGGAGGGGTATCTTCTGGTTCTATACACTGTAAATCCCTTGACTTCCCCTGGAGCTTTCCAGCGCTGCTTGGTCAAGAACTTGCTCTTCCCCTGTCCTTCCAGCTGGTCTTCTGGGGGAGAGGCCTGCTGTGCTGATTCTCAGGTGTGTGCATCTGGGGGAGCTGCCGCGTGGCACCCACCCGCCCCCTGCCAGGTGCATGACTCAGTGGGAGCTGTTTATCCTGTGAGGCCCCTGTTCTCTGGCGGCCCCGCCTCCTCCAGGGACGTGTTGACGCCAGGAGGAACAACATCACTGGCGGCCACCAGCTCTCCAGCCCTGGAGTCAGCTCCCGCAGTAACTACCCCAGCTCCCAATCCGCACTGGCCTGGATGCTTCCGGGGTGCGGGGGGGTGGGGGGGGGGCGCTGCTGATCTGCACAGCCGGGGGCGCCCGGCGGCAAAAGAGTGCTCGCTGTTCTGTGCCCTCCCCACCTCCACCCGTCCCGGGGGACCACAGGATCACTGGTTGTGTCCGCTCAACGCCCTGGGATCTGGGGCCTGTGCTGCTGGCATCATGCTCCCGCCCAGCTCTCCAAGGCAGCAGGGCGCAGCCCCCTCTATGCAGAGCTGCTGCCTGGGCTGCTCCCAGGCCCCCCCGGGCCACTCCAGCCCTTGACCCAGCTCGACCCGCGGGGTCGGTCGCTCTCCCCCCGGCGCACTTCCTGGTTAGTGACCCCGGGAACCTGGGGTCCCCAGTGCCCCTCCTGCAGTTCTGCCCGAGTTCCCTGCAAGCGCCTTTCCGTTCAGGAAGAACCTGGTGCAGATTTTTAAAGCTCCTGCTTCTCCGGGGCTGGGCTCTCCTGTCCCAGAGGCTTTTGCCGCCTGGCTTTAGCCCGGCTCCTCGCGGGGCCCCTCCCCAACTGGATTCTCCCCCCCCCCCCCTTCCTACCTTACCAGAAGCGAAAACCCTTCTCACTGTAGCATTCCAGCTGTTCTCTCTTTAAATCTCAGGTCGAATTTGTACATTTTCAGGATGATTTGAAAGTTATCTAGGTAAGTCGATGGGAACAGGTGACTTGGGGACCCTACTCCTCCGCCATCTCGCCCCCCGAAAAGCATTTCTAAGCAATATACAAATATGGGTTCTCAAGAATTTCATAGTAGCAATTTGATAATAGTAGAAATCAAACGCATTGATAGATTCTTTATATGTTGATTTTTTTTTCCTAAGTAGAGACATATGCAAGAAGATCCTTGGTCAATCATCGTTAGCATGGTTTAACACAAAATACATTATAACCACAATCTTTACATATAATTAACATTTACCAGCATTTCAATGGTCAGTTTTCATCAATCATTATGTAAGGATAAGTTTTGAACATTTGGTGAGCATCATTTTACAGACAGCTTATCCAGAGATATCACAGATGAATTCAGATAATCTTTAAGAAGCCTGTTGATATTATTTTATATCAAGGCAAGAATGTTTTATGGTATGATAACAGAACTCTGGGGTTTCAGTTACACATTGCTCCAAGTTCTTGAGAAGAATCAAAGGTCAGCTAGGAGGGAAATCCTGGATTTAATCAGAGGCACTCCTGTGACCTTAATCTCCACCAAAGCAATGCTTCCATGATTGGATTCCAGTTTTCATGAATCAGAATTTTGTGGCCTGTAAAGAGGCTTGTGAAACATAGGAAGCTCTTAGTAATCAATAAAATAGCACACAGGCGCTTATATTATTCATCAGAGAAATCAACTTTGATTTGATTGCACAAAATTTGTGCCACTCATCAACTGTATAAAATACTCAGCATTCATATCCTGTGTTTTGCATCACTGCATTCAGTTAGATTGCCTTTAACCCAATGGTACACAAAATCCTAAAACTCTGTGATATAACAGCACTCTCACATACAGATCCGATCAGAGCTATGCTAAAGTTTCATTCCTGGGGACGCTTCTACATTTCTCCTAATGAAGTACAAAGTAAGCTGCTTCCTCATTCACCAGTAATTGCTGTTCATTGCCTTTGCTCATGTAATGATGAAAAAGAATTTTTCACATAGGGAAGAAAGGGTAATTAGATATGGTTATTTTCTAGTTTGATCATTACTGGGAAATAATAGTTAATTAATTAAGTTGTCCAAGATAGGAGCAATTATTAGTCAGCCTGAATTAATGTTGGTTTTATTTTCTCTTCTGAAAGATTGTACCTGTGGTTCTTTTACAGATGTTGTGTAATAATCTTCTCTTTATCAGTATGGTGGAAAATGCAATCTTATGTGTAACTCATTTATATTATATTTTATACTGCATAAAGATGAAAAGGGGTAAAATAAACACAGAAACAAAACAATACTGACTATAATAGAATTCATGTCAAAATTTGAGTTGAACATTTTGGATGGAGATTTAAAGACTCACATTTAAGTTAACCCCTCGGGATATTCTCAATTTCTCCAACTCATACCTTTTCCCCTTCTGTCTGATGTTTATTTTCCTTAAAATGCAATCCACAATGTTCAGCTCTAATTTTTCTCTAAATATATCATAGGGATAGTCCTGCTGGCCCTGTTTTTTGCATTCATTTATCATTCACTGATTTATTAAATATTTAATGAGCACAAGGTAGGCATTCAGAATATATGTGATAACAATGCACGTTTCCTGTATTCACAAGTTGATAATTTTGTAGGCTTTGTATCTTAGAAGATATTCAAAAATATCTTAATTAATTCAAAAAATACTATATATGTGTGTGTGTGTGTGTGTGTGATGAAATGACTTATCAAACAGAAAAGTGTTGCATATTAAGAGGGGTTACTAGAGAAGTTAGTGGAATAAGATATATATAATAATTTAGAATAATTCTTCATTAATTACTTTCAGATATAAAATATTCACTTAAAGGCAAATTATCATACAGTATTAGACAACTTTATTTAAAAATTTATTTGGGGGCACCTTGGTGGCTTAGTCAGTTAAGCGGCCCACTCTTGATTTTAGCTCAGGTCATGCAGGGTCCAGGGATCGAGCCCCAAGTTGGGCTCCACACTCAGTGGAGAGTCTACTTGAGGATTCTCTCTCCTTTCCTCCTGCTGCTCCCCCCACTCATGAGTTCTCTCTCACTCGCTCTCTCTCTCTAAAATAATATAATAATAAGTTTAAAAAAATTTATTTGGCAAATGTCCCATCTAAGAGTTCTGTGTATAATGAGAAATGACATTGAAGCCCTCATTCTTAGATGTCTTTGCTCCTCCATATCCCTGTTAATGAAATAAAAAGAAAACTTCATTGTTGTTAAGAAACCCTTCTTATGGTATGATATTCACCCTCAAAGCTACAGCTCCCAAGTGGTAAAATCTTCGAGCCCAACACCCCCTTCTCTTTCCTCCAACATGCCATCCTTTGGGTTCTTGACTGCTTGCAAGGATGTACTCCCAGAAATCTGAGCTCAGTTGGCACATCTGAACAGGCAGAAATCAAAAGACCTTTTTTTTTTTCTTTAAAAAGATTTTATTTATTTATTCATGAGAAACAGAGAGAGGGAGAGAGAAGCAGAGACACAGGCAGAAGGAGAAGCAGGCTCCCTGCAGGGAGCCCAACAGGACTTGATCCCAGGACCCCAGCCAGGATCACGGCCTGAGCTGAAGTCAGACGCTCAACCACTGAGCCACCCAGGCATCCCCAAAAGACCTTATGTAAGCTATGTTTTTCTCACTAATTTCTCTATAGGATTTGGGTCATAGTTAACTCATTTATGAGCTGGAAAGAGTTATAAGGTTGTTGTGAAAATCAAGTGAAATTAAGTGTGTAAACATACTTTGAAAGACTATAGATAAACTAATGAAACTTAGGATGGTGGCGCTATTAGACTATCAGCCCCTATGAGCCAGGTTCTAGGTTTTGTTCAGTTTTTCTTTTATCCTTCATAGCATCAAACACAATTCATGGCCCAGTGTAAATAGTTAAAGTTTTCTGAGTGAATTAATCATCTTCACAAATAAAATGAATTTTTCCACTTAGAGCTTTTGTAAAGACAGATTGGCTTATTGTCTGTGATATGGTCCCAAACTCTTAAGAGTGAAACCGACATGAATCTAGTTCTTCCACATGCAGAGCTTTCTACTCATCCAAGGACTCAAGGACAGCCATCCTTCATGGAATGACCTAGAAATCTATGTTGCCTACAACTTGTGATTTCTCCATCTAACATAGGCCTCCTCTAGAGAAATAGAGAATCAAAGAGGGCTTTCTCTATGCTTCAGTTTGGAAGTGAGAGTGACTCACAATGCTGTATAATAAGAAATGCCTGCCCAGTGGGAACAGCATCTCTGACAGTTCACCAGGAGTCTTTAAAAGAAAGCACATGGAAAAAAAAAAAAAAAAAAGAAAGAAAGAAAAAGAAAGCACATGGAGTTCGAGGATACTTCACTCCAATCAAGCTTCCTTTACTACAGAATGACTATTTTATAATAGTCTTTCCACCATAATTGGAAATGTGTATTGTCTTAGATCCTAAAAATAGGGAAATATATTTTTTAAAATAATCAAATAGGAGAAATAAGAAGGGATAAAATAAACATTTACATAGCCAGGGAAATCTTTAAAAAATAGCATCCCAGAAAATTTTTAATGTTTAATTCAGAGGTTTAATGGGAATACAGATAGTAAGAGAATGGAAGATGTTCACATGTTTTGAAATGATAATATAAATGTCTAGCTTTTAACGGCTTTTACAAGATAACAAAAATATAATCCTTGTTTGTTTTGTTGGGAAGGAGGTGGGGGCAAAGAGAGACAATGATAAGACAAAAAAATTAAAGTAAAATTTACTGAGAATATTTTCAGGTACTTCCACATGTTCATGTTTGGTGTCATTATTTTCTAAATTTATTTTACTGGGAAAGAAACAAAAATAATCCAGGATTTGAATCGAAATCTTTTAATTATGCAACATTCCTTCTCCATATATGGGTCCAAGGTGGGGACCACCTCCAGCCTGAGAAGTAAGACTGACCTGGTAGCAGAGATTGTTCTCCAAGTTGTGGAAATAGCTGTGTCATGTTTGGCCTCAAATCAAGGATATAAGCAAAGTACAGATACCTTGGATCAACTGTACTCAATGAAATGAAGGAGAAATCAATGTTTGGAATGACGACTAATCTTTACAAAGTAAATTTGATTTTTATTTATATACAAAAGTACATGTGCAAATAATGGAAAAAAATCCATAAAGGTAAAGAAATTCACAAATAATCACAGCCCATAAATGCTCTGACAATCCCCCTTTAGTAAAAAGATAAACCCATCCCAACATGTCAATAAAATCTGTGAGAAAGAAAAGATTCATTGTATTGCCAAATTTTAACTGCTTCTGTCAAGCGCAACTTAATAAAAACGTGCCTTACTTCAAAAGCTGAGACAAATCAGATGTTCTCTCCTTTTATTATAAATCACTGCATAGATCAGCCAACTCATGTTCCTGGTGGTGAATTGATTTGGGAATGCAGTATACAAAGCTATCTACGTATAGCTAAAACTATTCAGACTACCAGTATTTTTATAGGCAGAAATATATTCCTAATATGTATATGTATGAAAACACATGTATGCATATCTGTTAACAACATTTCATAGCCATGGACTTAATGGTTCTCAAACTTGTCTCCCATCTGAAGAACTAATTCTTCATTCTTGGCAGTATGAGCCCATTTTAAAGATCAAAGATAGAAAGTTGATTTTTCATTTAGCACTAAGAAAAATGTTCTCTTGGGACAGAACCTTTCAACACCATACATTCTGAACCAATTTTCTTTAACTTTGGCCCAGACCAAAGTAAAAATTTTTACTGCTGTTGTAATTTTGTGAACAACTAACAGAAGAAATATTGTCCTTAGAAAGCACATAGAAGGGTCACAGCTGTAAGGGCATAACTAGAGATACCAGATGATCTGTGAAGTCACCAGTATAATAGCCACATTTCTGGTAGCCATTATTAGAATGGTTCCCACTCCAGGCAAAATGGGTTCCCATCCCATCTCAGATGAAGGAATGAGTTCATAGTGGTCCTTGTCCTAACTGGTCTGGCCAGATGAGTAAGTCAGGATGGTAGGAAACTGTTATTTCTGTAGCAGGATTTTACAGCAAGAGTTAACAGAGACAAGAGAGGGGCAGTGTAGCGCACTAGCACAGAACACAAGCTCTGGTGTCAGAGTTCACTGGTGCAAACCGTGACTCATGACTAACTTGTGGTGAGACCTATAGCAGGTTGCTTAACTCTCTGTTCCTTAATTTCTTCATCTGTAAACCATGGATAAACACCAGTGTGCTAACGTGAAGATTAGCACACTAATCTTCCAATCAGATTCACCACAAATGATGAATCTCAACCAGTACCAATTTTACTAATAATATAAAAGATAGATGTCAGATCAAGACCAAGTAAGTGTTCTTTCCAGACTATCAGTGTAGAATCCCCAAAGTCCTTTCCATACATTTCAGATTTAACACAGAAGTCATCACTGATTGATCTCTTTTTCTTAATAGATTGTTGGGTCCACATTTAAAATATGTTTAAAATTAGATTATTTCTCATCACCTTCATTTCTAATCTAAGTCATCTTTTTACTTTGCCTGCACAGATGCAAGAGTTCCAGACTGGTATTCTTCCTTCCTTATATTCCTTCTCTCTCATAGTTTAGTCTCCACGCAGAAACCAACATATTCTTGAAAAATGCAAATTCTATTATATCACTCTCCTGCTAAATGCTCTAATGACTTCGCATAGCACTAGAATGAAATTCAAAGAATTAGCAAAGCCTCTATGATCTGGATGTTCCTCTGACCTCATTTTTTCCTGCTCTTGTCCCCATGGCCACTACTCTAGTGGCACTGGCCCTTTTACTGTTCTTGGAGAATGCCAACTTTGCTTCTGCCTCATGGACTTTGGATCCATTTTTCCCTCTGCCTGGGAGGCTTATCCCTCCATAATGAATATGTTCCTTCATCTCAGTCATGTCTCTATGCATATAACACCTCTTTAAGGAAGCCATCTCTGACCGTGTTAACTAATACCATCTTTCCCATCACTTATTATTCTCCTATCCTGCTGTATTGTTTGTTCCTAGTACTTATCATTTCCTAATATTATTTTATGTACTTTTTTGATTATTATTATTTTTTTGTTACTCTACTAATCAAGTCTTTGAAGGTCAGTAATATACTTAATGCCAATGCCTCCTCAGTGCCTAGAGCAAAATTTAGAATATGTCAGGCTCCTCACTCAGGGGGGAGTCGGCTTGAGATTCTCTCCCTCTGCCCCTCCCACTCATTCTCTCTATCTATGTAAAATAAATAAATAAATCTTAAAAAAAAAAAAAAGGAACATGTGCCTTTAATAGAAAATTTGGATGATATAAAAATTTTAAAAAAGGGACGCCTGGGTAGCTCAGCAGTTGGGCACCTGCCTTCGGCCCAGGGCATGATCCTGGAGTCCTGGGGTAGAGTCCTGCATTGGGCTCCCTGCGTGGAGCCTGCTTCTCCCTCTGCCTATGTCTCTGGCTTTCTCTCTGTGTCTCTCATGAATAAGTAAATACAATTTTTTTAAAAATTAAAAAAAATTAAAATCACCTAACCACTGCTAAAATTTGAGCAGGTATGTAATTTTTGGTATATTATATAGTCTTATATTCTATTTAATTTAATATTTTATCATGAATACTTTCCAATGGCATTGTTATATTTTGTGCATAATATACTTTTATACCTGAATCTATTGTTTAACTTTCAGATTATTTCCTTTTTGTTTTGTTGTTTTGATATATAATGCTGTGATGAGTATCTGTACAGAAACCTTCCTTTATGTCTCTGATTGCTTCCATTTAATAAGTTCCTGGAAATGGAAATACAGGTAAAAGGCGATACGTAAGACTTTTGAGAATGTCACCAGTGGAAAGATGGAATCACTTCCCGTTTACATCAGTCCTGTATAAGCATTTATTTTTTGCATCTTTACCAATACTGAGTATCCTATCTGAATTTTAATCTTTGGCATTTTGATGGATGAAATAGCATCTAATTGTATTATTTTGCAGCTCTGATATCTCAGGAGTTTGAAAATGTTTAAATATACTTATAAGCCATTTGAATTCCTTTTCCAGTGAATTTTTATCAGTGAGTGTTGTTTTCTTTACTGAGTTGCAAAGACAATTTACATATTAGGATTAACACTGTCTCACCATAGATATAAAATAACAACTTTGTTTTCACTACTTGAGAGAAATTTCTAGAGCAGCATACAAAAGCAAGAAGCAGAAATTGCTCCAAATCAAGTATCAAAATTGGGGTTGATTTGATCACAAGGAACTCAACAAATTTTGATCTCTTTCTGTGTGCCAAGGACCACACAGGGCACCGAGTGAGACACACAGATAGTGTGCTGCAGTCACACAATGCACATGGGGAACTAACCATGAAAAACATGCTAAGGTTTGAGACACTGACCCTAAGGCCGCGTGACTTCCCTGGGGATGTAAGCGGAGCTTGTGTTGTTGCTGAATTCCCTTCCAATCCTCATTTCGCCTGGAATGTAGGCACACGCACGCATTACACAAACAGCACAGACAGACATGCCAGTCACACAGAACACACCCACCCACAGGCTCCCTTCACACCTGTTTACTTTTTTACAGGTATCTTTCTTTGTCCTGTTTACAGTAAAGGTGCTTGGTAGGTGAAGGTGAACACGGAGGGCCAGAAGGGTCTAGTAGAGCCATTATTTCCCTTATGCCTCCTCTTTAAAATTTCTGTTCCAGTGGCACAGTTCATGCAAACGCAGCCCCTTGCTTCCTAAGCTCCGTACTTGTACTTCCACCTGGCCTCGCGGGCAGCAGCCGGGCTCAGCCTCCGGCCAATCAGTCCACGCCCCACTGACTTCCGTGGAGTGAACCAAGGGCGCAGCTTGGCGAGTTTGCTGATTAAAAGGCTATAGTAATAAAGTTTGGTTTAGGTAAATTGACAACATGGAAGTGTCTCTTTCAAAATGAGAAAAAGACATTGTTTTTTAGAAAAGGCCATAGAACTTAGTGGTTTAAGAGAATCGGCCTTTGGAGCCCAAATCTCTGGGTTTGAATCGCAGCCCCCAACACCAGGTAACCAGGTGCTGCTGCAGGTTCCTCAGTCTCTCTGTTCCTCAGTTTGTGTGTCTATAAAACGAGGAAAAGGATGATATTTAGTGCTCTTAGGAGGGTGCATGAAACCCTTGCGACAGTGGCGGGCAAATCCGCGCTCTCTGTAGGCTCCGTAAATACTCGTTATTGCGATTGTGATGAAAGAGACACAAGACGCGTGCCTGCCCTCAAGGAGCACAAGGGGAGAATAAATGTAATATGAAGAGATGACTAATAATCCAACCCCGGCACACCGGCTCACACAGTCTCCCCGAGTTCCCACGGCCCAAGGGCGCGGCCGGCGGGGGGCGGGGCCGGCAGGGCGGGGCGGGCGGGGGGCGGGGCCGGCGGGGGGCGGGGCGGGGCCGGCAGGGCGGGGCCGGCGGGGGGCGGGGCGGGGGCGGGGCGGGGCGGGGCGGGCGGAGCTCGGGCGCTGGCGGACGCGGCTGGAGGACCCCCCCCCCCCCCCCTCACCCCGAGCGGCAAGAGCCCGCAGTGCGCGTCGGGGGCTCGCGGATCGAGGCGTGGGGGAGGTGTAGCCGGAGGGAATTCTGATAGACGCACCAGGGCCAGAGGGAGGACCCGGATGACAAGTAAAGAAGCGAAACCGGCTCGTTGGCGTGTTCCCTTCCCGCGCTCCAGCTGCCGGGCGCGAGCGGGAGGAGCGGAAGCCCCGGAGGCCGGGAAGCGCGGTTGGAGTCCCCCTTCACCCCCCACCACGTGGCTCGCTCCGTTTCTCTCACCGTCCATTGAACAAATGCACAAACGGATCCCGGGGAGCGGTGGCGGGACGCTGGACGAAGCACTCAGCCGAGCGCCGGGCGCCCCGGGGCGCCCCGAGGGGGTTTGCTTTCTCCCGGCCCCGCCGGCGACTGGCTTGCACCTGGGGAGCTTTGCACTTCACTTCATTTCTGACTCTAACGAAACACCCCTAATTACCAAGTTTAGAGATGGGGAAAGAACGCACTTTGCTCAGCGTCTGAAACAATCGACAGCTCCGAGGCTCGCCGGCGGTTCGGGGAGCGGCCCGGGGAGGCCTGCAGCCGCCCCTCCCTTTGGCAGGCGGGGTGGGTGGTCGTTCTGTTTTACGTATGGCCTATCGTATTTTTTTTCTGACTTTATTGAAAATGAAGTCTTTAGAGGCAGATTTTTTTTAAAAACCTATTTTGAAGTCTCTTCAACAAGCAGAAATATACCTATAACTGGCTCTGCTGCTTCCATTTCCCGTTTAATATGATGTCTCCAGGTTAACAGTCTCTCCCAGCTTACGCTTAGAAGATACTTTGGATACCCACACTTTTTTTTTTTTGTTTTTTGTTTTTGGTACCAAATGGGTATCTGAATGATGGATATAGCTTTTTGCATCTTTGCAAGTTAGTGTAGGCAATGAAAAGTGCTGTATGGCTATCAAAAAGAAAAACAAGACCAAACAAAAAACCCAACTTCTCATTTGTTGGAACGATATAGTTGTATACAGTTGAACATCCAAGCTAAAAGATCTAACAACTACAAACCTTTCAGCCACTGTCAACGACTCGAGCTGATGACTGGGTACTAGTTACTAAGGTGTCTGAATTATGTGCCAGAACTTCTCTTCCTTCAGCTGCGGGCCTTCAGAGCTCTGCCCTTTGCGTGTCCAAGGGAGGGCCGAAGGAAAAGAGAACTCCGTGTCATGGCTGCTGTGGTCCTGCATCAGCACTAGGCAATGAATGGATTGTTGGAAAAGGCTAATAAGGTGAAGTTTGGGGATTAAAATGCATTTCACTCTTCCTTCTATTTCCCCTTCTACTTATTCCAATGGATTCAGTTGACTTTTTAAATTATGGAGCTTTATTCATAAATTTCTGATTAGACTTGTGAATTGTATTCACACATGCAAGGATGGGGGGCACATTTTGTAAGTTTATGAAAATCACCTATAGGCTTATCTGCGAAGCTGCAGCTGACCGGCAGTATGAGATGGATTGTTATTGGTTGAACTGTGTTCCTTTTCCCCAACCACCTAGAAACAAAACAAAATAGATATGTTGGAATTCTAACCTCTAGTACCCCAGATGGTGATTTTATTTGGAAATTGGGTCACTATTGGGTCACTATTAGTTAAGATGAGGTCATTGGTATTGGTCCCAATTCTCTTATAAAAAGGGAAAATTAAAACAAAGAGTCAGACAAAGAAAGAGGGAAGATGTGGACTGACAGGGAGGCCTGGAATGGATCTATCCTTCAGAGCCATCAGAAGGAACCAGCCCTTCTGGCACCTTGATTTCAGACTTGTAGCCTCCATAATTGTTTGTGGAACAGATTTCTGTTGCATAAGCCACTTAATTTCTGGTACTTTTTTTACAGCAAACTAATACATAGGCTTACACTTTAAAATTGTTATTTCTTACTTTGGACACCATATTGTTTCATTGATATTAACTTGGTCACTCTAGATATTTAGTACAAGAGCAATATCAGTTGAAAAATTAATTTGAAGTTATTCTTACAGCTTATTTTCAGTGAAGTTTCTAAAAATCATAAGTATGTGCATCCTCTGTATCTGTTCTAATAACACACTATATTATAACCTAGTTAAGCATTTTCCTAATATGGTTCTTTGGTTCTCACCAGGAACGACTGAACAGATCAGGTGCTAGACTTCAGATTTCCTTCTGCTTCTTGGCTGGTATAGTAGTTGTGTCAGATTGAATTTCCAATTTCAGAACACTCTGAGACACACCCATATGAATTTACCCACTGCTCTTGCCACTTCATACCCTAAAATACCTACTATGCCTTGACCATTACCCATGAGATTTCTGATCCTTGACAAGTCTTCCAGTCTAGTGAAGATGGAACTTCTTCACCCCTGAATTCCAAGTGTTACCTATTTTTGTCCATCTTTAGTTACTACCTTGATTTCTCGCCTTGCCTCTTTTGCTTTCTAACCTTATCCCCAGGTTCACTGATGTTGGCCTTGGGGATCCTGTACTCTTTACTAGACACCATTTAAATTATCTGGTGGAGGCTAAAGTTTTATGAGTCGGAAACTGTAATGGGGGTTTGTCAGGCCTCAAATGAGGGACAAAAACATCCAATGAGACCTAGGGAAGATGGCTGAGGTTGCTAGAAACTGCTGCCAACACAGCCTGCTCTCCATGCCTTGGGAGCATGGACTTTAACTCTGCAGAGCAGTGAGATGGTCTAGATCATCCTCGCATCCTTGGTAAATAAATGCCTAAATAAAGGAATGTAAGAATTTCAAGTAGATAGCTATGAAGCAACATGAAGAAATATGGATGCAATTATATTCACATCACCCTCCTTTCTCACGGGCTTCAAGCTACATGGAAGGGTTGAGGTCAGGAGGATGAGGAAGCAGCAGCTTGGTAGAGAGGCAGGTGGCCAGAGAGAGGCACCAGCTTTCTAGCTTTTGAACGAGGCTAATGCCCCAGGGTCCCCGGCACAGAGGCCAGAAGCCATGCAGTGCAGTGGCCAGGAGTGTATGTCCTGGGGTAGCACAGGTAAGGTAGGAGTTACACCTTAGCTGCTTATTAGTTGTAGAACTTTGGGAAAAATACCAAATCTTGTTGAAAAATCCAGCTTCTTAATAATCCAAAGTATGGTGAAAAAGATATTATTGACCTCATAGACTACAATGAGGATTAAATAAGAATGTAAAAGCTAAAATCCGGTGCCTAATACTAAAAACTCAAGAAATATTAGTTGTTCATACGTACTCTCTTTTAGGAAGAAATGAATAGTGATTCTCCATTTATAATTTAGGTTTTAGGCTCAAAGCGCCAGGTAGATCTCTCTCCCATACCAAGAAAATAAGCAAACAATTTATTTTAGGCATTTTCTAATCCTATGCCCAAACTGAGAATGTTGAGTAAAACAGTCTAGCAGATAATGGGTTTATGGGAGAACTCATAAAGGATTAAGATATCTCTGTGATTCACTCATTTACTTATTCATCCCTGCCTAACTTTCACACTGAAGGATAATTCAATAAATCTTCATCCATCTATACGTTTATCTAGAAAATCAGAGGCAAGTACTTGAGACATCAAAATGTTTGTGGCACTGACAACACATACCACAGTTTATTTCTAAAACAGCTCATCAGCTGTAAATTGTACATTTAAGAATTTATTAAATCCAGTGTTACACAGCCAAACAAATATTGACATGATGCATCATCACAATATGCTCTCAATAACAGCTTTTACATTGCTAACGAGTTTTGCCAGAAAATCAGAGATTTATGCCGGTTTGTCTGCCAATCTTGGCCGCTGTTTCGCATCCAGACAATTACCACAACACCCTCTATAAAGCAAAGCAGATAATAGAGCCTCTTTTCGGATGCTCACAATTCTTTTTGTTGTATATATACTGAAAAAGAGCCTAAGTGCGTCTATACAGATTAATGAATGTTAAATTTCTCAAGCCAAGTGAGATCACAGAAATGTTCAAAAAGCAAGGTTTGAAGTACCCTTTTTCAGTTTGGAAAAATATTTCAATATAATTCTAGGAAAATTATAGCAAGCATGTAATGATTTGCAGGGTAGAGTTTATAATCATATAGCCCTAGGAGCCGATCTCATTCTAACTTTGGACACATTAACCTAAATCTTGGCTGTTTAACATTAAAGAAAAAATTAATACCAGCATTTTGCACAGAGATTAAGGATTAGAGATCATACTTGTGAAGTGCCTAGCACTGTGCCCAGCACATTAAAAAGGTCTTGGTAAAAAACATCTTCATTTCCCATATAGCTATGTGGATTTTGTGGTTTCTGAAATGGGTAAATTTTGGGGACCCAAAGAAATGAGTCTTAATTTTATTTCATCTCCAGCATTTAGCAATTCCCATGATATAGCTAATAATTAATATATGTTAAAAATAGGAGACTGCTTTTCAATTTTAAAAGTGATTAATTCATTTAAGTCAGACTAAATTCTCAACTACAAGAAATGGTGAGGAATATATTCATTAACCACATATTCTAGCAGAAGTTATTAGGCATGAGCTACAAATTGTTGCAATTTTCAAAGTTTTTATCCTCTTATGTAGTCTTTTGATCAAAGTACTTGTTACCTATTACATGCAAGGCAATTTGGAAATCCTGTTTTAGTCACAATCTTATGCTTTTATAAAATCTATACTTTAAATCAGAGACAAATATGAGACTCTGCATTTAACAATTGCTACAATGGGGTAATGTACGAATTGCAATGGTTTCTTAGAGAGTTAAACATCTAGCTCTGCTTGGGAGGAGTGAGGAAAGGCTCCATGGCTTTTAAACTTGAAGAATCAATCCTAGGTTTCTCAGGAAAGACCACTGTAGAACATAAAGGCATAGAGGTGTGAGACCATGGCACAAGAGAGATAATAAATATTTGTAGTTCAGTATAGCTGCAGTGCAAATCAGAGAAGGAAACTGTGAGAAAGTCGTGGTAACAGCTGACTGAACAGTTCATGAAGTGTCTAACAGGTCACATATAGATTTTTATTCAGTAGGATTTCGACTAGTGGAACTACACAATCGTATTTCCATGCCAAAAACCCCATTACAGTAGTGTGAAAGAGGGAACAGAGGGACTAGAAGCTTTTCCAACATCATTTATGAGAGGATGAGAGCTTTTTTTTTTTTTTTGAGAGCTTTAATTATAGTAGATCTTGAGACAGATTTCATAAATGCAATCAAAAAAGAATCTTGTGATGGGTTTGCTATGGCAAAAGAAAGGAATAAAATCTAGTGAGTTCCAAATACCTGGCTTAAGCAATTTGGAAGAATGGTTTAATTACATAGCCTGATTTAAATAATGATTTATCTATCTCCAGTATTATCATAGGGTGGTTCCAGAATTTCTATCTCGGAGGGCTTATGGGCAATAGTCTGGTTAGAAGATTACCAATCTTGTAGTTGCATCTGCAAGATAAATAAAATTACAGAAACATAAATTGTCTGATGGAGCTTATGAATATGGTGCCATAGTCCTGCTCCCATTATGCCAGTCTATGGAGTGGCACCAGAATCATAATTATCTTTATTTGATTGACTTTTACTGTAATGTCCTATGATTTTTACATTTACCACCAAATTTACATCATGTATTGAAAATGCCATTCATGATTATTATATACATATTAAGTACTCTGAAATAAGAATTTAAGCCCTACACATTTTCTTTTATATTTTTAAATTTATAATTCAATACACATACAGATTTGGTATACCGTAGACGATAAAAAAGGTACTAGAAAATTCTACTATGATGAGAAGAGTTTCAAAGTCATAAAAGGGGTCAAATTCAAATCTTAACCTACTTCAGTCTCTTCTGTAAAATGGTGATAATTTGGAATTGTTGAAAATGAGGTAAGTGGAAGTATATCCAAATATCTGACACACAGTGGATGTTCAATACATTTCTTTTGGGTGAATTACTTATGTAAATTATATATACATGTGTACATATCTAAGCACAACTGACATAATATATAAATATGCATATGTATATAGACATATATATATATATGCATATATGATTTACCTATGTAATTGACTGTTTTGTAAACAGCCTTGGGAGCAGTCAACTTAGAATTGCTCCATTAAAGTGTATTAATACTTTCAAATTCAAAAATCTTTCAATGACTTGGGTAAAAGATTATGATAGATTTTTAATATTTTAATTTGGGAAAAGGGGGCTTCAAGGGGACTGCATTTTCTTCCCATTAACTTTTCTTTCAAATAACTAATTTTAGGAAATAAAATATCCATAAAAACTATTGTACTTAAAAACAATGTAAAGGGAGGCTTTATGACCAGAGTCATTAGCTAGCCTCTCTGCACTTAGTCAACTACTAGAAAACCACGAAATGGAATGTATACTTTCCAAGATTCTAGAACATACCCTTGGACTTAATTTTGTTCATCTACAAAGTGAAAGGTTGGCCTTATCATTTTCAAACCCAGCTGCACAACAGAAATCACCAGGACTGCTTTTTGTAAACAGATTCTTATGTAACATGCAAGATTTTAGGATTCAAAACTTTTGAGGTGGTTTCTAGAGATCCATATTTTTAATTCTCTAGGTGGCTCTGATAGTCACTTAGGTTTAGAACCTACTAGCCTACCCAGTTACTTTAATCTCTTTTTTGTTGTTGTTTCTGAAGAGGGACTGGAATTTGGAAGTACATCTTCATTTCTATGACCTACATCTTTGCCCCTGCTCACCTTTTTTTCAACATATGCTATATACTGGCTCAATGGATGTGCTGATTAAGAGCTTTAATAATGAAGTAAGAGTAGACAATACAGCTTACAGAATGACAAATGTATTTTCATAGATATTATATACTAATCATGTATTTAAATACGACATTTCAAAACATTCTGCACAAAGAACTTACAGATCACAATTACTTAATAACAAAATGTCCAGTTCTTTAGGAAAATGTTTGTAATTTAAGGGACTTAGCTACAACAAAATTTTTAAAACCAAAGAAATTACTTTATGGCAGAGGATATCATAACTTACGTAACAAAGCAGGCAGATTTTGTTGTAGACACAGGATGGAGGGAAATCTAATTTAAATGGAAAAATTCAGGGAATGGGGGCAGCCTGGGTGGCTCTGCAGTTTAGCACCGACTTCAGCCTGGGGCCTGATCCTGGAGACCTGGGATCAAGTCCCACGTCAGGGCTCCCTGCATGGAGCCTGCTTTCCCCCTCTGCCTGTGTCTCTGCCTCTCTCTCTCTCTCTGTGTCTCTCATGAATAAATAAATAAAATCTTTAAAAAAATTTTTTTTTTCAGGGAATGGGTATTCATACATTTGAGCATTTTTTGTTTAGAAAAATAAAAACTTCCCAAATATTAGCAGCATACCTTTCTACCTTTACAATTCAGAATTTTACTGTTCGTCTGTCAAATATATGACAGCATCTGGTTAGTTTCTTAAACTTAATTATCAGTGTCACCCTTGAGATGCTGACCCTGTTGCAGTCCTTTCATATTTTTTTCTCAATGAACCTATGGCCTTTGACAGGGAAGGTAACTGAAACACGCTTAGATAAACTGGTCTTAGAGATACTTTATTCATGAGTAATTCAGCAAGTACTTATCGAAAGCCTGCTACATTTCCAGGTCTAGAAAGAGCAAGATAGATACAAAGCCTGCCTCCAGGGAGCTCACCATCTAGACTATAGCAGGCCCAGCACTGGTTCAGAATTACTATGAACTTTCCTTTCATCTTCCAAGATTTATATAGATATTAATTTCCTCTGTAAGGGCAAATAAAATCTTCCCTTATGCATATCATTTTTTAGATTATCATAAGGGGAACTCTGAAGTCTGTGTGTTGACTAAGCCTACTTTGCTTTCTCTGATTGCCCTTCTGCTCCTTCTGACAATGTCATATTTTCTTTCCCTCTTGGTTCTCCACAACACACTCTGTGCTTTTGCCAATCCAGTTGGCTTTTTCTGTGACACTCTTTCTGTTCCCCTTCACTGTCTTTTGTCTCCTTCCTCCTTACTAAAAGACTGGTCATTGGGGCTTTCCTAGGATCCTTTTCCTGACTTCTTATTCATATCAGTGACTAAACTTAACACCTCCTTAAATGTTGGGTCTTTAGTAAGCATAATAATCAGGATTTCCAATTAGCATTTCCTAGAGCTCTGTTGTGAATTGACATCTTTCCAATACTCTCTTCCTGAATGCTATTTAGAAATATTACCCTCAATAAGACAAGGATTTCTTGAGGATTCCTGTTTTAAAGTTGTATTAAGAGACTGATAAAGGATACATAACTCAGCAAAGAATGCTTCTACTTTATTCTCAGTTCCTACCAAGACTGTATTCTGCAAGATCACAGTTAAAACTCTTTGGTGTGGGATATCAATTTTATACATAAGGGCTAGATCAAAAAATTCCATTTTGGGGTCTCTAATATAGTCTGAAACATAAACAAAACCTAAATGATAAAAAGCTGAGATAGTTAACTATTCATCACTATGTCTATGTCCTTTATCATAAAGAATATACAATTAAGAATTCAACTTTTTTTAAGTCTCCAAGTCAGATGCTATCAAGCATCTGGAGCAAGCATGTATGTCTCATGGTCCTTTTATAAAATTTTAACTCAGACACACAGAAAATTTGGTAAACTTTAATTTTCCAAATGTTCTCAGTAAGAATTATCAGAAGCATCCACCACTTAAAAAAATACAGCTGGATAATCCACTGAGCCCAAATGAACTACCTGTTACGTGTTGTGAGGTAGCAATGACAGACTATGATCTTCTGTGGAGATGGTACCCTTTGTGCATAAACATTCCCTTGTCACAGGAAGAGTGTGAATAACAAGAAGGGACAGAGCCACCCTTCATTATTTCATCAGCTACTGGTCTTTTCAAAGTTTTAAATGCCTGATTTCAGTTTTACAACAATACCAATATTTATTTGGAAAGGTCATCCTATGTTCCAAGCAGCAGATATTAACAACTTCCAACACGATCTCTAGGAATAATTCGAAGTTCTGAACCATGCTTTAGGAAAACATTTCCTACACAAACAAATAAAACATAAAGTCAGGTATTTTAAAAATGACAAGTTATCTTAGCATTCCAACAACTATCATAATACAAGATACAAAGAAGTGTAAAGTAAGTAGGTACAGAAGCTCAAGTAACTTTAGAATCTAACTCCATGCTTTTTAATGCCTGTTCCCATTCCTCTCACATTCTCACAACCCAACCATATCTGAAAATTTTAAATAAGAACACTAGCCACAAAAGTGCTAACACATACACTCAGCAAACAACAATGTAACTTAATTTAACCATCAATATTTGCTAATTTAGTACAGAATAAAATACCTAAGGACAAGAAAAAACAGTAAATATAGATTACCACAAATGACCGAAGTTTAGAAACCTGATCTAATCTATTTTTGCTCAATTGCTTGCTGAAATTTTCTTCACGCCCCATGATATACACAATTCAACTTTTAAGGGTAATAATACAACACACAACGTGTTACAATAAGCAGGAACTCAAACAATATGAACTACTGAACATTTCTACAATAAGAAAAAATAAAACCTTTAAACCCAAGATACCTCCACAATAAAATGCCTCATAATTTTCAATAATCTTAATAACATTATATACTTAAAACCACTGATTAAAGCAAAAAAGTTACAATTTTACATCCCTCTTCATTTTCTACATGGCTAAATTTCAATTCCAAGGCCTCATGAAGACACTGTAATTTTGTACAGTACAGATGTACTTCAGAATATAGTAATTTAAACGTAACTACTACTCAAATTGAGATCACACTACATTAAAACATGCTTAATTTTAAAATACTATAATTAGATGATAACCCAACAAAAAGTACATCTAAAAATATAAAATTACCTATTAAAAAGTTTAAGACTACTTTTACTTTGCCTGCTTGTTAGGACATTAATATACCACACTGTAGTTGTAAGTGTGGACTAAGTCTCTTGAAATTTTAATGACCGTACTTCTTTAAAATAATAGTAACAGCTAGCACGTACTGAATGCTACTATGGATAACACAAGCTTAAGCACCTTTAATACTTACTAGTGAGGTTTTGGCTTTCTTGTAGCCAAAAGCATATATAACTGATGCCCGTCACAAAACAAATTATTGCTCAGACACATAGATAAAGACTACTATATAATCCTTAAAAAACAGCTATCATTCTGGTAAAAATCCTCTCGATTCTAATTAGAATGAATTAAATGTTCAGTTTCAATTGACATGTGTAGCCCCATCCACATCTCCAGAAGTTTCAGACAGATACTCACCAGCAGTCTGTGCAGGATTTATTCCTATTCCATCTAGAAAATAAATTGTAAAATTACCTAAGTTCTTTTATTTCTCAAGTTAAAATGGTTTAATACAGTAACAAGAAGAGATCTGTCGCTACAGAGTATACAGGCACAAGCCAAAGAATTTAAATCCAGAAACGTGAATGACAAATCTTTCAGGTAGGTTCCCTGTTGAAATCTTGTTCTTATTATGCATTTACACACACTGCTGGATTAGAGGAGAATATCTGCCAATGCGATGATCCTGATTAAGTTCCACAGAAGACAGTTTTTATTCTATTACACCACACCGAGTGAAAAGTAAAAGTCAAAAGAAGCCTTAGGTCTGTTCTTAATCATTTATGTATTGCTCCTGGGCATAAAATCTTAAGGCCAGGAAAGCCCACAAACTCATTTAATTCAAGTTGCAGGGAAACCTGATGATAGTTTACAAGGCACTTTCCTAACAGCAATTCATTTGTAAATCTAAAACTTTCCCGAAAGTAGGCTAGCTTTCATTTCAGGTAGAGGAACACTTCAATGGGACAACATATAGAATATTTCAGAATGAGAAATTCTGTCACATATAAACTAAAGCATGCTACCGTGCATTAAACCCGTCATATCTGGGCTGCCCTGACTGCAGATGAACCACTGGCCACCACCCACAAATACTACCTTGTATTTCTGCAAGACCATTAAGGCCTTCCTGCAATATTTACTCCTCAACTTATTTCGGTACCTTCTCACAGGGCTAGTTCCATCTCAATTACTAGTATTCTAAGATATTCAGAATTTAAACTATAGACCTAATTGAACGAAATCCTAATTATTTCAAGCTTGTAACAAATAGTTTACTGTCAGGAAAGCAATAGCCAAAACAAACAAACTAACTAACAACAAAAAAGCCATAGCAAAGGTATATTCCCACTCAACTCCTATATTCTAGAAGCATCTACAAATTATTAAAAAACAACACACCTTGTTAATAAATACACAGAAAAGTTATTTTTAGTAATCTGGCATGAAACGGTAAGGACACAAAATACTGTTAAGTGCTACACTATACCAAAAGCATAAAAACCCTGAAAAGAGCTCATTACGGACAATAATCTTGACTCAGTGTTTACAATCACATGTATCATTTATGTTGATATAAATTTTGGTCTTTTTTATTTAAGTCGATTTTAATTAATCTGACTTTTTAAAACAATTTCTATAGCTCTGTGGTAATAGTTTTAAAATGAATTCTTACCATTGGTAATAATTGCACTTGTTGCTGCAGGAACTTTAAACTGAAAGGGAGAAAAAGGAAAAAATACACTTTTTATCTTTATACAAGTCTATATAAATAAAATATATATAAACATATAAAAAATATGTATAAACTATAAAAGTGGTTAGCAAGGATGGCATACATATAATCAATTCTATAATCCTAAAGTGTGATTTTTCTGTTAGGATAAATCATGTCACCAAAGAAAATACTATAATTTGCTTATTTTAATGAACAATATTTTTTAAATACTGGATTTCACTGCCTCTAGGACACCATAGATTACAAAATGCACCTTATTTTATGCATTACAAAAATAGAAAAATGCTGTCAATAAATCTATGATCAATGTTTACTCTTTCAGACTGAGACATACTACTTTTATCATATTTAACACTTGCATAATGAAAAATAAAAAAAATTGCCTAGAACATTTCTAAAATTTGTCTGTAGAAATTGTAATGTTAAACAAATGCTCTCCTGCATTTAACGGAAGACCAACCAAAGCTCAAACTCCTTCCTCAAATTTTCTTTTGAATGTACCATCTAACTATGCCACCAGGAAATAACTAGTTCATGTAGGTGCAGGTGATGTCTACTAGACAATTATGTGATGATAGCCACTTGGCTAACAGAGAAGAGTAAGACCCACTGATCTACTTCCAGAGGTGTAAAAAGATGCATTTTTTTGAATCCAAAAATATGGCATGGAACTTATTAGTAGCTAAAGGGAGAGGTCTTCTTTTAATTCTCTAGAGACCAGCAATTGTCAAAATGTGTTCACGTCCTCATAAGTTCATTCATTTATCTAATGAATATTTACTAAGTACTTCTATGCAATAGACTAGTTTTACAGATATTTTACAGCTGAATTCTGTGATCAAATGAGTTTGGAAAATACTAAGGTAAAGTAGTATTCTTTTCAAAATCCTTTAACATGCAGCTAATACAGTTTACTTAATGTCAAGAAGGTAATGGTGAATGAAGTATTTCCTATACTCTTTAGTCACTGATTGTAATTTTTCATGGTTTTTGTTTTGTGGTTCTAGGGTCTTGGAAAAATACTCTGGGAAATGCTTGCTCTGAGTATTTATAATGGTCACATGCATAGTTAAGAAAAACTAAAATTTAATTTAATTAAAAATCAAGTTTTAAAATAAAAATTTAACTATGCATTAGAACAATAACCTGTTACTGGATTATGTTCCTAAATAAACCTAATTTTATTATCTCTATGGTACATTTTTATTTGTAAATGTCCTCTTAAGGATTTAAAAAACTTAAATAAACCTGGGAAGCCTGGGTGGTTCAGTGGTTGAGCACCTGTCTTCAGCCCAGGGCATGATCCTGGAATCCCAAGATCGAGTCTCACATTGGGCTCCCTACATGGAGGCTGCTTCTCTCTGCCTATGTCTCTGCCTCTCTCTCTGTGTCTCTCTCATGAATAAATAAAATTAAATAAAATCTTTAAAAAAATTAAACTTAAAGTAACTCTGAAATGTGCTTTAATACATAAATATTAAGATTCCTAAAAAATTATTTAAAGAGATTGTAATATCTAAAGAAACTCTGAGCAAATACCCAAATTAATTATAGGACATCTTAGATTTCTAAAACTTGAGTATTACAAAATTTCTAGTTATCCCTACTGAGTGTCTTATTCTTAGATTTTGTCTATTTTAAGATAAGCTATTCATTTTTAGTCACATCCATATAGTGGCAGCATATTTATGAATAAAAAAATGTAAGCAACTGCTAACATAATCTTTCCCTTTTCCAGAATGTAGAACCAACAGTTAAGCCGACATCTGGAGAAGAAGCATCTCTAGTAATGTAAAATTCAGCAACTATTTTCTTCAGCCTATACTACTGACGAGTTTTCTTCTGGATGCAAAGTATTTATTGTTCTTAAATTTTATTTTCTTTCTCAGACCTCCTAAATCTTCTAATTTAGGATGTTAGGCTATTCAGATTTTGACAACTCACTACTTAAATTCTTAGTCCTACTGGGGAATTTTCTTCTTTAAGACATTTTACTAGGGATTTAAATCTACAGACTCTCAGTTTGTCAAGTCAACTCTTGCTCACGGAAAGATCTTGTGAAAGGCCTTCTCATTGCTGCCTGAAAGTCATAACCTTTCTAAATGTGTAACACATGCAATTCATAACAATTATAAGCTACATTAAAACCTCAATAAATATATTCAGGTACGTGAAATTTGTTAAGTTTATTTCCTATTGTATACCTGTTAAGATTTTTTCATACTTTTATCAGAAGACCAGGATCACAAGGCCTTCGCCTTACAAAGTACATATGTAACTAAAATATAATAATATTAATTATAGTTCAAATTGGCCTACTTCTTAAACTGCAATTTGTGGAACTCGCTATGCCCTAGAACCAGAAATAGTTCTTGCATGTGATCTGTGCAGCAGAAAGTAATGCTGAAAAGAAAAAAAAAAAGAAAAAAGAAAGTAATGCTGATGCTGTATTCAGATTTGCTTTCTACTTCTTTCTACTTATTCTCTATGGGTGAAGAAGATTAAAATTGACCATAAAACAAGTACTACACTTTTCAGTTCAATTCTGAATGAGTGATAAATGATGTCAATAATCTGACAAATACATGTAAGCACTGATGAGTTGGCTGATTTTCCATTTATAACTTAAATTCAGAGTAGGATTATGGGGTAAGCCAGTTAATTACTTACTAAAATTATTTTTCTGACTAGAAACTTTTTTGAAGATTTTGAATCAGAACATTTGGATCTGAGTCACTCTAGATTTGTACAGTACTTTTAACTTCACAAAGTATCAGTAAATGAAATTCTATTTTTTTTAAAGATTTTATTTTTTTTTTATTTTTATTTATTTATGATAGAGAGAGAGAGAGAGAGAGAGAGAGAGGCAGAGACACAGGCAGAGGGAGAAGCAGGCTCCATGCACCGGGAGCCCGATGTGGGACTCGATCCTGGGTCCCCAGGATCGCGCCCTGGGCCAAAGGCAGGTGCCAAACTGCTGCACCACCCAGGGATCCCCAATTTATTTATTTTTTAGAGCGGGCATGTGCACATGCATGCACGAGCAGTGGGCAGGGGCAGAGGGCGAGGATGAGAGAAACTCAAGCAGACTCAGAACTTGATCTCACAATCTTAAAACCATATGTGAGCTGAAACCAAGAGTCAGATGCTTAACCAACTACACCAGCCAGGAGCCCCCAAATTTAAAGACTTTTGACAAAGATACTGCTAAACTGCATTTCATACAGGTTGTTCCAAATTCTGTACTTACTTCTTCTGCTGCAAACTTTAAGACTGCTGTGAAAGGTGTACTTTCAGGAACACTAAGTCTGCAAGAAGAATTAAAAAGAATTTTTTAAAAAGGTGATTATTCTTAAAGCCCCTCATTCCTTATTTTGGCTAATGTAGTAGAGCTGGACAAGGGAGTCTTTTGAGGCTGAAAGTTGTCTATTTTGCATGCTATGTTCATTAACTTTAAAATGAGAAAAAAAAAGCAATTAGTTTTATAGCTGAAATGATGCGCACAGCTCCACCTGAAAATTAACCTATAAAGGAAACTTTATATATTTTTAATATTTTGATTCAAACAGGTCTAGCATATAGCCTGATGCTTTTATTCACAAATGGATTTCAAAAAGTTGCATCTCTTCTAGGTCTTTAGTCCCCTTTTCCATCTCCAGTCCAAACACCTCTTCACCAGATGCAGGAAGGTCATTTTCATCATAAGAGGCTATCTGGGAAGCATCAACACTCCCTCACCTTTTGATGAACCTTTCTGTGTGCGTTTAATAATCATGTCTAAAATAGTAGACTAAGTTGATGAAAATGAGTATGTTCACTATGATAAAATGTGAAGTGATCTTCTACCTTTAAATCATTATCAGAAAAAGGGCTTATTAATACAATCTGAAAAAATATTTTGGAGGGTAACGTGTGATTTTGTCACTAACTTGTACAGTGTTAAGTATACAAAAAACTACTGATTAATGATTAATCAGCATGAATTAATTAATCATTATTAATTTGTATGAATTTTCCAATTTAAAAACTAAAAACAGAATTGACATTATACCCTAAGAAAACACTTAAAAACACAGAAAAGAGGTTAAAAATATATATAAAAAACTCCTAATGTGAAATAAATATTCATTCAAGACTAAAAAACAGAGTATCTTTCAGAGGGAAGTGACTGGCAAGCTAACATTTCTCTTTGTAACTCCTGTTTGTCACCACTATATTATTCTTTAATGTTTTAATAAATTACCATCATGTAACATCTTAGATATGTGTCCCACTTCTTCACTTAGTTTACAGATCTCTGAATATAAAAATCACTAGCTGCCACAACACATCATAATAGAAGTATGAATAGATTCTTGGCTGCCTCCATTCTATTTTTCCAAAATACCACTAAAAGGTGAAAACGGAAATCATTTTTTTCCCTTTTCTTTCCTTGTTTTTTGGGAGACAATTAAAACAAAGTTCTAAAGGATAGCCATTTGTTTTAAAAACATCTAGTAAAATGAGAATGTGACAGTTTACAAAGTGGGGAATTGTATTTGGCAAATATTTCTGTAGTACATTTACAGTTTAGAAACTGAGATTCGTTTTCCTGAACCTCTGCTTCAAAGGAACTTCTAAAACCTTAAGGTTTCAATTCACTTGTGAACTAAAGACAGGGTATGTCCCTGTGATACATACCTAAATGTCATACTGATATTCATTAAAATAGATTTTTACTTGTATCTTTTTTTTTAATTTTTATTTATTTATGATAGTCACAGAGAGAGAGAGAGGCAGAGACACAGGCAGAGGGAGAAGCAGGCTCCATGCACCGGGAGCCTGACGTGGGATTCGATCCGGGGTCTCCAGGATTGCGCCCTGGGCCGAAGGCAGGCGCTAAACCGCTGCGCCACCCAGGGATCCCCTTACTTGTATCTTAAATTCGTGAGACTGTCCAAAGATAATCCAATAAAACATAAAATGAAAACACATTTTAATGCATGTTCTAAGTGACAGAGAATTACAAAGGAATTGGGAATTGCAACCCCACAGATTTTTATCTAGATTTGAATTTGTTTTGTTGGCCAATTGCATCATTTTGCAAATCCGGCACTGAAACACTACATTGGTATTTTGAAAAAAATGAGAATTATTCTTTATGTTAAGATAAATTTTAAAAGTAAATTACTGGTAAAATTTGTCTATTTAATAAATATTACATATAAGCAGAAATATGACAGAACTTGACAAGTGCTGTTACGAAGAACTAAGAATAAAGTTTCTATAGGAAACTGAAGAACGGTGAAATGTAACTCCCTGGACAATTACAGAAATCTTTACTGAGGTGACATTCTGATTATTAAAGGGTGTTGTTTGTCCAGAAGTGGTGGTCATAAGACTGCATTCCAAACATAAAAAAGAACATGTGTAAAAGCAGGGAGGATTAAAGGGCTTGCTTGTCAATCTGGGAACAGTGACTGAAGCTTTGATTAACTATGGTTGTAAGGGAAGGGGAGAAAAGAGGTGGGAAGTAAGATTGGAAAGATAGGACTCAGACTGAAAGAGTTAAAGGTATATTTAATTCATCCTATAAACATGAGCATATCTGATTTAACATTTCCATAATTTAATGGCAATACCAAGAGTTAATCTATCAAAAAACAAAACAACAATAAAACCTCTGATATTCCCCAAAATAAATCTGGAATTGAAACATCCTTTTTAGGGCAGCCTGGGTGGCATGGCGGTTTAGTGCCGCCTGCAGCCCAGGGTGTGATCCTGGAGACCCGGGATCGAGTCCCACGTCGGGCTCCCTGTGTGGTGCCTGCTTCTCCCTCTGCCTCTGCCTCTGCCTCTCTCTCTCTTTGTGTATCTTTGTGAATAAATAAATAAAATCTTAAAAAAAAAAAATCTTAAAAAAAAATCCTTTTTAGAATTCAACTATTAGTAATGTTAGAAACTCAAAGCACAATTATCTATCAAAGCATTTATTTACTGGCTTTGCAAGTGACAAGTGACATTAAAAAGCCAAAGCAAATTCTCCCGCAAATTTTACGAATGGCATTTAACAGTACCCAAGTACTAGTTACCACTTACTTCGAATACGAAGTATAGCAGAATTAACTTTACATACATGCACATGTCATACATATTTTATATACACACATATCCATATACAGATTATACATACACACCAAACAGTAGGTATGTCTATTAAATTCATTCAGTCATGAATATTAATTGAACTAGTAAAAAGTTCTGGGCACTCTTACAGATACTACTGCTGTCCTACTCTGTCCTTTTTCCCTCCTGTTCTAGAGAATTATCTACACACTGATGAGAATAATCCTATAAAGGGAGAAATCAAAGGTGGTGAGGAGAGAGGGATCTCTGGACTCCCATCTACTCTAAGCTTGAGAAGACACAAGTGCCCAAGTGGCACAGCTTGGTTTTTCATAGGAATAAAATCATGTGTTCCTTTGTAAAAGGATGATGAAAAGAAATTATGGGTTTATAAACATAACAATAGCTTTACAGATGTGGTGATGGAAAGATGCATCTTCCTCTGATGGCTTCAGCAAAAGAGAAAAAAAAAGCATTGTAGAAAGTATGAATAGATTTTTAAAAAATCCTTTTAGAGAATAAAGAGATAGGAAAACTTGGGAACTGTAACATAGTGTTAGGTACTATTGAGCACAGTTATGAATTTTATACAAGATCCATCAACCTAGGATCCTACGCCTGGGTGGCTCAGTGGTTGAGTGCCTACCTTTGACTCAGGGCATGATCCCAGGGTCCTGGGATCGAGTCCCACATCGGGCTCCCCATAGGGAGTCTGCTTCTCCCTCTGCCTGTGTCTCTGCCTCTTTCTCTCTCTCATGAATAAATAAATAAAATCTTTTAAAAAAATCCATCAGTCTAGTTATAATTTTCAGTAAAGACCTTTAGTTATGTAGGGAACATAGTGGCTGAGTTCAGAGGTGGTGTTTCACCAAGCAAAACATACTGGGGAAAGAACACCAGAGTTGAGGTGAGTGGACCCACCAGAGAGTAACTGGACCATGGACTCTAAGAGAGTAAGAAGAAAAGGAATGGGGTAAAGCAGTGGAGAGAGGGTAATGATTGATTTAAAAAGAGATGTGATCAATGAATTAAAAGAAACATTTTGGGCAGCCCAGGTGGCTCAGTGGTTTAGTGCCGCCTTCAGCCCAGGGTGTGATTCCTAAGACCGGGGATCAAGTCCCACGTCGGGCTCCCTGCATGGAGCCTGCTTCTCCCTCTGCCTGTGTCTGTGCCTCTCTCTCTGTCTCGGTGTCTCTCATGAATAAATAAAATCTTAAAAAAAAAAAAAAGAAAAGCAAAGAACTTTTTTTTTTTTTTTTTTACAGAAAAAATATTAGAGTAACTCAAATTTAAAAAGAAAACAAGGTCATCCACAAGGGAATACTTGAAAATGACACCTTAGCTGGAGCAGTTACTGAAGGCCTTACGGTTCTAGGCTGCAACCATAACTATGTGAGATAAGATGAAAGATTTACCTGGAGACGAATGATCGAGAAAGCTTAAGGCTGGGAGTTGCATGGGTCAGATAGTTAAGTCACTGAGGCTGATGACAACTGTTAAGAGTTTCGTTAGGTAGGCCTTGATACTAGTTATATTAACTATGAATAAAATCCTACTGAAGTCTTGCCCTTTACCGCATCTTATGCGACTTCCGGCAGCAGTAACCTCAATAATCGTTTGTCTAAAATCACAGAAGATTCCGGGTGAGTATGTTGTTAAACCTGTGCCAACCCATCACTCAACTGCTGAAGGAGAAAACTAGGGCCTCGCGTGCCCTATTTCTGCACTCCCTATTCCCACTTACCACTCTTTATTAAACCCCAACATAGAAAATGTATGATTTGAGGACCAGTACTTTGTGACGCCCGGCTGTTGAGTCACTTGCACAGGAACCAGAAGCCTGACCGTACTCCACGTTCCAGTAATTTCAGAACCTGGACGGGGCTGTCTTCCCTTACTTCCCGTTAGCAGCTGGTCAAAGCAGCAAAGCGCCTTTCCAATCAGAGCAGACAGGGACTGTTCGCGGACCCTCGCAAATCATTAGAGCCCTGCCACACGTCCCCCCGCTCCACCCTCCACCCTCCACCCTCCACCCCCGCCCCGGGAGCCCCGCGGGCCGGTCGGCTAGCAGCCGCGGCGTTCCCGTCCCGTCCCGTCCCGTCCCTGCTCCCTCGCGTCTGCGTCTCCGTCTCCACTGCTGGGGTGGGGGGAAGCTCCAGGAAGGGCAAGGGGGAAGGGAAGGGACGGGATGCAGCCTGCTGGGGTGGGAGAGCGCCCGGAGGCCAGCCTGGTCACCGCCTCTCCTCCCGCAGCCCGCAAGGCCCACCGCCGCCCGCTACTCACACTTTGTAAGGCAGCCGCGGGTCCGACGTCAGCGTGATCTTAAAGGAAACCTTCGACCTGAGGAGGGAAGCCAGAGTGAGTTAAAGCCGTGCAGCAGGGCCAGGGGTTGAGGTTGGGGTCAGCACACACTCACATCGTGGAGCCCTGCGGACCGACACCCCCGCCGACGCCGCCTGCTCGCCCGGGGCCGCGCCACCCCCGCCCCCCCGCCCCAGGCCCACGTCTCCCTCCGCAACCCGGGGGCCTCCAAAGCTTGTGTTGTCTGAGGCACTGCCTGAAAATCGGCTTCGGTTGCTTGTGCTGGGCGGAGCCTCCGTGTTGCAAAGAGCTACTCATTTAGCATTTAAAGTTCTGAGACTAGAGCATGGATCGTATGGAGGAATATTTTTCGAACTGCGGTTATTTCCTGCCGTATTTCCAGTCAGGCAATACAAATGTGGGAAGAGACGGCGGGACGCTAGGTCCCAGCGGGCAGCTTGGGGCGGAAGTGAGGGCACAGAGTAGGCGGGCGCGGCGGGGCGCGGCGGGGCGCGGCGGGGCGCGGCGAGGGGCGGGACGCGGGCGGGACGCGGGCGGGGCTGGGGGCTGGGGGGCCGGGGGGCTGGGGGGCCGGCCTGCCGCGCAGTTGCTAGGGCAACCTGGTCGCCGAAATCCTGGAGTGTTGAGTTCAAGAAGCTGGAATCTTCGCCTCTCTTTAGTATTAGCATTCTTCTGTCTTTCCAGCAATGCAATCCTGTTGTATCTTGCATTTCAACATTTTTTTCCTTAACGCTAGGCAATACTGATGTCAAGTTTCAACAGACGACAGAGGAATAAAGTTGGTGAGAAAGGTAAGATCCCTGTGCTAGAAGAGCTTGGAATATACATGGAAAGGGCAATCCAGGGAGGCCTGGGTGGCTCAGCGGTTTGGCGCCTGCCTTCGGCCCAGGGCGTGACCCTGGAGACCCGGGATCGAGTCCCACGTGGGGCTCCCTGCGTGGAGCCTGCCTCTCCCTCTGTGTCTCCGCCTCCCTCGCTGTGCACGACCCTCACGAATAAATAAGTAAAATCTTTAAGAGAAAGAGCAATCCGTGAGCGGGATTTCACTAGTTTGTTGTGTGGTCTAATAGTATTGCACCAGGGAGCTGGGGCTGGGGCGCCGATCATGAGCACATCTATTCAATTTAATAACAAACTTTGAATCCTTTCTAGTAAAGTTCAGTGCTGCGGATGCTAGAATGGGTAAGAGGGTAGATGCCAACCCTCCATGGTCTAACAAGTTCTTGTATAGTGAAGATAGACCGTATATGCCCTCTGAAGTCTACTACAAATGTAAACATCTGTGTTCGCAAAAATAAACATCCCTCTCCAATGTCTGTAATTCCCTTTTTAAGAAGTATTGCAATGAATTATAAGATAGGAAACAAGTAGGTACTAAAATACTGAGGAAATCTAGATAATCTTTAGGCTATTATGTTAAGATTTCTAAGGAGAGATGTCTAAGAGGAATAGGGAAAGAGCTGCAGGAGGAATGTGAAAGACCAATTTCCGTAATTTTGTGTCAGTGCTGTTCTGTGGCGACAGCTCCCCGGGGAGAGAATGCAGACTCTGACTTAGGAAAGAAAGGCTTCAGTATGATGCATGGCACCTGATTTTTTTTTTTTTTTCCGATAAGAATTCTTAGTGGGAGTTTTATTTCAATGTGTTATAATTTTATTTTCAAATGAAATTTACCTAGATATCAAGGCAAATTCTCAGACTTATTATTAATTTATTTTGTCAGTTATCATGCTCATTCTTCACTTCTAAAAACGCGGGTCTTGCTATCTAGAAAGAGATTGAGGCAAATGATTTGGGGATTGACAGGTACAGCTGTCAATCTATGGGATTCGTTGGTATGACTAAAATTTTTGAGAGTAGCAGTAAGAAGAAAACTACTGATTGTGTCTACCTGGTGTCAAATAGCCAAAATAATGAAGAGATTAGAGTAAGTACCTGAAGAGAAAAATATATATATTTTTAAAGATTTATTTATTTATTCATAGAGACACAGAGAGAGAGAGGCAGAGACACAGGCAGAGGGAGAAGCAGGCTCCACGCAGGGAGCCCGATGCGGGTCTCGATCCCAGGTCGCTAGGATCAGGCCCTGGGCTGAAGGCGGCGCTAAACCGCTGAGCCACTCAGTCTGCCCAGAAAAAATATTTTGTTCAGAGTTTTTATTGTACTTATAAAAAAAGTACTGAAGACAAGATTCAACACCAGACAGTGTGACTTCAGTACTTACATTCCATTGCTTCTTCAGAAAACATATTAATATATCAAAAGGACAAGCGGAAAACATTGTGTTCAAAATTACCTATTCCTAAATGTTTAGAATTCTTTCCCACCATACTCTAACTCTCCTACCCCTGTATCAGTGCCCTCAGAGTCACAGTAATTTCTAGAGGCTTCTGAGTTTTATTTTTCTTGATACCAGAAAAGAAATGATACATAGATTCATTTATACTTAATGTTTTTTGTTCTTTTAGATTTTGCTAAGGCATTTAGCAAAATTTGGCAAATATGTCAGAAAAAGAACCTTATTTATTGAAACATTAAAGTGTTGAAGTGCATTTAATGACTGTAAACAAAAGCAAACTCTGGATTTTAGGAGGTAATTGGCAAATGCAACATTTTAAGGCAACATACAGCATAAACGGTCTAATGTGTTTTGGAAGGATTCCAATTAGTATCATGTAGAGGCAGAAATGATTACAGAATGCACACTGTGACCATATTTGAAACCATTAAATATAAATGAACATACAAATATTCTGTTTGCAAAAGCATATAAATTTCTCATTATTAGAAAGGAAATGGAGGGAAATTAAATTTGTATAAAAACTAAAAAGATTTGCTTAGGTAGTCATAAAAATCCTTCTTACCTTCACTTATCTGTAACCAGCTTTAAATAAAATAGAAAATGTCAGATTTGGAAGCAAAAAAAAAAATTGTCTTCTTAACTTTTTCACCCTAACTCGACTATATTTATGATTATGACTAAAATCACCTGATACTTGAGTCCCATACAGGGTGCTGATCTTACCACCCTGAGATCATGACCAAAACCAAGAGTTGAATGCTTAACCAAATGAGCCATCCAAGCACCCTTGTACTAGATTATTATGATTCCATACCCTTCCCAAATTTTCCTGAAATTAAATGAGGAAAAAAGGGCTTTTCTTAGGAAGGTTCATTGTTTGACTCTAAGCTTTATAAATGTGAAACATGATCACAAGACTTGCAATATTTTAACTACAGAATTTATAAAATACTTCCTTATGAGAAAACTTTTTAAATTATTAAAAAAAACAGGAATTTACCAATCTTATATAATTAAATTTTCTCTCTAAATATTGTGTGAATTATTTGTTTAATGAGAACATTACTTGTTAGAAAAATTAAAATAGCTTCTTACAGATCTTTTCCAAACACAAGATTGTGGTTTTTCATACATATGTATTTATTCATTCAATAGCTATGAAGTTAGTACTATTACTATTCCATTTTTAGAAGAAGAAAGTAGCACACAAAAATTAAATGACTTATCCTAAGTTTAAATAAGTGGTTGAAATGAGATTGAACTCAGAAGTCTGATATAACACAGGGTTTTATTCACTATAAGAGTTTAAGGATCTAAGCTAGATCCTTAGCTAGTATGAAACAATTCTTTGAGGTAGCAAATATTGTTATCCCTTTTAAATTTATTTATTTATTTATTTATTTATTTATTTATTTATTTATTTATTTATTTATTTATGATAGTCACACACAGAGAGAGAGAGAGGGAGAGGCAGAGACACAGGCAGAGGGAGAAGCAGGCTCCATTCACCGGGAGCCCGACGTGGGATTCGATCCCGGGTCCTCAGGATCGCGCCCTGGGCCAAAGGCAGGCACCAAACCATTGCGCCACCCAGGGATCCCTGTTATTCCTTTTTCACAGATAAGGAAGGCAAGAGAAACTAATCTTTATCAAGGTCACAAAACTAGTAAAATGCCAGAGCTGGTCTGGGAACCCTGGCCGATTGGATTCAGAACCTATACTCTTCAACATGATATGTTGTGAATCTATGATCACTTATTTATAAATATTACACTTAATTATAGATACTCTTTTTCCCACTTCAGCCTCCAAGTCAGATTTATCCTGTGCCAGATATAATAATTGTTATTCTTCTTATATAATTGTAGAATTGTTTTATATTATGTTGAAAAGGAATTCAGAGAGCTCAGTATAGACAGTACCATTTCTAGAGGAAGCCAGAGACAGAAGAGTACATATTGAATGAAACCATTTGTATGTATGGTTCAAAACCAACAAAATTAATCTATGGTGTTAGAAGTGAGAATGGGGCATAGTGACAGAAGTATATAAGGAGCTTCATGGGTGTTGATTATACTGCTGTATTAACTCTATGAAAATTCAAGGGTTTGAATTGAACCCAATACTTAGGGTTTGTATACTTTGTGTGTATTCTATTCCAATGAAAGTTTATCCTTGAAGATTCTAAAGACTAAAAGAAAAGCACAGTTACAAAAAAATGACTGGGAGTGATACTGGAATTTTAGTGGGCAGAGTGTCAGAGGACTAGCAATGCTAAATGTAGAGTGGGAAAGAGTAAAAATAGTGTATTTTCAAGGTAGGCAAATACAATGGAAATCAAGAAGAGATTAACTTTTCATTTTTTCCTAGTACTTTTCAAGACTTAAGTTTTTTTTGAAAAATCATGTAATAGCCGCTACCCTTTTCATATATTTGAATTTCCAATCAGTACAGTAGTATCAAGGTATATTTGTGGCTGTTATACTCATGATAACCTTACATGTTCATAACAGGTATTAGCCATTTTCCTATTTAGACTTTATATGAAACATATATTAAAGTACATATCGAATTAATATTTACTTTTATTATTTCTCTTATGTATTACAGATAGGACATGATACAGATTTTTAAAGACTATGTGTGTAGATAGTTTGTATTATCCAGGAAACTATATTCAGGATTAGAAAGCATTAAAATGTTTTCAATAGGGATCCCTGAGTGGCTCCACGGTTTAGCGCCTGCCTTCAGCCCAGGGCATGATCCTGGGGTCCCGGGATGGAGTCCTGCGTCAGGCTTCCTGCGTGGAGCCTGCTTCTCCTTCTGCCTGTGTCTCTGCCTCTCCTTTTCTGTGTCTCTCATGAATAAATAAATAAAATATTTTAAAAAAATATTTTCAATAAAAAAGCATTGAGAAGCACTGATTTATATAATCCAATATATTTATAATGGATACTAACTTCTCATAGCCCAATCTATGGTGAACTAAAAATATAATTCATTTTTTCTTTCTCTCTGTCTCATTCTGTTTCAGGCCAATTTCTACCTACTGGCACGAATTTAACCTGATTTTTCTCCACCAAATCAAAGTTTTCTTAGTCAAATTGGGATTTCTAGATCCGATATGGTTCCTTTACAGTTCTTATTGGGGTTATATCTAAAATATGGGCTTTCAGAATATCTGTTTGTTTGTCATCATCTGTCCATATACCCATTGTAATTTATATCCACTGACATCATCTGAGATGAGATATCTGCTATCCCATTATTCTTTGAGGATATATCTCCTTTCTCTGAGGATACATCCTTTGTGAAGGGTGGCGAGGTGTCCTCAGGTCGAACAGTCCAATCTAAGGGATATAAGAGATTACTCTGTGAATGTAGGAAACAGCAGGGCTGAGTCATCTTTGACTAGTTGTAATGTCTTTCTCTTTCTGGAATGTAGGGGGGACTTTGTTGCTTTCCTGGTTTCCACTGGAGCAAGAACTAGGTATCTTCTCTGGGGTTCTGTAATTCTGCAGGGGTTGTTTTCCTAGGGATCAGGAAGTAGGTCCATTTTTTTAAAGGAGTATCTTCCATGTCCTAACTTTATGATTTTCTTTTCCTCCTTACTTTAGCCCAGATTAGTTTAACAGCTTGGCTAGAGAAGGTTAAGAAGGCAGCAGAGGGAAAAATGTATATGGCTCAGAAATTATGCCTTCAAGTATCTACTTTATATGTTTTGCAACTCACAAGCTTAGAATTATCTTATCTTGCCCTCTGTTGCCTGACGCTGTTTTCCTCTCTGTCAAGTACTGGAGTACTAGTGTCTTTGAGCAGAAGAAAGAATACTGAAGTAAAGATTTAAAAGTGGGGCGGGGGGGGGGGGGGAACGGGCGGGGCAGACTTCTATTATTACTTGGAAATATTTTCCTGATACCTCCGTGGTGCAGAATTTAAGGTCCAGAAATTATAAAATCACTTTGGGGCAAAATAGATCTTCCAGGTTTCCTGACTGCTGTTCTGTTCTAGTGCACAGGGATATATGCTTTGAAGATACTAAACGATCTAGTAATTCTACTATTGGTGAAATCAGGTATTCCTTAAAACGTCACAGACACAAAGCTGTCTTACTGATGAGATAAGTTTAGGAATATTTACATTGTTCCTGTTAGGTATATGGTAAAACTATTTTCTCGGGTATGTAATCGGGTTCTCTTCTTTAATTCCTACTATTTTACTTCCTAGCATAAGAAAAAACACATCCTTAAATGTGGAATTGTAGATGAACTTTATCAAAAGATCATTCTCACATCAAAACAAATCCTCTAATTAGTCACTGAGAAATTGCCACTTGTATATTGAAGACATGTGCCCCTTCAGGCTACACTGCATTGGGTAGGCAGGTTTGGTGGTGACCTGGAGAGAGTTCTCATTTCTGTCTAAAGTTCCTATGCCAGGGGCAGCCCCGGTGGCACAGCAGTTTAGCGCCACCTGCAGCCCAGGGCGTGATCCTGGGACACCCGGGATCGGGTCCCACCTCGGGCTTTCTGCATGGAGACTGCTTCTCCCTCTGCCTGTGTCTCTGCCTCTCTTTCTCTGTGTTTCTATGAATAAATAAACAAAATTTAAAAAAAATAAATAAAGTTCCTATGCCAGAGTCTTACTGAGTCCTTTCACAGTAGCCTATGGGGCACTTATTTCATAATTAATCTATATGTAGCAGAAATAATATTGCAAAAGAAGTAAATTTCGTATAAAATTACACAAGTCCTTGAAAGTTTCTCTTCCTTATTCTTTTTTTTCTCTTCCTTATTCTTAATCCTATTCTTAATAATGTCAAATAATGATCAAAGGCATTTTAGAAATAAAATTACAACGACATAAGAAAATAAAAATGATAAAGAGTGATTTAAAAATAAAAAATAGGAGACAAACATGGATAGATGAATATATTATTTAGAAAAGAAACCCGTTTATTTCAATTAAAATAGATTATTTTTATAAAAATAAAATGAAAAATGATAACTGATACGAGTTTACAAATAAAACAGTAGAAATGTACTTCAAATTGAAGCATGTGCCTTCTTATAATAATACAAACTGCTTAGTCTCTAAGAAGACAAAACTTTATTTCCATATATACTGGAAATTTCCATTTAATATTTTTGTAAATTGAATGAACTTAGTAGTTATTTCTTTTTTTGAAATTTTTACTTATTTATTCATGAGAGACACAGAGAGAGGCAGAGGGAGAAGCAGGCTCTATGCAGGGAGCCGGATGTGGGACTTGGGGGACTCCGGGATCATACCCTGAGCCGCAGGCAGACACTCAACTGTTGAGCCACCCAGGCATCCTTGAACTTAGTAGTTATTTCTTTTTTTTTTTTTTTTTAATTTTTTTTTTTTTTATTTATGATAGTCACAGAGAGAGAGAGAGAGGCAGAGACACAGGCAGAGGGAGAAGCAGGCTCCATGCACCGGGAGCCCGACGTGGGATTCGATCCCGGGTCTCCAGGATCGCGCCCTGGGCCAAAGGCAGGCGCCAAACCGCTGCGCCACCCAGGGATCCCAGTAGTTATTTCTTAAAGGGAAAATGAAATTGCCTTTTCTTATCGTCTTATTTTACTGTTGTATAATATTCTATCTTGTAAATTCTTGCCCTAGATTTTGTTTTTGTTTAAATTAGGCTCCATTCCCAGTATGGAGCCCAATATAGGGCTTGAACTCATGACCCTGAGATCAAGATCTGAGCAGAGAAAAAGAGTTGGATGCCTAACTGCTTGAGCCACCCAAGAACCCCATAGATTTGTTCCTAATTAATATTTCCTGTTTTTAGTTTTCCATATGGGATTATATGACATTTGATTTTATTACAATGTTTAATTTTTTGTAATTTACCCTAAGAATTAACACTGTCATAAGACCTCTGTTTTAAGTTATTTTAGAGTATTATTAGTTGTCATTATATAGGTTAGTCTCTGAGACACTTTGAATGTATTAAAACTGGTGTGACATCTTAATTATATAAGAATTGTATCATCACAAGAACATTAGAAAGTATAAAACTCATTGGTAAAGGTAAAGATAGAGACAACAATATTGTATTACTCTAATGGTGGTGGGCAAATTGCTTCTATTTCTACTATAAAAGTCAAAAGAGTAAAGTATTAACAATAAGTATAAATAATGTTAATGGATAACATAAGTAGATGGAAATTGTGAGAACCAAAGCAAGGAACAGTCAATGATAATGTCTCCTTACATTTTCATAGCCTTTTGTTCTTTTTGAATTGCTTTTACATTCACTGCCTTATTTGATGTTTAAAATAAAACCTAGAAAGCATTCAGGGTGGATATCATTATCCCTTTTAAAAATGAGAAAATAAACAAGAAGAGATATGTACAGGCCTAAGGTCATGCACATGGTTTGTGAGAGAATGGTGAAAAAACAGAATCATTATTTTTTTTTTTTTTACAAAACTTATCTAATTTGATCCTATACAATGTTTATTTATAGTATTAAGTGCAAATAATTGCATTGATAATTCATTTGATGAGCTTTTCAAGGAGTTCTTACTCAGTTTTTATTTTCAGCACATAGAATAGTATCTGGCATAGAGCACTACTTCAATCAATATTTATTTAGTGAATTGATATTAGCTTAAATGTGTTATAGATTGGTAGCGCATCCTAAGTGTGGTAATATTTTTAAATTTTATTACCTACAATAATAAATGCTCTTAATGCAGTACATTATACATTTTGATGCTTGCATTGTTCTTAAGGCTTATCTATTCAGAGGACAGGACTACACTCAATTTAGTGCTTCTGGAGAAAGTCAAGGTTAGAAAAGGCTAATTAAAGATTCTTATCCAATATGATGATATAAAGAAGCCATTCAAATAAAAAAGTATTTGAATATCCTCATACATTCCCTCACCATACTTTATGTGATGTGTTTATCTGAATCAAAGACCCTGCAATCGAAATCTCATTATTCATTCTTCTAGGATTGTATACTTCTCCGAGATGAAGGATTGCTCTTTGGTATTAACCTTTCTTGTAGCTTTCAAGGTGGTGGTGTATAACACAGGGTATTGAACTAATAAGTGTTCTACTTGGTGCAAATACAAATGGTTCAACTCCTATTATCCTAATTACACTTTCATGTGTTCTGTTTGTCCCCTGCAGCCAGTTGAGCTTTGGACCCTTGGTGTAAATGGCATGATATAGAGAAAGCATTTTTTTTAAAGATTTTATTTATTTATTCATTAGAGACACAGAAAGAGAGACTTAGACACAGGCAGAGGGAGAAGCAGGCTCCATGCAGGGAGCCTGACGTGGGTTTCCATCTCAGGTCTCCTGTCTCCTGGATCATATCCCAGGCTGAAGGCGACGCTAAACTGCTAAGCCACCAGGGCTGCCCTAGAGAAAGCATTTGTAATTGCAATTCCACTAAGCCAAAAGAAGCACATGAATACTTAATATGTGTTTTGAAGTTATAATGTAGAAAACAGAAATCTTAAAGACAAAAAAAAAAAAGAAATCTTAAAGACCCAAATAACTATGTGAAAGCCTTACAGGCTTAACAGTTATGTACATGAAGAGGAATTGATCTTAAAAGTTTGACTTGAAACAGCTACTTTAGATATTAGAATGATCTAATCTAGATTATTTTAAAACTGTTCATTGCTACAGAATTTTAGTGTTTCAAGTAAGAGTTTTAGAAATCTTGCAAAGGGGATTGGCTGCCTGCTGTGACAATATTATCATTGCCTGCAATTCTGAGTGCCTTTAGGCACCTCTGATCACATTGGTTTAGTTAATTTTATACCAAATCTATAGTAATTCCTTTAATACTTCCTTTTTTTTTAATTCATAGCTATCTTTTCTCTTACTTTCTGAGGTATTAAAATAACTTCTACAAAATTTTAATTGTTTTTTTGGAGTTTTTTTGCATGTTATTTTTGTTTACTTTTTGTTTTTTGGGGGTCTTTTTTGGGCTTGCTTGTTTTGCTTAGTAGTTTAATGGACTTTCAATGATAAATGAACAGATCACAAACTTGTAATTGACAAGAATTTCTTACTATTACAGAGAAAAAAGAATATTTTTCATCTGTCTTAAACAGTTATTGGGAATATTTTCTACATTTAGAGTAGGATGAAATATTCCACCTATGTCCTACTTATTTTGTGATTATTAAATAAAATTTGCTCATAACGTTTTATTTTTCCTACCGGAAAAAAACAGTCATTACTTCCTAAGAGATTTACCATATCCTGGCACTTTTTTATATTCTGATTCATTGTTAATATGAACTTCAAATTTCTATTACAAGAAATATATGCTATCTTTTTTTTTTTTTTTTTTTTTTTTATTTACTTATGATAGTCACAGAGAGAGAGAGAGGCAGAGACACAGGCAGAGGGAGAAGCAGGCTCCATGCACCGGGAGCCCGATATGGGATTCGATCCCGGGTCTCCAGGATCGCGCCCTGGGCCAAAGGCAGGCGCCAAACCGCTGCGCCACCCAGGGATCCCCAATATATGCTATCTTAATAGATATTTGCGTAATATAGTTTTTTTCCTGCTTACTTCTATGTCTCTTCAAACAAGGCTCATGAATACAGTCATTCTAATATGACTGTTATGTAGCATGAATATTAAGTTAAAGACATTTGTATCCAATACATCTTATCATAACATAAAATTCAAAGATTTTTCACAATACATTAAAGCATTTCTTACAGGAAGCACAATAAGGAGCATTTTATTTATAAACTAGGTTAATGTCAGAGGAAAGAGTATTAACTGAGATGTTAATTTTGATGATATAAGCTTACTATTATTGTCCATCTTCCTAGAATATTTCTCAATCATCATGTTATGTGTTAAGAGCTATTATACATTCTATATCTACTTGTATTATTTATGTTTTTTGTTTTCTGTATTTTGTAATATTTTGACATCTTGAAATGGTTGATGCATGAAATGGAGAGGCATCCCTTTCAGGGATGGCCAGTTCTTACAGATAGCAAAGGGCTCAGCTAGGAGCATACCTCTCATCTGCAGACCAGCTAATCTTAAGGAGCCTACAGCCCCAACCACCTCCTTATCCAACTCTTACACACCAGCCAACATTTGTTCTGCCCTAAATGAACTCAAGTTCCGGAAAACCTGAGACCACTTTTATAGCCCAAAGCCCACCAGGATTATGCAAATTAACCAACTCTTAACCTGTTTACCCTGTTCTGCCTGCATTCTCATGCAGATATCCGTATCTGCCCTAAGCTTTCTCCTGCTTCTGCCTCCTGCCCCAAATCTGGTGTTATTCCATGTGGGCTTGCATAGTGCGATATATCTTCTCTTCTTGAAAAATGTAACAAAAATCTTTCAATGGCATTGACTCCGTGTCATTACTCAGTCACCTCTATAAAGTTCTATGAGTACAATATTGGGAACACTGTTTGCTAAATAGGTTGTTTATATTGTCTTTAATAAAGGAATAGCATAACTAATCATCTGGTAAAATTTCCAAAATGGATTATAGGGTTAAGAAAGTATAATGCTAGTAATCTCTAATGTAGACTTTTAATTTTCTATGAAAACACTGATGAAGGCATAACACAAAACAGGAGTTATGACTGCATAGCAATTTCATTGGACACTGGTCAACAGTAAACATTCTGTTTTTCTTTAAGACATTGCCTTTTAATCACAGAGCTAATGAGGGTTACGATGATAAATACAACCCACAGTTTGTGCCTGCTGCTCATGTAAGCCAAAATGTACAAACAGAAGGAATAGGATGGGGGCTTAGCCTATTCCTCCTCCTATTTTTTCTTTAGTTGGTTAATAAGTTAGCTAGGTCCCTGAGCTCTTAGTTGTTCAATGTCTGTACCAACTATCAGTATGGGAATCTGTCCCTTCTGCTGCAATGTTACCATGCTTTCCAAAGGGATATTTTCCTTGGGATAGCAAGGAACCCACATACTATCTCTCCTAATCCCAGACTTAGAGAAAGGACTAGTCTCTCCTATCTCCCTTGTCTCTGATTTGAAAAGGATAAGCCTCTTTCTCTTACCTCTCTAAAGTTGTTAGCCCAATCCTACAACTGGTTCACTTTCGCAAAAGATAGAAAAATGCATCATTTTCAGGAAGCTTTTGTTTTCGGTTCCATGGTACAAACCACTTCTAAGGCAAGAGAGCACAGGATCCCAGTTAACTTCTTAGGGAAGAAGAGAAAATTAGGGGGAAAAATAATAAATGTAAAAACAACCAATAATTTATTCTGCTCCAAATATGTAATTAAAATTTACAAATACTGGGACATACGTTCCACTCCAGAAACTCTGGCTGCTCTAAACTCACCTAAATAATTTGGATGGCTTTTTTTTTTTTTTTTTTTAAGTTTTTATGTATTTGAGAGAGAGAATGAGTAGTGAGGAGGGGCAGAGAGAGAGGGAAGCAGACTCTTTGCTGAGCAGGAAGTTCAGCATGGGGCTTGATCCAAGGACCCAGAGACCATGATCTGAGCTGAAGGCAGGTGCTTAACCGACTGTGCCACCCAGACACCCCTGGATGGCCTTTGATAGAAAATTACTCTTGAACTGAGTCAAGATCTTGGATCATGATCTATATTTATATCTATATCTATGTCTATATCTATACTTACCTACATAGATACACACATATGTGTTTGTGTAATGTTTGTATATTTTGATATAATGTTTTTTATGGGTGCATGTGGTTAGACACACACAAACACCATCTGGGAAAACAAGCAGTCTTGTCCTCAGAGTATAATTGAAATCTGAGGAATCTCTGGAGGGAAGAAAGGATCAAATGGGTGACAGGATCTAGAGCTCAAAATGTGCTGTTGTTAAAGGAGAAGGTTTAGGAGTATACCAAAGCTGGAGCATGCAATAAGCATAAGCAGCATGGAACTCTGGGGTAAATGATAGAGCTAGTGATAGAGGTACTAAGCAAGGGGTAACAAGTAAGGGCACTACCCTCTTCCTATGAAAAATTGAGTATAGATTCTAAGGAGAGACTGGGGGTATTAGCTTGGGGACTGAGAATACCAAGCAATAAATGGAGAGACCTCCTGTTTTGAAGACCTGTTACTGGTCAACCCATCTATCACATTCTACCCCAATCTGCAGTCCACTGAAGAAAGTCTGCAATAAAAAAAAATAAAGCACTTGGAAACAGTCTAAACGACAATCCTAATACAACAAAGATTTAAAAGAGAGGCATCAACCTCAATGGTAGAAGAAATCAAATTTAGATAAAAACATATATATTACTCACATGGTGCAGGAGTCCCTCCTGGGCACTTGGATTCTTGAATGAGATAAAAACCAAGAGTCTTTGGATGGATGCTTCTTAATTCATGGCATGTGAGGTACTTATAGAAAGAAAGAGGCTATAAAAATGACCTCACAAAATTATAAAATTAGGAAACAGGCTACCAGGAGTGAAATTCAAAAGAAACAAGCCAAAGCCTCCCAAGAATTTAAAAAGTTAGAGTAAGCAACAACAATAAAAAAAATCACTCTAACGCTAAAAAAGAGTTATGCACTATGAAAAAGGGAAGTTTTGAAAAGAGAAAAATGATGAATTCTGAAAATAAAAATTTACCGATTAAACTGAAAATTTATTTTTTATTTTTATTTTTATTTTTTTTTGTTTTTCTCATTAAACTTTTGTTTTAATGGGTCTCAAAATTCTGTGACAGATTTTTGGTCAAGTTGTTTCCATTAAAAAGTACTGATTTTAAAAACTAATAACTTAAAACTGCCACACACGCACACACACACAAAAAAAAAACGGTCCACAAAACATTCTCCTTTCCTTCTGAAGGTTTTACGATGCATTGTTATCATTAACCAGTCTTTTACTATTAAACTTAAATGGCCAATTGACACAAACAGTTCTGAGACCGTTCTTCCACCACTGATTAAGACTGGGGTGGCAGGTATTGGGGATAATATTCATTTAGCCTTCTGAGCTTTCTGGGCAGACTTGGTGACTTTGCCAGCTCCAGCTGCCTTCTTGTCCACTGCTTTGATGACACCCACAGCAACCGTCTGTCTCATGTCACGAACAGCAAAACGGCCCAGAGGAGGATAGTCAGAGAAGCTCTCAACACACATAGAGCAGGAAAAATAGAAATAAAATGAGTTGAAATCATAATTAGTAAACTAGTACTTCTACTTTTGAACATAATGGAATAATAGGAACCATATCTATTCCTGTGTATTAAATAACTAGAAAACTAAATAAAATATATGAAGCAATGATTTTCAGATATTGGAAAGCAGGAACAACAAGAAGAGAAATGGGATTAGTTCTGTGATTGTCCTGCTTGCTGCTTCTAGAACACAGTACAGGGAGAAGGACTCATGCAGATCCCAGTGGAGCTTAGGGGACAGAGATCAGAATTCAAGGAGTCAAAATCCCTAAGACCTGTAGAGAGTTTTGCAGTGAGTTCTCATCTGCGCAGGCTTGACAGGAGATTCCTCAATGCTAAAGGCAGAAGCAGAGAGAGTACATAGATTGAAAAGCCAGAGGCCTAATGAGTGCCAGTGCTCAGAAAGAGCTGAAAATAATTTGTGTTCCCACCCATCAAGTGAAAAGAGTCTAATGCACAGGCCATCATGTAGAATCTTCCAAAGGATTATGCCTTAGTAGTATTCTGAATTAACTTTAGATGAAATGATTTGCTTTACCCATATCAACAAGCCTTCAAAGCAAACCTCAAAAGGACTGAATTGATTCCAAGTAATTTACTCATATGCCATAACATCGTCCAGCACTATTTAAAGAGTATAGCAAAATCTAGCACCCAGAAGATTCAGCATCTAATAAAAAACTAACAAGCATTCCAAGAAGCAGGCAAAAAAAAAAAAAAAAAAAATTAAAAATCAGTCAATAAAAACAGACCAAATTGGCAGAGATAATGGAATTGGCAGATCATGATGTTAAATACCTGTTCAAATTTTTTTCCATAGATTCAAGAAGATAAAGGAAAACATGAATGTGACAAGAGAAATGGAATACCTGTCTAATCTATATATCTATGTATCTATGTATCTATCAATCTATCATCTATTTACCTCCAGGTAAAGCATGTGGCTGAAAATGACAATATCTAAAGTAAAAATCTTACTGTAGTTGTGGTTAACTGATTGACACTGCAGAAAATTTAGCAACAGGAGCTATCCAAAAGAAAGCACATGAAAATGAATAAAACATCAATGACCTAAGAGAAAATATAAGAAAGAGGGTGATATCCAGAAGGTGATGGGTACAGAAATGTATTTGAAGAAGTAATGACTAAAAATTTCTAAATTTAATGAAAATCTTCAGTCCAGAAATGCAAAAAATTCAACAAACCCAAGTAGAAGAAACAAAGAAAGAAACATACAAAAAGTACAGTAAAATCAAGTCTCTGAAAACCAAAATAAAGAAAAAAATTTTAAAAGTAGTCAGGGGAGAAGTGGCACATTATATACATGGGAACAAGGATACGAAAACCAGACCACTTTTCATCACAGAGTTTGCAAATTAGAACATAATAGGGTGGCATCTTTAATGTACTGGAAGCAAAAACCCTATCAGAATACCGTACTCATAAAATTCTTTCAAAAAGGTGAAATGAGAAGTTTTTGCAGATAAACAAAATCTGGGAGATTTCAAGGCCACCAGCCTGCATTACAAGACATACTAGAGAACATTCTAATGGCAGGAGTAAAGTAATACCAGATACCAGAATGAAGTTTAGTACACAAAGGAATGAAAATTGCCAGAAATGGTGGCTAGTTGGATAAACGTATGATAATTTGTCTAATTTTGAGATATTCTTTAAAAGCTAATTGTTCAAAGGTAAAACAATAAAAATGTGTTGTGGTGTTTACAGCATGTGCAGAAACAAAGTGTGTGACATTGTTAGGACCAGGAGCAATAGATAGTGGAAATAGGCTCCTTCAATATAAGAGGATGGTACATTATTACTTGAAAGGAGACTGTGATATTTAAACGTGTATGTTGCAAACTCTACAGAAGCCACTAAAACAAAAAATAAAGAATTAACAGCTATGAACCCAATAGTAGAGATTAAACGTAATCATAAAAAATCAATCAGTCCTAAAGGAGGCAGGAAAAGAGGAAAAAAGAAACAAAGAACAGATGGAATGAATGAAAAACATAATAAGTTGGTGGATTGAAGACCAACCATTGAGTGTGAATGTTCTAAACACATCAATAACGATGAAGATTAAGAAAATGCTCCACTGACAGTAAAATGGGAAAATTTGAGATTACAGTACAGCAACCAGCTGACGAGAGTATATATTTCTTATATGCAGAACATATAAATTCAGCAATTCCTTTACGTGCAGAACAATATAGCCCCAATATAATACATTTGGCTCATGAATATTGCTTAAACTTTTATTGGGAGGAATGTATACAAATGTTAGAGAATAAAGAATTTGAAAATTTGGAAGGAATGCAGTTGTTGTTTTGTTTTATTGTGGTTTCCAACATCATAATGTTGGGATTGGGTGATGATCATTTTTATAATTTTAGATTTTTGCCTGTGGCTAAGCAGGAGAAAAAAGAAATAGTTCTTCTGTTCCATTGTTGGGATACTTTCCAGATATGTTGAATTCCCAAGGCAAGGCGCTTGACTTAGAATAGCTTCTAAAATTGAATTTTTTTGGACTCTTGAGCATTTCTTGACCAGCTGCTTGGCAGCTAATGGGTGATAGATTCAAAGATTTTTTCGAAGGAATTTTTTTTTTTTTTTTTTGTAGCGAAGTAAACAGATTTAAACATTTGGCTAAATAGTATAGTTTAGACTGAATATAAATGACACAGAATGAATCTTAATTGGTTTTATATTCTAGGAGCTATGGAAGTGTGGTCTAGCAGTCTGAGATTAGGAACACGAGCCAAAATTACTGAAATTCTCTGGCTACAAAGATATTAGTTACTTTGGCTTCTAACACTTTCTTGTTTGCATTTTGTTAGTTTACATCTTTCCTACATATCATAAAATTTAATTTCTTAATAGTTCATCTGCCCTGAAAAAAATTCAATATGGATGTCATTGCAATTCCACATTTTCTTTTCTCAAAATTTTGACTTTCTCTCCATTTTAGAGTTTTAAAATGATTCACAATTTTCAGAGGAGTAAGACTACAATTCACAATTTGTTCACAGCTTTTTAACAAGGTGTCATTAAGAAGTGTGATATTTACCATTTAAATATTTTTTTCATTCCTTGCTATTTGCCTGCTATTAACTAGATACTGGTAGTTAAACATTGAAGAAATGTCACATTCACATTCATATCACACTCCTTACAGTAACCTCTTTAGGCCATTGTTAAGTCACAGGACATCATTGTTGTGGGTAAAATGAGTTTTTAAAATGATTTTCAGTCTTTTTTTCACATGTAAATTTTACCAGTGAGTATGCTTTTAACTATATTCTTAATTTTAAAAAAATCTACCATGTTTTTATCCATGGTTGGGCTACTTAGACCAAGACCATAATGAGTTACTTATTACAAGGTTTAGGGATAAAATCAACCTCTATAAAAAACATTCTATTTAACTTTGAGTGAAAAAACTACAATTTTCTGCAACAAACATTCTGACAAATATGATTTCCTATAACAGATAATTTTAGCGACAAGTTTCAAGTAGCAGTTCTTGGAATTTTCATTACAAACTATGTTACAGGAAATACTTTGGTTTTCATGGTGAGGAGACATCGACATATGGACTTGAAATATATATGTTTTTAGATTTATAATATATATAGACACACATTACTTTGTTAAGAGAAAATTAAAAAATAATTCTGCCAGTCTCAGTTTTAGCTTTAATTAAAAAATTGAAAGAAATAACTTTGGTAGCTGATCATCATCTGTGAAGTAAAGTTTCTTTAAGAGTCAACTTCAGTACACCTTTCTTCAGTATTTCGATTGACCAGCTTCCCTTTCTGTGTGAATTCCTTTTATCCAGTGCAAAGTGATAACAATGTGATAATTTGACACTTATGAAGATGCTTTCACTAAAGAGATTGTTTTTAGGCACCTGATATGTAACTTGTTAATGTCTAAATTATAGCAAACTGTTAGAAATAGTGAAATATAAAAAGTTCATAAAGCATGTACATGATTACCTTCTCTCATATTGTAAATGATATCATCAATGTAGGTCTCATTTCTTATTTTGTTCTTTAAGACACTATAAGAAATTATAAAACTAGGTTTCTTAGATGGCTCCCATGATTTGTCATCTCTCTCTTTTGGCAATTTAATCAAGGTATTTCTGATAAATTCATATTAAAGAAGCAAGTAAACAAACAAAAGAAAAGAAAGTAAACAGAGTTGGTTGTTCTATAACTAACAGGAAGTCATCACGGAAGACAAAATACAAAATATGAATAGATTTAAGTGTATGCTAACTAACGTAATTATTCACTAACCTTTTTCTTAACTGCTAACAACACATAATGGCTAGTGATTATTTTCTAAAAACATTTTTTAAATACTTCTTAGAAAATGGGGAATTGTGGCCTATTGGTTCTGTGATTAAATTAGAGAATATACAGTTTATAAATTTCTTTCCCCCACTATAGTGACTAGGACAACAGCTTCTGGAGCTAGACAACTAGTTATAAAATTCCATCTCTAGCACAGTTTTTCCAAACACACTAGCACTCACATGAAACCTACCTGAGTAATGTTCTTAAACATGTAAAATAAAATATGTGGGATTATAAAAGGAATCAACTATAAAGAAACAGAGATATCAAAGTATTTTTTGAAATATATTCCATTATATTACATCTGCTTTCTCAGTACATTATGTAACAATGCAATACACTTAAACATATGCATGATAACCTTAATTTAATTTTATTTATTGATGAGCAATCTGCATATAAAATGCATAGATCTAAAGTACACAATTCAATTAGGTTTTTTAAAAAGAGTTTATTATTTATTTGACAAAGAGAGAGAGAGAGAGAGAGCACAAGCAGGCAGAGCAGGAGAGGGAGAAGCATGCTCCCCACTGAGCAGGAAGCCGGATCCCAGGTCCCCAGCATCATGATCTGAGCTGAAGGCAGATACCTAACCTACTGAGCCACCTAGGTGCCTCATATTTTGAAAAATAATTTACATTTGTGAAACCAGCAACTCATGAAGATATAGGATATCTCCATCATTCCAGAAACTTCTTTTGTGTTCTTTTCTAGTCTATTCATCTCACCCAGAGAAAACCATCAATGTGATTTCTATCACCATAGCTTAGTCTTTGCTATTGAAAAATTCATATAATTGGAATTATATGGTATATTATCTTTGGTGTCTAGCTGCTTTTGTTCAGTCTAATAATTAATTCATGTGATTGGCATAATGATAAATAGTATTCCATTGTTCAGATATACATGATTTATATAATTATTTTTTTATTCATGAACAATTGGGCTGCTTCCAGTTTTTTGACTATTACAAATAAGGTTTCAATGAACATTTTTGTAAAAACCGCTTTGGTCACATATATTTTATAGATCCTGAATAAATTTCTAGTGGCAGAGTTGCTGGGTAGGTATACATTAAACTTTAAAAGAACTGCTTAAGAGATTTCCAAAGTGGTATTACCATTTTACAATCATATCAGTAATATATGAACTACCAATTATTTCTTCCCCTTGTGAATATTTGCCATTATCATTTAAAAAAAAATTAGCCATCCTGGTGGTTGTATGGTGGTCACTCGTGCTGGTTTTAATTTACATTTCTAGCATGTCTTGTGATATTGAACATTTTTTTTCATGTGCTTATTTTCCAATTACATATCCACTTTAGTGAAATGGATGTTCAGATCTTTTGTCTGTTTCCTTATTGGATTATTACAGTCCAATTTTTTTTCTTATGGCTAGTGGGTTTTTAGCTGGTATAAGAAATCTTTGCCTAATTCAAAGTCATGAAAATATTCTCTTGTATTTCCTCCCAGAAACCTGATATCTTTATCCTTTATATTTAAGCTCATTATCAGTCTCAAAGCAATTTTTGTGGGTGGTTTAAGGCTAAAGTCGAGGCTAATGCTTTTTTCATAGAGGTGTCAGATTGTTTTAGCACCACTTGCTGAAAGCAAAACAAATGAAGGTAAAAAAACAATCACCCTCTGCCCATTGTATTACCTTAGTGACATTTGTTGAAGACCAACTGACTATATATGCACAGGTCTACTTATGGACTCTGTCTTGTGCTTCTATGCTGTGTGTCTATCTTTTTGTCAGTACCAGATTGCCTATATATACTGTGGCTTTAGAGTACTTTCCAAATCAGATGGTCTAAGTACTTCAGTTTTCTTTTATTTTTCAAAATTGTGTTGGCTATTTTAAATGTTGTGGATATCAATGTAAATTTTTACATTAGCTTGGAAATTTCAACAAATATCTCCCTGGGATTTTAATTGGGGCTGTATAACCTTAACAAGAATGTGAGGAGGATTGGCACCTTATTAATATTGAGTCTTCCAGTCCATGAACATAGTATATTTTCTCCACTTATTTAGGTATTTTTAAATTTCTCTCAAAAATAAAGTTTTTAGTATAGAGATCTTTCTTTTTTTTTACATTTATTCTTATTTTGTTTTGATTTTATTTTATGTTTTATTATTTAAATTTCATTTCCAGTTTTTATTGCCAGCAAATAAATATCCATTTGTTCTTTGGATGATTCTATATACTGTGACTTAGCTAAAGTTACTTATTAGATCTTGAAGGATTTATTTTTGTATATTTCTTGTGATTTTTATAGAAAGAACCATTGTTCTTTATAAATATGTATAGCTTTACTTCTTCCTTTATGATTTTTATTCCTCTTTTTCTTTCATTCTTTCCTTTTTTTTTTTTTTTTTTTTTTTAATTGTACTTGCTAGGGCCTTCCATAACATGGTAAATAAAAAGTGCTGATGCTGAACATCCTCACCTTGTTCCAAGTCTTAGGGTAAAAACATTCTCTATTTCACCATTGATATTGATATCAGCTACAAATATTTTGCAAATACACTTCATCAGATTGAGAACATTCCCTTCTCTTCACATTTACAAATAGATTAAGTTTTTTTCTATTCTTAGTTAAAGATTTTTTTTTCCCTGAGTAGGTGTTGTCTTTTCTGCCTCAATTGAGACAATCATATGAGTTTTCTCTTTTATGTTATTAAGGTGGTGAATTATGCTAATTTTCTAGTGTTGAATCAGTCTTTCATTTCCTAAGAAAACCTCTATTTGGTTATGAGGTTTTATACTTTGCTCAATGCAATTTGCTAACATTGAGTGAAGGATATTTGAGGTCCCTGTTTATAAAATAAATTGGATAGGTATTTCTTTTCTTATAAAGTTCTTGCGAAGTTTTGCTATTGGGGTTATTCTTGAACCCATAAAATAAGTTAAGAAGTTAATATGCACCTTAAACATTGAGGAAGTTTTGACAAAGCCACATGAATTGGACATTCAATTCGTTTTGCTTTACTGTTTAGATGATTACATGTGATGAAAATCCCAATTTTCAAAGATATGTTAAATAAATTCTTTATTTGTTCAATAGAACCCAAATACCTCTTTCTGTAGTCCAGAGTAAACAAGCCTTTTTTTTTTACAATTAGGAAATTATGTGTTTATAAGAATAAAAATATATTTGAAATTTGTCTGAAATATGACTTAAAAATCTAAAAACATGTCTTTGCACTTTGATTATCTAAACCTTAATCTCTAGGTTTTCAGAAAAGAAGAAATATTAGATTGATAGGAGATTAGTCAGTGAGAGGATTTATGACAGCAGATTCAGGGATGCTGCTACCATGGAACCCAGTGAGCATTCCATTCTAGCACCTGCCCTGTCCAAGTGGGTTGGGAGCTGGCATTTTAAGTACTCTATTTCATATAGTTCCCTAGTAAATATATATTTAGACCTTCTCCCATTCAAAATGGAAGTTTGGGAACCTGGAAATAAACTCAGGATGTTGGCAATAAAGGGTGGATATGGCAGATAAAAGAAATACACATATGTCTGTATATATAAATACATATATATATGTCGGTACATATATATATGCACACATAGTATAAATGTAGACATTACATTAGCAAGCCAATTTGAATTTTTATTTATTTATTTGTTTGTTTATATTTATTTATTTATTTATTTATTTATTTTTGGAGGGAGGTGAGCTGTGCTGCCCATTCGTGCACCCGCGTGCCCTTCACGGTCCCCCCCAGTTTGAATTTTTAAATGGAGGCAATTAACTTAGTGAGATTCTGTATTACTTGATGGAAAAGGACTAGTTTTGCATTAATACACTCTGAATAAGCCGTACTGGTTTAGACAAAACAACAGAAGTTAAAATTTTCAGAAAACAGGAAAAAGGGAATGAGGGAGGTGATTGCATAACTTAATCTCTCCTACTCTCACTTTATTCTTTCACTCATACAATAGGCACTATTTGAATACCTGCTATGTTCAGTTTCTGTGCTGGTATTATTAAAACACCCACCCCCCACCGTCCCTGTACACAAACACAAGCAGGACTCTCTTTATTTTAGGTTCTTGTCAAAAAAAGCACTTGAGCAAACTCACTACCTGGCTTCCTGTACGTTCAGAATAAGAGTTAATGAAAGTTTTATAAAAAATAAGGGTAGAGAGAACAAAAAATTTTGATAGAGAAGCTTATGTTCAGAAGCTTTGATCTTTTCATCATTACACCAAATATACAAATTCTATTAACTATTCACTTTTTAATATAATTGTATTTGGCAGAGTATATATACTAAGAATACAGTTCCAGTCTTTCAGATCCCCAAGAATTCAGACTTTAAAAAATCATATGAAAATTATACATTAAACACCTGTTTGTAGCATTGTTTTGTAATGAAAACCATTAACTATTAGATAGCATTCCTGGTTTTAAAAATTACTACTAGTTAGAGATTCAAAATATAAACACCGTTTTTTAAGCAAGGGACTAGTTATCCTAGTTTGACATTACCAAGTATCTCTCTCATCTTTCCCTTCTTCTTCACTTGCCTCTTTCTCCTCTGTTCACACTTACCCGTGATACTGTTTCCATCGATCAGATTGAGAAAGATGATTGTCACTCCAAAAAGTGTTCTAGTATGTTCTATCAGAAGTCTCTGCTGACAAAAAAAAGCATTTCAAGACAATACAAATGTAAGTGCTAGATTCCCTGCCCCCTCCTTTTTAGGGAGGGGTTGGAGGGGCAGAGGGAAAGAGAGGATCTTGGGCAGGCTCTACACTCAGCAAGCCCAACACAGGGCTCGGTTTCACTACCCTGTGATGGTGACCTGAGCCAAAATCAAGAATTGGAGATTTAACCTATGGCACCTACACCCTCAATCACACTTTTTTCCAGTCCCTGTTCCCAGCCTATAAATGTTCTTTGAATGCTTTTGTTCTTCAAATTTCTTTTTCTTCAGAAAGGAAAATTGTTTTTAAAAAATTCCCAGAGGGCACCTGGGTGGCTCAGTTGGTTAAGCATCTGCCTTCAGTTCAGGTCATAATCTCAGGGTCCTGATACTGAGTTCCTGCATGGGGCTCCCTACTCGGCAGAGAGTCTGCTTTCTCCCTCTCTCCTTTCTCCCCCCATCCTGGCTCTTACTGTCTCTCTCTCACACAAATAAATAAAATCTAAAGAAAAATTTTTTAAATAGGGATACCTGGGTGGCTCAGTGGTTGAGCATCTGCCTTTGGCTCAGGGTGTGATCCCGGGGTCCTGGGATCCAGACCCACATCAGGCTCCCCACGGGGAGCCTGCTTCTCCCTTTGCCTCTGTCTCTGCCTCTCTCTCTGTCTCTCATGGATAAATAAATAAAATCTTTAAAAAAATTTTTTTAATAAGTAAGTAAATCAAAATTTCCCAGAGCTGCTTTTTGCTTGCTTTTCTTCTTTTCTCACACTTAATATCCAAAGTCTTCAAGGAGTGCCATATAGTAAGTGCTTTCACTCCCTCTACTCTTACTCATTATTTAACAAATATATGAATTTTATTCTAGCTTTTTTGTTGAAACTCTTCTCCTGAAGTACAGCAAAGTCAAATGATCTATTTGAGTTTTTTCAGTTACACAGGACAGAAATTCTATTCACCCTAGAAACTATATTCACTACAGTTACAAGTGACAGAAGCTATATGCACCTTTAAAAAAAATTCTGCCAAGATAAAGGGTCCATCAGGGTTAAAATGTGACCCCTCACAGGAAATATTCATGCTGTGGTAAGATAACCCCTGACATACTGCGATCTACAATGCCTTTATGACTTTTAAATCCCAGAGAATGAAGCTGTCTCATTCCTGACAGCTACTGTAAGAGTCTGAGGAGGAATCCCATTGTTCAGCCCAGGTGTGTGTTTTACAAATTGAAGGTTTGGAGCAACCTTGTGTCAAGCAAATCTATTAACACTATTTTCCCCTTACCCATTGTTCACTTCTTGTTTCTGTGTCACATTTTGGTAATATTCACAATATTTCAAACTTTTTGATTATTATATTTTTAAAGGTGATCTGTGACCGTTGATCTTGGAAGTTACCATTATATTTGTTTTGGGATGCCTCAAACCATGCTCATGTAAGACAGTGAATTCAATCGATAAATCTATGTGTTTTGACTGCTCCACCAACTAGTCATTCCCTCATTTCTTTTCCTCTCCTCACGCCTCTCTATTCCCTGAGACATGACGATATTGAGATTAGGCCAGTGAATAACCCTATAGTGTCCTCTAAGTGTTCACGTGAAAAGAAGAGTCACCTATTTCTCACTCTAACTCGAAAGCTAGACATGACTAAGCTTACTGAGGAAGGTATGTCAAAAGCTGAGATAGTCCAAAAGCTAGGCCTCCTGCTCCAGGAAGGTAGCTAAGCTGTCAACACAAAGGAAAAATTCTCAAAGGAAAGTAAAGTCTTTTGTGGGCCTTCTGTCTCAGGGTCCCTACTTTCTTCCCTGGCTCTAATGACCCTAATCTATTTGCTTGAAGCCTGAATTTTGTTGACTTTATCATCACCCTCATTCACTTGAAGAAAGGCTAGAGGCAGTTGGAGTGTGAAGAATTCCTTCCCTGGGGTACCTGGGTCACTCAGTCAGTTGAGTTTCCAACTCTTGGTTTTGGCTCAGTTCATGATCTTGGGGTCGTGGGATCCAGCCCCATGTTGGGCTCTGAGTTCAGTGCAGTCTGCTTGGGTTCTCTCTCCCTCTTGCTCTGCCTTGCTCCTCCCCCCACTGCCTCCTCTCTCTAAAATTAAAAAAAATAAAAATAAAAAGTTAAAAAAATTTCCCTTCCTTCAGCAAGAAGGAGGCTTTGGCAAAGTGTTTTCCCCTAAGGAGTAGATGTTTGTTATGAAGAAATCTCTAGGAGTATATATCACAATGATTCCCTTCTCCCTCTGCGAGATAGAGACCTCCAGCAATTTTTTACCATGAAGACCTGGATTTCTAGACATAAACCCCATAAAATTGTAGGGGATCCCTAGGACTATGTCTTTCACAAGTCTCTTACTCTCAAGCTAAACTACAGCTAGTTTCCAGCAAGTCATTAAAATTACCAGCTAAGTGTTTCCATCAGATTGTGCTGGCAGCAGCTTCTGATTCAGCAGGTCTCATATATGACTCTTGGGATGTGTGTGTGTCTCTCTAAAATCTTTTTTTTTTTTTTTTTTTTTTTTTTTAGGAGGGAGGTGCAATTTGTCTTGCAACCTGAGTTCTCAGATGGATCCCCCCAAAATAGATGACTTCCAGTTAATCTATCTTTTTCTTGTTGCAAAGGTAGGAGTGAAGTGTTTCAAACTCTTCACATGCCGGAGCAGAAACTAGAATGCTGCAAGTTAGTTTTGACCTTTTTTGAGAATCAAGGCAAGAAAAAGACTTTCTAATTCCTTTGCAGTTTGTATATTCTTGTGACATGCCATTAATGGAGGCCTCTCCGTACTTATATTGTTTATATCTTCAATAGCTGGCCCAAATTTTGAAGATTCATATATTAGAGTTGCCTATATAATTTATATAATGAGTTAACTAGTTCCTGTTGACCCCTCGCACTAAGCATTTTCTTTTTTTTTTTTTTTAAGAGAAACAAACTGCTTTCCTAGAGATGAAACTAGGGGAGAATTTATAAGGTAGTTCATAAAAAGAGAAATGAGTAACATAGTGGATGGCAAATTCACCACTTTGTACATATTTTTGAAATACACATTTAGAAGACAATTCCTAAATCTATAGAGCTTGCAAAATAAATCTAATAAGTTTTCATTCAGTTGATACCATTTCTATACAATTGATGTAATCTCTATGTATTGCTTTCTGCAAATACTAACATGTATAAAAAGGAAGTACTGAAGATCCTCAAGTCAGAAAACATGTATCAGCATTACCTGGATAGCTTGTTCAGGAAGAAATTCTCAAGCCCAGCTTTCAGACTAGCATTCAATGAAATTAGAACTAGAGAATCTGCCTTTTTAATTTAAGAAGCACTCCATAAGGATATGTGACATGGGTCACCTACTCTTTTAAAATGGTGCTCTAGAGAAAGGGATTGTCAGTATTCCTATGTATAACCTCATGTGATTTTTTTAAAGAGAGTGAATTAATAATCAAATTTGTGAAAGTAGTCTGAATTTTCAGTATTTTATGCTGTTGGCTATTTTATCATATGATTCTGAGACAAGATGCATGGGAGGAAAGTAATCATCGTGTGATGAACACAGAAGAACTTTCCTGTGTGTGGAATTGGAATACCTTTCCCCTTCTGGAGGGAGGTGGGCCATAAAGGGGCTTAACATAGTCAAAACACTGTTTTCCCTTTAAAATTTCTGTTACAGGGACACCTGGGTGGCTCAAAGTTGAGCAGCTGCCTTCGGCTCTGGGCAGGATCCCGGGATCCAGGATCAAGTCCTGCATTGGGCTCCTTGCAGGGAACCTGCTTCATCCTCTACCTGTGTCTCTGCCTCTCTCTCTGTGTGTATGTGTCTCTCATGAATAAATAAATAAAATCTTAAAATAAAATAAAATTTCCCTTAATTTGTACTTAAACACAAGTAAGAATCCATTCAGCATATTCAATATCTGTACTATATTATATATTTCCTGAGAGAAATATAAGGGTAACATAAGGGTAAGGGTAAACATAAGGGTAAATGTTACTCTTGCCTTTACCATAAATTGCTTTGCTGTGGGCTGAATGAAATAAAAAGGAATGAAAATGTAGGCATATGAGGGAATTCATTTTCATAAATTCAAGTCTCATGGAGAATTAATGTTATAAAGCTTGAGTGGAATGAGGAAAATCTCTGTTGTAAGGGAATAGATTTCTGGGAGCCAGTGTGTTTTGGTAGGAAAGGAACATGGGGTTTAGAACCACTTGGTCACACATTTAACTCTTGGCTCTGATAATTAGGACATTAGCTGCTTACCTCCTGGTGTCTTAATATCTTCGTATTTCATTTTTTTCATTGTTAAAAAAAGATAATAATAATAATATACCCAGCAGGGTCACTGAGGATTAGTATTTTTGTTAACAAAGAAGAAAGGAAAGAGGAGAAAGGGAAAGGAAGGGATTTATTCTCTTCTTTATCACCAATTTCTCTGCTTCTTTAGTATACTAATCTTTTCTGTTCCTTATTTAAAGGAAAGTGTAATTGTTAAAAAATTTAAGGACTGTCCAAAAGCAGATGAGGCATAGTAGTATCTCATGGAAAAATGCATAACTCTGCAAGATTTATGAAACAATTCTCAATACCATACAGGAACTGGGTCCTATTTTTATTCATTGAACAGTAGATAAAATGTACCATCAACCCTTGAACAGCACAAGGGTAGGATGACTGACCCTGGTGCAGGTGAAAATGCATATATGACGTTTGCCTCCTCAAAATCTTAACTACTAATAGCCCTACCAGTAAAGTAAACAGTTGAATGGCACTGGGAGAATTAATGATGGGAAACCTCACTAAAATGGAATGAGGAGGTTTGGCTGGGGACGCTCTCATACCCTATCACTCATCAATTGCACACCCAACATAGAGATAGACCTTGAACGCAGCTACTACTTTGTGGATTCCAGCAGGAGGAAGAAAGGCTCTCCTCCTCCTCCAGCAATAGCCCCACCAGTGAGAAACAGTCACAACTCAACCAGTGATAATTCACTGTACTTCAACCTCCTACTTTACTCCAGTGAACTTTTTTTTATAGCAGCCTTCCCAAATTACTCCTTTCCTCTTTGTAAGAGTGCTCCTCTCCTTTATTCTGCAGCCCTGACTAAAGTTTTGCCATAGTTTGTTTGTCCCATATTGTAATTCTCTGCTATTCTCAAATAAATCCTTTTTTTTTTTTGCTGTAACATAACTGGTAGTTTTATTTTTAAGATTAACAACACATATTTTGTATGTTATATGCATTATATACTAATTCTTACAATAAAGTAAGCTAGGGAAAAAAGTTATGAAGGAAATCGTAAGGAAGAGAAATACATTTACAGTATTGTACTATATTTATCCAAAAAAAAAAAAAATGTGTTTAGGTGGACCCACGCAGCTCAGACCCATGTTCAAGGGTCAACAACTGCGGTTAGAATGTTGGTTTTCTTTTCAGAAGAGAAATTCCAAATTGCAAAAATCTTAAGTCTTTTATTTTTATTTTTTTGGTTTTTTTTTTTTTTTTGGCCATCCTCCCCCTGCCCCAGTAACCAGTTATCCCCCATGGAAGTGATATGGCCCCCTGAGAATGCATGCCTTGGAGAGACTAGAGGAAGACATTTAAAGCACTAAGGAGCATAATAAAGGCATCTCTTCTTCTCTCTATGGCCTTTCATTCCTACTTTTCTCAGAACAATGATTTCTCTTCCTATCTCTGAACGTGAATCTTCTCTTTTATACTCATTGGTTGGCCCCAATCTCAGATATCCATCACTTCATAGTCCAAGTTGTAAGAGACAAATTAGAGTCTCTCAGGTCCAGTTCCAAATATCTTAGAAATAAAATGCCAGAGGCCCAGGATTTGTCCAATCTTTTTCTCTGATTCCAATTGTGGACACAAATGAGGATGTGTTCATGTTTTTCACAGCCCAAACAGGAGTGGTTAGGGGAGTGAAAGCCCTCAAAAGGAGGGATAAGTAGTTTTGTAGGGGCAAAAAAGTTTTCTCTTCTTCTAGGTTCTTTGGCTTGTTTAATAAATAATTTGATAGAAGAGATTAACTGGAGAAAAATAAGCAAAATTTTAATAACAAGTAAGCCTCCTGTTGTGTGGGGTGACCCAATCAGATGGGGACCCACAATAAGGGCAGTGAAATTTTCTCAAGGCAGAACAAAGGAGAGAGAAATTTATTGACTACATTGTAAGGGAGCAGTAGGCAGGACAGCAGAGGAGAGACTGTGAGGAGGAGATGGGGGTAGGAGGTGGGGAATGGGAGGGTGGGATTGGGGTTGGGGGTTGCTGTAGCTAAAGGAGGGGTGAGAGGCTGGGGCAACTTGCTGAATTTTCCTTTTTTGGTACCTGTGCCTGGGTCAGCTAGGGCTTATGGATATTTTGAGGTGAGTCTCCTCATGGGCCTGCTTGTATTTATCCAGCGGGTCACTGCAGGGCCCTTCTGCTTTACTCAGGTGTCCATTGCTCAAGTTGGCTGCCTAAAAGCAGCCTCTACACTGTACACATGGAAGAGACCTAGGAAACCTGAGTATCTTCCCAATGCCTGAAGCTATCGCCTTAATTACTATCCACAGTTAAAGACAAATTAAGATGTTGGGGATGGGGAGTCAGTTATGGGAAGTTAATAAAACACAGTAAACAAGGGTAAGGTTGTTCTGCAGATTGATGTAGTCTTCTCCATTGATAAGAGTTTATAGGAATTTATAGTCCTCTGCCATTTTCTGGTACACAGCCAGGGAGACACCTTTGTAAATGGAGACTTTCCTTATACATGTAAGTGTCTCTTTCAAAAAGGAACTTTCTCTTGGTTTTCAGAGCTTCTCTTGTGTTTTCAGTTAATTAAAAATAGTCTAAAATGTACCAGAGAGATATATTTTGGGGTGGCAAATTCTGCTCCCCTATAGTTCTTAAAGAAATGAATTATGGGGGCGGAGAGGGAATGATTTTCATTTCCAGAAAGTAGTAAAAGATTAGCATAATACTTGAGTTCAGAGTGTAGAAAGTCAGCATGTGGGAGTTTTTATTTTATCTTTTAGGATTTGGAGAACCATTTCAGTGTTTCAATCCCGTGTAGAGGCAGGAAAACTTTCCCTTCTTCCCTTTTAGATTCTTTGACTGGTCTAATAATTAAATTGACCTAAGAGAGATTAACAGGAGAAAAACAAATTTAAGTACATATGTACAGGTGGCCCCATAAAAGATAAGGTGCAAAGAGCAGCCAAGTAACTGAAGCTTATATACCCTTCTGAGCTAAGGGAAGGGTTAGGGAGCTAGGGATCTGAGCTAGGGATCAGGGGATGCAAACGGGGAGAGGGCTATTTGTAGGAAGGTAAGAGGAGATATTTGGAAAACAGAAGTTTGCCTTGTTATGTAGATATGTTCCTAGGTAAAAAGGAATCTCTGGTAATAATTGTCTTCCTGGTACAGGCCCCCTTTCCGAAGTAAATTTAGACAGTTGAGGGGGAGTTAAAGAGATTTTTCTGAACATGCTGGCTTTTGATTACTATTAGCTTAAAATAATCTTTGTGCCAAAATGGCATATTTGTGGGAGATTTGTTTTGAACCCCTTCACCAGACATGATGAAAGTAGGGTTTTAGTAAAATAAATCTCATCATGACATAAACAATTAAGTGGAGAAAGGAAATTCTGGATAAATGTAAATGAATAAGGAAGCTATTGGACAAGCTAGGAAGAATGCAATCATTTAAATTAGGAAGGTGGCAAGTTGTAGTAGAAATAGCTCAGATTTTGGTGTCAGCTCTAACAATTTAGCTTACTCATCTGTAAAATGAATACAATAATACCTAATTTGCAAGATTATTTTTGGGAAGATTAATCATAATGTAGGAAGAATACCTGGGCTATGCATAGAACAGAGTAGGTATTCATTCTCTACATAGAATATTAATCTTGTCCTTTCCTTCATGCTTACTCAGTCTTATTTTGTCACTATTTCTCCTTCTAAGCACCATTTTCTCTTTCTTTAGCATATGATTTTGGGCTGGACACGAGAACTCTTTACAAGCAATTTGAGGAAGGTCTATATTTATCCAAAACAAGCTAACAAGTCCTACCAAGCTGTCACTCTCCCCATATTCATTGCATAATATGTTAAAGGTGCAGGAAGAAAAGTCTCTGACTAGTCCTACTGCTTCAGAAGACCAGTCACCATGGTTTCTACCAATAGTAATGAGAGAGCTTATCTCTTGGCTTCATTGTTGTCTCGAAAACACAAGCAAATACACCTGGGAAGATTCAAGAAGCTACTGTTTGGATAGTTACACCAAAATCAAAGATCCAAGTCTATATATGCTACAGGTAAACATATCACTGTCACAATGGACAGTGGCTACCCTATTCAGGTCGTAGCTTGCATTTTGGGAAAATGTGTCAATATTTTTGAGGGTTTTTTTTTTTTTTTTTTTTGGTACTCTGCTTATTCCCCAGACTACATCTTGCCTCTTTACTTATGGCCCTATTAACACATTAGAAGCCTTCTGTTGCAGCAGAGGATACTGATAGCCAATCCAGTGATTTGTGGGAAATTTATACCTAAGCAGCTGGCGAGTCATAAAAAAGTAGCACCAGTCCCAAGAAATAATAATAATATTATATAATGGCCTTTATAAATAATATTGATATAATATATGGCCTTTATGAAGACGCCTGTCATCCATGTAATGAACTTTTGATTGAACAACCCTATGGAGTTGTATACTTTCATCGTAAGTAGAACATTTCATTATAACAGTTCACAATTTTGCTGCCTGATGGGTTCAGATTCCAATTTCCAGTGAAGTGGCTGAATAGCTGTATTGTTTTTTATGAATCATTTTTCAGGATGCCAAATGTGGAGTAGGGCTTCTACAGACTGAATGTCTGTGTTCTCTTCCCAACTCATGTGTTAAAACCTAATGCTCAGTGTGATGAGATTTGAAGGTGCAGCTTTGGGAGATGATTAGGTCATGAGTAGAGCCCTCATGAATGGGATTAGTGTCCTTATAAAAGAGCTCAGAGAGTTCTCTAGTCCCTCCTGCAATGTGAGGACACAGTGAGAAGTCGACCATCTATGGCCCAGGAAGCAGGCTTTCAATAGACACTGGATCTGCCAGTGCCTTGATCTTCAACTTCCCAGACTCCAAAACTGTGGTCTAATATAATGCCATTCTGAAAAATCACCCACTACCAACATATAGGCCTTTTAAGACAATGACTATCAGGAAACATTTCAGTATGATAGTTTTAGCAGTTACCAGGACAAATAAATGACTGCGACAAGACTACTTTCTCTCTAAACTTAAAACACAATCTTTGAGACCATTTTGAGAGAAAAAAATCATACTGGAGGTTCATTCTGTCAACTTTCATACCTACTGGCTCCCAGGAGACAAACTAAAATATGGTAATGATTGCCAGTCTTTTAAGCAAATGAGTAGACTTTTAACTTCAGTGTTAGATTAAAAAAAAAATGACCCCAAAGTATTTACTACTTCTGTCAAGCAGTAGAATATATTTCCTCATCTCTTGAACCTCGAAAGGCACCGTGGCTTCTTTTTATAGTCTTAGTTTTTATATATTTTTTCCTGTTGTTTAGGTCAGTGTATCTTCCCCTAAAAAATAAACAAAACTATATATTATCCTATTTATGGAAGAAAAGAGAAAGGCCTTCTTCATTTCTATTTCTAATAATCCTTCCCATCATTAATGGGAAGTTTGTGGAATTTTGCCATCATCTTTGATAAGATTGGCGTAGGTGTTTACCTGATTTTTATGTGAATATTTTTCTTGGATCTGAAATCAGAAGGATGATTATGCGCCCATCCCCTAATAAACATCATGGTGTCCATTATACTTCAATTAGTTAGCACTGTTCAACAAGTCTCTTTCTAAGAAAGAAACAAATCTATGTCGATTCAGGTATTCCAGTCATCAGACACCAGGAGAGAGTTGCAAGTTGAAGAAATTTATTAGGGTTAATGACTGTGTCAGACAATGGGAAGTGGAAACAGGAGGTGGCGATGCAAGTTGAACACCTGTGAAAAGAAGGAAGCGAGAAGGATAAGATGGAAAGTTACACTTCAGTGCTTCTCTGAGATAGTCTCAACTAATCTAGTGGGAACCCAGATAAAAAGACTTTCTTTCTGCCTGAGGCAGAAAGGCTAAACTCTAGAACCTCCTCTCTGCTCCGTTGTTGTGCCTTGTTGTGCGAGAGCTTCCCAGGAAGATCATAGCCTCCGCTCAGATGCTGAGATGGATCTCAAAGGTATTGCAGCTGAAGATGGTTAGTTAACTCCACTCCTTCTGGTAGGTCCCCTTTTGAATAAAGATCTGAGCTGTGCAGTTATGTGGGTGCCACAGTTCATCCCTTGCACTGGGCAGATCTACTCTATATAAGGAAACAGCTTGTCTGTGGTTTTTCTCAGCTTCCCTTCCTGAAAAAATACTTGAAAAAGAGAAGTCTGTGAGATTAGCAATAGTCCCTGCTGCTTTAGTCTGAGGGCCATAAATGGACTCAATATCTCCCTCCTCCTCGATCCTTATCTAAAACTATATCCTTTATAAGTTTTGTCATCCAATGCAGTGGTATGACCCAATCTCTCATTCTCAAGAGGCTGATATACTGGTGACTGCACCATTCTCAAGCCAATGTTTTTGGATTTGTTGATTGAAAGTCACATAGAGGCAAGGGATTACCAAAGAACCACTGAAGCTCTCCACATATTCTTCCCTTCTGTTTTCTAACAGTAGTCTTGCTGATCAGCATCAATTATCTCTACCAGACAGTGACTCCTTTTCTTTCCTGTTGGTTCCCAGGCCCAAGAAGATTAAAATGACCCGGGAGCAGCCATACATGATAGTTCAGCACAACACTTGATACCACCTTTGGGGAACATGGCCTCTAACCCTGCAAAATCCAGTGTTGGAAAATAGAATACTCAAAGTCATTCAGTTAGGTCATGGGGAGAAATGGTAAGAACAGCCACTATTACATCCATCCTTGGTTCTTACACTCATGTATTCATCTTAATGGGGACATAGTGCCTTACAGAGGTATTAATTCATGATTATACTGCAACATGGAGTAGAGCACCTAAACTTTTCCAAATATGCTCCTCAAGTTATCACTTCATCTATACTTTTAGCAAGCCATCCCTATTGTAGCAGGCTGGCATCTTCTGGCTGCTGTTGTATATAATCAAAGACTCACTCTCATACACTCCTCACAATGTTCCCTGATTAGATGCTGTATTTTGTGAGATTCTAGCCTATGTGCCATATGTCTGACATTCTAGTTAATCTGTTGTAATACATTGTTCATATTAGAATATTATATCACATCACTATATTAAGATAGGCATCTGATCTACCTGAGACCATCTAATTTGGCAGCTTTAATCAGAGCTACTATTTGATTGAGTTTATGCTCATCTTACCATCTTTCTCAGGGACCCACTTTATTTCTTTAGAGGCCAGGCTGGCAATTTAAATGAAGATATGCAAGGGATCTTTAAGGGTGACCTTAATCTCCACCAACTTCCCCTAAATATGATTACTGGGGAGGTCTTTGAGAAAACGTGACCACTGATTGACCAGCAAGTTGGACCTGGGAAACTGGAGGTTCCTTACCACCTCTCCTGTCCTTGGAATGTGTCTTCTGCTTGACTTCCTTGTCCCCAGAAGCTGCACCAAGGACACAGCTGTGAGATAGTGATGTAGTATTGAGGTTGTCTGGCAGATGCAGAGATCACTTCATCTTGCAACTGCCCAAGCCTCTTAGGTAAATTGCCTTGCTCTTTCAAACTTCCACCTACCCAACTGGATTGGTTGGCCTCTTTCTTCAGTCTCTTTCAGCCCTTCAAGTTCAGGGACTAGTTTCAAATTACACTCAGGATCTTCCTGAGGCTACAAATGAAGGTGTTATTCTAACTGGGTGAGTGGCTTCTCAGGTCATGTAGACTCCATTTGTTTTTTTATTTTTATTTTTTTAAGATTTTTTATTTTTAGTAATCTCTACACCCAACATGGGGCTCAGACTCACAGCCCTGAGATCAAGAGTTGTATGCCCCACGACTCCATCTATTATTTGGCCCTCAAATGCCTCCACATAACAGAGCTGCCATACTGATACTTGAGCTCTTCGAGTATCAACCTAGACATATGTCCAGTAATGGTTGAAATATCTGGGTTTTTTTTTCCAAATGTATTCTGGAGTTTGTGAAAATTTTATGCTCCTAATACTACAAAAGTGTTATTTGCCTAAAGAATGATTAGATATCTGAACACAGGCTACTTTTAGAATGGAATAAGAGAGTAACGGATGCTGAGTAAGTAAATAAGAACATACACTTTGCTTTTTGTCCTTTATGTACATGTATAAGAATGATAATAGCAAGGCTATTTCTGTATAGTAATATTTAAAATCTTTTCTATGTACATTGCAAATTTTAAAAAACTTCATATAATATACTCACACACAAAAAAGTATTGAATCTAAGGATTTTGTAAAGAACACTGCTTTTTATATACCTAAAATTCCAAAAGAATTAAAGCCATATGATGAGAGGACCAGTCAAAAAATATCTCTTCTTCCCTTTACCAGTATACCATTCCAACCTTCAAACCCAGAAGACCCAAAAGGCAGCCTGGAATGGGAGAGAGAAGAGCTACATGTAAAGCAAAGAGAGAAAAGCTTACTATATGCCTCTTTCCAACTTAGACTTCCAATTAAAATGAGAACTGAGAAGAAGAAAGGGAGAATTTAATCTTGATAAAATATCTAGTTTGACTATTTCATTAGACTTGGTGTATAGTTACCAAAGTTAATCATGAGATTAAATGATTAGGGAGGATTTATTAAGCTAAAGTGGCCTAAGTAATCATGTATGGGCTCCACTTGAGATGTCAACCAAAGGGCATGGAAGAAATGTCAGATTTAATCAGGCACCAGAGAGAAAAGAATAGAGTTTAGTTTTTGTTATCACACTTCGGAGTCACACTCTATCAGCACAATACTTAGATTTGTGGAAGAGTAAGAATCACAAATGAGTCTACATAGTAGGGCAAAAGAATAAAGAGTGCATCTCTTTCTGCATCTCTGTCTCTCATGAATAAATAAATACAATCTTTAAAAAAATGTGGAAGTCAGTGTGAGTAGTAAAGTCGAGGTGGATAAGCTCAGATAGGATAAGAGTGAAGAAAGAGACCATAGGACTTGGAACAAAGCAATGAAACCTCTCGTATTCAGAGATCAAAGAAAAGAGTGGAAGCTGACCTAAGGTATTCAGGAAGGTAGTGAAAGTCTGACCAAAGAAGTCAAGATAAGACAGGAAAATATTGGCCAGCATGTCAAATATTGCTAAGAAGTTAAGAAGGGGTTTGTAGATGGCTTACTGAATGGCAACCTGAAGATCATTGGCGAAGCTAACAAGAAATGCTGAAATAAAGTGGTGGGATCAGGATTCATAACAGAGCAGGTGGAAGAACAAGCAAGATGTAGGAAAAGGAAGACCATATAATAAAGTGTGCAGCCAACTCAAAAAGCTCACCTGTGAAGAGGGGTGGAGAGATACAGAAATAAATGCAAAGGTAGATGGGCCCATGACAATTACTTAAGAAAGGAAAATCTTACAGCATATTTGAATGGTGATGGAAGGGACCAAGAGGGAGAGTTTAAAGAAGCAAGACAAAAAGGTGTAGCTGTAGTGCATTTGGAGAGTGCTTGTGTTTTTGGAATCAAGAGAATTCCTTTTGATGGAAGAAACACAAAGACAAATATCATGATTAATTGAACAAAAGTAACCTGTTTCCAGGATCCAGCATATAGATGAATAATTTGTTCTAAAAATAGTTTAGAGTTATATTCCTTAAGCAACAGGTTGGATGGGGACTCATTTGTTGTAAAGACACCAATAACAGTCACGGAAAAAAGCTGAGGTGGATGTGCTCACGAACTAGAAATCAAGAAATCTAAAATCTGTTATTACGTTGTGACTTCATTGTTCATGTCATACTTCTTTATTGAAACAGCAGGTGTTCTTTAGTTCTTTCTGAGCATCTGCTAAAAGCCCAGTCTCAGGTTATAGCTAGATATTTATTTTGATTTACTTACAACTAACAGCAACCACAAAGCAGAGTTATTAATCTCTTCATTTTATAGATGAAAAAATGAGATAAAGAGACAATAAGTTACCTAAGGTCCTAAGGCTAAAAAGAAGGCCAACAGGAACTAAAATTTTATGTTTGCTGATTCTAATTCCCCTTCTACATTGCAGGAATGTTGGAAAACATAAATATATCATAATCAGTAAAGCGCCTTGTACTCTTTTCAGAGTAAAGTTCCATTATATATTTAGGGTAGTTTTTTAAAATATGCTAATAGCACAGCCATCATGTATGTCTTGAAAATTTATGTAATTAGTTGGGAGTAAAATAAAAAATCACCTGCAAATATTCAGTATTTTTCACAGAATTTACATTGATTTTTCTTTATTTTCCAGAGCCATCCCTCACCCTAGTCACAGCCATCTGGTTTCCTTCTACAGCCTGCTATCTCACTAAAGCTAAAGGAACAAGCTGATCTGCTGGGAGCAAATCAATTTCTCATTATCCGTAATGTGTGAAGATGAAACTACTGACAGTGATCACAGTCTTTGTCTATGGATAGGGTTGAAAACTCGTGTTTACATAACAGAAAATGTTTTCATATAGAAGAGATGGAATAGGCATACATGGCTGTGGGATGCTGTGTCTTAATGTGGAAGCTAATTCCTCTCAACAAATAAACTTAGTATTTCTCTACATACAGGGCTAACATGCCTCTTTCTGAGAATGTGGAGGAATTTGAAAGAGGAATGCATTTATCAAATTCTTCAGAGTGCTTGAAAGTATCTGTCTGACTGATTTTAGAGGTAAGATGATCAAAGCAAGAAGGTCTAGGCATGCAAAGATAAAGAGCCCCACTCATCATTAATTCCTTCCTTCCTTCCTTCCTTCCTTCCTTCCTTCCTTCCTTCCTTCCTTCCTTCCTTCCTTCCTTCCTTTCCTTCCTTCCTTCCTTCCTTCCTTCCTTCCTTCCTTCAATCAGTACTCACTATACCAGGCACTGTTGAAGATACTGTTGCCAGATCAGTGAAAAAATGAGATGTTTCCTATTCTCATAAAATATACATTCTAGTGGAGAAAGATATAATAAAAACAAATAAAAAATGAAAAGACTCTGGTGGTAAGTCCCATGTGAAGAGTTAACATGGGTACTGTGTTGAATATGACTGGTGACTACACTATTTTGGTGGTTAAGAAAGGCTTCTCTGAAGAGGTATCATTTAGGAAAAGAATCCACTTACAGGAACACCCCAGATGTGCACAAATTAGGTAGAAGAGTGTTCCAGGCAGAGGAAAGAACCAATGCAAAATCCTGAACAAATTTCGGGGCTTGGAATGATAGAGAAGACCAGTGAAGGTGCCCATAACTTGCAGATACTAGGTAGATGTGGTGTGATGAAGTTAGGATGGTTGGCAGGGACCAGATCTCATGGGGCTCTGAAGGCCAAAGTAAGTTGTCTTTTTATTCTTATGTCTATAACAAGCTTAGTGGACAGTTCTGAGTAGAAGAAAGCAATCCAATTTAGTCTGAGAGATATATGGAGAATGGGTAACTAGGAAGTAGGAATATAAGCAAAGAAGAACCTATAGAAGTCTTGCACACTCACCTATCATATAGTGGAGCTATATGTATATTTTTACACAATTTTTAAAGATTATGCTGCCAAAGAAAAAATCATAGTAAAAAAATAATGATTTTGGTTATATCAACATCATAAGCATAATTGCAAAATATTTGTCAATCCACCCAAATACATCCTGGTGTGCAGTACCATAGTTGTTCCCCTGCATCAAGTACATGAATATTTGCTAAGTTGGTCTATGGTATTCATACTTTTATTATTATTATTACTCTTAAAGTCTTCAATTCACATCTAAGTGCATTATAAATGTCCATTTGTTCCTTTGCCTGAGGCTGTTAATATTTTTAGTGATATAATTTTAAGAATGTCAGCTTTATTTCTATTCATCTCTGTGCGGTACACACTGGATAGCCTCAGGAAATTGCACCCAGCTGTAAAAAGGTGTAGGTTATTACATTTTTGTAATTCTCAGTGAGACTCTTCTATTTTAAAAGAATGCCTCCCAGAAATGTCTTTGTTTAAGACACATGGACACCTGGAGACTTAAAAAAATAACAAATCTGGAAACTAGTCAGAAAAAAATTTTTTTGGATATTGTCTAAGTTCCATAATAATTATAAGAAGTGAAAGATATTTTAAGGCTTTTCTTTTATGTTTATCCTTGACAATCTACCCAATCATTATTGTCAACCATAATAACAAGCTAATATTTACTGAATGTTTATTACCACATACTATTTTAATATACCAGATATTGGTTTACAATCATTTTATTTAATTTTTCCAAGGATGCTCTTCTAACCACTACTCTAATCCCTAGGTGCCAATCATGTGCTGGATACTTTAGGATATTGAATTAATATATGAAGCTGTTAATATATGGGTCTTCATCAGCTCATATTCTGTGAAACAGATAATTACATTGCAGTATGCAAGTATTCTAATGGCTCTCTAGAGCAAGGATCTGGGTTTGTATTTAGCATGTTCCATTTCTGGTTCATGAATGTTTGGAAAAACAGAACGAATTTGACAGAAGTTAATATGAATGAGAGTTTTTGGATTTGGACCTAGAGAAGTCACAAACATCTGTGCCTGGATCTTTTGGAAAGAAGGCAGCAATAGAATGAGATGGCTTAGTGTTCGCCATCCAGCTTCATGAGTTACATGTGAGCCCTATGGAGAGACATGTTGTAGGCAGAAGGAAAAACCTCTGCATTATCAATGTAATAATGCAGGGATGTAATGAGGCACAGGAACCAAGCAGAAAGACTTTTGAGGTCAAATGATAAAGATAACTGAATACACAAAGGCAACTGGTAGTCACCGTGCTAAAGATTGCTGCTGAGAACTGGAGGAGGTATGTCTTCAAAGACTGCACATGAGCCAGCAGAATAATCCTTGTTACACCTTTTCCAGATTTTTCACTAGAAAATTGGGGAAGGGAAGGAACACAGTGAGTCAGCCATTGGCTTTATGAGGAAGGCAGTGTTTATGATTAGAAATGGTCAGAAACTTTCCTCCCTTTGGAAAGACAAAAGGACCCAAAAAGAGAAGGGATGCTTATCCTCATCATTGCAATTCCCCTCCTCCTCCTAAGCCAAGTGACCACAGGAATATTCCAGTTAGTCATTGGTAGATCTGAGAGGTTTATGTGAAAATCTGCAGGGGCGGTGCTTGGGTAGCTCAGTGGGTTCAACATCTGCTTGTTGATTTCTGCTCAGGTCATGATCTCAGGGGCCAGGGATTGAGCCCCACATTGGGCTCTGCATTCAGCGAGGAGTCTGCTCCTCCCTCTCACTCATGTTCTCTGTCTCTCTCTCTCTCTCTCTCTCTGTCTCTCTCTATTTCTGTATCTCTCTAGCTCTAAAATAAATAAATATATAAATACATAAAAGCTTAAAAAAGAAAATCTGCAGGTTAAATCTGGAACAGAGGTGCTTATCAGAATGACAACTAGTCTAGGCAGGTGATAGAAATGAAAGAAGAAAATTTGATGAAATTTAATTGGAGAATGTGACATCTAGAAGCTGTCTTTAGCACAAAAAGGTGTACAGGTGATAAAAGTAGGGAACATTTCCAGCAGTGAGAACAACTGAACTCATGTAGTTCAGAACAGAAAAGAGCAAACTAGAAGTTGGAAAGTGTTCACATCACAACACACTTTACATGCTATGCCCCAAATTTTGAATTTTATCATATTGAATAGTGTCATTATAGATTTACTTCTTTGTGACTACTCAGGCAGAAGTTTTGAGAGTAGTTTATAGTAGGAACTATTAATTATCTATTAATTAGCAGTGCAACTGCTAGAAGGATGAAGGATGGAATTCACAGATTCATGATTACTTAGAATTATATGTTAAATGTTCTATGTAGACATTGATATATCCCTGTTGTAGACAAAGTGTTCTTTACTCTCACTAGAGAAAGAGCTGTTTCCAATAAATGTCAAGACCCATTGGATTAAGGGAAATTCATTAGGAGTCAAGGAGATCATTTAGGTGGCTGTCACTGTAATGCAGGAAATAAAGGATTAAAAAAATGGTCCGATCTAAACCAAACAAATGACAACATGGAACATTTTTTGAGGGGAGAGAGACTTGGGAAGGAAGCAGGTAAAGGCTATCAGTGTTGACATGCTGAATTTGAGATTACCATGAGATCTGCAATTAGATCTGCAATAAGCACTTGGTTATATCCCTTTGGAGTCTTTTGGAAAGGATTAGCTTGGGAAAATATATTTTGGACTCATGAGAATATACATTGGAGTTGAATCCATGAAATTGAGTGTGCAAAAACTAACTGGTGTAAATGATCTGGTATGGCATCCTGAGGTGCTTTGTTAAGCACGGTACATTTTTTCCTTCTGCTTGTCCCTTAGCTATGGGTCATATTCCAGGGCAATATTCTTTCCCTTCCTTTCCTTCTCTGCCCTGAATATTCTTCCCTTTGTTTTAGGTCTCAGTTTAAGACTTATTTCCTTTGTTAATGTTCCTTTCTTTCAAAGTAGATGAAGCCTGAAGAAAGTGAATAGTATTTTCTAGAGTGCCTTGGGATTTTTCTTAACTTCATACTTTGACAATGGCTTTAAGATTTTTTACTTGCTTTTATGGTTGGCATGTGAAACTGAGTATGAACTTCTCTAAATACTCATCTTTTAGAGATGTGAGAGATGGTATAGTTTCCCCAGAGAGCTAATCTGCAGAAAATTGTTTGCCACAGTTTTGAACATCTACGAATAGGTTTCGTTAGCACATGTTGTACAGATTTATTTATTTTTTTTGTTTATTATTGCACACTGAGAACATCAAATTCTTACTGAGGATAAATTTAAACAAAGGGCATGAAGGAAGAAAGCATATATGTATTTCCTTAGACTACTGAAACAAGAAGTTCCAAGGAAAAATAAATACAGATAACATAGAAATATGACAGTAATGAGTTGGGAAAATATTTTGGGCGTTTAAAAAGATATATAAACTTGATTTTTACCACTCTTTCATCCTTTGGAAGTAAAATTGGGTGATATATAAAATGCTTGCTTTGAGCAATAACGTGAAGCATCAATCTCTAGATCCCACTTTTCCTCCCTTGAGACCATTTCCTACCTGGATCACACAGGGCAAAGACACTAGTATTAGCAATGAGAAGGTTCGTTGGAGATCTTCCTAAGAGCGATGAAACTTGAGTTAGTAGATCTAGAAAGGCTCTTTTTACCCTTGAGCTTTTAGGAAAATCCTTTTCTTCTTATTTCTTAATTGTTCTTCTCTTTGTGTTTCTTATATTTATTTAGATGAGGGAAGTTTTCCCATGAAGAGGAGTTCCCAGTATAATCCATAATAAAGGCGGGTGGTGCTTCACTTCTCATCTCAATCATGCTGACTGGCGGAACTGATAAATATATCATGGAATTTCTAAGTGGTGGGAATATGGCAGAAAAGATACAGCAATAGGGAATCGGAAAAGAATATGGATTATTTTCATTTTTTATTTGATACTTGGGATTTTTGGTTTCTTCTGACCTTAAGGAAGATGCTGAAAGGTACACAAGACATGGATTGACTCATCAGCTCCCCAAAAGGCTACATAGTAAAACCATTAAGTCCTTCCATAGAAGTTATGAAGTGGACGTCTGTCTAAGGGTAGGCAGGAGGAATGTGTTATTTCTAGATTCAGGAAGCACTGGAGAGAGTATCCAACTTAGTGCTTGTAGACTTTTCAATATATGCTAGAAAGCCAGGAGTTACACACTTTCAGAAGCAACTTGAGATGGGGTAGGAACATAAGCTACAGTTGAAAGGAATCAGTGGAAAAATGAACACAAGGCAGCATGCAAACTCACATTTCTCACCTGAAACCTATTTAAGTAGACTTCTCTTCCTTCTTGGTTGTCACTGTGAAATAAAGAACAAATGTTAAGCCTTTTCTGTGATCCCCTGAATTTACACAGTAATCACAAGGAGAGGAAGTTCAGAAATATTTTTTTAATTGAGATGTAACTGACATGTAACATTATATTAATTTCAAATGTACAGCATGATTTGATATTGTGTCTACTGTGAAATGATTACTCCAATAAGACTGGTCAGCATCTGTTACCATACATAGTTATACAATGTTTTTTCTTGTAATGAGAACTTTGAAAATCTATTCTCTAAGAAAAAAAACCTAGTCTTATAGCAACTTTCAAATATGCGGTACAGTATCAACTAGTCACAGTGCTGTACATTAATCCCCATGACTTCTTTATTTTATAATCCCCTTTACCTATTTCACACCCCCCACCCCCACCTCTGATAACCACCAATCTCTTCTCTGTATTTATGAGATTTTTTTTAGATTCTGCATATGAGTGAGATCATATAAGGCTATATATAGCCTTTGCAGAAATAGTCTATTCCTCAGATTGCATAATCTCAATTAGCCTATCTTCAAGTTCACTTATTCTTTCTTTTGTCAACTTAAATCTGCAGGTGAACCTATCTGGTGGATTTTTTTTTTTTCTGTTGTCACCCCTTTTAGGTCTAGAATTTCTATGTGTTTCTTTCTCTTTTTTGATTTTTCCTATTTGATGAAACATCCTCCTAATACTTGCCTTTGGTTCTTTAGACATGGTTTCTTTTTTAATTAATTGAATACACTTAAATTATTTAAAGTCTTTGTTTAAAGCTTTATTCAAAATTTAATGTCTGGTCTTCATCAGGAACCATTTCTATCAACTGTTTTCTTTTGGGGGGGCATAGGTCATATTTCATTGTTCCTTTGAGTATCTCATAAGTTTTGTTTCAACAAAACTTTTTATAATAAATTTGGCATATAAATAAATTTTTAATAATAAATTTAGCAATGCTGGAAACCAGGTCTCTATTTTTCCCAGGGTTTATTGTTGCTGTTTGTTGTTGTGGTTATGATTGCTGTCATGGCTGTTGTTTCCTTAGTGACTATTCTAGGTTAATTCTGTAAAGTTTATTTTCTTTGTCATTTTGTGACTATTGAAATCTGTTTACTTGGTTATTGGTCAGCAAATGACTGGATAGAGCTTTCTTTAAATGGCTATCACCATAAATCTCCCAATCTCTGCTGAGGAGCTTATGAGTGTTTAAATTCTGTTTTGTTCTTTAATTTCTGGTTGTGTAGAGATTTGAGATCAGTGAGAGATGAGCCTTTAGGGCATTCTCAGGTCTTCTTGAGAACCAGGGGCATGTGCACAGCTCTTCACATGTCCGTGGCCTCCTAGATTCCTAGAAATATGTCAGAGCTTCTCAAACTGTCCTATGGACATATCTCATTTACCTTTTAAATATGTTAGTAAGCTTGTTGTTTGTTCTCACTGTTAACTGCTGTCCCAGGAATCTGCAATGTTAAACAATTGTCACTGATTTTTTTCAACAAATTCCCCATGGAAGAGGCTGCCACATTGAGCAAACTCTAAATCAGATAAGAACCAAAACAAAACAAAAAACAAGCGTGTGAGTGGGATTTTCCAGGAACTATCAGACAGATAAAATAGATAGTTATTTAGGAATGGGACTTTGGAGGAGCTCTAACTCCAGCCATCCTCTAGTGGCTTCTAGGCTACTGGTTTGACTGTAATTATAAGACTGTTGATTTTTAAGGATACCACCGAGCTGGGGATGGGGAATGGGAATTGGGCAAAATAAAATGCCATAATACTCACTATTTTTATCCAGGGTCAGCTTTTTTTTTTTTTTTTTCCTTGAACAAATACTTTCTGGATTTCTGTATGCCTCAAGTTAATTTCCAGAGTTCTAAAGAAGTTAATTTGGTTGGGTTTTAACTGATGTGTTTGATTTTATGGTGGCAAGTATTTTTTAGGTTTCTTGCTTTGCCTTTCTTGCTGATGTCATTACTGGGAATTGTAATTTCTTACTTGGATATTAATAAGTCTACCTAAAATTTTTATTGCCATGGAAAGAGGGAAAAATGGCTATTGGAAAACAAATAGCCACCTATGCTATGGTAACACTTCAAAATATCTGCCTATTTTACTCAAGCAAATAAATACTAAATTAGGAGCAGCTCAAGCTGAGTTTATCAGACTGAGATAAAACATGTTGTATGTTCTAGGCAGATTATAGTTTGTGAGTCAAGAGGAGTTCCAAATATAAATTTTAGGTTTGTATATATATATAATTTGTAACCATGTAGTCATGTTCACAATAGCTGTATAAATGTTTTTCCTGAATCTAAGTAGGTATAAAACAAGTTATGTCTTAGGTGACTAACCAGGCAATGATTAGACAGGATAGGATTTTAAAACACAGAGAAGCTTGAAGGTCAGTCACAGAATGTGAATATTTAGTATATTGGTTTTCTTCCTTTTCCTGCCTTGTGAGAAAAAATACAAGTAAAAAATTGAAAGACGAAGCAGGCAGAGACCAAGGTGAAAGTATCTGTTATTCCTATAGAGGTTTTTTTTTTTTTCTAGTGAATCTCTTCTATTTGAAACTATAAGAACAAAATAAGAAGCACTTTCATAGACAAAAAAAAGTTACGTGGTTCCAAGGTTGAAGAGCTATCAGAGAAATTGTTGAAATCTGAGAATCAGAACTGAAGAGAGGAACAAGTAGAGTCTGTAAGGAATGACCAGGAAGTCAGAGTTGTCAATGTATCAAGATTAGTCAGTAGAAGGGAATATGAAATGAACAAAATTATCAGACTTATGGCCAAAGGTCAGATTTGGGTTTCCTAACACCGGTAGTCTTCAAATATTCATGTACCCACTAAAATAATTTTGATCAACTATGTGTTACCCACAGATTTTTCAAGTTAATATCAAAAAGATTTTATTATACTTTTATGATTAAATACTTGCAAAAATATAATTTCTACTCAATTGGAATATTATTTAAAAATAATTCATTTATATAACTTTTTTCAACGTATACAATGAAATCTAAATAGCACAGTGATTTGAAGTAAACCATTATCCATTTTTAAACTACATGAACATGTTCTTTAGCCATTGGAAATTTAATTTTTTTCCTTTTGGCACTCTCACTTCTATTTCACTTATATTAAAGAATGTTATCCAATGCAATATTAAATATTCATGCTGGAAAGTCTTTTTAAAAATTTTTTAAAAATATTTTATTTACTTACTTGACACAGAGCGATAGAGAGCACAGCAGGTAGAGGGAGAAGGCAAAGCAGGCTTTCTGATGAGCAAGGAGCCGAATGGGGGCTCTATTCCACGATCCTGATCATGAACTGAGCCAAAAGCAGACTCTTAACCTACTGAGCTACCCAGGCACCCCTGGAAAGTCTTTTATTGATCATTTGTCATATACCTACCTAAGACAGACATGCATACATATCAAAATGACTTTCCTAAATTTCTCTGCAAACATACACGTCTACGTTAAAATTTTTCTTCTGAATTGATATAAGTAGTAAACAATTAGTGGAAATCATGAAAATATATTAAAAACATCAATAAACATAAATTAAGTGAAAGTTTTATTGCTATATGCTTTTTAATGAACAAATGAGGCTTTATTTTCCATTTGTTTACATATTTGTGGGTAAATATTATTATAATATGGTATTACATTATCACAAATAAACATGTTCAAACAAGTTCAATAAATATTTTTTTAAAAACCCCAAAACTAAATTATGGCAAGTCTTTTATTAGAGAGACTATCAAAAGCAATCAGGATTAAAATTTTTTACATCTAATATGATCCATCACCCCATATTGTAAGTAATGCAAAGGTAAATTCATCTGCCCTTTCTCATCATTCAATATTTAATAACACCATGTAATGTATAGCTGAAAATTATTAATTATTGATAAAGCAAATGGCATGATAAAAGGCATACTACTTTAGTATGCATATGAACATTATATGTGTTTATCAAATTATGTTCTGCATTTTGGGAATAATATAAAAAAGGATTATGCATTAAAATTAGGAATAACCATAATATGTTTATTAAACATAATGATAAAATTTTCCTGTTTGTTTAACAAAATGTATGTATGTCTCTATTTATATATGCATATATAAATATAATATACCTATTTATGCATACAGATATATTGCTGCTAAAACCAATTGATCCAGAAGCTACAATGTGACTTTATCTTTATTTTAAGTTGGTAGAAAACCTTAAACATTTGATAAGAAATAAGATTAGACCTGACTCCAATTGAAATAAATATTTCATAATATGATTTTTTAAATAGGTTTTAACTATCTCATTGAATAATGTTTATCAAATATGAAGAACAATCAGAATATCTGAAGTTAACTGCTTATATTTAAAAGTATTTTCTAAAAAAAACAAACAATTTAAATGTTTAATAATTTTACCCATGCTCTCTTTGTTTTGCTGTCATGAGACTTTCCTTTCCTTTCCTCCCATATTTATATACACACCCTAATCAGGAAGTTGTATAGGCTACATCATTAAATCAGTACTGTCAGTTGACTTTGCTCCCATCTTCCCACTCTCCACTCCATCTGAATTTATAACATCTCAACAATAGTCAAAATACACTCTTTCCAGTGATCTACTTTCATCTTTAACAGAATAAGTATATATAACAGAGGCCTTCCTTCCTTCCTTCCTTCCTTCCTTCCTTCCTTCCTTCCTTCCTTCCTTCCTTCCTTCCTTCCTTTTTTAAATGGCTCATCGTGTCTCTTCAACATGATTCATCTTAATTCTCAATGACCTCAATAAAATGACCTCAATATATAGAAGATGCATTAAAGATGAAAATGTTAGAAATCAATTCCTTGAAGTCTTTCCTTTCAATTACTGTGACTTCCCTCACCCTGCTTCAACCATCACCTCCTTACCCACATTCTTGCATACACCTTGTCCTGACCAGTAACTGCAACTGCTTCGTAATCTCAATTTCACTCATGCCATTCTCTGACCTGCTCCTCCCCCACACCCTTTTTTATTTCTAGCATACTTCTCTCTCATCTCTCAAGTTCTATAGTCCTTTAATTCCAAAAGGGCCATTCATTGATTTTATTACCTTTTCACTCTGTCTCACTTCTTTGATACCGTCTTTGTCTTCCTTTCTAACGTAAATCCTGCAGTTAATCATAAGAGTAGTTCCATTGTACTTATGCACCATACTCTTATCCTTCTCTCCTTCATGAGACTTGTTCATCAAAACCACAACCCAGGTTAAAAGGAAATGTCTGCCTATTGTGCATTTGTATCCATGCATGTGAATGAAGAAAACCATACAACCACCATGATCATTCTTAATTTCAATTCACACTCTAGACCTCCAATAGTTTCTTTATGACCCAGATAATTATTCCAGATTTCTTTTTTTATTCCAGACTTCTTATTTATTTATTTTTTTAAATTTAATTATTTTTTTATTGGAGTTCACTTTGCCAACATATAGCATATCACCCAGTGCTCATCCCGCCAAGTGCCCACCTCAGTACCTGTCACCCGGTCACCCCATCCCTCTGCCCACCTCTCCTTCCACTACCCCTTGTTCATTTCCCAGAGTTAGGTGTCTCTCATGTTCTGTCACCCTCCCTGATATTTCCCACTCATTTTCTCTCCTTCCCCTAAATCCCTTTCACTATTTTTTATATTCCCCAAATGAATGAGACCATATAATGTTTGTCCTTCTTCGATTGACTTACTTCACTCAGCATAATACCCTCCAGTTCCATCCATGTTGAAGCAAATGGTGGGTATTTGTCGTTTCTAATGGCTGAGGAATATTCCATTGTATACATATGCCACAACTTCTTCATCCATTCAACTTTTGATGGACACCGAGACTCCTTCCACAGTTTGGCTATTGTGGACATGGCTGCTATAAACATTGGGGTGCAGGTGTCCTGGGGTTTCACTGCATCTGTATCTTTGGGGTAAATCCCCAGCAGTGCAATTGCTGGGTCATAGGGCAGATCTATTTTAACTCTTTGAGGAACCTCCACACAGTTTTCCAGAGTGGCTGCACCAGTTCACATTCCCACCAACAGTGCAAGAGGGTTCCCTTTTCTCCGCATCCTCTCCAACATTTGTGGTTTCCTGCCTTGTTTATTTTCACCATTCTCACTGGTGTTAGGTATTATCTCATCGTAGTTTTGATTTGTATTTCCCTGATGGCAAGTGATGCAGAGCATTTTCTCATATGCTTATTAGCCATGTCTATGTCTTCCTCTGTGAGATTTCTGTTCATGTCTTTTGCCCATTTCATGATTGGATTGTTTGTTTCTTTGGTGTTGAGTTTAATAAGTTCTTTATAGATCTTGGATACTAGCCCTTTATCTGATAGGACATTTGCAAATATCTTCTCCAATTCTGTAGGTTGTCTTTTAGTTTTCTTGACTGTTTCTTTTGCTGTGCAGAAGCTTTTTATCTTGATTAAGTCCCAATAGTTCATTTTTGCCTTTGTTTCCCTTGCCTTCATAGATGTACCTTACAAGAAGTTGCTGTGGCCAAGTTCAAAAAGGGTGTTGCCTGTGTTCTCCTCTAGGATTTTGATGGATTCTTGTCTCACATTTAGATCGTTCATCCATTTTGGGTGTATCTTTGTGTCTGGTGTAAGAGAATGGTCTAGTTTCATTCTTCTGTTCCAAAAGATAGAAAGAGATGGAATACTTCCAAACTCATTCTATAGGCCAGCATCACCTTAATTCCAAAACCAAAGACTCCACCAAAAAGAATTATAGACCAAAATCCCTGATGAACACAGTTGCAAAAATTCTCAACAAGATACTAGCCAATAGGATCCAACAGTACATTAAGAAGACTATTCACTATGACCAAGTGGGATTTATCCCCAGGATGCAAGGCTGGTTTAACACTTTTAAAGCAATCAATGTGATAGATCATATCAACAAGAGAAGAAACAAAAACCATAGGATCCTCTCAATAGATGCAGAGAAAGCATTTGACAAAATACAGTATCCATTCCTGATCAAAATGCTTCCGAATGTAGGGATAGAGGAACCATTCCTCAGCATCTTAAAAGCCATCTACAAAAAGCCTACAGCAAATTCTCAATGGGGAAATACTGAGAGCCTTTCCCCTATGATCAGGAACAAGACAGGGATGTCCACTCTCACTACTGCTATTCAACATAGTACTAGAAGTCCTAGCCTCAGCAGACAACAAAAAGAAATAAAAGGTATTGAAATTGGCAAAGAAGAAGTCAAACTCTCCCTCTTTGCAGACGACATGATACTGTACATAGAAAACCCAAAGACTCCATCTCAAGATTGCTAGAACTCCTACAGCAATTCGGCAGTGTGGCAGGATGCAAAATCAATGCCCAGAAGTCAGTGGCATTTCTATACACTAACAATGAGACTGAAGAAAGAGAAATTAAGGAGTCAATCCCATTTACAATTGCACCCAAAAGCGTAAGATACCTAGGAATAAACCTAATCAATGAGGTAAAGGATCTATACCCTAAAAACTACAGAACCTTTCTAAAAGAAATTGAGGAAGACACAAAGAGATGGAAAACTATTTCATACTCATGGATTGGAAGAATTAATGTTGTGAAAATGTCAATGTTGCCCAGGGCAATTTACACATTTAATGCAATCCCTATCAAAATACCATGGACTTTCTTCAGAGAGTTGGAGCAAATAATCTTAAGATTTGTATGGAATCAGAAAAGACCCTGAATAGCCGGGGGGAATATTAACAAAGAAAACCATAGCTGGGGCATCACAATGTCAGATTTCAGGTTGTACTTCAAAGCTGTGGTCATCAAGACAGTGTGGTACTGGCACAAAAACAGACACATAGATCAATGGAACAGAATAGAGAATCCAGAAATGGGCCCTTAACTCTATGGTCAACTAATATTCAACAAAGCAGGAAAGACTATCCACTGGAAAAAGGACAGTCTCTTCAATAAATGGTGCTGGGAAAATTGGACATCCACATGCAGAAGAATGAAACTGGACCATTCTCTTTATTCCAGATTTCTTATTTCACTGACTCCTTTTCCTAGAGAACTATTTAACAACCAACCTTCCATTGTCATTTGCAACACCTCCTCCCCTGTCCTCACTCTCAGCTCCTGATTTTGCTTTCTCCTTTACTCAGCACATGTAAGCTCTCAGCAGAGAACACCCGCTTAGTAGCATTTGCACATACCTTCCTGCATACTGTACTACAGGTAAAAATATTCATGGGCCGGTTTAAAATCAATCCTCAGTACACAATGTACTGAGCCCTGGTCCCCTAATGCACCCAAAGATATGAGCCCAGCAATTCGTCTTCCTCTTATGATTAAATCTGTTGTGCTGCATTAGTCCATTAGTGTAAACAGATGCTGTTATCTCTCCAAGTTAAAAACAACAACAACAAAACCTTCTTTTGACTTTATTTCTATGCCAGCTGCTGCCTCAGAAGCACGGAATTTCTGCTCCTCAAATATAACAAGCCGTTCTTTCATTTAGGGCTTTTATGCTGTTTTCTCAGCCTTGAATTCTCTACCCCTACACTTCAGAATGATTGGCCCTTTCTGAATTTAGATACAACCCATTTTAAAGTTTCAGTAGAGAGGCCAATCATAACCTTCCAATTTAAAGCAACCTCTCTGTTAATCTATCACAAAACCCTGTTTTGTTTATGCACTCTGATTTTAATTAGGGCATTTTCACTATTTCTCACATTGCTTACATCCTCACGTGTTGATCTGTCTTTTCTCTCTACATTATAAACTCCACTGGAGTAGATATAGTACCTCTCTGGTCCCTATGGTGTCCTTAGGAAAATGTTTCTCAACTTTTAAAAAATAACACTCCATATACAGTCTTTTATTTAAAATATTCTATTTATTTATTTGAGAGAGCGTGAGTGGCAGGGCCGTGGTGGGGGGAGAGGGAGAAGTAAACTCCCCACTGAGCAGGGAGCCCGACACAGGTTTCTATCCCAGGACCCCGGGATCATGACCCAAACTGAAGGCAGATGCTTAACCGACAGCCACCCAGGTGCCCCCATATACAATCGTTTAAGATATTTTTGTCTTTATCACCCCACTCTGAAATTTTAATACCACAGTGTGTTCTAGCTCTTTAGAAGCTTACAAATAATATAATACCTAAGTTTTGGGGGGTTTTGTCTCCTATTCCCGGACCAAAATTTCCCTCCTGGTGGGGAGCAATATTGCCCTCAATTACCATGTGTGATCTGAAAGAATGTCTGATATGTGCTTGGTGCATGTATTATAAATATAATACATTTTAATTAGTCTTTAAACCATTCCCTTGAGAGAAGAAAACCTTCATTTCAAAAGCGAATATACAGAGGTTTATTCATTACAGAATTATTGCACAATTGAAAGTATGTAGCAGAGAATGATGGCAGGGTTGCAAATAGTAATGTTGAAATCTTGTGAGAGAGACCAGCCCAACATATAAGCAACCAAGTACAATGTAGGACAGGGTACAGTAAGTGCAAAATAGAAACTTAAACATAGTTCTGAGGCACTGAAGGGAAAGAAGAGATGAATTCATGAGGATAAAGAAATACCTAATGGAGGGAGAGACAGATGAGTAGAATTTCACTAGCCATGATAACAGACTTTTCTTGCACAAGAGCAAGAGTCTTGAGGTCCTTAAACTGGTTTGAGAAACTGTACCAGCAAATAATCCTGGTAAAGAAAGAGAAGGACTTTATGTTGGCAGTGATCTTCTTTTGAATGTTATTCTGTTGGCACTAGTGAGTCTTTGAAAGTTAAACTACACAGAGATTCAAAAAATATAAGAAGAAATTATCACTCTAGTTTTTGCAGCCTCTTTTAGAATGAGAAAATCTGTTGCTACTTAGCATTTCATATTTAGGCTTCCACATTGCCACCAGATTAATTTACCTAAAATGCACATCCAACCATGTTCTCCATTTAAAAGATTCAGTGATTTCCCAGCACATGCTGGATAAAGTGTTAGTTTCTGAATTGAGAGAAGGTTCTGTTCTCCATAATCTGTCACTCTTTTACTTGTTGAATTTTATCTGTTATCATTCTGTGCCTCAAACTCTAATCACCAGAAAATAGTAATGCCTTATATACAGTTCTCAACACTGAAGCTTGCTAATTCCATCTAATTGTCCCGGTATGATAGCTCTGGTAAGTACTTTTTGATAGTGAAAATCAATATACCCTTCTGGTGAAATCTTCAATACAGTCCTCTGAATAATAACTTTGGTAGCAAGAGGGCCTTTTATAACTATGTCAGAGAGTTGGAGTACAGATTGATGCCTGTCCTCCGATTCAGATAGGAATAACTGTAAAAGGTATTTACATTTTTCTTTGATCTATCACTAAGATATCATTTTTACTTTAAAAATGTATTAAGTGTTACTATTTTTATAAGACATTGTTCACTTTCTTAACATTTATTTGGGAAATATACCTTACTTGTGGAAGAATAAGTACAACTTTGAAGAACAATTAAAATGCTATTAGAACCACCAAGGTTGATAATTAATATAATAGTAACACTCTTGAGCACTTTGAGTCTTTTTCCTTGGTGAATTTTGGATTTTGCAAATTTCTCTTAGCTTCCTTTAAAATTTTAGTTTCCATGTATGAACTTATATAATCTTTAGTTTTGCTAAATTTTGCAATTCTTATAGATACAATCAGGTAATAAGTACTTTCATATGTTGGGTTTCTCTTGCTCAATATCATGTTTGTGAGGTTCATGCAGGCTATACCATGTAACTGTCTTCATTCATTCTCATTGCTCTGGAGCATCCCATTGTGAGAATATGCCATAATTTTTTTTTTTGCATACTACCATTGATGAATTTTGGGGCTGTTCCTCATTTTTGGCTATGATAAATAGTGCTGTAATGAACATTTGTGCATGTCTTTGTAGAGTAATGTAAATACTAATCTTGGAGTAGAATTTTCTAGGTCATACACCTAGCACACATTTTCTAGGTCACAGATCTAGCATACACATGGTTAGCCTTATTAGGTACTGTTAATTTCCCAGAGCTATTGATCTAGTATACACTCCACAAATCAGTAGTGAGAATTCCAGTTGTCCAACTCCTCAAAGTTATGTACTATTATCTGATTTTTAATTTTAGTCATTCTGGTCAGTGTGTAGTTGTAATAAAACTGTGGTTTTAATTGAATTATTTCACTCGACTAAAGTTGAGAACTACTCATATTTATAGGCAATTTAGATATCCTCTTTTGTGAAGTTTCAGCTCAAGTCTTTTGCCAATTTTTCACATTGAGTATATGCCTTTTCCACATTGATTTTCTTTAATGTATGTTTGTTTTTATTTTTATTGATTTATTCTGCTATTCTCTATATTATTGCCTTGTTTTTGAATTTCATTTGCTGTTCTTTTACTTGTATTTCTTGAAACGGAAGCTTATGTCACTAATTTTCAATACTTTTTCTTCATAATATATTCATTTATTTTTGAGTACTCCTTTAGACACACTCTCCAATATTTCCTTTGCTATATTTTTGTTATCATGAAATTTCAATATTTCTTATATCTTCTGAGATTATTCTTTTCACCTATTATTTAGAAGTATGTTATCTAACTTATAAAAGTTTAGAGATTTTCTAGTTGTTTTTTTCTGTTCTTTACTTCTAGATTAATTCCATTGTCATCAGAAATTTCAATTGTTTGAAACTTACTGAGTCTTGCTTTATTCCTCAACTTGTAGTCTGTTTTGGTCTGTGCCTTATACACACTTAAAAATGTGTATATTTGAGATTGTTGCTTTCTTAAAGATAAAGTATCCTTTTTCTGTGGTTCTAAGTAGGATTTCTCTTTATCTTTGGTATTAAGTGTTCTGCTATGATGAATGTCGGTGTTGTGTTCTTTCAAATCACAAAGATTTTGAATCCATTCATTGGTGTCTCTAATCAGCTTTGGGAATTTGTTGTCCATTATGTATTCAATATCGCTCTGGCACACTCTGCCTTGCTTTTCCTCTGAGGTTCCAGTTACACATGTATTAGACTTTTTAACTATATCATACAAATCTCAGGCTATATTCTGTCTTATATTTTTTATTTTCTATTTTTTTTAGTTTTTCTATCTTTTCTTACCTGGAATCCAGTGTCACTTATTTATTTATTTATTTATTTTTTATTTATTTATTTTATTTTTTATTTTATTTTATTTTTTTATTTTATTTTTTTTATTTTTTTTTATTTTTTATTTTATTTTTTTTTCTGCTGTGTCAGTCTGCTGTTTTTAATTTCAAGTACTATTTATTTATTTATTTATTTATTTATTTATTTTTTAAAAAAGATTTACTTATTTGAGAAAGAGCATACAAGAGTGGGGGAAGGGGCAAAGGGAGAGAGAATATCCAGGCAGACTCCTACTGAGTGCAGAGCCCAAAGTGGGGTTCTCAGGAACCATGAGATCATGACCTGAGCCAAAACCAGAGTCAGATGTTCAACTAACTGAGCCACCCAAGCGCTCCCCAGGTACTGTTTATAGTTTCAGATTGCCAATTGTATACTGTTTGGGAAAGTTTTACTTTCTCCTTATTCTCATTTTCCCCCATTAATTTCATCTACCTCTTCCTTTACCTCTTCCTCTGTTTACTTTAACATATTAATCATAGTTATTTTTAAATTCTTATTCCATAGGCTTCCAATTATGGAATGAGTAAGTCACAGGAATAAAAGATACAGCATAAGGAATGCAGTCAATGATACTGTAATAGCAGTGTACCAGGACAGGCGGTAGTTACATTTGTGGTGAGCACAGCATAATGTATAGACTTGTCCAATCACTAAGTTGTACACCTGAAACTAATGTAACATTGTGCATCAACTACACTCAAAAAGTAAGTGAATATATAATATATAGAATATAGTTATATACATTGTTTAAGGAATTATAGGCACAGTAATCAGTGTTATTTTTTCCCTAGGTATAGTTCACACTTTCCTCTGGTAGGCAGATATAGCATTCTGATTACATCAGTGTCACTATAATTGAGCTGTCAGGGCATGGTGGTGGTTTAGTTAGACCCAAGTAACATCTGTCTTTATTTGCCTCAGATCTTTCCTCTAGCAAGACTTTGTCTCCTTAGAACTGTAGGTTTGAAAAATTTCCTTCTGTTTTTCCTGCACAACCCCAGCTTGAGTGTGGCCAACATGGGCTTCATAGAGAAACTAGTAGTTCCTGCCTTTTCCACCACAAAAGTTGTGACCTTTGGATATTTGAAGATAGCTTTTAAGCCACTCATATATGTGGACTCAAAGTGTGGCAAATATCTTGAGGGAGAGAATGCTCATGGAATTGTTGCAATTCCCTCTATGTGACTTTGTCTCAGTAGCATGTTCAGACCACCTCCGAAAACGTATTCTTTTTGGCCACAATATTTGTAATACTTTATGCTTTTGGAGAACCTATGGCATATAGAGAAAAAGTATTGGATCTCTCGAAGTATCTAGAGGATGGTTATAGCATCAGACAGCCAGAATCCTGCAAAAAGGTCATGGCTTGAGACTTTGGGAGATTTTACACTATCTTGTAGGCCCACATTTCCTGTCTCCTAAGGTATTTCAGACTCCGCAAATGTCCTAGTTTGTAAATAGGGAATTTATTTGAGTATCCACTATACTTCAGATCAAATAACCATCAAAATCTCAGCTGCTTTGTCTTCTTTTTAGAATATTTCTCTGCCAGTAAAAAGTTTGATAATGCCCAGGCATGGGAGATTTGCATAGGACATAAAAGGGCCGGGGGTGCCTGTGGCTGAGTCAGCTAAGCATCTGACTCAACTTTTGATCACAGCTCAGGTCTCAATCTCAAGGAAAAGGGCCAGCATATAACAGATTTAACTTTAAAATATAAATATTTCATATTTTCCTCATTTTGAGTTATTTCATTTAAGCTAGTTGTAGTTTTAATAAAGTATATTTTTTTTCTAGCAGCCATAGAGATTAATGCATGAATGCATAATAGATGCTCTCTCTCTCTTATACAGATCTGTATAATCATGCAAGTGAAACCAACTTCAGAGCATAATTAGTTAATCACATCTGTAACTTGTAACAAAGTATCCATTTAATGATTTCACTAGAATGCAAGACATAGAATGCAAATTTTTCATGCTCAACGTGTGTGATAATATTGCTCTTAGGGGCCCACTGAATAATTTAAGGAACACTGCCAGAGAGAGAAAAGTAAAAAAAAAAAAAAGACTAAAGTTGATGACCTGAAAATCAGCAATTTAAAGAACTATTTATTGGTTCACTGGAGCTAGACTTATATCCAGAAGGTGACATTTAAATTGCCATTCTAGTCGAGTAAAGTGTATGTCTACTCTTTTATAAAAGGATAAGTATTTCATCCTAAATTAAGAAAACTCATTCATTGGGTAATTTGCATTTATAAAACATTTGTAAGTGAAGAATGGAAACCAGAATGATAGGTGAAAAATAACAATATGCATTGTATTTGATCTCAGAAATAGACATTGTGTTTGAAATATGTAGGACTTTGATAAAACTGAATCAAAGGCATCAGCTGAGTGGCAGACTATATCTATGATGCTTAAGATTTATACTTGGAATTCTGTCACCGTTAATACGATTTCACTACTTTTAAACAGTGATTTCATATTTTTCTAAACATAAGCTGATATTTATAATGGATTGTCAAGGCTATCTTTTTCAAAATATTGGTGCTTATAAAATATATATTTTTAAATTAAAAAGAAAAACCCACAAACTTGACTTCAAAGATCATTGACCAAATCAGGTCATTTACCTCCTCTACATTTCATTTACTTTCCAATTTGGTTGAAATAACACACTCATTACCCTTGGAAGGTGTTTCCTGTATAGTGTGCCAATCCCTACCACAAGATTTCCAGGTTTTCCCCTTTCCAGATTCATTAGATTCATCTTTACCAATTTATCTCTTCTTGCAGTCTTATTTCTCAAGTCAGCTTTATCACGTACTCAGTCTGCCCTTCCTTCCTTCCTTCCGTCCTAACTTCCTTCCTTCCTTTTCCTGTTTTCAGACTTCATCACTTGACATGTGTTGAAAATGTTAAAGTTCGATTTATGCATTATTAGTCATATAGTATTATTGATTGGATAATTACTAAGATACTATCTTAATTGAAATCTGCCACCTTTAACTTTAGAGATTATTTTTAATCCTACTTAATTCTTACAATGTTAATTGGAAGAGCCTTACATAATTTTAAATGAATTTTATTTATAACAATTTGTTTAGTAATCCATAAGACTATTAGAAATATGATCCTTCCACTCTTCCTCAATAAGGTGAACTGTGGGACTCAAAACAAAACAAAACAAAACAAAACAAATATATGAGCTGGACAATGCCAGAGGAAAGCAGTATCAGTATCAAGTCTGTGTATATTCCAAGTCATCCTCTTAAGTACTAGATTTGGAAACAGAACAATAGGAAGTCAAATATAAGTGAAACTTTCAAACAGTTAAGAATTTGGGGGAGCACATTCTCTCTTTTTTTAAAGCACTCAGCCCTTAAAGAATATAGCTTATTTTCATATTAAGATTAAATTATGCTTTATTCTCTTTTGCTTCCCTTTCTTTTTCAGTTCTCACAGCTCTTCTTGTGCCACAAAAATTTAGATCATCTATAGATGGTTAATTACTCCACAAATAAAAATGTTTTGCATAAGGTGGTATTAGGACAACTGTAGAAGGTCTGAATGACAATGAATGTGGTAAAATGTTGGCATACGGGAATTTTACTTTTGCAAATGTTAATAACTTTGCCATTAAAAAAATGCTGGCGTGCTGGTCTTGGGTTCCATATGCTGTTAGAAGTTTTCCAGATGTCTGAGAAATATAATACCATTCATTTGAATCTCTCTATAGTTAAGCCATCTGGTACAGTTAAGTACCAGAAGCTTTTACAATTATTCACAGTTCTGCTCCATAGAATGCCATTTTTGCTATTGGGGAATAAACTGATGTCACAAGTATACAGTTAATAAATTTGAAAAAGTTCTCCCATAATGGAGATAGACATTGGTGTTCCTATCAGAATGTTGTATCAGTTATGACTGCCTACATTCATCAGCACAATGATGTTATAAGTGAAATGATATTCTAAACATCCACAATTACATTGAAATTGGGATTCCACATATGTTGTAAAATGGTCATTTTATTGTAATATGATAGAAATCATTGTCTTACTTATAATCGTTGGTGCTGTCACCAGAAAAAGATGTAGGATTTGAGTGGGTCTTCAAAAACTTATACATGTTACCTTCTAATAGCTTCAGCAATGTGGAAGGGACAAGAGCTTCAGAAATTCAACAGAGCTGGAATAAATGATACAAATATATCCTCCTCGTTGTCTAAATGTTGTCACCCCCCAGAGAGTACCCTATATATATATATATTTAAGATTTTATTCACCCATTCATGAGAGACACACAGAGAGAGAGAGGCAGACACACAGGCAGAGGGAGAAGCAGGCTCCATACAGGGAGCCCGACGTGGGACTCGATTCCGGGACCCCAGGATCACGCCCTGGGCTGAAGGCAGTGCTAAACCCCTGAGCCACCCAGGCTGTCCCAGAGAGTACCCTATATTTGATGCTAGTTCATCATGTCTGGAATTATCACGGTCAGAGTAGCATTTGAACATTAACATAGTAAATCTTTACTGTGCACATAAAATGTGTGAGAGGTTCTTTTAGCCATGGCGAGTGTTACAAAGTTGAATAAAGTGTAATTCTATCTTTAAGGAGCATGATTGAATCTCACTGTTGTTACTGATCACTTTTTTGTCAGCTTTTTGGATTTCTGTTTGCTGACAGCCTGACAGATGCCTCTGAAGGAATAAATCCCCAGAATCAGGTGGTAAAAGTTTTAAACTTCCATATGTTCTTAAAACACACATTAATAAACATTTATGAAATACTTTTAATGTGCAAGTTTCCCAGCATTGAAAAAAATAAACAAATAAAAGATGAAAAATATCCTTAAGAAACTTGGGGGCTAGTAAAAATTATAGAAATGTAGACAAACTATAAGGTAAAATAGTAATATGTGTTAATAATACAAGAATGGTAGCTTGTGTCTTGGGAGCACATTGGTAGGAATGCCTATTCTGAAATGGTTTGGAAGATTTTTTTTAGAGAAAGGAAAAATTGAGCCTTTTTGAAAAGCCTTCATTCCTGTTCTCAGTTGGCATAAGAATAATTTTTGTATATACAGAAAACTAGAATGAATTGTGTGATCACTTTTTGTGATACAAGAACCACAGCAAACATGATATTTCAGAGCTTTTGGATCTTTGCATCAAAGTGGAAGATTGTTGGCTTATCTTAAGAATGCTATCTAGATGTCGCCTAAAACCTCATGAGTTTTAAAAAGCTTTAACAAACATAACAATATTGGGATAAACCGGAGTTACTATTTATTATATCCCTGTGCTGACATTTGATGGGGGCTCATTCAGTGCTTTGACCTGCTCTTAGAAGTTATGACTTTTATCTAGGTGATCCCCTCAACCTCAAAGTTTCTAAATTAGTCAGTTCTCCTTCCACATCTGTATCGTGTGGAATGACTTCTAATGATGGCCATTTATGAGTAAGGCTATATGCTAAGGACCAAGAATGCCAAAAGTGTAAGGATGTAGTCCCTCATTCCTGAGGGATTGAGAATATAGTTGAGGAGACAGAATATTTACATTAAGAACAGCAACCTACCTTTAAAACAGCAAACCTATGGTTAGTTCTGTGACAAATGAAGAAGATAGACTAAAAGTGCCATAGATTTTCAGGAGACTATCAATCCATGAAAACTAAAGAAATAAGCTCCTAGCTGAGCTTGGAAGATAAGATTTAGAAAGAAGAAAAGTCCCAAGCTTACTTTAAGGCTGAATTTTGAGAGGAAGAAATATATATATATATATATATATATACACACACACACACACACACACACACACACATACACACTCAGGGAATGATAAGTAAACATTTCGGCTCAGTTAAAAAGCACAATAACATTAAAAAGATAGCTAAGGGCATGCCGTGCAAGCTTTTGAACTTTGTCTCACACATGAGAGAGACAAACAAGATTGAGAGCAGAATGATGGTATATTCAAAGTAGTATGGGGGGTATATTAGTAGAGGAGTTTGGATGTTAGAGCCTACGTATTAAATTGGAATAAGGACCGACTAGGATGCCATCTAGAGAACAAAAAAGATGTCAGTGGGAGACCCATTACAGAGATTTAGCAGTATCCTAAACCTGGGCCTTTCCTCCTCTACTTCATCTTTATTCAAAATGTGGAAGTTCTTCAACCTATTTACTCAGGCCTACTCTCTGCTCTTCACTAATATATTCATGATGGTATCAAGTCAGTATACTTCTTTCAGAGTGCAACGATTGCCTTTTAATAAGAGCTTTAGGGGGGGAGGAGCAAGACGGCGGAAGAGGAGGGTCCCCAAATCACCTGTCTCCACCAAATTACCTAGAAAACCTTCCAATCATCCTGAAAATCTATGAATTCGGCCTGAGAATTAAAGAGAGAACACCTGGAATGCAACAGTGAGAAGAGTTCGTGCTTCTATCAAGGTAGGAAGACGGGGAAAAAGAAGTAAAGAAACAAAGGCCTCCAAGGGGGAGGGGCCCCGCGAGGAGCCGGGCTGAGGCCGGGGCGAGTGTCCCCAGGACAGGAGAGCCCCGTCCCGGAGACGCAGGAGCTGCACCGACCTTCCCGGGCGGAAAGGGGCTCGCGGGGAGGTGGAGCAGGACCCAGGAGGGCAGGGATGCCCTCGGGCTCCCCGGGACAGTAACAGCAACTGCGCGCCCAGGAGAGTGCGCCGAGCTCCCTAAGGGCTGCAGCGCGCACGGCGGGACCGGAGCAGCTCGGGGGGCTCGGGGGCGGCTCCGCGGAGGGGGCTGCGGGGCGGGAGCAGCTCGGGGGCGCTCAGGCAGAGGAAGAGGCTCCGTGCGGAGGGGGCTGCGCGGTTCCAGGAGCAGCTCGGGGGGTTCGGGAGCGGCTCCGCGGAGGGGGTTGCGCGGCCCGGGAGCGCGAATCCACCAGCGCAGGCCCCGGAGCACAGGGCGCCGGGACACAGCCCAGGATCCGGCCTCCCCCGGGACAGGCAGAGGCCGGGAGGGCCCAGGACAGCGAGGACGCTCCTGCCCCGAGCTGAGCAGGTCAGCGGCCCTGCCCCGGAGCCTCGAGGCCCTGCAGACCGAGAGCTCCGGAGCTACTGCGGGGGCTGAATCCAGGGCTCCAGAGCTGCCCCGCCACTGGGGCTGTTGCTCCTGGGGCCTCACGGGGTAAACAACCCCCACTGAGCCCTGCACCAGGAGGGGCACAGCAGCTCCCCCAACTGCTAACACCTGAAAATCAGCACAACAGGCCCCTCCCCCAGAAGACCAGCTAGACTGACAACTTCCAGGAGAAGCCAAGGGACTTAAAGTACACAGAATCAGAAGATACTCCCCGGTGGTTCTTTTGTTTTGTTTTTTGTTTTGTTTTGTTTTGTTTTGTTTTGTTTTGCTTTTTGATTTGTTTCCTTCCCCCACCCCCTTTTTTTCTCCTTTCTTTTTCTTTCTCTTTTTCTTCTCTTTTTTTTTTTTGTTTTTTTTCTTCCCTTTTTTTTCTCTTTCTCTTTTCTTTCCTTCTTTCTCTCCTCTCTTTTTCTCTTTTTCCCAATACAACTTGCTTTTGGCCACTCTGCACTGAGCAAAATGACTAGAAGGAAAACCTCACCTCAAAAGAAAGAATCAGAAACAGTCCTCTCTCCCACAGAGTTACAAAATCTGGATTACAATTCAATGTCAGAAAGCCAATTCAGAAGCACTATTATACAGCTACTGGTGGCTCTAGAAAAAAGTATAAAGGACTCAAGAGACTTCATGACTGCAGAATTTAGAGCTAATCAGGCAGAAATTAAAAATCAATTGAATGAGATGCAATCCAAACTAGAAGTCCTAACGACGAGGGTTAACGAGGTGGAAGAACTAGTGAGTGACATAGAAGACAAGTTGATAGCAAAGAGGGAAACTGAGGAAAAAAGAGACAAACAATTAAAAGACCATGAGGATAGATTAAGGGAAATAAACGACAGCCTGAGAAAGAAAAACCTACGTTTAATTGGGGTTCCCGAGGGCGCCGAAAGGGCCAGAGGGCCAGAATATGTATTTGAACAAATTCTAGCTGAAAACTTTCCTAACCTGGGAAGGGAAACAGGCATTCAGATCCAGGAAATAGAGAGATCCCCCCCTAAAATCAATAAAAACCGTTCAACACCTCGACATTTAATAGTGAAGCTTGCAAATTCCAAAGATAAAGAGAAGATCCTTAAAGCAGCAAGAGACAAGAAATCCCTGACTTTCATGGGGAGGAGTATTAGGGTAACAGCAGACCTCTCCACAGAGACCTGGCAGGCCAGAAAGGGCTGGCAGGATATATTCAGGGTCCTAAATGAAAAGAACATGCAACCAAGAATACTTTATCCAGCAAGGCTCTCATTCAAAATGGAAGGAGAGATAAAGAGCTTCCAAGACAGGCAGCAACTAAAAGAATATGTGACCTCCAAACCAGCTCTGCAAGAAATTTTAAGGGGGCCTCTTAAAATTCCCCTTTAAGAAGAAGTTCAGTGGAACAGTCCACAAAAACAAGGACTGAATAGATATCATGATGACACTAAACTCATATCTCTCAATAGTAACTCTGAATGTGAACGGGCTTAATGACCCCATCAAAAGGCGCAGGGTTTCAGACTGGATAAAAAAGCAGGACCCATCTATTTGCTGTCTACAAGAGACTCATTTTAGACAGAAGGACACCTACAGCCTGAAAATAAAAGGTTGGAGAACCATTTACCATTCGAATGGTCCTCAAAAGAAAGCAGGGTTGCCATCCTTATATCAGATAAACTAAAATTTACCCCAAAGACTGTAGTGAGAGATGAAGAGGGACACTATATCATACTTCAAGGATCTATTCAACAAGAGGACTTAACAATCCTCAATATATAGGCCCCGAATGTGGGAGCTGCCAAATATATCAATCAATTATTAACCAAAGTGAAGAAATACTTAGATAATAATACACTTATACTTGGTGACTTCAATCTAGCTCTTTCTACCCTCGATAGGTCTTCTAAGCACAACATCTCCAAAGAAACGAGAGCTTTAAATGATACACTGGACCAGATGGATTTCACAGATATCTACAGAACTTTACATCCAAACTCAACTGAATACACATTCTTCTCAAGCGCACATGGAACTTTCTCCAGAATAGACCACATATTGGGTCACAAATCGGGTCTGAACCGATACCAAAAGATTGGGATTGTCCCCTGCATATTCTCAGACCATAATGCCTTGAAATTAGAACTAAATCACAACAAGAAGTTTGGAAGGACCTCAAACACGTGGAGGTTAAGGACCATCCTGCTAAAAGATGAAAGGGTCAACCAGGAAATTAAGGAAGAATTAAAAAGATTCATGGAAACTAATGAGAATGAAGATACAACCGTTCAAAATCTTTGGGATGCAGCAAAAGCAGTCCTAAGGGGGAAATACATCGCAATACAAGCATCCATTCAAAAACTGGAAAGAACTCAAATACAAAAGCTAACCTTACACATAAAGGAGCTAGAGAAAAAACAGCAAATAGATCCTACACCCAAGAGAAGAAGGGAGTTAATAAAGATTCGAGCAGAACTCAACGAAATCGAGACCAGAAGAACTGTGGAACAGATCAACAAAACCAGGAGTTGGTTCTTTGAAAGAATTAACAAGATAGATAAACCATTAGCCAGCCTTATTAAAAAGAAGAGAGAGAAGACTCAGATTAATAAAATCATGAATGAGAAAGGAGAGATCACTACCAACACCAAGGAAATACAAACGATTTTAAAAACATATTATGAACAGCTATATGCCAATAAATTAGGCAATCTAGAAGACATGGACGCATTCCTGGAAAGCCACAAACTACCAAAACTGGAACAGGAAGAAATAGAAAACCTGAACCGCCCAATAACCAGGGAGGAAATTGAAGCAGTCATCAAAAACCTCCCAAGACACAAGAGTCCAGGGCCAGATGGCTTCCCAGGGGAATTTTATCAAACGTTTAAAGAAGAAACCATACCTATTCTCCTAAAGCTGTTTGGAAAGATAGAAAGAGATGGAGTACTTCCAAATTCGTTCTATGAGGCCAGCATCACCTTAATTCCAAAACCAGACAAAGACCCCACCAAAAAGGAGAATTACAGACCAATATCCCTGATGAACATGGATGCAAAAATTCTCAACAAGATACTGGCCAATAGGATCCAACAGTACATTAAAAAAATTATTCACCATGACCAAGTAGGATTTATCCCTGGGACACAAGGCTGGTTCAACACCCGTAAAACAATCAATGTGATTCATTATATCAGCAAGAGAAAAACCAAGAACCATATGATCCTCTCATTGGATGCAGAGAAAGCATTTGACAAAATACAGCATCCATTCCTGATCAAAACTCTTCAGAGTGTAGGGATAGAGGGAACATTCCTCGACATCTTAAAAGCCATCTATGAAAAGCCCATAGCAAATATCATTCTCAATGGGGAAGCACTGGGAGCCTTTCCCCTAAGATCAGGAACAAGACAGGGATGTCCACTCTCACCACTGCTGTTCAACATAGTACTGGAAGTCCTAGCCTCAGCAATCAGACAACAAAAAGACATTAAAGGCATTCAAATTGGCAAAGAAGAAGTCAAACTCTCCCTCTCGCCGATGACATGATACTCTACATAGAAAACCCAAAAGCCTCCACCCCAAGATTGCTAGAACTCATACAGCAATTCGGTAGCGTGGCAGGATACAAAATCAATGCCCAGAAGTCAGTGGCATTTCTATACACTAACAATGAGACTGAAGAAAGAGAAATTAAGGAGTCAATCCCACTTACAATTGCACCCAAAAGCATAAGATACCTAGGAATAAACCTAACCAAAGATGTAAAGGATCTATACCCTGAAAACTATAGAACACTTCTGAAAGAAACTGAGGAAGACACAAAGAGATGGAAAAACACTCCATGCTCATGGATTGGCAGAATTAATATTGTGAAAATGTCAATGTTACCCAGGGCAATATACACGTTTAATGCAATCCCTATCAAAATACCATGGACTTTCTTCAGAGAGTTAGAACAAATTATTTTAAGATTTGTGTGGAATCAGAAAAGACCCCGAATAGCCAGGGGAATTTTAAAAAAGAAAACCATATCTGGGGGCATCACAATGCCAGATTTCAGGTTGTACTACAAAGCTGTGGTCATCAAGACAGTGTGGTACTGGCACAAAAACAGACACATAGATCAGTGGAACAGAATAGAGAATCCAGAAGTGGATCCTGAACTTTATGGACAACTAATATTCGATAAAGGAGGAAAGACTATCCACTGGAAAAAAGACAGTCTCTTCAATAAATGGTGCTGGGAAAATTGGACATCCACATGCAGAAGAATGAAACTAGACCACTCTCTTGCACCATACACAAAGATCAACTCAAAATGGATGAAAGATCTAAATGTGAGACAAGATTCCATCAAAATCCTAGAGGAGAACACAGGCAACACCCTTTTTGAACTCGGCCACAGTAACTTCTTGCAAGATACATCCACGAAGGCAAAAGAAACAAAAGCAAAAATGAACTATTGGGACTTCATCAAGATAAGAAGCTTTTGCACAGCAAAGGATACAGTCAACAAAACTCAAAGACAACCTACAGAATGGGAGAAGATATTTGCAAATGACGTATCAGATAAAGGGCTAGTTTCCAAGATCTATAAAGAACTTCTTAAACTCAACAGCAAAGAAACAAACAATCCAATCATGAAATGGGCAAAAGACATGAACAGAAATCTCACAGAGGAAGACATAGACATGGCCAACATGCACATGAGAAAATGCTCTGCATCACTTGCCATCAGGGAAATACAAATCAAAACCACAATGAGATCCCACCTCACACCAGTGAGAATGGGGAAAATTAACAAGGCAGGAAACAACAAATGTTGGAGAGGATGTGGAGAAAAGGGAACCCTCTTACACTGTTGGTGGGAATGTGAACTGGTGCAGCCACTCTGGAAAACTGTGTGGAGGTTCCTCAAACAGTTAAAAATATACCTGTCCTACGACCCAGCAATTGCACTGTTGGGGATTTACCCCAAAGATACAAATGCAATGAAACGCCGGGACACCTGCACCCCGATGTTTATAGCAGCAATGGCCACGATAGCCAAACTGTGGAAGGAGCCTCGGTGTCCATCGAAAGATGAATGGATAAAGAAGATGTGGTTTATGTATACAATGGAATATTTCTCAGCTATTAGAAATGACAAATACCCACCATTTGCTTCAACATGGATGGAACTGGAGGGTATTATGCTGAGTGAAGTAAGCCAGTCGGAGAAGGACAAACATTATATGTTCTCATTCATTTGGGGAATATAAATAATAGTGAAAGGGAATATAAGGGAAGGGGGAAGAAATGTGTGGGAAATATCAGAAAGGGAGACAGAACGTAAAGACTGCTAACTCTGGGAAACGAACTAGGGGTGGTGGAAGGGGAGGAGGGCAGGGGGGTGGGAGTGAATGGGTGACGGGCACTGGGGGTTATTCTGTATGTTAGTAAATTGAACACCAATAAAAAATAAATTAAAAAAAATAATAAGAGCTTTAAAATTTTTTTTTAATCCAAAATGTAATATGAACAGCAGAACTGCAGGTCTTGGGGCAAGTCTGGGAATAGATTTTGAATTTAAATCAGTAGACCCATTTGCTTTGGTGACGTAGACTCTGGCATGGAAATTGTTTTATGTGAAAAAATCATACAACATAAAGAGAATAGCACAAGTCTCAGAAAGATGACAAATAACACTAGAAAACATTAATAAGTATAAACAATGAATAATGAGTCTCTGTATGTTTCCCTTTTCTTTGTTTTGATAAAACTAAAATATTGGAAACAATATATTTTAGTAAGAATTTAATTAAATGAAAACAAGTTATAAAAGGCAAAATAAAATATCAATAAAATAAAAGATTATGGAGCAAGAAAGAATAACAAGTATACAAATAACTCTTCATTACGTTGCAGAATGAACAAGGCTAAAAATAAAAATTCATGGCCATATCCAAAGAGAAATTAAGGTTTTTGTTAAGCTAAACACAAGATGCATAATATCTATCTCATGTTTGGAAACAGCCAAGCACCTCTGGAGGCATGATAAATATTGTTTGAACTTAACTAATCCACCTTTTAAAATTCACTTGCTTATATATCATTCAAGATGTAAATATGTATTCAAAAAGTTGGGAAAAGAAATGATGGAGATTATGTAGTCCAATAACTTCATTTCACAGTTGTAAAAGTGGAGATGGGGAAGTTCAAGTGACTTGACTGAAATCATAGAAGTAGCTGGGGAATGATACAGTAGTCCTGACACCACAGCAACCACTGCAGAAACAGTCTCTTCTTGTATCTCCTCTTTTACTGTTGTCTCTGGTGGTAATGTCCTGACCCTAACTTTATAACATGCAAAGCCAAGCTCTATATTTTGTTTTCTTCCAGAAAGTATTTCCTGACTGTAGTAGGCAGGATAATGAACCCTATGGATGTTTGTATCAAAGTCTCCAGAATCTGTGAGTATGTCACCTTACCTGGCAAAAGGCACTTTGCAGACATGATTCAATCAAGGGTCTTCAGATAAGATTATTTGGGGTTATTGGAGTGGATCCCATGTAATCATATGAGTCTTTTACATGGGGAAGATGAGACATAAGAAGGCATGTCAGAAGGATGAGGACGACTTGGCCAGCCATTGCTATCTTTCAAGATGGAAGGGGACCATAAATCGAGGGATGTGAGAAACCTCTAGATTGCTGGAGGAGAGAAGGAAATGGATGGTTCTCTAAACCTGCAGGAGGAACATAGCCCCACCAACACTTTGATTTTACCCCAGTGAGACCCATTTTGAGCTTCTGACTTCAGAAACATAAGATAATAAATATGTAAAAAAAAAAAGATAATAAATATGTGCTATTTTAAGCTACCACATCTGTGGTGATTTGTTATAGCAGCGATAGGAAACTAATACTAGTAACTATTCTAGCTTATCATCCATAAGCTTTTCATTATCTGTTCTTAGTTTTTAATTCAGATAATGTTCTACAAATAAGTAACAAGCTTTTTAAAGCTGATGCCTTGTAACATAAATCTGGACACCTTGTTATTTCTAAAATTAGTAATTTGTGCCTTTGGTCAAGTTACTTAATCTTTTGCAGTTTTAATTTTCAACTGAAAGTGGTTATTATAAAACCTTATCCTGAGGAATTTTGTGAGGATTAGTGATAATAAATTCATTCTAAGTAAAATTCTATGACTGGCAGATTGAAAGTATTTAAACATTTGCATTAATGTAAAATTAATTGTACTAATTACTACAAATATTCTTAAACTAACAGATTAACAAAAATCATGCTAATTGATTTGTGAAACATAAAGAATCCTAAATAACTATGAATAACATAGTATTAACCATAGTATGACCATCATTTTTCTTTTATGTATTGCCTGTGAACTTGATTATGGTTTTTTTCTATCGGCCCATCCCTAAGGTGAGAAAGGTTGTTGGGACAAAGGTGGAAATTCTAATGGGATGTTAATTAGAGAGAGTTTGTTACATATATATCAACATTTATAGGAGCTACATATTGGCAGTAATTTCTTATATCACCATTGCCCTAGCCTTTAACAATTGCTGCCATACCCTACGACCCAGCAATTGCACTGTTGGGGATTTACCCCAAAGATGCAGATGCAATGAAACACCCGGGACACCTGCACCCCGATGTTTCTAGCAGCAATGTCCACAATAGCCAAACGGTGTCCATCGAAAGATGAATGGATAAAGAAGATGTGGTTTATGTATACAATGGAATATTACTCAGCCATTAGAAACGACAAATACCCACCATTTGCTTCAACGTGGATGGAACTGGAGGGTATTATGCTGAGTGAAGTAAGTCAATCGGAGAAGAACAAACATTATATGTTCTCATTCATTTGGGGAATATAAATAATAGTGAAAGGGAATATAAGGGAAGGAAGAAGAAATGTGTGGGAAATATCAGAAAGGGAGACAGAACATAAAGACTCCTAACTCTGGGAAACGAACTAGGGGTGGTGGAAGGGGAGGAGGGTGGGGGGTGGGGGTGAATGGGTGACGGGCACTGAGGGGGGCACTTGACGGGATGAGCACTGGGTGTTATTCTGTATGTTGGCAAATTGAACACCAATAAAAAATAAATTTATTATTAAAAAAAACAATTGCTGCCATATGTTGCTACTAATTTTTACACGTGAATATCCTAGTCCACTAACAGATGTAACATATGTATAGATGCTATGCTATGTATGATCATAGAGATAAAGAAAGAGCTTTAGATTGGTGATTAAAACTGGGTTTGAATCTGACTTTTACTAGGTATATAGACTTAGGTCATTTAACATATTAATTGAAATGAAAACTTTTACTGAACATTCAGAATATATGAGATACTATATGTGAAAGCATCTCTGTAGCAGAGCCCAGTACACAGAATGTTTCCAAAAATATAATTTTATTTTCTTTTGATTGGGCATTAAGGTCCTTTTGCTTCCTTACTGTCTTTCTTTATGATAAGCTTCTAAGAAACTCCAAGTAAGTATTTTTTGCAACTGAGGATTATGATATATCTAATTAAGATAATAAAATAAAAAAAAGAAATCACTATGGAATATATTTTAATAGTAAGATAGAAATAGTAGAAAGTCTACATTTTGTAGACTTTTTTTAAAAAAAAAATTTTATTTATTTATTCATGAGAGACAGAGAGAGAAGGAGAGGCAGAGACACAGGAAGAGGGAGAAGCAAGCTCTGCAGGAAGCCAGATGTGGGACTCATCCCTGATGGGGCAATCATGCCCTGAGCCTAAGGCAGCCACTCAACCGCTGAGCCACCCCAGGCATCCCTACATTTTGTAGACTTGTTTGTTTTGCCAAAACTCAATTGTTATATATTCAGGGTCACACATACTTTGAAATTCTGATATATTGTGCCTTTTCTCAAAATGTACTTCAATGCAGGGAATTTACATATGGCCTAGAAATATGGTGTTTAGAAAATCTGCTTTTTCATTTAATCTTTAAAATAAAATTATATATAATAAAAATGTGTTAAAGTGTAGCTTTAAATGAAGAAGCAGAGAGATTAAGGCATTTAATTTCAAAACATGATCTAATGTTGCCTTACAAACAGTTTCTACCTCTAGTTCTTCCCCAGTCAAAACTAATCTTGCTAGGTTAAAACTAAGGCCATTTTCTGTTATACTCATTTTCATGTTGAAAAATCTCCAATGACTTCGTATTGCATAGAGAGTTAAATCTAAACTTCTCTGCTTAGCACTCAAATTCCTACATATTATACTCCTAATTCATCTTTCTGGCCATATTTACTACTATCCTACTATGAAATATACACACTGTGCTCTGGGCAGCAGCCAAGTGACCTCTTCTCTTTCCCTAATTCAGAAAACTGTCTCTATGATATTTGTAACAATTCTCCCCAGTTTTGCCTCTTTTTCCCCCTCAGAATCAGTGTGTTTGTTAAGATTACAAGTTCCATTTCTTCCCTGAAGTCTTTCTTGATTCCTCTGAGATGAGATTCGCACCTCAGTTGTAGTTCCATGGAATCTATGTATGTATCTTGTAGACATGATATCCTGCCTTGTATTTTGGTGTTAGTAATTTTACCTCACCCTGTCCCCTTACCAGGTATTCACTACAAATGAGGTGAAGAACTCATCTTTGCATCCCATTCACTACACTGTATGGTGTAATCCAGTAATTCATTTAAAGATATACTAAATATCTTTGAATGTCCATTATATGATAAATGAGAAAGTAGATGTCAGACACAGAAATTAATAAAGTTTTTGCTGCTCTGGCCAGATCTTCTTCATCAGGCCAGATTATTTGTCTGTCCTCCATTGCTGCAGTGATGTCTGCCAGGGACTCAACAGCTACTCTCTCCTCTTGAGAGTTGCCCTGGGTTGAACAGGAGTGCCTAGCCTAACAGGTCATATCTGATTGACCCAGGTGCCAGTGGCTCAAAATGAGTCCAATTTTGTGGTATGATCCATATGCCAGAGCTCACTGAGGCTTAAGCTTGCAGGACGGCTCCCAGCACAGATGACTTCCTTACTTAACTCTTTTTCCTATCCGATCCTACTTCCTTCACATCCTTTCTTATGAGGGTGTTTCCTTAATAAACCATGTGTATCAACATTACTTCTCAGGCTCTCAGATGATCCAAACTGAAACAAAGTTGCATGACATGACTGTCATTCTCAATAGCCAAGAAACCCAACAACCTCTGTCTATCAATGGATGAATAGATAAAGAAGACATATAGAAGATACATATAGGAGTGTGTATATACACACACACACACACACACACACACACACACACACAATGGCATATTATTGAGCCATGAGGAAGAAGGAAATCCTACTGTTTACAAAAACTCGAATTAACCCTGAGGGTATTATGGTAAGTGAGATAAATCAGAGAAATATAGACACAATATGATATCACTTTATATATAGAATCTTAAAAAGACAAGCTCAGGAAAACAGAAAGTAGAGTTCAAGTTACTAGAAGTTGAGGGATCTCAGTTCTAAGATTAACAAGTTCTGGGATCTAATGTACAACATGGTGATTATAGCTAATAATACTGTCTTGTGTACTTAAAAATTGCTAAGAATGTAGATCTGAAAGGTTCTCACCACAAAAAAGAAATGATAGGGGCACTTGGATGGTTCAATTAAGCATTTGCCTTTAGCTCAGGCCATGATCTTGGGGTCCTGGGATTGAGCCCACTGTCCTTGGGATCCCTGCTCAGCAAGGGAGTCTGCTTCTCCCTCTCCTCTGCCCCTCCCCCCACTCATGTTTTCTCTCTCTTTCTCTCTCTCTGTCTCTGTCTCTCTCTCTCTCTGTGTCAAATAAATAAAATATTTAAGAAATGATAATTATGTGGCGGGATGAAGGTGTTACTAATACTATGATGGTAATTTTGCAATATATAAATATATTAAATAAACATATTGTAAACCTTCAACTTACATAATATTTATGCCAATTATATCCTCATAAAGCTGTAATAGTTTTTTTCCAAAAATATTGCACCTTCCTTTAGCAGGCCATATTCCAGTAGAAGACACAGCTGTGCAGAATTATTCATATCTCCAAATGATGAGCTCCCATGAATTAGTTTGTATGGTTGCACCAGAATAGAGCAACCACCTGGCTGTGTATCTGGGGGTGTCACAGAAAGCTTCACTGAATAGTGACTTTAAGGACAGACTTGAAGGAGTTCTAAGACTATGACAGGTAAAGCAATGGCAAAGAAGTAAACATACTGAGCGACCTGAATGGAGAACACTTGGTTTACAATATGAGTTGACTCCTCTTTATGTTTTGGTCTGCTATGGAGAAACTTCTCTATACCTAACAGTCTCCCTTGCCACAATAGTTAATTTTCTCCCCAATACTAGATTTTTGAAAATACAGGCCAAGAAATTATTAATTTCCTCTTGCTACTGTTTACCCAAGGCCCATCTCCCACCATTCAGTGTGGCAGAAACAGAATGCTCAGGACTTGGAAGCACTGAACATCGTATCGTCAGGGCAGAGTGCTCTTCCTGGTAATATAGTTGATCAATAAATGAGTGACAGGCAATGAAGCTGGAAGTATAGGTCAGAGCCAGATTGAAGGATTGCGTGTTTAAGGCGTAGGGGATGAATTGATTCTAGAAGCACCCCAAAGTCTGTAGGCAGTTTTGTCTTTCTGTGAATGATGGATTGAAGAGAGGAAAATCTTGTCCTGAAGAGATTAATAATAGTTATTTACTTATCCTTGAGTATTCACTATATGCCAGAAACTATACAAATTGCCTTATATAGCTGATGCTATTTAATCTTTATAGCAACACTATGATATAAGTACCAATATTCTTCCTCAGTTTAAAGGAAACCATTTGGAGAATGTAGAATAGGGAAACATTTGATATATTCTGATGCATGAGCATCTTTCTGCCTACTGCATGATAAATAGCTGACAGGAGGCAAGAGTGAAAGCAGGAACACCCACAAGAAGGCCTTTGCAGCAGATCAGGGGAGAGAGATGATGTTGGGTTGGACCACCATTAGAGCAGTAAGGAATAACTAAATTCTGGATATCGAATATGTTGAAGTTAGAGTTAACAGGTTTACTGATGCTTTGGATAGCAGGTGTGAGAATGAGGACAGGATGATACTGCAGGTTTATTTATTTATTTTTTTCCCTGAGCAACGAGGTGAATAGGACTGCCATTTACTGAGCCAGAAACAACTAAATGAGAAGCAGATTTGCTGGGAGTGGAGATTGAAAGTTCTATTTTTAACATGTGAATTTTGAGATGCCTTTTAGATTCAAATGGAGATGTTGAATAGGCAGTTGGATATCCGAGTATGACATTCAGAAGAGAGGGAAGGCGGGAGATATACATTTGAGAGTTAACATAAGGTGGGTATTTAAAGATATGGCTCTAGATGGGACCACTTAGGGAGTGAGTGTCGAGAAGGAAGAATAAAGTAATGAAGGCGAAGCGCTGTGACATTTCCACAATGAAATGTCAGGAAGAGAAGACATCAGAAATTGAGACTGTGGAGGAATGGTAGCAGGTGAGTGCGTGTAGCCCTAGAAGCATTTTGAAAACGAAAAAAGAGATGAATTGTTATAACAAAATTAAGTAAGAGTTATGTACATATAATCATCTACATTCCCTCTTTCTTCAGGAGACTATTCTAGAGATAAATACTTTTTCAACAAATCAATATTGGATAGGATATCTTTAAATAGAATATGCCCAGAAGTTTATTTGTCTCTCTCTTTAAATTGATTCGAATTTTGTATTGTAACCTAGTTTCTCGAAAGCAGAGTACACTGAAAAATTCTAAGTAGCACTAAAGAGTTAGTTTTGTCAATAAGAAATGATATGATACTAAGGTGACATTTGGCCAAGGACCCAAATTTTCTCCCCCCCTCTCTTCATACTTCTACTTGTGAGGTTACTCAGAAATATTCCAAGGGCACTTGGGTGGCTCAGTGGTTGAGTGTCTGCCTTTGGCTCAGGTCTGTGATCCTGGGGTCCTGCATGGAGTCCCACATGGGGCTCCCTGCATGGAGCCTGCTTCTCCCTGTGCCTGTGTCTCTGCCTCTCTATTTCTGTGTCTCTTATGAATAAATAAATAAATATTTTTTTAAAAAAGAAATATTCCAAAAGAATAAGAGTGAGCAAAACAATGCTTTATATAAACATTCAACTTTACTGACAAAATCTTATGTAGAACTCTAACGAGTTTGGCTAGATAAAATAGATTTCTTTGTCATGGGTACAGGCAATCCAGAAATCTAAATGGGAAGCACATACCTGAGTCTTGAGTACCACTACCCAAACCAAGGAAAGTCTATTTTAAACAATGCCAGCTGATGAAGTGGCCTAAACTTCCTCAGCTAGATGGAAGCAGTTTAGTCCGGAGGTAGAGAGAGAGAGTTTTCTTGGTCTTCCCTCAAAAAGAATAAGATTATAAAGTGCAGCTTATTTTTTCTGATTCCATGGACAAAGGCCACCCAAATGGAGACAGAATAGAAAAAAAGAGATATGCCTGAGCTTTCCTTCCCCAGATAGAGCAGTTCTTTCTCCCTTATTACTCTGAACCCAAAGTTCTTTCTCATTCCCAACTGGACACTTAAAGCATCTCTTCTCCCTACACAACATAGGTAAACTGTGGAGAATGCAGGGGAGTACATATTAGAACCATTATGTATACATTTCATTCACTCACAGCTAGTCTTCTACCCAGGGCTTCATGCGTAAGTATGACCACACTGAATATACAACTTTATAAGTGTAAGCAATTTTCCAGGGTATGCTCTGCTAAGTAAATAGCAAGCCAGCTGCTTTGGGATACTTGCCACCCCACCTTTCTGAGTGTGTATACTATTAACTTTAACTTTCCTGTCCCTCTAAATAAGGACTGAGCAAAGGGGATTTGAGGACACTCACAATGATCCATTTCCCTCCCTTTGTTTTCTCCTCTAACGATACCACAAGGGTTTTCTAATTCTCTGCTCAATTTTTGGAAGATACTTGCTTCATAGCCTCCTTCTTCTCTGATCTATAGACTTCCTTTATTCAGAATGATCCACTTTCCCCTTACAGTAAACCTCAGGATTGGCTTAATCATATTAAGTCTACAAGATAGAAAAGTAATTCATTAATGGAAAAAAATATATAACAACTTTGTGATTTTTTTTAATATGGTTTTGTTTTCTATCTTTTTTAAAAGGTAAAATTTTAAGGGAAAATAGGAAAAAAACCACCTATCTAGGCCTCAACTTTCTCACCTATAAAATGAAAGAATTAGAATAGATGATCTCTCAGTTATTTTTTTAAATCAAAATTTTATAAATAAATTCCATCATCTGAACTACATTACATTGGTTTAAGCAAGTCACAAAGTCAGTTGATAAAAAGTAAAGACATAAACTCTACCTTTCAGTGGGATTTGCTCCTATGTATATGTGGCCATTTTTGCAAACTCACAAATATCAATGTCAGACATTGTCTTGGAAAATTTGCTATTACCTGAACTTCATACTCAACACCAGTGTTTTTCAACATACATGTGTTATTTCCTAGCATCTAAAAAAGCATTGTAGATATAAAGAGAGTAATACTTATTGTTTATTACCTTGTGCCAAATACCAAAATAAATATTAGCATAAAATAAATCAATTTGTGATTTAAGTAACATCATCCCTGTTTACTGATAAAAGAAGCTAGGGAATATTGAAAAATTTGACAAAATCTACGCAGCTCATAAGTGGAAGAACCAGAATTTGAACTCTAGTGAATGTCATTCCAAGCCTATCTATTTAGTGCAAATCGAAGTTAACTGCTCCACAATATTTAGTCATTTTACCAGATAGGTGCAATTTTGTCTGGGGAGGGATAGCTTTTTTCATACCCAAAAATATCTACTTCTAGTATCTACTATGGTACCTGAAATCATACCATCAGTGACTACCTCTTTTGACCTTGAACGTCTTTCTGACTTTTTAGGGTACCATTTTTGTAAAGGAATTGTTTTAACTATAATCAGCTAAATTTAGATGACTTGACCCCTGCCTGAGAGCAAATACTTTTTTTAATGAAGGACATTAGGATAGATGCTTTTCAAAGGAAAGGCAGATAATATAAAAAATTCTCTTTGCTTACTTTATAATTTGCCATGAAAACTCTTTAGTATTATTGATTGTGGCACCTCTCAGCCATACCCTGATCTTCAAAGCAACTCTAGATTTCTGTTGAGTAAGACCAAGTATTAGGTTGTATTTAAGAGATTCCTAAATCACCTTGGTGTATTTACTCTGAATCTGGCAGTCTCCTGTTCCATATGATTTAAAATGGGAAGGCGAGGAAACAGAGGGCAGCTTCTAAGAACATCGCTTTATTTTAAGTATAAATTGTCTTTTCTTGTTTGGAAGCATTCTTTTTTTTTTTTTAATAAATTTTTATTTATTTATGATAGTCACAGAGAGAGAGAGAGAGAGAGGCAGAGACACAGGCAGAGGGAGAAGCAGGCTCCATGCACCAGGAGCCCGACGTGGGATTCGATCCCGGGTCTCCAGGATCGCGCCCTGGGCCAAAGGCAGGCGCCAAACCGCTGCGCCACCCAGGGATCCCAGGAAGCATTCTCTAAAAACACTAAGAGTAGTCTGATCCCCTGACCCTAAATCTACCACATAGCTAATGCAGATCAGAGCTAAGCCCCGATCTTATCTAAATGAATATCAAAGTTTGGAGTATCAAAACTTTGGGACTTGGGGATATCAAGAAACAATCTGTGAAATAAAACTTTTTTAAAAACTACTCTGTGATCTGAAATATAGTACAGAATCCAATATCCTTCTATGGCCAGCATGACCCTGTGTGCTCTCTGCTCTCCAGGCAAAACATCTGTTCTTGAAATGGGACTTCAAGTTATTGAGAACTTCACCATATCAGACACATGAAGAATTCTAGAAAGTAAGGTAAAAAAATAATGAAAACATTAAGAATAGGACACTTGCTTTCCCCTTTTCTCACTGACAAAATCCTATTAATTTCATAGGTTCTTATCACAAATTAACACTCTTATGAAGCTTTCATAGTTCTTCACACAGATAGGATTAACTACTCCTTTGTGTTCTATACTTTTGACTCAGTGTTTATGACTCTATGATAGGATGTTCCTCAATATATTATAACTATTTGGATATGTACCACTGTGTGTAAACCTATTTGAGCATGTACTCAATGTTTATGACTCTATTATAATGATTTGTATATGTCTGAGTCTTCTTCACTAGACTGTGATTTGCTGAGCTGCAAAAAATAGGCAGTGTAGCATTATTCATTCTGGCTTCTTTGTGCCAAATACAGACACACAGGAAGAATCTTTAAATAGATGATTCTTTGACAGAATTTGCAATTCATTATTACATACTATTTTAATACTATTTATTTATTGAAAAAAATCATTGATGCCTAGATTTTCAACAGAATAAAGTTTAGTATTTGGGCATTCATAATATCCAAAGTCACTCTAGAGTCAGAGGTGTGGTTCTAGAAATCTCAATCAACATTTTGGAAACAATTGACCCTACGTAGACACTTTCCCCCAAATAGACACTCTGCAGCAGCAAGACTAACTTTTTCTGTGTCCCTAAATATGATACATCTCAACTCAAGTTCTCACTACCCCAGGTAGAATAGCCTCACCATTTCAATTATATGGAACTTATTCTTGAAAAAGCATATTTTGATTCTTTATCACAGTTGTTCAGTTATAATTATCTCTTCCCATAGATGATATATTTCTATGTCTTTTTTTAAATAATTTGTATTTCAATGTTAACTCCTTTAAAGGATATAAGACCAAAAAAAGTAGTTACTTAAATAGCACATGGAGTTGAAACATTTAACATTTGTTTAAATTACAATTTTTCTTCTTCATAGATGTGTGCATAACAATAAGCATGTTACTTAATCTAAAATACAATGTCATTATCCATAAAATAATGATAATAATATCTACCTTGAGGGGTTGCAGGAAATAAAATATTACTAGACTGACTGCACTACAATACAAACTTAATAAATGCTAAATAGCACTATCATCACATATTTGTTATACTTAGTCTCTTCTTTGATCTTCAAGGACATAAAAATCATATGTGTATTTTTTGAGGGGGAAAACAAATAGTAAATTCAAGACTCAGAAGAAAACATGTCTTCTAAAAGTATTATCTGAAAAATAAAAATTTAGAAAAATTTTAGCATTCTTTTTGAAATAAAAAGTCAAAATCTACAAGGAGCATAGTTGATACAAGAAGGCAACTAGAAAGTTTGGATAGTAAGGATACTACAAATTCAGTAGCAGAATTGAAATTAGTATTGCAAGAAGTAAAAGTAGAAATGACACCAATGATAATCACATTTTTTAATTGAAAAATCAGTACAAAATAAGATCCAATTCCAAGTTAAAAGAAAATACAATCTTAAGACATGTGCATGAAGTTTATGAGAATACAAATTTTAATAATTTGTATTTCTGAAAATCTTTAAAACGTGAAAGAAATTTTAGATCTTTAGATGACATGGTTTTTCTTTTATTAAAAAGAAAGATTCCAAAGTTGATAAAAAATGAACCAATGTGAACAGTAAAGATAAAACTTTTAGGAAATGGCTTTAACCAGGATTTTGTAAATGTACTTACGAGATAAATAGGAAAAGATAATCATCATAATAGGAGAATAATTTTCAAACAAAAATGTGAGGGCAACTTCCAAAAAAAGGAAACTTGATAGACATTTGTAAAAATAGTAAAAATTAGTATTAATTTATTTTTAAAAGTTCCTTTTCAAATTAACACATGTTAGAAATTATATGTGAGGTGTCTTGGTGGCTCAATGGTTAAGTATCTGCTTTCAGCTCAGGTGGTGATCCTGGGGTTGGGGTTCTGGGATCGAGCCCCACAGCGGGCTCACTGCTCAGCATGGAGTCTGCTTGAGATTCTCTTTCTCCCTCTGTTTCTGTCCCTCCTCCCATTTATTTAAAAAAATAAAAATTAAAAAAAATGATAATACTTAGTCTTGGTAGGAGGGGTACACTAGCCATTCAAGCACACGTTTGGTAGGAGACAAAATTAACAAAGTATTTTTAGAGTACTAGTTGGAAATTTATCAGAAGATCCTAAAAAGTAGCTTCCTGTCAACTACGGAACTTTTTCTCCAGTCTTATTATAAGGAAAAAAATATGCAAGTACACTGTATGAAGATAATCATCACAAGATGATTGGCAGTAATGGAAAATTGGGAAAAAATGGTTAACAAATAGAGATTAACTTATTGAATCATCATAATGATAAAAATGAGCAAACACTGTTAAGTGTTTACTATATGGCCACTTTCAAAGTTTTATATATTCATTATTACATTTAATTTTCATGATATAACCATACATTCTGTTACAATTTTATCTTGTCTGTCATTTAACAGATATGGTGTTACAAAAACTAGCCCTGGACACACTGTTAGTGGAGAGTAAGGAGGCAATTCAGGTACTTTGACATCAGAACTTATGCTGTTTCCATTTTATACATTGTCTTTCCACATCCATATTCCCTGTATTGAATATTATGCAGCCTTTAAGCCTTTGGGTTTTATTTATTGATTGATCTAGAAATGTGATTATAAAATGCTCTGCATGTAAACCTATGTTGTATTAGTACATTTGGGCTGCCATAACAAACATGCCACAGTGTGGTTTACTTATAAACAACAGGGATGCCTGAGTGGCTCAGCGGTTTAGCACCTGCCTTCCACCCAGAGCATGATCCTGGAGTCTCGGGATCGAGTCCCATGTTGGGCTCCCTGCATGGAGCCTGCTTCTCCCTTTGCCTGTGTCTCTGCCTCTCTCGGTCTCTCTCTGTCTCACACGAATAAATAAATAAAATCTTTAAAAAAATAAACAACAAAAGTTTATTTCTCACAGCTCTGGAACCTTGAAAGTCCACCATCAAGGCAATTGAGGTGCTGATTCTGTGTCTGGTGAGGGCCTGTCTCCTGGTTCATAGACACCTGTCTTCTTGCTGTGTTCTCACGTGGTGGAGGGGGTCAGCAACAATCTGAGGTTTCTTGTATAAGGCACTAATCCCATTCGTGAACGCTCTGCTCATATGACCTAATCACCATGGAAAGTTCCCACCTTCTAATACTATCACACAGGGTAACAACATATGAATTTGAGCGAAGGGACATAAGGTGGCCTATAGCATATGCCAATATCTGTGTTTATACTCATACATACAGATATATACATATTTATATCTCAAAAGAGATTGAGAAACTATAATACAAAATATTAGCAAGAATGTCTCTATATGGTGGGATTAGTGATGATTTCAAATTTTTTTCTTTTTGCATATTTTATGTACTGATTTTTGTGTAATGAGCATTTATTCTCATGTAATAAAGTCATTACAATAGGCAATTATGTTAAAATAAAACAAAATTTTGAAATATATAAAAAATACTTTTTATTGAGCAATGCCAAAATATTAACAGTGGCAGAGATCTGGTTAATTTCATTTTGTGTTTATCTTTTAGTTCAATATTTTTATGTAGTATGACAATTAACAATACTATTCAAAATATAGTCTTTATTCAGCATTATTAAATATAGATACACAGCCACAGAATCAAAGGAAAGATTATAAAATGTTGATGAAACTCTGTCACAAGCCATGCAAAATTTTCTCTTCTTCATATGTGTCTTCAAAACATTCTAAGAATGACTCAGGGTGCCAGGGTGGCTGAGTCAGTTGTGCATCTGACTTTGATTTCAGCTCAAGTAGAGCTCAGGGTCACGAGATTGAGACCATGTGTTGGTCTCTGCACGAATTGTAGAACCTGCTTAAGATTCTCCCTCTTCTTCTTCCTCTGCCTCTCTCCACTTGCACTCTTATTCTCAATCTCTCTCTCAAAAAAAACAAAAAACAACAACAACAAAAAAAAACACAAAAAAACTTTAAAAATTCTAAGAATGATTACATAGTATTATTTAAAAAATAGACATTTAAACAATGAATTAATATTGATCTGGTATTAATACTTTTGTATCAGTCCCATCTTGTTTTCCCTGATATGATAAATGATGATATAAACTTTTGAGGGCATTATTTATATCATTCAAGTATTTTTATTTAAACTCCCCCACCAACTTCTATGTCATCTGTACAGTTATATCATTAAGAATGTTCGGTCTTTATTATGTTTCAAGTTTCCAATAGCTAGGTTCATTCCTTTCTATACCTAGTGCTCAACATTTACTAAAAATCACAAAATTCATCTTTAAATGAATAATTCCATAGTACAAATCTTTGGAGACTTCTAGCATAGCTCTCCTAAAATGCAAGTCTTCAAAGAGCACTGCAACAATGATCTCATTAATTTCTCCCAGAGTCCTGAGAGGTAAATGACAAATCTGAGATGGATTAGTGAGCATTTTCATTAAGTCCCTGGCAGACACTGAGGGAGGTGACCACCACTTAGCCAGATGGAATTAAAAATTAAAAGACACTCTGGAGAAGTAACTAGATGCTACAGAATGGAATTTTAGAGAGACTACTTCTGTGCAGTAATGAGAATAAGTGTGTACTGCAAATAGGAAATGAAGAACAAAATGAGGCTTAGAAGTTATATGTAAAGACAAAAAAGGAAAACATACATACTTTGTATTTTTTTTAATTAGAAAGATGTCAGATTTTCACACAGCAAAAATTTAGCTTCTACACTATATTTAACAGTTGTCACATTCTTCCTGAAGTGCATGTTCTAGTTTGTCTCCAACCTGAGAGAAACTGGGAAAAGTTCAAACAGACAAAGAAAAGTTTCTGATATAAGAAAAAGATTGAAAATACAGGATATTTTAGAGGAGATTAAAATTTTTTGTGCTGATTTCGAATGGCAGAGAAAGATCAATATAAGTATGAGAAAAGTTATAAAAAATGGACACTATTATTTTATCTTCTATAAAGATCAAATAAATGTAAATAACTTTAAAAGGCAGTCAGAGTTATTTAAGATAGGAGTGAGAGATTTTAAATATTGCTAAGTGAATGATGCTGAAAAGGCTCAGAAGACCTGAGGGAGAGGCTTTTGTATTGTTTAAATTGTAGTAAAATATATATAACATAAAATCTACCATTTTAACCATTTTTTAAAAATTGTTTTTTAAAGATTTTATTTATTTATTTGAGAGAGAGCACACAGAGGGTAGAGGGAGAAACAGACTCCCTGCTGAGCAGAGAGCCAGACCTGGGACTTGATCCCAGGACCCGAAGATAATGACCAGAGCCAAGGGCAGGCGTTTGAGCCACCAAGGTGTCCCTATTCTAACCATTCTTAAGTGTATAAGTATGTGGCTGATTACATTCACAATGTTGTATAATCACCTCTATTTCCAAGCCTTTTCATTACCCCAAGTGGAAATTCTGTACTTAAGCAATATTTCCCCACCCCAATCCCTAAATCCTTGGTAACCTCTAATCTTTTTTTCTGTCTCTATCGATCTGCCTATTCTAGGCGTCGTGTATAAGTAGAATCTTCATTATTCATACTTTTTTGTCTGGCTTATGTCACTTAGCACAATATCTTCTAGGCCCTTCCATGTAATAACACATATAACACATTTAACTCCTTTTTTATGGTGAAATAATATTCCATTGTCTGAACATATTACATTTAGTGTATCCTTATGAATTTGGTGTATTTCCATCTTTTGGCTACTGTGAATAATGCTGCAATGAACATTGGCACGCAAGCGTACATTTGAGTCCCTGTTTTCAATTCCTTTAGGTACATACCTAGGAGTAGAATTGCTATATCATACAATAATGCTGTTTATCTTTTTGAAGAACTGTCAAACTGTTTTTCCATAGTGGTTGCCCCATTTTATAGTCCCTCCACCCCCAGCGATGATACTGGTTCTAATTTCAACAAATTCTTATTTTTGTTATTTTCCAGATTTTTTTCTTATATTTTTCAGATTTGTGCTAATAGCCATCCTAATGTAGAGATAATACATCTCTACATTAGAGATATCTCCTAATTAAAGATGCCTCCTAATGTGTAGGTAAGAGATAGGAACAGGTCAGATTCGAATGCCCTAAATTCTGCTGTTCTTTGGTTCAGCAATTTTTCTTGAAAAAATGCCCCTGAGATTGTTGCAAGTCATTGGCTAATTTTCAGAGTTCTATAGAGTTGCTTTTGACAATTTTTTGGCAGCATTTTTGTTACTTTTCTGTAAGGGCTTACATGCAGAGGTCCCCAATCTCCCTTTTCTGAAAGTAAATAATGTGGTTTTGACAGCTGGCAAAGGCCTGTTAAAACTCAGTAAACTATTAAACACATATTCCCATGGCTTTGAGAAGAATCACATGAACTTTGTTTCAGTTAGAAAGTACAGTTGCAGGATTAGTTTTATTCCTCTTTACCAGTTTAGCATATATTTTTTCCAGTTTATCATATTTTTTCCAGCTTAGCATATTTTGAATTATTATATTATAACAACTGGCTCTTTTCTAGTAACAAAAGAGAAGGAATGTTTTTGCTATTTCCCATGAAGTCCACCTGAGTTCCAAGAAAACATATGTCATTGAATACGTAAAAGGCAGCATATAATGGTCGACAACGTGAACTCTAAAGTTTTACAGTTTAGATTCAAATGCTGGCTCTGTCACTTACTAGCTGTGTGACCTCGGCCCAAGTACTTATCCTCTCTGTACCTGAGTTCTTTCATATGTAAAATTCTGATAATCAGGTTTACTTTATGGTATTTTTAGAAAGATTAAATAAGGGAATATTTTCAGTGTATTTAGACCATTGCTTGGCACATATAAAAACAGCACACACATCTTTTACCTAAAACTTTAAATAAAATAATGCTATGTAGGATCCATAAGTACATACATGGCTCTCCATATCATTCCTCAGAATCAGGCAAAAAGTCTCTGGTCTGCTTCTCATTCTTTAAACACCAATGACAGTGAAGATGTGACCTCACCTTTGCCCAACTATTCCACCTCATTAAGTGGCTTTAAATAAATGAAACATATGAGGAGAATAATATCTCTCTTCACTGTGAGACATAAAGAAGAGGCTTCAATCCCTATTTGGTGGTTTGCCATGATCCTGGAGTCTATGTGTCTCCTATGCTGGGGTAAAACTTAAAAAAAAAAAAACTATCAACCAAACTTTATACAAGCAAGGATCTTGCTGTATTCTTCACCGCTATACTAGCATCTAGAATGGTACATGAAAGATATGTTTTTGTCGATGAAAATATATTTTGAATGAAAGAACAAATTAATGATTCATTAAATCAGTTAGCTGAAATAGTTCCGTTTGGTAGTTCAGTAGTCAGAGACCTAGTATTGTCTGATTTTTTTAAAAGATTTTATTTATTTATTCATGAGAGACACAGAGAGAGAGGCAGAGACATAGGCAGAGGGAGAAACAGAGAGCCCAGTGAGGGACCTGATCCCAGAACCCCAGAATCACAACCTGAGCACAGGCAGATGCTCAACCACTGAGCCACCCAAGTGCCCTGTATTGTCTGATTTTAGCCATATTTGACTTACCAGGTCAACAGAAAAGTGAAGAATTATACAATAAATTTTACAATAAGAATAGAAAAAGGCAAAAGTTATTGTAGACAAGATAAAAATCAGGTATTCACAGTTTTGATCACAAAGTTGCAAAGCTTCAATTTTAACAAAGTGTAATTCCTATAAGACTCTTCCTTATAGTCAAAGCATAGAAAATTTAGTGAAGGATAAAAACATCTTTGAATAATTTCTACTGTTTATTTCCTTCCCTTTTAATTATAAGAATTTTGCAGATGTTAAGACAGATGGGTCTTATGCTTTTAAAAAAAATGTATCTTAGGAAAGGATATAATTGGTTTGTATGCAGCATTTTCTCTCAATTACTCTTTTCAGTTACAGAGCAAAAGCTGGGGGGTACATTTTTAGTTTTACTGTGTCATGTATGCTGAATTTTAGAAGGCTTTATTTTCTTATTATAGACAACTGCCTCATTTTCTGTTATATTTAAGAAATAGATCAATTTGTCAAAAATATATTAGTATATTAGTACAGAATAGAATTCTTATTGGGCAAGTTATAGTACCTAGTATTATTTTAAGACTAAAAATTAGTCTTAAACAATTTCAAACATGTGGAAACTTGGCAAATATAATCTATTTTGTAAAAATACCAAAAGTTGCATTTTTAATAAGAATTTTTCAAGATACATTTAAGTAACAGTAGTGATTAATGTCTTGATGATTGGTGTGAATTTTTAAAGGAAAATTTAAAATAGAATTAGTAAAATATCCCAAACAACTTATTATTTTGTGACCAAGAGCTGTGAGACTTAGAGAATCCTTAACACTATTATTAGCTTTTTATACATTTTGGTACTTTCAAATATCTCTATTTTTGCCCTTCTTATTTCTTTTTCATTTTTTTCTTTCATTTTATTCCATTTAGAATTGAAGGTACACAAAGAGTACCAGTTTTATGGATGACCAATATAGTGCCTTTTGCTTTGATTACTTTTTTTATGGAGACTGGAGAGAAAAATACGTTTAAAAATATGATTGAATGAAGAAGGAAAGATAAAGTTGATTTACATCAGTTCTGCATCAGCTTATAGCTTTGGGAAAAAAAGTGTTATAGTGCCTTTGTCTTTCATTATAATGTGGACGTTTTTCCTTTATGATCTGTACTTTTCAAGTTTGAATTAAGAGAAACTTCCCTAACCTACTGTCATGCAAATTGTCTCATACAATTTTTTCTCCTAAAGGTATTAAAGATTTGCTTTTAAATCTAAAAGATTTATATATTAGGATGAATTTTTGTTAATGAGGTATTCCAAGAGATCTATTTTTGTATCTTAACAAACTGATCTGTACACCTGTCACATACAACATTCAAATATATTTTGGGTAAAAGTGTCTTTCTAAATACCCACTTGTGTTTAGTTTTTTTTTTTTTCTTGTTCCCATAGCAATCTGGTGTAAAGATTTATTACTAGATTCCTAACAAGTTTGTTACTATTGTAAATGTTACCTTTTAAAAATTTTATTTTCTCATTGATTGTTTTTGGTGTAAAAAGAACACTATTGATTTCTGTAGAAAGGCTTTATTGTCTGGCAACCTCACATCTAGCAAACCTGTATCCTAAAATCTGTGACAAGTTCTAAAGATTTTTCTCCCAAGCCTTTTGGATTTTCTTTGTGGAGAGTCACACTATCTCGAAATAAGGACAGTTTATTTTTTCCCTCTGAAGATTTAAACTTTTTATTCCTTCTTATTTCACTTACATTAGCCAGGATTTGCAGAACAAGTTTAAACTGAGGACTGTCACAGTGATTACATTTAATTTTTTTTTGTACATTTCCTATAAATATCAGGCAAGAAGTTCCTTTCATATTACTAATTTGTTCACTCATTTTTTTAAACCACAAATGAGTGATGGTTATTATCAAATGATTTGTATGCATCTATTTACAAGATTATATTTTTATTCTCTGCTAATCTTATAATATGCCCAGTTATGAAAATTGTGTAATTAAAATGTTTAAAAATTTTTGATGACTATAGCCAAGTGAGAAAATTACCAAGTCCTCTTTCGCAAAAATAGGCATAAATTATCATTTCAGAATCCTGGAGATTGACCAATAATATATACCAATCTGAAAAGCATTTATTCTCGAAAAACAGCTGACATTCAGGAAAGAGCAGTGAGAATCTAAGGTGTTCTCTATGGAGGCCGCTCTCATTCCCCCAGCTTGGACTACAAGGAATACATGCCAGAATGAGGCAGGTCATAAGTCACATGAGTTTCACTGCCATAGCTGAAGGAAGGTCACTTATTTTGGTGTAGTAGTGATGAAAGACCAGAAACACAATTGATTGAAGTGATGATTTCAGATAAAGGTGAGCAGGGAAGGCCAACACCCTGTTTATCCTGCATTGTGTTAGGGCAAGGTTTTGCATGTATGTGGACAGGAGACCAGCACAAACTGAAAATAAGACCCAGGGAAGACTTGAACATGGTGTAGATTTTTAATGTGTTTCTCTACCAACATATAGGTCTATCAACTGAAGAAGGAAGTCTTACTGGCTTGAATTGGTTGAGCATAACCTCTGTTCACACATTAGATCACAACGAAGGCACATGGATACTAATAACAGTGACTACTAAGAATCAAGGCCTAAAATTATTTTGAAAATACTACAGGTTCTAGAGATTTTATTTTAAGTAATCTCTACACCCAACATGAGGCTCAAACTTACAACCCCAAGATCAAAAGTCACACTTTACTAACTGAGCCAGTTTTAGGCACCCCCTAAGACCATATGTTTAAAAAAAAAAAAAAGAGCAGCAAGAATATTAGTGGCTGCACAGCACAGCAGAGACAAATTTTACAGATTTAGCCCAGGCATGCAAAGCAAAGAAACACACAAATCAAAGGAGACATATAAACCAAGCAAAAAACAAAAACAGTAAAACCCAGCAAGACCACCAACAACCTTTGAGAAAAAAGAACTAGAATTGCAACATTATCTAAAATGTCCAGTTTTCATCAAAAAGCAAAAGGGTCAACAACAACAACAGAAAAGTGTGACCAATATTAAGGGAAAAAATCAAAAGAAGTTATATTTTCATGTCCTCAGATGTGGGATTTCACAGACAAAAAAAACTTCAGATAGTTATTTTATACTTATTCAAAGAATTAGAGAAATCATGTTTAAAAAATTAAAGGAACACAAAGTCACAATAAATGGAGATTCTCAAGTGGAGATTAACATGATACAAAATGGAAATTATAGATTTGAAAATTACAAGAATCAAAATGAAAAGTTTACTAGAGGACTTCAATGATACATGCGGTTTAGGAGAAGGAAGAAGGAATGAAATCATCCAATCTGAAGAACTGAAAGAAAGATACTGTAGAAAAATGACCAAAAACTTCATAGACCTGTGGGGTAATATCAAGTTTGCCAACATGTATGTAATGGGAGACCTCCCCCCAAAAGAGGAGAGAGTGAAAAGTTATTTGGGGAATAATGGGTTAAGACTTTCCAAAGTTGATAAAAACATTAATTTACAGATCCAAGAAACTCAGTAAATCCAAAGTTGAATAAGCACAGAGAAATGTATATCTAGACATCAGTCACACCGCTGAAATCCAAGAACCAGGAAAATATATTGAAAGCAACAAAAGAAAAAAATGACTCATTACATATGGGATAGCATCTATATGATTAATGTAGACACCAAAAGACAGTAGGGTAGCATATTTAAAGTGCTGAGGGCAGCCTGGGTGGCCCAGAGGTTTAGCCCGCCTTCAGCCCAGGGCGTGATCCTGGAGACCCGGGATGGAGTTCCGCATGGGGCTCCACGCGTGGAGCCTGCTTCTCCCTCTGCCTGTGTCTCTGCCTCTCTCTCTGTGTGTGTCTCTCATGAATAAATAAATAAAATCTTAAATAATAATAATAATAATAAATAAAAATAAAGTGCTGAAAAAAGAATCTAGAAAAATGGCGCTAGTTTATGTCTATGTCCCATTCCTTAAAACCTTATATGTTACATTACTTTAAAAACCAGAACTAAGGTTGCAGATGGATTTGAGTCTGCTAATCAGTTGATCTTAAAATAGGGAGATTATCCTGAATGTAACCCAGTGAGTTTATATAATCACAAAGTCCTTAAAAGTAGAAGAGAGAGACAGAAGAGGAAGTTAGAATGACGTGATAGAAAAGAAGTCAACCTGCCACTTCCAGCTTGAAAGATGAGGAGAGAAGACCACGAGGTAAGGGCAGGCTCCAAAGGCTGAAATAGGCAGCAATTTTCCTCTTGAACGCAGAGAAAGAACTCAGCCCAACTTCACTTCTGGGGACGTTAACCCTGGAGAAATTAAAACATATATCCATATAGCAGTGTGTATATTTATATTCTTAGCAGCCTTATTCATGGTGGCCAGGAACTGGGAATGCTCTAAGAGGGTGTCCTTTGGTCAGTGGATTAATGGACAGTATGTGGTGTATCTCTGCAGTAGAATGATGTTTAGTATTGAGAGAGGGAGGACAAACTGCTGTTGTACGTATATGACATAGATGAACCTCACAGGCTTTGCAATGGGTGAAGGAGGTCAGAGACAGGAGCACAATTATAGTATGATTCTATTTTTCTGAATTCTCCAGAGGAATAATTCTGTGAAGATAGAAAGCAGATTAATGTTTGCCTGGGGTTGGAGGGGTGAGGCAATTAGTGAACATAAGAGATCTTATTGGGATAATGAAAATGTTCGGAAGTTATTTTCTGATAATAGATACACAACTTGATCAATTTATTTTAAAAACTTTGAATTGTGTATTTGAAATCATTAGATTATATGATACATAAAATATGCCTCAATAAAGCTATTTTCTTTTTTTTGCTTTTTTTAAAAGTGAAAACAAATGAAGGTATTCCCAGAGAAACAGACCCTGAGGAGAACTATTGTTAGAGACATGCCTTACAAGATACACTAAAGAAAGGTCTTCAGGTTAAAAACACTGTAGGTGCCTAAAACACAGAGGGAAAAATGAAGAACACCTGAAATTGTAAACTTGGGCATAAAGACTGAATAGATATATTTTTTTATTTCTTTTTTAAGCTACTTAAAAAAGGTATCAGTTTGCGTATGATAATAGCTATGGTACTACTACAGATTTTGGACTTATAAATAGATGTAATATATATGATAATAATGGCATAAGGGAGAGAGAGAAGGGAATGAAACTGTACTGGAGCAAAGTTTGTATATTTTGCTAATATTTTGGAATTAGTATTATTCTGGAGTAGATTATGATCACTTAAAATGCATATTGTAATCTTTGGAGCAACCACTAACAAAAGAACTTAAAATTCTATAGTTAAGAAATTAACAAAAAATGAGAAAAGGAATTAAAACCAACACTACAGGCCCCTGTGGCTCAGCTGGTTAAGCCTCTGCCTTCGACTCAGGTAATGATCCCAGGGTCCTGAGATGGAGCCCTGCCTGGGCTCCCTCTACCCCTGCTCTTGCTCTCTCTCTCTCGTTCTCTCTCAAGTGTTCTCTCTCTAATAAATAAATAAAACCTTAAAAAAAAACCACTACAAAACAAAACAGTTAAGAAGGAATAAAGGAACAAAAAGAGAGAAGAAACATCTTCAAATAAAAAAAAATAACCACATTCCAATACTTTGCCAGCCAACCAAAGGCATCTTCAGGTCTAACCAGTTTAATAAAAGCTGAGATTGGAATCCTTACTGCATCGCTTTCTAGCTACGCCGCCTTAGGCAAACTACTTACTTTCCAATGTTCCATTCCTTAAGTAGGGATCATAATATTTACTTTATGGAGCCAATGGGATGATTAAATATAATTAAAATTTAAAAAGAATGTAGAGTGTTAACACTGCCTCACATTTCAGAGATTCTTATTAAATAGACGTTTCAATGATAATGTTAATTGTGATAATACATGTTAATGCTGCTCCTGCTGCTGCCTCAGGTTATTTTGTTGTTATTATCTTGTTATTTTTAACTCAAATTCCTGAGTTCCTTTTCCCAGAGGCATCATCTTCAACATTAAAGAAGGAAATAGATTCAGTCTGTTCTCTTTGATTTTGTGTCAATATGAATAAGATCCATAGTTTTTCATACTCTCTGAATATTTCTCACTTTCCCACAGCAGTTTAGAGTATAACAAATAATATTTTGCATGCTTTGGGTAGGTGCTCTGTAGCAATAATATATATAATAATTATATATATATATATATATATATATATATATATATATATATATATATACATTGTAACCTTATCCCCACTATGTGTGACTCCAGACCATATTACAAATTCTTTTCTTCTGTATTTCAAAGCATTACCAACAATTCTACAAGAGGTGCTAGTGCATAAAAGGCCTTCATGCTCGTGATCATTTTTATATTCAACAACAGCCAAAGTAATGGGTGGGATTTTATAACATATTCCAGAAGGTTTGAACTTACTTATGCTAACTAAATCACTAAATAAATAAATGAGATTAAGGGTTTAATGAACACCCATTTGAAATAAGCAGTAACAAATGCATAGACATGCAAGGATTTTTGTTTACAGAACAGATTTACTCATTTAGCTGAATTGCTAACTGGGGGGAAAATGCATCTAAACACCATTTAACTAATATCCTTGTTATCTAAATTTCCATAAAAAGGCCCAGAATGAAGTTCATTTATGACAAAACCTTGCAGCTGAATTGTCTGGGCAATGAAAGAGAAATGGTATAGGTCACAGAAAGAGATTGTATAACAATGATGAAACTGAAAACTCTTGATAATTTCTCACTCTGATCTGCAGATGTCAGATAGGTCTTCTGGGTCCCGGATGTCTCTGGCAAGCTAACATTCATGGCGGATGGCTTGTCACAGGCGCATGTCCTCACAGACAACCAAGCTACCCTATGCGAAGATTGACGCGTCTTCTAAATGCTGCAAGCCCTCCTTTGGATATGGTGGTGATTAGCTGGATGAACATTATTGTTAATTAAATTGTCCTTTCTTTGATCCTCAGTCTGGTAGAAAATCTCACTCTTAAAATAATTGTGACATTATCTTTCTTGTAACCATATGCCATTACCCTTTCATTGACCAGCAAATTCAACTGTAAGCCACCGCCATAAATTTGTGCTCATTAAGTTCCTTCTTAGAGACATTCAGACACAGTGTTCCCAAATGCTGCTGATATCCAGGATCTTTTGTGGAGCTTTTGAAAACACCAAAGCCTGGGCACGACTCCAGGCATACTGAATCAATCTCCTCAAGAGGCTCCTAGAGAGGTATTTTGATTGTGATAATCAATAGAATTTGTCAAAATGAGCTATAATGAAAAACTCCCCAAGCCCCTTTAATTTTGACTGTTTTGTTTCATTGATACTTGGAGAATATTTCCATTGCCTGAGATTATTTCCTTTCTTATCTGAGCCCTAACAATATGCCCTTTTGGAATAATTTATGGGAAAAAGGGAGAAAAGACAACCCTTCAAAGAATAAATTTGGGCTTCGCACTTGTATGAACAGGTATTTGAGAAATGTCAACTCTGCAATGATTATTGAAGCCCCAATACCAACATTGTTTGAGACTAATATTCAGTCTATGCAAGGGGTCAAACTTAACTTGCAGTTACTTTCTAAAACAAGGATTTTCAAACTTTTTTTCCACAGATGGCTACAAATCTGCATAAATGCCTCAGAAACACAACAGATACTGAGTAAATGATCACATAATAGGGCATAGATAGAGCTCTTGTCCACCATTTAAATCAAAGTCAATCTCTTATTATCAGATTTTATATTTGGGAATTATATTTCGCCTCCAGAGTCTTTACCAAATCAGATTCCCACAATGTGTGCATTCTGACCTGTCTTATAATTGTTAGACATCAACAATTCACTTAATTTCTCTAGCTACATTTTTTTGGAGGTAATCTTAACCAGTCTCTGATCTAATCTTATCTATATAGTCTCAATATGCTAATGACTTCCCCAGTTATAAATAGTGCAGGCCACTTCACTGAGTATAAGCCAGATTATCCAGCTATCTACTCAAAATCTTTTCTTGGATTAATAAGTGTCTCATATTTAATATCTTCAACTTTCTCCATCCCATCCAACACAGATCCAAAGAGAGCGCCTCTTCTTCACATAGAAGCCACAGTGATATTTCAAAAATGAAATTGTTGTCAATGCCTTATTAAACTTTCTAATATCATAACCCTTAGAATGCCCAAACTCTACTTGTGATCCATAAGCATACAGTATCTTTACACTATCTTTCCTTCAGGACTGTTATGCTGGTTAAGGAACTACTATCTCTAGATTCCAAACCACTATTCTATATTCTGCTTTATTATTGCTGAGGGTGGGACTCTGTAAATTACATGTCTCTTTTGCAGGCTGGACTGGGGTAGTTCAGTGGAATGGTCATCTGAAAACACAATTATGACCTAAGTTAGGAAGTACTCTGAAGAGATGGTATTCTGATATGTAGAATGCATTTCATAATAAGCCTCCTAGAGAAGTATTATTTTCTGAAGAGTTCTTTAATTTTATACAAGTACCTCAATAGCTACAACCATGGTAAGAAGAGTGCCCAATAGATGAGATCTTAAGTTCACAGAGCATATTTGTTCTTGCCTTACAAGTAGTGACCAATCTATTTCTCCCATAGCCAGAATACATAGGTCTGGGAATAAAGAAAGGGAAGACAGAGACTTTCCAGTCATTCATCTAGTGATGCATTCACAGAATTGTTGGTTTTTGTTTTTACAACTTTGAGCTCTGCTGGTTTGGAGGTCCTCACTGCCAAGGGACAAATGTTTCTGCCAAGGGAACCAACAATAGTGCTGCTGAATTGGAAGTGGAGACTGCCACCTGGCTGTTTTGTTCTCCTCCTGCTGATAAACCAATATATGCAAAGAAAGAGGGTTACTTTCCTGGATGGGGTGTTGGATTCAAATTGCCAAAGATAAATTGGGCTGCTGTGAAACAGTGTAGAATAGAGGGCCCACATATTCTCTGGGGTGGAGGCTTTTGTTGCCTTCATGACCTCTGTCACTCATGAAAGGCAGGATCACTGAGGGGTCAGACCTTGAAAGTTTGAATGACTCTACAGGATAAAGAATTATAGGAAAAGGTGAGGTCCTCAATGAGATAAAACATGAAATAGGTAGTGCAGATGGAAGTGGTTTTCCCTGTGTCCTCCCCTACGTTAGGGATCCAAGAAGAGTTGATTTTTCAGTCTATTGGTTTTTTTACTTGTTGTTAGGACAGAGGGGGTAACCTCCGAGCTTCTTACAAATGGAATCAGTGGCTACTAGAAACTCTAAAGCAGTCTCCATTAAAACAAAACAATAACGTACAGCCCACATGCCTACAAAGGACATAAAATTAAATAGTAAAGAATATCCAATCCAAAAGAAGACAGAAGAAAAACTCTCCTCTAGTAATAGACTAAACTCAGAAAATCAAGATATGAATTGGTTAAGGCTAACTGCTAACTTTATTATATGAAGAAAAGAAATGTAAAATTTCTCAGTCTAGCTGCTAGCAATTACTATTCCAAAAAAAAAAAAGTAAGAACATTTCAGTAAAGATTTATAAGTATATTTGAAGACTTTTATACTAAATGCATACTGAATTACATACAGATCCAAATTAGTGAATATAACAAATTAGTTAGGATAAATCCTTGGACTTACTAGATCAATTTATTCATTTTTATTTAAGAGACAGCTACATAATCTCTCCTTGATTTTTATCTCAGTCTGAAGTGTTTTGAAAGCATGATATTAAGTTTATGTGAGACTTGAGTTAATTTTCTCATAGAAAGCCTAGTTAATATTAGCTTCAATTTTTTCCTATAGCAGTTTGGTGGTCAGATATGTTATTACTTCCATTAAATGTGATTAATGTCACTCATTATCTTTAGTCTTTACAAATTAGAGATTTTAGAAATTAATTTTATGTTGGCATGAGAGAGCAACAGTCAGTTTATATTAAATTAATTTATAAAATAAAAAATCATACTGGTAACAAAGCAAAATTATATGCTTACTTCCAGTGATAGTTAATAATTCCATTGGATTAATTTTACAATGTATTAATATATTTAATTATTAATATTACTAATTTATTAATTAATTCCCCATGGAGATTGTCAATACTTTTTCTACCTGTATTATTTCAATATTTTATATGCACAAAATAATCAGAATCTAGGACAGGCTATGAAAGATATCTTAATTTTACTATGTACATTTTTTTTCCTTAAGATTTTATTTATTTGAGAGAGAGTAAAAGAGAGAGAGAGAGAGCAAGCATGAACGGGGGAGGGAGAGGGAGAAGCAAGCTCCCGGGTCAGCGCAGAGCCTGGAGGAGGCTCAATCCTGGTACTCCAGGATGGGATCGTGACCTGAGCTGAAGGCAGAAGCTTCATGACTGAGCCATCCAGCTGCCCCTACTATGAACTATTTTCTGTGGCACTTTGTTCAGGGTATTTGTTGCTCTGTCCCTAATCCTCAAATTAGTAAATTATAATTATGCAAACCAGAAAAAAAACCCTTTGAATGTTATGGTGTTCCAACTGATCTCTGTAATTTTATTGGAAGAATAGCATGACAAACTAGAGACTGCAAGTTTATAAAGCAAAGAAATAGAATTCTCAGAATAATTTCCCACTTGTGTGCTGCAGTGCAAAGACTTAAGCTGACCCACATATGGATATCCCATATCCATGCTTTTACGTGATCCTCTCTGCTTATGTGCAGGTGGAACCAATGACCTGTTTATAACCAACAGATTATGGTGAAGATGATGGGCTGTGTGTGATTATGTGTACATGAACACGAAGTATAGTGCTCATTTTGCTTGAGCCTCTGTGTGTGTGTGTGTGTGTGTGCATACACACGCACATATACCTTGCTGGTTTTGAAGAAGCAAGTGGCCTGGAAAGAGTTTGCAAACAGTTCTTTCCCCATTGGAGCATATGATGAAATCCCAGCCTGGTTGGCACATCAGTTCCAGCCTCCTTAAGCCCAAACAGTGCCTGGACTTCTGATCCACAGAAACTGAGATAATAAAGATGTGTTGTTTTAAGCCACTGAACTTGTGCTGATTTGTTATGCAGCATAGGAAACTAATACAAGCATGTTCCTACAGAATCCACTTCAAGGGAAAGCATTATGTAGGTAATCTTAGTAGGTCAATTCTTGTAACTCCTTTAAAGGTAAGAAATCCTCAGAAGAATTTACAGATGATCACTCTAGTAACAGAGGCTGAGAGAGGAATTTTTTGCGACAGGTTAAACTTAGAGAAATCCCAACTCTTCTTTAACAAGAGGCTCTAAATTTGAAATATGCTAACTTGAATAAATACCTAACTAAATTAAATTTTCTATTTGGGACAGTCTATGACTATTGGACAAGAAATTTGAACTATAACAACTGACGTTTTAGTATTTATTTATTTATTTATTTATTTATTTATTTATTTATTTATGAAAGAAAGAGAGAGGCAGAGACACAGGCAGAGGGAGAAGCAGGCTCCCTGTGGGGAGCCCCATGTGGGACTCCATCTCAGGACCCCGGGATCATGCCCTGAGCCAAAGGCAGATGCTCAACCACTGAGCCACTCAGGCACCCCAACAATTGACATTTTAAAAATCAGAACTACCTGGGATGATGGCTAGGTATTATGTTAAGTGTTATTACATCATCCCTATATTTTGCATATAGCTTTAATAGGAATCTGTCTTCTTTTCCACCAGGATATGAATGGGCAAAACTACTGTGCAACCCAGGCTGCATTTAATGTGTTGTACCTAAAGATGCATCTTATTTAATCAGGTAGAAGCGGTCTTCTGCTGAAGAGCAGGAGTGCAACATCAGATGTGGGAACAAAGATTAGTATGGTCTGTTAGTGGCCAGACGCTTATGGAGTCACACCTTGAAAGTAGTAAAGAGCACCACTTTCTGAGTTGAATTTTGTAGGGTCAGAGAAATGAGATATGTATCACATTACTCTTACTGCGGATAAAAAGCTCAAGGACACAAATTTCCTGTCCTTGTTCCTGTCTTCGGATTTTGATGCAATAATAAAGAGTGGTAAATAAAATTCTGAAATATTACAGGCAATAGAGAATGCACCCTGTATTCCTTAAGCTTATTTCCAGATAATTGTTAACACTTTTTGCTTTAGTATCTGCCACTACTGTGTGGCATTAGATTTGTTAACTACACAACAAGAAACTTCAAATGTATTTATCAATGTTTTTTGATAGCCTTAAGTAAATATATCAATACCTACACAACATAAATGCCTAATTTCAGAGTCACAAAGATAGCTATCACTTAGTTATTTGACCTAAGAAAGAAAAATCTGTCTTAGAATTGAAACCTTGATAAAATCATTTAATACAGAAATCTTAATTTCAATCTCATTTGTTGTTGTATGTCAATTAAGCTGGAGTCTGAGTTTCATGGCTTATGGGAATTTTACTAAGCTTTTTATTAGTGACATAATCCATGCATTTCTTAACAAACTAGTAATGAGAATGACCAAAAGAGGGAAATAGAGAAAAAATTATGTTACATGTTTGAGAACATTCTAATAGCTATTGGAGAGATGGCTCTGCTTAGCTGACCTTTATTTGGTAAATGCCTCTATTAACTGACCTCTCTTTGACACAGTTGGCATCTCTGGGCTAATTAGCACTCTTAACAGCCTATAAAGCCTCATTTGGTTCTTCTGATTAACATCAAGTTCAAAATGCTTACCAGGAACTACTCAACTGGATTTCTCATCATTTCTGATTCATTTCTTTATGTTACAGATTATTAGGGAAGCATTTTGGTTGTTTTTAATTTGTGCCAGAAGAGAGAATCTGCAAGTGAAATGGATCATCAATTATATAGAAAAAAATTGTACAGACACCTAAGCATAACTGGATTATTATTCATCTTTTAAGGAAAAAAAATCTAGGAAATATACAACTGGTAAAATATAGACACCCAAACATCAATAAAATCTGAGTTTTTCTTTGTAAATTTAAAGAAGTTAATAAACAGAGTTTCCAATGGGAAAAGACTAGTGATAGCACTTGATATGTAGGTAAGCATCTCATTCATGCTTAAATTCAGTTAAAAATTATGAGGTATCTTACAGCTCTTACACATACATATTTTTTTGGAAAAGCATTACATTAAGGAGTACTGAAGCCAACCAAAGATGCTTGAAATAACTCAGTACAGAAAGAAAATGTTATTTTAAAAAATGGAAGTAAAAAAAAAACCAAATCAGCATCAAGTCTAAATTGCTATTAATAATGTGTTAAATGCTAAAATTTAAAACAATTCTTAAAATATTATATATATAGTAGGTATTGTTACTATTTACAAACATTATAAAATTTCCCTCTGATAAATTAATAAATACTCTCTGGTCACTCTTGAAACAAATATCTCATAATGAAGGAAAAATATTTTTGGTGTCCCTGAAGTTTTTTTCTTAAGGAAGTCTTCCCACCCATTGGGTTATGGATACAAACACCAACCATGACTTTTTATATTTTCATGAGTTACTCATTACTATCAAGTTAGAATTAAGATTGTCCAGAGAGGGATCCCTGGGTGGCTCAGCGGTTTAGCGCCAGCCTTTGGCCTAGGGCGTGATCCTGGAGTCCCGGGATCGAGTCCCGCCTCGGGATCCCGGCATGAAGTCTGCTTCTCCCTCGTCCTGTGTTTCTGCCTCTCTCTCTCTCTCTCTCTCTCTCTCTCTCTCTCTCTCCCTGTCTATCATAAATAAATAAATCTTTTTTTAAAAAAAAAAGATTGTCCAGAGAACCTCTCTTCCAGAAATGTTGCTCTGTAAAATTTTAGAACATTCTTGAAACAACTCCTTTAATGTTTAAAACAACATTTTAATGAAGAAGAAAATCTGAAAAGGAGCAGAGTGTTTTTTCTTATGTATATGTCTGAAGTTTTATACATTTTATACTTTAGTAAAAGAGACTGTAAGAGTCTGAGGACTGCATCCATAATTTTAATCCATGATGATTGTTCAGCTCTGTTTCATTTGCCTTCCTTGAAACATTTTTTTTAAGTAGGCTTTACACCCAATGTGGTGCTTAAACTCAGGATCCTGAGATCAAGAGTGGCATGATCTACCTACTGAGCCAGCCAGACACCCCTAATTAATTAGATGGAAGTATTTATTTCTTTGAAATGACTTCATAGACTTTCCTAGGAAGTCATTCTCTTTTTATATTTGCATCAATTAATTATCTTCAAGGTCAAAGGATAGGAACTTTGGGGAAGATATTAACATAAATGAACACACCAGAGACTCACCTATTCCAATATATCCTTTTAAAAATCTCACAAGTGCCCAAGATTGTATGTGGGGTTGGAACTGGCAAGAACGCCTCCCGAAACTAAAGAGAATATTCATGTATGTTTTACAGTAACTTAGAAATTTCTACCAATTTTTCCACCCATGCTATAGTATATAAAATAAATTTCAGGCACAATTAAAGAGTTTCTGTCAAAACTGAAATGTCTTCATGTGACACAGGTGATTGAAGGTTATTCCCACATGAAGAATTAGAAGGAAACAAACCTGTATAGACTGGAAAGTAAAGTTGAGGAGTATCAGAAAATGTAATTTTTTAAAAAAAATTTCTGTGCTTCTAGTAGTTTCAGAATTTTAGGAGCAGAAAAAAACTTTAGGAGCATACTTCTCTGAATTCATGTGATGTGTATTGGGGTGATGAAGAGTGAGGCCCCATCCATTACCTGGACATACTAATGGATTTCTTTATGCCTTTTTTTTTCCCATAAAATATAAATTTAGTAGCAATTTTGGATGCTTCATTATAGATGAATGATATTTGGTGAGAGTTAGATTACATATGAAAGAATAAAATTATACTTATTTTAAACATGTCTGTACAATTAGCCTGTTTTTAGACTCCAAGAAATTACAGGAGTAAGGATATATATAACAAGACCTGTAACCGATGGTAAATAATTATTTGATAATACAGCTTAAAGTCTCAGTGGAATGATTTTTCTCAAAATACATAAACTGCCAAACTGTTAAAATTAGCAGAAAATCTGAAGGTATCTACACTGTAGAGAGACATTTAGGAAGTTTCTAAATTGCTAGCACATATAGGACTCAAAGCATGTGTAATTTGACAAAAAAAAAAAAAAAATTCGGGGGAAGGGAGATTACATCTACTCCATGTCATTAATATTAGACTTTAATCACCAGAAGTCATAGGTCATGGTTATTTCTTTTCATCCAGGGTCTCTCTCTGCTGAGGTTCTTTTTCTTACATTCCGTCTTGGTGACTTTGCACTGTTGGTAATTCTTTTTTATCAATAGTTGATTTCATATACTTTGACTATTACATTATATTTGGAAGTTTTATATATATTTCCTCTCTGAAAAATAAGAAAGCATATGCCTTATGTCTTCCTAAAGCAACAGTTACGAGTCCAAACCCATTTTGCACTACTTATGATCTTTAAAATATATTCAAAGCAGATACAACAGAGACCTTCTATATTATCTGTGACAGTGAAACCTGCAGGAAACCAGAACTCATTTATCATTAATTTTAAATTTCAAATAAAGCATGAGTGAGAAAGATATGTTACATTAAGATGTCAAACTAGAAAAAAATATATAACATCTAAACTAAATAATAATTTTAAACTTTCTTCTCCTGCCAGATGTAGATTCTGCTGGTAGCTGCATTAGCAACAGGGGTAACTGGTTGCTCCTTTTAACCCAGGCTGATGGTCTTACAACTTTTAGCCTTGCTGAGGTGTCCTAGAAGAGGTTGTGGAATATGAAATAATACCACTGTCATTCCTTTCTAAGTACCATTTAGGTTCCATTTCTCCCTAAATTCACTACTTCTGGATGTATTATAAACAGTTTCCGGCGAAAGTCATCTAGAAATTTTAGATAGATAATTTGTGAGACATTAACTGATAGTTCTCAGTGCAGGAATCAATCACACCCACCTTTCCTGGCTCTGACATTTTCTGCAACTATTCTAAGAGACTTCCTGTTGTCTACTATCCTTAATTCAATTATCTATCACAAGCAAGATATTGCGTACCTAATAACTCCTCGTGTCAATGTTATAGCTTATTGTAGTGCGTAGGAAGACATTTTAAGAAACAGTACCCAAATTTAAGCTAAAACTCAAGAAGGTATATTTTTCCCAAAGAACATAACTCAACAGGGGTACCAACTTGATCTGGAGAATATTTTCTTTTTGACCCCAGTTTAAAGGCTTGGTGTCTTGCCCTTGTTGAGAACTAGATTTGAATTTCTACTTCTAGTCTTCTTTAGTAGCTGGCCAAGCACTTTCATGTGAATAATCAAAAAGCGCTGCTTCTGGAACTACAGTACCAGGGCAGTATCCCCTGACAAACACATCACAGGCTGCACCTCACTTACTCTCTCCATTGGGTATCCTTTCGCAGAGTATACCCCGCACATTGACACAGTGAATCCATTTGGAACCAGTGACAAGCTAATCTGTCAGAAAGCATTAGAGTTCACACAGATGCAGGTGAGAGTGGAAGTGGCATCAGGCCTTCACGTTGGTCTTCTATTCTAACATTTGCTTTAGCCTTGTTGATGGTAGGAATCAAAGAGAAATGAAATAAGTAAAAGAGCTCAAATTCTCCTTAGGCATTAGTGTGCATACAACCAAATGAAAAAGTGAACCTGAATAAGGACATCTGATGAGACCACTTGAGAAGCTAGATACAGTCCCCTTGTTTCCTCTGAGATGCCATAATGCCTCCTGCAGCTCTACCACTCCCACAACCATCATTTAGTGAAAGGGTACATGATGGAGCCAGGGGTCCTCTAACTTCCAATGAGACAGAGAAGACTGTGTCCTAAGGGCTTGCCCCCTCCCCTGGGATTCAAACTGGACTGATCCCAGCAGGACTCACATGGATGTTGTACCACAGGCAGCACTATACTTCCAGACTTCCCAGGTGACCCACCTGCATGTGGACTAACCTTCCTCTGCATTGTCTGGAATTTTGGTTTTGTCACCCTAAAGCTCCCCTACACCCTCAGGTTCTTGTGTCAGTGTTCCATTTGCCTTATTTTATAAAACCCCAGATTCCCAGTTTGGATATCCTTTCCCATCCACTCTTCAAGAGGTTGTTTGTTTATAACCTTGTACCTCATGTACCTCAGAGCCTGGAATGAGTAAAACACATGTAATTTTATGAATTAAATGTGACTTAATTCTTGCTCACACTGCCCCTGCAAGCCCACTCTCTCCACTTGTTCTTGCCTGCCTCTTGTTAAAATACAGGATCTGTAGATTTTTCTGGTGATCTCCAGGTAACAGATGTGTAGTCCTCCAGTCAATTTTAAGTGACGCGATGCACAATATAGTTTAGTGATCACATAAATGTAAGACTTCTCTCTCCTAGCGTGTAACTACTTCAGGCATCCAAATCTATAGGTTCAAAATGAACTGCTTCTGGCTTCTTCATTATTCTTGCAGCATCTTTGCCTCCACATGCCAGCTGCTGTCTGAGTATTCTACTGGATTCTAGTGGAGGGAAGGAGAAGTAGTAAGGGGAAGTACTTGGCTGGTACCTTGGTAATCTAGAGTGTTACATTTTGAATCTAGTAGATGGCCAAAACTCAACTGTCTCTACTTTTTGTGGGGTCTCAGAAGATGATCCTTGTCTCTGGATACCTCTCATTTATAGTTCCTTTATCCTGATAAATTGTGTCTGACCTGCCATGAACTATTCTGGCTTACTCCTTATTTCTTAGGTATTTACATTCTCTGGGTTATTTGAAATTTCCAAGTGGGCTCCTGCAATAAAGCTCTCTTAAGACTACTCATTTTGATTCTCTTGTTAAGGGCCACATCTGATTATAAGAGAATATCCATACATTCTTGCACCATCAAGTCTTAAAGGAGGGCGATTAATAGTCCTGATTTGCCCAGGCCATCCCTATTTTAGCTCTGAAAGTCTCATATCCTGGTAAATACTTCAGGTCCTGGGAAAACCCAAACTGTTAATTCCTAGGCCTAGAGATCCAGGAAAACCCTCACCTTTCTGATGCTGTTTAGGGGTAGCCATGATCACAGTCTCTCACCTTAAAATCTACTAAGCTGAAGCCAGAGAGAAAGCTGTGTCCTAAGGACAAAGCCTAAGGACTAGTGCTAAACTCCCACCAGGCAGTTCTTCTGAATATAGCTCATTTTGGCTTAATGAGGAGGAGGCATCCACTTCCTCTTCTCATGAGGGAGTGGAAAAGAAAACACAGTAGGTGGGAAAAGGGTCTCCAAACCAATGGATGGTGGGCCAATGCTGGCACAACCTGTCTCTCAGTCTCTTAAATGCCCTGCATACACGATCTCCCACTTTCCTTTAGAATATGAGGTTACTTGCAATCTGTTATGCTGCAGTTCACTTTTGAGATCTTTGCCAAACCTGGCATAGTAAGAATCATAATTATGAGGTGAAATTCTCTGTGCTTCCATTGTTACTTTCAAAAAATGCCTCTTCTATCTTTTTTTGAGGTCAACTGTAACTTTGAAATGAGTAATACCAAGGATGCCTGGCTGGCTCACTGGTTGAGCATCTATCTACCTTTAGCTCAAGTTGTGATCCCGGGGTCCTTGGAGGGAGTCCCGCATTGGGCTCCCCACGGGGAGGCTGCTTCTCCCTCTGCCTGTGTCTCTGCCTCTCTCTCTGTGTCTCTCATGAATAAATAAAATATTTTAAAAAATCAGAAATGAGTGATACCAGATGATACCATTTATAATCCTTTGTTGCTTTTATCTGTGACCACTAGCTTAGAACAGATACATTTATTCGTATCGCTCAACTGCTGGTCCACAGAGAGAGGACATCTTTAAGGCAAATCCTATGTCCATACTCCCTTCTAGGAAAACAAGATACAGTAGCACATGTTAAGTAGATAGATGGTCTAAAACACCTGCAGATAATATAATGACAATTTTTACCCTTAGGTCAGGTAAACAATCATCTGCTATCTACCACCAAACATCTATAGCATAAAGTTTTTCAATTTACTTCTGTTACCAAAAAGGATAATGTTAATTATGGAGATGAAACCTGAAACAGGTGGTTCAGTGGTTCTTTGAGAGGTTGTTGTATAGCAAAATACAATTGACTCAGGAGGAAAAAAATCAGAATTTATTCATCTTAAAGGACATATAACAATAACTAAAGCATGTGCTGATTTTATTTGCCCACATGTATTACTATGTATTCAATCCTATGTAGGGAGTACATTAGGAGGTGTTAGAAGCTGAGAATATGTAATATAAAATACATGAGAAATTTATGGAACCAAAGATTCAAATAATTCGTAGATAATAACTGTAGGTAGCCACCCCCTTTGTGTCCCCACTGGTTAAGGGGCGCAAGATTTTAACTGTGCACATGGGTTGGGGTCTCAAATCTACCATATGCTAGTTGTGTGGTCTTTGACAAATCAGTCTCAGTGACTGTCAGGCTCCAACCTCTTAACATTGAAGGATGCTCCTGAGGAATATGTGTTTTCAAAACAGAGTGTAGTGATAGTGATGGGAGGGAGGTGGGGGGAGGCAGAGAAAGACATCATATTAAGAGCAGGAAGTCAATAATATAATTTTAGCTGGTCTTACTGAGAGGCATCCCACAGTCGCTGATCATGGTTAGTGGAAACGTGATACTGTGATCCTCCTTCTCTCCAGAAGAGCTACGGACAAATAATATGTGAGAGTCACTGAACTACTTTCAGTTCATTCCTGGCATAACTGAGCCAGTACTTCTTTTGGGTGGGATGCTGTCAGAAAACACAAGCTGGGTAAATTCTTACAACAGCCAAGGCACATATTCATGAAATTTCAGAAGACTGAAGACAAAAAAAAAAAAAAAAAAAATTCTGTGAGGAAAAGCAGGTCACTCTAAAAGGATTCAGTGCCCAAATCACTGAGTACTTTTTAACAGCAACACTGGCAGCCTTGAGACCATGGAGATACTGCTTCAAAAGTCTGAGGCAAAAATATTCCCAGCCTAGAATACTATACTAAGCTATTGACTATGAAGGTAAGTGGTAACAATTTTATATATGTAAGGTCTCGGAAATTGTACTTTCTATGCATTCTTTCTCAGGAATCTACTAAAAGTCAAGTCACACAATAATTAGGAAGTCAGTTTTGGGTAAAGACATAAGATACACAAAAGAGTAGATCCAAAACAACAGAGTATGTTTATGAAGGGATATCCCAGGGAAATAGCAATGCATCTAACTTTGAGAGCAAACAGTCAAAACTGCAATATATCTGAAGCTCGGAGGGGGGCGGGGGATGAGTACGAGAAGAAATCAATGCAATACTTAATGCATCTGAATGGCTTTAAGCAGATTTAGACAATTGGTGGGAAGTCAGGGCTTGAATTAATACTGATTGTTGGGGATCCCTGGGTGGCGCAGCGGTTTGGCGCCTGCCTTTGGCCCAAGGCGCGATCCTGGAGACCCGGGATCGAATCCCACGTCGGGCTCCCGGTGCATGGAGCCTGCTTCTCCCTCTGCCTGTGTCTCTGCCTCTCTCTCTCTCTCTCTCTGTGTGACTATCATAAATAAATAAAAAAAAATAATACTGGCTGTTTAGTAAACTGAGCAAATGGAAAAATAAAATAAACAACAGGGATTATCAGACATAGGAAAATAAAGATGAACAAACAACAACAAAACAGAATTGTGCAAGAATAGAAATTAGTAATTATACAGTATATATGTCAGCTGTGAGTAGCATTTTTGTGATCTTAGTAATGTCTGTACAAAATATAGATTTAACCAAATTTGCCATGTGGCAATATTGGGAGAATAAAACTATGAAATGCATTTGTATATGTGTTTGGATGAAATTAAATAAAGGAAATGAAGTTGGGCAGCCAATAGAAAATGTCTCCTAATGAGAAACTAAGCCCAAGTATTATAAATGAGTTTAATAGTGCTGTGGAGGTAAATGTCAAATGAATAAGATAACAAGCTTCAAGTATGGTTGCATTTGGGGAGGAGTAGGAAAGAAGTAAACACAAGAAACTTCTTTTTATTCTCCATTTGGTCCTCCTTCATTCTCTGTCCCTGTCCGTCCTCCTCAGCCTTTCTGAGAGGCTGGCCTCTTAGAGTTTACAACACCCAGTCAGTCTCCTCAGAAGGTAATTCTGAGTTGTGGAAGTATCACAGGGCAAGAGGAGACAGGTATTTGCCTCTGCTGCTCTGCCTTCTGGCTTGTGTCTCTTCTCCCTCAGGTCCCTTCTCCCAGCCCTGACCTCTCATGTAACTAGATTCAATGGATAATTTCAAAGTTTAAATGGAATAAGTAAGCTCTGCATAACCCATGGTTACTTTTTCATTTTAAGGACTGTAAAAACTGACTTTGGGCAAAGCTGACACTTAAGGTATATTTAGAATAAATATATGAATATTTGCTTGATGTAAAAGATGAAAGTTTGAGTATTTGTCCCAGAGAACTAAGAGACCTGGACTATTCCTTGGAGTTAATTTATAGAGTTGCCTCTGTGCCTGGTGATGCCGGTAGACTTGAGCATGTTTGAGGACTTCTGTCAAGATTCCTGAAACCAACCACTACTTGGAGATTTGGAGAGACTTCACATTGTAAACCCCTGGAATCCTTCCCTGCTCCACTCTCAACTGACTGAATGAACACAGGCACTCAAACACACACATACACTCACACACACATACTCTATAAAAAAGAGCTTAAGGACATGATATGGTAAAATGGAGAAGTAAGAGACCCCAATAATGTGACAAATTGCATTGCTCAACATTAAAGAAGACAGGTCAATGCTCTGTACAACAATCCGAAAGGGTTTTTGCTGATGCACATGAGCTGCTACAGTAGACTTACCAGGAAACTTACCTTAAGCTGTCCTCAGTGGTGATGCTGAAAAAGCAGTGCTGACCTATCCATATTAACTGGCACCTATAGGTAATTGGAGAAAATACAAATGGGAATGACTATTCCCATAGTGTTGCTGGGGTGTTGCTGGGGAATACAGCTGAAAGGAGCTGCCATGATATTCTCTAAAAATGGTGGTTGACAAGAATAGGACAAGCTGAGGTCAGAAAAGGAGGATTCTGACAAGATTGTGGTCAACAAATACTCTGGCACTGTCTCGATTCCACACAGTATACGGTGCACATTTAGTTTACCCTGACTAGTGGTTCTTGACTTGCTTAATTATCTCTTTCTCCAGTTGCCAATCCAAGAAGACACTGGCAACCTATTTTCACGTTTGGGTTTGGAAAATGCCTATATTATTATCTGGTTAAGCCTTCTTCATTTTCTTCCCAAATTAGCTTAATGTGCTTTAAGATCCAAATCTCCTACTTTCTGGTATTTATGGATAATCATCTTAAAAATAATTTCTGCAACTTGCATGGCTCATTAAGTGCTGAATAATAAAACCAGATTCGTTTTCATATTTCACATTTGAATGTCTCATCATAGTTAAAATATTTGCGAAAATCTACAAATTGCAAAAAAAAGTTCAATTTAGGAAACACACTGTATCTTAATAAAGCTGTGAAATATTTTGTGTCCTTGTCTTCTCGACTCTTCTATCCACTGTGCTTATTCTTTTAAGAGCTCAAACTGGCTGATTTTTATACTACCATCTCATGTCATGCCAGAGATATTTATTGAACAATTAATGTTTCTCAGGAACAATGCTGAGGAGCTCACAGAGCTAGGAGATGGGTCTGGCAACTGACCTCGGGTCCACTGTTCAATCAACCACCACCTACAGCCTCCCTTCTAATAATTAGCTGTCCAAGATATTCCATCATCCTGAAAGTAAAACTCAAAATTAGTTCCCTTTTTTTTTTGAGCAAGGTAGTTCCAAGAAAAAACATACGTCTTCTTTTTTTTTTTTAAGATTTTATTTATTTATTCGTTTGAGACACACACACACAGAGAGAGAGAGAGAGAGAGAAAGAGAGAGAGAGGAGAGAGAGGCAGAGACACAGGCAGAGGGAGAAGCAGGCTCCATGCAGGGACCCCAATGTGGGATCCCAGCACTCCAGGATCATGCCCTGGGCCAAAGGCAGGTGCTAAACCACTGAGCCAAGCGGGCTGCCCCATACCTGTCTTCTTGATGTCAAGTTATGTAGGCTCCTTAGTGAAGAACTGGTTGAAGAAATCGTTTTATCATAGTTTAGAAACATAACAAAGGAGACTTTGTATATGTGATTAAATTAGGGATTTTATTTTATTTTTTTAAATAATCAATTTATTTTTTATTGGTGTTCAATTTACCAACATACAGAATAACACCCAGTGCTCATCCCGTCAAGTGCCCCCCTCAGTGCCCGTCACCCATTCACCCCCACCCCCCGCCCTCCTCCCCTTCTACTACCCCTAGTTCGTTTCCCAGAGTTAGGAGTCTTTATGTTCTGTTTCCCTTTCTGATATTTCCCACACATTTCTTCTCCCTTCCCTTATATTCCCCAATGAATGAGAACATATAATGTTTGTCCTTCTCCGACTGACTTACTTCACTCAGCATAATACCCTCCAGTTCCATCCACGTTGAAGCAAATGGTGGGTATTTGTCGTTTCTAATGGCTGAGGAATATTCCATTGTATACATAAACCACATCTTCTTTATCCATTCATCTTTCGATGGACACCGAGGCTCCTTCCACAGTGTGGCTATTGTGGACATTGCTGCTAGAAACATCGGGGTGCAGGTGTCCCGGCGTTTCATTGCATCTGTACCTTGTGGTAAATCCCCAGCAGTGCAATTGCTGGGTCGTAGGGCAGGTCTATTTTTAACTCTTTGAGGAACCTCCACACAGTTTTCCAGAGTGGCTGCACCAGTTCACATTCCCACCAACAGTGCAAGAGGGTTCCCTTTTCTCCGCATCCTCTCCAACATTTGTGGTTTCCTGCCTTGTTAATTTTCCCCATTCTCACTGGTGTGAGGTGGCATCTCATTGTGGTTTTGATTTGTATTTACCTGATGGCAAGTGATGCAGAGCAGTTTCTCATGTGCATGTTGGCCATGTCTATGTCTTCCTCTGTGAGATTTCTCTTCATGTCCTTTGCCCATTTCATGATTGGATTGTTTGTTTCTTTGCTGTTGAGTTTAATAAGTTCTTGATAGATCTTGGAAACTAGCCCTTTATCTGATAGGTCATTTGCAAATATCTTCTCCCATTCTGTAGGTTGTCTTTTAGTTTTGTTGACTGTATCCTTTGCTGTGCAAAAGCTTCTTATCTTGATGAGGTCCCAATAGTTCATTTTTGCTTTTGTTTCTTTTGCCTTCGTGGATGTATCTTGCAAGAAGTTACTATGGCCGAGTTCAAAAAGGGTGTTGCCTGTGTTCTCCTCTAGGATTTTGATGGAATCTTGTCTCACATTTAGATCTTTCAACCACTTTGAGTTTATCTTTGTGTCTGGTGAAAGAGAGTGTCTAGTTTCATTCTTCTGCATGTGGATGTCCAATTTTCCCAGCACCATTTATTGAAGAGACTGTCTTTCTTCCAATGGATAGTCTTTCCTCCTTTATCGAATATTAGTTGGCCATAAAGTTCAGGGTCCATTTCTGGGTTCTCTATTCTGTTCTATTGATCTATGTGTCTGTTTTTGTGCCAGTACCACACTGTCTTGATGACCACAGCTTTGTAGTACAACCTGAAATCTGGCATTGTGATGCCCCCAGCTATGGTTTTCTTTTTCAATATTCCCCTGGCTATTTGGGGTCTTTTCTGATTCCACACAATCTTAAAATAATTTGTTCTAACTCTTTGAAGAAAGTCCATGGTATTTTGATAGGGACGGCATTAAACGTGTAAATTGCCCTGGGTAACATTGGCATTTTCACAATATTAATTCTGCCAATCCATGAGCATGGAATACTTCTCCATCTCTTTGTGTCTTCCTCAATTTCTTTCAGAAGTGTTCTGTAGTTTTTAGGGTATAGATCCTTTACCTGTTTGGTTAGGTTTATTCCTAGGTATCTTATGCTTTTGGGTGCAATTGTACATGGGATTCACTCCTTCATTTCTCTTTCTTCGGTCTCATTGTTAGTGTATAGAAATGCCACTGATTTCTGGGCATTGATTTTGTATCCAGCCACGCTGCCAAATTGCTGTATGAGTTCTAGCAATCTTGGGGTGGAGGCTTTTGGGTTTTCTATGTAGAGTATCATGTCATCGGCGAAGAGGGAGAGTTTGACTTCTTCTTTGCCAATTTGAATGCCTTTAATGTCTTTTTGTTGTCTGATTGCTGAGGCTAGGACTTCCAGTACTATGTTGAATAGCAGTGGTGAGAGTGGACATCCCTGTCTTGTTCCTGATCTTAGGGGAAAGGCTCCCAGTGCTTCCCCACTGAGAATGATATTTGCTGTGGACATTTCGTAGATGGCTTTTAAGATGCTGAGGAATGTTCCCTCTATCCCTATACTCTGAAGAGTTTTGATCAGGAATGGATGCTGTATTTTGTCAAATGCTTTCTCTGCATCTATTGAGAGGATCATATGGTTCTTGGTTTTTCTCTTGCTGATATGATGAATCGCATTGATTGTTTTACGAGTGTTGAACCAACCTTGCGTCCTGGGGATAAATCCTACTTGGTCATGGTGAATAATTTTCTTAATGTACTGTTGGATCCTATTGGCTAGTATCTTGAGAATTTTTGCATCCATGTTCATCAGGGATATTGGTCTGTAATTCTCTTTTTGGTGGGGTCTTTGTCTGGTTTTGGAATTAAGGTGATGCTGACCTCATAGAACGAATTTGGAAGTACTCCATCTCTTTCTATTTTTCCAAACAGCTTTAGTAGAATAGGTATGGTTTCTTCTTTAAACGTTTGATAGAATTCCCCTGGGAAGCCATCTGGCCCTGGACTGTTATGTCTTGGGAGGTTTTTGATGACTGCTTCAATTTCCTCCCTGGTTATCGGCCTGTTCAGGTTTTCTATTTCTTCCTGTTCCAGTTTTGGTAGTTTGTGGCTTTCCAGGAATGCGTCCATTTCTTCTAGATTGCCTAATTTATTGGCGTATAGCTGCTCATAATATGTTTTTAAAATCGTTTGTATTTCCTTGGTGTTGGTAGTGATCTCTCCTTTCTCATTCATGATTTTATTAATTTGAGTCTTTTATCTCTTCTTTCTAATAAGGCTGGCTAATGGTTTATGTATCTTATTAATTCTTTCAAAGAACCAACTCCTGGTTTTGTTGATCTGTTCCACAGTTCTTCTGGTCTCGATTTCCTTGAGTTCTGCTCAAATCTTTATTAACTCTCTTCTTCTGCTGGGTGTAGGATCTATCTGCTGTTTTTTTTTTTTTTTTTAATTTTTATTTATTTATGATAGTCACAGAGAGAGAAAGAGAGAGAGGCAGAGAGACATAGGCAGAGGGAGAAGCAGGCTCCATGCACCGGGAGCCCGATGTGGGATTCGATCCGGGGTCTCCAGGATCGCGCCCTGGGCCAAAGGCAGGCGCCAAACCGCTGCGCCACCCAGGGATCCCCTTTTTTTTTTTTTTTAAATTTTTATCTGCTGTTTTTTCTCTAGCTCCTTTATGTGTAAGGTTAGCTTTTGTATTTGAGTTCTTTCCAGTTTTTGAATGGATGCTTGTATTGCGATGTATTTCCCCCTTAGGACTGCTTTTGCTGCATCCCAAAGATTTTGAATGGTTGTATCTTCATTCTCATTAGTTTCCATGAATCTTTTTAATTCTTCCTTAATTTCCTGGTTGACCCTTTCATCTTTTAGCAGGATGGTCCTTAACCTCCACTTGTTTGAGGTCCTTCCTAACTTCTTGTTGTGATTTAGTTCTAATTTCAAGACATTATGGTCTGAGAATATGCAGGGGACGATCCCAATCTTTTGGTATCAGTTCAGACCCAATTTGTGACCCAGTATGTGGTCTATTCTGGAGAAAGTTCTATGTGCACTTGAGAAGCTGTGTATTCAGTTGAGTTTGGATGTAAAGTTCTGTAGATATCTGTGAAATCCATCTGGTCCAGTGTATCATTTAAAGCTCTCGTTTCTTTGGAGAGGTTGTGCTTAGAAGACCTATCGAGTATAGAAAGAGCTAGATTGAAGTCACCAAGTATAAGTGTATTATTATCTAAGTATTTCTTCACTTTGGTTATTAATTGATTTATATATTTGGCAGCTCCCACATTCGGGGCATATATATTGAGGATTGTTAAGTCCTCTTGTTGGATAGATCTTTTAAGTATGATATAGTGTCCCTCTTCATCTTTCACTACAATCTTCGGGGTAAATTTTAGTTTATCTGATATAAGGATGGCTACCCCTGCTTTCTTTTGAGGACCATTTGAATGGTGAATGGTTCTCCAACCTTTTATTTTCAGGCTGTAGGTGTCCTTCTGTCTAAAATGAGTCTCTTGTAGACAGCAAATAGATGGGTCCTGCTTTTTTATCCAGTCTGAAACCCTGCGCCTTTTGATGGGGTCATTAAGCCCGTTCACGTTCAGAGTTACTATTGAGAGATATGAGTTTAGTGTCATCATGATAACTATTCAGTCCTTGTTTTTGTGGATTGTTCCACTGAACAATTGAGGAAATTTTCTTAAAGGGGAATTTTAAGACTCCCCCTTAAAATTTCTTGCAGAGCTGGTTTGGAGGTCACATATTCTTTCAGTTCCTGCCTGTCTTGGAAGCTCTTTATCTCTCCTTCCATTTTGAATGAGAGCCTTGCTGGATAAAGTATTCTTGGCTGCATGTTCTTCTCATTTAGGACCCTGAATATATCCTGCCAGCCCTTTCTGGCCTGCCAGGTCTCTGTGGAGAGGTCTGCTGTTACCCTAATACTCCTTCCCATGAAAGTCAGGGATTTCTTGTCTTTTGCTGCTTTAAAGATCTTCTCTTTATCTTTGGAATTTGCAAGCTTCACTATTAAATGTCGAGGTGTTGAACATTTTTTATTGATTTTGGGGGGGGGAATCTCTCTATTTCCTGGATCTGAATGCCTGTTTCCCTTCCCAGATTAGGAAAGTTTCAGCTCTGATTTTTTCAAATACATATTCTGGCCCTCTGTCCCTTTTGGCGCCCTCAGGAACCCCAATTAAATGTAGGTTTTTCTTCCTCAGGGTGTCGTTTATTTCCCTTAATCTATCTTCATGGTCTTTTAATTGTCTCTTTTTTCCTCAGTTTCCCTCTTTGCTATCAACTTGTCTTCTATGTGACTCACTTGTTCTTCCACCTTGTTAACCCTCATCGTTAGGACTTCTAGTTTGGATTGCATCTCATTCAATTGATTTTTAATTTCTGCCTGATTGGATCTAAATTCTGCAGTCATGAAGTCTCTTGAATCCTTTATGCTTTTTTCTAGAGTCACCAGTAGCTGTATAATGGTGCTTCTGAATTGGCTTTCTGACATTGAATTGTAATCCAGATTTTGTAACTCTGTGGGAGAGAGGACTGTTTCTTTCTTTTGAGGTGAGGTTTTCCTTCTAGTCATTTTGCTCAGTGCAGAGTGGCCAAAAACAAGTTGTATTGGGAAAAGGAGAAAAGAGAGAGAAAGAGGGAAAGAAAAAGAAAAAAAGGAAGAAAAAAGAAAAAAAAGGAAGAAAAAGAGAAAGAAAAAGAAAGAAAAGGAAAAAAAGGGTGGGGGAAGCAAACAGAAATCGAAAAGAAAAGAAAAGAAAGGAAAAGAAAAAAAGAAAAGACAAGACAAGACAAGACAAGACAAAACCACGGGGGAGTATCTTCTGCTTCTGTGTACTTTAAGTCCCTTGACTTCCCCTGGAACTTGTCCTTCTAGCTGGTCTTCTGGGGGAGGCGCCTGTTTTGCTGATTTTCAGGTGTTAGCACTTGGGGGAGCTGCTCACCCCCTGCCCGGTGCAGGGCTCACTGGGGGTTGTTTACACCGTGAGGCCCCAGGAGGAACGCCCCAGTGGCGGGGCCAGCTCTGCAGCTCTGGAGTCAGCCCCCGCAGTAGCTCCGGAGCTCTCCGTCTGCAGGGCGTGGAGGCTCCGGGGCGGGGCCGCTGATCTGCTCAGATCCGGGCAGGAGCGTCCTTGCTGTCCTGGGCCCTCCAGGCCTCTGCCTGTCCCGGGGGTAGGCCGGATCCTGGGCTGTGTCCCGGCACCCAGTGCTCCAGGACCTGCGCTGTTGGATTCGCTCCCGGCCGCGCAGCCGCCTCTGCATGGAGCCTCTTCCTCTGCCGGAGCCCCTCCGAGCTGCTCCCGGGACACACAGTCCCCTCTCCGTGGAGCCGCCGCCCGAGCAAATTAGGGATTTTAAAATGGGGAGATCATCTTGGATTATCCAAGTGGATATCCCAATGTAATCACCAAGGTCCTAATAAGAGGTAGGCAGGAAGATCAGAATCATATAAAGAGATACAACGAGAGATGCAGAGGTTGAGTGATGTAGCCAGGAGCCAAGAAAATGTGGGTAGTCTCTAGAACCTGGAAAAGGCAAGAGAGGAACGCGTTCTCTCTTAGAGCCCCCAGATGGAACAGAGTTCAGCCATCACCTTGACTGTTAATCCAATGAGAATGAGTTTGTACTTGACCTCCAGAAATATAAGAAAATAAATCTGTGTTATTTTAAGCCACTGAGTTTGTGGTGATTTTGTCACAGGAGCAATAAGACATAAAAGTAATTCCCTTTCAGTCAAGCACAAGCCTTCTTATGTGTGACTGGCCAGTGTCCGAGAGTATAGTGCAAACCAAAAGCAGTCTGGTTTTCATTACTGAGGTGTATAATACATTTCCTCTTCGTGTGTCTCTGGTCCCACCACCAGTGTATAAGGGAGGTGTTCACAGACTGCCAAGGCAGTCTTTCACAGCTTTCAGAACCATTTGGATTCTCCCTCTATTTAAGAGCTACATTTTAAGACCACTTTTTGCATTGTTTTATCTGCATAAATTCAGGAAATATAAGCATACTGGTAAGCACAGGAAACTATAATGATAAAATGAAAAGTAAAACTGGGGAGCCTGGGTGGCTCAGTCAGTTAAACGTTGGACTCTTGATTTTGGCTCAGGTCACCATCTCAGAGATGGAGTCCCACGTTGGGCTCCACACTTAGTGTGGAGCCTCCTTAAGATTCTCTTTTTCCCTCTCCCTCTCCCTCTGTCTTTCTTCGCCTAAAAAAAAGGTGGGGGGTGGGGGATAAAACTAATAGATTCTCCCATGGATTCCAATGGCCTTGGGGAACTCTTTGCAAAACAGTGAAAGCGTTCGTGAAGTTCCAATGGGCATGTTCCATGAAGTCTTCAAAGAATGAGGAAACCTTCGTATCTCTTACTGTAACACTAAGATATTCTGGATGCGAACAAATGAAATGTGCATAATGGGTGGGTTCAGAGTGATACATGGTGCCTGAGCTTTCCCTGACTCTTAGTTATCATCAGCCAGGATAATTTTGTCTTCTCATAAGCTTCTAGAAAAGTTTTATTATAGTTGGTCATCTATCAGTACAGAGGAAGGTGATCTTTAAAAAATGAAAAGCCATCTTGATGAGGAATTATGGGTAGAATTTTAACTTTGGTTCAGAAAGACTTTGTGACTTCAGGCAAACATCAAACTCCAGGAGAACTCAGTTTATACAGATAACAAATGAAGTGAGGAGGATTAGATACTTTCAAGGTTTTTCTTCATTTCTTAGAATTCTGAATTTGTATGACTTAGTATACTATAATTTCTTGTCATTTTCCACTTTCCATCTGGGAACATAGCATGTTTACTTTGTAACCACTTTGCAATTTCACAAGTTCATTGTGAGATTTAAATATGCATTTATAAAAAATTTGAAACAGCTAGTCCAGGACCTGGGGTATAGTAGGCATTCCATAAAATAATAGCTGGGCTTGAAACAAAGCTGAGTAGACAGACAGATGGCACAGACATAATGGATTATACATGCCTAAGTAGGTACTAGTATCATATACTTCTTTGAATCATTCATGTATACACTAGTTTCCCCAAGGAGCACCGTAGGTGCATTACTCCAAAAAAATCTTTTCCTCTTTTTGTTTATCGCACTCTAGGAACCAACTAGAGCCAGGTGTTAGATGGAAACTGCTAAGCAATAAATGGAAAACAAATGAAAAAGAGAGAGATTAGTGCTCTATAGATAAAATAATATATAGTATACATTATAATACATGTGGTATATATAATATGTGTAATGTATATATACACACATATAAAAGATTTATATAGTATAAAGATCTGTTTGGTGAGGTTAGATTCTATTCTTTCCCATTAATTCTTGAAAATTCCTCCTAGAGTTTTATTTTTTCCTGCATTTAAATTCCTAGAAATGCAATTTGTCTCAACCTTTACATGAACATGAAGGAAGTGGAAGAATAAATTCTTTTTTTTTCTTTTTCGGTTAATCTTTCTATAGGTAGTTATTATTCCCAAATCATAATCCTTTTAATTTTCCTAAAGCACTATGCGGTTTTCCTCCAAATGCATTTTATTTCATCATGAAATAATTTATAAACCATACCTTATACGGATTTAGAATGCACAATTTGATAAGTTCTGACATTGCTAAATCAGTGAAAACCATCGTCACAGTCAAGGAAATGAACATACCTATTAGCCTCCAAATTTTCCTCCTGCCCCTGTGTGGTTCTTTCATCAAGCACTCTTTGCTCTCATCTGCAGGCAGCCATTGATCTGCTTCTCGTCATCTAGATCAGTTTACATTTTCTAGAATTGTATATGAATGGAATCATACTGTAGATACACATTTTTGTGTGATTTGTCTGTTATTGCATGTATCCATAGTTCTTTCTTCGTTAACACCAAATACAATTCCATTGTAGAGATACACAACAACTTTTAAATCCAGCTGTTAATGGAAGAATGGGTTGTTTCTAGATTTTTGCTATTAAAAGAGACTCTGCTGAAAACATTCAGGGAAAAGCATTTTTATGGGTACGTGCTCTCATTTGTATTAAAAGTGGAATGGCTATCAGATGTTGGTGAAACAAAAAGACATTTTTTAAGTAGGGTACAATATTCATTCTCACCAATAGTTTTACGAATTCTAACTGTTCCACACCCTCTCCCAAACTTGGTATAACCTGCCTTCTGTAATAGTTTGTAGTGGTGTCTAATTTCTCTACCGCTCACTTTTATTAGAAGGAGAAGCATTCACAACTGACCGTGCAGTAGTTCTCATCTTGGTCATAAATCAGGTTTGCAGTGTAGCTTCTTAAAAATATAAAGTACTGATCACTTCTCTCAGAATTACTGATTTTTTCTTTATTTCTTTTTTTTCAAGATTTTATTTATTTATTCATGAGAGAGAGAGAGACAGAGACAAAGGCAGAGACACAGGCAGAGGGAGAAGCAGGCTCCCTGCAGGGAGCTTGGCATGGGATTCGATTTCGGGTCTCCAGGATCACACCCTGGGCTGCAGGTGGCGCTAAACCACTGGGCCACTGGGACTGCCCTTGTTACTTATTTCTTTGTTTTTAAATAACCGGTCCAAGTGATTCTCATGCTGTGGCTCACAGCGCTTTCTCATAATCTCTCCTGTAATCATATAGTATACCGTCAGGAAAATTAAAAACAACTCTAAGAAATACACTGTGCAGATTTCCTCCTCTTTTCTCTTCTGATACTAAAATATAGGGGAGAGTTACATAAGGACTAATGAAGAAGACAGCAAGCTGGCCTGAGCATTCCTCTATGGTTGGACTAAACTTTAGACAGATTATTCTTGACTTTAGAAAACTTGTAGTCACAAACAATTCTCTGCACCTTGGAGTTGTAAATATTCTCTCCCAGCTCTTGAGAGTTTTATGCCTCATGAATGTCTTTCTCAAGGACCTGAAAACCATGCCTTTAAAATGTAATTCTCAGGAAAATAGCACCCCTACTTCCCAGTCTCTGTGGGTAGGCAGGAGCCTAACTTTGATGAGCACCAACTCAATTAGCAAGTAAAAGCCTAATTATGATGACCAAGGTCATCCCTACTGCCCTTCAGTATTTTCTTTCTATTTCCAGGATTTGACACTCAACCCAAGACCTAAAAACTTTCCTGCCTTTTGTTTCAGCAGGGTTGAGTTCCGTCTCTCTGTTGTACAATAGTCTTGATTAGTCTCCCTTGCTTATTTAACTCTGGAAATATCTCTCTGTTTTTCATAAATTTTTAAGATTAGTATGCTGAACAATCTCCTTTTGTTCAAACTAAAGTAATTTGACTAAATCTATAGAGACTTCAATTTTGACAATGAAAGAATCTGATCTCATCTTCTTTCTTCAATATCCAAAACAGAGAAAAACACAAGGACAAGGTGTGTGATCCTATCTGATTTACGCACTAATTACAGCAAAGTTCCTCATTAAACATGAATGGAAGTGTTAATGGTAAAATAACAAATAAATAGTTTTGAGAAAGAATTACCAGGCAGAAGGAAAGGATAGTAAAGAACCTACTGCAGTTGTCCAGGCTCAATGCAGAACCACCATCTGATCGCCTGTGAGGACGTTGCCACACCTTGTCTCTGAGGGAGGTGGTTCATTTAAGCAGAAACATTAGGAAGAGTGCATTTTTAAGGAAGTATATGTGTGTGTGTGTGTGTGTGTGTGTGTGTGTGCATGTGTATATGTATGTATGTATGTATGTATGTATATGTATATCCAGAAAGTTTATGGAAATTTATCAAATAAAATTTTCTTGATTGTTATAGAAACATAGGGATTTTATATTTCATTTACAGAGCTTAGAGAAGTAATTACCCTCCAGAAGAATGATTTTAAAAGAGAAAAATGCATACATTATTTGGAGTCTGAGAAAATCTTGCCAAATTTTTCATCTGAAACTATAAGGCTAATAATATATATAAACTCTCTCCTCTATTTCTGGTATCGTATGTACTCTTCCTTTATATTATTAGCTTTATCATTTTCTGCTTTATAAGATAATTTTCTGACAGTATTCTATTAGCATTTTGTTTAGAATAACCCCCAATGACAACTCTTCTATATTTAATATATAGTTGCCTATCCTTTATCTTTTCCGTATTAAATGGTAGGTATTTCTGCTTCCACCTTAGCAAGTATCATTGTTTCTTTTAACTTTTTTTTTTGAACTATTTTCCATTTGATTTAGAATTAGTTTCCTTTAGTCATTTATTCTATTCTTAGGGAGATTAAACCACACAAATCAAAACTGCTTTTAGCTGAAAAAATTCCTAGCAGATACCCAGGGAGTTAAAATTTCCCAATGCTACTGTATCTTCCCTCTGGGTCTACCGTAATTTCCATCACACTGTCATTATAATAATAACTAATGTTAACATTTTTCTTTGTAACTTACAAAGGCACAGCAGTTTCATTTGATTATCACAATAAATCTAGAAATCAGCCTGAAATTCACTTTATAATTGAGTTTCAAAGAGGTAAAAGTGGGGCACCTGGGTAGCTCAGATGCCTAGGTGTCTGTCTCTTGATTTCAGCTCAAGTCATGATCTCAGAGTTGTGAGATGGATCCCTGAGTACAGCTCCACACTCAGCTCAAGAGTCTGCTTCTCTCTCTCTCTCCCCTTCCCTTGGCCCCTTGACCTGCTCTCACATGCACTCTTTCTCCCTCAAATAAGTAAATAAATATTTTTTAAAAAAGAAATTAATTTGTTCATATCATCATGCTAGTAAGTCGTGATCTAAAATAGGAAAACAATTTTATCTCTAAACTTTGTGCTCTGTTTTAATTTTTTTTATTTTGACGTAACAAACGAAAAAGATTTTGAGCCAGAGAAGCTGCAGCAATAATACAAGCAAAACTATCTCCATATGTATGTTTCTCTGCAAAAAATACAGATTTGTTTTCTTAACGATTCAGAGGAAGTTGCAGACATGATGCTCCATTACCTCTGCTGACGTCAGTGTGTATTTCCCCAAAACAAGTACAGTTTCTTACATAACTGCAGTACAAACTCAGGAACTTAACATTGATGCAATACTACTTCTACTCTTCAGATTTACCACAGATTTTGCCAACAGTTCTTCTGCAGGAGACACTGCAAGAAGGAGACACTATCTCCTTCATCTGCTGTGAGATACTCTCAATTTCCCTTTTAATTTCAGTGTCATCCACAGTTTCTCTGGGTTGATTTCACTGTTAGGTTCATTAATTTTCCTGCACACCTGTGTGCTTTTTAACTAGGAATTCAATTATCTTTCTCGTCCTTTCAGAACAAGGCTGTTTCTTGGCAATAGTGTGTCTTCTCTCCTTGCCACCTTCTAGCACCCAGTCTAAACTCCCCTAGATTTGTTGATTTCTAGAGAATAATATGAGCAGCTCCAATAATATGATGGGCTCTCCAGTTTGTATATGATCAATTTTATTTGGAAGTCAGGTTGCCTATCTGTATTGTTACTATTAGGTAATATCATTTTTTTAAATGAATCTCTTACTGTCTCCTCTATTTTACTTCCCATGTTAAACTTGCTATTTGCATAGAAACTAGACAATGTGTTTACCCAGAGTATTTTTTCCATCTGTCTACAAATTCAGTTTAAATTCCTCATTATCAAGTCATTTATCCCTGGAACAATACTTTTTCTATACGAATGACATAACTTATTGGCAAGAGACGAAATGTATCAGTCTGGTACCTTGAGTCATAATTTGGAAATGCACATTTTAAAAATTCCATTTTTCATACCCAGTGTTTTTATTTCCACATATTTCTTTCTCTTCCAGAGTTCCAATTGCTGGTGGGAACAATGACTAAAAACACCACCTGTGAATACTTGCCTTTACTAATTGCCAAAGACTTCATAATCTCTAAAATATTCCTTTATTTTTTACTCAAATGGTAAGAATAGCAATTAAAAATAAGTAGTAAAGAAACAGTGACATAGGCACGGATTAAAATAAACAATGTGACAAGACAGAAAGTAACCTGAGGGGAGCATCTCTTTAGGTAGAGTGAGCTGGATTTTTTTTCCTGGGCTAATGGAAAACACAGGCAAATATCTGGAGAAGAAAGTCAGGTAGGAAGAGTTTAAAAACAAGGTCGTTGTTTTGACGTATGCGGTTGCATAGATGTATAGGCATGGCAATTGGATCAGATCAAAAGATGCCCATTTCTCTCTCTCTCTCTTTTAAAGATTTTATTTATTTATTTGACAGAAAGAGCAAGAGAGCACAAGCAGGCGGAAGCAGCAGAGGGAAAGGGAGAAGCACACTCCCCACTGAACAGGGAGCCCGTTGTGGGGCTCGATCTCAGGACCTGAGCCGAAGGCAGACATTTAACTGACTGGGCCACCCAAAAGCCCCCAAAGATGCCCGTTTCTTAATGGTGGTATAAAGATGGTTACAAAGCTATTACGGCTAGCCTAGGAAGCTTGTATTCCTGCTGTTGACTAGAAAAAGAGGGATGTGAGACAATTAGGGACTCATTCTGGTGACAGACTCTTAAATAAGATTAGTTTGATGTTCTCTTCTTGAATGATTTGCCAACAATATATGTTTCTGAATAATTTTTTCTTCCTTACGGTCTGATAGTGTTGTGGAGTTTCTTCTCCTATTTGCTGTACCAAAAGAGTTGACTATAAAAAATGAATTGCCCATTATAAACACATGATTTCTTCCTCACAATTACCTATGGAGTTTTCTTATCATCTTAGCTGTCTAAAAACAACTGGCATTTCCCTAACTAAAGTATAGTTCTCACATTCCACAAGCTTCCAATCTTGTTGAGCTTCTTCTCTTCCTCTTTCCTTTTGTTGTTACTCTTGACTGAGGTTTGCATTCTCATCCACTACTAACAATCTGGGTAACTATGGGAAAAAACTATTCAACTTTTTTGTCCTTCCACTTTCTTTACTGGGAAAAGAACCCACAATACCGTTAACACCATTAATAATATTCCCTACTATTTGGACTTTCATCAGAGGTCACCTAGATAATATTTATAAAGCAATTCATACAATTCCTGGAACTAAGAAATGCCAAAATGTATTAGCCACTATTTTATGAGCACTTCTTAGATATACATTTTTTTCCCCTAACATTCCCTACATTCTCATTTTAGTTCATATTCTTGACTTTGGTATTCTGGATAATTGAGTGTTTTTATTAAGTTCCTTTAACACTTCATCTTTTATTATTCATTACATTTTAAGTTTATTTTAAGGTGTATGTTCAAAAAATGCCCATATTCTGTGTCTGTTGATACATTGATTTTCATAAAGTGAACTGAGTCACTCATAACTGATTTCAGTTCAAATGAACTGAACATCACTTATTTCAAGAAATAGAATATTTAACAGTAACTCAAATGTCCCACTTTTGGCTCACCTCAGTCATATTTCTTCGCAAAGATAGTCACTGCTATAACTTTTATAGCCACAGAGCAGTTTTGCCTGTTCATGAATTTTATATAAATGATTTTAAACATTATGTGCTGCTTTGCATCTAGCCTTTTACTCAATATTATATATATTTATAAGATTCTTCCATACTGTTGCATGCAGTAATGGTTTATTAACTCTGTGCTGTAAAGCAGAGGTAGCTATTTCCGACAGGTCAAATCTGGCTGTGCCTGTTTTTGTAAATACAGTTTTATTTGAGCATAACTGTGGTCATTTGTTTGTTTATTGTCTATGTTTTCACACTACAATAGTAGAGTTGAGCAGTTGTGATAAAGATTGTATGAGTAAAGCCTAAAATATCCACTTTCTGGCCTTTTTCATGGAAAGTTTGCTGACCCGTGCCTTAGCTTAATGTGGGCTCAGCCCTGACTTCTGTGTCCTCAAGGACATATAACAGGACGTATCATGCGGAGGGGTTGAACACAGGCCCTTCAGCTAGAGGATAAAATTTCAAGTCAAATTCTTCCACTTAGTGAAATGGGAAAGTCACCTTACCTATGTAAAACCTAATACTTTTTTTTTTTTTTGCTGCAAAATGGTGATGATTGTTATGCCTTATTTGTATAGTGTTTGTGAAAAATTATGAGGTTTTGCTAAACAATCAACAAAACTAAAAGACAACCTACAGAATGGGAGAAGTTATTCACATATGACACATCAGATAAAGGACTAGTATCCAAGATCTGTAAAGAACTTATAAAACTCAACACCCAAGAAACAAACAATCCAGTCATGAAATGGACAGAAGACATGAACAGACATTTCTCCAAAGAAAACCTACACATGCCCAACAAGCACATGAAAAAATGCTTCACATCACTTGCCATCAGGGAAATACAAATCAAAACCACAATGAGATACCACCTCACACCAGTGAGAATGGGGAAAATTAACAAGACAGGAAACAACAAATGTTGGAAAGGATGTGAAGAAAGGGGAACCCTCTTGCACTGTTGGTGGGAATGTGAACTGGTGCAGCCACTCTGGAAAACTGTGTGGAGGTTCCTCAAGAAGTTAAAAATAGAGCTACCCTATTACCCAGCAATTAATTGCACTACTGGGTATTTACCCAAAAGATATTGATGTAGGGAAACGCTGAGACACCTGCACCCCAATGTTTATAGCAGCAATGTCTACAATAGCCAAACTGTGGAAGGAGACTCAATGTCTTTCAACAGATGAATGGATAAAGAAGACGTGGTCTATATATACAATGGGATATTACTCAGCCATTAGAAAGGACGAATATCCACCATTTGCTTAGACGTGGATGGAACTGGAGGGTATTATCCTGAGTGAAGTAAGTCAACTAGAGGAGGACAATCATCATATAGTTTCACTCATATGTGGAATATAAGAAATAGTGAAAGAGAATATAAGGGAAAGGAGGGAAACTGACCGGGGAAAAATTAGAGAGGAAGACAAACCATGAGAGAGACTCCTAGCTCTGGGAAACTAACAAAGGGTTGCAAAAGGGGAAGAAGGTGAGGGGATGGGTGACTGGGTGACAAGCACTAAAGAGGAACATGATGGGATGAGCACCTGGGTGTTATACTATATGTAGGCAAATTTAATATAAATTAAAAAAAAGGAAAACAGCAAAAAAAGTAAAGTTTTGAGGTTTAAATGTGAGCTTATGTACTCATCTCATTTGGTGTGTCATGCTAGTTGTGAGATCCAAAGCAGATTTCTTAAACTCGTGCCATATAGTACTAATCTTTACATCTATAAAAAAGAAAACATTTACAGTTATTGTTTCTAGGGATTTTTGTGAAAACTGAAGAGTTAATTCTTTAAAAATCACTAGTAAGAGCACTGATAAAAAAGTTACTAAAGAGCAGGCACCTAGTAAGGCTGCTACTCCTGTTACACTCATTGTCATTATCATCAGCATTATTACTAAGTTAATTAAATTTTTAAAAACTCTAAAAACAAAATATAAAGAAAATGATCTGAAAATTATGACATAGAATCTCTTAATGAAGATCAGAAATATTTATTTTGAGTACCAAATTATCAGACTTGTTTGCTTTATGAATTATCATTTGCTTCTGTTGATTGGCTGAAACTTAGACCAAAAGGTGGATCACAGTGAGCCAAATGGAAGTGCTGGACCTGTCTTGGTTCAATGTAGAATAAAGAATTCAAAGGCTTAGGGATATTTTATATATCATATATAAGTGATACGATATAATATTTGATTTATCTCACTTAGCGTAATGCCTTCAATGTCCATCCATGTTGTCACAAATGGCAAGATTTTGTACTTTCTCATGGCAAACTATTCTATTGTGTGCATATGTGCATGTATTGCATCTTTTTTTCCCAAAAAAAATTTTATGTAAATTCAACTTAATTCACATATACTATAGTTTTAATTTCAGGGGTAGAATTTAGTGATTCATCAGTTGCATATAACACCCAGTGCTCATTACATCAAGTGCCCTCCTTGATGCCCATCACCCAATTATCCCTTCTCTCATTCACCTACCCTCCAGCAACCTTCAGTTTGCTCCCTATAGTTAAGAGGCTCTTATGGTTTGCCTCCTTCTCTGTCTTTATCTTATTTTTCCTTCCTTTCCCCTATGTTCATCTTTTTTGTTTCTTAAATTCAACATATGAGTTAAATCATATAATATTTGATATATAATATATATAATAATATAATAATATAATATATTATATAATTAATATATTAATATATATTATATATATTATATATTATATATATTATATTATATATATTATATATATTAATATATTATATAATTAATAATATATTATATAATAATATATTATATAATATAATCAGAAATCTCTCTCTGATTGATTTATTTCACTTAGCAAAATACACTATAGTTCCCAATGTCACTCATCTGTCAATGGATGCTTGGATTATTTCCAAATCTTGCTATTATTAAAGTGATATAGTGAACATGGGAGTGCAGACATCTCTCTAATATCCTATTTTCATTTCCTTTGGAGGTACACCCAGAGGTGAGATTGCTGAATCATACAGTAGTTTTATTTTTAATTTTTTGAGAAATCTCCATACTGCTTAAAAATTGCTAAGAGAACAAATCATTAATGCTCTCACCACAAAAAAGGAAATGTTATGAGACTTAATGAAGGTCTTAGCTAACACTATGGTGGTAATCATATTGAATTATATAGATAAATCAACACATGGTACGTTTTAAACTTACACCATGTTATATGCAAATTATATCTCAATAAAACTGGAGTAAAAAGGCTTAGGAAGATTGTTATATTAAGACAGATTTGTCATTTTAAACTTACTCACCCACCCTGGGAGGGTTTGGAAGACATACATTTCATCACAACTTTGAGACATAAATTTGCAAGGGGAGCTCACATCCCCTTTAATCATTCTTCTCTGTGCCAAACTTTACAGTAGAAAGTGCAGCCATCAAATCAAGAAACATAAATACAATGGGAGTAATTGGATCCTGGGGTAAAAAAGGTCCAAGTGACAGCATTCAATGCTGAAGGTAAGTTCCATACAATTACTATAAAGAACAATAGAGCCAAAGAAGCAATCAGAATACTCTGACTCACAGAGATCTATGGTGTTGGCTAGAAGTGAAATAGACCACTAAATTTTTTCTTAATCTTTATAAACATAACAGTTCTAGGTCAAATGAATAAAAATTAACTTGAAACATAAAAACAGAGACCCAAGTCCCCTCAATCAATTTCCAGACTTGAGCAGGTTTACAGGTATAAAACCACTTAAATGACCAGGAGGCCAGATACCATGGGGGAAGGACTCAATGCATTGTCAAACATTTATACTGTTTATATCTCTTATAGTCTTTCTCCAAGAGGTACACTGTTTTTGACCAACTGTGCTCTGGAAAAAAGGAAGTAATCAGACTTTTGGGGGACTATCAGATACTGGCTCTAAACTAAAAGATGAAAAATATCACTGTGTTCTGTCAGTGATTCACGAAAGTCAGATTATCAATGGACTTTTAACTTAGGTCCCTTGTACAGTGTGAGTCCATCAGATCCCCAAACACATTCTATGGTTATTTCTCCAGTTTCAGAGTTCATAACTGGAATAGACATACCTGGCATCTGCGAAATCCCAACATGGGATCTCGGATGTGACAGTGAGTGGTATTAAGGTGAGAAAGGACAAATGGAAGCCACCAAAACTGCCTTTACCCAGGAAAATAGTAAAACAAAAACAATACCACATTCCTGGAAGGATTTCAGAGATTAGTACCATCACCAAAGACTTGAAAGGTATAGGGTATGATTGTTACCACACCTCCATTCAATTTCCCTATTTGCCTTGTACAAAAAACAAATGGATCTTGAAGAATGAAGTAGATTATCATAAACTTCACCTGTTTGTGACTCCAATTGCAGCTCCTGTGTCACATGTGGTTTTATTTCTTGAGCAAGTTAACATGTTCCCTGGTACCTAGTATGTACCTAGTGATTGCATAAATAATTTTTTTCTCTATCCCTCTTAATAAAGACCATCAGAATCAGTTTGTCTTCAACTGACAGTCATAAATACATCTTCACTAGGCTACGTCAGGGGTATAGCAACTCTCCAGCCTTATATCATAATTTAGTTCTCAGGGATTTCAATTACCTTTCCTTTCCAGAAGAAATCACACTGGCCCATTACATTGATGACATTTTGCTGATTAAACTTAGTGAGCAAGAAGTAGCAGCCACTCCAGGCTAATAGGTAATAAATTGACACATTAGAGGGTGGGTACTAAATCCAATAAAAATACAGAGTCCCTCTACCTCAGTGAAATTTTAGATATCCAGGGACATGTTGAGATATCCTTTCTAAGGTAAATGATAAGTGATCCCCTCTGGCCCCTCCTACAATCAAAAAAGAGGCTCCTCTAATGTGAATTGACCGCAAACACTATCAGGATGCTTGTCTGGACTCAACATGTAATCAAATTTGTAACCTTCCCCAGACCCATCTGCCTGGCATACGGTAATGCTTTGGGAAATGATTCAACTTGTAAGTGTGAAGTAAACTAGTCAAAATCTTGGAGCTCAGCATTAAATCTGAAATAGTCAGTGTATACCTCCTGTGTAGGGCTAGTATCACTCTATTATATAGGGCCAGTGTTCAAAATTACTTTCTGTTATAGGGACACCTGGGTGGCTCAATGTGTGAGCGCCTGCCTTCGGCCCAGGGTGTGATCCTAGAGTCCCAGGATCGAGTTCCACATCAAGCTCCCTGCATGGAGCCTGCCTCTCTCTCTCTGCCTGTGTCTCTACCTCTCTCTCTCTGTGTCTCTCATGAATAAATAAATAATTTTTTTAAAAAAGTCGCAAAAGCTATAGCTTAAAAAAATTACTTTCTGTGGCAAGAACTGTCTAAAAAATGCTAATGGACTGATGAGACATTCAGTTCTCTTGCTTCCCTTGGGTACTGGAAACATGACAGGAACAAGTAAATGTAAAGTGTAAGTGAGCAACTACCTGTGGAAAATTAAACAAAAGTGGGATTTGGCCTGAGAAAGACTGAGCTATCTGCGTAAAAAAAAAAAAAAAAAAAAAGTCTCTTGAAAGCTCAAGTGATTAATTGGACAAATGAAAGAAAGAAAGAAGTATGGTCACATTTGTATAGCAAATTGATAAGGCAGTCCCAGTTCACAAATTATCCTAATAAAACAAATGAGTGAACACATTCTTCTGATTTTCTGTTTTGCCCATTTTAGATGTAAATCTCTAAACTTTGTGGATAAAATAAAATATTAAATTCTCCAAATAAATGTAAATACATTGTGAACTTCTACATACTTAAAAGACCTGATAAAGATGAAAAAGAGGGTGCTGGTGGCTCAGTTCATGATCCCAGGGTTCTGGGGTTGGGTTCCCTGCTCAGCCAGGAGCCTGCTTCTCTCCCTCTGCTCTTCTGTCCAACTCATGCTGTCTCTTGCTAATTCTCTCTCTCTCTCAAATAAACAAATAAATATATAAAATCTTTTGTAAAAAGATGAAAAGGAAAATGGAAAATTGGGTGTGCTAATCATTTTTATATAATCTACATTCTTTCAATATGTAGAAAATGTGCTACCTAGTTAGTAAGCAAAGGAATTCAATTACAGTAGTAGAGACACCATTTCACACATATCAAGTTGGTTAAGATTAGATGATTCTCAAGGTAGTGAGACAAGCCTGCTACTCACCGCTGATAAAAATAAAGATTAATCCAATCTGTAAGGAAAAGAATTTTAAAACTTATATACAAAAAATCAATTGAGCAAGCACATACATTTCTTAACAACTCACATTCTTTAATCCTATTATCTTCTCACTAAGATAATCTTCAGGGAAAATAAATCAACATTTGTACAGAAAGTATATACAAATATATGTATTGAAACAGTATGCATAATAGCAAAAAAAGGAAACAATGCAAAAGTTTAACAAGAGAGATTCGTTAAATCAAGTATTGCATAGAGCTCACTTGGAAAATTATTACAGTAAAAAAATGAGTTTTTGTGTGTTTTTTTAGGTGAAATATAATACCATGAAGCATAATTATCACACGGAAAATGAAGAATGTAAAACTATATTAACAAAATGGACAAAAATTTTCAAGAAGCATATGTATTGATCAATAGCTAGATATTTTACATATCCATTTCATCCACAAATCCATTGAACAAAATAGGAAAATATATACACAGATGAAAATAGCATATATATGGATAGTGGAATGATGTACAATCTTATTTTCTCAATGATTTTTGATTTCCAAATATTTACATTTTCTACTTTGAGCATATATGATTTTATCAATCAGAAAAACAAACATAAACAAAATGCTATGAGAAGAAATAGTTTGTATCCATAAATCTATATTGGTGCTTTCATTAATAACAGTACATGCTGTCTGTTAAAGAAAAAAAAAGCTGTCGGTTATTTTGTTTTTAATTTTTTAACAAATGCAAGGTTTGATACTTACAGCCATTGCTTTAGTTTTCAAAACAGTATCCAGATTGTTAAATAAATTCCACAAAACTGACTGCTCTTCTTTGCCAAAAAGTAAAACTCTTGCAAGTGGCAACCTGTGACACTGTTACAATGGAGCAGCTATTTTTTTCAAATAATTCACCAAATTGGGCCAGAGCTTGGCATCTGGGGTTTAAGATAAATGAAACGTCACCACTGGTTTTTGTAAGAGATCCATACAGCAAAACGTTCCTTCTTAGTGTTGGTCATGTCACTCTTGTCCTTCAATCGTCTATTAACCAGATGAGGGGATCCTGAAACAGTGGGAGTGCACATTTGCAGATTTTGGCAGACTCATGAGTTTCTCAGCAAGCAGGATAGTACCTTCAGCAATAACATTGGAGAAGTCATGCAGCCAGGAAACCATGCTCACAGTTCCTCTGAAACTCCAGTACCCCACTCCATTCCTTGGATGTTTCTGCTTTCATTTCACCCATTGCTATTTGAGAAGGCCCTAGACTGCAGACAATAAACATACCCGTGGCAATTAAATTTGATTTATCTATGTGGTCCTTAAATATATATACTTAGTAAAATCCTTCAGGAGGAAATACAAAGTTAAAATTTCAGACATAGGGATCCCTGGGTGGCGCAGCAGTTTGGCGCCTGCCTTTGACCCAGGGCGCGATCCTGGAGACCTGGGGTCGAATCCCGCATCAGGCTCCCAGTGCATTGAGCCTGCTTCTCCCTCTGCCTGTGTCTCTGCCTCTCTCTCTCTCTCTGTGATGACTATCATAAATAAATAAAAAAAAAATTAAAATTTCAGACATAAACAGCATAAAAAGTCATTGTATGCATATATAATGCACATGTGTGCACACACATTTAGAGGACATTATGTAAAGTTAGAAAATCAGGAGATTTTAATCATTGTCAAATATCATGAAATATACTTTGTCACCTCATAATCAATTAATAATAAAAGTATGTGTATAATAAAGACCAGCCAATTTAACTCATTGACCCTTTTATCCTCAACAGAAGTCGATGCATGCCTACAGTGATCTCTGTAGTCATTTTCATTTAAGTGATTGGCTCAAATAAGTATTTATCTCTCATCTATCAGTTATCTATCTCTCTAATCTATCTATGTATAGAATTATGCACTTCAGCATATCTCAAATTATTGTGGTGGCAAATTTTTAAGGGTTTATTTTGATCCTCCGACAGTTGTCCTATAAATAATGGTACAATCTGCTATAGTGTAATCTATATTATTGGCAGAATTCTTCATGTTTATGCATTAAGTATCACTAAAAATACATTGCACATTTCCATATTGGAAAAAACAGTAACCTTTGAATCTCTTAGGAGATAGTTTATAAATATAAACAGAAATAAAAGGAAATATCCAGAGATTTTAAATATAGACAAACATGGAATCACTAATATTTCAAAATAATAAGCGTTAAATGAAATCAGAGTTATAGAATTAAAGACATGGCCCTATTATTTAGTTCTTGATATGAAAATGCTTTCTAAAATCATTGTAAACCTAACATACATATATTCTGTCTGTTTTGCCTTAATATGTTTCTTTTTAACATTTTGACAAAATTTGCCATTGCTATAGTTTATCTTTATTATTATGGCATTATAATTATTATTTTATCTAGACTCACCCTATTTTAATACCATTTTAGTTTTGAATAATAAGAAAATGCATATTGAATTTGATTTCAGTATTTTGGGTATTGATTTCATAAATTGTAGAAAAAAAGGTGGAGATATAATACATTTCAAAATGGGAACATAAAATATAAATCAGAATAATTAGTGAATTTTAGCAAATGAAGATCCAGCACCTTGTTATACCTGTACTGTCTAAAACTTTTAACCAATGATGGAAATTATTACTCTAAATGGAGAGATTTCAGTAATTACTTATTAGCTATCCACAACAGTGAATATTTCACCATTTTTAAAAAGTAAGAATTAATGTTTCCACTTTCTTTGTGTGGGCAAATCCAAAACAGTCACACCAAACTTTTTCCCTAATGCTCAATTCCATGTGTACCCGAGAATGGTTCTTCTGATCATTCTATTTTGCCTTTGAAAGGTTGTAAACAGATTTATAATGAGATGTCCAACAAAATGTTAATATCCCTGGAGGCCAGTCATTTTCAAATGTGTTCTTCAGAGTCGGAAAGGGCTATGGTGATGGGGATTTGGGTAAGAGTTAGGCAGAGAGAAGGAGTCCCTAAGGGCACCCGTTCCCTATTACAAAAAAAAAGAAACTGCTTCTATGTCTTTGAGGTAGATTGAGAAATAACTACATATGCTCCTTGCTTCTGGCACTCCACATCCTTGATCTGCATGACCTACCTTAAAGGGAACAGGCCTATCTGCCTTTGACCATGACAATGGACCTATTTGGAGAGCAAATTGCCACAGTGCTCGGAAGATGGAGATTTAGAGCTGGAAGGAAGCCTCAGAGATTCTCTGGGAAGTGTTCTTATTTTACAAGAAATGAATTCCAAACAAAGAGAGGTTAAAGTACTTGTTCAAAGTCTCAGATTAAATCAATAAACATTTGCTTATTTAAAAATTGATTGACCAACTACCATGCGTCAGACATTTGCTTTGCACTCTATCAGTGATAAGAGTATTGATTAAGATGGACACCGTCACTGCTTCAGAGAGCTTGTCCCAAAGAGAAGGGCCAACAATAAACATACCAAACAAATGACCAAAGTCCAGGTGCTGATAATTGCTATGAAGGAAACAGCATGGTAAGAAGGCAGAGAGTTGAGGGCATTGGTTAGCCTGGAATGAGAGGGGAGCATTATAATAAGGTACTATAGGAAGACTTCTATGAGAAAGTGATAGTTCATTTTGAATTAAATAAAGGAATGAAGAGATGATCATAGGAGAGACAGTCAAGGCACAAGAAATAGCCTGAGACATAGAGACATATACAAACTTGGTCTGTTCATGAAACAGAACGTAGCAGTCCAAGGGTTGCTAAGATAGAGTAAGCAATGGTGAGCGTGACTGGAAAGCAGATTAATGACATTACATTTTCTACAGTATTGGCCATTGACTGCTTGAGAGTCAACAGTGGAAACAAGGAGCCCTGTTAGGAGCTGTTATAGGTGTCCTAATAAGAAATGGACTGGAGTGGTAGTAGTGGGTTAGTCTCAAGAAAAACTTTAAATATGAAACTGAATAATAATAGTATAGGTATATGTAATCAAGAAGGAGTTCTGGGTATTTAGTTGAAATCAAGTATTATTTAACAGAGTATGAGGTGCAGGTGGATACCCAGATTCACCAGGAAAGAATAATACTTATATCCACTTATGACGAAATTGGACACAACTCTGCTCTTTATAAAGATTTAGGGGCTGGAGAGGGCTAGAGAATTGGAAGAATCACGACATATTTTGAAATTTAAATTAACTTTTCTTATTGATGATTTGAATACAAGGTGAGGAACAGGGAGAAATTAAAGATGAGATGGTTTTTGGATTGGCAAACAGGATAATCAGGTGTATCCATTAACTAGAATAAAGAGAAAGAACATTTTGGAGAATAGATGTATCAGAGGAGAGAGATAATGAGTTCTGTTTGAGTTGCCATGGGCTCTCAGCCTTCTGGTGAGGTGCTAGAGGTCAGCTGGCATGTACGGCCTAAAGTTCATTTGAGGAACTTGGAAAATATATAGATACTTGGGTACTATCACTAGGTAGTATGTTTTGGAGGTCATGAGAAGAGGTAATTTTACTCATAGAGTTGCTGAGTGAGAAGTGAGTAAGGCATAGGACAGAACCCAGAGAGACTCTAATATTTAGGGAACAATTTTATAAAAAGAGTCAACAAATGACACAAAAAAGGAAGCAATGAAAGAGTTAAGAGAAAAACAGAACAGAAGATTATCTTCAGAGGTACATAGAGGAGCCCATGACATTGAGAATGGAGGGTCAAAAGGCCAAATACTTTTGAGATGCCAAGTCCAATGGGAATGAAGAAACAGTCATTAGATGCAGTGGTGAGAGCTTTATTATCAGTCCCAGAAAAAGCTATTGTTGTGACCTACGGTAGAGAAGGAATTGGTGGTGAGGAAGATAAGCAGAGTATGGATAACTTTTGTTTGTCTGAGAGGGAAAAGCGAGACAAAGAACAAAGGCTAAAGGGCAGAGTAGCATGAGATACTTTTTAAGTATCTTTTAATAAGATGGAGGAGATTTAAATAGGCGAAATATCTTTAATATGTTGTTGAAAGGGTCAAGAGAAAGAAAAGGAAGAAGACTCAGAAAAAACAGAAAATAATAAGGCAAGATCCCTAAAGCGATGTGAGTAAATGGAATTCAGAGGACAGGTAGAAACATTGTTAGAAACTTGATTAGATATGTGTCTTTCTATAATAATATTTTTTTAATTTTAAAAAAGATTTTATTTATTTATTTGATAGAGAGCACACAAGCAGGCAGAGCAGCAGGCAGAGGCAGAGGGAGAAGCAAAGGCAGATGCTTAACCAACTGAGCCACCCAGGCGCTCCTACGATTTTATTATTATTATTATTATTATTATTATTATTATTATTATTATTTTAGAGGTGGGGAGTGGCAGAGAGAGGGGGAAAGATACAATCTTAAACTGGCTCCATACTCAGCACAGAGCCTAGTGCAGGGCTCAATCTCATGATCCTGAGATCATGACCTGAGCTGAAATCAAGAGTCAGACACTTAACCAACTGAGCCACCCAGGTGCCCCTAATCTTTTTAAATCTTAAAATTTCAACACAATTTATTTCTAATATAGCAATACTTTGAATGTGTTTATTTGTGTCTTGTATCAAGGTTTCCCTCATGCTCAAAAAGACATTTTACATTTAGAGAAGCAATAGTTAATAATGATAAATGTCATTTGTTGGAGCTTTCTTCTTATTAAACACATATTATTTTATATTAATTATTTAATTTACTCCGCTCTAAAAATTCCTGTGAGATTAAAAATTTAATATTCATAGAGATTAATTTTCCCAAGTTATGTAGCTAATAACTAACAAACTAAGATAAAATCCTGATGTGTTGTGCCCAAAGCTCTTTATTTTCCATTATGTAATGCTTCCTGAACAATACTCTGTTCACTCCTGGATCCGCCAACTACACAGGCAATGTAGATTGCAGAGGAAACAAAGTGGTACTTCCACATTAGCTAGTACCTGATGTCTGAAATTCCTTTATCAGAGAAAACATCTTTTCTGGCAAATGAGACATTTACCACTTACTGGAACTTCTTCATGTATTACTTTATGACTTTGTTGGTGCCACCTAATTTTTTTCTGCATTTGTGTTATGCCTTCCTGATTTTAAGTGTCTTGAAGGTAGGAACTATTCCTTATAACTTGGTAACTTAATATGATTGTGAAATCCCAAGAAACCGTGTCTTCTCCTTGGTAATTGATCAAGCAACATGTGCAGAAATATCAAATTATGTATTGATGATGCTTCACATGTAAATGAGCCAGAAGGCAGCATATAGGATTAAATGATACAAATTTGACCCTTTTCTAAAAGCAGAAGTGAGAGGGAAGCATGCAAGGGTGGTGGTTATGATATTGAAGCATCACAGGAGAAGGGAAGAGGAACCAAAGAAATTATAAAGAAACTTGGCCTCTTTTCCAATTTTTCCAACAGTAGACCCTGATTAACAAGAGGGCCAAAGCATAGACTTAAAATACAACTAGCAGCTGTTATCACTTTAAAGGAAACTTCATGGATAACTGCCCAGTGAAAACACAGCTCTTAATGACTGCTTTCAAGGGGAAATAATCATCATTAGAACCAGTGATTTTTATTTTTATTTTATTTTTTTGAAGATTTTATTTATTTATTCACGAGAGACACACAGAGAGAGAGAGAGAGAGAGAGAGAGAGGCAGAGACCCAGGCAGAGGGAGAAGCAGGCCCCATGTAGGGAGCCCGACGTGGGACTGGATCCGCGGACCCCAGGATCACGCCCCAGGCTGCAGGCGGTGCTAAACCACTGAGCCCCACCCGGGCTGCCCCAAAGGCAAGTCTTTTCCAAGTGATTTTTTAAAACCTTCTTTGGAATTTGTATGAATACTGTTTGCAGCTTTTTTTTTTTTTTTTTTTTTTTTTGAGTGCCTAGCTCTTGGTCATTTTAGGGTTTCACGTCATAGAGTATATAAGGAGGACCTCCCAGGTGTTGGGCCGGGATCAAGGGGGATCAGGCGGTGGACCCTCCACCTTGCTGCCCTCCCCCCCCCCCCCCCCCCCAGAACGTTCCCATCCCCAGCACACCGCCCAGGGACACCCTATCAGCCGGAGACAGGGCCTATGCAGGAAACCTGAACCGTACTTGACCCAGACCCCATGTAAGGGCGTGGGCAGTTATCACCCCATGCCGATTCCACCAGGAATATGCCTAGTACCTATCACCCGGTACGGACACACAACCCCTTCCCTCTCCCCCCTTAAAAAGCCTGCTTGCCCTTGCCCTCCTGCTCGCGACTTCCCCGCTCTCTCCCTCCCCTGCCGGCCGCGGAGCCTCCCCGAGAGCGCGTCCCCTTAAAAGCCTGTTTCGACCAACTTTTGCCTGGCCTCTCTATTTCATTTTACTACCGGTCGGATTAAACTTGACACCAGGTACTGGAAGCACCGACATTTGAAAAGAAATAAATTGATATTTTGAAAAAGCAAAGAAAGTGGGCAAGGATGTAAGAAGGAAGAAAATGAGAAAGGATTAGAAGGAAAGAGAAAATGTAGAAATTGTGCAAGGCAGGGAAAGAGGAAGAAAAGAAGAAACATTAAAATTGGTGAATTAAAAAAAAAAAGAATCTAGTAGATGGCTTTAGAAATTTGTCACCAATTAGTTCTGTGTCATTTACTGGCACTAAAAGCCTTTGAAATATTCAAATTCAATTTGTCAACCAGACAATCCTAAGTAAACAAAAATAATTGATAAAATAAAAGCCTGTCTGGCTGGGTAAGATTCAGGTTCAGCTTGATTCAGCAGTTACTTTGTTGTCTTATATCACCTCTCCCCTTTGCTGGTAACACTTCACCTGTGCTTACCGAAGCCCAATTTCATTAGCCAAGCAAGACCAAGGCAGACAATGAAGTACAAATAAATATTCACAAAACTATTATATGTTCAGATTTAGGCAGCTATATGTTGGCAGGAAAAAGAATCAGGAGTGACAGATATGACCAAGTGGTAAAGGTAAGCCATAAGCAATATGGTGCTTTGGGACCTTTGTTTGTCTGGGTTGACTCAAACACATCTAGGATGACTACGTGCCAGCCAACGGAAAATGCTCAATGAGCTGTGCCAACAAGAACAAAGTTCTTACAGGCTCTGGGTACAGACAGATGGAAGTCTCTGGCAAGCTCTTTACATTCTTTTCACCCACCGGATCGATCAGAAACCATTGTAAATCTCCAGTTGCTATTTTCAAGGAGTCTATTGTGGCTTATGATATTAATGAGCATGTTGGCTCTTGCATCAAGACTTACTTTCATGCATTGGTGTCCTCTGATTATATCAATTGGAAATCTATCCTAGTATTCAAGGAACCATAAGACTTGAGTATGAGACAGGCAGGACTAGGTAGGGAGAGATCTAGGGGGCCACGGAATCAGGCTCACAAAAATCCCAAAAATGTGGAGGTGAAAGGAAGCCAGAGATAAAGAAACAAAACAGACCATCCTGTCCCAGGTATATAACCAATCACCCATCACAAACAACCCCAGTGCAACTTTTTCTGTCCATGGGTCCTGTCCCTGTGTTTTAACAAAACCATCTTTTTGCACCCAAGACATCTCAAGAATTCTTTCTTGACTGTTCCCTCCCAAACCCTAACATTTCACATCATCATGAATTTGGACTATGGCTCACAAGCCACTTGTTTCTATATTTACTCTTATTTAGCAGCATTTTTGTTGTTCTCTTATTCTCTACAAAAGAATTGAGCGGTCTTAAATAATAAAGCAAACTCACATTACATTAAGGGTCAGAGGGGACTTGCTAGGAAGAAGGGAAACATGAAAGCTAGGAGAAGTGAGTTAGTAATTGAAATTTGATAAAATTCTGGAGAAAGCCAAGGGTAGCAAAACATAAGGATAATATGGATGCTGAGTCCAGGTCCACCTCGCAAGGTGGCTGATTAGCTCTTCTTTCCCATTAGAAAAAAGAGTGTCTGCCATAAATAGGAATGTCTGCTACCCTGCTTCTACCTTTGAATTCAGAACCTTACTCTTAAAAGGTACAGTAGGAGATAAAACTAGGTTCTTTCCCTCAGTCCTTTATCACTTCCTTCTTAATCATTACTTCCTTTGGGAACAATCTCTTAACAGGGTGATTGTTGGAAGGGATATTCACTCTTCAGGATAAACCCTATTTTCTACCCAATGATTCCAGCAACACAATTACCACAATTATCACCCTCATTAGTAACTTTTGAGTTACTGAGCTACTTATTGCAAATGAAGTAATCCTAGTGTATTCATATTGGATTTGCATTTGGACTTAATGATATTTGTATAAGGGTGCATCTTAAAACTAGGTAAAAATATACCGTACTTTCTTTTCCTTAAAAGCTCTCTCTCTTCTAGTGGGAGATGAATTTATATTTGCATGTATTCCTCCCAGTTCGCATCGTCCCAGTCTTGCTTCCTCATCCCCCCTCATTTCCTCCTAATCATCCCCAAACACACATGAAAAATACACACATATACACACACACTAAAGACACACCATGCCACAGCTGATTAATTGTCTCATCATGAAGTGACGGTCAGTAGAGATGCAACAGAGGCCGGATCACACACATTGGTTGACTTTAACAAATGGGAAATTATTTTTTAAGTAAAACATCTGCATTTGCACTACAAGAAAAATGTGAAATGTGACAATATGTATGGGAAATGAAAGGGTTCAGCTGTTTTACAAAACCACATTTAATTGAAATGTGAATTGAATTCTCCATTATGAGCAAGTCAGGGGAAAAACACCCTCAAGATAAAAAGATATTTGATTTCTTGAATTGCACGTTGCTTTGTTGTACATTCTTGGGATCCTAAATAATTCTTGAGCCATGATGCAACACACTGACTGTATTGCTATAGTTTTGCTGCTGGTATAGAATACTCTATGTTATCTCTTCATAACTCGGGAGGCTGAGAATGAAAATTAGTTGGAGGTACAAACCTGGCCAAACAAAATTTTAATGATAAACTAAGACTTGCAAAGTGCTTATTCCTTAATATTATTTATCACTTATTAGATACCTACTATACGCACCAGACATTTTATCAAGCTTTTTAAATGTAAAACATCTGCCACAAGATGTATTATTATTGGCTGTATACAAATAAGGAAGCTGAAGCTTGGAAAGAATATGCTACTTGTCCATAGAGTCATTCAGCAGGAATCATAATTTAAACTCAGATTCATCTGATCCAAAGACGGTTTCCTTTCCACTGGATCCTTATGCATTGGTAGGCAGGGGAGACTCTGGGAGGTTTTGAATGGAAGAATGGAATGATCACAAAGGTGTTTTAGTTAGATGGGTGAGGTGTCCTTCAGGGAAACTGTTTGAGATGGGGTTCCCAGCAAGAGGAAATGGACAAGAATAACAGAAGTTTGAACAAAGATTTGGCAGTAGAATAGGAAAGTAAAGGGAGTGTAGTAAAGGTAATTCAGTGAAAAGACAAATACACACAATAGTTTTATTCTCCTTTGTATGTCTTGGACTTTGCACAGTGCCTGCGCATCGGTGCTCAATACTTGCTGGTTGAGTCCACAGAAGCAGTGAATTTTGTGTGAGTGACTAAGGAGGAAGCATTAGTAACTGTGACCATGCCACAGAAATTAAGAAAAGGACAGCTTTTTAAAACAAAGGTTTATTCCAAATCAATCAGAAAGGAAATGATGGCAGCTTTTTCAGAGAGGAAGTTATTGGAAAATAATACCTACAGCTATAATACAGAAATCAGTTTTATCAATGTGAGAAAAAGTGGAAAATAAATGGTTGCCACATATTCATCTTTTCCCACAGGTACAAACATAGCCAGAAGTATTTTACTCAACTACCCACTAAACACATGTGACACAGTAATCAAAATATGTTTAAAGGGATAACTTTATAGTTTATGAAGCACATCAGTGGAAGTTACATTTTCTGAAAATTGAGGCAAGATTTTTTTTTTAATTAATGGATTGGATAGAAGCAGTGATTTGGCTACCATTTTATAGATGAACTGTATGAGGATGAAAGATGATCATTTTAAAATACAGTTAGTTAAGAAGCAGGACTAGATTCTAAAACTTCTATTTTTTTATCTATATAATTTTAATTGTATTTATTGCCAGAAATTTCACACAATCAAATTCACTAACTTTAAGAGTGCAATTTCATAAATTCTGACAAACATATTAGAGAAGTGTAGCCATATCTACACTTTCATCACTTCAAAAAGTTTCCTTATGTTCATTTATGGTCAATCTGTTCCACTCATCTTTGGCCACAGGCAACAATAGGTATCCTGTCATTGTACACTAGTTTTGTTTTTGCTACAATTTCTTATGAACACAATAATATAGTATATAGTCTTTTCTGTCCGCTTTCCTTCAGATTGCCTAATATTTATAGGATTCGTCAAGCTGTTGTATATAACAGAATTTTGTTCCTTATTATTGCTGAGTAAAATTCTGTTGAATAGGCATGTAATGATTTGTATCTCCCCACTCACTGGCCATTTGAATTGCTTCCAGGGTGGGGCTCTATGAATAGGACTGCTTTGAAAATTCATATACAAGTTTTTGTGTCGAAATGTTTTATCTTTAAAAAAAAAAAAAAAGAAATGTTTTATCTTGAATAATACCTGCAAGTTGGAGTGCTGAACTTTAAGGTAAGTGAATTTTCAGTGTTAAAGGAAACTGCCAGACTGTTTCCAAAGTGGCTATTCCATTTTGCATTTTTACTCAGCAGTGTATGAGAAGGTCAGTTACTCCACATTCTACCTAACACTTGATAATTTCAGAATTTAAAATTTTGGCCTTTCCAGTATTATGTCTTGTAGAGAGGGATATCATTGTGATTTTAATTTGCATTTCTCTAATGATTAATGATGCTGAATATTTTTATGTGCTTATTTTCCATATCATCTTTGGAGAAATGTTTGTATACATTTCATGTAGGTTTTTAAAAATCAACTTGTTTATCTTATTATTAATAAATTTTAAGTGTTCTTTATGTAGATATTAAATAAAAGAACTATATCAGATATAAGTTTTCTAAATGTATTTTAGTAGTTTGGGCTTTTTTATATTTTCTAAATTTAATGAAATCTAATTGATCATTAATTTTTTTGTGGTTCTTTCTGTTTTCATTTAAGCCAAAATTAATTGATTATATATAAATACCATATATGAGAATTTCTAGACTCTGCCATGCTCTATTTATCTATAAATCACTCTATGGGTCACTCCCACACCAAGTTGATTGTTGTAGATTAATAATCAGTCTTAAAGTACAGCAGTGTAAACCCTTCCATCTTTTTAAAAAAATTTCTATATATATATTTGAGATTTATTTATTAGTTTGAGAGAGAGAGAGCAAGAAAGTGCATGGTGGGGGAAGTAGATGGAGAGGGCAAGAGAGAATCTCAAGTAGACTCCTTGATGAGCAGAGTCTGATGTGGGGTTTGATTCCATGACCATGAGATCATGACCTGAGCTAAAATCAAGAGCTGGATGCTTAACCAACTGAGCCACTCAGGCACCTCCATTTTTCTATATTTTTAAAGTGATTTTAGACCATTTTGTATTTTCACATGAGTTTTAAGATCATTAATTTCTCAAAAAATATCTCTAGGATTTTACTTTAAACTTCATAAAGTCACAGATTATTTTGGAAAAACTGACATCTTGATAATACTGAGTCTTCTATCCATGAACTTTGTTAATATTAAGTTCAGCTTTTATTTCTTTCAGTGATTGCTTTAGGATTCTCCAGGGAAATAGAACCTATGAAATAGATGTCTATGTATAAAAAAGATTCATTTTGAGGAATTTACTCAGGCAATTATGAAGGCTGAGAAGTCATGTGATTTGCAGTCTCCAAGATGTAGACCCAGAAAAGCTGGAGAGGTAGTTCCAGTTTAAGTTAGAAGATTTGAGAAGCAGGAGGAGACAATGGTATAAATCCCAGTACAAGGGTAGGAGAGGACTGATGTCCCTGTTCAAGTAGGTAGGTAGGAAGTGTGTGAATCCTCTCTTTTTCCACTTTTTCTTCTATTCAGATCTTGCAAGGATTTGATAAAGCCCATTCACTGGGGTGAGTAATCTATTGAGCCCATCCACTGAAACTGCTAGTCTCACCCAGAAATATCCTTTCAGACACAATTAGATCAGACACCTTCTGGCCCAGTCAACTGAACACAAAATCAACTATTGCAATGATGTTTTGTAGCTTTTGAGGCATAGATCTTGTGCCTTTACTTTAAATTTATTTCCATTTTGTGATTTTAAAGCTGTGGAAATCTCAGTATCCAAGTACAGATTGCTAATGCATAGTAATACAGTAAATTTGTAAATATCAGTTTAAATTTATTTCCATTTTGTGATTTTAAAGCTGTGGAAATCTCAGTATCCAAGTACAGATTGCTAATGCATAGTAATACAGTGAATTTGTAAATATCCATTGTATCCTGAAGCTTTCCTAAATTCATTTATAAGTTTTAATGGCTTTCTGTTTATTCTTCTTTAAAGTTTTTCAAAAAATAGGCTTTATTTTTATTTTTTTTTAGATTTTATTTATTTATTTATTTATTTATTTATTTATTTATTTATTTATAGAGACACAGAGAGAGAGAGAGAGAGAGAGAGGCAGAGACACAGGCAGAGGGAGAAGCAGGCTCCATGCAGGGAGCTCGATGTGGGACTCGATCCCGGGTCTCTAGGATCACACCCCGGGCTGCAGGCCATGCTAAACCACTGCACCACCAGGGCTGCCCTAGGCTTTATTTTTAAAAGAAGTTTTAGATTTACCCCTAAAATGCACATATTGTCAAAGTCCAGAGAGTCTCGTGTACCTCCGCCCCCCACTCCCACCCCACAGACACACACATTCAGTTTCTCCTATCATTACAGTCTTGCATTAGTGTGGTACAACTGCTACAATTGATGAACCAATATTTGATATATCAATATTTGATATATTATTATTAAACTAGAAATCCACAGTTCACAGTAAGATTTACTCTTTGTGGTATATAATTCTATGTGTTATTGATGAATATGTAATATTCTGCCCTCAAAATTCCCTGTGTCCCACTTATTTTTCCCTCTCTCCCACCAACTGCTGGCAACCACTGATCTTTTACTCTCTATAGTTTTGCCATTTTCAAAATGTCATATGGTTGAAATCATATAGTATGTGGGCTTTTTAGAAAAGCTTTTTTCACTGAGTAATATGCATTTAAGTTTCTTCCCTGTCATTTAATGGCTTCATTGCTTTTCTTTTTCTAGTACTGAATACTGTTCTATTGTCTGGTGTACCTCAACTCCGTTATCCACTCACCTACTGAAGCACATCTTGGTTGCTTCCAAGCTGTGCTATGAACATTCACGTGCAGATTTTTGCATGACTGCAACTTGCATTTTCTTTGAGTAAACATCAGAGCACGATTAATGAATTTATGATGACTATGTTTAGCTTTTTAAGAAACAGCCAAACTATATTCCTAAGTGGTTTTATTACTTTGCATCCCTCCAGTAATGAATGAAAGTTCCTGTTGCTCAACATCCTCAACAGTGTTGTCAGGGTGTAATGGGCTGAATTATGCTTCCCGAAAAATGTATATGTTGAAATATAACACCTAGTACTGAAAAAATATGACTATATTTTGAGACAGCATCTTTAAAGGGTGATTAAATCAAAATGGAGTCATTGGGGTGGGTCCTAATCCACATGATTGGTGTCCTGATAACAAGAGATGATCAAGACAAAGTTGCATACACAAGAAGACCATACGGAGACACATGAAGAAGGAGACTATCTACAAGCAGAGGAGAGAGGCTTCAGAAGAAATCAACAATTTGATCTTGGACTTGAGACTCTAAGACTGTAAGAAAATAAATTTCTGTCATTTAGACTACCCAGTCTGTGGTACTTTGTTATGGCATCCCTAGCAAACTAATACATTGGGTTTGGGATTTTAGCCACTCTAATAGGTATATAGTTGTATATTATTGTTATAATTTTCAATTCCCCAGTGACATATGATGTTGAATATATTTTCATATGCTTACTCACCATCACTACATGTTATTTTGTAAGATATCTATTTAGATCTTTTGTCTCTCTTCTTAAAATTGACCTACTTGTTTTCTTTATTTTAGAGTATGAGAGTATGAGTTCAGGAGAGGGGCAGAAGGAGAGGGAGAGAGAGAATCTCAAGCAGACTACCTACTGAGCATGGAGCCAGATGTGGGACTCTATCTCATTACCCTAACTAAGATCACAACCTGAGTGGAAAGAAAGAATCCATTGCTTAACTGACTGAGCCACCCAGGAACTCCTATTGTTGAGTTTTAAAAGTTCTTTGTATATTTTGTCTACCTATACTTTACCAGATACATGTTTTGCAAATCTGTGGTTTCTGTCTTTATTCTGTTAAAAGTATCTTTCATATAGCAGACATTTTAAATTTTAGTGATGTTAAACTTAACATTTAAAAAAATTTGTTTGAGAGAGAGAGAATGTGTGAGTGGGTGGAGGAGCAGAAAGGGAGAAAGAATCAAGCAGATTCCCCATTGAGTGAGGAGACAGACATGGGATTTGATCTCATGACCCTAAGATCATGACCTGAGTTGAAATCAAGAATTGGATGCTCAACTGCTGAGCCACACAGGCACCCCAACATTTTTTTTCTTTTATAGATCGTGCTTTTGGTGGTGCAGTTACAAAAGTGTCACCAATTTCAAGGTCTTCTAGATTTTCTCACCTGTTATCCTCTAGAATCTTCATAGTTACGTGTTTTATATTTAGGTCTATGATCTCTTTTGAGTTAATTTTTGTCTGAAGAGTTTTAAGGTCTGTATCTAGACTCTTTTTTTTTTTTTAACGTGTATGTTCAATAGTACCTTTTGTTGAAAAGACTATTCTTTTTACATTGCATTGTCTTTGCCCCTTTATCCTAAATCACTTGACTATTTAGATAACTTGACATTTAGTTCAAAACTTTTTTTTAAATTTTCTCTTGAGACTTTTCCTTTGAGATTGTTATTTAGAAGTGTGTTAGTCTCCCGGTACTCTGAGAATTTTCCAGCTATCTATTACTTATTTCTAGCTTAAGTCAATTGTGGCCTGAAAACATTCTTTATATAATTTGTTTTATTTTTAATCTGTCAAGGTGTGTGTTATAGCTCAAAATATTGTTCATATTGGTGAATATTCCATGTGAGTCTGAGAATGTGCATTTTCTTATTGTTGGATGAAGTATTCTATAAATGTCAAGTAGTTCCAGCTAATTGATGGTCAGTTCAGTTCAACTACATCCTCCTTATTTTCTGCCTGCTGGATATGTCAGTTACTAATGGAGGGGATCTCTAACTGTCTAACTGTAGGAGTGGATTTGTCCATTTCTTCTTGAAGTTCTATCATTTTTTGCCTTATGTGTTTTGTCACTCTGTTATTAAGTGTAACCATGTTAAAGATTGTTTTGTCTTATTGGAAAAGTGACCTCATTACCAATATGTGATGCTCCTCTTTAGTCTTGATAATTTTCTTTGCTCTGATACATTCTTTGAAATTAATATCACTGTTTCAGATTTCTTTTGACTAGTGTAAACTTTGGATATCTTTCTCCATCCCTTCACTTTCATTCTGTGTCTTTATATTTAAAATTATTTTCTTGTAGAACATATAATTGGGCTTTGTTTTTTAGTCAGCTTTAAATCTCTGTCTTTTAATTGGTGTACTTAGACCATTCATATTTAAAGTAATTATTTATAAGTTGGTTTAATATGTATCATATTTGAAACTGTTTTGTATTCATTGCCCTCATTAAGTGAATTTAGATCCCTTTATTTTTCTAACATAAGTTAATACAACAGTGTCTCTCCAATCACCTCTTTAAACAAATTTTTGTTTAATTTTCATTCTTCCAAGTTGTGACTAAATTCCTTTAATATTTTTGAGTTATGTTATTTAGTAGCATAACTTATGGGTTAGTTAGAAACCTCACTGAACTATCTCCAAATAAATAGATTTTCAATATATCTTCCAGCTATGATATATAGCTATCTTCTGTTATGTTCAGTGAATATATTGTGTATATTTCATTCCTTTTATATTTATGAGGACTTTCAAAGGCCTAGATTATCTGTCTCAGTGATTGTTTCCTATGCATTTCACCTATACTGTAAAAATTCGATGAGTAAACTTCCATTTTCTGTCCCATACTCTTGTATTTCTGTTATTAATCAATTCCCTTCTACATATGTTAGAAATTTACAACAATGCTAGGGGTCTTGCTTACACAGTCAATTATCTTTTAATCTTCTAAAGATAAAAATGAAATAAAAAGAATTCTTTTATATTTGCCTACATATTCTTCATTTCTTGTAACCTCATCTCTCTGTGCTTATCCAACTTTCCACCTTGTTTCTTTTTTCTTCTGCATGAAGAGGTTATTTTAAATATATTCTTTTTAATATACCATATTTGTTCTGTTGAGAATAAATTTCACAGATTTTATTTGTCTGCAAAGTTCCTATTTTGCTTTGATTTTTGAAATTTATTTTTCTTGTTCTGGAATTTTATGTTGATTTTTTTGTGTTACAATATTTTAAAGATATCTCTCCATTATCTTAACCTGGCTTGCATTGTTTCTGTGAAAATCTTCTGTTATTATATTTATTATTTTATTCATAATGTCTTTATTCTTGAGCTCTTTTTAGGATTTTCTCTTTATCACTATTTTTCAGTAATATGTTGGATTAAGTGAAATTGACACATAATCAAAATCTGTCAAATTTATAGTATTGTACATATAGAAGTCTTAGTAATGGCTCTTTTAAATGTTTGCTAATTCCATCACATCCTTTATTTCTGGGTCTGTTTCTATAAATTGATTTTTCTTCTGGTTAAAAGACATATTTCCTTGCTTATCTTCATGTCTAGAAATTTCTGATCAGGTAAAGCCACTGAATTTTCGTTTGTGTGTGTGTGTGCTGCAATTTGTTGCACTTTTCAAAAAGACCGTGGAGGATACCTGGGTGGCTCAGTAGGTAAAACACCCGACTCTTGGTTTCGGCTCTGGTCATTATCTCAGGATCCTGGGATCAAGTCCCATGTCAGGTTCTGAGCTCAGTGGCTCAGTGGAGAGTTGCTTGAGGATTCTCTTTCTCTCCCTCTGCCCCTCCCTGCACTCGTGCTCTCTCCTCTAAAAAATTAGAGGAGAGAATTAAATTAAAAATTAAAAATTAAAAAATAAAGACTGTTGGACTTTTTTGTTATGCAGTTATTTGAGATTTTCTTGATCCACTGCTGATTCTTAATAGTTTAATTTTTATGGCTCTATCTGGAACAGACTTTAATTTAATCCTAAATTAGTCCATTGTGGCTGTATTATTCTGAGCATTTTACCTAGTGATCTTTATATTATGTAACTTGTCCATTCTGGCTGGTCAGAAGTTAATCCATTCCAAGCCCCGAACTCTAAGAATTAATCCGTTTATTGCTTTTTAAAGGTATTTTCCCACATATGTGCAAATGTGCCAAAGAATGTCGAGACATCTCTGCAGGAATCCAGAGATCTTTTTGTGCATAGATCCTCCTCTCAGTTACATTGTCACATACACTGTGGCTGTCTTGGTCTCCCTTAGCTGTCATCTTTGTCTCCTCAACTCAGTAAGACTACTGGGTTCTGTTTGGGGTCCGCCTCCCAGTGCTGAAACCTACAAGCCAAAATTGCAGGGCTTGCCTTTCTTGTTTCTCTCCCCTTAGAGCTTGCAGACCTGACTAGTCTGTTTTTCTTTCTTTTTATTTTTTTCACTATGTCTGCAAATTTGTTATCCGGCAGTGAGAAAGCAATGGATTTTTAAAATTTTAATCCCAGTATAATTAATATAGTGTTATATTAATTGCAGGTGTACAATATAGTGTTTCAAAATTTCTATACATTACTCAGTGCTCATCACAATAAGTGTGCTCTTAATCCCCTTTACCTCTTGGACCCATTCACCACCCACCTTCCTGCTTTTCCATGTCTGAAAACACTTCCTTTCTTATCTATTTTGTCCATATTTACTAATGTTTACAATAGAATGTGATCCTATGTAATCTTTCATGGATCTCAGTCCCATCTGTTTGTTCTGAGGTATTCTTAGTGCTAAGGCAGCTACCTGTATGTAGAGAGTCACACAGCCTTTTATTTAGACTTGACCTTGTGCACATTTTAGAAATATAGGTATTACTGTGAGACAAGTAGCATCCACTTTTCTTCATCCAGAAACAAGCAAAATATCCAGAAAAAAAAAACAAAGAAAAACAAAAATTAGAAAATCTCCACTTTCTTATTCCAGACTTTCACTTTTATAAATCTAAAAATCTGTGTTTTACTTAGGAAGTATCAAGCTATAGCATTTCAGAGTTGCAGACTTTGTCATATTGGTGCATCAAATCCAAACTATGCATTAAATGGTCATGAAAGGAGAAAAAAATACAGTGCAAGAGCACTGTAATCCAAACATCGCATATGACATATGACAACATATGACAAATTTAAGAGGGAATATATACTATTTTTATGGGAAATTAATGAGAAATATTACTGAAATTGAAGGAGAATCCATTTAATGACCATTTTCTCCACTATGCACTGAATCAGTTAGTATATATGATTAAAATATAAGGTACATGGAGAAACAGGGTCATTTTCATTACTAAGGAAGCACTAATGATGAACATTTCCTATATTTGTGGACTTCCTAATATTGACTCCCAAAAAGTAGTCTTTTTTTTTTCCCTCAAATCATTGGTAAAATTGAATCTCTATATGTGAGAACTCATCTTTGTAAACATGTACCTGAAAGGAAAGGAATAGGGAGTGTATTCTTGCAGTATACCCAAGCTCCCATGAGTGATCAGAGTAAAAGCATGCGCAGTTTCTGCTCCCAAATTTTCAGTCCATCTCTGAAGGGAGGAGAACATCAGAAAGAGACCAATGCTTTTATAATCATGATACGAATGGTGCTACTCAAAATAATGAAAATTTCAGCAGTTTTTGTAATAGATGTTCCATTGTTCCAAAGTACACTATGGATTTGTTTTTTCTTACTGCATGATTACCCTTCCTAATGTCAGGAGATAGAACAATGTTTAGCTATGTGCATGTTTAACTATATATATGCTTAATTATACATAACTATGTTTAAAGACATTTAGAGGGGGCTTGAGAGCAGATTGTATGGAATAGAACTGTTTCAGGATGATGGGAAATTGTTTAAAGACAGTGAAAAGACAGACTGGAGCCAGATCATGAAGGACTCTGAATGCCGACATGGGAATTTTTTTTTTTTAATTTTTTTTTTATTTATTTATGATAGTCACAGAGAGAGAGAGAGAGGCAGAGACATAGGCAGAGGGAGAAGCAGGCTCCATGCACCGGGAGCCTGATGTGGGATTCGATCCTGGATCTCCAGGATTGCGCCCTGGGCCAAAGGCAGGCGCCAAACCGCTGCGCCACCCAGGGATCCCGGACATGGGAATTTAGATTATACCTATTCTCTTACAGCAACTTGGAGGAATAGACTAAGGACATTGATGTTCGAGACACTATTTAGGAGGCTACTGTATTAATCAAAATTACCTATAAAGAGGGCCCAATGGCATATTTAAAAGACAACTAACTGAACATGTAACAATGAAAAACTTTTTTCTTGCAAGATTTAATGAAATTGCCTATTCTAAACTACATCACCAATTCATCAGCAGGTGAAAATTCAAATTCTACCCAGTGACTTCAGCTGTCTCTGGCATGAATGGGGAAGAGCCTTATATCTCCTTGCCCTGTTCTACTTATAAGTACATTTTTTTTAACATTTGGTTTGATATAATTCTAAATAATCCCTACAACATTATCTTTAATCCTGAAAATAATGTGACACATACCATGTCATTGACAATAATGCCATGACACTGAAATAGAGTACTTTGAAAAATTGTGAATCTAGGGGAAAAAAAAAAAAAACAGGAATTGAGTGCCTGGGTGGCTCAGTCAGTTAAACCTCCAACTCTTGACTTTGGATTGGTTCATGATCTCAAGGCCATGAGATCTGCCTTCTGGGGCTCCCTGCTCACTGGGAAGAGGGCTGGAGATTCTCGCTCTCTCCCTCTGACCCTCCCCTTCCCCACTCTCTCTCTCTCTCTCTCTCTCTCTCAAATAAATAAATAAATCCTAAAAAAACAGGAATTGATTAGCATAATTATACCTTTTTAAAATTTTTTGCTTAAAATATTATGCATTTAATTTGCTAAGACAATTCATAGACCCATTCTTATTAGGGGCCTATACTTAAATCTCACTGGAAGATTTTTAAATCATTATTAGGAAAAAAGAAGAAACAGAAGAAATAATAAACTTACAAAATAATTTCTACTTTAGAGAGAAAATATCACATCACTGATTTGAACAGAAAGGAGTGGTAAAAGGTATATTTGTGAAAGTCTCTGTTTTCGTATTTCACTCTAATTTCAACTGGACATATCCATTCAAATTTTCAACCATAGTTTTTTTTGTTTCTTTGTTTTCATTTTAGGAAAAAAAAATTTAACCTTAGAGAAATGGTGGGGAATTCCATGGTTAGAGCCTACATAAGGAAAAAATCTCAAGAGAAGGAAATGTGATAGTATCTAAATAAACCTCTGTGGGACTGGAGAGTTCTTTAGTGATTGTATACTTAGAAAGAAAAGACCAGGGGAGAAGTGATTTAAATACAAATCTATGAGTTGCATGAAACCCTAATAAGAAGGCTAATAAAAGAAAAAAATCCTAGCCTTCCAAAATATGGTAGGAATAGTAAAAAGAACATTTTTGCTAGGTTGAAAACAGTAAGAAAAACAAGGAAAAACAAGTTCCATTCCTTGGAACAGATAGCATAATTTTAACAGAACAACCTAACTGCCATTTTGTTGTTGTCCTATTCTCAAGAAGAATCCGTCTCACTGACACTGTTAGAGGAACACACGATGTTTGTACAGCAGCATAGCTGGGTAGGTAGACAGCACACAGCTCCAGCACTTCCCAATCGTCAGGACATATCCGGATCAGAATAATCAGCAGTATACAGAGAGAAAGAATGTTCAGAACCAGTTTGCCCGGTATTGCAAACCACAGAGAATGAGACAGATGACTAGAATCCAGGGAAATAATCCCATTTTTAAAAGGAGGTAAATGACATGAATGAGAATTTGATTTCAATTATTTAGGTTGCTTCAGAGTACTTATATAGTACTCTGAGAAGAGTGAAGCAAATACTAGCATTCATTATGAATTCATGAAGAATAAACCATGGTATGAAGTATAATTTCCTTTTTCCTTCATAAAATAGGGAATGCAATTACTTTGGTATACATTTACTTTGGTGAAAGGCTTCTTGTACTAAGCATAACTTTTGTGAGATTCATCCTTGTTTTTCCATGTACCAGAAGCCCATTCCCTTTCATTCTTTTTTAAAAAGATCTATTTATTTATTTAGAGAGAGAAGGGAGGAAGAGCAGAGGAAGAGAGAGAAACTCAAGCAGACTCCCCACTGAGTGTGGATCCTGACTTGGAGCTCAGTCTCATGACCCTGAGATCATGACTTGAGCTGAAATCAAGAGTTGGAGGCTTAACCAATGGAGCCACCTAGGTGCCCCCCTCTCTCATTATTAAGTGGTATTCCATTGTATGAAACATCGCAGTTTATTCATTCATTCATTTTCCTACTGATAGACACTTGGGTGGTTTCCAGTTTTTTATTAGAAAATCACACTGAGAAGGATATTCCCATTAAAAATCTTTCTTAAAAATTTTTTCAATTTTCTTGGATGAATGCCCAGACATGAAATTCTCTGGTTATAGTGGAGATATATGATATATATTATATATGTATGTATATATGTATATATATATGTGTATATATATGTATATATATAATATGCCAGCATTTGGTTTTGCCAGACTTTTTAATTTTAGCCATTCATGTATAGGTAATAAGGTATTGACTTTTAAAAGCATTTTTTAAAGTGTCTTTAAATATCTTTGACAGAGAATAATCTAGTGAATTATAGTTGGTTGAATAATTACATCCTAAGAATAGCAGTCAAAGGATCTTCTTTAATTGTCCCAGTCCACCTACTAACTGCATGTTGGGCAAGTGTCTCAGTTTCCTTCTTTGTGAATGGCTTAATATAAGCACACCTCCTTTTATTGCACTTCGCTTCACTGTGCTTTGATGATATGGCAATTTTTATAAGTAGAAGTCTATTAATTATTTTTCCAAGAGCATTTTGCTCATTTCATGTTTCTGTCATAATTTGGTAATTCTTGCAATATTGCAAGATTTTTCATTATTATTACATTTGTCTTGGTGATCTCTGATCAGTGATTAAAACTCGCTGAAGGCGGGATCCCTGGGTGGCGCAGCGGTTTAGCGTCTGCCTTTGGCCCAGGGCCCGATCCTGGACACCCAGGATCGAATCCCACGTCAGGCTCCTGGTGCATGGAGCCTGCTTCTCCCTCTGCCTCTCTCTCTCTCTCTCTCTCTCTCTCTCTCTCTCTCTCTCTCTCCCCCCGTGTGTGTGACTATCATAAATTAAAAAAAAAAAAAAACAAATTTAAAAAAGAAAAAAAAAAAAAACTTGCTGAAGGCTCAGATGATGGTTGGTAGTTTTAGCCATAAAGTATTTTTAATTAGTATGCACATTTTCCCCAAGATAATGCTATTGCACACTTAATATCCTATAGTATATGGTAAACATAACTTTCATATGCACTGGGAAACCATAAAAGTTACATGACTCACTTTAGGGTGACTGTTGCTTTATTGCAGTGGTCTGTAACCTAACCTGCAATCTCGGAGCTATGCCTGCTAAAGATCCACTGTATAGATTTGTTATTAAGATTAAATGAAAGTACTCAGAGGAGACTTAGAAGGATCATGTCACATATCAAATACATCTTAAATAAAATTATTACCATTTACTATTTGCACTTTTGGAACCAGCTAAGTATGAGGGAACCAAGTGGTCAGGACACATATGAGGACCAATCTTAAGATCATTAAATCCAAAGTTGATCAGGAGGGTTAAAGACAGATAATATTTGATGGACATATTTTTGGTATATATGTAAGAAGAAAAAGTTTCAAAAGAGGTGGCCAGAGCAGGGGTATGCCAGGCAAACTACACACTATAAACATGGCAAAGCAAAATAGAAGTATATGTGAAGACAAAATTACAAACTAAATATAACACAGACTATGTTAGAAATGGAAATATGTGCAAAGTAGATTCCATTTTGGAATCTATTCTTGATTAGAATCTTGAGGACCCTTATAGTAGATATTTTCCTAAGGTGGAATGGATTGCTTAATAAATAAAGACATCCAAAAGCCTGACCAAAGGCACTGGAGGTAGAATGTCCCCAGTTCCTGGGAATCAAGGCACAATTGTGAAGTAAATAATGTCAATAGTTTAGAAAGGAATTCTTTTTGTATTAGTTGGAAGTTAGTTCTAGAAGCTCTCTGCACCAAGTTTCTATGTCAATTTCATTGATTTCTATGTCAATTCCATGAAGAATCAATGAATCAGATATGAAAAGGCTGTTTCATTAGGGATTCTTTATAGGTGAATAAATTTTCATGGATTCACAAAAATTAAAAAATAATGATAATAAAATTGAAAACCGAGGAACATCAGTAGAGCCTCCTGCAGTAAGGACAGAATCTATGACTAACTTGGCACACTAAGTGTTTAATATCCTGGAAGTGATATTAAATTTTGCTGGGTTGTGAATCACTCGTTTTGTTTTTCTATAATGTCAGTTTCTGCTATTTTTTTTGAAAACCATATGTCATTATCAAACGAATCATACTTCAAGTTTAAACTCTCTTGGTACTGAATATGATTCATTGTTTTTAACTTTTTAATTATTTAAACCATAATCATTCATCTCCATTACTTAAAAACATTTTGTATGAATATGGATGGAAGTATTAAAGGAGGCTCACCAGCATCCTCTTTCATGCTGGCAGAAGTAAAGTTTTCACTATGACATAGCAGATAAGATGGAAAGGCCTGATGTTTCAAAGACAAAAGGAATTTTTAGTTTTTTCACTTTAATTGTGATTTTCATGTTTTAAATATTTTTATTTCCTAAGGTCAGTTTCATGAAATATCATATAAATTATATATTGAAATTCATGTACTGGTTTTTACTGGCATAGTTTAAGATTGCATTCGTGTTACTTCTTTTTATTTTATACAAATGCAATGTCTTTTGTTGTTGTTGTTGCTTTATATGGTTTGTCCCTTGGAGCTTTGGTCATTGTTAAATATTTAAAACGTTCAACAGCTTCTCCCTCTGCCTATGTCTCTGCCTCTCTGTGTCTATCACGTATAAATAAATAAAATCTTTTAAAAGTGGGGGGCGCCTGGATTGAGGGTCTGCCTTTGGCTTAGGTCATTATCCAGCGGTACTGGAGGTCCTGGGATCTAGTGTCATGTCAGGTTCCCGGCAGGTAGCCTGCTTCTCCCTCTGCCTATGTCTCTACCTCTCTCTGTGTGTCTCATATGAGTAAATAAATAAAATTTTTTAAAAATAAAATAAAGTGTTCAACAAAGCATCTTATGAATGAATCAATCAAGTCATTAAAAACCCTAACACTAATTTTTGACACTTATACTGAGAATAAAGATTTCTGATATAGGATGAATTACTTATAAAAATGCAAGCATTCATTATGGGACTTAAAAAATGTTGATTTCGCTTATTCACAGACAATTATTTTTCCCTTTAAATGCTGATTTATAAGTAATTTTAAAATCATACAATATAAAGAAAATTAGAGAGAAATAAACAGAATCACTTTAAGTTCAAAATATAAACATGTGAAAGAGATAAGACAGTATCCCATGCTATAAGTAGAAATTATATTATTAAAATGGAATAAGATCATGTCTTACAAGTATTTCAGAAGCAAAAAGAATCTGAGGTCCAGACTGTCTAGCTAGCAGCAGATGGGAAATTTCCACCCACTTCAACTGGGGCATAACTTTTTCTCTACTGTGCATTTTCCAAAATATAGACTTCTCCTCACTAACTCAGAATGCTTATAATGATGTATTTCAAGTTCTTTCTCTTTGGGCACAATGTTGGTATAATATTAAAAGAGGGTTTATGGTGCTCAGTTGCCTAGACTGCAATAACCTAAATTATAGAGTGCATAAAAGATCATTGTAGCTCAAAGATAGAGACAAACATATGTCCCAGGTTCTGGGGGAAGTTCCTGTTTATGCGTTGTGGCAAGCACCATTACCAATAACAGATCCATTTCACTGCCAAATGTGTCCCAGTTGAGTGAAAAAGTCTAGCATCACCTTACTTGAAAATTAACAATTGAATTCTAATTAATCAGTAGCAATCATAATGTGTGTCCTGGGAGCCTTGTTCCTTAAAGAGTAATCCTTGGACTAGTCATGTGAACACATTCTTGTTAGAATCTTAGGCTCCACCCCAGACTTACTGAGTCAGATTCTACATTTGTAACAAGATCCCAAGGTATACATACATTCAATAAAATTTAAGAAAGATTATCCCAGAGAAACAAGGTGACCTGACACTTGCTTTAGGACAGTTAGTTCTTTGGGACACATTATATACATTTACACACAAAACACAAAGAAAAATACAGAAAGTTGACTAAAAAAATAAAAATAACAAAAAAGGAAAAGACATTGATATTTCTCCACCAGCCCATTTGCAATTAGATTGTTTTCTTCATTTGCAACTAGATTGTTAATTAACATGACATTAAAAAAATCCTCTATAATATCTTTAGAATTCTTTTTTATTTTTAGTTGCCTAATATGACATTTATCAAAAATGCAACTAAAACACAGACATAGAATTTTATCAAATCATTATGAAATTAAAATACATATTACATTACTCATGTCAAGAAGGATAACATAATTAGTATCCATCGTGTTCCCTAAATTTCCTCCAAACTTCTTTCTCCTAGATGTGTTTGTTATTCTGAATTTGTAAAAATCAGTGTCTTGTTTTTCTTTAGAGTTTTAACAAATATGTATGGATTCCCAAACTATATAGTTTAATTTGTCTGTTTTTAAACTTTATATGAATGGAATAACACTGCATGTATCTATGCTTTTATGTCTTTCATTCAACATTAAATCTGTGATATTAATACATGGTGCTGCAGGGGATCATGATCATGATCTGTTTGTTTCATTGCACATAATTTTGTATTATAAAAGTATGCAATAGCTTATAAATTCATTTTATTATTTATGGATCTGTGGTTTGTTTTTCCTATTGTCAGTACTTGTGTACTAAAAACTATGCTGCCAAAAGCATTCTTATATGTGTATCAAGGTGCAAATACAGAAAAGACTTTCCCTAAGATACATACTAAAAGTTAAATTGTTGCTTAATAGGACACCGACATCTTCACCTTTTCTAAATAATGACAATCTGCTTTTCCAAGTGTTTATGCGAATTTACACACACACCATTAGTACATTTGAGTTACATTGTTCATTCCCATGCTTACCAGCTTTGCTAATTATCAGACTTTTAAATTTTTGTCATCAGATGTGTTTTTAATTTTCATATCTATTAATAATTCAACATGGTTGCACATGTTTTCTTGTGGGTTTTGAGCATTTGAATATTTTACTTTATGAACTGTACAGTCCATTTCTCTTATTTTTCATTCTTTTTATAGTATGTGTTGATGACCAGAAGTCCCTCATTTTTATATAGTTGAACTTATCAATTTTTCTTTAACATTAGCATTTTCCCATGTTGTTGAAAAATGCTTCCATATTATGAAATTATGAATCCATTTTCTCATATTGAATTTTTTTTTTTTTAGATTTAGAGAGAGAGCCCACATGCATGCCGTGGCAGGGGAGGGGCAGAGGGAGAAGGAGACAGAGAATCAAAAGCAGGCTCCACACCCAATATGGACTTGATCTCATGACTTCAAGATCATGACCTGAACTGAGATCAAGAGTCAGTTGCTTAGCTGACTAAGCCACACAGGTGCCCTTCTTATATTTTATTTTTATAAAATCTTTAAAGTTCTGACTCATGCATTTCAGTCCTCAAACCACAGTAATTATTTTTCACAAGGTGTGACTTGTGAATCTTCAATTTTCTTATCATTTATTTGGTGTATGTAAGTTAGCTTTCCTCATACCAATTGTTGAAATATGAGTAGATCTGTTTTGGAACATACTATTTCATTTTAGTGAATATTTACCTATCCTGTTGGCAATGTCAAACTGTCTTAACCACCATAAATATAAAATATAAAGAGATATACCTGATTGAGCAAAGTCTCCTATTTTCTTTCTCTTCAACATTATCTTGACCTTTGCACTTCGACAAACATTTTGAAATCAAGTCATCATGTGCAACAAAAATAAATCTGCATTTTTATTTTCCCCTATCTGGTAATGAAGTGAAAATATTAATCCATTTTTAATGTAAACATTGGAATTCTGTAGCAAGCTACTTCTTGATCAAGATATATTATCACTTTTATGTATGCTTGAATTATCTTTAACAATATATTATTAATCTTACATATAATTCTCATATGTAACATTGATGTGAAACTTTCATTTTTCATACTTTTGTGGTCAGGTTTTAATAGCAAGGTCATAAGAGCCTTAAAAAATAAATTGGGAAATACTACCAACTTTTCCAATCTCTGCGTTTGCCTATTTCTAATTATTCTTCTGACTGATTAGTACATGGAGATTTCTTTGTAGGTAGATTTTCAATTACTGCTACAATTTCTTTGATGGATATAGGATTATTCAGGTATTCCTTTGCTTAAATCATTTTTATTTTTTTTCTGTGTTTACCAAAATATTTTCATTTGCTTCTGTATGCATACTTAAACCACATATCCAGGGGCCCTTGCAATCAGGGAAGGCTATTTGACTGGTTATAGCAAATAGTATGTGTGGGTAACTATCGTATGTTACATCTACACTTGGTCTCTAAAGACCTCTATGTAACTTTCCATGTATTTTCTCTCTCTCTAAGCAATGCAGCTGGATATAAAGGATATAAAGTATTTTGGCAACACATGATGGTAGGATCCCAGATATCCTGAGTCATCATTTGGGGAGAACCTGGCTTATTCAAGCTGCTTCCATTTGTAATGTGAGGCAGATATAAACCTTTATTGACACAAACCACTAATATTTCAAAATGGTATTGTTACCAAAGCATTGACTATGTGCTATCAATTATCTACATAGTAATTACTACCTTGAATTGGGACACTACTGTAGGGAAAAACAGGTAAAGTACCTAACATTTGTTAGGGCCAACATATAAAATATATAGTATTAGTCACTTGGAGGTGGCAAATCAAGAGATACACTAGGACAGATGGGTACATATTCATGTTCTGTTGTTGCAAAACATTTAATAAAACTCTCACCTGCTGTAACTTGTAATGCAAATAATATGACTACTGTGTCTACAGCTTTAGGGGAAACATTTGGAAAACAGTATCATAATAGCATGTATTGCTTACTGTTGGCTGCATTTGGGAAGGTATTGCAGGAAAGAGGAAATGAACTTGGTAAAAATTTGGCTGTTTTGAAATCAGAAATGAAAAGTAATGAAAAGGTCCAGGAATCTGGGGTCTTGTATGTTTTGAAAAAGATTCTTTTATCCCTCAAAAGTGAAAAATGGAACTTAAAAAGGCCTTGAATGCCTGGGGCTCATAAAATTTCTCAATTGAATAAAGTTACTCAGAGCAAGTATCAGATTTATTTTTTTATTTTCTTAAAAATTTTATTTAGATTCTATTTGTCAACATATAGTATAATACCCAGTGCTCATCTCATCATGTGAAATACCATATTTAGATGGTAACCATTCTAGTTGCTATTACAGATCACCCCAAAATAGATTAGAGAGTGAGCCATGCTCTAGAAAGTTTAGAAATAAGACAGATAAACCACATTGATTGTTTAGTTGGATAATTGATTAACATCCTACCTACTCCAATAGTAAATTCTCATCTATTAACATATCAAGCAAGTCTTACTCTCCATTTTCTGCTTTTGACTCCTATTGATACTAATTCATTTCTTCACCTGAAAGTTTGCTAATCATAGAATAAGCTCAAAACAGATGATGGAGACTCAGCAGCTCAGATGAGGAGTGACTGAGACAATAAACCAACCCCAAAAGATCGCATGTTGTGCGAAGAATCAGATTTAACCTTGATTCACATTCCACCCCTTCCTATCACCACCTGGGACATATTTAGGAACCTGGGGAGTCTTCATTGACCCATCCAGTGAGACACCATTGTTTCTTGGCAGAGTCAACCTTTTCCCATGTCTCCAGGCCTAACTCTTGCTCATGGACTAGAGTTTACACCGTTCATCAAATCTGTGACCATGTCTATAGCCTTTCTGCTCCTGTATTTTTTTCTCTATACATATAATCCATCTCCAAAGTTCTCACACAACTGTCTAGATTCTCATCCTCATACTTGGTTACTATTTCTCATTGTCACATATCCCAATATTTTTTGAAAGCCTATTCTAAATTGCAGGTACCTAAGAAGGAAACAGCTGGGTCCTTTTCTGTAGTACTTGAACAGAGCAACTCAGATCCAATGGAGGATGAGAGTGAGCAGTTCAGCTTAATACTGGAGAAATACGTGGGAGCATACAGGTTAAATGGTGATATATTCTTCTCTACCACGACAACTCCTCCCCAAATCACTACTTAGATATAGGGCAATTTTTCTCTGGCAGAGGACCTTCTGTAGACACTGACAAATGCCAGCAGTTAGAAGGCACACAAAGTAAGCAAGCAGACTCCTGTTTGAGTATCCTATAGTGAAAGCCACTACATGTCCACAGGGGGGTGCATGGAATTCTCGATGACATGTTTTTTTAAAAGATTTTATTTATTCATTTGAGAGAGAGAGAGAGAAAGCATGAGCGAGCACAAGCAAGGAGGAGGGGGAGGGAGAGAAAGAAGCAGGGTTCCCCACTGAGCAGAGAGCCCGATGCTGGGCTCCATCTCAGGACCCTGGGATCATGACCTGAGCCAAAGGCAGACACTTAACTGACTGAGCCATCCAGGTGCCACCCCTAGATAGCTTTTTTTTAGCCTCACTTTTAAGTATGAGTGGGTAGCCAAGAAATCAAAGATATGTGAAAAATTTTTCCAACATGAAAGATAGACAACGAATCAGATAAACAACAACAAAGCAGAGGGAAGGGTTCCAAGGAAATAAAGCAATGCAAGAAGCTAAGGAAAAAAATATAACTAAAATTAATAAAGAATGGGAAAACCACTAAGCAAAATTCACAACTAGAGAAAAGATATTTTTGAAGTATTGTATCTGAAATTAAAAAATACAAATGGAGGTTTTAAGTTCTAATATTAAGCAAGGTTCTCAGAAAGTGGATTGAAATAACTAAGAGATAAAAGAGATGTGAAAATCAGAGATTTTATCTAAAATGTCTAATATCAGAAAAATGGTTGTTCTAGAAAGACAAAAAAATTAAAATGGGGCATATGCACTGAAGAAACATTTTATATATTTTTTCCAAATTGAATAATACAGATTTCCAAACAGAAAATCTTACTGAGTTCCTGCCATGGTAATTATATTAGATATAGATATAGATATAGATATAGATATACATAGATATAGATACAGATCAAGCCATGTAAGTATGAAATTTCAAAATATTCAGGATAAATAGAAGGTCTTAAAAACTCTGGAAGGACAAAGAGAATTACTCATTCCTATATAAAGAAATCTGAATGACACTGAACTTTTAAAAAACAATACAGGAAATTAGAAAGTAGTAAAACCTTCAATTTTTTTGGCAAAAGATGTAGAATTCTATATTCCAAACATACTGTGAGGCTTGCATAGAAATATTTTGGGTATGTAAGTTCTTAAAAATGTGCCTCCATGCCCTATTTCTCCAGTAGCTTCTGGGTGATATTAATCACAAAAATAAGTGAAAAGAGAGAAAAAGATACATGAGGAAACATGATAAAATATATAGCATCAGACAGTTGGAGGTGGTAAATAAAGCTGTATAGCAGAGCAGATGGCTGGATATCCATGCCATGTAGTTGCAAACATTTAATAAAACAGGGAATCCAAGACAAGAGAGAAGCAATTGAATTCCTCAAAAACTGGGGAGGGACAAATAGTACAGGAAATGAGCCATACAGGAGACTTGGTGAGCAATTTGCAAAAGTTTGTACAAGATGATAAAAAGTTCCAGAAGGAATGCCTTCAAGAAAACAGAAATGGGTTTGGTGGATTCTCTAATATACGGAGTTCTTCAGAATATATTATAATTTTGCACAGGAAGAATTTTTATTACAAATGTAGAATATTCAGCAACCCCAAAAATGAGGCAATTATAAATTCCAGAACTAATAAAACGCTGTAAAAGGAAGGACATGTGGATTATGTGTCAGATTGTGATCTATATACCTACACACACTGAGTATCAATAGTATGGAGAAAGGGAAAGGATTGCACAGAGAGAGTGAATAACAGAAAAGTGCTAAATCTTGATCTCAGTAATTAGAACTAAGTGGAAATTTGCTAATTTGCTTGCTAATTTGCCACAGTGACATGGAAAACCTTGAGTCTGTCTAAATTTAGGGACTCAGTAAACATTCTGTAAAGGGCCAGACACTAAGCATTTAAAGATTTGGGAGCCAAGTGTGATTTCTGTCACATATTCTTTCTTTTATTTTTTTCCCCCCTTTAAAATACTTTCAGCCATTCTTAGCTCACTGGTCTTACAAAAACAAGCCATGTGCAACATTGGTTTTTGGAGTGTAATCCATATTTTGTCTTAGATATCTAAGCAGATTCAATAGTTGTTGAATTTGTGTTGATATATGTGTCTTTCATTCTACTGTTTTCATGTAACACTGCCTAATTTGACATTTTCAGTCTCTCTGTCATTCATCCCGATAATGCACAGATTCTTTTTGGAGGCTTCATACTTTATTAACCAGTTTCATTACCCTATTATTTTTTTAAATTTTTAAAATTAGAGAGAGAGTGTGTGAGCAGGGGGAGGGGCAAGGGAGGGGAAAGATAGAATCTCAAGCAGACTTCTCACTGAGCACAGAGCTGGAGACAGGGCTCAATCTTACAACCCTGAGACTAACACCTGAGCCAAAACTAAGAGTCAGACCTCAACCTCCTGTACCACCCAGGCGCCCCTCCTTACCCCGCTATTAATTTCTTATTTTGCTTGTTCCTAATACTTTCCCAAAGCCACTCAATGCACCATTGCATGGAATTACCCTGGAGTGCTTATCACAATATAGATTCCTAGGCCCCGGAACACATGAAAGGATTTTCAGACCCTGGATTGGTTATTGTTATGAAGCTCCCTAAGTGATTCCAATAGACTTCTTTTTTCAAAGGAAGTTTCTTTGGGACACCTGCATGGCTCAGTGGTTGAGCGTCTGCCTTTGGCTCGGGTCATGATCCTGGGGTCCTGGGATCAAGTCCCACATTGGGCTCCCTGATGGAGCCTGCTTCTTCCTCTGCCTATGTCTCTGCTTCTCTCTCTGTGTCTCTCTGGAATAAATAAATAGAATCTTTAAATAAACAAACAAACAAACAAACAAACAAATAAATAGTTCACCTCATACCAACCTCTGAAGCATAATACCCTTCCCTTCAGGCTTTCCTGTGACAGTCCCCACTCTCTGATCGGCTTCTCTTGGCATTCACCACAGGTCTCCCCAATATAATTCTGGGCCCATTAGTATGAGCAAGTTATAAATATGCTAAATTGTCTCTCCTCTAACCATCTGACTCTCTTTTGCATGTGTATATTATGGTGTTTTTCTATGTAAAGTTTCAGGCCCATGTGCAGAAATAAGCCTCGTTGCAAATTACTCTGTGATTAGGGATGATGGCGGCTACCCAAGTATAGAAGAAAACCTGCTTTAAAATAACGTAAAAAGAAATCTGATTCTGGCAAAATGGTAGACCAGGCTGGCCAGAATCTTTTTCCATGTTAAAAAAAAAAAAAAAAAAGATTCTGGAAAAAATAAATACACCATTTTCAGAGAAAAAGTTTCAGTTTCATTGCTGGATTCTACATATTTACTTTCCTTTTTTGTGAGCTTGGACAATTGCTAAAAATCGTGTATTTATTTTTTCCAGAATCTTTTTCAGTTTCAGAGAAAAAGAATGGATAGGAAGAGAATCAGTATTTGAAAATTTTTTTCAGAACTGGGGAAAGACATGTATCTGAAAATCGAAAAACACTGCATGTTGAGCAGAATTTTTAAAATGCCACAATTAATCACATTATAGTAAAACTCTAGAACACTAAAGACAAATAAATAAGCCCTAAAAGCACCCAGAAAGAAAAGAGAGACAGCCTACATAGCAACAATTTGAAATAAGAAAGCAATGTGAAAAACAACAGTGAAGGACTTTTTAATAGTAATAGGAGAGACAGAACAACATGAAATATTTTCAATGTTGTGGGGGAAAGTAAACTATCGCTGAAAAGTAAGAGTAAAATTCAGAGAGTTTTCAAGTAATGAAGGGAGGTTTCTTTAAAAAAAAATCGAATTACTGGAGACCTGGGATCGAATCCCACGTCGGGCTCCCGGTGCATGGAGCCTGCTTCTCCCTCTCTCTCTCTGTGTGTGACTATCATAAATAAATAAAAATTAAAAAAAAAATCGAATTATATGATTTCCATGTAAGAGCTACCAAATATGTACTTTAGGAAAAAGGAAGTTGGATCAGGAAGCAGTAAAATGCAACAAACAAACAAACAAACTATACATATATATATGTGTGTGTATATATGTATATATACATATTCATACATTTTAATCTAGATAAGAATTAATTTTGACAATCAATAAGGCAAATGACACTAATTTGAAGAGTATTTAAAACTGGTCAATATTAGCATATGATAATTTAATAAACGGAAATTTTTAGCCTTAAATTTTGACATGATAGTTAAACTATTTAATAACTAGTTTGTTTGTATTTTTAAACTAATTTAAAACCAATTATAAATTAAATCTTAAAATATATGTTCCTTTCCACCCTCTAAATGAAACTATACATTATTCAAATTTACTTACCTACTGATATGGTTTATACTGAAACCATCCATTCATAATTCTAGTAATTTCCAAATCTTTTGGGGGTTTTTAGAATGATATTGTTAGTATGATGTTGTGTTTAAAGAATCTTTTTCTTGCTGTTTCCTCCATTCTTGTCATGATTTCTTTTAGAGAGCAACACTGCCATTTTTAATGACCACCCCCAATTAAATTGGTAATAATTACTTGATGGTTTCAAGAAAAAGTTTACCTGATAAATAATTTCAAGAAAAAAATGACCTTGGGCATCCCTGGTGGCTCAACAGTTTAGCGCTGCCTTCAGCCCAGGGCCTGATCCTGGAGACTCAGGATCAAGTCCCACATCAGGCTCCCTGCATGGAGCCTGCTTCTCCCTCTGCCTGTGTCCTGCCTCTCTCTCTCTCTATCTCTCTGTGTGTCTCTCATGAATAAATAAAAAATCTTTAAAAAAAAAGAAAAGAAAAAATGACCTTGCTGATGGTACTGTATTCTCTTTGTACTTTTTCTGAACTACAAATATGTTAAAGAAACTTCAGAAGTCCTAAAAGCACCCAGAAAAGGTTTTCATATAAAAGAACAATTGTACTGTTGGAAGCCTTCATCGGGTTTATAATACTTCTAATACCATCTGAGAGAGATCTTGATATAACTGGTATTTCCATCTTTTGACTACATCTTGAGACTCATGGATTGGACTCTCATTTAATTCTTCAGGCCAGGTGACATGTGGCATAAGAGGATAAGTGAGAACATAGCTCTATTGCTGTACCACCCAAGTAGGAAATGACCCATCAGAGTGTCGGTTTCTTCATCTTTAAAATAAAGATGATGATGAACATTACATCATTACATCATTCTAATAGGTTAGTATTCATTTAGAATTATGCCTATACAGCAGATGCTGTATAAACATTAATTCCATATGTACTAATAGAAATAGAGTTAATGTCTATGATAGGTTAATGTTTGAGAGTTTTTCATGATCCAGGGCAATTAGGTGGATATGAAATTCAACACAAGTCCACATCCTTCATGTTCATGGCCCCAACCACACCAAAGTCTCCTTCAGAATCTGTGGTCTTACTCCTGTTGCTGGAGTGTTCACTATGGCAGTGGACACCACAGTGTTTAGCCAAAGCCAATGGTGGACCTTTAACACCAGTCATGGGCTTTTCAGGCCCTGTTAGATTCTCTCAGAACAAAACCGAGGAAGGGAAGCCAGGTACGCTTTCTTCCTCTAGGGATGCAAACTCTGCTCCAGGGATGCCAGGCCCGCTCTTACTGTGCAGACTTTTGGAGATTATGATCAGTGTACAAGACCACCAGTGAGATCCTGAAGTTCCTGTGTGGCCCACCTGTGGCTTCTTGGGGTCATATGTGTAAAGTGCTATGGCAATGTCTAGGGAGTAAAAATATGGGGGTTCCCAGGGCATTGACAATTGATTGGCCTTAGGAGGTAAGTCTGAAGGCAGGACTGTGCTGAAGCAAATGGAAAATTGTGTCCCCTTTACAGGCTTATCAAAATATCCTCCCATATTTTGAAGCAAATGAAAAATAACGAATAAAAAGCTCTATAATAAAAAAAAAAAGACTAACTATAATGCCCTGTGTTGCTCACTCTGTTTGTATGCCATTATCAACAATCATAAACTCATCCAGCTGGTGACCTGCAGACTGAGAACTTTAAGCCAGACTCTAATTGCAGAGTCTTAAAATAAGCAAGCAATAATTAATTTAAAATCACATTCTGATATTTTGTTCTCCATGGATTATAGCATCAATTTTGATTTTTGAAAATATTGCATGAAACTTTATTTTCTTAATTATTAAGTTTTTTAGAGTCCTCTTAAATACTGTCGCCTAGGTAAGTATGTGCTTTGTCTCACTCCAATTCCAGGCCTGTCTGGGGGAGGTGGAAACTCCATGGTTTAAGGCTTGTATGAACTGAGGGATAGTGGCTCAGGACAATAGCTTTCAATATATCTGAACAAAAAGATTTAAATATTTTGACAATTGCTATTGGTTCATGTATGTACTAGCAAAAATCAGTTTTACTTAAATGCTTGTGTTAGAAAAAATGTCCAACTCAAAATATTAGAGAAAGCCTAGCAAATAAGTCCAAAGTATAAGAATGGTAATTAATGTACAGATTAATGTCTACACAAAAAACAGACATAAAGTTAAAAAAAAATCCTAAAAGAATCCTTAAATGGCATAAAACAGATAAATCCAAGATTTAGTGACCATACTTTAAATTGTTTAACATAAATACTAGTTGGTAAGAGGGTCAATCTTAAAAGTTCTCATCACAGGAAAAAAAAATTGTACCTATGTGTGGTGATGAATTTTAACTAGATTTATTTATTTAGGTTTATTATCATTTCATAGTATATACAAATATCAAATGATTATTATGTTGTACATCTGAAACTAATATAATGTTATATGTAAATTATATTTCAATAAAGAAAAATACTACTAAATTGACATCAGTAAAAATGTATGGTTTGTGTGATACATTTTGACCATGTGTGTTTTCCACAGAAATACAAAACCACAGAGATAACTTGACTTTTTAAATAATAGGCTTTAGAAAATATGCATTATAAGTAGTGAGAAATAATTGTCCTTATAACATTCATATTTTTATAATTATTATGTATCTTAACTTGTAAAAATAATGTTTTTAGATGTATTCATTTTAAAACCAAATATTTAAAGAATTTTTATACTTTTCTACTTTTATAAAACCTCAGAATTACATAGCTCTATCATACATCACTATAAAATATACATAGGAAGTGGGGGAAAATGAATGAAAAATTTAACGCTAAAAATTGTATGTGGTCGAGATATTATGAGTTGGGAAGAGCAGAATAAAAGACCCACAAGCAGGGTGCCAAATTTTGCCAAGTGAATCAGGAAGAAAAAAGAAAAGGACTTTGTAAGCATCTGGTAGATTCTGTGCTAACCAGAGAAGAAAATATGCTTTGGGAATTAATTCTATCTGGCTAACTATGTTCATTATTTTAAGAGCTACACAATTCCCAAATGTAGAATATTAATCTTGGTTGTCTCTGTCTTGTTTAATTATTTTTTAGAAAAAAATATGTATTTTCTTTTTTAAAATTTATTTTTTTTTTAAATTTTTATTTATTTATGATAGTCACAGAGAGAGAGAGAGAGAGAGAGAGAGAGGCAGAGACATAGGCAGAGGGAGAAGCAGGCTCCATGCACCGGGAGCCTAATGTGGGATTCGATCCTGGGTCTCCAGGATCGCGCCCTGGGCCAAAGGCAGGCGCCAAACCGCTGCGCCACCCAGGGATCCCTCTTTTTTAAAATTTAAATTCAAGTTAGTTAACATATACTGTGGTACTGGTTTCAGGAGTGACTTGTCAATTACATATAAATACCCAGTGCTCAACACAAGTGCTCTCCTCAATGCTCATCTCCCATTTAATCTATGCCATCACCCATTTACCCTCCAGCAACCGCCAGTTTGTTCCCTATAGTTAAGAGTCTCATGGTTTGCCTCCCTCTCTATTTTTATCTTAAATTATTTTTCCTACCCCTCCCCTATTTTCATCTCTTCTGTTTCTTAAATTCCATATATAAGTGAAATCCTATGGTATTTGTCTTATTTTGCTTAGAACATACTCTAGTTCCTTTCACATCATTGTAGATGGCAAGATTTCATTCTTTTTTGATAGCTGGATAATATTCCATTGTATAAATATATACCACATCTTCTATACCATTCATCAGTCGATGGACATTTGGGCTCTTTCCATAATTTGTTGATAGTGCTGCTATAAACATTGGGGTGCATGTGCCCCTTTGAATCAGCCTTTTTGCGTCCTTTGGATAAAGACCTGGTAGTGCAATTGCTGGGTCATAGGGTAGTTCTCTTTTTAACTTCTTGTGGAAACTTCATACTGTATTCCAAGTAGCTGCACCAGTTTGCATTCCCACCAACAGTGTAAGAGTGTTCCCCTTTCTCTGCATCCTCACCATCATCTGTTGTCTCTTGTGTTGTTAATTTTAGCCATTGTGACAGGTATGAGGTGGTATCTCATTGTAGTTTTGATGTGTATTTCCCTGATGATGAATGATGCTGAGCATTTTTTTTCATGTGTCTGTTAGCCATTTGTGTGACTTCTTTGGAGAAATGTCTGTTTATGTCTTCTGCCCATTTCTTAACTGGATTATTTATTTCTTGGTGTTGAGCTTGATGAGTTCTTTATATAGATTCTGGATACTGGTTCTTTATCCAGTATGTCATTTGCAGTATCTTCTTCCATTTCGTCAATTGCCTTTTAGTGTTGTTGATTGTTTCCTTCACTGTGCAGAAACTGTTTGTCTTGATGAGGCCCCAATAGTTTATTTTTTCTCTTGTTTCCCTTTCCTACAGACATGTCTAGCAAGAAGTTGCTGCAGCTTAGGTCACAGAGGTTGCTACTGGTTTTCTTCTCTAGAATTTTGATGACTTCCTGTATTACATTTAGGTCTTTCTCCCATTTTGAATTTATTTTTGTGTATAAGAGAGTGGCCCAGTTTCATTCTTCTGCATGTCACTGCCCAGTTTTCCCAATAGCCTTTGTTGAAGAGACTATTTTGTTTAATTTTTAATGTCTTAAATTGTAAGTGGTAGATTCAGATTTTTGATGGTTTTGAGACTTTTTGGGGTTTAAAAGACTAGCCAAAGGAATCTGGCCACTTAGACTGTTAAAACAAAGGGAATTTCAAAACTCCCATAAATTAAAAAGTCATGAAATAGAACAGTTGATGATAAAATAGAGAAAATCCCCAACACTCAATACTTGCAATTCCATATATGGGAGAATGGATTTCAACCAGTGAGTCTATGACATTGAAAGGTGGGGCAAGTCATGGAGATAGTGACTAAGCCTTGCTTTCAACATAATTTCCACAAAAAGTGTAAATGCCACTGACAGAATGGCAACATTTTACAGATTTTCTTCACATTTTACCTACAATGTCTTCTTTTGCTGTTGAATTGGTCCATTTTTTTAATGAAGAGATAGATCAATAACTTTCTAGCCAGAGGATGATTCCGAATCCCCATATGCTCTGGATAATGACTGAGGAACCATGCCACTCTAGCTCTTGTAGGTTTCATTTTTTAACTGTTAAAAAATTTTAACTGTTAAAAAAATTCCAACAACAACATGTTTTTTAGTTATGTGATTGGATTTGATTAAGAAACCATGGTAGGGGGCTCCTGGCTGACACAGTGGGCTAGGTGCCTGATTCTCAACTTTAGCTCAGGTAGTTGTGATCTCAAGGTTGTGAGATTGAACCCTGTGTCAGGCTCAGCATGGAGTCTGCTTGAGATTCTTTCCTTCTCCCTCTGTCCCTCCTGCTTGCTCATGCTCTATGTCTCTCTCTCTCTCTAAAATAAATAAATAAATCTTAAAAAAAAAAAAAAGAAAATGAAAAAGAGGAAAGAAACCAGGAACACCTGGGTGGCTCCTTCGGGTAAGCAGCTGACTCTTAATCTCTGTTCGGGTCTCAGTTTCAGGGTCATGAGTTCAGGCCCTGTGTTGGCTCCACATTGGGCATGAAGTCTACTTAAAAGAAAAAAAAACACAACACAATTATGGCCCCAATAACACTTGATATATACTAATTTTTAAAATATATACATGAAAACTCTACTCTTTGGCAAGGATAACACTGGACTGGTTGATTAGCAGATGACTGGTCACCTACATTGGGTGAACAACACCTCATTGGCCCAGTTCTGATTTCTCAAAATTACTTAAGTTCCCACAGCATACATCTGAGAATATTGAAATGATCCCAGTTGAGTTATACACTCCTCTATTCCCCATAATGTTTCGTTTATAGTCCTAATACTACTTTTATTATAATATAGTTTATCTGTTTACAGATATTTCCTTCTACAACATTGTGTGCTCATCGAAGTCAGGAAATATGCAATATTCACTTTTGTATTTCCTGAATTGGTTTTATTCCCAATGCATTCTAAGTACTCAATCAATGTTTGCTGAATGAAAAAAAAATTAGAAAAATTATATAATAGTTATTGAATTGATGAGATGTTCTACTATAGAATAAATAAAATCTCATCACCAGTTTTGATATCTTTGCTTAAATATTAGCTATTTATGGAGGAGAACCATAGAGCCAGGGTACAGAGAGAAAGTAATACATTTTGGTAAAGGACAGAAGGTGAAATAATGGCATTGGCTTTATAGGCTATTGGAAAAGATCTCCCTCCCTTAGTCCTGGAGGCACAACAAAAAGGGTACAGGAATGGAATTGACAGTTGCCAAGAAAAATATCCTCTTGCATCACAATTTTAATTAGAGCTTAGTCTGTTGGTTTCTGGGGAAAAAACACTTGAACGGTAACTACCGCTTTGCTTTTACCTCCATGGAGTTAATCTCCAAGGAAAGATATTAATTAATATGTACTACATCTAACATCAGTGAATCATTCAGTCTTAATCATAGCCACGGAAAAATCTGTTGTGTCTGAGGAGACTGTCACATTTATTTCATAACCAGCAATTGCTATTCATAAGAAGGTAGCATTAAATATAAGAAACGACAAGTAAGTGAAATGAAAGAAAATGAGGCATTTTATGAACAAAAGACTATGTGTGACTCAATAGTGAGCTGAAACCAATGAAAAGAACCTTTAAAAAAAAATCTGGTAAAATGATCCTGCTGTGACCTTTTCCTACATTTTTTTCCATACTGAGATTTAGTTTATAAGACACAAGGCCAGCAGCAAATGTTCTCTGAGACATGGGATTTTCTGCCAGAACTTTTCCAAGCAAGTTAGCAATGAGGGCTTCTGAATAAATTTGTCACTGCTCTTTACACCACAGAACTATCTTGCTTTCTTATAAAATTTGTCTTAAACTCATCTCGTTTATGAAGTCTTCCATAACTAATTCCATAATCTCTAATTTTTGCATTCATGCAATAACACTACAATATCTCTTTGGCACTAAATTATCCACTTCTATATGACTCCGTCATTTTGTATTTATGAACAGACTTTCTTTCCTGGGTTTCTCTTTGGATGGTAGGGACTAAATCATATATTTACCAGAAAGTCAGAGTATTAAAATTACAATGAACAATAATTACCAATATCTTAATACCCTAAACAAGCTACTATTACCACTCGCCTCATTCTGTGCCTCATCCATGTCAACATCATTCATTATATATTTTTTTAACTTAAGCATGCTGACCCGTTGCTAAGTGGCCTTAGTTTTTACAATAATAAATTTAATAAATAATAAAAGCAGAAGGAATGAAAATCAGAGGTATCTCTAATGTTGAGGTCTACATCCCATAGGCTAGATTGAAATTTTGGGGTAAAAAAACAACTAAAAGGTGAAAGGAACCAGCATGACTAAGCATTTTAGGTGCCAGTTTCTATCATAGGTGCTTTACCCTCAGGGCACCACTAATCCATACAACAATCCCAGTAAGTAAGCATATTATTTACATTTTATGTATGAGGATGCTGTGAACACAAGTGGCTAAGTGCTTTTGACAGTCACTCATTTAATATCTGGCAGAGCTAAGATTTGCATCCGTTCTTGTGTACTTAGACTAAAGCTCATTTTCCTTTCAAAATACTGCATACCTCACAAAGAAATATTTTAATTTGTATTGCAATTGAGAGAATATAATTGAGATTTTTGGAAGAGAGCATTAAAAATTAAGCTTTGAGGTTTTATTTTTAGTTATAAATACCATTTATAGATTTTTTTCCCCAACTAAAGGTTTTAGAAATTGTAACAATTGTTTTCTTTATAAAATGCATATCAAATTTTTTTAGGTTTGCTCCTGGTTTACACTTTAGTGGAAATTTGTTTCATTCAAAAACGAATACTCTTGTAAATCTGAATTACAATTAATCACTAATTTTCTTTGCAGGCTGTCACAATTTTAGAATTTGGCTTGATTAAGCTGTTTTTGTTTTTTCTTTACAAACTACCAGGAAAAATGATAGGAAATGTTACTGAGTCAACATTGCTTTTATATCTGCGACAAAAACACACCCTACAACTCTTTTAAAAGAGCTCAGCACCAAGTTAACATGAAGGATAAACACCCTGGTACACACCAAAGGCAGATCTTAGAGCCAACATGTAACATTTGTTCCTTCCATAAATATTCACATTTATCTAAATTTTAGAAAGAAAAATGTAAATTCATGCAATAATTCTTGTCTCTTAGGCAGAGATTTCCAAATGTGTTGTTACACTATCATTTATTCTGTGCCATAAATAAACTTCAGTGTATGCAAGCATAAATTAGACCAAGGTCTCTGACCCAGGATCCAGTTATCAAGTAAACTCATAACAAATCATAAAATGTAATCGCATATAAATACTTAATTGTTAGAAACACTTCAATGTGCTGTAAATGAAAGACAATGTGATTAATGTTTTCATTAGGTAAACACTGGGGCAATTTGAGATGATACTTCAGATCATTTTAAATAAAATCTCACACAGAAAAATACATTGGAGATTTCTCTCATATATCTAATCCAACATTCTTGTTTCTTTGTGACTATTGTTTTTACAGATGAAGAAACTGATGTCTGGAGAGGTTTGTAATTTGCCTGAGGTTACACAGATTATTTGGCAGGGCTGGGACTATAGTAGAAGACAGACCCTCTTTCCTTCTTTTACTATTTTATATTAAGCATGCTATTAAGCTACTCTCTGATGGAGGTGTAATTGTATGGCCAGAGTATAGGTTGGGAATCAATGAGACCACATTTACCAAAGAATATTACCTGAAATATTTTGCATATTTCCAAACTGATGGAAAGAAAAGCAATGCTCAAAGAAGGAAATCAAGTTGACTGACTGTCCCTGACATCAATGGAAAAGGTGACATGAATGTGACTGGACAGTAGACTTGGGTCAAACAGTAAGGATGGTAGGAAAATTGTAGACCATACTGGACCTATACTCTTGCCTGGGCTTGGACTGCAAGGACAGATACTGCCTTGCTTTCCTGGGTTGAAGTGGGATGGGCACCTATGCAGTTTGAGACTCTGATATGCATTTTTTTCAACCAATATTTAGTGAACACTTGCTGTGCAAGGTACCCTTCTGGACACTTGGGAAACCGCAGTAAACCCATGCAGACATACTCCTCTGTCCCTCTGTTAGGAAACTGACATTTTAGTAAAGGCAGACAATACACACAGCGAATGAGTAAAGTAAGGGTTAAGACTGAAGCCGATCAACACTGTGCAATTAAAAAAAAACCATAAATAATTGATCATGAGTGAGGTAAAGGAATTGAGGAGGATCCTCTTTGCCCAGCTAGAGACTAGTTTCAATTACAAGTAAAAAGGTCAGATCAGGCACGATGACAAGTTAACTTTAAAACAAAGACCAGAAGGCAGAGATGGTCCACAAGAATTAAACGAAGTAAGAAGTAAAGCCACATAATTATCTGGGGAAAGAGAATTTTAGGCAGTGGGAACAGCCAGTGTAGTGTGTAGGGTTTCAATGAAATGAGTATAGGTGTTGAGGAACAGGCATAATGGAGTGCGGAGACATGAATGGACAGCAGCAGGAGATGAAGTGGGGATGGGCAGGTGACAGGCCAGACAGAGCTGGAGCTTGGAACTCATTTTAAGAGCTCTTTCTTCTAATGGAATGTGGGCATTTCTGCAGGTTTGAGCAAATGTGACAAACCATGACATCGAGTTTAAAGAGGCAAGAGAGGAAGCCAGGAAATGAGTGAGGGAGATATTACAGTGACCCAAGTGAGAGATAATGATGGCCAGGACCAGGGGAAGAACAATGAGAGTTCAAAAAAAAAAAAAAAAAAAAGTGGCAGTTTCCTGGTCTATTTTGAAGGTTAAAAAAACATTTGTTTCATCACTTAATTAATAGATACATACAGCAAATGTATGAGTCAAGCGGACAGTTACCAGGACTAGACTCACTGGCCATCATTGAAAAAAGTCCTCAACTTCTTTTAAGCAAATAATACATCTCATTGTGCTCCTGGACACAATTTAATCTTTATATTCAAAGGACTCCAGAGCATATCTGAATTCCAGCAAATTCTTCAAGGCTGCTTGATTTGTGTTGCAATCTTTTTCTCTGCTGTCTCCTTTGGACACTGCTCTGTTTTTATCCAAAGTCCTTTCTTGGATTTCTCTCTCTTCTTCCACCTCATTACATTCACACTTAAAAGCACTTAACTCTCTCTCATAAACCAGCATTCACTCATAAACCCACAAAATATATGTGACGTTTGGGGGCACTGGAGTGGCTCAGTTTGTTGAGCATAAGACTGTTGGTTTCAGCTGAGGTCATAATCTCAGGGTCTGGGGATTGAACCCAACATGAGGCTCCTTGCTGGGCATGGAGCCTGCTAATATTCTCTCTCTCCCTCTCCCTCTGCCACTCCCCCCACTTACATATGTGCTCTCTCTCTGAAAAATAATAATAATATACGTGTGTGTGACATTTGCCCTTCAAAAATAAGAAAAAATCAAAACAAAGAAAAATCACTGAACATTGTTTCCACCTAATTATTAGCCAATGTCTAATCTTTACACAGAAATTAAACTGTTTGAAACCGTGCTATATACTGGATTTCTTCCAATCTTTCCACCCTGTCCATACCTCCAACCATTCTAATATTGCCACTGCAGAGATAGGTTTCAGACTGCTGCCCGTAGCATAGTTAATGGCAATCTGCTTTTATTAAATAACTCCTTTTAAGTTCTCATTATTATTGCATTTTGTGCCACTTATTAAACTTTGCAAATTGCAATTCAAACTAATTTCTATGGGTTCTTTTGAGACCTGATTATTCTATTCCCCTGTCTCCCGTCTCTCACCAACTCTTCTTCCTTCTGTGTCACGTAGGATTTGAATGCCATTCTTTCCCTCCCACCAAGAATATCTTTTTTTCTTCTCCTTCTCTTTATCTTTATCTTTTCTCTTTTCTACAAATTTTTACTTATAAATACAGACTCCTCCAAGGAAACCTAAAATATGCCACTGGCTTCACCTTTTACCTATGTGATGCGTAAAATGAAATCCAAGATTTTTCTCAGTTGAAACAGATCTTTCTTTCTGGACTCAATTTCTGATTGCCCCTGAGGCAATTCAAATTAAACTTATCCAAACTAAAATCTCACTCTCTCCTTCTCAACAAACTAATTAAAAACCATGTCAATATTTGTGGGTTTTTTTTTTTTTTTTTACCTCAGAAAATCACTCTTCTAAACATCCAGTTACGTAAGCTGGTACCTTCCCTCTTATTTTTTATTTCTGTTTTCTTCATAATTGTAATTTTTTTTTAACTTTATATGCTAAATCTCTTTTATACCCCACATTTTCAGTGAAAAGGTGTTACCATTGGTCTCTAATATTATATTGCCTCTATTACCTCAAGAATGCCTGTACTTGAACATACATATTTGTACATACTACTATCAACATTTCTTTTCTGAAAGCTATCTTTCTTATCAGTGTGAGTTAGCTCCCTAAGGGATAGTACAGACTTACAGTTCAACGTGGCAGATTAAATACATGCTTTTTTCTTTTCTTTCGCGCCCCCCCAAAAAAACTCTCTAAAATCACAGTGACAAGATGTAAAACATAATAAATCAAAAAAACAGAAAGAATTCAGGAAAAGAGAATGAGGTATTATTTAAGAATATTTAAGGAGATAAAATTTTGATGACACACTTTGATTTCTGTCCTAGATAGAGTAACAGAGACTAGATTTACCTTTCTATCTAACAAGTGAAAAACAGACAAAAATGAAAGAAACAATGATGTATAAGACACTGAACACCAAACAAGAAGGGCCGGTGATCCCTGAGAGTTAAACAAACAAACAAACAAACAAACAAACAAACAAAAAAGAACTTAGAGTTTAATGGAATAAGAAAACTTATTCTTAATCATTATTCCCTCCCAGAAAATTCAGGTGTGATTTTTTCTATCATGATAGTCAGGAAACAGAACCCAAATGAATCTGATGTCTTATGAAATTCTTCTTTTATATGAGATAACCTGGGAAATTCAAGGTTTACCTTTCCAAGTCTTAGACACAGTTGCTAAAGACAACTCTGAGTTTTCCTAAGATTGAAATGACACTAGGAATTTTCAGGCAATGTTTACCACCATTATTAGCTCCATTATGAGTGGAAATTGAGTGCCCTTACAGAGTCTAGGAGAGTGGACACTCATCTCTCCTAAAAAGAAAGGCAGAGAATCACTCCAAGTACAAGATAGCGCATCCTAGGTTCCCTTTTGCCACTTCACATGAGGGAAACTTACCTCAAGAAGGAGTTTCTACTATATTTGGAATAAAACAGAAAAAGTCACCTTTTCTACCTTGTTATGCTCCTAAAAATACTTCCATTGCTGTATTTCTCAGTTTATGGTTTATGAAGAAAGAAATCTGTGATAGTCTCAGAAAAAAATCTGTGATAGTCTCAGAAGGAACAATAGAAAAAAAATCTTACACTCAAATATAGAAGAAGAGGGATTTTCTCCCCCCCAAAAATCTTTAAGTAACCTCAAACAAACAGAAATTGCTTACCTTATGAACAAAAATGTGCTTGCTTCCAGTGTTCGATAAAATGTGAAAAAAGGTCCTGAGCTGTTCTCAGGACTTTATACAAAGTTACTAGAATGATTTGAGGAGAGGTGGGATGGTTCTAACAACCAGGCTATCTAGCAACAGAGTAAAGATGTGCTGTAAACCCCAGAGGAATGACAATAAAGAGCTAACTTCTAAGTAGGCATAATGTAAGACTAGTGAACACAGAATGGTTTCTTCAAAACGTTGAAAGGAATTAAGTGCCAGTGTACAACACCATACCCAAGAAACCCAAGCATGATCAGACAAAGAGAAGCAGATTTTATTGCCCGAAGTGTTGAAATAAATACTAATGTATTGGTTCAACTGAAGCTTTTAAGATTGTTCCAGTTTTTCTTTTCAGCAATTTTACTCTGCAGTGTTTATTCTCACTGCATTTTTCCTGGTTGGACCTTCTTTGGGTTTATTAGACAAGGATTTCTATTCTAGATCCTGATGAAAAGATCAGACCATGGTCAGTATAGATTAGTGGCATATGTCGCACAAAGGACAAAACATTCCCTTAGGGCTCCTGCCTGAGGCTCACTACCAGTGCCATGGCAAGGAGAAATTAGAGCCTGATACAAGAGATCACATAGTTAACTTTGAATCATGTGTTTTATTACTGGATAAAAATGTCATTTCAGAACACAACATTCGTTATTCTAAAAAAGTTGATTCTGAGATCCAGAACTCCTTTCTGTTGGGTTACATTTTCATGGGCACTTGCATAAATCTCAAGAGCCTAAATGTTAGCTTATCTTTCTTTGAGATTCCCTTAATATGGTATCAATATTTTACATAATCATATATTTGAATAAAGTTCTCAGTTCACAGATCCTATAGGATAAAACTATTATATACAAAAGAATGTTCGATGACAAACTCTTGAAAAATCTGTGTTCAAGGGGAGTAAGGCAAATGAACAGCTTTTGCAGAATTTTGACAGACTGATGTAAAACAGTTTATTCTAAATGAAGTATCTCATATGATGAGTTTATGTATACAGTCTCTGTCGAGGGTGGGGTGGTGGTGGTTTAAGGTTTAGTAAACACATTTATGCCCTGTATCCCTTTAAGAGCTTTGGGAGCATTTATTGAGACCATCACGTTCATTACCAGGGCTTACCAGTCACATCATTTCTAAAGCTTGCCAAAATCCATTCTAAGAAAAATTGCTTTTGAAGTTCCAACAGGAATTTGCCAACTGTGGGAGGCAACATTTATCAATCTTCACTAAAGTCCACCATGCAGTGTATTCAGTTCAGGATTGCCTGGCCTGAATCTGCACTATTGAGACAAATCACATGACCTCCAAAGGCCATCATTTTCATGTTTGTGTCTTTAAAGGACTTCAAATTCTTAGGAGACAGAAACCAACACCGTTACCAACTTTTCCTCCAGAGGAGGGAGTTAGTTTAGTATTCAACAGGAAGAGTCAGGAGTTGCCTGTGTGGCTTAGTTCTTAGAGCACAGGACTCTTGATCCTGGAGTGGAGAGTTTGAGCCCCACATTGCAAGTAGAGATTACTTAAAAAAAAAAAAAAAAAAAGGGAACTTGGATTCTTATCACTGGTGGATAAGGTACAAAGGCTTTCCTCCAAAATATAGAAAATGCTACTGCAACTACAACTAATAGTAGATGAGTAATAATGTAAGAGTGATAATGATATTATTGTTTATATTATATTTATTATATTATATTATATTATATTATATTATATTATATTATATTATATTAATCACTCCAGGCTCTGAACTCAGAGCTTCCCTAAAGAGCTTTCATTTCAATGCAGAGATCTGAACATCTCTTTGACCATGGCTGCTTCTACTCATTTGTCCTTGAACTGATGATAGACTATTTTTATTCTTCAAAAATTTACATTCCTTCATCTCCCTTTGGTTTTAATCTTTCTCTTCGTTTTTTTAAAATAGCATGTCTTTTCAATAGATTTGAAGTAATCCAGAAGAGCAGTCACACTAATCTGGGATCTGTGGGCAGAAAGGACTGTGAGAATGTAAGCTCTTGGAAGAATATGAGCATCCTTACATTTCAGTGGGGAAGAGAGTAAGGGTTTGTGCCATCTTTTTCCTATCTTGTGGTGAGGTAGATCCCCAGGAGATTCGTTGTTGGTTTGTTTTGTTTTGTTTTGTTTTGTCTTGTTTTTTAGTTTTTAGTTTTTGTTTTTGTTTTTGCAGTTTCGTATGTTTGTTCTTGCTTTGAAAATAAATAGCACAGATCTCAGAGTAGACATAGAAATAATAGAACAGATTTTTTTAAAGGTGAAGATAATTGGAGGGTTAGGGCAAGAAGTCAGTTAAATGGTCATCCATTGGGTTAAACAAAAGAAGACAAAGTTTTGGTAAAACGGTAAATAAACAACATTCACGGTATTCCTAATTCATTTGGACAAAGAGGTTACCTCCTAAATGACAAGCAACAGTTTCCAGGAGGCTGTTTAATAACACTGTATTACTTGGCTGTCACTCAGTCATTAAAATATTGTCAGTAAATGTATGAGACCTTTGACTATAGTAATTAGTAAATCTATCAACTAGAATCCTGTTCCTATGTCTCTTTTAAGGAAAATCAGGTATACTATGTACAACATTTTGTCTTGGTTAAAAATATTAGTGCCTATAACTAAGTTTAAAAAAGCACTTGGAAGGCAGCCCAGGTGGCCCAGCAGTTTAGCGATGCCTTCAGCCCAGGGTGTGATCATGGAGACCTGGGATCGAGTCCCATGTCAGGCTCCCTGCATGGAGCCTGCTTCTCCCTCTGCCTGTGTCTCTGCCTCTCTCTCTCTCTCTCTCTCTCTCTCTCTGTGTGTGTGTCTCTCATGAATAAATAAATAAAATCTAAAAAAAAAAACCTTGGATATCTGGAGACATATTTTAATTAATCATATTTTGTATTTCCCAATATGACTTTCCTGAGAGAAAATATTGATCAAGTTTTCAAATGAACAAAATTCTGAGTTTAGAAGTTGCAGTAGTTTATTAAGTGTACCATCCAGTACCTTAGGTAGGACTTTGCTATATTTGAGAACTGATGGATTACTTCTATCTTCACTGAGATAACTATTTCATTTACCTTGATGTTGAACCATAGCTTTTCACTATATATTTGTATCTTAAATATTCACTGTCTATCCCTTGCGAACAGGGTCCCATTTACATTCCATCATGTGAATTATATGAATTTTGGAAAGCACACTAAGAGAAACTGCTCTAGGAATATGCATGGGTTGTGGTGAGGTGAGGATTTGCCAGTAGCATCCAGGCCTTGTCCTTTGACATGCAGCTGAGATAACTGGCATTTGGATCCTGCCATTCCCTTCTCTCTTGCATTTTTAAAAGGCAGCAGAGATTTTCCTTGATAATTTCCCCCTCATTTCTTTCTTTCTTATTTTTTCAAGATTATTTATTTATTTGAGAGAGAGAGAGAAAATTACCAGCGGTGGGGAGGAGGGGTAGAGGGACAAACTCCCCACTGAGCAGGAAGCCCAACATAGTACTTGATCCCAGGACTCTGAGATCAGGACCTGAGTGAAAGGCAGCTGCTTAACAGACTGAGCCACCCAAGCACTCCTCCTCTCATTTCTTTCAGATAATGCAGGCCTCTAATTTCCTGCTTTTATTATTTAGGGTAGTTCCTTCTCGTCACCAAACCCAAACTGATACAGTCCATCTCACATTGCCCATGGTCATTCAATTCATTCTTTCCCTGTTTACACTACCTGTTTAATATCGTCTTGCTCCATCTTATATTTCTTTGCAAATGGCATAAGGAAATAATTATTTCATCTGGAAGACTATTCTAAATTCTTACTGGTTTGGTTATTCTTAATATATAAAACAGAATTTTCTTTTCCTCCCCTCAAAGCCTGATACTTAAATATTTCCTTTTCCCCTAACCCTGGCAAAACAATTAAGACCATAGAAGCAAGCATATTTTCTATAATTAAACACCTCCACCAAGATAATATGTTGTATTAGAAAAGACACTTTTGACAAATATCTCATGATTTTAGCTTAAATTATCAATAATAAATCCATTTTCTTCTTGATTTAAATTAAAAAGCACAATAGCATCTCTAACCATTGTAAAACAGGTTATGATGGCATTTGAATTAACTTTTTTATAAAACAAAACATGTTTTTTAATAAAGCAGAAAGACATGAGGTTTTGCATAGCTTATCGAACTGTTGTTTTTCCTAATTAGATAATTATGTGCTTATGCAGAGGTCAGAATAATTAAATTTATATCTATTTACCAAACTGTGACAGGATTAGTCTATAGTAGTATTTGATGCACACTTAGATTTTTTAGATTTATTTAGAAAAAATTACAGCCTTTTAGAGTAAAAAATGTTCTAAAATACATGAAGCAAAATATTTTTTAATAAGCAGAATATCTAGAAAATTATAAGTATTGAATTCTAGTTGGTTTTGGTTATACAGTGACCTTTGAACGGCATAATTTTGAACTCCATGGGTCCACTTATATGACGACTTTTTCCGTAAACACAATATGGTACTACAACTGTATTTTTCCTCCTTATGACTGTCTTAATAACATTTTTCTTTTTCCCTAGGCCTTTTTCATAAGAATATATTATGTAATACATATAACATACAAAATATGTGTTAATTGTTTATGTTATCACTAAGCCTTCTAGTCAACAGTAAGCTATTAGTTGAATTTTTGGGGAGTCAAAAGTTATACATGGGTTTTCAATTGTATAGGGGTTGGCACTGCTAACCCCCATACTGTTCAAGATACTGTTCAAGAGTCAATTGTACTTACTACTTTCCTTTTCCCTGAGATAATTCACCACTTTTTTCTATTGCTCTCCAAATGTGTTTAGTGCCTACAAACAAACACAATCCTGTTAATTCACATACGTGACAAAAAGTAATGGAAGAAAACATATGGGTTAAATAGATTAACTTTTATTTCCAGTAGATTTTCTTTGGTAAGTGAAATAGCTAATAGATATTTATCTTTTTTTTTTTTACAGATTTTATTCAATATAATATAGAATCTGAAAAGAAAGTGACATATTTTAGTAGCCTAATTTATTTCTTGACGTTAATGGAAACAGAAACGAGTATCGTTTTTTAGAAAAAAAAGTCTTACTTTAAAGTAATTTATACATATAGACAAGTATGTAAATGCATAAGCACTGTTTAATCATAATTGACTTATACATGTACTTGCTAAACAGGTTAAGAAGTGGAATGTAACCAATCAATGCCCAGAAGCACCTGTGTCTTTCTCCTATTGCATCCCTCTTCCATTCCCAGAGGCAATTAATAATCAAATGTTAAATGATTCTTTCATTTTTCTTTATAAAATTTATGTCCAATGTAGTTATACTTCCAAAATACATATTTTATTTGTGAAAAGCTGAGGAATACCAGAGTGGCTCACTTGTTGAGTGTTTGCCTTTGGCTTAGGTCATGATCCCAGGGTCCTGGGATAGAGTCCTGCATCGGGCTTCCTGCAGGGAGACTACTTCTCCCTCTGCCTGTGTCTCTGTGTCTCTCTCATGAATAAATTAAAAAAAAAAAAAAAAGAAAGAAAAGAAAAGAAAAGCTGAGTAGTTTTCATAAATTTAACTTTGTAAGAAGAAGACAAATAACCACACCCTGGAGAGGATAAGCCAGAGTCTTTGCATCATAATCTGACTTCAGCTTCCCTGAAAATTTAAAGAAGCCCTTTCTGGAAAAGTTAATGGTCAATGTCATTGAAGAGTCTTGTGAAACATATGCCTTATCACAATAGAAACATTTCCAAGACTATAGTGCCAACTAAATGCTGAACATCCAACCTCAATGAGTTCATGAAGGCTAGGCTACTCTGCATGTTTTACGTCTAAGCTTACCATGGCAAAGACCTGATCTTAAGAGAAGGTCAAAATAGAATACCTCTCTGGAATTAAAGGAAGATTTTCAGCTGATCTAGACACTGGGAAATGGAAGGACACAATGTTTATCACCACATTGTCAGGACTAATATTCCTAGCTTAAAAATGGCACAAAGCCTGGGAGCATCTGGTAATGACAGCTCCCAATATTACTTTCTTGAAACATAGTTTGCAGACTGAATTGATTATCTTCCTCAGAATTGTCGATTTCTTCCCCTCTATTTAGTCTTTGCCGAAATTTCCTGGTTCAGATCTTAGACACATAGAAGAGCTCTATATTTTCGTAAATTTTCTTTATAATTTTTAAAATCTCCAACTTTGCTCTGCTTTCTGAGATATTTCCTAAAACTTTCTTTTAATTTTTTTTTATTTTTGCTATTTGGGTTCATTTGAGTTGGCAATGAATTTCCAAAAACTTAAGTTTCTTCTTTTTTAAACAGAATTCTCTTTTGGCTCTTTGATGTGATATTTCCTCTCACTTCTCTGTGTATATTAATGCCTGGAGGCTGCTGGCTCTTTGGGAGCTCACTGGAGGCAGAGGACCAGGAGCCACTAAATTCAGTATAGAGTCATGCCCTTTACTCCACAGGATATCCCTGCCCAGGTAAGGGAAGAGGAGCCTCCCTGACTGCATATGGGAAAGGGCACTCAGGAGCTAATTCCTTCAATCAATTTTAAATATTCACATTTATTTTAGATCCAACTTTTGGATTTATCTTAGACTTAATTCTCCAGTTTTGGATAATTCTGAAACTGTTATTTCCTAAGACTTTCAGGATTTTCTGGTCAGTTTGAATTGGTTTTCATTTTTCTGGACTTCTAGTTTAGGATTTGGCTTTCTCCAGTCTATTAAATAAACTGAATTAATACTTTGGCCTGCATACCTATTTCTAGAATTTTATTACTGTTATCTGCTTTTCTATTACGCTCCTCCTTTTGAGTTTTGTCTTTTTTAAAAATTGTCTTTATTGTAGTTTTACAGAGAAGATTAAATAGAAGCATATGTTTAATATTGTAATCTGGAAAAATCTTAAGTGCACCAAGATTTAAAAATGTATAGGAATGGAAAATTTCTAATCTGGTTATGTCTGTGAAATATGTTTTCATGGGGTTGATATAGATGAGAGAGAAATTAATGTACTATAATTAAGACTGATTTTTTTCTAATTTAAGAAAATTTTAACAAATTCTAGACATATGATACTTATGAGAAAATTCTTACCAAAAACTCTGCTTTTCTTTCTTTAGTGCTTTTAGCACCTAATAAGCATTGTGCCAATCTCTGATGATCAGATCATTGGTTTCTTCATGAGGTCATCAAACACTCAATTCCTGTAACATCATAAAAAAACACTGGCCAAGAGTTGAAAAGAGTAAGTTTTCCTGAGACTAAGAATATTACATATATTGAATTTTACCAGTGTTCAATATTCCGAACGTCACTGAACCCAAGCTGAGTTACTGGTGGCTGGAAAGGCCAATACTCCAGAGACAAGTTGTGTGTGTGTGTGTGTGTGTGTGTGTGTGTGTGTGTGTGTGTGTAATTTTATTTATTTGAGAGAGAGCATGAAAAAGAAAGCATGAGCGGGGAGAAGGAGAAGCAGACTGCCCACTGAGCAGGGAACCTGACATGGGGCTCAATGCCAGGATCCCGGGATCATGACTTGAACTAAAGGTAGAGGCTTATCCAACTGAACCATTCAGGTGCCTCCAGAGACAAGTTTTGACTTTAAGGAGGCTGGCCACCTGGGGAGAAGGTGATCTCATGTCCAAAATCCAACTCTGAGGTTTCTGCCCTGTTCAAGGGCTTTGAAAGGGGTCTGGGATAGTTAATCAGCACTGGGAGTATAGTGGCCTGCAACATTTCTTGATTTTGTGCAGACTTGATGATGATGCCAACTGCCAACGTTATAATAGTGCTGATGGGAGGAGGGATGGCTAGGAAGGACGGCTTCTGTTCTGTGATGTGCAGGAGCACTTTGTTCTTTCTGCAAAGGAGGGCAAGGTCTACAGATACACAAAGAGAGGTTAGTAAAATCATTTGTGTGACCTAAAAAAAAAAAAAGAAAAATATGTGGCTAAATAATTGCCGGGTTAATCAGAAAACCAAGATGGCTTCAAACTGATTTGCTGGCTTCTGTGGCCTGAGAACATTCTGGTCCTTCACTCCTCAAAGCCAGTGGTCTGCGAATCTCAAAGAGGTAAACAGATCAAGGGTCTTAGGTCAGGAAGTGAGGAGGTGTTATCTTGAAGCTAGTTAATCCTTAAGACCAGTTGGAGTGCTGTTCCATCAAGTTTGAAGCAATGGAGCTCTGGATACTCTAAACCCTGGATGACAGAAAGATCTAATAGCATTATTTCTGCAATTTGAGAACCGCTAAAATGCTTGAAAAACTATTGTGAGAAATCAAGATAATTCAATTAAAAACAAAACAAAACAAAACAAAACAGTGACGCCTGAGTGGCTCAGCAGTTGTGCATCTGCCTTCAGCCCAGGGTGTGATCCTGGAGTCTCCAATCGAGTCCCAGGTCGGGCTTCCTGCATGGAGCCTGCTTCTCCTTCTGCCTGTGTCTCTGCCTCTCTCTGTGTCTCTCATGAATAAATAAATAAAATCTTAAAAAAAAAAAAACCTTTGAGACCAAGATAGAAATTATCTTGTAAAGCTGTGAAATGTATGAGATTTTCACCCTACTTGTAAATTAACAAGTAGACTGTTCCAGTTCTACGGATACTGGCAGAAGATCCTGGGTCTGACAAAAAGGACCTTATTACTCACAGCAATAGCAACAGCCAGAGTATTAGAATTTTCTTGTACAACTTGGCCGAGCCCAGTTCCCATCAGGTGGCATGAAGAGGGCTAGTTAACACCTGCATATATAATCGGTATTCTGGGAGAGGAATCTTGGCCCCAAATCTTTTTGAATGGACAGGAGAAAAAAAAAAAAAAGAAAGAAAGAAAAAACTTGACTTTTCCTCCAAAAGAACTTGGCATCTTTATTATATTGGACAGTGTCCTTTGCTCCAGAGGGAGGCACTATATATATATATATATCTCTAAACCTATGTAAACAAGAGCCTGACCTTTGCTCTGAAGGGAGGCATTGTTCATTTCTTCCAAGATTATTTGCTATATAAACATCCTTGAAATGATTATCAGGAGCAAAGAAGCTACTTACTGCCTGGCACACAAAATGTGTAGAAATGTCAGAGAAAGTGATGGAGAATTTTCTCCAAGCTGCCTCAGGACACTTTTCAAGAATATATCCCATTCTCGGACTTAATCTTACATTATCAGATTTAATGGTCATACTTAAATAAATTTAAAGGGAAAGTTTCTGCTATATATCTTATAATGCATTAGCAGATTACTATGGCATCAGGGAAAAATGATAAAAGAATGAATTTAGTCACCATTTCATGTTTTTAAGGATTATAATTCCTTTCATTTACTGTATTTTTGGTATATTCTGGAGTTTATTCCACAAAGATTAATGGCATCTTCTGTGTTCTCTGTACGGTGCAGTTTAGAATTATTTCCTAAAGCTATTATATTAATTATAGTGTCATAACAAGGCATATTATATTTATTTCATAAACAGAGCAATATTTCTGCTACAATATTCAGGATCTTGTTTCATCGAATTCCTGTACTCATAAGCTACTTTTATGAATTATAATTTTGTTTTCCAAGGTAAATATTTTTAACAGTTATTCTTAAGTAAAGATGTTACGGTTTCTCTCAAACTTAGCAACTCATCAAAATAATATTTCTTGCAATTGTCGTTATTTCTACCTAATTTACCTTTAACATCCACACACTAATCTTATGGTGAAAATGTCAAAGCTGACAAAAAGTGTATGACAAAATTAATATTAGCCAAATTTACTCTTGAAAGTAATTGTGTTTCCAACCCTTCATCTCTGCAAAACTTGTGCATTTAATATGCTTTAATCTCATCTACGCCTGCTGAAATCCTGCATATATTTTGAGATTCTATTTGAATGGCTTCCCGTGAAGAATTGCTTATTTTACTCTGTTGGAATTAATCATGTTCTCCTATTTTTTTCTCCCCTACAGTAGAATAAAGTTGATATCTGTTAGGTCACCTCCACATTTTGCTTTATCACTTTTTTCCACTTTTGTTTTTTTCTCTACCAGACTAGTGAATGCTGTTGGGGGGGGGCGGGATACAAATCTGTCCCATCCATTGAGATGTCCCTTATATTGTATTTATTGTGGTAGTTGGTCTGTTTGTTTGTTTGAAGTCTGTCCGTATGCTCACAGAGACACAGAGGTTTGCTTGGAACACAAGTGCAGAGGAGGTTGTATGGTGGGTTTTATAAGGGTGCACGTGGAAACTAGCAGAGGTAATCTAATTGGGAGAGTGGGGCCTCACGTCACAGAGACTGGCTCTTAGTCTGGGAACTGGCAGTTGGATAAACTCAATTCTAGCTCTTAAGCACCCACTCTGAATTTCACATCTCTTTCCTTTTAACGGTCACATTTCCCAGATAAAAAAATGGACATAGTCTTTACAGTATTCTACCAAACCCTACTTGATCTACTCTCACATTCCTTTACAACTCTGTCCCTTCATCATGTTTGTCCAGTCACAAGGGCTTCTTTAGGGCCTTTATGTGTGCTGTTTCCTCCTGCTGGAAAGGTCCACACAGATAACTCCAGAACTCACTCCTTTACTTTCATAAATTCATTACTTGGTCACCTTCTTTGGTATTTTTCACTTACTTAATATTGCACCCTATTCTCTGTACACTTTAACTTACTTCCCTCCATTTTTTGTTGTTCTTATTGCTTATCTTGTTTTAACATACCAAATGTGTAATTAATTTGTTTGTTCTACTCTCTATTACTTCACTAGAGTGTACACAGTGCATATAGGAATTTGTATCTTATTTTAAATTAAACTTTTAATTTTGATAGATTCACATGAAGTTTTAAGATGCAAGAAATAGTATAGAGAGATCCCATGTACGCTTTATCAGTTTCCTCCAATGGTGATATCTTGGAAAAGAGGATATGGACATTGATACAGCCATGATACAGGACATTTGCATCATCAAACGTAGCTCTCATGTTAGCTTTTATACGGTCATATCCACTTCTACCCCGCTCCCTACTTCACAACCTCTGGAAACCATTACTCTGCTCTCCATATTTATACTTTTGTTATTGCATGAATCTTACATATATGGACTCATATCGAGGTTGATCTTTTTAAAAAAAATTTTTTTTAATTTTTATTTATTTATGATAGTCACAGAATGAGAGAGAGAGAGAGAGGCAGAGATATAGGCAGAGGGAGAAGCAGGCTCCATGCACCAGGAGCCCGACGTGGGATTCGATCCCGGGGCTCCAGGATCGCGCCCTGGGCGAAAGGCAGGCGCCAAAGCGCTGCGCCACCCAGGGATCCCGAGGTTGATCTTTTTTTACTCAACATAATTCTCTGGAGATTTATCCAGGTGGTTTTGTATATCAGGTTTGTTCCTTAACTATTGCTAGCAGTATTCTATTGTGTGCAGGAACCACAGCTTGTTTAATCATGCGTTCATTGAAATGTATCTGAATTATCTCCAGATTTCAGCTATAACAAAGTTGTTAAAAACACTAATGCATAGTGTGAACATAAATCTTCATTTCCCTGGTATAAATGCTGATGATTGTATTTGCTGAGTCATATCCTAGTTGCATATCTAGCTTATCAAGAAACAACTACACTGCCTTCTATTGTGTCTATAGGACTTTCCATTCTTACCAGCAAATTAATAATTCACTCTTTCTATGCTTTTGCTCTTGTTGCTCTCTGGATTGCATCTCAAAATAACCTGTCTGCAGTAAATCCTTGTCCCTGACTTTGCATTGATAGGACCAAATCCTAGACACAATAATTTCATTCATATACCTTATTTCACACATTAATAATTTGCAATACATTTTTTAATTTACCTCTGGAGTTATCAAGTTTCACATCTAGGTCAGCTCCAGGTATAGTAGCTATAACAGTTTGTACAAGACATAATTATATTGCTCAAATATTTTGAAAATGTTAATTATACATTTTGTTAGAGTATCAGAAAGAGGAGTTTCAGGTAAATGTGGTGTGGCAGTCTTTTAGTACTTGCTTGTCACCCAAGTCTCTGTCAATAAATAAGAAAGCAAAGATGAATTTCATAAGGAATTGCAGCCACTATTTGTGACATAAGCTAAGGAACCATGCGTAAGTTTTTTTTATATCCACCAAACCTAGCAGACTCTCTGGTAAAACACTGATTCTTAATGAGTATTTACTATTGAATATTTTCATGTTTATTATTTGGTAGAACTAATAGAGACTTGAAATACATCTTAGTTAATCAAACCATCTGTCTGGCCTGTTATGTTTCCTGAGAGTGAGCATTATAATAATCATTCTGCAGTTCTTATGCAGCTTTCTCTGAACTTGAGAGTGTTTGTCTCTATTATTATCAACACTAGAAATACATCCATTATCAACCTCCATAGAATAATGCAATAAATGACAAAAAAATTTCTCCCTGTCCTGACATATTTAGTGAGCTCATTTATTTCTCTTCTTAGGCCAGAGGAAATGGATTATACATTTACATTTCTAGTTAACTTTTATTCTCCGTCTGGCCTGATTTCAGGTTGGAAAAAAAAATGCCAATAGGACTGTCTGAGGAGAAGATGAGAAGGATGGAAATAATATTACTAATAAGGGGAAAACAAGAGTAGAATATGTATTTTAAAAATCCACCTGATTTTTTTATTCAGTTTGACCTATTCTAGAAATACCTTTAAAATTCCTGGAAGCAAACTGTATCATTTTTGTTCAATATCCTAAAGTTAGTTAAAAAAAAAAGAAAAAGCTATGACCACAAAATAAAGAAGACTGTGATGAGCCACTTGTCTCTTGATCTCCAATCTCTCCAATTAGTGGTTGCCTTAGGCTGAGTTCCTCCAGAAGCAAATGCTAAGGACTAAGATTTGAGTTCAAGTAGTTTATTTGTAAGGTGGTCCCAAGGATCTTCTACAGGTAAATGGAATGGTGATGTAGGGAAGGGAGGGTCTGCAGACAATCTGGTACAGAATGACGCACTGTGCAATGATGCTAGACCACATTTGACCAATTTGCATTCACCTCTGATTGAGGGCTGTGCCTTTGGGTGTTAGTTTCCTGGCACTTAGGACTGCTCTGCTGACCGGTAGAGCATACTCCTGTGTGTCTATAGAAATCCAGCTCAGAGTCATGGATTCATATATTACAAAACTGTTGGCAGGCATGTGAGAATAAGTTACCAAGGGGTGAGAATGAGACAGCAAGGATATCTACTACAGATCATCCTCAGCGTTTCTCAGCTCCACTTGGGTGCCATCCTGACTATATTCTGCCTGTCTCTGATTCTCTAAGTGACAGCAATTTAAAAATAAGACTTAGCTTCAGCATGATGGTCCCTACTGCTACCATGGGCCCAAAACTGATCACTATTATTCCCCTTATCATTCACCCCTTCCTCATTTCCCTTCCATAGCCAGCATTTCAGTTCATCTAGATCGCTTAGCTTATGGATTGACAGTTCAGATTTTCTTCCCTGAATGGTCCATGCCCCTAGTTACTGCAAACTTGTATGGCTACATTTGCTATATTTTTTTACTTCTAGTTTTCAGTGGTCACATAAGCAGTTAGGGCCACCCCAATGAATTCTCTGTATTCCAGAAACACTCATCGTTGCTTCATTATAGAATGAAAACTTTATGTTCTAATAATAACTGTGGTAAGCCACTCACTCTGGTAGAAAAATTTCTTTCTTCGCCTAATGGTCTACCTACATGAAAAGATTCTGATACAGTGGTTGTAGCTTCAGGTTTAGCTGAACACTCACTGTGTTCTCTTGTAGAACCATCTCCCTCCAGGAGCCGGTAACTCTAATCCAAAGAACATTAAATTGTAATGACAGGGGCAGCCTGGGTGGCTCAGTGGTTTAGCACTGCGTTCTGCCCGGGACCTGATCCTGGAGTCCCAGAATCGAGTCCCACATCAGGCTCCCTGCATGGAGCCTGCTTCTCCCTCTGCCGGTGTCTCTGCCCCCTGCCCCCCCTCTCTCAGCGTGTTTCTCATGAGTAAATAAATAAAATCTTTAAAAAACAAAACAACAACAACAAAATTGTAATGACAGGAAGCTATGGGAAATTGTAATGACCTATGCTATTGGGAATATTGGTGAGAAATAAATTCTAGCTATAAGGAACATAGATTCCTATAATGGCTTTTGGTTCCAAATATGTACACATCTAGTGAAATAGTGTCACCATACCACAGAGTGTTATTTCCTAGTTGGCTCATTAGCTGAGGCTTCAGGAGGCCCTTTCCATAAGTGTATCAGGATTTGGTGATGTGTGGTCTAAGAATATTTGATAGAAATAGTGGATCCTCTTTCATACTTCCTTCACTATAAAGAATGTCACTTGGTCTATGCTACAGATCACATTGGTAAATACACCTTATAACCCTTAGATAATAATTCTAGCCAAACTGCTGTCTGTGGACAGGGAAGACAAACTTCTATATCGAATGCATATCGATGCTGACAAAATCTTAAAAATATCTTGAAAATTCCTGGAAACAAAACAGTATCATTGTTTAGTTTCCTCTTTGAGGCAGAATTGTCTGAATCAATTTGTTCACTGTCCTGAGGAATAATATTCTTTCAATAACTCATTGTGGGCTTCTGATGCTGACAATTTATTCAATAAGAGCAGTAGCTTGGTCAGGCTTGAGAGGAGGGAGACCATGCTCTTGAGCACCTATCTTGCCTTCAATCCCTGCTGCCAGGGCTACTCCATTTGTTGGCTCATTGTGTTCCAAGGACAGAGATTGTCTAAATTCCTCTAGAAAAGCCATACTTTGTTCTTGTTTGTTGAGATCCTTCTCTGTAGAGTGTACTATCCTGCAAGAATTCATGTTAGACCAAAGATACACATAATTTGTGACCATTTCCATAGTCCATTTGCACATCTTTTCTTATTTCCTTGCCTCCAGTCTTCAAAACTTGTTCCTTCCAGTCTCCTGACAAATCAGCCGTGCTATTTGCAACTGCCCACATGCCATATCTATCCTTATCTCAGACCATTTTTCCCACCACACAAGCTTGATAACTGGCTAACTAGCTAGTATCTCTGCCTAGAGAAAGGATTTTCTCCCACCAAATCTTTTAGAGTCACCACGGAGTATAGCTATGAGAACAGTCCGTGTTTAGCTTACATTGGCAAATTGGTCTAAGCCTGGGATTTTTCCTGTGTGTTATTTTTTTTCTTTAGCTAGTTGTGGTTGTTACAGATAATTCACCTCCATAAGACCATAAATCATATGTGCTAAGAAAGAGATATTGTTGCAACACAGGTAAATGATAGATATATGTCATCTCTATGTCTGGAACATCAGAAAAAGTACTTGACTTGTGCCCTGCAGATTTTGCTGAGCCTGACAATGAAAGCTTTGCTTTTATTGTATAATATACTGTTTTCGTCCCCGTCTAATCATTTTATCTAGTGGCCTGACCATATTTAGCTTATGATGGATACTCTGGTCACACTAGTCACACCCTGGTCAGTTGCTATCCCACGGCTAGGTGCTCAGTTTTCATTAGACCCCAGTAGCATATTATAAGCTGCTTCCAAAATGATACAGAGACTGTGAAAGCATCTTGGACCTGTGCCACATCCCTTCTTTTGGGAATTGCAAGTACCTCTGGGTGCCTCTGGATCTTAGAAATCACATGCCCGAGAGTAAGGCTGCTTGTATTGCAGCTTGAATCTGCAAGAGCCCCTTGTTCTGATACCCACTCATAACTGTAACTTCTGTTGTTCAGTGAATGGTTAGCATTTATTCTCATGAAAGCCACAATAAAGTCATTTGATAACACTTCCCCCTCACTCCCTCCACCCCCTAACCAGTTTTGATGCTTCTCCATGTGTGCCCTTTCCCCCATGACATAGTGTCCCTATCTGCAGCATTACACTACAGAACATGCTTTCTCTAGAATCCAAGGAGGCTAGTGACGTGCTGTACCTTATTTTTCAGGGTAGGAGACACAAAGTACGATAACTCATCTTTGATATTGAAGAAAATGTCTTACCTCCTGACGTGTTGTCATCTAACCCGACTTCTGGCATGCATGTGACCTTTTGAAAGCAATACTTTCAAATCCCTGTCATAAGGTCTACCAGGGGGAATGTCAAACACTAAGGTTTCCTTTAGATTACATTGTGACAAGGAGCAGGAAAGTTAACATAGTCCTAGGAGAAGACAATGAAGATGTACTTCTGCCTGTCCCAGGCAATTGTTTACAACACGATGTGGAGTATAAATGGGTAAGGCAGCTCACCCCGAAGTTAAGTGTTGCAATCAAGAAAAAATATCATATAATTAAAAATACCCACTGTCTATAGCAGGGAGACAGCTTAAGTAGTAATTTAAAAGTGACTGGCTAAAGATTTTCAAGGGCACCAAATTTTCAGTGCTCATGAATTGTTCAGTACAGCCGACTGTGATAGTGCCACAGTTGTGTCAGTATCCATTACACTTAGAAAAGTAACAAAATGATGCAATAGAAATAAAGAAAGTTGCATGTGTGTGTGACAGGAGTGAAATGTGCAGAATTGCTATGTTGCATTTAAGATATAAGCCTGTGACTATTAGGGATGTGTGACCATGCTTTGAAAGTGTATTTTTCTTAATTGAGAAACATGCTATCAGTTAGTGATATAAATGAAATAAACTGAAAACTAGCCTAGATAGCATATCCTGAGAATGGGATTCTGGAATTGTGTTACTCATCAGTCAGGTGGCAACAAAAATACCAATGCTAGTGATAACTGGAAACTCTAGAAAGATGGATCAATGAACATTTTCATATATGGTGGACGGGGATGGGGCCAAATAGAAGGGGAAACGCTGGGTTAGGTAAGTAGCTAGGGGAATGGTAATAGACCCAGTATTCAGATACTTGAAAAAAATGTTATTATACTAAAATTCAGAACAGTTCAGTGCTGATGAGGGGTTGTAGGGGTAGCCAGACATTATCTAGCCACTATTTCCTTGGACGATTTTCCAAGTGTAGGAAAATAATAAGTGGATGAACTCTTGAACAAAGAGTTCAGAAAGAAGACTACTTCTGAGGGTTTAGAAACTATCAGAGTCTTTGTTGTTCTCATAGAAATGGAGACAGAGAAATTAGAATCTCTAAGCATCAGGGGTCTGATGTGAAGAGAAGCATAAAGAAATGATTCAATACATATATGAAAATGTAGGTATCTTATTATTCACATGTGATGAGGCCAAGAGATCAAGAGATGACTGTCACTGAAAATATAGTTTGCTATACTCACAGATCTTTAGAAGATAGGGGACACTATGTCATGGGGGAAATGGCACACATAAAGAAGCATCAAAACTGGTTAGAGGGTAGAGGGATTGAGAGGGAAATGTCATCAAATGACTTTATTGTGGCTTTCATGAGAATAAATGGGCAAGAAAGGGAAGCCAGTTTAGAACTGACTAGTTTGAATAATAGCAGCAGGCTCTGGGGTGTGAGGGCTATCCTTATTTTTCTGGTACCTGACTTTGGATTGATTGGGGCAGAGCAACAGTGGCCCAGAGTGTAAGAGCCCAATAAAAAAAGTTGTTTGGGGGATTTAGGCTCTGGGTTTGTTTATTTGCGTGTGAAAGCTGTGTTTGTGTGTAAGTCATTATCTGACATACAAGATGAGAATCTAAGAACTAAATAGAAATCCTGGGAGCAGAAAGGAGATTCTTGTAGCCTTGTAGGGCTTAGGCACAATCCTTAACCCATTGTATGAAAGGGCTAGTTAACAGCTTAAGCTCAGTTGGAACTGACTGCTAGAAGGTTTTTTCATGGCAGTCAGGTAGTAGAAGTAGACGGAGCTGCATTAAAACAGCAACTTGACCTCAATGCAGTTCAATCTCTAATTGGTTTAAGATGAATAGCCCAAATTCTAGCAAAGAAAATTATAAATTTTGTCTAAAATAAGAAAATATTATTGAGACACTATAGTTTTCATATACAATATTCAAATTTCAATGAAATTTTACCAATACCAGGCACACCAAAAGACAGGACCAGATCATTAAAAACAGAAGAAAGAATACACAAATTAATAGTCCCATATTGATACAGATATTGAAGAGAATAACAAAGATTTTAAGATAACTGTGATATATATGATTGAAGTATAAAGAAAATAATGAGGAAAAGAGACTAATGGAAGAATTTCATCAGAGAATTAGAATGTATAAAAATGAGTAAAATAGAAATTTTAGAACTAAAAATAATGTAATTGAAATGAAGAACTTACTGGTTCAGAATAGAATAATTGATTAATAAATAGGAAGATAGATCATCTTAAAAATCTAGGATCCAGGCCAGAGAAAAAATTATGTAGATAATTCGTATCAGAATGTAAAAGCTGGATGGGAAAAAAAATGAAAGATCTAACATATGTTCAATTTACATTTTAGAAGGTGAAAAGAAAAGGAAGGTACTGAAGAAATACTGAAATTTACCAAAAATTCTCCAAACCTAAATTAAAACATTAATGTACAGATTCAGAATCACTATAAACCTAGATGGAATATGCATAAAGTAAACCACTCTGAGGCTTATCAGGATAAAAATGCAAAACCAAAGCAAAACAGTAGCCAGGGGAAAAAAAAAATCCATTTTCTTCAAAATAACAGGGATGACAAACTAATTTTTTTTTAAAGAGAAATAATGGAAGCCCAAAAGTAATCCAATGAGATTATTTAAATGCTTGAAGAAAATGAAAAACAAACACAAAGAATTTATTGTTAACACACCATTACTAAAGGAAATGCTAAAGTGATTCTTTAGAAAAAGAAAAGAGGGATCCTTGGGTGGTGCAGCGGTTTGGCGCCTGTCTTTGGCCCAGGGCACGATCCTGGAGACCCGGGATCGAAACCCACATCGGGCTTCCGGTGCATGGAGCCTGCTTCTCCCTCTGCCTGTGTCTCTGCCTCTCTCTCTTTCTCTCTCTGTGACTATCATAAATAAATAAAAATTTAAAAAAAAAATAGAAAAAGAAAAGAATTTTAGACAAAAACATTACAATTCAAATACCTTTGAGGATAAATATGTAGATCAATTTAAATAAATATTGATTCAAAAGCACAATAATAGTAATATTAACAAGAGTTAATATTACTATTAACTATTATAATACTATATAATATAACTATTAAATTATAATATAATATAACTATTATAATACTATATAATACTGCTGGAAATACTAATATAATATGAAATAATTACATACTGTTAAATTACAAGATGACACAAAAGAAGGGAAGCTAGTAAATGGATTAAGTACTTTAGGGTTCTAAAAAATCAGAGAAATTTTTAAATTATTTTTATTAGGCTCAAATTATTTGAGAATGCATGATATAACAGTTAGCTTAACCTCTGGATAAATAACAACGAAATGTACAATCAAGATACTAATAGAAGAAACAAATAATTAAATATAATTGATTAAATCAAAAGAGGAAAAGAAAGGGATGAAAGGCATATATAGCAGGTGTATCAAATAAAAAGCAAATAGTAGGATAGATTTAAGCTCAATATAGAACTTATTTTAAATGTAAATGGACAGGGGTACCTGGGTGGCTCAATCGGTTACATGACCTCCTGATTTTGGTTCAGGTCATGATTTCAAGGTCGTGGGATAGAGACCCACATTGGGTTCTTTGCTTAGTAGAGTCTGCTGGAAATTCTCTCCCTCACACTCCCTATGTCCCTCATCCCAGCTCTCAAATAAATAAGTCTTTAAAAAAATTAACATGAGCAAAATACCCTAGTTATAAGACAAATGTCAGGCTACTTAAAATCTAAATGCTAATACATTTGGTGTAAGGAATTTGATAAAATCCAATATTCAATAACAATCATTCATGGTATATAGGAAAAATAAAAATGAAAATATAAACAAACCAGGAATAGAAGAATACTTTCTTAATCTGAATAGGATTATGTACAAAAATTCTTCAGGAATCATTATACTAAGTAATGAATTGTTGAAAACATTTTTCTAAAGCTAGGGAATGAGAAAAGTTTATAACTGCCTTCATTTTACATTTCACTGGGCAGTCTAGCTAGAGCAATATAACAGGAGGAATAATTAAATTTATAATGATTGACATGAAAGGAAATAAATTGGAATTATTCATCATAGGTTGATGGTTTGTGTAGAAACCCAAAAAATTTTCTGGATGAACAGAGATAAATTTAGCATTATAACAAAATTAAAAATGATAATTTAATGTACTTGGAACAAAAACATCAAAAAATAGAATTTATACAATTTATTCTAATATTAGCAAACACCAACAGAGCCACCCAGGTACCCCCCACCCCCCCATTTCAGTTTTAAAAGACTCAAAAACTACATGGGTATCCTGGCTGGGCTTAGGGCTCAGCTCTGGGCAATGAACAGCAGTGCATGTAATAGGGTCATGGGTTGAAATGGAAGAGCCCAAGGGACCATAGGACTGGAGTGGCTTGACAAATCATGTGTAAAAACATGGGGCTGCTTTTCCCAATACAATAGGAAAGTCTCTCACGTAATCAATCAGTGGATATTCATTGTGATAGAGACATTGATGATCATAAGAGTGGTGGTGGTCCAGCGACCCTTATTTAGTTGATCTAGCTATGATTGTTGCTGAGAACAATGCCTGGGGAGAATTTGGCATGTAACTATTCTCCAGATAGTTAAAATCTAGTTGGGAGACAATAATATATTAAAGCATGAATAAAATATGACTCTTCACAAGAATATTGATATAAAGAAATGCAACAAAATAATCATTGAATTATCCCCCAAATAAGCTTAAATTTTAAATAAATTTTTTATATTAACTGGAAAATGAGTAATTTTAAAAAGCATCTGACATGATTTTATTTTTGATTAATAATTTATGAAAAATATTATTATATTGTGGAAATATCCCATTTTTCATCAAACATCTTCCCACTATCCTTAGAATCCACTGATGATCACCATGTCTATCAGCTACCAATATGATGGCTGCCAATTAGTAACTATATAGTTTCTATCCTTTTTCTACATTTATTAGTCAGTTTTCCTGTGTAAGCAGTAGCTTACAGATATACATACATGGGCAGCCTGGGTGGCTCAGCGGTTTAGCGCCGCCTTCAGCACAGGGCCTGATCCTGGAGACCTGAGATTGAGTCTCACATCAAGCTCCCTGCATGGAGCCTGCTTATCCCTCTGCCTGTGTCTCTGCCGCACTCTCTTTCTCTGTGTCTCACATTAATACATACATACATACATACATACATACATACATACATACATACAATCTAAAAAAAAGGATACATATATTTATACATACATATATATTTAGCTTAATGGATTTCTCTTTTATTCCGCGTTGTAGTCTGAGACTCATTTGTTTTTGATTCTGATATTGTCCCAAATTTCGCCAGTGGGACCCCCTTCAATATGGTTCCTGTGTTTTCTTAAGCTCCATTACCGTTTGAATACTTCCTTACTCCTTATACCTTAGCCCAACAATATTCCAAGCTCAATTTATACTTTTCTTGTGCAAGTCCTGAAATTTCTGCAAAGCTCCCTGGTTCTTTTAGTAGAAGATGGTATTAGACACTAATTTCCTGGCACCTGATGTGCCCAGAGCTTCCGAGCCTTTGCAATAGACAGAACTAAGAAATAGGTACATATATATAGACATTGATACATAGTCGATCCTCATTATTCATGGGTTCCATTTTTGAAAATTTGCCTGACTTCTTAAAATTTATTTGTAACCCCCAAGTCAATACCTGGGTGCTTTTGTTCCATTCATGGAATGTATTAAATGATAAAAACATTCAGTTGCCCTACACACACATTTCTGGCTGAGATTGAACGAGGCAATGCTGTCTTCTTATTTCAAGAAGAGACTGTATTATAATACAAACAAGTATCCTTTTTGCAGTTTATTTAGTGCTATGTTTTTTGCATTTCGCTCTTTTTTTGGTAATTTTGCTGCTTACAATGGCCACCAAGGGTAGTACTGAATTAAGTGTAAAAAGGTTGTAATATACCTTGCAGAGTAAATACATGTGTTAGATAAGCTTAGTGAATTTTAATGTCATTGGCCATGAATCAACTATATATATATATATATATTACATAGGTATCTTTAAATAAAAAAACACATAAAACGAAGTTATGTATTGACCAGTTGATGAATGTAACCAGAGGTTTGCAGGAACCCGCTATTGTCTTCCTAGGAGCGACAGCTCAGTGTTTGCTAATTTCATGTTAACAGCAATTCTATGGAACAAAGCTACCATGGTAACGCGCAAATATACATATATACATATACAAACACATAAATACACGTCTGCAGCCATTGTTATTTCTGTGTGTGTGCATGTATAAATGCAATCTATGAGTTCATGCCAATCTTTCCAATACTTCCCAATTTCAATTCATTAGGCCACGATCTTTTTCAGCTCTTTACCTTTCCATAACTCCTAATTCCTTCTCAGACACTAAGAACCTTGACTCCCACAATCCTCAATATACTTACGTACCTGTTCAATTTCTTCCAAATCACAACCATTTTGACCCTCTTTTTCACCATCTTCTTCACAGGCCACATCTGTGCCTGGTCTCTGCATCTCACTGCTTCGCTGGCGACGGGGAACTTCCTGGAAAGCATCCATGGAACACCTTTGACCTTAGTGTCTCCTTAGAATCCTCAGGTTTGGGATCATTGTGCTGTGCCTTAGTCCTCGTCAACTCTACCGGGCTTTGAGGATGACATTGCCTCATCCCACCTGTCATCCCGAGTAGAAGAGAAGGTGGGAGGGGATGGGAAGATGTTTAAAAAAATGGAAAAGGAAGATGGGAAGACAAGGAAATGCAGGGAAAATTTATGACATATTTACAACTAAAAGAACACCCTGAAGTCAGCAAAAGTAAATATGTTTATCTGTGAGGGATAAAAATGTATACATACAATATGGAAGGAAAGATAAAAGGTAGAATAGGCACTGAAGAGTGAAACATCATAGAATACATGTAACTGTACAGCATAAACAATTTTAAAGCTCCCTTTAAACCTAACTAATAATAATAAACCTAAAATATAAGATCTATGGTGGTGACCATGATTCACCTCTAAGACTTCATTACTTCCTTGACTTTTTCTTTTTTTAGAGAGAGAGAAGGCAAGAACAGGGTCAGAGAGAAAATCTTAAGCAGGCTCCACACTCACGGAGCCTAATGTGGGGCTTAATCTCACAATCCTGAGATCATGACTTGAGCTGAAACTAAGAGTCTGATGCTCAACTGACTGAGCCACCCAGGCACCCCCTTCCTTGACTTTTCAAAATCTTTCCTAAGCATAAGCCAGTATATAAATTCATACCTCTTGTTTAAACATACATTAGAAATGCAGGTGAAAAAAAAAAAAAAGAAATGCAGGTGAATTTTCAGGAACCATACAAGTAGTTTGACAACATACCATAGAGAGAAACTCTGCTCATGAGTGATAGGATACTGACTTAAATAAATAAAACCCTAAGTATTTATCACAAATGGCATTGGGATCAAATATACATTCTGTCAAAACCATTTTTTTTACCCTGTTAAAACTTTCTTTCTTTCTTTTTGTTTTTAAATTTTATTTAAATTCTAGTTAGTTAACATACAGTTAAAATTTTACATTTAAAAGTAATGTGAGGAACACCTGGGTGGCTCAGTGGTTGAGCATCTGCCTTCTACTCAGGTGTGATCCCAGGGTCCCAGGATCGAGATCCACAAGGAGCCTGCTTCTCCCTCTGCCTATGTCTCTGTCTCTCTCTCTGTGTCTCTCATGAATAAATAAATAAAATCTTTTTTAAAAAATGAAGTAAAAGTAATGTGAAATATTAGTATTCATGCTTTCTCAGAATGTGTGAACTATAGTGAAAAATTAAACTCTGGGATAAGAGTGTTTGGAGAAGGAAAAAAAAGCACTTTCTTGAGAACATTAATATTCACTTACAAAACCACCTGAGATGTCAGCAATACTTTCAAATAACTTTGCTTTTTTTCATACGCCAGAAGAGATACAATTTAAGGGATTTGAAAATATCTTTACTTTTCATACTTAGAATGCTTTGTTTCTGTTCCCTAGGGAAACTTTTCATACTCACTACACTGGTGGTGCTAGCAGCAAAAAGAACAGAGATTATAAGAGTAACTTCTTATGTATCAGGCATTATCCTAAGCACTTTACATGACATTATTTAATCCTCATAACAATATTATGAAGTAGATACTATTGCTCCTCTCACTTTAATAGGTGATTGAGGACAAAACGGTGAAAGTGACTTGCCCAATTTCACACCATTAGTAAGTGGAAGAAGTCTGGTTTCAAATCCATTAACTAGGACTCAAGAACCTGTGTATATAGCCCAGTCCACATCCTCCCCTCCTGTATTAATGAAATGTAGGGCGAATCTTAGTCCTTTAAGATACACTTAAACCCCACTTTATACCATAGACATTTTTTAAAACTGTTGAATAATCTTTTTTTTTATTTTTACAAATTCATCACCTGTTTTGATGCACTAGATTACTGAATAGTCAAATAAAGCAACGATTAAGTCTTTATGAAAAGGTTGACTATTTGCTTTATGACTTACATTTTGTATTTTTGAGTTGAAATATAGCAGATTTGTTTAAAACAAGACACATTAGAGAAAATGGTACATAAAATGGACTAATCAGATCGGTAGTAACTAATATTCAGAGTCCTCAATGTTTTGAAGGACAGTAAAAAGAAAAGACAAAAGCACTTAGTACACATTGTTGCCATGACTGGATTTTGGATGTGATACAATAACAAAGCATCATTGTTGAACTGAAGAGCTTTGAGACAATCTCGGAAATTCCATTAAATACTTACAATTTAAAGATATTTTTAATCTTAAAGATCATTATTTTTAAGTCATAACAATGGGCAGTGATAACCAAATTGTTACCTTTCTTCCATGGGTTGTTTTTTACAGAAGTTTGATAGATAACCTTTTCTTTGGGAAATGTCAGTATTACACTGCCCTCTACTCATTTCACTTTGTTCTTTGGGAGGGAAAAATTGAATGCCATTTACTTTGTACCTGAGTTTTCTGTGAGTACTCACACATTCCTCCATTATTTTGACTAAGAAAATATTTTATTTTATTTTATTTTATTTATTTTATTTTATTTTTATTTTATTATTTCAGAGGGTGCTTGTATGGGCAGGATGAGTACAGAGGGAGAAGGATAGAATCTTAAGCAGACTCCTTGTTCAGCATGGAGCCCAATTCAGGGCTTCTCTCATAACCCTGAAATCATGATCTGAGTAGAAATCAACAGTCAGATACTTAACTGACTGAGCCACCCAGGTGCCTCGAGAAGACCATTTTTATTTTTTTTTCTTTCAGTAAGAAACAGTTATTAAGAAAACATCTTTTTTAAAGATTTTATTTATTTATTTATTTATTTATTTATTTATTTGCTTCCTTATTTATTTATGTATTTGAGAGAGAGAGAGAGAGAGAGAGCAGAGGGAGGGGCAGAGAGAGGGGGAGAGAGAAAACCTTCAAGCAGACTCCTCACTGAGTACAGAGCCCAATGCAGGACTCAATCCCAAGATCCTGAGATCTTGACCTGAACTGAAATAGAGTCAGACACTCAACCAACTGAGCCACCTACACACCCCAGAGATCCCATCCTTTTATTGAATCTGATCTGTTTCTTTCCTAAGAAAGAAGTATAGCTTTTAACCACCTTAGGCTAGACACAAAGGCTAGAGAAGCCTGGCATTCCCCTCATAAAAGGCCAGAAGGGGCTAATGTTGGGTTTTTCCTTCTCCCATGCTGAAAGCCAGAGCAGGATGGATTTGGGTATTTTTATTTCTCAGGTTGGTTAGGTTATAGGAAAACCCCACATAGTTAGGGCCCAACCTGGCCACCTGGATTGGTTTTAAAGCTGTGCTGACAGCCTTTTTTGTCTCCTTTTGGTATTCACAACAGCCAGGGACATGATTTTTATGTATTTTAAACCACATTAAAAATAAAGAGTCTGTTGCCTTAAAAAAAAAAAAAGTTAGGCTCTGGTAAGTGTTTCTTTTGAGGCCATTTCGAAATGGCCAATTTCCCATCTGTCTATCTGAACGAGAAGATTTTTTTCTGACTTCACTGTGAGACCTTGGTAGGGCTCGTGGAGATAAAACTCAAGGAGTGTGAAGTTCCCCTTAAGACTGCACCAGCCTGGGGTTTTACACTCAGGCTTGGCCATAACGAGCTTAAAAAAAATGATCCATTGCAATTTTCGTTTTTCTACACCAGTACTGGTGCCCATCGAAGTTTTTGCTCTAGGTTTCTACTCCAGCAAGCTGTGATCTCTGTGTCTATCTGTATTCCAAATTTGCCCTATGTATTATACCGATTGGGGTTTTTGAGATTTGTCCTGCATGACTGACCACCTCAACCTGCACACTGATGCAGGCAGGTTAAAGAATGTTGTTTGTGAGATGTATACTGCCTAAGTGACCTTGGGAGCCTGAATAGTTGGCATTAACTGGCCTCCAGGTCAGAACTGGCTAAGAGCTATAAATTTTGCCTTAAATCCCCACTGGCTCCAGGTTGGACTGGCTTCCCTGGAATGGATCCAGGAGGGGAGACAAACACATATGGCTCAGGCCCCTTAAATATGTAAAGACATGATGGTATAAGAATGCGACTTGTGCCAAACCGCACGTAAGTGAACAAATGTTTAACTCCTGTCATTAGTCCTATAACTACAGCCCTTATGGTGATGGTCAACTGGAAGTCTCACCTGAGGGGAGGACACTCCACTCAGACCTCTCTGGACTCCAGCTTGGCTGTGTCTCCACTGGGCTTCCCCAGCTGTTGAGGTTGGATGTTGTAAGTATCCAGTTTGATGTAACTCTGTCTTATTCTCCTTTACGGCTTACTATTTCCCTCATGTATGCATAGATTTCCCTTTTCTTCATTCTGCTTCTATTATATTTTTATAATATCAATAAAATTTTCCCCCTTTGAAACTGAGAATACCACTGCCATGAATCTTTTCTTTAGAACATCCCATGACCTTCAGTTCTCTAAGGTGCCAAAGAAGGGTTGTTGATTTTCAAGGTGTTCAGTTTACATCTTGTTGTAAGGGTGAGCATGATGACTTTCAACCTTCTTCTATATGAGATCAGAAACCAACTATTTCTTTTTAAAAAAAGATATTTTATTTATTTACTCATGAGAGACACACAGAGAGAGGAGAGACATAGGAAGAGTGATAAGTGGGACTGTGGTAAGCGATAAGTCCTGTGGGACTCGATCCCAGGACCCCGGGATCACACCCTGAGCCAAAGGCAGATGCTCAACCATTAAGCCACCCAGGTGTCCGTCAGCTATTTAACTTTTTAAATGAAGCATACTAATGTCAATAAGAATCAAGATTTTCTAGTGTAAGCCTCTGTTTAATCCCTCAAAAATAACAAATCCCCCCCCCCACACACACACACTGGGGTCTTCATTTAAGTTGGCCCTCTGCTTTAAATACTCTTTCCATGACAACCTGCTACTCTTTCTTCAGGTCACATCTTAAATGACTCTTCATTGGAGTATTTCCCTAACATCTCAGATTAATATTGTTTGAAAATTTATGCATTTTCACATCAACCTGTGTTTCTTCAATTTAGATGAGCAATGACGATAATAGATTATGTATATGCAAATATCTATTTATAGGATTTCTCTCCCAATATACTGTGAAACTAGGGCCTGTGTCTCTTATTCTTCTTTTAGTCACCTATACACAACATACTTCTATTGCATGCCATAAAAAATCGATGCAAAAAAAAATCGATGCACAGTTACATGAAGAAATGTATGAGTGAAGAAGTATTCCTTTTTTCAAAAGGGGCAGCGGCAATCACACTAGTCAAGCTAGAAAGAATATTATCATCTATTTTTTTGAAAGACAGCAATGCAAATCTTGCCCAAAATATTCCATTCAATAAATGTAAGCTTCAAGTTATTATATTTGATTAAACATAAGACTGAAAATAGGTTTCACAGGTCCAGGCATATCAGAAATACAATTGTAATATGAACACTCTTATTCATTAATTCCAAGACATTTTACTACATTCCTCTCATATGTGCAGCAGATATTATAAGTTCATTTTATAATTGAATTTGAATTCTGACAATTACGGGGGCACAAAAATGAGTAATGGGAATCACTAGAAAGTTTCTTAGAGATTTTCCATGGCTCTTTTTCCTATTCAACTTTCTTCAAACATTCATTAATGAACATCTCTGCAGAAGATGTTTTAATCAGTGACATTTTAAACAACTGTGTTCAGGGGGCTCAGTTGCCTAAGTGTCTGACTCTTGGTTTCAGCTCAGGTCATGATCTGAGGATCATAAGATCAAACCCCCCTATCAGGGCTCCACATTCTGTGTGGAGTCTGCTTGAGATTCTCTCCTCTCTCTCTACACCTCCCCTGTGCATGTATGTATTCTGTTTCTCAAATAAAAAACAAAAGAAAATATTTTTTAAAAAATGTGTTCAGCATGCTTTGCTCAGAGATTCATATTTGTTGATCCATGTTCTCCAGAGGATAGTAACATACCAGTAAGAACCTGAATCAATGAAGGCAAACCCAAAGCAAGGCAAAAAGAGGCAAGACAAAAAACATTAGATCTGTATTTAGGTCTCTGAAGACATCATTTCTTTTCTATTTATCCTGGGAAAATGCCTCTAAAAATCTACAGAGGCACCATAAGAATGAACAGAACTAAAATTAAATTATAGATGCATTTACAGTTTATATTGAGTGCTACATACATAATCATCTCTGATATTTTTCAATGTCATGCAAATATATTTTATATCCTATATGTTGAAAATAACATTTACAGAAAATACAGTATATACTTCATAGAAGAAAGGATACCTAGGATATAGTACTAGATTTGCCAAGTAAGTAGATTCCAAAGCTAAAGAAGTTTAACTGAAACATCAGAAATTTAGGCTAAAATTAGTTATATATTAGACTCTTTAATTCATATTATGGAAAACTAATATAGATATATTTCATTAATTTTAACTTACACATAATCAATTTAGATAAGCATCAACAGTATGATATTAAAAGAAAAAGCATACATGGTAAAATGATATTTATGTATATGTGAAAAACAAAAATTATAGATATCATTTACATATAGTGAAGTATGAAATCAAACAAGAAAATGTAGTACACCAATTCTAAGGAAAAGAAAAAGAAGAGGGGGAGGGCCTTATCTAAGTTTGTAACTTTTGCTATTTTTAAAAATGCAAAAATAATTTTATTTTGATTTTGTTTTAAATATTTTATTTATTTATTCATGAGAAACACAGAGAGAGGCAGAGACACAGGCAGAGGGAGAAGCAGGTTCCCTGTGGGGAACCCAATGTGGGACTGGATCCCAAAACCCTGGGATCACCACCTGAGCCAAAGGCAGATGCTCAACTGCTGAGCTACCCAGGTGCCCCTCCAAAAATAATTTTAATGTTAATGTCATAAAATATTAATGTCTGCTTAATCTAAGTGGTAGACATAGTGGTAAATGTTAGATTATTTTTATGTAATTGACATATATCTACTATCTATCTCAGATACATAGATTAAAATGATTAAAAATTTCCCACTCATAATTAGCACTCATTTCTGCACTCATTTTTTTCTTGATAATTCAGTCTCAGTTGAGGAAACAAAGCCAATAACTTGGCATAGAAAGCATTCCATTATAAACTCTAGAATATTGTTATTTATTTAAATGTAACCAGATTTCTGGCTTCATTTAAATCCATTTTTTAGAAGTTAAATGTAGATATATCTTCTATGAAATACAAATGTTTTGTAAAACTTGTGAACTCCTTAGTGACTCCCATTTATTTGAAGTATAAATTACATAAGGGTTTTGTAGACCTTTAAGAATGGCACATTACGGTACATTCTAAAATAGCATTCCTGGGGCACCTGGGTGGCTCAGTGGATTAAGCATCTGACTCTTCCTTTTGGCTGAGGTCATGATCTCAGGGTCATGAGATCCAGCCCTGAGGTGAGCTCTGGGCTCAGCTCAGAGTCTGCTTTCTTCCTTTTCCTCTCCCTCCCCTTCGGCCCCTCTCCTCCATGCTTCTGCTCCATGTCCTGCATACATGCTCTTTCTTTATAATGATGAAAGAAAGAAAGAAGAAAGAAAGAAAGAAAGAAAGAAAGAAAGAAAGAAAGAAAGAAAGAAAGAAAGAAAGAAGAAAGAAAGAAAAAAAGAAAGAAGAAAGAAAGAAGAAAGAAAGAAAGAAAGAAAAAAAGAAAGAAAATATTTAAAAAATAAAAATAAAATAGCATTGCCTTTATGTTTTATTTTGACTTTTCAAGAAATTGAGTATTTACATAGTATTTTATTTAAACTTAACATATAAGCCTGAAATGGTTTCATACATTAATAAATTCAAATTTATATTTTGAAATTTTTATTTTATACTTTAAAAATATTATTATGCTTTAAGTTCTAATTATATCTTCAAATGTAAATTTTTCTTACAATGTTTTGAAAAAGTAATGATCACATGAGTGGAATTAGGCTGCCAATCTGAGTATTCTTGGCATGGTCTAAAGAAATTCTCATGATCTGGAGCAAGCTTTCGGGCATAGAAGCAGAAACATGACAGGTGCCTGGGGCAGGAGGCTGTCAGCCTGCTCCAAAACTGTTCCCTGCAGTTTCAAGTGAACCCAGATGTGGGCTCAGAAATATGGGACATTGGCAACATGTGGTTCAGTACTACACATACATGCTACAACCTAGAAAAACTTATCAAAGGGTATGAATGAAATTAAACTTTCTTCAGTATCCAGAGACAACCAGAGTTACTGCTTTCTTGATCATTTTTTCCAGACATAGTCCATGTAGAAGGAAACATGTGTCAACATACGGTATATATTTCATATATACTATATTTAGTTTTCATGAAATTTATTGCATACTATACACATTGTTTAGTACTTTGCAATTTTATTTAAAACTGTAGCCAGGGCGTTAAGGCATAAAGGCATAAAGAGTACAGCATGGTAATAATATATTTGGAGATGCCTTTTAAATTTTAAGTTGTAGTATTCCTTCCTATGGATGTATCAGATTTTGATCTGATCTGTTCTTTAATGTTGCATCTTTAGGTTGTTTCTACTTTTTGCCATTTCAAGAAATAATATAATTTGCATATTTGCACATGTAATATTTGAAATATATGTGATTATATCTCTAATTCTCCAATTATTAATGTCCAGATTTTAATCTAAATTGTATTTAGTATCAGTATATAGTACATCAGAACTATCATAAAGCTTGTTATCTTAGGGTAAAAAAATCTGGTATACAACATTTCATTTTGCGTTTCGAAATATTTTATACACACGCACACATACATATAATCAGAAATCCTATAATTAACTAACAAACATTAATAAGGCATGTGTTGACTACAGCTTTTTTCCTAAAATAGCTACACTTGAAATTTTTTTAAAGTTAGCTGTTGTGGAATTCTTTATTATAGAATTCTTTATAAAATATTTATTTCTCTGATTTTTAAACATTAAAGATACTTAATATAACCCAACATTTTGGATGACTCGGGTTCATCAATATGAATTTCAACACTTAAAGCTTTTTATCTTTGTATTATGTGGTCCATATTCTAATGATTCTTATTGTTAAGCTTTCATAATATTTTTGAACATCTCTGCTACTTTTAGGTTATCTCTCATTAAATTACTGAAAATATCTTTCAGAGCTTTCATGCACTTATTTGACAAATTGTTACCTATGTGTCAAACATGGTTCTAGATCCTGGGGATTCATCAATGAGCAAGTGGGGAGCCTCTCTGTCTTCATGGAGTTTATTTTTCACAGGGAAGTTAGATAATAAACATTTGCTGTAGTCTGGGATACTAGATAAAACTTATTTGCCCTGAGTTTTAGTGGGTAATAAAGCTCCAGAACTTTGTTTGATAGAAAACCTTTCTTATAAAACAATGTATTTTAGTTTGACAACATTCTTTCTTTGATATTCTAGCCAAGTAGAACATGGTAGAAACATTTATATTGAAATATCTTGGATGGGTATTAGAATCTTATCTGTTTTACACTATAACTGTCAGAATTAGAGAGATGTGACCAGAAGCATTGAATATTATATTCATGGATTCTGATAGAACTTTTCATTTCTTTCTTTGACAAATACTTAGAAAGTAAAAGAAAGGAAAAATATTGAAGGCAGGGAACATTGTGTGTTATATTACTTTAGTTTTTATAAAAACCCTATAAAACAGGTAATATTATTTTATAGATTTTTTTTTTTAAATCTGAAGCCTAAATAGGTTATATGGCTTTTCCAATGTCATACACCTAAGTGGGAGGGAGATACCTTCCAGGATTCAAAACAAAGCTTTCTTCAATAAGCTTCAAATAAACTAACAAAGAGTCTAGATTTTTCTGGTACTATATGTTGTGTGTCTAGTAGGTTGATTGGTGGGTGGAACAGTGTGACAGGGAGGCAGATACAAACATTCCACAGAAAGTTGGCAGGCTCTCAGGTGGTCTGAGGAACATAACAAACAGGGCTTTACAGTCATAAAATTAACATTTCCCAAGCATAGACATAACTCTAGGGAGTTTATACCATTGTCTCTAGGATGCAATTCAGTTCTGATCTAACTGGTTTATATATACAGAAATACTCATTCACCAACATGAGCATTCTATGTCTGCTTCTCCCTGTGAGTTACTCTTTGCATATTTACTCTATAATTACAAATTGATTTTCTGCTGGAAGAATAGTAAAAGCCCCTCTTTTTCTGGTCTATTTCCAAACTAAATTAGAAGATGCTATTTCCCAAAGTTCCCCAGAAATTAATAACACCTAAAAACCATATGTCAAGTTATAGCTATGATTTCTTATGGGTAAGTAAAGAAGGGCAGGGAATAGTTACTTTACAACTTTTCTTTTTCCTAATTTTCAATGATTATAAAATTCACTAGGAGATAAAATTCATCCTCAAATTCATATGTAAGTATAAAAATATCCACCACTTCCTTTAAAGCAAAGTACATATTTTTAACAAGTATTCCCACACAAGTATTTAGTTTTTAACTAAAAAATCATCAATTAACAATTTTAATAATAATAATAGTAGTAGTAGTAGTAGTAGCAGTAGTAGTAGTAATAGTAGTATTTGTAGTAGTAGTAAGTATAGTTTTTGGGTAACTTGTATGACTAGACTTAAAACTTAATAAATGATCTCACTGAACATTTACTCAATATACCTGTGACTCAAGATATTTATAAGCTAAATCTAAGTAAACTTGACCCTACCTACAACCCTCAACTCAAGTGACAGACAGAAAAAGCAATGGTAGTTTATCTTCCCCCAGTTCTGACACCCTCACATCTACTGATACTGGTTCTATTGTGGATTTGTGCCTCAATTCAGTCCAAACCTTAATAAGTCACCAATTATTCTGTATTTTGGCAAAACACAAACTGAGACAGTCACATTTCTTAGTCTTGGAAATTAAACTAGGACCTATTAAGAGAGAAATCAGTTCAGTGGTTCAGCAGATTTGGTCATGAAAAAAAAAAAACCTGGGATTTTATGTCATGGTATATACAATAAGTAAGGTAAAAGTTGGAAACTATCAGTAAGTAAGAGTTATTTGGTGGAAGCAGAATAAATAAAGGCAACTACTTGGAAATATATATGAAAGAGAAAACGCAGAATGTAGAAAGAAGACTCTAATCCCAAAAGAAATTGTCTCACATAAGACCTCATGGTTTAAGAGTTCAGTTGCCGTGGATTAAGAATTAGCCTCTTGTTCATCCTCCCTAATGAAGACAAGAGGTACTGCAAATTCTTTCCATGGATCTTGTTGCCTTTTCCTCCCCTTATTATTAAAGGATTGTTTTTAAAAACAACCCCACCCTGACTCAGGCCTAAGAGACAGATATTATTATCCTTATTTACAAAAAAGAAATTGAGATTTAGAGTGTTTATGACGTTTTCTAAGGTTTTGTAGTCCAAAAGAGGCAGAGATAAAATTTGAGGCCAAGTTTATCTGCCTCCAAATTCTGCACACCACACCACTACATTTAATTTTTTCCCCATTATGCATTGTTCCTACTCTTCTTTATTGAAATCTTGATTTAGACAGTTGAACATGAGTTTGAAAATTATAGTTTTCCACAGAATGTTACTGAAATTTACTCAATCAACTGTTGCTTATACTAAAAAAAAGTAAGTACTTGTTGAATGTAGAATGTACTAATTTAGTAAGAATTACAGTGTTATATTAATTTTAAAGTTTATAGGAAACTTCCATTTAGAATGCCACTAAGCCTAAATAAAGTGCATGGATATCTTTTAAAAGATTTTATTTATTTATTTATTTTGAGAGAGAGAGAAAGAGCAGAGCAAGAGGTAGGAGCAGAGAGAGAAGCAGGCTCCCTGCTGAGCAGGGATTCCCACGAGGGGCTGGACCAGGACCCCAAAATCATGACCTGAGCCGAAGGCAGATGCCCAACTGACTGAGCCACCGAGGCACTCCTATTTGATATTTTTATATTTCTTTACTAACAGAACTAACTAGTTGGATCCTGGTGTGGAATGTTCATTAGGATTTATCTTCATATTGAAGGAGGAACCTCTCTGATTAGAACTAATCCTGAGGAAACAGAGAAACAGTCAAAAAGAAAAGACTCCTCAACCATTAGTAATTCGGGGTAGAGTATGGAGTTGGTGTAATTGTAGATTTTCTCAATTTTGGCACTATTGGCATTGAGACACGGTTCTGCTGAGGGGGAGAGGAATTTGGGGAAAGTTGCCCACCTCCCCAGGAAACACAGAGCTGTTTCAGTTCGTTGAAAAATCCCAGACACGATGATCTGTTTTGTAGCAGTGATTCTTATAAGACAACTTCACTGTTCACTTTGTGCTGGTAGGATGAAACCCTGGATCTTGGAGAAGAGAAGCTACAAATATTGCAAATAAAAACCGACTTTGGGAAGATGCTAGGACAGAGATGCTAGGATCTAGATATCCTCTATGAATGTGCTGCATATCTTCTGGAAATGCCATAAAACTGTCAAGGAAAACACTGAAGATATTTGTAATAACCACTTGGAGAAAAATAAAAGCAATATCCAGAACATTACTTTTTTTCTAGCCTTTTAGTTGTAACTTTTATATTTTTTGTCTAATGACAATCATGGAGATTTTTTAAAAGATCTTTGATTTATTACTGCCTAATTTCAGTATTTTGCCAGTGCACAAAAATGCAAAAACAGTTTGTACTATTTAACATCCTCTCCCATCTTACAATTATTGTCTTATATTTTGCTTAACATATTATATAAGTGGCATTTCCCTCATTTTTAAAGATCTATCAATATTAAATTACATATGCCCAAGCATGTGTATTCTTCATGATGATCCTTCATGCTTTTCCAACTGCTCTGTATGCCTGAGATTCTTTTTCTTCAACCTTGTAAAGGTTCATTTTGAGAAGATCTTCTGGTAATGAATTATTTCAGTAAATAATTGTTTCCATCATTTAAAGGGTCTTTTCACTACATATAGATTTCTAGATGGTCAAGATTGTCATTGATGTTTACTTTAAATATTTTAAAGATGTTGCTTTATTATGAGTTGGCTTCTATGGTTGTTGATACAATTTAACCATCAGTCTTGTTTTCCCTTTGAGATTATTTCTCTGACCACTTAAAAAAATGTTCCTTTTGTCTTGGCATTCAGGATTTGACTATGATAGGCCTAGATGTACTTAACTTTTTATTTATCCAAATTGGGTTTTACTAAACTTTATAAACATACAAGTTGATAGCTTTCATCTGATTTAAAAAATTCTAGGCCAGAATTTCTCTAAATGTTGTTTCTACTTCATGCTGTCTATACTCTCTTTCTGAGAAACAATAATAATTCAACTATTTGATCATGTTCCATATGTTTATTGCTTTCTTTCTTTTTTCATTATTTTTACTCTCTGCTTCAATATATAATTTTTGTTTACTTGTCTATGAATTCAGTAATTATTCTGCTATATCTAATCTACTGTCAGATTACTCAGTTAAAGAATGACTTCATATTTTTTCATCATATTTTTAAAAATATATTTATCAGAGTTAGTTTGAAGTCTTCTCTATCCTAATTCCATCATCTGGATCATCTCTGGGTCTCTTTTCCTTGACCATTTTTCTCTGTACTGGCAAGCTGTTGAATCCAAGCACATTTTCCTGATCCTTTCAAGATTTTGTTTTAAGCTTTGTAGAGACACTCTATCTGCTTTGTCCTTACTCAAGGAAAGTGGTGCATAATCTTATGAAAATGATTCTATTGAGTCTCAAGCTAAAGTTCAAGGTATTCATCAAATTCTTTCAACTATTAGCTGGGACCAATGCCGTCTTTCATCTCCTAAGTACCATTCAGTTTCTGTGCTTTATGCTAGGATCTGCACCTATTAGAAGCTTTTCTTTGCTAGGCCTTCTCAAATCTCTCCCTGTACTCACAGTCTAGGAGTTGGCTGAGGATCCAAGGAGAATTTGTGTGACATCTTTGAGGCTCTTTCTGTCTTCCACCTCTCCCTCCCTATTCCAACCACTTGGGCACTTTGGAACTCCTTCTCTCTTCCTAGTGTAATTGCCACTCTCATCTTTGGCTCTATGTAGCAACTTAGTACTTGGAAAATGACCTTGGAGGAAAGCTGGAATGCATATAGTCCTAATCTCCAATGATTCTTTCATTCAAAAATAAATATGCATATAAATATGTATATCAAAAATAAATATACATAATCATGCATTGTGATTGCTTTCCAATACCAAAAGGCAGTATGTATTTTGGTTCTGACAGCATTAAGGAAAATTTAATAATATCCAAGACATGTCTTTTTTTTTTTTTAAGAGTTATTTATTCATGAGAGACACAGACTGAGAGACAGAAGCAGAGACATAGGCAGAGGGAGAAGCAGGTTCCTCACAGGGAACCCGATGCGGGACTCAATCCGTGATCCCAGGATCACGACCTGAGCCAAAGGCAGGTGCCCAACCACTAAGCCACCCAGAAGTCCCTAAGACATGTCTGTTAATATGCCAAATCTTACATGGTTTGAAAATCTGATTCTCATGTGGCTTGAAAAAATAAGATCTTCAGAGGAAAGAGATAAATACAAAGGGGGAAAAAAAGCACATATTATATAGTGTTAGAGAAATATTTTTTAGCATCTGACTTGGATTCCATACATATTCAATCCAATCTCCAGTGACAGTTTTACATCTACAGATTTATAAAAGAAAGATTATGTTTTGATTCCTAGGCACAACAAACCTTGAATCATGGAAATAAAATTGACTAGTATCCAGTAGATTTCATTTATTAAGCTATAGAAGTATTTTACTGATACTCTATGAGAAACGATCTTTAAGAAAATATATTCAAAAAACTTAATCATCTTTATACTTGTATCCTGTGAATATGAGTCACTGTCTTTTTTCTCCTCTATGGCATGAGTGCTTTGACTCCGGGTTCTCAGTAATGCCATTCAGTGCTGTCAGACATATCTCACAACACCTCAATGAGGAAATGTAAAATATGCTTCCATTTTAAAGGAAGGAAAGGAGTCTCAGAAAGCTGGTTTGCTTATATCAAATATCACACCTGAATAGTGGGGAATAAAATAGTAAAAATTTCCATTGTAAGACTTTTTCTAATTACCACACTTTTATATTTAACAAAGTTTTGTATGTAGGTATATAGGAAAGAGAAGCGGGGGCAGGATCAAGGTGAAGAATAAAAAAAAAAAAGGATTATGACTAACAAGATAACTAGGGAACATTATCTAAACAGTAAATCCCAGAAGACTCTCATTTAGCAGAGTTTTATCAGAAACCTTTTTGAATCTCTGGCCCACAGTCTAAACAAGGATTCCGGGAAGCTGCTTCAAGAGACTTCCAGGAAATTTCTACACAATACTGAATAAGGAACTGCAGTGTAAGGGGCTGAGGCTTGTTTTTAATGGATTGTGTTACTTCTTCAACTTTGAACTAGTCATTTCATTTTTCTTTGGGGTATTGTAAACTGTATTTTACCTGAATTATGAGAACAGCTTCAATAAGGTGTTTTGTTTTTTGTTTTTTTGTTTTTGACTACTCTTTTTTTTTCTCTCTCTCTGCAGGAGGCATTAATGATCTGGAAAAGAATCCAAACTCAGGCAACAGAAAGATAATTAAAATATACATTTCACTATGCTTTAGCTTTTTTTTTTTTTTTTTTGCTTTAGCTTTAAACTGGGAATTTTCAGTATGAAAATTATTGGATATGCAATATATGGGTATGCTTACATACAGAATACAGTGATGTGGCAATTTTAATAGCTTTGTTCAAAGCCCAATTTATAAACGCAAAATATATTTGGGGGTGAATTTAAAGGTCTTTTAAAAGTATACATGTATTCTCTCCCCTTCCACCACCTGAGATTATAGATTCTCTTTACAGCAGCAGAGTGCATAGGGCAGCATAACTCATGTCATTCTGTGTACACAGTCACATGGACATTTGTTTTTTTCCATTTCATATGAGTGAGACACATCCTGCTGCTATAACTCCTTGGCAAGATTGCCATGTTTCTTGGTGGGAGGCTTGCAAAATGAAGGGATTTCAAAAGTTCAAAACTTGGCTTTGCAGCTGTGGCATGCCACCTTTCTTTAAAAATGAAAGCCTGAGCTGTTTTTCATTTCTCTGGAAGAAAAGTGTCAGCTGTCATAGAATGCTGCAGCCGCTGCTCATATTTTTGATAAGCAATTTCCATCTAGGTTTTCTTTTCCTGGTGAAGGATCTAAACTAATTGAAACGTGTTTTGTTTTGTTTTAGTTTTAAGAAACCAAAAAAGGATATTTTTTAGGGAAGTGTTTATATTGAGTAATTAAAATTTTACAGGCAGAATGAGTTTTGGAACTTGTCTAATTCTATCATTTACACATTATGAAGCTGAGGTGCTTAACAGTTCAATGATACACATGTACTTTAGAGACAGAAGTCAACACTAAGATTCATGTTTTCTAACTCCACTGATATTGCTCTATACTTTAAAAACCAAAAAGTTTCAAGAGAATCATTGTGCCAACCACCTTTTATTTTCAAAAATTAAATTACTCCCGGTTACACATAAAATACCCTTGAACACTTTGCTCCACTAATCAATTACATTATGATTCATTTTGGTAGATTTTTAATGATTTTTTCTAATTAATTAAGCACTCAACAATTAGTGGCCTACAGAAATAGATTAGAAACTGCAAAGAAATAGTCATGCTTACCATTTAATTTATTTATTAAATCAAATACATACCAAATTATACAGGACACAGAGATGCATGTTAAATATAAATATATTTAATAATTAAATATAATTAAATATATGCAACATTTTGAAAAAACTTAATTAAAACATGAAACTTCACTTTCAAGAACTTCACTGAGGAAGACAGTTAACCAAATATAACAGAAAGCCCAATAAAATGAATTAATAAATGCATCTTTTATATGGAAGTTGCAAAAGTACTGAATAGAAATAGGGATCTCAGGTTTTACATATAATCATACTTATAAGTGAACTATTATTTAACAGTGCCAGTACTATATGATTGTAAAATGTATTTTAAATTTTCTCAGTTATTGATGTAAGTGTTAAATATCTGAAGTTGTGACTAATTGAAAAATTTGTCAGGAAGTATATAAGGTTTTCACAATATGGCACAGCTTTGATTCACATGGAACTGATGAATAATCAAAGAATAAACATGAATATCCAAGCAACCCCTGTCAACTCATGTAGAAGGATTCTTTTAGCACATCAAAGGTAATGGGATATATGGCTGGAAAGGAGGCCAGTTAATATGATTTCAGCTGAGGTGCTTGAAATTCTACAGATATTAATGTTTAGCTCAGGTTTCATCACAAATCTAGAATTCAGCTTGGTTCCCGGTAAGTAAAACTCAGTGTAAAATGTCCTATATAGAATGGAATTTTTTTTTTCCTGGACTGTCTAGTGGCTGAATATTTTTCTTTTGTTATAAAAATAACCATTTGTTTATCAAAGACTTACTCTTTTCCAGGTAAGATGACTATCTCAATTAGTCATCATGATAATTCATTGAGATAAGTACAATTATACTCCCATTTTATAGGTAGTCACAAGACTAGCAAATGGCAGAGATGAGATCTACAGAAAAAAAATAGGAAAAAAATAAATGGACGAATTGCCTAGTTAAGTTTTATCTTTAAAGATATCCGTATCACTTGCTCAGGAACAAGAAAATAACTTTGCCTCTTAGTTATCTGAAGGAGGGGTCTATATAAGTTTCATATCACTTTTGGTATATAGATCTATTATTGAGGTTGTAAAATATTTGTTGTTTAAATCTGGTCATACACCTCCTTTATGCTACACTTCTAGAAGTGATCTAGAAAACATCTAGTTTAATTTACCTATTTACCAAGGGAAAGAGAGATCGAGCCCTGTGTTGGGCTCTGTGCTCAGTGAGGAATCTTCCTGGGATTCTCTTTCTCCTCTCCCTTTGCCCTCTCCTCATCATATGCATGTGAGCTGTCATGCTTTCTCTCTAAAATAGATAAATACTTTAAAAATAATCTTTTAATGAGAAATAATTCACATACCACACAATTCATGCATTTAAAGGGTACTATTCCATAGTCTTTATAGACTATATATTCACAAAGGTGTGCTACCATCACTAAAATAAATTTTAGAACATTTTCATCATCTCCAAGAAAACCTCATATTTATTAGTAGTGACTCCCCATTATACCCAACCTCTAGCCCCAGCCATAAGCAATTACTAATCTACTCCCTGTCTTTTATTTGCCAATTCTGGACATTTCATATAAGTGAAATCATACAACATGTGGTCATTTGTCACAAATTTCTGTCACCTGGCACAATATTATTTTCTAAGATCATCTATGTTGTAGCATGGATCAGGATTTCATTTCTTTTTATTGATAAATAGTATCCCACTGTATTGATATACTACATTTTTTAAGATTTATTTATTTATTTTAGAGAGAGTGAGTGCACGTATACCAGAGTGGGGGGGAGGGGCAGAGAGAGGGAAAGGGAGAATCTCAAGCAGATTCTGCACTAAGCGTGAGGCCAACACAGAGCTCCATCCCAGGACCCTAAGATCATGACCTAAGCCAAAATCAAGAGTTGGCCATTTAACTGAGCCACCAGGTGCCCCTCAATGTACTATATTTTTGGTCAATTGTTCAATTTGATGGACATTTGGGATGTTTTCACTTTTTGGTTTTAATAAATAATGCTTCTATGAACATTTATGTACCAATTTTTGTGTAAACATGTCTTTTCATTCCAACTGAGTGTATATTTAAAAGTGGTATTGTTGGCTCCCACGTTAAGTCTAGATTTGAACTTTTAAGGAATTGCCAGACTGTTTTCCAATGAATTGGAACATTTTATATTCCCATCAGCAACATATAAGAGTTCTAATTTCTCCACTTCATCTTCAACATCTGTTAATATCTTTTTTGTTATAGCCATTCTAGTATATGTGAAGTGATATCTCATATTTCTGATTTACTTTTCTCTAATGGCTAATACTGTTGAATATATTTTTATAGGCTTATTGACCCATTTGTATCTTTTCTTTGAAGAAATGTCTATTCTCATCCTTTTCCCATTTTTAAATTGGGTTTATATATTTTTATTATTGAGTTATGAGAGTATATATAAATATATATACAAAATCAATATACAAAAATATATACAGAATTCAATACATAAATTTATATATATACTTATGTATATGTGAATGTAAAAAAAATATATATATATACCTTATATATTCTAGGTACAATTCCCTTATCAGATACATGATATACCATATATATTCTAGGTACAGCTCCCTTATCAGATACATGATTTGCAAATATTTTTCCCATTCTGTGGATTGTCTTTTAATTTTTGTGATGGTGCCTTTAAAAACACAATAGCATCTACTTTGGTTGGAGGGGGTGTTTGTTTTTAGTTAAGAGTATGCTTCTTCATTTGTCCTTTGCTGGTTTGTTTTGTTTCTTAAATTATACATATGAATGAAATCATACAGAATTTGGCTTTCTCTGACTTATTTCAATTAGCATAATACTCTCCAGCTCCATCCATGTCATTGCAAATGCAAGATTTCATTTTTTATTATGGCTGAGTAATATTCCATTGTGTGTGCCACATTTTCTTTATCCATTCATCAGTCAATGGATACTGGGATGTTTCCATAATTTTGCTATTGTAGATAATTCCGCTATAAACCTTAAGGAGCATGTATCTTTTTGAATTAGTATTTTTGTATTCTGTGGGTAAATATCTAGTAGTGCAATTGTTGGTCATAAGGGTAGCTCTATTTTTAACTTTCTGAGGAAACTCCATACTGCTTTTCACAGTGGCTACACTGGTCTGCATTCCCACCGATACTATAAAAGAGTTCCCCCTTCTCCACATCCTCACCAACACCTGTTGTTTCCTCTGTTGTTGATTTTTGTCATTCTAACAGGTATGAGCTGATATCTCATTATAATTTTGATTTGTATTTCCCTGATAATGAGTGATGTTGAGCATCTTTTCATGTGTCTGTTGGCCATCTGGAAAATGTTTTTTCATATCTTCTGCCAATTTTTATTTATTTCTTTATTTGAGGAAGAGGGAAAGGCAGAGGGAAAGAAACAATCTCAAGCAGATTCCTCGCTGAGTGTAGAGTGCCACACAGGATTCAATACCACAACCCTGAGATCATGACCTGAGCCAAAATCATGAGTCAGTCATTTAACTGACTGAGCCACCCAGACATCCCTCTTCTGCCCATTCTTTAATTGGATAATTGGGTTTTTGGCTGAAAAACATGGTGCCATCTACTTTTTTTTCTCCGTCTACTTTTAAAAGATACATTCCATGCATAATCCATGTGACCAAAGGAGTGAAACAGACTGCATCCCTCTTATAGAATGTAGAGGGCAGAACCAAAAATTTTATGGCATTCAGGACAGGCCACAAAACTTAATAGTCAGTCATCACAGACCTCAGATATAATGACCTTCAAATTTAAGTTAGCATAATACATCACAGTTAAAGTATAGAGTAGTATGTCAAATCCCAGAATTCAATACATAAATTTATATATATACTTATGTATATGTGAATGTAAAAATATGTATATGAGTTGACCATATACTCACATAGAATTACATAGAATAGAATACTTACATAGACTAAATTATAAAACAGCTGACCCACAGAGGCAAAAGGACTAATAACAAAACAAGGCACCCTGTGCATCTCTGCTGGAGATACTTTTACTAGACATCTTAAGACCAACATAACTTTATGAAGTGAGGAAAGCTGTTTAGTGGAATTAGAAGTTCACAAATTGGCTTGCTTTCTAGGTTTAGAAAGCCCTTCCTCTCCCAGTTCTGATTTATTTGTTTATTTTTTAAAGTTTATTTCACTAATCTCTTCACCCCACATGCGGCCCAAACTCACAACCTTGAGATCAAGAGTCACACACTCCACTGAGCCAGCCAGATGCCCACCCCACCCCCTCAGTTTTGATTTATTGATACAGGGACTTCAATACCTAATTTGAAGGAGGAAAGATAAACCAGCAATGAATGAGCAGAAAGAAAGACTTGAATCCTTATCATTTTAAGTAAGGTGCTTCAATACTCTCAGTGTTAGTGTTTTTGGTTAGATTCCAAGAAGTTGTTACACACACACACACACACACACACACTGTTGTGTGAACTTGTTACTGCCCAATATTGGTTGATACTCAGCTCAGAGGAAAATATTTAAAGAAGCACCTGAATCCACAGAATCTAAAATCTATCCTTCAGTTCTTATCAACCAAGATGAGAGTCCCCAAACTACAATGCATTGGCACCCCATGAGATTTTTTTTTCACTTAATTTTATCTTTGACTTACCATTCCAGTGTGAAGGAAACAATAAGATGTGTCTATCTATGTCCTGAAAAGACCTTGAAGTAGTGAGAAGCTGGTGAATGTCTGACAACTAGCTCTCCAGAGAACAAAAAGCCCTCATTTGTAGCATGTGCCAATTCCCACAGTGTAAACTCTTCCATGGGGCAGATTTCAAGATACCAGTGTGACCTCATTGGCCTCAAAGTTGGGAAAAGATGATTATTACAACTGAATCCTACAAAGTGGTTGAGCTGCTGTGAGAGGGCTCCTGAACCCCACCACCTTCAGGAGTAAGCATGCTTCTTAACTCAAGGGTACAATTAACATTGGTCACATTTTAGCTCTTGCATTTGTAACATGAAGCTTCCAGCCAAATTGAAAGCTAATTTAAAACAACATGTGTAGGTCTTCATAGTATGCTTTTTGATACCTCATTCTTAGGTCCGTTTGTAAATCAATCCTTGTTTTTATCTCTCTTTAACTCTTACTTTTAGTTTATTCCATCTTTCAAAATTCTATTTGTAAACTGCCTCAGTTATTTCCTGAATGAGTTATGATAGATTTAAATAAATAAATAATCTTTGTTTAACTTCAGGCACAGAGAGGGGATGTCCAGGGGATGTCCCTGGGATGAAAGTACAAAGATAAGGTTGCCTATCAGCTCTACCTCAACCCAGGCAAAAGCAATTCACTTCTCTCTGTGGTCCTTCAGAGTCCCTGCCTATGCAGTTAGGTATGTCAGGATGAGCTCTAATGTCATTCAAATTATCCTTAATTGTGTAATTCCAAAAGTCTTTGATTCATTCTAAAATTAAATTCTATTGATATTTAACACAGTTTGAATAAACTATGTAATTTTGTGCCTATGTTAAAATGATTTTAATATTATACTCAATTTTAGCTTTTGCAGATTGCTATTGGCTCATTGGTGTTGACAGGCAAACTTGTGGATGCATATAATTAGCTTTTTATAAAATGACATTTCATCTGTAGGCAGAGTAACAAATTTTGAATTTTATGCATGAAAAGATTGATAGCTGGCATAATTATTAATTTCTTCAGGCTTCCCGTTAGTGGTATATGATTTGGAAAAGCATTTGCATTTATGCTCAAATAAAAGAAAGCTCTATCCTCTCCTTTAATTTTGTAAAGTATAATACTTTAAGCAACTCTAACTTAATAGTCCTAATACCCGGGGATATGTTAGCAATTCATATGAGCAGGTAGCTATGACATGTGACATAGTAGGAAATGTTCTGCATTTGTTAGAATTTTAGCTGGAGTTCCAGCTATACCTGGATAACCACTTGGCCTTAAACAAAAGGTGCAATATATCTAAGCCTCAGCTTCATGCTGTCAAATGGGCAACTCTATTTACCTTTCAGGGCTGGTTTAAAAAATCAAATGAAATAATAGGTTCCCTAACATAGTTTCAATTTGACCAATGTGAACACTGATGAAAACCTTCCCAGTGATCTCTCAGCTGATAGTGCAAAATTTCTCAATGATACTCAAGAGCTTAGCTTCCACCAAATGATATGAGAATTGTTTCTTCCCAAACTCCTTAAAGTAGTTATATTTCTTCTTGACTTCTCACCAGAACAAATTTGATAAGATATTTTAGTCATAAGTATTCAGAGCAACAAAAAAATCTAACTCATTGTCCTAAAAGGCAAACAAGAACTTTGTGCCACAAATATTCTGAACTTAAAAGACTGTTTAGTTGTTTTTTTTCTAATGCTTAAATTTATGAAAATCACATTTCTTAGTATCTCACACATAGAAAATATAGTGATCTATTTATTAAACATTTGGGAATAATTACATTATATTCTGATTCTATATTATAAGGGGGTATTCTATATATACTTAGAAGTTAAATCTAAGGGAAAAAAGGCTAAAAGAAAATCCTTTAAACATTTTGGATCTTTACATTCAAATTAAAACTTACTGTAGAAGATATCACCTTATTTTTTAAAATGTGTTGAGGAACTAAGCTATCAGATGGTGAACTTGTGAAAATATCATTTAAATGCAATTTATAGGGTACAGAATACACCTTATTAAAAAAAGTTATTGGATTCTTACTTTCAATAAGAAACTGTTAGATTTAAATCCCAGATAATGAAGGTATGAATGATGTAATGTGTATCAACTAAGAGGCCATAACAATTAATTATGAGATTGTGTCATTGTATATCTGTTTCAAAAATGTATCATGAACAAACACAGTAAGGGAAAACCTAAAACCACTCTTGGAACAGAATGGAACTGTGGAATAATATTACAAAAACAATAAAACATCATTCTAAAAATATAAGTAAAATTTACAATGTATAAAGCTAACTGTCCCTTTATCCTATAATTTAATGTATTTAAGCATATAAGAAAATACATATGGGATTAATAGTTCATAATTATCACCACTAGTAGTATATATAAGATATATACCCACAAAAATATTAATACAAAATACATTATTTTGAAACCTTGACTAAATCTTATCTATCTCCAAATAAATGTTTGCAGATTTGATCATTCATTTTCAACCTGAATGTTTTGAGCACCCATTCACATGTAGAGAAATTAGCAAAATTTCTTCCTTCTCTTCCATGTTGTTAGGTTTATTTGAACCTCTGCCCTGATACAACCTAATGGTGCTCTGGGTTGTGGCAAGCCTGGGGTGTTACTTCATTAATTTCAACAAAGAGGGATCTCCCTCACATCCTGGAACACAATCAACAATGCAGAAATGATGTGTTCCCTTGTGAACTATGCACCCTTCCCCATCCAAACTTTCAGCACAGCATGAACTGAGCACTTTCAAGACTAGTAACTATTCTGACTGATATTTGATTTGTTATTTTCTTCTATAGCAACTATGCCCAGTACAGTCTCCCAATGAATTTTTTCCCTTTTTATTTTATTTTATTTTTTTTAATTTTTATTTATTTATGATAGTCACACACAGAGAGAGAGAGAGCCAGAGACACAGGCAGAGGGAGAAGCAGGCTCCATGCACTGGGAGCCTGACGTGGGATTCGATCCTGGGTCTCCAGGATCGCGCCCTGGGCCAAAGGCAGGCGCCAAACCGCTGCGCCACCCAGGGATCTCTTTTTTCCCTTTTTAAAAAAAGGCTGGGGACAGTGCACCTGGGTGGCTCTGTCAGTTAAGCATCTGACTCTTGATTTTGGCTCAGATCATGATCTCAAGGTTGTGGGTTTGAGCCCTATGTCAGGTTCCACGTGCAGTGTGGAGTTTGCTTGGCCCTCTCCCTCTCCTTCTCCTCCTGCTCTCTCTCTCTCTCTTTCTCTCTCTCTCTCTCTCTCTCATAAATAAATAAAATCTTTTTAAAAAATTGGGGAAGATAGCACCTACCTTTCTTATCTCTGAGATGATGTCTGTGAAGTCAATTAGTAAATTATACCAGATGAGGAAGTGTTGTTATTAAAGGCTCATATTATTTATCCAAAAATTTGTACATGACTTCATGTAAAAACATGTTTGTATTTTTATGAGCTTGTCTCAGCACCAGCTGTCGCTGAAAGGATTGGAAAAGAGGAAATAGTGGGTAGGAGACCATCGAGTGCTTTCACACTTACAACAACTGTTTCCATCTGCTTTCAGAACAATCTTTCCAAAGGAAATATAGAGACAAGAAAATAACTGGCAAAGCTATTCCTGTAAGACCATGCTGACATGGTGATCTTGGACTTCCAAGACTCCAGAACTGTGAGAAATAAATTTCTGTTGTTTATAAGCTACTCACTCCATGGTATTTGTTACAGCAGCTTGAATGGACTAAGGAAGTAGCCTCATGCTAAATTAACCAATAAATGTTGTGTTTTGACCTCCCACTGACAAGCTTTTCCTTTATTTTTATCTGTTCTTGGGCCTCCCTATAGCCAGTGACACAATATTGAAATTAGGCCAGTTAATAACTTTACAAAGGCCTCCAAGTGTTCAAGTGAAAGGAAGAGTCGCACATCTCTCACTTTAAGTCAAAAACTAGAAATGATTCAGTTTAATGAGGAAGGCATGTTGAGAACTGAGAGAGGCCAGAAGCTAGGCCTCTTGTGCCAAACATTTAGCCAAATTGTTAATACAAAGGAAAATCTTCTGAAGGAAATTAAAAGTGCTACCCCAATGAACACATGAATGATAAGAAAGAGAAATAGGCTTGATGATATGGAGAAATTCTGAGTGGTCTGGTTAAAAGACCAAACAAGCCACAACATTCCCTTAAACCAAAGCCTAATCCAGAGCAAGGCCCTAACTCTCTGGAATTCTATGAGGGCTGAGAGATGTGAGGAAGCTGCAGAACAGAAGTCTGAAGCTGGCAGAGGTTGGTTCATGAGGTTTAAGGAAAGAAGCCAGCTCCACAACATAAAAGTACAAAGTGAAGCAGCAAGTGCTAGTGTAGAAGCTGCAGCAAGTTATCCAGAAGGTCAAATTAAGATAATTAGTGAAGGTGGTTACAATGAACAACAGATTTTCAATGTAGATGAAATAGCCTTCTATTGGGAGAAGATGCCATCTAGCACTTGCATAGGTAGAGAGAAGCCAATGCCTAACTTAAAGCTTCAAAGGACAGGCTGATTCCCTTGTCAGGGGCTAATGCAACTGGTGACTTGACGTTGAAGCCAATGCTCATTGACCATTCTGAAAATCCTGAGCCCTTTAAAAACTGTGCTAAACCTATCCTACCTGTGCCCTATAAATAGAACAGCAAAGCCTGGGTGACAACACATCTGTTTACAACATGGTTTACTAATTTTAAGCTCATTGTTGAGACATACTGCTCAGAAAAAAAGAAAAAAGGTTCTATTCAAAATACTACTGCTCTCTGACAGCGCACCTGGTCACCCAAGCACTCTGATGGGATGTACAATGAGATTAATGTTGTTTTCATGCCTGCTAACACAACATCTATTGTGCAGCCCATGAGTCAAGAAGTGATTTTGACTTTCAAGTCTAATTTTTTAAGACATACACTTTGTTAAGCTATAGCTGTCATAGTGATTCTTCGGAAGGATCTGGGCAAAGTAAATTGAAAACCCAGAAACCTTTCACCATTCCATGTGCCATTAGAGACATTCATGATTCATGGGAAGAGGTCAAAATGTCCACATTCACAGGAGTTTGGAAGAAATTGAGTCTGGCCCTCATGGATGACTTGGAGAGTTCAAGACTTCAGTGAAGGGAGTAACCGCAGATGTGGTGGAGATAGAAGAGAACTAGAATTCGAAGTAGTACAAGAAGATGAGACTTGAAATGCTGCGATCTCATAGTGAAGCTTGAATGGATGAGAAGTTGCTACTCATGGAGGAGAAAGAAAGTAGTTTCTTGAGACAGAATCTACTCCTGGCGAAGAAGCTGTGAAGATTGTTGAAATGACAATAAAGGGTTTAGAATATTGCAGAAACTTTGTTGATAAAGCAGTTTTAGGGTTTAAGAAGATTGACTCCAATTTTGAAAGAAGTTCTACTGTGGGTAAAATGCTTTCAAGCAGCATCTCCTGCTATACAGAATCATTCCTGGAAAAAGGAGTCACCTATGTGGCAAACTTTGTTCTTGTCTCATTTTAAGAAATTACCACAGCCACCCAGCCTTCAGCAACCACCACCCTGGTCAGGCAGCAGCCTTCAACACTGAGCCAAGCCTTTCCACCAGCAAAAATTATAACTCACTCAGCTCAGATGATGGTTAGAATTTTTCAGCATTAAAGTGTTTTTCAATTAAGGCACATTCACTATTTCTTTGGGTATAATGCTCTTGAATGTCAAATAGTATAAGCATAACTTTTATACATCCTGGGAAACCAAAAACTTCATTTGGTTCACTTTATTGTGATACTTGCTTTACCGTGGTAGTCTAACATGCACAGAACTCAAAATATCTCTGATGTATACTTGTATGGACTGATTTTAAGAAAACAATAGATTCAATATAATTATTTAATATAGAATTTTAGCGCATAGAGATACCATAAAGGCTGTCAGACCAAATCTCTCATACTGTATATGATGACAGTTAATAATCAGAAATACTCAGTAGCTTGTCTAAAGTCACACACATACTTACTCTGGTGTTGTATTGAATTTTTCTCTGGTCCTCTGCTGAGTATACTAAGTTCAAAAGAAATAAATCCACATTCTTATACTCCTGGAACCAGAATGGGCCATTTTGTTAATCTAATGTATTTCAAATCACTAAATCAGTATGGCATAGGCAAAGCACAAAGGCTTTGAGGCTAACTGGCTGTACTTTTAATTTTTTTTAAGATTTTATTTATTTATTCAGAGAAACACACAGAGAGAGAGGCAGAGACACAGGCAGAGGAGAAGCAGGCTACCTGTGGGTAGCTCAATGTGGGACTCGATCCAAAGACCCCAGGATTACACCCTGAGCCAAAGGCAGATGCTCAACCACTAAGACACCCAGGCATTCCTAATTGCTTCAGTTTTAATCTTGACCATTCACCTCCTAGGAAGTTTTCCCTTGAGCAAAGTACTTAAATTCAATCTACTTCAGTTTCCTTATCTGCAAAATAGTAATAATATGAAAATTAAATGAAATAAAACTCCTAAAGCACATAGAATAGTATCTGGCAAACAACAGTTTTTAAATGTTAGTATATTATTAGTGTCATTACTTTAAAGTATAGTGATTATACAAATTGATATTTTTTCACTATTTATAGAAAAGTAAGCCATATTTTACAAGATGCAAGAGAGACTTAGATTCATATGTTATATCATCTTCTCAGTTTGACATTATGAAAATAAGGTATTTTTTGTGGTGAGAACAGCATAATGTATATACTTTTCAAATCATTATGTTGTACACCTAAAACTAATGTAACATTGTTGCCAACTGTACTCAAATAAAAAATAGAAATGTAATACCTAAAAAAGAAAGAGAGAGAGAGAAGGAGGGGAAAGGGAGGGAGGGAGAGTAGGAAGGACGAAGGAAGGAAGTAATGACAGGATAAGGATGCACGGAACTAAGGCAGAATCAAAGCAGAACAGAAAGAAAGATAAAATAAAAGAAGAAACGAAACAGCGCCTCCCACTCTCCTCCCCCCCCCCCCCTCCCCTCCTACCCCATCCACCTCCTCCTCTAACCTCCCTCCCTCCTCCCTCCACCTCCCGCCATCCCTCGATCCACCAGCCCGAAACGAAATACAGAAAAGAAAAGAAAGAAAGAAAGAAGAAAGAAAGAAATTGTTCATATCATTGAGTAAATAATGGTATGCTCCCCAAATTAGGGAAAACACACTGGGGTTGGGGAAAGGTTACAGTAGGAGATGTTTTAGGACATATTTATTTCAAACCACATGAGACATTGTAGAGTTTTAACTAGTATGTGAGTCTTGAGGTAGGGGGTTAAAAAAACACTAAGACATAAGAGTAGAAATTCCAATTTTTGAATTGGTACCCTGTAACAACTTTTTGACCCAAGACACAGCCATTAATTCCCGATTTTGTTTTTGAATTTGTTAAGAATCAATGGAAGATTCAACACCAAACTAAGTTGCACATAATAAAATAGTGTGTGTAAAATTGACTAGCACTGCAGCTTACACTTTAATTTTACCTTTTATCTTTCTTTCCAGTCAATACCTCCTCTTCCCTTTCCCTTATGGTATACTGGAAACATCATGGGTTGGAGACAGAGTTATTCTGAATCCAGTTCTATCACCTTCGATAATGTGACATTGAATATTACTTAATTTCCATGAAATTAATTTTATCATCATTTATAAAATAGGCATGTAACTCTGCATTGGTATTTGTGAGGAATAAGTAGAGATTTAACTAACATTTAGTATTATCTAATTTATTGTTATTATTTAGGTAATATGCCAGGAATATAGAAGATATTTGTAGTGTTGATTTCCATTATTATTTCTTTTTTGTTTTGTACTATTTCTATTTTATATCTATACTTTTTCCATAATTATTTTTAAGTATTAAAGAAAATGCAAAAGGGGAAGCAGGGCAAGATGGCAGAGACGTGGGATTCCCAAGTCACTTGTCCCCACCAACTTACCTAGATAACTTTCTTTTTTTTAAAATTTTATTTATTATTTATGATAGTCACAGAGAGAGAGAGAGAGAGAGAGAGAGAGAGAGAGACAGTCAGAGACACAGGCAGAAGGAGAAGCAGGCTCCATGCCCCGGGAGCCCGACGTGGGATTCGATCCCGGGTCTCCAGGATCGCTCCCTGGGCCAAAGGCAGGCGCCAAACCGCTGCGCCACCAGGGATCCCCCTAGATAACTTTCAAATCATCCTGAAAACCTACGAATTCAACCTGAGATTTAAAGAGAGAACAGCCAGAATGCTACAGAGAGAAAGGTTTTTGCTTCTAACAAGTACACTCATTTTTAGCCACTCTGCACTGAACAAAATATTAGAAAGAAGAACTCGCCACAAAAGAAAAAATCAGAAACAGTACTCTCTGCCACAGAGTTACAGAATTTGGGTTACAATTTTATGTCAGAAAAACAATTCAGAAGCACAATTATAAAGCTACTGGTGGCTCTGGAAAAAAGCATAAAGGATGCAAGAGACTTCATGACTGCAGAATTTAGATCCAATCAGGCCAAAATCAAAAATCAATTAAATGAGATGCAATCCAAACTGGAGGTTCTAACAACGAGGGTTAATGAGGTAGAAGAAAGAGTGAGTGACATAGCAGACAAGTTGATGGCAAGGAAGGAAGCTGAGGAAAAAGAGAAAAACAATTAAAAGACCATGAAGAAAGGTTAAAGGAAATAAAGGACAACCTTAGAAGGAAAAATCTATGTTTAATTGGGGTTCCTGAGAGCACCAAAAGGGACAGAGGACCAGAAAGCATATTTGAACAAATCATAGCTGAGACCTTCCCTAACAGGGGAGGAAAACAGGACTCAGATCCAGGAGATAGAGAGATTCCCCCCCCCTTAAATCAATCAAAACCATTCAACACCTCAACATTTAATAGTGAAATTTGCAAATTCCAAAAATAAAGAGAAAATCCTTAAAGCAGCGAAAGGCAAGAGATCCTTAATTTATATGGGGAGAAATATTAGATTAACAGCAGACCTCTCCACAGAGACCTGGCAGGCCAGAAAGGCTGGCAGGATATATTCAGGGTCCTAAATGACAAGAACATGCAGCCAAAAATATTTTATCCAGCAAGGCTCTCATTCAGGATAGAAGGAGAGATAAAGAGCTTCCAAGGTAGGCAGAAACTGAAAGAATATGTGACCACCAAACCAGCTCTGCAAGAAACATTAAGGGGGACTCTGTAAAAGATAGAGGATGCCCAAAGAAATAAGCCACAAAAACAGGGACTGAATATTTTAAGAGTGAAGAGTCATGATGACACTAAATTCATATCTTTCAATAGTAACTCAGAATGTGAATGGGCTAAATGATCCCATCAAAAGATGCAGGGTTTCAGACTGGATAAAAAAGCAAGACCCATCTATTTGCTGTCTACAAGAGACTCATTTTAGACCTAAGGACACCTACAGCCTGAAAATTAAGGGGTGGAGAAGCATTCAAATGGTCCTCAAAAGAAAACAGGGGTAGTAATCCTCATATCAGATAAATTAAAGTTTATCCCAAAGATTGGTGTAAGAGATGAAGAGGGACACTATATCATACTTAAAGGATCTATCCACAAGAGGACCTAACAATCATGAATATTTATGCCCTGAATGCGAGAGCTGCCAAGTATATAAGTTAATTAATAACCAAAATTAAGACATACTTAGATAATAATACAGTTAGATAATGATACAGTTATACTTGCAAACTTCAACATGGCACTTTCTGCAAATGACAGATCTTCTAAGCACAACATCTCCAAAGAAACAAGAGCTTTAAATGATACACTGAACCAGATGGATTTCACAGATATTTACAGAACCTTCCTCCATCTGAACACAACTGAATACACATTCTTCTCAAGTGCACATGAAACTTTCTCCAGAATAGACCACATACTGGGTCACAAATCAGGTATCAAATGATACCAAAGGATTGGGATTGTGCCCTGCATATTTGCAGACCAAAATGCTTTGAAACTTGAACTCAATCACAAGAAGAAATTTGGAAGTAATCCAAACACAAGTTAAAGACCATCCTGCAAAAAGATGAAAGGGTCAACCAGGAAATTACAGAAGAATTAAAAATATTCATGGAAAGTAATGAGAATGAAGAAACAACCATTCAAAATCTTTGGGATACAGCAAAAGAAGTCCTGAGAGGGAAATACACCACAATACAAGCCTCCCTCAAAAAATTGGAAAAGAACTCAAACACACAAGCTAACTTTGGCCTAAAGGAATTGGAGAAATAGCAGCAAATAAAACCTACACCCAGCATAAGAAGAGAGTTAATAAAGATTCCAGCAGGAATCAATGAAATAGAGACCAGAAGAACTGTAGAACAGGTCAACAAAACCAGGAGTTGGTTCTTTGTAAGAATTAATAAGATAGATAAGCCATTGCCTCAAATTAATAAAATCACGAATGAAAGAGGAAAGATCACAACCAATACCAAGGAAATACAAATGATTTTAAAAACATATTATGAGCAGCTATATGCCAATAAATTAGGCAATCAAGAAGAAATGGATGTATTTCTGGAAAACCACAAACTACCAAAACTGGAACAGGAAGAAATAGAAAACCTGAACAAGCCGATAACCAGGGAGGAAATTGAAGCAGTCATCAAAAACCTCCCAAGATACAAAAGTCCAGGGCCAGATGGCTTCCCAAGGGAATTCTATCAAATGTTTAAAGAAGAAACAATACCTATTCTACTAAAGCTGTTCCAAAAGATAGAAAGGGATGGAATACTTCCAAACTCATTCTATAGGCCATCATCACCTTAATTCCAAACCCAGACAAAGACCCCACCAAAAAGGAGAATTATAGACCAATATCCCTGATGAACACAGATGAAAAATTCTAAACAAGATACTAGCCAATAGGATCCAACAGTACATTAAGAAGATTATTCACATGACCAAGTGAGATTTATCCCTGGGATGCAAGGGTGTTTCAACACTGGTAAAACAATCAACGTGATAGATCATATCAACAAGAGAAAAAACAAAAACCATATGATCCTCTCAATAGATGCAGAGAAAGCATTTGACAAAATACAGCATCCATTCCTGATCAAAACTCTTCAGAGTGTAGGGATAGAGGGAACATTCCTCGACATCTTAAAAGCCATCTACGAAAAGCCCACAGCAAATATCATTCTCAATGGGGAAGCACTGGGAGCCTTTCCCCTAAGATCAGGAACAAGACAGGGATGTCCACTCTCACCACTGCTATTCAACATAGTACTGGAAGTCCTAGCCTCAGCAATCAGACAACAAAAAGACATTAAAGGCATTCAAATTGGCAAAGAAGAAGTCAAACTCTCCCTCTTCGCCGATGACATGATACTCTACATAGAAAACCCAAAAGTCTCCACCCCAAGATTGCTAGAACTCATACAGCAATTCGGTAGTGTGGCAGGATACAAAATCAATGCCCAGAAGTCAGTGGCATTTCTATACACTAACAATGAGACTGAAGAAAGAGAAATTAAGGAGGCAATCCCACTTACAATTGCACCCAAAAGCATAAGATCCCTAGGAATAAACCTAATCAATGAAGTAAAGGATCTATACCCTAAAAACTACAGAACATTTCTGAAACAAATTGAGGCAGACACAAAGAGATGGAAAACTATTCCATGCTCATGGATTGGAAGAATTAATATTGTGAAAATGTCAATGCTACCCCGGGCAATTTACACATTTAATGCAATCTCTATCAAAATACCATGGACTTTCTTCAGAGAGTTGGAACAAATAATCTTAAGATTTGTGTGGAATCAGAAAAGACCCCGAATAGCCAGGGGAATATTGACAAAACCAGAGCCGGGGGAACCCCAATGCCAGACTTCAAGTTGTACTACAAAGCTGTGATCATCAAGACAGTCTGGTACTGGCACAAAAACAGGCACATACATCAATGGCACAGAATAGAGAACCCAGAAATGGGCCCTCAACTCTATGGTCAACTAATATTTTACAAAGCACGAAAGACTATCCACTGGAAAAAGGACAGTCTCTTCAATAAACGGTGCTGGGAAAATTAGACAGCCATATGCAGAAGAATGAAACTAGACCATCCTCTTACACCAGACACAAAGATACATCAAAATGGTGGAACGATCTAAATGTGAGACAAGAATCCATGAAAATCCTAGAGGAGAACACAGGCAACACCCTTTTTGAACTTGGCCACAGCAACTTCTTGCAAGATACATCCATGAAGGCAAGGGAAACAAAAGCAAAAATGAACTATTGGGACTTCATCAAGATAAAAAGCTTCTGCACAGCAAAAGAAACGGTCAAGAAAACTACAAGACAACTACAGAATGGGAGAAGATATTTGCAAATGACATATCAGATAAAGGGCTAGTTTCCAAGATCTGTCAAGAACTTATTCAACTCAACAGCAAAGAAACAAACAATCCAATCATGAAATGGGCAAAAGACATGAAGAGAAATCTCACAGAGGAAGACATAGACATGGCCAACAAGCACATGAGAAAATGCTCTGCATCACTTGCCATCAGGGAAATACGAATCAAAACCACAATGAGATACCACCTCACACTAGTGAGAATGGGGAAAATTAACAAGACAGGAAACAACAAATGTTGGAGAGGATGTGGAGAAAGGGAAACCCTCCTGCACTGTTGGTGGGAATGTGAACTGGTACAGCCACTTTGGAAAACTGTGTGGAGGTTCCTCAAAGAGTTAAAAATAGAACTGCCCTATAACCCAGCAATTGCACTGCTGGGGATTTACCCCAAAGATACAGATGCAGTGAAACGCCGGGACACCTGCACCCCTGTGTTTATAGCAGAGTGTCCACAATAGCCAACCTGTGGAAGGAGCCTCAGTGTCCATCGAAAGATGAATGGATAAAGGAGATGTGGTTTATGGACTATTACTCAGCCATTAGAAATGACAAATACCCACCATTTGCTTCAACGTGGATGGAACTGGAGGAGTTCCCAATAAAAATATACAAAAAAGAAAGAAAATGCAAAAATAAATAAATAAATATACTTTAGAAATCTAAATCTTTTTTTTCTTTTTTTAATTTTTTTGAAGTCTACATAAGATCTTGTTTTTGGTGTTGTTCTATGCTTTTGCATGGGGTTTCTCTTATTGGTCACAGCAAAACTTAAGTTTAAGTGATTTCTAAATGCAGTTTTCTATTAATAAGTAAAGGCAACATAAAATGTTATGCATGACTTCTGGTTGGCACACTTTTTCATTTGTTGAAATAAAAGAAAAAAACCCTTGAGAGATTCAAATGTCAGTGTGACTAAAATCCGAGAAGTTCTGAATTCCCAACTTACTTGATCTTAATCTTTAATCTTTCTTAACTGCCTTATTCTAGTACATTAGCTATTTTTTTCTATATCCAGAAAGCATAAATAATATCTTCCCTTGTCTTCTGCTTTGGATTTCTGAGATGATGAAATAATCTCTATGTTATTTGTAAAACTCATAAATTAGGAAGGTATTGATCATAATACTATAAGGAATAGTGATATGGAAGAAATGAACATATGAAAAGATAAATTATTCTGTTTTCTGACAAAAAATCAGTTGTCACTAAATGTGTATAATCCAGCAGAAGCTTTTTTTTTTAACCATTTTTTACCTTCAGAAGTAAAACTTTCAGGGAAGATACCATTGAGGTTGGGTTTTAGAATGTTAAACATACTGTGGAGAGAAGAAATATTAATGCTGTTGAAAAAAATAAGTTGGTTGCCAGTTAATCTGCAAGGAGGCACATAAAACTGGAATATGCCTATCAGTTATATAGCACTAAAATAAACCTGTCCTTGTTTTTCAAAATTTATCAATAACCATGCAGCTGTGAACTGCACATGCTAAATTAAATCAACATGTTGGAAGAAAAAGAGTTGATGATGACACTAATCACTGAGTATTTAAATAATGTAACAGCTAAGAAGAAGAGAAAAAAGAGGAAAGAAATAAATGATAGAGGGCAGACAATTAGTAACTAGGGAAAGCCAGTGACTTTAATGGACATAGTCTATAAACTAGAATACAAAGTGCTGCTTAAAATTTCATGTCTATGGGGGATCCCTGGGTGGCTCAGGGGTTTAGTGCCTGCCTTCCGCCCAGGGCGTGATCCTGGAGACCTGAGGTTGAGTCCCACATCGGGCTTCCTGCATGGAGCCTGCTTCTCCCTCTGCCTGTATCTCTGCCTCTCTCTCTTTCTCTGTGTCTCTCATGCATAAATAAATAAAATCTTTTAAAAATATATATCATGCCTACAATTAATTATTGCTGTTTCTCTTCCTGCACACAGGACAATAGACTGAATTTGTAATTTTATTATTCTGAACTAATTGGTTTTATACATTATTCTGACAACATCCTTTAAATAATTCATGAGATTTCAGTACCAGATATGATTGAGTAACGTGTCTGGATATACTGTAGGATGGTTTCAAGTGTAATTACTAAGACAGCAAATGTTTTCAAGACTATTCCATTATTTAAATCCTAAGTTAAGTACCTGCCAAGCAAGAATGGTTAAAAATTGAAAACAAATGACTTACATTATTCAATTCAGGAAGTCAGAGAGGGGATTTAAAGAAACTAAGGAAGTTGGCAGGAAAATGATAAACAACTTATTTTATTAATAGTTAAATAGTTGAAATAAAAAAAACACAGAGACACAAAAGAAACCAATAATTAATTTGTAGAATAGAATCCAACTTTATTGATAATCACATTAAATGTTAATGGAAACACAACATAAAGGCAAAGATTGACAGAATGAATGAATTAAAAAGAGACCAATCAATATGGTTTCTAAATAAATGGACTTTAAATATAAATGCACATAAAGGTTGAAAGGAAATTGATAGAAATGTATGTCATACAAAGAGTATCGATAATAAGGCTTTGTCTGTATAAGGGTTTCTACATTAATATTGGATAAAACAGACTGTACTGCAGTGATATTCTTGCAGATGCCTCCTGGTGCCCATTTCTATGAAACTGTCTTTGATACTTACTGAAATTTAAAATAGCTGGTCATAAGTATACATATCTTTCAAATTACTTGGTGTCACACTGTCTTCAAAAGTGTTTATAATGGTATACTTCCACAAATGCTGTACATAGGAATTCTCATTGCTGCATGACCTCACCATCACTTGGTCCTTTCTAGATACACTGCTTTTTGTTGAATGTAAAATCATATTTCATTTAGTGAGCATTTCCCAGATTATAATGAGGACAGGAACTTTTCATATATTTATTGACCATTCATATCTCTTCTTCCATGAAATGGCTGTTCATCTTTTGCACATTGTATTTATTGTATTTTGTTTCATATTTGTCTTGATTTTTCTATGACTTTTCTTCCTTCTTTATTTATATTGTTTGCACATATTCTTATTTTTGTATCATTTTTTCCTCTTGATTTATTTTTCCCATTCATTATTGAAAGATAGTTTTGTTGAGTATAAAGTTCTAAGTTGGCAGTTCTATTTCCTAGCATTTTGAATACATTATCCCAATATATCCTAGTTTTCTTTGTGATTCTTTTGTATATGATGTCCTTTTTTTCCCTCTGAATTTAGCATTTTCTCTTAGCCCTCTTCATTATCACTATAATAAAGCTAGATGCGGCTTCTGTTTGTTTTTTTGTAATTGTGAAAATTCATTGAACTACTTGAACTCAAGCTTTCAAGTCTTTCATTTTTTTCTGGAATATTCTTTTTTTTAACATTTTTAAAAATTTTTTATTTATTTATGATAGTCACAGAGAGAGAGAGAGAGAGAGGCAGAGACGTAGGCAGAGGGAGAAGCAGGCTCCATGCACCGAGAGCCTGATGTGGGATTCTATCCCGGGTCTCCAGGATCGCGCCCTGGGCCAAAGGCAGACGCTAAACCGCTGCGCCACCCAGGGATCCCCTGGAATATTCTCAGACATTATATCTTCATATTCTCTTATCTCCCTTTCTGGAACTCTGTTTAAAAAAATACTAAATTTTCTAATTTTATCATACGTTTCAAACTCTCGTTCATATTTTCCATCTCTACTTATATCTCTATAGTGCATTATGTATAATTTCATAGGTATATTTTGTGGTTTATTAATTTTTAAACTATCACAAAATCTACATTACTTGTCAATTGCTTTTTATTTCAATTATTATTTTTTAATTTCTAGAAGTTCCTTGGTCCATTTTTAAATATTTCTGGCTATTATTAATAGCCTTTTATACATAGTTATTGTGTTTCAAGTTTATATTCTATTTCTTAATAACTTACAAAATTTATTAATTTTGTTAATGTTTTATCTCTAATAATTCCTTCTGAACTCCTTTTTTCCTTATATTCTCTCATGTTGATTTACTTCTTTGTTTTTTCATTCTTTCTATTGAGTTCATTTTGTTGAAACATTAGCTTGAGGATGTTCTTTTGAAGAAATTTTCACCCAGAAAATTTGAACTTTTCTATGCATGTACCAAAAAATCCTATAATTTACTTTTTCACTTACAAGTCTTCTAGCCATGTGGGCACAACAACTTTATTTTTTTAAGATATTTATTTATTTATTCATGAGAGACACAGAGAAAGAGGCAGAGACACAGGCAGAGGGAGAAGCAAGCCCCTTTTGGGGAGCCTAATGTGGGACTTGATCCCAGGACCCCAGGATCATGATCTGAGCGGAAGGCAGACATTCAACCACTGAGCCACCCGCATGTCTCAGGCACAACAACTCTAAATTCTAGATCCAAGTGAGGTAGCCCTTCATTACAAAATTTCAGGAGAGATCATTTTAATCTGGAGCTAAAATAGTCTTTCTTTTGGAACCTTTACTCATAGTTGTAGTTGAATTCATTTATTTGCAGTCTTTCTCTAAGGGAGGAATCTTCCCCTGACAAACCTATTAAGTTATTTGTAAAAGATTTCACCCTTCCTCCTTCTGCAGGAAAAAAAAAAGGTTTTATGTTGACTCAAACTGACTCAGCTGGCTAATTTTTTTTATTATTATTGTTTGGGGGTTTTCTTAATATTTTGTGAGATTAAAAAGACATTTAAAGTTATGCTTATTATATCTAGAATCAGGATGTTTTTTAGCAGAATATTAAGTCCATACTACTTGTAAAAGCAGAAGTCAATTAGATAATATTGGCATTATTTGAGATTTTTTATACTATACTATAATTTGGTGATGAATGATAATTAACATTTGACATGATTTCTGTTTTAAGCATCTCAAAGAAAAGCAACTGTTAATATAAGTGGTATAGTCTTCTAATTAAAATTAGCTTTTAGATGAAAATGACATTATTAATCTCATCTACCAGTCAATTAGATAAGACTTTCTATCCTGGTACCATTCAAAGTGCACCACTGACATTTTGTAAAAAAAAAAACATTTAGTCATTTGTTTTACAGGGAGATGTTGGGCCTGTCCATAAAATTAAAAAGGAATGTGAAAAAGAAGGCAAAAATATACTTCCAGTAAAAGAGATTGAGAGAGAAACTTTATTTCAAACATTCCAACTTAATTGGGGCTCAAATGAAGCCCTGTAAAAGGCAAACATTTACTGGAGTGGGACAGGCAGAAGAAAAAATGAGAATTTTCATTTCGTTGTGTAACTGACTGAATATTAGCTTGAAGATGGAAGCCAGAAACTACAGCTGGAGAAAACAAAGAAGACCAAGTTCTTGATATTTTCTAAAATATATTATTTCAGCTTCAATTTGAAATGTTTTCAATTTAAAAGAAAATAATCGACTTCTATTTTAAGCTTCTTCATTTTTATTTTGTTCTGCAGACTTAAAACTAAGACCTAGCTGAGCAGATTGAAATATATGTGATGTCATTCATAAACAGATACATTAGAGTGCATTGCACTTTTTAAATTGAATGTGTTACCTCCTCTATTCTCTTATCAATGTTTTCTTTAAAGTAAAAATATACTCGTTATATTATATATAATTTAATATGTGTGTGTTTGAGTGTGTGCTTACATATAATTTATAGATATTTTGATATTTTATAGATATTTGCAAGTGTGTGCTTGAATATGTGCATACATATAATTTATAGATATTTTTCTCATCTTACAGATAAACCTGAATTACAATTTTTATTAATATTAACTTCCCCATTATTTTCTGTGAAATTGCTTTTGATGGCACATCAGCTCTGAAAAGCTACTTTAAAATAAATTGATGCTTACTGTAGTGTCCTATTGATTATTGAGAAAAAACATAGTTGAATTTCTTCATTTTATAAGCTCAATACTCACAACTAGGGCACATGATAGCACAATTGATTTCAGTGACAAAACCTCAACACAATGTCACACTCTAACTACTTTGCCTGCCAATAGTGATGTGTTTCACAACCATTTGTGCTGAGAATTGGTTTCCTCATAGACATTTCCTGCTGTGTGATCTTTTGCTCATTTCTAGCTATAACACTGTACTTTTAAACTGTACAGGTTTGATTATTTCAGAGCTACTGACGTATACCTTTCAGGAAGTTAGAGATACTATGGTAAATATTACTAACAAGGCCCTAAGGTTCATAGATCCAACTATGATGGAACTATGTGAAGAATCTCTGAAAAAAATTAAATAAGTATGCTTAATTATTTTAAAATTTAAAGAACTCTTTTTAAGGTTTTTTTTTCCTACCCAGAGATCTGCCTTTTCACAAAGTAGATTTTAAATGCCATGTTGACTCAGGAGTTAGATTTAGTATTAGTTCATATGATATGGATATCAACAAAACTTCCTTAATATAACTGAACACCGATTTTGTATGATTACAGCATAAAGTAACAGTTGCGTTATCTGTGAATTTTATCAGATCAGGCTAAGATTTTCATCTTCTAATTAGCCAGAGTCAGTTTGCAATAGCAGTAGTGTGAGTGTGTGCATGTGTGTGTGTTTATGAACATAAGTATGTTCTTTGAATGTGTGCTTAAGTATGTGAATGGTGTGTTTATATGTGAAAGGTAATTGTTCATGAGGGGATAGTAGGTAAGTGGCTAAGTGTAGATGAAAAATAGTAAGAGTAATTCACCAGTACTAAAGAAACCACTCTAAATTTCAGAAACAGTAATGTCTTTTCAGTTTATAAAGGTAAAACAGAATCAATCATTAAATTCTTTCTCACAAATATACTTCATTAGTAATTAGCTATAATATATACATATAATATTCTAATTCAGCAGGCAAATATTAGTGTTTAGAAATGATCTATATCTATTATCTATCTATCATCTATATAGAATTCCTGACTAGAATATTCTCTGATAAGTTGTATATCAATGTGAGTGATTTTTAATCACTTTCTTAAGCCCAAAGACAGAAGGAAAAAAAAAAGTGAATGTGTAAATCAAAAAGTTCTGCTTCTGAAGGTAAAAAGAAATTGAGAAATGTGGATCGCATTCTCTCCAGATAATGGAAGAGGCCCTTTCCATTGTATCCAGTTATTTAGAAACTGTGCTATAAAGAAAAATCTTTCCCATCATATATGATGTTGTGAAGGATGAATCTGTATTGTACTTGCCTGTGCATTATAATCAATTGGCTACTTGACCCAGTTTGGGAAGAATTACACACATTTTATCAGGTAACTGATAACTGATATTGTAAATGTAGTTATTATATAGGAGTTTTTTTAACAGTTAAAAACCTGAGATCCTTTCAGAAATGACTAAGAAGTCTCTACGTCAGCTTACAATAAAATTGCAAAACAATTATTCTCTTTCAGCATCTGTAAAATGCATAGGTGTGTTTTGTTGTTTGAAAAACTGATTATCGGGATCCCTGGGTGGCTCAGCGTTTTGGCGCCTGCCTTTGGCTCAGGGCGTGATCCTGGAGACCCAAGATCGAATCCCACATCGGGCTCCTGGTGCATGGAGCCTGCTTCTCCCTCTGCCTGTGTCTCTGCCTCTCTCTCTCTCTCTCTGTGACTATCATAAATAAATTTAAAAAATATTAAAAAAAAAAAGAAAAACTGATTATCAATTTGTAGACTTAGTTCGTTTCTACATAAACGTGTAAGTATGGAATAAAGTTACTGCAAGTTTTCCTTTAGGCTTTGTGTTTCTGGCTTGAAATAGGAAAAGCAAAAACGACTGCCTCAAATCCTTAGATGTCTGAAATTAGAGGCAATGACGGGTTGTGTCCTTGTATATTAGCTTGAAATACAATTGAGTTACCACTGATGGTTAGAAATAAAAGAAATTTAAAACTATTCCCTTTGGCTGAAGGACTAAGTTGTTTCATGCTACAGGACAAAAACAAAATAAAAATACACTTACAGGATACAATTGTGTAGTGAGAAAAAGTATTCTAACTCTATATATTTATTTTCTCCAAAACATTAGTTAACTAAAATAATTGAAAGTCAGTACAGTGATATCTTTTTAGAAGTAATAAATGAGAGAATCTTAAAACTGTCAGAGTTTCATTCTCAAAATAGAAAAAAAAAAAAAAGATGCATTTAGGAGGGACTTCTGCTTTCAGATATAATGGAGTAGCTGTACAAACCAAATACCTTGTCAAAAGAAGACAGGATAAAGAAGTCCAGTAAACTAAAATAGATGATAGATTGATGGTAGATGATAGATAGATGATAGCACATTTGTTTGAAGGCATTTGAGAATTACCAAGACAAACGAGAATTTTGAGTAAAATTTCCAGAAAAGGAAGAAAGGTAAGCTCTCATGTCACAGTCTGTGGTCACCTCAGGACATTTGTACATTCTGCACGTGAGGCAAGATGCAAGGAATCCAGGCAGGGTACATGATCAGAAGGCTACTATTAATTAGCAGAGAAACTTATTGTGTTTTTTTGGTAGTTTCTCAGGGTTAGAAAAATGAAAATCAGAAAATTGTGAGATCAGAATCTTGGGGTTAGGAGAGGGGACATCCAAAATATGAGCCCCACAATTTGTTGGTTTTCTTTCAGCAGAGGGGATCCAGAGCTCAATAAATTATAGTCAACATTATAACATAGAATTCAGCTTTGTCCCTAATTATATTCAAGTGATCAGTTGTACTCTAGCGTTTGAAAGGATAAACACTCTTTAGAAGAAGATAACCACCTCCTCCAATGGCCAACAGACTCTGATGTCACTAATTTATAAATAAAATTAGTAAAGCTTAAATGAGGTCATTTCTTTCATTATCAAGAAAATGCTATTCCTTAGTGGTCATTCTCCTTTTTTTAAAGATTTTATTTATTTATTCATGAGAAACACAGAGAGAGAGAGAGAGGCAGAGACACAGGCAGAGGGAGAAGCATGGGACACCATCCCAGGTCTCCAGGATCAGGCCCTGGGCTGAAGGTGGCGCTAAACTGCTGAGCCACCCGGGCTGCCCCTTAGTGATCATTCTAAAATCTGTATTACAAGAACTCTAAAGTGAAAACTCTAAAATATTAAGGAAATCTAAAAGCAACCAAATGAATGGAAAAACAGATCACAATAATGAATTTCAATACTCAGTATATTTAAAGATATTTTTTCTACATTAATCTATAGACTCCGTGCAAATTTAATCAGAATCCCAACAAGTTTGTGTGTGTGTGTGTGTGTGTGTGTGTGTGTGTCTGTACTGACTAGTTCCAAAATTAATTTGGAAGGTCAAAGTGCCAAATGTAATCAAAACCTTGAAGAAAAGTGAAGCTAGAGATTTTTCACTACTAGGTATAAAGGAAAACAACCTGTAGTAATTAAGACGATGCCACACATAGGCAAATAGAATGGAGTGAAGTAAAGTGCAGACCGGCACATACACGGTAATTTGGTTTGTGACAAGTACCATACCAGGATATAGTGAAGGAATTGACAATTATAAACAAGTGTTCTGGATCAACTAGTAAACTATATAGATATAAATTAATCTTGACCAATCACAGATTATTTGTAAAACTCAATGTTAGACTGATTTTAGATATTAATGTGAAATGCAAATATGTAAACCTTTAGGAAAAAAAACAAAATTTTGAGGTAGGCAAAGATTTTTTAAATAAGACATTAAAACCTCTACCAACAAAGTAAAAATTGATAAATTGGACTCCATTGAAAGAACTTAAGTTTACTAAAAGATTCCATAAAGAGAGTGGAAAGTCAAGAATAAGACAAGATATCTGCTTTTCATGTATCTGGCAAAGGTCTCCTATTTAGAACACATAAAAATCTACAAATCAGTAACAAAAAGATTAACAGCTCAATAAAAAACATGGACAAAAGACTTAAACATACACTTGGCAATATCATGAAGGTAATACACATATTTCATGTATTTCATATTAGGAAAATACAAATCAAAACCACATTACTACCACTACACACCCACCACAATGATTAAAATAAAAAAGATAATATGGGGCAGCCCTGGTGGCTCAACGGTTTAGTGCCGCCTTCAGCCTGGGGTGTGATCCTGGAGACCCGGGATTGAGTCCCACATTAGGTTCCCTGCGTGGAGCCTGTTTCTCCCTCTGCCTCTCTCTCTCTCTCTCTCTCTCTCTCTGTCATGAATAAATAAATAAAATCTTTTTTAAAAAATAAAAAAATAAAGATAATATCAAGTGTTGGCAAAGAGGTAGAACAATGGGCACTCTCAGATACCAGGGAACAGTGCTATTAGCAACTGCTTTTGAAAGTTGTTAAATCATATCTTGGGGGAGGGCCAAGATGGTGGAGGTGTAGGGTCCTCAACTCACCCAGCCCCACCAACTTACCTAGATAACTTTCCAAACATCCTGAACACCTACGAATTCCACCTGAGATGTAGAGAGAACATCTGGAATACGTCAGAGAGAAAAGATTGCGCTTCTAACAAGGTAGGAAGGTGGGGGGAAAAATTAAAAAGAATAAAGTGGAGGAGGGGCCCTGCGACTAGCAGGGCTACAGCAGAGTGGCAAGAGCCTCTGGGACAGGAAAGTCCAGTGCTGGAGAAGCAGGAACTTTAAAAATCCGCCCCAGAGTTTTCCCTGACAGAAAAGTGCTCAGCAGGGAAATCAAGCAGAACCGCAGGAGGGGCAGGGACACCTCCTGATTCTCGGAGTCACTATAAGAGGAGGGGCACCCAGGAGAAAGTGCAAGGCAAACCTGATCTCTCAGGCTGATCTCGGTAAAGGCCTGGAGCGTGCAGCCCTCGGGGAATCTGGGAGAAGCCAGTCGGTTAGGTGGGCAGCTCCAGAGCAGCCTTTACCCTAGAGGATGGCAATGGATGGAGGTGGATGTCCTCCTTCCCTTTGGGAGAGGCGGCCCCTGGGAGTGTGGGTCCAGCGGCATAGGGCCCTGGACCCCAGAGCATCCAAGCAGACAAGGCTGGGACAAGCAGAAGTGGGGAGGGCAGAGGAAAGCAAGAATTCTCCTGCCACTGGCTGCTCCCAAGCTGTGCAGATCAGCACTCTCGTGCCTGCCCCCAGGACCATCTAGGCCAGGGCAGATTTGGAGACTGCAGTTAGTACTTGCAGGGAACTCGACTCCAGAGCTGGAGATCTGGCTGCAGGTATTGTTGTTGTTCCTCCTTGTTTCCCCCCTGTGCCTGGGAGAGGTGGGGCTGCCAGGGAACAAGGCCTCACAGGGTAAATAGGTCATACTGAGCCCAGCACCTGGCAGGGGGCAGGCCATCTCCACACAGGCACAGACACCTGAGAGTCAGCACAGCAAACCCCTCCCCAGAAGAACTGTTAGATGAACAGGGGAAGAGCAAGTTTACTGAACAAGAAACATGGGAAAACTCCAGGACTGAGGGAAAACAGTATATAGAACTACAGAGTCCCTTTTTCTTTTTTTCTCCCTTTTTCCATTATGACTTTTTTTATATCAGACTAAAAATTTCTAATATATTTCCTCTTTTCCCCACCTTAACTACAATATTTTACCAGCTCCCCATTTTTAAGTTTTTTCCTTTTTTGACTTTCATATTTCTACAATTACATGTCATAGATATATTCTTCATTTCTGGATTCCTTTCAACATATTCTACTTAATGTGGTAAATATACAAGATATGGGTTTTTGCTTTTTGTGTTTTGTTTTCTCTGCCTTGTTTTGTTTTACAATTGTGGAGGTTAGTACCTTCTAAAATATGACCAACAAACACCCAGAACCAAGTGAAATACCATGCTGGTTCATTCTGTGAGATTATATTCTCTCTTCCTTCCCATTCTGCCCCCTTCTTTTATCTTGTTTATGTTTCTGTGGTCTATGCTGGGGCTTGATATAAGTATTGCTGGTTTATATAAATTTGGGACTGAGCATCTTCTAACTTACAGAATAAAATACACTCAGAACCAAGAGGATCAGGGATCCCTGCGTGGTGCAGCGGTTTAGTGCCTGCCTTTGGCCCAGGGCGCGATCCTGGAGACCCGGGATCAAATCCCACGTTGGGCTCCCGGTGCATGGAGCCTGCTTCTCCCTCTGCCTATGTCTCTGCCTCTCTCTCTCTCTCTCTCTCTGTGTGACTATCATAAATAAGTAAAAATTTTTAAAAAGTTAAAAAAAATTAAAAGAACCAAGAGGATCACACTCTAGGACCCCTCAGGTAGACTACATTCTCTCTCCACTACCACCTCCTTACCACCACCATCCCCCCCTTTTTTCCCTCTTCCTCTTTTCTTAACTTTTTTTTTCTTTTTCATTTATGTTCTTCTTTGTTTTCAGGTTTTTTTTTTTTTAATATTTACTACTTCATTTTAAACTTGTTTTTCACTTTGGTGGTCCTTTGATTTTATTTTGTTCTGTTCATCTTTTTATTTTATTTTCTGGTCTCTGATCTCTTCAGAATCATCTAGGGATATTTTACTTAGGTCGTGTTTGCTATTCTTGACTCACCGCCGCTCAGACAGCCACTCTGCCCTAGACAAAATGACTAGAAGGAAAAATTCATCACAAAAGAAAGAACCAGAGCAATACTCTGCAACAGAATTACAGAATTTGGATTTCAATACAATGTCAGGAATTCGATTCAGAAGTACAATTATAAGGCTACTGGTGGCTCTGGAAAAAAGCATAAAGGACTCTAGAGACTTCGTTACTGCAGAATTGAGATGTAATCAGGATGAAATTAAAAATAGATTAAATGAGATGCAATAAAAACTGGATGTTTTAACTGCTAGGGTTAATGGGGTGAAAGAGAGAGTGACATAGAAGACAAGTTGATGTTAAGAAAGGAAGCTGAAGAAAAAAGAGAAACACAATTAAGAGCCCATGAGAAATGGCTTAGGGAAATAGATGATAGCTTGAGAAGGAAGAATCCATGTCTAATTGGGATTCCAGAAGAGGCAGAGAGAGAGAGGATCACAAAGTATATTTGAACAAATCATAGCTGAGAACGTCCCTAATTTGGGGAAGGAAACAGGCAATCAGATCCAGGAGATAGAAAGGACCCCCCCCAAATCAATAAAAAAACATTGAACACCTTGATATTTAATAGTGAAACTTGCAAATTTCAAAGATAAAGAGAAAATTCTTAAAGCAGCTCGAGAGAAGAGATTCTTAATTTATATGGAGAGAAATGTCAGATTAACAGCAGACCTCTCCACAGAGACCAGGCATGCCAGAAAGGGCTGGAAGGATATATTCAGGGTACTAAATGAGAAGAACATGCAGCTAAGAATACTTTATCCAGAAAGGCTGTCATCCAGAATAGGAGAGATAAAGAGCTTCCAGGATAGGCAGGAACTGAAAAAATATGTGACCACCAAACCGGCTCTGCAAGAAATATTAAGGAGACCCTGTAAAAGAAAGAAGGAGCCCAAAGAAACAATCCACAAAAACAGAGACTGAATAGGTATTATGATGACACTAAATTAGTATATTTTAATAGTTACTCTGAATGTGAATGGGCTAAATAATCCCATCAAAAGATACAGGGTATCAGACTGATTTTTTTTTAAAAAAAAAGCAATACCCAACTATTTGCTGTCTATAGAAGACTCATTTTAGACCTAAGGACACCTCCAGCTGAAATTTAAGGGGTGGAGAACCATTTATTCAAATGGTTATCAAAAGAAAGCTGGGGTAGCAATCCTCATATCAGATAAATTAAAGCTTATCCCAAAGATTGGTGTAAGAGATGAAGAGGGACGCTATATCATACTTAAAGGATCTATCCAACAAGAAGACCTAACAATCATAAATATTTATGCCCCTAATGTGGGAGCTGCCAAGTATATAAGTCAATTAATAACCAAAGTAAAGACATACTTAGATAATAATACCAGGACACTCCAATATGGCACTTTCAGCATAGATCTTCTAAGCACAACATCACCAAAGAAATAAAGCCCTTAAATGATACACTTGACCAAATTTCACAGATCTATACAGAACTTTCCATTTGAATCCAACTGAATACACATTCTTCTCAAGTGCACATGGAGCTTTCTCCAGAATAGACCACATACTGGGTCACAAATCAGGTATCAACTGATACCAAAAGATTGGGATTGTGCCCCGCATATTTGCAGACCAAAATGCTTTGAAACTTGAACTCAATCACAAGAAGAAATTTGGAAGCAATTCAAACACAGGTTAAAGACCATCCCGCTAAAAGATGGAAGGGTCAACCAGGAAATTAAGGAAGAATTAAAAAGATTCATGGAAAGTAATGAGAATGAAGATACAACCGTTCAAAATCTTTGGGATACAGCAAAAGCAGTCTTGAGAGGGAAATACATTACCATACAAGCCTGTCTCAGAAAATTGGAAAAAACTCAAATACACAAGCTAACCTCGCACCTAAAGGGATTGGAGAAAGAACAGCAAGTAAAGCCTACACCAAGCAGAAGAAGAGGGACAATAAAGGTTTGAGCAGAACTCAATGAAATAGAGACCAGAAAAACTGTAGAAAAATCAACAAAACCAGAAGCTGGGACACAAAAGCCCAGGGCCAGATGGCTTCTCCAGGGAATTCTATCAAACGTTTAAAGAAAAATAATATCTATTCTACTAAAGCTGTTCTGCAGGATAGAAAGGGACAGAATAATTGCAAACTCATTTTATGAAGCCAGAATTATTTTGATTCCAAAACCGGACAAGGACCCCACCAAAAAGGAGAATTATAGACCAATATCCCTGATGAACACAGATGAAAAAATTCTGAACAAGATACTGGCCAATAGGGCTCAGCAGTACATTAAGAAGATTATTCACCTTGACCAACTGGGATTTATCCCCGGGGTGCAAGGGTGTTTCAACACTGGTAAAACAATCAACGTGATAGATCATATCAACAAGAGAAAAAACAAGAACCATATGATCATCTCAATAGATGCAGAGAAAGCATTTGACAAAATACAGCATCCATTCCTAATCAAAACTCTTCAGAGTGTATGGATAGATGCAACTTTCCTCACCATTTTAAAAGCCATCTACAAAAAGCCCACAGCAAATATCATTCTCAATGGAGAAAAATGGGAGCCTTTCCCCTAAGATCAGGAACATGACAGGGATGTCCACTCTTACCTCTGCTATTCAACATAGTACTAGAAGTTCTAGCCTCAGCACTCAGACAACAAAAAGACATCAAAGGCATTCAAACTGGCAAAGAAGAAGTCAAACTCTCCCTCTTCACAGATGACATGATATTGTACATAGAAAACCCAAAAGACTTCACTCCAAGATTGCTGGAACTCATACAGCAATTTGGCACTGTGGCGGGATACAAAATCAATGCCCAGGAATTAGTGGCCTTTCTATACACTGACAATGAGACTGAAGAAAGAGAAATTAAGGAATCAATCCCATTTACAATTGTACCCAAAACCATAAGATATCTAGAAATAAACCTAACCAAAGTGGTAAAGGATCTATACCCTAAAAACTACAGAACACTTCTAAAATTGAGGAAGACACAAAGAGATGGAAAAACATTCCATAATCATGAATTGGAAGAATTAATATTGTGAAAATGCCTCTTGTACCCAGTCCAATCTACATATTCAGTGCAATCCCTATCAAAATACCATGACTTTCTTCACAGAGTGGAACAAATTATCTTAAGATTTGAATGGAATCAGAAAAGACCCTGAATAGCCAGAGGAATATTGAAAAAGAAAACCAATGCCAGGGGCATCAAAATGCCAGATTTCAAGCTGTGTTACAAGCTGTAATCATCAAGAAAGTTTGGTACTGGCACAAAAACAGACACATAGATCAATGGAACAGAATAGAGAATCCAGAAATGGGCCCTCAACTCTATGGTCAACTAATATCCGATAAAGCAGGAAGTACTATCCACTGGAAAAAGGACAGTCTCTTCAATAAATGGTTTGGGAAAATTGGATAGCCACGTGCAGAAGAATGAAACTAGACCATTCTCTTACACCAGACACAAAGATACACTCAAAATGGTGGAAAGATCTAAATGTGAGACAAGAATCCATCAAAATACTGGAGAAGAATACAGGCAACATCCTTTTTGAACTTGGCCACAGCAACTTCTTGCAAGATACATCTATGAAGGCAAGGGAAACAAAAACAAAAATGAACTGTTGGGACTTAATCAAGGTTAAAAGCTTCTGCACAGCAAAAGAAATAGTCAACAAAACTAAAAGAGAGCCTACTGAATGGGAGAAGATATTTGCAAATGACCTATCAGATAAAGGGCCAGTATCCAAGATTTATAAAGAACTTATCAAACTCAACACCCACAAAAAAAAAAAAAATCCAATCATGAAATGGGCAGAAGACATGAACAGACACTTCACCAAAGAAGACATAGACATGGCCAACAAGCACATGAGAAAATGCTCCATATCACTTGCCACCAGGGAAATATAAATCAAAACCACAAGGAGACACTACCTCACACCAGTGAGAATGGTGAAAATTAACAAGACAGGAAACAATAAATGTTGGAGAGGATGTGGAGAAAGGGGAACCCTCTTGCACTCACTGTTAGTTGGAATGCAAGCTGGTGGTCTGGAAAACTGTGTGGAGGTTCCTCAAATAGTTAAAAATAGAGCCACCCTACGACCCTGAAATTGCACTATTGGGTATTTACCCCAAAGATGCAGATGCAGTGAAACACTGGGACACCTGCACCCCAATGTTTATAACAGCAATGTCCACAATAGCCAAACTGTGGAAGGAGCCTCGGTGTCCATCAACAGATGAATGCATAAAGAAATGGTGTATATGTGGTGTATATATACTATGGAATATTACTCAGCTGTCAGAAAGGATGAATACCCACCATTTGCTTCGACGTGGATGGAACTGGAGAGTATTATTCTGAGTGAAGTAAGTCAATCGGAGAAGGACAATCATCATATGGTCTCACTGATACGGGGAATATAAGAAATAGTGAAAGGGAGTATAAGGGAAAAGAGGGAACTGAGTGGGAAAAATTAGAGAAGGAGACAAACCATGAGAGACTCCTAACTCTGGGAAACAAACAAAGGATTACAGAAGGGAAGGTGGGTGGGGAGATGGGGTGACTGGGTGACAGGCACTGAGGAGGGCACTTGATGAGATGAGCATTGGGTATCATACTATATGTATGCAAATCGAACTTCAATAAAAACAATAGAAGAAAAAAGAAAGGATATGATATCTGAACATCAGAGACTGTTGTAATATTCTACGAATTGCAATCTCCAAGAAGACTATAATTCTGACTGGTTGCCTTCTTTTCCTATGTGGTTTTGCTGGTATTATTTAAATGGATACATCTGCTTTTGAAAACCAAAATACTTATGAACTTTTTTTGTTGAGTCATAAGAGTTTTAGCTCATCCCATTTTCTACCACATGCTGGAAGTTTAAACAAATAAAATCTATGGATTTCTCATTAAATTAAAAAAAATCCATATCTACTATAACTTAAGTATGCATACCCAGTGATTAAGCCACTCCTCTTCTGTGTATAATCCAAACATAAATATGTACATGTGTTTGTCAATAGACATGTACAAGGCTGTTCATAACAGTATGATTAATAATTACCAATGTCTGGAAACACAAAAATAAACTTGTAAACATTCTACTTATAAAAAAAATGATAAATGTCAAAAATAGTTTTGAAAGAACACTTGTACAAATGAGTATATGATACCTGATTCTATTAATAAAAATGTTATTTAGAAGTGATACATATCAATAGAGTAAGACATCAGAATAGTGATTACCTTTGCTAGAAAAGTGTGACTGGGAAGTAGGCTCTTTGGCTACTTTTTTGGTGCTTACATTGGTGCTGATTACTCCATTTCAGTATGTAAAAATCAAGTTAGATGCATTTGATTTCTACCCTTTTTGTATGTATATTCTAGTTCAATTTAAAAAACAGCTAATCAATGAGATCAGAAAAATAACAAAAATTGGACTGGATCCATTTTTGTCACACTTTCTGACCAAAAGAAACATCTTTTCTACCTCAAAATATGAAATACATTGAGAATATTGTGGTTAGAAAAACAAATAATTCATTATTAGCTAAAAGTTTAGTTTATTTTATATTTTAAGATTGGACAAGAACTTCTTATTTGATAATGAGGTTTGTCTTATATGTATGTGTATGTGTAATACTTTGTGATTCTCTCATTCACGTTCGCATAGGAAAGACAATTCTTTGTTTCATTGTCTTGTAAGAAGGCACATGTTCGTAAATCTGCAGGACCATGCAACTGGTCATAATGACTAGAACCTTATAATCATCTGTTAAGGCAGAATAATCTGCTTTTGAAGCAGACTCACACAGGCTATTCGGCCGCCACCACACACATTCAGGGACTGTGCATAAACTTTATGAGTTTAAACAGTTCTTTTCAGTGTAGATGATACCCTGCCCAATGTTTTCTTTTAATCAGTCTTTTTTAAAAATAATTTTGTGCACACTGACTTTGTCAGTGTATATTTCTTAATTCACAAGAATAAAAAAATGAATTATTTTAATAACACAGAAGTCAGAGCCAGACTATTACTTCAGACACTCAGTTTCCTTTTCCACTTTTTGGAGTACTCAAAGTTGTCATTCTACCAAGAAATCACCATCCTATCAATCTGATTGTCATCAGAATGAAATGTTAGGGAATTATTTAGAAAACAGTAAGTGGTATTTGAAGATTTGTAGGCACAGGTAAGTGGCATGATGGGAGCTGGAGAAAACTAACCTGGTGGTAAATTGTAGGCTGAATTCAAGAAAACAGTGTCTAAAAGAGACAAGGCCAGACAAGGTAATAATTAGCTAAATCTAAGCAAGAAGTAAATATAACTTAAACTAGGCTATGAGAAATAAAATAGAAGGTAAGAGGCAGGGGCACCTGGGTGGCTCAGTGGCTGAGCGTCTGCCTTTGGCTCAGGACCTGATCCCAGATCCTGGGTCCCTGGATCAACTCCCACACCAGGTTCCCTGCAGGGAGCCTGCTTCTCCCTCTGCCTGTGTTTCTGCCTCTCTCTCTGAGTCTCTCATGAATAAATACATAAAATCTTTAAAAAAAAAAGATAAGAGGCAAAAATGAAAAATAATGATGCAATAAAATCAGCAAAAATGAAAGCTGATTGGCTGTTAGGAATTAGGCAGAAGGATACACCCGAAATTTTGTGCCTGCTCACTGGGTGAGTCAAAGGTCTTCAGTTTACAATTACATGGCCTGTATGCATTGGGAGTCCACTTGAAGTTTTCCATTCGTGTACTAACCTACACACTAAATCCACTTAGGCACTGCTAACCTTCGAATATTTTATCTTTTGTTCCAACTCCACTTTTCTTCCCTATGCTTGTAATGGCACTGGGGAGGAAATGCCAGGTGGAGCAGATGCCACACCCTATGCAAATTCTGTCATTAAAAAAGGGAACATTGTGTTACAGCACAGAAAGAATGCTTCATGGAAGCTTTATACCAAGAAGGAGGACATGACATCTCTCCCCTGCAGTCTTTCTTTCTCTCCTTCTGAAAAATCAAAAGTTCTGGCTGTAATGACTTGATATAAATTCTTTTATATTGAATCTAACATTCAGTGTGGAAAGGCTTAAGAAGGTGTGGTTCAGGGAATAACTATCCATGAGATTCAAAATCAGCACGTATGACTACGGTAAGTGAAATGTGAACCCAGATCCCAGGCCAAATCATTTAGTTGATTGTGCATTTGAATTAAAGAATATTTTAATATTTGATAAGATCAAAATTCATTTCTGTCAAAATGGTGATGCTGCGAGAGTGCAGCCAGAGTCTTAGGAATTTGGACAAACTATGTCCACTCTGCACCAAACAGTATTATTAAGAACACTGTGAAATTTGTGACAGTGATTCCATTAGTAAGTGTGGTTTTTACATGAAGATGCAGACAAAGGCGACACTCCAGTCTGCAGAGAGGTGACCTGTTTAATAGTGAGGAAACATTGCTTTGCACAGTGAGTGCACCAGCTAGAGAACAAAAATCAGTCTCCCCAAATTAGAAGATGCTTAGCACATAGGCAGCTCTGAGTTGGCCTGCAACCATTCACTGCGAAGCAAATATTGCTTGTTTGCAGAATGGTTTCCTTATTTCCTTGTGTCAGGTTCCTGACAAAGATTTATAAGTATGCACTGCTTGGCTAGTACATGTAAACTTACAAACTTCCTTTTTTGCTCATGGTTTGGAAGCCCAAAGTGATTAGCTTGCTGCCAGAAATAAACTATGGCCTGTTTGTACTAAACCCGCTACTCAAAGGCAGTCTAAATATTGATAAAAAGCAACCAAATAAAACTTTCCAAATCCTGTTCACTAAAAGACATCATAATCCCAAAACTGGGAGAATATGCAAGTGTGTACATGTGTACGTATGTCTGGCAATATCTTAACATGCAGAGTATAAAGAACACCTAAAAATCAATAAAGAAATCAATATGTAAAACAGCTCCCTAGAAAGGTAGGCCAAACATATGACACAAGAGGAGACAGATAAGGCCAGTTAGCTTTCAAAAAGCTGCTGAAAACTGGTGTTAATCTAGGATATATAAATCAAAACAAAAATGAGAAACAATATATAAATCCTTCAGGACTCCAAATTTAAGAGGTCAACTAATAAAACCATGATCTCATATATGCTTAGTGAGAATGTAAATCGGCACAACCATTTTGGAAAATAACCTGGCACCATCTCATTAAGGTGATATCTGCATACCCCATTCCCAGTAATTCCATCCATAGACTTACATCGAAACCTTTGTCTGTTGCATGACATACAAAAGCATGTTCTCACCAATACAATTTTTCTTAGGAACGAAAAAAACTAGAGACCATTCGTATTCGTGAATTGTGATGCATTAACACAATAAGACATTATACAGCAGAGAAATTAACGAAATACAATTGCACAGAGGAAACATGGATGGATCTTGAAAGCATAATGTTGAGAAAAACAGTAAGCCTGCAAGACTACGATTAAGCAACTTATTTTTTGAAAAAAAAATATATACAATAAAATACAGGAAGAGGTAGGGAGATAGCGGCAATAGGCACTACAAATCATTAGTTATATTCTAATTCTTTGTTTTTTAATATTCTAATTCTTGAACTGGGTGGTCAGTTAATGGTGGTTCATTATATCATTTTAGTTGGTCAGTTATATTAATATTACTTATATCTATTTGTATTTATCCAGTACTTTTAATTTGGTAAAGAAAAATTAGAAAAAAACTTGAACTGCTATATACAACTATTGTTTTCTTTATACTGGGACAGTGTCCACTTGCATCCCCAGAGAGTTTTTGTCACACGCACTATGAAAAAAAGGATACTTCATGTTATTTTCCACAGATATTTTGCATTTTCTCATGAGTTTTTACTAAGCAAATAGCAAATCAGATAAGGAATCTTTCACTGTATAGAGTTTATTACATATGGCTTAATATGTTGAATAATATGTTGAAAAATAAATAGTTTAATGTCGGGTGAAAAAAAAGGTGGTTGATTACATTTCCTTTCATAGACAATCTTCTAGAGAGCATGAAGGAGATATTTGTGTATATTTCTTCAGAAGTACATTTTTCCAAAGATGAAGTGCTATTTACATGTAAATATTTGTAAACCCAATGAAGGTATTTTTATTTTTTTATTTTATTTTTTTATAAATTTATTTTTTATTGGTGATCAATTTTTTTAATAAAAAATTTATTTTTTATTGGTGTTCAATTTGCCAACATATAGAATAACACCTAGTGCTCATCCCATCAAGTGCCCCCTTCAGGGCCCGTCACTCAGTCACCCCCAACCCCCGCCCACCTCCCCTTCCTCCACCCCTAGTTGGTTTCCCAGAGTTAGGAGTCTTTATGTTCTGTCTCCCTTTCTGATATTTCCCACTCATTTTTTCTCCTTTCCACTTTATTCCCTTTCACTATTTTTTACATTATCCAAATGAATGAGACCATATAATGTTTGTCCTTCTCCAATTGACCTATTTCACTCAGCATAATACCCTCCAGTTCATCCACGTTGAAGCAAATGGTGGGTATCTGTCGTTTCTAATGGCTGAGGAATATTCCATTGTATACATAAACCACATCCTCTTTATCCATTCATCTTTCCTTGGACACCGAGGTTCCTTCCACAGTTTGGCTATTGTGGACATTGCTGCTAGAAACATCGGGGCTCAGGTGTCCCGGCATTTCACTGCATCTGTATCTTTGGGGAAAACCTCAGCAGTGCAATTGCTGGGTCATAGGGCAGATCTATTTTTAACTCTTTGAGGAATCTCCACACAGTTTTCCAGAGTGGCTGTACCAGTTCACATTCCCACCAACAGTGCAGGAGGGTTCCCCTTTCTCCACATCTTCTCCAACATTTGTGGTTTCCTGCCTTGTTAATTTTCCCCATTCTCACTGGTGTGAGGTGGTATCTCATTGTGGTTTTGATTTGTATTTCCCTGATGGCCAGTGATGCAGAGCATTTTCTCATGTGCTTGTTGGCCATGTCTATGTCTTCCTCTGTGAGATTTCTGTTCATGTCTTTTGCCCATTTCATGATTGGATTGTTTGTTTCTTTGCTGTTGAGTTGAATAAGTTCTTTATAGATCTTGGAAACTAGCCCTTTATCTGATATGTCATTTGCAAATATCTTCTCCCATTCTGTAGGTTGTCTTTGAGTTTTGTTGACTGTTTCTTTTGCTGTGCAGAAGCTTTTAATCTTGATGAAGTCCCAATAATACATTTTTGCTTTTGTTTCTCTTGCCTTCATGGATGTATCTTGCAATAAGTTACTGTGGCTATGTTCAAAAAGGGTGTTGCCTATGTTCTCCTCTAGGATTTTGATGGAGTCTTGTCTCACATTTAGATCATTCCACCATTTTGAGTGTATCTTTGTGTCTGGTGCAAGAGAGTGGTCTAGTTTCATTCTTCTGCATGTGGATGTCCAATTTTCCCAGCACCATTTATGGAAGAGACTGTTTTTTTTTTTCCAGTGGATAGTCTTTTCTCATTTGTCGAATATTAGTTGACCGTAAAGTTGAGGGTCCACTTCTGGATTCTCTATTCTGTTCCATTGATCTATGTGTCTGTTTTTGTGCCAGTACTACATTGTCTTGATGACCACAGCTTTGTAGTACAACCTGAAATCTGGCATTGTGATGCCCCCAGCTATGGTTTTCTTTTTTAATATTCCCCTGGCTATTCGGGGTCTTTTCTGATTCCACACAAATCTTAAAATAATTTGTTCTAACTCTCTGAAGAAAGTCCATGGTACTTTGATAGGGATTGCATTAAACGTGTAAATTGCCCTAGGTAACACTGACAGTTTCACAATATTAATTCTGCCAATCCATGAGCATGGGGTGTTTTTCCATCTCTTTGTGTCTTCCTCAATTTCTTTCAGAAGTGTTCTGCAGTTTTTAGGGTATAAATCCTTTACCTCTTTGGTTAGGTTTATTCCTAGGTATCTTATGCTTTTGGGTGAAATTGTAAATCGGATTGACTCCTTAATTTCTCTTTCTTCAGTCTCATTGTTAATGGATAGAAATGCCACTGACTTCTGGGCATTGATTTTGTATCCTGCCACACTGCCAAATTGCTGTATGAGTTCCAGCAATCTTGGGGTGGAGGCTTTTGGGTTTTCTATGTAGAGTATCATGTCATCGGCGAAGAGGGAGAGTTTGACTTCTTCTTTGCCAATTTGAATGCCTTTAATGTCTTTTTGTTGTCTGGTTGCTGAGGCTAGGACTTCCAGTACTATGTTGAATAGCAGTAGTGAGAGTGGACATCCCTGTCTTGTTCCTGATCTTAGGGGAAAGGCTCCCAGTGCTTCCTCATTGAGAATGATATTTGCTGTGGGCTTTTCATAGATGGCTTTTAAGATGGTGAGGAATGTTCCCTCTATCCCTACACTCTGAAGAGTTTTGATCAGGAATGGATGCTGTATTTTGTCAAATGCTTTCTCTGCATCTATTGAGATGATCATATGGTTCTTGTTTTTTCTCTTGCTGATATGATGAATCACATTGATTGTTTTAGGAGTGTTGAACCAGCCTTGCATCCCGGGGATGAATCCTACTTGGTCATGGTGAATAGTCTTAATGTATTGTTGGATCCTATTGGCTAGTATCTTGTTGAGAATTTTTGCATCCATGTTCATCAGGGATATTGGTCTATAACTCTCCTTTTTGGTGGGGTCTTTGTCTGGTTTTAGAATTAAGGTGATGCTGGCCCCATAGAACTAGTTTGGAAGTACTCCATCTCTTTCTATCTTTCAGAACAGCTTAAGTAGAATAGGTATGGTTTCTTCTTTAAAGTTTGATAGAATTCCCCAGGGAGGCCATCTGGCCCTGGACCTCTGTGTCTTGAGAGGTTGTTGATGATTGCTTCAATTTCCTCCCTGGTTATTGGCCTGTTCGGGTTTTCTATTTCTTCCAGTTCCAGTTTTAGTATTTTGTGGTTTTCCAGAAATGCATCCATTTCTTCTAGATTGCCTAATTTATTGACGTATAGCTGCTCATAATATGTTTTATTTTTATTTTTATTTATTTATGATAGTCACACACAGAGAGAGAGAGAGAGAGGCAGAGACACATGCAGAGGGAGAAGCAGGCTTCATGCACCAGGAGCCCTACTTGGGACTCGATCCCGGGTCTCCAGGATGGTGCCCTGGGCCAAAGGCAGGCGCCAAACCACTGCGCCACCCAGGGATCCCCTCATAATATGTTTTTAAAATTGATTCTATTTCCTCGTGTTGGTAGTGATCTCTCCTTTTTCATTCATGATTTTATTAATTTGAGTCTTCTCTCTCTTCTTTTTAATAAGGCTGGCTAATGGTTTATCTATCTTTTTAATTCTTTCAAAGAACCAACTCCTGGTTTTGTTGATCTGTTCCACAGTTCTTCTGGTCTCTATTTCATTGAGTTCTGCTCAAATCTTTATTAATTCTCTTCTTCTGCTGGGTGAAGGATCTATTTGCTGTTTTTTCTCTAGCTCCTTAGGTGTAAGGTTAGGTATATTTGAGTTCTTTCCAGTTTTTGGATGGATGCTTGTATTGCGATGTATTTCCCCCTCAGGACTGCTTTTGCTGTATCCCAAAGATTTTGAATGGTTGTATCTTCATTCTCATTAGTTTCCATGAATCTTTTTAATTCTTCCTTAATTTCCTGGTTGACCCTTTCATCTTTCAGCAGGATGGTCCTTAATCTCCACGTGTTTGAAATCCTTCCAAACTTCTTATGATTTAGCTCTAATTTCAAGGCATTATGGTCTGAGAATATGCAGGGGACGATCTCAATCTTTTGGTATCAGTTAAGATCTGATTTGTGACCCAGTATGTGGTCTATTCTGGAGAAAGTTCCATGTGCACTTGAGAAGAATGTGTATTCAGTTGCATTTGGATGTAAAGTTCTGTAGATATCTGTGAAATCCATCTGGTCTAGTGTATCATTTAAAGCTCTCGTTTCTTTGGAGAGGTTGTGCTTAGAAGACCTATCAAGTGTAGAAAGTGCTACATTGAAATCACCAAGTATAAGTGTATTGTTATCTAAGTATATCTTAACTCTGGTTATTAATTGATTGATATATTTGGCAGCTCCCACATTCGGGGCATATATATTGAGGATTGTTAAGTCCTCTTGTTGGATAGATCCTTTAAGTATGATATAGTGTCCTCTTCATCTCTCACTACAGTCTTTGGGGTAAATTTTAGTTTATCTGATATAAGGATGGCTACCCCTGCTTTCTTTTGAGGACCATTTGAATGGTAAATGGTTCTCCAACCTTTTATTTTCAGGCTGTAGGTGTCCTTCTGTCTAAAATGAGTCTCTTGTAGACAGTAAATAGATGGGTCCTGCTTTTTTATCCAGTCTGAAACTCTGCGCCTTTTCATGGGGTCATAAGCCCATTCACGTTGAGTTACTATTGAAAGTTACGAGTTTAGTGTCATCATGATACCTATTCAGTCCCTGTTTTTGTGGATTGTTCCATTGGACTTCCTCTTAAAGAGGAATTTTAAGAGTCCTCCTTAAAATTTCTTGCAGAGCTGGTTTGGTGGTCACATATCCTTTCAGTTCCTGCCTATCCTGGAAGCTCTTTATCTCTCCTCTTCTGAATGAAAGCCTTGCTGGATAAAGTATTCTTGGCTGCATGTTCTTCTCATTTAGGACCCTGAATATATCCTGCCAGCCCTTTCTGGCTTGCCAGGCCTCTGTGGAGAGGTCTGCTGTTAATCTAATATTTCTTCCCATATAAGTTAGGGATCTCTTGTCTCTTGCTGCTTTAAGGATTGAAGGTATTTTTAAATGTCAAACTTGTCATTCAGATCTTCAGAGTGCTTTTCAATAGTCTCCTAAAAGATTAATAAAAGGTCTATTTTATGTACTCAATAAGCCTTCAAATTGAAAATGGTTTTCAGGGGCAGCCCGGGTGGCTCAGTGGTTTAGCACTGCCTTTGGCCCAGGGCATGATCCTGAAGACCTGGGATCGAGTCCAATATCGGGCTCCCTTCATGGAGCCTGCTTCTCTCTCTACCTGTGTGTCTGTCTCTCTCTCTCTCTATGTGTCTCATGAATAAATAAATAAAATTAAAAAAAAAAAAGAAAATGGTTTTCATGACACTATTGGTTTCTACAGTTGTGTGTTATGTAATATACAAATGGATTTATTTTTCTTGGGAAATTTTAAGTTGCCACTTGCATGCAAGAAACATTTACTATTTCCAAAAGAATTGGCCAGATGCATCTTCATTACATCATAGCTTTACTAAAGACTATTACTCTGCTGGTTTTAGGTAAAGATTAACCACTTTGCAGAAAAGGGATATAAAACTCCTATCTGTGGCTAATGGAGCCAACATGATTTTAAAAGGACAAAGTTCAACACCATGCAAAGACTTTAATAGTGACCTATATTACGAGGTTGAACATGAGAATTAGAGTATCTTAGAGATGGAAGAGAGCTCAGAGGCAATATCTAAGTAACCCACCCAACCAAGAGATTCTGTCTGTAACATCTCATAAAAGTTAACTCCTTTATCAAGCTAAATTGATATCTTTTGTTCAGTTCAAACATCTTTTTCTCAAATGTGGCATAGTAATATATGGACCAAATAACTAAAATTAAAAGGGTACTAGTTTAAATTTGCCTATCAAATATGCTCTTGATTTTAGTGTTATTCAGCATCAAATAACATTCAACCATGGTAGAGAATATACACAAATTGCTCTGACATTCTTTCTTTGGAATCACTATGCTGCCTGGCAACTAGTTATTAGTTATGAATGATGGATAGTTTTGTAACTCGTCAGAATAAGCATTGCTTCCATATTACCAAACCAGATGCTGGTAATTTTTCTCTTCTTGATGTATTCATTTTCATATGCTTTGAATGGTTTCATATATGTTTATGGTGCACCACCAGAGGTAATGGGAAAGATCTCCCTCATCAAAAAAAAAAAAAAAAAATTCTTAGAAACAGCCTGAAGTTGAGTTTTAAACTATAACTAAACAAAAAGAGTGTAAACAGAATTGCCTGATAAAATTATATTAGAAATAAGACTGAAAGTGTAACAAAATAATCAAATAACTGATATTAATAATTGATATTTGACCCTCGAATGCAAGGAAAACAGTGCCTATAAATACTAAATCCAAAAGTAACTAGATAATTAAATAACCAAGTAAATGTCTATTCTTATTGTTATTGTTGCAGTTTTGTTTTTGCAGGTAGAAGAGGGAAAGTTGGTTTTAGAACTCCAGGAGAAAAAAGGCATCTTTGAATAAGACCAAGAATTCAGAAGGATGCCCTCAAACACACACTTAGCAAATCTGCATGGTGAAGCCAGATGCTGATCAAATATTTAGTCAGATCCTAGATTGCACTAAATTAGCAGCTCAAAATGTAAGAAGTCTGTGCTCTTATTGTCATAAATTATTTAGAATCCTTTATTGCAATCTCAAAGTCACTTTTCAGGATTGATTCTAATATCCTGCAACCCCCACTGCTTGAAATCACACAAATAGGGGAATAAAAGCATAAGTGTGTGTGATAGAAAGAGGCATTAAATATAATTATATTTTAGAAGGTAATGTAAAAATATTTATGTCCCAAACTTTCATTCAAAAATTTAACCCAATTTTTGGTTCAAAATATAAACATATATAGAATAGTGTCTTTTGTAAGAAAGATATTAAAATGAGTGTGTTGTGATATTCTTCCCCTTAGGTATTACTTGTAAGGATATTCTACTAGGTATTCAACAAAGCAGGTTTAAACAATGTAATCTATACTTCTCTAGTTGCACATAATTTAAAATTCACAATGCCCCAGAGCTGATTAATTACATATAAATTATATTTTTCTTTGTGTGTAACTCAATGGATAATTATACTTAATTGCATTGTGAGAGAACAAGAGTTACATGTTAGAGAACAGGAGTTTCTATTATATGAAATTAAGAATTTAAAAAGATTTCAAAAATAATTTTTAAAACAATATTGGACTTGTAAAAATTCCTAATTAGCTTGAAATTTTTGCATTGGCTCTGTCCACATTTAATAATAATGTACATCTGCTCTTTAGTTTGATTTCTTCCAAACGTTTTTATGTTAGAAAAACAGAGTCAGCATAATGCAAATGAATTCACTTATATTTTTCTGCCCACACCTATATCTAGAAAATCACCCTATATAGAGCATATACTGTATATAATCAATCTTCTCCATGTTTTCTTTTTTCTTTTATTTTCATTGTATTATAAATATCTATTTCTTTAGGCCATCTGTGATTTCTTTACTAATATTTTCTAGATCTATAGACAAGACCTATTTAGAGGTCTTAAACTTTTATGACACTTTACAGTCAATTTCAGGATAAACTGAGTTTCTTTCCATTCGTGTACGATAAAGATTAGATTTTCTACTTCAGCGACAGGGCTCTGGGAGACTGTAAAGGAACCACTACCATAAAAGTGCTCACCTGAAACTTCCCTCCAGCTTGAGCTGCGAACATATATGCGCTCATTGGGTGTGGAGTGCTGGGGGTTAATGTACATGAGAGGTGGTTAAGTTCATCAGTACAAAATCTTTTTTTTTATTTATTTATTCATGAGAGACACACAGAGAGAGACAGAGAGAGAGGCAGACCCAGGCAGAGGGAGAAGCAGGCTCCATGCAGGAAGCCTGACGTGGGACTCGATTCCTGGACTCTAGGATCATGCCCTGCCCTGAAAGCAACGCTAAACCCCTGAGCCACCCCGGCTGCCCTCCTGTACAAAATCTTAATGAGCATCTAAATATATTTTGGACCTCTAATTAAACTATTAGTTCTGAATTAGGCAGAGGAAGCAACCTCCTCATACAATTAATATTTTCTCTCAAATCACCAGTTATTGTAGCAAATGCATCTTTCCCATTGAAGTTTTTCACATATAAGGTTGAACAGGGTGATATCTCTCCCATTATCCCATTGTCTTTACAAAATATATGCAGCACGCTACCTAGGAAACTTGAGTGTAGGAGGAGCTGTTCTGAGACATTCATTGCACATGGCTCCAGTTGCCAAGGAAACCCGTGCCTTTTTTCCTATAAATGTGCAAAGCAGTTTCCTTATTAAGAATTGGGTTAACAGTGTTCTCAAAGGAAAAGCTGAGTGAGGAAGGTAGTAAGTTCTTTTCATACATACAAACTGAATTGTAAACTCTGCATAAGCTGTGATGAATTGTTTTCAGCATGTAGGTTTTGGTGATAAAAGTGAAGTCTTGCGGATTGTCATATATGGTTTTGCTCTGACATAATTAAAAATGTTAGAAAATGCAAAATCTTGCTCTTAAATGAAAAATAGACCATAGAAGTATAGAGAAAATAGGCTTTTCTGAATAACAAATGGCAGATACCGACCATGTATAAGGCTTACCTAAATCTAAGAGTGTTGCATGTGCACTTTTTGAACGTTATGATGTTACCTAAAAAGGCTTTTCCTTAAATACCTTTCTAGGTAGTGATTTTAGTTAAATTTTAAGGTTAGCCCTCTTTTTTAAACACTCCTCTGTTATTGTTGTGCCAGAAATCACATATTTCATATTATACTAGCATTTTATTTTTTATGCTTTTGGAGTAATTAAAATATTCTAAAATAAAAATATCGCCAGTCATATAAATATCACATCAGCATGGTCTATCATAATTTGTCATCATTCAATAAGCTGCCACTTATCAACTATATAAAACTAGTAAAAATTTCTAATAATGTTTTTCAAGAAATCATTAAAAAGCACATAATAGGGGAGGAAAAAAAACCCACCCAAATGTGGGGATCTTTGCATACTGAGCAAGGACTCCATTCTTTGGAAACACTAGCTCTGCTCTCTGTTTTAAAATATAAGCACCGTGTCCTTAGGCTTCCAACCTAAATGCAGACAGAGTTATATGCCAGTATTTCATTGCAACCATAGTGGCAAAATTTAAGTTTCTTCCTCTTGGGAAATAATTCATGAAGAACTATGATTCTGTGAGTATTCTGTTGAATAGCCAAGGTGAGTAAAAGTAGACACCTCCATGTATGTATCACTGTGGAGAGTATATTGTAACACCCTATAGAGATTACAATTTGGAAAAATATCTTAAATGATTGAAAATATCATAGTTTTCATCCAGCTTAGTAATATAAGTTCAAGGCAACTTTCTAACAAACTGTATGTACAAGGATAACTGTCACTCTTTTTATTTAAAAAAAAATCAAATTCCAGCTCATGATCATTGCTAAAGTTATGATAAAAGTATACAATAGGTAGTATGCTAATAGTCATTAAAAATAATCCTAGTGAAAGTACACGCACTGTGATGAACACTGAGTAATGAATAGAATTGTTGAATCACTATATTGTACCCCTGAAGCTAACATAACTCTGTGTGTTAACTATACTAGAATTAAAATTGCAAAAAACTTTAAAAAATCATGGTGAGAAAAGTACACAATCACATGGAAAATGTTCATTATAGAATAAGTGAAGAGTAAAAGATAAGAAAATATATGACATGAGAATATCTTAGAAATATATGCACCAAAGTGTGAAGAATGGATGATTTTGTGTATTACTTTTTCTTGATGTTTTTCTACTTCTGCCAAGATGTTTGCATTGAACATTTATTACTCTGTATTCAGAAATATTTTAAGGTGTTAAAAAGGACAAAGTTTATGAAGAGTTTAAAAGACATAGAGGATAGAGACAACCTTAGGTTATAATGAAGAAAAGTAGATTTGCCCAATGTACAAACACAAATATCACAAAGACAACAGCCCCATTGTGGGCTACTGTCTTGGAGGAGCTATTGCCCAGAGAGAGGTGGGGCCCCTGCAGGAAGAGGATGAGGTTCTTTTTTGTTTTTTTTTTTTTGTTGTTGTTGTTGTTGTTAAGATTTATTTATTTATTTGTGATAGACATAGAGAGAGAGAGGCAGAGAGACACAGGAGGAGGGAGAAGCAGGCTCCATGCTGGCAGCCCTACGTGAGACTCGATCCCGGGACTCCAGGATTGGGCTCTGGACCAAAGGCAGGCGCCAAATTGCTGAGCCACCTAGGGATCCCAAGAGGAGGAGTTCTTAACACCAGCTTTGCAGCTGTGGCCAGACGCAGCCACAGTGAGTTAATATGATGAGGCACTGGAAGTACAGAACATAGAATAAAAGTAAAAGAACCAAACCCCTTAAAGCCTCCACTTGAGAATGTTACTGAATGAGGAACACCTAATATTGTTACTATGGATTTTTTTTTTTTTTTTTTACTATGGATTTTTTTATAAAGGAAATACCCATATGGAAAATTGAAATGCTAAGAAGGCAGGTTTATGCTTAAGAACTTGGGAGACTATTATGTCATTTATTCTGATTTTATGTATATTTTTTACATCTTTGTGATTTATGTATAAACAAAGGCATTTCACAAAGATTGGAAAACCCACTATATTTTCCTAACAAAAGCAGCACCAAATATGGGATTTGAGGATATCTCTACAGTTTGAGAATCTTTACATGGCTACCAGACTAACTGATACAGAAATCCTAAATATTTAGTCTTACTTAGCTTGTAATACAGGAGTCCCAAATGGTTTCACATAAATGCTACACAATAAGACGTGTATTTGGAATATGAAATGCTTTGTTTGTGAGAAACCCTTTTGTCACCAAACATGCTGGCATAAGACAAATACCCTTCCATGAAATCATCTACCAAAAATTACAGCCTAGCTGACGGAACATATGAGAACAACGTCGAGCAAAAACCCAAAGGAAAGATCCTTTCAAAGATATATTCAATAGCAGATATAACACAAAATTTCAAGTCTTTGTTTTTGAAATATACAGAATTAAATACTAACATATAATTACTGAAAAATTAGTAACTCCAAATTCAACTGTGCAGCCCAATGATTTCAATGAATGCTGACAGCAGTAACAAAATCACCCCATCATTATTTTTCAAAGGTCCCAAAACAAGCCAAGTGGATAAATACAATATTTACTCTGAGATGTATCTGTGGATATCTACCTGCCAGAAATACCTAGCTAATGAAAGCCATGCACAAGGAAGACACAGAATAAATAGCGCTGGAAAAATTAGCAATATCTCAATGAAGAGGGGGACTAAAAAGGAATTGCTTAATCCACCTTGACTGCCCTAGGATCTCTGTGGGTCTCATGAGCTGGAAGAAATATGATCCTCATGTAAACCAGGAGCACCTACTTTAAAACTCACTCTAACTTCAAGCTTGACAATAATGTTCCCATACACTCTTGTCCTGAAACCATGGGGAAGTCTGTGTAGCCCTTGTGCAGCTTCTAGTAAAATAGGAACAAACTGGACTCCTTGAGGGATAAAACTAGCAGAGGCACATGCTCTGGAGGAGAAAGTCCAGCTCTGTAGCATAGGCCAATGTCAATGGCATAGATTCTCCTACTGCAGCCAGTTATAAACTGTCAATAAAATATCACTAGAGTAGAGGAAGGAAGTAATGTGCACAGTCAGCTCTTGCCAAGTGGTAAGAGCCAGCCCATGCCCACTGCTGAGATCCACCTGTCCTTAAAGCTCTTAATGAAAGCACTAGTAATAATCTATCACACGGTGTAAGATCACCTCAGCTGGATAGCTTCATAATTTTATTTGAGAATGCTCCCCTCTTAAGTAATAAAGGAAGAACAAATTGAAAGTCTACCTAAATAGTAAGTAAGGAGTTTCCTAGACCTTAGTATCCTCAGATTTCCAGTAACCTAGATCCAGAGATGATGCACAAGATACAGACAAATCATTAATGTCTACAAACAATCTGAGAAGATTGAGAGTCTTAAAAATGTATATCTCTATCACTAAGAAAAGAGAGAGGTGATTAAAGCAACCCCAGGAAGAGGTCATTTCAGAGTGCTTTTCAAGATATTTATCTGCTACAGATCAAGGTTTATATCCATTCTCCCATAAATTCAACTGTGTAATTCAGCGAGGTTTTCTCTGAAGGGAAAAGTCATTCAAAATGAAATGAATTATCTGGTATAGTCCATGAAAATGTACTCTAAATAGAAGTGTATAAGAGCACCTGAAGCAAATCCCATGACAAAGTACAAGGTTTATCAGAAAGATGGGGATGTATCAATATGCCATGAAGAGGCTGCAAGTAGCAGGAATTCAAGCTCTAAGAGCTTTCTCTAACAATGGTGCCAAGCTTAAATACTAAAAATAGGCAATCTGTTGTGATCTCAAAAACTACAGTAATTTGGGCATAAGCTTTTCAGAGACAGAAAAATTTAAAGCAGAAAGAAAGGGAAGAAAGTGATGTATCTGTGCTTGTCGCATGGAGAAAAGTAGTAAGTGTAATGGGATGAATGCTTTCTAGCTGAAGTCAACATAAAGGTTTGAAATTTGTGCTAATCTGTTTCCAGAATTTATAGCAGGTTTACCCAATGATGGCACTATTGACCTTTTTTAAACAGATAATTCTTTGTTACGGAAGGCAGTCCTATGTATTTTAGAATCCTTGCTGGCATCCCCTTCCTCTAAAATAAATAAATAAAACTTAAAAAAAATAGGAGGGGGGCACATGGGTGGTTCAGTCAGTTAAGCGTCTGACTCTTGACTTTGGCTCAGGTCATAGTCTCAGCGTCATGAGATTCAGCCCCATGTTGGGCTCTGCGCTCAGTGGGGAGTCTGCTTGAGATTCTCTCTCTCCCTTTCCCTCTGCCCCTCCACTCCCTTGCTAGGGCTCTCTCTCTCTCTCTCTCTCAAATCAGTCAATAAATCAATCTTTAGAATACTTGCTGGTATCTCAACCCTCTGTCCACTTGATGTGAGTAGCATGATTTGGGAGGGAGGAACATTCAAATTATGACAATTAAAAATGTCTCTGGACATTGGTAAATGTCCCATGCTGAACAAAATTGCTCCTAACTTAGAACCATTGACTTATATTTAATTGAAAGGCTTTCTGCTCACTCATTTTTGTTTGAAAGTATTTTCATGAGAATATAATAGATTAATAGCCATTCATTCTGCCCATAAAGATTTGTCTAGAAATTTTGTTGAGTCTTGCCTGAAATAAACATAATAATAAGATAACATTTACATAACACTTTCTGTGTGTCAGGTACTATTCTAAGTACTTAAGGTAAATAGTTTAATACTCACAATAACTCCATTTTGTACATGGAGAAAGTGAGGCAGAGAAATTAAGTTTTTCATGACTACACAATAATTGGCAGCACTGAGAGTGTTACCCATACATTGTGTTTCTAGAATTTTTGCATTCACACAAGATGCCCAGAAAGAAATACGAGTGTCTGTGAAATCAGCTGACTCCTGAAATCTTTGCCTTTTCTATTAAAATATTAGAAGTATTTAGTCACTCTGAGCATTGTCACTATTTTGCCTGTACTATTGAAAGAAGCTCCTAAACCGTCTCTGTGCTTCTATTCCTTCCCTTCCTCCATAGTCTCCTCTCTGCAAAGCAGGGAAGCAATCCCTTTAAACCTGCCAGATTATGTCACTCATTTCTCAAACCCTTGCAATGGCTGCCCATGTCACTTAGGTATAAACCCATGCCCTTACCATGACTATAAGACCCTATGATACCTAGAGTGCTATCTGTCTATGTCCTACAACCAACTCTTAATTTGTCCTGCAGCCGTTCAACTACTATGTTGATCCATGGCCTTGACTTAGTGCCTTGGCACTCACCACTCTTTCTGCTCGCAAGTGCCTTTCCTCCAAAGACTCTTCCCTCACTTGTTTCACATCTCTGTCCAAAACCCACCTTCTCAGCTGGCCCTTCCTGGCTACTTTCTGTGCAGCCATACACACCTCTTCAGCTCTTCTTTTCCCTGTTTTATCATTCTTCATAGCCTTATATCCACCTGAACTATTAGATATCCATTCATTTTTATGCTTTTCACCAAATTCATCCCATAGAATGTAAATCCCATGAAAGTAGACTACCTGCTTTGTTCACTGCTATATCTTCAGCACTTAAAACAGTGCCCAGAACAAAAGTAATTGTCCCACAAATACGGTTTACTGAATATAGACTATAAAAGCCAAATGATGACATGAAGTTCATAGCACTTAAGTGAGATAACACATGTGAATATGGCTTTTAAAAAGCCCTCAGTTCCTTCAGTGATAGCAGAGCAATGGTGTACTTTTAACTTTGCAAAAAGATACTCAATATGTTTTGTATTAACCAACTGGATAGTTAAAAATGTTAGTCCTAGAGGTGGATTTATAACAGGTATAATTACCTGTGGATAGTGAGCCCCTGGCCTCTCTGAAAGGTCAGAATCTTCTTACTCTAAGACTGTCATATAAAAACACAGTCTAATCACTGATTTTTGTCAACAGATACTGTGCTACTCTCAAATTTTAAGATCACACAAAACTAAGGGAAAGAAAATACATTGGATGAGATCAGCAAGAATCGAATAATTTTTAAAATATTCATCCCCTTAAATTAAATAAATATTTAACATTACTAGAATAAAAATAACCCCTAAAATTGAAAACAGAAATGAATACAGAAATATGCTAAATTTATTACCAGAAAGCTCAGTATTTTAAAATAAATTTAAAGATGTTAATCTTCATAAGTAATCAGGAAAATCCAAATTGCAATGACAATTTTCATTTTTGTCACATAGGCAATAGTTTAAAAATTGATAATTTTCACTGCTTACTGGGAAAAGTATACTGTCATCTAATCTGGATAAGAGTGACAATTGGTGAAATTTATCTGAAATAAATTTGATAGTTTTTTATTGAAAATGTGTGTAAATTTTGAGCATTTTTCTAGGACTTCTAATATCCGCATGGGATTTTAATTTAGGGGAACCCAGGACCATATATTGTGCACAGAAGTTTCAGTGAAGCAGGTATCCCCTCTTGAAATGTTTAAATAATCCTATTAAGACTTGGCTAGCCTGAAACTTCTGCACAGGACTTTGATCCCTAAGAGAATTGACACAATATGCAGGGACAGTGAGAGGTCATTTGTCTTGGCAGTGGTGGGACTGAAAATCTATTGTTATAATAAAGATTGTTGCTAACATTTAGCCCTAACATTTTTAACATTTTATGTTCAGAGAAATAATGAAATGCATATTATTTAAGATTCAAAGATGCACAAGCCTATGATCCTGTAATGAGATATTGGCTTTTCCTTGCCTTAGTGTTCTGATTTTTTTTCCAAGTTTGGTATTCTAAAATTTCTTATGATATTCTGAACCACAATATTCTTATGATAAAGTATTTTTGTCTCTAAGTAATTAAACTGGTTTCTATATTGCTATCAGGAACCATGATTAGGACAAGCCACTTCCAAAGATGAACAATCTGATTTCTCATATAGTATATAGAGGTATTTGAACAAATGTAAAAAAAAAAAAAAACACCCTAAATTATGAGGTAGTTCAATGCTATATTGTTTATAATCAGGACAATGTGAGATAGCCTTGATAGGGTGATTGTGAAACATATTATAGCATTCTTATAAAGTATAATACAGCCATGAGAAAGACTTTCATTTGTATTAATATTATTCATAATATTAAAGTTTCAAAGCTTGATGTATACGATCTCATTCCATTAAAAAGAAAAAAGAGATGTGTATGTAGTTTGCTCAGAGAAAAGCAATATAAGAGATTGTTGAGAAAAAAGTATGGAAAGAAATCACTGATTTACTCATTTATAAAACTGGTTATTCCCTTCACCTGTATATGAAATAGCCATGTTTTAAAAACTGGCAATATGATCTTACTTTTAGGAAAAATAAGAATGGGTAATTAATACTAATGTTCTTTCTCTATACTAATTAGGTCAATATATTTCTGTTCCAAGCGAAATATTTTAAGAAGGATGTAAGTAAATTAAAGCATAATTAAAAGAGGAAAGCTAGATGTCAAAGAGTATAGAACCATTCCAGACCAAAAAAAGAGGTAGCATAAATACAACCATTTAAATGAGAACCTTGGAGATCCCTGGATGGCTCAGAGGTTTAGCGCCTGCCTTTAGCCTAAGGTGTGGTCCTGGAGTCCCGGGATAGAGTCCCATATCAGGCTCCCTGCGTGGACCCTGCTTCTCCCTCTGCCTGTGTCTCTGCCTCTCTCTCTCTCTCTCTGTCTCTCATGAATAAATAAATAAAATCTTTAAAAAAAATAAAAAATAAATAAAATAGCTTAAATAAATAAATAAACAAGAACCTTGAATGTATATGAAATCCACTGGGTTTTTTTCCTCCAAATATATGCATATATATGTAATGGAATATTATTGTATATATGTATATATATGTAGTGGAATATTATTCACTCTTAAAAAATAAGGAAATTCTGTCATTTGTGACAATATGAATGGATGGATAGATGGATGAGTGGGTGGGTGGATGTATCTGGAGAACATTATGCTAAATGAAACAAGCCAGACAGAGAAAGATACAAGCTGTATGATATCTCTTATATATGAAAAAAAAAAAGTTGGTATACACAGTCATTTATAATTCCCTCCCCTTGAGTGTTGGTGAAGCCTGTGTATGTATGTGATGGAAAAATCACATCAGTAACTCAGTTACTAATGAACTGACTTCCAGGTAATCATAATGGCAATCTAATTTTATCTAACCTAGATCTTTTTCTGTTCCCATTCAAGTTGTTGGCAGAATTTAATTCTTGCTATGTAGGGTGAAGTTTCTTGTTTTCTTGGTGGATGTTGACAAGTCTCTCTTAGCATTCAGAGACTGCCGAAAGTTCTTCATGTGACCCCATGCACAGCATGGTAGGGTTTCCTTCTCTTAAGGCCAGAAGGAACGTGTTCTTTGGATGTTTCTTTCACTCCTCATTTCATGTTTATGATAAACTTTTGTGAAAGGGTTCATTTGATTAGATCTCTCTCTCTCTCTTTTAAAGATTTTATTTATTTATTTGACAGAGAGAGAGCACAATCAGGGGGAGCAGCAGGCAGAGGGAGAGGGAGAAACAGGTTGCCTACTGTGCAGGGAGCCTAATGAGGGACTCCATCCCAGGACCCTGGGATCATGATGTAAGCAGAAGGCAGACACTCAACCAACTGAGCCACCTAGGCACCCCTTCATCTGTTTTTTGAATCAAAGAATTTCTGACAGTGCAATTTCAAGTTCATTAAACTTTTCTTCTCCCATTCACAATCCAGTAAAAGCTCACCTGGTACATTTTATGTATCTTTTACATAATCTTAAATTACACTTTGAATTTCTCACATTTTCATGTTTTTTTCCCATGTCTTCATATATTATCACCACATATTTAAGTCCTGGAAAATATCCAGAATAGTAGCATTATGCTTTATATTTTCCTTGTGCTAATTCTAATACATTAAGTATTGAAGTGTTGATTTCTATGTACTGCTTTTCCTTTTAACAGTGGGTTACAGATGTGTTTTCTTTTGCACATTTAGTAATCCTGTATTGTAAGCTGGACATTGCATATGATAGCTGTAGGGCATCTGGATCATGCCAAATTTATTAAAACATGTTGAATTTATTTTGACAGATAAATTGCTGGTGGATAATTTTGGTCTTGTCAGACTTGGATTTATTTGTTGTTAAGGCATATCTATTTTGCTTTTGAACTTAGTCCTATGGTTCTGCCCTGACTCTTGGATGTGATCTTTACTAAAAAATATAGTCTTTCTGGGGTCTCAGCTGACAGCCAATGTGCTCAGTAATTATTTTCTACTCTGGATGAAATATAACGCCAATATCCCCCAACTCTGCTGGCCTCTCAATATGCAGTCCTCTGCCCCATGGTACCCACTCTCTGCTAGGAATCTAAGAGCTCTGACCCATGCTTTTTCTTCCTGTCCATTGGCCAAGGAAGGAGTAAATTCATGCGGACTTACAAGTAACCATCCCCTCAACAATTCCTCTTTCTCAGATAACTTTGTCTTATAAATTCCAGCTGCATCAATAACCTGCAAATGCAGACTCTGTCTTCTTAGTTAAGCAAGACTCTTACTTAGATTTGGCTCCATTTCCCTGCTCTGTATCAGTGAAGAAGGTTGGATCAATTATTGGACAGTCTTGAGGTTCATGTCGTTCGTTTTTCTTTCATCAGGGAATTGCTGTCCCAAACTGCCTCTGTTTCAATGCCTGAAGATATGTGACTTATATGTTTTGTACAAGGTTATAGTTGTTTTTGTTGGAATGCCAGCTCTGTACCACTTACTCTTTCAAAGTGGAAATAACATTTTATCTTTTTAAGATAACAAAATGTAAATTGAGAAAAGTGAAGTTATTGTTTATTGTGACAAAATAAGCGATAAACAGAAATGGGTTTTAATCCAGGTCTTCTGATTTTATATTCAGAGTATTTCTATTGCATCCCAGCTACTTTGCAATGAATAGCCTGAGAGAAATATAGATTCGGGTAGGTTTTCTAATTCGATGACTTACAAACTTCTCAGTTCATGGAATATTACACTTGCAAACACTTTGTATAAAGTAATTTGAATTTTGTAACACTGCTTTTTTCTAGATTTTAAATGCATACATAGTAGCAATAACAATAATGATCATCTTCTAGGTTAATTTTTCATAAAAAGAACAACCTATGATCAGCAAAATGGTATAAACAAACATTATTTCATAATAAAGAAGAATTTTATCAAATGAACATATTTTGTTTCATATACGTCTCACTTTGTTTATTTTATCTCCTTTTGGCCTAGAAGTGAACTAAAATTCAAAGTGGACCAAAGCCTGTCTGAAGGCAGGTATTTGGAAATAACTGACAGTACATTTCATTTTTTAAAAAAATGTACTGCATTTCCTTTGTGTCAGCATTCTCAATGCTTACAGTTATCAATCCACATGAACATTATTCTACATTATGAATCAAGTCCTATTGCATTCTTACTTAATAGGTGATGAATGTGATGCATGAAAAAGTGAAATATTTTTTCCAAGATCACCCAACTAATAAGTAGCAGAGATAAATTGCCACTCAGAATCAGGATCCTAAACTTTGCTCCTTCTGAAATGGGAATTTGAGAGAGAAAAATAGGTATATGCTATGGGTAATGTTTCAGAAGTTTTTTTCCAAATCAATTTTTGAATGGATATACATTATCCTTATAATGTACTATTGTGTTTATTTTATTTATTTTTCTTGGTACTACTATACAAAATTTTGAGAGATATTTTATTTTAATCTTTCAATTCTCAAAATTTTTTCTACATAAAACAATAATGCACCTTAGGATGGAAAAAGGGTATTTTTTTTTCTAGTTTTGCATTTCTAGTTAGAAATGAAGGTTAATATTTGAGGGCAGATATAAGCATTTTATTAATATAGATAATGTTCACTGAAAACTGATATAATTCAGATGGTTAAAAATTCAGTGAAGATGAGGCTAAAAAATATAGTCCTTTTAAGAATTTAATCTAAATAAATTTATGATGCAAAGAAGCATTTAAAAGAGCTGTTAAAATGAAGGAAGTCATGCATCTAAGAAAATGATGAGGGTAGTGCTCAAATGTAAGTAGAAAATAGCGATTTAGGGTAGCAACCTTTGAGTAAGAAGGAAAGAAATAAATGTTACTCTTCCAGTTTTTATTTTATAAGAAAATTGAGTACATTTCCTAGTTAAATGTATGCATTAATAAATATTCAACAATTCAAATTAACATATTACAAATTAAGCAAATGTTGCAATTTATCATTGAAAGTTAGACACATTAAAAATAGAAAAGAATGATTTTCAAAGAGGTATATCAAAATATCTAGATGTTTTATGCCTAATTCATATTTCTAATCTTTTAAGAAGAAGGCATTTAGATGATCTAAGTAACTTAAACAGATAGAAATGATTGATTTGCTCAGATTTTGGTGGAAAAACTTTCATTTACTAGGAATCAGAATAAGTCAGAAGTAAAAATGGTTAAAGTACTTTGCTGAACATAATTTTCTGTGAAGAACAAGACAAAAAATTAAGATTGTTGATATCAGGATTTTTTCTTTTTTTTTTTCTGCCTGTTATAGGAGGGGCATTAGCAAAATGAAGTCAATATATGGAAGTCTATCTTCCAAATATATTAATAGCTCAAGACTATCAGAATGGCACTACTACAATTTCCAAAGCAGGACAATGTTATGGTTGAATTTTAGCTCCTAAATAAAACCTGTGTTAGAATTGTGCAATGCAACTCCTTTGGCATACTAGCCTTCACCTTCTGAACCTAGCCTTTTTTTTTTTTTTAAAGATTTTATTTATTTATTCATGACAGACACACGGAGGGGGAGGGGCAGAGACACAGGCAGAGGGAGAAGCAGGCTCTAGGCAGGGAGCCTGACGCAGGACTCGCCCAGGTCACCAGGATCACACCCTGGACCGAAGGCAGGCGAGTCCGCTGAGCCACCCAGGGATTCCCCAAACCTAGCCTTTTAGAACTGAGCCTAGCCTTTTTCAATCAGGAAGGAGGCTTAATTAGATCAACAAACATGCAGTGTGGTATGTGATTGACTTCATTCATTGTCCTTTTCAGGTGCTGAAATGAAATTTACCAATTCTAATGCAACATTCTGTCCATAGAATCACCAAAAACTAATAATTACTCATATACATTTACTGTTGGGTGCATCTCATTTTTCTGTTTCTGGGAAATTCACATTCACATAATCTAACTCCCAGTCTAGCAAAATAGCCAGTGAAAACCATTTTTTGAACTACTCTGTGTAAGTGAAAATTAATTTGGAGCAAATACATATCTTGAAATGACAGTCTTCTGGATCTCTTTCAAGCTCCATTTTCTCAGTTCCCTTGCCACTTCATTGACCTCTGCCCAGGAGTTAAATGCAGAACATTTAACTCACCATTTGGTCTTAGGCACTTTTCTTTTTTGATGCTACATTCCCAACCTAAGAAATCTCATCAATAACCATGGTTTCACTTACTGTGAATATGTTAACAAATCCCAAATTCGTAAATCTACACCCAAACTCTGAGCTTCAGACTCTTATATAGAAGTGTCCACTAATCATTTTTACATAGATGGTTCAAAAATGTCTTACTCTCAACCTGTCTGGATAAAACCCAAAATATGAATTTAAGCATATTCCACATATTACTCTACTCTTCCATTTTGTAGGTTCTAAAGAAGAATTTTGCTTTTATCTTTTCATCTAATTAAAACAAAGGAAAGAGAGCAAGAGCCAGAAAGAACCAAAGTTTGGCTAAAGATTGCTTACATTGTATAACAGAAAATCTAACTAGAGAAAAAGAATTGATATGCAATTTTGGGGTTGTGGAAACAAAAGAAACAGAAGAGACCCGTAAGACAATTTTGGGAGAAAATTTTTTGGAAATTAATAATGAGTTTCAGAGGTTTGGGAATATTGACAACTACTTTTGTAAAGGATATTGTAAGTGGTAGAAATCTGCATTTAAGAGACTTTTACATGTTTTCCCAGATGTTATTATAGTATTATTCTTTCCATGTTAAAGGTTGAATTTTTTTCCATTATATATTTTTGGAAACAACGTTCTCTCTTCAAATACATAGTCTATAGAGATGAAGCCATTGTATTTGAATCATGTGCTTTATTGTTAAGATCCATTTTAAATCTGTTTCAAGGGGATCCCTGGGTGGCTCAGTGGTTTTGCACCTGCCTTTGGCCCAGAGCACGATCCTGGAGTCCCAGGATCGAGTCCCACGTCAGGCTCCCAGCATGAAGCCTGCTTCTCCCTCTGCCTCTCTCTCTCTCTCTCTCTCTCTCTGTGTCTATCATAAATAAATAAAAATAAATCTTTTTAAAAAATAAATAAATCCATTTCAAAGAAAACCCAAAATACCAATATCTAAGACAGATAAACATTTAACTCTCTACTATGAAAAATAAATCTAGAGGTATATGGTCCCAAACTGGTGTGGAAGCTCTAGATCTATCAAGGTTTCTTTTCCTTCCCCTACTACTATACTAGCATTAGCTGGAACTCAAATGAGTCACAATGGTCTCATTTCAGACAACCAGATGGGATAAAGCCGGCATGTCTCTTCCTTTTTAAGTAAGCCTACTATTCAACACTGTGATGTCATCTCATTGGCCAAAAGCTAGTCACATGCACACATCTGATCCAAGTAGAATTGAAGTACCTAGTCTTTATTCCAACAGGCAAAATACTCAGCTAATAATTGAAATTCAATTACTAGGCAGAGAGAATAGATCTTTAGTAGATGATAAGTTGCTTCTGCTAAATATCACAAACCTGAATCCATCATCTTTCCTACCCTTAAACTAGCTTTTTCTATCAGAGTTCCCTGTCTTAAGAAAATTACTCAATTGCTCCAGGCCCTGGAGTTATCACTGGATAACTTCATATTATCCATCTCCTTCATCCCTAAATACAACGAGACAGCATACCTTACTCAATATTTTGTTCCATTTTCTGTCTTTACTACAACCATCCTACTCTGGAACATAATTCCTTTTTCTTCAATCTGGATTTGGAACCTAAGCCCTATAAATGAATTCTGTGTGTGTGGTTTTACCTTTCTGTCTCCCACCACTCAAATTCATTGTACACAGCACAGGGTATAAAGCAAGTTAGTCATTTTGCTCCCCACATAAAAAAAAATCACTGAAGAATACCTCTTTGTTTTAAGATAGACATACATATCTACAAAATATAGTATACACTATATAGCCTTGAATATTATGAAACCCACTGAATTAGTTATTGTTGTGTAATGAGTATCTTCCAAACATGCATAATTTCTATTTCTTTTTTCCTGATCTATTGTACTGGCAAGGCTTTAGTACAATATTTTGTAAAAGCAGTAAGAGTGGAAATCCTAACCTTGTTTCCAAAAATAGATGGAAAGCATTCAATTTCCAACAGTGAATATGGTGTTAGATGTAGTTTTTACTTTTTTGTAGATGATTTTTATCATATTAAGGAGGTTCCCATGTATGTGTAGCTTGCTGAGAGCTTTTATCATGAATGGACTTTAAATTTTGTCAAATCCTTTTTATTTTCAGCTGATCTAGATAATCTTATGGGTCTTCCATTTAACTGATCATTTAGGTAAATTACATTAATTGTATTCCAAATTTTATTTATTTATTTTTATTTATTTTATATTTTTGTATTCCAAATTTTAAACTAGCATTGCATTCTAGAATAAACTCAATTTGGTCATGATGTGTTTCATTAAATATGTTCCAGGATTGATTTATTCATATGCAGTTGAATACTTTTGCATCTGTGCTCATGAAGGACATTGTTCTATTGTTTTCTTGTCTTGTAATGTCCTTTACTGATTTTGATGTTAAGCAAATACTGGTCTCATAAAGTTGGGAAGTAGTTGCTCTTCTTATTCTATGGAAAAGAGTATATATAATTGGTATTATTTCTTCCTCAAATGTTTGGTGGAATTCTCTAATAAAACCATCTTGGTTTGAAGTTTTGTTGTTTAATATTTTTAATATGAATGTAATTTATTTAATTTAGCAGCATTCCACAAATGTTTATGTATTGCATTATTTCTGTTTAATTCAAAATGTTTTCTGTTTTCTTTTGTGATTATGGATGCCATAGAAATGTGTGGTTTTTTAAATTTTCAAATATTTGAAGATTTTCTAGCTTTGGGTAGAGGGGTTCAATAATAGTTTAATTCCTTTGTAATTAAAGAACATATTTTTAATGATTTCTGTTTTTAAAAAATTGATGATTTGTTTTATAGACCAGGTAATGTAGTATCTTGAAAAAATGTCCTTGTGCATTTGAAAAAAAAGGTATATTTTATTATTGCTGATGGAGCATTCTATAAGTATTAATTGAATAATGCTATTTAATAACATCATTCAGTAATTCTATACCCTTGCTGATTTTCTATGTACTTGTTCTATTAATTGCAGAAAATAAATGTTGCAGAAGATAAATGTTGAAGTCTCCACTTATAATTGTGGATTTGCTTATTACTCCTTTCCATTCCATCATTTTCATTTTCTTGGAAATTCTGTTATTGAGTGCATCCATATTAGGATTATTATATCTTCTTCTCTTGTCATTATGTAATATTCCTCTTTATCTCACAAAATATTACTTGCTCTGAAAACTGCATTTTCTCATTAATATAGTCTCTATGATTGTCCTTTATTTTTTTAAGATTATTTATTTATTTATTTGACAGAGAGAGAGCACAAGCAGGTGGAGCAGCAGGCAGAGGGAGGGGGAGATGCAAACTCCCTGAGCAGAGAGATGGATTCAGGACTCAATCCCAGGATCCTAGGATCATGACCTGAACCAAAGACAGACCTTAACCCACTAAGCCACTCAGGCGCCCCTGATTGTCTTTTAATTAATGTCTGCATGTGTATCCTTTACAAACTTTTACTGTTATCCTATCTATATTATATATTTAAGGTATATTTCTCATAGGTAGAATGTAGTTAGTTCCTTTGTGCTAAATATGACAGTATATGTCTTTATACTGGTATTTTAAATTTTTATTTAATTTTTTATTTTTATTTTTTATTTTTTTTGAGAGACAGAGAGAGTGTGTGAGTGGGGGAGAGGAGCAGAGAGAAGGAGAGAGAATCTTAAGTAGGCTCTATCTATGCCCAGTGCACAGAGCCCAACTCAGGGCTCGCTCTCACTACTCTGAGATCAGGATCTGAGCCAAAAATCAAGAGTTAAACACTTAACTGACCAAGCCACCCAGGTGACCCTAAATTGGCATTTTTAAATAACTAGCATCAGATAAAATTCTTCATATTGTTAAATTTATGTCTGCCATGTTTTAAATCTTGGTCTCTTATTTTTTAAAATTTGCTGTTCCTTCTGTGCTGTCTGCTTTTGCATTATGTGAACACTTTTAGTATTCTATTTTAAAATTTTCTAGATTTTTAAAAATATTTTATTTATTTGAGAGACAGAGAGAGCATGAGCAAGGGGGCAGGGGCAGAGGGAAAGTGTAAAGAAAAAGAAGCAGGCACCCTGCTAAGTAGGGAGTCTGACATGGGGCTTGATCTCAAAACTCTGGGATCATGACCTGAGCCAAAGGCAGATGCTTAACCAACTGAGCCACTCAGGAGCCCCTGTCTACTAGATTTTTTATCACTTTCTCTTGGTATTATTTTTAGTGGTTGCTTTAGGGTTTATAATATACATATGTAGCTTATTCCAGTCTATTTAGAATTATCTATCATTTCCCTATATGTAAGGTGTCATTTATCTTTTCTGGCTGTTTTCAAGGTATTAATATTGAATATATCTCAGTCAGATTTTCTTTGATACCATCATATTTGGGATTTGCTGAGCTGCAAGTCTGAGAAGATTTTGGTTATTATTTCTTCAAATGATTTTTTTTGGACCCATCCCTTCCACTTCCAGTCCTCCAAGGATACAAATATGACATTCTGACATTATCTCATAAATCTCTATCATTTCTTTCTTGTTCTTTCTGTTCTTCAGATTGCATAATTTATGTTGATCTATGTTCAAGTTAGCAGACTCATTTTTTTTTATTTCTATCTTGCTAAAAATACAATGAATTTATTTTCAAATATTACTTTTTTAGTTCTATTATGTTTATTTCATCATTTCCTATAATTTCTGTTTCTCTGTCAAATTTTCTGTTTTTTTTCTGATCACTGAAATAGAGTTTACCTTTACTTTATGGAGCATGGTTATAATGGCTGCTTTAAATACACTGGTCCCTGCCCAGGCAGGGAAGAAAATTTGAAGTCCGGCCTAACTACAGAGTTTAGACTTCCTGCCCAAACAGGAAGCCTGGCCAGAGACTCTGGGCAACTGCAAAGCTCAATTGCAATGTCACCCAAGCAGACATCTCAGCCAAAGTCTCTACTACCTGCAGATACAAATCTGTGACTCCAACTGGCCAGAGAGCTTAGTTGGCAGTTCTGCTGGATTCATGTATCCAGCCAATGGGTCATACTAGCCATGGAAGATTTTCTTTTTAAGGTTTGACATTTCTTTATTAATTGATGAAATACCAGTTCTAAATTCTAGCATAGAAGCTTCCCACCAAAAGAAGTCTTTTCAAAATCTTTTGCAGCAAAGTGGTATTTGAGTTACAGGTGAACAAGATGGCTTGTCAGATTGGATGCCTGGGTGGCTCAGTAGTTGAGTGTCTGCCTTTGGCTGAGGGTGTGATCCTGGAGTCTGGGGATTTAGTCCTGCATTGAGCTTTCCGTGGGGATCGCACTTCTCCCTCTGCCTATGTGTCTGTCTCTCTCTCTGTATCTCTCATGAATAAATAAATAAAAATCTTTAATAAAAATACAGATGGCCAACAGGTAAATGAAAAGGTGCTGTATCTCTCATGAATAAATAAATAAAAATGTTTAATAAAAATACAGATGGCCAACAGGTAAATGAAAAGGTGCTCAACATCATTAATCATCAGGAAGTTGCAAATCAAAGCCACGATGAGATATCACCCCATACCTGTCAGAATGGCTGTCATGAAGAAGGCAACAGATAACAAGTGTTATTAAGGATGTGGAGAAAAGGAAACTGTGTATCACTGGTAGAAATATAAACTTATGCAGCCATTATGGAAAAAAAGGATGTAGTTTCCTCAAAAAGTTAAAAATAGAACTACTATATGATCCAACAATTCCACTTCTGGGTACCTACCCAATGAAAACAAAAATATTAATTTGAAAAAAATATATGTACCCCATGTTCATTGCAACATTATTTATAAAATCCCAGGTATGGAAACAACCTAAGTATCTATCAGTGGATGAATGGATAGAAAAATTGTGGTATATAAATATGATGGAATATTATTTAGCCATAAAAAGAAGAAAAACCTGCCATTTATGACAACATGAATGAACTTTGAGGGCTCTATGCTAAGTGAAACAAGCCAGTCAGAGATAGATATGATCTTACTTATAAATGGAATCTAAAACCAAAACGTAAAGCAAGATACATTGAATACATGAATGGTCATCAAAAAGTGCTGGATGAGGGTAGGAAAAATGGGTGAAGGGAGTCAAATTTCTAGTTATAAAATAAATAAGTCATGGCATGGCGATAAAACATACAGCATGGTGACTATAGCTAATCCTACTGGCTTGCATATTTAAAAGTTGCTAAGAATGTAAGTCTTAAACATTTTCCTCACAAGAAATAGTTTTGTAACTGTGTTCCTGATGGATGTTAACAAGACTCATTGTAGTTTATTGATTTGCAATGTACTTTACAAATACTGAATCATTACGTTATACACCTAAACTAATACAATGTTATATGTCAATTATACCCCAATTGTTTTCAAAAATGAAAGTAGAGGAGATGATAGCAATTCTACAGAAGATTATACAAAATGTTTCCTTTCATCTTGTATGTGGTGACTACCAAAATTTCCTTCCCAATAAAACCTCTTTGGGTATAATTAGGGACATTGCATTGGTAACCAGCCAATCTGTTGAATGAAATAATTTCAGTGGCAAAGATCGCACAAGTAAAATCAGGCTGGAAGATCAACTAGTTGCTCTCAGTAAATGGATAAAAAAAAACCCTTTGTTGGGGATCCCTGGGTGGCTCAGCGGTTTAGCACCTGCCTTCAGCCCAGGGCATGATCCTGGAGTCCCGGGATAGAGTCCCATGTCAGGCTCCCTACACAGAGCCTGCTTCTCCCTCTGCCTGTGTCTCTGCCTCTCTCTCTCTCTCTCTCTGTGCCTCTTATGAATAAATAAATAATCTTAAAAAAAAAAAAACCTTTGTTAGTAAATACGAATTTCTGAAAGTACAGTGTATATTTTAATTATCTTTTAATCTATAATGTCTATTTTTTCTAATGGTCTTTGTGCAATGTGATCTCTATCTAAATCAAAATTACTTATTGTAGTTTAATATACACACTAAAACACAAATTACAAGTGAATGGTTCATTACATTTTCACTAAGTGAATACGTTTATGTAAACATTTGCCAACAAGATCAAGAAATAGAACAATCCCAATACCACAGAAACACCAATTTATCTTCTAATCAAAATTTCCTCTGAACAAAGTTAACCACTGTCTTGCTTATCCTAATGCCAAACTCGACCATAGGTTGGTTTTGTTTTCTTTTGAACTTTATATAATTTGGATTCACATATTATATACAGTTTGTGTCTGACAACTTTGGTTAAATAAAAATGTTTTTAAGACCCATCCATGTTAGTGAGTATAGTTGTAGTTTGTTTAGAAATTTTTGTGTATAGTACACCATTGCTTAAATTTACTACTTTTTTTACTCTACTGTTAATAGATATCAGGGCTGTTTATATTTTTATGAAAATAATTGTTAAACTGTGGTAAACATGTTTCTACATATCTTTTAGTACATGTGTGGATAAATTTCATTTGGATATATATTCAGAAGTAGAATACTGTATTAATGAATATGCACTAGTTTTAATTTTATCTTTTTAAGTAGGCCCCATGCCCAAGGTGGAACCCAATGCAGGGCTTGAACTCATGACCCTGAGATCAAAACCTGAGCTGAATTCAAGAGTCAGATGCTTAACTGACTGAGCCACCCAAATGTCCCCATAAGCACTGGTTTTAATAATTACTCCTAAATGATAATCCCATGACCTTGAAAGGTAGGCAAAAAGCCTTTAGATAGAAAACACAAGAGATAAGCATGAAGGTAAAAAATGTTAAATTTAGCTACAATAAATTTAAGATTTTCTGATGGGATCTCACAAATCAGTATTTAGAAAAGACAGTTCTATAGATAAATGGGCAAAATATTTGAAGAAAAAAAAAACTAGGGAAAAATAGGTACTCGATGTTGGTAGGGATCCACAAATTTAATGAAATTCCACTAAACATTAGCCAAAATGGTTAAAGTTGAAAAGACTCATAATGCCAAATTTTGTGTAAGATATGAAGCAATGGAAATTTATAGTTATAAATTGGTAAAACGAGTCTCCTTTTGGAACTCTGGAAAGTTATCATATCAAAAGCTTGCAGCAACCCAGAAACTACTTATAAAACAACAACAGCTGGATCTCAGAAAGAATGAACAGCAAGCTTTGTGGCATTCTAATTTACCTGGACCCCCAGCTCAGCAGTAGCCTTCAAAATAACAGCCGACAATCCCATTACTAGTTGCTACAGTGACCAGAATGGGCATATTTGCAAAGAATTGTCCTTAGTCATCTGTCTGATGACTTCCTGGAAGGCCAGTTCAAATAGCTTGTCTTTATCTTAACTAACTTAGAACTTGCTTAGTGCTGAAGCTTCTATTTGGGTTCGGTGGGGTGGGGGGTGGGATGTGAGTCATTTGTCAAAAAGAAAAGAAACAACAAATATTTAGCCACTGTCGCCTGAAGCAATGCATAGCAGTTGGGGGAAACAAAAAAACTGACCCAAATGTTAGGAAAAAAGGCTGGAGGAAAGAGATTCTTTGGGAAAGAAGAATTTTGAAAAACTTTCACATATTCCTGGGAATCAAGAAGGGCAAGCACACATGAGCAGAGCTGTGCATAGACTCAGGAAAGCCCTTCTGTCTGGCTGACACACTGTGAAAGCACAAGAAAGAAATGGTGAGGCAGAGACAGAAATAAACCGCCTAACCTATGTACGCATGGAGCTTCTCTGCAAAGATGAGGCTTTTCTGTTTCTAGACATGCAAGTGTATCTCTCTCCAATAATGAGTTGACCAGTAAGCTAATGAACAGACACTCCAGTGGCCAGGAGAGACAAAGAGTACTCTACAAAATTAGTTGAGAAAAGTCACTGAACAGATAAACAACAACAATGACACTAAGCAGCAAAAGAAAGCCCCAGCAAGGGGAGAGAATGTGATTACAGAGTTTCCACATTATAAGAAAGTGTCCAATTTTCAAACAAAAAAATCTGAGACATGTAAAAAAGCAAAGAAATTATGGCCCATACATAGAGAAGACCAGCAATCACTAGACACTGTACCAGAGAAAGCACAGATATTGGATTTACTAAGTAAATAATCTATTTAAAATATGTTCAAAGAATTAAAGGGAAGTATGTCTAAAGAACTAAAGGAAAGCATGAAACCAATGTATGCAAATAGAAAAATTAAAAAGACATAAACATTAATTTTAAAAAGGGAAAAGTAGAAATCCTGGAGTTGAAAAATGAAATAGCCACAATGAAAAATTTACTGGAAGCAGTCAGTAACGGATTTGAGAAGATCACAAAAAGAATCAGTGAACTTGAAAGTAGATCAGTTGAAATGATATAGTCTGAGAAATAATAAGAAAAGAAAAGAAAGAATAAAAAAGAAAGAGTCTGACAGACCTTGGGAGGCTAACATCAAGCATGCCAACATATACAGCCTAGAAGCCCCAACAGAAGAGGAGATAGAGAAAGGGACAGTAAGAATATTTGAAGAAATAATGGTTGCAAAGTCCTAAATTGTTGGAAAATGTTAATCTATACATCCAAGGAACTCAACAAGCTCCAGCTGGATACACCCAAAGAGATCCATACCGAGAAACATTATAAAGAATCTTGAAGGCAGCAAGAGAGCAGTTAGTCTTTCATTCAAGGGAGCATCAGTAAGATCAACAGCTGATTCTCTTAGAAACCATGGAGGCCAGATGGCAGTGAGATGACATATTCAAAGTGCCAAGAGAAAAGTAGTATCAGATAAGAATTCTCTATCTAGTAAAACTCTCCTTCAAAAATTAGGAAAATAATAAAGCAAATTCCTTAGGGTGAAATGAAAGGACACTGGATTCCTGTGTGCTGGAATCCACACAATGGATATATGTATTCAAATAATATGTGTGTAGGTATATGAATATGTATATGCATGAATTTAGACAGTGTCACAACTCATAATTCGGGTTAAAGCTTAAATATAATATAGTTCAATATTTCCGTTTTTTAAAATAAAATGTGTAGAAAGGAAATACGGTGAGAACAACAAATGCGATTTTGAGTTTTTGAGTGAAGAAATGCATTAAAGGTTGGGCCTTTATAATACATTGTGTCTTAAAGTATTCTGTATGCTACCATTTTACATGTTTTGAGAATTGTAATTACTCATATTAGATTCTTAAAAAGATATTTAAAATACATAAACTAGAAAATAAAATGTTAATGGAAAAATGGTTATTTTTCTCATAAAGAAAATCGGTGACTTCTTTTGGTTTTAAGGGTAGAAGTACCAATATTCTACATCATGACTTAATGTTAAAGTCCCATGCTTAAAGGTGTCCCCATCTGGACCACAGCATATATAATCACCCTACCAATTACCCCATCGAATATTAGAACTCATGTCCACTATTTATTTCCTATTTTGATTGGCTTCTTGGTAATATTTGGCAGTGTGGGGAACTCCTTTCTCAAAATACTTTCAGTTCATGGTCTCTAAAATCCCCACTACATGCACAATCTCCTTGTCAGTTACCTTCTTCCTTTCCTTGCATCTTCTAGGACCACTTATTATCCAAACACTCTCCCTAATCAATCTCACCTGGTCAGGGTGGGAAGCTATTCAGGAAAGTATTAACTACAGCCATCTTTAAAAACCCAAAGAACGCAATGTATATAATTTTTTAAGGCAAGGACCATGTTGTTTCAATAAACTGAAATACTTGTTAAGTATTTCTCTAATAGAATGTAGTATCCATATGAATGGCAAACAACTCTGTCCAACTAAATTGTAAATACACTTTAAGGATTAGTAAGAGAATTAAAACTTTAAGTGTCTCTAGTATTATTTCAGTAAATCAATAACAAAATTATACTCCAGATATTTTAGAACTGCTGCAGAATTAATTGCTTTAAAACAGCTGGGTAAATATATTCCACCACTTTTATTTTTCTGTCAATGACTATAACGTGGGAATGTATCCTCCATCCACATCATTGTTTTTTCCTTATGTTTCCCCACTAGAGTAATAGTTTTATTTTTTGCCTACACAAGAGAAAATAAGGCCCAAACACATGGAGGAGATACAGGTAAATAACAAAAGTTCAGCTCTCTTTTAAGTTGTTGAAAATGCAACATAAGTTTTACAAGAAAATAAATCGACAAAGCTTATTACTTTTTTATTTAGGTTTGCTGAGAGGAACTGAGGGTTCATGTTAATAAGTGCATATTTTAAAGCAATTAGGGGGAGAATTTGAGGCCTATAAATATTTCAGAGTTCTCTCAGCAAAAGCTTACAGTATTTTCACAATCCATTGAAATGTTCAAAGGGATATTGCAATATCACTTCCTCACCTCTTAAAGATGGTGGATGGTGAGGTAATTACCAATAGACAATTATCCTTAAGTGAACATTTCCAAGTGTATAATTAGTTAAGAGGGCAATTTCCATTCCATTTGGATGAATTTAGATAGCTGAAACTTGCTGGAGGGAAAAGATTTATTTTTCTAAAAACAACTACTTAACAGCAGGCATGCCAGTCATTTTTTTATATGTGAAGCTTACGATCCTTAATCAAGCTTTGAAAGGAAGTACTCTTACATGAACAGCAAGTTCACAGCAAGAAAATGCCCATTAAAGGCAGGTGAACATTGTTTAGATATGTATTGAGGGCACATTCTGGAATTCCAAAAGAACACTCTAGATATGATTTTCACAAAGGAACACACTATTTTAATATGAGACCAGATCAAAGTGGGTACACTCAAGCTATAGGATGATATATGCATCTTCATAAACATTATGATAAAATGAGACATAAGTAAAATGTATGTTTTCTTCCTCTGAAATGTATGTAATATAATGAGGGAGAGAGAAAGAAAATAGACTTTTTCAACAGACTATGTTCTAGTGACTATTGTAGTAGTTAAGAATTGCATTTAAGTTGCTAGTAACAAAGATCAGAAACAAGATTGAATTTTATTTTCCCTCAATTAAATATAAGAGTGCAAAGGCTGACAGTTTAAGGTTGGCATAGAAACAGAGGATTTTTATGTTTTTTGCTTCTTCCCTTGACTTTCATTATACAAGTCACCTTATAGTTCAAAATAGCATTTGGAGCTTCAGCCCTCTGTATTAAGGACCAAGTAATGAGGAGATGGAAGACAGAAAGAGATATGTCATTTTCTTTCCCCCTTTTAATGAACTTCTCCAGAAATCCCATTCAACAGTTTCTTCTCGTATCTCATTGGCCATATTTATTCTCATAGCTACACCCAGCTACAAAAAGGCTGGAGAACCAGCCTTCAAGCTGAAACAAATATCTATAATAAAGTCAGAATATTTTTGCATGGGACAAAGTGAGAATGGATATTGAACTGGCAAAATCTAAAGATAATAACAAACTGCAAACCTGTAGTTTCTGTTACAATAAGAATGAGGTAAGTATGAAAGCTGTTTCTTCAGTCATTTACTCATTTATTACTTCATTTTTTCAAAAACACAAATATTCTTTGAATGTTCCTTCAAAGAATACAGAGATAAACAAGTGAATAGAGAACTACAATAAAATGTAGAATGATGTCTGTAATATGGAGAAGCATAGGTAGCTGAATTCTTCATTTATTTATTTCAGCATTCTAAAATCTCTAGTTATTGATAAAAAAAAGTATTAGGTTTTATTATGTGCTGGTAATATTCCATAAATAAGATAGACAGAGCCCTTGCATCTGTGACTAATATAAGCTAGTGTTAAGTTTTCTCCTCCTTTTTCTTATTCTTTATTTTGAATTCTTATTAAATCTCATCTCAAATCAAACTAATTAAAACAGAACCTCTTGAGTCACAGCCAGATATAGATTTTTTTTTTAATTCCCCAGGAAATTCTAATTAGGAACCAAGATTGAAATCTACTTGTCTAGAACAGTGATTTTCAACCAGGGTCAATTTTTCTCCCTAGGGACATTTGGCAATATCTGGAGACACATTTGAATGTCACAATTGGAGATGGAGGGAAGCACTACCAGCATCCAGTAAAGGCCAGAGATATTGCTAAATATCCTACAATGCAGAAGACTACCCCTGTGCTGTCTCTAACTAAGAATTATCCAGTCTAAAATGTCAACTGTGCGAGATTGAAAATCACCAGTTTAAAAGCTCAAACTGGCAATTATAAAATAGGGCATCTGTTTTCCAGTAAGGGAAATACTAGATGCTATTGGACATTTAGAAGGTACATCACCACAGCAGGCTTTTTGGAAGGAGTAAAGTCTAGTTGATGGAGTTAGCCATTCTAATGTTGGGAGGAGGAGCCCCAATGAAGAGGAGTAAGTGTCACAGGCCAGAGACCAGTGTATCTGTAGGCCTAACGGTGGAAGAAAGTAGCATAGTGCAAAGCCATAGGAAAAGAAGTTACTTCACAGAGTAGGGATTAATCAATTAATCCCATTAATTTATGGGATGGAGGCCCTACATCTAGAACTAGAATTGCTAATCCCCACAGATGAGGCCATATGGCTAGTATTGACAATGTTGCCATACTTTTCTTATACTTACTGTTGGAAAGTCCTTTTGATTTGGTTGATTACTGAGTCAAAAAGGAATCATCAGGATGAAGAAAACATGAATAATCTATTGTCAACAGATGTTCTATTGGAGTAAAAGCCAAAAGGAGTCTAGATAGATTTGTGGCTTGATTTTGAACAGAGTCATGTGATGAAACTTACATTTGAGAAAAATGTACACTGCTGGCAATGACAGATGGGAGGAAGGCAACAGGGTGACATGATAGCCCAGGAAAGAACTCGTGAGAGACCACTATAAGGCAAGTGACTGATAGGGTCACAGGGATTGGAAATTGGGAAGATGTGTATTTTAAAGTGTCTTTAATCATTATTCAAATACAGCTGTGCTTGGAAATATATGAGTAGTGGTTCACAATGTTGGATGTGCATCGGCATCATCTGGGAAACTTGTTCACAGTTCAGACTTTCAGGTTCTATCCAAACAGAAGACCATAGGGAATGACAGAAGTAGGACCAAGGAAGTATACTTTTTTTTAAAACATAAGCTTTACGTAATTTAGAATAAAAAGTTTGGGGTACAAGACATCAGCTTGAGAAACATGTAATGGTTTGACTAATTCAAATGCAGAACAAATGATAAGAAAAAGATGGTCGGGATCCCTGGGTGGCGCAGCGGTTTGGCGCCTGCCTTTTGCCCAGGGCGCGATCCTGGAGACCCGGGATCGAATCCCACATCGGGCTCCCGGTGCATGGAGCCTGCTTCTCCCTCTGCCTGTGTCTCTGCCTCTCTCTCTCTCTCTGTGACTATCATGAATAAATAAATAAAATCTTTAAAAAAAAAAAAAAGAAAAGAAAAAGATGGTCAAAGAATAACCTAATGTAAACTATTTTTATACTTCATTTTACAAATGTTTGGTTAACATGCAAAATATAATTCAAGAAGGTCTAAATTAGTATCTAGTACTCAATCTAGGAAAAATCAAATCCATCAGTACACAAGATATTTTTTTAAATTTTGGTTGAAGTAAAATGATATATTATGTATATTGACTATTGTTATATACACTGTGCCATTTTCTGTAGCATGAAAATGAAATGAAAAGGATATATTCATATTATAAGCCACAAATCAGACCCAATTTCTTGTTTAAAATAATGTATTTGGATTTTGAATATAAATGCATTTGGAGTGGTATTTAAAAGCTAATGGCACAAGACAGTTCATTTGTGCTTTGTTAATGTACAACACTAATGATGTCTGCAATTTTAAATGCATTAAACTGTGGTTGACTATTTTCCCTGTGTATGCATTCCAGCTCTGAAATTTAATTGAAGCTCTGTAATGTACTACATTTCTGTCTTTTTTTTTCAATTACTCTATTATGCATATCTAATGGGAAGGCAGATCAAAGTTGTATTTGAACATGACTCCTTGCTTTTGAAAGTAGAATTATATTGTGTTTATGATGGGAGAGACTTTTTAAATGGAATAACATTTAGAAATTTAGAAAAAAAAATTTCTAGGTTTCTATTATTAAGAATTGAGCTCTGTGAAGATCTCATTCAAAAGAAAAAGAAAATACTTTACATGTACGATTAGAAGCAAAGAGCAAGATGGGGTCTTAGAAATCACCAACTACCATCTCTTAATTTTTCAAATAAGTTTATCACCTTACAGATAAACTAAGCATCTTTCCAAGGATGCTAATCTGTTAGTGATGGAATGACAACTATAATCCTTGTCTTCTAAAATCTCATAAAATAGGTTAGTAAAACTTTTCCTAGGCTAGGAAGGAGGTAGTTAAAGCTCAGAGAAAAAAAGCAAATATGTACTTTTTTATTTTAGAACATCTGCTAGGCGTGTTCTCATCTGTGGGGATTTGCACTCCTCAGCTTAATTAGGATGGTACTTGAGTTACTGGAGTATGCTTCCCTATAAGATTTTCAGACTGGAAGTGACCAAAAGAGATATAAAGAGAATAAGAGTAGCTACAGTCATTATTCTCCAAAGGTCGTATGCCTAGATGCAGAGACAGACAGACACAGTGTTTTGGTAGCTTGCAACGTGCCTACAGTCTCTCTGCTGCACATCCAGCTATTTTTCTGGCCACTGAACCTAATGACTAATAGTGTCACCAACATCTAGTTAATTAGAGATTACAGAGCATTTGGGGATCAAATTTATATGCCAGGAGTTTTTTATGGAGCCAGTGTAAGATGGACTTATGCATTTAGTTTCAGACTATAAATGGGTTTTATTTTTTTATTTCACATTAATATCTACCTTAGAACAGTTTCCAAACATTGGCTGTCGCCCTTTTGCCAAATGAAGTAAATTCATCCGTCTATTGTATTTCTCAAATGAAAATATAAGCCTTTTTGGCCTTCATATTATAAAGATATACCACAACAAAGGCTAGCTTAACTCATCTCAGCTGTCATATCCTTTATGATTCCCTTCTCTTTAATCATCCCTGTCAATTTTAAAGATCCAGTTTGCAATTTTACTCTGTAAAAATGCGGTAGACTTTGTAATCAAACGAAGGGAAATAGGGACAATTCTAACATTGGAGATGGCAGAGATTGCTTTGTCTACTAAAATCCGTCCTCTAATTTCTCATAGTAATAAAAGTTATAGCTGGGAACATGGACACACTGCATCCCTCGGTATTTCTTAGAGTTGATTGTGGTTTTATGACTAAGTTTTATCCAAAGGATTTTAATTATGAAGGATATGTGCCACCTCTGGTACAAGGTAAGAATATGAGTATGCCTACCCCATCCACTCTTTCACCTTCTCCCCTGGCTGGAATGGAAACAACCACAGCATCCTTGGATACCACCTTAGAGATAGCATACTCAGAGCTTGCCTGGGTTTCTGAATGCCAGTGTGAGGTCCACCCTCCTCAAATATTCAACTTGGACTTTTATGAGAAAGTGTATTGAATTTCAATATTCTTTTAGCCATTGTTTTTTTGGGAACTCTGTTATATAAGTTTAATATGTCCCAACTAAATCAGAAGGTAGAGCCTCCATTTTGGTAGATGGTAGAAAGAAACTTAAACGAAATTATAATGATTCTGAAGGTCCAAAATATAAATGAAGAAAGTTTATGATAATACAGCCTTAATTTGAGGAATTATGCTTGTGCAGAAACAGAGGTATTAAGTAAAATTTCAGGATGTTTTACAAGACCAGGAATCAACAACTATACAGCTTGCAAGCCAATTCAGGCCCACTGCCTATTTTTAAATAATAATTCTTTGTTGGAACACGGCTACGTTTATTCATTCACGTATTGTCTATGGCAGCTTTCACACTACAGTGTTGGAGTTGAATAACTGTGACCGAAAGTGGATGGTACACGAAGTCTAATAATTACTGTTTCTTTTACAAAAGGTTTGCTGCCCCTTGCTTTAAATGAACTGACCATTTTGGCTCAGGAAAAAGTTTTATCTCTGGAAATGAGAAAGAATAAATTGTGATAGTAATTAGGGAGTACTTAAAGGTGATTTTCAAGAAGATCAAGATTTGAAGGCTAAGTCAGAGATGTATAAAAGAGAACAAAGCAAAATGTGTACCAGAAGCTCATTGATTTAAAGATGACACTAGAAAGGTATGAGGCATTTAGGTGGCTACTAGACTAGGGAAAGTTGTTGAGTCCAAAGAAACCTAGAACCTGGGTTTCTCAACCAGAAATATAATCCCTTTTGGCCTTCATATTATAAGGGTATACCAGGGCCAATATCTTAAGAATAAGAATAAAATAAAATCACTTCTCTGGAGGAATGTTAAATCCAGGAAACTTTTGAAAACTTTTCTAAACATGGTAAGAGACTCTGTAATAAAATGAATGGAGGAACCATAACTGACAATTGAATATATAAATAGATAGAAATATGTGTCTGTGTGCATGCATATATAATATGCATATTATCTACCTACCTACCTACCTACCTACCTACCTACCTAACTGCCATTACCTACCATTTCTAAATGTATTCACTGGCAGGGTCTAGTAGCAATGAGAGCAACTGGCACCAGGATGACATCTTTATAAGGAAAATATATTAATGCATTAACCTAAAAGTAAGACAACATAGCATGGAACTAATTCTATGGGAAAATGCATAAGATTCCCTCGGATCTCACAAATGTCTTCTTTTGTAATGAAATAATACAATGTAATTAAAAATAAACTTGAATTTAGTTGATCTCCTTACACATTTACATATATGGAAATAGAATTTAAGGAAAGATGGGTGAAACTACCATCCAAGTTGGCAAAATAACCTCTCTGGTATTCTGAAACAGCTGTTCAGAAAGAACCCCACCACCTGCCTCTTCTGTAACTTTATCATTGGAACTTGTTTCGTTGCTTTCATAGAGTTCAGATGACTGTTTTTAGAAATAAGCCCACTTTACTTGGCATAGTCTCACCACACATATATTATATTATCCACTCTTCTGAGCTGTCAGCATCTCCCTCTTCCCTTTTCCCCAGCCTGAATACAATCAGGCTCAACCGAGTAAGAGGAAGAGTAGAGGAAGAGTAGATATTTAAAATAACGCAGATTATATATTCAGGTTAAATGTTTTATACAGCTTAAATTCTCTACGACTGCATAGCTCATGAAATAAAGTCACACAAGGTGAGGTTTAGAGGAAAGACAGCTCCATATCATTCCATACTTAAAGTGTGCCCAATGTTGTGCTGAATGATCTTTATAATAGACTCACTTAAATATCACAATGTCCTTATGAGGTTGACATTGTTTTAATTCCTCCCTTCGTGGGCAAGGAAACAGAGGCTTACAGATTTTGCCACTTACCCAAGTCAATATAAAATCTGCATACTTAGCCATAATGTCACACTATTAGGTGCCTTTAATATTCAATTCAGCAACTCTGTTCCTCAGGCTTGATAATTTGCAGAATGATTTTCCATAATGGTTTAGTATTTGCACCTTCCACCTGCCAGGTAGTCCAATCACCTGTATTTCTCATTACATGGTATGATTTCCTGCTGGGAAGAATACTCCACCCAGGGTGGGAGTGGGGAGTCTTGGTGATATGAGAATCTATGTGTGAGAGGCAGGGTAGGAAGGAGATGAGAAAAAGGCAGATATAATTTGATAATAAGACCCAGAGAATATTCTAAACTGTTCCCCATCTGAGATATTCCCCCACTTCAACATCCTCTCCCCTAGCAAATGAGAATCTTAACCACATGAAGAATACATCTCTATTCCTGTTGTTACCTTCTCCTATCACCGTTTTTGCTAACTTCTTCACTTTCTGAATCTTTCATTACCCACCCACCCCCCAAAAAACGTATCCATTGCTTTTCCAGATTCTCTGTTCAAATCTTTATTTCTGCAAAAATAGTGCATAGACAGAATCCCAGAGAAGATCTTGGGGACCAAACTGGATCGAAATGGGGTGTGATTTTTATTATTTATTGATTATTAGACCTCCACATATATGAGAATATAGATGATATAATAAGACAAGTCCTAGGATACAGAAGAGAGATCAGGAAAGAGATTACTACTATTAAATATGCTACATACTTGGTGAATTAGTTTAGAATTATCATATAAACCTTATAATACTCTCCTCTGGATGAATAATAGGCAAATTTTTGATTGAGCTTCTCATTGTCATTTTATTTTCTTATTGTTTTGAGAGGCTGTTGGCAGGAAGTGTAATAGTAGTAGTAGTAGTAGTAGTAGTAGTAGTAGTAGTAGTAAAGGTTGGTCCATCAAAACAATAGCAAATTTGAAATGGAATTAACTTCTTAGGATACAACTGAGTTCTCTTACAACTAGATAGTTTTAGGTGCATGAAGGACAGCATACCATAAAGGTAACACACTTGCTTTAGAATCAGGCACGTGTGGCTCAAATCCACATTTTTAATTCCACGTTTGTTAGTAAGCATTGAATATGTTCTTTAATGAATTACATAATCATCCTGACCCTCAGTTACTACACATTTAAAATGGGTACTATAAGGATATAACCTCATTGTATCTGTGAAGCTAGGAAGCAACATAGGAATGGTGCTTCACAGAACATCTGGCATGTGATAAGAGCTCAGGAAAGTTAGACTGTCACCATCAGCCTGAGTAGTATATATATATATATCAAAGAACTTATCCCATATAATCACACAGAAATGCATGTGCCCACTTTCTGCAAAGTGGAAAGATTAAATTAATAGGTGATGGGAAGTTTCAAGGTCAATGAGCCTTTGTAAACCACTTTGGCTATTGTTTGAAATAAAACAATTTATGGATAAGAATGAAAAATTTATCAAATGGCTTGAAAGCAGCCATAATTCAATAAAAAAAATTAAAAGTAAGGCTGAGTAGTTTATAATTATCAGTTACTAAGTTAAAACTCATTACAAGCAAGGGCCTCAAGGGAAATTATTTCAGATTAGGAAAGGGCCATAAAACTCTTGGAGAGAGAGAAAGAATAAAATTAAGATAAGCAATTACATAAAGGCTTTTCCATTTTCATTCTTGTGCTTCTGGTCTATGTAATCATTTTTGTATTATTGGATTTCCATTAGTTCTAGTCGAGATAAGTCACCCTGAGAAGCTTACCCAGTTATTTCTAGTGTTAAATGCATAGAGACTTCGAAGTATTGTCAAGAAAAACCTCAATTTTCTTTTAAATATGACCTTAACAATTATTGAGTCCCCTTAAACACTAAACATTTAAACACTATAAACAAATGGTGATAAAAGCAGACATAATTTGAGACCATCTTAAAATGATCTGTAATCTGAAAGTGAACTAGAAACTTCATAATGTTTACTTTAATGTTTAAAACAGTGGAATGTGTAGTTTCATTTTTAAAATACATGAACAAGTTTAATCATATTCTAAAATTTTACTTTCAATATGGAAGATTTCTGCACTACCTTGGCTAATGATGGTGGTCTTCCTAAAGCCAGATTCATACACTTAGTCAAAAGTACAACTTTTAGCCAAAGCTCCTCCACGAATAAGAGTTTCAGAATAGAATTGAAATAGACTGAAGAATAAAACAAGGCCATAAAATCTATTTGATATATGTTGTAAGTCTCAGTGTCAGGATTTCCTAGGCCATAATCAGATTCTACTTGTATACTTCAATGGCAATGCTATCAAATAGAATTGAAAAGGCAGCCTATTGATCTTCAATATCTATGCCTTGTCTGATTTTTATTTTGTATTTTTTATATATATCTTTTAATTTTTATTTATTTATGATAGTCACAGAGAGAGAGAGAGAGAGAGAGAGAGATACAGGCAGAGGGAGAAGCAGGCTCCACGCACCGGGAGCCCGACGCGGGACTCGATCCCGGGTCTCCGGGATCGCGCCCTGGGCCAAAGGCAGGCGCCAAACCACTGCACCACCCAGGGATCCCCCTGATTTTTATTTTGTAAATATCTCATATGGTATTACATGATCTATGTTCATAAAAATTGGGTTTTGCTTATTTTATTAATTTTTAAAAAACCTTTATTAGAATTAGTATCTTCCATCTAAATATTATTTAAAGTCTTATAATTTTTAAATAATTATACTTCTCAGAAGTCTTTTAAACTGATATTGCTATGAATACGACCTTTATTCTGAGAGTCTTTGAAAAACTCTAGAAACCTTACTTAGAAGTAAGGTTTAAATGTTCTTCATAAACTCTTATCCTATAAGCCTACCATAGTTTGAGAGGAGAAAGACTATGAAAAATTCAGAAAAAAATTCATTGAATTATATAATTCTTAATTAATTTACTTAATTTTTTTTAGAGAGAAAGTGAGGAGAGGAGGGGGAGAAGGAGAGAGAGAATCTTAAGCAGTCTCCAAGCCCAGCACAGAGCCTGATATGGAGCTCAATCTCACAACCCTGAAATCATGACCTAAGTAGAAATCAAGAGTTGATCACTTAATCAACTGAGCCACCCAGGCACCCTTTAATGTATTTTTAAGGTTTAGTAGTTAACAACTAAACTTCATGAGGCCACAGATCTGCATGACTTCTTCACTGGAGTATCTCCAACTTTTGCCTAGAACAGTATCTAACACAGAGTAAGACCTTGACCACATGTCTGGTCCATGAAGGAATGGATTATGCAAGTTATCTCTTAAAGCATGATTAATCTGATTTATTTGGTGATATATATAAATCACAAAGAGCAAAGAAATTTTATTAAATCAGTATGATCAGTGATATCAGCAACTTTTTGTCTGTGTAGTCACCATTTCCAGTAGCTGAAGGTGAATTATCTACTTTTCTGATGATGCCTAAGATAGCTGGACCCCAGTAATTCAGATGTGTTAGTTCTTCCCTATAACAGGGGTCCAGGAATATCCAGAGGGTCTCAGAACAGATTCTTGCTCATCCAATTATTTTTCTTTCTCCCCTATTTCTCTTACTATAGCAAGATTATGCACAGAAAAAACTTTACCTAGATTCTCACACATAGTATGCACTTCATATAAAAAATAAAAATTCAGCTACATTTTCAGCACCTATCAAAAGTAGTAATAAAATAGAATAAATAATAATAATAATAATAATGAGAATGGTATAGAAGTAAAATATTGTATGTAATATGCAGCACTATAATGAACTTTATGAATTGCTAACATTGTCTCTGGGGAGATGTATACCTCAAATGTTTATAAACTAATGAAAGTACCTATATTTATCTTTTCCTTTTTTTAAAAAAAGGCAGACCTTTAACTGACTGAGCCACCCAGGCGCCCCAATATTTATCTTTTCTAATGCCTGCACTGAAGAAATATATGTTGGGAGAAAAGAAAAAGATATTTTATTCTGGAACTGCTTTATTCTGATTTAGAGTTTTGAGTTTCATTAGTTTTGATCCCCAAGAGCTGTTTGAAGTGAGAGGGGCTCCTTAGCCCCCTTAACAGTCAGAAAAGGATCCATGACAAACTACTCCAAGTTAAAAATTTTACCAGATCAGCTTTATCCCCTCTTCTGAGACCCATATGGTATCTAAATTTTATGAGGTCTGACTTTTCAATTCTCTTTTGTGTCCTTTTGGGGTCTGGAAGTAGTCTGAGATGAAGTTGAGTATACAGAATATCCACTAGTGAATGCCCTTGGTATGAACGCCTGTGAAAGAGAATGGAAGGACAATGCAAACATTGGGTTGGAATTCATTTATTTGTGAGCATGGCCACTTCTGGGTTCTCTAGAAACCTAAGGTGGAAGAAGTGATTTGTGAACTGGTGTAGGCAAAAGCTTGGGATATTTAGGTTATTGTTTAATTTGACTTATTTGTACCCAAATCCTGCAGAGAATGAGTAAAGAAAGATATAAGGTTGGCTTTATCTTCAAAGTATCTTTTTAATTACTAAATCTCTATAGCTACTATGGTAGCTATAATCCCAGCCACTAATGGTCCAAACCCTAAACCCTTCCACTGGCCAACTAGCTGTGCTTGTTTCTTCCATTCTTGCTCCTCTGGAGTTAATTATTCAGATTGCAGCAGAATGATCCTCTTAAAATATAAATCATAAAATGTATCTCCTACAGTTCCATGGCTTCCCATCACACTGAAAATCCAAGTCCTTAACGTCTTTCCAATCTCATTTTCTACCATCCCCCTCTCTGTCACTGTACTCTAGTTTCATTAGTCTCCTCACTGATGGTAGCAGGTAGAGTGTGTTGGCACTCAGCACCCATTCCAGCTTTCCTCTGTCCTTAGCACCAACCTCATGTCTGTCTAGAAGTAATGGTGGTGATGATGGTTTTATCTCTGACTACCAGTCATCCATGACTACTCCTTAGCTCCCACTTATCAGTGGGAATTATTTATTTGTTGATATCCTGTTGCTCCCCCACTTGTGTACAATGAATATAATGGAGGCACATTAATTTATCTTTAAACTGTGGATTGCTTACCCATAAGGACAGATCATGGACTTTGATCAGAATACAGCAACTGGATGGGACTTTAAGTCATATCCTTTGGAGGAGGATAACTATGTTCTATGTGTGGGGAAAAAGTTGCGTATAAAAAATTTGGTGAGCAAAGGAGTGAAGCATGGTAGAGACAGATAATTGTCCACCAGAAATCTGTATTTGCCCTTCCACTGTGTGGAGTTGTTGCTGATTATTGGCTGCCCAGCCAGGTATAGCACTTCATAGATTCTGACTTGTTAGGTCAAGCCAGTGACTGATTTTAACCAAGAGAATATGAGAGAAGGAGAAATTATACAATCCAGTTGCAAGTCCAGCTCATAAAATCTCTACTTTGATACTCCTTCATGCTATTTTTAACTTCTAGCTAGTTAACATGGAGATGACCTCAAGAGTAACCTATGCAGTGACCAACGCTGAAGCTATGTGTTGAAGGGAGTAGAGCCTCTATTTCCCTGCATCTCTAAAGAGCTAATGAAAAAGGACACCTTCCCCCAAACCAACCAATAAGCCTTCACGGTATTGTTACTTGTGCAAAACTTAAACATCTATTTGTTGGAGCCACTCTACATTTTTTTAGTCAATTCACCACTCTATTGTTATATGTAGCCAACTGTTAATAGCTTAACATCCCACAAATGGCCAGCTCTACTTCAAGTTAATGCAACCCTGCCCTTAACAAGCTGGAATCTGATTACAGTTATTCCTTTCAGAAGAGTTGCATTGGATGTAGAAGCCCCTTTAGCAAGTCCAGACAGGTGTCTAATTATCTCAAAGTATACCATAGAATATCACAGAAACTCAAAGCATGTCATATCAGGACTGATCTTCAGCTAATCCTATTGTCCAAACTTATCTTACAGCCTGATTTTAATGAAAAGAGAAGTAGAGATTATTACTTTCATCTTATATACCGTAAAGGTATTCTGGCCAAGCCTGGTCAACAACAAAATGAGTGAATAAATATTGCGCATGTCATCTAACCAAATAATCTTTTTAGAAACTTAGATTTAGAGTTAGATGAAACCTTAGTGACCATATGGTTCATTTAACAGTTAAAAATACTGAATCCCAGAGGTAAAATAACTTCTTAAGGTCATTGAGCTAGTAATTACCACACTGTCTGACATTAAAAGCAATGTCCTGGAAAATTCTGCTGTAAGTTGATCTCCCCAGTGTTCCCTCATATTAATATCAATTTAGCAAAATAAGTTATCAAGAACTTGAAATAGCCTGAATAAAAATGGGGTGGCCAGGGATCCCTGGATGGCGCAGCGGTTTGGCGCCTGCCTTTGGCCCAGGGCGCGATCCTGGAGACCTGGGATCGAATCCTACATCGGGCTCCTGGTGCATGGAGCCTGCTTCTCCCTCTGCCTGTGTCTCTGCCTCTCTCTCTGTGACTATCATAAATAAATAAATACCTTAAAAAATTAAAAAAAAAAAATGGGGTGGCCAGATCCCAGAACTCAATTCAGAGGATATCTCAGTCTATGTCATCCAGGAAACTAGGGTTCTAGCACGTGGCTTTAGCAGTCCCAAGTAAACCATAATTCTAGTCTCTAAGACTTTTCATGTTTCATGGGATGAGATTTATTTAAAGAAAAAATCACCATACACCTTCCAAATTGCTATTTAGAATCAGTATACAAGGAAAACACAGGTAGAGATTTGATGAAAATGTTCAGCACAGTGTTGGCATATGTAAACACTAAATTTATGTTGTTTTAATAATTGTTGAAGGAAAAACAAGACAAAGCCTTGCAAAATATAAGCTGATCCCACCTCTGTAAGAATACTGACCGAGATACCCCTAAAACAAAGGGAATGCCATGAAAAGAGACAATCCATATCTAAGGCAAAACAATGCACTTTTTTTTCAAATTAAGAAAAATTGAAGACCCTTTAGAAGGTTATTCATTTTGTTGTGTTGGTTTTTTTTTTTTTTTTAGAAGGTTATTCATTTTGTGGGCCAACATTAAACCTACCACACTCATGAGAAATTGTAAATCTCCACACCTAAAGTTCTTTTTTTTTTTTTTTTAAGATTTTAATTATTTATTAATGAGAGACACAGAGAGAGAGAAAGGCAGACATAGGCAGAGGGAGAAGCCGACTCCTTGTGGGGAGCCTGATGAGGGACTCGATCCCAGGACCTCTGGATCATGACCTGAGCGAAACCATGCTCAACCACTGAGACACTCAGGTTCCCTTTCCACACCTAATGTTTTTATTTTGTCTTTTTCGACAGAGTCCAGATTTACCAAGGGAATAAAAATCTGAAAATTCACGAGAAAATCCTGAAAATAACCCAAATTTGGTTTATTTTGCTGCTCAAAGTTTTACATTTTCAGTTTTATTGTTAGGTTTCCAAATGCCTCATGATTTCTTTCTGACATACTAACACTTTTGTAATCAAACCCACCAGCAGATTTCTCACTTGATGCCACCACCGAAGGCTGGTGGTGGAGTTAAGCCTTACATGAAGACCAGTATGCCATTTTATTTGAGGGGCAAGGAGAGGGAAATGATGATCAGATAGCTTTACTGACATAATGATAATGCCCTAGTTAAACAGCATAATTTCCTATCACCACAAACACTTTCACAAATTGAGAATCCAGAGAAAAGTAAGATGTTTCTCAGGTCATTGCATTAGATTTAGTGATTTTTTTTTTTTAATGTATGGAAATTTAGATATATCCCAAATGCTGACAGCATTCGCAGGGTAGAAAGATATTCAAGAGGAGGCAGTTTGTTGATTTCAATGTGTAAGGTCTATAGATTTAGACTTTGTGTGGCTCTAAAGAAGAATGCGAGCTCTGCAGGCAAAAATATACAGGTCAATTTTGCTCACTTATATTTGCTGTTTGATACACCATGAAGTCTCTGGCCTTAAAGCTCTATTTATATTTTACAATGTCTGTGAGCTGAGATGTGTTTCAGAAACCCTTAAAATATCTTTTTAATCAATTTTCTGAAAATCATTGTATATGACCACATAAATCAAAAAAAAAGAACTGGCTTTACAGAAGCCAATGTCTATCAGACTATGATCTGACATATTCAAGGCTATAAATTTTGATATTTGAGGGAACTTGGCTAGATTCCTTTTTGATTGTAAAGCAGATTATCTAGTCAGCAAATAATCTAATATACTCAAGAGCTAAGCTGAAAAATGTTAAGTGAACTGTATCATTGGTAGAACAACAAATGATGGGAGCAACTTTAATTATGTATATGTGTGTGTGTGTATGTATGTATTATGTGTTATGTATTTGCCAAACTGGAAAATATTACTACTGTTCAGGAAAGAAGGGAAAGCTCTGTATATTTTACTTTTTAATTTTAGGTCGAATATATAACTAGTAAAATTGCCGAAGTACTGTTTTGGAAGTCTCATGAAAATCCTTCCTTCATTTTTATAATGAATTGACTAAAAAAATCGATAACAACATTTATGTTTTTAACAAGTATGAAATCATAGAAATAGCTGGCATTGAACATTTAATATCTCACTTCTTCAGGAAGTGGAAGTTTTTTCTATGTTTTCTATGAACTGATCATTTGCAGTCTTCCTTCCTTCTTCCTTTCTTCCCCCCTTCTCTTCCTGACTAGGAACTACCAGAATAAAGTAGGGTTGTGTTTAGGCAAGCTTCAGTTAAGGCAATACATATAATGTTAATCAGCAGGAGAGGGGCTGGGTGTGGGGAGAATCACATTTGCCAACATCTAGCAAGACTCCATCAAGAAATCCTCTAAGGGAGGTGCCTGCTGGGCCCAGTCAGTTAAGTGTCTGACTCTTGGTTTTGGCTCAGGTTGAGATCTCAGGGTTGAGATCTCAGGGTGGTGAGCCCCCTGTGGAGCTCTGCACTCAACACATAGTCTGATTTAGACTCTCCTTCCCTCTGCCCCTCCCCCTACAAAATAGTCTTTAAAAAATCCTCTAAGCCTCTTTCCCCGCCTGAGGTGTTTATTCATCAGAGCTTGATTTTTTCTTCTGATTCTTTTTTTTTTTTTAAGATTTTATTTATTTATTCATGAGAGACACAAAGAGAAAGAGAGAGGCAGAGGGAGAAGCAGGCTCCACGCAGGGAGCCCCACGTGGGACTCCATCCCGGGTCTCCGGGGTCACACCCTGGGCTGAAGGGGACGCTAAACCGCTGAACCACCCGGGCTGCCCTCTTCTGATTCTTAAAACAACACCTGGATCTTGCCACATTTTTCCCACTTTCTAGGACTGGGAATCTTCTTTCTTTTATGGATTAGGTCAGCCTTCTTTTTGACTTTTTAAATTCAAAGGAATGAGGTTAAATTGACCCAGTCAGAAGCTCAGAACGAGCCTTGAACAGCATTCATTTTAGAAGGCAGGGGCAGGCAAAGGCTATGTTTAGACCCCTACCCAGCTCCCACACATCACTCTGTTTTGTAGCTTCTCACCATACAGGCAAAGGCTTTGAAATTTGTCAAACAAGGATCCAATCTTCATCCGGTGTTGATTGCCTAACTTGTTCAATTTAGTTTTTAGCTGACTCTGTTTTAATTTATAAAATAGATGGCCACATATATAAAATTAAGCAAGTTCTAGCATATTTAAGTCATTCTAAATACTCTGTCCTCTTTGGGAACAAAAAGACAGACATTCTTCTCATCAATTTAACAGTTAAAAAATGTTACAAAGAATTTTGAAATAACTCATTTATAAGATTGAGTACTCTCCACTTAGTGGCATGAGACCAGGCTACCTCTGAAATACTAATACATTCTGAAATGTTCATGAACTTTGTGAGGGAGTACCTAGGACACTATTTCACTAAACCTCAATCTTTTCATCTCTCACAAAGTATAAAAGGAATTCGCATTGGCTGGAGAAAGTAAAATTGTTTCCATAAAAGCTGGCATGCCCTGAAGGAAAACAATGAAGGAATTGGGAAAGCCAGGATTTTCTCATAAGAATTATTTTAAAACTCGACTAGAATTCAGCAAATATTTACTGTATAGTGGTCTGTGCTGGGCCATGTGTTAGGTGAAATGTTGCAAAGACTCTGTCTCAGCCAGTTATGTGTTGAAACCAAAACTGAAGATTCAGAAATTTTGTGAGGTTTGTTAAGCCCTTGATAACTTGAAATCAGTGTGGTAAGCATATTTACACCAATAAAATTGGAATATGGTACAAATCGGTGTTCCCACACTCCTGAACAGGCTTATCAGAACACCACTGACTCATCCCTCAAAAATCTTAGTCTTGTGGATGGTCCAACAGACTCAGTTCAATTCCGTATAACAAATACTAAAATAAAGGACCCACTAGAGAAGTATAGAGATAAGGTAAATTTTAATCCTGTTTTCCACTTTGATACAATAAATATTTGTGCGTTAGCTGACATTCTTTGAAGACCAAATACTTCTGGAATTTTCTGTTATTCCATTTTAATCAATGGTAAGCAGATTTGACATCAAACTAACACAGCAACCTTCAGATGAAGTAAAATAAATGCCCTTTTAAAAGTAAATGTTTTAGAGAAATGGAAAATCTTCCATCATTCTCCATGCCACTATGACATGTTACAATAATGAAGCTTTTGTTAGTATGCACACCCAAACTTAACACACCCAAATGCACTTTGCCAAATACGGGTAGTTCTTGAATTCTCCTCGTTGTTTCTCAACAGTAACACCTGTATTGAAGTGGATTACCCAGGCTTCCATTCCATTGTCGTCCCCCTCTCTTTTATCAGCAGAGAGCAGTTTCAGTCACTCTCTTCAGCCCTATTTCCCACTTTTTGCCTTGCTTCTGAGCTGATTGTATTGATACAGAGAGGAATACCTAAAGAAGGAATGTGGTGAGAGGGATGAGAGGATATCTTACCTCTGCTGTACTTTTTGTGCCAACTCCCTACCTTGTTGTAAACTCTCCTTTAACCTATTAAGGTAGTGGTGAGAAGTGTAACGAGAACAGTTCTGCAGGGAAGTTACAGGAAGGAGAGAATTCTCTTCTGAAAGAGAGTTGCTAGTAAAAGTAGCAGGTTCCTGCCATCTTACTTCAGTGTCTTGAATGTAATGTGATCAGAAATTCAGTTAGACATGGTGGTAGGTTCTGGGTCCTACCTATTTCAAGCAGCTAATGAACTAGTTAAACTTAATTGGCCAAAGAACCTAAGCACTGTATATGTTCCTGGTAAATGCAAAAAGGCTGCTTTCATAAGGTATCAGTGTTTACTTAGGAGACTGGCTCAAGCAAAATTTGGGGATTTTTTTTTCTACAATTATTTGAAAAACTATGCTCTTTTTCACATATGCTCACAGTGTCTCTTTTGTATTGTCTCCTGAGTCTGTCATAAATTTCATAAGATTAGCCTCATTACTTCATTCATACCTCATTTTTTGAACACTCATGCATACACATGCTGTATTAAACAATTTCTTCACTATTTGCTCATCTTTTACTCTTTATAATAAGCATACACACTCTCAAAGGTTAAAAACCTTCCATTGTTTAATGGATTGCATTTTAAGGGCAGGGATGATTGTTGCTTCTTTTTGGTATCCACAATATTTAGTATTTAGTGTGCTTAACAATACATGTTAAAGGAAGACAGGAAGGAAGGAAGAGAGAGAGGGAGGAAGGAAAGACACATAGGTTATGCAATATTTTAATAAAACAAGGAAAGAGATATGCTTTTGTTTGAGTGCCATTCTATTCCAACTTATGCAAAACATCTAAGATATTATTTTTAAAATCCTAAATTCTACTTCAAACCTATCAAAATAATGTCTCTAACAAGTGAAGATTTTAAAGCTTAATATTTAAAAGTCTCTCCAAGTGATTCTGATATCAGATATTTTGTTTTTTTTTTTTTAATTTATTTTTTTATTGGTGTTCAATTTACTAACATACAGAATAACACCCAGTGCCCGTCACCCATTCACTCCCACCCCCCGCCCTCCTCCCCTTCTACCACCCCTAGTTCGTTTCCCAGAGTTAGCAGTCTTTACGTTCTGTCTCCCTTTCTGATATTTCCCACACATTTCTTCTCCCTTCCCTTATATTCCCTTTCACTATTATTTATATTCCCCAAATGAATGAGAACATATAATGTTTGTCCTTCTCCGACTGACTTACTTCACTCAGCATAATACCCTCCAGTTCCATCCACGTTGAAGCAAATGGTGGGTATTTGTCATTTCTAATAGCTGAGTAATATTCCATTGTATACATAAACCACATCTTCTTTATCCATTCATCTTTCGTTGGACACCGAGGCTCCTTCCACAGTTTGGCTATCGTGGCCATTGCTGCTATAAACATCGGGGTGCAGGTGTCCCGGCGTTTCATTGCATTTGTATCTTTGGGGTAAATCCCCAACAGTGCAATTGCTGGGTCGTAGGGCAGGTCTATTTTTAACTGTTTGAGGAACCTCCACACAGTTTTCCAGAGTGGCTGCACCAGTTCACATTCCCACCAACAGTGTAAGAGGGTTCCCTTTTCTCCACAAACCACCACTGGTTTAATCAATGCTAACATCATTGTCTAAAGCATATACATACATCTCCTAAAACCAGTTATTGACTCAATATGGAAGACCCTCTTTCTGGGCCCCCGGGATGAATAAGGCAACGCCCTAGATGTCAAGGAGTTTACATTTCGTTGAAGGGATATTTAAAATAAAGTAGTTGGAAAAGGCCACTTTGAGATGACATTTAAGTAAACACTTGAATGAAATTACTAAAGCATCCATCAGTCACTACAATTAATGATTCTTGTAGGGATAAAATAGCTTACAATGAAACAGTTTCGCAAAACACTTTTTGAAGGATATAGTTTCGTTGTCATGATATGTTTTTGAAAACGGCATGAACCGTTTTATTCTACTGGAAGAAATTTGATTTATTTCAGGTAAATGTGGATCCAGTGACAAGGCCACTTTTAAAGCAAAGATTATCCTTAAAAGCCATTGAAACATGAAAACTACAAGTCCCTAGACTTCCAACTATGTTTCTATGACTGAAATGATAACACAAAAATAGCTCAAGCTCTAAAATTATATTGTATGAAATTATGGATGCACAAGAATCAGTTTCCTCTGAGCTTTGATAATTGCATTTTAAATAGAGTACTGACATGCTGTAATTATAATATTAAAATGCTAAGATAATCAAATGCTCAAAAGGGGTATTCTGGGCTTCTAAGAGATCTTGTAAATGACATTAAATTTTTTACTGTATTTCAATTACATCATAGAAAGATTATTATTATGTGTATGTTTCTGCTCACATCTAATTGACAATCTTTTTGACACAGATAAAATTATTGCCATTGTATCTATTTAATAATATTGATTTTTAAAATTCTTAGTTTATGTGATGCCTTTAATTTTCCTTCCAACAGAAACAAACAAACAAAAGAAAATCCTTTACTTTCACTGTTTCTTCTTTCCTCCCATTTCAGAGTTCTCTCTTCTTTTTTTCCAAAGTCAATCAAATTCTCTTGCTTTGTTCTTATTCCTCTTTCTCCTACAGACTCTGAGATGCTGCTCCATTAAGTGCCTCTTTCTCTTGCAGTTTTGGCCTCTTTTAAATTGTCTATCTTCTTTTAAAGTACATAGCATCTCAGTTCTTCTCTATATTAAAATTGCAAGGAAAGTAAAAATATAACACCATTAAGGATCCTGCAGCGGTTTGAATTGTCATTATCTCTTTTTTCATCAAGCCATCAGGCTTTTTGGAAAGACTGGACCGCATCCTCTGTTCAGTGTTGTGTTTCTCCCATTGTCTCTAATCTTGTTTCTCCCCCCTTTACTCCATCAAATGGTTATCTCATAGGTCACCAGTGCCCTGAGTCCCTAGGAACCCATGGGTCTTATCTATGTGTTGACCTTAATAACACCTTCTTCTTCTTCTTGAAATCTCCTTCCCTAACAAGGAGCAAATGCATTTCTTGCTTCATTTCCTACCCCTCTGCTTCATCTCCATCTTCTTTACTGTTCTCTCTTCACCAATAAATTCCGTGTCTTCATCCATTTTAGTGTAGCTTTCCTCAACGTTCCAGTATCAGCTTCTCTTCACTCTCTTTTTTTATTGAGCCATTTTTTTATTGATTCCATTTACAGCTTTCATTAATTCAAATTTGAAGTGTTCATTACTATTATTAAAGTTTTATTACTTCCATTTAATGATAAATATATTTCTTGCCCTCAGAATTACCTAAATATGTATGGACATAGGAATTACAACAGACAGGGATATAGTTTATTGTCTGCAACACTGTGCCATAAGTGTTTTGCTATATTCAAGCGGTAATATAACAATGGTACCAAGGAAAAAATGGTAAAAGATATTTCTATCAATTAGACTTGCCGAATGAAGTCACCACTAGTCTGAACTATGAAAAAATACAACACTTGCCAAAATATATGAAGAAAAAGTCATCATTCCTGGCAGAAGGAATAATATGTATGAAAATTTAAACTATGAAATTTAGTTTTAATTTTCTGGTCTTATTTCTTCCCTAGGCTTCCAAGTTGCCTTTCCACCTGCCTGATGGACTTCTGTAGCAGGACAGCTGGGCAGGCTCCCACAATGAGCTCTTTCTCTGTGCCCGCCCCCCTCCTTCTTCTCTTAGTGAGAAGCTCAGTCTTCCAAGCATCTAGTGTTTTGGACATAGCTTGAAATTCATCTCACCCTATTTCTACAATAATTTATCCATTATTATGAAATTTTCTTTCTTTTTTAAAAAGATTTTATTTATTTGACAGAGAGAGAGATTGAGAGAGCAGAAGTAGGCAGAGAGAGAGAAAGAAGTAGACTGCTGAGCAGAAAGCCTGATATGAGGCTTGATCCCAGGACCCTGGGATCATGACCTGAGCTGACAGTAGATGCTTAATCAACTGAGCCATGCAGGGGCTCTGAAATTTTCAACTTAATGTTTCTTTCATCTATTCCTACCTTTCCTTTCCTTTCCTTTCCTTTCCTTTCCTTTCCTTTCCTTTCCTTTCCTTTCCTTTCTTTCAACTACATCTATCAATTAGCTCATTCATTTATTCAGAAAGTACTTATAGAATACCTTTTTTTTTTTTTTTCAGCACTCCTAAAGTAGCTTTCTAGAGCTAGAGTCAGGAACCAACCAAGGAAATGGCCTATTATCTTGACTTTCCATTTCATAATAACCAAGTGAAAAAATACAGGTTTGGATACATTCTGGGCTGAAATATCATTTATTCAGCATGGATTCTTAGATAGGTTGGTGAGAAAGCGGAATGGTGAAAGCAGAAGAAGGAGCTTTAATTAAGAGATTATGGAAGTTTATTCATGGCCATGTAGGCTAGTAAGCATCTTTAAGTATGTGCCTATATATGAATAGCAGCACTGTACCAGGCCCTGAGTATGCCATGAAAAGGATACATGGAGCAATCATGGGGTTATCACATATAAATGATAGGTATATTATTTCTCCTCCTTCTTCCTTTTGATATTTTCCCATCAGTGTCAACTTCAAGAATTCTAAAGTCTTGACATTGAGCAGATGATGATGTACAAGGAATTTACACACTCACTTTAAAAAGATTTGATAAATATATAATTCCTTTGAATACCAATGGATAAAATGCAAGATGAAAATCTCATTATTATTATTTAAGAATTTATTTATTTATTCATGAGAGACACACACACACACAGAGAGAGAACGAGAGAGGCAGAGACATGGGCAGAGGGAGAAGCAGGCTCCATGCTGGGAACTCGACTTGGGACTCAATCCTGGGTCTCCAGGATCACACCTTGGGCCAAAGGTGGCGCTAAACCGCTGAGCCACCAGGGCTGCCCAAAAATGTCATTATTGGACGGGAACATTAATGTCACAGAGGTTTATTATTACTTTTTTAACCAAAGATTCAAGGTCCTAGAAGACTAGTCTAGCCTGCAAGACGTTGAGAAAATATTTCACTAAATGAATCCTGACAAGTGACCCCACAAAAATAGCATTGACCATAAACTTCACAAAAAGCTTTTTGGAAAACAAGTATGTTTTATGAAAATGTATATAGAGAAAATAAACTACTTCTCCATATATGAAATCTTGGATAATTCCTTCCCATGTCAGTTTCTTCCTTTCTCCATTTTAATCCATCCATCCCATAATGCAGAGCGGAATCTTTTGTAGAAAAGATGGAGAGAGTGAGCCCTCATATGTGTCTTTTATCTCAACTTTGGACTCTTTTCTCTCTTTAAAAGTTTATCTAGTGTTCTTTTTTCTTTCTTTCTTATTTTAGAGTCATAGCATTTGGGCTATAGATAACTAATCTGAATAAATTCTACATAGACAAAGGAATTTCTGGCATCTTGACAGCAAAGATAGAGGTTTGAGCCACTAGTTTTCCTGAATAGTAATTGTCCAAGTGTAAGACAAATGTCAAACTTACATACATTTAATGCAAAGACCATGGTAAAAGAGGTGAACTCTAGTCAAGTAATCATATTCTGATCATAAAAAAAAACTTTTAAGACATTCATAAGGAAATGCAAGTTGTTTTTGAGAGGTACTGCATATGGTAAAATTTATAAAATGTTAGAGGCCTTTAAGAGGATTTAAGAGTGAAATGACAGAGGAGGTCAGACTCAGTCAGGTGTGGAATATCCAAGAGCTTTAAAGCTTTAAGCCTTCTGCTTTTAAAAAGAACAACTACAACTCATTCCAATTCCAACTGAGTATCCTCCTTTTAAAGTTTTCAAGTTTCCCCAGCAAGAAGTGTCACTTCTTCATCTGGCCAGAAGCCTGAGGAAAACCATGAAGATCTGAAAGGGGGCATGCACCTCAGAACCTACTCTCTTCCCAGTGTGCTCCAGACTGTTACCTCCTGTGTCCACACCTGAAGAAGGAGAGATGCCTGTGACATTTCGCAGTTACTATAATTTCTAGCTGATTCCTTGCACATGGGGTTAAGTCTACAAAAAAATCTTTAAGGGGGGAACACCTGGGTGGCTCAGTGGTTGAGCATCAGCCTTTGGTTCGGATCATGATCCTGGGGTCCTGGGATCGAGTCCCATCCAGCTCCCCACAGGGAGTCTGCTTTTCCCTCTGCCTGTGTCTCTGCCTCTCTCTGTGTCTCTCATGAATGAATAGATAAAACTAAAAAAAAAAAAAAAGAAGAAGTCCAGCCCAAATGTGTTTCAGAACTGCTCTTCTGCTCTTACCTGAGGATCTCAGATCCCAAATCCATCTGTTTGGAATTGGTAACAAATAATCTTCTCTGGATATCTGGAAGGGCCGATACCACAGCGGCCAAATATACAACCATAAATTGTAATCCAGAAATGGTTAATACAGATTATTTAGGCCAAGTCCTTATTTGATGAATGAAATAACAGAGACGTAAAGTAGAAAAATGATTTATTCTATACCACATAGTAAGTTAACCATATTCTTTTTCAATTGTTAACCATATTTTAAAATTCAACTCTTTAGAGCTTGTTGTACTGCATCATACTGCCACATTTTTCTTGTAAACAAACTATCAGAGAAGATTCATTTCTGAAGTAAAACCCTTCCACTGGCAATATTTTAAAGAAAATGAAAACATTTAAATATAAAACATCACTAAAGTTCTCTGTAATGTGGCCTTATTTATACAAGAGCAATGGCCAAAATAGGATAATCCCTTGCTGCTGTACTTTATTTCTAAAGAACATTTACCATGCTATATATAATAATCTTTCCATTTTCCCACACTTGGCTGCTAATTCATCAAGCACATGTCTTGTTAACTTCATAGATCCCTAATGCCTGAGACAACAACAGGTGTATACATGGCATTCAATACACATGTGGTACATAAATGAATGGATAAATGTGCATGAATGCATGAAAAGTCTGAGAAGCAAAACTGTATATGGAGATAGATCCATGTTATGAGGAGCTGTAAAAGCCAGATTTAAGTGCTCACATTTGATGTACCAAGACATAGAACATCACTGAGATTTTGAAATAATGAAGAAACTTGATGGAAGTAATAATGCTTAAGAACAAACCTGGCAGTCGTAAGGAAAGTAGATTTAGAAGATATAGTATCAGAAAAGCCAAATGGCTCAAATTATGCTAGAGAACATCCAGTCTGAAGAGGGGGATTACAAAGATACAAAAATAATCAAGGCTAAAACTGCTATTGTTGCATAATATATGAAAGATGTCAAAGTACTGAAAACCATTTTTTGACTCACATCTTTAAAAATACAACTCAGAAATCACTCCCTCACAGGAGCAATCCATGGTTTCAGGCAGAGGTTCCTCACTGGTATACCTGAGATCAGTTTCAAGTACATCTAACACTTCAGCTCCCCCCCCCCCCTCCCCCCCCCCCGCCCCGTCCTCTGAAGAGTCAAGGGTGGAGAGAGACCTATGGCTAGTCAGTTATGGCTGTAAGAAGTCTTGACCAATTACCCGTATAGGCTATACAAATTTTCCCACTTCTATGAGTGCATGGCATGAAAATTTTCAAAACATAATCAAGCACAATTATTTTCCACCCTATTGTCTTTTAACTCATGATGTAATTAATTATTTAAACTGTACCACTAAAAAAAATAAAATAAAATAAAATAAACTGTACCACTTTAGGCAAAGGATGAAATAGATTTGAAAAGATTACCCCTACCTGTAGCATATTCCATTTCAATGAACTTCAGTGGTGTAAGGTATTACACTCAGAATTGGATGTAACAATGTTCAACAATGCAGAACCAACTTGCTTGGTTATTTGAACACCTCATTACAATTTTTCTGTTCTGAGAATTTTTTTTTCCTTTTCCATTATGGAATGTACATATAAAATAATGTTTTGGAATATAGGAGGGTATATTATAATGTTTACTTATTACTTCATTATGTTGTGGCTTTTTAAATTGTACATAGTTTTAGAACAGTATTTAGTATTACATACAAAAAATTTCATAAGTAAACATATATATCCAAAAAATAGAGAGGTCCTGAAAAGTTTTTACTACTGAAATATGCAATCAAAATTTTGAAGACTGTTGACTTACATTCTTTCTCCTATAGCTACTGTGTGAGTTTCCCCAGGGAGTCTCTAGGAGATAAATGATAAAACTAACTAGAAATGGCTCAGATTGAAACAAATGCAAATTTCATTTTGCTTCTTTAGTCCAATGAGTTCACATCTACAAAAGACTGCTCTCATTTACCAAAGATAATATTTTCTCCAATGATATACATTTACTGTCTATACTTAATAATAAGTACCCTCATTTATTGAATACAATGTTTTTACTACATGCAGATATTATACCATTAAATTTAGAGTGCCTATGTCATTTGGGCCCCTCATGCTTTTTCCAGCTTGCTTTTAAATCTCCAATTTTTTTTCCTCTTTGGTTCTAGAGATACTATGATTGCAATTTCTGCTTTTTGTGTGGTCTTAATATTTGCTGTAAAATTTTCTAATTTTTTTCAACATTAACTATATAAGAGAAACTGCTAAGTGCTTTGCATTCAATATCTCATTTGGTTCTCCCCACACATATGTGGTGCTATGATGTGCTGTTGGTTATCAACATTTTATAAAGAGAATTGAGACAAAGAGAGGTTTAGTAATTGCCTAAATTCACACAATTGGCAGGTGGGGTGGCAGAGTAGAGAAATAAAGTCCTTGTTTGAACTCTACAAATATTACTATGAACCACCTCAATTCTCCTAGAAATATTGAGAATGTATCATAGTAGGTGAAGGAAATCCCAAAAAGGAGAATATTTGGGACACTTTGCCAAATTAGTGGATAAATAACTCATATTTGGTTAAAGACAAAGGGAGATTACTTAGTGAAGGCTTGTGGAACAATATGGACAAATAATTAGAAGGCCAAAGGACAACCAATAACAATAGCAATTGATAATTATAAGGCAAACAAATTATAAAAAACATTCATGATAATATTTCACAAGTTGTTCTGCTTCATAGCTACCATTAGCACTAGCCCTTTTTCTGAATATTTTGTGATTGGTGTGCATTCATTAACCCACTAGTACAGATAATGTGCCCTGGGCTTATATTATGTGCCATCATTATGCTAAAAGATGTAGCCTTAGTGTACATGATGTAAGCATATTACAAAATGCAGTGAGGACAATGTTGTGAGAAATAGATTTATGTGGGCTTGATATATGAGCAAGGATTAGAAATGTAGAGTTATATACAATCTTATATAACCGTGCAAGTATTGTATAACCTATGTATTCCTGAGCAGGGAATTCTGCTAATAAAACAAATTTGATTTCTTTTTCAGTACGGCAGAAAAATCGTTTTTTTTTTTATTTTCCATATCTCCCTAGTTATCAATAATCCTTGAAATGTTAACTAGAAAGTACAAGATTATGTACTTTTATTTTTTTTTTAAATGTGAGTGGGGAAAGAGGTCATGAATGAACCAAAGATTGAGATGAATTTCAGGAAGATAGAATGCTACTGTGGTATGATTTATAGATTAAAATAATGGAGAAAAATAACAGCTCATAACATAGACAGATGTCATGAGTGGAGATTGGAGACACTTTTCATTGTTTGGCCCTTAGATTCAACAAGCATGAAGAGTAAAGGTTAGGAGAAAGGTAGAAATGGGAATGATTGGATGAACCATTTTTCACAATCTTTAAACATATCATGTATAATATATAAATTTTTATTTTCAGCCTAAAGTAAAGGAATCCTTTTCAAAACCAGAATGATCTTTTAGAATTTGATAAAACCTTCAGAGTGGAGTTTGGTACCTCAGAATAAGACCCTCTTCCTTCTGGCACTGCATTATCATTCAGGGCAGAAGCCAGGAATTCTGGGCCAGGGTGGTGGGGGCAACAGAGGGAGAACCTAGCCTCAGACTCTATGTTTCAATGTTATCAAAGATGTGAGAAAAACCCTCAGCATGAACAAATATGACCAAGAGTTAATCAACCAAAACATGTAGCCCAAAGCAATAATAATTTCAGAAGAACATAATACTTTAAAAAATCTTAATTAGTATTTTATAACAGATTCAAGATCTTGCACTAACATGGGAACAACTTACATTGAAAAAGGAGCAATGTGGAGACTTTATGGAATTTAGAACTTTTTCAGTACATGGTTTACATAAGAGACATGAAAACAAATTGAGAAAAATATAAAAGTCAAAAAGAAGCAGTCCAGGAGGGCTAGCACCTCTGTTAGCAGTTTCTGAGAATAGAGAGAAAGAAATTATGGGGAGCTTAACTGTAGGAAAAAATTTCCCAAAGCTAGTAAAAATATGGCTCCTCAGACTAAAAGGAACCACGCAACACCAAGGAAGAATGAAAAACAGCCCATACATGATGTTACTGATGAAATTTCAAAATACCACAGACATTGTCATTTATTTACCCTATACTATAGTCTTCTCCTATTTACTCAGAGGAATCTGAATTGTTGAGATAATAACCTAAGAGAAGGTCCATACATCCCAGCCACAGGAAATAAGCATACACTGCTTCTTGATCAGTGACCAAGTGAAGATTTTGTGAGTTATGGCTGGTAAAATGAAAGGGGGAAAGTTGGCTAAAGGGATTTTTGAGAAGGAGAATTTCTTTCTGATTAAGAGAGAGAGAGAGAGAGAGAGAGGAGGAAAAGGGGAAAGAGGAAGACAAGGAAGAGGAAAACAAAAGGGAAAGGAGAAGTTCTTCATACTTTCTTGCATTGTCAGGAGGTTACTATGCTTAAAGTTGCTGCAGTGAACCTGCAACCATAAGGATAGAACCTAGAAGATTCAGAAAAGTTAGCTGAGAACCTTCAAATCAACTCCATAAGCATCTGTCTTCATATTTTGTTTTATGTGAAAAATATAAGCACCTTTTTTATGTTAATTTCACTTTGTCCTTTTAATCTATAGCCTAAAATAACCTAAATGAACAAATTTAACCAAGACTGAATGAAGCTCGAAAAGTTTTGGGAGTGTAGATCTCCAAAGGATTTAGAGTGATATGGACATTAAATTCTTTTTCAGGATCACTAAGTGTGAAATAACATCCTCGAAGTTTTGAGGTAAATGGTTTTGAAACTGGGATTCCCTAGCTTTCTAAACCATTAAGTATAAAGGTATTCAAACCTTTCCATCTGTGCTATAGCATTCTTGAAATAATTACAGGAGAATATATATTGGCAAAATGAAAAAAAAGAATCTAAGACATGAAGATGCCAAATCTGAAATGATTGGGGAGGAGCATGAAAGAGAGAGGAGAAAAAAACTCCTGTATGACAGCCACACAGCAGTCATGAAAAACAGTCTATACAAAACTGACATTTTCTCAAAGAGCTGCATAATCCTAGTAGTATAATAAAGAAATATATATATTTCTTCTTTCAATGAGATTAAAATAAGCAAATAAAATAAGCATTAAAATTAGAAATTCCAGGAATGACAAAAATGTACAAAAAAATCATGATCCAGGTAGGAAGCAATGTGGCATGATTTCTACTGAATAAAGAAGTTTAAGAAAATGGATGTCATTCAACCTTGGTGCTTTCAACGTTCTCCTTTGAATAGCATAGAAACTATTACCTGGTTCTTCAAAAGGGTCCATCACACAATATTTTAAAAATTGTCTTTTGTGGTTTATGTTTTTCAGAATAAACAGAGAGAGTCCAGGTTTTCTCAAACTTAGAGCTACTGACATTTGGTCCAAACAATTCTTTGCTGTAGGAGAGTATCCTGTTCACTGTAGGATGTTTAGCAGCAGCCCCAACCTCTACCCAGTAGATGACTTTGAGACACCAGTCCTGATGATCTCAAATGTTTCCATTCTTTGCCAAATGTTCCTTCACAGGGAGGTGGCAAATACGCTTCTGGTTGTAAAAGTACTGTTTAAGGCTTAAAAAATTATATAAATGTTATAAATTTCGAATACAAGATTGTAGAAGTATAGCTGAGAAAAGTTGAATGATGGTGTATTAGGAAAGATGTGGTACATGGAGGTAGAAAGATATCATTTTTTCTCCCCACTACTATGCCCACCCTACCGAGATCTAGAAGCACCTCTGGCACAATCCTACTGAAGCTCTGCTCACTTCTCTGGGTAAGGCTTCTAGAGTGATCTGGTCCTGAGGTGAAACTCAGAAGGCCACAGGCTGACCAGTGGGGATTAGGCCAAATCATATTTCTTCTTATATAGGAAGAAACTAAGATACCTAAAGTTATTGGATAAATCAATAAATATTCAAGTTATTTAAGAATATATTGATAATAATCAACAGACTGTATTTAAAAACACACTGGGAGGAGGGATGACTGCAGGATATAGAATGACTATTTTTCACAATAAATAATAAATATAGCTAAAGAATTAGAAATTGAGACTTAATGGCATTAATACATTACTTGGAGTTATTGAGTTTATAATTAAGACTACTAAAATAGAAATAGTCCAAGAAGTTTTCTCTAAGGAAGAAAAAATGTGGCTTTTCTTTGTAGCTTTATGTTTGTGTTTATATATACATTACTTTGATTATAATTTGAAATATTTCTTAAACAATGGTTTTGTTTACCTTTGAATTTGTCTCAGTATCTACCCTACCTAAATGACCTTTGGGGTCATCAGTTTGCACAGCGAAGGGAGTTCTAACTGCAATGAAAAGGGAAATTTTAGTCAATCTATAGGAATTTTTACTTTCCAAAACAACTTGGCCAAATTTTTCTGATATTGGGTGCTGAATGAATACTTTTTAAACACTGCAATTCAATTTCTTGCCTGTTAATGTGAGACTCCTTTTTCAGTCGCTTAGCCTGGCTTGTTGTCCTGCCACCCTTTCTCTAGATGTCAGTGAGATAATCAAAACTCAGGCACTTAAGAAGTCTTCGCAAACCACTAACACTCAGCCCTCAAATTAGGGGTCAGCAATTCAACTCAGAGTAGACAGCATCTGAGAGCTCACCTAAGGGGATATAGCAATAATCCCTCGGCAGCTAATTCCTTAATCTTTGCTGGCAGAGGCTTTAAAGACAGCTCAGAGAGTTCATTATGCAAATGGAATTGTCTGGATCTACTGACAGTGAGGCTGAACTGGACAGACCCTGGGCATAAATATCCACTGGGTATATTCTCCCACCGGCAAGGACACACATTCTTAGATCTGGATATAGTATCCTGCAATTAAAAAAGGGCAAGAAAGTTCATCTTGAAGATGAGTCACAGATAACTTAGAAACTTGGACAGAATCAAAAAGCAGTGAATCTTCTTTATTATATCTAGTCTTTAATGAATGCCGGAACCTTTCTGAAGCTCTGAAATACTATTCTTTGTAAAATGTACCCATACAACCATAGTACACAAATACATATACTCATTAAACACTCAATTCAAATATAGACATGTATTTGTACACATATTTGAATTTGTATATGTGCATATGTATGTGTGGTCTAAATATGTATGAGGGGTGTGGAGAAAGAGAGAGAGAAAGAACACAGTGTCCAGTAGCTGTGAGCTATGGGGCAAGTTACTTATAGATGTAAGTTTTCCTCCTTCTACAATGAAACTAATAAAAATATCATCCTGAACGGATTTGGTCATGTTTTTGTGGGGCTCACATTAGATGATTATGTGTAATATTAAGATTATTTCAAAAAAACCATTAAGATTATTTCTTAGATTTTCTAAAAAATGTTTTAGTGGATTCATTTGTAAATTCCTTTACTTTGAGCACTACTTTGAGATACTTGAAATGTGACTTGGTTAAGAAATCTGTAATTACTCTACAAGTTCTCAGAATGTATTTTTTTGTGTGTGTGAACAGAAGCACATTCAGTTGGGATCTACCACCCTTAAAGCCATGCATCATCATTACTGTATGCCCAGTCCCTCTGGTTCACAGCCTCATGTCATGGTCAGGAGTGGTTACTAAAGACCTTACTTGTGCCGAGAAAGACTCCAAAGGACTCTATGTAAGACTGTCTAGTATCATTCCATTCTTCATGTTACCTTAACCTGAAAGATAAAGATTAGGATATAAATTAAGTGCCAATTAAAATGAGATAATGAGGGCAGCAGCGATGGTGCAGCGGTTTAGCCCCGCCTGCAGCCTGGGGTGTGATCCTGGAGACCCGGGATCAAGTCCCACCTCGGGCTTCCTGCATGGAGCCTGCTTCTCCCTCTGCCTGTGTCTCTGCTTCTCTCTTGCTCTCTATGAATGAATAAATAAATAAATCTTTAAAAAAAATAAAATAAAGGCAGTCCCTTGGGCTACTTTTTAAAAAATGTGATAATGAGGGGGTGCCTGGATGGCTCAGTGGTTGAGCTTCTCCTTTGTTTCAGGTCATGATCCCAGGGTCCTGGGATCAAGTTTGGCATCAGTCTCCCTGCAGGGAGTCTGCTTCTCCCTCTGCCTATGTCTCTGCCTCTCTCTGTGTGTCTTCATGGGTAAATAAATAACACCTTTTTAACACCTTTTTAAAAAATGAGACAATGTTTGTGTTTGTTAATTCAAATTGGCAAATAAATATTCACCATAAAAATACATATTTACTTGATAATACTAATTGGTGACACAATGAAACTTGTGGCCTACGTTGTTGGTGCTAGTATAAACTAATCAACATATCTGAAATGGGATGTCAGTTACTGAAAGACTTATTATACATGTTCATCCACTTTGATAGTGCAGTGACATTTTTAGGAATCTAGCTTAGAGAAATAAATTATGTACAAGAAAGTCATGTATCGATAGTCACAATATTGTTTTAGATTTTCAATGTAAATGCCTATAATTGTAAAAAAAGGCTAAATAAATAAATTATAATATGTCCATAAATATAATGGATAATGAAATACATCTATATACATATAAATATATATATGTGATGTGGGAAAGTTTTATTGTATAATTTAAGCAAAATGAAAGGATATAGAAATATTAACTCTCACATCCCCTCAACACACACACACACACAAATATAGGAAGAAAAGAATCTGCTTTAAATATTAGCAATAGATTAATGGCTACTTTTGTTTTCTTATGATTACGCTTCTTTTTTCCATGTGTTATACAATGAGCATATATGACTTTTATAATGAGAAAACCACCATTATTTAATAAAATAGACATTTAAAACTTAATGTATTTCTGTAGTATTTTGTTTTTCTGTTTGCTCATTTCCAACATGAAATATCCCTTTAAGCAGAGTGAAATGGGAAATGTTTGCTTTGAGCCAAGAATGCACAAATTAAAGTAAGTGAAAGCATGCAGTTTTCAAAAGCTATTGACATTATTTCAGAAATTCATCCATCTTATTCTTTTAGCCAGTTTTTGTAGGGTTTTTTTTTTTTTGGTGGGGGGTGAGAAGATTCAGAAATTAAATGACCTTTTCTAACTAACCACACACAGATGTAGTCACAGGTAATGATGGTATTATGTAAGCTCAGTATGTGCAGTAAACCTTAAAATGTGTATTCTACCAACTAGCAATTTTCCCAATCAGCTTTTATTTTGCAGTGCCACCATCCTGTAAAGCCCTAATCATGGAGGTGGCTCTGGAGAAAGAGCTATGTTCTCTTTGAACTCAGTGGGTAATGAATGTGTAAGGACTAAATGTGCTTTTTTCTCTCTGTAGCACAGTGTGCCTTCCTGGCTTTGCAGTCGTTTTCTCCAATTCAATACAAATTCTTGTAATTTCTCCCAGAAATAAATGCTATTAAATGCCCCACTTCTCTTTCATATGTCAGAAACTTTCCACCCTGCCATCAGCTTTATTTTTGTCACAATTAAAAAATCTACATCATCAGCCAGAGACAGACAGACCCCAAGTAGCCAAAGTTGTCAGCTAGGAATAAGTACAATTTCCAATGGGAAGTACATAATTAATAATGACAGGCAGTGTAATGGGCATCACTGTCCTTCGTCTCTCCTGCTATACCTGGCTGGTTTTGTTAGGTCTAAATAAGTGGCTCACAAGTTATCACATACTCACACAAAGATAGAAAAAAACCCTAATCAAAACCAGTACTATGATCACTTCCTAAATTTTAATCCTATCTGATTTATGATGGCTTTATTCAAACTCCATATATAGAAGCAGAAAACAGGCTTCGCTGGTAAAAAAAAAAAAAAAAAAAAAAAAAAAAAAAATATCGCTTGGCTGACCTCTATTTCAGACTAAGAATTGCACAATTGCTGGAGGCCATTCAAAATGCCTTGGGATTTTATTTATTTATTTATTTATTTTAGATAGTGTGAATCACTCGAGTCTAGGTGTTAATTGAATTAATATGTACAGAGAGTCAAAGAAGAGAAAATTGAGAAATTGATCTTAAATTTGAAATAATTATTTTTATAGTTATTCTAAAATGCTTGTTCATCTTTAAAAACAAATATAGCATGGCATGTCCCACTTGGGAAAGATCACACAGGAAAACATATACACATGCAAGCTGAGGTCTAGAATCACTGAGGTGATTGATCTATCCAGGATAATGTCAACCAATGTATAGTAGATTTAGGAGCAATAATCTGGGAAATACAAAATCCTATCCAATAAAATCTAGTCCTAAAATACTACGTTGTCCACACTGCTCATTTCAGAGGACATTAAAATGAATGAATGAAAGAAGTCATTTTTTAATCACTTGAATAGACTCATATGGGTCGTCTAACTATTACACATAAGAAAGCCAAGACATAGAGAAGTCAATGACTTAAGTGGCCTCACAGACATAAAAAATGGCAACAGTCAGCCTCAAAACCAGGCAATCCAACTCCAGAAGCCATTTTCCTAGTCACTACACCTCAGCACCTCTTTCGCATGGTCTGATTACTTACCCGTTGCTTTAGGGAGCCCAGCAGTTCCTCTGAGGTGTTCACAGCGGACTTCTGTGATTCTGCCATGGAATATCTGCCTTGATCTGTTTAGTAGAATGGAGTTCTATGTGAAATTGCATTTAAAAAGAGAGGAGCATACAACATATTTCACAAAAAAGTACTACATTTGAGGAGTCCCAATCCCCTCAGGGTCTTATAGTACTTCAGAGTCAACGCTGAAGGCATTAATTTGCACCACAGATAGCTGTTAAGATGTACTATTAAATAAAGACTTTTGGCTGATGCTAGGAGAGTGGTGGGAATGGGGAGTAGTGGAAGAATCCAAGATGCCTTTTTATGATGTGTTCTTTGTCCTTATGATTGTTTTTGTAACTTTTTATAGTGGGATGACTGATATTTAAGGTCAGGCAAACTGAGGGAAGTTGGAAGACAGTTGTATTTACTGGTTCTGAAGCCAAATGTCAAGCACAAGGTATTGGGCCTGTGCTATGTCTCCCAGTTGAAGCTGACATGAATTTCTATGAAGAGAAAACAAGGCGAGATACTGTATACTACATCCTTTTAGGTCTGCTCTTTGAATTTAGTTTTCACCCCTTGAGGTCTTTCAGGGTTTGGCATACTTCCCAGAGTTTACTTTTTGACTATATGGAGAACTTTCTTAATCTATAGCTTATATGCATTCAAAGAAAGGTTTTTTTTTTTTAAGATTTTATTTATTTATTCATGAGAGACAGAGAGAAAGAGAGAAAGAGAGAGAGAGGCAGAGACACAGGCAGAGAGAGAAGCAGGCTCCAAACAGGGAGCCCGACGTGGGATTCGATCCCAGGACTCCAGGATCACGCCCCCGGCCAAAGGCAGGTGCTAAACCCCTGAGCCACCCAGGGATTCCCCAAAGAAAAGGTATTTAATTTTTGTGACATACATTGAAATATTTAGGTGATTCTAGCTCCAGACACTAGTCAGGTTTCCCAGTAAGGTTTTACTTAATATATGATATTCTTTATCTAATGACCACAACTGAAGGAGGGGCATTTATTTTGTCTTCATAAATGCTGAGTTGGGCATACTATAGATCTGTTCAATTGACTGTACAGAGAATAACTGTTAATTTTGCTCAGATATTTTTTAAAAAGCTAATTTCAAAATAGCCCATTTTGTAAATGCCTATCAACAGAACTGTAAACTCACATTTTCACGGGTACTTTGTTCCCTATCCTAGAGTTTTGCAAATAAAGCATGCTTTAATATATAACAGAAAACTAAATTATTTCTTTCCTTTCCTTAATATTTCTCTTAACATGCCTAATTTACTTCTAAAGGATGGGTTTCAGTTAATTTTTATTCCTATTGTGCCAACAGCACACAAGGATCTTGAATCAGTGCTATTTTGTCCAGGTTTATATTTCTGAAGGTGTACTAGTCAAGGGAATGAGGCCAATTCTTGACAATATTCCACCATGTCAGATGATTAAAATAAAGTGTCCTATGACTGCAGATAATGACACTTGACAAATCACAAGCATGAAGAATCAAAATAATGTGTAGTCAAAATATGTTTTATAGCCAAGAATGAAAGGTTACCCCAGAAAAGTATGAACTCAATATTGTGTTTGCCGAATTTATATAGCAATAACTTGGGAAATAGCACAAAGATAATGCAGGGCAGTTGCTCTCAGGGCATGCTGATGAAATGTTGAAAAGGAAGATAAGGCATCTGATTTAATTCAAAGTACCAATATCTTTATCAGGTACAGAGGGGAAGGATGCCATGAAGCAGCTACATAAATATATAAGCTTTAAACAAAGCACAACTGTAGCGAAAGTTAAAGCATAAAGATGTGTGTAGCTCTTCCTTTCATATTATTTACTGACTTCAGTGAATACAACTTGCCAATGGCAAAGAAAGATCATGCCAGCCACATGTTTCTTAAGCTGAACAGCTTTTAAAAATCTTAAAATACAGTGGTTACAATAATCGTCTGATTAGCACTTTTGTTAACAGTATTCTTAGCCTGCATAGCTTATTATGGCAAATGTTACAATTAGAATTGCATTAAAATAATAGCTATCGATTTGTCAGAATTCTGTAATGATGCTCAAACTACTGGAAGAGATAACAGCCCTATTGGCTCTTGACCAAGATGGATCACAATACATGCTGATAACCTGATTCAACATTCTTGATTTTTTTTTTTCCTGCATTATTCATTCAAATGCTCAGACAGAGCAAGAAGTCAGCTCTCTGGCCTTGCCGACAAACAAAGTCTTAATCCCAAGCAAATTTCCCAGATAACCAATGTATGGTTTTTAAAGTCCTGATACTTGTCTGTTTTGAAATGATATTCACCTTTATTGAAATCTTTCTAAGATACATTCCATATTTCTATTACTTTTGTTTATTATCATACTATCCCACAATACAGAGAGACCTGTAGAAAGTACTTATTTGGGGTAAAATATAACACTTTCAGCCAGATTTTGAAAGCTTTAGTGTATTATAGGCAAAATAGTTCATAATAGTGATAACTTTGAATCATCAAGAAAACATTAAATTAACTTACATGCAACCTTGTTAGGAGTCATAATGCTCATTAAAAAGGCAAATGCACTAATTAGTCTTTCATATTTGTTTCTTTCTTCAGTCTTTCCCTGCTGGCAGATATTCAGTAATCACTGCACAGTGTTGACAGAGTACCAGTACCTAATAACACCTCCCACCATTTCTTACCTTTACCTTCTATCCTTCTATGAGATACAAAATAAGATAATTGAAGTGATATAGTCATCAGTTGGCACAAACCATAGAACAAGTAACTGCTTCCACTTTTCAGAGATCTTTTTGTTACTTCTGGGATTTTAGGAATGTTCCAAGAAGCTGAGGTGAGAGGAGCAGCAGTTCAAATCACAATTATTAATTCAGGTAATTATATGACAATATAATTTTAAGATTTTAAATTTTAAATATTAAAAGTATATATTATGTTTCCACTTCAGATAGGGTGCTATTTCCGTAATTGAAGAGGCACAATACAACCCAATAAGGATGTATGCTTGGAAATACGTTTAAAAATATTTATTCTTAGAAATAGATAGATTGGCATGATGGTAAGTGAGTTTAAGTGTCAGGATGAAAATCAAAACATTCTTAAGGGGCTAAGTACTTGGGTAGGCAGATCCACTGTTCCAGGTCTCTTATGTAGGTAAGAGCTAAGAATCCTCTTGAGAAATGAAAAAGAAGCACCAAATTGCAAAATAAACTATACCATGATTCTCAAAACAGATGACCTGCACCCAAACATACCATACCATGCTACAAAACTAACCTCAGAAGTTTTAACAGCTGCTCTTTGAGATTCATATTTTCCAAAACCAGAGATAAATCCTGAATGGACTCCTACGTTACTGAGATAAGACCAATCACTACCTTTCCCTCCTCTCTGCCTTCCCCTCCTCTGTAACTCACCTGGTTCTGAGCTTCCAGACTTACATCACACTTATCAATTTCCACTCTATAAAGACATTATGACTAACCCCCACCCCCAAAACCTAGGCATGCTCCTCTCTTCATTCCCTTTTTGAGATGTACTAAGACTTCATCAAGATGTTCTTCATCATAAAGTTACGTAAACTAAGGTTTCTATGATTCACAGCCTGCTCTGGTAGCTTCTAGAGCTTTTGACCCTTCATTCACCTATGTGTTTATTTAACTCCGTTGCATGAAATAAAGACTGGGATATAATTATTGGGTTTGGCCAGATGGGGTTCATGAATGACATTAATGAGTGGTTTCATTGGAGAAGTGGGAAAATGGTGTAATTTTAATGGGCTCAAGAGAGAATGGTTGGCGAGGGAGTGGAGAGAGTAATTATAAACTATTTCAAGAAATTCTGCTATAAAATAAAGCAGAAAAATGGGACAGAAGCTTGAGGGGATGCGATTTACAACACATTAGTATGAAAACAGGAACACTTAAAAAAAAAAGAGAGAGAGAAAACAGTGCAGAGGAGTACGGAAGAATTTCAGGAGCAAAGTCCTTGGGAAGTTGAGAGAAACACTGTCAAATGCCCGAGCTGAGGAGCTGATCTTCCAGAGCAGTGTTAATTGTTGCTAGAATGTATGATTGCAAATACAGATAGACTACTTTGATTGCAAATGAGAAGATTTGCTTCCAATATTTTTTTCTAGTTTGTCAGATAGAAAAATCTGCAAGTGAGAACAGGAAAAATAGAGGACCAATAACTAGATACAGATGATCCAGTGGAAACACTGAGGTCCACAGTTAAAAGTTTAGGTTCAGGGCAGCCCGGGTGGCTCCGTGGTTTAACGCTGCTTTCAGCCTGGGGCATGATCCTGGAGACCAGGGATCGAGTCCCACATCAGGGTCCCTGCATGGAGCCTGCTTCTCCTTCTGCCTGTGTCTCTACCTCTCTTTCTCTCTCTCTCTCATGAATAAATAAATAAATAAATAAATAAATAAATAAATAAATAAATAAAATCTTTTAAAAAAAGGTTTAGGTTCAAGTGTTTCCTCTCTCTCACTCAGTAGCTGAATGACCACTTCACCTTTCTAAGCTGTGATTTCTCTCTGTATGAAATAGAAATAATATTAATGTCTTTCCTAGCTATTCTATCAGCATAGTATACTATTCTTCCTCCTTTTCATATTTCACATATTCTTCAGTAGTACTTACCTTCTGGTCTTCTAGTTGTGTATCAGCACATCTAACTCCCAAGACCGTAAATTCTTTGAGAAGTGAGTGTTATACCATTTTTTTTCCTTGAATCTGAGAACTAGCATATGAGGTTATAGTCAGTGTCTATGATTGACCAATAATAGCTAAACTGATATAACAGTTGCTATCTGTCAGGTAATCTTTGAAACACTTTTTTTTATGTATTAATGCTTGATTCAAGCTTTAAAACAAGCCTATTAATTAGGAACTTTTAGTATCTTCATTTTAGAAATGACAAGACTAATGCACAGAGAGTAGCAGAGTTGGGATTAGAATTGAGGGATCCACTCCAAAGGTTGAACTCTTAAACTCAACACCATACTGCTTCTTTAAAAAAAAACTCAATTAATTTATGTGTTGTGGCTGAAGAAACTCATGCTGTATGACTTTAGACCTTTGTGATAAAATATGAGTGGGTCTAGTGTAGCCTTCTGTATGAATAACATTTGAAATATTGCTTTGTCAAATCACTTAAATAGTGCACAGAAAAACAAAGTACACAGAAGTACAAAGAAAAAATACACAGGAGTACAGTTTGTTGTAATTACATAGCAGTGGTTTATTATACGAGCAATATGCATACTTTCACCATATCCTAAATATTCTTGGTGGCTGAGAAGCAAAAATTTATAATAACTGGTACAATTTACTGATATATCGCTATGTGGCAGTCACTGAGCTAAGTGCTTAACATATATTATCCCATTTAATTTTCACAAAGCCCCTATTGTGTTGCTTTGTTTCCCATTTTAGAATAAGGATGCCCGGCAGAGTGTGAATGTAGGTGTACTAAGTCCAAACCCTAGGCACCTAGTGTCTTTGTTCTCTTGTGTGGCAGGCAGATGATCAGATGTTGGCATAGCAGGAAAGGAAAGTCAAAAGTGTTAAGGGAAGTCAAAGAAGAGACAGAGTAAACCTACAGTGCTCCAAGGGCATCATCATTCAGGACACCCTTTGTGACCCAGTGTCTTATGAAAAAACAAAAATAACAATAGGTCCTATCTCATCAGGTTGTTATGGAACAAAAATGAGTTGATACAGCTCAAGTTCAAAATAAATATGAGATGCTACTGTTACTGATCTCATGTATTAGGAGGTTTGTGTACATTGTTGTTATTGTGATTATTGTTACTAAGTATATATTACAGTTCTTGGGAACTTCATTTAGGAAAAAGAAAAGGTAGAAAGGAAGTGACTAGATGCATTTCTTCCAAATCACCCGCACATAAAGAACCTAAATCTAATCATCTTTCTCGATGCTATTGAAACATACAAATAAATCAGGTATTAAGAATTGGGAGTCAGGCAGCCACGGTGGCCCAGCAATTTAGTGTCACCTTCAGCCCGGGGTGTGATCCTGGAGACCCTGGATCGAGTCCCATGTCAGGCTCCCTGCAAGGAGCCTGCTTCTCCCTCTGCCCCCCTCTCTCTCTCTCTCTCTCTCTTTGTGTGTGTGTGTCATAAATAAATAAATAAAATCTTTAAAAAGAAAAGAATTGGAGTATTCATGTTGAAGAACAAGTCTTTAAATTATTTATTAGTATAGTTATTTTTAAATAGGTTTTTCACTGGCAATTACATTTATACTTATCTATGTCTTTGAGCTTTGCAGAATATCCGAGGGATAAAGGAGAATATTAAATCCTATAGCTTGCCTTATTTTACAAGGATATCTTATATCGTCATGTTACAGGCATTTTTATTCTCATGTTTCATCTATAAAGTATTTTTTATGTTTACCGGGTGTAGAATATTCTCTAAAAACTTCATTAATACATGGCAGTTTAAGGTTTGCGCCAATACTTGCAAGAAAATGCAAGGCAAGTTGTAAAACTGGACATAAAATGTATTTAACTCCAGGAAGTCAATGTTTCTTTTTGACAGTCTAGCCAATCATCCACATTGCCGAATAAGTACTCTGGCTGTAATCCAGAGAAATTTTGTAGGCGGACTTTGTCATACTTTGAGTATGCCACTTATTCTCTTCTCCGTACTGTTTTAACTGATTTGCCATTAATTTTTAATTTTAAAAAAGAAAGTAGAGAAAATGATTATATTTTTGACTGTACAATTGAAGACAGGCAAAACTTCAAAATACTTAAAGGGATTGGGAAGCTCTTCTCTTCCTAGTCACTCAGGAACCTTGGCTGATGGAGGCTGCAACCTGATCCATGCTTCCAGGATACCCATGGCAGGTCCCTTGAAGAATTGTGCACAGGCACTCAGAAGTGTAGCATGACACTTCTGTTCACATTTCATTAGTGAAAACAATCTTAAAAGGAAGTGAGAAAGTGCAAACTTCCCATATTTCTCCCCCTGCCCCAGAAGAAGCAGAATATTTGTGAGTGGCTCTAATGACTACAATATTGGGTTTATAACTGGCCTCCAAGCTACAAAGCTGGCACTCTGCCCAATCTGGACTTCCACATGCCTTTCCATGATGTTCCTGGCTCTAGAAAATTAAGGGAAAGATGACAATCTGTGGCTTTATCCCCCAAACATTGTTTTGGAAAAATCTTAGAACAGTATTCATTTATTGATATAGCTAACATGTTTGGGGCAGTGTTTTTAAAACTGAGGATTCATCAGTGAAGAAGACTGAATCCTTGTCTTGCAATCTTGGAACCTGTCTGGGAGGACACACATTTAATAAAGAGTTACCAGGAAGAATCAAATACTATAGAAGGTGAGAGCCTGGCCTGTTGGCTATCACTGCTGCTCTCAGTAAATGTGTTCCAACAGTACTCTAATTTCCACTTACTCCTAAGCAGCAGTGAGAGGAAATACTGTTTTAACATTTTTATATTAAATCTATAGTTCAGAAGATTGTGAATGAAAACATGAGGGTGTCCCCATGCACAAATTATTCACTTTTTTCTTATTTTCTGCTACTTAGCCAGTTTTCGAGTAGGCACTGTTTTTGGTATAACTCTTCTAGATAAGAGGAGTGTTACTCTGGGTTGAAATCATTTCTATTTATTTAGGCTTTGTCTATGGAGAACAAAATCCGATGTGAGGATTATCTACTTTGTTTGATGTAAATATGCAATGGAGTTCATTTGAGTGCTAGGACAGAATATATATAATAACCGAGAAATCTCTTGAATTTGTGCTAGATGTCCACGCTACCAGTGATTCATTCAATTCATTGCAAAGAACATGTTTCCAAAAAAGAGACAAAGCAAGCACTCTGAAGACATTTTTCAGTCATTGCCTGGCTAATTTGCCTTCTCAGTTAATGTGCTATTTATAGTGAGGTGAAATTATTCAGTGTTGGTGGTCTGCATTCCAAACCAGTCTTCTCTTCTGGCTTAGAAATTAGTCTGTTTTGATTCAGTGCTTTTCTCCCCATGTCATCCACATGTGGCATGTAGGGTAATATTCTAAGCCTGAAGAAAGAAAAAAACAAAAAACCAGCTACAGACAAGAAGCCTGGCAGAGGCTTTTAGACTCTCATTAGGCACCATCAGGACCAAGGCTGGGCTCCTCCTCCTTGCTGCAGGGATTATCAAGCTGCACTCACAGGGTCTGATCTGCCACTTTGCATTTCTCTTCACCTTCTTAGGCCTTCAACTCTCTGACCAAGAAATGAAGAAGAAGAAGAAGAAGAAGAAGAAGAAGAAGAAGAAGAAGAAGAGAAGAAGAAGAAGAAGAAAAGAAAAAGAAAGAAAAGAAAAGAAAGAAAGAAGAAAAAAGAAAGAAAGAAAGAAAGAAGAAAAGAAAGAAGAAAGAAAGAAGAAAGAAAGAAAAGAAAGAAAGAAAAGAAAGAAAGAAAAAAGGAGAATCTTTGAAAAACAGATAAAAACAGATTATCATTTGCACCCAGAGACATTGAATAAAAATTGACAAGATAACGCTTCTACCATTGCCTACAAGTTTATAAACCAGACCATGACAACCCTTCAGGCAGTGTCACTACTGAATGTATCAGGTGACCTTGGTGCAATGCCCCACTCCTGCATTTTAAATGAGTTTTAAATGTGGTGGGAGTATAATAAGAAGGCAGCAGTGAATAAAAACTGAGAAGTAACACCCTCGCTACTAATCCAACTTATTCTACTTAGTTGGACCTTTAATAATTCACTTACCAGATAATTGAAGAAAATACTAGGTACTGGGTGTTCAGTGAATATGCTTGACCTTGTACAACACAAGTCTGAACTGTGTGGGTTCACTTATATGCAGATTTTTTCAATAAATTCTGTTTAGTACTATAAATGTATTTTCTTTTTTATGATTTTCTTAATAACATTTTCTTTTCTCTAGCTCACTGTATTATAAAATATAGCATATAGTACATATGCAAAAGATGTCAGTTGGCTGTTTATGTTATCAGTAAGGCTTCTAGTCATCAGTAGGCTATTAGCTAAGCTTTTGGAGAGTCAAAAGTTGTACACAGAGGTTTGGCAGCAGGTATCATCATCCCTAACCCTTGTGTTGTTCAAGGGTCCTCTGTATATTTTAGTCTTGTCCTTCAACTTCTCATCAGTAAATTATCCTACCAACTCTATTCACATTACCAGTGTGATGTTTTTGCAGTATACTAACAAATCACAGAAAATAGAAAGATTTTTTTTCTCTACTGAGACTCCAGAAAAGGAAAATTAGTTTACTTGTCTACTTAAAGCTTTCTTAGAAACAGGGAAATGGGCTGGATAATTATCCTGTGTAACTGCTTGTGGGTTATCCTATGATTTCTTTTTTAAATAAACCTTTTATTTTGAGATACTTGTGGATTCACACACAGTTGTAAGAAATAATGCATTGGTGATCAATTTACACCAAGACAGTGGGTGATGAAATGTGAGGAACTCCCATTGACTTGCTCCCCAGTGAAATTGATGAAAATTATTTTAAGAACAACCACTTAAAGGCTGTCGAAATTGTCCTAAGGACAAACAAAAAGTGAAGAAACCTCTATTCAAGATAACCTAACCATGTGTAAGAAAAGCAAGAATCTGATATTGGAATCAAGATCCTGGTTCCCCACTGCCAGCTCAGCAAGCCAGAGACTCTGCTGCTGTAGCCATGAACCAGGGCTCCCTGTCCTGCCATCTCCCAGCTCCCATTCTGAGGGCTATTTTCTGAGGAGGAGGAAATCAGCCGATCCCCATCCTGCCCATCCATTGTACTGGCTAGCGCAAGCTGAGGGCTCTTCTCTCACACAGCCCACACTTGTGAAAGTGAGGCACCTTTACTGAAAATACTGGGCCTTAATTACCATTGCCCCAGCTTGTGGTGGTTTGACACCAGCAGAGACAACCCACGGGCCCTTGGTTGCTGCCCATCCCCACACTGAGCTCGTAGAGTAGAGGTGTCACTCGGAAAGTAGCTTGCTATTGTCCTAATCCCCAACTTCAGAGCCCTGCTCAGGGATTTTGCCTTGGAGAAGAGAAGCAGGCAGCAAAACAGCTCCTAATCTACCTCCAAGGAAATCATTGCATTTGCAACAGAGTGTGGAAAAGTTTAAACCTAAGAATACTCTCAAAAGCAGGACAGGTTATGGTAGAAGACAGAAGGATGGAGATTGGTGGATTTGAAATAGATACAGTTTAGACTGTGCACCGGTTAGGTTGCAGGTTAGGAGCCAATGGCAGGCCACCCCCAAGATGTGCCACTTTGGCCTGTGGATTATTTTAAACTAAAAACAATGGAGGCTTAAAAGATTCAGGGAAAAATGTTAATCTTCCCCCTAACTACTTAAAAGGATTTAGCTTGAGGACCTGCTGCAGGGGAACAGTTATCACCAGAGATAACTACATTATAATATGAACTTGATATGGTGGACAGGGAGGAACCTAGCAAAGTCTGTTAAAATTCTTCCCTCTATCCCGTTGTTTCTGTACAGCACAGCAAACATTTGTTTACCAAACATGTACTCTTTTTCATCTTCCTGTACATTGTTTCCCATGCTTTTCTAGTCTCACACCCTTACCCCCTTCTTAGTGCAGGATGAGATTCATGCCTCATTTGTATGACTATCTTTGGAATCTCATGTGTGTGTGTGTGGATTCCCTGTATGTATGCAATTGAATTTGGTTTTCTCCTGTTGATTTGTCTTAAGTCAATCTAATTCTTAGACCAGGTAGAAGAATCTAGAAGGGCAGAGAAAAAAATGTTCCCTCCCCACATAGAAAAGAGCCAGAGAACATGAGAGCTGAGGATCCCTTCAGCTTCTGGGGCTTAGAACTCTTCTCCTCACTATCTCTTCTGGATAATGAAAGCCTGATGCTTCTGCCTCCACCACAGCTGGGATTATAGAGCTTTCTACCTTCCGGCTAAAATAGAAATCTCAGCTCCTCACTTAGTCTTTGCTGGCAGGATTGGTGGTGGACCCAGTTTTTCCTGTGGTATTTGACTTGAGGAAAGTAATTATTTTCTAGGAATGTTCTTTCTTATTGAATTATTTCTTTCCTGGCCCATTTGCTAGAGGAAGCAGTTTTTTGTTGGGGCTAATTTTGTCTGTGCCTGGTTGGCCTTCTTAGGTTGCTACTTCTTCAGCTCCAAGTCCTGAATATATAAGGCAAAGGTAAACTCAGGGAACTTAACAATTGATTCTTTGGGCAGTGAAGTTCTTAGCTAGTCTGCGCTCTTCTTCCAGAAGGTTCTTACATTTTTTTATATAACGTCCAGGCTTTTTAGTTGTGCTTAATGGAAACAGAAATCTATTTTATGATTTTTTAAAAGATTTTATTTGTTTATTCATAGAGACACAGAGAGAGAGAGAGAGGCAGAGACACGGGCAAAGGGAGAAGCAGGCTCCATGCAGGGACCCTGACGTGGGACTCGATTCCAGGTCTCCGGGATCACACCCTGGCCCGAAGGTGGCACTAAACCACTGAGCCATCCGGACTGCCCTATTTTATGATTTTTTTTTAACCTTGCTTAAAGTTCCTGATTATCTTCAAACTGTTCTCAGAATAAAGTCCAAACCTTAGCATGAAGTAGAGTGCTTTCAGGATCTGGCCATTACTTAATTACCCAGTCTCATTTCCTGATCATATCCCTTAAAATTCTGCGTTCTGGACACACCTTATTTCTTTTTCCTTTAGGCTGGTTTCTTTATCTGAAGTGTTCCTTTCCCCCATGCCTGATATTATCCTCTGCAGTTTGCTTACTCCCAGGTCTTTCTTGATACCTTATCCAACTCTTCTAGTACGATTTTATACATCTCATTCTTGCCTTTCTCAAAGGTCTTTGCCCTTGCTGTGACTTCTGTTCAAAATGCTCTTCAGAGACATTCTATTTTTTATTATTCAAGGATCAGCATAAAGAGCAACACCTCAATGACTTCTCTGAATTTTAAAACTAACACAGTCACTCAAAGGGCTAGTTATTAGTGCATCATCCCTTTTTTCCCCACACCAATTAAAGAATCTGAAATTTCTTTTGTCATTGAGGACTATCTAAGGCCTGTTGATCTTAACCCCTAGAATGTCAATTGCGCCACAAAAGATTTTGCCAATTTTGTTCATTGCTCTATTCCCAGAGCCTATACAATCTTTAGCTCTCAATAATATATATTCACTCATTTATTCATCATATTAATTGAGGTTCTTTTATATACTAGATACTTGAGATGCATCCGTCAACAAAACACACATGTTGAGTTTAAGTCTAGCTTATGTTTGAAGATATATTCATAATATTCTTATATTTTATCAGAGTAAATAAGTATTATATTGTGTATTATTAGAAGATGATAAGTCTATTTAAAAAATAGAACAGATAAAGGAATCAAGAGTATGAGACTGGGTGATGCTGCAATAGCAAATGTGAAGAGCAATTTTCAATAAGATATTTTCATTTGATTTTGTCATTTAAACTATTCTATTCCAATAAAATAATTTAACCATCTGGAGTTAAAGAAAGGTAGACTAATGAATGATGTAAAGCATTTTTATTTTTATTTGAATGCAGATTTATTTCTCAAGTTTTTAAAACAAATGCTATTATAATTCTTTTTAAGTTTCTTTTCCACTTATAAACAATTTCAAATATCAATTCAAAACACATTAATTTCATGTAACTGTTTATATAAAACAGCAAGACACTAATCTTGGATTTTAGGAACAGTCATAATATCATATCCAGAGCAGAGTAGCTTACAGAAAAATTGTTTTCTAAGACAATTAATTGAAATTTATTATGTCCTATTAAATTAATTTTTCAAGTGTGGGGTTTTTTATTCAATTCTCATCTATTGAGAGAGAATAGTGAGTGACTCAGAGAATCTGAAAACATGGATCAGGAGTAATTTACTCAAAAAACCCAGCTTCATTTTTCTAATTACAAGAATGAAAAATAAAAACACACACACAAAAAATGATCACTTAGGCTTAGACATCACATCCTAGTATTTTTTTCTTTTATGATTAAAGAAATAGAGGTAAAAATCCACAACACCTTTTTTACTTAAGAAAAATTTTTGGAAATATTTTTGTAGTTGCTTACATAGATTTAAGAAAGCATCTCTTAGGAAATCATAAGATTGTTGGTATTGAATTGTAAAACCAGTGGTAGTCACTTTTATAGACGCTGAGAAAAAAATAGGGAAGCAACTTCTAGAAAGAATGGTATTGGCCTAGGAGCACCTGGAAAAGTTCTCACAATTGCCAATTTTTCCATAAAAACATGGGAATTCTTGTAAATTCACAGTAATACAATAAGCTAAGAATACGGATAAAATCTAGGAGAATCTGAGAAGATTGTCAAGACAGAAAATAAAATTTAACCTAGAAACTTTATAATGATAGGAGTAAGAATAAAAAAATCACGTATTGATGTCAAAAAAGTTCCTCTAGGAAAGACATGAAGCTGAAAAAGTAGGATTTGTGTAACTGGGAAATCAGCAATTATTGCCTTTCTTTAAAGCCATGTTCTAGTGCAGGGGAGGAATTTATAATTGTAAAAAACAAAAATAAAAAATAAAAAATGCATGAATCGGGCAGCCCCGGTGGCGCAGCGGTTTAGCGCCGCCTGCAGCCCAGGGCGTGATCCTGGAGACCCTGGATCGAGTCCCACGTCGGGCTCTTTGCGTGGAGCCTGTTTCTCCTTCTGCTTGTGTCTCTGCCTCTCTCTCGCGCTCTCTCTGAATGAATAAATGTATAAATCTTTTTTTAAAAATGCATGAATTTATAGCAGCAACATATGTAAATATATGAATAGCTACTAAAATTATTAATCTACAGAAGAATTTTTTTAAAATAATAAGCAAACCAATAAATGATAGTAATAACATTTTTTACAAGTGGAAACCTAGAAGGAAAGATTGACCTTGAGACCAACTTTGTTTCTAAACTTTGCATGGAAATAAAAATAACATAAATTCAACCTATATATGCCTACTCTTTAAACTTATTATTTATATTCTGATTCCTAAGGCAATACAATGTTATTAAGAACTTTTGAAAAAATATAAAAAGGCCTCAAGAATTTTCACATACCCCAGAAAAAAAAACCACTCCTCACATTTTCACCGTCATATGTATCCATTTACAACACTGAACTATACTGACTTAATTTCCTAGTGCTACTGTAAACATTATAACAAACTTAATGACAACACAAATTTATAAAAACCTCTTCTATGGTACTGGTAGTCAAAATGGGCCAGAATCCAGGTGACAGCAGGGCCTGATCCTTCTGCAGGCTCCAAGGAAAGAAGCTTCTAGTGGATGTCTGGATTTCTTGATTGTGGCCTCTACTATCTTCAAAACATATCATTCCAATCTTTGATTCTATCATCACATCACCTTCTCCTCTTACTTACTCTGACTCCATGCATCTGTCTTACGAGGATCTTTGTGGTTATACCGGACTCATCTCAATAAACTGGGATGATCTTCCTATCTCAAAACCTTTCATTTAATTCCAACTATAAAGTCTCTTTTCCCATAGTAAGTAATATTCAGAGTTCCAGGGATTAGGATATGGTCATATTTGGGGACTGTTATTCAGCCCACCGCCTGTAATCCTAATGCTCTCTAATATTTTCCCCTGTGATGATGTGTCAGGAATGATGAATTCCAGACAGCATTCTCTAAACAAAATAACACTACCAATTTTTTTTAAGATTTTACTTATTTATTAATGAGAGATGGGGGGTGGGCGGCAGGGACATAGGCAGAGGGAGAAGCAGGCTCCATGCACCGGGAGCCCGAAGTGGGATTCGATTCCGGGTCTCCAGGATCACGCCCTGGGCCAAAGGCAGGCACTAAACCATTGTGCCACCCAGGGATCCCAAGAACAATTCTTTAAATGGGAACTGTGCACTTCCTTCTTTGCTTGTTCTTGTAGGACCATACTTGTTAGCATGAGCAGATCATCACAGCTCAGTTTGTAGGGTTGTTTTTCTTTAAACATGAATGAAAACATTTTTATGGATTGTTTTTACAAATCCTGACAAGCCTAAATGGCAGGTACTATGCCTAAAATATAGAACACAATCTGATCTGTGTTCTCTGATCTGTTCTGCCATCTGAGCAACTAAAATAAGTCCTTGGTTTTAGCCTTCTTTATATCTTTTGTGAAATATTTTAATTTGTTTTTCCTTTAAGTATAATTAAAATTGACCACTAAGTAAATGCCTTTGAGCACTGTCATGTTTTGTGGAATCAATAAAATTATTCCTCTGTATTTCATACAATTTTTAAAAAATTTGTGCTCATCAGACCTCTCTTTGTGTTGCCATTTACTTACCTCTTCTCTCTCTCTCTCTGTCATCTATCTATATCTGTCTATTCATCTAAAACAAAATGCTTCTCTTGAGCTTATGATTGGGAATTTTAATATTTCTCTGTTTTCCTTCTTGTTAAGTGATATCATTTAGAGCCTAGCGTTAGCTTGTATTTTACAGTACCAATTTTTTAAAGCTGTATTTTTATGAGGTTTAGCCCATATATATAACATTTTTCTCCCTTTCTATCTCCAATAGCAAGAGAGCACAGTCACTCCACTTGCCAATCATCAACCTAAATAATATTCTCTGTATTTATTTCTCCTCACTTGTATGAGAATAATGATTGAGACAGGTTCACAATTAGTCAAAGGTTCTCCTTTTAACAGAATGACCTTTCCAAATAATATGCAAATTTTGAAAGCTCTAAAAAGGTCCAATATGTTTGTTCTCTAAGTCAATTATAGTTTGTATTAGGGTGCTTCACTCAAAGTTCCCATTTGGATTGACAGCCATGACACCTTTCTGTTACAGCATTGCCTCAAAATCCCTTGCCCAATGAGTCCTTCCTCTTTGAGTTTGTGTTGGAATTCTGATCTGGAATCTGAGAGTCCATAAATAGGTACGTTCTCTTTAAACACAGTGTCTCTGGAAGCTCAATGGCTCTCTAGACCTTCCTTCTGCTTGCTGTTCTACCAAGTTGTTGAGACTTTTTTATTTGCAAGATCTAGAGTCTTAATTGATTCTGGATGTACCCCAGGCTGTAACCACTTCTTGCCTAAATTCTGCCACTGCCAGATTCAGTTTTCAAAGGATTATAGAATATGACAGTTAATAGGAACCGGGAAATCACATGATGCAACTGCAGTAGCCCATGAGGACTATTTCCAATATTTACAAAGAAACATTCTTGTTACACACAAAATCTCAGCATAAATGCTAAGATTGTAAATGTTTCCAGAAGCAGAGAAATTTCCTTGCTTCTCAGTCCAAATACATTATAGAGTCATCTCAGAAAAAGATAAAGAAAAGTAGATTATTACACCAAAAACTCCCTCTCATTCATCCTAACTACATGCTTCTGACAGCTGCTTTTGACGCCAATCAGCTGCAGTAAATCACTGTCAACTCCAGCAATTTTCTGTAATCTGAAGTCCAGCCAAAAGCTGATCTAGCCATCCTCTTCTTTTTTAATTAACTGTGGCATAAACTATTATCTTACATTTTCATGCTGACTTACAGGTAACAAAAAATGATTAGCCAGAATGGGACTGTCCCTACGTATGCCTTTCACTTCATTCCCTACTTTTCTCTTTCTCATGCATTATGCTCCAGGTGCACTGCCCTTCTTTTTATTTCTCAAATATTCCAAGATTTTTTCCTGGCTCAGGGCATTTGTTCCCATTTCTCCTCTTCCTGGAGTGCAATGCCTATTACCTACTCATTATACAAGCTCAAATTCACCACCTCAGGAAGGCCTTCTATACCACGTTATCTAAAGTTGTCTTCCGGGGTACCCGAATGACTCAATTATTAGGAGTCCAACTCTTGGTTTCTGCTCAGGTCATGATATCAGGGTACTGAGATGGGATGATCCAGTGGATCCAGTGGATTTTTTCCCCTCCCTCAGACCCGCCCCTTGCTTGCACACATGTGCTCACACGTGTTCTCTTAAATAAATAAATAAATAAATAAATAAATAAATAAATAAATAAATAAACAAACAAATAAATAAATATATTTTAAAAATAAATAAATAAAGTAGTCTTCTGCCCAATTCAGGAACCTCCCGTTTCATGGACCATTGTGACTTCCTTCATAACACCTTCAATTTTTTAAAGAATTCTAACCTTGTGTTTGCTTGCATATTTCTGTCCATCTTCACAAGAAAGTAAATTCAGTGAAAGCCAGGACCTATGAACATGTCACTCTAGTGCTAGAATCGTGTCTAGTCTGAAATTGAGTTCTCAATAAATATTTGTGGAAGAAATTTATAGCCATCTTCACACACAGGACCATGAATAGACATTAAGGTCTTCCATATAACTTTTTTTAATGCCTTAATTTTCTTCTTTGTTGAAGTATAAATCAGATGAATACTCTTCATAATCTCTCCCAATAATGTACTAAATATTCAGCACTAATGCCAGTATTCTTCCATTTTATTTTGCTTTGAGTCACTGTTTCTTTCCAGAAGTGAGAAAATTTCTATTATGCTGTCCATGTGTATTTACGTCTGATATTTCACAGCCTCACTGTTATTTTTTTTTCTAAGCAAGAGACTATTTGCTTGATCCAATACCAATAATGTCAATGGTTACTTCTTGTTTGAGCTCACTCGGTAGACATCAGGTGTACAGCAGTAACCTGAATATTACAACTGGAACTCAAAATGTTGATTTAATTAAGTTTCAGGGCTGCATGCTTGGAAGGGTAAGCCTGCAGATTTAACTGTTAGTGTGTCCTGCACTAAGAGTAGGATTCCATCCAAGGTCTGGTAAGATAGATGTCCAGCAATTAATGCTAATTCATGATTTTGTTTTGGCTACATTATTAATTTGTTCCTTAGGAGTCTGGGAAAGGGCAAAGTGTGGACACTCTTGCTGGGCTCAGCAGCAGGGACCAGATCTGGAGTTTTGGAATAGGATGGAACTGTTAACAGAAAGGCTATTCATTATTGCAACTCTTAAAAGGGTTTATTTTTCAAGTTTCATAAATTAAACTCAGTGCTAATTTATTTACTTGTACTGATCTATTTAACCCACATTTAAGCTAATCCATATAAAGCTATGTATTTTGCCTTAGGTGTTTTATCCTCCCAGAATTTCTTCCTTATCAATATCAATTTCTACACGGATGCCCCTATACTACCCCAATACCCTGATTCTCCTACAATGAAGCTTGTTTTTGTGATGCTTCCATAGAATGTTTACACATTACAGATGATAAGAAAGAAGATAAAAATAGCACCCTAATATTAATGACAGATGGTCAATTATTATTTTACCTTTTGCTTAAAAAACTTAAGGGCCCTTTGGCAAGGACATTTAAGGCTTTAGTCTAAAGCCTTGATCGCCGTGACCATATAAGATTAGTCACAAAGATGCTTTGTAGAACATCAGTCCTCTTGGGCTCCTCAAATAACACAATAGGTTATTAGTACCTTATCAAATTCCTCAAAGGGAACAGGGAACTATCAGTACTTAATGTTAAATCTTCCAAATGCTGACATAGTGTCTCACATACTATCACCCTTAGTTTTATCTCTCCTTATCTACTTTACAAGTTGCAGTGTAGTAATATCAAAATATACTCACACTCTATTGTTTCAAGCCTTTTTGTCTCTGTTCATGCTTTTCCTTCTGCCAATGTGTTCCTCTTATGCCCCTTACCAAGATCCTTCCTTTTGGGTGCATTTGTAATTGGAAGCTCAGTTTGAGTGATTTCCTCCAAGGTTCCTCCCTCTGATGTCCCATGGCAAACTTCATTGACATTCACCATAGCAACCATTAAGTCAGGGACGGGGAGGCCAGGTAGGAATGGGTGGGAGGCTACATGACCAAGCTCACAGAAATCCCAGATGTGGAGAAATATTATGGATGAGATATTAACCAGAGAGAAGAGAACATAACAAATCCACCTTGTTTGTTCTTAATATAGATGAGAGATTTTCATAAAAGTTACAAATCCACCTTGTTTTTCCTAAAGATTATAGAGAAGATATTTACCAAGTTCCCTATAAGAGACTGACCATAACACCCTTCAGTGGCAACCCATTCAGGACTCCTCTCACTATAGAGAAGTTTTTTTTCTTTCCTTTCTGTCCTCACTTTATAATAAATTTCACTTCATTTCACCATTTTGTGTCCCCTAGATTCATTCTTCGAATCCCTGAGACAATAACACTGCAACCTTGCGACACTATTACACTGATTAAAATTATATTGCTTTCCATGTCTCTATGTCTAACAACACTAGAAATTATCACTGCAGGGTAGTGGTCTTACTTTATCCATTTTGAAACTTTATGGGTTTGGGATATATACTGCCTAGATATTTACAGAATTCCTTTGGGTTTATCCCATTTAGGATTTGCTCAGGTTCTTGAATTTGTAGTTTTTGTTTGGATTGGTTTGGTTAGGTGGAGGAGGTATTGCCAAATTTGAAGAATTTCTAGACATTATTTCCTCAAGTGAGCTTGAAGCAGTGCCTTTTTCCTTTTCTATTTTCCAGACTCAGTTGACATAAATGTTAGATCTTAAGATACAGTCTCACAGAGAACATAAAGACCCCTAACTCTGGGAAACGAACTAGGGGTGGTGGAAGGGGAGGAGGGCGGGGGTGGGGTGAATGGATGACGGGCACTGAGGGGGGGCACTTGATGGGATGAGCACTGGGTGTTATTCTGTATGTTGGTAAATTGAACACCAATAAAAAATAAATTTATTATAAAAAAAAAAGATACAGTCTCACAGGTCCTTGAGACTCTGTTCATTTTCGTCTCTTTTCTCTCGTTCAGATTGGGTTGTTATTTCTATTTTTCTTCCAGCAAGTTAACTACTTTCCTCTGCCTTTATATTCAGCTGTAGAGATGATCAATTGACCTTTTAAATTTCAGCTAATGTATTTCTCAGTTCTAAAACTTCTCTTTGGCTCTTCTTTATGTCTTCTATTTCTTTGATGAATCTTTCTGTTTTGCCATTTATTTCAAACACACTCATAATTACTCTTGGAAGTATTTTTATGAAGGCTTGTTTATAAACTTTTTAAATAATTCTAACATCTCTGTCATTTCAGTGTTGATGTCTGTTGGTTGTCTTTTTTCATTCAAGTTGGGATTTTCCTGGTTCTAAGTATAAGAAATGATCTTCAGTTCAAACCCAAACATTTTGAATATTACATTATGAGACTCAAGGCTTTATTTAAACCTTCTATTTTAGCTGTATTTTTTTGACACTGATCTGGCAAGGGAAGTGGGAGTCTCCACTCTAACTCCCTTGACTCCATGGTAGGAGGGGCTCCTCAGTACCTTTAAGAGTAGAAGGGGTGGTTCTGGTTCCCCAGTAGGCCTCCTTTGATACTTTTCTGGCTAAGGAGTACAGAAGTCCCTCATTATTGTTCCCAATGTGGCCTCCACTGATGGACAGGCCTTATTATTACTGGACGTTGGTGAAAGTCCTAACTTGACATGAGGCCTCATTATTACTGGGCGTTGGTGAAAGTACTAACTTGACATGAAGTCACTTCTAACACCACCCCACTGGTACCTCAGTACTGACAGGAGAGAGTAAAAGTCCAGACCCCTCACACAGGGTGTCTACTGACAGTGCATAGTAGTTGGTGGGGGGATTCATTACACTTGGCAGGGATGAAAGTCCTGCCTCCACACTTACATTTCTTTATATCACCTTGAGGGAGAAGTGGGTGATTGGGGTGTTTCTTTATAGCCTCCACAGGATGAAAGTCTAAGTCCCACCCAGCCTCTACTAACACTGTGGAAGAAAGACTGCAGCTTCTCCTATAGTACTCTCCGAAGTAGAGGGATTATTGTTCAAACATTTTTTTGTGCTTCTAGGCTGCCATTTCCTGCTCCATTATCTAGAGATGGTAGGTTTGTGTTGGGCCTTTCTAGGTCTATATCCATTGGCCATTCTTGGTTGCTGGCTTCTTCAGCTCTAAGTCTGGGATATTTGAGATAAAGAGAAAATGCAACCTACCACCACATTGTTCCTCAGGTCTTGGGTCCCTGGGCAGTCTACCTTCTTCTCTCCAATTTTCAGCCTTCTTACGTTTGTTTAAATATAATATCCATGTTTTTCAGTTGTTCTTATGGAGCAGTAAAGTATGTCTTCTCTGTATCCCAGAAGCAGGTCTCTCTAATAAGATCTTACTAATAAATAAGACATTGTAATTCTCAATATTATTAAAGCATTGAATTAGAATGTACTAAAATATTATTATTCTTTCATTTCCTGATACATTTATGACTAATTGTAAGAAAGTTTTTAATGTGTTGGCAAAAAATGTTAAAAAAGGCCATGGGACATTTGTAAAATTTTTCATTGATTAGTAAGACTGCTCTGCAGGGTCAGCATCTGAAACTGTTTTATGATCCCACACATAACCTTGCAAAGTGAGGACTCCCTCTCTCTATATATTGCTTTGACATAATTTGAAATCAATCAAGTTATTTGCATTTATTTTATCTTCTTACACACTTCTCATTGGCACAATAGCAAAGAATTAAAATTTCTTTCAGAGAAAATTATTCACACTTGGGTTAGTCAAATCAAACTTTATTGTTCTGGTATAATTTTTAAAAAGAATTCCTTGTAATGTTGAAACCTTATTTCTCAACTTTCCTACATTTTCTCTCAAATAGTTTTGCAAGCAGTCTTTCACACAGAAACAATTACTGAGATGACAAAAATTGGTGATTTACTGGAAGAAATTAATTCACACTTCACATCTCCTGAGTTGTTTCAGACAACAGAAATACTATGAATTGTTGAAGCTACTCCTTAAGATGACAATTTCTAACTGAGACATTTACTGATACATAATGAAACTAAAATATTGATGAAAATAATTTGGGGTGGCCATAATTTCCTGGACTGAAGGAATAAAGGAAAAGAGGGACATAGTTCAACCTCTTTACTTGACAGTTAAGAGAATGAACCCAGTGAAGGTAATTGCTTGAGAGGATTCTCCTAAACTTTAACCTGCATTAGGACCACCTGGAAGGTGTGAACTAGAATGCTGAACTTCATGCTCTGAATTTCTGATTCAGTAGGTCTGGGGTGGGCTCTAGAAATTGTGTTTCTAAGAATCATCCTGGTGATTCTAATGCTTTTAATCTGGGACTACTTTTTAGAATTACAGAGTAATAAGTGGCAGAACTACACTGGAGATCCAGGGTGTTGGTGCTTCAGACCATTCTATGAAATGGCTTATCTTTTTTTTTAATTTTTTATTTATTTATGATAGTCACAGAGAGAGAGAGAGAGGCAGAGACATAGGCAGAGGGAGAAGCAGGCTCCATGCACCGGGAGCCCAATGTGGGATTCGATTCCGGGTCTCCAGGATCGCGCCCTGGACCAAAGGCAGGCGCCAAACCGCTGCGCCACCCAGGGATCCCGGCTTATCTTTTTTATAGTTTTTTTCTGTACATTATTTCTAAACTTTCAAAAGTTCACATCAATCTGTAAAATCTTCTTGAGGCCCAGCCTTCTTTTGTATCCACAATATTCAAGGTATACATTAAATATTATTGAACATTCTTATTATTGAAATTTTATTTTATTATTCAATAGAATTCCTATTTCATTCATTGAATGAAAGAAATGGATGACCGCACATACCCAGTGGATCAGCTCACATACCTCCCTGCCACATGCATCACAATTTGGAACAAAGCTCCGTTATTATAGTACACCTTTTTTCTTTCATTCATCTTGATCACTATTAAGCAGCCATCTACATTATTCTTTGAGATAGGAAAAATGACTAACTGGATAATCAATGTTATCAGTTTAAGAGATAAAATATAGTAAGTGATAGGGGAAATGAAGGCAAAAGAAAAAAATGCGCTTACTACTTGTGGCTCATTACTAAGTCCTTGAAACAGGCAGTTAGTGACCTTCGTCTGGGAACTCAGTTGCTTTGACGTTGACATTTTGCTAAGGGCAAAAGGCAGTTGTAGTCCCCCACCCCCACCCCAGAATCCTGTGAATCTACTCCAAACATATAGAAACTCTTTGGAAACTTCCTTTATCTCTGTCCCCCAAGATAGATGTTAGCAATCATCCTCCAAGCATTATGGCCCACTGAAATACATCTAAAGGGTCTCATGACTAAGGTTTTGCTAGACAGTAATAAATGACCTTTTACTAACAATAGCTAGCCCCCAGGGTCCTAGAAACCCTGTTTCCAAAATACGTTGCAGGTTTGTGCTGTCCCTACCCACATCCTAACTTGAAAGTGTGTAGTCAGTCACCCGTCACAACTCCAGTGCAGAACTTTCTGCCCACGGGTCCTGTCCCTGTGCTTTAATAAAACTGCCTTTTAGCATCAAAGACGTCTCAAGAATTCTCTCTTGACCATCTGATTCAAACCTCAATATTTCCACATCAATAAGAATAGTAAGAAGAAGAAGAATTCTTAATATTTAAACTATTCCATCTACCAGAGACTATTTCAAACATTCCTTCCTTCATTATCTCAAGAACATGATGAGGTCACCACTGAAGCTGCCTTCGGTAAATGGAGAAAAACAGTCACGCAAAGGTTAAGTAAACTGCCCAAAAGTGTTCATCTAGTGAGCAAAGCAACCTAGATTCAAGCACAAGCACATCCAGAACCCTTGAGCTTGACTGCCTCTGGAATTGTCTGTGCTACATTACATCTCTCTAAAATCTTTGCTGTGTGATTAAATCTCAGATTTTCCGGATAACCGTATGATTCTGTGAAAAAAAAAATCATTTCTTAATAAGAAAAAGACTCATTTTATACTCACAAAACCCCTGTGGAAAAGACATAATTATAATCCCCAATCTCCAGATGATAAAAAAGAGGCACAGAGAGGTTCAGTAACTTGTTCTAAGTCACACCCTGGTAGGGGACAGGGCAGGGATTTAAATCCCAGCCATTTGACTCCATGGTGCACACTCTGGACTGCTGCATTAACTTATTTGTTGCTGACATATCTGTTGTTCTGCAGCTGATTAGATATTTTACAATTTTCTAACAAAGAAAATAAGGAATAATTCGAATATGGTAATTTCAAAGGATGTCCAAAATTCTGAATTTTCCAAATTGTACACTGTGTGGCTCCTAGAATGTTATATCCCTCCACTTTGACAATCAGAATATGTGCGCATTCCATAGATTTCATTTCAGGTTTGTACAAGATTGATGAAAGCCTTTAGTTAATTGGAGAAAAATACTTAACAATCCCATTGCCACCTTAATTCTATCCTAACATTAATTTTTATATTTGATCCTGATTTCATCTAGAAGGTGAATTTTTATTTATTCTTTTTATTTCTTTTTATTTATTTCATTTTATTTATTTTTAAAAAATATTTTATTTTGTTTATTTGACAGACACAGAGAGAGAGTGAGTGAGAACACAAGCAGGGGGAGCAGCAAGCAGAGGGAGAAGGAGAAACAGGCTGCCAGCTGAGCAGGGAGTTGATGAGGGACTCTATCTCAGGGCCCTGGGATCATGACCTGAGCAAAAGGCAGATGCTCAACCAACTGAGCCACCTAGGAGCCCATAGAAGGTGAATTTTTAAAGGAATAAATGTGTTTCCTCGACTTAATAATTCATTATTTGTTATAGTTCATTATTAAGCCTCATCTAATTGCAGTCACCTAATTTAATAAAACATATTCACATGCAAACAACATGGTCTGCCTCCTTAAAATTGGTTGAGAAGAGATCACTCTTTAGGGTTTAAATGACCCACAGCTACTCATTCAACCCTGCTGGCAGATTGTAAGTCATGTACTAAGTGCCCTGAAGATCCCCTAACACCCACTTCCTTCCCTGGTGTGCCAGGGGAATTGCACTGTGAGCCTCAGATGGATTCTGTTGGATTGGGTCATTCCATTTTTTCCGTGCAAACTCTAGTCAAAAACATGATGCTTGGCATTCAGTGCATTTGTGTGGTGTCTGATCATGAAGTTGCCATAACTAGAGAGGTTAGTATACTCAGTATCTTCCAACTGATTACAGGAAAGGTATAGAGATATATTCACAGGTTCCTGCCAAAATCCTCTGAAAGCCTCTTTTACAAATCATTTTTTCTAAAGCAAGAACAAAGTTATCTTCAGATGATTTCACTGCTCTTTTAAATTTCTCATTTTGCTTCATCTCATGATGAGAATGAATTTGAACTTGATTCACTACACTGAAACTGATGGATAAGCCCACATACCTGCAAAATTTACTGTGAATGATTAATCAATTGTCTGCTCATTATAGAAGCTTATTGCCTATAATAATTCACCTACAATATTCATCACAGCTTATGCATTTAAGAGTGTGAGATTGGAGGAATATATGGAGCATTTTTCAGATGATATGTATAAGAATTCTGTTCTATTAAGATAAAATAGATGCTTAGGATTTGGGTAAACTTATTTCTTAAGTTTAGAATGCGTGATCCATTCATGGATTGAAAGATCAAAAAGTGTGTAAAGAGAAAATAATGAGTCTTCCCCCCATCCTTGACCCCATGGGTCCAGTTCCCACACTACCTCCAATTCATACACATAGAACAATTGCTCTTGGTTCTTAAATGTTCTTGGAGAGTTTATCGTGTAGTCTTTCAGAGATTCTTTATGCATATTTTACAAAATACGTAGTTTCTCATTATTCCCTCTCTATCTCACAATTTTCTTCCCATAGGTTTTGCTAATTTCTTCATAATTTTTCCTATATATTTTTTTGTTGCTATTACAAATGGGGTCTTATCCTTCATTACAGTTTCTATATAGATAGTATTTTATATCTGTATGCTATTAATTACTATATATAAATTGTTTGCCTTACTAATTCACTGAATTCTCTTTTTAAGTAGTTCTTAATAACTTAATTTTCATAATTGTTTCTTGTACAACAATCATATCCTGTGCAAGCTAAAACAGTTACCTACTCATTTTTATTTTCCATACCTTTAATTTTTTCCCTGATATAATAGTCCCTACTGCAGAAGCTTATTGAGAGAACTGAATAAATTGATATACATTCTCACCCAGTACGTAGTGAGCATTATATAACAGTTTGCGGTTATTGTTTTCTTTGTCACTTGCTTCTATATTATCTGCTAGTCATCTTCTGGATCACCTAGGTCAGGAGTTGCCCTTTCTTCCTACCAGGACTTTTGCTTTACTTATAAGAAAATTCTCAACCTCCTTAGAATTAGTTATTTAGCACCTGATATGTACCCGTCACTATGATAAATTCTTGTGATACATGTGTGGTGAACAAGAATGGTTTCAATGGAATGTGCAATCTGGCAAAGGATACAAAGAGGTATGCATATAATTGTTTTATTAATATCTTCATCAACCGTGTATGCAGCCTTAGCTATTCATGTTCTTAATTAGGTACTGGATAAATCAATGTGTCTCTAAAAACTCAGGGATTTCTGTCCCTTTAATCTACTAATCCTCTGCTGCCACAATTTATTACCCCAGAAATACTTTCCTCATTTCTGCACAGTGGGCATGAGTTTATATAGACTGCCCTTCATTTTGGAGAAGGATAACTTCCAGGGTAAGTCATATGTGAAAGTTTTTCTACGTCTGCAGACATGCTCAATTTACTTGCTGCTCTATGAGGTGTAGCAGTACGAGGTTTTATTATTTAACTACTTTATGCCTGTGTGGTATCAGAACATGGGTGTCAGAACATGTACTTGAAGTATTCAGTGGTGCCACTTACATTTTTGTCTTGACAGACTCATTTATGTTACTTGATAACAGCACATGAGGCTATCTATAAAACTTGAAGATTGAATAATTTTAAAACCTTCTCCCTCTGGCCCACAGTGGGTGGTTGCATTATTCTACTTTCCATTTTATTTTTTATCCCTACTAGGACACAGCTAAATCTAGATTTCTTTCTTTGCATTAAGTCACTCAAAATAATAAAGTAAAACTAGTTTAAAATACCATTTAGATGCATTAGAATAATGTAGCTCTTATTTCTGAAGGGGAAAAAGATCTGACAGCTTTTTACACAGTAAATACACATAGGGCAAAGAAAGTATGTTTATCACAATTTCCCCAGTCCAAATGCAAATTTCTAAACCTAAACAATGTCTTACTTCTCTTTTGGTATTTCATGGGAAATTAAATTTTGGAATTGGGGCAGAGAAAGTCATGTTTTTGTTGCTGTGGTTACAGGAGACAGCAATTTTTCTAGCAGAGAAACAGAGACCACAACAACAATGGAAGCCTAATTACCATAATCAGTGAAGCCAAGGCTGCCATTATGGAGGAGTAACTAGAATGCCCCCCACCCTGCATGCTCTAGGAACAGGCATCTAGGGTGTGCTTGTAGGAAAGAAAACATGGCTCAGGGGGCTAAAAAATTAAGGCCATGGGGTTAAGGGGTCCATGCAAAATAGGATACTAAATGACTAAATCTGTTAGTTCCACAAAAAGGAATTGAATGTTCTGTAAAATATATTGGACAAGATCACAAAAAGCTGTGTATTTATTTCTATCCTTCATGATGGATTCATTTGTAGATTCACTGTTTGACATTAACTAGGAACAACCTAGAGTTTCATTTGGGAATGTGAAATTATAGATCAAAGGAGAGACTGTGGCAAGAAAGAGGAGTTGTAGCACAGATTTGGGAACCATCTGCTTAGCGGTGAGAGATAAAGTCTGTTGTTCCCCCAAGAGTGAGGAGTTTTGAGGGCTAAACCTTCAGAAACTGAAGGGGACATCAAGAAGGAAAAGAAAAAGGGACGCCTGGTTGGCTCAGTGGTTGAGCATCTGCCTTTGGCTCAGGGCATGATGCTGGGGTCCTGGGATTGAGTTCTGCATCAGGCTCCCATGGGGAGCCTGCTTCTCCCTCTGCCTATGTCTCTGCTTCTCTCTGTGCATCTCTCATGAATAAATAAATAAAATCTTTTTTAAAAAGAAGAAAAAGAAAGTAAAGATAAATAAAAGCAGAAGTCAGTGGAGGACCAGTACCATATATTTTTTTCATATATTTTTTTAATATTGTTTCTGGTCTTAATTTGGAATACAGAAATAACTTATACCTCTCTCTTTCAAAATAACTCTTTTATATTTATCATGTTTTTCTGTATTATATACCCATCAGTTAGTGTTTTGAATAATCGAGTACAATATAATTGTGTAAAAAATTTTCCTAGAAACAGGTTGGTACAATTCCATTGTTTAATAAAACTTGAAACAAAATGCAATTCATTTAGCATGACTTTGTAGAGTGTTATGTTTTCAATCAAGAATTAATCAACTTTTAGGGGCACCTGGTTGGCTCAGTTGGTTGAGTGGCTGCCTTTGGCTCAGGTCAGGATCTGGGGGTCTTGGGATCCAGTTCTGCATGGGGATCTCAGCTCAGTGAGAGCCTGATTCTCCCTTTCCCTCTGCCCTCCCCCTGTTCATGCATGCACGTTCTCTCTCAAATAAATAGATAAATAAATAAATAAATACATAAATACATAAAATCTTTAAAAAAAAGAATCAACTTTTATGATTGGAAAGAAAACTTAAATGCATCTTTCAGAACTTTTCATAGAGCTACATACTCTGGAAGGCTTCTGTGATCTTTTATTCTGTGTGGCATATAGGAAAAATTCATTTGCTTCTATGTTAATTTAGTATTATAAACTATAAATGGGAAGATTAACAAAAGCTCCAATGATTGCATACTCTGAGGCTTCTTTTACGTGAATATTAGTGTATATTAAGTCCTTGCCATTTGAAAGTTCTGATGTTTTTATTCAAAATAAATAGTTTTCTTTGTATCTTAAGTTAGGAAGCTTACTTACGGTGATTTAAATAATCTCAAGACAATAATACTGGTCACATTACTGCGGCATGTGTTCTTTTGAATTGCCTTCCAGAGACAGGGAGATTAGATATGGCCCATTGCTTTGGGTAACAAGGTATAGTCCATTATCCATCAAAAATTTGTCTCCTTATTTCCTATGTACTTTGCTTAGGATTGTTATTTGTACGAAACCCACTCCTATCTTTTTCTTTTTTTGTGTGTGTGTAAATGTAATTATGTTGCTATTCAAATACATAAAGTATCCATAAGTCTATTTATCTCAGCTAGAAATTCAGATCTATAAAGTATGGGGAAAGATAATTCTGATAATTCTCAGAGTAAATGACATATTCTACTAAGTAGAGCAAAGTTAGGTAGGGCATTTGGATAACACCTGTCCAGAATGCTTTTCCATAATGGAAATATTATTTAAGCTCTTTGTTTTTGTTTTCAGAAAATAATGGCTATTTTTTAAATCTACCTTATACAACCTCAGCAATTATTTTAAGTGAGAAAATGATATTCTGTAAAATAGAAAGGGGAAAACAACCTCGAATGTATTCATCTTGCAAATACCATGTGCCTTTGTGCAACATTCCATCAGAGGCAGAGTTAAATAAAGTAATCTTTGCTGTTAGACTTACAATATCCTGGGACTCAGTTTGGGGTCAGAAGAAAGGTAAAAATACTGATCCTTTAGCTCAAGACAACCTGGTTTATGTAAATTGTCCCTGCTTTTTATTAGTACCACTCTCTTTGAACTCTCTCACCCTGATTTGGATGATAAATCATATAGCCCCCCTAAGTCTGCCATAGCAATGAAGAATTACTCTCACTGCTCATTTCCTTTCATGAACTAGTGACTCTACTGACTGTTTTCATAGCAAAGGCTCACAAATCTAGGTGCACACTAGCATCCTCTGGATCCCCCAAGAGATTTCAACTTAATCAGTTATTGGTGAGGTCTTGTTTGGAATGCCTTAAAAATATATATATTTTAATGTTTTTAGTGCCCATGTGATTCTAATATATGTAAAGTTAGATCCACTCTTCTGGATGGAGGTAGCTCAGAGGAATAGGCAAGCAGAGCTTGGGAATCAGGTAATCTGCCTTGGGCAATAAGTGGTTCTGCTGTGCTTCTCTGTGACTTCAAACTGTTTCTTAAATTCTCTGAGCCTCAGGCCTGTAAGGGGGAATGGGAAGAGCTATCCTGTAGGGCTATTCAGGTTTAAAGCAGATATATGTACAATATGTGCAAAATAGTAAGCATTGATAAATCCTACTGAGCCATTCCAGATGATCATGTATGGCCTACTACAAAAAAGAGATGAAGCTGTTTAGTTGAGAAAGTACTTCCAGAAGTGTGACTCACATGCCCCAATCTGAAATCTTTTTCCAAAAAATGATTTTCCTTGATATTCTAGTCTGGAATGTGAGTTTGCATAAATTTGTCTGGATTACTCAGCAAGTCACAGAAGAAGGAAGTTTCCTTTTTTTCTTTTTTCTTTCCTCTCTGGCTATAAAACTACTGAGATTAACATTACTTATTAACAATTACAGATAATAATCACATAATTAGATGTCAAGAGCCCCAGATTTCATTACTAATAAGTAGTGTGACTTTGAAACATTGAACTCTTTTTTTTAATAATAAATTTATTTTTTATTGGTGTTCAATTTGCCAACATACAGAATAACACCCAATGCTCATCCCGTCAAGTGCCCCCCTCAGTGCCCGTCACCAATTCACCCCCACCCCCCGCCCTCCTCCCCTTCCACCAACCCTAGTTTGTTTCCCAGAGTTAGGAGTCTTTTTTTTTTTTTTTTTTTTGAATTAGGAGTCTTTATGTTCTGTCTCCCTTTCTGATATTTCCTACCCATTTCTTCTCCCTTCCCTTCTATTCCCTTTCACTATTATTTATATTCCCCAAATGAATGAGAATATACAATGTTTGTCCTTCTCCTATTGACTTATTTCACTCAGCATAATACCCTCCAGTTCCATCCATGTTGAAGCAAATGGTGGGTATTTGTCATTTCTAATGGCTGAGTAATATTCCATTGTATACATAAACCATATCTTCTTTATCCATTCATCTTTCGATGGACACCGAAGCCAGATTTCAAGTTGTACTACAAAGCTGTGGTCAAGACAGTGTGGTACTGGCACAAAAACAGACACATAGATCAATGGAACAGAACAGAGAATCCAGAAGTGGACCCTCAACTTTATGGTCAACTAATTAATATTTGACAAAGTAGGAAAGACTATCCACTGGACAAAAAACAGTCTCTTCAGTATATGGTGCTGGGAAAATTGGACATCCACATGCAGAAGAATGAAACTAGACCACTCTCCTTCACCATACACAAAGATAAACTCAAAATGGATGAAAGATCTAAATGTGAGACAAGATTCCATCACAATCCTAGAGGAGAACACAGGCAACACCCTTTTTGAACTCGGCCACAGTAACTTCTTGCAAGATACATCCACGAAGGCAAAAGAAACAAAAGCAAAAATGAACTATTGGGACTTAATCAAGATAAGAAGCTTTTGCACAGCAAAGGATACAGTCAACAAAACTCAAAGACAACCTACAGAATGGGAGAAGATATTTGCAAATGATGTATCAGATAAAGGGTTAGTTTCCAAGATCTATAAAGAACTTCTTAAACTCAACAGCAAAGAAACAAACAATCCAATCATGAAATGGGCAAAAGACATGAAGAGAAATCTCACAGAGGAAGACATAGACATGGTCAACAAGCACATGAGAAAATGCTCCGCATCACTTGCCATCAGGGAAATACAAATCAAAACCACAATGAGATGCCACCTCACACCAGTGAGAATGGGGAAAATTATCAAGGCAGGAAACCACAAATGTTGGAGAGGATGCGGAGAAAAGGGAACCCTCTTCCACTGTTGGTGGGAATGTGAACTGGTGCAGCCACTCTGGAAAACTGTGTGGAGGTTCCTCAAAGAGTTAAAAATAGACCTGCCCTACGACCCAGCAATTGCACTGTTGGGGATTTACCCCAAAGATACAGATGCATTGAACTCTTTTTTATGTCATAATTTCCTCATCAAAGTTAGTAAGAGCCATATTTTTCCCTCCTACACCTATATTTAAGTTTTTCTTTGTATTTAGTGCTTGATACTAAGGGAGAAAAATAGGACATAATACTGTCTGTAGATAAGCAATTTATTTTTTTAAGATTTTTTCTTTATTTATTCATAGAGACACACAGAGAGCGAGAGAGAGAGAGAGAGAGAGAGAGAGAAAGAGAGAGAGAGAGAGAGAGAGAGAGAGAGAGAGAGAGAGAGGCAGAGACACAGGCAGAGGGAGAAGCAGGTTCCATGCAGGGAGCCCGACATGGGACTGGATCCTCGGTCTCCAGTATCACGCCCTGGGCTGTAGGCGGCGCCAAACCGCTGCGCCACCGGGGTTGCCCTAGATAAGCAATTTAAAACCAAGATAATTTAAGTAGTTATACCTTTAGAACCATCATCATCATCATAGAATACACTATAGAAAAATTAACAACATGAGATATTATTTAAAGATTATGACAAACAAGTCCACAGTGACTTGCTATTGATGAATTTCCAGTTTCAGAAATTGATTATAGGCTACAATGACTTATTTCAACATTTTATTGAGACTTTTGAGGTACACTGTATTTGCCTGTGGAAACCTTGCCTTGGTCAGTATTCTGTTCAACAAGTAACTCACTTTAGATTATAGAAAACTCATTTGCTCTTCCCCAATGTATTAATCAGAATACTGCCTAGGTAGCTTTTCAAGTTTTCCCGCTTTTCTAAGTTTTCCATACCTAAAGTTTTCACAAACAAGTAGCATTTGAGAAAGTGATGCAATGTGAAGTCATTCAGTCACGAACTCACCCAGAATGATTCATTTTAGAAATGTAATCTTAGGATCATCTTAGCACACTTCCTTATTGATTGCATGTTGTTTTACATTGAATCTATTGGTGTTGTACTTTGGGACTCATAGGCATGCTGAAAGGGGAGTGCTGAAAAGAGGGAAAACATTTCAGTCCAGAAGAGATCATCTAATAGAGGATCCATTCATTGGCAACTTTGTCCCACCCATCTTCTCCCACTATTCCTTGCCATTCTCATGCACAAAATGATAGAAAAAAAAAAAAAGCAAACATCTCTTCTCAAAAGTGTTAGAGCAGATAAACAGGCACAAGCTACTCTAAGGAGGATACAGCATGATCTCTCAGCTCTTCTTTATTGCAGTCACTAAACCATTAACAATTAAATAATATGATAGGTAAAATACCACTCTGACATGTCACAGGTGTCATTTTCTCTAGGTTCATAAAACAGATTAATATTTTGGTTTATGGCATATATCCAGAAACACACAGAAACCATTAGTAACAGTAACAACAACAACAAAAAGCTTTATTGAAGTAAAGCAGATGACAGTCTTTATGTTCTACGTTAAATGTCACTAAATGATGTGCATCAGAGTACAAAAGAAAATAAAGGAGAAAAAAAATAAAGGAGAAGACAAACTTACTTAAAACTTATAAAAGTGGATCTCAAGTGCTTGTTTTCTTAAAGAAGAGAAAGAGCTGCAAAGCCTGCCAAAAGCAATAAAATGATTGAGAAGATGATCTTATAGATCATCTTGTTGGTTTAAGAAGCTGGGCACTGGGCACTATTTAGAAAAAGAAGAAAAAGAAGTATGGGGATTGATGATTACAGACAGGGATCCATTTCCGGAGGAGGGGTAGAACTGTGGAGCTAGTTACTCCAAGGCAAGAGGGCCTCATAGTACAAAGAGCAAGCATTTTGAAAAGAGCAATTACATCACAGCATGAAGCATTTTCACTGAGGTGACCAATAGCATCTTGGAAATCAATCCACTCTTTCTTTGTCCTCCACTGTACCCATTTCTAGCTCAATTTTCTAATATAATCCATCTGGGCAGAACTTCCAGTTTAGTGCAGAACAATTTAGATATTCCTTCCCCTCATCACCTCATGTTTCATTTTCCCAGCAATTCTACAAGACAAAGCGTAGCATCCATGTTTTACTAATAATGCCATTAAGACAGAATAAATCACTTCTCTAATGTCTCACAACCAAAAATAATTGTAGACTGATATTCCTATGGGCTTTAAAGTCCTCACACTTTTTCTTTTATTACACTTTTGTCCTTTTATTAAACAGGACTTTTTTTTTTTTTTTAAGTGACAGGACCCAAACTCAGTATTTGGGGCTTAACAGAAGACACAAGTCAAGTAAACCAACCAAAAAAGGGGGAATGCATGGTATCACCTCAGGAGGATGGGCAGATGTAGGGCTCCTGTCAGGTTCAACTGGTTTCAGAAGCTCAGTTGCTACTTCTAGATCTTTATCTATATTCATTTTTATCTCTGTCATTATACATAACATCTATATGCTGTCCTGCAATCTTATCTACTGAGATTATGGAGACCATTTATTCTGCTGAAGAGCCATTGCTTTCTCCACAAAGTAGGAAATACAGCTATGGGTAGGTAGCTCTAAACACCAAATTATCTTACAGATAACCTTAAGTTATCTTACAGATACAAATATCCCCAGAAGTTTCAGATGATGGGAACAGCTTCAGTTTTCATTACATATAAATTCCAGGGAATGATTTGCCCAATCTTTGACAAGGGTCCATCTTTCAGTCCAATCATTAAGACCAGGAGATATGTGGCCTTTTCTATGTTGATGGTGGTGGGTTTCAGTGATTTTCCAGGGGCTGGGGGGAGGGCTGAGTGGCTTCCACTGTAAGAGAAAGGTTAAGTTGAGAAAAGACAGGAAAAGACAGTTGTTCCTCAGCCCTTACACCCCTGAATTTTAATTCAATCATCAGAGATAAAGACAGAATTCATGTTAGGACACCTGGGTGGCTTAATCAGTTGAGATCTGACTCTTATTTTCAGCTCAGGTCATGATCTCATGGGTCCTGGGATCCAGCCCTGTATCAGGCTCCATGCTCAGCAGGGAGTCTGCTTCAGATTCTCTCCCTCTACTCCTCCCCCTGCTTGCTAGCTGTCCCTCTCTTTCTGATAAATAAATAAATCTTTTAAAAAATTATTAGTAGATATGGCTTCCTAAGCCCAACAGACTATGTTTTGGTTTTATTCTGGTTGCTATCAAATTGATAGCAATTATCTAGAAAATACAGCAAAGAAATGTATTGAATAGCATCCTACTTGGAAAAAAAACTCTTTTGCTGAGACTCTAAATAGAAATCTTTCCAGCCTGGGTTCTAGCTTTTCCATTACATTCTATAACGTATGTCCAGAATGTAAATTTATTTAGCACAAGTAGAAATTCCACCTGTAAAAATGGAACAAAGATTACTGAAATACAAAAAATATGTATGGGTTAGGAAAAGCCCTAAGACATTTAACTCTGTCTCTAGGTTTTACAGCGGAAGAATAGAAAAAACAAGAGTTTCCTAAGATCATATAATAAAACTAGATAGCTGAGACAAAGTGGGAGTGGGTGAACAGAGAAAGGTATGCCTTTCCACTCATAGAGGTGTAAGGAATGATTGTATTTGCCATTTTTCTTTCTCTTTATTGCATTCACCCCATTGTTCTCACTGTACCCTCTGTCCTTTTTCCTGTCTCTGAATATTATTATTTTTCCTGCTCATCAAATGTTCATCTCTTTTTTTCTTCCTTCTGGGACATCTGAAGCACTTTAATGTCTTATGTGCTTTTTCCCAACTAAGAGCCAATTAAGGATAATCTCTGCCATTATGGATGACACAGTAGACATTTATTGGAATGAACATTTGAGATTCCAAGAGAAATATTTAGAGTTATCTGACTTCATAGAGGGAACAAAAATGTGTGCTAAGGAACCTATAGAGAATACTAAATTTTGTATTTTATTATTTAATGCCTTCCATACTGAAAATGGCTCATTCAAAAGATGGAAAAAACACAGAGTAAGATAACTTCAGAAGACAAAAAAAGTTTGCAAACTATACGAGAAAAGCAAGGCTAGTGTTTTATTAAAGAATAGGACACAAGTTACTAGATGTGTCTCCTTTATAATAATCTCATGCACTTATGAATCACCATCCTGATATAAATAAAAATCAGATATATCATATTAACACAAATGGGAACCAGAAAATTATATAAGAAAATATAATTTAGTAACAAGGAAATAACTACCATTTATTGTTTGCTAGGTTTCATGTATTATTCTATATTGTCAATATGTCTCTCTCAAAACATTTGTAATGGTCATTTGATGGTGGTGGGAGAAGCCAGGAATGGAGGGAGAAACTTACAATTGTTCCAATGAGCATAATTTATTTCTTTCATTGTCCTTGTTTTTATTTAAAATAAATTCTGGTTGATATGATCAGAGGAATCCACCTGGACTATGCTATGGTTCTCTGTATCTCAGTAAGTCTCTTGTTTCTTCTTTTCTTTTTTCTTTTCTTTTCTTTTCTTTTCTTTTCTTTTCTTTTCTTTTCTTTTCTTTTCTTCTTTTCTTTCTTTTTTTTCTTTCTTTTTTTTTTTTTTAATTAATTAGATGTGTGACTAGTATTTCACACCACCAGCTAACCAACAACCTATTTGTTGCTAGTTTTGGTCACATGGCCCTTCTATGCACTGTTTGCCAGCTGTTTTTTTCTCTACTTTGGAGCACTGGCTTCTTAGCTACCTAGTTTTATTATTTGATCTTAGGAAACTCTTGTTTTATTTTTCTGTTCCTCCCCTGTAAAACCTAGAAATGGAGTAAAAGTCTCAGGACTTTTCCTAATCAATACATATTTTTTGAAATTTAGTAATCTTTACCACTCTTTGGGCCAGTATAGAAATGCCTGGCCCCTGAAATGTAAAACTTTTAAATTTTCTCCACAGCACCATCTATAGGCCTATTGTGTCAGTTTTCACACCTGGGCATCCCACTGTTTTCTTTCAGTGCTCGTTAAATAGAAGAAACATTATTTGTTTGCCATGAACATTTGTTTTCTTTTCAACCTTGAAAATGAATGAGTAACTGGCCTCAATAATAATGACCTGAGCTGAACTAACCTGGTAACACTGAGACCTACTACTCAAGAACTATATAGCAAGAATGAGATACACAACAATGTATAGTAGCCCAAATAGTGTCCCTTTATAACCAATGCCAAAGAACTTGAAAATAAAATGAGTTATTTGTTGAGTCCAAATTCAATGTAATCCTGAGGGCTGAATTCATTTGCTCTTGACCAGTATTTTGCCTTTGGGATATAATTTGTGCTAACTGATTAAGCAGTGGGCTCTTTTCCTGGTAGTACTTTTCAATTCATAGCACTATTCTTTTTCAGTTTCTTACAAGAACATTTAACATTTAGTGTGAAAAATAAAAATGTTTTCATATCTATATTCCATAATCTGACTCAGTAATCATGTATGTGCATATACACATTTTCAAAGAATTCCTCAAAAATTGCAATTCTGGTGCAGGAAAAGATCATTGAAAGCATGATGTATACCATTTTAACAAATTTTAAATATCAAATGCATGTTCAGAGTGTTTATTTCTGTATTTTAATTCATTTGTGAAAAGGCAATTCAGAGCTAAGGTGAGAAGTTTCAGGTCACGCTGGGAAGAGGCACCACCCAAATCATCAAAACTGAAGAGATTCTGGCATTTGGTCCATGTGTTACACGCCCAATGCAAAGTCGCTGATAACAGAGCCATTGCGCTGCATGGTTGTAGCACTAGATACTAATGTCACATTTAGCGAGAGCTGCTGAGTTGTGTTGCTTTAGTCTCACCTTTTCTAAGTGCAGTCTCTGACCTAATAAAGCACACGTTGTCCAAATTCTATCTTCTATTCATTTCACAGCTTAATGCCTCGGTCTCTACATAAGGTATTACAATTTTCATCACCCACTCTCTTTCATCACATGATTCATTAAATAGATATTTCTGAATCTTCATCTACTGTAGGTTCTTGAGTACAAATCTTATGCCTCCTTTTCTTTCAGAAATAAGAACTAAGTAGTAACACTATAAAAGGTACTACATTTAAAAAACAAGCATTGTCCTATATATAGACATTTTATTATAAAAGCCTTTGGAGTAGTTCTACTACACATGGTTGACAACCTTGAAATAAAGGTTGGTGCAATAAAAATTCATACACTTAAATAGGATATTAAATTATTCCCATGTAAGATAGATATATTAGTTCTGTAGATTTTGTGTTTCACTAACATAATCAAAATGTTATGACATTATCATGCAAGGTGCTATTACTTGCAAGTTGTAGATGAGAAACCTAAGGTTTATCAATTTTAGCCAAGACCACTCAGGTTTACCATATGTAGCATAAAACAAACTTTATTTATGCCACTAAACTTTATGGAAATATTAAAACCTTATTATCTTTACAAATATATTGTGCAACTATATAATAGGTACTTATATTTCTTAGAAAATCAACTGTTTTCCTAAAATTTAAAACATTTCAACAATAAAAATAATCATAAGATGCTAATGCATAATTTGTAGATAGCATTAAATTCATCTTGGGTAGGATACAGCTTTTCCTTTTGGCAAAGACTAATTTTTTTTGTCTATACTATTACATGTTCCACCCTCTTGCAAACAAAACCAATAAAGCCCTGTCTTTTAATACATGCAGACCAAGTTTATATTTTCTCATAAAAAGGAAAAGATACTCTGAAAAAAACAAGCAAAAAAATCTACATAACATTTCCCTTTCTAGAGAAGCTGAGGTGTTTATGACATTCTGCTGTATCAAAAATGTATGTCTCACCAATGAACACTTTCCGACTGGCACCGGGCTGTGACAAGACATGGCAGATGCCACATTTACAATTGCCAACTTGAATTCGACTCAAGCGACCTCTGGCAGAAAGGTGACAACACTGATATGAAATCATTATTATATGGTCAAATAATAATTAAATGCATAAATTAGGTGAGAAAGGAGAATGTTTTTATCTATTACATTTTTAAAAGAGTTTCAGGGAGCTTAACCCACTGGGCAGGGGTAAACTATTTCCAAGATGTCTACAGGTCAGGTTCCCCTCCCTCCCTCCAATCCCTCCTTCCTTTAGATCTCTCCCACCTCAACCCTTCCCTCCACATCTCTCTCTCCCCTACTCTCCCTCTCATTTTCCTTTCTCCCTCACCCTTAACAGGAACTAAAGTACAGGAACTGTATTTTCTTCCAAATGAAATATGAAGACTGATGCAATCAGGAAAACTGAAACCACAAGAAAACAGCTACTTTGGTATCTAACATTGTTTCAGCACAACTACATGTACTACGTAATTCAACTGAATCTGCTTCAGTTGCACGCATATTCTTTAATTTATAACCCAGACAAGAAATAATAACCCCTTTCAGAGTCTTTAAGTAGCTTTCATACTATTAGTTGGTGGGATTGGGAATTTTCTTAATGACTTCATTTTGATTAATGAAATAAAGACTAATATCTAGAAAATGCAAATTAATTTTAACAACTCCAATGCAGATCATGGACACCATAGAGCTCACCTGCTAGTCATCAGCAAGAAAAAAAGGAACACCATGAAGTACAAGGCAAATGATAATAATTATTTCTAGAAATATGTGCTCAATAACATTGTAAATTAGGCCACGATATTAAAAACCTTGCATGTTTTTGTTTTGTAGAAACAAGCAGTATACATGATGATCTGTAAAAATCAAAAAGAAACTTTTCTAGTGTTATATGAATGGCTTCCTGAGATAAACTTTCCAGTGAAAGCTTCACACACAGCGTGCAAACTAAACTGAAATGGAAAGGAGGGCCAACGGCGGAGGAGTACGGCCCTCAACTCACCTGGCCTCACAAACTCACCGAGATAACTTTTAAATCCTCCTCAACACCTACGAATATGACCTGAGATTTGAAGAGAGAACAGGGGCAGCCCGGGTGGCGCAGCGGTTCAGCGCCGCCTTCGGCCCAGGGCGTGAGCCTGGGGACCCGGGGTCGAGGCCCGCGTCGGGCTCCCCGCGTGGAGCTGCTTCTCCCTCTGCCCGTGTCTCTGCCTCTCTCTCTCTCTGTGTCTCTGAATAAATAAATAAAATCTTAAAAAAAAAATAAAGAGAGAACAGCAGGAACGCTACAGAGAGAAAAGATTTCACTTCTAACCAGGTTGGAAAGTGGGAAAGAAAAAAAATCAAGTGGGGGAGGGGCACGGCGCGCAGCAGCAGGAGCCTCCGGGGCAGGAAGGCCCAGCCCGGCGGGAGCAGGAACTGGGAATCTGCGCCTCCGTCTTCCCCGACCGAAGAGTGAAGAGCGCTGAGCGCGAAGCCGGGCCGAACCCCCGGAGGGGCAGGGACGCCGCCAGACGCGCGCCCCGAGTCCGCGTCCGCGTCCCAGGAGGGCTGCCCCGGGGCCTCTGGGCGAAGCCGCCTGAGCCGCCTTGACCTGGAGCCTGGCGACAGCGGAGGTGTGTCCTCCGGTCCCTCCGGAGACGCGGCCCCAGGAGCGCGGGTGCAGCGGCCCAGGACCCTGGGTCCCCGGACGAAGCCTGCGCCCGCCCCGCCCCGCCCCGCCCCGCCCCGTGCGGCCTGGGAGCCTGAGGTCACGGCGGGAGCTGACTCCAGGGCCGGCGGGCGAGTGACTGCCACCAGGGGTGCTGTTCCTCCTGCTGTCACCGCATCCCTGGGCGAGGCAGGGCCGCCAGGGAACAGAGGCCTCGTGGCATAAACAGGTCATACTGTTTTGGTGGATAATCGAGATATGGGTATTTGTTTTTTCTTTTGCCTGCCTCATTTTGTTTTATAAAGGTGGAGGTTAGTACTTTCTAACACGTGACCAAAATACACCCAGGACAAGTGGAATAGCATGCTGATCCATCTGCGAGATTATATTCTCGCTTCCTTCCCATTCTATCCCCCTCTTTTAAACTTGTTTATGTTTTTGTGGTCATTGTTGGGGCTTGATACAAGCCTAGATGGTTTACATAAAATTGGGATTGAGCATCTTCCAACATACAGGACCAAATAACTCAGAACCAAGAGGATCACCCTCTGGGACCCCTCAGGTAGACTACATTCTCTCTTCACTACCACTTCCTCACCACTACCATCAGCCCCCTTTTTTTTCCCACTTTTCCTTTTTTTTTTTTTTTTTCTTTTTCTTTTTTCTTCTTTGTTTTTGGTTTTTGGCTTTTTATTTTATTTTTACTACTTTGTTTGAAACTTTGTTTTTCACTTTAGTGGTCCATTTATTTTGTTCTGTTCGTTTTATTTAATTCTGAAGAGGTTTCTCTTCAGAACATGTAGGGTGTGTTTTACTTAGGTCATAGTTGATATTTTTGACTCAGCCCATTCATACAGCCACTCTGCAATGGACAAAATGACTAGAAGGAAAAATTCACCACAAAAGAAAGGACCAAAAACAGTCCTCTCTACTACAGAGTTACAGAATTTGGATTTCAATATGATATCAGAAATCCAATTCAGAAGTACAATTATAAAGCTACTGGTGGCTCTGGAAAAAAAGCATAAAGGACTCTAGAGACTTTGTTACTGCAGAATTGAGAGCTAATCAGGCTGAAATTAAAAATAGATTAAATGAGATGCAATTCAAATTGGATGTCCCAGTGGCTAAGGTTTATGAGATGGAGGAAAGACTGAGTGACATAGAAGACAAGTTGATGATAAGGAAGGAAGCTGAGGAGAAAAGAGAAACAATTAAGAGCCCACGAGGAAAGGCTTGGGAAATAAATGATAGCTTGAGAAGGAAGAATATAGGTCTTATTGGGATTCCAGAAGAGGCTGAGAGACAGAGAGGACCACAAAGTATATTTGAACAAATCATAGCTGAGAACATCCCTAATCTGGGGAAGTAAACAGGCAATCAGATCCAGGGGATAGAGAGGACCCCCCAAAAAATCAATAAAAACCATTCAACACCTTGATATTTAATAGTGAAACTTGCAAATTTCAAAGATAAAGAAAAAATCCTTAAAGAAGTAAGATACAAGAGATTCTTAACTGATATGGGGAGAAATGTCAGGTTAACAGTAAACCTCTCCACAGAGACCTGGCAGGCCAGAAAGGGCTGGCAGGATATATTCAGGGTCCTAAATGAAAAGAACATGCAGCCAAGAATACTTTATCCAGCAAGGCTGTCATTCAGAATAGGAGAGATAAAGAGCTTCCAGGATAGGCAGGAACTGAAAGAATATGTGACCACCAAACCAGCTCTGCAAGAAATATTGAGGGGGACCCTGTAAAAGAAAGAGGGAACCCAAAGAAACAATCCACAAAAACAGGGCCTGGATAGGTAATAGGAAGACACTAAATCCATGCATTTCAATAGTTACTCTGAATGTGAATGGGCTAAATGATCTGATCAAAAGATGCAGGGTATCAGACTGGTTAAAAAGAAAAGCAAGACCCATCTATTTGCTGTCCACAAGAGACTCGTTTTAGACTGAAGGACACCTACAGCCTGAAAATGAAGGGGTGGAGACCCATTTACCATTCAAATAGTCATCAAAAGAAAGCTGGGGTAGCAATCCTCATATCAGATAAATTAAAATTTATCCCAAAGACTGGTGTAAGAGATGAAGAGGGACACTATATCATACTTAAACGGTCTATCCGACAAGAAGACCTAACAATCATTAATATGTATGTCCCTAATAAAAGTATACATTACTGCCAAGTATATCAACCAATCAATAACCAAAGTAAAGAGATACTTAAAGAATAATACACTAATGGGAGGAAACTTCAACATGGCACTTTCTGCAAATGACAGATAGTCTAAGCACAACATCACCAAAGAAACAAGGGCCTTGAATGATATACTGGACCAAATAGATTTCACAAATCTATACAGAACTTTCCATCCCGATGCAACTGAACACACAATCTTCTCAAGTGCACATGGAACTTTCTCCAGAATAGACACATACTGGGCCACAAATCAGGTCTCAACTGATACCAAAAGACTGAGATTGTCCCCTGAATATTTTCAGACTACAGTGCTTTGAAACTAGAACCCAATTACAAGATGAAATGTGGAAGAAACTCAAACACATGGAGGTTAAAGAGCATCCTACTAAAAGATGAATGGGTCAACCAGGAAATAAGAGAAGAATTAAAAAGATTCATGAAAACCAATGGAAATGAAGATACAACCATACAAAATCTTTGGGATACAGCAAAAGTGGTCCTAAGAGGGACATACATCACAATATAAGCCGCCCTTAGAAAATTGGAAAAAATTCAAATACACAAGCTAACCTCACACCTAAAGGAACTGGAGAAAGAGCAGCAAGTAAAGTCTACACCAAGCAGAAGAAGAGAGACACTAAAGATTCGAGCAGAACTCGATGAAATAGAGACCAGAAGAACTGTAGAACAGAACTGTTTTCAACAAAACCAGGAGCTGGTTCTTTGAAAGAATTAATATGATAGATAAACTCCTAGCCAGCCTTATTAAAAAGAAAAGAGAGAAGACTCAAATTAATAAAATCATGAATGAAAGAGGAGAGATCACAACCAATACCAAGAAAATAGAAACGATTTTAAAAACATATTATGAGCAGCTATATGCCAACACATTAGGCAATCTAGAAGAAATGGATACATTTTTGGAAAACCACAAATTACCTTTTTGCATCCCTGATGAACATGGATGCAAAAATTCTCAACAAGATACTAGCCAATAGGATCCAACAGTACATTAAAAGGATTATTCACCATGACCAAGTGGAATTTATCCCAGGGATGCAAGGTATTCCAACACTGGTGAAACAACGTGATAGACCATATCAACAAGAAAAAAACAAGAACCATATGATCCTCTCAATAGATGCAGAGAAAGCATTTGACAAAATACAGCATCCATTCCTTCAGAGTGTAGGGATAGAGGGAACATTCGTCAGTATCTTTTTTTTTTTTTTAAGATTTATTTATTTATTTATGATAGACACAGAGAGAGAGAGAGAGGCAGAGACACAGGCATAGGGAGAAGCAGGCTCCTTGCCGGGAGCCTGATGTGGGACTCGATCCCGGGACTACCAGGATCGCGCCCTGGGCCAAAGGCAGGCGCCAAACCGCTGAGCCACCCAGGGATCCCCCTATTCATCAGTATCTTAAAAGCCATTTATGAAAAGCCCACAGCGAACATCCTCCTCAATGGGGAAAAACTGAGAGCCTTTCCCTAAGGGAACACGACAGGGATGTCTACCTCACCACTGTTATTCAATCTAGTACTGGAAGCCCTTGCCTCAGCAATCAGACAACAAAAAGAAATCAAAGGCATTGAAATTGGCAAAGAAGAAGTCAAACTCTCCCTCTTCGCAGATGACATGATACTCTACATAGAAAACCCAAAGGACTCCACCCCAAGACTGCTAGAACTCATACAGCAATTCAGCAATGTGGCAAGGATACAAAGTCAATGCACAGAAATCCGTGGCATTTCTATACACTAACAATGTGACTGAAGAAAGGGAAATTAAGGAGTCAATCCCATTCACAGTTGTACTCAAAAGCATAAGATATCTAGGAATAAACCTAACCAAAGAGATAAAGGATCTATACCCTAAAAACTACAGAACACTTCTGATAGAAATTGAAGAAGACATGAACAGATGAAAAAAACATTCCATGCTCATGGATTGGAAGAATAAATATTGTGAAAATGTCTATGCTACCCAGGGCAATGTACATATTCAGTGCAATCCTCATCAAAATACCATGGACTTTCTTTAGAGAGTTGGAACAAATCATCTTAAGATTTATGTGGAATCAGAAAAGACCCCGAATAGCCAGGGGAATATTGAAAAAGAAAAACAGAGCCGGGGCATCACAATGCCGGATTTCAGGTTGTACTACAAAGCTGTGATCATCAAGACAGTGTGATACTGGCACAAAAACAGACACATAGATCAATGGAACAGAATAGAGAACCCAGAAATGGGCCCTCAACTGTATGGTCCAACTAATATTCGACAGTGCAGGAAAGACTATCCACTGGAAAAAGGAGAGTCTCTTTAATAAATGATGCTGAGAAAATTGGACAGCCACGTGTAGATGAATGAAACTAGACCATTCTCTTACACCAGACACATAGATAAACTCAAAATGGATGAAAGATCTAAATGTGAGACAAGATTCCATCAAAATCTTAAAGGAGAACACAGGCAACACCCTTTTTGAACCTGGCCACAGCAACTTCTTGCAAGATACATCCATGAAGGCAAGGGAAACAAAAGCAAAAATGAACTATTGGGACTTCATCAAGATAAGAAGCTTTTGCACAGCAAAGGATACAGTCAACAAAACTACAAGACAACCTACAGAATGGGAGAAGATATTTGCAAATGACATATCAGATAAAGGGCTAGTATCCAAGATCTATAAAGAACTTATTAAACTCAACAGCAAAGAAACAATCCAATCATGAAATGAGCAGAAAACATGAACAGAAATTTCACCAAAGAAGACATAGACATGGCCAACAAGCACATGAGAAAATGCTCCGCATCACTTGCCATCAGGGAAATATAAATCAAAACTTACAATGAGATACCACCTTGCACCGGTGAGAATGATGAAAATTAACAAGACAGGAAACAACAAATGTTGGAGAAGGTTTGGAAAGGGGGAACCCTCTTGGACTGTTGGTGGGAATGTGAACTGATGCAGGTACTCTGGAATATAGTCTGGAAGTGCCTCAAGAAGTTGAAAATAGAGCTACCCTGTGATCTGGCAAGATACAGATGTAGTGAGACACTGGGACACCTGCACCCTAATGTTTATAGCAGCAGTGTCCACAATAGCCAAAATGTGGAAGGAGCCACGATGTCCTTCCACAGCTGAATGGATAAAGAAGATGTGGTCTATATATACAATGGGATAGTACTAAGCCATCAGAAAGGACAAATATTCACCATGTGCTTCCACACGGATGGAACTGGAGGGTATTATGCTGAGTGAAATAAGTCAGTCAGAAAAGGGTAATCATCATATGGTTTCACTCATACGGGGAATATAAGAAATAGTGGAGATAGTGAAAGGATCCCTTCACTAAGGGAAAGGAAGGAAAAGTGGGAAAAATTAGAGAGGGAGATAAGCCATGAGAGCCTCTTAACTCTGGGAAACAAACAAGGGTTGCAGAAGTGCAGGTGGGCAGGGGGATGGGGTAACTGGGTGATGGGCACTGAGGAGGGCACTTGATGGGATTAGCACTGGGTGTTATAGTATATGTTGGCAAATCAAACTTAAATAAAAACAAATGTAAAAGATTAAAAATAAAAAAAATAAATTGAAATGAAAATAAGGTTGTTTATAAAACTGTTAGATTTTTCAATAATGTGCTCTAATGATGACCAGGAGTTTCTTTTGAAATTACAGATGAAGGATTTAATTGTTTCATAAAATATGAGAGCAGAAATAAGCACTATTTCTAAACATTTTTATTTCATAATATGATTTTAAATGATTGACAGATAGGAATGCCTAGGTGGCTCAGGGGTTGAGCATCTGCCTTTGGCTCAGGGCGTGATCCTGGAGTTCTGGGATCAAGGTCCCCGCAGGGGACCCTGCTTCTCCCTCTACCTATGGCTCTGCTTATCTCTGTGTGTCTCTCATGAATAAATAAATAAAGTCTTTTAAAAATAATGTGTTGACATATAGATTCGTATGTTAAATATAAGTAGATATTTTCAATTTTATCTATGTGTTTTATATTCTAATTGACGAAAGCAAGTTTTTCATATTTATTAAGGAAGAAAAATAGGGTTTTACCTTGTATTTAGGATTGCCATATATTTGGAACTGTATATATATATTATATATTTTAAATGTTTTTTTCTCAATCAAGTTTGTGGACTGAGAATCATACTTGTTACAGTCAACATTATTATTCTTCATAAATAATTCATATTTAAAAACAATTGGTTAAAATTCTCAAGCTGATAGAATTTGTGATATTTGAATTCACATCTACTGGCAATGCACATGTAAAATTTATGTACGTCATGTGGCCGCTGAAAAATTTAAATCTACTGAGGTGATAATACCTTTTATATGTGACAATGTATGAACTCTGTTACACGTTGAATGAATGGAACATGCTAAGCATATTGCATGCACATTCAGAAGTAAAAGAAATTGTTTTAGATTGGAGTTGTCAACAAAGAAGTCAGGTGCCAACTGTCCTGATTTGCCTAGGACTGAGGAGTATTCAAGAATGCAGGACTTTCAGGCTAAAACCAAGAATGTCTATGGGAAATCAGAATGAGCTGATTACCCTACAATGAGGTGGAATCATAGGGGTATGAGTAACTCAACAACAATAAAAACATGTGTGCTTCTTCAAGATGAAAGAATAGAGAAGTCTGTGCCATGATGGGACAATTAAGAAAAGGATGTACTTCTTTGATGGGATATATACTTGTCAAAGAGGAATTCCATTGCTTTTGGATCTGATAGAACTAAATAAATAGAGTGACCCGAATTCCATTATGGGAACCAAGTTTGTTTGTTTGTTTTTTTTTTTAATATATATTTTTTTAAATTTTTATTTATTTATGATAGTCACAGAGAGAGAGAGAGAGAGAGGCAGAGACACAGGCAGAGGGAGAAACAGGCTCCATGCACCGGGAGCCTGATGTGGGATTCGATCCCGGGTCTCCAGGATCGCGCCCTGGGCCAAAGGCAGGCGCCAAACCGCTGCGCCACCCAGGGATCCCAGGGAAGCAAGTTTGATAAAGAAATATATTACCAGGCCAGATGTCAGGGCTGGCTTCAATAACAAATCTTTGGCAACTGATTTTGAGCACTGTGAATGATTAAACTCCATATATTTATCATATATTACAGACAAATATTTGTGTCCTTTCATAAGTTAAGTTGATTATGCTTTTATTGGTTTTCTTTCCTTAAAGATAATTTGCACTCATGTGAAAACTATAGTTTTAGGAATTACATATTATCCTGTTCACTGTTCTTGTCAGAAGCTCTTAAAGTATGTTTCCTGCATTGAAAAGAAGGAATAAATTTTTAGTACATTTATTGAACTCATAAAAGGTAAGACACCCAAATTATTTCTTACTTCTAAGGACAGGTGTATATCTGTGTGTTGAAACCTCAAAGTTATTATTATTATTTTTTAAAGTTCAGAACTCTATGATCATTCTGACATAATTTCCCTGGTACTGTTTCCCTCACAATGGGAGCCAGCTTTTCCAGCATATTTGGAAGGACAATCAGGGCAATCCAGGATTGAATTGTTCTTGCAGCTCTGATTTCCTTGAACTTGCTCTTTTCTCTCCTTAAATTCACTGATAAATTGCAAACCTACTTTGTTCTGCCCTGATACATTGTGAATTTTCATCAAAATCAGCCTTAACTTTCTTGAATAGGCCACATTTTTATTAACACTTCAGGAAACAGCTTCATGCTCTAAAAATCAGAATATTGAACATATTTCTACGTAGAGTAAAAAAATAAACATGTGACCCTTATAATGATTGTAGTATAAGCAATTTATATTTATTAATTTACATTTATTTACAGAGATGGAGAAGGTACTCCTCCCATTTTAGAAATAAATAAACTGAGGTAGAGAAGTTAGGTGGTATGCCCAAAGCCATACAACCAGTAAATGGCAGAGTTTGACTTCCAACCTTGGCAGTTGGGCTGTAGGATATATGTCCTTGCCCTCTGTACTGTATTGTCCATTTCATCTACATCTAAAAGTCTTTTGATCTGTTGATGTATTCTTTAAAAAAAAAAAAGATTTTATTTATTTATTTGGTATAGAAAGAGGGAGCATGAGTGGCAAAGGGAGAAGAAGAAGAATAAGACTCCTCACTGAGCTGGGAGCCCCAAGTGTGGCTCTTGGGGGTGGGGATGGGGGCTCCACATCCTAAGACCCTGAGATCATGAAGACCTGAGCTGAAGTCAGACATTTAACTGACTGAGCCACCCAGGTACCCCTGTTGATGGATTCTTAATGACTGACTAGAAAGTAAAGGCTGATCATTCAGCAGTAATTTAGCTCTTCCTGTGACAGGTTAGGCATAAACCAGTCTAAATATTATTTCCTGACATATTATTTTCTTGGATACAGACTGTAAGGTAGATAAAAGCCACTTACTTTAATATTCATTTAATATCAATATTTTCTCAGAAACTTATAATCCTCCCTAAAAACAGTGAAAACCCAGATATATCGAGACATACAGTTGTTAAGGAAAACTATCTCTACCTAATAACTTTATGCCCCTTTCCCTCCTTTTTCAAATATAGTCTGATATTAAAAATTAGGTAAAGTGTTCCAGCTTGAAATGGCATCTGGCTAGCAGCCCTTTTACAATTTCTCTTGATATTCTGCAAATTCATGTTTTAGAACAGAGATTTCATAACAATGTTGATATTATGTAGGACTAACTATTGCTCTATCACCAGAATGTGGAGGAGTTTCTACTAAATTAAAAAAAATGGGGGGCTCTGGGGTGCCTCAGTCAGTTAAAACTCTGACTCTTAATTTTGGCTCAGGTCATGATCTCAGGGTTGTGAAACTGAACCCCTGTGTTGGGCTCCATGCTTAGTGGGGAGTCTGCTTGAGTTTCTCTCTCTGCCTCATCCTCTCCCTTTGCCCCTTCCCCATTCTTGTGGGTACATACTCTCTCTCTCAAAAATAAACAAATCTTAAAAAAAATAATAGCACATGGATGATGCAACAAGATTTATATTCCACTAGTGTTCTGCTTAAGGAATTGTGCGAACCTGTCCTCCTGGAGGTGGTGACTAAAGGACATTATCTACTTCCTTTTTCAAAATTAGTACACATTTATACATTAGTGTACATTTAGTATCCATTAGGGAAGTGGTCTTCTACTATTCTACTACTTGTTTTCAGAGGCAGCCAAAATGTCTCTTTTGTTTTCCTCTGTGGTACTTAACTTCCATTCTAGATCTAGGAAGACTGCAACATTCAGAACATAATTAAGAAGGCATTGGGAGGGGTGCCTGGGTGGCTCAGTTGGTTAAGTGTCTGCCTTCAGCTCAGGTCATGATCTCAGGGTCCTGGGATTGAGCCATACATTGGCTTTCTACTCCTCGGGGGAGTCTGCTTCTCCCTCTCTCTTTGCCCCTTTCCCATGTTTGTGCTCTCTCGCTCTCTCTCCGATAAATAAAAAATCTTAAAAAAAAAGAAAAAAAAGGAAGAAGGCATTTGTGGAAGAGTAGTTACTAGATGTGAACTGTATGCCACGAAATGCTTCCAGGTCTGAGTGCAGAACAGAAGCGCTGGGACAAGCAGTGTGTACCTGGGCTGGGAGTCCACCATGTACCACATGTGATGGGGCATCAGGCTGATGGTAGGAGGGTAAATGATTACCCTAGAGCCTCATTCAGTGATGGGTACTGATAATACTGGTGTGCAGTTAACATTTTTTGGGCATGTGTATGTGCTTATCCCTATCACAAGCATTTCACAATACTAGTTTCTGTCAGTTTCACCATAATGGGTCTCATTAGTTCTACTCAGCTAGACATTAGGAACAGATGGAGGTGCTGCCCAATACCAGCCAGCCTGCTGTGGGACTCAGCAATTCACCAACTTCCAAAAAGATAGGGAATGAGGCAAATGGCAGTTTGGAGCTAATTCATAAAAATGGAGGTGTGACTAGAATAAAATAGACAGGGGTGCCTCAGTTTCTCAGTCGATTAAGCGTCTGCCTTCAGCTCAGTTCATCATCCCGGGTCCTGGGATCAAGCCCTGCATCAGGTTCCCTGCTCAGTGGGGAGTCTGCTTATCTCTCTGCCCTACCTCATGCTCTCTTTCTCAAATAAATAAATAAAATCTTTAAAAGTAAATAAATTAATTAAAAATCAAAAAAAGGGGCAGCCCAGGTTGCTCAGTGGTTTAGTGCCGCCTTCAGCCCAGGGCCTGATCCTAGAGACCCGGGATCAAGTCCCTCTGCCTGTGTCTCTGCCTCTCTCTCTCTGTGTTTCTCATGAATAAATAAATAATCTGAAAAAAAATTTTAAAAAAAGAACACAATAGATAGCTCAGAAAGAGGCATTGGCATAAGAATTTGGTTTATAATAAAAGTGACATTATTAGTCAGTGTAGAAAAAAGGCACTAGTTCATGATTTGCCGGCTCTAATACATAGTCTGGTTCTCTATTTTGTAAAAGAGAAACAGATCTTACTAAATAACATACAAAAACAATACCCAGGTATGTTAGAATTAAATATGACAATATTGATAGACAAAACCTACATATTGTATACCCAGTGTTGACCATTGCTGTAAGTCCTTTACATTAAAAAGAGCTTTGGTCCTCAAACAAGCCTATGAGGTAGGAATGATTATTTCACTCCCACCAATGAGAAAGGATAGAGGCTAAGTAACATTGTGCAAGGTCACACAGCTTACAAGTGTTCCAACAGCCATCTCAGACTCAACATGTGCACAAGCAAATTCCTAATCTTCCCCTTAAAAACATACCCCTTCCGCTATCATCCCCTTCTCAGAACATTACTTACTCAGTCATTTAGTTTCTCAGCCAAAAATCTCATGGCCATCTTTAACTCTTCTTATAGCCTGCATACAAACATTTTGGAAAATTCTGCTGGATCTAGGTTGGCTAGGTTGGTCCACACCTAATTTCCTGGTTTGTTTCAAGAGGCTCCTAAGTGGTCTTCCTGCTTTCACCTTTGCTTTTCCACAATCTATTCTCAGTGAAGCATAAGATACAAGAATAATCACTTAAAATATAAACTAGATCAGACTATTCCTTTACCTGGAACTGCTCCTCCAATTAACCCTAATAGCCGGGTCCCTAACCTTCAGGTCCATATTACTGAAAAGTATCCTGACAGCTTGTCTAAAATTGCAACCCACCATCACCTCACCATCTGCTTCCACTAGCACTTCTAATCTCCATACCCTGTCCTTTGAATCATTGTTGAATATTGCATATAATCTACTTAACATACTATTTTTTGTCTTCTCTAAAGTGTAAGTTATGCAAGGACAGCATCTCATCTGTTTTGTTCACATATGTATACTAAGTACCTAGCACAGTGCTTCACACTTAATATAGACTCCATTAATATTTGTTGAACTAATGTTTAGACTGGGATTTCAAACATAGGCAGCCTGACTCTATAGAGTTCATAAAATTAATAACTGAGTGGTTCTATAATAAAACGCTTTTTTTTCAAAAATATTTTATTTATTTATTCATGACAGAGAGAGAGAGAGAGAGGCAGAGACATGTTGTGCCCAAGATCACGAATCCGAGAAACCACCAAGGAGGCCGACACCGATGCAAACACAGGAGGGTTTATTTACAAGCTCGAGCCTGGGTCCAAGTATACCCCACACAGCGGAGCAGGGACTTGGACCCCAAGACTAGGAGTCTTAGCAACTTTATAGGGGCCCACTGGCCAATGGGATACGCAGAAAGTTGCACAGTCATGCTGGTCCTGATACTCGCAGGTGGCCGATTGAGTTACATTGTTATGAGCCGATTTCTGATTAGGGTGTGCCCTGGTCTTTGACTAGGGCGGGGCAGTACCCTAAACAATAAGCAGGTCAGCACAAGGCGGGTGGAGCACAAAAGAGTCAGTCCTGCTCTGCTTGTCCAGGGGTAGGGGATTTTGTTAAATTTCCTGGGTCCCACAAGACACAGGCAGAGGAAGAAGCAGGCTCCATGCATGCAGGGAGTCCCACGTGGGACTCGATCCCTGGTCTCCAGGATCACACCTCAAGCTGAAGGCGGTGCTAAACCGCTGAGCCACCGGGGTTGCCCAGCAGTTCTATAATAAATGAAATTATTAAAACAAATGCTCAAAAATTGGTGAACATACTAGAGTAAAAGGCTTTAGTAATATTAGAGTACTAAAATAAACTATTCAGGGAAAATGTGATAGTTTAAAGCATGTAAGAATTAAACCATTAAAAAAAAAAACAACGGGATCCCTGGGTGGCGCAGCGGTTTGGCGCCTGCCTTTGGCCCAGGGCGCGATCCTGGAGACCCGGGATCAAATCCCACGTCGGGCTCCCAGTGCATGGAGCCTGCTTCTCCCTCTGCCTGTGTCTCTGCCTCTCTCTCTCTATGTCTATCATAAGTGAATAAATAAATATTAAAAAAAATAAAAGGTAGGTAAAAAGCTGTGTTGATAGCACGATCCACCTGTATTAGATCAAAGCCTAGTTACAACTGATGGCAAAAGAAGGGACGCAAAAACTTAAAGCAAGAGCCACTTATCTAGAAGGCAAGCTGAGAGATAGATGTCAAGCGCTTTAGTGCGGGGCTGTGGGTAACCCCTCCTGCAGAGTAAGGGGAAGTCCCAGTCATACAGGTAGAAGGAGACAGATCACATGGGCTTCAAAGACAATGCTCACCTATTTCCCAAATTTGCCTGAGATAAGAAAAAGCCATTATCTTGTATCTGATGACGGCATACACTATATACAGGTACACAGAGTATTACCACCACATAAAATGACTGTGATAAATGTGCAGAAGAACTACATTTTCCAAATACCTGTCCCAGTGATTGCCTCTTAGTCTGAGACATAGCTGCTTTGGAAAAGTGCTTCACATGCTACATACCAGCTCCTAAGTGGAAGTATCATTTCCGAAATTAAGTTGAAAGTTGAGTTCCTAATGCAATGGAAATTCCAGTTGCATGATATATTTAAGCTATGAATTGGCATTGCGGAGAATTGTTTTAGGGCTATCATTTCTTGGGTCACTTGTCTTCTGCTAATTTCAAAACAAGAGTACTTTCTTGTTTTTCTAACTAAGGTACTAAAAAGAAATCTCCAGTAAGTTTGTAACATTTTCTTGTAAATTTCTTTGGCCTCAGCGCATTGCATTTTGAACAAGTACATTGCAGGTTTGTGGAAGAACGCCAAATTTGTATTTGAAAAATGTAAACAAAAGCCACAAACAAACCTTCTTCCTATTGCTGATGACTATAGTATACATAGTTCACGGTGTCATTTAAATAGATTTCAAATAATTTTCCTGTAATTGCTAATCATTTTAGTAGGTGGCCTAAGGTCAGCAATCGGTAATCACCTGAAACTGTTGAAAATGAAGCCCTGGGATCAATAGAACATTCTTCTTCCCATGGAAACACAGCCCACTCAGGTGGCTGTCTTCACCGGTCTCTTTCTGTTTTGTATTTATTGTAGATTCACAGCGTACTTCTTAGGGAAAAACAACAAATTATGGAAACAGACAAAATGTCTCTCACCAACTTCATGACAGAGATGGCATTTGTCACGGAAAACATACCCTAAGAAAGGCAGGAGGAAGTGTACAATTTGGTACAGGTGCTAAGATTGTAAAGTGAAGTTCTTAATTTCTAATCACTATGCATGGCCACTGGTCCGCTTTCTTTTAAATGCATTTTGAAATATATTATAAAGACATATACTTACCTGAGTATGTGTAATTCTACCAGGGGTTTATTTTTAAAGACACACTGAAACTGAATATGCAGAATTTTGTTTATTTGGCTGAGACAGAACATTACACATCAATAATTGTTAGCTTCGTTTTTATTTTCTTAGGCACTAAAACGTTTCAGTTACTGACGATGAATAGGAAGAGGAGTTATTTCCTGAAAAAATACAAAAATATTTACCGTTGCATTGCATAAAACAGATTTTCATATATAGTGCCACCCCTTGTTAAATAGAAAGCAGACTTGTGTTTATTATAAAGTTCATTACCATGTGTACAGATAGATGTGTTCTTGCATATTTCATAAAAGCCATTACTTGATATTAAGAAAACTAAACAAAACATTTAAAGATGTTAATGTTTTCTTGTGGACAAGAGTAAAAAAGGGATACGGGAAAGAAGGGAATCCTTCGGATGTTGTTCTTGCCTTTGTTTTCTGGAGAGATGTTGTAGAAACCAGGTTTTCCTCAGTGGACTTCAGTATTTTGGAGGGGATGATCCTAAAAATTTAGGACCGATGTCAAGGCTGAGCTTGCGATAAACACAGGAGATGAGTAGTAAGCTAGAGAGAAGGAGACATTTAGAAGTAAGAAAAGTGATCTAAAAGGAAAGAGCGCGCACATCAGCCAGTGGGTGATCTCTAGCGATATCCTCTTTGCTCACGTAAATATTCCAGAAAGCCCCAACTCCTGTGAACTGAAGAGGAGAGGGGGAAAAGAAAAAAAAAAAAAAAAAAGGTAACCAGGAAGGAGATTTAGTTTCGCGCTCCGGCGTCTGCGCGTGGGCGCGGGCCCGCCGCTCGGTGCCGGTGTCCCGCGGGGGCTCCTCCCGGGGTGGGCGCTGCGGTCCGGCCGCAGCTCGGCTCGGGCCCCGCGCGGCTGGGACGGGACGCGGCCGCCGCTTCTGCGTTGCGCGGCCCGGGCTGGAGCAGGCAGCGGCAGCGGCCGAGGCGCGGTCGGCGGCCCGCGCTCGCCCCAGGGCTTTCGGAAAATAAAGGGGTCGGGGAGCCCCGAGGGTCTCGAGCGGATGCTCCGTAGCGACGATTCCGCCCGGACGCCTCGTGTTCCACGGACCGACCCTGCCGTCCTGGGGCCGCGGCCACGCGGCCACGCGGGTCACGGCTGGGAACCCCCGGGCCGCCTTCGCAGCGAGTGGGTTAGCTGCCCGCTGGGCCGAGGTGCGGCGTTTCCCGCGGGCGCTTCCGTCCTGTCGCTGTGTGGACCGCGGAGGGGCTGGCCAGGCGCCAGCTCCTGCCCTGAGGTCTCGGTGGGCTGCGGCGGGCATCCCCGTCGCGCACGCACTCGCACTCGCACTCGCACACTCACACGCACTCGCACTCGCACTCCCCACCCGAAGCCACGGAGCCTCGCGCCCCTAGGCCGGTGCGTGCTCGGGTTTTACTTGGTACTTGGAGACTTTCTGAGTCCCCCGCTCGTCGGAAAGAGCGAGCGGGCGGGGCGGCCGGACCTGAGCCTCGGGGACTCGCTGCGACGGTCCCGGGGCGGCCCTAGAGCCTAGAGGCGGGCCGCACGCTCGGGCGCTGGCGGGGAAGCCTGACCCCTTGAGGACGGGAGAGGGGGTGCCGGGCCGGCCGAGCCGGGCTGCGGGGGCTCCGAGACCCCCGGCGGCGGCGGCGGCGGCGGCGGCGGGCGGGCACTTCTGTCACGTCGGGCGACCCGCCGCCTCCGCTGCTTGCTTCCAGGTTCGGGAGCAGAACGTCCAGAGGCCGGTCCCCGCGCCCGCGCCCGCGCCCACCGGGTCGGGCGTCTGCGCACAGCAGCCCGGAGCCTGGAGGGGCGTCCGGCCGCACCCAGGACCCCCCGGGACCCCGCGGTGGGCTCCGCCACCGACTCGGCCGGACCACGGCTGGCTCGCGGTAAGCCCGCCGGCTGCCCCCACGGAGTTGGCCCAGGGCGGCGGCGGCGGCGGCGGCGGCGCGGGGTCCACGGCAGCGCCCGCCCGCGCGGGTCCCTCCCCTCCCCTCCCCCCCCGCCCCCCCGGGCGCGCAGAGCGGTGCGTGGGCCGCGCATCCCCCGGGCCGGCGCTCCCGAGCGGGGTCCGTGCGGACCCGGAGGCAGGCGGCCGGCCGGGACGAAGGGCGGGGTGGCTTCCTCTGGGCTCCCGCCGGCAGCCGTGGGAACGCCGACTTTACCCCGAGGGATCGCGGAGGGGGCCGGAGCTCGCCGCCCCCGCCCGCGCCGCCCCTCCCCCGCCGCCCCCGGCGCGGCTCGGAGCATCCTCCCTCCGCCCAGTTCGGTGCCAGCTGCGTGGGCTCCAGCTCTGGCGTTTTCCTTGGAATGCTCCACAACTCGGCGGCGACGGAGGAAACCCCGCTGCAATCGGCCGGGCGTGCTGTCCCCGGCGGAGCACCCGCGCCACGCGTCCTGGGACCGGCCTCGCCTCGGCCCGGAGCCTGCCAACTTTGCAGGTAAAGGGGGTGTCGCGCCGCCTCAGAGCCCCGTTTGACCGCGGCTGCACGTCGCTTCTCTCTGGGATCCCGGTGAAGTTTCTCCAGTGCCCGGGAAGCCGGCTCCCTCCCGGAGGCGGGCATCCCCGGGGGTCAGGAGTTCAAAGGCTCCGGCCGCAGGGTTTCTCCTGAGGGCTCCAGACCGCGGTTGTGCGGCTTCCTGCGGCTGAGCCGGGCCGCGCGGGAGTTTGGGGATGCTCCTCAGCCTCTCGCGGCACCCAGCTTGAAAACGGGGGAGAAGGCGAGCAGTGAACCCCCGAGGTGACTTATATGGTAAACAAAGCGGCTGCGGCCACGCCGCGGTGCCGGGGAGGAAGGCTGTTTTTAGCCTTTCGTGCGTTTGGGGAAAATGGAGATCCTGGTGGCCCCTGGGCGTCTAGAAGTGAGCCCTAGACTCTCTGGCACCGACCCGGGGGAAAGGGAGAGGAAAGTGATCGATGCTCTGTCGATCAGTTACGCTCTGCGTCATTTTCATTCTCTACCAAGAAACAAACACTTTTATCGGTGTTGCTGGACCAACGCGAAGCGATTCCTAGTTCGCTTGGCAACTGAAATTCCAACTAAGCCGATGACCCTGTTTGCTACTTGGGTAAATCACGGAGATTCACAGCACAACTTGTTGTTCCAGCTGTGAACTCAGCTGCCTTTTGTGACTAGAGCTAGCGAATCCTGGCAAGGGTTGGAGGATTTGGGAGAGACTGAAAAAAAGGGAGGTGGTATCTTGTCTGTATTCACCGTGTTGCATCCACTATGATGCATCCCTGTTCACATGGTTTCTTAGGGAGACCCTTCCCAGTTAAATTACACAGCTATAAAATGCAGCGGGTTTCTCACTGCCTACTGAGTAAGCACCAAGCCAAAGGAGTGGGAGGAGGCAGAAGCAAGGCTTACTTCTTTTATTAAAAATAAATTTACAACAGACTTGTAAAACAAACAAAAAAAATCTTTCAGGTTTCATGTAATTTCATGCTTTTCGATCGTAGTAATCACAAAATGACATACCACAAATGCTTTAAGAAAAATGGTTAACTAGAGGTTTTTTTTTTTTTTTTTTAATCTGGATTAGACAATAAGAGTAAGAAAGAGTGGGTGGATATGTTAAAACATTGAAATCATCATTTCCATGTTATGGTTTGCTATTTAAACTGACATTTGTAATACATACTTCTTATTCTGGACGGCATACGAGGAAACATTTCTCCTTAAGTATTTATGGCAAAGAATCAAGGTACAGGGATAACTAGTACTTTAGATATTAGAATCAAAATTTAAGTAAGACGTTGTAAAGAAGCACTTTAAAAATTGTATTTATGAATTAATGCAGTTAAGGCAAATCACATCAGAAGTCAAATGGGCCTTATCAAAGTATTTTATGCAGATGTCTTGTATTAATAAAGGTTAGCGCAGGTAGAAAGCAAGCAAGCAAGCAAGCAAGCACTTACGTTGCTTATGAATAAGAAACCAGGGAGCTGGAGAGCCTTTCAATAGAGCTCCGATTAGAGCTCAGCTATTCTGCAAACTTGCTGTTATGGAGTGAAGAGCTGAAAGATTTACGCTAAGAAAGTTGCCCTCAAGGAGAGATGCTAACTGGTTAATGAGACTGATACAAGAGGTGCGTAATATTCCAGTGAATAAATATAATGAATATATTGTTAGATCAATAGTTCAGATAAGGCATAGTGAGATGTGTCATTGCAAATTTAGAAAAGTTCTTCATCCTGTTAACTTAAAGAAACGAGCATTCATCAAAGCAGAAAGTATCTAAGCTCAACACATAGAAGAAATGTCTCTTTAGAAAAATCTTTCAAACATTGCCAACATTTCTAAAAATCTCTGACTTTGGAAAATAAGTTTCCATTTACTTGTTTAATGGTTCTCAAAGATTTATAAAAGGTAAAATAGATTTCCATTATTTATAAGCTGTAAAATTTTGTCGTTTTTGTGTTCTTTATTTTTCTGCTGCATTTATTCCCAGAAGGTCAAGATTAAAATGCACATTAAAAACTATGAGAAAATTAAAGTTCTCTATGAATTTTATGGCCACTTTGACAATTAAAATAGACCAAATAACTTTCCATATAAGATAACCTTAATTAACTCATACTTTACATAAGTAAAATATCTAAAACATTGTTATTATTCTTTCTGTTTAGGAGAAACTCAAATATCTTATATATCTTCTTCAGCAAACCCATTTTAAACTTTTAAGCTTAAACCTATTAGAGCATGATAAATTTCTATTGAAGTATAATAATAGCCTTTAGGATGTGCTGATTAACCCCACTGAATTAAACAATATTTTTATAAATATATTGTTGAGAATGTTGGCATGCTTTTAAAATTGTGCATTTGATTGCCAGGGTAATTTCTGGCAATTAAGATTATCAACATTACCTTTAACAACTAAAAACTGAAATTATCTTTTCTAATTACTTCATATATTGTAACATAAAGATATACACATATTTGTTCAATACTTAAAATTGTGAATATCAGTGCTCAAAGGCATGAAAGATTTTTTAAATACAGATATACAAAAATTGCTCAACAGTATAGCTAGTATAGTAAAACTGTGGACCTTTCTTATGAAAAGATGATTGTTTTATTTTTTAAGATTTTATTTTTTGTTTATTAGAGACAGAGAGAGAGAGAGAGAGAGAGAGGCAGAGACACAGGCAGAGGGAGAAGCAGGCCATGCAGGGAGCCCGATGTGGGACTCAATCCCAGGTCTCCAGGATCATGCCTTGGGCTGAAGGCGGCGCTAAGCCACTGAGCCACCGGGGCTGCCCTGTTTTATTTTTTTAAAACAAGCTAGGTGGCAGGAAATATAATAAATGATTAAATCTTTCTTTTTCAAAATCATTATTGCCAAACACTTTATGAGATCAGATTCTAGTGTGTGTCTTTACTTTCTACGTTGTTTTGTCTGGGCTAACTTGAAGCCAGGTAAATATACTATTCAGCCTCTTAATATCTATGGAAAACCTCCCATAAGCATTTTGGTTGTCATTGAAAAGGAGATTGAAGAGACAGCTCAAAATAAAAATCTTGTCTTTTTTCACCAAATTTATGCCCATCACCTCCCTACCCCAAATACATATTAAAACCGATTAATTCAACCCCACTTCCTTGGACAGTTGCTTCAGAACTCTTTTCTGTCCTTATGTTTTCTTTTTTCTTTTTTTTTTTTTAAATTTATGATAGTCACACAGAGAGAGAGAGAGAGAGAGAAAGAGAGGCAGAGACACAGGCAGAGGGAGAAGCAGGCTCCATGCACCGGGAGCCCGACGTGGGATTCGATCCCGGGTCTCCAGGATCGCGCCCTGGGCCAAAGGCAGGCGCTAAACTGCTGTGCCACCCAGGGATCCCTGTCCTTATGTTTTCTACTTTTAACCCTCCCAGATGCAATGAGATCTCAATATTTTAAGAGATGGGAGACTATTTTGATCAAGGATAGAATATCATGGCTATATCTTTTAATCAGTACAAATACAGACCTGATCTCTGAAAACAGAAGTACTGCCAGAAACACTCTATGATGAAAAAATACATTTAGAAAAAGTAGCCATTCATTCGCTAAAATGAAAATGAAAGACACATGCCTTGAAAATATACCAATTTAAAACTATGCTGTTCTCTCTGAGGCATCCGGTGAATGAAGTGATCTACTTAAATTTTTTACAAGTCTTAGTGATCCTTTGGAAAGTTCAGTCTTGCTTAAATAGTATGCAAAAAAGAGATAAAGGTTTCAGTACTGGATCTGCTTCTGTAACTCATCAGTAAATAACATGCCATTAATATTATTGTATGTTTTGTCTCCTTTTAAAAAATGTTTCCTTTGAAATATAGCAGTGTTACAGAGTAATGGCTTCTCGTGGAGCAAAAGATGACACATAGGCACAGTTTTATACATAAAATTAAAAATGTTAATTAAAACATTAATTTAAAAACATGCCTTAATCACTTTATCTAGCACACTGCCTTCTTTTTGAGGAATAGCAAGTGCAATGAAATCAATCAGACATGTATTCATTATATTCTGCTTATAGTTTGCTATTATATTTTTAAAATACATTGAAAAAGTCAACGTAAGTAATTTTCTTGAACAAATTTCATTAAAGTTAAAACTTGTTTAAGACAGAACACATGAACTATTTCATGTTCATGAAAGGAGGAAAAAGAGATGGGAGCCAAAGCTTATGAGTGCTTAGTATGTACCAGATACTATGCTAGAACTTAAAAAAAAAACAAGACAACTTTTTCTCATGTTTATTTTCACATCTACCATAAAACTAGTATCATTAACACCCTTTGAAGACTTTGAAAAGACCAAAGTTCTAAAATACCACAAAGTTGCTTTGTGGCAAGTCTGGATTTGAGCCCTTGTCTATTTGATTCTAAAACTGACTTTTTTTTTTTTTTTTTACTTAATTTTTATGGCTTCTGAACTAAAATTAGTGTCTCTTAACAAGGTTCATAAGTTCACGGTATTCCTACCACTTTTATGTCTTTAATTTTTCGGATATTTTAACATTGGGGTATAATCTCATTATGAGTTATCATCAAACAATACTCTGTTAACTAAAGTTCTAAAAGTTTCGAAGCAGAGCAAGAGCTAAGCCACTCACCTCAAGCAGGTTGTTCTCAAAATTATTTTTCTTCTTCTTGAATATAAATGTAATGTGTATGGAAAGAAAAAAAAAGCTTTTTATGGATAAAATTGGAGGTTATAATTTTTTTTGAGTCATTAAATTACAATTTATAAATAAAAAATTCTCATTCAAAACTTTAAAACATCCCTAGGCTGTTAATAAAATATGTTTGTTTATAGAAAATGTAATCGTGCTAAATAAGCATGTTAGGTTTATATTATCGCATCTTGTTGATGCTATATAAAACTTTTAGACAAGTGTTTTTATCTTAATTTTATCTGAAAAATTTAATCGCCTAATTATTTTTAATGTCCCTTGGTATTTAACCAGGGGAGCTCTCATTCATATATCCCAGAAGGCATCTGTCAGCTGGTAACATATTTTAAGAAATTTGCCACTTTTTTTTTTCAAAGGTATATCTGCAGTTAAAATGATGTGATTATGTCCAAAGGCTTATTGACATTGAAGTTAAAGGAATAGTTTTCTTGAATATGTGTAATACCATTGCAAAAATTAACACTGAAATGCTACCCATTCAGTAGATATTTATTGAATATTAGTAAGTGAATAATTGAATAATTAGATGAATGGCAGAAGAATAAGGTCTTCATCTTTGTATTTTCTGGCAAAGTTCCCTCTGTATATAATAAATTTCCCCTTATTTCCTCCTGTCAAAATGTTCTTCATGCACTAAAGTCTAGTTCACCAGTACTGTCTCCTTTGAAAGTTTCCTTCCTGTCTCCAGGTGTTGCAAGTATAAATACCAGCAAAACTTTGTTATATTCTGATTTGCAGGTGGGTACAGGTCTGTCTCCTGAGCTAGACAGTAAACTCCTTTAAGAAACCCGGAAGATGCTCAAAAAAATCTATGAGTTTTTAACTGAATTAGATTGTAATAAGTGTTATGCTTTTGTAATTGACCCTAACTAATTGATTTCAGTTTTGTAATACCATAGTTGGCTGAATTTTGAGCATATTTATTTATAGACTGAAGTCAGTTATAATAATGACATTGCACTTGCGTGATATATTGCATACCATATTATTTCTTATGTTGCAGAAGTAATGAACCCATAGTTATTCAGTGGCTATAGCTTGCAGTCAACTAGTTACTCCCATCATGCTCATTGGATTTATATATAGCTAATTATCAATGTGTTTTAGTTTACATGGTGCTGTGACGCAGTTCTTATGGGAGAGTGTCCCATGACACTGGAAGTGTGGTCAAAGTTGAAAGAAGACAGCAATATTTCTTAGGAATATCTACTGAATTAAAGAAAGCCAGAGACTTCTTGGGAGTGATTATATTTGACAAATTAAGTTGAGAATTCATGTCAAAGACTTGACAAGTACATGATGTCCAACTGTGCATGGCATGAGCTTTTTTTTTTTTTTTGTCTTTTCATTCTATTTCATTGAGAACCAAGGTTTATGAAAAGTGTTCAGATACTCTGCTACATCTTTCCTATGTCTTACCTCTAAATAATAGTGGGGAAACTACACAACTGTGGAAGCTAGATCCTGTGCATACCAGGATTATATAGTTCATAGCACATTGCACTGTAATTTTCATTTTCACTGTATTAGTACAATTAGGGTTCAATGTGTGCTTTTTGAATAGATGAATGGAGTAAATGAAATGAATGAATAGATGATTGGTCTATTTGTCAGCTGCTATGTTCAACTCTTGCTGTGCTTTCTAGTAACTGGTCACACAGCAGTATGAATTCCCAAAACCACAATGGAAGGATGAGAGGACAGGCGTGTTGCATAGTGTACACTAGTGAAGAATGGAGAATCCATTGTGTTTATAGATAGCCATCCCTGCTATTTGTGACAACACAGGTATCATTTTATGTAAAGATCCCCTTCATGCTAGGTGAGATAAAGCTGCATATCCTGAAGATCACATTTAAATGAATTCTCTTCAGTGATAGTTGTAATGTGACAAGTGCAGGTATTGGGTCTTGTTTAATTTCATCTAGAGTTATACATAATGCTGCACTTAAACATATACTAGCATTAAAAACCTATATTTAAATTAATTAAATATAACTTATAAAATATAAATTTGATTAGATAGAATATTAATATATTATGTATAATAAATTAATACAAATACTTTATAAACATGTATCATACATAATATTATATTTTATATTTTTATATATATATATATAGAGAGAGAGTGTGTGCACATGTGTGTGCATATTATATAAGTAACAAAAAGAATGAGGGACTGCCCCTGGGTAGTAAGCTCTTAAAATAATGACCACAGAGTAATTATCAGAGATAGTGAGATACAAATAGTTAGCAGAATGTAGAGTAGCCCATAAAAGACAAGAGAAGTTATTTGCCAATGTCAGTGTCCCTATGGAATGGTTAGATATGTAATGAATGACTTGGAAGGTCATCTAATTCAAAAGTCTTTTTCTAAGCAAAACTTTCAAATCTTACTAAATGATTTTTCGCTAATATACTATATGCATATATATATATATATATTTTAAAGATTTACTTATTTATTTATCAAAGAGAGAGAGGCAGAGACACAGGAGGAGGGAGAAGCAGGCTCCATGCTGGGAGCCTGACGTGGGACTCGATCCCGGGACTCCAGGATCGCGCCCTGGGCCAAAGGCAGGCGCTAAACCGCTGAGCCACCCAGGGATCCCCTATATGCATATATATTATATATATACACAAATATAGGGTGGTTCCATTCTAGAATCATCTAGAAGTTCTCGTATCCAGTGCTAGTGTTTCCTAGCCAGCTGCTCTGTCTATAGATGAGAATGTATTGAAGACTTAGAAGCAGACCATCTTTCTCATGGTCTTAAATGTTTGGAACAAAGAAAGGGACTGGACAGCTACATTAACCTTTATAAAAAAAACTTTTTTTGCGACCTACATTCCTAGGACTACCCACTTTGTGCCGAAATTTTGCTTTCTGAGAGTCAGCTTGTGAAATAATCAGAGTTCCTACATCTAAGCTTCTGAGAACCTCTATAGTTAAGAGAAAGAGTATTTTTAAAGAACAGTCAAATTTTGGGATTATTATTGCTCTGTAGGGTATTAAATAGCTTTGCATCTTAAAAAAAAATAAGACATATCCCTATGTATTGGTTGAATAAAAAGAAAATCTTGGCAAAGGGAAAAGACTCATTTGCTTGTCTAGTTCATTTTAACCTCACAGCTTAACATTTTGATTTGTAAAGTACAAGCTACTTAGAGAGCTGAACGGCATACTTTTTTCATTTAGTATTCCAGCACGTTCTTGAAACAAAGTGAACCAGCAAATGATTTTGCCCTTTCATGAATAAAAGAAGGTATAATGAAAAACATTTCATCATAATAGTACTTGTAGTAAAGAAATTTTTCCAACATATAAAATATCAACAACTTTAACTTGAAGAATAAAAGCTTGTTTCTATTCTATTGTACTTAGCAGTGAACCACTAAAAGAATTTAAAGCAAACTTTCTAATATACTTAAACACTTTCTTACTAGTTATTACACTGCTATAATTGAAATATTGAGTACAATTAAATATTAGTAATTGCCTCATTTTGATTAATAGTTCATTGTAATCATTTTTGGCAACAAAATGCAGATCTGTTGTATATTATAATATTTTAGCCTCTGATTTTTTTGTGACAGATATTTATGAAGTAAAAATAGAAGCAGAGATTAATCTGAGAGGTAAAAAAATGGAGTATTTGAAATAATCCATTGTTGAATAATCTAGGTGTATTTGAAAAACATAATCTTGATTCATTTTAGTTTATTTAAAGAAAGTTCTTTGAAAGCTGGGCATTCTTACAATGGCTCCTGGTCTTAAGATTCAAAATAAAATCTCATCTATAAAAATATACCAGGATTATGTATCAAATATTTAATGTAATTATAGAGAGTCTCTAACTACTTCTAAAATGCATTGGCATTCAGTAGCTTTTAGAAGTGTTTTAGAGCCTTCCAGGATTTATTTTGAGTTTTTAATCAAAACGAAATGGATGTACAAGTACAGCAAAGACAGTGACTGCTCAGAGGGTTTCATATACCCTTTGGTTCATTTCCAGTGCAACATTCAGTCATACTTACTGTTTGCACTTCATCAGTCCTCTCCCCACAGATGGGCTTCTTGTTTGAGGCTGCATCCTCATAGAGAGGAGGCTTATGACAGAGGAGTTGCCATATATAAATTCACATTCCCTGCTGCCTCAAATGGACCAGGGTGCTTCCATATGTAGATGGTGACGATGATGAACATTTATTTTTCTGAACATTTACAAAGTTGTAAGATCCTTACTCAAGGTTGAATTATGACTTATGATAAAATATCATTAATAGTTTCTTTTTTCTTTTTCTTTAGGTTAGAGATAGAAGTTTCTTCCTAATGTATTTAAGAAAATTTGATATCAGGAAGGATTTAAGCAAAAACTTTTAAGGAAGGAGATTTCATATTGCCACATCCTCCCTTGATATTTGGGGAAAGGCAAGATTAATTTAATCTATTGTGTTTAAGGAAAATGAGTAATTGCATTCTCTGTTACGAGGATGAAATCGTTACAAAGTTGGTCCTGGGAGTTTTTTAGCCCTTTTTTTTTTTTTTTTTTTTGATTTACACTAAAATGAATGCTCACTATAATCATGAGGATAAATACTAACAGTAGTTACTATATGAATATTTTCAAATGTCTTATGTGAAACATCAAAATACTTAACATATGTTGCTGATTTATAAATCATAGTCATTTATTTTAAAAAGAATTTAACATTTTAGTTTTAATTCAGGTAACAAGTACTTTTAGTTTACTTACTTAAAATTTTTAGCAGTACTTTTGAAAGTGTTTGCCAGTTATTTGAAATATAAATGTAAGACCAAACACTACAAAATATTTATGACTTTTGATGAACTGTTGTTGTCTTTATTTCTTTACGAGTATGTTGAAATAAATATGAGGGATAGCGTATTTATCTTTAATAAAGATAAAATGTGCATGTGCTTTTGGGGGCTAGGCAGGATAAGCTGGATAAATTTAATTTTCTATTCTTTTCAAGAACAATCATAAATATGTTTTATTTTCTCTTTTAGTTTTCTTGTGTATTTTTATAATTGCATATGTAACATCTGCTACTTTCAGATGCCTTCGCTTCCTTTTCGTGACGCCATGTCTCCGTGGGGAACCACTAGGACTTACTAGCGTGTTTTGTGTCAGTATGGTAGCAATGAATTTTTTCGGTCTTTGATTGAAAATGTTTTGGTTTTCACCTTGCTTTTAAAGCTATTTTCATTTGTTCGAGTATTCTATATTGGGAATTATTTTCTTTCAATACTTTACAGACACCACCCAATTGACTTTCGACTTCCATCATTTCTGTTGAGAAGTCAGCCATTGGTCTGACTGTTGTTCCTCTGAGAAAGGTGTGTTCTTAATTTTTTATTGGTTTTATAAGTTTTTTTCTTAGTCTTCTGTCTCTGTAGTCTTCCAATAATGTGCTTACATGATCTCTTTGAATTTCTACTGCTTGACATTTGGAATGGTTCTTTATAATGGATTCATAAATTTCACCAGTTTTGAAAAATTCTTGGTCACCTCTTCAGATATAGTTGGGCACTTTCCTTTCTTTTCCCTTAAGAACTCCAATTATACATTTTTGCCTTTTTACTCTGTCATATATCTAGTGGTCTTTTCATTCTTCTTATAATGCATTTTCCATCCATTTTTGCTCTCTCTGCTATAATCTGGTTAATTTTTGTAGTCTTATTTTCCTTTCATGAATCTTCTTTTTTTTTTTTTTTACTATGTCCTATCTGTTGTTAAACTAATTTAATGTTATTAATTTCAATTATTACATTTTTCACTCTCAGTATTTTAATTTGATTCTTTTAAAATAGATTTTAGATCCCTCATAAAATTTTCAATTTTGCCATCTTATTTCTGAGTATTTTTGAACAACACATTCAGTTTAAAGTCTGAGGCTAATAACTACAATAACAAAGGCCATGTGTTGATATGTTTCTCTTAACTTTTTATTAGAATGCCTCACAGTTTTTTATTTAAAGGTGGAAAATGGGGGCCGCTTGGTGGCTCAGCAGTTGAGTGTCTGCCTTTGGCTCAGGTTGTGATCCTGGGGTCCTGGAATCGAGTCCTGCATCAGGTTCCTCCCTCTGCCCTATGTCTCTGCCTCTCTATCTCTCATGAATAAATAAATAGAATCTTAAAAATCTGCCCTATGTCTCTTCCTCTTTCTCTGTATCTCTCATGAATATAAATAGAATCTTAAAAAAAATAATGTATATCAAAAATTATAGAGGGCAGCCTGGGTTGCTCAGCGGTTTAGCGCTGCCTTCAGCCCAGGGCCTGATCTTGAGACCTGGGATTGAGTCCTATGTCAAGCTCTCTGCATGGAGCCTGCTTCTCCCTCTGCATGTGTCTCTGCCTCTATCTCTTTCTGTCTCTCATGAATAAATTAATAAAAAATTTTTAAAAATTATAGAAAAAATTATAGCTTTGCCATCCTCTCCCAAAGAGGTTATGCCCTATTCTCCAACAGGCAGCTAGAATGGAAATAGACATCTTAATCCAATCATAAGCTGAGCTGATCAGAGGCTAATTTTCAGACTTTGCAAGTCTCTGAATCCCTGGTTGACCCCAGTAATACATGATAGGGTCTCAGGGTCTAAGAATCTTGGATATTTAATAAGACTACTTCTCATTGCAGCTTCCATAATAATGAGTTTTGTCTTTGAATTTTTGTGAGATTGATGAATACTTCGCTCTAATTTTCAGCAGCTTTCTGATAATGTCTTATTTTCTTGCAAAGCTTAAGATTTTAACAAATGCTTTGAGAAGAGTTCTTGAGTGTGACACTTTTATCAATCTCCCTTTTTTCTAGGCTATAGGAACCTTACATTCTTGTTGCCTTGGCGAATGCCTTGAGGGGAAACATGATTTATAGACGGTCAGTTCACTTCTCTATGGCTCCTCTCCATCTGAGATCTTGGCTCCCCAAGTTAGTTAGGTCTGCAGCAGTTCTTTAGATAGAGGGTTCTTTCTTTGTTTACATTTTCCAGCTTTTCTAAATGTTATCAGAAAGAATGTTAATCCACTATATGTCATTCTGTCATAGTTAGAGATGGAAGTCATCTTTTATACTTGGACTTCAATGCTGAAAAATTTTGTGAAAATGTTTAAAAGAAAGCAACTGTACTCATATAGAATAGTATAGATATGTAATTATACCCATAGAGAGATGACTATGGCAAAAGAGTTCTAGAATTTTTAACCTTACTTATTTATTTGTGTGGAAGTATCAACATTATTCTTGAATGATTAGTAAGTCTTTGACACTAGAAACTAAACCATTTTAAAGTATTTTGTATAAAATAATTCATAACAAAATCAAATTAATCTGGCACAAATCAATTATAATTAAGTTCCAATTAATAGCTCTTTCTTACTGAATAGCAAACACACTATTAACAGAACAAAAAGTAAAGGCAATATAATGCAGTAGCAATTTGACCTCTTCATCACTGAGGTTAGATATTTTTCAGGCCTGTGGTTTTCTAAGTAATCTTCATTTCTCTCACTTGAAGTCCATTATAAAAATCCTATTTATTGCTCACTGGTGTTTGTGTTATAGCTATAACTGCTACTGTTAAAATTACCTGATATATTTCCTTAAAGATATTCTTCAGATATACTACATTATTGTATCACACCAGATAATGTAAGTTGACATCATTCAAACTTGCTTATGAAACAGTATTTCTGGTTTTATCATCAATATCATTGCAGCATATTATTAATATATCTGCTCATTGTTTTCATTTGATCCAAATCAGGCCTTGTTTACCCTGAGATATGCATTTGTCTATTTTAATCTTTGCTCAAGGGATGTAGGAGGGCATGAGGGTAATGCTGAATTCCCATTATAGACTTGACCATGGTTGGATCCCAAAATGATACGGGGTCAGCTCTGTTCTGAGAAAAGTTGTCAATGCTGAATCTTTTGGGCTAGAGAATTGAGTTTTTTTCATAGTGTCTTCTGCTTTAATATTGGCTTTAAGTATAATGAGGCCCCAGTGGATGGCCTGAGTAAAGGTTTACTCAGAAGATTGTGAGGAGTTAAATTTAATTCTAGACCCAGTACTGGTCAGTTGTGTCCCAGAAGGGAGATCCAAATTTGTTTGGGCTGACATTCCTAATCTGTCCCTAAACCCAAGATCTGAAGCCATAGCTGTGACCATGGTCCTTAACACTACCATCTCCTATGATGGAAAGGAGTTCATCTCATGGCCAACAGCAGGTACACCATTCTACTTCAGGAGAACCCATCTTAAAGCCAGGCTTTCCTTCTAGTGGAAGATCTTGGTCACCAACCCTGAGATTCATCTAAGTTGTTGTGTGTATCAATAGCTTATTATTTTTAGTTCCTTAATATTCCATGGTGTGAATGAAACAAAATCTTCATATCATTGGGATGACAACATGGACAAGCTGGAAGGCATAATGATCTAGGAATTTACTTTCCCCTGAGCTACCTTCCTATCAAGGACCTGAGCGTCTGCAACTGCACACCAAGCTCCTACCCAAGAAGCCCATAGATTTCATGTAACTGGGAATTGAGGTCTTTGTAATGGGACTTAAGACAATATCCTGATACATCTGGAGGGAGGTAACCAAGCTTCTCCAAAAGTTGTAGGGTGCCATCTGGAGGACTTTGGGGCTATAACCCAAGACTGGCCTTAAGGAAAGAGCAGATGTTGGAGGTCTCTCAAACCTGACTCAGAGTATCATCTCATTTCTATGTCACAGACGTATAGTTCTTAATTCTTCTTGGCCTGAGTACTTTCTTTTATCTCCACACATTGTGTAGATTTGCCAGAAAATCATCATGCCACTTTTCTCTTGTTTTTACTAATGACCAAGAAAACCTCACAGACTTCCCTGATTTGCTTGAAGGCTTTCTTGGAAAATTACTTCAGTAACCTTTTAGTCATCTCCTAACTGGATCTATTTTTCCCCAGGATAATAGGATAGGGATTGAAGTGTGATACTGGAGAGGCCTGCTGTGTTTTACTTCTTATCTTTTTAGGGTGCTCTCAAAGCCTCTTGATGTGCCCTCTGTGAAGACCAGGTGCTCTACAGGCAACAAGAATGATGTGGACAGGAACCTGAATACCTCCTTCATGTATTTCACCTTGCCCCTCTACCTTTCCTGTCTGCTATTTTTATGTACCATAATGGTCCAGAGATGCTGCTGTGTGTATTAAAGATTTGCAGTTCATCTATTAAAGATTTTTCCATTTAAGTTTTTTGAGGGCCCCTCAAATTTATACTGTACATATTTTTCTTTACAAACATCAATTTCAAGGCATAACTACTACATAATGTCAAGCCCTCCAGACTGAAATTCTCAACCCTACTGAGCTCAATTTTCTTGAGTGTTTCCTAAAGAATGACACGCCTAATATAATTTTTCTTCACATCTTTTTCCCATCTCTTGTTTTGTGATAATGTGTTTGCACTTAACATCACAATGCAATCCCTCCAGTACACAGTTAAGCATGCTGAGTTGCTAGCTGGCTTTTAATGATTCTGAGATTTCAACCAGCTAAGAACATGGGAAGTTTAAAGTGCTCTCCTAGTGGCTAGAATGGAGTTTTCCAACTTTATTCTGAAAATAGTAGCAAAGTAGCATGGGTTAACATTTAATAGCTTATTGGTCTATGGCAGGCCCTGGGCTGATTGGTTTACTTTTTTTTTTTTTTTTAAGAGATTTTATTTATTTATTTATTTATTTATTCATAGACACACACACACACACACACAGAGGCAGAGACACAGGCAGAGGGAGAAGCAGGCACCATACAGAGAGCCTGACGAGGGACTCGATCCCGGGTCTCCAGGATCACGCTCTGGGCTACAGGCGGCGCTAAACCACTGCGCCACCGGGGCTGCCCTGATTGGTTTACTTGTATTGTCTTATTTTATTAGCCTCGTGACAACTGTCCTCATCTTCATTTTGCAGATCAGGAAGTTAAAGGCTTAACTTAGGACAGTTAAGAGAGCTTTTACAAGTCACATAATTAGTATGTGGTATAGCCCTGAATTTAACCCAAATCCTACACATTCTCAAACCAAGTTTCAAGTATTATACTATAGTTTGAAATCTGAGGCATTCTGTCACTGTACCCTTGTAAGCAGCCTCTACAAGCCTTTCGTTGTTTACTGGTCTTAGCACATATAACACAATGTTTCTAAGACTTTTGAGATTTTATAATACTTGCTATAGCACTTGTTAAGGTACTAACTTTTTAAGGACTGGTTTTAAATCCAATTGTACAATGCCTAAAGAAACAAAGTGTCTTTATTCATTCCTTTTTGTGTCTCTTCATTTATCAATGTCAATTTCAGGGGAAAAAATCAAATTTTTATCTTTCTTCCCCCTTTTAAGCACACTTTAAATATGATTGTTACAAGGTCTGCCTCTTGATTTATATTTTTATTTTTTTACGGATACCATCTGTAACCCCCAGAAACCATTCATTTGTTTTCCATCACTGTGATTTGTCATTTGAGGATGTAATACAATTGAAATCATACAATATTTGACTTTTTGAGATTGGCTTCTTTCATTGAAGATAATGCTCTTGAGGTTCATATAAGTTGTTGTGTATAACCATAGTTCATTCCTTTTTGTTGATAGTATTCCAGATGTGGATGGACTGCACACTGTGAATGGTTATTCACACACTGAAGGACAACTGGGTGGTTTCCAGGCTTTTGCCATTACCAATAATGCTGCTATAAACATTTGTGTACACATGTTTGCATGAACATAAGTCTTCATTTATCTGGGAAGCATGCCCAGAGTATAATTGTTGAGTCATGTTAGTTGCATGTTTAGATTTTTTAAAAACTGCTACACTATTTTTTTTTTTTTTTGCTATATATTTTTTAGAGTGTCTATACCACTTTACATTCCTAGGAGCAATATACGAATGATCTAGTTTATTTTATTTTTTTTTATTTTTATTTATTTATGATAGTCACACAGAGAGAGAGAGAGAGGCAGAGACACAGGCAGAGGGAGAAGCAGGCTCCATGCACCGGGAGCCCGACGCGGGATTCGATCCAGGGTCTCCAGGATCGCGCCCTGGGCCAAAGGCAGGCGCCAAACCGCTGCGCCACCCAGGGATCCCTAGTTTTTTCATTTCCTTAGCAGATCAAGGTGTGGTAAGTTAGGGTCACGTAACATCCTTACTTTAGTGTCATTATTATTTCTTACTTCCATCATTCCTCTAGTAGTGACATCTCATTGTGGTATTAATTTGCATTTCTCTAATGGTGAATAATATTAAATATCTTCTTTTGTGCTTACTTACATCTGTATATTGTTTTTGGTGGAATATCCCTCAATGTCTTTTGTATATTATCTAATGTTTTGTTTTTGTTTTCAGTGTTGAGCTTTGCAAGTTTTTTATATATTTAAATATTGGCCGTTTATCAGATATGGTTTGCCATTATTTTCTTCAAGTCTGTGGTTTGTCGTGTCATCTTCTTGACAAGATCATTTGCAGAGCAAATGTTTTTATTTTGATTAAATCCAACATATGACCTCTTTCTTTCATACCACATTTATTTTTTTAAAAAGAGAAAATAAGGCATCAAGGTGCCTGGCTGGCTCAGTTGGTTAAGCGTCTGCCTTCGGCTCAGGTCATGGTCCCAGGGTCCTGGGATTGAGCACCACATAGGCCTCCATGCTCAGTGAGGAGTCTGCTTCTCCCTCTCCCTCTGCCCCTCCCCACTGCTCATGCTTGTTCACTCTGTCTTCCTCTCTCAAATAAATAAATAAAATCTAAAATAATAATAATAATTAATAATAATAATAAGGCATAGAGAAAACAAAAGATTTCCCAAATTCTCATAGCAAAGAAAACTAGTTTATTGCCTCCATCACTTGCTTCTGGTTACAGTGTTCTATAGATGGGTGTCTCAATGATCCTATCCCTATCTATCTGCTCACTTCTAGACTATTAGTATTTGTTTATATACAGGTTTAGAATAAGGTAAAAATTTGTCTTGATTAAATATACATTTGCTTATTATGACCCTCTGTGTAAATCATGTTATTATATACCATTAAGCACAATATCAACTGTTTTTTATTTTATTCTGTATCAGTTTTAAAGTTTTTTGCAATGCCTCACTTTGGATCACTATACAAAATTTTTGCTTGTGTGGTGACTAGTATTAGGTGAGTCTGTCTTGAGTTACAGATTCCAGGTGAATTGTTTGCTTGAGTAGCAAAAAAATTTCCATTAGGAATTTATCTGAATTTGTAGAGGAGATTCCTGGCAGTCTGATACTTCACTCTATAATGATCAGTATTCATATGGCAAAAGAATGTTACTTGTTTCCAGTTGTAGACCCAAATTTTAGACAAAAGGTGGAAAGCCATCTTTGGTGTGGGATCTACTGGAAATGTTATAAAGTTGAAAATGTGTAAGTAAATTTGTAGTTCACTAAAGTCAGAGGTGGAAATTAAAATGACAAGAGAACATTAAATATAAATTTATGGATACTATTTAAGTAATAGTACTCTAAAACATACAATAGTTTGGGCCATATGAAGCTGCCTGTCTCTGGTCCTTTTTTCACACACCAATTGATATGATTCAACCAGGTACCAAAAGAATTGTCATCATTAGATTGTTAGAGGGCCGAGTTAGGGGAGGTTGAGGAGAGATGGTGTAACTGAACTAGGCCTTTGTCATTCATTGCAAGACATCAATGTAAGTGTCTATAGAATCACATTAAAATATTTTTCTTACAAAGTTTATCTTTTTTAAGTATTTTTTTTCCTTTTTAAGTATTTACTTTCTAATACCAGCCAAATCTATACTTGCAAGTATCTAAATTTTTTTAGTTTTATTGAGATATAATTAATAAAATTATATGATATTTAAAGTATACACTATGGTGATTTCATATATATATGCAATATGAAAAGATTCCTTCCATGTAGTTAATTAACACATCCACTACCACACATATTCATCTTTTTCTGTTTTATTTTGTGCTGATGAGAACATTTATGATCTATTCTCTCAGGAAACTCAATAATTACACAGTAGAGTTTTATCAAGTGTATTCACCATGTTATACATTAGATCCTCAGACCTTATTTATCTTAGAGTAAAAGTATGTATCCTTTTACCAACCTCTTTGTTTCCCCCACCTCCACCCCACAGGCCCTGGCAACCACTTTTATACTCCCTATTTTTATGAGTTTGACTTTATTTAAATTCCACACATTTGTGAGATCACACAGGTTTTGTCTTTATCTGTCTGGCTTGTTTACTTAGCATAATACCATCGAAGTCCATCCATATTTTCTTAAATGTCAGGATTTCCTTCTTTCTCATGACTGAATAATAGTCCTGTGTGTGTGTATGTGTGTGTATCTTGCATCTTCTTTATCCATTCATCCCTTGATGAGCACTTAGGTGATTTCTGTGGCTTGATTGTTGTGAATAATGCTGCCACAAATACAGGAGTTCTGGTAACTCTTTGGTGTCCTCTTCTCATTTCCTTTAGATAAATGCCCAGAAGTAGGATTGCTGATTATATGGAAGTTCTATTTTTAATTTTTTTAGGAAAAAAATATTTTTCAGTAAACACTTCTAAATATCATTTTTATAGTATTCACATGAATTATTCCTAATTGTTAATAATCCTCATTTGAAGCACTAACTTCCTAAGTAAGATCTATTGTATAATACAGCGAGAAATATTTTTTCCTGTGGTACCAGATACTTGGCAACAGTAACAATGAAAAATAGCAGAATTAAATAATTGATTTCTTCTGCAATCGAACTCTATTTGATTTGATTAACCTTCTCTGCATTTTCACTGACATAATTTGTCAACAAAGTTGTAGAGAAGAACAAAACAAATCAAGACACAAGAAAATGCGTATTATTTTCTGGTTGCAAAAATTCTGCTTAAGGTAAAATTTGTCTGAAAATTAATTATTGATGGTCCGACTAATAAAAAGATCGTATTTCAGACTCAGATGTGATTGATTTTACAGTAAATTACCCCAGGAGGATGGAATGTTCTGGTTGCTGGAATATTATGGTTAACAGCATTTGAGAAAAAGGATAGCATGATGACACACTTCCAAAATGTCTGTCATTTAAATTGCCCTAAACCACCCTGGCTGTGTGGAAGGAAGTGATTAAAAGCCTCAGATTTGATGTTACATAGACCTTAGTTTGAATCTTGACCCTCACATTCACTAGCTGGATAACCTTTTATAAATCACTTAATATCTCTGATCCTCAGGTTTCTCATCTATAAAATGAGGATAAAAATATCCAATTTACAATGCAGTTGGCAAGATATATATAAAATAATATATCACAGTGTCAGCTATATAATAATGCCGTGCCCCCACCAAGCATAGGGTCATAGCCAGTAATTTATTACTGAAACTTATTTATGGATATTGAGTTATAGCTTACAGGTTGTTTTTAATTGAGTGATTGTAACTTTTTCATTGAAATCATGCTCTCTCTAATGGCTAGAAATGTAGGTTAACTGGATATGCCTGCATTATGAAACAAGTAATGCCCTTGACCCTAACTGTATCACATAAGCCTTATTTTTTTTTCTTTCAGATTTTGTTTATTGATGAGAGACACAGAGAAGGAGAGACATAAACAGGGAGAAACAGGCTCCCTGCAGAGAACCTGATGCAAGACTCCATTCCCAGGACCCTGAGATCATGCCCTGGGCTGGAGGCAGACACTCAACCACTTAGCCACCCAGGTGTCCCATGTATCACGCAAGCTTTAAAGAGAGAGAGATGTGATGTGGTCAGAGTACAGTGTTGAAGACCCAAAACTCATGGCTTCTGCTAACGTCCTTCCCACTGTTTTGCAGTGGAGCAAGGCTGCCTTTGAAGGGAAAAAGTCAAGAAAAACAGAGCACATGATTGGTTCCATGAGGAAGTATGTAGAGCAATAGGGTGTCCAGATATCCTGTTGGTGGCAATCTCTGCGAATTCTTCTGGTTATTGGCCTAGTAGTAATAGCAATAATCCCAATACTACTAGTGGTTAATATTTATTCAGCACGTAATATGTGCTTTTATGCATATTACCTAATTTAATTCTCACATTAGTCTTATGAGATAAGTTCTGGTAAGATCTTAACAGACAGTAGCTAAGAGCATGGTTTCTGACTTACTAGATAGCTCTGCCACTAACTAGCCATGTCACTTCGGGATAAGCTATTTATAAAATTGAAGCCCCTGATTCTTCTTCTGTAAATGGGGAATATTTTATCATGGGTGAGGGCACTGAAACTTTAAGTCTCAAGGCCTTGCAGCAAGTATGTACAAGTCTAGAATGTTTATCTTGGTTTATATACTCCTCTAACTTCCCCTCAGTACTTCTCCCTGTATAAGAATAAAGATGTATGCTTAAAATGTGGCACATAGAAAAGTGGACATTGTCTATTGTCTATAATACTGATTTGTGTCAGGACAAAGAAAAGGTAAATTGCATACAACATAATCATTTTGATACTTTATCTTTTCAAATAGAAAAAAATTCTAAATTTTTCATTAGAGAAAAAAGTATGTAACAAGCCATCTAATATGAGTTATTTTATTCAACTGACATGTATTTGAGTAATTACTAAGTGCCAGACAGTGTTTATTTAGACTGTGTAATCCAAGAGTTTGACTCTGCCACTATAACTTTACAATTTGATTTTTTTAAAAAAAATTGGTCTAGCATCTAGGTCAGGACACATCAGATTGCTAGGTTATGCCCTAGAATTTCTGGTTCAGTGATCCTGGGGTAGAGCATGGGAATTTGCATCTCTAACAACTTTCCAGGTGATGTTGATGCTTCTGATCACACACTGAGGACAACTGGTCTGGATCAGTGGTCCTCCATCTCAACGTTGTAGCATTCTTGTGTGATCAGATATGAAGTTTGGTGCAAAGAATTCATTATTAAATATAAAGTAGCAGTGTTTGGAGAAGATATAATTGAACATTAGAGCATATTTATATTTATCCTAACAATATCACTCCTAATATATAAATCAGTGTCCTGGGAATTGGGCATAGGAATATGCCACACATGTGAAGCCATCCATCTATATGTTGATTTGAAAAATAAGTTTGAGAGTAGCTAGAGTAAAAACATTTAAGTTACTGTCCACTTTCTTTTTGGTTCTCCTTGTTACTGTAATAGCAAATTGTCCAGTGAATTGTGCTGCAATCAGTATCTTGGGTGTTGTCAAGGGCTAGCAAGACTTGGTGGGAAGAGGTGTGATCGAGTATGCAAGATAAGAAACCCGTAGTGTTTGTACGCCATTGCAAAGATGTAAGAGCAAGAAAGGATAAGGGCAGTAACAAGATTTTGGACAAGACCACAGGTACAGACCATTTTGCCTTTGAAGAAACACCTCAAAGCCTCTAATATTAGAGAGAGGGTTGGCTGAGAATGGAGGACTTGGGATAGTCATAGACCATGTTTCAGTGAAACTGAAGATGCCCTTGCTTCCTGAGAAGGAAGGAATGGTGATTTTTAGGAGGCATAAGTGAAAATTAAAAACTTACAAGAATCACCAAAGAGAATGGAAAGTCAGCTGATCAAACAAAAGTATTGACTATTGACTGACAACTTTGAGAAGGTAAATGTCAGGGCAGCCCGGGTGGCTCCGCGGTTTAGCGCTGCCTTTGGCCCAGGACATGATCCTGGAGACCCAGGATTGAGTCCCACATCAGGCTCCCTGCATGGAGCCTGCTTCTCTATCTGTGTCTCTGTCTCTCTCTCTTTTTCTCTATGTCTCTCATGAATAAATAAATAAAATCTTAAAAAAAAAAGAAAATTGATGTCAGAGTGTTAAACATTTGCATGCATTCTTTGATGTTTAGTGTTATTTTTTTTTTCTTGTAGCAGCAGTCAGTATATAGGATATATAAGAAAAAAAATCAGAAATTAGAATTTATCCAAGATTGATCCGATGTGGTAAAGAGAAAAAAGTATAACCTTAGTCACTTTATACTTATCTAAAGATGCTACAATGGAATCTATGTCAAAGAGAGACTCAGAGGCAAGAAACTTAACACAAGAAATATGACAAGAACACATTCTTGCATATCTTAGAATTTAATTAAGAAAGATGAGGAATGTAACCTATTTAGTGTGACAGTTTTTGTGGTTTAGAAGTTGTAGAAAATCGTTTTCATGAAATGGCTTGATTGTTTTTGACTCTGTACCAGTAGCATAATTCTTATTTAAAAACTCAATGGGCAGTGTTTTTGTTTTGTCAATATATTAAGCAATGATTCCCCTTAAATAAAAACATATAAAACTGTAAAACCAGGGATGCCTGGGTGGCTCAGCGGTTGAGCATCTGCCTTTGGCTCAGGGCATGATCCCGGAGTTCTGGGATCGAGTCCCACATCGGGCTCCCTGCGTGGAGCCTACTTCTGCCTGTGTCTCTGCCTGTGTCTCTGCGTCTCTCTCTGTGTCTCTCATGAATAAATAAATAAAATCTTAAAAAAAAACCTGTCAAAACCAGTTTGGAGTAAATCTGACTTAAAGTATTCATAACACAGTTGAGGATTGGAAACAAAAGATTTTGGAAAGTGGATAAGAGTAACAAAGTTAAATATCTTGTCAATATTGCACTCAGAATATTTGAAAATCAGGTAACAATGTAGAAGATATGTGAATCACTTTTATCTTTGGGTGAAAAATGTGCTAATATTTATGTAATTTGGACTAATATTGCAATATTAGTGACAATACTGTTCAATTTTATAAATCTTCCAGGTGTAACTGATTTTATGAAAAGTAACACCTTGGGTAGAAGCATGCAATATACTGACTTTTTTCATTAACTATCCCTCAACTCTGTCATGCTGAATTCCTTTTTCCTGCCGGGAAATGGCAATGTAATTTTTTTTCAGTCACATTCAATTATTCTAGCAGTGTAGCTGACTTCCAATACTCAGTCATGCTTGTTTTCTAATGCTGTTCATATCCTATTCACTTAAAACCTTTTCTTCAAATTATCAAGTTACAGCTATTAGGCAGTTGAGCCTTTAAAAAAAAAGTTTGTTCAATAATTGATTTTATACTAAGTATGAATTCAAGTAAATATTATTTAAGTCTAAATACGATGTTAAATATTGAAGCTTCCTCTTTGAGTATTTTGAGTTGTAAAAAGTTCAAGTTGATACTATGTTAGTTGAAATTAATTGCATCTATTTTATTTAAGTGTAATAAATTTACGAAGGACATGTAGATGTAACATGAAGGTAAATAGTATTCCAGTAAATGAAAAATATTGATATTATAAGCTCAATTATAGAAAATTATATTTAATTATAACTACAGTAAATTTTTAGCACTTTGTAGGTTTTTCTTACTTAAATATAGCCTACTCCTCCTTGATAAATTACAAAGAAAATAAGAAAAATTTAAAATTACAACCTCAATTTTTGTTGAAATTTGAAAACAGTTAAGACCCCAAAAAGCTAAAGGAATGAAGGATTATGGGAAGCACGGGGCACCATGAGAGAAGATGGCAACAAATCTTGTAAAGATGCACTCTTCTTACAGTTGAGGGACTAAACCTTGAGATGCAAAAAATATCTAATTTCTAACGCTGAAAAAAAGTTGTAGTTGCACCTAAAGGTGGCAGGTGATCTCACAGATCCAGATCTCACAGATCCACTCAAAAGACTATCTGTCTCTCTGGCAGAGAAGGAAGAGAGAACAACCATTTTACTTTGAAAATCTCTCAGCTGCTCATCTTCACTGCCTATAAAGAAAGACATTAACAAACCAACTAAATGTCCAGATGGTTGCCAAAGTTGTTCTGGTACTTTTATTAGGCAAATGCCATATGAATAGCTTGTCCCAGTAAAACAGCGGTTGATGATAAGTTAAAAATGAACCAGTGCGGAAGCTATGCAAATATATTACAGGAAAATAATGAGAAAGAGGCAAGAAGATAAAATTAGTAGAAGAGGGATGCATACTAGAAATGTATGATGAGCAGGAGCAACTGACATTTTACTATGAGTTTAAAAATAATGCCTGTGAAGCAAGTTCACAAACCAGTAACAAAGGCGCATGGAAAGAGGATGATGAGTCAAGAAAAAAAAAAAAAGAACTGAGCAGACAAGACTAAGAAATAAAAAAAGAAAGAAAGAAAGAAAAAGCAAGCAAGAAAGAAAGAAAAAACCAAGAAAGGAGAGAAGCTATAAGGAGCAGGAATAGATACTATTGCCAAAAGAATAAGAGAGATGATAGGAAAAAAGAAGAAAAATGTCTAAAACTAAAACAATTATAAATAAAGGATTTTTAAAGGCTTGGATGGAAAATGAAATACAGATTATACTCTAGCTTTCTAGGACTAGAGTGAGTTACCATGGTGTACGTTTTATCCTCTTTTACTTTACACTTACTGTCTTTATATTTAAATTGCATGTTCTTGAAAGCAGCATATAGTTTGGTATCAGTTTGTATCAAATCTTAGTCTCTGCATTTTAATTATTACCGATTGAGGCAATAAAATCTTGACTGAAGAGGGATCTGGGTGGTTCATCACAGTGATTCCCCCAAACTCCTAACTACAATTATAAAGAGCTCCCTAGAGTTATTTAATTGTTAATATGGGGCATGCTTCTTTTCTCTATAATAGCCATTTGCACTAGGTACCATTTCTTCCACTCCCAAAGATTCACAAAGCAAATACTAATGTAATTTCCTTAGACAGGCCCATGTCCTTAGACATGGCCCTTCCTTAGACAGACATGACCCATGTTTTCATTTTCATTTCAGTTTCATTAAAGATCTTTGAAAGGGCCGTTGACTTTTGGTGTTTCAGTGAACCTTTCCAAAACTAAGATAATAATTTGTAAGCAGAGCTTTGAATTCATAGATCATCATTTCTTTCATAGTTCTGTTCATTTCTAACTTTGAATTCTGAAGAAAGAATAGAATCTTCGAAGTGTTGTTTTCAATAAGTAGTTGGAGAAGAAAGGAGAAACCTGTTCCTTGAAAGGAACAAGGCCTTTTAGTATACGTCAGACTGAAAGGGGTCAGTAATCAAAGGATTTATATATGAAATCTTCTATGACCAAATGTGAGTCCTGTTTTGAAGATAAGTAAAAACTACATTTGCAAATAAACAATTTGAAATCTAAATTTGTATCATTTAATTGGAAGTCTCATATATGGTTTTTAAAGAGCTTTTTAAGCCTTTCAATACTCACCCTATGGTAGGTGCTATTTTCCTACTTTAAAACAGTTGGTCATTTATTTCAGAAACAAAATAGACCTAAACGAGAGCAATGGCACTTACGATTCATCTTGGAAGGATGAAGAGACTTTTAAGTCTCTGTTCATTTCTCTTTGAATATGGCAATGCAGTGAACATCTTTTGGGCTAAGCTTAAGTTGATTTATTCCCTTTATACTTACAGAGAATACTTTTTTTTTTTTAACTTTTTTAAGTTGATTTATCCCCTTTATACTTACAGTGGGTCCAGAGAGCCTTTTCCATAGCAAGACAGTTTTAACAGAGAAAGAGGAACCCAGGTGCCTTTTCCTCAAGTAGTTTGTGATATTTTACATGGTTTTATATTGCTGATTTGTTTTTTAAGAGATACTAAAATGCATTATAATTATGACTCAAGTAATTAGGTGGAGTTCTTGATATTAAACTAGTTAAAAGCAACAATACTCCTCCTCCTCCTCCCCCCCCCCCTTCTTTTACTGACTGAGGCTGAAAAGCAAATGTGACCCTTTTAAACATCCATACTTTAGGGGAGTGTTTGATCAGTGTACAATCTAAATGCTCAAATGGAATGTTTGCATAAAAGCAGTATTGCTGTGCAGATTCAGATGTAGTTACGAGCATTGATGGCAATCAGGAAGGAAGGGTTTCGAAGCCAGAAATTGTAATAGCATAGTAACAAGCTCTGTATATAGACAGAGTAAAGGAGAGGGAAAGGGAAGTGTATCTGGCTCAGTTTGAAGTCTTATTCAAATATGGCAGGGAAGGAAGTTGGCATGTGTAATCACTGCAACTTTCTCATAGAGTACCAGAGTTTAGAAGGTGCCCAAGAAATTTTTTTTCTGTAAAGCAGTTTTCTGCAGTTTTCTTCATGAACATTAAGGTTGGAGTTCTGATAAGACAGTTCTTTCAAAATAAAAAAGTTAAAATTCCAGTACCCTTGAAGAATAAGAAGAGTGTTTTGGCCCTTCCTGATGCTTTAGAGCCAGAAGAGGCTGGCGGGGTGTAATAGGAGGGCCTGGGGCCATGGGTCCAGTGCCTGCCAGAGCAGCATGGGAGAGGAAGACACAGGCATTTATGTTTAGACTCCATGCCAGGGGAAGAACATCTACTACCCTGCTCCTCTCCCCCACTAATCGGGTAAAATCAGGAAGAGAGCAATGAATATAATGAATCTTGCTGACCTCACTCTTTGGTTCTGAGGATCACTCAGCCTAAATTAATTTACTCTTTACTTCTAAACACGAAAGCTTTCATAGGTTAGGTACACTGACTTGAGAGGTTAATAGAGACAAGGGAGGAATTTTTCAGAGATACAAATGTCATTGCAGTACTCAAGGAATTCTTCATTATATGTGTTTTAAATGCCCAGTCTATGTGTTTGCAACTGGATATCTGAGCTTCTTTGGTCTCAATTAAGGTTTGATGAGGTACCAGTAGAGCCCTGGGATAATAACAAACTCCTCAGATTTTACCCTATTTTTTCTTTTGCCTTTACTTAAACTCAATAACTATCTTGTTTTGTATAATAATATCAAGAGGCCAGCTTTTGATTCGTATTAAAATTGAAGTTAACATATGGAGATCACACTGTGTAAAACATTCCTATTTGCAACAGTACAAAGATGAAGGTGGAGGGAAAAAGTGTACTTGTTAACTCTGAGTTTTGATATTCTTAATTGTTTTGATACTCAGAAGTGTATGGTTGACTCCTCTGGTATCTTCTTCAGAATTTTAACCTATTTTCTATTTTTTATGTATTTATTTATGTATTTATGTATTTATGTATTTATTTATTTATTTATGAGAGACACAGAGACAGAGACATAGGCAGAGGGGGAGAAGCAGGCTCCATGTGGGGAGCCCGATGTGGGACTCAGTCCCGGCACCTTCCAGGACTGCAGGATCATGCCCCAGGCCGAAGGCAGGCACTCAACTGCTGAGCCACCCAGGCAGCCCAAACCTGTTTTCTATTTAGAAGGTCTTTTGTCCAGATAAATTTCCATTAGGCTTATAACTGAACTCATCAAACTCGATAAAGGCATCATTCTTTCTATAAAACTTCTACTTTCCCAGTGTAAATTATGCATTTGCCCTGTCTCTCTGGCTTTCCCTTATCCTTACCCTCCCCTTGTTTCAGGAACATTTCTGATTCTTCCCAATTTTACTTAGAAATACGTTCAACTTGATCTCAAGAAAAAACTTCTTATTTCTCAGTAAGATAGCATTTAAAAGAGTGGAATCGGTCACAACTAAGGACGTCAAGAACTTTTACACACAAGAAATACCTGAAAAATTCATTCCTTGAGCACTTGAGTTGACATTAGTTTTCCTCTTCTGAGTTGTCATGATATTCATTATAAAATATACAATGCAAAGTCCTTGTTAGCAAATTTTAAGCTATAGGTTTCAGAATTTTGGATATATTTAGTAGTAATCAGACTACTGTACTGCTATCCAGACTTCCAACTAAAAAAGCATAATCTTCCAAACTAGTGCAAAACATACCTTTCAAAAGAACAAAATCTCATGGTTAGATACTCTTGAGAGAAAAGTCCCTCTCCAACCAGGCACTAAAACCTGGTGTCTGTTGGTGTTCTTTCTATACATAGGCGTCCTTACTGTAAATGAAAAAAAAATTATGGACTTATATTTAAAGAAATAGAGGTTTTACCAACTCCAGAATCCTCCACTGAAGGCTCTACTGAAAGGAGACAAAGTTACATAAAACATGGCAGCAGCAGTGAAGAAATGTTTAGTTCATTGTATAAGTGGATGTATAATTTGCCATTGATGTAAAATAGGTGGCCTATAGCATTGCTAGAGTTTGCATTGCCAGAGTTCGTAATACTGAGTTATAAAATTACCAGAGTTCATAATATTAAGTTATACAAACCCCAAGATGATATTTCCTACCTGTAGAACAAGTACGAATCAGTACTATTCATTAGTTCATATAATAAAATAGTATAAAATGTTTCCAGTAGCAACTGTGTTAGAAATCTGAATTCTTTCACACAAGGGTATTCTTAGGGAGTTAGATAAGAAGGTCGGTATAGGACTTTCCAGATCTGAAATTCTCTGATCTATTTATGATATATTTAAAATATGCCGTATGAAAATAAAATATCAACAGTTTGAGATTATCAAAGCATTTTTTTGACAATTAAGAATCGTATGTAATTAATTTTTCACTTACACTTTGTTAACACAATTCTTAGTTAAGACATGTCCCTTCATAGAAATAGTTTAATTATCTTTTACGTGTCTTTATGTGTGGAGTCATTTGGACACATTAACTCCCAGACTTGTTTCCTCACCTCTAAAGTGGATATCCTTTCTCCTGGGATTGCTAGGAGCATTCATATATGTGAAAGCACTTTGAAAGAGCAAAACATTATATATGTATTAGAATTATACCTGCTTTTGCTATTCACCTTGCCTATTACAGTTCTTTTCAAATCACCAAATATTATATCACGTGCTTTTTAAAATATTTGGGTACTTCATTGTTATTATAGATGCACAAAGTGAAATTTGAAGAAATCTAAAAGCGAGTTGTAACCTATAAAGTACAACATAAACCTTTTTTAGTTGATATTTCTCAATAAAGGTGATGACTTCATAAATCAGTCATAATTTCTTTTTTATATATATGTAAGAATCAATATCCATTTTTCACACTTCTTTTCAATTTGTATTGAAAAGCAAAACAATGCAGGAGTAAAATGAGCAGGGTCTGGTGCCAGAGTACCTGGATGCATACCTTAGTATTCATACTTAGTACTTTAGAGAACTACCACTTACTGAGTATATGGCCTGAGGGTAAAAGCTTAATCTCCCTGTGCTTCTATAAAGTATAATAATAATGTTTCTTCCTCTTGGAGTTGGTGTGAGAATAAAGTGGCATCATGGGTATTAAGCACATGGCAGAGGCCTGCAACATACCAAGTAGCCAGTGAATGTCTGCTTTTTTTACTGTCATTCCTCTCTGGACATTCTAATCAGCTCTCCACTTCAGTATAGCCCCTACTCCCTGGTACACAGTTTCTTAAGACATCCAGAATCTTACTATTTGGATTTTACTTTCCAGACAATTCTGTGCCTGCTCTGATTTTGTAGCTCTAGGTTGTGGTTCTCAATTAGCTAGAAGATCTTGGAAGTCCAGCACTAACAAGATGTGTATCTTGGTGGCCTTTTTAATGCCTTCTTGTACACATCTCAGCTCTTTCTCTCAGTGCTCCAGCAACACTGACCTTCCCAGAAGGAGCAAGCCAGGCTCCTTCCAGCCTTGGAGCCTGGGCTCTGCTTCTTTCATCTGGTAGCTGTTGCTGTTCCCTTTGATCTTTCCAAGGCACACTCCTCGCATCATTCAGAGCCCAATGAATGTCCCCCAATACAGTAATGGGGCTGAAGTAGTCACTCAGGTGCTAGGTATCATGTCTCCAATTTTATTTGTCTGTGCTTCCTGTTGCACTTCGTGCTTATCTTGTTATGTTTGTCTTATCTCCCCATCATGAGATACAAGTTCCATAAAGGCAGTGGCCAGATCTGACTGACTTACCCTAGGATCCTTAGCAAGCTCTACGGTCTCACCTACTACCTATGTAGTGCATGTGTATTGAATTACATACATAAAAAAATGAATTGTCAATAAATTGGCAGAGAATTTTTCTTATTTACAGAATACCTTCCCCATAGTTATCTATTTGTCAGAATAGTACCTATCCCTTTGCTGTGAAGCTCTTTAAGCCTCAGAGGGGAAAATATTAATCTCTGCCTTATATGTGCTCCTACAGTGTACAACTCCCTTAAATGCAAAGGCCTTTGTCACATAGGACCTTGTAAGAGGAACTACTTACATGCTTGGTCCATACTGGGCTCTAAGATGGACGATTAAGGCCATCCCACCTCAAGTTTAGCATTAGCACAAGTACAGCCATCTTAGGCCCCTGTGAATAAGAGCTGAACTTTACGGGAAAAACTGCAGAATGTCCTCAATGTCCTTGGAAGGGAATCCCATATCAGAAACACAACAGAGCCCACACCCGTGGTAGAAATTCCCATATTAGAATGAGCACAGAGCTCAATGCCCTTGAAAGCCCCATATCAGAATGTAAACAGGACTTGAGAAATTCCTCCACCCCTTCTGAAAGTCCCTAGACCAGTCTATAAAAAACCCAGCTGTAACCTACTTTGGGGTCCAAGTCCCTGCTCCAGCTGTGTCAGGTACACTTGGACCCAAGCTCGAGTTTGTAAATAAACCCCCGTGCACTTGCATCGGTGTCGGCTCCTTGGTGGTTTCTGGGATTCGCAATCTTGGGCACAACAGATGTTTTCTGGGAGGTCCACCTTATCCAGCACGAGGGAGATTCTTTTGTTGAGATTTTCTTAAAAGATGAGTTGAGAATTACTATGCATTATGGAAGAAGAATTGCATGAGTTATATACTTTACTAAGCTCATTTATATATTTAAGACTGTAAAAATATAAAATATGTATTTGTTTTTAGCATTCAATAACTTTTAACTAAAAAATTGGTAAGTCTTTAATAAATGTAACAAAGTTCAATATTTCTGGTGAAATTGAGATTTGCTTCTGACAATTATTTATCATTTATCTACCTTAGTGTTCCGCACAAATATACCCAATAGTCTCCTCTTTGTCTAGAGGTTTTCTTTCTTTTTTTTTTTTTAAGATTTTATTTATTTATTCATGAGATACACACACACACACACACACACACACACACACACAGAGGCAGAGACAGGTAGAAGGAGAAGCAGGCTCCATGCAGGGGGCCCGACGTGGGACTCGATCCCAGGTCTCCGGGATCACACCCTGGGCTGAAGGTGGCGCTAAACCACTGAGCCACCCGGGCTGCCCTGTCTAGAGGTTTTCTAAGAATACTTCATCTCCATCTGCTCTTGGGTATGGCTCAAGCACATAATCTTCCTTCATTTACCTGATGAAAGAAAGCTACCTTTTTTTTTTTTTTTTTTTTTAGGATAGGTAGTGGGAATATAGGGATCACTGCACAGCAGTCCCTGGTGTTAAAGAGAATATATTAAAGGTATGTTGGGAGAGAGAGGTAGAAAATCAGTAAATACAGTGGAGGGTTTAAACGCTCAGAGAACCTGTTTGCTCAGAAAAGTGTGAGACTTTAGCAGGAGGGAACAGGAATGAAAAACCTTCCTGAACTTGTGATTCTGGGAGTGAGGAGGGTCAGGAAATTCTTCCAAGAGTAAGGGATGCTTGAAATTTAGGTGGTGATAACCAAGTTGATGAAGTTGAGTTGGAGATAACCAAGTTGAGCTACTTTGTTCTCATAGCCATGTTATTGAACAGAAATAGACAGTGCTGGAGCTCCCAGTACATTTTCTTTAAAATACTGAGTTTCTGTTTTTCCCACATTGGTCTCTTTACTTTATCTGTTTAGTGTGTGAATATTGTGACCACTCTTTTCCTCTGAAATTTGTTGGGAATATTTTAGTGGTTTCTTTGGCAGGAGGAGAACAACTTCCAAAGAGTCCATCCTGAGAATAGAATGCCAGTATGTGAAAGTTGTTGACATGTGTTTCTTTCTATAACATACACTTAAAAGTTTCTTTAGGCTGTAGGACTTTACAAATTTATTCAGTACTCCATGACTACTGCATGACACCTCACAAGCACTTCTTTTTGTTTATGTCCTTAGTGGAGAAAGTTGGCAGGCATGATCTCATGGAGTGATCAAGGTTAACATTGTCAGTAATAAGGTGTGTTGATATTGTGCAATGACACAATGAGATGGCCACATCCCCTCTGTGGCATTCTTTCCCCAAATCTGTAATACCAGTTTCATCGTGAGGAAGAGCAGACAAACCTAAGTTGAGGGACATTCTACATAGCACATGACCAGTAATCTTTAGAAACATCAAGGGGATGAAAGATAAGGAAAAATTGAGAAACTATTACAGATTGGATTAAGGAGATACAGTGACTAAGTGCAGTGTGGTAGTATGAGACGGATCCTGGAAGAAAATAAGATTGGAGAGGGAGGGAAAAAAGTAAAATCCTATTCAAGTCTCTAGAGTTAGTAGTATTTTGCTAAGGTTATTGTATTTGGTAAAAGATCACACCTATGTCAGTTATTGACATTGGGGAAACTCTCTGTACTGTCTTGGCAACTCTGTAAAACTAAAATTATTTCAAAATTAAAAGTTAAAGAAAATAGAAGGAGTGTTTTAAATCCCCTTCCTAGCACAGATTAGGCATCAAATAGCTTTTTTTTTTTTAAAGATTTATTCATTCATGATAGACATAGAGAGAGAGAGGCAGACACAGGAGGAGGGAGAAGCAGGCTCCATGCACCGGGAGCCCGATGTGGGACTCGATCCAGGGACCCCAGGATCGCGCCCTGGGCCAAAGGCAGGTGCCAAACCGCTGAGCCACCCAGGGATCCCCATCCAGTAGCTTTTTGAATAAATTAATTAATGTATTTTATAGTGAAAATTACATTGCTGTAGCATTGTCATCTTTGATTTATTTGTAATTCCAGAACTCGATCAAGCCAAATAATTTCCTCTAAGTATACTTGAGATTTTTATGATCCTACCCTTTCACTGTTTCCATATTCCAAAAATGAACTTCCATATTTTCCCTACCTGATACATTTTTATCCTTCAAATTGCAGTCCAAATATTACCTTTCTGTGATGCTTTCCAAGTACCCATAAGCCTTTTGTCTTTTTAAATATATTTTTACACTCATCATATTATACCTGATACTTTATGTGATTTTCTTGCCATCTTGCTAAAAGTATGAGTTTCCTAAAAGGAAGAATCGTATCTCAGTATCTATATCTCTATATATAACTGTATAGGTATCTCCAATATATATATATGTGCATATATATATTAAACTTGGTATGATGAACACACAATTTTATTAGTTTTATGTGCACAATATGGTGATTCAACAAATCTATACAGTATTCAGTGCTCATCATGATAAGTGTACTTTATCCCCTTTACCTATTTCCCTCATCTCCCTACCAACTTCCCCTCTGGTAACCATCAGCTTGTTTTCTATAGGTAAGTGTCTGGTTTTTTTTTTTTTTTTTGGCTTGTTTCTCTTTTTCTTTGTTCATTTCTTTTCTTAAATTCCACATATGAGTGCAATCATATGGTGTTTGTCTTTCACTAGTTAACTTATGTACTCAGCATTACACTCTAGTTCCATCAGTGTTGTCACAAATGGCAAGATTTCATTATTTTTTTATAGCTGAGTAATATTCCATTGTGTGCATGTATGTGTGTGTGTATCACCACTTCTTTATCCATTTATTCATCAATGGCTGCTTTTATAATTTAGCTATTGTAACTAATGCTTTAATAAACACAGGGGTGCATATATCTTTTCAAATTAGTGTTTTCATATTTTTGGGTAAATACCCAGTATTTAGATCATATGATAATTGTATTTTTAACTTTTTCAGGGACCTCCATACTGTTGTTTTTTTTTTTTTTTAAGATTTTATTTATTTATTCATGACAGACACAGAGAGAGAGAGGCAGAGACATAAGCAGAGGGAGAAGCAAGCTCCATGCAGGGAGCCCAATGTGGGACTCGATCCTGGGACTCCAAGATCATGCCCTGAGCTGAAGGCAGATGATTAACCCCTAAGCCACCCAGGTGTCCCAGGGACCTCCATACTGTATTCAACAGTGGCTGTAACAGTTTGCAATCCCACCAGTAGTACATGAAAGTTCTTTTTACCTCACATTCCTCACCAAAACTTGTTTCTTGTGGTTTTGATTTTGGCCATTCTGGGAGTGTGAGATGATACCTCACTGTAGTTTTGATTTGCATTTCCTTAATGCTCAGTGATGTTGAGCGTTTTTCTTTTTTTTTTTTTTTTTAAGATTTTATTTTATTTATTCATGAGAGACAGAGAGAGAGAGACCGAGAGAGAGAGAAGAGGCAGAGACATAGGCACAGGGAGAAGCAGACTCCATGCAGGGAGTCTGTTGGGGAACTCGATCTTGGCACTCCAGAATCACAACCTAAGCCAAAGGCAGATGCTCAACTGCTGAGCCACCTAGGCGTCCCATGTTGAACATTTTTCATGTGTCTTTTGGCCATCTGAATGTCTTCTTTGGAAAAAAATATGTATTTGTGTTTTCTGTCCTTTTTAAAATTGGATTATTTGTGGTTTTGTGGTGTTGAGTAAGTTCTTTATATATTTTGAATACTAACCCTTTATTGGGTATGTGATTTGCAAATATCTTATCTCCTTCAACTGTTTCTTTATTTTTTTTAATTCTCAGCTTAGTGCCCAAAGACAGTAAAGCTTCAATAATGTTTCCATGGAGGGACTCCTGGGTGGCTCAGTTGGTTAAATGTCTGACTCTTGATTTTGGCTCAGGTTGTGATCATAAGGTTGTGAGATTGAGCCCCACATTGAGCTCTGTGCTTGGCACAGAGCCTGCTTTAGATTCTCTCTCTCCCTCTCCCTCTGTCCCTACCCCCACTTTCTGCCTCTCAAAAATAATATAAAAATAAAGTTTTCATGGATGAATACATAAGAGAATATATAACTTAGAAATAATATTTCTAAGTATCTGAGTTTGTTACTATATTTAATAATGGGATATTGGAATAAAAGATTCATGTTTTTTCTTAACTTATTAGAAAGTGTAATTAAGCCATAATTTCATTTCATGTAATGTATAAGTAATTATCTTACAAACCCAATATAAAGTGATCATTAAGTATCCAATATAAATTGTGGTTCCCACTTGTAGCTAGTAGCGTGTGAAGGGTGATTTAGTAGAACACCTATTTACTATGATCTTTTTACTCATTCTGGCTATTCTGTGAGAAATTTTACACTATTTTTTAGGGTAGCTGACATAGGATCTTCTGCTAGAGGAGAGGAACACCCACTTTTTACAATATTTGCTATGATGGAGGTGCTTCCCTATCTAGGAAAAATAGTTTTAGAAAAAATGTTCTGTTATATTCTATATTAACAATAACTATGTTTACATTTTTTTTAAGATTTTATTTATTTATTTGAGACACAGAGAGAGAGAGATAGAGAGAGGCAGAGACACAGGCAGAGGGAGAAGCAGGCTCCATGCAGGGAGCCTGACGTGGGACTCGAACCTGGGGCTCCAGGATCACACCCTGGGCTGCAGGCGGCGCTAAACCGCTGCGCTGCCGGGGCTGCCCCTATGTTTACATTTAAAGCATATTGCTTCTTTATGGCATGAATAAGATTTGGACTGACTTCAAGCTTAGACAGATGTTCTTCCAAATATTTACTATCAAAAGAAAGATGATAAAATGCTTGATCAGTTGAAGTGTGGTGAAATCAGTTGCTTGCCATTATATATATATGATTTAGTAGTATTGATTACTCTTCATAAATTTGAAACATTGAACATTTTTATTTTCTTTAAAAGATTTGATTGATTTTTAGCTTAAAAGAAAATCAGGCCAGGGGTACCTGGCTGCCTCAGCCAGTTGAGCATCAGACTCTTGGTTTTCAGCTCAGGTCATGATCTCATGGGTGGTAGGATAGAGCCCCATGTCAGGCTCCATGCTCAGTGGGGAGTTCGCTTGAGATTCTCTTCCTCTACCCCTCCCCCCACTCCTGCATGCACTCTCTCCCTCTTTCAAATAACTAAATAAATCTTTTTTAAAAAGATAAAGCCATTGAATAGAAGGGAAGTACTCTACTTATGGGACTCTTTACTTTAAATAATAGATTTATGAAATTCATATTAATTTATGTCATAAAGTCAAGTGTTTCATAATTTTCTTATTTACACTGGTTTATACTATGATAATTATTCTTATTTAGTGTCCTTTTCTGTTTTTATTACCATCTGAAGTAATTGGTAAAAATGCATTTCTTCACAGATGTATATATTTTATCTTAATAGGTCTTTTTTTTTTTTTTTAAAGATTTTATTTATTTATTCATGATAGTCACAGAGAGAGAGAGAGAGATGCAGAGACACAGGCAGAGGGAGAAGCAGGCTCCACGCACCGGGAGCCCGATGTGGGACTTGATCCCGGGTCTCCAGGATCGCACCCTGGGCCAAAGGCAGGCGCCAAACCGCTGCGCCACCCAGGGATCCCTCTTAATAGGTCTTAAGCCTATCTATCTACCCATCTATATATGTTGTATCTTGGAGAATACCTCAAGTAAAAGTAATTCATTCATATCCCCATCAATTTTATAAGACACGGTTATACTTCCCCAATCCTATAAAATTGAAGTTGACATAAATATTAAATGAATGGGATGATAACAGATTATTAGAAATTGGTTCTCTCATAAACTCTGAACCTAGCTGATCAACATCTCTCTAATAGTCCGAAAATTAATTTTATAAAATTAACAAATATTTCTTGCATTAAAAAATAAGACTATACACAGTTCATTTCAATTTTATTATGTGTGTCATGGAATAAATGTGCCAATTTACTTTTGTCTTAATTTAAGGAAATTTAAGTACAATTTAAACAAATAAGATATTGACAAGATTTTTTCATGAGTTTACATCTAGCAATTTGGCCAGGTAGAAATTCAGTAAAATTAAGTATAATCATCATCAAATGAATACCTGTATATTAGCCACTTGTTGTATATCATATGATATCTACATGCCAATAACCCTGCATGTGAGCAATATCATCTTTGTTGACTGATAGACTAAGTCTCTGGGAGAGGAAATGGCTAATCTGAGTTTAAGAGGAAGGTTTCAGTGTCAGAGAGCTGTAATTATAATGTGTCAAACATCTGATTCAAAGTAAGAAAAGCAATAGTTACAGGTATTCCAATTTCTGATACTATGTAGAAAAAATGTTTGATGGAAATATTTTTTTTCATTTTTTATCTAAATGTTCGGTCAGCTCATAGACTGCAAGGTTTTTAGTATCATGGCGATTTTGAATTCTAATTTTGAATGGAAAATGGAAAATTCACAACTAAAATATCAACCCTTAGCTTCCTTTTCATGATGATTTCAATGAATCAGCAGCCACTGTTTTACTTGAAGGGGGATGTGGGATCATATCTATTACAGAGTAGATCTTGGTAGTCTAAATCCTCAGTTTTCTTTAATGCAGCCAGGTCCCCAAGAAGCAGAAAAAGTTAGCAGAGATCCAAAGGCTGTTTGTGATGGAGCCAGAGTCAAATGGAGGATTTGATGAAATTGTCAATAGCATGTTCTCATTTCTTGAATCAATATTTTCAATTAGTTTAGGCCAACTCTTAGAATAACAGGAGACCTGACTTAAATAAAACTTTTTATTTAATTAAAGCTTAAATGAAGATCTGATGGAAAATAAGCTGTGCCAGTTATGTAAATATCCCTATCATATCTGTTAAACATCCAAAGTATATCGCTAATTGAATTTAAAAGAAAATGTTAACCTTCCTGCTAATAAAAGTGGTTTTAAGTTAGTCTTATATATTTCAATTCCAATATATTGAAGTGATGAACTTCTAGGATAAATATTTAAAAGCCATAACACAGTTTTATATCATTAAAAATGATCACAATGTCATAGGACTAATGTACAAAGTAACACAGTTCTCTGGACAGCAAATCTATCATAAATTTGGACAATGACCAAAAAACCTGGAAAAACTGCTTTGCCAAATAAATTTAATCTTTTAAGTTGCTATGGTAATTACTATACTTGTTGGAGGTATTTAGAAGATGCTAAATTCCTTGTGCATAATGAACCTTTATGAAGAGTATTCTAAGCATTCTAGTTTAAAAAAACCAATTTGCCTTTGATTTGCATAACCGATGTTTGAGTTCAGTATAGAAATAAACTTGGTTAATTCTAAGGACATGAAAAGATTGGGTAAAAAATTTAAAAGTTCAAGACAAAAGGAAGAGATTGCATTTGACAATATTTATACTTTCTACTTTTCTGGTAGCTATAGGGTGCTTGTAGAATGTTAAATATTCAATCTGAGTTACTATCCAGAAATAGTAAAGGAAGTAAGAATTGTCATGCCTCACAGTGCTACTGAGCTTTAACCTTCCGAGCTCAAATTAACATTGAGAGTGAAATCCATTCTTAATTATTTATCACTGCTACATCTTACATGATGTAAGAGTGCTAACAACACTGACTCCATTTTTGGCCTTCCATCTTCTTGTTCTCTCTACTGGTGTACAGAGGGCCCCACTTGAGATAACAACCTCGTGACCTCACTGTCATGTCCCCCACTCCACCAAACCTGGGGATTAAGGTCGGACTAGAGGGAGAATAGGGGCAGAGAGCAGTGTGCAGGGCCCTGGATCTTCCACCCACCCATTGCCCCTGTCAGTAAAACAGAATAAAACTCTATGTAAACGGTATGGAGTGTAAGCAGTATGGAGTGGCTTGCTCTTTCTGTATTAAAGTACCTTCTCAGTATATAGGATACATTATTGACACTCCTCTCTCTTGTAACAATGAATAAAGGACTGAATTATGGTATCTTTCCTTGGTTGGGTCTATAGTGAATTGAACCAGGTTGCCTGAGAGGCTGAGACTAGAGACAGTAGGAAGGAAGAGATTAGGTGCCTAGAACCTGCCATGGGTCTTTTTCTTAGATACAACTGAACAGGCATCTGTGAACTGGAAATACTCCTTAGCAAGTGAAAATTCAATGGAAGTGTGGCATATAGGATTCCATTACCTTGAGTACCAGTCAGTACCACAGCCAAGACTGAATTTGCAAAGAAGCTTAAGACTAGAGGGACTGACTAACATTAGGGAAGATCCATTAGTGTTAGTAAGGACTCAAAAGAATTCTCTGAGAGCTAGTTATGAGGGAACTGAGGTTCAGAATTAGGAGATCCACTCACCACACTGGTAATGCAATAACTGGAGAATTTGGGAGCCTGATAAAAGCTGCTGAGAAACTGAATGGCCATTCAATAGCAGAGCAAAGGCAAAATGTGGAATATAGGATAAGGAAAAAGCATAAGATCAGGAACACATTATCAAGCCTTTGTGATTTTGTCAGGTTATTTTATTTCAGTATCCATCCCAAGGGGCACTAGTAATAGTGTTCACCCCAATAGGTTTCCTTTTTTTTTTTTTTTTTTTTTTTAAGATTTTATTTATTCAGGAGAGACACAGAGAGAGAGAGAGGCAGAGGGAGAGGGAGAAGCAGGCACCATGTAGAGAGCCTGATGGGGACTTGATCCCGGGTCTCCAAGATCACACCCTGGGCTGAAGGCAGGGCTAAACTGCTGAGCCACTGGGCCTGCCCCCCCCCTCCCAAATGGGTTTCCTAAGAATTAATTGACTTCATACACTAAAGCTTAGGATAGTGCTTGGTATGTACAGTGTTCTGTAACTACTATTGTTTTTGTTGCTATATTGTTTTGTAGTTTCAAGGGACTGGGGTTTCAGATAGAGTCTTATCTCTGGAGATCTAAGTAAAAAGGCAAAAACAAAATTCCTAAGCACATGAAGGGACCAGCTTCATTCAGAAGCAGCCTAAAAGAACTCTAGCTCTTACCTGCCTAGAGCAAAAATTGGTTGGGAATGTGGGATAGAATCTAGCCTGAGGGTGTTTACTATGTCTGGCTCTGATTTGCCACTGAAACGGTTAGTATTTTCATTGCTCTTTTTTTTTTTTTTAATATTTTATTTGTATATTTGAGGGAGAGAAAGTGAGCACAAGAGCACAAGTAGGTAAGAGGGACAGAAGGGCAGAGGAAGAAGCAGACTCCTCGTTGACCAGGGAGCCTAATGACATGGGGCTTGATCCCAGGCCCCTGAGATCATGACCTTAGCTGAAGGCAGATGCTTAATCGAATGAGCCACCCAGACACCCCTTGTTGCTCATCCTTTTGATCCCATTTTCTGGATGTAATACTTAGTGATTGTGTGACCTTGAAGAAGTTTTTAAACTGAGCCACAGAAACTTGTCTTTTCCTGTGACTTTGTATAGTTCTTTCATATTACCAAATTTATACAATTACTTAAAAGAATAGTATTTGATAGGAAATAATAAGGGTGACCAAGTGATTTAGAACAAAATTGGGCGAAAATTCTAAAAGACATAATAGGTAAGTCATTGTGTAAAAATGTGACCACTTATTCTAGGAGTGGAAACTAGAATAGAATGGGAAGTTCTTTCTTCTCTCCATGCCGTTAAAAACTTTGCTTCTTCTTCCTAGAATTCTTTGCTCCTATATAGTCACTGGGGAAATAACTACTCAAATATTTAGGTAGAAGGCTATCTCCTCTAGAAACTATCTCTGTGCCCTCCCATGACACACCTACAATAATGCCTTTCTCTTCTGAATCCCAAGGAAATAATTGCATAAATCTATAATCTGTCCTGGAGAATTTACCACAGTGGTATTTACTGTTGGTTATGGACAGAGCTCCTTTTCCATATGATAGCATTTTCCCTGAGGTCAGGGATTTCTTGCTGTTGCTTTAACAGTTCTACTGAGATATAATTTACAGGTCATAAAAAATTCACCCATTGGAACTGTGTTTTATTTGACATATCCTCAGCTTGCAAAATAGTCTTGATCTCATACAGAATAAGCTGTAATAAATCTTTTTTTTTTTTTTGAATCCTCCAACCAGCACATGGAGGAATAAAGATTTCCAGCTGTCCTGAAGCAGATGTGAAACTGATGCACCCTAGCAAACTAATTTGTCTTTAGGATTGAAACATTTGATCAGGTTGTCCTCTGACACTCCCACCCACTTCATGTATTTTCCTTTAAAGAATATGCCTCAGAGGAGAGGACATCGCTTCACCAAAGGTGACCCCTTGCCTGAAACTGCAGTGGACCAATAAAAATAAATTACCTTCAGGATTTACAACTTGGAACTTTGATAATAGCCTCACCATGGTATCTTCAGTAACTGGAAATAGGGAGAAAAACAGTCTGTTTTTTCCTTTTTATATCAGGGCACATTGTTTTAAGAATAGAGAGAACAGTGGATTTAAAAACATTCATGGGTTCAGCCTGTAAACACACAAAAATTCTGTATATCAGATATTTCAGGGGAGTCTAGATTTATTCCCCTAAATGCTGAGACCTCTCATGGTAATGTTAAATGGTTATCCTATGGCCTATTATAAATCAATAAGTAGGAACACTGTTTTCTGCTTTTATATTTCTTCCAAATGCTTTAAATAAAGGCTAAATGAGAAATTAGTCATATAATAACCACCTCATTTAAGGAGGAAAAAAACTTAATATAGACTGTCTTATTTACAGATACAAATAACAAAGATACATTTGGAGATTTATAAAATTGTATCCCTGATAAGAAAATTCTAGCTCCAGCAATAATGACAAATGCATGTATTTTCATTATCCAAACGAAAACATATTTTTACTTAATAAGAAATAATACTTTATAGAAATAAAAAAATCAAGTTACTGCATAATATAATTAATATTTAGGGTGAAGACTACAATGGAAAATTCTAAAAACTGTATGATATCAAAAAGTGAATTGCTCTTTGTGATTACCATAAAATAAACAGATTTTAAACTATTTCTTGTAGATTGTGTTTATCTGAGTAAGTAATATATTTTGGAAATAGTTTCCTTGGAAACCTCAGTGCTATGTAATGAGACACCCAATCTATGACCAAGAGCAGGAAAATCACAAATACCTGCTGAACATTAGAAATGACAAATACCCACCATTTGCTCCAACATGGATGGAACTGGAGGGTGTTATGCTGAGTGAAATAAGTCAATCGGAGAAGGGCAAACATTATATGATCCTCATTCATTTGGGGAATATAAAAATTAGTGAAAGGGAATAAAGGGAAAGGAGAGAGGATGAGGGAAAATATCAGTGAGGATGACAAAACATGAGAGACTCCTAACACTGGGAAACGAACAAGGGGTAGTGGAAGGGGAGGTTGGCCGGGGGGGTTGGGGGTTGGGGTGACTGGGTGATGGGCACTGAGGGGGGCGCTTGGCAGGATGAGCACTGAGTGTTACGCTAAATGTTGACAAATTGAACTCCAATTAGAAAAAAATTTTTTAAAAACCCCAAAAAACAAATACCTGCTGAATGCAAATACCTTAATTTATAAAAATTAGGTAAAAAATTATAGAGCTTCATGGAAACAGGATCATTTTGTATGACTTTAATGGAAGAATAAAAAGTGACAAATTTAGAGATGTGTTCAAGGTCACATGGTTTATTGGCAGAGTCTGATAAAAGCAGAGACTAATAGAAGCATAGTCTAACCATCATAGTCATTAAAGATTATCCAATTTATCCATCTGTTTAGTTTTTGAATCTTTTCTACAACATTCCCATAAGTTGTCTCTTCAGTGTTTGAATACTATTAGCAACAGGGAGTTTACTAGCCTCTAAGTTAAACATTGGATATTTGAACAAATCTTTTTTTTAAGATTTTATTTATTTATTCATGAGAGACACAGAGAGGCAGAGACACGGGCAGAGGGAGAAGTAGGCTCCCTTGGGAGTCTGATGTGGGACTCTATCCCAGAACCCCGGGATCAGGACCTTAGCCAAAGGCAGAAGATACTCAACCCCTAGAGCCAGCCAGGTGCTCCTGAACAAATCTTACTATTAAATGACCCTTTTGTTGAGAAGAATGCTTTTTCTTCATAATTTCTACCTCTCAGTCTTAGTTCTGGCTTTTGGAGTTGTGAAAAACATACTGAATACCTTTTAAACATGAGAATCCTACTAATTATTAGGACACCAGAGTGTTGCTTTTTTAAAAAAAATAAAATAAACTTTACTTTGTGATTAAAGACTTTTAATTACAATCATTGTATTTTGGGGCACCTGGGTGTCTCAGTCAGTTAAGCATCTGCCTTCTGCTCAGGTCTTGATCCTGGAGTCCTGGATCGTGCCCTGCTTCAGGGTTAGCTTATCCCTCTGCCCCTCACCCCGTTTGTGCTCTCTCTCTCTCTCTCAAATAAATAAATGAAATCTTAAAAAAAGAAATATTTTAAATAAATAAAATATTTTAAAAAGAGGGAGAGAGCGAGCAGAGAATGTATTCTCTTTATCAAAAAACCTAGAAAATGTAGGCCAGAACAAAAAATCACCAATTACCCATAGGTAACCTGTCTTAATTGTGAGTATAGTTATCTCCTTCTTACAGGTTTTTCATTGTTGTAGATGCTAATTTTCTTCATGATTAGCACTTACTATAATACTATTATTTTGTATGATGTTAACCTTTAATACACATTATTTTAACAGTAATACACATTTTTAAATTAAATATTCAGCTCTTAGTTGAACTAGCTAATAATTACTGGCTTTTGAATCTCACGAGTTTTTTCCAACAACAGAAAAGTTATTTTTCATTTTGTGCATACATCATTGCCTGTCTTGTAAAATAAGACTCCTTGGTAGATTTCTGGAAGAGATATTCCTAGGGTGAAGAGCTTGAACCTTCCCAGAGACTGATATGTGTATTTCCAATTCCTTTTCAGTTTAAACTGTGACCAGCAATTTAAAAGAGAAGCATTTCCACTGAATCCTTTCTGGCATTGGCTATTCTCTTATATTTAATCTGACTACATTTGCTATGCAGTATGTTTTATCATGCTGGCAAACTTCTCAGTTTTAGAGGTCAGAAAAGTAGAATCATTTTCTTTTTATTAAAATTTTATTTTTTATTTATTTGAGAGAGAAAGCAGGAGCCAGGGGAGGAGGCAGGGGGAGAGAAGCGGACTCCCGCTGAGAAGGGAGCAGATGCCTGGCTGGATCGAAGGAGCCTGAGATCATGACCTGAGGCTAAGGCAGACACTTTAACCGACTCAACCACCCAGGCACCCCTAGGATGCATTTTCAAATGATGTTTATTGATAATAGCCTCTTTTTTTTTCTCTGAAGGAGCTGTTCTCTCTCTCTCTCTCTCTTTTTTAATATTTAAATTAATTGAGGCTGTTCTTTTTACTCTTTGAATGTTAGTGGCTTTCTTTTCTTTATTTCTTTTGTTTTTAAAGATTTTATTTATTTATTCATGACAGAGAGAGAGAAAGAGAGAAAGAGAGGCAGAGACACAGGTAGAGGGAGAAGCAGGCTCCATGCAGGGAGCCTGACGTGGGACTCGAACCTGGGGCTCCAGGATCATGCCCTGGGCTGAAGGTGGTGCTAAACCGCTGGGCCACCGGGGCTGCCCTTAGTGGCTTTCTTTTCTGTTGAATAAGTTCTTTTCAGTCATATGTATTTTGAATAATATTCCTTGTTTTGCCTTCTAACTTTGTGTATTATGTGTGAATGCTAAGATATTTTTTAATTCTGTGCATCCATAAGCCTGTCTCATCATCTCTCTGTTGTTTTTTGCTTAGAAAACTCCTTCCTATTGAAATTTCATTTGTTTCAATATTTCACTTTTAATTAATTTAGAATCCACTTTTCATGGTATTCTGAAGTAATTATTTCCAAAATATCTCATCAGTTGTGTCAATATTATTTATATTTTTTCCATTCCCTGCACTGATTTGTCATGCTTCCCTATTGATATACTACTATGCAGTACCTGTTCAGTCATCTTTCAGACATACACACACACACACACACACACACACACACACCACATCCCACCACCGCCAACAGCAGTAACATCTCAGCCACATGGTGTCCTTTTTTTACCTCTTGGAATAATCTAATTGGTATTTTTAAAAAATAAAGTAGTCATGTACTTAGCAAAAATTCTATATGTGCATCCAATTTAACCATTTTTGTATTACCTTTGCTATCACTAAAAGATTTATTTATTTATGTTTTAGCCTAGAGACTTAACATTACTACCATGACAGAATATAGATGGATGCACACACGTACGCATACGTGATTTCAGAAACTAAAGAGCAGCTGTGAATTGCAGGATCTGAGTGTGGTGGGGTACTTTGAATACATTTTGATGTTGAATAAGTCATTTTTGAAACTAGGTTATTTGTCTAAACTAATTATTTGGGATATGCATGTTTCTCCCCTCATTTCTTCTTAACATTGTTCTCTTTGCCATGTTATGCTTTCATTGTCAGCAAGCCAAGCAGCGACATCTTTGACACAATGAAAGAAGTACAGATATTTCTGGGGTAGTAACAGCCATATGTATACACACATCTTTGTTAGAAAATGACATGCATATTCCTGAAAAACTTCAGATTCTACAGAATTATGGAAAAAATAGAGGTACAGAAAAGACAGGGTAAGATTACTTGAAATATATTCAATAATACAAAGCATAAACATGTTGATAAATCCAGTAAAATATGAGCAAACATTTCAATCCTCATTAGCATTATACCAGACCAGAGTCTAAGAGTTTTGCATTCTGATTCACAGGATTTAATGTTTCCTCTTTTCTGATAGAGACTCTTAATGATACTCACTTGGTTTACTGTCAGATGATCTCTTAGTTTTTACTCTTGCACAATTCCAAATCAGTTAGCAGCCCAAGTGACCTTTATTTTTTTTTTAAGATTTTTATTTATTTATTTGAGAGAGAGAAGGAGAGAACATCTTATGTACATGCCTGCGCAGGAGCTAGGGAGAGGCATAGAGGGAGAGAGAAGCACACTCCCCCCTGAGCAGGGAGTCCAATATGGGGCTTGATTCCAGGTCCTGAAATCATGACCTGAACCAATGGCAGATACTTAATGGACCAAGCCACCCGGACACCCAAGTGACCTTTAAAAACAGAAATTGGATCAGGTCACTCCCCAGTTCAAAGCCCTTCAGTAACTTCTTGTTATGCTTCGAATACATTCCAAAATCCATGCCCCGGGCAGCCCCGGTGGCTCAGCGGTTTAGTGCCGTCTTCAGCCCAGGGCCTGATCCTGGAGACCTGGGTTCGAGTCCCATGTCGGGCTCCCTGTATGGAGCCTGCTTCTCCTTCTGCCTGTGTCTCTGTCTCTGTCTCTCTCTCTCTTTCTCTCTGTGTTTCTCATGAATTAATAAATAAATAAAATCTTTAAAAAAAAATCCATGCCCCACATTCTGGGCTACAGAGTCACCTCCTCCTTCTTTCCCTTACTCTCTATATGCCAAACTCTATACTGTTCTTCCTGCCTTACCATCTTCTCACTTTCAGATCCCTTTAATAGATTGGTTTTATTTACACTTTTTACGTCTTACATAGCTAGCATTTATCATCAGTCATGTCACAGAGAGACATCTTGACTACCCTACCTCATGCAGCTCTCCATCTCACCCTTTGTTTCCATTATAACCTTAACAAAATTGTAATTATTCTGTTTGTCCGTAGGTTTTTAAAAATTTTTGTGAGTCCTCTCTGATGGATCGTAAGCTCTTATGAGCAAAAAGATCATTCACCATGGTATTGCCAAGGTTTGGTACACACATTTTGACACATGGATGTTCAATCGGTATTTAATTCATTTAACACTTGTGCATTTACTGTATACCAGACCTTTTTCTAAGCACTGTATATATATCAAATGAGCAAAAGAGATAAAAATCTCTTAACCATTTAAACAATAAGTCTTCTTTTTTATCTCTATCTGTAGTTTTCATATATTGATCTTATGTGTGAAAAATCTTCTGAGGCTGGATGCATGAGACTGATTTTATGTCTTATTACATCTAAATAATTTTAGTAAGGTATGAAATTCCAACTCAATTCAAACTTCTGTTTTATTGAGGGAGGAGGTTGTTTCCACATCTTTCAAAAATATCATCTTCTAGCCTCCATATTTGTTGTTAAGAGGTCTGATGTTGGAGACACCTAGGTCACTCAGTTGGTTGAGTATCTGAGTCTTGGTTTTAGCTCAGTTGGTGATCTCATAGGTCATAGGATCGAGCCCTGCATCAGACTCCTCACTCAGCAGAAAGACTGCCTGAGGATTCTCTCCCTCTTCCCCTTACCCACTCGCTCTCTTTCAGTCATAGTCTCTCTAACATAAATAAATAAATCTTTTTAAAAAATGGTCTGATGTTAATCTGATTCCTTATTCGAATGCCCTTCTGACAATTTTAGGTAATAGCAGTAAAGAAGCATATTCCAGACCAATGAGCTATATATGTGTTGATTTATACAATACAGTTTTAATTTTTCATACAGTTGACAAAAACTTAGGGGTAAAGATATTCAAAGAAGAAAAATAGGTAAAAATTAAAGCATTTCACACAAGCTGTTGATCAGAAGTCCAGTTATTTACTGTTGCATTTAATGGACCACCAAAAGCTAAACCAATTTTAAACAAGCCATTAAAGCAATTTTACTGTTAATTTTATTCTTTTACTTAAAATGGCAGTGGAATAACTCTAAAAGTATGGTCATTAATTCACTGATTCATCAACAAATTTGGGGCACTTACTTTTTGCTTAGCCCTGTGGATGCAAAACTGTATAAAGTCACAATCTCCTATACAGTTAAATAGAAAAGATCTAAATCTGTAAGAGGTCCACAGATTTTCTGCAGACCCATCTTAGGAAGAAGGGGAAGAAAAATCCTCAAGGCTGTGATACCTCACAGAAGGTTTTAGAACTTGGCAGGAGTTGCCAGAGGCTCAAGGGAAGGAAAGGTATTCCTGTTGTAAAGAAAAGTATGAGAAAATACCTTAGAGCTATAATAGTTAAGTAGATTGTCAGTGAAAATATGGTTTTCCAGAAGCGATCTTGGGAAATATGTCTAAGAAGGCATTTAGAAACCAGATCATGGAGAGTCCAGTATTCTGTAATGAGTCAGTATGTTTTCCTATGAATGATTATCAGTCACTTAAGAATTTTAAGAGAGTGATTTGATCAGATTGACATTTTGGCATGATTAGGCATGTGTCATTGTGGAGGCTAAATAGAGAGCATGGAAGAATAATATCAGTGAGATGATTTAGAAGAATATCGGTGTGGCCATGTTAAAGACGATGAGGAGATAAAGTCAGCAGTATGCACAGGAAATGCTACGGAGCAGTTGAAATATGGCAAATAAGACTTAAGAAATTATCTTTAATATTATTTAATGTTAGTTGACTTATGTTTAAGTAGCCACATGTGACTAATAAGTACGACATTGGACAGCACAGGTCTGGAACTTAAAGAAGTATGGACTGCAAGCATGGATTTTAGAACATTTTAAAAATACATGGCATATTGTAAAGACATATATGGGTTTTATGGAACATTTCAGATAATGAGTAATGGATGAGAATAGCTAATGACAGTAACAGAGAAAAGAGCCATAAGCAGAGCCCTGGTAATAGCATTTAGGCTTCAGATGGAAGGAAAAGAAGCTGGAGGCTATCGAGAGAGAGAGGTCTTGTTGAGGTAGAAAGTAGAGCATGTCCTAGAACTCAAGGTGGGGACATTTTATTAGAGAGAGGCTCATCACAGAAGGCTGCTAGAAAGCCGAGTATTATGTTGCCTGAAAAGCACTAAAATGTATCTGACAACTAGCAAGACATGACTGACTTTAAGACAAATATTTATTCCATGATGGCGATAAATACCATGTTAGAGTAAATGAGTAAATGGGAGATTAGCTTAAACTTTATAAAACAAAACCAGAGATGAGAGAAAAAGAGAATTGCCAAAGATAATTAGAATTTTGGGGCACCAAGGTGGCTCCATGGTTGAGTGTCTGCCTTTGGCTCAGGTCATAATCCTGGGGTCCTGGGATCAAGTCCCACATTGGGTTCCCCGCAGGGAGCCTGCTTCTCCCTCTGCCTATGTCCCTGCCTCTTTCTCTGTTTGTCTCGTGAATAATACATAAAATCTTTAAAAAAAAAAAAAGATAATTAGAACTTTAAAGTAAGTAGGTGAAAATTAAATACATTTGTAATTTGAGAAAAGTTCAACATGCAGAGCGGTTTAAGGTCTGAAAGAAAGAGGTAACTGATGGAGAGGTGGCAGTGGCTGAACCCTCAGGCAGTGGTAGATAGAGCAAACATCCTTTCCTCTGAAATTGGAGGGGAAGAAAAAGAGATCAATGCTCTCGAGGTTGAAATTCAAACTTTGACAGCCGTGTGTATTTTCTAAATCCCATGAGATAAAAAGTCAAGAAAAATAAAAATTTTTGCCCTGCAGATGCATTCTTCTAGGTGTGTGTGTGTGTGTTTTAATAAGGATATCTAGGGTTTAGTTTTAGGTTTGGTAGTTGTTGAGGGGCTTCAATTCTAAAAATAAGCATATTCCCGATTTCCTCCTTTAAAATCTTAGGATGTCATAATATTTACTTAGTAAAGTGTTTTTCCTTTCCTTAAGTAATTAGGACATGAACTTCTTGAAATTCACAGAAAGATCCTTAAAACCCTTCAGAGGAATTTAATAATTCATTGTGCTTTTACAGCATCAAAACCAGAGAAAACTTTGTTGGTTAGGTTTTAGACAGGCTAAGTGAATTATGTGGCAGTTTTTGTACAAGACTTAAACTACTGAAATGCACATACAGTATATAGGAGTATATATATTGTTCCTGAGGAAGTAGGAAGGGGTCTGGAATTCAGAATGGTAGCAAAAAACAAAGCATTTGGTGTTTTGGTGGAATTAAGATTAGAGATAATGTACTATACCAATAGCCAAAAAGAAATCCAAATTGGATTGAATGTGAATAAATTGTCTTGGAAAATGTCATTTCAATATCAGAGTCCAGAAAAAATACAAAATCAACTTAAATATATGTAGTAGTATCTTAACAGAAAAATGGGAGTCAAATTTCTCACTGAGCCAAGAAATCACACTTGTAAACACAATTTTTTTATCATAAACTAGAATAAAAACAATATATATACTCATATATATACATATATATGAAAAATTTATTTTAACTTTAATGTCTACTCAAGAGTAGAGATTTCTGTGTATTTTCTTTATCTCTGTTGTACGGAAGTCCACTATTCTTTCTACTGTACAACTAAGTCCATCCTCTAGGAAATATGCCTTCTGATTGATAAGAAAATGTAGGACCTTTTGTTTTTCTGTTTATGTTGCATAGATAATTGTGGTTCTCAAATCTAGTGACAATTTTAAAAAATTTCTCTTGATGGCAAGGTGTAGCTCTCTCCAGCTTTGTGATTGTGTTAATCCCCAACACATTTACAGAAATTAGAATTTGGGTTATTTAAAAATTCACGTACGGAATTTGAGGTTTTTCCCATCACTTCCCATCTCTCTTCTGAGTCTGAAATGTAACTGGATGAAACAGTCATTTTACTTCTGGATGGTATGTTATAAAGGGGGCATTGAAATCAATTATGTGATTTCATAGAGGAAAATATCTTTTCCTCCCCAGAAAGCTCATTCTGAAAATGTAGGACCAGGAACAGACTTTCATTCACACACTTTAGGTCAGGATCTCTGCTATACTAAGCCTCCTCTTCTTTCAAGACTTCCTTTCCAGTGGCAGTTCCAGAGTTGCTGACAATTGTGTCAGCTCAGGAACTCCCATCAGCCTTATCAGCACCTTGCATTCACTATTACATTCGTCTCTCATGGTTTCAAAAAGTTAACCCTGATTTTTGTCTTTCTATTCGTATCCTTGCATCTCAAGTAATCCAGCACAGAGACTTGTCTAAAAATTATACAATCTTCTTATTCTTTTAATGTTTTAGCCAGAATTATTTTACGTGTGTGTATTTTATATTCCATAGAAGTAATTAAATTTCACTTATTTAATGTATTTAATTTCTTAGTATATTTAATATATCTCAGATTCACCTATCCTTCCCAAGTCACATTGGGTTTTGTGTTTGTTTCAAATTCAAGAAATTGGAAGAGAACAATACGGTTAATAGATCTTTCTCAGGACACCTGGGTGGCTCAGTGGTTGAGCGTCTACCTTTGGTACAAGTCGTGATCTCGGGGTCTGGGGATCGAGTTCCATATCAGGCTCCCTAAGGGGAGCCTGCTTCTCCCTCTGCCTATGTCTCTGCCTCTCTCTGTGTGTCTCTCATGAATAAATAAAATCTTTAAGAAAAGGTAGAAGATCTTTTTCAGCACTAACTCTGATTCTTCTCACTCATTCGTTTGATAGTGTTGTTTACCTCATTTTATGGGGAGTAACAGGTTCCCAAATGTAAAATCTCATGCCCAGTTCACATTTTAAATACAGTGTTGATTAGGCTACATCTTTTTTTCAGGGCAGTATTACATTTTAACCCATCCTTATGTAGTTTACATGTATGGCAGTTATCTGGATTAAATGAAATAGGTTTTACTGAATCTAATTTGCCATTATCTGTCCTCATCTCTCCCAACTTGTCCAATACTTTCTGTGTTGTCCACCAGTCCCTTCGTTGTCACTGACATCCTGCGCTTTGGAGGGCACCTGGGCTCACCACTATACCACAGTGCATGCACACCATCCTGCAGCTTGGTCAGAAGTCAAATGCTATTTATTTACTCTCTAATTCTTTATTTCATATCATCACTAAATAAAATAGAATAAATGAAATAAAATTTTTCCATCCTCTAGGCTAATTCCTCTGAGTCACAATTCAAACCACTGTGTGTTGTGTTCATACCTTAATTTTACCCTGTATTTTTGGTGAGCTACTTTCAAACATTGGTCTTAAACAAAACAATTGTTGGTGGCAAACCTTGAATTCAGCTCCAAAAAGGAATATTTAGGGGATCCCTGGGTGGCTCAGCAGTTTAGGGCCTGCCTTTGGCCCAGGGCGTGATCCTGGAGTCCTGGGATCGAGTCCCATGTGGGGCTCCCAGCATGGAGCCTGCTTCTCCCTCCTCCTGTGTCTCTGCCTCTCTCTCTCTATGTCTATCATAAATAAATAAGTAAATCTTTAAAAATAAATAAATAAAAAGGAATATTTACATATTTTTTCCAAGAGTCTTAGGTAAGGACAATGTGAGGAAATAAAGTATTATAAATGCCACTTATTATCATTTACATTGTAGTCCTGGTAAAATTACAATATGAAGCCCGTTGACATTGATTCCACATGCTCTTACAGATGCTGACATGGGTTGGGAAGGAGGTGCTGCCATTCTAGGTCAGAAAATTATAAGATACGTAGCATCATAATAATCTTGACTTATTGTAGTCTGAGTTATACTAGAGGAATATTTGTCATTCCTATCCCATAATATAAATTTATAAATTCTCTCCCATGATTCTAGTGAGTCAAAGCATCTCCAAATCCTGAAATTATAATTAAGTTTCAAGCAAATAATTTGCACACCTAAAATCAATAGATTTGAACACCAGCGTCACTCTTCATTTTTCTCTAAAAAATTAATATTGCCACACTTCCTTTCTGTAATTATGGGAATGAATGTATATCATGCTGTGTAGTTTGGTCATTATACATTTGAAACACCAAGACTAATAAAAAGTGAAATATTTGAGAAAAATATTATGAATTATGAAATTCTTAAATTTGTTTCATCTGTGAAGGGGCCTTAATAAAATATGAAATCTAATAAGCCAGAAAGGAACAAATTGTATCTTGAACCTAGATAGTTGAGAAATTATTATTTTAAAGATTTTATTTATTCATGAGAGACAGAGAGGCAGAGACAGGCTGAAGGAGAAGCAGGATCCCTGGAGGGAGTTTGATGTGGGACTTGATCCCAGGACCCTGGGATCACAACCTGAGCCAAAGGCAGATGCTTAACCACTGAGCCACCCAGGTGCCCCTAGTTGAGAAATTATGATTAATGTGACTAATAATCTGAACATTGAAAAGTGAAACCTAATTAATTGGTTAACTGAAATGCCTACTAAATTGAGGTAACAAACAAGTAATGTATAATTTCCCAAATTGAAAACATTACATGAAATATAATCACATTTGTTGATTCAATGTATGTTTAATTTACCTTTAAAGTATTATTCAAGTCAGGTTAATTTACTCATAAAATGATTAGGTTTAAAAAAATCAATTAAGATGAATATGCATGTTCAGGTACCTGGAATCTCCTATTAATTTTAATTTAGTAGTAAACGTATGTAAGTAAAGAAGTGAGTTGAATACAAATGACATAGAATAATAAAGTAGTTCAGATCCATAAGTATGAAATCAGGAGCTAACAGCAGTAAAACATTTATGTCGTGCCCCAGATCGCGAATCCGAGAAACCCCCGAGGAGCCGCCCGGATGCAAACACACGGGCCTGGGTCCAGGTGCGCCCGACGCAGGGAGCAGGGACCTGGCCCCCGAGGCTAAGAGGCGCCGCAGCTCTACGGGGCCCGGGGCCCGCGGGACTGTCCATGGGCGGAAAGTTGCCCGGTCCCGTGGGCCCGCACGCAGGGGCCCCGCGTGGCCCCTTACCCCGCAGCAGCCCCGGATCCGCGCGGGTTCGGGGCACAAGGCGGGGCTGCGTGGCTGCGGGCCGGGGCCGGGGCCGGGGCCGGGAGGGGTGCCCGGCGGCTCGACAGGGTGGGCAGCGCCGTGGGCAGTAAGCAGGGCCTGTGGGGTCGCGGGGGGGGGCGGGGCGGGGCCGCACCGAAGGGAGCCGGTCCTGCTGCTCGGCCAGGCCTGGGACTTCGGTTCAACGTCCTGGGTCCCACATGTTAAATGTGACACATCATGATTAGAAAGTGTACTGGCACTGATCCTTGTGTTTTTTGGGTTCTGTTTGCACTTTCAGAGACAAGGAAGTAGCATGGCATGAAACATGGCTCAGTTCTATTACAAAAGGAATGTGAATGCCCCCTACAGAGATCGCATCCCTCTAAGGATAGTCCGAGCAGAATCGGAACTCTCTCCATCAGAAAAAGCCTACTTAAATGCGGTGGAAAAGGGAGATTATGCAAGTGTCAAGAAATCTCTGGAGGAAGCTGAAATTTATTTTAAAATCAACATTAATTGCATTGATCCTCTTGGAAGAACTGCTCTCCTCATTGCAATTGAAAATGAGAACTTGGAGCTCATTGAACTGCTTTTAAGCTTCAATGTCTACGTTGGAGATGCTCTGTTGCATGCTATCAGGAAAGAAGTCGTCGGAGCTGTTGAACTGTTACTGAACCACAAAAAGCCCAGTGGAGAAAAACAGGTATGTGCAAAAGCACCGTTTCGGGTCTATTTTCGTTGCAGAAAGTTTTGTGGTTATTCAGATTCTCTCTAAATATGAAGAATAAGCAGCATTGAAATTAGGACTATTACTATAGAGAGCTACTAATAGGTACACACTTCATCCCTGCCAACGGCCGCCAGCACCTGCGCTGCCTGCCCTGGCTAATCTACCTTTAGTGAGACCTAAAGCAGAACAAAGGAGCCTGAATTGGTTTCCCATACATTGGCCACATTTCTGTGTAATGCTCAAACTAGACTTTTGGGGCTCACTCTGTATCTGTAGGTATTTTTCCTTTTGTCTTTCGTTTCCAACATGTTTGCTATTTTCCTGTTTAATCTGTTTGCCTATACTGGGTTTCTGCATCTTACTGCACAAGTGAATTGTATCACCTAATTTTGATATTGTTCATTAGCAAACTCCAGTAGATTTCTTTTAAATTGAGGCAAATAGAGAAAGGATTACTAGAAAATAACTAAACTTTTGTTGTGCCCAAGATTGCGAATCCAAGAAACCACCAAGGAGCCGACACCGACGCAAGCACACGAGGGTTTATTAGCACGCTGGAGCTTGGGTCCAAGTGTACCCGACACAGCGGAGCAGGGACTTGGACCCCGAAGTGGGTTTCAGCTTAGTTTTAAGGACTGGTCTGGGGACCTCCAGAAGGGCTGGAGCAATTCCTCAAGTTCTGTTTACATTTTGATATGGGGCCTTCAAGGGCATTGAGCTCTGTTCTCATTCTAATAGGGGCTTCCTGCCACTGGCTTGGGCTCTGTTTTTATTCTAATATGGGGCTTTCTAGGACTTCAAGCTGTAAGGTGTTTTCTTCCTGTAACTGAAGTAAGGTAAAGTTCAGCTCTTATTCACAGGGGCCTGGGATGGCTGCACTTGTGATAACGCTGAACTTAAAGTGGAACGGCCTTAATTTTCTCGGCCTCCACACTTTGACTAGATTTAACTGTATTAAATTTACCAATGCTAAAGTGTAGCTATATCTTAATGTCATCAGGAGAAAATAAAATAGCACACAGTTCTATAGTGTGCTATATCTCCTCTCTTCTTATTTTTGTTGTTGTTGTTTGGCTTTTTTTAACCACTGAGGACGTGGAGAAATCCTAAACAGGAACAAATAAGGAATCTGTTTTTGTCTGTCTAGACTCTTCTGTTTGTGACTGCCCTGTATCTGAATAGTCTCTTTGATCCTTTTTCCTCTCACACTGAACTCTTCACTTCTCTGCATCAAGTCCAATTGACTAATTGCAAAGACATTGCACATACTGCGGTGGCTCAAAATCAGTTTTTAAAGTAAAATCTTCAAATGTGTTACTCCGCTCTAGCCATTTCTGCTGTATTGGGTGGGTAATACGCAATCTCTGCAAAGGATAAGCTGTTAGGAGATACTAAATTCTCTCAAAGCCAGCTCTGTTGTAGCTCCCGTTATCTCTGCTTTGCTGGAGGACTTTTATCCGATCTTTGCCATTATTAGCAGAATGGCTTCATGGCTGGGTGTCTCCTGAAAAACAATTTCAACAACAACTCTCAATGCCATCTCGGAAGTCTGTGTTCCATGGTCCTGTTTTGTGACGCCCGCCACCTACCCCTTCCTCTTACCTGAGCCTAAGCTTTCAGAAAGCAACACTCCACAAGGACAATACCTCTCTGCTTGTTGCTTTATTGGCTTTTGGTTATTGGTTTTATAGCCAGTTGTTTGTGTGTTACCTTTCCATCTTACCACTAAAATTTTACTGGCAGAAAATTCATCTGTTTGATCTATCCTTTCAAACTTGTACAGACCTTGCCAGGAATGGACAGGTCATGGTAATATCTAAAGATGTTATGGAGGGCCTGGGTGGTGTTGTGCCCAAGATTGCAAATCCAAGAAACCACCAAGGAGCCGACACGGATACAAACACACGAGGGTTTATTTACAAGCTGGAGCCTGGGTCCAGGTGTACCCGACACAACGGAGCAGGGACTTGGACCCCGAGACTAAGAGGCTCAGCAACTTTATGGGGGCCCGTGGCCAGTGGGATACGCAGAAAGTTGCACAGTCATGCTGGTCCTCTGAGCCGGATTTCCGATTAGGGTGTGTCCTGGTCTTCGATTAGCGCAAGGCGGGTGCAGCCCCAAATAGAGTCAGTCCTGCTCTGCTTGTCCGGGGGTGGGGGATTTTGTTCAATTTCCTGGGTCCCACAGTGGCTTAGTTAAGGGTCTGCCATAGGCTTGGGTCATGATCTCAGGGTCCTGGGATTGAGCCCCTCATCCAGTTCCCTGCTAAGTGGGGTGTCTGCTTCTCTGTCTGCTCCTCCCCTGCTTGTGCTCTCTCTCTCTATCTCTCTCTCACTCTGCATGCTCTCTCAAATAAATGAAATCTGTTTTTAAAAAAGCTGTAGGTTATATCCCAGGCTTTTACCACTAAGGAAGTGCAGGACATAGCTAGGAATGAGTTGGAGTCTGTTTTCATCTGTGTAAGTTCAAGGGCTGCTTTTTCAGTCACCTTGTGATTTTGAAATTCCTTCACAGTCATACTTCATGGCTTCTAATAACAGCAGCCTTATATTGTACACTCTCTTGTCTTTGTAGAGGTGACCATAAGATGGTCTGTGACTGTGGTCTCCATCATTTTAGATAGCAACAAGTCTATAGAACAAAATTGCCATTAAATGTATTTTTACATTGATTACTAAATAGCTCTGTTTTCTAGAGAATAGTGGCCATACATTTCCATGTCTCTTTAGTAAATGACATTTGTGCTGGCCTGAGTAAATTTGGTGTCTGGAGAAGATATCTGCTATTATGAGAGTGTTTGTTGGAAGATACTCAACTTCTGAGCTAATCTCTAGTCTCACAAGTAGGTCCTGGCTCCTTACAGGCACTTGATCTGAACCCTGATTATTAACAAAAGGCAGTAAAGGTTTGCAGTCTGCCAAGAGTCAGAAATATCCCAGGCCATGTGTTTCTGGAAGATTTCTCTTGGATCTGTTTGCTGGCCAAGAAATTTTCCTTCTGTATTTGTACATTCTAGAATTCATCTTCAGTGGAGGCACTAGGAACAAACAAAAAAATTGTATCTTTTTGTTTGAACTTTGTAATTTTGAAAGAACAAAACCAACCTACCCCAGAGTTCCTGGTATATTGTTAGAACATGAAGTGTATACAAAGTAGCACATAAAAGATGTTCTCTGTGTTCAGGGTGGGGGGCGGTACAGTAAATCCCATTAGAGCTTGGCTCCATCTGTGATTTACTTGGATAATGTATCTCAGGTACAGCGACATGTTTTGGAGTAACAGTTCCCATAAATCAGTGTTGCGTGTAGCAAATATGCTCTTGACAGGAATTTTTTTTTTATAGATCATAATTTCTTAAGAGGATTCTTGTGATTGCTGTAAGCCACTTTGCCTATTATTATAATTTGCTGAATGTCCAGTCTCCTGGACATTCCCCCAAAGACTCTGGAACATATGCTATTAGTCCTGGTGAGGTCACTAAAACCATGCCTGAAAACAATAATATCCAAGTGCTACAAGAGAGCTTGGTTCTTCTCTAACAGAGTGGACCAACAAATGTCAGGGACAGAGTGAGCAAAACAATAGAAGTTTTACTCAGGAGAGCTACAGAGGAAGCTCTGAGAAGTGAGAGGGGTCCTGACAGGGTTGCCTCTGGGGGCTTTTATAGGAAACTGACCAGGGAAGTTGGTGAATTTCTTGTTGATATCAGGGTGTATTTGTAAATGTCACGAGCACAGAGGAGATGTGCCCCCCCCCCCCACATTTCTCTCCATCTGGGGTTTCTGTGATTACTTAGTAGCCATTAAAGGGGGAGCTCCCTAACCTATTGGAGCCAGGGGGCCAGGTTTATTTTTTTTCTGATTTTACTGTCTTATGTCTGTTTTCCCCGGATGGGTAGGAGCTTGACTCTGGGGCCTTTTGGTATCCTTGGGGTTTATGAGAGCCCACAGATTCCTGGAGGCCTGACTTTGGGCCTTTCCCTTACTTTTCCCTGCCTAGCCCCATCTGCCCCTAACTCGCTCCTACATCACAAGTAGACAAAATAAACTTGTCTTGAAATGAGTCAAGAAAGAGGATATAATATAAAAATTATACAAATCTGGTCATTAGAACACTTACCTAAGAACTTAAAATGTAATAAATGTGGCTTAGGAAACATACTCTTCCTTTGTAAGTTTGTCACATGTCCGTTTCTTTCTCTGGAAGAAGATGCAGTGGGTGGTGGCATCCTGAAGTCATAGGGGCTGTGAGATTTCATATTAGTTTGGGAACAATTTACTATTTGCATATGTCTACTGTGCCTAGCCTTGTGCTGGGTGCTAAGGAGCAGACATGTTCCTGTTCTTTGGAGTCTAGAAATATAGCTGTGAAGAGAGACAAGAAAAATACCATGGGAATATGAATAAGCGTGATCACAGTGAAAAAGATGAAGGAGAAATAAATTCTCAGGTAATGATGAATTCTGTTGACTGGGTTTGGTAAATACAAACTATTAGTGGGTAGAGGGCATGGAAGGGAGTATATACCTGGGAAAAATTAACTCCATTCACTAAGAGACTGGGATACAGTCCATTGGACCTGATTGGATATACTCAGTTCCTGCTTTGTTGAAATTGACATCCAGGAGGCAATTAGAAATTTTGGACTTAAAAGGGGTCTGGGATAGTGTCCTATAGACAAGACATTGAAGTCACCTGTCTTCCTATCACTTTGACATTGATTTTCTCTTCTGGTCTTATAAATTGTTCAAATGTTTGTGGTGGTTTGCCTATTAAAAGGTTTTCTCAATGCCACCTCTAACAGAGTTATTTCAATTTTGCCAGATAGATAGATGAGCATAGATCATTAAGTATTTACTTCCATATGTAATGTAGGCCAAAATAAATCAGGGTTTTGAGTTCTAGTGTTTTATTTTTATTTTATTCTTCAAAAAAAAAACGGAAAGAGTAACACCTAGTTTCTTTCATATAGTAGACAGCCTAGACAATGTGATTCTCTATGCTAAGCAGGAAGATGGGAGGTCATGTATTCTTACTGGGTCATGTATTCTTACTGGCCACAATCATTACTCTCATATTCTCTGATAGTTTTATTGAACTTTTCTTTGACCTTCTGAATACCTTATTTCTCTACAGGGAATAACTGAGAGTGGCTTCTTAGCCCCAGTTTTGAGCCAATTGATTAGTTGCTTGACTTCTAATTATTTCTGGCAGACCTTTCTCTTTGATGTCATCTAAGGCCAGATTCAAGGCCACATTCAATTTCAGTTTCAGCTGCTTCAGTACATGTTTATCAGAAGCAGAGCTTTCTTTTCCATTCTTCCCTTAGTAAGTGGTTCTCAGTCTTCAGCACCATTAGAATCACTGGAAGGCTTTAACAAAACACAGATTGCTGGATCCCACCCTAAGGGTCTCTGATGCAGCAGGTCTAGGATGACCCGGAACTTAGTTCCAAGTACCCAGGTGATAGTAATGCTGCTGGTCTGCAGAGAGTACTTTAAGGCTTAGAGGAATTTGAAGGTTACAGAATGCCTCTGATTGTATATTTTATGTTAAGTGTATTGAACTATACTGTGCGGGCAGCCGGGTGGCTCAGCGGTTTAGCGCCGCCTTCAGCCCAAGGCCTGATCCTGGAGACCCGGGATTGAGTCTCATGTCGGGCTCCCTGCATGGAGCCTACTTCTCCCTCTGCCTATTGTCTCTGCCTCTCTCTCTATGTGTCTCTCATGAATAAATAAATAAAATATTTAAAAAAGTAAATAAAATATACTGTGCTAACCTGGCTTTCAGGAAATTTCAGTTAATGCCCTTAAATACTAATGATTAAATGATTTAATATATGAGGGTCTCCCAATTTCACTAATATGTTTATTATATTTTCCCTTTCTTAGGAAAAAGATATCACTAAACATTACCAATTAGTCCCAACAGTTAAGGTAAGAGTATTTCATTTGAAGAAATTTGTTTTAAAGCTCTACAAAAAAAAATATCAGATTTTTAGAATATCAGATTTTTAGGGCCACCTGGATGGTGCAGTTGGTTAAGTGTCTGGCTCTGGATTTTGGCTCAGGCCATGATCTCAGGGTCCTGGGATCGATTTCCTTGCTGGGCTCCATGCTCAGTAGGCACTCTGCTTGAGGATTTCTCTCCTTTGCGCATTCCCTCACTTAAGCTCTCGCTCTTTCTCAAATAAATAAATCTTGAGGAATCTTGGAGATTACCTAATCCAATCACTTCATTTTACAAAACAGGGAAAGAGACCCAGTGGAGTTGGTATTTGACCTGACTTAAAAGGATCTGTATATAAATTAATAGCTAGAAAATGAACCTTGAGATCGTCTGAATGATGATGATGATTATAAAAGAAATAATAATACTTGATAATATTCATTGAGCCTGTCATCATGCCAGGAACTGCGATAAGAATTTTGTATGAAATTAGGTTCTACTGTTATCCCCATTTATAGATGGGGAAACAAAAGCATAAAAAAGTAAAATTGACGTGTTCCAGATCACAAAGCAGGAAATCGGTGCTGGAACTTGAGTCCTGAAAAATAACTATATGCTGTCCAGCTATAGCCATTACACCAATTTGAGTGGGAGTCATTGAATCATTAATCATCCTAATTTGGGATAAGAGATAAATTTTTTTTTTTTTTAAACTATAGCTTTTTTTTTTTTTTAATTTTTATTTATTTATGATAGTCACACAGAGAGAGAGAGAGAGAGATAGAGGGGCAGAGACACAGGCAGAGGGAGAAGCAGGCTCCATGCACCGGGAGCCTGACATGGGATTCGATCCTGGGTCTCCAGGATCGTGCCCTGTGCCAAAGGCAGGCGCCAAACCGCTGCGCCACCCAGGGATCCCAAGAGATAAATTTAAAAGAGTCTCTAGATCTTCATATTTAGGAGATCTTGAGGATCTCTCTCTCTTGAATATTATAATGTTATTTATAATTTGGTTCAACAAATACAAAGAAATAGTCATTAGAAGTCATTAGAAGCTGTGAAGTGCTGGGAAGGAGCAGAGTTGAGGGATAGAGATGCTGCCTTCCAGCTCCATTCACCACTTGCTAACAGGACGGATCTCTCAATCATTTTAAGCCTTGGTTTTCTTGTCTGTTAAAATCATAGTATTAATTTGTTTCTTAAAGTCTATGTTCAGATTCTGTAAAGGTATCTTATAAAGTAACACATAATAACAGCATACTATACTATTATCACTGTATTATTCCATAATCTATCTTTCTGTTGACAAACAAATATGTTAATGACACAACATATGTGGAGAAAATGAAGTTAAGCATTGGCAGTTTATCCTCTAGAGTGCATGACTTTTTTCATTTGAAAAATGCAATCACTGGAAACCCTATTCAGAGAGAGCAAAGGAAATGTAATTCAGTTTACTCTTTTTCTTTTCACTTCAGTGCATGTAGGGGAGCGTTTTTTAAAGTAGTTTCAGTAGATTTGCTAATACAATTTGTGACTTTAGAAAGCTTGCCTATTATGTGATCAGAAAACCAAAGAGTCTGAAATAAGAGATTGGCATTAGCATGTTTTGGTTTTTTTTTTTAAGATTTTATTTATTTGTTTGAGAGAGAGTGTGTGAGTGAGCAGGGGAGGGGCAGAAGGAAAGGGAGACAGAGAATCCCAAGCCAACTTCATGCTGAGTGCAGAGTCCGATGCAGGGCCTGAACCCAGGACCCTCAGATCATGACCTGAGCCGAAATCAAAAGTCTGATACTTAAGGGACTAAGCCACTTAGGTGCCCCTAGCATTAGCATGTTAATGCCAATATGCATCCAATCCCAGATATACCCTGCTAACTAAAATTCAAGAACTTTTTTATTCAATTGATGTGGGTACTAATAAATGTATCCCTGGCTACTGATCAGAGAACTATGGTTTTTTTTTTTTTTAAGATTTTATTAATTTATTCATGAGAGACACAGAGAGGCAGAGACACAGGCAGAGGGAGAGAAGCACGGTCCATGCAAGGAGCCCAATGCGGGACTGGATCCCAGATTCCGGGATCAGGACCTGAGCTGAAGACAGAAGCTTAACCGCTGAGCCACCCAGGTGTCCCGAGAACTATGTTATTAAAACAAATCTAAAATTTTCATTGAGACCATTTGCTTTTTGCCTCAAGTCCTCAGATACCTTGAAAAATTTGCTTTTAACTCCTTTCATTTTCCTCATTGGGCTTCGGAACAAGCCAACAAGCCATTTGCCTTCTGCAGTCCCATGAACTTCATAAATGAAACTGTATGCTAAAGATGGTCTGTATGCCCGAGTCTTTAGAGTTGTCCCTTGCAGAATGAAAACATTGACCTTCGTCAGTAGCTAGCCAGTTGAGGTTACCTCTTTCTCTTTGTTTTTATTACAGCCTGGATATTGACAGTAAGTGAACTGAAATATATGTGTAACTGTAATCCTATGAACTATCAAAATTAGAGGGAGCAAGATTGAGAGGAAGAGAGGGTAAGAGAGAAATACAGTGAAGTATTAAAGATGTTCTCCCTCAAAAATATTTATCTTATTGTGTGACATAATAGATAAGTCATCAATTGTACTTCTTTTTATTCTGATTTAAACTGTCGACAGAAGACTTATGATATTATCTAAATCTACCTTTAATATGAAAAAGCTGAAGCTTATCCCCAAATATGTAGAATAGCAACCAATATAAGGTATTTTAATTAACAAGTACTTTGAAAGTCTAAAAATTAAATTGAGTTTTATTATTCCACATCAGGGAGTTTGTTTGTTTTTAAAAAGATATTATTTACTTATTCATGAGAGACAGAGAGAGAGAAGGGGGCAGAGACACAACACAGGCAGAGAGAGAAGCAAGCTCCATGCAGGGAGCCCGATGTGGGACTCAATCCCAGGACTCCAGGATCACACCCTGGGCCGAAGGGAGGTGCAAACTACTGAGCCCCCCAGAGATCCCAGCAAGGTTTATTGTTGTGGTTGTTGTGGTTGGCTTTTTTCTGTAAATTTTTCTATTGGACTTCAATTTGCCAACCTACAGTATAACACCCAGTGCTCATCCTGTTAAGTGCCCCCCTCAGTGCCCATCACCCAGTTACCCCATTCCCCCGCCCACCTCCCCTTCCACTATCTCTTGTTTCCCAGAGTTAGGAGTCTCACATGGTCTGTCAGAAGAATAAAATGATTTTTCCTCTCTGATTTTTCCCATTCATTTTCTCTCCTTTCCCCTATAATCCCTTTCACTATTTTTTTATATTCCCCATCTGAGTGAAACCATATGATGACTGTCCTTCTCTGACAGACTTATTTCACTCAGCATAATACCCTCCAGTTCCATCCACATCGAAGCACATGGTGGGTATTTGTCCTTTCTGACAGCTGAGCAATATTCCATTGTATACATAGACCACATCTTCTCTATCCATTCATCTGTCGATGGGCACCGAGGCTCCTTCCCAGTTTGGCTATTGTGGACATTGCTGCTAGAAACATTGGGGTGCAGGCGTCCCAGTGTTTCACTGCATCTGTATCTTCACAGCAGGAAGTTTAAAAGGTATTATAATATTGAGCATAGATTGTGTTTAGCCAGCTGGCAAATAGCAATCATGAGAGATAATAAATGATTCTGTCCTAAATAGAAGAATTTTTTTTTTTAGTGGAAGAATTTTCAAAAGATAGTCCATGTTGTACTGTTAATATGACAACATGGCTTAAGCTAACTGATCAGTCTGACTCATAACACAATGCACCATTTAACTTCCATCGTTACATTGACATTTTATTCTTCTTGAAGACCAGCCAATTATAAATCATCCTTTTGAAACACATTCCCTTGCTCTTTTCTTTCAGCATACCACATTTATTGTGAAAGTAAAATAATAACAACATCATTAAATATGTTTGGAACCCACAAGAGTAAAGGGCTTTTAGCCTTTTCCAAAAGTCAAGTGAAATAAAAAAACAAGCTCAAGCAGATGAACAAAACTTCGAGCATTGGGACATTTCCATTCCACAGTAAGGATATATAACAGGTGCCTGGATGTCTCAGTACGTTAAGCTTCTGCCTTTGGCTTAGATCATGATCCCAGGGATCTGGGATCTAGCCCAGCATAGGGTTCCCCACTCTCCCTTCACCCCACTGACATGCTGTCTCTCTCTCACTCAAATAAATAAAATCTTTTAAAAATAAGAATATTAGGGATCCCTGGGTGGCGCAGCGGTTTGGCGCCTGCCTTTGGCCCAGGGTGCGATCCTGGAGACCCGGGATCGAATCCCACGTCGGGCTCCCGGTGCATGGAGCCTGCTTCTCCCTCTGCCTGTGTCTCTGGCTCTGTCTCTCCTTCTCTCTCTCAAGAATAAATAAATAAAATATTAAAAAAAATAAGAATATTAGAAATAAAGCCTTTATTCTCTGTTTTTGGACACAGAAAGAGTGAGATATAGTGAAGAAAGTTGAGAGACAGAAAGATTGGAGATAAATCCTGTTTTACCACCTCAGGCAAATCATTTAGTCTTTAGGGCCTTGACTTGCTCATAAAAAAGAGGAGGATTATAGTCCTTACTCAGCAAGTTGTAAACATTTAGTTAACATCTTGAAGTGCTAGAATTAAGAGAGCTAGCTCAGTAAGTCCCTCCGTCTTGATACCGTTTGATCATTTTATATTGAATAAGTTTAGTTTAATTTTAAATGCATATATGCATTGAAAACGGTGAATATTCCCCAAAGCAAATGCATTCTTGTGAAGTGTCAGTATGAAGAATGAGTTTGTGTTAAAAGGAGAGAGATTGAAACTGATCTTTCAGGTACGCCTGGGTGGCTCAGGGGTTGAGTGTCTGTTTTCCACTCAGGGTGTGATCCCAGGGTCCTGAGATTGAGTCCCGCATCAGGCTCCCTGCAAGGAGCCCACTTTTCCTTGAAAGAAACTGATCTTTCAAAAGTGAGCTTTGCCGAAAAGCTTTTTTGGAGTCATTTTTATTAAATCCCCCCAATCCATTATAAATGCTGTCATTAAATCTAAAAATAATAACCATGATGTAAGTAAGCAATATATTCATTGAACTTAATTATAGCAATTTGAAAAGAAATCACTAAGGAATCACATTTAACAATTATAATTAATCAAATAGATAAGGTATTAATTTAATTGGGAATCATAAAAAATATCTATTATGATTAGAATGTCTCATAACAGTTTCAAAATGTCCCCTTTTTCAACCTGCTGTACTTACTTATTCTCTGATAAGATGCAAAACAAGTACAATTTTATTACAGTAATAACTGAAACATAAAATGAGGATTTAAGTAGTGTGGAATTTTAAATGTTCAAGAACCAATTTTTCAAGCAATAAGAAAGAAAGAGTGCTCTAATTTTCATTACCACAATTTTTTCTTTATGCAGTAATTTTCTGGATCAGTTAACTCCTAGATATATTGATGTTCCAAGTCAACTGTTGTTTGAATCACATATTAGAAACACCAACAATAATTCTAAAGTATGAGCTTGGAGCATGTGAAGACCAATTTATAGACTACTCAGGAGGAATGGGTGGTTTATGCAGGATAAGAGAAACTCATAATTGCAAATTTACTAACTGAATCCATAGCTTTTTTTCCCCTTATATGAGATCATAAATGAGTGGAGTGGATTTAACTTTGCAGGATCCTCATCCCTCACGTGTATAACCTCATTGCAACATTCCTCCTTGGTTTCTGGGTTTTCCTGGGAGAAATATATATATTTGTTTGATTTGGAGATACAAGCTTAATTATTAATCAGTTCTACTACCATCAGATATAAATGTCAATTTTTTTTAAAGATTTATTTATTTATTTATGATAGAGAGAGAGAGAGAGAGAGAGGCAGAGACACAGGAGGAGGGAGAAACAGGCTCCATGCTGGGAGCCCAACGTGGGACTCGATCCCGGGACTCCAGGATCGCGCCCTGGGCCAAAGGCAGGCGCCAAACTGCCAAGCCACCTAGGGATCCCCCTAAATGTCAATTTTTAATACAATAATACCATGATGAATAAAGTATAAATTAGAAATAATTATACATTTATTTAGGTTTTATGTTATGTGTATTACTCCCTTCTCAAAATGTCAGTGAATCCCCAATTAGTAGTATACTGACTAATTTTCCTCAAAAAAAAAAAAAACATAATTTGAAAAGGCAAATAGATTAGGATGCACTATAAATTTCTATTACATCATACATACTATAGTGGTTGTAGATCAAAGGATAATAATAAAAATTGTTAACAGTAATTGGCATTTCAATGTGCCAGGTATTCTCTTAAGACCATTTTACGGGATGCCTGGGTGGCTCAACAGTTGAGCGTCTGCCTTTGGCTCAGGGCATAATCACAGGGTTTCCAAATGAGTCCCACATCGGGCTCCCTGCTAGGAGCCTGCTTCTTCTACTCTGTCTGTCTGTGTCTCTGCCTCTCTCTGTCTCTCATGAATAAATAAATTAAATCTTTTTTTTTTTTAAAGACCATTTTACATTGTTGTCTCATGCATCAGGAAATTGAAGCTCAGAGAAATTTAATAATTTTCCCAAGGGAGAGCGGAGTGTGGGTTCTCTGTTTTTATGATCTTTACTCTTCCTATGTCAAACAGCCTGGTTACTTTGGCCATCAGATATATCCAGCAAGCTCAGCCCTCCAGAACATGCCACAAACTAGGAGTACAACTTGGTCTTCAAGCAGTGTAGAAAGATCTCTCTGTGTCCTGACTCCACAGAAGCATCCTGAAATTCCTTCATCTCAGACTCTTGATCCAATTTTAAATGCTTTTCAGTTAATGATTTAACAAAACTGGTTATCTTATTCTCAATTATCCCTAGAATGTTCTAGGAAAAGATTGGCAGTAATGAAGGAACAGAGGAATCCCTAGGAAGAGATGAGAGGAGCATATTAACAGGAGTGTAGATGACACTTCAAGTGGTGTTCATCACAGCATCACCGTGTGCTTGGCCGGACACAGAGGTTGAGGCCCCAGAGAGGAGCTTGTCTTGGAACCTGATGGTGGAGTCTGCAGAGAGAGACCCTACCTCCTAGGCTGGAGGAGGTTATTTTACAGACAACACAAATCCTTTTCCTCTTTTACGTGTGAGATAAATTGTGAAATCTTGATGGAATGAAATATCCCTCTTGTTACGGTCATAGCCTATATAGCCCTTCATATCTTTTAGAATGTTCTGTTCAATATATGTATCACTTTCCCCTCCTTGGTGAACTTCACAATACCAAGAAGTACATGTGCATGTCTATAAACACACACGAATTAGTCTTGATACAGAATACAGAAACACACACTATATTAGTCTTGATACAGAATCACTGGTTTCTGCTCTTCAGCTCCACTGTAACAGAGCAACAGGAGGAAAACTCAGGATGAAAAGACTTAGGAAAGTTAGTAGAATGGTTTGGGTGAGCAAAATTTCAATGAAGGGATCATGTATTTCCTCACTTATTCTTTTATTCTACTGTTTTTAAGATTTACTTGGCTATAACTGTAACCAAAATATTATCAAAATATGATCATAAAGTAAACAACTTAATAAATATCACAAGGAAACCCTTGACCTTATGGAATCTAATATAGCAATCAGTTGCCACTTCGAGAAATGAAAGTAATATATAATATGCTTCCTCATCTATTTTGTTTTCTATACAATATAGATTTCTTTGTTTTACATCTGCATTTTTGTGAAAGTAGAGGAATACCACCCTTAAACATCTAAGAAATATTCACATTGGATTATGCAAGATACAAAAATTGAAAAAACTTAACATCAGTAAAAGAAGGAACTAGTACCATTGTGTTTCCATAAAACGATAAAAATGTATAAGTATTCAGTGGATGTGGGAAAGATAAAACATTGGCATATTAGATGAATTTTTTGTATATAATATTATGATCTACTCCTCGCTCTAAATGGAATCATTATAAAATATTTTTGGGGATCCCTGGGTGGCACAGCGGTTTGGCGCCTGCCTTTGGCCTAGGGCGCGATCCTGGAGACCTGGGATCGAAACCCACATCGGGCTCCCGGTGCATGGAGCCTGCTTCTCCCTCTGCCTCTCTCTCTCTCTCTCTCTCTCTCTCTCTGTGACTATCATAAGTAAATTTACAAAAAAAATAAAAAAATAAAAATATTTTTGCTTTGTGCATATATAACTTCACTCCATCAATGAAATGCTTAGGTTTTTATTTAATAAGTATATATTAAATGTTGCTAATTCATACCTGTCTTGCATACTTTTTCTAGAGTATCAGAGCCCATTAATCCTTTATCATCTGAGGAGCTTTTGCTTCTTTTGGCTTGACTTTAAATTACCAGTCTTACAGAACATGAGAGACTCCTAACTCTGGGAAACGAACTAGGGGTGGTAGAAGGGGGAGGTGGGTGGAGGAGTGGAGGTGACTGGGGGATGGGCACTTGAGGGGGACACTTGATGGGATGAGGACTGGGAGATATTCTATATGTTAGCAAATTGAACACCAATAAAAAATAAATTCATTAAAAAAAAACAGAGAGGGAGGAAAAAGAGACTCTTAATCATACGAAACAAACTGAGGGTTGCTGGAGGGGAGGGAGTTGGGGAAATAGGGTTAACTGGGGGATGGGCATGAAGGAGGGCATGTGATGTCATGAGCACTGGGTATTATATCCAACACCTCTTGAATTCTACCTCTGAAGCTAGTAATACACTATATGTTAATTAATTGGATTTAAAATAAATTTTTCAAAAAACAAACAAAAAAATTACCAGTCTTAGAAAAGTATACTTTAAGTATATTCCATGTAGTGATTTTAAATTTAATGCCTGACCTGCAGGTAGTAATCATTAAATCACATGTTCCAGAAGCACCCCAGGATGAATTTTATTTCCCCAGACCATGTTCTACTTAACCCTACCCAGGCTGCCTGATTCTCTCAACCAAAAAAGCATAGATTCAATGTCTAACTTTGAAATTCTAGAGAATTAAGGAGCATTTTGATATCACTCTCCCCCTCCCCCAATACACATACACACACTGACTCCTGGAACTCATCTCCAACCTTATATAGGTGTGAGAAAGATGCAGCTTAGACTTCAGGAAACTTGTCAAAGATGATTGAGGTGATCTGATCTTGAGCCAGGCGTAAAATTCAGTTTTCGTCTAGAATCAAATAGAAACATTTGTCATAAACATCACTTTAATTCCACTTTTAATATTTTGTAGAACCAAGGAAAAATATGTAAATATAAATAAAGGCTTTGTTTTGCATCAGAGGAAATGTTTCATGGTGGGAAAAGCTCAAGTTTGGAATTAAACGGGAATTCGAGTCCTATCTCCATCCCCTTCCTACTTGTGTGACCCAATGGTGATTTTGGGAGGGGGGGGGGGTTCTTATCTTTTAATTTTCACTTTTTTTTGGTTTAAATTCAGTTACATATATAGTGATTATATATATATATATATATATATATATATAGTGATATAGTGATTTTTTTTTAACATGAAACAGCGGTAATGGCTACCTCTCAGAGTTATTATAAGAATTAGGAATTTGAAATACTTCATGTGAAGTGCTTTAACATATTTACATTTGAAGCAGTATCATCATCATTATCATCACTATGCCCAAGAAGCATTGCTATACAAGAATCAAACATGCCAATTTGATGTATGGCCAAAGATTCACATTTGTACACGTTTCTAAGTTTTTATCATGAGGTTTATAGTATGTTAACATAGACCATGGGAGTTAAACTTGTTGAATTCTGGTGATGAAATCTCTTGGGAAAGCCTTCCTGGATATCTACATAATGGTTTAGGAGGGCTGTGAATGCATAAGAGATTGAATGGAGCCAAGAAGCTTGACCCTTAACTTCAACGAGGTCTAGAAGTGAGAGAAGAAATGGGCCAGGCTTATAAAATGACGATGAAATCTAAATAGATATAAATATGCTATTATTTATCAAATGTAGTTTCACTCTGATTAAAGAGAAAAGGAAAAATTATGATAATGGAAGATGATTGGAGATGATCCCTTAGAAGAATAAACAGATTCACTTAGGGATATTTTCTGGAGTATGTTTCCAGAACAGGCTGAAATTCAACATTATCAGATAAATGCGGGATATTTGCTCACCTAGGTCACATTGTCTCTTTTAATAGGTGAAATAAAGCACATCAAATTGGTTTTTATCACATTTAAGGAAAAGGCTGCCACCTGGTGAATATTTGAGGCCGTTAAAAATACATGTAATAGTTTTAAACATCTGGCATGAATTTAAAAATTAGTCATTTATTTTTCTCTATTTTTTCAATAAAGTTTTTGTACTCTGCAATACTAGCAGAGGTCTTGTTAATTTTAAGTTTCCATGAGATTTGTCTATCTTTACCTGATTTTATTAACTGGTACAACTGAATGTTTTATAGGTCACCTAATTCAGATTGAAAGTGACCAAAAAAAAAAAAAAAGGTGAACAAAAATTTATAAACCACCATGATCTATACTTCTTTGGATTCCTTTTTTACTTAATTGCATAGCAAAATTACGAAAAAGACGAAAAAGATGTTTTAAGATTCCTATGATGCAAATACACCCCAATTGTTACAGAAATCTGATCCAAGAGCAAAAATCAGGAAGTCAGTTTACATTGTATAACTAGCTCTGTAGTGGGAGTCTGGTTTAATTTTCCCTTGAACTTTAGCTCCTTCTGTATATTTTACCCAAGGCATGAGAAATGAGGAATTAATTCCCAATGTTTTCTTCTTCTAGTAAAATGTTGCCACTCTACCTATTCTAATATATATATGCTAATATGTATATACATATATATATTTTAGAAACATTTAAAATAGAGGCTAAGAAATCTTTCAGCAGGTTGCTACAGAACTCATAAATTGCTGAAAGTCTGTCTTATATCTCAAGATTCAAGTTCATTGGAACTATATGGAGGAAGGAAAAAAATGAATCTTTACCTTCATGTGTGTGTTTTCAACATTGTCAAAAATCTAAGTAATATTTATTTTAGTTGTGAGCAGAATAAAGCCATCATTCCATTACGAGGAATAAGGGTGCCCATCACTTTTCTTTTACCTAGAAAGCTTTGCTACATTCTTCTCACTTTCAATTCCTAGAATTTTTCCAAGTGTTACTTCAGTTATTTTTATGCAATATTGGAGAAGTTTTAAAAAAGTTTATTTCAGAAGGACTGCTTAGCTTATAGCCATATTTTTAATCCTGAAAGACTAGGTTTTTGTGGCCTTATCTTGCCTAGATGCTTACTGATACAAACACATTATGTGAGATTGATTCCAATTTAATTTGCTAATTCTTTTTAATGAAACTTTATTCTCTTTAATTTGTTGTATCATGTGATCACTACTATATAAATATAAAAGCTCTTCTTAGTTGTTGATGTTGCATTTGGGTATTTTACAACAAAGTCATTTTTCATTTTGTTGTATGGTGATGGTCTTTGTCGGGTCACTTTCTTCTCAAATTTACGAAATACAGTCTGTTTCTTGGGCATAAATCACTCTCCAAACCAAATAAAATCCTGGTCTTATTTTCTTCTACAGGCTACATAATACTATACACATCACTGGTATTAAGTAGCAGTTTGTCAAATAGGCTGTATATGGATGAATATGGTACATTAAAAATTCCCATTCATCGCTCATGAAAATAAAGTAATCAAAGAACAATCTGGCAAGATAAAATCAAACATCAAAGAGCTATAGGCCTCAATTAGGGTAAAATACTCATTTAGATCATTTTCAGAATGGAAACAAGATCATTAATATCTTTGTTATGAAATCTTCTGGTAAGATGTTTTTTAATTTGGCCTCTATTTCAGGACAAAGCTTTGTAGGATTGTAGGGAAGTATAGCATTTGAGGAGCTTTACCACATTTTGAAAAGTCAAAAAGTCAAAGTTCCACATAAAACCTGCAGATTTCCTGCAGTGATTGCAATATTTCTATAAAAGCTCGTAATTGTTAAAAAAATATAAAGCACATTTCCAATTTTCTATAATATATATACTGTATTATCTTCTATGTATCTATCATCTATGTGTAGATGAAGTATATCTCTGCGCAGTGTGGTTTAGGGCCGAGATCCCCTGACTCTTCAGCATTTTTTTTTTTTAAAGATTTATTTATTTGAGATGGAGCTGAGCACGGGAGTTGTGGGAGAGGTAGAGGGAAAGAATCTTCAAGCGGACTCCCCACTGAGCACTGAACCCTAGGCAAGGTTTGATCTCACCACCCGTGAGATCATGGCCTGAGCCAAAACCCAGAGTCAGATGCTGAGCTGACTGAGCCATCCAGGCGCCCCTCCTTTGCCCCTTTCAAGGTAACTGGTCCAACCACACGCCCAGCTGTAACCAGTCATAATCAGGAAGCATTCAGACTTCCCACCCTGTAAGCCTCTGCTAACCTAAAGCCATTCATGTCGTCTTCGGCTGCTGGTTCCATATTTTCACTTTGCTTCTCCTTATTCATGAGGATCATTTTGATTCCCATCCTGGCATTGGAACAGCATGTTTTTTCATTAAGACACATATCAGTGTAATTTTATGGCATCTCTCACTGCTAAAAAAAAGGACCCATGTGACATTTTTTTATTATCTTTTCTGTTTAATAGGGGCTGTGATGGAGAAAAGCCCTTAGAGTGAATTTTCTGCTTGTAGCATAAATTCTTTAAAAGCACACAATGGTTTATTGCCATTATTAGATGGGTGGGACCTTGTTCTTATACTTCCATATTACCTGTATTTGATATTCATCAGTCAGAGTGGATTGAGATGTAGAATTGAAGTCATTTGATTCTACATTCCTACCACCCATGCTCCATCCATCTTGGAGTACATAATCTAGTGCTATGATCCCCATAGTCCTACCAGCCTCAGGCCACTTGACAATTACAGGCAAATTTGTTTAAATTCAATAAAAACTAAGACGTATTTTACTACACAGAGCCTTCATTGGAACCTAAAGTCACAGGACTTGACATTTACATTAATTCATGTGTAGCATACAAAACTAATGAAGAAAAATATAAAATAGAAAAAAATGAAGATTAACCTTGCTGTGATATGTAACCTCTGGAAGATTTATTTCAAAATTATCTCCATAATAATCTAATAGTATATATTCCTTTGTGTATTTTTAAAATATTTTATTTATTTATTCATAGAGACACAGAGAGGGAGAGAGAGAGAGAGAGAGAGGCAGAGACACAGGCAGAGGGAGAAGCAGGCTCCATGCAGCGAGCCTGATGTGGGACTCGATCCCGGGTCTCCAGGATCACACCTCGGGCTGCAGGCGGCGCTAAACCGCTGTGCCACTGGGGCTGCCTCCTTTGTGTATTTAAAATAAAGTCATAAAATAAAAATATATGGAAAAGAGAATTTATAAAAGATGACAACAATCGATAAAAAATATTTCCATTTGGGGGTGCCTGGATGGCTCAGTTCATTAAACTACTGACTCTTGATTTCAGCTCAGGTCATGATCTCAGGGTCCATGCTAAGCAAGGAGCCTACTTCAGAATTTTCTCTTTCTGCCTTTCCCCTGCGCTCGCTCTCTCTCTCTCTCTCTCTCTCTCAGATAAATAAATAAATAAATAAATAAATAAATAAATAAATAAATCTTTTAAAAAAATTCTATTTAACACTAAATGATAAATCAACAAAGGGGATAATAAGGAAATTACACAATTTTCTGTATTTTATACTCCATCGATAATAATGAAACAAGCACTTTTTATTTTTGTTGAAGCTGAATCCTTTTGCAAAGCTATTTAACGACGTTTAACAAAGCAAAACCAAAGAATGTAGATATTCATATTTAATCATTCATTCTTTCATGTATTCAAAAGGAATGTGATAAAGTAAATTACAGTTTATTTTTAATTCAAACATTGTATAGTTATCACACTGATTTAATATACTTAAAATCTATCAAGGGATAAACAAATATAAAATAATTGAATTTCATGTGGATTAAATAAATAATATTGCAATTAATTTAAAATCTAATGTGAATACTAAATTGCTTACAAGGATGAGGAGTTTGCATGTGGACAATATTTTCTTAGCTTACAAGTAAAGCAGATATTTAGCTGGTACAAAACTCTATACTCATGACGTACATTCTCATAGATTGGTGACCTGTTTGAATGAATCAGTGCCTCGGCTACCCTGAACAATGTTGGGGGGGAAAGGACCCAACATTGATAGATTTAATCAGTGAGATGAAACTGACATTAACCATATTTATAGTAAAAATTCACATGAAAACTTAAACTTGAAAAATTATTTGAAATTAATATGATAGACAAAAAGGGGTTAATATATTTAAGAAAGAATATTGGAAAAAAAACAGGTGACCTCTACCATATTATTTCAATCTTCCAAAAACAAATCTTAATTTTATGAGAGTAGTATAACTTTGGCATCAAAACCAGAAGAGGACAGTTTTGAGAAAGAAAAACTATGGCCCATCAGAAACATAAATGCAAAAATCTTCAGCAATATATTAAAACAATCTGTTACAGGTAAAAGAGAAGGAAATATATGTGTATCTCAGTACAAGCAAACTTTAAAAAAAAAGCATTTGACAAATTTTTATCTATCTATGATAGGAAAAAACAAAACTGAGCCAACCAGAATGGAGTAAACAAAAGATTTTCCTTAATTTGATTGAGAGAATCTACCAAAAACCTGTGTTTTATATCATTCCAAATAGTGAAATATTATAAACATTTATATTAATATCAATAACAAAATAAGAATTCTCATTCTTGTTCCTTCCATGCAGCACTTTACCTGAAGTTCTATTCTGAACAACAAAAAAAAGTAAAAGATACAAAGACTAGAAGAGGGGGGTACCTGGGTAGTTCACTTGATTAACTATCTGCCTTTAGGTCAGGTCGTGATCCTGGGGTCCCAGGTTGAAGCGCCACATGGGCCTCCCTGCTAAGTGGGGAGTCTGCTTCTCCTGCCCCTCCCCCCATTTACCTTCTATCCCCCTCTTCGTGTGCTCACAACTGTCTCTCACAATCTAACTCTCTTTCAAGTAAGTACTATATATATTATATATATATATATATATATTTTTTTTTTTAAGATTTTATTTATTTATTCGAGACACACAGAATGGCAGTGACACAGGCAGAAGGAGAAGCAGGCTCCATGCAAAGAGGCTGATGTGGGACTCGAACCCGGGAATCCGGAATCATGCCCGGAGCCAAAGGCAGGCGTTCAACCACTGAGCCACTCAGGTGTCCCTAAAATATTTTTTAAAAGGCTAGAAGACATAAGTATATTCAGGTATTTTGTCTAGATAAAAGCTAAATATGATCTATAAATTATTATAATTAATTAGAAAGTTTATGAAAACCATGGTATGAAAACCCAAATGCATTTGGGATACTAATCCAAGTTGGTGTATATATCACTAAAACTAATTTCAACAAATTATAATTTAAAATTGTGTGTAAAGATATAATTATACAAATGTGTGGTATATACTAATTAAAAGGGAACATTTTCAGCACTAACCAAAAAAAAGTGTATAAGATATATCTAACATAATATGTGCAGGAGCTTCAAGGGGGAACTTGTAAAATGTTGAAAGCCCTTTCTAACTGACTCTGAGTCTTTCTTACAGTATCCATCACCCACTGGGCCTGTTCTACATTGGCTCTTTCTCACCATTGTTCATTCCTTTTTTCTAATCCCCTCAACCCGGTTATGGTGTTCTATATAGTGTTCCCATTGCTTAAATATTTTGGCTTCAGATCCATAGTCGTCACACTCCTCAGCAATGGTCTTACTCAAATTCTCTCATTACACACAAAGGTAATCAATCCTGGTATTACACTGGCTTCTTTAACTTTCTTTTCTTCTTCCCAAACAATTAATCTGGAACTCCATTTTACCTCAGCCACCCACTCTCATGGCCATACCAAGAATTGTTATCCTCGTTAGTGATACAACCTCCAGGGTCACAGTTTCTTTCCTGCTCCCTCTACCTAGTGTCACAAACTAACCTTTCCTTGATCCTTCACCCCTCATGATGTCACTTCCTTGATTAAAATTCATTAATCTATCATTGATGCCTGTCATCTAACGACAAGTTTTCCTTCAGTCCCCTGGTAATTATTTTCTGGTAAAATTCCATATCTATACCCAGATAACCCAGAGAGGCTTTAAAAAAAAACAAGAATTTCAACCACTTTCACTCTAAATGTTTGATCACCGACTTCACCTGGGTACTTTGTGGTGTCCAGCAATCCTACCTAACCACTTCCTGATTACATACAATCTTCCTACTCTCCTAGATAATGAGTTCTTTTTTTTTTTTCTGTCTTCTCAAAACTCAACATGTCCGCTTTCTCAGATGATACCCTTGTTCCTTATTTTATTCAGAAAATAGAATCAATCATGAGAGAACTTCCATATGCTTCTACCACCATACCTACCCTAAATATGTACCTTAGTATTCCAGGATTTCACACTATCCCTGTGTTTTTCAGTATCCACTCCTGGTACTTCTTCATCTTCTCAACCTTCAAAATTTAAAATGTCAGAGAGTTCAAATTTCTAACTTCTCTTTTCCACCAACACTTTCTTCTCACTTGCCAAGTCACATCCAAGCTTATGGCTTTAAATACTGTTTGTATGCTGATGACTCTCAAATGTCTGTCTCTATATTTCTGATCTCTTAACATGCAAAAACTGAACCTCAATCTTCATTGTGTCCCAAATCTCTTCTTCCAGAGTGTTCTCAGTAAGTTGCAGCTACATCTGCCTAAGCCTGGATGTTTGGTCATCACTGATCTCTCTTTGTGATATTACAGCTCACATCCAATATTCAACTCCTTAGCAAATTCAGCTGGTTTTACCTTCATAATATTGAACCACTTCTCAAACCTATCACTGCAATTTATTTCAGCCATCTGAGACTCTTGCCTTGATTATTACAAGTCTTACTTTATCATTATCCACTTTCCCTTCTTCCATCTGTTACCTGTAGTCTGTTCTCAACACAGTACTCTATCCTAAGGGATCAGATAGTGTTACTCCTCTGCTCAAAATGCCCCAGTGGTTTCTCATTTAACTAGATAGAAGTAAAAGCCAGAGTCCTTAAAATGGATTAAAATACATCTGCTGCCCCTCATTGCTACATTTTTTAAACCTTGTCTTTTACTAATTTTTTATTTGCAAACTGTACTCCCATCAAATTGGCCAAATACCCTAAACATGCTCATGCCTCAGGATTTTTTTGCCATTGCTCTTCCTCTTCCAAGAATGCTCTTGCTCTTAGATATAAGCTTAGTGTTTTCTTTCTTCAACCTTCTACTAAAGTCATCATACCAGTAAGACTTCCTTGTCATGCCTTGATAGATCAGCAATCTCACCTTATCTCTGGAGTTCTTCATGTCCTCTTACTGCACTGTATTTTTCTCTATGGCCTCTACCATTTGACATTCATCTATTAATTGATTCACTCATTTACTTCTTCATTCATGTTGGATGTCTTTCTCCCTCTTCTCTTTCTAGAATCTAAGTTGAATGAGAACAAGGATTTTGTCTGTTCCATTCATTGCTATATTTCCCAAACTTTGAAAAGTGACTGGCATAAGACAGATGCTTAAAAGTATTACTAAATGGTTAGATTAATAAAAATTAGCATATATAGATTATAATGAACATGAGGAGAACAGCTAATGTGTCGGGAATATATATATATAAATTGAGAAGAACGTAGGACTTAAGTTGATCCTTGGGAAGGAACAACATTCAAGGATAAATAAGGGGAGGAGAACCTCATCAGTGAGACTAAGAATAACCAGAGAAGATAATGATGATAGTGATAATGATTATTTTAATAATCATAATAGATCATGTTTTATCAAATATTATATGCAAAACACTTTTACTCATCACCATTTTGAATCCATAAATAAATGCTGTGAAAAAGAGACTATAATTATCTCCATTTTACAAATGAGAAAATTAAAGTTTAGGGAGTTTAAATGATGTTTCCAGAACTACAAAGGAATATTGGGACAGTATTTGAGCCTATATGCTATCATCCGAATATTGGGACAGTATTTGAGCCTATATGCTATCATCCTATATGCAATCTCACCTTATCTCTGGAGTTCTTCATGTCCTCTTACTGCACTGTATTTTTCTCTATGGCCTCTACCATTTGACATTCATCTATTAATTGATTCACTCATTTACTTCTTCATTCATGTTGGATGTCTTTCTCCCTCTTCTCTTTCTAGAATCTAAGTTGAATGAGAACAAGGATTTTGTCTGTTCCATTCATTGCTATATTTCCCAAACTTTGAAAAGTGACTGGCATAAGACAGATGCTTAAAAGTATTACTAAATGGTTAGATTAATAAAAATTAGCATATATAGATTATAATGAACATGAGGAGAACAGCTAATGTGTCGGGAATATATATATATAAATTGAGAAGAACGTAGGACTTAAGTTGATCCTTGGGAAGGAACAACATTCAAGGATAAATAAGGGGAGGAGAACCTCATCAGTGAGACTAAGAATAACCAGAGAAGATAATGATGATAGTGATAATGATTATTTTAATAATCATAATAGATCATGTTTTATCAAATATTATATGCAAAACACTTTTACTCATCACCATTTTGAATCCATAAATAAATGCTGTGAAAAAGAGACTATAATTATCTCCATTTTACAAATGAGAAAATTAAAGTTTAGGGAGTTTAAATGATGTTTCCAGAACTACAAAGGAATATTGGGACAGTATTTGAGCCTATATGCTATCATCCGGAGAAAATAGACTTGTGGAATGCAAAGAATGGTGACTTTCACAAAGGACACAGTGATAAAACACTGTCAAGTGAAATTAAAACTAGCTTTGCTGATCAGAATGTGTAATTCTTATAAAATTAAGTATAAATTTGACTCCCTGGCTACATTTTCAACAGATAAAAGGTTTCATGTAGATATTACTTAATAGATTCCCTTTCAATGTAACAGATATAAAGAGAGTTTTTTAATTAAAAGTGATGTTTGTGACCCTAGCCCAAGCTGGTGGTGATTTAAAGTTGCTGTTTGATGTCTTCTTTGGAGTTGACGTAGATTTTCCAGTTCTTTGTCCAAGATGCAAATAATACTTAATAGTTATTTATAATTTATCCTGTAGCAGTATACAGTAAAGGGCACATGCCATTTTAGAAGATACACAGTTTAAATTTTCAGTAGTGAAAAGTACGTGTACTGAACTATTATATCTACACTTACAAAACTCTCCTGCCAGGGAATTATTGCTCTACCTTTCTTATGAATCAAGCACTATAATTGGGACTGTGTTTATATGAGGAGAAACAAATGATAGTGGCAAAACCGAACAAGACTATTTTCTGCTTTTTCTCCAGTCTTTGGCTTGTCACATAACACTGGTGCCTTCCTGTTATTTCTTGATTTATAGATTACAAGGTGTTTTTACATTTCATTTTCACCACAACCTTTTAAGAGTTAACTTTGAAAGTGCTTTGATACATATGTCTCCAGTTCTTATTCTCCAGTAAGAAATATCTTGAATAAATGTCCACATTTCAAAATGGGAAAATGGAAATGCAGAGAATTAGCTGGCTTTGTCATTTGCACACAACTAAAAGTGGTGGAGGCAGGATCTAATGCATGTCTTCTTAATCTTGATGCCTGAGCAATTTCCAGGATCTCAAAGCTTCCTTACACATAAGATGGATAGTCCATGGACCAAGAATTTGGACTTGAGTCAAGCTACCTGGGTCTCCTTGTGACCATGGCAAACTATTTAATTTCTTAAAGGCCTATTGTCCTTTTATGTAAAAATGGGATGATAATAACAATTTCTTCCAAAAATGATTTTGAGGACTAAGCTGAGGTGTGGGAAGCTCCTACCCTGGGGCATTGTACATGGTAGGCACTCCATACATGTTATTACTGCCTGTGTCACTATAATCAGACTCCCAAGCATTTATGTGTCAATCTCATAAATAATTTTTGCCATATCTTTGCTCATTACGTTCAAGTATGTATTATATCCGAGTTACTATAGAATTATATTTACTGTGTGCCTCATATACCTTTTCAAGTCAGTACAAACTACGTCTACTTACTGGTATTTTTAATTAAAAGTATACTTTAAGAAGGCTAACTGCAAAAATATATAGCCAATTAAATTAAAAAAAATACTAGCTCCAAAAAGTAAAAATAGTTACTGATACTACGTGATTTATACTGGATGAGTCACAGAGGTTGGCTAAAGTTCTAAACAGTTTGTACGAGAGCCCTTAAAGGAGGTAAGAGAATCAGAAAGGGTATAATATGCATGCCTTTCTCTCTTTTCTTACAAATTCCCTTTTTGAAAATGGCTATTTCCCTCTTCTTGTAAAAAAACAAATTATAATCACTTCCCTTTCCTCCGCCTCCAAGCAAAGAGAAAATGGCAGGTTAATGACAGTTCAGTTTTACTAAAGGGCATCATAGCAATGACATTTAAGTTGGGTTTTGAATGGTTGGTAGAATTTGATAAGTGGGAGGAAATAGGAGCCAATAAGAAAGGAACGTTTGAAGCTGGAATGATTAGGCTGTAGGCCACATGCGAGGGTGGAGTACAAAGTAGATCTTAATACACAGAGTTGGATTTAATTATAGACATCTTTGTTTATCAAAAAGTAGCAAGATATAATTAGGTGATACTAAGGACAGTGTCTGATATAGAGTAGATTCTCAACTAATGTTTAAAGAACCTAAAACAGGGAGCCTTTATGTAAATCACTATGCTACCACTCTCCATCAGGACAAAATGAAACCTCAGAACAATCCCTCCAGATTGATACATAGAGTATTAACTCTAGTTTGGATATTTAAAGCATGGTAATATTTTATATAGGGATATGAAGGTTGCAGAATCTATGCAACTTTTTCTCTTTTGGAAAATATTCAGCTATACCCCAATTTCTACCATGGTAAACAATGATGAAATAAATACAAAGAAATATTCTCATGGTAATTGTTTCTCTGTAGGAAAGGTCCTTCTAAGTGAGACTCTGGTTCTCAGTGTTTATGTAAGCACCAGATACTTTCCTGCAAGGCCGTTACTAATTCATATTCCACTAGGTTTTGTTGAGAGAGAGGACTTTTATACACCACTCCTTAAATTTGGCAAAATGATGCCCAAAATATTGTAGTTCATTATTGTTTTAATTTGCCTCTTTCTGATTGTAGTGAGAAAGATCGTCCAAGGTTTCCGACCTTTTGATTTTCTTCTGTGACACTCTTGTTTATAATTGTCCACTTGTTCATTGGGTTGTTTATAACTTTATTTTCAATGTATAGGTTCTCTTATATGATATGAATATTAACATGTTTCTTATTTAGCAAATTTGTTTTACCATGGTTTATTTTATGACTTGATTTATGGTGTCTGTGGTCATTCTGCTTGAGGATTGTGTAATGAAATATACAGTTTTCTGTTCTGTGTTTCCAACCCTGCGGCTATCCAACTATTTTTTAAAGTTCTTTTCTTTAAAAAAAAAAAAAAAAACTTTTCTAAAATTATTACCTTTTTTTTTTTAACTGTTAAATATTTACTCCATCTCAAATTTACTGATATGAAATGAGATAGGGACCAATTTGGTTTGTTTAGGTAGAGAATTGTTTCAGTGCTGTGTGATATGTGAACCACTTTTTCCAATGTAATAGAAATTCCAGTTTTTCATGTATAAAGTTCCTATATATACTTAGCTTAATTTTGGTCAAAATTCCGTTCAACTAATTTATATTTCTTGCTCTATTCTCATGTCAAATTCTTGTATCATATTCTCCATTTCCTAATATTTATAATTCTTGGATATACATTCCTCCATATTAACTAACAAAATAATTTTATCATGTTATAAATAAAAAAGATCCCAAGTGAAATGTTATTGTTATTAAATGTATATATTTCTTTTGAGATAATTGGCATAATTAAGATATTAAGTCTCTCGATCCAGAAACATACTTCCCCATATTTTGGATCTTATTTTATGCCCCACGATGTTTTATTGTTTCTTCTTATAAGTTTTATTAAATTTATTTAATTTTTATTCATAAGTATTGTATATTTTATCATTCTTAATAATGACCAATTTTTTATTCTATATGTAATCAGTTCTGATTATAACTTATATATATCATATATAACTTACTATTGCTAAATAGAATATAGATTTTTGTATATGAACTTGTATTAATAAGCTTTATTACTCTAATATTTCTTTTTTTTTTAAAGATTTTATTTATTCATGATAGAGAGAGAGAGAGAGAGAGAGAGAGGCAGAGACACAGGCAGAGGGAGAAGCAGGCTCCATGCAGGGAGCCCGACGTGGGATTCGATCCCGGGTCTCCAGGATCGCGCCCTGGGCCAAAGGCAGGCGCCAAACCGCTGCGCCACCCAGGGATCCCTACTCTAATATTTCTTTAGAGTCCCTTAGCTTTTCAAAATCTATGAGCATGTAATCTGCCAAAGAGAAATAATAAATCAGTATTTTTACTGATATTTTATTTCCTAATCTTACTGAATTAGGTAGAAACTCCTAAATAGTGAAAAATAATGGTGAAAATAAACATCTATTTCTAATTTTATTTTTTTTAATTTTATTTATTTATTCATGATAGTCAGACAGAGAGAGAGAGAGAGAGAGAGAGGCAGAACATAGGCAGAGGGAGAAGCAGGCTCCATGCACCGGGAGCCCGATGTGGGATTGGATCCCGGGTCTCCAGGATCGCGCCCTGGGCCAAAGGCAGGCGCCAAACCGCTGCGCCACCCAGGGATCCCTATTTCTAATTTTAAAAGGAAGTCTTTTCACTCTTTATCATGAAGTTTCCTATTTTTTTTTTTTTTTTTTGGTAAATACTTTATCTCATAGTTAGGAATGGTGATAGATTTTACCAGACCCCCTTTCATGTACAGTATCATCACATTGAAGTAATACTGGGAAGTTTTAGAAACACTTCACTACACCACTTACAGATTCATTCATTTATTCAATAGGTATTTATTGCCTCATGTGCCATTGTTTATTATTCATGTGCCAGCACAGAGGTCAGAGACAAGTTGAAAACCTACACAGTCTCTGCCCTCAGGGAACTTACATTCCAGTGCAGGGATGGACAATCCAGATAGGTATCTGTTTAGCTCCCACCAAAGGTCATGCACTGTTCTAAGTGCTTTACTGCATAAACCGGCTAGCTCTCATAACAGTGCTATAGTAGATACTTAATTGGTCCATTTTACAGGTAAAGAAAGTGAAGGACAAAGGGAGGCAGTAATGGCCAGGCCACACAGGAGTGCAAGATAGAACTTCTTTTGTAAACCCAGGCGCTCTACTAATGAGTGATAGTGAAAAATTTAATGGTAATCAAAAGCATTTACATTTTTGAAATAAAGCCCTATTTTTACGCTGCATTTTATTCTTTTCGTACACTGTTGGATTCAATTTCTTAATAATTATTGTAGTGGTCTCCTTTCCAGAGATTTTTTTTTAAGATTTTATTTATTCATGAAAGACATACAGAGAGAGGCAGAGACATAGGCAGAAGGAGAAGCAGGCTCCCAGTAGGGAGCCTGATGCAAGACTCAGTCCCAGGATCCCAGGATCATGACCTGAGCTGAAGGCAGATGCTCAGCCACTAAGCCACTCAGGTGCCCTCCTTTCCAGAGATTTTTTTAACATCATCTTTATTTTCCTTTGGATCGTTGGGTTTTTTTTTTTTTAGAAGATAATTTATTACTTTGTTAACACCTAAATTTTTGGTTATTTATTGCTTATTTAAAATACAAAGGTAGGGAGGCACCTGGTGGCTCAGTAGGTTAAGCATTTAACTCTTGATTTTGTCTCAGGTGCCCTTGCTCTCTTTTTCTCTCTTTCTATTGTAAACAAATCCGAAAAAGTAAAATAAAATGCAAATGTAGGGATGCCTCACTGGCTTATTTGGGGAACATATGATTCTTGACCTCTGGGTTGTGAGTTCAAGCCTCATGTTAGATATACAGCCTACTTAAAATAAATAAGTTAATAAAATAAAATTAGAATTATTAAAAAAAAAAAGGAAGTAGGGGTACCTGGGTGGCATCAACTCTTGATGTCAGCTCAGGTCTTTATCTCAGGGTCATGTGTTCAAGCCCCACATTGGGCTCCATGCCTACCATGGTGCTTAAATAAATAAAAAAAGAAATGTAAAAGTAAGAACTGAAACCAAGAAAATAATAAGTATAAAATAATATGGAAGCCAAACTAATACTGTTATTATTAATGATAATAATATCATTAATACGATATTACTTGGAATAAGCCAATTGCTGCTAAGTAAAAGACGGTGGCCCACATAAATATAAACTAAATGAAGGAAGATCTATGTTATTTATAAGAAAGTTGGTAAAATAAAGTATATTTTGTCTCTTTATCCTCCAACTTCAAATTCTACCCACAAATTCCTAGGTTACAGTGAAATAGTTTAAAACTGAATTCCAAACTATTTTTGGATATTCTCTTTTTGTCTCTTCTGCTTCAAGTATCTTTACCAATTATTTGTATTACCCATATAAATAAACATTTGAGTTAACTCCAGTATTGCAAGATTCATTGCTCAAACGATTTCTTCCTACCTAATGGAAGTTGAATCACTTAATATTTGGTTATCATATTTTCTGAAAAAGTTACTTCTATAAGACATGTAGGTGATGTACCTTCTGAATTCTGGTCTAACCACCCATATGTTTTTTATCCTAACAGGAGAGTGATGGTAAATTAGTTAGATGCAATATTCTTGAGTCACATTCACTTACTAAACGATTGTATATAGATACAGTGGCATGTCTTGCAGATTTTAATGAGAGAAGTTTGATATTCGTTGCATCTCCATTGTTACCCACTCATTCTATAGATCTGATGATTTCACACTTTCCTCTTTTTTTTTTTTTTTAAACCTTGGAAGTCTGGGATATCAGCAGAATGTATCTAATTGTATGTCATTGTTTCAACCAAAGACTGATGAGCCCTCTCAGTGTACAGACCCAACATTTCCTTAGAATAGGAAAAAATGGGTGTGCTCCCCCTTCTCACACTTTATTTTCAAACTAATCTATTTTCCATCCCAATCTCTCTCCTTTGCTTTATTCAGTATCTTCAACATACAATCTCCCTTTCCTTTTGTGGTTCCAATGTTACAGGTGAAGAGCGTATATCCCAACATTAAAATAAACAAATAGGTCACTTGTAGGTACTTGGTAGCTATTACCAAAAAATGATCTTGATCAAAATATAGCTTTTTTTTCATTTTTTTTTAATTTGCCATTTGGCATATTTAAGGAGAGATGTGAATATCATGAGCATAGTAACACTGCAGATGAAAATCACACCATGCTTGACTTTCAGCTGAAGTAAAATCTACAGACAAAAAAGTATTATATCCAGGCAAACATACATGCACAAAAATATATACTAATAAACAACACGCATGTGTACCATTTTTTAAAATATGAATTTAAGGGGATCCCTGGGTGGCGCAGCGGTTTGGCGCCTGCCTTTGGCCCAGGGCGCGATCCTGGAGACCCGGGATCGAATCCCACGTCAGGCTCCCAGTGCATGGAGCCTGCTTCTCCCTCTGCCTATGTCTCTGCCTCTCTCTTTCTCTCTCCCTGTGTGACTATCATAAATAAATAAAAATTTAAAAAATAAAATAAAATAAAATATGAATTTAAGTGGTTGAATGACATACTTCAACCAGTAATCTACAACAGAATAGAACATGCAATTAAAAGAGGATCCTAAAACTAAGTAGATGTTGTTTTTATTGCAGAACTGGACAGTTGCTCTGGCTTTTCTTCAGAGCTTTATGAATGAATATTTGTTCAATGCTTCTTTGTCAACCTTGCCATAACATTAGTTACATTATTAATGGAATCATTTCATGCCACATAAAAGTGATGAATACACAAAGAATCTATTAACTTGTAAATGGACTGCTTTTCTCAAATTTATTCAAAATCTTCACCTTGAAGATATTCAACATCAATCTGAGGCATATAAAGTCTGGAGTGTGATATTCTACCTAAATATAAAAATATCTCTTTGCCACTAAGATAGACATTTTTGAACTATTAAATCTGATATGATGTTGCAAATGTGTGTTATTTCTTATTTTTCTGTGTATTTCACATGGTACCTATTATGGTGCTGGATTTATAGTAAGTTAGTAAACATTTGATTCAGTTTGTTGATGGATTTGGGAATGTGTCAAGTATGGCAGTCATCTGTTTGAAGATGTGGACTGTTTCAGCTTCATTTTTCTTAATTGCTCAGAGTCTAATGCAGGTCCAGACAACAGAGTCAATAAATATTCGTTGATTGATGTATAAGTGAATTATTAAAGTAGTTATAAGCCATGGTTGTATTTTAAGAAAAGGAATTGTCCAAGCGATTAATATTTTGGAAAATTTATCTTTGTGATAGTAAAAGGGAAGAATTGAAGGTCTTCAGTAACCTCTGTCATTATTTAGAATAGTTTGTATTTTATATTAATACCTTTTATAAAACCTTTGTGCCTTCCTTTTGCTTTACTAAGGCTTCTGTTCTATCGGCTGGTTAAGTAAAGAGCCTTTTGCTCCACATCCTCCTTTCTCTCAATCTCTCTCTTTCTCTCTCTCATTCTTTTTTCCTTTTTAGAACATTTAAAAATTTTCATTTTCCAACTTTGAATTGATTTTTTATTAACTATTATATACATTTAAACCCTACCATTTATCCTTTCCTCAGTTCCCCATAACCTTGTCCCACAGTAGACTTCTCAGGAAGGACATTGTGAGCATAGCATGTCCTGAGTCCTTGCATACCTAAAACTTTCTTTTCTAAATGAACCCAGAGGAATTTAATAACTTCCCAGGAAATGCAGTTTATACTCATTGACCCCATTATTTATTGAAAATCCAAGCTAATTATGATGCAGTAATTAGGAAAAGCTATTGAATAACTATCTCATAAAAGAAGCAGGCACTGATGGGTTTCATAGGATAGTTTTGAAATTTGAAAGATCAAATAATTTCAGTGCTACCTATTTTTTCCTCACATTGAATGGAAAATAGATAAATCACATTTTGGATTCTTCAAGAAACAGACAAATGAGATGATTGTAGAAGATTTATTGTGCCTGGGCGGTGCAGTTGGTTAAGCATCTGATTCTTGGTTTCCTCACTGGTCATGAGTTCGAGCGCCAGCTCCAAAGTGGAGTCTGCTGAAGATTCCCTCTCCCTCCATGCCACCTTCCCCTCAAATAAAATAAATAAATCTTTTAAAAATATTCATTGGAAAATGACATTTTGAAAGTAAAAGGGAAGGGACCAGGATTGAGAAGTGGAATCCATTAGACCATGATGCAAAACTGACGAAAATCCCTGCCAGTGTAAAGGAGAACTCAGAAGAAAATAATCTACTAGGGGTGTCCCAAGTTGTATAGAAATAGCTGGCCCTTGTTAGCTTACTTGTTTAGACATTGTCCTGGGCTCCAAACTTGAGGAAGAACCCTAAGGGATGGCTAGCTGGAGGCTTAATGAACTACATTCTTTACAGGTAGGCCATAAATCCTCTCTTGCAGAAAGATCTGGGTGGCACATCTTTCTGTATTCTAAAGGAAGAGGGAGTCCATATGCTTTTTATGAAGCAAAAACAGTATTTATACTGAAATTTGATGAAGACATCATAGAAAAGATTATAAATCTATATCATATATGAACATTGATATGAAAAATCTAAACGAAAGTATTAGTCATACTAAAAATATTACACATTGGACCAAGGGAAGATTTATTTCAGGGAAGCCAGAATGTTTCAATATTAAAGAAAGTCATTGGGCAGCCCGGATAGCTCAGGGGTTTAGCGCCACCTTCAGTCCAGGGTGTGATCCTGTAGACCCAGGATTGAGTCCCACATCAGGCTCCCCGCATGGAGCCTGCTTCTCAACTCTGCCTGTGTCTCTGCCTCTCTCTCTCTCTCTGTGTCTCTATGAATAAATAAATAAATAAATCTTAAAAAAAAAAAGGAAAGTCACTAATCGAATTTTCCATATTTTTTAGGAGTAAGGGGAACAATTATATAATTATCTCCATAGAAGTGGAAAAGGCCTTAGGCAAATCCAACACTCATCCTTGATAATAATAAGTAAAAAAATTCAAAATGATTTCTAGACATAATGAATGTCATAAACAAATAGGTAGATATATAGACCAATAGGTAAATAATTGGCAATACCAAGTACAATTTGTGATAGTTGTGAAAATTGCTATAACTACTTAAAACTATTTGACCCAGAAATTGCATTCTTAGATGCATATTAGCTGACATGGACAAAAATGTACATAGAAGCAATATTCTTGGTCACAAATGGAAACTGGAAATCACACAAAGGTGATCAAGGAATATGTAAAAAGTTGAGCTATATTCAAAAATCAAAATATTATGCAAAATTGAAATTACAAAAAAGATTGCTACTAACAATATTAGTGTATTTCAAGAGCTAACATTATCCAAAGAAAGCTAGATGTAAAAAGTACATACTTTATAATTCACTTACATAAAGTGAACAAGTGTGTGTGAAAGTGATCTATGGCAATAGTGTTTAGGTTTGTGATTACAAAATATAACAACTGGGAGGTGACATGAAGAAGGTTTCTGGGGTGCAGGCACTCTTCTGGATTATTCTGTTTTGTGTCGCACAGGTTCATAGATGTTTTAAAAATGCATCAAGCTTCACGTTAGCATTTGTGCATTTTAATGAATGTATACCTCATTAAGTTCAAAGTGAATGATTATTGCAGTTAACTACTATATATTAAAATAAAGGAAGAATCCATAGGCCCATAGTAATAGTAATAAAAAGGAGAAGAGGGCATATTTTTACATTCAGAAGGACTACAAACTAGTAAATGTAGAAGTGATGATAGAGTAAGATAGCCTCCAATTTTCAAACACCATGTAATCATTGGAGTAGGCATATAATTAGTACTCAATACCAGGCAATTTTTTAAAGGCGTTTTTGTTTTATTACTATTTTTATTTTTTTTCATGGAATGAGGGTTTCTCCCATTCCAGGAGAAACCCCAAAGGCTGTCCTCTAGGACATGTATATAAACACTGATGTGTGCCTGCCTAGCTGGCTGATCAGAGGCCCTGCAGAATCCTGTGTGAAGGACACCTAAGGCCAGACAGTCCCCAGTGTCTAGTGTTCCCTGACAGCTGGGCATCAAGCAATTAATGGTGAAGACAGTACATGGAATTTATTTTTTTATTTTTTTTAATTTTTATTTATTTATGATAGTTACAGAGAGAGAGAGAGAGAGAGAGAGAGGCAGAGACATAGGCAGAGGGAGAAGGAGGCTCCATGCACCGGGAGCCCGATGTGGGATTCGATCCCGGGTCTCCAGGATCGCGCCCTGGGCCAAAGGCAGGCGCCAAACCACTGCGCCACCCAGGGATCCCTGTATTGTGGAATTTAAAGTACAAAATTTTAAAAGTATTTATTGACTAATAAGTTACTATGTCATGATCTTATAGAACTGCTTTATTCAAAAATTATTTTCTAAAATGAATTCCTTATAAAAGATAAAATTAAGGATGTCCATATATTTAAAAAATTAAAAATTCACAATGATTTATTGAATCTTACAACTCAAACAGAATATTCTGGGTATATTCTTACATGTTTTATCAATTATTTTACAATCTCTCTAAAACTATGACACTGGCATTCTTCTGAAATATGAATGCTTTTTAACATGGCTATATTATACTTATTTTTCATAAGATCTTGCTGAAATATTCTTCAAAGTTGCATTTGATGGTTAATAAATTTAAAATTATAGATAACTTTTAAAAACTATAGAAACCTAGAGTGAAATTCTATTGAATCCAGAAAGCCCCTTTAAATTGCATTTATCACTTAAATATACATTTAACATAGTGACTTATTTACTTACGTTGTTTTTTCTTCCAGTCTGCCATAGAAAAAACTTGAAATATACTTAAATATTATTTGATATTCATTTCAATTAATGATTTTTTCTCTTTGTAATAAATACATAGTTAAATTTTCAATTAATGTAATATTTAAAATTAAAGTTAATTACTTAAAAAGTAATGAAGTATTGACCCTGCTTGAACAGAGTGTTATCTTCATCAACTGATGCATATATTTTAAATAGCCTTTTTTTAAAAAAAGATTTTATTTATTTATTCATGAGAGACACAGTTTGAAGCAGAGATACAGGCAGAGGGAGAAGCAGGGTCCATGCAGGGAGTCCAACGTGGGACTTGATCCTGGGACTCCAGGATCACGCCCTGAGCCAAAGGCAAGTGCTAAACCACTGAGCCACCCAGATGTCCATTAAATAACTTTTTAAATGATAACTGCATCTCATTAATCTTTACAGAGTATTTCTTATAAAACAAATATTCTAAATGGCCAAATAAATTAGAAGCATATAGGCTTAATTATTCTCATGCAAAGATTATACCCCTACTTAAAAGTAGTATAATTAAACTTTCTTATGAGTTCTGTTTTTCTCCACATAGTTGCTTTGCTTTTGATCCTTTTATGGTTTCCATTATATTTTACAATATGTCTTATGCAGTATATGTGTCATCATTTTATCTGTCATGCTTTTTTACCTTATTCTTATACAGCATTTATTTTTGCAGATGCCTCTTTGTGCCAGCAGGAAGAACTATTAAACCAAAACTTGTAAAGCAGTGGGATGTGTAATGCATACAGGCTCCGGTGTCAGTCAGGTGGACCTGGGTGCAAACAGTAACTCTTCCACTTAAGCACTGAAGGAGCACATCTATAAAACGTGAATAATAGTGAGGGCTAAAGTACCTAACAGATGTTGACTAAAGAGTGCTTATTATAACATTTTCATCATTACCAGTCCTAAAGTAAAACCCAAAGGAAATTGTCCATAACATGCCAGTGATCTGATTCACTGGGAACCATTTGTTGATATCTGATAAAATGGTGATGGAGCATATGTTGTCATCTGGAAAATACACTATAGAGTGATAGTTGAAAACAGAAAGCATGAGGCGAGGCTTCTTATGTTCTGCTACCACCTTTAATCATAGACTTGGTTTTAGGAATGCAGAAGATAAAACCAACCAACAAACATACGAACAAACAAACGATTGAAGAACTAAGACTTCTATTACAGAGGAAAAACTTGGGTTTAAAACAAATCATTAATTATTACTCAGTGTATTGATTATTTAAGTAGTCCACACGTCTGGGGAAAAAACGGAAAGATTGACAGAAAATAAATTGGGAGCAAGAAAGTCTTTTATCAAGTAAAGACTTCCCATAGCCACTATTTTAAGATGTCATAAAATATCAAGATTCAGATTAAACAAATTATAATAAGAATAATGTGTAATTATATTAGAAAGGTTTTTTTTTCACTAATTTTCTCTTATCTTTTGGCAGAAAAAAAGAAAGCCATCTCTCTCCTGCCAAAAAAGCCTGGCAAAAGATTTATGAACTTTGTTCAGCGTTCCTACAGCGTGCTGTTTGAAATTCACAGGCTTGAGCAAATGCATAAATACTCATCACCTCTGCTTTCTTCTTTTTTCTAGGTGCCTCCCATACTCCTTGATAAGCAGTTTTCTGAATTCACTCCAGACATTACACCAATCATTTTGGCAGCCCATACAAATAATTACGAGATAATAAAGCTTTTAGTTCAGAAAGGAGTCTCTGTGCCCAGACCCCATGAGGTCCGCTGTAACTGTGTGGAATGCGTGTCCAGCTCGGACGTGGACAGCCTCCGCCACTCACGCTCCAGACTCAACATCTACAAGGCCTTGGCCAGCCCCTCGCTCATTGCACTATCAAGTGAAGACCCTTTTCTCACAGCCTTTCAGCTAAGTTGGGAGCTTCAGGAACTGAGTAAAGTAGAAAACGAATTCAAGTCGGAATATGAGGAGCTGTCCCGACAGTGCAAACAGTTTGCTAAGGACCTACTGGATCAGACAAGGAGTTCCAGAGAACTGGAAATCATTCTCAATTACAGAGATGACAGTAGTCTCATAGAAGAACAAAGTGGAAATGATCTCGCAAGACTCAAATTGGCCATAAAGTACCGTCAAAAAGAGGTGAGTGTTGCCAGACCTTTCTGTCAGAAGGATTTAGGATTTAATCACAGTGATGTAAGCTGGTACTCTATAATTAAGTTTGGGATTTAGAGCATTTTCTGCTTAACTGTAAGTGGATGATATTTATTGTTTGCCAGATTAATAATTATGAAATACATTGAAAAACAGCAAGAAATGGCATAAAAACTGGTGATGGCGTTTGGCATATGTGTTTAAGTGTGCACATTTAATGTGATATAATGAAAAAAACTAATGAATTTTAAATCCCCACACTAAAAGTTCTGGTTCTGCCATTTATAAGCCTTGTTACTTTTCAGTAATCTCCTTGAGATTTGGTTTTCTCATCTGCTCAATAGACTTAATATTCATAATATTTTATTGAATATATTTATGCATATAAAATATAGTCCTCAAAGATTTGTAGGAAGTATAAAATATGTGGATGTGTGTGAAGGCTCTTAGTAAATTATAAGTCCTTATGTTAATAAAATACATTATTAGAAGTTGTTAATAAAGAAAAAAGCCTTTAGTCTCCAACAGCAGATGAAAATACTAAAACTTCTCTGACATCTGGCTTAGTCTCTTGATTGGTCAGGAATAAGAAATTTAAAAAGTTAATTGCAGAAGAGTTATAAATTTCTCATGAAATTTCTGTTGGATTTGAATATTAAGTACAGAAAACTCAGATCTGTCATATTTGTCACCTAGCATAATTGCTTTTGTCTGCATCACTGAGTTGTGAGTTCTCAAAAGTCTGTTTACTTCCATCTTCAGAAAATATTGGTTCTGTGTTCACTCTTGAATTATAGTAATTATCTGTTCTAGAAAAACAGTTGGAGAAAACTGCATAATGTAAGATGAAAAAGATAAAGAAACTTCTGAATAAAAAAATGTATTCAATTTCTTTTGAAGTCAGCCTTGATTATTCCACATTAGCCTTGGCTGCTTTGTCTATTGCTACTTACTAAATATTTAAGGTTTGAGATGCCTGAATTTACTTCAAGTTTTTCCTGTAGTTCTTTGGCCAGTTTCCATGGGAGCCTGAAACTAGTTGAAATGATCTTTTCCCCTAATAATGAAGGAAGCATATTCTTTCGTATATATTCCCTTTGATACCAGATTACACATGCTCATTTGAGCCATGTCAACAGTATCAACTCATTTTTTTTAGATTCTTGTGTTTAGGGCTCAGGGACCTGCTATCTTAACAGAACTGGAATAACTTTAATATATAACTATAAGAAACTAATGAAGAACTTCACTTTATTAGAGATTGTTAAGTACTAAATGACACTTAAAAGTAATAGAATGTATTAAAAATGATAAAATGAGGGACACCTGGATAGCTTGATCCATGGAGCATGTGACTCCTGACCTCAGATTTTGAGTTCTACACCCATGTTGGGTGTAGAGGTTACTTAAAAATAAAAAATCTAAAAAAACCCAACCCTGATAAATGAGGTAAGCTATTGATGTGGCCTCAGAATTTGAGCTACTTCTTCTCAAATATCTATTATTAACCCAGTATTATGCTTTTCTTTCTTCCATTTTCTTTGGGGAGAGGGATTTAAGGGATTTTGACCCTATAATTACAAAGGTCTTCTCCTCTGATATATCTGTACAGGATTGATGTTATCCTGTGGATGATGAGTAAGATGAAATTCCCAGGAGGTGAAATCCACATAATGAAAGAACACAGTAGCAGCAACTGGCTGTGCTCACCTGTTGCATTTTGTTCCCTCTGCAGTTAGTGAACCAACTTAGCCCTATTTTATGCCAACCCCGATTTTGGGCCTGATGTCATAATTGATTTAACTTTGTTTTTGGCCACAGTGACTTTTGTGAAAGCACTGGAAGAAAATACTCATTGAGTCTTTTACCATACTCTCCAAATGGAATTCTACAATGGCATTTAATCAAATGAAGCTGCCAAATTCTTGTCAAAATGTTGTCCAAAACAAAACATTGTAGTACGAATTTCCTACATATTAACACATGCTTATATTTTTCCCACAAATCATTTTTATATGTTCCATTCATTCATTCATTCATTCATTTCTTCATTCATTAACTCTTTGAACATATATCTTATCAAACCCATGCCAGGCAATGATCAGGGCACTTAGAACTTCATGGTGGAGTGGCTCTGCCCTGAAGAGCTTACTGTCTATTAACAGGGAGACCATAAAATATTAAATCTGTATTGTTCTCAGTTTTGCTTCTGAACCACTAAAAGTGTTCATTCCTACTAAACACTTTTTTCTTTGCTTAGGTTTTTTGTATAGTTCAGGAATATACAAAGCATGCTTAACTTCAAAGCCTATTCAACAAAAAGCCACAAATTGAGTCCTTAAAAGTGTCAGAAGCAAAGCTATAGGAAGTATTTGATCATTTCTAAGACTTCTTTCAAAATGCTTGTACCTTTTGCTAATATGAAGCTGTGGAATTGGAGGCTGCTCAACCTTAATGATACAGCAGGGTGAAGGGTGGCTAAAAACACATAACACGTAACAAGAAAATAAGAATTAGTAGTATCTTTTAAAAGGTACATTTTTAAAAAGACACTGCATTTGCATTTTCTCTTTTCATCTTCTGAGATAATAATGGAGAAGAAAATGAAAACAAATTTTTTTTAAAGATTTTATTTATTTATTCATAGAGATGCAGAGAGAGAGAGGCAGAGACACAGGCAGAGAGAGAAGCAGGCTCCATGCAGAGAGCCCAATGTGGGACTCGATCCAGGGTCTCCAGGATCACGTCCTGGGCTGCAGGCAGCGCTAAACCGCTGCACCACCGGGGCTGCCCCTGAAAACAAAATTCTTAACAGAGTTGTTCTAGAATATCTTTCATTCAGTATTGAAGAGCACATTTCCCTTGGGTTAGACAGTTTTTCCAAAGCAAAGTAACACTGGATGACTAATTATAAAATCAGGAATAAGGTTTTACTTTCATAGAAATTCTTTGAAATCATAGGTCATGTTTTACAAAAACATAGTTCTAAATTATTCAGAAATTATTGACTTTAGAATATTTGATATAAGATTTACTAGTAAGGCTATGTGTCTTATTTTTTTTAAGATTTTATTTATTTATTTATGAGAGACACAGAGACAGAGGCAGACACACAGGCAGACGGAGAAGCAGGCTCCCTACAGGGAGCCCGAGGTAGGACTCGATCCCAAGGCTCTGGGAATCATGCCCTGAGCTAAAGGCAGACAGTCAACCACTGAGCCACCCCGGTGTCTCAGATCATGTGTCTTAAATGAAACTCTTAACATAAATATCTTGCCTTGTATCTTTTTACTACAAGATTTCTCAGTTTTTAGTTTAAAAATGTTTGGGGTTTCTCTTTGGTCTCTTTTATTTTTTAGAATGCTTTTTTACTGATTTTCACATGGCTAAGTCCTACTCACTCTTTCAAACTTATCTCATGTCCCCCCTCCCACAGGGAAATTCCATGAAGCAGTCCCTCTCTATACAGTCTCTGGGATAAATGCTTTTATTCTGCACATTCTATTTTACATTATATTGTTATATTTTGCTCTTCTCCTCCCAGTATGAGTATCAGGAATATATCTGTCATATTTACCAGTCATACTTCAGTACTGAAAGATAGGTGTTCAAAATGAATGCACTTGAATGAAGTTGCAGAATCTCTCAATTCTAGAAGATTCCCTGTATGTTTCTTTGTCTGATTAAATTGCATGGTTTAGGCTAATTGCCTAATAACAGTCTTCTTATGAATTCAAATATTAAAACAGTTCATGTTGTGGGGACTTGATTGCAGGCTTGTTCTGGTACTTCTGTAATATCATACAAAAAGAAAGGCCTGCGTTAATTACATTTCATGGTTATTTTTATAGGCATAAACAGAAGGATTTTATTGTTTCTATTAATACAGGACTAATGATGTTATAGTTGTATTGATCATATACTGGAAGGATAAACATAGTCTAGTAGCTAGCAATTCAAGTTGATATATGTTAGGAACTGGCTTAATTTGTGTCAACTGAAAAAAGAGGCAGAACTGAAATAAATAAAAGGATTTATTTGAAGTCTCAGAATTACAATCCAGGGAACACAAATTTGAGTAACAACCCAAATTGTGTCCTAGGGAACAGAAGTCCGGGCTTTTTATTTTATTTATTTATTTATTTATTTATTTATTTATTTATTTATAAGTTAAAAGATTTATTTTTATTTATGATATATATATATATAGAGAGAGAGAGAGAAGGAGAAAGAGAGGCAGAGAGAGAAGCAGGCCCCATGCAGGGAGCCCGGCGTGGGACTCGATCCCGGGACTCCCGGATGGCGCCCTGGGCCAAAGGCAGGCGCCAAACCACTGAGCCACCCAGGGATCCCCAAGTCAGGGCTTTTTAACGGCAAAAAGGAATACTTGTATATGTTGTTTACAAAGAATTTTGATAGGTGTTGATGGCCTAAGATTAGAAAACTGATCTTGACCAAACATATTTGGTTGCTATGGCCATCATTAGGCAGCAGTCCATCACTACAGCAAGTTGCAGGTTTACCTGAACTTGCAGAATCCTTGGAATATTTGCGCTTTGGCCCAGTTCAAAAGTTAAAGGTTCTCCCCCAGTGAGGACATGTATAAGGCCTACCTCTTTAATGGCCTCCTAGCTCCCTTTTACATCCTCTTGACATAAATGACTCTATTTTATTTCACCTTTTACAGTTAGCATGGTTTATTATACTTAAGCCTCCAAATAGACCTGTAAAGTATGATTTTTTTTTTCTTGTGAGGAATTTGAGTGTTGAGTGATGTGCAGTGTTGCATTGTTGAATGATGGGGCCTGGGTGCAAATCTAGATCTTAACTATAGAACATGCTGGAACCGTCGTACATCACTGCCTCCACCTAGATGCCATCCTGGTGAACATGTGGTAAATCTGATGTAGATGGGGTTCCTAGCCTAGTTCAGTTGAGCCTGTGAGTTTATTTCATGACTCAGCTTCTTATAATTAAGCCATGCATTTCAACATTAACTTCTTTTAAAAACTTTTGCATTGTGATAAAGCACTTGCCTTCTTCAAAGAATATAGTGTCTCCTTTTCTTTTCTTTCTTAACCCGCTTTTATTTATTTACCTTTCTTCAAAGAGTAATGTCTAGCCTCATTCTAAGAGAGCAGAGAAAGCCCCCTTCACAGGGCTAGGAGCCAGCACCCCATTCCAGTGATACCTGTCAAAATGAATAGTGCCAAAGGAAGCTGGATAAGAAACAGAACCAAACACCCACCCGCTTGAGACTGATCCTCTTCCTATGTATTAGATAAGGGTGAGGCATGATTGAAGACATGTCTTTAGCAAGTAATTTGTCCCTTGGTTCCTGATGTAATATTGACAGGTACAGAGTTAATGGCAGTTAAAATCACTTACGTGCGGTCATTATTCTTGCCTAATATTTGCAAGATCAGTGCATATATTTGGAGAGCTTGATGCGTTCCTTAAATATTTTCACAGCCAAGACCTTACCGAGTTTGTTACACATGATCGACCACATTGTGAACTAGTCCACATTAAAGAAAACTAACTCTTAAATAATATTAGAAAGCAGTGAAATATTTTGTGTGAAAGCATTCGGTCTTTTTATGGCTCTCCAAATTAAGGTAAAAAAAAAAAAAACAACCCAGTCTCTACATGGTCAACAGCATATCTTTTTCAGTTTAATTTTCCCTATTGTGAAGGTGTATCAACAGCTTTGCAACATTAAGTTTAAACTTTGGTAGTAATCTAGGTTCTTTTTTTTTTTAAGATTTTATTTATTTATTCATGAGAGACACACACACACAGAGAGAGGCAGAGACACAGGCAGAGGGAGAAGCTGGCTTCATGCAGGAAGCCTGATGTGGGACTGGATTCCTGGACTCCAGGATCACGTCCAGGGCAGAAGGCAGGCACTAAACTGCTGAGCCACCCAGGGATCCCCCACTAATCTGGGTTCTTATAAATTAATTAATGGAGTTGTTAAAGAGGCAGGAGAAAAATTAACATTTGAACAGCCCACTATTCCTACCTTTCTTATCTTTTGTTTCTCTTGTCATGGAGCAATGAAAGAAATGTGATGAGATTCCTGTCAATCAAATGCCATCCCCCAGCATGGTGAACTCAGTTGATTCCAAATATTCTAGAATCAAAGCTCTTTAAACTTCTCAAGATTTATGGTTTTATGTTTTTTTTTAATTTATTTGAAACCTCTTGATGTGGAATCAAGAACCAAACCTACTGTCAGAAAGGAGACTTGGGGGGTAGATTTTGAGGATAGAGGAAGCAGAGAATATAGCCCTAATACAACCAGGGAATCCCTGGGAGGGGAGAGAAGGAGGAGAGGTGAGGGTGAGGGCATCAGAAGAGCATTGGGACAATGGGAGGAGCAGTTAAATAATAAATGGAGCAGAAACAAAGGAGATTTGTATTCTTAAAACTGCCTAGGGTTAAACTTATCTCTGTTTCATAAGTTTTGTTTTCTGTAAACTCATTATTGATAAGTTTATCATGACAAGAATATTTTAATTCAAATTTTATTTGAAAAGAAGCTATCAATAACTTTAAATTTGAACTTGCTACTATATGAATTTCATAATAAAAATGAATAAAACATACTACTCATGTTCTTTATCTACCTGAACTCTACATGGGAAGCTCCTTCTGGAGATTCAGTCAGATGCAACCTTGTGCTTGTGGTAGTAATTGAGGAAAAATAGCATTCTGTGTGTGCATTTTTTTATTTGGAAACTACCAACCGTCGTGGGTGCACCGCCACCCACCTCCACCAAAAAATAAGTTTTTTTAAATTAAAAATAAATAATAGAGAAATGAATGATAATGTTGCTTCCCGGCTATTGTATCAGAACCTTGGGATGGCAATGGCAAATAATGGCTTTCTCCTTCAAGATGGAGTAGATTTTGATGGCTGGTCTGCAGCCACGCAAAGCTCTGCTTTTGCCAAGCACTCGGCAGAGAAGCTGACCAATGATTATCATTTTATTGTTATTACTGACTATTGATTTTCTTTTATTCTAGTGTTTTCCTCTTCTTTTACTCTTGTTCAAATCTGGGGTGTCTAAAATGTACCTTTCATAATTTTCTTGCGCCTGGTAAATTCCACATCAAAGTATGGGTAATTTGGAGGGAAAAGTATCTCATATTATAGAGACACTATCTCATGGATATCAAAGAACTATTAAAGAAGAGTGGCAAAGAGACTATGCTAGGGAGAAAAATGAGAGAAGGTACTGCATATAGTAAGTATTCCCTTCCATAACTGAGATCTTTCTGCTGAAAGAACTTTAAATAAGACTCATTTATATAAGTAAAGCTGATAATGCATTTGCCTTATTTGAATTCAGTTTAATATTATTTAGCACATTCCTCTCCTTTTTCTCTCTTTTCTGTTTTGAACTGTTTTAAAAACATTTATGTCCTTCAGATCTCTTCTCAAATACCACTGTCCCTGGGAAGCCTTCTCTCAACCTATTCCCAAGTCCAAATTAATTGTTGCTTTCTCTTGTTATGGCAGCTTTATTGCACATGTTGACTTTGCTTTTTATTTCTGTTCTTGTTTTGTTTTTCCAACTGAACTCCTTGCCTTTGGTCTTACTTCCTCTAGTCCAAGACCTACAGCACCACTAATGTTTTTTTTTTTTTTCATATTTTGTTTTGTTTTTCAAGATAATGCAATTCTGGAGCTTAGCATTCTTCCTGGCATATTTACCCATGAAAGAGAGCTGTTAATTAATTACTGCTGTTACTGTCACAGTTTTTGTTTATCCCCTCTTAGACCCCCACGATGAAAGACTAAACACATACAGGAAAATGCCACACACACACACACACACACACACACTCCATTCTGTTGTATACGATGCAGCAAAAAAGGTTGGCTTCATCCCTAAGCATTTTAATATTTGTAATGAATATTGATCTAAGCCTTCATGGGTTGCATTACACTTTTGAATATCAAAGATAAGTTTATCCTTCTTCCAGTCTATTGGTAGAGTCAGTGCTCTGAGCCATTTGTATTAAAACATACACTTTTATCAAAAATGTATAATGTAGAAGTTTTATTCCAACCCCTAAGGTTGTCCAAATTCTAATGCTTCCATTGTAGGCTGTCAAAAGTAACTCGTATTGTATACTGCACACTTCATTTGAATTTGTTCTTCTGACTTGTATTTTTAAATATATTTTACGCACTGATACCTCTATCCTGTTACACCTTGGAATCGGGTACCACGGCAGCACTCATAACAAAATTCTAGGTATACAGTAGCATGTGAATATATGAGGCTACACTGAGTGATAGAGATAATTATGAAACGTGTAAAAGTGAGAGAAAACAGCATTCTCCTAGCTTACTTTTCTCTCCCACTGTCCTCTGGGCCACACTCACAGACTGATTTCTGGGCCTTGGCCTCTCCATCCTCCAGATGTGTGTATGCACCTGCTGTTACTAGGCAGAGACAGCATGGATCACAAGCTCCCTAATACCTCAGCCCAGTCCCCCACTAGGAACCAAACATTTCTGGACCTGCTTCTGTGTCATGGATGAGGCAAGTGCCTGTTCAGGATTTGTCAGCCTGGCTGACAGAATTATGACAGGTCATTAGGCATTTAATTTAACACTGGGTTTTTAGAGCTTGGAACTCAAATCCCCATGAGTTCGTTGTTGTTTTTTCTTTTACAACTAATTAACTGAAATGAAACCACTTTCTCCTGATTTGTCTCTGGAAATGATTGGGTTTTATGCCACAATTAAATGAGAAATTATATATGTCCAAAATCTTGTATAAATTAATCCTTTTAAACAGCATTCATTAGAAAGTGATAAGTTAATGTCTTATAAAACATAAAATAACTAATCTTAACTTTAAATTAGATAGAAAACGTAGATTGTATTTGATACTATCTTAAATAAGTACAAAAAGGAAAGGGTTAAGCCACTGATTTTCAAAGAGGTATGCTCTTCTATTCACCAGACAAAAACGCATATACCTGCAGGATTAGTGACACTTTCCAGTGTAGCTTTCATTTGCCACAGATATAAGCTAAAGACATTAATGATATCTTTGAAAAATCCAATACTGTGTATTGGACACCTTCTCTCAGTCCTCAAATGAATTTCTTTTCTATATGGAACTGGTTTCTGTGTCTGCATGATGATTGACAAGCAAAAATAGCAAATAAGATCATCTATCTTCCCTCATTCAGATGTGACCATTTAGTTTATCAATGATGAAGAACCATTTCTTTGCATAAAATTCACATTTACATTTGAGGGTTATTTTTCCTCATTTATTTATTTTAAATATTTTATGTATTTATTCATGAGAGACAGGGTGGGTGCAGAGGTAGAGGCAGGCTCCCCACAGAGCAGGGAACCCAATGTGGGACTCGATCCCAGGACCCTAGGATCATGACCCAAGCCGAAGGCAGACAATTAACCAGCTGAACTACCCAGGTGCCCCTAGGTCATTATTTAATATCTTATATTTTCTCTGTCTCATCACTAAGCAAAATGAAGAATTACCAGTTCTTGATATTACCCATTCAAAACTTTATCCCAATTCACATTTTTAAAAAAGATTTGTTTGTTTGTTTATTTATTTATGATAGACATAGAGCGAGAGAGAGGCAGAGACACAGGAGGAGGGAGAAGCAGGCTCCATGCCGGGAGCCCGACGTGGGACTCGATCCCGGGACTCCAAGATTGCGCCCTGGGCCAAAGGCAGGCGCTAAACCACTGAGCCACCCAGGGATCCCCCCAATTCACATTATTAATGAAATATAAAAACCCAATGGATTGTTTTGGATATTTATAAAACAGAAACACTGTTCACTAGAAATGTTTGATGGTTTTGAGATATAAACTCTTGCTCAAGATCCCTTATAAATTACATATCAGAGAGGAAACTTTTTGGCTTATCCTTCCCCTCATTTTCCTTTGACCATATGAGGCACAGTCACAGTTTTTCTAGATAGAGGTTATTTTTTGTTTGAATTCTTGGAAACCGAAACATACAGTAAAACTCTCTGGGATTTTTAATGCCTGTGCTATAACTTGGTGATTTGTGATTTTGTGTGTGTGTGTGTGTGTGTGTGTGTGTGTGTGTGTGATTCTAAAGCTGTGTTAAGTGCACAGATTGCTTCTAGGTAACACGGAACCGGTAAGACAATCATGTAGAATTATGTTTTTTTGTTTTGAGTCCCATTCTGTTTCCCTCTTCACTTCAGCTTTAGAAGCACACGGTGGTGCTTGTCCTCCGAGCAGCCACAGAAAAAAAAAAACTAAGGCTTTCTTCCTCCATGGTTTTCCTTTTACCTTCATCTGGACTCAAGCTACCCAAGTTGTCAGCTCCCTGCATGATTGTAAAAAAACCTGCTTTTTTTTTTTTTTTTTTTTTTTTTTTTTGCCATAGTACTGCTTCAGTTTTAAATGACTGACACTATTATTTTTCTCCATGGCATTCTCCAAGCTCAGTGATTTTTGCCAGGTAGGTCTGGGACATGCCACCTGGAAAATCTTTTGCCACATTCTCCTCTTTACCTGCTGGAGCCAGGAAGAAGCTGGAAATCTTGTTGGCAGTAAACACGCAAAGAATCTAGTGGAGGGAGTTGGGGGCTCTGGCCAAGAGATGCTCTTTCTCTCTCCAGGTTTAATTAATTCTACAAATGCTTACAGAGTGTCTCTTCTGTACCAAATACCAATGGCAGCAAAATGAGATGACAGCAAGCCCTGGGCCAAGTTTAGATTTCTTCTAGAAGCTTCTTAGAATCTGGAATTTTACTCTTGTTTAGATAATAAAATAAAATCCATGTGTGTGTATGCACTGACATACTTAGCCATGCAGAAAATGCTGACTATGATCTAAAAATATCACTGTAGCCAGATCCCAGTAGCATTTTATATACTACCTCCTTCTGTAAGGACACTCTTGATGTTTGCCTCATTTTTGTCCCTCTTTCCCTCCTTTTCCTCTTTCTTTATTTAGTCCTCACTCACTTGTTGAAGAGAGCCCTTACTATTTGGTACTTGCTGTTGATACCCAAATCAAGGACAAAAGTCTCGCCTTCAGATGACTACCAGATTATTAGGAATAGCAAACAAGTGAACAGCTCTCACGGTGTGAGCCACAGAAGCTATGGCGGAGCTGCCTTTCCTGAAGCCCTGGGAAGTGGTTCCAAACTTCACCTAACCCTTCCTGGAGAAGAAAGTGCCATAATTGAGTTTGAGTGGAAAACTAGGAGTCATCTAAGCAAAGATGTTAGAAAAAGGCATTACAGGAAGAAACACTGTGTGCAGATCATGGAGGCAAAAAAGGTGGCAGGAACAAGGAGAGGGCCTTCACTGTCCTCTGTCCTCATTGCCACCCCGTGGCCTCCTTCCAGCCTCTCCCTGTGCCTGGTGTGTGTGGATGGCTTCTTTATCATGTCTCCGCTCATATCATCACCTTCTCTGTGAAGACTTCCAGAACACCCAATCTAATTACTATCCTCTTCCTCCACCCTTAGTTTTTCCTTTCATACCACAATGCTGTTGTCTTCTTGGACCTTAACAAAAATCACTTTATTTATTTATATGTTTAATTATCTTTTATCTGTCTCCTTCCCCTGTCTACATGGTATCATCTTGTCTGACTTAATTATCACTGAGTCCACCGGTCAGTCCAGCGTAAGTCCAGAGTAAGTCCTCTGCTTGGAGCAAAGGAGTGCCAAGTAAGGATCACAAGTTAGGGGTGCAGAAGTGTAGATGACAAAAAAAAAGATAAATTATAGGTCCCAAAAGAACATGGATTTTATAAAACCCAGTGTTATTTAATTGTGATTTAGATATATAAATCAAGGGGCGCCTTGGTGGCTCAGTGGTGAGCGTCAGCCTTCAACTCAGGGTGTGATCCTGGGATCCTGGGATTTAGTCCCGCATTGGGCTCCCTGCGTGGAGCCTGCTTCTCCCTCTGCCTGTGCCTCTGCCTCTCTCTTTGTGTGTCTCATGAATAAATAGATAAAATAATAAATAAATAAATAAATAAATAAATAAATAAATAAATAATACCTATATTCTTTTCTCAAACGCTTATTATCCAAAGATGAATTCATTATCTGTCTCTTTAAGCCTGGTCCTTCCTCTGTCACATTTGTCAAGTAGGAGGCCCTCCCATTTAGTCATGTTAAAAATCGGAGTCATCCTTGATTGTGCTATCCGATCCAAAAGCTTGATGTGGTAGATAAATGGCTGCAAATTGAGGTGCCGTCTGGTTATCCTTTTCTTGAGTCAGAGCCTGCCTGACCAATGGAATGCAACAGAAATGACTTTTTATAGCTCCCAAGGCTTACTCGTCAGTCATCTTGCAGCTTCCATCTAGGCTTTGGGGGAAACCTGTGACATGCCACGTAAAGAAGTCTGACTGTCCTAAGGCCACCACACCAGACAGACAATGAGTAGTCCCACTTGCTGATAATCGCAGTTGAGTCCAGCATTGTAATTGTTTATTCCAATGACAAGAGTTGTAAGAAAAGTCAACTTTGACCTTTACCCCACAACTGCCCACCAGGCTGCCCTTTAGCTGAGCCCTACTGAGTAACTTCTGTTGATGCCATGTGGGACAGAAGAATCAACCACCTCAGTCCTGTCCAAATTCCTGGTCCAATATTATGGGCTGAATGTTTATTCTTCCCCCCAACAATTCCTCTGTTGAAACCAAACCTCAATGTGATAGTATCAGGAGGTAGGGCTCTTGGCAGGCAATTGGGCACGAGGGTGGATCCTTCAGGAATGGGGCTAGTTTGCTCTTAAAAAGAGGACCCAGAAAGTTCCCTGGTCCTCTGTCTACCAAGTGTGAACACAGCAGAAGACAAGGTCTCACCAGACACTGACTCTGTGGTATCTTAGACTTCCCAACCTTCAGAACCCTGAGAAATAAATGTTTCTTGTTTAAGCTACCCACTCTGTAGTCCTTGGTTTCAGAGCCTGAACTGACCAACACAGCCACAAAGCTGTAAAATAACCTAAATTATTCTTTTAAGCCACTGAGTTTTAGAGCATAGATAGCACTCTTATTAATCACCGAGGCCTGCCAATCTTTTGGCCAGTTATGTTCCCTAATATTTCCCAGATCCTTTCCCTCTCTTCCAGCCTTATTCTTCGTGCTCTGGTTGAGGGAGTCTTACTTAGGCTAGCGTGTCTCACTTCGATTCCCTACATCCATGGCTCCGATCTCTTCTCATCCAAGTTCACATAACATTCCAGAATACTTTATATATAAACATTCTCCACATTAAAATCCCTCTATTAGAGGTGCGTAGGTGGCTCACATAGTTAAGCATCTGCCTTCAGCTTAGATCATGATCTCAGGGTCCTGGATTGAGCCCCACATCTGGCTCCCTGCTCAGTGTGGAGCTGTTTCTTTCTCTCCCTCTGCCCCTCCCCCTGCTTGTGTGCTCTATCTCTCTCTCTCTCTCTCTCTCTGTCAAATAAAAAAAAATCTTTAAAATATAAAATAAAATCCTTCTATTAAAATATAATAGTACCCCCTGCTGAGGCTGTGGGCCCTGACCTTGTCTTGTGGCCAAGCCCTGTAGAGTTCTGCCCTGAAGGCCTGGGGTGGAAAGCAGGTGAATCTGAAGGCTGCCGAGGAGGACTATGTCCAGCGAGCCCTGGCCAACAGCCTCACTTGCCGAGGAAAGTACACCTCAGGCCAGGGCCGCAGCCAGTAAGTCTCCCTTCCTCTCTAACCATGCCTACTAAATGGAGGTGTTCTAAGGCTGCTCCCTCAAGGCTCCGGGCCCCACGCACACTCACTCTTGAAGAGAGGGCCTCACCTGGGGCTCCGGGTGGCTATCCCATCACTTTGGCCTCCCACGTGATCCTGGTGTGTAGTGTTGCCTGTGTATGCTAACTCCATTGCTCATCCCCGCCCACTGCCAATAAACAACTATTTAAGGGAGGAAAATACACATAATAAACATTACTATGTTATTCTTATTGTGGAAAAGCATACATAACATAAAATTTACCATCTTAACAATTTTTAAGTATGCAATTCAGTGGCATTAAGTACATTCACATTGTTATGCAACTATCATCACCACCTATCTCCAGAGAACTTTGTCATCTTTCCAAACCGAAACTCTGTACCCATTAAACAATAACTGCATGTTACCCCCTGCCTCAGCCCCTGGCAACCAATTTTCCAATTCTGTGAGTTTGACTACCCTAGGTACCTCATACAAGTGGAATTATACAATTATACAATGTCTGTCCTTTTGTGTCAGCCTTATTATACTTGGCATAATGTTTTCAAGGTTCACTCATATTTTAGCATGAATTTAGAATTCCTTTCCTTTTTAAGAATGAATAATAGTCCATTGTACGTGTATGCCACATTTGGTTCATCCATCTTTTGATGGACTTGGGTTGTTTCTATCTCTTGGCTCTTATGAATGATGTTACTATATTATATTATTTTAAAACTCTGACCTGGTTCCTTATTTCTTACTTTGTAGATCCTATAAAATAAAACCCAAGCTTCTTAACAAGATATATCATATATGGACCCCAACCTTCTACCTAGCCTCGCCTCTCATTCCTTTCTGACTTCTGTTTTGTGTCCAGCAGTTCTAGATTGCTAGGGTTTTTAGCTCCCATGCTGTGCTCTGTGAATATTACCTCTGTAAGTTTTCTTAGTATTTTACTACCTTGAAATCGAACCATTACATCTAGCTAGATGCTTCTCACTCTTTAAGATCCTAAGACTCAAGGTTCAGAAAGGCTCCCCCATTTCCTCTCTCAGGATGGGTTTTCACTCCCTCTTCTATGTCTGGAGCGTTTATGTTTTCCACATAATATTATAATTAATCATTTACATGTCTCTTCTCTTCATAAGACTGTGAGCTCTTTGAAGCCAAGTACTATGACTTTTCTTTTCTCTCTCTCTCTCTTTTTTTTTAACGATTTTATTTATTTATTCATGAAAGACACACAGAGAAAGGCAGAGACATAGACATAGACAGAGGGAGAAGCAGGCTCTTCAAGGGAGCCCTACGCGGGACTCGATCCCTGGACCCCAAGGACCTGGGCCAAAGGCAGATGCTCAACCGCTGAGCCACCCAGGCGTCCCACTTTTTTTTTTCTCTGTTCAGCATATTCAGCAACTCTAATGGCAAGGACACATGGTATGAGCTCAGCAAACGTTTGTTGAACTAATTCTATTTTTCTTCAAGTCAAACAATCCTTTCTTATAATTTCTTCTTGGAAGTCTTTGGAAAAGATTTTGTGCTATAGAACTACCTGATCATTGGTGAGGAGAAAGTAACAAAGCTTGTGTATAATTCTTGTTGACTGGCCCTTGTGTTTATGGTGCTGATAAATGCCATAGGAAAGGACAAGAGAAATGGTAAACACCTCCCTTGAAAGGAAAGGAGAATTTTTTTTTTATTTAAATTCAGTTTGCCAACATATAACACTCCGTGCTCAGTACATCATGTGCCCTCAATGCCCATCACCCAGTTACCCCATGCCCCCATCTTACCTCCCCTATTAAATAATATTTAAGTATACATATCAAAAAACGATTATTTTGTATGGCTTTCTTTTTATTGATTTTAACTAAATAATTATTTAACATAAAATAAAGTCCTTTTAATAATATTGATTAGTTTCCATCTCTTTCCCTTATAAAGTTTGGCTCATATCTGTTCAAACAAATGGCTATAAATATTATTTACATAACACTGATCATGTGATTACAGCTTAGATGCCAGGAAGCTGTAACAGCTATTAAAATATATTTGAGCTGTTGTTGTATTGAACCATTTTATTTTCTGGCTTTCCTATTCTCATCTTTTTCCATTCCGGTTTTACTTCTGTTTTATTGTTCTTCACGGGCTGCTGCTTGCTGACACAGCTCTGGCTGAGACTTTGGCTCTACAGACAGAGATTTGAGTTTTGCAGCTTATTCTGTTAAGGAAAAATAATCAGTATCCCAGGACATATAAGCAGCATTGGCCCTTGTGATAAATCCTATAATCTAGCTTCTGTGTTGTGACTGTGGGATTGACTGTTTTAGAATCTTTGCAAATCATTTTGAAAAGGGCATTGAGTGAATATGCAAGAAAATCTGTTATCCCAGAATATTGGAGAATGAAGAGATCTAAAAGTAATGCAAATAATGTTCCAAATAGTTGAATTTAAAGTGACAACACTTTTTTGCTTACAATGTATGAAAACCATTGGCTGAAAATCTAACATGTTATCTATCATCTCCTTTTTAAACAAAATACACAGTACATAATTTACCTTTTTTTTTTTTTTTTTTTACTTTTTCTTTATAATTCAGAGCTTTGGGATGAACCTCAGTTATTATACTCTGTGGTCTAGTTGTAAGCTTGGGGCTTTTTAAACACTGAAATTATATTAGTAGCTGTTTCTTTTTGGCCAATAAGAAATTGCACAAGAAATCTATCCTTTTCACAGTTTTGAAGTCTCTCCTCATTCTTAGGCTTTCAATTATCAGTTCTTGTTAGTGTCAATGCAGCTACCCTATTATATTTATCTGTTTTATTCAATTTTGGATTAATTAATCCAGGGACTACTTCAGGTAGAAGTGTCAGAAAATAAAGACAAAACTATCTGAGGGAAGGCCTAAGGACTCCTTTTTAATTATAGTGCAAAAGATTTACTGTCTGAATACCATGACATTTATCAACTTCTGTGAGATCTCTTTTTCCTTTCTTGGGTTTCAGATGGATCAAGGTTGTCTAACAAATCACTTGTATTTGAAATGAATTTGTGTGTGTATGGATGTATGCATGTGTACAAATACATATGATACCATGTTATAGAAATATTTAGGCCTTTTGAAAATTAAAGTATAATTAAATAATGTAGAGCAATTTTTATAGACTTCATAGGAAGTATTAACATTTTAATGAATTTAACCGAGCATTTAATATATTAGAAATTATCAACATGGGAACAAATGGGGAAAATGCTGCTAGCATTTAGAAAATGATTTTATTATAAGAAAAATACAGCAAGAAGTTTTTTTAACTAATCATATTAAATTAATTACTTGCTCTAAACCAAATTACCTAGTTAAGCAATGAAATAACATTGATGATGCTTATTTTTGCTCTCATACTTCATGAAATGCTCCACCAAATTTTCCTGCAAAATATGTTAAAATTGCTGTGGTTTGAACTGCTTTCACAATAGGCAATCAAAAATTGTTAAGGAGGTCTCCATAAGCAAATAACTGAGATATTTGGAGAGAAGTAGTGGAGAGCACAGTTATAGACAGTAACAATGATAAATATGTAAAAACACTAACTCTTGGAGGTACCAATAAGTTATTTTACTTTTAACATGTTACCTTTACCATGTTATGTAGATTCCACATTTATCATCTATAGAAGGTATAGGAGATCCAATCCATCTCCAATTCCTATTACTTTAATGTTATTTGGAAGATGATTTCAATAATGTCTGCAGCAGTCAGGTGGAATGTTTTAATGGGATGATTTATGTTCCCCTCTCCCAAAGTTCATATGTTGAAGCCCCCCTAACTTCCAGTAGCTAAAAAGGAGGAAAACCCAGCTGAGATGGAGTAAGGAGGTAGGCGTTTATTAGCCACGGAAAATAGAGAAGAAAACAAATCTGTCCACATCTTGATCTTGGACTTCTGGCCCCCAGAACTCTGAGAAAATAATTTTCTGTTTTTAAGCAACCCAGCCTGTGTTGCTTTTTTTATGGCAGCTCTCACAAACTACTATTAATGTATTAATAGTTATTCTGTAAGTTCCATAGTTTGCATATATATAGAGTTTAAGCATTGTTCACAACTTTCTTATGTAATTTTGATTGAGACCCTATGAGACTAATATTATTTTAAATATAGCACGGAAAGGAAATGTGGTAAACATAAGGGAAAAGATTTGAGAGAATGAAGGTTTTGGAAAATATCAACCAACTACAAAAACACATCTGGAAGGATGGAAGATGCTGAAAACCAACAAATTCAAATATTAGTCTTTAAGACAAAAGTCATATAACTAAATCAAAGAATCAAGGCAAACTCTTGAGATTTGTGATGAAAATTGAATTCTAATTATATTCTTTAAAACAACCTTTTCCCTCAATAAAATATTAATAAATAAAACCCAATAATATATAAATATATCTACAAATACATTGCAGCTAACATTATATGTAATGCTGAGAAACTTGAAGCTTCTCCACTAAGATCAGGCAAGGATGTCCCTTCTCACCGCTCCTTGCCAACATTATTTTGGAAGTTACAGCTAATTCAGTAGGACAAAAGGAAATAAAGGGTATACAGACTGGGGAGGAAGAAATAAAACTGTCTTTGTTTGCAGATGACATAATTATCTATTCAGAAAATCTGAGGAAAAAAATGACCTAAAAAATCCTCCTGAAACTAATAAGCAACCAGGATGTCCCTCTATAGGTGAATGAATAAAATAAACTGTGATACAGACAGACAATTGAATATTATTCAGTGATAAAAAAAAATGAACTAACAAGCCATGAAAAGTCATGGAGGGATCTTCAGTCAATATTACTAAGTGAAAGAGCCAATTTGAAAAGGCTTATTAATACCATATAATTCCAATGATATGATGTTGTGAAAAGGGCAAAACTAGGGAGACAGTGAAAAGATCAATGGTTGCCAGACTTCAGGTTGAGAAGGGATGTAAAAACGGAGCTGAGTATTTTTAGGGCAGTGAAAAGACTGCGTGATACCATACTGATGGATACGTGTCGTTACACATTAGTACAAATCCATAGAACAACATGAGTGAGCTCTAAGATGAACTATGGACTTTTGTTGTTATGATTTGTCAATATGGGTCTGTCGTTTATAACAAATGTAGCACTCTGGTTGGGGACATTCATAATGGGGAAGGCTATGCATGTGGGAGAGTACAGAGTACATTGAGAAATTTCTGTACCTTCCCCTCAATTTTGCTGTGAATCTAAAACTGCTCTAAAAATTAAAGTATTTTTTAAAAGTCAACCATTTTAATAAAATGCCTTCCTAAAAAGTAGACTATGCCTTGTGTACGAGTAAGGAATAGACTACCTACTTCACTTTCCACTAACATCTCCTTCTGAAATCTTGAATCCTTATCTTAATGAAATTAATGAATAGTGTCCTTAAAGGAAATGCATTTATCATGTATCCTATAACTCATAATAAGCTTACTCTATACAATAAGAGGCAGCCTCAACTTTGTTTTATTCAGCTTCTTTCTGTGTCCACTCACCTTGTCCCCAATCAAGGATGTTTTTAGCAACCTGGGAGTCCCTTTTACAGACAGATGTATGTTGTTCTGCTGTCATTTATAATTTGATGAGAATGCTTTTTTTATTACTTCAATTTTCTGAAATGTTAACAAGTATGGAATGGGGAAAGTTCAAATTTATGTTATTGAATTTGACTTTTTTTTGTTTACTATAAGTAGTAATGAAAAAAACAAAACAGAATTACCACTCCCTATATTGGTTGTTTTATTATAATTTCCTCTAAAAGTTTTAATAGGTTTCCAAAATACATATGTATACTTGAATATTTTCTGAAACAGAAGATTAGCTATTCTTCACTATTTATTCTTTATGCTAATGACTGAAAATGAATTTTACATTTTAGTTAATACATAAAATAGTCCTTAGTTTTTCTTACATATCCTTGTATTTCTGTTGTAGCTTTAAAGCAGAACCAGACTCAGAAATACAAAGAACACATTGATGGTGGCCCTCGGGAGGGGATGGGGGATGGACAAATAGTGAAGGGAAGAGAGAGATACAGGCTTCCAATTATGGAATGAATAAGTATCAGGAATAGAACGCGCAGAGTAAGGAATATAGTCAGTGATTCTGTAATAGCGTTGTGTGGTGACAGATGGTAGCTACACGGGTGGTGAGCGTAACGTATAGAGTCGTTGAATCACTGTGTTGTACATCTGAAACCAATGGAACATTTTGTGTCAGCTGTACTCAAATAAAGGTGACGGTGCATTAAGTCTATTGGGTATTTCAAATTCACTTCAAAAATCCTTGGTTTAGGGTATTTTAGTCCACATAATTACTTTAGGACAAATCTTTGAGATATCAGATGTCCAACTATACATAACAGGAGAGGAGGACCCTGATGACACAGAGCAGAATTCAAATCCAGAGAAAGGCAGAGACTGTTCATTTGCATCATTCTACAGTCAGAATGAGCTGCAAATTAAATTACAAAGGAAAAAATGTATCTTTCAGTCCTTCCCCTCATCATTTTCACTCTCTTTTCCTTCAGTGACTTCTGGTTAGATCAGCCCCTTAAAGAGAGCCTATTTTTCCTGCTAAAATCTCCTCCAGAGGTCACTTGTTCGTACAAGCACTCACCAAGTCCAACCTTCCAAGGATTTGTTCAACAAGAAGTTAGGGAATGCTTCCTTAGTTCCAGGCATTGGCAAATTTGTTTTACTTGTAAAAAGTAAAGCTTCCAGTTGAAATTGGCGTCTTTCTGGAAAGTTAGAAAAAGCCTTCTTGGAGACATCTAGGCCATTACTCTATCCTCACAGTGATGCTCCCAACGACTCAAGGAGTACTACCTGAGACAGTTCGGAGACAGTTTCAGTTATAGATATCAAAGTTTAAAACAAACAAAACCACATCAATAGTACTTGGTGGGTGCGGAGTGTCATTTTGACCCCTTTATTATAAAGATTCAGAGTTCTTTAAGCCTCACAGCTGCCATAGGTTCTGTCATTATCATACTATTTGAGAAATGTGGAACCTGAATCTCACAAAGGTGAGCTTCCAGTGTCAGCACTACCAAGTTTCAGAGCCAGAATTCCACACAGCCTGCTTCCAAGTCCACACCGCAACCACTACACACACTGGCCTGCTCTGTTGTAGGATGATCCACCATCATCTTGGGATATCCGACACTCCCAGCAGCGTGTGGCTTAGGAACTTTTGGTTCTTTTTCATTTTGGTTTTAGTATTTGATGTATTATTGCTGAGTTGTTGAGATACAAAGTCACTGGAGCCCCCACCCCCAAAATAGGCTTATTGGGAAGCACACCTCTCACAAAATAATGCCTAGGACTGTTTTCCTCGGCCTTTTCCATTAGTTGCCATTGCATATCCAAAGCTAAATGAAGAAAGTTTACTTGCCCAGAGTGTGTTAAATATTGCAACGCCGCTATTTTTTTCATAATCTACAGGAAAAACTCGGTAAAAACCTCATGTAAGCGTGGCCAACACTCTATACTATTCTTTGGTTATAGACATGTAGTTTTTGTGTTGAGAAATAAAATAATATTTCACTGGCTGAAATAAATTTATAGCTATTGGTTGTGGAGATCCATAACTAGACTTAATAAAGATCTATTTCGTGTTCATATTATTATAAAACGTAAGTCTTATTTCATTCCAGTGCTTTCGATAACAATTGATCTATAGTACTGAAAATGGAATTTCCATAGGCATGTCCTTTGAGAGAATAAACTGTGAGGTTAATAAAACCAGTGATTGGGGATCCCTGGGTGGCTCAGCGGTTTGGCACCTGCCTTTGGCCCAGGGCGCGATCCTGGAGACCCGGGATCGAATCCCACGTCGGGCTCCCTGCATGGAGCCTGCTTCTCCCTCTGCCTGTGTCTCTGCCTCTCTCTCTCTCTCTCTCTCTGTGACTATCATAAATAAATAAATAAATAAAAATTAAAAAATAAATAAATAAATAAATAAATAAATAAATAAAACCAGTGATTAATTTTAATGGAATAGATGACTGTCTTACATGTATCACCTTATATGTGGTATATAAAATTCTCTAAAACCCATTTAGCATTTGGCCATAAAATTACCTCTTAAGACATTATTTTTCTTAATTGCAAATTTCCACATGAATATCCTCTGTTGGGAAAACCTTTCTCCATTCCTTTACTAATTTATTCATGCTTATTAAAGTGATACTTAGTCTCTATTCAAAAGAAAATAATGAAAAAAAAATGTAAAAAATCTTTTCATTATACTTTATTTTAAAATTTTTGCTTTCTCTTTCTCCTTGTATGTTTTTCTTACCAAAATTCAAATCTTTACTTTTGTAACCAGAAAATATCCTGCTTCCCTATTTTGTTTCATTACTTAACTTCACTTCTTTTTAGGAGTTAATTTGGGTTTTCCCAGTTTCAGGAAATGTTTGCTGTTCCTTCTTTTCCAGAAGTTAAAGTGTAATTCTAAATATATACATACATATATATGTATATATATTTTTAGAGTTTCAAAAACAATACCTAAGTATATGCTAAATAGACAAATTTCAAATGGTTTAAAAGCAAAGTGGCAATAGTTATAGTTTCCTACTATTCCAAATTCCTTCCTCAGAGTTAGGAATTCTTGCTGAATATATTAGGCGAAATAGTCCAGGATATTTGTCTGTGCACACCCTCACACCCCACAGCCCCATCCATATGCACACAGAACACACACACACAGGTACATATATTCAGTTTTAAATGGTTTGGTTTTTATTTTTAAATGAATATAAGTGGGGACGCCTGGGTGGCTCAGTGGTTGAGCATCTGCCTTTGGCTCAAGTTGTGATTCCATGGCCCTGGGATCAAGTCCTGCATTGGGCTCCCCATAGGGAGCGTGCTTCTCCCTCTGCCTGTGTCTTTGCCTCTCTGTGTGTCTTTCATTAATAAATAAATAAAATCTAAAATAAGTAAAGACATGCATATAAGTGGAATTATTCTGTATGTATTTCCTTGTTTTTCCTTTTCAATAATATGTCATAAAGATATTTAAAATGTTATAATTACAGATTTCCTTAATTATTTCCAAGTTTTGTATGAAATTCATAAATAAGACGTAAATCATTTTTTCATAAAGTGTTATTTATTTAACTCATCCTTGACTGACATTTATGTTTTCCAAATCTTTCTTTAGTACGATAGGCTTCAGTGAATTTTTCTGTAGAAATATCTTTGTACTATAAGCCAATATGTCTATAGGATAGATTTTTAGAAGAGGAATAGTTCCATCAAAATAGATCCTTTATGAAATTTTATAGATCAGTTTTTTCCTATTAAAATACGATAATTTATACTCCCACCAATAGTAAGAGTATCTATTTCTTTGACACCTGTCAACCCCTAAATAGTCTTACTCTTTTTGAATTTTACAAAGCTAGTAAGAAGAGTCTTAATTTACCTTCAAAATATTAGCATACTTATAATAGTCATATATTCATTAGCCGTGGGCTTGTCTTCCATGATTATATTCTTTATCTATTTTTCTATTGAGTTGAATGTTTCTTCTTATCGACTTGTAAACATACTTTGTATATTATGAATATCAATCATTTGCTTATGTATTGCAGATATTCTTATGTTCAGTGCTTTGGTGTGCAACGTTTTAAAGTTTGCTCCACTCACATCTATCAGTCATATGCTTGATGTGTTTTCAGATATCTGTCTTGTTTAGAAAGGCTTCTGTAAATGCAAGATTATAGGGCTGCCTGGGTGGCTCAGTGGTTGGGCATCTGCTTCTGGCTCAGGGCGTGATCCCTGCCTGGGGATCGAGTCCCGCATGGGGCTCCCCACAGGGAGCCTGCTTCTCCCTCCCTCTATGTCTCTGCCTCTCCTTCAGTGTCTCTCATGAATAAATAAAATAAAAATCTTAAAAAAAAAGATTGTAAAGATGTTCTCCTATATATTCTGTGTATATGTGTAGAGAGAGAGCAAGAGATCTTGTTGTTTTTTTATGGGACTCCTATAGTACAAACGAAGGTGTCATGATCCCATTAAGTACTTTATTAGGATTATATTTCCAGCTTTATTGAGATATAACTGAGAAATTAAAATTGTATATATTTGAAGTATACAACGTGATGACTTGAAATACCTATACATTGTGAAATGATTACCACAATCAAGTTATTAATACATCTGTCACCTCACATAATTACTTTTTATGTATGTGTGTTAGAAACACTTAAGACCTACTTTTAGCAGGGACGCCTGTGGCTTCCCAATTGAGCGACTGCCTTTAGCTAGCTCAGGGCGTGATCCTGGAGACCCAGGATCCAGTCCCACATTGGGCCTGCTTCTCCCTCTGCCTGTCTCTGCTTCTCTCTCTGTCTCTCTCATGAATAAGTAAATAAAATCTTAAAAAAAAAGACCTATTCTTAGCAACTTCCAAGTATACAATACAGTATTATTATTGTACCCTTTGACCTAAATCTTCTCATTTTCCCACCCTCATATCATAGCTCCCGGAAGTCACTGACCATCTACTCTCTGCCTCTGTGAGTTCAACTCTCTTAGATTCCACACGTAAGTTAGATCATACAGTATTTGTCTTTTTGTGTCTGGCTTTATAGCTATTATGAAAAACAGTATGAAAACCCTTCAAAAAATTAAAAATAATAGACTTATTGTATAATCCAGTAAACCCATTTTGGGGCACGTATTGAAAGGAAATGAACTCAGGATCTAGAAGAGATATCTGCACTCCCATGTTCATTGCAGCATTATTCATAATAGTCATGGTATGGAAATAGCTAAGTGTCTTCTAACAGATGAATGGATAGAGAAAATGTGATATATTTATAATGGAATATAAGTCAGCCATAAAGAGGAAGGGAATCCTGCCATTTACAGCAAGAATAAACCTAGAGGACATTATACTAAGTGAAATAGTCCCCTTGAGTATCAGACAAGTCTCTAAAATACCCATCCTCCTCTAAACTATTCCACCTCTGTACTCTTACAAATCTCCTATGATTTCACAGCCAGATGTCTCATACTTACTTACCTGCATTTCTGTTCCCTCAGTATGTTATTCTTAAGTTCAGGGTTCTGTCTTATTCATGTTTATTCCCTGTTACTCATGTCTTAATAATATCACATAGCAAGTGCTCAAATTAGTGATTCTCACTAACTAGCATCAGAATGAATAAAAATAAAATTGAAATTATTGTTAGTTGGTCTTAAATTCACACATTATTGCTGTGTGTAAATAAAGACTACATCTTTGAAAACCAAATACTCCCATATTTTCTTGTGTACTGATTGGAAAGAATAGGGCATTTGTCTGTGAGAGCATTGTTGAAAACAACATATTGGGTAATTCTAAAAAATTAGAACTTTCAAAATAACTAAGCATTTTATATATAAAAATCTATTGTTATATAGTATTAAAGAGATTGATACATGCAACAACTTTTGGGTTAAGTGGACCTACCACATCCCTAAAGAGTACTATAAGTACTGAATGTTTACCAGTACTTAGGTCAGTGGAGAAGCAAATTTGAGTCTTCTGGTTATATCCAAATTGACCTATCAAGGAAGATAATCCATAGTCTTCTGCTGTAATATCCAAATAAATGTTAATATGATAATACCGATTCTTGAATAGGACTTTCTGCCTGAGGAGTCATAAATTAAAATAGCCTATAAATTTAAAAAGCCCACAAATTGCATTGGTCTTACAATAGGAGATTGAAGTATGCAACGAGAAAATAAAAATTTATTCAAATAAAATTAATTGGAAAATATTTCTTCTAAGTTATTTATAAATGAATCAGTTCAAAGTTAAAGTTGAACAACGTTTGAACATTTAGTAACATTTTTGAAGGTAAAATTATGAGTTTACAATGTTCTAAAATCTACCTATCTAATTGGTCATTCTGGGATGCTCTATAATGCTCAGGGATATGCAGTAAGGTCAAGTACACTGGGCAGAAACTATACTTTGTAATACTTTAAAGGAATAGCATAGTGTAACCCCTAAGATCCTCTTTTTGAAAACCCCAGACTTTAAGAGTTTGTTTATTTATTTACAAGAGACACAGACAGAGGGGCAGAGACATAACCGGGGGAGAAGCAGGCTCTCCCCGGGGACGCTGATGTGGGACTTGATCCTGAGACTCCGGGATCATGCCCTGAGCCGAAGGCAGATGCTCAACTGCTGAACCACCCAGGTGTCCCAAGCCCCAGACCTTAACAATCATATTGAATTATATGTTTTGAATGTCATTTTACAAAATTCCTAGAGGCATTTTTATTAATAGTCTTTTGTATTTCAAGAAATTACCTATTGTATAAATTTAAAACTTAAAAATATTGATTGATTAATAGATAATAACAGCCTTAAATTTAAACCTTAAATTTACTACTGCATTTTACTAAACATTTTAAGAAATTGTTGGAGGAAAAACCATATAGAAAGTATAGATTTTTTTCCAGTCTTATTTAGCAGTGAACTATTTTCTATATAAGAAGTTATGAAAAATGGAAAGGTACAGACTATAAATGAAGAAGTCTTCTTCCCTCTTTAACAGACTAGAGCTATTCATAGTCTGGCTCTTGGAAACCTTTGTGTTTCATTTGTGAGGTTAAGAAATAGTTCTTGGCGGGGGTGTAGGGGGCGTCTCCTTTTTTTTTAAATTATTTTTTATTGGTGTTCAATTTGCCAACATATAGAATAACACCCAGTGCTCATCCCATCAAGTGCCCCCCTCAGTGCCAGTCACCCAGTCACACCCCCACCCCCCCCGCCCACCTCCCTTTCTATCACCCCTAGTTCGTTTCCCAGAGTTAGGAGTCTCTCATGTTCTGTCTCCCTTTCTGGTATTTCCCACTCATTTTTTCTCCTTTCTAGGGGGTGTCTCCTAATGGTCCTTTTCTTCAAATTCTTCCAACTATTCATAAATATTTTGCCAGGCAGTGGCAGATATATTCATATGAGCCCGTATGTTTGCTGTGTAAATCATTGACAGATCTGTGTATTTAAAGGTTAGACTCCACCAATTGTTTAGTTGCATAATTTTCCTGAGCTGTGTCTCTGTATATTAAATATATATACCTAAAGAATTGAAAATAAGGCATAATGTACCCAAGTAAAACTCATTAGCAATATGAGAAATATGTGTTTAAGTGAAAAAATGCAAAAATATATCTACTCTTGATTAAAAGTTGAGTTACATTACAAGAATTAGTTTATTGACACTTAAGTGTATCTGTCATTTTAACTTCACTACCTCTTTAAAGACCCCATCTCCAAACACAATCACATTTTGAGGTACTACGGTTTAGGACTTTTGCATATCAACCTTGAAGCAATGAAATTCAGCTCATAACAGTGTATAAGGCAAATTTTCAGCTATACCAGAATTGAAACTCAGATATAGAAATTAGAGACGTTACCAAAGGTAAGTGTTTCCTCCAAATTCTAATTTGGTTTCAAATTCCTATTCAGTGTATGATCCAAGCCCCCATTACTAATAACTTGTGTTGGCATGCAAGATTAAGTGTTTTCCATCCCTGTTCCTACAAACCAGAAATAGCTACAAAGTCAACTACAATGTTAATTTCTAAAATTAAGTCTATGTTGCTGCCTAAATGGAGTCTGTCCTAACTCATTCAATGTCAGTATCACAATCATGAGTGTTTTCTCTCCATTATGGCTCATTTCCAATAACCAACTTTTGTTAAACTTCATTAATACCTCTTGGGTTTGTAACTGCCTCTGAACTGATGCATAAGGCATATAAGGTCATTGTTCTTTTTAAAAACAAAAAACATTTTACTTGTTTATTCATGAGAGACCAAGGCAGAGGGAGAAGCAGCCTCCCCACGGGAAGCCTGATGCAGGACTCAATCCCAGCACCCCCGGATCACGACCTGAGCGAAAAGGCAGGCACTCAACCACTGAGCCACGCAGGTGCCACCATTGCTCACTGTTCTCCATCTAAAACTTTCCAGTGGCTCTCAATTTCACTCTGATTATAGCCAAAATCTTTCTGGTGCTTTCCAAGTTTGTAAACAGTTCTCGTTATTTCATTAACTATTTTATATACTTACGTATCACGTGTTGTTTTGTTCTGTTTTGTTGCCTAGCTTCCCAGACAGAAAGTTAACTACACTGAGACAGTTTCTCTTTTCCATTCATTGCAAAATCTGAGAGTCTAGAAATACAGCCTATATTTTGACTGATGGTTGAACATGTTTGTTGAATTAATCAATAGGAGAACATTGTTTGGCTTTCCCATTGTAGTTCTCTCACTGAAATGATGTTATTGAGAAACAATAACAGAAGACCAGCACCAATGAAGTACAGGATGTTAACCATTTTTAAAAAAGATTTTATTTATTTATTCATGAGAGAAACACAGAGATGCAGAGACACAGGCAGAGGGAGAAGCAGGCTCTCCGCAGGGAGCCTGATGCAGAACTTGATCCCAGGACCCAGGACCATGACCTGAGCCAAAGGTAGGCACTCAACCACTGAACCACGCAGGTGCCCCATTAACCATTTTTTTAAAGAACACTAATCATATGTTTAGAAACCCTTTTGTCAAGCATTTATGAGTCTCTGTATTAGTGATACTATAATATATTTCATTATTATGGGAAATATCTTAAGTTTGAACTATTTTACCATCTTCTAACATACTAGCAAACGAGTAGTAGTTAAAATGTAGATTCAAATGCTTTCAGTATTTAAAACAAAAGTAGTATTCTGTTTTAAAACTGTCCTCTGAGATCTTTATCTTTTAGCTGCTCATTTTTTTTTTTTTTGTGAAAGATTCCAGTATAAACCATTTTAAATCTCTAAATCATGTTAATTCATTTAGGACAAGTAAGTTCTATGATCAGTTTTGAAAATTGAACTTGAACCTGTTTTCTCTTTCATATAGCTTCCCAAACATTGGGAATATGAAATGTTGTCATGGGAAAGAACTAGTATCTCCTGGCCAGCCTCAATTCTGATGTTTTGTTTTCTACCCATGTATATTAGCACTGTGAGTCTCCACATCAGAGAGTTAAACTATTGCACATGAGGCTCACAAGTACATATTCAGCCGATGACATTTTACCACTCCCCACACCAAACTCTCACTACAGTCTTCTATATGAGTCCAGGGAAAAAAAAAACTCACTTAGATGAACCCAAGAGAAGCAGCTATGAGGAAAATAAACTCACAGAGGACAATTTAAAAATAAATTTTTTTCCAGCTTCCTAGTTTAAAAATATCATGCTTGTTGAGACTTGCAGTGATTAAAAATAGCCCTTAAGTAGAAAGATTGTGTTTTTTTAAGATCTGTTTATTTGAGATTTTATGTCAAAAATATTTAACAATCAGCATTCATATTTCACCACTAAGGTCTTAAAAGTCCTCAGAGTAAACTGCCCCCCTCCACCCTCACCACATATACACAACATTAACCACTTCCTCAGTATGCTTTGAGATTCAAAGTCAGTATCAGCCACTTTCTTGTATGTCATGTAAACTCAAAGATCAACTTTATTTTGAAAGAGAATATCTCAGTTTAGAAGTTTTCCTGTACAGAACCTGGCTAGAAACCCAAAGCCACGTTCTTTTCATGAAATAGCCCTTGGCAAATGTATGGTAAAGAAATACTTGTTCATAAAATGAAAATTAAAAAATGGTGTGAAATAGAAGTGTTAATTTAAATGAATAATTTTAAGGTTTATTGATTTGTAACATTATGATTCAAAGTTTAATTTAAAATTTGATTTTTAGTAACTGGAAGCTTTACTGAGAATTGTGAGTGATAAGGTAGAGATATATTTCTGCACTCCATAGACGGTCACTATTTAATTAAATACACTCACAAATTTAAACTTTTCCTAGTTCTTTGTCTCCTATACCACGAAGTACCCATTCTGATAAACTCGTTTATCTTCCTGCTTGTAATTCTTGAATTTTTTCAGTTTGTTATAATTTTTATTTTATTTTTTGAGAGAGAAGAGAGAGCAGAAGGATGGGGAGAGAAAGAGGGAAAGAATCCCAAGCAGGTTCCACACTCACCACAGAGCCTGAAGCGAGGCTTGATTTCATGACCCTGAGATCATGACCTAAGCCAAAAAAATCAAGAGTTGAACATTTAATCCACTGAGCCACCCAGGTGCCCCAGCTTATATTTTTTTAATATGTAGAGTCTCCTTAGAGTGTGAGGGTAAAGTGATAGCCCAAGCATAACCACCCCTGAGACACGATTTAGGAAATAACAACAACCACGAAAGGTATTTTCTCTTGAAAAAAAATTAATGTTTAACAACCTTTGTTCTGTGCCTTTGATTTGGAGCTAAAAAAGAAAAGGAGCACTTGATGTAAGGAGCACTGTGTGTTATATGCAACTGATGAATCACTAAATTCTACCCCCAAAACTAATAATACAGTATATGTTAACAAAATTGAATTTAAATTAAAAAAATTTTAAAATAAATAAAAGAAAAAAGTTTACATGTTCCTCTTAGTTCTTTAAAATATAACAGAAACACTTAAAACCACATATTTAATTCCAACAAAAGTTTACCAAATTGGGAGGGTCTTAAGGACATGCCAAAAGCTATATATGTAAGGAATAAATAGGAAACCTTAGGTGTGCCATTGGTCCCGAGGAGTGAAAAACTGAGGCATATCCCTATAGCTTCTCAGAGTCATCTTGCTGTATCTCTCATAGGTTGGTAGAGCTAATTCCTGGCCAGGAATTCAATTCTGGCCACTGTCAAACCTCTACAGAAAGTTAACAGAAGAGAAAGAGAGACAGGTTTTCATATTGCCAATTTTGGATGATCCCCAAGATCACATTTCAACTGGCAGATTTCTCAGGTGTTTTGTGTGGCAAAACTGCCTATGATGTTATAATCCAATGAATAATAATTTCTTATAAGATCACATCAAGGCCCAGAGTAATTAACACATGATTGAACCTACTGAGCTCAGTTCTTTCTCTATCAAGTTGCAAGTGAACGTAGAACGATTTGTGGCTTGTGTTGAGCTGTGTATTGTATGGATGCAGATAGGTGCATTGGGAAGGAAGGTGGGAAATAAGAAAGAATTAATACTATTTTGTGCCTGGTACTGTGATTGTTACTTTTGGTATTTTATCTCATTTTGTTTTAAAGGCAGTTGTTTTTATAATCTTCATAAAGACAGGTCTTTCTGGCTCTGGATCCTAGACCTTTTATGTAACACCAGAGTATTCTCTCTGTGATTCTGGCATTCATTTGCTACTACTTAATCCAAGCTAAAGGAGTTACCTTGTTGTTTTTCTTATAGGTCTACTTATTGTTACAGATAAGATATGCCTATCTAGCCTGCAAATGGCATGTTTCTGCTTTGGCAACATCAGGTAGCTCGCATTATAAGATCTAGCCATATTCAGGTGAATATCTCAGGAAATGATGCAGTCTAGGCTGGAAGTGAGGTATAGACAAGTTTTTTCTAGGTTCAGACCATGAGGAGACTCCTGCAAATTTATTGGACCACTGAAAACTGTTATAGGGGAAGAGAGATAAGAATCAACATTGCTTTCACCCATTTATTGATACATCCAAATTAGGCTTATTTCTCACTCATTAAACAAACATTATTTGTGCAGCTATATGTGCCTGACATTGTTAGGCATTGGGAATACAGAGGTGAATATGGCAAAAATCATTTCTGCCCTTCTGTAACTGGTAGTCTAGTAGGAGAGAGTAACGTAAAAAAATAATTACCCAAATAGTGTATTCGCGCAGCCTTTGTAAAGTATAATGAAAGAGAATATCAGGAGCTATATAATGATGCCAACAGGCAATCTGAACTGGTATAGATGCTCCAGACAGACAAACTGAAGAATGGGAGATAAAGAGGTAAAGGAGTGTGAAAGGTATGAAGGGGTAGAAGGATATGGATAATATTGCAGACAAAGGGGATATCCTGCAGGCTGATCTTGTGAGAGAGCTGGACTGGAGGACTGAGAACACGTGGCTAGAGGTTCAAAAAAATCTGGAGAGTGGCAGGAGCCAAATCAGGCATGTCCTCATTAGAAAACTCATTTTTCATCCCAAAAGCTGCAGGAGGCTCTTAAAAGGCTTTCGGCAAAGGAAGTGTCATGATTAGATTTGCGTTTTGGAAGGATCATTGTAGGTGCTGTATTTAGAATAAACTGGGGCAAAAAACTAAAGTATCTCAGACAGGAAATGGCAGCAGTTTGGGTCAGAGTGATGGGAGCAGAGTGAGAAATGCAAGTGGGGAAACTGTACTCTTGGTGCTTGCTTGCAAATGTGGAGGGAGAGAAAAGGGGACAGAGGGATGGACCGGGACGTGTCCTACAGAAGAAGTGAAATTGCACAGATTCTCATTAAATATGGTCCCTACACTCATCTTCCTGTCTTTCTAGGCACTTGTGTCTTTCTTAGCAAGGAAAATTGCTCCACCAATCCTTAGGATCGATAGGTGATTCCTTTACTTGACCCTCTAGAATTTCTGCCTTATTTGGAAAGTTCCAGAAAAGCTACACTAAACTGCAAAACAAAGCACCCAAGGATTTTTTTTTCCTATTTGGCTTCTCTTTCCCTTCCCCTGATATATGTCCAAGCCACACTCTCTCTCATCCCACATAAAGTTATTCCCCTCTCAATACTTTAAGCTTGAGACATTCTTGTAATGCTCTTTAGAAAGCACTAAGAAAGACTTAGAGGATGAGGCAGTGGAAATACTCACTTGTCATTGGAGGGAGCTGTTTTCCTTCATAGTTATTTGTTACCCAGATCGTGAGATACAGAGTTACAACAATCTTGGGGCTGGAAAGATCAGGAGAAAGAAAAGAAAAGCCCTCTTGACCACAAAGCCAGTACTTTGGAACTGAATGTTTAGCTTTTATTTCATCTAAATTTTAGAGCTTAATTAAACCATTGTTGTTGAATGTATGTCTTTCCTTGTCTACATAAAAGAATGTGAAATGGTATTAGATGGTGGTAGCGATACTGCCTGCCAGTACCCAAAAACTTAGAGTTGGGATTATAACCATGCAACTTTGACTTCATTATGGGGTTGACATCACTTCTGACACTTCTGAGTTCCTGCCTCTGCCCCCCCACACCCCCGCCCCAAGGGTCCCAGTCAGCACCATATCCTAGTCAGCTAAATCTGCCTCTGCTGCTAACTAGTTTTGTGGCTCTGGAGAATTTTGTCTGACCTCCATGGACCTCAGTTCCCTGGTTGTAACTGAAAAGGCGAATCTTGATGATTTTTGAAGTGTCTTCCACATCTGACTTCCTAAGATAAATCTTTGTATGTCTGACACAAGAGAGGCATGTGTGAACCTGTGTTTTTATAATTTGGCTTTTTCAATCATATACATCATAAACTTTTTACAAGCAAATACTCTTCTATTTCTCCTTCCTTTGAGGAATAAAAGCAGATAAAGAATGAGCCAGGCACTTGGAATTTTAGGATTCCAAGCATTGAGATGTTTGCTAATATGCAGGTCATATCTTTCCACCTCCTCTCATCCATTTTGGTCTCTTCCTCATCTCTGGACATGCCTCCGCCAGGGCCATGGGTTTCTCCTTTGTCAGAAACTTTCTCAAGCCAACCCACTGAGGAAGTGCTCCCAAATTAAAACTATCAGCCCTCTCATACTCTTAAAGATATTCTTAACAAGGAGGAAAGTAATCTGATTTCCTGTTCAAAAATATTACTGCAGGGGCACCTGGGTGGCTCAGTCAGTTAAGAATCTGCCTTCAGTTCAGATAATGATACCAGTGTCCTGGGATAGAGCCCTGTGTTGGGCTCCTTGCTCAGTGGGGAGTCTGCTTATCCAGTCCCCGTGCCCTGCCCCCCAACCCCCCCTCCCACAGCATTATGCTCTCTCTCATTCACTTGCTTTCTCTCTCTCAAATAAATAAATAAAATCTTTAAAAAAATATTACCTACAAAGTTGTCAGTGACTGATAGACTGAACTACTATGGTGTTATTTACATTTAAAATAGAAACTATTAACACCAGTGGGTTGTGTATTGATCAGGTGGCAATGAGAAATGTGTGGGAGCAGGTTTTACTGCCTGGGTAGCAGTATCTGCTTCCAAAACACATCCGAAGAACAAATCTTACACATTTCTATTATTTAATCTTGTTTTAGCACTATTAGGAAGGAACACCATAAGGGAAAGACAGAAGTGCAAATCCCCTACATCATGTAACATTAGGAATGGGGGAGGAAGATGTGCAGGAATCATTAAATATAAATGACTGCCTGCCTGTCACCCTTTGGAGAGGAAGAGCAGCCAGGGAAAGAGGTACAGCCACTCTCCTCTAGAATAAACTTATTAATGGGCACTGAAAAAACAAAATTAATGTTCTCTGCAGTTAATACTCAGTTGACCCTCTTAGAGATTTCTTTTAAAATTTCAAATACAGTCTAAGTGTCAAATACACACCAGATTTAAAAGTCTTGTTACAAAAAAAGGAAAAAATCTTACTAATAGAACTTTTATTGCTTCTATCTTAAAATAAATGTTTTAAAGGTTTTATTTATCCTTTTTGAGAAAGCATGCACATATGTGCAAGGGGGAGGGAGGAAGAGAGAGGGAACACACAAGCAGGAAGAGCAGAGGGGGAGAGAGAAGCAGACTCCCCGCCTATCAGGGAGCCTGATGGAGAGCTTGATCCCAGGACACTGGGATCATGACCTGAGCCAAAGGCAGATGCCTAACTCACTGAGCTACCCAGGCACCCTTCAAAATAACATTTTAGATACGTTGGATTAAATTAAAATCTATTATTAAAATTACTTTCACCTATTTCCTTTTTTAAAAATGTGTCTATTAGAACATATAAAATTGCACCTACGTTTCCAGTGTATTTCTTGAGACAGCACCACATTACACTGAGCAAAGTTAATGTCTATACTCACTGAGCAAGGTAAATAAGTCACCATTTAACTTGAAACATATGCAAAGAAATACAGAAAGTCACTCAGTTTAAATACCTTCAGAAACTACCAATTTCTTTCTTAAATATGTTTGTTGCACCTTAAAGTGAGACTCATGTCTTGGGTGGTTGGGAAGATAATCAGTGTGGACTTTGAATTCGTCAATGTTTGGGTAATCCATTACTTCTAAAAATTTAAGCCTCAGGAAAAAAAATAATATTACAGAATTTAGGAATTTTTAAACTAGAATCAAATATTTGTTCCATGCAAATTCACAAATAAAGATACTATAATTTCTGTAATATAGTATCTTTATTTGTGAATTTGCACAATGCAAACAAAAGTAGATTTAAAAAATCGACAGCAATAATAGATTTTTACTATAAAAACCAAAGATGTATAGTGCTATTTTATCTAAACTGATTCAATGTGATTTTAACTTGAGACTTTTATATACACACTAGATTTTTGTGATTATTCTGTGAGGAAGATTTTTAAATAAAATCTCATTTTAGGGATCCCTGGGTGGCGCAGCGGTTTAGCGCCTGCCTGCGGCCCAGTGCGTGATCCTGGAGTCCCGGGATTGAGTCCCGCATCGGGGTCCCCGCATGAGGCCTGCTTCTCCCTCTGCCTGTGTCTCTGCCTCTCTCTTTCTCTCTCTCTATGTCTATCATAAATAAATAAATAAATATAACCTTTAAAAAAAGAATCTCATTTTAGAGTATAAAATTAACCTTTCCTGGTCTAAGAGAGAATAGCTAATTGCATATTTTTACAGCATTGTATAAACCCAGGAAGTTTACTTCTCAAAACTTTACCTTGCTAAAAAAAAAAAAAAAGGTGCAGTGTATCTTTCTCTTCAAAAATTCTTTGTCTTCGGGACACCTGGGAGGCTCAGTCGGTTAAGCGTCTACCTTCAGCTCAGTTTATGATATCAGGATCTTGGGATAGAGCCCTGCAACAGGCTCCCTGCCCAGTGGGGAGGCTGCTTCTCTCTCTTCTTCTGTGCTCCTTCTCTCTCTGTCTCTCTCTCAAATAAATAAAATCTTTTTAAAAATTATTTGTCTTAAAATTTTCTTTTGTCTTCATTTACTTTGTTCTTGCTGTAGACTAACTAAACTTTGTGCTCCACTTCACATTCTCAATTCAAATGTTGAAACCTAACTCCCAAGGGATGATCCTGGAGGTCAGGTCTTTGGAGATGATTAGGTCAAGGCTGGAGCCTTCATGCATGGGTTTAGTGCCCTGATAAAAAAAAGATCCCAGAGAAAGCCCGCTCCCCTTCTACCACGTTAGCTTAGAGTTAGGTTTTCAATTTCTGCTTCAATTTGCTTGCTGGTTATGGGTCTGTTCAGATTTTCTCTCTTCCTATTTCAGTTTTGGTAGTTTATACGTCTCTAGGAATGAATCCATTTCTTCCAGGTTGCCTAATTTGTTGGCATATAGTTGATCATAATATGTTCTTATAATTGTGTGTATTTCTTTGGTATTGATTGTGATCTCTCCTCTTTCATTCATGGTTTTATTCATTTGTGTCCTTTCTCTTTTGTTTTTGTTAAGTCTGGCCAGTGGTTTATCAATCTTATTGATTCTCTCAAAGAACCAGCTCTTAGTTTTGTTGATTTGTTCTACTGTTCTTTTGGTTTCTATTTCATTGATTTCTGCTCTAATCTTTATTATTTCTCTTCTCCTGCTGGGTGTAGGCCATATTTGCTGTTCTTTCTCCAGCTCCTGTAGGTATAAGGTTAGGTTATGTATTTGAGACCTTTCTTGTTTCTTGAGAAAGGCTTGTATTGCTATATACTTCTCTCTTAAAACCACCTTTGTTGCATTCCAAAGGTTTTGAATAGTTGTGCTTTCATTTTCATTTGTTTCCATGATTTTGAAAAATTCTTCTTTAATTCCCTGGTTGACCCTTTAGTTCTTTAGTAGTATGCTCTTTTGCCTCCATGTATTTGAGTTCTTTCCAAACCTCCTCTTGTGATTAAGTTCCAGTTTAAAAGCATTTTGGTCTGAAAATATGCATGGAATGATCTCAATCTTTTGGTACTGGTTGAGACTTGATTTGTGACCCAGTATGTGATCTATTCTGGAGAATGTTCCATGTGCACTCAAAAAGAATGTGTATTCTGTTGCTTTAGTATAGAATGTTCTGAATATATCTGTGAAGTCTATCTGGTCAAGTGTGTCATTCAAAGCCCTTGTTTCCTTGTTGATCTCTGCTTAGATGATCTGTCCATTGCTGTGAGTGGGGTGTTAAAGTCCCCTAGTATTATTATCTATGTGTTTCTTTAATTTTATCATTAATTGGCTTATATAACTATGCTCCCATGTTAAGGGCATAAATATTTATAATTGTTAGATCTTCCTGTTGGAGAGACACGTTAATTATGATATAGTGTCCTTCCTCATCTCTTATTACTATCTTTGGTTTAAAATCTAATTGGTCTAATATAAGAATCAACACCCCAGCTTTCTTTTGATGTCCATTAGCATGATAAATGGTTTTCCACCTCCTCACTTTATATCTGCAGGTGTCTTTGGGTCTAAAATGAGTCTCTTGCTGACAGCATATCAATGAGTCTTGCTTTTTTTTCCAATTGGATACCTTGTTTCTTTTGATTAGGGCATTTAGCCCACTTATAATCAGAGTAACTATTGAAAGATCTGGATTTAGTACTATTGTGTAACTTGTAAAGTCACGGTTTCTGTATATTGTTTCTGTACCTTTATGGCCTGTGTTACTTTTGGGCTCTCTATTCATTTGAAGCTTCCTTTTAACATTTCTTGTAGGGCTGATGTGGTGATCACAAACTCTTTTAGTTTCTGTTTGTCCTGGGAGGTTTCTATCTCTCCTTCTATTTTGAAATGAGATCCTAGCTGGATAAAGTATTCTTGGCTGCATATTTTTCTCATTTAGCATTCTGAATATATTATGCCAATCCTTTCTGGCCTGCCAGGTCTCTCTGGATAGGTCTGCTGCCAGTCTAATGTTTCTACCCTTGTAGGTTACAGACCTCTTATACCAAGCTGCTTTCTGAATTTTCTCTTTGTCTCTGAGACAAAGAGAAAATTATATGTCAGGGTGTTGACCTATTTTTATTAATTTTGAGGGAGGTTCTCTGTGCCTCTTGGACTTGTATGACAATTTCTTTTCCCTGATTAGGAAAGTTCTCTACTATAATTTGCTTCAATATACCTTGTGCCTCTCTCCCTCTTTCCTCTTCTTCTGGGATCCCAATTATTGTAATATTGTTTCGCTTTATGGTATCATTTATCTCTCGAATTCCCCCCTGGTGTTCCAGTAGTTGTTTATCTCTCTTTTTCTCAGCTCTTTATTCTCCATCATTTTATCTTCTAGATCGCTAATTCTCTCTTCTGCCTCTTTTATCCTAGTAGGTAGAGCCTCCGTTTTTTATTAAAGATTTCATTTATTTATTTTTATTTATTTATTTTTAAAGATTTTATTTATTTATTCATGATAGACACACACACACACACACACACACAGAGAGGCAGAGACACAGGCAGAGGGAGAAGCAGGCATCATACAAAGAGCCTGACGTGGGACTCGATCCAGGGTCCCCAGGATCACGCCATGGGCTGCAGGTGGCGCTAAACCGCTGTGCCACCGGGGCTGCCCGATTTTATTTATTTATTTATGAGAGACACACAGAGAAAGGCAAAGACATAGGCAGAGGGAGAGGGAGAAGCAGGCTCCCTGCAGGGAACCCAATGCAGGACTTGATCTTGGGACTTGATCGTGGGACCCTGGAATCACACCCTGAGGCAAAGGCAGACGCTCAACTACTGAGCCACTCCAACATCCCAGAGCCTCTATTTTTTATTACATCTCATTAGTAGTCTTTTTTATTTCAACTTGATAAGATTTTATCTCTGCATAAAAAGGAATTTATTTTATATATGCATAAAAAGGGATTCTCTAGTGTCTTCTATGCTTTTTTCAAGCCCCACTAATATCTTTATAGTCATCATTCTGAACTCTAGTTCTGTCATTTTATGTCTATATTGATTAGGTCCCTGGCAGTCAGTACTGCCTCTTGTTCTACTTTTGATGTGAGATTTTCTGCCTTGTCATTCTACCCAGAGAAGAATAGATGGACAAGGAGACAAGATACTAAAATGGCAAAAATGACCCCAGAGAAATATACACTGAACAAATCAGAAGAGACCCGAAATTGAAAAAAGAGAGATAAAATCAAACAGGAGAACAGAATGGAGCAATACATGGATATTACACGTATTTGGTCTGTTTGTTAGAAAACTAGATCCTAAAATTGTAACCAAAGAATAATCTATATGTACAAAAAAAATAAATATGATCAAAGGACAGAATGTAACTATAAAAATGAAGAATAAAGGACAAAAAATAAGAGAAGGAATATAAACAGAAAGGTAAACGGAATAGAGCAATAAACTATATCCTGAGTGTATTTTGGTCTGTCTGTTAGAAAAAAACTGCATCTCAAAATTGTAGGGAAAGAATAACATGTATGTACAAAAATTAAATGCATTGAAAGGACAGACTGTAACTGTAAAGATGAAAATTAATATACTTACTTCCAATATTTAGTGTAAAAATACCATTGCATACTTTTTACCTAGCACAGAGCTTGGCACATACTAGAAATTTAGTATGACTTATTGTAAATTATATAGTTTTCAAGCTTTCCTTTCTTTCTTTCTCTATATTTTCCCTGGTTTGCTTATGTAACTATTTACTTTTTAAAAAAGATTTATTTATTTTTTTTTATTTTCAAGAGTAAGGTGGGGCAGAGGGATAGGGAGAGAATCCTCAAACAGACTTCCCATTGAGCTTGGAGCCTAGGCAGGGCTATATCCCACAACCCTAAGATCATGATCTGAGCTGAAATCAAAAGCTGGATGCTGAATCAGCTGAGCCACCTAGATACCTCATAACCATTCAGTGCAATCCCTATCAAAATACCATCAACTTACTTCACACAGTTGGAACAAATAATCCTGAAATTTGTGTGGAACCAGAAAAGACCTCAAATAGCCAAAAGAATGTTGAAAAAGAAAACTAAAACTGGTGGCATCACAATTCTGGACTTCAAGCTCTGTTGCAAAGACAGTATGGTAGTGGCACAAAAACAGACACATAGATCAATGGAACAGAATAGAGAACCTGGAAATGGACCCTCAACTCTGGTCAACTAATCAACAAAGCAGGAAAGAATATCCAGTGGAAAAAAGACAGTCTCTTCAACAAATGATGTTGGGAAAATTGGACAGCTACATGCAGAAGAATGAAACTGGACCATTTCCTCACACCCTACACAAAAATAGACTCAAAATGGTTGAAAAAGACCTACATGTGAGATAGGAATCCATCAAAATCCTAGAGGAGAACACAGGCCAGCAACCTCTGACCTCAGCTGCAGCAACTTTTTGCTAGACACATCTCCAAAGGCAAGGTAAACAAAGGCAGAAATGAACTATTGGGACTTCATCAAGATAAAAAGCTTTTGCACAGCAAAGGAAACAGTTGGCAAAACCAAAACCAAAAGGCAACTTACAGAATGGAAGAAGATATTTGCAAATGACACATCAAGTAAAGGTCTAGTATCCAAAATCTATAAAGAACTTCTCAAACTAACACCCAAAGAAGAAATGAGCAGAAGACATGAACAGACATTTCTCCAAAGCAGACATTCAGATGGCCAATAGACACATGAAAAAATACTCAACATCACTCAGCATCAGGGAAATACAAATCAAAACCACAATGAGATACAACCTTACACCTGCCAGAATGGCTAAAATTAGCAAGTCAGGAAATGATAGATATTGTGGAGAAAGGAGAACCCTCTTGCACTATTGGTAGGAATACAAGCTGGTGCAGCCACTTTGGGAAACAGTAGGAGGTTCCTCAAAAAGTTGAAAATAGAGCTACCATATGACCCAGCAATTGCACTACTGCGTATTTACCCCAGAGATACAAATGCAGTAATCTGAAGGGGCTGGATGGAGTAATTGGGTGATGAACATTAAGGAGGGTGATGTCATAAGCATAGGGTATTATAGAAGACTGTTGAATCACTGACCTCTGCCTCTGAAACCAATAATACATTACATGTTAATTAATTGAATTTAAATAAAATATTTTTTAAAAGAATCAAACCAATAATTAAATTTGCAACAAAATCATATAGTTTCTTTTTAATATCAGCATCAGGTTTATTTATTGAGAAAATAATTTTTCTCCAAATTCATAGGACAGAGTAATAAAGCCAGTTATATATAGTGTGCTATATATCTTTGACTTCTTTTAGAAAGGGTATCTTATTGTTTGCTCTTCTTTTTTTAGCCCTCAGCCATATGTTTAGACTCAGCCTCTTCTTCCATGCTAAACAGCAGTAATAAAGCCATAAAATAACCTAGACACAATTTTGTAAGCAGTAGATAAATTCTTTCTACTGTGGCTATTTATATATTTACTCATTCATTCTAAAAATATTTCTCAAGAATCTTCTTTGTACCAGAAACTGCAACACATAGATACAGAGATAAATAATGTCAAATAGGTGAGAGAGTATGCAGAGATAAATATATCAATAAGGAATTAGCTAAAATGTCATGCATTATAATTGATGCTGATATATTTATATGTAGAGAAAACCCACCACTGTGAAGGGGATTTCTGGAAGACTTTCTAAGGATGAAAGCTGGCCAGAGCAGAAAAGGATGACGTGGTTACTGGAGTGGCTGAATGAGGAGGTGGCATGTTTGAAGCAGAGGGCTATGGAGCTTAGAATGTCTGCCTTCGGGAAGAAAGGTGAATGATGAAAGAAGATATAATTTGTCATTCTTTAGTTGCTTCACCTACAAAGTTTTGCCTTCCTAACTTAAATAGTTATTTCACAGTGATTACTGATTATCAATAATGTTCTTGTTAAACATTACTTCTATACTCTTCATAAGGGCAAGATGATCTGTGCTTTGGACTTACTGACATCTCCCCAGTGTAATGTGACTGATGCTGATGATGCTTTGGGTTCCTTCAAATTTGGATATTGAGCAGTATCTGGATGCTGGTATTTAGTACCAGAAGGTATAATCACCTTTTAGGAAATGAGAGAATGTTCCAAATCCTCAATGCAAAACATATTCCCAATCTTTAAAAACATAGCTATCTTTTGAGGTCAATATGACAGTGACACTGTGAAAAAACTATCCCCAAAGAGACTTCCTGTTTATTTATTTTTTATTTTTTATTTTTTTTGCCCAGTGTTTTCCTGTCTCCACAATACCCCAGTAATTAAAGATAGTTGAAAGAAAGGCAGGCAGGGACAAGGCTCCTCAAGAGAAAACTACCCTTAAAAGGATTTTACACCACCATGGCAGGGAACCCTCCACCCTTTTCCATGTGATAGGTAGATTACAAAAACCTGATTGGGTGACAGGCTTTGGGAGTGTTAAATTAAAACAGCCCGCCAAAAAGCCCATAAAACCCCCTACACTTAGAAACTCTAGTGGCAAAAAAAAACTAAAAAAAAAAAAAAAAAAAAAAAGAAACTCTAGTGGCAACCGTCTCGGGTCCTCTCCCTCTTCTGGAAGCTTCGTATTATGACTCAACAAGTTTTACTATCACCCGATAAACTTTGCTTTGCTGCCCACCGCTCTTTGGTCTATTTCTTCATTCTTCAAAGGGACATGACCAAGAACCCAGGGCTCTAAAGGAAAAGAAATCCTTTGAAACCAATGGAAAATTTTCTCTTGAACTTAGTTCCAGTTGGAGGAAGACATTTCCTTAATCTGTGCAGACTTGTAACTTGTACAGACATGGACAGAAGATCGTTGTGGTAAAAATGAAATAGTGAGAATATATCAATTTCAAGAAATTATGTCATTAAAGACTTCTCTAGCCTTTTATTAAATGAGAATCTTCAGCACTCTGAAAACATAGATATCACTTGGATGGCATTTATTTACATGGAGAAAGAAAAAGGAAGTTTCCTTGCCACTCTGGACTTGCCGCCTTTTCACTTTCAACTAACTAAATGATGTCCTGAAAATTGGGACTTTGAAATTAAATATATATTTTATATAACTTTACTATTCTTAAAATCTGGGAATAGGTATGAAAATATTCCTTTTTTTAATTCCTATTGTGACTTTTGAATTCTTTTGGGACTAAGGAATGAAGCACCTAAGGGAGTGTCCGGAGTATGAACCATGGTCTTAACTGAATTTTGTAAAAGGAAAAAAGCTCAAACTTTCTTGAGCTTTCAACAATGTTTAGGGCAGAGTAAAATTACTGTGATGGAAATAGAAGTAAATATTTTGACTACATTTCTTATATGTGTGATGCACCAAAATTGCATTATAAATGTTTGGAGGTGGTTAAATAGTTACTCACAGTTGGCAATAATATGTCTAGATGATGGTAAACAGACAGGTTCTGTTTGTTATCAAATGGACTTTCTACCACTAGAGAAGAATTTAGCAAGACATTCTTGAGCATTTGCAAAACCTCCTTATAGCTTTCATTTACTTCTATTGAAAGTCTAGGTACCAAAAATAAAGAGGCATTGTGTGTGATTATCATTATCTTTATTATTGCTAAGATTGTAACTCTACTTACCATCAAGTGTGGAAGCCTCTTATCTGTCTGAACTGAGCAATCTCATCCCTATTTTAGGATAGAGAGGACACAGGCAAGGTTGAGGACACGATGGCTGCTTGCCCTTCCTCTTCCCTGAGTCAGTATAGATAGGAGACTCAGACCAGAGACAGGATTAGTGGAAAGAACCCAGGGTGGAAAGGCACAGTTGTCTCAGCTCCGGACCTAAATCTCTGTCATTCACTATCTTTTATAATTTTTTATATACAAATGAAAGATTAAAGGTGAATCCAATTAGCTGTAATTTTGTATGAATTCCTTTCATCTCATAATCAGCTATTCCTGGTTAAATATAACAGCTGTAAAGGGACGGTCTGGTTCTGCCGCTAGGAAAGTAGATACACAATTTTGGATGTCCCAGGGGAGCAGGAGGATTAAGCGTCATTGGATTACCGTCCATAGGACTCCCTGAATCATACTCTGTTGTTTGGGGCAAGGTTGGACTGGATACTGATGCTGACGTAGGAAACTAAATAGACATTGAACTCTTTCTACATGCTAGGCATATTTATAGAATTTACTTTGGATTTTATAATCAGATTATAAATGCATAACTAACTCCTAAACACTGTTCACATCTTGTGATATTTAAGGAGTACTACTTGCTAAATGTCAGAGAAAGACAAATACCATATGATTTCACTTATATGTGGAATCTAAAAAACAAAACAAATAAACAAAACAAAACAGACTTGTAAATACAAGAGAAAAATCTGGTGGCTGCCAGAGGGAAGGGAGTAGGGGGATGGGCAAAATAGAAGGAGATTAAAAGTACAAACTTCCAGTTTAAAAGAAATAAGACACAAGGATACAATGTATGGCATAGGGAATATAGTTAATAAAAAATAAAGATAAGTACTGAAATTTTTTAGAGACAATCCTTAATGTACAGATTGTATTATGGAAGCTTATAACTTGATAAAATGGAATTTGGGAATGTATTTACCTTTTGGAACTGAGTGATACTGAGTACTGAGAGTTCAAAACACAGTTTGCTTTAACCTATCAATATATGCTGCCTAATATATGTTCCTAATCTTATAAGAGAACAAAACTTTGAATGTACTTTTAAAGTGTTTCAATTTTATATGAGTAGAAACTATAAAAGTGATTCTATAGAAACTATCTGCTGTATAGAAATTAAAAGTGATTTTAAAAAGACTTTTGGTTGATTTGTATGCATTTTTAACATCTGGATTTTAACATCTGGACCCCAGAGAAGGAACTCTTCTGAAGGGAACTCTGGAGACTTCTTAGATCTGAAGGGAGAAGGCAACATTCATGAAAACGTGGACACAGACTTGCAAGCCAGCCTGGGGCAGAGTGAGGAGAAGCCCGTGCCCACTGCCCCTGTGCTCAGCCTGGTGGCACTGGCCCCAATGCTGTCCCGAAGAAACCCCCCTGGTGGCAAGTCCAGCCTTGTCCTGTGTTAGCTCTGATTCTCTTGAACTCTGTCGTTTTGTTTGTTTTCTCCATGCTTGTGAACTGCACAGCTTGAGCCTGACTGTACGTCTGTTGGATTTGTTTCATTAAAAAAGAAGCACTTTATGTAAAAAAAAAAAAAATCCTGTTTTTTTTTTTGCACAGGAGTCTAGAATTGGTATTTTCTTCCCAATGTTTGTATATCATCAAAAGTTTTATATTCAAGGAAATAATTTCCTTGCGATTGGTTTATCTTTTTTTTTTTAATATTCTTGCCTCTGCTTGATTACTCAAAAGAGCAAGATAGAGAAAGAATATCATTACTGTCCTCTTTTAAAGCAGTATCAAGAGCACTGAAGAGTGCTGAAGACCATGCTTATTACCACCTTCAGACCTTGCCCCTCTTTCATTGATTCTCGTGGAATTGAGCCACATTTCTCTGAAATGAATTTTCTTGCCAGCTGTTGGAAATACTCAGCCTCTGTGCTCCTTGTCAATATGTATTTTTCAAGAAAAACCTGATCTTCAGTAGCTCCTAAGCATTGACATCTAGTCTGGACTGAAGCAACCTTATCCCACAATCAAGCAACACGGTTTATCCTCCTAGGAAGCTGCCTGGACTAGTTCACATTACATTAAGAAGTGTGCTAATGAGACACTGCTAATTTTGTCATTCCTGGGGAAAACACAAGAGTATAAAGCATCCTTCTCTGTAATGTTGAGGTTAAGAACTTTGGCCAGAAGTTTCTTTGGAAATTTTTGAGTGATCAGTGCCTCATTAAATGGACCCATAAACCTTAAGCCATGTTCAGCATCTAATTCAGTTAAGCAAACATTCATTGACGTATCACAGCCAGGTACTGGTGCTAGGGATCATGTGATGGAACATGACAGACCCTTCTCAAATAGCTAACTACACCCCCCTAATTAAAATGCAGGAGCTTGGGGCAGTAAGTGCAACCGTAAATGTATGTCCAAGGTACAATATCAGTACTGAATTTAAAAAGAACAATTGCCTGTGGGAGTGGTCAGGAGAATTAGCAGCTGGGTTGGAGAACGTATAGGAATTCACTATGAGGAAATTGAGAGAATGCAGAACTCCAGACAGAAGTAGCAGCATATGCAAGCCTGCAATTACTGGAACGATCCAGATGTGGTCAGAGCCCGAATGGTGTGTATGTGTGAAGTAGAACTATGCAAGCTGAGGGAACGGGGTGAAGGAAGGGGGAGAAGGTCATGGTTAAAGGAGCTAAGGACCTTACAGGCTTTGCAGAAACCTAAGGCTGTTTCCTGGAGTCCGTGAAATAGTCATACAGACTCACACAGGAGAGGGAAACACAGTTAAATTTGCATCTTGTGAGGATCCTCTCTGAAGTGTGGTGCATAGGTGAGGAGAACCCAGAAGGCAGAAAACAGACTAATTGTCCTAGTTTGGGCCTGAAACAATGACATCTGATGTTATGATAATACATCATAATAATCTGAACAAAGGAGTGGGAGTGCAGTGAACCAAGGAGGTGAATACAAAAGAAAGAAGCCGGCTTCACAGAACTGGTCACAGAGGGGAGGATCATTCTGACTGTGCTTGTGGCACCAGCAAGACGGGGACAGGCATTTTTAAACAACTTGACTGAGGTAAAATTGACAGACCATAATCTGCGCATGCTTAAAGTGACAACTTTGACAAGTCTTTATAATTGTGTCCATCTGTGAAAACATCACTACAATTACAATAGTGAACATACCTACACCCCCACCTGTTGCCTTTGCCCTTTTATAATTTTTCTCTGCACACTTAAGTAACTGCTGATCAACTTTCTGATCATGTTAGATTAGGTTGCACTTTCTGGAGTTTATATATATGGAATTATACAGTATGTGCTCTATTCCCTTCCAGCTTTTTATTCAGCTTACTTATTTTGAGATTCAACTGTGTGTGCACATCAATAGTTCCTTCTTATTGCTGAATAGTCTCCCATAGCAGGGTCATGCCACATTTTATTTATCCATTTACTGGTGCACAGAAATTTGAATTGTTCTTGTTTTTTGGCTATTACAAACAAAATTACTATGACTTTTGTATGCAAGTCTTTATATGGACATATGCCTTCTTTTGCATAAATGCCTGGGACTAGAATGAGTTGATCATGTGGTAAATGTAGGTTCCTTTTCTTTTTAATTGTAAACTTTTCCAAAGTGATTACATTTTGATGAGCAATGTATGAGGGTTCCAGTTTCTGCATATTCCTACCTATACATATCATGGTTATTTTTTTCTATTTTAGCCATTCTAATAGGTGTGTAGTGATATCTCGTTGTGGCTTTAATTTGAATTTCCCTAATGACAAAAGATGTTGAGCATCTTTCACATCTTTATTTGCCATCAGTAAATCTTGATGGTGTTTGTTCCAATCTTAGGCCCTTTACTTTTTTTTAAATTTAGGTTGTTTTCTTGTTATTGTACCTGAATGGTTGAATTATATATGGTCAGAGGGAATTGGAATTAAACAACATAGTTTTTTGATGCCAGGAACTTTCTAGATCTTAACTTAGGCCATGAGTGGGTGGAGAGGGGTTCATGTTTCATCTAGGTAAATGCTGTGCCAATAAATAAATAAATAAATAAATAAATAAATAAATAAATAAATAAATAAATAAATGTATGTTACAGCCCAAAATAATTAATTCTGAACTCATCAAGTTATACATATCCTGTAACTTTCCAGTGGTAATTTTTCAATAGAAAAAAAAAATCTAGGGCAGCCCCGGTGGCGCAGCGGTTTAGCGCCGCCTGCAGCCCAGGGCATGATCCTGGAGTCCTGGGATCGAGTCCCACGTCAGGCTCCCTGCATGGAGCCTGCTTCTCCCTCTGCCTGTGTCTCTGCCTCTCTCTCTCTCTCTGCATCTCTATGAATAAATAAATAAAATCTTTAAAAAAATTTTTAAAAATCTACTGGTAATTTAACTTGAGGAATATGATCAAACCAGGCAAAACTGTAGGTAGTTGGAGATTTCTATTATATAGCTGAACTCAGATGTCTTCTCTTAGATCATCAGCATCTATTATATTTTTCCCTGTGTCCTTAGGGTTGTTCACTAGGTATATAGTGCTGATTCAGATCAGCATTTCATGCTTCTTATTATTTTAGCCACGAAAGCTTTGGCTTTTGTTGTTTGTTTATTCTCATCCTATTGTGTAAAAGCCCTATCCCAACTAGGTAACACTGGTATATATACTTAATGCTTTGCTTGCCTCAGCAAGGCACTATCTCATGCCAGTTAAAATGTACACATCTCCAGAAAGCCCTTAGGAAGAAAATTTAATTATAGTAGCAGACTCATATAGGAGATGGTTTTATGTATAGAATTTTTTTACAATCTTAAACTTGCATCATATGGATGGATGGCTGCCTATATGCAGAGTTCCCTCACATCATAATATTATTGATAATTGCTTTTCTTTATTCTTTCCACTCATTCTGTATTATCAATCCTGGTGGAAGAATAAGGAAATAGAAAAATAGAGTTAGAAGAGGGAAGCAAATTGAATGTAGGGTGGAAGACAGAGATTTTTAACATTTACAGATTTGATATGTATTTGGGACACTTAAAAGAGCAATTTTTATGTAAACTATAAAACTAAAAGCTAGATGCTAGACAACTCCTAGAAAATGAGTAATTGGGAATTTGGGGGGACTAAATTAAATTATGTCCCCCCAAAAGATATGTTAGGGTCCTAACAAGTACCTCAGAATTTGATATTTGGGAAAAGAGTTACAGCAGATGAAATTATTTAAGGTGAGGTCATATGGCAGTAGGCTAGTGCCTTAATCCAATATGACTGGTGTCCTTGTAAGAACAGAGAAAAGGATGTGACGTGAAGCACACACCTATGTGATAAGAGAGACAGATTGGAATAACCCACCTGCAAGGGAAGAAATACCAAGGATGACCAACCACTACCAGAAGGTAGGAAAAGACAAGGAAGGATTCTACCCAGAGTCTTAGAACACAGCCTTCTCAACACCTTGATTTTGGATTTTCAACTTCCAGACTATGGGGACACCCGAGTGGCTCAGTGTTGAGCATCTGCCTTTGGCTCAGGTCAGTGGTCCTGGGGTCCTGAAATTAAGTCCCGCATCAGGCTCCCCATAGGGAGCTTGCTTCTCCCTCTGCCTATGTCTCTGCCTCTCTTTCTGTGTCTCTCATTAATAAATAAAGTCTTTAAAAAAATAAAAATAAACTTCCAGACTGTGAGATAATAAATTCTATTGTTTTAAGCCACTTAGTTTGTATGGTACTTTTTTTCAGCAGCCCTAGGAAACTAATACAATGAGCAAATATATTTTAATAAAGTCTTAGCAATCATATGAAGATCTACTCCATATATAAAAACTTTTAATATTCACATGGATAGCCACCTTGGGGGTAGAAAAATCAGTAAAGTTCTCATATGCTCTCATCTCCTGTGGGTTGCAGATGGGGTTTCTTTGAAGAATTCCTACTGATGGCTACAAGTCTATGTTTTCAGTAATTGTTTCCTCATGGGTAATAGCTTATTCCTGATTTTAAGGTCATTCTTCACACAGGCCTCTTGATCTGTCTATACAGAACTGAGATGTGCATTTGCTCAGGGAGTTCTCATTAGGCTACCCAGGCCAGGATGCACCACTGGTGCTCAAGATGGAAGTCCTGAAGATGATAATGTGGGAGAGGACATTATACATTGCTCACTTTTAAGAACGTAACTCAGATTGTTTTAAAAAGAGAGGGGGATGCCTGGGTGGCTCAGTGGTTGTGTGTCTGCCTTCAGCTCGGGTCGTGACCCTGAGGTCATGGGATCGAGTCCCACATCAGGCTCCCCATAAGAAACCTGCTTCTTTTCTCCCTCTGCCTGTGTCTCTGCATCTCTCTCTGTGTCTCTCATGAATAAATAAAATCTTAGAGAGAGAGAGAGAGAGAGGCCTATTAGTTAATAATAATTGTGAGGACTCGAGGACTAGGTTAGAGATAGGGTGGAGGGATGGAGAGCTGGGCCACCATGGGAGGAACTTTGCGACAAACCTTGAGGACCACAAGAGGGAGGGAGGGAGAAAGAATGGAAACTGACACCAAGGAATAATTCCCTTCAGACAGACACACTTGATGCAAATTCTTCTCTTCTTTAGAAAGTGATGTCAAAGGTTGGTGGAGGCATATGAAACTTTTCTCTGGCTCTTTGATGCACTGTGTATGTCCATCCGTCCTCTCTATTGCCCTACATGCTGGAGTAGAAAGCGCTGGCTGGTCAGTTACTGTGTGGGCTCTGCTGTTTCCAAAATACATAGCTTTCCTCTCTGTGCTGTAGACTAGTTAAACTCATTCCAACCTCAATAAACAGATAATTAACAACTGAGGCTTATTTTTAGCCCAGGAAATGTGTTAGCCGAGAGAGAGAGAGAGAGAGAGAGAGAGAGAGAGAGAGAGAGAGACTGAAAAGCTGTTGTCAGGGAGGCAGAAAGGAGTTCAGTGGCAGGAAAAGAGATTAGTGAGCATAAAAGAAATGACTTTATTCTTGACCTTGAGACTAGGGAGAAAAGCTTGTCTGTTTATAGGATCTAACACATTTGAAACAAATATAACTTCACTTATATCATCTATGTGTATAAATTGGCAGAGTAGATGAGAGACTGTTCTGTGATATCAACTGTTGTTTCTGGAAAGAAGGCATAAAGACACCCTGTTTTGCAGGGTTTTGTACAATGCAATTTTCTCAAAAACAGGTGCTTGATGTTATGTGAAAAGAGGGAAGAGAAGGGGGGGACGGTAACTATATCCTTTCAGCTCATAAGGGTGACTAGTATTCCTTCCCACTGTATCTCTTTTTTTCCCTTACGGATTCTTGTTCCAATGGAAGATAGTAGAGCAGATTTCAGTCCTCAGGAAAAGTTTCCCCAGGAGGCTCTGAGTAACAGTGGAACACCCTTTGTGAACATGTCATTCTTCAGTGCAGAAACTGTTGGTGGCTCTGCAGAGACTGGGGAACCAAACCATTGAAGGCTGGCCAGGATGGGGACCATACTTGCATCTGTTTTCCATCTGCCATTCTCATTATTCACCTACATGATTCACCAGGCAAATGGTGGTTTCTTCAAAACTGTGCAATTTTCTACCTCCACGTTTCTACTCATTTTTAAGAAAACTTTTAGATAGCCACCTAGAAATGACTGGCAGTTTTTCATCTATCTGCCATGATAGGTTAAAACAATGTTTCATATACACCCTGAAGAGGGGTATTTATGAATGGATATGGAATTTCTACCAACTGCTGCCCATTGTGATTTTCATAGAACTAACAATATCTATTGACTGTACCTTCCCATTACCTAAATTGGGTTTTGTTTATTTGCCACATTCAATAATTTAATGTATTCAACATTGGGTTTAGCACCTCCCACCTTATTCCCTTTGCCTCTGCGTTTTCAACTTCCCATTACTGCCCACTCACATCCCAGATCAGTTGCCAAACCCATTTTGAATTTAGGCCCAGAAATGATGTAAGAAGTTAAATCCTGCCCCTGCCTCGCCAACACTATCAGATGGAGTTCAGTTGTCATCTTCCCTTCTGGATATGGAGATGTCGGAAGTGGTGCCCTGGTAGTATGCTTTGAACTATTTCTTGAATCCCAGTCTGCAAATGTGAATTTGACATTCACGCCCAAGGAGGGTAATTGGATGATTTGATGATTAGCTAAGAGATTCTTTGAACTTAACAGGGGTTTCTTGGCCAATATAGTCTGCAGAGGACAGGCTATAAAGTTTATCAATCGGTCTTCTTGACTAATCTCAAGATTTTTTGCCAATGCCTTCTCAGATATGATTAAATTTTCGCTCATTTTTTTACCTTCTAATGAGGCTAATAAGTCAGTCTGTCAACTATTTACTTCATTGCTATTACTTTATAGTTAAATGATTATTAGTATCTTCTGAAAGTAAATTCCTTGTAGAATCTTTTAAAACTAATCCCCTATTTTGTGACATTATGCTAATTAAAATGAGTTATATAACATGAAAATATATATCAATTGGCATAACTGTAATACTCTGAAATTCTGAAAGTGAATAAATATTGTGTATTTTTGTATAAGAATGTCAAGTGACTGTGTATGGACATGGACATATGTATATATACACATATCCTCATGCATGTAAATATATATGTGGCTGTATGCAGTAATGATAATATCTAGCATTTATTGAACTCCAGTATAATCTAGGAATGCTCTATTCTTCATGTATTAAGTTCAGTTAATTTTATAATAACTTTATATGATAAGTGTTTCTATTATCCCCATTTTACAGATCAGGAAAAAAGCACACTGAAAATTTAATAATTTATTACCATTCTCACAATCAGGAAATAGCAGATCTAGGATTCAAATCCTCTTAATCCCTATGACATCCATATATATATAATATATTGACAATATGATTTGCCATTTGACTTTAGGGTCATGTTGAAGGTAGATTATGATGCATAGGGTAAAGATCTGTCAGAAACTAGGTATGAGAAATCCTTTCTTTTAAGATTTTATTTATTTATTCATGAGAGACACAGAGAGAGGCAGAGACATAGCCAGAGGGAGAAGCAGGTTCCATGCAGGGAGCCTGATGCAGGACTCGATCCTGGGACTCCAGGATCACACCCTGGGCCAAAGGCAGACACTCAGCCTCTGAGCCACCCAGGCATCCCAAGAAATCCTCTCTCCTTTTCTGATCCAGGTTCTTCACCATCTATTCACGTCTTTCCTATTCATTGTGTCCTGATCTGTTTCATGCTGGTCTAGGAACATACCAGGCAATTGTATGGTGAATTAGTTAGCTCTTATCTTCTGGCTACCATTGAACTATGTTTAGCTTTTCCACCTACACAATAGTTCAGTGATTTGATGGGGAATACTCCCTTAATTTTTTGGTATTTATTTCTGTAATTAGATATTACACTAATCTGCATCATAGAATATGCGCTAGATGTGTGACTTCTATGCACCTGACAAGAAAGGCATCTTCATGAACAAGATTTGCCTGTTCATAGTCTCAATAAGAGGACTGACCTTAAAGGAAAGCAAAAAATAGAAAAAGTGGAGGACTGGCCTATATTACACAAAAAGTCTTCTTCTATAAAACAGTGGTTCTTATCATTTGTCCTTGGACTAGCAACAGCAGCCTCACATGGCCACTTGGTAGAAATGCAAAGTTTAGGGCCTCACCTTGGACCTACTGAATCAGTAGTACTGAGGTAGGCTCAGGAACATGGGTTTTAACAAGCCTGGAGGCAGTTCTTCTGCTTAGTCGATTTTGAGAACTCTCCACTGTGGCTCATTCCCCTCACCCAACTTCTCATACCAGTCGTAGCTGGAGTTGGCTTAAAACAAAGTCCTGCAGACATACACACACCATACACCCAAGCACACCCACTCCCTCACACACAAACTTGCTCCTAGGATTTATAAGTAATCAAATATATTTACACCAAATTAAAAGTACTCTTTGAGCGTTTATCAGATACAGTGGAGCTAAAGAGAGCTTCCTTAGACACCAAATCCTTTAAACCAGTGTTTATCAAATTTTAACATTCCTAGGAATCACACTGTTAAATGTCAGTCCTATTCAGCAGGTCCAAAGTGGGGCCTAAGATTTTGCACTTCTGGTGAGCTTCCAGTTGATGGCGATGTTGCTGGCCTTAGCCCACACTGAGCAGCAAGGAACTAGACTCAACCATCGCCTCAGTAAAGACCCATGTCTCAAATATGGCTGTGGTTTCCTTATTACTCTATCACTGACATATTCACCATTGATAATGACCTTTTAGCACAGGGGATAGCTCATCTGACCATACCTGTCTCTATCCTCAAGTATCTAGCATGATATTCTGTTAAGTCTAAATTAAAATACCTCGCCCTTCTGCTGTGCCTATCAAAATTCTACCTATTATTTCAGATTTAACATTGAAATTCTGCTCCCTGTCTTCAGTTTTTCCCAGGCTACTTCGTTTTGGTACAATCCCTCCTTTACTTTCTATTTTTTAATGCATCATAAAATGCTCTGTATTAGGTTCCTAATCTGTACCATAAAGTATGTGCTAGATGTGTGACTTCTATGCATCTGATGGCAAAGGCATCTTCGCTGAACTAAGTTTGCCTGTTCATAACCTCAATAAAAAGACTGACCTTGGGGGGCCTGGGTGGCTCAGTGGTTGAGTATTTGTCTTTGGTTCAGGTGGTGATCCTGGGATCCTGGGATCGAATCTCTGCATCTCCCTGCAGAGAGCCTACTTCTCACTCTGCCTGTGTCTCTGCCTCTCTCTGTGTCTCTCATGAGTAAATAAATAAAATCTTAAAAAAAAAAAGAAAAAAAAAGACTGACCTTAAGTGAAGAAAAAAGAAAAAATAGAAAAATAGAAAAAATTAGAATAACTGGTAGACTGGTCACATGATCAGTCCCCAACGTATGTTGAGTTCTCAGAAGACAAATGTGTCTGGTTCTTACAGATCTTAGTCATCTCCCCATTTATCTAGCCAATGTCCAACTCCTAGATGATGTTATTGGTTTAATTAAATTAGAGAGGACCAGGTGAAAACGATGTTGATTAATAAAGTAACAGCGTCTGATTAGTTATGCAGTATGGCTGTGCTCCAAGAGACCAGAATGGCTTTAATTAGGAACACTAGAGCTATCTCTAAGAAACAGGGAGAGGCCCAGATGGTTAAAGGGCATTGGGAGCTGTAAAGGAAATTAGGGATTGAAGTTGAAGAAAGCGTTTTTTTTAGCTATGGACAAAATAATTCCCTAAAGCTCCTTGGCCTACAAATAATCCTTAAACCCTGCCTGCTATCAGTATTACAAAATGAGCTATTGAAAAGCATTCCTGGGAAGAGGAAATAAAACCCCAAAGGGTATAGATTATTTTTTTAATTGCTCAGAAACAAACATTGAGACCCAGAGGAAACTGTAGTCCTTTTTAAGCAAGGAAACCAGATTGCCTGTATGTAAATCACTATGATACAGTCAACTCAAAAGTTTCAACTGTCTGGAGACTCAACTCAACTCAGACTGTCATATAACTATCCGACTTAGCCAAGATGCATAAAGTTGCCAGGCTGGTAGTCCCCAGAATTTAGATTTTGCTTGCATAGAGAATATGGCTGCAGTCTGAATCTTGGATACAAACTTTTAAACTAGAAAAAATATTTAAAAACTAAAAAGATAAAGAAAGGACAAATACCAAGTAAATCTGCTCAATTGTTATTTTAATGACTAGGGCTCCATTAATTTTGGAACTCCCTTCTGTTGATTATGTCCATATCCAATTAAGATTTAATTCCTCCCCATGCAGCAGTGAGGTTTCCTGTTTCTTTGGTTTTAGTGTTTAGGTTTTTTATGTTTTTACTTTGTAGCTTTATCCTTTCTCTTGATCATTTTTTTGTTTCCTTTATGGCATTGAGTGTTTTAATATTTTGAGTAGTAGTTTTAAAATCATTAATACTGAATCTCTCTTTATTTGTAAAAATTAGGTTTCAGTAATCTTTACAGTTTTTTAATATTTTGAATTCCATGACTCAGTGATTCTATAAATAATCATGAGATCAGACTTTTGAAACTTTTTTAAAGGTTATTGAAAGGAGGGATAGAAATATTTTCTTTTTGTGTGTGTCTTTTATAAATGCATGGCACAAATGTGAATTTGAACGTTCCTAATGTTTTAATATGAATTTTAATGTGATGGCAGGAGTTGTGCTAGAATTGGCCAACAACTGTAGGGAGAAGAAAGGCTGTAATACAGTGTGTCTGAAGAGTTACCCAACTTCCCCCAGTACTGGGAAGGTACTTCCTGTGACTCAATGTGCCATAGAAAGATGATGTAGAGGAGGTGGGAGCTAAGGGCTCCCAGGATGCCACAGGCAATATATAACCCATCTTGAAAGTACTTTGTTGAAATGAGCCAGTGGCAGGCGTCGGAGAGAAGATGGCTCTTCTCTGAGGGTGACTTTCAGAAGTAGTTGGGGTAAAGCGGAGTGTTCTTCTAAATAATCCAAATAAACCGAGACACTAGGAATGGAAAAAGAGAAAGAAAGACAGGAAGGAGGGGACAAAGAAGAAATGAAGTACACAGTGAAGCATGAAGGAAAGAAAAAAGAATGGAAGGAAGAAGGGACACATGAGTTAATGAAATGTTTTAATCCACGTTGGCAATTAAAGACTAAAAAATCGTGTAATATAGAGGTTTAATTCTTTAAATCCTTATTTTGGTAACCACTATGAAACCCATTTTATTTTCATGAAAGTCTATTAATTAATAGCATACAATTTGGAGAATGTGGGTATAGACATAGTGAACAGTGTAGTAGAAAGAGAATGTAAAACCATTGTGAGGACATTTAGATTTATAGTGATTCTTAGGAATACTTTTTGGGTTATTTCAATCCTATGATTATTACAGACTTGTAGTCAAATAATATCCACATCTGGGGAAACTTGTATGTTATATACACTCACTCTTGCTCTTCTTGTACTCCTATCTTTGTTCTTTATCTCTATATAAGCCTCACTGTGTCTGTGTTTAGTAGAAAATCAGGTACACTCTTCGTTTACTAAGCACATATGTGTACTTTCCAATAATCAAAGAAAAAAAAACTTTTAAGAAAAAAGCATTAGTAAAAATTAAGGCTGGCCTAGTGCTTGGCAATGACAGGTGTTCTAAAAGGACTAAATAATTTGCTTCCTGTAGGTAATTTAATACAGTCTATATGTGTATGTTAGGCAATAGAAATATTTCTCTAGGCAAACCTTAAATGCTCCTTAAAAAGTTATTTATTCAGTTGTTCTGATGTATCTCATGCTGTAATGAGATTTTGGCCAGAAAGGGCAGACGTCATTAGTTCTAGAATTTACCCAGATCATGTTGAACAAAGTACATACCTTTTTTTTTTTTTTTTTACCTCTTCTGCGAGTTTTAAGTATGTTTTTGTTTTTAAAGATTTTGTTTATTTGAGAGAGAGAGAGAGAGAGATAGCGAGCATGAGCAGTGAGGAGAGAGAAACAGGCTCCCCTTTGAGCAGGGAACCTGATGTAGGGCTCAATCCCACGACCTGAGCTCATGACTTGAGCCAAAGCAGATGCTTAACTGACTGAGTCACCCAGGTGCCCCTTAAATATGTTATTCTACTTAGTCCCTTATTGTATTTCTTTAATTTGTGAGGATCAGTGAGATATTATAGCAACTGCTTGTTAGATCTTGCATTTTCTTAAGTTTAACTCCTTTTTATTAAGGACTTTTAGTTGTGCTAAGTTCTAATAGTATGAGGAGTGTTTTATATGAAAAACCAGAAAGAAGATGATAGACTGATTTGCTTATAAAATGCTAATGGGAAGGATTGTGTATGTGTGTTGGAGGGGCAACTCTTAAAAAGAACAAGGCTTGTTAATAACTTACATCACTCTTTGCCATTACTCTGCAGATATATCAGCAAGAACTCTATTTTTAGCTTTCTAATACCTGACTTTGGCCAGAAAAATAGGCAAGGACTGTGTTAAAAGCTATTCTTTGGATTATAAAATTCTATTTTACTAATTACTTACAAAGTAATAAAGATAGCCCACATCATCCAACTCTTAAAGAAATGCAGTATTATTTTATCTGTATTTACTTAACCCATTATTATAAATCTAATTCAACTTAATTACTCATTTCTTTGCTCACTATGTTCTTTGATGAGTAGGGTGTCCAAGACAAGGTTATGAGAAATAGTTGCATGAGAAATCATTTCATGTCCAGTCCATATGTTTGAATTGATATTTTAGTCAATCATCCTCTCTCTCCTTTTACTCTCAAACAGCTTTTAGTTTGTAATAATCAAAGCTCTTTATGTGAACTTTGGGATTCTTTGCTTGCTCACCATCAAAAAAGAGTAGGAGCAAAGTCTTGTCTAAAGAAAGTCCACACAGGCTAAGGCTGAAGAAGAAAAATGATGCCAACAGAATTTTCTTAAATTCCTTTCAAGAAACTAAAGCTTCTATAACAGTCAGTCTGCCCATAGGGCATCCCTTAAATACTTCCTGCTAGGGTATGTTCTCTCTCTTCCACTATACCTTATACCTTGCCTTTAATTGCTTTCTCCTCTCCTCTGTTTATACAAACCTGCCCCTTCAGAGCCCACATCTACTGGGAAGCATTCTTGTACCATTCCATCTGGAAGAAATAACTTCCTTTGAATTTATATAATGCCTGGCTGTGAGTCCCAGTGAGAAAGGTAGCATGCAGAAAAAAATCCTAGACCAGTTGGTCAAATATTTTATCATTTACTAGAAATGTATCCTTAAGTAAATTTACTAACCTCTCATAACACCCTCTATCCTCATCCTTAAAAGAGAGTGAGGTCTATGCTATATCTCCAACATGTTGTCAGGATAAAATGATGTTAATGTTTGTGAAATGTTTGGCATATGGTAATTGATTATTCTTAGGCAAAGTATTTGTTTTATTTCCACCAAATTCAGCTGTGATGATTTACATTGTGGTAATCCTAATATGCTTTCATGTATGTTTTTTTATTGCCCCAACTCAATTAAAAGTATATTTACTTTTTCTGATGATGAAAGTAGTGTTTATCATAGAAAATGTTAAAAATATACTGAAATATAAAAATGAAAATCTAATGTAATGTCATAACCGGAAAATAACCAGTAAGCCAAGAAATAACCACTATTAACATCTTTTCTTGTGCAATGTATAATATATATATATGGCAGTTCTTATGTATGTATGTATATGTGAGTGCCTTTGTACACAACTTTGCTCACTTATCAGTGTATCCTATGAATATTCCTGTTCTCCAGCTGTATTTTTACTTACTCAAGTACAACCATGATTTCTGTTATGTCTGGCTAAGCACATAGCACTATACCTTGAGTATAAAATGTTAAATAAATGGGCTTTATTCACAGAATGATTTAAAGGATTTTTATTATTGTTTATAAAGTGATTGTTTTTTTTAGATTTTATTTTTTTAAGTCATCTCTATACCCACAGTGGGGCTCAGACTCCTAACCCCAAGATCAAGAGTCACACACTGTACCAAATAAGCCAGCCAGGCACCCAGTATAAAGTCACGTAAAGCAGGACTGGTGACTTTAAAGATAAATCTGTGGTCTTACTGATAAATTGAAGCCACGTCATGTAACACTGACTCTTCCTTTTCGCTTCCTTTCTGTTTAGTTTGTTGCTCAACCCAATTGTCAACAACTGCTTGCGTCTCGCTGGTACGATGAGTTCCCAGGCTGGAGGAGACGACACTGGGCGGTGAAGATGGTGACATGTTTCATAATAGGACTTCTTTTTCCCGTCTTCTCTGTGTGCTACCTTATAGCTCCTAAAAGCCCACTGGGACTGTTCATCAGAAAGCCATTTATCAAGTTCATCTGCCATACAGCGTCCTATTTGACTTTTTTGTTCCTGCTGCTGCTTGCCTCTCAGCACATCGACAGGTCAGACTTGAACAGGCAAGGTCCACCACCAACCATCGTCGAGTGGATGATATTACCGTGGGTCCTGGGTAAATGTGTTACTATAGAAAATATAATAAAACCGTGTTGCTGCCATGGAATTTCATTGCCCAGTAAAGAATATTCATTAAAGTCTTGGATGTAGGAATATTTAAAGCAGGTTCTGATTACTGTAGCTTCAAGACCTGATCCCCAAAGCTAAATAAATACATTGCAAGTTGTGGGGGACTTGCCCCCAGATGCAGCCTATGAAATGTAGCCATAGGTTTTAGGATTCCTGATTTTAATGACTTCACATCCTATGAATGATTTTCTGGGTTTGTTTGTTTGCTTGTTTGTATGCTTGTCTTTTAAAGACTCTCAACATAGCTGATTGTTCTAATTTTCTTAATAGGTACGCATTCTAAAAGACAAATAGAAATCACTCTGCAGAATTAGTAATTCTATACATAAAGTAACTATGACCATTCTTTAAAATCAATCCATTTAAGTTTGTTTTTGAAATTATATATTTAGTCAAAATAAGGGGAAATTAAACACTGGGACATCCTCTAATCTCTCTCTCTTCTTTCCGAAGAAGGAAAAATGTTTTGGGATCTTCAGCAAATCATGGTAAGGTAGAGAACCTTAAAGTAGCTGGTTAAAAGCTTTGTTTTCCTCCTTTCTTGTTATGGAAGCCATAGTTAAAATTTACATTTTAATCATTCTTTCCTCTATCCTACTGTGGTTTGCTGAGAAATCACATTTTCTCAATTTAGCCCATCATCTTAAACCTCTCTGGTATATCCATCTCATCATTTAGTAATTGGAAATATGTGAAAATTTCATGATTCACAGTCTCAGAAGATCAGTTTGGCTTAACTGTCAAAACTACTGGTGAGACTGTAAAATTACTGGAAAAGGCAGGAAAAAAAAGGACTGACTGTATCTGAATCTGAGATAGATAACACTCTTCGATTGTAAAGATTATGAATACTCTAAGTACTGACAATAAGGAAAGTTCATAGTAAAGAGATTTGATGTTTTCCAAATGTCCTGGAAATGAATACCTTCTTAAGTGAACTGCAAAATAGAACAGATTCTCATTAATCTGACATGTGTAAAGTGTGATTTTGCTTAAATTAGAAGAAAGGTTTAAATAACCTGTGTCCTTTTTGCATAAAATGATTATGACATTGCAGTTGATATTCAATATGAAAAAGGACCCTGCCTATTCTCATTTAAATGAAATATCTCACATTAGGAATATGTTCTTTATGGAGTTATCTCCATAGAAAATTTCTTGGAAACAATTTTTTTTTAAGATTTTATTTATTTATTAAAGAGACACAGAGACAGAGAGAGGCAGAGACAGGCAGAGGGAGAAGCAGGCTCCATGTAGGAAGTCCGATGTGGGACTGGATCCAGGGACTCCAAGATCACGCTCTGGGCCAAAGGCAGACGCTAAACCTCCTAGCCACCCAGGCGTCCCATCTTGGAAACAATTCTTAAAGAAGCATTGAGGAGGCTGAAGTTTCCATTTGGGTAACTTATGTGCATGTCTAAAAATTCTGGTATTCCAAGTGAAATACAGAATATTTAATTTTGAAAAATACTATAAATACAATGCCACATATGCAAATATAGTATTTCTAGACTTTCCTGTATGCAATTAATGAAAACATGTAGAGTACTTTCAATGTAGCGCATACAGTGCAGGGCGATAGTGATACAAAAGTAGAAGGAGAAGAAGAAGGAGAAAGTCCTTACCTTTATGAAGTTTAAATTTTACTAGAGGAACTAGATAGATAATAAACCACAAGATAGGTTGCTTAATGTCAGAAAATGGTAAATAATATTAAAAAATAGAAATTTCAAGCCTTTAGTAACTCGTACAATTAAGAGTCATTGGCTGCCTCCTACTTGCAAAACTTGTAATAGAATTTTCCTTGAAAGTTGGCTAGAAATCATATCCAAACCACAGCTGAATGGTTAAATAAGATACACATTTAATTGTGATAATTAAAATTCCAGCCTAGAGAAATATAAGGCAACATTTCCTAAAGATATCTGACTTCAGGGAGTTAATTTATCTGGGAATTTTTAGGATTAAAAGAGTTTTCTAGAATAAAAAATATACATGAATGATCCTCTTGCTTAAAGAGAATTTTCTACATCAAATATAAATATATCTGTCAAAACAGTATATTATTCATCAAAGCTGATGAATTCTAAATACCTCCCATCTAATAGTGCAGTGTTTTACTAGATTCGTGATTATAAGGGGGTAGTCACTATGTTATTGGGCTCTTGTAGAAAACGCATTGCATTTGAATATATTGTGAGTTGTCACAACCTCTCGGGGTTTTCAATATCTTCATCAATAAAATGAAAGATTTAGAGTCCCATTGAGTCCTAGTGTCCTGTGCTAGGGGGCAGTCATTGTTAGGGCAGAGAAAAATTGGTCTTTTTTTTGACAGGGTGTGGGGGTGGAGTAGGGGGTGGGGAGAAGGATAAAGACAACAAGGTAGGAATGCTATAACCTTTTACCAAAAGTGTGCTATAGACAAAAAGGCCAGGTCCGATTTGATAACTTTATCAATGAACCTTTTATCTTGTCTCACTTAACACTGCTCTCTGCCCAAGTAAGATGTCAAACATTTCACAGTCCCCCTCCATTGTGAAGTTCTAGATTTATATAACAAGACTGAACAACTTAACAGAGGAGAAGAGTGTGGCTTACAAACGTGTTCCTCATACTGTTAATTTTCCTGGTGATAGATTGAAGCTCTATGCAGGAGTTTTTCCCAAGTCTTCTTGAACTGGCTTAGATTTTCAGCCCATGTCACCCTGTGAGCTACTTATTCTGTAAAGAAATACTTTTTTTCATTCCTACTAAATTTACTTTCCTTCCCTTTTCAGGGATGTTTCCCAGACCTCTGATACCATAATTTACAAGACATGATTACTTTCATACCTCCCATTTTTTTTTATCCTGACAAAAAGACTTTTGATGTATTCATTTTACATATTCATATTGCAAATCTTAACTTTTCCTGAGTCAAAACTTTTTCTGACTGTAAAGCCTAATCTCTCAAATCAATCCCTTTATGTTTAAGAAGTATGGTTTTCCTTCAGAATTTCTGTTCTTTCATACACTTTGCTGTGTTTCAACGATATGAACTTATTTGGTATGACAGATCCAGATGTCTTGTGACTTAGTACTGTGGCAGAATAATGTTTCCCGGTTATTTTCAATATCTTTCCTGTGGAAGTTCAACATCCTGTTGACTATTTCAATGGAAGTCTATCGAGTTTTATATCTTTAGAAAACAGCCTGCAACGACCCTTGTATTCTTCCATTGTGATGCCATTGATACACTGCAACTCATCTCTTGCAAAGCTTTTTGAATGATTTTTCCTTCAGACTTTCTTTTATTGAAGGCTATTGACTGTTTTTTCTCCCATCAAACAACTACAAGAGATCTTAACAGATGTCTGCTGTGGAGATAAACTTTAGCATATAAGCAAATCTGAAAGCCTCCTGCAGGGGTCAAATTTAGGATTCAGTCATCTTGAGATACAGTCCTAATCAAAAGGGAAAACTAATCACAGATAATTCAGTTAGAACTATCTCGATAGATAGGTAGATACTAGACAGATAGACACCAATATACTCCTCAGACTGTCAAATTACCCATTTAAACTAGAGTAAAAAGCGAAACAATTGTTCTATCAAGCAAGCATACAAGTCTCATGACAGCTATATTTTTCAAGTGTCTGAGAAAACGTGTCATTGGAAAGACTGAGCAATGGATTAAACGGAGCCTGGGGCCAGATTAGAGACCTGGTTTCTTCTATGTGCTGCTGTGCCATGACCCTGAGGCTCTTAATTTTTTCAGGGTTTGATTTTTCACATAGAATATCAGAGATAAGACATGAATATTCATGTCAGAAGTTCCCTTTTACATAAAACTTATACGTAAACTAAATATTGTATGTTATATTTAGCAGCATTTTTATCTCAAATAGATGTCATTTGTTTCCTGAAGGTAATATGGAGTAAAATAGGAGAAAAAAACTTTTTGAATGCTAATTTTTAAGGCCTTCCCCAAAACCAGTTTTGATTTTTCTATAGATCCATTATAATTCAACTCTAACAATCAAACCTGTGTCAAAGCTTATTCCGTATAAAAAAAGTATGTGCATAGATACATATATACGTATCTATGCGTGTGTGCATGTGAAATATCAAGAGGTAGACTTGCTGTAAGCTTAGCAAAAAGACTGATGAAATTGACAACATTTTTCAAAAAAGTAGAATGTTAATGAGGGCTACCATATTAATAAAGCAGGAAATACTTTGTTCTCAATGAGAAGAAAAAATGTCTGCTGCAGTGACTTGATATTGTGTGTGTGCCTAAGAATATGCCATAATTATGTAGTATATAAATCTATGCACACTGAGCATGATAAGGAGAAGGGTGAACTGAGGAAAAGATGTATCATAGGAAGAAATCTGAGCTCTGTTAAAAATAGCTTCTAGTGAATTCCTAGGCATAAACTAAGAATTGCTCATAATATCCGGATTATACATCTTGCCCATAACACATACTTATTTGACAAATTTTCTCTAACAAAATTGGTTTCTCATTTCCATGATTTATTTTATATTTTTATCTTTTAAAGGGTTGATATTAACAAATCTGAACATTTCAATAAGGCCTGCCAAATTGCGAAAAGAGAAAGAAAACTTGTGATCACATTCTCGTCTAGATAAAGACTAAGAGAGACAAGCAATTCTATATATGTATATTCTTCCTTTTTTGTGACCATTTCTACATCTTTTGTCTAATAGGCATTGAGATCATTTGATTTCAGACACTTATACTCTCAGCCTCACCCCTGAATTACCTATCTTCTCAAACAGCCCCCCAAAGATATTCTTGGGTTATAAGAAACAAGTCTGTAGTTTCTCCCTGCTCTCTTCCTTGGCAAAGTGCTCTAACCACTTCAGCAAACTGGCTGCAGACACATGTCGACCCCCAAATATGGCTGCAGAACAACCATCTATTAATCTAAAGAGACATTTTAATTTTCAGGAGAACCAGATAATCATTGTAGTATGACATATAATCATAATTGTCCTTTCTTATCTGTGGGGGAAAAAAGTTTAAGGGCACCTCTACCAAGACTTCTCGAGATGTATCAAGACTAACACAGATTTCAAACAATGAAATATTTATGTAGATTTACATTGTTGTGCACTTACTATTGCTGGCCAAATGACTTCTTTATCAGAGAGAATATTAAATATTGTAGGTCATGACAGTGCAGTACGTATCTGGTACCCAAAAGTGGTATCAGAATGCTTTGAGAGAATATCTGGCAACATGATTTAGATGGTTCAAGGGAAGGGGGAAAAATAGGGAAAGGAAAGTAGATAATGAAGGGAAGTCAAAGAGACGAGAGGGACATCGAAGTGATTTTTGTGAGTCCAGAGTAACAGTAACAGTGGTAGGGACAGTGGTAATAATAGAAGAAACTAAGAATATATGCACTGTGCTAAATGATGGAGAGTGTGTTCTCATCTGAATTTCATAGTAACTCCACTTTGTTGAATAATTATAAATGTTATTAGTGTCTCATTTAGTAGAGATGGAGTAGGCATAGAGAGATTAGATCATTTGCCCAGGATCAGGAGCTAACAAATGGTAGCCACTCGATTCATACTTCAGTTGGTGTAATTCCAGAGCTAGAACCTCTATCTCCCATAAGTACGCCCCCCAAAATTTGAGAAGTAGGATTTGGGGGAGGAGAAAAACCAGCCCAAGAATTCAAGACTCCTTGGCTTATTGTTCTGTTTCTTAAATTCCACATATGTGTGAAATCATATGAGATTTGTCTGTATCTAACTTTTTCGCTTAGCATTATACTCTCTAGATCCATCCATGTTGTTGCAAATGGCAAAATTTCACTCCTTTTATGGCTGAGTAATACTCTTGCATATATACGCAGCACATCTTTATCCATTCATCTGCCAATGGACAGCTTGGGCTACTTCATAATATGGCTATTGTAAATAGTGCTACAATAAACACATGAGTGCACGTATCCTTTTGAATTAGTGTTTTCATATTCTTTGGGTAATACCTAGTAGTCGAATTACTGGATATTTGGTAATTCTATTTTTAAGTTTTTGGAGAATCTTCATACTGTGTTCCATCGTGGCTACACCAGTTTGCATTCTCACCAGCAGTGCAAGAGGCTTCCTTTTTCCCACATTTTTGCCAACACCTGTTGTTTCTTGTGTTTTTTATTTTACCCATTCTAACAGGTGTGAGGTGATATCTTATTGTGGTTTTGACTTGCATTTTCCTGATGATGAGTGATGTTGAGCATCTCTTGGGCATCTGGATGTCTTCTTTGGAGAAATGACTGTTCATGTCTTCTGCCTACTTTGAAAAACTGGATTATTTGTTTTTTGGGTGTTGAGCTGTATAAATTCTTTATATATTTTGGATACTCACCCTTTATCAGATCCATTTCTTGCAAATATCTTCTCCCATTCAGTAGGTTGTCTTTAGTTTTGTTGTTTCCTCTGTTGTGCAGAAGCTTTTTATTTTGATGTAGTCCCAATTGTTTGTTTTTGCTTTTGTTTCCCTTGCTTTGGGAGACATAACTAGAAAGATATTATGTCTGATGTCAGAGAAATTAGTGTCACATAGGTCTTTAAATCCATACTGAGCTTATTTTTGTGTATGGGGTAAGAAAATTGTCCAGTTTCATCCTTTTGCATGTTTCACTGTCCCGTTAAGTCAGTGTTTCTTGAAGTATCAGCCCACTAAAATCATAATCATTGTAAACTTCTACAGAAAAAAATAGATTTTGAATTCTCTCTGTAGTGGATTAATTTGGATGTTCCAGAGGTCTTTAAACATTATAGATTGAGAAACAATTCTGGAAGCAAAATTTCATGGGAATTATGTATTCATGTAAAAGCTTTCTAAGGAGTCTCATCTCATTAGAACGTAAACACGAAATGGTTTTACATCTTCTGATCACTCTCCCTACCTGCTCTATACCAGATGTCCTTTTCCTGTACCTTGATATGTCTAGTAGACATCAAGTTCCTGAAACTTTTGAGTGTTTAGAAAGTAGTCCCAGTTCAGTTTAAAACTTGAGTCTTATCAGTTTAAGAAGGTCTGGCCCATGGCTCAGAGGCCCTAGAATAGTCCATCATTTGCTTATCATTCAACTCCAACACTGGAATGTAAAAAGGGACACAAACTGTTCATGTTCTCCTCTTTGGTGGCCACAGGGTAGAGGGATGATAAGAAAATTTACAAGTTTTCATTACTTCACTGGAACCCTGGTCACAGCTCTTTTCTGTTGTTTGTGTGCATCTCTGGCTAATACTGTGTAAGCAGTAGCACAGGCCATTACTCCTGACTTTTCCTGATGGGTGCCTGAGTGTTCTTTAGAGGGCTCTGTGTGCCTCCACCTTGCACAGTTCTCTGGATGCACGGTACAGCTCTACTTGACATCTTCCGGTCCTTCAACACCTGTAACCAGTGGTTGGCTCCTTTTGGGGTCCTGTGCCCCTGGCAAGGACAGGAGGCAAGATTGCTAAAGGCTCAGCTTCTTCCTGTGATAAGCTAAGCACTCACTTCCCAGGAGCATCACAAAACCTTGCCATATCTGATGGCATGTTGTTGCCAGCTGCCCTACTGCTGAAACATACTATCTATTTTCTGTGATGACCTAGACCCAGGAAGAGATGAGCAAGCCAATTGCCTGAGCAGACTCTCCAGCAGGGATTGAGATGCCAGTTTTTCCTTGTAGAAACCCCCCTCAAATTTATGAGGGATTTTTCTCAAAGTCTTCTTCACTTGATTTAGGGAGTGGTAGTGCTGGTGAGCAGTCACCTTCATCTCTCCATCTGGTATTCCTAATAAGCACAAAAACTGTAAGGCCCTGACTTCTTGGCTGTCTTGCTACCTATTCCTAGTGTTCTCTTGGTATAGACCATGGGGTTGGAGAGCCAGGTGGCTGGTAACTGATATGGTCTTAATGCCTCTTCATAAGCCCTAACAGGGTTACAGCAGAATGTGAATCTTTACTGAATAAAATAACTACATTAAGATTTTTTCTAAGCAAAAGCAAAATTTTCAGAGGAGACCACTTTTTTGTACCCTGATTTGGGAACAAAAACAAAAAAGCAAAACCGAAAAGAAACCTCCAGCAGGGAGGAATTCTTTTCTTGTTTTCTTTTTACCTACCTTGATTTGGTGCCACAGCATAGAACTCAGTGTTCTATTAAGAGAAGAGACTTCCAAGGTCAGATCCCTGGACTAGCTCTTGGGCTGCCATAACAAGCCCTTGGAGGTTGCTGTAGGTGAAAAGGTAACTCACTTTTTGTTGGGGGTTATTTATTCATTGCATAAATACTGACAGCAAGAAAGGGCAAGACAAGAAGTCTGTTCACAGAGTTACACATTTCTCATCTGATATCGGGGCTGTTAAATGTGGTGTCTGAAGCCTGCTTACCTCATCTTATCTTCATAGCTGGCTTCACAGGATAGGATATAATCGAGAACTCAAATATCCCTGGAGAAAATTGTTTTGGGAAAGGTAGAAAAAAATACACTAAAAACTTCCAGGCATCTACAAATATCTTTCAAAGGAAGTTCTCTGACTCATTTGCACTATGATCTTTCCTTTGCTGGTCCCCACAGTCATGACATCCATGCTTGTAATTAGACCTCCGCTGTGACTCTGAGAAATCATGTCATCTGTTTATAAACAGCAGAGAGCAATTTTGAAATGTTCCCATTGTGGGAACAGGACAAACATTTTGTGACAGAAGCTCCCTGAAGCTTTGTTCTCTTCAGACTAGTTACCACAAATAGTTGATCTGGATGCATATCTCAGCCAGTTAATAGCACCCTCTAGCTTTTCTAAAAGCTTGTTTCTTCATATATTTCAGTGAGTGTTACCAGAGCAGAGGAAACTTGGTATTTCACTGACGTGCTCATAAGAAACAGAAATTAATAGCTATCAAGTGCGTGTGTGGTGGCTAGAGCTATATGAGGTGCTCCTCCACTCTGGTGCTCCAAGAATGCAAGATCTCAAACCCTGTCAGCCAACAAGCACTGGCTGACAGCACAGGTTAAAAAATGATGGTGTGAACCCTCAGTTTCATCAGGATGTCTGCTTTTTCCACACAACTGTGACTTACAAAGATCAGAAGTGAAAGAGTATTTTTGTGTGATGCTGAAAAGTCAGATTTAATGTCTACTCTTTGAACTCCAAAAGAATTGTAATATCTCTGTGAGTGTTTGCTGCTCTCCTTAGAAAGCCTCAGAGGTCATCTAGTCCAGACTTCAATCAAAGTGCCATCTTCTTGAACCCATCTAACAGGAACAGAGTCTGCTCAGATATTAAGGAACTTCAGGTTAAAATGTTGCTTTGTACTGAGCTCTTAACAGGTTCTTTTTTTCTTAAGATTTTATTTAGTTATTTGACAGAGAAAGAGCACAAACAGGGGGAGCAGAAGGCAGAGAGAGAGGGAGAAGCAGACTCCCTGCTGAGCAGGGAGCCCGATGCAGGGCTCCACCCCAGGGTCCTGGGATCATGACCTGAGCCTAAGGCAGATGCTTCTGAGCCATCCAGGCGCCCCTCATAACTAGTTCTTTGTAAGTGCTTCCCCATTGCTTGTTCCCTTACATAATTGTTCATAAACTATTTGAAGTTGCCTATTTTGGTGGCTGTTCACATTTGGCTTTACAGTTTGGTAAAAGCGAGAGAGCTAACAATTTATCAATAAAGGAAAATAAGACATAAACACTCTGGCTAGTTAGCAGATATTTAAAACACATTTTATTTTATAATACATTCAAATTTGAAAACAACAATTACAAATTCATATAATTAGAATGCTCTTTAGAGATCAGATAGAACAGGTTTGCACCTACTTCTAGAATTTCTCTGGAGCTTGAGTAATGGAAGACATTCCAGGCTCTGGATTGGAATCTTGACCCCACAGGTTATCCTTTCCAGTTCTGGAACAACTCTGATTGTCAGAGAATTCTCCCTTATGTCCGGCAAGAAGGTTTCTCTCTATAATTTTCATATAAAAGATCCAGTTTGTGTTTTTTGAGCAGACCAAAGCAAGCTATGTCCTCTAGTCCAAGACAGTTTTTAGTGTTTCATGGAAGCTATTGTGACTTGTGACTGATTTTAGTAAAATTTGGTAATCCAGACTGTAAGAAGTAATGTCTGGCTATTCATAGCATTTGGAGAAGATGGTAGGATATGTATGATTGTTGATACCATATATAGAATTCTGTGTATAATCCAAACCTCTTTTTTTTTTTTTCGAAATGAGATAATGAACACTAGAACACTATTAGCTAAGATTACAAAGCTGATTACCAGTTGAGCTGAGCCTAGCACCCTACCTGATATAGTCCAATTCTTACCTCTGGAGAAAATTCACTTGAAATGCATTTGTTTAATTAATTATAGCAGTGCACACATCTTCTCATCTCTGGGAATTGTTAAAGTTTCCAATAAAACAAAACAAATAAGCCACATTGTGAAATCTCAAAAATAAGAAAATGTTGTCTAAGAGCACTGTATAAGGAGATTGATTTCTGGTTTCTTTATTAACTGGTCGTGGAGCACGAGCTACACTGTCTCTTTTGGCCTTAGTTTTCTCAAGTAGGTTGTGGGTGTTTGCTGGCTTCTGAGTCTGTCCCTAGGTAGGCTCAGTAGGAAGAAGCACCACAGATGGGGGTGTGGGGGTTTCCAGTGTACCTAGCATTTTTCCTCATTGAATAATATAAATTGTAAGTTTCCCACAAGCTCTAAAATCAGAGCATGCATGCATCATATCCTACTCAGGTCTATTATACTCCTTTCTTCAAAATGGAGGCAGTGATCGTTATCATCTCCCCAGTTATGCCTCAGTATTATCTGAGCTCTCAAGAGAGAGTTCTTCATGAAAGAAACCCCAAAGGGAAGCTAGGATATATAAACACCAAGTCTAGAATAAAGCAGTGGTCTACAGCAGACTTTAAAATGCACAATATAGTTAAGGGTCTATAGTTAGAACAGATTCTTAGCTATAGAGAACAAACTGATGGTGACCAAAGAGGAGGTGGGTAGGGGTGGATGGCATAAATCACATTGAATGGTTCTTAAATGTTGAAACAGTCTTCCATTCTTGGGAAAAACAGCAAGAGGTCATGATATATTATCAATTTTATATATTGCTCTATTTAATTTACTAATATTGGTTGAGGATTTTGTGCATATTCATTAAGGTTATTAGTGTGTAGTTTTCTTTGAGTATGTTATTTTTGTCAGGCTTTTTATCAGAATAACGGCTTCCCTTTTAGATTTCTCTTCCTCTTGTATTTTCTTAAGTGTTTGTTGCTTGTTTTTTTTTAGCACTAGTATTATTTATTCTTTAAATGTTTGGTAGAGGGACGCCTGGGAGGCTCAGCAGTTGAGCATCTATCTGCCTTTCACTCAGGGCATGATCCCTGCATGGAGCCCGCTTCTTCTTCTGTCTGTGTCTCTACATCTCTGTGTGTGTGTCTGTCATGAATAAATAAATAAAATATTTTTAAATGAATGAATGAATGAATGAATGTTTGGTAGAATTTGCCGTAAAGCAACTAGACCTGAATTTTTCTTTGTTGGAAAGTTTTCAACTATGAATTCATAATAAGTATAGACAATTCAGGTTACTCTATGTACTCAAGTGAGATTAGAAGTTTGTGTCTTTCAGGGAAAATTTTTTTTTTGAAAATGTTCATTTTTAAGTTATGAAATTTATGGATATCAAGTTGTTTTATTCACTTGTTATCCTTATAATGTCATAAGATCTGTATTGATATCCCTTCTTTTATTTCTGATATTTATCATTTATATCTTCTCGATTTTTTTCTTGACCATTCTAGATAGAGTTTTATCAGTTATCCTGATCATTTCAGAGGACTAGGTTCTGTTTTCATGGATTTTTCTCAAGGTTTATGTTTTAAAATTTATTGCCTCTGCTCTTATCTCTTTTACTTTCTTCTGCTTGTTTTGGGCTTAACATGTTTGCTTTTCTTTTCATGGTGTCATAGTTGAAGTTGAGATCACTGAGACTTTTATTCTTTTTTAATTGAGTCTTTAAATCTACAGATTCCACTCTAATTGCTATGGTAGCAACATCACAGATTTTTTTGGATGTATTTTCATTTTCAGTTGTTTCAAAATATTTTCTAATTATTCTGGAAATTCCTCTTTGATACCAAGGGCTATTAGAAGCATGCCATTTAATTGCAAAATATTTAGGGATTTTTCCAAATAAGTTTCATTATTGATTTGTTGTTTATTATGTTGTCATAGAACACATTTTGTATGATTTGTATAAATATGTTAAGTTTGTATTATAGCCCATGATGCAGTCTCACTTGGTGAATACTACCCACACATACACTTGAAAAAAAGTGTACTCTGCCACTGTCAGGTTGTTGATAGTGTTGTTCAGAATTTCTATATTCCTACCAAACTTCTGCCTACCATTTCTACAGAGAGGAATACTGAGGTCTCTATCCAACTATATTTGTACCTTTATCTCTTTGCTGTTGCAATTCTAATTATAGCATCTTGCATTATAAGGTTATTTAGTTAGCTGCATTCATATTTAGGATTGTTCTGTCTTCGCAGTGAGTTGGCCTTTTTTATCCTTATGTTACTCATACCTCTCTACCTACCTCATAACAGTCTTTCTTTTGAAATATATCTAGTCATATTAATATAGCCAATCCAGCTTCCTTTTTTTGAGCTTTCTTTTGATTAGTATTTCATAGTGTCTTTATTATTCTTCTATTTTTAGCCTGTTGATGAACTGTAACAAAAAACAGTTGTGTTTTGTATTTTTATATACGACTATCTCTGTCATTTAATTGGTGTGTTTAGATCATACATTTTTTAAGGCCATACATTTCATTCAATGTAATTGTGAATATTAGTGGATTTGAAATCTACCCCATTATTTCTCCTATTGGTTCTATCTGTTCTTTGTTGCGCTTTCACCTTTTTTTCTGCCTGTTGTCAAATTGAGTATTGTTTATGATTTTGTATTTATTTACATTTCTCGCCTTTATTTATACATTTAAATATGTATATATGTATGCATATATTTTACTATATATCTAATATATATTTATAAATTTAATATATATGCATATATATTATATATTTTGGGGGGGTACTTGAACTCACAACCCTGAAACCTGAGCAGAGATCAAGAGTCAGATGTTCAATCAAGTGGGCCACTCAGGCACCCCTACATTTAAAAATATTTTAAGAAAATGTCCTAGAGGGGGATCCCTGGGTGGCCTCGGCGGTTTAGCGTCTGCCTTTGGCCCAGGGCGCGATCCTGGAGTCCCGGGATCGAGTCCCGCATCGGGGTCCCAGCATGGAGCCTGCTTCTCCCTCCTCCTGTGTCTCTGCCTCTCTCTCTCTCTCTCTCTCTGTCTATCATAAATAAATAAATAAATAAATAAATAAATAAATAAATAAATAAATCTTTAAAAAAAAAAGAAAAGAAAATGTCCTAGATTTGATAGTATAAAATTTTAACTTCTCACGGTCTAACTTGAAAAAATATTTATTTTGTTGACATGTAGAGTAAGAACCTTATGATAGCATGTTTCTAATTCCTGTCTCTCATCTCTCTGCTAATATTGTCATTTTATGTTTCCATATGTTATATATGTTAAAAACCACCACACATTGCTACTGTTTTTGCTGTAGGCACTCAATTATCTGTTAGAGCAATTCAAAAAGAAAAAAAAAATATCTTCTACATTTATTTTCTTTTTAACCATTCCTGGATATAGGTTTTTATTTCTTCTTACAAACCTAATTTTTGTTCAGTTATCCCATGCCTTCTGCCTAAAATATATCCCTTCAGCGATTCTTATAGTATGGGTCTCTTGGCAATAAACTCAGTTTTTGATTGTCTGAAAAAAATGTTTCAATCACTCTCCTTTATTAGAGCTGTTTGTGCCATGTATAGATAGAGTTCTGGGCAGACACCTTTTTTTTTTTCTAGCACTTTAATAGTGTCACTTGTCGTACATAGTTTTAGACAAGTTTAATGTCATTCCTTGATTTCTTCCTTTGAATGTGATGTTTCTTTTATTTCCGCACCATCCCCATTCCTGATGCCTTCAATGTTCTTTTTTTAGACATTTTGAATATGATATATCAGGGTATGTGTGTGTGTGTATTATTCATTCCGCCTGTGCAGAAGGCCAGACTGAAGTACATAGAATTGATTCCTGAAAAGGTACACGCATTTTGTTCTGCTAGAACATAATGCAGGAATTTGAGGCAGTATCGTCAGGAGCTAAGCTGGGTTTCTGTTTCGTGCTACAGTGTGTTTCAGAGCACCTTATGCTCTGCTTAGGATGGTGGTATGAACTGCATGTCTGTGTCCCCTCCAAATTCATCTGTTGAAATCCTAATCCCCAGTGTGATGGCATTTGGAGATGGAGCCTTTGAGAAGCAATTAGGCCATGGAGGTGGAGCCCTTGTGAATGAGATAAATGCCCTTATACAAAGAGGCCAGGGAGCTAGCTTGCTCTCTTTCTGCCACAAGATAAGTCAGTATCTACAACATGGAAGAGGGTTCTCACCATAGCTTGACCATGCTGATACTGTGATCATAAACTTGCAGCCTTTAGAACTATGAGAGATAAAGCTTTGCGGTTATAAGACACCTACTCTACGATACTTTGCTATAGTGGCCTTGACTGATGAAGACAGATGGGAGAGAGGGTTATTCTCAGAACTCCTGCTCTACTCAAACCTTTGTGCCTCCTCTATGCCCCTGTGCCTCAGAGGTCTTCTCTATTCATGCTCTTGCCACTCCTCCAGTGGTTGTCAGCTTCGGATTGCTACCAGGTGTTCGTTGGCCTGGTGATGTGAAACAGGCCAATTCTCTGTTGTCCTGGTCTAGAGTCAGACTTCATAGGACTATGCCCAGGCATTAGAGATGGAGGTTCTCTATGATCCATACCTTACTAATTATGGCAGTGACACTTGGTGGGTCATGTGCAGAAGAGACCTTCCTGGCCCTCCCCCTGTGGTAGGAAACCTCTGATGATATGATATAAACCCTAGGCCCAGGACTATTTCCTGCTCCTCCCAAAGGGCTCATGAGTTTTCCTCCCTAGGGAAAAGGAATACTCTATGCAAAAGAGCACGCAAATAGTTGGAAACTCCCCTTGTGTCTGTGTCCCAGGGGTTCTGTCTTCTTGTGCTAACTCAGACTCAGCCTTTAGAAGGTTGTTGAGAAGTTTTTCTGAAATTCTCTTACTCTCTTATATGATGCTTTTGTCTCTTACCCCTGCATTCTGCCACAGGTGAGCTAATGTTCACACTGACGCTCTCTTTGGAGGAACCTGCTTTTATTTGAAGTATAGGCACTTTGGTTTCTCATCTCTTTGATAGATTCATGAAAAGTTATGATGTTATAGTTAATCTGCTTTTTTCTGGCTTTTAGTGCAAGACAGATGTGAAACATTGTGCTACGCATTTGACATTCCAGACTACTGTTAAATAAAGTCATCTTATTTTCTTATGTTAAGTAGTTATGAAATCATATTTATCCTTTTAATATTTTCTGACTCTACACCCTTTGAAATCTCTCTCTTTCATCATTGGGCCCTAAAATTAGATTTAGAAAATTTTCATAATATTATGGAAATAAGATGATACATAGTGATAATTTATAAGTACTTCCTAGAATCTGAAAATTAAGACATTTCCTATTAAAAATATGACTATTATAAACGAAAGGGATTTTTATTTTCTCTGGATGTGATTTCAAAGCTATTGCTAGATGTAAGGTCTTCTAATGAAATATTGTGTATGTTATAATCTTTCTGTGTCTAGAACTGAATTCAGATCCCTAAAGTTGCTAATTGCTTACAAAAGCAAAGTATTCTGCTTGATGGAATTAAGACAGTTATGTTCAGCAGATGCATTTTTTTTCATGAATATTTGAGTCATCTCAACTTCTGAGGAAATATGTCTTTAGGTATTTGTTTATAAGTAAGTGCTACCATATTTTCCATGAGAAAAAAAAATATAGTTACAGAGAAATTATAGCTGATTCAAAAATTGCACCTTCTTATGAATGTATCAAATGAGTAAAAGCAAGTGAAACTGCTCTAAAAGCATTCTCTACAATTAGCTCCATGTTTTCTAAATTTTAAAGTCTGGCTGAGATTGAATATTATTGTCTTTAAAAGTAGATGTTTCATGTAGTGAAAAGGTATAGTCTCTTGTAGGTCCAGGAGTCTATAATTTTTAAGTTGCATATCTCTGTTTTTAGTAATTTGATTGAACACCACACTTACAGTGCATCTTTCTGTAATTGCAGGTTTTATATGGGGAGAAATTAAGCAAATGTGGGATGGTGGACTTCAAGATTACATCCATGATTGGTGGAATCTAATGGATTTTGTGATGAATTCCTTATATTTGGCAACAATCTCTTTGAAAATTGTTGCGTTTGTAAAGGTAACTATTGTTTCTATTATTGGTAAAATGTAAGTTCTGATAAATACTGATAGATCTTTGATTGCTATTAATTTTACTAATAATGTGACCTAGAACATTATGTATATGTGATATTCACCTCTTCATGACTTTATTTATAGATGGGTATAAAATACATAGATACTACCCAATTTATAGTCATAAAAGAAATTTCACAATATAAAGTTGTCACCCAACTGTGTTGCATCTAAATTGAATGATGCCTCAAAGTTACTCACAATAGTTGCTCTTGCTTCTATTCTTTTCCATTTCTAATGGAATTCTGCCTTAAACACTTTAAATTTTGGCAACCAAAAATCTATTTTTATCAGTTATACCTAACCAATAACATTACATAGACAGATCAAAATATTACTCTTTCAAAGCATTTAAATTATTTCAACTCAAAGTAATATAGTTTGATATAATTAGAACAGAATATAGTTTCTTTCTCCTCATCCCATTCAACATGACAGTGCCTGAAATCTCATACAATCGTCACTCCCCCAGATTTTGTACAATATCAATCTTTTCCAAACCACATAATTTATGGAAAACATTTTTGTTCTGCAACGGCAATTGGGACTATTTTGTACTTTGGGAAATGTTTTTCAAGCCAAAGTATTGTCTCCTTCCTGCCTTTCTTTTTTTCCCTCTTTTCTTTTCTCTCTCTTTTTAAAAATTTTCTCTTAAAACGATTAATGTAGAAGTAAAAACCAAAGGGTGTCTAATTGGGCTTTCTTTACATGAATGACTCCTGCAATTTAGTGATCTGACCTAGAAAATGCTAACATGTAGGTGAACTCCTGCTCATTTCATCTAGTTCTTTAAAATAGCAACCTGAGTCTTTGTCCAGTGTTTGACTCTGGCAGGGTAAAAAATGCTCAAAGTTGGGAAAGGCCACAGTTTCCAGAATTTGTTCAATTAAAATGTTGCCAGCACTCAGCAGAACATTTAGGAAAGAGCATTGGCTACTATTTTTATGAGAAGCAAACTATATTTTAAGAATAGAATGATAATTTGATAATTTTTCCTATCTGCACTGAGGTTAATGACCTTGACCTTAAGAGAGAAGATACTGTCTTAACCAAGTAGGTGATGCATCTTTGTAGAAGATGGGCAGTTTATTGTTACATACATATATGTCCAATTCCTATTTTCTTTGTAATGAAAATTAAGTATATCTATAAAGTGTTTTGGCCATCTCGTTACTAAAAAGTAATATATCTGCTTTTTTTGTGGTCCCATGTAGAATGTAAAATTCTGTGGTTATAGAACTACTGCAGTCCTTCTCAAACTTTCAGGTGCAAAATAATCACCTGGAAAGCTTGTTAAAACACAGATTCCTTTTCTCCATCCCCAGAAATTCTAAATTAGGACTATTAGGGAGGATCCTAAATTTGCATTTCTAGCAAATTCATTAGACAATGCTGATGTACCTGATCTAAGAAAGACATTGATTGATGCTGGACTATATAATTCTATTCAACAGCTAAGAGAAGTATAGGGTTGATTCCAAAAGGAACTTCTCTCTTATATTTTTACATGCAATATTTGTACTAAGATACAGAATATTTTTATATATTACATTTATATGGTGTTTACAGATAGTGCATATACATTCCAATCCATCAAGAACTCTGGCATATGGGGGTATAATTACATATATTAATACTTGTGGATTTTTGGTCTTAATTTTAGATATGAGATTTGAATTTTCTGCAAAAAGTTGTAAGTTCTTCATGTGCAACATCAATTTTAATAATAAAATGTAAATGTTGTCCATTATAGTACACCAAGGAAGAAATTATGCTTATAATTCAACTCGCCCACCCCATGCAATGAAGAAGAGGGAAAAAGATAAAAAGGATATGAAAAGTGCACAGAAATTACCTCAGATGATAATGATGTAAATAATGTGGAGTCTGGAGAAAAACCATGTGTTTATGTGCTGTGATCATAGGACTCCAACTATGATTGTAAATGTATAGCATGGAATGTTCTTTCTGAATGATCAGTTTGTGTGACTAAAACTTGAGTTGCATGGATTGTGTTTAATGGGTAGTGTTTTCTGAGCTCACTTCTTTCTTCCATTGCTTACTAGTTACGTGAACTTGGACCTGTTTCTCTGCCTCTCTGTGCCTCATCGATAAAAGAAGGAAACAAACAATTTCTGCCTTGTGTTGTTGGTATGGGCAGTAAATGAATTGATATAATTAAGAGGTCTATTATAAAATAAGGGTGCATTATTAATTTTTCTTTTTTCTCTTATACTCCTGTGTCCTCCTCCTTTTTCATATACTTTAAGCCCATTGGACTTGTCTTTTTAAATGTCTTTATTATGTCCCTTCATTTACTTTATGTTGAGAAAAGTTTGAGCTCTGGATTCACACTCACCTTTACTATGTGAAACCTGTATGATTTGAGGCAAGTTATTTAATATTGGCCTCAATGCTATTATCTGTCGAATGATGATAATAACTACAAAAGCACTTAACTTTGGGAATCCGACTTGTTGACTCATCCTTCCTTACCTTTTTTATCTTATCACTTAGTTTTTCATGCTAACTTTTAGATAATTTAGAAATTACTATTTCCAGAAAAGATGCTGTATTTATGTACTAAAATAGATTCTGCTGTAAGTAAGGAAAACAGCCATTATGTGAACCAATCAGTAAGAATTTCTGGGAGCACACTAACAAACCAGGATATCATCTGTTTGCTGAGAAGGCAAATGAGGTATATCCCCTGCCTTCAAGCAGTGCCCAGTCAGGTGGAAGAAAGAGAAATGCATATAAGTAACAGCCTTACCATACAATAAACTGTACAACAGTGACTGTGAGAGCATCAAGGAAGGAACTAAACTCTACTGGAGGTGTCTTGGAGAACAGAGCCAGTGGGCATCTAGTGAGTTCATGAATGTGCTTGAGTGTTCCAGAGAGAAAAGGCAATGTGCAATAAAGTCTGAGTGTGTAAAGGAGGCCAGTCTCTAAGAGAAATGATCCAGCAAATAAGGCCAAGGGGAGGAATGGAAGGGCTTTTTATATTCTGCTATAGAATGTGGGTTTTGCTCTATTAATAGAGAAGCCATCAATGAGATTTAAGCAAAGAATGATTCAAATGATAATGAATGCCTGATGTAGAGAAATGAACATAGGGGAAACTGATAGAGGACTGGATTTGAAAAAAAAATAGGAGGGAAGAGCCATAAGATTGGTTATTTATTAATTATGAAATATGAGGTAAATGGAATCCCCTGATGCTGCTTCCTGGTAAATAGTTTGCCTGTTGTGGGGCAGGCGAGGTTACCAACGAGTTATAACCAAGATCTCTGTAAGATTGTACAGGTTCTACCTCCAGTCTGAAGGTGCATTTAATAAATGGGAGCAAAAATCCAACCCTATGTCTTTTTAGCCAGGCCATGGACCCAGACCAGAAAAACTGTCAGTTCACAAAAAGGGAAACCTTTCTGAAATTGATTTATCCAGGAGAAACTTTTGGAATAGGTCTGGCAGAAAGGCCACTTTTGCTTAATTGATTTATCCTTTTAAAATTCATTGATGAAGAAGTGATTTAATAAAACAAAACACACATGTGCATACATACATACCAAAGGGTCCTTCTAACTAAGGCTATGGTTTGAGCTCTGATCCATACTTGATCTGAGTACTACTTATACCACTTCCTACCTGTGTGATTTGGGGCAAGTTACTTAATCTATACCTCAATTTTTTTATATGTGTAATGACACTAATAATCAGGTCCTATAGAATGTGAGGATTATATTAACAAACACTTCTAATGTCATAAATAGAGCTTAGTATAAGCATTGAGTAGTTTTTATTTTTTATGTTCCATGCAACCCATGCATTATATTGTACAAAGACAGTATGAAAGTATATGTGATTTCAGTGTTCTCCTTACATGCAAAGCTTTGTGGTGTTTCCTTAAATACCTTGATTCATTGACATGTCACAGCTCGTGAATTATAAGCTTTTTTTCCCATTTGCTCTTAATTCTTGAAGAAGGTTTGTTAACCATTTCCTCCTCTCACCATGTATGAAATATTAGTTAATCCAGAGCTTGTTGATGCCTGGGCACTCTCATAAAATGTTGTTTTATCTTCATTAGGACTGGTTTTCTCCTAAATATTACCCAGTCCTTTTCCATATGTACAACTTGTCTCATATTTTCTTTAGTCATTTGGCAGTAATGATTAAATCCCTATGCCTATTCCACAGTGTGATATAAATAATATTTTCAAAAATTTAATCATTATGGATAAGAACATTTATTTTAACATTCATCATGGAATTTTTCAGTCTTGTGAATAGTTCTGAGTAAATACCTCATTGATCTCTCCTATTCTTATCAGCTAGACAAGAGGCATAAAATATTGTTTCCATTTCACAAATGTTCTAATTGCAATGTACCCTCCAAATTAGGGAATTCTCTAAATATTCTTGAGTTGGCATGGCACAGAGCTCTGTAGGGATTTAAGTCCTAATGGTTTAATGCAGTACTATCTATCACAGGAGAAAATCATGCATCTCCGTATTGTCTTTCACTACTTCATTATCTAACCAGTTTGTGGAAAGGGAGGTGTTTTTACCTTATAAATCAAACATTAAAACCAGTGTGCATTTTCTATTTACTCTAATATGACAAATGTGTTTATTTTTGCATCAGCTTAACTTTTTATTCATGTTTATTGATTGCCTGTGTTTTAGAAGTACGTATCAGAGACTATAGAGTATATAAATAACCCAGTATCCTGATTCTGTTCATCTTCCTCTCTTAACACTTCTGCTAAGGTGTTCCTGACCTGGCTCCAGCTTTCTCTTAGAATCATCACTATCCCCAAACTCTCCATATTCCAGCTAGATTAAGGTACTCACATTTCTACAAAGGATTCATCTTTTCTAACAACCATTCTTTTGAATATGTCTATGATTCTTCACCCTAGAATGCTTTTTGACCTCCTCTCATCTATAAAACAATTTATTAGACACTCATTTCCTCAAATGCAGTAGACCGAGCTCCCTGCATGGAAAATTGGCAGGTAATCCAAGGGTGAATATTCTGTTAGATAGGTGTGCAATGAGTGAGTCTCTTAAAAAGAATCTGAGTAAAAATAAAGTCTTACAGAAAACCATGCTATGGTATATTTATACTAAATAGCAAATATGGGGATCCCTGGGTGGCTCAGCAGTTTAGAGCCTGCCTTCGGCCCAGGGTGTGATCCTGGAGTTCCGGGATTGAGTCCCACATCAGGCTCCCTGCATGGAGCCTGCTTCTCCCTCTGCCTGTGCCTCTGCCAATCTCTCTCTCTCTCTCTCTCTCTCTCTCTCTCTCTCTCTATCATGAATAAATGAATAAAATCTTAAAAATAAACAAATACTTGAAAGAAAGAGGAAGGTAGGAATTAATGTTCTTTGACAATTAACTCTTGACCCTTATTTTTCCTTTTTTAAAATTATTTTTTTTAAAAATCCAAGTATAACTAACATACATGGTCTTTCTCTTTCAAGGATCATTCTATAACATGGAACTATCAGCTCTGGTCAGCAGGATCCTAGTGTCCATTCATCTGTGGCCAGAGGGTACCTGTCAAGGGAAGGATTAGCATTTCTTATTTAATGTCTGTTTTCTTCACTATCTAATAAGCTCATATGACATAAACTGTGTGTTATTTGCTCACCACTGTGAAGATGATGTCTAACACAGAGTAGGCACTCAGCATATATTTCATGAATAATGAGCAGCTGAGGAATCAAAATAATTAGAATTTAAATCCATTCTAGACAAAGAACCTGATACTCATGGAAAGGAATTCTGGTGAGAATGTGAAGTAATTTGGGGAATGACCACTACTAAAGGTTTGAGCCAAGGCGTTAAATACCAAACTGAGCACAAATGGCAGGTCAATCTCAAAAAGAAGTCAGGACCCAGATTCCAGAGGCTTCATGTGACATGTTGGAAAATTAGAATTCCATCCCAAGAATATCGCAGTTCTTGAGTGCATTAAGCAAGATATGAGGTAGTCTGACTGGCCCTTTTAGAAGAAGATTCTTGGAGGAAACAGATGATGGTAGAAATAAGATCCAGGGCAGGGAGAGCAATTAGCAATTATTATTATGATAATTTCTGTGGGAAACAGAGGATACCAATGAAGAGGCGTAAGCGATATATATGAAAATTTCAGTTTAGAGCCTTAAGGTTCCAAAGCGAAGACTCTCCACCTGAAATTTTGCTTCGGGTGATTTGCTGCCACTCACTAAGATCAGAGAGCATAAACAGAGAGTTTGAGGAGGAACAGATCATGAATTCCACTTCTGGCCTGTGAGTTTGAGATGCCTGTGAGATCTCCATGTGGACACATCAACGAGGCAGGAAAGCATAAAATATGACTGTAAGGGCAGACGTCTGGGCTGGAGATGGAGGGCTGGGAGTCATCAGCACATAACTAACAGTTGAGATCATTGAAAACCATCAGGGAGAGTAGACAAGATGAGAAGAGAAGAGGCTTATGAAACAAAGTATTTAAGGAGCAAATGTGAAGGAGGGACCTGCATGGGATCCTGAGAAGTGGCATCCCGATGGCAGAAAGCAAACATGCAAAGATTAAAAAATGAATATGGATTTTGTGAAGAAGTTTTAGAAAATAGGGCTAAGGAGAAATTTTAAGTTCAAGTTAAGCTTTTAACGCCTAATAATAGAGTTTGGAAAATGCATTTCAAATTGAAGAATTAGAATTTTTTGCTACAAGTCCGTCTGTAAGGATTTTAACAATTGCTTTGCAAAACAATGCCTGTATTTAAAAACTGAAGTTCAACGTATATGTAAATGACAGGAGAAAAATGAGAAAAGCAAAACCAAAAAGAATGACTTCAAGAGATAATTACTAAATGTTTATATCTCCATTTTTTTTTATATCTCCATTTAATCCTGATAGAAAACAAGGTTTCTGGATCAGAGAACAAATTACTTCCATAACAATCTGAACATTGGTTCCTCATACTCCAGTTCCCCACAGGGCAACAGATGAGAGCCAGATGTACCCTTTGCATCCAGGAGTTTGTACCACAGGAGGGGAACTGGGAAAATATGAATCTTAGAGCTTGTATAGTATAGCTGTGCCAGCTGCTCACCTTCCCCCTGGAGAAAGAGAGAGACCTTAACTTTCCGAAGTAAACAGATTCTCTTAGGGGAGGCAAAGGTCCCTAGTTTTATTATCCTTAGAATCTAAGCAGATGGCTCCAGGGGAGATGTTTCCAAATCTCTCAGAAAGTCTCTATATTTAACTTCCCAGGCTTATTTGCCATTCAGACATCTTTTAACAGCCATGCAATGTTTTGCTCAGGAAGCCCTGACCATGCATAAATGTGAACATATTCACATAGCATTGTTTCCCAACAATTATCAGAAGTGCTAGACTTTGAAGCAGACTTGCGTAATTATACTGGGGAAGAATCTAGCATTTCCTGATTTGTCAAAATGGAAAACCTTCCTCTTGATTTTGCAAGTCCCAGCTCAGAGAGTTTTCTAAGAAGGGATCTAAAGTACCTACCATGTCACCGGGTGATGATGGAGTCTATATTCAACCGCCTGTGAGACCTAGAACAATGAACAGCATCTCTAGGAAATTGAATAATATCAAAGGACCCTTAAAGCTTGAACAACATGTAATCTCTGTTCATTTCCGGCCCCATCCACCCCAGGCAGAATTTATCACTTTCTCTTCTCTGTTCTCACAGTACTTTGCGTTAATCTCTTAGAAACATTGCTATTATTAGGTGTGCCTCCCACCTTCACTGGACAATAAGTACTCAAAGGAAGAAAATGTTTCTTGGGCACCCATTGCACGCAGGGCAGTGTATTAGATGTTGTGAGGAATTCCAAGTAAATGATCACATCCTTAAGAATGCTTACTGTGTCAAATTATGTATACATTGAGATACAGTCCTAAGCCATATTAACTTAAAGAGAGAGAAAGAGAAATATAGGATTAGCCATCAAAGGGGGTGGGGGAATGTTCTCTACTTAAACATGTGTCTTTCAAGGGAAGTGAGAAAAAGAAGGTGAAGGTGATCTTAATCTCTGAAGGAAAACGTGCATCGTATGAGATGACCAAGAGAAGATAATTCGATGGTGGTTGATACTACAAACCCTCACTTTGATATGTGTTATAATGAATAAAAAATATTAAATTTTTAATTTTTTACATATATGCAAGATGACCTATTTTTTGGTGAACTTAGGAATGTTCAAGAGCAGTTATCAACATTTAAAAATAGAAAATAATTTCCTTCTAGCTCAAACTTGATTGTTTTAAATTGTCACTCAAGCAAGAGTCTGGGTATTAGAAAAAAATCAGAAACTTGTGATGTATTTTCTTCCCAGGGAGATTTGAAAAATACTATCTATTAGTTTCAAGAGAATTAATTAACATTTGTAAAGGTCTTTGGTATAAAATGTAATATAAAAAGAAAGGAAATATTCTAAAAGTCTGATGGGACTCATACAGAAATCCAACTTTTTTTTTCCTAACATGATTATTAGGAAAAAGATGCAGTTGTCTAGACATTTTTTAGGGAAGTGTATGAAGAAGAGAATTCAATTTATTGTTTGGTTCCTACAGAGGTTTAATTATAGATTTTTGGAACACGGTATTTCAAAGAGCATTTTTAAAAAAATTTTTTATTGGAGTTCAGTTTGCCAACATATAGCATAACACCCAGTGCTCATCCCCTCAAGTGCCCCCCTCAGTGCCCATCACCCAGTCACCCCAAACCCCTGCCCACTTCCCCTTCCACTACTCCTTGTTCATTTCCTAGAGTTAGGTGTCTCTCATGTCTTATCACCCTCACTGATATTTTCACTCCTTTCCCTTTATTCCCTTTCACTAATTTTTATATTCCCCAAATGAATGAGACCCTATAATGTCTGTCCTTCTCCAATTGACTTATTTTCAACTCAGCATAATACCCTCAAGGTCCCTCTACCTCGAAGCAAATGGTGGGTATTTGTAGTTTCTAATGGCTGAGTAATATTCCATTGTATGCATAAACCACATCTTCTTTATCCACTCATCTTTCGATGGACACCGAGGCTCCTTCCACAGTTTGGCTATTGTGGCCATTGCTGCTAGAAACTTCGGGGTGCAGGTGTCCCAGCGTTTCACTGCATCTGTATCTTTGGGGTAAATCCCCAGCAGTGCAATTGCTGGGTCGTAGGGCAGATCTATTTTTAACTCTCAAAGAGCATATTTGACCTTGTTTTTAAAAACGAATATAAATTTACTTCAGGAATACAAAGGATAAATTCCATTTTGCTCTTTATATAGTTCAGAGTTAAGATAATTCAAAGCTGGCACTTTAATTAACTGAGTCTTACTTTTCAAATAATTGCTGGTCAAAGTCTAGTAACAGCAAGAATGTTCATGTAATATCACGTTTTACATATTAAATATAAAAAATTAACAACTCATTGACTTCCAGGGTGATTTCCAAGTTGGGTTTTATCTGCATTTGGAATATAACAGATACAAAGCACTGATAGTCGTGCCCATATTGGTCATTACTATTTCCAGGGCAATGGACCAGAACTTCCACTTATTATATATAATTTGTATCCTACATGCATTCATCTAGACTAGGCAAATGTGTCAAATACCGTAAGTAAAACCATTGGTAATTTTGTTCAAAATTTAGTAGTTTTCCTTTATAATGTAGCTTTCTTTGTTACCATGTTGCTTTTCCCCATATAAAATCAGATTTTTTTTTCCTATGTAGCATTTTCTTTTTCTCTTTCTAAAGTTCCATCAGAAAGGTCAAGGTCAGATGTAATTCACATATTAACAAATTACTACAAATGACAAGGACAGACCAGGCAGGCCACTTTTATTAAAGCTTAGAAATTATAAATGGCTTTAATAAACTGTTATTTTTGTGTAGATGGATATTGCTGCCACCATCACGGAGGACATTGGCCACCGTGGAGACCCTACAGGCCATCATGCTGGATCTACCTGTCCTGAACTTGACATAGTCATATGTATGTGTTTGTTTTATTTTCTCTTTGTTTCTCTTTTTTCTCCAGTACAGCGCACTTAATCCACGGGAATCTTGGGACATGTGGCATCCCACGCTGGTGGCTGAAGCTTTATTCGCCATCGCAAACATCTTCAGTTCCTTGCGCCTGATCTCGCTGTTTACGGCAAATTCTCACCTGGGGCCTCTGCAAATATCTCTGGGAAGAATGCTCCTAGACATTTTGAAGTTTCTATTCATATACTGCCTAGTGTTGCTAGCGTTTGCAAATGGCCTAAATCAATTGTATTTCTATTACGAAGAAACAAAAGGGTTAAGCTGTAAAGGCATACGATGTGAAAAGCAGAATAATGCATTTTCAACGTAAGTCAAACAGACGCTTTTATTGGTAATTTTATGCAGAATTCAGAGTATTACATTATGAATTTGAACCATGACAAGTGGTTGCAAAGAAAATTGTGCTTAATGCAGAAAATGGAATTAACAGGGCTTTGAATACAAATGGATCCTTCTGACATATATATATATATATATACAGCATATTTATTTTAAATCTTAGTAAAATGGTCTTTTAAAGGACCTCGTAGAAAGGAAAGCTATATATTTAGTTTTAAAATATGGAATAAAGAGGAAACTTCTGCCCTACTGACAGCTTACAAGCATGGTAAAAGACAATCTATGTAAGTACTTTTTGAGCTTTCCTGTGTTTTCTGGATAGGAAAGTCCCCCCACGTGTTCTTTCACTCTTCACACACAAAAGAATCTAAACATGTAGAAATAATCCAAAATAGGAACCCCAGGCTAACCACTAACCACTATAATTATGCACACAAAACTCTCTGTGCCCTTACACTCGATGAGCAGGAGGTCTCATTCAGTGTCAGCCTCTGGTCATTCTGAGGCAGGTTTGCTGACAGCACAGGCACATGCCCCCTTGTCTGACACCCACACAGTCCTCGTGGAACACACCTCTGCATACCTGTGTCCTCTGTGATCACCAGACAGCTGTGATAAGCAGTTCATTCGCAGATGAATGAAGAAGTTAGGTAATGTTCCTCCATGCCAGAACTGCAAATAAATAAACAAATGATCCTTCTGTAGGTGACTAAAAATCAGACCCTCTTCAGGGGCTGTTAGAGACTTTTATGTGAAATAAGAGAGTACAGCAATTTCTCAAACAGGAAAAAAATCAATACCTTCATATAAACTAAGTCACTTACGACTACGATATTCTTGTTAATTCATTTCCGTACCTGTTCTATCTTTGATCCCAATATTTAAAACTCCATTTTAATTAATCAGCATCTACTTCTTTGCACATAAAAATTTTAATCTCAGCCTTAGCAGCCTCGGATCCTTTCAGAAATAGATTTGCTACAAACCATGAGTCATAGAGGAAACAAAAGGTCATCTCAGCTTCACCTTATCCCTTCATCCCTTGCTCCCAGCCTCAATTCTTCTACTCTTTGGCAGTAGTTCTCCAGCCTGACCAGCTACCTCAACCCTGTCATCTTCCTCGTGCCCTGACCTTCCTGTCATCTTTATGACCCCAGACGGGAGGGGTTCAGTGGAAGCAATGTAGCAATGTAGCCCTTGAAGCAATGTCCTTGTGACTAGCGTGGCCCTGGATTGTGTCTCTGTTTTGATACTGGAAGGTCCTCTTTCCCCACTTGTTTGTGCTCCTTGACATGGTAATTTGCTCCTGGTGGCTGAGACTAGAGATGTACAAGGGTCAGATCCCACCAGCTTCATGCGTGGCCTCAAAGTGAGCCTCTTACAAACGTCCTGGATACTGTCTGCTGTCTCTTGATTTCTGATGGAGAGCCCTTCTGCTCACCGGCTTTCACAACTTCCTTGTCACCGCGTACTGCATGCACCTGCCTCCACCATCCCACCTACCATCTCCTTCTCATCCTGTGCTTTGTCTACCGGGGGGGAACTTCCACGCAGCACCTAGAACTGAGGTACCTCGGTTGTGTTTAATTCGGGGAGCAGTTCTGGTTCCAAGATTCAGCCCCTTCTCATACATCCGATTCATCTGCACTTAACCCCCTCCTAATTCATGATCCCTGAGTTCCCAGGAATCACATTGCCCTCTTCCTGGTTTTGTGGTAAATGATTACAAGTTATGAACCAATTTTACTCTCTGTCCAAGAAGTTCTTCCGCAATGGAAGTCTGAGGCAAAAATATCTAGTAGAAATTGCATGTTAGAGGCAAATGTTAAGCAAGGTTAAATTGCTTGGATTGTGTGTTATTTTAGTGTACCCATGCCAGTAGTCTCCTCTATTTTCATGAAACGCAACGGATACTGCATATCTCAGAAATTAGAGGCCCAAATCATTCAGCCCGAATAAATCAGGTATTCTATGTGAATTTTTTTCCAGATCATAGAATGTAAATCTGCAAGCAAGAGATTATTCAAAAACTAAAAAATATAGCAACAACTCTTAGCATCACTAGTGTACTAGAATGTATAGAGTGTCCGAGGCAGGCATAAGTCACCTGTCCCTAGATGACCCTGTTTCAATATAAGGGGTGCCAGTCACTGCAAGGGGATGTCTAGTGATGCCCTCTGGGCTCCTGCTCTACATTTTATTTCTTTGCTTCTGTTGGTCTTTGGTTTTCTATTTATAATTTCTTTTTATTAATTTCTTTTTATAATTCATAATACTCCATAAATTTCTTTTTTTTTTTTTTTTACTACCCATTGCCTCAGATTTTATTCCATCGGAAGATTAAAATACAATACTTCATGTAAAGTACCTAATACAGCGCTTGCCATAGAATATGATTTAAAAAGAACTTAGCCACATTGCATCTGGTCACGATTATCAGTAGTGGTAGAACGTTATCTCCTACCACTGTCTCCCTGGTTCCTCCCTATTACTCCTTCCATTCAGGGTGAGAACGGAAGCTGAAACTCTGAGCCCTGGGTTTCCCATTCACTTCTGCCTCTGTCTCTCTCCTTCCTTTCATCCAAACAATCCTGAAAAGAAGCCTGAACAGGATATCTTGTTTTCTTCTTACTCATTCTTCATCCAGTGGCGATGTGGCTGTGGCTTCCATCAGTCCAGCAACACTGCTCTAGAAAATATTTGGAGCCTCCATATCCTTACTGTCAAGGGTGACTTAGCTTAAAACTTAAACTGTCTACATCATGTGACTCTGTTAACACTTTACTATTGAAATCTTGCCCTTTAAATTCAGTGTTTCTATGTCTTTATACTTTGTCTCCTCAAATTTTTCTCACTGTTCTTTGATCATTGTATTTCAGTTGTTAGTTTTAAATAGTGATATCTTGCCTCAGTGACTATCTTCAGATCATGTTACAGGAGCCCCGTGAAGACTCCTCTGTGCTTTTGGATGCAGCCCTGATGTCTTGAGGGATGTCACTAGCACAGAACTCTCTCCCTAAGATCTGTAAGTTCAACTGTCCTTTGATGCCTCTCCATGCAGATCTCCTAAAAATTTCAACCCAAAACCTGATCAGAATCGCTCGAAAAATTTGTTCTCCTTCCTCCTCAATTCTCTTTCTTGGCCAGTGCTATCACCACTCACCCAGAAACTTAAAACAAAAACTTGTGCTTTATAATTGATCCCTCCTTCCCCTGCCCCTCTGCACACAATCCTTGGTATCTATCTCTGCTCTCTTTGTTATCCCGGCATCATGTTCCCGTGTTCACTGCCCATGCCTAAATCCCAGTTCCCCTGCCCCTGGTCTCTGCCTCCTTCTCTATGTCTTCCATCTTGTTCCCTGAGTGATCTTTCTAAACCAAAATCTTGACACTTACCTGTTTAAAGTGTCTAAATGCTTTTTCATTCCTGACTGGATACAGCCACATTCCTTAGCATGACACACAAGATCCCTCAGTGATCTGTCCCTTGCTTCCTTGCTTCCTTATCTAGCTCCATCTTTCTCCATTCCCCAGTAACATTTTACTCAACATTTTCTAATCAATCCCCAAATATATCATATTCTTCTCTCATCCCAGAATGCCCTTTTTCTCCCTTCCTAGTGGCAAAACTGTCTTCTGCTTTCCAAATCCTACCTCAGATGTCCCTTTTCCAGATGTCTTCCTGATCCTCTCCTGACCGTGAGCTCCCAATGAGCACAGACTGATCTGTGTCTTCGCTGTCTTTCCTTTCAGTTCCACCAGCAAATGGACACTTCTTTCTGTTCTTTTTAGGCTTCCGCATTGTTTTCTCTTTAATATGGGAAGAACTGCATGATACTAAAAAAACCCCACAAATATCTGCTCACTGAAATGATTCTACATGAAATTTTAAATTAATAGTCTTTGCTCAAGGAACTCGCTTATGAAGAGAGAAGCATGGGCTTTATGACACATATTGGCTCATTAGAAAAATCCTTTTATGTTTATGGAGGTATATTCTTCAGAATTGGAACTGGCCAACTGAGCTCATACTTCATCTGTTTTAATATTACATTATTCCTTATAAACTAAGAATAAAATATTCAGATGTGTTTTCTGTTAATTGATGTTTACTCATCACTTTCATCTCAAAAGATAGAGGGAAACCTCAACTGTGAAATATATTACTTTTTACTTGTTCTCTTTCTCCAGCTATTAAGTATTTAACTGGGGAGCAAGCTAATTTTTTTTAAGTAGCAACTGAGAAATATCTTTGAAGAGCAAGAGACAAAAAAGTTATCTTTGGAAGGCAATGCTGTAGCATCAATCCATAGAAACTTCCAGGTTTTAATCAACTAGGGTTTTATGCTAAGTATTATTTAGTTAAGTGTGGCGTTATCCTCAAAACCGTTATATTCTTATCTCACCAAAGAATAAGGAAAACAGTTGTTATGTAATGGTAGTCTTCAATATACTGCAGCTAATGACTTTTCAATCTATGGGTGATCTTACTATCCATAGTTTTGGGAATCACTAATTGTGGAAACATTTCTAGAAGCAGTGGCTTTAAAATGTTAACATACATTGATTTTTTTAGTCCATATAATAAAAGAATAATTCACATAATAGTATAAATAAGAAACAAATTTAGGATTGATACTAAAGTCTAAATCTAAAAGTTAATATATTTTGGTTAAGTAGAACTGTTCTGCACATCTCACTTCTGATTGATTTCGCTGAAGAAAGGAAAAGATAAATAAGAATGAAATCCAGAATTAATCACAAAGTGTCACCTTATTTTGAATTTTCTTTTCAAATGCTAATTAAAAATACATATAAACGTTTTGCCAAAGGGTTTGCTAATATTCTCTAATAATTAGTAGTTCTTATTTAGACAGAAGCAAATCAGTATTATTCAACCATAGCAATCCATTTATTCTACATTAGTTTTTATTTGAACATTTAAAAAAGTAACTGTTACGGGATTTATGTGGCATTTTATATAATTTATTATTAATTATTAGCACTTATATTATGTGACTTCTAGCTTTCTCTCTAAAATGCTATTGATATCAGGAAAACCAGCTGAATTATATTTGTATATTTGTGGTGAGAATATACGTCATTTAGAAAGAATAAAATTATCTCACATTGAGCCCAAATGACAGTGTCATTAATTTTAGAAATTGTCCTTAAAATTACTAAAGATAAGGAACTTAGGCCTTGGATTAAATTTACTTATTTCCTGAGAAAGTTTTCAAAGAATTACTTAGAGTAGCCTTTACTAAGAGCCAGTGAATTAAATTAAACTTTGCCTGATAGTGTTAGAATCTGACATCCTGGTTGTCCTTTAACATAGTCATCTCTATACGTGATGTACATTGCTGCTGGCATGACAAAGTCTGATTAAGGTCGATTATATCAGCTCCTTTACCATTTTATGATAATTTTCTCCATTGTTGGATAGCTATAGCAAAGTAAATCAATAAATAATTACATTTCATATTTTATAATTAAAATTTAAACATTTAAAATATGGAACTTATTTTTTTAAAAAGCAATAAACCTGAGAAAAAAAGCCCTGAATGCCAATTAAGATATCCTTAATTAGGTTCTCCCACTTATACTGTAGACCAGAAATTCATGGAAGTTTTCAAGTAACAGGAATTTGATCCAAATCATGCACAGGATCATAGCCTTTGATCCTCTGAGTAAGGATTGATCTTAGTAAGGGCAGAATGTAGAGTAAGGCATGGCTACAGGAAGAGCAGGAGGTGACATAGCTGAGGACCATTAGATCATTTATTCTGAGAACCAGTGTTAATCTGAGTCATCTATTCCATGTATCTTTTCTTTGGTAGTTACTTGGCTTATTTCTGTTCAGTTCTCTTTTCTTTTGTTTTTGTGGTCTCAAACCTTTGGCCTCTCCTAATTCCAATGCCTCACACTCTCCATCATGACATTTCAGCCCCTTTTGGCTGCTGCCTCATTCTCTTGATATTTCTAATGTAAATTTTTATAGAGAGGAAATCTGATAGTGTAGGCTCATTTTTTTCATATCAGTCCATGCCATTAACCCTTGGTTGGCTTCATATGAATTGGCTTTCCTTGGGTCACTTGATCTCTGAAATCCTACCTCCTTAGTCACCATTTCAGGTATGAGAATATTTTATGTTTTTGTTTCTGCAATATGTGACTGAAGTCTTATTTTAACCATTTGTCAAAGAGTATAAAAATCCTGTTATCTTCTTATTACATTACGGTAAGATGTTATAATGGTCATGCTGAAACAGTTCTTCATTTAGGGTCAGACACTCTTCATCTTACCCCATTTCTTGGTCTAAGTTAAGGAAATTCTACTTTCAGTAAAACACCAGAGTTCATTCATTGGTAGGGATGAATTAAATGTTCTCAGAAATAGAAAAAAATAGTAAATTTTGGTATTTGAGCATTCTGACATTTTGCCATCTTACAGGATTCACCATGTCAACTTGAATTGTAACTGTGGAAATCCACAATGATAACATTATTTTTAGTCCTTCTACAACCAAGAAAGCAAAAGCATCTCAACAAACTGACATCTTTCAAAGACTAAGCTTGAGGATGTATCATTTATTAACTATCAGTGCCCTAGAATACTGGTTAGCAAGTTTTCTGTGAAAGGGATAGTAAATATTTTAGTCTGTGTGGGCCATATGTTCTCCATTGCAGCTACTCACCTCTATGATTTTAACACAAAAGAAACCATAGACAATGCAATGACCGATTATGGCTGTGTTTCAATAAAACTTTATTTATGGACATTGAAATGTGAAATTATAAAATTTTCACATGTCACAGACTAGCTCTTTTGATTTTTTTTCCCAACCACTTGAAAAAGAAAAAAAAAAAAAACATTCTTTTTTGTTTTGTTTTCTATTTTTTCCCTAATTTTATTTATTTTTTTGTATATTTTTTATTGGAGTTCAATTTGCCAGCATATAGCAATAACACCCAGTGCTCATCCCATCAAGTGCCCCCCTTAGTGCCCATCACCCAGTCACCACAACCCCCAGCCCACCTCCCTTCCACCATCCCTTGTTCATTTCCCAGAGTTAGGAGTTTCTCATGTTCTGTCACCCTCGCTGATATTTCCCACTTATTTTCTCTCCCTTCCCCTTTATTCCCTTTCACTATTTAGAAAAAAACATTCTTAATTCAGGAGCCATACAAAAACAGGCTGTGTGTCAGATGTGTTGTCCCTTCTCTAGGAAACTAAACACCTTTCAAAGCTCTTGGAAAAATTAAGTACACCTAGGAAAATTAAGTACACTGTTTGTACTATATGATGAAAACAATTTTCTTCAATTCCTTTTATTAAGTTTAATTTTGCAATTCTTTAATGCTTTTTATTCAGCTTAATCTTTAAATTAAATAAATATAAAAGGAATAAAGGTCTATTGTTATATCTTACTGTTCAATAGTTCTATTAATACAGCTATTAGTGTCATTTTATCTTTATTCCAGGTTGTTTGAGACACTCCAGTCCCTGTTTTGGTCAATTTTTGGGCTGATCAATTTATATGTGACCAATGTCAAAGCACAGCATGAATTCACAGAGTTTGTTGGTGCCACCATGTTTGGGACGTACAATGTCATCTCTCTGGTTGTCCTACTCAACATGTTAATAGCTATGATGAATAATTCTTACCAACTCATTGCAGTAAGTTGAATAACTTTATTTTGATTCAATATTTCCTCCTAGAATATGTTGTTTCTAGCCAAACTCTATCCTATTTATCATAGAAAACAGAGTCTGCAATTGACTATTGAGACAGAACAGAATTATAAATGTGTAGTTTGAAGTTTTTAAAACAGTATTATACCACAATTGGCAAAATACTAATTTAGTTTTGTCATATTATGAAGGATTATAAAATAAACTAAATCTATCTTGCCAGGCAGTCATTGGTTATGGCAGGCACTGGGGAAGGTATGAAATATGAACAAGTGGCTCATCTCTATGCAGCGTCCTTGGCATTTTGTGTTGTCTCTGTCCATTTAACCTACAGTCTTGGTTTAAACAAACTCATGTCAGCCTGGCAAGATACAAAAGCTAGCCTAGAGAGGAGTCTGTGGGAAAATGCTACAGGATTTTCATTTTCTCAAATCCAGAAAAGGCAATGTAGGAGTAACCCTCAATTCTACAGCAGAGTATGCAATACTATATATGTTTATTTGAAACTCTAGAACCCAAACAAGTTAGTTTATTTATTCATTTATTCAACAAATTCTTATTGAGAACATTATGTTGCCAACTACTATTCTAGGAACTAGAAATACAGCAATGAATAAGAAAGCCAAAGCAAAAAAAAACAAAACAAAAACAAAAACAAACCAAAAAAAAAAAAAACTGAAAGAAAGAAAGACAAAGCCCTTTGTCTCCTTGAACTTACCTTCATATCAATGGCCATTAGCAATAGCAAACAGAACAAACCCATACTGGAATTAAATACATTTAAGTTTTTCATATTTATACTTGAGGCAGGTAGCATTTTATAAGCATAATTTATAACCATAATTTTCTCTTTAAATAACTACAATTATATTGCATCTTCGAATCTATTGCTAAACCGCTGAAGTGTTATTTTGAGACACAGCATTCTGAATTTCACTTAAACTGTCTTTATAGAGGCAAGATACCTGTCACAGATGAAAAACTGCATAAAATATGATTTTTATTTACTGATTCACAAACTTAGTATTTGCATTGGATATACCTAGGTCCTAGGATTTGCAGGTGAATATCTGAATTTGTGGAGCTTCATTTAAGCATATTGCAAATATGGATTTTTTAAGAAAGTCTCTATGTACTTGTTTCAGAAATTCTGTGTTCCTCTGGTCAGCATAACAAAACATGGATTCTATTTTCCAGAACACCTTCCAAAAAACAAGGAATCTCTAATTATCAAGCTATAGATAGAGAAACTGTATATACAATTTGGATCCTATAAAACATCAAATGTATTGATTTCATCAAGAAAAGAACATTATTTAAGAATAGTATGACTTTTTTTCTTCTTTATGGGGTGTGTCTTTCTAGGTGACTTTTTAAAAAGATGAGAACAATCTTCAAATCGCTGTATTTGTTTAGCTCAAACTCATAAACTACTTGAGAGGAGAGCAGACATGGAGAACAGGTGTACCTCTCAGCATCATGGGCATGATGGCTCCTTGGAGCATGAATATGCCAACTAATTGAATTTCACCTGCGTAACAGAAGGTGGTTTTGGTAATCACCAGCATAGAATATTTCATTTCCAGTTTCTCTGCTATAGATTTTGTTATAGACCCTCTCAGAATCCCAAACCATGAGCAAAAGAGTCTGCCTTGTGTTAGCCATAAGGGAGCATAATGAGGTCTGTATAATCTTTAACTTGTGCCTCCCGGAGAATCAGAAGGCATAGAATCTACTCAGGAGCCAACATTTACCGAAGTGACTGCCTTTTCATTACCTTAAGCTGATTCAGCTGACCCCCATTCTCCATGACTATAGCAAATGATATATACTTTAGTTCATTACTACAGAATCTATAAGCCTGTTTAGAAAGGAAGCTGGGGAAAGGGGAAGAAATAGAGGAGAGGAAGAGGGGAGAAAGGGGAACTGGAACTTCTGTACTTCTGTCTTTTGATCAGTGCATCCAATCAACATTTGCTAAGCAACAATGAAGGCCACACATTTTCTAGATATGCTGATTCCTGTAGAAAGCACAATCTGTCCAGTGTCTAGACGAAAAATCTCTATTGCTCAGAGTAGAAATGTGTATATAACACATCTATTCATTAGCACACAGCCACTTCGGAATATTAGAATGAAACATGGTCTAATGTTATTCTCCTACTCAGAAATCAGAGGTCTTCTTTCTAATATTAATGGGTTAAAATGAACTATTTTGAAATCCTAAAATGTATGTATGCTTAATTTCTACCACCTCCTACTTCCCAGATTTTTCTGCTTAAATCAGATTTGTGGCTAATTTAAGAGGGGACTGGCTGCCCTATCTCTGTCACAAATGTTAAGTTTTTCTAGGAAATAAATAAAGTGGAATGATTAATAATGATGAAAGGGATAGCTTCAGGCTTGCAGGCAGCAACTAACCATACTCCTCTCTCTGGTGCCATTTGGACAAGGTTATGTCAGGGTTCAATACTGTGTCAGAAATCCTATTCTACATTTGTTTGAGGAACTTCTCTCTGCATTTGTGCTTGTTGCCTAAAGGTGGACAAGAATCGTTCACATAGAAACATATCCAGTGAGACTTTTCCTGGAAACACCAGAAGGCTGAGCCATGAGCAGTCATGCAGGTGCCATTCACCTAGGCAGGGATTCAAGGCCTTGGGTAAGACATAAAGGCCTGTTTGTGGCCAAAATCTAGTGCAAGTGAGCTAATGCAAGTCTACAGTGCAGGAAATGAAAACTCATCTTCAAGTCATAACTGATCACTGCAGTCTCCTTAACACGGAGTTTTTTAAGATGTCAGTTTCACAGAAGGAAGGAAGGATAAAACCTGACAAGATTACTGTGACTCTTTACCAGGGTAAGCTGTCATCTGAAATGTTTAGATGACTATCCCCTGGAGTCAGCTTGGTTTTCCTAAGCAATTTAATGAATGTTCCAAGAGCTGCTCCAAGTCAAGTTACAGGCTCTCTGTGAGGTTTATCTCACCTCAGTAGTGAAGAAACCTGTCAGCAGTTGTCATATTCTCCCGTTCAGGACCATGCGGATATAGAATGGAAATTTGCTCGAACAAAGCTTTGGATGAGTTATTTCGAAGAAGGAGGTACTCTACCAACACCTTTCAATGTCATCCCGAGCCCCAAGTCTCTCTGGTACCTAATCAAATGGATCTGGACACACTTGTGCAAGAAAAAGATGAGAAGAAAGCCTGAAAGTTTTGGAACAATAGGGGTAAGAACACAGCATGTTAGTATTACCTTTTTTTTTTTAATTGTGTATTTGAATTTATTTAGATTGCTTGTTGGATATTTTTGCATTTTTAGCCTTTTTGTTTTTCCTGGTTGCATTTTGGTGACCATTTATTGCACAGCTGCCATGTCTGAGCCCCACTGGACATGGACGTCTCCTGGATCCACCACTGAAACTTGGGGAACTAGCTTGTTGGCCCTGATTTCTAGCTCATTTCAGAATTGCAACATCAGGTTATTGGTGGCATTCCTTATTCATTGTCTACTTCTCTCTCTTGGGATTGGAAGGGAAGATGGCTGTTCCAGTCATCTAGGCTCCTACACACAGTGTTTAATGTTTGGCAAAAATTTCCCAACTAAATGATTAAACAGGTATTACAATTTGAAAATGTTGTACCATGTTCAAACATAGTGACTTCAGAATATGTTGAATTGCTCAACATTTTGCTTCTACTCCCAATCATTTTAAATACCACGAAGCTGTGTTTCTTAAAAATGTTAGGACCACTCAGAGCCATGCTCCTGTTATACTGTAAGATTAAACTTCCTTTGGAAATTTCTTTCATGCTGGAAAGCAAGAGTTCAAGCGCTTCCATCAGAAGAGACAGCGACTTAGGTCTTTGTTCCAGCCAAAGCACTGACATGGGACAAATTATTCTTCATTTCCCTCTCACTTAATTTCCTACTTTTCAAAGTTCTCATAGTTATGTTTTGAGAATTCATATTCATAACATTCATTAGTCATTTTGAATGGCTCAGAGATACTGCTCTGGAAGTATTCTGCTATTTGAATCACCAAGTGATCCTAGTTACCTACTAAAATTTTTAAATTTGTTTTTAATTTTATTTAACATGGCTTTTGACTGCTAGCTGTCCTAAGTGATTCTTCTCACTCATTAACTTCGTTGCCTAGTAGGCATTGTTATCAGCATCAAACGGGGCTTTCTCTGCTGACAGTGGCATTGATTTTGCTGCCATGTCAGTAACATTTCTAATTTTAAAGAGAAATTGACTGGCAAGGGCGTATAGCAGAGAGGTGGTTAGGAGAAGTGGTTTTAAATTCTTTTTTTTTTTTTTTTTTTTTTTTTTTTTTTTTTTTTAAATTTTTATTTATTTATGATAGTCACAGAGAGAGAGAGAGAGAGGCAGAGACACAGGCAGAGGGAGAAGCAGGCTCCATGCACCGGGAGCCCGACATGGGATTCGATCCCGGGTCTCCAGGATCGCACCCTGGGCCAAAGGCAGGCGCTAAACCACTGCGCCACCCAGGGATCCCTGGTTTTAAATTCTTATAAATTCTTACCCCATCAACTTGGAGGACTAAAGTTTGGGCATATATCTGATCTTAGAAACTGAAGTTAAATTATGATGAAAACTTAGCCTGCAATCCTCATACTAATTGATAGACTTTACCACTAACTTTAGAAAGAATGTAATTATTTTACTCCAGATGTTTGATTTACTCCAGATGTTTTAAACCTAAAAAATAGGTTTAAATTATTTAAAACTGGGTGTAAAATAAATTTAATGACTTAGGTTTAATAAGCAGTTATTGCACACATTCCACATGCCAGCCAGGAAATGGGTGATGGGAGGAGGTAGAAAGGCATGCTTTCATCCTTGAGGGCATCATTTCTCATGTGGGAGATACAAATATGAGACCATATTACTATAGTACATGATATATAATATATTTAGCATTATAATATTGGTACATGCAAGATGCTGTGACAACAGTGTAAGAAATAATTAATATCTTCCATAAGATAAGCAGAAAAAGATTTCAGAGAAGCCAAACTCTGGTTACTGTCTTTCACATTAAGATACACTTGTCCTTTTTCACATCTTATTTTTAAATTCATAAGAAATTTATTTAATCAATCCCTGAAAAGATATTAATGATTAATACAGTTCTATGCTATTTCTCATAGGAGTATTTTGATTTTTTTATTTAAAAATTTTATTTATTTATTCATGAGAGACACACAGAGACAGACACATAGGCAATGGGGAAGCAGGCTCCCTGTGGGGAACCTTATGAGAGACTAGATCCGGGGACCCCAGGATCACACCCTGAGCCAAAGACAGATGCTCAAACACCGAGCCACCCAGGTGTCCCAGGAGTATTTTTATTTCTTTTTGTTTTGTTTGTATTTCATTGTGGTTTTGATTTGTATTTCCCTGATGGCAAGTGATGCGGAGCATTTTCTCATGGGCTTGTTGGCCATGTCTATGTCTTCCTCTGTGAGATTTCTGTTCATGTCTTTTGCCCATTTCATGATTGGATTGTTTGTTTCTTGGGTGTTGAGTTTAATAAGTTCTTTATAGATCTTGGGTACTAGCCCTTTATCTGATACGTCATTTACAACTATCTTCTCCCATTCTGTAGGTTGTCTTTTAGTTTTCTTGACTGTTTCTTTTGCTGTGCAGAAGCTTTTTATCTTGATGAAGTCCCAATAATTCATTTTTTCCTTTGTTTCTCTTGCCTTCATGGATGTATCTTGCAAGAAGTTGCTGTGGCCAAGTTCAAAAAGGGTGTTGCCTGTGTTCTCCTCTAGGATTTTGATGGATTCTGTCTCACATTTAGATCTTTCATCCATTTTGATTTCAAAAGAGTTTCTGGCTCCAAAATAAAGATAACACACAAATAAATTTGTCCTTAATAGTTTAATTTTAGTGAATAGCAGAGAGAATCTTGGGTTTTAAGATGCCACGAAACTTGTAACACGATATGGGGCCCTGCTCTAATATTTTAAGAGATCCATCTGTGCTGCCACCAAAATAATAGAAAACCCCTCAAAGAATTTAACTTCCAAATCCCCCGTCAGGCTCCCCAGAATCCTCCCACTGTTGACACATTGTTAGGAATATGTTACCAACATTTCTTAGATGCAAAGAAGGGCTTAACATTCATTTGGGATTTCCTATTAAAGCAGTGATTCATGCCTTTCAGAGAGAGAGGGTAAATGGCTTAAGCTAAAAAGCTTTCTTTTCTGTACATTACTGGTCCCCAGAAAACCACATTTCTTTTTATGTCTCTATCTCTAAATTTGAATATTTTGATCCAAGCCTATGCACAGAAAGAGAATTCACAATTAACTGTGTGACCTCAAACCATTCCTTTCTCCTTAGCTACATATATCATACTAACCTTTGGTAATGGATATTTTTATGCTTTGGGAATTTATGACAAACTAAATAAACACTGTGAGTCTTCTCTGTCTTCTCTACCTTCATCCCACTCTCAGTCCTCCCTTTTCATCAAGGTAAGGCTTTGAGCGAACACCAGCCTAATCAAACTCAATACTACAAATTTACTGTTTGTCTAGATTGCATTTCCAGGATAGGGAGGACATAGTATTTTGGTTTGCATACTTATATTTGAGTTTTAGACATGTAGATTTTAGAAGGAAATAAATAATAGGTATTACTTATAAAGAAAAATATGAGATAAAGGAAAAGGATATTCAGAAGGTTGGGTAATATTAATAGAAGAGTTAAATGAAAAAATAATGCCAAAAAGTAATTGATTCTGCTGTGAACTTATTTTAATTTGGTTAATCCTCTTGACAGTTCATTAGTGGAGACAAATGAAGACAAGGAGATATACACATTGTCATTAATTAAAAGGTGACTTTGAAGTACCAGTGACAATCACTCTGTATAACCAAGGTATGGCTTAGAATATCGCATTACACTTCAAAGGGACCATAGAAATCATTTAGCTCAACCGCTTCCTCTCAAAGAGAACTTATTTACCATGCCCAGTGTCCCTTGGTGACAGCTGGGGGAAAACCGGGTCTTTTGTTTCCCAAATCAATGTGCTTTCTGTCACCCTCCGTCTTGATTCCCTGAAAAATCTAATAATGATGCAAAGATGCCTTCCATGTTGAAAACGTATGTATCTTTACATTTTTCTCCATAGCTCTTGCAGATCCTATCATTGTTTTCAGCTCCCTCTCAGATTCTTGTATCTCAAAACCTTCCTTTCACAGGCTGGCTTACCTTCTGTTTGCATCTCAACTGGTTTATATTTAGGCCACATTTTGAAGCAGAATTTTGATGCTAAACTGAAGATAGAGTTTATGCAGTCTGAGGCATTTTCTCTAACCTTCCCGACTTGTGATTCACTTGTTACCCAGCAGCTGCCCAAGTGTCACACTGGTGCTCCTTCCCTTCTCATGCCCAGGCAGATCCTGCAACCAGTACTCTTCAGGGTGGCTGCACTGGCCACTTTGCCCAGCATTGGTGATTTTATCTTGCTATTTATGGCTTCTGGGCAATACTGATACAGCTAGCCCTGAAAACTCATTAATTTTTTTTAACTTTGGACTTCCTTTACCGGTGATTGGGAGATCCAGATAAATTAACCTTTCATTTGGAATGCTTTAAAGGGGGAAACATAAATGAAGTAGAAATACTTTATTGAACAAAACCTTCATTGTAGAAAACAAACCCATTGTTGAGAAATGTCTTGTCTCTGGGAAATTATGAAAATCCCACCAAATAGGCAGCCTATTAAGAGGTCAATAAAATAAAAAACATGTAGCTTTTGGTTTTAATATTATTACTTGTCCAGTTTTTAGCTTAACCCCATTTTATCAGCAAACTCTCCTCTCCATATTAAAACACTGGTTTAAAATCTTTAAAAAAAAAGGGCAGCCCCGGTGGCGCAGCGGTTTAGCGCCGCCTGCAGCCCAGGGTGTGATCCTGGAGACCCTGGATCAAGTCCCACGTCAGGCTCTCTGCATGGAGCCTGCTTCTCCCTCTGCCTGTGTCTCTGCCTCTCTCTCTCTCTGTGTCTCTATGAATAAATAAATAAAATATTTAAAAAAAAATAAAACACTGGTTTGTAGTGTTTTAATTTTAATTCTAGTGCATGTTAGAATTATCGGGAATCTCTATTTTAACAAACATTTCCTTGTAACTCTAATTAGAAACTCCTGTTGAATAAAGCACTGTTATCTAGCACAGCTTTTTAAATGCAAACAAAATCGACATTTGTACTTACTGTTCAAGAGGTCCAGATCATTTAATTAAAATAAAAAGATGTTGATGCCAAAGTATTTAATTAATATGAAGCATTTCAATGCCATAAACCAGGTTTCTAAGATGGAATGCTTAATAGGTCAATATGCTGAACTAAAAAATGTGAAGTCTTTTGACAAAACTATAAGAAATGATTTTAACTCCCTTAGACTGATGTTTTCTACTTTCTGGTTTTCTCTGGAGCACAACATAGTGAGGAAGATATGAAACACCATGTCTGTTAGGGCCATGTAGCATCAATTAGCTCTGGGAACTACAGATGGAATACTCTTGCCTTACCAGTTGCACAGACATACATTCAGTTAAGTCACTGCAAGAGAATTAGAAACAGTGAACGGATTAGCACCAGCTATCATCACTAAAGGAAAAGTGCCAATAGTACATGCTTTTCACACTGTATTTTTAGTGATAATTTATCAAAATATATTGTTGCTTAATCTTCATGACTTTCAGTAGTCCTAACAACAAATCTTACAGATGTGATAGTATTCATCCATGAGTACCCTCTGAATCCCTAATTTACTGCTATAAAATTTGCTTCCAGGACCTCTTGATGAAGTTTACTTTCCGAGGTAGGAATGTGGAAGAATGAATTATTTGATATTCTTGGTGTTTCAAGAGTGAAACCCTGAATATTTGGTTTGACAAGATGACATTCAAGGATTTTGTGTTGTTGCTTTTTAGATGCTTGGAAAGGATGCTTATAGAGAGCAGTATGTAGCTCCATCTATAAATGAGCCAAACTGCAATTATTAAAAGGAGTTCACATCTTGGAATGTCCCCTTGCCTTTTTACTCACTTTTAAAAGGAGAAGAACACAGCAAGCTGCATCCCTTAAAGAATTCACCAAGCAAAGCAAAGGATAAAGGGCATAATTCATGGGCTCAATATCAGTGATAGACCAAAACTAGAGGGGAAGTGAGAAAGCTGGGCACTGACGATTGACTGCAGGGAAGCGGCTATGTGAGGTGAGCCTGACATTCCACATGGTGGACCTGCAGACAACCAGAGATAGAATGAGGAAATGTCACAGCTGATTCCCCAGAGCCCTTTCTTTCAGAGCTGCAAAACCCTTCCTGCTCTAAAGCAACCTGACACTTCTGAGGAAATGCAGAGTTCACTCATGGCAGCAGAGGTTCCTTTAGTCTTTTCCTTGATCATTGGTTCTGTGATCCAATACTGCCCTATCTTGTCCCAGCTAATCAAGAGGAACCTGCAAAGGGTGAGGTTGGCCAGTGTGGCACACAGGTGTGCCTTGGGCACCCACGTGGAAAACCACCCTGCTAAGGAACATTCTGCACACGGTGCTAGGTTTCTGACATAATTTGCAAAGAAAACTGCTAACTTAAAATGCATATTTTTTCCAAAATATTAAATTATTTTTATGAACACAGATTGGTCCATTCTGTTCCCAGTGATTTCCAGCAATAATTACAAGATGTAATACCCTCCCCTATGAGAGGAAATTCTTTTGACGGTCAATTGATCTTTACCCAGCAAAAAGATAGCAAGCATACTAGGGATTGTTGATGGTAATTCTACTGTATAATGCTTAATAATGTCACTAATTGGGCAGCTCAGGTGACTCAGCAGGTTGGCGCCGCCTTCAGCCCGGGGCGTGACCCTGGAGACCCGGGATCGAGTCCCGCGTTGGGCTCCCTGCATGGAGCCTGCTTCTCCCTCTGCCTGTCTTTGCCTCTCTCTCTCTCTCTCTGCCTTTCATGAATAAATAAATAAAATCTTAAAAAAAAAATACCATGGAGAGTTGGAACAAATCATCTTGCGATTTATGTAGAATCAGAAAAGACCCCAAATAGCCAGGGGAATATTAAAGAAAACCAGAGCTGGGGGCATCACAATGTCAGATTTCAGGTTGTACTACAAAGCTGTGATCATCAAGACAGTGTGGTACTGGCACAAAAACAGACACATAGATCGATTGAACAGAATAGAAAACCCAGAAATGGGCCCTCAACTCTATGGCCAACTAATATTTGACAACGCAGGAAAGACTATCCACTGGAAAAAGGACAGTTTCTTCAATAAATGATGTTGGGAAAATTGGACAGCCACATGCAGAAGAATGAAACTAGACCATTTTCTTACACCAGACACAAAGATACACTCAAAATGGATAAAAGATCTAAATGTGAGACAAGAATCCATCAAAATCCTAGAGGAGAACACAGGCAACACCCTTTTTGAACTTGGCCACAGCAACTTCTTGCAAGATACATCCATGAAGGCAAGAGAAACAAAAGCAAAAATGAATTACTGGGACTTCATCAAGATAAAAAGCTTCTGCACAGCAAAAGAAACAGTCAAGAAAACTAAAAGACAACCTACAGAATGGGAGAAGATATTTGCAAATGACATATCAGATAAAGAAAGGGCTGGTACCCAAGATCTATAAAGAACTTATTAAACTCAACACCCAAGAAACAAACAATCCAATCATGAAATGGGCAAAGGACATGAACAGAAACCTCACAGAAGAAGACATCGACATGGCCAACAAGCACAGGAGAAAATGCTCCGCATCACTTGCCATCAGGGAAATACAAATCAAAACCACAATGAGATACCACCTCACACCAGTGAGAATGGGGAAATTAACAAGACAGGAAACAACAAATGTTGGAGAGGATGTGGAGAAAGGGGAACCCTCTTACACTGTTGGTGGGAATGTGAACTGGTGCAGCCACTCTGGAAAACTGTGTGGAGGTTCCTCAAAGAGTTAAAAATAGACCTGCCCTACGACCCAGCAATTGCACTGCTGGGGATTTACCCCAAAGATACAGATGCAGTGAAACACCGGCACACCTGCACCCCAGTGTTTCTAGCAGCAGTGTCCACAATAGCCAAACTGTGGAAGGAGCCTCGGTGTCCATCGAAAGATGAATGGATAAAGAAGATGTGGTCTATGTATACAATGGAATATTCCTCAGCCATTAGAAATGACAAATACCCACCATTTGCTTCAACGTGGATGGAACTGGAGGGTATTATGCTGAATGAAGTTAAGTCAGTCGGAGAAGGACAAACACTATATGGTCTCATTCATTTGGGGAATATAAAAAATAGTGAAAGGGAATAAAGGGAAAGCAGAGAAAATGAGTGAAAATATCAGAGAGGGTGACAGAGCATGAGAGACTCCTAACTCTGGGAAGTGAACAAGGGGTTGTGGAAAGGGAGGTGGGCAGGGGATTGGGGTGACTGTATGATGGGCACTGAAGGGGGCACTTGAGGGGATGAGCACTGGGTATATGCTATATGTTGGCAAATTAAACTCCAATAAAAAAAATAAAAATAAATTGGCCAAAAAGTGGAACGCTGACGACACCAAATGCTAGTAAGGATATGAAGCAATAGGAACTCTCATCTGTTGCTAATGGGAATACATAAGGGTAAGTTACTCTGGAAGACAGTTTGACAGTTTTTTGCAAAACTAAATATATTCTTACCATACAATCTAGCAATCGCACTCCTTGGCATTTACACAAAGGAGTTGAAAACATATGTCCATACAAATCTTGCACAAGGATGTTTATAGCAACTTTATTCATAATTGCCCAAACTTGGAAGCAGCTAAGATGTCCCTCAGTAGGTGAATGGATAAGTTATGGTACATCCAGACATTTGAGTATTGTTTACTCAGTGATAAAAAGAAATGAGCTATCAGGGCATGCAAAGACCTAGAGAAACCTAGTCTCCATATTACCAAGTTAAAGCAGGCAATCTGAAAAGACTATGTACTATATGATTCCAGCTGTATAATTCCAACTATAATATAATATATTCTGAGGAAGAGGCCAAATTATGGAGACAGTAAAAAGATTAGTGATAGGCAGAGATTGAGGTGGTGGGGGCAGGGAAAGGAGAGATAAATAGGCAAGGAAGAAGATTTTTAGGGTAATTAAAATACTCTATAGGAGACCATAATGATGGATACATGTCTTTATACTTTTGTCCAAACCCATGGGGTATACAATATGTAAACAGTAATGTAAACTATGAATTTTGGGTGATTATGATGTATCAATGTAGGTTAATCAATTGTAACAGTGTACCACTTGGGTTAGGGATGTTGATAATAGGAGAAGCGATGTGTGTGTGAGTAGGGGACTATATGGGAAATCTCTGTACCTTCCACTCAATTTTGCTCTGAACCTTAAATTGCTCTAAAAAAATGAGCCTTAATAAAACAAAAATGCCTACAGAATTTGCACGACATCTATCCATATTTAGTAAAACCATCCCCTCACCCTATTACTTAAATACAAATTTACTTTCACACCTCTACTGTCTAGGTCAAAAACATTCAAATCTTTTGCTAAATAAATGCTGTCCTCAAGCATGAAATGCCAAGCAAATCACACAAAGAGAGACAAGTACATCTTCTTTGACTTCTCTGGGGTAATCCTGATATGTGTCAAATTATCCACAAGTTTTATGAGTGAAGAATATTTTTTAGAACCTGTGTTAAATCATGTTATTAATTGCAAAGGGCAAAAAGAAAAAAGAAAAAGGAAAGAGGACGTTAACTAGCTAGTTAACATTAGTGATAGATGTCTTAAATCTCTTCTCTCATTTAATCTTCAAAATCATCGGTCTTTGCCTTGCAAAAAAAAAATGGGAATGGGAGAGGACCTCCAGATAATTCCTTATTTAGGCTCAGCCCCCTTCAAACCCAGGTGACCCCTAAGTACATATTCTTAAAGTGACACCCCAACACCTCTCAGAAAGTATGAAAGTAGACATGTGGGCATGTAGTAATGGTCGATGGGAATCAGTTCTATGGTGCTGAAAATGAGAAATCACATAGACATGAGAGATACCTGAGCTGCATAATTTAGTGGCCATCATTTGGTGAATTTATTATTCATTTTTGTTTTCAATACTCAGAAGATGGTTAGCTTCATCTGTTATTTTCCTAGGACATTGAAGTTCAGTTGGCTGATAGAATCTCACAAGACTAAAGATAGTTGCGTAGTATTACCATGTGGGTGTGGAAGAGCAGTGGTTGGCAAAAACAATGAACTATATTAACTCTGATTAAATCTGGGCTATAGGATAGCTCCTGAAAGTTATCATAGGGAATTTAAACTGTGTTCTCTCTTTCTGTCAGACTATTTTGCTTCTTAAAAAATTTTTCCCCAGAAAAATCAATCTCAAGATTAGTTTTTAAAGTGTAATCTTTGGTCTTTTTTATATTCGTATTAAAATTTCTAAATTTGTTTATGAATAGGTTCTGCTGAAGAAAAGACAGTCTGTGCTCTTTTCAGTACTAAGATGCATCATGAGAGTTTTCACTTATTACTCAATAATTTTCTGATTCTGTTATTCTTAGCTTTAATTTTGCATTAAGGAAGTTTAAAGTTAAATCTTGACTTCAGATTGCTCTCTTCTCACTACTTTTTATTGGCTTTTTTTGCCCAAAATAGAATAGCAAAATGCTGTAGAAGCCCAAAGTAATCAAACTTGAGTTGACTAAATTCTACACTAAATTCAAAGTTTCTATCTACTTAAATCATGCAATATGGGTCTCCTGTACAATATTTGTAGTGAAAGTGTTAAAGAATTTGGTACACAGCTTGCTTTAGTATTTGTGTCCACTTGAAGTAAATTTAAAGAGATCTGGAAGGCTTGTTTCATTACAGAGTGTTTTTTGTTTTGTTTTTTTTGAATTCAGCTGAGCTATGTCTCAATAGGAGTCATATACCTCCATCTTGTGGCTCAGTCGTAAAATTCCCATGCTATCTATATTTTTTCCAAGATATCCTGATTTTGTAGTAAGTTTCAAATTCCCAGTCTTTTAGTGAATAGCATAATTACATTGAAAATGTGTTTAAGATTCAGGTAAAAATGAATGGTATTTAAATAATTAATGGCTTTTAGGAAGTTAAGCATTATCTCAACTGTTCCTAAAAGTCACTAATAATCATGCAACACAAATCTATTCTCTTGGCCAGTGAAAAAGCCTTTCTTCCTATTCCCTAAAGTGAAAAAAGAGTTTCTTTTGCATTATTTTTTTCCTAATTTCATTTCACAGTGATGCATTCACAACTCTTTTTGGAATTCCATTTTATTGGACTAGGTATTTAGTAAGGAACAAGATCAAAAGGTTTATTTAAACCCTGGATATGTTATTGCTTTGCTTTCTCACAAGCTACTAAATTCATTCCTTTATTAGAGAAATATTTTTATTTTAGATTAATCTGGTCAGTTTTCTTTCTTAAGAATCAATACTGACATTTATTCAACATGCACAAAATGGGGATTATGATAGTTCTTTCTTTAGAATACTCATGAAATCTGCAATTATATATTTTAGTGTCGTTTATTATTTAACTCAATTTATTGTGGACTTTTCTTTTAATCGTTAATCATCCTCTCCCTGCATTCTGCATTCCAGAATCACTACTCTGTGCTAACTCTGGCTGTACTCTCAAATGATCTTTTCAAAAGGACAGCTGAGACTTATGTTTATTTTTTAAAATGATGAATTTATGAGCCCTGTGTTTGAATAGAATCTTATTATTTGTCAAATCCAGCCATCTAATGAAAGAGGCAATCCCTCTTATTGTACATCTGATTGAACTTAGTGTTGGGGAGGTTAGTGGTCTAGCACTGTTCCTGATTACATGTTGCATATCATGGCTAAATTCTCAATCTTGCTAGGCTGATACTCATGAAGACCTTCATATTGTTATAATGTGAACTTCTTACTGTAATGAATTTTTGTTTTTATTCCTTTTTTTTTTAATTTGATATGTCTCATCCGTGTCTCAGAATTATTTCAAGTGATTTGGGGTACATGTTAATTAGGATTTTCTAATTCTCTGTCACCTTCTATTAAAAGAACAAGTTCCCATCATTGTTCATTGTCTCTATGTTAATTGCCTCAGAGATTATAGCCTTGCACTTTGTTGTTTTGGTTCATTCATTCTTTTGAGTCATGTTGTCGTGCCCCAGATCGCGAATCCGAGAAACCCCCGAGGAGCCGCCCCGATGCAAACACACGGGCCTGGGTCCAGGTGCGCCCGACGCAGGGAGCAGGGACCTGGCCCCCGAGGCTAAGAGGCGCCGCAGCTCTACGGGGCCCGGGGCCCGCGGGACTGTCCATGGGCGGAAAGTTGCCCGGTCCCGTGGGCCCGCACGCAGGGGCCCCGCGTGGCCCCTTACCCCGCAGCAGCCCCGGATCCGCGCGGCTTCGGGGCACAAGGCGGGGCTGCGTGGCTGCGGGCCGGGGCCGGGGCCGGGGCCGGGAGGGGTGCCCGGCGGCTCGACAGGGTGGGCAGCGCCGTGGGCAGTAAGCAGGGCCTGTGGGGTCGCGGGGGGGGGGGGGGGGGGGGCGGGGCCGCACCGAAGGGAGCCGGTCCTGCTGCTCCGCCAGGCCTGGGACTTCGGTTCAACGTCCTGGGTCCCACAATGTGACGCACTCTAGCTATTGTTCATTGTCTAGTAAAATTTTCACTTTGGAGAAGTGAAGAAAAATATATTCTCCATTAAAAGAACAATGAATTATTTTCCAAAATGGTAACATATCACTCTGAGAAGTAAATGCCTCTTCCCTTTTCAGAGGCGGGCTGCTGATAATTTGAGGAGACATCACCAATATCAAGTAAGATATTCTATTGTATCTTGAAATTTGCATTAAAATGAAGTCCAGTCTCCTCTTCAGAACTGACTCAAAAGAAAAATCATATTTATGCATTGAATATCCATTGTGTTTTGACGTGTCTCAGGAGGTCATGAGGAACCTGGTGAAGCGATACGTTGCTGCAATGATCAGAGATGCCAAAACTGAAGAAGGTTTGACAGAAGAGAACTTTAAGGTAATCATTTTCATCCTCATCACCAAGAGGGTTCTGCAGAGCATAACACCAGACACAGCACATTTAAAATCAGAACTGGAAACTCAGCCATGTGTTCCAGCAAGCCCATGTGTCTTCTCCTCCTCCTCCTCCTCCTCCTCCTCCTCCTCCTTCTTTCTTCTTTTTCTTTTTCTTCTTCTTCTTCTTCTTCTTCTTCTTCTTCTTCTTCTTCTTCTTCTTCTTCTTCTTCTTCTTCTTCTTCTTCTTCTTCTTCTTCTTCGATTTATTTATTTTAGAGAGAAAAAGTGAGGGAGGGAAAGCAGAGAGAGAGAGAGAGAGAGAGAAAATCTCAAGGTAGACTCCCCACCAAGCACAGAGCCCAACATAGGGCTGGATCCCACAACCCTGAGATTATGACCTGAGGAGCCAAAATTAAGAGCCAGATGCTTAACTGACTGAGCCACCCAGGCACTCCTTCTTACTTTTAAATTCAAGGCTATTTACGTGGTTATTTTTTAAGTGGTGAAATTTCTTCTCAAAATAGATTGTAAGAATTTTTAACCTTCAGCATGGAGGGGACTTACAGTTGGATGCAGAGAAAATCCTAATGGCAAGTGGCATTTGGACTTGCTGATCCTAGTAACATCCTAATGAGCTTTAGTTTTTGAAATTTCAGTCTTATATTTGAACCTGAAACATTTAGTAACTAAGATGCTAAAAACAATAACAAAAGCCCTCTTTATGCCCTGCACAGCTTTGGTAGCAGAAATTAGGTAGCAGAAAGGTTTGCCCTTAATTATAGCTTACAAACTTAGCCTTTTTCCCTGAGTTTTAATTTTATCAGAAGAGGTAGGTGGAATACCTGTAATATATACGCTTGCATCATGTGTATAAAATACCTTTGCTATTTTGCCTGAGTTCTTAAAGGTTTTGGAAGAATGAGCAAAGTCAATACTATCTTACAGGCAAAAACAAATGAGTAAAAGAAACCCTGCAGAAGACTCTTTAACAGTGAAAAGCAGCAGATCTGACAAGAGAATAAAGATAAGCAGCTGGTGAGGCAAGAAGGTAGATGAATTGCAAAATGGAAAGCACAGATTGAAAGTTGTCCAGCATTCCAAATGTTCTTTGCAACCACAACATCCAAGTTTTGTAGTTAAATAATCCATGGTGCTTTGGGAGATAGGCTGGAGGCAGAAGGCCCCCAGGAAAGCCATCATTAGAATAGGACTGAGAATTCAGTTGTCCAAGAAGATAAAAGTAAAGGATGAATCTATGAAAGGTTGTCTGATCTAAAGCAATTTGCAAGATTTAGTAACTGACCCAGATGCTGAAATAAATTCAACTCCAAGGTAGTAAACAATAGAAGGTAATTGCTAACTCTTGGAAGGCTAGACTCCGCTTTAATTATTTTATTTTAGATAGCTCTCTGAACAGCAGAATGTGCTAATATTAAAAATCTCCTAAAAATGCATCCCCGAGAGAATGAGAGGTGACTTGAAAGTAGATGAAAATTTTGGAGAAGAAGGATTTGAAACTGTAGTCCCACAGAAATCCAGTATACTCTTGTTTCTTTTTGCATCAACCTGAGGAAGTCTCCTTGTTACTACTGAGCTCCAACAGGGAAATAGGAGGGTGTCAAAATGATTCATGTGCCAGAGAGAGAACCGAAGCACAGTGGAATCCTAGCTCTTAAAAATGAGTGAAAACTGGGACATCTAGGTGGCTCAGTGGTTGATTGTCTGCCTTCGGCTCAGGTGGTGATCCTGGGGTCCTGGGATAGAGTCCCCCATCAGGCTTCCCATAGGGAGCCTGCTTCTCCTTCTGCTTATGTCTTTGTCTGTCATGAATAAATAAATAAAATCTTCTAAAAAATGAGTGAAAACCCATTAGAGCCATATATGAAATGTGCTCATGATGTTTCCTGATGTGTATCTGTTTAGTCATTTTACATTTGTGTATGTGAATTAAAATCACTTTTAATTATTTTTATTTTATTATTTTTTATCCTTTTACTTTATTGGAGTTCAGTTTGCCAACATACAGCATATCACCCGGTGCTTATCCTGTCAAGTGCCCACATCAGTGCCCATCACCCAGTAACCCCAACCCCCCCACCCACCTCCTTTTCCACTACCCCTTGTGTGTTTCCCAGAGTTAGGAGTCTCTCATGATTTGTCACCCTCACTGATATTTTCACTCATTTTTTTCTCCTTTCCCCTTTATTTCCTTTCACTATTATTTATATTCCCCAAATGAATGAGACCATATAATGTTTGTCCTTCTCCGGCTGACTTACTTCACTCAGCATAATACTCTACAGTTCCATCCACATTGAAGCAAATGGTAGGTATTTGTCATTTCTAATGGCTAATATTCCATTTTACATTTCCACTTAGGAACTAAAGCAAGACATTTCCAGTTTCCGCTTTGAAGTCCTGGGTTTACTACGAGGAAGCAAATTCTCGACGGTACAGTCAGCTCAGGCTTCGAAGGAGCCCTCCAATTCCGCCGACTCCGATGAAAAGAGTGATAATGAAGGTAGTAGCAAGGACAAGAGAAAGAACTTCAGCCTGTTTGATTTAACCACTCTGATTCACCCCCGATCAGCAGCAATTGCCTCCGAAAGACACAACATCAGCAATGGCTCTGCCCTGGTGGTGCAAGAGCCCCCCAGGGAGAAGCAGAGAAAAGTGAATTTTGTGACCGATATAAAAAATTTTGGGTTGTTTCATAGACGATCAAAACAAAACGCTGCTGAGCAAAATGCAAACCAAATCTTTTCTGTTTCAGAAGAAGTTACTCGTCAACAGGCCGAAAGACCACTGGAGAGAAATATTCAACTGGAATCCCGAGGATTGGCTTCACGGGGTGACTTGAACATCCCTGGTCTCAGTGAACAATGTATATTAGTGGACCATCGAGAAAGGAATACGGACTGCCTGGGTTTACAGGTGGGCAAGAGAGTGTGTTCCTTCAAGTCAGAGAAGGTGGTGGTGGAGGACACTGTTCCCATAATACCAAAGGAGAAGCATGCAAAGGAAGAGGACTCTAGTATAGACTATGATGTGAACCTCACAGACACAGTCACCCATGAAGATTATGTGACCACAAGACTGTGATACTTGAAGGCAGAAGCATGGGTTATATGTATACATATTTGCCATAGTGCTCTGGGTAGGGGGAGATGTTTGAAGTAAACTAGCAAACGCTAACTTCCACTTTATAGCATTTATCAACTGTGGCATATTAACGTGTAACATGTTTAAATAAGGCAAAGGCTATCAAAAACCCTGGTTTTGTAGCCAGCTTTTGCTTTCACAATTTGTTTTACCATTTTTTGTTGTTGTTGTTGATAAATAAACCTTGTATTCTTGTACTGTTGCAATAATCCACAGGAAGTTTTTAGCTCTCTTTCTCAACTAAAACAAATGCAACTTATTTCATGTGGTAGTGGACTCCTATCATAGATACTTTTATGTGCAAAAAAATGATGGAGCTGAGATATTAGAGCTTTTCATAATTTTTTAAGCTCTCTAGAGATGGTTCCTCATCAAGGGCTTTTCGGTAGCCCTACAGTTTGGCTTTAATACACAATATTCCCAAATTATTTCTTCACATATAAAATAATTACAAATTAAAGCAAGCAAGCCTTCTTCTCATGGAGTCATGATCAAACTCCCTCTCAAAATGAAAGTCAAATGCACTTGGAGTTTTAGGTTGCCCAGTTTTTCCTTTCAGTAAGTAAAATAAATGTCTGTCTTAATAAATATTGATGATTGATTATTTTTAATGAGATTTGGTCATGACAAAAGTTTTATTTAAGTTTTTTTTAATGACCTTTTTTACGTTCAAATGCTGGTCAGTACAAATACCAGGCTTGGTGAATAACAGAATTTCAAAATGTGGCAAACGTTCTCAGCACTAGAAAAGAATAACAATGAATTAGAATAGTTAATGCACCTCCAATGAAGCCAGATGATTGCATTCTCATAATATCCAGATGAAAATAAATTCATCCTAAAGCCTAAATCTAAGCAAAGTTATTTTCAATCAGTGTGACATTGTTGCCAATTCAAAATAAGTACAAACACCTAATAGTTTCCTCATCTTCTGCCCAGTGACTGGTACATATTTTATTTATTTATTTATTTATTTTTATTTATGATAGTCACAGAGAGAGAGAGAGAGAGGCAGAGACATAGGCAGAGGGAGAAGCAGGCTCCATGCACCGGGACCCCGACGTGGGATTCGATCCCGGGTCTGCAGGATCGCGCCCTGGGCCAAAGGCAGGCGCTAAACCGCTGCGCCACCCAGGGATCCCTGGTACATATTTCTTTAAAATTAAAATCACCCCAAATCATTATTAATTTTAGCAGCAGCTGTAGATATAAAGCTTTCCCTTAAGGGATAACATTCTTAATTATTGTTTCTTCTGTTGTTTTCAATGTAATCTAGCTTATATTACACTTACTCACTGAACCACTAAAAAGAAAATGTTTTTACCTGATATAAAAGGGCACTGGCAACTTCATAAAGTTTACATTATGTAGCTTGTGTCTATTTAAGCCACCATGGAAATAGAAGTTCCTTCACCACATGCAATTAGCATTTATTTCAAATTGATAGAAAGATGCTGAGTTCATTTTACATGAGAAATTACCTCCATGGACTAGACAAATTGCACATGATTTAGCATTGACCCAAAACTGTATAGTATTACAAAACCCAGTTTCTGATTATGATATATTGAAAATAAGGAATAATAGCAGTAACAGTGCCAGCCACTGTTCTCTGTGCAATGCAAGTATTAACATGTATGTAACTACTCACAACAATCCTCTGAAGAAACTACTGTTCTTATTCCCACTTTTTAGACAAAACAGAAGTAAGAACTGATTAGGTGAAGGTTCACAGCTAATGAATGGATCTCTGATGGATCCTCCAGGGCCATGCCGTAACTACTATATGTGTGTGCTGCCTCTCAGAAAACATCAACAAGACCAAGCAAAAACTGTGCACATATAAAGGCTACTATTGCTGCTTTTGAAATGGTATATTTTGAGAGAAAATGAATTTAGTAAACTCCATAAATCTGTGTTCCCTCCTTTATAGCAAGAGAGTGCAGAAAATTAAAGACATATGTCATTCTTTAGACTCAATCAAATTATAGAAATTAGATTTATATAATCTAATTATAGATTAGATTTGGCCTGGTAGGTTTGAAGACGCACAATAGGGCTAGTGCATATTCCCACTACATCAAGTGCACCTTAATCTCAAGTATGTTAGGACTCACAATAAGCCCTGGGCAGTGTGAAATACCCAATGATTCTAAGTCAGACATACAGTAGTAAGGGAACATAGACTTATTCTCGACATTTGGGGTATTTTCCAATGATTCCATTTTGCTGCTTCTGTTATTAATCTTTTCCAAAGTAAAAATCATATACATCACCATTATACATGCTTTACCAAGATTTAATTTCAAATGTCCTCTGTTCTTTAAAATAACACCACCAACAATAAAAGAAACAATAAAAAAATGTTCCCAACAGTTTTTTATATCAAGGGTTAGGATGCTGGTATTTTCCAGGTAAACATGATGATAACAGAGGGATTTACTTGGAGCCAATAACACTGTGCTTCCCATGTTCTGAAAATGATGGTTTTTAACAACCTTCAGATGTCACTGACAGATGCATTTATGAGTTTAAACAAAATATTGGGTATTGTTCGTACAATATGTTCTAGGATTGAACATTATTCTTTTTTTTGGATTGAACATTATTCTAAATATGTAGTGACATTAAGTAGCATTAATGAAGATGAACAGTAGGGAAAGAATAAAACATAAAACAGGATTGCAAATAGAAGGATGGTATTTTTTGAGGTCTTTAAATGAGTAATTTGGGGTTTCCTTTCATTTCCATTCATATTTATATGAAAATAAATTCCTAAACACCAAAGAGAGGTTTGAAATCACACCTTCATTTGTATAAATAATGTTTCTTATGTTTCATGTCCTTCCGACCTTGCTCACTTTTACTTATTTATTTATTGCCAGGGTTAGGTGGAAGAATGTCTATAAAATTCAGCTTAACTTTAACAAAACTAGGTTATATTCACAGTACTTGATCTATTTTGGAAAACCCATTTACAAGAAAAAATGTTATGAAGATTACCTCACCATTTGTGATAGAGGTATTCCTGAATTCTGTGTAAATAATTCTGTATTAACTTCAGTAGGGAAACTGACTATGTAAAAAAAAGAAAAAAAGAAAAAAATGGTAGTGAATTATTTTGTAAAATGATTAATTATTTTTCAATGTGATAATCATTCTCAAAATGTAACTGTTTCTTAAGTTGGATATTTGTATATCAAATTTTCTTAAAGTAGATATTTTACTTATTGGCTGACAATTAAAATACTTCAAAAGCATACCCACTTTCTTGCCTTGACCTGGATAGCAACTTGATATATTTTAGTAGTGGAACACACAAATCCAAACAATGAAATATCTTGGATAACTATTGAAGCGTAAAGAAAGAAATTTATCATTTTATTCTCAAAGAAGCAGTCAATTTTCCAACCAGTGTAGAAGGAATATGGGTAACCAATGATATAAAAATGCACTCCTCTAATATTCAACAACCCTTACTAATTCTGGGATTTAGTTGAGTGAATGATGGTCCAGTCCCATGACGTTTTGTTGAAGATGAGAAAGATACCAAGTACTGAAATCTGTCCATTCTTAGTTATTGCGCATTGTGTTTGTAGCACAACAGTTTAGACAGTACCCCTAAAAATCAGGTGGGCTAAAACCATCCGTGTGACCCTGTCAGTATATTTACAATGACACAAGTTTTTAAAGAGACAAATTTATTAATATATTCACCATTTTGAAAATTATTTCTTCAGTTTAGCTTTAGTACATTTTTCCTTATCTTATTTCCCCAAAATTCAGACCCCAAGTAATTTACATTTAGAAATTACTCTCTGGAAGTCTCCTTAAATTCAATTTCAAATATATCATTCTAATTATTTCACTATATATTACAATGAACTTTGTTCATATAGTGTTACCACATGACTTTAGAAAAAGTTTTGGAACATATTTAGTTCTCTAGAGATAACCAGAAAAACTAAGGTTTGGGGCATTTGTGGCAATTATCCAAATTTACCCTGCTACACAGTAATTGAGTTGGAGCTTGAAGAAAAACTCTTCATGTAAATATTCAGATGAGATACTGGGTCATAAATGTCTTGGCTAAGGAATTTTTATTTTTGTGGAATTTTGTCTTCTTTGTCCTCTCCTTCAGTAGAAAATATTTATAGTCATTCAAACTTGCCACAGCCCAAATTCAGAAGATACTACCTTTTTATCTTTATAAAATTGTGTTCACAGATTTTTTTAGAAGCCAGTGTCTTACCATTTTCTAAGAAATGCAGTTCATCGTTTTCACTTCAACTGTAGATTTTGTGATAATTCTATACACAGTCTGGTAGTAACGTCTGAAAAAATTAAGCCTTCTCGAATGAAGAATTATGAATGAGTTGGAAAATGCGAAGCTGACCCAAGATTGAGACCATGAGACTAGGGCCAAATATGGCCATGCCATCAATGAGTTGACAAATAGTGAAGTTGTCTCTGCCAGTGTAATTTATCAGTAGCAAAACCATCAGCTTCCTCTAAAGTTGCACTGTCCAAAATGGTAGCTACTATTGACATATAGCTAAGCACCTGAAATATCTGAAAGTGTAAAACACACACTGGATTTCCAGGACTTAGTATGAAAACAATGTAAAGTATCTCATTAATATTTACATTGCTTACTTGTTGAAATGATAATATTTTGGATGCAGTGGGTTAAAATATATGAATTAAATTAGTTTCATGTTTCTTTTTACTTTTTAATGTAGGTACTAAAAAATTTTTAAAATACATATGTGACTCGTGTTTGTAACTTGCAGTACATTTCTATTGAACATTGATGCTCTGAGGCATCCCTATTTGTTTCACTCAATACATGTATGTATTTCCACCATTGAATTTCATAGGTGAAACTTATGTATTCAACTATTCAAAAAATACTGTTTTTGTTCAACTAAAATTTGCTGTCTCTCCTTGATTCCCAATCCTAATGGAATTACTGCAATAAGTTGCTGTTTTTCATGTTTTTTCCTTGCCTTTGCAAATATATTAATGTATATCATAAAATATACAAGGAATAATATATTAATACATAAAATTTATAATATAAATAAATATATAAATATATGTATAGGTTATGGTTTTTTATTGGTTTTATCAAGACTGGAATTTATAATATACCTATAATTTAGTAACTTTTGTTTTTTTATCTAACAGTATCTTGGAAGACTTCTGTAGAGCTGTTTAATATAGCAAAGTTATTCGAACCCACTTAAAAAAAATTCTTCATTAGTCATTTTTACCTACTGAAATGCATTCATACAGTGTTGCTACGACAACTACGGAAGAACTACTACTGGATCAACCATTAGGTTTTGAGGAGTATTTGAGAGACAGCAAGGTGTTTTTAAAAGACCAATATGTTCACTTCTCTTCTCTGTTCACTCTCTTGAGGAAATGTCTATTTTCCTTGTGATTAAGTAAAGATTCCATAGTATGATCTTTATAAAGTGGCCCCATTTTATGGGCCTAGTATCATCCTCATGTACATACTTGACTTCAGCCATTCTGGATTTCTATTACCTGTTTAAGACTTTGGCAAGACTCATCTTTCCCAACATGAGCAAATAGTGTTCCTTCAGGATTGGATCATAACTAGACCAAAATTTTATTACTTTACAGAATTCTCTTTAATCAAGACTTTTAATTAATTCTAATTGATCTATTTTTATGGTTTCCCTTAGGTCTAATGGTTTTACCCGATATATTTTTTCCTAAAGATTTTCCTTTCCTGAACCTGCAGAGAACAAGCCAGGTTTCCCCACTCTGGGAATAAGAGGTTATCTGCATTGACTTCATTTCAGAACATCAATATACTTGGATGTTTAATTTACTTCCAGGAGATAACTATGTGTTGCTTCAGCATTCAGAATGCAAAATGCCCTGGTTGTCTGGGGGCAAGGCAGAAAACTGATATCTTTACATAGCTGCTGTGCAGTGACTATAAATCGAGCATTTCACTTGTTTACTTCTCACTTGCTGATATTTGAAACTTCTGGATGGAAATATCCCATCTATCTCTAAAATATTGAACTGTGTTACATCACTTTTCTAAAGTTAGAAATACCAAGCAAATAGGAAAGTAGAAATGTAGAAGAAATAAAGGCACCATAAAATACTAAGTGAATTGAGATTTCTTTTGTTTTTTAATTCCTTAAAAAATGTTTTAAGACCATTATAGATTCATATGCAGTTGTGGGAAATAATACAGGGCTATCTCACTTACCATTTACCCATTTTTCCTTCAAAAGAAACATTTTCCAAAACGACAGTACGATATTGCAGGATATAGATATAGATCTGTGTGGGTGAGCTTGTGTATTTAGTTTTACACTATTTTATCACACATATAGGTTTGTGTATCTATAACCATAGTCACGATACAGAACATATCTGTTGCCACAAGCAAGCATCCCTGATACTGCCTTTAAGCCACATCCATCTCATAACATCCCTCAATTGCAAATCCCTGAAAACCATTAGTATGTCCTCCATTTTTATAACAGTATCATTTTAAGATTGCTATATAAGTGGAATCATACAGTCTGCAACCTTTGGGTATTAGTGTTTTTCCAACAGTATAATTCTCTGAAGATTCATCCAAGTTCTTACATCTGTCAACAGTTTGTTCATTTCTTATTGCTGATTCCATGATCTAAAAGTTGCATAATTCGACATTTCACCCACTGAAGGATATTTCAGTTGTTTCCAATCTTTCACTACTGCAAATAAATCTGCGATGAACATTCATGTGTAGGTTTTTCAGTGACCAGGACTGTAATTTTTGGGCAGTATCGTTGTTGCATGCTTAGTTTTACTTAAAAAACAAAAAACAACCAGCCAATCTGTATCCCAGTGTGGCTGTACTCTCTATATACTCACACGGTTGAGTAGCAATACATGAGTGAGTCAATTTTTCTGTATTTTTGCTAACGTTTGGAGTGGTCACCAATTTTTATTTTAGCCATTCTGATCATTGTGTAATGATAGCTCATTGAGGTTTAGTTTGCATTTCCCTGATGGCTAATGATGTTGAACACCTTTTCTTGTACTTATTTGTCATCTGTATGATATTTTGGTGGAATTTCTATTCATGTCTTTTGTACATTTTCTAATTAGATTATTATATGTGTGTTTTTTAATGTTGTGTTTTCACAGCATTAAATTTTTATTTTCGAATTCGTGACACTAGTCTTTTGTCAGATACGTGTTTTGTAAATATTTTCTCTCATCTTTTTATCTTAATAAGGGTCTTTTTGCAGAGTAAAATTTAAGCATTTTTATTAAATCCAATTTTTCAAATTTATGTTTTATAGCAATTCTAAGAATTCTTTATCTAGGCCTGGGTTATGAAAACTTTCTCATTTTTTTTCCTAAAAGCTTTATGCAATTATGTTTTATATTTAACTATATTATTTTTCCTATCTTTTTTCCAAGTCTATTAGCATATATACAGATTTACAGAAGAAATTCATCTTTAGGAATGGGATCATATATGTATAAAAAGAGAATAAGGACTGTTGACAGTCAAATATGTAGGTAGTACTGAAATTGTGTGACAAGAAAGAAGATAAGTCATTTTTAGGAGATAACACTGACTTAGTTACACAGACATTATAATCAGGATCTTCTAAAGCTTAAAAAAAAGAAAAAATCTTCAAATAAAATTTCTCCTTTTTTTAAAGATTATTTATTTATTTTAAAGATAATTTATTTATTATTATTTATTTATTATCGAGCCTGATGCAGGACTCGATCCTCAGACCTCGGGATCACAACTTGAGCCAAAGACAGATGCTCAACCACTGAGCTACCCAGGTGTCCCTCAAATAATATTTCAATTCCATTACATTTCTCCCAACTTCCTGAATCTGATGGAGAAGCAATAAAGAATAAGAAAAACTGCTATGATGGGATGGAAAACCAGAAATAACAAAAAAATTTCAAATGCACACTTCTTCCTGAAATCCAGTTGCTACTTGAGAAAAAACTTAGGATTGCTGAAGTATGATCTTAATGTCTATTTTCTGAAGAGTAATCACTAAATTTGAAGCTCATATGTAGGTACCTTAAAATGACCAATCATTTGTTTAAATGGTCCTTTTGGGTTTTAACAGTGCACAATAAAATAGTAATAATTATAATTTGAGGATAAAAGTAACATAACTCATTGATATAAGCAATAAACCTAGAATAATTAAATTATAAATATATGAGAAATATATGAACCCTAAACAAAGCAATTTAGGGCACACACCAAGAAAATGACTGAATGATAAAGAGAGTGGCATAAAATTCCCAAGCTAATTAAAATCGTTTCTGAGGTTTGCATTAGAAAATTATCACTAATACCTACAAAAGTAGGGACTAGAATTTTGGGCACATTATTATCACAATATTTTGATTATCTGTTGGAAATATGGCAATTAACTGAATTGCTGAATCAATTGGAATCCTTCTGTAAAATTCAGAGTTATCACTTTACAAAGCACCAAGTTGGATATTATAACTGAATTCATCAGATGATTTAGATCTTTAATTTTGCTTTCACTTTCTGTCATTCTCTCCCAGCCCTCACCATTACCCACTAGAAGTCAGGCCCTGTGGTAAACATACGGGTAAAAAAAGATGGACTATACTTTTTGGAGGAGCTCACAGAATCAAGACTGGAAACTTTCACTTACATTTTGCATAATAAGAGATTAGAAATGATATTGTTCCCATACAGTTGGTGGTTGACAGCATTTGTAGACTGAATTTCTTTTTGTGGATCATCCATCAAACCATTTTAAAAAGACTATTTTGTTATATGAGGTATGTATTTTAGTTTTCTTTGAGGTAGAAATGTAATAAAAAAAATACAGTAAAGACACACTGAAGATAATTTTTTAATTAAAGATTTTATTTATTTGAAAGAGAAAGAGCTTGCAAAGGGAAAAAGATGAGAAACAGTTGTTCAGAATTTAGTCTTTAACCTGGACACAACTAAGAATCATTAGAGAAGTTCATGTAAAAGTTGGTCATAACAAAGTTCTCTTCAAGTAGATATGGAAAGAGATGTAGAAATCATCACATTGGTACTACCAAATTAACGTGAGCCCTTTCAATTTTGAAAATGAAATTTTTTAAGATATTGCTCAATTGCTTTAAATAGCCTAACCTTCAATATGCAGATGAAAAGTGGTAATACATTTTTCTAAAGCAAAACAAATCAATATAATTATGATTGGTTTTATATTTTATCTTTTTAAAAGCTGAATATGTTTTATATTCGATCATAATTAATTTTCCAGCCATTCTTAGTCATATGAAGAATAATTATCTTTTTTAGTAGTTCATTGAAATATAATCTATCATACAGTTCACTCATTTAAAGTGCAAAATTCAATGTTTTTTAGTATATTCACAGATATTTGCAAATATCACCCACTACAGTCGATTTTAGAATGCTTTCATCACTTCAAAAAGAAACCGATATCCTTTCGCAATCACCGTCCTATGCTTCAACCTCCTCCTCCCTCCAGCCCTAAACAATGACTAATTTCCTTTCTGCCACTATAGACATCCTAGTCTGGATTTTCATATGAATTGAATTATATATGTGGTATTTTGTGACTTCTTTCAGTTGGCACACTTTCCAGGTTCATCCATGTTGTAACATGTATCAGTACTCCAGTATGGCCAAGTAAAAATGCATGGTATATGTATATACCATATTTTGTTTATCCATTTGTCTGTTGATGGGCATTTGGTTTGTTTTCATCTTTTGGCTACTATGAAAAACTTTCAGTTTCAAAGTTTTGTGTGGATGTATGTTCTCATTTCTCTTGGGCAAGTACCTACGAGTAGAATTACTGGTTTTATGGCAACTCTGTGTATAATCAGACTGCTTTCCACGGCTGCTGCCCCATTTACATCCCCACCAGGACGTGTATGAGAATCCCAATTTCTCCACATCCTCACCAGTACTTTTTCACCAGTCTTTTCTTTTTTTATTCTAGCCATCCTAGTGGGTGTGAAGTGGTATCTCATGTGGTTTTGATTTGCATTTCCCTGATAACTAATGGTGTTGAATGCCTTTTCATATACTTATTGGCCATTTGCATAATTTCCTTGGAGAAATATCTATTCTGATCCTTTGCCCATTCTTAATTTGGTTATTTATATTTTACTATTGAATTTTAAGAGTTCTTACATATTATTGATTCAAATCCTTTAGCATATACATGAGTTGCAATGTTGTCTTGTCCTATGGATTCTTCATGGTGTTTTGGGAAGCACAAAAGTTTTTAATTTTGAAGAAGTCCAATTTAAACTATTTTTCTTTTGTTACTTATGCTTTTACTGTCATATCTAAAAATGTTTTGTCAATGTCATCAAGATTTAGCCACATGTTTTCTTGTGAAAGTTTTATAATTTTAGCTTTCATACTTAGGTCTTTGATGTACTCAACTTCATTGTGTTTTTTTTTTTTAAGATTAAAAAAAATTTTTTTTTTAATTTGAAAAAGAGAGAGTGAGAGCACAAGCAGGGGAGAGCAGCAGGGGAAGGGAGGAGGGAGAAGAAAGCTCCCTGCTGAGCACGGAGCCCAATGCAGATGCTTAACCAACTGAGCCCCTCAACTTCATTCTTTTGCAAGTGGTGATCCAGTTGCCTCTACATAGTTTACTGAAAAGACAATTCTGTACTTATTGAAAGGTCTTAGCACCCTTGTCAAATATCAGTTGATCACAGATGTATGTATGGATTATTTCTTGACTTTCAGTTCCTTTTCATTGAGATATTATGTTTTTATTTTCTATTATTACCACACCATTTTGATTATCGTTTTTTTGTTTTTTGTTTTTGTAGTAGTAGTAGTTTTGGAATCAGAAGGTATGAGTCGTCTTCTTTTCAGCATTGTTTTGATTATTCTAGTTCCTTGTACATGCATATGAATTTTAAAGTTAGCTTTTCAGTTTCAAAAAGGAATTAACTAGGAGTCTGATAGCAATTTCTTTGAATCTATAGTCAGTTTAGCGAGTATTACCATTGTAAGATTGTGATATGTTCTGATTCATGAACATGGGATGCTTTCCCATTTATTTAAATCTTCTTTAATATCTTTCAACAATGTTTTTTAGTTTACAGAGTATAAGTTTTACACTTCATTTGATAATTCATTCCTAGGTGTTTTATTCTTTTTGACGCTATTGTGAATGAAACTATAATTACCTGTAAAGATTCTCAAAAGGTGGACATTGATACAGAAACATTGTTTCTGATATAGAAACAATTCATCAATGTTATAATTACATCAACTAAAAACTGGATAAAGTAAAATTTCTGTCCTGTTACATTAGAAACTTTTACTAAATAATGATGTAATTTCGGAGTATTCAATGTCTTCTATTGATAGAGCCATTTGACTGCTCAAACTGTTTTGAAGGCAGCACATATAAAAGCCAAGAAAAATTATGTATCTAAGCATAGAATTCTCCATTTTTGTTCAGATTTCTACTTAATGGTATCATTTTAATTATCCTGTGTAGTGTCTATATGACTTTTGTCAATTTAAGTTGCAGTGTGGCTAACATGTATTAATAACATATTTGTGCTTACATCTAAGCCCACCATTATCATCCATCTCACCATACCATAATGTGAACACAAACTTGCCATGGTTCCTTCTTAAGAAGGAAATTTTAAACTGAACTGAGTTTTATGTATGCATACATTGCAGTTTGCTGATGTTAATATACACTAACCATTATAGGAAACCTTCTAACTGAACTGAGTTTTTATGCATATATGCATTGTAGTTTGTTGACATTAATATATACTAATCATTACAGGAGAATTTATTTATGAATATATAATTATTTATTAGATAAATTAGATAAATGTTATTGATCAATAAGAAGTGAGGAGTAAGGAAGTATATTAAAATACTTATTATTTTTCGTATGTGCACTTTTACTATATTTAGTAGTGTGTTGGGGTTTTTTTATTTTTTTTTATTTTATTTTTTTTTGTTTTTTGGGGTTTTTTTTTTAGATTTAAAAATTTATTTCTTTATGACAGACAGCGAGAGAGAGAGAGGCAGAGACATAGGCAGAGGGAGAAGCAGGCTCTCCCCAGGTAGTCTGATGTGGGACTCCAGGATCACAATTTGAGCCAAAGGCAGGCGCTCAACTACTGAGCCACCCAGGTGCCCCAATAATGTCTTTTTGCTAATATGGAAACTATGCCTATAAATTTTACCAGTGTATAGAATAAAGATATTCCATTAATCTTATTTTATAGGACAGAATGAAGAATATACCTAGCTCCTGTAATCATAAGCGGACTAATTGGTTAGTTGAAAAAGTGAGAGGAAAAGAAAAAGATGGGTGGCTATATCAGAAAACTGGGTCCATGATATCCAAAGATTAAGATTCCATCATGGACAAAGAAAAAACAGTAAGAAGGAAGATGGCAACAAGTGAAACTTTACATCCACAACTCTTAGTAGAAGAAGGATTAGGATGGATGCTCCTGATAATGGAAATGTTTCACTCATTGGCCTTCATTTCCTCTTTATCAAAAGGAATTTAAAGAGGAAAAAAATGTTTTGAGGGAATAAAATAGACCAATTATGGATATAAATATTCTGATATATATTATTTGTATAAATATAAAATCTCTGTGTGTGTGTGTGTGTGTGTGTGTGTGTGTGTGTCTAGGTGGCATTAAACTGAGTGGGAATTTGATTATAATCATGTTTAATGCAGGGGAATAGCCAAAGCCACCCCAATCCAAATTTGTTGGCCAGAATCTTCTGCGTTAGCTATTGGACTTGGTACCAAGAAGTTCAGTTTCTAGCTTTATCCTAATGCCTTAATTGGCTCATTTGTAAAATAAGAAAACTTACCACTCTGGACCGAAGAGCTTAGTTATCATTACGATAAGATAAAACGGAAAAAGAAATGAAAAGCATTTTGTCAAGGATAAGGAACTATGTGTACATAGTTTTCTTTTTAATACATGAGAATAACACTAAAGAATTCCAAAGAATTTAGAATTAAGCGGTATGTAAGTTCCTCTCATCTAACTTGGATCAAAGAAAACTTATGTAGATCACCTTACAAAGCAGAATAAACTGCAGGCCAAATAGACTTCATTGCAACTTAATCTAATGTATTAATGTAGCTAAACAAAGAAATTGTCTGTTAAAATGGGGGGTGACAGCCACGATTTGGAGAAATGCTATAGACAAGAGATAAAGAAGGGTCCAGAGCTGCCAATTTTGGCATTTCCAGTTACATAGTGTCCTGGAAAACAAGGAAGTTAGCCAATGGATTTGGATCATTCAGGCCCTGTAAATATAGCTTGCCCAGTATGAGGATAAATGAATGAAGGTGTGTTAGCTAGAGCCTCTGACACCATGCTTAAAATTTGACTTTCTAATTCTAGTGAGGTCATATGCTATAGCTTTATACATGGAGTAAATGCCCTGATATTGCTGAATTGTGTGTTCCAGTTTTTTGTGACAGCTACAACCATAGAACAAGGAAATAGGCATCTTGATTACAGAAAGCAAGTCTTGAGCTTAAATTCAACTTAAATAACTTGAGTCTATAAGAGATGAGAGCATGCTACAAAGTTAAGTGTCAGCCAAAGAGCCAGACACTGACTTATGGCCAACTAATTAAAGCGAGGCCAGCTTGTGAGATCTCCTAGGGGACAACCAGATCATGTTTCCCAAGGTACACACATATCTATATCAGTAGGCATACTGACTATTCTAATATCTAGTTATTATTATTATTGCCAAATCTCATTTTACAGATTATATTGAAGACCTATCTAAGTTACTAAACAAGGTAAAACAAGGTAAAAGGTTCACAGATGCTATCTATTTTGGCTTAATCAGATTCTGAAATCTACAGAAATAAGACGATATATATGCAAATGTAATCTATCCATATTTAAGGTCTGACTTTAAAGACCAACTCAAGCTGGCTGTGATAAAGAAGTCAAGAAGTGTGCTCATATCTCTGGCCTGGATCCATGAATAGTTCAAGGGTTGAACAGAATAAAAAGAAATTACCAAACAACCTTAACAGCGATAGTCATAAAGATGGTGAAAAATCAGGAGATATAAGAAAGGGATTTATTTTTAGGAGAAAGTGGTTTATGTTGTCAAGAGCTTCGAGAAGTCAAATCATAAAGGTGGAATTTCGCTGGGAATAAGAATGGAGAACAGAGTGGGTTAGAGAAATTTAACATGAGATTCACATGGTAGAGGAGCAATATTTCAAAATATGCACTTAAAATTGAAAAATATTAGGATTCCCAACTTCCTGATAGATGGGATGTGGAGAATGAATCACATCCATAGGACAAGGCTACCTGGGGAGGTGGTCTCTTCTCTTGAGCAGCAATGATTCAGAAAGGGAAAATTGGTGAAAATTATTTTCAAAGCAGTGGGTAAGTATGTAAAGCTCATTTACTTAATATAAAATCAGTAAAAATAAAATTGTTCCAGATTTTAAAATAGAAGGGTTTAGGGTGCCTGGGTAGTACAGATGGTTAAGCAGCTGACTCTTGGTTTTGGCTCAAATCATGATCTCAAGGTGGTAGGATTGAGCCCCATGTGGGGCTTCATATTCAGCATGGAATTTGCTTGGATTCTCTCTCCTCTCCTCCTCCCTTCTCTGCTCTTTCTTTCTTTGTGAAATAAATAAATAAATCTTTTAAAAAATAGAAATTTTGAGGAAGAAATCACAGGGGAAAATAAGTGACTGGGGAGAATAACATTGAGGGTAGTTAACTGTATAATAAGGATCTAAAACAGGATATAATAAGCCACAGGGTGGCTTTGGTATGTTGCAAGATTTCCGAAAATAATTGATTTCCCAAGTTCCTGGTGGATTTGGGAAGAGAGTGAAAGCATTACTTATTTTGCTATCCTTTCTAGGAAAAATCAGCCTCATCTTTGATTAAATTGTGTTTCTGAGAGAATCTTAACCCTGGTAGGCAAGTATATAATAGGTTCAATTAGACATTAAGAACCTGACCAGAGGGCAGCTCAGGTGGCTCAGCGGTTTAGCCCTGCCTTCAGCCCAGGGTATGATCCTGGAGCCCCGGGATGGAGTCCCATGTTAGGCTCCCTACATGGAGCCTGCTTCTCCCTCTGCCTCTGTCTCTGCCTCTCTCTCTCTCTGTGTCTCTCATGAATAAATAAATAAATAAAAATCTTAAAAAAAAAAAAAAAAGAACCTGACCAGAGTCCGAAACAGCAGATTTATTTATTTGTTGAATGAAGGTACCACCTGAAATTAACATTTTTTGAAACTTGAGATTTGTTGCTGAAAACCAGGAAAGAAAAAAGAGGTTGGTTAAGATGGTGACATAAACTCTTCAAAAAGGGTTAATAGATCCAGTGCAATTTTTTTTAGGAGGTTAAATAAGTTAATTTTTGCTCTCAGTTTTTAAGATGTTTTCAAAATCACTAGACTGTCTAAATTTTTTCTTAGCCAGAAACTATTTACCAGTCTTTTGTGAGGTTTTTTTTGTTTGTTTGTTTTTGTTTTTGTTTGTTTGTTTTGTTTTGTTTTTTTCCTCTTACTCTCTTTAAAATGCTACTCCATAATGCAGGGATTTGTCCCTGTTATTCACGCTTATGTTTCTAATGTGGAGAACAGGTATTTTTGAATAAAGTTTTGAAATGTTCCTTCATACTACCAAGTTCATGTACCATCCCAAATTTCTCTATCAATAAGTCAAAGAAGTGGGAATAATAAAATGTGTATAAACTCAATGGCTTTCTAAGATCACAAAGCTTACAGAAAAGTTAACAAGTGAAGGAAAGAAATCTATTTTTTTGAACATTTACTTATATAAGGAGACTTTCACATATATTTTATTTGCTGTAACTCAAAAGGTCATTAAATGTTTTGTAGGTAAAGGAAAAAGAGAGTGAGCAAAGTTTAGTATTTGCCCTGTGTCAAATGACATGTTTGTGGAACAAGATAGATTTTAACATATGCACTCACTTCAAAGAGGAAAAAAAAGGAAGAAGAAAGAGCAGGTGACGGATGGGAAGGGGGAAAAGGAAGAGAAAGAAGATAGAAGAAAAATTAATATTTCTTGGGAAAAATATTTTACTTCAGGCTTTCATAAAAATTAGATGTGATAAACTCCATTCCCATATCACTGAATATTGATGATCATAGAGTTCTTGTGATTTTTTTTTTTCAAGTGGATTCATTGCTAGAAGGTAGTGCAGCTGGGATCTAAACTAAGGTATTTTAAAGGTCAAAGCCCATGCTCTTCTGATTATATCACAGTCTTTGACATTAAGAGAAAATAAAGGCAGTTTATTTAAATAGGCAGTTTAAACTGCCTATTTAAACTGAGTTTATACTCAGTTTATTTTAGAACACAAATTGATTTTCAGAAAATTGTATTCGGGCTGGTTCTTAACAATCATGGTAAATTGAGAGAGATGGTATTCCTTCTTTTTCACAAATCCTCGAGTTTTGGTTAGCTGAAGTTACATTGTTTGCACTTACATATTAATATCACACTAAAATTACAATACAAGGAAATAATGACTATTAAGCTGTTGCCCTTTACACATATAATTACTCACATGGCTGAGTGCTTTCTCTCACATCAGAGAGCCTGTCAGAGACCCACTGCATAAGCAAAAAAAGACTTTTTTCCATTTGCATCCTGCCTCATACATGTCTGGAGTCACCATGTGAGTCTAAAGGAACACATTCTGGAATTAGCCCCGGGAGTGAACTACGTGATGAAAACTAGAGTATAGTGTGACATTAAGTGCATTTTCCATTGTAGATGCATTTGAATTGCTGCGTTTTGAGTTAACAAAGGCAGAACAATTTTAATGGGCTGTGCCTATTTTAACTTTTCACCATTCTCTTTCCTGAGCTTCCATGCCATTTCATTGATTCATGTCATCACCAACAGTCATTGCAGACTCTGTTAAAAGCCTCTAGAATCTGATTATTGAGTAAGTGAGGCATATAATAGCAGGAGTTGAAAAATCATAAGCTAAAGAAGTAAGAATAAGTTTTATGTGCAGAGAAAAAGAGATACAGAAACAACCGCATCATCATAGAGTCAAGGCAGATTCTATTGTCATGACATGAGGTTTTACAAAGGCTTATCAAGTAAATTGGTTATGAGACCAAAAGTAACAAATGTTGCTTTTGTTTGTAGTTTTTAAAGTGCCATATTTTTAAGATTTCTGTTATGAAATTTTTGATACCCAGCCTTTGCCTGACTCTAAAATAAAACAAATATCATTTTGCCACCCTCTGTGCAGGATAATTTCAGCTATTGAACGGAGTTGCCTACTGGCTGATTGGAAGGGAACAAATAAAGACACAAATGCTCTCTCTCTCTATTTCTCTGTGAGCTTGTCCTTCATCCTTTCATCTGCTGGGTGACTAGTTCTCAGGATTAGTGATGGCTTTTTCCTCATATAAGATTACTCTCTTGACCTGACTCAAGCAGAGAAATAAAGACAATTGTTACAGTGTTAACCCTTCTAACACAGGCTATTGCAATAGCGTCTGTTCATTTCCAACCTTTCACTCCCGGTCAAGAAGCAGGTGACATCTCTAAGGGAATTGTTTTGCAGAAGACACACAATGGGATGTGTCCAGGTCCCAAACAGTTTGCTTGTGAGTATGGCAGGAAAATTGTGAACTCCTGTCAGAGAAAGAATGGTACAAGGTAACTTCAAGCTGGGCTGGACCTTTAGACATAAGTTCGAGTGTAAGTTTGTGCACTGGTGCACGTATGTCTGTGTCACAGGCAGGGAGTAACCACAGCCTGGCCCCCAGTTCAGAGGAAACTATTAAAGATAGTTCTTCCCAGTGGAGAAAAGTTTGGCAGGGCAGCAAATCTGAGCGTTGTATAAGTTTACCATTGTGGACTGAAGAGAGTTTTCCACTCTGTTTATTAGTACTATGGAATTCTTATGAGATATTAACACTAAATATAACTAGAAAAAACACAAGATTTGATGTAGGCACTAGAGAGCTTTTAAAAATATTCACTCTAAGATCTTTCCAAATAATATGTGCTCTTCTTCCCATTGTAAAGATGATGAAACTAGGGTCAAGAGGATTAAAAAAGTTGGCAACATCTCCTACAACCAGTAGACCTGTGCCAGAATTAAAACTCTTTCTGTTTCATGTAATAGCTGCTTGAGGTTTGTAGAAAAACAGCACCTACCCTCTACAGTTAGAAACAAACTCTCCATCAGTTTTCTTTTACAGACTGCATGCGTTGAGCTTCTCAATCTTACTTGAACCCAGGGTTTAAAACTGGGAATGCTGCTAGTAAAACAGACTCACAGAAATGTATGATCTTTCTTCCTCTGCAGCTTCAGTGGAGACACACCAGTTCTGAGTCATACAACTAGTTCAAGGCATCTCATCTAGTAGGTACTGGGTCAATATTATTCTTTTTATTTTCCTCTTCAGGATGGAGATTTTTATGAAACTGTTATGGCTCTTAACTTCCTGTTTGTTTTCTGTTATTATAAAACTACCCTTGAGTGTGTAGTTTGTATATCATTCTTTGAACATCAGAAATTGTTTTGACCTATACAGAAGTAACACATTATTTCTAAAAATTCTGTCATCCTAATTGATTATCTCACCTAACGCATTCCTGTGCAATTGTATTCTAATTTATATACTCTTGAAATGTACAAATGTTATCAAAATTATTTGTCAGAACAATAGAGAATCACTGATTCTTATATCTTGTACCAAAATGTGTGAAGCATAGATTTTTAAAAATCCATTATTCAGAGGAATATTTTAGAGTTATTATCTCATTTAAATTAACAATGTACTATAGCTAAAGAATTTCAAGTTGGAGGGACTCTAAATTCATCTACTCTAGCACTCTAATTTCAATTGTGAAGTGAAATTATACTCACAAGTTTACACAGCAAGTTAGAGATGGAAGCAACACTGAAGTCCAAGTCCCCGGATTCCTAAACCAGCATCTTAGATCTTATCCACATGACCAATCTTGCAGAATTATACTGAATGGCACCTAACACTGATTAAGCACTGTTGTATTTTAGAGCTTCCAATATAAAACTCTCATACTGTATGAGATCCGATTGGGATTGCTCAGAACTTGTTGTGAATTTGTAGCAGGCTAATACCTCACAGCTAGAATTAAAACATGCTTAGAGATTATGTTGTGGTATGATAGGCATGACTTTTATACCAAGCCAAATTCAGGAAGTTTATGAATGAATTTTTATAATGTAATAATTTATAGTATTTCATCTCCTTATGGAAGTTTCTTTTCTGGGTACTAGTAAACACCAATAACTACACTAAAATGTTTACTGCAATCTGGGGTCCATTTCTCACAATTTGGTGGTAGTAGCTCATTCTGACTAATCTAAAACAGTGTAAAAAATCAAAAGACTTTGGGATTACTCTGGAATCCATCATTCAGGCCTCGTTCCAACTCGTCTTCACCAGAAGCCTTATAATAAAATGGAGTTAATCACAGCATTTGACTTAGTAATAATGAGAATCAAATAAAGTCAAAGGTTTGAAAATTCTTTTGAGGCCTGATGGTTGGCTATCTTGCCAGAACTCAATTTATAGATACCACAAAAGCAAGAGACAGGTTGAAAGATGCAGGGGTTTGGGAACAGAATGTTAGCTTAGGACATTATAAAATGTCCTAGGCTAACCAAGAGATTTCCAAATGGCTATCACTAAGGGAATGGATATCTAGAATGTCTGGTAAGCATAATATAAAATATTATGCAGCAGTCAGAAGTAACAAACTAAACTAAACATATAACTACATGGAATGATTTTTAAAACATAGCACTGAGTAAAAAATATATGTATCTGTAGCATAATACAATTGTGTAAATTTATGTGCACACGAAAACCAAAACATTGTACATTTTTTTCCTACACATGTGTATATTTACAATTACTGAGTTTCTGGAGGAATAAGAGGGATACCATGTGGAGCAAGTTTTTTAAAAAGAAAACAATCATAAAATAGAACTAGGAAAGAAATTTAAACTTCCCTATGCTGGTGATGTTTCATCTTCAATGCACCAACTCCACGAAGAAAGAGAAAGGAATGTGCAAATTGTATCAAAATTATTTGTCAAAACAATAGAGAAGTTTTTATAAGCTTTAACAAGTACAAATTGTCATTTTCTCTTATTGATAATTGTATTCACAGACACACACACACACACACACACACACAATATCCACTCATGTCTTTAGTGTCTGCTTGGATGACAAAGGTGAATGAAAGAGACTATAAATAGTCTGATTACATTTTTTATGTTCAATCACTAACTGCTTTCAAGCTCCTCGCTTTTTTTCCCTTGACTCCCAGTTAGACTAGCCAATAAAAAAGCCCACAACAGCGTCTCCCTTGGTTCCAGGAGGACATTCAAACCAAGCAAACCCAGGGTCTGGTGTAAGATCACTCACCCTGGCCCTACATCCCAACTCCAAGAAAAGTAAAAGTCAGTTCCCCCTTCCTACTCTCCCAAACCACTTTCAACTTTCTACAAAGTCTACCCTGCTTCCCAGAGAAAGCTTTATTCCATAAGTAATACATTTCTTTATACCCTCCTTGTGCATGTGTGGCATCACCAGTCTTGATATCCAGACCAAATTTGAGTAGTGAAGCCAATCCTGTCCCTGCCCTCAAGGCAAGCACAAATCCAAAGGGAAAATAAAACATACACAGGCACTAATTTTCATTCACATAATCACTCTAATGATTTTGTTGGCCTGAGAAACCAGTGCGTGGTAAGTAAAAGAAAGTTGCTAAAAACAGATATGCATTGATTACCTTTGTTCTACTACCTGAAATTACCATTTAACTGAAGGAAAAAAATTATGATTTTATCTCTATTTCATTTTGAATAAAATAAAAATAGCACTTAAGCAAAATAAGTCTCTTGTAAGCCACTAGGAATATATTACTATGGTAATATTGGTAACATGATCCCCAACAGAAATAGCAACACTGATTTTGACATACTCATAGGATTAGTTCTCTCTTGATAAACCACAGGACATACAGGTCTGACCTGAAAAGACCTCAAGCAAAACACCTAAGCTACAATTTAATGCCACCTCATAAGGAGGTTATACAAAGCTTTACCCTCAAAGTCACCATGCAAAAAAATCCGAAACTCCTTTTTATTTTTTTAAAGATTGATTGATTGATTGATTTATGAGAGAGAGAGAGAGAGAGAGAGAGAGAGAGCGAGGCAGAGACACAGGAGGAGGGAGAAGCAAGCTCCATGCCGGGAGCCTGACATGGGACTCGATCCTGGGACTCCAGAATCATACCCTGGGCCAAAGGCAGGCGCCAAACCGCTGAGCCACCCAGGGATCCCATAAACTCCTTTTTAGACTGTGCATTTTACATGTTGATAGGACCCAAAGCATAGTGGCTTTTTCCGGGCACAGCAGTAGAATAGAAACCTTGTCAGATATTTCTCACTTTTAAGGCAGTGGCTACCATCTATGTCTCCTAGCAGACAAGAATAAAAAATCAAAATCCAGACAATGTGACAATGAACTACCTTAAACCTTTCTAGATAAAAATACTAAAAAGGGATTTTTAAAAGTCAATTTACATTTATTTACAAATAAATGTGGAAAGTTATTGTATATCACCCTGATACATTTGAATATTCCTATGTTTAAATATTTATATATATATATATACACTTTTTTGTCTTTAATTTGTATATATATATATATACACACTTTTTTGTCTTTAATTTGTATATATATATAAACATATATACTCCTATATGTTTTTTTATATATATGTACTTTTTTCTTTTTAATTTGAATTAATTTGGATATATTCCATTTTGAAGACTGGTCAGTTTAGCATCTGAATGTCACTATGACCTAATCTTACAACCCTCACAGTAAAATTACTCAGCAAGTACTTTGTTCATTCAGCTTGCCTTGTCTCCCCTACTGAGAAAGGGCTATCCCTCTATATCTCCCCAGAGGTGATTTTCCTTCCCCCAGAGATGTCATAATTCTAAAACTTCAAATCATTTTTCAGTCACTTTACAGTTTAAAAAGTACTTTTACACACAGTTCACTCCATCTTCAGCCAAAAATAACTCGAGTATTTTCACTATTGTGTCTGGTGCTATTGCACAACAGTGTCTAGAGGCCCATCACCATGCCTGTCAGGGAGAAAAGTTAAGTATCTCTGAATGCCTTTTGAGGGTCTCTCCTGACACATATACAGAATTGGCAATTTTCAGTGATATTCAGTTTGTCAACTTTGGAAAAGTTGGAAAAGAACTCACTCTATTGGACATTTACTTAAAATCTTCCTCCTTTAGAAATAACTACTAAAACATCTCTGAAGAGTTCAAAGGACAAATATTATTAGCTGATTACTCAGCTAAGGAGATTGAGGAATAAGGATGTGAGGGATTTTCCCAGTGATCTCATAGCTGATGACTGAGTGATCAAGGGTTCAATCCAGGCCATCTGACCTCCCAAAACACACAACATGGTCTCTCTCTTTGCCTCAAATCATTAAATTTTAATTTCTTTACTCTAGGTTTTATTATTTTTATTAATATTCAAATCTCCCTTTAAATCTTAATAGTAATGTATCAGTTTCTGTGAAAGAGATCCAATACAAAGGTTATAGAGAGGAAAGAAAGAAGAGAAATGGAGAGAAAATAACCTTTGAGAAGAGAGAAAAGTGGTACCAGTTTCATATGTTTACTTAGAGTTTTTCAAAATTTTTCTTCTCAGAATTGGATCTCAAACAGAAAGAACATAAACTCATTTTTGCCTTAAAAAATAAGCAGCTGATAACAGATTAGAGTTTTACTTCTGCTTTCAGAGATGTACCTTAAGAGATAAATTCTTTTTTTTCTTAAAGATCTTATTCATTTATTCATGAGAGACACCCAGAGGGAGACAGAGACATAGGCAGAGGGAGAGAGGCAGGCTCCCTCTGGGGAGCCCAATGCGGGACTCGATCCCAAGACCCCATGATTACAATCTGAGCCGAAAGCAGATGCTCAATCACTGAACCACCCGGGGTGTCCCTAGATAAAAACTCTTAAAAAATACTAATAAAACAAAGACTTTCATACAGTAGAATTTCAGGCTACATCAAATGGTGGAAGACCTTAGAAAGATGAAGAATTTGGAAGGAAATGAATAGTGTCTCTGCTGGTCTCTGAGAACACACTCAGAAAGAATTTTACTGCTCAGCCTTTAGATGTGATGGCTAGAGTCACTACCAGTTAATAGACTAACTCCAAATACCAGCTATCCCGTCTTCCTATCTTCAACAGTGTGAAGTTATATAGAACATTATTTGAATCAAAAGTGATCTGAAGAATCATCTAATCTAATTGCTTTATTTTGAACTAATCAAAACACAATTTTTATATTGAGTTCTAAAAATTAGCTGGATGATTGTCAAAATATTTTCTTCTTTAAGTAAGTATAAAATCCTTATTTTTTTTTGGTTTTAAGCTGGATATATAGATAAGATAAAAGTCATCTCTTAAGACTTTAGTTACTAACAGTTTACCAAAAAGATTTTCATCTGCTACGTCATAGATTTGTTATTTTGTCAGTAAAATCTCAAAGGAATTAAGTTAGTTATATCTGAATAAGCTACAAAGAAAATGCCTCTTTTTGAAGCTTTGAAAGAAAAACAAATCATTTATTTTTCTTTTACTAACACAATAATGAGGAGCTATTACAATAAAACTAATGATTTGAAAGACTAGGAACCTAGAACTTCTAATGATGCTAAAAGCAAAGTAAAAACAAGTGTATTTTTATTTTGGATGGGTCAGATTTTTAAGGTCATAAATAAAATACCTTAACAAAATATAAATATTCCAAGTATGTTCCTGTCAACTAGCACAAAGTTAGCAAGAAGGTACTTAATTGGAAATGTAGTGATCAGAAAATATTAGATTTTTAATTGTTATAAATACAAGTTGAGCTGTCCAAGAATTCACTTTAGCAAAAGAGTCCTAATTCTGGTATAAAATTATTCAGCAGATTAAAGCTTTGAGAGCCCGTGGAGAAAATGCCATGTAGTGTTAAAGGCTGTTATCTCTACAAGGGCAGGTCTCAACACAATCAGACAAATGTCCAAAATATTAGGACTACTATAATAGACCACATTATAGAAAAAATGGAAATCTGGATAGGTATTAAGAGAGTAAGATTACCAAAGTGTCTTAAATAATTTTAAATCCAATAACCAGAATCAATTATGTCCCATGCTACTGAAGGGACCACTGGATGGCTAGTGTTGGTCTATAACAGGCTGTGACTAAGGAGACACATGTTGGAATATGGTGTACAAGGAAATGAAATTCAAATTTTGAGAAGAAATATTTGGGAACTTGGTATTCACTATAAATGAAATTTGCATCTCATTACTAAATTTAATAGTTTTTTGAGCATATAAAAGAAAATGATTATCAAGATTCAAGCATTGGTTCACTAAGAGCAACTCCTGCTTGGTTAACTTAACTCAACAAATGACTACGTCATTGATCAAATGACAAGGGAACAGTTGTAGATGGGAAAGGTATGTGCATTTCAATATGAAATTATTCATGAACTATTTTATAAGGATAATATGATGAGGGGAATCTGATACAGAATATGTTGGATTAATATTAGCCACTCATGAGGTTTTTAATAAGGATAACATGGGCTGGATACCAAGACGATAAGCAGCTGAACAATCATTCCCAAAAACCTGTGAGGTCTATATTTGATCTGCTTTTTGCAAAATTAATCTATAGAATTGGGATTAAAAATTTAGATGCCAGTTCATAAATATGAACATGGCATGAAGTTGAAACAGAAGAAAAATAAAGCACTTGCCTGAATGCTGGGTTCTGTCGATAAGCAAAATTCTTTATAAGCTGATTACTTTGAAATATTCTAAAGAAATTATAAGAATAATAAACAGAGTCCAAGTCCTCCCAATGTGACTTCGATGTCTCAGTAAACCTTAGTTTCTACATATGTCAAATAGTAATGGATGATGGACAGTTTTACAGAAAGTTCAGTGGGTGAAAAAAAATATTTGGGCCAAAAAAATATTGGCCTTAGGAGAGAAGTAAATTTTTTTTTAAGATTTATTTATTTATTTCAGAGAGAGAGAGAGAGCATGAGCCAGAAAGGCAGAGGGATTCCCAAGCAGACTCTGGACTGAGTGCAGAGCCTAATGCCAGCCCCATCTCACAACCCAGAGATCACTCCTCAAGCAGAAACCAAGAGTCTGATGCTTAACCGACTGTGCCACGCAGGTACCCTGAGAATAAATTTCCTTTTATTTATATTTCAATTCAGAGCAAGTAGGCAACTAAGCAAGAAAAAGAAATAAAAGGCATCCAAATTAGAAAAAAAAAAAAAAAAGTAAAATTGTCCTGTTTGTTGATGACATCATCTTGTATATAGAAAATTCTAAAGACTCCATCAAAAATACTGTTAGAATTAATTGATAGATTCAGTGAAATTTCAGGCTACAAAATTTGTCTAAAAAATCAGTTGTGTTTTTATATACTAATAACTATCTGAAGAAGAAATTAAGAAAATCCAATTTCAGTGGCATCAAAAATATAAAATATTTAAGAATAAATTTAGCCAGGGTAGATCCATATACCCCAAAATCTAAGACATTGATGAGAAAAACTGAAGACACAAATAAACAGAAGACATCCTGTGTTCATGGATCAGAAAAGTTAATATTGTTAAAATATCCATACTTCCCAAGGCCGTTTATAGATTATTGCAATCTCTATCTAAAGATTCCAGGGGCATTTTTCATAGAAATAGCAAAAAACAATCTTAAATTTATATGAAACCACAGAAGACCCTGCATAACCAAAGTAATCTTGTGAAAGAACAAAGCTGGAGGCATCATATTTTCTGATTTCTTTTTTTTAAGTTTTTATTTTTTATTTTTTTATTTTTATTCATGAGAGACACAGAGAGAGGGGCAGAGACACAGGCAGAGGGAGAAGCAGGCTCCATGCCGGGAGCTCAATGTGGGACTCGATCCCAAGTCTCCAGGATCAGGCCCTGGGCCGAAGGCGGCGCTAAACTGCTGAGCCACCTGGGCTGCCCTGATTTCAAAGTATATTACAAGATATTATGGAATTGACATAAAAATAGACACATAGATTTACGTGAATTGAGGGCCCAGAAATAAATCCACTCATATATGGTCAACCAGTGTCTGACAACGAAGCCAAGAATACTAAGTGGGTAAAAGAAGTTTCTTCAATAAATGATGTGGAGAAAACTATATATTCACATACAGAAGAAGAAGAAAGAAGAAGAAGAAGAAGAAGAAGAAGAAGAAGAAGAAGAAGAAGAAGAAGAAGAAGAAGAAGAAGAAGAAGAAGAAGAAGAAGAAAAGGGGGAAAAGGAGAAGAGGAAGGAGGAAAAGGAGAAGAAGAAGGAGGAGGAGGAGGAAGAGGAAGAGGAAGAGGAGAAGGAGGAGGAGATTGGACTCCTTTGTTACACTACTCCCAAAAATCAACTTGAAATGAATCAAAACACTTAAATACAAGACCTGACAGGTAAAACTCTCAGAAGAAAACATAGAGAAAAAAACACCTGCAATGGACAATTGAAAAATTAAGTGGAAAAAATCTACCATTTGTAATAGCAGCAAACAGCATAAAATACTTTGTGAAACTTCATCTAAAAAACTGCATACAGACTTACAGCTGCAAAAACTAGCTGCAATCAGTAGAGGTCAGACATTTAAGTTTGAATATGGTGCTCAGACACTAAAGTCAACCAGTTTAGAATTCTGTTCCTGATTTTCAAAATATTTTCTTCATTTACTTTCATTATTAAAAGCCCTTTCCTTTCAAAAAGCTCAAAGCATTACACGCCTGGATGGAGAGGTGTTTCACACTGTATGTAAGCCAAGCTGCAAAATTCCAAGAGAAATGTAATCCGGTAACACAGAAAGATGTAGCCCTAACAGTATAGTGATTTTTTTGACGATTTTATGAAAATAAGGTAACTATTAGATATATTTTACTTCCATATACATTATCTAATTTAACCATACATTAGAGGACTCTATAGGCATTTCTAGGTCTATGAGGAAGCTTTGATGCCATCCAGTCATGGCTACAAACATTTGGCTCTTCCTGCATTTGGACGCTCCTCTTCAATCTGGGCTGACGTGTACCAGCTTCGACCATCTGCATACACGGCAGGAGATCTCCTTGTGTCCTGGGAGGCCAGCTCAGAAAAGGTCATGCATATGCTGCTTTTTAAGTGGATGGCTGAGCTGTCACACATGAAGTCCAACGACTCAGAGGCCACCGTGCTGGAGAGATGGTGTGGACATGCTCCCCCTGATAGTTTCAGCTGAGCTGTTTCTCAGTCACCATTGCCAATACGCTGGACATGCCAGTGAAGACACCGTCTTGGAAGTGGAGCCTCCAGTCCAAGGTGTTCCAGCCAGCATCTGGCAGTTACTGGAATCACCCTAGCTATTCTTGTCTTCCCAGCTGAAGGCACACAGACCTCACGGAGCAGGATGCCCTATGGGTAATCCCCATTGGGCACTGTCGGAACCCTGACCCATTGAAACCGAAATGCAGTAAATCGACTCCTATTTTATGCCACTAAGTGTGGAGTGACGTGTTAGGCAGCAACAGATAACCGGAACATCCAGAGAAGTTAACTGAGCTCCCTCTCTTCAGCTGGGCCTTTTACAAAGCAGAAGTATCCAAAACGTGGGTCCCACACGGGCAAAGGATTTGGTTGCTCTTCTCAATTACCTTCTTGCTGTTGACCTTGTAAGAGGAGGAGCTGGGGGAAACCCTGGAGAGAGCTGCTGCATGGTAAAAATATATGCTGTGAGATGAGTAAATGCAACTGGAAATTTGACATCATATGTTCCAAAACTGAAGTTCCCAAAATACTCTTTCAGGGTGAAGAATTATTAATTTGCAATCTCTATAATTTTACATTGTTTGGTCATTAAAGTTTCTTGTTGTATCAACACTACTAGCTCCCTGCCAAAAGAGAAGTTTCCCTGCCACATTTGACTTGTGTCTGACTTCCAAACAGTGCTAATGGATAAGACTGTATCCATTATAACTAATATCTGTTATTGTTATTATTTTGGCCAATCTTTGCACACTTAAGAGTTTATTCCATTTAACTGAAAATGATTTGCTCAAGGCAAAAAATGCACAACTGTGTGTTGGTTTCTATGAAGTTCAAAGGCAGTCTTAAAGAACCAAAGTTGGCTTTTTTTCTCTCATTTAAAAGGTCACTAGCTATTATAGACCTTTATTTTTCCTGAATGAGAAGCACAAAATTAATCTCTATGTCTACTTGAATACTTTCCGTCCCAGAACTGTTTCTAATAATATCATCTTCTTTCTTGTTGTTCATTATATACTGGAAAGCTAAGCTGTCCAAACCTGTGTGCAGATCATGCATAACCAGATATAACCTGAGGTCCTGTGCTTTGTCTAATTCCACTTTTTCCACATGGATGGGTCTCCATAGGAACATGAATAAAAATATAAAGAATGTTGCACATTTGTTAGCATAAACCAAATAGCAGTTCTTTCCTATCTTTGTTCCCCCACAGCACCCTCATATTGGTCGGAATATAAGAAAATTGTAGTGAATAAAAACCTTTATCAGATCCACAATTAGAGGAGAATTGACATTTTCAAGTAAGTCTGCATAAGAAAGCAGGAAATTTCAAGATATATTGGGAGAGTAACCAGAAAGAATCTAACAGTAACAATACTGAATCTCTGCAATTGGAAATTAATCACTTAAGATCAATATGTGGAGAAGATGAAAAGCTTTGTTTTAGAGCAGAATATATTCAACGTCTTTGAGGATAGCAGACAGATTATGGTTGGAAAATAAAAAGTAACTGAATTCTGTTTTGTTTCCCCCTGGAAAGAAGTACAAGAAGCTTTTCAGAAATGGAGGGAGAGGGAAAATATATTACGTATTACAAACACTGGAAATAGAAAACAAAGAGAATTTGAGGACAGCGTCAACATGGACACATAAACAGAGGGGGTATCAGCAGATGAGGTCTAGGTATGGGACCTGAGAATATTTCTGTTTTAAAGGGAAAAGGCCATGGAAGTTAATAAATGAGTGATTATCAATGATAAAGTTATCGTAATTCAGACCATTCTTTCATCAGACTAAAAATACCAGATGGAATGTTGAAACTCTCATCCTATAAGCTACGGCCATATACAGGTTTCTTTTAATTGCAGGAATTATGCACCCCTTCATCTTATAGTCTGCTTTTTAGAAGTTACTAGAATATTAGCGTATTTGTGAGTGCGAGACTGAATGTGACTAGGGTCTTCATTGTCTCTGAAAACAAAGTTGTTCAGATCTAAATGAGAGAAAAGATGAAAGGCACAATATCAACAGTATCAAGTGTGCCAGAGATGAGAAAGAAAGGGTTTATAAATGTGAAGGAACCAGTGAGTGAAATCAGATCATGCATAGAAGTGATTATTTCTGATCATTTATGTGAGGTAGAAAAGTCTGTCACAATTTCTTATGTGACATAAGACTATCTACTAGTGACATAGACTTGTCACTAGTCTATATCAGTGTGGAACAAAAACAGCAAAAATCTCAGATAAAAAATAAAGCAATTTATTTTTCAGTCACATAAAAGAAACAAGACTAAATTTTTTAGTTTTTAATCTGCATTTGGCATCATTCATCATGGTTGATCTAAATCAGCTCTAAAGTATTTTACTTAAGAGATTGTTATTAATCCTCAGTTATTTGGCATTTTGAAATGTATATAAGATATTTAAGATTTTTTTATATCAATTTCATATAAATTATTTAAATCAAAATGTAATGGTATTTGTGCTTATAGGAACATATACTGTACTTTCTCCACTAGATGTCTCCAGAGAAATACAAGTAAATACTGTTAATAAGAAATGCTGCTATTAGCATTACCCAGTTTAAAAATTTCAAAAGCACTCAGTTTGATTAGCGACAATAGATACATTGATTACTTAGTATGAAAGTGAGATTTGTCACTTGATAGTCTTTTATTTTTTTTTTAATTTTTTTTAAGTTTTTATTTATTTATGATAGTCACAGAGAGAGAGAGAGATGCAGAGACACAGGCAGAGGGAGAAGCAGGCTCCATGCACCGGGAGCCTGATGTGGGATTCGATCCCGGGTCTCCAGGATCGCACCCTGGGCCAAAGGCAGGCGCCAAACCACTGCGCCACCCAGGGATCCCTTGATAGTCTTTTAAAGGAAATGAGAGTCTTAATTTAAGAGAGATGGCATACTACCCACATTTACCACAGAAAAACTTCCAAGTGAATCAACATTAAAGAGACATTATAGAATGTTTACTTGGGGGCCAAGTTAGTCATCTCTCTCTAAATATGATTTCATTACCTTTCATATATTTCATATATTTCCAACGGAAATCTATGGGAAGATGGCTTTGGAGGTACCAATTCTTATAGGCTTTAGTGTGTCAACCACAAATATCTGAGCCTATATATTGCTCTTTTGACTTCTTTAAGTCGAGTGTTGATTTTCAATTTTATTTTATATATATTTTACCTCATATTTTAAAGAGGAAAAAAAATCTCAAAACTTAATTTTTAATTTGAATTCCTTTCACTGTTGGCTTTCCCTCGCTCAAAGGAAACAAAGATCATTGGGCCTTTGTCAGAACTTGAATTTACAGGGCTGCAAACCCAGGTACCAAAAAATGCGAAGACCCTCACTGGCCAAGCACTTGGATGTTGAGACATGCTGGTCCCATGAACTTCAAGGGCTTGTCATGTTTTATAATCAGGTTCTATTATTTATAGTTAACAAATAGGCCAGTAAGAAAGCAAAGTGATACTCAAGAAATGTTTTTAAGATCCCACAGGCAATATGTTAAAAAGCAGGAGTTTAGACATGACTTGGGGCAAATAACTATTCTGGATCATTCAGAACCAAGGAAATACCTTTTTAAAGAAAATCTACTCTTGGCTTGGGTATCCATGGAGGCTTGTTGAATCCATAGATAATGTCCAATTCTAGAGAGTGCAGGGCATGTTGGTCACATGTTAGCGAGAGTAAGCCTGATATTACAATGACTTCACAGTCACCAGAGGCTACAAGATTTGCTACAAAGATCCACTGGATAATTTGCAAACAGCCCATAAATTAGCATCCTGATAGCTAGAAACAAATGTCTCTGTCTTTCAGACACATTATTTTTCCTTGGCTGCATAATAAGCCATTTCCTTTTCATTAATGACTTACATTTCCAGGTCAGACTTTACAATCCTGAATGTCAGATTCAATTGCCAAGATTTCAGTCCTCCCCAAAACTGCTAATAAAGTTACGCAGCCAACCCAGGGGCAGCATCCTTTCATGAAGCAGAAGAATAAGGGCCCTGTGTGGAGAGAGAGCGATTGACCCTTGTCGAGAGTTCTGAAGAGAGAATGGTGTCCTTCTTAAGATTTTTTTCTCTTTTCCACATCTTAGACTAGTTTTTCTCCCATTATCTGAACTATTTCCTTCCCTCATCCTACCCTGCACTGTCAGATAGAAACTAGTGTTCAATTATTAGCCTCCTAGAAGCTAGGATCCTGGCGAAAGAGGTTGCTTCGACTTTTTCCCACTCCAAAATGTGATACAATATCACACTTACAGGCTGAAGTTGGCTTTTTCAGTTGCAGTGCTTTCATGTTTTTGTATTTACCCTAAAATTTTCCCTCCCTTGGAATGTTCTCCAACCTCTAAATTTACATGTAGTTTATATGTACAATCTGGGCCTCATTTTCAAGATCCTCCTTGATGGCATTGCTCATCCTGAGTATAAATATTTGCTGAGGGCTAGCATTTGTTGTCTTCCAAAGGGACTTCTACAATTTCCAATATGCTGTTCAGGATGGATAGATTTAAGACTCTATTATTTGAAACTCTGAAAATATTTAAGAATCTTTTTAGTATATGAGAATATATCATGCTTTTTATAAAAAGTAAACCTCTATTTCTAGTCAGAAAGGAGCAAATCCTCTTTTGAAATATGAATGCATATTCATTTTTCTTACTCATCTTGTGCAATTACTTACCCATTTAGAACACTGAAGGAATCAAGATGAATGGAAGCCATTGATTACAATGGTCACAAGGAAAAACTAAGTCAAAATTATTCTTAAAAATAATCAATATATTTTCAATGTACTGCAGGCACTACTAACAAAGTAGGTAACATGACAGGAAGTGATTGATTCTGCCTTTACCCCTGTACTTCATAATCGAGTCTGTTTGTTATCATTGGGACTGTGTTTAAAGACATCATTTGCCATCTATATACATTATCCATGTCTATATCTCTTCCTCTCAATACCTCAAACCTTCCTCTCCAATCAAACCCCATGGGATTTAAGCAGATTTCAGCTTCATTGCAGAAAAGCTTATGAATTGCAGTTGTCTAATAGGAAAAGGGTCACATTAATAGCAGTGAGCATCCCAGTAAAGAATGAATGACCATTTATAAGGGTGGTGTCAGAGAAATTTATGTATTATAAGTTTGATTTATCCTTCTATAATTCCAAAATTCCATTATTATGTCTTAGAAGATAAGTAATCTACATTAAATGTCTAATCAGTCTAGAAGACTTTTATATAACTATGTTACCAAGAATATTCTAGCAGCTACTTTACTAGTATTAAGACATTGTTTTCATAAAAGACAGTCTCTCCATACTACTCAGTAAACAATTACAGACCACCTAACAATTTACACACATAAAAATAATAGAAACTTATGATATAAAGCAAACCAGCACATACAGATGAAGTTAGAATAATTCCATTTAGAGGAATATAAATGTTAGATTAGTCTTCTTCCTGCAAGGGACCAGGAACAGAATCTAATTTACCTTTTATGACCTCTTCTCTCCAATTCTCCTTTTGAATTACTCTTTCATTTTCTATACCTTATTATCAGGCTCATTTTCAATTCTGAATCATATTTCAGAATATTATCTAATTGTATGCTTTCTTAATAAACTTCTGAAATCGTATTTCAGAATATTATCTAATTGTATGCTTTCTTCATAAACTAGCTGCCAGTTGCAGAATTATTTTAGTGCCTCAAAGCAAAATTCTATAGAAAACTTAATGTAACTCTCCTGATACCTGGAATCATCTCAGGTGTATCCAGCCTCCTGAAAAGCCCTTGCAATTGGAAAACATGGTCAGTATAAAATTTCTCTATATTGCCAGTGGTGAAACAATAGCGATGTGCCATTACAGAAGGAGCACTTTGCAACAAGACATATTGGAATTACACTTTTACTTTAGGATAGTGTGTAACTTATTTATTCAAAAGACTCATTGTAAGTTATCATTTTAGCTTATTGTTGACATCTGACATTCAGATTTCTTTTATCCAGTGTTCCAAACATTTGATGTGCCATATGTGCCATATGTGGAAGGGTAAGAGTGCATATTCTCTTGGATAGGAATCACATAGTGTAACATTAAGAGACTTTGGTTACTTGATAAAAATCAGAAGAAATCTGGTGATGCTCTTGTTTCTTAATACATATTTAATCTATTACAGCTAGATTAGTAATATTTGTTTCCAATAAAGGCTGCTTTTGTCCAGTGGTTATCAGATATGCTGCCTAAACAAGTTCATCACCATGTGAAATATGTAATAAAAAACAATAAAGCACAAATGTTTTTCTTTTCTGTTTCATTTCAAGAATTAGGAAAACTTGCCAGAAGTAGATTTATGTTAACTCTCCCGATTCCTTGATATTTGAAAAGAGAAGTGAAATGGGAAGTATCTCTCCAGTTTAGTAGCATTGAAAGAAAACTGTGGTCTCTCAACTTATTTCATCAGCAATTAGAGTTCTTATTTCACATTTTGTACAAGTTTTAAATCTATTCAACATCTGTTTTTAATCAACAGCCATTATTGCCTTATGGTTATCAAACTTATATCTACATTTGTTTTTTGGTGAAAAATAATAACCTTTTATTTCTGATGTGAACTAAATGTGAGAGATGTGATAAGATCAATGATCTCATTGAGCGCAGGGACATGCACTCTGAAAGGGATGGATTACAGAATTTTCCTTAAAACCCAAACAAAGCCATTTTCCATAAACCCCTCCAAGTTACAAAAGAGTAAAACTGAAACACGAACATGCAGAATCATGTTATTAAAGAGGAATATAAATAATTTAAAAATAAAAATCTTCTTCAGAATGAGATGTAAAGGAGGCTCAATGTGTTCAGTAAACATAACTATGAAAAGTGGATTTTAGCTGCCAACTTGAAGTTGCTGATGTTTTTTGGAGAGAGCTCAGATTCCTAGGTTATACAGTGTTCCCTCCCACGACTCTGACATGTATATAAACTCTGAGCTCTCCAAAGCCCATTGCCAGTTCTCTTCGTGGACTAACTGCAACGGAGAGACAAAAGATGATTCCTTTTTTACCCATATTTTCTCTACTCTTGCTGGTTGTTGTTAACCCTGCAAACGCCAATGGCCATTATGACAAGATCTTGGCTCATAGCCGAATCAGGGGCCGGGATCAGGGGTAAGTCAGTGGTTACGTTTTATACATCTTTTTTTTCCTTAGCTTATTATATGTCAATGTATGCAAAAACTTCCTTAAATATACCAAGGGTTATTTTCTAATTAAAAAGTAGTAAGAAAAAGGAAAAAACATGAGTATTTTGTGATTTACATATGTGTTTTAAGCTTTAAAAATTACTGTCAAAATAATGTGTATGTAATTGCTTTTTCTGAAGCATTATGTAATTTTAATGTAATTGACAACATTTAACAGGGCATTTCTTTATTATTTCATTTATTTGTATTTTTATTTGCCTTCTAAAAATCTGAAATGAGGTACCAAAATAAAAAATATAAGGTTAGGGCTTTCATTATGTATACAACTTTGAAGTATCTCACATGATAGGAAAGTTTTCATTGTTATGTATGAAAATTAAATGAAAAATGTAACTAGTTTTTTAAAATATTTTAAAGCATTTAAGAATGTTTTTAAATTCTGCAGTTTGTAAAATTTGCAAGAATAACATATTTCTTGAAATTAATTCAACTACAAGTTAGCATTCTTAAAAAGTTAATAGGCATGATTTAGTAACCTAACCAACCACTTATAATTTTTTTTTGAAATAGTTCTTGGCACTTCTTCCAATGTCTCAGAGGGATTTTCAAAATGCTTAAAAGTTCCTTTGCTTTACAGTGCAAGTAAGACTTCCTATTGCTTTAAGAGAGAAAGACACTTAAAATTCTGGCAGAGGATGTTCTGATCTACTATTTCTAATCAAAGAAAAAGATTTTCCTTTGCGCAGCCATATTATAAGTTAATTTTAGCACTCATTTGCTTCTGTGATTACTTATCTAGAAAATTACAGGATATCATGTCTTTGGACCTAGTAAAACCTGTCTCTTTTGCTCTCTTGATTCCTCATGGTTCCAGAGTCCATTGTTCCAGATTAAAGTCCAAAACGAGCCTATTTTTAGTTTAAAATGGGTCAGTAGATTATCTTACTATTAAAAGTAATAAGAATGAAAACAAAATAAAGTTGAATTTAATGCTGTTTGAATATTCCTAAGTTAACTTTTGAAACACCCATGTTTTCCTTTAAAGGATGTATAATTTTCTCTCTCTTTTTCTTTCCAATAGACTTTAGTTTTTCTGATGATTCAGTATGCTTGGATCAAGAAGCAGATTTGTGCAAGACTAGAATCACATCTTTGAAAATTGAGTCCACATGTTAACTTTTTTTTCTGAACCGTCTGACCTGAAGATAGGAAAAATTCATTGTCATTAGGACACTAACTTTCTTTTCTTCCATCTGTCTTCCAGCCCAAATGTCTGTGCTCTTCAACAGATCTTAGGCACAAAAAAGAAATACTTCAGCACTTGTAGGAACTGGTATCAAGGTGCCATCTGTGGAAGGAAAACGTAAGTCTCACCTTTTTTCTTAATGTGCCAGTCCCAAAGACAACACTATGTCTTTCCCAGGACATACACAACATTTTTCTTTGAAAATACTCTCCCAAATTGCAAGCTTTAAAAAAAATGATAATAAACGTGAATAAAGGCATTCTTCCCGCATTTCTCCCTCTGCCTAGTGGGCCCCTCATGAGCCCTGAGTTTATGTGTTACGAAGGTCCAAAGGAAACAAATCTCATGGCGATATATAGAATCAGTCAAGTGTGAGACTCTGTCGTTTCTACCTCTGGTTTGGCCCTCATTTTTTGGGCAAGACACTTAACCTTGATGCCTCTTTTTACAAAAATGGTTTCCTCATTTTATTTTTTTAAAAAAAGGGCCAGGGATCCCTGGGTGGCGCAGCGGTTTGGCGCCTGCCTTTGGCCCAGGGCACGATCCTGGAGACCTAGGATCGAATCCCACGTCGGGCTCCTGGTGCATGGAGCCTGCTTCTCCCTCTGCCTGTGTCTGTCTCTGCGCCTCTCTCTCTCTCTGTGACTATCATAAAAAAAAAAAAAAAAGGCCAGAAGGACAAATTGATCTAAAATATCAGGATTTTTGAAGTACTTATTAATGTTTGCCTACAATCATTTGGAAATTATCTGATCTGAATGACTTACTCCCGTTTACCTCAAATTTTTCATCAAAGCTTGAAGGTGGAAAGAAGTTAAGATTCATCTCTTCACTTAATCCAGTTATTCCATCCCAAACTATCAGATCTGCAGGAGTCCACAAAGCTGATAAAGCTCATCATCGTATATACTATTTCAATAGCCAAAAAGACAATTACTCTTTACTTAGTTGTATATTTCACTAATTAACCTAAAATCAGAAAATATTTTTTATTACTTTGTAGTAATGTGTATTGGTTTAACCTAAATATTTTATTACTTTGTAGAAATGTGTATTGGTTTAACCTATCCATAGGAAAATACAATCCTGAGCATATAAAAGTAGAGAATTACTCATGTAGTCCAAGTTCTTCATTTTAAAGTAAAGGAGCGGAGTCATAGAATAAGTTACTATCTCTATCAAAAAGATTAGAGATACCATTCCTGATCAAGAAAATAGTGCTTCCCATCAATTTGGACTCCACCCTCAATGAAAGATGCCTTGAGAACCAAGCATCTGAATGAAAACCTGTTTACTACATCATCATCAAACTTCAGTTACTCTAAATAAGTGGAAGGATTGAGGGATTGTTAAAAACTTATTCATAACTTAAAAATGTTGGAATAAATACTAAACATAGCACCACTTAACTTCTCAAAGCCTTTGTTTCTTTACCTGCAAAATGTGGATTTTATACTTAGAGAATATCTGGGGGGGTAGACTGATTTGATGAATGTGGAATCGCTCAGTAACTTACAATATCAATTGTCCTTAAATTTAAAGTACTTAAACAAATGGATATATGTGGGTGGGAAAAGGAGTTGTGACTGGATGCCTATCTAAAATGCACAAGATTATCTTTATTTCCAGACAAACATCATGTATGCAATGCATATAACCTTAGCTGGACTTCCCCATGGTCGCTAGGTCTAGCACATCACAGAACTTTGCTGCCTGTTCCTGTTATTTGCTTAATAGAGTTTCGGCTGATGTTACTATTTGGCCTGGACCTTATTCCCATTAGTCAGCAGACATCTGCTAGACTTGTGAGTCATTCACACGATTACAGTGTAAGTCAGTGGCTGCAATGATCTTGGCCATGATGCAGGCTGGACCCCAGTTGGGAACTCTAAGGCCCTCGATTCTCCCCGCTTTGTTCCTCATATCCATGGTTACATGAGGCATATTTGGAAGGCATACCAACTAGGACCTGCTGTCTGAAATATTCAGGGGATAGCTTTATTACATTCTTCCTGGGGGTTAGGAAAGTATGATATAATCTCACTTTAACCATCTAAATATATTAGAGATGATGCCAAGGCTTGTACAAAGGTGATGTCAACATTCTTTCTTGTTCTCCATTAAAAAAAAATCCTGCTTTGAAGCCTGGCTTTTTACCAGGAACATAACAGTCTCGCCTTTGTTTAATTAGCTTATTTCCCCCAAGTAGCTTCATTTTCACAAACACATTTACATCTGTGCTCTGAAATAAATGTAAATGCTAGCTGTGAGTTTCAAATAATCAAATAAATCAATAACATTGACAAGAGGAATGCCTGTTTTGCCATCTGCTTGCAGCTGCTAAAATTTCCAGAGACATCTTTAGGACTTTTTTTTTTTTTTTCAGTTGACAGAAATGTTTGCCCTTTGGTTGAACAGTTGCTTTGCAGATTTGAAGGAAGAAATTGAGCAGGTCTAATGATAAACATGAGTCTCCTAATTTTAAGATACTTTCCACAACTTATATTGGTCAAATAATATAGTATTTTGTAGACTTCCTTTCAACTGTCATTTTCATGAGATTTTAGATAACTATTCAGAATATGAAGATAAATTTTCCATCTGGTGCACTAATTGTCTACATTAAGGCTAATCCTTGGGGCATATTAGCATGTATTACAAAAATTTTTGTTACATTAACAATTTTCTATTCACTATTTTACTTCCAGTTAGTATGATCAATATTGAACCAATACATATGTATTTCATTTTTTAATTGTTTATAATATATGCTAAAGCTAACGCGTAAGCAATTCTGAATCAGTCCTTTGGCATCAAAGTATTCAAATTTATTTCTATGGGAATCTAAGTAAATAAATTGTTTCAGGGGCCATTTTAGGATTTGCATAAAGCTCCCATATAATTTCCATATGTTTCTTACAACAATTATTTTTGAAACTATTTTAAAATTGAAGAACCATTTGAAATTGACATTTCCCAATTCATTTTGTCGATATCTTTTTATCTATCAACCATCTTTAGTCAATTTTCCATGCCAGACACTTTTTTCTCATTCATCTTTCATATTTTACTAAATATGCATAAATAATGTTACATTGTACTTTTTAAATTGACACCAAGAAAATAGAGAAATAGGAATCTAAGAGCACAAACAAGACCACAAATCATGGATAATCCATTAACGGACCTGGCTTTAATTTTATTTAATTTTTTACTTATTTATTTATGATAGTCACAGAGAGAGAGAGAGAGAGAGAGAGAAAGAGACAGAGACAGAGGCAGAGACACAGGCAGAGGGAGAAGCAGGCTCCATGCACCGGGAGCCCGATGTGGGATTTGATTCCGGGTCTCCAGGATCGCGCCCCAGGCCAAAGGCAGGCGCCAAACCACTGCGCCACCCAGGGATCCCTGGACCTGGCTTTAATTTGAAAAGCTTATTTACTTTTTAAACTATAGAAGACTTTTCTATAATTATATAGAAATTTCTATAATTTCTATAATTTTGATATAATAATTATATATAATATATATTAATATCATTAATAATTATACTTTAAAAAAATTTTTTTATTGTAATTTTTTCATACTAAGAAAACATTATTTATTCTTATAGTGATCTTTTTCTTAAATATCCAAATTCTTTCAGTCATTCATACTTTTTGAGTACAATTAACACAACTAGAAAAAAAAACAGAAATAAATAATATCTGAACTAGTCAATGCGTGTTTAATTGCTAAATATAAGGTAGTCTATAAGTAGTTATCTTAAACTGCATGACATAAAATTTATTAATTAAAAACTACAAAATAGTCTTATTTCCTCTTTACTTATAATATTGCCCTACTTACAATTTTTGTTTTGTATCACCTTCATATTTCTATTGAGAGGAAACAGAGCATTATATAAAATTTTGATAAAAAATATTACCCTTACTAGATTTTGAAGAAGTCCAAAAAAATGTCAAATGAAATTTGATAAAATGAAGATCAGAATTATATTTTTAATAAAGTAAGAAATAAAAGCAATTACATAGATGATTTCAGGTTACTATTTTCCCACAAAATATAGTAATTTAACAAAGTTATTTTGGATATGTCATTGTTTGCTGAATTTTCTGGTTTGTTACCTTAATTATGCCTTTATATAACTTAATGCACTTTGTTAACTTTGAACAAAATAGCATTTTCTTGAATACTGAAGAAGATTTTAAAGATTGTATTTAATATGATCAGACTAATAACTCTACTGGCAATTCAAACCTAAAATGTTATTTTAATTAGCAGTGAAATAACTCTTATTGATTGGAATGGGTTAATATATTTACTGATGTTTCTAGTTTCTAATAACCTTATGCTAACTAATATTTCTAACCACTTATAGTCTAGAAATGATATCCAAAGCATCATTTTATTTGAGACTCACAACTAGCCTCTGAGTAGATATTATAGCTGCGACTGCCATATTAAATAGGTGAAGAAACAGACTCAAATTTGTTAAATTACTTGCTCAAGGTCACACATCTACCAAGGACAGAACTGGGAACCAGAACTCATTCTTCTGCCTTAAGATCCTGGAACTTATATTCCCCAAATGAAGGAGGGCGGGGGGTGGGAGTGAATGGGTGACGGGCACTGGGGGTTATTCTGTATGTTAGTAAATTGAACACCAATAAAAAATTAAAAAAAAATAAAAAAAAAAGATCCTGGAACTTTTCTACAATGTCATGACAGTATATACAGAAATCAAACTAATATAAGTAACTTCGTATTGGGGAAAAATAACCCAATTTTAGAATTTCACAAATCATGACAAGTGGTATATTTTTGCTAAGATTATGTATAAAGAATTCTATGTAGTTCCCAATTTTAATCTTAATTTTGTTCTGATATACAGGACTGTGTTATATGAATGTTGCCCTGGTTATATGAGAATGGAAGGAATGAAAGGCTGTCCAGCAGGTAAAATTTCAATTACAACCTGAAATCTGACATTGTGATGCCCCCATCTATGGTTTTCTTTTTTAAAATTCCCCTGGCTATTTGGGGTGTTTTCTGATTCCATTCAAATCTTAAGATGATTTGTTCCAACTCTCTGAAAAAAGTCCATGATATTCTGATAGGGATTGCATTAAATGTGTAAATTGCCTTGGGTAGCATTGACATTTTCACAAATGAGGAACTAGTCTTATGTGAGAGAAAAGATTTGAGGTAGCTCAGCTTGTAGAGAAGCCACACGTGTGTGTGTGTGTATGGGTGTGTGTATTTAGCACCGTGATAAATCCTAAGATATACTGCCATCTTCGTGTAAATCATGAAGTTGTCATGGTGATAAAGTATTAAAACATACTTCTCGTGCACTGAACATTGGACCATACAACAGAAGCTTGATTGTAAATTTAAATTAGTTCAACTTTCCTTCAAGAATGAAAATCCTCTCTACAAAATCCCTGTCTTTGAATTTGTCTAGAAACATGGAGTGGACTAGTTGGGAAGGCATAATCTTCTGTAATTGAACAGCTCTAATTTTATAACATCCCTCATATTGAAAATTGGTTTCTAAAATTGCCAACTAAAGGAAAAATAGTTAATCTATTTCCTCTTTGAACTACCTGTTCAAATATTCAACACCAATCATCATCTACTTCCTCTGGCTACCCTCTTTTCCTCAACAGATTTCTTACCCTCTTTTCCTCAACAGATATCTAATATAACATAAACTTTAGAGCCCAAACCATTTTGGACAGCAATGCATAAAAAGCATCTAATCCAGGCATCTTCTTTCTGAATGTGATCCTATTTTTTAATATTCAATAATTTTTGGTGTGTATTTTTTATTGGAGATCGATTTGCCAACATATAGCATAGCACCCAGTGGTCATCCCATCAAGTGCCCACCTCAGTGCCCGTCACCCAGTCACCCCACCCCTGCCCACCTCCCTTTCCACTACCCCTTGTTCATTTCCCAGAGTTAGGAGTCTCTCATGTTCTGTCACCCTCACTGATATTTCCACTCGTTTTCTCTCCTTTCCTCTTTATTCCCTTTCACTAGTTGTTATATTCCCCAAATGAATGAGACCATATAATGTTTGTCCTTCTCCGATTGACTTACTTCACTCAGCATAATACCCTCCAGTTCTATCCACGTCAAAGCAAATGGTGGGTATTTGTCATTTCTAATAGCTGAGGAATATTCCATTGTATACATAGACCACAGCTTCTTTATCCTTTCATCTTTTGATGGACACTGAGGCTCCTTCGACAGTTTGGCTATTGTGGACATTGCTGCTAGAAACATCGGGGTGCAGGTGTCCCCGTGTTTCACTGCATCTGTATCTTTGGGGTAAATCCCCAGCAGTGCAGTTGCCGGGTCGTAGGGCAGATCTATTTTTAACTCTTTGAGGAACCTCCACACAGTTTTCCAGAGTGGCTGCACCAGTTCACATTCCCACCAACAGTGCAAGAGGGTCCTCCTTTCTCCACATCCTCTCCAACATTTGTGGTTTCCTGTCTGTTAATTTTCCCCGTTCTCACTGGTGTGAGGTGGGATCTCATTGTGGTTTTGATTTGTATTTCCCTGAACCCCAGTGATGCAGAGCATTTTCTCATGTGCTTGATGGCCATGTGTATGTCTTCCTCTGTGAAATTTCTGTTCATGTCTTTTGCCCATTTCATGATTGGATTGTTTGTTTCCTTGCTGTTGAGTTTAATAAGTTCTTTATAGACCTTGGATACTAGCCCTTTATCTGATAGGTCATTTGCAAATATCTTCTCCCATTCTGGAGGCTGTATTTTAGTTTTGTTGTCTTTGCTGTGCAAACGTTTCTTATCTTGATGAAGTCCCAATAGTTCATTTTTGCTTTTGTTACTCTTGCCTTCATGGTTGTATCTTGTAAGAAGTTACTGTGGCCGAGTTCAAAAAGGGTGTTGCTTGTGTTCTCCTCTAGGATTTTGATGGAATCTTGTCTCACATTTAGATCTTTCATCCATTTTGAGTTTATTTTTGTGTATGGTGTAAGAGAATGGTCTAGTTTTATTTTTCTGCATGTGGATGTCCAATTTTCCCAGCACCATTTATTGAAGAGACTGTCTTTTTTTCCAGTGGATAGTCTTTCCTCCTTTGTCGAATATTAGTTGACCATAGAGTTGAGGGTCCACTTCTGGATTCTCTATTTTGTTCCACTGATCTATGTGTCTGTTTTTGTGGCAGTACCACACTGCCTTGATGACCACAGTTTTGTAATATAACCTGAAATCTGACATTGTGATGCCCCCATCTATGGTTTTCTTTTTTAAAATTCCCCTGGCTATTTGGGGTGTTTTCTGATTCCATTCAAATCTTAAGATGATTTGTTCCAACTCTCTGAAAAAAGTCCATATTTTGATAGGGATTGCATTAAATGTGTAAATTGCCCTGGGTAGCATTGACATTTTCACAATATTAATTCTGCCAATCCATGAGCATGGAATATTTTTCCATCTCTTTGTGTCTTCCTCAATTTCTTTCAGAAGTGTTCTATAGTTTTTAGGGTGTAGATCCTTTACCTCTTTGGTTAGGTTTATTCCTAGGTACCTTATGCTTTTGGGTGAAATTATAAATGAGATTGACTCCTTAATTTCTCTTTCTTTAGTCTCATTGTCAGGGTAGAGAAATGCCACTGATTTCTGGGCATTGATTTTGTATCCTGCCACACTACCGAATTGCTATATGAGTTCTAGCAATCTTGGGGTGGAGGCTTTTGGGTTTTCTATGTACAGTATCATGTCATCTGCAAAGAGGGAGAGCTTGATTTCCTTGCCAAATTGAATGCCTTTTATTTCTTTTTGTTGTCCGATTGCTGAGGCTAGGACTTCTAGTACTATGTTGAATAGCAGTGGTGAGAGTGGACATTCCTGTCGTGTTCCTGATCTTAGGGGAAAGGCTCTCAGTGGTTCCCCATAGAGAATAATATTTGCTGTGGGCTTTTCATAGATGGCTTTTAAGATGCTGAGGAATGTTCCCTCTATCCCTACACTCTGAAGAGTTTTGATCAGGAATGGATGCTGTATTTTGTCAAATGCTTTCTCTCCATTTATTGAGAGGATCATATGATTCTTGTTTTTTCTTTTGTTGATATACTCTATCACGTTGATTGCTTTACGAGTGTTGAACCAGCCTTGCATCCCCGGGATAAATCCCATTTGGTCATGGTGAATAATTTCTTAAGTACTGTTGGATCCTCTTGGCCAGTATCTTGAGAATTTTTGCATCTGTGTTCATCAGGGATATTGGCCTATACTTCTTCTTTTTGGTGGGGTCTTTGTCTGGTTTTGAAATTAAAGTGATGCTGGCCTCATAAAACAAGTTTGGAAGTATTCCATCCCTTTCTATCTTTTGGAACAGCTTTAGCAGAATAGATATTGTTTCTTCTTTAAACATTTGATAGAATTCCCCTGGGAAGCCATCTGGCCCTGGACTTTTGTGTCTTGGGAGGTTTTTGATGACTGCTTCAATTTTCTCCCTGGTTATTAGCCTGTTCCTGTTTTCTATTTCTTCCTGTACCAGTTTTGGTAGTTTGTGGTTTTCCAGAAATGTGTCAATTTCTTCTAGATTGCCAATTTATTGGCATATAGCGCTCATAATATGTTTTTAAAATCGTTTGTATTTCCTTGGTATTGGTTGTGATTTCTCCTTTTTCATTTGTGAGTTTATTAATGTGAGTCTTTTTTCTTTTCTTTTTAATAGGGCTGGCTAATGGTTTATCTATCTTATTAATTCTTTCAAAGAACCAACTCCTGGCTTTGTTGTTCTGTTCTACAGTTCTTCTGGTCCCTATTTCATTGAGTTCTGCTCGAATATTTATTAACTCTCTTCTGCTTGGTGTAGGTTTTATTTGCTGTTCTTTATCCAGTTCCTTTAGGTGCAAGGTTAGCTTCTGTATTTGAGTTATTTCCAATTTTTTGAGGGATGCTTATATTGTGATGTATTTTCCTCTTAGGACTCCCTTTGCTGTATCCCAAAGATTTTGAATGGTTGTTTCTTCATTCTCATTAGTTTCCACGAATATTTTAAATTCTTCTCTAATTTCCCAGTTGCCCCATTCATCTTTTAGCAGGAGGCTCTTTAACCTCCACGTGTTTGAATTTTTCCAAATTTCTTCTTGTGATTGAGTTCAAGTTTCAAAGCATTATGGTCTGAAAATATGCAGGGGACAATCCCAATCTCTTGGTATCGGTTGAGACCTGATTTGTGACCTAGTATGTGGTCTATTCTGCAGAAAGTTCCATGTGCAATTGAGAAAAATGCGTTTGGATGTAAAGTTTTGTAAATATCTGTGAAATCCATCTGGTCCTGGGTATCATTTAAAGCTCCCGTTTCTTTGGAGATGTTGTGCTTAGAAAATCTGTCATTTGCAGAAAGCACTGTGTTGAAGTCTCCCAGTATTAGTGTATTTATTATCTAAGTATGTCTTTACTTTGGCTATTAATTGATTGATATTCTTGGCAGTTCCCACATTTGGGGCATAAATATTCATGATTGTTAGGTCCTCTTGTTGGATAGATCCTTTAAGTATGATATAGTGTCCCTCTTCATCTCTTAACTACAGTCTTTGGGATAAACTTTAATTTATCTGATATGATGATTGCTACCCCAGCTTTCTTTTGAGGACCATTTGAATGGTAAATGGTTCTCCAACCTTTCATTTTCAGGCTGTAGGTGTCCTTAGGTCTAAAATGAGTCTCTTGTAGACAGCAAATAGTTGGGTCTTGCTTTTTTATCCAGTCTGAAATCCTGCATCTTTTGATGGGATCATTTAGCCCATTCACGTTCAGAGTTACTATTGAAAGGTGAAAAAATGAGTGGGAAATATCAGAAAGGGAGACAGAACACGAAAGACTCCTAACTCTGGGAAATTAACTAGGAGTGGTGGAAGGGGAGGTGGCCGGGGCGGGGGGGGGGTGACTGGGTGACGAGCACTGAGGTGGGCACTTGACAGGATGAGCACTGGGTGTTATTCTATACGTTGGCAAATTGAACACCAATAAAAATAAATTTATAAAAAAAAGAACATAAGGAAAAGAAAGATATGAATTTAGTGTCATCATGATACCTATTCAGTCCCTGTTTATGTGGCTTATTTCTTTGCGCTTCATTTTTCTTTTACAGGGTCCCCTTTAATACTTCCTGCAGAGCTGGTTTGGTGGTCACATATTCTTTCAGTTTCTGCCTGCCTTGGAAGCTCTTTATCTCTCCTTCTATTCTGAATGAGGGCCTTACTGGATAAAGTATTCTTGGCTGCATGTTCTTCTCATTTAGGACCTTGAATATATCCTGCCAGCCCTTTCTGGCCTGCCAGGTCTCTATGGAAAGGTCTGCTGTTAATCTAATATTTCTCCCCATATAAGTTAGGGATCTCTTTTCTCTTTCTGCTTTAACGATCTTCTCTTTATCTTTGGAATTTGCAAGTTTCACTATTAAATGTCAAGGCGTTGAACCGTTTTTATTGATATTAGCGGGGGAGGGGGGCTCTCTATCTCCTGGATTTTAATGCCTGTTTCCCTCCCCAAATTAGGGAAGTTCTCCGCTATGATTTGTTCAAATATGCTTTCTGACCCTCTGTCCTCTTGTCACCTTCTGGAACCCCAATTATATGTAAACTTTTCCTTCTGAGGCTGTCATTTATTTCCCTTAATCTTTCCTCATGGTTTTTTCATTGTTTTCTCTTTTTTCCTCAGTTTTCTTCCTTGCCATCAACTTGTCTTCTATGTCACTCACTGGTTCTTCTACCTCATTAACCCTCATCTTTAGGGCCTCCAGTTTGGATTGCATCTCATTTAATTGATTTTTAAATTTCACCTGATTAGATCTAAATTCTGGAGTCATGAAGTCTCTTGATTCCTTTATGCGCTTTTCCAGAGCCACCAGTAGCTTTATAATTGTGCTTCTGAATTGGCTTTCTGACATTGAATTGTAATCTGTACAAATTCTGTAACTCTACGGCAGAGAGTACTGTTTCTTATTCTTTCTTTAGTGGTGAGTTCTTCCTTCTAGTCATTTTTCTCAGTGCAGAGTGGCTGTATGAGTGGGTTGCATCAAGAATATCAACCACGACATAAGTACGTTTCACCCTAGATGATTCTGCTGAGGTCAGAGACCAGTAATTGAAAACAAAGATCAAAACGAAATAAAACAACAGGACCACTAAAGTGAAAAATTTTTAAACTTAGTAGTAAAAAATAAAAGGCCAGAAATCCTAAAGAGAAAGAGGGGGGAAAAAAGAAAAAGAAAAGAAACAGAAAAAAAGGAGAAGAAAAAAATAGGGGGGACTGGGAGATGGTGGTGGTGAAGAAGTTGTAGCGTAGGGAGAATGTAGCCTACCTGAGGGGTTCTAGAGGGCGATCCTCTTGTTTCTGGGTATATTAAGTTCTGTATGTTAGAAGATGCTCAGTTCCAAATTTATATAAACCAGAAATACTTGAAGAAGGCCCCAACATTGACCACCAAAACCTAAATGAGATAAAAGAGGGGGGCAGATGGGAGTCATGCACCTGGCAGGGGGTGGGGCAGTTCCAGTGGTTCTCTCTTTAAATCTCAGGTCGAATTCATAGATTTTCAGGATGATTTGAAAGTTATCTAGGTAAGTTGGTGGGGCCAGGTGACTTGGGGATCCTACTCCTCTGCCATCTCGCCCTGCCCCCTCTGAATGTGATCCTAGACTGGTGTCTGCATTCTGTATGGGTTCTAAGAGTTGAGAATAAAATCATGACAAATACTTCACTTTTGGGGGCTCCTGAACTTTAGTTAATGTCTTTGGGAACCATGTCCTATCATTAACTCATAATGAATTTATGATCAATTAAAATTAATTACAGGTCTTTCAAGTCAGGTCTTTCTCTAGGATTTATTTTTTCAACTTCGGTGTAAAGACATACATGGAGTTACCTTTAACTTGTTAATTTTGACGTATTTTCCTCATCTTTTAGGGGTCTTTTAAAATCGTGATTTTATCATTTAATTTATTAATTGTGTCACCTAGTCTTTATATATTCAGAAATGTAATAACCATTTCTCCTATACTATTATCCAAATTATATGAACCTTCAAATAAGATAAGGTAAAAAATGAATAAATTAGTTGCATCAATTTTCAGGTTGACATTCATATATTAATATTTCTTCTAAAGTTCAGGAAAAATATTCTGGAATCATTAGATACTTCCATCTATTTCCTTCCTGAAATCATGCTGAGAAGGTCTACATATTTCTTTTAGAAATCTATAAAAATTAATACTCCAATACCTAGCAATATTATACCATATAGGAGTTTAAGGCAACATGAAAGAAAGTATTACCTTTGCCATTTTCAGTGAGTAGTGAAGAACATCTTTTTATTTTTCCAGTGAATCAGAAATATTTATTGATAATTATAATTGATTATTATTGACATAGCAGGAGTCACACCTACATACACTGAATGTTAACCCAGGATGATAATTAAAAATTCATTTTCCCTCCACACAAAGGATTTATGACAAAATAGTTTTCAAAGGTTATTCGCACTCAAAAGACAACTTCTTCATAAAATTGATAATTCATAGAATTATATTGCTAAAATTATCCATTGAATATATTGAGGAGCTTAGTATAAAGTTTAAATGATAGTGAAATAATATTCTTGAAATATTATTCTAAGTAAATCTTCATTTCTTGATTATTTCAGTTTTGCCTATTGACCATGTTTATGGTACTCTGGGCATTGTGGGAGCCACCACAACACAGCGCTATTCTGATGTCTCAAGACTGAGAGAAGAGATTGAAGGAAAGGGATCATTCACTTACTTTGCACCGAGTAATGAGGCTTGGGACAACCTGGATTCTGTAATTCATTATGCTTATTAATATATTTATTTTATCAGTATTCATTTTAATTGGTTTATTAACTTGGAAGTTAATAGAAATTTTAGATCTTTTCATTATACATGTATTAGGATACATAAAAGAATGAGCTATTAAGTGTAAGGATTAAAGCATTTTAATACATCCATAAATGGAATAACTCTCCAGCAGGTTCATAGACTAATTGAAAAAGGCAAACTAAGAGTGGACTGAACTGGTATTTACCATTATTTTATTTTACTCCTTTCCTTTTTTTGATTTGGAAGAAATATATTAAATTTTAGATGACATATCTAATAGAAAGGTAAGTTAAGAAGCCTAGTGGAATTTACATTTTATTATAAGGCATCTTATAGAGATGTAATTAATTATTTTTAATTATATGTAAACATATTTGGCTGCTTAGATATTGACATATTTATAAATGTCTATGGATATTTAAATGAAGTATTATAAACAATGCATTTGATTTCCAGACATTTTATACATAGTGTGGTTTATAGTGTATGTGCTGCCAAAGCGAGCACATAGTCTGGTTTATAATACAACTAAATTTCCAATCTGTAAAACTCGTATATAAATATATTCCTACTTTCTACTTGATATGAAGGTGAATTGATAATTACTACTAGAGTCAAATACTACTTAGTAAAACTTAGGCAGATTCCTTTAGATATTATCTTGCTACATTAAGTGTGTGGCTAATTACTTGCTTTACAGAACTCTGCTGCTTGCTTTGACTGTTTCTGGTTTCTTTTTCTGACTCCTTTCTTCATTTAAGAATGGGTCTTATTAAAGTCTCTTCTAGGAATTAGACTCTGCTCTTTATATATACTTTTCAAAAAAGATTTTATTTATTTGAGAGAGAGAGAAAGCGCGCACAAGCAGTGGGGAGGGGTAGAGGGAGAAGGAGTCCAATGCCAGGCTCCATCCCAGGACCCTGGGATCATGACCTGAGCCCAAGGCAGACTCTTAACTGACTGAGCCACCTGGACCTCCTTTATATACACTTCTAATGGCTCAGCTATCACTTCAGTCATATAACCATGAAATCTGTTTCTTTAGTTGTTCTCCTTGGGACCTCAGGGGAGTAATATTTCTCCTTAGATACACCACTGCATCTTTAAAAAAAAAGGTTATCTGTAACATATGCCATTTTCTTTCTCCCCACAAACAATTGCTTTTCTGCTGCCTTTTTTTTCCATAACTGGCAGTACCCATCTTAAGTGTTTAGACTTGAAAATTGTGAGTCATTCTACTTCTGCTGTCTCTAATTCTTTCAAACTATTATTAGTCATCCATGTCTCATGTTTAATCCTCCTGACTAATACCCTCACCTTTGCTATGCATTATCACCAGATTAACCTTCCCAAAGCCCAGTCTAATCACTATATTCCAATGCCATAAAATCATCAGTGGCTCCTTGTTGCCAGTTTAATTTGTGCTTTATGCAGGCATTAAAGTCTTCCACATTATCATCCCACATTATCATCTTTGCTAAAATTCTTTCTTAATATTATCTAACAAACATAAAAGTATGGGCTAACCAAACTGAACAACATCTGCTCTTCCAACATTCCCCCTGTGTCAGCAACTGGAGTTAGAATGATCACTACCATTCCTACCCTATCCACCCTTTAAGGCCTATCCCCAAGCCTTGAATAGCTGCCCTTCCTCATTTGATCCCTAGAAGCATTTTTTTTTTTTGCCTTCTGTTCTTTATATTACTATGTTTATTTTTAACTGCTCCCATATGATAAATACCTTAAAGATACTTATCTTTAAGTATCTTTACTTAAAGATACTTTGACTTATTATATTTCCCATATCACCATATATAATGTCATATACTACATGATACACACATGTTATACATTATACTTATAGGATATATATTGGAAAAATAAAAAGGTATAGGTTGATCAAATTCTGGAATTTGTTATGAAATAAACATAAAATCCTTATTAAAACTCAAATGCTTTGCATAAATATGCCATTTTTGTTTTGTTTTGTTTACCATCCAAAATATTTTTAACATATGACAATTTCATATTGCCCTAAACCTTTAATTTACATCAAGCTCGTCTCTTTGTCAATATATTTACTTAAAAATTTTGTTTTGTCTCTAAAAATGTTCAAGCACTCTATCTGATTCAGGACCCTTAACTCAGTGCCTGAATTTACAAAATTCCCTAATCAATTGAGATAATATAATTTTATTTGTTATTTTGGTTTGGCCATCTGGATAATGCAATAAAAAAGTAACAAGAAAGTAAGAAATAGAGTGATTATAAGTATTTTAATGATGAACTACAATAAAACAAACTTCTATCATTTCAATTTTTCCTAGGATATCCGGAGAGGTTTGGAGAGCAATGTAAATGTTGAATTATTGAACGCATTACATAGCCATATGGTTAATAATAGAATGTTGACCAAGGACTTAAAAAATGGCATGATTATTCCTTCCATGTATAACAATTTGGGGCTTTTCATTAACCATTATCCTAATGGGGTAAGTTTCATGAACAAAAAGTAAATTGCTAAGTAATATTACCCTTAATTTTTTCTTCATCTTTAATATAATGTTCACATAAATAGCAAAATGTTAGTGAATGTAAGTACTATCTTATGCCCTTTCACCACATTTAGAGCATGTTAAATTCTAATTTAGTGACTGACTTCTACTGGAGAGTGATTTTGAGGAAGAAATTAAATTCACAGTTGATTGACAGTAGACTTAGATGTCCTAAAAAATGGAAATTTTAGTAGTTGATGTGTTTGAAAAATAATAACCAAAGAAAAAATAGTAAATAAGAATTTATCAAAGGATAATCAGAGAATGAGTATTCCTTTATTCATCTTCTAGCTACTATGCTGATTTAGGTTCTTGTGTGTTTAGATAAAAGTCTTCATGGGAAACTTCCAACAGGGTCATAGGGTTCTTTCAACAAATTTCCAAGGATGAAAAGGGTCAGTGATAAGGCAATAATTAGGAAATCCCTGGAATAGAACTGATTAATTTGTGCAATAACTATTTTCTCTCTCTCAGAACTTACTTTCAGACTGATAAACATTTTTATGTAATGCATTGACCTGCTATTGAAATAGTTTATGACTATCTCTATAAAGGGTAGAGAAAGAAATAAAAGCAATAACTCAAATAAAAAAAATGCTTTTTTGCCTTAGTTTCTAGATATGTTAAATGTAACTGGATTGCATTTTCAACCAATCCTGTTTTCTCTTAGGTTCATTTTTAGACAGAGTGATATGTCTTTAACCTCAACATTCATTTAGAATGTTGGCTCCTTCATGGTACATTTACTAGTAGAAATGAAAAATAGATAATGTCCTTAGGGTCTCAGTGGTCAATTGATCGTTCTGATTTCTGCACTTTGATTTTCCCAAATAATTATAGGTTGTCACTGTTAACTGCGCTAGAATCATCCATGGGAACCAGATTGCAACAAATGGTGTTGTACATGTCATTGACCGTGTCCTTACACAAATTGGTACTTCAATTCAAGACTTCATTGAAGCAGAAGATGACCTGTCATCTTTTAGGGTAAATACAAGAAAAAACAGCAGATTGTCTTGGATCATTGAAATTTCTCCTTTTTGTCTGTCAGAACCTAATAATAAAAATGCTGTTTTAAAACTCTGGCAGAAATGTAACAAATGTGTTTCTTGAAATAAAAAGAGTTTTATTTTACACTGAAGAAATAATCTTATATGACATAATAATACTTGTGTGGACACAACAGACACAAAATGGCTAGTTATGTGCCTATAGGTTATTTATGGCATTTAGTATATGTCCATATCAGCTATATGTACTGCTGGATATTGCTACAGTTCCACAAACATGGGCAGGATTCGCATTCTTACAAAGAGTTTTGAGGAAAATTGGAAAGGGCAAGTTGGTTGTGCCAAAAAGTAATGTTTTAGAGATCTGACAAGAGCAAACTTCTATCATTTTCTATAGACTCAACTCCCTCATGATGGCCCAGGTTAAGTGTATCGTATTTTTCTTTTGGATTTACAATGTTGCAAGCCTCTAAAAAGCACATTTGTGTTTCAGGCAGCCGCTATCACATCTGATATCCTGGAGTCCCTTGGAAGAGATGGTCACTTCACACTCTTTGCTCCCACTAATGAGGCTTTTGAGAAACTTCCACGAGGTGTCCTGGAAAGGATCATGGGAGACAAAGTGGCTTCTGAAGGTACTGAAATGTCTTCCTCTATGAAAAGCCTCCCAGAATTCCAAGAAGAAAAGAAAATTTTTAAAAAATGATTAAGTCATGACAATATTATCATCTTTGATAAGCGAAGGCAAAGAAAAACTTTTGTTCTGAAAGACTATAAAAAATCTTAAAAAAACAGAGCCCATGAAAGAGTCAGCAGAGTAATTAAATAATTAATAATTAATTTAAAAATAAGAATATCAGAAAGATCACATCATTTTTAATGCTTTCAAGTAAATAAAATAATTAGCAAGCATTAAAAAGGATTTAGCCATTGTTGAAAAGAAAAATTAGATCATCAAATTTTAACATCATATACATATTATGTAATGCTTTTAATTCTAAATTTATGCTAAAAGGTATAATTAAGTTGAGAAAATTGCACAGTTCCCTTGGGCCACTATTCACATATACACAGAATTTGGCTTCATTCTATTCTCCCTTTTTATTTTCAAAGAGATTTTACATTGTGAGTAGTACATTTAACTTACTCAGCCTCTCCCAAAATACATTTAACCAATTTAAAATGAGAAATTTTGATGATGCAGATATAGATATAATACAGTGAGGAATAGATTCCTTCAGATATCTTACAAGAAATCATCTTTATTTTGGTTACTCTCCAGATATTTTCTTTAGGGAATTATTTGTCTTATTAATCTTTTTAATATGCAGTTATTCTGTTATGAGCTGCTAATGCAAGATGATGCTTGGGTGTTTAGGAATAGGTATCACTAATAAATACAGAAACCATTCTTTTTGTTTTCACATCAGAAATTACTTTCTTATGATAGTGGGAACTTGCTCTAACACATTTTCTAGTACTACACAATTCACCTCATAAAACTGATCTTCTCTTCTTACTTCCTCCTGAGCTGAGCTATTTCTCTTACTTCCTCCTGAGCTGAGCCACTTCTGTTGTATAGTTAATGCAGTTAATTGAAACAATGGCCCTGGAACATAAGCAGAATTTAAAAACTTTCAGTCAAAGTATCGACTTAGGTCAATAAGTATTGATAATAACCATATAACCAATAACCAATAACCAATAACCAAAGTATTGACTTAGGTTTTAGATGTATTATATTTCTTAGGAAACTTAGGTCCACAGTGAAACGTGTCTTTTAAAGGTTAAGTGCAATTTCCCTTGATCTTAAAACTTGCTGTTTTTAATTTGTCCTCCAGCTCTCATGAAGTACCACCTTTTGAACACCCTTCAATGTTCTGAAGCTATCATGGGAGGAGCAGTCTTTGAGACTCTGGAAGGAAACACCATTGAGATAGGATGTGATGGTGACAGCATAACAGTAAATGGAATAAAAATGGTGAACAAAAAAGATATTGTGACAAATAATGGTGTTATCCATTTGATTGATCAGGTCCTAATTCCTGATTCTGGTAAGCAATGATTTCATATTCTTCCACCTACTACTGTTTATCAATAATGATGCCTCAAGAGTAAATCCATGAAAAATGAATGTGTAGTATAAGGAAAGGCATGTGAAACACGTGTATAATATAGTGAAGTGAGTATGAAGTAGCCTGTGTAGTCACAGGCACTCCACACATGCAACTTTGGCTTTCCTGGACTTCTTAATATTTACAAAGGTTCTCACAGTACTATAGTTTTTCTTGAAAATAGAAGGAAAGATATAGCCAAATGGTCAGCTTTGGATCACATTGTAATTGTAGCAAATAGCTTGTAGAGAACAGCCAAGAATTGATTTACTAATTTCAGGATGATGATAATAACAAAGATGACATTGTTGGGATGGTGATGGTTTACTTTATAGCCAAACAAGTTATTGAGCTGGCTGGAAATCAGCAAACCACTTTCACGGACCTCGTGGCTCAATTAGGCTTGGCATCTGCTCTGCGGCCAGATGGAGAATATACTTTGCTGGCACCTGTGAATAATGCATTTTCAGGTATGTACTGGACACTGTCATTCCTTTTCTCTCTCCCCCATCAATCCTCACATACACATTTTTTCTTCATCATGATTGTTTGCATTAAGTAATAATAGGCATTTTACAAGGTGTTGATTATTTCTTTATTACCTACACATTGTTAGCACTACATTGTCTCTATTAAAATGTGTTTCATTTCAAAACAATTCATTATATTAGGTTATAGCCTACAGAGAGTGAAAGTTTGTGATAAAGGGTATTCAGTTATTCTATGATTCTAATCATATTTCCAGCACACATAAGGGATGCATTAATAGATCTTAAGAAAAATTTAATCTAATTTGTTTATTTAACACCAACATAATAATTGAAAATACATAGTTATCTTTCTCATCTCAGAATTTGATGAAAGATGTCAAATTATAAATCAATAAAAGCAATAGATGATTTATTATACACTTCCATATTATGATGTAAATTATTATAAGTATTTAATCTAGTAGCTGCTATTCAAGGATGGTGTTTAGATTTTTTTTTTAAGGATGGTGTTTAGATTAATGCAACCTGCTACTTTTTCTAGAAAAGTGATTTCACAAAGACATATTTAAACTGCAAAGCAAAATTTAGCCATTAAAGAATAAGTATTATTTAAAAAATATTTTTCCGAATGCTACATTGTGATGCAGAAATTAATGAAAAATCTGGATTCCTAGAAATGCTGTTATTCTTCTTTGTAATAACTACATCCATATGTGTGGGACATTAACCGACCTTTAAGAGGGTATATGTGTTTTGATATTCTCTTCAGAAGTAAATATAAATTTACAAATGATTCATCAGTAGTGTTTCATGTGACTAATGTGTATCAAATTCTCGGAAAAAAATCTTGGCCAATAGTAGAGTTTAACTTGTGCCAATGACTACATAAAGCTATGTAGCCATTACAGATATGAAATCCATTGTTTGGAACCCTTAGAATGCTGTTAGTCATTTGATGAAGAACTCACAGAGTTTCTAATTGGTGCATGGAATTCATAGCCTTGAGCATTTATTTGATTCAGATATTTTATGAGTGCAGAATCCATAATATCCTTACTAGGAGCAATTTTAATGCTTTCTAAATAATCCTTTTTCTTCATGAATTTATTTATAGATGATACTCTGAGCATGGATCAACGGCTTCTTAAATTAATTCTGCAGAATCACATATTGAAAGTAAAAGTTGGCCTTAACGAGCTTTACAATGGACAAAAGCTCGAAACCATTGGAGGCAAACAGCTCAGAGTCTTTGTCTATCGTACAGTAAGTGAATCAGGAAATGATAAAATAACCACGTTGGCCTAAATGTCAAATGACACGTCGTTGTCTAAGAATATTGTTACAACAAATGTTTCCAAAGTTTTATTTTTGTAATAGTAAATATTCATAGGAAGAGTAGAAGAACATTCTTCATAGGAAGAATATTTAATAATAGTAAATATTCATAGGGAACTGAGTAATGTATGAAAAGACATAGAAAATGCACATATTAATAATTCAGATAATTTGTATTTGTTTCATTATAAATAACTTTCTGTTCTAAAACATTAATTAAGGAAGCCCGGGTGGCTCAGCAGTTTAGGGCCACCTTCAGCCCAGGGTGTGATCCTGGAGACCCGGGATGGAGTCCCATGTCAGGCTCCCTGCTTGGAGCCTGCTTCTCCCTCTGCCTCTCTCTCTCTCTCTCTCTCTCTCTCTCTCTGTGTCTCTCATGAATAAATAAATAAAATCTTAAAAAAATAAAACATTAATTATTTCAGTTCTATAAATCTCTAAAACTCCTCTAAAACAAATTTGATTTTTGGATTCCCAAGCAGTTTACAAACAAAACAAAACAAAACAAAATGGTACTTTTTCTATGGGCACATAAAGACTTCTGAACTCTATAAAATGGTTCTAATGTACTTCATCTGATGAAATATTGCTAGAAAATATTGCTTCTGAAAATTGCAATGCAAGAACAGTTGTGCTGTTCAATTTCTGTCCTGGCAACAGATGCATCTAGAGCTCAAAGATTTCACAGGAAGTCAAGTATTACCTGATATAGCACAAAGCAGCTGCTCACTATAGTTCCACAATCCCAAGACACACATTTTACAGGATGCAGAAAGTGGCCTGTATATACTTGTTTGTTCAAAAACACTACAACCAAATCAATAATGTGACATAATTGATAGAATCTTACAATCAGGAAAACATAGCAAATACCTGCAAAGATCACAAAAGGCACTGAAGTCAGGAAACTTTATGGTTCAAGAGAGTCCTAAAGAGTTAAAGGGTGAAAATTTCTTTTTTTTTTTTAATTTTTATTTATTTATGATAGTCACACAGAGAGAGAGAGAGGCAGAGACATAGGCAGAAGGAGAAGCAGGCTCCATGCACCGGGAGCCCGATGTGGGATTCGATCCGGGGTCTCCAGGATCGCGCCCTGGGCCAAAGGCAGGCGCCAAACCGCTGCGCCACCCAGGGATCCCAGGGTGAAAGTTTCTTAAAGAGAGTATGGAAGAATGGTTCAAACCTGCAGAAGAATGATGAAAAATGTAGACATGAAATTCTTGTTATTTACTGATGAAACTACCTGCCTGACACATAGGTTAGCTTAACTAGTAGTAGAAAACCTGATTGAATAAGAAGTGTAAGGTCAGATTGTGCCAGACTTTAAAAACAGAAGTAAGATGTTCTTTCCTCTAGCTGGAGAGGTCAGGAGACCTCTTAGAAGAGTCAATCTATTAACTCAACTATGCATCTACTTCCACATATGACATTTCAAGTAAGGAAATGGACAGTTGTATCTTTCACTTCTTTGCTAGGCTGTCTGCATTGAAAATTCATGCATGGTGAGAGGAAGCAAACAAGGAAGAAATGGTGCCATTCATATATTCCGAGAGATCATCAAGCCAGCAGAGAAATCCCTTCATGAACAATTAAAACAAGATAAGCGCTTTAGGTAAGCCTATTGGTCTCAGTTACACACACACACGCACACACACACACAAAGTGAGAACTATTGACATAGTTTTGTTTCAGAGTTAGTATTCCAAAAGGCATTGAGTATTCAGTATTACTGAAAATAGTAATTAGGGTAAGTCCATGCAAATGTCTTCAAAATAAAAATATGTTCTTAACACTGTTTTGCTTCCTGGTGCACCATAATATGATTTGGTGAGTGAAACAATCTAACAATCTAAAAAAAAAGAAAGAAAAAGAGAATGCATGAACAATTTCTCATGATTTCCACCATAAATGGATTGTATTCTATTCCATGCATTGCTTGTGAGCATGCCTAAATCTAAATCTAACAGAATAAACATGTTTCTTTCCTGCTTAGCACCTTCCTCAGCCTACTTGAAGCTGCAGACTTGAAAGAGCTCCTGACACAACCTGGGGATTGGACGTTATTTGTTCCAACCAATGATGCCTTTAAGGGAATGACAAATGAAGAAAAGGAAATTCTGATTCGTGAGTAGAAGTGAATACCAGATTATTTGCCACCTGAGTTCAGGATCTCATTTCTTCCTCAAGCATTCCTGACCAGAAGTCAGCCTCAAAAATGCCCCCTTTTTAATATTCATGTCTAAACCAGTTTCCCTTAATTTCACTTGGAATTCCTGGAGGAGTACTCATTAATGTTCTAAATTAACAGCTTGCTGTCATGGTTGTTGAGCTAGATGTTCATTTATGCTATTTCTATTAAAGTCCACACAATTAGGTGACAAAGAACAAAAGTAGTCACAATTCCAAAAATAATTTGATTTTCTCTCCTCCCAGTAAGTTAAGTTGGCTAATATTTTGATCGAATAGACTGAAGTGACTGTTTTGACATGGTGTTGATAGCAACTTGAGAGAACAATAACATGATGAGAAATTATAGTGCGGAAAAAAAGACAAAGAAATATTTTTATCCTTGGTCTTTCCAGTATCAAAATATCAAAAAATATGACATGTTATAAATATACATTTCCCCTGCCCCCCAGGAGACAAAAATGCCCTTCAAAACATCATCCTTTATCACCTAACACCAGGAGTTTTCATTGGAAAAGGATTTGAACCTGGTGTTACTAACATTCTGAAGACCACTCAAGGAAGTAAAATCTACCTGAAAGGAGTAAGTTCTCTAGAATGAATTTATGATAGCATTCATCCATTGATCAATTATCTTAATGTTAATTATCATTAATTTATCATTGATATTATCCCTTGTTTTGATAGGTAAATGATACACTTCTGGTGAATGAGGTGAAATCAAAAGAATCGGACATTATGACAACAAATGGTGTCATTCATGTTGTAGATAAACTCCTCTACCCAGCAGGTTGGTAATTATGGAACTCATTAATGAATTAAATCCTTTTTCAATAGAAACCTAGATTTTCATTTCACACTTTCTTACCAATACTCATTTAATATTCCTCTGCATAGACACACCTGTTGGAAATGATCAGCTGCTGGAAATACTTAACAAACTGATCAAATACATCCAAATTAAGGTACAGAACATTACTGCATTTATTTCTAATGTGCTGAAGAGATTGCGATTTTAACATAAAAGACCAGAAATGTATACAATAGGTAGATTTCCATTAGACTTGGATTGCTTTTTGTAGATTATGAACCACTAGCCCATCTGTGAATAAATGACATAATTTCTTTTTGGTTTTATTCAACAAGTATCTGGTATGTGGGCCCAAGCAGTGTATTAAGTGTAATGCGAAATATAAGTTGAATCAGAGATGGCCCTTTATTTAAAAATTTACAGTCCAATTGGAAAGAAAAGACATAATGATAAAAAAAAACATAATCTTTCTATCATTAAATACTTTGCTACAGAACATAAGGTAAAGTATTCACTTGTAAAAATTGTCACTAATCACAGTTTAGAGTTAAAAGCAAAAAAGTATTTTGCTTCTTTGTCCTCGTAGGGTCAAAGTATTGGAAAACATATGAAATACTATTTAATAAACATCTAACTTTAGATAAACTATTTTTATCATTTTTAAGACTTTGAGTAACAAATCCAATAGTCTTTATGCCCTCTGGCCCAATTTGCAGATTGAAAAATAAATTAAAGTGATGCCATAATTTTGTTAATAAAACTACTGATTTCATGTTACTAAATACAAATATTATTTTCAGTTTGTTCGTGGTAGCACCTTCAAAGAAATCCCCATGACTGTCTACAGTAAGTACATAATGAATATTTGTCACATGCAATTGGCAAGATGCAAAAAAAAAGAAAACACAATAATTTTCTTTGCACTTGGAAGCAAAAATTCTTGATAATCTGGTATTTAGAATTCCAAACAATGGCAAATTTCATCCCACTTGAAGCAGGTTTAAGATCTGGATGAGGCCTCTCAGCCAGGGCCCTACCTGTCAGATCCTATGAAATACTTCCCCATTCATCAGAAAAACAGGAATGATAAGATACGAGAATATGGTAAAATATGGAAAAGAGGCAAGGAAAAAAAGACATGCAAACATACAAAGAGGAGACAAAAGGCACTCCAGAGTCACCTGAAAATTCAGATGTGTAAACACAGAACTAACACTGCTGAAGGATTTGTAGCTCATTCTAGCCTCAAGCTGTCAGCTCTCTAAGGACAAGGTAGGAGGTGATGTGCCAAAGAATCCTAATGTTTACGATCTAGCAGTTCAAAAACTCTCCCCATTCAAAATTGGACAAAGGAACAAAGAATTTTCCAGGCATTAAACCTAAAATTTCTAGATGCCAAGGTTCTTTTATCTCTGACTCTACCAGATTATCAAAACTAAACCTCTACGACTTAACAATGGTAAAGGGTATTCCATTCTCATAAATGTAACTTGTAGTACTCCTTTTTCAGTGTGGCTTTTTCTTCATTTGTCTTTTTTCTTTCTTTCTTTATAGCTTTCAAAGCAGAAATTATTTTCATTTTGTTTTGACTCTACAATTAAACACTCAAAATGTACCAATAGTAAAATCATTACTTCAATTCCCACATTTATCCTGGCTAGAAAATAATTCTATTTTATAATATGAGCATTGTTATTGTATTAAAAATTTTTTCCTTTACACCAGGTATGGAAAAAGAATAAAGACAATGTAAGGAGCAAAACAAAATGTCTACTGCTCTTACTGATTTCAATTATGTAAGAATAACATATACAAATCAAGTATCTGGCCAGCTCAGCACTGTTTTAAAGATTTAGTTGGAATAGCTATGATTCAACATGGTATAAATTCAAGTATAGAAGTATACAATCTTGTACATATCTTAAAATAAATTAAAGAATCATTATGGGCTCTATTCATCAGAAATGTTATGTCATCTTTCTCAAAGTTGTGTACCTGCACTATATTTCTTTACCTTTCCTACTTTACCCATGATCAGTCCACTGCTTTCTATATATATGCCAATGCCATATTTTGCTTACAATGAGCCAGTCATATAATTCCTTTATTTTCCTCTATTAAAATTGGATCCTCACTCACAGAAAATAATAATAATTTCATGTATTTTATAAAATTATTCAAGAGTAATAAACCGTGTCTATCTACTCAAAAGATCTAAGAGCTCTGGGATTTACATTCCAATGCCAGATGTTTCTTTAACTCCTCCCCAGATGGGTATGCTGCTATGTAGAGGTATACTTCAAATAGAGATAGAGAATAATTAAACCTAAGATTTCATTTTTATGTTCCTTCATTGACTTATCTCTAAAACTTTCTTAATTTCCTTGATACATATTACTGTTGTCCTCAAAATATCATACATTTCAATCGTAATGTGGAGAAAAATGCTCTGTAGGATATGATGCCAACAATATAGCATCTAAGGTACAACAGAATAAAATCTGTATTTAATCCTCAGCCTGGGACCTGTCAAAACTACGTCTTGAGACAAGTAAGATTGAAACACAACTACAAACCAACCAAACATCCTACACTTCAACTTCTTTAATAAGAAGCAAAATTTTGGGCAGCCCCAGTAACGCAGCGGTTTAGCGCCGCCTGCAGCCTGGGGTGTGATCCTGGAGACCCGGGATGGAGTCCCACATTGGCTCCCTGCATGGAGCCTGCTTCTCCCTCTGCTTGTGTCTCTGTCTCTCTGCCTGCCTCTCTCTCTCTCTCTCTCTCTGCCTCTGAATAAATTTAAAAAAAAAAAAGAAGGAAAATTTTAAGCTAAAAGTAATTAAGCCCTTTAGATAGTAGCAGCACAGACCCCTGCGATGTGGACTTAATGGAAAGGTTCCTCTGTGGCAAGACCACCTGTAGGGTCAGTAATCGGATGCATAGATTTGATATATTTCAGAGCTTCATAATTTAAGAATTCAAGATAAAAATATTTGATCTGACTAAAATATTGTCATAATTAAAATCTAAAACCCGGGATGCCTGGGTGGCTCAGCAGTTGAGCACCTGCCTTGGGCCCAGGGCATGATCCTGAAGTTCCAGGATCGAGTCCCACATCAGACTCCCTCATGGAACCTGCTTCTCCCTCTGCCTGTGTCTCTGCCTCTCTTTCTCTGTGTCTCTCATGAATGAATAAATAAAATATTTTTAAAAAGGATCTAGAACCCATATGAATTTTTAAAAGTTGACATTTCAGAAGTCTGAGGTGAGAACGTGACAGAAACCTGAATTGTGCTAACACTTCACCTCTAATGTGTCAACACAATCTGTTCTGATTGCCCAGTTAACTTTATATAGTGCAGCCCCACTGTCTAATGGAGCTATCTTTTAAGGCTTCTAATTAGAAATGACAAAAAGCAGTAGCTTTGGTTCCATGGCTCCACAAGCACTTTTCCAGTTAATCTGTACAACCAAAAGCTAAACAAATAGTTTGCTATTTTAAATAAATTTTGCATATTATTGTCTTAGTTAGGTGAATGACACACACTTTAATACATACCCTCATTAAAAAAAAAATGATTGTGATGACAGGGTGCCTGGGTGGCTTAGTTAGTTAAGCGTCTGCCTTTGGCTCAGGTCATGATCCCAGGGTCCTCAGATCGAGTCCCTCCCTCATCAGGCTCCCTGCTCAGTTTTGAGTCTGCTTCCTCCTCTCCTTCCTGCCCCTCCCCCTGCTTGTGCTCTTTCTCTCTCTCACTCTCTCACTCTCTCTCAAGTAAATAAATAAAATCTAAAAATAAATGATCATGATATTAAAGCTGAAAATTAAAGACATTTTAGCCAATAACTTAAATATTGATCATATCATATTTGTTGCATAGAGCTCATATTTGGCCGGCTGAAATTTATTTTTATTTTTAATTATTCTGAACTATTTTTCATATTTTCCTTTCTGTATCACTGTTATCAGATGCATGAAAAATATTTTGTCTTTGTCTTTCATTTTTTCTTCTGAGAAAGAATCCATCAATGCAATTTAAGATATTATGAATTGCATGAAATTAATCATGTTTATTTGTCTTCTGTTGCTATGCAGCCAATATTTTCAAGAAGTACAAAAGAAGGTAAAGAGCTTTAGTGGTGCAGTTCAAAATCACAGAGTTCTAGATAGAATTCCTCACTTAGTGTGTATATATTTCACTGGAACAAATCCAAGTCACTGGACTTCGGAGTACACCATCTGGACGTGAGAAGATAATAGAAAAATGTAACATGAATATTTCTTGTATTTGACTGCCTGAACATATTACCACAACCTATACCTTAGTACTCAACAAAGATTTAAAAAAAAAGACAGTTTTGTTCAGGTTGTTTTTAATGTAAACATCATTTATGTTCCACTTTCTATACTTTCAGCAACTAAAATTATAACCAAAGTTGTGGAACCAAAAATTAAAGTGATTGAAGGCAGTCTTCAGCCTATTATCAAAACTGAAGGTAAAAATCAATGTTATACATGGTTCCTTTTATTGTGGAAAAAAATCCAAATAATAGACTGATTTCTATGAATGTATCTACATTCTTTTTTAAACTAACATGCTAAATATTTCTATATCAATGGCATGCTCATGTAATTGTAGAATGCGGAATGCAAATTATTTACCAGAGTAGATGGTGCATTCCTAATACTTTCAGTACATTTGCTTTTACTTGATTTCATTTGAACCTAATTGGCCATTGCATTAACACTAGTACCCAGATGAATCAATAAGTAAACGAACAAACAAATAAATCCTGAGCTTTTTTAATGAATTAATTTAATTTTTTATTTTATTTTATTTTTTTACTGAAGTTAGACTACACCAGAGTATTTTTTTGTAGCTTCATCTCCAATCTCCCCACATGGATGTCTTGTTATAAGAAGCTCTTCAAAAAAATACAGGCGTTTTTCATTCAACAATCTAAGAGAGCGTTGAAGCTATACATTGATGAAGGCTTTAAAAATTACAACCACATATGATATATTTTTAAGTTAGACTACCAGAAACAGAAGAGGGAATAAGTAGCTGGTGCAGTGAGTCAAACCTTAAGATTCTTAATTGCAGTCCTGAACTTCTACCCTTACTGTCTATGTTGGCCAACTCCAACATCTTTGATGCTATCTTCATTTCATGTATTTTAATTATTACCAAGGGTCAGACCTTAAAAATGATTTTTTTTTATGTCTAAGCATTTTAATGTGGTGACACACCACAAAGAAAAGACCAAGTTTTCTTCTTTATTTTTTAAGAAGGATAGAAACAGTCTTCCAAAAAAAAGGGAAAAATTCATGTTTTCAGTTGAATCTCAAAAAATTCTTATATTAATTATCTTTGATTTTGATATTTCTTCTCATTCTATCAACTGAGATGGCAATTTCTTGAATATTTTTGACTATTCCTTTAAAGGCAAACCTAGATTTACATTTAGATATTGGAAACATGTATGCAATAGTTTATTTCCTAGCTAATTAGTTATCTATATTTTTATTTCTTCTTAAGACCTAAAATTGATGTAGACTTTGAAATTTGTGCTTATCTAAAAAAAAAAATACTCTACTTGTGGTCATTTCACTGCTTTTATATTTTGATGAGAACTTGGTGTCTTAAGAAATTAAATCATAGAATTTTCTTGTTAACAAAATGTTTCTTGATCATTTTAATGAAAAATGATCAAATGGTCCTTGGTAATACATTTGTCTTTAACATTCTTGTGCTGTTTTTAAAATTAGATTCCCTAAAATTTTGTATAATCATAGATAGCTTCTGTAATCAAAATGATTCACATGTGCTGTTCTTATTTTCAAAGATTCCTATCTTTCCTTCCAAGCTTCTTTATCTTCCCAATCTTTGTCAGTGAGAATCCACTATATTAATCTTTCTTCAATTAGGAACACAGTGAAGCATCAACTCTATCTGGGTTCTTCCTATAAAGGAAAAAGGATGAAAAATGGAGTCAGGTCACCTATGCATTAAAAACTCTTCACTTCAAAAATTCAGAAGTTTTACTTCTGTGTAACATACTGAAGGAAACAAAATGATTATCTTGGCAGCCATTTACAATTGTCCAGCTCTAAGATTGCTATTTGCACTTCATTCTCATTTAACTTTTGCAGGTTCTTTATTTTTTCTTTTTTTGCAGGTTCTTTAATGATTCTTGAATTCTTACTAAATATAATAGGCTCCAAAACACAATTTTAAGATGTCTCTTATAGGGGCGCCTCGGTGGCTCAGTGGTTGAGTATCTATCTTAGGCTCAGGGCGTTAATCCCAGGGTCCCGGGATTGAGTCCCACATCCGGCTCCCTGCAGGAAACCTGCTTCTCCCTCTGCCTATGTCTCTGTGTGTCTCTCATGAATAAATAGACTTTTTAAAAAAGATTTATTTATTTATTTATTTATTTATTTATTTATTTATTTATGAGAGAGAGAGAGAGAGGCAGAGAGGCAGAGACACAGGAGGAAGGAGAAGCAGGCTCCATGCCAGGAGCTGGACGTGGGACTCGATCCCGAGTCTCCAGGATCGGGCCCTGGGCCAAAGGCAGGCCCTAAACCGCTGAGCCACCCAGGGATCCCTCTCATGAATAAATAAATAAAATCTTAAAAAAAAAATAAGTTTCTTACAAAATGTCCTTAACCAAATTACAGAATTAAGAATAAATCAACTGAAATTCATTTCAACAAATATTTAATGAGCATCTTATTATTGTGCTGGACACTCTACTAGGTACTCGTATTTTATCAAATATTAAAAAAAGATTTGATAGAAATCCCTGCCTTCATAGAGTGTAATGTAAGACGGTGTTTCTGAAATTTCAGTTTAAGCTTTCCCAATGAAATGTCGACTTGGATATTTTATTAACTCATTTCCTGTTCTTAAACTCCTTAAGTGTATGTTCTTTTGAAATTTCTAAACCTTAAAAACCTGGCCTTACATTTGATACTCAAGATCCCTTGATACCATAGTATGGTATGAAGTGTTCCTTATTTGAAAGAACAATTGTTTTCACTATTTTAGATTGTTCTAGACTAATTCTGGGTAATGGTGTACCTTGACAATTTCTGGACAAGCAAATAAATCCTCTCAAAGATAAAGCAAATATGGTGATATTCAACTGTTGAAGGGTATTACAGTATGAGTTAAATGTACTGAACCTTACTTTTCTTCTCTGTGAAATAGTCTTAGTTAACTAATGTAGTAATCAGCTTTCTAACATTCAAAATGATTTTCTCTGGGAGCAAAATCATTTTGGAAACCAAATGCAACACTGTTTAACTTTTGTATTTGAAGGACCATTTAATTATTAATTAGCAAATTCTTGCATCATTTTCATATATAAGGTAAGTACTCAAATTTATTTTCACATAAAACCTGAAATTCAGTGCCTTAAATATAGGCATGAAGTTGAAAATTTTAAATGTTCAGTCTTACCTCCATTGGATAAAGTGTACAATACTAATTAAAATTTTAATTTAATTTAATAGGGAAAGAGTAATCGTTGACCCCATTATAGTAAAGTAAGATCTATACTAGCTATCATTAGAGCAACTCAAATTTGTACATATTGTATGATGCACAAAGTATATAATACCTTGTGTGATCCTACTTTATGACTACAAACAAATGGATGGAAATGCTAACTGCTAAAACAGATGAAGGTAATTTTAACAGCATACCAGTGAATTGAGCCATTTGTTCTCATAAATACTGCCTAATTTGAAGACAATGGGAAATTATTAAAACTGATTTCATAAAGGCTGAGACCACTTGTTTGAATAACATCAAATGTTGAAATAAATTTCCTGTTCTGCTAAAGTTAAAGAACCGCTTTAATGTGATAATTTGTCTCCCAAAACAATGACTCAGGACCCACAATAACAAAGGTCAAAATTGAAGGTGAACCTGAGTTCAGACTGGTTAAAGAAGGTGAAACAGTAACTGAAGTGATCCATGGAGGTATGTTATGTGTATTTCTTAAAGCCTAGTTAGGGTCACTGTGATTATTTTGAAATAGTGTTGGTTAAATATATTGAATATTTGATGTTTTCTCTTGACATTTGTATAAATTATAGGAATATTCACTTCATCTATAGGTTCTTCCCGTTAAGTGTTTTTTTTTTTCAAATCTCTTCCAAGCAAATAAAATACACTTTACCTTTAATGAGTTAAAGTAATTTAACTACTTGAAATTAATTTACCCATTAAGTCACCAGGTCCAATAAAATCGTCATTACTGTGTAGATGCCAGTGATGAATATGAAATGTAATGATAACAATAATATCAATACAAAGAAATCTATTGGACTTAGTAGAAAAAATGGCCATTATGTTAACATTACTATTAAGTCATTGATGAGATTTATGATAGGGCTCCCACTCTATGTATAATTCCCTGGATTCTCACTAAATACTCATTCCACAGTCAGAAAACAAATATGACGTGGAGAATTAGCTTGCCAGCTGGCTCTCTTCCTCACCCAGGATTCAGGACGTAACACTACCTTTTAGATGTTTGTTGAATCTGCTCGAGATATGTCCTCAAAATGATTATGATTGAATTCTAAATGGTATTGCTTCAAGAAACATATTTAATCATTAAAATGGCAGTTTAGATACCATAAGGGATACATCAGCTGTGTTTTTCTTCCCCTACTTTTAGAGCCAATTATTAAAAAATACACTAAAATCATTGATGGAGTGCCTGTGGAAATAACTGAAAAAGAGACAAGGGAAGAACGAATCATTACAGGTAATCTTTGATTCCGAACATGGAACTCTGCCTAAATTATAAAGTTAAAACCATAGTAAATCTTAAAATATCTCTCTCTATAAGAATCATTAGAGAAATGGACTAAGTCATTTTCATGGTGGTTACTGAAATTATTTCTTTTTGGCAGAAACGTAGATTACATATTATTCTAAATATGTAATCTATGTTTTTCTCTGAATTGAAATTTGTGGATAAATCTATAAGCATGCATTTTCATTATGCAGATTCATACATGCTATATAATATTTTCACTTTGCTATTTATTAATGAGTTAATAAATCCTAGAAGAAAAACCATTCCCTCCTTTGATTTTCTATTTTGCTTAAGGCCTACACTACATCTCTACATGCATATAGGCAACATTGTGTAAGGCAATGGATCCATAATTTTAGTGAATCTCTGTGTCAGTCTCCCACTAATGAATTAGCCTAAAATTCTTAAATCAGCTATTTTGCAAGTCTTTGTTTAAATGAGCAGTCAGCAACTATGGCTTGTGCCACCTACGTATCTAAAGTTCTACTGGAACCCAGTATGACCATCCCTTTCATTTAATGTATATAACTATTTTTATCCTGCAGTGACTATTTGAATAGCTGCAACGTGAGTCATATGGCCTATAAAGTCTAAAAATACTTACTATCTGGCCCTATAGAGAAGAAGTTTGCCTACCGCTCTTTTAGAACTTTTTTTTTTTTTAATTGTCTTTCTTTCAGGTCCTGAAATAAAATATACTAGGATTTCTACTGGTGGTGGAGAAACAGAAGAAACTCTGAAGAAATTGTTGCAAGAAGGTCAGCATGTCTAGAAAAATAAGAATGTGACTATACCTAAGCTATCTGTTTCAAAGTCTAAAATAATTGTTGAGGCCTTTTATATACTTTCTACTCTATGTCATTCCTTTGTTTGAATTCCATGCCAACACATGAAAATGTCCAAAGATAGAGAATTAAACTCAAATGACAGTCATATTGATTGTTTTGTTATATATTTGTTATATATTGTTCAATAACTTCATAAAATGTTGGCTTATCAAAAACCGCACTACAACTGGGGAAAGAATCAAGTGTTGGTCTGGAATTCATTGTTAGCCAGATGCCATTTTACATCGCATCAAGTGCCCTGTGTTTTTATTACATAAACCAATTTCTGCTATAAACATGTATCCTCTCAGAGGTCACCAAGGTCACCAAATTCATTGAAGGTGGTGATGGTCATTTATTTGAAGATGAAGAAATTAAAAGACTTCTTCAGGGAGGTTAGTAAAAGGGAAATAACTAACCCGCTTAACAGGTCCTGGAGACGGAGTTCTTCAACTTTTTAAAGACTAAGCATTCAGGTTTTTCTTTTAATAAGATTGAAAAAGACAACATGATGTGTTGTCTTAAGAGATTGATTGATTTGATAATAGTTTAAGTAATAATAACAAAGAAATGATTACTAGCTTAAAGTCTTTAAAAAGTTCTATGGTATAAAACTTGGGGAGCAATGAATATTTTTTTTCTTTGATACAGATAACTGTAAGGATATTTTAAGTATCTGGCAAGGGAATACTTTTCAAATTGGTAGTTTTTTAAAGAAGCCCAAATTGACATATATTTTATATTTAAAAAAATGTATTCACTGCCCCCAGAACAATAATAAAAGGCATGTGTATGGATTTTTTTAAGTGCATAGATCTAGCAAAAAAAAAAACAGTGCATTTAGTAATTTTCTTTTCCAAACTACATTCTTGAGAATGGATATCTGTTTCTTCTAACAGTTTGAGTGATAATCTATACCTGGATATGTAAATTATTTTGCATATGAAATTAATCTTTAAAGTACGGAATGTTCTCTGTCTATGGCATTAAAATGAACTACTTTTAAAAGCAAAAAAGAAAAAAAAAGAATTCAAAATCTTACACAAACTATAAATTATAATTATTCAAATAGTAAATGCTAATAAAACATAATTTGGGTAATTGGCATTTGAAAATTGAACATCTAGTTCATTTTACTACAACAAAAGTATTTAGATGACAAATTAAAGAAGCAAGTTTTAAATTATTCAGAAAAATCAAATATGTTTCCTGAAATATACTATGAATTGAGAAGCACAACTGCATTTCAGTATTTATCCAAAATATCATCCAAGATGGCTTTTCTGCTTAAATTGTATCCCTATGTTCAAGATGATGTAAATTCTCTTGGAACCATGCATATTATAGGTAATTGTTTCTTTATTCTTTACTTTAACATAAGTAAAAATCTCTTTATATAGTGTTGAGACTGTTTGGTAATAAATAATTTTTATTGAACCGATGATTGAATTTCCCCTCTATAGGAAAATATGTGTCTGAAAAATACAAGATTTCCTTTCAGACTGGAGGGAGTGTGTGACACAGCCAAAGCCATCAAAGATTGGAGGTTTTCTGTATGATCTAATACAGAATTCACTCATCTATTCACAAATGTTTAATTGCTAGGAAAACAAGGATTGGAGGGAAGAGGTGAAGATATTATGAAGATTAAATTGAATTCTTTTTTTTTTTAAGTTCTTACCATAGTAGGCAGCTTTGTAGAATGGCAGTGCTTTTTAGAGAATGAATCAATTAGTAGCTGCACCAATATATATACATCACTTTACTTTATTTAGGCTTAAACTTCAGGTAAGTATGTTTTCCTCTCCTTTAATAAGTGCCACTTTACAAATTGACTACAAACAATGAACTAAGTACATAACAATAACTTCAGGCAAAAGAAAACATATCTGCTAAAGAATATGATATTCAAATTTTAGCTAATGAAATCTTTCTTTAACTCCTGTTTCTTTTATCCCAGAGGGTTGATTCTTTTAGTTCCCAACATTTGGTTTCTTTACACATCTATAAAGTATTAATTTCCACAATGCCACATCATAAGTTCTTTATCAAAACATTTCTAAGGTTTTCTGCACATAATAAAGACAATATAAGAAGTATAGTTACTTGTATCTGGACACTAATTGGGCATGGTAGGGTTTTTTTCTAGCCCTTAAAATCAATGGGTCATCACTGAGTTACAAGTGTCTAGTTCCTGAGACTCCTATTTACAAGAAGCTGCTATGAATAAAGATTATATCCTGCAAGACTGGCCTTTGTTCTTTCAGAATACAGATTATTGTTCTCTATCCAAACTATAGTCTTTTTTTTTTTAATGATGGATCTACTAGACAAGGACTTTATTTATTTATTTATTTATTTATTTATTTATTTATTTATTTATTTATTATAGTCACACACAGAGAGAGAGAGAGAGAGAGGCAGAGACATAGGCAGAGGGAGAAGCAGGCTCCATGCACCGGGAGCCCAACACGGGATTTGATCCTGGGTCTCCAGGATCGCGCCCTGGGCCAAAGGGAGGCGCTAAACCGCTGCGCCACCCAGGGATCCCTATTTATTTATTTTTTGTTTCTGTTTTTTCTTTTTCTTTTTCTTTTTTTTAAATAAATTTATGTTTTATTGGTGTTCAGTTTACCAATATACAGAATAACACCCAGTGCTCATCCCGTCGAGTGCCCTCCTCAGTGAAAACTATAGTCTTTATCTCAAAGCTTGGAGTTTTCAATCTACACTGCTCATAGTCATACATATAGTACATTTTGATGAGTTGAGTGTATTCCTCAATTATTTTAGTCATGACTGGTAGCATGGCTAAGTGGTCCTCTTGGTACCAATATTGTGATTTATTGCTGAAGTACTTCAGAGCCCTTAACTTGAAAATATTCTCATGAAATGTATAGAATTTCACATTTATCTTAGGTAAAGCTATATTTACTGAACCTACTAAAGTATTAAGGGAGAATATCAACCTATAGAGAAAGGAACAAAAAAGAAGTCATTTTAGATGGTTTTGACAAATCTGCCAATATAACATGTAAAGCCTGTGTAGGGAATAGGGATCAGCTTGTAGGTCTGGCTTTTGATTTGGGCTCTAATTCAAACTACTTAAGTAAGTTAATTCTTCTACTTGGTTTCCTCATCTGAAAATGAGAATAGTAATGTTACCTACATCTTAATGAGTTAATGTATGAAAAGTACTTGGAATAATGCTCTGCAAATACAAGCTCCCAGTAAGTATCACGACCAATTATATTTACATAATAAACATATAATATAAACTTATGATAGTAATATTTTACACCTAACTTAAATTTCTGAGAGCCATAGCCATATAAACATGCAAGTCTTATAAATAATTGGGCTGAAGCATTTTGCATGTTTCACGAAATGTAGTAGGGAGGGGCATTCATATGATTGGTTTATCTTCCAACCATTTGTTTCTCTCAACATGATATGACTCTCATTCATTTTGAGAGAGCAGAGAGCCATTGGAGACAAATCTGATTTTCTGCACTTTATTCATGCTTTCTTCTGAAGATGTTTTTTTGCCGTAATTAATACTTCTTATTTTAGTATTATCATAGCAAAATAGTAATAAATTAACAAATTACTTAATTGGATGTTGCCAAGTGTATGAAAGAAAATCTGAGTGTAAGTGCTTCTTTTGAAATGTAATGTCTCAAATACTTCTATGACCTTGTTTTAAATTACACAATAACTGCCATTTGGAGTTTAATAAGGCTATTATAAACAATAGTCTGGGACGCCTGGGTGGCTCAGTGGTTGAGCACCTGCCTTTGGCTCAGGTCGTTATCCTAGGGTCCAGGTATCGAGTCCCACATCGGGCTCCCTGCAGGGAGCCTGCTTCTCCCTCTGCCTGTGTCTCTGCCTCTCTTTCTGTGTCTCTCATGAATAAATAAATGAAATCTTTAAAAAAAAAAGATCTTAGTCACTGATTAAAATTTAGACCCATCTTTTCTTTACTATATTTTATAAGCCATTATTTTGTTACCAAATAAACCTGAAATTAATAAAAATATATCAATTGGAGCATATTCCATAATTCAGGCTTTCCTATCTCAAGTAAACTTTCCCCTACTATCCAATCTAATGAGGTTTTCTATGGTTCTGTATTCTACTATTAATATGATACTATAAATGGTTATAAATCATATATTTTGTGGAGAAAAAGAGCATGTTGGAATGTGCCACATAGAAACAAACTCATTCAAACATTTTAAAAATGTTTCTTGGTGACATACAGCCAACATTACTGTTGGTGGTAGTTTCTTGCTTTACTTTTTAATGGAATTTCAGAGAATTGAAAAAAATATATATAATAGAAAAATCTTTACCTGATTGACTATAGATAATATATAAACGCAAAAAGTCAAAATTTGGAGAAAAATATTTTTTAAAGGTAAGCAGAAAAATGAAGTCACTGTAGGAACCACATTTATTCTTTGATCTTAAGCATCCATTAGCAGAGTCAAACTGTGAATTAGGTTAACTGATGAGTTAAAGAAAAACAAAAAAAATGGAAATATTTTGCAACTATAACAACAAAAAACTGCATAGCTCTGAAACACTTGAAATTCTTAAATAAGAAAACTTATTTTTTTATTTTATTATTTTTAACTAATTTTATAAATGGTCTTGTAGGATTAAAGTCAAATTTGGCAGTATGTTGGCACACATTTCCTGAATCGTTTAATATTATATTTCTAGAATTATTAGGTCAATGCTATTGTCCTCATGTTCTAATTTAATCATGAATTAATTTACAAGGAGAATTTTACAGAGGCAGAAGTCTGATACATCACAAATAGGAGTGACTGGAGAAATGACTGGATATCTCTGAGAAGATACTTCTACTAAGCTTTATATAATGTTAAATATCCCTTCATCATAAAGCAATGCTTTTTATTAAAAAAGTGAAAAAGTCATGTAAGTCACTTACTCTGTGGGGCCCCGAATACAATAATGAAACAATGTTTTGCAAATAGTGAGCATTCATTTTGATATGTAGAAAACAAACCTCTGTGTGTGGCCAATGAAAAAGTTCCACTATTCCAAAAGAAAATCTACATGTTTAAGCAATGCTTATTTTAAGACTTCATACTTTTCTTTACTTACGGTCTCTTTTCTGATGTTAGAAATAATTTCAAAGTATTTCTCACTACAACTATTTAATTTTAGACACACCTGTGAAGAAGATACAAGCAAACAAAAGAGTTCAAGGTAAATATATTGATAGTAATGTGCATATGGCACACATGTTTTGTTATGTTAAGAAAAATCAAAGGATAGAGTTTTAATATATTTTATTGGACTTTATTGTCTTTTAGGGAGAAAAGTTAGCAAATTTGAGGCAAAGTATTTTGATGACAAAAATCAGAAAATAAATTATTCATGCTCTGCACTATTAGTAAAATCTGAGGATAGTGAATGTTAAAGGAAAGGCAATTATACTCATGTAAACTGCTAGATTTTTGGAACCACCGAGGTAGACTCAAGTAGAGTTAAGTTAAAAAGAAATCCTTGAATAAGAGCCAAGCAACAGTCGGTTGCTAGTGAACCTGAACTCTCTAAAAATGTTATTATTTGAGATCAGGCTACAGTTTACTTGAAACAAAGGTAAATTTACTTGAAACACAAGTAAATTAAAATTTTTACACATGTAGAAAGTTATTAATATAACTTTGTACAAAATTTTGATATAATGTGTAGATTATACACATGTATATATCACCCATGCACTATAATTTTCTTCATAATTATATTTATGTGCATTTTCTAATCTTTCACTTAAGTTACCTTGCATTTTGATACATTAAATAATCAAAGATTTTCCATGTGGAACTTAGAGTAAGTTACAAGTTTGGAACTTCTAAAATAATTACATACTAATGGTCAAAATAAATTGCAAGGCTTATAAATGCACTACAGGTACATCTGATTTTAAGCCAATCCAATGTAGACATTTGAAATTAAAAATCAATTGCACAAATGATTTCTAACTGAAGGTTCTGTCAGGGATTTCTTCTACACATCCTAATCCATCCAAATTTCCAAAAGAACTAAAATTCTCAAACTTTATTATTTTCATATACTTTTGATCAAAAGATAACCTTGAATTTATCCTCATAAACAGAGGATATACCTAAGAAAACATAATGTGTATTACAATAAGAAATGATGGTCTTTATGGATACAGTCATACACAAAATATCACATTGTTAAATTCTAAAGTTCCATCACATTTACAATCTATGCATTCTCCCTTCTTCCTAACAGGATCTAGAAGAAGATCAAGAGAAGGTCGTTCTCAGTGAAAATCCAGCAACCAGGCAACAAAGTTTATACAACTCTAATCAATAACCTGATCTTAAAGGATAATTATGAGAGCCACATTGACTTCAGGAAATGAACCACCAGCACAAAAAAGCAATCATTGAACACTTCTGAATACAAATTTCATCTTTTTTTTTTCTCTGAATGAAATTATAGGGTTAGTCTCCTGTGGGATAGGAACTGAAGGAAATAGAACACCATATATACAGGTTTTTACATCCTGACATTAAAAATTCTAGCTAACTTTGAAATCCATCAAAGAAAATTCTTGTCAAAGGATTTCTTATAACTTAAACCTCACATTCAATTAAGAAGATTGAATCTTGAATCTAAGAAATAGATAAAATGCATGTAAGCAGTTACTTCTCCTTGGGAAGCTAATTTATAAAAATGGGTGCTCAGTATTAAAAAAACAACAAAACTTTTACAATAAAAGGCTTTGCACATTTCTAATACAATGTGGGTTTACCAGTAAATTATGTTACTTCTACAACTAATTTTATACTCTTGAAATCTTTGTCATATGCTTTTTGCAACACATATTTTTTTCTCAAACATTTCAATAAAACTTTTTTTTCAATTATAAACAGATTACTTCAAATTGGGTAGTTCAGAAAACTCAAGGTTTAAATTAATAAGTGATTTGGACTTGGGAACAGGACTTTATACCTCCTTCTTTTTATAACAAATATTCATTAAAGGAAATTGAATGAAATTATTGTTTCTTGAATTTTTAAAGCTATTATGTTATATAAAGAATCATTACACAATAAAGCAATCATTTAAGCATCAACTGAGTAGTTAATATAACCCTAGAACCATGGTAGGTTGTGAAGATCCAAAACATGAATCAGACAGATACTGTTCTCAAAGGGTAAAGAGACAAATCACCAATAATTCACAAATGCACCATAAGCTGTAGTAGAAAATAAACAGTACCACACAAACACAAGTATCAATCAATTTTTCCTAGATTTTTGTTAGATATAGGAAAAGGCACAGAGATGCTCCTAAGTTAACTAAAACTGAAGTAATTTAAGAGTCCACTGCATGTCAAAAGAGGGGAAGAAAAATATTTGCAGAAAACAATAAAGAGATCAGTTGATCTACTCGGATCTCAACAAGTACTATCTTCACTTGGTCTAATTGAAATAAAAGCAACTGCAGAACAGAATGCATACTGATAAGGAACTGAGTAGTGACGGTGTAATAATATTACACCAAGCTTGTAAAACTGAGGAAAGACAGACTAGAGATACCAGTCTTGATCACAGATGTCCAGCTTGGATCAGAGGTCCAGTACTAAAGTACCACTAAGGAATCTGGAAAATTTTTGAGTAGGTGAAAGCATTGGTTCTTTGAGATGCAATTGGGATGAGGAAGTAAAATATAAAATTCTGGCAGTGACTCTTACTGCAGAAGTGCTCAGTAGCCTTGGTTTTCCAGAATGCTTTCTAGTCTGGGATAGTGGTGAGATTTACGTATAGCATTTAAAACCCCTACCAGGGGCAGCCGGGGTGGCTCGGCGGTTTAGCGCCACCTTCAGCCCGGGGCAGGATCCTGGAGACCCGGGATCGAGTTCCTCGTGGGGCTGCCTGCCTGGAGCCTGCTTCTCCCTCTGCCTTTCTCTCTCTCTCTCTGTCTGTCTCTCTGCCTGTGTCTCTGCCTCTCTCTGTGTCTCTCATGAATAAATAGGTAAAATCTTTAAAAATAAAGAATAAAACCCCTACCAGGAAGCAAAATGCCCCAGCAGAGCAGTACTTATATAGAGAATGTTGGGACTTTTATCTCAACTGAACAGTGTGGCTATGATCATCCCAAGGTGATTCAGAGGACGTGGTCATATAAGGTGGTACTGATAGAATATACTAAGCATTCATCAACAAAGATGACTGTTTCACACACATCATGTTGTTCATGAGCCTCTTGAAATCCCAAGATAATTGCATTGAACAAATAGTAGGTCAGCTTATCCATTTTGCCCCCTTCAGGGTTTTCATTTGATGACGAGCCAGGTGTTCCAGAGTTGGACTTTAAATATGCTAGTCTGGGACAATTGGAATGAGGTTAAAGTCTTTTTAAAGACTGATAATTTTAGAGCCCTGCCTTTTTTTTTTTTTTAATTCCACCAAAAGAGAAAAAAAGAAATCAGTTTTGGTTAGTACACATACAAAAATCTAGCATAACTCTCTGGTGAAGGACAGTCTTTCAAATGACACATGTAAATATATTTAAAGGTAAATTTTATAGAATCATTAATAAAATTTAAATAAGGAAAATAATACAAATAAAAAACAAAATTTAAATATATGAAGATGGGGCACCTACGTGGTTCAGTCGGTTAAGCGTCTGCCTTTGGCTCTCAGGACATGATCCCAGGGTCCAGAGAGCCTGCTTCTCCCTCTCCTTCTGCAATTCCCTCTGCTTGAGCTGTGTCTCTGTCAAATAAATAAATAAAATCTTTTAAAAGTAAAAAATAAAAAATATGATATAAAAAAATAAATTTAAACCCCAATAATAATTCTAAAGTAGATAAATAAATAAATAAATACCCTACTCAAATACTTTCTATAAATTGAAGAGCAGAGTAGTATGTGGTTTTACATGCAATATTTAATCCTTCAAAAATTTTGAAGTTTTATTATCTCTAGTTTTATATGAAAAAACGAGGCTCAATTAGTTAATGTAACTTTTTTTGCCTTCTACTCTTCAATCATGCCATCAATCAAATTACCACATGTCTATCACACAAGTACAAACTTGAGTATAGCAAACACATCTGTTTTTGCAATTGTGCAGACTCTACTATCTGATTTCAGCTTTTTTTCAAACTATGCTCCTCACAAGTGCCATATAGGTTTGAGCACACTGATGTTAGGACTGCAGTTTCAAATAAGCCTTCCTGTCTCCAAGCAACCACTGATCTACTTTCTGTCACTCTAGATAAAGGCATTTTCTAGACTTTAGATAAATTGAATTACACAATGTGCATGGCTTTTTCTTTGTCTGTCTTTCCAATCCTTGGGATTCTATGTAGGAGTGGAATGACAGGACCACATAGAAGGTAAATAATTAAAACTGCAATACTTCTTCTTAAAAAAAAAAAAGATTTCATTTTATTTATTCATGAGAGGCACAGAGAGAGAGATGCAAAGTTACAGGCAGAGGGAGAAGCAGGCTCCTTGCAGGGAGCCCAACGCGGACTCGATCCCGGGTCTCCAGGATCATGCCCCGGGCTGAAGGCGACCCTAAATCGCTGGGCTACCGGGGCTGCCCAAAACTGCAATACTTCAAAGGAGTTCTACTATTTTAAATTCCCCCCGGAAGTATATGGGAGCTCCAGTTTCTCTGCCAAGACTTGATATGGACAATCTTTTAATTTTAGATATCCTAATAGGTGTGTACTGGTATCTCATCGTGGTTTAATTTGCATCTCCCTGATGTATGCATTTCATGTGCTTATTGAACATTTGTATACATTCTGTGAAGTGTTTGTTCAAATCTTTCACTAATTTTTAATTGGGTTGGTTTTTAAAAATTGAGTTTTGAGGATTCCTTATATATTATGGCAATATATATGTACACATATAAATACGTGGCTTATATAGTTCTATTACCTATATAAGGTGCACTTATTTTCTCCCAGTATGTGGCTTATCTTTTCAGTCTCTTAGCAGACTTAATGAAGATAACAAAGTTGAATTTATCTTATTTTTTTCTTTTATGGGTGTCATATTGAAGAAATCTTTTTATTAATCAAAGTTCACAAAAAATTCTTATCTGTTTTCTTTTAGAAGCTTTATTAGATTTAGGTTTTACACTGAGGTATATAATTCATTTTGTTTTTTTTTTAAAGATTTTATTTTTTATTTTTTATTTATTCATGATAGACACAGAGAGAGAGAGAGGCAGAGACACAGGCAGAGGAAGAAGCAGGCTCCATGCCGGGAGCCCAACACGGGACTCGATCCTGGGACTCCAGGATTGTGCCCTGGGCCAAAGGCAGGCGCTAAACCGCTGAGCCACCAGGGATCCTTCATTTTAAATTAATTTTTGTTTATGGTATAAGGTATGAATCAAAGTTGGGTTTTTTCTCCTATAGATAGCCAATTATGCTAGCACCTTTCTCTGAAAAGATTATTCTTTGTCTATTAATATACCTTTACATCTTTGTCAAAATTACATCTATATATGAATCTATTTCTCTTTTCCTTCTTTCCACTCTGTTCTATTAGTCTATTTCTCTATCTTAATTGAAACACCATATGACTAGATAAGTGTAATTTTAAATAAGTCACTAAATCAGGTAGGGTTAGTCCTCAAATTTTGCTCATCTTTTTCAAAGTTGATTTGGGTATTTTAAGTTATTTGCATTTTCACATGTATTTTTAAATAAGCTTGGCAATTCCTACAAAAAAAAATAAGGTATCTGCTGAACTTTGAATTGAGATTGTATTGGATATTTGGGTCAATTTGAGAATAATTGAAATCTTTACAATACTGTCTTCAAACCATTAACGAAATATATCTCTCAGTTTATATATAGCTCTTCCTTAATTACCTTAACAATGTTTTATTTGAATATTTAGGTTTTACCAATGTTTATTTGAGTATTTAGGTCTTCTACTTCTTTTGTAGTTTCCTCTTAAGTACTTAATATTTACTTTTATGGTATTACCAATGGCATTGATTTTATGTCAATTGATGATTATTTTCTGTTATTGATCTTATATTTAACAACTTTATTAAGCTCATCAGTTCTAGTAACTTTTTATAGACTACATCATATTTTCTACATTGGCAATCATATTGTGTGCAAATGAAGACAATTTTACTTTTTTTGCAATCTGGATGCCTTTGACATTTTCTTGCCTAATTTCACTGATTGATGTTGAATATGAATAGTAGTTTAATGCTGAATAGAAGTAGCAAGAGTGACCATTCTTTTTCTTCATGATCTTGAGGGAAAACATTCATTCAGTCTTTTAATCTTAAGTATGATGTTTAATTTGATGTTAGCAACACCGTTTTCTGTTCTTTCATAGATACCTATTACCAGGTTGATGAAAGCACTTTCTTTTTTTTAAGATTTTATTTATTTACCAATGATATAGATCTTTTGATATGATCATGTGGGTTTTCTTTTTTAGTTTGTTAATATGGTGAATTATATGGATTTAATTTTGAATATTAAAACCTCATCCCATTTAAGTTATTCATTCTGGGATGAATTCCACTTAGTCATGACATATTCAGTTTGTGAAAGTTTTATTAAGCATTTTGACATGTATGTTCATAAGAGACTTGTCTATCATTTTCTTTTACTGCAATCTCTTTGTCTGAGTTTGCTATCATGGCAATGCAGGCCTCACAAAATGAGTTAGAAAGAATACTCTTCTCTCCAGTTTTTAGAAAGTGTCTATGTAGAACTGATAAATTTTTCCTCCTTAAATGTTTGGTAGAATTCACCAGCGAAGACATCTACTCTTACCATTTTCTTCGAAGAATGATTTTTAGACACAAATTCAATTTTTAAAAATACCTATAGGTTGGGATCCCTGGGTGGCTCAGCGGTTTAGCGCCTGCCTTCAACCCAGGGAGTGATCCTGAAGACCCGGGATCAAGTCCCACATCAGGCTCCCTGCATGGCGCCTGCTTCTCCTTCTGCCTGTGTCTCTGCCTCTCTCTCTCTCTCTCTGTCTGTCTCTCATGAATAAATAAATAAAAATTAAAAAAATACCTATAGAGCTATTTGGATTATCTATTTCCTTTTGAATAGGATCTGGCACTTTGTATCTTTCAGGAAATTTGTTCATTTCAAAAAATTTAAAAATTTATTGGCATATTGTTAAAAATATTCCATTATTATCTTTTGAATAGTGATGTCACCTCTCAAGACTCATTTTGGTAATTTTTTTTCTTCTTTTTTTCCCAACCAATCAAGCTAGTCATCAATCAATTTTATTGGTTTTCTCTAAGGATACGCTTTTAGTTTCATTTCTGTACTCTTCTGTACTCTTTCTGTTTTCTTTTTTTTTTTCTCTTTCTGTTTTCTATTTCATTGATTTTCACCATCTATTATTGTCCTATGCTTTATTTAATTTTAATTGGATCTTGATTTTCTAGTTTCTTTTTTTTTTTTTTAATTTTTATTTATTTACGATAGTCACACAGAGAGAGAGAGAGGCAGAGACACAGGCAGAGGGAGAAGCAGGCTCCATGCACCGGGAGCCCGACGTGGGATTCGATCCTGGATCTCCAGGGTCACGCCCTGGGCCAAAGGCAGGCGCTAAACCGCTGCGCCACCCAGGGATCCCGATTTTCTAGTTTCTTAAGGTAAAAGCTGAAGTCATTGATTTAAGAACTTTCTTTTTTCTAGTATGAGAGTTTAGTGGCATAAATTCCTCACTAGGTATTGCTTACTGGTATCTCACAGATTTTTAAATATATTTTAATTTTCATTCACTTCAACGAACTTTCTAATTTTCTTTCTAAATATGGTTAAAAAGTTATCTTTTTAAGAATTGAAATAATAAAATATCTATTTATACATGTAGTAACTATTTCTTGGGCTCTTTTGTCCTTTGGTATATCCATATTTCCATCTAGTATCGTTTTTTTTCCTAACATTTCCTTTAGTGCAAATCTGGTGGCAATAAACTTTTTCTGTCTGAAAAAGATCAATATTTTGCCTTTGTTTTTGAAAAATATCTTTGCTGGATATGCAATTCTAGATTGACAATTTTTATTTATGCTATTTTTAGAGATGTTATCTCACTGATATTTTTGCTTGTCTGGTTTCTTATTTGCTTTCTATATGTCCTTTTCCCCCTTTACACAACTGCCTTAAGATTTTGTTTCTATCATTGGTCTTGAAAAATTTGATTATGATGTGCCCTGGGGTCATTTTCCTCATGTTTCTTATTCCTAGGATTTGTGAAGTTTCTTGGATCTGTAAGTTTAGAATTTTTATCAAATTTGATTTTTTTTCACTTATCAACCATTTGTTCTCTCCCCTTCTTTACATATATATTTGGCTGCTCTTAAATTGTAATACAGTTCACTGTTGCTCTTTCATTTTTTTTTAATTCCTATTTTTATCTGTGTGCCTTTCATTTTAGAAAGTTTCTATTTTTGTGTCTTCATATTCACTAACCCTTTCTTCTGTAACATAATTTGACCCTTAGGTCATACCACATTTTTCTTCTTCTTTGTTTTTAATATTTTATTTACTTATTCATGAGAGACACAGAGAAAGAGAGAGACAGAGACACAGGCAGAGGGAGAAGCAGGCTTCATGCTTCCATTGATGTGGGACTCGATCCCAGGTTGCCAGAGATTGCAAACTTTGCCTTGTTGGTTGCTAGATATTTGGTATTCCTATGCTATTCTTGAACTTTTCTCTAGGATGTAGTTAGGTTAATTGGAAACAGTTTGATCCATTGGGTTCTTGCAGTTAAGATTTGTTAGACAGGGCAAAATCTATGTATTATCTGGGGCTAATTACTCCCTGCTATTTAAGCATGGCTTCCTGAATATTATTCCCAATTTCCAGTGAATTATGATATTTGCCCATCTGGCTGGTGGGAACAGGTGTTACTACAGGCCCTGTGTGAATGTGAGATTCTATTCCCTCTAATCCTTTCAGGTGGCTCTTTTCTCACTGCTATTAGTTTCCACAAATGCATGTGTTCATCAGCAACCTGCAGAATACTCAAGGGGCCTTCTGAAGATCTCCGGAATTCTCTCTCTGTGCAGCTGCCTCCTCTCTGAGCCTCTGTCCTGTGAATTCTAGCCTTCTTGGTCTCCCTTCACTGCTAGCTCCATCTCACCACCTCTGTGAGCATGCAGGAAGGACTCCATTTGGATTCCTACTGCCTGCAGTATAGACTGGAAAGTCTCTCCAAAATGCTAAGACAATCATAGAACTTGCCTCATTTGTATCCTGCCTCTCAGGAATCACTGTCGTTTGTTGCCTGATGCTCAGTGTATTGAAAATCATTCCTTGATAATTTTTTAAATTGTTTTAGTCAGGAGTAAATCTAGTTTCTACTGTTCCATTTTTCCCAGGGGTGAAAGATCCTCTCTCATTTTATTTAGTTCTATTAACTCCATTTCATAATAATGAATTATAACTTTGTGTTTTAAGTATTCCTTTATTTTTTAAAATTTCAATTCCAGTAAAATTAACATACAGTGTTATATTAGTTTCAGATGTATAACATAGTGATTCAACAATTCCATGCATCATCCAAGGCTCATCACAACAAATGCACTCTTTAATCCCCAAACCCTATTTAACCGATCCCTTTAACCCCTTCTCCCCTGGTAACCATCAGTTTGTTCTCTGTATTTAAGAATCTGTTTCTCAGTTTCAATCTCTCTCTCTTTTTCCCACTTGCTTGTTTTGCATCTTAAATTCCACATATGAGTGAAATCATATCATTTCTGTCATTCTCTGACTAGCTTATTTCACTTAGCGTTGAACTCTAGCTCCATTTATGTTGTTGCAAATTGCAAGATTTCATTCTTTTCTGTGGCTAATACTCCATTGAATATATATACTACTTCTTGTTTATCCATTCATCTGTTGATGACACTTGGGCTGCTTCCATAGTTTGGCTATTGTTTATAACACTGCTATAAACATAGGGAAAAATGTATCCCTTTGAATTAGTGTTTTCGTATTTTTTTTGGTAAATATCTAGTAGTACAATTACTAGATAGTAGGAAGTTCTACTTTTAACTTTTCCAGGAATCTTCATATTGTTTTCCACAGTTGCTGCACCAAATTGAATTCCCACCAATAGTGCAAGAGTTCCTCTTTCTCCACATCCTTACTAACACTTGCTGTTTCTTAATTTTAGCCATACTGTCAGGTGTAAGGTGATATATCCTTGTAGTTTTTTCTGCATTTCCCTGATGATGAGAGATGCTGAGCATCTTTTCATGTGTCTGTAGGTCATGTGATGTCTTCTTTGGAGGAATGTCTGTTCATGACTTCTGAGCATTTTTAATTGGACTATTTGGGGGTTTTGTGTGTTGAGTAAGTTCTTTATATATTTTGGATACAAACTCAGATATGTCATTTGCAAACATCTTCTCCCATTCTGTAGGTTGCCTTTTAGTTTTGTTGATTGTTTCTTTCACTGTGCAAAGCTTTTTATTTCGATGTAGTCCCAATAGTTCATTTTTCTTTTATTTTCCTTGCCTCAGGAGACATATCTAGAAAAATGCTGCTATGGCCAATATCAGAGACATTGCTACCTCTTCTCTCTTCTAGGATTTTTCATAAGAAAAGCTCTCAACAACATAGGTTTAGAAGGAACTTAACTTCAAAATAATAAAGGCCATGTATGAAAAATCCACAGCCAGCACCATCAATTTCCCCTAAGATCAGGAATAAGACAAGGATGTCCACTCTCACAACTTTATTCAATACAATCCTAGCCATAGTAATCAGAAAACAAAAAGAAATAAAAGGCATCCCAACTGGTAAGGAAGAAGTAAAACTTTTACTATTTGCAGATGAAATGATACTATATGTAGAAAACCTGAAAGATACCACCAAAAAAAAAACCTGCTTGAACTGATAAATAAATTCAATAAAGCCACAAGATAGAAAACCAATGTACAGAAATCTGTTGCATTTCTATATACTAATAAAAGAGCAGCAGGAAGAGAAATTAAGAAAATAATTCCATTGTTTTCAAATTGCACCAAAAATAATAAGATACCTAAGAATAAGCCTAATCAAAGAGGTAAAAGATCAGTTACTCTGAAAACTATAAAACACTGATGAAAGAAATTGAAGATGACACAAAGAAACAGACATTTCATGTTAATGGATTGCAAGAACAAACACTGTTAAAATGTCCATGCTACCCAAAGTGATCTATAGATTTAATGTGATCTCTACCAAAATACAAACTCCAACTTTAGATAGGAGCAACCAACTGGAAAACGCTCATCCTAACAGCTAGACGGGAAAATGTTGAAGGGATAACCACAGATGTCTCATAAGTAACAGAAAAGGAATTTAAGATAAAATATATTAGAGGTAGAATCATTGCTATACAACATGCAAATGTACTTATATATAAACTTATAAGAAATGATCAAAGGGAAATAGTATTAAATTTTATTTACTGAGATTTCTTTTGTATTTATCTGAATAGATATTTCTTTTCATCCATAAACACTGAAAATAATAGTTCTTAAAGTTTTAAGCATATCCATTTTTTTTTGAAAATAGGTTCTTTGTCTTCACTTCTGTGGGGTCTTTGGAAGGTTTTATGTAACATTTAATAAATATTCATTGATTTCTACAGTCTGATGAGAAAAGACTGGTAATTTTCTAACCAACCTAAGTTCCAAAAACAACAGTTGGAAAATTAGTCCATATGTGAATAAGCCTGTTAGAGGACCTTCACTTTCAGCACTAATGCAATTAACTACTGCATTTCCTGAATTTTTATGAAGTATCACAAAAAGCTACGGTAATAAAGAAAAATATTAAAAATAAAGAGTAATTATGGAAGCCCATGAAAGATAAATCAAACAATTTCATAATTATAAGCTTCAAGTGACTGACAACACTTAATGTGAAAATATAAGAAATATCCCATGTAAATTAAAAATAAAACAAACAAAAAGAGGACCAATAAACAATGTATAAGTTAAGTATCCAACTCAATTAAAGGAATTTTAACAAGTGCTTCCTGAATGAATTATTTCTGAAGAGTAATCCCAACTTAATTTGGTGAAACGTCAGATATTATTTATTTGGCTAAAGTTTTAACATAAAAATCAATCTATATATTTTACTTAATACAGATAACCACCATTTGGTTTTATTTTATTTTTTAGATTTTATTTATTTATTCATGGGGGACACAGAGAGAGGCAGAGACATAGGCAGAGGGAGAAACAGGCTCCCTGTCGGGAGCCTGATCTGGACTCCATCCCAGGCAGGACCCCAGGATCGCGCCCTGAGCCAAAGAGAGATGCTCAACAGCTGAGCCACCCAGGCAATTACATTTTTCCTAAAGTTCATTAAATTCCATCATTACTTGAATTTCAAGCACTTGAATGGCAATTTCTGTTTGCTTCTTTTACTACAATAAAATAATAATCTCTTACACCCTTAAGATTTATGATGTGCATGCAAACAACCATCAGAGACAGCAAATGACCTGCTGAAACATAACTACATTATTATCACTGGGAACCCAAAGCTGCCCTCCCATATTCACCACATTCTTAACTGCAATATAAATAGATTTTCAGAAAAACAAACATAAAGAGAAAAAAACATGAATTTTGTTTTGCTATGACAGTTTTCTTTAATTTCACTGCCAAACACAGGAATGCATTAGAAAAATTAATACAGCATACTAAAAGATTGAAGCAAAAATTAACACAGCTTATGCTACAATACTCTTTGAATATTTCAAATACTTGTTATGCCTGCATTATTTAGGTAATTTCCTCAGTCCTTTATTATCTTTGTGTTTTTATAAGTATGCCTTTACATAGGTCAGAATAATAGGACAGGTAACTCCCTGCATTCCCTCACATGCAAAAGTGATATAATCTTGAATGTAATTATAGGAGTTCTACCAAACCAAAAACAATAGCTTGATCTAGTTTGAGCACAGATGAAAGAGTAGACAAACTATGGCCAAATCCAACCTTCTACTTGTTTTTGTAAATAAATTTTTATTCAAACAAACGAAGCCTATTTGTGTCTGTACTGTCTCTAGCCTCGTTCATGCTGCAAGGACTACGTTGAATAATTGTGACAGAAACAGTACGGCCTATGAACCGTACGGCCCATGAACTTACTGCTTGGCTCTTCGTAGAAAGAAAAGTGCCAATCTCTGGTAGAGATCCCAAATTAGGGAATCTTTCCATAATTTTGTACTTAACACATCTCACATACTGAATTCATACTTACACACCAGGTTGGAATTAAATGTCATGTAAAAATCAGTCCCTTTGGGATGCCTGGGTGGCTCAGTGGTTGAGCATCTGCCTTCGACTCAGGCCATGATCCTGGAGTATCAGGATTGAGTTCCACATCGGGCTCCTGGTGCATGGAGCCTGCTTCTCCCTCTGCCTGTGTCTCTGCCTCTCTCTCTGTCTGTGTCTCTCGTGAATAAATACATAAAATCTTTAAAAAAAATCAGTCCCTTTTATACAAATGTAAACCCTTGCTTTAAAGAGATTTGTGTGTTAGTTGGTGACTTATGGTAATTCAGAATTCTTATAAGATATCAGCAATAGAAAAAGAATGGCAATGTATGAAATAAAGTAAGAATAATACTGTGTAATTTGCATATAATCAGTAAGATACAGGAAATGATAATTCATTTCTTTATGGACACTACTGGATACGTCAGTGGTGGGGGCAGAGGGAGCAGTCTTCTTCAAGTACCTGCACCTTTAGAACCATGGCCAAATTTGAAATATCACTTTTTTAAGGATTGATTTATTTATTTCAGGGATACATGTACCCATGTCATTTAAGTGTCTGCCTTCAGTTCAGGTCACAATCTTAGGGTCCTGAGATTGAGCCCTGAGACAGGCTCCCTACTCAGCAGAGGGTCTGCTTCTCCCTCTCCCTCAGCTGCTTTCTCTGATCATTCTCTCTCTCACTCTCTCTCTCATGAATGAATAAATAAGTAAATAAGTTTATTATTCCCTGCTCTTACCAGTTGTCCACATTGGCACATTTGGAGATCTACACATTCCCACCTTGTCTCTAGCCAGTGTGGTCCATGTTGCTGTACCATTCCATTTGCTCTTCTTAGGAACAAAGTTCTATGTTCATGTTCCTGACTCTCTGTGGCAGCAGGAAACCCAGATTTTCTCAGTCCCATTCTGCCAAAACCCCAAACCACTAAACCACCATCCCAAGAGGACAAACATGTAAAATATAGTACTAAACTTGGGCAAAATTAAAAACAATAATACTAAGTTTTGATGAAAATGGAAGTATAAAAGGGGTACTGTTGGCACATTTTCTTCTCTCCGCATCCTCTTCCCACTATACATACTATCTACCATACTTTCATATTCTCACTTCTCTTACGTATCCCAGTTTGCATTACATAAAACACTTGTCTTCTTATCAAGGAAAAGATGTATGTTTTTGTCATATGTGTGCTCCTCTTGCCTTACACAAGGGCTGGCAGAAACAATATAATTATAAAAAAAGCATGAATTAGGGATGATACCTTAAAGTGTAACCTCCCTAAGTGGACCTGTTCTTTCAACTAGGAGCCTATGCAGACCCCCAAGACAGTAGACATGCCCTTGAACAAGAATTGAACTTCAAAAAGGAAAAATTCAACATCTACCTCTAATTCTAATTCTTACACTTAGCTTCCCTAAATGCCCTGCCTCATCTGCACTGGACAAATCCTTTGCCTCATTCTTCTAGGTACCCTGGCTAACTGTTCTTGGTCTCCTCTGCTGTTGTGTCATCATCTGTGCCTTTGTTCTAATAAATCTGTTCATCTTTCTTGCTAATCACTTGATTATATTTAATATATGTTTTTTTTTTCACTATGAATTCACACTGGGAAATAGCTAGGACTCTCCTTCTCACAGTTATAAGAAATCACCACCCAGACCATCTGACATTTCCAGTGGAACTCAGAAGTTACAAATAAGAATGATTTTTGAAATTGATAACATCCATTAGGTGCTTTTTATATGACAGAGCCTATTGAGCATTTTGTATGAATCCTCCTGAAAATTCTATGAGATAGGTATGACTTTTATCTATTTTAAAGAAGAAACTGGACCATAGGCAGTTTAAATAACTTGCCCTAGTTAGCCAGGATCAGAAATAGACTTTGAATCCACATAGCATGGCTCTATAGTCTGAGCTCTTAATTACATGATAGACTACTTACAAAAAATTAATGCTTTGAGCTAAAGGAGCCAAATTAACAGAATTAAGTTAACTAGTGGATGGAATGATGTCTCCAGGCATCAGGGAGGTTTTCCTTTCCCAGAGACATCACTACACATGGTGGGATCAGAGATGGACCCTGAATATAAGGGAACATATTGGACTTTATCTATTTTATTCTCAGAGAAACTACTCTGAAAATAACAGTAAAATGTAAATACAAAGATAAAAATTTGCATGTTTACTCATTTTCAGAAGTAATGAGTTTTATTTTTATTTAACACAAGAGTAATTAGAGGCTAGGAACTTCACTGTAACGCTGATGGTGTCCTTCACAGCAACATAGATTCATATCAAATATAACTATTAATATTATGAACTAATGCATGGTTTCTAAAAAGAAATAATCTCAAGGCTTCTGGGAAAAATGGCAACATCTTTACAAATGCTAACTTATCTCAATTTTTAACTGGTAAGATCAGCTTCTTAATATGTTAGAATTGTTCAACTTCTGTGTAAAAGAAAACAAAACTAAAACCACCTAACCTACTCTATAATCTTTAAGAATTTGGGGATTCCTGGGTGGCTCAGCAGTTTAGCATCTGCCTTCGGCTCAGGGCATGATCCTGGAGTCCCAGGATCGAGTCCCGCATCAGGCTCCCTGCATGGAGCCTGCTTCTCCCTCTGCCTATATCTCTGCCTCTCTTTCTCTCTCTCTTCATGTGTCTTTCATGAAGAAATAAATAAGATCTTTAAAAAAATAATAATCTTCAAGAATTTCAACACATCAATATGTGAAGGAATGTAGGATTGCCTTTTTGATTAAAAATAATCTTATATCATATTAAACATGAATATCTTGATTGGCGATTTTATTTTACCTTATATGTTGTTCTCTCTATATTTTTTTAATTTTTTTAAGGATTTAAAAAAAATTATGATAGAGAGAGAGAGAGAGGCAGAGACACAGGCAGAGGGATAAGCAGGCTCCAGGCCGGGAGCCCGACGCGGGACTCGATCCCGAGACTCCAGGATCGCGCCCTGGGCCAAAGGCAGGCGCCAAACTGCTGAGCCACCCAGGGATCCCCTATATATTTTTTTTTAATGAAGAGTTCGAGTTTTATTTTCAGGTCCCTATTTTTTCCCCCTTAGGTCCTTCTTGACACACTTAGACATCCAACTGGAAAAGTGTTGATATCAACAGACAAAAATACTGTATTTTTAATGTGTCTGGTTTGAGTATATAAATTTTGGTTTTCATCATTATTTTTCCTGTTTAAATCTACTCTTTCCTAATTTTATTTCTTCTGAATAGAAATGTGGCTGAAAAGTCTGGTAGTATGATTAACACATGGGTACACATAAAAGCTTTTTGGTTTTATTAATGGCAAGACTAATTTCTGTGGAACTGTGTTCCAGTTGCTCAGTCTCTTTTATCAGTTTTCCCTGAATTTGGCCTTGGTTTCCATTACTATCATTGGATCCTTATGATTTATTTTATGGATTAGAGCAAAAGTTTCCCAACTGGGCATCATTTTTCTTGGGTCTCTCCCTTTGTCTGATTTCATGTGTAAAAAATCAACATTTTTATTCCTAAAACCCAACTCTGATAGTATCAGTCCATTGTTCAACAACTTTAAACACTTTCACTTAGCTATAGAAGAAAATCTAAACTTCTGTTCAGGCATACAAGAATACAAGATGCCCTTCAAAGTTAACCTAACTTCACACTAATTTGACAAATCCTGAATATATTAACCTAACTGTATTACTCCTGACTTCCTACACATTCCTGGTTTGATATTTACCACACTTTATTTCTTCCCTCTTCATGTTGTGAAGCCTCAGTTCAATCCATGACACATTATCTATGGCATCCATCTTGATTTCTCTAGTCAACCATCCTTTCCTCTTCTGATCTCACATACTGTTTTAGTAGAACCTCTCTTTTGTCACACATTATAGCCAATCTTAATTTCTCTTGTGTTAATTTATTCAGCAAATATAAAGCTATATATTCATGCCATTTTTCCAACAAAATTTTAGATTTTAGAGAAAATGCTACTTTTTTGTACTCTTAATATCCCTATAGCTCCTAGTTGGCTGTGTTTCACATAGATTATACTTAATGAATGATGACTGAAATAAACTTTTGTCAAAATTTTCTTGAATACTTTTCAGAAATTTCTCCTAAATCAAAGTTGTAGTGCTTCCAGTTCTGAATCAGTCCAATTTGTCTTCATTTTTAGCAGTCATTTCTCAACAAGAAGGCTGTAAACAAGACATTTGTGGGGGAAAAAGTGGTCTCAGAATATTCTCAAGCTGTTGTTCATCTGTACACATCTGTTGGTCATTATTGGTCACAGGAAACAAGTTTTATTTAAGTTCTCCTTCACAGTCTCGTTATATTAGCCAACCATCATTAGATCCTGGGCATACTAGCCCTTCCCATGTACAAAAACTTGGCTTCCTGCTCTGAGTCTTCCTGTATTTTTTGTACTGTTAACGTGCAAAAGCTCATAAGCAATATCAGGTTGAACATAGTTCTGGGAACTCCAGAAGCCCTTTTTCTTTCCTGCAGAAAGAAGGACAATTCACACAGAAATATTACTTTGAAATGACTACATATTTTCACCATTTTGGGCGTTTGAGAAATTATTTGGTTCTTGAGACTTACTACAAATAAGAGCTAGAAAAAATTAATCAAAATACTACACTCTCACATTATCTAATTGAATATTACACATCACTTTTTAAAGCCAAGCTTCTTAGTTTTTATATTCATGTATTATTCAGTATTCATTAGCTTGTAAACAACAAAAAGTCAACTCATAATAAATTGAATCAGAACAATACAAGTTTTAGTTTATAGACTAATAAATATAATAAAATAGCTCCTAAGTTTCAAAAATAGAGCTTCAGACCAGAACCTCAGAAAATGGAACTGGAAACTCAGTGCAAATAAGATCTAGCTCTTCCTGGATTTTTTGTTTTTGTTTTTTGTCTCTGGGCATTCCCACGGTATGAAACATGGTTACTGATAATCCCAGCCCAGAAAGCCCAGAAGAAAGAGTGGTTTTACATTTCAGTGCCTACAAAGAAGACCAGTTGATCTTCCTGAGTTACATATCCACTCTTTGGACCACTCACTGTGGGAAGGAGTATGGCAATAAGGATGCATATAACTTTTTTTAAAAAGATTTATTTATTCATGACACACAGAGAGAGAGAGAGAGAGAGAGAGAGAGAGAAGCAGAGGGAGAAGCAGCATGCAGGGAGCCCGATGTGGGACTCGATTCCAGGACCCCAGGATCATGCCCTGGGCAGAAGGCAGCACTAAACCGCTAAACCACCCAGGCTGCCCTGCATATAACTTTATGAAGATCCAGATCTCTCCCAAGAAAAAGCTTCCACAATGTACAACAATGTGTAACATGTTGGGGACTTCTGTGATAAAATCAGGAGAGAAAGTGCAAGTTAACATAGGAGAGTAATCAGGAGAGTCCATGCTTCATGGAGAGAATGAAGTTTGAACAACATGGGAGGGAACTTAATAATGGGATACTATTTTAACATGTATGGTTAGGTAAATGGAGCTTCTGGGTACTGAAAGGGTTCATAATAGTTCAGACATTCTCCCAAAATAGAAGGTGAAAGGTGCTGGAGGTTTCTGTTGTTGCCCCTCATCTGTGGCTGAAGATGTTGCACCCATCCTGTGCAGCACGAGCCTCTTGAGCTGAGGCCCTTGGACTTGCCTTCACTGCTTTTTTCTAAACAAGTTTCCTAATTCAGGTAAAGAATTGTGGGTTGTGAAAACTTTTATTCTAATTTCTGATTCTTATATCTTTTAAAGCAAAATTTAATCTTTTAAAATATTAGTTACACCTCAAAATGTAAGAAGCATATGAAGATATACATCAATTATAAGAAATCATCAAGGTCATATTTAGCCCTTTCCATACTGGATCTTCTTAATTTGCACCTGAGTGATCTAAAAATCCACTATCAACTTCTCTGATCCTTCTTTTTTTTTTTTAATAAAGATTTTATTTATTCATGAGAGACACAGAAAGAGAGACAGAGACACAGGCAGGTGGAGGAGAAGCAGGCTCCATGCAAGGAGCCCGACGTGGGACTCATCCGGATCCCAGGACTCCAGGATCAGGCCCTGAGCCAAAGGCAGACGCTCAACCGCTGAGCCACCCAGGCGTCCTTTCTCAGATCCTTCTAGCTATAGAATATTTTAGTGGGGTATATCATATAGTCTAAAGGGGAAATTATCTTTCTTATTTTAGAAAATAGTTGTTGGAACTTAGTTTTAACATTCATCATCAAAAACACAAGTTTTAACTTCTTAACCAAAGACAAATTTCCAAAGAACTACCAAGTGCATATTAAATCACAAGCTGAGACTTATTCAAGCTAGTGTCTGCTTAATAGAATACTATTGTTTCTCATGAATTTTAGACATTTTCCCCTAATGCTTATCACTGAAACCTATGGGCTTATGGCCACCACATACCCAGCACAATGGTTATAACATTCTGATGATTGGGTCTTAACAGAAAAGTTACTGTTATCACAGAAGTTACAAAGTATTTTATGATCTTAACTTTAGTAATGTTCTTTACAAGATGTGGTTTTGCTCATTTCCTCTCACCTTATCCTGACAATGTACCTGGGTACTCTCATATTCTGGTGGTAAAAGCAGAAATAGAGTTAGTTTTTCTAGGGGCCATTATAAATTACAAACATGTAAACTTTTGGCCCAGTAATTCAACTTACAATAATTTATTCAAAGGAAATAATCAGAAAGGCAAACTACACACTTAATAAAATGTTCACCACAGGTTTATTTATAACAGTGGAAGGGGCGCCTGGGTAGCTTAGTTGGTTAAGTGTCTGTCTTTGGCTTGAGTCATCATCTCAGGGTCCTGGGATCATGCTCCATGTTGGGCTCCCCGCTCAGCAGGGAATCTGCTTCTCCTGCTCCTTCTACCCCATCCTCACTTCCATATGCTTTCTCTCTCTCTCAAATAAATGAAATCTTTAAAAATATACATAACAGTGGAAAATGGAAATAACCTTCATGTCAGACTTCAAAAGAATGGTTAAATTATGGTTATTATAATAATATTCAGGCAGAAAATGTTTTCATATGATTTTATTAAAGAATCTGACAGAATGATTGAAGAACAATAGAATAATATGTTATACAACAGGTTACTACAAAGAACATAAAGAATGGATCCATTTGAGTAAAATATGTATGCAGAGGAAAAAATACAACTTTTGGCAGTATCTTAAAAGTTATTATCTTTCGTGGTAACATTATACTTTTTATGTTACATAATGTTTAAAAACTGAAAAGCATCACTATTAAAATAAAAAGATTTATAGAAATTAATCTCTAGTTATTTAATTTCATGCTCTAATATGTTTACATGTACTCCATCCAAATGTGAAAGAATATGTGGTGATATTTATGAAAGCAAAGGTAAGGAAAGGTAGGGAACATTGCATTATTTTTCTGTTTATAAAAGCAGAAAGGAGGTGCAAATACTCTGTAAAGCTTTCTTCAAACGGATTGAAGTAGGACATCTGGGATACTGTCCACTGTAAAGGAAAATGAAGACCAGATGGAAAGCTACTGAGACCACCTGGGTAAAAATTCCTGGTGGCCTAGACAAAGATAGTGGTAATGAAGATGAAGAGAAGAAAATGGTTATAAAATATATTCTGAAGGTAGAAATGACAGGTCCCTTTCTAGCTTCCTTCTAGCTATTTTGCTATACCCTATGTTAAGAACAGTTGCCAGGCATTATTATGCTTTGTCCAGGTCCCACAAGGTTCATGAACCATGAACTTTCTGTTCATATATCATTATGAATGATTATCTGTTATCATATATTTTTGAATATATATTTTCTGTTTTCTTCCAATTCTGACAAGAAAACCAATGCTATGATACAGTGAGATGTGTGCTATGATTCATAAAATGTACTTTCTGGAATCAGATTAAGGAAAACTTCCTAGAAGAGATGACATTTGGGTTGAGAGTTGAAAGATGAGTAAATTTAAAAGGGGGTCTTAGAGAAGGCAGTGTATATCTACAAGTATGGTTTGAGAATATTAGGAGTATTGCAGAGAGCATTGTAAGCAACTGTGTATTCTAAGCATTTGCGAAAGTATGAAGGAGAGAGACAGAATATACGGAGTACATCATTGTAGTTTGGGTAAATGGTGCAAGATGAATGAATTGGGAGGAGATATTCAGTAGGGAGGGGCTGAATTAATGGTTTAATGTAAGGAGTTTAACCTTTATCCTGAAAACTTTATATCTGGAAATAGTGAGACATGATCATATTTCAGATTTTGAAAGATTACTGATAATAGAGAAGCAAGGCTACAGAGACAAAAGAAGCATTTACAATCTATAGACATTCCCCAAATGAATCGTAATCTCAATATGAGAACTATTTGAGAACTACTAGGACATCCATTCCTGGGAAGCAAAGGAAAAAATTACTTCACTGTTTTGTTTATGGGTCTGAAATCATACCTAATTAAAAGAACTCTTAACATAGCATATACTAAGAATTGCAGATGTCAAATTCTGGCACATTTGCAATAACTTACCAAACAAAAATTTTAAATTCACTGCTTGAATCAAATAGAAAATTGGAGGAAAATAAAAAGTAACATTAATAATAACCATATTTTCCTCAAAATGGACTGCATATTTTTTGAAGAAAAGTTTTATTTCTTATTTTTTGACTAATTCAAGCAAAATGATCACTGCAAGTTTTGATGTGGCATATTTTTTGATGTTACCATTAAAACAAAACAAAACAAAATGCTTAAAGTTTCCTCATCCTTTAAATAAATAGGGCAAAATAACAAAAATAACATTTGGCACAGTCTAATGTATACATTTTCAAAATTGATTAGGCCTTCAAAATATGTATTTTATTCACCTCTGTTTCCCTACTCAAGTTCTCTTTTCACACCTTCTGCTCTCTACAAATGAACAACAGATAATAAAGCAATCTGCCTCCTGCAAAAACACTCAGAATTTTTTTTTACACTCAGATTGTCATGAAAGGGGAAAGAGAAAGAAAGTATATTCAACTTCTTATTCTGTTACCCTCTGATTAGTTTATAGATCCCAAACACAGAGAGCTTGCTTGTCATTTTGAGAATTATTTATCGCAATGACATGTGGGCTGAGCACTATAGGAAAACAGAATAAACCGCAGTAAAAAACAAGCTTTAGCATCTCTCAGACAATACATTTCTACAGCTACAGTTACTAACGTGAAGTCATTTGATTTATAGGTCTCCTGCCTTCTCACTCCTGTTATTTCTGGATAAATCCATCTCTGATAGCCGCCACACCTTGAGGCCATCTTCATTTGCCATGTCTCCCTCCACCTCTGTAATATCTAAGCCTGCACCTCACCTCATCTCACAGCACATACTCAGTTCTCAACCTGTTCTCTAAGCCAGGTTCCTGGCTCAATGAGAAATAAACTGAGGATCCGAACTTCTGATTTTCTTCAAACAGCTGTGTCATCTTGGTTACATTCAAAACAGAATTCTCAACTGCCACCACAGTGAGATTGCATTATTTTATAAATAACAACAAATAAAGCTTCCCTCCAAGAATATAATTTACATGTCAAGAAATAGAGTTAAACATATAGAAATTAGGGTTTTTTTTATACTGAAAGGGATTTAAAGAAAATGACAATTATTAAAATTAAATGTAGAAAATAATTTACCTAAAACAATTTTCTCTAATCATGTATACATTTTAAATATTTTAGATATGTGGTGTTCTTATATTTCTCTCTTTTTTAGGCTTGATATTTAGTTTTTGACATTATTCTATTTATGGTCAGGGTCATTTGGGGCAGGCAAGATCTTCATTTGGACAACTCAGACAAATGCAAAACTTGTGAAACTAAATAACTCAGTCTGATTTTTAAAAAGTACTTTTTTCTGGTCAAAATTATTCTAAATATTCATCAATGGCATTTAACACAATGAAGTAAAATTGACAATTGGAATTATTATATGATAAGTGATGCTGAGCACTTTTTCATGTGTCTGTTAGCCATCTGATTTCTTCTTTGAAAAATGTCTATTCATTTTTTCTGCCCATTTCTTAAGTGGATTATTTGTTTTTTGGGTGTTGAGTTTGATAACTTCTTTATAGATTTTGGATGCTAACCCTTTATCAGATACATTATTTGCAAATATCTTCTCCCATTTCATAGGCTGCCTTTTAGTTTTTTTTATTGTTTCCTTTGTTGTTGTTAGTTCTGGGTTCTCTGGTCGTTTTGAACATGTATGCTATATCTTTCATTGGTTTATAAAATTCTCTTGGTTGTTAACTCTTTAGTATTTGTTCTTATTCTTTTTCCCTTATTCTGAGACTTCAGTTAAATGTATGTTATGTTATTCTAGCATGTCAGACACTTCTCTGTTCAGTAGTTTCCATGCTTTTTACTCTCTTCAGTTCAGATATGTTCTATTGGTATCTTTTTCACTTTACTAATATTGTCTTCTAATGCATCTAAACCACTGATATACTCATCTTGACTTGTTAGTTTTAGATACCACAGTTTTTCAGATGTAGAATATTAATATTATTCATCACCTAACTTTCTGATATGATTTTTGTCCTTTAGTTGTTTTGTCCAACTTTTTGTCCATTTCTTAAGTTTTATTTATTTAAGTAATCTCTACACCCAACATGGGACTCAAACTCATTGATTTTAGGGGGGGATCTCTCTATTTCCTGGATCTGAATGCCTGTTTCCCTTCCCAGATTAGGAAAGTTTTCAGCTAGAATTTGTTCAAATACATATTCTGGCCCTCTGTCCCTTTCGGCGCCCTCGGGAACCCCAATTAAACGTAGGTTTTTCTTTCTCAGGCTGTCGTTTATTTCCCTTAATCTATCTTCATGGTCTTTTAATTGTTTGTCTCTTTTTTCCTCAGTTTCCCTCTTTGCTATCAACTTGTCTTCTATGTCACTCACTCGTTCTTCCACCTCGTTAACCCTCGTCGTTAGGACTTCTAGTTTGGATTGCATCTCATTCAATTGATTTTTAATTTCTGCCTGATTAGCTCTAAATTCTGCAGTCATGAAGTCTCTTGAGTCCTTTATACTTTTTTCTAGAGCCACCAGTAGCTGTATAATAGTGCTTCTGAATTGGCTTTCTGACATTGAATTGTAATCCAGATTTTGTAACTCTGTGGGAGAGAGGACTGTTTCTGATTCTTTCTTTTGAGGTGAGGTTTTCCTTCTAGTCATTTTGCTCAGTGCAGAGTGGCCAAAAGCAAGTTGTATTGGGAAAAACAGAAAAAGAGAGAAGAGAAAGAAGGAAAGAAAAGAGAAAGAGAAAAAAAAAAGGAAGAAAGAAAACGAAAAAAAAAGAAGAAAAAGAGAAAGAAAAAGAAAGGAGAAAAAAAGGGGTGGGGGAAGGAAACAAATCAAAAAGCAAAACAAAACAAAAAAAGAACCGCAGGGGAGTATCTTCTGATTCTGTGTACTTTAAGTCCCTTGGCTTCCCCTGGAACTTGTCCGTCTAGCTGGTCTTCTGGGGGAGGGGCCTGCTGTGCTGATTTTCAGGTGTTAGCAGTTGGGGGAGCTGCTGTGCCCCCGCCTGGTGCAGGGCTCAGTGGGGGTTGTTTACCCCGTGAGGCCGCAGGAGGAACAGCCCCAGTGGCGGGGCCAGCTCTGAGCCCTGGAGTCAGCCCCCGCAGTAGCTCCAGAGCTCTCCGTCTGCAGAGCCTGGAGGCTCCGGGGCGGGGCCGCTGATCTGCTCAGCTCGGGGCAGGAGCGTCCTCGCTGTCCTGGGCCCTCCCGGCCTCTGCCTGTCCCGGAGGAGGCCGGATCCTGGGCTGTGTCCCGGCGCCCTGTGCTCCGGAGCCTGCGCTGGTGGATTCGCTCTCCCGGGCCGTGCAACCCCCTCCGCGGAGCTGCCGCCCGAGCCCCTCCGAGCTGCTCCTGGAACCGCGCAGCCCCCTCCGCACGGAGCCTCTTCCTCCGCCCGAGCCCCTCCGAGCTGCTCCCGGGGCCGCGCAGCCCCCTCCGTGGAGCCGCCCCCGAGCCCCTCCGAGCTGCTCCGGGTCCCGCCGGGTCCCGCCGTGCGCGCTGCAGCCCTTAGGGAGCTCGGCGCACTCTCCTGGGCGCGCAGTTGCTGTTACTGTGGGACTCAAACTCAATTCCAAGATCAAGAGTTACATGCTCTTCCAATTGAGCCAGCCAGGTACCCCAACCTTTGTTTATTTCCTTGAATATCACAATCAAGTTATTTCAAAGTCATCTACCGCTAACTACAACATCTGGATTAACTATGCCTTTATTGTCAGTTATTCTTTAAATTCTCATTTATAGTCATATTTCTGTAATTTTCTTATTGTTGGGATCCCTGGGTGGCGCAGCGATTTGGTGCCTGCCTTTGGCCCAGGGCGCGATCCTGGAGACTCGGGATCGAATCCCACCGTCGGGCTCCCGGTGCATGGAGCCTGCTTCTCCCTCTGCCTGTGTCTCTGCCTCTCTCTCTCTCTCTCTCTCTCTGTGACTATCATAAATAATAAATAAAAAATTTTAAAAAAATCTTTAAAAAATTTTCTTATTGTTATAAATATCTGATTTCAGGATAAATAACTTCCATATACAAAAGAAAACCTGAGACTACACATCATATCTTCTACCAGAATGGTGCCTTTTTCCTCTGTTAGGCAAATGATATAAATTACTGGCCATATTAGTAAATTCTGAGAATAAGCTTGTTCTGCATTTCCTTAGAGATTTAGTTTGAATCTATCCACTTCTGGGTCAATTCTGTTTTTCTTGCATATATGTCTTTGGCTTTAGATTGAAAACACTGGAAGATATCTATTCATCAGTCTTCAAATTCTGCATTTAAAATATTAAATGTTAAAAACAATTAACATTTGAATTGAAAATTAAATGCATATTAAAGATTTCCAGCCAAGCTTTCCAACTTCTTGCCAATATAGTTTCAAAATCGGCAGATGTCTTGAGGTGGAGATTGGCAATGAGATTCAGCTGGCCCCTTTCCACTTGTAGGGCTGGCTTCCTAAAGTCAGTAAAACTGTCAGAGATTTCATTCTGTCTTTTTGGAAGGTCAATGCTAGCTCCCCAGCTTCTACGGGGCCCCAGAGTTATCAAATGCCCCCTAAATACTGAATACATCTCAAATTTCCAAACTGTCACTCTAGCTTAGCATGACCATTAATGGTGCTACTTTAGCTTCCAGTTTCCAACAAAAATTTTCTGTCAAGATTAAGCCCAATCATTAACTTTCCCAAAGAATCAGCAAATGTCCCTAGGGTTGGAAGAACAGAAAGGTTCTCTAATCTCTGGAACATTATCTCATCTAGTATTCATTCTTTAAAGCTCCCTATGAAATATGATTTATGTAACTTTTCCAACTTTCTCTTGTTTTTATGGAAACATTTGTCTGCAATTAACTGCTTCTTACCCAGAAATAAAAAGTTATCTCTACCTGTTTTATAAGCTTTAAAATTTTGTTAAACTTGACTCTTTGATTTGTATCATCAAACAAGGCAATAAAAATTTGTAAATTTTTTTTTCTATTCTGAATATTGAATTACACATAAAATATGCCACACTAGCTTTCAAAATATCTATAAGGGCACCACACATACCCTCTGCTGTTGGTAACTTTCCAATTTAGACCACATATTTATACTGCAAATGATCCTAAAGATATTGTGATTTTCTTCATCAGCTCATAGCAGCCAGGAGGTACAAAAAAGTTTTACTATGTAGTTTTAGGGATCAAGAGAGCAGAAACAAGAAAAAATTTGTGGCTATGAGAGTTGACAATGCTAGAGAAGCAAAGTTAAATATTCTGGAGTTAACAAAAAACTAAAAGCTACATGAGAAACTAGATTTTTAAAAAGGAGGTCTTAATGTGGTAGAAAAATAGGGTTCAGAAGAGTGAGTGAGAGAGCAGGAAGGACTAATAATGTGGCATAAATTTGAAGAGAGTGTACAAAATATAAAACAAAAGGTAATTCTTCGGAATATTCAGTGGAGTTGAAACTAATTGACTATAAACTCTTGGAACCTATAAAGGAGAGAAAAATCATTAAGTTGAAAGAATGGATTTAGTAGAGTCTCTACTGTATGGGACCAGCTGCTCAAAATTAGGATTATGTAAAAGTTCAAATAAACATCTGATTGTATTTCACCTTGATGACCTTTTAAATTTTAAGTTTTTATTTGGATTTTTATCTTCTACTGAACCTACTTTGGGTTACACATAAATAATACAGAAATAGTAAATAAAATGTTTGCTAAAAGTTTGATTTTTAAAACAGTGACTTTTACAAAGCAGAACACCAAGCATCAAAAAAACCCCACAAAGTTTTTGCCATGTAATAATAATAGCAATACTGACTATTTCTCTGCGCAACATAACACCTGTGAGAAGATTATAAACTAATTAGGTGACTGATTTATTGACCTTTGTATATAGGCTCTGACATCAACTGAACAAAACAAAAACCTATTGTGAATCCAAAGCACCTTCATTAACGGAATCTATTGCCTTTCCATATACTTGACTCGATCACCCCTACTGTGAATGATTGGTCACAGACACTAATTAACATGTATTTGAAAAACACTAGAGAAGAAAGCAATAAAAAACAATTTATGTAAGGACTGTGGCTCTGAGTGACAGTGTGACAAAATGGAAAGAAGGGAACTTCATTAGAAAGCAAGGTTTAAATATCTGAATCAAGGGTTTATAGGTTTGACTTTCTTCTTAAGGTCCTGAATTGTACAGTCCAAGTATTGTTTTCTTTTTATCAAAATATGTTTTGGTAGAGGTAATAAATATATATGGCATAAAATACAAAATAGAGATGACCATATTTTAAAAAAGAAAATCTCCTTCCTATCCCTAGCTATTCTTCTAATTTTCTGTGTCTCTTCAAAAAATATGCAAATATGAGCATATCTACACTTATTCTATACATCAAAGGTAGCATATTAAACCTATTTCCTATGCCAGTCTTTTTTAAAATAGTACTATATTGTAAAGATCTTCCATATTAGTATATACAGGGTTATTTTGTTCTTTTCAAACCCTCTAGGTTTTGTAGAAGCATTCTTCTTTGATACAAGTTGGTCTCATAGTTTGTCAGTTAACTTAAATTATTATTAAAGAGGAAGTAAAATGATATACTTTTTAAGCTCTTGGCCAATATCTTAAATTTTCCCTTAACCAACTTCCTTTCATGTTTGCCATATATGAAAAAATAATATATTTTCAAAATCGGCATAATTTTAGTTGTACTTCATTAAATCAAAATCTGAGAATCATGATTTCAAATAACATATGGCTGCCTTCCAGTTTTGAAAATACTGTGCTTTTAGAGGAATTGAGAGAAATATGGAGAAGTAATTACTGCGTTAAAACTGATATCCATCCAAAAGGCCAGTTCCCCAACTGAGAAGCTGCTATAAATTTCACATTCATTAACTCTGCGAGATTTTACAAATATCACATTTACATGTGTGCAGTCTCATGGGGATTTGGTCTCTGACTTGACCAGTTTGGGAAGCTGACAAGCACAGATTCTTTAAGGAAAGAGCATCCAATCTAAACTGTAATCTTTCCAAACTAGTCATCCACTTTGACAAAAATGGCCAAATCTCTGGTCCTTGTGTTGGAATAGGAAAATGTCATCATTTAAAAAGCCTTGAGCTGTATTCTGTTAACTACATGAATAACCTAAACTGTGTGAAATAAGTATCATTTAACTAAAAAAATGAAAAGAAAATCAGAAGCAAGTCAGTTAATATCTTTGCTTCTCAGAGAAGCATAAAGTAATAATTATTTGCATTTCCGTGGTGTATTTCAGGTTTACAAGTACATTCACAAATATTGATTCAGTTAAATATCTGGAACTTTGTGCACCGACATGTATTAGCCACAAAAATAATTCACCGATTTGTACATTAAGATAACACCATATGTTCACACAGAAATCTACCCAAGATTGATTTTTAAAAAAAGATTTATTCATATGTTATATGTTTTTAACATTTTTTTCACTTTACGGCATACTGTGAACAAGTATCTTTCCATAATAATAACTCTAAGATAGCATTTTAATTATTTCTTTATATGGTGACACCCATCATTTATTTTTGGTTGTCATTTTCTTCTTCACAGAACGTTGAAGTATATCACAAATGGATTGGCTCTGCTAGTTCTTGTGATCTCTGCTGAGTTCTGCTAGTGCTCTGCTAGTGTCCTTGTGACCTCTGCTGAGAATCTACTTTGATCCCCATTTTTATTCTGAGCATCTAATTAATTCTTTCCAAAAATTTCCCAGATAATATAAATTAGGTAGCAATAATCTGAATGTGATCCTTCAATGATTACTTCTGTTCTAAAAAGGATTTTATAAAGATGACAAGTTTTGATGTCCTAAAACATTGGAATAATAATGGTGGAAACATAGGAACTGCCATAGATACCCTGGGACAATGGAATTGGCCTGGACCATTGGTGGTCCTCTAGTACAAGGACTGGCCTTGTTCTTATTCAAAGTAGATTATGAATCTCTCCCAAGTAGATTGTGAAATCATATATGACAATAAATATGATATATCAATTTCCTATGTATTCCTAATACCTAGAAGAGAACATGGCAGATAGCAGATACTTAGTAAATTTTGGAATAATGAATAGATGATAATTAGGTGAGTATATGCATTAATAAACTACTGAATACATAACTGAGTCTTTTCAAGATACTGCAGATCCCTTCTCACTCATAATGAGATAGTAAAATTAAGACAATAATTTTTTCTCTATAATTGTGGTTTTGTATGTACTCAACCCAAAGTCATAATTCCAAATACACTCAAACACTTTCTTTTACCATTATAGGAGGTAGTAGTTTACACAAGTTACACCACTGCTGTTTCCCTTGAAAAGTTAAGCTACTGCTTCTTACTGCTTCTTGGTCTATATGCTCTACTTTACCCCAAATCCCTTTTCAATTAAACTCACCATGAAGGCAGAGAGCACCATCTTTATATTTATATTTATTTACTACTCCCAATGTCTAGCACAATAGCATGCAAACCGTGCCTCTATATTAAGTATGAGTAATATGTACTTGCCAAAAGCATTTGATATATTCAATATTTGGATATACCCCAAGAACGCTCATCAAATGGAAACACAACATACCAAATAAATCTCCCCACAGATTTAGGTTGGTATCTAATGTGACAAAACAACTTCATTACACTAATTTCTATTTCCAGACTAGATTATTATAAGTGATCCAAAACAGAGAGAAAAATCAATGTCTGCTCTCAAGGGAAAGAAACTAGGGAAAGAAAGGCACATGGATATGATTTTCCTGCTTTGCATATGTTAAGAAAGACCAAAACAAATACTGTGTACTGCTAAGATGACATAACAAAGAAATATCCATGGAGTTTGGAGATGATTGAAGAAACTTTGGAGAAAGTTAATTTTGAAGATAATACCTATACTGTAATGTAGGAAATTATGATTACATTTGTAGTCATGATGTAATTATAATTAAAATCACTGAATGGAAACTATTATCCATACTAAAGCCCTTTTCCATTAGCCATATATATGATTCATGGTTTCAATGCAGTCTAGTGAATATTAGCATGTATCAGACCCAGGCCTCTAATTAATTACCTTATTGGAAATAGTTTTACAAAGAGAGAGATTTTTTGATAAGTTTACTTAACTGAAGCAGAAATCTGGGTAGTGTGGCAATTTAGAATCATTTAAAATAAGGCTGAGAGATTGGAAAAAATATATATAGAAAAAAATATATATATATATACCCATGTTAAAGGAAAAAGATCTGGTTGAGAGATTCATATCTTTACTACATTTATGACCTTCTTCTGGTCTTTCTGTAATTATAAATATTGATTTCAATGTTATTTAAAGACTTCCATCTATAGTCTTCTGAACGCTAACAGTTTGTGTTATCTTTAAAGGAATGTGACCATCAATCTCCAAGCCATGTCAATTAACTGTTCTTTGATCTTTAGCTGTTACCTTGTTATGTGAATATGTAAATTTCATTGCAGAATAGGTTTCAGAACAATAGTATTTATTTTTTCCTATAAGCCAATAATAAAATAAATAGTAATATAATAAATATAATACATAATTTAATATGTGATTAAATACAAAATATAAATAAAATTTGAATATAAATATACTAAAAAATGAAGTGACTTTAATTTTATGATTAGTAATAAGCCTTAATTACAGGCAATGTAGAAAAAATAAGAAAAGTAAGACAAACCATTGCTAGAGGAAAACATGAGAGAAAAGTTGTGATTTATATGTATAATAAACAAAAGTATGATTAATAGAAGAAAAATAATAGTAAGTTGAACCTTATTAAAATGAAAAAGTTCTTATCTTTGAAAGAGATTGAAAAGAAAAACCACAAACCGCCAAGAAATGTTTGCAAAACACATTTATAATCAAGGACTTACAGTTAGAATCTATAAAGAAGTTTCAATAAGAAAATAAACAATCCAATAAACAAATAGGCAAAAGATTTGAACAGACACTTCACTAAAGACACATAAACAGCCAATAAGCACAAGAAAAAATGCTTAACACCATTAGCCATCAGGGAAATGTAAAGTAAAATGATAATGAGTAGGAATACTCACCAGTAGAATAGCCAAAATTGATAAGACAAACAACAAATGCATGAATGTGGAGCAACTTTCATGAACTGCCCATGGGAGTGCAATATGGTAGTGACCAGAAAACTGGCAGTTTCTTAAAATGTTAAATATACACCTACTGTACAACTCAGTCATTTCACTCTCAGGTATTTACCCAATAGGAATAAATACCTATGCCCACAAAAAGGCATGTACATAAATATTCACAGCAATCTGATTTTTAATAATAAAAACAACCCAATATCCATCAGCAAATTAGTGGATAAACAAAATGTGGTACATCCATACAACAGAACACTACCTATTAGTAAAAGAAACAAACTATTGATGCATGCAGCAGGATAAATCTCAAAACATTATGCTGAGTTAAAGAAGTTGTATTTTTAAAAAGAGTGTATATTCATATTGTCTTTATTAAGGATGCAAACTAATTTACAGTGATAAAAAGCAGATTAGTGCTTGCTTATAAAAGGAGGTAGGGGAATGAGGTAAAGAGCACAGGAAATTTTTCAGGGTGTTAAATATCTTGATTTTGTAGTGTATACATTAGCTTGATTAGAGTATACGTAGTTGTCAAAAATCAGGAAACTGATACAGGAGAGCTTTGTTCTTGTCTCAAGGAGTCAAAGAATGAATCTCGCAGACATGGGAGAGTGAGTAAAGTGATAGAAGTTTATTGAGTACAGAAAAAGCTCTCAGAAGTGAGAGGGGCCCCAACAGGGTTGCCACTGAGGGCTTTTTTTGACTGATCTTTAATTGGGAACCTAACCAGGGAACCCAAGGCCTTGAGATTCCTTTGTGCTGTCTCAAGTGATTGACATATGACTCTTTTGAGGTCTGGTGAATCTCTGGGATTTTCTGGTAACCATCAAAGGGAGATACTCCCTAACACCCCAGAGCTAGGGAGACTAATATATTTTCTTTTCTGTTTTTACTATCATATCTCTGTTTCCTTGGGATGGGTAGGTGCCTGAGTCAGGACTATGTTGTCTTTGGGATTTATGGGAGCCCAGAGATTTATGGGAGCCCAACTCTGGGCCTTTCCCTTATCTTTCCCTGACTAGCCCCATCTATCCCTAACATTCCCACATCAAAACTATGCTTTAAAAAATGTATAACAGGTGGAAAATAAGAAAATATGAAAATCTATGAAATATAAGAGAGAGTTCATAATTAAATGCTAAATTCATCAGCAATGTCAGCTAGAATCGGTGAGAATGAGAAAGATCAATTGGGTTACCATTATTAGCACAGGTTATATGAAAAACGTACTCTCAAAAAGAAGCTATTCCTCATGAGGAAACGACAGAGATATAGGAGGAAATAATATGTCCTCTATAAAGTTTGAGTGAAGAGACCTGAGTTCCAGCTTTTGGTTAATAATGAACAAAGCTTAATATCTTTGGTGTTTGACCCTGTTCTCATCAAAAACAGAAAAACAAAAAAACCACCACAAAACATTCCAAAACCAATCTCCAGGACAAGCCGACCTACACTTCTGTGAAAGAAGTGGAACTTCCCAAGTGTGAAATGTTCTAACATCTCTGTGGCAGGTGCTCCTACACCTCTGAGGGCTGCCATAAATGCCTCAAAGTGGAAAACCACATAGATTAGAGAATAATATGATAAGGACATCTACAAAGTTTATAGCTTATATACAACACTATAATTTGACCAAATGGGGAATGTATTTTGTTTTTCTTTTTTTAAATTTAAATATATCCCCCATATAACATTATGTTAGTTTTAGGTGTACATACAATGTAATGATTTGATATTTATATATATTGCAAAATGATCATCAGAGTAAGTCTATTTAACATCTATTACCATTCATAGTTACATTTTTTTTCCCTTATGGGATGCCTGGGTGGCTTAGCAGTTGAGCACCTGCCTTTGGCCCAGGGCATGATCCTGGAGTCACGGGATCGAGTCCCACATCAGGCTCCCTGCATGGAGGTACTTGTCTTTCTCTGTCTGACTTACTTCACAAAGCATGATTGGACATTTAGGGTTTCTTCCATGTCTTGGTTATTGTAAATAATGATTCAATGGGCATGAGGGTTGCAGGTATCTTTTTAAGCTAGTGTTTTTGTTTCCTTCAGGAAAATATCCAGAAGTGGAATTGCTGGATTACTGATGTAGGCAGGCTGGGTCAGAGGACCCAGAGAGTGGTCCCACAGGTCCACCTGAGAGGTTCCCTGACTACATGCAGGATAAAAATCAAACATAAGCCAGTAGGAGATGGGAGCAGATTTTATTGAAGGTATAAAGAGTGCAAAGATACAGAGTGTCCAAGAGACTCAGAAAGGAAAGGAGAGAGAGTCTGGTCTTTGCTTAAGGTCTTGGGTTTTTATTGAGGATTATCATCTGATGTATGTGTCCTCTCAGGCATCCAGGAACTGGTTAGAACAAAAATGAGTGCCCAGGTATCCTTCATAAGTCAATCATTCCTTGGAGCCAGTGGATTTTAGGATCAAGATGTCTAGCTCCAGCAATCTGGAATGAGCATATGATGGCTTTGTCTGGTCATTCTCACTTGGTTCTTCCTTAAATGTTATCTATTCTAAAGAGATCACTATCTTCTTGTCACTTATAAGGATTTAGGCTATGTGCATTATGGGGCATGTGTAAAGTGGGGGTGCAGGTTCTAGCAAGAATAGAAGGAGGAAAGGAGAAAAAATCAGATTTTTATGAAGTCCTTCAGTTTCCCTATCTCAGTATGGTTAGATTATTGAAAAGAAGTTGTTAAAAAAATAGTTTTTAAAAGTCTCATGGAATAATGAAATGAACTGGACATTAAAACCTGACTATCTGGTTTCAATTCTGGATCCATGTCTATTTCTCCACTTCCTTAATCTTGATAATCTTCCATGGGTTGAGTTCCTTCATCTTTGATTTGAGACAATCCCATCTATAGAGGCCACTTTTAGGCAAAGAGACTTAAGCAATAGATTATAGACAGGCCCGTGAGGTAACCCACCTCAAAATATCCATAAGGCCCTAACTGACCAATGAGCTACTTACAATCAGGCACAGTTACCAAAAAAAGGAAGAATTCCATAGGTCGTCATACCTCCTCATCTTTCCCCTTTAAATACAGTCCCCACTTGCTACCTCCTTGCAGACAGCCACTCCTCTGCTGTCCCTGCCAGCAGCTCCCTTGTGGCATATTCAATAAATTTCAATCTCCTTTTTTTGGCCTCAGGTGAATTCTTCCACCTCTTGCACCATGGGCTTCCACATGATAGTCATCCCACATTTTGGAACCCCCGTCTGATCAAGAGACCTCCCCATTAGGCATCATGCCATCTATCTCAGGACTATTGTAAGCATTAAATCAGACACAGTGTAAGCAGAAAGAGTACTCTCCGGATAAAGACAGAAAGACATAGCTTTCCTGACGTAAGAAAAGTCATTGCAGCCCCTGGCCATCTTGTGAAAGAATGTAAGAGCAAACAGCCACCATCAGGCCAGGAGATAGTGTACTTGAGGAAGGAGAAGGAAAGCTGAGGGCAAAGCACAAGCCAACACCTCACCATACCCATCCTCCAAGGTGGGATATATGTGACATTCCTCAGGCACTGCTGGCTGCCCTAGAACAAAGAAAAGGGACAAATGATTAACTGATAGAGATTACAGTCCTGTAGGACATGAGTTTCAGTTTGCAACTGTCTTAACAATTTACCAGAAAAAACAATCTCCAGAAACTTATACATTCAACATCACCTCCCTTCCATAGGTTAGAAAACTTTTTTTACATATAGTAAATATATAATATATAAAGAAATATATAAAATATAAATATATAAAGAAAGTAAAGCAGCAGTTGCCAGCACAGCCTTCCAAGAAAGCTGCCTTCCGGAAACAGAATGGCTCCCCCAAGGGACCTGAGACTCCCGCCATGTCCCCCCTTGATTCCAGCCAGCCCCCACCAGCAAAGAGGAGAAAATCTCAGTCCAGGGGCAGCAGCCATCCAGTGTTGTCTTAGATGAATGGCTGGTACTAGACTGGGGTGGCTTACTGCTGTTGGCACAGGGTTGGAACTCTTAACCTCTGTGAGGCTGGTATCCCCACTGCGTATGAAATCTAATACACATTTTATAATCTCTGAAAAAAATATATAATTACGTATTAATTTCAGAGGTAGAGTACAGTGATATAGCAGTTGCATATAATACCCAGTGCTCGCCACATTATGTTCCTCTTTTTTTTTTAAGATTTTATTTATTTATTCATGAGAGACACACAGAGAGAGGCAGAGACACAGGCAGAGGGGGAAGCAGGCTCCATGCAGGGAGTCTGACGTGGGACTCAATCCTAGGTCTCCAGGATCACGCCCTGGGCTAAAGGTGGCACTAAACCGCTGAGCCACCTGGGCTGCCCCATCATGTTGCTCTTTAATGCCTATCACCGAGTTACCCCATTTCCCCACCCACTTCCCATCCAGTAACCCTCAGTTTGTTTCCTATAGTTAAGAATCTCTTATGGCTTGTCTCCCTCTCTGATTTTATCTTATTTTATATTCCCCTCCCTTCCTCTATGATCCTCTGTTTTGTTTCTTAACTTCCACACATGAGTGAGATCATGTGATAATTGTCTTTCTCTGATTGACTTATGTCACTTAGCATAATACCCTCTAGTTCCATCCACATCATTGCAAATTGTAAGATTTCATTTTTTTTGATGGCTGAGTAATAATTTTTTGATGAAAAATATTTTTATATATATCAACTATATATATATATATATATATATATATATATATATATATATATATATATACACCAACTCTTTTTTATCCACTCATCTGTTGATGGAAATCTTGACTCTTTCCATAGTTTGGCTATTGTGGACCTGGCTGCTATAAATATTGAGGTGCAGGTGCCCCTTCAGATCACTACCTTTGTATAGGATAGAAAATCTTAATAACTGGTTATTCCTCACAGCCCCAGGGGAGCTCTTACTGTACTCAGGCCCTGTCCCCATGCTTTAATAAAACGACCTTTTCGCATCAAAGATATCTTAAGAATTTTTTCTTGGCCATCAGCTCCAAACCCTAACACTCCAAACCACTTATAATCATATTTAAAAGTGAGGATGACCTGAAGCAACTCCTAAATTATCTTTGTGGGATCTAAACCCCTTTGGGCACTCATATACTAGACCAATTGGGGTCAGAGAATTGATGATGCTGACCCTTCCCAGGCCTCAAGACTTTGACCTGGATTCAGTCACCTTAAGATGACTTTTTGCCTCAATTCCATGCAGTATTACCCACACAAGGCCCTTCATGAATGTGTATGCACCCTCAATTTTGTTGTTCAGGGAAACACGGCCTTGGGAAAGATACCCAGGGTACTCTTTTACTTGTTGTGAGTAAAAGCCTTCCTTTTCTAATCTTCAGCTTCGATTGTGTCTTTTGACTCACATCCACCAAGAGAAAAACCCAGTTTTGGGTAACAACTATACACAAAATGCTGGACATATTTTCTGATATATACTAGGCTTTCAGAAATACTAACTTAGCTTTTTGTCGTAAGTAAAACAAAAGACTTACTTAGCCTACTTAGCCTGTCTTAGACTACTATAGCCTAAGAGAGATGAGTGAATTAGTAGAGAAACTGGGAAATAGACATCAATTAAAAGGTCATAATTTTCAATCCTACAACAGCCAATAACTTCACTTTATTACTTCATTGCTACTACTTTTTTCCAGATCCTTAGTAATTCCTTTACTAAGATAGGATACTAGGATAATATCTACACAAATCTTCTGATCCTATATTCATCCTCCTTAATGCATCCTACATACTAACATACTCACTTTTAAAACAACATCATGCCTTCCAGGCCCACGTAAAAAGCTTTGCCAGATTTTATTTTTCAATACTCCAAACCAAAATAAAAACATCGACTTCAAAAAATTCCAAGATGGTAACATGAAAACTTTCTGAATGTACCTCCTCCCATAGACATACCAAATCTACAGCTATATAGAGAGAGAGCCATTCCCTCTGAAAGAAATCCAGAACTTGTTAAGTGGCTCCTACACAACAGATGAATGAGAAATTACCATCACCCACATCAAAATGGGTAGGAAAGGCTGAGACACACTCTTGACACAAACCCCACCACCTGCAAAACACCATATAATTGGGAAGAAACTCCCAACTTCCAGCTTCTCCCTATGGAGCAAAGGGTTTGGATGCCACATTTAGGCCTCCAAGTTTAAGACTCCCACCTGAAAGACTCCCCACAAAAAACATCTAACTCTGAAAGCCAATGGGGCTGTGTCCATGAAACACACTAAACCATAACAGGCAAACAAATAGTTCTTAACAGGCTAACAAGTATGTATGTAAAAAATAAATTAAAATATTTATGTAAGAATCTTATTAATGGGGATGTCTGGGTAGTTTAGTGGTTGAGCACCTGCCTTTGGTTCAGGTTGTGATCCCGTGGTCTTGGGATCAAGTCTTGCATCAGGCTCTCCACAAGGTGCCTGCTTCTCCCTCTGTCTATGTCTCTGCCTCTCTCTCTGTGTCTCTCATGAATAAATAAAATCTTTTTTTTTTTAAAGAAGAATCTTATTAAATGGATGAAGGAGAATCAGGGGAATGGGAAAAGAGGCTAAGAGGTACAAGATTTTTTTGAGGTCTGATTAATATGTCTAAAATTACATTATAGTGAATGGTTGTACAAGTCTGTAAATATTGAATCAATATACTTTAAATGGGTAAACTTTATGCTACATAACTTATGCTCAATAAAGCTGTAAAAAATAGTTATTATAATAAGTTACTTTCAATAAAAAAGCCAAACTGTAAACACCAATACAAAAAGAGAATTGTCATATTTCATCAATTCTAAAATGCACATATTGCATTTTCACATCTCTGAAATCAGGATGCATCTTATCACCAGTGTTGGCTTATAATCACTATCATCTAGGCATGATACAATGAAATTATGATTATGATGAAATTATCACTTCCTCATGTCTCACATGTATGAACTTGCTCATATCTGTTCATTTTAGTTACATGCTTTGTTTGTACTTCATGTATTTCATATAATTTCCACTTACAGTATTTTAAAAATATTGCATTTATTATTATTTCATCTTCTTAGAGTCAAGAAAAGAGCAGCACAGATGGAATTTGGTATTAATGAAACAAATATCATCGTAGGAGGACTAATAATAATAATATATATGTAATATATATGTTTTTGTTTTGCAAAACAAAACAAAATCCTTTAAGGATTCTAAGGCAAGTACCCATTAGTTAGAATCTTCATTTCATTTTGAAAGAACATGTTCATTTCTTCAGAAGGATTCTGAATTGATTAGCCCCTCGTGATGACTGATACTAGTACAAATTGTGAAGGGGATATTCTTACTGCTATTTTTGGTGATCAAGTAGTTTATTCTCGGTGCCCAAGATTCTCCAGTTTTTTATCCGTTTACTTATTTACTCATACTCCTAGTCTCATCCTCTTTTTTCAAAAATTAGTATCTTAGTAGTAGACTCTAACTGCAGAGTAAAGTGGAAGGAGGGTCTAAATTCTCCAAGGTGTCCACTGGGACTCCCACTGTCCCTCTGGAACTCAAGGTAAGAGGTTACTTGAATTTTTACTATAGTTTCTGAGTCACTTAAGTTTTCCCTGAGGGTAGTCAATCAGCCTAAGGTAAATTGTTAAGTGACCACTTGCATCTGCAACTGGATTTTTTGGCTTAAAATTAAGATTATAATTTCATTTTTATAACTTTAAGAATTTCTTGTTTAATATGTAATGTTTAGTCTCCATATTTTCTGATTCTGCCACCATTTTAGTACATAATAATCAAGACGACAATATGTGCAGTTTGGACAAAACTCATTTTTTCCCCCAATTTTCTATAATATGCATGAATTAATCATGGTTTTGAGAGTTTTTAAAAAAAACCATACAAATGTTTCGTAACTTTTGTAAGAGCGGATTATAGGAAATTTTCATCTTCCTAATTTGAGGTCAGAATTTTTTTACACATAGAATCTTACCTTTCTAATCAACATAAATCATATATTATTTTCCATATTAACATCCTAATGAACATTGCAAAATAGAGAAGGAAAATAGGAAAATGCCTGGCCAAATAATACACTGACAGTGAAAATAATAAATACTTGATCATTCAAGAAGTTGAGGAAATAGAATTTTTCAGCGCTTTTTCCTTCCCCCCTAACATATCAGGTAGGAAGAAAATAGAAACAACACAAAATAAATACATCTTAAATATTTACTGTTGTTGTTAGCCTAAAGTTTTTGCTTAGGGATTTCGTTCCTTGTAGAATTACTGGAAAATTGTGGGACAGAACTTGAAACCTGAAAGGAAGAATCATATGTTGGGCATAAACCCTGGAGTGTCTCACTCAGCAAAGAAACACATCTCAGCCAGCCACAAGTGTTTACCACATGACCATGTGTGTCTGATGACGGTCCGTGGTTGGCTCAACCCATGGTTTATTGGTTTCTTGAATACTTTACACAATGAATGCACTTTCTCCAAGCTTCTCCACCCATAATAAAGAATTTTCATTACTATATTCCTCAAACATCATCTTTACTCCAAAATCAGGCTATGGGTTTTTAGTTGCCCTGCTGTTCTGATGATCCTAAATTTTGTGATTTTGCTTTTTCTACTTCATAAAAGTTTCCTCCAAGAAACATCATTTACATGATTGATGGCAGCTAATGGGAATTTAGGTCCATATCCAGTGATCTGGAGGGAGCAGGGGAAAGTAATAACATGTTATCCAGTGGGCACTGTCCCTAACCTCATAACTACTGGTACCACAGAAAATTATTACATAGTAAAGAATCAGTAAACATTTATTGAGGAAAAGATTCTGTGCTAGCTCAAGATATCCATAGAATAAAAATGTAACTAGTCTATAAAGCTGTAGACAAAGAAAAACCTGGTGTTAAAAAGCTCTCCATCAGTCGAAACAAAGGATAAAGGTACAAAATGTCTTTTGCACTGGTTAGAACACATATTGGTAAGTCACAGCTCAGCAGAGTTAGGACTTCATCTTTGTATTCTAGACATTGCATTTCTATTTATACTGAGGATCTTTTATTCTAGTCCTTCAGGGAAAGAATTTGCATCTAATTTCTGACACTTTCTTTCTTAAGGCAAATTTATAAATCCCTCTGTACACCCATATCTTACCTTGAGATTATTAAAGAGATTAAATAACATTACACATATGAAGAATGCAGCAGATGGGTTTTAAAGAATTTTAGTTTACCTCTTGTTGGGAAACCTGACAGACTTTTAGCACCAAAGTTACAGACTAGGGAAGATCAGGGTGACGGGCACTGAGGGGGGCACTTGATGGGATGAGCACTGGAGGTTATGCTATATGTTGGCAAATTGAACTCCAATAAAAAAAATCCTTTCTTTCCTGAAAATCTGAAATTTATTTTATCTCTATGGTTTATAGACTGTTTCTTGAATCCATCTTGTCCTTGTTGACTTATACCTTTATGGAAGAGGCATAAGAACAAAGGCTATAGAAGAGGAGATGTCAGCACTGGGAAATGAAAGCACAGATTTGGACCTCCTGATGACAACATCAGGATCTGAAAGATAATGGATCAGTGCTTTCACTAACAACAGTTCAATATCTTTCAACCCTAAAAGCTATACCCTGTCAAGCCATCCATCAGTTGCGAGAGGAAAATAATGACATTTTGGAACATACTAATGCTCAAAGTATTTTCCTCCCATGGACCCTATATCAGGAAGTTACTAGATAATATATTATACAAGGAAATTAGCCACAGAAAAGGAAGACATGGAATTAGGAGATGAGAAGAAGTACAGACAAAGGTCAGGAGTGCCCCCAGTGAGGTGAAAGAAGATTTAGAATAAAAGTCTTTCAGAGGGTCTGAAGAATAGTGAAGCAGAAAAATAAGAACTCCAGATAGAATTTCTTCTTGAAAAGGACGAAATAGATTAAAGACCTCATATGCCTATAGATAAGAAAAGAGAATCACACTTCCGACAGAGAATTTACATGTTAATTCTGTATGGATAGGGCAGCCCTGGTGGCGCAGCGGTTTAGCGCCGCCTGCAGCCCGGGGTGTGGTCCTGGAGACCCGGGATCAAGTCCCACATCAGGCTTGTTGCATGGAGCCTGCTTCTCCCTCTGCCTGTGTCTCTGCGTCTCTCTCTCTCTCTCTCTCTCTCTCTCTCTCTGTGTGTGTGCCTCTATGAATAAATAAATAAAATCTTAAAAAAAATTCTGTATGGATAATACTAAGCTAAGAAAAAACAAACAATAACTCCATGAAACATACATTTTTGTTCAAAAAAAGCAACTGTAGTCAGTAGCTTAACTATGGATTATAATTATACATTCATAATCTATAGTATAACCAGCTGAGAATGCGAATCTAATAAAAATTAGAATGAGATTCCTCTAGAGCTGAGAAAAAGTATATGCTTATGAGGAGGAGAAAAGCTGGGCCATAAGAGTTTGATCCTATTTTCTGTTGTATGAAGTCAGTAAGTGTTTCCAACCAAAAAAGCCAGGAAATAACAGTATCAGAATGTTCCTTAGTAACAGGGATTCAAGTGCCAAAAGAATTCACTAGACTAGTTGAAACTGTTTGTAGAGTAGCAACTGGGAATAGGAAGAAGAAACTATTATTCTTCATGAAAAGTCCTGTCTAGAAGTAATTGCCTTTGTAAAATTTTGTGCATAAGTTTGATAATAAAAGTTATGTCTAAATAAATGAAATTTTATTTACAAGTTAAATTAAATTTGAAAATTAACATTCTTAAGATAGATAGATAGTTCTTAGAGATATTCCAGATCTCTGATTGAGACATAGTGGAATTATTCCTCTCCTCGAGTCCTTTTTCTCAGGTATCTTCCTAAGGAGCCATAGACTGAATTATCAACTCTCCTTGCTACTCAAAATGTAGGCCCCTGATCAGAAACCACTGCATCATTTAGGAGCTTGTTAGAAATGCAGAATGTCAGGACTCATCTCAGTTATATTGAATTGAAATCTGCATTTTAACAAAATCCCTGTGTACGTTAAACTTTGAGAAGCATAGGTCCAGGTGACTCTGCATTGGTCCCCTTATCTCTAGGTAAAATATTTAGTCCTCTCTCATAGAGTACTTTGGAAAACTCTAAAGTGTAGCACATAAATTTGTTTGATACATACTTATAGAATGAAAGGTTAGTCAAAGCAACACTGGAATAGTCTAGTTACCTGATGTTTTCTAATCAGATGTTTTTTCTTTCAGTGGAAGGGTTATGCTTGCAAAAATTTCTCCTAATAAAATCGCCATTGATGATCTGGAAAGCAATTTAATTTACTCAACCTAGAACAGGAAGTGGTTTGAACAAAACTGAACTTCAGTGTTACCAGATCTAGAAAGTCTAGGGACTACTGCACAGAAAATGTAAGGAGACACTTAATCTGATCTAAGCACTGAATGGATGGCTCATTATCCTGATTCCTCTCCAGATATGGCTCATCACACAAACCAGCCAACCATATGATTTGAGTCAGAGTTAGAGTCCACATCAATATCCAACTAATGCCCTCTTCGTAGTCCTAAAGATGTTTAGGTTAAAATAAATACTGTTCTACTTTGAAAACCTGGCAATTCCTAATTCCAAACCCCAATTCTTAATTGTTAGGTAGAAAAAAAATTTATTCATAGGAGATTTTAGTTCTGTGTTCATCTGTAGAACATCTCCACTTGTTACAATTTTGCCTTAATAAACAAAAATAAGCATGTCCCTAATTGGGAAGGCCCATGAAACCAAATAAACTAAATCAATCAAAAGATTAGAGAGAGGGAAAAAGAAACATTTTTAATTTATTCACAAATAAAAATATTCTTAAAATTAATACTAAACTTTCACACTTTATCAAATACCTACCACAAACCAAATACACTGCTAAGCAGAATGTACAAAACCACAATCCCTAGCCTCAATAGATGTGTGAATACAGTATCACTGAATTGATGCGAGAATGAACAATTTTGCAATGAGCCAGATGATAAAATACTTTTCCATACACAAAATTTTTGTCATCTGAGTACTCTGAAAGAAGAGTGGCAACACGGGAAGCTGTAATGAAGGAAGGGAAGGAAGGGAACGAGAAGAAGAGATGGCAAATGCTGTAACCTTGATAAAACCACAATCAATTCGGCATGGAACATACAGTGTTTATGCAGAAAGGAGTAGAAAGGAGACAGACTTTGAAGCCTCCTGTGAGCTGAACTCCAAAGCTTAGAATTCATCCTTTAGCTTAGATGATGACTGGATATTGAAAGATTTTAAGCAAAGAAGATGGATGGGATCCACTTAAACATTATACTCTCTTGGAAGCTGGCTTGGCAGGGGGAGTCTGGTTCTTAAATTATTCTTGGTTCCCTTGGTAATACTCTCACAGTAAATGATTTACTATAATTACAGACGATTAGGGAATACTTTGAGACATTAATCTTTGTTAATTTGTATTATACATACATTACACACAAAACAACACAAAATTCTTCTAGTGAAGGAGAAGGGGTTAGGTGTGAGTGGGAGAGCTGGCCCAAGAATTGCATGGAAGATCTGAGAGTCACTAAGCAGACCTGCAGATAAATGGAGGATATCTCAGGGTAGCCTTACTCCACCACCAGTACCTCTCCATTTCAGTAATGATCTTGCCTCCGAATTCCCTGAGAAAATCAAGGCCTTCAAGCATGATCTCCCTGAGTTTCTTGCTCCCTATTTTATATCTGGAGCAACTTTCTCTTCATTTTCCACCAGGCTCAGGGTGGTGGAGGGGGGAAGAATAGTTTCATGCTTCTCTCAGGCTCATCCTCTGTGTAGCAATCTAGTAAGATAATCATTCACTCAGTCCTGTTATTTTCATTTATTCTTTCTCTATTAGCATCTGTTTTAAAGATTCTCATTTATATCTCATATTAATAAATATCCTCCTGGCCCATGCATTTTTCTCTGCTGGATGTTCTTTCTCACATTTTTATTTTATTTTATTTTATTTTATTTTATTTTATTTTATTTTATTTTATTTTATTTTATTTTATTTATTTCACTTTTCTTTTAAATCAAAGATTGTTATATAGTAGTCCACTCTTAACTCTATTGCTTTCCTGTCATTTGTTAACTTCTGCTCCACTTGTCCAGTGACACACATTGGTAACATGAACTCTTCTTAACTCTTAGGCCCTCCAGTAAAGACCAAAAGGAGATGAAAGTTCATCTGTCTTGAAGTTGGTATCATATCACTTGTTGTTTATACCATCTGACCTTCTTAATGAGGTCTTCTACTCACTTTGCTTTCATCTTCAAGCTCCAGTTTTATTTTGCTTCTTCCTGTGACTTTTCATTTCAGTAATAACAATCAACCTACCATTCCTTGAACAGTTAGTGCCATTATATGCCTTAGACCTTTGCCTTTGTTCTTTTCTCTGCAGTGCTGCATTAGCAATTTTTCTGTAAAAGACCAGCTCAAGTATTAGCTTCTCCAAGGGGCCTGCCTTAACATCCTCAGGCTAAGTTGGAAGGCGAGCTCAAGGGTTTCCATAATACTGTGTGTATATTTTAATCTCCATTTTCATCTCAATGATTTCATCTCAATTTTCACATTCTTAATAGCTTTGAAATTGTTTGTTTATTTGATTGTACCTTCAATACAGTTGGTATTCCATGAATCTCTGCATCCTTATCACAGAAAACAGACTACATGGAATGTAGCAAGCACTCAGTAAAAGCTTGTGGAATGTGCGAAGTTAACAAAGTAGAATAATTTAGTAATAATGGAAAGCTACTAGAAGTTTTGCATGGAGGAGTTATAGGACTTTGTGACATTAAATCTGGAAGTGTGTGAAACAAAGATTTGAGTGAAAAAAGAGTCAGAAAAGCAGTATCAGAGCCAGGATAACCTGGGAGGAAAGGTAGTAATGTCACACAGAACAGGAAGAGAGACTTCTGAGAATTTAGTAATAGTCAGCTATATTCCTGTAATAAGGCCAGAAGAGACAGGCAGAAAACAGACTGTGATAGGCTGAATAATGACCCCCCAAAAGACTCATGTCCTAAGCCCCAAACTCTGTGACTATGTTACCCTACATAACAATAGTCAATGACTATTTGACCAATAGTCAAAAAGACTTTGTATGTGTGATTAAGTTAAAGGTCCTAAATTGAAGAGATAATCCTCACTTACTCTTGTGGATCCAATGCCATAAAAAAGATTCTTATAAGAAGAAGCCAAGAGGATAAGAGTGAGAATTAATATGTGACATTAGAAGCAGAAGTCACAGGGATGCAGGGCTGCAAGCCAGGGAATGCAGGCAGTCCCTAGAAAATGAAAAAGGCAAGGAAAGAATTCATACCTAGAATGTCCAAGGAACACAGGCCTGGCAACTGAGTTTTAGATTCTTGAATTCCAGAACTGTAAGAGGATACCTTTCTGTTTCTGTAAGCCACTGTTTCATGACATTTTGTTATGACAGCAATAAGAAACAATACACAGACACTAAGAGTGTAAAAGGGTTAAAGGGAGAGAGCAGGTGTAAACAACATGGGTGAAAAAAGCCTCTTAGTGAATGAAAAAAAAATAAGATAAACATTGGGAAAACAAATCACAGAGGCTTTTATTCACAGGAGAAACTTAGATATGTTCAAAGGAAGAAAAGAAAAGCAGAGATGGACTTATCAAAGATTTTGAAGAGAAACAGTGTATGTGAAGGGATGAATTTCTAATGGAAACAGAAGAATACTGTAATGAGCATCCCTACCACATGCTTGCTTTGCGGCAGTCATTGACAGACATGGTTCTTCCCACTTTACAGAGGCATCTCAATAAGTCCTTAGAATAAACTGTTTATAAGAAAATTATGACTGAGGAAGATTACATAATTTGCCCAGGCTATACACATTATAAATTGTGGAGCAGGACCCAATCACAAAGTCCATGCTCTTAACTCCTCCAAAGGACATGAAAAGTTAGCCCTGCTGTCACGAGCTGACTCCTGTCCTTTGAGTCGGGAGAGGAGGAAGTGAAAATGGGTCAAGGATTAGATGTGTTTTGGATATAAAAGAAAGAAGATGAAAATGTACTTAATAAAATAAAAAAATATATAAGCTAACTTTTAAAGTGTGAGGTCAAGGGATCCCTGGGTGGCGTGTGATCCTGGGATCGAATCCCACATTGGGCTCCTGGTGCATGGAGCCTGCTTCTCCCTCTGCCTGTGTCTCTGCCTCTCTCTCTCTCTCTGTGTGATTATCATAAATAAATAAAAATTTAAAAAAATTAAAGTGTGAGGTCAAGATACAAATATTTTCCCACTGAATCACAATACTCAATCAACTCTTTATTTTTATACAGTTCTAACAACTACTGAATGGTCAAGAGTTTCAGTTCAACCAAATTTTCGAATTTTTTCCTTAAAAGAGAAAGAAAGTAAGAAACAAAGAGTGTTCAGGTCGCGTCTTAGTCAAAATAAAGCACATTTCTAGTGAGTTTCAAAAGTACAAGTTATTTTCCCACATCTGTAAGCAATAGATTTTACTCAGTGTGAGAAAATGCAACCTACTTAGCAGAACACAATGTAAATTGACTTATCTGAATGGTATTTTGTGCTTCTAATTTGGGAAGGTGCTTGGTTTAACAATTTGTCTGTATCCAAAAAAGGAAAAGACTATAATAAGAATTGGATAAATACAGAGAACAGATATACAGATATTTTCACTAAGAATTTTTTAAAAATATTTAAAATCTATACTTTAAGTATACACATATAATTCTAATTTTTAAACAATTAGATTAGATTCATGTAACAAATATGAAGTGGTTGGATTTGGGCTAAGTTTTGAAGACAATTTAAAATGCAGATCAGTTACAAAGATGATGTAAGTCAGGAAAACATTTTAAATGAATGGGCCACTTTGAGCAGTTGTATAGAAGTAATAATAAGACAGAGTAAGGACTTCAAGGAAACTGTTGCATAAAAGAATTGAAATTTGTACTGAATTAGAAAGAACAGAATTGTATCTTCAAGAAGTAAAATTATGATATAGACCACAAATATAAAAAGATGCACCAAACTTTATAGGAAAAAGAAAAAGCTTAACATTGTAGAATAAATGGAGGATGAAGAACAAAAGCGCAAACTAAGAATTGCAGGTGCTCCTACAGGAAAATAGAGTAAGTGAACCAGAAATAATAACCAAAGATATAATGAAAAACACATTACTGAGTTTTAAAAAGTGACCTAAGTGTGTAGATTAAGATGTTTTATTATATTCTGAGGGGGGAGGAGAATGAAAAGAAAAAACCCTCAAATTAGACACATCCTGGAAAAATAGCCTATCTAGTTTAAGATTAAAAGTATACTTCCATGCATCCATGCAGAAATGGAATTTTCAAAAACCGTGAGGATCTATTGAAGAACAAAACTCAGGAACTCCACAAGAAGCTTTTCAAAATTCAGGTAACAACAGAGAAAGCTTTAGCGCAAACATGGGCTTTTAAAAGCATGTGATTTTGGTCATCCAGCCACACCACTGGAGTTTATCTCAGACAGCAAGAAAATTTCAGATACTTTGAGACTCTGAAAATATATCTCCTCTGTAACCTTCTTGAATAAAACAAAGCAAAAGCTCTAGCTCCAACTGCACAAGAGTTGCATTACTGTCTTGCACCTCTTTATACAGGCCTTCCTGAAATAACTGTGTGGATATTTTTTCTCACTCATCATCCATGCTCAAGCAACGAGTGCTATAGTCACACCACAAGTTTGCTCACAGCTTATACGATCACTACTGCCTCTGGACCACTAACTGCTGATATGTGGGGAGCTTGCTTAGACCTGTTGTCAGAGAGCACTTTATACCCAGTCCTAACTGGAACTCTGTTTACAAGAAGTGCTCGCATTTCTCTTGCTTATAGTTTGACTCTCTTTACTCAGTCTTACTCTAGCCATAGCTTTCTGCTGGTATTACTGGCGGGTTGAGTCTGCAGTGGTGATGATAGGGGTCGGGACTGTCCTATGTCAAGGCTTCCATGTTCCCACAGCACCTGTTTTCCTTCACCAAAAGACATATAAGGGTGCAACTGCCTGTTAAAGGTTTCCTACTACTCTTACCACACTCACACAGTCTTTGCAAACCAGTGCCCAGAGGAGCTCTCAACACAGAACATATTAAGAACACTTTAATATCTGTATATTAGCCAGCTGTTATTTCATTTTATTTTGAATTGACAGAGACTTTGGTAGCTCGTGTTGTGGTATTCCAGAATTTGTGCTCCTGATACATTCACCATATATTACACAGTGCCCTGATTAGTAGGCCTAATTGTGGCTAATTTGTTACTATCATTTACTTACACAGAGATCTTTTTCCTTTTATTGAAAAACACTATATTCCTTATATAATTGGGCCCCAGTATGTCACTTACATGTAGCATTCAAGTTACGTAGTTTAAAAGTTTTTTGATAACTTAGTCAATTCTGACCATGTTAAGGCACACAATTAATATGCCATAATCAGGGAAGCTAAGAGAGTAGACGGAGACAGGTGCATGCTGGAGCTGGCTCATGGCAGCTCATGAGAACCAACTATTAAATTTTCAGGAGTTTTAAGAGCTGGTTGCTAATCATAAAATTAATTTAAAAGATCATATAAAATTACAATGAAATCAATTACATTAAAAACAAAGATAACAAATACTCCAAACTCATCATTTTCTATTTTTTTACACACTTCACTATTATCTATGTTCTTGAGTTTATTTAAATTCATTTTATGATAGATATACAATAGGCATCTCTTTCCAGCTCTTCATTGCTGCCCATACTTACCTTGGTTCACATATCCAGCACTCATATGTTGGATTTCATCATATTAATTTGAAGTTTTCCATATTTTTAGTCAATATGGTGGTTCACAACAAGATCTTAATTCTCTTGAGAGCAAGACTGAATCTTCTCTTTACTTGTATCAGTTCCATCGAAGAGAATGAACAACAAGTGCCATTTAAGTCTTCTGCTAAACAGGCTTCATTGAGGACTCAAAAATTTGGAGTTCCTTTTCAGCAAAGAGGACCAAATTCTCTTAGCACAAAGAACTGGATAGTTTAAGCTTCTGATTCTTCATCTTAGGGGCTGTTCAAACTGATGTAAGACCATAAGTGAACAGTCAGAAAAGAATTCTTGAAGGGAACCTAGGTGGCTCAGTTGGTTAAGCATCTGCCTTTAGCTCAGGTCATGATCCCAGGGTCCTGGGATTGAGCCCAGAGTCGGAGTTAAGTAGGGCTCCCCACTTAATGGGGAGTCTGCTTCAATCTCTCCCTCTGCGCCTCCCTCTACCCCTGCTCATGCTCTCTCTTTCTCAAACAAATAAATAAAATCTTTAAAAAAAAAGAATTCTTGAGATGTTTTTGGTGCAAAAAGGTGCTTTTATTATACCACAGGGACAGGACTTGTGGCAGGAAGAGCCACGCTTTTGTTGAATGAAGCTGGTGGTTAGATGCTTAGTGTTCTGCTTAGTGTTCAAGGGACATGCAAGGAGTTTTAGATCATAAATGTTTTCTTCAAATTTTTACTCATACGACTACCTTTGCAAGACTTCTCTGGTGCTTACCATTCAACTAGATATTAACTATCCATGAAATGTACAAGCAGTCATGAGACCCTTTAAGAATGTAGCAACCAGGATATATTTAATCCTTATTGGAACTATGCAGGCTATAGGTCAGCCTTCTGGGCTAAAGGTTAATATTTTTCTGTTTCTATCCCTCATCACAAGCTACCACCATTGTCTAGAAGTTTGATTCTTTCACGAGTTGAGATTTTCTGGTTAGTCTGAGAATTAGAAGAGGAAGAGCCACAACAAAAAACTGAGAACAATGAGAAGAAAGGGAACATGACAGGAAAGGATGCAACAGGAGCATACCTAGCTGATGAAAGAACAGCAAATTAGAAAGTTTAAAGGAAAAAAATAGGAAATTGGGAAAGAAACATATATTTTTAAATATATACATACCTTCAAGATGAAGTCAGTGGTTTTCCACAAAAGGAAAGAGTGTTGGGTGCATCATTCCTATTTACGCCACCACTTTCTTCCTCCAAAGCTTAAGCTTGTGACAGGAGGCTGTTCTTATCTCTAATTGTTTATGGAAATGAAACACTTCTTAGCTCATATGCTTATTTTATCTAAAATTCTGCATATTTAACTTATCTTTCTCCTGAAGGTTTTTTTTCCTTCAAGTTTCCCAGACTTTTCCTCAGAGTTTTCTAATGTATCACACAGACTCTTGAATCATTTAGTCTGAAATCTGGATAATTCTTCTCATCCCACTCTTGCTCTTCACAGAATGAATAAAAAACAGAATTTCATTACTTCTTGTAAGCTAATTAAGAGACACTGAAATGAGGACAAATTGGGCTAAAGGAAAAGAAGGAAGTACCACAGATGCATTTATAGTTTCTTATACCTTTAATAAATAATTTTAAAACAAAAGTTCTATCCTGGATTTCCTGTAGTTGTGGTCTATAGGCATCTTTGCATACTCTAATCTTGGAGGATTTTTCTGCAAGCACAAACTGAAGCCACTATATGAAATTCTCCTTACTTGTCATCTCTCTACAGGAATATTTATGTGCACTCAAGTCAGTGCTATTGGTTTTTTTTTTTTTCATGTCAGTATTACTGGATTTTCCCTTCTCTCCAACTTCTGCTTGCAACAGCCTGTAAATTGGATTTGTGCTGTACTATGTATAATTCCATATGCAACATGGTTTAGATCTTGATAAATGAAGGATACTGCCAAGACTGCATGTCTTCCATCCTCAATTAAAGTTTAATTTACTGAGAACCCACTACACATTCAGCAGTAGTTTTAGGCATGCCAGGATAATATTAATAAGATACCATCTTTACTTTCATGATTCAAATTGTATCAGGGAAGAGACAATTATAGTGCAAAACAGAATCTTTTATGTGAAGTTGAAATATTCAGTTAAGAAAGAAAGTCTTAATGGATCTTAAAGTAAACACAAACCTATGCACAAAAATAGTTTTCCATCACAATAGATGACCATTAAGACAGTGAAGGGAATTATAAAAAAGAAGGGAGACTTAAACAACATGATTTGGTTGCATGAAGCTATGAGTCCTCTGTTCTGTGTGTTAAAAGGATGACTAAGAGCAAATAATTCAAAGTAACTCTTCCCAAGTACTTCTAACGGCCAAATGCTAACTATTTGGGACATAGAAAACTGAAAGAAGTACAACAAATAGAAAGGGACATGAGAAATAAGAAGCAGTGCAAAATTCCCATGCTTACTACTCTATCCTAAGAAGGGATGGGATTAGATAAATATGTTTGGAAAACAAAGCATAAAGAGGGGTATTTCTGTGTCATCAAAGGCTACTCTATTTTCATTACAATGTTAGCAAAAACTAAAACACTTAAATATCTCACCTTCAGATCCTGGCAGTCCCATCTTAATGTAGGAAAACATTAAACACTGATTAATGTCAGTGAACTGGAAATCTAATCCTTCTCCTTTCCTCTTCTTACTCTGATCATTTTTCAAAATGTTTACATTTATTAATGGAATAACTTCAGGGCAAACTAGAATCTTGAGCCAAAAATATAGTTATATGCTTTAATGGCATTTGATTAGTTTTATAAGCTCAACATTTTGTTAGGCACAGGTAACTTTAACATAAAGATACATAAAAGTAAAAAAAAAAAAAGGATTTGTAGGACATAGGTTTTATTGATCACTGCCTTTTTATAATTATTCGGCTTTCAGAAATCAATTATCCTTGAAATAAAAAATAGCATTTTTTAAGATCTTAGAGATTCTTCATTTTCCTTTAGATTAGCTTCAATAGATTACATTTATATTAGTTTGCTTAATCACATTAATTACTATGTGTTTTGACTGAGCAAGAGTAAACATACTAAGAAATTTACCAATTCTTTTACTATAGTATTAAGTCAGCAAAAGGGAAAAGACAAATGAAACTTAGCTAATTATGAATTTTATATGGAATAATACCAGATACATATATACCATTTTAGCATGCACTATGAGACAAATATGCTGCCTTGATTAGTCAGCTCAACGACTTTTTGATGAAGATATTGTTAGTATATTTTATATATACAAACAGTGTTAAGTTGCTCAAAGTCATATTCAGTAAATGATAGAGGCAAAGTTCAGAACCAGGTCTGTCTGACCAGATCTGCTCCCTAATCAATCTATTTAAAGTAAAAATGTATCTGTTCCTTTTCTTTTCCCTTTGTTTTTATTTATGGAATAAACCATGGGAATTTATACTTTATTTCTTCAGAGTAAGGAAAATAAGTCAAAGTTATCATAACACCAATGGTCAATAACCCATTCTTTGGGTTGAAAATTTTTTTATCAGTCTAGCTGACAATACTGACAATTTATTAACTTTTCAGGTTCAAATATATCAACCTTGCACTAATGAACTAAATTAAAAAAAATCTTTCCAAGTATTAACTGTGCACTAGGTTTTTGCAAATTTCATTCTTTCATTTCCAATGTTAGAAAAGTTTGATTTAATCAAATGTTAAGGAATCAGAAGAAACTGAAGAAATGTTTGAAGAAATGATTAACATGCTTATATCATTAGAAATATTTTTATTAAAAATGAGGAGGAAAAGCTTAATGTTATTCCTTATCTATCACTAAACATACCAAGAGAAAACATAAGGTATTACTACATAAAAAATATTACCGTTTTTTAAACTAGAGCTCCAGTACTGGGCAGGCCTTCAACTGTTGTTTTGATGTGTAATTAGTAAAAAGCCTAGAGTTAGTGATAATTTTGTCTGCATTAACGTAGCCACAACTCCACTTAGAAGTCAATCTGAACTTTGAAAGAGATAATGAGATTCACAATAAATAGAACTTCCTCTGCATGTTCAATTTCTGACTGTAAAATCCCAAAAGAAGAAAAGAAAAAGTGAATAACCCTTAACAGCAATTTTTTGTTCTTAAAAGATAAATAGTATTCTCAATGGAATGAATTAATTTAAGAAGCCTGTTTACAATCTTCACATGCTCTTTAGTTGGAAAAAAAAGTGCTGGAAGTAGTGAATATTTAAATTTGTACTTTGATTCAGGATATGGGCCCTCACTCAAATATGAAGGTCTTTTGTTAGTCATTTCCCTCTCTCAAAGAAGTGAGCGATATTCTGAAAATTAGCTAACAAAATTCTTGGAAAAATATATGATTCATAGAGAACTTTCCTTAAATCATAATTTTCTTACATACTTTAAAATGAGGAAAACAATATCAGTTTAATAATCCATTTTGTTTTCACACTAATCGCGTTAATGGAAGTAAAACCGAAGCATAAATAGAATTGTTTTTCCTAAGTCATAGCAGAAGAGAACACTATGAAAAAAAAGATGATAACACAGTATTCAAATACTGTTCAAATGCTTTGGAAATGTGTGCCAGCTACCCACTTTAAAATCTAGGGGGGGCGGGGAATTTGTGTTATTTTTTTAGACTTTTTATTCTTAAGACTTAATGTCTTAGATGTTATAGACATGCTTACATTCTATAAAATAGGAATATGATTTGTCTTAACATCACAGAAAGCCAAAATGAAACATTCAAATACAAAACTAGAAAATTACAAAATAGTTGTAGGTCTAATAAATGTCTGTAGGACTTGAAAACTACAATGGTGATGAAAGAAATCAAGGAAGATATAAAAATAGAGAGACATACTGTGTTTGCAGATTGAAAAACTCAACATAGTAAAGATGTCAGTTCTCTCCAAATTACAGGTTTAATGCAATTCTTATCAAAATCACCACAAAAATTTTTGTATATACAAAAAAAAAAAAACCTATTCCAAAACTTATATGGAAAGGTCAAGAAACTGGAAACCTAAATCATTTTGAAAAAGCAGAATAAAGTGAGAAGTATCTGACTACTAAATTTCAAGACATTATATAACTATGACAATTAAAAATGCATGGTACTGGTAGAAAACTGACACATAGATCAATGAAGTAATACAGACAACCTAGAAATAGATCCCCAAAAATATGCCCAACCCATTTTTGACAAGTGTTCAAAATCAATTTAATAGAGAAAAGATAGTCTTTCAACATAGTGCTGGAGTAAATGGACATCCATAGGCAAAAAAGTGACCCTTGACCTTAATCTCATGCTTCATATAAAATTAACTCAAAATTGATGATGAAATTAAATGTAAAACTATAACACTTTTAGGAAAAACTTCGGAGAGTATCTTCTGGATCTAGGTCTAAGCAAAAGGTTATTATTATTATTATTATTATTACATTTTACTATTATTATCAAGGTATAGTTGACACACAGTATTATACAATGTATATACAATGCCAAATGTACAACCCAGTGATTCAACAATTCTATACAAAAAGGTTTTTAGAATTGACAACAAAAGCATGATCCATATGAGAAAAACTGATAACTAGTCATTACCAAAACATAAAACTTCTGCTCTGAGAAAGACCCTGTTAAGAAGGTGAAAAAAGAACACACAGAGAGAAACTATTTGCAAACTATGTATCTGACAAAGGACTAGCATCTAAAATACATGAAGTCCCAAATCTCAGTAATGAAAAAACAAATAATCAAATTGGAAAACAGGCAAAAGACATTCTGAAGAGACACTTCACCAAAGAGGATATACAGATGGCAAAATAAGTACACGAAAAGATATTCAACATTATTAGCCATCAGGGAAATGTAAATTAAACTTCAATTGCTACACACCTATTAGAATGGCCAAAAAAAAAAAAAAAAAAAAGTGAAATGCCAAAGGCTGTAAGATTGCAGATAAAATGGATTGCTCGCTCATACATTGCTGATGTGGGATGTAGATTGATAAAGCCACTCCGGAAAATTATTTGACAGTTGTTTACAGATTTAGTATGCAACTATCATACAATCTAAGCAACTGTCATCCAGGCTTTCTATTCTAGAAAATAAACAGTTATGCTTACACAAAAACAAGTACGTGAATGTCATAGAAACTTTATTCATAATAGTGAGAAAATAGAAATAATCTAGTATCCGTCAACAGTGACTATTTAAACAAATGAGATACATCCATATCATGGAATATTCACCAATATTCAGCAATTAAAAAAAAAAAAACCAAACTGGTGATACATGCATCACCTTGAATGGATCTCCAGAGAACTATGCTAAGTGCAATGGACAACAACAAATGGCTAACATATGATATGACTACATTTAGATAGCCTTCTTGAAATGACAAAATCATAGGAATGAAGAAAAAATTAGTGGTTCGTGGGGTTTAAAAATGAGACAGACAGGAAAAGAGGGAGAGAAAACAAATGGATATGGTTATAAAAGGACAACATATGTTGAGAAACATGTTCTGAATCTTGATGAATCAATGTCAGTACACTGGTTGTGAAATTGTACTAGTGTCTGTAAAATACTACCATTATGGGAAACTGGGTAGAGGACACATGGAATGTCTATTTTTTTTTTAGTACCACATGAAAATCCAAAATTACCTCAAAATTTAAAACATAATTAAAAGTTAAAAAATCAAATCTGAACATAAAATAATGTAGCTTTGAAAATTTAGAAGAATTATGCTTCTTTTATCTTTTTTTTTAGAGTTTTTATTTTGTCCAGTTACTTAACATACAGTGTTATGTTAGTTTCAAGTGTATAATACAGTACTTCTAAATAACATATGTGCGAAAAAAAGATATCATAGTGAAAACTAGAAAATATAACTAAATAATAAGAATAATACTAATTATTAAAATTTGTCACATAACTACAGATGTAATTAGAGTGAAAACTATGGTTTAAAATTTTTTTTTTCTTCTCTTTTTTGAGAGAGGGAGAAAGCACATGCACAGGGGGTGAGGAGGGGCAGAAGGAGAGGGAGAGACTCTTAAGCTGACTCCATGCACTGAGCATGGAGACCCACACCGGATTTGATCCCACAACACTGAGATCACAAACTGAGTTTAAATCAAGAGTTGGATACCTAACCAACTAAGACATCCAGACCCCCTATGGTCTTAAACTCTTACGTTACTAAAGAAGAAAAGCAGAAAAATAAGACCTGAACTTCCATTTAAAAATTTTTTTAATATATTGAATGACATAAAAGAAAGTATAAGAAAGGAGCAAATTAAAATAATAGCAGAAATTAATGAAATATAAAACAAAGATAAAATAGAAATAGCTAAATCAAAGTTTATTTGTAGAATATCAATTAAAAAATAAATATTCTGAATGATTAATCAAAGATGAAAGAGCAAAGGAAAATATTAAAAATATAGGGAATTAAAATGCTGATGACTTATAGTAGAGATGGTTAAAAATATAAGCAATTACTATGGACGACTATTTACCAATAATTCAAAGACTTAGAAGAAATGATTAATATTGTAGAAGAAGGCAATTATTATATTGACTCAATAAGAAACAGAAAATGAGGATAGATTTATTTATTTATTTATTTATTTATTTATTTATTTATTTACATAATTTGAATTACATGGTAAAACTTCTATCTTCATATAATTCTCCCTGAACTGTGGCAAAGATCTGATCTGTCATACTCATCCCCTGTCACAGTGCAGAGTTAAGGAGGGTATCTTGCAGAATTTTGGCCTGAATCCATCTCACAGTAGGTATTTTCCTAGTCTCAGGATATATAATGGAAATAAACAAATCTAGTAACTGACAGAATTACAATACTGGTCCCAAGACCCGCATGGGAAGGGATAAATAGAAGCCCTTTTTGGCCTGTGCAAGAGTGATAGGACTCCTAGAGAACATCCTGGTACAGATTTCATCGAAGATAACCAGGTCATGATGACAGTTGTATCTTTACTACAGCCAATTAATAAAGTTTGCCATTCTGTGGCAAGGATAAGAGTAAATCTTTAAAGCTTTTCCTAGGACTATATGTGTGCCGGCTTTCCATCATAATATAATCTAGAAGGATTTGGGTCATTATGATATCCCGTAAAGCATTGCATGAAACCATAATATTAATCACATTTAATTAATTGATCCTGGCAAGCAGGAAGTAACAAGTTTTCTAGGTACATTACTTAGTAAAATGTATGGAGGGATATATTGTTTGTCTCTGAAATGCATAAGGGGTGGGGGCAGACTCAACAGTTTTGGAAAAGTTTATGATCAACAGACATAATGTATAGGATCTTTGGCAAACCTCAATAAAAAAATAGTAACACATAGCCCAAAGTTTTGTAATAAAGTCATGCCTTTTTTCACTTACAAATATTCTTTACTTGAAAGACATGTTGCTGAGCCTCAGTAAGAACTAAACGTGACTCTACAATATGCAACACAGATTGCTCATCCTGAACAGATGTTACAAAATTTACCAAATCATAAAGTTGGACATGCACAGCAGAATTGCATTGTAAAATGGAAACAGTATATTTTAAGACTAGGTCCTAGAAGACTCCAAAGTCACTAGTAAACTCCATAAGTAGCTGGCTCAGACTCCCATAATATCTATCCCTACTGCTTTTTCACCTATTCCTCAGAATATCTATATGGTCTCATTGGAAGCTCCCTAAGACCATTTAAAAGAAATGGAAAAAGAATGGGGACGACAATCCATGAAAGACTCCTAACTCTGGGAAACAAAGGATTGCAGAAAGGAAGGAAAGTGTGTGTGTGTGTGGGGGGGGGGGTAACTGGGTGATGGGCCCTGAGGAGGGCACTTGATGGGATCAGCACTGGGTCTTATACTATATGTTGGCAAATTAAATTTAAATAAAATACTTTTAAAAATGGGCCTGATTAGCAATGGATTTGTAAGGCATGCAAGAACTAGTCAAAAGTGAATCAATCACATTACAGCCCTCAGATGGCACCACTGAAAGACATTAATGAAGAAAACATTTCCTATGGAAGAACTCCAGGATCCAATATTTGGTTGGAAGGAAGTTTGTGTGGAAGAAAAGATAGTCTGCGGTATACACCATCCTGTTTCAGGGTCAGAGACTTAAAAAGCACAAAATTAAAATATTGGTGATAAAAGTTATATAGTATATCTTTCTACACTATAGAAATGCATGCAGAATGTAAAGATCCTTGAGTCCACTGCAAAGGAGATTCTCTATTATAATGAGAAGATGATCTATATCATGAATTATGCTACAGAAGCCTCTTTTATTCCATAAAACCCATGTATAAAGATGCTTCGGTAGCAGGGACTGAATTATTAATGGTCTCAACAATATGGACTTTCTCTCATCAAAGCTAATTTGGCTACTACTGCTGCTGAGTGCCCAATCTACTAAGAAACAAAGGCTAATGTTAAGTAACCATCCCCTTGGGGAGAATGGCTAGTCACCTGGTGGCAGTTTGATTATAATGGTTCACTTCTATCATATTATAAGCAGCAATTTTCCTCATAGGAATATACAGATAGGGCAGCCCTGGTGGCTCAGCGGTTTAGCGCTGCCTTCAGCCCGGGGTGTGATCTTGGAGACCTGGGATCCAGTCCCAGTCGGGCTCCCTGCATGGAGCCTTCTTCTCCCTCTGCCTGTGTCTCTGCCTCTCTCTCTCTCTCTCTCTCTCTCTGTGTGCCTCTCATGAATAAATAAAATCTTTTTTTTTTTTTAAAAAAAAGGAATATACAGATAGTTTAAGTCAGGTTTTCTTTCCTTACCAGCAGATTTTCTATCAGCATGACCATCTACGGACTTAGAGAATGTCTCATTTATCCATTGCCAAGTTACTCTACACAACAATAACCTTTGAACAAAGACACAAAAGTAAAGGAGGTGAAACAATGGACTCATGCTCACTAAATTGACTAGTGTTAACCACCAATTAAGAAAATGGCTCACTGAACAGTAAATACCTTCTAAAGACTCGATTATGGCACAAATTGAAAAATAAGTCTTTGAGGTTAGAATGCTATCCTTGAAAAATGCAGTATATATGGTCAACAGCAAATATATGTATGCCAACTCCCCAGAGCCAGAGGCACTTTTTTGAGAACAAGGAGTAACCACTATTTTCTTCTTTTGCCATGGACTTGGGATCCGTGTTTTGGAAGTCCTGGTGCCAAGGAAAAAGTGAGAAAATATATTCATTCATACATCTCTTAAATTGGATGCTAATGCTGCTTTGGTCATTTGGAGCTTTTCATGCCATTGTAAATTGTCTTCCAACAGGCAAAGAAAGGGATCAATATACTGCCCAGGTTGATCAATCCCAATTGCAAACGACAAATTGTGTTAAGGTAAAAAAGGCTATCTCTGAAACCCAGGGAATGTGTTGGGACCCCCTGTAACACTCCCTTGACCCATGATCACAGTCAATGAAAAATTGGGACAGCCTAAGGAAGACAGCATCAAACATTTAAATCCAGCACAACTGAAAGTTTGTGATACAACATCAGATAAAGAACTCCACCTGGCCAAGGTGTTGAGAGATGGTAAGGGGGACATGGTAATGGAAGAAGTATAAAAGTCTCAAGTCTCACAAACTAGCTATAGAAGTGGGTCTAAGACATCTCTATTTTCTGCTCTTTACCTACTTGGTTTTTTCCTCCCTTTATTTCCTTACTAATTTATGTGGAAGAGCATTGAAGGTAAGTAGCATTTCAGAGTTCAGGTTGGAGTATATCTAAACTGGCATCACCTTGAAAAGTTAGTATAATGGATAGGGCTTTGTTTCCTGCAACTACATAGCTCCCACCAGGCATTCTTCCTACAACTACTTTCCATCTCTCTCCTTTCAGGTCTTACTGTAGTAATAGTTCCTGTGCTTCAAATCCCTAGGGTATTGCCCAATACTCACTGGTTTTCTTAAACTGTCTATATCTCTATAAATGGTCCTTTATTAACTCTCCTGAAAGACCTGAGTGTCCATCTATTTCTTACCATGATCCTGAATAATAAAGAAAACAAGGGTTTTAGATCTGCAGTTAAATGAGGTTTTTTTAAAAAATACTTCATTATGATTTAGAATTACCCACCTGGTGCTGGCACAGCTGGACAAATATGGGTCTCTCCCATAAGGACAGGTGCCTTGCTACATAGTACAGAACAGACCTGTCTTATGTGTCCTGCACTTGACCAAAAATGCCAATTCTTTAGACACCTCATCACATGGAAAAATTAGGTCAGAAATGTGGAGACCCGAGGTCCCTAGGTGCCTCAGTCAGTTAAGTGTCTGACTCTTGATTTTGGTTCAGGTCTTGACCTCAAGGTCATGGATCAAGCCCTTCATTGGGCTCTGTGCTGAGTGTGGAGCCAGTTTGGGATGCTCTCTCTTCCTCTCCCTGTGCCCCTGCCCCTGCCCTGCTCACAATGCATACTTTCTCTCTCTACAAAAAAAAAATGTGGAAACCCTTTCATAATATGCAGAGTATACCAAGAAATTCTCTAAAGCAGTGATAAAAAAGAGAACATAAAATAGAAACCTTCCAAATGATATGAAAAAGCAATTCATAAAAGAGGAAACTCAAATTGTCAGTTGTATCATTCCTAGCCAAACAGACATTCGATATTCTATTTCTTTTTATGAGATCACATTAATAATTAAAGTTAGTTTTCTATTTGGTGACACACTGAATATTTTGTCATTGATCAAAACTTCAGAGATAACCCATAAGTCAATTCCAAATTTCATTCTATAAAGGCTTAAATTTTTGTCCTCTTAGTTTAGAACTGTCATTTCACCATTTTGAACTATAATCCCATCTTAATAAATAGGACTTGCCCTATGCCAAGCAATTCTCCAAGTGAGTCACATGTGGCAATCAATTTCATTTTTACAACAATCCTGTGACGTACACAGCACACTGTGTGTCCAACATTGATTGGGATTTAAACTAAGATAGTAGGTCCCATGGTCCATGGTCCATGGTCTTAACTACATTATACTGCCTCTAATTTGCAACTTGTTCCTGGCTTGATCATCATTCAGTCTATTTTAATCATCTTTCTCCACTTGTTTTGAATAGCACAAACACTACCTCCTTCAAGTACAAGGAAATTTAAGAAATTGCTGATGGAAAATGTAAACTGTGGTCTAATCCAGTGCAGATACCATGAAGAAAAACAGCAGGTATTAGATTAATACGTTTAATTGCAAAGCAACAGATACAATCATTTAGAGACAATATTTCCTTCCTCCTTGAGTTTTCACAGTATTTGGGAAAAATTTAGAAAGACTTAATGGCAATGGGAGGGGAAATTTCAGGTTTGAAATACAGCTTAGATCTAGCTACCTATTTAAGGAGGCAGAAATTGTGGCCTGCACAGGATTTCCTAGGGAGATAAGTAATGCAGACCAAAGAAGAAGCTCTCATACTCAACACTGAATGCCACTGAACCTGTAAGAGGATTTCAGCAGGAAATAAGGACCACAGGAATGCAGTGTTTCTCTTCTGGACAAAAGATGATTATACCTTAAGTACAGAAAGTCAAAGGTCCTAAATGTTAGTGCTTCACTTAAAAATCACTTTTCTCTCTTTAAAATATTTACAAGCTCTATTAAAATTGGCAAAGGAGGAAATTATGGAAAGAAGAAAGAAACAAAATTGTAAATCACAACTACTTTTTAAAGGCATGCAGGAAAATTTTTTAGTAAAGATGAAAAATCCTCCAGTAAAATATAAGTTCCATAAGGGCCTTATTTATCTTATTCATTATTCTGACCTTCTCTCCTCATTGCCTAGAACATTCCTGGCCTAAGGAAATGCTCAAAAAATATCTGTTGCATAATTTAATTATTTAATTAGCAAATTAGTTAGTTGCTAATTTGCTAATTGTTGGCAGACCAAGTCCCACAAAATATTTCTATTTTCTTCTTATACATAAATCTTACCTATTTTTGGTTTAAATTATCAGGATTATGTGAATGAAGACCATATTTTGACCTTAAAGATCAATCTGATCTCAGCTGATTTAAATGTTTTCAGAGATGTCAAACTTCTGATTTTTTGCCAAGACTTGTGTTGTTTCTTTCTCCACATCCAGTGTATATATCTTTTTTTTTTGCCTCATCATTCTTAGGCCTATTTTAGTCTAAACCTAAGAATTTCACCAATAGAAATCTCTCTCTCTCTCTTTTTCTCTCTTACCACCTACTAATTAATGATGACTGGGCTCTTAGTCACTTCAGAGAAAAAATAATCATCAATCAATTCACATATGCATGTGTCTATTTGTTGAAATCTCTGGTTTCTCCTGCCAAGGCAAAACTCCATTCTATATAATATCTCTTTCAGCTCACCCTGTTGAGAGAGAGAAAGCCTTCAAGAGCCCATGAGCACTTAAGAAAGCATCCATCTGCCTATGTAAATGAGAAACTGATGGCTTTCAGAGCCCTCATTGAAAACACTTTCAGGTCAGCACATAAATACATCTGAAACTATCCTCTCTAAGCCCTAAAGTCACAGATTCAAAGCATATCCTAACATATCAAAGCTGTATAATAGAGCTTGTTTGTAGTTTTATAATAAACGTATTTTGACTGTTCCCCATCAAGAGTATCCTGGCAAGCCAAAAGTAAATACACCAGGTAAGAACTCATTCATTGTTGTTAATGCAGCTTCTGCTGAGATAGTAAATAAGTTAATGTGGTCATTATAACTGGTATAGCACCTGGAAAAGAGCAGCATTCCAAGAATAGGAACTCTTTCTTCCTCCTTTCCCTTTCCCACTTAAATACAACAAAAATCTTCTACTTAAATTTTTTAAACTAATTATATATAATTGGGGGTGAAAAATCAATGTTCTTGTTCCTTTTGATTTTCTTTTTAGCTTTTGGGGGCCAAATTTGTTAATATAACTAAATTAATATAAGCTGGTTAAATGTTATTTGTATACTAAGACAAATGTACTGCTTAATTACACTATTCAAATGGGAAAGGGAAAAGGATATTAATTTGTCATTATTTCTTTCTAGCTAAGATGCATTAATCTTAAATTTACATTAACACTCCAACAAATACTAGGATGGCATCTTCTTTAGCCAAATTTGTCTATTTATTCCCTTCAAATTCTCCATACCTTTGCTTAATTAGGTCTCTGTCTCCAATGATTTGAAACCTGACAGCTGTCTCTATTCTCCATAAAAAAAATGCATAGGGATCTGAGGTATCATTCCAGTCTCAGACATATAATGAATAATCCTCTCCTACAGACTGTATACTAAACAAACTATGTTTCACTATTTTAAAAACGATTTTTGGGCACTCTATCATCTATATGATTTTTGTGAGAGTGTTCTTTTGATTCTTTTACTAATTAATCAGTATTTTCAAGCCTCAGAAAGATTGAATAAGTCTTTAACTACTGATCTTCTTTCCTTAATGTGGGCATTAGGCCAGAGGTTATGTAGGACTTTAGGGAGGATGTGTGGAGAGTGTAGAAACTGGTTAGAAGAAGCCTGCTTGAATGATTCCAACATTCCTTAATAAGATACTATAAGACATTTTTGTAAAACTGAGCTCATGTCTCCATTTCTTGATCTCGATGTCTGTACACAAGATGTCTAAACCATCACACTCCAAGCCATATTTCCCTGAAGTAAAACACTACTGTGTAACATCTGGAGGAAAACTTGGAAAAGCATAATACAAAACTAAAATTCCACCAGGGAATATGCTGAAGAGAACTAAAAGTTCTGTACTTCAAAGTTTCTTCCTGTTTCTTAGGGCTTGTAATCTTAGAGGCTATCTGCATATAAACATATCACACACAAAGGCCTTAAGTCAATTTCTTCTGAGAAAAATCAGTTTCTTTTTTTAAAGAAAAGATTATTTATTTATTCATTCGTTTGAGAGTGAGTGACAGCACAAGCAGGTGGGGGGAAGGTCAAAGGGAGAAGGGGAGGGAGAAGCAGACTCCCTGCTGAGCTGGGTACCTGCCTTCAGCTCAGGTCAGGTTCCTGAGCTGAAGGCAGTCTCCTAAAGATTGAATCACCCAGGTCCCCTCAGGGAAATCAATTTCAATTAAATGTCAATTAAACAGATATCCTGCCAATTTATTGTTTTCTTCCTCCCTTTTCAAGAGAGTGATTGTGGTTAGATCCTAGATTAGAACAGAAGTTACTTTAAGCAGAATCTAGACTAGGATTTATTTTTAACCTTTATACTTAGAAAACAGTTTCAGATAAAAGTTGGCCACATAAAAAGCAAAGTCTACATACAAATTACTGATGATTTATTGCTATAAGTAGCTCTTTACTGTTAAATTTCTTAAAACTCGAAGTTTAGTTCCAGAGCAATAAAGTTAATGAGTTTGGAGAAATAGCCTCCAGGTCCTGCTTTTTTAGTTTTTACAATTATCCTCAACTACAGAATTAAAAAAAGAAAAAGGAAATGTAATGTGATAAAGTAATCTATAATGACATAGAAAAAGAAAACAAAATCCTTCTCAGGAAAAACCTTGTATTTGTTTAGAAGCAAGATTTCTAAACCAAAATAATACATGGATGGAAAGGATTGCTTGCCTAAACAAAAGGTAATGGGGAAGTTACTCCAGACAGGAAATGGTAAAGGATTTGAGATTCTGAAGAAAAAATCTGAATAACTAAATAAAGGAGTCAGTGAGAAGAGACACAGGCTGGTCAAAAGAAAAAGATAATGGAAAACACTATTGCACTAAAGTTTATAAAATAATACAAATATTTAATGAGGGAGAATTTATGGTATGGGATAAATATCACTCTCTCTCTCACAGAATCTTCATTTAAATCTACATTGCTCACTTAAGGTGTTGAGTGGATTTGAAATGAAGAGATATGAAAATATCCCTATGACACATGATTTTTTAGTATGGATGACAAAGACGTATGAAATATATTCCCATTTTACATAGTGCTCTCAATCACAAATTTTTATGGAACAAATTTACATCTATGGTTATAATATTGCCAGAGAGGAAGTTATTTTTCAATCATAAGAATACAAATTAAGACTGGATAACCCACTTTTTCCAGAGATATGTCTATACAATTAAATTTATCTTTTTTTATACCCCCAAATTACTAAAAGCCATGAAAATGATGCATTTTCTTAGAAGCACATAGATTTTTTTTTAAGATTTTATTTATTTATTCATGGGGTACACAGAGAGAGAGAGAGAGGCAGAGACACAGGCAGAGGGAGAAGCAGGCTCCATGCAGGGAGCCTGATGTGGGACTCCATCCGGGACTCCAGGATCATGCCTTGGCTGAAGGTAGGCACTAAACAGCTGAGCCACCCAGGGTTCCCATAGATTTTTTTTAATGCAAAATCACCTGAAGCACAAGAAGAGACAGAAAGAGGGAGGGAAAAGGAGAGAGAAGAAAGAAGAAAGAAGAAAGAGAAAGAAAGAAAGAAAGAAAGAAAGAAAGAAAGAAAGAAAGAAAGAAAGAAAGAAAGAAAGAAAGAAAGAAAGAGAAAGAAAGAAAGAAAGAAAGAAAGAAAGAAAGAAAGAAAGAAAGAAAGAAAGAAAGAAAAAAGAAAGAAAGAAAGAAAAAAACAACTTGCCTTTTATCTAGAGTTAATGACTAAGAAGACATGAAAATGAGTGACCATAGCTCAGTGTTTACTGGCATCTCTCTCAACCTCACTTAGTAACTCATTTTTTTGTTTGTTTATTTTTAAAAGTCTTATTTTTGTTAATAAGTCTTCGTGGAAGAATTTTTTTTCCAAAAGCATGTGTCAAGATCAAACTAAAAACACAGTTATATTAACTAGCTTTATAAAGTTAATAGAATTTAAAATAAAATTAACTATTTGTTAAAGAGGACTCCTTTAAGTTAAAAGCTACTACTGCAGTTAATGGCCTTGAGTTGTGCTTCTGCTCCTGTTATCGAAGTGCACACACAAACACACACCTCAGGATGTCTTTTCGTTTCATTTTTTACCTGTTTCCTTCTTTTATAAATGAACAAGATGATGACTAAAACATGTAGGTTAAAAATATAATCCAAACCAAGCATATTTTTTGTATGAAAAACTGAGATAACTAAGGCAGCATGTGTATATTTCAATTATCTGGATTTCTTCTCAAATATTATTTTATCCTGCATAAACAGAGAAGGAGGAAAAAAAAAACACATAAAGAGATTTGTAGAATCTCTGGAGCATTGATCTTATCTCTTCTTTATTTCCTGGAGAAACGCTGGCATTAGAAGTCATTCCTTTTTCTGTATTATTTGCTTATTTATAATGTGCCAACAAGTCTTTTCTTACACTTCATATGGGAAATAAAAAATAAGCACTGTGCAAAATACGTGGCAAATAAAGCAAAGAACCAATTTTGTTGCCTCCCCCGCCCCACGAGTTTCTCAGATGGAAATCACATTTTTATACTCATAGTCGTTGGAACTTCAAGGTAAATAAACATTTACAAAAGTGAAAATTCACATATAAATCTATTAGATTTTACATTCATTTAAAGAAACTGTTAAATACTTAGACAAATAAATAGAAGTTTTTAACTTCCTTGATGCTGTAACAACAAAAAAAATAAAAATGAAAACCATAATCTTTAAAAATAGCTTTGTAAAAATAGAAAATCAAAGGAAATAGCAAATACATTTCCTAATAGACTTAAAATAGATATCAATGGGTATTTAAACTTCTATCTGAATAGAAGCTGAAATAAATTTAAAATCAGTTAAAAAGAAAAAAATATTAAAAATTATGGGAGATAAAATCAGCAAATTTATGAATTTTGGGAGTTTCAATTAATGATACTTCTATTGAGTCAATTATGTGCCACAAAATTAAACAAACAGAGCAGTAAAAGAATACTATGCGTGAAAAAAAAATCATCACACTACTGTATGTTGTTCTTGTCATGTTAAGACATCTATGGGCAAATGAAAAAACATTGAGAAGCTAGCAAATAAGGTGATATGGGAAATTGTATCACATAAAGAAAATTGGAGGAACTGAACATAGAGCCCGGAGAAGAAAAAACTCAGGCAAATGCCAGGGAAAGAAGACAGCAACTTTCTCTAAGTGTCAAAAACATTGTTTATTGAAAGAGTAGCCCAATGTGTTCTGCCTATCTCATAAAAGGACATTCAGGCTCCATACAGAGAAAAAATGTTCTTAAAGCCAAAGTTGTATCATTATGGGGGAGGTTGCCATATTAGTCTGGTCTCTTGCTTACAAGTGGGAAGACAAGCCCCTGAAAAAAGGAAGGAAAATGGGGGGACTTATTGACTCCCAAACTCAGGAAACCTTTGAGCATAGTACATTTTAGAGCTTCAAAAAGTATCATTATGCTCTCTGACTCTGAGCTTTCTTCTCTTTTTTGCTTGGTTTCTTTCTTAGGTGGCTTCTTAATACAGGAGAACATAAAGACCCACTGGAAGAACCAGGCTGACCAGAGCTTGAAATTACAGAGAAAAGAAAGCAGCTCTCTATTTTCCATCTTCCACTTGTTATAAGAGAACTGTAAAGGGGTCTGCTTGGCTCCCTAGGTAATTACTTTTTAGACCAATCATTATAGACAATGAAGGATGGATGCTGTGAGAAACCTATCCCGAGTCTAATGCCTGCTCATAACATCACAGCAACCATGACTGACATCAGCAGAATCACTCTAAGCAGAAGAGAGGACACTAGGTAGCTGTGTAGGCAAAAACAAACAGGGAAAAAATAAATGAACCAAACCAAATCCAGACCAAACTAAAATAACATGCACCACAGCTACTTGGGAAAGTAATGAATTATTCTGAATAATTCTAGAATAATTATTCAGAATAAACATATTCTGAATATGTTTGAGCAAATGTTAAATAACAACTTGTCAGTGATAAAAGGCCATATTTCCCCTTGTCAACTGTGGAACCCTGAGCAAGTTATTCCTCATTTCCTCTAGTCAACAAATATTCATTTAGCACATACAACATGAGAGGCCATGAAGACACAATGGTGTACAAGACAGATTGCCCTGGAGGACTTTACAATCTATGATCCCTAATCTATAAAAGAGATTATATTTGTCACACAATATTAGTGTGTTTAAAAGAAAAGTTGTATGTGGAAACTGACAATTATAAAATAATATATGAATGTAAAATATTAAAGAGCATAAGTAAAATAGCTAATATTTAGCCTCAGAGAGGTGGAAGGGAGTTAAAAGCAAACTTCATCTCAAAAGGAATTTGATCTACACGCGCCACAATCAGACTTCCCAACTCCACTGAACAGCCTGTGATCCAATCCAAAATGATTTCATCCAGTAAATATTAAGAGGAAAAAAACCTCAGGGTGATTTCTCAGCCTAGGGGATACAATGAGAGATTTAAGAAACAGATCAACCCATGGGCCATAAACACTGTGCCACTGCTTCTGAGATAGGCGTCTGGGTGAGGTCCATAGCGGGCTTGACCCCAGGGCTCTATGAGCCAGCCCCAAATAGGGTAACTTTTCAGAGTAGCCAGAATGCCTCACCATCCAGCCTTCTAGGGTGCCAATAGGGCTTGATAAGCTACAACATAAGGGACATAAGACAACCTAGGGAAAGGTGGGTAGCCCCTCAACAGACTCAGTTTAAAGGGGCTGGGAGTAACAAGATGTGTCATCAGTGCCTAGGCACAGTGCCAAACATGCCTTCTGTGTGAACACTGCCATTAGTGGAAACACTCTAACTATATTTTTATAGTTAGGTAAGCTCTTTATGAGTCATGGTTACTTCATCTTTCTAAGCTTCAATTTCCTAATCTGAAAATGAAATAAAGGTGAGTACAAACTCACTTATAAATTCTTTTTAAAAAACTAAATGAATTTACAGGATAAATAATGGAATACTGCCTTCCTGTGACTAATTCTTAAAAGTGGCCTGATGTACAATTTTATTGCCTTAAGTGAGTGCCAATTTCCCCCATTGAAATTTATCTATTCAGTGAAGACAGTCTAAGACGTAAGAATTTACCTATGGGACTCAAATATGTTTTATTCATTTTGAATTTTAAAAATGTGGTCAGATACTGTTTTTTGAGGAGTGGAGAGTGAGGTTATTGGGCAATGTGGAAAAATAAAGTTGCTCACCACTGTCTTAGATTTTATCTTGGTTATATCCCTATGCTTCTTCCCAGAAATCACATATATGATTAGTGACAGCCCTGGATATATGTATCATAGGAAGTAGGGGGATTAAGTGAAATCTTTAAATTAGCCATACTTACTTCAGCTTAGCTTCCAAATCATCTAAGTAGAAAGGTCTGTTTTGACCAGGATTAGATTCTGCCCAATACACCCTTTACATCTTTATTTTTAATTTTTTATATTTTTAAAGATTTTATTTATTTATTCATGAGACACAGAGAGAGAGAGAGAGAGAGAGAGAGAGGGAGAGAGAGACAAGCAGGCAGAGGGATAAGCAGGCTCCATGCAGGGAGCCCGATGTGGGACTTGATTCCCTGGTCTCCAGGATCATGCCCTGGGCTGAAGGCAGGCGCTAAACTGCTGAGCCACCGAGGGATCCCCCCTTTACATCTTTAAATCAGACACTGAAAACCAAAAGTGGAATTTCCTTCTAGCTCCAAAATATTAATGTCATATCTTCACCAAAAGAATAAACCAAAAATAGTCTAACGAATTTCATCCCATCTTAAGTAAGCAAATAGATGCAGAAATTTTGTTCAGCTGACTCAAAATGAAAAGTCCATAGGCAGTTGCCAAAAGATTTACCTCAAAGGGGACATTTAAATTGAATGAGAAATTCCATCCCTAGGTAATGACCAATGCTTTGGTATTGAAACACCAATAAAGTGGCGATGTTTTTATTTTTCCATTTTCAAAGATAAAATAGGCCTCTGAATCAAAGAATTTTTTGAAATATTTTGTGTTCTATGGGTACTATTGATCAATGGAGTAGAAAGTGAATTTTGTTTTTTTATTTTAAATTTTGTTTTAGGGCAGCCCTGGTGGCGCAGCAGTTTGGCGCTGCCTGCAGCCTGGGGTGTGATCCTGGAGACCCAGGATCGAGTCCCACATCGGGCTCCCTGCATGGAGCCTGCTTCTCCCTCTGCCTGTGTCTCAGCCTCTCTCTCTCTCTCTCTCTCTGTCTATGAATAAATAAATAAAATCTTTAAAAAAATGTTTGTTTTAATTCCTAAGTTTCCATTATTACATGCTTCAATCATTTGGCAATGAGAGGATCAGATGTCTTCTCAAAGGTCTGTTTATTCCTTCCCTGTTTGTATTAATCTCCAATACAACATTTTTTTTTTTCTGAGGAGAGGGATAAAGGGGTATGTGCATGTATGTTGTTCTGAGAACAACAAAATAGCAGGCTTTCTTTTGATCTTCTGATAGTATTTGCAACTCAGATATTTCCAAGGAAGTGACCTTGCTTCTTTTTGGACAGAGATAGTCTATTACCTCAGGTAGTGTTTAACAACAATTCTCCTGACATGACACACAGGACGCCAACAAGGCTGCCTCTGGCTGAAGATGATTGGCTGCAAAGGAGCTCTTCTCAGGAAAACCTGGACAGAGCATCAGCAACTTTGACTTTAGAAACTCAATTGTTAAGTGACTCCCTTCAAAGGGTTAAAGCACAGTATTTGCCAACAATTCTGCTAACAAGATCACCTAATTTTTCTATATCATTTTACAGAATTGCATTCTCCTCATTTAAAATATATTAATTGTCAATATGTTTGGAATGAAGTTCTGTATGATTTAAGTGTTGTTTTCCACAAATACAGGTTACTTGAACTATGTGGGTCTCTCTCCACATGCTGGAGCATCTCTCTCTGGCTGCACTGTCTCTGAGAGTGTTCTGTCCTATACATTTTTGCTGCATTATCTTCCAACCAGAGGGGGTTTAGTAAACAAAAAGGCAGCTCACAAGTAAAGAAACAATATCTTACAGATTCACAAAATTCTTGAAAATTCAAGAATCTAGGCTTCGAAAGGAAAAGGTAAAATTAGGCAGTTTTGACCAAAAAAACAGCATTTCAATGTCAAAGATATATAGGGATGGGCATATTTGTAACAGGAAAGAATTTGGCCTCTACCTAACGGGTCTTAAGAACTGCCTTTTTTATTTTCTTTTTCTTTTTATTTTTTATTACTAACAGTTTATTAGATACTAAAATTTCCTAAAAAATTAGCAACTTAAAAACTAGGTCATCAACTTAATACCATTCAATTTTTTTAATATATTAATTTTTTATTGGTGTTCAATTTACCAACATACAGAATAACACCCAGTGCTCATCCGGTCAAGTGTCCCCCTCAGTGCCTGTCACCCACTCACCCCCACCCCCGGCCCTCCTCCCCTTCCACCACCCCTACTTCATTTCCCAGAGTTAGCAGTCTTTACCTTCTGTCTCCCTTTCTGATATTTCCCACACATTTCTTCTCCCTTCCCTTATATTCCCTTTCACTATTACTTATATTCCCCAAATGAATGAGAACATATAATGTTTGTCCTTCTCCGACTGACTTACTTCACTCAGCATAATACCCTCCAGTTCCATCCACGTTGAAGCAAATGGTGGGTATTTGTCATTTCTAATGGCTGAGGAATACTCCATTGTATACATAGACCACATCTTCTTTATCCATTCATCTTTCAATGGACACTGAGGCTCCTTCCACAGTTTGGCTATTGTGGACATTGCTGCTAGAAACATCGGGGTGCAGGTGTCCCGGCGTTTCATTGCATCTGAATCTTTGGGGTAAATCCCCAGCAGTGCAATTGCTGGGTCGTAGGGCAGATCTATTTTTAACTCTCTGAGGAACCTCCACACAATTTTCCAGAGTGGCTGCACCAGTTCACATTCCCACCAACAGTGTAAGAGGGTTCCCTTTTCTCTGCATCCTCTCCAACATTTGTGGTTTCCTGCCTTGTTAATTTTCCCCATTCTCACTGGTGTGAGGTGGTATCTCATTGTGGTTTTGATTTGTATTTCCCTGATGGCAAGTGATGCAGAGCATTTTCTCATGTGCATGTTGGCCATGTCTATGTCTTCCTCTGTGAGATTTCTGTTCAAGTCTTTTGCCCATTTCATGATTGGATTGTTTGTTTCTTTGGTGTTGAGTTTAAGAAGTTCTTTATAGATCTTGGAAACTAGCCCTTTATCTGATATGTCATTTGCAAATATCTTCTCCCATTCTGTAGGTTGTCTTTGAGTTTTGTTGACTGTATCCTTTGCTGTGCAAAAGCTTCTTATCTTGATGAAGTCCCAATAGTTCATTTTTGCTTTTGTTTCTTTTACCTTCGTGGATGTATCTTGCAAGAAGTTACTGTGGCCAAGTTCAAAAAGGGTGTTGCCTGTGTTCTCCTGTAGGAGTTTGATGGAATCTTGTCTCACATTTGGATCTTTCGACCATTTTGAGTTTATCTTGGTGTATGGTGAAAGAAAGTGTCTAGTTTCATTCTTCTGCATGTGGATGTCCAATTTTCCCAGCACCATTTACTGAAGAGACTGTCTTTCTTCCAATGGATAGTCTTTCCTCCTTTATCGAATATTAGTTGACCATAAAGTTCAGGGTCCACTTCTGGATTCTCTATTCTGTTCCATTGATCTAAGTCTGTTTTTGTGCCAGTACCACACTGTCTTGATGACCACAGCTTTGTAGTACAACCTGAAATCTGGCATTGTGATGCCCCCAGCTATGGTTTTCTTTTTTAAAATTCCCCTGGCTATTCGGGGTCTTTTCTGATTCCACACAAATCTTAAAATAATTTGTTCTAACTCTATGAAGAAAGTCCATGGTATTTTGATAGGGATTGCATTAAACGTGTATATTGCCCTGGGTAACACTGACATTTTCACAATATTAATTCTGCCAATCCATGAGCATGGAACATTTTTCCATCTCTTTGTGTCTTCCTCAATTTCTTTCAGAAGTGTTCTATAGTTTTTAGGGTATAGATCCTTTACGACTTTGGTTAGGTTTATTCCTAGGTATCTTATGCTTTTGGGTGCAATTGTACATGGGATTGACTCCTTAATTTCTCTTTCTTCAGTCTCATTGTTAGTGTATAGAAATGCCACTGATTTCTGGGCATTGATTTTGTATCCTGCCACGCTACCAAATTGCTGTATGAGTTCTAGCAATCTTGGGGTGGAGGCTTTTGGGTTTTCTATGGAGAGTATCATGTCATCAGTGAAGAGGGAGAGTTTGACTTCTTCTTTGCAAATTTGAATGCCTTTAATGTCTTTTTGCTGTCTGATAGCTGAGGCTAGGACTTCCATACTATGTTGAATAGCAGTGGTGAGAGTGGACATCCCTGTCTTGTTCCTGATCTTAGGGGAAAGGCTCCCAGTGCTTCCCCATTGAGAATGATATTTGCTGTGGGCTTTTCATAGATGGCTTTTAAAATGTCGAGGAAAGTTCCCTCTATCCCTACACTCTGAAGAGTTTTGATCAGGAATGGATGCTGTATTTTGTCAAATGCTTTCTCTGCATCTAATGAGAGGATCATATGGTTCTTGGTTTTTCTCTTGCTTATATGATGAATCACATTGATTGTTTTACGAGTGTTGAACCAGCCTTGTGTCCCAGGGATAAATCCTACTTGGTCATAGTGAATAATTTTCTTAATGTGCTGTTGGATCCTATTGGCCAGTATCTTGTTGAGAATTTTTGCATCCATGTTCATCAGGGATATTGGTCTGTAATTCTCCTTTTTGGTGGGGCCTTTGTCTGGTTTTGGAATTAAGGTGATGCTGGCCTCATAGAACGAATTTGGAAGTACTCCATCTCTTTCTATCTTTCCAAACAGCTTTAGGAGAATAGGTATGATTTCCTCTTTAAACATTTGATAAAATTCCCCTGGGAAGCCATCTGGCCCTGGACTCTTGTGTCTTGGGAGGTTTTTGATGACTGCTTCAATTTCCTCCCTGGTTATTGGCCTGTTCAGGTTTTCTATTTCTTCCTGTTCCAGTTTTGGTAGTTTGTGGCTTTCCACGAATGCGTCCATTTCTTCTAGATTGCCTAATTTATTGGCGTATAGCTGTTCATAATATGTTTTTAAAATCGTTTGTATTTCCTTGGTGTTGGTAGTGATCTCTCCTTTCTCATTCATGATTTTATTAATCTGAGTCTTCTCTCTCTTCTTTTTAATAAGGTTGGCTAATGGTTTATCTATCTTATTAATTCTTTCAAAGAACCAACTCCTGGTTCTGTTGATCTGTTCCACAGTTCTTCTGGTCTCGATTTGGTTGAGTTCTGCTCGAATTTTAATTAACTCTCTTCTTCTGCTGGGCGTAGGGTCTATCTACTTCTCTAGCTCCTTTATGTGTAAGGTTAGCTTTTGTATTTGAGTTCTTTCCAGTTTTTGAATGGATGCTTGTATTGCGATGTATTTCCCCCTTAGGACTGCTTTTGCTGCATCCAAAAGATTTTGAACGGTTGTATCTTCATTCTCATTAGTTTCCATGAATCTTTTTAATTCTTCCTTAATTTCCTGGTTGACCCTTTCATCTTTTAGCAGGATGGTCCTTAACCTCCACGTGTTTGAGGTCCTTCCAAACTTCTTGTGATTTAGTTCTAATTTCAAGGCATTATGGTCTGAGAATATGCAGGGGACGATCCCAAGCTTTTGGTATTGGTTCAGACCCGATTTGTGACCCAGTATGTGGTCTATTCTGGAGAAAGTTCCATGTGCACTTGAGAAGAATGTGTATTCAGTTGAGTTTGGATGTAAAGTTCTGTAGATATCTGTGAAATCCATCTGGTCCAGTGTATCATTTAAAGCTCTCGTTTCTTTGGAGATGTTGTGCTTAGAAGACCTATCGAGGGTAGAAAGAGCTAGATTGAAGTCACCAACTATAAGTGTATTATTATCTAAGTATTTCTTCAGTTTGGTTATTAATTGGTTTAAATATTTGGCAGCTCCCACATTCGGGGCATATATATTGAGGATTGTTAAGTCCTCTTGTTACATAGATCCTTTAAGTATGAGATAGTGTCCTTCTTCATCTCTCACTACAGTCTTCGGGGTAAATTTTAGTTTATCTGATATAAGGATGGCTACCCCTGCTTTCTTTTGAGGACCATTCGAATGGTAAATGGTTCTCCAACCTTTTATTTTCAGGCTGTAGGTGTCCTTCTGTCTCAAATGAGTCTCTTGTAGACAGCAAATAGATGGGTCCTGCTTTTTTATCCCGTCTGAAACCCTGCGCCTTTTGATGGGGTCATTAAGCCCATTCACGTTCAGAGTTACTATTGAGAGATATGAGTTTAGTGTCATCATGATATCTCTTCAGTCCTTGTTTTTGTGGATTGTTCCACTGAACTTAAAGGGGAATTTTAAGAGTCCCCCTTAAAATTTCTTGCAGAGCTGGTTTGGAGGTCACATATTCTTTCAGTTCCTGCCTGTCTTGGAAGCTCTTTATCTCTCCTTCCATTTTGAATGAGAGCCTTGCTGGATAAAGAATTCTTGGTTGCATGTTCTTCTAATTTAGGACCCTGAATATATCCTGCCAGCCCTTTCTGGCCTGCCAGGTCTCTGTGGAGAGGTCTGCTGTTACCCTAATACTCCTCCCCATAAAAGTCAGGGATTTCTTGTCTCTTGCTGTTTAAGGATCTTCTCTTTATCTTTGGAATTTGCAAGCTTCACTATTAAATGTCGAGGTGTTGAACATTTTTTATTGATTTTAGGGGGGGGACTCTCTATTTGCTGGATCTGAATGCCTGTTTCCCTTCCCAGATTAGGAAAGTTTTCAGCTAGAATTTGTTCAAATACATATTCTGGCCCTCTGTCCCTTTGGCGCCCTCGGGAACCCCAATTAAACGTAGGTTTTTCTTCCTCAGGCTGTCGTTTATTTCCCTTAATCTGTCTTCATGGTCTTTTTATTTTCCATCTCTTTTTTCCTCAGTTTCCCTCTTTGCCGTCAACTTGTCTTCTATGTCACTCACTCGTTCTTCCACCTCGTTAACCCTCGTTGTTAGGACTTCTGGTTTGGATTGTATCTTATTCAATTGATTTTTAATTTCTGCCTGATTGGATCTAAATTCTGCAGTCATGAAGTCTCTTGAGTCCTTTATGCTTTTTTCTAGAGCCACCAGTAGCTGTATGATAGTGCTTCCGAATTGGCGTTCTGATATGAATTGTAATCCAGATTTTGTAACTCTGTGGGAGAGAGGACTGTTTCTGATTCTTTTTTTTGAGGTGAGGTTTTCCTTCTAGTCATTTTGCTCAGTGCAGAGTGGCCAAAAACAAGTTTATTGGGAAAAAGAGAAAAAGAGAGAGAAGGAAAGAAAAGAGAAGAAGAAAAAAGAAAAAAGGAAGAAAAAAAGGAAAAAAGAGAAAATGAGAAAAAGAAAGATAGGTGAAAAAAAGGGGTGGGGGAAGCAATCAGAAATCAAAAAGAAAAAAAAAAAACCACGGGAGAGTATCTTCTGATTCTGTGTACTTTAAGTCCCTTGACTTCCCCTGGAAGTTGTCCGTCTAGCTGGTCTTCTGGGGGAGGGGCCTGTTGTGCTGATTCTCAGGTGTGAGCACTTGGGGGAGCTGCTGTGCCCCTGCCTGGTGCAGGGCTCAGTGGGGGTTGTTTACCCCGTGAGGCCCCAGGAGCAACAGCCCCAGTGGCGGGGCCAGCTCTGCAGCCATGGAGTCAGCCCCCGCAGTAGCTCCGGAGCTCTCCGTCTGCAGGGCCTGGAGGCTCCGGGCGGGGCCGCTGATCTGCTCAGCTCGGGGCAGGAGCGTCCTCGCTGTCCTGGGCCCTCCCGGCCTCTGCCTGTCCCGAGGGAGGCCGGATCCTGGGCTGTGTCCCGGCGCCCTGTGCTCGGGGGCCTGCGCTGTTGGATTCACGCTCCCGCCCCGCAGCCCCCTCCGCGGAGCCGCCCCCGAGCCCCCGAGCTGCTCCGGGTCCCACCGGGTCCCGCCGTGCGCGCTGCAGCCCTTAGGGAGCTCGGCGCACTCTCCCGGGGCGCAGGTGTCTGTTAGTGTCCCGGGGAGCCCGAGGCCATCCCCGCCCTCCTGGGTTCTGCTCCACCTCCCCGCGAGCCCCTTTCCGCCCGGGAAGGTCGGTGCAGCTCCTGCTCCTCCGGGACGGGGCTCTCCTGTCCTGGGGACACTCGCCCCGGCCTCAGCCCGGCTCCTCCTGGGCCCCTCCCCCTTGGAGGCCTTTGTTTCTTTATTTCTTTTTCCCTGTCCTCCTACCTGATAGAAGCGCGAACTCTTCTCACTGTAGCATTCCAGGTGTTCTCTCTTAATTCTCAGGCCGAATTCGTATATTTTCAGGATGATTTGAAGGTTATCTAGGTAATTTGGTGGGGACAGGTGACCTGGGGACCCTACTCCTCCGTCATCTTGCCCCTCCTCCCGAGAACTGCCTTTTTTAATTTTTTTTTTTAGATTATTCTTTTAAATTTTTATTTATTTATGATAGTCACACACAGAGAGAGAGAGAGGCAGAGACACAGGCAGAGGGAGAAGCAGGCTCCATGCACCGGGAGCCCGACGTGGGTTTCGATCCCGGGTCTCCAGGATCGCGCCCTGGGCCAAAGGCAGGCGCTAAACCGCTGCGCCACCCAGCGATCCCGAGAACTGCCTTTTTTAAAGGAACACTGTGAACAGAGGCCACCAGAGGACTTTCTGAAGAGTGAGTTGGTGAGGATGTGGCATTTCCTGGGCAGCACTACAGCTGACTCTCACAGGAGTTTTCATTTTTTTTAAGTTTTGGTTTGCATGCAGCAGTGATTTCAGAGGGCTAAGGAGAGTAGCCAATCAATAAGCCTGCTTATTCCTCACTTGCTTTGACTGCTTCTCAACATAGAAATGGGGCAATTGATTTAGTAAGCCTGAATTTAGTATACAGAAAGATCTCTTCCTAAAGCATGCTAGTTAATATCAGAATCTTTTGAGAGAAATATTGTTTATACCCCTGAAGAAAAGAAATGAACCTACAAAAATGATGATGTGCTTTCCCATGGCTTTGTTCTCACTGGTTGTCTCACTTTTTCATTCTTAGATTCTAATGACATAAAAATAAAAAATTTAACTGATTTTACTTATAAGTCATATCACAAATATGTCTTGGCTCATTTTTAAAGAGAAACAGACTTAGTTAAATCATTGTCTTCAAAGTTGATTTTTATGGTTTAGTGTTTGTGAAAGTTCTCCACTGAAGTTTTCTTTTTTCTTTCTTTGTTTTGTTTTGTTTTGTTTGCTTTTTAAGTGACTTTGACATCACTTGATTTCATTGTTTCCCTGAGGAAAATGAGGTCTTGTATTTTAAAGATGCTGATCAAAAGCTTGGAATCCTTTCTCTTGTTATTTTCCAGCTGACTGCTTCCAGAAATAGATTATAATCCACAATGAACACTCAACTGCCTCTATTTTTTGTTTTCAATTAGACTACTGCTTTAATGAAAAAAAAATGACCACGATAATAAAATTTTGACTAAAAAGATCCATAAACTTCAAAATGCTAATGATAAGTAGTCATGCCTTGTAGAATCGGAAAAACAAAAATTCTATTACACATATAAACACAGATTTGGAGAGAAATAGAATTGAAATAAATAGTTTCTGTCATTATTTATGGGAAGAGAAAATTTTAATTAGGAATTATTTGAAAATCTCATCAGAAATTATTTACCTAACAGTTTATTTAAAATATCTATAATAGGTTATTTAAAATACATATGTATTTTGTAAAACATTTCTCATCCTAGTTCTTTGAAACTGCCAAATTTTGAAGAGAAAATTCTGATGGTATTCTTCAGGTATGACAATAGACCCAATTGTTTACTATAATTCAAACAAAACCTAATTCTTTAAACTATGTGAAAAGCCTGCATTTTATATATATTCAGCAAAATTTGTGTGCAATTGCTAAATAATTAGTAAATTCTCCTTTGCATAGCATCTGCCTATATGTGTGTAGTGTATACATATGGATGTAAGCTGAATGAAAGCCATCTTTGTATATTTATAAAGTTCTTTTTTAGTGAATCCAAGTTTAATAAAAAGTCATCTGCAGCAAAATATTTGGAAGAAACCATATAAAAATCAAGGGATTTTATTTTCTCAGGTGCTTTCACTGGCAAGTAAAAGAGTTCTTTCTAAATGTTCAGAGATATAAAGAAAAGAGTCAAGAAGAGCTTAAGTAATCCCAACCTCTGATAATATCATCATGAAATATTACTCTCCTAAAAATGCTGCTAATATAATTGCCAAAAGCTGGTTACACTCAATGAACTGTTGCTCAGAATATGGCTTATTTTCTTATTTTCTAAGGTTGAAATACAAAAACATAAATACACTGTGAAATGTACAGGGTAGAGTATCACTTCGTCAGTGGGCTCTACTGAGTTGAAGTTTCTGGAGAATATTATGGTATTCTTGTCAACTTTGGATTCCTCATGAACCACTTGTTTTTCATCTTTTTTTATTATTGCCTTAGTTTTCAGGGTTTTTTTCCCAGCTAATACTGGACATTCCTTAATATTTTTAGATTGTTCCTTCTGTCTCCTAATAATTCTCCAGCCAGTCTAATCATTATCAGCTACCATTGAGATTGTGATTCATCTACAATTCTATCAAGAAAAGGCTGTTCTTTTTGCCTATTTAGAGGCATGATTTTAAATTTACAATAATTCACCATTTCCCTAATTAGAGCATCAAATTTCACCCACTTGACCAAAAATCAATGCAGCTAATGTAGTCTGCAAAAGACAGTATTTGTCCTTTCGAGTCATACTGGGCTTTCTCAGAAATGTCCTTTCATTTCACAGACATTTCCTTTACAAAAATGACTGGCTCACTGCAGCTAAACACACCCATATGGCCTGCCCCAAAGGCTGCCTTTAATAAACTGGCCAAATAAAACACTGAGAATGTCTATAGAGGAAGAACACTAATAAGCACTTTTTAGAAAATGACTAGAATGTGGTTTTATTGAAAACTACAGTGCTAAAGAGAGAGAGAAATACAGAGAGAAACTATAGGCAAGGATGGCCAAGTTTCCATAGAGACACTTGTTTACCTCATTAATCCATTCTTTCCTTTCATAGTAACTTTTTTCTGGATCATATTACCACTTAAAATAAAGACTATTTCTGTCTCTCTTGCAGGTAGCTGTGTCATTTGACTAAGTTCTAGCTAATGGAATAAATGACTGCAGCTAAAAGTGGAGAGACATATCCTAACCTTTTCCCTTTCTTTACCCTGCTACCTGAAAAGTGCATGTGGAAAGGAAGTACAGAAAACCAGAAGGATCAGAACAACACCAGACACATGGTGTAGCCACATGATGAAATCTCCTGGGTCACTGGAAACCAAATGGAGCTACTCTCTTCCAACTTTACATGAAATGAAACTCTGTTTTGTTTAAGATACTGCTATTTTGGTTCAATGGTCTAAGCAGCTGAACCTCTCTGCTAATTCTTCCCATGAACAACCAAGTTTCATATGTTAGCCTTCAGATGTCTGAGAGTCACCACACACATAGTTCTGATAATCTTATGTTTTTATTGTCCTAAGGAATGACTTAAACTTTCTGCTAAACCATCTGGACTTTACTGTTGAAATATCTTAAATCATTGATCTTATGCTACCCACTGGGTTCTATTACTGGCATACACAAGGAACTAGAGGGGCGGAAATGGGCCTGGGGGTGAGGATAGGTGCTGGACCAAGGTCAGTTTACAGATATAATTATAAAACCAGGATTAGACATTTTATTTTAACAGGAATAAAAATTATGGTCTCTTGAATTTAAGCTTAGTGCAGGCAGGGCTCATTCTCCTGCTGTTTTGCCCTTCATATGTATGAAGAGCTACCAGAAACCAAATATCAAGTGTACATACCTCAGCAACTTTTCTAGTTTTCCCCTTTTCCTATTTTCTAACTATGCATTTTTCCTTGTCAGTTCTTTATTTATGAAATCATCAACTGAACATCTCTTCCACTTGAAAACTAGTCCCACGATTTACAACCGGCTCTTTCCAAGTCTGTACCTTCTTTCACTTCATGTTTTGGGGAATGAGATAATGGTGGTTATCATTTTATTCTTATTAATTTCTTGAACCCATACTTAACTCTACAGTTGGTTTATGAAGGATCAGTGTTTCAATGTCAATAGTGTTCTATTTATTTGTCTGATCCCTGAGTGTCTTTTAGGTTGGTTCTTTTGAAGCATTCAATTGCGAAAGTATTTTATAAAATAACAGCGTCTAATTGGTGAAAGGTCATCTAGTCCAACCTCACAACTAGTACAAAAACTCTGGTAGCTAGTTGCTAGCTGTGTTTGAATGAATTACTTAACCTCTCTGAACCTTGGGTTCTCACTTATAAGTGCAAATAAATTTCTACATTGTATAGTTAGCACTACTTCAATAATAGTAGTAATAACACCCAGTGAAATTATTGCTTGATGTTGCTGTTGTGTTACTAATAAAGTTTAGCCTTCTCTAGATACTTTAAAATAAAGTCTCCTCAACTGAGAAATTAAAGTATTTTAGTTACTCTCTGAGTTAAAAGAAAGTTCATTCTCTGTTATTTTAATCCTCTCTCCTGGACTTTCCCATAGGGCTTGAAGATTGGATCTATTCTGTACACATGATCCTGATTCTCCCCGACAAAACTTTTTATTCCTCAGGCTGAACATTCCTGGTGATTCTAACATTCACAGATATGATAGAGGTTCAAGTCTTTTTCATGAAGCTGACCTTTTCCCTCCTGATGGATCTGTGTCTTGTGTCCTTCTCAAAGTATAATACACAGGTCCAAAGTAGACAGTTTAAGGGTGACCTGACTTGTACTTTTGATGGAGAGCTGTGAGCAAACACATGTCTCCTTTCAAAAGGAGTCTAATTCAGAGGAAAGTTTTACTCATGGTAGGAGTTCTCTTATCCAAGCTTTCTTCCTCAAACTTTGCTCCCAACTTCTATGTCATTTGGGTTTAACCAATTAGGTATGATTCAGATGATTACTGGACAATCAAGGGACCTGTGCTTGTTTGTAGGTTCAGTTATGTATGAGTTGGGTAAACTTGGACAATGCCTCATTTGTATCAATTGCAAAATTTCTGCCTTGCCTATCCTACTGGATTAATCCAAGATTCAAATGAAAATATGAATGACAAAACATCATATAAATATTGTTCAGTATTGGGGATCCCTGGTGGCTCAGCGGTTTCGTCTCTGCCTTTAGCCCAGGGCGCGATCCTGGAGTCCCGGGATCGAGTCCTGCGTCGGGCTCCTGGCATGGAGCCTGCTTCTCCCTCTGCCTGTGTCTCTGCCTCTCTCTCTCTCTCTCTCTATGTCTATCATAAATAAATAAAAATAAATCTTTAAAAAATATTGTACAGTATTGACAACAGTGACAGAATTGTCCTTTCTGCATTATTTTCCATCCTTTCTGAGTTTCCTTATTCATAAAGTGGGAATTAAATTACAGAATTATGTAAGGATCAATATGTATGCTGTTAATATGTGTACAATAGTATAACACAGTTTCTGGCACAGATCGGTCAGTAAATGTGAAATTTATAATTTATAGTTGATAGTTTCTGGCTCTCAAAATGACATAGATATTGTACCCATTTGCATGAATGCTAGTCACTTTGCAATCATCCTCTGTGGAATTTTTAAGGAGGTGAGAGACCTCCTTAAAATAGGCCACGTGAAAACTACTCTCCTCCATGACAGAAGAATTAGTCACCAAATTATTTCCTTGAAATGAATGACCAAGGTAATTTTCTCCTCTGTTCATTAATAATCACTGTTCCTTAAAGCTTCACATATGTACAAATCCATAAGAGAAATAAATAAAAATATATTATCCTTAGGTAGAAATAGACAATACTTATCAAATAGCACTTTATCTAAGTGCTGCTGAAGCAAGCATTATCAAATAGCACTTTGATTCACTTTGATAGAGATAATTCACCCTTCCAGTTCAAAGAGCTTGCTCTTTTGATGATAGCGTAACCTGAATAGACATAACTGTCTAACCTGAATGAACAGCTTACTGTATCTCCTGGCCTCTTTCTAAGTATACAGAGAACAAGCAACCATATAAATTCATACTCTGTCAAATTTGGTATCCAGTGTGTAGTGGGTGATTATAAAGGGTTTTTTTTTTTTTGTTGTTATCATTTACATTTTTTTGGTCTCTATGTATAGTCCTCCACATTATCCATTTATAGTTATTTTAAGTCTAAAAAGACTATTTTTAGCATGGTAAAACAGATTTTTAATTAAACTTATAGGATTCTTCCATTATGCACTGCCTCAAATTCTGAGCCTTAGCAGAAAATGTTAATGAGAAAATTTTTAGAAACCAAGTTAACCTGAAACACTTAAGTTTGAACCACAATGGAAAGTAGCATGTAGTGTTATTCCTTTATTAAATATAATGTGACCACAAGCTACATCTGTTCTTAAAAATGTCCAACTGTCACCTAAAAACATTTTTCCTATTCTCCTTTTTCTCTCTAAAGAATAACAATCTTATAACTGCTTAAGAGTGAAAAAGCAACACCATCACTTCAAAACATACTCAAATGTCCATTTCAAAATATTCCTCCTCATTTATTCATTCATGCTTCGATTCAAGGGGTGCCTCAAACATTTATCAGACATTTATTGAGTATCTGGACACTTTAGGAGATAACAAAGTAAGTATTTCTCAATCCCGAATACAAAATGAAGTATCTTTAAATCTATACCAACGAGCTATGGTCTCCCAGAAGAAGGTCTTAATGTGCACATGATTAATATACAATACAGGAAGCACTGAGTATCATCAAGAGACTATAGTTAAAGTCACGTAGAAGAGCAGAAAATGGAAAGATCTTAGCTATCCTCAGAGACACTATGTAGTGTTTCCCAGTTATAGCTATGATTTGGGAACCTAGACATGGGAAAGGAGAAATTTTCCAGGGGACAGGAAGAACTTGGACAAAGAAATGGAGGTAGAAAATTATATAAAATATGCAGATACTATAATTAGTATAATTAACCTGACTTTACACTAATTCAGAGGAATTAGGAGGAAAGTGAGACAAAAAATTTTAAAAGAAAGATTTGAATTTTGTCAGGCTAGGTTATAAGCTTTTTATCTATTTGGAAATAGTGAGCCATTAGTGGGTTTCTGGTAGGCCAGAAGCTTAAGGAACATTAATCAGACAGTTCTGTCTTGAATGAATTGAGAGGAAAAACTGAAGTAAGAGATAGTTTAGATATTCATTGCAATGACCTAAACAGTAAGCAAAGGGAGCTTGAAAGAGGCAGTAGTAATGAAATAGAGGAGTTAGATGACAGAAGAGAAATACAGGGGTGCCTGGGTGGTTCAGTTGCTTAAGTGTCCAACTCTTGATTTTGGCTCAGGTCATGATCTCAGGTCATGAGATCTCTTCTCTTTTATTTTTGTATAACAATGTAGGATTGCTTGTGCATTTAACTATGAACAATGAAAAGTCCATATTCAGCCTGATATGTGTAACATTCATATTTAAAATCATTTCTTAGTCATACTTCAAGCAAAACTATAAAGAAGCAACCTCCCACATATTCATCAGAGGCTGACAAAGCAAACTTCATTGGAGAGTTCCTTCCAAGAGGAGGGTAGTAAGGTAGAATTTCCTGAGTACAATGAATTGTACTAGTTGACAAGCAAATGGATTGCCTTTTCTATACTTGGAAAGACTCAGAAAAGTAAGAGTCAAAGAAGGACAATTGGGGGTAAAACAAATAGAATGAGAAGAAACAATATGTAAAAATATTGGGGTTCAGATTCTGAATTTATACACCTGCTTATAAAATGAACCTACAAATGTTTTTGTAAAATTCGGATTTATATATGTGTAATTTATTATAGTTATAGACCTATAGATTTATAAAAATTGAAATGCAGAAGTGATCTTACAGGTACTCTATCATCATTTTATTTTGTGGACGTGCTGCTGATGAGGACTGCTAAGACTCCAATCTCTTCTCTGTCTAGTTTTCTTGGTGATAATAATCAGTATCATTAAAATAGACTTTATTTCTAATATGCAATTGTCTGTGTTTTATAGAAAGAACAAACAAGATTTGAATATGAACTAATCCTCTGAGATTTGGATATTAAGCCCATTTCATGACTTTATTCATTGTGAGTGTCCTAATGATTCAGCCCCAACACTTTTTATTGGCAACCATGCATTTTCCATGGTTCTGACTCTCTTCTTTCCTCCCTCCCCTTATGCACTGCTCACATTGGGTCTGGAGATTTGACAGGTCTTTAGCAAGGGTCTTTGCCACAGTTTGTAAGTGTGTAAGCTGTTAATTTACTAGATCAAAGAATGGAAAAAGCAATAGGCCACATTCTTAATGTTCCTTATCAAAAACAAGTATATAAGAATGGAGTATGATGATTCAAAGACACCCTAAACTGTAATTATTTCATTGAAGCATTATGAACTAACAAATAGATGAAGTAGAGAGTTTCCTCTCAGGGATAAAGAGAACCCATATAAGTGAATATAAACACCTAAGACAGAAACAAATATAAATGTTAATTTAGAATTTAAAAAAGGAACTTGAAAATAGATGTTCTAGGAGCATTTATCTAAAATTAGGTAAAATGGGAGGGAGGAGCAAGATGGCCGAAGAGTAGGGTCTCCAAATCACCTGTCTCCACCAAATTACCTAGAAAACCTTCCAATCATCCTGAAAATCTACGAATTCGGGCTGAGATTTAAAGAGAGACCAGCTGGAATGCAACAGTGAGAAGAGTTCGCGCTTCTATCAAGGTAGGAAGACGGGGAAAAAGAAGTAAAGAAACAAAGGCCTCCAAGGGGGAGGGGCCCAGGAGGAGCCGGGCTGAGGCCGGGGCGAGTGTCCCCAGGACAGGAGAGCCCCGTCCCGGAGACGCAGGAGCTGCACCGACCTTCCCGGGCGGAAAGGGGCTCGCGGGGAGGTGGAGCAGGACCCAGGAGGGCGGGGATGCCCTCGGGCTCCCGGGGACACTAACAGGCACCTGCGCCCTGGGAGAGTGCCCCGAGCTCCCTAAGGGCTGCAGCGCGCACGGCGGGACCCGGAGCAGCTCGGAAGGGTTCGGGGGCGGCTCCGCGGAGGGGGCTGCGGGGCGGGAGCAGCTCCGGGGGGCTCGGGGGCGGCTCCGCGGAGGGGGCTGCACGGCCCCGGGAGCAGCTCGGGGGGCTCGGGCAGAGGAAGAGGCTCCGTGCGGAGGGGGCTGCGCGGTTCCAGGAGCAGCTCGGAGGGGCTCGGGCGGCGGCTCCGCGGAGGGGCCTGCGGCCCGGGAGCGTGAATCCAACAGCGCAGGCCCCGGAGCACAGGGCGCCGGGACACAGCCCAGGATCCCGCCTCCCCCGGGACAGGCAGAGGCCGGGAGGGCCCAGGACAGCAAGGACGCTCCTGCCCCGAGCTGAGCAGATCAGCGGCCCCGCCCCGGAGCCTCCAGGCCCTGCAGACCGAGAGCTCCGGAGCTACTGCAGGGGCTGAATCCAGGGCTCCAGAGCTGGCCCCGCCACTGGGGCTGTTCCTCCTGGGGCCTCACGGGGTAAACAACCCCCACTGAGCCCTGCACCAGGAGGGGCACAGCAGCTCCCCCAACTGCTAACACCTGAAAATCAGCACAACAGGCCCCTCCCCCAGAAGACCAGCTAGACTGACAACTTCCAGGGGAAGCCAAGGGACTTAAAGTACACAGAATCAGAAGATACTCCCCGGTGGTTCTTTTTTTTGTTTTGTTTTGTTTTGTTTTGTTTTGCTTTTTGATTTGTTTCCTTCCCCCACCCCCTTTTTTTTCTCCTTTTTCTTTCTCTTTTTCTTCTCTTTTTTTTTTTTTCGTTTTTTTTCTTCCCTTTTTTTTCTCTTTCTCTTTTCTTTCCTTCTTTCTCTCCTCTCTTTATCTCTTTTTCCCAATACAATTTGCTTTTGGCCACTCTGCACTGAGCAAAATGACTAGAAGGAAAACCTCACCTCAAAAGAAAGAATCAGAAACAGTCCTCTCTCCCACAGAGTTACAAAATCTGGATTACAATTCATATCAGAACGCCAATTCAGAAGCACTATTATACAGCTACTGGTGGCTCTAGAAAAAAGTATAAAGGACTCAAGAGACGTCATGACTGCAGAATTTAGAGCTAATCAGACAGAAATTAAAAATCAATTGAATGAGATGCAATCCAAACTAGAAGTCCTAACGACGAGGGTTAACGAGGTGGAAGAACGAGTGAGTGACATAGAAGACAAGTTGATTGCAAAGAGGGAAACTGAGCAAAAAAGAGACAATTAAAAGACCATGAGGATAGATTAAGGGAAATAAACGACAGCCTGAGAAAGAAAAACCTACGTTTAATTGGGGTTCCCGAGGGCGCCGAAAGGGACAGAGGGCCAGAATATGTATTTGAACAAATTCTAGCTGAAAACTTTCCTAATCTGGGAAGGGAAACAGGCATTCAGATCCAGGAAATAGAGAGATCCCCCCCTAAAATCAATAAAAACTGTTCAACACCTCGACATTTAATAGTGAAGCTTGCAAATTCCAAAGATAAAGAGAAGATCCTTAAAGCAGCAAGAGACAAGAAATCCCTGACTTTTATGGGGAGGAGTATTAGGGTAACAGCAGACCTCTCCACAGAGACCTGGCAGGCCAGAAAGGGCTGGCAGGATATATTCAGGGTCCTAAATGAAAAGAACATGCAACCAAGAATACTTTATCCAGCAAGGCTCTCATTCAAAATTAAGGAGAGATAAAGAGCTTCCAAGACAGGCAGCAACTAAAAGAATATGTGACCTCCAAACCAGCTCTGCAAGAAATTTTAAGGGGGACTCTTAAAATTCCCCTTTAAGAAGAAGTTCAGTGGAACAATCCACAAAAACAAGGACTGAATAGATATCATGGTGACACTAAACTCATATCTCTCAATAGTAACTCTGAATGTGAACAGGCTTAATGACCCCATCAAAAGGCGCAGGGTTTCAGACTGGATAAAAAAGCAGGACCCATCTATTTGCTGTCTACAAGAGACTCATTTGAGACAGAAGGACACCTACAGCCTGAAAATAAAAGGTTGGAGAACCATTTACCATTCGAATGGTCCTCAAAAGAAAGCAGGGGTAGCCATCCTTATATCAGATAATCTAAAATTTACCCCAAAGACTGTAGTGAGAGATGAAGAGGGACACTATATCATACTTAAAGGATCTATTCAACAAGAGGACTTAACAATCCTCAATATATATGCCCCGAATGTGGGAGCTGCCAAATATATAAATCAATTATTAACCAAAGTGAAGAAATACTTAGATAATAATACACTTATACTTGGTGACTTCAATCTAGCTCTTTCTACACTCGATAGGTCTTCTAAGCACAACATCTCCAAAGAAACGAGAGCTTTAAATGATACACTGGACCAGATGGATTTCACAGATATCTACAGAACTTTACATCCAAACTCAACTGAATACACATTCTTCTCAAGTGCACATGGAACTTTCTCCAGAATAGACCACATATTGGGTCACAAATCGGGTCTGAACCAATACCAAAAGCTTGGGATCGTCCCCTGCATATTCTCAGACCATAATGCCTTGAAATTAGAACTAAATCACAACAAGAAGTTTGGAAGGACCTCAAACACGTGGAGGTTAAGGACCATCCTGCTAAAAGATAAAAGGGTCAACCAGGAAATTAAGGAAGAATTAAAAAGATTCATGGAAACTAATGAGAATGAAGATACAACCGTTCAAAATCTTTGGGATGCAGCAAAAGCAGTCCTAAGGGGGAAATACATCGCAATACAAGCATCCATTCAAAAACTGGAAAGAACTCAAATACAAAAGCTAACCTTACACATAAAGGAGCTAGAGAAAAAACAGCAAATAGATCCTACACCCAAGAGAAGAAGGGAGTTAATAAAGATTCGAGCAGAACTCAATGAAATCGAGACCAGAAGAACTGTGGAACAGATCAACAAAACCAGGAGTTGGTTCTTTGAAAGAATTAACAAGATAGATAAACCATTAGCCAGCCTTATTAAAAAGAAGAGAGAGAAGACTCAAATTAATAAAATCATGAATGAGAAAGGAGAGATCACTACCAACACCAAGGAAATACAAACGATTTTAAAAACATATTATGAACAGCTATACGCCAATAAATTAGGCAATCTAGGAGAAATGGACGCATTCCTGGAAAGCCACAAACTACCAAAACTGGAACAGGAAGAAATAGAAAACCTGAACAGGCCAATCACCAGGGAGGAAATTGAAGCAGTCATCAAAAACCTCCCAAGACACAAGAGTCCAGGGCCAGATGGCTTCCCAGGGGAATTTTATCAAACGTTTAAAGAAGAAACCATACCTATTCTCCTAAAGCTGTTTGGAAAGATAGAAAGAGATGGAGTACTTCCAAATTCGTTCTATGAGGCCAGCATCACCTTAATTCCAAAACCAGACAAAGACCCCACCAAAAAGGAGAATTACAGACCAATATCCCTGATGAACATGGATGCAAAAATTCTCAACAAGATACTGGCCAATAGGATCCAACAGTACATTAAGAAAATTATTCACCATGACCCAGTAGGATTTATCCCTGGGACACAAGGCTGGTTCAACACCCGTAAAACAATCAATGTGATTCATCATATCAGCAAGAGAAAAACCAAGAACCATATGATCCTCTCATTGGATGCAGAGAAAGCATTTGACAAAATACAGCATCCATTCCTGATCAAAACTCTTCAGAGTGTAGGGATAGAGGGAACATTCCTCGACATCTTAAAAGCCATCTATGAAAAGCCCACAGCAAATATCATTCTCAATGGGGAAGCACTGGGAGCCTTTCCCCTAAGATCAGGAACAAGACAGGGATGTCCACTCTCACCACTGCTGTTCAACATAGTACTGGAAGTCCTAGCCTCAGCAATCAGACAGCAAAAAGACATTAAAGGCATTCAAATTGGCAAAGAAGAAGTCAAACTCTCCCTCTTCACCGATGACATGATACTCTACATAGAAAACCCAAAAGTCTCCACCCCAAGATTGCTAGAACTCATACAGCAATTCGTTAGCGTGGCTGGATACAAAATCAATGCCCAGAAGTCAGTGGCATTTCTATACACTAACAATGAGACTGAAGAAAGAGAAATTAAGGAGTCAATCCCATGTACAATTGCACCCAAAAGCATAAGATACCTAGGAATAAACCTAAACAAAGAGGTAAAGGATCTATACCCTGAAAACTATAGAACACTTCTGAAAGAAATTGAGGAAGACACAAAGAGATGGAAAAATGTTCCATGCTCATGGATTGGCAGAATTAATATTGTGAAAATGTCAGTGTTACCCAGGGCAATATACACGTTTAATGCAATCCCTATCAAAATACCATGGACTTTCTTCAGAGAGTTAGAACAAATTATTTTAAGATTTGTGTGGAATCAGAAAAGACCCCGAATAGCCAGGGGAATTTTAAAAAAGAAAACCATATCTGGGGGCATCACAATGCCAGATTTCAGGTTGTACTACAAAGCTGTGGTCATCAAGGCAGTGTGGTACTGGCACAAAAACAGACACATAGATCAGTGGAACAGAATAGAGAATCCAGAAGTGGACCCTGAACTTTATGGTCAACTAATATTCGATAAAGGAGGAAAGACTATCCATTGGAAGAAAGACAGTCTCTTCAATAAATGGTGCTGGGAAAATTGGACATCCACATGCAGAAGAATGAAACTAGACCACTCTCTTTCACCATACACAAAGATAAACTCAAAATGGATGAAAGATCTAAATGTGAGACAAGATTCGATCAAATCCTAGAGGAGAACACAGGCAACACCCTTTTTGAACTCGGCCATAGTAACTTCTTGCAAGATACATCCACGAAGGCAAAAGAAACAAAAGCAAAAATGAACTATTGGGACTTCATCAAGATAAGAAGCTTTTGCACAGCAAAGGATACAGTCAACAAAACTCAAAGACAACCTACAGAATGGGAGAAGATATTTGCAAATGACATATCAGATAAAGGGCTAGTTTCCAAGATCTATAAAGAACTTCTTAAACTCAACACCAAAGAAACAAACAATCCAATCATGAAATGGGCAAAAGACATGAACAGAAATCTCACAGAGGAAGACATAGACATGGCCAACATGCACATGAGAAAATGCTCTGCATCACTTGCCATCAGGGAAATACAAATCAAAACCACAATGAGATACCACCTCACACCAGTGAGAATGGGGAAAATTAACAAGGCAGGAAACAACAAATGTTGGAGAGGATGTGGAGAAAAGGGAACCCTCATACACTGTTGGTGGGAATGTGAACTGGTGCAGCCACTCTGGAAAACTGTGTGGAGGTTCCTCAAACAGTTAAAAATATACCTGCCCTACGACCCAGCAATTGCACTGCTGGGGATTTACCCCAAAGATACAGATGCAGTGAAACGCCGGGACACCTGCACCCCGATGTTTATAGCAGCAATGGCCACGATAGCCAAACTGTGGAAGGAGCCTCGGTGTCCAACGAAAGATGAATGGATAAAGAAGATGTGGTTTATGTATACAATGGAATATTACTCAGCTATTAGAAATGACAAATACCCACCATTTGCTTCAACGTGGATGGAACTGGAGGGTATTATGCTGAGTGAAGTAAGCCAGTCGGAGAAGGACAAACATTATATGTTCTCATTCATTTGGGGAATATAAATAATAGCGAAAGGGAATATAAGGGAAGGGGGAAGAAATGTGTGGGAAATATCAGAAAGGGAGACAGAACTAGGAAACTCTAGTTAACTAGAGTTAACTAACTCTGGGAAACGAACTAGGGGTGGTAGAAGGGGAGGAGGGCGGGGGGTGGGAGTGAATGGGTGACAGGCACTGGGGGTTATTCTGTATGTTAGTAAATTGAACACCAATAAAAAATAAAAAAAATAAAAATAAAAAAAAATAAAATTAGGTAAAATGACTTTTGGTTATTCACCACTAATGAAAATGTCAATATCTATGTCCTTCTTAGTTACCAAAATTCTTTGAAAATAAATTACTTTTAGAAATATGATGCTTTTGTATTATTTACAATTTGGGATCACCAGGAATAGCATATTTAGACAATGACAACCGTGTCTGGTTATGATATTTTTGGCCAAAGTAGGTGACATCATTATATAAATTAGACTTGATGTGTGATTATTGTGAAGTTCTTTTCTTTTCACCCACTTTATTCCTGTTTAAACAACTGTGGAAGGGCAAAATGAAAATGTGTAAACAGTTTATTCTAGAACACTTGTAGGAAATTTTTCTTAATGTTGGCTGCATTTTTTTTTTCATTTTCACCATGAAATGCAAGAGTGATGTTGGATAAAGAACTACATATGTCAGTACTATTTTAGCCATAATGCCTGTAGGTGTAATTAGATTTTCTTGCTTGGAATCCATGCTATTATGTGAGTTCATGGCATGGCACTGCTGTAAGCAATCATTAAGAATGCCTACAATAGTCTTATAATGAGACACATATTTATATTAACACAGTATTTTATTTTCCGATTGAAGTCACAATATCCTTTTTCAGATCTATGGGTTGAAAAAATTCAAATCTTCTCCAAACATCCTGGATGATCCTATGACACATTGTCATATGTTAATAACAGATTTTAAACTTTCCTGGATAAGGGGAGATTTTTTTAAGTGTTCATAAATAGTGATACCATAAGTAAGTGTGAATAGCAGACTGCTAGTATTGTTAAAAGTAATAAAAGGTGAAATATATGTAAATAATATCCAGATATATATATGCAGAAATTTCTATCATAACTATATGAGCAAACAAAGCAGATGGTTTTGAAGTTCAAAAGAGTTAAGATTTGATTTACTTGGTACAGCAAATGCCAGAGATATCTGATTCAAATACTGCCTACATCTCCTACTGTCTGTGTAATGTTCTTAATCTCTCTTAAAAAATAACTTTTTTTGTAAACAAATAAGTATCTACTTTATAGAATTCATATTCAGTATATAATAAATAGTATTTTCTCCTTTCCACTCCATCCTGTTGCTCTGAACAACAGTCTTAAAGTTCCTCTGTTTGACTAAACTTTATTTTTTAAAATTTTTTAAATAATAAATTTATTTTTAATTGGTGTTCAATTTGCCAACATACAGAATAACACCGAGTGCTCATCCCGTCAAGTGCCCCCCTCAGTGCCCGTCACCCATTCACCCCCACCCCCTGCCCTCCTCCCCTTCCACCACCCCTAGTTCGTTTCCCAGAGTTAGGAGTCTTCATGTTCTGAGTTTGACTAAACTTTAAATAGATTTCTTCATGACTGTTAAGTCCTGACTTCCCTTTTCTTAGAGTATTAACTTGAGAAAACTTGCAATTGTGAATTTTTCTCTCTTTGATATGTAAATCTTCTTCCAGTCTCTTGCCAGTTTTACAACCTTTTCTCACAGACATTGGAGCCATTCCTTTGAAATATAATCATCAAGAAAGATAGGAGACCTTCAGGACCAGTTACATGCATAAGAAGCTTGGTTCTCACGGTTCTTGCAGGGGGAGAAGGAAAAGAATCACTCAGATATACTCCAGAGCACTATGTTCTTTTTTTTTTTTTTAAGATTTTATTTATTTATTCATGAGACCCAGAGAGAGAGAGAGAGGGGCAGAGACACAGGCAGAGGGAGAAGCAGGCTCCATGCAGGGAGCCTGACGCAGGACTCCATCCCTGGTCTCCAGGATCATGCCCTGGGCCAAAGGCAGGCACTAAACCACTGAGCCACCCAGGGATCCCTGAGCACTATGTTCTTAACAAGGACTGACTCAGAAAAAAACTGGTTAACCAGAGGCTAACCTGTTTGTATCTAATCAGAGCTTAACTGACCTAGGAGAAGTAAATAGCCAATTCCAGCCCACTCCAGCAATCCTGTCCCACCTACACATGGAGAAAAAGACAGAAACATTTATGAAGTTCAAAGTTTTAAAGCAGTTCCTTTTGCCTAGTACATCATGTTGACCTATCAAGAAAAATTACAAGGCAAACCAAATGGCAAAAAATACAATTTAAAGAGACAGAATAAGCATCAGAACCAGACATGGCAATAATGTTGGAATTAACAAACCAGGAATTTAAAACTATAATTATTATGCTAAGGGCTCTAATGGATACTGTAGGAAGCATGCAAATACAGGGGTTAAGGATAGGTCACCTCAAGATGATCCCCTTGGGCATAAACATTTTGGGTTAAGATCAATCAAACCTCAGCAGATTCAGGAAAAGTTTTTCACCTCTTCCTCAACTGCCTATTTGTACCAGGAAGAGAGCTATTAACAGGAATCCATCTTTATCTAAGAAATTTACCTGCATAATAGGGCAAACTTTGTTTTCTTTTTTTTTTAATTTATTTTTTATTGGTGTTCAATTTACCAACATACGGAATAACCCCCAGTGCCCGTCACCTATTCACTCCCACCCCCAGCCCTCCTCCCCTTCCACCACCCCTAGTTCGTTTCCCAGAGTTAGGAGTCTTTATGTTCTGTCTCCCTTTCTGATATTTCCCACACATTTCTTCTCCCTATATTCCCTTTCACTATTATTTATATTCCCCAAGTGAATGAGAACATATAATGTTTGTCCTTCAACCTTTGTTTTCTAAACATCTCTGCTCATCTTCCTGCTAATAGTCTCTCTCCCCTTTGTTACTTAAACCTCTATTCCTTTCCTTAGCTTTATAAAAATCATGATGCCTCACTGTTTTTGGAATTTCCCTATCTGTGTGGATTCCCTATATGTATGCTATTAAATTTAATTTTCTCCTGTTAATCTGTCTTATGTCAATTTGATTCTTAGTCCAACTAGAAGGACCTTGAAGGGCACAGAAAATTCTTTCACTCCAATACAAAACTGGTGGGCAATGTAAGCAGAGAGATGGGAATCTTAAAAATAAAAAAAGAAATGCTAGAAATAAAAAATGCTGTAAAAGAAATAAAGAATGCCTTTGATAAGCTAATTACTTAACTGGCCACAGTTGAAGAAAGAGTCTCTTAGCTTAAGGATATCTCAAAGGAAACCTCCGAAATTAAAAGCAAAGATAACAAAAACTGAAACAAGCAAAAAATCAGAACAGATATTTAAGGACTATGGGACAACTTAAAAGAGTAGAACAAATGCATCATGGGAATACTAGAAGAAGACAGAAAGGAACAGAAGAAAATTTGAAGTAATAGTGACTGAGAACTTTCCAAAATTAATGTCAGACACCAAACAATAGATCCAAAAAGCTCAGAGAACACCAAGCAGAATAAATACAAAAAGAACTGCAACTAGGCATATCATTTTCAAACTACAGAAAATCAGAGATAAAGTAAAAATACTAAAAGAAGGGATCCCTGGGTGGCTCAGCATTTTAGTGCCTGCCTTCGGCCCAGGGTGTGAACCTGGAGTCCCGGAATCGAGTCCCACGTCGGGCTCCCTGCATGGAGCTTGTTTCTCCCTCTGCCTGTGTCTCTGCCTCTCTCTCTCTCTCTCTCCCTCTCTCTCTCTGTGTGTGTCTCTCATGAATAAATAAATAAAATCTTTAAAAAAATACTAAAAGAAGCTATAGGAAAAAGCACCTCAAGTAGTAAAAGAACAAAGATGAAAATTACATCTGCCTTCTTAGAAACCATGCAAACAAGACAGTACAGGTAAATATTTAAAGTGTTAAAAAAATACTAAAATTTGAACCCTGAGAAATTATCCTTTAAAAGTGAAGGAGAAATAAAGACTTTCAAACAAAAATTAAAAAGTATTTGTTGTGAGTAGCCTTGCCATACAAGAAATGTTAAAAAAGGTTTTTGTTTTTGTTTAAAAGAGAGAGAGAGAGAGAGAGAGAGAAGGGAGATGGGGCAGAGGTAGAGGGAGAAAGAGAATTTCTGGCAGCAGTAGGCTTATTTCAACGACAAAATTTTTGTAATAGGACTTCTACCTTGCTTCTGAAACATCACTCCACTTGGTTTTCACTCATGGACTATATCTATTGTCTCTCTAAGTAAGATTTCTTGCCCTACAATCTTTCCCATTTCTCTAAGACCTTACTATTTCCATTTTCTAATCCAACTAAGAACCAGATCCCAACTAAAAACAGTTCATAAACCTTGTGTTTGCTATGTGACAACTCCTATAGGAACCTTTATTTTGGAACCTCATAACCATTTTATGCCATCTGCTTTTTTAGAAATATCATACAGCCTACTATCTGGATTATTCTATAACATACCTTGTCATATGCTCTGGAGCGGTTATTTGTCCTGCCAGATGGAACCATCACTCATCACTTAGGTCTTTTTTTGTGTGTGTCTAAGTTTCTGTCTTACCTCATGACTGGGTCTAGATTATGTGCTGCCTGCTGGTCAAGCTTATCCCCAAGCACATCTCAAGCGACAATATAAGATCATATTCTATGCTGAAATAAAATGTTGCCCTAACTGCTAACACCGGGTTCAGAGAGATAGGTGCTATCTGTGTTTTGTTCTAGGTCACATAATGTACAAATTGTGCTGCAACATTTTTTTTATTTTAAAATTTAGTTTAGGCATATCATTTTAGAATGAGTTGTGCTTTTGGATTTATATTCAATTTAGGCATATTTTTTAAGATTTATTTATTTATTTATTTATAATAGAGAGAGAGAGAGAGAGAGAGAGAGAGAGAGGGAGAGGCAGAGACACAGGAGGAGGGAGAAGCAGGCTCTATGCCGGGATCCCGACGCGGGACTCGATCTGAGACTCCAGGATCGCGCCCTGGGCCAAAAGCAAGTGCCAAACCACTAAGCCACCCAGGGATCCCCTAGGCATATTATTTTTATTCAATTTAGGCACATTGATTTGGAATAATATATTTTGGAATGCATAGAATTCTTTGGAGGATAAAATGAAATTCCATAAAAAGCTTCTCAAATATTAAAGAAAATGTTTAATTTACAAAGAAAATAGCAAAGACAGTAGAGACTAATAGAGAAGTCTCTGGGGTTCCCAGAAATAAAGCCACAATATTAGATACAAATCTCTTTCCATCTGGGGCATAGAGAGAAGAACTCAATGAAAACAATAAAGGAAATAAAATCTTGCTATTTTCTTTAAATTTCTTCTTCAATTAGGCCTGCCCCTAATGGAAGAGACAATTTCTTTTGAATAACTCCCAGGCTGCATAGATTTACCAAGGAAAGTCTGTACTTCCCCTGAAAATCATCTACGAATGTGCTCTTGAGTACTAACTCATAATACTACTCATAATATTACACATAATACTACTAAAACCATTCCTTCTGTTCTGCATGGAGTGAGCACTGAATTTATTGAATTATTTTTATAAATTACTGTTTGTGCCTATGAAGGATTCTTTTCAACAAAAGTAGGCTTTTCTAAATAATCACCTCCCATCTCTACCCAAATCAGTAAGAATAGATATTCAAAATAATGATAGATGTGATTCATTAAAGAGAGATAATATCTTGAACTAAATGACATTTAGACATGTTGGACATGTCTGGCAAAGAGGCTATACCAGTGGTTACCACCAGAAATTTTATCCTGCAAGGTACATTTTTCAGTGTTTAGAGACTTTTTGGTTGTTACAACTGGAGGAGTGAGGAAGATTGCAACTGGCATCTAGTGGGTAGAGGCCAGAGATGTTGCTAAATATCCTACAATGCTCAAGAAAGCACCCCCCTCATCAAAGAATTATCTTGTCCAAAATGTCAATAGTGCAGAGGTTAAAAAACCTTGGGCTAGGCAAATCAAAGTCTTATTGGATGAAGGCTGACAAACCTCCTGAAAGAATTCACTCCAAGGTAAGAATGAACCAGAAGGGCAGGAGTGATTCTCAGTATGGCATAACATGGGCTTGTTTCTAAACAGCCCCTTCCTCATTGGAAGCATTCCTGGGTCCTAGAGAAAATAGAAACTATAAAGAATAATGCTGAAATCTCTCACTAAAAAGTCAACAGAACAGCATGATTTGGAAACCTCTTCTCTAGCAATATGTACCATAGAAAAGGGAACAAAGTTACCTTTCACTTTTTCCAACAATAAAAATCACAGTACTTGGAAAACTCTCAGTGCCACCAACATGGCATAGTCTCATTCTTCCTCATTCCTTCCTCTTACAACTAGAATCTCTGGATACAACTCGACAAACAAGTACAGGAAAACCTGAAAGGAAGACAAAAGAAATCTGACAGATTAGGGACCTCAGAACTTGAGGAATATCATAGAGGTGTGTGGGTTCCTTGAGTTTCCTTGCTGACTCTTGTGCATCTCAGAAGAGGTGCTGTGGAAACCTCTAAGCCACAACAAACAACAGAGAGACAAGGTAAGCTCTAAAAAAAAGCCTGTTTCCAACCAACTAAGGGACTGAAGAAAGGGTAGCTTGACAATTTCGGCAATACCTGCTTTACACAAGCCAAATACCATTGAAAAAACCCTTCTACTCACTCTTACCTCACAGGTTTAATAGGCCACGTGAGGAGCTGGTCTTTCACTGCACACCTCAAATAAATGGAATGAGGCTCCATTCCCCTGCCCTAAAAGGGCGGTAAATCCTCCACTGCCAGAAGCAGGTGGTACTGCAGTTTCACTGCTGGGATATTGTCAGATGGGCTGACTGGGAAGATGATTTTCTTTCTTTTTTTGTTTTTTGTTTTTCCAATCTTTTTTCCCCAGTTTTATTGAGATAAAATTGACATATAGTACTGTGTAAGTTTAAGGGGTAGAATAATGATTTGACCTACATATATTGGGAAATGATTACTACGATAAGTTTAGTTAAGCATCTATCATCTCATATAGCTAGAAAAAAATAATGTTTCAGGCAACCCAGGTGGCTTAGCGGTTTAGCGCTGCCTTTGGCCCAGGGTGTGATCCTGGGGACCTGGGATGGAGTCCCATGTCGGGCTCCCTGTGTGGAGCCTGCTTCTCCCTCTGCCTGTGTCTCTGCCCCTCCATCTCTCTCTGTGTCTCTCATGAATAAATAAACAAAATCTTAAAAAATTAATGTTTCTTTTCCTTGTGGTGAGAACTCTTACTCCCCTGTTTTCATATATATCATTCTGCAGGGTTGACTCCATCTCCCACTCAGCTAAGAAGGCCATACTCTGAGGGCTTAGCCAACATTTGTATTGACCTCTCAATTTTTCTCTGTTGCCTTTTTTCTGGGTTTTAGTGTATTGTTAGCTTATTTTTCAATATTTATATTCTTATACATTTGAGGTAATAAATAACCTCCTAATATATTGCTATGCTGCATTCCATAATTATTTTAGATTTTCCTATTCTATTGAAGGTTATTTAACAGTTTATTTCCAGACATGTGATATTCTTTTTTACGCTTTCCAATTGTTATTAACTTCATCTTTTATTTCATCAAGGTTGGAAAACATGGTCTATTTGTCCCTGATTCCTTAGAATATATTGGGGATTTTTTAAAAGTCCAATGCAAGGCTAATTTTTGTAAACATTCTTTATGTACCCAAAAAGAATGTGGATTCTCATATTTTTGGATGTAAAGTCATATATAGAATACATGCCTATAACATTTTATTTGTAGTTCTAAAACTCAAAAATCTCCAAAGTTAAGATTTTTTAAAAAGTTGTTTGTTGGAAAAATGTAAGCTGCCCTGAATAGATTCAGTGACAAAAACCTATCCTGAACTGATAGGCAGGTACTTAGTGTCTTTATTTTTATTTATTTTTTTAGCTGTAGAAATATTAAGATTTGATCATGGAGTCTTGTGCTAGATCCCTCCAGGGATAATATATAGCATATGTTTTATATCATTTTTCTTTATTACAAAAAAAATCTAAATTCTGAAATTCATCTGGTCTTGTGGGTTTCAGATAAGACTATAACCTAAATATATATTTGTTTGTTGATCATATTTAAGCCTTCTGTCTCTTTCCTTATATTTAAATTTGTTTTGGTCATCATTTTCTGAGAAAAGTATCTCAAACTCATCACATCAATTTTAACTCATCTATTTTCAAATTTTTATCAGTCACTGAGTTATATATTTAGGGGCTACTAAATATATGTTTGCTGCATATATATGTTCAGCTTTTGTATTCATTATTTACTGCAGCATTACAAAATATCACATACTTATTGGCTTAAAACAACTTATTTATTAAGTGGGTCAGGAATCTAAGTAAAACTTAACTGGATTATTTACTCAAGGTTTCACAAAACTAAAATCAGAGTGTCAGCTAAGCTGTGTTCTCATCTTGAGGTTTGACTAGAAAATAAACCACTTCCAAGATTCCTCAGAATATTGTCAGAATTTTCTTGCAATCGTAGAATTCATGGCAACTTGTTTCTTCAAAGCCAGCAAAGAACAAGAGATAGAGAGAAACTGACAGAGAAAGAAAGAGGGTTCTGGTTCCAGTCTCTGAATTTATGAAAAGCATGAGACTTCTTTTAATGAGCTCACCTGATTAGGTCAGATCTACCGAGAATGACCTCCCTTTAACTTCAAGCAAACTGCTTCTAAGCCTTGATTTCTTCATCTTTGCCATACTCTATTAATTAGCAGCAAGTTACAGGCCCTGACCACACTCAAGGAGAGAGGAGAGGCATTATCTTAAAATTCTGCCTATCCCAACTTTGATATGACATCTTACTCTATCTATTGTGTCTTTTACAAAATAAGACAAAATATGACATTCCTTTTTTGCCACATATGATATTCTCCCCTACACATTCTATGTTTCCTGACTTTAAAAAAAAGTCTACTTTGCTACTTTGGCCTTATTTTATTATTTTGGTAGTAAGTACATATTTTTCATGCCTTTATTTTAAACTTCTTAGTATCTTTTTAATCGTTTTAAAATACAACATATTTCTGGATATGTTTTAAAAAATCAAATCCCTAGGCTTAATATTTTCACTAAGGCAAAGTATACTAAGATTTACTTTACCATCTTCTTTCATATTTTCTACTTTCCATATTTTAAAATATAGTTTTTAAAATTCCACGTTTTAAAGGCTACATATCTTATTTGTAATCTTCTGGTCTCTCATATACATTCATTGTATTTTTTTAATATTAAATTGCCATACATAGCCCAACTGAACCTTGTCTTTTAAGGCCCCACACAATGTGGCGCCTAGTTTTTCCTCTAGAATGTTCAAATAAGGAACAAACACTTGGGAAAAAAACAGAAACAAAGTTTGTGCTGGGAGCAGGCTAAAGGGGTGTAGAATGACTAAAGGACAAATTAAATACACTAGACACTAGAAAGGAAACTTGGGAAGCAAGATCCCATAAACAGACTATAAAGCCATGTCTTAGGTAGATGAAGTCATTTTAGGACTCTATAAAGATAACATAGTCTAAGCATTCAGCATAGAAAATACATGGGAAGAAACATCTAAGGTAATGGGTGTTGGTGATGGCAAGAACTTTGGAGTGAAACTGGCCATATGTGAAAATGATTGCTTAGGTTCAGATAAAGCCAGTTACCAAGGGACAAGAAAAGGCAGATCAAGATAAGGTTGAGAAACACAAGACAAAATATTCACCAAAATTACTTACAAAATAGTGTAGCTTTTTGAGTTTCCAGAAGGAATGCTATTATTTGCTTTATCATACACCCCTGCAACATATTCTTTATTAGATATCACCTTGATTCTGGCATTTACTTACTTTTGACATTTGCATTAACATCTTTCTCTTATGATAGCATCTCCCATTTGTATATTCCATTTCTTCTCAAAAAATGAGAATTTTTTTAAAAGCATGATCTGAATGTAATTGAAATACTAGGTGGCATCCAGTATCAACACCATTCCATGATGTGACTTCAGAATACACACACACACACACACACGTTGACATTTGAATTGATTGTTTGAAAAGTTTAACAAAATTGACAAACCATTAGCTAGACTAAAGAAATAGAATACCCAAATAACAAAAAGTAGAAATGAAAGCAGATACATTGTTGATGCCACAGAAATGAAAAGTATCTAAAGAGACTATTATGAACAATTATGCACCAAAAAATTAAATAACATAGACTAAATGGACAAATTTTTAGAAAGATACAACTTTTCAAGACTGTATCATAAAGAAAATTTTTAAAAATCTGTACAAACTTAACTATAATAAGGAGATTAGATTGGTAATCAAAAATCTCCCAACAAAGAAGAGCCTAGCACCAGATTGCTTCAAGCAGAAATCTACAAAATATTTGAGGAATTAAAAGTAATTAGTCTCAAACTCAAAAAATTACAGAGGAGGAAACACTTCCAAATTCACCTTTATGAGGCCAGCATTAGCCTGATACCAAAATTAGATAGATACCACAAGAAAAGAAAATTATGGACCACTGACTCTGATGAATATTAATGCAAAATCATCAATAAACTCTAGCAAATGGAATTCAAGAGTAGTTAAAGGGATCATATATCATAAACAAGTGGGATTATTCATGGAATGCAAGGGTTTCAAAATATAAAAATCAATCAACTTAATACACCACGTTAACAGAAAGAAGGACAAAAATTACATGAACCTCTTAATTGAGGCAGAAAAAACACTTGACAAAATTCAGTAACCTTTCATGTTAAAAAATCCTCCTTTTAGGTATAGAAGGAAATTACCAATAATAATATGAAATTATTATTAACATAATATATGAAAAGTCCACAGATGACATTATATTCAACAATGAAAAACTGAAAGCTTTTCTTCTAAGATCAGGAACAAGGCAAATATGCCCACTTTCATCACTTCTATTCAGAATAGTACTTGAAGTCCTAGCCAGAGGAATTAGGAAAGAAAAAGAAATAAAGGGCATTCAATTTGGGAAGCAAGAAATCAACTGTTAGCAGGTAACATAAGCTTATACATGAAAAACCCTAAGATTTCAATAAAAAACGATTAGAACTAATTTTTAGAATAAGTGAATTCAGCAAATTTGGCATTTCTGTATACTAACAACAAACAATCCGAAAAGGAAATTAATAGGATCAAAGAGAATAAAATTCTTTTAAATAATCTTAACCAAGGAGTAAAATGTACAATGAAAATGACAAAACATTGGCTTAAATAAAAAAAGAAGACACAAATAAATGGAAAGACATCCATGTTCATAATCTGGAAGACTTAATATTGTTAAAACACTCATAATACTAAAAGCAATCTACAGATTCAATGCAATCCCTATTAAGATCCCAAAGGCATTTTTTGCAGAAATAAGAAAAAAACACTAAAATTCACATGGAATCTCAAAGAACCCCAAAAAGCCCAAACAATCTTGAGAAAGAAAAAAAGAGTCAGAAATCTCATACTTCATGATTTCAAAACATACTGCAAAACTATAGTAAACCAAGAAGTATGAAACTGGCAAAAAGATATACATATAAACTAATAGAACAGAATAAAGAGCCTGGAAATAAACCTTTGTATATATGGTCAATGATCTACAACAAGGGTACTAAGACAATGCAATGGGGAAAGGATAGCCTCCTCTACAAATACTGCTGGGAAAAGTGGATATCCACATGCAAAGAAAGTAAGTAGGGCCAAATGGCTCAAAAACTAATTCAACATAGATAAGATACTTATTTGTAAGACCTGGAACTATAAAACTCCTAGAATTAAACACAGGAGAAAAGTTTCATGAGATTGGATTTGGTGATGATTTCTTGGATATGCAATGAAAGCAAAAATAAGCAGGAGTACATCAAACTAAAAAGCTTCTACACAGCAAGAAAACCATCAACAAAATAGAAAGGCAACCTGTGGAATGGGAGAAAATATTTGTAAACCACAAATCTTATAAAGGGCTAATATAAAAAATATAAAAATAGGGGGACACCCACGTGGCTCAGCCGTTGAGCGCCTGCCTTCAGCCCAGGGGTGATCCCGGAGTCCTGAGATGGAGTCCCATATCGGGCTCCCTGCATGGAGCCTGCTTCTCTGCCTGTGTCGCTGCCCCGCCCCCTCTCTCTCGGTGTCTCTCATGAATAAATAGATAAAATCTTTAAAAAAAATAAAATAACTATAACTCAACAACAACAAAAACAAATAACCCAATCAAAAAAAGTGCAAAAGATTTGAATGGACATGTCTCCAGAGATACAACAAATGGCCAAAAAGCATATGAAAAGATGTTCAACATCACTGATGATTATGGAAATGCAAATCATAACAATAATGAAATATCACCTCATTTCCATTAGGATGACCTATCAAAAACAGAAAATAAAAAGTGTTGGTGAGGATATAGAGAAATTGAAAACCTTTGTGCATTGTTGATGGGAATGTAAAATGGTGCGGCCACTTTGGAAAACATATAGTGATTCCTAAAAAAATTGAAAGCAGAATTATCATTATGATCCAGCAATCCCACTTCTTGATATGAATCCAAAAGAACTAAAAACACAGTCTCAAGGAGATATCTGCACACCCATATTCACTTTCTCTTTATTCACAATAGTTAAGATATGTAAGTGACCTAAATGTCCATTGAAGGATGAATGGATATGAGAAATGTGGTATATTAGTACAATAGAATATTATTCAATCTCCAAAAGAAAACAATCCTGTCATATGCTACCACACAGATGAACTTTGAGGATACTATGTTAAGTAAAATAAGCCAGTCCAAAAAAATAAATATTGCATGATATTATTTATATGATATCTAAGTAAACTCTTAAAAACAGAAAGTAGGATGTCATTAACTAGGAGCTGAAGTAGAGGAAAAAGAAGAGTTGTTATTCAATGAGTGTTATTTCACTTTTGTCAGATGAAAAAGCTCTAGTGATCTCCTGCACGACAATGTGGACATAATCAACCTACTATATTGTACACTTAAAAACAATTAAGATGGTAATTTTTATGTCTTTTTTTACCACAATAAAAAAAAAAAGGTTGAGATTTGAAGTCTCCAACTGGAAATGTTTTGCATACTTTGAGCATCAAAAATAATAATGGTTATGGGTTAAAGGTTGCCAGAGGGGAGGAGGAGAGGAGGATGGGTGAAATTAGATAGAGGAGATTAAGCGTACACTCACCTTGATGAGCACAGAGTAATGTACAGATTGTTAAATTATTATATTGTACACCTAAGACTAATATAACATTGTTAATTATACTTCAGTTAAAAAAGAATAATAATAAAGGTTATGGATAATAATGCAGGGAAGCCATGAGCTAATAGACATAGTTGAGACAGATAAAAAGAGAGAAAAACTAATAAATATGGAAAAATTGATAGAATTTTTTAAAAATGAATTTTATAACCTCCAAGTCTGTTGAGTGAAAGATTATTGAAAACAGAATTTTTTTTTTTTGAAAACAGAATTTTTATATGGACTTAAGCCCCATAAATTACATACAATTAGAAAGGAGAGAATATGCTTTTACAACGGAGATAACTGATATTCACCAGCTTAACCAAATGACAGTTGGATATCTGGTAATTATGTGATACAATAGAAATTACATAACATTATCTAGAATTATTGCCGAAAATGTTTAAGATTAACCTAATCATGAAGAAATAATCAGATAAACCCATAGTGTGAAAAATTTTATATGACAATTCTCTCTTCTCTCCTCCTCTCTCTCTCTCCTTCATCCATGTCTGGGGAAAAAAATGGGGGTGGGCAGGACACTGTTCTAGGTGGAAAGATACTAAAGAGACATAGCCATTCAAATACAACATATGAATCTTGAAAGGATCGTGGATTAAAAAAATATATATATAAGAATATATATAATTAAATCTATATTATATTATATATAATGTAAATAGTATTATATATATAAGAACTAGCTCTCAATAATTTTGAGGGTTTTGGAGAAATTTGAATGAGATGATGATATTTTATATTATTGAATATTTTTAAATTTTCTTATGCTCAATAATAGCTGCATCAGAGAATATTCATTCTTAGAAGTTATATGCTAAAGTATTTGGGGTTAGGTGCCACGATGTCTACAATTTACTTTCAAATGATTCACCAAATAACATTTGTGTGTGGAGGGAGAAGAGCAAATGTGGCAAAATCATAGAAATAGGTGGATCTGTGTAAAGAGTATACAAGTGTTCCATCTTTTTAAATTTTTAAAATGTGTAACCAAGGGAAATGAAGAAACACAGATTTCTATTGTATTGTTTGGGGAAACAGAGGAGGAAAATATATTGTTCATGTATCTTCCCAAGTATCTCCTTTATGCATCTCTTCTTTCATCCCATTTTAACTCCCTCCTGAATCTACCACTTTTCCCCTCTATTCTCTCTCCTTCTCTCATTCCATCAAGCACTCACAGGCAACAGATTCGAACACATGCACACACACACACACACACACACACACCCCTAAACACACATCCCTTGTAAAATCCATGCAGATTGCCTACTGTCCTCTATGACAAAAAAGCTACACAATGCCCAGCAGCTTCATTATAAGAGGGTATTTGCATATTTCTTTGAAAAAAGTTAGGTTGGCAAGGTGAAGAAAATGTTAAATTCATCCTTACCAACAAAGGCAGACATGAATTCATAAGAAAAATGAGGTTCTTGCTTTCTCAATCCATCACATGCAGCTCTAAACTTCTGGCCACTTTATGAGAGAATAAATGAGAAGTATTTGAGGGCCAATTGTAAGTTGAGAAGTTGAGAAGGTTGACCTTCAAACACTGCCAAGCCCCTGACAACTGAGTTAGGAATGGTTGCAGTTTTAAAGTTTGCTACAGTAGCAAAGCAGGCAAAGAGCTGATTGAAGAATTTAACAGACTCAGGGAACTCCAAATACACAAAATTAACCCCTCGAGTAGTATAAATATTGTTAAAGTCACCTCTGTGCTAAAAGTGCAGAATTATAAATGCTTAGGCATGCCTCTTACACACCCTATAGACTGTGAATGATATCTAGATTGGGAAGGGGAAAAGCAACTCATCGTGGACATAACATAATGATTAGTAAAGACTATGTAGTCTAAAGATGTTTGGTTAAGAAAATACTAGACCTTGGAATCAAAACCTTTAATGATAAAGTAAACTAAGTTTACCACAAGCTTAGTTTGGTAAGCTCTTTCTCCCCTAATAATGGTCAATAGTACTACTCCATAGAAGGCCAGGAATTTTATATGATGTTTATTTTTATTGGCTTTGAGCCATCCATATTTATAGACACAGGACCCACAGGGTCATGTAGAGTTGGAAATTATCTTCTGTCCTTCGTGGCTTCCTTTGCTATGTGTGAGGCAATGCTAGACTTCTTTTAAAACTATCCCACTTATCTAGGAAAAGAATGGTGTGATAATTAGCTATTTTCTTTCAATAAAATTCAAATCTGCCAACCCCACAAGCTAAGACTTCATAAGAAGTACAAAGTATTCAAAGCTATGGTTGTCTCCCTACATTTCTGGCATAAACATTTGTCACAAATTATTACTGCAATGCAATATAAGAAGTATGTGCTAAAGGAAAAAACCCTGGTGGACTTAAGTACTGATTATTAATGCTCTACTTTCTTAGTGTCTATATGGTCATGTTTGCCTATTTATTCTGTTCCAAAGTTGCATCTATGTGGCTAAAGAAACATTTGTACAGCAGTTGATTCAGATGCCACACAAAGAGCGTAAGGGCAAAAGAGCAAATTAGCAGTAGATTTAGCAAATGAAATATAACTGATGCTTCCCATAAACATAACAAAAAACAAGATAAAATAAAATAAGACAGAAAGATGTAACTATCTAAAATAGCATAAAAGGAAATGATCACCAATTAACTCTAAGTGGAACTCAGTGACTTCTAAGACGCTGATTAGGGAAAATATCCTCTTAATGAAAATAAAGGGAAATGTTCCCAAGAAAAAAACTTGTTTTACCCTTTCAGAATTATGATGGATAAAAACAATCAAGAGGTTGGTACTATCCTGAAGATAGGAAAAGTTGACTCTTGAAGTTTATCCAAATAATATGCTTATTTTATTTTATGTTATTTTTAAATTTTTATTTATTTATGATAGGAACACAGTGAGAGAGAGAGAGGCAGAGACACAGGCAGAGGGAGAAGCAGGCTCCATGCACCGGGAGCCCGACGTGGGACTCGATCCCAGGTCTCCAGGATCATGCCCTGGGCCAAAGGCAGGCGCTAAACTGCTGCGCCACCCAGGGATCCCCAATATGCTTATTTTAAAGCAGTGTTTATTAAAAAAAAAAGTGGAGAACTACAGTTTTAGGTTCATATGTTCATCCTAAATTATTTCAACTCTCCAATTTATTTACAAAAATAAATTAAGACAAGTCATACTTTAAGTAAAAGTTACTGTGCTTTTAGTGATCCAAAATATGTAATTATGTATTTTAGAACACATGCACGCACACAGAACACAACATACCATCCGAAATCATGTTTAAGATGTCTCTAGAATAGCAACTAGCAAAATGTTTGAGGAAATGCAAAGGCACTAAAAGTTATTACAAAGATTGTCAAAATTGTCCACATTTTTAAAAAGTATACATTTAAAACATATATTTATGAAATCAATTGCTTTGTATTGGGAGGTTTACTAAATCAGGCAACAGTAACAATTTGAAAGCCTACAGTTCATTGCACTAGAGCTGCATGGCCCCAGAACAAATTTCTCAAGACATGCTTTAGTGAGAACATGTTGTATGGTCATGTATGGGAGGAATTCTGACTCTTGACTGCAGAACTCCTGTGGAACCACCTTTTTACAGTGTCTTCTAAAACTCCAGATGTTTGCCCATAACATCTGGAGGCACACATTTTGGAAATCTCTTCCCTGGAAAATTATAGGTTTATGATGGCAGTTGAAACCGTAGGTATAGATAAGGTGATGCACTGGTGTTCAAGGACTGCTGTTAAGAAAGTATTACAAAGTATCTTTAAAAATGTAATGTCTCACAATCATGGACATTAGAAGTCTGAGATGAAGGCATGGAGCAGCTCCTTCTGAACACTCTAAGGATCTGTTCCAGGCCTCCCTTTTAGCTTCTTGTAGTTCCTTGGCTTGTGGTTACAAAACTCTAATATTTATATGAAGTTCTCCCTATGTCTATGCCTCTGTCCCAATTTCTCCTTCACATTTCACTCATCACAAGCAATTCTACTGTTAACTCATGCTTCAGGTTACCTTTTTCAACTTCATGAGGAAAAAAAATCCCACTGTCATACAAAAGAAATGTTGGCAGTATTTCTTTGAGGTGGCCTTATATTCTAGTGAACTGTGAGTTGGAGATCTTGATGCATATTTTATAATACCTTCAAGTAAAACTAGAAGTTTACTTCTTCTGAGCAAAAACAGAATTCTCTAGGCCATATATTTTATCATTTAAAAATATTCCATTTAGCTTTGTATTACATATATTGCCTTGTGTTCTGTTCCAGCAATTTCAGTAAAATTATAAGTCTTTAGAGAGCAACTATACATTCTATGTCAATTTTATAACCTCAGTATTGCTCATCTTAGAGCTCAAAGTTACATGCTCAATAGAAGTTTGTTTAAGAAGTTAAAGTATCAACTACTCTCTGAAGAGAAATATCCAATGATAATAACTGGCAAAGTCATCCAAAATTTTACACTAAAGAAAACAAGATTGACTCTACTCCCAAGCCTTCTCTAACTAAGTATATATGAAAGTTATGGGTTTTCATCCTTGAAATTTTTGTCACATCTTGGCTTCTTCCTTGGTATCTGACTGCTCTCCTTCCATACTTTCTTATAGCTGCTTCTTGGCTTCCTTGAGGATTCACACTTCTGCCCTCTCCTTTTTGGGTGGTATTCCCCAAGTTCCTACACTTGGCCTGATTCACATCTTCTAAATCATCTCCCTAGACAATATTCATGCATTTCAGCTGTCAATTCCAAAGCAGACTCTGTTTAAGTATACTTCTCTAGCTCTGACCTCTTTTCTTAAACCCAGAGACAAATGTCCAATTTTCACTTACCCACACTTAAACTTATTGCATGTAAAAACATCAATTCTTTCTTCTGTAACCTATATTTGGAGGAAACGAGAGAGTATTCAACAGTCATTTTTGTTTTACTCTTCACTTTCACTTCCTACATCCAAAGTGTTAAGTCTTGATAATTCTATCTCCATATGCCATTTATCCTCTCTTCCCTTGTCTTGTCATTAATGCTGATCTGTTTTAGACTCTCAATAGCTTTGCCTGAACTACTACAGGAATTTCTTTTATTCACTTGATTGCTTTGCTTATTCTCTTACCATCCCAAACTATTTTCCAAATTGTTCTGGATCTCTCCCATTTGTCCCTTCAAATCTACTCTCTACCCTTCCAGATATTGATCTGTCCCCCTGGAAACTGAGGTATATAGAATACATCAACAATAATTCTTGTCCTTTAGTTTCCGATTGGTTTTGGCCAATCAGAAATGTTGGTAAGAATTCAAAAGGTAAGCAAAATGAAACTGGATTATTTATTGCGTTGATGTCTTTGATCAATCAGGTGGCCCTCTTTACACAGCTCTCTTTCCAGATTTTATTTTTTAGAGTTGTAGATGGTAAGACCCTGCCTCCAGCCCCAGTTTCAAGGCTTATAGGCTATATTTCTTTGATTTCCGTACATTTGCCAACATCTTTTACAGAATCCCTTTATTAAATTCTTATTGAAATATCTGATTAGAATATGCCATCTGTGTCATAACTGAAGCATTAACCAAAACCAGAAAAATTATGTCACTTCCTTAACAAAATCTTAAAGGTTTTTCCATTGTTTAAGTGTGAAACTCAGTAGAATGGCATTCAAAGTCTTCCACAATTTGTTCTGCCATTCCTCTCCCATTATAACCGCACCACTCCCTATCACTGATCTATGCTCAAGTTCACTAGTTTACTCAATTCCCTAAAAAGCCATATATTTTTATGCACTATCCCTTTCTATTCCTTCTATTTCTGGTGAAATGCTATTTATTTTTCAATGCCCAGTTAAAAATTCTATCTTTCAATAAAGACTTCTCAATTGAAAGTATCATATTTATCTGTCCTTCTAAAATCTATTGCATCACTAGTTATGTTCTGGCTTAAACTATTATATTAGTACTATTTTAAGTGACAGGCTATGTATTAACACTTTTGTGTGTTCATATGAAAATGTTCTCTTTTTTGACATCTGTATTAATTACACTAAAAGAATATAGATAGCTCTATGTGAAGGCCAAAGTTTTTAGGAGGAAATTGACACTGTAGTTCTGTCAATCACACAAAAACCACTATGCCCCCAAGCACCTAGCAACTTCTATGCTATTGAGCATTATCATAAAGTGATAATACTGAGAGGAAATGTAGATGGCAAAGCTAAAATAAAGGGGCTTATATGTAGTTCTTGGTAAAAGAAAATAATCTTCAACAAATATAATTTTAAAATGACATCCTAATTTCAGTGAGGAGAAAGCTGAGGATATAGGCAAGGATCACAGATGGAGCCAAGTTAGAATATTATTCTATGTCTTGACTCATAACTCTATGAACTAGGAAAGGAAGTCGCGAAATTCCCCCAAGAGAACCAAGGGATTTCCTCCTTGGCTATGCTGTCCTGAGAATGTTGAATAAATGTCACCTCAATGTTTTTCCATTACTAACATTCAAATTTGTCTGACCTCTTGGGTCCACAATCAATTTGAGGCACATATATCAACAACTGCAAAAGATACTAACCCTTAAGGACCTAGTTTTTATCTTAGGCTAAATTTAAACCCGGGTCAAGTTTAGCAAGTGGAATAAAGTTCAACATTAAAAAAAAAATTAAATCAGCACTTACAAGGGTTTACATTACTTGGATGCGAATGAAGAAATTGGAAAGTATCTACTCCACATGAAATGATTAAAGTGAAGACTTAAGAGGCAATTAGGAGTTTGAACCTTTATATACTGAACTCCAAAAAATATGGAAAGAGACAAAAATAGCATGAAGATATTTGAGCTATAACATGAAATATAATTAGATATTTCAAAATAATAAGAGAATTAACAAAACTTTTGACTTTTTTTTACAAATTGTTATATGTCTTTATATACCAAGTTGAAAAAGCTTTACTTAAAACCAGTTCTGAATAAAGTAGCATTTGTAGGCACATGCATTTAGTGCTTAGTTGGTATCTGGCTCTTTAGCCACGTTTGCATGTGGATGAAATACTCAATATGAAATGAAGGATGGTGAGACAAAAAGTAATAGCAGTGTACTTGGAACATCAAGGCTCATCTAGAATTTCCCTTGAATCAGGCCTTTTCTTAAAGTGAGAGACAGACATCTAAAGCTGCATGGGAATGTTCAGAGAACAAAGCCCAGACCAAAGCATGGTGGAAGGAAACATACATGCCAGCAGGGATCACCCCTGTTTTACCAACTCATGTCATTGCCATCTCTAATTTTGTGGAACTCTGTCTTGCCTTCCTGTGCACTTTGCTTCCCACAATCTCCAGAGTTTCCACAACCCACAGCCCTTTCTCACTCCCCACCCAAGCCACTGCTGGCAGAACACATGATTAGTTTGAAAGCAAACTCAGATTCTGAAGTTAGAGGTGGTCCATCATGGAAGTGACTCCATTGGTTTCTATTTTTTTTATAAACATTTTCAACTAGAGGGTAATAGTTCCCTTTGAAATAATAACCTAGAAAAGAAATCTAGGTCATTTTATGCACTTAGTGGGACCTCAGTCAATTGTTAATTGGTGGTCATATTTATTTTTATGATTTGGATTTAAAATCACATTACTCAGAAACCTGGATCATATCTCCTCCTTGTAAATGCATAATTGAAGCTTCAACTTGGAGGAGGAATTTTGATTTTTAGAAAGGAATAAAAATGTGCTTTAGTTTGAAAGTATATTAAAAGTCAGTTTTATGAATATCTGTTAAGTTCATTAACAAATATGTATCTTAAAAGCTATTTTGTACAATATTTTAAATCCACATGTGATTGATCTAAGCAAGTGCCCTTTTTCCTGGTTTCTGTAGAGTATAACTCACCATACAATCAACAGAGCAAGAACCTCCACACAGTGCTAGTACTCTTATTGGAGCAGGAAGTCACCCTGTGTTTAAGTTAAAAGAATATAATAGCCAGAGACAAACTGTTTTGTTACTTACTTTTTACTAATTCAAAAAAAAAATGGCTTTGTTTTATCAGAAAAGAATTCTGTTTTCAATTTTGTGGTCAATTTTCTCTGTCTTTGTTTCTCTTAAAATATCATTATTTAGATATTTTGGTTATAAACAAACAAAAAGATACACTCCATTTGCTTTTAAGGTTCCTACTAAAATATAAAAAGCATTTTAGTAATTTTAGAAGGAAATGTATTTTCTATGAGCAGTGACTTTGTATTAGTTGCCAAAATAAAATTCAAAGGCGACCCATAGTATTAAAGTATATATGCATATCCTACTTTAACCATATCATTATATTAGAAAATCAGAAAGGCTAGTTTGAATTTCTTCTACCACTTAACCTTGGTTCCTTTATCTGTAAATGAGGAACTTATACAAAATATTTCTGATTTCAATCTAGGGCAACTATTATTTTAAGCTTTTCCATAGTTCTTTTTTTTCTTTTAAGATTTTATTTAATTATTTGAGGAAGAGAGTGCATGATTGGGGGGGAGAGGCAAAGGGAGAAGAAGAAGCAGACTCTCCACTGAGCGGGAGCCAGACACAGGGCTCCATCCTAGGATCCAGAGATCATAACCCAAGCCAAAGGCAGACACTTAACCAACTGAGCCATCTAGGTGTCCCTTCATATTTTTTTACTATAAGAAAGAAAGAAGTTTATTACCAATTCAGCATATCACCACAGTCAGACTAAATAACCATTGCATTAAAACAAATAGATAGATTGATTGAATGAATGAATGAATGAATCAATCAATCAATAGTTATTTTTAATAATCAGTTGTAGGCTAGAAACCTCCCAAACAGAATAACTTAGTAAAATTTGATAGAGTTACTGAGAGAGTCACAAAACAAAGACAATACCATCAGGATACAGAGCAGAGAGACCAGTCACAATGTCTAAGATAGAAAGGTTAATTATGATCTCAAAGAGTTCCTAGAGTATGCCTTGAATGGAGTCAGATATTGTAAGTAATGTGCATGAATGAAGCTGCTAGTGGCTAGTGGTAGAAGACAAAAAAGGAGTGACTTGTGGAAGCATACTACCTCTAAAGCCATTCAAACTTATTTTTTAAGAACACTATTCAGGCTAAATTTGGCCCAAAGACTGCCAAATTATAATCTCTGCCATGGCATTATGAAAAATTAAGCTCTTTGAATTAAAAAAATAACAATCATTATTTTGGTCACAGGAGTATTATTACTGCACATCTCTTGTTTTGTCAGCCAATATGTATTCACTGTTCCTTTCATAATCATAACCTACTTTTCTTTATGGGAAGCCAATCTGTCTCTTATTTTCTGTCCATATGCTTTGAATATGTTTCTTCCTCCCAGGAAGAGATCGAGCATTTGACCTGGCATAAGCAAATCAAAGTATTATAATTCTCCAGAAAGAGGAATTGATTTGTAATAAACACATGATCCAATAAGAACTAATGAGATGCAAACCATTCTTGTTATTTGTGGAAAACAGATTTTTGTTTCTTATTCTGGATGTGAAAGTGAGACATTATAAGGTCTGCAGCATGGTTTCCATCATCATGGGACCATGAAGGTGGAGACTGCCTGACAGGAAAACCAAGGAAGAATATCTTGGACATAATGAGTGACTATTTAAGATTTATTGGACAAATGAATGAACAGCATTGGAGTTTTTAGATCTAGGTTGCCATGGCAACTCACCATCTATACTCTAATGTAAAAGGGGTGATCTAGATCAGTAACATTTAAACTATATACAGAGGGTGAGGGAGTATAACTAGAAACAGCCTCTTACCACTGGAAATTTTATTTAAGTTTTACGTTTTATTATGTTTTATTTTTTTAAAGATTTTATTTATTTATTCATGAGAGACACAGAGAGAGGCAGAGACACAGGCAGAGACACATGCAGGGACCCCGATGCAGGATCCAAACCCGGGACTCCAAGATTACGTCCTGGGCCAAAGGCTGGTGCTAAACCACTGAGACACCCAGGGATCCCCCCTATGTTTTATTTTAAATATAGGCATTGTTTCATTTTCATAATGTTTATTTTAATATTGTTAAAAAGTCAAAATTCAACCAAGTAAATTTTAAGATCTAATTGACTTTCTTAAGCAACTCATGAATCAGGCACTATCCAGTCTAGCAAGTAGAGGAGTGAGGAGTTGTGCAAAATGTAAGGTTTTTATAAGAAGGAGTGTGGAGCAAGAAGTTATTAGCAAAATAAAAGAAAAGGCTATTCCAGGCCAGGTCACATTCCCTTAGGGCAGGGGGTGGATTACTTCATCTTCCTTTGGGGGTAAGGGAGGGTATGGAGAAGACCCCTGTGACAGATGATCTCATTGGTGCTGACCAAAAAGGACAGATTGGTTGGCTTAAAATTTCCTGGAAAGGTTAAAACTATAACTAAATCTTGGTTTGCTGACCTGGGGCAAGTGACTTCACCTTGAGCCTGTGGTTTTCTTTTTAACAATATAAAAATAATCCTCAAGTAAAAACTGATGTTCCAAGAAAATGGGCATATTTAGTTTCTAGAACATTGCCTTTGCCCTAGTGGTATTGAAAAATATGAGACTAGAGTATTCATAAAGAAACACCCACCATTAAAAGTCTATTAATTTGCATTTCTGAACAGTTAACCTTCCAGACACTCTATTAACAGTTTATAAGTAAATAAATAATATTACCGAGCTTTCCTGTAATTCAAGTTAAGAAAACATTATCAAATAGATGTCCCTTGAGAATTCAACTAGGCCTTCTTTGTATGCCCTCCTTGTACTACTTCTCATCACCATCATTCATAGACTCAACTACTTTCCTTCCACTGTTTTAGCCATTAAAATTATAATATGAATTCAAAGACTGCTCCTCAGCCAGTATGAATAAGCAGCCCTGCCTCATCCATGATGCAAATGTATATATTAAGTGATTTTTAAAAGACATATCTTTTAGGCTTTTACAAGTCAATAGACTGTTTTGTCCACCTTATTTCACCAAAGAGGTATTTAAAAAGTGTGGGAAGGTAATGTTAAACAAGTTCCTAACTCTCTTAGAGCTTTATTTCAGTGTGTCCAGCTCTGAGGAAGCAAAGCTTCCTGAGTCCTGCCAGGACACAGTAATATCCAAAATCCTGAGGACATTCTGCTAACTTGAGGAGTAATTGTGGAAACAGCATGTTATGGAATTGAAAACTAATCCTGGATTTTCCAGTGCAATGTACATTTCCTGGAACATTCGACTCTCCCCAGGCAGAAGTCAGAATGTTTATAGCTTTCAGCCTCACTGTTTGTAAATGGAAAGCTGAGCTCAGAATTCATAATCACTGATTAAGCTGCTGTTTTTTACCCAATATTGGGGGTGGGGAGGACAGAGGGTTCTCTCATGCTGAATCATAAACACATGTTTGTTATGTGTAATAAATTCCCTAACATTGCATTTCTTTTGAAGGGAAGGATGAGGGATGTAATAGAATACTTGAACCAAAAGCTAAAAAAGTCTGTCTAGTTGGCATACCAAGTTAAAAATGAAATGAAATCGCTATAGGTAATGCACTGTATGTATTCTACAATTTTCATTTTCACTGTCAGTGTAACAGAATGCTAAAGCTAGAAGGACTTTAGAGATCACTTAAATCCTTTCTTTACAAAAAAGGAAACTGAAAGCCACTGAAGCAAAGGGACTTACTTAGAGTCACACATATAGTGTCAATACAGAGAACAGACTGAATTCTCCTGATTTCTAATACAGCATTACTTTAGTGTATAAAACAATTGTACAGAACATACACTTATTCTGTATATTAACTACTGAAGAAGGTCACATACAGATTGTGACACACTGTTTTAAATATCCTGAGTTGTATGTCTCACAGTCTTTCTCATTGTAAAGCCAAGTAGTTAGCCATTATATTGATTTGAGACTTGCTCATTGGATCTATTTTGCCCCACCTCCTCTGCCCATAAGAAATGCTTTTGATTAAGCCAGAAATCGCAAAAAGTCTGTTAGTAAGTCTGACTTTGCTGAGTCAAGGATAGAAGGATCAATTATGAGTTAGGAAAAGTAGAGTGTCAGAGTGTAACAACATTTCCTAGTTTCTATATTTGATAGTTTGAGATGTTGGTGTTAAAGGGGAACAGAACATGCCATCCCAAAATACGTCTTTTTAGTATAAAGACTATTTAAGGCTGATTATTTTTAAGAAATAGATGTAAGAAAAGCCCTGAAAACCAGTAGAAATTATCCTTTTGTAAAAGACATTTACATTTGCCAGGGAAATCTCCATTTCTAAGCATGTCTTCCTCTCTGTGTCAGGAAAAGGAGACCGTCTAAATCTCTAGAAACTCCTGAATGAGATGATGACTTAAATTTGCATAGCAACTATATCCTTATTTACTGTGTTTTGCCTGATAACTTCCCATAACTGGCTTCCCTCATCCCAACATCTTTTGTTTTTGGTTAGAGATGGCATTTAAAATGGTGACTTGGGCTATTTGGGTATTACTCAGTTTTCCTGGGTACCTCCTAGGTATACAGGAGATGTACATGTTATTATACTTTTGGTTTACTTCTGTTAATCTGTTCTTTATTACAGAAGGGTCTCACAAAGTAGAGTTTATTACAAAGGTAGAAGAAGAGTTAATTTTTTCTCCTTTATAGTGTCTTGCTGGCCCTGGAGGGACTGCCCCTCCCAGGGCCAGCAAATTCCCAAAGAGAGTAAAAAACTGGCCTGCAAGTGTACCTTCTCTAAGTACACCGACCAATCTAGAGCCCACTCCTCAACCACCTCCTTTATTGGCTCTCACACTCTAGGCCAGTGTTCCCCTGCCCTAATCACCCCAGAGCCAGAAAACAGACAACTAATGAAACTAACATGTGTTCAGATAACAAATGTTTTACCACTCTAGCCTAATGAAACTGGCTAGCTTGATTGATTTATGAGCCTATCTTACAGAAGTGAACTGACCACCATTAGGACTAGCTAAAATCAAAGCAAACTGGGAAGAATTTTTGCAGCTATGTAGAAAGGATAAGGAAAGAACAAAAGTAGCCTCTGTGAAGATCCACCTGGAGATCTTACACCCACCATCATGCTTATGCCACCATTTTCTGAACAAGTATCCCATTAAGAGGCATGATTCCTGAATGCACATGCTCAGAAAGGAGGGTACCTTTCCTTTGTCCATATATCCAATCATCGTACTTCATTCAGCCTACCCTTTACCCTTAAATATGCCAACCCAACCCTTCAGAGAGGTGGATTTGAGAAATCGGTCTCCTTGCTTGGTGCCCTGCAATAAAACCTTCTCTGCCACAAAAGACACTGGTGTCAGTATTTGAATTGATGCACATTGGGCAACAAGCCTTTGTCTGGTAACACTAAGAACAGCCCCTACATCCCAGAGCCCACTGAAATTATTCAAACAAGACAATCCTAAACCTGCTTGCCCTGTCTTGTCCATTACTTCCTGTGGAAACCATATAATAGGCTCTTGCCCACATTTTCCCTTTGCTACTTCTGCCTTCTGACCAACACTGGGTGGATCCTCCATGTGGCCCTGTGTGGTATATGTCCCTTCATCTTAGGAACTGTGAGTAACAAACTATATTTCCAATAGAACTCTTCCCTTGATCTGTTGACCTCGCCATATCTGAATAAGAATACCTACATTTTACAATAAAGAGGTCAAAGTCCAGGAAAACTAAAGGTGCCAAAATTCAAGATGGATTTAAAGCAAGCAAGAAGAAACAAGGAGAATATGGCAAAGGTCTAGCTCAGGGAGAACTCTGAAAACCCAGAATTCTGATTGTGACATAACTTTATAATTTATTTACTTCTTTCTCAATTACATATTGAATCTTCATTATTAAATTTAAAGCTTTTCAAATAGTGTCTCCAGAGTGTCAGTCTTGACTTTCACTATTCCACTCTATTCTCTATCATCTGGCTAACTTGAGCCATCCATTGTTCTCAGCACATTCTCACAATGCAATGAAATACACCAGTATTACCAGTATCATAAAATGTATTTATAATATTAGCTTTAGAAACAAGTATACCTAGGTCTGAATGCTTAGCTCCCCCAACAAACCATGCTCTGATCTTGGGACTTTAAGTTTCTTTTTTTTTCACCCTGGAGGAATCAGAATGGGTTCCCTGGGGGAATCACCAAGATAATAATATCCATGTTATAGAATTCTTAAACAGGTTAAATGAGATAGTATTTCGGCACAATTTTCAAGAAGCTCTAACATATGTTATAATTGATGCTATTTTTCAAATGAAAAATCTCAGACTCAAGAGAAGTAACATGCTCAAGCTCATACAATTAGGTAAGAATTAAGAATTATACATTTCTTCACTGCTTCTTACTTTCACTCTTTCTTCTCTAGGCTAAGCTGATCTAATGCCCATAAAGTCATTTAGTGAAGGGACTACGACTCATTTATGTTTTATTTTCACAGTACTTGAAAATTTTTTAAACTTAAACTAACTTCATTGAGTATTTGCTATCTGTACAACACTTTAAATTGTCATTTAAATATGACAATACCTCACAAGATATATATTATAAGTCCATTTTCAGGTAGGAAATGGAGAATTACAGGGGTTAACTGCTCAAACCACACAGCAGCAAGTGAAAACACTATAGCTACCTCTGGCAAAAGTTGATGTGCCACACTAGGTAAGCTGCAATTCAAAACAGACATGTAATTCATTTCTATTGAATTAAATTTTGATTGACATCTGGAAAATACATCTCTCTATCTGGGTAAAATGGTGACATGTTCTCGAAAACCTCTGTGTATGTGTGTGTAAGTGTATGTATAGTATCTGAGTGTGCTATGTATATTTTAGTAAGCATTTCCCCTTTCTTCCAATAATAATAGAAATCCTCCGTTAAACATGAGAGCAGGGAGCAGGGATGAGGGTGCAGGCAAACCTTTTCAGCCTTCTTTGCAACTAGCTGTGACCCCGTGGAAAGGTCTGATCAATGGGGTGTTAGGGAAGATGATGTAAATAAGTTCTGAGATATATCTCAAAGGCAAGAGCAGATTGCTACTTTTCCCTTTCCGCCATCCTGCTTAAAACACCAACAACTAAGGCAAAGCTAAAGAGAAAAGAAGGAAATAATTGAAATGTTTTGGGGAGGATTGAAGAGTTAAGTACTAAGCCATAGAAATATGGAATCCTAGTGTTGGGAAGGGTATAAATAGTCTAATCTCCCCATAGAGGTGATACTCAAATCCACTCTCCAAACTTTACAAAGTCAAGTCACAGGAAAGCTATATACAAATATGCTGAATTAGATATATCTAAAATAAAATGTGAAATTTTGACAGTTGTCAGAGCCACATCTTTGAGTTAAGTAAGTACTCATTACTAGGGTGGAGTATGTGTGAGGCACTGGTATGAGCCTAAAATATGATGGTTCTATATGAGATGCCACAGGAAGGGCAAAACTATTAGGTGACATTGTGGAGGCCCAAAGGGATATTTCTGAAAAGAAGATTATCAGATGCTCATATAGATTTACCACTCAATGCTATACCTAATGTCTATTTTGTTCATCTAATTTAGGATACTTTGACTCAAATTGCAGGGACTTGGAAAAGCATTTTCTCCCATGCGTCCCTAAATGCACATCTTCAATGACTTGCTCCAAGGAAGCAGGGCCAGACACATGAGACTCATTTTGGTTTTTAAAATATGTGTATTATGAGTTATAGTCACATGATTATGCAGACAAGTTGAGGGTGAGGTCATTGTTGCTGTACAAAGTGAAACTGTGGTTTGTTCTCATGTTTATGCCAACTTTTCAGAAGGAAAACAGAAAATCAAAGATGCTGACACATGCTGATAATGCCTTAGATAGCAGAAAGTTCAATACCATGCTCCTCAGCACTGTGACATAGCATCTTTCTGGAAGCCTGAGAAATTGTAACATCTGAGCATTCAGTAAATAGATTCCAAGAATGATGAAGACATGTTGCTCCCTTCTGTACCTTAAGGGGCAGAGATGGATAAGAAAAGAACAACCTGCCCCATGAGCAACAGGACCTTCCTGCTTGATTTCTAGATTAACCCAGTCCCTCACCTTAGAGTCCTATAGCACCAAAACAAGGCTTCACATACATCTTCCTGAATATATCCTCAAAAACCAGTTATAAAAGGCCAACCTAAAAGATGCTCTAAAATCTGTTAAAAATTCAATTCTCTTCATTTAACATAATTGCTTTTCCAACCATTTAACATATTTTTTCTTTTTTAAAGATGTGATTTGTATGTTCCATTGAAATGGAAATAAACTGTTACAAAATGCATTTTTGTAAATAAGAAAAGGCAGGACTACTTGGGAAGTTTTGTTTGATGTGCATTTTCCATTGATCATGTGCCCACAAACAATGCCACTATGATCTATTATCAAATGTATTTTACCCCTTTATTTATTTATTTTTTAACAATATAGTTATTTCTTTTTTTAAATTTTTATTTATTTATGATAGTCACACAGAGAGAGAGAGAGAGAGAGAGGCAGAGACATAGGCAGAGGGAGAAGCAGGCTCCATGCACCCAGAGCCCGACTTGGGATTCGATCCCGGGTCTCCAGGACCGTGCCCTGGGCCAAAGGCAGGCTCTAAACCACTGCGTCACCCAGGGATCCCTATTTTTATCCCTTTAAAAGGGCTAAAATAACTTATAGTGGTTATGTCACAACTAACTAAAAATACAAGCATTCAGTTGTACATCTTTATATTTGTTGTATTTGTCACTTATTGTTTTATAAGGAAAATATTATTAACATTTAAGCAAAATAAACATTTTTTATTTAATAAATACTCTTAACCTGATTATTTGGTTGGAGTTAAAGAATAAGCATTTTATAAAATCATAAATATCTTCTTAATAATATTTGCTTATTATAAAAATGTTTAAAGAAAATAATTGTAACTATGTTTGGTGATGGATGTTAATTACACTTACGGTAATTAACAATATATACAAATATTTCACAGTATAAACAAATATCAAATCATTATGCTGTACACCTGAAACTAATGTTAGGTGCCAGTTATATCTCACTTATAATATTTTTTTTTTTTTAGAATGAGAGAGAGAGAGCACATAAACTGGGATGAGGACTCAAAGGGAGAGAGAGCAGGCTCCCCACCTATCGCAGGAGCCCACACAGGGCTCCATCCCACAACCCTAAGATCATGATGTGAGCTGAAACACTTAACCTAGTGAGCCATCCAGGTGTCCCAATTATATCTCACTTTTTTAAAAGTTCAAAAAATGTATGAAATGCAATATAAAGAAATAAAACTCATAATCCCATCACAGAAATTTTAACAAAATCATATTCCAGTACATCTTATTAAATGTTAATATATCCCATATTTTATATTTAAAATTATATCGCAAGCATTTTTCCATGTTTAACATATCTTCTGTTTTCCTTTGCACTCTTCTTTGCTATATGAACTATATTTTATTTGTTAAGTTTCTTGGAAACCTTCTGGAAGTAGTGGTTAAAGATTCTTCTAAATATACTTCATTGTAGTGTTGCTCAAAACAAAGAATAAATGTATTGCATTTAAGTCATCTCCTTATATAAATTTAGGTTCCCTTCTGTCCCTTCCTATTGTGGTGGCAAGGTGTGTGTGTTTAGATCTGTGATGAAGGCCCTGGTTTCTGCAGGACACCCACATCATCAAGTTCACAGGCACAAAAACTAATGCATTTAAGTTCATCCTTGTGGATCCAGCTTATACTTGTACATTCCAAGTTGTTCTTTTTTTAAAAATAGCTTTATTGAATTACAAGTTACATTTCATAAAATTCACCAATTTTAGGTGTACAATTCATTGACTTTTAGTAAATTTACAGAAATGTGCATCCATCAGCATAATCCAGTTTTAGAATATTTCTAAAGGGGCCCTTTCTGAATATTTCATATAAATGGCTTCATACAATATATAGTTGTTTGGATCTTACATCTTTCATCTAGCTTACTAGCTCTGAAGTTCATGCATGTTATAGAATGTATCAATATTTTATTCTTTTTTATTATATGAATATACTACATTTTGTTTATATGTTCATGAGTTGATGGAAATTTGAAATATTTCTGATTTTTGTCTATTTTGAATATGATATGAACATTTCTGTTCAAGTTTTTGCATGAACATATGTTGCCATTAGATTCATAGAAATAGATGTTGGATTCTACGATAAGTTTATATAGCTATTTATGAAACCGCCAAATTGTTTTCCAAACACTATACCACTTCACGTTCCAACCAACAATATATGAGGGTTCTTGTTCCTCCACATCTCCAAATCTAATATTTGTTATCAACTATCTTTCTTATTATAGCTATTCTAGTGAGTATACATTGGTATCTCATGATTTTGATCGGCATTTTCTAATAACATTATTATTGAGCACCTCTGCCTATTTTTATTAGCCATTTGTATGTCTTCTGTAATGAAAGATCTGTTTGAGTCTTTTGCTCATTTTTAAAATTAGGTTGTTTGTCTTACTATGATCAAGTTGTAAGAGTTATTTATATATTTTAGATGCAAGTCCTTTATCACATCCATGATTTGCAAATATTTTCCTCAGTTTATAGCTGGAGTGTTTCTGGAAGCATAAAAGTCTTTAATTTTTATGATACACATTTATTGTTTTTTCTTTTTTGGTTTGCTTTTGGTGTCATTTCTAAGAACTTTGTACCTAATCTAGGGCCATAAAGATTTTCTCCTATATGATCTACCCAGAAGTTTTAGCTACTACATATTGCTCTATAACATACTATGAGTTATTTTTTATTTATGGTGTGAGGTATGAATCTCAGTTCTTTTTTTTTTTTTTTCAAATCAATTGTCAGAACCACTTGCCAATTCTATCCTTTTCCCCACTGAATTTCCTTGGCACTTCTGTTCCAGCCTGTTTTGTCTCTCTCTCACTTTACTTCAATCTTTGTTTCCCAAATGCTAGCCCTATAAGCATCAAGCTTCAGCATCAGACAAGGAGACAAGTGTTGCAAAGACTGTTTAAGCAGCTCCAAAACTTTCATAAGTTTAAACCTTTAAGATAGATAGATGATAGATAGATAGATGATAGATTGTCTCTTGCTAGTTTTGCTTCTTTGATTGAATTCTCCCTAATATTCAGGACTATTCTTACTCTACAATGCTTACTAGTATTATCTGGAACTTTCAACTAAAATTATTTGTGGTAAATGTTACTCAGCCAATCAAAGATTTACTATTTGTATTGAGAGTTGTAAATATTCTTTAACTACAAGTTAAATCCTCTATATTATACTGGTTTCAATGTTCACTTCTAATAAGTCCTTTAATTTTACAAACATTTTACATCCCAATTCTTGATATGTTGAATTTACTCATCTTTTAGTATGTATATGGTAAGATATTTTATGCCATCTATATCTGAGGATGTCTTCCTGTTGAATTTATAGATAAATGAAAATTTAATTGTGTATTAAATCCTTGACTAAAAGGAGGTTTTTGTTTTCTTAGAAAACCATAAGCAAAGATATATGTTTATTTCCTCATTCTCTTATAAATATATAATTAATTCTCCTCTTTTTACTTTTACCAGAGACTTCTGGAAATTTTTAATTAATACATTTTGAAGAAGTTCTCTTGAGAACATATATCATATGCCAGAGCTGTTGTGCTTCTGATAAATTTAAATGTTTGTCATTAGGCCATGCCTCTCTGTATACCTTATTGGACTCTGTAAGCTTAAAGTTGACTCTTTTTTTTACATTAATATAATTATTCCAGAAAATCTTTTATCATTTTTATATCCTAACTTTTTAGTTTATTTTTGTTTTAGATATATTTCTTAAGAATATCATATGACAAAAATTTGCACTTCATCTTATCTGATTTTTGTCTTTTAATTGTGGAATTTAACCCATTTATATATGTATTGTGAGTAAGTAAGTTCTACCACCTTCTTGTTTGCTTTATATTGTTACTACTTTTTTTCCTGTCCTGTCTTTCTAGGGTTAATTAACTTTTTTCTCTGTTATTCTTCTATTAGTTTTCCATGTAGAAGATATACAATTTGTTCTTTCTCTTTCGTTTTTTTTAATTGGTAACCCTTAACTTTTACCATGCATGTTTATTATTTAATGATTTCTAAAGTTAATGTATTAAGCCCTTTATGAACAAAGTAAGCACTGTAGACCAAAGTAAACACTATAGATCAAAGTATGCACTGTAAACCTCTAATCCCTCATTAGAGGAGGGATTGATGAGGCTCACACATGGACAAAAACAATAAAATCCTGAAACGCTCCTTCAAGGTACAGCATAATATCTCATTTTCTGTGAAATATTAGATCAGATTCCCCAAAAGTTCATCATTCCCTTGCCCACATCCTACTTAACACATAAACTTGTTTCTTTGTATATATGTATACATTAATATGACCTCCTCGAGGATGAGGAATATATCACTTTTTTTAGTAGTACCTGACACCAGACATTAGCATATAGTAGTATACATTTTAAAATTTTAAAAATTAACAATTTTATGTTCCTATATATTTATGACTTTTCATTTTCTTATATTTCATGGAGATACCCAGCTTTATCAAAAACCTTACCCAGCATGACCACTCACAAGAGGGAAAACTTTAATAAAATCCAAATGACAGTTCATATGTATCTCCATTTTTTATTTTAACTAGCATTTTGGTCTTCACCCTTAATTAATTCATCCAAACAACTTACGTGTAAAAAGTTTAGTTTGAGAGAAGCAGGATTACGCCTTTTACAAATTATTCTATAAAATTAAATTTGTATCATAGAGTTTAACGTGTTTAGGAAGCAAAAGAGAGAAGCTGACCGAAGCATGGCTGAACTAAATGAGTTGTGGTTATTCTTATGTTTATTCATATTATTTTGAAATAAAAATGAAAACTATGATATGCTATCTCAAAACGTCTTCTACATTATTTTCTCGAAATTTTATTTACCTTTGTATTGTCATGCTGCTTTCACATTCAAAATTTTTCCAAGCTCCCTCAGGTCAAGAATCATGGGCTGTGCAGATTTGCATCTTCCCTGGCAACCAACATAGCATGCAGTGGTCATTTGGTAAATTTGTGATCATTGTGTCTAGAACAAATGAATACATGAGTTAGTGAGTGAATAAAGATACAAGAGAATAACTCAATGCAATGACCTGTCATTTTTCACCTAGCATTTTCCTGCAATTTCCCCACTATTATTTAGAATTTAAATTTTATTTAGATTTATTTAAAATTATTCAAATATATTATTTGGTTTAAAAAAGGAACATTTCTTTTTTGTGTGTGACTGTTTTATGGTTTTTTGTGTAGTTCAAACTGAAACTGGTCCCTAAGAAATTTATGAGTGTGCATTAATAAATACTCCTTTTAGTCATTAGAAATGGAATGAATTACATGATCATATTTTGGAGAGAAACCAACAAAAATGGAATAATAGGTAACTTAAAAAAGAGAAGTAGAAAAAAAAAAAAAGAGAAGTAGAGAAGTAGGCCAAAGGGTTAAAGATGACCTCTGAAACTCATCTGATATGTGCACCCAAATCCAGGCAAAATCACACATCAGTCATTTTAGATTATGGAGTACAACCATCCTTCCTAACAAGCTGACTTTTAAAAAGTCACCAGAAATAACTTCCCAATATTAAATCAAAATTTCTCATTTTGATAGAAGACAAGTATGACTGATGCTATGATAAATGTCTCATGTGCATTATTTCAGGTATTCCTCATGATCTAGGAAAAAAAAGATGAAACCAAGGTTTAAAGAGGCTAAGATATTGGCAGAACCAAGATTTGACACTAGGAAATCTGATTTTAGGGTCCACCATCATAATTATTATTTTCTTTGCTTCCCAGTGAAGTAATACACATAATTATCTTCATAGCCAATTGGTAGTACAACAACAACAACAACAACAACAACAGATCTTCACCCTTAGGAACACTCAAGAGATATTCATATATTTTAAGATTACTTTTTAGGTTAATCCCTATTTTAAGATGGAGTAATACAGGCATAAATTGTTGTCCCTGCTTCTTCTTCTATGTTCTGCCTCAAATATTTCACAACACATCCCCATTCTCCCACATACATACAACACTTTTTAATCCGTACCAAATCTACTTAGTAGTACATAAACCAGTTTTTTTTCTTTTTTTTTTAAAGAGCCAGTTTTCTTTAGATTTTATTTATTTATTCTTGAGAGACATGGGGGTGGGGGAGAGAGAGAAAGAGAGGCAGAGACACAGGCAGAGGGAGAAGCAGGCTCCATGCAGGGAGCCTGACATGGGACTTGATCCCGGGTCTCCAGGATCACTCCCTGGGCTGAAGGCAGTGCTAAACCTCTAAGCCACCCAGGCTGCCCTAAACCTGTTTTTCATACGTTCTTCAGAGATAGCAAATAGAAAGATAAAAATGCTACTTATATCTGAAATTTCATGTTTCCAAACCATCCAAGAGGTAGATGACACAGGAAGTAAGATAGTTAAGTGACTAAGAATTTAGGCTCCAGAATCAAAGTGTCCAGTCTGTATTTGCTATTTGTGTGACATCAGGCAAGTTTGTATTAACCTTATCTATAAAATAGGGGAATGAAACAATTTCCAGTTGTTATAAGGATCTCATCATATAGTCTCTATAAAGCTTTTCACTTAGGCATGGCACATAGTAAATGCTCAACTAATGTTAGATGTTTATGTTAATTTTTTTTGTTTGTGTTAATTTTTGTCTGGAAAACGATATAGTAATAAATTGTGGCATAATTATGTTGTTGTTTGTGATACTTTTTAGCAGATTCACTATGGCAGTTACATTGGAATCCATCTATTGCCCAAATGTTAATATATTAATTATTTAGAAGACTCCTCTCCAATTATGCAGTTCTACACAGAGCATGAAATAAATGTTACAAGAGCCATATTAAGTTTCTGCCATGGTAGATATAGGCATTCTGATATTATTTAGATGTAAACATTTTGCCTCTTTTTGAATCATTTATAAGGCTCTAAATTGCAACTGGTTGTAGGCATTCTTCTGGACTGCCCTTATGAAGATATGAGATAGCTCTCTATAACGAAGAAAACAGTGAAATTTCCACATCAGAATATTATTTCAACCAACATGAATCTCTAGTTCACCTGTTCTAGCTTCTTACTAGAAACTTCCATCTCAAATCACTCATTCCATCTATGGTAAATACTTGACCCAAATATCTGATTGGCATAGCAGCGATGTACTCTTAAAATCTCCAAACCTGATTCCTACATTAAGCCAGATATCCATAAAGCCACAAATAATAGGACATGCTGTGCTCGACCTCATATTATACCTTCAGTTTTCATATACTTCAGTTTATTTCATAAACTGTCTCTAATTCTTGTAAAAATATTATCATATGCATCACTCATTTTGTCCTTTATGAAAACATCCACATAAAAATTTCCATCTAATCTCAGGGCCAGATTAAAAATATAAATATACTTGACAAATTTCTAAGCACCTCATTTTTGGATAATGAGAGCTGTGCAACATGCCAACTACTAGAATGAAACTCTGTTAAATTTGATTTCAAATATAAAGCATTCCACTAACATTTTTTCTTTATTTAAAATATCTTTATTTTTGTCGGATATTTTTTAAAGATTTTATTTATTCATGAGAGACACACAGAGAGAGAGAAAGGCATAGACCTAGGCAGAGGGAGAAGCAGGCTCCATGGAGGGAGCCCAGTGTGGGACTCGATCCTGGGACTCTAGGATCACACCCCAAGGCAAAGGCAGATGCTTAATCACTGAGCCACCCAGGTGTCCCTCTCAGATATTTTTAAAATCCAATATTCATACTACCTATTATAAAATGGTCCCTGCATATCTGGAGGAATCAGCATAAACATTATCCACCTAGCTTCTAATAATGCACCCTGCTGCCAGGCACCCAATAGACCCACTCCCTCCAATCTACTTTCAGCAGGATTCTCCAAAGTTGCTCAGGTCTACTCCAAGAGCAAATGGGCACAAATCTTGCTAACATTGTGTACTCTGTCCCCTACAATTTCCTGTGGACCTGGCCTTGGCAAGAGTCTGTCCAAAGCAGTGCTACAAGTCAGTTAAGTGGGACAGGAGAAAGAAAAAAAAGAATAATGAAAAGTGAAAATAGAGTAAGGGAACTCAATGACATCATCAATCATAACAATATTCACTTTATAGGAATTCCAGAAGAAAAGAGAAAAGGGGGACAAAAAGGGTATTTGAAGAAATAATAGCTGAAAACTTCCTAAATCTGGAGAAGGAAACAGAAATCCAGATCCAGGGAGCACAGAGAGTCCTCAACAAAATCAACCCAAGGAGGTACATGGTAATGAAAATAGAAAAAAAAAAGTGACAGAATTTTAAAGATAGTAGATGAAAAGAACAATTACATGCCATGGAAACCCCATAAAGCTTACAGCTGATTTTTCAGCAGAAACTTTACAGGCCAGAAGTGAGTGGCATGATATATTCAAAGTGCTGAAAGAAAAAACAAACAAACAAACAAACAAACAGCACCTGCAACCAAGAATACTCTACCCAGCAAGGCTATCACTCAGAATTTGAGGAGAGATAAAGAGTTTCCAAGACAAACAAAAGTTAAAGGAATTCATCACCACTAAACAAGCCTTATAACAAATGTTAAAGGGAATTCACTGAATGGAAGGAGAGACAATAAGCAGGAGTAGTAAAGTAGGAAGTATAAAAAGAGTAAAAAAGAGCATAAAAAGAGTAAAATTAAGTTTAGCCATTAAAATCAATTGAGGAATACACAAAATAAAAGGATGTAAAGCATGACATCATATACATAAAATGTGAAAGAAAGAGCTTTAGTGCTTTTAGAATGGATTCAACCATAGTGACCATCAACTTAAAATAGACTGCTATGTGCATGATATTAAATATAAAGCTAATATAACCACAAATCAAAAACTGGTACTCAGATACGCAAAAAATAAAGAGAAAGTTATCCAAGTACAACACTAAAGAAAGGACAGCAAATTATAAGAAGAGAGCAAGAGAAGAAAGGAATGTAGAACAACCTTAAAACAAGCAACAAAATGGCAATTAATACATACTTACCAATAATTACTTTGAATGTAACAGACTAAACATGCCAATCAAAAGACAAAGTGATTAAATGAACAAAAAAGCAAGATCCATCATCCATCTATATGCTGTCTATAAGAAACTAATTTCATACCTAAATACACATGCAGACTGAAAATGAAGGGATGGAAAGCATTTATCATGCAAATGGAAATGAAAAGAAAGCTGGGGTAGCAAAACCTATATTGGACAAAACAGACTTTAAAACAAAGATTGTAGGGGTGCCTGGGTGGTTCAGTCAGTTAAACATCTGCCTTTGGCTCAGGTCATGGTCTCAAAGTCCTGGGATTGAGCCTCATGTTGGGGATGGCCAGAAGTGAGTGGCATGATATATTCAAAGTGCTGAAAGAAAAAACAAACAAACAAACAAACAAACAAACAGCACCTGCAACCAAGAATACTCTACCCAGCAAGGCTATCAGACGTGGCATCTGTTTCTCTTTGTCCCTCTGCCTCTACCCCTGCTTGTACATTCTTGCATACTTGCTCCCTCTCAAATAAATAAGTAAAATCTTAAAACAACAACAACAACAACAACAACAAAAACACCGAGGCTGTAACAGAAGACACAGAAAGTCACTACATAATCATAACAGGAACAATACAAGAAGAAGATAAAACAATTGTAAATATTTACACCCAACATCGGAGCACCCAAATACATAAAGCAACTACTAACAAACATAAAGGAAGTGATTGATAGTAATATAATAACAGTAGGGCCTTTAACACCCCACTTGCAATAATAAATAGATTATTTGAATAGAAAAATCAACACGGAAATGATGGCTATAAATGACATATTGGACCAGATGGATACAGTTTTTAAATCTTTTATTCTGTCTGGAATATATTTTGGGATCTGGTCATGCTCTCAAATATATTCTATTTCTATTCCAACACTTCTTTATCTATTAAGGCAATATCATTGCTTTCAAAGGTTTAGATTTTTAATCATCCATTCATTCATTCAATTAAAAATATTATACAAGTTAGTTATGGATGACAGGTGATAAAAATAATGAGAAGATATCTTTATTATTACATTCTAGTTGGAAATGGTTAATGAATTAGCAAGTAAAACAATTCCAGAAGGTAGAGCAGTATGTCAGAGGAAATAAGTGGGATGTAGTGGGATGCAATGATCTTTAAAAAAAAAAAAAAAAGATAATACAGAAAACATTCTTCTAATAGTAAGATAAGGGATGATCTTTTTTTGATAATGAGACATTTATGCTGAGAATCAAAGTATAATAATGCAGCCACAATGAAGGAACCTGATGAGGACAGCCTGTTTTCCATGTCCTAGGAAAGACAGTATAATTTCAGTATGATGAAAACATCACAAGGGAGGCAGGGAGTGGCTTAGAGGTTTAGGATATTAGGATAGACAGAGTTAGTATATACATAGGGCCTTGTAGGCCACAGAAATTTTGGATCTAATCCTAAATACAATAAAAAGGAAAGGTGTCCTTTTGGCTACTATTCATAGAATTGATAAGAGAGCAAGGTTAGAAGTAGGGAGTCTCATTAGAAAGTGACAGTCACTAGTGCTATCTGCCACATACATGAAATGATTACACTTCCTGGCCCTTTTGTGGTTTGAAGAGACCGTGTAACATTTTAGTCACTGAGTCATCAAAGGAATAACCATTTTATGTTCCAGGTTGAAGCATTTAATTGCCAGTGTGAGATCATCCAGGGTTCTCACTCATTCTCTCTACACAACTGGCAATGTTAGATGTGATGATGCCTGATCCATTTGTCTGGGACATAGAGTTCAGAGATGTGCAGCAGAATCTCAGCCTATTTATGATGGACAAAAAGCATGTCCTCAGTACATCTTTTTAAAAATATTTTTTTTTATTTATTTGACACAGAGAGAAGGAGCATAAGTAGGCAGAGGGAAAGGAAGAAGCAGGGCTCCCTGCTCAGGATGTGGGGCTCAATCCCATGATCCTGGGATCATGACCTGAGCCGAAGGCAGATGCTTAACTCACTGAGCCACCCAGGTGCCTCTCAGTACATCTTTATTGTTACAAACCACTGAGATTTTGGGACCATTATTTTTTTCCAGCTATACTGTGGTATAAGTGACAAAAAAATTGTAAGATATTTAAAGTGTACAATGTGATGATTTGATATACATATACATTGTGATAGGATCCTCAGGCCTTTATTGTAGCATAACCTAGCCCATCCTGACTGAATACAAGTGGCCATTCCAAAGAGTGTAATTAGAGATGGTTGTGACTTGAGCAAGATCTAGCAGTGAAATAGAGAAGTTGACAGGTTTAACATTTGTTTCTGGCTTGCAGGTAGCGTTTAGCAATAAAAATGTATGAGGTGGGAAAGGGAAGTTTCAAAGAAAAATCCCACTTCTGACTTAATAGTGCATTTACTCAGAGAAGTATAGATTTAGACAAGGTATGATGAAGGGAAAGTAAGTCGAAATTCTGTTTCGACAAGTTAAGGTCGAGATTCTAACAGGTAGCTGTCAGACAAGCAACTGATTATGTGATTTTCAACCTGAGATAAAAAGTGATGGTGGCAATTATAAAATTTTGGAGATGTCTTTATATACATGATGTTCAAAGCTATGTAAATGAATAGGATCACCCAGGAGGAGATTAGGAAGACACCCCAGAGCCAATTCTTTAGGAACTCCAGCATTTAGCATTTGGTAGAAGAGAAGATGCAGGTGAAAGAGGATTACAAAGAGGAGACTAATGATTAGAAAATAAAGACCAGGAAATTTAGTGCCCCTGAAGAGAAGATAGGTGATTTTCAAAAGAAGAAGAAGAAGGAGAAGGAGAAGGAGGAGAAGGAGAAGGAGAAGGAGGAGAAGGAGAAGGCAGAGGTGGGGGGTGCATATCAATTGTGTTGAATGAAGTTGAGAAGTCAAGTAAGATACAAAGACTAAGGAGTGATTGTTGGGCAAGTCACTGTAAACTTTGACAAGAGCATTTTTGATGGCATAATGAGCACCGAGGTCAGACAGGAGTGGACAAAGAGTAAATGGACAAGGAGGAAGTAGAGACAATAGGAGGAGAGAAACATGAAAAGGGACAGATAGAAGGGAAGTTCCTAGAGGAGTCTGTGAGGAAAGAAAAAAGTTTTATTGTGGCTGCTCTATAGTTTTAATGGGAAATAAAAAAATATATTAGTTCTTAAAAAGTATATTAGTATAATGATGGAAATGATCCAATCAAGATTTATATTCTGATATCTAGCAATTTCAGTATTACTTGAATTCTTTTTCAGAAATGACTTCAGTCAGATTTTTTTTCATCTTCTTTTACATTCATTTGTGGGTTTCTTTTTTAACTTCTGTTTATTACATTTTTGGCAAACCATGGCTAAGTCCATAACTGCTTCTAACTGTTTAAAATTTTTGTCCATGAACTTAAATTGCCTTTTTTTCATGTCAGTAGGGTTATCTGAGACAGTTATGTGAAATTTTTGTCTTCTTCTTATTTGAGTAAATTATAGTAAAATGTTCATTAGCTGTTACTTTTTTTTAATAGTTTGAAAGCAAAATGAAAAGCATAAAAACTCTCCCAATACTTAAAAACATTTTGATATCAAATCAAACTTTAGTCAAATTTTCACTGAAAATATATGTTTATATATTTATGTATGTATATGTGTGTGTTTATCTTTAGTTTCAGGACTGAAATAAAGAAAAGTGTGTAATGCACTTGAAAAAGGATATTACCCATCATGAGGAGCCAGCCTAATTCAATCAGCAATTGCAAACAAACACAAATAAATGATTTTTAAAAATTCTAATTCCAGAAAAAGGAAATGCTCAAAATTCTCTTAATGAATAATTATAAATTTCACTTTTAAAACTATGTTTCCAATTGGTCCTAAGAAATACTTTTATTTTTTTCTACATGACTATTTGTTAGATCTAACAGTATCTTGACTGCACTTTATTTTCAAAACTACTCTTACATTTCCATAGTAAGAATTCAGATGGTAACCATATTTTGTGAATTAAACTAGGTAGAGTTTATTTTCTTCAACAGTTGGTAGGAAAATAGGTGAACTAAATTTTGCCTTGCTTTAATATTTATGTTAACATGGAAAATCTCAAGAATGTACATTAAAGAAACTGCAAATATTTCATATATAAAAATAATTACTTTTACTGACTAAATCCCTTATATGCGATCAGAATATATGTACATATGATATTTATATTATTTTAACTTTCCTGTTATGTTAGAGACGTTGAGTCTCATAATGTTCATTTACCCAATTTGCTAATTCTAGGAATGCATGCATCTTAAACACTTATTGAGAGGAATTCCATCTCCACTTCTGATTACAAATTTAATCTCCACAAGAGAATTAGGCTCAAGAATCAATAACCTGGATAACCTGACTACCAAACACTAACATGTAAGAAAATGTATATAGAAAATTAAATGTCATTCACAGAATTCTCAAGGAAACATATAGCCTTTATATAAGTGTCCAGATGAGCATCATAGAGATTACTTTCCCCTCCCTCTTATCCTGCCCATGGTTTCCCTGGCATAGAATTCAAAGAACACAGACCTCAAGTCATAGGATCTATTCCCAGAAGTTTAGATAACTTGCTTTTGCACCTTCCAAATACTTGACTTCTCTGTGTTTCAGATTTCACCTACATATTAGTGAGGTGAGGGCTGGATAGATAACTTAAATCTAGGTTAAAAAAAAAATATATATATATGGAAAACTAAATGGGTACTTCATAAAACTCAAACTCAAAGTAAAATACAGTATGAACCGAGGGACTAAAACCAAGGGGGAAAAAGCTGCTGGGAACAAGGTTATTTACTTTTGGCTTTTCTCTCTCTAAGGCCAAATGTCTGGTCTGCTTCTTCTCTGAGTTTTCTTCTTTCTCTCTCCACCCTGGCTCCACCAGTCAATTTATTAGCATATGTCCCAAACATGGTCATGCTCACTCGGAAATCCTTATAACCCCATTCCCACAGCAAAATAAGCAATCTGTCCAACATCAATTCAAATTCTTGGGAGACAAAATGGCCTAACTTAGGTCATGTTTCTCCCTTTGTCCCACAAGGTGTAAGCAAAGGACAAGAAGAAATGGAATTATGGGGAGCAGAGTATATTCAGCAGGGATTGGGGAGAAGGCTCTCACTTTTTGCTAAGAAAGTAATATGGGTTGGAAAGAAACTGATTGGTGAAGGAAAAGTTTCCCATCTCTATGGATTCTTCTCCAGGACACTTAAAGATTTATAAGCATAAATGGAGGTTACATGCAACAGTGATTTCAAAATATATTTCAGTGTTTTAAATGCTGGATGTAGTTATCAATAATATCTTCTGTGTCTTGTTTGAATTCCTCACTGCACTTAATTTTTATTTCATCCTTTATATTTATTCCAGTGAAATTAACACAATATTTCATTAATTTCAGGTGTACAATATAGTGATTCAACAATTCTACATTATGCAGTGCTCATGATAAGTATACTCTTAATCCCCTTCACCTATTTCATCCATCCTCCCACCCACCTCCCCTCTGGCAACAATGTTTGTTCTCAATTGTTAAGTGTCTATGTCTTGGTCCGTCTCTTTTTTCTTCATTCATTTGTTTTGTTTTAAAATTCCACGAATAGGGGCAGCCTGGGAGGCTCAGCAGTTTAGCACCGCCTTTGGCCCAGGGCATGATCCTGGAGACCCGGAATCGAGTCCCACATTGGGCTCCCTGCATGGAGCTTGCTTCTCCCTCTGCCTGTGTCTCTGCCTCTCTCTCTCTCTCTCTGTGTGTCTCTCATGAAAAAATAAATAAAATCTTTAAAAAATAAAATAAAATAAAATAAAATAAAATTCCACGTATGAGTGAAATCGCATGATATTTGTCTCTCTCTGATTAACTTATTTCATTTAACATTATACACTCTAGGCTCAACTATGTTGTTGCAAATGGCTAGGCTTCATTCTTTTTTATGACTGAGCAATCTTCCATTGAATATATATACCACTTCTTCTTTATCCATCATCTATCAATGGACACTTAGGTTACTTCCATAATTTCACTCTTATAAATAATGCTTGAATATACAGGGATGTATATTTTTAATTAATGTTTTCATATTCTTTGGATAAATACCAGTAATACAATTACTAGATCACATGATAATTCTATTTTTAATTTTTTGAGGAATCTCCATACTGTTTCCCACAGTGGCTGCACAAGTTTGCATTACCACCAATAGTATAAGAAGGTTCCCCATTCTCCTCACTAACACCTGTTATTTCTTGTGTTTTTAATTTTAGCCATTCTGACAGGCGTAAGGTGATATCTCATTGTGGTTTTTGATTTGTACTTCCCTGATGATGAATGATGTGGAGCATCTTTTCATGTGCCTGCTGGCCTTCTATATATCTCCCTTAGAGAAATGTCTGTTTATGTCTTCTGCCCATTTTTAACTGCATTATTTGGGGTTTTTTGGTGTTGGGTTATAGGAATTCTTTATATATTTTAGAATCTAACCTCTCACTGGAAATATCATTTGCAAATGTCTTCTCCCATTTAGCCCTTTGTTCTTGAAGAAGTCAACCAAAGATCCCTGCCCCTCCAGCACATGCTCTGAGATCAATAAATATATCTCCTCCCTATATACCCCAGGCATTTTTTAAACTGATGCTTCTATGCTATATCTCAGCAGGCCTATTTGTTGTGCTGTCTCTTTAAGGGCAGAGAGTCAGTCTCCTACTATCCTCTGGCTCTCCCAGAAGACAACCTACAAATTTTTAAGGTTCCAAATATTTAACTCCACTGATTGTAGAACCACAATTCAGGCCACTCCAGTTTTCAAAGCCAAAATATTATGGGGATTCATCTTCCCAGTGCTGGTCCCCCATGCTTGGGGGACTTCATGGGGGCTCTGCTCCTCCTTTCTCCACACCTGAGGCATCCTTCTCTCCTGTGAGTAGTCTCTTGGGTCCATCTGGCTTGGAACCATATCTCTCTTCTTCTTACCTTCTTCACTGTGGCTTTTTCTCTACATTTAGCTGCAGAAAGTCTATTCTGACAGTCTTCTGGGTGTTTTCTAGCTTATTTACACTGACATGGATGTTATCTAGATGTATCCATGGAACACGGTAAGACCCTTCTACTCTACCATCTTCTGCCCTTGCTTCTGCTCTCTATCCTTAATTTAACATTTCAGGTTAACTAACATAAACCTCCTAATGAATAAAGATTATTTTTAAACCTTTTTTTTTTTTTACCTATTTGCTCGTAACAATGAAAAATATATGAGACAGAAAAATCGACCATTTTAAGTAGTTTCTGTGGAAAAATCACAACAGGTACAACTTAACTAATCCATTGAGGTAACAGCAAAGTTGAGTAGGGTGGTCCCTTGGGCCTGGACCCTCCAGCATCTGGGTCAGTCCAAGTGGAACAAGGGCATAAGCAGTTCTCATTTTCTTTTTGTGCCTGTTGTATAACAAGACAGCAAATGTGGTTTCTTTGTATAAAGGTGATAGAGTGGTCTATTTCAATCACCACCATTCCAGGCTCACAAACTGTGACAGGAGTGCAGCACATCACACTGCTCACTCCAACAGCTTGTAAGGCAGACAGACAATAAAGATTATTTTTAACAACTGTATTATTTATATCTTTCTGCCAAAAAAATATTTGGAAAGTAATACTATTTTTTAGTCAGTGACTTCATGTCTTTAAGTATAATGAGATTTTATTCCAGAGTACAAATAAAGTATACTATTAGAAATGAATTTCAACATTATAGTTTTGGGTAAAGGCTAATAAATCTTCTCAATAGAAGTATACAGTTAATAAAGATATGAAAAAACATGAGTCATATATGTTTGGATAAATCCTAAATACTTGCCTTGCATACATATACCAAGCGAGATAGGAGACAAGGTCATAATTTTTTTTGAATCTTCCATCTATTCTGACAATACATAAATTTCAGAGAACATTTCTGTTACTCTTTTTTTACCTAAAGGTGTTTTTCTATCCTACAATTTTATTTTTAAGAGATATCTGAGTACAGGGTAACCAACTATCTTGCTCCCCAAAGATGTCCATGTTCTGATTCCTAGAACCAATGACTGTATGACCTTACATGGTAACAAGGACTCTGCAGCTGTGATTAAGTTAAGGCTCTTGAAATGGGAAAATTATCCTGGATTATCTGGATGGGCCCAATGTAGTAATCATAAGGGTCTTTAAAAAAGGAAGACAAAGGGATTGAGAAAGACTTGGCAAACTACTGCTGACTTGGAAGATGGAGTAAGAGCCATCAACCAAGGAATGCAGGCAAACTCTAGAAGCTGGCAACGAAAAGGAAATAGGGCCCCCCAGATGGCTCAGTTGGTTAATCATCTGATTCTTGATTTCAGATCAGGTCACTATCTCAGGGTTGTGAGATCAAGCTCCATGCCAGGCTCCATGTTCATTGCAGAGCCTGCTTGAGATTTTTTCTCCCTCTCCTCTGCCCCTCCCCCCACTCATGAGAACATGGGCATGCATGCTCTCTCTCAAAATAAATAATTAAGATTTTTTTTTTAAAGAAAGACAAGTAAATAGATTCTCTCTCTGAAGACTCCAGAGGGAATGCAGCCCTGACAACATCTTGATTTTAGACTTCTAACTTCAAGAACTCTAAGAAAATACCTTTGTTTTCTTTAAAACCATTAAGTTTGTGACAATTTGTTATAGCAGCAATGGAAACTAATGCAGTCACTTCCTCTAAAAATAAAAATTAATGTAGATGATGGTGTAGCATTGCGCTTTCCAAAGAACAATGCCTTCTTACCCCACCCAACTATGTACACCACCTACTCTTATGTATTCCTCTCTTCTTTTGAAAAATATAGTCTTTATTTATCTATAAATTATTATATATTTCTTAAATGTACATACTTTTGTTCTCTTATTTTTTTTGGTTTGTCTTGGGTAAGATAAAAACACATCACTACTTTTTACATTAAAATAAAGAATAGAGCCAGTTCTGATTTGTATAAACCTGTTTATTTGTATAAACCTGTTTCTTCTATCAATAAATGCTACTACTGTTCCATTTCATCAGTGAACTAACTCAGGTAATGTATTTGAAGTTATAAAACAACAACAAAAAATTTGTTGAGACAGGATCTAAAACTGAACCAAGTCATCTGAAAACAATGTCCAAGCTCTTAATCATTAGACAGTTTGTGTTATAAACCTTCTCTATGTAGTATAGTTGTACTGTCTCATACTGCCTAGGATAGGAAATTTACTGTTTCCCATGCCATCGGAAAAAGGAAGGGAAACTAACATTCCTCATAATTTACTTCGACCAAGCAGCTTGCTAATGTTTTATCATATGATCTTATCTGTTTCCCATATCAATCCTGAGGACGTAAGCTTTCTTTTATAAAAATATTTTTAATAAAAATATTAAAAACATTTTTTAAAAACAACTTACTGTTAGGAAGGTAATAAGCCCAAGTCCACACATCTGATATGTAAAAGAATAATTTTGACACAGAGGTTTCAGGAACCTATACTGTTACAGTGGATCAAGGATTTCCAAGCTTTTAAATTCATGAACCAGTAAAATATTGAAAGAAAGAAAAAGAGTGAAATGACATCAAGTGAATTTTTTATTTTGCCAGGTTAAGACATTAGGAAACAAATGAATTAAAACAAGGAGGAATAAGAAAAACAAAGGAAGAGAAGGTTAAGGAAAAGGTTGAGGAGGAGAAAGAAACTACACAAAATATCCTAGCATCTCTCCTAGCCCTCACTTCATAAAAGAAACTATATATTGTACCAAATACTAAAAAGATCACCATCTCAGTATAAAGGACAGTTCTTTTTTATTTTTTTAAAGATTATTTATTTGGGAGAGAGAGAAAGGAGGTACACAGAGGGAGAGTATCTTCAAGTAGACTCCCTACCAAGCAGGGAGCCAGAAGCAGGGCTCTGTTTCACAACCCTGAGATCATGACTTGAGCCAAGATCAAGAACCCGTACTCAACAAACTGAGCCACCCAGGTGCCCCTAAAGAACAGTAGTTTAATTAGTTTCTCCATATAGGCATTTATTTTTCAACTTAAAAGCTGTGGGAGGAACCTCTTCGGCACCAAATGCAGGGACACCTAGATGGCTCAGTTGGTTGGTCGAAGTAAATTATGAGGAATGTTAGTTTCCCATCCTTTTTCCAATGGCACCTGACTCTCATTCACATCCAAATCACCAAAGGAGGACTGGCCTGGAGCCAGGTCTCCACAATACAGGCACCTAACAAGAAAGCATTCTACCTCGTCTTACACTAAAGTTCTTTTTTTTCTCACTTACAAGGAAGAATCACTATTTATCCCTCACTTTTTTTTTAAGTTCAATTTCATCTCTATTTCTAGTTTCAATTGTTGTTTCTCTCATCAGAATCAAATACCTTATGCCTTATTGGAATGTATCCAAAAGAAAGAATTTGTCTCACACACTTATAATAAATATATCTTAGGCATTGACTTGAAAAGATTAAAAGGTTCACTTTATAACCCAAACCTCATCAGTGCTTAATGGGTGAGTGCATTCCATGTGCCTTTAAAAGTGCAAGTTGTAGATTTGTTCTTTCTCATGCTTCAGAATTTACATATATTCCTATATTGCTATAATATAATAATATAAAAGTCTTTTGCTACTAATCATAGGGCTTAAAGTAAGGGAAATGTGTCTTATGAATCTCCACACAGGTTGAGAATAGATAAATACAGTTCTTGTTTTGAAGACAGATTGGACTAATTGACTTAACAGAAAATTATAATTGGCATGGTTTGCTATGTATTAGTCTGTAAAATGTAAAACTTATTGGCCAAGATCATTACCTTCTCTGAACAAATATTGAGCAGTTCCGTATAGCTTAAGCTTATTTAATTTTGATAGCAGTTAATTGCTACAGAATTCTCTTACTCTTAGAAACTTGCACACATTTACTGAGTGCCTTTTGTTTACCTTTAACAACAAAAAAGGTGTACCTACTCTTCTGCAACAATGATACTTATACTGTGCCCTAAGGTTCTGACTGGAAGAATTCTCTTTAGTCAAGTCCTGACACCTATTAGCAAGAAGTTAACATCTGAAATTATTTCTAAATCAAGTAAGCACATTTATGTAAATATAGCTACTACATTGTGATAGAGAGTGAAAACTTGATAGGCTAAACAGTATTACATGAGTTATAAATGTGATTCCAATATCTTGCCTCATTCAGTGCCAAAAAGCACCTGTAAAAATATTTTAAAATAGCTCAGCTTTTATTAGTTTTCACACGCATAATTGAATACAGAAACTCACTAAAAACTACTTCTAGAAGTGTTACCAAAACCATAATTAAAGGAAACATTAAGTGTTCATTGTTCTTCGGATTTAGATTGAAAGTCATAAACTGCATCCTTAACTCATACATAACTCAATCCATCTGTTACACTGGAATTTAAAGCTTTAGTTTTATTCCTTGCTATTTACAAGTATCATTGTAAGGGTAATAAAAGCAATTAAAACCAAAAGATTTTATTTAAAAAATTAGATTTTTTTTAAACTTTTGTCAGATGGTGACATATATTTTGAAAAGATATTCAAAGTGCTCACGGTTTAGAGAAACATACAAATATGCAGCAAAAACAGTGCGGTAAGTGAACTAATACAGGAGCACAAGGAGTGGGGCAATCAATACTGCCTAGGTGAGTGAGGGCAGACTTTACAGAGAAACAGAAATGGTTGTATATTTTAAAGAATACATAAAGATTTGCAAGTTAAAGAGCAAAGAATGGGGGTAGAGAATAGAGAGAAAGGATATTCAAGGCAGACTGGAAATATTTACCACAGTAACATTGTATACCTACGAATCCTCTCTTATTTACTTAGGTGATTTGATTTTTCAGTTTTATATGATTCCATTTTTCCTCCCGCTAGAAAAGTAAGAACTTAACAGTGGTTTCCAACTAACATACAGATACAATCCAGAGCATTTTTTAAAGTGCAAGGGAAATATTTACTGTAACCAGAAGTCTGGGTGAAAGAAAACAATTGGAAACATAATGGTGAGGTACTATTTAGGGATGGTATCTGCATACTGAAATTTTGGGGGAAAAAACACTATATCACTTGACTGTATGTAAATATTTTAATATAATAATTAATAAGAAAAATAATTACTGCAAATTTTACTGCCTAAACATAAAGGTTGAAAATAACTTTAGCAAAATAAAATATCTATAGCAACAATTATATGTATGATATACATGATAAACTCTTGTGGAAAATTCTTCTTTCAAACATTTTATGGCAATAATCATAATAAGGCACATATGTTAATGCGAAAGAAAGTAGCCCATACTTTCCAAATTGCCGTATTGCTTAGAATCTTCAAGGGTGTCTAAATCTTCTAGGTCAAATGCAAAATTGAAATGAAGCAATGCATGAGTGTTGTTTTCTTCTCAGATGCAGTAACATATATTTCTATTAACTTATCTTCATGTGATATTTACGGTTGATGTAAACATTTCAATTACCCAACACATTAACAATTATTCACATCTCTATTATTCATGAATATTAATTAGTCATATAGTGCCTGTTCTGTCAGTGAGGTGATCAGAGATACAAACCCTACTGCTCTCAAAAAAAAAAAATTCAGATATCCTCAGGCTGCCAAAATTACATGGACAATTTCCAGTCGTTCTGTGATTTGAACTCTGTGGCATTTGACCTGTTGATCTTTCTCCTTTTTGAAATATTCCATCACTAACTTCTATAATAGCACAATATTCTGAGTTTCCCTCTACCCTGCATATCCTTCGTTTCCAGCTGCATTTGCAGACTCTTGATTTCCTTTGGCAGATTTCTTAAATCCTAAAATTTCTTAAGTGTCTGTATTTAGTCCCCTTAACATCACACTGTGCCCAATTTTCTGAGAGGATTTATCTATTTTTAAAAAGTCAACTCACCTTTTCCTATAAAAACCACCTTACCCTACGCTCACTATCATCCTTCTCATCTCATCTGCTCTTCTACTGTTCTTCCAGGTTAATGACTGCACCAGTTTTTAGATACCCAAGCCAGAAATTATGGAGTCATTTTGACTCTTCATTCTCTTTCATTCACCCACCCCCCAACCTCCAGTTGTCCACTAAACCCTATGTACTGCTTCTTCCTAGTTCTGGTCTCTAGCATTACTTTACTAGATTATGACATCATTATCTCTGTCTCCACTCCTGCCTCCTTCACCTCATTCTCCACAGCACAATCAGAATGAACTTCCTAAAATATAAAGGGGAACATGTTCCTCTCTTGCTTACAGTCTTCACAAAAAATACTCCAATATATCAGCATAATATATAAGTCAAGCTAACTTTTTCTTCTCCAAACTTACTTCAGAGGTAAGGAGGTTTGGAAGATTTTGGAGCTATTCAAGAAAAAAAAAAAAAAAGAAATGACTATAAGAGGCAGTAACACACAAAACTTTATTGGACAACACTTGGACAGGTTTCATGTGGGGGAAATCTCTCATAGTAGTAGTATGCCCAGATGCTATGATGCAGGGAACCCTATGCAGAAGGGGAGGAAGGCAAGGAACTCCTGAGGGACAAAGGAATTGTAGATGAAACTATGTCTAGGTGATATCTGCTCCCAAGATGAGGAGTCTCTGGATCAGAGTTCCAAGGGGGCAACAGCATCTCTGGGGCTGGGGCTTATGTATTGCTAGCAGTGGTGTGGGATGAGGTTTTGCAAGTTGGGCAAAATAGGCTGGCTCTGAACAGCTAAAAATATGCTTGTATGGAATATTTTTAAAATAATTGGATGTGGAAAAGTTTGAGTTTGGCACTGGCAGGCTTTTGAGTTAATAGGTCTAAGCCTGCAGGAAGAAATAAACAATCTAAGGGCCAATATACAGAGGCCCTTTTTGTCTCATTTATATAACACCTCTCAACACCTCCTGAAAGAATCTCCTTCATCCTGCCTATGTGGCTTTCTCCAAATGAATAATTCACTTTTATACATCTGTGCTGGTGCCCAAAATGTTCTTATGAGACCTACCATTCAGGAGGGGGGCAAAATGTTTGGTAACACAGTTGGGGGCCAGTACTAGATGAAATAAAGCCATTTCAACCTTCATATACAAAGACTATAATGAAAACCTCCTATAAGCCAGTAATATTAAATGTATTAATTATACAAAGTCACTTTCATATAAACGGTTCCACCTCTCCCCTCCTTGCAAACCAAGACCTCTATTCCATCAGTTCTGTCTACTTATCTCAGTCTATAACTTTGCTATTAACTATTCCTGTTTCTACGTCATCTAAACATTTCATAGATATATCTTCATTTGGATCATTGGCAATAATATTGAACAAATTAGAACCAAAATTTAAGTCCCCTGGACGCCACTAGAGACATCTCTCCAGGCTAGCATTAGGACAAATATTTATTAGACACTTTGTACATGATCACCAAAAGTGATGAGCTTATACCTCTGTTATTTTATTTAATCCTCATATTAGGTATGGTAGCTACCTATTACAAGTCTCTTTTTGACAGATGGAAAAAAATGGAGTTTAATATAGCAAGGTGACTCTTCCAAAATCATAAAATTAGAAATTGGCAGTGTTGAAATTCAAACCCAGATTTGATAAGTTTGTTTTTTTCTACCAAAAGACACTGACCATCAAACAGTATTTTCTAAAACCTACTTTATTCCCTTTTGTCAATAGGATTTCCCTGCTTACATCTTCAAAATCCTTAGAAATTCCAGATATGCTATGATAATGATAATTTTATAATGTCTCCCTTAATTGTCAGACACAAGTGTTTCAAAATCTTAGAAATGTGAGGGAGAGAATAAAGGGAGGAAGTAGAGAGTAAACTCTAAGAATATCTGCTTGGGACAAGTGAATTCAGATGTGGTTTGCAAATTATTAATATTAGTGGGATTTAATCTAGTTTAGTCAGGATTAGGTTCCACATTAAGTCAGAGCATAGGAAATGGCAGGGGTGGAGGGGTGGAGGTGGGGCTTAGTTCAAAGCAGTTAGCAAGGCTTTGATAGGCTCTGATCCAGTGACAGAGGTAATAGCTCAAGGTAAGGCTCACTGGAAAAGATAGGATGTCAGGCCCCTGGTGAACTGAGTAGGCAACCATCCATCAACAGGACAAAAGCAGAAGGAAGGAGAAATGCAATGGAGCTACAGAAGTGACCACCCTCCTTCCCAGGACTCTGAAATCTGGATCCAGGCTCCATCACACAGTTGGAAAGACTTGGGAATTCAGGTAAGGATGAGGTTGCAGATGACGGGCCCTGTGACACCACTGTGGGGGTCACTGGGATGAGAAAAGCAGAAAAAAAACAAAGCTAAATATTATAATAACACTGGAATCTGCCTGGGTTTTTTTTTTCCTCCAAATAAGACAAATGAACATTTATTATTAGCATCAACATAGACATGAATAATTCTTAAAACACTGTAGTATTTCTCAGCTAAATCCATGTTTATGGGCATTGGGGAAAATACATTATTTTCTGTCTCCAGAATTTAGAGACATACTTTTACCAGTAGAACAATTACAATTGATTTTAGAAGTTTCAAGGCTTAGGGTCAAAATTTCCCAAAAATATTATCACAAAACAGCAGTTGTTCAATGTTTAAAAGTGCCAGTGGAAAAACCATATCTTGGGAAATTTGTGTACAAACAATAGAATGATTAATTACTTCATTTATTTGGAATGCAAGATACTGGTTAAATACTACAGGAAATGAAACTATTTCCTTCACAAAAGTACTTTACATGCCCATTTTCTTTTTTTTTTTTTAATTTTTATTTATTTATGATAGTCACAGAGAGAGAGAGAGAGAGGCAGAGACACAGGCAGAGGGAGAAGCAGGCTCCATGCACCGGGAGCCCGATGTGGGATTCGATCCCGGGTCTCCAGGATCGTGCCCTGGGCCAAAGGCAGGCGCCAAACCGCTGCGCCACCCAGGGATCCCACATGCCCATTTTCTTGAAAAGCATCTCCGAAACCATTAATCTTTTAAGGAACACTGTTATTTTAAAATATTAACAATTTGTTAGAAATTAATTAGTTTTTAAAAGTTGCTTTTTGTCTTGAATCCAACCATTAATTAAAGATAATATATCCCTTTACAGGGAGGCTATTTATAGAAATCTGTGCTGCTTAGTTTGGTAGAGAATTATGAGTCAGTTGCAATCCCCTTGTGGACCAGTTAGCTGTTTCATGGTATTCTGAGACAATGTACCAAAACCTTATTCTTAGCCAAACATCATGAAGACGAACAAGTCAATAGGCAAAAGAAGAATCATTCCAACAAGAGAACTAGTTGCTATAATGCTTTTGCATGCCTGCCAGTTTTACTGCATTGTACTCTGATACGTTGTCCTGTTGAGACTTTAAAGCAAAGACCAGTACAGAAAAACACTGGAGTCTCCCAGATCAGAAGGCATTCCTGATGTAATTCAGTGGATTAGAAGAAGATCCATATAAAAACTATCAGAACTTCAAAAGCAGACTTTACATAGGCAGGAGAGGGGCATTCCATTTCTTCTAGAACCTCCTAAGACTTGACTTGGGATTTTAAGTAATCTAAACTCATATTAAAATACACCTGGAAAATAGAACAGGATGTTAAATGTATCATTTCCTGTTTTCTCAGAGTTTCAGATGAGGGTTCAGTAACAGAGAAATTAAAAAATAAACACCAAGTATCTTCATACTTTAAAGCAAAGAGTTGGGCTACCTATGCAGGAAGGCCTAAAAGATTTTCTAGCAAATTCTACCCTCAGCCCATCACTCACCTCTTCAGGCTAAATGAATAAAGGCAGATGAATTTATTTGAGAGGTTTTAAAGAGTATGAGTATTGTAAGAATTTCTTTGCAGATATTTGTGAGAGTGTTGTGTATTTTTCCCCTCTTCCGAGGGAAGAGAAATGGGATGCCCCCCTCTTCTCTCAAGCTGAGGAAGAGAACAACTTTGTGTAGCCCAATATATATTCCCTGAAATTTAAGAGAGAAATGGCTGATATTGGTCTCCTTAAAAACAAAGGCTTTAGTTTAGCCAATTGCCCTGAGGCATTAGAGCAAGAAGAGGTGGATAAATTGGTAGTGGCTTGTGCCTTTAAGTCTTGGTGAATTTCCCTCGGGTTGGATATAGACTCCAGACAAAGAAGCTGGACTGATTCATCCTGAATAGGACTCTGCTGAAGAGGAGGGCCTGGAGGCATGAGAGGATGTGGCAGGGATCATTAGAACCTTCCATCAGAATCCAGGGGCCTTGGAGGGAGATTGTAATCAGTTAGCAACAGGCAATATCTTCTGTGTCAAAGGCACTGAGAAGAGACCCTCGTAAGAATTACAAAAGACTCCACAGGAACAATAAAAAAATCATCACTGTGAATTAGCATCATCCAGAAGGCATCAATAACAGATTCATTTGATCAAATAAGACCTTTCTATAATTATGTCTCCTCCCTTTCCTGCTTTAAACTCAGAAGAGAAACATGCCATACAGAATGGCATGAAGAAATAATGGAGAATGAATAGAGCAGAAGATGGAAAAACAGAAAAGACACTGACCTTATTAACCCCTTAAAACTGCAGTCTTCTAAGCCTGACCTGGGGATAGAGAAAAACTTAAAACTGCATTAGTGTGCAAGATAATGTGATTACACTGAAATAAATAGACCTTTCATTGTTTAACAATAACCAGAAATATCATAGCACTTGGTCAAGACCCAGATGCAGTGTAGGAGCTATTTGACAAAGTGAGTCTAATGGAGAATAATGAGAAACATGTTGCCTTCTTTCATATTGCATCCAATTTGTTCAATAAACTGGTAACATCGAGGATCACAGGCACTCTCTGCCCTCCAGAGCAAGGTAGGCGCCTAGGTGAGAGAGAGTCATCACTGTAAGATACTACAAGTGAGGATGAATAGAATCTGCCTTAAAAATCATTTTCTCGGTCAGACCCGGTAGCTCAGCGGTTTAGTGCCGCCTTCAGCCCAGGGCCTGATCCTGGAGACCCGAGATCGAGTCCCACGTCGGGCTGTGTCTCTGCCTCTCTCTCTCTCATGAATAAATAAATAAAATCTTTAAAAAAAATCATTTTCTCTAGCTGCACACTGCTCTATACTTATTTCCTTTTTGTTTGCTCTAATCTTTATTGTCCTATCCTTGTATCCAGTTAGCCCAGAGATTTAAAAGGGTAATAGGATCTCATGCTCCTTAAGGTCATAACATAACTGATGTCAATAACTTAATTGCCAAAGCCAAGGGCTCCTTTCAGTTTTCATGCATGTTCTTGTTTTCACTTTGCAATTATTTGTGTGGCCATTTGTTTAATTGCAGGCTTTTCACAGTAGATGATAAGGTCCCATGAGGATATGACACTTCAGTTCATTGCTCTATATCCAGCTCCAAGCACAATGCCAAATGTAGAGCAGGAGCTTAAAAACTAAATTGTTGGGCAGCCCCGGGGGCTCAGTGATTTAGCGCTGCCTTCAGCCCAGGGTGTGGTCCTGGAGACTGGGGATTGAGTCCCACGTCAGGCTCCCTGCATGGAATGGAGCCTGCTTCTCCCTCTGCCTGTGTCTGTGCTCTCTCTCTCTCTCTCTTTCTCTCTCTCTCTGTCTCTTTGTCTCTCATGAATAAATAAACTAAATCTTAAAAAAAAAAAAAAACCTAAATTGTTAAATAAATGTAAGGTACTTAGGGTTGTAAAGGGTTTTGAATGCCAGGCTAAAGAAGTGTAACTCTATTATGTAGACAATGGAGAGGCACTAAAGACTTCTTAGCTTGTGCTTATTAGGTTTGATAACATGCGGGGATAATTCTGTCAGAATGGTGCAAAACATATGGATGAGAGAAAGGCTGGAGACCTAATTCTGAAATCAGAGGCCACAGAAGCAGATATGTAACCTCCTATAGTATATAGGTAAACTTAAATGAATGTCCAAGCAAGTAAATAAAACAAAAACTGTCTTGACTATTTTTGTTTATTTTGTGTATTGAAGTGTGTGCTGTGTGTCTCTCTCCTCACTTGAAATGACTGACTGGCTGCCTAAACTGATTAAAATCACAGATAATTAGGGATACACAGCCAATAGCTGAAATCATATGGAAGTGGTTTCTGACCTATTGAGTAGGACCTATTGCTGGCAAACTCTTAACTGGACTTCAGTTTTTTGAGTATCTAAAAAGAGCCAGAGCATCTGTCCAATTTCTCTTTCCAGTAATCTTATAACTTTTTACATGAAGAGTCATTAATGTTTCACTTTCTGGACTGAAATAGACGGTAGCCTCTCTGAGCCAGGAAAAATATGTCTGACTAGAAAGACTCTGGCCTCAAGCTTGGGTATCCCTGGGGAAAAAGCCTCAGTTACATGAGAAAAGATCAGGCTACAGGTCAATCTCAATCAGACCATGGTAATTTTTTACACTATAAATAAACATCATCATTCACATTGCTTTCATGTTACCTCTTGCTCTATTTCTGCAACTTCATCTCTTCTAGAAACTCATGTTTATTCAACCCAGTGGATTTACTAAAGCTTACCTTGTCTCATGAGTCATGAAACCATATTTTATAAACTATATGGAAAATGTGCAGTTAGCTTATTTTCAGACAGCCCTGGCCTATAATACAATAAATTCATTTTTCCCCCTGAATTTATTTCAGTAAAGACAGCCAAGGATTCCAAACTCAGCATTATATCCGGGAGACCAAAAGATATATATGCTATTTTCTAGGATTTGAAAACACTAGGATTTTTTTTTAAAAAAACCTCAGAGATTAAAAATTTGAATTTTCAAAATCTTATTTCCACTCAAAATATTAGCACTACATCTATTATGTAACAAAAGCAAGCATTTATAGCCACATATCAGATAATTCTAACAACATGGTATTTATCATTATTCTTTAGGGATAAAAAGGTTAATAAAAGAAATAGTAAAATTAGAAGTGAAATATCTATTAAAAGCTTATCATTGGAATCACAATAATTTTGACACTTTGGAGTACACTGTAGATGATTTTTATAGCATGGGATTGTCCAAACCAAGTATGTCAGTGCTTTTATTCACTATCCTTGGTACAGTGCCTGGCTAGGCACCAAATATTTATTAAATATTAGTGGATTTATAAACGAATGAGAATAGATGAATCTTTAATTTGATATAAATAACTTAAAGGTAGTGTGAGATTGTGTTTTTCCCATACTTTTTTACTCATAATCTACTATATCTGAAGGTGATGCAAAGTTCACCCTCTGGGTCCCTGAGTGGCCTACTCTATTTTGATGGCCTAAATGCCATTTATATACTGACAAATCCCACTCGAGGTGGACCTATTCCCTGAACTTCAGAATTATGTTTCAACTGTCTATGAAAACACTTCTACTTAACTGTGTGTATGTATGTATGCACATGAGTGTGAGCAAACATAATGTATACAAAACTGAATTCTTGATTTCTAATCATCCTCCAACCACCTGCCTCTCTTCATTCTTATTCATATTAGCAAATGATAACTTCACATCTCAGATGAAAGTCTTGAGGTCATCGTTGACTATTTTTCTCACACCCTACATCCAACTCATCAATCAACAAGTCATCATGCTCTACCCTCAAAATATATCCTGAATCAACCACTTCTTCCCACTTCAGTACTAACCCTTCTTATCCAAGTTAAATTATCCTCCTACAGACTATTGCAATAGCAGCCAGATGTTGATCCTGCTTTTCCCACCACCATCCCACCCTATGGAGATCCTTGTAGGACTTAAGTCAGATCATGTTCTGATTGGGCTCTCTCCTCCCATACCTTCCCATCTCACTGTGAATTAAATCGAAGCCCATACTTCAGCCTACAAAGCCCTACCCAAGTTCACCAGCTACCTCTCAGATCTCTCTTCCATGTTACCCCTGATTTTCCTACAATCAGGAGTGATTGTATTGGCTCTCTTGCTGCTTTTCAAATCTACCAAAAAATGAACCTGCCTCATGGCTGTTGTACTTGCTCTCTCCTCTGGTTGGCATGCTCTTTATCCAGGTGTTATTAATGTGGCTGTTTTCACTGAATTCCGTCTCACCTCATCAGATCACCCTAAAACAAACTAAGTCAGGTCACTCTCAATCCTATTACACTGCTTGATTTTAATCCCTATCACTATCACCCCTTGAAATATTTGTCATAATTGCATAGGAATCATTTGTTTGTTTTCTATTGCTTTACAGTGGAACATAAGCTGTAAGAGAATAGCCTGATAGCAATCTGTAGATTCTTACTCATCTTTGAATATCTCATGTTTATATTTGGTATAAATAGCTACTCAGTAAAGGTCATTACTGACCTTTCATTCATTAAATGAATGAATTTATTTTCAAAATAAGTCTACTAAGGGAGCAGTTAAAGTAATAGAACCAGATGAGATCCCGCAGAGCTAAGAAAAAGAGTCCATCTTGCTTTTGCTTATGCGTGTATATAGCTTAGAATCAAAGCCCACTCTACATCCTAGCTCCAAAGGAACAACTCCTCCCTTGGCAGTATATGTCAGATGGCCCAGCTATACATTTTGGACAAAGCTATGCTCTCAGTTTGTCTTCAATCTGACCACAATCGTAATAGGTTAATGATTTCTCCAGATCCGTTGAGTTTTCAGAATCTGATTTGCTAGCTTCCTCTGACCATTGCTGAAAAGTCATTTTTTCATGGAAAGATATCCTGCCTTGACAAAAAGTGGATGGAAGCTTTAGTCACTTTATTTATCTACTACTTTTCTGCATCTGAAGGTCATGCCACACTCATCTTAGTGAGATTATGTCAAAATATATCAAAATGCTCATTTATAAGATTAATTTGAAACAAGAATTATATTTTACAAAAACTTAAGAAGCTACCAAATCCTATTTTTAAGGTATATATGAATGTCTAGGGTGTTGACCAGTACCTTCTTTCTCTTTTCATGCTCAGTTATATACTCTGAACAATTCTTAGGAAAAGGCTTTTGTTTTTAAAAACATTGCACAAAAGAAACATAAATAATAGTAATTATAATCTGAAATTACTCTCCCTCCTTCAAAAAAGAATGTTTTAGGTTGTCTTGCTGTCTACAAATTCAATGTTGTGGAAAATATTAGTACATGTGAAAATACTTGTACAAGGACTCTATTGGAAATTTACTTTCTTTGTTGTAATTAATGATCCACAGAGTAACATTTTCTTTCTATAAATTAGAGTAGGACTACCTTTCAGGAAAATTTTTACTGTGAAATAAAGCCACACATACACAGGTACTCATGCAGACAGTTCATCAGGAGGAACCTCTGTCCTGACCCAGGCCTGACCAATCAAAGTATCATATCCTAAATGTAGTGATAGGTCCAGAAATAGGCATGTAACCCAAGAATGAGAGCCCTTTCCTTGAAGTGATCTTTTCAGACCTTAAAAGAGAAATGCTCTCTCTTCTGAAGTAGCTAAACCCAAAGGAGCCAACTGCCTAGCTGCATTGAGGTGACCATCAGGCAGGTGACCATCGAGGTGCTAACTGGTTGCCACCTTCTCAATTTGGAATAATCCTAGAAATTCTCATGCTTATCAAAGAAGAATGCCAAAGCCACTTGGAAATAAGCAGTAAATTTAGATTGAGGGTCAATTTTCTGACTTTATTCTTTCACCTTTTCCCCATTAGAGATATGTGGGTCAATGATTTGCAAGTTCATTGATGGTAATATTTTATATTTGCAACTTTGTTTTCCTTTTCAGTTTTTTTAGAAGATTTTACTTATTTATTTAACAGAGAAAGAGAGAACCAGGGAGCACAAGTTGTGGGGGACAGCAGATGGAGAGGGAGAAGCAGGTTCTCCACTGAGCAGGGAGCCCAAAGGGGAAGGGGAGGCACTCGATCCCAGGGTCCTGAGCTGAAAGCAGACGCTTAGCCAACTGAGCCACCCAGTGCCCCTTCCTTTTGATTTTAGTGCTTTGCTTTTTAATTTCAAATAGTAAAACTGAGGCAGACTTTATAGTTTATCTCTCTTAGATGGCATTAGTTCCTGGAGCTATAGATAAATTAGGAATTATTAGAGGAAACATATAAAAGCAAGATGAGATGAGAAAGAAGGGTGTGAGTGGTGGTCTCTCGGTGGGCATTTAAGAACGAGAGTGAGAAGGTCATCCCAGTTTCAGCCCTTCAACTTACAGCTGGGGCTCCTGAGAGGACATAGGGCTCTCAACCAATGTCAGATAGTTAATGGCAACTCAGCCTCCTCATTAATAGCCTTTTATGGAGAAAGCCCATGTGTAGTTGAAAACAGATGAGGCCAACTCCAGAAGAAAATGTAACTGAAACATAGGCTGGACAAGGAGAAAGAGGCAAGTGGAAATGGGAGTAAGAGAAAACATCCATGACTCTCAATCAGTTTGTGCTTGTTACAGTTCCATCCCCAGATTCAAATGCCTCCCCAGACTCTTTTTTTGATTAAAGTTAATTTGGATTAGGTTTGTGTCACCCCAACTATGCTGTTTTGGGCCACGTTTAACTCTCTCTCATTTTGTGTCTCTGTAAAATGAATACAATAATATGCTAATCTCATAAGGTCCTATGAATAAATAAAGTTATCAAGATGATGTGCTCATCGAGAGCTGGTATAGTTTATGGAAGGTACTTATGCTTAATAAATGTTACTTGTCTCCTTTATTTACTGAGCCTGGTGGTAGATGTAAAAATAAAAATAGCACTTCTGATAGGACCGTTCTTTTTAAAAGAAAATAGATATGAATGGTTATCTACCAACATTGCTGTATTTTGCCCGACTGTTCAAGTTGAACCAAAGCCCAGCCAGACTATCCTTCAAAATGCACTATAACTCGAGAATCCAGGAAATAACTGTCTCTAAATACAAACCAATGCACACCCAAAAATGTTCATTTTTCTCCTAGAAATATTTTTTGTTATTACCATATAGATGAGTACAAAAAGAAAAGTTTACCCAAACATATGAGTCGATATACTGTTTGAGATAAAAAAGAAAAGAGAGAGAGAGAGAGGCTTTGAAGTCACTGGAAAAACAAGAGTACCCTTTACACATTTCTTACAGTATCTGAGTGAAGCCAGAAATGCCTTGGGAGTCCAGGTATGGGCTACTGTGTATCCGAGTGGGCAGATATCCCCTTAGTCAGGAGTAAGAAAATCTCTCTGTTCTTCTTTAACAATATCTTTCAAGCCATGAGAGAAAGAACTCACCAGGCTTGTGTCCTCTACAAAGTTTGCTAAATATGGCATTTATTATTTTACAGCATTTTACCAAGTGCTTAGTAACCAAGTTTAGTCAACCTTTGTTTTGGTTGGGACTGGATAACACAAGCAAACAATTTGGAGAATATATATTTTTTCATATACATATATATGTATATATGTATATATGTATACAAGAAACAGCTTATTCTGGCATTATTTGCTGATTTTGCCAACTTGAGGGAAGTTGATTTTAGTCAATGAATAAACGTTTACTCAAGCCTTGCCATGGCCATGGGACAAATGATGTTCTAGGGAAGGTTTGCATCTAAGATTTATATCAGGAGGGAAAAGCTACCCATTTAAATTATTATTAAGATATATATAAAAATGAAGAAAGTCCTGAATTCAAATCCTACAGAATAAATAATAAAACACTTATGCATGTTACTCATTGTCCTACTTAGCTAGCTATTCATGGACAGAAATAAGAATAAACTGATACAAAGTCTATCTTCTTGAGGACAAGGATTAGGTCTTCTTTGTCTGTGGAGCAGTGTTGTGCTTAGGAGCCAGTGCTCCTAATTCATATCCAGTGCTGCTCATTACTAGCTGTGTGATGTTGTGGTCCCTTAACCTCTCCATACCTGTTTCTTCATGTATAAAAGAATAATGTTAGAACCTTCCTCATGGAATCATTGTAAATAACAAATTAGGGATGCCTGGGTGGCTCAGTGATTGAGCATCTGCCTTCAGCTCAGGTCATGATTCTGGGGTCCTGGGATCGAGTCCTGCATTGGGTTCCCTGAGGAGAGCCTGGTTCTCCCTCTGCCTGTGTCTCTGCCTCTCTCTGTGTGTGCCTCTCCTGAATAAATAAATAAAATATTTTTAAAAACCCACAACCAATTAGATATACTATAGAAGTTATTTAGAACAGCTCCTGGCACATAAATACTATAAATATGTTAACAACTAGTACAGCTATCATCATCCACCTCCTCCTCCTTGTCATCATTATCTGAATCCTCTCAAAGTAGGTACAACAGTGTCTACCACATTATAAGTGCTCACTAAATATGTATTGGCCAAATGAATGATGAGTAGACATTTCAAATCAAAGGCACAGTCCCTACCCTTCATTTACTGTATTTGGAGTGACTAAGATGGTATTTAAAAGGATTTGAACTTTGATATCAGATGACTTGATTTCAAATCCTGAGGGGACCACTTCATCCATATATTAAAATCATTTGACCCCCCCTGCCCCCCGCCGGAGCCTCTGTTTCCATAGGCAGTGACAATTAGCTGACACCTATGCCAGGCACCATCATAGTGCTTCATGACAGATGCTCAAGAGATGTTTCTCCCTCTGCCATCTTCCCTCTCAAAAGGTAGTTACCAATTTAGTGACAGACACAGTAAGATTTCTGGTACTTAGAAAAGGGAGGATCAGAAAAGATGAATCATGGGGGAAGTCTGGGAAGCTTTCTTGGAATAGATAACCCAGAATTGGATCTAGAATGGTGAGAGGATGTCAACATTCTGAAAAGGAGGGGAGGAATGGTGTCATGGGAGCGAGGCACAAATCAAGAACTGGAGCACAGGTAACCACTTTGGCAGGAGCAGGGGGCTGTGTAAAAATCATTAAAGGAGAAGACAAGCACAAATGATAATATTTGTGAGTTTGAAATTTGAAAGTCTTCTTTAGGAAATAGGAAGTCTGCTGGACCCTTGAGCCCAGATAGGTGTGCACATGGTGCATGGGAAGTTCAGTCAGCTAGCTGTGCACACAAAGTTGAGGCAAGACTGACAGAAGTAATTGCACTAGATGATGAGATAGTCTGAAATTGTGAAGTGGGAGAAAAGCACAGAAATAAGATGCATCATCTCTCAAACAGAGTCAGGTTGCTGAATATAAGGGTAGAGGGAAGAACAGAGCCATTTTGAGTCAGAATAAAGAACAACAAAGTAAAAAGGAGAAAAAAGACTTTAATTGGAGATCTGACCCTGCTGAAGATCGAAAATAAGACTTTTCCATATCTTTCACAGAGACTTATAAGCCAAGAAACTATTGATTTATCATTTGTTACGCAAAACAGACTTTCAATATGTGGATTAAGCAAAATGTTAACTGATAACCAAAGTTAGGACAATGCATGTTTCTTGGTTCTAAGAAATCAAATTGCAGCCATTAAGTAAATAGTATCTGCCCAATGTATATTATATTATGCCTGTAAAGGAAATAATTTTCCTGATGTCTAAAGGAAAACAAATATTTGGACAAAGTATTTTTGAAAGGATATGAATTTGAATTACATTAGAAAGTATTTTAATTGCAAAACAATTTGCATAAATAAGCACTAATCTATCAAAATTCTTTTTGCAATCACTTATTCATTACAGATTTAATAGTCAATTTCCTGAGAAATGCCAGAAAGATTGGCTTGTCACATAAGTCGCACAGATGGCCAGTGTGTATTATAATCTGTTTGCCCAAAATTATCTCAACCACTTTTACCAAATTAGTGCATTAATTATTATTTTTCTTTTTTTAGAAAATCTAGACCCCACTTAATAATTCATTCAACCAACACTAAATGTCCGCCACAAAGTGAAAGGTGACAGTCCCAGGTTAATGGACTGGGTAATGGACAGTCCTTCCAAGGGTCTCTGACTCAAATTGTAAATAGGATCTTAGTTGTTTAATTGAGGCTCTTCTACACAATGAAAGTGGAGATAAGTGCTTTCTTAATTTGCAGAGGCAAATGGTACTGTTTACTTCTTTAGAGCTGTTAACATAGCTAGGGAAATTTGGGAATTTGAACAAGGCAAACTGATTCTGTTTTCAAGAGTAATTATTTCATTCTTCTCCTTCCCTTTACAAACTCTTTAAATTGAACTAAGTAAGTTTAATTCTATAAAAAATAATTATTCATTTAAGCTTTCATATGACTTCTTTATATTTTTAACTTCCTAAAACTTGTAACTTCCTCTATAGTGACAGGAATGATGCATGCTATATCCTAGAATTTAGGAAGACTGAATATTAAAAAGTTATACATAAAAGCTTGGATTTGAACCTCTATTATAAATATAAAAATATGAAAAAATGCATTTGATATATTTTACCATGTGTCACCTTTCATTTGCAAATTATTCACTATTATCATTCTAAGTCAATTCTGTCTTAGGAGAACAGAAAATGTAGTGACGTGTGGCTCCTACAAACTTGAAAATAGCCTACAATGTTAACATATTAATTTAGATTATCAACATCACCACTATCATCATTACTAAATTAATATGTTCCGGTCACTACATGCGTTATATACAGTATCTTATTTCTCACAACAATGCTGGGAGGTACAATATATTATCTCTATTTTGCAGATGAGCAAACCAAGGCTTAGGAAGATCAAATAAATTGCTCATGGTGGTACAGCTTATCAGAGTTGGGGTTCAGTCTTAGGCTGTGTGACTCCACAGACCACAATCCATAGTTATGCTGCCTCTTGATATGATTTTTAATATTTTATTAATCAGAAAGCATAACTAAGATAAGATGGAGCCCTGACTCTAATTAGGAGGAGGAAAGGATTCTATGATTTCTACTCGGAGCTACATGTAAAGGTATAATTTTAGAGCATGCCAGATTGGACTACCTAGTAATTATCCAACTTAGTGAACAGAACTATAGTAGGAAGATTTTCTAAACAGACCTTTCAGCAAAAATACAAGTTTCCTAAGTAAGCCCACACCCGTCTGACCGAAAGCAAGTTTCACAATCATTTCCATTGGTCTTGGCTTTCAAATCCATTGTGTGTCTTCCTTTCACACAATGGAAATCTGTGTAATATGCATACAAGTTCCTGGTAGAACTTTTACAAAAATATTTTTGTAAACAGCTTTGGAAAAAAATGATAACTCATTTATTTTTCAAAATGTTTCATGCAAAAAATATTTCCAGTTAAAATCAGCACCTCTCTCCAATAGATGTTGTCATCTAAAATCTTATTTTACATATTCATGAGACTTAGAGGATATTCTGCTTTCTGGATTTGTTTTCTTTCATGAAATTACCACTGCATTCAATGTTTGAATGAAATAAAGGCAGTATATTTGCAGCCCTAGAACCCAGGTGTATACCAAACTCTCATATTCCACATTGTTGCTCTGAACCACTGACCTCCCTCTTCAAGAAGAGTATGTTGTTAAATACACAAAGGACACCAAATGTTTGCAGGGAAAAGTGAAAAAACTTGAAGGATTTTTCAACATCCACTAATAGCCTATATGTTACAAAAAGCTTTGCATCCAAAATAAACTCTGACATTTGAGAATAACAGCCTAATATTAATCAGAAATGGAGTCCCGGCAAAGCTATCTACCAGCAAACCTCACACAGAACACCAACATTCAAGATGGGGAAAAAATGTCACTTATTTTTCTGATTCTATGTTCTTACAAGGTTTAAAAAGCTAGTGAATTATATACCCAAACTATTTTCTAAGAATATAGCTCATAAAAAAGAATATAGTTCATAAGAAAAAGACTATAGTTCATAAAGAACTAATTCCTATACAGCTGATATTTATGGGCACTGATTTAGTCAACGTGAAGCATAATTTAAACTTTTGTCTTGCTTAAATTGAAGATCCAATGCTATCACCCTGCTGCTTTCCCAATCAGAATCATTATACTCCAAGCACAAGCAACTTGTGCACTGGTGGATGACTTAGTTGCCACTAAGTGTTACTTGGAAAACATTAAAAAAGAATAATTAGCCTAATAGTTTTCTTCAGCTTACTGGTTCCTGATATTCCACCATTACCAATCATTAAAAGAAAAATGTCCCCTTCATTTTGTCCTCTTTTAAGATGCAAATATTCTTTAAGGCACAAAAAATTTATTCCCTGTAACACTTTCTTGAGAATCCATGGATTTCTCTTTGCCTTAACAAGAGAAATTCAGGCTCCAGATGGAGCAATGAGTTTTGGGAAAGGACTCTAGGATGGAGGCCAGTAGTAGAAAGAGGCAAAATGAGGTGCTGGATTCAATAACTTTATAAACGTTGTCTATAATTTTCATGAAAGCCCTAGAGGGTGCATTTTATTTGCATTTGACAGACAAGTAAATAATGTTTGAGAGTTTCCAAACCAAAACCTGTCTTTATTCAAAATTCATGTTCTTTCCCCTTCCATGGTAAACTACTATTAGAAGGAGATAGTATACAGAGAGTGATTGGAATGGAGACCTATATATAATCAACAAGGAAATTCCCTATAAAATTAAGATGCTTTTTTATTTGTCTAAAGTCACATAGGCAATTAACTGAATACCTGACTGCTCATAAAATTCTTAAGAGCTTTATAGAAATAGAAAATAATACAGGATTTTGATTCAGAAAAAAAGGGATAAAGTCTCAGACTGTCCATGTGTAACTTTAGTATGTTAATCTGAGTCTCAGTTTCCCTTAGGATAATCTCATAAAAGTATTATTTTTTAATATTTTATTTATTTATTCATGAGAAACAAAGAGAGAGAGGGGTAGAGACACAGGCAGAGAAGCAGATTCCATGCAGGGAGCCTGATGCGGGACTTGATCCCAGATCTCCAGGATCACGCCTGGGCTGAAGACAGACGCTCAACTGCTGAGCCACCCAGGTGTCCCTGTATTATTTTTTATACAACTTAATTTTACTATATTTGAAAATCTCTCAAAGACCACTCAAAATTTATAGTTCCAAAATCTTTGTCACACCAAAGAGCCAAGTACAGGCAATATCAAACAATTTGAAGAACTATCTAAAAAATTGACATGTTTTTTAAAAATTTTCTGGCAGAAGAGTTAGGTAACTTGTGCAAGGCTGTATTCACTATCTGACTGCATAATATGTATTAACTTTCAATATATTTTCCACTATAACATATACTAAAGAATATGAATATATAAAGTTTGTGTATGTATTTATATACAAGACTAGATTTCAAACTCTACTGGAGAAAAAAAAAACATGGGATAAAAAAATCCAGGATGCCAGATACTCTATGTAATTTGGAATATCCTTTTATACTTACCTTTGCATTTGTGTTTGACACTTTTTGTAACTTGCACCATTTTGAAACAGTAAATCACACTATAAAAATGACAGTATAAAGTTGAAAAGTTATGTTGCTTTCTGATCCTCAAAAAGATAATCTTATACTGATGTAAAGTGTAGCCTAAAATAAATTGCAGTAATCTAGCATTTATTTTAGTTATCTTTCCCAGATTTAAAAAGTAATCAGAAATTTCTGCCATATAATTATCTAAAGGATACAAATATTCCCTTAAAAATAAGGAGACAATCAGGTTAATAGCAATATTGTGGGAAAGTAGTTAATTCCTCCAGAATTGTTACATCATTTTCACTGACTGCCTGAAAGCAAGTAACCTGCTCAACAGGAGAGCTTATAGGGGCAGGGAATAGAGAAGAATGGATTGGAATACCCTATGTCTAAGACTCATGACATTCCACATTTAGTGGTATGAACTCGTCAATTAAATAGTAAGAGACTGATGACTCAGTAATGCTAATTTATTAAATATGTTTTACTTAGAAACATACTGCACTGAATTTTAGTTGAAACTATGTAGTATTGATTCATGCTGTGATATCCTCCAGATTATCTACATAAGGCGTGTTCCTGAATGTCAGACATGGTCACCCATAGTTTATTAGGCTGCAGACAATCCCTGCCCCCAGCGACGGGTCACAGCTCTTCCTACAATAGTTCCTATGTTCTCTTCTGGTCCTTGGAAATGTCTGTTAGTGAGAATGAAGCTCACTATACCTGAAAGTAACACAAAAATTTTCAATAAAATAAAATCACTCAATTTTAAACATCTGCTCTCTCTTTTGACTTCCCTCTCTTAGACTGGTTGAATTGTTATTATTCTATTTTACTGGTTCTCTCATTTCCTGGATAAATTTACCCAGATGTTTGGACATTTTTCTCTATCACCCACACTTGCTCACTAACCAAACTCCAGTTTGTCCAACTTCCATGAGGGTTCTCTCTAGAGGCACTTCAAATAAAGAGTTCTTTAGAACTAGAAATAGATTTTTCTCTTCCCAGTAAGGAAATAGTTTCCTTAGTGATGAGATAATCATTTGTTTTTAATGAATAGAGTTATTTTTCCAGGGAATTTTAAATGATAACATTTAAAACCACATTCAGTCTGAAATTTCTCATCCTATCATCTTCCAGTCTGGGTGAATCATGACAGAAAAAATATTTCTTCTATCAACATGTGAGACAATTCCTTCAGAATGAGCCTGACCTAGATTTCAGGTGGTAAAGGAAACTAATGAATTTACTGAATTTACTGAAGAAGAAAATCAAATATACAATCATTAAATTATCCGTGTCTTCGTCAATCTGTCTTAGAAGCATAGGTAGGACTGAATGAGACTTCTCAAAATGTTTGAATATTTGAAGTAATAATTTTAAGAATAAATTTGGAATATAATAAGAAAAATAAGAAAAGATAAGATAAAATAATAAGATATAATAAGATAATAAGAAACCCACAAGAAAGCAAATACAGATCACAAATAACTCCCTTTTAAAAGGCACAATAATAGGGGATCCCTGGGTGGCTCAGCGGTTTAGCACCGCCTTCAGCCCAGGGCATGATCCTGGAGACCTGGGATCAAGTCCCACATCAGGCTCCCTGCATGGAGCCTGCTTTTCCCTCTGCCAATCTCTCTCTCTCTGTCTTTCATGAATAAATAAATAAATAAATAAATAAATCTTTAAAAATAAAAAATTAAAAGGCACAATAATAGAAGTCACCAAATGTGGAATGCCAAATTCATTTAATGCTAACATTCAAAAACTCCAAAAATCAGATGGTGATATAATCCCACATCTCTATAATATGGTACCAATTGAAAATAATGATAGAATCATTTAAAATAAAGGTCTAGCAGCAAAATTTATATAGGTCCAAAAAAAAGTGTTTGTCTTAAACACAGTGTATTTTAATTATACTTAATTTAAAATAAATATTCTGCTTGGGGCCACATGAAATGCTGGAAAGATTTTGTCACTGCATTGCATTGAAATTATATAAGTCCTTTGATATTGAGGAACATTTCTTATTTATATGTGCACCACCAGACGTAGAATAGTGCCTGCCTCACAGAACAATGAAAACCACCTGCCCTAGTGTCCACTGCCTAAGTGCATACTCACAGACCTCACTCCTCATACTCCAAAACAAACTTTAGGCTGGATCAACAAAACGTAAAGTTTTAACAAGTTCTCCAGATGTTTCTTATGCACACTGCGGTTTGATAGCTACTAACATAAAGACCTACTCAATAAATGTTTGGTGACTTTAAGGCACCAATGTGTAGAATGTACAAGAAGTACATTCAAATTTACCATTGGAAAAATGTTACCTGGATACTAAGCCCAATATCTTCCCTCAGAGAGACTGATAACACTAAATCACCATATTTTTCATTCTTGTTTTCATTGATTAATATCAAAAATTCAAATTGTATCTGTTCCACCTCCCAAATCCTGTCACTCAGGAATCTCCTTTGTATAATCAGAAAATTCCTTTGAGTATTCAATCTCTTTTTCTAGCTTTCCCTTCTCCATGCTAGCCTTAATTTGCCTGAAGATATCCATTTCTCTGCCACCCTTTCAAGTGATGGCTCAAATCAAGTACCTCAGGATGCAGAGGGAATGTTGGTATTATGAACTGAATGTTTAGGTCTCCAAAATTCATATATCATAGTCCAGTGTGACGGTATTTGAAGGTAGATTTGAGAGATAATTAGGTCATGACAATTGAGTCCATCATGAATAGGGTCAGTGTCCTTATAAAAAGAGACATTAGAAAGCTTTCATCCTGTCCCTTTGCCATGTAAAGATAAAACAAGAAGGTGGCCCTCTGCAAGCCATGAAGACGGTCTTCAACAGGAACTGAATCTGCCAGTATCTTGATCTTGGACTTCTCAGCCTTCAAAACTGTGAGGAAAAGATATTTGTTCTTTAAGCCACTCAATCTAAGATGTTGGTATCCTAATGGTCCTTCACTGCCACTTCCAGACTAATAAAGAGGCTGGGGCTGTTAGCCAGGTGAGAGATGATGTCAATTTAGACTGGAATTTGCAGCCCTGGGGCTAGTGAAATGTGCTTAGCTTGAGGTATCAGTGTTCCAGAAGACTCAGTGCTAAATTCTCTTTGAATTCTGTACCTTCTCTTTAGGTGGGCTCATCCATTTCCATTACCTCAATCACCACCTGCATTTGGATGATTTACATTTACCTTTACATTTCCTACTATTATCTGTCCTTTAAAATTTAGACAATTGTTATAACCAATTGACTATTTGGCATCTCCATTCAATTTTCTCAAAATCACTTCAAAATCACCATTTTAAAAGTTTAAGTGATAATTTTCTCCCCCCAAATTTAATCTTTTATAGTGTTTCTCATTATAGAAATGGCACCACTGTCCATCCAATTGTACAGTGGTCATGGGCTCCTTATATTCTCTTATCTTCCTACATATAGTCTATTAGCAAGTCTTGTTTTACCTCCTAAATATTAGGCTTTTCTGCACATTTCACCAATCCCCTGGTCATTGTTTTCTCCTGCAATAGTTTAATAGCCGGTTTCCGTAAAAATCACTTTTATGGGGGGCGGGGGGAGACCCGGACTCGCAGAATAAATATTGATGTGGCAAAAAAAAAAAAAAAATCACTTTTATTCCTCTAGTTACTTTTCCACAGTACAGTTAAGAGTGATCCTAACAAATGTCAACGGCTTTTCACTGCTTTTATGATAAGAACTTAAATTTTGAATGTTGTTACAACAAGGTCTCAACCTACATACCTTTCTAGTCATATTTCCTATCAGCACTACCATTAGACCCAGAAGAGGGACCTCTGCTGAACCCCACATTTTAGACATTTTTCCATATCAGAAACACATGCACACACACAAGCACACATATATATGTGCATATACAAGACATACTAAGAAGCACATGGGAGCTTCTGTCACTAGAATAGGAACCTAATTCTGCACAGTGCAAATCATTTCCTTAAAAATCTACTTCATGATTGACACTCATGATTGTTATTCACGATTGATACTCAAATGTTGAACATTTCTCCACATCTCCTCCACTATGTCTTCAAAACAAAAGGCAATGGCCTCCAAATGCCATGAAGATTTATAGATAGTTTACAACCACTGCTAATGGCAGAACACTGCCTGTGAATGCAGAGAGGATTTCAGCAATGCAAACTCTTAGATAAGAGGTAAGTAAATCAATTAATTAGTCATACTCTCTTCTCTGATAGCAAGAATATAATAGATTGATGTATCATTTTGCAATATTTGAATATTTTATAAATATTTCTCTTGATAGGCTGTACCTACATGAGGGCAGGGGTATCTTTTTTTTTTCTTTGCCCATGCTAGTGTATAGCATTACCACATACTGAATAATGAATACTTGTTGATTAGATAAAGGAATAGATTTAGAATAAGACGGAAGTGGTGGAGGACCTTGGGCAAGTCATTTTAACCTATCTCTTAATTTATTATCTTAAAAGAGGATAGCTACCTTATAAGGTTGTTTATGACTGTAACAACATAATGCCATGAAGAATACAAGAACCCTGCACATGGTGATTCAATGAATTATAAAGGATGATGTTGCTCTTCACATATCCATGAGTTCCCAGATCCTACCACATGTATTAATGCTGTGCTTATTTTTCCAAATTTTCAGAACAGATTGCCTGGAAACTAAATCGTAGTGTGCAATTACACTGGAAAAATAACTTGATACCTCTTTTGTTATTTCTGCCAGATTTTGTTTCAAAAGATAATAAATAATAACGAATCAGTACAGCTGAATTTTAATTACAGAGAAGGCATTTTATTGAATGACTCTATCGGGCTGACACAATATTGATCCTATTGCCTCCCTTGACTCCTCATTTATAACTTAAAACTTTCATTCTCTTTTGTTTATTTGCAGATGGCATTTGAGAAGTATATCAGAAAATCACATTTGAAAAAAAGAAAATCACATTTGAAATTATATTCTTCATTGGAAGGCATGTATTGTTAATTACTGTTACGTTTACCATACTGATCTTCCAACATGATTCTAACTACATTTGTCTGAATAGATATCGCTTCCAAAATTCTGGCTCTCAGTTCCTCGATCCCCTTTCTCCTCCAATAACTTCATCCTTCATACTGCCTCAACCACTCACTCTCATGGTCATAGCCTAGAAATTGTCACTACCAATGTTTATAGACCTACCAAAATCTCAATTTCTAACTATTCTTCTCCATCCTCAAAACTCCAACATTTTGCTGCCTATCCTCACACTAATTGGTGCCCTTGCTTCCTTTTGCTCTGAAAAAATAGAAGTATTCCTTTATTGTCTTTTCAACACAGCAGCTAGATTGATCTTGTTAGAGTGTAAGTCGGATAATGCCATTCCTTTGATGAGAAACTACTTTCATGTCTTATCATGGTCAGTACAAAAGCCATACCCTATAAAGCCTAAGAGTAAAGTGTTTAAAAAGTACTATTAATAAGTGGACTAGGACAACAGGCATGAATCAGGAATCTTCCAAGCAAACTGAGAAGTATATTTCACCCACCTGGGTCTTAAACATTCTCCAAGATATCTTCTCCATTTGTTCTCTCACCTCCTTCAAATCTAGTCCTTCTATTGGGCCACTATCTAAAACTACCATATACCTAATCTCTATCTTCTTTTTCCTGTTTTTTTCTTCTCTTTAGCCATTATTGCCATCTACTAAACATTTTACTTACTTATTTTGATACTGCTGTGTTCCAACACAAGTATGTAAGTTTCCTTTGGGCAGAGATGTGAGAGAGGGGCTTTTTTTAAAAAATTCTAGAACTGGGATGGCTGGGTGGCTCAGCGGTTTAGTGCCTGCCTTCAGCCCAGGGCATGATCCTAGAGACTTGGGATCAAGTCCCACATCAGACTCCCTGCCTGGAGCCTGCTTCTCCCTCTGCCTATGACTCTGCCTCTCTCTCTCTCTCTGTGTCTCTCATGAATAAATGAATAAAATCTTTAAAAAATAATAAAATTCCAGAACTGGAATAATATAGAAGACTAGAAGGCCTTCAGTCAACATTTACCTTTGAGTCTGACTGAAAACAATGAAAGTTCTTTCTCAGCTCAGGCAGTCTCACTCATTATCATGGTCTATTGTCATAAGAATCAACTTTCAGAATCTGAAATATAGACTGAATAGTCCACTATAAAAATAATGTAAAACATGAGGCTGCCCACATTCCTTGGCTTGTGGCCCTTTCAATGGCATCACTCTACTTCATCATTACATCTCTTTTTCTGACTCTCCTGCTTCCCTCTTTTCCTTATAAGAACTCCTGTTATTATATTGGGACCACCTAGATAATTCAGGATAACTCCCCATCTGAAGAGGCTTAATTTAATCACATCAGCAAAGTCTCTTTTGTCACGTAAGGTAACATACAGAGTCTGAGGAGTAGGATGTGGACATTTGAAGGGGGGATTATTCTGCTTTTGCAGAAACCATGTGGAAACACTTCAGAATCATTCACTCCACTACCAAGGACAGAGAACCTGAGACACATTACAGTGATTTCTAGCCCTGAGTATTGTTTGAGGATTGCCGTGGGTTGTACCTGCTTGCAGCTGAGCAGATTCCCAATCTGCTTTAGGATTATTAATAATATCTTACACTAGGCAACACTTTGCTGATATATTTTAAATATTTTTCTTGTAGTCTTAAAAACTACTTCATATGTATGTTAATTATTTATTTCTTTTAATAATTGAGGAGACTGAGACCCAGCTGGGCCACTATCCAAGGTTAAGCAATCAGTTAGTGATAGGATCTGGATTCAAACTCACCTCTAGCACCCAGTTCAACAGTATTTTTATAAAACTAAGATATTTCTCATTATGCCAGACATGTAATGTCTAAATATAATTCAAAGTACTGGAATAAATATGAATTAATTTAAGTAGAGCTTATTTAATGACATAATAATTGTCTTTTGTAATGATGTTTTCTGTTGTCAAATATATAATATTATATTTTAAGAGTTTATATTATTTACTTACCTCTATGAGGAGGGAGACTCTCAAGGGCAAGACTCCGTTAAATCTATCTACCATGTGACTCGGCACTAAGTAGATTCTAAAAGGTTTAATGTATGAATAAGTATAATGACTTTAACTGGCATATCTATGGAGTATTTTACACTGTTTAATATTTCTAATTGCTGTCTATTTTCTTTATTTTATGAAAGATGTTAAAAGTTGCCATACATTTTCACAAGGTACTTATTTAAACTGCCATACAAAACCAAAAAGAAAGCTATAAGCCAGAGCATAGAGAAATTCACAATAATAGTTGAAGCTTTTAAAAATACTCTCAGTCAGGGAGCCTAGGTGGTTCAGTCTGGTTAAGCATGGGACTCTTGATACTGGCTCAGGTCATGGCATCTAGCTCCACCTAGGACTTCCCATTTAGTGGAGAGTCTGCTTAAGATTTTCTCCCTTTACCTCTACCCCTTCCCCTCATTCAAAAATATTCTTTCTTTAAAATAAATAAATAAATCTTAAAAAATAAATAAATAAAATATAAATAATCTTGGTAATTTAGTAAACAATGAGATTTTTAAAAAGGTAAAAATAAGATACCTATATCTACCAATTTTAAGCAATGAAATGTTTATATATCCAACAAGAACAAAATATGCATTATTAAAAAGTGTACATAGAATACTCACCAATATAAGAATGTGTTGGGCTATAATATATTCTTAATAAATTTTAAAAGACTGATATTTTACAGAGCATGTTCTCTGATCACAACAGAATTTAACTAATAAAAATATATCTGGAAAATTTCCCAAACATTTAGAATTTAAACTACTAATTTCTAAGCAGCCCATAGATTAAAAAAAACTGCATGGAAGATAAATATTTTGAACTGAATGGCAAAAGAATCGTGTGTATGTGTGTATGTGTGTGTGTAAATTTGTGAACTATTACTAGAGGAGTGTTTAGAAAAAAAATGATATATTTAAATGCTTATAGATAAAGGGGGAAATTAAAATCAATTATCTAGGTATCTCCCAACAAAAGTTAGAAAACAATAATTAAACCCAAATTAAGCAGAAGGAATAAAGGAATCAATGAAACAGAAAATTGACAAATTATAGAAAAAATTATCAAAGACAATGTTGACTCTAGAAAGATTGTAAGTCCTTTGAAGGGCTAATAAAGAAAAAATAGAGAAATACACATTACCAATATCAGGAATGAAAAAGAGATCGTCCCCACAGCTCCATAGATATTACAAGTATAATAAGTGAATATTATGAACGACATTATACCAACAAATTTAAAGGCATAAATATTGGGAAGAAAGAGGTAAAATTGCCTCAATTTGAAGATAATATGATAATACAAATACAAGTTTAAAAAACAACCAAAACTAATATGTGAATTAAAAAGACTGCAAGATACAAGGTTACATACAAAATATAATTCTATTCCTATATACCAACAACAAACATATGGGAAACAACATTTTTTTAAAAAGTTTATTTACCATATGATCAAGAACTTAATACATATGGGAATAAATTTAACAAAATACACATAAGACCTCAAAAAAAAAACAAAAACCCACAAAGCATTTCTGAAACTAAAGACCTAAAAAAAAAGATAGGTATACCTTGTTCATTGATAGAAATGTATGATATTGTTAGAATGTCACTTCTCAAATTGATTTATAGATTCAATACCCAAGCAGGATTTTTTAAATACAAAGAAGCTGCTCCTAAAATTTATATAAAAATGCATAGGCAAAACAATGTTGTAAAAGAACAAATTTGGAGGACTTGTACCTCCTGACTTTAAGACTTACTACAAAACCACAGTACTGAAATCACTTTAGGATTTCTAAGGATAGACAAATTGAGAATAAAGTCCAGAAAAAGACCCATGATTATCAATTGATTTTTGACAAAGGCACTGAAGCAATTAAATGGAGAAAGGAAAATCTCTTTGATCAATGAGACAGAAAACTCCTACTTACACAACATATAACTGTCAATTTGAGAAAAATCATAGATAGAAGTGAAAATCCCACTGTTCATAAGGTTTTATAAGAAAATATAGAACAACTTTACGACTTGAGAGTATAGAAATATTTAGAACTAGACACAGAAAATAGTAACAATAAAGGAAGATACTAACATATTGGCCCTCTTCAGTGTTGAAATACCTGTTCTCAAAAGACATTGTTCAGAAATGAATAGTCAATCAAACAACAGGAGAAAACATTCACAAGACATATATCTTACAAAGAACATGTGTCCAAAATACATTAAGACCACTCAGGACGCCTGGGTGGCTCAGTGATTGAGCATCTGCCTTTGGCTCAGGGTGTGATCCTGGAGTCCCAGGATTGAGTCCTACATCAAGCTCCCTGCATGGAGCCTGCTTCTCCTTCCTCTGCCTGTGTCTCTGCCTCTTTCTGTGTCTCTCATGAATAAATAAATAAAAATCTTTTAAAAAAGTCCTACCACCCAATAATAAAAAGACAAACAACTGAATTTTTAAATGAGCAAATATGAACAAAGACTTTACAAAGAAAGATGTAAAAAGCCAACTAGCACATCAAAAACTTTTCAACATCATTACACAATGGGATATTCAAATTAAAGTCACAATAAAATACTATTTTATTCCCATTACAATAGCTAAAATTAAATAAACTGAAAATATCAAGTGATGCACAGGATGCAGATTAATTGAAACTCCCCTATGTTCTGATAAGAATGTAAATGATACAATTCTCTAAAGAAGTGTTTCTCAGTTTCCTGTAAAGTTAAATATCTCTCCCTAAAATTAAATATCTTACCACTTCCACTTCCATTTATTCAAGAGAAATGAAAACATCTGTCCACATAAAGACATGTACACAAATATTCATAGTAGCTTCACTGTAGCTCTAAGACGAAAAAACTCAAATGTCCATTAATAGAATACATAATTTATAGTATATTCTATATACTATAACTTATAGTATATAGTATATTCATAATTTATAGTATATAGTATATTCACAGAATGGAATACATTTCAGCAACAAAACAGAACTGTTTATAATCAGAATTACTGATTATAAAAAATGAATAAAACAGATATTGTGCTGTGTTTAAGAAGTTGAATATAAAATGGCACATATATATGAAATTCTAGAGCAGGTAAAATTAATCTTTGGTGAATAAATCAGAGGAAAAAAGTTGCATGGGTGGAAAGGATGAATGAATGAATTCATATTCATATTCTGTATGAATATGCAGATCTGAAAGACCTGTTCCCTATTCTCAATGAATTAGCACAAAATACAATAAGGAACTCTGGAGTGTACCTAACTCAGCCTGAAAGTGGATGTGTCTCAATAATTTAGTGAAGATGTCCAGTAAAAGTTAATTATGGCTAGGTGATCTATGCAGGTACAAAAAGGAAGGGAAGATATTTATGGGAAAAGCAGCAGCAAAAAGTGAAGGTGAAGAAGTAGGGGAAAATACGGATGTTTGAGAAACCTCAAAGATTTGATAAACTTGAAGCAAAAGTTGACCAAGAGAGTGTGATGAAAAATGAGACTGAATAGTTTATCAGGGACCTGATAATAAGGAGCCAAGAATGCCATGGCCAGATAGCAAGGATTTGGGATTCTATCCAAGCAGCTATGGAAAACCAGTTAGGAAATATTAACTGGGAGGTGATATGATCAAGTTTATAAAAGAACATTATTCTGGTGGGTGATATTAAATGCATTCAGAATAGTCATAAATTCAATGCAGATATCTTGAAACCCTGAGCTAAGTTGATGATTAAGGAGAATAACATAGTTGTACACTTTTTCCCCTTTTAACCACATTTCCATCAATAACCCATAAAACTAAAATACTACACACACACACACACACACACACACACACACATACACACACACACTGGAAAGTGGCTTCCAAGATGCCATTGAAGAAAAGAAGTGACCTTGGGGGATAGGCTTACAAATAGAAGAGTTCATTGCCCTCTTCCCACCATAGTCCTCCATACTGTAAGCAAACCATGTCAGAGCTCTGAGTTTGTCTTTTAAAATTTTTTTTTTTACTGAGATATAAAGACCTATAATATTGTATAAGTTAAAGTTGTACTATGTGTCGATCTGATACACATATAGTACAATATGATTACCATCTTAGTAGCTTTGGCTAATATCTGTAACACATCACATAATTATCAGTTCTGTTTTGGGGATGAGAACATTTAAGATGTAGCCTTTTCACAACCATGAAGTATATAATACCATATCATTGACTATAACCGCTATGCTGCGCTTAAATCTCCAGAACTTATCTTCTGGTTGCAAGTTCAAAACCCTTTAACAATATCTCCCCAGTTCTCCCACCTGCCAGCCGCTGATAATCATCATACTACTCTCTATTTTTAGATTCCACATATAACTGGATCAGTATTTGTCTTTCCCATCTGACTTATCTTGCTTACTATAAAGCCCTTAAGGTCCATCCGTGCTGTTGCAAATGGCAGGATTTCCTTCCTTTTTGAGACAGGTCAGCAGGCTCCTATCTTTTTATATATCCTTGTTCACATGTCTCTTTTCAGGGGTATGAGCAGGCTATGATTTCCTATGCTATGTGGTGGTTTCCCAGATGAGCTCTGAGATCAAGACCTTAGGTAAAGTAGTAGGAAGCCTCATTTTGATCACAAATTTAAGTTTCATTTTCCAATCTAGCTTTAGCAATAATAAAGCTAATATTTAAATTTTACCTGAATGTCACATATAATTCTGTTTGATTCTCAGAGGGGTAAACAGATTTCATAGGACCAGATGACCAAAGGTGAAGATAAAGGTGGGAAGGAAAGTGGAAGGCAACCTGTCCATATAAGCCTGTCACGACAGCTTCTTGACCGCAGTCACAGAGAGCTGAGATTCAGTGAAAAGGTCAATGATTAATCTGGCTTGGAAAACAAATTTCCTTTTAACATAGTATCTTTGGTCTGAGTGGATTCAGGCAGAAATGCCTTGGCAGTACATTAAGGGAAAAAAGCAGTGCCAGGACATATATTCTCAGCCCACTGTACTAATACAAGGCAAACAGACCTCTGTCTACTCCCTACCCATCACTCTTCCACAGTCAGTCAGCCAACGGTATGCCTAAAGGAAACAGCTTTATGCACAATACATGGTTACTGACTTCCCTGAAGGTAGGCTGAGACCTGGAAACCCCTGTCTCACATTAGGGACCCACCCAACAATAATTCACATTTCTGAGAAAAGCACTGGTAAGACATTAAATGGAATGCAAAAGGAATTTGTTATTTAAAGTAAAATAAAATAAGTGTCACTAACACCTCACATTGAGACCATACAGAAATATATTCTATTTTTCCTTTTTTATCATTAGGATTTGAAATTTACACAGAGGCATAATACAATGTTCCATCATCTGTTGGCTCATATCTTTTCTAGCTCCCTCTGGAACTATGTCCTCATGTTGTGAAATTCAAAACTATCCAAAGAAGTTGTGTGCCGTGGATTGCAAATTTTTCACATAACTTGCTGTCTTCGCTATTTTTTAAAATAATATTGAGGATATTGACTTGCTGACTTCACTATTTTTTAAAACAATATTGAAATATCACATAACTTATTAACTGAAATCAATATAGCATTTCCGTAGAGAATGGGAATTTATGCCATCTTAATACATCCTGAGGAATAAAGCTTTTTAAAAAATATTAAGTCAGACAGAGAAAGACAGTACTGTATGGTACCAATTATATGTGAAATCTAAAAAAGTCAAACCTGTAAAAGATTGAGAGTAAATCAATGCCCAGAAGTCAGTGGCATTTCTATACACTAACAATGAGACTGAAGAAAGAGAAATTAAGGAGTCAATCCCATTTATAATTGCACCCAAAAGCATAAGATACCTAGGAATAAACCTAACCAAAGAGGTAAAGGATCTATACCCTCAAAACTATAGAACACTTCTGAAAGAAATTGAGGAAGACACAAAGAGATGGAAAAATATTCCATGCTCATGGATTGGCAGAATTAATATTGTGAAAATGTCAATGTTACCCAGGGCAATTTACACGTTTAATGCAATCCCTATCAAAATACCATGGACTTTCTTCAGAGAGTTGGAAGAAATCATCTTAAGATTTGTATGGAATCAGAAAAGACCCCAAATAGCCAGGGGAATTTTAAAAAAGAAAACCATAGCTGGGGGCATCACAATGCCAGATTTCAGGTTGTACTACAAAGCTGTGGTCATCAAGACAGTGTGGTACTGGCACAAAAACAGACACATAGATCAATGGAACAAAATACTGAATCCAGAAGTGGACCCTTAACTCTATGGTCAACTAATATTCGACAAAGGAGGAAAAACTATCCACTGGAAAAAAGACAGTCTCTTCAGTAAAAGGTGCTGGGAAAATTGGACATCCACATGCAGAAGAATGAAACTAGACCACTCTCTTTCACCGTACACAAAGATAAACTCAAAATGGATGAAAGTTCTAAATGTGAGACAAGATTCCATCAAAATCCTAGAGGAGAACACAGGCAACACCTTTTGAACTCGGCCACAGTAACTTCTTGCAAGATACATCCACGAAGGCAAAAGAAACAAAAGCAAAAATGAACTATTGGGACCTCATCAAGATAAGAAGCTTTTGCACAGCAAAGGATACAGTCAACAAAACTAAAAGACAACCTACAGAATGGGAGAAGAGATTTGCAAATGACATATCAGATAACGGGCTACTTTCCAAGATCTATAAAGAACTTATTAAACTCAACACCAAAGAAACAAACAATCCAATCATGAAATGGGCAAAAGACATGAACAGAAATCTCACAGAGGAAGACATAGGCATACATAGACATGGCCAACAAGCACATGAGAAAATGCTCTGCATCACTTGCCATCAGGGAAATACAAATCAAAACCACATTGAGATACCACCTCACACCAGTGAAAATGGGGAAAATTAACAAGGCAGGAAACCACAAATGTTGGAGAGGATGCAGAGAAAAGAGAAACCTCTTGCACTGTTGGTGGGAATGTGAACTGGTGCAGCCACTCTGGAAAACTGTGTGGAGGTTCCTCAAAGAGTTAAAAATAGAGCTGCCCTACGACCCAGCAATTGCACTGTTGGGGATTTACCCCAAAGATACAGATGCAATGAAACGCCGGGACACCTACACCCCGATGTTTCTAGCAGCAATGGCTATTTCTAGCAGCAACAATAAACAAACTGTGGAAGGAGCCTCAGTGTCCATCAAAAGATGAATGGATAAAGAAGATGTGGTTTATGTATACAATGGAATATTACTCAGTCATTAGAAATGACAAATACCCACCATTTGCTTTGACGTGGATGGAACTGGAGGATATTATGCTGAGTGAAATAAGTCAATCGGACAAGGACAAACATTATATGGTCTCATTCATTTGGGGAATATAAATAATAGTGAAAGGGAATAGAGGGGAAGGGAGAAGAAATGGGTAGGAAATATCAGAAAGGGAGACAGAACATGGAAGACTCCTAACTCTGGGAAACGACCTAAGGGTGGTGGAAGGGGAGGAGGGCGGGGGGTTGGGGGTGACTGGTTGGTGGGCACTGAGGGGGGCACTTGACGGGATGAGCACTGGGTGTTATTCTGTATGTTGGCAAATTGAAACACCAATAAAAAATAAATTTATTATTAAAAAAAAGATTGAGAGTAAAATGGTGGTTACCAGAGGAAGGGGTAGGGGAGGTAAGAGTGATGGTGTTTAAAAGCTACAAACTTATAACTAGAGGTCAATAAGCCATAGAGAACTGATACATAGTATAATGAATATAGACAATAATATTATACTATGATTATGCCACGTGATAAATATCATTTGGCAATCATATAACAATATATGAATGTACCAAAGTAACATGTGTACTGTACTTACACAATATTTCATATCAAATTTATTGAATATTTTAAAAAATATACTAATGCTTAACTGGGTAAAGAAAATAAACACATGTCCTTGATAAATTTAATATTAATAAACTATACCACACATGATACTTTGCAATATTGACTGAAGTCTATTGATGTATTATATATCTTACTATTTTTATAATCTGGAGTGCCATTAACTTAAAAGAGTTTATTTCAACTACTTCTTGCTACTACTAATATAAAATAAAGAAATTTTTCACATAATCAATTTCTTGACTATTTTTCACATAAAAGAACCCTTTGTTTTTTCTCCTCCCGAGGAGAGTAGGCATTGAAAGTGATGTCTTTCTACTTGGCTGCTTTTCTTTTTCTTCTAATAAAATCACTGAATTTCAAAGAAAGCAGTTAATCACCTGGCACACAGCTCTCAATCACTATTTGTTGAACGAATAAATGAATTAATGAATGCATATGATCTTGGTTTATTGATGCAGAGAGGAGAGGTATTTGGGTGAAAAACATAAAAGAATAACTTCCTTTTAATGAGTAAGGCTCCTATTTTTAAGATTTTATTTACTTATTCATGAGAGACACAGAGAGAGAGGCAGAGACACAGGCAGAGGGAGAAGCAGGTTCCTCGGTGGGGAACCCAATGTGGGACATGATCCCTGGACTCCAGGATCACGCCCTGAGCTGATGGCAGACGTTCAACCACTGAGGCACCCAGGCATACCTAAGGCTCCTATTTTTAAAAAGAGAAATAAAATAGTAGAAAACTAGAAAGGAATATCACCTAACAGATATTTTTTTGTTCACTTACACACACACACACACACACACACACACACACACATACATGAACTAAGCCCATTTCTATCACCCCTCAAATAAAGCAAAAGTTGGATTATAAGAAAAGTTCTATAAGTAGAAAAGGAAGAATTTCCATAAATACTTTTTTGTATCCCAGAATACAAGGTTCTGGTTATTACTCCTTATTTCAAAGAAAAATAAAGATCAATCAACAGCCTCTAATATTTAGGGAAAAGGTGTTTGGAGAACACAGTCATCCAGTGCTGACATCTATACAGTGATCATATGTTTCTTAAAGTAAAACATGAATAGGATCTGGAAATCACATATCTTTTAAGTTCTTAATAATATATTCATATTCCAGGGTGCCTGGGTGGCTTAGTAGCTTGAGCTTCCAACTCTTGGTCTCAGCTCAGGTTGTGATTTCCTTGGTCATGGGATTGAACCACAAATCTGGCTCTGCACTCAGCATAGTGTCTTATTGGGATTCTCTCTCTCTCTCCCTCTGACACTCCAGCTCATGATCTCTCGCTCTCTAAAATAAAAAAATAGGGGGATCTCTGGGTGGCTCAGCGGTTTGGTGCCTGCCTTTGGCCAGGGTCCGATCCTGGAGCCCCAGGATCGAGTCCCGTGTCAGGCTCCCGGCATGGAGCCTGTTTCTCCCTCTGCCTGTGTCTCTGCCTCTCTCTCTCTATGTCTATCGAAAGAAAGAAAGAAAAAGAAAGAAAGAAAGACAATCTTTAAAAAAAATAAAAAATAAATAAATAAATCTTTAAACATATATTTTCACATAATAAAACTTATTTTCAGATTAAAAATATTATTCAATTGTCTCCACTGAACAGTAGAGACTACTTATCAGGTTTATAATTTGGATAAATAATAAGCTATTTGTATCATATTTACATAAATTTAATATCACAGATGCTTTCAGAAAATTTCCCACATTTGGAATGATAGCTTAAAAGGCTATGCTTATTCCTATCTTAACCATATTACAAACTACAAAGAAATCCTATATTAGGTTTGGTTAATGCAATGTTCCGTTCTAAAAAGTAAAAATCTTTTAAAAAATGAAAAATTCCTCTGAAGTTTTTTTTTTAATTTATTTTTTATTGGTGTTCAATTTACTAACATACAGAATAACCCCCAGTGCCCGTCACCCATTCACTCCCACCCCCCGCCCTCCTCCCCTTCTACCACCCCTAGTTCGTTTCCCAGAATTAGCAGTCTTTACATTCTGTCTCCCTTTCTGATATTTCCCACACATTTCTTCTCCCTTCCCTTATATTCCCTTTCACTATTATTTATATTCCCCAAAGGAATGAGACCATATAATGTTTGTCCTTCTCCGACTGACTTACTTCACTCAGCATAATACCCTCCAGTTCCACCCACGTTGAAGCAAATGGTGGGTATTTGTCATTTCTAATAGCTGAGTAATATTCCATTGTATACATAAACCACATCTTCTTTATCCATTCATCTTTTGATGGACACCGAGGCTCCTTCCACAGTTTGGCTATCGTGGCCATTGCTGCTAGAAACATCGGGGTGCAGGTGTCCCGGCGTTTCATTGCATTTGTATCTTTGGGGTAAATCCCCAACAGTGCAATTGCTGGGTCGTAGGGCAGGTATATTTTTAACTGTTTGAGGAACCTCCACACAGTTTTCCAGAGTGGCTGCACCAGTTCACATTCCCACCAACAGTGTATGAGGGTTCCCTTTTCTCCACATCCTCTCCAACATTTGTTGTTTCCTGCCTTGTTAATTTTCCCCATTCTCACTGGTGTGAGGTGGTATCTCATTGTGGTTTTGATTTGTATTTCCCTGATGGCAAGTGATGCAGGGCATTTCTCATATGCATGTTGGCCATGTCTATATCTTCCTCTGTGAGATTTCTGTTCATGTCTTTTGCCCATTTCATGATTGGATTGTTTGTTTCTTTGGTGTTGAGTTTAAGAAGTTCTTTATAGTTCTTGGAAACTAGCCCTTTATCTGATATGTCATTTGCAAATATCTTCTCCCATTCTGTAGGTTGTCTTTGAGTTTTGTTGACTGTATCCTTTGCTGTGCAAAAGCTTCTTATCTTGATGAAGTCCCAATAGTTCATTTTTGCTTTTGTTTCTTTTGCCTTCGTGGATGTATCTTCCAAGAAGTTACTATGGCCGAGTTCAAAAAGGGTGTTGCCTGTGTTCTCCTCTAGGATTTTGATGGAATCTTGTCTCACATTTAGAACTTTCATCCATTTCGAGTTTATCTTTGTGTATGGTGAAAGAGAGTGGTCTAGTTTCATTCTTCTGCATGTGGATGTCCAATTTTCCCAGCACCATTTATTGAAGAGACTGTCTTTCTTCCAATGGATAGTCTTTCCTCCTTTATCGAATATTAGTTGCCCATAAAGTTCAGGGTCCACTTCTGGATTCTCTATTCTGTTCCACTGATCTATGTGTCTGTTTTCGTGCCAGTACCACACTGTCTTGATGACCACAGCTTTGTAGTACAACCTGAAATCTGGCATTGTGATGCCCCCAGCTATGGTTTTCTTTTTTAAAATTCCCCTGGCTATTCGGGGTCTTTTCTGATTCCACACAAATCTTAAAATAATTTGTTCTAACTCTCTGAAGAAAGTCCATGGTATTTTGATAGGGATTGCATTAAACGTGTATATTGCCCTGGGTAACACTGACATTTTCACAATATTAATTCTGCCAATCCATGAGCATGGAACATTTTTCCATCTCTTTGTGTCTTCCTCAATTTCTTTCAGAAGTGTTCTATAGTTTTGAGGGTATAGATCCTTTACCTCTTTGGTTAGGTTTATTCCTAGGTATCTTATGCTTTTGGGTGCAATTGTAAATGGGATTGACTCCTTAATTTCTCTTTCTTCAGTCTCATTGTTAGTGTATAGAAATGCCACTGACTTCTGGGCATTGATTTTGTATCCTGCCACGCTACCGAATTGCTGTAGCAATCTTGGGGTGGAGACTTTTGGGTTTTCTATGTAGAGTATCATGTCATCGGCGAAGAGGGAGAGTTTGACTTCTTCTTTGCCAATTTGAATGCCTTTAATGTCTTTTTGTTGTCTGATTGCTGAGGCTAGGACTTCCAGTACTATGTTGAACTAGCAGTGGTGAGAGTGGACATCCCTGTCTTGTTCCTGATCTTAGGGGAAAGGCTCCCAGTGCTTCCCCATTGAGAATGATATTTGCTGTGGGCTTTTCGTAGATGGCTTTTAAGATGTCGAGGAAAGTTCCCTCTATCCCTACACTCTGAAGAGTTTTGATCAGGAATGGATGCTGTATTTTGTCAAATGCTTTCTCTGCATCCAATGAGAGGATCATATGGTTCTTGGTTTTTCTCTTGCTGATATGATGAATCACATTGATTGTTTTACGGGTGTTGAACCAGCCTTGTGTCCCAGGGATAAATCCTACTTGGTCATGGTGAATAATTTTCTTAATGTATTGTTGGATCCTATTGGCCAGTATCTTGTTGAGAATTTTTGCATCCATGTTCATCAGGGATATTGGTCTGTAATTCTCCTTTTTGGTGGGGTCTTTGTCTGGTTTTGGAATTAAGGTGATGCTGGCCTCATAGAATGAATTTGGAAGTACTCCATCTCTTTCTATCTTTCCAAACAGCTTTAGGAGAATAGGTATGGTTTCTTCTTTAAACGTTTGATAAAATTCCCCTGGGAAGCCATCTGGCCCTGGACTCTTGTGTCTTGGGAGGTTTTTGATGACTGCTTCAATTTCCTCCCTGGTGATTGGCCTGTTCAGGTTTTCTATTTCTTCCTGTTCCAGTTTTGGTAGTTTGTGGCTTTCCAGGAATGCGTCCATTTCTCCTAGATTGCCTAATTTATTGGCGTATAGCTGTTCATAATATGTTTTTAAAATCGTTTGTATTTCCTTGGTGTTGGTAGTGATCTCTCCTTTCTCATTCATGATTTTATTAATTTGAGTCTTCTGTCTCTTCTTTTTAATAAGGCTGGCTAATGGTTTATCTATCTTATTAATTCTTTCAAAGAACCAACTCCTGGTTCTGTTGATCTGTTCCACAGTTCTTCTGGTCTCGATTTCGTTGAGTTCTGCTCGAATCTTTATTAACTCTCTTCTTCTGCTGGGTGTAGGATCTATTTGCTGTTTTTTCTCTAGCTCCTTTATGTGTAAGGTTAGCTTTTGTATTTGAGTTCTTTCCAGTTTTTGAATGGATGCTTGTATTGCGATGTATTTCCCCCTTAGGACTGCTTTTGCTGCATCCCAAAGATTTTGAACGGTTGTATCTTCATTCTCATTAGTTTCCATGAATCTTTTCAATTCTTCCTTAATTTCCTGGTTGACCCTTTCATCTTTTAGCAGGATGGTCCTTAACCTCCACGTGTTTGAGGTCCTTCCAAACTTCTTGTTGTGATTTAGTTCTAATTTCAAGGCATTATGGTCTGAGAATATGCAGGGGACTATCCCAATCTTTTGGTATCGGTTCAGACCCGATTTGTGACCCAATATGTGGTCTATTCTGGAGAAAGTTCCATGTGCACTTGAGAAGAATGTGTATTCAGTTGAGTTTGGATGTAAAGTTCTGTAGATATCTGTGAAATCCATCTGGTCCAGTGTATCATTTAAAGCTCTCATTTCTTTGGAGTTGTGCTTAGAAGACCTATCGAGTATAGAAAGAGCTAGATTGAAGTCACCAAGTATAAGTGTATTATTATCTAAGTATTTCTTCACTTTGGTTAATAATTGATTTATATATTTGGCAGCTCCCACATTCGGGGCATATATATTGAGGATTGTTAAGTCCTCTTGTTGGATCGATCCTTTAAGTATGATATAGTGTCCCTCTTCATCTCTCACTACAGTCTTTGGGGTAAATTTTAGTTTATCTGATATAAGGATGGCTACCCCTGCTTTCTTTTGAGGACCATTCGAATGGTAAATGGTTCTCCAACCTTTTATTTTCAGGCTGTAGGTGTCCTTCTGTCTAAAATGAGTCTCTTGTAGACAGCAAATTGATGGGTCCTGCTTTTTTATCCAGTCTGAAACCCTGCGCCTTTTGATGGGGTCATTAAGCCTGTTCACATTCAGAGTTACTATTGAGAGATATGAGTTTAGTGTCATCATGATATCTATTCAGTCCTTGTTTTTGTGGACTGTTCCACTGAACTTCTTCTTAAAGGGGAATTTTAAGAGTCCCCCTTAAAATTTCTTGCAGAGCTGGTTTGGAGGTCACATATTCTTTTAGTTGCTGCCTGTCTTGGAAGCTCTTTATCTCTCCTTCCATTTTGAATGAGAGCCTTGCTGGATAAAGTATTCTTGGTTGCATGTTCTTCTCATTTAGGACCCTGGATATATCCTGCCAGCCCTTTCTGGCCTGCCAGGTCTCTGTGGAGAGGTCTGCTGTTACCCTAATACTCCTCCCCATAAAGGTCAGGGATTTCTTGTCTCTTGCTGCTTTAAGGATCTTCTCTTTATCTTTGGAATTTGCAAGCTTCACTATTAAATGTCGAGGTGTTGAATGGTTGTTATTGATTTTAGGGGGGGATCTCTCTATTTGCTGGATCTGAATGCCTGTTTCCCTTCCCAGATTAGGAAAGTTTTCAGCTAGAATTTGTTCAAATACATATTCTGGCCCTCTGTCCCTTTCGGCGCCCTCGGGAACCCCAATTAAACGTAGGTTTTTCTTTCTCAGGCTGTCGTTTATTTCCCTTAATCTATCTTCATGGTCTTTTAATTGTTTGTCTCTTTTTTCCTCAGTTTCCCTCTTTGCTATCAACTTGTCTTCTATGTCACTCACTCGTTCTTCCACCTCGTTAACCCTCGTCGTTAGGACTTCTAGTTTGGATTGCATCTCATTCAATTGATTGTTAATTTCTGCCTGATTAGCTCTAAATTCTGCAGTCATGAAGTCTCTTGAGTCCTTTATGCTTTTTTCTAGAGCCACCAGTAGCTGTATGATAGTGCTTCTGAATTGGCTTTCTGACATTGAATTGTAATCCAGATTTTGTAACTCTGTGGGAGAGAGGACTGTTTCTGATTCTTTCTTTTGAGGTGAGGTTTTCCTTCTAGTCATTTTGCTCAGTGCAGAGTGGCCAAAAGCAAGTTGTATTGGGAAAAAGAGAAAAAGGAGAGAATGAAGGAAAGAAAAGAGAAAGAGAAAAAAAAGGGAAGAAAAAAACGAATAAGAAAAAGAAGAAAAAGAGAAAGAAAAAGAAAGGAGGAAAAAAAGGGGGTGGGGGAAGGAAACAAATCAAAAAGCAAAAAAAAAAAAAAGAAAGAAAAAGAACCACGGGGGAGTATCTTCTGATTCTGTGTACTTTAGGTCCCTTGGCTTCCCCTGGAACTTGTCCGTCTAGCTGGTCTTCTTGGGGGAGGGGCCTGTTGTGCTGATTTTCAGGTGTTAGCAGTTGGGGGAGCTGCTGTGCCCCTGCCTGGTGCAGGGCTCAGTGGGGGTTGTTTACCCCGTGAGGCCGCAGGAGGAACAGCCCCAGTGGCGGGGCAGCTCTGGAAAGCTGGATTCAGCTCCGGTAGGAACTCCGTCTGCAGGGCCTGGAGGCTCCGGGGCGGGGCCGCTGCTCTGCTCAGCTGGGGCAGGAGCTTCCTTGCTGTCCTGGGCCCTCCCGGCCTCTGCCTGTCCCGGGGGAGGCGGGATCCTGGGCTGTGTCCCGGCGCCCTGTGCTCCGGAGCCTGCGCTGGTGGATTCGCGCTCCCGGGCCGCGCAGCCCCCTCCGCGGAGCCGCCACCCGAGCCCCTCCGAGCTGCTCCGGGTCCCGCCGGGTCCCGCCGTGCGCGCTGCAGCCCTTAGGGAGCTCGGCGCACTCTCCTGGGCGCGCAGTTGCTCTGTTACTATCCCAGGGAACCCGAGGGCATCCCCGCCCTCCTGGGTCCTGCTCCACCTCCCCGCGAGCCCCTTTCCGCCCCGGAAGGTTGGTGCAGCTCCTGCTCCTCCGGGCCGGGGCTCTCCTGTCCTGGGGACACTCGCCCCGGCCTCAGCCCGGCTCCTCGCAGGGCGCCTCCCCCTTGGAGGCCTTTGTTTCTTTATTTCTTTTTTCCCGTCTTCCTACCTTGATAGAAGCGCGAACTCTTCTCACTGTAGCATTCCAGGTGTTCTCTCTTGAAATCTCAGGCCGAATTGATAGATTTTCAGGATAATTTGAAGGTTTTCTAGGTAATTTGGTGGAGACAGGTGATTTGGGGACCCTACTCCTCCGTCATCTTGCTCCTCCCACCCCTCTGAAGTTTACAAGACAAATAACCTCATAAATTTGTGGATGATTCCAGGCACCTGTCACATTTACAGAATTTTAGGTTTGTCCTTAGGGAACAGAATTGATGTTCAAAAGTGAAAAAAGTAGGTAAATAGTAATACTGTATAATCATGTATATATCTTGATATAAGCTGATTTATAATTTCTGAAAAGACATAGATTAAATTTTCTTAGTGATTTTCTTCTCTTTTGCTTATATGCATTTTGGAAATATACTTTTATAATATAAAAATTATTTAAAATTATATTCATGTTCAAATTTATAGTAATAACTTGTTATAGGAAAAGAAAAAAGAGTTACTTTCATTTTTTTAATTTCAAGAGAAGAGGCTCACAATTGTGTGCTCCCGTATCTACAAACAAGAAGTCTGAGCTCTGGCCCTCCAGTTGAGGCCAATTTAGTAGCTATTTCTTTTGTTCATTTTGACAGTTTGGCTGCCTCTCCCCTGCAGATCAGTGATGAAATTCAACTACATGAATCATAGTTACTTAGCACATTTTCTAATTTGACCTAACTTGGTATTTCTTAGTTGTGGGTCTTATTCAACTTTTAATTTTCTGTTCTTGGCAGAAAAAGCACCTCACTGAGGATGTGCAGCTCCAACCTTTCTCACAGTGACTTACTGCCCCTTTTGGAAATCGAAGGCTGCTGAGGAAAACATCTATTTAACAATTTGACTGAACATGCTCATGCATCTAATCTAGAAGAGACTTAACCAAGACATAACCTAGATCAGAGTTATGTGGTGGTGATTTTACAAAAAGTAGGATGTTATTTTCTTAATTAACACTTTAAAACAATTTTCGTACAATGAGTTCAATGGACCCCTCAAACTTTACACAAGGATATGGAAAGGAGGTCAGTTTCCTTTTGCTCCTTTCTTCTCCTCCTCCATATCATATCCAGCAACTACCCAAAGCATGTAAATGAGTACTACTCCAAGGATAGTCTTCAGAGTTGGTCTTCAGAGTTGGTATAACCACACTTCACAACTGGATGGGCCTAGCCATGCAGATAAGAGACATATTTCCAGTGTCTTTCTATTCCCATTTAAACAAGTTTTCTGTGGAAGTCTGTTTGAGGTGGGATTTCCAGGTCATCTCTGTGAAGTAAAAAAATGATGAAAATGAAGGGAAATGAAGTGTGTCTCAGGTTGATTTTCTCCAGACCCCTCGATCCCTGCAGGGAGCTGCCAGCTGAGGGCTTGGTGTGCCGTGCTGTCAACAGCGGGAGAGTGTGTACTGAGACCTGAGTGTCCATCACAAGGACATAAGGGGGCAGCAATGCCAGAGGGAACTTGTGAGTCTGCTCATGTCACACAAGCTCCTTGCACGTCACTGGCACAGCGCTAAACCAGTGCCAGCCCATCATGAAACACCCCACGAGCCACACAGCAAGGCATACAGACAAAACAACACAGACTCAGGGCTTTACCGTACTCTTTTATGTTTTAAGATGAATTGGTATTTTTATCAAGAAAATTCGTGTACCCAGTTTTAAATGCTCATGATGAAAAAAGGTGAGGTGGGAGAGAAGTAGAAAAAAAGAAAAAAGGAAGTCTCTCGCACACCCATTCAGACCTCTCAGGATCTCTCTGAAGGAAACCGATTTCAGTTCTCTTTAGCTCTTTCTTCTGGTATCTGTCTCTATATTTCTAAATGACAGGCTTTTATACCTTTTTCTGGACAGTTTCAGACATCTTCTCTCAGGTTCTCATTATGAAAGATAAGGATCGAGCTGTTTTACATTCCCACAGTCCTTGTCTCTCTCTCCCATCTCTCATTTTGTGTGCGTGTGTCTGTCTCTGTCTCTCAGACTCTCTTCTTCTGCCATCATCTCTCTCAGTCAATTGTCATAGCTTAGAATTTAATATTCTAGTAATTTAAGAATTTAAGTATAATATTCAAATATTATGGATAGAATTTAAATATTATCTGTAGGTGATCTACATCATGAACCAATATTTCGTTTTTCCTGGAATTGCCGTTTTTTACATTTGCCTTATTTTCTATGACGATCACTAATTCTTCCCCAAATTCTCTGACAGAACTGTAAAACTCCTCTTGATATAATCAAACACACCTCTTAATCCATCTGTTCCATTTTACTTTTGTTGACTGCGTTGCTCCAGGACCACTTCCTCCTCTGCTTCAGCCTGGTCTGTTGTCAGGATATGCTTGCTGCTCAGCTGTTGCCATGTTTCTCCTTACCATCACCCTGGCATTTCCAAAGCTTCTCTCCTGTTCATTTTATGTTTCTTGGACCCCAGATTTTCCTCTTTCATGGTCTCTCTTTACTTTTGTTGTAAAGATCATCTGTTCTTGAGGAAAAATCCTTGGAAGAATATTTCTTGTGGATTTTCCATATATCAATTGTCATATTCCAACTGCATGTATATGTACAGTTTAGCTGGATATTGAATTATAGGTCAAAAAGTTATTGTCTGTTGCAGACTTGATCCTTTCTCAAAGTTGACATTATTGCTATAAAGAAGTCTGAGTCATTTTAATTACTGGTTTTCTGTTTAGTTTTGTTTTTGTTTTGTTTTGTTTATGTACTCTGTTTCATTTCTCTCTGGAAGTTTTTAGGATTTTCTATTTTTCCTTTGTATTTTGGACTTCTACAGTGATGGAACTCATCATGAATCATTTCTCATGTATAGGATTGAATACTGGGTACAACATTTCAATCTAGAAATGCATGCCTTGAGTTATGTCACATTTTCTTGTACTATGTCTCTATTTCTCTTCTTCCCATAATCTCTGTCCTCTTTTTCAGATTACAATTAGTTGGATATTAGACTCCCTAGCTTGACCATCCACTTCTTTTATTCTTTATCCTTTCTCTTTTATTCCATTTCCTTATCTTTTTGTTTCAGTTTTATAAAATTTAATTAACATCTTCCAACTTTTTTCATTCTTGCTCTCATTTTTAATTTCTAGAATCTTTTGCTTTTACTCAATACTACTTTCCTCTACTTTTGAAGTATTTTAGGATATTTCCCATATCTTCCTAAGAATATCAATTAAAAAAAAATTTTAAAGCTCTCTTTTGATAACTGCATTTTTTTTCATTTTACTCCAAAGTCTAAAGCTGTTAAAAGCTAGGATTCAATAGACAACTTATTTTTTCTCTAAGAAAATGTATAAATGATCATATAACTGAATAGAATATTATTAAATGCTTTGTACTGAGGGTTACTCTGATAATTTAATATCAAAATAACCTTTAATTTATACCCTCATCAAGGACACAAATATGAATAAATGGTAGCAAATAAAATCAAAAGACCTTGACCTAATTATCTGATTTATAGTTATTTGCTCCAGACTAGAAATAAATGAGTGAGAGTGTCACATTAACTAATCCTCAGTCAGAGGAAAATGGGAGACTCTAGAACTCTAAAGGAGATTTGTGGAGAAAGAGGAACCCTCTTACACTGTTGATGGGAATGCAAAATGGTACAGCCACTCGGAAAACAGTATGAAGAGTCTTCAAAAAGTTAAAAAATACAACTACTCTATTCTATAATTCAGCGATTATACTACCAAGTATTTATCCAAAGGATACAAACACAGTGGTTACAAGGGGCGCTTGCACCCCAGTATATATAGCAGCAATGTCCACAATAGCTAAACTGTAAAAAGAGCCCAGATGTCCACTGACAGATGAATGGATAAAGAAGAGGTGATATGTATGTATATATGTATATATATACATACACACACACACACACACATACTGTATATATATAGTATATAATGGATATAATGGAATATAAAGTATATAATGGAATATTATATATAGTGGAATATATACATACATATATATTATATATATAGTAGAATATTACTCAGGCATCAAAAAGAATGAAATCTTGCCATTTGCAACAACATGGATGGAGCTAGAATTTAACACTAAGTGAAATAATTCAGTCAGAGAATGACAGAAACCATATGATTTCACTCATAAGTGGAATTTAAGAAACAAAACAGATGAACATAGGGGAAAGGAAGGAAAAATAAAATAAGATAATAAGAGAGGGAGGCAAACCATAAGAGACTCCTTAGGAAACAAACTGAAGGTTGCTGGAGGGGAGATGGATGGGGGATTAGGATAAGTGGATGATGAGCATTAAGGAGGGCACTTGATGTAATAAGCACTGGGTGTTTTATGCAACTGATCATCACTAAATGTTACCCCTGAAACTAATAATATACTATATGTTAACTAAATTGAATTTAAATAATTTGTTTTTTTTTAAAAGGAAATTATTTTCCTTTACAATTAGCCCTGTCATAAACAAACAAATCAACATTGGTTTTTTTTTTAATCTTTTTTTTTATATTTTATTTATTTATTATTTATGATAGTCACACACAGAGAGAGAGAGAGGCAGAGACACAGGCAGAGGGAGAAGCAGGCTCCATGCACCGGGAGCCCGACGTGGGATTCGATCCCGGGTCTCCAGGATCGCGCCCTGGGCCAAAGGCAGGCGCCAAACCGCTGCGCCACCCAGGGATCCCCCAACATTGGTTTTATGTACATAAACTCCAATAACCTAAACTGACCCCCCAAATATGGGTGATAGAACAGGATTCCTTTTCCCTTATGCATGTAAAGGTTAGAGAGTGTGGAACAGCTTTTTTCTAAATAAGAGAAAACTAAACATGTTGATAAATTCTTAGGAATTCAGGAACTAAGTAGGGTACTTTCCAATGAGTATCCTGAATATATTCTGACTTATAAAATCTCCCCATGTGGCAATTTCCCCTGCCAGCAAAGGAGGATATTATAGTTCATTTTTCTGTTTCCAGGAACATTTTTTTTTTCACAGAGTTTGGCATACAATGAAGGATGAATGCTCCCCAGTAGTAACTCTGTTTTCTCAGGGAATGTGATCTGTTGACTGAGAACAGCTATCCTACAAGAAAAAAAAAAAAAAAAAAAAAGGGAGAGTTTCACAAAACAAACCATAAACTAAATAAAAAATAAAATGTGGGGCACAAAAATAGAGAATATTTTTTTCTTTAGTTTGTGCACTAGCTCATCTCTATTTAAGCATGTGAACATGGTCAGGAACATTTCATTTTTACAAACATAATCTGGTGCTTAGCTTCTCTTGTGTGCTGTAGTGCCTTGCTATTACGATTATGTCGTCTAAGGAAAATTTTAGAAAACATTATGCTATTTATCTGAGTAAGAGTACTTAAATTTAAAAGGCTATTTTCTAAAATATAAAAAGCCAAAGAATGGAAAAGTGAACAACTAGTTGTTCAATCCTATGGTATGTACTTGTAGGAAACAGTGTAACAGAATTGTTGGCCAAAATTATAATTAAAAAAAAATCTCATATCAAGATGTTTCTTCAATCCATAGTCAATGATTTAAGAATTCACACTATAAGAGCAAGGAAGATGGCAAAGTAGAAGGATCCTGAGCTCACCTTGTCACACAGACATACCAAGGCAACGACTACACAGGCAACTAACTCTGAAAATGACCTGCTGGGAGAACAGATCTTCCACAGCTAGTCATAGAGATAAGGCCACATTGGAAAGGACACCAGTGTGACTAACCACAAACAAGAGAGAAATAACAAGCATGGAGGAGCAAAGGGATCAGATCCTCACCAGGCATGCCCAACCCTGAAGACTCGTGCTGGGAAGACAAGTCCCCATAATATGTGGCTTAGAAAAGCAGTGGGGCTTAACTCCATGAGTTTTAAAAATCTGTGGTGCTTACAAGAAATAACAAGTGTTAGCAAAGGATGTGGAGAAAAACAAACTCTCATGCACTGTTGGTAGGAATGCAAACTGGTGTAGCCACTCTGGAAAATAGTATAGAAGGTCCTCAAAAAGTCAAAAATAGAACTACCTTACAATCCAGCAATCACAGTACTGGGTATTTATCCAAAGAACACAAAATACTAATTCAAAGGGATACCAGCACCCTTATATTTATAGCAGCATTATATACAATAGTCTAATATAGAAACAGCACAAATGTCTATCTATTGATGAATGGGTAAAGAATGTATGTGTGTGTGTGTGTGTGTGTGTATATATATACATATATATATGTATATATATATATATATAATTTAGCAAGAAAAAAGAATGAAATTTTGTTATTTGTGACAACATGAATAGAGCTAGACACTATAATGCTAAGTGAAATAAGTCAGTCAGAGAAAGACAAATACCATATGATTTCATTCATGTGGAATTTAAGAAACAAAACCAATGAGGAAAGGAAAAAAGAGAGAGAAATCAAAAATAGACCTTTACAGAACAAACTGATGGTTATCAAAGGGGAGGAGGGCAGGAGGATGGATGAAACAGGTGATGGGGATTAGGAGTACACTTGTTGCGATGAGCACTGGATGATGTATGGAATTGTTGAATCACTATATAGTACACCTAAACTAATATAACATTGCATGTTAACTAACTGTAATTAAAATACTTTTTTAAAAATACTTTTTAAAAATGGTGCTGGGGTGCCTGGATCAAGCCAGTTGGTCTTGATCTCAGGGTCGTGAGTTCAAGGTCTGCATTGAGCTTGGAGCCTATTCAAAAATAAATAAGTAAGTAAATAAATAATGTTGTTAATTTCTGGGCAGCCAGAAGGCTATAGAAAACTGAGTTTTCTGATTTAGAGGGCCAGCATGCTAAATAATTCAGCCAGAGACAACACAGAAGCAGCAATTTGAATAGCACTTAAGGTATAGGTAAAGATTTACTGACTAATTTTAGGATGTGTATTGGAGAGAGAAGGAGCTGCAGACTTCTCCAGAAACAAAAGTGCTTTCGAGCACTATTTTTCTTCCCCTGCCAATGTAGATAGCCAGGTGCCTAGGGGAGCCATGTGCCTTCCCCTGGTATTCCATTGTGATCCTGGTTCACTCAACCTGTCCACTTCAGTGTGTGCCCCTCCAAAGCTGATCCTCCACACCACACCTGGCAGACAGCCTTGGCAGGGACTGGTGACCCTCTAAAGCAACTCCTGCCTTGGGGAGGGGAGACAAAATCTCACACACTAGCACACCTACATTTCCAGCAGCCAGGTCTTGCAACAGCAATTGGAAGCAAAACCTTCTCAGTGCACCTCCAGTAGGCAAAGCAGATCATTGCAGCCAGATGGCCTAGGATCAGCCCCACCCACCAACGTGACCACACAACCTTGATTGAGGCACAACAGGAGAGCACATGTAGCCCATACTGGTGAACTGGGAGTGACTGCACTACAGGGCACCACAGGATCTGTTCTACAGAAAACCAGTAATTTCAAGACCGGGAGGCAGAAGTTTACTTAATAATTAGAAACAAAAACAGAGAGTCAGATAAAATGAGAAGACAGAAGAGTATGTCCCAAATGCAAGAAAAGAATAAAATCACAAAAAAAGAGCTAAACCAAACAGAGATAAGCAATATGACTAATAAGGAGTTCAAAGTAATATTCATAACAATACTCATGGGACATGAGAGAAGAGTGGATAAACTCAGTGAGACTATTTCAAAGAGATAAAAATATTTTTAAAAAACCAGTTAGAGCTGAAGAAGACAATAACTGAAATGAAAAATACACTAGAAGGAAACACTACTAAACCAGCCTTATGAGAGAATATAACTTAATTCTTTAAGTTAAAAGAAAAGAATTTAAGAAATAAATGAGGAAAGGAAAAAAAGAGAAATAAGAAAATTATGAAAGGAAAAAAACTCACTGGTAAAAGCAAATGCATAGTAAAAGGAGAAATTAATTCCTTAAAAAGTCAGTACAGAGGTTAAAATACAAAAATAGGAAAACCAATTATATCTATAAATATTAGCCAAAGGATACACAAAAGAAGAAATTGCAAAATATGACACTATATATGTAAAATGTGGACAGAGGAGTAAAAAATTTGGTGCTTTTAGAATGTGTCTGAACTTAAGCACCTATCAATATAACTGCTATACATACAGGATGTTATATATGAACCCCATGGTAACTACAAATTAAAAGCTAATAATACGCACACACACACAAACACACGGAAAGTTCAAGCATAATACCAAAGAAAGCCATCAAACCACAAGGGAAGAAAGCAAGAAAAGAAAGCAACAGAGAAAAACTACAAAAACAACCACAAAACAAAATGGACTAAATGCTCCAATCAAAAGACAAAGGGTACATGAATGAATAAAAAGCCAAGATATATCTCTATGTTACCTACAAAGGACTTACTTCAGACCTAAAGACACATTCAGATTAAAAGTGAAGGGCTAGAAAAAGATAATTCATGAATGGAAGAGATAATAAACTGGGAAAACAATATTTATATCAGATAAAACGGTTTTTCAAACAGACTGTAGCAAGAGACAAAAAAAAAAGGTATTACACTATGATAAAGGGATCAACCCAACAAGAGGATGTAAAATAGTTGTAAATATCTATGCACCCAACATAGGAACACCTAAATACAAAACACAAATATTAACAGACATAAAAATAGAGATTGACAGTAATTAAATAATAGTAGGGTACTTTAACACTCCATTTACATCAGTGGGCAGATGATCCAGACAGACAATTGGTGAAAATAGTGGCTTTATATGACACATTAGATCAGATGGACTTAACAGATATAAACAGAACATTATACTAAATACCGCAGAATACATATTCTTTTCAAGTGTATATGGAACATTCTCCAGGATAGATCACATGTTAAAAACAAGTGTCACTGTTTTTAAGAAATTTAATAAATTGATATGAAATAACAAATTTAAGAAAATTGAAATTATAACAATGTTTTCTGACCATAATGGTATGAAATGGTATCAATTACAATAAAATAGCTGGAAAAAACACAAATGCCTGGAGGCTAAAGAACATTCTACAACATGCTCAACCAATGAATTAATGAAGAAATCAAGGAATATTTAAAAATATATGAAGACAAATGAAAATGGAAACACAACGATCCAAAATCTTTGGGACATAGCAAAAGCAGTTGTATGAGGGAAGTTTACAGTGATACATGCCTATATCAAGAAATAGGAAATATCAAACAATCTAACTTTATACCTAAAATAGCAAGAAAATGAGGAGCAAACAAAACCCAATGTTATTTAGAAGGAAGGAAATAAAAATATAAAAATGGAAATAAATAAAATGGAGATTAAAATAAATAGAAAAATATCAATGAAACCAAAAGCTGGCACTTTGAAAAGATAAATAAAATTGATAAACCTTTAGCCAGACTTATCCAGAAAAATAAAAGAAATCAAATAAATAAAATCAGAAATAGAAGAGGAGAAATAACAGAGACTTTAGAAATACAAATAATGATAAGGGAATATTATGACCAATTACATACCAAAAAATTAGACAAACTAGAAGAAATAGATAAGTTCCTAAAAACATACAATCTTCTAAAACTGAATAAGAAAGAAAAAAAAATTTGAAAGCCTGATCACTAGTAACAAATTTTAACTGGTAATCAAAAAGTCCCAGTAAATAAAAGTCCAGGACCAGATGGCTTCACAGATGAATTCTATTAAACAATTAAAGAAAAGTTAACACCTATTCTTGTCAAATTATTCCACAAAATAAAAGAGGAAGAAAAACTACCAAATTAATTCTGTAAGGTCCAAATACAATGACCAAGGACATTACAAAATACAAAAACTATGGGCCAATATCTCTGATGAACATACATTCAAAATCCTCAACAAAATACTAGCACATGACGTTTAACAATATATCGCAATAATCATTCACCACTATCAAATAGGATTTATTCTGGGGTTGTAAGAATGGTTTGATATTTGCAAATCAATGTGATATATGACATCAACAAAATGAAGGACAAAAATCACATGATCATCTCAATAGATGCAGAAAAATCATTTCACAAAGTGCAATAATGTCCATTCATGATGAAAACTCTCAACAATGTGGGTTTCGAGGGAACATACCTCAACAAAATAAAGGCCACATAAAAAAATTTGCAGCCAACACCATACTTAATAGTGAACAACTGAAAGTTTTTCCTCTAAAATCAGAAAAAAAGACAAGATTGCTGAGTCTCACCACTTTTTTCAACACAGTACTGAATGTCCTAGCTGAAGCAATTAGACTAAAAAAAGAAAGAAAAGGTATCCAAATTGGTAAGGATAAAGTAAAAACTATCACTATTTGCATATGACATGATATTATGTAAAAAAAAAAAAAAATCCTCCAGAGTCAGGGGAAAAAAAAACTATTACGACTGACAAATGAATTTAGTAAAGTTCCAGATTAAAAAAAATATATATAGAAATCTATTGTTTCCACACAGTAATAATAAAGTGGTAGAAAGATAAATTAAGAAAATATTTACAATTGCATTCATAATTGCTCCAATATCATAAATTACCTAAAAATAAATATTAACAAGGAGGAAAAATACTTAAACTATGAAAACTATAAGATATAAATACAAGAAATTGAATATGACACAAACAAATGGAAAGATATACCATGATTGTGAAGTGGAAGAGTTAATATTGTTAAAATGTTTATACTACTCAAAGCAATCATAGATTCAATGAAATCCCTATCAAAATTCCAGAAGCATTTTTCACAGACCAGAACAAATAATCCTTAAATCTGTGTAGAACCATGAAAGACCCTGGATAGCCAAAGCAAATTTGAAAAAACAAAGATGGAGGTATTGCAATCCCAGATTTCAAGATACAACAAAACTATAGTAATCAAAACATATTATATGTACTGGCACATATACACATACACACACACACACACACACACACACACAGATCAATCGAACAGGATAGATTCCAGAAATAAGCTCACACTTACATGGTCAACTAATCTACAACAAAAGAGACAAGAATACACGATTGGGAAAAGACAGACTCTTCAACAAATGGTGCTGGAAAATTTAGATAGCTATGTGCAAAAGAATGAGCCTAGACCACTTTCATACACTATACACAAAAATTAACTCAAAATGGATTAGTGGCCTAAATGTGTGATACATGAAACCATAAAATTCTTAAACGAAATCATAGGCAGTGATAGTCTTTTGGACATCAGCCTTAGCAATATATTTATGAATATGTGTTCTCAGGCAAAAGAAACAAGCAAAAATAAACTATTGGAAATACATGAAAATAAAAATTGCTTTGCCCAGCAAAAAAACAAAACAAAACAAAAATAAACAAAATGAAAACCCAATCTACTAAATAGAAGATATTTGTAAATCATATATTTGTAAATCATATATTCAATAAGGGGATAATATCCAAAATATATAAAGAACTTAAATAACTCAACATAAAAAAAAAAATAGTCTGTTTAAAAAATGGGCAGAAAACCTGAACAATGGTCCCAGGTCCGGAATCAAGTCCCACATTGGGGTCCTTATAAGGAGCCTGCTTCTCCCTCTGTCTGCATCTCTGCCTCTTTCTGTGTGTCTCTCATGAATAAATAAATAAAATCTTTAAAAACAAAAACCACAATGATATACTGTTTCACAACAGAATGAGTAGCACCAAAGAGATGAGAAATAAGTGTTGACAAGGATGTGAAGAAAAGAGGACCCTCATGCACTGTTGGCAGGAATGTAAATTGGTGTAAACCCCTGTAGAAAACAGCATGGAGATACCTCAAAAAATTAAAAAAACAGAAATATCATTATGATCTAGTCATTCCACTATTGGGTATTAACCCAAATAAAATAAAAGTACTAATTTGAAATTATATATGTATCCCTACATTTACTGCAGCATTATTTACAATAGCCAACATATATATAGAAGCAACCCAAGTGTCCGTTGATATATTAATGGATAAAGAAGATGTGGTAGTGTGTACACACACACACACACACACAGGGATATGATTCAGCCATAAAAATCAGTTATTGGATATATTTCAGGTATAATCAAGTCTCCTGACATATTGCTACATAAAGTTAAAACTTTTTAAATGTTTTGTCTTGTTAATATACACAGGGGAGAAAAGCTTCTTTCCAAGCAAAAACAATATAACTCTGGCTTGTTTTATATGATAATATCAGACAGTGGTACTGGAAGAAATAGACTTCTTTCTCAATTATAGCAGGACATTCTAGAAATTGTCACCATTTAGAAATCAAAGACCAAGAGACTTGGCTGTGTTTGCTCCTGCTTGGTGTAGTTATTTCATTTTCTATTAATTTCAGTATTCTCAGCTAAGATAAACTGGGAATTTATAGCAGCTATATGTGTTGGTCTTTCATAATTAATCCATTTCTTCACTGGATAGAAATACCAGAATAGAAAATACCAGAATATAATGTTATATTTGGAAGATGATTAAAATACTTTTGTTTTGGGGCACCTGGGTGGGTTAAGTGTCTGCCTTCGGCTCAGGTCATGATCCTGGAATCCCAGCATTGAGCCCTGTGTTGGACTCCCTCCTCAATGGGTAATCTACTTCTCCCTTTCCTCCCACTTCCTTGTTCACTCTCCGTCTCTCTCTGTCTCATATAAGTAAAATCTTTAACAAATAATAACATATTTTTGTTTTGATAATACTAACTATAGGTATTAAAACCAAATCTTTGCTCCTTAGAAAAATACCAAAAACTGAAAGAGTAAATTGTGCTTACACCTTCTACATTTACTGATAGCATGAATTCAAAAAGGTTGAGAAGCACTGAGCTAGAGAATATGGGTTATTATTAACTGCCCAGATTAGCTTGCAGTGGTGTTGTAACAGAACAAAAGAGCAGGTCAGTACGGATGATGCAGAGGAAACAAGGAATGAAAAGGATTGAGGATTTGGATAAAAGCCAGATCATTCAGGCTTTATTGATCATAGTAGGAATTTCAATTATATTCTGAGTGCAGAGGGAAGCCATTAAAGTGTTAATAGCACAATAGTGGCTTAAAGCAAGGTAGAAATTTGTTCCTTTCTTCTATGTACATGAAGTCCACAGCTAAGCAGATTGCTTTCTGGCTTCAGTAAACTTTAGGGACTCAGAATCCTTTCAGCTAACTATTCAACCACACCTAAGAAATGTCCTTAAATGTCCTCAAAGACCAAGGTAGGTGCTCTCATTCTAGCCATCATAAGCATATTTCAAGCAGTAAGATAGAGGAAGGAACAAAGAAAACAGAAACAAGAGACATGTGCCAGCTATCCTTTAAAAATGTTGTGGAAACTTTCTTCCAACATTTTAGTTTGTATTCTATTGACCAGAAGAATATAGTCATTATAGACTCTGAGCCAGAATCAACCAGCTAAGCAATTCCTAAGTTTATGACCCAAAGAAACTGTGAGATTAAAAAAAAAAAAAAATGTTGTTTAAGCTCTGGGATAATTTGTTACATAACAGCAAATAATAATATACAGTGTCTCTAAGTTTCCATTTACATATTGCAAATCATTGACAAGTCACAGGACTACATCTAAGGTTAACTACTTGAAAAAACTCTGTACTACTCCAAGTGCCCAGAAGGAGAGAGAGTTGAAATATTTCATTATTATATATTTAACAGATCATTCTAATTATTATGTGGAAAACAGATTGGAGTGGGCTAGTTTGTAAATGAAGAGACCAGTTAAAGTAATTTTAAGAGTGTAAATATGAGAGGATGGATGGTTGGACTAGAGAGGAACAATTAAAAGGGATGGAGATGGCAATAAGAAATTTATTAGTCACTTTTTTAAAAGCCACATTACTGGATGGTGAGGGTAAAATCTGGATATCTAGGAGATGACAAATGAGAAATAAAGTATAGACCTTTTTTTTTTTTTTCAATAAGCATAGGTGTTTAAAAGAAAGGAAGAACCAATCAGCATGAAAGAAGCATGGAAATCATCACTCCCATCCTCACAATAATAATAAAAAAAAAAGCTGAACAAGTTGCAAATCAAGAGCTCCTCTTAGATATGTCAAAGAAAGAGATCATAGGGCAAGCCACTGTCCCCCAAATTGGAAAGGCAGATAGGCAAATATAGAGAATCATAACATCAGCATAGAAACCTAGAAGGAAAAATCTCATCATGAATCAGTACTAGTGCAAGCAAATTTAAAGTGTAATTGATTAATTGTTGAAAGTTGAATGTGGACAAGACCGACAAGTTAAAAATTCTAGGGGTTCCCAGAATTAAGGTGAGGGGCCACACAATTTCATGAATTTGCTCTACCAGGTACCTTACCGGATATTCTCAGTGGAGATCAGAGAAAAGTCCTCCAAGCTTCTAGCAGAGGAATAAAAAAATAACCATTTTGAAATAAGTCCAGAATATTCTGTTCTTAGCAAGGCCTATTCTTAAATAGAACTATTTTACCAAAGCCTAACAGATTCAGATTTTATCAGAGCTTCACTGACCCAGGGGAAGGGAAATACTCAACTCTAGTCCCAACTACTCCTCTTATCTCACTTAAGGGTGGAAAAAAATGGAAGTACCTGTGTAGGTCACAGACTGGAGGCACAGGATCACTAAAATGTCAGGATTTAATCAAAGGTCCAAAAAACAATTCCCCTCCCCTCCCACCTCACTACCACATCTGAGGGCTCCTGTATAATAATGGGATTACAATGGAAAGAAGAGTATCTGAATGAAGGAGGGGAAACAAAAGATAACAGGGAAGACAACAAGAAGAATGCCAGAGGAAATTTTAGCCCCTGACCCCTACAGCTATAGCAAACAGTAATCACAGGATAACTCCTAGCCAGAAAAACATAAAACCTCACACCAAAGGCCTATATACCTCAGTTCCTTTTACTTAGCACATTATGTTCAGTTTTCACAAAAATTACAAGGCATACTAAAAGACAAAACACACTTTAGTTACAGAATAAGCATCAGAATCAGATTCAGATATGATAGAGATGTTGGAATTATCAGATTAGAAATTTAAAACAATAATTGGCATGCTAAGGACTCTAATGTAAAAAGTAGGTAACTATGCAACATCAGATAGATAATTTAAGCAGAGATATGAAAACTCTGAGAATGAATTAAAGGGAAATATTCAAAATCAAAACCATCACAATGCAAATAAAGAATGACTTTAATAGGCTCATCAATAGACAACACTCAACAAGGAAAAGAACTAGTGAGCTAAAAAGAAAAAAGTTAATAGAAATTCTAAAACTGAAAATCCAAGAGAAAAAAAAAAGAATTTGAAGAATTGAAACACCATACCAAAATCTGGGACAATTACGAATGGTACAATATATACATGATTCGAGTACTAGAAGAAGGGAAAAAAGAAAGGAAGAGAGGGAATGTTTGAAGCAATAATGGCTGAGAATTTTTAAAAATTAATGACAGACACCAAACCACATATTCAGGAAGTTCAGAAAATACAAAGTAGGATAAACAACAACAAAACAAAATAAAACTACCAAACCAAACCCGAACAAATAAAAATAGTATGCTTAAGTATGTCACATTTAGTGGGCAGAAAATCAAAGACAAAGAGAAAATGTTAAATCAACTTGGGGAAAGGAGGGAAGGATAAAATTACATCACATTTTTCTTTATGCAAACAAAAAAGACTGAAGTGAAATATTTAAAGTGTTAATAGGAAAACCACTAACAAAAATTATTTGTTCAGTGAAACTATTCTTTAAAAGTGAAGGAGGAATAAAGACCTTCTCAAACAAAAATTGAGAGTTTTTTCCACCAGTAAATCTGTCTTGCAAAAGATGTTAAAAGAAGTTCTTCAAAAAGAAAATAAAAAAGGGGGAGGAGATTTAGGTCAGAAACTTGGACTTATGTAAAGAAAAGTGGAATCTTAAGGAATAAGTGAAGGCAAAAGATTCTTTCCTTTTTCTTATTTTTAATTGATCTGATAGTATGGGTTTTTTCCTCAAAACAATAGCAATAATGTATACAGTGATTATAACTTTTAGTTAAGTGAAATCAGTGACAGAAATATAAAAGATGGTAAGGAAGAATTGAAAATATTCTGTTATAAGGTACTTACACTACCCATGAAGCAGTAGAGTACCTATTTGTAAGTGAACTTAGAGTAGTTGTAATGTATATTGAAAACTTGAGGGCAATCACTATAGTTTTTTTTAAGTAAACTTGACATGCTAACAGAGGAGAGAAATAATATAAAATACTCAGTTAAAACCAGAGAAGGCAGAAAGAGTGAAAGGACGCAAACAAAAAAAGCATAACTAGAAAACCATTTTAAAAATGGCAGAAATTAACCCAACTATACTGATAATCACTTTAAATGTCAATGGTCTACCTATTAAAAGATACTATCATAGTAGATAAGAAAAAAAGACCCAGTTATATATTGTCTGTAAGAAGCCTACTTTAAATATGAAGCAATTGATAAAAGGAAAGGAATGGGGAAATTTATATTATGATAACACTAATCAAAGAAAGCTAGAGTATATATATAAATGACAGACAAAAAGACTCAGATCAAGACAAATTCTCAGGTATACAAACAGGAATTACATAATGATAACAGGGTCAATTTTCAAAGAAAATGAACAGCCTTAATATGTGTGGTATAACAAAACAGTGTTAATAAAAACCTGACAGAACTTCAAGGGAAAGATTATTTACTTTATAGTTGGAGACTTCAACACTGTCTCTCAATAATTGACAGAGTAAGCAGGCAAAAAATTTGCAAAGATGTAGCTGAAATAAAAAGCACCATCAATCAGCTAGATCTAATGGACATCTAACTGACATTCAATAATAGCAAAATAAGCATTCTTTTTAACCTCATAGGAAACCAAGATAAGCCACATTCTGGGTCACAAACATTTATTAACAAATTTAAAAGAATAAGAGATATCCAGAGTTTGCTTTCAGACCACATTGGAATTAAAGTAGAAATCAATACAGATAGTTGGAAAAATCCTAAAATCCTTGGAGATTAAACAACACACTTCTAAGTAACACATGGGTCAAAGAAGCAGTTGTGGGACATTTAACCATGTATTGAATCAAATGAAAATGAATACAACTTATCAATATTTGTGGTATCTACATATACAAAAAGATTTGGAAAGAGGTTTATCGCATTTAATGCATACATTAAAAAGGAGAATCCAAAACCGATAATCTAAGCTTTTACCTTAGGAAACTAGAAAAAAAAAAAAAAAAAAGCCAATTAAATTCAAAGTATTCCCCAAATGAATGAGACCATATAATGTTTGTCCTTTTCCAATTGACTTATTTCACTCAGTATAATACCCTCCAGGTCCATCCATGTCAAAGCAAATGGTGGGTATTTGTAGTTTCTAATGGCTGAGTAATATTCCACTGTATACATATACCACATCTTCTTTATCCATTCATCTTTTGTTGGACACTGAGGCTCCTTCCACAGTTTGGCTATTGTGGACATTGCTGCCATAAACATCAGGGTGCAGGTGTCCTGGCATTTCACTGCATCTGTATCTTTGGGGTAAATCCAAGAGGTAGTGGAAGGGAAGATGGGCAGGGGGTTGGGATGACTGGGTGATGGGTACTGAGGGGGGCACTTGGCGGGATGAGCACTGGGTATTATGCTATATGTTGGCAAACTGAACTCCAATAAAAAAAAACTTAAAAAAATAAAATAAAATAAAAATAAGGAAAAAAATTTTAAAAAGGAATAAAAAATATTTAAAAAATAAAAAATAAAGTTTTAAAAATAAATAAAATATTAAAAAAATAAAAATAAATTTTATAAAAATAAATAAATAAATTCAAAGTAAGCAGAAGGAAATATATAATAAAAATTAGAACAGAGGGGGTGCCTAGGTGGCTCCAATAGGTTGAGTGTCCAACTCTTTATTTCAGCTCAGGTCATGATCTTCAGGTCCTAGGATCGAGCCCTGTGTCAGGCTCCACGCTCAGCATGGAGTCTACTTGTCCATCTCCTTTTCCCTCTCCTCTCCACTCACTTGCACATGTGCTCTCTCTCTCTAATAAGTAAATTAAATAAAATAAATTAGAACAGATATCAATGACATTGAAAACAAACAAACAAAAACAATGGAAGTCAACAAAATCAAAAGTGGCTTCTTTGAAAATACTAATAATACTGATAAACTTCTAGCCAGGTTAACTAACAATAAAAAGAAGACAGAAATTACCAATATCAAAAAGAGGGGAAATAATGACAGATCTCATAGACATTAATAAAATAATAAAGGAACATTATGCACAACTCTTTGCCCACAAATTTAATAACCTAGATGAAAGATACTAAATCCCTAAAAGATAAAATCTACCAAAACTTATGCAGGAATAACTAGGCAATCTAAATTGGTTGGTATCTATTAAAGAAATTGATAAATAAAACAAAAATATTAGGCCTGATGGATTCACAGGTGAATTCTACCAAACACTAAATGAGAAAGTTACACCAATTCTCTTCAATCTCTTCCACAAAACAGAGGCCGAGGGAATACTTCCTAACTCATCCTATGAGTTACCCTCAAGCCTAATACCAAGAGTGAAGACATTATAAGAAAGATAAACTAAAAACCAATATCTCCACTGAACATAAATGCATAAAACCTGAAAAAAATATTATCAAATAAAATTCAACAACATATATTAAAAAAGAATTACACCATGACCAAGTGTGTTTATTCCAAGTACAGTATGCACAGCTGTTTCAACATTTGAAAAGCAACTGATGTAATCTATCACATCAACAGGTTAAAGAAGAAAAAATAAAAATAAAAAATCGTATGAGTCTATCAAAAATGCAGAAGAATCATTTGACAAAATCCAACAATAATGACAAACATTTAGAAAGCTAGGATTAGAAGAGAACTTCCTCAACTTGATAAAGTACATCTATTTAAAAACTATAGCTTACATCATAATTAATGATCAGATGCTTTCCTTGCTATGATCAAGAGCAATACAGGGATGTCCTTTTTACCACTCCTTTTCAATATTTTACTGGAAATCCTAGCTAAGGCAATAAGACAAGAAAAATAAATAAGATATATATGGACTTGGAAGAAAGAAATAAAAGAGAGCTACAATGAAGATAAAGAACAGCAGAAAAAAAACAGTGGGATTTGGAAATATGGAGTTTTGATATTTAGAAGGGAGCGCTTTGAGTATGCCTATGACCTGGGTGGAAGAACTTACAGAAACAAAGATATTGAAGGCATAGAAAACAGAAACAGTGATCCATAGAGAAATGCCACTCTGAAACTGCAGGAAGCAGGATTCAGAGTATTGGTAAAGGAAGATATAGTAATTTATGCTAAAGTTAAATATCCTCAAAATTGTCTTCACACACTCACTAACAAAAGCAGTTGAAAGGAATAACTGGGTTACTTACTCCCCAGGATTCTGGGGTTTCCATGTTTTTTTTAAAAAAAATCTACCCAAGGCTATCTATTTTCATGTCCTGAGGAAACTATTTTTTTCCCTCAGCCTCTGTAGAAATATTCATTCAAAATTTCCAATCTCCTTCCTCATTCTACCTTTCTTCCCTTCTTCCTTTCTATGGGTTCCAGTTCAAACCTACAGAATTGTTGCAGTGTTTCAATCATATCACAGTCTTGTAAGATTTTATATCCAAAGGTTAATTGTACTGGACTTTAGCAAAATTAAATCCCCAAAAGAAACTTTTCAATACCCACAGTCAACTGAAAGACAATCTCATTTTAAAAAAAATAATAGCAATTAATAACAATAATGATTACTACTTAGAACTATTTTGTGTCAGATAAAATGTATCTACTCTTGTTGCTTTACTTCACTCTATCTGAAAATTGAGTATCAGTGCATATTTGACATCTAGACTATTTTTAAAATGCAAAGCTTATTTTGAAATATTCTTGGTACACCTAGGTGTCTCAGCAGTTGAGTATCTGCCTTCAGCTTAGGGTGTGATCCTGGGGTCTGGGATCAAGTCCCGTTTCGGGCTCTTTGTGGGGAATCTGCTTCTCCCTCTGACTATCTCTGCCTCTATCTCTCATGAATAAATAAATAATATCTTTAAAAAAAGAAATTATTCTTAAATTTAACTAGTTTATACCATGAGGTAAATTTATTTGGTCTCATTAAATGGAGGAGAGGTAATTTAAACATATTTTATGCCTTTTAAATGTTGCTGGTAAAAAAAAAAATTACGTAAGCTAAAGAGAAATGAACTCACTGATCACAGTAACCCATTAGAAGTTGGACAGTGAAATCTATTTCCTGGCAAAGGTTTCCTCCTGAAAACTAGAAGGAACCATTTTAGCTAAAGCCAAGGTAAAAAATAACTCCAGTATGCTATATTTGAGAAAGTCAAGTAAGCAGAACTCTAGTTGAACTAATCTTTTCTTTAGTATAAGTAGGTACCAAACAGTTTATCATAGTCATGATTATCACAAATTAAATTTTGCTTGATTTCATACAAAGTTGGTTGATGAAGTTTTTCTCACACAATTAGGTATGATTTTTAGTATCTTTCTAAGGGTTAAGTCATCCTTTTGGATAATTCTCCTTTTTTAATTGCTAAAATTGATCTATAGAATAATTTTGATATTTTATGATTCAAATCTCAAAGATAAGCATGATTCATTTTGTGGAACTACTTCTAAGCAGAGATTGTTACTTACATTTTTAAAACCATAAATTTCTAACCAATCCTATAGAAGTAACAAGAAACTATTATTTCTATAAATGCACATTTTTCCATAATTTTTTTTCTTCTGGAAAATTTGTTACATACTGGAGAACTGGGAAGCAACTGGCTGGGTCCAGATCTTGAATATCAGAAAAAAAGGAAAAGTAATATGCAGACATAAGGCTTGTATCCAGGTCTAAAACATAGTTCAACAGATGTAAAAAGCACAAGTATTCAGAGAATCAAAAGAAAATAAACCAGAAAGCCAAAGGCACAGGTAAAGAGGCAAGAATCATTAAGAGACAATTTTCAGGTGATAGAAGAAAGATGTCAAATTCAGAATATTTGTTGATTCAAAACTTCAGAATATTCACTATAACAGAATTGCTTGATAATCCAAAATGTTTCATTGTCCCTAACTCAGGACCTTCTGGAGACATTAAAGGTCTCAGTGTGGCTTAAAAAAAAATTGTAAAAATTAAAACTTTAATTCCATAGAACTACTATTTTTTCCCCATAAACAACATTTCCTTATCTATCCTCATTAGGGATAGTTAAACTACAAAGTCAGAAAAGCAGACATTATACAGATAAGATTTCTAAGCTTCTCTGGGATTCCTAGATAAAAGATACTGTGATGAAATACAGCAATCTGCTCTCTAGGGATTATTTTTCAGATACTAATGTTACTCTGGAAGATAGATAAGAGACAGAAATGAAAATAAAAGGGCCTCTGAGAATTGAAATCAGACTTAGTCATTCATTTACTCTTTGGTTAATTGATCAGACATTTGTTGAGTAATCATACCATGAGCAAGATACATGCTAGATGATTCAAATACAGTGGGGCAAAAGCAGCCCCTGCTACATGGGGTTTATAGTCCAGCAGAAGAGATTATGATATAACAGAGTATCCACAGGGTATCCAGAGGTACAGAGCAGTGACCTCTATTCCTATCACTCCATGACAAAGGTGACAGGGTAGGGATCCTGGAAAGCTGTCCAAGGAATGAAACAAAACTATTATTTATTTATTTATTTATTTATTTATTTATTTATTTATTTATTTATTTGATTTTTTTTTATTTATTTATTCATTAGAGACAGAGAGAGAGAAGCAAAGATACAGGCAGAAGGAGAAACAGGCTCCATGCAGGGAGCCCGACACCGGACTCGACCCTGGGTCTCCAGGATCATTCCTTGGGCTGAGAATTTTGAAAGTTCTAGAAAATAAGAGAAAGAGTTGTCTAGGAAAATACAGAAGAATTCTAGGTAGTATTAAAATACCATATGAATCATATGAATCTAGAGACTGAATTTAAGGCAGCATCAATCCTAGAGATATTCAACTTTTCAATAACTTCCTCATAGAGGCTTAAAGGAGCCAGGTGGACTAATTAAAAGTTGCTTACCACAGACAAAGAAGGAAAATGGGTTCAGGTTATTGAGGATAATGTCAAGAAAGTTGTTGAAGTGATTGTTGCACAAACTATTAGAACTGAGAATCCAGAGTTTGGATCCTTCATCAACATGGCTGATTAAAGTCACCCAGGATGAAGGTAGAAATTGAAGTGGAGAGGCAAACAGGAAGTCACATGCCCAAACTTCCTCCAAATCCACGGAATAAAATGTATCACCTTTATTCGTAGTACTTATTGGCTTCATTTTCAAGAAAACTAGGTGCCTCTGTGTTTAAAGCAGAGGCACATTAAAGCCTTAAAACATAACTGCTGTTGGGCTGTTGGAGAAAAATGTAATAAAAACCGTAAATAACAATGAAAAAATTATAAAATAATAAAGTCTAGAATCACCTACCATGGGGAAAAATTAGCCCTACATATATCAGAGACCCCAGAAGATAATATCAAAATCACAATATGATACAATAATAAAATCCCAAGAGTTGGCAAAGCTGACCCTGTTGTTTTCCCTTGGAAAATTCTCTGAGATTCAGTTTCCATAACTATCTAATGAAAATAATAGACCAGATCCTCTACAAGTTTATTTCTAACTCAAAGAGTCTAGGTACTTAATGATGATCCTGACATATATCAAGGAAGATGTTTATTTAGAAAGAAATTATATTAATTATTTTGATAAAACCTCATCAATACAATTTAAAATATCAAAGTGATAAAATTTCAATTATTTGAAAAATGTAGCTATATGGGATACTGCATGTTCCAACAATGGAAATAAACGAAAAGGAAATTGTAGCAGAGCGCTATTTCCATATTCCAGAATTCCTATAGTCCGTAATTTAACATTATTTTGTAGAGTTGACTCTGCTTAATCTGTGTTAATAGTGCCCCCTAATTAGATTGTGAGCTTCTTCAAGGCAACTTTACTCAAAAGTTCACTTTTCTTCTTCAAGACTGCTCTCACAGATCTGTATAAACTAGACATATATTTTCAGTGTCTAAAATGAATAAAAACTGTATCTGGAAAATATTCTCCAAAAGTTTCAAAAGAAAAAGGGCATGTTTATACCCACAAACAAACGAGCCCAAGGACTAGAGCCCAGAGTCTATAATGGTCTTATCTATTTCATCAAAAAAATATTTAGTGAGACTCCTGAGATCCAACATTAAAGAGCTGGGTTTTTTTCATGCAACGTTAAAATATATTTTGGCACATCAAACAAACCTATCCCTAGCCTTACTCATTTCTGAGTCATATATCAAGAACTGCAAATGTTTTGAAACATTGTTTTCTCTTGATCTTCTTTCCAATTAAGTAATTTTAAAAATATCAAACAAAAACACCTAGAAATTTACAACAGTGCCCAAAAATCTAGAATTCAGATTATTATTATTATTTTCCCTAGTGTTTTCCAACACAGATAACAGTCATAAAAATGATTGTAAAAATGATTAAGAACAGTTTATATTTTTAAAGTATAGAAAACGAGGTACTAGCTAAAATGACAGCAATTCTTTAGTCTAGGCTTAATGTTTCCATGAACAGATGAACTTCAAGCTCTACTTACCAGCAACTAAAGCTTCACCAGGCTTTTGCAAGAAATGACAAACAGCACTAGCAGCCTTAAGCACATGTGACACATTCCTTTTACTAAGTTTGCTTGCCCTGGCTTGTCTCTCCATACAGCATGAGAGTTCCTTCCAAGAAACTTCAAAAAGCCCCTCAACAGCAAAAACAAAACACATGTCAGAAGAACTTGGCTGTTGGTGAAACAAAATTTACATTCTCTAACACAGGAGTTGACAATCTTTTATTCTATGAGAGTTCTCTGGAATTAAAAGTAAAATCTCTAATTCATCTTTCTTAAAAACCTGAAGCAATTTCAACAGACTATCCAAATGTACACATAATCCAAATTTGGACATACATTTCCTTTTAATTCAACCAAATAACTTATAATCATAAAACATTAAAGATATAGAGGAGTAAAAAAGAAATCATATAAACAGAGACCCAGATACTGTCAGTAGGAAAATACATAATAAATGACAGAACAGAGACTAGAATCTAGGGATCCTAACTGAAAGACTAATGCTCTTTCCACTATATCAAGATGCTGTTTGTGTCAAATTTCAGATAAAATACCCACAACTAATACAAATAAATCTTTCAAGCAAAAGCATTTTCTTTTTATGGAATTAAAGTTCAGCCTAGCTTTTGTAAAGTATAATAGCAGCAAGGGAATTGTATTTTGTGTCATATCCTGACTTATTTTTAAAAATCACTATGAATTCTGTAATTACGTTAACTGACATTGATTAAATTATTATGATTGACATAACACATTAATACAGCTATAAAGAAATAGTACATGGGACCAAAAGTAGTTGGTTTTATAGACTCTCAATCTTTCTTTGTTCATGTATAATTTTGAAGTACAAAGTAGTAAACTATAATTTCACTGAATTCAATCATTAAGAGAATGGTAGAAGTCACCTCCTAAAGCATGCATGTTGCCATTGGTTATAAAGACAGTGACTGAGTATTTTTAGAGATCACCAGAAATATAAATTTCTACACTCCTCCTTCTTGAGCTTAAAAGATTACCATGCTTTCAATCTAAATACAGTGCCGAGCATAAATAATTTCATTACCACTATTCAAAATACTAAAGAAATCCAGATGTATAAACATTATCCAGAAAGAAAAAAATAATATCCATAATAAATTCATAATACCCCAATTCGTTAATATATTACAAACTAAGTACCAATGGGTCTAACAGTCTCCATAAATAGGTTTGACATGTGTTGCACATGTGGTCAAGAGAATTCAACTCCCACTGCATTATTAAAAATTGACATCTGTCATCATTACATACAGAGCCCACTTCACAAGACAAGGGAAATGAAAGCTGGTACCAGAAAAATGATCAGAATTGGCCCCAGGAGAATATTGTATGATTTGAAATTATACAGAGTTGAGACTACTGCTCTGTTCCTCATATACCTCCCCACTTACTCTAGAACTAGAGAAACGCCAAAAATGAACTCTCTCACTTCCAATGCCACCCACCTAAGGTAAGCTCAATCATGTCATTGTTCTCTGAAATCAAGAATATTTTATATATTTTGGGGGATGCCTGGATGGCTCAGCGGTTGAGCGTCTCTCTGCCTTTGGCTCAGGGTGTGATCTCAGATCCCTGGAATCGAGTCCCACATCGGGTTCCTTGCATGGAGCCTGCTTCTTCTTCCTCTGCTTGTGTCTCTGCCTTTCTCTCTGTGTCTCTCTCATGAATAAATAAATAAAATCTCTTTAAAAAAAGAATATTTTATATATTTTAAAAAGTTATAACATTACTAAGAAGTTCTTTATAATTTTAATGTTGTAAGAGCTGCTGAAAGATGTTCTCTAGTACAAATTGTATAAAATTAGGTACAGAGTGCCACTTAGAAAATTTGATAATTAAAATCTCTTTAGATATGTCTTTAGAGGAGAGACGCTTATCATACCTAATTTGGAGACAATGGATTAAGTCCCTAATATCTCTGTAGTTTCAACACATTTTTCTTCTTGATGGTCTGGTCAATTATCTCTAAGGCACCTTTTCATTTCATTCTCCATGTATCTTCTCATTTCTCCTTCTCAGTGCCAATGTGGACTTTTCTACCTCTGCCTCCCTGTAAATGCTGGTAAGTCTCAAAAGTTTCAACTCAAGAATTTTTACCACTTCATTCTATATAGCTTCCCTGGATGATTTCATCTATTGTCATGAATATATCTATTACCAATGTGCTGATAAAACCTTTCAGTATAGATTAATATCTACATCAGAGTTTGCTTTATTCATTTAACAAATATAGCTAGCATTTTTAATTACCTTCTATGTGTCAGGCACTATTCTAAATGCTGGAAACACAGAATGAATAAAAGAAATGTCCTTTGTCGTTATAAAGAGTTTATTACAGGGCAGTCGTGGTGGCTTAGCAGTTTAGGGCTGCCTTCAGCCCAGGGCCTGATCCTGGAGACCTGGGATTGAGTCCCACGTCAGGCTCCCTGCATGGAGCCTGCTTCTCAGTCTGCCTGTGTCTCTGCCTCTCTCTCTCTCTCTCTCTGTGTGTGTGTGTGTGTGTGTGTGTGTGTCTCATGAATAAATAAATAAAATCTTTAAAAAAAAAGATTTTATTCCAGTTAAGGTAGGAATAAGTTGCAATAAATAAAATAAATAATATATATATATATATATATATATATATATATATATATATCAGATGATGATAAATGCTGTGGTAAAAATAAAGCAGGGGGGAAGATAGTATTTATCTGAGTACTAAAATGAATAAAGTACAGTAAGATAAATTCTCTTTGAACAAACTTTGAAATTTTTCATGTATGTCCCATACAATAAGGACAATACACTATCTTGCATTCACATTAGCCAAAAAAAGATCAAAAATTGCTTTTATTCTAAAGTTCTCGGAGCTTCTCCAGATCATGACTTCAAAGTATAAATTATACTCAATGTCAGGAAAGTGTTCTTACTGGTAAACTAGCAAATTTAAATTTTTTCTTTGTTCTCTGTGGAAAAAAAATCACACTCTTATATCCCAATAATGTCATAGTGAGAAACTGCTTATGTGGTATGAATTTGGAGACAATGGACCAAGTCCCTAATCAGCATTTCCAGTAATGTATTCCATGACCCAATGATTCTGATAAACATTCAATAGGTGATATAGAAATGAACAATTAACAGTTGGCTTTCATAGTCAAATAAAATTGCCAGATGCTACGTTAAACAGAAATAAAGAATTTTTTTTTTTACAAACTTTCTAACAGTCTTTATTCTAAGGTGAGTTTTGAATTTCCAATAAAGGGATAATGTTCCCAAACATCAGACCATGAAATGCTCTTTAAGAAAATTGCTTAGAATTGGCAAGAGGACTTAAGATGGCAGCATAGTGGGAGGATCCTATGCTTGCCTCATCCCTCAAACACAGCTAGATAAATATCAAATCATTTTAAATATCCAGGAAATCAATCTAAGGACTGAGAGGACAAACTGCACAACTAGAGGGAGGAAAAAGGTCATGTGGAAGGTAGGAGATGTGGACATGTGTCATGTGGACAGGAATCACTGGTACTGTGGAGGCAAGGGAGCCCTGATCAGGGAGAGAGGGGAGAAAGAAAGAGAAAGGGCAGCCTCGGTGGCTTAGCGGTTTAGTGCTGCCTTCAACCCAAGGCGTGATCCTGGAGACCCGGGATCGAGTCCCATGTTGGGCTCCCTGCATGGAGCCTGCTTCTCCCTCTGCCTGTGTGTGTCTCTGTCTCTCTGTGTGTGTGTGTGTGTGTGTGTCTAACAAACAAACAAATAAATAAATAAATAAATAAATAAAATCTTAAAAAGAAAGAAAGAAAGAGAAAGAGGTAAAAACAGAGTGTAGGGCATTGCATAAGAAAAACACCTCCTGAAAACCACTGACAATGAAAAAGAGAAGAGCTAATAACTGCAAGATTTTTACAAGCAGTAGAGCTCAAAGACTAAAGTTTTAGAAGTCTCCACCATTGCCAGGTAGAGCCTGGTGGGCATAGAAGTGCTTCTGTAGAGGAGGGAAGAGGCCCAGGAATGGACCCTGTGTTCTGAGGATCCCCTGGGTTGCACTGGAAGAGACAGCTCCCCTTCTTGGAGTGCATTTGGGACTGCCACTCCAGGGACAAAAATTGCTGGTGGGCACCATTGAGTTGTCCCAACATTAGTGTACAAGCAGAGATTCCTGCTGAGGGCAGCTAACCTGGATGCTGGCTTTTTGCTGGGCTGTACTAACAAACCCAAAGTCCCTCCACATTCATGCAACTGCCCTTCTGAGACAAAGTGGCACAATCCAGGGAGTGGCAAGACCCTCCCCCAGATGATCAGTGCAAGTCCATACCATGCCAGGTCCCTAAAATTTGTAGTTTTAAAACCTAGCCCATGGGGCTGAGATTAAAAAACAGGTGCACTACACTGCTCGGTGGGCAGACAGCTTGGACACAGACAGGGTGAAAGCAGGGATCTAAGAGAAGCCTGAGACAAATGAGGGGAGATTGTTCACTCTTCTGTGAGGGCTTCCTGAAGACTGGCAAGCACAAAAACTCCTCTAAAGGGATGAGGCCCAGTTGATCTCACTTCTCTTTCCCATCAGCACCAGTGGATGTCAGTGAGCAGTAGAGCACCCTACAGTAGAGACTTGAGCCACTTACAGGAGCCCCACCTGCCCTGTCTCTACAGGTGCTTCTGAACTAGAGTAAGTGTTCCTGAGAGTCACAGAAGCAGAAGACTAGCAGAAACCCCCACCACACACCAAGTCTACTGACCACAGAGTGCTGTAAAAGTTAAGCTGTAGGGGAAATAGGATCTAGCCTCTCTTGACAAGCAGACCAAGACACATCTAGTTAAAACTCACCACATACTGGACAAGGTCCAAACACTCTCCACTGCAGGTAAGGAGAAACTCTGCAGACAACTGACATAGGGATAGAGCAGCCAAAACACAACAGCATACACCAGAAATGATGTCACTAAATTCTACTGCTAAAAACATTATTACACTATATGTTAACTATAATTTAAATAAAAACTTAAAAAAAAGAAAAATGCCTACAACTTAGTTTCCATGGATAGGTTTTTAGAATTGCTGGCTTTAATTTCTCTTCTTATATTGCAGCACATAGAAAAAACTCACAAAAGAGTTTGGCTACACTTATTAAAATGGGATCACTCTGGAAAAAAATAAACTTTATACCATTATGAGTGTGACACACCTTAGTGTACAATTGAGTTCAGATTTTAATGATAGTGGCTATCCAGGAAATAAGAAAGAATTGTTTCATTGAAATTGGTAAAGGCAGAGCAGGGAGCTATAAAATAATTTTTTTCCTAAGGACAAACTTCCTTAATTTTGCTAAGTAATTCCATAGTTTAAATAAATGTTATTTAAATCTTCCCTCAAGACGTCCTTCATATTTAAAAATTCCAAATCCCTTGACAATATTTGCCAATAATTTAATAACATTAATAGTTTTCTTCTGATTTAGTAAAAACAAAGTACACGTTAGGTATCCACTATTTGTAACCTATCATAATAGCTCCTATACATACAAAGGGAAAAACAATGAATTAGAATTGAGTTTTCTACATGTATAACACATACAGAGAGAAAAAACTGAAGTTGATTCTGTCTTCCTTTTCTAAATCTTTTTGGTATAATGCATACTTTAACTTAGTTGATAAATCTGCAACTTTCTTATTAGGTACATAATTTTCTACAGGGTTCAAGAAATCACTCTCAGAATAGATCTTAAAGGTTCTTACCATAAAAAGATATGGTAATTATGTGAGATTATGGGGGTGTTAACTAATGCTATGATGATAATCATTTTGCAATATATGTATATGAAATCAAATAAACACTTTGTATATCTTAAATTTATACAATGTATATGTTAATTATATCCAATAAAGCTGGGGGTTGGGGGAAAGAAACCCGCCCAGTCAAGAACTTTCTTCTATTCTTTGAACCCAATGTTGTATTCCATGTTGTAATTCTTACCCACACCTCACTTCTAATGAAGACAGTTAATTTTCATTCATAACTCCACCCTCCCTACTACTACTACTACTACCACCACCACTACTAAATATATATATATATATATATATATATATATATATATATGAATGTTTTCCTTAGAATTTAGAAATATATACCTTTAAACACACACACAGAAAAACCTATTTTCACCACTCTTTTTAGATTGTAATAAGGTTTTTATGAAAAGAATTCCACATTTGGGGCTTTTTTCCTTTCAGGTTTTCCATCAAAATCAAATTGGAAGACTTTATTAAGGATTAGTCATGCTGGGCAGCCCTGATGGCGCAGCGGTTTAGTGCCGCCTGAAGCCTGGGGTGTGATCCTGGGGACCCTGGATCGAGTCCCACATCGGGCTCCCTGCATGGAGCCTGCTTCTCCCTCTGCCTGTGTCTCTGCGCCTCTCTCTCTCTCTCTGTGTGTCTCTCATGAATAAATAAATAAAATTCTTAAAAAAAAAAAGGATTAGTCATGCTGTTTAATGGAATATTTCACAAAATGGGAGAAAGCTGCCATACATTTCTAATCAAAGAGTCAACATTATTGATTACTTATGCATACTTTAAGTTAATTCTTTTGGGAAATGTTTATTTTGAAAATGCTGAAGTGTTGCCCAGGCACCCACATGTACACACACCACAAACAATCACACCCTATTGAAATGGTATAGTTTCAGAGCAGTGGTGCAGTTAATAATGAAACAACTGCATATATACACATATGTATATATATGCACCCTATATTTTTTATATTGTTTTAAAAATTTTGTTTACAAAATTTACAATGATTAGAAATCTATGCTGGGTTGTTTATTGTTTTTATTTCTGATACTGTCCCAGAGGCTTACTATGCAACTTCTCACAGCTCCTTGTATTGCTGCTTATTTTTCCAATGTATCCTCTATTTCCTTTTTTTTTTTTTTTTTTAGATTTTATTTATTTATTTAAGTGAGAGGAGAGGAGTAGAGAGACAGAGACAAGCAGAATTCCCACTGAGCATGGAGCCCCATATAGGGCAGGATTCCACAACCCTGAGATCATGGCCTTAGCCAAAAATCAAGAGACAGACACTTACCCAACTGAGTCACCCAGGCATCCCCGTCCTCCATAATCTTTTAAGTATAGTGACTAAATGTATGCATCCTGAGTGAGAGTTTAAGTTAGAAGGAATGTTATCTAAAAGAATCACTACTCTCTCCTATATAATAATACAGGGAATAATTTTTTTAAGATTTTACTTATTTATTTATAAGAGACAGAGAGAGAGAGAGAGAGAGAGAGAGAGAGGCAGAGACACAGGCAGAAGGAGAAGCAGGCTCCATGCAGGGAGCCCGATGCAAGACTCAATCCCAGGGTTCCCAGGATCCAGGATCACACCCTGGGCTGAAGGCAGCGCCAAACCACTGAGCCACTGGGGTTGTCCTTGACACTACACTTATAAATAAGGCTTAGCTTAGTCTCAAAAATATTACACCTTCTCATTTGCTTTACTCCTATAGTTTCCAGTTAGTCTTGGTATGCTACCAATGATTCATTGGAGATTGTTTCCCTTTTTTTCTTATTATATACAAATGAGTATGTATTACTTATTTTTAAAAAGATTTTATTTATTTATTTATTTATTTATTTATTTATTTATTTATTTATTTAAGAGAGAGAGCAAGAGAGCACAAGGAGGGGGAGCAGCAAAGGGAAAGAGAGGGAGAGATGCAAGCAGGGTCCTCACTGAGCAGGGAGCCTGATGCAGAGCTTGATCCCAGAGCCCTGGGATCATGACCTGGGCTGAAGGCAGACACTTAACCAACTGGGCCATCCAGGTGCCCCTACAGTTTTGTTTAGTGTGTATACATATCTTTGCTCTTTCATTTTCCTGTACATTTAATACAGATGGGCTTGTGATTTTATTTATCCTAAACATATCCATTTTAAATATCTGAAACATCTTCTAGTTCATTATCACTTCCTGTAGTTATGCCCAAACATATCAATTAAAATACATATTGTTTTATTGTAAATTTGATTACCTCTCCTTCTCTTTATAGTAAAGTGTTACCTGGAGAAGTTTATTGATAACTTTTAAATGATGTGTGTACGCTGGCTACATTGCCTATGAATTTTCAGTATGCTTAAAGAAAAATTGAATAATATTTTATAAAGACAGAATATTGATTAATATACATTAAGAGCAATTGTTTTCATGTTGAAGAACTCTCAAACAAAAAAGCTAAAAAATTCCTTTCTATATCAAGATTTATCCATCAAATGACATGGGAAAAGAGATAAGGTAAATAATATTATTCCAGAAAGGAATTCATGAGAATTATCATGGTGACAAATTCATATTATATATTCATAAAAAGTACATGAAGAAACTGAGCTACATGCCATAATTCCAACTCTATGACATTCTGGAAAAGGCAAAACTATGGAGACAGTAAAAAGATCAGTGGTTTCCACGGAGAGTGTGGGGAGGGATGAATATTAGGAGTACAGAGGATTTTTAGGGTAATGGAAATACTTTGTATGTTACCATAATGATGGATATATGTCATTATCTATTTGTCCAAAGTCATAGAATCTACAACACCAAGAATACACAGTAATGTAAACTATGGACTTTGGTGAACTTTGGACTACTTATAAAGGCCATAATCAATATAATGTCTGTCTCAGCACTATTTTCTAACATTGGAAGTTCATTATTTTAATTGAAAGATCCTACAAAAATGAATAGGATATGGTATTTTCCCTTATAGAATTTATAACCTAATAGGAGAAATAGAATAAATAATCTAATGGATGTTATCTATAATAAGATAATATGCATATGTATGTATTTTTCCCTTCTACATTGTATTCCTCATAGTCTATTTAAGGATATGACTTTTTAGATCTTTTTTTACAGTATTACAAACATTTGCCTTCCAAGTGGTAGAATTTCAAATTAGGGTGTATGTCATCTAAAATAGTGTCTACCAGTGAATCACTTTCCCATTTTGATTCTGAAATTCCTAAAAATTATAGGCATTAGGAAAACATATATAAAGTTAGCAAATATAGATCTATTTTGTTCATTTATTCATAAAGTATTGGCACTTATCTTCCAAAATCAGGATGGCCAAAGGGCAAAGAACTATATGAAATTGCCAATATTTGATTTTATATAAACCTAAAAAAGTGTAATTTCATTATTTCAACATAACACATATATACATATACTAATGTGTATGTGTATTTTGCTGTTGTTTTGAACTTTAATGCTAGATGCTCATTCCGCCAGAAGAGAGTAAGGATGCAGTGTCAGAGGAAATTGTTTGTGTTGGTCTCTAAGAGATGTGCAGAAGTTCAGCAAATAGACCAGCTCTGAATTCCAAACAAGGAATTCAGAATGAACAAATCCATAAAAGCATAAAAGAATATGGCATTGCCAGGAAATAACAAGTGTCCCACTTGCCTAGTGTGCAGTTTTTTTTTTAGTGTGCAGTTTTTGTATGAAAAAATGGACAGTGACTAGAGGTAAAAAACAATAATAAAAACAAAACAAAACAAAAAAACATTCTTTGGCCCTAAGGACTCTGGCTAACTAATGGTAATGCCCTAATAATGATCAGTTCTTATTTAAACATTAATTAACACCCCATTTTTCTGAAAAAAATATGCAACAATGGTTTAGATAAACAGATATGCTTACTCTTTCATTTTGTGGCCCAAAATTTCTGTACTTTTATAATTCTTTTGTTAACTTACATGACTTTTATCTCCCTCGCTAACAAACTATTAGCTATCACCTATCACTTCAATCTCTAAAAGATTTTTACTATCTCACACCTCTCATTCCATTAACCATCAGAAAGTTGAAACACTGTTTAACAAAACATTCTAAGATCATGTCTAAAGCTAATTCACTGATATAAGCCCTAAATTAGGGCCTTTGGAATAAAAGTATGAGGTATAGCACTTTGAAAATGTAATTTTGACTTAGTGGATTTTTCTGCGTAGTTTATATTTAAAATTGTGTTCCACAGTTAAGACTATCAAGAGACTAAATACTTAATAATCTGAGGTAATTCACAAAGCTAATCTCTCAGAGTGCAGTATAATATCCTATCAGGGACAGGAACTATTTTGCTTCTGGGACTGAAGTCTATGATTGGTACAATGAGTATAAATGCCCACTCAGATCTAAATATATATAAATGGAAAGGCATTTTTTCCAGGGAATGACCACAAGAGACTCAATGTCTGGCATTGCCATTCAAAGAGTAAAGTTTTCTATCATTGCTACTCTTCTGTCTTTTATCCTTTGAACAGGCTGAGTTCGGAACATTAATGCATCTAATAAATAAATCTAATTCTGCTGAATTGAATTTAATATCATTTACCAATACCTAAAATAATTGTGAATTTCATAATTAAAAGTTACTATAATCAGTAGCTTTGCTAAAAAGGATACTAAAAAGGCAAATTTACTGACACAACATTAATGTATTTTCAATGATTAAGTTCTTTAAACTTGGTAAAATATGATCTTACAGCTGTAAAAGCAATCCAAATGAATTGGGAAGTCTGTGTTGGTTTGTTTTGCTGAATACTTTTTTTTAACTTGCTCTTTGCAGTTCAGTAGACTTCTATGGGGAGATACAGAAGAATAATGAAAGCAAGTATGCCAGAACTAGAAAACATTCTTTCATGCCAAATCAACTATGGTACAGTGCCAAACTGATCTTTGAAGCTCTCAAATATGCAGTCTTTTGGAATAGCTTAATGCATAACATATTCCATCCATTTCCCTCGGTGAAAACCATAGTCTTTCAACAGTACATTTTGTTAAACCTAGCAAGGATTACTTTTTAAGGTTTGAAAGTACATCTGTAATATTTTCTTCAGCCAATTCCATAGTCATTTTTTATCCAACTGCTATTATTAATAGTTAAATAACAATTATTAAAATCCCACTGAGAATTAGGTATATCCAGTCCATTTACCAAGTAGTCAAATCCTTATGGTGTTAAAAAAGTTTTTGCCTTGATGGCAAATATGTGTCAAGAGCAATATTTCTAGTATCAATAGAAATTAAATGAACTGAAAATACTTTTATACCTACAAACACACACTGACATATAAAGAAAACTAAGATCATTCTCAACCATAAAATATATAAGAAGTTCATGAAGATGTTCAGTTCTAGTAGCAATTCTGCACAGTAGGTGACTGGATGTAGTAGGGAACATATAGGTCATGATCATATTTCAGTTTACTGAAAAAAGAAATCATACTAATTTTAGGTTGATGCATTAATAGACCACAGAACAAAATATGAAATGCATCCCTGAGTCCGAAACCTTATGGAAGTAGTTTAAAATAAATTTTTAATTTATTGCAGGTAAACATGGTAGATTAAATGTGCATATTTATCTCTATTTCATATCAAAATCATACTAACAGAGAATCAAGAAATTTTTAAAAGGGATAAGATCACAAGGTCAAAAAAAATTGGACACAGGATAGCAAATAAGTGAAAGAAACAAGTTTAGAATTGAAAAACTAATGGGGGAGTGCTACCTAAGTAGCTAATCTGAGAAAGCCCAAAACAGACAGATGACAATGTGTGCTACAGCAAGCTTTGCAAACATTAGGTGTTCTGGAGTGTATGGTTTGGGTATAACACGAGAAAAACTCATTTTAAAAATCAAATAGATTCCCAAGCCTTTCACAATCCTATGAGACCAGGCATCCCTCTGCTGCCCTGGCTAAAAATGTGAGATACACTCTTCTAGAGAAGCTCTGAGCTAAAGATAACAGAGCTAAATTCAAAGAAGACATACCAAAGCAAAACCAGGGGAATTACTTAAAAATTAATATATTAAATAGTTAAGACCATGAATGTCCTTGTACTCACAAGGCAGGGATTTTGGATTTTGGCAGGGATTCTAAAGAAAGTGATCAACCCAAGGGAAAAGAATCATAGACAGCCCTATAATTTAGCTAGTAAAAAAATCAATGTAAGATTTATAAACTACAGTAGAGAAAATCTCCCAGAAACTGGAACAAAAGACAAAAAAATTAGCTTATCAGTAGATGCACCAATCCACATGGCTTCCAATAATCTTTTTAATGTCTCATTCTTAAATATAAATGGACAGCCTACAATGACCCAATATTTAAAGACACCATCTAACTTCAAGGATATTCACCAAAACAAGGAAGTGAAGATGCTGCAGAAAGCAGAAGAAAATATTTTTTCAAAACTTAATTATGAACTTCAGATAAGAGAAGATATTGCAACTATGAAACAAGGGTGGCAATAAAAATGTTTTAAAATATTCACATAATGAGAAAGAAATATTAAAAAATTTTAAATGTAGCAGTAATGTAGATAATATTTCTTCTCAAGAAAGAATTCTTGAGACTGTATTCTGTACAAAAAAAAGGTGATTTTAATAAAGCATGGGGACAAACCTGTGGGTAGAAAGAGCTGCACTGGGGTTTTGATGGGTGACGGATTATATGCTTTCAAGTTGGGAGGGTTAGGGATAGCATAAAATCTCTAAGAAATTTTTGGAAACAAGATTTCCAGGACCTTGAAGGGGTTAGTTATTAGGAAAATAGTATACATTAGCTAACATTTATCTTGAGGGTTAGAAATAAAGGAAGTTTCCAAAGGAATTTTTATATGTTAAAGTAGACTTACAGGATAATTGGAGGTTGGGATAATGTTAAGACTGCCTTTTGCCCTTAGCAAAGTTTCAGCATCAAGGCAGCTAAGTTCCTAAAGAAGGGTCACTCTACCTGTTTCAAGGACTTGTCAGTGGATTGTAGGTAGTAAGGAAATTTAATTTTTTCTTTTGCCTTTGTTTCTCACATCAGTAATATAATTGTAAAAAAAAATCAATGTAAGATTTATAAACTACAGTAGAGGAAATCTCCCAGAAACTGGAGCAAAAGACAAAAAGGAAGAAAATAGGACATGAAAGATTTCTTTTGATAGTAATTCCATTAAGGATATCCAGAACTAAACTAATTAATGTTCCAGGAAAAGAAAACAGAGATAGATAGCATAGAGTGGTAGAAATTTGAAGGAAATTATTTTTCAGGTTGAAATGTTTAGGAATTAGAAAGGCATCTGAAATTTTAAGTGCAATAGTAGAAAAAGTATATTTTGAAGGAAAAATAATATACTTCTTATAATTGCATATTTAGCTTAATTATCAATCTAGTGAGAGGATAGATATAAAGCATTTTTAGGCATACACGATCTGAAATGCACCCTCTCCATATAGCCTTTCTCAGAAAACTAATGCAGGATATGCTTCACTGTAAGAAAGGAGTAAAACAAGAAAAAAAAAAAAAGATTAAAGTTTGATTTATGACAACCAGTATTGTAAATCAGTAGGGAAATGCAGTGCTATGCAATAAATGATGTTGGTATAATTTCTTACTTGTCTAAAAGAGAAACTGATCTTTATCTAATACTAAGCCAAAATGTCAATTCCATATGGGTTATAGACTTAAAAGTAAAAGCAAAATTAAAAAATGTTATCAAATAAACATAGGATATTGAGGGGTGGGTATGGTAGGATGTCTTTTTAAAACACGAAAGTGCTTTTGGAGGAAGAAAACTACAAATTTGATTGCATTAAAATTTTTAAACAGTTGTTTATTAAAAGATTATTTAAAGACAATGAATAAATATCCTGCTGTCTTTGGTTCTATTGAGAGGAGTTTGAAATTTAGAGAGTAATATAGAAAACTAAGCAAACTAAAAACTGAGGTAATTATGAAGTGCAGGAAAAATAAAATGATATACAGAAAAAAAGTGATTGTGATATACACATATGCATATTTAGAGTTGTACTATTCTTAATACTTAATATTGGTTTACTTCAAAGCCACAATATAAACATATTGAGAAGATGGAAGCAAGAGGAAAAATGTTAACATCCAGTCCTCTTCTTTATAACAGTAAGTTAAAGATAAAAAAAGTAACAGTAACAATGGATCAGGCAAAAAACTGATACAAAGAGATAAATCCACTATCATAGTTGGACATTTCAACACCCCTCTATCTGAATTATTGAAAACTACATCTGAAACTAATGTTGTACTATATGTTGGCTAATTGAATTTAAATTAAGAAAAAAGAAAAGAAATGAACAGATCGATCAGGCAGAGAATGAGTACGGACAGAGTTGAAATCAACAACACTATCAATCAACTGGATGTAACTGACATATATAGATTCATCAAACAAGCAGACAATACATTCTTATCAAGCTGACATAGAACATTCACCAAAATGGACCATCTTTTGGGCCATAAACAACATTTTAACAAATATAAAAGAATTTAAATCAGACACCGTGTGCTCACAGACCACAATAGGATAAAGTTACAAGTCAATAACTGAAAGACGAGTGAAAAGTCCCAAAATACATGTAGATTAAATAACGATTTGAAATAACACAGGAAGGGTCAAGGAAGAAGTCATAAGAGAAATTAAAATGTTTTGAACTAAATGAAAATGAAAACACAGCTTATCAAAATTTGTAGAATGCAGTGAAACTAATACTCAGTAGGAAATTATAGCATCGAACGCATATTTTAAATATAAAGACATTTCTAAAATCAATAATCTAAGTTTCTACCTTAGGAAATAGATGAGCAAATTAAATCCAAAGTAAGCAGAAGAAAAGAAAGAGTGAGAATTAAAGCAGAAATTAATAAGTTAGAAAAACAGAAATCAATAGAGAAAATCTATAAAACCTAGATCAGATTTTTTGAGATCAGTAAAATTGGTAAGCTACTAGCCGGTAACTAAGAAAAAAAAAGAGAAAAATTATTAATATCAGAAATCAAAGAGGAGACACCACCAGGGATCCCATGCACATTAAAAGGATAATAAAAGAATTCAAATAGGGATGCCTGAGGGGTGGCACAGCAGTTGAGCGTTAGGCTCAAGGTGTGATCTCAGAGTTCCAGGATCAAATCCCACATGGGGCTCCTTGTGGGGAGCCTGCTTCTCCCTCTGCCTATATCTCTGCCTCTCTATGTCTCATGAATTAAACAAATAAAATCTTTAAAAAACAAAGAAGAAGAAGAGGAAAAGTAGCTGCAAATTTTATAACCTGGATGAACTGGACAAATTTCTGGAAAAACACATGTTGCCAAAACTAATGCAAGAAGAAATAATACCATAGGCCAATATTTATGAGATAACTTGAGTCAATAATTAGTCACATTTCAAAACAGAAAGCACAAAAGCAGGTGGGTTCACTGGTGAATTTAAGTAATTATTTAAGAATATAAAATTGTATCAATTATCTACAATCTCTCTTAGAGAACAAAAATGGAGGGATTGCTTCTAACTCATTCTATGTGGTCAACATCACACTAATACCAAAACCAGACAAAGACACTCAAGAAAAGAAAACTGTAAGTCAATCTCTCTTGTGAACATAGATGCAAAAATCCTCAACAAAACATTAACAAGTCAATGTTTGAAAAGAATTATACACCATACAAATTGGAAATTATCCCAGTTATGCAAGGTGGTTAAATATTTGAAACTCAATTCATTTGATTCATCATAGCAACAGATTAACAAAGAAAAATCACATGCCCATATCCTTAGATGCAGAAAAAGTATTTTAAAAAATCTAACATACAATCATGATAAAAAAAAAATCTCAGTGAACTAGGAATAGAGGGAAACTTCCTCAACTTCGTAGCTTCCTTAATTTTCATCATTCCTTTTCAACATTGTACTGGAAGTTCTAACTCATGCAATAAGGCCAGAAAAGGAGGTATAAGGCATACAGATTTGGAAGAAAGAAATAAAACTGTCTTTGTTCACAGATGACATGATCATCTTTATAAAAAAATCTGAAAGAATCAACAAAAATTTCTTGGAACTAATAAGTGATTTTAAGCAAAGATGCAGAATGCAAGATTAATAAACTGAAGTCCATCACTTTTCTGTGCACCATGAATGGGCAAGTGGAATTTGAAATTAAAAACACAATATCGGGGATCCCTGGGTGGCGCAGCGGTTTGGCGCCTGCCTTTGGCCCAGGGCGCGATCCTGGAGTCCCGGGATCTAGTCCCACATCGGGCTCCCGGCTTGGAGCCTGCTTCTCCCTCTGCCTGTGTCTCTGCCTCTCTCTCTCTATGTCTATCATAAATAAATAAAAATAAATCTTTAAAAAAATAAAAAATAAATAAAAACAATATCATTTACATTAGCACCTCAAAAATGATTTAGATATAAATCTTACAAAATATGAAGATCTATATGAGAAAAATTACAAAGTTCTGATTGATGAAATCAAATAACTAAATAAATGGAAAAATATTCCATGTTCCTGGAGAAGATGACTTAATATTATCAAGATGTCAGTTCTTCCTAACCCTTCCCTAGATTCAGGGCAATCCCAGCAAATTCCCAGCAAGCCTTGTTGTGATATCAACAAACCGAACTAACACTTAATATGAAGAGGCAAAAGACCCAGAATAGCCAATAATATTAAAGGAGAACAAAGTTGGAAAAGTAACACTCTCTCACTAACTTCAAGACTTACTATAAAGCTACAGTAATCAAAACAGTATGGTTGGGGCTCATGAGTGGTTCAGTCAGTTAAGGGGCTGCCTTTGGCTCAGGTCATGATCCCAGAGTCCTGGGATTGAGCCTTGCATTGGGCTCCCTGCTTAGGAGGAAGTCTGCTTCTCCCTCTTCCTCTGCCTCTCCCTCTGCTTATGTGCTCTCTCTCAAATGAATAAACAAAATCTTTTTTTTTTTTTAAAGGCAGTATGGTATTGGTAAAAGAATAGAAAAATAGATCAGTGAAGAGGAATGGAGTACCCAGAAATAGACTCACTTAAATACAGTCAACTGATACTTGACAAAAGAGCAAAGCCAATACAATGGAGGAAAGATACTTTCTTCCACAAATGGTGGTGTAACAACTGGACATCCACATGCAAACAAATGAATTTAGACACAGACCTTATACCCTTTACAAAATTCATTCAAAATAGATCACAGACAAAATTATAAAACTCCTAGAAGATAACATAGAGGAGAAAACCGAGATGACCTTGAGCATGGTGATGCCTTTTACATATAACACAAAAGGCATAATCAATGAAAAAAATTATTAGCTATATTTCATTAAAATTAGAAACTGCTCTGTGAAAGATAATGTCAAGATAATGAGAAGGAAGACAAGTCACAGACTACAGGAAAATATATTTTCAAAAAATATATCTGATAAGAGACTATTATCCAACGTACATAAATAACTGAAAATTCACCATAAAGAAACAATTTGATTTAAAAATTGGCCAAATACCTTCACAGATATCTCACCAAAAGAAGACATGCAGAAAGAAACAAGCATATGAGAAGAATTCCACATCACATGTTGTCAGGAAAATGAAAATGGACACAATATTCATTCATGACTACACCCCTATTACAATGGCCAAAAGCCAAAACATTGACAATACCAAATGTGGAACAGGAGGAACTCTTATTCATAGCTGGTAGGAATAAAATGTGGTACAGCCACTTCAGAGGACAGTTTGACAGTTTCTTACAAAACTAAACTTACCAAACTTTAAACATACATACAAACTAATTATGTGATCCAGCAATCACAGTGCTTGGTATTTACTCAGAGGAGTTGAAAACTTGTCACCACAATGTGCACAAGGATGTTTATAGCAGCTTTATCTTGGAAGCGACCAAGATATCCTTCAGTAGGTGAATGGCTAAACTATAATACTTAGACAATAGTACTATAGTACTAGACAACAGAGTATAATTAAGCTCTAAAAAGAAATAAGCTATCAAGCTATGGAAACACATGGGGGAACCTTCAATACATATTACAAGTGAAGGAAGCCAATGTGAAATGGCCACACGTTGTATGATTCCAAGAATATGACATTCTGGAAAAAGCAAAACTATGGAAAAATAGAACAGTGGTTGCCAAGGGTGGGAGGGGAAAGATGAATTGGAGCACAGAGGATGTTTAGGGCAGTGACAATACTCTGTATAATATTTATGATTGATACATGTCATTATACATTTGTCCAAGCCCAAATAATGTATAACACTAAGAATGAACCATAGTGTCAACTATGGACTTTGGGTTATTACAAAGTATCAGTGTGGTTTCATCCTTGGTAAAAAATGTACCATTCTAGTGGGTGATAATAATGGTAAAGGCTATGCATGGGAGCAAATATATTGGAAGTCTCTGTATCTCCCTCTCAATTTTAGGCTTAGAATTGAAATTGTTCTTAAAGGCAACTAGAGTTGCTTCAAATCCTTCTGAAAGCTAGCAGCCAAGCACTTGGGTACTTCCCCACTGCTTGTCCTGAAGCTCTGAGATCAGTAAATAATGACTGAATGAAGCAATGAAATATACCAGAGCATCAATTTATAGCTCTAACATAGACTCTAAGGAACAGGATTTGTGTTAGCCTAATCAATAGGAAGTAGGTATATCAACCAGAAGGCCTACTGTTTTACAATCATTCAATATCCATGGACTACCACCTGTATCAGTCAGATAATAAAAATTTCACCATTCTAGAATGAAGGTACTTGGGAAATCTAATAAATAATCAGATTTCTGCTTAATGATAATCAAGTCAGGGCAAACTGAAATGAATATATATTTTATCAAGCTATAGTAATCCTTTGCTTCTACCTGTCTCTCTCTAGGGAATGTAAGTGCTAAACCAACCAGGATGTTCATTTCAGTGGCTCAGGTTATTTTCTCCTTGTGTTATACTGAACATATAATAACATATTTTCTATCCCCTTTATCTGGAATTTAAAAAAATCATATCCTATCTGTTTATATTTAATATTACTACATCTTTCTTCTTTCAATAATATTATGCTGAAGCTCATAAATTCTCTTAGACTGTTTACATTTCAGGGTGAGGACTTTCCAATAACATGTAGAGCAATAGTCTATTATTTCCTAGGACTAGCTATCTTAGAGCTATAGCCAATTGCTACCATTGAAGAGTTCCCAATTTATAAAAATTTCTTTTTGATAGCCTCTATTTTACTATTTCCCTATTTCTCTTTTTCCTTAATATTTAATATTCATCTTGGAATCTATGACATATTGCAAAAGGTTGGTGAGTTCTCTCTCTTCTTTCTCTCCTCTCTCTCTCTATTTCTATTAGAAAACTTCTCGTAAAATCCTCAGGTAGAATTCCCCTTACATCTCATTAGTCTGAGATGGATTACATGCTCATCATTAGAACAGTCATTGACAGGAAAGAATGACATTCCCATAACTTGTTCAAAACATGTCCTCTCCACTGCGGAAAAGGAAACTACCTTCCTAAGCACATACCTTTGGAATGCATTACCTGTGCATTCCCTAAGCAAATGTGTCAAGAAAGAAAGGCTGGAGAATAACCATTCAATAGGCAATGAAATAGTCACTACCACTAGAACATCACTATTATGAAGTATTTTTGAAAGCCTAGGTAGTCCAAAATATCTTTAACACAAGGATTCTTTCCTTACTTTGAACATTCTCAAAGGTCTCTGCTTTTAGTTTAGTTCTTGGATTTTGTGTTTCCATTTTCATATGGGCTATAATTTCCAAGTAATTGCAAAACTGGGGCTTGTGAATGGTAACTGTTAAAATCTATTTTTTTCAAGCCTCCATCCACAGTAATTTGGCCATTCCTAGACTTCCTTTTGAAGTAAATGTGCAATATGCTAATTGATGAGTTAACCACATAGATGACAACCTTCAAATGGGAATACAAAAATTCCAGGGCTATTCAGTTCAGTTTTTAATGGCATAAAACACTAAAGAGAGTAGAAACAGAAACTAAAGAAAAGTGCATTTTAAAAACACAAATGTAAAATGCAATATAAAGGTAAAGAAAAATTCAGTTGCTATTTTCAAAGAATACATAATTTTAGGAACAAAGAGAAGCAAAGCGTGAATTATTAATTATAATACACCATGAAATGTGCTGCAATTGAAATACAAATAAAGGGCAGCCTGGGTGGCTCAGCGGTTTAGTGCCGCCTTTGGCCCAGGGTGTAATCCTAGAGACCCAGGATGAAGTCCCACGTCAGACTCCCTGCATGGAGCCTGCTTCTCCCTCTGCCTGTGTCTCTGCCTCTCTCTCTCTCTCTCTCTCTCTCTCTCTCTCTCTGTGTGTGTGTGTGTGTGTCTCTCATGAATAAATAAATAAAATCTTAAAAAAAAGAAAGAAATATAAATAAAATATCATTTGAACACAGACAAAGGAATGGCTACAAAAGCAGGGAGTAACTCCTTAAAAAATCAAGATGCCTGGGGATGGTTCAGTTGGCTAAGCGTCTGCCTTTGGCTCAGGTCATGCTCCCAGGGTTCTGGGATTGAGTTCCACATAGGGCTTCCTGCTCAGCAGCACTCCTCCTGCTCTCTCTCTCTTTCTGACAAATAAATAAAATCTTTTTTTTTTTTAATCAGGAAGTAACTAGTTAAAAATCAATAGGCAAAAGAGTTGCTCTGATTCATTTTTTGCTTATAGTAAGGTAGAGAAGAAAACAATGTGGGTGGCAAGATGTATCATGATCATCAGTACAGAAGACAGAGAAATTGGATGTGGTATGTAGGGCTGTTTTTTTTTCCTTTAAAGAATATAGCGGGGATCCCTGGGTGGCGCAGCGGTTTGGCGCCTGCCTTTGGCACAGGGCGCGATCCTGGAGACCCGAGATCGAATCCCACGTGGGGCTCCCGGTGCATGGAGCCTGCTTCTCCCTCTGCCTGTGTCTCTGCCTCTCTCTCTCTCTCTGTATGACTATCATTCATAAATAAATAAATAAATAAATAAATAAATAAATAAATAAGATTGCGGAACAAATTGTTATAACACAAAAATGTTGCAATATTAGCCTTATCAAGAAGCATAATATATTGTGTGTTCACATTTTAAAATGTTTATCGGGATCCCTGGGTGGCGCAGCAGTTTAGCGCCTGTCTTTGGCCCAGGGCGTGATCCTGGAGACCCGGGATCGAATCCCACGTCAGGCTCCTGGTGCATGGAGCCTGCTTCTCCCTCTGCCTGTGTCTCTGCCTCTCTCTCTCTCTGGTGACTATCATAAATAAATAAAAATTTAAAAAAATGTTTATCATATGCTTACCCTGTGCTAGAATTGTGGTAGGCAGTGGGACACAACAGACAATAGGGACATTGCCCTGCCCTCATGGAGGTAACAGTGTAGCAAGGAAGTCACATTTTAACATAAGCAATAATAATGAAGTGTAATAAGCACTGTTAGAGGGTAAATCAGTCAGGACTCTTTCAGTTGCCAGTGGGAAAACACACACACACACACACACACACACACACACACTGACTTAAACAAAAAAAGTGAATGTATTAGCTCATACAACTGAAAACCTTGGGCATACATTTGCCTTCAAGTGATTTTTGATGCATGAATTTAAATGTCCCACAAAACTAGTTCCTTTGTCTTTATCTTTTGGTTCCCCTTCTCCAGGTAGGCTGCATTATCCAAACTGGCTCTCACCTTATGGAGACAAGGTAGCTTAACAACCATGAGCTTCTTATCTTTATGGCAGAAAAAGAGAGCCACTTCTCTAATAGGTCCCCAAGAACTCTGAGACTCATTGTGATTTTATCAGCTTGGATCATACACTCACTCTGAGCTGAGGATCACAGCCTGGGACATGTGACAAAAGGATTGTCTAGGCCAGTATTAATGGCAACTGTCTCACAGAAACAGCTACCATATTATGTCACATTCAGGCAACATAACCACAATTATTCTTGTTATAGCTAAATTTAGATATCAACATGCCAATGTCGTTACTGAGCATTGCAAAAAGGTATGAATACCATCCTGAATGCTGTCTTCTTTCATGGGTAATGCTGATGGATCATAGAAACTTACTGACAACTAATGTATTTTCTCCTGTTTCTCTCCTTTGAATCTCAAACCTCAAGAATATAAAGGCAGCATTCTACCATCAAAATATTGTAATCTAAAAACTGAGTTATTCACCAAAGAGATCATATTCACCAAAGAGATCACATAAACTACTACATAATTATATATATACACATATACATATATAACTATTTTGAACTTATATTTTTAATAATAAGAATTTTTATTTTTTAAATATTTTTTAAAAATTTTATTTATTCATGAGAGGCACACAGAGAGAGGCAGAGACATAGTCAGAAGGAGAAGTAGGCTCCTTGCAGGGAGCCTGATGTGGGACTCAACCCCTGGACCCAGGATCAAGCCCTGAACCAAAGGCAGACACTCAACTGCTGAATCACCCAGGCATCATGTAGTAAAGATTTTTAGAACCTTATGCTTGCCATGTACCCTGTAACTGAACAAGTGTGAAAGCCACCATGTAACCCGCAGACATGACATTTACTTTTTTAATATCTTTCTGAGAGGAGGGAAATGGTGGTGCCAACGAAGGCTAAAAGGTTAGATCCCACAGAAAGGAGAAACCTGGTAATGTCCTAAGTTTCAAATCATTTAAACATCCCATTATATATGATCAGCCCCAGATCTAATATGTTTTGAATGTCAAAAGATAGCTTTAGAATAGATCTTGAAAGTCCCTATGGATTTTTAAAAATTTTATTTACATTTGGGGACAAAAAAAAATGAAGACAAAGAGAAAGGAAGGAATTCCTACAAAATAAGAAGGAAGGATGTCAATTCTAAGCACCTTATGTTAAACATCTTGTCACAGGTACTTATTCCTCCAAGGTAGCAGTTTACAAACTTTAACGTGCATCATATCACCTGGGAAACTTCTTTAAAATACAGATCCTGAGCCCTATTCTCAGTCATTCTGAACGGTGCCTAAGATCCTACCTTTTTAATGAGCACGTTGGATGATTTTCGTCCTAACAGTCCAACAACCACACTAAAAGAAAACTAATTTATATCTAAATCAAAAGCTGCTATATCTAATGAAAATAAAATCTTAAAAACTACCAAGTACTGTAAGAATATAAAGAGTGTACATATCAGTACTATCCATCATTCATGAGTAAATCCCACCAGCTAGATCAGTTTTGCCTTATATATATAGGCAGACCTAATACCAACAACATGGATGAAGACCACTTCTTATAGACATACAGACAGTAGAATTTAACATAGGCATGTCTCTGAGAACAAATACTGACATCATGGAGATACAGTGCATCTTTGAAGTAAGGACAGCCAACATGACTGTATAAGACAAAGGACTTCAATGCAGAAGGTTATTTGGAGGTCAGGTGCAGAAATCTCTGGGGCAGACATCAGATCAGCACTGTGTGCTCTATCTGTAAGCGTTTTAGCAAACTTCCCTAACAAATCTTGAGTTCTGGTTGATTTCCAAAATGATTCCTGGAATGTTGGAATACCTCATTGTAGAAGCACTGACTAGTAGGGAATTGTGGTCATCCACATTTCCCCATACAGATCCAATTTCTGAATCATTGGGTTACATCATGTAATATAATCAGAAAAGAGAGCAAAGTATAATAAGCAGTCAAACTACTGTTCTTACAAATACCTGTTCATTTTCAAATCCACCAGTAATCCAAGGACTCTGCAGTGGCTTTATACTCTCCATTAATTTTTCTACCCAATCTATCCCCATAAAGTTGATTTCTGCTGGACTTGCAGAAATTTTCTGTACTGTGTATTTTCACAAAGCCCCAGAATCCATGGGTAATAACTAAAGATCTAAAACTTTTCATCTATAAAACTTACAAACCTCGCCTTATAAACATACCCAAAAGACAGTTTTGACAATAATTCAGATGCTCAAGAAAAAAATGTTTTATATTGCCATAACCCATACGGGGGTTGTGTGTATATGTATGTGTATATGTTTATATACAGACAGCAGTGTAATATTTTGAGCAAAAATACATATTTATCTCTAATGGAAAACTATCTCTTTTTAACCAATGTTAATTTATCTTAGGAGAGGGTAGAAGATTAAAGTCAATACAGCAGAGTGATTAAAAGTACGGATTTTGAGTTGAATTTTAATCTCAACCCTGACATGACTTTTCAGATTTAGGATAAGTTTCTTAAATCTCTAAGGATCAGTATGCACAGCTCTAACGTGAATACAAAAATACATACCTTCCAGGATTGTTGAGGGTATTAAAAGATACAATGTGTGTCAAGGACTTAATACAGTGACTATAGTATAGCAGGTAATCAGAATGATGATTTTGATCACATATTCACCTTAAATTAACCAAGTAGGAAGAAAAAGACACATTCCTTCATGTAGCTTAGAAGAATCAACTTAAAATTTTTCAGAAAATATTTGAAAATTTGTTAAGTGACATGAAAGCATCCTGAACTTCTTGCACTTCACAAAATAGGGAGACCAGAGTAGGAAGAGGGCAACTTTTTACCTACCTATACCTATAATTCATGGTGAAGATGTTGATTCTAAAACAGTTACCTACTATTTGTGTTGAAAACCAAAGCATATAACATTTCCACTCATTTCCACTTCCATTTCTTTTCCATGCAGCCCAGATTACTGTTTGTTAGGAGGACACTAAGGTGACTGAAAACTCAATTTACCTATAAAAGATCCTAGAAATTCTATGTTCTTGAGAATACTAATTGTCCTCCAAAAATTATTCTGTTCTCCCACAAAACATCTTATTTTTAACTGGGTATTTGAGCACCCAAAATAGACTCCTTTACAAGTAGATTTGACCAAGTGACCTGGTTCTTCAAGTCAATAAGATATAAGCACAAGTTTATTGAGGCAACTTTTGAAAACTTTTTTGAAAAGGTACCTGGCTCGTGATCTCTTTTCTCCTTTGGCCTTCTCTCTTACCTGCTGTCTAGAATATGAACATGCTAGCCAACAGGGGAAGAAGCCATTGTGGACCAGGAGGTGACCCTGAGAATAGAAAAACAATAAGCTATAAGATGCCTTGAGGTTTTTTTGTGTGAAAAATCATTTTCCAACCTTTAAAAATTACTTTCATTTTTATATCCACCATTGAACCCTACCATAACTGTGTCAAATGAAGTAATCATTTTAGAAGAATGAAATTAACCTAGACTCACATGAGCTGAATTAAAAACTTATAGTGATTTCCTATGACAAAGAGTTACAATTTAGAGAGAGTTACAATTTTTGGAAGAGTTAAAATTTTTAGAAGAGTTCCAAAAGAGAAGTTACATAACAGGTAATGGTAATAAGTAGATGGATCTTATTTTAATTAATGGAATATAGTTCAAAATACAAGAGCTCTCAGAAAATTGAATGATGTGGAAGTTTTCAAAGAGAATAGTATGCCTAGCTATGAAGTTGTGGTAAAACCTACCTTAGGTTGAGAGATTTAATAACTACACTTCTAAAATTACCTCAAATGTAAAGAATCTGAGGTTTTATGTATTATCACTCTTGTCATCACAAAGGTACCAACACTATCTATTGGGCTAAAATAATTGATTATGTGAATAAAGGATGTAAAGTCATTGAAGGTTGATGCTTGTTAACAGGAGAAGGTAGAAGAAAAGAGAAAAAAGTGCTGCATACATATCCAAGAAGAAAAGCAATACTGGATGTCTACACATCTTGGCCAGGTTACTTAGCCTATAGAAATAAATATAAATTCACATCCCTGACATATCAAATTTTGTGATCACTAATATATAATCTAAGCTTCCATTAACAACTCAGGAATGTCCTTATCTCCTTTTCTTATGAACTAAAGGAATGAGATCAAGGTGATTATAAACTCTGTAAGAAAACCTAAATACTGGCTAATTCCAGAACTTCCTTTTTATATATTATCATTTGCAAAATTTACACCAATATTCATATACAGAATAAAGAAAACTTAAAAATATAACTCCTCAGTATGGTTTCCTGTTCCTCCTCACTATCCTAACCTACTATCAACCACCACTTGATTAATTTGAATTCTAATGCTATCCCACTGGAAACAGACCAATTAAAAAGTCTCTTAGAATACATGCTCCTGAAATGCTTATGTTTTACAACCAGCAGTAGTATGAAAGTATATATCACCCTGTTTGCAACCCACAAAAAAAAAAAAAAACAAACATGTTTCTAGTTGCAACATCCAAATTAGATGTGTAATACCTGTATCTGTTTTTAAGTTCCCAGTTATCCTCAGGACATTATTTATCTCCATAATTCTGAAACAAAGATGCTCCCTCACTCCTTCTCACCACTGTTATAATCAATCTAATAAAAACAGAACCCATTGCAATCTTCAATTTTCCAATTTTAAATTTCTGTGAAAACAGACTTCGCTATCACTTCCACCTGGCTAACTGGTCTCCATTCTTCCTAATGAAAACCCATGATTTTTTCCTTCTCTAGACATTTCAAATATTACCAATATTATTCTTTCACTTAATGTTATTTTTAGTTTAAAAAATCTTTAAAGACATCCATTCGACTTTTATTCTTCTTAACTAAAAGGAAGTCTAATGTTTTAGTCTGTCACTGCAAAGCAACATTTTTATCCCATTTGATTCTTTTTTCTATACACATATTTATTTATTTGAGAGAGAGGTGGTGTGGGGAGGAGCAAGGGGAAAGAATCTCCAGCAGACTCCCCAAGGAGCACAGAGCCCAGTGGCTCAGAGCCCAACACCAGGCTACATCTCAGAACCTTGAGATCATGGCTTGAGTTGAAATCAAGGGTAAGAAGCTTACCTGACTGAGCCACTCAGACACCCTCTCCCATTTGATGCTTTTAGGGTACTTCTTTGGCACTTTTAATGTTGTGTTATAAATTTCCTGAGTATAACTAAATTTTCCAGTGAAAAACAAAAAAACAAAAAAACCAGGATTTGAAAGAAACAAATTGTTGAACCAAATCTTCATTGTAAAACGTATTTCCTACAGATAATTATGTATGCCTAAAATGAAAGATAACCTTAAAAATAAGCATTCCTTCCCCTCCTCTCAGTATTGCTGTGCTGAGGACAATGAGACAATAAACTGAATCATACCTCTTTCTCTGCTTCCCCTTCATTACCAAGACAAGGGATTGGAGAATTTTCAATGGAAAGTAGTATAGTGGAACACCCTTTGTTAGGGCCTCATACAATCTCAAGCACTATCCAAGCACTCTTTCACTTGTTAGTGCCATAACCTTGGGAAAGTGATTTAACCTTTTTCTCCCTCAGTTTCCTTACCTAAAAATTGGGATAACAATAGTATCTGAACTGGGTTATCATGAAGATTAAATGGGAGAATTTTTATGCAAAATAGTTGCCATGGTATCCATCACATATTAAGTACATAGTAAACAAATCTCCTTACTTTTAACAATAATGATTCTGTCCTCCTTTAATCAGGCCAGGGTGGCAACTGTGAATGACACTGATAGAGCACTGGGACACTTACTCATAAGTATACTGGTTCACATGCAGCCTACCCCAAAAAATCTATGCATTAAAATCTATACAAAATCTACTAAATGTACACATCCAAAGTTTTGATTTAAAAAATACATGCTACGGTATACTTTTGATGAATCCCTGAAGTATAGAAGATGATGCAAACTTCAGAGTTCTCACACAAAGACGGTAAAAGTAACTGTGATTAACATCTTCAGAAAGTAACACTTTAGGGGATCCCTGGCTCCTGCCTTTGGCCCGGGGTGCAATCCTGGGGATTGAGTCCCTCGCCAGGCTCCCAGCGTGGAGCCTGCTTCTCCCTCTGCCTGTGTCTCTGCCTCTCTTTCCTCTCTCTGTGACTATCATGAATAAATAAATAAAAAATCTTTAAAAAAAAAGTAACACTTTAATTTTGACTGTCTTACATTTTAAAGAATCAGTGTGTTTAGCACCACTTGAGATATACTGAAGAATGTAGCAAAAGTGTAACAGAGCCTGTCTTAGGGAGCCTACCTAATGCTAATATCACAGACATATTTGCCAGCTTATAACATCAAACATACTATTAAGACAATATAAGACTGAGAGATAAATTGTAGAATGGGTTCCAAATGTTTTACAATGGGGGAAAAAGATAAAAGAGAATTCAAGTTGTAAAGAAAGATGCTATGAAATATACTGTAATTAAACTAAGCATTAAAGACCCTTGACTAAGTTTTAGCTATTTCATTAAGCCAAAAATATCACCTTAATATGGGCTTGTTTCTACTTCTCTTGTATATTTTTATTCATTGAAAAAATTTCTGAGTACATTCATGTATCAGGAACTGTAGAAGGCACTGGGAATACAACAATAAACCTAGTGTACTCCCCTCATAGAAAAATCCTACAGGATTTCCTGTTCCTAGTGTTGGTGGAGTGGCTTGCTGCAGAGCAAAATTTCCACAGGATTAATCTGAAATGACTAGGAAAGTTGGAAAATAAAAACCCCATCTGTTTGAAAATAGAATAATTTGAGTATCCAAGATCCTGGAGAGAGGGGAGGTATCTTGTAGTACTTTTCCTTTCAAGATACTTATTAGGCTACAAGAAGGACAAGATAAAGAGGCTACGAGGCAAAACAGAGATAATGGCCAAATGCCAAATTGAGTTTTGAATAGTCTTATGAGAGCAGGGGAATTAAAATTGGAGTTTAGGAGCCCACAAATCAGACAGCCCCGGATAAAAGGTCTAGACCTCCAAAGAGACTTTGGAAGGGGCCCAAACGTTAGGATTAAGGGCAAAGCTTTCATAAAAATTCAGTGTTGACCAGTTCAATCCAAGGTCAGGTAAAAGTCATCTGTTCCTGCTCTAAGTGCAGAGTAAATTAATATTAAATCCTCTCTAAAGAAAGTTAATATCAGGTAGAGCTTCACAAATTTATCTCTATGATTTTTCATATACAATATCTCACATATTTTTTTAATTATTAAGCATACTAGGAGAGAGAAAGTTCAGAAATCAAGAAAAATTCTTTTAAAAAAGAAACATTCAAGATGGCGCAAACTTCAGAGTTCTCACACAAGGATGTTAAAAGTAACTGTGATTAACACCTTCAGAAAGTAGATGGGAAAATGGAGAAATTGACCATAAACTGAAACCAATAAATAAATTCTAAACTGGAAAGGACAATTATTAAAATTAAGAAACTTCTAGACATTAAACAGGAGATAAGAGAAGTAGAACTGGAAGTTAGGTCAATTTAAGATATCCAAACTTAAGAACAAGAGAGGAAAGATGAAAAATAAAAGGTATAGGAAGATATACTAGGCAAATTATTGAAGACCTAAAAGGAGAGGAGTTAGTGAGGCAAAATTTTATATGATGTTTCCTAACAATATTATAAAAACAATAGGCATTAATCTACACATTTAAGAACCTCCATGAGATCCAAGCAGGCTAAATACAAACAAAACAAACAAAAATAGTAAAACTGCTGAAAAAGAAAGATGAAAAGAAAATTTTAAAGTAGCCAGAGAAACAAAGATGTAAAGATTAAAGAGGAAAGCTTCTGCAATATGTATGCTATAATATAGCATAATATATTCATGACTTTGGAATACAGGAAGATTTCTTAAGTAGGATCACACACATAAGCACATACACACACAAATTAATCATCTCTTCATCAAGAAACATGATCATGGTAGCAGAAAGAGTGGAAGAACATATAATCAACAAAGGATTTGATTCCAAATAATCTGAGAACACTTATAAATCAATAAGAAAAAGATAAACCCATAGAAAACTTGATAAAAATCATTAAAAAGGGGATGAGGCACATACAAATGACCAAAAGTGCACAACCACATTAGTTATTAGAGAAATGCAACAAGATACCACTTCACAAGTATGGCTGGCTAAATTTGGAAATCTTGATAATAGTAAGACTTATTTATGCACAATAGAAACTGGTGTTCTCACGTATAGCTTGTTGGAGCACAATGTGATACAGCCACTTTGGAAAACCAGTTAATATTTTCTATAACTGCAAAATATACATCGTATGACCCAGCCATTCTACTTTACTTCAATACCTAACAGAAATGCATGCAAATGTTCATTAAAAACTATATATACATAATCACAGCAACATTAGTTATAATAGTTTTGACTATTATAACTAATAGTAAAATATTTGGGAACCACCCAAATAGCCATTCAGAGTAGAATAAATCAATAATTTTTCCCAACAGAAGACTGCCTATGATGAAAAATGAAAAACTACTGTTGTTCACAATTAAATGGATATATCATATAAACTTAATTTTAAACAAAACCGGTCCCCCCAAAACATCATATTATATGATTCCATTTATATAAAATTCAAAAGACTGGATGGAGATTATTTATGGAGAGGTGAGGTGGGTAGTGACTGTGAAAGGTACAAGAGGAGCTCCTGGGGTACTGAAAATTGTTTTATTTCTTGACATGGGTAGTTGTAATATGAGTGTGTTCACTCTGTGAAAATATATAGAGTTGTATAATATGATCTGTGTACTTACTTTAAACAATAATAAATTATATGCTCCATACCATGTTAGTTAAAGGAAACAAATATCTACTGATTTAATTTATGGACTTCACTTGCCATACATATAGTACATCCAAAAGAAAAAAAGAAAAAAAAATGGAGATCTTGACACAGGAATAAAATATAAAAACCAATTCATCCTCACAGGTGCAAGAGGGCTGAGTAAAGCATCAGACATGATGCCTGTGCCAGAATCACCACACCCTTGGCACAGCTGCATATGCCCATGTGCCATGCTTGCTTTATAAAAGAACACTTTGCTAACTTTCTAAGACTGTAGACCTAAACACAAAATTCAGTTTCTAAGATAACATCCTGTATCCTACCTTGTTTTACTTTGGCTGCCAAACGGGAACAGTCATTGCCTTCATTATTTTAAATGGAGGGCTTTTCAGTGCTACATTTATGAGTTTCTCATTTTTAAGTGGATAAAGCTGGCCAACATCATAACCCTAAATGCTTTTACTAGAATAAGTACCATCCACTGAAGACACATCCTTCATAGAGAAAATTATGGCTTCTTGATACTTTGGTCTGGCCAACAGACAAACCACCAGGTTTACAGTGAAAGATCAGGGTTCTCTGACAACAGCATGAGGAATGTTTCCCATCCAGGAATGAGGGAATTCGGACAGGAGTTCGCAGGTCTGGCAAGACATCATCACGTGGACTAGGCCAAAACAAACATCGCGTGGAAAAATCCACTCAGACAGGATTCCGTGGGTCCAGGTCCCCTGCAGCCATGTCACATGTGCAACTGACACAGTTGTTAGTAATGAAGCAGCAGCCAAACAGTACTGAACATACTGTACAGAAAATGTGCCTCATTTAAGGGAAGTATGACAGTGGACCGCTGGAACACTGTCCCAGGTCTAATCAGAAAAGTACACTCTGGGTTTTTCCAGGACCTCGTAATGCCAGAGATAGTTTGATCATGGAGTTGAGGAGATACTTTGAGCATAAATGGCTTTTGTGACCCATATGTCTAAATATTTTCCTTCTTACACTAGGAAAAAAAAACAGACCTTGGTTCATAGCTCCACAAAGTGAAAAAAAATGAAACGTAACTTGACTTAAAGCACAAATGTATCCCAGCACATTCTGCCATCATTCTTCAACCTTCTTATCCCTCAACTGCAGAGATACTACTTAGGAATAGTGTTGCTGGACAGCCCGGGTGGCTCAGCGGTTTAGCGCTGCCTTCAGCCCAGGGCCTGATCCTGGAGAATTGGGATTGAGTCTCGTGTACGGCTCCCTGCATGGAGCCTGCTTCTCCCTCTGTCTGTGTCTCTGCCTCTCTCTCTCTCTCTCTCTCTCTCTCTGTGTTTCTCATGAATAAATAAATGAAATATTTTTTAAAAAGTTAAAAAAAGGAATAGTGTTGCTATACATTTTGCATAGTGACAAGTACACTTTTCATACCTAAAAGTATTAAATATTTATTCATATAATTGTTAAATCTACATTTGTTAATTTATTTGAACAATTTTAAAAGTGCTTCTTGAAACTGTGCACCCAATAAGCTTTAATAAAGAGAACAAATTGATTCAACATACCCAAACCTACACTTGCCACAACTTCTCTATTACTTCTCTCTATTGTTATGAATAATTGAGAGTTGTCTGTGTACCTACTTTATTTTTTTAAAAACTTTATTTATTTATTCATGAGAGACACAGAGAGAGAGGCAGGGATACAGGCAGAGGGAGAAGCAGGATCCTTATGGGGAGCCTGATGTGGAGCTTGATCTCAGGACCTTGGGATCATGACTCAACCACTGAGCCACACAGGCGTCCCTATATATCTACTTTAAAAGTATGTGACCTTTACCCATTATATCTGGAACTGGAAAGCATGAAATGCAGGTATGTGGCATGTGCAGAGCAAGATATTCTCCCCAAAAGAGTAGGAAATCACTTTAGTTACAGTATATTGTAGTAGACTTCAAGGAACAGTTGAAGATGTCAGAAGATTCCTAAATGTGTAAAAAAAAATTACTTTTTAAAACTCTGTGAACTTCAAAGATTGTACAGATATATGAAACACTTATATCACATGCAGTAATATTTATGATTAATTACAGCTATTAACAGCCAATTTCCAAAACATATATATACATTTCCTAGGAGATAAATTCTCATAACAGTACAGTTTTTCTAAATAAATAGAGTTCACATACTTCAGATTATAGAGATAAAGGCAAATACAACATGTCTCCTATAATAGTAATAAACATCCAATACTATTCGGAGGAATAGTGAAAACAACAAAAACTACACAATCTGTGGTTAGCTAAAATGGAGCTCCTATCACTAGATCAGCATCCATCAACCCTCATTCCACACGCACTTCCCAGGTATCCATGTGCAGTAAGTTACATACATAGGAGTTCCTTTTTTGTAAGTAGAATAGGAGAATGGAGTTTGTGGTTGAAGTCTAATACTAAGGAAGAAGGATGGCAAAGATGCTATTATGTTTGCTCCCAACAGAATTTTTGTTTTATGTTTAAACCTCAATGATTAGTGGGGTGGGGTCCAAAAATGGTTAAACGTTTTTTTGTACAAAAGAGTCTGTAAATTACTGGACTCAAAAAGAGGTTCTCCGAAACTTCAATTTTTTAAATGCTTAGGAATAAAATTGAAGAAGAGACCATTTTTCCCACCACTGTCCAAAACCCTGTAATACTTTGGCAGCTCAAAGGCTATAGCCTGAAAAGTCATCTGCAGATATTTTTCTCAGAGTAAAATAGTGTTCTCATGATGTAAAGTGGCAAGTGAGCCTTCTCAGGCAGTAATTCTATATACTTTTGAGCTAGAACATAAGAATACAAAGACTGTTACCAAGTGACAACTATATCTAGAATGTGGACATTTTGAAGCACCAGCTTGGAAATATATGGGGATAACTGAGTAATATATATATTGAGAGTGATAGATTGAGATTCTGCTATTATATAACAGATAGAGGCTAGCATATCAGCAGATTCGGGGTTAAATGTATACTGGAATTTAGAAAGCTAATAAATGAAATCAACTTTTCCCCTCTCAACCTAGTAATGATTAAGTAATGAAAAGAAGGAAGAAAACAAAACACCAATATTATTACTAATGAATTGAGAAATGCGGTTTGGGTGTTCAGGAATTATGAATTTCCTAATACGGGGTCCCCAAATTAAATAGTTATCATCTTGGCACAGGAAGTGCTAAAGGCTGGAGACCTCCCCAAAAGGGGCAGTCTGGAAAGGAAGGTCATGACAGAATGCATGCTTTCTGCAGGCAAATCCAGAGGGAAGAAAAAAAAAGAATTAGGCTACATATGCAAAATTCTTCTTTCCAAACTCGCCAATCTTTCCAAGCTCATCCATCACCTTAGGAGCATCGAGGAAGAGGATAGAATTAAACACCAGTTTTACTCTCATGGAACTCATTCTATAAGGAAAGATGAAGCCTATGGAAATGAAGCCCCTCCACCATTAGCAATGTACAAGGAGCCTGACACTGGGGCAATCAGGTAGCAGACTATTTATGGAACAACCTACCATGATCTAGGCACTTGTCAACAGTACCAGTTAGATACCAACAAACATTTGTCTTCCTAACTCTAAAACTTAGTATGTATTGGGTATATATTCATGTCTACTCTTCTTACTTTTCTAAAGGGCTAGAGGAAAAAGTATGCTTCCTAAACACAATAATTGGTGGTAAATAAGGCCATTCAGTAACCCTGTGATTACAAAGGTGATTCAGAAATCACTGCTATTAGATGATCCATGGAGGTGAGGAAGGATGAGCAATAGAGCTTAGATTCAAATTCAAAATAACTTATAAAGTGCCCACTGTGTGTCAGGAAGGAGCCAATAGGTTCACAAACAATTTCATTTAATATAATTTAGTACTTAACCACATTATAAGAAGAAAAATTAAGGCTCAGAAGGCTAAGTAATTTGTTTAAGGAGTCATAGGAAAGAAGAGGTATAATGATATTTTGAACCAATCATGACCCAGACTCATTTCCTTCTGCTGCACAGTAGCCATTATCAGTATATACATATCAAGACAATCAGAACTTTTAAAAAATAAGTTTTGTAAACCAAAGTAAAAAAAAAAAAACCTATGGGGATGTCAGTCATACTAAGTCAAATAAAATAATTTACTTGATATCATAACAGCTCTTCTAAAATCAATTTTAAAGGATTTTTTTAATCTTCAAGGCACCTTTTCAGGGAACAATTTAGAAGACCAACAGCTACATAACTAGTATATCAGTAAATGGTCTTAGTTCACCCTTAAAATCATTGTGTACATGTGCTTCATCAGCCCAAGCCTTGGAACCTCTACCAAAATTAGAGAAATTTTCCTTTGACACTGTACAGATCAGGATAACCTAGTGATAATCACTCCTTTGCAGGCATTGCACATGAAGCATTTTAAATGCTGCAGGAGATAATCTATGGATTCAAACCAACATGAAAGCTGGAGTAAAAGAAAGCAGGGCTTCTCTTTTGTGAAATGATAGCTCAAAGAAGCAGGACATGGTATCCTGAAGGTATATCAGGAACCATAAGGCTTAGCCTGTGTTTTAATTGTTCCCAGAGGCTCCCTTGGATTTTCTGGCACACTTTTCAGATTTATTTTCCACCACACCACTTCCTGGAGTGATTAGAAACAAATACCAATGCCAAGCAAGTCCAAATATGCCTGAGATCCTCTTAAACAGCTTGGCACTTCCTGCTGCTTTCATTGGCAAGTCCATGATGTGGTTCACTAGAGAAGTTTTAATTCAAATTCGGCTAATGCAATAATTTGGAATTTTGACTGGTTCACTTTCAAAACTGTTACTAGACTTCTATTTGGAAAGAACAAATTACACCCTAGATTAGGAGATAGAGTGATTTTATAAAGGCTTAATTAGCCTTAAACATAGTAGAATAAGCAATGATCTAAAAAGTATGATTTGAGAGACATTACAGAAATCTAAATTATCTCAACGTTTTTTTCTCCTCTTACTTTCTTTGGTACTTCCCACCTTTTTATCTAACGTACTTCAAATATTCATCATTTGAGTCCCTCATTTGAGTTGGAAAACTAAATTATCTCTGAAAGGTTGGTAAAATATGTAGGGAGAGAAATGGGGGAATGGTGGTGTTGAAAGGGGGTTCCATCTCCCACTAAAGAATCAGGGTGAACTGCTTTATGAGGCTGGCCATTTTTCACTTTTAGAAGCAGAAATTGAAGAAAAGCTATGCATATTGCACTGAAGTAGAGATAAATCATCTCATTCCTATTACTCTGTGAACTTGCCAAGATTAGGTCCAATTTCAAACTTAATGTATGTTATCAGATTTGAGAGTAATTCCTGGAAATGGTCGATCCAGTAGTATGTAAACTGGAAAAAAAAAAAAAAAGCCATCTTTCCCTATATCAATTTCATCATCTGAAAGATGTAATAGTTCTAAAAAGAACACATACAGACTACAAAAAAAAAAAAAAATCTGATGAACACTTCCAAAATGGCCAAGTAAGGATCTCAAAAAAAAAAAATCTGTTCCTCCCTAAAAGCAATAAGAATATCAAAAGTTTTAAAAATCAACATTTTCAGAACTCTAGAAATTAACTGGAAGCTTGTAATGATACTAGGAGAATTTATTCAAGGGAGAACACTGAATATTCAAGGGAAAAAGAAGAATGAACAGCAAGCTTTATGGCATTTTAATACACCCTTCTCATTCTCCTCTCCCTAGTTTCACAATAATCATGAAAATCAACAGCCTCACAATATAGGGTAGATGCAAAAACCATAAACTTAGAAGCCATTGGAGAGGGAAGTACAAGTTTGGAGCCCCTAAAATATCCCAATTGCCACAAACTTGTCATTTAACTTGTCTAGTAGCCCCTAGAACCTCTCATTTGCAGGACTCATCTCTGTGTGACAAAATTGAGAGCTTGTTTGCTACAAACAGGCTTTCCCCAGGGCATTTACTGTCAACAATCACAAGCAATTGTCTAACAACACAGCTGAATAAGGTGGAAATAACAGTTGAGGCAAAATAGAAGCTGACCAAAATAAGCAAAAGGAAAAGCTGAGGAATGTGTTATCCATAGTGGGCTGTGAAAACTCCAAAATTATCTGGAAATTTAGAAGCCCACATGAATATGCAGATGTACTGTTTATGTTTTTATTTTATGTATATCATGATGTTTTGATATCTTAAGAATATTTCTGGCTGGAGAAAGACTGCCCCTCCTGGGATTAGTCAATTCTTAGAGACAGCAAAGGATTCAGAAGGAGCACACCTTTAATATGCAAACTAACCAATCCAGAGCCATACATCCTCCATCTAGCTCAAGAGATAATATTGCTCTGCCTGAACAGTCCCAGGTAAGATAACAGTAGGTAGAGACTATCTCCGTAGCCCAAAGTCAACTGGAATTATTCAAACTGGTCAACCTAACCTGTCTCATCTTTTCTGAGGAAACCTCTATGAAAGCTCTGGCCCAGACTTTCCCCTTGCTCCTGTCTTCTGTCTCCTGACACAACCTGGTGTTCCTCATATGTTCCTGTGTGGTGTGCCAAGGCCTCCTGTTTATAGAATCTGTGCGTATAATATACTTTGTTTATTGGAACTGAGACTCTCCTGTGTCCTGTCTTATGGCTCTGCCTGACTGATCATCACATAAAAGAACAGAGAACAGCTGAATTATAGGCATGGCAAGGAAATACCTGAAAAGGACCTAATCTCTCACCTCAGGCTGACCTCATGTCTCCACACAAGATGGAAAGAAAAGCTAAGACAGAGTTGTAGACTACTACTGGAACACCAAAGGCATGCCCTAACTTGTACCCAGCCCTATTACAAAAGTTTGGTGATGGAGTGATTCAAGTCATTTAAAACATCTCTGTCCAATCATTAACTAACAACAAAGCTATCAAAACAGATACTTCAGTGGCTACATATGACAAAGAATAGAGACTTTACAAATTTGTTCAGGAGAGTCACTAAATAAATGAGTGAGCATCAGTAACAACTACAATAATGAATAGCATTAACAACAAACACTAAAGGGGCATGTGAGCTCCAGAGCTATCTCATTATTATTTTAAATGTCCAATTTTCAACAACAAAAACAAAACTTATGAGACAAGCAAAGACCAGTAAAGTGTATTCATACACAGGAGAGAATAATCATTTATAAAGGTAGTATGGTTAAGAGAAAAGTAGTAAAATTAAACCTGCAAGTTAGTGAAGAGATACACAAAATAAAAACATGTAAAATATAACATCAAAAACATAAAATGTGTGTGGGGAGGAGTAAAAATACAGTTTTAGAATGCTTTCAAACTTAACTTGCTATTTATTTATTTATTTTTTTTCTTGCTGTCAATTTAAAATAGACTGTTATACATAGAAGTTGTTGTATGTTAGCCTCTTGGTAACCACAAAGCAAAATGTACTGTGGATATACAAAAGATAATGAAAAAGGAATCTAAACATAACACTAAAGAAAGGCATCAAACTACAAGAGGAGAGAGCAAGAAAAGAACACAGAATCAAAGATAAACTATAAAACAGCCAGAAGCAGAGGGGCAAGACGGCGGGGGAGGAGGGTCCCCGAGTCACCTGTCCACACCAGATTACCTAGATAATCTTCAAATCATCCTGAAAATCTACGAATTCGGCCTGAGATTTAAAGAGAGAACACCTGGAATGCTACAGTGAGAAAAATTCGCGCTTCTCTCAAGGTAGGAAGACGGGGAAAAAGAAATAAAGAAACAAAGGCCTCCAAGGGGGAGGGGCCCAGGAGGAGCCGGGCTGAGGCCGGGGCGAGTGTCCCCAGGACAGGAGAGCCCCGTCCCGGAGGAGCAGGAGCTGCACCAACCTTCCCGGGGGGAAAGGGGCCCGCAGGGAGGTGGAGCAGGACCCAGGAGGGCGGGGACGCCCTCGGGCTCCCGGGGACACTAACAGGCACCTGCGCCCCGGGAGAGTGCGCCGAGCTCCCTAAGGGCTGCAGCGCGCACGGCGGGACCCGGAGCAGCTCAGGGGCTCGGGGGCGGCTCCGCGGAGGGGGATGCGGGGCGGGAGCAGCTCCGGGGGGCTCGGGGGCGGCTCCGCGGAGGGGGCTGCGGGGGGGAGCAGCTCCGGGGGGCTCGGGGGCGGCTCCGCGGAGGGGGCTGCGGGGCGGAGGCGCGAATTCACCAGCGCAGGCCCCTAGCACAGGGCGCGGGACAGGACCCAGGATCCGGCCTCCCCCCGGGACAGGCAGAGGCCAGGAGGGCCCAGGACAGCGAGGACGCTCCTCCCGGAGCTGAGCAGATCAGCGGCCCCGCCCCGGAGCCTCCAGGCCCTGCAGACGGAGAGCTCCGGAGCTACTGCGGGGGCTGACTCCAGGGCTCTAGAGCTGGCCCCGCCACTGGGGCTGTTGCTCCTGGGGCCTCACGGGGTAAACAACCCCCACTGAGCCCTGCACCAGGCAGGGGCTGAGCAGCTCCCCCAAGTGCTCACACCTGAGAATCAGCACAGCAGGCCCCTCCCCCAGAAGACCAGCTAGACTGACAAGTTCCAGGGGAAGCCAAGGGACTTAAAAAAAAAAAAAAAAACCACGGGGGAGTATCTTCTGATTCTGTGTACTTTAAGTCCCTTGGCTCCTCCTGGAACTTGTCCTTCTAGCTGGTCTTCTGGGGGAGGGGCCTGCTGTGCTGATTTGCTTTTTGATTTGTTTCCTTCCCCCACCCTTTTTTCCCTTTCTTTTTCTTTCTCTTTTTCTTCTCTTTTTTCTTTTTTTCTTCTGTTTTTTTTTCTTTTTCTCTTTTCTTTCCTTCTTTCTCTCCTCTCTTTTTCTCCTTTTCCCAATACAACTTGTTTTTGTCCACTCTGCACTGAGCAAAAGACTAGAAGGAAAACCTCACCTCAAAAGAAAGAATCAGAAACAGTCCTCTCTCCCACAGAGTTACAAAATCTGGATTACAATTCGATGTCAGAAAGCCAATTCAGAAGCACCATTATAGAGCTACTGGTGGCTCTAGAAAAAAGCATAAAGGACTCAAGAGACTTCATGACTACAGAATTTAGAGCTAATCAGGCAGAAATTAAAAATCAATTGAATGAGATACAATCCAAACTAGAAGTCCTAACGACGAGGGTTAACGAGGTGGAAGAACGAGTGAGTGACATACAAGACAAGTTGATGGCAAAGAGGGAAACTGAGGAAAAAAGAGACAAACAATTAAAAGACCATGAAGATAGATTAAGGGAAATAAACGACAGCCTGAGGAAGAAAAACCTACGTTTAATTGGGGTTCCCGAGGGCGCCGAAAGCGACAGAAGGCCAGAATACCTATTTGAACAAATCATAGCTGAAAACTTTCCTAATCTGGGAAGGGAAACAGGCATTCAGATCCAGCAAATAGAGAGATTCCCCCCCTAAAATCAATAAAAAATGTTCAACACCTCGACATTTAATAGTGAAGCTTGCAAATTCCAAAGATAAAGAGAAGATCCTTATAGTATCAAGAGACAACAAATCCCTGACTTTTAGGGGAGGAGTATTAGGGTAACAGCAGACCTCTCCACAGAGACCTGGCAGGCCAGAAAGGGCTGGCAGGATATATTCAGGGTCCTAAATGAGAAGAACATGCAACCAAGAATACTTTATCCAGCAAGGCTCTCATTCAAAATAGAAGGAGAGATAAAGAGCTTCCAAGACAGGCAGGAACTGAAAGAATATGTGACCTCCAAACCAGCTCTGCAAGAAATTTCAAGGGGGACTCTTAAAATTCCCCTTTAAGAAGAAGTTCAGTGGAACAATCCACAAAAACAAGGACTGAATAGATATCATGATGACACTAAACTCATATCTGTCAATAGTAACTCTGAATGTGAACGGGCTTAATGACCCCATCAAAAGGCGCAGGGTTTCAGACTGGATAAAAAAGCAGGACCCATCTATTTGCTGTCTACAAGAGACTCATTTTAGACAGAAGGACACCTACAGCCTGAAAATAAAAGGTTGGAGAACCATTTACCATTCAAATGGTCCTCAAAAGAAAGCAGGGGTAGCCATCCTTATATCAGATAAACTAAAATTTACCCCGAAGACTGTAGTGAGAGATGAAGAGGGACACTATATCATACTTAAAGGATCGATCCAACAAGAGGACTTAACAATCCTCAATATATATGCCCCGAAGGTGGGAGCTGCCAAATATATAAATCAATTAATAACCAAAGTTAAGATATACTTAGATAATCATACACTTATAGTTGGTGACTTCAATCTAGCTCTTTCTATACTCGATAGGTCTTCTAAGCACAACATCTCCAAAGAAATGAGAGCTTTAAATGATACACTGGACCAGATGGATTTCACAGATATCTACAGAACTTTACATCCAAACTCAACTGAATACACATTCTTCTCAAGTGCGCATGGAACTTTCTCCAGAATAGACCACATACTGGGTCACAAATCGGGTCTGAACCGATACCAAAAGATTGGGATCGTCCCCTGCATATTCTCGGACCATAATGCCTTGAAATTAGAACTAAATCACAACAAGAAGTTTGGAAGGACCTCAAACACATGGAGGTTAAGGACTATCCTGCTAAAAGATGAAAGGGTCAACCAGGAAATTAAGGAAGAATTAAAAAGATTCATGGAAACTAAAGAGAATGAAGATACAACCGTTCAAAATCTTTGGGATGCAGCAAAAGCAGTCCTAAGGGGGAAATACATCGCAATACAAGCATCCATTCAAAAACTGGAAAGAACTCAAATACAAAAGCTAACCTTACACATAAAGGAGCCAGAGAAAAAACAGCAGATGGACCCTACACCCAGGAGAAGAAGAGAGTTAATAAAGATTTGTGGCAGAACTCAACGAAATGGAAACCAGAAAACTGTGGAACAGATCAACAAAACCAGGAGTTGATTCTTTGAAAGAATTAATAAGATAGATAAACATTAGCCAGCCTTATTAAAAAGAAGACAGAGAAGACTCAAATTAATAAAATCATGAATGGGGATCCCTGGGTGGCGCAGCGGTTGGCGCCTGCCTTTGGCCCAGGACGCGATCCTGGAGACCCGGGATCGAATCCCACGTCGGGCTTCTGGTGCATGGAGTCTGCTTCTCCCTCTGCCTGTGTCTCTGACTCTCTCTCTCTCTCTCTCTCTCTCTCTCTCTCTCTCTGTGACTATCATAAAAAAAAACTTAAAAAAAAATCATGAATGAAAAAGGAGAGATCACTACCAACACCAAGGAAATACAAAAGATTTTAAAAACATATTATGAACAGCTATACGCCAATAAATTAGGCAATCTAGAAGAAATGGATGCATTTCTGGAAAGCCACAAACTACCAAAACTGGAACAGGAAGAAATAGAAAACCTGAACAGGTCAATAAACAGGGAGGAAAATGAAGCAGTCATCAAAAACCTCCCAAGACACAAAAGTCCAGGGCCAGATGGCTTCCCAGGGGAATTCTATCAAACATTTAAGGAAGAAACCATACCTATTCTCCTAAAGCTGTTTGGAAAGATAGAAAGAGATGGAGTACTTCCAAATTCGTTCTATGAGGCCAGCATCAGCTTAATTCAAAAACCAGACAAAGACCCCTCCAAAAAAGGAGAATTACAGACTAATATCCCTGATGAACATGGATGCAAAAATTCTCAACAAGATACTGGCCAATAGGATCCAACAGTACATTAAGAAAATTATTCACCATGACCAAGTAGGATTTATCCCTGGGACACAGGGCTGGTTCAACACTCGTAAAACAATCAATGTGATTCATCATATCAGCAAGAGAAAAACCAAGAACCATATGATCCTCTCAATAGATGCAAAGAAAGCATTTGACAAAATACAGCATCCATTCCTCATCAAAACTCTTCAGAGTGTAGGGATAGAGGGAACATTCCTCAGCATCTTAAAAGCCATCTACGAAAAGCCCACAGCAAATATCATTCTCAATGGGGAAGCACTGGGAGCCTTTCCCCTAAGATCAGGACCAAGACAGGGGTGTCCACTCTCATCACTGCTATTCAACATAGTACTGGAAGTCCTAGCCTCAGCAATCAGACAACAAAAAAAACATTAAAGGCATTTAAATTGGCAAAGAAAAAGTCAAATGCTCCCTCTTCGCCAATGACATGATACTCTACGTAGAAAACCCAAAAGTCTCCACCCCAAGATTGCTAGAACTCATACAGCAATTCGGTAGCGTGGCAGGATACAAAATCAATGCCCAGAAATCAGTGGCATTTCTATACACTAACAATGAGACTGAAGAAACAGAAATGAAGGAGTCAATCCCATTTACAATTTCACCCAAAAGCATAAGATACCTAGGAATAAACCTAACCAAAGAGGTAAAGGATCTATACCCTAAAAACTATAGAACTTCTGAAAGAAATTGAGGAAGACACAAAGACATGGAAAAATATTCCATGCTCATGGATTGGAAGAATTAAAATTCTGAAAATGTCAATGGTACCCAGGGCAATATACACGTTTAATGCAATCCCTATCAAAATACCATGGACTTTCTTCAGAGAGTTAGAACAAATTATTTTAAGATTTGTGTGGAATCAGAAAAGATCCCGAATAGCCAGGGAAATTTTAAAAAAGAAAACCATGTCTGGGGGCATCACAATGCCAGATTTCAGGTTGTACTACAAAGCTGGGGTCATCAAGACAATGTAGTACTGGCACAAAAACAGACACATAGATCAATGGAACAGAATAGAGAATCCAGAAGTGGACCCTCAATTTTATGGTCAACTAATATTCGACAAAGGAGGAAAGACTATCCACTGGAAGAAAGACAGTCTCTTAAGTAAATGGTGCTGGGAAAATTGGACATCCACATGCAGAAGAATGAAACTAGACCACTCTCTTGCACCAGACACAAAGATAAACTCAAAATGGATGAAAGATCTAAATGTGAGACAAGATTCCATCAAAATCCTAGAGTAGAACACAGGCAACACCCTTTTTTAACTCAGCCACAGTAACTTCTTGGAAGATACATCCATGAAGGCAAAAGAAACAAAAGCAAAAATGAACTATTGGGACTTCATCAAGATAAGAAGCTTTTGCACAGCAAAGGATACAGTCAACAAAACTAAGACAACCTACAGAATGGAAGAGGATATTTGCAAATGACGTATCAGATAACCGGTTAGTTTCCAAGATCTATAAAGAACTTATTAAACTCAACACCAAAGAAACAAACAATCCAATCATGAAATGGCCAAAAGACACGAACAGAAATTGCACAGAGGAAGACATAGACATGGCCAACATGCACATGAGAAAATGCTCTGCATCACTTGCCATCAGGGAAATACAAATCAAAACCACAGTGAGATCCCACTTCACACCAGTGAGAATGGGGAAAATTAACAAGGCAGGAAACCACAAATGTTGGAGAGGATGCAGAGAAAGGGGAACCCTCCTGCACTGTTGGTGGGAATGTGAACTGGTGCAGCCACTCTGGAAAACTGTGTGGAGGTTCCTCAAAGAGTTAAAAATAGACCTGCCCTACGACCCAGCAATTGCACTGTTGGGGATTTACCCCAAAGATACAGATTGAATGAAACTCCAGGACACCTGCACCCCGATGTTTCTAGCAGCAATGTCCACAATAGCCAAATTGAAGGAGCCTCGGTGTCCATCGAAAGATGAATGGATAAAGAAGATGTGGTTTATGTATCAATAGAATATTCCTCAGCCATTAGAAATGACAAATACCCACCATTTGCTTCGATGTGGATGGAACTGGAGGGTATTATGCTGAGTGAAGTAAGGTAATCGGAGAAGGACAAACACTGTATGTTCTCATTCATTTGGGGAATATAAATAATTGTGAAAGGGAATAGAGGGGAAGGGAGAAGAAATGGGTCGGAAATATCAGAAAGGGAGACAGAACATAAAGACTCCTAACTCTGGAAAACGAAGTAGGGGTGGTAGAAGGGGAGTAGGACGGGGGGTGGGCGTGAATGGGTGACTGAGGGGGGCTCTTGACGGGATGAGCACTGGGTGTTATTCTGTATGTTGGTAAATTGAACACCAATAAAAAATAAATTTATTATTAAAAAACAAATAAATACTAAAACAGCCAGAAAACAATGAACAAAATGGCAGTAAGTACATATATATCAATAATTATTTTAAATGTAAATGGACCAGGGATCCCTGGGTGGCTCAGCAGTTTAGTGTGTGCTTTTGGCCCAGGATGCGATCCTGGAGTCCCAGGATCGAGTCCCACATCGGGCTCCTGGCATGGAGCCTGCTTCTCCCTCCTCCTGTGTCTCTTCCTCTCTCTCTCTCTATGTCTATCATAAATAAATAAATAAATAAATAAATAAATAAATAAATAAATAAATAAATCTTTAAAAAAAATAAAAATAAATAAATGTAAATGGACCAAATGCTCCAATCAAGACACAGAGTGATTGAATGTATTTTTAAAAAAAGGTCCAACTATCTGCTGCCTCCAAGAGTCTCACTTCAGATACAGAAATGTGAGACTGAAAGTGAAAGGATGCAAAAAGATGTTTTATACAAGTGGAAACCAAAAGAAAGCTGGAAACCAAAAGAAAGCTGGGGAAACCAAAAGTTGTTTAATGCAGGTGGAAACCAAAAGAAAGAAACAAAATAAAAACAAAAATAGACATTACATAATGATAAAGGGTCAATCCAGCAAGAAGATATAACATTTATATATATGTATTTATATGTTCCCCCAACAAAGGAGCACCTATATATACAAAGCAAATACTAATAGACCTAAAGGGAGATACTGAAAGTAATACGATAATGGTAGAGGACTTTAATACTCTACTCACATCAATGGGCAGATATCAAGACAGAAAATCAGTAAAGAAACATTAGTCTTAAACCACAATAGACAAATGCAGAACATTCCATTCAAAAGCAGCAGAATACATTTTTCTTGAGTGCACATGGAATATTCTCTAGTATGGATCATATGTTACATCAAACGACTAGATCATACAGACAAAAAATTAATAAGGAAACAATGTCTTTGAATGACACATTGGACCAGATGAACATAACAGATATATATACACATTTCATCCAAAAACAACAGAATACACATTATTTTCCAATATATAGGGAACACTCTCCAGAACAGATCGCATATTGGGCCATAAAACATGCCTCAATAAATTTAAGAAGAATGAAATCATACCATGCATCTCTTCCTACCACAATGGTATGAAACTAAAAATAAATCTCACGCACACACACACACACACACACACAAAACTAGAAAAAAAAAACAAAGACAAATGGAGATTAACCAACATGATACTAAAAAATCAATGAAGCAATCAAAGAGAAAATTTTTTTAAAAATACAGAGACAAATTAAAATAAAAACACAATGGTCCAAAGTCTTTAGTCATAGCAAAAGTGGTTCAAAGAAGGAAGCTTATAGCAATACAGGCCTACCTCAAGAAGCAAGAAAAACTCAAACAATCTCACCTTATGCCTAAAGGAACTAGAAAAAGAACAAAGCCTAAAATGAGTAGAAGAAGGAAATAATAAAGATCAGAGCAAAAATATATGACACAGAGACAAAAAAAAAATCAATGCAATCAAGAGCTGGTTCTTTGAAAACATAAACAAAATTGACACACCCTTAGACTCATCAAGAAGTGATGAGAAAGGACCCAAATAAAACCAAAAATAAGAGAGGAAGAGTAATGACTGCTACCAGAAATACAAATGCTTATAACAAAATAGTATAAAAAAGCTTATGCCAATAAACCGAATGAACTAGAAGAAATGGATAAATTCCTAGAAACATACAAGCTTCCAAACCAGAGAGGAATAGAAAATTTACACAGACCAATTACAAGTAACAAAATTGAATTGGTAATCAAAAAAATTACCAAAAAATAAAAGTCCAGGACTAGATGAACTCATAAGTAAATTCTGCCAGATATTAAAGAAGAGTTAATACCTATTCTCCCCAAACTATTACAAAACCTAGAAGAGGAGGGAAAGCTTCCATATATATTCTACTAGGCCAGCATTACCCTGAATCCAAAATCACACAAAGACACCACAAAAAAAGAAAGCCACAGGCCGATATCCCTGATGAACATAGATGCAAAACTCTCAATAAAATATCAACAATCCGCATAACACAATACATTACAAAGAACACTCACCATGTTCAGGTGGGATTAATTCCTGGGATGCAAGGATGGTTCAATATTTGCAAATCAATCAACATCATACATTACACCAACGAAATGAAGTGTAAAAATCATATGATCATCTCAATAGATGTAGAAACATCATTTGACAAAATTCAACAACCATTCATGATAAAGACCCTCAACAAAATGGTATTAGAAGGAAGTTACCTCGACATAATAAAAGCTAATATGAAAAACAGTTAACATTATCCTCAATGGTGAGAAACTGAGAGCTTTGCCTCTAAGGTCAGGAGCAAGAAAAGGATGTCCACTCTTGCCATTTTTATTCAGTATGCATAGTACTGAAAGTTCTAGCCACAACAATCAGACAACAAAAAAGAAATAAGAAAGAACCACATTGGTAAAGAAGTTAAACTGTCACTATTGCAATGCTGAGAAGTGCATTTTAGATATCAACTGCCACATACTAAGTTCCCTTGGCTTGAGCAATAGCCTATAGGCAGTCACAATGTCAGCTTGAAGTAATTCCCATTAGGGGCTGGAGGTAAAGGTGAGCCTAAGTGCACATAAATGATACACCTAAACCAATAATACATTAGGTAGTATAGGTCATAACAATGGAGATTTATAAGAACACAAAAGTACCTATACACAGTCAAGCCCTGGGTAAGGGCCTTGGTGAGACTAAAATCATAAACTATTATTTCTTTCTTTCCCCTCATCCTGGTACCAAGGATTGTGAGGATTGCAGTCATCTGTGAATCAGCATCTGAAAGGCACAAGAAGTTCTTCCCCACATCCCCACTGAACCCTGACCTTGGCATAAGAACTCCAATCCTCTTAAGGATCTGAGGGATCTCAGCCTAACCCCTATTCCTGCCTATCTGTAAAGCTAAGAGTTCTGAGTAAAAGTTTTTGGAACTGTCCAATTCATCTCAGACTCACTGGGAGAGAAAGAGAGAGTGGTATTTGTTTCGGTCACAGACACATCATAATGTGGACCCTAATAGAACTGCCCATAAAGATCCCCATGGCCCAGTACCTGATCATGAGTTCCTTTGTAGGGCAATCAATCTCCTCTTTTGAGTCTCATTATAGAGTAATCAAATCCTGAGCTCTTTTGTGGAAGGCTCCTGTCCAAGTTGCTCAGGAAAGGATGTTCAGTTACCACTCCTTCATTGCTTTTTCTGTTGCTCACGTGCAAACAGTGATGGAGTAGCATAAAGAGACCCTGGCAGAGGAAGTCAGAAAAAGAGCAGAAAGACAAAGAGGCAGAGAGAAACTGAGACCAGATGATAGACCCTAGAAGAGAGACCACAATTGCCCTTTTCTGAGGAGCTGACAATGGGATTGCTATTGAGTGATCTGAGACAATAGTCCTTGCTCCCCATGAAGCTAGCTAATAGAATGTGAGACTTCCCACACTTGCCCACACATCTTCACCATAAAACCCTACTAACTAAAGGAACCAATGATGTTTGCCTTCCTCACAACTAACACTGTGAAGCATAAATACTTTGACAGTCTAGAGTTTGGGGAGGACATGCTGATGAGAGGACAGTTCCTGCAAAATTTTGTATGCAAAGCTAATAAACTGGAACTTGACCCTGTAGGAGACAGGAAGTCCCTGAAGAGCTTTATGCCAGAATGACATAAACAGATTAATGTTTAGAAAAATCACTGTGTGAACTGTAGAGATTAGGCTGAACAGCTAAGTGGAAGGAGAGAACATTAGAACATATTAATTTTTTAACACTTGGTATCCCCGTGTGACTTCATTTTTTTCTGCTCTTTTCTCACTGAGTTTGTATCTGCCCAAAGTAAACTGGGTACTAATGGTTACAGTAAATGTGAGCAGCTATAGTCATCTTGATAAATCCAAAGAAGACATCTGTTTAATTCTTAATTGTAGGGCTTCTCCTATAATTTCTCTTGACCTAAGCAGAAAAAGTCAGACTATGCATGAATAAATATATAAGTGAGAAGCCTATAAGACAAAAATTTAAACCAAAGCAGTGTTAGTCACAAAAAAGTTTCAATTATGGCATAAAAAACTCTGGAAACAAAGTCCCCAGTGATACAGTAATAACCTTTCATGTGCTTTCCCCTTTAATGTAGTATATTAGAATGCAGAAATGTATCATTTGTACAACGGTTCCCAAGGACAGATATTTCTAGTTTCCTAAGTCTATATAATGATTGAGTTTAAATACATTGGAGGATCTTTAATTCAGTTATGTTTAAGGTTTCCCTTTCATTCTCACTAACAGTTCTAGTTTATAAGTTCATACCCTTTCAGTTGCTAATCATTGGTGGAAATTTTGAGAAAGATATTCAAATGTTCAATCTAAATAGTCATGCCCTAGGATGAAGCCAACTAAAATAAACCAGGGAATTTTCTGAAAAGACTTCAAAGAAATTACAACCAGCTGTTTTCCTTCCACCATCAATTTATTTCCTCTGAAAACTGAATAAGAGGAAACAGCCTGTGATAGAAAAGACTGGTTTAAATACATGTAAGGAATCACTGATAGTAAGACTTGTTAAAAAAAAAAAAAAAAAAGTCAGCTGAAAGGCAGAGAGAAGAAAACTAACATATGTAAAACACCTTAAAAAATTGCTCACTTACAAATATATTGACTCTCCTAGAATTTGAGAGACTCTATAAATATTTCCCCCTTTCTTGACCAAAGGTCAGAAACCATTAAAAAGCCAACAATTTCATTGCATCTGAATCTTTGGGGTAAATCCCCAACAGTGCAATTGCTGGGTCGTAAGGCAGGTCTATTTTTAACTCTTTGAGGAACCTCCACACAGTTTTCCAGAGTCGCTGCACCAGTTCACATTCCCACCAACAGTGCAAGAGGGTTCCCTTTGCTCCGCATCCTCTCCAACATTTGTGGTTTCCTGCTTTGTTAATTTTCCCCATTCTCACTGGTGTGAGGTGGTATCTCATTGTGGTTTTGATTTGTATTTCCCTGATGGCAAGTGATGCAGAGCATTTTCTCATGTGCATGTTGGCCATGTCTATGTCTTCCTCTGTGAGATGTCTCTTCATGTCTTTTGGCCACTTCATGATTGGATTGTTTGTTTCTTTGGTGTTGAGTTTAATAAGTTCTTTATAGATGCAATGAAACTCCGGGACACCTGCACCCCGATGTTTCTAGCAGCAATGTCCACAATAGCCAAACTGCGGAAGGAGCCTCGGTGTCCATCGAAAGATGAATGGATAAAGAAGATGTGGTTTATGTATACAATGGAATATTACTCAGCCATTAGAAACGACAAATACCCACCATTTGCTTCAACATGGATAGAACTGGAGGGTATTATGCTGAGTGAAGTAAGCCAATCGGAGAAGGACAAACAGTGTATGTTCTCATTCATTTGGGGAATATAAATAATAGTGAAAGAGAATATAAGGGAAGGGAGAAGAAATGTGTGGGAAATATCAGAAAGGGAGACAGAACATAAAGACTCCTAACTCTGGGAAATGAACTAGGGGTGGTCGGAGGGGAGGAGGGCGGGGGGTGGGGGTGAATGGGTGACGGGCACTGAGGGGGACACTTGACGGGATGAGCACTGGGTGTTATTCTGTATGTTGGTAAATTGAACACCAATAAAAAATTAATTTATTAAAAAAAAAGGTCTAAAAAATAAATAAATAAAAAGCCAACAGTTAAGAGGCGCCTTGGTAACTCAGTCACTCAAACATCTGCATTCAGCTCAGGTAATGATCTCAGGGTCCTGGTATTTTGCAGCTTGGGTGGAGAGTCTGCTTCTCCCTCTCCCTCTGCCCCTCCCCACCACTAGTGCGTGCTATCTTTCTCCCTCTCTCTCAATGAAATAAATAAAATCTTAAAAAAGAAAAAAAGCAAACAGTTAAGACAGAAAAGGCTACATGAGAAAATACGGCTAGGTGTTGTTGAGCCATAGAATTAGTCAGACTGACCCACAGTCAAGGATAGGAGGGAAGAATGGGTTTACTTAAGCATCCCCAGTTCCTCAGTGGAATTCAACCATCATAAACCACTCCTTCCCTGGAGAGATGCTTGGGGCAGGGAAAAGCCATATGTTAATAAAGTTCCTTTCACTTGGAAGGATTTCTTCCAGCAAGGAATGTGTCCTCCTGCCCCCAACACCAATGGTGTTCTAAATTCTTTCAATGTATTAACTCTTAATTCTGATACCTATGAAGTTGGTATTATTTTTTATCCTCATTTACCCCACAAATTTTGGAACTGAGGTATAAAGACATTCTGCAACTTGCTCATGGCCACAATAGCTAGCAAGCAGACGGCTAGGATAACATCCAGGCAGCAAGTCTGTCTCCAGAGCTTCCTATCTCAGCTCTATTTTTTCTCTAAGGGCAGCATCTTAGTATTCATGTTCATTTGGCCCCATCAGGTACTCGGAGTATCCACTCCTTTCCATAGGCAGGCTGGTTAGCATGCCCATTTTGGCTTTCAAGTCCAAGACAGCCTCTTCTTACCACACAATAGGTATTCAGGAGATATCCTCTATGGTTGCTAAAGCTCAGCCTGTATGTGTCTCTCCCACAATAACTGGGTGAAGTACTTTGTGAATAAGGAGAAGTTCTTACTCAAATGATGACACTGGCTAGCTATTTAGGATTGTGCTACAACAGGCCTCTAAACATTTGAACAGTAGCCACAGCAGAAATTCTTGTTGATCACTTGCCAGTACCTCCTAAGGCGACACCCCATTCTTGGAACTCTCTTAGCTTGTAGGCCCCTGGCAAGTAGAGTCCTTCTTCCTCCTGCCTTTCTTCCATTCCTTTCCAAGCATCTCCACTTCTGCTTTCTTCATGGTTTTATTTCCATATTTCTTTTCTTTTCTCTCATAACACTGACCTTGATATCTGATTTGGAAAGTCTGTGATCTCCTATTTAAAATTGCTTCCAAGGTACGCCTGAGTGGCTCAGCAGTTGAGCGTCTGCCTTTGGCCCAGGTCCTGATCTCAGGTCTGGGGATCAAGTTCCGCATCAGGTTCCCTGCAAGGAATCTGCTTCTCCCTCTGCCTACATCTCTGCTTCTCTCTGTGTGTCTCTCATGAATAAATAAATAAAATCTTTAATAAAATAAAATAGCTTCCAATAATAATTGCAATAGAAAACCTGACTTCCCCTCTCTTAGGTAGACAGAATTCCTCTTTAGAAACACAGTATCTAGTTCTTACTCCTTGGATCCAAAGATAAAGTTTCAAATTCCATTAAGGGAAGGTGATTTTGCTCTTTAGCCCAAAAACGAATCTGCTTGTCACATAGGAAAATTCAGTAAATTATAATGATGCTATCTAGAATTTAGTAAAGTTGAGAGTTATCAATAATATTCCATAAATATCCCATAATCTGATAGGTTTAATAATATTTATGAAAACCAAAGAACTGGGGATCTCTGGGTGGCTCAGCAGTTTAGCGCCTGCCTTCGGCCCAGGGCATGATCCTGGAGTCCTCGGATCGAGACCCACATGGGGCTCCCTGCATGGAGCCTGCTTCTCCCTCTGATTGTATCTCTGCCTCTCTCTGTCTGTGTCTTTCATGAATAAATAAATAAAATCTTAAAAAAAAAAAAAAACAAAGAACTATATCACCCATTAGTTATCTCTAAACCCTCAGCACCTAGGATGTACGTTTCTGAAATATTTTCCCACAATACGGACTAGGTAAAGGTACATATGATTCAGAGTCAGGTAGACTCCCCAGAGCATCCAGTGGCCTATCTACTGCCAAAGTCACTATCATGGAAACCGGTAGAGAGAACCCTGCTTCAGCCTGAAAGCCAGAAACCACTTATTGACTATGCCTATCTTTACCTACCCACCCCAAAGAATACTTAAAGAGAAAGCAAAGGGCAGCAAACTTTAAGCTCCAAGCCTATCCATTGAACAGTTTACTGCCTCTCCTTTCAGTTCCCTTCCTCCATTTAATAGTACTACCCTGACTCTCAGGATGCTGGCCCATGACTTCTACGTATGGTATCCTGCCCTTGAGAACTGAACCAGGCCAATAGTAGATTTTGGCCCATTCTTAATCACTTCAGTTTAATTTGACACACAGGAAAAGATTCTCTTTCCTCTTTCTTCACAGTTGCTAACCAAGTCTCATTCTACAGATACAAAATTCAAACTTTCCCATTGATGAATTTGATTAGGCTGTCATTTATCAGTGGCCAAAGATCACATTTTGGCTCTTGGAAATGATATAGCTAGATGACTTACGGAGTTTTCTATAGAGTTATCCATGTCTGCTGGAATTTAGGAGAGGCCAGTGGTAGGGAGAGTAGAGAGAGGAGATTCTCAGTGAATAGAGCTGCTATGGTCTGAATGTTTATGTGTCCACCTCACCTAAACCTAATACTGAAATATTGAAACCTAATCCCCAGTGTAAGAGCATTTGGATATGGAGACTTTAGGAGGAGGTTAGCTTATGAGAGCAGAGCCCTCATAAATGACATCAGTGCTGTTATAATAGAAGCCCAACAGAGCCCACCATGTAAAGATACAATGAGAAGTCTGAAACCCTGAAGAGGGTCCTCACTTGACCATGCTAGCACCCTGACTTAGACCTCCAGCCTCCAGAAGGATGAGAAACACATTTCTATCGTTTATAAGCAGCCCAGTGTATGGTATTTTGTTATGGGAGTTCAAAAGGACTAAGACAAGAACACAGCAACATGTAGATAAAAACTATGGGTGTGGGAAGCATTCTGAGGTTTCTCTGAAAGACCCAGTGTGACGGATTCCAGGTCACCTTGTATGGTCTCTTATAGCAATCCTAAAACAGGTTTTTAACATTAATAATCATATATACATGATTTTGCTTCAGGTAGGATTTGGCCTTTTTAGTCTTTAAATTTCTGCTTAAAGCTGTATCTCCCAAAAAGGATACTCATTGGTTCACATAGCCGCCAATGTAGGTACACTTTCACCTTGATTCTCCTCATTCTTACAATTATCACTTTATGTCACCTGTTTGGGTCACTGCTTATTTAAGCACTAAATGATCTCTTTAAAAAGGATTTCTTAACCACAGCACTGTTGACAACTGGGGACAGATAATTCTTTGTTGTAAGGGACTGTCCTGTGCATTATAAGATATTTAGTAATATCTTTAGTCTCTACTCCCTAGATGCCAGTAACAACACTTCCTACCACCCTCTCTCCTCTATCCCAATTATGACACCCAAAAATGTTTCCATACATTGTGAAATGTCTAGGGAGAACAGACGAATAGAGGAAGGGGGAAAAATCACCTCTCCCTCCCAAACCCAGTTGAGGACCACTGCTTTAGACCAAATTGTATATACACACTAGGCAAGGTTCATTTGCTCTGACACAGGTACCTGGGGATTCCCAGATACTTCTTTTTCTCAAAAAAAAAAAAACTTCAGTGAAGTTTCTTTTGATTGCCTTTATAAACTGCCTATTTATATACTTGCCCAATTTTCTAGTATATTAGTTTCCCCAATGGCAATATCTTGAAAAATCAAACCTTAAATCTATATTTTTAAACATATGAATAAGCCCAAAACGGCTGCTTCTGGGCAAAGGAAGTCTCTTAGCAAGTATTTAAGAAGACATCCGCTGGAGTCTTTGTCATCCTTCAGCTATTGGTCTCTCTGGCTGCTTTCTTCATCCATAAAATGAGAAGAAGGACTCAATCATAATTCATAATAAATTAAATGAATACTGAGGAGAAGTACAAAAAAATAGGCCATGAGGGAGACAGCCCTTTGGAAATAACAAGGTTGTCCATGATTAATAAAGGAAACAGTGAGCACAAATGGCCTTCCATGAAAATGCTCAGAGGTTTAAATACAAAATATCAATTATAAAGCTTTCAGGGGAAAATACAGAAAATACCTTTAGAATCTCAGAGTAGGAAGTGATTTCTTAAAAAAACACAACAACAAAACATATAAATTAAACTATATAGATTTGATTACCTCAAAGATTTCTATTAAATATAGGTCATCAATGAAAACTCATCAGACCAGTTGGGGAAAGTTGTCTGTGACATCAGAAGCTGACGTGGGATTTGTATTGAAAATATACTAAAGAGGGCACCTGGATGGCTCAGTCTGTTAAGCATCTGCCTCCAGCTGAGGTTCTGATCCCGGGATCCTGGGATCAAGCCCTGCATCAGACTCCCTACTCGGCAGGAAGCCTGCTTCTCCCTCTCCTGCTCCCCTTGCTTGTGCTCTCTCTCTCTGTCAAATAAATAAATAAAATCATTTAAAATATATACTAAAGTATCTTTCAGTCCAGCAAGAAAAAGCAAGAGTCAGCAGACAAAAGGACAAAGTACATGAATACACGATGCATGAAAGAAAAAACAAAATCCCCAGGAAGACACAATTAGCCTCACTAGTATTTAGTGAAATACAAATTCTACTTACACAATTAGTAAATTAGATGTTACCAAGTGCCACTCGTTCATGTGAAGAAAATTCAACTTGGTAGTTTTGTCCAGAGGTTATCTGATCTCCCTCATGGTTATTTTCAACACTCTGGTTAGAGGAAGAGCAAAGAATGTACATGGGAAGATGAAATAAATGTCCACTCTAGTTTAAACTTAGTCTGATCTAAACATCAGTCTAACTGTTTCTTTAGCTAGTGCACTCTCTCTTGGACAAACATGCTCAGTCTCTCAGAAAACCTTTTTTTCCCCTTGCTTGGTTCTCTATATTGTAGTAGGGACATCTGGGGGAGGGCTATGAAGTGTATTACCTTCAGTAGTCCCCTACTTCCTCTGATCTTGGGGCAATGCCCTTTTCTACCCTGGTGCTGCTTGCCTTTGGCATTCATGGCAATAGACTGTTCCTGAAGCTACTCATTTTCTATCTGTTTGTTAAAGTCCACACTCGCACTGCCTGGTTGACTCAGCCTTGCCTCAGCCCCCACAAATGCTAATTACTGTTTAAAGTCAACTAAGACCCCCACTTATCTGCAGTCTGGGCAGTTTATTATCTCCCCTTTGGGCATCCACTTTGCCCCTGCTAAGGTGAGCCTCTCTGGCAAGCTCAACCCAGCCAGACTCTCCTAAGAGCCATCTATGTCTCTAGAAAACCAGAGTCCCTTTGCTTCCCTGTAGTATAACCCAGTCAGTTTGGCTCCACCCAAAGGCCATCACTTCCCAGAATTCTAAATGGGTATCATGGTGGATGTGCGGGAGGTAGGTCTGGAAGCAGCGTGGGGGTCAAAGAAAGCTTCCTCCTCTTTTGTTCCATCCACTCAATTAATATACCGGGTTTTTTTTTTGTTTTTTTTTTTTTTCAAGTCCAAAGCTTGGAGAGTAGAAAATCAAAACATATATCTGCCTGATAAGCCTCTCCTCTTTTTCCCCCCAATTCTTTCATGATGGGAAGGAAGCAAGTTGCTTTTTTGTTTTACCTTCTGTGTGTCATTCCCACCTTCTCCCACTGGGCAGAGGCTTCACTACTTTACTGCCATAGGCAGAATAATATCATCTCTGTATGGAAGTGAAATTCTGTGAGCCTGTATTCTCCAGGCTTTGTGGCTGATCATCCAAAGGAAAGAAAACAAAATTTTTAAAAGCCTGCCTTCAGAGAGTAATCTAACTTGCAAGGCTACTTGCTTGTTGCAATATCCTATTCTGGGTGTCAGAGGCTGCCTATTTCTTTAATCATCCTTCAAGTAGAAGGGTACTTCAGGCCAACAAGGGCAAAAGGCAAGAATGAAAACCACATTATAGATATACATTTTAGCCAGTATTTGGTTATTTATTTACATGTTAAAGGATAGTAAAATATTATCATTCCTTTAGTGCTTTTCTAAAGAATGCCATTAATCCATACTATATCCCAGACAATTCAACTTGCTCAACTGCACTCATGATTTGATTAGTTTTTAAATAAGTGATAGAGGTAAGTTATGAATTTAAGATTTTTTTACAAATGAAAACTTAAGCAAAGTGTCCAATATCAATAGATGTTCTCTTTTGGTTCCAAAATTCTGTAAATCCAGTGTACTTGGGGATTTGCCTAGCAATATTTTTCCTATTCTTATATAGGTCTTCATAGTTTTCAAGTTCAAAAATTTCTTTTAACAGCCTCCCTTCCCCCCCCCCCCCACCAAAAAAAACACCTACTTCTCATTTTAGTTCTGGTTTCACAGAACTTTACTTTTAATTCCTCACTCTTATTTTTCATGTCTGAAGGACATAGAGAAAAAATATATATAACTTTTAAAATGTGCTTTATATTCCATACTGTCCATCCAAACGCAATTGTTTAGGAACAATCTATATACTTCAAATAACCACAGGATCACAATATACTAATACTAGGATATATCACAATATACTAATACTAGTATATACTAATACATCATAATATTGGAGCAAAAAAAGTGTTTATTATATACTTTCCACCATAGAGCAGAAGTCCATCAGTTCCTCTCACAGCCAGTGTGATAAGCTGAATGTGCCTTAGACTAGGAACAAAAAGGTTTGAGTTTAGTCTCTCAAATTCAAGTTTCCAAAATGGCCGGTTAAATGTCACTATGTCCACAGGCATCTCAACATTGCACTCATTATCTATTCTCCAAACATAATCTTTCTTCTTTGAGGATTATTCTGGTTAATCATTTTCCTGTAGCTAAGACATTTAGGATATTTTCAATCAAATTCTTTCAAAACCAGTCATCCATTCATCATCAAGTTCTCTAAATCATCCTATATAATGGCTCTGAAAACTGCCTTTTCTACTCATTCTCACAGTCACTGCCTTAGTATAATGCCATTTCCTCACCACCTAAATTATGGCAAAAGCTTCCTAATTAGGCTCTGTTACACTGTTTCATACCCTTTCTAATTCACTATCTGTTGCCAGACTGTCTATGCTGATGAAAACTTCAATTCACAAAACATACTGTTGCCAGAGCATCTTCAAATATACTTCTTTGGATACATCTGATCATGCTATTCTCCTCTTTAATACCTTGAATAGCTCAACATTCGCTTCAGTTTTTTTTTCACCCATCCAATTCTTGCCTGTAGAGTAAAATATAATGTCCTTAGCATGTCATCCAAAGCCCTTATGACTCTTATATCATTCTAGCACGAGAACACCACCAATACCCACCTATATTAGTTTCCTGGAGCTGCTGTAACAAAGTACCATACACTGAGTGGATTAAACAGAAATATATTGTCTCATAGATCTGGAAGCCAAAAGTCTGAAATCAAGGAGTCAGTAAGGATATACTCCCGCTGAAGATACTTAGGAAAGCTTCTTCTTTGCCTCTTCTAGTTTCTGGTACCCCTGGAAGTTCCTTGGCTTATGACTGCATAACCTCAATCTCTGCCTGTCTTCACATGTTTCCTTTGTGTCTCTTCATATCATCTCCCCTCTGCCAGTCATACTGGGTTAGGGCCCACCCTAAGGACCATATTTTTACTTGATTATCTGTGTAAAAACCCTAACTTCAAATAAGGTCATACTCTAAAGTACTAGGCATTAGAACTCCAATATATCTTTTTTAAGGAAACACAATTCAACTCATAATAGCACATGAACAGGGAAAACTCTTACATCTCCTGGCCTTTGTTCATGCTATATGCCTGACATGATGCTGGTCTTCCCTGCTCAGCCTCCTCAAAAACATCCTCTTTTCCTGTACCATCGCTCCACCTGAATCTTCTGTTCCTACTTCTGAGGAAGGTGATCACACTGTCATTCTATGGTCAGGGAGTCCACAGTCTCATGATCTATATTTCTGCTCAGCCAAATCATTGAAAATCTCCAAAGTTCCTTGAGCATCTGCTCAGCCAAATCATTGAGCATCTCCAAAGGTACAGAGGCTCTCAGAAGGAGGAGAACGGCCAATACAAAACATGGATATGTAGATACAGGATGAGGTCTTAAAATGTGGTGGGAGTAGAAGTAAAAGTCAAGAAAACAACCTGCATGGTGTGTGATGTGAAGTGTGTGTGTGCACATGCACACAAGTTTAAATGCCACAAGGCTTTCAAGGAATAACATCAATACTGATGATGATAACAGAAGCTAGAGAAGTCACAAAGTTAAAAGATGTAACATAAAAATACTTTGACATTATAAAAGTAACAGAAATTACAGTAGCCTTTATGAACATCTTACCTTTCATTTATTCCAAATTACCATACAGTGCAATGTCATCATATTTATTAGTAAATGTGCTGAGCTATTTTTGTAGGAAGTTTTTTTTCTGGTTTTAGAGATTATAATCTATAGGTATGGTTAGCATTTATATCTTGTGCTCATGTAAGCTATTAGCTTAAAAAGATTAAAAGAATTATTGTTTTAAGAAAGGGAGCCAGGGATGAGATAAATTAACCATTAATACCTCCTTTCTTCTTCACCTTGTCATCCTTAGACACTTGTACTTCCTACCCCCTAGTTTGCTCTGGACCTGTCCTGTTCCAGTTGTTGAGAACCCAGGTTGCCCCAGAAAACAAGTAGGAGGACAGAAGTTCTCCAAACAGACTCTGTTATAAAGACCAGCTGGGGCTACTGCTTGTCTCAGTCTGGGGGATTCACAGCAGGTAGGGGGTTCGTTGCCAGCCTAACCTGAAATGCAGCGAAGCAGAATCCTGGCAGGGCTCAGAAATGTTCCAACCTCTTCATCTTCAGGAAACAGGCTGTTCCTAGGAGCACAACCCAGCACAAAAGCTACTTTGAAGAATCTTCTTAGCTTTTTGTTTATCCTCCTCACTTTTAGGAAAACCACAACCCTTGCAGGGCTGAAGCTGTACCATCTGAAGGAAGATGTATATATAAATGCAATTTGTGCTATTGTAAGCTAGGGAAAAATGGAAATCACACCAGGCAAAGAGGCTGCCTGCCAGTTAGTAGGCTTGTTTTGTCTTAGTTTGTGAGTACTACTACCCATAGTACTAAGATACTAAGAAAGTTTGTGACAGCTAAAAAGAAAAGCTTTGGCATTTTAAGGGATGTTTGAATGAGGTATGCTATTCCATTATTTTCTTTCTTTTCATTATAGTTTTCATGACTTGAGACATAGTGTGAGCCTTTAAAAAACCTGATGAATGATTTAGGTAAACACAAAACTAAAATTAGCACACTGTTCATCTGCAATGAAAAATAGTATAAAGCTTGCACTTATTATTTTTCTTTATTCAAGCCTTCAATGAATCTTTTAAATATTTTAGAGTTCTTGGTACAATATAAAGGCATACAAAAATTTCATACAATTTTCTTCCTTTGTTAAAACTTTTAGACTCATTTCCCCTTCTAAAAGGGTATTTTTACAAATAGAAACAAATGAACAGAGAGGGAGGCAAATCATAAGAGACTCTTAACTACAGGGAAAAAGCTGAGGATTGCTGGAGAAGGGGTGGAGGGGATGGGGTAATTGGTGAAGGGTATTAAGGAGGACACTTCAAGTAAAAGCATTGGATGTTGTATGCAACTGGTGAATCAGCAAATTCTACCTGTGAAACTAAGAATACAGTATATGCTAATTAAATTGAATTCAAATAAAAAGGTTTTTAAAAGAAACAAATGAAGCTAAACTGTATCAAAATGATTTTTTAAAAACCCACATATAATAATTTCAAAGACTAGAAAATTATAAAGAAAATAATTATACCAGCAGAAATCATTAGCATTACTATGTTAATGTATTTCCTTATAGTTTTTTCATACATAAATAGTATTTTTACAATTTCAGATATTTTATATTCCTTTTTTTAAACATCTTTTGTGAACTATCAGGTATATGGAAGAATGCATAAAACAACTGTGTGGCTAACAGATAAAAAGGGACACACTCATAACCACCATCCTGTGGGAGCATCACTGGGACTGCAGAAGCCCACAACCAATGTCACTTCATGCTGGGTCTTTGTACCAAGAAACTTTTGCTTATAATTTTATTATCTAGGTTTCCTGATGGCATGAAGAAAAGAGCATTGATGTCAGTACAAATATTCTATTCCCCATGAGATTTTTTTCTTGTCTCATTGTGAATTATTAAGTTATCACATTAGTTTTAGATATCAGTGTTTTGAACTTGGCTTGCCAAATTTCATTTCCAAGTCTGAAAGATAAAGACCACAATTTGGCATGAGATAAAATCACTAAGTTAATTATGAGGCTGATAGAACATGAGCTTGCTGGCATTCCCAGGGCAACACGTGCTCTATCTTACCCCTGGCCTAGTATGCACATGCCTTTTCCACAGACATTTTGCTATTTTAATTTTGGAACACATTATTTGTCTAAAAAATAAACTAAAATTGCACAAGAACACCCTAAAGGAAAATATGATTGCCCAGCACTTTGCCTAACTAGTCTTTAATCTTAATTTTGAAAGTGTTCTTGAAGTTATGCTCTAAGCCCATGACTGAGGGTTTACTACAGAGTCTATCTAGGACTCAGAGAACTATGGAAGATATACAGTAGATGCATATGGCCTCTTCCTCCTTCCTTGCCCTGCTTTAGGAAAGTTGGCCTCTTGTTACTATATCTAATCACCCAGATATGTCTGCTGGGTATCCTACATGCTCAAAATGCTGAACCCTTTCTCAACAAAACAAGATCATATCTACACAATCTCTTTGCTGAGGCTTTGACCAAATTGAAAGGAGGAGAGGGAAGATAGAAAACTTACTAGAAGAAGTAACAATAATTAGAATAAGAACAAACTGAGATATAATGAAAACACAACTTTCTTGGTCTTCCATTTAATGAGGCAAACATTTCACTTGCCAATGGATTAAAAAAAATCACAGGACTCCATGATATTCTTTTCACTTCACACACAAAATAATTCTCTGGTCACCTGAAGGTATTACAGAAATGTAATCTGTTTAGTCCAAGATATTATGCTTTAATGGTTGTTGAAAGGTAAGATATTCTCCTGACTGTCTGAGAGCTCTTATGTGTAAGGCTCTCTACTATGTGATAAGATACAAAATTAAGTATGGTATCTTCCTTTTCTTGGAAGCATTTACAATCTTTGGTGGATGGAAGTATTGGAAGGAGGAGTCAAGATGTATATAAATAATCAAATAATCAAATAATCAAATACAATCTATCCTAAAAGGATAATGAACAGTATACCCTAGGAGCATTATGGACAGAACAAATTATTTTCAAGGATAAGGTTATCTTCAGTAACTTCTCCACAATTAAATCATTTTCAATTATATGCTTCCTTGGAATGAAGGGAAAAAAGGATTGTCCTATATATAGAGAAATCAAAATTAGAGTTTACTTATAAAACAAGTGGAAATCTATTATTCTTTCAGTTATACAGAAATACATTAAAAGTTATGAAACTCAATTCCTCATTTAAATATTAAATCAATAGACATTCTTTTAAAGCTAGTTTTTAAAGGAGGCTATGTAGTAAAATGGAAATCATCTCCTTAGTAAGATTGTACTTAGAAGTCAACTTCTCTGGGATAATGCATATCCTGACCCTGTAGAGTTATGCTCTTATAGCACACTTATTACTGTAAGTAAGTACTGTGTACTACTTATTACACAACACTGTAAAACTGCCTTCTGATTGGCCTCACACATTACAAGACCCCTGATGTAAGAGATTCTGACACAAACTCTTGTACATAGTAAGCATCCAGCAAAGGGCTTTTAAATGACTGGATCGACCAATGATTTACTTCTCTTTGCATTTCTAATGATTTACTTCTCTTTGCATTTCCACAGTTCCTCAACTTTGATAAACCCCTCTCTAAAATAGTCTCTTAAAAATGCTCAAAGACCAAAAAGAACATGTAGAAAAAAATGTGAACATTTTTCTGACACCATGTGTCTCACTTTAAGTCCAGAGAAAATGGTCACTAAATCTGTACATGAAATAGGAGCAATAATTTATCCTTTCATTGATTTTCCCCTGAGAATTAACTATCTCAAATTCTAACATTTTTGAAAAATCCAGATTAGCCACAAATATAAATTATAAGCATGTTTTTGGGGTAGGGTCTTGTTTAGTTACGGTTTCTTCAAATTAAATGTACCAGCAATCCAATGGCAGAAAAGAAAATATATTTTCAAAATTAGATTCAACTACCATGAAAGGTTATTGGTTTAGAGTTCATATAAGTATATCTCCTAATGCAATCAATTTTTCCTAGAATGGAATGTTCCTTTCAATCTACACAGTTTTCTGTCTAATTAAGGGGAAAGTCTTTCATAATATGCCTTGAGTACATTCACTGTTCTAGTTGTTGAATTCTCTGCTTTAGGGACATCATTTGTCCTTTTTTTGGATTATCTTTATCTCTTCTTTCTAGTAAATAAGTTCTCTTTAATTGCTTTAATATTCATGTGTTTTTCTCCTACCTTTATTTTCATTACCTTGAGTATTTTATTATGAAAAAAGCATTAAGTCATATCTTTTCTGTTTGCAGTTTTTTATTAGTTATGGAACAGTGACTCTCTGTCTTCAGTGTGACTGCTATTCTGGACAACCTTTCCTTTTCATTCCAAGTCTGATTTTATGCTCTTATATTTGAGATTCTCTTGTTAAATTGATATTCTTAGTAAATTATTTAATGATGCTTTCATAGAGATGTTCCTTCTTTTCCCTGGCTTACAACTACTTTTAGAATAAATTTTCAAAATCTGTTATCTTGTCTTCAATGATGTTTTCTTTCTTTTCCTCCCATCTTTTCCATAATATATTTAATACAATTTATTTACATATACCTAGGCTGGCAAACTGGTTTTTGTTTCATTGGCATGTTTCTCACGCAAGGAAGGTGACTGAACAAAGGAATCAGCCTCTGCTGTTTGGCCTGCTAGAATCTGGATGAACTCTTCCTGACTCCCTTTCCACACTGAGCTTTCAGTTTTATTTACCAAACCTTATTGTTTGGGTTTGGAGAAAAGTTTCAGTTGGGGCTGTGTGAGTAGTCTTTGTTAGGAAGACTGACAAATAGATATTCTTTGCTCTAGTTCTCTCTACCTAATCTTGAGTTTATTTTAATCTAGTGTGAATAATTTGAAATTCAAATAATTCTCCAATTCAATGTGAATCTCTGGAAACAGCTCCATCAAGATCAGCCTGAATTTTTCCGTAACTGCATTTCACTTTTACTCTTCCATCAGCCACTTCTTTTCTTCAAAAGAGGAAGAGAGGAAAGTGGGGTTTGCAGGGGGTAGGGTTGCATTGTCTTTTGGTCCCTGATTAACAGTTCACAGTTTGGTAAGGGAACTTGACCAGATGCTCTTTAGCTCTAAATTCATCTCTTTCCTTGCCTCCCTCAGAAGATCTAGTCTAATTCTCCTCCTCTCCCTGTTTATTCCTGTATTAATAGGTATTTAGTATTTTTAGGATTCTTTCATCTTTTTTCTTACTCTTTCACCCCCAACAGCAGGCTCCAAATGTGGTAAACTCATTTTCCCTGACCCCGAAAGGAAAACAGAAAGGCAGGAAGGAGGTTTTTTAATTTTAAGTACACTTCCACATCTTCTTCCATGGCTGTCCACATCCTCTCTCTAAGCAAAGCCATCCTAACTTGTGGAAACCTCACTTCTTTCACTAGCCACAAACCCTTTGTTTGCATTGTTTAATTCGCGCCAGCATTTTTAAGCCAAAGTCTTTTTTTTCCCCTAATGATTTTTAGTTATACCAGTACATTTTTTGAGGAAGAAGTATTTTGTGTTTAGTGAGAAAATTATTTTTGAGAGTCTTCTATGTATAAAGGTCTTACAAAATGACTCCATAAGTAAAGTAGATGTTTTTATCTTTTTAATTCTTATTTTAATTCCAGTTAGTTAACATACAGTGTAATATTAATTTCAGGTGTAAAATATAGTGATTCAGCACTTCCATACAACATCCAGTGCTCATCACAACAATTGTACTACTTAATTCCCATTACCTATTTCATCCATCCCCCAACCCACCTCCCCTCTGATAACCATCAGATTGTTCTCTATAACTAAAAGTCTTTTTTTTTTGCTTTGACTCTTTATCATTTTTCCCTTTGCTTGTTTTGTTTCTTAAATTCCATGTATGAGTGGAATCATACAGTATTTGTCTTTCTTTGTCTGACTTATTTCACTTAGCATTATACTCTCTAGCTTATCCATGTCATTGCAAATAGCAAGATTTCATTCCTTTTATGGCTGAATATAATACATATATCACTTCTTCATCCATTCATTAGCCTATGGACATGTGAGCTGCTTCCATATCTTAGCTATTGTAAATAATGCTGCTATAAACATAAGGGTATTTGTATCCCTTTTGAGGTAGTATTTTCATGTTCTTTGGGTAAATATCCAGTAATGCAATTGCTGGATTGTACGGTGGTTCTATTTTTAATTTTTAGAGAAACCTCCACACTTTTTTCTACAGTGGTTGCACCATCCACAGTTTGCATACCCATCAACAATGCACAAGTGTTCTGTTTGTTCTATATCCTTGCCAACACCTGTTGTTTTTTGTGTTTTTTATTTTAACCATTCTCACAGGTATGAGGTGATATCTCATTGTAGTTTTGATTTACATTTACCTCATGATGAATCATAATGAGCATATTTTTTTTGTCTGTTGGCTATCTTGATGTCTTCTTTGGAGAAATGTCTGTTCATGTCTTCTGCCCATTTTTTAATTTGGTTATTTGTTTTATGCGTGTAGAGTTTTGTAAGTTCTTTATATATTTTGGATACTAGCTCTTTATTGGATATGTCATTTGCAAATATCTTCTCCCATTTGGTAGGCCTCAATTTGCTTTTTGTATTGCTTCCTTTACAGTGCAGAAGATTTTTATTTTGATGTAGTCCCAATGATTTACTTATACTTTTGTTTCTCTTGCCTCAGGAGACATATCTAGAAAAAAAAAAGTTGCTATGGCTAATGTAAAGTTACTGCCTATGCTCTCTACTAGGATTTTTATGGTTTCAGGTTTCACATTTAAGTCTTTAATCCATTTTGAATTTATTTTTGTGTATACTGTAAGAAAGTGATCCAGGTTCATTCTTTTGCATGTTGCTGCCCAGTTTTCCCAACACCACTTGCTGAAGATACTAGCTTTTTTCTTACATACTCTTTCCTGCGTGTCAAGATTAATTGACCTTATAGCTGGGGGTTTATTTCTGGATTTTCTATTCTGTTCCATTGATCTATTTTTGTGTCAGCACCATACTGCTTTGATTACTGCAGCTTTGTAATATAACTTGAAGTACAGAATTATGATGCCTCCAGCTTTGCTTTTCTTTTTTAAGACTGCTTGGCCATTCAGGGTTTTTGTGGTTCCATACAAATTTTAGAATTGCTTGTTCTAGTTCTGTTAAAAAGTACTATTGGTATTTTGATAAGAATTGCACTGGATCTTAAACTGCCTGAGTAGTATAGACTTTTTAATAGTTTTTGTTCTTTCACTCCATAAGCATGGAATGTCTTTCCTTTTCCTTGTGTAATCTTAAATTTCCTGCATTAGTTTTTTATATAGTTTTCAGAGTACAGGTCTTTCAACTCCTTGGTTAGTTTATTCCTAGGTATCTTGTTATTTTTGGTGCAATTGTAAATGTGACTGATTCCTTGATTTCTCATTCTGATCCTTCATTATTGGTGTATAAAAATACTGTGGATATCCATATATTGATTTTGTTTCTTGTGACTTTACTCAATTCGTTTATCAGTTCTATCAGTTTGTTGGTGGAATCTTAGGGTTTTTTTTATATACAGTATCATGTCATCTGCAAAGAGTGAAACTTTACTTCTTTACTGATTTGGATTCCTTTTTTTTCTTTTTGCTGTCTGATTGCTGTGGCTAGGACTTCCAGTACTATGTTGATTAAAGGTGGTAAGAGTGGAAATCCTTATATTATTCTGACGTTAGAGGAAAAGTTCTCAGTTTTCCCCATTAAGGACAATGTTAGCTGTGGGTTTTTCATAGATGCTCTTTATTGTGTTTGTTTCCTCTCCTATTATTATATTATTATCAATTAATTCCTTTATGTTTGTTTTAACTGCTTTATGTATTTAGGTGCTCCTATGCGGGGTGCATAAATATTTAGAATTGTTTTATCTTCTGTTGGATTGTTTCCTTTATGATTATATAGTGTCCTTCTTTGTCTCTCATTATAGCCTGTTTTTAAGTTTCTTTTATCCAATATAAGTATTGCTGTTCCATCTTTCTTTTGACATCCACTTGCATGATAGAAGTTTCTCCATCCCCTCACTTTCAATCGGCAGATGTCTTTAGGTCTAAAATGAGTCTCTTGTAGGCAGCATATAGATGGGTCTTGCTTTTTTATACATTCTGCCACCCTATGTCTTTTGATTAGAGCATTTAGTCCATTTACATTCAGAGTAATTATTGATAGATATGTATTTATTACCATTTTATTACATATTTTGTGGTTGTTTCCTAAGATTCTCTTTGATCCTTTCCTGTCTTTCTCTCTTTCGTGTTTTGTTAATTTTATTTAGTAATATATTTGATTTCTTTCTTGCTATTCCTTGCATATTTATTAGTGGCTTTTGATGTACAATTACCATTAGATTTCTATATAACCTCTTCTGCATATAGCAGTCTATGTTAAGTTGATGGTCATTTAAGTTTGAACCGTGTTTTCTTTCTCCTCTCTTTCCCACATTTTAGGTATATATAATATTATATCTTATATCCTTTTTTTGTGAATTCCTTGATTCTTTTACAGAAATATTCATTTTTACTACTTTTGTGTTTCCTACCTCTACAGTGGCACTGTTGGTCTCTCCTTTCCACTTAAAGATTCCCTTTTAATATTTCTTGCAAAACTGGTTTAGTGGTCACAAACTCCTTTAGCTTTTATTTGCATGGGATTGTGGGACTTGATTCCAGGTCTCCAGGATCACGCCCTGGGCTGAAGGTGGCGCTAAACCGCTGAGCCACCCGGGGTTGCCAGCAAACTGCTGTTTTTATGGTGCCTCTTCACACAGGCTGTTGTCTCTTTAAGGAGGGCTACCAGCTATCACTGGCCCTCCCAGCTCACCCAGTTCTGAGTCAGCTGACCTCCAAAAGCTCCAGGTTCCAAGTCCCACTGGTTTTACTAACTCATGGAATTCAGCCCCTCTGGTTTTTAAAGCCAAATGCTATAGGGATTAGTCTTCCTCATGTGAATCCCCTGTACAAAGGCTCATTTCTCTGTCCTCTCTATGCATGCATGCAAGCTCTCTCCCTCCTGCAGGCAGCCTCCCTCAACCTTTCCGACCTTCCTAACCTTTCTGATGCACCTTCTTCTCAGTATTTAGTTGTGAAATTTGTTCTGCCAGTCTTCAGATTCCTCTCCAGTTTATTGGCTTAGATGTGGATGACATCTAATTGAAAATGTGGGACAGGGATGCCTGGGTGGCTCAGTGGTTGAGCATCTGCCTTCAGCTCAGGTGGTGATCCTGGGGTCTGGGATCTAGTTTGGCATCAGGTTCTCTGAGAGGATCCTGCTTCTCCCTCTGCCTGTGTATCTGCTTCTCTCTCTGTGTCTCTCATGAATAAATAAAATCTTTTTTAAAAATGTGGGACAGGTTGAGATCAGGGTTCTCCTACTTCATCATTTTCCTAAGCTTTGTCTGGAGGGAAAAAGATTTTTAAGTCTGGCTTTACTTCATTATTTTAAATAAGAATTCATTTATGCTGCTCTTAACAGGCCACAGATGAGAGCTTCCTTGTCCTTGAGAAAGACACTCCTGGGTTATAAAACTGGCAAGAGGTTTTTACATACATCTCAATAAAACAGGGGGGAAATTGACAGTACAATATTTCCAATGTAAATGCTCACATAAAAAGGTCAGAGGCCAAGACATAGAAAGAACCTGTCTAAAATCTACTCAAGATGAGAACAGTAAGGTTGACTCAATCATTTTATTTGCCACTAACTTTGGCAGTATATGAAATGCAAACCACCAATGCCTAGATCCTGTTCTTCTTATTCACCTTACTTTGTATAATTTGATATACAATTGAATAATCATTGAGCTCACAAAAAGTATTTGAGATTATTTCATTTTTTTGGTACAATTATACAGGGGTTGTATTTAGCACAGAGATAAAAAGATAAGTACAAATGCTCTCAAGTGAAAAAAATCAAAGTCTAAAAATTTCCTTTGAAAGTCAATTTACTATTTCAGACCTTCGTTTTCAATACAGCTAAATGTTCACAAGTTCTCACTTGAGATTTACCTATTTAGATTCTACACTGTTCAGAAAATATACAAACATTGAAAACTGTTTCTTAGTGATTCTACACTGTTCAGAAAATATAAAAACATTGAAAACTGTTCCTTAGTGATAAAATATTTGGTTCTAAAACAAAGAGTTTGAAAGGTCTCTCATGTTGTCATTCCTAAATGTGATTATCTTTTAATGCTCACTACATTAGTCTTTTTTTACATGTTCTTTTTTCTTTTATATATTTTAAACTATGTTCTTATATTTATTTTCAATCTCAAATATATGAGACTATACATATTTCTCAATTATTTATACTAATATACAGAAGCAAATGAAATACTGAAAATACTTTAAATTATCTTTAAAATGCTTTTTGATATTCCAAAAATGCATTTTGATTGCTCTGTTCCAAAAGAAGTTAGAAAGTTGCTGGGTTTTTCCACCTGAATTTGAGTTACTTCCCCACTGCAACACACACTTATAATTAATCTCCCCCTTCCTAACCTTTCCTAGGATTAGAAATTGTTTTATATTTTTAATTCTAGAAGACTTCCCCTCCTAAGACTAATTTAATTTGATTCAATAAATACCTATTGTCTCCTACCATATGCCAGCCATTGTATTAGTCACCGAGGCACCATCCTACCTCAAAGAGCTCATGGTCCATTAGGATTCAAATTAAATATAGGAGAGTGAGAGAACAGAGGATGACAAATTTTTAAAAACTAAACAATTTTACAAATCTTATCAATAAACTTTATTTTTTTATCAATAAACTTTAAAACAAGATTTTACATGAATGATAATATATCATTCAGATATATTTTTAATCACCAATCGTATTACCTCTACCCAGAGCATTATTACCTACTGACCTATAAATCTCACTTGTCCTTCAAACCTCAGTTTAGTTATCACCTCCTGCAAGCAATCTGCCATGGCCTCCACTTCCCATCCAGATTAGATGGTTTATAATATTCTCTGTCTTACCACTTGTGGTATTGAATTATATTAATTTCTTTACATGTCTATATCTCCAACTGGACAGTGAGTTCTTTGATGGCTGGGGTAAAATCTTCATCTCTGATTTCCCACCTCTAGGAATGCAATAAATATAGACTGAATAAATAAATGAATAGATGGCTACATACAATAACAATAAGAGCTAACATTTATTAAGTAATTTATCTATGCCACCAACTATGCTAAGTGTTTTACATGTGTCATTTAATTAACCTAAGTATTATTTCCAATTTACATATGAGAAAAACAGAAGCTGTGAGAAATTAAGAAACTTGCTTTAGATTAAACAACTATTCAATCATAGAGCTAGAATTTCAACATTAGCAGTCTGACTTTGTAGCCTGTTCTCTTGACCACATCATGAATGAATAATGTAATTTTCAAATTGGTATTACACAATTCAGAATGAGACTATCTTTGTGAAACAGGTGGAACAAATTTCTACTAGGTCTATTAATTTAGCAAAGATTTCACCGTGGGAGTAAAAATGTCAAAAGTTTAAATTCCCTCATGAAAACAGACAAACGCTAAACATCCCACTAGAACTATTTAAGTATAAAGTTGTCTAAAGGCAAGAATAGGCTTTCCAGGAATCCTTCCAATATAAGGACATCACAACTTAAATATTTTCAAGATACACATCTAGGTTTGGAATATCACGGACATAATTTAGCAATTATGCTTTATTTCTTAATAACTAAAGTCTTTAGTCCATTTTTAAATAAAATTTTTACCTTTAGCTCATTTCATAAGCTTAAAAATTCAATTTGACATGTACACAGTAAATTTTTATATTGAGTAACGAGGTTTTTATATGTGTACTCAGACTCTCATAATTAAAGCCCTCACCTCTAACTCAAGTCAAAGAGGTACAGGTATACCCAAATTTTGCCCAAATTCTACTCATGAAAAGACTGATTGTTTTGATCTAAAACACTCAATAAGCTTATATTGAAAGCATCATTTAATAAAGCAAGTATTTGATCCAGCCTTAAGAGTGGAGATTGTACTTCAAGAGTTAAGATTGTACTTCAAAAATAAAGAAAAAGTTTAGGTGTCTGTGCAAAAATAACAATTTCCCTCATTTTGTGCTTTAATTCATGAGGTATTGATTTCAGAAAACTAAATTGTATTTCTGATCATGTCAACTTCATGTCATCCTCATACACAACAGTGTCTGACTTAGACTTTGGTTAGTGTTCACAGTTCCATTTTTTTCTGAGCGACGCCCTAGGCCTCATCTCATTGGAACACACAGGACCACAGTCTCCTTATTGCCTTCATTGTGTGACAGGACTTTTCCATACAATTACAAACTTCTCAAGCATATTAGAACCTTCTTTTTTAGGAGCAGACACAAACCAGCAGCTTTGTAATCAAGTAGGAGCTTATAGGGAACAAAAATGGGTTAAAGACTTCAGTTTGGATTGATTTGTTATAATTATTATTATTAATGCACAGTTCATCAAAACACTACAAATTTTCATAAATACATTTTATTTTTTTATTTTTTTTTAAAGATTTTATTTATTTATTCGTGAGAGAGAGAGAGAGAGACAGAGACAGAGACACAGGCAGAGGGAGAAGCAGGCTCCATGCAGGGAGCCCAATGTGGGACTCGATCCCTGGTCTCCAAGATCAGGCCCTGGGCCAAAGGCAGGCATTAAACCGCTGATCCACCCAGGGATCCCCATAAATACATTTTAAACATAAAAGTAAAATGTATTTAAAATGTACTTCTCAATTAATTAGGCAAGAGTATTTTTTGTTTGTTTGTTTCCCAATTAGTTAATGTATTCATGGTGGAATTTTATTATTGCTGAAATGAGATAACAGAGTCCATTCTATTTCTACTTTCCATTTTTATAGACCCAAGTGCTGAGAAACTTTAGTCACATAAACAAATAGAAAATAATGGAAAGAGTTTATTTCTTTAGCAAATGTCCTTCAATTCTTTGTACTACTTCACCAAAACCTTATGGTAATCTAAAAATGAAAAATTGGGGGCAGCCCCGGTGGCTCAGCGGTTCAGCGCCGCCTGCAGCCCGGGGTGTGATCCTGGAGACCCGGGATCGAGTCCCACATGGGGCTCCCTGCATGGAGCTGCTTCTCCCTCTGCCTGTGTCTCTGCCTCTCTCTCGCTCTCTCTGAATGAATAAATAAATAAATCTTAAAAAAAAAAAAAAATCGGGCAGCCCTGGTGGCTCAGCGGTTTAGCGCTACCTTCAGTCCAGGGTGTGATCCTGGGCGTGATCTTTGCCTCTCTCTTTCTCTCTCTCTCTCTCTCTCTCTCATGAATAAATAAATAAAATATTTTTAAAAAATAAAAAATCACTTTTCATAATAAGTCAGTTGGAAACTCAATTAGGTCTTTCCCCACTACTGCTGAAAACACAGAATTGAAAACCAACTGGTTGCAAAAAGATCTGCCACACAATAATGCTGCTCATATTCCCATTTTCTGAGAGGAATTATCACATTAATCTTAACTATATCCATTATTCTCTCATTTAGGAGTACCTAGTTAACTCTACATACTCTACATATACAGTAAGTGTGGGGGAATCAAGATAATATTAACTCCAGTGTACTTTTACCATTATAGCTATCTTACCATATGCTTCAAAATGTCAAAGCCGCAGGTGTAACTCATTTAATTACTACTGTATGATTTTATTATAGGTTTCTTTTATCTGTAACCATAAGTGAGATTGACCTACGATTTTCCTTTCTTTTTCTGTTTTTAAGAATTTGGTATCTGGTATTTTATCTAGCCTCATAAAAGGTATCAAGCAATTTTACATCTTTTACTATTTTCTTGCATATACTAAAGTAAGGTGGTATTGGTTATCTATCATTTGAAAGTTCAGTAGAACTAGCCTGAAAAATCTCTAGGTTTTTAGGAAGGCATGGTTTTGATTGCCACTTCAATTTTTTTTTTTTTTTTAATTTTTTTTTAATTTTTATTTATTTATGATAGTCACAGAGAGAGAGAGAGAGAGAGGCAGAGACACAGGCAGAGGGAGAAGCAGGCTCCATGCACCGGGAGCCTGACGTGGGATTCGATCCCGGGTCTCCAGGATCGCGCCCTGGGCCAAAGGCAGGCGCTAAACCACTGCGCCACCCAGGGATCCCGCCACTTCAATTTATTTATGGTCATTTTCTTTTCAACTATTCTGCTTCTTTTCTACTTCTGTTTCTATTTGACTAGGAACCAACTTCAGCATTTTTTATTTTTTTCAGAAATGTAATCATGTCATTTTGGTTTTCTAATTAGTATATGATTGTTCATAACATTTACTTTTGATTTTCAAATTATTTTTATATATGTATATAATTATTTACATTTTGTTTTCTATATTTCCTTGATTCACTTGTCTATAGGTTTATTTAGCTTATCAATCTGTTCAAAGAAACATATTTTAGTTCTCATAATAAAATGTATGAAGCAACAAGAAAGAAATACTCATAAGAAACAATTAAAGCAACAAGAAAGAAATACTCATAAGAAACAATTAAAAACCTAAAATACCTATGAGTAATTACTTTAGAAATATATTTGAATCTTAGGAAGGAAATTATAAAACTATATTGCTACATAAACTAGACTATAGCCCTGTTTCTACACTGAAAGATTAATATTGCAAAAATATCAGTTCTTCCTAAATTACTTTACAGCTTTAATTTCATTCCAATAAAAATGCCAATTTTTTTGGAGAATTTTAATGCCCCAAAAGGATTTTGAATTTCATGTGGAAGAATAATCAGACAAAAATAGCAGAGACACTTTTTTTTAAAGGAAGTAGAGATTCACATATAACATTAACTGAAATTTTTTAGGAAACTATAATTTTTAAAATGCAGTGCTAGCATTAGATTATTCAGGCAAGTCTCAAGCCAGTCAACCTACATTTAAAAGTATTTGCAAAGATATCCTTAAAATTAACAGACATTTACCAAATGTCCATGGTCTCCTCTAAAACCCTCAACCACTTTGTCATGTGACTAGATCTAGTCAATGAAGAGGAAGTGATGGGAGTCAAGGCATAAAAGGGTGGGTGGGAGTTCTCCACTTGGCTTATCTCCTGCTTTGTCTGCCATCAGGAGTATACAAATTCAGATGGCAATACCCAAAATGGGAACAGCCTGAGTTAATCATGTGTAAGATGAAGTATGAAGTTACCTTAGAGTTATCCAATTCTCAATAAACTAGAAACAATTTTAATTCTTAGTCATTTGAGTTGAGTACTATGAAACAGTAAAAAAGACCATTATAAACAGCCTTCTGAAACCCTTGAAATAGGGAAAGTGTAGTTGCCTTTTAAAGTTAGCCTAAAAAATTAACACTTATAGATTTGAGAAAAGACTCCTGTATTGAAGACATAAGACATTTTTACTCATGAAAACTCAACCTATGGTTGTGTCTGTCCTCTAACCCCCAAGTCCCATAAGAATAATGCAAAGTGGGTCAGGTAGATGCTACGCACACAGTGGGTTAGTGTCAGATTTGAAGAACACTATACTTATTTTATAATGAGGAAATGTTTTATAATTAGCAGTAAGAAAACCTGCCTGTTCTTTGCTCTGGAAGGAGACAGTATCTTTATTATACTAGAAAATAAGTACATCTGCTGTCTATTAGAGAAGTAGATATTATCTTTATCTTCCAAAGCTATTCTTTATACAGATATCCTTGAAAATATAATGTGGAACAAAAGAGCAGTTAGTCCCTCTGCTCACAAGATGTGCAGATACAGGAGACCATAGAAAATTGTCTCCTGGCAATCATAAAAGTAACTAACCAGTTCAATAAATCTACCATACCTAGTTTGCATGGATCCAGAACAACCTACCAGCTCTATCCCCAATTTACTTATAAAGAAAATTTAAAGTTTTCATCTTTATGAAGAAATACCTTAGAATTTGGTCACCTCTCTTTCAGTCAATTTCTGGAATAATGGGAAAGAAAGGGAAATTAAATTCAAATTTAAGCTTTATCACCACCCAAATGCCATTTTGATAGAATTATTTTATTAATCTCCATCTCTAAAGATTCTCATATTCCATAGATATATCAAAATTTTGGCCAAGTGCTTTGTACAGCATTCCCTCCTTCCCTAGGGTAGGGTTTCTTTTCATTTGGTTTAACCTGGGATAAGAAAGCTTTTTTTCCATACTCTTAAAATTATAAGAAGCAAGAATACATGCAAACTGAAGCCAATGGCAAAGTGAGTTACTGAGTCCATGGCAAAATCATTAAATGAGAACAGCAGCTGTCAGACGGGGCTCAGCAAACACCTAAGTATTTCATAAGAACTTGGCAAGCCACTCAAAGCACTGCCCCTGGGTACAACCAGAAGCTTGTTAGATGGGGTCAAATACAATGGAATAAATGGAGTAATGGTCTATGTAAAGAAAACCAAATTTATGTGCCATCTATGATAATGGAAACTCAGGATCAGAGAGTTACATGACACTCTGACTAATTTGTCAGCATTTCAGTGTATTAGAGGTTTTAAGACTATCTAAAGAATAAAGTCTCAGCCACCACACAGTCCTTTGGTGTTACATAGTTCAGAAGAGCACTGTAATTTAAGCATATTATTTCAGAAAGAAAAATATTTTACTTTAAGAGATTTAAATTTTATTTTAGAGTCATTTTAAAAGACTAAACTTTTTGTTTTAGGTCTGTAGAAACAAAAGTTATCAGAGTTATATGGAAAAGTAACTAAGAAACATGTAATTTATAAAGATGAATGAGCTTTGAAATATCAATATGTTGTTGCCTACTACCTTTTAAAATTCCAACACTAACTCCAAATGTGCAGAAAACCCCATAAATAAAGGAAGTAGCCTAAATGCCTCAGCCATGTATCTAAATATGCAGCCATTTTACATTTTCTTTCTGAAGCTTTAGTGATACAATATGATCTGCTCTAGAAGCCATTTACTAAAACATTTTGAAGCTTTATTGGTTCACATATAGGTACTAAAAGTTCTAGATCAATTAATTTCTTTTGTCTCTCTACAGGAAATTTGAAGCAAAAATTCTTTTTAAATTATTCAAGGCTGTTATTTTTTTTAATGATAGAAAACAAGTTTAAATCAGCGAAAAGTCTAGAAAAAGAAAGGAATTGCTTATTCTCTGCTAATACTGGGTAGGAAATGTAGAAAATTTAAACCAATATAGATCAAACCTAGAGATGTGAATTAAGCAGTCACCTACACAAATATGAGGCAATAACTCTAAGGACAACAAAATAATTTTTTTTTATTTAAAAGATTTTATTTATTTGACAGAAAGAGAGAGTGCGCACACACACACAAGCACGGGGAGTGGCAGGCGGGGAGAGAGAGAGAGAGAGAGAGAGAAGCAGACTCCCTACAGAGCAGGGGATCATGACCTGAGCCAAAGGAAGACGCTCAACAGACTGAGCCACCCAGGTGCCAACGGACAACATAATAATTTTTACAAAAAAAAAAATAATAATAATAATTTTTACAAAAAAGTAAGAACGTATTGAAAAACAAAAATTGAGACCTGCTCAGAGATATCCAAGAAACAGATTTTTTTAAAAAGCTACCAAAGTAATACTGCATTGGAAGAAAGAAACCTGTCCCTTCCTGGTTCCCAAAGTGTGTCCTATAAAGCAAAGTATCACAAATTCTACTAGATATTATGCTGGAGAAGCTCCATGGCTTATAGAGTTAGGACAGAAGTACTTCTCAGCCCCTCAATAAGGTAATGTGTATCATGAATTTCCAACAGGAAGATAGAAAATGCAGCATTTCCCAAATTGGTTTGATGTTAGAACTTTCCAAAGGGCATATCTAGCATAACTGTGCCATGAGACTGCAAAAGAAAATGTAGGTTCCAATCCTACATGGCCGAGGGAAGAATAGCAAAAAGAAAAAAATGCTGCCAGAAAAGATGTCTTATTGTAGTGGGCTGAATGGTGGCTCCCAAAAGATATGTCTATCCAGAATCTGTGAGTGTGATTTTATTTTTAAAAAGGGTCTTCTTGGGGCAGCCCAGGTGGCTCAGCAGTTTTGCACCGCCTTCAGCCCAGGGCATGATCCTGGAGATCCAGATAGAGTCCCACATCAGGCTCCCTGCATGGGGCCTGCTACTCCCTCTGCCTGTGTCTCTGCCTTGTTCTCTCTCTCTCTCTCTCTCTCTCTCTCTCTCTCTGTGTCTCATGAATAAATAAATAAAATCTTTAAACAATTTTTTAAAATTTTAAAAAGGGTCTTCTCAATGGTATTATTAAAAATCTCAAGATGAGATCATTCTAGACTAGGGTGAGCCCTAATACCAATGACAAGTATCCTTAATAGAAAAGAAAAGGTGAGAACATGTAGAGGAGAGGTGATATGAAGACAATGGAGGCAGAGATTGGAGTAATACATCTAGAAGACAAGAAACATCAAGGATTTCTGGCAGCCATCAGAAGCTAAAAGTAATGCACAGAATAAATTTTCTCTCTCAGCAGACACCTTGATTTGGGACCTCTGATCTTTAGAACTGTGAGAGAATACAACAGCCTTAGGAAAATACAATGCCTATATTAGGGGAAAAAAACCAGAAACAGAGAAGAGGTGGAGGGGGGATGGAAGAGAGAAAGAATATGAGAGGGAACAAGAAGGAGAGAGTGAAATTGAGACAGATTTAAAAAAAAGAAGATGCAAATTAATTGGCAGGGAGCAAAAAGAAATGAAGACTGGGAGAGTTCACTAAGCGGTATCAGAATCTCTTTGAAGAATTCAGTAAAGAGAAAACAAGGAGGAATGACAGCTAGCTAGCCTTTCCCCTTTTCTTTTCATGTTTCTGAGTATTATCTAAAAATGAATAATACTTGCTTTTCTAACAAATTTTCTTTAAAATCTAATGTTTTCTGTTATTTAATTCTCTGAAACACATACTATTTGCTATACATGGTAACTCAGTATTAAGAGAATAAGAGAAGAAAAGAAGATTTTCCATATGTCCCCCTCTTTCTATACCTCTTCCCTGTTTAGCCCTTCAGAAAGCAAAAGAAAATCTTGATCATGTGGTTGTCATCTGCATAATATTCAAAATTGAGAGTAGCTATTCATGGTTTCTGCTTCTCTAAAGACATTCTATTATTAAAATAACCAAATGCAGTAAGTATAATTATGACGAGCTTATAAATTACTTTCAAAGCACACAAAAGAAAAACTTTCATGTGCCTAACTACTTAATTATTCCTACCATGACCAATTTACATAATTTACATTTTATATAAAACTGGTTTTCTAATTATAAAAAGTGACATGTTCATTATAGTCACTTGGAAAACACATTGAAGTAATAAAAATATTAAAATCACTCTCTTCTCAAAACTTCTGTATTTTCAAAAAGGATTATAAATATAAATATTTCTGGGGCTCAAATTTGATGTGATTCCCAAAATGGTTTGGATTTAATTTCTCCACTCTTGTTTTTTACAAAGAAAGAATGGAAAACACCAAAGCCTATAACTGTCAAACATTTCACATCTGCTCACAGAACTGGCAACAGAAAGAAACAACTTTTTAAAAATATGTTTATGATTATTTGTATATTATAAAAATTGAATTCACTTTAAAATAAAACAACCCCCTTAAACTATAAAAAACATAAAAGTAGAAAGAATAGAAATCACCCATTATTTCATTGTCGTTAGACGTTCACTATTGGCATTTTAATCAATTTCTGTCCTTCTATTCACATTATTGAAAATATAATTTATATTTTTTAACCTAGCAAGATATAATAAACATTTCCTATGCATTAAGAACTTTAAAAAAAAACAACCCTCACACACATAGTAAGTAGCTGCATAATAGTCCATTTCATGGGTAATACATAACGCTCTCAAGCATATCTATAATGTTGAACATTTAAGTTCTCTCTAATGGAATTAAATGAAGTTTACACTCAGTGTGTATGAACTGTTTTAAGGGTGGTAATTTGTATTCTCAAAATGATTTCCAGAAAGATGGTAACAATAGATATTCCCACAGGACTCTGAAAACCTGTCTCAATGCAACCTTGCCAACACTGAGGAAATTCAACTTTTTTCAATGTTTGAAAGTTGAGTTCCACCACGAGTTTAATTTGCATTTGTGTGTTAGTAATGTTGACTTTTAAAAATAATTATCATCAATTTGCATTTCTTTTGTGTCTCTTTACATGAAAATATAATTTTTTAAATTATAAAAGAAATCAAGAAAAAGCTATATTTCTCACACTATGCATATCTTTCTGCCTTATTTTCTTTTCATAGAAGTTTTTTTTTTCTTTTGAAGCTCAAAGCCAAAATCTGAGCAGTGTCCTCTCACTTGTCCTTTTTACCTCTTTGTATCTTCTCCTTTCTATCAATGGAAAACTTAACCTATAGGAAAACTGATCCAGATCTTTCCAAAAGAAACATAATGCTCATGAAAAACAATATTTCAACTGAAGTAATTTGAATTAATTATTAATTGATAACATTATTTTAAAATTAATTTATTAAAATTAATAAATGTGGTTATTATTTTTTCCTCTATACTGGGAATTATTCACAGTATAGTGGTTCAGAATTAAACCTTGTAAGGACTTCTCAAGCTATAATTTTATCAAACTTCATTCCACAGTTGAGGTTATTTGTAGTAGAACATGCACATGACATGATGCAAATCAGGTAATTCCACCACTCACCCCCACTGCCACCCCCTCATCTGTACTGAACACTTCCATTTCCTTCTCCAAATTCTTTCTCCATTCCGATCTTTGGCCCCAAGAGGGTGATCTGTGTACACAACATCAACAGATTTCTGTGTCCTCTGGCTTATTAGATTCAGCCAATGAAGAGCCAAGTCAGGTGATCAGAAGGAGGGAGGAAAGTAAATCAGGATATTTATTCCCCTGGCTGTATCCCCCATGGTCACTGTACACAGGACTGCCACCTCTTCAAAACTCTCTGCTTCTGGATTCTTCCCTTATTCCTTTCCAAGTAGTAATGATACAGTTCCCCCACCATTTCTACTGTAGGTTATTAATTATCCCTCTTGTTCTCCTACACTCAGTCCAAACCTTTGAAAATAATCCATTTGTAAATAAAACCTCTTTAATTTATACTAATTTGTGTCTGTGTTGTCCTTTTGAGTTGAAATTGTACTGCTCCATCTCCTATATAGATATTAAATAACAGAAACAATAACGAATTACCCTCTAAAAGTTTTTCATTTGAGACTTCATTATAATTATTGAATTTAATACCTTTAACTTAAATCTCATTAGCTTTCTCTCACTCACTTCAAATATGGGCAATTGGCAGCAAATCCTAAAGATAGCATCCTTCTTTAGATGAGTATCTCATGACCATGCCATAATATGGAGTATCTTTAAAGACGAAAATGTACACTTCAATGTAAGATCTAGTTAGATTAGCAAAGGCTAACAGAATTATCAGTTTCATAATGAGTACTATAATGGGGACATACTCAAAACAAAATGAGAGGTCATGGTGACAACCAGAAACAAGCTTTATATATCACAAAAGAGAAAGCTGTTGTTTATTTATGGCTGCCGGTAGTTATCTAGAAATTTTCCTACATACTTAATATTAGGTGTACAATATAGGACTTTCTTTTTTTTTTTTTTTTTAAACTTTTTTTTTTTATGATAGTCACATAGAGGAGAGAGAGAGAGGCAGAGACATAGGCAGAGGGAGAAGCAGAGGGAGAAGCAGGCTCCATGCACCGGGAGCCTGACGTGGGATTCGATCCCGGGTCTCCAGGATCACGCCCTGGGCCAAAGGCAGGCGCCAAACCGCTGCGCCACCCAGGGATCCCTAGGACTTTCTTTTAATTAAAGTTTCTCACCATAGATTTGTATTTGACATGTATTTTTTGTTGTTTAGATTGCAATTGATGCTGGGAGATGGGATATATGCCATAGCAATGTTCCATGAAACATTATTAATGGAAACTCATGAAAACTGTAACAAATTGATGTACCACAATATCAGTATTACTGCCATCTGAACCACTTCATGAAAATAAATGGCCCTCTATCAGTCAAGAATCCAGATGCAAAAAAGTGACAAATTTGTCCCTGTCCACCAGAAGTCCACACTCTGTGAGTACTGACTAGTAATCACAGGTTGTCATTCAGTTTCTCATCTAGATTCAATCTCTACCTATAGGTTATTGAGAAATTAGCTGAGAGATGTATTGAAAAGATACTCATTCTAAAAGCTTCAGAATCATGCTAAATTAATCCCATTCTACTGAGTTTTTTTTCATCCATTCAATTACTAACAAATACTTACTGAGTGCCTATCTTATGAAAGGCAGTGTTCTAGGCATGAACCAAGAATGAGTGGAAGGCAAAATAAACATAATTCATAGGACTTTTTTCCTCCTGTTTTTACCTTTTCTTTCCAGATGGATTTTACAAATAGTTACTGATCTAATAGACAGACTGAAGATATGTTAATAAAAAAATCATAAGTAAACCAAAAACATTTTATATGTAAATATTTTGCCAATGACAAGGGTGTCATCAGAAATTTACAGAGAACAAAAAAATTATGGAGGAAATGACATTGAAATAATTGGTTAGTAATTGAATGGAAAAAAATCACTTCAACTCAACACTGTGCAGTAAAATAGAGTACATTCCAAAATCAAACAGAAAAATCAAAAAACAAAACAAAAGTAACCAACATCCCTAAGAAGTTTTAACACATAGAAAAAAAATTGCTTAGAAAAAAGAAAATGAATTGGAAGATTTGACTATATAGAAATGTGAACATTTCTCTGACAACATAAAAAAATTATCAAAATTAAAAGATAAACAGATTAGAAAATGTATTTATAGCAAGAATTTAACAGTTTAACCATAATAATAACCTATAAATTGATGACAGGAATACTAAGGCATTAAAAGTTCAACTGTCAAATGACATGAACAAGTAACTCACAAAAGAGGAAATGAACTGTATATATTAGCAGAGTGGAAAATACTATTTTATGGAAAATGATTTGGCAACATGTATCAAAATGATAAAATATCTGAGGCAGGTACTTAAGTGGCACAGCCAGTCAAGCATCCAACTCTTGGTTCGGCTAAGGTCATGATCTCAGGGTTGTGAGATCAAGCCCTGTGGTATGCTCCATACTAACCAGGGTGTCTACTTAAGACTCTCTCTCCTTCTCCTTTTGCTCCTCCCTGCCACCTTCTCTTCTCTATCTCTAAAATAAATAAATAAATCCTTTAAAAAATGTTATAAAGTGAAAGTTATTTCATTATTTCAATGAATAATGTTAATGCCAGAAAAGGCTTACACTTTATATGTAGAAATTTGAAGGTTATCTAAATGATCATTGATGCAGAAATAGTTAAGTATAGAACCTGCCCTCAATGATTATCCAACTACTTTACAGTATGGCTTATGAAGACTGAAATGACATGAAAAGCAATTATGATTAAAGTAAGCTATTTAGCACTTATGTAACATGATTGCAATTATGTCAGAAGAAATTAGACAAAGAAGAAAATAACTAAAATGAAAGATAGTCAAGCAGTAATAATTTATTTGGCCAGGATCAGTGTATGATTGATATATAGCTTTTCCTGATTTTTAATTTTTTTTCTAAGCACTTAATATTTGAATTATAAAACATTTCAAATAAATATATCAAATAAACATTTGGCATCTTTGTCTATCTCAATTCTTCTGGGAACAGTAAGTCTACAAAAATGTGCCATCCAGACTGAACTGTCAAGGCATAAAATTATATAAATTATTATATAATAACATTTCATTCCATCATAATTCATAAATACTGTAGTACTTCTCATTTTATTATTTCAATGCCTCATAAAATCTTTTCCTGTTAAAACTTGTGTTTTTTAATTTTTCTTTTCAAATAATGATTAGCACAAACAATCCACTTAACCATTAGAAAACCTAATGCACACACCTACTGCATTACAAAGTCATAATTAAACAGGAAATCCTCCTGCTGATGTTTCAACCACACACACTTCATGAACAAACTACAAATTTTCAGATTGTGACTACATTTTCTGTACCTTGCTAATAAGCCTTCCTGGTCTATTCGCCTATATCTCCTCTCTAGAGCTTGGCAGATGGTGGGCACTAAGTGAGTAAATATTTTTTGTAATAAATTCGTACCGAAGGAATAAATAAACAAATAGGCATTCATTTACTTCCATTATCAACATACATCCATTCTGAAAGACATACTCACAGAGACTTAACTTATAACCATAAAACTCACCACATTTGCAAATATCATTATCAAAGTACACACTAAGTAGTTTCAAAGTGAGGAAAGTTAGAATTGGGATAAACATTATCTACTGAAAAGGATTCATTAATAAAAAGAATTAAGAAGAATTAATTAAAAGGAGATTCATTCATTTTCATTGAGTGTTTTTCAAAAAAGAGTTTTCTGTATTCTCTTAATTAGATCATAAAAATAGTAAATGCATGTCTCTAGGGCTGATCAGTTGAGGCTACTCAATAGTATCTGGCATTTTGTGTTGGTGACAGTGTTTTCTACAGGTTTAATGATAGATAATTTACATATCATGTGATTTACCCATTGTCAGTGCACAATACAGTAAGTTTTTTAGTAAATAAATTTATGTAGCAAAATGCCAGATATAATTAACACCATAATCCCATTCTCAAATATGTTCATCACTTGAAAAAATTTTCTCCAGACCATTTACAGTTATTCTGTGCTCCCATCCTAGCCATAGGCAATCACGGATCTGCCTTCTATGACAGTAAATTTTCTTTGTCTTCACACTTCATGTAAAATGAGTCATATAATATTCAGTGGTTGTATTTGCCTTTTTTTTCTTACTAGTTTTGAAGCTTTATCCATCTTATAGTAAGAGCCAGTATTTCATTCCTTTTAACTGATAAATAGCACTCTATTGTAGGGATAAGGCACATTTTGTTTATTCAGTCACTAGTTGATGGACATTGGGACTATTTCCAGTCTTTCTCTTTTATGACTAATGCTGCTATAAACATTTGCATACACACCTTTTTGTAGCTATAGGTCTTCATTTCTCTTCAGTACAGAAATGAAGTGAAATCCTGGGTCACATGGTAAGTTTACATTTATAACTATTTAAGAAACTACCAAAATCTTCCAAAGAGGCTATACCATTTTACATTCCCAACGACATATGAAGATTCCAGTTTCTCCACATCCTCCCCAATACTTGGTATCATCTATCTATTTTTTACTATTATTATTATAGCCATACTATTAGGTGTGCAGTGGTACCTCATTTTGGTCTTACTTTGCATTTCCCTAACAACTAATAATGTTAGTTAGCATCTTTGCTTGTGCTTCTCAGCCATTCATACATATTTGTTAGTAAAATGTATATTCAGGTCTTTGCCCATTTTTAACTGGGTTATCTGCTTATTCTTGACTTCTAAGAATTTTTTTATATTCTCAAGCAAGTGCATAATCAAATAAGACTCATAAATATTTTCTCCCAGTCTATGGCTTTTTCTCTATTTTCTCAATGGTATATTTTGAAGCATGAAAATTTTAATTTTTATAAAATCCAGTTTGTCAATTTTCATTTTTATGGCTCAAACTTTCAGTCTCATATCTAAGAAAAATTGTTCCCTAATCCAAGGGCACAAAGATTTGCTCCCATGTTCTCTTCTAAAAGTTCATTCTATGTCATCATATTCAGCATTAAGTGTTTAGAAGTAACAAAAGTAAGAAAAGATAATGATTCCTTGGTTGCTTGTGTTTCTTAGAATGCCATTGTCTTCTTTCTGTTTTTCCAAGTACCCATTCCAATGGAAAGCATGGCCCCTCAAGGCTGTCAGCATCCCAGTTTACTTATTGCAGATGCAACAAAATACATTCATCTTGTACTTGCTTTTACTCTCACTGAATTGCCTGTGAGTCCATAAGAATTCTATGTTAATAGGCCTTACACAAATGATATGTAAATAGAGCAGACAGAAACAGTGGACATCTTGCACAAGATCTGCTCAAATGATGTTACATTGTCCTACTGGACTTAACTTACAAAACAGATTCAAAGATAAAATATTAAGAATTCCAAGTAGATGACCTCAGAGCCCTGCTAAATACAGACTCTATGTGACTGAATAGAGCCATGACCATGAAACTGGCTTTGGTAATAGATTTTTCATTGAGTAACTTTAACAAATAGAGGAAGTTTCCTTGTATATCCAGACTTTTAGTTGTATGTGTATGAGGTGGTGGTAGGGAAGGGGTTTAATCATAAATGGATGTTAGATTTTTGTGACATGCTTTTTCTGTGATCATTTACATGAACATGTAATTTTCCCCTTTACTTGATGTTCAAATATTAAATCAATCTTTCATTCACAGAATAAATCCCAGAATAAAGGTGAGGTGTATTAATTCATTTGTATTTTGCTATATTTGAGTAGTTAATTCCTTTTTTAGAATTTTTATATCCATGTTCATGAATGATATTGATCTGCAGTTTTCTTTTGCTATCTTTGTCTGGCTCTTGTATAAAAGTAATACTGACTTGAGAATGACTTGAACACGGACTCCTGGGTGGCTCAGTGGTTGAGCATCTGCCTGCCATTCAGGATGTGATCCTGGAGTCCCAGGATCGAGTTCCACATCGGGCTCCCTGCACAGAGCCTGCTTCTCCCTCTGCCTATATCTCTGCCTCTCTCTCTCTCTCTCTCTCTCTCTGTGTGTCTCATGAATAAATAAATAAATAAAAATCTTAAAAAAAAAAAAAACCCTCAGCCTCAATAAAACAAAAAAAGAGAGAATGACTTGAACATTGTTCCTTCCTCTTTTTTTTTTTTTTTAGAAAGTTTGCATTTGGTACTATTCTTTATTTAAATGTTTTTCTTTAACTTTTTTTTATTTATTTATGATAGTCACAGAGAGAGAGAGAGGCAGAGACACAGGCAGAGGGAGAAGCAGGCTCCATGCACCGGGAGCCTGATGTGGGATTCGATCCCGGGTCTCCAGGATCACGCCCTGGGCCAAAGGCAGGCGCCAAACCGCTGCGCCACCCAGGGATCCCTATTTAAATGTTTGATGGAACTAACTAATAACACCAGTCTAGGCCTGAACTTTTCATTATGAAAAGATTTTTAATACCTAATTCAATACCTGTACTTCTTGTAGATCTAATCAGATTTTATCTCTTATAGAGTCCATTCCAGTAATTTGTATTTTTCTAGAAATCTGTGTTTCATCTAAACTAATTTGTTGGGATTGTTTTTTATAATATTCCCTTACAATTTCTACAATAAAAATATTGTAGAATAGTTATACCATACCTTTCATTTTTTATTTTGTTATTTTGAGTCTCTTCCTTTTTTTTTTTTTTTTTCTTTCTTTCTCTGCAATTCTAATTAAAGGTTTTTCTAATTTGGTCTTTTCAAATAAACAGCTTTTGGCTTTACTAATTTTCTCTATTGTTCTTGATTATTCTATTTCATTGAGTATTTACATCTCCAATTATGGTAGTTAAGTGTCTTTCTTCTTTTCTATTTTGTCATATTTTGCTTCGTGTATTTAGGGTTCTATTGTTAGATGCAAATACATCTTCCTTTTTTTTTTTTTAATTTTTATTTATTTATGATAGTCACACACAGAAGAGAGAGAGAGGCAGAGACACAGGCAGAGGGAGAAGCAGGCTCCATGCACCGGGAGCCCGACGTGGGATTCGATCCCAGGTATCCAGGATCGCGCCCTGGGCGAAAGGCAGGCGCCAAACCGCTGCGCCACCCAGGGATCCCAAAAATATCTTCCTGACTGCATTGTCCCTTTCATCATTATAAAGTATCCTTCTTTTTCTTTAGTAATATTTCTCATCATAAAGTCTATTTAGTATGATATTAATGTAATGACTAGCTCTCTTATGGTTACTTGTTTGCATGGTATGACTTTTTCCATTCTTTTACTCCCAACCTATTCATGTTTTTAAATTTAAGATGTGTCTCTTATTATTGACAACTTATAGTTGTGTCTTGCATTTTTATCAAGTCTGACAATCATCTTTTAAGTGGTGTGTTTATCCATTCACATTAAAATAATATCGGTATGTTAGGATCTATATTTGCATTTTTCTCTTTGTTTTCTTTATGTCTAATGTCTTTTTTGATTCAACACATTTTGTTGTTTAGAGTCTAATTTTGTGTTGAGTCTGTACTATTTTAATTCCTTTGTTTTTAGTATATTTTTAAATTATTTTCATAGTTGTTGCTCTATGCATTTTAACTTTAACTCTATGCATTTAACTGACATAAGGTATAAACTTTGTTCCAATATATCTCCTTTAGTCTCTATTCCTTAATATTAGTATTATGATATCTATCACCTCAACATGTTACAACTCAGCATTACAGTGTTATAATTATTGCTTTATAGAATTCTCTTTTGAAGGAGTTTTAAAAAGAAATAAATATATTAATAGAATCTTGTATTTATCCACACATTTGCCATTTCTTTCATTCCTCATTTTTCAGCTGATTTGAGTTACTGTTTGGTGTCACTTCTTTCTAGACTAAAAGACTTTCTTTAGTACTTCTTGTTAGATATATATGTTGGCAACTAATTGTCTCCATCTTTATTTTGGTTTTCATTATTGTGTCTTCATTTTGAAGAATGACATTGCTATGTACAAAATGATCTTGACAGCTTTTTTATTTTCAACACTTTGAATATGGCATGCCACTAACTTCTGACTTCCATTACTTTTAATGTGAAGTTAGCCATTGGTTTTTTAGTTGTTACCCTGAACTTGATGAAACACTTTTCTCTTGCTTCATTCAAAATATTCTCTGTTTCTCAAGAGATTGACTATGATGTGTCTAGGTTTATAACTTTATTTTTATTGGGTTCTGTTGCACTTCTTGACTCTTTAATAAGTAATTTTCATAAAAAATGGAGATCTTCAGCCATTATTTCTTCAAATGTTATTTCTGCCTCTTTATCCCCTCTATTTCTGGGATTCTCATTATATGGTATGTTTTATGTTCTCCCACAGTTCTCTAAGGTTCTTTTCATTTTCTTCAATTATTTTTCTGTTTTCAGAATGGATAGCTTCTAGTGATCAATGTTCAAGGCCATTGATTCTCTTTTCTGCCATGTCAAATCTGCTGTTGAATCCTAATAGTAAAATATCAATCCACTATCTTCACATATTTTGCTAAATCATTCTTATCACACTTTCTTTTCATTCTATAAACATGATTTTGTTTAGGTCATTGAATAGTATTTTCAGAATTGCTTAAAGTCTTTGTAAGCAAAATGTGAGATCTGAGAAATTCAGAGAAACTTTCACTTGATTTTTTCTGGGTATGGAACATAATTTATGTTTCTCCTGCATGTCTTCTAATTTTTTACTGAGTACTGGAAATTTTACATAATATACCAACTCTACATTATTATTTTACTGGGAGTTGTTATTGATTGATAACTAGCCTGAATTAAATCTGTGATGTCTGATTATCTCTACTAATTTTTTTCTTGTTTTCATTTTTAAGCCTAGCTTCCCAGGAATCAGAGTATACATATAGCTCACTGTTCATGCAACAATTTTTCATAGGTTGTGCTCAAAGATCTCAAGCCAATAAGGCTCTCTGCTCTTCTGATGGATCAGTGTGTGGCCTTGTACATTCAAAGTCCAGGACAGTTTCAAGCTTCCTCCAGCTCTTATTTTCTACCAAGATCTTTTGAATCTTCCCTATGCATGTGACATTCTATTACCCAGGAATATATGTATGGCTTGGGCCCATTTCTGTCTCTGCTTGCATGAACACAGCCCAAGGTTAACCTGATATATGTGGAGAACTTATCAAACCCTATGACTATTGCACTTCCTAGAAGCCTCTATTAAATTCCCAGCTAATCCACTAGTTCATTGTTTATCTTAAATGGGACCACAACCACAACCTCAAGCTCACTGTTCTGCTAGTCCTTCTTGTTCATCTGGGAACCTGCATCATTAAGTATCTCTAGCAATTAATGTGAACATGGCTATAATTATAGTGTAGGGTTTTTGTTTGTTTTTTGTTTTGGAAAACTCTGAATTCCTCTTCTATAATGGATCTTATAAAGTATGGAACAATTATTAAAACATGGATTCTGGACTCAAAAAGTCTGAACTATCACCCCAATTCAATCATCCTTAACCTTGAAACAACACTGAAAAACTTATACCATTATAAATGGAATTGACAATAATAGTGTTTAAAAGGTTGAAATGAAGATTAAATTAAATCATATGTCTAAAGCACTGAGCACAGTGCCTGGTATTTAGTAAGTACCCACTAAGATTATAAAACCCCTGGTTATGAATAATTTGGGTCATATAATTGCCCTGGTCATGATCTTGCTCTTCTGATCTTATTCCAGCAGTATTCAGCCTGCATGAACTTTTTTTGGTATGGGGGAGGTTTGTTTGTTCTAGGCTACCTCCCACTGGTCATTTTCCTGATACCAATGCTGATATATCAATTGAAAAAAAAAAAGTATTGTCTGCAATTGCTGAAAGTTCAATTAACAAGCTATGGGTTTAGTGTCTCATCTACATGTAGTTCATAAACTGTATTTCTATCACTTTTATCCTAGTATTTTTTCCCTTTATTGCTGTATTTGCACTAATATGCACAACCCAGAAACTACAGTAGTTAAGTCCATCCATCACAAACTGTTTGAATGTTTATGAACATCTTCTATGCTATGCCACTGAAGAGGAAAGTATTAAGGTGAATATGTTCTTGTCTATACTGAGATTTCTCTGAGACTCTCTTCCATTCCTTTATCCCATAAAGTTCATTCCTTTTATTTCCTGACTTTTGATACACATATTTGTATGGTTCAGGATCTATTTCTCCTGGAGCTGAGCCTAGTCTATGTAACAGTGCTTTGCTGTTTAACTGCTTCATATTCAGTACATATGTGCTTATTTATATTTGTTAGAAGAATTCAACTACTTACCAGAATACTGGGTGATGAAGTGGAAAAAAAAATCAAGCACAACTAATCCAAATTTAAAACTTAATATTTGGATGCATTTACCTATAATGTTTCTTAAAATCTATGCAAATTAAGAAATATCTTGGATGTGTTCTGGCGGCATTTATAACCCAACACAAATGCTGCAAATAATAGTTTATATTTGTTGAATGCTTATTTACCCCAGGAATTATTATTCTAAGTGCTTTGTGTAAATTATCTTACTTAAAGTCACAACAAGGGGATCCCTGGGTGGCTCAGCAGTTTAGCGCCTGCCTTTGGCCCAAAGCACGATCCTGGAGTCCCGGGATCGAGTCCCGCGTTGGGCTCCTGGCATGGAGCCTACTTCTCCCTCTGCCTGTGTCTCTGCCTCTCTCTCTCTCTCTCTGTGTCTATCATGAATAAATAAATAAATAAATCTTAAAAAAATAAAGTCATAACAACCCTTTGAATTTGGTACCATTATACCAATTTTATAAATAAGAGAATTGTGCCCCAGTAAGTTTGAATATCTTGCCCAAGGCAGAGCTTAAAAAAAAATCAAGCAAGTGTGACTCTAAAGCCTTGCTCTTACCTGCCATGCTGTATTCCATTCCACAATAATGGTCAACATTTACAGAATACATAGTATCTCTTAACACTGTACAGGTACTGGTCTCAATACCATATAGGTATAACTCCTTTAATCATAACCATAGTCCTAGAAAGCTATATTATAATACCTATTTTAGAGATATGGAAAATTAGGGCAGCCCGGGTGGCTCAGCAGTTAGTACTGCCTTCAGCCCAGGGCGTGATACTGGAGACCCGGGATCGAATCCCACGTCGGGCTCCCGGCATGGACCCACCCTGCTTCTCCCTCTGCCTGTGTCTCTGCCTCTCTCTCTGTGTGTCTCTCATGAATAAATAAATAAAATATTTAAATAAATAAATAAATAAATAAATAAATAAATAAATAAATATCTGGAAAATTAGAACAGAAAAATTAAGAATTCCCACAGGCCATATGATAGGAATAGGTAAACTCAAAATTATAAACAAAGTATATTCAATTCAAAGTATGGAAGCAGCTCACAGCCCCTGATTCTTATAACTTATGTGTTTAGATAAGGATTCAAGAAAAGTTTTCAAATTCTTTCCCCTATGCTTTTGCAAGAATATCCCACTGGGTGATGGGGGGGGTAATGAATAGTTTTCATATCATGTATTATCTCCTATACACATAATAAATAACCAGACAAAGACAAATGCCACCTATTCATTTGTATGTGCTGAGCACAGCTGGCAAAAGCAAAGTGAACAAAAGACGTTCTTTATTAACTTATTCTTGAAGACACAACTGAATGAATGCAACTCAGTGAAGTAAAAAAAATATATTTTTTATACGAATGGAGATTATTTTGATCAATTGAGCTATTTATGCATTTGTTCACAAATAATTTATGTAACAAAAAGCATTAATTACTAAATGAGATTCAAAACACCAAAAACTTGCCCTTATAAAACTTTGAGAATATACTAGAAGAAAAAGTACTACTAATGATCATCTAATTAAGTTGCTATCTTCCAATGAAATTTAACGAGAGTAACAATGAACAGTGATGGAGACTGAAAATTTCAATGCTTCTATCCAAAAATGAATTCTTCAGATAGTTTCATTTGAAACTATGATCACTTATCCTTATCAGAAAAGGAAAAAAAATGTTATTTGTTTTACTTGTCTGCATTTAGTATTTGTATAAACATGAGTAAATGAGTGAAATTAGGGCAGCCTCAGTGGCCCAGCGGTTTAGCGCTGCCTTCAGCCCAGGGTGTGATCCTGGAGATCCCCAGATCGAGTCCCATGTCGGGCTTCTTGCATGGAGCCTGCTTCTCCCTCTGCCTGTGTCTCTCTGCCTCTCTTTCTCTCTGTGAGTCTGTCATGAATAAATAAATAAAATCTTAAAAGTAAAAGTGAAATTAGCTAGAGAAAAAATTCGTATTATGTCCATAAAATATATATAAAGTATATCTATGCCCACTATAGTTTCATATATTTTTAGAACACTGTCCTAAGTAGCCTGGAAAAGTGCTCAAGAATAAATGAAACCTTAAATTGTCTAAAAAAAAGTTTTAAGAGCAAATACTGGCTACCAATCATTTGTATAAATCTTCCCAAAAATCTAAAAATAGGAATGCATTAAACAGAATGCACAGAGACAGAGAATGGTTCATCAAACTTTCCCAGCTAGGAAAATGTGGCTTTCCCATACATCATTCAATAAAAAACAGATGGGAGCAAGTTGGTTGCCAGAAAGAAAGGAAAGAGATACAGCATGTTATAATTATGAGCTACGGATAAACAAAGGGAGAAAGAATATATTAAAACAAAAAGCATAGTTTCTTCCATGAAAATTCTCTCTCCAGAGTAGGTGAAACTAAGGATAAAATGACATTTTTTGTGAAACATTAAGTACACATGGAATGGACACTTTATCGTCTAGAACCTATCTCCCTTCTTTTGTTTATAACACCCCAAATCTTTTGCCACTCCTGATACTTGTGGTTCAGAGACCCCTTTTAGGCTCTGAGGATGGGTGGTGTGATTCATGCTGGTTCAGTGTCTTAAGTCTTATGACCAAATCAGGTCAAGTCAGGGATGGGAACATCTCTGAACCTGGTCCAATTTAGAGGAAATTCTAGAGTTCTCACAAAAAAACTATTTGAAAGACATATTCTTTTTTTCTGAACTTGAGCATAGGAGACCACACGTTTAAAACTGTTGGCAGTCATACTGATACCACATGAAAGTAGAATGCAACAAACTATACAGGAAAGCAGGCTGATGAGATAGATGGTAGGTTCTGATGACATTTCAGCCCCTTCATCAAACTGCTTCTGTATCAGATGTTCCTCTGGAACTTTGAGTCATGTGAACTAATAAGCTTCCCTTTTCTCTTAGCCCAGATTGGGTTGAATTTCCTATCTATTAAGCCTAGAAAAGCCCCTAGTAATCAAACTCCAATTTCAAAAACGATGAATAAATAAAAACTAGAGCCACTGCAGTTTACAATGCATCTTTTCCACATTCATTGTTTAATTTTGTTAACTATTACCTCAATTCCCATTTTACAGATGAGGATAAATGGAGTTCTGTTTGTGTAAGCTGCTGAAAGAAAATACCATTTTTTAAAATTAATTTATTTATTTATGATAGACACAGAGAGAGAGAGAGAGAGAGAGAGTGTCAGAGATTCAGGCAGAGGGAGAAGCAGGCTCCACGCCTGGAGCCCGATGCGGGAGTTGATCCCGGGACTCCAGGATCTCGCCCTGGGCCAAAGGCAGGCGCCAAACCACTGAGCCACCCAGGGATCCCCAAAATACCATTTTCTGATAGAAGAAATACCACTGGGTAACTTATAAACAACAGAAATGTATTTCTCAGAGTTCTGGAGGCTAGAAGTCTAACATCAGAGAGCCAGTATGATTGAGTTGAAAGCCCTCTTTCTGCTCAGAGACATCTTGTATGTTCACATGAGGGAAGGGGAGATAAACTCTCTGAGGCCTCATTTTTTTCTTTTATTGAAGTATAATTAACATATAGCATTGTATTAGTTTCAGGTGCACAACATAATGATTGAACAATTCAACACATTACTCAGTGTTCATCATGGTAAATGTACTTTTAATCTCCTTTATTTCACCCACCTGCTCACCCCCTCAAACTGGCATCCACCAGTTTGTTCTCTGTTTTTAATATTCTGCTTTGTTTGTCTCTTTCTTTTTTTATTCATTTGTTTTCTTAAATTCCACATATGAGTGAAATCATATGGTACATGTCTTTCTCTGTCTATTTCACTTAACATTATAACCATAAGATCTAATTATATTGTTGCAAAGGCAAGATCTCGTTATTTTTTATAACTGATAATATTCCAGTATGTGTGTATGTGTTTGTGTGTGTGTGTATCACTTCTCTTTATCCATTTCTATCAATAGACAATTGGGTTGTTTCCATATCTCGGCTATTTTAAATAAAGTTACAATAAACATAGGGGTGCATATATATTTTTGAATTGGTGTTTTTGTTCATTTTCGCTGGGTAAATGCCCAGTAGTGGAATTACTACATCATATGACACTTCTATTTTTAATTTTTTGTGAAACCTCTATATTATATTCCACAGTGGCTGTACCAATTTGCATTCCTACCAACAGTTTACAAGAATTCCTTTTCTCCACATCCTCACAAACACTTGTTGTTTCTTGTCTTGATTTTAGACATTCTGACAGCTATGAAGTAATATCTCATTGTGGTTTTGATTTGCATTTTCCTAATGATTAGACACACTGAGCATCTTTCCATTTGTCTGTCGACCATCTGTATATCTTCTTTGGAAATATGTCTATTTAGGTCCTTTGCCTCTTTTTAAATTAGGTTATTTGCTTTTCTGGTATTGAGTTGTATAAGTTCTTTATATTTTTGCTTGGATATTAACCCCTTATTGGATATATCATTTGCAAATATCTTCTCCCATTCAGTATGTTGCCTTCCCTTTGCAAATGCTTTATATTTTGATATAGAACTAGAACAAATAATACTAAAATTTGTATGAAACCACAAAAAACCTGAATAGCCAAAGTAATCTCAAGAAACAAGAATAAAGGGATGCCTGGGTGGCTCAGCGGTTGAGTGTCTGCCTTCAGCTCAGGGTGTGATCCTGGGATCCAGGATTAATTCCCATATCAGGCTTCTTGCGGGAAGCCTGCTTCTCCCTCTGCCTATGTCTCTACCTATTTCTTTCTCTGGGTCTCTCATGAATAAATAAATAAAATCTTTTAAAAAAAGAAAAAGAAACAAGAATAAAGCTGGAGGCATCACCATCCCAGATTTCAAGATAAAAGACCTAACTGTGAAACCTGAAACCATAAAACTCCTAGAAGACAGGCAATAATTTTTTTTTTAATATTGGCTGTAGAAACATTTTTGTAGAGATGTCTCCTCAGGCAAAGGAAACAAAAGCAAAATTAAACCTTTGGGACTACATCTCTGAGGACTCTTTTACAAGGGCACTAACTCATCAAGATAGCAGAACCTTCACTTAATCACCCAAAGACCCATTTCAGTCATTAGGATTTCAACATTTAAAGTGAGAGGGGACACAAGCATTCAAACCATAGCAAATAACTTTCCCAAGATTACACAGTTGGTAATTAGCAGCACCCAGGTTTTATGAGTTAAAATCCCATAATTTTCTACTCGTGCTTTTCAACCTCAGGTTAAAAAAAAGTAGGGGGGAGTTGATTCAGTGCTATGCCAGGTGGTAAAAAAATAAAAATATAGTTTAAGTGTAACATCTTTCTAGAACGTCAATTATTTTCAAATATCTGAGTAAAAGGATATGAGTAAATTAATTTTTAAATAGTTCTATACAGATTTTTGTATTTTAAGCTCTAATATAATATGGAATAATGCAAACATTTTCAGAATTCAAGTATGAGATCACAATAAAATGTCAGGCTTATAACTTGCCACTTAGCAGACCAAAATGTAAGAGAGTTTTATCTTTAGGAAGCATATAAAATGCAGTAGCATTTTAAAGCTCAAAGGACAAAACTGATTATTTATAAATAAGTGAACTTCCATCTATAAAATCTATCACTTTTTTTAATATTTAGCACAAAATTACTATAGATTCCAGGGAATGATTATAATAACTAAATAAGCCAGGGACATTTTGAACAAACAGCAGAAGGCTGTATGAGTACAAAATGTTCTAAGCGAACTAAGATTTCTATTGTCACTTATGTACTATTGACCTAGATGTTCTAGAAACTAAGGTCACTATCAACAGAGACTTCCGAAATATTTTAGCAGCACAGTTCAAGCAAATGTTTCTTTTCAAGGTAATATATATAAAAAATAATTATTGATGATAAATTTTTAATTTCATTTGCCTTTTTAGCAGAAGTCTAATATTCTTGAGGATATTATAAGGTCAATAAACCAAGGAGAATGTGGTAGACTAGATAATGGCTCCCCAAAGATGTCCATGTTCAAATCCCTAGAACCTGTGAATACATGACTATGTACTATGACTATGACTACAGACTTTTCAGATGCGATTAAGTATCTTGATGTTATATATGAACCCAAGGGTAATGATAAACACAAAACCAGTAATAGACACACCATAGAAAAAGAAAGGAATCCAAGCATAACACCAAAGAAAGCCATCAGGCCACCAGCAAAATGAACAAGGAAAGGAAAAAAGGAACAGAGAATAACTACAAAACAACTAGAAAATGATTAACAAAATGACAATAAGCATAAATCTATGAATAATTACTATAAATATAAATGGACTAAATGCTCCAATCAAAAGACATAGGTGACTGAATGGATTAAGAAAAGACCCATCTATATGGTGCCTCTAAGAGACCCATTTCAGACTTAAAGACACATACAGACTGAAAGTAAAAGAATTAAAACAGATATTCCATGCAAATGAAAAAGAAAAATAAAAGGTAAGGTAGAAATACTCATATAAGACAAAGTAGACTTTAAAACAAAGACTAGGGGATCCCTGGGTGGCGCAGCGGTTTGGCGCCTGCCTTTGGCCCAGGGCCCGATCCTGGAGACCCTGGATTGAATCCCACGTCGGGCTCCCGGTGCATGGAGTCTGCTTCTCCCTCTGCCTGTGTCTCTGCCTCTCTCTCTCTCTGTGACTATCATAAATAAATAAAAATTTTAAAAAAAAATTTAAAACAAAGACTACAGGGACGCCTGGGTGGCTCACTGGTTGAGCATCTGTCTTCAGCTCAGGGTGTGATCCCAGACCACAAGTCCTGAGCTGAGCTCCCTGTGAGGAGCCTGCTTCTCCCCCTGCGTATGTCTCTGCCTCTATCTGTATGTCTCTCATGAATAAATAAATAAAATCTTTAAAAAAAAAAAAAAAGATCTTAAGAAAAGCAAACCCAGAGGTGACTGAATGGCTCAGTCAGTTGAGCATGTGACTCTTGATTTCGGCTCAGGTCATGATCTCAGGGTCCTGGGATCAAGGCCTGCATCAGACTCCCAGTTCAGCAGGGAATCTTCTTGAGGATTCTCTCTCTCTCTCAAAATCTCTCTCTCTACCCCTCTCCACTCTTGTGCACTCTTTCTCTAAAATAAATAAATAAATAAATCTTTTTTAAAAAGCAAACCCAAATATGTATATTAAATTAATTTTAAAGTACTAAATTCACTATTGCAATTCAGATCCTCTTATATGATTTTTAAATTGAAATACAATTGACATATAACATTATTTTAGTTTCAGTAGTACAACATAGTAACAATATATTGCAAAATAATCATCACAGTTAACATCCATTACCACACAATTATAAATTTTCCTATTGATAAGAACTTTTTAAGATTTACTCTCAGCAACTTTCAAATATTCAATACAGTTAATGTTAGTCTCCACTGTATATTACATCTCCAAAACTTACTTATTGTAACTGAAAGTTGTACCTTTTAACTACCTTCACTCATGTTGCGCACTACCTCTGACAACAACCAATCTGTTCTCTGCATATATGAGGTACGTGTTTTGTTTTTGTTTTAGATTTCACAAGTAAGTGAGATGATATTACAGGGATATTGGCCTATAATTTTCTTTTTCTGTAGGGTTCTGGTCTGGTTGCAGTATCAGTACAATGCTAACTTTGTGGAGTTTGTAAATATCCTGTCTTCTTCTATTTTGGGGATTAATTTGAAAATAATTGTATTAAATCTTCCTTAAATATTTGACAAAATTCACCAGTGAAGCCATCTGGTTCTGGAATTTTATTTGTTGGAAGATTTTTAATTACTGATTCACCTTATAAGTATTTCTTCATGATTAATTATTGGAAGATTGTATATTATCCATTTCTTCTAGGTTGTCCAATTTGCTGGTACATAGTGTTCATAGTAGTCTCTTGACTCGTTGTATTTGTGTGGTATCTGCTGTAACATTTCCTATTTTGTTTCTGATTTTACTTATTTAAATTCTTTTCTTTTGTTCCTGGTGAGCCTAGCTAAAGGTCTATGTTATTTATCTTTTCCAAAAACCAATTCTTCACTGATCTTTCCTATTGTCTTCTAGTGTTTATTTATCTCTGCACTGATCTTTGTTATTTCCTTCTTTCTATTAACTTCTGGCTTAATTTGTTCTTCTTGTTTAGTACCTTGATGTGTAAAGTTATTTATTAGAAATAATTCGGGCAGCCTGGGTGGCTCAGTGGTTTAGCGCCGCCTTCAGCCCCAGAGCGTGATCCTGGAGACCCGGGATCAAGTCCCATGTCAGGCTCCCAGCATGGAGCCTGCTTCTCCCTCTGCCTGTGTCTCTGCTTCTCTGTGTGTGTGTGTCTCTCATGAATAAATGAATAAAATCTTAAAAAAAAATCTTTCTTGTTTCTAAGTGTAGGCATTTATTTCTATAACTCCCTCTTAGAACTTCTTTGCTGTGTAGTGTAAGTTTTGGTGTTATTATCATTTTCATTTGTGTTAAGTGTTTTCTTCTCTTTTGATTTCTTTTTTGAGCCATTGATTTGTTCAGTAATGTATTGTTTAATTGTAAACTTTTTTTACTCATAATTGTAAACTTTCCATTTTAATTCTTATAATTGATTTCTAGCTTCTGCCATTGTGGTCAGAAAAAATGCTTTATATTATTTGAATCTACTTAAATTTATTAAGAGTTCTGTTGTAGTCTTTCCTGGAGAATGTATTCTGTTGAGTTTTGATAGAATGTCCCATGTATATCTGGTAAGTCCATTTGCTCTAATGTGTCATTTACAGCTATTTTTATCCTTATATTTATAACAGTCTATTTTAAGTTAACAACTTAAGTTTGAATATAATCTAAAGTTCTATATTTTTATTCATTCCCCACAATGCTTTATGTTTTTGATGTTTTATGTTTTTGATGTCACTATTTGCATCTTTTTATCTTGTGTATTCAAGAACAAATCAATGTAGTTATAATTATTGTTACTACTTTCATCTTTAACTTTCACACTAGCTTTATAAGTAATTAATCTACTACCTTTATAAATTTAATTATGAATTTTACTGTATATTTACCTTTACAGGTGAGATTTATACTTTCATAAGTTTTCTTATTACTAATTCATGCCCTTTTGCTTCAACTTAAAGCAGTCCTCTAATATTATAAAGCTAGTCTAGTGGTAATGAACTCCTTTAGCTTTTCTTATGCCTCTTTCAAATTCTGAAGGACAATATTGCTGGATAGAGTATTCTTGGCTGTCAGATTTTTTTCTTTCATCATTTTAAATATATTGTGCCATTTGTTTCTGGCCTCCCAAAGATTCTGCTAAAAAATCTGTTCATGGTCTTATTAGGATTTTCCTGTACATAATATATTTTTCTCTTCGTGTTTTGAAGATTCTCTTCTAATATATAAATAAATAAATGAAAGATTTTTTTCCTTGTTTTTAAATTTTTATAATTTAATTATAACATGTCTTGTACATATCTTTAGGTTCATCTTATCTGGAACTCTATGGGCCCCCAATTATGGAAGTCTGTTTTTTCCTGTTTTAGGGAAGTATTTAGCCATTATTTCTACAGACAAATTTTCTGCCCTTTTCTCTCTATTCTCCTTTTGGTATTGCTACAATGTGAATGTTGGTCTGCTTAACATTCTCCCATTAATCATGTAAGCTAGCTTCACTCTTTAAATTCTTTTTCTTTTGCTGTTTTCATCAGATGAATGCCACTGACTTTCTTTGCATTCACTAACCCTTTCTTCTGCTTCATCTAATCTGCTGTTGAACTCCACAATTATATTTTTCAGTGAAGTTGTTCTTTAACAACAACTGTTGTTCTTCAATAGTTCTTCAAGTCTGTGATTTCTCTTTGGTATTTTCTTATATTTTCTCTTTTTTGATTCTCACTTTGTGCATCTATTATTCTCTTGACCTCATGAATCTCTTTATGACTATTATTTTAAACTCATCAAGTAAGTCACTTATTTCCATTTTATTAAGGTTTATTTCCTGAAGTTTTATCTTTTTTCTGAATTTGGAACAAATTCCTCTGTGTTTTCATTTTATTTGATTACTGTGGTGTTTTCTTTGCATTAAATGAAATAGCCACCTTTCCCAGTCTTGAAGGAGTGGCCTTGTGTAGTAAATGAACTTTATCTTTTTTTTTTTTTTTTTTTTTTTTACTTTATCATTCAACTCTGCTCTGGCTCTTGGCTATCTCTTAAACCAAGTGATTGTTGAAGCAGGCTACTTTATATTCTTAGTGGTTCCCTGTGGTTGAGGGAACAAGACCTGTCAGTGTCCAAAAGGAGAGGATCTGTCAGCATCTAAAATCAGGATGATTGGGAACTGCTTAAAAACCCTTTCTTTGTCACAGTCCTGTGAAACCTTCCAAGGAAAGCCCCACTGGTCACCAGAGCTAAAAGATCATGGGGTGTACCCTGGATGGGATCACAAAAATCATGGTTCTTGATGTGTACAAGCTCCATTCCAGGAGATATTGACCACCTGGAGCAATATACAGGGAATATGTGAAGATGGTACTCACTGGCTTCCATCTTTAGAAAGTATTTCACTAGATTCCCAGACATGTGTTAGATAAGATGCCTGCTCATCAGGCTGAAGTTTTATGATAAGCAAATACGCCTCTTTCATAAAAAGGCCGAGTACTTTTCAGTAGGCCACCTCTGTACTGGGTCCTGTGGAGTAGCTAGGTAAATCACGTGAGCCTTTAAAAACTTTGTTTGGGGCAGCCCCAGTGGCGCAGCGGTTTAGCACCCTCTGCAGCCCGGGGTGTGATCCTGGGGACCCTGGATCGAGTCCCACGTAGGGCTCTCTGCATGAAGCCTGCTTCTCCCTCTGCCTGTGTCTCTGCCTCTCTCTCTCTCTTTCTCTCTCTCTCTCTCTCTGTGTCTCTATGAATAAATAAATAAAATCTTTTAAAAAATTAAAAAATAAAAAATAAAAACTTTGTTTGCTCTACCAGTGCAGGTCTCATGGAACCAAGCCTTGTTGGCTTTTAACATTAGGTGTTTTGCAGACTCATCTTTCAGATGGGGGTCTTAAAAGTTGGGGCATGAGAAGCAAGATTCAAACTCTTCATTCCTCATGGAGAAGCCTGAATGTGAGTTTCTCCTGATTATGGGCAACTGTGCCAGTGGTGGGAATTATGGCAAGATTGCATCTTAGCCTTTCCAACTCACTTTGATGTGGGTCCCCCTCCCCCCTATTTGCTCCATGTATAGAAGTTGCTCAGCTAGTTTTTGGGTTTCTTTCAGAGGAAATTTGTATGTGTAGCTATAGGTTCATTGTGTCTATGGGAAATGAATTCAAGATCCCTCTACATTACCATCTTGAATCAGAACCCCTCACATGATATTTTTAAACACTAGTTATAAAAACAATTTTGAAACATCCCAGGCAGTGTTCCTTACTGACCCAAACATTATATCCTGAGGGTTTTTATTTCTTGGTGATCCTGTCTATATTCATTAGCTTTTATAACTGGACATGCAGTATACTCTGGTCACTCTAAAGAACTGAACTTCAGGCTTATTTATAGTAGATCTCATTAGGAAGACATCTCTGTATCACACAGAAAACTGGCCCAATTACTATAGTCAAAGTTGCAATACCCTTTATACTTCTTCATTCATGTGGCAAAGAATAGAATCAATAAAGCTGTTTTTAGAAATAACTTCCAGAATCATATATCAAAACTGTCTTGCTATGAGAGCTGCTGCAACTTCTTTGGAAACAGAATCTATTCCAAAAAAACTTCACTGTATTTTCCTTTTCAAATTATCACAAATTTTTGAATCATAGGCTACTATCTCCCCACACTGATGCAACCTGAGAGTGCTTTATTTAAAATTCCAACATTATGGGATCCCTGGGTGGCACAGCGGTTTAGCGCCTGCCTTTGGTCCAGGGCGCGATCCTGGAGACCCAGGATCGAATCCCACGTCGGGCTCCCGGTGCATGGAGCCTGCTTCTCCCTCTGCCTATGTGTCTCTGCCTCTCTCTCTCTCTCTCTCTCTGTGACTATCATTAAAAAAAACAATAAAAATAAAATAAAATTCCAACATTAGAGTGAAATTTTATCAAGAGAACTAAATTTTGAAGATAAATCAATAAGGTGAAGTGAGTATATTTGTTTTTTAAAGACTAAACACTACCAGCTAAACCATTTATTTAGTATTCAAATATTCTACATAGAAAATAGGAAAATAAGTAATTGAAGTGAGTAACTTCATTAAAGAATCTATTCTGTAATCACATATATGTTAAATTCAAATGTCTTATTAACACATTGTATAAATTTGGCAAATCTCTATTTGTCTTTTCATACCAGGCAATTAAAAATTTTTATAAAAAATGTATTTAGTGAGCCACTTCACAATCTAATGAAATAAAGTCAACAAAATTTAAGAAAAGTTGATACAATAAGCAATGCACATCTATATTTTTATATGTCTGGAAATCTTTTAACATATACAAAAATTAGTGGTTTTAAAAATATATATATATAAGTTTATGAATCACATAAGCTAGCAGCTATTACAACTGAAAGCGTACAAAGAAACATCAGCTTTTGGAATAACCATACTTGCTCCAAATTACATGATTTCCTTCTCTATTGAATATGGAATAAGATACAGAAAACAACAATCAACCAAAAACACATCAATTTTTTAAGTTAACAGAGACTTAGAGAAATTCAAGATCTTTTCTCATTTTTTTTCCATTCTCATATTCTCCCTCTGAAATGCAACTCCATTGTAATCAGATTCAAGGAATACTGAAATAAAAAAAAAGTCAATCCTGACTATTATAGAATTTGTTGAAGTCTGAACTTCTTAAGCTTCCTGTTGGAAAAATCCGATCCTTGCTACAGATTTCTCTAGCCTTTTACTTTTTTTAAAAAAAATTATTTTTTATTGGTGTTCAATTTGCCAACATATAGAATAACACCCAGTGCTCATCCCATCAAGTACCCCCCTCAGTACCCGTCACCCAGTCACCCCCACCCCCCGCCCACCTCCCTTTCTACCACCCCTAGTTCGTTTCCCAGAGTTAGGAGTCTCTCATGTTCTGTCTCCCTTTCTGATATTTCCCATTTTCTCTCCTTTCCCCTTTATTCCCTTTCACTATTTTTTATATTCCCCAAATGAATGAGACCATATAATGTTTGTCCTTCTCCGATTGACTTATTTCACTCATCTAGCCTTTTTCTTTTTAATTATATGTTTCTTTCACAGGCACAAAATCATTTGAGTCTTCCTCCACGTGTGTTCTCAAATAGGTGGCTTTGTTCCAAAGCCTTTTTATTCTTTCAGGGTAATCATAATTTTCCAAATGCTATGTGATCTGATAAATATGGTATGAAAAGTCAGTCAACACTAATATGGGTAGTCAAGATCTACAACAGAAAAAAATAAGGTAATGGAGAAAGAATTTGTTCTCTCTACCTGGAAACACTAGGTATTATGGGTTATAGGGGCCACACACAGCCCCTTGCAATGTGAAAATCATTTGCATCAATAAAATATTGATGACACAGAAAACAAATTTCCATTGGCTCAGAATTCACTTCTGACTCTTCTATCACTGAGGAATGGAAGCAATTTATGAATATATATGAATAAATGAATATGAGCACTATCCTGTTCAATTATACTTTTAACAGCGGTTGTTGGTTTCTATATGAAACAAATAAAAAGGTGGTTAGTAATTCTTATCAATACAATTCATTGCAATTCATCTTCTCCATCTTTGCAAAGACAACCCTCTAGACGGAGTTCTGACTTATATCAGGACTTTCTTTTCATCCAGAGCTAAGCTTGTGGGTACCTGATAAAATCAACTTTTAACAATCCTTAGCTACTCAGAAAATTCTTTTAGTCCCAGGTTTCCTGTCTGTATTAGATATTCTCTTAACCCAGACTGGCTTTTGTGTTTCTATTCCCCCTTAGACTGGCCATTTGGAGTGATGACTTTGTAATATATCTGGATTGGGTTTCATTACTGCCCCAAAGATGCAACCTCAACCTCTTGAATCACTGACCATAGCTTCAAAAGTCTCCAGCTTTTGTAACTCTGCCTCCCTACCCAAATATTATGCAGAGTTTCTACATTTCTTGGGAGGAAGTGCACTGTACAGGAAGTAGGATCAGTCTGTTTCCCTAAGTCAAAATGATTACTGATTTAATAATAATGAAAAGTAGAGAAATATGCTTTACACATAGCCTTCAACTGTAATAGGTATGCAGTTTCAGAAACATAAGGATGAAAAGAAAATAAAGGCAGCTTTGAATAGAGGAAATAAAAACTATATACTTCCATTAAACCATTGCTCTCTCTAAGGCAAAACTACATTGGTCCCTTCATGGAAAAGGCTCCAATTTAATAAATTTAATTAAATTTTAAAAAATGAGTTAAAATGTAAAACTTTGGATTACAGTTTAATAATATAAAATTCAGAAACTGAAATAATAACCATGTAACAACTCAGAAAATTTTGATTTAGAATTCTTTGATCTAAATCATACCCAGACCTCCAGGGGAGATTTAACATTTAGATATATAACTATATCACATCCCAAACCTGCCAAATCAGAATCTCCATAAGTCAGAATAAGAAGTATTTTTAATAAGTGGTGCTAACAGTCCCTGAGATAACTTTGTCAATCCTTGCTTTTACTGTGCTCCTCTAGTTCTTCATTTTATTTTCTGTGCCTTGTCTCAAAGTTGCCATAACAATAAATAATCAAAATAAAGTGTAAATTCCAATGAAAAGTGGAAATTAAAGCAAAAAAACTAATATATACCTACTGACTATTATTGACTCTGATTAATCAGAATGTTTTTGATATCCACGTCTCATTTTACAACTTAAGTGTAGGGTAGAACTTAAAGACATACAATTGGGAGACATGTAGCTTGGTTCCACTACAGGCTCAGTCACACTAGCCCTCTCAGTGACCCTGAGAAATTTTCTCCATTCCTCATTTTTCTCAGCTGAAAAACCCAGAAATAATATTAGCATCTACTTGCATCTACTTCATAGTTACTGTCAAGATATTATTGAATACATGTAAATTGTTATGAACAACCTCCTAGCATACAGAAAGCATTCAAGAATTTGAGTTATAATTAATATTATTTTCATTATAGCATTGGAGTGGGTGTTAAAGACATATTATGTTCAAGTTGAAAGAAATAAGGCTATAGAATATTGCAAATTACTATTTCTTTTTATGGATATTAAAATGTTCTTTAAGTTTATTAGAAAGAAAAATGTTCATATGCAAAAGTACTGAACAATTAAGCATAGTGTATATATACACTCACATATTTCCAAGGCTAGTAAAATTAAGCATACAATTTTTTAAAAAGTAAAAGACAACCTTTGGCATATTTTTCAATTTTAAGTTGTTTATTTTGTTCTAGAGTCTGAATTTCTCAAAAGAATTTCTCGCCCAAGTAAACAGTCTCCATGACACATGAATGATAAATGCATTTCATACTGTGGAAGGATTTCTTTCCAAAAAAGATATCACCTGCTTAAATAAATTCCCACAGGAAAGGAGAAACTCCATACATGTGGTCAAGTTCTGTGTTTCTCATTTCTGTTAATCACTCTGTATTTGTATCTGGCTTTACCACAGGAAAGTTTTATGCATGTAGTCTGCCTCAAAGTTGAGTATAACAGATACTCTTCTTTCAGACTTATTCTATGCAGCATAATTTTTGAGGAAAAAATATGCAAAAGTGCCTTGTAGCAATAAAGATGGAATTTGAGGGGGGTATGATAATTGTCCAAAGGAAACAATAATGACTGAGGTGAAACTCTCTGTCAGATAATTTTAACTTTATTTACCCCCACTGTTACCTATTATTTATAATTCTTCAAGGTCTAAAAGTGAAAAATGCGGGCAGTCCCGGTGGCCCAGCGGTTTAGCGCCGCCTTCAGCCCGGGGTGTGATCCTGGACACCCGGGATTGAGACCCGCATCAGGCTCCCTGCATGCAGCCTGCTTCTCCCTCTGCCTGTGTCTCTGCCTCCCTCTCTCCCTCTCTCTCTCTCTCTCTCTCTCTCTCTCTCTCCTTCTCTCTCTCTCTGTGAGTCTGTCATGAATAAAACATCTTTAAAAAAATAAAAAAAGTGAAAAAGGAAACAAAAAGTGAGTTTATTAAGTAGAAATATTTTTATTTTATTTTATTTTATTATTTTATTTTATTATTTTATTTTTTATATTTTATTATTTTATTTATTTTATTTATTTTATTCTATTATTTTATTTTATTTTATTTTATTGAGTTCAATTTGCCAACATATAGCATAACTACCAGTGCTCATCCCGTCAAGTGCCCCCCTCAGTGCCCATCACCCAGTCACTCCAACCCCCTGCCCACCTCCCTTTCCACTACTCTTTGTTCGTTTCCCAGAGTTAGATGTCTCTCATGTTCTGTCACCCTCACTGATATTTTTCACTCATTTTCTCTCCTTTCCCCTTTATTCCCTTTCACTATTTTTTATATTCCCCAAATGAATGAGACCATATAATGTTTTAAGTGAAATATTTTAAATCCATGTACACATATCAAAAATTTCTTAAGACTTAAGCATATTTCCCATTCTTCCAAGAAAAATGCAGACTACTTGCAATTCTCTTAGATTTTAGGCCAATTTTGCATTTTTCTCTCCTACCCCCACCTTTTTTTTTTTTTTTTTACAGATTTAAAGATAGATTAAATTTACATTATATATCTCTTCTACATATTTTTAAAAGTTTCAGAGATCCTTTTCAAGGAACTAAATATACATGTCCTATTAATTGCCACATAATATTCCATCTAATGAATGGCTGTAATTTTTTTTAAGATTTTATTTATTTATTCATGAAGACAGAGAGAGAGAGAGAGAGAGAGGCAGAGACACAGGCAGAGGGAGAAGCAGGCTCCACGCAGGGAGCCCGACGTGGGACTCGATCCCGGGATTCCAGGATAACACCCTGGGCCGAGGCAGGTGCTAAACCGCCGAGCCACCCAGGGATCCCCTGAATGGCTGTAATTTATTGAAGCATTCCTAATTTATGGGCCTATGCAGTATTTCTTCTACTGTTACTAATACAAACCATGTAATATTGAATAATCTTTAAAAATTTTCTCCTTGGCATGCATTCTCATTTTAAATTCAGTTTTTTAATCTTTATTTTAATTCTAGTTTAGTTATCAGTGTTATATTAGTTTCATGTGTACAATATACTGATTCAACAACTCTATATAAGCAATGTAAAAGTTTCTAAACTACAGATAAAGAAATATTTCGATCTTAGAACTGAAAATTAAGTAGAAAGACTAAAATGGACTTGTTTTTTGATTCCCAAAAAATTAATGTGGAATCTTAATTGCTGCTAATCTAAATCTACTTTAAGAGTTCCTTTCATGCCAAAGTACTTTCCTAGTTTTCTAAATATTCCTCTCTTTCTCAAAGCTAAATGGCAGGTAGACACTTCCAAAAGTACCTCAAATGTCTTGAGAGACCCTGCCCCAAAAAAGTAGGTGATAAGCAGGAAATTCCACTGTAAAAGACTCAAGAGTTACCCAATAGGGCTGGTTCTGAAAGGATATTACAGTAAGTTAGCCATAAACTGTACTGCCTGCATCAGGGAATGCATTAGTATGGAGGTTAAGGTTGAAAAGGGAGTGACTAAGAAAAACCTAGTAATACATCACACTGAAGAGAAAGTATTTGGACTCCTATCATAAAGAAATGAGTGTGAGCCAAAGGAGGAAGAGCCCCAGCTAAGTAAAAGGTGTTATCCCTTTTCCTCTAACTTCCATTCTCTTTGCCTAGACTCTGGATGAACTAGAAAGTGGAGTAGTAAGAAGAGATGCAGGAAGAGACCATTATTATTAATCTTTGGGCCCCAGATCTGGCTGTGCAAGAGTGGAAGATGGAGCTGTGTGAAAAGAAACAGTGGAAGTTGGAGCTGGGTGGCTCGGTGATTGAGCATCTGCCTTTGGCTCAGGTTGTGATCCTGTGGTCCTGGGATTGAGTCCCCCTGCAGGGTGCCTGCTTCTCCCTCTTCCTGTCTCTGCCTCTCTCTCTCTCTGTGTGTCTCTCATGAATAAATTAAAATCTTAAAAAAAAAAAAAGTAAAGAGGCAGAATCTTTGAACTGAGTATGATATTAAAACTTTAGTCTGAGCTGGATATATAATTAGTATATTAGTATAATAATACATTCTTGGTATGTTATTAGAAATTAAGAAAATCCTCAAGGCTAAAAGTTAATAAAAGATTATGAGATATTCCTGAGCTGTCATTCAGGTGTGGGAAGGGAGATGTGATGCAGTATATTTGAAGCTGGGGTGGGGCAGGGAGAGACAGTTATTTTCTAGTTGTACACCATTAAGTCCAGTTCATTTAATAAACAGGTTACATTTACAATAAACCTTCACTCACTAATATGAAATATTTCTCTATTCTCTTGAAAAGCTCAAACAAAAGAGCTTTGATATTTTCATTTAGGGCCTATTTTGTTGATAACTTCTTAGTAAATAAGGAGGTGATATCTTACTAGCTTTCTCTCTCCCTTTTTTTTAATTCAGTGAAAGATTGAAAATTTTAAATCAATGGAAGATTATCTGTTGCCATTTTTATCAGCTTTTTTGGTGATGAGGCAGACAAAGAAAATTCCAAGTTTGCTTTTTCAATGACAGAAAGCAATAATTATGAAAATTGCAAGTATTCTTAGAGTTTGTGCATTCCTTACATGGAAAGTTATCAAAGGATAGGCTTTGCAATGTTTTCTGTAATCATTCACTTCACAGTAAACAAATATTTCTGTATTACCTTTTCAGATAAAATGCAATTTGGCAAAAAAAAAAACAAACACAGTTTTTGTTAGTAAAATCTATGATTAAGATTATACATATTTGATAACCTTGAACTGAATTTTTAGTTCTTGTCTACCATAGCTAAAGTTACATATATATTCCTGCACCGACATTAGACAATGTCTCACCATGTACTACCAAGGGGTTGAAACTTACAGTCTATACACTCAGACATGTAGAAATATGATTTTCTATATTTTAAATTACTTATTTCATCTTGGACCTCAATCTGACTTTCCAATTTTGCCAGCTAAATGTATCCTAGTGGCTTTATTTGAAAATAGTCTATTCAGAATACTCATTTCTCTAACTCCTGCTTCCCAACATGGCCTTTAGGTATGAGAAAAACTTACATTTCCTATCAGCAAAGGGTAGGAAGTGACTGGTCCTCATCATTTCCTCTGACTGCATGACTCAACCCATTTAGTCAGAGCAGTGATCCCTGTTCTCACTGTACCCGCTAAGATGTACTCTGACCTACCTGGTCACTGCATACCCTAAAGTAGTATGCATAAAGATGCAGTTATTCCTACTCAGTCTACTTAAAGTTAGACTCATGTGCTGCTGACAATAACAGACTTCAGTTTCCTTCCAGTACTGAAATGTCTACAACTTCCTTATACCAACCTCAGTCTTCTTATGATCAGTGATTTTTCTCATTATTTTCTTTTCCCATCCTCAACCTCTATTGTAATAGTCAAGTTTCTTTGTCATGAGCAACAGAAGTAGATTCTGCCTCAACAGGCACAGGTAGGGTGGGAGGAAGGAGTGGGGAAGAGAAGAAGAGCTATAAAGAGATTTTCTGTGGCTTAAAAGAACATTGAGAAGGCTATAGAACCTGACTAGAGTATGGATTTCTAGGAACACAATCCAAAATTATGCCATAGGATTTCCACTTTGGAATAGAATATTGTAGGTGGCAGCAAGCCAAAATTCTAACTGCAGTAACTAGAAAAAAATGGATCAACTACAAGAATTATATTCTTTTTTTTAATAATAAATTTATTTTTTATTGGTGTTCAATTTACCAACATACAGAATAACACCCAGTGCTCATCCCATCAAGTGCCCCCCTCAGTGCCCGTCACCTATTCACCCCCACCCCCCGCCCTCCTCCCCTTCCATCACCCCTAGTTCGTTTCCCAGAGTTAGGAGTCTTTATGTTCTGTCTTCCTTTCTGATATTTCCCACACATTTCTCCTCCCTTCCCTTATATTCCCTTTCATTATTATTTATATTCCCCAAATGAATGAGAACATACACTGTTTGTCCTTCTCCGATTGACTTACTTCACTCAGCATAATAACCTCCAGTTCCAGATTTTGATGGAATCTTGTCTCACATTTAGATCTTTCATCCATTTTGAGTTTATCTTTGTGTCTGGTGAAAGAGAGTGGTCTAGTTTCATTCTTCTGCATGTGGATGTGCAATTTTCCCAGCACCATTTATTGAAGAGACTGTCTTTCTTCCAGTGGATAGTCTTTCCTCCTTTATCGAATATTAGTTGACCATAAAGTTCAGGGTCTACTTCTGGGTTCTCTATTCTGTTCCATTGATCTATGTGTCTGTTTTTGTGCCAGTACCACACTGTCTTGATGACCACAGCTTTGTAGTACAACCTGAAATCTGGCATTGTGATGCCCCCAGACATGGTTTTCTTTTTTAAAAATTCCCTGGCTATTCGGGATCTTTTCTGATTCCACACAAATCTTAAAATAATTTGTTCTAACTCTATGAAGAAAGCCCATGGTATTTTGATAGGGATTGCATTAAACGTGTAAATTGCCCTGGGTAACATTGACATTTTCACAATATTAATTCTGCCAATCCATGAGCATGGAATATTTTTCCATCTCTTTGTGTCTTCCTCAATTTCTTTCAGAAGTGTTCTATAGTTTTGAGGGTATAGATCCTTTACCTCTTTGGTTAGGTTTATTCCTAGGTATCTTATGCTTTTGGGTGCAATTGTACATGGGATTGACTCCTTAATTTCTCTTTCTTCAGTCTCATTGTTAGTGTATAGAAATGCCATTGATTTCTGGGCATTGATTTTGTATCCTGCCATGCTACCAAATTGCTATATGAGTTCTAGCAATCTTGGGGTGGAGACTTTTGGGTTTTCTACATAGAGTATCATGTCATCGGCGAAGAGGGAGAGTTTGACTTCTTCTTTGCCAATTTGAATGCCTTTCATGTCTTTTTGTTGTCTGACTGCTGAGGCTAGGACTTCCAGTACTATGCTGAATAGCAGTGATGAGAGTGGACATCCCTGTCTTGTTCCTGATCTTAGGGGAAAGGCTCCCAGTGCTTCCCCATTGAGAATAATATTTGCTGTGGGCTTTTCGTAGATGGCTTTTAAGATGTTGAGGAATGTTCCCTCTATCCCTACACTCTGAAGAGTTTTGATCAGGAATGGATGCTGTATTTTGTCAAATGCTTTCTTTGCATCTAATGAGAGGATCATATGGTTCTTGGTTTTTCTCTTGCTGATATGATGAATCACATTGATTGTTTTACGAGTGTTGAACCAGCCTTGTGTCCCGGGGATAAATCCTACTTGGTCATGGTGAATAATTTTCTTAATGTATTGTTGGATCTGATTGGCTAGTATCTTGTTGAGAATTTCTGCATCCATGTTCATCAGGGATATTGGTCTGTAATTCTCCTTTTTGGTGGGGTCTTTGTCTGGTTTTGGAATTAAGGTGATGCTGGCCTCATAGAACGAATTTGAAAGTACTCCATCTCTTCCTATCTTTCCAAACAGCTTTAGTAGAATAGGTATGGTTTCTTCCTTAAACGTTTGATAGAATTCCCCTGGGAAGCCATCTGGCCCTTTATTTCATTTTTTTTGTGAAGTGTTCCACAGTAATCACAAACCTGTTTATTTATTAGTCCTTAGATTGATGGGTAATTCCATAATTTCCCATTTTTTATTACTAATAACCTACAATAATATTTTTTGCATGCCTTCTTCTGTAACATATGAGAGTTCCTAAGGGTAGATAGGTACATCTAGGGCAGATATACTAGCTGAATGTAAGGCATGTGCATCTTTAATTTTATTAGATTTTGATTAATGGCTCTCCAATTGCATTATGCTAATTTATACTTTAATTTTAGTCCTTTTCCCATATCCTCACCAACCCTTAGAGTTACCAGACATTATATAATATTTACCATTCTGGAGGATGTGAAAGATAATCACATTATTGTCATGATTTTAATAGGTTTATTTGCAATTTGAATTAAAGAATATTCAAATAAATGAAAACAAACCTCACATGATCAGAAAATTTAATATTATTAAGGCAACAATATTCTCCAAACAGATCCACAGATTAACACAATCTCTATCAAAATCCTATCTGTCTTTGCTGCAGAGATTGACAAATTTGTCCTAAAATTTATACGGAAATGCAAGGGACACAAATTTGATAAAATAGTATCAATAAAGAAGAACAAATTTGGAGTACTCACACTTTTCAATCTCAAATCTTATCGTAAAACTATAATAATCAAGACAGTATGGTACTGCCATAAAGATAGACATATAGTATAATGAATAGAACTGAAAGTTCTGGAATAAATCCATACATTTTGGGGTCATCTGATTTTTGAAAAGGGTACAAAGACTATTTCAACAGGGAAATAATAACATTTTCAACAAATAATACCAGGACAAATGAATATCCACAGGCAAACGAATGACAATAAATCCTTATTTTAAATTAAAACTAAAATTAACTCAGAATGAATCACTAATCTAAATGTAAGAACTAAGTATATAAAACTTTTATAATAAAACTTGGAGTAAATATTCATAACTTTGGATTAAGCAATAGTTTCTTAGATATAATACCAAAAGCATAAAAAACAAAAGAAAATTATGTTGGAGTATTCAAAATTTTAAAACTTCTGTCCTGCAAATGAAAACCAACAAGAAAGTGAAAAAAAACAGTCCACAGAATGGGACAAAATACTTGCAGGTCATGTATCTGATAAAAACCTTGTAGTCATAACATATAAAGAATCCTTACAACTCAATAAAAAAGCGCTAATTATCTATTTAAAAAGTAGGTCAAGGATTTCAACACATATTCTCCAAAGAATACATATAAATGGCCAATAAGCAAATGAAAAAAGTGTTCACATCATTGATCATTATGAAAATTTAAATCAAAACTATAATGAGTTTTTATCTTTATAATTCATCTTCACTCATCTTAAATGGTTATGATAAAAAATCAAATAATAGCAAGTTTTGGTAAAGACAGAGAAATTGTAACCTTCATACACTGCTATTAGGAATGCAAATCTGGTGGTTATTTTGTTACAGAATTTAGCAGTTCCTCAAAAAGTTAAACATAGGGTTACCATATCACCCAACAATTCCACTTCAAGATCTATATCCAATACAAATGAAAACAAATGTCACACAGAAATATGTAAGCAAATGTTCACAGCAGCATTATTCAAAATAGTCAAAAGTGAAAATATCCCAAATGTCTATTAAGTGATGAATGAACATGTAAAATGTGTTGTATCCATCCAATGGAGTATTATTCACCTATACAAAGTAATTAAGTATTGATACACAGTACAATGTGGATGAACCTTGAAACACTATCCTAAATGAAAGGAGTCAATAACACAGGATCACATATTATAGAGTTCCATTTATATGAAATGGCCAGGATAAGCAAATGTACAAAAACAGACGGTAGATTATTGGTGCCTATTTACACATTTAATGCAATCCCTATCAAAATACCATGGATTTTCTTCAGAGAGTTGGAAAAAATAATCTTAAGATTTGTGTGGAATCAGAAAAGACCCCAAATAGCCAGGGGACTATTGAAAAAGAAAACCAGAGCCGGGACATCACAATGCCGGATTTCAAGTTGTACTATAAAGCTGTGATCATCAAGACAGAATGGTATTGGCACAAAAACAGACACATAGATCAATGGAACAGAATACAGAACCCAGAAATGGGCCCTCAACTCTATGGTCAACTAATATTCGACAAAGCAGGAAAGAATATCTACTGGAAAAAGGACAGTCTCTTCAATAAATGGTGCTGGGAAAATTGGACAGCCACATGCAGAAGAATGAAACTAGACCATTCTCTTATACCAGACACAAAGATACACCCAAAATGGATGAAAGATCTAAATGTGAGACAAGAATCCATCAAAATCCTAGAAGAGAACACAGGCAACACCCTTTTAGAACTCAGCCACAGCAACTTCTTGCAAGATACATCTATGAAGGCAAGAGAAACAAAAGCAAAAATGAACTATTGGGACTTAATCAAGATTAAAATCTTCTGCACAGCAAAAGAAACAGTCAAGAAAACTAAAAGACAACCTACAGAATGGGAGAAGATATTTGCAAATGTCCTATCAGATAAAGGGCTAGTATCCAAGATCTATAAAGAACTTATTAAACTCAACAGCAAAGGAACAAACAATCCAATCATGAAATGGGCAAAGGACATGAACAGAAATTTCACCAAAGAAGACATACACATGGCCAACAAGCACATGAGAAAATGCTCCGCATCACTTGCCATCAGGGAAATACAAATCAAAACCACAATGAGATACCACCTCACACCAGTGAGAATGGGGAAAATTAACAAGACAGGAAACAACACATGTTGGTGAGGATGTGGAGAGAGGAGAACCCTCCTGCACTGTTGGTGGGAATGTGAACTGGTGCAGCCACTCTGGAAAACTGTGTGGAGGTTCCTCAAAGAGTTAAAAATAGAGCTGCCCTACGACCCAGCAATTGCACTGTTGGGGATTTACCCCAAAGATACAGATGCAGTGAAATGGCAGGACACCTGCACCCCAATGTTTATAGCAGCAATGTCCTCAATAGCCAAACTGTGGAAGGAGCCTCGGTGTCCAACGAAAGATGAATGGATGAAGAAGCTGTGGTCTATATATACAATGGACTATTTTTCAGCCATTAGAAATGACAAATACCCACCATTTGCTTCAATGTATCCACATAGAACTGGAGGGTATTATGCTGAATGAAGTAAGTCAATCGGAGAAGGACAAACATTTTATGGTCTCATTCATTTGGGGAATATAAAAAAATAGTGAAAGGGGATAAAGGGGAAAGCAGAGAAAATGAGTGGGAAATATCAGTGAGGGTGACAGAACAGTGGAGTCTCCTAACTCTGGGAAATGAACAAGGGGTAGTGGAAGGGGAGGTGGGTGGGGGGATGGGGTGACTAAGTGATGGGCACTGAGGGGGGCACTTGACGGGATGAGCACTGGTAGTTATTGTATATGTTGGCAAATCGAACTCCAATAAAAAAATACACACACAAAAGAAAGAAAGAATACTGAGGGTTGTGGGAGGGGAGGAGGATGGGGGGATGGGATAACTGGGTGATGGATATTAGGGAGGACACTTGATGTAATGAGCACTGGGTGTTATATAAGACAGATGAATTATGGACCTCTACCTCTGAAACCAGGAATACATTGTATGTTAATTATTAGAATGTAAATAAAATTTTTAAGTGCAAAAAAAAAAAGATTATTGGTGCCTGAGGCTAGGAGAGAGTAGGGATGGATATGCAGAGTGACGGCTAATGCATTAGGAATTTATTTTTAGGGTGATGAAAATGTTCTAAACTTAGACTTTGAGGGTGGTTGCACAGAAATGTGAATACAATAAAAACCACTCAATTGTATACTTTAATGGAGTGAATTTAATGATATACGAATTATATATCAAGAAAAGAAAATGGACTACACTGAAGAGACAATACTGTTGTGAATCAGAACAGTGGGAAAGGGTATGGAAAGAAGTGTATGTGTGTGCTAGATTTGATATGAAGTAGAGGAGAGAGGGGCATTGGAGATGGCTTCTTCTTTCTGGCATGACTTTCCAAATGCATAGAAGTACTGTGGACAAAATTAGGGAGATCTGGGGGGAGAGCCACTGGCATATGGAGAAGGAAACAGTGATCACAATTTCTGTTTGCTACACCTTAATTTTGAACCAACCAGAAGACAAGTCAGTGGAATTACTGTAAGTGTTAAGAATTTGATAGTATTCAGTGGGTAGATGGCACATAAAGGTTATGTTAGTAAATAAGATCAACCAAAGCAAGATTATAGACATAGAAATGAAAAATGGCTCAGGATAGAGTCCCGCTGATCCAAACTTCACAAGCTGAATGTAAGCTGAATTGACTCCTCGATGACTATAATATGGCATTTCAGCATTCCTGATAGTCTATGGGTGTATGTGTGTGTATATATATATATATATATATATATATATATATATATATATATATATCTGCTTTTGGATTCTCCTTTGAATCACTTGGAACATCATTAATTAATGATTAAATAATATCTCTGACATGCGTTTATTTTATATTTGTATGAAAATCATGATTTTATTTTTTTAAACAATTATCCTGCAAATAGACAATATACTACCGAAAATCTTTCCATGGCTTCACATTGTTCTTCGATTAAGAAACCACAATCCTCAAATGATCAACAGCAAACTGCATGATCTGCCCACCTCTCTTGCCTCACCTATCCCATCTCCCCACTTTTGCTTTTGCTACTCTAATTATTTCTGGTCTTTAGTTCTTTCATCCCCTATGACCTTTCCCATCTTTGACTCTTCATCAGGTCCTCTGCCTGGAGTTCTTTGCTCTATCTTCTGTCTCTTTACTAGGTATCTCCTAGCTATCATTTGCATGGTGTTTCTTAATCATTTCTGTCTAAGTCAGGATCCCTCATTCTGTATTGTTATTATAGCCCCGGGAAATGGCACAGCTTAACACATAGAAAGCACTGAATCCTTGTTGAATAAATAAATTAACGAATGAATGTTATATAATTCCAGTTCTGATTGTTCTTTTTAAGTACCTAATATAACTTTAATAAATGTTTGTTGAGTAAATCAATATAAAACAACCATCAAATTATACAAGCAATCATCTGATTTATAGAAAGATGCAACAATACTTAAAATGATACAAAATACTGATTTCAAAACATCAAAAAATGAGTATATTTAACCATACTCAGCTCGTAACAGAGCAAATGGGTAAGAAGAGTAATTCATACTATAGCATATTGCTAATATGAACTGGCAACAGAAAAAGTTGGGATAAGAAGGCAGAAAAACTCTATTTTTTAAGAATTAGAACTGAGGGGCTCCATAATCATCTGGCATCTGCTCAGTGTTGTACCTATGGTTAGAAATGTACATGATGGGGGCAGCCCTGGTGGCACAGCAGTTTAGTTGCTGCCTGCAGCCCAGTGTGTGATCCTAGAGACCCGGAATCGAGTCCCACGTCAGGCTCCGCTCCCCACATGGAGCCTGCTTCTCCCTTTGCCTGTGTCTCTGCCTCTCTCTCTCTCTATTAATAAATAAATAAAAAAAAGAGAAATAAATGTACATGATGGGAACTCCAGGGATCTTCTGGATCCTTTGTTTAAGGTCCTGTGGCCACAATGTAACACTTGTGCAGAGTTACTCTCTGTACTAAGCAGTCATCTGTATAGGTTCCTTTGTGTGTGCATGGCAATCGTTCAAATCTTGGATCCTTGGCAATCCTTAGAGCCACTCGATATTTTTGCCCCAGTTTCTCAATTTCAGCCATTACACAGTCAGTTATACAAGGGATACACTTGGCATACAGACAGTCCATCATTGACTGTATTAAGTCAAGTTTGGCTTTAATGGAAAAGTTGCTAAAGTTGGTATCAACCAGGATGTGGTAAGGTGGGCCCAGCTGTGTGTTATATTGGAAGAATACGCAGGAAGGATGTTGGGGGACTTCTCTTTCCTTGAGTGCAGTGGGATCTTTCTTTTCTTTTTTATTAGGTTTTAATCTATCCTTCTCTTTAAGCCTCTGATCTCAGAGACTAAGCATTCGCTTCATGGTCGCATACTTTCTTGCTTTCTTTTGCTTCCCCGTGTTCACGCCGCGCTCTTGTTTCTTCAGTTCTGATTGTTCTGATTTGTCGGTTGTATTCTTGAAATTCAAGGAAAGTATGCAAGGGCATCTGCTTTTAAGTTAATGTGACCTTTTAATTTTTTTTTAAAGATTTAATGACAAAGAGAAAGAAAGAGAGCACCACCAGGAGGAGGACAGACAGAGGGAGGAGGAGAAGCAGACTCCTCCCTAAGCAGGGAGCCCAATGCAGGGCTGGACCTTGGGATCATGAGCTGAGCCAAAGGCAGACGTTTAACCAACAGAGCCACCCTGGCACCTAAGTTAATGTAACTTTCAAATGTAAAATTTGAAATACACTTTCTCCTCTAAATTCAATTGTCCTTGTAAATGGCCAAAGGTGGACTTCACCCAAAGCATGCACAACACAATACCTAGCTGCAAAGCCAGATTTCCACTGCCTGTTTGTCACCTTCACTCAGTTCCTCAGAAATTGGGTGTGGTTTCCTGAACTTACCTGAGGTGGGGGAAAAAGGATGGTAAGAGCAATGTGAGCCACCTCCAGGCCTTTTAGGAAGCAAGAAACCCTCCATGGTCTCCCCAAAGGACCTGTGTTCTTGACAGGGGGCCTGCCTCTGCATGTCATGAAGCTGGTGCTGACACATCATTAGTCACATCACTGGACATCCGTTTGGACATTTTATAAATAAACAAAACCAGAATCACAGCACAAAAAGTTTCTGCCATATTAAAAGGCTTATCCAGACTAAAGCATCTGTGACTTTGTGGATGAGTCAGATCAGATCTCCCTGCAAGTAGTTCATCTTTTGTATCCTTTCTCTTTCCATTTGGGATCGGGATAGCGTAAGTGGAGTGTGGAGATAAACTCAATCAATAAAATATAAATATATAGCATATAAGGAACTTAAAAGTATGTCTAAGGATTGATTTTCTTCTGTCCTTTTATCAGGTACAAGTATCTGTTGACTTATGTATTGACTTTTAATTTTATAATATTGTTAATTTTCTGCATTATGAGACTTGACTTGTCGAAAAAGGAAGAGGCTCTATACTATGGTGCCAGTCCCCTTATTTTAATGGCAAATTATATCTACCAACCTATTTTTTAAGGAGATTGCAAAGTTGTTTCCCAAACATCATTTCTAATACTATTGTTTACTTATATTTTACATAAATACAAGTTAACTGTAATAATTGACTTATTGCCTTGTGACCTCTGGTAATATGTCCCTGATATGATGAAACGAGGCCTCCTCCTTCCTCAAACTTAAGTTATCCCAGAAGTTTTCTCCTACTCCCAGTTTCTTTGTTTTTTTTATGAGTTGAAAGAAACTGCATATAGGAGATATTAGAGTTTGAAGTCCATATGTCTATAACCATCTGATACATGAGCCAAGTTATGACAGAAAGGGATAGATGGGGAAAATTCTGAAATTCAGTCTCAGTCTCAAATCAAGGTGTCCTGTTGAGACCTAGCAAACATCACAAACATCACCAATTATTGTGGACAAATACATCAGTCATTTAACTGAACCTTGTAGCCTGGCCACAGCACAGGGTACTAGAGACTCTTAGAAGAAATTTCTTTGTTACTTTAGGTTCATGTGGACAAATAAAAGACTTATTTTCAATGTATTAGTTACAGGAAAGCCTAGAATCCCAGGTTGTAATTAATCTATATTTTAGATCATTATTCCAATGAAAACATATCATTTTCTACAGAATTAGAACAATATCTCTACTGTTAGAAGACTAAGAGGTGACTAGATTACAAAAAGTTCTGAGATTGATTTTTTGGAACTGGCTGAGAGAAAGTAGTTTTTTTTTTCATGAACTAGACTACATATACATGAAACTTGGGTACTGTGGGTTGGCATCTTCTACCTATCACACTGGCTCCGTTCTGCAGAGACAAAAAAAGTTGCAGATACACAAAGTCTAGTAAGTAAGGATTCTCCTGCCTGCCTTTGAGTTCTATGAAACACCTCTATACTCTCCTAATAAATTTCATTTTTCTCATCCAGCTCACTATAATCAGATTAATGTAAACAGACTTCAAGGAGAGAAGTCATAGGTGATGAAGTAGACTAGGCCAGAACCAGGTAAGAGAAAACAGCAAATAAAGGCCAATACAGGCCAATAGCAAGGTATTATGATAAAAAAAAAAATCGCAGAAATACATGTGCCAAATAGACCAATTGAACATTGATTCTAGACTGTTGCTCATACACTTCTGTATGGCCTGGACCAATCTACAGCTAACGAGAGACCAAGAGGGGTTGCTTGATGTCTTTTTCCCCTACTTATTCTAATCCTTCTCTCTCGGAGCACTTTTTGACCCAATCTTAAAACCACAAAAACAAAATTTGTCTTTCTAAAAAAAAAGTGAAAACTGTCCTTCTTTCTCAACCAAAACAAACAAAACTACACTTTGCATCTTCTTGCCCTTACTCAGTCAAATGGCTTCTATTATGAATGCTTTCTCAAATATTCCCTGGTTCCTCAGCCTCTCATTACTATGATAGACCATTATTGCTCCCAGACAATTCTATGTGAACAATTTCTCTCCCATCTGTTCCCTTTTCTTTATTTCCTTTAGAATAGCCCTAGCTGAGATCCTCATCCTCTCCTACTGAACAGTGTAACAGCCTCAAAACTGGTCTCCTTGTTCCTAGTTTTCCTCTTTTGAATCCATCCCTTACAATATCATTAGAATTATCTCCAAAAAAAAATATAGGACTGGGTCCACTATCGTTTAAAGATCTTTGAGGTCTTCATGTTGCTTTAGATTAAATTTATACTTCTTAATATGGCTGTTAAAACTACTTTCAATTTTACCCCAACTTATTTTTTCCAGTTTCATCTCCTATAAAAACTCCTCCTCATGTATCATAACATATAGTGCATAATCCCAAACACAGTACCTTTTATGCTTTGTGTTTTTTAAATGTTGTTCCCTTTGTCTAAAATGCCTCCCATCTAAACCAACTTTCCATTCTATGCCTCATGAATTTTTTAAAGTTCTCTGTGAAACTTTATCCATGGCTTTAGCTGCTACTATAGCTCATATGAGATATACTGGCTCTACATATAGAAAAAAAAAGAGAGATATATTGGCTTGTGATACCAATAGAGCACTTACCACACTCTACAGAGCAGTTTCTACAATCATCTCACTGGAATGTAAATCCCTGAAAGCCAGAGACAACACATTATTAATTTTCAATATCCCTAATGTCTAGAAATGTCCCTCAAATATTGAATGAATGTTTACTAAATAAAATTAAATTATTAAATACTCAACCTACAGGTTAAAAATGGTATTCTATTCCTTATGATTTATACATTGCCATGGCAATGTTTTTACTTTTAAAATAACAAGCCAGCAAAGTCATTCATTCATTCATTCATTCATCCATTCAAATTACAGCCAACACATTCTAGAAAGAATAAACATTTAGTGAAAAAAGTCTTGTTCCAAAAATAATTCTCTTTTTCAAAAGTATTAAGTGAAGGATACAAGGATGAGGGAAAAAAATCTAAAACAATAGATTTTACACCTAAATGATTTTCCACCTTGAGAAACTTTCACCAGCTCCAGTTGTGTGATTCATTGAGTTCTTCCAATTGCTTCCTATGTCCAAGTTGTCTGGAATAATATTCTGAGAGTTAGCAGTTGTATGAAGTTAGTATAGCTTTAATGTTTCTGCCAAATGTCATTACCTCATTTCTCAAACTGAGCTATGGAAATAGTTGGAATCATCTTATATAGACCTTTAATGACCTCAAATAAAGAAATAAGAAAGTAAAGGTATGACAGCTACTGAAATTCTTCTATCCTTTGTGATTCAAATTATATCAATATGACTGACCAAATCTACCAACATTTGCTTAACTTGAGATGTGAGGCTATATAAAAGACAACTAAATAATTATATATATATATATATATATATATATATATATATATATATATATATATATAACCCTGATTTTGTAACTCTGTTAGCCAACAGATTGCTTCATTTTTGACCCACAAATAGTCAATTAGCCATTTAGACATAGTCAGGACATAAGTCAGAGATCTGAAAAATGATCAAAAAATCTTACCAACATCCAATTTAAGGCAGAATGAAAGAGTTCAGAGACCATTGTCTGCCATCCTGATACCCTGCCCTTCCCCACTTCCACCCTCCTAAAACTGCATATAATTGTATGTATGTGAATCTCTGCATTTATGCTCTCATGTATATTCAACCTTCACTTTTCAAAGATCCTATAATTGTGAATTCACCTGCTTTCCAAAATTTATTTGTGAACCCCAAAATCAATATTCCTATCACTTTTGTGATAACCCATGAACATGCTCAGGACAGTAAAATATTTAGGCTGTTCAAAGCACTCATTTTCAGCTGAGGTCAAAGACAATGCTCTCCTTTCTTGTTCACGCTAATGAAGAGATGACCAGAGGATGGAGATGGTAAGGGCAGTGCAGTGTGATGTGGGGAGTTCTGGCTCTGGAGCCAGTTGAATGGAGTTTGAATCCCAGCTCTGGCACCTGTTAGTGGGACAGCCTCAGACAAGTCACTTAACACTTCTATATCTTGGTTTCTATTTTGTAAAATGAAGAGAATGGCATCTAGAATGGGTGAGTTACTTTTAGGGTTAAAGATTATACAGTATATACAGTATGTGAACTATATAAATTTATTTATTTGTTTTCTTGCTTGTCTTCCCTAGGAGCTAATTCAATATGTGTGCTAATTCAGTGTTTACAGCAACTTTATACAACATAACTACCACAAATATCAAGAATATACTATATCTAGACATTGATGATGAGACTGAGGTATCACAGTGACTTAAGTTTGCACTCCAAAAGGACAGAGAGATAATTCTTACCCCAGGCTTTATGTGCATTTATTTTTACATATATTTCAATACTATTACATTGTTCGCCAATTTAGCTGTACAAATTTATGTGCTATCTTGTTTTTTATAATCAAATTCTCTATTTGCTATACAAGAGTATTATCAAATCATTCAAGCCATGTGGGACAGCTGGCTTGTGTAAACTACTCATTGACTGATGTATTTCTCTTGATTATATTACTACATAATACTTATAATAGATTCAGATCCTTTGCAAAGGTAAAAGACAATTATCAAGAAGTGTCTTACAGAAGTTTCTGGCCACATGACAGATTTTCCACTTGGCTAATTGTTGCACTTGACTTAGATATAAGCAAAAGTACAGGAATTGTTGAATTAAATCAGGGATTTGTCCACTCTGATTAAACAGAAAAACAAAAGTTTTAAATTAAAAACAAATTATGTATTGCTGACATATAAAGATCTCTTATAATTCACAATAATATTATTAAACTAAATATACTTTAAATAGATAAAAGATTAGAATAGGCCATTTAAAATGTATAAAATGAGGGCATCTGGGCGGCCCAGTGGTTGAGTGTCTGCCTTCAACTCAGGTTGTGATTCTGAGATCCTGGGATTGAGTCCCGCATCAGGCTCCCCACAGAGAGATTGCCTCTCCCTTTGCCTATGTGTCTGCCTCTCTCTTTGTGTCTCTCATGAATAAATAAATAAAAATCTTTAAAAATAAATTAAAATAAAATGTATAAAATGACCAATAAGCACATGAAGAGATGGTCATATCATTAGACATCAGAGAAATGCAGAACAAATAACCATAAGATAACACATTACAAACTTACTAGAATGACTGAATATATAAAAATTAACAATATAAAGTGTCAATGGGGACATGGAAAAACTGGAACTGTCATACATTGCTAATGGGAATGTAAGTGGCACAACCACTTTGGAAAAGTGTGACAGTTTCTAATAAAAAATTTAAATTTATCATATACCCAGTAATTCAACTCATGGGTAATTACCTAAGAAAAATGAAAACATATGTCCACGCAAAGACTTAAGTACAAATGTTCAGAGTAGCTTTATTCATAATACTCAGAAACAGGAAAACAACCTGTGTAAATAATTGAATGAATAAACACACTGTAGTATATCCATACAAAGGAATACTAATCAATAATAAATAGGAATGAACTACTGAAACACACAACATAGATGAATCTTAAAACTATGATAAGCACTCATAAAGAGTACTTAGTGTATAATTGTATTTATGAAATTCTAGAAAGGACAAATCAAATCTATGACAATAGAAAGCAAATCAGTGTTTCCCAGAGGCTGAGGGGGAGGGGCAAGGAATGTAAAACAGTATCATGAGGGAAATTTGGGGCTTATGGAAATGTCCTCGAACTTGATTGTGGCAGTGGTTCGAATGGCCACAGACATATATAAAAACTCACTGAAGATATATTTTACTTTATGCAAATTATACCCCAATAAAATTAATTAAAAATTCTATATTACTGCAAATTCTCACTGTGAGAGAATTAAGAGAAAAGAAAGAGCTAGAGGACAGAGAGAAGAGAAAAATGGAATAATCTGTGGAGGAAGAAAGTAGATAGAGAGAGAAGATTAGGATGAGGTTTACAAAGTTTTCATAATTTTCAAGGGCCTTTAGCAGGAGAATTAAACATAAAAGTAACATGTTGTAATAAGCAATGACTCTCATCTGCCTTTAAATACTATGCCTTTGGGTTAAACTAATAAATTTTGTACAGTTTTTTTTTCATAGAAATAGTCTAATGCCAATATTCATTAACTGAATCAATAAATATATGCTTGTATGCACCATATTGCAAGCATTAAACTAGATTCTAAGGATTTGATGATGATTAAAACATTGATTCTTCACTGAAAGTGTGCTCAACTGAGATAGAGGAAGTTACACACAGAGATAATTACAATAAATATGATAACCATGGAGATATGGCCTTAATCATTTATGTACACCAAAATCACCTGGGCATAAGATTCTATGGAAGAACCCAGGATTACCCAAACCAGCCTAGGACTGATTTGGAATGTGTTGCTTGAGCTGGTTAAAGAAGGATGAATAGGAGTTACCAGACAGAAAAGGGCAGGTGGAGTGTTAGATTCTAAAAAAGGTGAGAACTATATAAGTAGTTTAGTTAAAGTAACTTAAAAGACAGAGGTGGGGACTTCAAAATCAGATAATAGAGTTTTTTAAAATATTTTATTTATTTATTTATTTATTTATTTATTTATTTATTTATTTATTTATTGAGAGAGCATGAGGGGGTGGAGGTGGAGGGAGGGGCAAAGAGAGGAGGAACAGCAGAGGGAGAGGGTGGGAGAGGGTCAAGCAGACTCCCTGCTGAGTGCAAGCCCAGCCACAGGGCTCAATCTCAGGACTCTGAGATCATGACCTGAGCTGAAGGCAGATACTTAACTGACTGAGCCACTCAGGCACCCCAGATAATGGAGAGTTTTAAATTAATTCATTAGGGTGATATTCTGAGACAATATTCAGAGAGACTAGCTGGCTATCACAGGGCCAGTTGCCCAGTTTGTCTATCACTAGTGATTTCTCTGGTCTTACCCCTTGTCTGTAAACCAAGATGAAGTCATGTGGTAGGTATCCATAGAAACATCCTCAGACTCATAACAGCTCAGTTCACAGACTTACACTGGACTACTTCACTAGACCTTGCCTCCTGTTCCATTTCTGACCTAGATTCTCATCATTTTGCTCAAAATTCTGTTCTGGACCACAGTATTGTCCTCTAGTTTAATCATAAATATAGGTAGTTTAGTCATCTCTCTTGAACAAAGTTTATCCCCAACCTTTGTCCTCTCTTACTCTTGGTAGTTTCTGAGGTCAGTATGATGACCCTACAGATCTGTATCACCGACCCTTGAGGGAGGTTTGGACATCAAGGGGACTATAACTAGAAAATCATTTAAATTTGAACATGTAAAGCACTGGAGACACACAAAGCCTTTATTTTTGCTGGTCACTGTGTTCTATCTAGTAAGCTATTGAGTCTCTTAAGTATTTAAGAGGAATTCTGCACATATCTCACTTGGAAGGCATTTATTTTGGCTAAATTCAATCGTAAATAATTTAAAACACAGACTGAATGTTATGATTCTTTGAACTGCCTAGAAAAAAGTATCAATCTGAATGAGAGATGTGGCAAAAATACACATGAGATAGATGCTTTGCAGGTTCTTCTTAGTCAATGTAGTGTTGACTTATAGTTTGTTTGAAGGACTGATGGAAGGTATCTTTTTCTTTCTTTCAATCTTTTTAGTGTGTGCTCCAAAAAAGGACTATTTTTAAACTGGTAAATGACAGAAAATATGTTCTACTAACTAATGGCTAACACCTAAAACAATTTTATGAGGTATGTAATTTATGTGTCCTTAAACTTGACTTTAAAGTATCTTCCTAGAAGATTATCTATTCAGTTTACTAAACACCTAGTTATACCAAACACTGATTTGTAACTTCAGAGTATATTACTATCAGCTCAGGTCTTTTTCCTCCTGGCCTTGATTTTTTTATAAAGCCTTCTCTAACCTTCACCTCTACCAAAAGTTCTTCTTTTCATCATCTGAAATGCTTCAAACCCTTTATAGGTACTTTTCCTTTCATATTATATGCCTTCTAATCTAGAATCCTAAATAGAATACAGTGAAACAGGGAAAGAAGCATGAAAAAAATCAGAACCCAGGTCAAAGCAACTTGGATGGAACACAGCATCTGAATTATCTAAACACCAGAATAGAAGGTCTTGAATCCCATATAAGAAAAGGGATTGCTTTGTGAAAAAAAAAAAAAAAAAAGAAAGAAAGAAAGAAAGAAAAGGGATTGCTCCCATTCACCTCTGAAAATGTTTGGTCATTTTAAACAGCTTGCTTTTTAAAACGGCATGGTTGACAAGCATTTATTGAAATCTACAAGGTGCCTGGGCTGCCATACAAACCATAAAATGCAAAATTTTCCCATTTTGCTGATCTACTTCAAAAGTGGGAGAAGAACTTAGAAATTTCATTCAAGAATGCATTTAGGAGATGTAATACAAATACATTTAGGAGATGTAATACAAATGCTTGGCTGGGTATTAAAAACATTAAAAAGTATCAGCATTGTCAAAGCCTAAACTTTGACAAGCTTAGTAGCTCTTGTTATCATTCTGAATTTAATTTTAGGAAGTTCATGGCCAACAAAAAATCAGAAAACAATATGAATTTTCAAGGAGACCCTAATAAAAAGGGTTTAGTTTGGCTAGCCTCAAGCATAGTAGGGGAAAACTGAGTCAAAATCTATCTTGTTGTAGAATTGTAAACCCCGAAGTAGACCAGTGTTCCAAGAGAAAGAGCAACTTGCATTTAAAGTAGTTAAAAGAAAAAAAAAATAAGTAGTTAAAAGAAGGAAATACAGTCCTGCATCATTTTAGCTTGATGCTTCTTCATCACCCAACTGTGTATATCACTGCAACCACATTATCCCATGAACCTAACAGCTCTATTTTTCAGGGAGATTGTCTTTTAGTCTCATAAAATTTGGTTTCTATCCATTTGATTGTTGTTTTGGAACTGATATTCTAGAGTCCCAACTAGTGGTGTAATAGAAAATGATGAGCACATTTGAAAAGATTTAGCAAGAAGTATGAAAAAGCTCAACCATTAGGACCAAAAGTTTCATGAGACAAGACTTTCAAGCCAGATTCCTGGCACTGTACTTTCTGTTTACAACTATTGGAAAATCTCCATTCTTGTGGTAACAGTACTTGAGATCCAATAGTAACTAAAAACCAGAAACTGTGACATCATCTGAGATCATTTGGCATTTAGGGGGAAAGCTACTGTTTCTCTTTATTCAATTGAATTTTTGGATTCAAATTAAAAATGATAATCAGAAAATATATTTGACCCATTTAAATTATTTTACAGCTATTTAATATGATTCTAATACATGCAAAAATTACAGTCTCATAGAGAATAACACACAAACATCAATATTCAAAATACCACCCAATGTATGTGAAACATAAATGACAAAATTCATTATAATTACAAATGCATTTAAAACAGGTATACTTGGGATGCCTGGGTGGCTCAGTGGTTGAGCATCTGCTTTTGGCTAAGGGTGTGATCCCAGAGTCTGGGGATCGAGTCCCACATTGGACTCCCTGCATGAGCCTGCTTCTCCCTCTGCCTGTGTCTCTGCCTCTCTCTGTGTGTCTCTCATGAATAAATGAATATTTTTTATAAATAAATAAATAAATAAATAAATAAATATAATTGGTAAGCAGAGGACAAGGGTCACTCCTAGGTAAAGTAGATCCTATAGTGCTTAATAAGTGTTGAAAGATGATGCAGATATTTTATACTTAAGACTTTTAGTTTGGTGAGGATAAGGGGGAAAATGAGGGGTTAAAGAAAACAGTATAAATAAAACTATATGAGCCAAAAACCCAGTGCAAATATATGGAATTATGAATAGAAGAGATAAGCCATTATACTAGTTTTGTGTTATATATTTCTGAAAATTAAAAGAAGTTGGAGATCAGAGAGTTGAAAGCCAAATTAGTGAGTCTGAACTTTAGTCAGTCATTTATGGAGGCATTACAGTATAGGAATTAAGAGCCTAGTTGCTGCCCCCATCCCCCCCCCAACACACAGGGTACCTCCAGAGTTTAACTCCTGCCTTTGTATCTTACAAGCTATCTAATCTTTAAATAAGTTGCTGAACTCTATAAGGCTCAGTGTACTTCACAATTCTCACAGTGTACTCACAAAGATTCTTGTGAGGATTAATTAATGTCTATCCACATAAACTGCTTAGAACTGTACCTGACATATAGTAAGCCCTCCATAATTGCTAGCTATTAGAATTGAGCTAAAAGTAATAGAACTGTAGTGAAGTAACATAAACCAAAGATTTGGGTTTCAAAATGCACTGGAGAAGGCTAACTATAAAAAATGAAACCAATAAAGAGAATGCCACCAATTCTTAAAGATATGTGACAAAGAGCTAAATTAAAGTGGTAGCAGTGGGGGATCCCTGGGTGGCGCAGTGGTTTGGCGCCTGCCTTTGGCCCAGGGCGCGATCCTGGAGACCCGGGATCGAATCCCACGTCGGGCTCCCGGTGCATGGAGCCTGCTTCTCCCTCTGCCTGTGTCTCTGCCTCTCTCTCTCTCTCTCTCTCTCTGTGACTATCATAAATAAATAAAAATTTAAAAAAATAAAGTGGTAGCAGTGGGAAAGTAGAGGAAGGAAAAGATGTCAGAAATATTCCAAAGGTAAATTTGTTAGGACTTAAGGATTGATTTTCTTTGGGAGATAATAAAAAAGAATGAGTCGTGGATGGCTCTAGGATTTCATCACTGAAGAAAGAGAACCTACCTTTTAAAAATCAGGAAATGAGTTAGGAGAGTGAAAGATAATTCATTCAAAAGATCTTAAATTCAGTCACAGGCATGATGCATTTGAGATGCTTATATGACATCCAGGTGGAAATGTCCACCAGACCCCTGACAATGTAGAATTGAGCATATGAAAGAGAGAGCAAGAGAGATGTGACAACCATCAGCTTAAAGGTGCAAGATAGGATGAGAATGAGAGGGTGTTGGATAGTTGGACTGGTATGTGACTTTGGAGAATGCTAATCTTTGAACAGGGAGGAAAAAAAGTAACTAACACATTCAGAGAACGAACAGCCTGGGATAAGAAGGGAACACTCTTCCAAAGGCCAAAGAATAAAAACTTCAAAGGAAGTAAAAGAAGATTATTATTAATAAAAATTATTGTATTTATTCCCTAAAAGCTCACTGGTGGTCTTTGGCAACAGATTCAAAAAATGAGAACAGGTTGGGATGTCTGGATCACTTAATGGTTGAGTGTCTGCCTTTGGCTCAGGTCATAATTGATCCTGAGGTCCTGGGATCGAGTCCTGCATCGGGTGAGGAGCCTGCCCCTCCCTCTGCCTATGTCTCTGCATCTCTTTCTTGTGTCTCTCATGAATAAATAAATAAAATCTTTTTTAAAAAATGGAGAACAAGGAAGGCAGACTGCAAGGACTAAAGGAGTAAGTAAGTCATCCAGCATAAGGCCTTGAGTACAGACCATACTGTTAAGACATTAATTGGTTTACCATAAAAGAAACTCGACAGTAGGCTCAAATAAACAGATGAATAGCTTTGACATGGATTTTGTTGTTTGATCATTCTAAGGCAAAGATATAAGGGTGATATGCTCAGGCACCTCCCAGTGAGAACAGCATATTGGCCAATCGGAATAGATTTTGGCTGGCAGGTTACAGCAGTGCAGAAAGGTGAATGAGCCTTGTTTTTAAGAACAGGGAGAAACTGAGAATGTTTATAGGAAAAAAGAGTTTAAAAAAAGCCAGTAAAGAGGCAGAGAGACACTAACATGATAAAGGAGATCACTGTCTGAAAAAAAATTTTTGAAAGAGGTTAAAAAATAATGGTACAGAGAGTTCAAGTGACAATTTAGTCATGGAAAGAGAAGAGATATATTTTTCCACTGTGATATAAAGGGGGGAAAAAGAGGTGAAGATACAGAGGAAAAAGAGGTTATGGGGAAAGAGTGACAGCAGAGCCATCTGAGGACAAGGGCAGAAGAGTTGCTGGAGCTCATGTTGGATGACATGTATAGGAGGTGCAGGGGTCATCTTTTTGAATGAGAGAGATGTCATAGGATTGGAAGTTGAAAAGTGTGGAAAATCTAAAACAGCTGCCATGAGGAATGCAATAAGAATTTAACAAGCAAAGAAAAAGGAAAGTTGCATTCTTTATTGACAAGTAGCATTAAGAGCCCAAATGAAGTTAGATAGCATAAATTTGCAGTGAGTAAGTCTGCACAATTTCATGACTTTCTGTAACACCAAGCAGTTTACATCATCTTATTGCCTCATCAATTGTTCCTCAATAAATACATTCCTTTTCAATTTCTTCCGAAATACTTTTAAATGAGTCCAGAAGTGAGTTAAAAATCCAATAATACATGATGAAAATTTATATAGCATAATACAAGAAAGATAAACATATTTAACCCAATAAAGCATGTTCAATTTTGCCTCTAACTACAATTTTTATCCTCATACTATTAGTGAATGATTAAATATTCTCATCTATTCCAGTAATATTACACAAAATATGCTCATATAATCATCGCAATAAATTAAAAAATACAGTCCATTTTTAAAAATATAAGTGATATTCATATTTTATTCCAGGTGTTAGAAAAAACTACATCTTGTAAATGAAATCAGACACATTATGTTTTTGTACATCCTATGAGCTAAGAATGATTTCTACATTTTTAAATGGTTGAAAAATCATAAGAGTTCATGACATGTGAAAAATTACATGAAATTTAAATTTCAGTGTTCATAAATAATTTTATTGGGACACACCCATGCTTATATTTTCAGATATTGTCAGTGGCTGCTTCTGCACAGCAAGGGCAACATTAAATAGTTGCAACAAAGACCATATGGTCCAGAGCCTAAAACATTTATTATCTGTCCCTTTGCAGAAAAAGTCTGCAGATTCCTGTCCTATTTATCCACTCAACCAACATTTACTGAACACCTACTATACATTAGGTACAATGTTAAGCATTTAGAAAATGTAAAGATGAAAAAGGGACACAGTTCCTAACCCTGAGGAGATTACAATCTCTCAATGGTAGTAAATTAGTACCATTTTATTGGTATTTTGAAAATTATAAAATCTGTTATATGGCAATGGACTCTCACAGCCCTGCATCCACCTTACATACTTTCCAGAAGAGAAAGCTAAAATGTCACATGTGTAAGGGGGCCTATTCATGGATCACAAAACAGACACAACAAAGTAGAAGCTAGAATCTGTCTTCTCATGCTGGCCCTTGTACCACCTTACATCCTTCATGTCAATAAACTGAGGATAATTTATTGAATCATAAAGTATATGTGAGAATTAGTAAGATAATGTGAATAAATTTTCTAAAAAGTACACTTTTAAAGCTATCAAAACTATGCAGATACCAGAAAGTATTACCATTGCAAAGTAATTGGGAAGAAGGGCATATGCACAATTAATACAAATAGAATATGTGAAGTATCACCAAAGGGTACAAATTAATTGCTGCTACAGTAATCCATTTCAGAAAAGATCACAATTCAGTGAGGGTGTCAAGAAAGATTTCATGACAATGACAACATTTGTGCTCAGCCCAGAGGGATAAGTAAGCAACCCTTTAATAACGGGTAAAGAAAATAATATTTTGTTTATTTTTTTTAATTTTTTTAAATTTATTTATGATAGTCATACAGAGAGAGAAAGAGAGAGAGGCAGAGACACAGGCAGAGGGAGAAGCAGGCTCCATGCACCGGGAGCCTGACGTGGGATTCGATCCCGGGTCTCCAGGATCGCGCCCTGGGCCAAAGGCAGGCGCCAAACCGCTGCGCCACCCAGGGATCCCTGTTTATTATTTTAATTAGTAAAATACTGAAGTTATCCATTCCTCAAAATAATTCTGCCATACCCCATTGTTTCATTGCAGTTTATCTACAAAATTATATCAAAATTAAAAGATGTGAACCTGTGTGCCACCTCTGTTAGTACCAAGAGGCCAGATGGGACAAGCTGCCACTCTACCCCTGCCACAAGGTAGGTACTAACCACTTGTTTCTTGCACCTTTTCCTGTAAGGCAGAACCAGCCTGGAGATCGTTCTCCATACAGCTAGTCAGGCAGTACCACATAAGGTAAAACCGGTCTGACAGCTCTAGACACTTAAGAAATTAAGTGGTTACCACCATATTGTACTTCAGAAGAACCTATGAAAAAAATGCATATTATTGCACTGGGAATATATCAATTTGCTTTACTCTGGTCTATTAATGGGAGACAAAACTATTTCCGACTGAATATGTGTACTCTTGACTACAAATGAAATCTACACTTACTCAGAGTTGAAATACCCTTAGGCAGATTCTGACAGCAACTTCATGTACATTCAGCCTTGGAATGTATTACATGATTATAATAACCCTGATTCTGAAGGTAAATTTAAGCAACTGTTTTTCATTATTCTCTGAGACTGTCCTTGGACTCATTATTTTTGCCATATCTTCATCAATCAGCTGTGTTACTAGTGGTAATCAGGATATTTTGACTCATTTAAACTTGTTCAACTTCCTATTGAAGTAGTATATTTCCTACTTCCCTAACTCACTCCGATTAAGCACAGGAGAGTGAGTTCAGATTGAGAAATTATTCATAAGACTTAACCAAATAAAAAGAATGATGTATGATATAAAATCTTAATATGTGCAAATATCCCATAAATTATTTTACTTTAACCAATTTAAAAAATAACTTCTACTATTCCAATTCATTATGACAGATTAACACCTCTTCAGCAACATCAAATATTTAATAGAATAATTGAGAATAAAGACTCAAATTCAATACAATATCCCTGTGTTATCAATGTATAATCTCATTCAAGATCACTGATACTCAATGTTGGAGTAGTTACTTGATTGCTGAAGAAAATTTCAAACTGCTCCATCCAGATCTTGACTTCAACACAGCTCATGTGCACTAATTTTTTAAAAATAAATTAGTGATAGTATGATTGTCACTGTATAAAATCCATACCACTGTAAAAAGCCATAGCTAATAAAGAGAATGCTGCTGTCAAAATCCAAAAGAAATACAATAGATTAGCTATATTACCAACAAATATTAAAATTATTTTGGTAAGTTATCATCATAATTATCCTAATATCTGGAATATTCACCACATATCTATTCAAATTTATTTAATAAACGAGTAAGTCAACAGCAATATTTTATTCCTTTCAGTTTACTCTCATGAGCTGTGCTCTTCTATTGTCAAAGTAATACATGAGACCGCTGCTGGATTGCCTCTTCATGTTACTCAACTTTTTTTATGGTTTGTATCTTCATATACTAGTAACTTTCCACCCAAACTAGATGAGAGTTCTTCTTTATTATTTTAGAAATAGTTTCATTATGAAATGTTACAAGCATAAGGACAATTATAGGGAGTCATAAAATGTACACCAAACTCCATGAAGTCTATTTTTTTTGCCATATTGGACTTAGATTATTAAGCATTTAAATATTACTAATAGGGACATCTGGGTGGCTCAGCAGTTGAGCATCTGCCTTCGACTCATGGCATGATCCTGGAGTGCTGGGATCGAGTTCCACACCAGGCTCCCTGCATGGAGCTTGCTTCTCTCTCTGCCTATGTTTCTGTGTCTTTCATGAATAAATAAATAAAATCTTTATAAATAAATAAATAAATAAATAAATAAATAAATAAATAAAACCAATAAAGTCATAGTCCTCTGCAATCTTGTTCTCTCTCCCTCCCAAGAGATAACGTTTATTCAAATCTGGGTTTGTCTTTTTCAAAGTTTTCAAGACTATATTTATATGACTGTAGTAGATGTATCCCTAGATATCATACATTCATTTTGAAATGAATAGACTCCTGCAGGAGTCTCTATGCCCTGCATTTCTTCCTCACCCCTAATAAACCAGAGTTAGCTTCAAAAGGAAAGAGTAAATTAGAAGCTTCAGAGGAGTTTGTGGCAATGATGGTAGAAAGAACCTTTGTTCTTTTCATGGCAGGTGTCTGGAGAAGCAAGCCAATTTCTAAAATACCTCCTTAATGGAGAGGAAAGAAGCTGGCTGGCAGCATGTGGATGAAGGCAAATACTGCCTGTTGCCACCCAACCAAGTCTCCTGCAGTTCTGAAGTTACATAGTTTTGTATTTCCCTTCATCCCTGAGACTAAGCCCTTCAGGCCCTTTAAAGGACCTTCTGGTAAGATAAGAGTACCAAGTGCATGAGTGTGCTCATCATGCCTCATCATAAGGAGGATGAACATGCTAAGGTGGCAGACAGAGAAAGTTTTATCTCAACAGATGAGATACTGGATAGATGCCAACAGCCAAGGTCAGCCATGCTCCCCAATGCCATCATGTAAAAGTACACTTATTTGCTTTGAATGAAAAAATTCTAAGTTTACCCAGAATTCACTATGTGTTCTATCACAGGGATTGAAACAGAGTTTTTTAAAAAGTTAAAAATATTATTTTTTTCACACCTGGGTAAATGATAATATTATAACCACTATGTGCACATTTACAATACTCAGCATCTCAGTTTTAAAATATCTCCCCTCAAATCACTTAGTTAACAAGGTTAAGTTTAAATGTTCTTAGTTGGAAATAATTAACCTACTGACAGCACTTTTTATTTTGTAATCCCTACACCCAGTATGGGGCTTGAACCCACAACCTGAACATTAAGAGTCACACACTCTTCTGACTGAGCAAGCCAGACACCCCAACCTATTGACAAAAGTAAAAAGAACTGCTTCTAAAGGTGGTTAATGGGACATTAAACTTACAGAGCACAGATTACTGAATTATCCTTATACCTTAAGAATTTGCCTTGAATAAGAAAAATGTAAGTAACATATTCATTGGTTTCAAAATCACAAGTCAATTAAAAACTATAAATAAGACTGATCCTCATTAAGAAAGTACATTTCTGGCATTCATAGCCTATATATAAGAAACCTTTGAACCTAAAATCAGAACTATGGATTCAATTCTTGTATGTGCAGTTACTGCTGTGTGAATTTGGATTAGTCACTTAGACTCTGCATTTCAGTTTCTATAAAATAGAAACTATGCCACAGGATTCTTGTTAGAATGGTTTTTATGTGACTCATTCTTAGGAGTCATTCTCATGCCTATTATATATTAAGCACTGACTATATATATTAAAAATAGAAAATTAAGCCATTGATCCCTGTCCTCAATAAATTCAGAGTATGGTAGAGGAAACAGACAGCTAAGACTTATAATGTCAGTTAGTACTTCCTATATGTGAGGTTATGAGAGAAAATAAAAGAAAAAGAAGCACTGAAGAGAAAGCTTAGAGCAGTGGATTAAGAATGGGTAAGATTCAGAAAGGTGACGTCTAAGAAGATTCCTAAAAGATGGGATTCATACCACACCACTTCATCACCTCTAAAAATCAATTAAAATTCTTAAAGAAAAAAATGGAAAAGACTAATGATCAAAATTGATAAATAAGTGAAAGACTATACCTATACTATATCTATATAAAATAAATTCAATTTAAAATCTCATTCAAGGGGCATCTAGCTGGCTCAGTCAGTGAAGTGTATGACTCTTGATCTCAGGGTCATGAGTTCAAGCCCCACATGGGGGTGCAGAAATTACTTAAATAAGTAAAACTTACAAAAAAAAAATAAAGTCCATTCAAAAATCACAGTTTATGGTGGAGTTGAAATTAGCCAACAAAATTCAATTAGACCACTAAAATGCAAACTAATGTTGCACCTCCTAGATTCCTAGCAGTGTTTAAAGAAAAGCAGGTGTTGGGCAGCCCCGGTGGCTCAGTGGTTTGGCGCTGCCTTCAGCCCAGGGTGGGATCCTGGAGACCCGGGATTGAGTCCCATGTCGGGCTCCCTGCATGGAGCCTGCTTCTCCCTCTGCCTGTGTCTCTGCCTCTCTCTATCTCATGAATGAATAAATAAAATCTTTAAAGAAAAAAAAAGAAAAGCAGGTGTTAATTTTAAAAATTATAATTCATATTTTTACCCTCAAGGAATTATACCATTCTAGTCAATAAGATTTATATACATGAAATAATTCAAAATATAAAATAAGTTTGTATATAATACAATGCCAAAAAGACATTATATAAAATAAGTGGTCAGAAAGTAAGGAGAAACAGAGCTGTCAGGATTTACTGAGGAAGGCTGTAAGGGAAGATGTGGCAACTAGAAAAGGACTCATCAGCTATAAATAAATCATGTGAAAGGAGAGTGGTAGTCCAGGTAATTGACTTGATGAGGCCCACAGCAAAACTGCATGGAATATGTCACAGAAAAATACAATAGACCAAGGACAGTTAGATTTAGGTATTGATAATCATGAATTAGAATAATCATGGACATATTCTTGATGCCAAAGAAAGAATCCGTGAACTCAAGATCAGGAAGATTTTCATTAAATCATGGAACCAACTTTTTTTTTTTTAGTATCACAATTAGATGTTTAAGTCCACAACAAAAAATTGAGAGAAACAAAAGTGCTTCAAGGTGTTCCCTAAGAGAGATGTAACACTCCAAGAGTCAACCTAGAATATAGATTCAGATTTCTCTGGGACTCCTCCCTAGCTGCCCTTCAGATAAATGCCACAAAAAGCATTTTGACAGAAAAACTTTTCTCATTATAGCTATACCATATTTGAAACAAATACATTTCCATAAAACATTTTGTAATGAACCCACTGTTTCAATATCATGATAACATGCCTGTATGTTTATGTTCATTCTCAGCTAATGCATTTGTCTGCCATTAGGAAAGCATGAATAGAATGTTATATATGATGTGTATTATATGTACATTTTAATTGGACCACTTTGTAAAAATGTTTTAACTTATCAGTAAAACTTTCCAACCTGGCAAATTATACCACACATCCAAACTAGAGGGAAAAAAAAAAAACCTGTCTCCTATAATGTTTGAGGAGAATGCTCACTAGAACTAAAACTCCAAAAGAGACTGGAAATCCCATCGGTTTCATAGTTCTAACTAACTGAGAATCTCTGAGGTCACACATCTGGAATGAATTCCAAGTGATTCATCCCATGTAAAGTGGAGATTTAGCAATGAGATTTATAACATCAAATGGAAACTATACACAAAAGTTAATATTGCTGTAAACAATTCTAGTCTGAAATTGTTCAACATACATCCTTGAAACTGAGTTTGTAGTTTTTGTACCAAATGGGTGATGGGTAGTAAGGAGGGCACTTATGATGAGCACTGGGTATTATATGTAAGTGATGATTCACTAAATTCTACCCCTGAAACCAATTTCACCATATACGTTAGCTAACTAGAATTTAAACAAAAACTTGAAATTAAAAAAATCAAAGCAAAACTAAAAGCATGTTAATACCAATTTATCAAAACAGTACCAGATTTTCTGAATTATTTTCAATTATAAATTAGACAATTTGGCACAATAGTTGTCAAGTGTTTAAAAAATTTTATTGGGATTTTTTGGTCATAGTTTCATTTCATTAGCAGCAAAACATCTCTACCAAACCACTCTTAAATTCATTTTTCTTAATGTTCCAGATAACTCTGCTGTCACCATGGCAGTCTTATTCTTTTTTGTGTGGATTACATATATATTACCTTCTTCTTCCTATATTTAAAATCTCAGTTAATGGCTGTGACCCAATCACTTCTGTCATCTGGATTAGAAATTTCATTCTTAACCTTTCTCTTCCTCATCTCTTCATTTAAATGGTCACCAAGTACCAGATTGAGGGTATCTGACTATGACATTTGCCATACAATTGATCAATCACACTGCTTGATTTGTCTGACCAGGCTAATAAGGTTTGTGTATCTTTCTCCTACATAGTTCTATGTACTTTTCCCCCCAAAGCTACACAATTGAAAAGGTAATGACTTTCTCAAGTAGATTTAACACTAGACCTTCAAAATTCTGATATCTTTTTGCCTTTAATATTCGAATAGAATGGCTTTAGCCCCACTTTATGTATTTCTTAGCCATTTAATTATAAAAAAGAAATGCTCAGGGTTCCTGCAAGATGGCAAACTCCTACAATTTATTGGTTCCCTGCCCCAACCAACTGTTGATGCCACAGAAATAAAGTGCATCTGAAGAAATAAAGGAAAGCCTGTGAGGAGCCCCTGTAGAGCCTGGGAGCAATTACAAACTTGGGTGTAGCATAGGGGACAAACAATTGCTTGGGCAGAAAGCTTAGCATACAATGTAGATATAGGTTAAGGGAAATTTTTCTAGTTTTTTTTTTGTTGTTGTTGTTGTTGTTGTTGTTGTTTTTTACTTGCTGCCACCTTAACCTACCTGTTGTCACACTGGGATAGAAAAACCACAGTATCAGCCGAACACCACAGGGGAAACATTAAAATAGTCCTTTGGGGGTGCCTGGGTGGCTCAGTTGGTTAAACATCTGCCTTTGGCTCAGATCATGATTTCAGGGTCCTGGGATTGAGCCCTGAGTCAGGCTCCCTGCTCAGCAGGGAAACTGCTTCTCCCTCTCCTCCTTCTCCCTCCAATCCTGCTCACACTTTGTCTCTCTCAAGCAAATAATTTTTAAAAATAGAAGAACAAGACAAGAACAGCGGATAACAGTTGCAAGTGAACTAAAATTCCTCTGCCTCTCCCCCTCCGGACCATAAAGGAAATATCGATGGAAGTCAAAAGAGAAAAATCTTCTATAGAAAGCAGTATAATAATAATCATAAAAAAAGAGAGTAGGAGGAAGTTTTGAGGTGATGAATATGTTTATGGCATAGGCTATGATAATGGTTTCTTGAACGTATACTTATTTCCAAACTCATGTTGTGTATATATATATATTTTTATGTTGTATATATTAAATGTGTACGTCTTTTTACATAGCAATCATATCTCAATAAGGTAATTTTTAGAAAGAAGAACAATAAAAAGAAAAAGAAGAAAGCAATAATCCAAGCCATCTGAAGAAATAAGTCAAGTTTAAAGGAAAAATAATCAGCTTGACTGATTCACCAGCTACATTATAAAGATAATGATATGGAATTGTTTCCTCAAAATGTTTAAAGAAAATAATTTTAATCCTAAAAGTGTATATTTAGTCAAACTATCATTTAAATGTAAGATTGAAATCAAGATAATCTCATACATACCAGGCCTCAAGACATTTTTTACACAAGGCTTTTTGGAAGCTTTCTTGGAAGTATTCCAAAAAGAAGAGAAATAAATTATGAAGCATAAGGCACTATAAGATATTTGGAAAATAGATGAATAATAATTTAATAAAGTTTAGAGTTTTTTAAGAGACAAAAACATGAAAGCATATTTAAAACAATATAGAACCAAAACTCTGGGTACCACCACCACAGAAGTGGAATGGGAAAAGTTACAGAGAACAATAGAAGAGGTAAGTATGCTAAAGGACTATACATCCTGGAAAAAGAGTCATATGGATATTGATAATTTCAAGTCTTTGAAAAGACAAAGTAAAAATAAAATGGATCTAGGGATGCCTAGGTGGCTCAGCGGTTGAGCATCTGCCTTTGGCTTAGGGTGTGATCACGGGTCCAGGGATTGAGTCCCACATCAGGCTCCCTGCGATGAGCCTGCTTTTCCTCTGCCTCTGTCTCTCATGAATAAATAAATAAATAATCTTAAAAAAATAAAAATAAAAAAAACTGGACCTTAATATATTAGGCATAATCACTAGAAAATAAAAATAAAATGGAGGATTTCAAATCAGCAAAAGGAGATTAAATCTATCCAATGGAACACAAGGAAGAAGCAAAAAAGAAACCTATTAATAACGCAAATAGGAAAAAAAACATGTCAGAAAGGTGTTCTAATGGAATAAAAATACAAATGTAAATAAGGTTAACCTCACAAACCAAAAGAGAGATTATCAGACTACATTTTATTATATATTTATCAATATGTTGTCATCAAATGCCATTTTCATTTTTTTAATTTAAAGTTAGTTAACATGTGGTGTATTATTAGTTTCAGAGGTAGAATATAGTGATTCACCAATTGTATATATAACACCCAGTGCTCATTACATGAAGTGCCTTAATGCCCATTCGAATTCATCCATCCACTCACCTCACTTCCAGCAATCCTCAGTTTGTTTTCTGTAGTTAAGAGTCTCCTATGGTTTGCCTCTGAACTGGGGTCTGCAGGGAGAGGCCGCTGCCAAAAAGGCCTGGTCAAATCCTCAGGTGTACAAGGACATCAAGATCGGGAACAAGCCGGCGGCCGCATCCACATGCTGCTGCGTTTAGACGTTGTTGCCCTGACAGCAGGCCTGCTCTCCATGGCCAGCTCTGGCCCCAACACCAATGGCTCCCAGTTCTTCCTGACGTGTGACAAGATGGATTGGCTGGATGGCAAGCACGTGGTGTTCGGGGAGGTCACGGAAGGTCTGGATGTCCTGCGGCAGATCGAGGCCTAGGGCAGCAAGGACAGGAAGCCGCAGCAGAAGGTGATCATCGCAGACTGCGGGGAGTACGTGTTGAGTAAATCAGATCACCAAGCAGCGCGCAGAGCATGATCCTACCTAAACTACCCGTAGCGTCTACCTGGGTATTTTTATATCTGTTTTTATCCTATTTTATTTTTCCCTCCCTTCCCCTATGTTCATCTGTTTTGTTTTTTAAATTCCACAATGACTGAAATCATATGGTATTTGTCCTTCTCTGGCTGACTTATTTTGCTTAGCACAATACCCTCTAGTTCCATCCATGTCATTGTAAATGGCAAGATTTCATTATTTTTTGATGGCTAATATTCCATTATTTATATATCATATATAAAATGATCTCCTTTATATCCATTCATCTGTCAATGGACATCTGGGCTTTTTCCATAGTGTGGACATTGCTGCTATAAATATTGGGGTGCATTGCTCCTTTGAATCACTGTGTTTGTATTCTTTGGATAAATACCTATTAGTTGCAATTGCTGGGTGATAGAATAGCTCTATATTCACGTTTTGGGGAACCTCCATAGTGTTTTTCAGAGTGACTGCACCAGCTTGCATTTCAACCAACAAGAGGGTTTATTTTTCTTCATATCCTCACCAACATCTATCATTTGCTGAGTTGTTAATTTTAGCCATTCTGATCAGTGTGAGGTGGTATCTTACTGTGGTTTTGATTTGTATTTCCCTAATGATGAGTGATGTGTAGCATTTTTTATGTGTCTGTTGGCCATTTGTATGTTTTCTTTGAAAAAATGTCTGTTCACATCTTCTGCCCATTTCTTGACTGAATTTTTTATTTTGGGGGTGTTGATTTTGGTAAGTTCTTTATAGATTTTGGGTACTAGCCCTTTATCTGTCATTTGCAAACACCTTCTCCCATTTGTGGGTTGCCTTTTAGTTTTGTTGACTGTCTCCTTTGCTGTGCAAAACCTTTTACCCTGATGAAGTCTCAATAGTTCATTTTTGCTTTTCTTTCCCTTATCTCTGGAGACATGTCTAGCAAGAATTTGCTGTGGCCAAGGTCAAGGAGGTTGTTGCCTATGTTCTCCTCTAGGACTTTGATGGATTCCAGTCTCACATTTAGGTCTTTCATGCTAGCTAATCAGATCCAACAGTACATTAAAAGGATTATTCATCATGATCAAGAGGGATCTATTTCTGGGATGCAAGGGCGGTTCAACATTCACAAATCAATCAACATGATACATCACATTAATAAAAGAAAGGATAAGAGCCATATGATCCTCTTAATAGATGTAGAAAAAGCATTTGACAAAATATAGCACCCTTTCTTGATAAGAACACTCAACAAAGTAGGGATAGAGGGAACATATCTCAACATCTTAACAGCCATATACAAAAGACCCACAGCAAACATCATCCTCAGTGAAGGAAACCTGAGAGCTTTTCCCCTAAGGTCAGGAACATGATAGGGATGTCTACTCTCACCACTGTTGTTCAACATAGTACTTGGAAGTCCTATCCCCAGCAATCAGAGAAAGGCATCTAAATTGGCCAAGAGGAAATCAAACTTTCACTCTTTGCAGACAAAATGATACTCTATGTAGAAAACCTGAAAGACCACCAAAAAATTGCTAGAACTCATACAGCAATTCAGCAAAGTTGCAGGATATAAAGTGAATGCACAGAAGTCTGTTGCATTTCTATACACCAACAATGAAGCAATAGGAAGAGAAATCAAGGAATTAATCCTATTTACAATTGCACCAAAAATCATAAGATAGTTAGGAATAAACCTAACCAAAGAGGTAAAAGATCTGTACTCTCAAAACTACAGAACACCTATGAAAGTAATTGAAGATGATACAAAGAAATGGAAAACATTCCATGTTCATGGTTTGGAAGAACAAATATTGAAATGTCTCTGCTACCCAGAGAAATCTACACATTCAATGCAAACCCTATCAAAATAACACCAGGATTTTTCACAGAGCTGGAACAAACAATTCTAAAATTTGTATGAAACCAGAAAAGACCCCAAATAGCCAAAGTAATGTTGAAAAAGAAAACCAAAGCTGGAGGCATCAAAATTCCAAGCTTACAGCTGTATTATAAAGCTGTAATCATCAAGACAGTATGGTCCTGGCACAAAAGCAAACATATAGGTCAATGGAACAGAATAGAGAACTCAGAAATGGACCCACAACTATACGTATGGTAAACTAATCTTTAACAAAGCAGGAAAGAATATCCAATGGAAAATGACAGTATCTTCAACAAATGGTATTGGGAAAATTAGACAGCCATATGCAAAAAAATGAAACTGGACCAATTACTTACACTTTACACAAAAACAGATATCATTTTTTTTAAAGAATGCAAAAAGCTAAAGATGAGGAGACCTTTTTAAAACATATCAGGTAAGTCTAAACTAAAAGCAACAACAGCAATTTTAATGTAAGACAAAATTTAAACCAAAACAAAAATTATTATGAGAGATGAAAGAAATATTATGTATTAATAAAAGGAAAAAAGAGATCAAGAATATACATTGATCATGAACACAAATATGTCTAATAAAAAAAGCTTCAAACATATATAGAAAATACTGACAGAGCTACTGGTACAAATGGATAATTAAATATGTTTATAATTTTGACATCGCCCTGTAAATAAACTCATAAAATAAACAATAAAAGCAATTAGTAAAGGTATAGAAGTTGTGAATAACTCATAATGGACCCAAATCAATATATTTACAAAGGATTAATATTCAATGAGCAGTATATTAGTCAGTTCAAGCTGCCATAACAAAATGCCACACCGGATGTTTTAAATACCAGCCATTTATTTTCAAATAGTTTTGGAAGCTAGAAGTCCATGATTAAGGTACCAGCAAATTTGATTTCTGATAAAATCTCTTATTAGTTTATAGACAACTACCTTCTTGGTGTGTCTTCACATAGCCTTTCTTCTGTGCATATGAGGACGATGGAGAAAGAGCACATGAGAGCAAGTTCCGGTACCTCTTCATCTTATTAGAACGCTGGTCCTATTGGATTAGGGCCCACTTGATATCAATTAACTTTAATTACCGGGATCCCTAGGTGGCGCAGTGGTTTAGCGCCTGCCTTTGGCCCAGGGCGCGATCCTGGAGACCCAGAATTGAATCCCATGTCGGGCTCCCAGTGCATGGAGCCTGCTTCTCCCTCTGCCTGTGTCTCTGCCTCTCTCTCTCTCTCTCTCTGTGTGACTATCATAAATAAATAAAAATTTAAAAAAATTAAAAAAAAACTTTAATTACCTCCATAAGGCCCTATTCCAAATACAGTCTCATTGGGGCTTAGGAATTTAAGAATGGGGAGAGGAGACACAATCCAACCATAACAGGTTTAAGTATATATTTCTTTTTGAGCACATATGAAACATTTTTATTGATCTATAATGTTTTAGACCACAAGAAATATATAAACAAAATCCAACTAGTCAGCCTAATTAAGACTAAATTTTAAGGATGCCTGGGTAACTCAGCGGTTGGGCACCTGCCTTCAGCCCAGGTCGTGATCCCAGGATCCGGGATCGAGTCCCGCATCGGGCTCCCTGTGAGGAGCCTGCTTCTCCCTCTGTCTGTGTCTCTGCCTCTCTCTCATTCTCTGTGTCTCTCATGAATAAATAAATAAGCCTTTAAAAAAAAGACTAATTTTCTATTCATTACTCAATACAATTAGAAATTTTCATCAAAATGATAGATAATATAAAATCTTGTGTGTCAAATCAATAATATGCTCCTAAATAATCTTTTGGCTAAAGAACAACTAATAAAGAAAATTTTTAAATACTTAAAACAATTAAGATACTATATGCCAATATTTGTGTGACCCAACTGAAGCTATAATTAGAGGTAAATTTATAGCTTCAAAAGTATTTATCAGAAAATAGATAATATTTAAAAATAATAAGGTATGCATTCACCTCCAGAGCTCATAAACTTACAAATAAGAGAACACCCAAAAGAAAAAGAAAAAAAGGAAATAACTAAAATAAAGGTATCAATTAAATATAAACAACAAACAGGGATCCCTGGGTGGCGCAGCGGTTTAGCGCCTGCCTTTGGCCCAGGGCGCGATCCTAGAGACCCGGGATCGAATCCCACGTCGGGCTTCCGGTGCATGGAGCCTGCTTCTCCCTCTGCCTGTGTCTCTGCCTCTCTCTCTCACTGTGTGCCTATCATAAATAAAATAAAATAAAAATTAAAAATATATATATATAAACAACAAACAAAATAAAATATTGGGAGAGAAAAAGATTAACAAAACCAAAAGTTGGTTCTTTGGGATCCCTGGGTGGCGCAGCGGTTTGGCGCCTGCCTTTGGCCCAGGGCGCGATCCTGGAGACCCGGGATCGAATCCCACGTCGGGCTCCCGGTGCATGGAGCCTGCTTCTCCTTCTGCCTATGTCTCTGCCTCTCTCTCTCTCTCTCTGTGTGACTATCATAAATAAATTAAAAAAAAAAATTAAAAAAAAAAAAAAGTTGGTTCTTTGAAAAAGTAGGACAGACCTCTGTTAAGATATATCAAGAAAAAGTAAAATGATACATGTGAACAAATACAGAATGGAAAAAGGGATATAACTACAAATACAATGGCAATTAAAATAACAATGTAATAATGTATAATAATTTCTATAACGTTTCTTATGCTAATTTTATGGCCCTTAGTATATTAAAGGCAAATAAATTTTGCAACCTAAACACAATGAATAAATTTATGAAAAATTTAAAATACCAAACTTCATACAAGAAGAAAGAGAAAGTGTGAATATAGGGTAATAACCATTAAAGACATTTACACAGTAATAAAATACTCCTTACACAAAAATCAAAATCCCCAAACCTAGATAGTTTCATAAGTGAATTTTTACAAAACTTTGAAAAAGTAAATAATTCTCAGGAAAGCTCTCCCATTCACACAATGAGGCTGGTATATCCTTATTTCAAGTTAGGATAAGCATTAGAAGAGAAAATTCTAAGACATGCTCCCTTATCAATGTACATGAGAAAATCTGAAATCTCCATTAGCTAAATAAATCCAATAATGGTTTTAAAATACCTTGTTCAAATAGGGTTTATACCAGAGTAAAAGGGTATTTGAACATCAGAAAAGTCTTCAATATAATTCACTATAATAATGAATAGAAAAGGAAAAAAATAGACAATTACCTATAGGAGAGAAAAACAAAAAAACATTAATGGTTAAATATATATTTCAAATAAAAATTCTTAGAAAGATATGAAAAAAAGAGCTCTTCCTTAACTTGATGAAACCCATACTAAAAAGAAAATCCTACATTATGTATTATATTCTGTAGTAAGCTTTCATACACATTCCTAATTAAGCTCAAAAATAAGACATGTCTACCATAGGCAATGCTTATTAACATGGTTTCAGAACTCTTAGTCAATATGGAAAACATAAAAAATAAGTAAGGCATGATCTGCAAATGACATTTATTTACATTTCTATGTAAATGATCTTATTTATAGAAAACCCAGCAGAATCAAGAGACATTTAGAACAAGTTAAAATGTTCATTAAGGCTACCAGAAACAAAGTCAACTTACAAAAAATTCTTTTTATACAAAAAAATAACAGAAAATTGGTAATATATAGTATTTTAAAAGAAAACTATTAAAAACTATATTTTAAATATTAACCTAAAAATATTATCAATTATTCTTCAGTGAAGCTGTTAAAAATATTAACATAAAAATAATATACAAGATCTTTAAAATAAAGATTTTAAACTGTTGAAAGATGTAGAAAGTACCTAAATAAATGGATGTATGTAATGTATATGGGCAAGACAACTTTGGAGAAAAGATAACGATTCATAAAAATTCCAGCTGTTTTTTTTTTTTTTTTTTAAGATCAGGTACAATGAAAAATTCATGAGGGAAAACAAAGATTCATAAGTAGCTAAGCTAATTTCCTAAAATAATAGTAAAAAAGAGGTCTTGCCATATAAGTATTAGACATATTACATATTACATATTACAAAGCCACATGCTAGAAACAGAAAAGTAGGTCAATTATCAAAAAATTATCAAGGGTCCAGAAATAGAGCCATGTATAGAAATAGAGAATGAAACTTGATCAAGATAGTATCACAAAACAGCAGAGAAAGGATAAACTATTTAGTAAATGGTACAGGGAATATTGGCTCACTGTATGAAGAAAAATAACATGAACCTTTATCTTAAACTATAAACAAGAATGTTCTCCACATATGTTAAAGACATAAATGCATGAAGTTAAACTTTATGGAAAAGAAATTTATAGACTATATCTTTATGACTCAACTGGTATGTAAAAATCTTTCTTAAAAATCCAAGAAACGTATGATCACTATGTCAAAACTTCATGGAATTGTAAAGCCCTACATTAATAAAGAAGACAGATCTCAAATCAAAAGTCTAACATTACACTTAAAGAAACTAGAAAAAGGAGATGAAAACTAAGCCAAAAGTTAGCAGAAGGAAGGAAATAATAAAGATTAGAGCAGAGATAAATGAAATAGAGAATAGAAAAAACAAGATGAAAATCAAAGAATATAACAGTTAGTTTTTTGAAATAATCAACAAAATTGACCACCAGTTGGTTAGATCAACTTAAAAAGAGAGAGAGAGAGAGAGAGAGAGAGATGAGATTCAAAGAACTAAAATCAGAAATTAAAGAGGGGACATTACAATCGATGTAACAGAAATACAAAGGATCACAAGAAACTACTTTGAACAATTATATACCAAAGAACTGTATAACCTAGAGGAAATGAATATATTTCTTAAACATAAAAACAAAAATAACCAAATCATGAAGAAATTAAAAAAACTAAAATCTATAACTAATAAGGAGATAGAAATTGTTCTGAAAAGCCCAGGTTCTGATGACTTCATTGGAGAATTCTTACCAAATACTTGAAGAAAAATAAGTAAAGAAAAATTAACTTAAAGCAAACCAGATAAGGGGCTATATCAAACTTTAAAAATTTCTGCACAACAAAGAAAACAATCAACAAAGTAAAAAGGCAAGTGAGAGAAGAGGAGGAGATATTTCAAATAATATATCTCGTAAGGGATTAATGTTCAAAATACATGAGGAGGGATCCCTGGGTGGTGCAGCGGTTTGGCGCCTGCCTTTGGCCCAGGGCACGATCCTGGAGACCCGGGATCGAATCCCACGTCGGGCTCCCGGTGCATGGAGCCTGCTTCTCCCTCTGCCTGTGTCTCTGCCTCTCTCTCTCTCTCTCTCTCTCTCTCTCTCTCTCTCTGTGACTATCATAAATAAATAAAAATTTAAAAAAATACATGAGGAACTCAAAAACTCAATAGCAATAACAAAAGCAGATAACCCGTGTTTGAGATGGGCAAAAAACTTGAGCATACAATTCTCCAACAAGATATATAAATGGCCAACAAGCATATGAAAAGATGCTCAAGATCACAAATCATTAGAGAATACAAGTCAAAACCATAATAAGAAAACACTTCACACCCATGAGGATGGCCACCATCAAAGAATAGAAAATAACAAATGTTGGTTTGGATGCAGAGAATTTGGAACCCTTGTACACTGTTGGTGAGAATGAAAAATGTACAGCTGCTATGGAAAACAGTATGGTGCTTCTTCAAAAAATTAAAATAGGGCGGGGCAGGAGGGCAAAAAAAATTAAAATATAATTACCATGTGATCCAACAATCCCATTTGGGGTATATATCAAAAAAAATCAAAGCAGAATATTGAAGAGATATTTCCATATCCAGGTATATTACATTATGCACAATAACCAAGAGGTAAAAACAACTCAAATGTCCATCAACAGATGAATGAATAAAGAAAACATGGTATTAAATTGAATATTACACAGCCTTAAAAGAGAAGATCTTGTCACGTGCTATAACATGGATGAAACTTAAGAGCATTATACTACCTGAAACAAAAGGAAAAATACTATACAGTTCCACTCATATAAAATATTTAAAGTAGTCAAAATCATGGAAACATAAAGCAGAAAAGGGACTGCCAAGGGCTAGCGAGATGGAATATGGGGAATTAGTGTTTAATGGACATAATGTTTTAGTTCTGTAAGATGAAAAATATCTGGAGATCTATTGTACAGTAACATGAATATATTCATCACTATTAAACAGTATGCTTAAAAATGTTTAAGATGGTAAGTTTGTTATTGATTATAACTGTAACTAACTAGACCCCAAGACCTGACCTTTATTGCCCACCTCCCGCTTATACTTATTGACCTGTGTCCCACATTTTTCCTTAAGCTCTTCTTTCCAGTTTATCTCTTAACTCAGGCAAATAGAAACTGAAACCACCCAGAGTGGTAGCCATTGCCCTGGCAAGACTCCCAGCCAGCCCAGACCACCCATGCCAGTTTGAGATTAACCTCTGACTCACGCCTATGCAGATGGACTATGGAGTGATCTCCAGAGTGACCGATGACAACCTTTACATCTTGATGATACTAAAATTTACCCCCAAGGAAGAGCCACAGCCTCATTTACATAACATACAATGGATTTATAGGCATCTTCCAAGATGCCTACTTCTACATATGATGACAAGGCTTCCCTATTGAAATATTTAATCTAACCCTAAATAAAAGGAATGCATTCACCCTTGCTGGGGAATCATGGCTTGGAAGTTACTCCCTGTGATCTTATTTGCTGCAAGTAAGTTTTCTTTGGGCAACAATTCAACCTGGTACAGTTTCTGATTCACCAAGGACCAAACTCACATTTGTTCAATTACATAACCACAACTAAAAATAAAATAATTTTAAAAAGCTTTGTGGAACTAACTAGATCAAAATTAAAGAGTTTAGTTCAGGGACACCTGGGTGGCTCAGTGGTTGAGTGTCTGCCTTCAGCCCAGAGCATGATCCCGCAGTCCCGGGATCCAGTCCCACATCAGGCTCCCTGCATGGAGCCTGCTTCTCCCTCTGCCTATGTCTCTGCCTCTCTCTATGTCTCTCATTAACAAATAATTTTTTTAAAAAAACTTAAAAAAAAGATTTCAGTTCAATAAAAATCAACTTGAAGTCAACAGAGTAAAGAAGATGTTTGCAATTTTGAAAAACCACAAAGGATCACTATTTAAAATACACAAAGAACCTTTGCAAATCAAAAAGACAAAGACAGGAAGTCCAATGAAAAACAAAGATATGCATAAACAATTGCAGAATACGAAGCCATAATTCCATAAGCCTAAGGGTGCATGAAGTGAGACTTTAACTTATTAATATTTCTTCATAATCAAAGATATGTGACTAAGCAATTAGGTACCATTTTACAGTATCAGAATGGCTAAAATTAGAAAATTTGGGGGCATGTGGGTGGCTCAATTGGTTAAAGCATCCAACTCTTGGGTTTGGCTCAAATTATAATCTCAGGGTCATAGGACTGAGCCTCACATAAGGCTCCATGCTCAGCGCAGTCCGCTTGTCCCTCTCCCTCTGCTTCTCCCCCTGCTTGTGTACTCTCTTTCTCTCTCTCTCTCTACCTCTCTCAAATAAATAAAATCTTTTTTTTTTTAAAGAAAGTGTTGATGAAGCCAACCGAGGAAACAAACACTTGCATATTCTACAACCATTCTTGAGAGTAACCTGGAAGAACATACTAAAATTACTTAATGGAATTATATAGGCATAAACTCTGAATGCAGCAACCTTATTTTGTGATATATATCCAAAAAACAAGAACAAAAACCCCTCTTGATCAGCTCACTACAGGAGCAGACAGGGTATTCACCAAACTTCGTATAAACAGTTAAGTGTGGTAAATACATACAATGAAATACCTTGTAGGGATTAGAAACAACAAAATATATATACATACAACAATACAAAAAGATCTTTAAAATATAATGTTTAACAAGACAAGAAACAACAAATGTTGGCAAGGATGTGGAGAAAGGGGATGATGATTCCCATTATCTTACACTGTTGATGGGAATGCAAGCTGCTGCAGCCACTCTGGAAAACACTATGGAATTTCCTCAAGAACTTAAAAATAGAGCTATCCTACAATGCAGTAACTGTACGACTAGGTATTCTCCTACCCACTACTAGGTATTTACCCCAATAATACAAATGTAGTGTTCCGAAGGGGCACCAGCACCCCAGTGTTCATATCAGCAATGTCCACAGTTTGGGTATCAAACTGTGCAAAGAGCTGAGATATCCATTGACAAATGAATGGATAAAGAAGATTACACACACACACACACACACACACACACACAGGGATGCTACTCTGCCCCGGGTGGCTCAGTGGTTTAGCGCCACCTTCAGCCCAGGGTGTGATCCTGGAGACCCGGGATGGAGTCCTACTTTGGGCTCCCTGCACAGAGCCTGCTTCTCCCTCTGCCTCTCTCTCTCTCTCTCTCTCTCATGAATAAACAAATAAAGTCTTTTTAAAAAAAGGAATTTGAATGAGAGTAGTTTAGTTGGGAAGCATAAGCAACACTGGTAAAGAATGAAAAATTAGTATCAAGAGAAGAATGCATCCCATAAAGGCTCCACTATTATGACACCAAGATTCCACAGTGAGCAATTAAAGCTTAATCCCAGAATAAAACTCTGAGAATTTATGTAAAAAATAGACCTGAAAATTGTCCAGCTCTAGGAAAGAGGGAGCTCAGATTTTCATATGCCCACTTATGAGAGTCACTAATTGAGAGCCACCCTTTAGAAATTGATCATTCATTGGCATTTCCAGTCTGTCTTGTGTATAGGCAGCTCTCTACAGTTGCAGAAAAAAAGAGCCTTAGTCACAGATGCAAATACTAGCAGTCATAAATGAGCAGGATTTCCCAGAGATATGGATGGGGACCTGAGTATATCTACTATAGCCCATCCCTTGCACTAATCAGATGTACTTTACCCTCGTGTTAATTTAGTTAGTACTTCAAATTGGTACCCAGTCACAATTTTGATTTAAAAAGAAAAGAACTTCTAGCTTAATATTGGTATAAGCTACTGTCTTGGCTGGCTATTGCAGTTGGTCCCAAGGCCACAACTGATATTCAGCATCCCCCTTTTCCAAAACACATTTTAGACTTTTCTCACTCTTGAAATAGCATTTCTACTCTTCCAAGCTGGCTGCTCAGTGGGGTAACCTATACCTTCACACCTGAGAAATCTGCACCTCTGGTTATTTGGCTTTGTCAGGATACTGTTCCTGTAATTTCCTATTTATGATAATCATCGGGTTTGAAGGCAAATCAAAGTAAATCTAGACATACTTCTCACTGTCCCCATTACGTAGTAGCAATCCTACCTCCTCAAAATAAACAAGATCAATCACTTCTGTCAATATACTAACCCTTCAATCACTCTGGCAACAAACTAACCCTTCTAGTCTAATTATATGAGGAACCCAAAATGACTAGGTAGTTGCTCTAACTTGAAGATTAGTGGAATGTTACTTTGTTCCTGGAAACCCGGACCTCAAATCCTACAAATATTAAAGTTGTAGGAATAGAAAACATACTTTCTCCCAAGTGGGTCACTTGTAGCAAATGGCTTAAGGGCAGCTTCTGCTTCCATGCCTTGGATCCATGTGTTCAATCTAAAGGAGATATGTAGCAGTATGTACTGATTCAAGGAATACATCTTTAAAGATAGCATCCAACGACTCCAAGCAGATGCCTTTGTTTTACTTTTAAGTGGCCTTTTCAACATTCAAATTGGGAGCTTCTGGGTGATAGAGAGCAAGTGCAGTAGATCCCACACACATATACTTACTCTTTACCATAAATCAGTCCGTTTCAAAAAAAATTATAAGACATACTATAACTCTAAGTCAGACACTTTGACCCCTCAGATGATGGTGCTGACTGAAGCACTGGGGCAGAGAAAGCAGACTAATAACTGGAATATGTAACAATCCAGTAAGGATAAATGGCTGCCTCCCCTAGCATTGGTGTCTTCAAAGTATAGGACCATACAAATAGCTCAACATCAGTTTCTACTGCTGACACACACATTGAACATTCCACATTAGTGATACCCAGATTAACCTTAATAAAAAGCCTTTGCTGTTGGGCCCATGCATCACCTGCATTCCTACCACAAGACTACTCCATTCATGGGTCCAGTGTGCACATGCTGGGATAGCCAAGAGAGGCTCACTAACTTCTCCTAAAAAAATCATCCTTTTCTTCTATTCAGTGTCTTCCCTGATGTGGACGACTTCTGGTAAATAGTGCCGTTATATAAAAATCCAATACTTTGTGCCTATTCCTATTCATCAATCCACATTCTTCTTTCCTAAATCTCTTTTTAACTGATCTTCTAATCTCACTCCTTCCAAATCCCTAACCACCTAGCCTTTCAAGTGCTGTGCATTTTCTTCAGTGTTAGGAAACGGAAACGTATGATGGCTTTTTTTTTTTTAACTTGGTGGAGATATCTTGTCATACCCAGACCACAAAATCTCTACAACTTTCAACAATGTCAGAGGCCCTTAAATTTTTATAAAATTTGTCTCCCCTCACCCTGGCATGTGTCTTACCAAAGCATCTAGAATATTTACGGCCTCTCTGATTAACATGATGTCATTAAAAGGGCAGACCAATACGAGTTTTCTGCAAAAGGTTCAGATAATCAAGTTGCCTTTATATTATGTTGTTAGTGAGAGTAGAACGGCAAACATAACTTTGAACAAGTCCATGAATGCATACTTTTATCTCTTCCGAATGAATGTGAACTGCCTCTGACCCATTTTGCTGGCATGGAATGCAAAGAACATATTCTCCAGATCACACCAAATATAAGAGACTGTATTGATCTGTTCTAGTGAAGATACACATCCATCACAGAGCTGTAATTGAGTATGTTACTTGGTTACATTTTCAGAGGTCCACATTGTCTGCTCTGATCCATCTATTGTTTTTCTTCCAGAAGCAAGACTAGTGATGATGGCCACTTGAAACATACTTTAGGAGTGCTTTTTATCTCTGATATTCCATCTGGGATTATTTTTTCTGATTTTTTGTCTTGGTTGGGAAGAAGGTGAGGAAAGTTCAAGGGCTTCCACTTGGCCTTTCCTACCATGGTTGCTTTCATTCTACAGATCAGGTAATCAATGCACAGTTCTACAAGCTACTAAATATCTTCATCATAAGTATGAGCCGAAGGAATAGAAAATGACCACAGAAGTCTTTGTACTCTCTAATAGGTGGACTCAAGCCAGGACTCAACTTATGATTTCATTTATGAGTTTGCATTAGTTTACTAGAGTTGTCATAACAAAGTACCACAAACTCGGTAGCTTAAACTACAGAAATGTATTGTTCTCATAGTTCTGAAGGCTAGAAATCCATGATCAAGGTGTCAGCAGGTTTGGTTCCTTCTGAGGGCTATGAAGAAAAGATCTGTTCCAAACCTCTTTCCTTGGCTTGCAGACATCCATCTTCTTCTCCCTGTCTGACTCTGTGTCCAAAATTCCCTTTTTATAAAGATACCGGTCATAATGCATTAGGATTTACCCTAATGACTGTATTTTAACTCAACAACCTCTGTAAAGGCTCTATCACCAAATAAGGTCACAATCTAAAGTACAGAGGGTTAGGACTCCAACATATCTTTTTTGTAGGACACAGTTCAACCCAAAACAGACCTGAACTCCATACATGCCCTCTTTAAGAGGGTATCAGTGTCAGTCCAGACACTGTATCCACCAGCTCTGGAAATATATGGTTATTTCCTTTTTCCTAGTACATAATTGCTCCAGTAAATGGCTATAGATCTCTTTAGGAAAAGACTTGGGAAATCATTACTGTCTGTGCTTCTTGAGGTACTACAAAGTTCTTTATTAAGACACCTCATCATTCCCTTCAATCAATGCTGAGAGAACAGCTTCGGATCTGGAAACTGGATAAGGGATCATTATTTTGTTTGTTTGTTTGTTTGTTTGTTTGTTTGTTGTTGGCAGCTGATATGACCATTTAGAATACCTGTTCCTGATCTTTTATGTAGAGGTATAACAATAACCTCATGGGTGCCCCTCTATCTTGTCCCTACTAAAAATATTGAGAATTAAAGTGTTTTACTTCTTTGTAGAAAGAAAAAAACTATGAGGAGTAGTTTGAACAGTGGTTTCCTCCTTCTTTCTGTCCTATAGCTAATGATATGGATCAAGCATCTTTTTATGCCTTGGCAAATTGCCATACTACTTCTTAAGCTTGAATCAGCTTCTAGCATCTTATCCTTTCCACTTTTAATGTGGTGAATTATCTCTGAGAATTCCATGATTGTAAAGCTTTCCATTAGCATCACTTTCTCTGAGATAGTTTCATCATTTTGTCATGACCATTTTTCTCATTATGTCGGTAAAGTTGCCTTCACTAAGCTCCTCTGATTGCATATCTGGAATCTCTCTCTTTTTTTTAATTAAGTTTTTTACTTAATTCCATTTTGGTTAACTTACAGCATTATTCATTTCAGGTATACAATATAAAGTGGCTCAACAATTCTATACATTGCCCAGTACTCATCATGACGTGTTTGGAATCTCTTAAATAGCAGCAGTGTCAATAATCTCATAGCTATTTCTTCCATAACCCCACTTATATTCAATTAGAATTTCACTTCTTCAATTATCACTTTAGTTTCTTTACTTTGCAGTGGTCAATTCTCTCCTTCAATTGTCCATTTTTATAAAATGTTACATGGCTTTCTCATTGGGAGATACACAACTATACATTTGCCATCTGTGCATAAACTGAATAACTGATTACTTTATAGATTTTGAAGAGAAAATGACACATTCCTTGATCATGATGTGCATCTGTTATTTACGAAGTGCTCTGTGTGGCTTTATTGAAGAGCCAGAAAGGTTTGTACTTTATGCAATTACTCCCAGTTAATATATCTTGATAATTTAAATTTGAACTGTGTGGTTGGAGCACTGGTATTTAACAGAACTGTGATAAGTGAAACTCATGCATATCAGAACCATGTTAAAGCAAGGAATATAAATCCATTCTAATATGCCCACCTTTCTAAGTCTCTTGACTCCTCCTCAGTACTTTGCCAAGGCACTTCCAGAATCTCTATCATTGAAACAGAATATTATAACTGATTCCTGTTGCCCTCGCCAGGATGCTAAATATTGAGCCACATAAGAACGTTCTTATCAGTAAACTCTCCCTTATCCAGACATATTTTGTAATTCCTAGTGCAGCACTTTCAAGATTGATCTCTAGGCACACTTTCCTGATAGCATAATTTTAGCCAGGTCCTACAACTCATCTGGTTAATAGTACCTTTCTTTCCAGTCAGACATAGTACTTCGCCAGTTAGGCCATGATGAGGTTGAGCCTAGTTTTTGGCTTACATACTTTAGGGACAGTTGGAGCAAACTTTGAGGTAAATATATCTGCAAGCATATTATCTTGCAAAACATCTGCCTCAGGTGATGGTGACTCTCCATGATGTCCAGATAAGGCGGAATTGGGAGTAGAAGTAACTGCTTTCCTCTTATAAAAGAATAGTAACTTCTGCAGGGCCAAGAGTTGGAGGATATCTGGAAGAGAAATTCAGTAAGTCCAAGAAGTCATGAAGGTCTTAAAGAAGTTCAATATTCTCAAGCCAATCCATTTTAGATATCAGGGTACCACTCTTTTTGGTAGAGAAAATAAAGAAAAAGACTTGCCAGAGTTGTTATTCAGCCTTCTTTGTAATTCTAGTATAAAAGAATCAGAATTCTGGGCCTAATTTTCAATACAGTCTATCCTCTAAGCTTTAGAAAATGAGAGCTGCCTTAGATACTGTCAAAGAGATTTTCTGACTTTGACTCAATACCCATGGTTCAGGACTGGCTAGTTTGAGTACATGGTTTTCTTTTTTCAGCACATCAATGCCCATTTAACAGCAAGTGACTAAATCCATAGTCCTAGTTGTTACCATTACCACCATCTCTCAAATTCCAGAGATACTGCATAAGACAGTGAGTGCATCACCCTATACCTCATCCCACCCCAATGCCCAACAATAAGAGTCTTAGTGATTATAATGCTACAACATGCCAGAGTTTAAGTCCACCCCCCCCCCCAAAAAACTAGCAATGGAGTCTTTTATGTAATCAAAATGTCAAGAGATCCTACTCTAGAATCTACCTTGAAGATCTGCCTTGTAGAATAATTTCTGGTATAAATTTCATTATTTTGGGATTCTCTACAATCCATAAGCAGACCCAAAGAAAATAACCAAATGCAAATATTTATGCAGGAGTTGCAGTAAATGAGGGCAGGGGGAAGATGTGAGAAAGGGAAAATGAAACAGTCAATGAAGAGTGCATTATCAAACTAAATAACACAGTGGGTAAATGGAGCTTAATCCTTTGGGGAATATCTGGAAAATGATATAAAATACATGCATCAGAATTATCCTACCTGAAGGACAAAGAGGCTGAAATATTTACATACCTATTTCCCTCATTAGTTGAAAGCAGCTCCTAGGAGTTGTTAATTCCTCAGCATGTTCAACCTGCCATGCTCACAAGGAAAAAGCTTTCTGTAGCATGGAGAGCCCTCATCTAATATTGGCAGTTGAAGTCAGCCAGAAAACACAGTACTGAAAAGGCCTCCAGAATCTAAGCAAGGCAATACAGCATCTGCTATCCTAGGCATCCCTGATCCCCAGAGCAAAACTGCATATTTTGAATCTTGGTGCTGAGTAAAATTGAAAAATAGTCCCACCATGAATCAGGATCTAGAGAAGTCCCTGGATTACCAGATCATCAAAAAAGGAGTAGCATTATGTGGGTGTTACGGCCTGAATTATATTGCCTCCAAATTACATGTTGAAGTCCTAACCCCCAGTCCCTCAGAATGTGACTATACTTGGAAATAGGGCCTTTAAAAAGGTGATTAGGTTAAAATAAAGTCATCAATCCAATCTGATGTCCTTACAAGAAGAGGAAATTTGGACACACAAAGAAACACCAGGGGCACAGGTGCACAGAGAAAAGACAATGAGAAACACAATGTGAAGGCAGTTAAATGCAAGCCAAGAAGGGACATCTCAAAAGAATCTGAATCTGACAATACCTTGATCTTGGACTTTTAGCCTCAAGAACTATGAGAAAAATATATTTGTATTGTTTAAATCACCCAATTGGGGGTACTTTTTTTGGCAGGCATACCAAATTAATATAGCTAGGATGGTTCACTGATTCAGGGACATCATCACTATGGGAGCAGAACCATAGGAAAAGGATCCTTCTGTAGGCCAACTCTATCCTAGATCAAGCAATTCCTCTACTCTAAGTGCAATGCAGAATTTTTCCTGATGTTCCCTACTCTCAGAACCAACAGAACTTGTCAGTTTTACTATGCCTTAATTCGATAACATAGAGGCCCATCTTCAGAAAATGAATCCAGTAGAAATGACACCATGGGTAGTCTTGGTCATGTAAGTCCGCCTGATTCACTGCTTCTACCTGAATGGGACACAGCTAGCCAGGTTTTGTTCCTCCATTGCATCCTTTAGTCAGACGTAAAATGCCACAGAAGATGCCAGAGGACAATTCCTGAGAAGAGGACTTCCTGTTTCTTATTCTCCCCTGTAAAGCTAGTATAGCCCTTCCTAAGAAACTTCCCCATCAAGTGATTTCCCTATCCTAGCTCGTCCTCTGCTGGCACAAGAAATGTCTGTCCATCAGCCACTGGATTTTGTCTTTTGTCCTATAACCTAAAAATAGAAGTGATTTGATCTAGCCTTCCAATAAGCTTACTTCTAAAGACCTAGGATCACATAAAGGTGTTCTATTGTGCCTCATATAATTTTTTCTTTTAGTTTTATCATTATTTACTAAATATATATACAATGGCTTAAGTGGAAATCTATTAGAATTATATAATTCTTAGTAGAGTGATTATTGTAATGTGAATCTTATAAATCATTTCCATTGTATTATATTGTAAATAGTGTAATTACAGTAAATTTGCTGTTTTTAATAAGTCCAATAAAATAATTCAAACACAGAGCAAGAATTTTTTGTTCTTCTAAAATAATTTTGAATTTTTCTTTTTGGATTTTTCCTTCTCTTAGTTAAGTGACTATATAATAGTCTAAATAGAAACTCGATAGATTTTTAATTCCAAAGGTACTATTTTAGAAATGTACATGTAAAAATATAAGTCGCATTAATAAACTGCTTCCATTTTATGAGTTTAATTGTAATCCAATTCCAAATGCCTATCTTTAAGCCCTAATGTTAATTTGATATTTTATTGTTGCTATTTAATGTCTTTCTTATTAATACAGCACTTAGGTGGCTCAGTAGTTGAGCATCTGCCTTTGGCTCAGGTCATGATTTCACGGTCCTGGGTTCAAGTCCTGCATTGGACTCCCTACAGGGAGTCTACTTCTCCCTCTGCCTATGTCTCTGCCTCTCTCTGTGTGTCTCTCATGTATAAATAAATAAAATCTTTTTAAAAAATAATGATCCAGAAATAAATCTTTTTGTTTAAGATTACAGTTAAGTAATTATAAAACTCCAAATAGAAGCTTATCAAAATTATAATTTGAGGGATATTTTTTATAACAATAAAAGTTGTTAGTGTTGTTTATTTAAGAGTGACATTTATGAGTCAATTGTTTCATTTTCTTCTATTTCTAGGTAATAGGAACATAGTATTTTGTTTGTTGTATTAGTTTCCTGTATTTGCTGTTATAAAGTACCATAAAGTAGGTGACTTAAAACAAGAAATTTACTCTCTTACAGTTCTGGAAGCCAGAAATCCAAAATCAAAATGTCAGCAGAGCTGCACTTCCTCTAGAGGCTTAAGAAGAATCATTCCTTGCCTCTAGCACCTTCAAATGATGTCCAGAATCTTTTGGCTTCCTTGGCTTCTGGCCACACTACTCCATTCTCTACCTCTGCCTTCACATTTGCCCTGTCCTCTGTGTGTGCCTTCTCCTCAGATATCTATATTAAAAAAACGTTTTTCACTGAATTTAGACCCCACCCAGTTATTTCAGGATGATCTCTGCATCTCAAGATCCTTAAACTATTTAAACCTACAAAAACTCTTAAAAAAAAAAAATAAGATAACATTCATTGGTTCCAGGACTTAAGACATGGACATACTCTTTTGGAGGCCACCCCTCAAGTATTTTACAAGCTCCTCATAATATGAAGTGTTGTGAGAGTTCTATATGAATAGAGGCTACCAAGTTGAGACATTTGAAATTCAAAATCAATTTCTGTATACTAAGGACTATATTTACTCTGGTTGTTAGGCCAGTATGTTTAACCTAAAAGATGCTAATTATTCTTTTTGAAAAAAAAGAAGAGACTAATATTAGTGAAATGAAAAAATAGTGGAATTGGAAGTCAAAATACATTTTTTTAAATGTCTGTGTGCGCTAAGGACTAAAAAGATACACAATAAACTGTAAATTGTAGTAATGGGAGGAGAATGGGGAGAGAATAAAGAAGAAATTTTATATTCTCTCTTTGCATATATTTGTATTGAAATGCAGACAACAGCACACATGTCTTGTGTCCTAGCTTTTTTGGCTGCCACCCAAAGGAAACATCCCTTGACACCTTAGTTCTGGTGGCCAGCAGAGTTTGTGCTCATGGGTTCAAAGGGATTGTAGCAAACAAAAATATGGTTCTTAACTGGCTATCATGTCAGAGCCCAGGGCAGAGAGAGTAGGCAGAAAACCATCTTCCAGTCCTCCCTGAAACAGGTATATTTGCACTTTAAAAACTCTTGCTTGAGAGTCTAGTTTCTAATCAGACTGCATCTAGGTGCTGATTGAGATCTTACCCCTTTGGAATGCTGACAGGTCTTGGCACACCCTCAACTACTGGAAGCAACTAAGAAAAAAGTAGACTACTTAGATAATCACAAAGATTTGAGAGACAACTATAAGGTAGGGCAAAGATGAATGATAAGATTCATCTCCTACATAAGGCCACACCTTCAAGAACATGAGAGGTGCCTGTTTTATCTAATGTATAAAAACCAACACACACAGGCAAGGAAAATGAAGAAACAGAGGAATGTGTTCCAAACACAAAATCAAGAAGAAAAGAGCATTTGAGAGGACTCAGATTAGTAACATCAAGAAGAAGAGTGGATGGAAGTCCTAACCAGAGCAATTAAGCAAGGAAAAAGAAAATAAGGCGGTCAAATCAGAAAGGAATTAGTAAAAATGTCACTATTTGCATATGACATATTATAAAATGAAAAATCTAAAGACTCAACCAAAGAATTGTTACAACTAACAAATTCAGTGAAGTTTCAGGATATAAAATCAACATACAATAATAAAATCTGTAGATCCATATGGGTCTACACCAAAATAAAAAGCTTTTATGCAGTGAAGGAAACCAGCAACAAAATGAAAAGGCAACCTACTAAATGAAAGAAGATATTCACAAATTACATATCCAGTAAGAGGCTGGTATTCAAAATATATAAAGAACTCATATAACTCAATGACCAAAAAAAAAAAAAGCAAATAGTCTGATTTTTTTTTAATGGGCAGAGATCCTGACTAGACACTTTGCCAAAGAAGACATATAAATGGCCAACAGACACATGAAAAGATTCTCAACATTACTAATCATCAGAGAAATGCAAGTTAAAACTACAATGAGGTATCACCTCACACAGGCAGAATAACTAGAATCAAAAAGATAGAAAATAATTAGTATTAGCAAGGATGTGGAGAGAAAGGAACCCTCATGCCCTGTTGGTGGGAATGTAAATTGGTGCAGACACTGTGGAAAACAGTATGGAGTTTCCTCGAAAAATTAAAAATAGAAATACCATACAAGCCAATAATATCATTACTGGAGATTTACCCAAAGAAATGAAAACACCAATTCAAAAATATATACGTACCCTTAGGTGTGCTGTAGCATTATTTAAAATAGTCAAGACATGGAAGCAACTCAAGTGTTCATTGATAGGCCAATGGATAAAAAAGTGATATAAATAGACAATGGAAAATTACTCAGTTGTAAAAAAGGAAGATATGTTGACATTTGCAAAAACATGGATGGACCTAGAAGGTATTATGCTAAGTAAACTAAGTCAGATGGGGAAGGACAAATGCCATATAATTTTATTTATATGGGGAATCTAAAAACAAAACAAATACACAAAAAAGCAAAAACAGCCAATTGCCAGAGGGAAGAAGATGGGGGGGGGGGGGGCGGATAGACAACATGGATGAATGAGAGTGGGAGAGACAGGCTTCCAGTTATGGAATGAGTAAGTCAAGGGGAGAAATGGTACAGTACAGGGAATATAGTCAATGGTATTGTAATAACACTGTATGATAACAGATGGTAGCTATACTTGTGAGCATAGCATAATGTACAGACTTGTCACTATGTTGGGCACCTGAAACTAATGTGACACTTATATCAGAACTATCTATCACTTAAAAACAAAAACAAAACAAAACAAAATTCTTCCCAGGACTCTGAGTTATGATCATTTAGAATTTACAAAGATGGTAGCTATACTTGTGAGCATAGCATAATGTACAGACTTGTCTTGTCACTATGTTGGGCACCTGAAACTAATGTGACACTTATATCAGAACTATCTATCACTTAAAAACAAAAACAAAACAAAACAAAATTCTTCCCAGGACTCTGAGTTATGATCATTTAGAATTTACAAAGAGCAAAGATGTTTATCATTTTTTTACAGCATTTCTCTGTTCTTTTAAAACATTTGAAGCATTACCTAAATACAAAAATGTCTGATGGAAAAATATCCTATGACAATTTAAAATACCTTCTGGAACACAGACTGAATCTGATGCACTAAAGTTTGAAATAGATGAATCTGGTGATGTTCCTTTTTCTTTTATTCCAATGACAGTCTTTGTGGTTACATATGTTTTCTCAACTTGTGCTCTAAGCAAACATTCCTTTTCACAGTTACTTCTCCAAAAAGAATCCATTAAAAGCTTTTACACAATAAAGATCCAGTCTACATCTTAACTTGCATAAATCAGAGTTTCATAAATGCACATGGCAAATCTTATCAACAAATAAATGTTGATGGCCAAGGAAGAAATGTGGGTTTTTGGAAGAAAATTTAAAACTGAGGCTATCGATGTCTTATATGGACATCAAGGGCCCCTGATGTGTTTTATTTTTTTCTTAATAATAGATGTTTATCCTTGTTTCAGTTCATTGCCAGAATTTTTTGCAACTAACCAGTAAATTAGGAGCCAGCTTATTTCCCCAGAGATATGATTACATTAGTCACTCAGTAAATCTTGAATTAATTTTGTTCCATAGTTTTCTAAAGAATTCATTAGAAAATCTCTGGATCTAGGGAAGTTAGTCACAGGGCCTAAAGGAATTTACCTTCAGTGAACCAAAAGGGAAAAAAAAATGGAGAGCAGCAATATGCTGAATAAATCTTTAAAAAAGTTTTCCTAAATCTTAACAAACATGAATCCATGAAACACTGAATATTTCTACTACAAAGTAAATAATCCAAACCTACATGTATAGCCTCTCATTCGGTATAGCATCTGCAGCATCTTGCTCTGATAGTCTGTAAATCTAAAGATCTGATGTAAATCAGGGATTTACTTGAAGCAGTTGAGCTCTAGGTCCAGCAGCCATTAAGGTGATTCTTCAACAAGGAACAGTTCAGTAGCACAAACCTGAACTCATGCTCTGAAGTGTTGCTGACAAATCTCTTAGGCTGCTGGGAATAATGTCTTTTTGATTAAGGAATGAAAATATAGCTCTCAATACACGTTGAATTCACCCTTTTCTCTCATGGCATCTGAAACAAAGTGAGGAGATAAGTAGAGCCAAGTTGTTGAATATTCATTAGCTCTATGCCTGCCAGCCCTTTCAATAGCACACGCCAGGTTACTTATTTCAGAGAGGACACACATAGGCAGGAAAAGTATAGGAGAGCAATTGTTAGGCTTTATTTACACCACAGAAATATACCATCCACACCCCCAAAACCAGTACCATGAAATCCACCTAGCTCCACACATGGAGTAGGATTCAGAATCAGTTCACCCACTGCATTCCCAAATCAATTTTTTATCACATACTTTTTTAAAATAGAATTTCAATATGGCCTTAGAAAGAAGATACTATTTACTTCCTACATTTAACTGCCCAGAAATATACTCCATATACATGATATTAACAAAACTTTGTTTCATAAACAACACTAATCCTGTCCACAGTTTGTGTATTTGTAAGCAGTAAGTTTAGAACTGAAAGATGTCATGGGATATAACAGAGATATTAAAATTAGTAAGTCAAAGCAATTTATCAAAATACTTGATGCATTCTTAAATAAGTCATGTTATTAATTAGCAAAGAAGAGTCAGTGGAATTCAAAAAAATACTTGTAACTTTGAGACTTCTTTTCATCAATGTACTTTAGAGGTGAGAAGTTTATTTTAACTGAGGTCTGATCCTCCTAGAACTTGTTTAATTTCTTTCCAGCCATGACAAATGACAATCAAAATCTATACCCTGAGAATTAACTGTTAGTTTTCACTGGAATAGAAAACTCTTACAAAATAAAGAGTGTTACAGTGAATAAAGCATATTCCAGCTGGCCTTAGCAACCTTAAGAACCCAGAACAGCTGTGTGAACTCCTTCATAAATTTGCCTGCTTTGGTGAAAGGTGTTAGGGCCAGGCGGGAAGGGAAACTCCTCAAGATGGCGGATAAGCCAAAATGGCTGAGGTTCCTGTCACCACCTCCACTTGGGACGACAGCTTGAGCAGACCCTTACACCTCTCCTTTGGACTTCCCCAACCGAACCCAATGCCCTTCAAACCCCAGAGGAGGAAGTCACCTTTGGTCGAATTGCAATCCTTCCTTTGCATAGTGAGGGTCACTCTGGTTGGATTGCAATCCTTCCTTTGCATATGAGCCAACCAATAGGAAACCGTTCTGCCTTACAACGTTATGTAAACCCCCTACCACCTTGTCTTGGGGCGACTTCCTCGACTCACTCTCTTTCCCCCATGAGTCATGGAACCTCGCCTGAGGGTGCCTGCAATAAAATCTGTTCTTGGACCCTCGCTTGCCTTGGCGGTCTCATTTCCATCTAGTTACTAAAAAACTTAACAAAAGGGAAGGTTACAGATGACAACAGACAATACTGGAGGGCTGGTGTGGCTAAAGGAATTCTACTCCCTGCACGAAACACTAAGGCCCAGGTGTTCAGTTGCCCAATAAACAATCACCTCTCATTTATTCCACATAGTTTTTATAAAAACTTTGCTGGAACAGTCTATACTCACCTTGAAAGCAGATACCACACACAAAAAAAAAAAAAAAAAAAAGAATATATGGATCTTTTCAAGATTGAACCTTTTCAAGATTTGGGAGTTTGAAAACTCAGGGCATTTTCCTTTAAAAAGCAAAATCATCCTTGTATTTATGCTATGGAATAACACATTCAGATACTTAGGAGATAAGTAAAATACTAGGAGCCTTAAGTTTTTTCCATAGAAAAAGATAAACTCTGTTTTAATAGCCTAATTTTTGCTCTTTCTTATATCTTTTCAAGCATTCTGTTTACAATGAGTTCCCCCCAAAATTACTTATCTGAACAAGCCATCTGAATTCCATTAGGGGGCCAGCCTCAAAAAGATCAGTCCTGATATCAGCTAGTTGCTACAAAAGAAAAGGAATAAAATTCTCCTTGACCCAAGAGTCATATATACATTATTATTATTATTACATTAAGTTGAACACTGAAAAGATTAAAAAGTATAACATTGAAGTGTAAAGATCAACATTACATTTACATAACATATTATGTGATATATAGGCTACTAGATCAGTTTTTAATCTTTTCAAATGTATACATTACAGGATACTTAACAGAGAAATAAATGCCAGACAAATAAAACTTCCATTACTGGTGTTTGCAGAACTATAAACTAAAATTCATTATCAAAAAGGCTGTTTTTCGGGGGGGAGGGGCAAGATGGCGGAAGAGTAAGGTCTCCAAATCACCTGTCCCCACCAAATTACCTAGAAAACCTTCAAATTTTCCTGAAAATCTATGAATTCGGCCTGAGAATTAAAGAGAGAACCCCTGGAATGCTACAGTGAGAAGAGTTCGCGCTTCTCTCAAGGTAGGAAGACGGGGAAAAAGAAATAAAGAAACAAAGGCCTCCAAGGGGGAGGGGCCCCGCGAGGAGCCGGGCTGAGGCCGGGGTGAGTGTCCCCAGGACAGGAGAGCCCCGTCCCGGAGGAGCAGGAGCTGCACCGACCTTCCCGGGCGGAAAGGGGCTCCAGGGAGGTGGAGCAGGATCCAGGAGGGCGAGGATGCCCTCGGGCTCCCCGGGACACTAACAGACACCTGCGCCCCGGGAGAGTGCGCCGAGCTCCCTAAGGGCTGCAGCGCGCACGGCGGGACCCGGAGCAGCTCGGGGGGGCTCGGGCAGCGGCTCCACGGAGGGGGCTGCGGGGCGGGAGCAGCTCGGGGGGCTCGGGGGCGGAAGCGCGAATCCAACAGCGCAGGCCCAGAGCACAGGGCGCCGGGACACAGCCCAGGATCCAGCCTCCCTCCGGACAGGCAGAGGCCAGGAGGGCCAGGACCACAAGGAGCTCCTGCCCGGAGCTGAGCAGATCAGCGGCCCCGCCCGGAGCCTCCAGGCCCTGCAGACGGAGAGCTCTGGAGCTACTGCGGGGGCTGACTCCAGGGCTCCAGAGCTGGCACCACCACTGGGGTTGTTCCTCCTGGGGCCTCACGGGGTAAACAACCCCCACTGAGCCCTGCACCAGTCAGGGGGCAGAGCAACTCCCCCAAGTGCTAACACCTGACAATCAGCACAACAGTCCCCTCCCCAAGAAGACCAGCTAGACGGACAAGATCCAGGGGAAGTCAAGGGACTTAAAGTACACAGAATCAGAAGATACTCCCCTGTGGGGTTTTTTTTTTTTCCTGTTTTGTTTTGTTTCGCTTTTTGATTTGTTTCCTTCCCCCACCCTTTGTTTTTCCTTTCTTTCTTTTTCTTTTTCTTTCTCTTTTTCTTCTTCTTTTTCTTTTTTTTTCTTCCTTTTTTTTCTCTTTCTCTTTTCTTTCCTTCTTTCTCTCCTCTCTTTTTCTCCTTTTCCCAATACAACTTGCTTTTGGCCACTCTGCACTGAGCAAAATGACTAGAAGGAAAACCTCACCTCAAAAGAAAGAATCAGAAACAGTCCTCTCTCCCACAGAGTTACAAAATCTGAATTACAATTCAATGTCAGAAAGCCAATTCAGAAGCACCATTATACAGCTACTGGTGGCTCTAGAAAAAAGCATAAAGGACTCAAGAGACTTCATGACTGCAGAATTTAGAGCTAATCAGGCAGAAATTAAAAATCAATTGAATGAGATGCAATCCAAACTAGAAGTCCTAACGACGAGGGTTAACAAGGTGGAAGAACGAGTGAGTGACATAGAAGACAAGTTGATGGCAAAGAGGGAAACTGAGGAAAAAAGAGACAAACAATTAAAAGACCATGAAGATAGATTAAGGGAAATAAACGACAGCCTGAGGAAGAAAAACCTACGTTTAATTGGGGTTCCCGAGGGCACCGAAAGGGACAGAGGGCCAGAATATGTATTTGAACAAATTCTAGCTGAAAACTTTCCTAACCTGGGAAGGGAAACAGGCATTCAGATCCAGGAAATAGAGAGATCCGCCCCCCCCCCCTAAAATCAATAATAACCGTTGAACACCTCGACATTTAATAGCGAAGCTTGCAAATTCCAAAGATAAAGAGAAGATCCTTAAAGCAGCAAGAGACAAGAAATCCCTGACTTTTATGGGGAGGAATATTAGGGTAACAGCAGACCTCTCCACAGAGACCTGGCAGACCATAAAGGGCTTGTAGGATATATTCAGGGTCCTAAATGAGAAGAACATGCAACCAAGAATTCTTTATCCAGCAAGGCTTTCATTCAAAATGGAAGGAGAGATAAAGAGCTTCCAAGACAGGCAGGAACTGAAAGAATATGTGACCTCCAAACCAGCTCTGCAAGAAATTTTAAGGGGGACTCTTAAAATTCCCCTTTAAGAAGAAGTTCAGTGGAACAATCCACAAAAACAAGGACTGAATAGATATCATGATGACACTAAACTCATATCTGTCAATAGTAACTCTGAACGTGAATGGGCTTAATGACCCCATCAAAAGGCGCAGGGTTTCAGACTGGATAAAAAAGCAGGACCCATCAATTTGCTGTCTACAAGAGACTCATTTTAGACAGAAGGACACCTACAGCCTGAAAATAAAAGGTTGGAGAACCATTTACCATTCAAATGGTCCTCAAAAGAAAGCAGGGGTAGCCATCCTTATATCAGATAAACTAAAATTTACCCCGAAGATTGTAGTGAGAGATGAAGAGGGACACTGTATCATACTTAAAGGATCTATCCAACAAGAGGACTTAACAATCCTCAATATATATGCCCCGAATGTGGGAGCTGCCAAATATATAAATCAATTAATAACCAAAGTGAAGAAATACTTAGATAATAATACACTTATACTTGGTGACTTCACTCTAGCTCTTTCTATACTCGATAGGTCTTCTAAGCACAACATCTCCAAAGAAACGAGAGCTTTAAATGATACACTGGACCAGATGGATTTCACAGATATCTACAGAACTTTACATCCAAACTCAACTGAATACACATTCTTCTCAAGTGCACATGGAACTTTCTCCAGAATAGACCACATACTGGGTCACAAATCGGGTCTGAACCGATACCAAAAGCTTGGGATCGTCCCCTGCATATTCTCAGACCATAATGCCTTGAAATTAGAACTAAATCACAACACGAAGCTTGGAAGGACCTCAAACCATTAGAGGTTAAGGACCATCTTGCTAAAAGATGAAAGGGTCAACCAGGAAATTAAAGAAGAATTAAAAAGATTCATGGAAACTAATGAGAATGAAGATACAACCGTTCAAAATCTTTGGGATGCAGCAAAAGCAGTCCTAAGGGGGAAATACATCGCAATACAAGCATCCATTCAAAAACTGGAAAGAACTCAAATACAAAAGCTAACCTTACACATAAAGGAGCTAGAGAAAAAACAGCAGATAGATCCTACACCCAGCAGAAGAAGAGAGTTAATAAAGATTTGAGGCAGAACTCAACGAAATTGAAACCAGAAGAACTGTGGAACAGATCAACAGAACCAGGAGTTGGTTCTTTGAAAGAATTAATAAGACAGATAAACCATTAGCCAGCCTTATTAAAAAGAAGAGAGAAAAGACTCAAATTAATAAAATCATGAATGAGAAAGGAGAGATCACTACCAACACCAAGGAAATACAAACGATTTTAAAAAGATATTATGAACAGCTATATACCAGTAAATTAGGCAATCTAGAAGAAATGGACGCATTCTTGGAAAGCCACCAACTACCAAAACTGGAACAGGAAGAAATAGAAAACCTGAACCGCCCAATAACCAGGGAGGAAATTGAAGCAGTCATCCAAAACCTCCCAAGACACAAGAGTCCAGGGCCAGATGGCTTCCCAGGGGAATTCTATCAAACGTTTATAGAAGAAACCATACCTATCCTACTAAAGCTGTTTGGAAAGATAGAAAGAGATGGAGTACTTCCAAATTCATTCTATGAGGCCAGTATCACCTTAATTCCAAAACCAGACAAAGACCCCACCAAAAAGGAGAATTACAGACCAATATCCCTGATGAACATGGATGCAAAAATTCTCAACAAGATACTGGCCAATAGGATCCAACAGTACATTAAGAAAATTACTCACTATGACCAAGTAGGATTTATCCCTGGGACACAAGGCTGGTTCAACACCCGTAAAACAATCAATGTGATTCATCATATCAGCAAGAAAAAAACCCAAGAACCATGTGATCCTCTCATTAGATGCAGAGAAAGCATTTGACAAAATACAGCATCCATTCCTCATCAAAACTCTTCAGAGTGTAGGGATAGAGGGAACATTCTTCAACATCTTAAAAGCCATCTACGAAAAGCCCACAGCAAATATCATTCTCAATGGGGAAGCACTGGGAGCCTTTCCCCCAAGATCAGGAACAAGACATGGATGTCCACTCTCACCACTGCTAATCAACATAGTACTGGAAGTCCTAGCCTCAGCAATCAGACAACAAAAAGACATTAAAGGCATTCAAATTGGCAAAGAAGAAGTCAAACTCTCCCTCTTCACCGATGACATGATACTCTACGTAGAAAACCCAAAAGTCTCCACCCCAAGATTGCTAGAACTCATACAGCAATTTGGTAGCGTGACAGGATACAAAATCAATGCCCAGAAATCAGTGGCATTTCTATACACTAACAATGAGACCGAAGAAAGAGAAATTAAGGAGTCAATCCCATGTACAATTGCATCCAATGGCATAGGATACCTAGGAATAAACCTAACCAAAGATGTAAAGGATCTATACCCTAAAAACTACAGAACACTTTTGAAAGAAATTGAGGAAGACACAAAGAGATGGAAAAATATTCCATGCTCATGGATTGGCAGAATTAATATTGTGAAAATGTCAATGTTACCGTGGGCAATATACACGTTTAATGCAATCCCTATCAAAATACCATGGACTTTCTTCAGAGAATTAGAACAAATTATTTTAAGATTTGTGTGGAATCAGAAAAGACCCCAAATAGCCAGGGGAATTTTAAAAAAGAAAACCATATCTGGGGGCATCACAATGCCAGATTTCAGGTTGTACTACAAAGCTGTGGTCCTCAAGACAGTGTGGTACTGGCACAAAAACAGACACATAGATCAATGGAACAGAATAGAGAACCCAGAAGTGGACCCTGAACTTTATGGTCAACTAATTCGATATAGGAGGAAAGACTATCCATTGGAAGAAAGACAGTCTCTTCAATAAATGGTGCTGGGAAAATTGGACATCCACATGCAGAAGAATGAAACTAAACCACTCTCTTGCATCATACACAAAGATAAACTCAAAATGGTCGAAAGATCTAAATGTGAGACAAGATTCCATCAAAATCCTAGAGGAGAACACAGGCAACACCCTTTTTGAACTCGGCCACAGTAACTTCTTGCAAGATACATCCACGAAGGCAAAAGAAACAAAAGCAAAAATGAACTATTGGGACTTCATCAAGATAAGAAGCTTTTGCACAGCAAAGGATACAGTCAACAAAACTAAAAGGCAACCTACAGAATGGGAGAAGATATTTGCAAATGACATATCAGATAAAGAGCTAGTATCCAAGATCTATAAAGAACTTATTAAACTCAACAGCAAGGAAACAAACAATCCAATCATGAAATGGGCAAAAGACATGAACAGAAATTTCATATGGAAGACATAGACATGGCCAACAAGCACATGAGAAAATGCTTCACATCACTTGCCCTCAGGGAAGTACAAATCAAAACCACAATGAGATACCACCTCACACCAGTGAGAATGGTGAAAATTAACAAGACAGGAAACAACACATGTTGGAGAGGATGTGGAGAAAGGGGAACCCTCTTGCACTCTTGGTGGAAATGTGAACTGGTACAGCCACTCTGGAAAACTGTGTGGAGGTTCCTCAAAGAATTAAAAATAGAACTACCCTATGACTTAGCAATTGCACTGCTGGGGATTTACCCCAAAGATACAGACGCAGTGAAAAAACAAGACACCTGCACCCCAATGTTTATAGCAGCTATGTCCACCATAGCCACACTATGGAAGGAGCCTCGGTGTCCATCAAAAGATGAAATGTTAAAGAAGATGTAGTATATGTATACAATGGAATATTACTTAGCCATTAGAAATGACAAATACCCACTATTTGCTTTGACGTGGAGGGACCTGTAGGGTATTGTGCTGAGTGAAATAAGTCAATCGGAAAAGGACAAACATTATATGGTCTCATTCATTTGGGGAATATAAAAATTAGTGAAAGGGTATAAAGGGAAAGGAGAGAAAATGAGTGAAAATATCAGTGAGGGTGACAGAACATTGGAGACACCTAACTGGGAAATGAACAAGGGGTAGTGGAAGGGGAAGGGGTGGGGGGTTGGGGTGACTGGGTGATGGGCACTGAGGGGGGCACTTGGTGGGATGAGCACTGGGTGTTATGCTATATGTTGGCAAATTGAACTCAAAAAAAAAAAAAAGAGGAAATGTCTTTTCTCAAAAATGGAAAAAAAAAAAGCACAAAGAAATCATTAACTTATTTTATCTTAATACAATGTGCTATTACTTCCTAAATAAAATGCATGACATCAGAGCTGAAAGGACCTGTGCAGAGGTCAGTGTTAAAGTTTTTAAAAATTAAATATTTAACATTTCATAATAGGGGATGAAAATACAGTATAAAGTATAAAATTAAATTTGAATTTTATATTTTTCTCAAGAAGTCTTTTACATTACACATTTGGATTGTTTATTCCACCTACCTCTCTTAAAATAAATATAATTCTGAGTTTTCAAATTGTTATATTGAATTTACTAAAAGGTTTTGAAAAATTACTCTTGGCTAAGGACATTACAACATAAAACATTTTACCAAAATAATGAATTAGCCCTCAGCAACTCTAAAGTAAACGCTACAAAATGGTTATCTGAGTTACATACTTCAGTTTATTGAGGTCAAGACATGAATTATTATCAAGACTTAAAGTGACTAATGAATTAGCTGACTATTCTAAACCCCATGTTCATAGAAATGTTAATGATAAAAAAAAAAAACAGTGAAACCAAATATATGCAATCACATTCAGAATGTGTATGGAAAAAAAATCCTTTCTTTAACCTGTTCCTAGATTTTGCAAGTTTTGAAGTAAACCTCTCCTAAAGAAACCACCTTTCCACTATGAGAGATCTACTCCAGCTATGTTATCTCACCACTGAAATCACACTTTATTATACATACATGACCTAAATAGAGTGATAGCACCTGAAAACCAGTATCAGCACAGTATCACACCCAAAAAAAGTAGATAATATTTTTGTTTTGTTTTTGTGTTAGTTTTCTTTTGCCATTCAACAACTTACCACAAATTTGGCAGTTTAAACAATACCTACTAATTTGCTTATAATTCTGTAGTTCACAGGTCTAGGATGGTGTGACTGGATCCTCTACTCAGAGTATCACAAGGCAGAAATCAAGATGTCAGCTGAACTGAGTTTCTATCTAGAGGCTCTGGAAAAAAAATCTACTTCCAAATTCATTCTAATTGTTGGCAAAATTTAGTTACAGTAGATCTTGCGAATGAGGTCTCTATTTTCTTGTTGGTTTCAACCAGGGCATTCTCAGCTCCTGAAGGCCTCCCACTGCTCCCTTCTAAGGGGCCCTTTCTATGACAGCATTTGCTTCTTCAAGGCCAGCTGGGGTGTGTCTCTGCTGCTTTGAAACTCTGACATCCCCTTCTGCGACTGAATGGAGAAACCTCTCTGCTCTTAGAGGACTTAACTGATTAGGCTAGGCCCACTAAAGATAATCTTTGTTTTGCCATACAGTGACATCACAGAAAAGGTTTCCTCATCACAAGTTCTACTCACACCCCTAGGGGAGAGGATTATATAAGGGCAAGGGTCATTGAAAGTAATCTTAGTGTAGGGTGTTGGTGCCTGAGTTGGTTGAGGAGAGCATCCACAAAGGGAGAAGGACAGCAGTGGCAATGGGATATTGGTTACATGCAGTCTCCAAGTAAATATGTTAAGATAATGGAAGCCAGATTTCTCACTGTCAGAGAAGGGAAGAACAAAAAAGAAAAGAGAGAAAACTACAACAAACTCCATGCTGTTAGATTTGAGTACATTATGTGAAGTCAGGGTTTCCAAAAACAGATATAGAAGTGTGTGTGTGTGTGCATGTGTGCATGTGTGAGTGTGTGTGTGTGTGTGTATGTGATATTACTTCTGTGATATTCCTGCAAGAGATGCATAACCTCAACTTAATCATGAGAAATCAACAGACAAACCCAATTGGAGGGACATTCTACAAAATAACTGGCCAGCTCTTCAAACGAGTCAAGGTCATGAAAAACAAAGACAGTCTGAGGAAGTATTCTTAACAAGATGACTAAAAAGACCTATTAGATGCAACATGTGATTCTATACAGGATTCTTTGTTATAAAAAATCTTATTGAGAAAACTGAAAAATAATGAGTCTAAGGATTAAATGGTATGAATAAGTCAATGTTAGTTTCTAGAATTTGGTCATATTGTGCTTATATAAAAGAAACACCCTTATTTGAAAGAAATGCACATATTCTGGAGTGCTGGGGCATCATATTGGAAACTTATTTTTAAATGGTTCAGGAGACAAAAGGTTTTTGTACCGTATTTGCAACTGCTATGAAAATGTGAATTATATAAAAATTTTAAGTGAATTGTAAAAATTTTTTAAATTAGAGAAAAATTATAAGAAAATATTTAAATAATTTTTAAGTCATAAAAATTTTGACCCCAAAATTTCACTTCTGATAGGAAATGATTCATTTAAGGAAATGATTAAAAATATATGCCTACCTCCAATAGCCCTAGCACAACTATTCACCATTCAGCTTTTAGCTTAAGGTTATTTTCTTAGTAAAGTCTCCCCTGAACTTACCAACCCAGATATGAAGCTCTTGGACACAAAGTTCTTGGACAATCTCATAGTAATTTGTGGCTTTTATCACAGTATATAAGTACATATTTATGTAAACATTTGATTAATGACTTCTTTCCTCTGAAGCCCAGGACCAGCCCACCATTGTATCCTCAGTACCTAGCACATAGCAGATATTCAACAAATACAATATAATGTAAATGGATGAATAAATTTATATTATGTAAATTATTATATAACTAAGAAAGAAAGAGAGAAAAGAAAGGATTTAAGAAGGAAGGAAGAGAGAGAGAGTGAAAGAAAGAAAGAATCTTAGTCCATTCATGATGCTGTAACAAAATAACATAAACTACATAGCTTATGAACAACAAACATCTATCCTTATAGTTCTAGGGACCAGGAAGTGCAAGATCATGGAGCTGGCAGATCTGGCATCTAAGGATGACTCATTTCCTACATGGATTCTTTTTACTATAACCTCTTATTATCGAAAAGGAACAAGGGAGCTTTCTTGGGCCTCTTTCAATAAAAGCATTTGTCCCATTCTTGAGGATCCCCCCACATGATGTAATCACCTCCCAAAGACCCCTACCCTCTAATACCATCATCTTGGGGGTTAAAATTTCAACACAGGAATTTTGGGGGAACACAAACATTCAATCTAGAAGGATAGCTAAATAATAAGCAATGTGCGGGCTTTAAGTTCATAAGCATAGCTGTCACTCAGCTCTATCCTTGGAACCTAAACTTAAAAAGACCTGTTGGTTGGAGAAGGTAAAGAACTAAGAACTGAACAATAAACACATTTGATAGCATAAAAACCATCTGAAGATAAAGTAACAACTGCCTTTACTTCTTGAGAGGAAGCAATATAATGAATAAATAGGGCAATGGTTTTAACCAGGGATGGATGGATGGATACATACATACATACATACATACATAGACAGATAGATAGTTAGATAAGAAGAAAGACAGATAGATAGATCAACTGATTCATTACAAACCTCTTTGGAATTTGATAAAAATGCAAATAACTGAAAGAAACTTATGGTATTGGTGATTCAATGGGTGAAACTGAGAATCCATTAATTTTGATGACTGTTTAGGTCAAAGATAATATAAGGTAGAGAAATTCTATCTCTGCTGAAGCTGCTGAACCAGACCTATGACTCTAAGGAGAAAGAACCATAAACAATAAGAAACAGCTGCTCCCTACATAACACATTGGAGCCTAAAATAATTTGCTCTAAAACCCTCTAACAGATATTAACACAAAAGGAGAAAGGATCTTTCATTCCCAATCCCTTATTCCACCATAAATCATCACAGCTTGAGGGCTTTGGGGCCACCACCTACGGGAAAAACTAGATTCTGGAGCACCTTCTGTCTGGAGTGAACAAGTCATCAACAAGTCAGTAGGGTTTGAGCAGCAGCCCAGCAGCTACCATGCCATGCCAAGGACAGACCAAAGCACCCAATAGAGCAGCATAAGGTCATGAAATATTGTCAAGCACCTGGAGAGTCATAGGGACTCTTCAGAGAACTGCCATGGGACTTGAATGCCTCTGCTGAGCAATTAAGGGCGAGAGCCACAGTGATCCATGATAATTGTGTTCCACAAAAAAAAAAAAAAAAAAAAAAAAAAAAAAAAATCTATAAAATGTTTCTGCGAAGAAAATCCATACTTTTATTCCTATTCCATATATAAGAAAGCAAGTTTTATTTATTTTTTTTAATTTTATTTATTTATTTCATGAGAGACACAGAGAGAGAGGTGCAGAGACACAGGCAGAGGGAGAAGCAGGCTCCAGGCAAGGAGCCTGATGTGGGACTCGATCCTGGGTCTCCAGGATCACACCCCGGGCTGCAGGCGGCGCTAAACCGCTGCGCCACCGGGGCTGCCCTATTTATTTATTTTTTATGGTAGAAAGCAAGTTTTAAAGCTATTTTATAGCTTTAAAGAGAGTGAGAGAGAGTGCATGAGCAGGGGGAGGAGCATAAAGAGAGAGAGAGAGAATCTCAAGCAGACTCTGAGCTAAGCATAGAGTCCCTCTCAGGGCTTGATCTCATGATCCTGAGATCATAACCTGAGCCAAAATCAAGAGTCAGACCCTCAACCGACTAAGCCACCCAGGTGTCCCAGGAAATAAAAGTTTTTAAAACCAGTGCATCAGTCACATTGAGAATACATCTTTGCACTAAGATCATGCAAAAAATATCTCCTCTCCTTTTTGTCAAAGATACTGTTTACCTGGACAATAAGTGAGACTTGAATTAAAAGACTTCTCTTAAAATGATAAATGAGTTAAATAACACATCTGACAAGATTTTCTTAGTTAAAAGCAAAATAACCATGTGACGCATTGGACTGAATAATTCAAAGAGAAAATCCTTTATGTTATATTTATTCTCCATTTCAATTTGAGCTATAAATCTGATGCAAGTTGTCCACAACCCATGTACTTTGGTTTTGTTTGTTTTTTATAAAGCACTAATATCTTTCATTTCTCTAACATTTCAGAATATAGTTCAAATAACTTAAAAGAGGATATTTAAAGCATTGATGTATGGGGATATTTCTATTTATCTTCCTCACTTTACAATTCCCAGACCCACCAATTTAGCCCCATTTCAACACAATCTTACTTCCCTCCAGATAATCCCTATCTCTGTCCTCACTTTCAAAACTACACTTCTCAAAAGCATTGTGCACATACTTTTCTTCATTTTCTCACCCTTCGTTTACTCTTCAACCACTCCAATCTGGCTTCCAATCTCACCAAAACCATCCTCCCTAAGATTATCATCTTCATCACCAACAGGCATCATGCTTCTGAAACATTTAACACTGCTAACCCCCTTGCTTCTATTACTGTACCCTTTTACTTCTCTGGCCACTCTTTTTCTAGCTCGGTTCCAGACCTCTCTTTATCTACCAACCTTTAAATGTTGGATTTTCTCAAATCTCAGTAATGGGTCCTCTTCTCCTCCCCCAGTGAGTGCCCACTAAGATGCCTCAGAAGCTAACATAATACAATAAAGCAGACCAAAAAAACCTCTCCAGTGAAGGGAAAATATACATCTACAGTGGAAACTGAGCTTAAATAATATACATTATTCACATGCAGTAACATAACTTTAACTACTATATAAACATCAACCCTCAATTACTTATCTCTAGTGTAGACTTCTTTTTGAACTCCAAGTACATATGTTCAAATGCCTACCCAACATTTTTCTTTGGATATCTTGAGAGGGTTTCACATTCATCATGTCCAAGGCAGAATTTATGATCTCCCAACCTAGTTCTCCTTGGAGAGAAGATTCATTTTATAAATGAATATCATTTTATAAATGACATGATATGGCTACTAAAAACTAGGTGTCAGGTATAGTTGAGCATCATTCACTCAATTGTTAACATATTTTTAGAGTATTCAAAGTGTATTTCTTCAGATTATGGTATATATGAATGTGAGTACAGATATAAATATAAATTTGAGCTTTGTGTGTATGTTTGTATACATAGTTTTTATATCACTTTATATATATGTGAAATACATACATAAATGTGTGTGTATCAGTATTATACTACTATTGCTGCCAGAATATATTAAAGAATTATGTTAGAAAAATATTGTTAAGACTTGGACTCAAATGGGAGTGGCTTATATGACAGCCATATTGAGGAAGATTTTCACTCAATATAAAGCAAATTGTCTTGCCTGCAGGATTATCTAGTTGATGCTGTGATGCCCCAGGTCCCCCCTTGAGGAAGAAAAGACTTGTTCCACTAATTACAGAAAATGAACTTCAGCTTTTTATCTTCTGTGAGGATTGCCTCAGCTGAACCAAACTGCCTTGCTAAAAATCCAATGACTGGTCAATAATGAGGCATAAAGGCCCAGCACTTCAGCACAACTTATGACAACTCAGGCCACTGCAACCCTTAGCTCACTGTGTGTTCAGCAGGAGCTTTCACTGAGACTACACGAGAGCTGGACTTCTCCCTCTGCCCAATCCTGCCTCCTTTCCTCTCTTCCTCAGGTGAGGATGCCAAGGGCACTTCCCAATAAATGCTCAGCACCCTCATTTCCCTCTTTCAGTCTGCCTCCAGAGAACTCAACCTGGGAAACTTGCCAAATATGGAATGGCCTGCATCCTAAATATTATGCGCCCATTGCTGGAAATGTCCAAAGAGGGAACAATGATTTTTAAATGTTAAAGATAATATGCATATATGGATGTCCTCTAATATTCCTTTCAGATTGTTTTATGCTTCTAAGTTTTAGACATTGGGAATCATATAATTAATATACTTTATGTGCTGAGTACTTTATACATGTTATCTATTCAAGCCTCACAAAAACCAGGGGAAATGGAGTATTGGCCCCAATTTACAAAAGAAACTGGGGTTCAGAAACATTACTTGGACCAAGGTCACATATTTATTAAATAAAGGATCTAGAGCTTGAACTGAGTTCTTCTCAGTTGTCCATCTACAACCAAAGCTCCTTTCACTATATCAGTTATGAGAAAAGACTATGGGTTTATAAAATATACTGTATTTTATATATAATGTAATTATATTAAATTTTTAATTTGTTCTGCCATTTCCAGTATTTTAAAGGGTATCATTGAAAATGCAGCTGTGTTCCCTTTTGCCTAGTATAAGTAATTCTATTTAGTAATCTTTTTTTTTCCATTTAGTAATCTTGATGGTATCTTTGAGAATTATGGAAGTTCTTTATTATTTCACTTGCTTCCTCATGAGAGTCTGTCTTTCTGTTCAGTTGTATAGGCATGCTATGTGATACATCTGGCAGCACACCTTTCACAGCTTCCAGACTGCTAGGACCAAAGCCAGAGGTCCTTGAGTAAAATTTTGCATGTTCATACAAACATTAAAATAGCAGATGAGAGAAGCTTTGTAAAAACTATTTCTGAAATTAAATTAGCATGTAAACTATATTCTAACATTCACCATTTGAGACACAGCAAAGATTAGCCCTTGAGTTGTTGGAATTTGAGAAGGTATGATAGAAAAAAAAAAACTTAAACAAAGGCCTATCAAATACTGTTATTATCTTAAGAGTTACATTAGATTCTCAGAATGGTTAAGAGACTTGACTACATTCTGAGAAGCAACAGCATCTTTAGCTCCAGATTATGTCCAAGTTAACGTTACAAAAGCAAAATTGAGGACAGAAGTTTACATGAAATCTGACCAGACCATATCAGCCTTTTAAATAATAAATAGCAATACTTCCAACATATTTTGATGTCAGAAATAATTTTCATTGCAGAGTAGAAATTATAGTTTCAAATTTGATTATTTAGAACTCTTTGGGGGATCCTAGAGGAAGGGTAGGATATCTAAGAAGGCAGCCATTTCTTGGTAGACAATGTTAAGAAGATGACAAGGATATACTCATTCTTACTTCAATCTCATATTGTACTTTCTTACAAACTTGTTACTTAAAACATGTTACAAAAATTTAAAAAGAAAAAGTTTGAAACCACTCCAATAAGTGACCAAGAAAAGCTGTGTTTTCAAGGCTAGGGTGCCTTACCAGGTGCTGCAAGCAGGGCGATTCTTTCTAGGAGATACTGGAGTTAGGCTATGGAGCCTGGGTCCTGTCACTTTCCAGTTCTGTGAGACACAAGGAAATTTACCAGAACTTTAGTTTTCCAACTTGTGACTAACTATATCATCTTCACAAGAGTACTATTATACATCAGCTATTATGAATTATGTGCTGTGTCCATCACAACTTCCTCAGATTTGGTGGCATCATTTGATTCCATAACCACTGGTGCCCCTGACACCACTCAGGAGCCAAGCACCTTCAGCAGCTTTATCTGCTGTCTTCAGTCTTCAGTGCTATCTGGTGTACCAAGGACTTCCTTCCTTCTTAGATATGCATTCAACACTGACAAAGGCTTTAGCCATTTCTGTCACCACCATCATTGTTATTCTCTCACTATCTTCTATTTCTTTTGTACAATAATGTATGTAGTTAGTTGTCTTCTTGAAAATGAAAAGTATGAAATCTTAGAGCCAACAGAGCATTTAATGTGTGAGCTCTGGAGTCAGAACACCTTATGTGAGTCTTAGACTCCACAACCTATTAGCTCTGTGATCATAGGCAAGATAATTAATATTTCTAGACCTCATTTTTCTCATCCATAAAATGAGCACAATAATGGCACCCACTCCTAGGGTCATTTATTATGAGAAATAAATGAGATAATCTATGTAAACTTCATGGAAAACATTAAGGATTCAACAAATTCTAGATATTATCATTGTAGTATCTCACTAGAGTAATTCTATTTTTAAATGGCATGTATCAAGCTATACAGCCTTAAGAATAAATAATAGTGAAAGGGAATATAAGGGAAGGGAGAAGAAATGTGTGGGAAATAACAGAAAGGGAGACAGAACATAAAGACTCCTAACTCTGGGAAACAAACTAGGGGTGGTGAAATGGGAGGAGGGCGGGGGGTGGGGGTGAATGGGTGATGGGCACTGAGGGGGGCACTTGACGGGATGAGCACTGGGTGTTATTCTGTATGTTGGTAAATTGAATTAAAAATAAAAATAAATTTATTAAAAAATAAAAATTACATTTCCTTTAAAAAATAAATTTCTTAATCAAAAAAAAATTTTAAAAATAAATTTATTAAATTTATTAAAAAATAAAATTATTAAAAAATAAAAATTACATTTCCTTTAAAAAATAAATTTCTTAATCAAAAAAATATATAAAATGTGTAAGAAATATTAAGTGAAAATGAAGAAATAGGCACAACTATAGATTTTTTGTGTTTTTAAAAACAGGGGGATATATCTAGATATCAGGGAGATCAGGGATTCCTTCTGAGAAGGAGAAGCCGGGAACTAAAGAAAAGGAGTTCAAAAGAAACTTACTTTTTACTGTGGACAAATTTTTACTCTGTGAATTGCTTACTATGTGTAGGAATTACCTTGTCCAATAAAACATTAAAAATGAATACTTAGGGATCCCTGGGTGGCGCAGTGGTTTAGCGCCTGCCTTTGGCCCAGGGCGCGATCCTGGAGACCCGGGATCGAATCCCACGTCGGGCTCCCGGTGCATGGAGCCTGCTTCTCCCTCTGCCTATGTCTCTGCCTCTCTCTCTCTCTCTCTCTCTATCATAAATAAATAAAAATTTTTTAAAAAATGAATACTTATTTTAGCCACAAATAATATTTGGAAAGTGTCATCCCGATACTGTTCCTTTTCAGGGGCATATTATAGTAATTGCAAAAGTACTGATTTAAAGAACTTTGACTGCAGTGATATCTCACAATACTATTCCACTTTATATATTTTTGTTAATTATATCAATTACCTCTTGGGAAGTGAAGAATATGAATTTCAACTCAGGCTTCAGAAAGTTGATAAATAAAAATTATGCTATGCTTTATTTAAGAAACATTCACCAAAAATTCCTATGAATGAGAATATAAGTCACCTGATATTTAGTAACACACCATATATTCCTCCCTACTCTGCATCAACCTATCCTATGTTATTTGCAAACTGATTCCAGAAAACTGAGGTAATGTGTAAGGAAGTCATTTTTAATCCTGTCCTTAATATGTTTTCTTTGTTCTCCTCCTATGAAATCTCCAACCCCCATAGATGACCTTCTCTTCTACAGGACTGTTAACAACAACTTGCTGATTGAGTTCTAGTATTTTTAACACATTCTATGCATTTTTAAAAATATTTATTTTATTTATTTATTTATTTATTTATTTATTTATTTATTTATTTGAGAGAGAGTGTGAGGGAAGAGACAGAAGCAAAGGAGAGGGAGAGAGAATCTCAAGGAGACTCAGCAATGAGTGTAGAGGGTTGGCCCTGGCATAGGGTTCAATCTCACAACTCTGAGATTGTGACCTGAGCCGAAACCAAGAGTCAAGATACTTAACTGACTCAGCCACTCAGACACCCCAACACATTCTGTGCACTTCCACTTTTGCAACTCCCAAGAAAAAAAAAAGCCTGTTTTTAAAATTCAGTAACAAGGAATAAAAATTAAATAATTTTTTGAGGAGCACATAGGAAATAAATGGCTAAATGTAAAACAAGACTAGATAGTTGCAATTCCTGTGCTTTCATTCATAAATAAATACTACCCACAATTATAGCATGTACCTCTCATTGAACACTTAACATGTGCTACTTTGAAGTATTTGTTTTATGTTATGTTTTTGTTTGGTTTCACCCATAATGATTTTAAGTCCTTCCAGGAAAGAACCTTATCTTTTGACCCTTTGGATTCCCAGAGTTGGTACAGGTCTGAAAGAATAACGTGGAAATAATGGGATTATGGTGATGATGGTGGTGATGGTGATGATGATGTAATGATAATGCCCATGGGGTTGGATTTCAGGCAGTCACTCTGTGCTGAAGTATATGTACTTATCATTTCACCCATATTGTCTCAATATTTACATTAGGCCAAGCCAGTTTAGTCTCTGGATTTACATAAAAATAACAAGGTACTGTAACTGCTATGATAAAACAAAATAAAACAAAAACAAAACTTTAGGGAGTGCACGGAGAGTGACCATTATATCCAAAGAGGAGAAAGAGTCTTTATAAATCCAAGTATACATTCAATCTTCTAGGTTACAATGAGGATTCAGTGTAAACCAGCCCAAGTTAAGGGCTTTGCATGCATTATTTCAATTAATCCTAACTACAACTTTGAGTTTGGTATTATCTCCTTCATGAAAATGAACAAAAGCAAAACTCACTTTTCCTAGGACTGCTTGGCTTGTAAGTGTTAAAGCTAGTATGTGAGTTTTTAGTTCCAGAAGAGAAACTTTTTTAAAGTTTTTATTAAATTCCAGTTAGTTACCATACAGTATAATATTAGTTTCAGGCATACAGTACAGTGATTCAACATTTCCATACAACACCTGGTGCTCATCAGAACAAGTGCATTCTGTAATTTCCATCACCCATTTAACCTATCTATACTCCACCTACAACCCTGATAGTAACCCTCAGTTCACTGTCTATAGTTAAGAGTCTGTTTCTTGCTTTGCCTCTCCCTGCTTCTCTTTTTTCCTTTGCTCATTTGTTTTGTTTCTTAAATTCCACATACAAGTAAAATCATATGGTGTTTGTCTTTCACTGACTTACTTCGCTTAGCTTAATATTCTCTAGCTCCATCCACATCATTGCAGATAGGAAGATTTCATTCTTTTTATGGCTGAATAATATTCCATTGTGAGATATATATATATATATCTCACAATGGAATATTTTTTTTCTTGGGAATATATATATATATATATCACAATGGTATATTTTATATATATATATATATATATATATATATATATATAAAACCCACATCTTCTTTATCCATTCATCAATCAATGGACACTTGGGCTTTTTCATAATTTGGTTATTGTCGATAATACTACTATAAACATCAGGATGCTGGTATCCCTTTGAATTAGTATTTTTGTATTCTCTGAGTAAATACCTAGAAGTGCATTTGGTGGATCATAGGGTAGTTCTACTTTTAACTTTTTGAGGAGTCTCTGTAAGGTTTCCCACAGTGACTGCACAAGTTTGCATTCCCACCAACAGTACAAGAGGGTTCCCCTTTTACCACAACCTCACCAACACCTATTGTTTCTTGTGTTCCTGATTTTAACCATTCTGTTAGGTGTCAGGTGATATCTAACAGTAGTTCTGACTTGCATTTCCCTGATGATAAGTGATGCTGAGCATCTTTTCAAGTGTCTGTTGGCAGGGATCCCTGGGTGGCTCAGCGGTTTAGCACCTGCCTTCGGCCCAGGGCGTGATCCTGGAGACCCGGGATCGAGTCCCACATCAGGCTCCCTGCATGGAGCCTGCTTCTCCCTCTCCCTGTGTCTCTGCTTCTGTCTCTCTCTCTCTGTATCTCTCATGAATAAATAAATAATCTTTTAAAAAAAGAAATGAAACACAAAATTCGTGTATCACTTAAAAAAAAGTGTCTGTTGGCCATCTGGATGTCTTCTTTGGGAAAAAGTCTATTGTCTTTTTTTTTTAATTGAATAAAGGGTTTGAGTTTTTTGGGGTGTTGAGTTTTATAAGTTCTTTATATACTTTGGAAACTAACCCTTGGGATCCTTGGATGGCGCAGCGGTTTGGCACCTGCCTTTGGCCCAGGGCGCAATCCTGGAGACCCAGGATCGAATCCCACATCAGGCTCCCGGTGCATGGAGCCTGCTTCTCCCTCTGCCTGTGTCTCTGCCTCTCTGGGTGTGTGTGTGTGTGTGTGTGTGTGTGTGTGACTATCATAAATAAAAATTTAAAAAAAAAGGAAACTAACCCTTTATCAAATATGTCATTTGCAAATATCTTTTCCCAACCTATAGGTTGCTTTTTAGTTTTGTTGATTGTTTCCTTTGCTGTGCAGAAGCTTTTTATTTTGATGCAGTCATAATAGTTTATTTTTGCTTTTCCCTTGCCTCAGGAGATATACCTAAAAAGAAGTTGCTTTGGCCTATGTCAAAGATGTTACTGCTTGTGTTCTCTTCTAGGATTTTTATGGTCTCAGGTCTCACACTTATATCTACAATCCATTTTGATTTTAGTTTTGTGTATAAGAAAATGGTCCAGTTTCACTCTTCTGCATGTTGCTGTCTAGTTTTCCCAACACCATTCGTTAAAGAAACAGTCTTTTTCCCATTGGATAGTCTTTCCTCCTTTGTCTAAGATTAACTGACCATACAGTTGTGAGTTCATTTCTGGGTTTTCTATTCTGTTCCATTGATCTATGTGTATGTTTTTATGGCCAATACCATACTGTTTTGATGGCTAAAACATTATAATATAACTTGAAGTCTGGAATTGTGATGCCTCCAGTTTTACTTTTCTTTTGCAAAATTGTTTTGTCTTTTTGGGATCTTTTGTGGTTCCATACACATTTTAGGATTGTTTGTTCTAGCTCTGTGAAAAATGCTGTTAGTATATTGATAGAGATTGAATTAAATGTGTAGATTGCTTTGGGCAGAATAGAAATTTTAACAATATTTGTTCTTCCAGTATGAATATGAAACATCTTTCCATTTCTCTGCATCTTCAATTTCTTTCATCGGTGTTTTACAGTTTTCAGAGTACAGGTCTTTCACCTCATTGGTTAAGGTTATTCCTAGGTATCTTTTTATTTTTGGTGCAAATGTAAATGTGACTTATTCCTTGATCTCTCTTTCTGCTGCTTCATTATTCTGTGTCCTGTAACTATACTGATTTTTCTATCCATTCTAGCAGTTTTTGGATAGAGTCTTTTGGGTTTTCTATATATAGTATTAGGTCTTCTGCAAATAGTAAAACTTTTATTCCTTGCTTGCTAATCTAGATGATTCATTTCTTTTGTTGTCTTACTGCTGTGGTTATGGCTTCCAGTACTATGCCGAATAAAAGTGGGGAGAGTGGACAGTCTTGTCTTGTTCCCGACCATAGAAGAAAAGCTCTCAGTTTTTCCCCATTAAGGATGATATTAGTTATAGGCTTTTCATATATGCCCTTTATTATGTTGAGGTATGTTCCCTCTAAACCTACCTTTTTAACGCTTTTTATCATGAATGTATGTTGTACCCTATTGAGGTGATCAGATGGTATTTATCCTTTCTCTTGTTGATGTATCACATTAAATCACCCTTGCATGCCAGGAGTAAATAAATTCCATTTGAGCATGATGACTGACTTTTTTTAATGTATTGTTGAATTCAGCTTGCTAATATCTTGTTGAGGATTTCTGTATCATTTATGTTCATCAGAGATAACAGTCTGAAGTTCTCTTTTTTTTGTGGTGTCTTTATCTGGTTTTGGTATCAGGATAATGCCGGCCTCAGAATGAATGTGGAAGTTTTCCTTCCTTTTCTATTTCTTTTGGAATATTTTGAGAAGAATAGGTATTAACTCTTCTTTAAATGTTCGGCAGAATTTGCTCATGAAGCCATCTGGTCTTGGACTTTTTGTTTATCAGGAGTTTGTTTATTACTGATTCAATGTCTTTACTGGTTATTATTCTGTTGAAATCTTTTATTCCTTGTTTTGGTTTTGATAATTTATATATCTCTGGGAGTTTAATCATTTCTTCAGTGTTGTCCAATTTGTTGGCATATAGTTTGTCTCAAGGTCATGAGATCAAGCCACATTGGGCTCCACACTCAGCATGGAGTCTGCTATTCTTCCTCCTTCCTTGACCTCCCCCTCTGCACCTCCCCCTGTTCACTCTCACTCTTTCTCTCTCTCTCTCAAACACATAAATAAATAAAATCTTAACAATGAAAAACATTCCATTTGAAATCATCTGAAAAATTTCACAATTACAGAAAAAGAAATCTGTAAATTATGTTAAAACTGAGTAAAATCCACCCAGTCTGGCAGCAATAACTTTAGCAGAACAGAATTTTTGGGATCCTTGCAACTCTATTGTATACATGGCAACCTGTGCTATAGAATAGAAGAGGAATATTGTCTGAAACTATACTCTGATGAGCAGTGGGCTCATCCACTCCAGATCTACAAAGTCAAAGAAGAAGGCCTAAGTAACATGATTTGAGTTTTCTTGAACAGCAAAAGACAATAGTATTTTAAATAGCCAAATACTGTAACCTGGTAAAGAAGTTATGGACATATCAAAATGTACGGTTTCTAAGCTTCTAGGCAAACCAGAGTCCAGATGCCTAGTAGAGAAGCAAGTCAGATATTAGTAACCGAAATCATTCTAAATTCTTTTAATGCAAACGATTTGTCAAATAAAATGAAAACAGTCTGGATATGCATAGCTTCCAATCTCTTGAGGAAATCAGGCAGAAAAAGCCAAGAGGACTTTCCCAGAAATAAATCAAAGTTTTACCAATGACATTCACTACTGAAATGGGGGACAGAATATAAAGCCAAAGAACAGACAGAACTATAAAATTGTTTCTGTCATAAGCCAGAATTATTGTAAATAGATTTGACATTTGGAATTCAAAGATTATTACAGAAACATATGGCCTAAAATATCACATTCTATTCAAGGGTCCTAAAGTTTGGAATAAAGAAGTTAAATGCTCTGTGCAACAAAATACTTCTCTAGGTGGCCTAAAAGAATGAGGTTTGATCATATTACTAATTCCTTCCAGTTCCACAAGCCAACACACCTCTGTTGTATACCACTGGACAGAGGTTCCAGTAATTCCAAATGATTGTCAGTTAGCTATCTACCCCAAAAGTCACTGAAAGCCTAACATGATTATTAGAAATATATGACAGAAGAGAAAATGTTATAAATAAAAGACTAACCCAGATTTCAGAGCAGTGAAACTACTCTATGACACAATTATAGAGTATACATGTCATTACACATCTGTCAAAATGCAAAGAATGTACAACCAAATATGAGCACTTATGTAACTATAGACTTTGGGTGTTAATATGTCAATATGAGTTCACTGATTGTAACAAATGGACCACACTGGTAGGGGATGTCCACAGTAGGCAAAGCTATGCATGTGGGGATAAGGGATATATGGGGACTGTCTGTACTCTCTGCTCAACTTTTTTGTTGTGAACTTAAACTGCTCTAAAAATTAGTCTTTTAAAAAAACAAAAATAAAAACAAAACCAGACCATGGGTGATTGATGAACCCATATACTCCAGAGACAATGTCTTAAAGAAACAAATTCTGCAATTCCATTCAGTTACCTTCTGGATGTTTACTCCATTATATCAAAATATTCACTGAATATTTCCACCTGCCTACTCATCCTACTCCATATGTTGTTTTCACTGAGTTGTCAACTTTTGAAAACATGTGTGTCCATTCCAAAAGGAAATACTCAAAAATAAATAAATAAATAAATAAATAAATAAATAAAACAAAAGGAAATACTCACTAAATAATTAGTAAAATCAATTATTAAAAATCTTCATTGCAAATTTAAAAGTGATTAGTGTTTACCCTACAAAAATTAGTTTATAATTAGTTCCCTTTTGTAATAGATTAAGGTAGCAAACAGTAAGTTAAGCATTTATAGAAGTTCAAATCTGCGTGATGGATACATACATGTAGGATTATTATATTATCTACTTTAGTATCTGTTTGACATTCCCCTTAATATAAAGTTTTTTTAAAGGATCAATTATAAAGCATATACCTGCTTAATGTACCAATAATTCTACAGAAGTTAACTAGCTTACTATGAGATTATGTTATTATAGTCATAGAAAAATATTTAATATGCTATATCACCATTATCTGAAAATATAGCATAGTATTTAAGAACATGAATTTGGAAATCAGATTGTCTCCACTCCTTCCTTAGCTGTTGTAGTATTAGGAAAATTATTTATTCTACTTAAGCTCCAATATTCCCACCAAGTAATGGGAGTAATCTACAACAAGGACACTGCAGAATTAAATGGCATAAAATGTGTAAAGTAGCATAGCATTGGTTTAAGAATAGGTGCTCAATAAATATTAGCCATTACAATATTCTGAAGTTCTCTATTGATATTGCTCTAACTCTAAAATAAGCAGCAAAGGTAATTAAGAGTTTTACTCTGTAGGTGGGGAGAAAGATTTCAAATATTCACAATTCAGAGCTTAAAAAACTATTCCCATTTTTAGTATTCTTAGTATTTCCTAAGTCAAATATTTAGAAATTACAAAGAATTTACCAAAATAGAAGGAATTATATAATCCTATCATGGCCTTTTAAACCTAATTAAATAACCTAAAGAAAGTTTTATCATTGAATTAATCAGTTTTCAATAATGCTCTACATTTACTTCCCACCAGGCCTTCTGGCATCAGCTCTGTGTAGGCATACAGTCTCATGCTTGGTTAGGGATATGGGAATGTGGGGTCTTCTCCAGTCTCTCCTGAGTGGATATGTGGAGAGCTTAGTATAGCCCTAGTCTGCTAGTCCACTGTTGTAACCTCATGCTACCTTGACCATTGGTCTTCCTCCTTCATTTGTCACCAAAATCGGTACTTTTACTCAAACACTATTAAATAAGAAGTTTTTCCACACTCCGCTCCAAACCAGTGAGGCCCCTTTGGAGAAAGCTGCTGGCTTTCTTATTTTGCAGTGCCCTGTACATTTCTGCTCAGACCCAGCTTGGGTGTGGGTGTGGATGGGAGAAGCCTCAGGCAAAAATGCCAGACTCCTACTGTTCTTATTTGACATTCAATATTTTTTTTTTGTAGTAATTGCTTCTCAACTTGTCGTATGCCTTTGATCAATTCAAAAGCCCTGAACTAGTTGTTTTCAACAATTTTGTCTAGTTTTATTGTTATATAATGCTTTAATCAGAAAACATGAACAGAATATATGATGTTTTATCATAGAAAGTTAATAGTGGGGCATATTCTAAATGTCTAACTGGAAGCCATGATTATTAGCATTTTGTTTTGTGGATCACAACAAATATATACAAACTAAATGCTTAATCTCAATAAATACTGGCCTTTTTCTATATAATGTTTAAACGTTTCCTATCTAAAATCTAAATGAAGGTCCTTTCCTACATAACATTTCTATATCATGTTTATATGTTTATTCTATGTGTTTCTATATAATATGTTACATGTTCATTTAATCTTAATAAAATATTGGTTCTTTTCTATATAGTGTTTATATTCCTTAATAGTTAAATTATTCAAGTACCTTAAGACACAAGGATCCTGAAAGCTGGTAATAAACAATAAATCATTATTCTGAAACTCTTTCATCTCAAAACAAGTCCGTTTTGAAGGATGATTAGAATCTTTTTTTCATAAAACAAGATTCTAGAAATGTATCTTTTCCAATGGTTGGAAAAGATTAAAAAAACTGTATGTACATGATTATAAGAAACCAGGTTGAGACTTCAAAAATAAATATATTGACTACAGAACCCAGAGTTATCAAAACTATTTGTAGTCTGCTAGACAACAGTGTTAAAAAGGAATTCATTGGAATTAAGCACAAACCCGTGTCTATACATTCAATTGCACTAACCTACACCTCTGCCAATCCTTTTATTTTCTCTGCCATTATCTGTCCTGATCATAGTCAAATTAATCACAAGATGAGCCCATAGAATAAGGAAGGCAGTTTTATTTAATGGATCACACATACTCAACCTCACTCATTTTGACAATCTGACATAGTTCTAACCTACAGTTTTCTTTTTTTTTAATTATAGGAAGTAACTTTGTTAGAACCTGAGCACAATTATCTGAAATGCATTTGGAAGATATAGTGAGTGTGATAATATATTATAAACTGCTGCCATTTAATTTTTCTGATCCTCTGAATAAAGTAACATAATTTACTTGAATGTGTTCTCAAAATAATTTGCCAAAAAACTGGATGAGCTTAAGAAAGAAAGGAACAGTCTGCAAGGAAAAGTCAAGAGAGTATACAATTCCTTACTGTTGTGGAAGGAAGTGAAGGAAGATGTCAAAACTTTAACATTTTCAGAGAAACCGAGAGAAAAGATAATAGCTTTTAAAGTTTAAAATGCAACCTCCATTCTCAATATAGTAAAATTGGTATTTAAAAGATCTTTTTGGGACGTCTGGGTGGCTCAGTGGTTGAGCATCTGCCATTGGCTCAGGGCGTGATCCCAGAATCCCGAAATCGAGTCCCATATCGGGTTCCCTGCAAGGAGCCTGCTTCTTCCTCTGCCTGTGTCTTTGCCTCTTTCTCTCTGTGTCCCTCAATGAATGAATGAATGAATGAATGAATGAATGAATGAATGAATGAATGATTTTTTTTTCAAATAAACAAGTTTCAAAATGAGAGAAGAGATGCTAAGCAATGGAAAGAAAATGTTCTTTCTTTAAAAAAAAAAAAAAAAAGAAGAAAACCAGCACATTGCAATGAGGCCCTCTGCTGCCAGTTTTTTAATACTACACCAAGAAGATCAACTTCCAGCAGTTTCTGTCTTTGCAGGCAAATACTTCAACAAAGCTTTAAGGAAAAAAATTACTTTAAATCCTCAACAAAGTATAGTCATTTACAAGACTTTTTCAAATCAAAGTGATTGATTCTGCATAATATTCTGAACACAGTCTGAGCCACATAAACTTCAGTTAAATCTCTTAGTGACAGCATTATTCATTTAATAACAGATTTTCATTATTTTATGTTCTATATAAATATTTCCAAAAAGAGACTATATTCATACCAAATGGTTTCTACAATGACAATAGTTCATCCAATACTATGGAAAAACATATTTTTAATTAGAAAGAAACTTGTGTCTCAAAGGCAATTCCTAATAAATATCTCCATTTCCTGGGGAAAAAAATAACAAGCAGTCCAGAAAATTAACTCAAAAACTCATCTGAAGGACGCCTAAGTGGCTCAGTGGTTGAGCGTCTGCCTTTGGCTCCAGGTGTGTTCCAGGGGTCCTGGGATTGAGTCCCATATTGGGCTCTCTGCAGGGGGCCTGCTTCTCCCTCTGCCTGTGTCTCCTCTTCTCTCTGTGTGTCTCTCACGAATAAATAAAATCTTTAAAAAACAAAGAACTCATCTGAGACTAAAACCAATGCAATTTGACCATCATTTTTTAAAAAGATTTTATTTATTTATTCATGAGGGACACAGAGAGAGAGAGGCAGAGACACAGGCAGAGGGAGAAGCAGGCTCCATGCAGGGAGCTCGACGTGGGACTTGATCCCGGGACTCCAGGATCAGGCCCTGGGCTGAAGGCAGCGCCGAGCTACCCAGGCTGCCCTTTGACCATCATTCTTAAATTGCCAGGACCAGGGGTAGATTTACTGTGAAGTGAATAAAACTTCACACGCATAGCCAGGAGCTGTGAAGTATTCCAGGTGAAAAGGAGAAGCCAAGTGTCAATAAGGAAGCTTTTCTAAGTGAGTGTTTCTGGTAAATTGCCTTAAGAGAACTTAGGGAAGGGATCCCTGGGTGGTGCAGTGGTTTGGCGCCTGCTTTTGGCCCAGGGCGCGATCCTGGAGACCTAGGATCAAGTCTCACATCGGGCTCCTGGTGCATAGAGTCTGCCTGTGTCTCTGCCTCTCTCTCTCTCTCTGTGACTATCATAAATAAAGGAAAAAAAAAATTTAAAAAAAAAAAAGATAGCTTGGGGGAAAAAAGGGTCTGAACCTCGAGTTTAAGTAAATTGTCATGATTTCTTTTTGTATGTTAAATATGTCATTAAAAAAAAATGTTTGTAGTTTTTTCTTCTTCTTTCTTAAAGAGGGCCAGAAAAAAAATGTAAGCTCACAAGCCACAAAACTGGGGATGTGAATATCCCTCTGGGTAGTATACTTTTACTCAAAACAGTCTGTACAGAAAATGTTATTTTACTTTTAATGGAAACATCTTACATTAATAGGGAAAAAAATGGTTTTAATGCCAATTTTGAAAACAAGACAAAATATGAACTTAAAAAGGCATTGGTAAAAATACTTTATAGAGTTTTTAAGTGAAAGAAAGAAGATTAATATCTGCCCAACAATGAAGCTATCTAGCATTCAAGAATCTCTAGCTTTTGATATCTATGTAGTGGTTAAGATTACTGGCTCTGGAGTCAGACACCTTGATTTCAATCCTGAATTCATCACTTTATAGCTAAGTCACCTTTAGCAAGTTAATTGTGCGTTATAGATGTAGACATTTGATAACTATTTGCTGAATAAATAGATGCATGCATCAACTCCACATGAAAACTTCAATTTAGCAAATACAGTAGTTCAATTTACTTCTACGTAAAAAAAATGTATTTGTTACACAGATCAGTTATGGGAAAGGTATTGGGCAAGGGGGGAAGAAAGAATATCAGAGTTTAAGCAAAGCATTTTTTTATGATTTCTATTTGTATTTGATAAGATGGGAAAAGGCTTTCTAGAGCACAAAGCATATAAGGATGAAGCCTGAAAGACCGTTAGGATCAGACCTGGTTGACTGGGAAGGTGGAACAGGCTGGAAGCATTTTAGGCTAAGGGAACAATACACTAAGCCAAGACCCAGAGAAAAGAAAGTGGAGAGATCTAAGTATTCTGGGAAGTTAGCAGCCCTGTTAGCTTCAGGTTTAGAGAATTCAGGGAGACTGGGTTGGAAATAAACAAGGGTCACATCACCACTTCAGTTAATAATGCTCCCTATTCTGAAGATGCTCACAAAATTCCTTATCAGTGAAAGTCCACACAACCACCATTATAAATTACATTTGGCTTTCTTTCATAGACAATGTCTTTAACTGATACAAAGAAATACGGGATTTAGGATTTTTATTAAACTATAATTATTTCAGTTCCAGATTTGAAAATGGATTTTATTTTTTAATTTATATTTTTGTTGAAAACTGGACCATCTGTAACTTTCAAATACCAAAATCTCTCACATAGAAATCATTTGAATTGCAAGATTTATGTTAAAGCCATTACTTGGAAGATTGGGAGAAAAGGAAGGATAATGGACACTGGGTTAAGTACATAAATTTTCTAGTAGGTCATTAGGAGGAAAACTGTTCCCAAGGCAAATGTCATCAACAAAGTAAATGGATAAATGAAAGAAACGCCATTCTTGTTGGTATAATACATAAAGTAATGACCTTGGGTCAAACTTGACTTTCAAATTGGCCTCAATCACAGTCAGTACTGTGATCTTGGGCAATTCATCTAACTTCTCTATGCCTTAGTTTCCACTTCCATAAAATAAGAAGGACAATCACAATAATAAAATTTGACTGTGATATATTATGTTACTATCTGTCCATGGGAGGAGTATACATTTTCACACACACTGTCTTTGGACTTGAACATATGACATGTTTTGTCCAATATAATGTGATATTTGTCCCAACCTCTTGCTACTAAAATAACATACCCATAAGGACGCTGCCCTTTCAGCCTGGATTTTAGAATGAAGAGAACACAGAAATCAGAGATGTGCTGTTCTACATCCTCCATAAAATTTAATTGACAAACTTTATTGTTGTAAGCTACTGAAATTTAGGAGTTGTTACTGTTGCAAAGCCAACTGCACTACCTACTTCACACATTTTTTATAAAAATTGAATAAACCAATATAATTTAAAACACTGTATAACCTTCTATGCCTACCCATACCTTATACTAGCTCCTTCTCTTGCCTAGGTTGATGAGATTAGAAAATTTAGGAACATTAACTTGTGATGTGCTCAGCTCCTAACCCCCATCTCTTTATTATACCTCATAAAATGAAATAACCTTGGATTTTTCGTTATTTGCAGTGTGAATTTCCATGAGAATATTGAAGGGAGGATATATCCTTAAAATGATACAGCTTTTTATGCTGGTGCTTATTCCAATTCTTCTGAGAAAGTGCTCAGAACCACTTATGTCTGGTTTCCCTCCGTATTTTCATTAAATCTTACTTAAATCTTTGTTTAGCCAGAGTTTTACCAGAGCTTCTATGTGGAATCCTGTTTATACTTAAAAGATTCCACGGGAAAAGAAAAAAAAAAAAAAAAAAGTCTTTCAATTAAACTAACAGAAAAACAAAAACAAAAAATCTTGATAAAACTCAATAAAGAAATGACCACAGAGATGGCAGAGAAAAGCCTATGAGATGGTACCACGATTCACAATAAACCATGTAGAGATAATGGCTAGGGAAGCAGGTGAGCCAACGATTGGGTCAGCAAACAAGAATATTTTTATTATTCAAATGCTTGGGCTTCCCATTTTTGCATGATGAAGTTGAAAGAATATGAGCTCCAGAGTTATATAAGGCTAGACAGCTTTGATCCCAGTATAGCCACAATTTCTACACAATCTTAGACCAGCTACATAATTTCAGACATACTTTCCCTATTCAGTAAAGGGGAAAAAAAAAAAAAAAACAGTTATTTTCCCTTACCCAGATAGGGGAAATAAACAACTACCTCATAGGATTGTGATATTAAAGGGAATAAGGTGAGTGGAGCATCTAACGTAATACTTAAACAATAATACCTTTTCAAAAAAAATTCTCTTAGCTCTTTGTCTTTAACTCTTCTCTTTTCTATTCCCTCAACCAAATTTCGGTAACACATGTGCAAATGCTTTTGTTCCCAAGTTGGGAATCTCCTGTAGGGTAATAAAAAAAACATACTGAAATCTAACACACAAAGACATATTTTATGCTTTAAAGCTAAGAGATTTTTTAAAAATATGCACAGATTTATATGTAGTTTTAATATATTTACAGCTTTATATATTTACAGCTTTAATTGGTCATAAAATACACATACACATCTGAAATACATAGAAATAAAATGATACCTTTTCCAAATAAAGTTGTATCATCAGTTCTGTATTTCTCTGCCTTCCAACTTTGAAACCCCTAGGAATTACAAAACAGAGAGTGAGACGCTCACCCAACAAAAGGTCATATTGAGTGATTCCAAGGAACATTAGAAAACCTGTACTGAATTCAAGTTTTTAACTGCCAGATTTTTAACTTTTGGCTACAGTTCCCATGTATGATATAATTTAGAAATTTAGTTTCAGCACAGGAGAATCACCAGACTTAAAACACTGTGTACCTCAACATGCAAAATGTTAATGGAAAATCCAGATAAGTCACAAATTGTTATAAAGAAATTAAAAAACAAAAAGAAATTTGCAAAATGGCAGGGAGACCTTCATAAACTGAGCAAGGAAAAGAAGGAAGGATGGCTCTTTTATTAATGCATAATTGAATGGAACCTCCGAAGTTCTTCACACCTTCCCCTTCTTGGAACGTCATCTACACCAAGGATTCTGTAGGTCCATTATGAAACTTACTAGAAGAATATAGCAGACAAGTACAGTGCTATTTTTCTAGTCAGATATGAATCACAGAAGTTCAGAAACATACATTTTTCACCCCAATCTAGCAGTACCAGCATCACTGCCCACAACACATACATACAGATTTGTTCATATGCATCCTGTTAAAAAAAGTTCTGAAGCCTTCCCAGTGCATTTCTTTGAATTCATTTGGTTTGAGATTTGACTAAAAATCCTAAATAAAAATAGTTTTTACCTATAAAATCTTTACCTCTAAAGTCCCATAATCAATCTGTTATCCATATTATAGAAAAAGAGGAGTAATACAACACAGGAAAAATTATCAAATCATACAGGGGCACCTGGGTGGCTCAGTGGTTGAGCAACTGCCTTTGGCTCAGGTCATGATCCCGGGTTTCTGGGATTGAGTCCCACATCAGGCTCCCCGCAGCGAGCCTGCTTCTCCCTCAGCCTATGTTTCTGCCTCTCTCACAGTGTTTCTCATGAATAAATAAATAAAATCTTTAAAAAAAATATAACAAACCAATTTTCTTCTACCCCTACTAACATTTAACCTTAGACATGTCCTGATACATAAACACCCAACTGGAAATGGTTGTTATCGATTCTTGATTGGGGCCCTCATGCAGGAATTAAATAGTGGAGAGATTAGGTCACAGTCATATTTCAATACAGTTCATTCATATCTTCATTTACTCATTCAACATTTATTTATTAAAACCTACTATATTCCAAATAATGTTTTAGTTGCTGAGGTCATATCAGTGAACTAATAGATAAAAAACTCCTACTATCATGGAATCTATACTGTAAAAGGCAAATAAAAGAAATAAGTAAATTAAATTATTTAGAAAATGATCATTTCTGTGATGAAAAATAATACATGAATGAAAGGTAGAACCTGCAAAACGAGAGACAGACAGCGAGAGAGAGAAATCAAAAATGACTTTAATGTTTGGGCTGCACAACTAGGAGGAAGTTATTATAAACTGATATGGGGAAGGCCTTGGCATGGTCTGTTTGGGGCAGGTCAAGATCAAGAGTTTGGTTTTGCCTGTGTTAAGTCTGAGATGCCTATGAGATACAAATATGTAAAAGGAAATGCTTGTGGGGATGCCTAAAAGACAACAAATTCAATGGACTCCTCCTCTACAATTATTTGGCTTTATCTACCTCCAAGGTGTCCTTTGATGGTCTCCTTGCCCTTCAGCCCATCCTAAATCTTTCTCCTTTTCCTCATTTTTTAGGAGATTGAGATAGCACAGATACTTCCATTGCTGATTCTGTCTATGATTCAAGATCTCTTTCATGCTTTGCTTGGGGAACTATTTAGCAACACTGTGAAAGCTAAAACATGGTAAGGGCAAGCAGAAAAAAAATCTTAGAGACTGAGTTATCCTGGAAATAACTTGGAATTTTAAAATCACATGCAAAAACTCTCTTGAAGTACATTGGAAAATCAGCTGTGGCTGAAACACTGCCACTATTAAGACCAGTATTCAGTGTAAGATATTTGCATAATGCATATTCTATAAGATCAAACCATTTCCTGTATTTATTATTAAATGAATGCCTTTCAGCTGCTGTATCTTGTGGTTTAAAAATCATTGGGAGCTTGGGACATTCATGCTCATGTGAAGAGCCAAAAAAAGATACTATTCCCCAAATTAAAAACTGATCTTAATTAGGAATAAACAAATAAGATGAGCAAAAAAGCAGACCACTAAACTGGCCTTGCCTCTAGGTCTATAAAGTATCCACCCGGGTGATGCTTCAACAAGGAGCAACAGAACACTCTGTTTCAAATTAGATGACAATTCTAGCATTTTTGGGTAAAGATTTGTTCTAATATTCAGTACTTGAAGACACATAGTGTAGATCCTGCCTGCAATAGCATACATTTTAAATATGAAGAGTAAAAGTATGTGTAAGTTGATGGAATTCCCAAGCGCTGTCATTACATCTCAAGATAAGCAAAAGGCTAACTCCTCGAACCTTTTCCACTCCTTGATAAATAATACAGAGCAACTTCCTCTCGGATTTTAAGTAGATTCCTGACTCCTTTGTTCCTCTATTTGAGGAAACTCCCATCTGAGCAAGACTACCTACTCTTCCCACTGTGCAGTTATACTACTTAAGGCAGAACTAATTACAAGGTAATGCAAACAGTTTTTATAATTAGTCTCATGTCTGAAATGGCAAATATTGGGGCCTGAACAATTTGTAGCATTTCTCAGGCAACTTATATCCAGCCAACCTCACTATTTGTAATTAATGAGTCTATACTTTATTCCCTTCAAAATGAATGAGCATCCTAATTGCTATTCTAACAGCCCTATAATAAGGTACAGTGGCTAAAGGTTCAGCCTCTCAGGCCAGAGCTCCATTCCAGGCCCAGCTCTGCCATTTCTGAGCTGGGGGACATTTGACAAAGCTACCTAACCTCCCTATGCCTCAGTTTCATTGTCTATAAACTAAGGTCAGCAAGAGGACCTACCAATTGACTATTGTTTGGATCAAAAAATAAATGACACTTGACATTGTGACTGGCAAATAATAAATGCTCAATACAAAGGCCCAACCTTAGTATTTGTGGAGACTAGAGAGGAATACAAATGAAGCGTCTTGTAGTATGTGATGAAAAAATAGCAATTTTGAGTTGCTGCCTAGGCATTTTACAGTATGACAACCCTGCTCACACCTGGAGCTTAAGTTTCCCAACCCAGGTGCCCACTTTGCTTTCCCCAGGGCACCTTTTAGAAGACATATCTAGAAAAAATGTTTGCACAGCTAACGTCAGAGCAATTATTGCCTGTGCGCTATTTCTAGGATTTTTATGATTTCAGGTCTCACATGTAGGTCTTTAATCCATCTTATTTTTGTGTATGGTGTGTGAAGTAGCCCAGTTTCATTCTTTTAAATGTAGCTCCAGTTTTCCCAGCACTTTTTATTGAAGAGACTGTATTTTCCCCATTGGATATTCTTGCCTCCTTTGTCACTGATTAATTCGCCATATAATCATAGGTTTATTTCTGGGCTTTCTATACTGTTCTATTGATCTATGTGTCTATTTTTGTGTCAGTACCATACTGTCTTGATCACTACAGCTTTGTAGTATATCTTGAAATCTGGAATTGTGATACCTCCAGCTTTGTTTTGCTTTCTCAAGATTGCTTTGGCTATTTGAGGTTTTTGTGGTTCCACACAAATTTTAGTATTCTTTGTTCTAGTTTTGAAAAAAATGCTCTTGGTATTTTAGTAGGGATTGCACTGAATCTGTAGCTTGATTTGGGTTATAAGGACATTTTAACAATATTAATTCTTCCAATCCATGAGCACAGAATATCTCTTCATTTGTTTGTGTCATCTTCAATTTCTTTCATCAGAATTTTACAATTTTCAGAGATCAGGTCTTTTACCTCCTTGGTTAAACTTATTCCTCGGTATCTTATTCTCTTTGGTGCAATAAATGGAGTTCTTTTCTCAATTTCACTTTCTGCTTCTTCGTTATTAGTGTATAGAAATGCAGGGCACCTAGGTGGCTGAGCGGTTGAGCATCTGCCTTCAGCTCAGGATGTGATCCTTGGGTTCTGGGACTGAGTCCCTCATCAGGCTCCCTGTGAGGAGCCTGCTTCTCCCTCTGCCTATGTCTCTGCCTCTCTCTGTGTGTCTCTCATGAATAAATAATAAAATCTTTTTAAAAATGTGCAGTTATAAAATCTTTTTTAAAAATATTTTATTTAGGGATCCCTGGGTGGCGCAGTGGTTTAGCGCCTGCCTTTGGCCCAGGGCGCGATCCTGGAGACCCAGGATCGAATCCCACGTCGGGCTCCCGGTGCATGGAGCCTGCTTATGTCTCTGCCTCTCTCTCTCTCTCTCTCTCTCTCTCTCTCTCTCTCTCTGTGTGACTATCATAAATAAATAAAAATTTAAATAAATAAAATATTTTATTTATTTATTCATGAGAGACACACAGAGAGAGGCAGAGACATAGGCAGAGGGAGAAGCAGGCTCCATGCAGGGAGACTGATGTGGGACTCGATCCCAGATCCTGGGATCAAGACTTGAGCTGAAGGCAGATGCTCAACCGCTGAGTCACCCAGGTGTCCCTCCTTTAAAAAAATTTTTAAAATAAACACTACCAATTTCTGGGTGAATTTTGTATCCTATAACTTTACTGAATTCATTTATTATTTTTGGTAATTTTTTAGTGGCATCTTTCTATGTATAGTAGCATGTCTTCTGCAAATACTAATAGGCTAATTTCTCTTTACCAATATGGATGCCTCTTATTTCTTTTTTTTTTTAAGATTTTATTTATTTATTCATGAGACACACACATACAGAGAGAGAGAGAGAGAGAGAGCAAGAGCGAGAGAGAGAGGCAGAGACAGAAGCAGGCTCCATGCAGGGAGCCCGATGCAGGACTCGATACCCGGTCTCCAGGATCACACCCTGGGCTGAAGGCCGCGCTAAACCTCTGAGCCACCTGGGGTGCCCTTATTTCTTTTTCTTGTCTGAGTGCTATCAGTAGGACTTCTAGTATTATGTTGAATAAGAATGGTGAGAGGGACATAGATCAGTTGTTCCTGATCTTAGAGGAAAAACTGTTTTTCACCATCGAGAATAATAATACATGTGTTTTCATATATGAGCTTTTTTATATTGAGGTAAACCCACTTTATCAACAGTTTTTATTATGAATGGATGTGGTACTTTGTCAAATGCTTTTTCTGAATCTACTGAGATGATCGTATGATTTTTATCCTTTGTTTTGTTGATGTTGGTACATGTTGATTCGTGAATATCAAACCAGCCTTATATCCCCAAATAAATTCCATATGGTCAGTGAATGATCCTTTTAATGTACTGTTAAATATGGTTTGCTAATATTTTGTGGAAGATTTTGCATCTATGTTCATCGGTCATATTGGCCTGTAGGTTTGGTTTGAGGTTTGGGTTTTTTTGTGTTTGGTGTCTTAGTCTGGTTTTGGTATCAGGGTAATGCTAGCTTCATAAATATATTTGGAACTCTTCCTTACCAAACATTTAAAGGAGAGTTAATACCTATTTTCCTCAAACTAGTCCCAGGGCAGCACCTTTTAAAATAACCACTTAGCATAGAGCCCATGAAAAGTTAGGGACTGCCATTCCAACCACCTTACAAGCAATAGGTGCTTACTACCCTGCTCTCTACTCCTACTTCCTCTTGATCTAGGATGGAGGACTGCCATATCACCCTGGCTCATTGTGCACTCCCCCCATTTCTAGTATCTGTAAGTAATAAATCTTGTGACTTTACTTTTCTTTGTGTGACTATATTGAAATCACACCTTCAATCCAAATGATCCCAGGGTTTTCATTTCCTCAAAGTGAGAGGTCAGATGCTGACAGAGCTACCTGCTTGCTGACCATGTCATGTGAGTGTCTTGTGCCTCTTTAGTCACCAAGTCATAATCTGCATATTCTTTTTTTTAAGATTTTATTTATTTATTCATGAGAGAGAGAGAGAGGCAGAGACACAGACAGAGGGAGAAGCAGGCTCCATGCAGGGAGCCCGACATGGGACTCGATCCTGGGTCTCCAGGACCACACCCTGGGCAGAAGGTGGCACTAAACCGCTGAACCACCTGGGCTGCCCATAATCTGCATATTCTTAACTTAACACACCAGCTATAGGCCTTCAACATATACTGTCAGAAAGACCCAAAGACACACAGTGGTCAAAGTAGTAAAGATCAATTTTATGCAGAAACTATTATAATTAAGGGAAAGAGACTTCATAGTGGAACTCAGTTCATTTCTGAATACAAGAATAATAAGTAGAAATCTATAGCCAAAAAACAAAATGAGATGGTCAGTGGATGGAAATTTACTAAGAGGAGAAAGACATAAGAATCTTGCTTAACTGACTTAACAGAAATCTTGCTGAAGGTAGGCCAAGGTGATCAAGGATGGGGTGATTCTTCATCAACTAACTTAGTGGAATCTTTTTAAAGCTGAGCTATAAAGGCCTAGCAAGGATTGGGGCCCAAAGTCGAGGCCTAGTTGAGAAGAAGGCTACAAGGAGCCTAACTAACGTTTAGTCAAGGAGATAAGTTTCATCAAGAGCATATATTTATATTTTCTAGATATCTTAAAGGTATATAAGCAAGTCAATAAACAGATAAATATGTACTATATATTTTTGTAACTATTTTATATAATGTAATATTATATATTTATACATTATTGCTGTTATTATTTATATAGTCTCATAATGACCCAGGACTCCTCCCAGTTCCACATCAGAATATGGCAATTAAGAGACAGCCAGAACCTTTCTCCTAAGCAACAACTGCCCTTAGCTCTCTCCTGTGCCCAGGTGTGTGCACACAATGGGGTAGAACACACTCAGGAAGATGGAGACTGAGAAGAGACCCCAGAGCAGGCTCAAGAACATTTGGGCAGAGAATTCTAGGGTCTGTGGTACCCACATGTCCTCTTGAGCCTATGAACTTTTTCCCCACAAAAAAGAGGGCTAGAACAGGCCTCAAAAGTATGGTGCTCAAAGAAGAACTTCTCTTGCCAAGGACTAGAAGTGTTAGGTGTTTTGAATGAGTAATGCTATTGAATAATGAAGTTGTTTTAAAAGCTAAATTATGGGGCACCTGGGTGACTCAGTTGGTTAAGTGTCAGCCTTTGGCTCAAGTCGTGATCCCAGGGCCCTGGGACTAAACCCTGAGTTGGTCTCCCTGCTCAGTGGTGAATCTGCTTCTCTGTCTGCCTCTTCCCCTGTTCGTGAGCACTCTGTCTCTCTCAAATAAATAAATATTAAAAAATAAAATAAAATAAATAAATAAAAGCTAAAGTAAAATAATCTGACAGTATGAGGTTGAATAAAAAATCTTCTACTACACATTTAGATTATTCTGTCCAAAAGAGAAAGGTATTCATATCATATCATTTTTAAAATGAATTTTTTAATACATACACACATCACACAAATATAATGATCACAATATATATGTTAGTGTGAATATAAAAAATTTATATAATCTGTATTTATAAATGCAAATTATGGATTGAATTGTGTCCCCTCAAATTTTTTATGTGGAAGTCTTAACCTGCAAGGTGACTATCTATAGATACGGCCTTTAAGAAAGTAATTAAAGCTAAATAATACAATGAGGAGGGGAGCCTAATCCAATATGACTGGTATCCTTATAAAAGTGACACCAGGGTGGAAACAGAGAAAAGGCCATGTGAGGACTCAATGAAATGGTGGTCACTTCGCAAATCAAGGAGAAACAAAATCTGCCAACACCTTGATCTTAGGCTTCTTGCCTCTGAAATTGTGGGAAAATAAACTTCTATTGGTTAAGCCCCCCAACTGTTACTTTGTTATGGTATCCCCAGCAAACTAATATATACATGTGTTCACAGAATTCTGGGAACCAGTTGGCTAATTTCATTTTGTAGATAAGAAAATTACTATTGAGATAGTACCATTGTTAAAATTATAATAATCATTGTCTCTGTTCTCCAAAGAATCACAAGACAAAACTATTCCCTAAATGCAAAGAAAAGCAATTCAGCATTACATCTCCCCCAAGTATACTTATACACAGAGTGACCCATAACTCTTGTCATTGAAACTAAACACTTTTGAGTGTGAAAAGGATATACCATTAATAATTATTCCAGGATAAAGATATAAACTGAGATTGATCAAAAGCATTTGGTCACTGTACTTAAAAGTTTATTCATTAAATTTTATTGATTTTCAATAAATATTCACTAAGAGCATACCAAGCACTAAAACTATAAAAATAAAAAGCATAACATTCTGTATCCAGGGAATTTACAATCTATTTAACAAAGCAGAAACAAAAAAAGCAGAAACAGTATTGTACACTTTGCATTCTGCATCCAGGGAATTTACAATCTATTTAACAAAGCAGAAACAAAAAAAGCAGAAAGTTAATCAAAACATTGCAATGACTTCTGTAGATACATGTTCCGGAAGATACATGCTCAGATAAGGCACCAAATGAAGCTTTGGAAGAGAAGGAAGGGGGAAGAGTGTGGGACGATGCCTTCTTTTTTCATTTTTGCTCCTCTGATTAGGTGAATTCCACTGCCCTATCTTCAAGCTCACTAATCCTACCTTCCATTTGATCTACTGGGCTACTAACCCCTCTGCTGAATTTTTCCGTTCAGTTATTGTATTCCTCAGCTCTATGATTTCTCTTTGGTATTTCCTTATATTTCTGTCTGGTTGTTGAAATTCTAACTTTGGTCATGCGTTCCTTTCCTGACCGCATGAGTATCTTTATGAACATTGTTTTGAACTCTCTGTTGGGTAAATCATTTATCTCCATTTCACTAAGGCCAATTTCTGTAAATTTAGCCTGTTCTTTTGTTTGGCATATATTCCTTAGTTTCTTCATCTTGCTTTATCCTCTGTTAGTTTCTCAGCATTAGATATAGCAGACACCTCTCCTAGTCTTGGTCATCCGGCCTCATGCAGAATATGCACTTCATCAGTCAGTGCAGTCCAAGCTCCTGGTTGCCTCTCAAACCTTTGCGACTGTTTAAATTGCCATCTTTGTTCTTAGTGGTTTCCAGTAATTGTGGATGTGCCAAGACTGTCAGTTTCCCAAAGTGTGAAATACTAATAGGCCTATTCAGGATCCCAGAGAACTATTAATTGCTTACCCCTTTAGCCCACAATGGAGGCTAATTGGAAGCTCAACCTTCAGGCAGCAGCTGGGAAAGTTAGGAGATTAGATAACGCAGTCTAATACCTACTAGGGATAAATCAGGAATGAATGTTTTTGCATACTCACTCTGTGCTAAGCCAGAGGGAATAGTTACTGGGAGTGCTTATGCCCAAATAGAACTGCCTTTTTGTTTATGTAGTCCTGGGTGATTCATGAATGCTGAACTCTGTAAATTCCTAGGCCTGGGTCATTTGGAAACAGTTTCTTGGGTGGCAGCCAAAACAGCAGGGGTGCTATCTGTGTGGGCAAGCTCCTTCCAGGGAGAAGGTGGTAACTTTGTTTTACTGATGGAACAAGCCAAAGGGAGAAGGCAAGGAAAGTGTTCTCCAGCTCTTTCAGGCTCCAGTCAGCACCTAAATGTGGTTTAAATAGAAGCTGGACGCTCAGACAATTGGTAAAGTATGAGGTCAAACCCCTTCCATGGAAAAAGTGAGAATTGGGCAATTTTTTCTGCTCTCTCTGCACAGACTGACAGCCATGGGGAGTGCTTACATGTCTACTAATTGTTCCTTTGTTATAGTCCTATGAGACTCACGAATACAAGCCCCATTGGCTCTCAGAGCTAGACGATTTGGGGGCCTGTTCTTTAAGTGGCAGTCTTAAAAGTTGGGTTGTTATTGTGTGGTCCACACCCTTAGCTCCTCCATGAAAAAGTGGATATTGAGGGTTCCCTCTCAATAGTAAGATACTGCTCCAAGGGTGGAATTCATGATCAGAGTATTTCTCAGTGTTTCCTACTCACTTTCATGTGGGTATTTCCTCAGCCACCCAAAGTGTGGGAGTCATTCAGCTAGTTTCTGGATTTCTCTCAGAGAGTACTGGTCCATGTGTAGTTGTATATATGTTGCATGTATGGGAGGAGGGAAATTCAGAAGCCTATATTAACATCTTGGTAATGTCCTGTAGGTTCTTTATGGAAATGTTTGTATCTACCCATGTTATAATATAGTGGAGCTTTCATGCCTCCTCCCCAACATTACATGGCATGTTAAGATGAAAACAAGTCCCCAAATTTACCTATGTCAGGATTCAAAAAGACCAATTTATCAAAGTCCTCCTCTCCAGATTCAGAATTGACCAAGATATATGAAAAAATTGTCATATGGGCACTGAAACATAGTTTTTATTATTAGAAAAACTATATTGGAACCTCATTTGGAATTGTGTAGGAATGAGATTTGGCATTTGTTTTAACTATACAAGTAGCAAAAATAAAAATCTACACAGAATCTGAGGGAGTTTCTTATCTGAAGAGAATTTACAGAGTTTAAATATGAAAAACATCAATTTTAGCAACATCAACGAGATCATAGTCAATGTGCTAATTATCTCAAGGTGGGGAGCAAATTCAATTTCCTAGGACAAATACAGCTTGTAACTTTAGTAAGCCAACACAATTTCCTACAACAAACATTTGGATAAGCCTTGAGGTTAACAGTCTTAATATTATAGATTATAATAGTTAGATTAAAAATAAAACTCAGTCTTTTCTTAACTTTTCTTATCTGAAATGAATAGCAAATGCCACAGTCTTATATTTTGAATTCTTAAAGTACTTGTGTCAACAATATTTATTCTGACTCTGTATCCTTAATTTTAAACATGGTTGAACTTACCTGCCCAATTTAGGCAATTCCAGACTTCCCTTATATGCTAAGCTTCAAAAAGAGACCACAAAAGATCTGGGGACAGAAGGTCAAGAGGAAGAGGAAGGGGCAGGAAGAAGAGAGAGAGGAGACAGATAACTTTAGTCAACCAGGATTATACATTGAGTATCTTTTCTCAATCTCACCAAAAAACAGTCACTCTCACTCCTGGGCAGAAGAGGAGGTTAGAGGTGTGGAGAACATGAAAACTCACTCCCAATGAGTTCTAAATGGATGAAAGTATTAATGGGAGTTCTTATTTATGACCAGAATGAATTTGAGGATAGCAAAGAATGTTTCACCTAAAGATAATATTGCTAAGGAAGAGTATGGTGAATGAGAAAAGGAGGCCAATGGTGAAATATTAGGGAAAACAAATGATAAAGAAACAGGTGAGGAAAGAGAAACTAGCAAAGGTAAAAGTCGGAAAGATAGGAGAAATAGCCCTGGTATCTCCAGAACATGAATGAGATAATAAGATAAAACTGGGAAAAGTTTCAATAAGGAGAAATTGTTCAAGTCACCAAACATTACCAGTCTATAATCCACGTAATAATGTGTTATGAACCCCTTTGTGTCAGGTTGTGCTACATGTGCTGCTCAGCCAGTCCTCTAAATAGGAGTCCATCCACCTAGCTAAGATGAAAGCCAAGGTTAAGACAAATTAAGTAACTCATGACAAAGCTGGAATTTGAACTTACTACTTCTCTCTGATCATAGGGTCTATTTTCTTTTTACCATGCTGCAAAACTTCTGAGAATGGAAAATTTGGCCAATGTATCAGACACATTTTATGCACTCCTCAAGATCTCTAGGCCATCACCGACTCTCAGCTTCTTGTCCCCTCTCAGCTATCCTGCAGCTGCTCCTTCCATGACCATGGCCTACCAATTCCACTGGGATTCCCAATGTTTTTCCTGCCTAGGGTTGATGAGTTATTTTCCCAGTGTACCAGGTATCTATTGCTGCATCTAGTTCTGTGGATCAGAAAACTGGGCTGTTTTCTCTGGCTTTGGGTCTCTCACAAAACTCATATCAAGGTACCAGTCAGGGCTACAGTCAGTCATCCCAGGCTTACCTGAAGAAGCACCTAAGTTCACACATGTGATTGTCAATGGTATTTGGTTCCTCATAAGCTGCTGGCCAGAGGTCTCTATCAATTCCTTGCCATGTGGGCCTCTCCACAGGATAGCTCAACATGGCAAATGGCTTCATCAGAGAGGGTAAAAGAGTGTAGATGACAGCAAGATGGAAGCCACAGTCTTTTATAACCTAATCTCAGAAATGACACCCATCACTTTTGTAGTCCTATCATCACAAAAAACACATCACTAGAATAAACCCATACCCAAGGGGAAGGGATTACACAAGGGCATGAAGAGACAGAAAGTGGGGATCATTGGGAACCATTTCAGAAGTTTCAGAAGCTGCCTACCCCACTCAGAATGGCTGGGTTGCATGCATCACTAAGCTACCTCTGTGCACCCTGAATTTCTGACCCTTACTTCCATACTTGGAAGAAACACTATTAAACACTCCTTCAGTAGCTTCACTTCCTCCCTATCTTTGATAGGGATGGGGTGTATTTTACAACTGGCTGCTAAAGTAGTGTCCCAAAAGCAGTTCATTCATAGTTCACCAGGACACTGTGGCACACTGGGAAGAACACCAAAAACAGGTTGCTATGGATGGTCCTTGTTAGCTGGAGTTTCAGTATTTCAGGGAAAGGACAGAGAATTAAGGACTTGATATTATTAGTCTTAATTCTACAAATCCTAGTATTCAATCAGAAATAGAATTAAGTACATTGATAGATGTATTAGTCAGGGTTTCCAGAAAAAGCAAACAAATAGATCTGTGTCTTTGTGTGTGTGTATATATCCATATATACATAGGTATGCATATATATTCTTTCTATATATATGGTATACATACACACACAAATATGTACATATATATGTACATTTTTGTTTTTTTTTTGTGTGTGTGTGTGTGTTTAATGTGAGTCAGTCTTTATTTTGCACTTGTGTGGTACATTAACAAACTCCACATACAAGATAGCATTACATATTGTAGGTTAGCATTACAGCATTATGCAGTTTCACACAATTCGTTTGCTTTTCCAGTTTTTTTTTAATTTGACACATTTATTTTGAGTTTCATTTTTTACAAGAGAAGACACAAGGTAAAGAAAGACGACCACATTGGAGAAGGATCATGGTGAGGGCAATGTCACTATCACGGCCATAATAAAAGCCTTCCAGTAAAAGACTTGCACCATTCCCTCTTCCTGAGCAAGCCGCTCCTGTCCCACAAACCAGTTCTATCTGCTTACGTCTCTAGAGCATGTTCATAAACACCTACATCTTGGCTACTCCACTGAGAACTGAAAGAATAACTCATAAAGGGACTTGTGTTATTAAGAAAAACTCTTGTCTTCCCAAAGGAATCAAGGTATCAGCAGAGAAGGCCTGACTCTTTGCATATACATATATATGCAAAAAGAGAATGAGAGATTGATTTATTTTAAGGAATTTGCTCATGTGATAATGGAAGCTTGGCAAGTCCAAAATCTTCAGAGTAGGCCAATATGCTAGAGATCCAGGGAGGAGTTTCAGTTCAAGTCTAAAGGCAGTTTCATTCTTGAAGATCAGTCTTTGTCTCTTCAGGCCTTCAACTGATTGGATAAAGCCCAACCACATTATGGAAGGCAATCTACTTTATTCAAAATCCAATGATTTAAATATTAATCCCATCAAAAAACACCTCCATAGAGACACCCAGAATAATGTTTGACAAAATATCTAGTCCAGCCAAGTTGACATGTAAAATTAAGCATCACAATCAGAAACTTGAGAATATTCCTTTGTGCTGAAAGCACATTATCTCCTTAGAGCCTTGAATTGGCCCAAATTCACTGCAATGATTTTCTCTTTTGCCTTGAGTCCTAAAATGATTTAAGAGTATTTTTCCTTTTTCATTCCTCACTCTAACACACTTTCAAGTCAATAGCTATATGGTAAGAATCCAGTCCTCTGATTTATAAAACTAAAATGATTCATTTATAAAACTAAATGAATCTTTAATAACAGTCTTAAACTTGATGTTGGAAAGTCTGGAATGGTGCTAGGAACTTTGAGATGTCAGTTAGAAAATAAGTTCCACAATTTTCCCTCTTAAGTTGGTAATCAATGAAATGGTATTGACAATAGTATTGTCATGTGACAGAGGGGACAAAACTAGAAGGAGACTAGGGAAGATAGTAGCAGAGCTTATAACATCTTTGTGAAACAGTCCCATTTTCTAGTCAGACTTATGTCACTCAACCTATACATTTCCTAAAAGTTGGTGAGAACCAAATGTCCTCATCTTCCCTATAGCCATGGGCCTTAAAGCAACTTAGGCTTGCCTAGCATTTGTAAAAATTCAGATTCCCATGCCCCTGCCCAGAAAGCCTGAGTTCAGTGAGTCTGGAAAGGGGCCTGGAATTTAACTGCTGACCAAGTGGAAAGACTGCAGTAGTGAGGAATCTATAAAAAAGAAGCAAATTGCCTCTGCCTTAGTGTCAAGATTTACACATAATGTGGTTAGCCCAATTCCTACTCTTTCTCTGACTTCCCTAGCCCATAGTACCTGTTGTATTCTGGCAGTCTCTTCCTTTCTTTCTAGCACTTGAATTTGTTACTAGACATATCATTGCTACATCACTATCATTTATTTGAACTCAGAGTTCTGTCCCATTCAACACAGACCTGTCTGCTACTACAAACAAGTAAGAAAGACAAAGCCCTACTCCTAGATTGGCTAGATGTTTGTTTCTCATCAGGCCTAAGTCTTTGAGCCACATATCAAACTACTAATAACTTTACAGCCATTCTAAACTGCAAATATATTCAGAGATTCCTGAGCATTGTCCAGAGAAATTATCTAACAAAACTAGATGTCTTTCCTTAAGTTTGGGCGAGTCCTGAATTATTCTGAGTTTTTCTCAAATCCCTTTGTAGTTGATGAGCATTGATTAGGTTTCTCTCCTTCCCAAGCTCCCAAATATCAGTATTATTTTGTTATATTGCTTTTCATAGTGTTAAACCCTCCTGTGGTTGATTTCAGTCCCACATCCTTTCCTTTTAGAGGCCCCACTTTCTCCATTCCATGTAATTCCAGTGGGGGCTGCCAATCATCAGACCTTGCCTTCTCACCCCAGAAAACAGCCATAAGACCCAAGCTTGCCAGTCAGAGTATCCTATTCTGCAGGACTCAATAGATGGTTGATTGGTCTATTGTAAGCACAAACACCAAGGAAGAGCCCTCAGAATTGTTGGGCTTTTTTTTTTTTTTTTCAGGGACTAATATGGATGCAAAAAAAGTAGAACATTTAGGGACCATTTGGATCTGATTATACTAGAAACTATCTTTCCTATCATTTGGATGAAAACCTGAAACAGAAGTGAAGCCAACAGAAAATAGTCCCTGATGAAGGGCACCTGTATGGCTCAGTCAGTTAAGTATCTGAACCCTTGATTATATATCAGGTCATGATCTCCCCTGCATCATGTTCTGTGCTGAGCATAAGGCCTGCTTGGGATCCTCTTTCCCTCTCCATTTGCCCCTCTTCCTTCTCTCTAAAATAAAATTTTAAAAAAGAAAGAAAATAGTTCCTGATGAACATAAATGCAAAATTCCTTAACAAATATTAGGAAATAAAATTCAACAAAACATTAAAAGGATCATACACCATGATTAAGAAGGATTTATTCCAGAGAGTCAAGGATGGTTCAATATCCATAAATCAGTGTGATACACATTAACAAAATGAAGGATAAAAATCATATGATCATCTCAATAGATACAGAAAAAAGCATTTGAAAAAATACAACATGCACTTAAGAAAAAAGAAACAAAAAGTCATCCAAATGGGAAAGGAAAAAGTAAAACAGTCACTGTGTGCAGATGACATGATTCTATATATAGAAAACTGAAAAGACTCTACCAAAAAACTGCTAGAAGTATAAATTAATTCAGTAAAGTTGCAGGATACAAATCCAATATACAGAAATTGGTTGTATTTCTACATACTAATAGTGAAATATCAGAAAGAGAAATTAAGAATACCATTTACAATGGCATCAAAAATAATAAATAGGAATAAATATAATCAAGAAAGTGAAAGACCTCTACACTGAAAATTTTTAAATCACTGATGAAAGAAATTTGAAGAAGACACAAACAGAAAGATATTCTATACTCATGGATTAAAAGAATTCATATTATGAAAATGCCCATACTACCCAAAGCAATCCACAGATTCAGTGCAATCCCTGTTGAAATTCCAATGGCATTTTTCGCAGAACTGGAACAAATAATTATAAATCTGTATGGAACCATAAGAGACAACAAGTAGTAGCCAAAGAAATCTTGAGAAAGAAGAACAAAGCTGGAAGTATGATGCTCCCTGACTTCAAACTATATTACAAAGATATAGCAATCAAAATAGTATGGATTATCCTAAAAACAGACACATAGATCAATGGAACAGAATAGAGAACCCAGAAATAAACCCACACATACATGGTGAATTAATTTACAACAAAGGAGGCAAGATTATACAATGCGGAAAAGACAGTTCTTCAATAAATGATGTTGGAAAAACTGGACAGCCACATACAAAAGAATGAAACTGGACCGCTATCTTACATCATACACAAAATAAATTCAAAATGGATTAAAGATGTGAATGTAAGGCCTGAGGCTATACAAATTCTAGAAGAAAACATCAGTGGTAAGCTCCTTGACACACTGTTGGCAATATTTTTTTGGATCTGACTCTAAAGGTAATGGCAATGAAAAAATAAATAAAAACAAATAAATAGAGTAATTGCAATGAAAGCTAAAAAAACAAATGGGACTGAATCAAATTAAAAAGTTTCTGCACAAAAAATATTAATAAAATAAAAAGGCAATGTTCTGAATGGTAGAAAATATTTGCAAATCATATTTATGTATACAATAGCTGATAAGAAACTAATATCTAGAATATATAATGAACTCAGGCTTCATAAAACAGACTCTTAACTAGAGAGAACAAACAGCATTACTAGAGGGGCAGTGGGCAGGGGGATTGATTAAATGGGTGATGAGTTTTAAGGAGGGCACTTGTGATGAGCATTGGGTGTTGTAAATCACTAAATATGTTAATTAACTGGAATTTAAATAAAAAAGTGAAACTACAAAAAAATTTTTTTAAACTCATGCAATTCAATAACAACAAAATCCGAATTAAAAAATGGGCAGAGAAAGGGTTACTACCCAAAATATATAAAGAACTTATACAATAAAAAATTATTTTAAAAAAGAAAATAGAAAAAAAGGTAAGAAAACAGGAAAAAAAAAAAAAAGAAAATAGAGCCAGGTGAAAAAGAAACAAATGCCTGACGACATTATTTAAGCATCTGGAGACAGCCAGGCCTGAAGCAGTAAATTCCTATACTTTTCAGTTATGTGGATGGATAAATTTTCTACTTTTGCCTAATCTGGTTCAAGTTGGGTTTCTGTCACTTATAAGGAAAAAATTTTATCTAATTTACTTCCATTTTCACACAACTCCATTGTCATTTTTAGGAAAGGGAAAATATTTCTCCACCACTATATACTGTTCAGTGGGACAGGAATTATGTTCTTTCTTTTCCCTTTTCTGTCTTTTTTTTTAACCTCAATTAATTAAATAACTGTAATAATATTCCCAATTAGTCAACATTTTTAAGCACTATGCTGCCTTCAAGTAATTTGTGGGGAGGTGTGGCCACACAGATGTGCAGATTGACTGACCTGGTCACAATACAGAAATAAAGCCACCTTGTGTTTGTCAAAATGGTCCATCTTATTCTTTCACGGTTAGGTGATGCAATATATACAAAACTACCGTGTATTACTGTCAACTGCCTGAAACTAGTAAGACATATCACCTATCACAACCAATAATCATCCCTTCCCAATTTCCCCATTTCTATCAAACTTGCCCCTTTTCCTTTATCAACTTACTTTGATCCACTATCATAATCGCTTGCTTCTTTTGTTCTCAGGGCCCCTAGGGACTGATGCTGACTTTGTTTTCAACAGTCACATCTTTCATAGATCTGGTTAAAACAGTCTTCAGTCACTCTTTATCATGTGGCTCCTAATAATGTGGTAAAATATATTGTCAAACCCACTGCCACTGTATTCAATCCAGACTCCTCTCTCTCTCTCCTCACCACTCAGTATTTCCTCCTCTTGCTAACCTACCACCTCTAATCCCTCTCCTCCATTCTTTCAGTTGATTCTCTTTTGAAAGTTTTTTTACAAGTCAGTTAAGTCACTATCTTGTGCAGGGCCCACCCTATCAAACTTTGGGAGTTTTTTATTTTTGAAAATTAAATCATGTTTGAAAAAGCAAATTTTATATTACAGCACAATTCCTAGGAGCAATTTTATGATAAAAGTGAAATTTTATGAAAAAGTGAAAACTTTGTGGTTAGATATTTTAACTTGATAAAAATGCTTTCTAGGTTTCATTGTTCCAATTTATTAGTTAAAAAATACACTAAATGCTTCCATATGACAGTGACTTCATTTTTGTGAACAAATAAACTTACCTAAACACATGCCAAGAGGAATTGCTCAACTAAACCCATAAATGTTGGATTAGAAAATATAATTACACTCTAGCCAAGAAGAGTAGCGGCTGAAAGTTAAAAATGCCATATACAGTTCAGGTCAAATAGAAATGCAGTTAATTTCTAAATCCTCAGCAGTGTGCTCTTGAGAGAGTTAATTAACTCAATTTTTTATTCTACTTTAGAAGTTTATTATCTTTCAAGCTCATTCTATCTGAACAGTTAGTTTCTTTTGAATAGGGAGCCTTAAAACTTCTTGCTAGAATTCTCATCAAAAAATAGCTAAGACATATATATATTACTCCATATGTATGAGTCAGCCAAACTCTAAGAATTGTCTGTTGAATACTGAAGTCCCGATTTATAATCTTCTTACTATATATTTATATTGACATGGCAACTCCCCCCTGAAACTAAAACAAACAAACAAACAAACAAACAAACAAACAAAAACCCTAAATGAACTGCAAAGGCTAAATTTCAGACTATGACCAATTTACAAGGTCAACAATATGACTAACAAATTAATCATCAGACAAATAATTGGACTTCACAATCTATGCAATTCAGATTACTAAGGTTCACTTTATTAACTAAAACCTAACTAAACCTATTAACTAAAACCTAGGATATTTATAGACTTTACTGTCTTTATTAACTCATTTGTTATAAAAATATTAGTGGAAAATAATACTCAGTGAAGAGGAAAAGTTCTAAATTCCAAAACAGTCTGGCCCCAGGGGTTCTGGATGAGGCATGGAGACCTGTATCATTATTTTATAGTATTGGAAATGTTGGTCCCCTTTCTCCATTGTGTACATATTTTAGAAACAATACTTTCAGCAAAAAGTTCTTTACATTATCAGATTAGCCATTTTCATACCTCCTTCATTACCCCAGCTACTCTGAAATAAAGCACTGCACTAGGCATTGGGGCAGTAGAGATGAGGCATGATCCCCATGTTTTAGATGCTCAAAAATTAATTGAAGAGTCATACAAACAGTAAAGAGGAAAGTGCACACCATAAATAAGGTAAATGGTGTAAACATAAGAAATTGGAATGTTTATGGCCAGCTCCTTGAGCAACGAAATGACAAACTTAGCTAGAATGAGAGGTAGGGGATTTATTTAATACTGATTGTCTATTTCTTTCTCATCATTCAGCTGGAAACTTGACACACAACTCTGCCCTCCAAAAACTATAATCTGGTAAAAGAAGAGTGATACATAAAGAACTATCTTAAAATTTCATAGGTATTTTGATAGTGTGACATGAAGATGCTAAGGAAGAAATAGTCAAATCTGCATGGATAACTAAGGAAAAGCTTAGTTTAGGGAAAGTATTGATTGAGTTAGTTCATAGAAAGTACATTAGTATAGCCATGTACACAAAGTCATAGGTTTTTTGGACATGTACACAAAGCCATAGGTTGTTCTAAAATATAAACGGATTTATATTGTAAGTTTAAGGCTCTTACAAGCAGAAAATTCTACAACCTTTTGGTAACCTATTATAGAATTCAATAACCTTTACTCTTAGAAAGTTCTTTTTATTCACCATATTAATATCCTTTTTCTTACAAAATTCAACATGGAGTATTTTATAACTTCCAGGTTAAGATTTTCAAGTTCCTATTAACATTTTCTATGAAAGAAAATCAAAGGGGAAAGATGTGTTGCTTAGGGGTGCTTGGGTGGCTCAGGCAGTTAAGGGTCTTCTTTTGGCTTGGGTCATGATCCTGGTCATGGGATCCCATGGGATCCCATGGGTCCCATGGTCCTGGGATTGAGGCCCACATCAGGCTCCCTGCTCAGTAGGAAGTCTACTCTCTCCCTCTCCCCGCTCATGGTCTTGCTCCCTCTCTTGCTCTCGCTCTCAAATAAATAAATAAAATATTATAAAAAGAAAGAAAGAAAGAAGTATGTGTTGCTTAAATTCCAATACCAACAGCTTTAACTCTAACTCTCATATAAAGGAACACTTGATTTAGCCTCAGTGCTGGCAGTCTATCTTTGTCTTCTTTGGGCAGCTATACACATACAGAGAACATTACTGCTCTGGGAAACAGATAACTAAAATCCAGGTGCTTAAAATATGACTCAATCCAAATATAAACATACCAGAATGTTTATCCATCAATCACTCCAAGTACCTCTCATAGGCTTTTATTTCCCACTTTAGTTTACTCATTGTAATCCCTTCTCTTCAACATACTCAGGAAACTTATTAAATGATAAAAAGATTTCAGAACACAGACATGCTCAAATTTCTGTAAATTTTAAAATAATCTTATGATTTAGAAACCAATCTCCCTTGGGACACCTGGGTGGCTCAGCGGTTTAGTGCCTGCCTTCAGCCCTGTGATCCTGGAGTCCCGGGATGGAGTCCCGCATCGGGATCCCTGCATGGAGCCTGCTTCTCCCTCTGCCTTTGTCTCTGTCTCTCTCTCTGTCTCTCTCTCTCTCATGAATAGATAAATAAAATCTTGGAAAAGAAAGGAAAAGAGAAGAGAAGAGAAGAGAAGAGAAGAGAAGAGAAGAGAAGAGAAGAGAAGAGAAGAAAAAAGAAGAAAGAAAGAAAGAAAGAAGAAAGAAAGAAAGAAAGAAAGAAAGAAAGAAAGAAAGAAAGAAAGAAAGAGAAAGAAAGAAAGAAAGAAAGAAAGAAAGAAAGAAAGAAGAAAGAAAGAAAGAAAGAAAGAAAGAGGGATCCCTGGGTGGCGCCTCGGTTTGGCGCCTGCCTTTGGCCCAGGGCGCGATCCTGGAGACCGAGGATCGAATCCCACATCGGGCTCTCGGTGCATGGAGCCTGCTTCTCCCTCTGCCTATGTCTCTGCCTCTCTCTCTCTGTGACTATCATAAATAAATAAAAATTTTTTAAAAAATCTCTTTAAAAAAAAAAGAAAGAAAGAAAGAAAGAAAGAAAGAAAGAAAAAGAAAAAGAAAGAAAAAAAGAAAGAAAAAAAGAAAGACAGAAAGAAAGAAGAAAGAAAGAAAGAAAAGACAAAAGAGGAGAGAGAGATGCTTCGTCGAGAGGCGTGAAGACGACCTCCTCCGATCTCCTCAGACTCCTCCTCCATACGCCCGAAGACGTCTCCCCCCTTCCGTACCTCCGCTCCCCCCGGCCCCGAAAATACAAAAAGCCAGAAAAAAGAAAAGAAACCAATCTCTCAGAACCTTCTTAATAGACATGGCATATTATTTTTTTAATGCATGCATGGCCCATCAGACCCCAATTTTCTTAGGGTACTCATATTCCTGGTGTTTATGTGCTCAGAGAAAGGAGTTATCCTCCCTACTCCAACCTGATTTAGATCTCCTCCACTGTACTGATGTAGCATCTACACACACTAGGATTTCATTGAACCATGAACCCTGATTAATTATCTGCTTCTTCACTAGACTAAAAGCTTACCATGTTTTATTTGAATCTCATCCATTCAATATGGGATGGATGGATGAATGGATGGTGAATGGATGGAAAGACAGACAATGAATTTCACAATCTTTATAAGCAGAGATTTTACTTCAACTCTATAATTTCATGACTGACTGCAAGGGTCATGCTTCTTTAAAGAAGCATATGGTTCTTTAAAGTAATATGGTTTCTCCTTTATTCAGCTAATGAATATATATGGCTAGAATAAAATTAGTTATCCAATGAATATATAAACTCTGTAACTGACTTTATGTGTACTTACAGAACACTGGAATATCTTAAAAATGTGATGTTGCTTTCAGTTATTTTAGTAAATTGTTTTTTTTTAAAGGTATCATTTCATTTTTTTCTTTACCTCACCAATTCTCTACCTATGTGACAACAACAACAAAAACTATTAAATGTTTCCAGGTATATTCTTATACATCTGGATAAAAAATCAGATAGTTCAGAATGTTCTTCTAAGTAGTTAAAACTAAACCTAAAGGTTTAATACTGATAGAGTTGAAATGAAGAGACATATTCCTAAAAATAATTTCTGAGAACTTATTAGAAATGAGTAATAGTAGAGAATTTTAAGACTTCTCTTTTTAAATAAGTGAAAAATACATTAGCTAAGTATTTAAGAAATTCCTAAGCCATTTTAGCTAGACTCAAATAGTTTAGCATGATTCAGATCAGGCCCAGCTATAGATAATAATAAAAGGCTAATTAACATCCATCACCTCACATACAGTTTTTTTTTTCTTGAAATTAGAACTTTTAAGATTTACTCTCTTAGCAACTTTCAAATAAATAAAACAGTATTATTAACTATAGTCCTAGGTCTTACTGGTTCCATGATACATACAGGTAAACAGATACTCAAAGTAGTCATGTTACAAGATGTCATAATAGTGCCAGAATCTAAACCCTACACTCTCTATATTTAGTCCATGTTTTTCCACCCCTGGAAGACCATAATTGAAGTAAAGATGTGATTCTCAAAACATATAAATTATTGCTATTATCATACTATTGCCTTGACATTAAGTTTTTGGGGAATAATTTACCATAATAGTTGTGAAGAACACAAATAACACATATCTACCTCTATCAGCATCTCTAATAAAAAATTCTGGGCAGCCCTGGTGGCTCAGTGGTTTAGCACCACCTTCAGCCCAGGGTGTGATCCTGGAGACCCGGGATAGGGTCCCACGTCACGCTCCCTTTGTGAAGCCTGCTTCTCCTTCTGCCTGTGTCTCTGCCTCTCTTTCTCTCTCTCTGTGTCTCTCATGAATAAATAAATAAAATCTTTTTTTTTTTAATTCTTACTACGATTAAATTGAAAAACTTCTTTGGACCCACGAGGCTACCCAGTCAATAGCAAGGCACAATTCAAAGTTCTGGAGATAGTACTGAGAAATAGGCCTCAGTACAGTCCCAGAGAGAAAACACAGCCATAGATTCCCATGATAGCCACAGACATGCCTTTTATACTTCTCTCCTTTACTGCTCATTCCCTTTTTCCAAGCTTGGTTTCACCAGTATTTTTCCTACTGTCCTATTTTTCCTGTTTTACCATTTTAACTAGAGTATTGCATACAGTTAAAACAGCATATAAACTGACTTTAACTTCTAGGGTACAGAAGTGTTTAAGTCTAGGGAAACACATAATTTTATTATAGTGATAATGGTTTAAAATGGAAAAATTATATTGTAAAGCTATATTTAAACTTTAAGACAATCAACATTTTATATTTAAGACATAAAAGAAGTTTGTTCAGAAATTCCTAATAATGATACCTCATTAACAAAAATTTTTCCACTCTTTTATAAAAGTCTAGATCCTTCATGAAGTCCAATACAGTATTTATTTTTAAAATAAAGTCCTGACCTCTAGTGGCTAAATTGAATTAATTCAATAATTGAATATACTAAACAATCTTAACATCAAAAAAGAGACAGGTATACCTCCCTAATATAATACAATAGGCAATGTATAGTCCCACCTATGAAATTTGTAAAAGGAAAAAAGATCAGATTTGAATCTGATCTAACCTCTAGGTCTAATATAACAACCAGGTTAGCAAAAATAGAAAGCTAGATAAACAAGGTAAACAACACCAATCTGGAGTGTGGGAAATTCTATCCTCTCTCAGATCCATTCCAGAAAGAAAAAGACAAGGGTGGAGGGAAGGTAAGAAGGAAGGAAGGATGACAGGGAGGAAGGAAGGGAGGGAAACAGAAAAAAAAAGTGGTGGGAAAGAAAACTCTTAAAGATTAAAAGTGTTTTAAGAGGAATCTTATAAAAACAAATAAACAAAAAAGCAGAATCAGAACTAGAAGTACAGAGAACATTCTGGTGGTTGCCAGAGGGAAGAACGGGGGAAGAATGGGCAAAACGGGTGAATGGGAGTGGGAGATACAGGCCTCCAGTTATAGAATGAATAAATCAAGAGAATAAAAGGCACAAGCATAGGGAATATAGTCAGTGACACTGTAATAGCATTGTATGGTGACAGATGGTAACAATACTTGTAGTGAGCATAGCCTAAGGAATAGACAAGTTGAATCACTATGCTATATATCTGAAACTAATGTAACACTGTAAGTCATACATTAAAAATATATCAACATAAACATACAAAAAAGATATATTAAACAAATTCAACGTGTAAACTTTGTTTGGATCTTAATCTGAACAAATTTCCTTTTAAACTGTGGAAACAGGGACACCTGAGTGGCTCAGTGGTTGAGCGTCTGCCTCTGGCTCAGGGTGTGATCCCGGGGTCGTAGGATTGAGTCCTGCATCAAGCTCCCCCCAGGGAGCCTGCTTCTCCCTCTGCCTGTGTCTCTGCCTATAAAATCTTAGAAAAGAAGAAAGAAAAGAAAAGAAAGAAAGAATTAAAGAGAAAACAAAGAAGAAGAAGAAAGGAAAGGAAAGGAAAGGAATGCGACATTCAATACAGGAAGAAGGACTGAATACGGAACGAACATGCATGTACCCTGACGTACATTACTCCCGTCCTGCCTTGGTCCTGCCTTCCTGCCTTACGGTCCTCCTTCCGTCCTCCTTCCTCCCCCCTCCTCCTCCCTCCCCTCACTCCCCTCCTCCCTCCTCCCCCCTCCCTCCCTCCCTGCCTTCCTTCCTTCCGTCTCCTTCCGTCCTTCCTTCCTCCTCCTTCCTTCCTCCTCCCTCCTCCCCTCCCCCTCCCTCCCTCCCTCCCCTCACTCCCTCCTCCCTCCCTCCCTCCCTCCGCAAACCAGGGAAAGGTAAATTCTATCAGATGACATTATGGAGGGATCCCTGGGTGGTGCAGCGGTTTGGCGCCTGCCTTTGGCACAGGGCGCGATCCTGGAGACCCGGAATCGAATCCCATGTCTGGCTCCTGGTGCATGGAGCCTGCTTCTCCCTCTGCCTGTGTCTCTGCCTCTCTCTCTCTCTCTCTGTGTGACTATCATAAATAAATTTTAAAAAAAATAAAAAGATGACATTATGGAATTATAGTTTAACTTTAAGGTGTGATACTGATATTATGATTACTTTTTAAATGGTCTCTTAGATATATAGTGAAGTACTTACGATTAGAATTTTTAAAATATCAGAGAATTTTAAGTAAAGAAAACGATAGATACAAAGGCCCTAATGCAGAAATGTGCTTAAGAGGGTGAGATCAATTCGGTCATGAGCATGTAGGATAACATAGAATTTTATAGGATTTTTAATGACTTTAGCTATGTGAAATGGAAACCCATTAGAGTATTTTTAGCAGAGGAATAATATAATCAGATTTAGATATGTAGTAGGTCATTCTGCATGGAAAGTATAACTGTTGACAGGCAATGGTGAACACAAAGCAATCAGTTAGGAAGCTGTTGCAATTATATAGGATAATAAGTGGTGGCATGGACAACACAGTGAGAAGTGGTCATATTCTGTTACGCTTCATAAGTAGAACTAGGATTTACTAAATGTGAACAAATGTGATAACTAAATGTGAATATGATAAAAAGAGGAGTCAAAGATGGCCACAGTTTTCTAGCCTGATCTATTGGAAATATGGAGATGCCATCTGGAAAGGGAAAGATGACAGGAGAGGATTTGGTGGGAAGTCTAAAGTTCAGTTTTTATCATGGTTTTCTCCTCTAGTTTTATTGAGATATAATAGATATATATTACCTTAAGGTGTACAACATAATAAATTTGACAGATATGTTATGAAATGATCCAAATGTCCAGTTAACATTCATTGGCTCATATAGCTACAGTTTTAAGACTTACTCTCTTAGCAACTTTCAAGTATTGTATATCAACCATAGTCACCATGCTGTATATTATAGCTCTAGAACTGACAATGTGAAATTTATACCTTTTGACCACCTTTGACTACATTAACTCATTTCCCCTACTCCCTCACCCCTCCAGCAACCACCAATATGTTCTGTTTCTGTGAGTTTCAGTTTGCTTTTTAAAATTACATATATAAGTGAGGTCATACAGTATTTGTCTTTCTTTATAGAATTTATTTCACTTAGTGTAATGTCCTCAAAGTCTAACTATGTTGTTGTGAACGGCACAATTTCCTTCTTTTTCATGGTGAAATAACATTGAATTGTAAATATATACACTTTCTTTCATCCACTGATGGATATTTAGGTTTGTTTCCATGTCTTAACTACTGTAAATAATGCTGCAATGAATATTGAGGGGAAGAGAAGTTGTTGTATCTTCAAGATAGTGATTTTGTTTCTTCAAATATATGACAGAGTAGAACTGCTAGATCATAAAGTACTTCTATTTTCAATTTTTTAAGTAAATTCCATACTGTTTTGCATATGGCTGCCCCAATTTACATGCACAAGGGTTCCTTTTCTCTGTATCTTCAACAACACTTGTATCTGTTGTCTTTTTGATTAGAACAACTCTAACAGGTATGAGGTTGTATCTCATTGTGGTTTTGGTTTGCTGAAGACCTTTTCAATGTACCTTTTGGCCATCTGTATGTCTTCTTCAGAAAAATGTCTAATCAGTTTCTCATTTTTAAAAATAGGTTCCACACCCATCAGAGGAGCCCAGTGTGGGGCTCCAACTCATGATCCCAAGATCAAGACCTAAGCTGCAATCACGTCTGACACTTAACTGACTGAGCTACTCAAGCACTCCAGTTCATTTTTTAATCATATTGTTTGTGGGGTTTCTTTTTTAAGTTATATGATTTCTTTATACTTTTTGGATATTAACTCCTTATCAGATATATGATTTGCAAATATTTTCTCCCATTTGATGTTACCCTTTCATTTTCTTGATGGGTTTCTTTCACTGTAAAGAAGCTTCTTATTTTTATGTAGTCCCACTTATTTTTTGCTTTTGTTGACTTAGCTTGTGGTGTCATTTCCAAAAAACCATTGCCAAAACTGCTGTCAAGGAGCCTGCTCAGGTTCCATGTTTTCTTCTAGTTTTATGACTTCAGGTGTAATGTTAAAATATTTAATCCATTTTGAGGTGATTTTTGCATATGGCATAAGACAGAGTTCCAGTTTCATTCTTTTGCATGTGGCTGTCCAGTTTTCCCAATACCATTTATTGAAGAAACTTTCTTTTCTCCATTATATATTCTTGGCTCTTTTGTTGTAAGTTGATTGACTATATACTCATGGATTTATTTCTGGGCTCTCCATTCTGTTCACTGAGATATGTGTTCATATTCATTCCAATGCCATATGTTTTGATTACTAATGCTTTGTAATATAGTTTCAAATTAGGAAAAGTGATGGTTCCAGCTTTGTTCTTTCTCAAGATTGCTTTGACTATTTGGGGTCTTTTTGGGTTCTATATTCTAAGATAATTTTTCTACTTCTATGAAAATGACATTGGAAATTCGATAGGGATTGCAAAGAATCTATAGCTTGCTTTGGGTAGTGCAGACATTGAATAATATTGTTCTAATCCATTAACACAGAATATCTTTCCATGTAATTATATCTTCACGTCTTTCATTGATGTCTTGCAGTTCTCAATGTACAGCTTTTTCACTGGCTTGATTAAATTCATTCCCAGTTTTGATACAATTGTAAATGAGGCTGTACTCTTAATTTCTCTTTCAGATAGTTCATTATTAGTGTATGAAACACATTGATTTTTTGCAAATTGTGAATCTTGCAAATTTATCGAATTTGATTTTTTGTTCTAACAGTTCTTTGATGGCATCTTTAGGGTTTTCTACATAACATGTCATCTGCAAATAGACTTCCTTTCTAATCTGAATGCCTTTTATTTATTTTTCTTGTCTAATTGCTCTAGCTAGGACCCAGCATTATACTGAATAAAAGTGACATGAGCATCTTTGTGTTGTTCCTGATCTTAGAGGAAAAGCTTTTATACTCATCACTTAGTATAATGCTAACTATGGGTTTGTCATACACAGCCCTTAAGATGTTGAGGTATGTTCTCTCTAAACTCTTTTGGATGAGAGTTTTTATCACGATGGATATTGAATTTTATCAAAGATTTGTCTATATCTATTGAGATGATTTTATGGTTTTATCCTTCATTTTGTTAGTATGGTCTATCACACTGATTGTTTTGCACATGATGAACCATCCTTGCATCCCTGGAATAAATCCCACTTAATCATGGTATATGATTCTTTTAATGTACTATTGAATTTGGTCTGCTATTTTGTTGAGGATTTTTTGCATCTATGCTCACTCAAGAAATTGGCCCATAATTTTCTTATGTCCTTACCTGGTTTTAGTATTAGGTAATGGTGGCCTCAAAAAATGACTTTGGGAGTGTTCCCTCCTCTTTTATGTTTTGGAATAGTTTGAGGAGGATTGACATTAATACTTCTTTAAATAATTAGAATTTACCTGTGAAGCCATCTGGTCTTAGATTTTTGTTGTTGTTGTTGGTAGGTTTATGATTACTGACTCAATAAACTTACTAGCAATTGGTCTGTTCAGATTTTCCACTTTACAATTCAGCTTTGGAAGATTATATGTTCATACGAATTTATCCATATCTTCTAAGTTGTCCTACTTATGGGTATATAATTACTCATGTTAGTCTCTTATGGTCCTTTGTATTTCTGTGGCAGCAGTGATAATGTATCCTCTTTTATATCTAATTATATGTAATTCAGTCATCTGTCTTTTTCCCTTGGTGAGTCTAGCTATTTTTGTTTCTTTTCAAAAGTCAGCTTTCAATTTAATCTTTTCTGTTGTCTTTTAGTTTCTAATACATTTATTTCTGCTCTGATCTTTGTTATTTCCTTCTACTAATGTTGAGCTTAGTTTGTTCTTTTTTTCTACTTCTTTGAGGTATAAAGTTAGGGGTTTTTTTGTTTTGTTTTGTTTGTTTTTAGTATATGTGCTGCTGAAGCGAGCACAAAGTTAGGTTTTTTATTTCAGTTGTTTCTTAATGTAAGCATTTACTGCTATGAACTTATCTTTTACAACTGCTTGTGGTATTACTTTCAGTATGTCATATTTCTAGTTTCATTCATCTCAAAGTAGTTTTTATTTCTCTTTTGATTACTTCCTTGAGTCATTGGTTGTTCAGTATCATGTTGTTTAATCTCCACATATTTATGAATTTTACATTTTCTTCTTATAATTGATTTCTGGTTTTATATTCTTGGCTCAGAAAAGATACTTGATATGATTTCAATCTTCTTAAACTCAACTTCTTTTGTGGCCTAACACATATAATCCATCCTGGAGAATGTCCATGTGCTTGATAAAAATGTACATTCTGCTGCTTTTGGATGAAATATTCTGTGTATTTCTGTTAAGCCCATCTAGTTTAACATGTAAGTTAAGTCCAATGTTTTCTTATTGATTTTCTGTCTTATCTATCTCTTGTTGAAAGTGGGTCATTAAAGTCTTCTATTATTGTATGAATACTTCTCTCTTTATGTCTGTTAATATTTGCTATATGAAATTAGGTGCTCCACTGTTGAGTACATATTTACAAATCTTACATCCTCTTGTTGGATTTATCATTATTTTCCTATCATTACACTCTTTGACCTTAAGTATATTTTGTGTGATGTAAGTATAGCTAGCCTACTTTCTTTCGGTTTCCATTTGCATGGAATATCTTTTTCTATCCCCCCACTTTCAGTCTGTATATGTCCTTAAAGCTGGAACATCTCTTGTAGGCAGCATATAGTTGAGTCATTTTGTTATCCATTCAGCCACTCTATGTCTTTTGATTGAAACAGTTTTCACCATACTAAATTTGAAGTAGTTATTAGATTTTCAAGAGGAGAAACTGAGTCTAAAGTTCAAGGCAGTAGTCCAGGATTGAGACATAAATGTAAGAGCTGTTCCACTCTACCATTAACTCTCCTTTGTTTATATTAACCTATCAAATTTCCTCACCTTTCATGTTGGGCCAAATGCAAATGCCATTTTTCTTGGTCAAATATAAAATAAGAAAATTATTACCCTATATCACAAGGCAGTTAAAATGTTCAAATATACACATATATATATATATATATATACTGCATAATAAATGTTTAAAACATTGTTATGAAAGACCTTAGTGAAAAACTAGAAGAGGCATTTATTTGTAACTCAGAATTCTCACACAAAATATATATTTGAAGGCAATTTCAGTTATCCATGTGAAATTTGTTTAGGGAGGCCTTATAACTAGGTAAACACATTCAGCAGATGTTTGAGTGCTCACCATGTGCGAGCACAAAGCTCTACACCTATTTAGGGAACTAACTGTTCTTAGAGAACGCTGAGGAAATAGTCTGTCAAAACCTGCTATTTAAAGTAATCCAGTTGAGGGGCACCTGGGTGACTAGGCTAGTTAAGTAGCTGATTCTTGATTTCGGCTCAGGTCATGATCTCAGGATCAGGAGATTGAGGCCTGCATAGAGGCTCCATGGTAAGCATGGAGGCTGCTCAAGATTCTCTTTCTCCCTCTCCTTCTGCCCCTCCCCCACAACTTGCACTTTCTCACTCTCTCTCTCGAAAAATAATAAAGTAATCCAGTTGACTAATCCAACTCCAGATCAATACCCCTAATTAGTATATCAAAGGTGGTCCAGTCTTGACTCAAGGCCTGCTGAAATCAGTATGAACTCCACTCAGTGTTGGGTAACTGGGTGAGACACAATAGATCTAGCAACAATATCTTAGTTTGGGTCATTTCTTTTACCTTTGTTAACCAATCATTTTTAGGTCTACAGTTCCTAGAACATGCCATTCCTTCCTACTCATTTCTTCACCTTTTCACTGGTTGGGTTCATTCCCTCACCTCCTTCAGATCCTTGCACATGTTACTCATAGAGTCCTTTGTTGACTATACTTTTTAAAAAACCAAAATCACTCTTGCCTATCTCCACATATTACTCCTTATCCCTTCCCTCTCCTTGATTTATTTTTCTTCTTCATGGCATTCATTATCATCTAAGAAAACAAGTCTCTGACATCTGGAAGTTGGCCTGATGCTTACAGTTAGGCCATGGTGGTCTCCCATTGAACATAAATAATCTCATGGAGTATTAACAATAGACAAGGACATTCAGTTTTAAAATTATCCCTGCTTTCTGATAATATCCAATCCACAGCAAATCTCCATTTCATTAGACCCTTTCCAAAATTACCCAACCTAAATTCTATAATATGTTCTTTCTAACACTCTTACTGAGCCTCCCCACAGTTTTCCATGGTGACAATTCTCCCTCACTGCAACAATAAACCCAAGTGGTTCAACTACAAGTGTGTTCCCACTGGTCTGCACCTATAAGGATACTAATACATCTAACATACTATGTGTTTTTCTTATTTCTTTAATGTTTGCCTCTCCCACTAGAATGTATTGCTATGAAGCCATGGATTTTTGTCTGTTTGGTCACTGCTAACATCCCCAGCAGTTAGAATCATGCCTAGTTTATTATAGGTTCTCAGTGAATAGTTGCTAAGTGAATGAATGAATGAACATTAAGCCCTCAGATTTCAATAGCCAGTAGAGATGCAAATGTGAATCAGAGTAAGTCCTGGAATGTTCAGAGTAGTGGCTCAGTTTTACCAATACTTGTTCAATAGTTTGCTGGGGAAAAAAATGAAATGGGCACAGACAATAAGTCAAATTCTGCACTGGGGACTGGTGTGTTACTCTGCTTTCCATTTCTAATTTTTCTGTATCTTTTTCTTTCTTTCTCAAGGCAGACACATTCTTCTGACACCAGTGATGGCTAAAGGAAACTTGAGTTTAGATTGTGCCTGTTAGAACTGGACATGCTACAGAATCTCATGCCAAATCTATAAAACTTCCTTTTGATTACCTTGCTGAGACAATAATTCAAGAATTAGAGTTTAATTCATTGCAATTTAGAAACCCTATTTATGGTTCTCAAACTTCAGAGCACTTAAGAATCCCCTAAGGAATTAGAAAAAAATGACTTTTTATTTGAAACAAAACTTACTAACCTTATAATAAAATTAGCATATTGAACTTAAAGGTTTAAAAGATCTAAATTTACAAGTTTATAATTTTAATAAATTGAAAATTAACATTGGCAACTGTAAATACTTTTTTCAAGCCCAAAATCTTCCCTCAAGAAAATTAACAATACAACTGACATTTCTCAGGGTTCTTTGCAAATCCCCTTGGCTTATAATAACCAATATGCATGTGTCTCCTTTTCTTTGGTTTCAACTATCATCTTTAGGCTTATTGTTAAAAAATTAGTAATTTTGATTAAGAGAATCTCTTAAAAGTGTGGTGAGTTTCCAGACCTGGTAGGGGTTATGGTGATTTAGGTGTTTAGGAATTGTCCCAGGTAGGTCCCACTCGTGTATACAAAAGCATCCGTTAGCAATGCCATTAGTCTATTATCCTCTGACTGCAATCATGGTTATTTCAAGTGAACTTTAAAGAAGATATGTAGAATCTGGGATTTTTTTTTAATTTAAAAAATCTAATTGGCTTTATTAATTGATTCATGAGTCAGGCAGGATCCCATCCAGCAAGTAGAGGGGAGCTTCAATGGGCTACAGAAAAGGAAATGTTTTTAAACATGAAGAAGTAGTGGGAAAAAAGGAAATGATTAGCCAAGAACCCATTGTTTTAGACTAGGTTTTCCTTCTAAGAGGAATGAAGGGGTCTATTAGTAAGCTTCTAAGGGCTGACCAGGAAATCTCCATGTTGACTAGTTGAAGGCTACATTTCTGTGGGATTGATGCAGGTAGGTGAGGCATTAAGTGCTGCTTTACTGACTTGAGGCCTTAACCTAAGTGACATTTTCAGCCTGTGATTTTTTTTCTTTTTAACAACAGTAACAAATACATTGAGGCATCTGGGTGGCTCAGGTGGTGAAGCACTGGTTTTCGGCTGAGGTCACAATCCCTGGGCCTGAATGGAGCCCTGTGCCAGGACCCCTGCTCAGGGGGAGCCTGCTTCTCCCTCTCCCACTCTCCCATCTTGTGTTCCCTCTTTCTGTGTCAAATAAAATCTTTAAAAAGTAAATAAATTCACCTACATAAAATCTCAAAACAAACCAAAGAACCCAACAATGACAAAAATAAACAAACAACAAACACCTTTGTGGAGAATTGCCAGAATCTGGGATTTTTAAAAAGAGCGCCATCTGTTCAAAGAAAATACCAATATAGTATGGACTATTCCACTTGATGCCACAAGGTGTCACTTATATACATGAAAACTCTCCATGTATAACAAACCATTTTAATTCTTTTCAGCAAACATTTTTTGAAGCCCTAACATGGTTCCCAACCTCAAAGGTTCAAATATTACAGAAAAACAGATGTGGAATTCTCTATTTCCAGATCTTTTTCACCTTACAAAATGGAAACTCTATATCCATTAAGCGACCCATTCCTCCCTCCTCGTAGCCCCTGTAAACTGTTCTATTTTCTATCTCTGTGCATTTGACTATTCTAGGTACTTCATTTGGTGGAGTCATACAATAGATGTCCCTTTGTGCTTAGGTTATTTCACTTAGCATAATGCTCAAGGTTCATCTGTGTTAGTATGTATCAGCATTTCAACCCTTTTTAAGGTTAAAAAATGCTCCATTGTATGCAAACAACACATTTTGTTTATCTTTTGATGGATATCCTTGTTATTTCCACCTTCTGACTATTGTGAATAATGCTACTATGAACAATGGTGTGCAAGTATCTGCTAAAGTCTCTATTTTCAACTCTTTCAGGAATATATTTAGAAGTGCAACTGCTGGATCACATAGTACTTCCACTGAACTTTTTAAGGAACCACCATATTGTTTTCCATAGTAGCTGCAGCATTTTAACATGCCCACCAGCAAAGTGTAAGGATTCTGATTTCCCCACATCCTTGCCAATACTTATTTTCTTACTTGTGTTTGTGAATTTTTTTCCCCATCAGGATAGTGTACTCTTTAATCTCCATCCCCCATTCCCCCACCCATCTCCCCTCTGGTAACCATCAGTTTGTTCTCTAAAGAATCTGTTTCTTGGTTTGTCTGTCTTTTTTCCCCCTTTGCTCCTTTGTTTCATAAATTCCACAAATGAGTGAAATCATATGGTATTTGTCTTTCTCTATTTCACTTAGCATTTTATTTTCTAATTCTTTTTTTTTATTTTCTAATTCTATAGATGTTGTAAATGACAAGATTTCATTCCTTTTGACAGCTGAGTAATATTTCATTGTATATATGTACCATTTCTTTATCCCTTTATCAATGGATACATGGGCTACTTTCATAATTTGGCTATTATAAAAATGCTGCAATAAACATAGGCATGCATCTCTCCTTTTCAATTAGTGTTCTTGTTTTAGAGTAAATACCCAGTAGCGTGATTGGGTCATAGGTAGTTCTATTTCTAATTTTTTGAGGAATCTCCATACTGTTTTTTTCTACAGTGGCTACATAAGTTTGCATTGCCACCAATGGTGCACAAGTTGTCCTTTTTCTCCATTTCCTTGCCAACATTTGTTTCTTGTATTTTTGATTTTTGCCATTCTGACAGGCGTGAGGTGATATTTCACTACAGTTTTGATCTGTATTCTCTGGTGATCAGTGATGTTGAACATCTTTTCATGTGTCTGTTGGCCATCTGGATGTCATCTTTGGATAAAACGTCTGTTCATCCCTGTCCATTTTTAATTGGGTTATTTGTTTTTTGGGTGTTAAGTTCTTTATGTATTTTAGATGCTAAACTTTTATCAGATATGTCATTTACAAATATCTTTCCCATTCCATAGGTTACCTTTTAGTTTTGTTGATTGTTTCCTTCAATGTGCAGGAAACTATTTTCAATAGATTATTTTCGTTTTATTTTCCCTGCCTCAGGAGACATATATAGAAAAAAATGTTGCTACAGCCAACGTCAGAGATGTTACTGCCTGCATTCTCTTCTAAGTTTTTTATCGTTTCAAGTCTCACATCTAGGACTTTAATCCATTTTAATTTATTTTTGTGCATGGTGTTACAAAGTGGTCCAGTTTTATTCTTTTACATGAAGCTGTCCAGGTTTCCCAACACCATTTGTTGAAGAGACTTTTTCCCATTGAAAATTCTTTCCCCCTTTGTCAAAGAGTAATTGACCTTATGGTTGTGGGTTCATTTCTGGGTTTTCTATCCTGTTCCATTAATCTATGTGTCTATTTTTTATGCCAGTACCATACTGTTTTGATTACTATAGCTGTGTCATATAACTTGAAGTTCAGAATTGTGATGCCTTCCATTTTGTTCTTTTTCAAGATTGCTTTGGCTATTCGGGGTCTTGTGGCTCCACACAAATTTTAGGGTTGTTTGTTGTAGTTTGGTGAAAAACACTATTTATTGATATTTTGATAAGGATTGCATTAAATGTGTAGACTACATTTTAACAATATTAATTTTTCCAATACATGAGCATGAAATGTCTTTCCATTTATTTATATCATCTTTAGTTTCTTTCATCAGTGTGCTACAGTTTTCAGAGTACATATTTTATCTCTTTGGTTAGGTTCATTCCTAGGTATCTTATTATTCTTGGTGCAATTGGAAATGAGGCTGTTTCCCTAATTTCTCTTTCTGCTGCTTCATTATTGGTGTATAGAAATGTAACAGATTTTCATACATTGATTCAGTATTCTGCAACACTATTTATTTATCAGTTTTAGCAGTTTTTTAGTGGTTTTCAAGTTTCTATATATAGTATTGTGTTAAGCTGCCTGGTCCTGGACTTTTGTTTGTTGGGAGTTCTTTGATTATTGATTTAATTTCATTGTTGAAATCAGTCTCTTCAAACTATTTCTTCTTGCTTCATTTTGGTAGTTTATATGTTTCTAGGAATGTATTCATTTCTTCTAGGTTGTCCAATTTGTCAGCATATAATTTTTCATAATATTCTCTTACAATTTTGTATTTCTGTGGTGTTGGTTGTTGTGGATTTTTTTTTTCCTCTCTCATTTGTGATTCTGTTTATTTGGTTTCACTCTCTCTCTTTTTTTTATTTTATTATTTATTAAATGAGTCTGGCTGGAGGTTTATCAATGTTGTTGATCTTTTCAAAGAACTAGTTTCTGGTTTCATTTATCTGTTACACTTTTTTTTACTTTCTGTATCATTTATTTCTGCTCTCATCTTTATTATTTCTTTTTTTCTGCTAGTATATACTTACTGCCATTTTGTTAGTTGTTGAATAGTTGTTTTTGTAGTTCTTTTCTGTTCCTTTCTTCTCTTGTTCTCTTCTCTCATGATTTGCTGGCTTTCTTTAGCAATATATTTGAGTTACTTTCTCTCTCTCTCTCTTCATTTTTTGATTTGTGATTACCATTAGGTTTATATATAACATCTTAAGCATATAGCAGTCTATATTAATTTGATGGTTGCTTAAGTTTGAACCCATTCTAAAAGCACTAGATATTTACTCCTCTCCCCATCCCATGTTCTAGGCATATAGTATCATCTTTTACATTCTTTTGTGAATCTCTTGACTGATTTTCATAGATACACTTAATTCTGCTGTTTTTATGTTTTCTACTTTTCTCTTACTTATGGTCTTTCCTTCCCACTCAAAAAGTCCCCTTTAACATTTCTTATAGGGCTTTGGTGATGAATTCATTTAACTTCTGTCTGGAAAATGCTTTATCTCTCCCACTATTGTGAATAATATTCTAAATTATGCCAATCCCTCTGGCCTGCGGAGTTTCTGTTGTAAATTCTACTGATCGCTTTATGGGGTTTCCTTTGAATGTAATTGTTTTCTTTTGTTGCTTTCAGAATTCTCCTTATCATGACTTTCTGCCATTTGAATTACTATGTGTCTTGGGGTGGACCTCCTTGGACTGATTTTGTTGGGGGTTCTCTGTACTTCCTGGATCTGGATTTGTTTCCTTACCCAGTTTAGCAAAGTTTTCACCTCTAAGTGAAACTAAAGAAATTTTCTTGCCTCTTTTCTCTCTTTTCTCCTAATGGGATCCCTATAATGCAAATGTTAATACTTGATGGTGTTGCTGACTTCCCATAATCTCATTTTTTATTATTCTTTTTTCTTTCCCCTTTTCGGTTTTATTGCTTTTCATTACTGTCCTCCTGATCCATTCTTCTACTTCCTCTAGTCTACTACTAATTCCCTCTAGTGTGTTTTTAATTTTGATTTAGGAGTTCTTCATCTTTGATTCATTTTTGTTTTCTATTCTTTGTTGATGGTCTCAGTAATATCTTCTACTCTTTTCTTAGTGAATATTTTTATGATCATTACTTTAAATTCTCTACTAGTCATATTTATTGTTTCATTTAGCTCTCTTTCTGTGATTTTGTGCTTTTTTTTTTTTCATTTGGGACATATTCCTCTGTCTCCTTATTTTGCCTAATTCTCTGTATCTGCTTCTATAGATTAAGAAAGTCAGCTTTGTCTCCTACTCTTGAACACAGTGGCTTTATGAAGAAGAGCTCCTATAGTGTCTTGCAATACAATGTCCCTGGCATTTCAGGGATGTCTCTCCCCTCTGTATGCTGTGTGCACTCACCATTGTGGCTAAGCCACATTTGCCTTCAGAGTCACTTTTAATGGCTCTTTTACCTGTGTGGGCAAGGTTTGGTCCATGTGTCGTTAAGGGGCCAGTCTGGGGCTTCCTTGGGCTTGAGTCTGCCAGAGCTATGGTCACACCTCAATGCAGGGCACTAACCATGTTTGTCCTCTGAGAACCTATGGGTGGGGTCTGCAGTCAGACCAGATATCTGCCCCCAGCCAACAGCTGGGGCCAGAGTCAAACCAGTTCTCTTCCCCTCTCTCCAGGATAGGAGCCACTTTGGAGTGATGATGCCCCTGTCAGGGATTGTCAGGGATGCTTACACATTGCCAGGCATGTAGCATCACTTTGGACAGACTCCTGCCAAAGATGTGTTGGAAAGGGCAGGTTCACAGGAGAATGTGAGGGTGGGGCACTTGGTGTTAGCAAGGTTTGTATGAGTCTGCTATGGGAGGAAACCTGAAGCAGCTTTGGAAAACTCCTACAGAGGGTAGGTTTGGGTGGGGGGGGGGAGAGAAGGGGCATGTCTACAAGAGAGTGTAGGGGCAGGTGGTATGGTTAGCAAGCTAGGTGCAAAGTGTTAGCACTAGTTCCTGCAGATGTATGAAAGCTGGGGGGGTGGGGGGGGGGCAAGAGAGGGAATTGGTGCCTGTCAGCTGTTTTATCCTCAGAGAAGTCTAATGATCCCTGCCCCTCTAGCACATGTCCTGAGATTATTATATAAATCTCCTTCCCCTATACCTCACAAGTTTTCCAAACTGCTGCTTCTATGCTCAATGGGTAGTGGGGCATAATGGGGATGTTTCTTATGTTGTCTCTTTAAAGTGAGTACTCAGTTTCCTATTGCCCTCTAGCTCTCCCAGGGTTGAGTCACTGCTTTTTAAGTGGTATTAAACCTCACTGATTATAAAAGCTGATGATGTTAATCACCTCTGGCTTTCAAAGCCAAATGTTATGAGGATTCATCTTCCCAGTGCACATCCCCTGTGCCTGGGGTGACTGAGGTGGGGTCTGCTCTTTCTCTTCTCCATGCTTGCTGTGGACACTGTGGACAGTATGGCAAGTCAGTTTTGTTCCTAACTGCGTCTCCACCCTTCCTAGCATTTTTGATGTGGCCTCTTCTCTACATTTAGCTATTCAGAGTCTATTCTGCCAGTCTTTGGGTCATTTTCTGAGTTATTTACACTGAGGTGGGTGCTATCTGGGTGTATCTGTGGGAGGAGGTGAACTTAGGGTCCTCCTACTCCACCATCCTCCCCAGAAGTTCTATTAGCTTTTATTCTTTAAAAAGACACTTTTAATCATAAATTAATTGAATCCCTCATGGTACAGAAAATTACAAAAACAAAATAAATGCTTAATTCTATTTTATTTAGTAATAAAAGACACATATATACACATATAATACATAATAACTACACATGTGTAACATACATATATATATATATATAGTAACTATATTAGAAATAAAATATATTGCTTAACATAGGGAACGAAGTACAGGATGAAGGAGCTGAAATAGAAGCTAGAGGTCCTGAGCTTAGCCAAATTTTGTAGATTTGATATGTAAGCACATAATTATTTCATATTCTTATAAAAGTAAATTATTAAATCAGTTCCTAAAAATAAAAACAAAACATAACCAACCTGAAATTATTTCAAATTTTTTTAAAGTATATATGTATTTCTTATAGTATATATTCTAAGGACAAAAAAACTTTTAAAAAAATATTTGTTAGAGTGATCATATTGTTGACAGTAGTTTTGATGTTATTCTGAGACAGCTGCAAATGTTATGTAAGACAAAACAATGAGTCATTATTTTGGTGTGCTTGGAGACCAGCATTTTCACTGTGGGAGAAAGGCTATATACAAATAAGATAAAGAGGTTAAATAAAAACCCCAAAATACTGAATTTAGATTGGAGTGTCCATAAATTTCATGATGTATGTTTATATTTATATTTATATTTATATTTGTATCTATATTTATATCTATATTTGTATCTATATTTATATTTATTTCTTACCACTGTCCACTAAAGTACCTAGAAGCAATGACAAGTCCGAAAGTCACAAACACTATCAGTGTCAGGTTGTACCCTACTTTCCCACCAGAAGTGTGGGGATTTCTTCACACAACAATATATGCTATTGAGAGATACATTCCTTCTTCCTTTTTAGGGCCATAGATTACTCCATTATATGACCCTACCCTGGTTTACTCAGGTTATCTTTTCATTGAAGTTTGGTTTCTTCTAGATTTGTGCTATCATAAATTGTGCCATAATAATAGACTCACTTTTTTCTAATGTTCTGTACTTTTGTGCTGCTTCATGTTCATGTATTATCTGTCCAACATCCTTTAAAAAGTTATGAGGAAAAAAAAAACAACTTTATCAACAACATTAACAAAACCAGGAGAGGGAGACCCAGGATTTGAAAGGAAGCAAGGACTGCATGTAAGAGGGACCTATGGCAATTCAGTTAAGACTACAGTGAACTGGAGAGAGACCCATGGAAATGACACCATAAGAGAGGAGAGGCGAGACCTGATTGGTATTTAGAAATAGAACTCCAGGAATTTGAAGACTGAAGAGATATGGGTATTAAAAGAGGAGATCTCTAAGCCAGACTCTTGTCTGTGGGAAGGTGATGATCACCAGCAGGGAAAACATGGTAAATCTCAAGGAAAAGATGGTGAATTCATTTTGGACACTTTACACGTGAAAGTCCTCTGGTACAGCAAGTAAAAATGTTGAGTTACCAGAAATGAGTAAAACTGCAGACTTGCAAATCTTTAGCACATGGGCTGTAGGCAAATCCATAAGAGTGGATGAATTTAAGCCAGAATTCTGAGAAAACACTCTATTTACATATGATATATATTTGCATGTTGCATATATGTATATGTGTGTGCATGTGCATACATGTTCAACTGTTTATTTTGGACACTTTCAACATACACAAAAGTGGAGATACAATGCACTTTCTAATATCTCTTACTCCGTTTCAATAATTACCAAAAATTTGCCATTCTTATTTCATTTGCCATGTATTTTTTAAGTATTTTAAGCCAAATCCCACAATTCATAATTTCACCTGTAAACACTACATTTTATATCTCTGATAGGGTCCATTTTTGTTACTCTTATAACCAAAAAGTCATTATTCCACCTAATGTTATTGTACTAGTTTGCTAGGACTGTCATAACAAAATACCAGATTTGGTGTGCTCATGTCTCTGGTGTCTCTCTATGTGTCATAACCTCTTTTTATAACAGTACCCATCATATTGGATTAGGGCCCATCTTAACAGCTTCATTTAATTTAACCACATCTTTAAAGACTCTATTTCCAAATACAGTCATGTTTTAAGGTACCAGGAGTTCAAGCTAGAGTATATGAATTTTCAGGGGACAGAATTCATTCTATAACAGTTAACATGGCCAGTGCACCTTCCATTTTCCTAGAGTGGTTATCACATTATGTACTGGATGGATTCTATTATCATGGTGTTACTTAACGTGTTACTCTGTGCCTCTTTTTTCAAGCAAACTGGTTGCTAGATCTGGAGGCTTCTTTAGATTTAGATTTAATTTCTGGTTTTGTGAAAATATTTCATTAGTAGTAACAATATGAAATGTATCACATCAGGAGGCACATAATACTTGATCATCTCACTTGTAGTACTGTTAAGATTGATCAAGTGTTGTCAGCCTGATTCATGTTTTATAAAGTTCCCTTTCAACCTTCCACCTAATGGTTATTTGGCAAATATTAGCTATTATTTCAGTCATGTCCAGTCTACTAATAGGCCCACCAAAGGCATTCACTTCTTTTACACATTTTTTTTGATCTCTAAGATTTACTTTTGGTTCTTTCTTAGGACTTTCATTTCTGTGCTTATATCGCCCATCTTCTCTTGCATGCTATTTCCTTATCTATCAGAGCCATCAGCATTTCTTTTTTAAAGATTTTATTTATTTATTCATGAGAGACACAGAGAAAGAGGCAGACACATAGGCAGAGGGAGAAGCAGGCTCCTCGCAGGACCGCCTGATATGGGACTTGATCCAGGGATTCTGGGATCACGCCCTGAGCCGAAGGCAGACTCAACTACTGAGCCACCCAGATGTCCCAAGCCCTCAGCATTTAATCATAGTTTTAAAGTCCCAGTCTGGTAATTCCAATACCCATGCTATGTCTGGTTCTGATGCTTGCTCTGCCTCTTCAAACTATATTTTTTGTCTTTTGGAATGTTTTGTATTTCCTTCTTGATAGCTAGACAATAAAAAGAACTGTTGTAAACAGACCTTTAGTAATGTAGTGGTGAGGTTTAGGGTAGATGAAGCATTCTACAGCCCCACAAGTGAGCCTATGCCTCTGAACTGTGAACTTCACAAATGCTTCTCAGCCTCCTCCCTCCTCCTCTCATATGCAGGACAGGATGGTTAGAGTGGGTTAGAGTTTTATTTCCTTCCCTGCAGATCATCTAAGCTCTGATAAAACCCCAACAAGTTAGACTCTGGTTAACTAGTTTCCTGAGGGCAAGCTTTACTAAGAGAACAGAGTTCTCTGGTTTGTTTTCAGATGGCTCCTTTCCTTTCTTCCTGTCTGAAGCACAAGATTTTTCTCTGATATTTACTGTGAAAAACTGGTAGAGTTCTTGGAAGTATATACAAGTGTGGGGGCTGCCTCATGACTGGTCCCCTGGAGTTTTTAAGTGTAGAATTGTCCACACTGAGCCTCCAACAATTCATCAATTGCAGTTCAGGTTTCCCTACCCCAGCACTGGCTCCAGGAGGTTGCTGCTCCAGTTCTATCTGGGGGGTAACTGTGTGCCCTATGACCTCACTTCCCTTGCAGATCTAAAAAGAGTTGTTGATTTTTCAGTTTTGTTCATTTTTTACTTATTGTTAGGATGCAGTAGCAACTTCTGAGCTCCTTACATATGGAATTGGACTTATTATTTCTTAGAAACATTTTCTTTTTATGGGTTGTAAAATGGTAATATTATTTCATTCCTCCCTCATTTATTCACTGGACTTCTTCTATAAAAAAGTTTTCTTCACAGTCAATTTGGTTGCCCTATATTTCAGTTTATGTAGGAAAAGCAGGGTAATTGTTTTGGTTTTTTAACTTTTATTTATCAATTTCAGAATAATGAATTGGTATGTAGCAATCCGTATGTTTTTTCATGAGTTTTTTAAAGAAATGCTAAATATTCATGTATTTAAACATATTTAATGTGTTTCAATCCACTGCAGTCAAAAAATTTTTTATTTGTCCTTCATGCCCCATGTATTGCTTCTTTTGCCAGTAGGAGCCATTTCAAGCTGGACACTATATCATTGCCTACAAACACACACACACACACACACACACACACACACAGCCAAAGGATTCAGAATATACATGTCTTTCCCTTCTCTCCACGATCCCATCTAGTTTCCTAACTAATGGACATATGTTACATCCACTTATATTCTATTGGCCAAAGCAAGTCATATGGAAAAATGCAGTCACTAGGGTGGGGGAAATAGATCCTACCCAAGCTGAAGACATGAGAAAAGTGAAATTTTTTTATTTAAAAAATTGTGAACTAATAAAACTACCTCTCTGGTTGTGATGGTTTTATGTGTCAACTTTGCTACCCACCTATTTAATCAAACACTAATCCAGGTGTTACTGGGAAAGAATTCTGTAGATGTGTTACTCATCTACAATTGATGGATTCTAAGTAAAGGATATTACTCTTAATGATATGGGTGGGCATTTTTCAATCAACCTTGGTAATATACAAAGGTCTTTACAGCAAAATCTAAGGTTTCTTGCAGAAGAACAAATTGTCTCAAGGCTGCAACATTAAGTCCCGCCTTAGTTTTCAGCCTCCTACCCTGCCCTACAAACACAGACTTGCCAGCTTCAACAACAACTGAATAAGCCGATTCCTTAAAATGAAAGAATGACCCTAGACAAAGCAATCAGACAAGGGAAAGAAATAAAAAGCATCCAGATTGTAAGGAAGAAATAAAACTATTTCAATTAACAGATGCTATGATCCTATATACAGAAACTCTAAAGAACATAAACACACACACACAACTATTAGAGCTAATTAAACAAATTTGGCAAATTTGCAGAGTACAAGATCAACACTCAGAAACATGTTTTTTTTTAATACAATGAATAATCTAAAAAGGAAATTGGTAATTCCATTTATAATACCATCTGCTATGGACTAAATAATATCCCCCTAAAATCCATATGTTGAAGCTCTAATCTCCAATGTGATTGTTTTTGGAAATAGAGCCTATAAAGAAGTAATTTATGTCTAAATGAGGTCATGAGGGTAGGGCTCTAATCTGATAGATTAGTATCCTTATAAGAATAGATACCAGAAGGGCACCTGTGTAGCTCAATCCTTAAGCATCTGCCTTCAGTTCACGTCATGATCCCAGGGTCCTGGGATTGAGCCCCCTGCAGGGAGCCTGCTTCTCCCTCTCTTTTCACTTGTTCCCCTGCTTGCATTCTTTCTCTCTCTGTCAAATCAAATAAATAAATTAAATAAATAAATAAATAAATAAATAAATAAATAAATAAATAAATAAATAAATAAAATCTTTATTAAAAAAAAAAAAAGGATAGGGATGCCTGGGTGGCTCACTGGTTTAGTGCCTGCCTTCCGCTCAGGGCGTGATCCTGGAGTCCTGGGATCAGGTCCCACACTGGGCTCCCTGCATGGAGCCTGCTTCTCCCTCTGCCTGTGTCTCTGCCTCTCTCTCTCATGAATAAATAAAATCCTTTTTTTTTTTTTTTTTTTTTAAGAAAAAAGGAGACTCTGTCTCCCTTTCTTTCTCTCCTTTCCCACTAAGGAAGGACAAAGTGAGAAGGCAACTATCTACAAGCCAGGAAGAAACCTCATACCAGAAACCAAACTGGTCAGCACCTTGGTCTTGGATTCCCAGTCTCCAGAGCTATAAGAAAGAAATTTCTGTTGTTTAAGACAACCAGTGTGTGGTGTTGTTATAGTAACATAAGCAGACTAAGATAGCATGTAAGAAGATGAAACACTTAGGAATGAATTTAACTAAGGAGGTGAAAAATTTGTGTACTGAAAAACCACAAAACATTGCTGGAGGAAATTAAAGATCTAAAGAAATGAAAAGACATCATGCTCATGAATTGGAACACTGAATAATTTCACACAGCAATACTTGTTAAAGTGGTCTACTGATTCAGTCCCTTTCAAAATCCTTGCGATCAGGGATCCCTGAGTGGCGCAGCGGTTTGGTGCCTGCCTTTGGCCCAGGGTGTGATCCTGGAGACCCGGGATCGAATCCCACATCGGGCTCCCGGTGCATGGAGCCTGCTTCTCCCTCTGCCTGTGTCTCTGCCTCTCTCTCTCTCTCTCTCTCTGTGACTATCATAAATAAATAAAAATTTAAAAAAAATTAAAAAAAAAAAAAAAAACAAAATCCTTGCGATCTATTTGTAAAAATGGAAAAGATGAATCTCAAATTCATATAAAGCTGCAAGACAGCCAAAACAATATTAGAAAAGAACAACAAAATTAGAAAACTTACACTTCCCCATTTCAAAACTTACTCCAAAGGTACAGTAATGAAAACTGTGGTACAGATTTCTTCCTGCTATCCAAAAATAGAGCTCCTATGAAAACTTTTATAAACTGAAATGGCATAGAGTGAAGAAGTAATTAACATTAATTTACATGGAAATTTTTTAAAACATTCTCAGACCCGTAAAATAATCTTTCTCAGGTTTTTCCAATACTTTTAAGACACATCTTGCTAATGGATGCACAACATAAATCAAGATTAAGCACAGATGCTCACAGACCGTGTAAAGCTACAGTAGCTTGTTACCAAGATGTAGTTGCCAATGTTGTTCCACCCTTGAGGCTCAGGGTGCATGCTGTCTCTCTAAAGGGTCACTATAAAACAAATGCTGAACACTTTTTTGTCTTTTAACCTTTTGTTGTAAAAGCAAAAATCCTTTTCAGATTTCTTTCAATTAATGAAAGCAGGTACTAATGTAGGCCTTTTATAAAAGCAAAGTGGCATAACACAAACTTTGATACAGAACAGACATATAGACCAATGGATTAGAATTAAGAGTCCAGAAACAAACCCATACGTGTATGGCAAATTGATTTTTGCTATGGAGATCAAGACAATTCATCGGGAGTAAGAATAGTGTTTTCAACAAATGGTTCTGGGACAACATGCAAAAGAATGAAATGAATCCCTAATACACAACATATACAAAAACTAACTCAAAGTGAATCAATGACAAGCTCTCTCCATGACTCTAGTCCACCTTGTGGGACATTTATCAACCAGTTGTAGCAAGAAACCTAAGTCCATTTACAGAGAACTGTGTATCTGGATCCACTTGGATATCTGATCACCTTCCATATCTGATCAAACTCTTAGTCGCCACCCTTGGTGTCTGATCACCCTGATCTGCCTTCAGTCAGAATCCCATCAAGTCAGTTTAGCCAGATGTTAAGAAACTTCCATCCACTTACCCTCCACCTCTCTTCCTTGGCTATAAATCACTACTTGCTCATGCTGTGTACTTGGAATTGAGCCCAGTTCTATACAGAGCCTCTTGCCTTCTTTTGCAATAGTTCCTAAATAAAATCTGTTTTTACCACTTGAACTATGTCAGGCTCTGGTTGTCTTTTACAGTATATTACCCTTCCCCCAAATTAAAAACAGGCACTAAATACTTCCAAACAAATATTCACAGCAGCACTATACACAATAGTTCAATTGTGTAAATAACCCAAATGGCCATCAATGGACCAACACATAAAACCGTGTGGTATACACACAGAATATAACACATAAAACTGTGGTATATACACAGAATGCAACAGAATATAGGGCATAAAACGAAATGAAGTACTGATACTTACCATAAGGTGGATAGACCTGGAAAACATTATGCTAAGTGTGAGAGAACATAGACCAAAAAAGGCCACATATTCCATGTTTTGTGAAATATCCACATCGTGTAAAGTATTAGATGAAAGTATTAGATGTCTACTAAGGCCTAAGAGTGGGAAAAATGGAGACTAAATGCTTAATGATAAAAATGTTCTGGAATTAAGAGTTGGAATTTGCACATCTTGAATGTACTAAATGCTACTGAATTAGACTCTTAAAGTGTTTCATTTTCTGTTCTGTGAATTTCACCTCAATAGGAATAAAGTTTACACCCAACCAACAACCAAAGTTGTTTAAAGGTGCAGAACGACAATTAGACATTGTAATATCGGCTAGTTATTCCCTTTCTGAATTGTTAGAACTCTTGAGTGAGGTTGCTTCTATTTGTTTTTTGGGATTTGTTACACATTAAACCCACTGCCGTGTGAACATACTACGGGGGGCTGAAAGGCTTGGACTAGTAACTGAAGGAATGGCGACGTTCCCTTTCCATTCGATGGGCTGTGCAACAAACAAACGCTCGTTCCAAGTTTCTTTCACCCTAGAAATTCAAAAGGGCACCCTACACACCACATAGCCACGTCCTACCTCGCATTCTACGGAGCTGGAGGCCCTGCCAGCGAAGGAGCCTGTGGGCGCCGCCCCCCCTTCCGGGCACGAGTCCCCCAGGGCTTTGAGGGGGACCCGCCCCGGCGACGCCAGCCGCCGGCTCGGATTCCTCAGGGCCGCCCGGCCCCCTCAGCTCCTCCTCTTCCGCCCTCAGGCCCCAACTCGCCCCGCCCAGCGCGCCAGGCGGAAGTGCAGGCGCGGAGCAGGCCGTCGGTTGAGCTGCGACACGCCCGCGAGGGGGCGTGCGGGGCGAGCGTGCGGCTTGCAGCGCGGGGCCACTGGCCGCACGTCGCGTCCCGGCCGAGCCAGCGGCGCGGTCCTGAGACCCAGCGCGGCTGCGTCCCGCCCAGGTGGGCGGGGGGCGGGGGCGGGGGCCGGGGGGAGGAGGGGAGAGTGGCGTGCCCGCCGCGGACTGGTAGGCGCGCGAGATCTTGGCCGGGGTCGGAGGTGAGCGAGCGGCTTCCGGAGCGGCTTTTCGCGGCTTGCCAGAGCCGCAGCGCCGCGGGGGGAGGTGTTCCCAGAGACCGGGGGGGCCGGGCCGGGCCGGGCTGAGCCCTCGCGTCGCCTGGGAGTCGCCTCGGTCACCTCTCCCAGTGTTTTGAAGCTACCCTTTCCGTTGTAATTTTGACTTGTGGATTCCAGGTACAGGTATTTCCGAAAATTCCCAAGAATTTCGCCTAGCGCTTCTTTGGGGGCGGGTTTCTTGGTATCCATATTGTGACAAGGCTGTGGGCCCGGTTGATTAGTTGTGGCGCTACGCTGGTAAAGCCTAAGTTGATTAAAAGAACAAAGACAAAAACTTGTGAACAGTTGAAGAGTCAGGTCGGTCAGGAAAAGCAGTGGATTCGATTGCGACTTCTACGGCCGGATTAATTGCTGGTCCTCGCCGTGGTTCCCGGGATTTCAGGAATTAACTTAATAGCAAGCTATTCTGGAGGGCATCTCTTGGAACCGCCGCCTCAGTAGGGGCTGCGTTTTCCTGAGTTCCGTACGTTAAAGGCCCTGGCAAGAAAATAGACCGTGATTAGCAAGATTTTCGGGGTTAGATTGAGGACAGTGTGTGAAGGTTGAGAAGCATGATAGCAAGGTAGATCGAAATTAAGAGAAAGAAAAGATGTACATTAGTCTAGGCAAAATCGGGTCTTTATTAGCTTTGCTTTTTAAGATCTAAAAACGAGGGCTGGTTCGATGGCCTGGAGGTCGTAAGTTTTAGTACAGAGAACCTAAGATCAAAAATCGAGAGAGGTCTGGATTCCAGGCTGTTGTGTGATCTTGGGAAAGCCCTTCATTTTGAGTGCCTCAGTTTGTAAAATGGAGACGGTAATTACAGTGTTTTCACAGAGTTCTGGTAAATCCTATGTAAAGTCATAAAGTTGGGTTTGTAAGTTGTATACGTAGTCAATGGTTTTTGTCTGTAATATTTAAAGTTGCTAAGCCTTCCTTCCTCTTTCTGTTTCCCCCAAATTAGTGACAGATCTAATTTTAAAGTCATGACATTTTGCCTGTTACCTGCTTTACCTTCATCTTTAGATTCAATGATCAGGAATTTTCACCTTAATTTAAACTCATAATAAATCCACAAACTGTTGAAAGGTAGGATTAATGTCTTACTCACTTTTTAAATTATTATTCCTGGAACTTGTATGGTGCCTGTCATTTTTTGTTTGTTTCTTAAACCCAAACTGGCAAAACCTAAGCTTTGGGGGCCCCTAAAAAGCCAAAACAATTTCACATGGAAAATACTGTTTTCTGTCCCTTGAGGAAGTGCTTTTTAGAGCGTAGTTGTGGAGACATACAAGTTAGAGGGAGTTAGCCTTTGAATCCCCTGGAGGAGATTCAAAAAATGTTGATCCCTAAGCCCTACTCCAGACCAGTTGATCAGAAAGTAGGGCATGAGTGTGCCACTTTTTTTTTTTTTTTAAATATTTTTAAAGATTTTATTTATTCATGAGAGACACAGAGAGAAAGAGAGGCAGAGACGCAGGCGGAGGGAGAAGCAGGCTCCATGCAGGTAACCCAACGTGGCACTCGATCCCGCGTCTCCAGGATCACACCCCGGGCTGACAGCGGCGCTAAACCACTAAGCCACCGGGGCTACCTGAGTGTGCCACTTTTTAAAGCTCCTCAGGTTATTCTGTTGTGCTGCCAGGGTGAGAACCCATGTGTTAGAGGAATGAGATTCTTCAGTGTATCCAGTTTGCTTGAGGAGGGCAAGTGCTGGAGGGGCTGGAACTGTATCTGCAAAATGGAGCTTGGGATGTTTGGGGGAATATCTTGAAAGGATTTTTATCTGCAGGTATGATAAAATGCATGATTTGTAAAGTGAACTGTATAGTGATGAAGGTTAGTGGATAGATTATTACAATAATCCAAGAGGCACAATGAGAACAGCAACAGTGGTGAAGGAGAGAAATTTGAAAGCATTTATTCTTTTCTATCCTGGATGTTAAGTATTTTGAAGAAAACGAGTAATGCAAACTTTATTTTACTCTATCTAGTTAAAGCTGTACTTTTCAACAATTGGAAAGATTGTGATAGGTGATTTTTATAGTTGCTGATTATTTAAAAAAGCGTTCATAAGTTTCTATTTCTCAGGTCATTTTCCTTAATAATGAAATAATCTCATTTTTCTTAATAGGTTTATGTTAATGTGGGGGTTTTATTGTTTTTGCTTTTTTAGCACCATAAAGATTTATATTAAAGACATGGTTTTCACCCCTCTTCATCAACGCACATAAGTTTTCTCTTCTTTCTGGACCCCTATTTTATACCACAATGGTAAGCTATAGCTCATTATGTTCTTATTTGTGTTTTAGAATGTTCTCTTCCTTTATCTCTATAAAAATAGTAGTGTTACATGTACAGAAATAGTCATGTATGCCCAAGTGAACCCTCCCTGGGAAATTACTTAGCAATCACCTGCAAAATCTTCTCTAGAAAATAAGGGGCTCATCTCTCAATTCAGTGTTATAATTATGTCTGACTCAAAAAAGATAATTTATCTGTCCTTATGTTTGTGAAGCATTAAAAAAATACTTCAGTCTGCCATAGTCAAATCACTGGCAAGGAGGATGGGTATAAATACAAATGACTTGGGGGGGGGGGTTGCCCAGGTTTCTCATATTTTAAAGTTCCTCATAATTTTAGATTTTTTTTTTTTGGTCTAAAAACAAATGTAACCTGCTTACTACAAATAACATTTTAAGCAGCATCAGTGTTAGCTCCTCCCCCCTTTATAAGATTTTATTTATTTATTCATGAGAGAGGCAGAGGGAGAAGCAGGCTCTCCGTGGGGAGCACAGTGAGGAACTCAATCCCCAGACCCTGGCATCACGCCCTGAGCCGAAGGTAGACCTGAGCCAAAGGTAGATGCTCAACCACTGAGCCACCCAGGCATCCCCAGTGTTTGCCTTCTAATCGCACATTTTTGTTCACTGACTTAGAATCATTAAAAATACTTGGGGCAAGGCATTTTCCTTTTGCCATTAAAAATTTTAAAGACAAAGGGGGAAAAATCACTTTATTGTGTTTGAAAGAAACAGTAATAAACACTGACCGCAGTGTTGAATAAACCTTTGAAAACATTTATATATATACTCTTCTGATCTTGTGTTTCCACCACTGCCCTGTTAGAGAAAATTAGAACTGTTGCAACGAGGTGCTGACTTCCACTTAGATTTAGATTTTTCATTCATATTAGCTGTTACTTTCCTCTTAAGTGTTAGAAGGAGATGATGAATAAATGATGCTTACAAATACAAGCAGTTATATCTCACTAGAGCTTTTGAAGTTTTGATTTCACAAGATGAGTTTGCTTGAGAAGATTAACAATAGTCACTTGCTCTAGAGTATATATTTGTGTTTATTCTCATTTTTTTATATAAACTTACTTTAAGATTTTAAGACCAAAACAATTAAAAGAACCTTATATATTTGTTGAGAGGGAATATCAAGGGTTATGGTTTTGTGGTGGAAAATGGTTTACATTCAAGAATCTCCTCTTGAAACCTGGGAACCAATTTCTCTAGGAATTTGCTGCTTACAAGATTTTTTTCATAAAAAAATATAAATTTATTTTAACTGAACTTTTTGAAATGATGGCATATTTCAGACTTTTTTCACTTTTTCATTTTAGATGTTTAGTAATGTAAGTATTCTTTTTTTTCTTTTTTTTTTAAATTGCAGTCTAAAAAGACCAGCTATTTTGTAATCATGAATTCTCCATTCCTAGGACTAGGGTAGCAGGGCCACTTAAACCTTTACATGATTTCCAAAGGTTGGCAGTATTTATTTTTCCTTTTGCTTTATTGGGATTTTGGTGGATGCTAGTTTTTATCCCATGGAATTTAGTAGGTTGAATTACTAGAGTCTACAAAATAAAACAAAAATTTAGGCCCTTGTAAATAAAAAATGAAAAGTTCTCTGCCTCTCAATGGAACTAATTATAAAGAAGATGTGGTGTATTACTCACATGAGTGGAATATTACTCAGCTATCAGAAAAGATGAATACCCACCATTTGCTTTGACATGGATGGAACTGGAGGGTATTATGCTGAGTGAAATAAGTCAATCGGAGAAGGACAATCATGTGGTTTCACTAATACTTGGAATATAAGAAATAGTGAAAGAGATTATAAGGGAAAGGAGGGTAACTGAGTGAGAAAAATTAGAGACAAACCATGAGAGTCTCCTAACTAGGAAACAGGGTTGTGGAAGGGAAGGTGGGTGGGGGGATGGGGTAACTGGGTGATTGGCACTAAGAAGGGCACTTGATGGCATGAGCACTGGGTGTTATTACTGTATGTTGGCAAATTGAATTTAAATAAGAAAGAAAATGAATTAAAGAGGACTATCAGGCACTTGGATGGCTCAGTTAAGCATCTGCCTTCTACTCAGGTCATGATCTCAGGTGGGGTCCTGAGATATAGCCCCTCTACCTGCTTCTCCCCCTCCTACTGACCCCCCACTTGGGCTTGCTCTGCCTCTCTAATGCTCTCTCACTCTTTCTCAAATATATAAATAATTGTTTTTAAAAAGACTATCGTTGTTACTGAAAAATACTGTAATCCTGTATGGTACCCAAACCACTTCTTCTAGAGATATCATTGGTGTTAAACTTGCTTATTTAAAACTAATACTTTTTATTCTTAGATGTCATTACAAAACAAAGTTTTATAAATGAAGGGAGAACTTCCCTTCTTTCTCTAGCCTTGATAAAAGAGTCTCAAAGAAATGGATGAAGGGTGGGAATCTTTAAGTTCTCAAACCCTACATGCAGGAATAAAACTATTATTTCATTCTAGATGCATTTCCTTTTACATTTTAATGTTACTGAGTCTATGATCAAGGGCATCTTACAATTATAATTGGCTGCATTTTTTTCTTAATATTACTTAGGATACTGATGCATACTTACAGTTGATGATATCTTAAGTCATTGAAACATGGTAATGATAGTTATCATTTTATTGCATTTCTGTTGGGCACTGATTGTCTGCATTAAGGAATTAGGAATTTCTAAATTGGTGTTAGATACCAGTATGTCAGCACCCTCAATTTTCAGCATTCCTAGTGGATTAGGAGACTTTATCTTTGGTTCACTTTAATTGCATACTTGATGGCCATATATTTTAATACTTGAATGGTGCTCTTAATATTGAAGAACTTGAAGTTTATAAAGTGGTAGTAGTTCCTATCTACAACCTTTGCTCTGTATCAGCCATAAGCACTAGCCAGAAAAAAACCTTTTAGCATTTCTTGTATAATTTATTGTCATGATTAGGTACCCGAGAATGACATGTTTTTTCTTTGTAATATATCTTGAACATACAGTGGGGTGGGTTGAGGATATCAAATAAAGGAAAATATGTTAGATGTGCTTTAGAAAATAAAATCTATTTAAACATTTAATTTAAAATATTACATGTATATTAAATTACTTTTTGTAAGAATAATACGAGATAAACTGTTTACTTTTTACAGCAACAAGCTTTAGAACTAGCTTTGGATCGTGCTGAGGTGAGATATGATTAAGTTACATATTAAGTAGTGTTTATGTCTTAATTAACAAAACTATTCTAAGAGATTTTTCTTTGTGGTTGTCAAAGGAGTACATTAACAGAATTTTAGGGTAAGTATGCATATAATTTAGTTATAAATATATAGAAATACTTTGTGATGATGTTTGGGTCATCTGTTATTTGGAATTCTTGGATAATGTGGAATAAAAATTATTGAACAAAGACATAGAAATTTTAAAATTGTTTTCCTGTTTTGATAAGTTTTCTAATTGTTCAATTAAAGGGAAAGATAGTCCAAGAATATGGAGAGTTCTTGCAGTTAGATATGCTAGGCATATTCTAAACAACCATAAAACATTTTGAGAATAATTCTGACCTGTGAAATCATAGTCCTGAAACTGTATGATTTTGCTTGTAACACAGTGAAATACTGTGCTAAATTTTAGTGCAGTTTAAATTTCACTTGCTCATAACGTATATCTAGAAATTAAGTAGTTTTTCCCACAAGGTATAATTTAATGTGAATCAGAGACTTGAGTGACTGATTTTCTTAGTCTTAACACGTTTTAAGTATACTTAAAATATAGCTGTTTATGCACTAAGCAAAAGGCAAACTGTTTTCATAAACCTTTTTTTTTTTTTTTTTTTAGTATGTCATTGAAAGTGCCCGACAGAGACCTCCTAAAAGGAAATACCTGTCTAGTGGAAGGTATAAATACTTGATTGATATCTTAGATTATTGAAAGTATGATGATAGCTACCATTTATTGCATTCCCTCTGGGCACTGTGCCAGAAATGTTATAGGTACTTTATATGTATTAGAAATTTCTAAATTGATATTAGCTACTATATCCAATCCAACTTCACTCCCAATTTGGGGGAAATTGGGGGGGGGGGAATTAGAGAAAAATCCAAATTAACATTTCATTTTGTGATAATTATAATAATCACATTATTTTGTTTCATTAAATTTTAGAAAATCTGTATTTCAAAAACTTTATGACTTATATATTGAAGAATGTGAAAAAGAGCCCGAGGTTAAGGTAAGTATAAATGTTTTATGTTATTGTTTTTGAACTGTAAAGGAAGATGGACATTTGAAGCAGATCATGATCTATACTTTTGTGAGTAGACTAACATCTTTTCTAGCTACACGGTAGCCTATTCTGTAGCTGACCCACAGCCTTGGCTAATCTGGCACCAGGTATGGATTATCTACTTGGGTAAGAGAGATGAATAGTGCTTGCTGAATAATGGAAAATATTTCCTTGAGAAGCCCAAAGAAGCAAAGCTACCCTGTATATTATCTTTTGCTCTGCCCACCCCCAAGTGATTTGTAGACTGAAGACAGGAGGAAAAAAGTAGCCTTTTTCCTCATGATGATTTGTACTGGAAAGTTAAAGCTATTACAAGGATGTGTAGGAAATTCAGGTGTGATAATAGAAGATGAATTTGGTCACAAAAATTCATTCTGGCCCAGGTTAACTTAACTCATTTTTATTTAGTATAAAAGTATGAGCAATATAATGTAACAAATTGATTTTTTGATATCTTTTGCATTCTTGAGTAATAAGAGCCTTAAAAGACTCTATGACTTCTCTAAATATGAATACCATTGTGTTGTTTCTGCAGCACATACACTAAAAATGAATCCATTTGGGGCTTGGGTGGCTCAGTCAGATAAGCATCCAACTCTTGATTTTTGCTCAGGTCATGATCTTGGTCCTGAGATCAAGCCCCCATGTTAGGCTCCATGCTGAGTGTGGAGGCTGCTTAAGATTCCCTCGGAGAATCTGCCCCTTGTGCACTCTCTTTTTAAAAAATTATATATATGTATATGTATATGTATATGTATATGTGTGTGTGTGTGTGTAGTATATATATATGTAGTATATATATACACTATTTTACATTTTTACTAGTATATATATATATACACACACTATTTTAGTTTTAGGCAGAAAATAAGTGGAATGCCAGTAATATCTAGCTTTTAAAATCTTAACATAGGGAAAGATGATAGATAATTACTGAATAAACCTTATGATATGTTTCTTACAAGTTTTGTTGAAGTATATTTGATATACAATAAATTACATGTGTTTAAAGTTTATATTTTCTAAGTTTTGACATAGTCACCGTGAAACTGTCACCACAATCAATATAACAAACACATCTGTCATCTTAGGGACACAGCTAAGACAGGATACATAAAGATTCTAAATTGAGGTTGGCAGCCATTATCTATCTGCCAGCTGAATCTAGCCCACTGCATGTTTTTGTAAATTTTTTTTTAATGATATTTTTTTTATTCATGAGAGACCGAGAAAGTCAGAGACATAGGCAGAGGGAGAAGCAGGCTTCCTGCAGGGAGCCACTGTGGGATTCAGTTCCCATACCTAGGATCATGCCCTTAGCCGAAGGTAGACACTCAACTACTGAGCCCCCCAGGCGTCCCTGTTTTTGTAAATTTTTATTGGAATCCAGCCACAACCATTCATTTATGTCTTGTCTGTCGCTGATTTCCGGGTACAATAGCAGAGTTACATATTTGTAACACAGACCTGATAGCCCACAGGCCTAAAACTGTCTAGCCCTTTAACAAGAAATTTTCTGACCTGTTATTTTACTCACCCCAGAAGTAAGTGGGGAGAGATACTCAATGCTGTCACAATTGATCTGACTGTTCTGTCTTATTAGGTTTTCTCTACACTTGAAAATACTTAAAAATTTTAGTCTCTCTCTGTTAATCTTTTTTTTTTAAGATTTATTTATTTATTTGAGAGAGAGCATGTAGTGGGGAGAGGTAAAAGGAGAGGGGAAGAGAATCTCAAGCAGACTTCTCACTGAGCACAGAGCCCGATTTGAGGCTTGAGCTTATGAAGCTGAGATGGTGACCTTAGCCAAAACCAAGAGTCAGACACTTAACCAACTCTACCATCCAGGCACCCTTCTACTAATTTTTTTTAAATAGTTAAATTGTTAATTTGCTAATCATTTTTTTAATTTTCAAAATGCTGGGGAGGTTTTATTCCATGGTTACAATAAATCAATTTATCATTTATTTCTGCATGTGACTGTATATATACATGTTTAATATAAAATACTCAAGTGTATTTTTGAGATCCTGCAAAAATATTCATGGACTCAATTTTTTTATAAGTAAAATTTGATGAAATGAATTTTAACAGCTATATATGTGAGGTTCATTTTAAAATGTGTGTTTCTAAAATAATGGACTTTTAGGTATGTGTACTGTATTTCCTGATGATTTTCTTAACAAAATGGTTTGTAAAGAGCTATTATATTGAATTTATATAGGAAATCACTTAAATTCCTTATTTCCCCTTACCAGCTAGGTATCTTTGAGCCTAGCATTACAACTAACTAGAGCTGTTGAATTTTATGATCTATTTTATGCCAGAAAATATTTTAAAAAGTACAATAACAGTACAACTTAAGATAATACCACAAGTTCTTTATGTGTAGATTTATACTTAACGGTAAGTATATGGTGTCTGTGCTTTATATATTTGCGCTTAATGGTTTTATATTTTACTCATTTAAATATTTTTGTTATATTCTGCTTATGTATGCAAAGATACGTATTTTATATATTTTTTTATTTTTTTATAGATTGCTTTTTGTGGTATGAATTAATTTGTAGAAAACATAGTAATTAGATCAAAATTGAGTTTACTTAGGCATCCTGTATTTGATGGCTGTCATGTTTGTGAATCTTCCCCATATATTCAGGATCATATGTGGAAGGAGCACAAAAGATTAATTCAGATCTGATTTTGTTAGACCATAGCATTTTTGTTAAGGTTATGCTGGATTATTTTCATGAGCTCTGCCTCTTTTTAAAGCAGAAATTAAGAAGAAATGTGAATTTATTAGAGAAGCTTGTTATGCAAGAGACCTTATCCTGTTTAGTGGTCAACCTATACCCAGGAAATGAGGGATATTCTCTGATGCTCAGGGGGAAAAATGGATCAGGTAAGAACCTGCAGAGAGCTGTAGCCACAAAAAATCCATCTGCAAGGCAGGATGTGCTATCTTTTAGAAGTAGTTTTTCAACCTACTAGGTGGTCTGTCCCTCAGATCAGTGATGATAAAAGAAGATGTGAGTCCAAATTTTCCTTTTTACAACGTGTCTTATTAGAAAATATCTGTAAGATGATTACCTTTGTGAATGTGCAGTTGAATTACAACTGCGGTAGGTCTTGGAAGTTAAATTATAAAAGACCTAACATTTAAATAATTGTCACAATTTTCTGTCTATTACTATTTTACATTTTAAGGTAGCATACGGTGTTTTATGTTTTTCTTCTTTATTTTGAGTAGACTCTGAGTCTGAAATTAAGCAGACTCACTGCCTTTTGAATAATTTTCTTATTTGGTAAGATTTATTTCTATTAATGTAAACTTGAAAATGGAGTTTTGAAATATAAGTATTTTTAGATTTTATCAAAGAGACATCTAGAAATTTGATATGGTGATGATATGGGTTCTATAAGGCAGTCATCCAGTTAAGGATTTTTTTGTGTTGTTGATAGTTATAAAATGTAACAGAGAATTTTGTTCTGTAAGTGACCATTTTTCAGATGAGGTAGCAAATTATCGTACTGATTTTTAGATTAGATTTGTAGTCTTCAAGGGACTTTCAGTTACCAGGGTTGGAATTTTATCATATTCTGATTATTGTACTGCTGGCTGTGGTTTGCATTTTGTTGTTACGCCAGATTCTTTTCCATGGTGTGTTGGGGATTTTCTCCTTTCTGACCTAAAATTGTATACAGTTGGTAAAGCCTTTTAGCAGTACATGAAGTGATTCATTTATAAGGCTTAAATAAAGGATTTTAGAAAAGTTTTGGAGATTTATTCTCATTTTTTATGGAACTTCATTTAAATTATGTATGTAAGGTTTGCAGTGAGCCTGATCATTTTTCAGAAACTTTGTTTTAATATTAAGATTCTGAGACCATTCGACTGCCTTATGAAGAAGGGGAATTGCTTGAATACTTGGATGCAGAAGAATTACCTCCTATTTTGGTTGATCTCCTAGAAAAATCTCAGGTACAAAATCTTTTTCTTTAAAATGTCATTTTCTTTAAAATGTCATTAGAGGGTTATCTGGGTGACTCAGTCAGTTAAACATCTGTCTTTGGCTGAGGTCATGATCCCAGGGTCCTGGAATCAACCCTGTGTCAGGCTCCCTGCTTAGCTGCTCTCCCAGCTTGTGCTGTTTCTCTCTCTCGGATAAATAAAATCTTGAATAAATGTATAATGTCATTAAATTTGTCAACTCTATGGTCTTTGTTATAAGTGATAATTATGTTCTCAATGGTGATTAGAACATGAAATGAGACATTATATATATAGTTAAATGGTAACCCATTTTACCGTGGGATACTCATCCTTTAGGCTGTACTGAAATGTGTAGATTTAGTTGATTCTTCTAAAATTGCTTTAACAGTTCATTTGTCACACATATCCCTATACCTGCAATCAAGATTATGGGAGAAACTACTTCTTGGCTTTACTTCAGCAGTACTAGGTACTTAGGAAAAAGAAGCCATCTGATGGAATTTTCGATTTTCTCCTAGTCCTAGTCAACTAGCATCCACAGCTGTGTTGATACTATCTGCCTGCTTTTCTGTTAAAATGAAGTCTGCTGTTCCTAAGAAATTCTCTCTACTTGTATTCTGGATTCTCCTCCTCAAGGATTTGCAACTGTAACCTCTCTCTTGAAATCCCCTCTACTTGTATTCTGGATTCTCTTCCTTCTCAATTTGCATCTATGACCCCTCTCTCTTTTAGCATCTGTTTACCCCCTTTTTACTAGATAAAGAATACAAGTGGGTTGTACTATATCTCAACTTAATCCTCTCTTGACCCCATGTCCTTTTGCAGTTGCTGTTCTATAATTCTGCTTTTCTTGACAATAGAGTTACTCACAAAGTTGTCTGTTATCATTCTATTTTATCTCATCCAGTTCTTTTCACTACCTACCTCTTTCAGCATTTATAACATCACCATTCTACAGAGGTGGCTTTGTCAAGGTCACCAGTAACGTCCATGGCACAAAGTCAATTGGTCACTTTTCTGTTCTCATTTTAATTGGTCTCAGCAAAATTCAGTGCAAATGACTGCTTCCTCCTTGAAACATTCTTTTGGCTTCTGAGACCTCACATTCTGGTTTTCCTCTTCTCTCTATTCCTTCCATCTTCTTTACTGTCATCTCTATTCCACTCATAAATGTGTGAGGTTTTCAGGGTTCAATCCTTCCCCCCCCCCCCATTCTTTAGTAACACTCTGTCCCCGGAGGATGTCAATCAGTGTCATGGGTTTTAAAATGACATTTAATTTGTTGCTTATATCTCTCTGCATGACTGTTCATTCCGTCAAGGTCCAAACTTCTATTTACTGGGGTATGTAATAGATTCCTCAAACTTACCATGACAAGAATAAAGCTTTCATACCAGTTTCAATCTCTGTAATCTCTATCTTGCTTTCACCTTTCACGTTCAGTCCATCAGCAAATGTCAGCTGTACCTTCAAAATATTTATGGTCATGACCTGTTGTAGTTACCTTGCTGAACTTTTTGCTTTCACTTCTAGAACCCCAGAAATCAATTCTCCATGGAGAGTTAGATAAGCTTACAAAACAAAAATTGGAAAAAAAAAACAAAAACAAAAAAAGGTTCCTAGCTTAAAATTGTCTAATGTCTTCTCACTTGTACAAAACCCCTGCCTTCTCTTCTTCATCTCCTGATTCTTATCTTTACTCGCTACACTGCAGACATCTATGATTCTTTACATATTAAAACACACCAAGTTTATTCCTACCTTAAGACTTTTTATCTGCTGTTCCTTCTGTTTGGATGATCTGTGCCGATTTCTGGCCCTTTGTTATGATTCAGGCCTCAGCCAGAAAGTCACTCCCTCAAAGAGTTTTTTATTTGATCACACAATCTAAGTTAGCTCCTCTCTATTTTATTTCCTTTCTAGCATTTATCATCATCTAAGATTATCTTGTTTATTTCTGTACGTGTTTATTCCCTGTCTTCCCATATTAAGAGTAAATGTCATCCCACCACCACCATCTCTGTATCTGTGAAGCTTCTTGGATTGTGCCTGGCATATAGTTCACATTGTCGTTTTCAATAAATACTCGTTTAAAAGAATGAGCATAATAACAACTCCTAGCATAGAAAGTCACAGTTCCCAGTAAAAGTTCTGAAAGAGTGAAAAAAACCTAATACTATAAGTGCCTATAGCAGGTTGTATTTAGCAAGACTTAAGTGATAAATGTTCTTACCTTTGGCCTGGAAAATGGTATGTTTAGCTGAAAATTATTATTTATATTTTTAGTTAGCTTCTTTTGTTAGTAAAGACAGTCATATTTCTGAAAATCAGAAGCCGAAACTCTGGCAGATTTGATTGACAGTGTATAACAAAGACAAACTATAACAATGACAGAGTTAGCAAATTATAACAGTGGGCCAGTGAACATCAAGAACAGCATTTCCAGTGATTTATAACATTAATAGAATATAAATGCCAAAACTCAAATCTATAATTAGAAGCCATTAAATGATTTTAAACTGCTTCTTGAGTCATAGTGATGACCATAAAATAATTCCTTGGAAAAGTTTATATAGTGGTAAATCCACCAGTAAGGAAGTCCACTTAAGATTATGTGAGTGGTCAGAAGCATTGCATAAGCATGTAAAGAACCTGAACATTGAATGTAAAAATACTTATGTAGTCTTTTAAAAAAGACAATTAAATATTTTCACTTAAAACAGGTTAATATTTTTCATTGTGGATGTGTCATAGCAGAAATACGTGACTACAGGCAGTCCAGTAATATGAAATCTCCTGGTTACCAAAGTAGGCATATTCTCTTACGACCAACAATGCAGGTAAGGAATGTTTAATTATTTTACGGGTGCCTGGCTAGCTCAGTCAGTGGAGCTGTTGACTTTTTTAATCTCAGAGTTGTAAGTTCAGGCCCCACTTTGGAAGTAGAGATTACCTAAAAACAAAACTTTAAAAAAAGGGAATTTTAAGTTTTACTTAAAGTTTTATTTATTAAATATTTTCATATGTTTGCATGTCTACATATTAATGTATTTCTTAAATTTTATATTTTTTTAGACTTTAATCTGTGATGTACATTCAATAACAAGCGATAACCATAAATGGACCCAGGTTAGTTGTTTTTTAATCCCAAACAGGCAAAATAAAGGGTAGAACAGTACTTACCATTAAGTTAAGCAAAAGATATTTTACTCATAATTTTATTCATGAGTAAGTTTTAGGATTCCTTTATGAGCTTTAGAAGTCAAGGGTCTCTTCATCCATGCAGTAATTGCTCAGGGAACTAAATAGTTCAGTCCCATTTGCTTTAGGACCATGGTGAAACAGGGTCAGAATGCCTTCATCTGCACAACGTGTGAAACTTAATTTTTTTTAATCCCCATTCAAATAGAAGAAAAATATTTGTTTTTATACCATGGATACAATAGATGCTGCTTTTTTATTATCTAGGATGCTAAAGCAGGTCTAGCCTATCTTTTTGCCATTCATGCCTGTTATTAGGCAAAAAGCCTAGCCAATTAACTCTCCAGTGCTGGCTCAGTGTATATTAGGTACCACTCTGCTGCTATAGAGGAGAAGAGTTACTAAACCCAAGAAAATATCAATAATGAAAATTATCTGCAAAATGTGGTTATGAATAAGATGCAATCATCAGTAACTGTCAAGTGTTGTATTTTAGTTTAGGCTGTAATCTTCACCTGCAAGGTTAAAAGCTATTGAAAGAACATTAAAAACCAAAAAAAAAAAAAAAAAAAAAACCAACCCTTATTGGTCAGCATAAGAAGTTGCTAGGATATCAGTTTCTTATTTTGAATGTTGATGAATAAAGGGAGAGATTGTAGCATTTTTATTCTGCCTTTCCTGTATGAACTCTATGTTAGATAGCCAATCAGTGATTAGGAGAAAATTATTTAGAAAAACTAGATCTTAAAATTTTTCTCCACAAGAAGAATAACTTTTGTAGCTGTATGTAGTAATACTTGTTACCTAGGCTTAATGTGGTCATTTTGCAGTGTATACAAATATCAAATCATTCCTGCACCTAAAAATAGTGTGTCAGTTACATCTCAGTAGAAAAGAGGGAGAACATACAGAATTATCTTGATACAAAGTAAATGTTAGTAGAGGACATTTCTTACAGGCAGATGCATAGTTTCTGTCTTTGAAAACTACTACCTGGGGATGCCTAGGTGGCTCAGCTGTTGACCGCCTGCCTTCAGCCCAGGACATGATCCTAGAGTTCCGGGATCGAGTCCCACATCAGGCTCCCTGCATGGAACCTGCTTCTTTCTCTCTGCCTATGTCTCACAAGTAAATAAATAAGATCTCAAAATAAAACAAACAAAAAAATACTACCTGCATCTTTACACAAAAGTTTATTTTCTAAATTTGCATTCATATAAACATGGATTTAGACTTAACTTTTGAGAGTATAATACATTCAAATATTGCTTTATTAACGATTTTAAAAGGTTCCAGTAAGAATCAGGAAGTATAGAAGACCACTTGCATTTCCGATATTGGAGAGTATTTGAATTTCTTTGAATGAGATGCATTCTAAATGGTGCTTTTGTAATTAAGGATTCCAAATTGCAAAAATTTTGTTGTGATTTCACATATTATAGATATTAATAGTATCTCAACTTAATTTTCCTTGAATTTTATACCATTAAATGTTGATGTAAGCTCCATAACATTCCTGCCTGATGGGTAATCTTACCACAATTGAAAAGCTGACACTCACAACTACTTAGCACATATTATACATAGCCTCAAGGAGGGCTGGGGGTAATAATTACAGCTAATAGGTACAAAAGAAATAAATAATGGATTTTTTAAAACATCAATTTAGAAGTATTAATCTAGACAACTAGAATTCTTAGGTATATAAACCATTAGATCATAGGTTCATAGTATTTATAATGCAGAGATCTGACTAACCCCACTGGTGTAAAAGGGGGACAGTCATTCATTGTGTTTCTCCTGGTGTGATGCAAGAGAAAGTACAGATAGTGCCTATTAGACAAGAATTACTGTCTTAAAAGGCAGAACAAGAATTAAATTAAGCTTCTAGATCTAGTAGTTTACTAGGAATTCAGGAAGTAAAAGAAACTATTAAATGACAAAGTGAGGAAGCAATCAGTCAGATCCAGTTAAAGTCCACAGGGAAAGAGTTGGTCAGATCCAATAAACAACTGCATGAGAAAAGGGGAAAAAAATGAGAAAGAGGTGATCATTACAGAATTTTAAAAAGATGTTTAAGAGATAAAAACCAAATATAACTATAGACTTTGAGCTGAAATTTTAACAAACCAACTAAAAATACACTGGAGATAATGGGAAATTTAAAGCCAGACTGGATGTTAGAGCTCCTATCAATTAGCAATGCATGCTTAGTTTTTTCAGATAAAATAATATAACCTATTTTAAATTACTCCAGCTAAACAAATATGTTACAGGGGCAGTTGTTAAATGAAATGAATGTTGGTACATGGGTGTCACTATACTTCTGTCTTTTTTTGTGTATGTTTGAAAATAGCCATAATAAAAAGTTGAACTGTTGAAAGAAGCAGTGTTTCTTTGTTTGCAAAAATTCTTATTCAGCAATAGTATTAATTGACTCATTGACCATAAAAAATTTAGTTGTTGCTATTAAAATAACTTAATCATTAAGCAACAAAAAATGGAATGCAGTAAAGCAATACCAGTAAAACACTTGTATACAATTTGAAATTGGGCATATAGAGTGTATACAGTGTTAGTGTGTTCATTTTTATTTTTGTAATGAAGTTAAGCTAAGTATAGAATGGGAGTGTTAATCTCTGTGTTAATGAAAATTCTATGATCCATCATGAATCTGTAAGCTTTGTGGAAGCAGATTTATCTGTTTTGTTCACTACTTAATCCTCAATGCTTAGAATAGGCCCTAACACATTAGGTGCTCAGCAAATATTTGTTGAATTAATGAATAGGCACTCTTACAACTTGACCATTTTGGACAAATTACTGAATTTTGAAAAATTTGTATCTGTTATTGACGTTTGCTCTTAATACATTCTAGGAAGATAAACTGTTGCTTGAGAGCCAACTGATCCTCGCTACAGCTGAACCACTGTGTCTTGATCCTTCTATAGCAGTAACCTGCACTGCAAACAGACTGCTTTATAACAAGCAAAAGATGAATACACGCCCAATGAAACGGTAATTGCCTTTGTAGATAGGTAAACCAAAGGATGCTCCTAGGCAAGTAGCTTTAAACTTCCCTATTTATGGCATCTTTTCCCTCCAAAGTATTTAAGTGCTCTGATTTTTTTTTAAATAGGAATTTAATGGCCTTATTACCTTTTTTGTGTATTACGGTTTTTAAATACTGTCTGCTTTATATTGAAATGGTACATTCTCTGCATTTTGTGAAAGAATAAACTTCTAAAGTTTAGAGTGTTTACCAAAGAGAGGCTGAGAGAGACAAGTATAAACAAAGAATAATTTCTTTATTAATTACTAATAACCAATAACCTGTTTGTTTTGATAATATTGCTTTTCAAGAAATGATGTGGGGGTGCCTGGGTGGCTCATTTGGTTAAGCATCTGCCTTTGGCTTAAATTATAATCCAGGGGTTCTGGGATAGAGACCCTAGTCGGGCTCCCTGCTTAGCAGGGAGTCTGCTTCTCCTCCTCCTCCTCCCCACTTGTGCTCTCTCTCCCTCTCTCAAGTAAATAAAATTGTGGAAAGAAAGAAACAATTTGAATTTATTTTTGAGATCTGGTAAAATATCACAGCCTGGCAAGTTAGTTTATAAGCAGATGCCCCTTTTATAACGTTGTAATTTGTCTTTAAATGTCTTAGCTATCTCCTCTACTTACATTAATTTGGGCTACAGTTATAATTCGTTCGTCATTAAGTACTCTTGACATAATTGTTTGAATTGCTCACTTTGGATAATCTTCAAGTTTGAAGGATTTCAAAAACCCAATTTCTAAATTCCTAAATTTATTGTGTAAACAGTGTATGCTAAAGAAAAGATACAATTTCAGAAATAGTGAAATAAGTCCATATAAGATCAGTCAGCAGTTCTTATAAAATCTCTCTTTCTCTCCACATCTCCATGCCCACTGCTAAATCTTTTTGTTAAAGTCACCGTCATCTTCATCTTGACTTCTGCAGTAAATTTCTATTCAACCGATCTTCCCGCTACTTATCTTTGCTCCCTTCTGGTCTATTTGCCAGGTCAGCAAACCTTAATATCTTTTAAAAACCTCAAAGGAGATTATGCCACTGCTTGCTTAAATTTCCCTAAAAGCTTCTCATTGTACTTCACATTAAATCAAAACACTTCACCATTGATCTGTAAGGCCCGTTCCTCATTCTCTGACCTCATCTATTTAATGTGGCCACATCTATTTTCTGTCTTTAAAACAGATTAAGTTAATTCTTTTTTAGTTTTTACGTTTTTCTCTGTACTTCAGATACTCATTCCCAGATCTTGTCTTTTTTGTTTGTTTGTTTGTTTTTAGATTTTACCTGTTTGCTAGTGAGAGAGAGCATGAGCAGGGGATGCAGGGGTGGGTGGAGGCAGAGGGAGAGGGCAAAGCAGACTCCTTACCAAGCAGGGAGCCCAATGCAAGGCTTGATCCTAGGTCCTTGAGATCATGACCTGAGCAGAAGGCAGACGCCCAACCAATGAACCACACAGGTGCCCTCCATGATCTTTTCATAGCCAATTCCTTCTTGCCATTCATGTCTCAGCTCACACATCATTTCTTCAGTCAGTCCTTCCTTTATCTTACCTAATGTTGCCCTCTCTATCTCTGACTCACCACAGTACCCTGGTTTTCTTTTGTTTTGTTTTTCCTCCTACTGATCAGTGCTCTCTGAAATGATCTTACCTGTTTACATATGAATGTTTTTTTTTCTCCCTCTGGACTTCTTAGTTCCATGGTGGCAGGAATTTTGTTGGTCTTGTTCATTTTTGTTTTACCATTGCCTGGGACTTTGCTTGGCAAGAGGTAGTGTTCTACAGATATCTGTGATTTATATATATAATGCTTACTGATCTAAATAGAGATTTTTTATTTCTTTAATTTTGTTAGTTTGACTCTTAATATTTCAGATGTTTCAAGAGGTATTCCAGGTCGTCTCTGAATCGGCAACAGGATCTGTCTCATTGTCCACCTCCTCCACAGCTAAAATTACTTGATTTCTTACAAAAAAGGAAGGAAAGAAAGGCAGGTCAACATTATGATCTCAAGATATCTAAAGCAGGAAATGTAAGTATGTGTTTTTTTAAATGAAGCTTATTATTATGTCAGAGCTCTGCTCACTTTGAACTTTCAGCGTATTAATACTGTTTTTAATTTTCAGTGTGTAGATATGTGGAAGCGGAGTCCCTGTAATTTGGCCATACCTTCTGAAGTGGATGTAAGTCAGTTCATGAATTGCACTTATTTTCTTTTTTTTTTTTTTTTAATTTTTATTTATGATAGGCACACAGTGAGAGAGAGAGGCAGAGACACAGGCAGAGGGAGAAGCAGAGGGAGAAGCAGGCTCCATGCACCGGAAGCCCGACGTGGGATTCGATCCTGGGTCTCTAGGATCGCGCCCTGGGCCAAAGGCAGGCGCTAAACCGCTGCGCCACCCAGGGATCCCTGCACTTATTTTCATATAAGGTTCCTAAATTTAACTAGTAGCAGCTTATACTCTAGGAAAACAAACACTTAACTTACAAAGTAATGATTTTTTTTTAATCAGTAACTCATTTTTAGAATATTTTAAGAATATTCTTTCACATTAACTTGTGTAAGAATAACTGCTTAATACATTTGTATTGCTGTAAAAAGTCTGTTTAGAGTAGGAATAATAACCAAGGAATTTTTAAATATAGAAAAAGATGGTAATATTACATAATACGTATAAGATGTATTCTTTTTTCATAGTATTTCATTATAATTTCCTGGTAATGCTACTTTTCTTGAATTAGTTAAATGTAAAAATTAACAATATTAGAGCAGTGGCCAAAATTAGAAACTTTGATGTTATTTTCTGCTGATCCATAATATTCATGACCTATAAATGATCAAAAACATGAAAGAGACCTTTTGATGACCTGTCCCTTATTTCTTTTACTTTCCTATTTCTCCTGTGTTCCATTTTGTTCTTTGCTCAACTCTTTAAAATTGGTTTGTTATTTTAATGGATGTTTGCTTTTCTTTTGCATCCTTCCTAAGCTAGCAAATGTACTATTCTTATTTTCTGGAAATTAAAAAAAAAATTGTGAAAAGTACAAATCCAAAACCATCAGAAGTACACTATATATATGACTAAAGGAAGTAAACTATATTATTTTTTGATAATTTAGGTGTTTCTGGAGGAACACAGCTTGAGAAGAGATGTTAGTATAAATACCAAAGAGTGGGATTTAGCTTTGGAAAGTAGACTGGATATCCAAAGCATTGCTTCCCAAACTTTAATGTGTATCCTAATCACCTTGGCTTGCTTGATAAAATGCAGATTTTAATTCAGGAAATCTGAGCTAGCACTTGAGATGCTGCAGTTTTGCCAGTCTCCCAGGTTGCATGTACTAGGGGGAGGTGGTGGAGGGTGCTGGGTTCACAGCTTACACTTTGAGTAGCAAAACTAATACAAAGTTTCTCAGTCTGAATCTATCAGAAGAATCATCTAGAATGCCAAGTAAATATAGGTTTCAGGCCCCAGATCTTCTAATTTAGTCAGGTCTCCAGGGGAAGGACATGGAAATCTGTATCTTTACCAAGTTCCCAGGTGAATCTGATTTACTCTTAAGGTCATGGTTGCCAGAAAGATGAGAATATTTGATTCACATGGGCTAGTAGGAGATGATGCAGAATATACGGTCCATGTCCGATTAAAAAATGGAAAACATTAACAAAAATTTTATCCACTTCAATATAAATTCCCTAGACTTCCCCCAGTTTTGTCACCACTCTTAAGAGAACTCTTGTTCCATGAAAACCCAGCTGAAGGAAAAGATCCTGGTCCTGATTCTCTTTTTGACTTTCTAGCTTTCCTAAAGGATAAATGTGATGATATCAACTTATGGGATAAAAGAAGAGGAACTGCCCAAAAAAAAGGCATCTGTGTTTACTACACCTATTTAATGACAAAAGAGATTCTAATTTGTTATTAAAGCCAAATAGTGAAATTAATGTATCAGGAGAGTTTTAAACTAGAGTTTAAATAATGTTATCAGTAATTTAAGAATTTTTGTGCTTGAAACTGTATTGTATTGTTGAGTGATTTAGGTCTTTCCCTTTGTTCACAATACTGATTCCATTACATCTGCTGTCTCTTGATTTGATTACTTAGGTGGAGAAATATGCTAAAGTGGAAAAGTCCATCAAATCTGATGACTCACAACCCACAGTCTGGCCAGCCCATGTAAGTCCATCATTGCAGTCTCCTTTCTGATGAGGCTGTTTCTGAATTTATTAAACATAAAGTGCTTTTACTTGAAGTTTTTTGTTTTTTATTTTTTGTTTTTTTATATAAAGTACATCCTGGGGGTTTGGTGAATTAAAGGAAAGAAAAATTGTTTTGTTTTTCATAAAGTATAGTTTTCATTGTAAAGGGCAGTTGTGTAACTGCATTTTTCTGTTTCAGAAGCATATTGGTAGTTCTGATTTGTTTTCTGTTTCTAATTAGTAACTTATTCTAACAGTGATTTTGAATGTTCTGTGTAATTTTCCCTAAGTGCAGTAATAATTCTTTATATGTGACAAACAGAAGTAGTTCTGTCTCCAAACTTTTACCCCTTTAATATTTAGTATTTGCATTTGTATGTACAGTATATGCAATTCTGCTATTATTTCTCTTGGGCTTGGTTAACTACTCTATTGGAACTCTCATCCTGAAAAGTGCTATGTAAAAAAGAATCCTGGACTTTATTTTCTTAGATGGGCTTAAACAAGTCTATAGTCAAAATGTGATCTGTCTTATTGCCAGTTACAAGTTAATGTGTTGTTTGTTAACTTTGTGTATTGACTGAAGAAAGTATCTGGGACACTGTCTTTTCCAGGATGTAAAAGATGATTATGTATTTGAATGTGAAGCTGGTAATCAGTATCAGAAAACAAAGCTGACCATTTTGCAGTCACTTGGTGATCCACTTTACTATGGTAAAATACAGCCGTGTAAAGAAGATGAAGAAAATGACAGCCAGATGTCTCCATCCCAGTGAGTTCTGTTAAATGCATGTAGTTGACAAAATGAGACCTCAGAATTTATCTAGCAACCACCAATGAATAAAAATTTCCCTTTGGGGATTCATTTGTTATTAAAGTACTCCAATTTAGATTTGTCAGTGGATATAAGTAGACCTAAATTACAATTACCATGTTGTCAAAAAAACAAAAAACAAAAAAAAAAAAACTACAACAATTACCAGGCTGTCCAGGAGTTATTTAAAATAATAATAATAATACCTTTTTAAAAATCTATAGTATAATTCCTTACTTGCTTTGAAGGACATTTCCTTGTTATAGTTATGTGTGGATGTGACTTCAACCTGTGAGCATGAAGTTGAAGCATTTCTGAGAAGTAGTTTGTTTAAATGGGTAACAAGCTTACTGTAAATGAAAAGATCCTTGGTATTGCACCACTGCTTGTAAGGACAAAGACTCGGTGCTTAATGTGGTTTTTGGCTCTGAAAAAATAATACACATTTGATCTTCCAAAACTTACGGACTATGCTTATTCAGTACAAGGTAACAGTATTTTGTTTTCATTGTTAGTTTATTTTGTTTTTCAATCAGGTTGCTCTTTCAAATAGAAGAGACTACAGAAAGGAGCTTAAAAGAAAAAAGGCAGGGGTCAGGCTTATGTTAAATTGTTTATGAAGTCTTTACTTAACATAAAATATGAATTGAAACTATAGCAGAAATGGATTTTAAAGAACAACCTCACCAGTATCTAAGTTAAAGTCAGTGGGAAGAAATAGTTTTATTTGGGGAATCACTAAGTTATTTTTTCACATTAACAGTTCCTAGTGTTGAATACCACATAGATCAGATATTTTGATTACCATTATTTTTAGAAATCTCCCCTTTCTAGACAGACATTGGTCATTTTAAATCATAAACTTTCCTCAAACACAAAGAGATAATATTAATTCTTCTCATTAAAAAAAAATCAGTTCAAATGCCAATTGAGTAGCGGTAACAAGAGAATTGAATTTTTTGCCTTCACATCAGGGAGATGCTGAAAAATGCTGCATGATTTGTTACTTCCAGTCATTCCTCCATATTCATAAATTACTTGAGTTAATAACTATGAAATTAAAGTTTGAGCTGCATTAACCAAGTTTTTTCTTTTTTTTACATTTTATATTTCAGCTCCTCCACAGATGATCATTCAAATTGGTAATTAAAAAATAAACAAATTCACTATTTTAATCTGTTAAGAAATCATATAAATGTCAAATTCTTTAAAAAGATTTGGTAAAGACATTTTATTGAATTGGCAACAAACTACCTTCCTTGTCTAAAATATATTCTAAGATCTGCTCTGTAGACATTAATGACTTCAAAAATCAAAGGTTAAAGTGAGAGGAAAGCCAAAGGCATTGGACACAGTAGTTCAGTGAATTTTGCTGTAGGGCAGACACTTGCAAGTATATATAGCACTTGGTAACTTTCAGCCCAGATTTTGTTTTTATACATCAGTTTTGTGCCAAAATACATCTCCCTTAAATCAGCCAAATTATCCACAGAATTATTTTATAATGCATGCAAAACTTGGTCATTGCTTCATAAGTTTAAATGTATTTAATAATTTTTTTTGTAATATCTCTGTAGATTGACTCATTTTATAAAACTACAGTCACTAAAATATGGAAGCCTTCAAAAGTATCCCAGGGCTCCTTAAGACAACTCTTAACATAATACTTTTCTCTCTTTTAAACACTTCAGGTTTGTTATTGGATCGAAGACTGATGCTGAGAGGTAAAAATATTTGCATTTTTATCTTTAATCTGGATGGATATTAAAAGCTTCACTTTTAAAGGATTTCTTATGGAATTAGGAAAATAACACAAGAATAATGTTTAAAATACAGTGTATTTTGAATAAGAAAGCATAGATAAAATATCTATGGTAGCTCAGGAGGATAATTTCTAAGTATATAATCAGAATGTGAGTGAAAGTCAGTGGGTAATTTCTTTAGCTGCTAATTGGTTAAATAATCCCTGTAATTCCTGTATTAGAAGGAAGATACTATATGTTTATCTTTAGATTGTTTATTAGCAAAATGTTTTGAGTAGCTTGTTGAAAAGACTAGAAGAATGTACCTTTGGTGCAAAGATAAATTGTCTAGTTTGAATCTTTGTGTTAATTTTGGTGGAATTTTTTTGTTAACAGTTATTTATTTCCTATAAATTTGTGTTTAGAACAGAGTTAGCTAATCTTTACTCATTTACTCTTCATATTCCAGGGTAGTCAATCAGTACCAGGAATTGGTCCAGAATGAAGCCAAATGTCCAGTCAAAATGTCACACAGCTCCAGTGGCTCTGCCAGCTTGAGCCAGCTTTCTCCAGGGAAAGAAACAGAAGTGTGTTGGATGACTCTTTTGTCCTTATTTGTTTTTCAAAGAATCTAAGAAATGTTAAAGACTTTTTTTCAAGGGATGGGGGTATTGTGTAGTATTTAACTTTTTATTTTTTTTTATTTATTTTTTTGTGTACTTTTTTTATTGGAGTTCGATTTGCCAACATATAGAATAACACCCAGTGCTCATCCGATAAAGTGCCCCCCTCAGTGCCCGTCACCCAGTCACCCCTACCCCCCGCCCACCTCCCTTTCCACCACCCCTTGTTCGTTTCCCAGAGTAAGGAGTCTCTCATGTTCTGTCTCCCTTTCTGATATTTCCCACTCATTTTTTCTCCTTTCCCTTTTATTCCCTTTCACTATTTTTTATATTCCCCAAATGAATGAGACCATATAATGTTTGTCCTTCTCCTATTGACTTACTTCACTCAGAGTAATACCCTCCAGTTCCATCCACATCGAAGCAAATGGTGGGTATTTGTCGTTTCCAAAGGCTGAGTAATATTCCATTGTATACATAGACCACATCTTCTTTATCCATTCATTTTTCCTTGGGCACCAAAGCTCCTTCCACGGTTTGACTATTGTGGACATTGCTGCTATAAACATTGGGGTGCAGGTGTCCTGCCGTTTCACTGCATCTGTATCTTTGGGGTAAATCCCCAGTGGTGCAATTGCTGGGTCGTAGGGCAGATCTATTTTTAACTCTTTGAGGAACCTCCACACAGTTTTCCAGAGTGGCTATACCAGTTCAAGTATTTAACTTTTTATAATGTAAACTTTCAAGTATACACAAAGGTAGAAGGGTATAATGAACATCTATCTGTGCATATTAATCACCTGGCTTCAACAATTTACTATTTTCCCTGGAAAGATTTAAGAGTGGAAGCTTTGCTTTAGAGTGGAAGTTTACCTATCTGACCTTCCTCAAACTGTCTGCCCACCTTACTATCTAGAAATCTTCATTTTTTATATATACTATAATTTATTTCATGGATCTTCTTATGTGAAATTATGTATTTTTTTAACTCTCACACCCAATCTATAACAATAAGAGTACTTTGCAGAGTTTTAAACTGTGTGTTCTCATCTAGAAGCTATAGTGGCATTAATTTATGAATTTCTGATTTGAGCTTAATTTAATTTTAACAAGTATATTTAATGTCCCTGTCTCTTAGCAGCCTGAGACTGTGTCAGTTCAGTCTTCAGTATTGGGAAAGGGAGTAAAACATCGACCTCCACCCATCAAACTTCCCTCAAGCTCAGGAAATAGTTCTTCAGGTATTAAATTCTTTGTTGTCTGTAATCTGGAGTAAAACATGTCACACAGTCAAAATCTGTTTTTAAAACTTCATATAATGACTTAGTTAACAGAATTTTGAATTGTAAGTGTAGAAAATAACTTTTATATTCTTCTAGGTAACTATTTTACACCACAACAGGCCAGCAGCTTTCTAAAATCTCCAACTCCTCCTCCTGCTTCCAAGCCACCAAGTCTTTCTCGGAAGTCATCTATGGATCTCAATCAAGTTAGCATGCTTTCTCCAGCTGCCCTGTCACCTGCCAGCTCATCACAAAGTGAGTTATAACTTAAATTCCTCATAAGCTCTTCATTAGCTTTTTGTACTTAGTGTTTCTTAAAACAGCTATTTTTTTTTTGACCAGTAAAATTGAAATCTAAATGTACTATGTACCCAAAATGTATAAATTTTGAGAAGCTTCAGGCAAATCTCTTGTTGATTGTATGTATTTTGTGTTTATTGTAATTGTATTTGTTTTTCTGTATCTGTGTATGCACTGTGTGTATACCTTATAGACTTACAACCTACACATATCCTTAAAAAGATGTTAGCCAAATGTGGCAATAAGATTCCAAAATACTTTTTATTCCAGTGTACCCTAGGATCATGTTACATTTTATGTAAATTATATAGCTGATATGAAAGGAAAAATGTCATACGAGTTGTTGCTGCAGTCCTATTTGTGTATGTAAGAAACCAACTAGTTCCAAGGTGGTGATAGAATAAACTGAAAGCTGATTTTTCAGAAACACTCCTACACTCTTAAAAATTGTAATCAGTTACTAAAATGTGGTAATCATAAAGCATTATTCTGAAAATATTAAAATGTAATTTTTACTACTGAATACTTTTTTTTTTAACATCAAGAAGACTTATGCAAGAATTCTAGCATTCAATTGGGAAGATTTCTTCAAATTAGAGATTTCTGAGATATTTAGGTATCAATTTGAAAAAAAGCATTCCAGTTTTTTAGATTTTTTTATAGATAACTAAAGTGTGCTGAAAGTTTTATACACTGCACAGTGATAGAGTGGTCTTCGCCTTAGATATAAACATCTTCATCTTGATAGCTCAAAAGGTGTAATTTTTCTGCCTTCTTGTTTTGCACAAAGAAAAATTTATAAATTTCCTGGAAGTCTTATTCACACTTCTTATGTTGTGGGTATGGATTATGTTAATCTACTGCACACAGTTGTTACTTTAAGTAAGGGTTGAGTGACAGCTTCTGGACATTCACATTTCTTTCCTTTCTTTCTGCAGGACATGAAAGCTAAAAAAGAAAACACCTCAAGAGCTTTTGGTTTTATTTTTTTGGTTTTTGTTTTTTGTTTTTGTTTTTTTTTTAAAAAGTTGATAAACTGTGCATACTTCATTCACAACAGATTTTCTATACATTCTTACATTTAAACAGAAGTACACAGTTACTGTTAAAGATGCAGTATTATCTATCAAATATTTGCTTTATTACTGCGTTTTGTAAATTTGTTTGTCAGGATAAACTTGATGTGTTAGGAATTAAACATGTACATTTAGGTGCCAATTATGATTGTTAACCATATGTAATTTATTAAGTATGTTCAGAGTTTATCTCAGACTGTTACAGAAAAGAAGCAATATTTTTAAGTGAAGTTCTAAATTAGTGAAATCGTAAATAACAAAAATTAATTTGAATTCCTCTTAAAGTTTTTAGGCCAAAGGTAGCATGTAGGAAATTAACTTTTAAATGGGTATTGTGGTAGAATACAAATGTATATTTTTACTGTTACTGTAATAGCATCTCTGATGGAATTTTTAGGTGATATACTGCATCCTTAATTGTAATTGAGTGTAGCAACACTCATGTATCATGTGTAGAAATTAACACTTGCAGTTAACTGCTTAAAAAAAAAAAACTGGAACAAATTGTCAGTGCTAAGTAAGATTCCATTAACCTTATTTTAAAAAGGACTGGCCATTTATAACAAACTAGCAATTTTTATTTTTCTCAATGAGCAGGATCTGGAACTCCTAAGCCATCTACTCCTACACCAACCCCTTCATCGACCCCACACCCTCCTGATGCTCAGAGCTCAACTCCTATTACCCCTTCAGCCACCCTTACTCCCCAAGATTCAGGCTTCACCCCTCAGCCCACTTTGTTAACTCAGTTTGCTCAGCAGCAAAGGTCTCTGAGCCAGGCAATGCCTGTAACGACCATTCCTCTTTCCACCATGGTAACATCCATAACTACAGGAACCACGGCCACCCAGGTCATGGCAAACTCTGCTGGACTTAACTTCATCAATGTAGTGGGCTCTGTTTGGTAAGTTTGCATTGATGCCCTGGTTTTGTTTCTTTGCTTTGTTTTTTGTTTTTTTTGTTTGTTTGTTTGTTTGTTTTTTAAGATACTCTCACTGTGATGTAAAGAAATTTTTGTGAAATTAACAAATTGCATATTTCTGAAACTGAAAAATAGTTTACATGTGGATAGAAACTATCTCAACAAATCTGTTTTAGTTTTAGGTAATACATGTATTACATGCACTAACCTAATATTACACATTGACAGCAGCATAGATTTTCCTGTTTATCCTCAGCATTGCCATCTTTTAATCCCTTGATTAATGCTTTTATTCTTTCAAATTATCTTTTCAACCCTGGTAAATATACAGTACTTAATTTTAGATAATCTTGCTGTAACTATCTAGCATAAAAATGAAACAGAACCCCAAAACTGATGTTTAAAACCAAGATACCTAATTGTGTTTGTGTAGTAGTTTGTTTTTTAATCCAAGGAATTATTATGTGACTGTAGTTTTTCTTTTGTAGTGCAGGTTTAATGCTTTATCTTATTCTTCTGCAGTGGAGCTCAGGCTTTGATGAGTGGTTCAAATCCTATGCTGGGCTGTAACACTGGTGCCATAACTCCTGCAGGAATAAACCTGAGTGGCCTTCTACCCTCAGGAGGTCTGCTACCAAATGCATTGCCCAGTGCAATGCAGGCAGCTTCTCAAGCAGGTCAGAATATTGGAAATCATAATCTCTAAAAAATTAAAGTATATGCTAGTATAAAAATGTCATTTTAAGCATATTATATGCGCTTAACATCCTTATTTCTTGAAGCATTATGTCACAGGTATTTTGTTTATAAAACCCTTGAAGTTCCAATATTTGAATTAAAAAAGCATTTAGTAATTAACTTCTATGAAGAAACTTAGTAAGTTTCTGCAAATTATATCTGCCTTCCAAACATAATAAATTAATTTTGATAGCCTTATTGTCAGTGTAGCCCTATTCCAGGTTAAAGAAATACATTTTGGAAACAGGTTGTATAAGAAAGGTAACATAGAATGGCAGTAAAAGGACTAGGCTCTGGAGCCAGACTGCTTGAGTTTGAATCACAGTTGTGGAACTTACTGAACAGTACAATCATGGGAAAGTCACCTCACTTTCCTTGTCTGTTAGATAGGGAATAATAATAATGCTTTGCCTCATAGTTGTGAAGATTGAGTAAACATAAATGATGTACTTTAAATTGAGACGTAATAAGCATTCAAAAAAATTTGCTGTACTCATCATAATTAGTAATAGTTTTAGTGCAATAGTTATTTATTACTACATATATTGGAGAAGAGTTCTAATAACTTACACAACTTTTTAATGCTGTTTAAAATAATGTTTTATAACATCTTGGATAATTGTTTTCCTGAGAAAATAATTAGCAGGGAAACAAACTTAGCATAGAAAAATTTATCAAAAAATTTCTGAATTACAAGAGATCAAACACAAAGAGTATAATTTAAACATGTAACATATTGCTGTGATTTCCTAAATCTGATGATCTCAATTTTAATAAAAGTTAGTGACAGAAGCCCTGGAAAATGGAATCAGGTGTTGAATTTAGGATGCTTGCTTATATTTGCATATACCTCTGCTAGTTAGTTGCATATGGCTCCAGATGTTCAGTGTGGGGCCCAAAAGAAGTCACTTATTTTTTCTCCCTAGCCTCAGTTTCATCTGCTCAAAAATGGGAGTAAAAATATCTTAACTTCAGATGGTACTTAGGAGACATTAATGAAGTGATTTGGAAGTGCCTTTGGTAAGCTACAAGCATTATATAGATGTCATCCATTTTTAAAGGGAGTTATAGCTTTCCATGAGAATTTTTCCTGAAGGGGATAAATCAGTACTGTAATATTTTAGTGTGTTTATGCTTTTTTTATTTTCTTTCACAAGGCTTTGATATCATCACCTGTAAAAGTTCTGCTTTTTATCCTTTTTTTATTGAACTATATGCTTAGAGGACCAGATACATTTTAATTAGTGTTCAGATCGGTATATTTTGTTTATGTGGACTTTGAGGCCATGGTCAGCAAAGTGCAAGAATGGTTATCTTTTTTTAAAGGTTTGTCTTAAAAAAAAAAAAAAAAAAAGGCAAGAGGAAGAATATGCCAGAGAGGCCATATGTGGCCCACAGGGCCTACTGAAAAAGTTTGCCAATCCTTATATTATGATGCACTCTAAAGATTTTGGGGATTATGTTCAGAAATAATAGCAATGTTTCCTGACTTTCAGTTTTGACCCTGAAGCACAAAATTCAGTGTTTTTTTAAACATTATTAATATTACAATTTTGTACTTGAAAAAATAGCAAACAGTACATGGATTCTTGGAGATATGATTCTTATTGTATGCTCCTTAACCTTTGAGAAATTTAAATAGATGTCACTACCTGAAATATGTTTTCACAACAATGTAGTTTTATTACATTCATGGTGTCTGCATACTTCTTGATTTCTTTCTCTAGCCAAAAATCAAAATAGTGATAAAAGAGGTTATCATTTCTGAAATAATAGAATACAGGCATTCCTTGCTTTATTGCACTTTGAAGGTACTGCATTTTCTTCGATGAATTGAGGATTTGTGGCAACCCTGCATGAAGCAAGGCATCAATAGATGCCATTTTTCCAATAACTTTTCCTCATTTCATATCTCTGGGTCACATTTTGGCAATTCTTGTAGTATTTCAAATCTTCTCATTATTATTACATTTGTTATAGTTCTCTGCAATAGTGATTATAACTCGTTGAAAATTCAGTTGATTTTTTTTTAAGGTTTTTTATTTATTCATGAAAGAGAGAGAGAGAGAGAGGCAGAGGCAGAGAGAGAAGCAGGCTCCATGCAGGGAGCCCGACGTGGGACTCGATCCAGGGTCTCCAGGACCTGGCCCTGGGCTGAAGGCAGAGCTAAACCACTGAGCCACCCGGGCTGCCCCAGTTGATGTATTTTTTAACAAGATATTTTAATTAAGGTTTATACATTTTGTTTTTAGACATAATGCTAATGCACACATAATAGACAACAGTATAATGTAAACATATTCACTGGGAAATCAAAAAATTCATTTGACTTGCTTTATTGTAATATTCACTTTATTTGCTGTGGTCTGGAACCCACAATACCTCTGAGGTATGCCTATAAAATGCACATCTGGTGCACCACATCTTTGAGTAAGATAATAGTGTTAAAATAGGTGCTGATGAATTTTTTTTTATTTTAAAGGTATAGAAAAAATAAACACATCTATGCAAAAAGTACTTAAAATGTATTTATATATGCTAAAATATAAAATATTTTGAAGTGTAATAAAATTTTAATTCTCTGTTATAACCATGAGTTTTATTTAACAGGTGTTCCTTTTGGATTAAAAAATACTTCAAGTCTCAGGCCTTTAAATCTACTCCAGGTAATGAGAAATACTGCTTTTGATTGAAGTTTTTATGCTTGGTATGCTTGGTATGCTTTTTTAATGATGTATATCTGATCATATATATAAGCATTTGAAATTTTGAAGTCTGTTCAAAATCTTCTAAGGATGTGGTTCATTATTACTTCCTTTGTGTGATCACATGGAAGGTGAATAAGGAGAAGAATTTGTATCCTATAAACCGCACTCATTAGCTCCAACACCCTGCCTAACCAAGCACTGGCTGCTCCAATGGGGAGAATTGACAACTACAAAGGACTACACTTGCCTACAATAGCATTGATAAATATACTTAGAAAAGAATTCCTCTTTCAATAGACATTTAATGTATACATGGTATGTAATACTCTTTGCTTAAATATTTTAAAAATAGGTAGGTGTTCTTTTCCTAAGAGAATATGATTTCTTAACAAAATGCCACGCTCCTAGTCATTCAATAAATGTCAGTTTATAGTTTGTGTCTAATGATGTATCTTTACTTATGTGTTATCAGTGTCAACATACAAAAAGAGATTAGAAGTGGGAAATTTAGTACATGTTGTGAACTGACAATATTCTGGGTGTTATGCTAGGTCCTTTAATTTAAGGATGAAATCCAGTATGACGCTGCCTATTTGGAAAATGGGTGGTATTGTCTACAGAGAACTTTAAGAAAAAGGTAGACTTGAATGTCTGGACACAAAATGGCAGAGCTTTGGATTATTGGGAAAAAGCAGTAGTACCAGACTGATCAACCTGGTTTCAGGAGTAACAAACTAGGAAACGTATTTTAAGCCAAAACTTAAACATTTCTTATATAAGATGTAAACAGTATCTATACTTAATAGAATGTAATCACAGAACAGTCCACTTATAATATGGATAGACCACAGGTCACATTGGTTTATTTAGCCAACTTTTCTGCAGATTGCTGTTGGAAAAGAGTGGAATTCTTAATAGCACTAATCATAAGGCTACCTTATAAATTATATTTTGCTACACTTATTATCTAACTGATTGAGGAAGGAACAGTTGACCTCTACTAAGTCCAAACAATGAGGTTTAGAGATACTGACCTAAGAACACTTTTTTACTTATTTGTTTGTTTTTTTGTTTGTTTATGGCTATGCAGAGTTCTGTAGTTGGGTATTTATTTGCTTGGACTTTCTCTTAAAGTTTTCAAAGTGCTTATACAGTAGTCCCCCATTATTTGCAGAGGATACATTTCAAGATACTCAGTAGATGCCTAAAACATGGATGGTACCAAAACCCTGTATAACATACTGTTTTTTCCTCTGCGTACATACTGTTAACCTTAAAAATAAAATTGTCGGTTATTTTACCAGCAAAGTAGATTTATTTGGGAATTTCAGAGAATTGCTATTTGGGCCAAGCGAGCTATGACAAAACCATAGGCAAGTTCAACAAAAAGAAGAGAAGAATATTTTCCTACAATAAAGTATAATTTGTGAATTAGACACAGTAAGAGATTAACAATGATTAATAAAATAGAACACTGATAACTACACTGTAATAAAAGTTATGTTAATATGATCTCTCTCTCAAAATATCTTTTGTACTGTACTCACCCTTCTCTTGATGTGAGTTGATAAAATGTGTACATGATAAGATGATGTGAGGTGAATGTCGTAAACATTGTGACATAGCATTAGCTACTCTTGACCTGACCGTGTCAGGGGGATCATCTGCTTCTGAGCTGCAGTTGACTGTAGTAATTGAAACCAGAGAAAGCAAAACCATGCATGAAGGGGGATTACTATAACTTAAACCCATATAGAATAAATGGAAAAGCCATTTATTTTCTGATGCATTTAGAAACCAAAGTTTTAATTTTTAACATGGAGCTTTCTGGGTGCTTTAAAAAGTTTTGGGTTGTTTTGTTTGTTTTTTTTTTTTTTTGAAGTAATTTAGGTACAGAATGACAGAGCAGCAAGTAGTACCCTTAAATTAAACATATGGATAGCTACTGTATTTCCGTTACAGCATTGGAATTCCTTACTGTGTTATATAAAAACCCATGCATTTCGGGTCTTTGTAAAGCTGTGTAAAGCTGGAACAAATTAAATAAGTTTTCTTAATTGTATCTGACTATCGTTAGTTTCTTTGGGGATGTCTGGGTTGCTCAGTGGTTGAGCATCTGCTTTCGTCTCAGTGTGTGATCCCAGGATCTTGGGATGGAGTCTCGCATCAGGCTCCTTTCAGGGAGCCTGCTCTTCCCTCTGTCTGTGCCTCTGCCTGTGTCTCTCATGAATAAATATTTTTTTTAAAAAAATGCTATTTTGTATTTATTGATGTGTAAGAAAGGTTTAAATAAAAGCCATATGTATATTTGGATAGCTATTAAGCAAAAAGATATATGTTTGGGATTACCTACATATTTGAGAACCCGAAATAATAGCAATTAAGAACTTTTTTTAAGTAAATTTTTTTTTAAGGTCATGGATATTGGTTTGGTTTACCTGTTTCCTCAATCCACAGAAGAATGTCTGATACATAGTGAATATTCTAAAAGTATTTATGGAATAAAGAAATTTCTAAAATGTGAGATGGGTTAATTAGCTCTTCTTTAATAGCTTCCAGGTGGCTCACTCATTTTTAACACTCTGCAGCAGCAGCAACAGCAGCTCTCTCAATTTACACCACAGCAGCCTCAGCAACCCACAACTTCTAGTCCTCAACAACCAGGGGAGCAGGTATGTGCTTTCCAGCTCCCTACCTGCTTTACATTATAGAATTGTAACTTTTTTCATATGTTTAAAGTATATTTGACATGGTTTTAGTTTGTTCATACAGGTAGTAGTTCCTGTTCTGCTTTTATTAACAGTAGTAGTGATCAGTTATTGGGTGCCTATTTCAAATTCTTTTTCTGCCCCTATAGCCTATGCATTTTTTGTCCAGTCATTATCCTTCTGTTTGCAGTGTTCTGTGTCTTTTGGAATAGAGATGTCCTTACTATTATTAAGCTTAGGGGAGAGGGAAGATTGACAAAAATATTTGTAGGTTGTTGAACAGAATAAAATTGAAAAAGAACTGCAGTAAATTAAAGTAGAAGGAACTACAACTTTTTCTGAATCTTTGTTACACTTTGGAATCATTCAGGAACTAAAAATACTTATTCTCAGGTCCCAGCCCAAGTTTCTCTTAGCTCACAAAGATTCCCCAGGTAAGTGTTGGTTGGGTAAAGCTCATCTGCCAGTAGTTTCTCAGGAAGGGCACATTCAAAACTATTTTTTTATTCTTTAACATATGAAGGATTACTTGGCTAGATATAAAATTGATTTGTACTTTTTTTAATTTTGTAAAGTATACATATAATTTGTTATCTTCATCATTTTAAGTGTGTATTTTAAATCATGTTACATATATTCATATTGTTAGGCATCCAATCTCCAGAGCATTTTCATCTTGCAAAACTGAAATTGTATACCCATTAAACTGTACCAAGTAATTCCCTACCTATTTCCCTCTCCTGCTAGCCCTGACAGCTATCATTCTGCTTTATATTTCTCTGCATTTGACTACTGTAGGCAATATCTGTCTTTCTCTGACTGGTTTACTTCACTTAGTGTAATGTCTTCAAGTTCATCCATGTTGTAGTGTATGTCAGAATTTCCTTACCTTTTAAGCCTGAATAATACTCCATTGTATGTGTATTCCACATTTATCTGTTCCTCTGTTGATGGACATTTGGATTGCTTCCATCTTTTGGCTATGATAAATAATGCTGCTATGAACATGGGTATACAAACAGCTCTTTTCCAAATCCCTGCTTTTCTTTTTTTTTTTTTTTTTTTTTTTTGGATAATACCCAGGAGTGAGATTTTCAATTTTTTAAGGGACTTACGTACTGTTTTCTATATAGCTATACTATTTTACATTCTCCCTAGTGTACAGGGTTTCTGTTTCTCAATATCCTGACAAGTTTTGACACTTGTTATTTTCTGGGTCTTTTTTTTAATAGTAACCATTTTCTCCTTCTAATAATTGTACACCTTTTCATTTAAATCTGTGATCCATTTCTAGTTAATTTTTGTATAAGGTGTAAGACTTAGGTCAGAGTTCTTTGGCGGTGGGCAAAAGGGATTGTTGTCCAATTGCTGCAGCACTAGTTTGAAAAAGCCATCTTTAATCAATTGAGTCTCTTGAACCTTTGGCAAGATGTATTTGCATGGCTCTCTCTGTTTTCTGTTCTCTTCCACTTTTCTATGTACTTATCCTTGTGTTGGTACCACACTGCCTTGATTAGTGTCAACTATAGAATAAGTCTTAATATCAGACAATATCCTCCCATTTTATTTTTCAAAACTGTTTAGCTGTTCTAGATCTTTTGCTTTTCCAACTAAATTTTAGAATTGTCTATAGAAACAGAGAAAAAAAGAACCTGTCAGGGTTTTTAAGGGAAATGAGTTAAATCTGTAGGTCAGTTTGAGAGTGACTTTACCATCTTTAATATGTGAATATTCCAGTCCATGAACGCAGAATGTCTCTACCTAAGCCAAAAAAAGCAATTTTTCACCACAAAAATCCTATATATGTTTTGTAGTTTACACATAAGTGTTCTTTCCTTTTTTGGAATTATAAATGGGGTAGGTACTGTTTTAATTTTCAGGTTTCTGCATGTTCACTGATAGCATATAGAATTGATTTTTGTGGTTGATCTTATAGTCCGCAATCTTACTGAACTTGTTTATTAGTTTTAGGAGCTTTTTTGTAGATTCCTCAATATTTTCGAGTCATGCCATTTGCATATAAGAACAGGTTTTTTCTTTGTATGCTTATTAATTTGTTTTTTATTGCTAATTGTAATCATTAGAAATTCTAGTGCTATGTTGCTAGTGTTTTAAGCTTTAAAAAAATGGTTTTGATAAAGCTTTATAGAAGCCTTAAGGATTATTAGTATATCATCAAACAATAAACCAATACAGAATTAGTTCTAAAAAATTAGGTTTTATTTTCTTGGTTTCAAAATACAATATACTGAGATGCCTGGGCTGGCTTAGGTAATAGAGTGTACAACTCTTTTTTTTTTTTTTTTTTTAAAGGGTTTTTCTTCTTTTTTTTAAATTTTTATTTATTTACGATAGTTACACAGAGAGAGAGCTAGAGAGAGGCAGAGACACAGGCAGAGGGAGAAGCAGGCTCCATGCACCGGGAGCCCGACGTGGGATTCGATCCCGGGTCTCCAGGATCGCGCCCTGGGCCAAAGGCAGGCGCTAAACCGCTGCGCCACCCAGGGATCCCAAGTGTACAACTCTTTATCGTGGGGTTGTGATTTCAAGCCTCACGTTGGGTGTAGAGCTTACTTAAAAGATAAACGCAAAATACCACATACTTATTCTTGCTAATTCTACATAGCTTTAAATATTTTCTTTATTCTTTTTACAAGACCTAATCTGATGTTGGTATTTTACCTCATACAGGAAAAAAAAAAAAAATAACAAATCAAAATTGTTTTTCTTTCTGTACAAGTCATGTATCATTTTTTTATTTAGGGTTCTGAACAAGGTTCAACCAGTCAAGAACAGGCCTTATCTGCTCAGCACGCTGCTGTTATTAACCTTGCTGGAGTAGGAAGTTTTATGCAGTCACAGGCAGCTGGTTGGTATCTTTATACCTTCATATGTTACTAAAAATAACTGAGCATTTAGAGATCTCAGTGTTATTTCTTTTCCTTCTCTTGCAGGCAGTAGCAGGAAAAAATATGGTTCTATTTAATGCATGCACTATTGATTTTGATGGCCCTAAGATTTTTTTTTGTTGTTGTTAATTTGACAGTTGATTAAAAAAGGGTTTTTACTTTCATATAAATAGTGGTTGGGTTTTCTCACATTACAGTTGGCAGAATTTTATACAATTATCCAGCTTACTACAAAGCTACAAAGCTATTAAATCTTCAGTTCTCCTGGGTTGAGACTGCCTTTTTCTTGATTCCATAATCTTTTATCTCATTCTGGTAGCTTGCATTTGCATGAATCAAGACTTACTGGTCAGCTTAACTTTTATAACCCACTTTTATCATTTGTAATATATATATATATATATATATATGCTAAATGCTCACCACTTCCAGCAGTAAGTGGTGAGCCAAAGAATTACCTTTAATGAAGGTATCTTGTCATTTAAAAACAGTAATTATAACTTAATATTTAATTAAAGTCACTAACCATGTGTATAAGTAAGTCATGATAGTTTGAAGATTGAGTGGACAATGTCAACATTTTGAATTATCACTGGACTTACTGTCCTAAACAACTCCCAGTGTCTGAATTTAGAATAAGCAGGGTCTTGCATAATGCCGTATTTAGAGCTGGTGAATTTCCAAATATAAATTTGTGATCATGAACCTTTACCACTGGAGCTATAAAATCTCCTAAAATGGCTGTTGTATATTTTAGTGGAAATTCTAGGCTAAAAAGTAATGAGAATGTTTCTAGCTCTAGACCTGCTAATAATAATTCTTTTGAGTGTGTCATTCAGACCATCTCTGGCCTTTGCCTGAAATTTTTTTCATCTGTATGTTGAGAAGGTTAAACTGATTACTCTGGTCCCCTTCAGCTCGAAAAGAAATGGAATATTGCAGTTTCATTTTACTACCATTGTTGGCTAGTAGTAGTCTAGTTTGGAACTCATCACAGTATCTTTTGTTTAAAGCACTTGTCTACCAGTTTTGTCATTATGGTAGAATGGACTTCTCCCACTTTTCCTTACTTCATTGATTATATTTTAAAGCATCATGCTGTTGTTTACATTTTGCCAGAAAACCTTCTCAGCAAAATAGCGAATTTCATTATAATGCAAGGAGGAGGGATACAGTGCTTTGGTACACAGGCACTCCCTTCCCTTTCATATTCAGGAGGTTCAATCATCAGTGGTACCCTCAACTAACAGGAGACTATACTAAATTTATCCTGAAATGTCTGTGATTTGATACTTAAGATTAATCATACTGATAACTTTTCTATTATTTCATTTTCTGTGTTGTCCTTTTCTAACCCTGGTAGCCTTCAAACTTTTTGACTGGCCTGCTTTCCCCTTCTCCTCTCTGTAGTGTTGTCTCAGCTTGGCTCTGGCGAGAACAGACCTGAGCAAAGCCTTCCTCAGCAGAGATTCCAGCTCTCCTCTGCCTTTCAACAGCAGCAGCAACAGATACAAGTAATCCAGCAACTTCACTCTGATTACATTTTTAAAGATACTCTGCTCCAAAAGTAGTTCAACATACCTTACTCTAGTTTTATTTTACTGTCCTTTAAGACTATATAGTAGTAGGTAAATAATTTAGCAAGTTTTACTTAAAAGTCTGACATTTTAGCCAGTCATCTTGGAGCACTGAACATATTTTGTACATTTAAGCCATACTCTTCCCTAATTTAAAATCTTACATGAAGTGCTGGTGGCACATTAACATACATTTTTCAGTTTCCAGTTATTTTTTGAAACAGATAGTTTTAAGTGCCAATGGTTAGCTTTTTGATATTGTACTGCAGATAAAGGCAAGTATATTAGTGTTCCTATTAGTAAATGTCATACCGGTTTTAGAAAAATGTTATTCCATCATTGTAGGAAGTCAGCATTTTATGGTTGACTATCTCTGATATGCAGGGTGGTTTTATATTGCTATAAACTATCATACAACAAATAGTAACTGAAGTTGCTGAGTTACTACAATATAGATTGGCAGGGCAAAGTAACAACTATTTTTGAAGTTCACCAAGAACCCATTTTTAAAGCCCTTAGCAGGCTTCTGTGCCACTGGTGCTGTTTGACTGTGCGTTGTCTCAGTGTGGTATAGTCCCTTTTTGTTATCTTGGTGCTTTCTCCCTTTCAGTTTTGTTGTTTTCATCTCTCAGGAAAAGCACCCTTCCATACCTGCCTACAATTAATGTAACCTTGACTTTTCCCCCCCTCCCTTTTGCAGCAGTTGCGATTCTTACAGCATCAAATGGCTATGGCAGCAGCAGCAGCACAAACAGCTCAGCTACATCGGCATCGGCATACAGGCAGCCAGTCAAAAAGTAAAATGAAGAGAGGCACGCCAACCACTCCAAAATTCTGAGTCTTGCTTATTTTTTTTTCCTCTTTTTTAAAACCATAAGAGCATTGAATCAAAGGATTCTTGAGTTTCTACTTCATTTTTTTTTTAATGTCAGTATTTTACATTGTGAAATGTACAAACTTTATACAGAAGCACAACCCTATGATTTTTAATTAAAAACAGGGAAATGGTCTAACAAACCATTAGGGTTGGTTTGCCTAAGTCATTGCTTTTTAAAAAGTGGTCTCACTGTACATACTACATATGGAAGTGACCTAAGAAAAATACTAGAAACATCTTTCTGAAGAATGTAGTTTGATATTTATTTAGTATAAAAGGTTTGTGCACAGTGTAAGAAATACAGTTTTTACAAATCCGTTTTGAAAATGTGGTGGTTGTTTATTTGGGTTTCATACTCTTAATTACTTCATCCATCAGTTTTTTTACTTCTTTGTGTCTGGTAACTGCTCGGCTCATACAATCCTGAAGTTTAGCTCCAGTCAGGCCACTTCCACCTGAAAGATTATTGACAACACTTTTCATGTTATTTTTACTTGTAAAATAAATAAACCAACACCAAGTTATAAAACAAAAAATTCAATAATGTAAGCCAGTGAGACTGTCTCAAGATTTGCAAGTTCTTTTTTTAACAAGCCCTCAAGTGATTCTAATGCATACCGTAAGTTTAAGAACCACTGGTAGACAATATAGAAAAGTAAGGAATTTGAGATGATAAACTGCAGTAAACTTGTATTAGGTAAATAATAAAACCTCACATTCTATTTGGCCTTTCCTAATACAAAGAAGCTCACAATGAGTTTTTAATTTTACATGTATAGGGTTAAAATGAAAGGAACATGCCTGGTTTGTGAAGACAACATAGCTTGCCTTCCTCATCCATTACTACTGTTAAGGTTCCAGTTGCCAGATGTTCCTCCTCTCCAGTAGGATCAACTATGAGCAGAGTGCTATTTAAAATACAAGAAAAACATAAATTACCAATCTATGAAACAAATTTTATTTACAAAGAATAAAAACTGTGGCCTAGTATTAGATGTCAGATTAACTTAGTGTTGATGACAGACTAGAACTGGTGGGAAACCAGAAAAGTTAATAGCAACTTAACATTCTACTACTTGTTCTTACAAGTAGGGCAAATCTTCTTTGCCCTTCGATTTATGACTATATTAAAGTCCTTGGCAAATCAGAAGATAGCTTAAGGTAAATCTGTGAAATATTGAAGATTAACATTAAGCAGGAATAAGAAAAACTGGGAAAATACAAAAATTCATCATAAAGTTAGGACAGTTTTGAAAGTATAAGGGTTAGCTAATAATAACTGCAGGGACAACAGTTATAAACCTAGATGTCCAGGGCAAACTAGGATGTATGGTTACCTTAAGCATGTACTGAAAAGTAAGAAAGCAGAGTAATAACAATCCAAACTAGGATGTATGGTTACCTTAAGCATTTACTGAAAAGTAAGAAAGCAGAGTAACAATCCATTACCTTAATTACATAATTTTTTAAATACATTTGATTAACTTACTCATCAAATACAGCAAAGGAAGTTGCAACTGGATGAGTTCTAATATTCAAGTAACTTTTCTTCTTTAAATTAACTTCTGCTAAACCAGTTTCTTCATTTATAGTAACTTCGGGCAGCTGTGCTAGAAAGGCAAACATGAAATAAGTCTCACTCTAAACAAATACAGGTTTCTATGCTTTAAACTTTTCTCTGCTTACATTGTTTAGAAGTATTTTTTTTTAATTATCTTAGGATAATTAAGGTAAATTTAGTGGCTATAAACATTCTTTTTCTTTAATTTAGAATTTCATGAATGATCGATCACTATTAACTAAAACTTTAAAAAGTGTATTGATAAAGTTTAGCAAACAATCTTAAGGTTGCTTACCATTTTTTAAAGCTGCTAACAAAGCAAATGTACAGGCATCCAAGATGTTCCCATCATAGTCAAGGCAAATGATATCACAGTACAGAACCCAAGAAAGCTAGAACAGAATTTATACAAAATACGAATTAAAGCCTTCTGATGGGTAGAACATGGTAACTGTTTAAGCCTACAAACCGCAGAATCCTTGGTTAGACAAGCATGATACCTTCAGAGCTCAAAAACTTAAAAGCTACCCTTATTTATAAAGTATATAACCAACAAAGCAGGTTTGGTTTTTAAAAACTTTGGCTTTTTTTTTTTTAATTTCCAAGCTGATAAATAACTTCTAGATTTCCATCGATAGCTATAGAAGTATAAACAATTTCCATTCTTGCTAAGTTTGCAGTAAAAGAAGTGCTTTTGGAAGTCCTAAATGAAGTCCAAAATGTACTTTCCCACGAAAACCTTAATATATGATATGGCTAAGCTTTACAATGCTAATAAATCTGTATATAATGAAACCGGAAAAGCTTCTAAGTCCTAGTTAACTTAGTTCTAAATTTTAGATGTGAAACTAACAGACTAGAAATGTATACTGTGGATTTACCCTAAACACATCAGCTGATCAGATACTAATCTATACAGAATAAACAAATGGCTGAATTACTGTAAAAGAGGGAAAAAAGTTACCTCAGCTTTATTTTTTTTTTATTTTTCCTCAGCTTTAAAGTCAAAAAACTTTTTCTATGAACTACATGGTTCATTTTAGATAGTTACAGAGTAAGCTGGATTTTTTAACTAAATTCCATCTTTCTTAGGACGTTCATATTTAAGCCCACTGTGGCTTATTCTTTGTTTCCCTGTTGTCTTTCCATAAAAAACAATTCAGAGTTAATAAAACCTCATAGCTTCCTTATTCATCTTACCTTTCCTGGAGAAATGCATAAGTCCTCTTTCTGAATTATCTGTGAACTTGATTTAATAATAAAGCACAATAAATTAAAGGTCAAAAGCTATCTAAAAATAAATGACAGTCAAATGTTATCAGGATGATCTTACTTTTCAATGACATCTGCAATGAACTGGCTAGCCACCTGGGCCTCTTCTCCAGGAGGTCCAGATCGAAATCTCGATGAACACAGAGGTGGTAGATCCACATTAGGAACTGAAAGAAACACTCTGCAGCTATGAACTAAACTTTACCTCTGGTTTGTGGAAGTCTTAAAGATATTCTCAATCCACTGCAAAGGTGATTATAGCCATAGACAGGATTTCCAAAGGTTGTAAAATCAATTTTTTCTTTTTTTGGTCTTTGTAAGACTCACAGGCTTAGATAAAATATACATTTTCCTTTTTTTTCCCCACAGAAATGCCAAAAAAAAATAAGCATCTATTAAGGAAGGCCTCAATCCTAAATCCTTCAGAAAAATAAGATTTCTTCCAAAATACCTCAATCTGTATCAGTAGATAGCCTCTTAAATCCACCTGCCTGCATTTTTAAAATGTTGGTACCTACTATAAAGAACAGATGGTCTGCAGCAAGAAGAATATTCCATAGTGGTATAAATGAGGAATATTTATGGAAATATAAAAGTTTAGGATTACAACACTTTCCTAAGAGATTCTATTTTCTTGTTTGATGACCTCTGAATGTATAAACAACTAATCAAAGCTGAAAAATTTGTAAAATTCTCTATTGTGCTATTAGTCTTACATTCTAACAAAATGTTTCAAGAATGTATTATGCTTCACTCCTAGGTATTTCTGAATCTTTTACATTTTCTTCAACTCAACTACTAGGACTGAACTACAGTATCATTAAATGTGTTTGAAGTATTTGTATTAAAATAACAGAACCATTTAACTTACCAACATATCCTTTATCGGGGGCATCTGTTGGTGGTGCTGCAAATTCCTATAGAAACAAATATGTTCTATGAAAGAAGCTACTCGATATTTGTGAAGAGAGCTTAGCAATTAGTTATAGAAGCCTTCAGCAAAGACCATCTTAGCTAATTACATCAAGAGCATCTAATATGCGTAGGGAGTCCCATCAGACTGTATACGGACATTGGCTAGGTCTGGTCTGCAAAGTAAAAAGGCAGCATAGCTCAGTTGCCTACATTCTAGTGCTACTAACCAAAACTACGTGGGGGCTCTTTAAAAAAAAAAAAAAATGCATTTTCTTTCTCTCTTCCTCTCAGTAACAAGCTTGAATTTAAACTTAATGTTAATCCTTAGCAAGATTTAGGAAGTGATAATGTGGTCAAGAGCAAAAGTCTAGGAATCACTGACCTGGTTCAAATGTCAGACCCACACTTTTTGGCTGAGGAACTTTAGTCAAATCAACTAAACTCTTACCACTCAACTTTCTCATCTGTAAAATGAGAAGTTAATATGACTTACTTTTAGGGACTCTCAATAAGGGTCAAATGAGGTATGTCCCCAGCATAAAAGCTGGCAACAATTAAGTGCTCAGATGTCAATATCACCCCAGCTTTATCACCCTGAGAAAGAATCTGAACTTAGGTTAAGTAATTCACAGTGTGACATACTGAAAAAAGCACAAGCTGGAGTCAAAGTTATATATCCAAGTTCTAGTTATGGTATATTCCTGGACAAGTTACTGAACCTCATTTAAAACAGAAGGCAGAAAAATTCTACCTCAAATGATTGTTCTCATGATTAAACTGGTAATTCTGTAATAAAGCACCCAATTTAAGGTTCTTGGGCCATAAAAGGTACTCAGTAAACAGTGGCTATTATTCCCTCAAACTCTTTTGAGCAATCTCAATTTTCTACATTATTTGGACTGATTAAATGTTATCACTGGATAAGAGGATATAAAAAATCTTTCTCAAATAACAAGTTCTTAAAAACTTAAAGGTAGTGAGGATTTTAAAAACTTTCATTTCAGCACGTTTGATGCATGTTGACAAGAGTCTTTAGATTTGGGTTTTTAATCTACTTTGGGTGTTCTCTACTCAAAGGTGAAAGCTCTTAGGAAATGAAAAACACTAAAAAAACTGACACATGGCTGCCTAATCAACAGAATTATAGGTGTAAATTATAATAAGTACATGAAAATAATTTGGCAAATCAAATCTTGGTAAGACATATATTAAACCTACCGCTTTAATTCCACAAATTACTGTAGTATTTCCCAGCTTCACTAAAGCGGAACCATCTGCAGTACTAATTGAACCTGAAAAGATAAAAGCAAAATAAACAATACATGGAAAGTTTTCATTTTCTACACATGATTTTATCTTGCTATATATCTCAGTAGCCTATGAAAATTTAGTTCTCTTTTTTAAATGATGTAACTATTTAAAAATTAGTGTTTTAGGAATTATTCACCTGTCCTTGAATTTGAGTTCGTCATTTTCATTCAGTCACAGAACTGTTCTACAGATAACAATCTCTTGACAAAACATTACTGGATTCCTTTAGATATAGTAGAATTTGGCTGAAATATGTTTCAATGGCTCAGGCTAAAACTCAGGAATGTCATACAAGTTAAACTGGAAAATTCTGTGTTTCGAACAGAAAGTTTAATAAGACATAAAAAAAAACGTATCTTGGAGGCTTTGAAGAAAGAAGGGATAAAACACTACTGTTACTTCAAAATTTAAAAGAAGAACATTGACACAATTGACACAACAGTGAGTTTTAAAAACCACCAAAAAGAATACTTCTATTTAAAAAAAAAAAAAAGAGGGATGCCTGGTTGGCTTAGTAGTTGAGCGTCTGCCTTTGGCTCAGGGCGTGATCCTGAGGTTCTGGGATGGAGTTCTGAGGTGGGCTCCCAAGCAGGGAGCCGGCGTCTCTCTCTGCCTATGTCAACTGCCTGCCTCTCTATGTCTCATGAATAAATAAAAGCTTTAAAAACAGAAAAATTCTGAAGCAACTTCAATAACCTATTTTAGAACTCAAAATATCCTTACCTATGTTGACAGTTGTGGTTCTGAATTCACCAAGTTCTCTTCCATCAGGACGGCAGTTCTCTTTCTAAATAGACATTTACATGAAAATGGATTACATTTATACTTTACACACACCAGAGAAAAACACATTAAACCTCGTTAATTCACATAATTTGAAAAGATGCACATGATACTGTTATCAAAAGGTACAATACACATAACCTTTACTCACCAAAAATCTCCTGTAATACTCCAGAGGTTCCACAGTCCTGAAACATGTTAAAAACGTATCTGAGGTAAGTTAGTACATCTTAACATAAATCCAGAAACTGGCAAAGATCTTAGGAGTGTGAGGATGCAGCATAAATTTCCCCAATTTGTAACTTCCTTTCATGAATTCTGATGTTTATGCTGCCCCATACAACTATTAAAAGGTGCTCTTGCAGTCGTAATCAGACTCAACTGCTGTCCTTAACGCTACCTTAAACAAACACAGGCTGGAGCCCGAGCCTTTGGACATCTTTGGAAGAATTAATCCAATTATTACAAAATAATGATGTCACTTTCGCTCTGAAGCAGGGATTATCTCAACATGAGGAAAAATTACATCTTTATTTTCAGTGTCCTGTAACTGAAACTTAGCATATTCTTTAATTATGACCAAGGAAAGAAGCCTTTATATTAGTACCTGCAACTTAACAACCACAGAGGTTAAATGTTTTCGTTTTTACTTTATAGTTGTCGAAGGTCACGTGCAGACGCGTTACTCTGGAATTCAGGAGTTCCTAGACTCCCCACTAGCTAGAGCTTGTTTAAGAATGCTAATTTTTAAAGGAGCACATATATATCACTGTATCAATAACTCGAGAGTTTCTGCAAATAGATAACTGCGTCAATACGACGGTCTTCCTGTGGAATCTTATGTAGTTTACCCAATGAAAAATTTGTGAGGACAAAAATTTACGGGCTTCCCCAGAGTGACACCAAAAAAAGGCTCAAGTAAAACCTTCCCAACAAGGCACAATCCTTTTAGAAGGACGTCAGGGAGAGGGAGAACAGAGCGGCACGTGGTTCTGCCAGAACACCTATGAGAAGGCTACGACGCGGGCTCCTGGGGCCGCACGGCCGCCACACACGCCAGCGGCGCTCGCCTCGGCCCCGAGCTCCGCACACGGTCCCTTCCATCTTCCGTCGGACTGCGGAGAAAAAGCCCCCGTTCCTTTCGCCACGACCACCTCCAGGTCCTTCTGCCCGTCGCCTACTGCCGTGACGGAAACAAACCGGAATCTGGCAGGGTGGCCTCCAGGTGAAAAAAAATCCCAGCGAAGGGTTAAAGGGAGCCTCCAACCGCCAGAGTACAAACACGCGCCCGCCGGCCGCCCACACTCACTTGAACCCGGCCGCCATCTTCCCGCCCGCGCGCGTGCGCCTGCGCCAGGCGAGGCCGCGCCCCCGGGCCGCGCGCCTACCCCGCCTCCAAACTTTCGACAGACGCGCCTGCGCCCTTCGTCCGCTGCTGCAGAGGCCGAGGGCTGGTGGCCGCGAGGGGGTTCTCGTTCCGCCTCCGCTCGGAGGAGCCCAGCGCGCCTCTAGGCTTCTTGGCCTCGGACGCGTTTTGTCGAATCTGCTATTGGGAAAGAGACGGGTGTGTCTCTTTAGAAAAACGGTATGCTAGCTCAGGAGTTTAAGGGAAAGCCGACCTTATTGCCAGGAATTGAGTGAGTATTAAGTGTGGGGCATTATTCCAGAGCTCCTGCGTCCTTTCCCGCCTCTGTCTCAGGCTGGGCCCTGGGCGTGCCTCACCCCAAGGGAAGGGCTCCCTGGAGCTCCAGTTGCTGAGCAATCACGTAAACTCTGTGCGCGCTGGTGATCGCCCCGCGGTACACTCTGCGGGCCCCCGGAGGGGCTCCTGAGGAGCAGCTTGTGCCGTGGGCTGCGTTTGTTCTCAAAGCCGTCACCTCCCTCCTAGGTAGGTTTGCCAGACGGAATACAGAACATCCAATTAATTTTTAATGTCAGATACACAAGCTAATTTTTCCCCACTATGAGTATACCCCAAATAGTACATGTTATTAGTTGTTACGGGGCGGGGGGCGGGGGCGGCTGGGAGCGAAGAATGTTTTAGAAATAGATAATGGGTGCAGGAAATTGTGAATGTAACCAATACCACCGTATCGTACCCTTAAAATGGTTAAAATGGCAAATTTTATGCTGTCTCCGTTTTTAAAGACTCATGGAATACAATAAAACCTTTTTAATGGGTGGATTGCACGGTGCGTGAGTGCTGTCTTAAGACGGCTGTCGAAAAGCCGCTCACTGCCTACCTGAAATTCCGACTGGGTGGAATCCTGTGTGTGCCTGCGGGTTCTGTCAGCCCTGCGGGGAACCCGGCGCCCGCCTCTGCGCGCGAGCCTGGCCGCCAGGGACGGCGTGTGCGCCGCCTGGCCGCGAGGGGCGCTGTGGGCGGCGGGCGGCGGGCGGGCTCGGCCGCTCTGCCGGCGGGAGGCGGAGCTGCGCGGCGGCGCTTCCGCGTGTGTGTAGGCGCTGGGGAGGGCGCGCGGCAGCCGGGTATGGACGATGATTGCGCTCCTGCTGCAGCTGGCTGTGCTCGGCGTGGCGCTGGCGGCCGCCGCCCTGACGCTGGTGAGCAGAGGGCTGGGGACCGACGCGGGCCTGGGCTCCGTCCTCTCAGAGACTCGGCCGCCACGCAGCCTGTCCTCTGCCCCGCACGCTTCGACGCGTCCCTTTCCCCCCACGCTCTCCCCCGAAACTTGACCAGGATTTCCTCTCCTAGAACTTCACAGCCCCTTTCTTCCCTTCTTTGTCTTTATTTTGGAGCGTTACCTCCCTCTGCGGCCAGGCCCTTGTAACGTTGGTTCCCCGGGGGACGTGCGCCCCCGTCAGCCTCCACCGGCCCCGCCGCCCCCGACCTCTGCCCTGTCAGTCCCGACCTCTCCACCCCTTCCTCCTGCATCTGCAGCCTGTGCAGTTCCGGCTGCACCCGGGAAGGTCTCGAGCCCCCCCAGGAGGTTTGCGCTCCCTGGACTGACCCTCCTGATGCGGGGAAGCAACTAGAAGGTGGTGACAGCTTTGACGAGAGCCATCTGCTAGAGATTGGGGTGAATCAGTGGATCAAGAAGACCCAGGAGGGACACAGTAAGGCCGAGGCACGCAGGCCTGCTGTTACCGTTGTCTGGCAGTCCCTATGACCCGGGATTAAACACCCTAAATTCGCTGCCTCTAAAGGAGGGCACAGTAGAATTGAGACTCGGATTTTCTTTGCCATCACTCTGGAAACAAACATTGTAAGCACTTGCTGATTCATTAGTAATGGTTTGCCAAGTGAGCTTTCTCCCTTATAATTTGGAACGAGCCTGCCATCCAGTTAGTACGTGGAGAGGTTCCAGCTTCCTTGACACCCAGATTAGCCCCCCTGACAGCACTGCTGGGAAGGCCGTTCTTCCGCCTTGCCGGGTTTGCACACTTCACAGTTTAGAAATAACTTATAGAGAAAAAGCAACGTGTCCTGACTTCTTCGGTGATTTGTGTCGGGGTCAGAAAGGAGTCCTCTCTCTCCGTTAGGGGTAGATGGAGATTTCAAGGTTTTCTCAGGTTTTTGGTGGGGGCAGAGTTTTGACAGAATCCTAAATTGACTCTGTTTATTTGATCTATCTGTTTTATAGAATTAAATGGGTGCATTTTGAGGATGAACTGGAAGTATTTGATCCTACCAGCTTGTGATTATAAGAGCTACTATTTAGGGCACCTGGGTGGTTCAGCAGTTGAGCATCTGTCTTGGGCTCAGGTCGTGATCTCGGGGTCCTGGGATCGAGTCCCACATTGGGCTTCCCGCAGGGAGGCAGCTTCTCCCTCTGCTTATGTCTCTCTGCCTTTCTCTTTGTCTCATGAATAAATGAAAATAAAATAATTTTTTAAAAAGCTAACATTTATAGAGGACTTATAATTTGGGGGTATTGTATTCAATGTTTTATGTTGTGCGATCTTTAAAACAATGCTAAATGAATGTTGTCATCATTAGCCAGGGGTTGGAGATTCAGGGCATCTTAAAATGGATTGCACTTCTCTGGTGACTATTCCCTATTAAATCTGGGATGACAGAGGCCTAGGGATGACAGGTGGGAAGACACAGCTCCTAAGGCATTAGTTCCTACCAATGGAAGAAGGACAATTATTAGTTCATAAGTAAGGGATTTGAATTTGGTGTCACCTCCAGACCATTCTTAATGGACTAAAAACTGAGAGTGAACATTTAACAACAACAATAAAAATCACATAAATGATGTAATCTTACATAATATAGTTTCTTGTTAACATACCTACTTTTAGATTTCCTTTGTTGCATTTATAACTGCTACAAAAATGCCACATCTCCATCAACATGAAGAGGAGAAGTTCTTCTTAAATGCCAAAGGACAGAAGGAAACTTTGCCCAGCGTATGGGACTCGCCTACCAAACAGCTCTCCGTTGTTGTGCCTTCATACAATGAAGAAAAACGGTGTAAGCCCAATTTCATTTTTGGGATATGGGGCCATTGGGAAGAAAAGGAAATTTAAAGTATGAACTTTACTATCTTTGTGAGAACATTAGTAGATGTGGGCTCTGATGAGTGCATAGTTGGTAGTTGTAGTTCATGAGAGTGGAAACAAATGCCAGCTATAAAGAATACGGTCAGCATCATGAAGTCATAGGACTGAAGTGTTCTAGAGAGACATTAAGCTAGTTGTGGACAGAAAACAGGCCTTCTAGTTGGGAAGGGCCACTGGAAGAGGTCCGAGAGGGCTCTGTTAGACTATTCAGACTTTTTCCATATGTAAACTGAGTGGGGGCTTGGCAAATCATTTTCGAAAACAATTTTTCAGAGATGTATTTTTTTTTCTTTAAGTGCCTGTAATGATGGATGAAGCTTTGGGCTATCTGGAAAAGAGACAGGTACCATATTTCTCTTTCAATATGATGTCCCTAGTTAAAACTAGACTAAATCACCAATTTAGAGATCCCAGGCTAGATCTGTTGAGAGAGGCAGTGCCAGCCATGCCCAAGCCGTCGAGGTCACCAGGGCCTCCTGTGCTCAGCTTGTCCCCTTCCATCACGGGTTAGCATGCAAGCCCAGCACATGACACGCTACCTCCAGACGCACGCAGGTGGGTGAACCCAGAACAAACGGAAAGCAGAAATTTCTTATGTACCCTCCCAACCACTTTGTATGCTCTTGCCTGATGATATATTTAAAATTAAGTATGTCTGCAGACTGTGTGGCAACACGATGCTGTTTTTACTTTAGTGACTTTTTAAAACATTTATTTGAAAAAGACTTAGAGTGAAATTGTTTTTCTTTATTATTCAGAGGAGTTCCGCTCATTTATTTTCTCTACTTTCCCTGCATAAATAGAAGAAAAATAGTATGTGTCCTTGTTTTGTATCATCAGCTGCTGCTGGAATCTTCTTGGAGAGTTTAAGGAAACAAAATGAGCTTTGTGGCTGGTCCGTTTTTTTTTTTTTTTTTTTTTTTTTTTGGTCTGGCGGGGGTTTTTAAATGAGAAAACAGGCTAAAACTCTAACTCATCCAATATCATAAGTTAGAAATAGTGTGGCCAGATTAGAATTGCACATTCTAACCTCATGGGCTTTTTTTTCTCATACATATTTGTATCCTCTCTCATAAGTGCTCAGCACCACAAGCACCTGGCTACTCCACAGATTCGGTGTGGGTAGGCAGTCAAGGGGGGAGCAAGAGTCGGTGTTTGCCCTCTCCTCCTGTCCCACCACTCTCCTCCTTTTAGTTGTTGGCCTTTTTATTTTATGTGGTTTGCATACTTATTTATATTCATGTTAATATGCATCACACTAAAACAATTGTTATTTAAACTCCTTACAATTTTATCAGAATTCTTGATGCCACTTATGCCAAATTGTGGTGTTTTATTTTTGTTTCTTGCAGAAGCAAGATCCTACGTTCACTTATGAGGTGATAGTAGTTGATGATGGCAGCAAAGACCAGACTTCAAAAGTAAGTAAACTTGCTTTTAGGATTGCTACTAGGTAGAAAAGAAATAGAATAATTTGCAGTTGTTAAGTCTTACTTCAACTCATCAGAGAATGCTAAAGCTGTTGTCAGCACCCTCTACTTTACAGCATGAGTAGCCAAAACAGAAATTTCATCAATGGAAAGCTGGAAAATATACCTGCTGTTTCCTCACTCCTTAAGACCAGGGAAGCTTTGAAGATCACCAAGTCAGGAGAAAACATGCACAACAATTCACCATGGCCACTGGGAACCTTCTTTGCCTATCAATATTTGGTTCCTTTTTCCTAAACACAATTTTTTTTCTTTATGCTCCACCTTGCCTTACAGTTTCTAAAGTAATATGCAAATATAGGATGCCTTCATATCTGGCACTGGGTATCAGATATGTCCTTTAGCATACTTCCATCCAGATTTACCTATGGAAGGTAACAAGTGTCTTAGAGTATCATCCTCTCACATTCTTGCGTTCTTAGACCTATAGCTACTGAGCTGCTAGAAAAAAATAGAAGCTGGTCTGTCAGGAATGCAAACACCAGATGAGAATAATGTCACATTCCCTATGGAAATTAGGGTCCAAAGGAGAAAGTTATTGGGTGCCTGGCTGCCTCAGTCAGCAGAGCATGTGACTCTTGATCTTAGAGTGTGAGTTTAAGCCCCACATTGAGCATGGGGCCTACTTAAAAAAAAGGGGGGGGGGGGGCGGGTAGGACGCCTGGGTCGCTCAGTTGGTTAAGCATCCAGCTCTTGATCTCAGTTCAGGTCTTGATCTCAGGGTTGTGAGTTCAAGCCCCATGTTGGGCTCCACACTGGGTGTGGAACCTACATCAAAATAAAATAAAATAAAAAATAAAGAGGGTGCTGTTGATGAAGAGAGATAATATAGAAAAGCAATGTGGAAAAGCAAAGGGTATGGACCATAGTACAGTGGACTGATGACTGAGTGCTGAAGAGATGAACACAGCAAATACGTATCACTGTTTCATGGCTTTGAGTATAAATCAAAAAGTACTGGCAGAGATGCCTGGGTGTCTCTGTGGGTTAAGCATCTGACTTGGTTTCAGCTCAGGTCATGATCTCGGGGTCGTGAGATGGAGACCCACATCAGTATATATACTCAATGGAAAGTCTGCTTCCTCTCTCCCTCTGCTCCTCCCCCCTGTTCACACACTGTCTCTCAAATAATCAACTGATTCTTTTTTTTTTTTTTTTTTTTTTAAGATTTTAGTGATTTATTTGACAGAGCGCACAAGCAGGGAGTGCAGCAGAGGGAGAGGGAAAAGCAGGCTCCCCACTGAACCCTGGGATCATGACCTGAGCCAAAGGTAGATGCTTAGTGGACTGAGCCATGTAGGCATCCCCAAATAATCTTAAATAATAATAATAATAATAATGGCAGTTGAGTGAAAAGATTTGGGGAAAATGGTCTAAGATATGAACAACTCTGGGGAGTAAGATCAGTTGCTGACAAATAAGCAGGTGGCAATCACAAGTGTGTATCTGTCAGCGCATGGATTTTATTTTCTCTAGCAACTCATTAGCTTAAATAAAAGAGTCAGAATAAGACAGAGCCACTGCCTATTCTGGTTGGGACCTCTACAGGGAAATGAATTGTGATTTCAACTTGGAGGGTCATTGTTGGTTCTTGGCACCAGGAATTCAACAACTCTGGACACTAAAATGTACAGTAAGTATAATCTAGTCACAAGAAGAAGGCAACTGAAATAGCAATATTTAAGTCAAACTCAGAAACCCAGTTTATGTTACTGTCTTGGAATCCAAGTTAATATTATTCTGACTTTTATATAATTTGACAGGTAGCTTTTAAATATTGCCAGAAGTATGGAAGTGACAAGGTACGAGTGATAACACTGGTGAAGAATCGTGGGAAAGGCGGAGCTATTAAGATGGTAATGCATAATTTTGACATTTTTATCTAAAATATAAACATTTTGGGGGATCCCTGGGTGGCTCAGTGGTTTAGTGTCTGCCTTCAGCCCAGGGCATGGTCCTGGAGTCCCGGGATTGAGTCCCGCATCGGGATTGGGCTCCCTGCATGGAGCCTGCTTCTCCCTCTGCCTGTCTCTCTCTCTCTCTCTCTCTCTCTCTCTCTCTCTCTCTCTCTGTGTGTGTGTGTGTGTATCTTTCATGAATAAATAAATTAAAAAAAAAAAAAACCTTAAAATATGAACATTTTTTAATGACTTCTTTTGCAGACTATAGTACATTTGTATTCTATAGCTGGCTAGTTGAATACTACCCTTTGAAGTTAGTGGTAAATTAGTTTTAATAAGAACTTCATACACTTATGTATATATAACATCAAATCTTAAAAACTATACCATATTTATAACATACTGGGTAATTCAGGAGAATATGCTTATCTAAATCAAAGTTTAAAATGTTACCATGTGCCTTTGTGTGTCTTTGATATAGTCACTGGATAATAAGGTTAAATGATTTTTTTGGCAGTTTATAAAATCTGATGTGGGTCTATCCTGATGAAATTTGTGGTCTACTAGAAAAAATGATTGTACTTATAAAAAGTACATATGAAGTGCTATAGAAATTCCAAAAGGAATAGATTACTTTCAGAGTCAAGATACTTGGAAGAAAAACCACAAATCAAGATAGTTAATGTGAAAGAAAATACAAAGAGTGCCTTACATGATTTAGAGGTTTATTTTATGCCCTCCACCCCCACCCCCGCCCTACCCCCATTTGAAGAAAGTCTAAGTATTGGCAGCCCAGGCCTTGTTCAGCAATTCCATGGTGTTACCAGAAACCCTGCTGCCTAACTTTGCACTTCTTCTTCCTCATGCATACAGGATGACTCCTGGAGTGTCCGCATTCCAGACAGGAAGGAGCAGGACAGAGGCAGAAGATCTATGCTGGCTGATTTGGCCCCTTTAGAGAGCTTTCCTAGAAGCTCTACCCAATGACTTAATTCTCATTGGCCAGAATAATGTCACAAGGCCACCCCTATTTCCAAGGGTGGCTGAGAAATGTTTCTTCTAACATTTCCATTCCTGACCTAATCAGAGATCCATTAATAAAAAAGAAGGAAAGAATAGATATTGAGTAAGTAACTAGCAGTCTCAGGCCTGTGTTAGCAGACTTAACAAAGTAGAAATCACTGAAGTCAAGCCTCCCACAGTGATGAACACTGGCTTCCACTTGGTTATTCCACTCAGTTGGTTATTTTGAGTCAATTAACCACTTCAGCATAATTATCACATTTAATCCATCCTCATGTTGTCTCGTGAGTTAGGTCCTATTATTTCAATTACTGGATGAGGGAAGTGATGTTTAGGTAGGTAAAGTAACTTACCCAAGGTCACATAGTTACTAATAATAGGTAGAATGAAGATTTAGATTAGGTTAGTATCTTGAAATCCATGCTCTTAAATGAATCTTGCTGATAGTATGCGGGAAAAGTTGAGAGAAGAGCATGCCAAAGTAAGAAAAGACAGAAGTCAGAACTCTTAGAGTATGTATCAGGAGCAGTGAGTTTGCTCTGACTGGAGCATAGGATATGCAAAAAGGAGAAAAAGAAAATAGATGCAGTATCATGATGGCCTTTGAATCCATCCATTCACTTAATTCAGCCTAATATAAGTGTCTACAACTTTATTAGAGATACTTAGATGAAGAATAACCAGAGCACCTAGGTGGCCTAGCCAGTTGAGTGTCCAACTCTTGGTTTTGGCTCAGGTCGTGATCTCATCGGTCTTGAATTGAGACCCACATTAAGCCCCACATGGGGCTCCTCACTCAGGAGGCTTGAAGATTGCTTTCTCTGCCCCTATCCCCACTTGCATGTGCATATTCTTTTTCTCTTTCTCTATCTCTCTCGCAAATAAATAAATGAAAGACAGATAACCATCCTATCCTTAAGGATATCATAGTTTAGTAGTGTTGTAAACGTTGTAATAGAAGTATATGCAGAATATTGGCACCACCTTCCGTCTGGGAGGAGCAGCAGCAGAGACTTCCCATAAGAGGTAAATTCTCCGCTGGATCTTCAAGGAAGACTAGGAATTACCCAGGCAAAAGTTGGGGTAGGGAGCTTGCAGAGGAGGGACATGACCAAAGATAGGAAAGAAAGTGTCACAATGAGGAACTGTTAGTGGTACATGTGGTTGGCTTTATAGGGAAAAGGTCAGAGGGTTAGGTGGGTTCAGATCCTGAACTTTTAGGTTAGGAACTTTCAGACTTTTGACAGAGTGACAGCAGCCAGTGCAGTAGCATAAGCAAGGTACAGTAAATTATTATTTGGATCATGATGGTGACACAGCAGAAGAGGAGAGGACAAATGTGGAGGGGAAGTGTATTAAAAATGAGGTAGAATTGTATCAGGTGCTCAGGGAGAGGAATAATTTATGGCCTTGGGTGACTGAGAGGAGGAGGATGTCATTTATAGAAGGAATGAAACACTGCAGAAGGAGCTGGTTTAAAAGACAGTATCTTTGGGGAGCCAGAGTGGCTCGGAAAGTTAAATGTCTGCCTCGGGCTCAGGTCGTGATCCCAGGATCCTGGGATCCAGCTCCATGTCAGGCTCCCTGCTCTGTGGTGAGCCTGCTTCTCCCTGTCCTTCTGCCTGCCACTTCCCCTGCTTGAGCACTCTCTCTCTCTCTCTCTGTCAAATAAATAAAATCTTAAATAAAAGACAGTATCTTTAATTGAGGTTGAGCCATATTAAGTTTGAGATACCAACTATCCAGAGTAGCCTGGTAGTGAGTGTGAGTGAATAATCCACGTGCATCAGATGATAGTTGAACCATTAGGTTGGCAAGGAAAAAGGTAAGAGAAAAAAGACAGCCAGAAACCAAGCTTTGGGCAAATGAAGCACATAAGGAAGAACAGTCCAAGCAGTGAGAGAGGATAGGGTGTGATTGAATGGATAAAGATGGGAGGCATTAACATAGACTGTTTTCAATAAGTTTGGCAGTGAAGTGAAGGCCATCATTGGTAGAATGGAGAGCAGTCATTAAAGACCCTCCTTTAAAAATAATAATAAAGTGGCTTAAGTAAGATCAAAAGCGAAAGGCATTTTTCCATAATGCTAAGTAATTAACCTCCAGCTCACCCTCAACATGTATCACTGAAATAATCCTTTGGTTTTTAGGGTTTTGGTTTTGGTTTTTGGTTTTTGGTTTTTGAGGGTTTTTTTGGCTTTTTGTCTAGATGTTAAATAAAACATTTTTATTCTGCCTTTTTTACCTGCATTCTAATTGATATGATTTAAAAAATTACAGAAACTAATTAGCGGGTTTATCCCTTAGAATAAATGATTAAAGTTTTGTCTACATTTGTATATATCTTATCTATATTCATACTGTTAAGTGACATCACGAACTGTATTCTCTATCAAACCATACATATATTTATACTTAAGAAACAATGAATTCACTCAAATGGACCATGAATTAAGAGTTGATATATAATTTATTACCATGTAAAATACACACTCGTAGAGCCCGATTTTGTACAAAAGACCAGGGAAAAAGTTCAATATTGAGAGGCGTAATTTTGCTAAGTATCAGATTCCTCAAATAACATAAAATAGTATTTGGATATATCCACATTTCCCAAATTTTAGTGACATTCCATTTTTCCTTATTTAGTAATTATTTTAAACTACTTTAGATTCCAGGGATGCCTGAGTAGCTTAGTCTGTTAAATGTCTGCCTTTGGCTCAAGTCATGATCTCAGGGTCCTGGGATTGAGCCCCACATTGGGCTCCCTGCTCAGCACAGAATCTGCTTCTCCCTCTGCCCCTCCCCCCTGCTCATGCTCACTCGCTTGCTCTCTCAAATAAATAAATAAAATCTTAAAAAAAAACTAATTTCCATATAAACAAATACTAAAGATCTATCATCTTAGGATGTGTTTCACAGCAAATTTGTATATGTTTGTGCAACCCACCCATAAATATGTTCTTCAGATGCTGCCCTAAAATAGATACATAGACAATACATATATAATATATATTTTATGGTTTTTGTTCTTATTGATGTAGGATATCTTTTATTTGTCCAAATCTATTTTCTTAGCATATTTTACAAAGTATTAGTGGTATTATCTCACAGTTTTTAAAATCATTAAATAGGCATTAGATGCATTTGGAAGAATCTTATCAATATAATGGGTTTCCAAGGAACTTTGGTCTCCTTAGGCCATTTCACACCTAATATTAGGTATTAGACTGTCTAACATTAGCTATTTTAAGTAAAGCAAAACAAATTTAACCTTAATTTTAAGTGACTTTCTTTTAATTGAAATGTTTAAATACAGGGTATATTCAGTTCTCGAGGAGAAAAGATCCTTATGGCAGATGCTGATGGAGCCACACAGTTTCCAGATATTGAGAAATTAGAAAAGGGACTGAATGATCTACAGCCTTGGCCTGTGAGTATAAGATATAGATTAAATGATCTTCAATCAAGAAAACAGGTAGTCTTAACATGAAAATGGGATTTGCATACAAGTTTAAAAAATTGGTGCTTTTTTGGTGTGAAATTCCTGTACAGAAATTCCTCCACAGAAAAGCTAATCATTTTATTATAAACACTTACTGATGATCTGAGATTTACTTGACAATTATTTATTTAACATTCTAGCTAGCCATCTCTCTCAATTTTCAATCACTTCTACCAGAGTTTTAATGTTTATTATATATATTCAGCTTAGGCTTTTATTTAAAAGCATAGACCAGACCTCCCAAGTAAAGGTGTGAAATGAAACTGGATCACACTATGCTTGTTTTTGATGAAACAAACCCAAGCACCAACCACTCAGAAAAGATTATATGCAACTTCATGCAATAATTTCAGAAAATGGAGATTGACTTTGACTCAGCATAATGCATTTGAGATTCATCCATACTGCTGTCTTTGTATGAGAGTATGACAGTTTGTTTATCCATTCAATGTTGAAGGGCATTCGGGTTATTTCCAGGATTGGACAATTAGGCATAAAGTCTATATCAACATTTTTCTTTAAAAAAAAAATTTTTTTTTTTTTTTAAGATTTTATTTATTTATTCATGAGAGACACAGAGAGAGAGGCAGAGACACAGGCAGAGGGAGAAACAGGCTCCATGCAGGGAGCCTGATGTGGGACTCAATCCTGGGTCTCCAGGATCAGGCCCTGAGCTGAAGGCAGCGCCAAACTGCTGAGCCACCTGGGCTGCCTGCCATTTCCACTTTTTAAAGGCCATTTAGGGGATCCCTGGGTGGCGCAGCGGTTTGGCGCCTGCCTTTGGCCCAGGGTGCGATCCTGGAGACCCGGGATCGAATCCCACATCAGGCTCCCGGTGCATGGAGCCTGCTTCTCCCTCTGCCTGTGTCTCTGCCTCTCTCTCTCTCTCTGTGACTATCATAAATAAATAAAAATTAAAAAATAAATAAATAAAGGCCATTTAGAATAGACAAATTTACCAGATTCTGAGCTTTTTACCAAATAATTCCAACCTGGAGAGTATCAGACTAAGAGAATGAGTAAGCACCATTGGAGAACATTAAATATTACACCTACCTATCATCACATAGTATTTCAGAATTTCAACAGAAGCAAGAAAAATTGCTAGAGCTTGCTATTTTCAGGGCTTCAGGCTAAGTTTAGGGCACAGATCCATGTTGATTAAATCTATTCTCAGTGACATGTATCCTTGTATAGGACATGACAAAATCTCACAACAGCAAGGAACCCAAATACCCCAACAAAGCTTTATTGAACTTTAGATGTGCTCCCTCCTTCCCCCAGGTATAATATTCAGGCCTTGAATCTCTAGTTCAGAGAGGACAAACAGGGTCTACAAAAGGTAAAAGTTCAAGTTACCCCTGCTATCCAAAAGTAGAACATTCTCATTCCTAAACCAAATGGCATAAAGCAAAGAAGCAATTGCCATCAATTTACATGGCAAGTTCTTTGAGTGTTCCCAGACCCAAAAAATAACCTCTCTCAGGCTTTTCTGACACCTTAAGACACATCTTGCTAACAGATACACAAAGTAAATCAAGATAAAGCAGACATGGGCAGCCCCGGTGGCCCAGCCGTTTGGCGCCGCCTTCGGCCTGGGGTGTGATCCTGGAGACGCGGGATAGAGTCCCACGTTGGGCTCCCTGCATGGAGCCTGCTTCTCCCTCGCCTGTGTCTCTGCCTCTCTCTCTCTCTCTGTCTCTCATGAATAAATAAATAAATAAATCTTAAAAAAAAAAAAAAAGATAAAGTAGACATGCTTACACCATTCAAAGCAGTGGCAGCTTGCTGCTGAAATGCTGAGTGTAGTTCTGGGAAGGGAGCTTACCAGGGTGGCTCTCACTGCTCAGTGCACTGCCTGTCTAACAGTTTGCCACAAAGCAAATGTGGAACACTATTTGTGCTTTCTGGTGTTTGTTTTTGTAAAAGCAAAAATCCTCTTTATATCTCTTTCATTTAGCAAGAGCAGGTACTAATATTGGTCTTTTGTAAAAGCTGTGTGGCCTAACATGAATTTTTGAAGACTAGGGGATACCTGTATATCAAGGAGAATTCCTTCTATTGTACAAGAGCCACCTATGTTAGTCACAACAAAACACTGACCTGTTACCGTAGAAAAAGAACTGAAGTTTCATACAAAAGAAAGACTCCAAATGAAACCCAATATAATCCAAGAAATAGTATAAAATTGTATGAAAGTATTTTTGCTGAAGAAATAATGAAGATAATTCAACAGAGGCATTTGAAGGAGGGATGACAGAACAACAGAATGGTATTAAAAGAGAAATTACAGAAGCCAAGAAACAAATTGAAGGCCAACATAAGGTCAATGAATAGGACTATCCATGAATGAAATAGTTATTCATGAATAATTTAGAACTAATTATTGTTAGATTTGTTAAAATAATACCTATTTATTATAGCAAAAACTGAGCAATAAAAAAAGCAAAACACCCAAAAGCAGAAAATTTAATAATTAAAAAAACCTCATCTCCTTCCTAAAAATAATCATATATTTATTTAATTTCATGGCTTTTTACAAGTGTTCCCTTTCTCTTTCTACCACCACCCACCTCTCTTTTCTGTCTAGCAGTTTTTCTTTAAAGACACTAAATGGGGCACCTGGGTGGCTCATTCAGTTCAACATCTGCCTTTGGCTCAGGTTATGATCCCAGGGTCTTGGGATTAAGCCCCACATCTGGCTCCCTGCTCAATGGAGAGCCTGCTTCTCCTCCCTCGGCCCGCACCTTTGCGCGCATGCACGCACTCTCCCTCTTCAGTCCCTCTCAAATAAATAAAATCTTTAAAAAAAAAAAAAAAAGACACTAAATGAATTAACTAATATAATTCTTAAAAGAATTCTCTCTGAAAATATCCCTTTTACCCGCACTCTTCAAAGCAGCGACTACCGGGGCACTTTGGTGGTTTAGTGGTTTAAGCGTCTACCTTAAGCTCAGGTCATGATCCCAGGGTCATGGGATCAAGCTCTGTGTCAGGCTCCCTCCTCATCGGGGAGTCTACTTCTCCTTCTCGCTCTTGCTCTCACTCTCTCTCAAATAAATAATCTTTAAAAAAAAAAAAAAAAAAAAAAGTAGCTACCTGCCACATGGGGCTATTTAAATTAATCAAAATTAAATAAAATTTTAGTTCCTTACTAAATTTTAAATATTCTCGCTGGCCACATTTCAAATGCCTGTGGCTAGTAGCTGTCTTATTGGCTAACAGAGATATAAAGCATTTGCATCACCACAAAGGTATGTTGGACATTACTACTTTATATTATATAATATGAAGTTATTATTGGATATGTTACATATTCACTCTTACTAAAAAAATATTTCTTCTTCCACCTCTTAGTGAATCATGATATGCTAAAAGAAAATCTAACTAGTACAATTGTTGGGCTTGATATCCTAGTTCTTCCCAGAGAACCCACAAAGATTATCAATATTTCTTCTGCATTATGCCTCTGGCTTAGGGGAGCCATGAGTAGGAGGAGGGTGGACGGTGTCAGATTGTTTGCAGCTGACTTTATGTCAAGGGCAAAGAAAAATTAAATGATGTAGCCAAAGTTATAGGGTAAACCAAACAATAAACAGGAGAAAAATCTGAACTTTCTTGTGAATCTAATTTCCTTTATACAACTCTGTAAGGGAAAGAAGTTCTGATGCCATCTTTTTTCCTTATCATAATCTAATTTACTGCCTTTTACTGTAAATGTTGAGTTATAAAGAACTAAAGCATTTGATTATGATTAAACATCTAATTTACAGCCTTGGTCCTACAGCACCTCAAGGTATGCCTAATTATTTAAGAGTATCATGACTCTTTTTATATGCATCTCACCTCTTTGAAGGAGGTGGGAAGGATGCACATAAGTGATAAAGTTACAAAATCCGTTGTGGATCAACTCAGTAATAATTATTTTTGAATTGGGACCACTGTCTACTCATCATCCTGACAAAGCCTTAAATAGCCAGTTATTGCTCTCAGAAGACTTGCACTACGAAGCTAACATTCACAGAGGAAATAGAAGAAATCTTCTTAATTATCTAATTCAGATAGTGGCAAATTTTTTCTGTAAAGGACCACAGAGTAAAGATTTTCATCTTTAAAGCCATATGGTCTCTTGCAACTACTCAAACCAGTTGTAGCACAAAAGCAGACAGATTATACATAACTGAATGACCATGCCTATGTTCCAATAAAAATTTATTCACAAAACCAAGCAGCAGGCCAGATTTGGGCCATGGGCTATAGATTACAGACCCTAATTCAATTATTTATCCAGTATTGGAAACTTTTTATAACTACCCAGTGATCTTTCAGTCTCTGTTTGCATAGCTGTAGTGGAACCCAAACAGCCCATCCATCTCAGTAACAAAGTTCCTCTTTACGGTAAATGCAAAAATGCCTCCTTTTAATCACTCCAGAACCCCTTTGGTTGGTTCTGTTTTTTAGAGCTATACAAAATGGTCTTGTACTTTTTTTGTAACGGCCCTTTAGGCAGTTAAAACTGCTTTCCATGTGTCTTTATTTTAGGCTGTCAATAGTTCTTTCAGCTTATAAAGCAGCATATTTCTTTTTCTTATCCTGATCATTTTTCCCTAAAGGTGCTTCAGTTAGTGTGGATCTGGTTAGCACATTTACATAGCTACCACATATGACCAACTCTTTTGGATGCATTGCCATTGCACCCTGTCTCCCCAGTCCTCCAGCTGGCACAAACACATCCTCAAACTATGTATCTTTTGCCTTGGTTTATTTAGGAATGGAAGTGTGACTGTATTAAACGTTACCATGGTCGATTTCCATTTCTCAAGGTGTAGGACTCTTTTTCTATCTTTTATGCAATTGCCATTCCGTTCTCAATTCATTTAAGTCACAAATTTGATAAGCATGGCTTATATATATTCCCTTAAGACCTAATAAAAGTTGATTAGAACCATTCTGAAAATAGTGAAACAACAACGTGGGTTTCTAGTAGTCAAGTTCTGTAATGACTACATGACTAACTCACTAGATGGCAGTAGTTAACTTTAACTTAAATATCTTTTACAGTAGTGTGTTGACTCTCCAGAAAGTTTGTAATGGTTTCTAATGTTTTCTCAGCTGACTTTATTTTTAAATGCAGCAAAAAGAAATGTACTCCTACTTTGTGCTTGTATTTTCACTTAGAGTTCTGGTCAGATTATTCTTATCGAATTTAGAAAAGTTGTTTGCAATTTCTTCTCTGAAGACCTTTTAAGGTTTTAAACTAAACATATGTAATTTAAGTAGAGATTTTATGACACACAAATAAAATAGGGATTTGTGTTTAGTTCTGAATATTGTTATCTGTGTCATCTTTTTTCTTTAAGTGGAAAACTTTTCTCCCAGCTTCCCAATTTCTTAACCAATACTTATGCTACCTCTTTTAATAAAATATGCTTAATTTTACAGTAATTTTTCTAAGCAAAATATATGATGATCACTTGTTTAGTGGCTTAACTATTCAAATAGAATTAAAATTCCCTAAACAGCAAAATAGCTGACAAGAAGTCTGCACTCCATAACCGTAGAGTAATTCCTCTGGCCGTGACTGGGATCTTGAATTCTCACTTAGACATAGTTCAGTAAACTTAGTTTTTAGGTTTTGAAGGCCACACATGATGAAAAGTAACATATATGGAGCAAAATTGCATTGAGAAAAACTATAGGAAATAAATACTAGCCACCCCACCTTCAACACACATACCCCTGAGTCTACAGTGATTGCTAGCTGACATCCCTGAATGTTCCTGTGTCTTCAGTATAGTAACCTTGGGCCAAGTGTGGTTTTGGTATACCAACACTTCATACACGTAGGAGTGGTTTATTTTTTCCATAAATGAGAATGTGACAATTTGCTGTTTCCCCTTTTCTTGTGGACCATGGGCAGGTCTAAGAGCCAGGTATATTTGTGTCACCTTCTCAGATGGCCAAGCATCCAAAAAAAGATCCCTTGACTTTCCAAATCATTCGTTTTATAGACCTGGCAGTTACACAAGCATTTTGCTGAGCTCTCTATGAAAATCAAGGCAGAATACACAAATTAAGAAGATAGTCTTAAAAATGTAAAAAGAGGTAGATGATATTCAATGAAACTTTCAGGACAGTCTGTCTCAGCAGATCATGAAGTGTGTTTCCCAGATCTTTGAACAACACGAGCTGCCTACCAAGCATGTGTATAAAGCCAACAAACATGGTTTGAAAGTGGATATTTCTTAAGAACAGGGAAAGCAAACTTGTCTGAAGGGCCAGAGAGTAAATATTTTAGGCTCTGTGGACCACATATGGTCTCCACCCCACCCCCCCGCCTTTTTTTTAACAACACTTGAAAAACCATTCTTGCTCATAGGTCATTCAAAAAAAAAAGGCAGCAGGCAGGCTTTGGCCCACAGGCCATCATTTACAACCTTGTTATAGAAGATTGAAACCTTGATATGACCATGAAAATGTTCATAAATTTAATGTCCTCATAATTGTGAAGAGAAAACTCTTAATTTTAAAAGGCAGGGATCAACATCTGGGTGGCTCAGTCATTTGACTGTCAGAATTGATTTTGTCTCTAGTTGTGATCTCAGGGTCATGAGATCCAGCCTCTCATCAGTCTCCCTACTCAGGTGGGGAGGTCCACTTGAGGATTTTTTCCTTCTCCCTTTGCCCCTCCCTCCTGCCCATGCACGCACATGCATGCAGGCTCTCTCATGCGTGCTCTCTCTCTTAAATAAATCATTAAAAAATAAAAATAAAAGGCAGGTAAATAATAAGGCATCTTTGATCAAATAAAAGGAAGAAAAAGTAAATGTTGCCAAATTTATCTGTTGAGTCTGTAGATTCATACAATATTTTTATAGAACAAGTTGAAAATAAGAAAAGGTTTAATTCACATCCGTTGATCTAATAATACATATCCCTTAACCTGGCTTTGAGAAATTTTTCTTAAGGAAATAATTAAGAATGTATATAAAAGTAAATTTTCTTTTAATTTTTTTTTAAAGATTTTATTTATTCATGAGACAGAGAGAGGGGCAGAGACACAGGTAGAGGAAAAAGCAGGCTCCCTATGGGGAGCCTGATGCAGGACTCCATTCTGGGACTCCAGGATTATGCCATGCGTCCAAGGCAGATGCTCAATCACTGAACCACCCAGGTGTGTCCATTTTCAAGGATTTTTTGCTGCTTTCTTTTTTTTAATAGCAATGTTTTTTAGTAAAAGGAAAAAATTAGAAATCATTTGAAATTTTAAATACTCATTTACAAAGGTTAAATTCATTATTATATAAAATGCTATTCATTAAATATAATTAAGTGAAAAAATATTTTTTTTGGTGCTGCGTTTTATTTATTTTTTTTATAAATTTATTTTTTATTGGTGTTCAATTTGCCAACATATAGAATAACACCCAGTGCTCATCCCATCAAGTGCCCCCCCCCAGTGCCCATCACCCAGTCACCCCCAGCCCCGCCCACCTACCCCTTCCACTACCCCTAGTTCATTTCCCAGAGTAGGAGTCTCTTATGTTCTGTCTCCCTTTCTGATATTTCCCACTCATTTTTTCTCCTTTCCCCTTTAGTCCCTTTCACTATGTTTTATATTCCCCAAATGAATGAGACCATATAATGTTTGTCCTTCTCCGATTGACTTAATTTCACTCAGCATAATACCCTCCAGTTCCATCCACATCGAAGCAAATGGTGGGTATTTGTCGTTTCTAATGGCTGAGTAATATTCCATTGTATACATAGACCACATCTTCTTTATACATTCATCTTTCAATGGACACCGAGCTCCTTCCACAGTTTGGCTATTGTGGACATTGCTGCTATAAACATCGGGGTGCAGGTGTCCTGGCGTTTCATTGCATCTGTATCTTTGGGGTAAATCCCCAGCAGTGCAATTGCTGGGTAGTAGGGCACATCTATTTTTAACTCTTTGAGGAACCTCCACTCTTTTAACTCTTTTTGGAAAACCTCCAGTTTTCCAGAGTGGCTGCACCATTTCACATTCTCACCAACAGTGTAAGAGGGTTCCCTTTTCTCCGCATCCTCTCCAACATTTGTGGTTTCCTGCCTTGTTAATTTTCCCCATTCTCACTGGTGTGAGGTGGTATCTCATTGTGGTTTTGATTTGTATTTCCCTGATGGCAAGTGATGCGGAGCATTTTCTCATGTGCTTGTTGGCCATGTGTATGTCTTCCTCTGTGAGACTTCTGTTCATGTCTTTTCCCATGATGGATTGTTTGTTTCTTTGCTGTTGAGTTTAATAAGTTCTTTATAGATCTTGGAAACTAGCCCTTTATCTGATAGGTCATTTGCAAATATCATGAATGAGAAAGGAGAGATCACTACCAACACCAAGGAAATACAAACGATTTTAAAAACATATTATGAACAGCTATACGCCAATAAATTAGGCAATCTAGAAGAAATGGATGCATTTCTGGAAAACCACAAACTACCAAAACTGGAACAGGAAGAAATAGAAAACCTGAACAGGCCAATAACCAGGGAGGAAATTGAAGCAGTCATCAAAAACCTCCCAAGACACAAGAGTCCAGGGTAGATGGCTTCCCTGGGGAATTCCATCAAACGTTTAAAGAAGAAACCATACGTATTCTACTAAAGCTGTTCGGAAAGATAGAAAGAGAGGGAATACTTCCAAACTCATTCTATGAGGCCAGCATCACCTTAATTCCAAAACCAGACAAAAACCCCACCAAAAAGGAGAATTATAGACCAATATCCCTGATGAACATGGATGAAAAATTCTCAACAAGATACTAGCCAATAGGATCCAACAATACATTAAGAAGATTATTCACCATGACCAAGTAGGATTTATCCCCTGGATGCAAGGCTGGTTCAACACTCGTAAAACAATCAGTGTGATTCATCACATCAGCAAGAGAAAAAACAAGACCCATATGATCCTCTCAATAGATGCAGAGAAAGCATTTGACAAAATACAGCATCCATTCCTGATCAAAACTCTCCAGAGTGTAGGGTTAGAGGGAAGATTCCTCAACATCTTAAAAGCCATCTACGAAAAGCCCACAGCAAATATCATTCTCAATGGGGAAGCACTGGGAGCCTTTCCCCTAAGATCAGGACCAAGACAGGGGTGTCCACTCTCACCACTGCTATTCAACATAGTACTGGAAGTCCTAGCCTCAGCAATCAGACAACAAAAAGAAATAAAAGGCATTCAAACTGGCAAAGAAGAAGTCAAACTCTCCCTCTTTGCCGATGACATGATACTCTATGTAGAAAACCCAAAAGACTCCACCCCAAGATTGCTAGAACTCATACAGCAATTTGGCAGTGTGGCAGGATACAAAATCAATACCCAGAAATCAGTGGCATTTCTATACACTAACAATGAGACTGAAGAAAGAGAAATTAAGGAGTCAATCTCATTTACAATTGCACCCGAAAGCATAAGATACCTAGGAATAAACCTAACCAAAGAGGTAAAGGATCTATACCCTAAAAACTACAGACCACTTCTGAAAGAAATTGAGGAAGACACAAAGAGATGGAAAAATATTCCATGCTCATGGATTGGCAGAATTAATATTGTGAAAATGTCCATGCTACCCAGGGCAATTTACACGTTTAATGCAATCCCTATCAAAATACCATGGACTTTCTTCAGAGAGTTGGAACAAATTATTTTAAGATTTGTGTGGAATCAGAAAAGACCCTGAATAGCCAGGGTACTATTGAAAAAGAAAACCAGAGCCGGGGGCATCACAATGCCAGATTTCAGGTTGTACTACAAAGCTGTGGTCATCAAGACAGTGTGGTACTGGCACAAAAACAGACACATAGATCAGTGGAACAGAATAAAGAATCCAGAAGTGGACCCTCAACTTTATGGTCAACTAATAATTGACAAAGGAGGAAAGACTATCCACTGGAAAAAAGACAGTCTCTTCAATAAATGGTGCTGGGAAAATTGGACATCCACATGCAGAAGAATGAAATTAGACCACTCTCTTGCACCAAACACAAAGATAAACTCAAAATGGAAATGGATGAAAGATCTAAATGTGAGACAAGATTCCATCAAAATCCTAGAGGAGAACACAGTCAACACCCTTTTGAACTTGGCCACAGTAACTTCTTGCAAGAAAAAATAAATTTTAAACATCTAGATATATACAGATAGGTAGCTAGAGCTGTATCTAGTTATCTATGTATGAAATAATAACATCAGTTGTCTCTGGATTGTGGGACTGTGAATATCTTTTCAAATTTTTGTTTTTCTTTAATTGTTTCTTAAGTTATCTCTGCATCCGGGATGCCTGGGTGGCTCAGCAGTTGGGCGCCTGCCTTGGGCTCAGGTTGTGATTCCGGGATCCAGGATCAAGTCCCACATCAGGCTCCCTGCAAGGAGCCTGCTTCTCCCTCTGCCTTTGTCTCTGTCTCTGTCTCTCTTGCTCTCTCTCTCTCTGTCTCTCATAAATAAATAAATCTTTTTTTTAAAAAAAGTTATCTCTGTACCCAGCATGGGGCTCAAACTCATGAGACTAAGATCAGGAATTGCATGCTCTTCCAACTGAGCCAGCAAGGCATGCCTTGTTTGTTTTTAACTATGAATATTTATTGCTTTTGAGGAAAAAATGGGGATAAGATTTTTTTTAAGTCAAAACAATTTTTTAATAAAACTTTTTTTTTTAATTTTTATTTATTTATGATAGTCACAGAGAGAGAGAGAGAGAGAGGCAGAGACATAGGCAGAGGGAGAAGCAGGCTCCATGCACCGGGAGCCCGACGTGGGATTCGATCCCAGGGTCTCCAGGATCGCGCCCTGGGCCAAAGGCAGGCGCTAAACTGCTGCGCCACCCAGGGATCCCATAAAACTTTTTCTTAATTCACTACTTCAGGGGATCCCTGGGTGGCTCAGTGGTTTAGCGCCTGCTTTTGGCCCAGGGCATGATCCTGGAGTCCCAGGATGGAGTCCCACATCAGGCTCCCTGACTAGAGCCTGCTTTTCCCTCTGCTTGTGTCTCTGCCTCTCTCTCTCTCTCTCTATCTCTCTCTCTCTCCGTCTCTCATGAACAAATAAATAAAATCTTAAAAAAAAAAAAAATTCACTACTTCACTTTATATTCTAAGTTTTCCATTTCTGCCCACAATGGCTAAATAGGACTAATTCCACTATCTGAGTATTCTTTTACCAATTTCTAAATTGTTGCAACTTTATATATCTACCTCATTTGGAGTCAGGTTTGCCTTATGGAGTACCTGTGTCAATTTCCATTTCCACTTCATTTATGTTTCTTAACTTTGGGTGTGGGATTCAAATGCATCTAGGTTCAAATTGCATGTGACCTTGGGCAAGTTAATCCATCCACCTCATTTTCCTCATCACTGACATAGGGACAATGAGCCTAAGTTCATAATCCTGAGAGAATTATTAAAATGTTTTAAGATATGTGGTCAGGTGTTTAGCATGTGTTCAGCACTCAATAACCATTATCTCTAATTATTAACATTAGTCTTTGTGCTTGATTTTCAGAGAGGATTCTTATGTCATTGTTTGTAATTGTTCATATAAATTAGATCTACCTAGTTCTTCTAGTCCGTTCCTTCTCTCCCATGAATTGTGTGGAAATACTTAAATGGAGAAGTACTAGGTGAGAGAAATTCTGATTGAGCATTTCTTTCTAGAAGACAATACAGTACCACTTTTTGCCACTTTTAAAAGCTAGCTGTTGGGGATCCCTGGGTGGCTCAGCGGTTTAGCGCCTGCCTCTGGCCCAGGGCGTGATCCTTGAGGCCCGGGATTGAGTCCCACATCAGGCTCCCTACATGGAGCCTGCTGCTTCTCCCTCTGCATGTGTCTTTGCCTCTCTCTCTCTCTCTCTCTTTTAATTTTTTTTTAAGGATTTTATTTATTTATTCATGAGAGACACAGAGAGAGAGAGGAAGAGACACAGACAGAGGGAGAAGCAGGCTCCATGTAGGGAGCCCGACGTGGGACTCGATCCCAGGTCTCCAGGATCATGCCCTGAGCCGAAGGCAGATGCTCAACCACTGAGCCACCCAGGTGTCCCATCTCTCTCTCTTTCTCTCTCTCTCTCTCTCTCTCGAATAAATAAATAAAATCTTTAAAAAAAAAAATAAAAGCTGTCACAGTAATTGAAGTATTCATTTTTCAATACCCACAAAAAATTAGCAATACTCTAAAAGCAGCTTAAAAGAGACTCCATGTTTACAAACATTTTCTAATATGAGCAATTTTAAAAACAAGAATATCTTTTCCTAAAGAACAGCTAACTAAAAAAAAAAAAAAAAAAAAAAAAACAAACAAAAAAAACAGCTAACTGTTCTAAAAGCTATTTAGATGTATTCCTTGCAATATTGAGGACAGTACCAGGGATTCAATTCTTATATACGAACTGCAGAAATACAAACTTCTTCTAAAAGCTTTTAGGGACTTAGACTGAGAGAAAAAGATTTTAAATGAAAGCTTTCATTTGTTTGTTTTTAGTTTAATGAAGTGACACTTTATTTTTATATTTTAATTAAGTGACATTTTAATTCTACTCAGTGTCTGAAAGGTGGGAGGAGGTCCTTTATTTTTTTTTTTTTTAATAGTAACATTACTGCTCTTTTTGGATTTAAAGTTGAATCTTATTTGCCATACACTGTCTGAACTTTTTACATGGTTCTTAAGAAAAGTATTCTCTCTCTTCCTGAGCAAAGTACCTCTGCCAGAAAAAGGGAAGAAATTATTCTACTACTAAATAGTAGGGAAAGTAGGTAACACATAATTTCCAAAAGAAAATATAATAGACACTAAAATTTCCCCAAAGTTTCTTTTTATTAAAAAGAAAAGGAAATGAGATCACATATGGTTATATTTTCCCCTTATAAAATTAGGAAATTGAAAATGAGAATAATTAGAACTGGCAAAGATTTGATGAAGTAGTCAATATTATGCCCATTTAATGGGAATATATAGAGCCTTTTAAAGAATAATTTGGCCATATACATTTAAAACATTCATGCTTTCAATTTAGTATTCTACTTCTATGACTTTTTCCAAAGAAGGAAATCCAAATAGAGTTTTATTATATTCAAAGATATTCTTTTGGGTACCTTTCTAAAATCATGAAATTAGAAATAGTAAACACAGACAAACTAGTGAAAATATGGTACATCTTTATGATGAAATATAATATTGCCCTGACCATTGACACAAAAAAGAAAGATAGACATGCAACACTGCTATGATAAGTTCTTGAAAAGTAAACCTGAATTTTATCAAGCTTCTAACAACCAGTTTACAGGAAATACAAGGGACAGAGAAGCATGGTAAATGTCACCAGGGTGGGTACAGTCAGCAAAATCCAAAGTCTAGGAAGGTTTACAAAACAAGTTACATAGTTTATTCAACAAATAGTTTATAAGAAAAAAAATAAACAGAAGTAGGGGGAATCCACAGGTAAAAGAAACATCAGCCAACTTGTAAGAATTTTACTTGGTTTGATTCAAATAAACTGAATGCATTTAAGAGATAATTGGACAAATTTGAAAACTGTATCTGATGATATTAAAGAATTATTAATGTTTTAGTTTTGATGGTACTTTTGTGACTGACATATACAGCAATTTATAGTATGTGATGCCCAGAATTTGTTAGGTGGAATAGTGATGAGGGGCTTTAAAAGGAAGCAAGATTGGCCATGTATTGTTTTTATTTTTCATTTTATCTTTTTTTTAATCTATTGATAATTATTGAGCCAGACTATGGATACATGGGGGCTTCATTTTTCTATTCTCTCTGTTTTTTTTTTTTTTTTTAAGATTTTATTTATTTATTCATCAGAGACAGAGAGGCAGAGACACAGGCAGATGGAGAAGCAGGCTCCATGCAGGAAGCCTGATGTGGGACTAGATCCCGGGTCTCCAGAATCACGCCCTAGGCTGAAGGTGGTGCTAAACCGCTGTGCTACCTGGGCAGCCCTTTTTCTGCTTTTATGTATTGTTTGAAAATACCCGTAATAAAAAGTTGAAAAACAATGAACTTGAATAAAGAAATTTTTAGATTATTTTAAGTGAAAAAGAGCTGATACGTAGGTGAATTTCAGCTACAGTTTTAAATGCAGAGGGGAAAAAACTCAAGGGAAAAATAAAATACTATCAGTGCCTTCTTTTAGGTAGGGAGATTATACGTGACTTTTTATAGTAAAGTTATATGCAAATTTAGATGCTTGCCTTTTTTTTTTTTTTTACAGTATGCACTTTTTAATTTTGTTCATTTTGTTGAATAGTTCAAAAGTCAAATGGTACAAGAAGATAAACAGTGAAAGGAGGCAAGCCCTTCATTTCTGAATCACCCAATTACTCTCAGAAGTAACCAGTGTATTTATTTCTTGTGTATCCTTCTAGAAGATGTGTATTTGTATTCTTTATTTAAAAATGCAAATTGAGGGACGCCTGACTCTAACCATGGATGGCTCAGCAGTTGAGTGTCTGTTTTTGGCTCAGGGTGTGATCCTGGAGTCCTGTGATCAAGTTCCACATCGGGCTCCCTGCATGGAGCCTGCTTCTCCCTTTGCCTGTGTCTCTGCCTCTCTCTCTCTCTCTGTCTCTCATGAATAAATAAATAAAATCTTTTTAAAAAATGCAAATTGTAACACTATTTACTGTTCTATTGTTCCATTTAACAATGTACTCTTGGGACACTTGTTCAGTGTCTGCCTTTGGCTCGGGTCATGATCCCTGGGTCCTGGGATCAATGCTTGCATCAGGCTCCATGCTCAGTGGGGAGTCTGCTTCTCCCTTTGCCTATGTCTCTGCCTCTCTCTGTGTCTCTCATGAATAAATAAATTAAATCTTTAAAAAAAAATGTAACATGGGGATTGAGTCATATTTATACAGCAAACTGCTTCCTCATTCTTTCACAGAGTCATAACTAATGCCTTTGGATAGATATACAGGTTTCCCACTTAAGACAACACTGAAATGATTAACCCTGTGTGAAAGTCCTTTCACACATCTCCCAAGTTTTTACCTGAAGAATTCCTAGTTGTGGAATTGCTGAGTCAGACCATAAGTATATTTGTAATTTTGATAGTTTTCACATTGCTGTCTGCAGAGTGTGTAGGCACCATATTGTAAACACTGATAGGTTTTATTTGCATTGCTTTTGGGATACATGTGATTAAGGATGTTTTCAGTTGTTTAAGAGCTATTTTCACTTCCTCTTTTATGAACACTCTGTTTATAAACTTTGCCTCTTTTCCAACTGAGTTCTCAGGGTACTTTTTAAATAATTCATAGGGGTACTTTAGCATTTTGGAAATTATCCTCTTGTCTGTAATATAAATTACCAGAATTACCCCCAATTTATATTTCTTTTAACTTTGAATGTGCTTGGATTTTTGTTTTGCCATGTAATTTTCAAAAAATTTATTATCAAATTGATTTACCTTTTCTTATAGATTTCATGTACTTATGTTGTCCTTGAGATCATTTTAAAAATCATTCCTGATATTTTACACTTAAATACTATTCAGTATGAGGCTCAGGTTCATAAAACTTAATTTGGTTTCCAAGAAGCTACCCAATGTCCCACAGCATTTATCAGTTCATCTTTTCCCCACTGATTGAAAATGTCATCTTTATTGTATCTAGTTATCCGTGTGTGTGTGTGTGTGTGTGTGTGTGTGTGTGTGTGTGTGTGTTTCTAGTCTTTGCATACTATTCTGGTCCATGAATTTATCTATTAACATTCTAGTACTTTAGTTTTAATTATTATAGCTTATACTATATATTAAATCCCTTAAGGCTGGTCCTTCCTCATTATTAGATTTTTCCTGGCTCTTCTGATTCTTTATTTTTCAATATTAAGTCTTACAAATTGCTTATCTAGTTCAGTGAAAAATTATTTTGACATTTCTATTAGTATGGACTTAAATATTAATTTTAAGGAGAATTGATTTTTGATACCATCATCACATCTTCTCATTCATGATCATGGTATGCCTTTCTTTGTTCTGGATTCTTTTGTTTCTCTTGGTAGCATGTACATGTTTTCTTTACTTAAGATATTGCCACATTTTTGTAAAGTTTATTTCTAAGATTTTTCTTTCTTATGGATGTTACAAATACTGTCTCCATTATGTTTTCTGATTATTGTTTGTATATATGAAGACTAATTTTATATATATGTATATATATATATATATATTCATATATTCATTTTATGCCCACTCATCATCTTAAATTTCCTTAATGTTTGTAGTTTTTCAGTTGATAATCTTGGGTTTTCCAGAATGTAATGGTTATGTATAATCATACCATTTACAGATACCATTTTTCTTTCTTTTTTTTTTTTTTTATTTTTATTGGAGTTCAATTTGCCAACATATAGAATAACACCCAGTGCTCATCCGATAAAGTGCCCCCATCAGTGCCCGGCACCCAGTCACTCCACCCCCCCCCACCCCCCTCCCTTTCCACCACCCCTTGTTCGTTTCCCAGAGTTAGGAGTCTCTCATGCTCTGTCTCCCTCTCTGATATTTCCCACTCATTTTCTCTCCTTTCCCCTTTAGTCCCTTTCACTATTTTCTATATTCCCCAAATGAATGAGACTGTATAATGTTTGTCCTTCTCCAATTGACTTATTTCACTCAGCATAATATCCTCCAGTTCCATCCACATCGAAGCAAATGGTGGGTATTTGTCGTTTCTAATGGCTGAGTAATATTCCATTGTATACGTAGACCACATCTTCTTTATCCATTCATCTTTTGATGGACACCGAGGCTCCTTCCACAGTTTGGCTATTGTGGACATTGCTGCTAGAAACATCGGGGTGCAGGTGTCCCGGCGTTTCACTGCATCTGTATCTTTGGAGTAAATCCCCAGCAGTGCAATTGCTGGGTTGTAGGGCAGATCTATGTTTAACTCTTTGAGGACCCTCCACACAGTTTTCCAGGTGGCTGCACCAGTTCACATTCCCACCAACAGTGCAAGAGGGTTCTGCTTTCTCTACAACTCTGGGAAATGTACCAAGGGTGGTAGAAAGGGAGGTGGGTGGGGGGTGGGGGTGACTGAGTGCCGGGCACTGATGGGGGCACTTTATTGGATGAGCACTGGGTGTTATTCTCTATGTTGGCAAATTGAACACCAATAAAAAATAAATTAAAAAAAAAACTTATTAAGTCAACACCCAAGAAAGATACCATTTTTCTAATACCACTACCTTTTCCTTCTAATGACCTTAATATATTTTTAATCAGAAAAATCATTTAAAAATATGAATTTTCAAGTAGTACATGTCCCTGATATTTAGCCCTGAATATTATCCTCTTATTAAGTATAATTGGCTTCTTGAAGCTGTACATACTCTGAACATCTAAGTAAACCTTGAAAGATTTTAATGTGGGATCCCTGGGTGGCTCAATGGTTTGGAGCCTGCTTCTCCCTCTGCCTGGGTCTCTGCCTCTCTCTCTCTCTCTGTCTCTCATGAATAGATTAATAAAAATCTTTTAAAAATAAATAAAGATTTTAATGTGACCTTAAAAAAATAGTATCTAAAAAATGAGATGACTTGGATTGAAAATATTTTTATTAATGATATTTAATACTGATATTCAAATACAATATTCAAATACTGAAAAATCATTTTATTTTTCTTCAGGAACAAATGGCTATTGCATGTGGATCTCGAGCTCATTTGGAAAAAGAATCAATTGCTCAGGTGAGGCTTTCACTAACTGGCATGGATCAGCAGATTATTTTTCTTTTCATACTTATTAGCAAAAAATAAGCTTTCATATTTAATCTTATAAAAATGAGTTTCCTTTCAAAGGAATTTTTTTATTGGAAAGTTTGTGAAAGATTAGCATGTTTAGGAATTGAGTTTTTGGGTTTTTTTAATAAGTATACAAAAAGTATGTAGACTTTGACTTCAGATGCAAACAGCTCTTTTATTTATTTATTTATTTATTTATTTATTTTTTAAAATACAAGAGTCCCCATTCAGTTCTAATATAAAACAAACTTTTCTAAATGATGGATTTGTGAGCCATTCGACTTGCCTATAGTTTTTCTGACATTGGCATACTTCAAGTACTATATTTTGGGTTTCATTTAAAGTATTTTGTTATCTTTTTTTTTTTTTTTAACTTTATTCCTCTTAGAAAAGTGCTGTACTTTAAAACTAAAATTGTGACTACCTTCACCATAGGCCTTAAATTCTTCATTTTGTTATTTGTATATTAGGCTAGAAAAGCTGGAGTATATTGGGAGGAAAAAATATATTAAGGAATTATTATGTATAATTTTTAAAAAATTATTTTATTTATATTTTCACTTAAATATCTGGGTTAAATATCTGGGTCCAGTGTGTCAAGCCCAGTAATTGTCCATTATATTCTTTTTTTTTTTTTTTTTTACATATATATATATATATATAACCACACCCAACTGGTTTGTTTTATTGGAGAAGGGCATGTGGAGTTAACAACATGAGGACAATTGGGACCTGAGGTCGGGGAAGAATAGCATCCCCTCCCCATACATGCCCACTGCCCCAAATAAAAAATAACCAACTATGGGAGAGCAGCTTAGACAGTGACTGAAGTTGGGGAAGGGAACAGGGAACCCAGGGGACAGCGGAAGAGACCATGCGTGTGCTGGGAGGGCCCAGAGGCAGCGGCGGTGTGAGTAACATGAGTACGAGTCTCTGTGTCTTCCACATAGGTCTATATAAATATATAGAGAGAAGTTGTTCACTTTCCCCTGCTCTCCCCTATGCTCCGTGGGACTTGCCGCCATCCCAGCTCCTCTTTCCACATGAGGGCGAAGAGAAGGGAATGATGAGCAAGTCATCACCGAATTGCAGTCAGACCCACATCCATCAGCTTCTGGATCTTCTGTGTTATTACAGGATTTTTTAAGTGTTCGCTGAGTGCCTGAGGGTCCTTCTGCATCTGCTCCAGGATAAGCCACATGGCCGGGTCACTCATTATCTGCTGCACCTCAGGGTCAGCCATGGCCCGTCGCTTCACGTCTTTGGGGCTCTTGTGGCGGTTGTACTGGGCCATCATACAGTGCTGGTAACTGTCTGCTGCTTCCTTACAGTTGGAGTCCAGATCTAACGCCTTCTGGTAGACATCCATGGCTTTTCTGTAGTCCTTCATTGCCTCCAGGGCAGCTGCTTTCCGAGTGTACCCCTTGATGAAGGCCGGCTCTAGCTGGATACATTCCTCACAGTCCTTGAGCGCCAGCTGAAACTCCAGGAGTTTGGTGTAGCAGGCAGCTCGATTGCTGTACAATTTGGCATCTTTTGGATTCCGTCTGATGGCTTCTGTATAATGCTTCATGGCCTGGGGATAGTCCCCTTTCTGAAAACATTCATTGCCTTTGTTCTTCTCCTTCAAGGCCAGATCTGGGTTTATGTAAGCCAGCCGCTCTTGCTCCTTCAGAATTTTCTCTGCCTGTTGGCATTTCTTGAGCACATCTGGGGTCCGGTGCTCTGCCAAAGACTTGTTATAGAAATGGATGGCAGACTTGTACTTTTCTTCCTTGAAGTAGGAGTTGCCAATTCGAGCATAAGCTTTGGCAATCTGTGATAGTCCCAGTTTTCTCGCCCCACTTCGATGGCCTTCTCACAAAGCTCCCCGCATTTACAGTAGTTGCCCTTCTCGAAGTACACAGCTACTTGATTGGTCATGTAAGTCATTTTGGTGGGGTCCAGGTTCTTGGTTCTGTCATAGTGCTTCAAGGCTGTGTCAAAGTCTTTCTTCTTGTAGGCTTCGTTCCCTAGCTCTTTCTCTTTCAGCGCCTGCTTCTTATTCTCTGGAAGATCTTCTTCCATTGGCTCTGGCTTGGTGTCCTTCCTGGGAGGAGGAGGTGGGGGAGGTGTTCCAACTTCCTCTTCCTCATCCATACTGCCCAGATCCACACCCAGCAGGACGCTCAGAGTAGTCTAGTCATAATCCGGGGATCTTGCAGTTTCGTGCCCAAGTCAGATGGCTTGTTTCGTAGTTGCTCTATCAGCTCCCAGTAGGTAGGATCAGCGAGCAGTGTCCTTGTCCTGCGATCACTCTCCAATTTCTGTTACAGATTGGGCATGTTGAAAGGGTTCATGAATTTCCATTCTGCCACCCGAGCCTCCATATTCTATAAGCCCTCTTTGAGCTGAGGATTATTTGCTTTTGCTTCATGTTTTAAACCCTCTTCGTAGATTTGCTTGGCTTCTTCAAATCGGTTTAAGAACTCAAGGGCTGCAGCCTTCCTCAAATAGCCCTTGCCCTAGTTGGGCCTTAAGTCCTCTGTTTTGCAGCCATCCTCATAAGCCTTCTGGTAGTCTCCTTTCTTGGCGTATGCTGCGGAGCGATTGCTACAGAGCACATGGTTTTGGGGATCTAACTTAATGGCCTCAGAGTAGCACTGCAGTGCGTCATCGATGTTGCCCACACTCAGGGCCTTATTGCCCTTCTCTTTCAGCTCATTTACTTGCTCCATAGCCCAGCCCGGAACCCCGTTGAATCGACTCCGTCCGCTACGCCTTCCCAACCTGTCCATTATATTTTTAATAGTTCATCTACTAGAGTGGTCAAATAGATAAAAAAAATAAGGCAGTATTTTTTAATGCAAGGTCAAAATTACCTGGGGAGTTTTGTTTAGTTTTAACATGCATATTTCTAGCCAGTCCTAGACACACTGAATCAGATTATAGGGATGAACCAGGAATCTATATTTTTAATAATTTCCCAGGCCAACCTTATGCATACCAGAGTTTGAGAACTAACAGAATAAAAGGCTAAATCTTTCCCTCAATGATTCTGAAATAAGATGTGAAGAAATTACAATTTTTTTTAACATACACTGATGGCAGGGTCATAGAACCTCTTAAGGATTATGCTCAAGTGTGGAAACCTAGACTCTTAAAAAATCAGTTATTTTAATGTCTTCTAATGTAATCCAGTGTTCTCTGCCTCTGTAGACTCTTAGTGATATTTGAAAAAGGTAAGCTATTAACCATAGAGAATATCATATTCCTAGAAATTTAAAATTGAAAGATTGCTTAGAGATTAGCTAGTCCAACTTCATCAGTTTGCTGATAAACAAGGGATAAGGAAAGGAAAAGTATATGTCCAAGATGTTTACATTATTTTGTAATTATAAAACAATAAACTATAAAATACTAAATTTTAAATATAGAAAATATAAATAGATATTTCTCCTGGATGGAATACCATGCAGCCAATAAAACAGATGACCGTGGAGACTATATAATAACATTGGTGTTTTTTTGTTGTTGTTGTTGTTGTTTTTTAAAGATTGATTGATTGATTGATTGATTGATGACAGACATAGAGAGAGAGGCAGAGACACAGGCAGAGGGAGAAGCAGGCTCCATGCAGGGAGCCCAACGCAGGACCCGATCCCGGGACTCCAGGATCGCGCCTTGGGCCAAAGACAGGCACTAAACCGCTGAGCCACCCAGGGATCCCCACATTGGGTTTTTTTAAATAAGTATACAAAAAGTATGTAGACTTTACTTTGACTTAAGATGCAAACAGCTCTTATTTATTTATTTTTTAAGATACTAGAGTCCCCATTCAGTTCTTAATATAAGACAAACTTTTCCAAATTATGCATTTGTGAACCATTCAACTTGCTGTTCAATACCCATTCAATACCCAAAATATTAAGTTGTATGAGAAAAAAAGAATAAATACAGCATAATTATTTATGCAAAAATATCTGTAAACAAAAACACTTAAGACTAGGCTGGTATTTAATGGTTTTATGAATAATTTTTTTTCTTTTAAAAAAACATAATAGGAGGAAAAAAGATAATATATTTGGTAAAGGAAAAAAAGGATACGGCAAAATAGGAAGCAAGAGAGTAATTAGAAAGTTAATGAAATAATCTCTAGGCAAGAGATAGCTGGGACCTATATTTAGGTTCCAAATATTTATATGGCGGCAGTAGAAAGGAACCACGTTTTTGGTTTTGTTTTTAATGGTGTAAGTTCTTTTCACTTAGAACTTCCATTAGTTGAAAACTCTGAATTTTTCCTAGTGATAGTAGTTAAATAAGGCTGTGCTGTGGTCTAAATTTCCTTTTTATCTAGTGCTGCTTTTAGCTAGACCTCAAGGGAACTATCCCAGGATCTTTGTATTTATCATTTATTTTGTCATCCGTTCATCTGTTCCTCCATCTGTAAAACTTAGTGATTGATTTAGAGCCTTTGAAGCCCACAGAATCAGGGCAGCCCTGGTGGTGCAGTGGTTTAGCACCGCCTGCAGCCCAGGGCATGATCCTGGAGACCCTGGATCGAGTCCCACGTCAGGCTCTCTGTATGATGCCTGTTTCTCCCTCTGCCTGTATCTCTGCCTCTCTCTCTCTCTCTCTCTCTGAATAAATAAATAAAATCTTAAAAAAAAAAAAAATCTTGAAGCCCACAGAATCAGCTGCTACACTATAGAAAGGAAGGAAAACTGATCCACTGGTGAGAAACCAGCAGTTGTCTACTGCAGATGTTACACATGACTGCTGCTCTGTAGGTTTGTAGTTCAAGTAGTCCTGCTTACTGTCATAGAACCCTGCCTACCTTAGAAAAGGTCATCTCCACCTGCCACATGTGGAAGAAAGTGCAGTATGGTGTTCTCTTCCTGAACCACTCCAGGTTTCTCTTAAGGTGCTATACACAGTATAAACCTTTGCATGGTGATTAGTCTGTGGACAGTGAGGAAATTATAAAAGAATTAATGAAGATAGTGAACAGCAACTTCAATAGCTTAATTGCATAGTTTTCAGATCTCTCTATCCTGAATACTTTTAGACATATTCTCTGTTAATCCTACCATCTGTTCTACTGCTCCCTTGGAAGACAAACATGATACAGCTTCTCTGGAGTCCTTACCATCTTCAGTGAATCTGTATGCCACATGTTCTTTATAACAGTTATACCAGGGATGTTTATATTGTCTGAGTATTCTTGCACTTATCATTTTTAAAGGATTCAGAATAGAATCCATTAGTGTTTATTTGATGTCTTCAGATTTTCTTTAAAGTCTTGGCTTAAGTCTTGGGACTTCTTTGAATTTATTTTAAGATATTGAAAGTACCAGTCAGCTTTAAATTTCACCTGAATTCCTTGTTTTCATTTTATCCACATCAGATTATTATTAATATTAAAGCAGTGAATTTTTTTCATATTTTTAAATGTCTACTTCAGAGGTTTATATAATATTACTCTATGACTTTGTTAGTTTTATTGAACTAAGTCTGTTCCATAATATATTTTAGATATCTTGTAAATTTTAAGATATTTTGCAAGGTTATAAAAAGTAAAGGGAGATCTTATTGTTTGTCGTTTACCTTGTTGTGCTTTCAATATGTTAGAAATCAAATAAGGTCCTCATGTGATCTCCATGTGTTTCTGATTTTTAAAAAATAACCATTATCCTAAAGCAAATAAAAATCTTCTATTAAGATCCAAGCAAAAGTAGTCATAGAATATTTTCATCTGGTAACTAGTAAGCACACCTAAATCGCATTAAAAATCATTCAAGAATAGTTTATAGGCATTATTTTTTCTACCTTTTAATTTTAATTTTTCTATCTTTCGATTTCAATTTTTCCTTTCCTAAGCATAAATGCTCTTTTGGAGGTTTAATCAGTCAACCAGCATTTATTGGAAATATTTTATATGGAAGGCACTGAGCAAGCTGTTGTGAGATTACCAAAGTATTTTAAGATGAGGTTTCTGCCCTATCTGCTTAGAGAGGTAAGACCTATTTATATCAGAACATAACTAATAATTCTAGGTGATAAATGAGAAGTGCTAGATCCTTCCAAAAAGTTTATTTTACAGTTTACAAACATTTTGCATAATTCTTCTCCAAAGTGATGATCAATTTATACTCCCACTAGTGGAGTATCCCCAACACTCCATATCCTAACAAAAGATTTAATGCTGTGATTCTTTATAGAGTTGGCCAGTTTGATTGGTATAATATGGTGTCATGCTGTAGTTAAAATTTGGTTTTATTGGTCACTAATGAGAATGACCATTGTTTAATATGTTTATAAGGCTACTTTTCTATGAGCTACTCTTAGGTTGTGTCCAGTCTGCTTTAGGATTGTACTCGTTTTTATTTTTTATTTCTAGAGAATTCTAAAATTTTATTTTTCTAACATAGAAAGAATGGATACTACTCATTTTCAGTTACATGTACTGCAGATATCTTGTTTCACTGTTATTTGACTTTTTCCTCTTTGATATGAAATATAATAAAAACATAGAGAAATACACACATGCTTAAAAACTGTGTTTCACATACCTTACAGATAATTATTTTATTTTTCCTTCCCTTCCTGCCCTATATAATGCACAAGTGAAATTGTGGTCAGGAGGTTAAAGTGAGCTTTCAAGCCTTCTTCCTTTATTAAAAACATTTATTGAGTTCCTGTTACTGTCTGTGCCAAACAGTTGGCTAAAGGCTTGAATATTATCTCATTTAATCTTTACAATAACATTGTGGGGTGGGCATTTTCTTTCCCATTTGATAGATGAGGAAAGTAGGCTGGAAAGAGTTGAAATAATTTGCTCAAGGTCACCCTGCTAAATATTATTGCAGCCAAGATTCAAATATAGACCTGAGGTCTGCTCAGGTCAGTAGCTTTCTCTGCTTTGTTGTGTTATCACTGGTTAGTCATGGTTCCATTTGATAATGATAGAAAAAGCCATATAAATGAAGAATGATACTAAAGATTACAGTTATAAAAAGCAAGAACCAAAAGAAGGAAGGGAAATAATAAAATGAAATGGTAAATGTTCTACATAGACTCTTATTAGGTTCCCAATGTGCATATATAGTATATCATTCCATGGATCTATTACATTATAGAAAATTTTAAGAGATCCTTTTAATCCTAACTAGGAGAGTCTTGAATACAATGATAATAATGATTCATTATTCTTAGTTTTAAAGTTTGCAATATTTAATAAATAATGGAATATTAAGTCATGCTACTACTCATAACAAAATTAATTACTAATAATATGAACACTCAGGTAGAATTAAAGACTACTTAAGTTGAATATCCATTATCTATTTCTAGTTAGAAAGACTCGTTTCAGACTCCTTCTTACTCTGACTTTTGTGATATTCTGCTGCACTTCTTTGATCAGTATTCTCATTAACTAGGCATAGAACTCTAGGTTTAAATCATAGTGTTTCATTTTTCCAAGATGTTCCAGTAGGTGTCACCTTTTTTTCTTTTTTTTTTTCTTTTTTTTTTTTTTTTTTAAGTATTTATTTGAGAAAAAGCGAGCACTGGAGCATGAGTGAGGTGGGGCAGGGGTGGGCAGAGGGAGAGGGAGAAGCAGGCTCCCTGCTGAATGGGAAGCCCAGCCTGGTTCTCCATCCCAGGACCCTGAGATCATGACTTGAGCCTCAGGCACCCACTTAATTGAGTCACTCAGGTGTCCCAACTCTCTCTCTCACCGTTTTTGAAACTGAAATATATCCAAAGCACAAAGTATGTAGACAAATGAGATGCTCTCCGAGTTCTTAGCAGCCCAAAAGAGTTATGATAATCTCCTGGTAGATTAAAGCCCTGGCCTCTCACATGTACTGTGATTCTTCTTGTCTGTTTCTTCTTGAATCTTCGCAAAATGAATAGCTACTTCCCTGGTCCCTCTGCCCTGTGGTAAGGAGTAGGCATCCTCAGAGTTTCTTCACTATACTTTGCCAGTGAAGCTAATGAAACAGTGGTGTCATATGTAAGGTCTACACAGCCAATTAAATATTAAAATGCAGTTGTCTGCAGCCAGGTGTTTTCAATTGTCCTTTATAGATTAATGGAAAAGTCATTTATATTTTGGTTTTGTTTCAGCGTTCTTACTTCCGTACTCTGCTCATGTATGGGTTCCACTTTCTGGTATGGTTCCTTTGTGTCAAAGGAATCAGAGACACACAGTGTGGGTTCAAATTATTTACTCGAGAAGCAGCTTCACGGACGTTTTCATCTCTACACATTGAACGATGGTAAGTTCCTAACCAGATGTATTGGGCATGTCTTACACAGCAGCTATTCCAGGTCATAAGAAGCAGCCCTACATTCTCAGAAGGAACATTGAGGTTTAAACAAAATTGACACTTACATATGTAAAGTTAATCTATGCCTTTATTCTTTTCCTGAGTTGGATCTTGTTTTCAAAATCTCAAACTAAACACATGGTATAAAGTTAATTTATTCACTTTAATTGTGGACCGTATAGATCAAAAGGCCTGGAAACATCCTGTTTCCTTAGGCGTCTATATCTTCCTGTAAAGAAAAAAAAAGCCCATAAATATCAAAACAGAAGAGGGCACCTGTTTTCTTTTCATTCTTTCCTTTTTAGTAGTAAGTTCCTTCTCCTGCCTGTGACCAACCTCTGCATCCCCTTCTGCCTTCTTAAGAACTTCATCCTGTTCACTTACTTGTCTTGTCTTTTCCTGTCAACCATCTTTTCTTGTCTTTCCCATCCGTTTTCAAAACAAGCTTCAATTTCTCTTACCATTAAAAACAAACAAACAAAACCTCTCTCCATTGACCACCCGCTTAGTGCCCCTCCAGCTCCAGACCTCTTTTACAGCCAGCCTTTTATTGAAAGAGTGCCCTGTGTCTTCTGTTTTCTCTCTTCCCACTCATGTCTCACCCCACCTCAATATGGATTTTTCCCCATCCCTCCATCTTAGCATCTAGGGACCTCCTGTCATGAAACCGAGAGGTCATGTGATATGACCACTTACTGTCTTAATTAACCCATCAGCAGTGTTCCATACTTCTGAGCACTCTCTTGACATATCCTGGTCCTCCGGCCTATCTTTATCCCAGACCTCGCCTCAGCTCTCTGCCTGTTTAGTGAATAACACTGATACACAGAAGCTTGAAACCTTGCAGTCAGCTCTGACATTCCCCAGTTCATGGCCCAGGCCTCTTGATTTTAGCTTTTGTGTCCCTTTGTTTCTCTTCATCTTCCCCATCAGCATCCAGCACACCCATCATTGCCTATGCTGCCCAAGGAGTCTTTTCAAAACTTAAAAGTGATCAATCAAATGCACCTCTTTTCTTAAAATCCTTCCGTGCCTTCCTGTGGCCTTGAGAGATGCTGCATAATCCAGCCTACCTGTGTCTCCACATGGGACCCTTCCCTTCCCAACTTCTTCAGCTCTTCCTTAGAGCAACCAATCCTCTCTTTCCAAACAAATCAGACACCCCTAATTGTGTGCTGTTGCAGTACCATAGCCCTTCTTCACAGGTCACACCTGTAGTTTTCTTTTTATTTGCAGAATTTTCTTTTCCTCTATTAAAACAAGCTCCAAAAGGACAAGAATCCCATCTGATTTTGCTTGCTAGTATATCCCACTATCTAACAGTACCTGGCACATTACAGCTGCTCAATAAATATTGTTGGAAGAGTTAATACTTAGTATTACTCATTGGTTCTGTGGGAGTTGTGTTCATGGTGAGAATCTGAATAATTATTCCAATGGATGTTCACTTTTATAGTTTCTATAACTTTTGTGCATCTGTTTGCAAAGATCTATTATCTCCCTAGAAATAGGTGTCATATGACCACCCCCCCATAACTGTAAGAAACTATCATTTCAGAATTAAAATTCTCATACATGGTTTTTAATCTTTTTTTCATAGATTGAAAATTTTTAAGTAATGTATATTTGATCTTCAAATTCAGATACATGTTTCTGTTATGTTAAAAAATAAAATAGATTGATAGTTAATTGACTCCACAATCAGAGAATCTAATTGAAGAAGCCACTCTAGAAATAAAGCCCTCCCTCTACATTAGATATTTTTCAATCAGCTTTTGGGTCCAGAACTAGAGTCAAAGTACTAGATTCTCTGTAGTTTGAAAGGAAGTTGGGGACTGAGGGTTGAGGACATTTAGGGTTAGAGTTGATAATTAGGGTTGATAACTTAAAAATCATGAAGTTTTTTTTTTCTTTTTTTTTTTATTTTAAGGTTTTATTTATTTATTTGACGCAGAGGGAGCAGTAGAGGGAGAGGGAGAAGCATACAACCCACTAAGCAGAGAGCCTGATGCTGAGCTTGATCCGAGGACCCCGAGATTATGACCTGACCCGAAGGCAGATGCTTATTGAGCCACCCCGGCTCCCCTCATAAAGCTTCTCTTGTCAGAATTGTTCTAGCAATATAATGTCTGTTCTGTAATATAATGGCCATTATAATATAATCTGAGACATTTATATAATTTTAAATATTCTAGTAGCCACATTAAAAAAAATAAAAAGAAACACATGAAATTTATTTTAATAGTGTACTTTAACACAATATAAAAATGTCATTTCAGGGCACCTGAGTGGCTCAGTTGGTTAAGCATCTGCCTTTGGCTCAGGTCATGATCTCAGGTTCCTGGGATCCAGCCCTGTGTTGGGCTCCCTGTTCAACGGAGATTCTCCCTCTCAGATTCTCTGTGTTTCCCTTTCCCTCTGCCCCTCCCCATTGCTAATGTGTGCCTGGGCACACTCTCTCTCAAATAAGTAACTAAAGTCTTTATAGAAAAAAAATGTCATTTTGGCATGCCCTCAGTATGAAAAAATAATCTGGTATTTCACATATTTTTCTTTGTACTATGTCTTCAAACTAAAGTACACCTCCAATCACACTAACCACATTTCAAGTGCTCACTCAGTAGCCACACTTGGCTACTGGTTACAGTATTGGATATCATAATTCTAGAGTTTTGGGGGTTTTTTAAGTTAAAGAACATGCTCATACTTTCTCTTTTAAATGTGATGTTTGGGGATCCCTGGGTGGCGCAGCGGTTTGGCGCTTGCCTTTGGCCCAGGGCGCGATCCTGGAGACCCGGGATCGAATCCCACATCGGGCTCCCGGTGCATGGAGCCTGCTTCTCCCTCTGCCTATGTCTCTGCCTCTCTCTCTCTCTCACTGTGTGCCTATCATAAATAAATAAAAAAAATTTTAAAAAATAAATAAATAAATGTGATGTTTGTGTGCATGCCTTTTTAATATTTATTTGGATTTGATTAACAATAGTATTGACCTAATTTAAAATTCAGCCTCTTACATCTCTCTTTGGGGTCCAAATATGTTTATTTTGTGTAATGAGAACCACCAAATATGCATATATCAACTTGATTAGCAGTATACCCTTCACTATATTAATGTTTCATCACTGACTTTTATTCAAGCATCTTTGTCCTGGACTTAGAATCAAGAAAGACTAAAGAACAAATGTATTTCTTTCTTATGCAGCATAACTTATAGAAAGCAAGTTGCACATCTCTTCTTTATCTCCATGTGTCACCTCAGACTGGCATTTTAAGGATTTATCCCAAAAATTCATTGTCATTTTTCTCATAACTTTCAGGAAATTCAAATCAAGTAGAGTTGCTAGGTATTAGAAAACATTAAGCTACAGTAGAAAGACTGGGCAGGCATCTCTGATTCAAAATAACAGACCTGAGTATGGGTTCTGGTAAACAATAAAGATATATGTAATGTTACATATAAGTATATATATAATCTCCATCCTCAGAACTGTATCCCATCTAAATTCTTTCCTTTTAATATTAAAGTATAATTGGACTGAATTTATGGTAATTTTAAAAATGGATTCCTTAAAATGTACTTTCTCTGATGAATGCTTTTTTATTTGTTTGTTTTATTGGAGTTCGATTTGCCAACATGTAGCATAACACCCAGTGCTCGTCCCATCAAGTGCCCTGCTCAGTGCCCGTCACCCCATCACCCCATCCCCCCCGCCCACCTCCCCTTCCACTACCCCTTGCTCATTTCCCAGAGTTAGGAGTCTCTCATGTTCTGTCATCCTCACTGATATTTCCCACTCATTTTCTCTCTTTTCCCCTTTAATCCCTTTCACTGTTTTTTATATTCCCCGAATGAATTAAACCCTACAATGTTTGTCCTTCTCCGATTGACTTACTTCACTCAGCTTAATACCCTCCAGTTCCATCCACATCGAAGCAAATGGTGGGTATTTGTCGTTTCTAATGGCTGAGGAATATTCCATTGTATACATAAACCACATCATCTTTATCCATTCATCTTTCGATGGACACTGAGGCTCCTTCCACAGTGTGGCTATGGTGGACATTGCTGCTATAAACATTGGGGTGCAGGTGTCCTGCCTTTTCACTGCATCTGTATCTTTGGAGTAAATCCCCAGCAGTACAATTGCTGGGTTGGGTCATAGGGCAGTTCTATTTTTAACTCTTTGAGGAACCTCCACACAGTTTTCCAGAGTGGCTGCACCAGTTCACATTCCCACCAACAGTGCAAGAGGGTCCCCCTTTCTCCTCATCCTCTCCAACATTTGTTGTTTCCTGTCTTGTTAATTTTTGCCATTCTCACTGGTGTGAGGTGGGATCTCATTGTGGTTTTAATTTGTATTTCCCTGATGGCAAGTGATGCGGAGCATGTTCTCATGTGATTGTTGGCCATGTGTATGTCTTCTTTGGTGAAATTTCTGTTCATGTCATTTGGCCATTTCATGATTGGATTGATTGTTTCTTTGCTGTTGAGTTTAATAAGTTCTTTATAGATCTTGGATACTAGCCCTTTATCTGATAGGTCATTTGCAAATATCTTCTCCCATTCTGTAGGTTGTCTTGTAGTTTTGTTGACTCTTTCTTTTGCTGTGCAGAAGCTTTTTATCTTGATTAAGTCCCAATAGTTCATTTTTGCTTTTGTTTCCCTTGCCTTCATAGATGTATCTTGCAAGAAGTTGCTGTGGCCAAGTTCAAAAAGGGTGTTGCCTATGTTCTCCTCTAGGATTTTGATGGATTCTTCTCTCACATTTAGATCTTTCCACCATTTTGAGTTTATCTTTGTGTCTGGTGTAAGAGAATGGTCTAGTTTCATTCTTCTGCACATGGCTGTCCAATTTTCCTAGCACCATTTATTGAAGAGACTGTGCTTTTTCCGGTGGATATTCTTTCCTGCTTTGTCGAATATTAGTTGACCAAAGAGTTGAGGGCCCATTTCTGGGTTCTCTATTCCATTGCATTGATCTATGTGTCTGTTTTTGTGCCAGTACCACACTGTCTTGATGACCACAGCTTTGTAGTACAACCTGAAATCTGGCATTGTGATGCCCCCGGCTCTGGTTTTCTTTTTCAATAGTACCCTGGCTATTTGGGGTCTTTTCTGATTCCACACAAATCTTATGATTATTCGTTCCAAGAATGCTTTTTTTTTAAATCAGTGTTATGCATGTTAATAATTTAAAGTCAGTTCCATAAGGCTTATACTAAAAAAATCATTGTCCCTTCCCCCATCTCCCTTCTGTCCCCAGTTCCTTCTCCCTAACTACAGCCACTTTGAACTCTCCGCTGTTTCTTTGTGGAATTTGCTTTCATCTTCAGAATAATGGGTTTGCATAGTCCTGTCTCTCTTCAGTTTTAGATATTACCTTCCAAAATAAATCAACTGATAGATATGTAATTAGTTCTCTTAAACGCCTGTACACGCTCCACACCCTGCTAATACAGTTTCTAAATAATTTGTGGTTGGATCACTACTGATTGGTATAGCTGTGTAAAGATAATTCATATTTGAGACATACTGTGCAATATGATTATTGTACTTTCTGTTTTCCTGAAGATAATAAATATCTGGAGTTTCTATCCACTCCTTTACTATGGACATGTCACTTAGGCTCCCACTCTATGAGGAGTAGAAAATATCTCCCTATACGTTCTGATGCACCAGATTATGCATCAGTGTCACCTTTTTCTTGAAGACGTCTCGTCAGCTCTCACCTTTCTAGTTCTCTGGCCTGCTGCACAGTCCCTGTTCTTCCTTTTCCTTGGTTTGCACCCCATTGCAGTAGATTACATCCTCTGTTAAACTGCCAAAGCATTTAATAAGAAACCTGGAGATACTGTGTGTGAAACACACCTTTAGTCTTCCCTCACATTTGCCTAATAGTTAGCTGGAGAAAGCATTCTAGGTTGGAAATCATTTTTCTTCTGGATTTTGAAAGCATTGCTGTATTGTCTTTGGCACTCGGTGTTTCTGTGGAGAAGTCCAATTCCGACAATAATCTAAATCTCAATTCTTTGTTTGGTGTTATTCCCATCCCCCTTTGGAAGCTTTTTCTCCACAGTGTTTCAAAATACCATGATTTTGGGGACTTAATGTGGCTCTTTATCATGCATCTTGTTAAGTTTGCAGTAGCCACTCTAAATCTGCAAGTCCATACTCTAGTTCTGGGAAATGTCCTTTAATCATTAAATATTTCTCTCTCTTTTTTCTCTTCCCTCTTATAAAACAGATGTGGAAACTCTATCCTGATTAAATTTGTATTTCTGTTATCAGAAATTATAATTTTCTACAACTCTTTTGTTTTCCAGTATTAATCTTTTAACCTGTTCTTGTTTCATGACAACAGCATCTTCCATTACTTAATGTATTATTTAAAACTTGGACATTTTTTCTTTCTACATTGTTTCTGTTGCTCCAATTTTTTTTCCATATTTTCAATCATTAAAATCTATCCTCACATGTGTATAGTATAGTATAGCTTCATCAGAAGCAGTGTGCATGGTCAGAGAACTCTGATCAACTGGTAGATTTTACTGCAGACTAAGTAGTGGGGCCACTTTGTGCGGTAAAATCCCAACTATCATTATCTTTGGACTGGTTGTTTTCACTAAAGTGGATCTCTCGATTTCCTGCCAGGGAAGTATGAGCCCGGCTGCCAGCATTTACAGAACCAACTTGAGCAAAGGAAAATCTCAGAGATTTTCTGTGGGCCCTCCCTTGTAATGCCCCACCTGCACCACTTGCAGACATCACTTGCAGAGAAGCTAGTGATGCCTAAGCCTTGAGGGGCACTCTGCAGTACCCATTCATCTGCTTCTAGGCTTCTCCCATTGTCACAATCTACTTTTCTTAGTTGCTGGTTGACCAACTACTTTCCAAGTTTCAGATTTTTTTTCCCAATTTTTAAAATTATTTTCATTTCTTCTTTGTTCTTATGTGTTTATTCCATCACTGTTGTTTTAATTTTAGGGGGGTTTCAGGAGGGAGCAGTAGGATATGTGTATGTCTGCTATGTTTAACAGAGTATCAACACACTCTTTGTTCTTAAGGAATGTATCTGTGAGGTCACAGCTATACCAGGAACTGAGTAACAAAAGAAAACAGTGGCTCTGCCTTCCCCACATCTGCAAAAACACACAAAGGTTGAGACGCCTGGGTGGCTCAGTGGTTTAGCACCTGCCTTTGGCTCAGGGCGTGATCCTGTAGTCCTGGGATCAAGTCTCACATTGGGCTCCCTGCATGGAGCCTGCTTTTTCCTCTGCCTATGTCTGTATATCTCTCATGAATAAATAGATAAAATCTTTAAAAAAAAAAAAAAACAAAACAAAACACTAAGGCATCTGATTTGGAAATTAACCCTTACACTGTTTCTGTACAATAGTATAAGGCTCTATGCAGAAATACTTGGTATGTTACTTATGTTTGCTTTGGTAACAGATTGGTCTCTTATAATATGATGTGAACGATACATTTTTTTTTAAGTAAACATCTTCATGTCTGTTTTAAAATGTTAAAAGAGGATAGAGTAAAAGTAATAGTAATAATAGTAGAAGGTGAATAGCCCTTTCAGTTTTTTGTTAATATAAATATAATATAATATAAATTCAATTAATTAGTGCTTTTCTTCCCCCACTCCTTGTGTTGTTTTACGTCTTTGATAAGTCACTCTATATGCTGATATCCTTAGAATACTTAATAATCTTGTTTAGATTATTGAATATCATTAGAACTAATTCAGCCTTTTAGGTATTGTTTTGTTTTGTGTTAAAGGAGAGGGTTAAGGGTTAACCAGGCTTAATATTCAAATAATTTCCTCCTTTCTTGAGTGTCCCATGCTAGTTAACAGAACTTATATGCAATCTTTTTAATAACACAAAGAAAGCTTTTGTAGATTGTTTTATCATCTTAAGTAAATATTTTATTAGGATAAGAAAAAGAATTAAGTGCTTTAAAAAAATAGTTTTCATAGTGAATTATATAAATACTTGGGATTTAAACTAGTCACAGAGTGCATAGTAGTAGTTTTGTGGCCAAGAAAACAAAGCTCCCAAATTCAAGTTTTCTGGGAGGAAAATCAAATAGAAATGGATTTTAGGTATTTTTTTGTTTGTGCTAATACTTTGAAACCAACCCCTGGAAGTCTGAAGTGTATTCCCTTGCAGTCTAGAAAGTGAGGGTTGGGGCTTGCTTAACGGGCACAAGATGAAAGCAAAACAGTAAAGGACCCCAGCGCTTTTGGTTTGAAGAGCATGAAGGAGATTTAACAGGTAGTGGGGCTTCTCTCCCTGAGCTCACTGCCAGTGAGAGAAAGAAACTGGCTTCAGAGAATTTGTAAGTGGAATCCAGGAGAACTTCTAAGTCAGGATTCAGAAACTTTAGGGGAAGCAGATTTCACCTAAACCAAGGGGTAACTGAGGAGGAGCTTTCAGAGCTTTCTACTGGGAGAAGGAAGGATGAACTGGGAATTCAGACTAGAAATTCTTTTAATGATTAAGTTAAAATGAGACAATATATCTATTCCCATGTATATATTTGCTTATACCCAAAGAGCATTTCAGACTAATCTAAGGTGGCTTTTCACTTTCCACAGCTGGCAGTACTGTCTTGCCCAGAATGGCATGGGGAAAGGAAAAGGAAAAGACAAGGCCCTAAGCAACCCTGTATTTAAAAAAGAATCCTTGATCCTTTGATGGTAGAGAATGTAATCAAGTTACTCTAAAGTGACTGACATTTCTCCAAGAGCTGCTTAGAGTTCTGTTTTATCAGCTCTCTAAATCAGTTGAAAATGCTATCAATTCTATACCTTCAGCTAGTTAAGCCTGGGATTGAAAACCATCAATCTTGAAAATTTGCATGATTAAATCTTCTCTTACAGCCCAATTTTACCCCTGGGAGCTTCTGAGTTATGATAGGGACACCATATTTCTCATTTAAATGTTATGCAGTGACACACTAAATTATTTACCTTGAAGCTCCTGAACTACTTAACCTTTTATTTGACCTTCTAAGAATCTGACTTTCAGTTTTACTATATAAGCTATATATCTGCTTTATAAGTTTCTTTAAAACATGTCCAGGTAGAGATTTAATTACATTCTATTTCTCTTTTTAAGAATAAAAATCAATATATTTTCTGTTTCAGGGCTTTTGATGTAGAATTACTTTACATAGCACAATTCTTTAAAATTCCAATAGCAGAGATTGCTGTGAACTGGACTGAAATTGAAGGTGAGTATATTTGTTCATGTGGCAGCTGATACTAAGTGGTGGTGGAGGTAGGTAACAATACAGTTGTAAAGTTAGCTGGCTGCCCCCATCAGGGCCTACTCAACTGACTTGACTGAGAAGGGGCAGTTCCATAGAGAGTTCTGCCTCCTAATCCCCTCCATCCTCTAGATGGCATCCTGCCTTCTCTATCCATGCAGTCTCTTCCTGGGGTCTTCAATAGGCCTCCTACCCGGCCCATGAAATTCAGTAAAACTTCTACAACGGACAGGATCATGGCAATCTAAGGCTAGAAACAAGCTTGATTAAGTCTTTTGAGATAAATTTTGTTTGTATCACCTTTCATTTATTGTCTTATTTCATTACTCAGTAGGTATTGAGTACCTATAAGCCACCATGCAGAGCAAAATAAGGAATTATAGTTGTTTTTACTCCAAATGTCCATAGTCTGTTCAGAGCCAATCTTTAACTGGTACCTGTACATATATCCAAAAAATGTGAAAATCTCTAAGATCTCTAATAATGTGAAATCTATCATAATTCTTAATAATTCCTGTTTGAAAAAGCTTAGCTTATAATTTATAGAACTGAAAATATATTCTAGTTTTCCCCTTTGCTTACCTTAGAATGCATCAAAATTAATTCATAGTATGGAAGCAGTTAACAGTCAACTGGAGACTTTCAGAGTCACCCCTCCCCAGCTGAGCATGGCTTCCACTTAGAAAGTAGTTCTTATAGTATGCCATTATTGTTCTGGAACCATGAATGTTTAGGGACAGGAGAAGATTAAGAACTAGTCTGGGAATCATACAAACTATAGAGTCTAAAACAAATTCAAACCTCTTGGAATCTTGCTGAATCAGTTTAACTTAGAAAAATCTAACTACTCTCCACAGTAGCGGCCTAGGTCAAAGGGGATTCAGAAGCTGGTAAAGGATTGCTCAGACTTGTAAGGATCTGATGTGTTGATCTGCGCCCAGCATAGACTCTATGGGAAGTTGAAATGGGAAAAAGTAAAAATGTGTTTCGTATTTACATCATTTGCTCATGTGCATTTCAGAGACAGTTGTGTATTACTTTTTGTTAATGGACACTCAATGTGTAGTTTTCTGTTAGTCATTCTAGAATCCTTGCCCATATATACTCAGTCCCTCCTCCCTATAATAGGACCATATGAAATCTCCACAATTTAGATCATTCCCAATTTCATTTAACTTCCAAGATGTTTTGTTTTTGTCATTAGTGAAACCACTCACTTCAGCTTTGAAGATGTTTAATTCCTTTGTAAATGATGCAAATAAAATTAAGATGGATGAGTTAATTAACTTGACTGAGGTAATCATTTTACAGTATATGTACATAAGTATATATATGTGGATATATATATCCTTACATTCTGCACTTTACATTTATTTCAATTTTATTTGTCAATTCTACCTCAATAAAGTTGGGGAAGAAAAGAGAGAAGAGGAAGAAGCTAGCATATTTGGGTTTAAATCTAGAAAATTGTTGGTATTTTGATCTTCGCCATGACACTTTACCATCCAGCACCCCAGTTACCCGACCTGCAGTCTACCCTTGACTTAATTAAAAAAAACAGTTCCACAGGATAAAATCAAGGAATACAAGCTTTTAAAACATGCTCCAGGAGGCAGATCTCCTGTAGTCAACTGGGCTTGGCACACTGCCATTTCGCAACCACTGGACAAGATGTCTTAGCTAAAATTGTTTTTCTTTTAGCTGATTGAGAGTCTTTAGTAGAATTAGAATAAAAATTGGGTTTTTGTCTTGGATTTCTTATCCCAGATTATTAATTTATATTATGTATGGAAATGTACCTACTTCTCTGCAGTACATGAAACTGAAAAGTAGCATGTGAAACATGAAAATTTTCCTAAAAAGTCATTTTTAAATGTACAGATGGAATTAAATATATACATAAATATATGCATACATACATAATATAAAAAGTAAATTAAGGTAACCGGAAGGTCACAAAGGTCATGTAAGACTGAATATAAAATATAATTTTAATTTATATATTTTCTCCAGAGTTTAAGTTAATTCGTTTTTAATTATTTTTTAATCATAGGTTCTAAATTAGTTCCATTTTGGAGCTGGCTACAAATGGGCAAGGATCTACTTTTTATACGACTTCGGTATTTGACTGGTGCCTGGAGGCTTGAACAAACCGGGAAGATGAATTAGGTTATTTGCCATCTTTGTATTCTTATGTATCAGTGTCTCACATTTCATTTGAAATTAAAATTTTAAATAAACCTGGAATAAACATTGTCTGCCTTTTGGTAATTTTAAATAATTAAATGCCATAACTCAAAATGCTTATACCTCTTTTGGACCAAAAAAATATAAGGTATTTGTAAGTCAGATTTTCTTTTGCTATAGCAATTTTATGTATTTAGATTAACTCTCATTGTGATTCTGAGAAATACAACTTTTAAACAGAAGAGAGAATCTTACTCTAAAGTACCTGCATAATTCTCCCGAACTTAAATATAAACCAAAATCATATATCTGTGCTCAGAGATTTAAAAATCAAATTAACATGTTTAAATATATATAAATTTATCAATATTAAGTCCATATTTCAACTTAAAAAATTCTAAGAAATTATATATTAAAGGACATAGGTTCTGTCACAAAGGCCTTCACTTGCTTAAATGGTCTCTCTCTTGGCAACACCTTGCTCTTGAGTTCATGTTATTAGAAACTAAAAATCCTTTATTAAAAAGAAAGTTTTGGGGGCACCTGACTGGCTCAATCTGTAAAGCATGTGACTCTTGATCTCAGGGCTGTGAGTTCGAGCCTCCTACTATGTATAGAGATTACTTTTAAAAAAGAGAAAGTTCTTGTAATATTAATAATTGTATACACTTAACATCAGAAGCCTGTTTCTGAGATACTATAAAGACTAATATGGGGCGCCTGGGTGGCTCAGTTGGTTGTGTCTGCCCTTTGGCTCAGATCATGATCCCAGGGTCTTCAGATCGAGCCCCACATCAGGCTCTGTGTTTGGTGGGGAGCCTGCTTCTCCTCCCTCTGTTGCTTCCCCTGCTTGTGCTTGCTCTCTCTCTGTTGAATGGATGGATAACATATTAAAAAAAAAAAAAAAGACTAATAAAATAGCAATTATAAAATAATTTACCCCTAAAATTCAGAATTAGATTTCCTGATGTTTTAAAGAAACTAATAATAATACCTAACATTTATTCAATGCTTACTGTGTGCCTGCCACTGTTCTATGCACTTAGTATATAATAATTCATTACAATAGAAGAGGAAACTGAGGCATAAAGTGGTTACTTAACCCAAGGTCACACAGCTAGGAAATAGTAAGAGTCATGATTCTAGTCCATGTAGTCTGTCTGGATCCAAAGCCTACGCTCTAAGGACTATGCTACTTGAGATTCTGAAGCTATGAAAATTGGAAATATCAAAAAGTTTCAGAAGTACCTTAAAACATTTTAAAGACAAAACTCAAGTGAAAAAGTAAATAAGCTGAAAAGTGATTCCTCCCTGGTTTCAACAACAGTAATATGATCATATCTGCAATAGACAATAAGAACCTTGAATACAGAAACCATTTCTTACTCAAATTAGAATCCCTAGCACAGTGCTTAGCCTATAGTAGATACTGACTGGTGATTAACTGAATAAACAAACTTAATTTACTACCAGATTATTTTTTTTTTAAGATTTTATTTATTTACTCACGAGAGACACAGAGAGAGAGAAAAAGGCAGAGAAATAGGCAGAGGGAGAAGCAGGCTCCATGCAGGGAGCCCGATGTGGGACTCGATCCTGGGTCTCCAGGATCACGCCCTGGGCTAAAGGCAGCAGTAAACTGCTGAGCCACCCAGTCTGCCCTATTACCAGATTTTAAGAGCATTTAAAGTCACTTAAATGAAGAGAACAAAGCAAGGCTTATGCAAGTAGAAATGATAGAAAGCCAAGAGTAGAAGAATGATCATGAACATTTACAAGAGTTTAAAGTACAAACCCAAGCCAAAAATAAGATCCTTAATGAAACTATACTAAAAATAAAATAATTTACAGGCATACTTCATTTTATTGCATTTCACATAGTTTTTACAAATGAAAGGTTTGGTCACCCTGTGTCGAGCAAGGTTCAGTGCCATTTTTCAACAGCATTTGCTCAATCCATGTCTCCATCACATTTTGGTAATTCGCACAATACCTCAAAATTTGTCATTATTTATTATGGTGATCAGTGATCATGACTCAATGAAAGCTCAGATGATGGTCAGCATTTCTTAGCAATGAAGCAATCTTTTTTTTTTTAATAATAAATTTATTTTTTATTGGTGTTCAATTTGCCAACATACAGAATAACACCCAGTGTGAAGCAATCTTTAAGGTGTGTATAACTTTTTTAGATTCAATGCTATTACACACTTAACAGACTACAGAGTAGTGTAAACACAACTATTATATGCACTGGGAAACCAAAAAATCAACGGACTTTATTGCAATTTTGGCTTATTGCAGTGGTTTGGAATCAAACCCATGATATATCCGATATATGCCTGTCGACATATGCCTGCTAGCTTGCTCTTTGCAAGCTAGCATAAAAATGCATATTTGAAGCATATAGGAATTCTGAGGGGGAAGTATCAATACTTTTATGTAGTTCATCCATGAATACTATTAAGATAGGGTTCTGGTATCCTTGATGCAAATTCACCTTTCTAAACTCATTTCACCTAGGTTAACAGCATAGTGTAGAATCTGAAGCACTCTGTGAGAAAAAAAATGTAGTTTGACTTGTTGACATTACAGAACCTGCTAACAATATAACAAGCAGCTATAGCAAAAGTGAAAATATCGGCTACTATTATTTTACCTATGTATAAGAAAGTTTGATAAGAATTTTACATGCATTAGTTTAGTCTGATCAAACAAATGTATCCTATAGGAATAATTACCCACACTTCAGAAATGAATAATTAGGCTTAGGCAAGTAATTTGCCCAAGGTCCCACAAGTAGCCAATAGTTGTACTTCTAAATAAAAGAAAGTATAAAGGATAGTGGGACATGATTAAAAATGAGAGGACAATCTTATTATAATCAGAACTTGACCATTTATTTTCTACCTTCTGACTTATTCTTACAGAATATTTTAATACAGAGTTTGTTTGACTTCAGATTCCATCTGGATGATAATGTGTTGACATCTGTAATTCCATTCTCTCCATAGTTATGCACTTCTGCCATTCATGGTTGATTTTCCAGTTCTATTTTCCACTTTCTTTATTGTTATAATTTCCTTCACAGCAGACACCTTGCCTTTAATTTGTGTCTACACACATTCTAAATTGTGATTATTCAATAAAGTTTCCCAAAGTAAACAGATAATGCCACCATTTCAATTTATTTGTCAAAAAAAAAATATATGAGTGAGTTTATCCACTTTATTGACAGCTAAGTCCCCTGAAATAGTAGTCTGGTAGGATGCTTTGTTTTTTGTGCAATCTCAAAATCCGTCAAATCTACAAATTAATTATTTCATTATGTTAATCCAATAAAGGACTCTATGAAGTGATACATTTATAATTCACTGATTTTATTTTTTTAAAAGATCTTATTTATTCATGAGAGACAGAGAGAGAGAGGGAGAGAGGCAGAGACACAGGCAGAGGGAGAAGCAGGCTCCATGCAGGGAGCCTAACATGGGACTCAATCATGGGACTTGATCCCGGGACTCCAGGATCACACCCTGGGCAGGAAGGCAGGCACCAAACCGCTGAGCCACCCAGGGATCCCCTAATTCACTGATTTTAAGTAAAACTCCAGGTAGTATTTTGATGGTCACAAAAAAGCAGATTTGAACCCATGTAGGTGTTCTTTCTGTACACAATACGAACAGATAGATATATAAATACATAGATTAAAAAAAAAAAACTCATCCCAGGATCACTTAATACAGTGATAGAGTGCACTACATGTGCAAGCAAAACAGATCCTATCCTTGCCTTCTGAGAACTTTGCATTTTAAGGGCACGATGCCTGCCAATCCCACCTGTAGAACCACATGCCTGGAGGCACTCAGCCTGTCTTCTATTTATAAACCCACGCCTGCTCATAAGTCAGTTGTTTGGAACTCATAAGTTGTTTCCCATGAAAACAATATTAGAAAAGTATGGTTAAGTCCTTACAGCAGTCTGAAACATGTATAATAAGTCTATAATATACCTGAACTACTCTGTACTAGTCTGCAGTAATACCTGACCGTGTTTTGCAATGCTATTTCTGTGGAGAAATTGTTTTCCATTTTCCAAGTGGAAATGCCAGAAACTGTCTCTTCCCACAGCCTCTAGGAATCCCAATGAAAAGTCAGGCACATCAGCAGTGGGTTTAAACCTCACTGAAGCTTCTGCAGACACTGGGCAACTTCCCCCACCTAGGAGGGTCGGGGTAGAGCAAGGGCTTCCATGGTAATCAGCAGAAACCTGCCTCCAGGTTTCTTCCATCAAAAGGTAGTCCTATAGAAAAGACTACATTAGTCCTACAGAAAGGACTGAGGGCAGAGAAAGGACCAAGAGTGACAGCGGTGATCTTTATCTGAAAAGTATCACAATGCACCTCAGAAATACTCCTGGAAAGTGAAGTTATGTATACTACCTCTGACCCACAAATGTTTACATTAACAAGAAAATGGGCATGCATATGCAATTGTGTGTGTAATATATGTGTGTATGTGATGAAGGTAGAGGGTAGGTGATTGTCAATGCAACTCATTCCACTATGAGTGCAGGAACAGGAAAACCTAGGCCTCAAAATACATAGTGCCCATAAATATGCCCCAAACACACACTAGTATATGAATTTAAATTTGAATCCTCCAAAATAAAATTGAAGAGAAAGTACAAGTCCTTAAACTAACAATGTGTACACTACCAAATCTTTAGAAAAAGATGGGATCCCTGGGTGGTGCAGCGGTTTGGTGTCTGCCTTTGGCCCAGGGCGCGATCCTGGAGACCCGGGATCGAATCCCACATCGGGCTCCTGGCGCATGGAGCCTGCTTCTCCCTCTGCCTGTGTCTCTGCGCCTCTCTCTCTCTTTGTGACTATCATAAATAAATAAAAATTAAAAAGAAAAAGATTATTTTGGGGGAAGCTTGGTGGTGCAATTGGTTGAATGTGTGGCTCTTGGTTTTTACTCAGATAATGATCTCAGGGTCCAACCAGTGGGGAGCCTGGTTGGGATTCTGGCTCCCTCTCTCTCTGCCCCTCCCACAGTGCTCTCTTTCAAATAAATAAATAAATCCTTAAAAATATATATATCTTTTATAAATAACTCATTCATTCTATCATTTACTCAGTGAGTACATACATATTGAATGCCTAGCTCCCAAGCATTATTGGATGGATTTATTATGTAATTCGGAGGAAATCACATTTAAAGGTGTCTAATCTCGAACAATCTACTTGGAAAGAAAGTGTGAAGCATTTACATAGCAATTCAAGTAATGTAAAAATCAAGGGGCCAGATATGTTCTGAGGAAAATTAAATCTTTGCAGTTGAAAATTAGGAAAATTTTCCCTAAATTATTATATTTCTATAGGACTCTCCATGCATGATGTACAGCTTCGATAGAAGTAAAAACACCTCCATCTGGGAAGATACTTTATATCCTCCCAGTTCCTTTTGCTCTTTGTCATTCTTCCGAAATAAACTTAGAATAGCAGTCCCACTCATTTATAGTGTTAACTGTATTCCTTGAGATCTAAAGAAATATTTTCTTAAAAGCTTTAGTGGAAGGGACAGCTAAAGCTAAAGCAGGATAATTGTTCTACGACCAAAAAAAAAAAAAAAATTAAAGTAGCAAGGTGAAATAAATGTACTCTATTCTCTCTTGCTAAGCACAAATAAAACCCCTGGACATTATATATAAAAGAAACAGAAGTAGATTCTGAAAGATGCAAGAAGAAGGCAGACTGTCTAGGGACCTTGAGACATACAGAAGGACACAGTGGTGACTTCCTTACGTTTTCTTTTTGTCTCATATATCTCAGACTTGTAGGAGAAGCAGTCACTAAAAATGCTAATGGGCACAGGCAAAAAAAAAAAAAAAAAAAAAAAAAAAAAAAATTCCTAAAATGCCTCTCTCTCTTGCCAAAAGACCATGAAAGGAGCAAGGTCAGCAAAACAGAAAACCTTCAGACAGTAACTGCTCCCTTCCAATCAAACACTACAGAAAACAAATGGTGACCCTAACCTTGCTGACAATAGCAAAGGCTAAATGGGGAGCCTAGACTGGTACCCTCATGAGGCTATAATAAGGCACCCAAACACCCTTAGCAGGGTGAAGTCAGAGAATGCCACGTAAGGAGCAGGACTTTCATTCCCACCAGCCAGTGATGAGTCCTCTACCTTATGACATAGTGGAGATCACCAGAGGAGCCTCTCTTCCACTCCCACACCCTCCTCACAGAGTAACAAGCTGCTTTACCTCCTCCTCACTGACATGGTGTCAGAGAAGGCATCATTAACTCTAGTGATCCAGCAGTAATAAAGGAACCCTCACAATGAAGACCATGTAGCCAGAACTCCCATTCCTCCAATAGTAAAAAATAGCCTCTCTTCCCTTTGGTATCAATAGGGGCCAAGTGGGGAATCTGTACTTCTACCTCCACCTGACAATATAAGACATGCTCCCCCTTCCCTTGTCAGAGTAGTGTCAGAAAAAGCTAGCTAATAAGAAAGGTTTAAATGAGGGGCAGCCCAGTGGCTCAGCGGTTTAGGGCCGCCTTACAGCCCAGGGTGTGATCCTGGGGACCTGGGATCGAGTCCCACATCGGGCTCCCTACATGGAGCCTGCTTCTCCCTCTGCCTGTGTCTCTGCCTCTCTCTGTCTCTCATGCATAAATTTAAAAAAAATTTTTTTAAAAAAGAAAGGTTTAAATGAGATCCAGGGTCTACAAAAACAATTTTTTTTTAAATGTCCAGGTTTCAAGAGAAAATCATATGTCAAACAAGGACCAGAAAAATCTTAACTTGAATAAAAACAATCAATAGATGCCAACACTGAGATTACAGAAATGCTAGAATTATCTGACAATGTTTTTAAAGTAGCCATCATAAAAATGCTACAATGCAATTATAAGCATGCTTGAAACGTATGAAAAAACAGAAAGCCTTAGGAAAAAAAAGAAAGAAAAGAAAAGAAAATCTCAGTGGAGTAAAAGAAGTTATCAAAAACTAAATGGAAATTTTAGAATTGAAAAACACAATAAAATAAAAGGCTTAGTGGATGGCTCAACAGTAGAATGAAGGCGATGAAGGAAGGAGGCAGTAACCTGAAAGATAAATAGAAATTATTCAATCTGATCAAAAGAAAGACACTAAAATGAAAAAAAAAAAAAAGCCTCAGGAACCTGTGAAACTATAAAAAGATCTAACATTTGTATCATCAGAGTCCCTGCAAGGGCTGAGAAAGTACTTGAGGAAATGGCCAAAAATTCAAACTTGGCAAGAAACATAAACCTACAGATTCTGATTCCTTATTGGATAAACTCCTCAAAGACACATAATTAAACTTCTGAAAACTACAGACAGAAAAACTCTTGAAATCTTGAAAACCACCAGAAAAAAAGATGGCATATTACCTGTAGTGAGGAAGCAATCAGAATTACAGAATTCACCATCAGACATCATGGAGAGGTCAGAAGGATGTGGCACAATATTTTCTGAATGCTAAAAGAAAGGAACTATCAACATAGTTTCTTATACTTAGGGGAAAAAAATCCTTCCAGTATAAAGGGGAAATTAAGACAATCTCAGATGAAGAACGAAAGCTTAGAGAATTTGGCACCCACAGACCTACCAAAACAATGGCTACACAAAGTTCTCTAAACAGAAAGAAAGCATCAAAAGAAAGAAACCTGGAACATTAGGAAGGAAGGAAGGAAGATTATGGTAAGCAAAATACTGGTAAATACAAAGATTTTCCTTTTCCCCTAGACTTTTAAAATTATGTTTGGTGACAAAGACAAATATTATAACTATCTGATGTTGTAAATGTATGTAGAAGAATATATAACACAATTATATAATTATACATAAAGGAGTATAGAGGGACTAAGAACAGAGATTAGATTTCTGTATTTCCTTCTAACTGGTAAAATAACACCAGTGGGTTGTGAAAAATTATGCATATACAATGTAATATCTACAGCAATCACTAAAAAAGCTATATATACATATATTCAAAAAGACTACAAATAAATCAAAATGGAATTTTAAAAATTGTTCAAGTAACCTATAGGATAGCAGTAAAAGGAAACAGAGAAAACAAAACAGAACAACCATACAACAAAAAATATAATAACAGACAAGTTCTAACATATCAATAATATGTTACATTAAATACAAATGGTCTCAATTCAACAAATAAAAGACAGAGATTGCAGAGAGGATTTATAAAACATGACCCTACTGTATACTATATACAAGATACTCACAGCAAATATAACAATTTAGACATAGCTGAACTAAAATAATAGGAATATATATATCATATAAAACTGAATCTAAGAGGAAAGCAGGAGTGAGTATCATATCAGATAAAGTGACTTTAAATCAAAAATTACCAGAAACATAAAGGAACATTATATAAAAATAATAAAAAGATTCAACATACCAAGAAGATATACAAATATTAAATGTGTATGCCCCAAACAACAGAGTAACAAAATATATGAAGCAAAAATTGATAGAACTGAAAGGGAAAACAAATAAATTATACTTAGAGGCTTCAATATTCCTCTCTCAATAAATGATTTTTCAAAAACTACACATAAAATCAGCAAGAATATAGAAAACACCACCACCAACTAACAGGATCTAACAGATATTTATAGAAAACTTCACCCAGAAACAGCAGCTATATATTCTCTTCTAATGCTGATATTGAACATATATCAAGTTAATCATATCTTGGACCATAAAGGAAACTTCAACAAATGAAAGAATTGAAATCATATAGAGTGTACTCAACAATACAACACATGAAACCAGAAGTTAATAGCAGAAACAGAACAGGAGAATCTCTGCCCAAACATTTGGAAACTAAACAGCACACTTCCAAATAACGCATGGGCCAAAAAGGAGGTCTCAAGGGAAATTTTAATATATATGTGAATGAAAATGAAAATAGAACATAATAAAATCTGTGAGACACAGGCAAAGAAGTGCTAAGAGATAAATTTAAAGCATTCAATGAATACATTAGGAAAGAGGGAAAGTCTCAAACTGATAATCTAAGTTCCCACCTCAACAACCTAATATAAAAGCAGAAACAAAAAACAAAAAACAAAACATAGTAAGCAGAAGGAAGGAAAGAATAAAGATCAAAAATCAATGGAATTGAAAACAGAAAAAAAAATAGAGAATATCAACGAAACAAAGATCTTCTCTGAAAGGATCAATAAAATTGGCAAGCCACTGTTAAGAATGACAGAAACAGAGAGAAGACACAGCTATGAGTATCAGGAGTGAAAGAGAAAGTATCACTGTGGTTATACTTTAATATCACTATTAATATTTAACATTTAATTGAATAATATTTGATATTTAATAATTATTTAATGAGATACCGCTCTTATTAAATATAATGCTGTAGTGACCCTACAGACATCAAAAAGATAATAAGAGAATACTACAAACAACTCCATACACATAAATTTGGCAACTAAGATAAAACAGACCACTTCCTTGGAAAAACACATAATATAATGCACCAATGAAACAGATCATTTGATTAGTTATAGCCCCACACTAAAAGGAATTGGATATGAAATTTAAAAGAAAAATCTTTAGACTACTATATTTTCACTAGAAAATTCTACCAAACATTAAAAAATTAACACCAAGTCTACATACTTTGGTCTAGAAAATAGAAAAGAGGGAAACACTTCCCAATTCATTTCATGAAAGATTACCTTGATATCAAAACCAGACAAAGAAAATGCAAAAAAAAAAACAAACCCCTACAGAACAGTATTCTTCTTGAATATAGACACAAAAATCCTTAATAAGACATTAACAAAATTACTTTGTATGTAAAAATAATTACGCTCTATGATCAAGTGTGCCTTATTATAGGATGCAAGGATGGATCAATATTTGAAAATTAATCAATATAGGAGCATCTGGGTGGCTCAGTGGTTGAGTGTCTGCCTTCAGCTCAGGACGTGATCCCAGGGTGCTGGGATCAAGTCCCGAATCCGGTTTCCTGCAGGGAGCCTGCTTCTCCCTCTGCCTATGTCTCTGCCTCTCTCTATATATCTCTCATGAATAAATAAATAAATAAATCTTAAGAAAAAAATTAATATAATACATCATGTTAATGGGATAAAAAAGAAAAAATATTTGTCAATTATTTCAGAAAAAAATGGAAAGTTTGACATCCATTCATGATAAAAACTCTCAGAAAAACAGGACTAGAAGGGAACTTCCACAACTTGATAAAGTGAATCTGCATCTACAGATAACATTAAATGTAATAGGGAAAAAATTAATACTTTGCTCTAAGGTCAGGGACAAGGCAAGGATGCCCTTTCACCACTCTTATTAAATATAATGCTGAAAGTTCTAGTCAATGCAATAAGGCAAGAAAAAGGAATGTAAGTGAGAAAGTAGGAAATAAAACTGTGTATATTTGTAGATTATATGATCAATTGTTTATATAAAAACACTCCAGAGAATCTTTAAAAATAGCATCCTACAACTAATAAGTGAGTTCAGCAAGGTCACAGGATATAAGATAAACATTTATTAACAATTTATTTATATATACTAGCAGTGAACATATGGACACTGAAAGTACAGACAACAAAAGCAAAACAGAAAATATGTCTACATCAAACTTTAAAGTTTCTGTCATCAAAGGAAATAATCAAAAGAGTGCAAAGGCAACCTACAGAAAGGGAGAAAATATTTGCAAATCACATATCTGATAAAGGATTAACATCTAGACTATATAAGGAACTCCCACAACCCATCAAAAAAGCCCAAATAGCCTTATTAAAAAATGGGCAAAAGACTTGAATAGACAATTCGCCAAAGAAAATATACAAATGGCCAGCAAACATATGAAAAGATATTCAACATTAGTAAAATTAAGAGTAAGACGAATCAAAACCACAATAAGATATCCTGTCACACTCATCAGAATGACCACTATTAAAAGAAAATAACAAGTGCTTGTAAGGATGCAGAGAAATTGAAACACCTGTGTATATTATTGGTGGGAATGTAAAATGGTCATCAATGATTAAACTCAGAATTATCATATGATCCAGCAGCCCCACTTCTGGGTATACACCCAAAATAATTCAAAACAGGATCTCAAAGAGGTATTTGCACACCCATGTTCACTGCAGCATTATTCACATTACCCAACAGGTGGAAGCAACCCAAATGTCCACTGACTGATGAACTGGGTAAAGAAGATGTGGTATATACATACAACGGAATATTATGAAGCCTTAAAAAAGAAGGAAATCCTACAATGTAGATGAACCTGGAGGACGTAATGCTAAGTGAATAAGTCAATCACAGAAAGACAAGTACAATAATATACCACTTATATGAAGTATTTGAAATAGTCAAAATCATAGAATGTAGAAAAGTGGTTGGCAAGGGTTAGGGAGGGGATTTAGTGTTTAATGGCTATGACTGTGGAACACCAAATCCACAAAATGAAAAGTTATAAAGATCTCTTGTACAACAACGTGAATATACTTTACTTAACTGTATACTTAAAATGGTTAAGAAGACAAAAATTTTTCAGTCTTACCTAGTCTTACCAAATAATATCTTACCAGTCTTACTAAATAATATGTTACTAAGCAACAATTGAATTGAATGGATGAATCTGATTAGTTCCAATATTAACTTGCACCCATATCGTATCTGCTCACTTTTCAATTCAACTTCAAGTTCCAGGAAGACAGTGAGGTGTAGTCACAGGTTAAACGTCTGGGCTTTGGAGTCGGGCAGACTGGAGTTTGAGTTCTGAGTCAGTTACTTGGGGACATTTGGTTATGCCTCAGATGTCTCAACTGCAAAACAGGATAATTCCCATCCCAAGACATCATGCGGGTGAAACAAGATGATGTGCATAAAGCCTAACCTGGTCCTGGCAGGGAGAATCTCACAATAAGAACTAGCTTTCACTCTTTACCACCAAATCAAGATGCTTTATGACTCCCTCGTTGCAATCCCAGAATGCTTATTTGGTGATATTCTTATCTAATAATGTTATTTTGTCTACGGCCATACCAACCTGAACGTGCCCGATCTCGTTTGACTTAATAACATTACTTTTCCTATTTATCCAACTAGTTTGACAGTTTTCTTAGGAACTCAGGTTTTCATACATAAAAACCTCAAGTATTCTGCACATAGTAGGCATTCTGGACTGCCTTTGCATTGCGTGCCTCCATCAGAGCTCCTGGCCAAGGGGGCTAAAATGCAGCTGCACTCTGCTACAAAGCTGGCACCCACAGGGTTGCATCTACCCAGACTGTGAGTATGGGAGGGGTTCTCTGGCTATGAGACAGTGGTCATTCATATTCACTTCCCAAGGATGTAGCTGAATTTTGCTTCTGTGGCGATTCCCTGACACCTCCCTTGTGCCTTCACCCCTAAGTGACACACTGAAGTTGTATGATAATCATTGATACGTGTCTTTCCTAATGAGACCTAGTTTCCTTAAGACCAGTGCTCTGTGTCCACGTGACTTGCCCAGGCACCTGTGCTCAGGAAAGGGTTTAATACTGGTTAATGACTGAATGATGGCTTGAAGAAAAGTTCAAGAGGGAGTCAGAAAAAGGGCCAAGTTAGGGCAGAACTACAGATGAAATATATGAAAGAAACTAGAAGTGAAAGGGATGTGTAGGCAACAATTCGTAGTTGTGGTTCTGAGTGAAACGATTATAATGCTAGAACAAACATCAGGTACAGCAGATGCACAGAGCAGAATCTTTGTATGTATGGATGACTACAGCCTTTATCATAATCATGTCCTATGTTGAGCATATATAACAAGTGAAAAGGACAGATACTCTCTCATGGGTAAGGACACACCTCCTAATACTGTTCTCTAGGCTATAGTTGCTCATGCTGCACCAAGTCCTTGCAATTCAGAAAAGGGAGAGCTTAGTTTCACTGTGATTTTCAGGTCTTGCACCAAAATTTTATTGAAGGTTCCACCAAATCACAACCTGTGACTGAGTCTCACCCCTCATATGATTCCCATTACATAGTTGTTTGGTAAAATTTCTAACAAGTGTAACATTGCAGCTAATCAAGAAATCAAGAGGAAAAAAAATCAGCAGGGTCTGGATTTCTTATCACAAGGATAGTTAGCTTCTGAAAAATGGAGTGTCAACACTGGGCCTTCTTTCCAGGAGTGGGTCTTTTCTCCTTGGAGCTTACCAGATCTTATTGTTCTTGTATACAATGGATGAACTTTCTATACTAGGTTTCAGGAGTAAATGATAGGAACTGCATAAGTGACAAGCTAACTTTTAGGTGCCAAAATTTCTTGGTATGTAAATGATAACGTACAGAAAAAAAAAAAAAAAAAAGCAAACAAACAGACGACACACAAAGAATCTGCAAATCCAAGTCCTGCCAAGAGCCAAGAGAATTCTGTGAACTTAAAAAGATTCCATGCCAGAAGCATGAGCCAGCATTGCAGAGGTTATAATTTCTTGCTCTGCATTGTGTCCTCTACATCATCTAATGCACATACGGAAGCTGAAATAGTGACTGGCCATTTCTTTTCTCAATAACATTAAAAACAAAACAAAATCAACCTTGTGAGCCACAAGGTATTAATTCTGAGGACCTAATCAGTTTACTTGTCATAAAGTGCACATCAAGCCCTATCTGGAGCATTTAGCAGTCCAAACGTTTCCTGGTGTTTCACACCCATAGCAGTTTCAATCCTAACACCCGACCTGGAGCAGAGATAGAGGTAAATGGGTCAGGTGTAGGACTTAATTAAATTCGAGTTTAAGGTTCAAACACAAATGCCTTTTCATACAAGGTCATTGGTCAATCACAACAGTATGATAATGCAAAAATGGCATCTGCCAGGGCAAGAAAGCACAGTGCTTTCAGAAGTAGAAAAAGCAGTTAAATTGGAAGCCTTGCATTTACATTTCAGGCATCAGGGCCTTTTGGAGGTATGATTTTTCTATACATAGGAGCAAAAGGAATACTGTCCTCTTGATGCTCAATGCTATGTTTTCCGTGAAGGGCTACTGGCTGATGGGGAACATCAGTATGTTGAGGGCTTTTCCTAAATGTATTGAGTAGGTTCCCGGAGTCCACAGTGACCTCAAAGAGCAAGCTGCCTAGGGCGTAGCCAGGCCCTGAGGCAAGAAGCTGGTGCATTAACGTTGCTCAGCGTCCACAGGGTGTATCTTTATTAAGTAATATTATATATCATATGCTAGGGTGTTAAGCAAATAAATATACATAAAGAAATGAGAATCCACATAACTACATGACTAGTTTTTACCACCACTAACCACTTACAGTGATTAGGTTTTCTTCTGCCCGTGCCGGTGCAAAACCAGTTGCTTGGTGCTGCGGATGGGGGCAGTGATCCCTTTAGCGTGAAAAGCGGGTAAGGAACGCACGGCAGGTAACGGTAACCGTCGGGGCCCGGCACGTGTCAGAAAGGGTGGCTGCTGGGGGAGGGAGGTCCACCGCGATCTGCTGTTCTGTGCCTCCAGTTCTGGCAACGGCCCTCCCGGCCCCAGGCTCCAGGCGGACACAAGACATCTCGGGACTGGCGGGGCGGCGAGAGGCGGGGCGGCCGGGGCCTCCATCAGCCGCCGAGGCTAGCCCGGGGTCCCGCAGGGGCCGGGGCCGGGGCCGGGGCGGGGGGGGGGGGGCAGCGCGGGGCCGCGCCGAGCGCCGCCGCAGCAAGTTTCCGCGCACGTGGCCGCGGGGCAGGCCGCGCTCCCCCCGCCTCGCGGGCTCCCGGGGCGGCGGCGGGGCGCGCGGCGGCAGGCGGGGCGGGCCCGTGCGCAGGGCTGCTGGCCGCTTTCCAGGTCGGCGCACTAATACGGGCGATGAGGCTTCGCGGCTCCAGTCTGACTGACGCCGGCTGGGGCCGCCGCCGCCGCAGCCGCTGTCTCGGTCCCCGCCGCCGCCGCCGCCGCCGGGCCCTGCAGCCGCTGGGCGCGCGCAGCCTCGCAGTGAGTGCGCGGCGCTCGGAGCGGGCGGCTGGGGACCCACGGCGGGGGCGGGGGGCAGCCAGGCCTAGGGTGGGGGAGGGAGCAGTGGCACCGCGGGGACAGGTAAGCGATGCCCTCCCGGCCCGCTCCGGGCGAGCGCGCGCTTGTGGTGTGTGTGTGCGTGTGTGCGCGCGTGTGTGCGCGCGTGTGCGGCTGCGTCGTTCCCCGGGGAAGTCTCGAGGCCCTTCGGTGTGTGACTCGGTTCTTTGTACTCTGCATCCCCGCGGTTCTCGGTGGAGCCTGTGTGGGGCCGGGTGGGGCCGGGTGGGGCCGCAGGGGGCAGCTCGGAGCCTTGGCGGCGCGCCCGGGCCGCGGGCACCTGGGACCTGCGGCAGATGCTCGTCCCGCGGCGGGGGCGGGGGCGGGGGCGTGGGGCCGGGGCGGGGGCAGGGATGCGCGCTGGCCCCGGGCGGCCGGGCCGGGCACCGCGCGGCGGTCGAGCGCCGGGGACGGGCGCCGGGGACGGGCGCCGGGGACAGGCGCCGTGGACGCCCAGACTCGGAGCTCAGCAAGAGCGGGGGGCAGTGGAGCAACCGGAGTGGGGGCGGTGACTGTGACTCAGCCGGCCTCGCTGGCCTCCGTGTCCTGGGCTCTCTTGCTCTGCTTACCTTTGAGACACGCGAAGCGGGAAGAAAAAAAAAGTCCGGAATGTTGTTGGAGTGTCTCGGGCCGGCGCTTGGATCGTGTGGGGAGCTGCGAGGTTCCCTCCCTCCGCCCCCATTCGGTGCCCGCCGCGGGGAGAGGAGGGGGCGAGGCGGGGGACAGACGGGAGACTCCCTGACGCCAGCCTTGTGAGCGCAGGGAGGAGCGCGAGGGGAAAACACTTTCACGGGTGGCTAATCGCCGACCCTCTTCCCTTCCTATTCCTTCCTCCTCCCACCCTTGACAGTGGAAATTTCAGACGATAATTTAGAAATACTGCGTTGACTCGTTTCTGGGTTGGGAGGGGCACTCCTGAGACAGAGCCTGCAAAGAATGCAAATCTAGTTTCAGAATAAAATTGCTTGTGAATGATCTACCCGGTAGTTAACAGCGGGATGCACACGCGCAAGATGCTGTGGGCTGCTTTTAATGGATCCAGTTTACAAGTGCATTTCAGTGGTTTGCCGAATTTCTCGGATGATCTTTTGCAAGTGTGGTTTTTGCAGGAATAACTGTAAGGATACATAAGGATAACTGTAAAGTCATAAGGCATTTAATAGTGCCACCTCCTTGGCCATTACTAAGCAGAGCTTTTGGGGCATCCCTCTGAGTGAGTGAAATGTTCACGCTCCAAATCTATCTTCTGCCTCAGGAGTCCTGTCGGTGTGAGGGAATGCCATGGGATGTTTATATTTTAAAATAGCGATCTATGTTTAAAAAGGAAGTAAAAGTAAAACCCAAATACATTCTCCTAACTCCAAATTCAATAAGTGAATCTTTCTATGCTTGTAGGAAACCATGAACAAGATTTTGGACTGTTTTCAAGTTTGTGGTTTTCCAAGACGGACACTGCAGATAAGAAAATGATGTAATAGTTTATAAATAAGGGGCATTTTTAAATGTAATATGACAAAAGTTTAAAATAATAATATATCAGAAAAATAACATTTAGTGATAATAATTGCCTTCATTGATGGCAAGACAACTGTCTTTAGCAGACAGCCCTCAGCCTCTTAATCTATTCTGACACAACCAACTCCCATTTTTATGCTTGACTGGCTATCTTTGTCCCAGTTGTTTTATGCTTCAGCTCTGTGGTTTTAAGCTATGTTTAAGAGAGTGCCAACATATTCTTAATCTGAACAAACTCATTTTTATCAGTACAGTGTTTACTGAAGATCAAAGGTATAAGCAAATTTTAGGTTAAACGCCTAAGAACTTTATGATTCTCACATCTTTGTGAGATATCATCATCAGTGTCTTAACGTCAGCATGAACTATATGACTTTTCTCCCTCTAAAATATTTTTCTCTTATTTCTATATCTTCAGTTAATGGCTAATCAGAGAATGTTCACAGATGTCAACTACTACATCCCTGATTGCTCAAGACATGGTATGAGAAAGAAGAGCTTTGTTGTTGTTGTTGTTTTTAACGAAACCTTGCCAAGGATATCTATCAGTAATAAACAGCAGGCAAATTTGTTTATCCTTTCTGTCCATGTGGCCAGTTGAAGGAGAAAAGAAATCTGTCGAGAAATTATTTCATAAAGATTGAAATATTCGTTTTAGGTGTTGTGGATAGTTTAATTCCGATTAATGAGAGTTCAGTTTCCTTTGCCAGATTGGGAGAGCTGATGTTTCAGGAGTGGTCACTATGGCACTTAGGCAACTAACTAGTTTATATCTCACATTCCTTTTGCAATAAATAAAACAGCAATTTCATCATATTCGCCTTTAGTAAGTCAGAAATAGTACTTACCCGCAGACTGTACTTTGCTTTAAGGGAAAGTAAAGGTTATGGAAAATTAAGATCTTTTTTTTTTTTTAATTTGCAAAACATACTAATTACATTTTAAACCTGAGTGCAGATTTTGTTTATTGCTTCTAACATTTGGAGGGGAATTCAGAAACAGAGAAGCTTCCAGAATAAAAGAATAAATATAGCAGTACATTGAAAGCATGAATCTCTTCAAATAGTTGTAATTCTAGGCTGTTGGATTTATATTTCCTTGGTTACTGTTGCTAGTGAGTTGAAAAGTTATTCTAAAGCAAAAAAAAAAAAAAAAGCAAACGGTAAATTCATAAGTAGTTCTAATAGTTTGAGCATGCTTTATAGAGATTTTTTTCTGTTAAGCTGGTGAAGGTCCATGTTATGAGTAGTCCCATAACAAAAAATAAACAATTACCCCTTGGCAATAAACTAACTTTTTAAAATAAATATTCCTGTAAATTGTGTCTCAAGAAACGTGTGCTAACTAAAGTTGTTAAGATTTCACAAGATCTGTTAGCATTAAAAGCCATCATACCCGTGAAAGCTGGGTGTTAATCTTGCCAGTGGACTGCATCGTGTCACTTCCACCCCAAACCATCCCAAACACTCTGCACTACTCTCCTTTGGTGGCAGCCTCAGGCTGACCCCAGACAACTTTTCCGGATTTATCTTCCCACTCCTTCCATATTTTATGCTGTCATTAAAATAATGAATTATAGTTTCCTACACATGCCCAGGCTTCCTTTTCTCTGCATCTTTACTCATGCTAAGGCCTAGAATGCCATCCCCTGCTTCCCAACCTAGCATTAGATCCTTAGATTATCTGTGTCTTCCTCACATTCTATGGCCCTGTCCAGGTGCTGCCTTCACAGAACTTTTTCTGATGACCCTGGCTTTGGTGTGTTCTCCTTTCAGCTGCTATGGCTCTTTGTATCTTCCACTCTTGCCACATCTCATCTTAAGTTACTCATGTGCTCATTTATTTCTTCTCATCAGTCAGTGCTTTCAAGATCTGTGAAGGAAGGGACCATGTTTCATCTATCTTTTTCATTTCTGTAATGCCAATCGCAGTGTCCAGCCTAGTGCTCAGTCAATAAATATTAATTAAATGACACATCTTTCACTGAACCCATGGTTTTTCCAGAAATAAAATCTGTAAAAGAGTTTCCCCCATACAGTAGGTCTCAGTAGCCCATCTTTCCAGAAGCCAATGTTGAACTTAAGCTGAGGTCTTTGTTCAGAGACTGTGGAGAGCTAGCTCTGAAATGCCTCCAGTCTAGTTGAACGTCTTCTCCTGAATATTGTGGCTGAGCATTACAGTCAGGAAAGCTTATATGATACTCTTATTGCATTAGCAATTTTCCATATCAGATTCACTAAATACACAATGGAAAGCATTTAGGAAAAAAAAAACAGATTTTAATGTGATACGGCTACCACAATGAAACTCTAATGTGATTCCACCGAAAATTGCTAACATGATATGCTGATCCCTCTCCCCCACCCCAGCCAGATAAAAATTGATACTGTTTTTAGTGTATATATTTCAAACTATGCTCACAAAAGAAAAAAAGACTGCTACTGAGATGAGGTGTTTTGGTCAGGTTGGATGTATAAAGGGTCTTCTTATCAGCCTTTTCAGAGAGCTGAATCTCCCTCTGTGCCTTGCTCATTGTGTTACCAAACAATACTAAATCATTTCTTAAAATGCGTCATATTCTGTTAAGTGACTCATAATTAATAGAGATAGTATAATGTAAAAATATAATTTGTGTATAAATATCATGCCTCTATAATACATTGAATTTTACAGTTTTAATTGGGAAGTATGATCAACTCAAAACCAGTTTTCTAAGAATCAAAGAGACTCTGACATAAAATTTAAATTCAAAACTTAAAATGAAATGCAGAAATAGTAAGAAATGAATTATAAATGTGTGTGTAGAGCTTTGTTATCATTTAAGAAGTCATAAACACTGAAAAGGGGGCTCCTGGGTGGGTCAGTTGATTAAGTGTCTGCCTTTGGCTCAGGTCAGATCCTGAGGTACTGGGACTGAGCCCTTTGTGTTGTAAGGGGCTCTCCGCTCACTGGAGGGGGGACTGCTTCTCCCTCTTCCTTTGCTCCTCCCCCCTGCTCATTTTCTTTCTCTCTCTCTGTCTCTCTGTCTCTGTCTCTCTCTCGTGCTCCATCTCTCAAGTAAATAAAATCTTAAAAACATAAACACATAAAAGATTTTGGTTCTTCCCCTTCATGTTCTAACTCATATTTAATTCAAAGATAAAAATTTAACCCATAAAATAAATGTAAGGAAGTCCTACAAAGTTCTGATTTTTCCTGTAAAGACAATTTTGATTCTCTTTCTGGGGGGGGGAAATACTAAATATCAGATTTTTTCTGTCTCTGTATTCTGATTACATAATATCATTGGTGGAATTGCTTTGGTATATGAATTGCCTCTTGGGGAAATTTAATATTTGAACACTTTCTTTTCCCCTTTTCAAATTTAATTTTGAAGGACTCTAAATGGAAAGCATGGATTCCTCAGTCATGAAATGGGTTTAGTGCAAAGCAGTCTTTGGTTTATAAACACTGAGATTACTAGGGATGAGCATTCATCCCAGAACTCCAGTGAACTGGAGAAAACTCTAGTTTTCTACCATTAGACAAATTATCTGTAAAGTGTACGTGTGCTTTGGGAGCCACCCAGACGTGTTGACACTGGAGATTCCTTCTGAAACAACCTAGAGAGAGGCTTTGGGAGAAGTGGAAGTATAAACACTCTGTAAGTAGCAACAGCTTAGATTCACTCACTGATCCTGAGAGTGCTTCCTCTGCTGGAGTGGGCCATGAGTCCACTTTATCCCAACCCGCTTTAACTCCAGGAATATCATCTTCCACGTGGCCTAAAATTTTTCATTTCTAATCTCTTAAATTGCTCGGAAGCTGATCACACGGAGATTTGCTTTGGTAGTGTGTATGACTATGATTTGATTTGATTTGACTTGATGACATGCAGAAATTGCGACATGGGTAGGGTGAGAGATAGATCCAGAACTGTAGTTTGGGACAATTGATCAGAAGCCTAGAAGGATTTGTCCTAAGTACTTGTGGGCTGTGGAGGCTCTAAGATCAGATTTGCAGATTTTGTTTTTTCCGGGAGAGTTTGATGGATGGAAAAGTTCAACTGAAGTGCTGGGAGTTACTTTCTGAATTCTTGTATCTAAATTTAACCGACTTGGGAGCCACACACTTTAGAAAATAACTCGGAAAAGGATTCACAGATTCTAACGGAGTTTCCCATCTCATGGTAGAATATTTGACTTCTGTTTATGCTTCATTATAAATTCATTGATCCATATTGTTCTTTGTCTTTGCTGGGAATCACACAGGAGGGAACTGGAGTTTGGCTGGAGTAGGAAGGAGGAAGAGTTCATTGAAAACTTTGTGCATTGGGGCAGTTGCGAGGGTTCGAGACACCTTAGCTTGGGCAAGCTTACCTGTGCCAAACGCTTACATTGCTTATTTGGGCTGGTGTTAGCAGTATTAGAAGCTGCCTGTATCAGGAGCTCAGAGGACCTCAGTGGCCTGGCCGGGGAATATATCAGCCCTCAGGACACTGTTTTTCTGGGAAAATGAATTCCAGTTTCCAAATGACTACCCAGAAATTGGCACAACTGGGGCAGCCCTGGTGGCCCAGCGGTTTAGCGCTGCCTTTGGCCTGGGGTGTGATCCTGGAGACCCGGGATCGAGTCCCACGTCGGGCTCCCTGCATGGAGCCTGCTTCTCCCTCTGCTTGCATCTCTGCCTCTCTCTCTGTGTCTCTCAAGAATAAATAAATAAAATCTTTAAAAAAAAATTGGCACAACTGGCTCATAAAGTGGTACTGCCAGTGATTAATGGTTATGATTAATAATATGAGTGATTATTGTTACAGTTATGATTAATGGCTGTGATTAATGATGTGAATGACTATTAGAAGCCTGTGAATGTGGAAGATGAGAAAATGTGTTAAAGCTAAAAAAGATTTTAGTTCTTCTGTGGTTTTCTTTCACTTGTTGATGCATTTATATCATTCTTTCCCTATTTCTTGGTGGTAGTAGAATTTCATTTTTAGGAGCAAGAGTTAGATCAGGTGTTTGTCAAAGAGAACCCTTGTGTTCATAAATGCTTCCCTTAGAGCTTGTTGGTTGTTTTACACAAAGCAGTCATTAGGTGTTGGCAGTGTTTGCAAATAATGGCAGGTCGGTGCCTAGGTGTTATTTCAAAGAGTGGCACTTCTTTTCTGTTGTCATTGATCTAAGTTGATTGCAAATACACATTTTTAATTTTTTTCAAAATATTGTCTGGATTACGTTTGGGGTTTTAAAATGTGATTTTGTGCATGTAGTAATTGTGCTAGAAAGTAAGACTTACAAATTTGGAGGTCTTATATAGGTCACTCATTCAATAATTGTTTATTCTGTGCCTATTATACTTACACTGCCTATGAGGCCCCAAACTTTAAGGACCATATAACAAAATAAAGTACCAAAGGAAACAAAATCTTGATCTCCGGGATTTCATAGCCTAATTAGAAAGAGAGGTCAGGAAAGCAAATATCAGAATATGTATCCAATGTTATTTATGCAAAAAAAAGTAATCTGTTTGGATTTCTCTGTATTTTTCCTGGTTAGAATTCCATTTTTACTGCATGTGAGTTTTGAGTCACCCTTGACAAGGATAATTACAATAGTCCCATTTGGAGCTTAGGGCTCTAAATAAAAGTGAAATACAAAATCGGAATAAAGGTTCCTGCAGTAAATCCTTGTTTAGAACTGAAGGATGCTGAAGACGTCCCTGGGCCTAAAATTGTACTACTGTGTCTGTCAAGAGGAGAGCCTTTGCTTCTCTGGTTTTTCCCCTTACCTTCTACTGGTTCAAGAGTGAGTGTGCATGGCTCCCCCCACAAAAAAACCACCCTTGACCATTTTAATATCAGTTATAATAATCTATCACCTGTCTGGCAATAATGTGTTTAGATTTCTGTCTCCCCTGTAGACTGTGATATCAGAGAGGGACGGGACTGTGTCTTATCTTAAAATACCAGTACCTGGCATTGGTGTCTGGCTCATCATTGATACTTGTTACATTTAGTTTCTCCCTTCAACCACCATCCTGTTTCTTCCCTAAGATACTTTGGTGTTTTGTAGGATAAGGCAGAGGAAAGGATAAGGAGCTTGGATTTTAAATCTGTAGGCAAGAGAAAACTTAAATTTTAGCCTGTGGTCCAAAGAGAAATACTAAAGGATTTGAACAGGAGAATCACATCATCAAAGGTGAGTTTGAAAGAGATCGAAGACAGATGGTTAGATTAAGGAGGGCACGTGATGTAACAGGCCCTGGGTGTTCTATGCAACTGCTAAATCACTGAACTCTACATCTAAAACTAATGATGTTACTATATGTTGGCTAATTGAATTTAAATTTAAAAAAGAGATTGAAGAAAGATTGAAGTGGCATGGTGCTTCTAAATGGCCACATCAACACCTAGGGAAGTTGGTGAGATGGTGGTTGACACACCATCTCCACTGCTTCACGAATGCTTTTGACAATTAAAAAGCTGAACTGGGATCCCTGGGTGGCGCAGCAGTTTGGCGCCTGTCTTTGGCCCAGGGCACGATCCTGGAGACCCGGAATCGAATCCCACATCGGGCTCCCAGTGCATGGAGCCTGCTTCTCCCTCTGCCTGTGTCTCTGCCTCTCTCTCTCTCTCTGTGACTATCATAAATAAATAAAAATTAAAAAAAATAAATAAAAAGCTGAACTTCCCTAAACAGTGATTCATAACACAGTTATGAGTGATTCTCCTCCATCAGTTTATAATCACCACCACTCAAGCAGCCCTTGGCCAGGAAATTCAACCTCCCACAATACACACACATCAGTAAAACTTTAGAAGTTACCCACACACCATTTTTTAAAAATTTTAAATATTATTTATAGCTATTTAGCACTTTGCAGGTATTCATATACAGGTTAGTGTTCTATATAACAATGCTGTAAGTAGAAAGATTGCTAAATGCACAGGAAGGAGGGAGTGCATTATATGCTTCTACTTGTCAAAGGGATTTGTTATACTACATCAGCAAAGCGATGGGCTGTAGGTCAAAAGGTAGCCTAATTATATAGGGCTTAATAATACAGTAGTGAACGTTATTGATGAAACTGGATTTTACCTTCATTCATCCAACATTTATTGCATGCCAGACATAGTGTTAGGCAATTCAGACCACTCTGTGGCGTGGCCTGTGGCTTTCGTAAGGAGCTGAGTGTGTCTCTGGGGAAAACAAATAACCAATGTAAGGAAGCCAAGTGTCATTGTGCTCTCCTGAACGTATATGGTAGGTGCTGTGGAAGCCAGAGGAGCTGTGGAGAGCTGATTAATGCTACTGCCTTGGGCTGCGGGGAAGGTTTCCAGGATGTAGCTGCACACAGGTCTCAGGGCAGAGGGGAGGCTGTGAAGTACAAAAGGAGTGAGGATTGATGAGACTGGGAATGTAATCTGAGGAGAAAGATTGTGAAGATCCCAGTTTGAAAGTGATGCTAAAGCATTAAATCTTACCCAGGATACTGTTTTTGTTTTTTTGTTTCCTTTTTTTTTTCATGTAAAATATATAAATGCATGCCCATAGTAAAAATCTGGAGATGAGGGGAGGGTGTTGCCTGGCTGGTTTAGTCGGCAGAGCATGCAACTCTTGGTCTCGGGGGTTGTGAGTTTGGGCCTCACACTGAATACAGAGATTAGTTCAAAGAAAATAAAATCTTTAAAAAAAAAAAAAAAAAAGAAAGAAAAGAAACTTGGAGACAAAACTAAAAGAAAATAAAAATCTTTAAAAAAGAGAAATTTGGTGACAAATTTGTGTGTGTGATTTTTTATGATAACAAACATTTTAATGCACAAATAAAATATTTTTCATCTTATCCCCGGCAAAGAGTTAATGTCCCATTCTGCTTCAGTCTCACAGAAAGGTGTGTCCCTAAAAAGCATGACAGGATCTGCTCTGGACTTGGAATGACAGGGCATTAGTGGCCCCAAAGGGGGTACTTTCTTTGGGGGACAGGGGTGGATAAGGGGAGGCTCAGTAGGGCACAGCTGCCTGTGAGGAGCAGACTCATTAGGGATGCCTGGGATTAGGCATAGCAATGAAATATGTGGGAGGGTCCATCCACAGGATTTAATGACCTATCGAATGTGTGATTGAGGAAGAAGAGGAATAAAATTTCCATGGGATTTTTCTCTTTCTAGCTTGAGCAAGTGGATGCAGAGTGGTGTTAACAGAAAATATGGAACGCAGGAAGAAAACCTGGTTTAAGAAAGCTTACAGGTTCCATAGGTTACATTTTTTTCTCTTTAAAAAATAAAAAAAGTAAACCTTTTTTTTTAGAGCAGTTTTAGATTCACAGAAAAAATTGAGTGAAAAGTACAGAGAGTTCCCATATACTTCCTGCCCCCCCAACCTTGCCTAGAGTAGTTAATTTGTTACAACTGATAAACCTACCCTGGCCCATCATTATCACTCAAAGTCCATAGGTGTTGTACATTCTATGGATTTGCACAAATGTGTAATGTGCAGATGATAGAATCAACCACTGTAGTAGCATACAGAATAGTTCCTACTGCGCTAAAAGTCCTCTCTGCTCTACCCACCCATGCCTCCCTCTCCTCAACTCCTGGCACAGATTCCATTGCTACATTGGAACCAATTGCATTTAAGGATCCTGGAGTGTGAGGGTTAGTAGTGGTCAAATTTTAATGAAAAAAATTTATTTTTAAACCAACAGGGCCCTTTCATCCAAGGGGCCACATTAAGTAAAGCTGAATGAAGACGAGCTGCTTGGGTGGAAGGTGGCATCTGCAGAGAGCTAGAGTCTAATCTATCCGCCACCCCGCTGGTGCCCAGCTCCGTTCGGCTGTTCTCTGGTTGCTGCATCTCACCGAGTCTCTCCACTGTCTCCAGAATCCTGAAGAACTCCGTTTACAAACTGCATGGTAAGGAAGTCTAGAGCTGGAAGGAAGGGCTGGTCCTGTCCTCCCAGAAGCAGGGACTTCAAATTCTTGTGCCTTTGAGACCTGCTGTTTTTTAGTAGTTTGTTTGCTTGGTTTGGTTTGGCTTGTTTGGGTCCCTTTACTTGGGATACAGCTCCCCTTTTTGGTTACCCTTTGCTGTCCTGTGCCCCCTACTAGCATCTCCTCATCTTTCTCCCAGTGTGCTGCTCTGATATGCTGTAAACTTGGAAATTGTAAAAGCATGCTTTTTTAAACGTAGCCCAAAATAGTTGCAAATAGGTCCATATGTGTATGATTTCCTTGCATTTTATGTTATCAGGGATTCTAATTTCTTCCAAGGCTTCCATGTGATCTTTTCTGTACAGACTTGGTAACACCTGTTTTGGCAGGTAGAACCCTTTCTTGCTTGTGGCTTGTTCACAATTAGGTTTCCTACAGATGGAACTGCTGGATAGTCGAATTTTACACAGTGACCACCTCATTTCTGTCGGGGTCTGTTTATCTTCTCAGCCTTCTCCTTCTTTCTGACTGGTCCTGGAATCATATAGAAAGTATGTTTTATGGCCTCTGAAATATCTGTCCACCAGCTCTGCTGGGTGAAGAGTAGCATTGCATGCTGAGTAGGAAGAAAATGATGTCATAATTTTGATTTCTAATGTGATGCTAATATGTTGAGATAGTTGACATACTGTTTTTCCTTTTATATCAACAATTATCCCCCCCTTTTTTTTCCTTTTTTTTGCCTCTGCTCTTTTTCTGAGATTGTTTTACTTTTTCCTTCTTTTTTCTTCTTTTTCGGCACCTTTTACTTGTACGATGAGGTGTACAGGGGGAATAAGGAATAGAACTACTTGTTAATAATGAAAAATAGTATCTTTATATTAGTGTACAGTTTTCAAACTGCTTTTGCACATTTCCTCTCAGTATGAAAAGTGATGATTTTTGTTTCAGTTTTTCAGAAGAGGAAACAGGACCAAAGTGGTTAATTACTTAAAGGTCACACTCAGAGATGGTTCTAGCATTCAGACTCAAGTTTTCTTCCTCCAAATATTCAATATATCATGTTGCCTCTTGTTTGTGGAGGCACTGCTTACATTATGGGCCATTTTAAACTAGAATATTGTGCTCACTTTGGCAGCACATATACTAAACTAGAATATTAAAATACCACACTTGTGGGGTGGAGATAACTAGAATATTAAAATAGCACACTTGTGGGGTGGTGTATAACATCTCCAAGCATATCTTGATAATGTGAAGAATATAGTGGGAAATGCTAGAAACTTATGCTGTAATCTTCCCAAGATGGTGTTGACATTCTCTTACAACAGTTTTATGAGTTACTTATCCTTAACATTTTCAATCGTGCTCTTAATATTCACAATATACATGGAAAAACATGTATAATATTCTGAATCTACCTTAAAAATGGCCCAAATTATTAGGCATGTTTGTTAGAAACGCTCTTTGTTGCTCTATTGCCTGTTCTTCCCTTTCACTACATTTGGCATAAACAAAATATCAAACAGGCAAGAGAATAATAATTCTGTCTCCAAAAGAAGTGATACTGAGCAACAATAAAAAATTTATCTCAGGGGATCCCTGGGTGGCGCAGCGGTTTGGCGCCTGCCTTTGGCCCAGGGCGTGATCCTGGAGATCCGGGATCGAATCCCACGTCGGGCTCCCGGTGCATGGAGCCTGCTTCTCCCTCTGCCTATGTCTCTGCTTCTCTCTCTCTCTCTCTCTCTCTCTGACTATCATAAATAAATAAAAAAAATTAAAAATTTATCTCAGCTCTTTATTTTTAAAAATAATTCTAAATCCTCACTGAAACCTAAGAAATAATGTCCAATCAACACTGACATTCTAGCTGAAAAATCAAACTAGACAAGTTGTCAAGAGAACCATTTCCCAGGGATTTAAGTGAATGTAAGTCAAGACTTTCCCAGTGGCTTACTAAGAATAAATGCCAGGGATCCCTGGGTGGCTCAGTGGTTTGGCGCATGCCTTTGGCCCACGGCGCAATCCTGGAGTTCCGGGATCGAGTCCCGCATCGGGCTCCCTGCATGGAGCCTGCTTCTCCCTCTGCCTGTATCTCTGCCTGTCTCTCTCTGTGTCTATCATGAATAAATAAGTAAATAAATAAATAAATAAATCTTTAAAAAAAAAAAGAATAAATGCCAACGACATCAGTTAACCTCAGCACCTCATGTTATGAGCGCAAGGCTGCCTATTATTATTATTTTTTTTAGAGCGAATCTTTTTTTTTTTAAGATTTATTTATTTATTCATGAGAGACACTGAAAGAGGAGGCAAAGATACAGGCAGAGGGAGAAGCAGGCTCCATGCAGGGAGCCTAATGTGGGACTCGATTCCTGGTCTCCAGGATAAGGCCCTGGGCTGAATGCAGACGCTCAACCACTGAGCCACCCAGGCATCCCATAAATCTGTAGACCTTCTAATGGATTTGAAGGCATATGGATTTTGGAATATTAGTAGATTTTAATACAACTTTAAGTATCAAATGTGGGGCACCTAGGTGGCTCAGTTGGTTAAGCATTCAACTCCTAATTTTAGCTCAAGCCATGATGTCAGTGTCCTGAGATCAAGCCCCCGCCTCAGCCTCCCTGATGAGTATAGTCTGCTTCTCCCTCTGCCTCTCCCTGCACCCCTCCTCCCATCCCCCCCAAGCTCTCTCTCTTTCAAATAAATAAAATCTTTAATAACTAAATGAATATCAGATGTGTAAGCATGAAAAGATTTATATTTCTGCTTTTTTTCAGAATGCTCACAGTCCTTGAATCTATGGATATTGAATATAATTATTTGCTTTGACTGAAGGAATTTTATAGTTCATATTATAAAAATAACTGATTCCAGGAAAATAAAGCTCAATAACATTGACTGACAGTATGTAAAATTGCTATTGGTTGGTTCTGGGATAGAAAATAGATCTCATTTGAAAAAATAATCTTTCTGGACATTGTTCCATATTTTTCCCTTTTTCTTTATGTAGAAGCAAATGGGATTTTTAAAATAGTACTTCTTTTCTCTCCTAAGCTATGACCATCATAGAAAATTGATATGTTTATGAGTATCAACATTAAGTGGAAGAAAGGATCTGAAAGGCAGGCAGAGAGTGCCAGGTATTACATGAAACTATGCCTGTCCTTCAATGAGTATGGGCTTTTGGAAGGAGATTATCCTATATAATAGGGCCTGGGATGTGTATGATTTCCTTGCATTTTATGTTATCAGGGATTCTAATTTCTTCCAAGGCTTCCATGTACCAATGACATTTTCCATCTCAAAGTTAGACTTTAAAAAAAAAACAAAACCTCAAATCTTGGTAGAGGGAGACTATTTGTAAAATCCCTTCAAGGTAGTGATAAAGCAAATTATTATAACATTTAGAGTAAAATTTTTCTTTATTGTGGTAAAAATACATTAAATTTACCATTTTTACCATAGGTGTGCAGTTTAGTAGCATTAAATTCATCACATTATTGTGAGCTATCACTACCACCCTTCTCCAGAACTTTTTCACCCTCCCAAGTTCTAAATCTGTCTCCATTAAACAGAATTCCCCATTCTCCTTTCTCCCAAGTCCTGTTAACCTCTGTTCTACTTTCTATCTTTACAAAATTTGCCTATCCTAGCTACCTCATATAAGTGGAATCAAACAAAATTTGCTTTTTTGTGCCTAGCTAACTTAATTAATATAACATCATCAAGTTTTATTATTAGATAGCCTGTATCAGAATTTTCTTCCTTTTTAAGGCTGAATAATATTGCATTGTGCATACATACCACATTTTGTTTATCTAGTCACTTCTTGATGGAACTTAGGTGGTTTTTCTCCTTTTGGCTGTTGTGAATAATACTAATGGGAGTATTGGTATATGGTATCTGCGTACCTGTTTTCAGTTCCTTTGTGTGTGTATCTAGGAGTACAGTTAGGGTCATTTGGTAATCCGACATTTAATTTTTGAGAAGCTGCCAAACTGTTTGCCACAGTGGCTAAGCCATTTTATATTCAGTGCACAAAGTTGTCATTTTTCCATATCTTTGCCAACACTTGTAAGTTTCTGTTTTGTTGACAAGAGCAATCCTAATGATTGTGAAGTGGTATCTCATAGTGGTTTGCATTTGCATTTCCCTAATGACTCTTGATGTTATGATGTTATCATGCAATCCTATTGTTGACCATTTATATATCTTCTTTGGAGAAATGTCTGTTTATGTGCTTTGTCCACTTTTGAATTGTTTGTTGGTTGGTTGCTGAGTTATAGGTGTTCTTTATATATTCAGGATATGAATCCCTGATCTGCTATTGATTTACATGGAGTGTTATTTTTAATGGAAAATTTCTAAAAAAATTTTGTGTATATATTTTCCATCTACTTCTGTATGTGATTTTTCATGTTTAAGAATTAATTATGTGGGAAAAAAATAATTCTGTGGAATTTCATATAATGTGGTCATATAAATGGAATCACATATTTTTTAAAAATTCTTTGTTTTTAAAGCCCACCAGTCTTAGATCACATTAATTTTGAGCAAAACCATGGTTAGATTAGGGGATAGTTAGCCAGCATAAGAGATAGCAGTTCAGTGTGTGATGTAACTTTCAGTGACACAGAATTTAAACTGCAAATGAAATTTGAAGGGACATTTGGCCTTTGTACAAGGTTTAGAAATTTGGATCACTGAAGAAAAATTAGCTGCCATCCCTTAGAGTCTGTTTTTTCCCCTCTGTGTACTTCTCGTTTAAAAGTTTTCATGAGAGTTGTAAAGCACCCAAATTAGGAATAGGAATTTTTAAGACTTGGTTCCAGTTCCACTTTTGACATACTGATAGCGTTGAAAATCCATCAGCAACTAAGCCAAAAACCAAAGACATTTAAAAAAAAGTGTAAGACCTTTTGAACAGGAAAAGGATGATAAATATTTTTATTTTTAGTCTCACTTACACGTAGAATCTTAAAAAAAAAAAAAAAAAAACAAACTCATAGATATTTACAGAATAGATAGGTGGTTTCCAGAGGCTGGGGATGTGGTGTGGGCAAAATGGGTGAAGGGGGAACCAAACGTACAAACTTCCAGTTATAAAATAGACAAACCAAGAATGGAATGGAATAGTGAGATAGGTAATAATAATAATGCTGCATTGTACATTTGAATCTTGCCAAGAGAGTAGATCTTAAAAGTTTACATCACAAGAAAAAGATGGTGATGGATGTCAACTAGACTTATTGTGGTGATCATTTGGTACTACATGTAAATACTGAGTTATTATGTCATACGTCTGAAACAAATATAATGCTTTATGTCAGTTATATCTCAATCAAAGGAGATTTTAGGAAGGATAGATTAGAGGAGAGAAAGAATAGGGCTAGAGGGAAATGACCAGGAGTCAATTTCAAGAAGTTAAAGTCTAGAAGGAGTGCCTCAGCAACTGGCAGTGGGGACAGGATAATTCTTTGTAATGGGCACTGTTCTCTGAGTTATAGGATGTTTAACAACGTCTCTGGCCTCTATGCACCAAATACCAAATATTCCCTTCATCCCACTTGTGGCGGCCAAAAATATCTCCAAAAAAAGTGGCAGCAAAGTCATCCCTCATTGAGAACCACACTGGTCTAAGGTGATGAGAGCCTGAGCTGAGTTCTAACAGCAGACTGGGGATAAGGGGAGAAAAAAGTGAAATTTTGAGTAGAGGAGAGGAAGAAAATATCTGATAGTTAAAATTTATTAAGCATCGACTATTTCCCAGGCACCAGCACTAGGTGACATAGTCATTTAATGTAATTAGTAATAAATATTTATTAAGTGCCAATCTTATGCAAAGTACTGGAGCTGCAGAGATGAACGAGATGGTCAAGTTCTTAAAGACTTCGTCATCTAAAAGAAGAGAGATCTATGAACAAATAAATTATGATCCAAAAGTGAAAATAGTAATGTGCATAAGGTATTGACTGAGAAGAGAATTCCACCTGGGGAAGTCACAGAGGCCTATGTTACCTGAGCTGAATTTGAAGGATAAATAACAGTTTTGCTCGCTGGAGTGGAATTTGCAGGGGAAGTGGTGAACTGCCTGTGGTCTTTTTTGTAGTTGCTGAGATGAAGACCAAGTTGAGACAAAGCTCTCTCCAGGCTGTCACCTTTGTCCAAGGGAATAGAACTCCCAGACCATAATTAAACCTAGGATGACTGCCCAGGGCAATTGTGCATTTTCCCTGAGGCTTGAGTAGAGCAATTAGCACCTGGCAAATCCCAGAGCTGTGCAGTTTTAGTGCTAGTTTATATATTTCACATACTGTGTTAAATCATCATCAGTGCCAAGAGGATAAGAAGATGCATATCTAAATCCTGTAATAAGTCAGATTCTGCCAAATTATATCAGTAACACTTCATTGATTTTGAAAAAGTTAAATAAGAGGCATATTTGCATCCTGTGGTTAGCAGTTTCTTTATTAACTGGTAAGTGTACTGTAATGGAACCTAGAAACATATGGAACCATATGGCTGTATTTGTGGAGTAGCAATATATTGTTTAATCTCATGGTAGCAATTTTGCTATTATGTAAGAAAAATACAATTATTCATTGGAAGTTTATATAATATATATTTGACAGGAGTGATCTCTTCATTCTTCCTTAATGATCTACATTTTTGAAATTTGGAAAATTGAAAAAGAAAATAATGAACACCAAAGAAAATTTGCCAATGCATTTATTATAAACTGCTCTACATGTACTCTAGCTCTGCTATTTCTTCACTGGCTTTGGTCCCATTAGTACAGTAGTGTTCAGACTTGCTAATGACACTACCCAGTTATTTAATTTGACTAAATGTGATAGATGTATTTATTTAAGATTTTGTTCAGAATTTTTTTTAATGGTCAGTATGGTACTTTTACATTGCAGGGAATGTTGTGTGATCCGATTGTAAAATTACATTAACTTATCAAGAATAATTATTTACATATACTGAAAGCTGTGGAGACCCTTGAGGTAAGATGCAAAAGCTGTTTGCCCTTTCAGTTCACAGAAAACAACTTGTAGTTATTGTTTAATTTATCTGATGTTTTGTTTTTGACTAATATAAAGTGTTCAACCTGATAGTAACTACATGAATTTTAGTTGTAGCACATTTGAATTGCCAAAGACTGACTTACACACCAGAGTGGCTACTGCTGCTTATGCCTTCCTGCCAGTATGGTTGTGAAAGGTCCCTTGGTGCTGGGGCCTCAGGCCTTATATCGCCGCTCCTTCCTGCCATTTCAACTCTTCTTTGACAGGAATTGCTCAACCATGGTTTTCTCTTCTTTCCTCTCCTTCCCTTTCTTCTCCTCCTCCCACCTCCATTCTTCTCTGGGAGCTCTAAATGACTCTTATCTTCTCAAGAACCCATTCATTCATTTAGCAAATATTGAACACCTACTATATACTAGGCTCTATTCTGTGTGCAGCAGTGGACAAAAAATTCACATCCTAATAGAGTCTATATTGTGGGGAGGAAAAAGAGACAATAAACAATAAAAAGAAGTAAAATGCAAACCAATCTTGAAAAGGGAGAACAGAGTTGGAGGGCTCACACTTCCCAGTTTGGAACATCCTAGAAAGGTATAGTAATCAAAACTGTGGAATTTGCAAAGGATAGACATAGAGATCATTGGAATAGAATTGAAAGTCTGGAAATAAACCAAAGCATTTGTGCTCAGTAGATTTTTGACATAGGTCTTAAAACCATTCATTAGGGAAAGAATAGTCTCCAACAAATGGTGCTGGGACAACTGGATAGCCACATGCAAAACAATGAAGTTGGACCCCTATACAAACACTATATACACTATATACAGACATTAAATGAAAATGATCAATGATCTAAATTTAAGAACTGAAACCATAACATTATTTGAAGAAAACATAGGGATAGATCTTCATAACCTTGGATTTGGCAGTGGATGCTTAAATATGATACTAAAGCATGAGTAACAGAAGAAAAAGTAAATAAATTGGACATCATCAGAATTAAAATTTTACATGTAAAGGAGCATTATCATGAGAGCAAAAAGGCAGTATACAGAAAGGGGTAAATATTTGCAAATCATCTATCTCAGTATCTATAAATCCAGAATATATTGAAAAAAAAAAAACCTCGTAGAATGCAACATAAAAAATACAATTTAAAAATGGGTAAAGAGGGGACCCCGAGTGGCTTAGTTAAGCATCTGACTTTTTTTTTTTAAGATCTTATTTATTTATTCATAAGGGACACAGAGAGAGGCAGAGACATAGGCAGAGGGAGAAGCAGACTCCCTGCAGGGAGCCCGATGTGGGACGTGGTCCTGGGACTCAGTCCTGGGATTTGATCCTGGGATGTTATCTCAGGACTCTAGGATCATGCCCTGAGCTGAAGGCGGACACTCAACCAACTGAGCCACCTAGGTGTCCCAGCATCTGACTCTTGCTTTCAGCTCAAGTCTTGATCTCAGGGTTGTGAGTTCAAGCCCTGTTTGAAAAAAATAAAAAATAAAATAAAATGAGAAAAGGACTTGAGCAGACATTTCTCCAAAGAAGATATACAAATGGCCAATAAGCATGTGAAAAGATGCTCAACTCCATTAATCATTAGGGAAATGGAAATCAAAACAGAATGAAATACCACTTCGTACCTACTAGCGTGGCTGTAATACACAAAAAAATGGAAAATAACAAGTATTGATGAGGATGTGGAGAAGTTGGAACACATGAATTTCTATTGGGAATGTAAAATGGTTGAGCTGCTATTTTCTATATAGCTTGACAGTTTCTCAAAATGTTAACTGTAATATTACCATATGATCCAGCAATTCTCCTAGGTTTATACCCAAAAGAATTGAAAAGAGGGGTTCAAACAAATACTTGAATGTAAATGTTCATAGCAGCACTATTTATAATAGTCCAAAAGTAAAAACAATTCAGAGTAACTAATGGTTGAATTGATGAACTAATTGTTGTATTATGTATGATTACACGTACACACACACGCACACCACGTTGGGCTCTGTGCTCAGCAGGTGTCAGCTTGCATTTTTCTCTCCCTCTCAGTCTACGCCTCCCCGCTTTGTGCACACGTACTCTCTCTCAAATAAATATGTCTTTTAAAAATAAGATGATAATGTGGCATATTTCCTTTATTCTGTTTATGTGGTGAAGCATATTGATTTATTTTCAAATGTAATGCCAATCTTGCATTTCTCTGTTAGATACTAATTGGTCATGAGGTATTAGACTTTTTAATACTGCTGGATGTGATTTGCTTATGTTTTGTTAAGGATATTTACATCTGTGTTCCTGAGTAATATTTGTGTTTTCCTGTGATATCCTAATCAGATTTTGTTTCAGGATTCTGCTGGTCTTACTTTTTTTTTTAATAATAAATTTATTTTTTATTGTTGTTCAATTTGCCAACATACAGAATAACACCCAGTGCTCATCCCGTCAAGTGCCTGCCACCCAGTCACCTCCACCCCCTGCCCTCCTCCCCTTCCACCACCCCTAGTTCATTTCCCAGAGTTAGGAGTCTTCCATGTTTTGTCTCCCTTTCTGATATTTCCTACCCATTTTTTCTCCCTTCCCCTCTATTCCCTTTCACTATTATTTATAGTCCCCAAATGAATGAGACCATATAATGTTTGTCCTTCTCCGATTGACTTATTTCACTCAGCATAATACCCTCCAGTTCCATCCACGTCGATCTGCTGGTCTTATAATATGAGTTGGGAAGTTTCCCTCCTCCTCAATACTCTGAAAAATTTGTCTTTCTATTATTTTTTCTTTAATTGTTTGATAGAATTTGCCAATGAAGGAATTTAGGCTCAGGAAAAGTTTTTAGTTACGAATTCAATTTCTTTAATAGATATAGGCACTTCAGAATTTCAATCTTAAAAAAAAAAAACTTCAATTTCTTTCTCTGTAAGATCAAAAATTAACTATGTTGTATATGTCCATGTAAACCACACCTTTATTAAGACATAGGACATTTCCATCACCCCCAAATGTTCCCACTAATGAACTTTGTATAAATACCTCTTTGTAATTCAGGCTCTGTATAAATTAAGCAATTATAACTGAAAATGCAAATGTAATACACCTTTTTTTAAAACCAATTACATGGTAGCTTTTTTCATTAACATTTATCAAAAATAGGAAAAATATAATTTTTTTATTTCTATTTTTTAATTTTTAAAGAATATTTATTTATTTATTCATGAGAGACACGCAGAAAGGCAGAGACATAGGCAAAGAGAGAAGCAAACTTCCTGCAGGTATCCTGATGTAGGACTCTTTCCCAGGACCCTGGGATGATGACCTGAGTCAAAGGCAGATACTCAACCACTGAGCCATCCAGGTGTCCCAAAAAGTAGAAATTAAAATAAATAATAGACATTCTTCTAGGTTACCAAAATAGATGATCAAATTCTGCATTTTTTGACAAGTAAACAATTTTTATTGTAACATTATTTAAAATAAAGATAAATGGGAAATAATCTAAAAACCAAAATTGTGAATCAATTGCAGTGCAACCAAATACATACATACTGTATACATCTGTTAGCGTCAAAAATGTATGATAAATTTTATTATATGTTGCTATTTATTTTATTTTACTTATCTATTTAAGTTTTTATTTAAATTCTAGTTAGCTAACATATAGTATAATATCGGTTTTAGGAGTAGAATTTAGTGATTCATCGCTTACGTATAACACCCAATGCTCATCACAAATGCCCTCCTTAATGCCCATCCCCCATCTAGCCCATTCCCACCCACCTCCCCTCCAGCAACTCTCAGTTTGTTTTCTAAAGAGTCAAATTTGTTTTAGAATTTCTTCTCAGGATACCCCACATTCCTTAAATTGATGCCAGCTTTAAAACAAGCAGACATGAATATATTTTAGATTTCTTGCACTGTAGTAGATTTATTTGAATGGCAGTTTGTGCTTAAGCAGAAAATGACTTTGTCATAAGATAGAATACTCTGCAGCAATTAAAGAGAATGAAGTAGATTTATATACTACTAACATAGAAAATACCCTCAGCCAAATTGCAGAATGATTAAACATTTTAAAATTCAAACTGATGCTATATTTTTTGTATCTATCTGTAGATGAATATGCAAGTAAAATACCTAAAAATAAGTTCAAACTTCTAACAGTAGTCACATCAAGAAGTACATGAAGATTTGAGCATTGTGGTTGATGATCAGATGAAACTTAACCTTATCTATAATGTTTTAATTTTTGTAATAATAGTAGTTTGATGTGGGACTTATGTAATTAGAACTATAAAGTGACTTGACTGATTTACATAGGACTAGAGGCAAAATGCATCTGGGTTTGTTTTTGTTTTAGCAATTACTCTGAAACTCTAGAAAGCAGGCTCAGAAAATCTGTACAAGGAGTGCTCTAAATCTGTTTTGTTTTGTTTTTCCAAATTATGGCACATGAAAGTATTGCAAGTGAAGTAAAAATGCAACTTAGAATTAAAAGTTGAATATTACTCTGACTACCACAAAACTTTAAAAAGAAAATATTTACTAACATGAAAATGCTTACAATGTATCTCTCATTGAACAAGAATATGAGACATATCTATAAACAAATGCTCTTTTAAAAATATGTTTATTTACAAAAAAAAGATTTGAAAAGTCACAAAAATGTTAACAGTGATTATTATCTCTGTGTTGATGAAGAGTGGCTGTTTGAACTTTCTTTTTCCATATCCAGTTTTTTTTTCATGAACACAAATTGTATTTTTTTTTAAGATTTTATTTATTTATTCATTCATAGAGATGCAGAGAGAGAGAGTAGCAGAGACACAGGCAGAGGGAGAAGCAGGCTCGATGCAGAGAGCCTGACGCGGGACTCGATCCAGAGTCTCCAGGATCATGCCCTGGGCTGCAGGCGGCGCTAAACCACTGCGCCACCGGGGCTGCCCACAAATTGTATTTTAAATCGAGAGAAAATGCCCTTTCTATCCCAATTAAAGAGGGAAGGAAAGGAGAAAAAAAGAAGGAAAGACTGGACAAGATAGGAAAGGGAAGAGAAGATATGAAATTCTTAACATTTGCAAACATGCTGCAGAGAGTTCTGGTACATTTTTAAATGAGAATGTTAGTAAGATGTGTGTTAGAAACCTGATGTTTTGTAGAAGGGTTTTGGGAGGAATGGAGGGAACTGAGAGGGATAGAGAGGAAGAGATGGCTTTGAAGGATGTTTAGAAAGTAAACAATCCACAGGATTGGTAAGATTGGTAGGATTGGAACAAGAGAATGAGGAAGAGGTCAGTTTTCTCTTTTTTATATTTGTCAATTTAAAACAAAGTCATTTCAAATCTATTTTGTAATTGCATTACTCTTTTGATGGAAGTACAACTGTGATTCTTCTCTTTCTGTGACAAAAACTCATGTCTGCACCCTTTGGATTTTGCCAGTGTGGTTCAAAATAACACTAAATCACAAACTTTCAAGCTGCCCAGGAAAATACTATTTATTTTTTTTTAATATTTTACTTATTCATGAGAGACACAGAGAGAGAGAGAGAGGCAGAGACACAGGCAGAGGGAGAAGCAGGCTCCACACAGGGAGCCCGATGTGGGACTCGATCCCGGGTCTCCAGCATCAAGCCCTGGGCTGAAGGCAGCACTAAACCACTGAGCTATCCAGGCTGCCCTACTATTTCTTTTAAATGGATTAATATCTGAGTACAGAAACCATGATCCATACCTTTCTATTATCTTCAGCCTAAACAACTTTACTGGGTAACATTCCCTAGGATCACTTAAAAAAAAAAAATAAAGCACTAAATTTGCGGTGCCCAGATTTCAAAACTTAACGTGGAACCATTTGCAGAACAAGTTCTCTCCCTCTGATTATTTAAACCACAGTAAACACATCTTTCTCTGGAATTCTATTTCATTTTCACTTGATAATAATCTAAAATTAAATTTTTAAAGATCTTGTGATTATTGAGCAGAATTATGGTTTATGTTAAACCAGTGGTGATTTTTACACCCCCCACCCTTCAGGAAACACTTGACAATATCAGGAGACGTTTTTAGTTGTCACATCTTGCAGAGGGTGTGCTACTGGCATATAGTGGATAGAGACCAGAGATGCTGTTAAACAGCCTGTAATGGGCAGGATCCCTCACCCCAAATCTTTAAAATCAAAGGGAGAAAATGAAGTAGTGTTGAGATTGAGAAACCTCTGTTAGACCCTTAGAGGAGCTTTAGTAAGGGGATATATATCCAGATAATTGGAATATTGTTTATAGTAGAGGAATGGTTGGTCTGTGTGGATATAGAGCATTGGGACTCATTAGAAAAGGGATGACCTGGGAAACTGAGGAAGATGTAGATTTTTGAGGACTTAAGGTTGATGGAGTGGTAGAGAGATCTAGCTGGTTAATCTAAGGCCAACAAGTGCTGGCTGGAACTGACTGCAGGAGATGGGGTGGGTGGCTGCTGGGCAGTTCGGAGTCCCTCACTACCAGATCATGCAGAGAAAGCCGACAGCCATCATTATCAGGAATGTGAAGGAGAGAGTGATGTAGATGAACTGATTATAAATCACAGCCAAGGAGTATTCTTCGGGTGGCAAATCTATCAAGGGCGTGGATCACTGCCATCTTTTTTATTTATTTATATATTTTCAGTAAGAGAGAGTGCGAGGTGGAGGCAGGGGCAGGGAAGGGCAGAAGGAGAAGGAGAGAGAGAATCCAATCTTATGCAAGCTCCAGGCTAGGCTCAGTCTCAGGTCATGATCTGCGTTGAAATCAAGAGTCTGAAACTTAACCAACTGAGCCACCCAGGAGCCCTCACTGCCATCTTTTAATGGATTGCCTCAGAATTTCCAGGGCGACTTCATGTGGAGGTGAAAGGGATCATAGCCTCAGAGGAGGTCAAGTTCTCTGCTGGGACCTGAATCAGTGGGAGGCCACACAGGGTCAGGGACACATGGGAAGTGTGGAGCATCACCAGCGATGGTAGGGATCATATTCAGGTAGGGGATAAGAAGACTCTCTGGAGGTCTTGAAGTACAGAGGGCATGAGTGGTGGGACGGGCTATGATCCATAACAAATAATGAAATCTTAGAGGCTCACTCAGTGTTCCATGTGTGGCTTGTAAGTTTATAACTTGTGTTCAGTGGATGCTTAAGAAATACTTGTTCTTCATCTTTTTATTCATTGTTCTGAGGCTCTTCTGATTGTAGAGTAGAATCTTTTCTTATTCTTAATCTTTGATTGGACTTTGGTTCTTAAATTTTGATTTACTAAGAAATACTGTTAATTAACAAAGACGGACCATGTTATACATGTCCTCTGATATTTTGTTTTAAGTTAATTAAATATTTTATTATATAATAGTACTTTCAAAAGAATATATGATGCATACATAAAAATTAGGAACATTATTATAATATATGGTAATATAATAATATAAGATTCAACATTAACATTACTGATGCTATATTTTCCTGTTGTGCTACTCCTTTGCCTCAAGTATTAATATCTTGAATTTTGTGTCTTCATTACCCTGTTTTAACTATAATTTATTCACATATATATGTATCTCCAAGATAGTTAATATTTGTTTTTAAACTTTATAAAAATGATTCCATACTCTGTGTAGTCTTTTAGGCTATACTTTCTTTTTCACTTAACATTATGTTTCTAAGATTAATCCTTGTGGGTATAGTTAATGTATTTTATTACTATATAATATTCTATATATTTACATGTCTAGTTGATGGATGTTTGGGTTATTTCTGCATTTTTGCTATTTTGAATAATACTGCTATGAATATTATAGTATGTCCAATAGTGTCATTAGGGTAGTGACGTTCGAGCTGTTTTGTTTTTAACTGTAATCCAACAGGACATAAATATCTCTATCTCTCTATGTGTCTGTCTCTTTAAAAACTTGATATATTCTCCCCTACTCTGAGCAGTCTCTGATAAAATCCAGCCTGTTTTAAAAAATGCTAAAAAAGACTCAATAAACTCAATAAATAAATAAATTTCACTAATCGTTTCTCTCTGAGGATTGAAAACTACTCTAGTACATATACTGGGCTGTGAAATTTGTTAGATCTCATGATATGAAATTTTTAACTTTAAAAATTGATGGCAGATTGTTTCCAAAGTGCGTGATCCATCCATTCGTACCAATTTGGTTAATCATATTCTTATCAACACTTATATTTCAGACAAAATTAGGTTTTCAGCAAGAAGTCTATTAACTTAGTAAACCAAATGAAGATATATTATTTTTACATATGTTCTAATTTTACAACTAAAAATTTCTTACTGAACAAAGTGCCAGGACTTCTAAGAGACTGGAGAATACGGAGTTGTCCTGTATTCTGAGAGTTTGCTTAAGGATGTCTCACATTTTCTTTGCTTAAAAGTATATCTTCCTTGTTATTCTGTTTGCTCTGATGCTCAGATATGCAATTATTGATCTATCTCAGCCATGGCCTTGTGCTTGATTATTTTATAATTAAACATTACTGAGAAATTGTCTGCTAAGTAAACTCTAAACTTATTGAGAAAATAGCTATGTTGTCCCTGAATAGTATGACATATTTCATTCAAAAAAGACTAAAATTTTTATGGACAGTTGATGATGTCAATTTTAAAGCTCAAAGGGTTGGTTAAATGTATATAAGCAGGCTGTTTGATGAGCAGTTTTGGTTCAATTTTGCCAAAATATGGCCTTTTATACTCCCAGCCTGAAATCTAAGACTGCACTAGTAAGAACTTTATGTAGCTTGTCTATAGGCCCTGTCATCTTTTTTAAGGTAGAGAATGTCTTTCCTTCTTTGCATCTGTGTGTGGGTGGATTCTCTCCTGACTTTTGCTGTGTTTCATGACTCCTTAGCATGTAAAAATCTACTTGGTAGCCTGGGTGCATTAACTATGTCTACATAAGAAGAATTTTTGCTCTGCACAGTGACTAATTTCATTATTCATGGCTATCCTCTTGGTTAATGGGTGGTCAGCCGTAACCTTGTAAGGCACTTGTCTTATGCCTATCAGATGTAGCTGGCTTCCCTACAGCTTAATCTTTCAAGTCAGTGGTACAGTCAAGCTTAGTCACCCACTAATGCCATTTTGTATAGATTTCAACAAAATCGTCAACATCATTGACAGATATTCTTGCAGTGTGGTCTTGCACTCTGTCATTCTCTGGGATGTGTGTTTTTCTGGGTTGAGAATATACAGATCACATCACAGTGGATGTGCTCTCTTTTTCTCTAGCAAATATTCAATTTTTGGTTTTGTGTTTAGTTTCTAGAATTCCTTCTCAATGGTAAGAATCCAGGCTATATGTCTAAAGAAGCACTTGCTTGCATAGTGGGAAAGTAGTGGTTAGCAGATGTGATGTGGAGTGGAAGTAGTAAATGAATTGACATGCAGAAACATTAGGACTCTAGTTGGCGTCATGTCCTCAGTTATACAATGTCTGCATTTGCAAAGCATTCCACCTGGAGAAATGGAACAAGTTGGAGCAGCTCAAGTTCATGCCCTAGAGTCCATCCAGCTTTGGTCTAGGAAACAGGGAAACAGTCCTTTGGGTACCAGTTTTTCAATTGTGAATCTCACCAGACCAGTACAATGAAGAAAACACATGCTTCTGGGCTGGGCCAGAGTTTTAGACCCTCTATGATGGAAATCACTCTGTTGCCACCTACGCTTCAAATAAAGATAAAATAAAAATAATACCTTCCCATAAGCCATTTAGTAAAGCCAAAAATAGCCACACAAATATTCTTTATTACTCGTTTAAGACTAAATATTTTGAAGCAGTTTAATGGCATTGTGTCCTGACTTAAATTCTTTTAATTCCTTAGGTAATGAAAGTTTTTAATCTGGGATGTTACTGTGCAGTTTTAGCATACACTACACACAACACAGCGCCCAGTGCGTAGTAGAGGCTAAATCTAAAAACTTTGAGAATTACTTCAGAATGGCTTCACGGAGGATATTTTTAAGGGCTTTTTAGAAATAATTCCTACTTTTTGTAGTGCACCTAAGCACAAGGGAGGGTAGTGAAATGTTTTTGGTAAGCCATTCGTTCTTCTGTAGATTTGTATTTCTCAAAGGACCAAAGTGAGAAAGAGGAAAAGTGATATCATTTTTTGTGTTTAAGATAATTGTAGACTGGAATTATGGAGATTAATTAAAAAAATTTTTAGTATGCCTCATATACATTACCTATGTGTTGACATATGAGAGTCTCTGAATGAAAAATAGGGGAAGTCTTGAAATACGTGTTTCTGTCCTCTGCATAATATGACGGTGATGTACTATTCCTGCCTTGCCGCCTGATCACATTCCCCATATTTGGACTAAACTGCATTTTTTTTTTTTTTAGAGAAAATGAGAGGGAGGGGAGGAGGGGGGGATGGCAGGAGGTGAGGAGGGAGGGGGTGTGGGGAGAAAGAGAACTTGAGAATGAATGTCGGTTTTTTTTTTTTTTTAAGATTTTATTTATTTATTTGAGAGAGAGAAACAGAGATAGCAAGAGAGAGCATGACCAGGGAGAAGAGGGAGAGGCAGGCTCCACCTGAGCAGGGAGCCCAGCGTGGAGGTCCACCCCAGGACCCCGGGATCATGATCTGAGCCAAAGGCAGACGCGTAACTGATTGAGCTGTCCAGGCCGCCTGGATGTTTGTATCTGTTGAAGAGAAGCTCATTTCTGTTGTTCCTAAACACTCCTCAGGGTTAAAAAGTAACATCCAGGGGCACCTGGGTGGCTCAACAGTGGCGTGTCTGCCTTTGGCTCAGGGTGTGATCCCGGGGTCCTGGGATTGAGTCCCACGTCGGGCTCCCTGCAGGGAGCCTGCTTCTCGCTCTGCCGAAGTCTCTGCCTCTCTCTCTCTCTCTCAAGAATAAATAAATAAAATCTTAAAGAAAAAGAATTAGATACCTTTAGAAGTCAACTTTGTGAAGTTTAGCAGTTAACTCTAGGAACTGCAACATGACTTGGTAAATATGTATGAAATGGAAGGATATGTATTCCTGAAAAAAGCTATATACAAATGAGAATTTTCTAAATTGACTAATACTTCTACATTTATTATGATCCATTTGGTAAGACCAGTAGTCTCTCTCAAATTTATATTTGTGGTAAACGCAGATTTTCATGGTCAGGATTGCAAGGAGTAAGGACACCTTTAAGATGCCTTGTATTGCTTAAGATCTGATTTATTCTTTCTGGGGTTGCTAAGGGACAGAAAGTTTTTTTTTTTTTTTTTTTTTTTTAAGGCAGCAGTTACTCACCACTTATAAACAATTCAGTAAAAATAGATCTCTAAGGATCTTCAATTTGTAATTGATAAATCATTCATGCTGAGTTAGTTGGCCTTGATTCTTACTCTCCTTGAGAATGTGGAATGTTTTATAAACACAGTAAGGGTTACAAATATAGAGAGAATAAGTAATTGCACTATCAGTAATGTGATGATACACATATCTGCTTAGTGAAATTTCGGTCAAAGTATTCTAATGCACATAATAAAGCCTGTTGGAATTGGGTATACATTAAGAATAGGCTCTAAGTAACATACAGTCTCTGTTGTTATACCCTGTTTGGATCCTACTGTGAGATAAAGGCCTACTTTGCTTTTATAATCTTGGTTCTTTGCTGAGTTCTGGCTATGCAGTTACAGTTTTAGGACTAATGAGAGCTCCTGATAGGATATAAAAAGGGTCATCCCTATTTATAAGATTGCTACCTACTGTCTGTCTAACTGGGAATGCAAGACTTATTTTGGGAGTGAGGGAAACATGGAACCATATTTCAGAGTGGTAGCACACCACTTTCTGAACAGATATGGGAAATCCAATCTTCCTGTGGTTTTAACCAGAGCAGAACCAAAATAGGGGAGTACTTCAGAGAGACTAATTGCATGGTACTGCTTCAAAAATGTGTTGAGGAAGGGTGGGAAATACCCATCTTGATGAATGAAAAATTTATACAGAAAGAGATTCAAGTATGAAAAATCAATTCTTGGAATAACAATGGGCAAAATACTTTCCATTTTTCTACTGTTCACTTCTGTTTTCTGCCGGGATCTTTCTGACTCGAGCTATTTTTCAGTATACACAAAATGCAGAGAAATAGAGAAGTAATATCTTTCACTCTTCTCTCTAGGCACCAGTAGTTCTTTCCCAAAAGCAACTAATGTCAGTTTCATGAGTAATGAAAATATTCATCTTCAGCCCCTTCCTCTAAGCTATTCTATTGAAGTGTTCAAAAGAAAATCAAGTTAATCCTATCTTTCCGTAAGGAGCACAAATACTGTATATCACCATTACAGAATTTTTTCTGTCTTCCTAACTTTCAAGTGCTGATTGATTAGTAGCATGCACATTCCAGAAAAAAAGTGTTTATAATGTATTATTTTTTTCTCCACCTGAAGGTACTGCCTACTTTAGGAACATGACCAACTTATACCTTGAGAGTTTATTGTAGTGATATTTTTGGGACTCTCATAGATAAGTGCCCAAGAACCTGCTTGGCTGTCCTGCTTCTTTCTCGGCTCTGGTCACCTTCTTGTGTCATAAAGGGGAAAGACCCCAGGGATTAGAGGAGCACTGAGACTGAGCAATGAGCAGTGTTCATTTTCCAAGAGTAGATTTCTTTTTTCCTGAAGTTCTTCAGAGTAAGAACCTAGAAAGGCTTTGTTGTCAGTCATGCTAGCTGGCTGTCCTCTATAGGAGCTTGCCTTTTGTTTTCTATCTCATAATTCAGAACGCACGCCTGCCTTCCCATTCTCTCCCCACTTCCCACCTTTTCCTTGCTCCTCAGATTGATCACCCCTGCTCCTCTCAATCTTACTCAGACTTCATCAAGACATTAAAATCTTTCAGAGGGAATACTCTTCATTCTTCCCATGACCAGATGGTCCGAGACCATACTGTTCTTTCTCTCCTCTTCTGTCCATGGTTGCACTTCCTCTTTATCTTCTGCAACATGATTGTCTCCCTTTTACTGATTAATTCTTCTTAATATGTAAGATGCTCTTTAGAAGCCCCATCTTAAAACAAAGCAAAAACAATAGTCCAGTAATTCACCTTCCTCCATGGCTACCACCCTGTTAGAGCGCCCACGGTCTCTCACCCATACTTTACTGACATCTTCTAGTTGATTTCTATGCTTTGCCTCCCATGCGATTTGTTCTCCACATGAGCAGCCATTGTGATCATTTAAAAATACGTTAAATCATTAAACATATTTGTTTTTAAATCCATTCAAGGCTCCCCTTTGTACTTAGGATAAAATCCATTTTCCATATATTGTCTTCAAGGTCCAGCCCAGCGGCCTCCAGCTCTGAGCCCCTGCCTCACCTTTAGCTGAGCACCCCCTTTGCCCACTCCTCCTTGGCTACACAGATTTCCCTACAGTTTCTCAAGGGCACCAGTCCTACCCATGCCTATGTCATCCTTTTAGAGCTTTTGCCTGGAATGAGTGTTCCACAGCTTCTAGAGAGGCTGACACTTCCTCTTCCTCTTGGTTTAATTATTATTTCCTCAGTGAAGTCTTCCCCAGTGAGTCCAAGGAGGGCTCTCGCCTCTGCTTTTCTCTATCCCAACACTGTGTTCGTTTACTGCATAGTACTTTATGGTTCATTAATATTTCCTTGTTTAATATTCAGACAAGACTCTAAGCTGTGTGAGGGTAAGCACCCTGTCTGCTTTTCCACCACTGGGCAGTGCCTGGCACAAAGTAAGCATTGATGGTAAGTATTTTTCTTGAAATATGCAAATGCGTGAATGCTGGTTAACAAATGAAGCTTGGCTCTGGTTTTATATCTTTTAGATACAGAGCTTGTTCTTTTACAACAGAAAGCCAATCCTTTACTTGAACTGCATGTCCCTTTAGAGTTGCATTCTTTTGGAGATTGAGGGGTCCTTGGAAGGCCTCTATTTTACCTTCCTATCATGCATGCCCTTTCTGTCATCGTCTTCTATTTCAGTACAGAGTTCAGACTCGGCCTTGGGTTCATGTACTCTCTTGCTCCCAGTCTAAACATGGTGGTGGAGAGACACCCATTGTTGCTTTCCTCCCATCTCCTTTGGGCTCTACAACTTAGTAGTTCTGTGATCTTGGAGAAGTTACTTAATTTTATTGTGCCTCAGTTTTCTGAAATATAAAGTAGAGTTATAATAACCACACACAGCAGTTGCAGTGATTCAATAAGGAAATGCAAGTGAAAACTTAATATAATACTCAGTGTGTTAGCCATAAGCCTACCATAGCCTCAGCTTTGTTTTCATTATTTCCATTAACTCTAGTCTTTTAAAAATATATATATTGTAATAAGGTACACATATCACAAAATGTACCATCTTAGCCATTTTTAAATTAATAGTTCGGTGGTATTACATACATTCATAATATTGTACACCTTCATGATGATGTTCATATTACTATGCAACCATCACCATTGTTTTTTTAAAGATTTTATGTATTTATTCATGAGAGAGAGAGGCAGAGACATAGGCAGAGGGAGAAGCAGGCTCCAAGCAGGGAGTCCAATGTGGGACTCCATCCCGGGACTCCAGGATCACACCCTGAGCCGAAGGCATACACTCAACCACTGAGCTACCCAGGCGTCCCACCATTATTCATCTGTATAACTCTTTTCATTTTGTAAAACTAAAAATCTGTACCTCTTAAAATAACTTGCCATTCCTCCCTACCATCTCCTGCAAACTCTGGCAACCACTATTCTACTTTCTGTCTATGAATTTGACTACTCTAGAAGCCTCAAATAAATGGAATCATATATTTGTCCTTTTGTGTCTAGCTTACTTTACTTTGCATGATGTCTTCAAAGTTCATTCATATTGTAGCATGTCTTAGAATCTTTCCTCTTAAAGGCTGAATAATATTCCATGATGTGTAATATCACATTTGATTGATGAATATCACATTCATCCATTGATGGATATTTGAGTTATTGCCATCTTTTGGTTATTGTGAAAATGCTGCTGTTAACATTGGTTTACAAGTATCTCCTCAGATCACTGCTTTCCATTTTTGGGGGGTATATACTCAGAAGTAGAATTACTGGATCATATGGTACTTATATTTAAAATATTTGAGCAATTGCCATACTATTTTCCACAGTGTCTGTATTATTTTTACATTCCCACCAGCAGTCACAATGGTTCTGAATTCTCTACAATCTCAACAACATTTCGACTTTTCCTTTCCTTTCTTTCCTTTCTTTTTTCTTTTCTTTTCCTTTTCTTTTTTTCTTTCTTTTCTTATGGGTTTTATTTTTTTTAATTTTTTATTTATTTATGATAGTCACAGAGAGAGAGAGAGAGGCAGAGACACAGGCAGAGGGAGAAGCAGGCTCCATGCACTGGGAGCCCGACGTGGGATTCGATCCCGGGTCTCCAGGATCGCGCCTTGGGCCAAAGGCAGGCGCCAAACCGCTGCGCCACCCAGGGATCCCTTTCTTTTCTTTCTTTTCTTTTTCTTTCTTTTCTTTCTTTCTTTCTTTCTTTCTTTCTTTCTTTCTTTCTTTCTTTTCTTTTCTCTTTTCTTTTCTTTTCTTTTTTTGAGTGGTTCTAATGGGTGTGAGGTGGTATCTCATTGTAGTTATGGCTTGCATTCCCCCAATGATTAATGATGTCGAGCATCTTTTTTCTTTAAAGATTTTATTTATTTATTTGAATGAGAGAGAGCATGAGTGGGGACCAGGGAGAGGAAGAGGGAGAAGTAGCTGTCCTGAGCAGGGAGCTCGACCAGGGCTCAATTCCAGAACTCGAAGATCATGACCTGAGCTGAAGGCAGATGCTTAACTGACTGAGCCATGTGGGCACCCCAGGCATCTTCTTATGTGTTTATTAGGCATGTCTATCTTCTTTGGGTCCTCTTTTTTTAAATTAGGTTGTTTGGATTTTTGTTGAGTTTTAAAAACTCCTTATTCTGGATATTAATCCCTTATTAGACATATGATTTCAAATATTTTCTCCCATTCTGTGGGTCGCCTTTTTATTCTGATGCACAAATTTTTAAAATTTTTATTAAATGCAGTTTGTGTGTTTTTTTCTTTGTTGCCTGTGCCTTTGGTATCATGTCCAGGAAATTGTTTCCAAATCCAGTGTCAGGAGGTTTTTGCCCTATGTTTTCTTCTAAAAGTTGTTTATAGTTTTAAGTCTTACATTTAAGTCATTGATCCATTTCATGTGATTATTGTATGTGGTATAAGATAGAGGCCCAACTTCGTTCTTTTACATATGGATATTCAGGTTTCCCAGAACCATTTGTTTACAAGATTATTCTTTCCCATTAAATGATCTTGACTTTGTCAAAAATTAGTTGACCGTATATGCAACAATTTATTCCTGGACCCTCTATTCCATTCTATTGATCAGTACGTCTGTCTTTCTGCCAGTACCACACATTTTGACTTCTGTAGCTCTGTAGTAATTTTTGAAATCAGGAAGTGTGAGGCCTCCAGTTTTGTTCCTGTTTTTCATGATTATTCTGACTATTCAATAATCAAGGTCCCTTGAGATACCATATGAATTCTAGGATGAGTTTTTCTATTTCTACAATAAACTTTGGGAATTGGGTCAGGATTGCATTGAATCAGTAGATTACAAAGTATTGACATCTTGACAATACTAAGCCTTCTAATCCATGAACATGGGATGTGTTTCCATTTATTTATGTATTCTTTCATTTCTCCCAACAATGTTTTATAGTTTTCATATGTATAAGTTTTCTACTTCCTTGGTTAATTCCTAAATATTTTATTCCTTTTTTTCCCTTGAATTTCAAAACTAATCATAGTTTATTAAAAAAAAATTGAATGTGATGTGATAGCATTTTACAAATACAAGGATCTTCCCTACGTGTTTAAAAGTACCATATTCTCTTTAGCCCATACTAATACACAGGCTTCAAATTCTTCTCAATCCAATTGTGTGAGTATCTCTCCCCAGTTAGGCTATGTGTGAAATCAAAGATTCCCTAGAGTCTGTACCATAATGATATTTATATCAGGGTTGAGAACACAGTAAGTTCCTAAGAATATCATTCTTTTATGAAGAATCCATATCTTGATCTGTGACTGTGTTGTTGGAGATCTTCAGATGCTTATATCTCTACATTCTGTAATGGTTATTAATGTACTCACTGAGCCAGGTCCAGGGCCTGTTGGAGGGTCTTACACTCAGCTATGATCCCCTCGTGCCCTTTACCACATGAGGGATTAGTGGGCCATGAGCCCCAGGTGTGCTGATGATGCTCTTCAGCATCTCCGAAAGCAAAGACTGGAACCTGGCCTCATTGAATGTCATGGAGTCCAGGATTACCATTAATATCAAACTCATTCATAGCCTCATTCAGCTCATCAATGGCCCTGTAGCCTTTGGCTTCATCAGTGGGCAAGGTGGCTTGAGCAACTTTGGAGATGCCAGCAGTGGCCTCCTAGACCTTTATAAACACCTAATCTCAATTGGCTCTTTTTCCAGCAACATCTGGGTGGTGGAGAAACACTTCGGAGGCCGTGTGCAGCATTGTGGTATTCTTCTATCGTGGCTACCATCTCATCCCACCAGTGAGGACCCTTCTGTTCCTGTTGTCTTCTTGCTACTACATAGTTAAGTTTCACCTTCTCTTTCCCCAGCTCTTTAAAGGGGTTGCAAGGTCTCGCTCATCTGTAGCATTTTTGACAGCTTCCAGGGCCTCCTCTACCTGCTGCACAGCATCTAGCTAAGGGAAAAATATTTTCCTAATAATTTTCAAGAGGAAAGTCTTCATCCTACTCTTGGAAATTCTGCAGACAACTAGGCACTTGGGAAGGATGGAAGAAACACAGCAGAGGAGATACAAGCAGCAAGCTTCTGGTGAGGGCTCTGAGGCCTGTAAGTATTGTATTCTTTGTGGTACTGTAATTTCCTTTTCAGATTGTTCATTGTGAGTGCTCAGAAATGTGTGTTGACTTTGTATCCTTCTACTTTGCTGAATTTATTCTAACATGTTTATTTGTTTCTTGTTATGTGTATGTGAAATCATTAGGGTTTTCTACGTAGAAGATCAAATCATCTGCAAGTACAGATCATTTGACTTCTTCCTTTGAGATGTGGTCGCCTTTTATTTTTTTCTTGCCTAATTGTTCTGGCTAGAACTTTCAGTATGATGTTGAATAGAAATGACAAAAGTGGACATCCTTGCCTTGTTCCTAACCTCAGAGGAAGGCTTTCGACAGTCTTTCACTGTTGAGTATGTTTGCTGTAGATTTTTCATAGATGGTTTTTATTATGTTGAAGTAGTTTTTTCTATCCTAGTTTACTGAGTTTTTTTTTTTATCACAAAAAGATGTTGAATGTTGTCAAATGTTTTTTCTGCATCAATTAAGATGATCATGTTTTTCCCCCCTTTATTCTGTTACTGTGATTGATTTTGGTATGTTGGATCATCTTTCTATTGCAGGAATAAATCTCACTTAATCATGGTGTATAATCCTTTTACTATACTGACTTTAGTTTGTTAATATTTTGTTGAGAATTTCTACATCAATGCTTGTAAAGGGTATAGTTTTCTTTTCTTTCTTTTTAGAGATTTTATTTATTTATTTGACAGAGAGAGGGAGAACACAAACAGAAGGAGTGGTAGACATAGGGAGAGGGAGAAGCAGACTCCCCACTGAGCAGGGAGCCTAATGAGGGGCTTGATCCCAGGACCCTGAGATCATGACCTGAGCCAAAGGCAGATGTTTAGAAGGCAGACATTTAATTGACTGAGCCACCCAGGTGCCCCAATAGTTTTCTTTTCTGGTAATGCCTTTGTCTGTCTTTGGTGTCAGGATAATGCTGGCCATATAGAATGAATTAGGAAATGTTCCCATTTCTTCAGTTTTTTGGAAAAATTTGGGAAGGATTGGTATTAGTTTTTCTTTAAATGTTTGGTAGAAGTCCCCAGTGAAGCCAATAGGTCCTGGGCTTTTCTTTGTTGGGAAATCCCTGAGTATTAATTCAGTCTCCTGTAGATCTATTCAGATTTTTTAAAAAATCTTCATTTAGTCATAGCTTTTGTGTTCCTAGGAATTTGTCCATTTCATCTAGGCTATCAAATTTGTTGGCATACAGTTGTTTGTAGTATTCTCTTACACTCTTCTTAATTTTTGTAGAATCAATTGTAATGTCCACACCTTCATTTTGTATTTCAGTAGTTTGAGTAGTCTTCTCTTTCTTTTCTTTTTTTTTAGTCCATCTAACTAAGGGGTTTCTCAATTTTGTTGATCTTTTCTGAGAACCAACTCTTGGTTTCATTGAATATTTTTTCTATTGGCTGAATCATGGTCTCTATTTCTTCATATCTGCTCTAATCTTTATTATTTCCTTCCTTGTACTAGCTTGGTTTTTTTTTTGTATATTTTTGATTGGAGTTTGATTTGCCAACGTATAGTATAACACCCAGTGCTTATCCGTCAAGTGCCCCCTCAGTGCCTGTCACCCCATCCCCCCGCCCACCTCCCCTTCCACTACCCCTTGCTCATTTCCCAGAGTTAGGAGTCTCTCATGTTCTGTCACCCTCTGATATTTCTTCATTTTCTCTCCTTTCCCCTTTAATCCCTTTCACTATTTTTTATATTCCCCGAATGAATTAAATCCTACAATGTTGGTCCTTCTCCGATTGACTTCACTCAGCATAATACCCTTCAGTTCCATCCACGTCAAAGCAAATGGTGGGTATTTGTCGTTTCTAATGGCTGAGTGATATTCCATTGTATACCTAGACCACATCTTCTTTATCCATTCATCTTTCGATGGACACCGAGGCTCCTTCCACAGTGTGGCTATGGTGGACATTGCTGCTATAAACATTGGGGTGCAGGTGTCTGCCTTTTCATTGCATCTGTATCTTTGGGGTAAATCCCCAACAGTGCAATTGCTGGGTCGTAGGGCAGTTCTATTTTAACTCTTTCAAGAACCTCCACACAGTTTTCCAAAGTGGCTGTACCAGTTCACATTCCCACCAACAGTGCAGGAAGGTTCCCCTTTCTCCGCATCCTCTCCAACATTTGTTGTTTCCTGTCTTGTTAATTTTCCCCATTCTCACTGGTGTGAGGTGGTATCTCTTTGTGGTTTTGATTTGTACTTCCCTGATGGCAAGTGATGCAGAACATGTTCTCATGTGCTTGTTGGCCATGTCTAGGTCTTCGTTGGTGAAATTTCTGTTCATGTCTTTTGCCCATTTCATGATTGGATTGTTTGTTTCTTTGCTGTTGAGTTTAATAAGTTCTTTATAGATCTTGAATACTAGCCCTTTATCTGATAGGACATTTGCAAATATCTTCTCCCATTCTGTAGGTTGTCTTTTAGTTTTGTTGACTGTTTCTTTTGCTGTGCAGAAGCTTTTTATCTTGATTAAGTCCTGTTAGTTCATTTTTGCTTTTGTTTCCCTTGCCTTCATAGATGTATCTTGCAAGAAGTTGCTGTGGCCAAGTTCAAAAAGAGTATTGCCTGTGTTCTCCTCTAGGATTTTGATGGATTCTTCTCTCACATTTAGATCTTTCCACCATTTTGAGTTTATCTTTGTGTCTGGTGTAAGAGAATGGTCTAGTTTCATTCTTCTGCACGTGGCTGTCCAATTTTCCTAGCACCATTTATTGAAGAGACTGTCCTTTTTCCGGTGGATAGTCTTTTCTGCTTCGTCGAATATTACTTGACCAAAAAGTTGAGGGCCCATTTCTGGGTTCTCTATTCCGTTGCATTGATCTATGTGTCTGTTTTTGTGCCAGTACCATACTGTGTTGATGATCACAGCTTTGTACCTTGTAGTAGCTTTGGGTTTAGTTTGTTTTTCATTTTCTAGTTCCTTAAATTGTAAGTTAGATTGTTGATTTGAGATATCTTATTTTTTAATGTGTTTATAGCTATAAACTTCCCTTTTAACACTGCTTTTGTTGAATCTCATAAGTTTTGGTGTTTGCATTTTCTTTTTCATTGATTTGTAAGTATTTTCTGATTTCCCTTGTGATTTCTTCTCTGATCCATTGCTTATGAGTATGTTGTTTAACTTCCACAAACTTGTGAATTTTCCAGTTTTATTTCTGCTGTTGATTTCTAACTTCATCCGGTTGGGGTCAGAGAAGATATTTTGTATGAAAACTACATTTTTTATATCTATTTAATTTTTTCCCTAACACATGGTCTATCCTGGGAGATGTCCCATGTGCACTTGAGAAGAGTAGATGTGCTATTGATGTTGGGTTGATTGTTCTGTAAATGTTAAGTTCTGTTTCCTTACTTACCCTGTGTGATGGTTCTATCCATTATTGAAAGTAGGGTATTAATGTCTCCAACTCTAATTGTAGCACTGTTCTTGTTCTCCCTTCAGTTCTATCAGTTTTTACTTCATAAATTTTGCTGGACTGCCATTATTTGTTTATAAAAGTTTATAGTTATATCTTCTTGCCACATTGAGCCTTTTATTAATTATATAAAGTTCTTGCTTATCTCTTGTAGGCCTTTTTTTTTTCTTGTAGGCACTTTTTATTTAAATCTATTTAGTCTGATATTATACAATAATCCCTATTTTTTGGTTGATGTTTGCATGAAATATCTTTTTTTCAACCTTTCATTTTCAATCTATTTGTGTCTTTGGATCAAAAGTGACTCTCTTGTATACAGAATGTAGTTGGATCATGTGTTCTTACTCTACTCTCCTGCCAGTCTCTCTCTTTTGGTTGGAGAGTTTAACCCATTTACAATTAATTAATGATAATGAGAGACATCCTTCTGCCATTTTGCTGTTTGTTTTATATATGCCTGATAGCTTTTTTGGTTCCTCATTTCCTGCATTACTGTCTTCTCTTGTGTTATGTTCATTTTGCTGTTAAGTGAAATATTTAAATTTCTTTCTCATTTCCTTTTGTATATATTCAGCTGTTTTGTTTTTGGTTACCGTTGGAATTGCATTAAACATCTTGAAGTTATAATACTAATTTGAGTTCATGCCAGGTTAACTTGAAGTACATACAAAATTCTGCTTTTTTACTGCTCCAGGCCCATCCCTTTCAGTTGTTCACAAAATTACATCTTTATACATTGTATACCTCAAGAAGGAAACTAATATTTAAGTGCATTAGTCTTTTAAATTATACAGAAAGCAACATAAGGGAATTGCAAAACAAAGTTACAGTAGTGCTAGCTTTTAGACTAATATTTTTTAAATATATATTAGTCTCAAATCATATAGAAAACAAAAAGTGGAGTTACAAACCTTTGTTATAGTAATGCTAGCTTTTACAATTGCCCATGCATCATTCACCTTTATTTAGATCTTTACTTCTTCACATGGCTTCACATTAGTGTCTAATGTCCATCATTTCACCTTGCAGGACTCCCTTGATCATTTCTTCTTCTTGTAGGACAAGTCTAGTGGTAATGAACTCGCTTAGTTGGGAATGTTGATTGGGAATGTCTTATTTTCCCCTTCACTGATGAAGAACAGTTTTTCCTGATATAGGATTCTTGGTTAATAGTTTTTCGCTTTGAGCACTTTGAATATTACTGGCCCACTTTGCATCCCTCTAGTGAATTTTTCATTTCTGTTATTGTACTTTTCAGCTCCAGAATTTCTTGTTGGTTTCTGTTTAGGTTTTCTATCTCTATTGATACTTCCATTTCCTCATACATTATTTTCTTGAATTTCTCTATGTCTTCCTTTAGTTCTTTAAGCATCTTTAAGATGGTTGGGTTGACATATTTGTCTAATAGATCTGCCATAGGGTCTTTCTCAGGAACAGTTCAATTTGAATAGGTCATGCTTTCCTATTTCTCTGTATGCCTGTGATTTGTTATTGAAGCCTGAACATCTGAATCTGATGATGTGGAAAATCTGGAAATCAGAGTTCTCTCCCTTTGCCAGGGTTTTTGTCATTGCCTTTGGGTTTGTTTTGTTTTGTTTTTTTGTTTTTAATGTTGTAAGCTGTTTCTGTGCTGAAGATCAGCCTGAGGTGTAAAACTCAAGGTCTTCCTTTTCAAGTCTTCTCTGAGCCTGCTCCTTTCCCTAGAGATGCATAGTCACTTTCTAATTTTCCCCATATACGGAGTTGCTTTTGAATATCCTAGCCTTTAATGTCTGGCTTATGAAAGAAGAAAAAGAAAAAAAGGAGGGAAGAGGTGGAAAAAAGGTGCTGGCTCTAAATGCCTCATTTATCCAGAGGAGGAGAGACTTGCAACAGTGGGGGAAAGTACAACTATAGTGGCTGCCCTCCCATTTATATCTCTATAATCAAAAACAGCAGTCAGTCAGTGGTCACAGAACATAGATCCGTGATGTTTGGAGGACAAGGTCCATTTTGCCTTCTACAAAGTGAGTGCAAAATTGCTACAGGACCACGTGCACAGCTGTCTGCCAATCAGCAGGGGTTTGGTCATTGCTCCTGGGCTAAGAACTGAAATTGACCCAAAAGAGCCACATTTACCATCAGACGCTTCCCCTGGAAGCTACAATACTTCAGTTGGTTCTAGAGTTCCAAAGTAGCTATGTTATACAGATCCTGCTAGTGTAATAATCATCATCTAGATGGGGAGACAGATTTCTGGTGCTTCATACTCTGCCGTCTTTTTAAAACCCTCTGACTCTAGTCTTTTGAAGGCTGTACTCCATCTTAGACTAATCAACAGTTCTTTTTAGTCTCTTCAGCTTGTTATTCTCTCTTACTTTTTTCTTTTCCTCATTTTTTCTAACTCCGTGCTTTTTTTTTTTTTTTTTTTTTTTTTTTAACCTTTCAGAGGTCACAGGTTCTTTTTAGAATTTGCGGGAAAATTCCTATGGATCGTCTCCCTAGAAAAATCCATATATGAACAATCACTCAAAATGAGAAGACAATTCAGATATCCAGTAGATGACTTGAAGCCCCACCATGGCCCTCTTGAATAGAGTCTTTATTATAAAGATGCATCTCTGTCATCTTTCTTTGGTATTGTGGTCGGAAGATGTTCTATACTACAACAAGATGCTAACTAGCAGGCTGTGAACAGGAATTGCCCCTCACGGATTTGTAGGAAAGCTCAAAACACAGCTAGAAAAGCCTCTTTCCCAGAATATGAGATCATGATACCATTTCCATTTATACACAACTGGTAGGTTTATCCAGTGACACTAAACTGGTATATGTATGTGGTAGTTATTTACACTTTACAATGCAAACTTGTAATTGCCACTCATTTGAAACACATAGGGATGACAGGCTAATTTAAGTGAAGATAAAGTCAAATTAATGAAATATACATCCTGTGTGTGTGTGTGTGTGTGTGTGTGTGGTTTGAAGCCTGATTTCTCCTCAGGTGTACCGAATAATAACACATGATATATGTACCAATAGGGATGATAACAACCAACTATTTTCTAGGTAGACTTTTTTTTTGGATCTGTTTTTACACTTTAAAAGCACTTGTTATCACCATATTAATTACTACTATACAAAAAGTGCTATAAAAGTAGTCAAGGAAACAGTCTTTTCCTTTAAGGGAATGTTCCTTTGGCAAGTGTTGTCCAAGTTCTGAATTTGGTTAGTGTACTGTTTTTTTGAAGAGATACCATGGATTAGAGGGTCAAAATTGATAAGATTGAAAAATAGGAAAACAAAACACATGGTGAAACAACATTTTGTCATGGTGAGTGTTTCTGGAGTGGTCCCTTGCAGAATAGACGATTGCCTCCTGATCCCCTGGGTTGACTATGGCATATGGCCTGATAGATGATGTAGACTTTTCTTGGCGACACTGACCAAGAAGCAGTGCCCATGCAGCATTGTTCAGAGGTTCTTTGTGTATGCAGAGCTTAGGCATGCTCCAGGGCAGGTAGCCAACATATTCTTCTTAAATGGTAATTTCTTGAATTTTTGTTTCTTCAGAATTAAAATCACCAATTGAATCTTCCAAGGAGGCAGTAAGTAAAAATAACCTTGAGTAACTGCTAACAGGAGTTTGATTTAAAATGACAACTTAAAAATGAAAGGTTCACATCTCCCAAACTTTTATCCAGCCTGACAAATTGGATTCTAGAATTATGTACCATTAAATCTCATGGTGTGTGCGTGTGTTCAGTGCTGCTCTTCTTTTAAGTGGTCCTGTTTATTTTAAACACTTGAAAATGAGTTTTTTGCTCCCTCAGTTGGGTAATACTCATATGCCTGAAAAAGAAAGTACTCTTTCGTGCTGTGCATGAAGTGGACCATGAGTAACCAGATGAGGGATGGGCATGGTGCTTTTATCCTTCCGCCCACAGAAGGAAAGCTCTCATGGCCAACAGATGGCATTTGTGGAGATCTGGTGTGATGAAGGCCTTGATGGAGGTGCAACAAGTGATGTCAAACACAGTAATGCCAAGCATACATTTTCACTCTTATTCCTTAGTGGTAATAAAAAACAATGCTAGAAAGAAACAAAATTCTGGAAAGAAGAGTAAAGATCATGTTGTGTTGGTAGGTGACATTTGCTATAAAAAGGGTCAATTTGACAACTGTGGGGAAAAAAACTCTTGTTTTGCCCTGCTGTATGCAGTATAGTTCCATGAGTGAAGGTTTCAGTTCAGTCTCAGACTGGACTATCCTGAAGTGGGTGCAGGGAGGGATAACAGAGTGTTAATAGTAGAATGAGTCATACAGTCCCATGTGGCAGGTACAGCCAATAATCATGGAGTCATGGAACCATTGCCCAGACAGACCCTTACTGCGAGGATGAGCCCCCCCCCCCTTCATCTGCAGATGAGGAAATGAGGTGGCCCAGAGAAACTACAGAGTTGCTTTGTGACAAGGGACAGACAGATTTTTTAGGAAAGTGAGAATTTAACCACAAAAAGAATTAGGAAAAAATTATCCTAATCTGCCAAGTTAGCTTATTTTTTTTAACTGTGAGCTAAATCCTAAGTGCAGCTCAATTATCATCTCCAAAATCCTTCCAGAACCCCCAGTGTAGGGCCAAGGACTCTTCTTGTAACCACCTCTGGCATCTCTCTGCCATAGCTCTTGTTAGATTTGCAGAAATTATCTGGTCAGATTTTTGTTTATAAATCCTTCACATACATTCATCTTTATAGTCTATTTTGTTTTATTCTTCTTTGTACCTTACAGGAACTATAGTAACTATAAGCAGTATTAACAACCCTCCCTTCTATTTGTAGAACAGTTTTTTAATAGCCTCCCTGGGAGTGCTCTCTTTTAATTATTATGGTGAGCCAGGGCAGTGGTGGTTTCAGGAGGTCGTGGTAAGTTTGAGCAGATAGTCTATGGGCATCTAAATTATCTGACAGTGGAAAGCTGTTCTGAGCCAGGTTGACACTCCTGAACAAGCTTGCATGAGGTGGGGGGTGGGGTGGCTCCACTGTTGATGTCAGTGTGATGGCCAGCTGGAAATAAACAAGGGGCTCTTTGTTCTGTTAGTGACAAAAACTTTATATGAGTGAGAATGGAATAGCCTTAATGAGCTTTAAGTGGCACCATGGACAAAGAGGAACTGAAGCCTTAGTGTTAGTGAGAGTCCAAGTCTGATTCACTTTAACTTTTTCTGTTAAAAAATATATCAAACAGAGGAGCAAGTGTAGAGAATATTATTTGAACATCTGGGTACCCACCAGGCAGCTTTAATAAACCTTGACTTTTTGATATTTTCTGTCCTCTTTTTCCCCTACCCCAGAGGCTTTTATTACAAATTTGGTGTTAAATATCCTGAGATTCTAAATTTGAGTCTTTGGGGTCCTCCTCCATGCCAGGTCCTCTGTGTAATGCAACAGATGCTGGGTCTTGTATCAATAAAAGCATAGTTTTGGAGGCACCATGAGACTGTTATAAAGATTCAGAATGTGGCAGTGAGATCAGACTACCGAGTCAGGGTTCCTCAGACCTTATGCTCTTGACTAGTCGGTGTTGCCCCAAGGGATGAGGAGAGATAGTGGCCCAGAAAGTCACTCATCAAGGTGAACCTCGAACAGACATGGTTTGAAGGTCTCTGGTTTAAGGGTGGTGCTTTTCAAGCTTTCTTTTTTTTTTTAAGCTTTCTTGATTGTAATACGCAACACCAAATTGCATTTCACTGTGCATTGCAAATTGCATGGTGACCCTCTGCATATGCACGTGTACATCTACGCACACAGAGCACATACTTCTGAATGAAGGTTTTAATGAAATAATGCTCTTTCTTTGTGTGCTGCACCACAATATAGTCCGTCTTGTTGTTTTTACAAAACTATTTTATTTGAATACATTGATTTCACATGCATTAATACATAGGCACCCATAGTTTAAAACAACAACAACGAACTCCGGTTTAGAGAACTGTTACTATTTCATGGAACAAATGTTGTTTTAAAGGGTATATTTGGCTTAACTCTGCTGAACATTTTATAAAAAGCTTTTGTCTATCCCTGACCTAAACAAATATTCATGTCACAATTTACTTCTAGAAGTCCTATGTAAAACTAAGCAGAATTCAAAGCTCTTTGAGGGTCCAGGTTATTCTGCGTCGTGTTCTCTTTAAAGCTTCTAATCCTCTTCATTGCTTTAAAGCAGCCTGTCTTGATTAAATAAACAGAACTTGAACACAGTAACTTAACTATAAATTCATGATCGTTAAGCCACAAAATCAACCTTTCCTTTGAGTATAAGTCAAACTGCCAAGGGCAAAAAAACCCAGCTATCAAGCCCTCAAGTCTCCTTTCCATCAGTTTACCTCTCTCTGGGATGCTAAATAAAGTCTGTACAAAGAATAAAGTGATACAGGTGTTGCTTTATATTTATTAAATTCATCAATTTCTGTGTAACCAGGCTGATATCCTTCTCATCGGGGTGCCTAACAACTATCACGACAGCAGGGGGTTATGTAGCACCTTTATTGGGAGAAGTTTATATAATTGTACTCGGAAAGGTGCAACTTTCTCTCCAGAGAAGTAGAGGAGAAAATGATATTTAATGCATACTAAACAAGCACTTGTTGGAGATTTTGAGCTAGATTGATTCTAAAATACTAAAATGAGTTCACTTGCTCCACAATGTTACCAACAGACACTTTATTTTTTTTTTTTTTTTAATGATAGTCACAGAGAGAAAGAGAGGCAGAGACACAGGCAGAGGGAGAAGCAGGCAGAGGGAGAAGCAGGCTCCATGCACCGGGAGCCTGACGTGGGATTCGATCCCGGGTCTCCAGGATCATGCCCTGGGCCAAAGGCAGGCACCAAACCGCTGCGCCACCCAGGGATCCCACCAACAGACACTTTAAACGTTAATAAGGTAGCTGGTTTCTGAAATATGGAAGAAGAAAAGAATTTTATTTAAGCCAACTCTTTCACAGAGGAGGAAGTTTGGTTCTACCTCAGGAAATTTAAATGGGACTGTTGAATAACTGGGAAAGAGTGTCTCCTTTGGATAATAGGGCAAAGAAGAATTCACCTGATTTTCAGGCAATAACAAATGTGACAGCAGTACCTGCTGCTGCATGGTACATATGTACCATGACTGTGTAACTTTTCAAAAAACAGTTCTCAGACTTTCTGGTCTTATTACTCCTTTCTACTCATAAGAATTATTAAGAACTCCAAAGAACCTTCATTTACGTGGCTTATATCTATCAATCTTTGCCACATTGGGAATTAAGACTGAGAAACTTAAAAATATTTATTGATTCATGGGGCACCTGGGTGGCTCAGTGGTTGAGCATCTATCTGCCTTTGGCTCAGATCATGATTCTAGGGTCCTGGGATCGAGTCCCCATATCGAGCTCCCCACAGGGAGCCTGCTTCTCCGTATGCCTGTATTTCTGCCCCTCTCTGTATCTCTCATGAATAAATAAATAATCTTTAAAAAAATATATTTATTGATGCATTAAAAGAGAATGATAAACCCATTATATGGTAACAAAAATTATTTTAAAATTATTGAAAAGACTATTATTGTTTTACATCTCTGCAAACCTCCTTTAATGCCTGGTTAATAGATGATACTTGGATTGTCATACCTGTTTTTGCATATAATCTGTTGTGATATATTTTTTTAAGTTGAAACACATGAAGAAAATCTAGCACACACAGATATGTAGTTGGAAAAGACCTTGAGGCCCCCGATGGGAACTCTGGTCCTTTGAAAACCAGTGTACTATAAAATAGTTCAGAAGAATATACATGAGTTGTGAGATGATTAGTGTTCTAATTTTTTCCCATTCCATTTATATGTTTTTCCAACAGTGAAGATGGATTACTTGCAAAAACTATAATTGAGAAAGGAAGAAGCATGAGCATGTTGAGGAAAGATTATAGGGCTCTCAAAATCCAGGCAGAGAAGTTTATAGTTGGAAAATTAAGGAGCCACTGTAATTTCTCAAATAGTAAAATGATTCATTAAAAATTGTATTTGGGAGTAAATGGATTAGAATTAGAAGAGAAGAGCTACTTCAGAGGTTGTTGCAGTAATCTGGGGCATGGTGAGGTGGGCTAGGCCTCAGATATTGGTGGGAACGGAGAGGAAGTTTCAAAATCTGAAAGACATTTAAAGGTAGAATTACCAAGACTTGGGTAAGGGGCATAGCAGAGAGGGAAGAGCCAAAGACGACTAAGAGTTTTCAAGTCTGAACCATTTGAAGTCTTTTCTCCCTCATATCCAACCTTTCATTCTTTCTGAAAATTATCCTGATGAAGCTGATTAGTTTTGTCTTGTTGTTTTCAGAGTTGGCCGGCCCATTCTAGGGCCTAGGAGAAAGTTGACACAGTTCCCAACCTGAATCGGTCAGTTACTTCCAGAAGAAAAGGAAGACCTGTGATATCCCTGGAGAGTTTGTACCTGTGACATCCTTAGAGAGCTTGTACCTGTGACATCCCTGGAGAGTTTGTACCTGTGACATCCCTGGAGAGCTTGCACCTGTGACATCCCTGGAGAGTTTGTACCTGTGACATCCCTAGAGAGCTTGTACCTATGACATCCCTGCAGAATTACTTGCCTCGTACCTCCTGCAGGCCCCGGAGCCCCTAAAGGGCTGTCTGTCCAGTTTGTGTTTGCCCTGGATGCCCACAGTGCACCTCTTATGCACTCCAGCACCCCCATCAGCTCCCTCTTCTCCTTCACCAGCCCAGCAGTGAAGAGACTGCTAGGCTGGAAGCAGGGAGATGAAGAGGAAAAGTGGGCAGAGAAGGCGGTAGACTCTTTAGTGAAAAAGTTAAAGAAAAAGAAAGGAGCCATGGATGAACTGGAGAGGGCCCTCAGCTGTCCCGGGCAGCCCAGTAAATGTGTGACAATTCCCCGGTCCCTGGACGGGCGGCTTCAGGTGTCCCACCGCAAGGGTTTGCCCCATGTCATTTACTGCCGAGTGTGGCGCTGGCCTGATCTCCAGTCTCACCATGAGCTGAAGCCACTGGAATGCTGTGAGTTCCCTTTCGGCTCCAAGCAGAAAGAGGTGTGCATTAACCCCTATCACTACCGGCGGGTGGAGACTCCAGGTGAGTTTTCTTCCCGATATCACGGTTTATTTTAAAAGTTAAGGAGCTAAGTCCCAGTTGATGACTGAGGGGGCATCAGCAAGACAAAGACCCCTTCTGCTCACCACCACCAAAAGAAAAGGAAGAGAAGAGGGTGCAGTTTTGAGGAAGTAATCCAAACTTTTGTAGTCAGAAAAATCTATAAAGAAATTACTTTTGGTATACCTGGAAGTTTTGTGTGATTTTGAAAAAATGATGCTTTGATGTATTTTGGAGTTACCATTGTCATGGTCTTTCCAGTTCTTAGGGTCTTAGAAGGTCTTAATATGGCCTTGATATGATTAACTGTAAAAAAGGAGCATCCTCCTTCCCATCCCCTCTCCCTCACTGAAACCGAAGTAAGCTAAAGAAGGTTTTTGCTGTCATTTCCCAGGCTCAGGTACGGGAAGTATCTCATATCTGGGGCTGAACAGTGAAAGAACTGCTGGAAATCCTCCTAGGAATGAAAGCAACAGGGGTTAGGTGAGATTGGCAATCGTTCTTAAATGTGGCTTTAAATATAAGAAAGTATGGTTCTGTAACTCTTTACAGGCCCATATATGTGTGTGTGGACACACATCTCACCCCCTTTTTGAAGTCTGGTGTTTACTTTTGGCCTTCACACTGGCTGTAACGGTTTGAGGACATTTCTCTTTGGATTGAGTGTTCCCCACTCACTAGCTACACGGATACAGTTCTAATAGGAGCATTGTCTCCCTATTTGGCCATCTGCCTCATTCCAGGAGACCAGAGGCTGGCACATGAGCTCTGGGAGATGGCCTGTGTCCATGAAGAGATGGCTCTGTCAAGCAGGCAGGCCATGGTGGGAGTCCAGCCGGCTGCCTGGCTCCGGGGTTCACTTAACCTGACAGCAGTACTGGAGAAGTCATTCCTAGCTGCCTGTGATCTTAGGGAGGCGACCTTTCAGGCTCCCAAATCTTGCTCTTGTATTGTAACACTGCCTGGGTATGGATGCTTCTCATGGTCACTTCATCCCAGGATTGAGTCCCTGTATTAGACTGTTGAGAAAGTCCTGGCAAGGTTTTGGGGGTTTTTTTTTTCCCCAGCATGAAAGCAAAAAATTTATTGTGTATGTAGCAAGGCACAAAATTTGATAGGTGGGGAGCAAAGGGACATTAGTGGAATGATTTTTGTCAGCGGGATGATGCATTTTCACAAATTTTTTTGCAGAGCATCTTATAGGACTATGTGAATGTAGTTCTGTGTCTCAAGTACATGCAAAGAGATGCCTCTTACAGGCCAAGCCAGGCAGTTGAAAGCAGGAGAAATTGTCAATCCATTGGAACAGATAAAACAGATAAAAGTTTTCACTAGATTGTATAGGTCTTAGCTTTCTTCCTTTCTTTCCTGCTTCTCTCTGGGCTCTCTCTGCATACTAAAAAAAAGTCATTCAGGTCCGAGTTTATGACAATGACTTGACATCTGTTTGTTTCAAAAATTTGAATATTAAGCATTTACAATGTACCCCAGGGAAAAAAGTGTTCATTAAGTAATAATTTCTCTCTTCCTGAGGAATGTACATTGCAAATATTTTGTTAAGTGTCTCTGGTTTTCTTTATGAATACTAGAAAACCTACTTTTATTTTCTAATTTTTTAAAAGACTTATTTGAGAGAGAGAGAGCATGAGAACGAGTGGAGGAGGGGCACAGGAGAGAGGATCTCAAGCAGATTCTAGGCTGAGCGCAGAGCCCAACATGGGGCTTGATCTCATGACCCTGAGATCATGACCTGAGCTGAAAGCAAGAGTTAGACGCTTAACTGACTGCACCACCCCGGCACCTCTAGAAAACATAATTTTAAAGGTTTATTTGGTATTTTAGTTTATATAAGGTTTTTTTTAGAAATGACAATGTGAATATTTTTACATATGGCCAATAGATCTCATATCATTATGTTTTATTGAGTTTCTGAAATGAAAGATGGGTGGAGATTGTATTAATTTTAAGTTTAATAGTTAGGCTACCCCAGGATTTTTTATTCCTAACTTTGATTTTTTTGTCAGGAAAGGTAAATTTATATTTAACTTTCTGGCCATGTTTAAAGTAAATATTTTGAAAACACTGAGGATGAGAATGTTAAGCAAGTTTACTGAGTTCCTAGTTTTCATAAAGCTTAATTAAGTTTTGCATTTGAAATCTATTTTTCTGACACTCCTACCCCCATTTTAGGAACATTGAAGGCTGCACTCTGATTTTATTTTTACTCACACAACCACTTAAGTTATCTATTTAAGTTCTTTTCTAACTCTCTGTAGGACCAGTTTTCATTCTTAAATTTCCAATCCTTCAAATATCAATATTTTTGTAATACAAATGATTACTAGCAAATGAAATTTTAAAAATACTTACAAATGCAAGCCCAGTTTGTTGTTGTTGTTGTTTTTACTTTAACAATATCTGCATTTCAACAGAATAAAATTACTCTGTCAAATTGCTATTAAAGTTTCTAAATGTTTACTCTCAATTTCAATTTCTTCCTTGACTGGTACCCAGCAGCTGGTAAAGTGTTACCAGTCCTGGAATCTCACTTTGAATGGCTTCGGCCTAGCTTCTATGCAAAAAGTGTTTTCACAGCATATGCTGATTTTACTCCATGCAAATGGAGCTTATTTCAAAATGAAGTATAATTTCTTCTTTACATAAAATACCTGTATTTCAAAACCACATGACTTTTGAAAGAGATACAAAAGCTTTTCAGCTCTAAGTTGCACCCCATATGGGCAGTAACTCCTGCTACTGTTCTCACCCATATAATGCTTTGTTGTTAAGATAGTGTTGTATTTAGAAGGTGGCATAAAATCAAAACCAATGTCTGTAATCTCACTATGTTATATTGGTAAGCAGTAGTTTTGAACTAGAAATAGAATTTAGTAATTAGGGATAGCTATTGCTATGGGTCGAACGTTTTATGTCCTCTCCTCCAAATTTACTTGTTGTGAAAACCTAATGTTTAAGGTGATGGTACTAGGAGGTGAAGGCTTTAGGACGTGATTCAGTCATGAGGACAGACCCTTATGAATGGGGTTAGTGCCCTCCTAAAAGAGCCCGCAGAGATCCCTCATCCGTTTCCACCACATGAGGACATGAAAGATTGGAATCTGCAGCCTGAAAGGGGGCTTTCCCCAGAATCTGATCATGCTGCACCCCAGTCTTGGACTTTCCAGCCCCTGGAACTGGGAGAAAGAAATTTCTATTGTTTATAAAGCACCCGCTCTATGGTATTTCTGTTATAACAGCCCAAATGGACTAGGACAGCTATGTTTTGAGTGGAAGTATTTAAAAATATGATCAGTGTAAATGTAAGGTAAACTAGCCAGTCAAGCTGAGTAAAAACCAGGATGACACCATCGGTTTTCTTTACAAAAATCACTGCCTTTGGTTTTACATGGATGGTAAAAATACATTATCAAGACATTTGTTTCAAGAAAAGAAAACAAACCCTTTTTCTTTCTTTTGGTGTCTCAGATCTTCAGCCCATAAAGAAACAGAAGTCTCCACTCAGTGTGAGGCTTTATGTTTATTAATGTTAGGAATACATTGTAGGTATTTTACATTACAACTGAAATCACAGAGATTATTCCAATTCTTCATCACCCAGAAAAGAAAAATGAATGTTTATTTGAAACTTGTTAGCATTGTGATGAAGCATCATTGCAAAAGAAACCATATACCGTTTACTTTGCTAGGCCTTCACTTTCAGACTATCCACAGAGAGAGTCATCTTTTTAATGCTGCATATTCATGGAACAGATAAAAGGAAATTTAATGGCTTATCATCCAGCTCATTTTTGCATGATGATGTTGAGTGTTCTGTAATGTCATTCATTACACGTGTATATGCACATACTGGCTTTTAAAGGGGGAAGAAGGGACACCTGGGTGGCTCAGTGGTTGAGCATCTGCCTTCAGCTCAGGTCATGACCCTGGGGTCCTGGGATTGAGTCCCATAAATAAATTTTAAAAATATTCTTAAAAATAAAGGGGGAAGAAATAATTTGTTTCTTTGCCCTCAACTGTGGTGGTTTAGTTTAAAACTTTTCATTTAAATGTTTGGATGTTTTCTACCTTAAGAAAGGTAGAAAATAAAGACGAACAGAACAAAAAACTGTTGCTTATTAAGAAAGACATAAAGGTATGATGGTAGGGAAGCCTTTGTGATTGATGTTACTGTTATTTTATTACTGTTTTTGTCTGTTTATTCCAAAACGTTTACTTTTTTTTTTTTAAGATTCTATTTATTTATTCATGAGAGACACAGAGAGAGAGAGAGAAGCAGAGACACAGGCAGAGGGAGCAGCAGGCTCCATGCAGGGAGCCTGATGCGGAACTCGATCCCAGGTCTCCAGGATCACGCCCTGGGCATGAAGGCAGGTGCCAAACCACTGAGCCACCCAGGGATCCCCAGCATTTACTTTTTATGAAAGTTTTCATCAATACTTGCGTGTGGTAACACATCAGTAGTATAATTAAGAACAGCCTCTTTTAATCATTCTTGGTTAGTTCCTTTCCTTGTTTCCTCCATTATTACTAAAAATTATGGAAATAACTCTAGGTAATACACTTACATACCTAGACAATGTTTATACATTAATTGCTAAAAATTTTGGAGATAACCCTACATATAATATGCCTTACAGATCTGTTTCCAGACTTTGCACCTTTAGATAATTTTACTAATAAAAAAGATGAGAATTTAGCTAATTTATATTAAATTCCTTCTTCTTTTTAAATCTCTGATAACTATATTTTAGTTTACAGTTTATGTTATTTTTTGGCTCTTGTTGGTTTCTATTCGTGGGAGCTGGCGGTAAGAATTATTTTCCCTTAGAAGAGCTTTGCAATTGCCTTTGACCACCTCCTCTCTCTGTTTTCCCTGCTCCTCTTTCTAGAACTTACATTGGTCACAGGTTATACCATAACAACATTTATTGAGTATCTTCTTTCTGCCAGGCACTGTGACACTTTAGAAGTCAATAGGAACTAGGAATAGCTGGATAATACTTGCCCTTGAGAATTGCATCCATTGTTGACTTTTTGTATAGAATTATGATTTTAAAAAAAACACTACATAGTGTAGGCTTTATTTATGTTTTCTTTTTCTTTTTTTTTTAAGATTATTTATTTATTTATTCATGAGAGACGCAGAGAGAAGAGGGGCAGGAGACACAGCAGAGGGAGAAGCAGGCTCCATGCAGGGAGCCCGATGCGGGACTCCAGGATCATGCCCTGAGCCAAAGGCAGGCGTCAAACCACTAAGCCACCCAGGGACCCCCTATTTATGTTTTTTTATTACTGCTTATCTTTTACTTATTTTTTATTACTCTGTTTTTCTTTTACTTAACATTTTTAGGTACCTTTAAATCTTTCTGGTAAAGACAAATTGTTTGTTTGTTTGTTTGTTTGTTTTGAACTTTAGCAGCACTACTGAGCCCAAAATCCAGGTTGGCCGTCTGAATAATTCAACATGGTCTGTAAAAGAAAAATATTTTGGGGGCAGCCCCGGTGGCGCAGCGGTTTGGTGCCGCCTGCAGCCTGGGGTGTGATCCTGGAGACCTGGGATCGAGTCCCGCATCGGGCCCCCTGCATGATGCCTGCTTCTCCCTCTGCCTCTCTCTTTCTCTCTCTGTTTCTATGAATAAATAAATAAAATCTTAAAAAAAAAAGAAAGAAAAATATTTTGGGCATCACTTAGAAACCGATTTTGCCTTTATAAAAAATACAAACCACTTTATTGGCAGAATCAAAGGAAGACACAATTAGGTTTGCAGAAAGCCAGATAATAGGGCAGCTCTGGTCATTTCTGTGGTAAGATTGAATAGGCAGTCTCTTTAGAGTGCTGACAGTGGAATGGTTCTCCTCTAAACTTTTTTCTTCGATACCCTGTTTAATATGCAGTTTGCAAAAAGAGTGTTTAAATGTTAAACATTGGTGTTTAGCTCGCTTCCCAAAATCACTTTCTGGGAAACGATGGGACCTTAATTGACAATTTTACAATAAGCACAAAGAATGGTGGATGGGTAGTTCCCAGAAATCAGGGTTTTATTATCAAAAAATGGACAGACACAAATAGCAAGCGTCTGCCGGATTTTGTGCCAACGAGCCAATGTTCAGTTCTAATCCACTGGTTCCTTTCTCATCCTAGTGCTGCCGCCTGTACTCGTGCCAAGGCACAGTGAATATAACCCCCAGCTCAGCCTGCTAGCCAAGTTCCGCAGCACCTCCCTCCACAGTGAGCCTCTCATGCCGCACAACGCCACCTATCCTGACTCTTTCCAGCAGCCTCCGTGCAGTGCGTTCCCTCCCTCGCCGGGGCCCGGGCACGTGTTCTCACAGTCCCCATGCACTGCTGGCTACCCTCACTCCCCAGGAAGCCCCTCCGAGCCAGAGAGCCCCTATCAACACTCAGGTCAGTAAAAGCTCACTGTCTCCGTGGCATATGACCCAACTCAAATATTTATGGTGGAAACATCATAATTACAATCCCTGTTACTAGGATTCACGTGGAACTTTACAGTTTGTATGGCAAGGTCCTGTGGGCCTTTGGACCCTGCCACCTCTAAGATCGGGGCCATCTGGGAACAGTTTTTCTGGAGCTACAACATATCTTTGATGTGGTTTCTGGTTCTAATCCTCTGGAAGAAACTAAATGGATTTGAACATCTCTGGGAATTTCCAGGAATTTTTTTTTTTAAGGTAGCAGAAATAAGATTATAAAATGCTTCTTTTAACCCCAAGCAGGAAGACTTGGCCTGAGAGCGAGCAACGTGAGGGGTCCAGGGGTCCGTACTTGGCCTTTTCTTTGGCTGTCTCTTTCAGTAAACACAGGGAGTCCCTGCCTCCAAAAGAAGTATGCATAGCTTCACTGGGGCAGGGGCAGGCCTCACCTAGTCATTGCATTCTCCTTTTGCGTTGTGTGAAGCCAGCACAGCATCTTGAAGACAGACCTATTCAGTAAACGTGTGCTGAATGAGAAAGCCTATGGAAGGAATATCCTGTGCAAAAGGGAGATTAAGGACATTGTCGTAATTGCACGGGCTGCCATGCCTATAAAGTAGGTCTAAGTTAGATGATGAAGAAGAGATTTATATGCACCTTGTGAGTGTGAAATAAATTATATCCTGAGTGACAATTTCTTGAAGGCATGCATAAACCCATTTGGTGCTAGACATTATAATCTGCTTCATTCATGTGTTCATATATTCTTTTATTTAACAGATATTTATGGAACTTTTATCACATTCAAGTACTGCCTTAGGCAGCTGAAAGGAGGCTTAAAAGATTGGTAAAAGTTGCCCCTGTCCTCACAGACCTTATAAAATGTGGGAAGATAGGAGTTGCCCCTTCCTTTCTAAGTTATTCAGGTCTTCCTTTTGCTGCCTCAGCAATAACAGCTCCTGTTTCCATACACATCTGCTATTGCATTTATCACACTACATGATAATATTCCTCATTATGTATTTCCCCCATTCAACTGCCAGTCATCTTTTATTTGTGTAATGCAGACCCTAAAACACAGTAGTTACTCATTAGGTGATTGCAGAGTAAATGACTCACCACACGGGCATTTGGAACGCAGGGTTATAGATACAGATTTGATTGAGTCCATAAGTAATGACTGAGCCCTGATGAAGCACCAAGCAGTGTGCTACTGCTAGGGGTACAGTGATGATTCATTCTGACAATAGCCTCTGACCCTCAAAAGGTAATAACTGTTGAGAACAATCATGCAAAAAAGCAACGAGGCTGTCACAGTCCGGGCAAGTAATCATAAGGAGTGAACTAAGGAAGGGATGTGCAGATGGGCAAAGAAGACAAAGAATTTGAGGAAGTATACTCAATATCTTATGCAGAAGCTGGTTCATTTTCATTGAGGGAATGGCTCTTTTAATTTCAAAGAAAATTAATTCTTTTCTGAATGATTAACAGCAAAATGCAACCTGAGTAACAGACCCATAGATAGGTGAGACTAATAGGAGATTTTGAAATTAACTGGTTCAGCCCCTTAATTTTTTTTACCAGCTTTATTGAGATATAATTGACAAATCATACAGTTCACACACTGAAAGTGTGCAATGTAGTAATTTTTCATATGTTGACCTTTTAGTTGTGGGAAGATATGTAAAATTTACCATTTTGACCATGTTTAAGTGTACAATCCAGTGGCATTAAGCACATTCACAGATCTGTGCAACCATCCCCACCATCTATTTCCAAAATTTTTTCATCCTAACCAGAACTCTACCCATTAGGCAGTAGCTCCTGATTCTTTCCCTCCCCCATGTTCCAGCCCTGATAACCTCCAATCCACTTATGGTCTCTATGAATTAGTTTATTCTAGGTACCTCAAAGAAGTGGAATCATATAATATATGTCCTTTTGTGTCTGGCTTATTTCAGTTAGGATAGTGTTTTCATAGTTCAACTATGTGGAAGCCTGTGTCAGTTACTTCATTTTTGTGACTGAACAATATTCCACTGTATGGGTATACCACATTTAAAAACAATCCATTCATTGGGTGATGGATATTTGGGTTTTTTCCCTCCACCTTTTGGCTAATGTGGATAATTCTGCTATAAACACTGGCTTGCAAGCATCTACTTGAGTTCCTGCTTTCAGCTCCTTTGGGCATATGCCTAGGAGTAGATACGGTGTTATGGTTCAACCCCTGAATTTTATAGATAGACTTACTCAAGGACCTGCAGAAAAGCGACCTTGCTTTATAACTTTTCCACCAAGGTCATAATTTATTTTCTCAGGAGGAAATGCCTTATCCATGGTTGTACAAAGTGGTGTGCATTAGAATTGACAGCAGTGCCTGTTAAATGTATGTGACTACATCTAACCACTGATCTCCAGGCTCAGACTCTCTGAGGGGTGGGACCAGGAATCTGCATCTTTAACAAGTTTCACTGGTGACTTTTATGCACACTTAAGTGTGGGAACTACTTGAATGGATAAAATTCAATTCAACAAAGTTAGACCAATTCAACTTTTCATGCCACTGAACTCCATCCACCACTAACGTTAACAAGACTATTCTGAACTGACATTTAGGAACATATACAAGAGGAATCAGCTATTCTGAGACTCTCACTCAAGAGTTTTTCCTCTGCTGTGGGAGTTTTTATTGTGTTGTGAATTGCTTTCTGATAAGATATTATCTACAGAATGCACAGCATGTGCCTAACCATGATCACTGTCCAATTACAGGAACTGACATTTGGGGAGAGGAGCCCTTCGTATACCTTGGGCACAAGGTTATAATCAAGGCATTTTTGGGGGCATATTTAGAACATCTCAGAGACAGAGCATCTCTGTGGCCATTGTACAATCCATAGCAATAGAGGAATCAAAAAATTAAGCTGACTTCAAAGAAGATTTAGCTTTCTGTTTTGAAAGCCAGACAAACAGACGCCTGTGCTGTTGAGAAAGCTAGAATAGCTCCTCGATTTGAAAATCTTATCATGCAGGTCATTGGAACTTAGATAACTCATAAGTCAGAGGGAAAAACTAATCAACCATTGAGTGAGGATGTCAGGATAACCAGTTTCTTCTGTGTGACACTCACAAAGTCACTGCAGAATAGCCTTATTACATTACAGGCCTCTCTTGAACGATAACACTATCCACCCAGCCCAGTAGTTTCACAGCAAGAAAGGTTGGATCTGACTCTCTTCGTGTAGTTTATCAGTTTGACATGCCTCTGTTTTACTGCTTTCTTTTAGTTGACACACCACCCCTGCCTTATCATGCCACAGGAGCCCCAGGGACCCAGAATGGCCAGCCAGTAGATGCCACAACTGATAGTCATTTAGTGCTGTCAGTGTCTAAAAGAGGTAAATTTGTAGATGAACAGCTAGCTCAGTGTAGCAGCTTTTGAAGTGCATCTCCCATTACCCCAAACAAAACAAATTAAAAAAATAAAACAAAAGGTAGCCAGCCTGCTATTTCACATGTGTTTGAAGGGGCACATAGCATGGCTTTGCATTTTAACTTTGGCATTCCTCAGCACCATAGAGTGAATGTTTATCATCCTGGTTACTAGAATAAGTTATTTTTTAATTTCAACCTCAATGTTTAGATACTTGTAGTTCTTGATGTCTAGTACAGAAATAGGTATTTAAGTTAGAAATTTTGTCCCGTTGTGTTTATACTATAGTTTTGTGGTGCTGTCTTTGATTTAGCTTAGAGGGGTGCTCTTAGAAATATATGCAAACATATAAGTAGGGTTTCTACAGAATTTTACCTGTTTCTTTAAATAGGCTAGATAAATAAATACTGCTCAGTTTTAACGTTCACATACACCGCAAGGCGATCTTATGTAAATGCAGATTTTGATTCCTTGGATCTAGGGTGGGATCCAAGAATCTGCATTCCTCACAAGCTTCCGGGTGATGCAGGGGCTACCCTTCCAGGAACCACATTGAATAGAGAGGGTCTAACGGAACTTACGATTTAAAGTCTGCCAGGGTGAAGTCTTTTATAAGTAAAGTTCCTTTTGTAAATCAAATGATAACCCTCTAATTTATGTTTCACAAGTTTCTGTTTTAGTGCACATAGGAACACACTCTAGATATAAGAATTACTAGGATATTCAAAGAAAAGAGAGTTAATATAATCAATAAAAAGAGAAAGAGTGTGCATGGCAAAGAAAGAATTCTGAACTTTGGTTACTGGCAACTTACTTAGCTTTGAAAAATCGAGGTGAAAATTAGGATTTCCATTAGGAAATGGAAATCCATTAGGATTTCCTAATGGCAGATACAGCTGTCTTGAAAAATGTTTTATGCCACATACATACTCCATATGTATACAGTGGAGAATGGGAGTCTACATAGAAGTTTTTCCCTTTGTTTAATAATTTAAAGTCCTATCCAGTGCTTTTGATTTGGCTTTTATCATACATAAACTTTTACTTTTCATCCTTAGTTTGTTAGAAAATGGTACATACTCTTGTCACAGCGACTCCTGTTTGGTACAGTGACAGTAATATGCCATCTTTCACATGTAGAGAGGAAGATGACATGCCACCTTCCTTGGAGCTGTCTCCTTTAGGGGTGATGGAATCTATGCTGATCTGTTCATATCATTGTTTGTCAGACCCCCTCAATACTAAGTATGATCACAAGTGCTCTAAGCATGGCAGAGTCACAGCACCGTGGCCTCTATGCCTCATGTGTATGCCACAAGTGTGTTAACCAGATGAGCTAACTGCACATAGCTTCCATCAAGTGACAGGTTTGAAAAGATCACAGAGAGCATCCTTGTCTGGTTAACAGCATTAATATAAGCATCCAGGTGGGATCGTGAGATGGGAAGCCCCGCATGATGGTAGTGATGTGCTATCGGCTCTCTTTCTTTCAGACTTTCGACCAGTTTGCTATGAGGAACCTCAGCACTGGTGCTCGGTTGCCTACTATGAACTGAACAACCGAGTTGGGGAGACGTTCCAGGCATCCTCCCGAAGTGTGCTTATAGATGGATTCACAGACCCTTCAAATAACAGGAACAGATTCTGCCTTGGACTTCTTTCTAACGTAAACAGAAACTCAACAATAGAAAACACCAGGAGACACATAGGAAAGGGTAAAAACAAATACATAATTCCTTTCTATATTCTTCTGAACTAAAACGTGGGGAGAGAAACCAGCCACGTATTGGCTGCATAACCTAGAAGGATGGTCGCAGACCTGCAGAGAGCATATAGGCTTTCAGGGTCTTGGTCTTCCTGCTTCTGGGGTCAGCATAGCGTCTTCTGGAGGGTGGCGTAGGATGAGTATTATGAAAACAAACCAGATGATAAATATGAAAGCAGGATGAAATTATTAAATAGAAGTATCATGAATGACTTTCAAATTGCCTTAAAGATGCTAAATAAGATAACTTCAGAAGAAGAATTCTGGCTGGGTATATATATCAGGTAAAGTGACCTTTGGAGACATAGAAGCTGGGTAGTGAAAATCATGACTTATTTCTGAATGGAAACCTCTGATAGTAATTTGCTTCTCCTGTGGTCAGACATTATTAGGAAGCCAGATGGGCATAGGCCTCACTGAGGTCTGGCCAATGAAGCTTTGAATCCTGTCTCATCAGCGTGACCAACAGTAATAAATCCCAGCTGAGTGTGAGGCCTCATTGTTGATCTTTAAATCATTTTCTTTATATTAGAGTAATTGGTAGTGTCTGATACCTGGTTGTCCACTCTTATGTCAGATGACTGTGGTGGAATCATCGGTGTACAGAACCTTTAGAGTCATTTTATCTTTTCTCTCCCCATCCAGCCCTTCGACCACCTCAGGAAGATAGCTGCAAATCTTTTCTTTCTTTTTTTTAAAATGATTTTATTTATTTATTCATGAGAGAAGACAGAGAAAGGCAGAGACATAGGCAGAGGGAGAAGCAGACTCCCTGCGGGGAGCCCAATGTGGGACTCGATCCCAGGACCTGAGCTGACGGCAGATGCTCAACCACTGAGCCACTCAGGTGGCCCTGCAAACCTTTTATTTCAAATTTCCAGGGGAGATTCATTGTTGCACTTGGTAATACATTCTAATATTCTTCCTAAAATACCTCTTAAATGTCTCCTTTGGTAGGAGACCTACCAGCCATTGATTGGTGTTGACTCTACTGGTGATATTTCTGTTTATTTTTATCCTATATTTTTCCATAGTGACTTTGAAGTAGCTTATAGGAAACCTTTGCAGTGAAATGATAAATGAGAAATAGAAAATCAGAAATTGGGGGTTGGGGGGAGCAGGGAAGGAGAATACAACTGAAGGTCAGCTTTGTGGTTGTGATAAAAATTTTGCTCTCCACATCGTTCTGCGTTTGGACTTCTGCTGATGCCACTTGATCCAAAGATGGAATTCAAATATGAAGAGTATTGAATGCCTTCTGGGAATCTTTCTGCAGGTAGCTTGTTGAAAGTGCTGCTGCTGAGTACATGGGGAGTGGAGGTTCTGCATTACTGGCCGAGAGCTAATCCCCAAGTTAAGAAACCATAGGAACAACAAGGGCTAGGATTTGACGGCCCTTCGTGAAAACCCTGAGGTCCACCTAAGTGCGCACTGGATGGAAGGGCACTCCACCCCCGTGTGGTCCCCAAGGCAAAGTCACAGTTTTCTCAGAAAGCTGTTTTGGAAGTGCTTTAATTTGGAAAAAAAAATTTTAGGGGAGCTTACAAGCCATACCATAAAGCATGGCAAAAAAAAAAAAAAAAGTTGGCTTAGAATATTTTTTTTTAAGATTTTATTTATTTGACACAGAGAAAGAGAGAGAATGTGCACAAGTAGGGGGGGTGGCAGAGGGAGAGGGAGAAGCAGACTCCCCGCTAAGCAGGGAGCCTAATGTGGGGCTAGATCCCAGGACCCAGGGATCATGACCCAAACTAAAGGCAGACATTTAGCCGACTGAACTACCCAGGCGCCCGGCTTAGAATTTTTTTTTAATTTTTATTTATTTATGATAGTCACACAGAGAGAGAGAGAGGCAGAGACACAGGCAGAGGGAGAAGCAGGCTCCATGCACCGGGAGCCCGATGTAGGATTCAATCCCGGGTCTCCAGGATCGCGCCCTGGGCCAAAGGCAGGCGCCAAACCGCTGCGCCACCCAGGGATCCCCGGCTTAGAATATTTTTAAAGGAAGACCTATCAGTCTTTTATGAGATCAAGGGACTGACCTTGGATCATTTGGTTCTGAGCAGCATGGCTTCCTGGAACACCTACCTGAATAAGTTTGCAGCAAAATGCCCTCCTAGATGAGTGAATAAGTTAACTTGTTCTTGGAGTTAATTAATTGAGACACTTAGAAGCCTGTCTGGTATACTATAAGAACAGCAGGGGAGCCAGGGTGAGTGGAATAAAATGAGTAAGGGAATGGGAAAGTCTAGAAGAGAAGACAAGACCAGATCATGGGAGTTTACAGATCTGAATGTTCCATTTAAAAGGATCCCCTGGCTATTACAATAAAATTAAATTGTTAGTAGGGGAAGGGTGAAAGGTTTAAAACACACCCATGAAAGAGAAGACTGAGGGGCACCTGGGTGGCTCAGTGGTTGAGCGTCTGCCTTTGGCTCAGGTCATGATCCCAGGGTCCTGGGATTGAGTCCCCATTCGGGCTCCCTACGAGGAGCCTGCTTCTCCCTCTGCCTGTGTTTCGGCCTCTCTTTCTGTATCTTTCATGAATCAATAAATTAAAAATCTTAAAAAAAAAAAAAAAGAAAGAAGACTGAAAGGTATATATAACATGTTAGCTTTGATTATTTCTGGTCTGTGCACTGTGACTGAGTTTAAGTCTCTGAATTTTCTCTGTATTTTTCTTTTTTTTAAAGATTTTTATTTATTTATTCATAGAGACAGAGAGAGAGGCAGAGACACAGGCAGAGGGAGAAGCAGGCATCATACAGAGAACCCGATGTGGGACTTGATCCAGGGTCTCCAGGATCACGCCCTGGGCTGCAGGCAGCGCTAAACCGCTGCGCCACCGGGGCTGCCCTTCTCTGTATTTTCTAAATTCTCTGTAGTGGGCTTTCTTGCTCATGTGAGGGTGGGAGAGGGATGGGACGTGGTCTGTAAGGACAGGCGGGGATTGCTGTAGCTGTGCTGAGAGAGAAGTATCACGGTGCAGCCCGGCCCAGGAGAGCAGCTGAGCATGAGGACTGAGGCAGGCTGTTGAGTGTAGTCAATTGGACCCAAACCTGTTTGTTCATCATATTGTCCAAACAGACTTAAAGTTTTCAGATTCAGATTTAGGGGACTGACCTTGCCACCAGCCCAGAGATGGCTTTGTGTGAATGAATTAGGAGTCCCTTTCTCTAGAGAAGTTACTGCCATCTTCTGGAGAAGCTTCATAACGATGATAGAAATCTTGGAAGGCTGAAGTACATCCCGAAGTCTTGCAGTGCACAGCTGCAGGCACCATCCTGTGGAGGCCCTGTCCTCTGAACCAAAGCCCTGGCATGGATCTGGAAGTCAGTGCTTTTATGTTGTTGCTTTTTTGATCACACATTAAAACATTTTTTAAAAAAGATTGTATTTATTTATTCATGAGAGAAACACAGAGAGAGGCAGAGACACAGGCAGAGGGAGAAGCAGGCTCCATGCAGGGAGCCCGACATGGGACTCGATCTCAGGTCTCCAGGATCACACCCTGGGCTGAAGGCGGCACTAAACTGCTGAGCCACCCGGGCTACCCAAAACATTTTTTAATTTGGAAAATTTTAGCCATATACAGAAGTAGACAGAATCACGTAATGACTATTCATATCACCAACTCCAGCTTCAGTGATGATTCACGTTCTGTGCATTCTTTTTCCTCTGTGCCTCCACAAGATTTTTTGCATGAGTGTTTTAAAGTAAATCTTAGACTTCATATCCTTTCTTCATAGATTTAAGTATGTATATAGCTACATAAGGAATTTCTAAAAGTACCGTTATTATACCCAGAAATACACACTTTCTTAAAGCTCTTGATGATTCCAGTTATTCAGCCAGGTTTTTAAAATGGTATGCAGAAGACAGAGCACCAAAGGCAGGGGGAAGGTCAGTTACAAACCTATAATGAGGGTTTGAGTTTGTGCCAGTCAGTTTGGGGTTATCCTAAGGGGAATGAAGAGGCATTGGAGTCTCTGAGCAGGACAGTGGGGTAATGAGATTGACTTGCTGTGCTGGTATTTGCCCATCCCTCCCAGTCAGCAGAGGACCCACGTGCATTTCTAACACTCTTGGACTCCGACTTTCTCTTTCCCCTGTTAGGGTCCAGAGCCGCAGAACTGGCTCTCCAAACTAAGCAACCCACATTCTTCCCAGTGTTTCCTGTCATTTCTCTGTCTTTCAAGTCTATAGGAGAGGACCAAAGGGGACCACGCTTGCTTCCTTACTTAGCAGATCCAAATCAAACTGACAATGTCTCTGGTCCTAAGTAACCTCATCCCTCATCCCATAAAACGTGAGCAGCATTCACCACCAATGGGAAGGCCAGATATAGAGGGATGCAGCCCAAGAGATATGAGAAGGGCTTGCCTGAGGACCACACTGCCCCGGTCCTCTCTGGCATCTCAGGAAGCACTTTCTTTGGACATCCTTATTGCTCATTGTTCTCTATGGAGATTTTGAATCTAAAATACAAGTCCTTTAAAGCCACTGTTTTTGGCCTATCAAGTGGATGTAAATTAAATCATTTACCTACTTGCCTTCTTTAGATGCCAAAGCCCAGCCTCCTTCACCCTGGGGTTCAATTCCACCCTCGTCTTGCTGTTCTGAGCCAACTCAGGCCTCTGGGTGCTCATCCTGTTCGCTCTGCCCTCTCTCTTCACTCAGAACACCAAACTACTGCCTGCCGGCCCCTGCTCTTCTTTGCTTTCCTTACACTGCCAACTGTGCTGTGGTTGTGGATAACACTTCAACAGGATTGAAAATCATCCTCGGAGTAAAGACCAGAGTCAGATAACAAAAATCCTATCCATTCTCCTTAGTAGGTTCTAGGAGGTTTATAAATTTGAAAGTCATTCAGTTCAAATACATACTGAACCCTTGGCAATCTCATTCTCTTGACTCCCTTCCTGGCTCACCCTCTTTTGAAAAACCACAACCACTGCAGAGGCAGGCCTTCCCTGGGAGCTCGCAGAGCCTGGCAAAGGAGGTCTGCTTGTGTTTGCCCCTGCCTCCCCCCCACCACGTCCCTGCAGCCAGGTGACTACGGCCTAGCCCAAGAGGACCATCATCACGCCTACTCCTCACAGCTGGGGCCCTGGGTGCCAGACCCCAGGCTATTCAGGGAGAGTGAGAAGGGACACGAGAAAAAAGAGGAATCTGAAAGCTAAGGAAAAAAAGAGGAGGGAGGCCCGTCCAGAGTAGGTGGTGAAAGGGGAACCTGGGACTGAGCATCACGTGCTGGGCTTTTAGCTTTGTGACTCCTGAGCGGTTTCTTCAGCCATGTGGCTGGAATACGGAGTGCTGAGAACCATTCGTTTCTTAAATTGTGTTAAGGCAGAGGAGATGGGAAAAGGAAACAATATGCTGGGAGGCAGTCAGAGCTAATGCCTAGTCGCTACAAGTGCCCCTTAGAACCTGAGCAGCTGGCCAGCTCTGGTTTCCTACATGCACAGTTCTGCAGGACCCCTTGGAGGTCTGTAAATTCTGTTATTGAAAAATGAGTATTTGCAGTTTGAGGAGATCCAAAACACATCATTCGAAGTATATTCTGGATTATTTCTGTGAACCCCTTGTGACCACATGGTGATTGTGTTTATAGTCACGTTCACACATGATGCTGGAGAATTTTGTTTCTGCAGAAAGGTTAACTGTGGAGTTTTCCTCTACTGAGGAAAACTGTGCTGGTATTTAATATTCACGAGGCTAGAACTAGTGAAAATTGTGCTGGTATTTAATATTTACTAGGCTAGAATTTCTTCATTTTATCTATTCCCAGTCCCTTGCCATAGTGCATGTTAGGTCTTAAACCCAGACACTTGGAGGAAGAGAATCAACTCAGATTTAATCTGGAATGAAAATTAGTGTGGGCAGCACTAATCTCAGGATGGTGTTTTGCTTTTTAAGTCCCAGAGGGTGAGATGCTACATTTTGATTGTGAGTCTTTACAGCTAAAACGGTGGCAAGAATTTTGTTGTTCATAAGTAAAATACAGGCATTATTTCTGTTATCTATCATAGTAGGGGGCAAGTTTTTAAATGGAATTAATCTCTTTAAGGTATTTGTTAAGAGGAATGGATTCATAATTGTTAAAATAAAATGTAAACTGCATTTATTGTTTCCTCTGAAGCAGGTTTAGTGTATGCACTCCAGTGACATTTCCATGATACTATTGGTGCCCAATTTTTATTTTTTTATTGATACACATACTTGAAGGACTCTGTGTTGTTTTCTGAATTGTGTATTTACTTTGCATCTAATATTATGAGAGCCTTTTTTAATTTTTATTTATTTATTTATGATAGTCACACAGAGAGAGAGAGAGAGAGAGAGAGAGAGGCAGAGACACAGGCAGAGGGAGAAGCTGGCTCCCCTGGGGAAGCCTGATGCGGAACTCGATCCCAGGACCCTGGGATCACGACCTGAGCTAAAGGCAGATGCTCACACTGAGCCACCCAGGCCCTCCGAGAGCCTACTTTTAGAGTGAATTAACAGGAATTCAAGAGTGATGGAAGGAGTGGCACACAAGAGCCTTGGCAACCATTGTAAACATGGGTTACAGTTCACTTTTAAATGGACTCATGGGAAAAAACTCAACAGACTGAAATTAGAACAAGTTGGCATGTAGATCACTTCTTACCATGATTGGTGATATTAAAATTAACTTCCCAGTAATCAGTCACACACCTTGAGGTCGCAATGACAAGGGAATGGTGTTAACCTAAAACTAAATACGGTGCTGGTGCTTGAGGATCCTGTTTGTACCTCGTAGGTGTGCATTTGTACTACGTTGGGGGAGAGGTGTACGCCGAGTGTGTGAGTGACAGCAGCATCTTTGTGCAGAGCCGGAACTGCAACTATCAGCATGGCTTCCACCCAGCCACTGTGTGCAAGATCCCCAGTGGCTGCAGTCTGAAGATCTTCAACAACCAGCTCTTCGCACAGCTGCTCGCTCAGTCAGTTCACCACGGATTCGAAGTCGTGTATGAGTTAACCAAGATGTGCACTATCCGCATGAGCTTTGTTAAGGTAAGGAGTGCTTGCTTTCAGATATTAAGACAGAAAGTGTAAAAAACAAAATAAGACGGAACCAAAAAGCATTCTTTGGGTGATGTGGCAGCTATACAGCCAGTATAAGTAGGCAACAGGGTGTTTTTCTTATTGTTGTTTTGGGATTTTCCTTTGGAACTCCATAGTTGTTTTTGGGAAGAGCTCCTCCGTGAGGGTCAGCTCTCTTGTTTAGCAGTTACAAAAACACTCTTAAACATTTCACTTTTGAAGAAATAACCAGTTAAGGTAGTAATCTGATTTTTTTATGCAGAAGATAAAGTGACAATGATAATTTTATAGGATTTCATGCCACAGAGGCTTTTTTTTAATCTCTCACATTGTTAAGAGCACTGTTGTCTCTTAATAAATGTGGCTAAATTTATCTGAATTAAAACATTGCCCTTTCTCTTAGCAAGCATACAGGCTGACAGAGAGATAATATTTATAAATAAGCTACAAAATAGACAGTAGTGGCTCTAATACAATGTAGTGTACATTAAGTGCTGTTATGAGGCACAAACAAATTGGGATAGAAATATTAGGGTGAGTGTGATTAACTCTGAGAGACTAGTAGATGTTCTCTTTATGAATATTTGTTGAATTTCTCAAATTAGATCTTACTGACGTGGATCTTAAGGCTTTGGAGAACTGAGGAAGTTAGTGGGAAAGACAACCAACTGGATTTGCATGCTGAAGTCTTTGGCTGTTTTATCTCTTGCAAAGCACTTGCAGATAATTCTAATATTTGAATATCTGAGTTTATTTATCAAACTATCTGGTTACATGTGACAGTTTTCACATTGTCGCATATCCATCCAAGAAGTCAGTATGGCTTGTTCTGGGTTGTTTTTTGTTTTTGTTTTTGTTTTTTTAAACACATTTTTTTTTTAATTTATTTATGATAGTCACAGAGAGAGAGAGAGAGAGAGGCAGAGACACAGGCAGAGGGAGAAGCAGGCTCCATGCACTGGGAGCCCGATGTGGGATTCGATCCCGGGTCTCCAGGATCGCGCCCTGGGCCAAAGGCAGGCGCCAAACCGCTGCACCACCCAGGGATCCCTTCTGGGTTGTTTTCAATGTAAGATTTATTAATCCTTTGAAATTACCATGAAAAATAATTGTCCTGGGATCCCTGGGTGGCGCAGCGGTTTGGCGCCTGCCTTTGGCCCAGGGCGCGATCCTGGAGACCCGGGATCGAATCCCACGTCGGGCTCCCGGTGCATGGAGCCTGCTTCTCCCTCTGCCTATGTCTCTGCCTCTCTCTCTCTCTCTCTCTCTCTCTCTCTGTGACTATCATAAGTAAATTTTTTAAAAAATTAAAAAAAATAATTGTCCTATTTTTCTATACTCTTATTTTTTTCTTAAAGATTTATTTATTCGTGAGAGACACAGAGAGAGAGAGAAGCAGAGACACAGGTAGAGGAAGAAGCAGGCTTCGTGCAGGGAGCCCCATGCGGGACTTGATCCCCAGACTCCAGGATCACGCCCTGGGCCAAAGGCAGGCGCTAAACTGCGGAGCCACCCAGGGATCCCCTATACTCTTATTTTTATTGTATTTCTAATTCTAGTAATTATTGTAAAAATAGCAATCAAGAATATAGTTTCCAACTTAAAAATGGCTTTTTGAAACCATTTCTTTCATGATGACAAAGCAGCTTTACTCAAATTTACTGTTAGGCTTTAAAAGCATTTTTATATTGTAAAGCAATTAGCAAATACCTAGAAATCATTTTAAATGTTCTGATGCTTTGCAGCCAGCAGAGGGCATTGAATTGCCATTAATGAACAATCATTTGATTCAACAGTTATTTTTTCCAGGTCCATGTTTTTAAAATGAGGATGAAATGCCAATACATCAGAAGTAATTATTTCACTGTCATATAACCCAGCATATATGATTGCCCTAAGATCAGCTAGATCTATTTCATAAAGCTATATAATTTACAGAAAACACAACTGATTAGTTTAAAAGAAATTTAAAAGTTCTCATCACGGAGGAAAAAATGTGTAAGTATATGAGGTGATAGAAGTTAACTAAACGTATTGTGGTGATCATCTTGCAATGTATGCATATATCCACTCATTATGTGTACACCTAAAACTAACACAGTGTCTATCAATATATCTCAACTAAACCAGGGCTGGTGGGGGGAGGCAGTACAAATAAAAATAATGTAAAATATCTCATTAGTAATATCATATCAATTATGTATTGATATAATATTTTAGATATATCGAATTGAATAAAATACATTACTAAAATTAAAAAAGAAATTACAAGACTAAACACTGGTGGCTACGACTGAGGGGTGATGGACTAGATCATCTTTAAGGCATCTTTTAGCTTTGATTTTTAACTGAGTCTAGGACTCAGTCAATAAGATACTATTGAGCACCTACCATGTGTCACACCAGGCACCATTCTAGACATTGAGGTACATCAGTGATCAGTCAACATCTCTGCCCTAATGGAATCAATATTCCAGGAGGGAGAGACAGATGTTAAACAACAGCTATAACAAAGAACGTGAATGGAAAGAGAAACTTAGAGCAGGCTGTGGGGAATTAGAGTGCTGGGGGAGGGGTAGGTTGCAAGTTTTAAAACGATGGGCAGAGTGGGCCTCAGGGACTTGAAGGAGACAAGGGAGTTAAGTCATAAGAGTATCTGGAGGGGAAGCAGTAGGTGCAGAGGGAAGGGCAAACAATACTGCAAGAGCATACCCTTGACATTTGTAAGAGCAGGGTGGCCAGGGTCCCTGGAGTGTGAGCCAGGGAGCTGAGAGTGGGGGTGGAGGGTGAGATTCACCACAAGGATTTCGGCTTTTACTCTAACAAAATGGGGAGCACCTGCAGGGATTTGAGCAGAGAATTTCATGATCTGACTCATTTTTAAAGGATCACTGTAGCTGCTACATGGATTGCAGGTATTATGCAGGCAAGGAGGAAAGCAGAGAAACCAGCTAGAAGGCCATTGCAGTGTACAGATGAGAGATAATGGTTGCTCCCACTAGGAGCGTTCTTACAGAAGTTGTAAGAAGGGGAGCGATTCTGAGTTGTGCAGGTTATTCCATGTGGGGTATAAGAAAGGAGTGAGAGAGATGAAGTTACCTCCACCTGGGATGGAGAAAATGCAGGTGGGTCAGGTATAGATAGAAGATTAAGACTTCAGTCTTAGAATAACTTTGTGATGTCCAACACACATCCAAGTCGAGATGCTGAGCAGTTAGATGTACGAGTCTGGATTTAGGGAGAGAGAAGGACTGGGCTGACGATGTCAATTTAGAAATTGTCAGCATCTGCACAGTATTTATCTGTGAGCTGGGGTGGAATTGCCAACAGTTTGAGTTTAACAGAGAAGATCAGGGGTTCTAGGACGGAGCCCTAGGACACTTCAACCTTAAAAGATGGGGGAAAAGAGAAAACTGGCAAAGAACACTGAGAAAAAGTAACCAATGCAGAAGTAAAACTTAGAAAGTTAGGTGCTCGTTAAACCAAAAGAAGGAAGTATGGTGAGGAGAGGGGATGGACTAAATCACATACTGCCCAAGTAACACGAAGACTGAGAGAGTGGATCATTAGTTTTAGCATATAGAGGTCACTTTTTATCTTAGCAGGAATAGTTTTGTTAAAGGCTGGGGTTGAAATGCTGATCAAAATGGAATTAAGAAGGAATGGAAGGAGAGGAATTGATACAGCCTGTTTGGACAACTCGTTTGAGAGTTTTTGCTAGAAAAGGGGTCAAAGATATAGGGCAGTAAGTAGTGGGAGTGTTAGAGCCAAAAGAAGTATTTTGAAGATGAGAGATATTTCAGCATGTTCCTATGTTGATGAGAATGATCCAGCAGAAAAAAAATATTGTAGGAGAGAGTGGGGAGATTTGCTGGAATTATGTCCTTGGGAAGGCAGTTGAGTCTTATGCACCACTAGATGGACTGGCTTATTTGGAAGCACAGATAATCTGTAGTGAGAAGTAAAAAAGGCTGAGTGTTTTGGTGCAGATGCTATAGAAACTCTTCTGATTGCTTCATGCTTCGTTAAAATAAGATGAAAATTGAGAGGGAGGCAAATCATAAGAGACACTGAACTTTAAAAACAAACAGGTTGCTAGAGGGGAGGTGGGTGGGGGAATGGGGTAACTGGGTGATGGGCATTAAGGAGGGCACGCAATGTGATGAGCACTGGCTGTTATATGCAACTGATGAATCACTAAATTCTACCCCTGAAACTGATAATACACAATATGTTAACTAAATTGAATTCAAATAAAGTTTAAAAATAAATATTATCATTCACAAACAGACTGGGGAGTAGGTGTTAGAGGTTTTAGGGAAAAGGAGCAGGAGTGAGCAGTCATTTGGGGCATGGGGGGGGTAGTTGGAGAGCACAGGGACTGGGGGAGTGTCGTTCAATTGCAGGTGGCATCAGAGGTGCCCTTGAGGCTTGCAGTCACGAATGTAAGGTATCATCAGGCAGCATGGTTGTGTTGAGATCCAATTTTTTCTGTACTACTGATAATCACTGTTCCCAATAACAGTGATTTGTGATCTCTCTTCATTTTTCTAAAAGATTTTATTTATTTATTCATGAGAGGCACACAGAGAGAGGCAGAGACATAGGCAGAGGATGGAGAAGCAGGCTCCCTGCGGGGAGCCTAGTGCAGGACTCCATTCCAGGACTCTGGGATTACACCCTGAGCCAAAGGCAGACGCTCAACCACTGAGCCACCCAGGCATCCCTCTCTCTTCATCTTTTTTTTTTTTTTTTTTTTTTTTTAAATTTTTTTATTTATTTATGATAGTCACAGAGAGAGAGAGAGAGAGAGAGAGAGAGAGGCAGAGACACAGGCAGAGGGAGAAGCAGGCTCCATGCATCGGGAGCCTGATGTGGGATTCGATCCCGGGTCTACCAGGATCGTGCCCTGGGCCAAAGGCAGGCGCCAAACCGCTGAGCCACCCAGGGATCCCTCTCTCTTCATCTTTAAAGTAATTTGTCACTGATGTATAATAGAGAAAAAAGATAGACAATTTTTTTTATTTTTATAGCCTCTCCTATGAATGGTAATAAAAGTGAGCCAGAAAGAGATAGAGAAGAAACAAGTTTTGTTAACCAACCCTGAATAATCAAAAGCACCCTCACTCTGTCTTTACGCCTTTCAGATCCAGTCACTGGTCTGTAGTGAGCATCTGTTTTGTGTAAAACACTGTCTTCAGCAGTAAGGGGTTGAACATAAGGTCAGGCTCCTTTCCTTGTAGAAGAGAAAAATGATTTGCCAGTGTTTCTGATGTGATTAGAGACCAGACCATCTTTATGTCCATGTATTTAGCTGTGAGCCCAGAGGGAATCTTCTGATTTGGACTCATCTTAGGATGTCTCAATGCAAAAATTGTCCTGTACTTACAGGAGGGCAGAGTGCATGCCCTCTCAGATTTCAGGAGCTGCTCTGGTGCATGGGCTCTGTGTGCACTGATGCTTGGCTCACATCTCTGGAGGTTGACAGGAAAGTCAGACACCATCACTCTAGGCTCTGTTCTTCCTTTTCAGGGCTGGGGAGCGGAGTATCATCGCCAGGATGTCACAAGCACCCCCTGCTGGATTGAGATTCATCTTCACGGACCACTGCAGTGGTTGGACAAAGTTCTCACTCAGATGGGTTCTCCACATAACCCGATTTCTTCAGTGTCTTAACAGCCCGTTATGTCTTAATCTACATTTCTATAGAATAGATGCTATTGCAGGCAGTGGCTTATACCATTTCAGATTTGCAACTAACAGAAGTTTCTAAGTACATATGTAAATACATATAATATATACTGTTCATATTTTTATCACCAGTTTTTTTGTGCTAGAATTTTTAGTTAACCTGGTGCCAGTACAACGTGATTAGAAAAGGCAACTGTGTCAATAGAATTTGAAAAATGTTGGCAGAATAAAAGGCAGCATTAGTCAGCCATGTCATTATAAGGCATGTTGTGTGGCCTACCAGAAAAATATCAAAACTGTTTATTGCAGATCAGGGTACTAGCAGCACTAAAGCAAGTAACACTTCTGGATAAAAGAAAGCAACCAAACCCATATCACTTAAACAATCTCACTTTCAGTGCTATTGGCAAGAAGGGGAAAAAACCCAAGCTTGTAAAATCAATTATGTAAGATGAGTCACATAAATTATTTTATTTCTCAAGTTGAAATACCTATAGCTGGACTATTGTGCTAATATTAATGGTACATTTAAGATAAATTTAAACTGTGATTGGAAAAGAGACTGTGAAGCTGGGAGTCAATGTTGTTTCAAGATCTGCCACTATAAAAAAAAAAGAGTCTAATACATGGGAAGATTCATATGAAAATAACATGAAATGAGGTATATTCTCAAATTACAAAATAAGACCAGAACATAGTCCAAGAATCACCCAGGGAGACACTTGCTTTCCACGTAGGAGAACCAGGGCCCTGCTTTCCTGGTTCTTCCAGTCAGGCAGTCTGGCAGACTTCTGAGTCTGCACAGGGAGCTGGAGGACCGTGTGCGTAATTTCTGGATGGGGACGAAGCAGTAAAATAAGACGGTTGGACAAAAGCATCCTATGTTTATTCACACCTTCTCACATTCCCATTAAAAGACTTTATGAAGCAAGGGCACATTTCCCCTACATGTTGGCACATACTATTTACAGATGACTAAAACCGTGGTGAAGCCTTGAGAAAATCTGGACACATTGCTGGGGTCAAATGTAGGAGTTATTTAACTTAGTGTCTCGGTCTGCTGAGCACATCTGGTAGCCTCTTATAAAGCTGAAGCCTCATACCTGGAAATAACTTCCCAAATGAAATAATAATTTCATAACCCCTAGAATTTCTGGGGAACAGTGGTACTGAAGAGTGGGACATTTAAATAAATAAATATATATACATATATATATATACGTATTAAAAACCTGTTCTTATTTACTCTTGGATGATAAGAGAGGAGAGGAACATTCCCCACATTTCTAGGTACTTTTACATATAAATATATATTTATATATATATAATTTTATATATATATATAAAATCCCTACCCACTAAACACTGCACTGCTTCGAGAAATATTTCACACCCTCTCGAAAATGTATAGCTTAAGAAGGTAATTATACTTGTAACAGATGGTACTTCAGTAATCCAAGAGGTTTCTTCATTTATGCATCCTATCTCCGCTCTTTTTAGCATTAGTGCACACAGTAGTTGCTTCTCATTAAATTGTATTCAAGGTAGAAATGATCCTGTGAAAAAGATATATTTGCGTGAGCTCCTACGGTTGCCTCTTGTAAGGACTAGTGTTATCTAATAGAAACTTTCCTATATGCAATAGAAAATAGTACAGCCTACATTAAAACTAGGTGGTCCGTTTAGTGTTTAGAAAATCCTGTAGTCCATTGGTTCATCAACTATGTACTGTGCCCCTATATGGCGGGGAACAGTGTTAGGTACTGTGGAATCAAGTGTAAACCAGAGACAGTCCCAGATTCTGGAGAGTCTGTTAGTAAACCTGTTAGTAAACATCTTCATGTTTCAGAACTTTTCATACAAAGCCAAACCTACGATCTTTATTTTTGCTTGAAAAAAATATAACTGATTTCTTAATTGTCTGTATTTTGAAACTTACTTCCCTTCTCTTCTCAGCAATCAGGTAAGGGATGAAGTCTTCCTCGGATAGACGCTACTTTTCTTCAGTGCTTCAAAGTTGTTTGTTTTCTCCCCTTACTCCCTTATTTTCCAATTTTTGCCCATTTCCCCTTTTCTTGGAAAAGGCATAAATATGGTGAGTCTTCCTCATATGAGTACAGGTCTGTGAGAATATCAAGGACACATGGTTTTTGCTCCAGAGACCTAACATAGCTTTCTTGATCTCTTCACAAATGCTCAAATTTCTGATAACCTTATACCTTTGCAGAATTAATTGTAACTGATTAGTTATAAATTACATTAAAAAAATAAACAAACCTGATGTTCATGCAGGTTTGGGAAACCAAGACAAAATATTCCAGCAAGCCTGTGTTACTCCTTTGAAAAACAAATGATTAAAGTGGTACATTTGCATCATCACCAGTCCCATCTCACAAAAAGTCCACATTAGGCTACAGTGAAATTCAAAAAAGTTAACCGTTCAGTCACCGTAACTAGTCACATTCTCTTCAGCCTTTTAACATTTTTGCTGGCAAGAATTGTCCAAAGTTGTAATGCAGCGTTTGCCTTCAGACTTCTACATTTGCTCATTTAGCATTCATTCCTTGAGATGGACAATCAAAAAAAATGTAATAGCATTCTTTTATAGGATAACTAGCAAAGTGGACATGCTAAGCCATTTAAAGGCACCAACAATGCCAAACATTTTTAAGATTGCCATGGACAAGGGTTGTGCAATAGAGAATGACGTTTTGGCCTGCTCTTAACCCCAGAACATTTGTTGTGTTGTTCTTTCCTGTTTAAAAACTGAGATGTGAGAAGTTTGTTTTAAACGATATTTTACTATCTGCCAGTGCTTTGGAACTATAAAGATGTCACTTGTTTTTGTTTTTTTACATTCAGTATAAATCAGGAAAATTGAACAACATAGCACTAGCACTTAGAATCCCCCCTTTCATTGTCTTCTAAGGGATTAGAAGCAATAACAAAGGGATTAGAAGCAACACAAACAGCATTTTGTAAATATAACCTGCTAGAATTTAAACACCTGCTTAACTTTGAATATGTCCTGAATATCTGGTATATATATTCAACAACTAAAGCAAAATATAACATGCATTCCAAATTTGTCTTCCCCTGTTATGATTTAGCAGTTGAACTGTATGACAAGGCTAGAGGATCCTGGCACATGTTCAAATTAATGTAACACAAACCAACAAAAAAGGAACTATTTTCGAGTCAAGTAATGCTTTTGATGATCATATCTAGGCTTCAGTTATCCTTCAGATGCACTTATATACTGTTATATGATTGTTTATAATAAACAATACTGTACCTATATAGTTTCTGGTTCATTTTTCCCTACAAACATCATAGAAGCGTCACTGCATATGGGTCCTTCAGATGATCTTAAACCATCTTACTTTGAAAATGAGATATTTTTAAAATCCAACATGCTATAGAGAAATTAGGTAATGGTTTTAAATTAAACATCTTGGCATCCCTGGCATTAAATATAGAATCTTGAAGATACTTTGTGGTAATTTTAGAGGATATGCATAGAAGCTTTTTTTTCCTGGATAGTGGCAAATATTAAGTGATACTGCTATATATAGGAAAGAACAATTTTATTATTGTAAACATCTGTTCATTATACATATATTACATACCAGGAAAGGTGCTAAGGATGACTAGTGAGGAAAAGGTAAGATAAAATTCAGGAAGAAATTCTCTTCCTTCCATTTCCCTCTGTTTTGTTTTTTTTTTTTTTTTTTTAAGATTTTATTTATTTATTCTTGAGAGACAGAGAGGCAGAGACACACAGGCAGAGGGAGAAGCAGGCTCATGCAGGGAGCCCAATGCAGGACTTGATCCCAGGTCTCCAGGATCAGGCCCTGGGCTGAAGGCGGCGCTAAACCGCCGAGCCACCCAGGCTGCCCTCCCTCTAGTTTTAAAATGAAGGGGAAAACACGTAAATATTTCGAAAGATTAGCCTTCTTACTAACTTGATCAAGGTTTTCCTTTTTTTATTTTTTTAAGTATGGCCTTTATTCAAAAGAGATTTGTAGACTTCCAAACTGTAAGCAAAGGAAAGGCTATTCTGGTTTAGATGTAGACAGGGATTATGAGACCTCCAGTTTAAACTGAGTTTATAGAGAACAGTGATTATGTCTTATCTGCTTTTGCATCCTCATGGTTCCTGACCCTGTTCCTGCCTCTAATGCTTGGTATTGGCACTTGGAAACACTAACCAGTACAGGTTTTTTTGGTAATATATCGTGGCATAGACCTACGTGACAGTCTCTAAACATTAACCTATCTTAGAGAAGGGATCTCTTCATCATCCTAGAAACCTGTGCATATTCATTTATCAGATCGTTCTTATGCAGAGCCACTATAAATGTACAGCAGGCACTGTAGATGCAATAACAACACAGTTTATGCCTTGAAAGGAATTTCCCAGTTTGGGGAGGAAGATGAACGAGTATGCCAATAAAGGTCACTGCATTATCAACTGTGGCAGGTTGCTGGGGGAACAAGCAGTGACATCTCCATCAGGCCCAAGGTAGGCACCTGGGAAGGCTTCTGGACCAATCCAATTTGTCTTCCTTACCATCAGTTCCCTTAGCAAGTCATCCAAGACCTTCCTAACCAGGTTGGATGCCTCCTTTTTGTGCTGCCATCATACTTGTGCTCATCAAATGTCAGTTACTAATTCCTGCATCAAACTATTTTCTTGTCCAACTGTCTGCCAGACTGGGAGCTCTTTAAGGGCAAGGATTGTATCTATTCATGTTCATCATTTTCCAGCTACTGTTTAGAAAGGCATTTGGGGTTCACATTGTAAAGGCAGAATTGATATTTGTTTCCAGTTCCCCTTTTTAAACATCAGCAAATATTTCATTTCTCCTTTTTTTTTTAAGATTTTATTTACTTATTTGAGAGACTGTGCACAAAGGAGAGAGTACATGAGCAGGGGGGCAGGGAGAGGAAGAGGCAGACTCGCCACTGAGCAGGGATTCCACCCCCACACACAATGAGTCGGGCTCCATCCCAGGGCCCCGAGATCGTGACCTAAGCTGAAGGCAGATGCCTAACTGACAGACACCCAGGCGCCCCTTTTTTCTCCTCTTTGAAATAAAATAATGGCAGCCCTCCAATTGTATGCCCAGTGACCATGCTGGAGCTGGAGTTGGTGGGTATGAGCCGCATGCTTATAATTTGGTTTGGAAATAGATACTAGCTGCACTGCAGTAGCAAAGAAAGGTAGTTCTGACAGTTAAACAGTTATAATTATTTTCATTCCAAGCACTTATTTTTAAAATGTGAATTTTGGTAAAGACTAGAAAGAAGTATAAGGAATTCTGATGTGGCAACCAAAAGTTGCAACTGCTCAGCTCCACCACTGCAGTGCAGAAGCAGCTGTAAACAAGATGTAAACAGTGAGCATGACTGGGCTCCAATATAATTTTATGAACACCAAAATTTGAATTTCAGTATTTTTCACATCATGAAACATTTTCCCTTTGATTTTTCCCAACCATTTAAAAATGTAAAAAGTATTCTTAGCCTGCGGCAGAACAGAAATAGGCTGCGTGTCGGATTTGGCCTAGGGCAGAGTGTAATGGTTTGCCAAGTCTTACTTGGAGGATTGAGAGGACATTCCAATCACAGCCATGCTCCCATCTCAATGCAGCCTCATGAGGGACCCCAAGCCTGATCACCAGAACCCTTCAGCTGAGCTCAGCCGCCCCACAGCATGTAAGTAACACAACAAAAAAGGTGGTTATTTTAAGCCATCATGCTTTGGGGTGGTGTGTTGAATAATGGAAACAGTGGTCATAACCATCGTTCTTATGTTTGGAATGTTGATGGAACTTTGTCTTTGATTCATCAGGAGGCCTCAGGGGAGAGTAGCTTCTTCTCACAAAATGCAGGCATGCCTATTTGAAAGTACCTACAAACAAATCTTTCCTCTTCATAACTTTACCCTGGTGATATAGAAACGTATACAGTCTTTCTTAAGATGTGAAAAACAACCAGAAAAGTTATGACTAGTGAGATTTTCTGTCTTCCTCTCTTGTAATTGCACCTTGTACCATTTACTGTCCTCAAATTGGAGACCACAGTCAGCACTAATATGATTTTATACCAGTTGCCTTTGAAGATCTAATAAACAGGATATATTAATAGTATTATATTAATATTAAACATTTGCACAAAAATGTATTACTACTTATAATTATATAAAAATACACATACATACCTAAACTTCTCTGTCACATTGATTAGAATCATCTGTAGGGGGACTGTAACTAAGACAAGCATTATTTCCTTCAGAAAGTGAAACAGTCTTAGAGAAACCCGTATTTTTCTAAGATCCTCAAAAGTTGTCTGCTACTATGAAAACTCAAGTTTGCTTTTAGCAGTGTTGTGCTCAGAGAACTTTTTTTTTTTTCCAGGCTATTATACTTTAAAAGCCGGCCTTTTCTTTCTAAAAGAGATTTCGGGGTGGGGGGGGTGGTCCCTGAGTGGCTCAGTCGGTTAAGCAACTGACTCCTGATTTCAGCTCAGGTCTTGATCTCTGAGGGTCATGAGATTGAGCCAGTGTCAGGCTCTGCACTCAGTGGGGAGTTTGCCTGAGAGTCTTTCCCCCTTCTCGTCTTCTGCTTCTCCCCCTGCACGAGCACATCCTCTCTTTAAATAAATAAATAAAATCTTTAAAAAAAACCTACAATAAAATAGACTTTGTGGCATGAACACCCTGCCTTTTGTGCTCAGGAGTAGATCCTTGTGTCCAGGAATGTGCCTGAGAAAAGCCAAGCATTCCTCTCATATCAAGATTCCCTTTTCTTTTCCTTACATGTTTCCTGTGTCCCTTCTATCTTTTGTTCACCTCTCTTGTGCCAGCAACAATCAAAATCACCCTTTACTCACTAGTCACAGACATTTGCTACCTATAGTAATCTTATTAGTGCTGTGGTCTCCAATTTGAGGACAGCAAATGATACAAGGTGCAATTACAAGAGAGGAAGACAAAATCTCACTAGCCATAACTTCTCTTATGGTTGTTTTTCACATCTTAAGAAAGGCGTTTCTATATCACTAGGGTAAAGCTGTAAAGATGAAAGACTTATTTTGCTGCAGTATACAATAACAAAAACTGTTCATCTCTAATGCTTTAGAATAATACAAGTGATTATTTGGAAGGGAAGTAATAAATGTTAATAGAGGAAAGTAGTCCATGTCCTGAGTAGAAGATGAGATCAACTCATCTATTAAATAGTTCAAATATCTTCACTAAAATAGTTTTAAAAGCATGTTAACTTTAAACTCAATAAAAACAGCATTTTAATCAGACCTTTTTTCTATAGTGGGGCAGTTCAGCCCATTTTAAAATAAATTGCTCTTTTTTTAATAAATTGCTATCTGAACATGGGTAAATGTAGATGCCATTCAACAGCATCTGTTGTCATGACTATAATATTTTTAGATGAATGAAAGAAAATGAGAAGCTGAAGGAGTCACAAAGGTAAAAGAAAAAGAGTATTAAATTTTCCATGTTAATTAGTTACAGAAAATAAATGAAGACAATTTGACATACCTGTACTAATTATTTTTTCTAATTCTAGAAAAAGAAACAGGAAATTATAAATCAACAATCATTTGAAAGGTCCGAAATTGGATCTTTTAAACCAACACTGGAAACCAAAAGCCACAAAAGATATATTGAAATATACAAAAACTAAAACCTTATAGCAAAAATACTACAAAAGAAGTAAACAGGCAAATTTTAAATTTGGGGAGAAAATGAAAAATAAAAATTTGGGTGTCTGCCTGGGTGGCTCAGTCGGTTAAGTGTCTGCCTTTGGCTCAGGTCATGACCCCAGAGTTCTGGGATGGAGCCCCGCATTGGGCTCCCTGCGCAGTGGGGAGCCTGCTTCTCCCTTTCTCTCTGCACCACCCTCCACTCATGTGCTGGCTCTCTATCTCAAATAAATAAAATCTTTTTTAAAAATGACAGAGTTTTGATAATATTCACCAGACTTTTGCATACTGAGTAGACAAAGGGAGCCTAATGAAAAAATAGACAAAAGATAGGACTAGGTGATTCACAGAAGAACAAATCTATATAACCAACAAGCACATAGGAAAAGGTACTCAAATCTTCCACTATTCAGAGAAATGCTAATAAATGTAACAACGAGCAGTCCATATCTATCAAGGAAGGGTTAAAAAAGAACAGTAATTCCTGCTGGCAAAGATAGGAAAAGAAATGCTCCCTTGTTGCTAGTAGACATTTGCAGTAATAGAGCCTTTTTAGGGGGAAAGAAATATATCATCTAAACACGAATCTATATATTCCCTCCACCCAACAATCCCAATTATGAGAATCTATTCCAAGGCTATCGAACTACCAGTACATACCAGTACATAAGGATACATTACAGGGAGGTGGCATTATTCATAGTGGCAGAAAACTGGGCAAGTGAATGCCATTGACAATAGAATGATTGAACGTGATGATACATTCTCATCATGAGATGCTCTGAAGCCATGTAAAGGAATGAATCAGAACTCTAGCAGAGACTCAGGAGGACTTCTATCTACACAGTACTGGGACATAAAAAAGTAATATGCTGATGTGTATAATATGCTCACATTTTTATGTAACCAACAGTTGCTATATGTGTACCTATGTGTCTTACAAAATATAGAAAAGGAAGAATACATGCTAGGTTGTGGACATAGGTTATCTGAAGTTGGACAATACATGGAAGGATAAGAGTGGGGAACCAAAAAATGAAACAAAAGGGAGAGCCTAATCCAGAAATCCTCAGTATATGCAATATGATTCATGTACTTGTATAAAATTATGTATGTGTGTGCATACAGAAACTTGAAAACATTTAGCGTAGATTGAAGTGCCTTCCGTGTTTGAAACTAGGCACTTAGAAGTGTTAGCTCCTACTTTAGCAACAACATTCTATTGTGGGCAGAGCATCACTTTTGGAGACAAGATTTAAGTTCAAGTCTTGGCTCTGCAACCAACAGTCAGACCTGTTCTATAAGTCACTTAACTTCTCTGAATTTCTTTCCTCATCCAAAAACAGGGACGAGACTTGCCATGTTTTGAGGTTCAAATGAATCAACACATGAAGTACTTTCTAAAGTAATATAATTGGGGGCAGCCCCGGTGGCCCAGCAGTTTAGCACTGCCTGGTGTGATCCTGGAGACCTGGGATCAAGTCCCACGTCAGGCTCCCTGTGTGGAGCCTGCTTCTCCCTCTGCCTGTGTCTCTGCCTCTCTCTCTGTCTCTCTCTGTCTCTCATGAATAAATAAATAAAATATTTTTTAAAAAATAAAGTAATATAATTGGGATGAAGGGACGCCTGGGTGGCTCAGTGGTTTAGCATCTGCCTTTGGCTCAGGTCATGATCCCAAGGTCCCAGGATTGAGTCCTCTGCCGGGCTCCCCGCTGGGAGCCTGCTGCTCCCTCTCTGTCTCTGCTTCTCTGTGTCTCTTATGAATAAATAAATCCTTAAAATATATCTATATTTAACCAGGTGGAAGTTATATTTGTCTTCTAACACATTCCAAAACTCAAGGATTAATATACAAAAGCTTTATTTATTTGATAGTGCATCCATTGTCAAATCCAGGTTCAAACTGCACTGGTCTCCCCGTGATTATGTGCACAGCTCACAGTACTTACAACAGTGTGCAGTAAGTAACTCAGAGTCACAAGTCCTGGATTTGAATCCAGCTAGTTATGCAATCTTGAGCAAGTGACAACCTCTGCAAGCTTGCTTCTGCATCTACAAAATAACCCTTGTGCATACACTACAGGGTTGTTGTGAAGACTTAGTAGCCAGAATTGTTTTTGAAAAGTGTAAAATGCTAGAAAATGGTATCATTCTGTCATGCTGTCTTTAGATTATAATCTCCTTTCTTTATGCACCTCCAGGAGGGAAGCTTACATTTGGGCCTCTGAACGGATGGTAGGTAACTCCAGGGGGAAACTGCACTATAAATAAGTGCTAAGTATATGGAAATGTAGATTACTAAGAACATTTCTTCAGAAAGCAAAGGAAAAAGCATAAACAGCATATTCTTCTTAATTTGTAACAGGATTTCAGTTTGCAATAAAAACATATTTGAAAAGTCCTCCATGCACTGGTAAAAATTTAAGTAGCACAAAGAATTATTTTGATAAAAGCTGGTCTCCTAACCACTGAATCTCCATCTCCATTCTTCTACTCCGTACCACCAGTGCCCCAAATTTCCTTTATGGAAGCAACTCCCAGTTTTGAATACAAATTCTCTGTGTACAAATATATCTTTATATATTACTTTTGGTAAGATTGGTTAGAATCCTTTGCATTTGTCTATTCATAATTAAGTCTTATTAATTATAATTACTTAAAATACACATAATTTTTGGCCAATATTGCCTTTGGCTGTTCTTTTGAGGCCATCTGGTTGGTTGTCTTTTTCTTCACAGTAGTTTGGCTGAACTATTCTGAAGCAAAAAATCTATAGTTTTCTCTTTTTTCTTTTATTATTACTTTTAAGCAAGTTTTTGTAATTCTCTAGAGCTGCTGGTTGATGAGCTGAAATAGATCACTCTGGGTTTCTCCTTGAAGTGACCCCTCCTGGAATGATGTTTCTGTCATGAAATCCTACAGGCTTGTTTATCCACCCCTCCAAATCAAGCTCAAGTGGAAGCCTGGGAATAGTCTTACAAGGATTTCAAAGAGCTTGATTTACTGAAATGTATTGTTATAGAATATAATAACATCACTAATCCATTGTAAGGGATACTGCTAGTTTCCTAGCTTAAATATCTTGTGTTCTCTCATTCTTCTGAAACTTGGCTTGGCAATTTCATTGAGAATCCCTTCCTTGTTGGCCTCATTTCTTCTCTGCTCAGCCTGAACTCTGTTACTGAAAGCACTCTCTCAAAAGCATCCTAAACTCCTTGTGCTCTTCTTCCATTAAATGAATCCAAGATCAAGCCTGCAATATATCTTTCCTATGATGGCTGGTTGAGCCCTATGAAATAGCGTCACATGACTGCAGAATGACATTACAGATTCCTGGTTTCCAGTATGCCAAATCTTTAATGCTGTTCAGTAATCCTTTTACCTACAGTATTAAGATATAGTTTGGCTAAATATAACGGAAACATAATAATCATGGCAGACCTGGGATATTCCATTTCTCTTTCAGGTAGTCCTCCAAAAACAAGGGGTTTCAGGCTAGGATGATAGCTACGCTCCTCGAGGCCATCCAAGGACATAGGCTCCTCCTACCTTGTTCCCTATTCCTAGTGAATTATCCTCATTTGGCTTACCGGTGATCTGCTGCTTTGTCCACACTCTAAACAGCAAGATAGGGGGAAGAGGAAAGTGGGCTGCCTGCTTTCTTTTACAGGGCACTAGCTAGAAGTTACACACATCACTTCTGCTTCTACCTCACTGGCCATAATTTACTCACGCGGTCTCAGTGAATTTCAAGGACAGCTAACAAATAGTCTTTTTAAAAAAAAAAAAAACACCACTTTAAAATTTGCCATACAGAGGAGGGGCAAGACGGCGGAAGAGGAGGGTCCCCAAATCACCTGTCTCCACCAAATTACCTAGAAAACCTTCCAATCATCCTGAAAATCTACGAATTCGGCCTGAGAATTAAAGAGAGACCAGCTGGAATGCTACAGTGAGAAGAGTTCGCGCTTCTATCAAGGTAGGAAGACGGGGAAAAAGAAATAAAGAAACAAAGGCCTCCAAGGGGGAGGGGCCCCGCGAGGAGCCGGGCTGAGGCCGGGGCGAGTGTCCCCAGGACAGGAGAGCCCCGTCCCGGAGACGCAGGAGCTGCACCGACCTTCCCGGGCGGAAAGGGGCTCCAGGGAGGTGGAGCAGGACCCAGGAGGGCGGGGATGCCCTCGGGCTCCCGGGGACAGTAACAGGCACCTGCGCCCCGGGAGAGTGCGCCGAGCTCCCTAAGGGCTGCAGCGCGCACGGCGGGACCCGGAGCAGCTCGGGGGGGGGGGCTCGGGGGCGACTCCGCGGAGGGGGCTGCAGGGCGGGAGCAGCTCGGGGGCCTCGGGGGCGGGTCCGCGGAGGGGGCTGCGGGGCGGGAGCGCTAATCCAACAGCGCAGGCCCCGGAGCACTGGGTGCCGGGACACAGCCCAGGATCCGGCCTCCCCCCGGGACAGGCAGAGGCCGGGAGGGCCCAGGACAGCGAGGACGCTCCTGCCCGGATCTGAGCAGATCAGCGGCCCCGCCCCGGAGCCTCCAGGCCCTGCAGACCGAGAGCTCCGGAGCTACTGCGGGGGCTGACTCCAGGGCTGCAGAGCTGGCCCCGCCACTGGGGCTGTTGCTCCTGGGGCCTCACGGGGTAAACAACCCTCACTGAGCCCTGCACCAGGCAGGGGCACAGCAGCTCCCCCAAGTGCTAACACCTGAGAATCAGCACAGCAGGCCCCTCCCCCAGAAGACCAGCTAGACGGACAAGTTCCAGGGGAAGCCAAGGGACTTAAAGTACACAGAATCAGAAGATACTCCCCCGTGGTTCTTTTTTTGTTTTGTTTTGTTTTGCTATTTGATTTTCCTTCCCCCACCCCTTTTTCTCCTTTCTTTCTTTTCCTTTCTCTCTTTTTTTTGTTTTTTTCTTCCTTTTTTTTCTCTTTCTCTTTTCTTTCCTTCTTTCTCTCCTCTTTCTCCTTTTCCCAATACAACTTGCTTTTGGCCACTCTGCACTGAGCAAAATGACTAGAAGGAAAACCTCACCTCAAAAGAAAGAATCAGAAACAGTCCTCTCTCCCACAGAGTTACAAAATCTGGATTACAATTCAATGTCAGAAAGCCAATTCAGAAGCACTATTATACAGCTACTGGTGGCTCTAGAAAAAAGTATAAAGGACTCAAGAAACTTCATGACTGCAGAATTTAGAGCTAATCAGGCAGAAATTAAAAATCAATTGAATGAGATGCAATCCAAACTGGAAGTCCTAACGACGAGGGTTAACAAGGTTGAAGAACGAGTGAGTGACATGGAAGACAAGTTGATGGCAAAGAGGGAAACTGAGGAAAAAAGACAAACAATTAAAAGACCATGAAGATAGATTAAGGGAAATAAACGACAGCCTGAGGAAGAAAAACCTACGCTTAATTGGGGTTCCTGATGGCGCCGAAAGGGCCAGAGGGCCAGAATATGTATTTGAACAAATCATAGCTGAAAACTTTCCTAATCTGGGAAGGGAAACAGGCATTCAGATCCAGGAAATAGAGAGATCCGCCCCCCCCCCTAAAATCAATAAAAACCGTTGAACACCTCGACATTTAATAGTGAAGCTTGCAAATTCCAAAGATAAAGAGAAGATCCTTAAAGCAGCAAGAGACAAGAAATCCCTGACTTTTATGGGGAGGAGTATTAGGGTAACAGCAGACCTCTCCACAGAGACCTGACAGGCCAGAAAGGGCTGGCAGGATATATCCAGGGTCCTAAATGAGAAGAACATGCAACCAAGAATACTTTATCCAGCAAGGCTCTCATTCAAAATGGAAGGAGAGATAAAGAGCTACCAAGACAGGCAGCAACTAAAAGAATATGTGACCTCCAAACCAGCTCTGCAAGAAATTTTAAGGGGGACTCTTAAAATTCCCCTTTAAGAAGAAGTTCAGTGGAACAGTCCACAAAAACAAGGACTGAATAGATATCATGATGACACTAAACTCATATCTCTCAATAGTAACTCTGAATGTGAACGGGCTTAATGACCCCATCAAAAGGTGCAGGGTTTCAGACTGGATAAAAAAGCAGGACCCATCTATTTGCTGTCTACAAGAGACTCATTTGAGACAGAAGGACACCTACAGCCTGAAAATAAAAGGTTGGAGAACCATTTACCATTCGAATGGTCCTCAAAAGAAAGCAGGGGTAGCCATCCTTATATCAGATAAACTAAAATTTACCCCAAAGACTGTAGTGAGAGATGAAGAGGGACACTATATCATACTTAAAGGATCTATTCAACAAGAGGACTTAACAATCCTCAATATATATGCCCCGAATGTGGGAGCTGCCAAATATATAAATCAATTATTAACCAAAGTGAAGAAATACTTAGATAATAATACACTTATACTTGGTGACTTCAATCTAGCTCTTTCTATACTCGATAGGTCTTCTAAGCACAACATCTCCAAAGAAACGAGAGCTTTAAATGATACACTGGACCAGATGGATTTCACAGATATCTACAGAACTTTACATCCAAACTCAACTAAATACACATTCTTCTCAAGTGCACATGGAACTTTCTCCAGAATAGACCACATATTGGGTCACAAATCGGGTCTGAACCGATACCAAAAGATTGGGATCGTCCCCTGCATATTCTCAGACCATAATGCCTTGAAATTAGAACTAAATCACAACAAGAAGTTTGGATGGACCTCAAACACGTGGAGGTTAAGGACCATCCTGCTAAAAGATGAAAGGGTCAACCAGGAAATTAAGGAAGAATTAAAAAGATTCATGGAAACTAATGAGAATGAAGATACAACCGTTCAAAATCTTTGGGATGCAGCAAAAGCAGTCCTAAGGGGGAAATACATCGCAATACAAGCATCCATTCAAAAACTGGAAAGAACTCAAATACAAAAGCTAACCTTACACATAAAGGAGCTAGAGAAAAAACAGCAAATAGATCCTACACCCAAGAGAAGAAGGGAGTTGTTAAAGATTCGAGCAGAACTCAACGAAATTGAGACCAGAAAAACTGTGAAACAGATCAACAGAACCAGGAGTTGGTTCTTTGAAAGAATTAATAAGATAGATAAACCATTAGCCAGCCTTATTAAAAAGAAGAGAGAGAAGACTCAAATTAATAAAATCATGAATGAGAAAGGAGAGATCACTACCAACACCAAGGAAATACAAACGATTTTAAAAACATATTATGAACAGCTATACGCCAATAAATTAGGCAATCTAGGAGAAATGGACGCATTCCCGGAAAGCCACAAACTACCAAAACTGGAACAGGAAGAAATAGAAAACCTGAACAGGCCAATAACCGGGGAGGAAATTGAAGCAGTCATCAAAAACCTCCCAAGACACAAGAGTCCAGGGCCAGATGGCTTCCCAGGGGAATTCTATCAAACGTTTAAAGAAGAAACCATACCTATTCTCCTAAAGCTGTTTGGAAAGATAGAAAGAGATGGAGTACTTCCAAATTCGTTCTATGAGGCCAGCATCACCTTAATTCCAAAACCAAAGACCCCACCAAAAAGGAGAATTACAGACCAATATCCCTGATGAACATGGATGCAAAAATTCTCAACAAGATACTGGCCAATAGGATCCAACAGTACATTAAGAAAATTATTCACCATGACCAAGTAGGATTTATCCCTGGGACACAAGGCTGGTTCAACACCCGTAAAACAATCAATGTGATTCATCATATCAGCAAGAGAAAAACCAAGAACCATATGATCCTCTCATTAGATGCAGAGAAAGCATTTGACAAAATACAGCATCCATTCCTGATCAAAACTCTTCAGAGTGTAGGGATAGAGGGAACCTTCCTCGACATCTTAAAAGCCATCTACGAAAAGCCCACAGCAAATATCATTCTCAATGGGGAAGCACTGGGAGCCTTTCCCCTAAGATCAGGAACAAGACAGGGATGTCCACTCTCACCACTGCTATTCAACATAGTACTGGAAGTCCTAGCCTTAGCAATCAGACAACAAAAAGACATTAAAGGCATTCAAATTGGCAAAGAAGAAGTCAAACTCTCCCTCTTCGCCGATGACATGATACTCTACGTAGAAAACCCAAAAGTCTCCACCCCAAAATTGCTAGAACTCATACAGCAATTCGGTAGCGTGGCAGGATACAAAATCAATGCCCAGAAATCAGTGGCATTTCTATACACTAACAATGAGACTGAAGAAAGAGAAATTAAGGAGTCAGTCCCATTTACAATTGCACCCAAAAGCATAAGATACCTAGGAATAAACCTAACCAAAGAGGTAAAGGATCTATACCCTCAAAACTATAGAACACTTCTGAAAGAAATTGAGGAAGACACAAAGAGATGGAAAAATATTCCATGCTCATGGATTGGCAGAATTAATATTGTGAAAATGTCAATGTTACCCAGGGCAATATACACGTTTAATGCAATCCCTATCAAAATACCATGGACTTTCTTCAGAGAGTTAGAACAAATCATCTTAAGATTTGTGTGGAATCAGAAAAGACCCCGAATAGCCAGGGGAATTTTAAAAAAGAAAACCATATCTGGGGGCATCACAATGCCAGATTTCAGGTTGTACTACAAAGCTGTGGTCATCAAGACAGTGTGGTACTGGCACAAAAACAGACACACAGATCAGTGGAACAGAATAGAGAACCCAGAAGTGGACCCTGAACTTTATGGTCAACTAATATTCGATAAAGGAGGAAAGACTATCCATTGGAAGAAAGACAGTCTCTTCAATAAATGGTGCTGGGAAAATTGGACATCCACATGCAGAAGAATGAAACTAGACCACTCTTTCACCAGACACAAAGATAAACTCAAAATGGATGAAAGATCTAAATGTGAGACAAGATTCCATCAAAATCCTAGAGGAGAACACAGGCAACATCCTTTTTGAACTCGGACACAGTAACTTCTTGCAAGATACATCCACGAAGGCAAAAGAAACAAAAGCAAAAATGAACTATTGGGACTTCATCAAGATAAGAAGCTTTTGCACAGCAAAGGATACAGTCAACAAAACTCAAAGACAACCTACAGAATGGGAGAAGATATTTGCAAATGACATATCAGATAAAGGGCTAGTTTCCAAGATCTATAAAGAACTTATTAAACTCAACACCAAAGAAACAAACAATCCAATCATGAAATGGGCAAAAGACATGAAGAGAAATCTCACAGAGGAAGACATAGACATGGCCAAGATGCATATGAGAAAATGCTCTGCATCACTTGCCATCAGGGAAATACAAATCAAAACCACAATGAGATCCCACCTCACACCAGTGAGAATGGGGCAAATTAACAAGGCAGGAAACCACAAATGTTGGAGAGGATGCGGAGAAAAGGGAACCTTCTTACACTGTTGGTGGGAATATGAACTGGTGCAGCCACTCTGGAAAACTGTGTGGAGGTTCCTCAAAGAGTTAAAAATAGACCTGCCTTACGACCCAGCAATTGCACTGCTGGGGATTTACCCCAAAGATACACATGCGGTGAAACGCTGGGACACCTGCACCCCGATGTTTATAGCAGCAATGGCCACGATAGCCAAACTGTGGAAGGAGCCTCGGTGTCCAACAAAAGATGAATGGATAAAGAAGATGTGGTTTATGTATACAATGGAATATTACTCAGCTATTAGAAATGACAAATACCCACCATTTGCTTCAACGTGGATGGAACTGGAGGGTATTATGCTGAGTGAAGTAAGTCAGTCGGAGAAGGACAAACATTATATGTTCTCATTCCTTTGGGGAATATAAATAATAGTGAAAGGGAATATAAGGGAAGGGAGAAGAAATTGTGGGAAATATCAGAAAGGGAGACAGAACGTAAAGACTGCTAATTCTGGGAAACGAACTAGGGGTGGTAGAAGGGGAGGAGGGCGGGGGGTGGGAGTGAATGGGTGATAGGCACTGGGGGTTATTCTGTATGTTAGTAAATTGAACACCAATAAAAAATAAATTAAAAAAAAGAATCAAATAAAAATGAAGATATGAAAACCTTTCAAAAAAATTTGCCATACAAAATATATACTGGAAAATGTAAAAATCACACAGATATATAGATATATAAAATGTTTAGCTTGCTGAACTTTCATTAACAGAATACACATGCATACCTGGCATCTAGGACAAGAAGAATACTAGAAACCCCAGAAGCCTCTTCATGCCTCCTCCTGGTCCCTGTCTCCTCCTGGGCCCTGACCCCTCCTAAGGCTAACCATGCCTGCATTCTGACAGTAAGCTTCACTTGCATTTGTACTTTACATAAATGGAATCATCCACACATCGTTTGTGTCTGGATTCTTTGGTATGGTATTATGTGAGAATCAGCTATGTTGTTGTGTGGCTGCTATATTCCCAACACAAAATTCTATTAGTATGAAAGAAAGGAAAAACAGGTATCAGGGGATTATTAGCAGGCTACTAGTTATTAGCCATCTCTCTCATTGACTTCAATGTATATTCCTAATTTTCCCCTTTTTCCTAAAGCTTTCCCCACTCCACCTTGGCAGTTGACTTCTGACTTTGTTGGAAAATGGGAGCTGTGAATTCCTTTATGCTCTTATTGCTACAAATATACCACATCTATATTTATAATATCTCCTTTCCTTTAGCCTCAAATGAACTAGCACAGCATTCCTTCTGCTATATTCTGTTAACACGGTCACAGGGCCTGCCCACATTCAAGGGGGTAGAAAATAAAATCCGATTCTTATTGGGCCATATCACGTAAGAGCATGTGGAGTGGGAGACCTAGTGGTAGCCATCTTTAGGAAGTACAGTCTATACCACACCTAGCTTGAAAGCATTTGTACAGATTTTAAAACTCTAAGAATTATATACAGAACTATGGGAGGTAACAAATTTTTGTTTTACACCATTGTTAAAGCAGCAAGAACTATATAGCTAGGTATATCGGTTACCTACTCTCAAGAATGCTGCAAAACCAATGACCCCCAAACACTGTGGCTTACAATCGTAAATATTTATTATTCCTTACAAGTCCTCAGGGCAGCTGGGTGGTTCTGCAAATCTGGGCTAGATATGGTTGATCTGGGCTGAGATCAAATGCATCTACTGTCAGGTGGCAGATTAGTTGGGGGACAGCTAGTCTAGCACAGCCTCACTCACATGTCTGGCTCTTTACCACGGCAGCTCAGTAGGTTTCTAAAAGATCAAGTGGAAGTGTTCAAAATCTTTGGAAATCTACTCAAAGCTGGCATGTATTATTTCTTCCACATTCTATTGGCTAAACCTACTCACAAGGCCAGTCCTTCAGATTTATTTTTTATTTTTATTTTTTTTAATTTTTATTTATTTATGATAGTTACACACAGAGAGAGAGAGAGAGGCGCAGAGACACAGGCAGAAGGAGAAGCAGGCTCCATGCACCGGGAGCCTGACGTGGGATTCGATCCCGGGTCTCCAGGATCGCGCCCTGGGCCAAAGGCAGGCGCTAAACCGCTGCGCCACCCAGGGATCCCCAGTCCTTCAGATTTAAACGGTAGATGAATAAAGTCAACTTCTTGGTGGGAGAAGTGGCAAAGTCATTTTGCACAAGTCTGGAGTATAGGAAGGGTAAGTAATTAGAGACATACTGCAATAAATCTACCCAAAATAAGTAAAAACTGTACTGCTTTAAAGATCTATCTGTAAGCATATACAGAGATAAGGATTTATGTACACATAAATTCAATCGCTCTTGTATTAATTCAGCATTCCCTGGCCTACTACTGTCCCTTCTTTCCTAACCCTCCTATTCTATTTGAAGGATAAGCTTATTTTTTTTTGCCACCATAAAAGTTAACTTACACTGTAGGGATTCAATTAAGCTCCAACACTAGAACTAAGAGAATAGTTAATAACAAGTGTAAATGAATTCCTCTGCACCCAGGATGAAAAAAACTAAAGAACAGAATAAGTGAATCAGACAACTTAAAGGTCTACAACTAGATTTTAATGAATAATTTTGGTAAAATCTGTGTTTTTGCACATATATACAGACACAAAACACACATAAAAAATAATAGAGGGCAGCCTGGTGGCTCAGCAGTTTAGTGCCACCTTCAGTCCAGGGCCTGATCCTGGACCCTGGGATCGAGTCCCACGTCAGGTTCCCTTTGTGGGGCCTGCTTCTCCCTATGCCTGTGTCTCTGCCTCTCTGTGTGTGTGTGTGTGTGTGTGTGTGTGTCTCATGGATAAATAAATAAAAATCTATAAATAAATAAATAAATAAATAAATAAATAAATAAATAAATAAATAAATAAATAAATTTTTAATATACATTTTAGGGCTTTAAATCTAAGAAACCAACACACTTTTGCACAAACTTAAAAAACATAAATTATCTAACATTGGAAATGCTTTTTTAAAAAAGATTTTATTTATTTACCCATGAGAAACAGAGAGGTAGCAACACAGGCAGAGGGAGAAGCAGGCTCCATGCAGGGAGCCCGACGTGGGATCATGCCCTGGGCCGAAGGCAGCGCTAAACCGCTGAGCCACCCAGGCTGCCCGGAAATACTCTCTTGACATTTGATTTTTGACTCTTATTGATAGGTTTGCCTTTTAAAAGTTTTCCTAGGAGACAATGCAAGAAAAAAGTATCTATCCAGATGACCCATCATTCTTTGAACATTACTTCAGGAATAACATGGTCTTAAATTAGCTCAATTTTGAAAGCTCCTGAAAAAATGCGGGAGTGTTATTCTTACTTTGAAAAGGAAATGAGTTTTAAAAAATGGTTTTCGTCTTGACATTGGTAGAATGAGATACATCTATACCTGTTCACAAATTCAACAAGTCTGCTTTAAAAGAGTAACACAAGTAGTTAACATGAAGCGAGAAGCCAACTTTAGGAGAGAGGCTTTCATTCCAGTGTACTTATTAAACTCCTCTCCTAGGTTTTACCAGCACATCTCTGGGAAAGAAATACACATCCTAATTTCACAGATAACTAACAATGATCATTTTCCTTATATATTTAAAATACACTTACCTCTTTGACAGCTCCAGTCTTAACTGTGAAGAAAAAGTTATTTCAAGAACCCATTCTAGGTACCCCAACTACATTTTATTACCACAAGTAGTATCACAACTATCAGTAGGGTTTTTTTGTATATTTTTTATTGGAGTTCAATTTGCCAACATATAGCATAATACCCAGTGCTCATCCTGTCAAGTGCCCCCTCAGTGCCCATCACCCAGTCACCCCATCCCCCCGCCCACCTGCCTTTCTACCACCCCTTGTTCGTTTCCTAGAGTTAGGAGTGTCTCATGTTCTGTCACCCTCACTGATATTTCCCACTCATTTTCAAACTATCAGTGTTTCTTAAGAGGAGGATTACTGGCATTGTGCGTGAGATAATCATTAGTTGTGAACGGTCATTCCAGACATGGTAGGACATTTAGGATTCCTGATCCATTCACTAAAAACTAGGAGTTTCAAGGTCACTGTGACTACCAAAAACATATCCATCCTTTCTGACTGCCCTTAATAAGAACCACTGAACTAATGATCAAAGATTAATATGTACTAATTTTGTGACTTCCACAGAAAGTAACTGCTTCATTACCTTCAGTAACAATGACTGAAGTGAAACACTATGCTTATAAAAACAAGTGTAATTAAATGTTACTTTGGAAAGATAGGCTGTTTCTTCAAATTCATGGCAATATGGAAGGATTAGATGCACAAAGTGCAATACTTATTTATCCCCAAATGCACACATACATTTATAGGAAAACGACTGTTTATGCTTTACTAGAATATCTTATCCCATTTATCTTTAGTATAAAAATATGTCCATCTACTATACAAAATAAAAAACATGTGAATCTTCTTGATAAATTCTTTCACACTGATGTTCCTGGAAACTGCTGCTGTCTTTGCTCCAAAACTTGCTGATTTAATAGTTGTTGCTGTTTCTGTAAAAATTGCACCACTTCTGGACTTCTTAGTAATGACTTGAAAAGAAGAAAGAAAATATACTTATTAACATCATTCTTACAGGCTTAGATTGTCTTCATGCTATAAAATTACTCTGCTAGGTCTCTCTACCAAGGCACAATATGCTTATAAAACAAATTGTGCCTGAAATGAACTCACACTTGCACCCAATGCACTGTATTAAACTGCAAGCTAATGATAATAAAATTTGATGTCATACATCAAATACTAAAACCTAAGAGTAATGGGTAAAGCCTAATCTTATCAGTGACTCTGTATACAAAGGAAATGCTTTATATGTGATGCCAGCATATATATTATCTATGAAGCATAAGAGCAAACAGCCAAAAATAGCACTGGCCCAGGATTACAGCAAAGAAAAACAAGGTTATGAAAAGGGGCCACTTGTGAAAATGGCAGTTAGATGACAGTTTGGAGACCCATTTAAGGATTCAATTTCACTGACTTAGCCTATTAAGTCTTTCTGAAGAAATTAAAGAGTGTGTGTGTGTGTGTGTGTGTGTATGGGTATACAGGTATTAATAAAAGCAGTATTAGCATATCACAAAAATTTCAGAAAAGACAGAATGATCTAAAAAATATAGTTTTGTACACCTACCATTTTTAAATATAGTCATATAACAAATATAACAGACTGTGATTAATATGCTTTTACTATAATAAAATACTTATATATATTGATGAGGAAAAGAAAATTTGGTTCCCCAAAATTAAAAAAGATAAACCGAGCAAGGTGGAAAAACTATCATTAAACACTGATTTAAAAATTTAACATTACAGCACAGTACATTTTTTAGTTACTTGTTTTGTTTAAAACTTATAGTCACCTATACTTCAATAAAAAAGTTATTTGTAAAGATGTACCAATATTCTATTAAGTAAAAGTGTGATAGTATACTCAGCTAGTTGTTTCAACTATTTCTATTTGTGATAATTACATTTCTGGCATCATCTTTATGCTTAACTTTATCCATATACAGGATTTATTTCGTGCTGAGCTAAAGGGATGACCATTTTAGAGACTCCTGATAACACCTGCTTTCTAGAAGTCTGATATGAATGTACAATACCATCAACAGTGTCCATTTCATGAAGACCCTAACATCACTGTTTGCGATCATTTAAATAATTTTCATTTGTGGTATTGTTTATTGTGATTTTTACTGACACTGAATACCTTTTTATATCATTTAATGAGAGCATTTCTGCTTTTTTTCTGTATATATTTTTTGCAATGTATTGAAGCCAAAAATTTTTTATCAATTTATATGAATATTTTTTGTAAGCTAAAAATGTCAACCATATTAACCATAGTGTCTTATATGTGTTGCAAATATTTTTCCTGTATGCTATATTGGAGTTTGTATTTTCACCACCATTTTTGACTACAGTATTCATTTCTTTATAATTTCGTCTATTTCTTTCAAGCTAGAAAAAGTTTTAAGATTAAGTCTCAATTCTATTTTTTTATTTTAAAATCTTTATCAGGAATTTAGTTTGATGTATAGTGATATGGCTAAATTCTTTTTTGTCTTTAAATTATTACCCAATTATTTCCATATTTATTGAAAAAAATCTCTCCTTTTCTGATTGAATTCTGATGCCTTCTAGCAAATTTCTAATAGAGATCTTTATCAAATGTTGGTCTCATTCTACTTCCATACCACTAAAGCATTATTCCATAAACCACAGAATTCAGAACAAAGTCTGTTTTAAAACTCCATCTTGGGGATCCCTGGGTGGCACAGCTGTTTGGCGCCTGCCTTTGGCCCAGGGCGCGATCCTGGAGACCCGGGATCGAATCCCACATCAGGCTCCCGGTGCATGGAGCCTGCTTCTCCCTCTACCTATGTCTCTGCCTCTCTCTCTCTCTCGTGACTATCATAAATAAATAAAAATTAAAAAAAAAAAACAAAAAACTCCATCTTGCTCAAATATTCAAGGTTTAGTCAATGAAGATATAGGAATAAAGGTGTTTCTGCTCATATAGTTTTGAGAAAGCATTAGGAGATTCCAGTGTGTACTAGCAGAGGAACAATTCTTCTGATGACCAGTTTAACAAGTTTTAAAATCCCAAAAACCTAAATAATTCTAACAACTTTTGTTAATAAATTTGTAAGTACTTTACAGATACTCACCAGTCTTTTTTGATTTAACACTTGTTCTAAAAGAGTAGGTCTTGCAGGACGATCCCCAAAGGTTCCTGTTCTTTGTTTAACAATGGAGAGTATGTTATCTGTACTTTCCTGGAATAAATCATAAAAATGTAAATAAGATTAACAGTCAACATAATAATCCATGACTGTACACTTTTAATGATGTAATGAATGGGTCCTCAGCTTCTCTTCCTTCTTGCCCGGTCCCTGTAAAACTTTGGGAAAATCCCTCACTAAGTCATAGATAAAATGTTGGCAATTAATCTTACAGAATACTCCTCACTCCATCTCCCTCCACTATTTCCAACCACAGATCTCCAGTCTCTTGAAGGTCTCAAAATCAATAGATTTTGAGGCAAAAGTGGGAGGACCAAAGAGTTATTTGTGAGCCATTTTCAGTACCACTAAAAATGCCAGGTGGAAACTGAACATTCCCTTCTGATAAAGCTATCCAGGCCAAAACAAAGTTTGCCTGCCTTTGGATGGAATACATAAACTCAAAGGCAATTTACATATTGCTAGAGACACTGATAATTTTTCTGTCCAGTTAAGGACAATTAAATGGGGTGGGGGGGGCAGTAAAATAGTAAAGAAACACGATACAAAGCTTTCAAAATTTGGAAGTCATTAGGAAAAAAATGACAAACTGGATTTGAAAAGACTGGAAAGCACTGGTACAAATAATCTCCTGCCACTAGTATAGACAAAATAGCCAAGTCCTAAAATGAAAACCATTCTCTGAAGACATGCTTACCCAAACAAAATCAGCAGCCCTAATTATTGTATCCCGCTACTTGACAGAATTTTAAATACTTACAGTTTTCCTGGCATAACTAAATACTGTAGTTAATGGAGATATTCTGATTCTTATAAAACCATAAAATACTGACCACATCCAAAAATTCTGACTAAACAAGTCTAAAACTGGGGATCCCTGGGTGGCTCAGCGGTTTGGCGCCTGCCTTTGGCCCAGGGCGTGATCCTGGAGTCCTGGGATTGAGTCCCGCGTCAGGCTCCTGGCTCCTGTGTCTCTGCCTCTCTCTCTCTCTCTCTGTGTCTATCATAAATAAATAAATAAATAAATAAATAAATAAATAAATAAATAAATAAATAAACAAACGAACATCTAAACAAGTCTAAAACTATAAGTGTTTTACCATCAAGCAATTCCATACGTAAATTTATTCTTCTCCCTTTGCTCTTCATTTAGGTGGTTACTGAAGCTCTGTTCTTCTCTTGACCTCTCTCGACTGGCCTCTAAGTTCTACTTTCTCTCTTTTAGTCTGGGAAGTTTATCATTCTGATAACCAGATAAAAACAAAAATAATTTCTTCCTCTCTCTCCACTGGATTAACTATGTGTGGCAGTTTCATTTTTATGTGGAGAAGAAATGGAATCATGAAACTGACTTGATGGCAGAGTACCCTATATTCTTACAACCTCAAAGCATGATGTAGCTTCACAATATTAATGTCACAAAATCACAGAAATAACCTTGAGTCAGCTAGTCCAAATTTCTACAATGTTGGGATTCTCTTTTCAAAAATTTTCAACACTTTTTGTCCTAAGGAGCTCACCAACTTTTGAGGCATCCCATTTAGTTTTAAATAACTCCAACATTTGGGTAGACTGAACTGGTGATTTTCACCTAAAAGTACTAGTTACATAGAACTATGCAAAATAAACCTACTGCTTCTTCCAAATGATAGCCTTTTAGATATTTAAGGATAATGATCACTCTCCTAAGTCTATTCTTCTAACCCCAGTTCCTTTATGTGTCTCTTCTATAACATAACTTTTACATGCATGGACTAAATGTCATATATATTTGTTCCTTATTAAACTTGATTTATGTAAATGACTTTAAAACCTTAATTTCTAATCTTGCTTTTCACACTACAGAAGATCCCTATCACCACTTATCAGTCTTACTACAATAATCTCCTAAAGAATCTATAAATATATAGGCCTTGACTTTAATCTACCCTATTAGAGTAGATCCCCTGTTACTTCCTAATTAGAAACTTCATTTGAAGACTCCAAACCCAAATCTCATGGTCTGGCATTCAATACTATACAAAAACTAGCCTCAAATTCTCTTTCCAAATTTATTTTTCATGAGTTTTCCACATAAATATTCTGCTTTAGTTAGAATGGTCTCCTTGCTTCTTCCCAAAAGTGTCTTCTGTATTCCCACTTCCCTTTCTTTACTAAGAGGTGTATCTCTTTCATCTATCAAAATTTGAGGGGAGCGGGATCCCTGGGTGGCGCAGCGGTTTAGCACCTGCCTTAGGCCCAGGGCGCGATCCTGGAGACCTAGGATCAAATCCCACGTCGGGCTCCCGGTGCATGGAGCCTGCTTCTCCCTCTGCCTGTGTCTCTGCCTCTCTCTCTCTCTGTGTGACTATCATAAATAAATAAAAATTAAAAAAAAAAATTTGAGGGAAGCAATATAGTATAGAGCGAAGGATCTAGAATCAGATTGCTTGGGTTTGAATACCTGCTGGCCATATGACCTAGGCCAAGTTACTTAATCTCTGTACCTTAGTTTCCATAAAATATAGCACCTAGGGACACCTGGGTGGCTCAGTGGCTGAGCGTCTGCCTTTGGCTCAGGTCATGATCCTGGGGTCCAGGGATTTAAGTCCTGCGGGAAGCCTGCTTCTCCCTCTGCCTATGTCTCTACCTGTCTCTCTGTGTATTTCATGAATAAATAAATAAAATATTTTAAAAAGAGAAAAAAATATATAGCATCTATGTAGCATTGCTAAAGGGTATGAGACTCCATTTATAGCTTAGCACAGTGCGTGGCACGTAAGAAACTTAGCTGATTAAGCATAAACTATTAGCCACCCTTTCTGGTGTACACTGAGTTATATTTTCTCTGCAGCCTTTCCAGAGTATCCCAGCCTATAATGATCTATCCTCTCCACTATTAAAGTAATACTACATAGTTGGCCCTTATTAACTATCCTGATGGTCTCTGCTGGTTATTGTGTTTACAACCCAGTTCAACAAAGACTTATAGCTCTTGACATCTCTTCAGAACTGGTAGAGTGTCCCATAACATAAGACAAATGGTATAGCAGGGTATTAATTTTTGCTTATAGCAGTTACTTTTCTTTCCTAAAAAAAAAACTCATATAAATTATTTTAGAATAGGAAAATTATTAGGGTTCTTTTTGTGGGAGGTGGTGAGAGAGACTTAATTCAGTATCTATTTGCCTTTAATACATTTTCCTCAAACAGTAGATGTAAAAGCTGGATAGTTAGAAGGAGAAGGTAGCTATAAATAAAATACTTCTTTCTTGAAAAGAAGTGCATTATCTTTTCTTTCTGTGAAGAATTCTGAAGTGAATTTGGAATGTGTAGAGGGCAAACAATGGCCCTTACTAAGTCTGTAGTAAGTGAAATGCTTATTTCCATAATTACGTGTAATCCAAGATTTGCTAAAATATATTTTACAAGGATGTGGATACAGGTTTTAAACCTAAGATCCACAGGGGTCCTGAACTCTATAATGTGTATGCAAAATTAAGTGCCTACCTATGTGTATTTTTCTGGGAAAAGGGTCCATTAGGTTTCATCAGATTCTCAAATAAGTCATTTTACCCTAAACAGATTAAGACTCAATGGGATGAAAAGGAAAGAGATGTCACTCGGACTCTAATCAGTGGGAACTGTGACATACTGATGACTATAGATTTTAAAAATCTTTAGAACATCACATTTATAAACTATTCCAAAGTCTAAAATTTTAGCAATGTGGCAGCTGTTCAAGTCTAGCAAAAACTAAGAAATTTAAAGAGTTTGAAAATACATCGTAGGATAGCTATCAGTTTAAAAAATTTTCTGGATCATTTTTAACAAAATTAAATATTTTAATGAAAATGTACTGAGGAACTATAGCTTTTATTAAAAGGAGGAAAGCACACAGGATGAAATACCTGCTTATCTATAACTTCTAAGTATACCACTAATAATGACAATAATAGTGGCTAAGGTTTACTGACTTTTACTTTCTGTTAGATACTGTGTGAACCCTCAATGTGAAATATCCGATGCAATGTTATGAACCACATACCATTTTAATACCCATTTTACAGACGAAGCTGAGCTTAAGAGTTTAATAGCCTGTTCAAGGTCACACAACCAGCAAATGATAGAATGGAGATTTCTGGAACTAATAAGGTTTATTTCAAACAACCATGTTGCAAATGCCAAAAGAGTTTTAACCCTTATCGAGTAGAAGCAATCCAATGTCAGACCTGTTCAAAGTCTTGTTCCTGTCCTCAAAAGAAAAGACATAATTGATCTAAGGAGGCCTCATCGACAGGATCTGTGCGGTCGCTGCAAAGACAAGAGATTCTCCTGTGGCAATACTTACAGCTTTAAATACATCATGTGACAGGCAGTATGAATTGTGCAGGACACCCAAATTCTCCTTGTAACTTTGCTCTGACTTGGCATTGGAAAATGGATTAGGTTTTTGTACTTTTTGTAGGTTGTATAACAATTGTACAATGTGAATAGAATAAAATAAACGCATGTAAACAAAAAAAAAAAAAAAAGCAATGCTTTGTAAAGCATTGGCTTTAACCTTCAACACAGTTCAAATCAAACACTCCAAAAATCTTTCTGAGATTTACACCTCATTATTATTATTCCATTTTCTTTTCTAAGAGCACTAAGAAAAGATCTAGTAAGGGACAGAGACGACCTGGGTGGCTCAGTGGTTGAGTGTCTGCCTTTAGTTCAGGGCCTGATCCTGGAGTCCCGGAATCGAATCCCACATTGTGCTCCCTGCATGGAGGCTGTTTCTCTCTCTGCCTCTCTCTCTCTCTCTCTCTGTCCCTCTCTCTGTCTCTCGGGAATAAATAAATAAAATCTTAAAAAAAAAACTTAAAAGAAATAAAAATTCTGTAATTATTACCTTTAAAAAAAGGTGAGAATAGGGTACTAAGAACAAGGATACTGAGAACAAGGTATAAAGTACAGGGTACTAAGCATGGGAGTACTGAGAACACGTCTATTAAGTATAAGGCTACCGAGACCAGATTTACTGAGAACACAGTACAAAGAATAAGATTAACTGAGAACAGGACACCAAGAACAGAATACCAAGCACAGGGGTACTAGAACAGCTTGCTTAAGAATAGGGATACTGACAACAGGATGCTGTGAATAGGGTAATGAAATCAGAAAAAGATCACCTTCTCCAAAGTACGATTTCATCGAGGTTCCTGTCTCTTTGCTCCTTTAACGATGAACCAGATCAATCACTTACTATCTGTCCTTCCAGCCCATATCCCAGATGTTTGAAATGCCGGAGCTGCTGATGTGTCACATCATTTCCGCGGACATCTATTCATCTATCACAAGGATGCAACAGAACTGCTAAGGCTTTTGCACATGTCTGTATAAACTTTAATTTAGGACAAGTACTCACTCACTCTCAGCCACAAGTCCAGCTACAGCAACCCGGCCCATCTGGGGCGGCGGCTAAGAGTGGAGTTTCTTCTAACCACCTCCCACTCCCCCAAGCCCAAGGCCCCGGCTAAGGTCTGATACCTCCAGTCTGACGTTTCCTGTGCTGCCGGCCTGGGCGGCCCCACTGCAGTTCAGGGCCTGGTCACTTTTCTTCTTTTTGTACTTGTCCTTGTACATCTTGTTGCGGTGTTTCTTGCACATCCAAGGCTTGCGCTGCTTGGCCACCTGGCTCGTGGTCTCGCTGCAACCCTCGAAGGTGCAGGTCTTGCTCGTGCTGCCCCCGCCGCCGCCCCGTCGCCGGGCTCCGCCGCTGCCACCCTCGCCCCCGGAGTGGGTCTCCTCGTCCTCCAGGTCCTCCAAACTAGCCGTGCTCTCGCCTCCCCCCGGGGCGTCAGAAGCGTCCAGCAGGTCGGCCTCGTCGTCCCCCGCCTCCTCCTCGCCGGCCCCCGCCACCTCGCACAGGTACCGAATGGGCTTGCCCGCCCCGGCGCCGTCCCCCAGGGCCGGAGCCCGCCTCGGGACGCCCTCGGCCGCGGAGTCGTCCTGCCCGCCGCAGGGGTGCATCACCAGGAGGGCGAACTGCGAGGCGGCGGCCGGGACAGGGGCCGGAGCCAGGGCCTGGCCCGGAGCAGGGGCGGGGGCGGGGGCGGGGGCGGGGGCGGGGGTGGGGGCCCCGGGGCGGAGCGCGCCGCAGGCTGCGCCCGGCCCCGCACCGTCGACGACACCCTGCACCTCCGTGCTGCTGACACCTTGCGGGGTCCACGACCCCAGCCCCTCAGCACCCGCAGGGCCCAACGGCTCTCCGCACCCCAGAGTCCGCGCAAGCCGGCGGGAAACAGGTCGGCTCCGCGGGCAGCCCCGACTGCGCCTGCGCCTGCGCCTGGGCCTGGGCCTGCGCCTGCGCGGGAGCGTTCCCACGCCAGGGACCTTTCTGGGAACGCGGCGTCTCTGACGGGCGGGGCTCAGTCCCCCGCGCAGGAACTGACTGCGCAAGCGCGGCGCTGGCGGCGGCGGCGGCGGGTTGGTCGGCGCCGCAGCGGCCGCGCTGCCCGCTGTGTGTGGACGCGAAGCTCCTGGGCGCCCGGTAAGACGGCGCTTTTTTGCTGCAACCTATTGTGTTTAAAAAGTTTCAGAACACTTGTGAGCTGGAACTCCACGGTGCAGAGTTTGTTCCTGAGCGATTTCATGTCTGTGGCGTTCGGACGCTACTGACCATCGTTCGCCCCACGCTGCCTGGAGTCGGGGAATGCGAAGCTGGGGTGTGGTGGGCGGTGTCCCAACCCGGGGCTCGGGGCATCAGTCCAGGACGGCAGAGGCGGCCCGTTTGAAAATCGGATAGCGGAGAAGGACACTTGGGGCCCAAGTTCAATTTGTGTTGAGATCCGACATGATTTGTTCCTGATAAATTTGTTTTTTCTCTTGACATTTACTGTCATTTGCTATGACTGCTAGGGTAGGTCTTTTAATGACGTTTTCATTCATAGCAGTGAAAATGCGTGAAAGGCAACCGTGGATGACAAATGTTAAAAAAGAGAACAGTAAATGATCTGTCATTTTTGCCAGTTGTTGCCCACTTGCTGGTTGCTAAATCTTAAATTAGCCAAATCTCACGGGGGGGAAATGATCCTGACAGGTCTTGAACGAAACTGTCAAGGGGTTGTGCTCCTTCCATTTATCCCTTGCTCCTTGCCTCGTCGGGTTTTGCACTCCACCTTTTGCCAAGGAAAGCGATGACTATCCAACCAATGATAAGTGCGCGCACATTAAGGCGTTTAGATGCTGATGTGTGAGTAGATCAGCAGCTGCATTTCCAAGAGAGGTACGGCGGGTAGAAGAAAGTGTGGCCTTAGACAGACCTGGGTGGCACTGCCCTGTGTGACCAGGTCTAGTTAGTGACAGCCTCTGAGCTTTGGCTTTCTCAGTGGTGACAGGGTCAGGCAGTGGTGTGCTAGACCAAATCGATGAGAACCAGTTGTTAAAATATCAGGAATTTAATGAGCCGGAAGTTAAACACTGTCATTATTAAAAATTAAATTACATAAACAAATTATTTTTAAAAGCTTAAAATCTCAAAACTCATCACTTTTTTTTTTTTTAAGATTTTATTTGTTCATGAGAGACACAGAGAGGCAGAGACACAGGCAGAGGGAGAAGCAGGCTGCCTGCAGGGAGCCGGATGTGGGACTCGGTTGCGGAACTCGGGGATCACGCCCTGAGCCCTGAGCCCTGAGCCCTGAGCCCTGAGCGGAAGGCAGACGCTCCACGGCTGAGCCACCCCGGGATCCCAAATCTAGTGATGCGACACTGTGCATCTCGTCCCAACTCTGCATTCAGGGATGTCACATTGGTTGCTTGAAACTACCTATGGTTAAGAGTATTTGGTACTATCGAAACTGTCAAATGATGCACAAAGCAGAACTTAACTCCCTGTCGAGTGTCTTCAGACTTAAAGTGATAGTGAAAATGTTAATGAAGATTCAACTTAAAATGTTTGATGTCTGTGGCTGTCACATTGTCAGTAGCCTCCCAAAATTAAGGAAATATTCTTTCAGTATTTAGAAACTATTATGTTTTCAGCAAAGAAGTTGCTTATTACATCATTGAAGAATAAGTTCTGGAACACATCATCATTGTTTCACTTTTGTTTTACTCATATAAGCAAAAATATCAGCCAACATTCATCTCAGAACTACACTCTGTCAGTAATGTGAACAACTTCTTTGCTGTATTGGATAAAAATCAAGCATTTATTTATAGTTTGAATTCATGACACTGCTGTGGTGAAATAATTATAAAAACTGATAGTGGATTTTGCAAGAAGTAGCAAGTCACACTGAAGTGTGGGTGTATGGAATTTACAATAAAGAGCCTTGTGATTTTTATCATTTGTAAAACATACGCTAAACATTTTTCTATCAGTTAACTCCTTTTAAAAATTTTACAAAGCGTATCACTGAGGGCAGTTTTATTTAAATCGTAGTATAAATTCCTGTTATGGTATTCAATAAATGACAGCAGGTTTTTTTTTTAATTTTATTGAGATAATTTACGTATCATAAACCCAACCCATGGTAAGCATGCAACTTAATGATATGGGCCAGCAGGGACCAATTGACTCCTGCACTGCTTTAATCGTCCATTCTCAGTGTTAATATAACTTAACTCTGATTTAGGCTTCTTCCTTTGCTTAAGAAAATGATTTATGGTGATGGGTATTAAGGAGGGCATTTGTGATGAGCACTGGGTGTTATATGTAAGTGATGAATCACTAAATTTTACACCTCACACTAATATTACCCTATTTGATAGCCAACTAGAATAAGCAAAAGGCTTATTAAGACCATATTTATATTTCCTGTATCTATCAGTCCATAGATAAATGCATGACCATAGCAAAAAACAGACTATGCTTAGACTTCTCGATACATTGTGTGCATTTTGTTTAGGAGAGCTAGGAGATAACCTCCTTTGAAAAAAGACTTCAGGGATCCCTGGGTAGCGCAGCGGTTTAGCGCCTGCCTTTGGCCCAGGGTGCTATCCTGGAGACCCGGGATCGAGTCCCACGTTGGGCTCCCAGTGCATGGAGCCTGCTTCTCCCTCTGCCTGTGTCTCTGCCTCTGTCTCTCTCTCTCTCTCTCTCTCTGTGTGTGACTATCATAAATAAATAAAAATTAAAAAAAAAAGAAAGAAAAAGGACTTCAAAGAGTTGCTGGGTATGTAATACTTTGATATTTATGTTAGGAGTGTAAGAGTAGAGGACTTTTAGGAGAGGAAATATCCTGTTAGTGCCTGATGTTTTGACTTTAGTCAGAGGTTACATGCCTATGTATTTGATCTTTCATACCCTAAATCATCCTTGAATCTAGCCTAACACAAATGTCACAAAATATATTACCTAAATATTAGTAAAATACAGAAGAGCAGGGGAATCTCTACAAGATGACCTCCTCTAGGGGCACCTGGGTGGCTCAATGATCAGTGGTTGAGCATCTGCCTTCGGCTCAGGTTGTGATTCTGGAATCCTGCCATTGAGCCCCCCATCGTGTTCTGTCTCTCAAATAAATAAATAAAATCTTCTTTTTAAAAAAAAAGATGACCTCCTCTGGTTCTTTAAACAGAGAGTTCTTCTATCACCATATGATGTATATTCATAGCATTTGTGATGTTATCAGATATACTACCAAACTGAGTCCTCATTTGAACATAAACAGGGAAACATTTAAAAAACTATTTCTAAGTGATTCAGTTAAGTTTGGTCCCAGGAAGAATAATGAGAGGCAGCACTTGACTATATGAACATAGAGCTGGCAACTGGACCCATCTAGTATGGCGGTAAAAGTCTGGGTTCCATTGAAAAACAGGTTATCTTCTCATCCTGCTTGAGCTGTGTGTGGAGACAGGGAGAACATGAAAAACTCCTGGGGGCTTCATGATTTAGTTTAAATTATACAACTAAATTGTTTTTGTAATCAGGATTTTTTAAGATTAAATGAAATAAGACATTATACCCCATCAATTTATAGAAGCATTACTTTTTCCAAAAGTGTGAATGGGTTACTTTATCAATGGTCCATCTTAGTAGATAATTTTTAGACAAAACAAACAAACATCATGCTAATGACAGATTAAAGAGACAAACTCTGGTAGCACAATGTATGAAGTAACATTTGTTCTGAGACACCTCAGTCTGATGGCCTTAAGCTCTGTTTTGGCATCAGCCTTAGCATGACAGCTTCACCAAGGGAATATCAGGTGATTTGAAAGGACACATGAAAGAGAATAGGAAGCCAGGGAAAGACTCACAATCGTATGATACATAAAACATGTATTTCACCTATTGATGTACTTATTGTTGGTTGTACTGCTAGGTTTATGCCTAAAAACACAGCATTCTGGTAAATTCTACTTTGTACAGTTCCCATAAAAAATGGGGGGAAATACATGTTATATTTATAATTGCATATGCCATATTCATAACAGGAGAGAACTTCTGTTTGACTAGCTATTGATAGAAGCCAAATCTTGGGCTTATGATATTACAGGTTTGCTGACTAGAATAATTTTCCACTTGGTGGAAAATTGCTGCACTTGGAATAATTTTCCAATTGGTACCTGGATCCATACATTTCAAACCCTTTTTGTCTTCCAGTGTCTCATGTTAGGAGCCATAGGACACATTTGTCACATCATTATTGTGACTCGACCTCTGATCCTACACTTTCTTGTCTTGGTGCCCAAAGAGTCAGTAGGAACATTCCTGAAAACTCTACTACATGAAGAGTTACGAGAGAAAGTGAGTTAGCAATCCCTTAACTATGAACCACATAAATATATCCCACTAAACCCAAATTAATTGTATTACAACTCAACTTCCCCCAATCAGATCCCCACATGCCTAGAGCCTATTCAATACCACCCAGCAAAAGAAGAAATGTGACAGGAGGGAAGTCCAAGTAGAAAAAGACAGGGGTCTCAATTAGGATTAAATCACTTACTTCTGCAAATTTTACAAAAACATATGCCCATGTGAACACATTGCTGCTCCACTCCCAGCCTTTGACAGGAAGAAAGAGAAATACAGAGCTTAATCATCATCGTTTGTGTGTAAATCCACCTCAATTCATAAGTACTTTGTCCAGATAAGAGGTGAACTGGAGGCTTTGCCTCTCAGAGAAGAAATGTTTTATTTAAGGACCCACTTGGGAGGATCGGGTTTGGAATTATCTTAGGGAGAGGATTACCTGTTATCCAAGCATTTGAAAACATGGTTGTGCTGGCTCCTCATCAATGGAGCTCATCTTTATATTTTCTTTTTTTCTTTATGAAATCCCTTTAAAATTTCTTTTTAATAAACCCCAAAAGAATATTATTCCTAAATTAGCAGGAGACTGTGAGAACTAGCCTGTCTCATATGTTTACTATAAGTATTAAAAAATAAAAGATTCTGGCACTTAATAAGTGCTCAATTAAGGATAACAGCAGGCTAAGCAGTTTGTTAAATGAGCTGAATTGTAGGATTTGGAAAGTACTTACATATTCTGCTGCCGTTTTTAAACCTCATGTATCTGCTTTCTTTTCCACCCCTGGACAATGTTTTGGGAATATCCCATTGTTTTCTGTTCACTTTCACAGATTAATGAACAGTCTCATTTTCAGATTTTAACCCCAGATAAAGTATAATATCAAAACTTCATTTCTCCCACCCTCCACTTTCTTCCCTATTTATAATTGCTATTTCTGACCCCTCCAAGTCAGGCATAGGGATAAGGGGAGCTTTTGAAGAACAAAAGCTTATGTGGCAGGTGTTATTGTAATCCACAGGTAGAGTCCTTCATGTGATAGAGGCGCTAATGCTGGCCTTATTTCTGGTGGGTGCTTTAGTGAGTTCTGTTCTCCTGATTTTGGTGATATCATTTCTGTAGCATCTTTCTGCTAACAGATCGGTATACCTCAAAACACAGGACATGGTCCTTTCAGGATAACTCAAGGTCAGCTACCTTGATGGATGGAAGAGCACTGGTTCTTGTTCCTACCTTTTCACTGTGTTATGAAGACAGCTTCAGCCACTTTTAAGGAAGATTCAGTTAACAATCCTTGTTATCCCCTGAACTCTAGGGTATATGTTCAATTTCTCTGAAATATTCTAAGCTCAGAACATTCATCTTGAAAGATGCAACGGGAAAACACACAGTTCACGTGCAACTCCCTTCCAAAAATCCTCTTCAATCCTTTTCATTCTTGTCATACTCTTAAATTCTCTTACATGCAAAGGGAGGATGACAGTCGGGAATGGGTTTCAGATTACAGAACCAGCTTGGAACCACATTGATATCCTGGCGCCTATGTGTGAGCACTTAACACCTGTTGTTCTCATCTTTGGAGGCTCGGCAGGAACTGTGAGACAACAGGAAGGAAAGTCGTTGTAATTTTGGAAATCCTATCTTGTGCCACTTAGATTGTTCATATATTTTTTTATGGTCTACTATTATAAAGCAGTAGGCAATGAATACATTGATTCCAAGAGAAAAGCTGAGAATATGAATCCATCTAGCATATAAAAGGATTGGTCTTCGGATACCCAAGCCAAAACACTGACTCACAGACCTGGTTTCAGTCTAAATATAACTCTAATGTTCCTGCAAGGTAAGGGAAACTTCTTTATCCTGTGGATCAGAGGTTCTGCCTTCAAAATTCTAGGGGACTTTATGTGACAAGTAGGGTACTGAAAACCAATCTTGCATTCTGTTGGAACTTTGTATGGGGCCAGTCTTCAAACTAGGCAAATGTCACAGCCTCTTGGTGAGGGAAGGCCAGATAACAGAGACAAACAGGTAGGCAGCATTAGTATGTTTATGGATGATGAATGGCTGGTGTCCAATCTTGGGAAATTATATTTTATTTTTTAAATTTTAGTTTCACTGTAATTAACATACAGCATTGTATTACTTTCAGCAGTACAATATACTGATTCAGCAATTCTATATATTGCTCAGTGCTCATCACAATGAGTGTACTCTTAATCCCCTTCACTTATTTTGCCCATCTCCCCACACCTTCCCTCTGGTCTCGATCAGTTTGTTCTTTATATTTAAGAGTTGGGTTTTTTTTGGTTTGTTTCTTTTTTATTTCATTTTTTTGTTTATTAAATTCCACATATGAATGAAATCATATGATATTTGTCTTTCTCTTACTGCCTTATTTCATTAGCATCCTACCTTCTAGCTCCATCCATGTTGTTGCAAATGGCAAGATTTCATTCTTTTTATGGCTACATAATATTACATTGTATATATGTGCCACCTCTTCTTTATCTATTCATATATTGATGGACACCTGAATTACTTCCATAATTTGGCTATTGTAAATAATGCTACAATAAACATGAGTCATATGTCTTTTCAGATAGGGTTTTCATATTCTTTGGGTGAATACCCAGTAGGGGGATTACTGGATCATATGGTAGTTCTATTTTTAATTTTTTGAGGAATTCCATACTGTTTTCCACCGTGGCTGCACCATTTTGCATTCCCACCAACAGTGCAATGCAAGAGGATTCTTTTTTTTCTCCACATCCTTGTTAACATTCTTTCTTGTGTTTCTTATTTTAGCCATTCTGACTGGTATGAGGTAATGTCTCACTGTGGTTTTGATTTGCATTTCCTGGTGATGACTGATGTTGAGCATCTTTTCATATGTCTGTTGGCCATCTGTATGTCTTCTTTGGAGAAATGTCTGTTCATATCTTCTGCCCATTCTTAAATTGGATTATTTGTTTTTTTGGTGTCCAGTTGTATAAGTTCTTTATATATCTTGGATACAAACCTTTTTTTTTCAGATATGTCATTTGCAAATATCTTCTCCTGTTCATCAGGTTATCTTTTAGTTTTGTTGATTGTTTTCTTTGCTGTGAAGAAGCTTTTCATTTTGATGTAGTCCCAATATTTTATTTTGCATTTGTTTCCCTTGCCTCAGAAAACATATCTAGAAAAATATTGCTATGGCCAATGTCAGAAAAATTACTGCTTGTGTTCTCTTCTAGTATTTTTATGGTTTCAGATCTCACATTTAGGTTTTTAAATCATTTTGAGTGTATTTTTGTGTATAGTGTAAGGAAGTGGTCCAGTATCATTGTTTTGCATGTAGCTATCCAGTTTTTCCAACACCGTTTGTTGAAGAGACTGTCTTTCCCATTGTATATTTTTGCCTCCTTTGTTGCACATTAATTGACCATATAATTGTGGGTTTAGCTATGGGCTTTCTGTTCTGTTCTATTGATCCATATGTCTGTTTTTGTGCTAGTATCATACTGTTTTGATTACTATTGCTTTGTAGTATGTCTTTGAAGTCTTTGTAGTATATCTTGAAATTACTACAACTTTGTAGTATATCTTGAAATTTCAGTATACCAGTTTAGTTCTTTTTCAAGATTGTGTTGTCTATTCAGGTCTTTTTGGTTCTATACAAACTTTTGGATTATTTGTTCTAGTTCTGTGAAAAATGCTGTTGGTATTTTGATAGGGATTACGTTAAATCTGTAGATTACTTTGGGTAATATGGACATTTTACCAATATTCTTGCAATCCACGAGCATGGAATATCTTTCCATTTGTTTATGTCATCTTTAATTTCTTTCATCAGTGATTTATAGTTTTAAGAGTATAGGTCTTGGGGATCCCTGGGTAGCTCAGTGGTTTAGCACCTGCCTTCGGCCCAGGGCGTGATCCTGGGGTCTCGGGATCGATTCCCACATCAGGCTCCCTGCATGGAGCCTGCTTCTCCCTCTGCCTGTGTCTCTGCCTCTCTCTCTCTCTCTCTCTCTCTCTCTCTCGCTGTGTCTCTCATGAATAAATAAATAAAATCTTAAAAAAAAAGAATATAGGTCTTTCACCTCTTTGGTTGAGTTTATTCCTAGATATTTTTATTAGGTACAAATACCTAAATAATAAAAATTATTTTAGGTACAGTTGTAAATGGGAATATTTTCTTAATTTCTCTTCCTGCTACTTCATTATTAGTATAGAGAAATAGAATGGATTTCGGTATATTGATTTTGTATCATGTAAGCTTAATGAATCCACTTACCAGTTATAGTAGTTCTTTTTGGAATCTTTAGGATTTTCTACATATGGTATCATGTCATCTGCAAAGAGTAAAAGTTTGACTTCTTCCTTACCAATTTGGATGCCTTTTATTTCTTTTTGTATCTAATTCCAATAACCAGGACTTCTAGTACTATGCTGAATAAAAGTGGTGTGAATGGACATCCTTGTGTTGTTCCTGAACCTCTCAGTTTCTTTCACTATTGAGTATGATGTTAGCTGTGGATTTATTTTTTTTTAAGATTTTATTTATTTGTTCATGAGACACACACAGAGATAAGCAGAGACACAGGCAGAGGGAGAAGCAGGATCCCTATGGGGATCCTGATACAGGACTCCATCCCAGGAACCTGGGATCACAACTTGAGCCAAAGGCAGACGCTCAACCACTGAGCCACCCAGGTGCCCCAGCTGTGGATTTTTCATAAATGACTTCTAAACCTACTACTGAGACTTTTTATCAATGAATGGATGTTGTCAAATGCTTTTTATGCATATGTATTGAAATGATCATATGGTTTTTATTCTTTCTCTTAATGATGTGATGTATCACATTGATTGATTTGCAAATATTAAACCGCCCTTGTATTCCAGGAATAAATCCTACTTGATTGTGGTAAATGATTTTTTAAAATATATTGTTCATTTGTTTTGAGAATATTTTATTGAAGATTTTTGCATCTATGTTCATCAGATATATTGGCCTACAGTTATTTTTTTGTCGTGTCTTTATCTGGTGTTGATATCAGGGTAATGCTGACTTCACAGAATGAATTTGGAAGCTTTCCTTCCTCCTCTTTTTTTTGTTGGAATAGTTTGGGAATAGATATTAATGCTTCTTTAAAGATTTGGTACAATTCACCTGTGAAACCATCTGGTTCTGGACCTTTCTGGGAGTTTTTTGGTTGCTGATTCAATTTAATTCTGGTGATTATGTCTTTTCAAATCTTCTATTTCTTCCTCCTTTAGTTTTGGTAGGTTATATGTTTCTAGGAATGTATCCATTTCAAGGTTGTCCAGTGTGTTGGCATCTATTCATATTTTCTTGTAATCTTTTGTATTTCTGTGGTGTTGTTTGTTATTTCTCCTCTTGCATTTCTGATTTTGAGTTCTCTCTCTCTAATTTTTCTTTTATCTCCTCTCTCTTTTTTTTTTGATAGTCTAGCTAAAGGTTTCTCAATTTTGATGATCTTTTCAAAGAACCAGCTCCTGATTACATTGTTCTGTTCTTTTTTTTTTTTCTATTTTGTTTATTTCTGCTTCAATCTTTATTATTTCCTTTCTTCTACTGGTTTTGGATTTTGTTATTTTTCGAGCTCCTTTAGTTATAAGATTAGGTTGTTTATTTGAGATTTTTCTTGCTTCTTCAGGTAGGCTTGTATTGCTATAAATTTTCCTCTTGGGACAGCTTTTCCTATATCCCAGAAATTTTGAACTGTTGTTTTCATTTTCATTTGTTTCAAAGTATGTTTTGATTTCCGGGTTGACCCATTCATTGATTAATAGCATGTTATTTAACCTCCCAGATACTAGGAGAGGGATCCATCCAAGGCCCTTGGGTTATGGGGCTTTAAATTGCAAGCAGAGGGCACCAGCTCCTCCCCTGGCATGGTAAGGATCTAAGATCCAGTGGTAGTGTGATTCAACAGAACCTTGGCTCCAGCTCAGGAAACACACCAACTCCTCCTGAGGTGATATCAGAGGCATATTCCTTATGCAGTTCACTATAACAGGTTTCTGTGGAGCTGTGCCCACAAGGCACCTGCCTTGAACAAGTTATTCCTTACTTCTTAAGTATAATTTTCTTGTTTGAGCTTCATGTAAGTTATTGATATAGGAGAAAATGACTCCGTATTTCCTTTCTCTTGAATTTATATTATGCTGCTGAATTGGTGCACTGAATAAAGTTTGTTCTGAATGGTTAAGTAAAGTAAAATTGTAATTTATATTTTGCTTTGGATATAAAATGTATCTGATAATCTGAGAATACTTAACATTTCAAATGAAATTACAAAATCATAATTGGAAGCACCTGGGTGGCTCCGTCCATAAGTGTCTGCCTTCAGCTCAAGTCATGATCCCAGGGTCCTGGGATCAAGCCTCCATCTCTGCTAAGCAGAGAGCCTGCCCTCCCTCTCCCTGTGCCTGCTGCTTTGCCTACTTGTGCATGCGCACTCTTTCTCTCTCTCTCTGTCAAATAAATAAAATCTTTAAAAAAATAGTATCTTTTAAAAAATAAAATCATAATTGGCCAGACTTTTGATAAAGTCCTAGATGACTTGTCAAGGTTAGGAACTACAAGTTATGTGATTTATTTAATCAGTCAATAATTCTTTAAAAAAAAAACAAACTTTGAGATACTTACATACCATAAGTTCACCTATTTTCAGTATACATTTCAACTTTTTTTTTTTTTTTTTAGTATATTTAGAGTTATGTAAGGGGCTACAGAAAAGGAAAGGTTTTTAATGGTAGAGGTAATGGAAAAGAAGAAATTATTAGCAAAAAACCCATTGTTTTAGGCAAAGTTACCCTCCTAAGGGGAAACCAAAGTGGTCAGTAAATTTCCTAGTACTGACCAGGAAATCCCCAGGTTGACTGGTTAAAGGTTATATTTCTGGTGGGTTGAAACTACGATTAGATTAGATATTAAGTCTTGGCTTACTGACTTGGGACCTTGTGATGCCTATCTTAAGTGATGCCATTTATGGTGTGTGGTTTTGTTTTTAGCAACATTTATTAAACTTCTATTATTTACACAGTGGTATAAGCCTTGGGAATACCAAGATAAATAAGACATTTCAGAAAACATTTATTCTATTAAAAATTCTATAATTTATTAAGTTATACACTCAGCTTCTAAAAGTTAAAAATATGTCAAAGACTACTTTTTAATAAGCAACAATGAATAAAAATAGACTAGTAAAAAAAATAGACTAGTAAAAGAAGTAGTCATATAAGAGGCTATGGAGAGATTAAGCCTCTCTCTGGGACCTCAGTATCAGAGTTAAATAGAAAACAAAACAAAACAAAACAAGTAACCAAAAAATAAGCACATAGTTTCAAAATATAAGTTTATAACATGTATGTCTTATAAGAGTACTTAAAAAATTTTAACATATGTAAGTATGAAATATTTGAAAAATTTCATTGAAATTCAATGAGATGTCTGTGTTTTAATATTTTGTACTGAGTCTATTAAAGTTAGTTTAAAATGTCCTGTCACATCTTTGCAATGAGCATACTGACTGAAACCACTCTCAACTATATAGACAGCAGGAAGTGCTTGCCATAATTTGGGTTATTTTCAGACAGATGGGTGTGAAAGTCTTAGGTGGATCCTAAACCTTTTAATTAGATTTATTAAGTCCTAGTTTGTCTTCAAGTCCTTTTGAAGATAAATTCATTTCTTTTGAAAATGCTGGCTGACATATTCTATATCTGTTTAAAACTGCCCTCTCTGCTATTGTAAAATGTTAACTGTTTTTAAGTCTAATTATCATTGCATCCAAATGAGAGCAATATCTTTCTGAGTCAAGTATCTTTTAATCTGTCTTCATGTGAGATAGATTATACTGCAAAGCTGAAAACTGTGAAAGTCCTCAGTGAGCCAGGTTATTTTTTACTTCATTTGTTGAAAAAGCCATGAGAATTCCCTTCAACTTTAATAAGATTGGTCCCCTTTCCTTAAAATTTAAGAAGGAGCTCATTGATGCTATAAAAATCTTTCCAGTGGAGACATCTGACTGTCCCTCTTTACCCATGTAATAGCATTAGTTTAATATGGGAAGAATTGCTCTTTCCTACCTCCTATGAAAGATAAGCATCGCATATAATGTATTCTGCCAAAAACGTTAAACATGAATCTAATTAAGCCTGTAGAACGAATTTCCTATTTACAGGGGAGAGAGGGAGGAATAAGTTAAACTACACCACAAGGAGACAATCAGAAACATCCAGAATGTGGAATTGTAAAAAACAAGTGGCCTACTGGAAAAAAGTCAATGCTACAATTTATTTTTTAAAGATAGGTTCAAGGGACGCCTGGGTGGCTCAGTGGTTGAGTGTCTGCCTTCAGCTCAGGGCATGATCCTGGGTCCTGGGATTGAGTTCCACATCGGGCTCCCTGCGAGGAGCCTCTGCGTATGTCTCTGCCTCTCTCTCTGTATGTTTAATGAATAAATAAATAAAATCTTTTATAAAAAATAAAGATAGGTTCAAGAAATGTTCTAGATTAAAAGAGACTGGAAGAATTGTGTAACAAAACAAATTCAAAGTGTGAACCTTGATTAGGTCCCTGTTAAAAACAAAAAATTATAAAAGGTATTTTGAGGACAATTGGAGACATTTGAAAATGATATGGTAAATTATTCCAAATTGTTGTAGATGTGGTAATGCTGTTGTGGCCATATAAGGGAATATCCATATATGTAGGAGATTTATGTTTGAGAATTTAGGGGTTAAAGCAGCATGATATCTACATATTTCTTAAAACGTTTTAGCCAAAATATACATACATACAAATAGGAGCCAATTAAGGCAAAACACTTAAAATTCTTGAATCCAGGTAGTGGGGATATAGGTGTTTATTGTCCTGGTTTTTCAGCTTTTCTGTCTATTTAAAAATATACATATTAAAATATAATATGTAAATTAAAATAATTATAAATTGAATAAAGAGAAGTACCTTTTCAAATATGGCTTGGAGGATGTACCTCACTCTTTTGCATTATTTCAAATTTGATATTTATTTTTTCATTGACTACATCAAAAAATTCCACAGAAGTCCATAATGTGATCCAAATCTTCTTTAAAAAATTTGTCGAGAACCATCTTCTTTGGATAAGACATTCAGATTCCTTATTGACATTTGATAGATTATGGATGATCTACCATTGAAGGGATTACTTTTGAACATTCATTGATCCGTGGACTCTATCTCAAAAATTCTTAGTAATTATTACCGATGAATAACAAAATGACTTTTTAAAAACATTTGGTGCTTCTTTCTTCCTGATTTCCTTTAATATTCACATTTGCAAATATAGTTATCACTTAGTATAAGCTATATATATATTCAAAATACATACTTTTCCCTTCTATTAAGAACATACATTTTGTGAAAAATCAGTACTTCAGATTAAGTATTAGGTATATATGATGCATCTCAGCTATTATTTGCAAACTGTGATTTTATAGGGAATATTAATGATACATAATAACTCAAATCAGAACCCATTAGACAGTAGAAATATATTTCTGAAATTAATTATTTCTACATGCATTTGTGAAACATATTTATTATAGAATTATATAATTTTAAAAATCTGACATATAATTACACTACTAAATTAAGAATTTTACTGTAGTTATATGAGAAGTAAGGAACATTTGCAAGAAAAATTGTGTTTAGTTTTTAGACAGCTATATATCAATATATATATTTTTAATTTTGCTAATATTGGCATTCAAAATTGGCATTTATTTTAATGTGAATTTACTAGAAAATGAACAAATTTATAAATGTCATTACCCCAAGTAATGTCTGTCTTTTATTTATCATTTCAGTTGAGTTTTTTAACCTATATATATTTTTTTATTTTACTTTAATACTAATAGTTGTATTTTGATGAGTAGTGTACGTTTAGCATATCAAATTCATGATCTCATGACTATTGCTTTTTAACATAAATGCTGAGTTAAACATGAGTTGAATTTAAAAATACTTTCAGGTGGTAGCCCAAGAAGGTATACATCGTGGCAATGTATGAGAATAACTGAAGATGAGGAAATACCTCGGATATTAAAATCATTTTCATTTGTATTCCTAACAGGTAGGCAAAGCTCAGTACTGTGTTGAGGAAAGTAAGAGTAACAGAACATTTTTTCATATATCATTTTATTTATTCCCAAAGAAAACACACTGCTTTGTGTTCTTTTTTTTTTTTTTTTTTTTAATTTATGATAGTCACACATTGAGAGAGAGGCAGAGACATAGGCAGAGGGAGAAGCAGGCTCCATGCACCGGGAGCCCGACGTGGGACTCGATCTCAGGTCTCCAGAATCGCGCCCTCGGCCAAAGGCAGGCGCTAACCGCTGTGCCACCCAGGGATCCCACTGCTTTATGTTCTTAAGCTCATTTTCTGAACTCATCTTCTCTACAGATGCAGATTTAATGTAATTCTATCTTTTGTTAAGGGTTAAATGTGTGGAGATGGAAAGTATTGTTTACTAATGAAATAAATGCACACACTTTTTTTTTCTGTTTGTATATATTTTTTTATTGAAGTTCAATTTGCCAACATATAACATATCACCTGGTGCTGATCCCGTCAAGTGCCCCCCTCAGTGCCCGTTACCCAGTCACACCATCCCCCCGCCCACCTCCCCTTCCACTACCCCTTGTTCCTTTCCCACCTCCCCTTCCACTACCCCTTGTCTCTCATGTTCTGTCACCCTTACTGATATTTCCCACTCATTTTCTCTCCTTTCATCTTTATTCCCTTTCACTATTTTTTATATTCCCCAAATGAATGAGACCATATAATGATTGTCCTTCTCCGATTGACTTACTTCACTCAGCATAATACCCTTCAGTTCCATCCATGTCAAAGCAAATGGTGGGTATTTGTCGTTTCTAATGGTTGAGTAATATTCCATTGTATGCATAGACCACAACTTCTTTATCTATTCATCTTTCGATGGACACTGAGGCTCCTTCCACAGTGTGGCTATGGTGGACATTGCTGCTATAAACATTGGGGTGCAGGTGTCCTGGCTCTAAACTATCATTGCTAATGCTCTGTTAAATAAGCTATGATGTTGGAAAGTGTTTTTTTCTTTTAAATAATTTTGAGGGTTTCAAAATTGATAATTCTTTCTTATTCACTGTCAGTAATTTTGAAAATAACACTTTCTCTACAATTTTTTCTGCCCTTTCTAACTTGACATATGCAAATGGTAAAGCCTCTCTGTGAGACAGGATGCTTTTCATCTACTTGTAATAAAGATTTATTGTTCAGATGGTTTCAACTTTTGTAACTTTCTTAAGGCAATAGTACATTGGAATAGAGGAAATCATTTAATAGGATTTATTTTCATCATTTTGTAGTAGTCTTTTAGACAGCTGTTAAGATTAATTTTTCTTGAATATTGTGTAGCATAGTATATTTTGTGATCATTTACATTGCTCTGAAGGAAACGAGATCTATCTTCTTTTGCAAGGAACATTGTCATACATTCCAGTGATGGTATTGCAGTTTTCGGTATTTTCCAATATATATGTATTAAATATGTATGTATCTTTTCCAATTTGATCAACATGTTCCTTTGTAAAATAGTCACTTAATATGAATGGGTTCGTTAGCTTGGTTAGAAAAATGAATTGGCAAAGTAGGTACATTGGTGACTTCATTTGTTCAAATAGCTATAAAATTCAATTTCAAATACTTAACTGAATATTTGCCTACATTTTAAATTTATGTATGACATTTGAAATAAGATCCAAACAAGGAAATTTGTACATTTACTTATAATCACCATGATTCTCTAGTGACAAATACAGACTGACTCAAATACCCCTCACAGTGCTACTGTTGGTAACCGGACTTTCTGAAATGGGAATAACTTGGTAAAGTTCTGAACAAAAACCAAGTACATTCTTTCCTCAATTTAGATAGTAGTTATATTCCTGTGAATTCATTATATAACAGCATGCAATCATATTTTGGGTGATATATAAACCAGAGTTTGAATCTCAACTCAGTTATAAATAAGTTTTTCACCTACATGAAAGTCTAGTGGAACATTCAAAAGTTGGACATGATGCCTTTTTTTTTATAAAGGACTGTCTGCATATTGCAAGGTATTTAGCATCCCTGGAACAGCCCATTGTATGTTTATAGTGCTCCTCCAAACCCCCAATCTTGTGATAACCAAAAATGCCCCTTATAGGAATCCTCTTGTACTGTTTGTGAGAATGCAAACTGGTATAACCACTCTGGAGAACAGTATGGAAGTTCCTCAGAAAGTTAAAAATAGAGCTATCCTACAACCCAGCAATTGCACTACTAGGCATTTAACCAAAGGATACAAAAATACAGATTTGAAGGGGTTACATGCACCTGATGTTTATAGCAGTATTATCAACAATAGCCAAACTATGGAGAGAGGCCAAATGTCCATTGACTGATGAATGGATAAAGAAGATATGTGTACACACACACACACACACACACACACACACACACACACACAGAGGAATATTACTCAGCCATCAAAAAGAATGAAATCTTATCATTTGCCATGCATGGATGGAGCTGGAATGTATTATACTATATGAAACAGGTCAAAGACAAATATCATAAGATCTCATTCATATGTGGTATTTTAGAAAGAAAACAGATGACCATATGGGAAAGCGGAGAGAAGGAAAAGAGGAAAATAAACCATAAGAGACTCTAACAATAGAGAATAAACTGAGGGTTGATGGAGGAAGTGGGTGGGGGGCTGGGATAGATGGGTGAAGGGCATAAAGGAGGGCACTTGTGATGAGCAAGGTATTGGAAAGGCTTGTCTTTTAAGCTAATTAGTTTGGGCTTTTGTATGTGTGTGTGTGGGGGGGGGCTTTGGAGTAAGGAACTGACACAATTAGATTCTTAGAAATGAGTGGATTAGAGGGGTATAGAATGGAAGGCTAGGAAATCAATTAATTTTACTATAGATTCTCAATTAGCAATTTTAAGAATCTACCTTTTAATACTTTCCTGCACCCTAGCTCTCTCATGTGTTATTTTAGTGGACTTTTTTTTGGTCTCAGTTTTGTATTAATCTGCTAGAGCTACCATAACAAGATATCACAGATTGGGTGGCTTTTACAAAGAAATTTATTATTTAAAGTTTTGGATACTGGGAAGTCCAAGATCAAGGTACCAGCAAGGTAGATTTCATTCCGAGGCCTTTTCTCTTGGTTTATAGGTGCCCACCATCTTGCTCTGTTCTCACATAGCCTATTCTTTGTGCACACAGGGATAGAGAGAGCGAGAGCCCCTGAGTTTCCAGGTGTCTCTTCTTATTGTGTCCTCACATGGTCTTTTCTCTGTGTCCACATCCCTGGTATCTCTTCCTCTTCTTACAAGAATACTACTCCTATTGGATCAGTGACCCTCCCTTATAACCCCATTTAACCTTAATTATTCTCTTTAAAGACCTTTTATCTTAATACAGTCACAATGGAAGTTAAGACTTCAACATATAAATTTTCAAGGGACACAGTTCAGTCTATAATAGATTTTTTTAGGATAATTTTGAAACTTTTTGACTCATTGTTTCTGACCTAATGATAACTAAACATCTTCCCTAAATCTGATATCCTCTTTAAAACCAGTTAGACCTTATTGCATTTTCCTTTCTTTTTTATATCTGAAGGCCATTAAGATCTCCTTTTTAGTTTAATTTCTCTTTAATATGTCCCCTAAGATTCAACCCTACTCTAAGGAAATATTTTCTCTCTACCGTAACCTGTCTCTTCCTTTATTTTAATTCTCTTCTGCTTTCCTGTGGTATTTGGAGCAATCATGTTCCCTAGAGACAGTATTCTAAACCTGTCAGCATTTTTGTTTTCTTTGGGTCAGCAAGAATTTCTTTCAGTTATTTCTCTAGTGTAATATAAGAAGATGGCATATTTTTCAATAAATGCCCATTTGTCCTTATTGTTTTATTAATAAAATCTATCATCCTTTTATGGTTGAGTCCATAATTCTAGAATGAATCCTAAAGCCTGGGTTTGAGCTCATGGAATTAAATTTGAAGCCAACTTGATTCTGCATTGTTGGGTGACTCAAGACTGTTGACAATCCTCATGAGTCTAAAATTAACCTCTCTAAAAAATCCTCTTTTGCTCTGAATGTAGAATAGAATTCAAGAGGTGAGATCTGGTACTACCTATGTGAGCCTGACATTAACAATTTAAAGCTGAAATCTCATATGCCATTGCTTTGTGAAATACACATTGAACTTTACTATCTTTGCCAATTTAGGTGAAAAAACATAGTAGAAGCAGAGAAATAGTGCAGCTAAAACTCTGCCTCTTTTAAGGAAAGACTTTTCCTGAAACTCTAAAGCTTCTCTCCTGGTAATAAATAGTATTCCCTCTGAATTTGTATCCTTGATTATACCCTGATTAATACAGGAAATAGAATAACTCCATATGCTAAAAAAATAAAAAGCAGTCAATTTGGCAAAATGGCTCATTAGAGTCCAAGCAAATTCTAAATTAATTCTAAATATCCAGAATAGACATGCCTTGTCAAAAAAAATTCAAGAATATTTATAAAATCCTGCATATATTTTTTTCCAAGGAGGAGGAATAGCTGTCCTTAAAAGAGAACAAAATTAAGTTGCTTTTTTCAGACTTCTTTGCAATACTGAATTCCTAAATATAATGGAAAATTTGTAAATATTTTAAGATGAGGAAATGTAATGAAAAATTCCATTCTCAGACAAAGTATGTTTCTGTGCAAAGACAGAGGCCTAGAAACTGCTTGTGGATACCCTGTTGACTGAGGGGTTCAAAATTAAGAACCGAAGAGTAGAAAACCAAAATCAATGAAGTATAGGGTCTTAAGCATATATAGCTACTGTGTAACTATAATCAAAAAATTCAACATAAAACAAAACTGTTGAAAATAAGGAAACAGAGTTATGAGAATGAATAATAATATATAAGTAATATGAGTTCACTCCTCTCATTAACCATTTGAAGTAGGGGAAGAAAGGGACAGAAGTAAAGGACAGGATAAAAATAACAGCATATGTGCTGGGGCCTGAAAGAACAGTAGGAGCTGGCCAGGAGAATGGTGGCTTCTCTGGTGACAACAAAAGAAACCCACCCTGGCTGAGATTACAGAAAACAGTGTATGGGAAGGATGTTGGGATTTCATAGAAGCAGTGAAAGGGCAAGAATACCAGATTCAGAAAGAGAAAGAAACAGGCAACACTCTCCCCACATACACTCACCTGCTGAGATCTGGAATTTTTATCAAAACTCCCACAGCAGTCATGTACACCAGACTCAGGTAGTAATGAGGCCCTCAGATCCTTAAAAGAGTCATTTTATTTCACCTCTAACAAGTGTTCTCTTGGAAGGACCAGGAGATATCAACAATCAAGACAGGAGATAAAATGGATTGTTAAGTAACTAGAAGCATCTCTACCCTTCAAAAAAATTAAGATTGCATATTGCAACTTGCTGATTTTTTAAAAGATATTTCACATTTGGAATATTTAGATGCCTGAAATTATTGTGGTCATTTGCTTCCTTTAGTGCAAACCCATGATTTTATTGAGTGTGATTGACATACAAAAAGCTTTAGACAGGGGCACCTGAGTAGCTCAGTTGGTTGGGAATCTGCTTTCAGCTTAGGTTGTGATCCTGAGGTCCTTGCTCAGCAAGGAGTCTGCTTCTCCTTCTGCCCCTGCCCCACTTGAATGCACTCTCTTTCTCTCTCAAATAAATAAATAAAATCTTTTTTAAAAAGCTGTATAGGGACGCCTGGGTGGCTCAGTGATTGAGCATCTGCCTTTGGCTCAGGGCGTGATCCCAGAGTCCAGGGATTGGGTCCCGCATTGGGCTCCTTGAAAGAAGCCTGCTTCTCTCTCTACCTGTGTCTCTGCCTCTCTATCTCTGTGTCTCTCATGAATAAATAAATAAAATCTTTTAAAAAAATAAAAAATATAAAAACGCTGTATACATTTAATGCATACAACTGGATGAGTTTGGAGATAAGTATATACTCTTAAAAACCACCACTATGGGATCCCTGGGTGGGGCAGTGGTTTGGCGCCTGCCTTTGGCCCAGGGTGCGATCCTGGAGACCTGGGATCGAATCCCATGTTGGGTTTCTGGTGCATGGAGCCTGCTTCTCCCTCTGCCTGTGTCTCTGCCTCTCTCTCTGTGGCTATCATAAATAAATAAAAATTAAAAAAAAAAAACCACCACTATAATTTATGCCATAAACATATCCATCACTTCCAAAAATTTTCTCCTGCCCTTGTTATTTACTATTAATATATTTTGTATGTATGTATAAAAAGACCACTTAACATAAGATCTATCCTCTTAGTAAAATTTTAAGTATATAATATGCTATATTGTTAACTATAGGCACTATGTTGTATGATATCCTCCCAACCTGTGGCAACAATTATTCTCCTCTCTGCTTCTGTGAGTTTGACAATTTCATATATACTTTTTTGAGGTAATTTTTCAACTTAAAATATGTTACTACAAAGATTTGCAGACTTTTAATCAAGCACTATGATAATACTATAGTAACAAAATACTATGTTGTATTATTTATAATGTTCAAACTGAATACCTTAAAAGGAAGTAAAAAAAAAAAATGATTGTGGCCACTGTGGAAAACAGCTTGGTGGTTCCTCAAACCCAGAAGGTTGTTGTGAGGATTAAGTGAATTAATAAAGGTATAATGGCTATAATTATACCTTCTACAAAGCAAATATTTGATACATGTTAGTAATCATTGAAATTTAAATAAATACAAATCCTATGTAAATTGCTTTAAGAGTAATGTCTGCTTATGCTTATCTGTGCAGTTCATTTTTACTTGATGTCTCACCATCGTATATTAATAATTTCTCACATAAAGATGTTTTTAAAGACATTCGCATTTTCTGACAGTTTTTTTTTTAATCTGTATTTTTACACCCATGATTCACAGTATGAATAAGGAGTGCTCTAAGCAATTCAGATAAAATGCCTTTCTTGGACTGGAATCAGTATTCCTTTGTAATTTTTTAATGAGGTTGGCTTTTACTCACAAGTGTGAAAACTTGCTGCAATTCAAAAATTATTCATGTATTCAGATTTTTAGTGTTGGAAAGGACTTTACAATGGTATAAGGGGGCTTAGGATAGCAATACATGAAAAAGTTCAACTCTCACAGTGACATCTATATGGTTACAACCAAAAGTTCTTTGAGGCTAACAAAATGTAAGACTTTCCTATCTCTATAGGAGGTGTTTGGTCTGTCTTTCCCATGGTTCAATAAATGAAGTTATTTATTTGAATCTTGCCTGACTTAAGGAAGCCCTTTACAAGGAATAAAGAGTAAGTATTTGTGACTTGCAGTTTTAGCCTACAAAATACTACTGAGCAGACTGTTGGCCTACTTTACCTGAGAAGAAATTCTGAGACTGTTTACATGGAACTGTGATTTAAGGTCTTTCTATATCTGTTAAATAGTAAAACCATAAGTCAAGTATCAGCTATAACATATGGTGGGGAGTGTGCTGTCTTCTACAAATATCCAAATAATTCTATTGGGACTTTTATTCCTCCACCTACCATATTTCATTGTAGGGATTTTATAATTTCAAAAGCAATTTGACACATGACATGTAATTATCATAAAATCCTTCTGAAGTACACATTATTATCTCCATTACACAAATGAGAAAATTGAAGTAATCAGGTTAGATATCTTGCCTGAGTCCATGAAGTTACTAAATGGAATAGCTAAGGCTCACACCCAGGCTTTCTTACTCCATCTCCAGGGCTTTATTTCCCCACTACCTCTCAGCCATCATTGCCCCTTTATACTAAGGACATTTTGATATGCTCCCTTAAGTCTCGAGCTCAGTGAGGGGCTCAGACAGAAATACCCAGTGAGTATAAAGGTATTTGTGAAGGAAGGGGGATGGTGGGTGACTGTTTATGACTCTGGAAGAAAAGGGCATGGTGAAAAAAAGCACATAGAACTTTTAAGAGTAGTGAGAACTCTTTCTTGATCCTTGTAGCAATAAAATATGAAAAGTTTGGAATGAAGGAAAAACACTTGCACCTCCTCTAATAATGACATCTCCCCATCTAGACCATCCCCCCAGGAATCCCCTGACTTTCCCCTTCTCCACCCCTGTCAGTTACTGTTCCTTGGTTTCTGGGCATCAAGGTGGGATGGATACCTGATATTTCTTCTGTTGACTTCAGAGAAGCCATGTTGGCAAATGAAAACCAGTTTTTTGAAAAAGTGTCATGATGGTGATTCAAGGAGGAAAAAAGTAACCCTGAGGGAATAGAAAGGTGCAAATGCTGAGATGAACTTTTCGTCTCTATTTATCCTATTCTTGACTTAACCATCCTAGAGACAAAACTCTGAATTGCTAAATCTCATTTCTCTTTCTAATCATTTTCTCTCAGGGTCAGAAGCAAACAGATTCAGTCAGGCAGCTAGAAGGGGCACACCATCCCTCCCACCCTATCTAAGCCCAGTTGCCATGAGGGATGCTAGGTCCACTTGGACACCCAAACAGCCTGTGTTGGGAAGTTGAGGCCAATCAGTTCCATCCCTGCTTCCTGTCAAGTTCCTTCACATCTCATCCTCATCACCTATCATCTCTTATATAGATACCCACTACTCTTCAACTCAGCACCCCATCTCCTTGTTACACTTTAATGGATCACAATTACTCCAAGTAGGGACTGGGGAATCATGTTCTAAGGAACACCCTCTATTTCTTTGACATCTTCATAGAACATTCTCTTTACCTGTCATCCCTACAAGATACCATATCTTTTCCAGCTCCAGTGGGAGGAATTATTATTTTCCCATACCCAAGAAATTTCAGGCTTGCTGCTAGTGGAGAGTATGATTGTTCAGCATCAACTGAGATCCCCATTTGCTGATTCTTATTATCTTACTCCACTTCTCATGTCAGTTCCTGTCCTCTTTTAACGCTTAGGCAATGTGACCATACTACACCCTGTCCTTTCCTCCACACTCTTTCAATAAGTGGGCCAGTTATCTGCAACCTCCACTGGAGACTGGCACCTTATTTATTCACTCCCAACTAGCCATCTTGGAATATTTCAACAGAACATCTAGTTCTGTGCCTTTAACTCTATTGATTTTAATTTCTTTCTATTCTAGAGTCCTACTACTTTGGCACCCCGCCTCCCACTGGATTTTATTGTCATTTGAATTTTCCAATTCAAATTTCTTAAACTCCAGCATCTCACACTATCAATCTGCCCCCAGTAAGTTTACCAACAGCTTAATTACTAAATTCAAAGGATTCTTTTCAATGTGTAGAAGCCCTTTCTGCTGAATGTGAATGTCTTCCTCTTGAAACTCCCTTTTCTTTATACTACTTAGTTGCTTCCCCCCACCCCCATCTTTTCAGCTTCCCCTTATCATTTCTGTCACAGGCCCTTTCATGGTGTTCCCTGGCTTCCTTTCTTTCCAGGTCGTGTACTCTTTGGCTTTTCTCTTCTGCTCTCATAGCTCTAATAGGCATGTGGATGCTGGTGACTCCTAAATATCTTCAGCTCACGTAGACCTTTCCATTAGGTACTCATACACGCACTGTCAGATCTACATCTTTCCATGGATATCCTACAGCCACTCACCTTAAGCATATCCCACACTAAATTCTTCATCGTCCTCCCCAGACTCACTGCTTCTTGCTATTTTCAGGCTTAGCATATACCTATTCCATGGAACTGAAAATCTGGAAATTGTTCTTTTCCTTTATTTTTCCTTCTCCTGATAAACAATGAATCATAAAGCTATCATGTTTTCCTTCTCATATATTTTTCTGTTTTTTCTTCAACTCTCTTCCTTCTCATCAATTTTGTGAACTGTTTTCCCACACTCCCCCATCCTCCCAACCGCAGCCTAAGTGCTCCCTCACTATTCCTTTTTTTTCTAATAACTTTTTATTCAGTTTTGGTTCAGTTGCTGCCTTTTGTAGGCTTGGTCTGCTATATCCAGGAAAGAGAGCTAAGCTCTTACTTGAGATGTAGCCCATTACTTCAGCACCCACTATTCCAGAGACTGGGATCAGTCCTTGGACTTGTTTCATTTCAAATTGTTCATTCCTACCAAGTTCAGAAGTCTTACCAAGGAAGGGGCCTAGCTTCTTTTAATCTAGGGTTTTATGATGACACTTTGTATAGTTTTTATATCATAGATTTGACATTTACCCAAGTATTTACATTTTTCACATTATACAGTAAATAATAAATACTATATGGAATAAAGAAGAAATAAGTGCATTAATTAAAAAATGTTTAATGTAACCAAATAAATGTAACTCTTTATTCAAATACTAACATAGAAACCCAACATGTAGAAATAAGAAACAAGTGGATATCATGGGTAAAACCCAAACGCTGAGTTTCCCTATCTCCATGGATTCCCAAAAGGGTGCTCAGAGGGTAGTTTGAATGCTGACTTGGTAGAAAGAAAGCCAAGCCAGAGGGCAAAGAGTTTTAGTCTTATCTCTGAAACTTAACTCCATGCGCTCTGTTGTCTGATCTATGAAGTATAAATTAACACTATTTTCCCTACTTGCTTTTTGGGGTCCTAGAGGAGTTTTAAAAAACATATTTGAATAAATATCTTATGAAGAAAAATAACTAGGTAAATGTAAGGCTAAAAGTAATGCTTTATTAATTAGAAATGAAGATGAAAAGTCGTTTTTGTTTTTATTTCCTGTGTGTCACCCTTTGGAGAAATGGGAAAAAGTAAATTGAAAGTAAATTAGTTTTGTTTTTTATTTTTTTTAAGACTTTTTTATTTTTTATTTTTTTTATGATAGTCACACAGAGAGAGAGAGAGAGAGAGAGAGGCAGAGACACAGGCAGAGGGAGAAGCAGGCTCCATGCACCGGGAGCCCGACATGGGATTCGATCCCGGGTCTCCAGGATCACGCCCTGGGCCAAAGGCAGGCGCTAAACCGCTGTGCCACCCAGGGATCCCTAGTTTTGTTTTTTAAAAATTTTATCTATTTATTCACAAGAGACATAGAGAGAGACAGAGACATAGGCAGAGGGAGAAGCTCCCTGCGGGGAGCCTGATGCAGGACTCAATCCCAGGACCCCGAGATCACGACCTGAGCCAAAGGCAGATGCTCAACCACTGAGCCACCACTGAGCCACCTAGGTATCCGAAGTAAATTAGTTTTTATACATTTAATAAATAAAGGAACTTTAAGAGTTAAGAGTATATGACCCAGTTTCCATAGATAGCTTCAGGCGGAATTATATACAGAATTTCATCTGTGTATATAGTTTGTCAGAGAAGGGATTTATGGCCATCAGAACATTAAGAACCACTGCCTAAAAACAGAGACATTCCCTCTCTCTCCCTGTACCTTTTACCCCTTTGAGTTCGATAAGCATCCTATGCTTCTAATCTATACTCTCATAACACTTTGTGTAATACTCATCATGGTACCATCTTCTACTCTTCCTGTGAACTATGTAATCCTGTCATAGAACAGTTTGAATATGCTGTACATATTAAGGTAGGAAATCAACTAATATAATGTAGAAATACGTAAAATAACAAGCATTTAAACAGAAACTTTTTTGCTAAATCTTTAATTAGCAGGAAAATACCATAACCAAAGTAATTCATCACCTAAATGTTTTTCTTTTTTTAATTTGCTCAGTTAGGTCATAGCATATTTTACACTTGCTTCTGCTAAAAGGTATATGACTTAATGATGTCTATTCCTTTTTTCTGTGTGTGGGGGGACAGGGGGAGGAAGACTCCATATGGAAGCAAGGATCAAGTTTAGACTTGCCATAGCCCTTTCACTCATTTACTACAGGGCCATACACACCCCCAATCCAGGAAGCTGCCAAGGGGATTTGCAGTTGGAGACCATATACATCTGTGATTCTCATGCATTCTCCCAGCACACCCCACCCCCTAGAGGAACTAGGAAAGTATATGCACAGCCTAAGGCTTTGCAATGCTCAGTGCCACATCACATGGAAGTGAGCAACAGAAGTATGCAGGATTTCTTTGCGTTTTATTGGGGCAGAGAGGGTGAGATGGAGGATACATTTCTTGTAAGTTCTCTGACAAAATGAAATTGTACATTTCCACTCTTGAATGTCTTGAATAACAACCACAAAGGCAAAAATGGCACAGCACACATGTTCCACCGCACTGCAGTGGATCCAATGTGTTTGGCGACTGGTTATAAAGAATATCAAGGTCATATCAAGGATTCATTAATATCCCATTTCACCCATATGTTTCAAGAATTGGTTGTGAGTCCTAACCCTCACTCTGAGTCTATGAATGTGTGAGTAAAAACTTGGAAATTGATCTCAGCCCTTCAGTTACTTTGAAAAATGAATATAGCACATACAGGCTGTTGATTATCTTTTTTTTCAGTGGGTAAAATCTTACCTGCCTTTCAATGCCAGTCAATAAATGGGATATGCTTAGAGTTATGTTCGTCAGGGTATAATCTCATCAGGTAATGTAGTACTATTTGATTTATCCTGTCTTTAATGCAGGAGAAAATGGATCATTATTTTGTGAAAGATATGTAATGAGGTATGAGGTATACTGTATTTTACATTGGCGTTTGCCCAGAACTTGCTTTGTGATATATATTTTTTAAAGATTATTTATTTATTTATTTATTTATTTATTTATTTATTTATGACACACACACACACACACAGAGGCAGAGACACCAGCAGAGGGAGAAGCAGGCTCCACGCAGGGTTCCTGACGTGTGGGACTCATCCCGGGTCTCCAGGATCACGCCCTGGGCCGAAGGTGGCGCTAAGCCACTGAGGCACCTGGGCTGCCCCTTGATTTTATTTATTTATTCATGAGAGACACACACAGAGAGGCAGAGACACAGGCAAAGGCAGAAGCAGGCTCCATGCAGGGAGCCTGATGTGGGACTTGATCCCGGAACTCCGGGATCACGCCCTGAGTCAAAGGCAGATGCTCAACTGCTGAGCACCCAGGCGCCCCTGTGATTATATTTAAAATATTATGGAAAGGGCTAAGATCAGGACATCTGGCCTCTTTAGTGGTCATTCAATTCCTCATCACACTTTACACTCTGTTCTCTCTCTGTTCAGTGTGATGATATTATAACATGATATCTAGCAGTAGCCTGATAAAGGAGTCCTCTCAATTATGACCTTCAGATTTTTAAAGAAATTTTGCTCTGTAGGAAGGAAATTGAAATCTCTTTATTGCATGATTGCTGTGTTTCCTTCCTAGATCTTACTGGGAAAGGGATGCACAATCTACATAATATATCTAGCTGATTTCTAAAGCAGTTATTGCCGAATTACATTCCTACCTAATCCTTAGCCTGCAACTACATGTTTACATGTGACTTACTAGGATTCTCAACAATGGTAAGAGTTCTAGGATTGGAATAAGGGAACAATCTGTTTTGAAATGTAAAATTTACACTTTCTTTGGAGTATCCAGGGAAGAGAGAAAGGCAAGAGAATTTCTAGTTCTTAATCATAATGAACTCCATTTCAGTATATCCTTGGAATCTAGAATCAGCACTTCCATATGTGCTTGAGAGGAAGTATAATCAGGTGATTGTAAATCTGTATTATATATGACAATTACCTTAAACGTTTTTGTTAGCAAGAGCGGGGGGTGGGGAGGGGGGGTAAGATGCAGTGGAAAAGAACAGTGTGTCAAAATTATAGGTTCAAGTCTGATCTTTCTAGCTATTAAAGATTGGGCAAGTCACTTAAAATTGATTGATTTATTAATTCATTCATTCAGATATATATTTTGCATGAGCATTATGCTATGACATGGAGACCTTATCTGTGAGATAGGGACAGTAATTGAGATTAAAATGAGGTAATACATGTGACAACATTGTTTATAATTGAATGCTATTTATTTTGAATCATGTGGTGAAAATGAAATTAAGAGAAATATAAATACTTTCTAAAAGAAGTGATTAGAAACGTGGTATCATAAAATGTCATGGTGGTATCATAAAATGTCATATTATTTCAAGAGATTAATATAAGATAACTGTTTTTTAAAACATTGATTTTTGAGGAGATATCTCTTTCTTTGGAAGTTAGACATATTCATAGGGCAATTCATGTTAGTGATACTGGATGCTATTTTCTGAAGTCAATGGTTCAGCTTTTACTCTAGGAACAGATACACAGTCATAACTGATCTTCACTAACATAGGGAATTTGTCTATCATTGGGATCCTAATTTGACTAAGAGGATAGCTGTGGGTTCAGAATATTTGAAAATTTACTTCAGGAGTTTTAATTGAAGCTCATCACATTATATAAATATAACAGCAGTGACTTTTGGTGGGAAAAAATCCAATAGTCTATTGTGCTCTGCTACTCTTAGACCAGGTTGGGCCCCATCCCAGATTCCAAAATAGGATGGAGCTGTGCACTGATTTGGTAAGTATGTTGAACAGAAACAGGAAGCTTTAGATAAATTTAAGTGTCATAATTTTGTTTGATGTGAACACCAATGATTCCTTGTTGAATAGTGTTTTTTGTTATATAAAAGATAAAAATCGGGATCCCTGGGTGGCGCAGCGGTTTAGCGCCTGCCTTTGGCCCAGGGCGCGATCCTGGAGACCCGGGATCGAATCCCACGTTGGGCTCCCAATGCATGGAGCCTGCTTCTCCCTCTGCCTATTTCTCTGCCTCTCTCTCTCTCTCTCTCTCTGTGTGTGACTATCATAAATAAATTAATTAATTAAAATAAAATAAAATAAAATAAAATATAAAAATCTACTTCAAATTACTATTCTTACTTCTCTAATTCTGAAGAATAGGGCTCCAGAACAGAGATTTGAAATTACCCCCCCCCAAAAAAAAAACCCAGCCCTAATGTCCCTGAGACACCAGAATATGGGGACAGGTGTGTAGGAAGCGGGGTTGGCCCTTGCATCCATTAACCTTCAAGGGGTGGTCCCAGGTGGCCTTGCTCAGAGGAGGAAGCAGTCCAGGCACAAGGAAAGGTCTGGCCTACTTGAAAGAAAACCAGCACTCAGGTTACTTGTCTTTGCTGTCCCACCATAACAAGTCAAGTCATAAGAGTAGGTTATAAAATGTTCTATGTCAGCTATTTCCTTTTTTTCTTCACAGCAGCCCCATGTTATAGATTAGGTGGGTTTTATTAATCTTTCTTTTACAGAGGAATAAATTGAACTTCTGATTAAGTAATTGCTAAACATTACACAGCTTATAAGTAGCAGGAGAGGAGCTTGTAGTTAGGTTTTCTGAATTCAGTTCTGCAGTCAGTTGGCTGCCCAACTGCCTCTCATTCAACAGTCATGTGTTAAGACATGAAACAAGGAAGCAGCTCCATCCCCTTAGGAAGAATTTCAGTGATGTTTGACATAGAAACTGGAACTTTGGGAGGAGGTGAGGTAAGCAATCACAAACTAATTTGCCACAGAGAATTAATTATCAATGGTGGGAGATTTGCACATCTTGATAATGATCGATTAAAATAGTATGGACACACCTCGGGAATAATCTGTACTCCTAACATACTCTTTCTTCCACAAAGAGCTCGGTAGCACTTTGAATCTAATCAGAGCTGTACTATGGATCCTTTTTGGGAGAAAGAACTCAGCCTCGACATCCTTACATTCAAAAGGGGTGACAAGATAGGAAAGACTGAATGCATTAGCCACGTGAGCATTTTTTATGAAGATTATAGCAATAGAAATGTCCTCCTCCTCATACTGCAGCATTTTAGAGTATGGGAAGGTGCTTGTCAATGTTCCTAAGATTTGTGGTGGGAGGTACAAAATCAATGTACAAACAGACAGCTAGAAATTCTCAATAGGATAGAACAAAAGAATGCATTATAATGAAAATGTTGATGGGAAGATGTATCAGATAACATAATACATCTTTTTTAATACCAAATTTCGACAGTCCTCATTATGTATGCCTATATTTTCTGTTCCTTTAGCTCAGAAGTTGGCAGAATCTATATTGTGTTAAAAAATAGAACATATGCAGTCACAACTTTCCATTTAGTGTATTGTGCTAAATATCCAAGGGACAGAGTCAGAAAATAATTGTGGTGTTCAAAGTAATACCCAATTTTCCCACTTATTAAGACCCCTAAATCTGTGACTCGTTTCTTTCTCAGATTTCTCATGTTGAGAAATAACATTATTAGGTTGCCAAAGCTCTTGAAGTTTGTTTTTAAGATTTTATTTATTTATTCATGAGACACACACACACACACACACACACACACACACAGAGGCAGAGACTTGGGCAGAGGGAGAAGCAGGCTCCATGCAGGGAGCCTGATGTGGGATTTAATCCCAGGTCTCCAGGATAACCCCTGGGGCCAAAGGCAGGCACTAAACCCCTGGGCCACCCAGGCATCCCAGCTCTTGAAATGTTTAATCCAGGTTTGATACTGAGGAGTTCTAAAAATCATACTAGTAATTGGTCACACTTTTCCTTTTCAAATGTAAATTCCAATGCTTTTCCCCTGACAACTGACCTTTACCCAGGAAGGAACACTTCCTAGAACAAAATGACTTCTTATTAGTAAAATTTGCTTTTGGAGGTAACAATGCCCTTGAGGTCCTAACACTGCCTCTTATTGCATCTTTGTATTTCAAACTTGGCCAGTCCTGCGCCTTGTATATAGTAGACAATATTTTAAGTGTTGAACATGGCTGAAGTCATCATATTCTCCAGTTCTTTCATTCTGGGGAAGTAAGTCCCCAAAGATACCTTCACTTATGAAGAACTAATTTAGTGAAAAGCTAAATCTAAAATCTAGGACTCCTATCTCAGGACCTCCAGTCTAGTACCCTATTCACCTGTATAATAAATACCTGTTGTCTCAATAAAGCAATAAAACTGCCTTTGCAAAGGTCACAAGTGACCTTCTGATTGCCAAACCCAGTTTTTACATTTCTAATATGTCTTTGTCTATATCCCTGGAAAACAGAGAAAAGAGATATCCCAGGCACAGCCACCTCAACTTCCTAATTTCCCATTGGTAAAATTATTTGCAATATCCTTGCCTGCCTTCTCTTCAGCCAGTGAACATCTATCCACCTGTCCTTTTACCTGGGCTCAATTTCGTTTCCTCCAATTTCTTCAGGAACTTTTTCTATCAAGTGTATGCCTTCGTCTGCAGTTACAAATATCTCATCTTTAAACTTGCCTCTGCACTGGCTATTTACCTTAGAAATATACTCAAGTCTAACGTCCCCTGATCTTGGCCCTCTCCACTTCCACCACTTTTCTCAAAATCACCTTCTTAAAAGAACAGTTTATTCTTTCTGTCCACATCTTCTCCCATTTGCCCCACCATCTCTCTATGGTGTGGAAGAGAGAGTTGTCCTTACCTGTCCTGTCACTGACCTTACTAGAATTTCTAGTGCTTTCTAATTATCAAATCCAGTAGATATTTTTCAGTCTTTATTTCACTTTTCTGTGACATTTGGCTTTGCTCAGCTGTTTTGGACAAATGTTACCTGTTTTGGTGGCCCAGCATCTACATCCATTTCTTTTGGAGAATTTTATACCTTTTGAGGCAGGGGTTGGCTCCCAAATGTTGGATACCTACTCTCTTTGTGTCTTTTCCTCACTATCTCTTCTTCTGTAATGTAGATATTTCAGAAGGATCTGATTTTATACCCCTTGTCTATCTCAGTGCTTCTCAACCTTTTTCATATCATGGGCCACGCCATAAAATAATAATCTCTATAGTTAAGAGTCTGTTTCTTGGGTATCCCTGGGTGGCTCAGCGGTTTGGCGCCTGTCTTTGGCCCAGGGCGTGATCCTGGAGTCCCGGGATCGAGTCCCACATCAGGCTTCCTGCATGGAGCCTGCTCCTCCTCTGTCTGTGTCTCTGCCTCTCTCTGTCTCTTGTGAATAAATAAATAAAATCTTAAGAAAAAAGAATTCTTCCTATATATAAAAAAAGAGTCTGTTTCTTGGGTTTCCTCTCTTTTTTCCCCATGTTAGTTTTATTTCTTAAATACCACATTTGAGTAAAATCTCCAAGCAACATTTTGCTTAGCATAATATTCTCTAGCTAGACACATAATATTCTCTAGCTGGATCAGGGGATGTCAGACTTGAGTGTATTTCTAAGGTAAATAGCCAGTGCAGAGGCAAGTTTAAAGATGAGATATTTGTAACTGCAGATGAAGGCATACACTTGATAGAGAAAGTTCCTGAAGGAGTTGGAGGAAACGAAATTGAGCCCAGGTAATAGGACAGATGGACACATCATTGCAAATGGCAAGATTTCATTTTTTATGGCTGAGTAATATCCCTGTGTATGTGTGTCTGTGTGTGTGTATCACATCCTCTTTATCCATTCATCAGTTGATGGGCATTTGGGCTCTTTCCATAATTTGGCTATTGTTGATAATGCTGTTATGAACATTGGTATGTTCACTGGATGCATGTATCCCTTTGAATTAGTGTTTTCGTATCCTTTGGGTAAATAGTGTAATTCCTGGATTGTAGGATAATTCTATTTTTAACTTTTTGAGGAACCTCCATACTGTTTTCCAGAGTAGCTGCACCAGTTTGCTTTCCCACCAATAGTATAAGCAACTTCCCCTTTCTCCACATCCTCAACCAACACCTACTGTTTCCCATGTTGTTAATTTTAGCCATTCTGATTTGTGGTAGATGAGATTTCATCATAGTTTTGATTTGTATTTCCTTGAGTGATGTTGAGCATCTTTTCATACATTTGTTGGCCATCTGCATGTCTTCTTTGGAAAAATGTCTATTCATGTCATCTGCCCATTTTTTTTTTAATTTTTATTCATTTATGATAGTCACAGAGAGAGAGAGAGAGTTTTCCTAACACCATTTATTGAAGACATTGTCTTTTTTTCTTTTTTAAAAAATAATTTATTTACTCAAGAGAGACAGAGAGAGAGAGGCATAGACACAGGCAGAGAGAGAAGCAGGCTCCCTGTGGGGAGCCTGATGTGGGACTCGTTCTCAGGACCCTGCGATCAAGCCCTGAGCCAAAGGCAGATGCTCAACCACTGAACCGCCCAGGTGTCCCGACATTGTCTTTTTTCTATTGGATTTTCATTCCTGACTTGTCATAGATTAATTGACCATATAGTTGAGGATTCATTTCTGGATTCCCTATTCTGTTCCATTGATCTATGTGTCCATTTTTATGCCAGTACCATTCTGTCTTGATCACAACAGCTTTGTTATATAACTTGAAGCCTAGAATTGTGATGCCTCCAGTTTTGCTTTTCTTTTTCAAGATTGCCTTGGCTATTCAGGGTCTTTTGTAGTTTCATACAAATTTTGGGATTGTTTATTCTAGCTCTGTGAAAAATGCTATTGGTATTTTAATAAGGATTACATTAAATGTGTAGATTGCTTTGGGCAATATAGGTATCTTATTAATATTTGTTCTTCCAACCATGAGCATGGAATGTTTTTCCATTTATTGGTTTTATCTTCAGTTTCTTTCATCAGTTCTATAGTTTTCAGAGTACAGATCTTTTACCTTTTTGATTAAGTTTATTCCTAGGTACCTTATGGTTTTGGTGCAGTTCTAAATTGGATTGATTCCTTGATTTCTGCTCTTTCATTGTTGGTGTTTAGAAATGCACCAGATTTCTGTGCATTGATTTTGTATCCTGCGAATTTACTGAATTCGTGTATCAGTTCTAATAGGTTTTGGATGGAGTCTTTTAGGTTTTTAATAGAGAGTATCATGCCATCTGCAAATAGTGAAAATTTTACTTCTTCCTTGCTGATTTGGATATCTTTATCTCTTTGTGTCATCTGATTGCTATGGCTAGGACTTCCCATAGTAATAATAGTGGCAAGATTGGACATCTCTATCTTAATCCTGACCGCAGAGAGAAAGCCCCTAGTTTTTCCCCACTGAGGATGATATTAGCTGTGAGTTTTTTAATATATGGCCTTCATAGTGTTGAGGTATGTTCTCTCTATTCCTACTTTGTTGAGGGTTTTTATTATGAATGGATGTTGTACTTTGTCAAATGCTTTTTCTACATCAATTGAAAGGATCATATGGTGCTTATCCTTTCTTTTATTAATGTGGGGCATCACATTGATTGACTTGTGAATATTGAATCATGCTTGCAGTCCAGGAATAAGTCCTATTTGATTGTAGTGAATGACTTTTTTAATGTACTGTTGGATTTGGTTTGCTTGTATCTTACTGAGAATTTTTGCATCCATGTTCATCAGGGATATTGGCTCGTAGTTCTCTTTTTAGTGGAGTCTCTATTTGATTTTAGTATCAGGGTAATGCTGACCTCATAGAATAAATTTGGATGGCTTGCAATTCCTAAACAAGACCTTTTTTATATAACTTATCTTATTTAAATTCAATCAGTTAACATATATTGTGTCATTAGTTTTAGATACAGAGTTCAGTAATTCATCAGTTGCTTCCAACATCCAGTGCTCATTACATCACATGCCCTCCATAAGACCTATTACCTAGTTACCCCATCCCCTCACCTACCTCTCCTCCAGCAAACCTCAGTTTATTTCTTATAGTTAAGAGTCTCCTATGGTTTATGTCCCCCTAACCAAGACTTTTAAAATAATTATCTCTTCAAATTCTTGATGGCCACAACGGGACAGTGCGAGTTCCACAGGGCACATTATCAGATCCTGCTCTGCTTTGGCCACTCTGCAAGGAGTTTCACATTGAAGCTGTTTGTGGCTGAAGAAAACTGGATAGCTCTGACCCCTTAAGAATCTACTGAAAAAAAAAAAAACCCTACTAGCTATAATGAAGCTTGAGAGTATCAATTTCTTGCCACAGACCTGCAGCCCATTTAAGGCACAGTGTCATGGGCATGCTGATTGGGAGCTCTCTCTATACCATTTCTTCTCAGTTTTGTTCCTCCTCAGTATACCTGATGGATGCTTCAGTAACATCTTGACTCACAATGGCATATCTTTGAAAACTCCTGGGTAATTCTATTACATTTTCCAGAGAGACATTCTCCACACTTCTCTCTCTACTTGAGTATTCTACACCCTATCTCTTATAAATTTTACCCCATCTCTTGGCTGTAATTATCACATCTATGGATGATGTCTGCACCTACACATCCAGCCCCAATGTCTCTCTTGGGCTATTCTAAATTTCGTGCTTCCTGAATTTCATTATCATGTACATGTCTTGCCAACATTTTACAGTTAGTATGTTTCAAACTGAGGGTAGATAATAAGTTTTAGGCACTTATCTAGTATGTTGCAGTAAAACCATACTTTTCAAAGAGATCTTCCTATTGCCAGTTAGGGTCCCCCTATCTTATGTTATAAATTTCTACAAGAGAAACTTCCAAGAATAGCTCTCTGCACTTTCTTGGGGTACTTGTGACATGCTACTTCATACTCTTGTTATGTACGAATCTGCATTATTGCCCTTCCTCATCTGTCATTTCCTTGAGGGAAAATTGCACCATAGTTTACCGTGCCTGCTACAGCAAATTGTCAGGAAGTTGGTGGCTCAACACAACTTAAAACAACTGTGAAATTCTCTCATGGTTCTAGAGTTAGAAGTCTGAAATCAAAATGTTAGCAAGACTACACTCCCTCTGACAGCTCTAGGGAAGAACCCTCCCTTGGCCCTCCTGACTTCTGGAGGCAGCTGGCAGTCCTTGGCTAATGGCCACATCATTCCAGGCTCTGCTCTGTCTTCACATTACTTTCTCCTCTCTGTGTCTGTCTGTCATCTGTTTCTTACAAGGATACATGTAATGGCATAATGCAGATAATCCAGCATAACCTCCCCATCTCAAAATCTTGAATTTAATTCATCTGCGAAGACTATCTTCTCGAATAAGGTAACATTGACGGGTTCCAGGAGCTAGGACATGGACATCTTTTGGGAAGCTGTTTTTTTTGATCTACCACAGCATCTTAGAATAAGTGTTCTTAAGAGTCATAAGTAATATTTTGAACTTGAAATATTTCGATTTGCCTCAGGATTGGTAAACTAGAAAGAGATAATTAGTGTTAAATCAGTGTGTACAAAGCAAAGATCATACCTAATTCAATATTCTGTTCAGTAACTAGTGTAGAGATAGAGACATACCATCCAGGTACTATCTATTTTTTCAGAGCAGAATCAAACCAGACCTGCTTCTTTCAGTGCAGTGAATCTATATTATCCCAGGTTCAGGACATACTCATCCCATAACTCCAAGGGCTATCCTTCTTTCTGACACATTTAACACTAATCAATTCTAACACTTTTGCAGAAGAATGTTCTGATTTTGCTTTTGTTTTTAAATATTTTTAATCCTGTTTGTGTCAAAAACATTGATTTATTCAGTTAAGCACATAGTTATAGAGTGCTTAGCACTATGATAGATTAAATGGACAGACAAAAATGAATTATGTACATATGTAATTTAAACTAATTCTATCACTAAGCAAAACTATGAAGTAGATGAAGACTTTAGGGGCATAGCTGTATTTTTACCCTTTAGGTATCTAGTGCCTTCATACTTATGTGACTGTGTATATAAGAGGAGTGTCAAATATAATGTTAACATAGAGTATTATATGGCATAAGGCCACCCCAAAGGACTTCTTCCAGAAGACAGGTCTTTACTATCTTATATTATAGCTCTCAGTTTTTCAGGCTTTCAGAATATGTAGAAGGGGTATTATTTTTGAGAAAGGAAGCACACCATATAGGTGATCACACCAAATAGGTGGTTACTCCCTCCATGCATAAATGCAATCCTGATTCTGATTACCATAATCCATATAAATAACAAGTTAGAACATGTCTTAGACTTCAGGACTGTATTAAACTGAAAAGGGAAACAAAAGCAACAGAATAAGGAAGTAAAAAGTAAATTTCCTAGTTTATGATTTCAGAAAATTATTGCAGTTCTTTTTTCTTCCCTCTTCCTAATTGGAAGTTTTAGCACACAACATTTCTGTTGTACTTGAGCAGAGAAGCAGGAAAATCCATTAGCAGTTTGGTAGGGCTGTTGGCAGCCCTGTCAGATTGCAGCTCTTGGCTGCAGCGATGGAGCTCATTAGGATTTGGAGGCTTCATGCAAGCATGAAGTCATAGACTTTTGGCAATGTTAATTCATTTGCATAGGATAATATCCCAGTTATCCTGATATACTCCCAATGAGTATATCCTGAACCCACTGGGACCTCTATGTCCTGCTTCATAAGGCACAAATGTACCACTCTACCAGTGGTCTGATATTTATTTGGAATCATATTTTTCCTTCTCCTTAAAAAACATTTCTATGATACTCAAAAATACCAGCTTCTTGTTAATTAGAATTCTCAAATGTCAAGAAAGGGAATCTAGTAGTAATAGAAAAGTAGAATCATAGATGAATGACTAACCACCAGTGGATGGAAGAATATATGTGTGTAGATTTTATACTATAGGATGTTTATATGTCTGATATGGTTAAAAATAAAAGTGAAATTTTCTCTTTACCATAAATGGGTAGAGTTCTGGCCAGTTCCTTAGTGATTTAAATAAGCTGTACAGTATGTCACATGGAAAACCAAGAGTTTAGTAGTGGAGTGTTCTTTAATAATCTGTTGACATTAAATTCCACCCTGTATCCCCATCACTTGTGTTAGACGAGGACTCTTCATTCACCCATCCATTTCAACAAACATTTATACAGTACCTGTTATGCAGAAGGCTTGTGAAAGACAGAAGTGAACAGTCACTGGAACTGTGGCATGGTGGAAGCACAGGCATGAGGAACTCAGACCAGACTGGGCACCAGGAGGTGCCATTCCTTGGAAAGGGTCAGATTTACAAGATAAAATAAGGATTTTTTGTTATATCCTTAAATTAACCTGAAGTATTTTAAACTGCTGGCAGATTTTGAATAGAGAAATAATATGAGAATTGATTTCCACTAGGAAATTAAAGCTAAGAATGGCTTAAAGTGCCTTTTCTGACACAGGTAAAGAGAAAAAGACATTTTGTCCCCAAGATGTTTTGAGAAAAAAAGGTGCCAAAAAAAGTTTGGAAAATAGTTTGTATTAGAACCCTGTTTGGGAGATTCTCTATTTGTATCAGCTATAAGGGAGTGTTAAAAGCTGGTAGCTAACAAATCATTCTTATTTTCTCTAAGCCAGGGTCTTTTAAACTTTTTAAAACAGATTTTGTTTTTCTTGTAGCATTTACTAACATTTTTTGTAATTCTCAAGGGGTAGAATTTGGAAACAACTGGCCAGTATAACAGTCTCTGCTGTGTAGAAAGAGAATCAGAACCATCTACTCCAGGTAAAGAAGGTATCAACCAGCACTTATTAAGTATATGTTGGGAGAAGGGCACTTTGTTTTATATTGAGTGTACTGTGAGGCATTTCCTTGGAAACAAATTTCATTTTCACTTACAACCAATCCTTCTAAAAAGATTGCTGTGAAAACTAAATAATTACAACATAGAGGAAGAAGGAATTAGAACTGTATTCCTCCCTGGTACCTGAAGTCTATGCTTATATTCATGACTGAATTAGGAAATCCTACAGATGGGTTTGGATAATGACTGATGATAAATCTCAGCATTAGCTCTACTAAAACTGAAAAGATGGCAGGACAGAGGACAGGTACTGCTTTTCTACCATATGTACTGACCAGTGCTTTCTAACTAGATCATCTCTTTTTATAATTTATTCAAAAGCAAATGCAGGGCAGCCCTGGTGGCCCAGAGGTTTAGCGACGCCTTCAGCCGGAGCGTGTCCTAGAGACCTGGGATCGAGTCCCATGTCGGGCTTCCTGCATGGAGTCTGCTTCTCCCTCTGCCTGTGTCTCTGCCTTTCTCTCTCTGTGCCTCTCATGAATAAATAAAATAAAATCTTAAAAAAAGTGAAAAAAAATAAAAGCAAATGCAATGTTCCTATTTTCTTTGACATCTAAATATTGTCTGTGCTTTACAATTGTTTTTCGAAAGAAAAACCCTGACATTTTTAAAAATAAAAATGAAACTTCTATTTTTTTCAATACAATAGAAATATTTAGACATTTTAGTAAGCCTTGGGATGTAACTATATCTGTTACCCGAAAAGTATGTAGTCAGAAAAATAAAATCCTAATTATGTGAAATATTACTTTGACCTGGTGTATAGTGGTACATCACCTTTAGGTTCAAATGGCACACATTTGGTGGAGGAAAAGACGTTTAGTACTGTAATCAGTTCTTTGATGTTCAAGGCTAGTACTGAGAAGGACCCCAGAGAATATTAAGACCAATTGGAATTGGAATCAGGAAATTGTGAAATGATGCTAAATCTTCAGATCTAGTAAGGGTGGTACTTTTCTGGCTCTTTCCTCTTCTCCCCTTTTCTTTCAAGATCTGCTTGCACTCCTGTTGACATTTTGCTTTTTCCTTTTATTCTTGGTGGTTGAAGAAAGCTGGACATTCATCCTTCCTTGTCTCATTTCCTGTCTCAGCTGTTGGGGAACAGATAGAGAAGAGTTTGGTATAGCAACATAAGGGGCAGTCTTCACTCTGTTCCTGTAAGCTGTAGCACAAATTTTAGGGGAAAGGAATAAAGACAGTAGTCTAAGTTGAAATTCTGCCACAAATAAGTCATATGCCAATCCTAGTGAGATGAGGTTTCAGTTTGTAACTAACCAAGTTTTTGGCCTATTTTTGGCAATTTTTCTTTGAAATACATTTAATGAATGCCTAACTTTGTACTTTTATCTATCCATTTAATAAGTATTTATGAAATACCTACTAGGCCTACTACCTACGAAGACATAGAAATGGGCAAAATGATATGGTTTCTGCACTCCTTACTTTCTAATGAGGAAATTATAAAATAATGACAAAACAAGGGTTCTTCCATTTCACATTCCTATTTTATTTCCTCCCTTTGCTTTTAAATTTTGTTGCCCAGCCAGCAGAGCTGCCAATATCAATTTTGTTTGTAAAGGAAAATGCATTAATATAAGAAGTTTCTGTCAGAATATCATTTTTCTTCTAAAGGAAGAATGCATCCCTATAACTTCTGTATCTGGAGGTTAGCATGCTTGCTTTAAATATGAAATGACACTTTATTGGTTTTTCAGTGTTTAATACCGGAATGCCATAGATTCTAACAGCAGCCTTTTGATGTTTCTTTTTCTTTATAGATTTACCATCACACATATTAAGTATTTTCTATCTTCCAGGTGATCTTTAATAAAAGGAGACTGTTCTTTGATGTTTGCCCTAGGCATAGAAAAATATTTTAAATTGAGAGCATTATGGGGTTTTTATTTTTTTTATTTTATTTTTTTTAATTTTTATTTATTTATGATAGTCACACAGAGAGAGAGAGAGAGAGGCAGAGACACAGGCAGAGGGAGAAGTAGGCTCCATGCACCGGGAGCCCGACGTGGGATTCGATCCCGGGTCTCCAGGATCGTGCCCTGGGCCAAAGGCAGGCGCTAAACCGCTGCGCCACCCAGGGATCCCCATTATGGGGTTTTTAAACTTCATTATCTTTTAAAAGAATTATCACATATTGTATGTATCAATGTTAATAGCATTTAATTCCAAAGGTTTTGATTAGAATAAGGTTCTAAACATAGAATTTGGGAGAACAAAAATGAGCAAGTTTTCTTTTTTTAATTCATCATAATGATGAGCCCTGGATCATGGCTCAGAAAATTTGAGATACTTAATACATTGAGCTTGTCTGTGAATGGTGTTAGGCATGTGGGCACACTTTCCTTCTCTTCTCTAAGTGATACCAATGGAGGCTTTTGCCTGAATGCAGCTCTTTTTGTATGCTTAGGAAAGGTGATATGAATTTTCCTACTGTATTCACTGAGGCATGCTTCTCGGTTATCAGAAATTCCACTTAGCTTTTACGAATTTGGCAGCTGTTGTGAAGTTGAAAACACTGTGGGGACAGAATTTAGGAAGATGGAGAAGGGCAGATTAGATGTTGAGAAAAGTCTCCATGTTCCAGGAGAACATATTGCTGGAATCTTCCAGGGCACCCAATGTTTGTATCCTTCAAAGAGATACAAAGGACATAATGCCTCCACGTCCCTAATTCCAAGGTAGACTTCCTTTCCTCCCGCTTTTCTCTTTTCACAATCATTTGATTGAACATGTGCAATTGTGCTCAGGATGAAGAATGCTCCATCATCGACCCTTATTGTCTGTCATTCAGATGTACAGACATTTTAGTCATATACTCTTTTTTATTACTATTTTTATTGTGGTAAAATAGATATAATGTAGAAGTCAACCACTTCAAGGTTCACAGTTCCGTGGCATGAAGTCCATCTACATTGTTGTACAACCATCTCCCGAATTTTTCATCTTCTCAAACTGAAACTCTGTATCCATTTCAGCAACAGCTACTCATTCTCCCCTAGCCCCAGGCCCTGGCAATCAACATTCTTCCTGTCTCTATGAATTTGACTACTCCAGGTACTTCAAATAAGTGGAATGATATAATATCTGTCCTTCTGTGTCACTTCACATAATGTCTTTAAGGTACATTCTTATTGTAGCTTGTTCAGCATTTCCTTCCTTTTTAAGGCTGAATAATGTTCCATTGTGTGTGTCTATGTGTTTATATAAAATATACACAAAAATATAACCTAATATATAACAAAATAATTGTATTATTATTAATATATATTAGTAATAGAATAAATATTTATATATATGTTTATTATGAACGATGCTGATATGAACATTGGTGTACAATTATTTGTTCGAGTCCCTGCTTTCAGTTTCTTTGGGCATATACCTAGAAGTGGACTTGCTGCATCATATGGTAATTCTATATCTACCTTTATGAAGCACTGCCATACTGTTTTCCACAGTGGCTGCACCGTGATACATTCCCACCAGCAGCAAATGAGAGTTCAAATTTTTCCACATCCTCACCAACATCTGTTATTTTCTGGTTTTGTTTTGTCTTTAATAATAATCATCCTAATGAATATGGTATCTCATTGTGTTACCCTAGTAACTAGTGATTTTGAGCGTCTTATGCTTAATGATCATTTGTATATTTTCTTTGGAGAAATGTTAATCTAAGTCCTTCGCCAAGTTTTGAAATGGGTTGTTTGTTTTCTGTTGTTGAGTTATAGATGTTTAAAAAATGTATTCTGGATATTAATGCCTTATCAAATACAGGATTTGAAATATTTTTCCCATTTTATAGGTTGTCTTTTTACTCTGTTGATAGTGTCTTTTGATGCACAAAAGTTTGTAATTTTAGGGAAGTTTAATTTATCTACTTTTTTTTCTTTTGTTGCCTACACTTTTAATTTTATATCCAGGAAATCATTGCCAAATAGTCTTAATGTACTTAATGTACTCTTAATTAATATTTATTTATTTATTTTTAAAGATTTTATTTATTTATTTATTTTAAAATATTTTATTTATTTATTCATGAGAAACGGGGAGGGGGTGGGCAGAGACACAGGCAGAGGGAAAAGCAAGCTCCATGCAAGGAGCCTGACGTGGGACTTGATCCCAGGTCTCCAGGATCAGGCCCTGGGCTGAAGGCAGCGCTAAACTGCTGCGCCACTGGGGCTGCCCAAGATTTTATTTATTTATTCATGAGAGACACACACAGAGAGGCAGAGACACAGGCAGAGGGAGAAGCAGGCTCCATGCAGGGAGCCTGACGTGGGATTCAATCCTGGGACTCCAGGATCACGCCCTGGGCTGAAGGAAGGCGCTAAACTGCTGAGCCACCCAGGGATCCCCTTAATGTATATTTATTATATACATGAATTATATGCCAAACCAAAACAAATTGAACTTTAATAAAAGGATTAGACAAAGATGAAATAAGCAATTACATTTTTAAAAAGTTATTGAAAACATGTGATTGGATATGTGCATTATTTTTGAAAAAACTTGGTTTTAAGTTCTGAATCTAAACTCAGTTTCTGGGTGCCTGAGTGGTTCAGTCAGTTAGGCATCCAACTCTTGATTTTGGCTCAGGTCATGATCTTGGTGTCATGGGATGGAGACCTGTATCAGGCTCTGCTCATCCCCCTACTCATGCTCGATCTCTCTCTCTCAAAACAAACAAACAAACAGACAAGCAAAATCTCAGTTTCTTTCCATAGTTGTTTCTAATGGTGGTCATAGTAAAAAAATACCCCACAAAGACACATCTATCCAAATTAAAGATGTACATTGTTGGTTATGCCTGCTCGATCAAGATGCTGGTTTTCAACTCCATTCACCAATTATGCAAAATTTTAGTTAAAAAATCACCCATCAGATGTCCATGTTTCATGATATTAATTAGTAATTTATGCAAACTCATAAAAAAAGTCCTGAATTTTATGTATTTTTGTAAGTGGGTATAGATTCACTGAAATTTCACATGTGGAAAATTTGAAAAATTGTCAACTTTTAAAACGTGAGTAAATGAGAGATTTGTGATAGGTGGCATATATCATTGTCAGTTGTATGATCATATGATCATATAATAATGGAAATAATTTCAAACATCCGTTGTTCAAAATACTCTCCCCAGAGTATGTTTCTTTCAAGAAACTGTTATTTTCTCACTCATTATCAAAATTAAAATTATCGAAATGGCAAAAAAAAAAAAAATTATCAAAGTGGCAGCTTCACCCTGCCATCTCGGAAGGAAGTGATTAAGGGTATTCATTCATGTCTTTCAAAATATCTTCCAAACAACGTATTCTTACAGCCACTTGTCAACCCCGAAAAAGATGACAAATTTGGAGCATGGTGTTTTATATAATAAAGATGTGTAATACCTTTATATTTAACAAATCGTTTATGTATTTTACCACAAATAGAAAAAAAAAAACCCTTCTGTGTCATTCAAAAGATTACCAAGGTTATTCCTCGTGTCATTACAAAGTATTGTACAGGAGTCTTTATTTTAAAGATCTTATCTCCAGGGAAAGTTAACTACATTTTTGACATCTCTAGCACTTGGTGCTCTTCTGGGTTTAACTTCTTTGCTGTAACATCTTGATTATGAATGATGCAGTGCAGGATTTCATATGTGAAAGTTTCCATGACTTCATCCCAGGATATTTTTTATTCTCCTTAAAGTAGCCATTTCATAAAGCAAAAATTTTCATAAATCATTGTTTCTATTAAAGAAGCTACCAGGGGCAGCCCTGGTAGCCCAGCGGTTTAGCGCCGCCTGCAGCCCGGGGTGTGATACTGGAGGCCCGGGATCGAGTCCCGCGTCGGGCTCCCTGCATGGAGCCTGCTTCTCCCTCTGCCTCTCTCTCTCTCTCTCTTTCTGAATAAATAAATAAATCTTTAAGAAAAAAAAAAAGAAGCTACCATTGAGAATATATCTTCTTTGGTATATGTTTTCCTTTAGTTGTTCATAAGAAAATGAGTTATCTTGTCTTTCTTTTTTTAAACCAGATGAATAATATCATAAGCTGATTTATTAGCAAGAGCTTGACTTTTTTCTGTCTATACAGAAAACCTGTAGTATATAACTTATTTGGATATTTATTTCTTTACGTCTTCAGCAATGTTTGCTGAGAATCTTGGAGTTACATTTGGTGGTATAGGAATGCATTTCAGCTGGTTTCCATAGTGATTTTCTTGTATATCAAGTTTTTCTTTTCTTTTTTTTTTTTTTACCATAATAGGAAGAATAAGTATTTATTCAATCATCTGTGACTTTTTTTTTCTTTTTAACCTTTCAGTATTATGCAGTATTATGCAACCTCCTCAAAGAAGGCTTCTAAACATTTTCATTAATTGTAGTGAAGTTTTGTGAAGTGATTATTGTGTGACTTCACCCCCAGCACTGGGGGAGTTCATTGGAAGGAGTGAGTGGGAGAGCATTCTCCAGGCAGAGGAAGGAGCAGATGCAGATATGTGATTCTGTGAAAAAGGTGGGCAGCTTGGAAACTTGTGAATAACTCTGCTTGATCACCAACAGATGAGTGTAAGGGGACCATAGGTAATGAGATTGAAAATGACAGCAGGAGCCAGATCTGAGGTTTTCTTTAGGCGGAACAAGTGATGAAATGAAACTTAGCCCAGGTTCTTTATCCAACAGAACCTGAGGTGAGGGCTAAATGCTAATGCTTCCCTGGAGAGATCATCTGAAAGCAATGAGACTTGAGGGAAAGTACAATAAATCAGAGAAGGATAGGAGGTAGCACAAGGTCTTCATTACGAAGCTGGCCATCACTTCACAAACAGAGCCAGTTTCTCAGCCACATGAAACAGCTCCAAATAGGCTACACAAAAAAGTTGTGTCTCAGAGCATTCTATCAGAGGATGTATGGAAAGAGAATTCATTTGCTAGCATTTTCCCTTCTGTCTCCCATTGAACAGAGCTCACCCCTGGGGTATTAACTACGTTCTACTTTCAGAATGCATCACTGGGACTTTCTAGAGAGCCAGACTGTATATGCCTTGCAGTGTGGTACTCCATTTGAATCTGGAATTGGTCATTGTGGCAGTGGTTGAGGGAGAACAAATAGCCAAGGACTGATTGACAGGTGAGACTGAGAGAATCTGAAGCAGTACAGATGACCTCTTGTGCTCCTTGGATATGCTTGTGACCTTCTACTATGTGTGGCTTCTCTGATATAATATTGGGCTTCTGTTGTTAATGAGAACAAATTGCCCTTACTGCTTCCCTCCTGAAAGGAGGAACAAGTCAGTCACAGAATTCCTCTCAGGAAGGTAACTTATGGTTTCCAGAAAGAAGATAAGTGGGTTAGTGAAATGAGCTCTAATCTCTGTACTGGGGCTGGTTCTGAGGCTCTAATTGATATTTAACATCTCTCTCCTCTATCACACATTCTATACTTCCCTCATCCTGGGCCAACTTTAGCTGGTCCATGTTGCTTTTTTGATGAGGTGACTTAGAACTTCAAGTGATCTGACCTTTTGTTTGCCCTGTACTTTTTAGGTCATGGATGCTGCATTTTTCCATTAGCCATTATAGTGGGTATGTAAGTACTGAGAAAGACCCAGTGGATCCCTTGGGTTTCAGACATTATCCCCTTTGAAGCCATGCCATTCTGGGGTGGTAACACCAACTCTTTAATTAATTCAGTAAGACAATAAATCATTTCCTTATCTGTTTTTTTTTATTATTTTTTATTGGAGTTCAATTTGCCAACGTATAGCATAACACCCAGTGCTCAGCCCATCAAGTGCCCCCTTCAGTGCCCGTCACCCAGTCACCCCACACCCCGCCCACCTCCCTTTCCACCACCCCTTGTTCGTTTCCCAGAATAAGGAGTCTCTCAGGTTCTATCTCCTTTTCTGATATTTCCCACTCATTTTTTCTCCTTTCATCTTTATTCTCTTTCACTATTTTTTTATTCCCCAAAAGAATGAGACCATATAATATTCGTCCTTCTCCGATTGACTTACTTCACTCAGCATAATACCCTCCAGTTCCACCCACATCGAAGCAAATGGTGGGTATTTGTCGTTTCTAATGGCTGAGTAATAATCCATTGTATACATAGACCACAGCTTCTTTATCCATTCATCTTTCGATGGACACCGAGGCTCCTTCCACAGTTTGGCTATTGTGGACATTGCTGCTATAAACATCGGTGCCGGTGTCCCGGCATTTCACTGCATCTGTATCTTTGGGGTAAATCCCCAGCAGTGCAATTGCTGGGTCGTAGGGCAGATCTATTTTTAACTCTTTGAGGACCCTCCACCCAGTTTTCCAGAGTGGCTGCACCAGTGCACATTCCCACCAACAGTGCAGGAGGGTTCCCCTTTCTCCACATCCTCTCCCACATTTGTTGTTTCCTGTCTTGTTAATTTTCCCCATTCTCACTGGTGTGAGGTGGTATCTCGTGGTTTTGATTTGTATTTCCCTGATGGCAAGTGATGTGGAGCATTTTCTCATGTGCTTGTTGGCCATGTCTATGTCTTCCTCTGTGAAATTTCTGTTCATGTCTTTTGCCCATTTCATGATTGGATTATTTCTTTGCTGTTGAGTTTAATAAGTTCTTTATAGATCTTGAATACTAGTCATTTATCTGATAGGTTATTTGCAAATATCTTCTCCCATTCTGTAGGTTGTCTTTTAATTCTGTTGACTGTTTCTTTTGCTGTGCAGAAGCTTTTTATCTTGATGAAGTCCCAATAGTTCATTTTTGCTTTTGTTTCTCTTGCCTTCATGGATGTATCTTGCAAGAAGTTACTGTGGCCAAGTTCAAAAAGGGTGTTGCCTGTGTTCTCCTCTAGGATTTTGATGGATTCTTGTCTCACATTTAGATCTTTCATCCATTTTGAGTTTATCTTTGTGTCTGGTGTAAGAGAATGGTCTAGTTTCATTCTTCTGCATGTGGATGTCCAATTTTCCCAGCACCATTTATTGAAGAGACTGTCTTTCTTTCCAGTGGATAGTCTTTCCTCCTTTGTTGAATATTAGGTGACCATAAAGTTGAGGGTCCACTTCTGGATTCTCTATTCCGTTCCATTGATCTATGTGTCTGTTTTTGTGCCAGTACCACACTGTCTTGATGACCACAGCTTTGTAGTACAACCTGAAATCTGGCATTGTGAGGCCCCCAGCTGTGGTTTTCTTTTTTAAAATTCCCCTGGCTATTTGGGGTCTTTTCTGATTCCACACAAATCTTAAGATGATTTGTTCCAACTCTCTGAAGAAAGTCCATGGTATTTTGATAGGGATTGCATTGAATGTGTAAATTGCCCTGGGTAGCATTTACATTTTCACAATATTAATTCTTCCAATCCATGAGCATGGAATAGTTTTCCATCTCTTTGTGTCTTCCTCAATTTCTTTCAGAAGTGTTCTATAGTTTTGAGGGTATAGATCCTTTACCTCTTTGGTTAGGTTTATTCCTAGGTATCTTATGCTTTTGGGTGCAATTGTAAATGGGATTGACTCCTTAATTTCTCTTTCTTCAGTCTCATTGTTAGTGTATAGAAATGCCACTGACTTCTGGGCATTGATTTTGTATCCTGCCACGCTACCGAATTGCTGTATGAGTTCTAGCAATCTAGGAGTAGAGTCTTTTGGGTTTTCTATGTACAAAATCACGTCATCTGCAAAGAGGGAGAGTTTGACTTCTTCTTTGCCAATTTGAATGCCTTTTATTTCTTTTTGTTGCCTGATTTCTGAGGCTAGGACTTCTAGTACTATGTTGAATAGCTGTGGTGAGAGTGAACATCCCTATCTTGTTCCTGATCTTAGGGGAAAGGCTCCCGGTGTTTCCCCATTGAGAATGATATTTGCTGTGGGCTTTTTGTAGATGGCTTTTAAGATGCTGAGGAATGTTCCCTCTATCCCTACACTCTGAAGAGTTTTGATGAGGAATGGATGCTGTATTTTGTCAAATGCTTTCTCTGCATCTATTGAGAGGATCATATGGTTCTTGTTCTTTCTCTTGCTGATATGATCAATCACATTGATTGCTTTACGAATGTTGAACCAGCCTTGCATCCCAGGGATAAATCCCACTTGGTCATGGTGAATAATCTTCTTAATGTATCGTTGGATCCTACTGGCTAGTATCTTGTTGAGAATTTTTGCATCCGTGTTCATCAGGGATATTGGTCTATAATTCTCCTTTTTGGTGGGGTCTTTGTCTGGTTTTGGAATTAAGGGGATGCTGGCCCCATAGAATGAGTTTGGAAGTGCTCCATCTGTTTCTAATTTTCTGAACAGTTTTAGTAGAATAGGTATGGTTCTTCTTTAAACGTTTGACAGAATTCCCCTGGGAAGCTATCTGGCCCTGGACTTTTGTGTCTTGGGAGATTTTTGATGACTGCTACAATTTCCTCCCTAGTTATTGGCCTGTTCAGGTTTTCTATTTCTTCCAGTTCCAGTTTTGGTAGTTTGTGGTTTTCCATAAATGTGTCCATTTCTTCTAGATTGCCTAATTTATTGGCGTATAACTGCTCATAATATGTTTTTAAAATCGTTTGTATTTCCTTGGTGTTGGTAGTGATCTCTCCTTTCTCATTCATGATTTTATTAACTTGAGTATTTTCTCTCTTCTTTTTAATAAGGCTGGCTAGTGGTTTATCTATCTTATTAATTCTTTCAAAGAACCAACTCCTGGTTTTGTTGATCTGTTCCAAGTTCTTCTGGTCTCTATTTCATTGAGTTCTGTTCGAATCTTTATTAACTCTCTTCTTCTGCTGGGTGTAGGATCTATTTGCTGTTTTTTTCTTCAGCTCCTTTAGGTGCAAGGTTAGCTTTTGTATTTGAGTTCTTTCCAGTTTTTGGATGGATGCTTGTATTGTGATGTATTTCCCCCTCAGGAAAGCTTTTGCTGTATCCCAAAGATTTTGAATGGTTCTATCTTCATTCTCATTAGTTTCCATCATTCTTTTTAATTCTTCTCTAATTTCCTGATTGACCCTTTCATCTTTTAGCAGGATGGTCCTTAACCTCCACGTGTTTGAAATCCTTCCAAACTTCTTCTTGTGGTTTAGTTCTAATTTCAAAGCATCATGGTCTGAAAATATGCAGGGGATGATCCCGGTCTTTTGGTATTGGTTAAGACCTGATTCGTGACCCAGTATGTGGTCTATTCTGGAGAAAGTTCCATGTGCACTTGAGAAGAATGTGTATTCAGTTGAGTTTGGATGTAAAGTTCTGTAAATATCTGTGAAATCCATCTGGTCCAATGTATCATTTAAAGCTCTTGTTTCTTTGGAGATGTTGTGCTTAGAAGACCTGTCGATTGTAGAAAGTGCTACATTCAAGTCACCAAGTATAAGTGTATTATTATCTAAGTAGGTCTTAACTTTGGTTATTAATTGATTGATATACTTGGCAGCTCCCACATTTGGGGCATAAATATTTATTATTGCTAAGTCCTCTTGTTGGATAGATCCTTTAAGTATGATATAGTGTCCCTCTTTATCTCTTACTACAGTCTTCGGGGTAAACTTTAGTTTATCTAATACAAGGATGGCTACCCCTGCTTTCTTTTGGGGCCATTTGTATGGTAAATGGTTCTCCAACCTTTTATTTTCAGGCTGCTTAGTCTAAAATGAGTCTCTTGTAGACAGCAATTAGATGGGTCTTGCTTTTTTATCAGTCTAAAACCCTGCGCCTTTTGATGGGGTCATTAAGCCCATTCACGTTCAGAGTTACTATTGAAAGATATGAATTTAGTGTCATCATGATACCTTTTCAGTCCCTGTTTTTGTGGATTGTTCCCTTGAACTTCCTCTTTCTTTTACAGAGTCCCCCTTAATATTTCTTGCAGAGTTGGTTTGGTGGTCACATATTCTTTCAGTTTCTGCCTATCTTGGAAGCTCTTTATCTCTCCTTCTATTCTGAATGAGAGCCTTGCTAGATAAAGTATTCTTGGCTGCATGTTCTTCTCATTTAGGACCCTGAATATATCCTGCCAGCCCTTTCTGGCCTGCCAGGTCTCTGTGGAGAGGTCTGCTGTTAATCTAATATTTCTCCCCATAAAAGTTAGGGATTTCTTGTCTCTTGCTGCTTTAAGTATCTTCTCTTTATCTTTGGTATTTGCAAGCTTCACTATTAAATGTCGAGGTGTTGAGCAGTTTTTATTGATTTTGGGCGGGGGGGGAATCTCTATTTCCTGGATCTGAATGCCTGTTTCCCTTCCCAGATTAGGAAAGTTTTCAGCTATGATTTGTTCAAATACATATTCTGGACCTCTGTCCCTTTCAGCGCCCTCGGGAACCCCCAATTAAATGTAGATTTTTCGGGATCCCTGGGTGGCGCAGCGGTTTAGCGCCTGCCTTTGGCCCAGGGCGCGATCCTGGAGACCCGGGATCGAATCCCACGTCGGGTTCCCGGTGCATGGAGCCTGCTTCTCCCTCTGCCTGTGTCTCTGCCTCTCTTTCTCTCTCTCTCTCTCTCTCTCTCTCTCTCTCTCTCTCTCTCTGTGACTATCATAAATAAATAAAAATTAAAAAAAAAAGGAGACCAGGGAAGAGAGTAGAACTGAGATGTAGCAGGAAAAGCAGTCCTAGATGCCAAGAATGTAAAGAACCTCATGAAGAGAAAGAGTCATTAATAATGTTGGGTGCACTGGAGTGGTCAAACAAGGTAAGGACATTCTATTGTCTATTTCTCAGTCCTTGTTGCTATTAGAGGTCTTAACAAGATTTCTAATCCAGGCAAAAGCCAGATGACTATGGGGTTGTAGAATGAAAGGGAAGTTTAAAAGCAAAGATGGAGATATGCTCTTCTTTCAGCGAGTGGAGTGTGAGTGGATAGGCAGAATTTAAAGAGGGCTTTCTTTATTTTTTTGTTAATTAATTTTTTTTTTAGATGACTGAGACATGTGCACATTTTTAGGCTAATGGGAAAGAGCCAGCAGAAAGGGACAGGTGGGAGTTAAGGTGAGAGAAGAATGTGAGACAGGGTAAGACTCAGATCAAAGTAGTTTCTGTCTGTTTTATGATGGTTTATTGATGAAGAAAGAGAGAGAGAGAGAAAAGAATTTCTTCTGAATGAGCTTCTCTATGTAAATAAGCTCATATAATAATGTCAGGTACTAGTCTTCAGTTCTCAGAAGATCCTGTGTGTCTACAAAGAATCTGGCAATGGCTGATTCAGATGGAGCAATCATAGCCTCTGCTGAGCATAAATGAAATAATCAGGTTGAATCTGCATAATTCATCCATAAAGAATTCCTGTAACAATCCAATCCTATTTCTTTCCAAGTCTCACTGCAAGCATCTCAAACAATGGTCATTTTATTAATCAGAGAAAAAGTTTATCTAAAAACTCACTGTAGGGAAAGCTTTAGTCTAATCTCTCCTATGTCACAATTTCATTATGACAGATGTGTCTCATTGTAGGTTCTTATTTACATAGCTCACAGACATGTTGTCATTACAGATAATTAGCCTCAAAAGCATTAGCTTTTAAAACAATTAAGTTTTAAATCTCTCATTTCATCCATCAGCATTTTAAGGAACCATATGCCCTCTCCCCCATTAGGTTCTATGTCTGATTTTATTTCTACTGAAGCTCTTTGTCCTTTTCATATTTTCAAGTGGAGGGGAAACACCCAGAGGTTCAGATGAAGCTATTGTTCTGGCATTCTAAAACTGCTGACATTCTTTTCTGTGAAAATAATTGAATCACCAAATATGATGAAAGGTCCCTGAAATATCAAGAAACAGATTTTCTGTGAAGTCGATGAATACAACTATTAATTGAATGAATTTTAAAGTCAAAGGAAAATATCTTGTATTTTTTCAGCTTAGCTGTTTCTTCTCTGAGAAGTATTTTAAACATAAGTTACTGCATTTTAACAAAGATATGATACATAGGGACCTTTTTGTGAAAGAACACATTGAGATGTGAAAATATAGATAGTGTAAGCTTGCCTTGAATGTCTTCTAAAAGATTTTACTTCATGAATATACACTAGAAAGGTCTCATTCCATTTTACAGTATATTTTTTGGTGATGCTCCTCTCGTTAAGCTTTAAGGTACTACAGTAATAATAAAATGCTATATAATTTTAGTGGAAAGTTCTTTTCTGACTCTGGGATTAGAAGTGTGTGTACAAGTCACTCAGTATTTGCTGGGTAAATTGTTGAATTAAATTTATGCAGATGTAGTCATTTACAGATTCTCCAAAAATTATTTTCCTATGAAAACATCAGGAATATTAATGTGTAGAGATCTACATGAAAAACTATAGGGAAGGAAAAATGAAAATGTTTAGAACACATGTTATTGGAGTTATTGAAGGCAAAAATGTCGGACAGATAGTATTTGGTAAAATAATAGCTGAGGATTTCCAAGAATTAATGAAAGGCATGCATCTTTAGATGCAAGAATAATAAAAATTCTCAAGCACAATAAATAAAATAAATCTATATCTAGACATATCATAATATCCTGAAGATTTTAAAAGTAGGAGGAGATTAAGTTCTCTATACATAAATTACTGTTAGGCTCTCAACTTCTAATATGCCCCAGAATCATCTGCAAAGTTAGTAAATAAGTATGTAGACATGTCCCTACCACTTTAAAGTTCTTATCCAATTGGTCATTGTAGGGATCTGAGATCTACCTTTCTAACAAGCTCCACAGACTTTTGAGAGGTACTTAGTGTGAGAGCTGACTTTTTTTTTAATTTAAGATTTTATTTATTTATTCATGAGAGACACACACACAGAGAGAGAGAGAGAGAGAGAGAGAGAGAGAGGCAGAGACATAGGCAGAAGGAGAAGCAGGCTCCACGCAGGAAGCCTGATGTGGGACTCTATTCCAGGATCACGCCCTGGGCCGAAGGCAGGTGCTCAACCACTGAGCCACCCAGGTATCCCAGACTTTTCAACATCAACAATAGAAAGAGGTCTTAGGATGGAGAAAATTATTTTCAAAATGCTGAAAAAAAAAGAATTGTCTATATGGTAATACATACCTAGTTAAAATTTCATTCACTAAATGAAAATAAAGGGCAAAATAAAGGCATTTTCAACAAATAAATATTGAGAGTTTATTACCAATAGACCCTCTTTAAAGGAGTTACTAAAGGACTTTAGGAAGAAGAAAAAAGAAGAATGTGGGTGAAATGTAAGAAGAAATGATGAGCAAAGTTTAACATATGGATAAATGTAAACTGTTGTGTCTATGACAAATATATTTAATTTTGCGGGTAACAGAAAAAGAATTGGAATTGGGGTAGGAATAACTGGTGAGGTGAGTAATTTTAGGTGAAGCTTTCTAAGATCTTTTTGTTAGAGGAGGGCGCACATATTCATTTTGATTTCAAGCTATCTATGAATACTAAGTTACTGAAAATTATCACAGTGAATAAAAAAATATAACAAATAACTTAAAAAGTACCTACCAAAAATTTATAGCAAATATCATCTTTACTGATAGATCACTAGAAACATCATATCCTTTAAAATCAGCATGAGACAAAGATGCCTGCTACAACAGCATCAAGTCAGCATTGAATTGGAGGTCCCAACTGATAAATAAGGAAAGAGAAAATGATATAAAAGATATCAAGATAAGGGACGCCTGGGTGGCTCAGCGGTTGGACGACTGCCTTCAGCTTAAGGCTTGATCCTGGAGGTCTAGGGCTTCCCGTGGGGAGCCTGCTTCTCCCTCTGCCTAAGTCTCTTCCTCTCTCCTGTGTGTCTCATGAATAAATAAATAAAATCTTTTTAAAAAAATTTTTAAGATATAAGGATAAGAAAGAAAGAATCGAGTTGGAGTTACTCATAGATAATGATTGTCTATGTTAAAAAAGAGAAAATAGTGGCACATTATTATCACTAATAACAGACCTCAAATAATGGCAGGTTCCTATCCCCAAGTCAGCAGAAGCTGCTGTTATGCCCTGTGTTCCTGCTGGGAGATGGAGGAAGGAGCTCTCTGGTTTCCAGTATTTATTTGGGTAAACCTGGGTCTGGGATACCCATTTTTTGTCACTGTTTTCCAGACACTGAATTATTGTCATCATGACATACAGGTTCCAATAAAGCTTTGTAAAGATAATGGGAAAAAATTAATAAGGGACATCAGCAGGTTCACTAGATACACTTTCTATAAAAAAGATAAATTGCATTCTGTATACCAGAAATATTTAAGACCTATGGTTAAATAAAACATGCCATTTAAAATATCAAAAAATATTAAGAATTAGAAGTATATCCAACAAAACATGACAGTGACCTTAAAAATGTTAATTGTAAGTCAAATATACTTGCTTATGTTAAGACTTATATAATTCAAATTGTGTAGTTATCTCCTAATTGTTTGCTTTGCTCAAGACTGATTGTATATCCAAATAAAACTTTCTTCACATCAAGGATTGTGCCTTCTACTTGTCACACTATACTGTTCTGTAACTTACAATGCTAAGATATTTTTTGAAATGAATTGTTATTATGAGAAGTTTCAAGTATGTTAATCCAATTGAGTTTATGCATATATGGGGGAAAATAATGGAACAAAAATAAACCATCCAATGTTTTGAGCACAATTTTTCTATTATATGAAAATCATTTGGAAAGATACCTCTTTATAACACTCAAAGCTATCTGGGAAAAATGTTAATAAAAAGATAATGGTTAAACATAGCGTGTGCAAGATCAGCCAACAGATTAAACACTGCACAGACATGTAGCCTCCCATGCGTGACATTTAATAATAGTTTTTTTCTGATTATCTCTAGATTTTTAATAGGGTCTGAAGCCTATAAGGATTGATGTCTGTAATACTTTACTTTCTTCATTAAACAGGATTTTGGGAATAAAGGTTATATGAAAAATGAAGCTCCTTCAAATAATACTAGGCAATTACTGTTTTTGGTTTTTGTTTGTTTGATTTTTGCTAAGCTGTTCTCCAATCATCTCAGGTAGAGAGATGACTTTAATTTTATGAAGGTGACAAGTAAGATAAATTAATCACTTTAGCTGGTGTGAATGTTGTGGATTGTAATTAGAAATGTAACATTATTAGTCTAGAAAACAAGAAGTGAGATTTACTTTCATTGCCCTCTCCTGTTCATGTCTATGAGATTCTGAGATTTTCTTGGAGAGGATGTTTCAGGTGTTTGGGGGTTCTCTCCCAGGCCTATGGTGTTCAGTGATTCTCATTTGTTGTTGAGGCTGAACATATTTGACCATCACACTATGAGAGTAGATAAAGGGCATCTTTGATGCTGGTTATGTCTGTGGCCTTTAGCCAGAAGAGGCCATCCTGGAGAACTGCAGTGGTCCCTTAATGGGCAGCAGTTCCTTGCCAGCTGTGGAGGTTGAGAGGCAGATGGGCTTTGAAGGCATAGCAACCTGAAAACTGCTTGGTGACCTTTCCTGGCTGGGATTCTCCCAGGAAGAGGCTGTGGTGGGGAGGGAGCAGAGGGGCTTGGCCAGTTACTTCTGATCAACACATCTTTGCTCTTTTTTTCTCTTTTTTTCATCTTTCTCAACCTCCACTGCAAACATGAACTTTGAATTACATTTCATTCCTATTTCTGTTATAGAACCAAAATAACATAGCTTACATTTTCTTTAGTCAAAGTCTGAGGTTATTTGGAAAGCAAATAGTTTGAGTAGCCTCCTGGGTAATTTGAATAAAACTTAGTGGGAGTGAATGGGTGACGGGCACTGGGTGTTATTCTGTATGTTAGTAAATTGAACACCAATAAAAAAAAAAAAAAAAAAAAAAAAAAACTTAGTGCCTGAGAGATTCTGTTAAATGGAAATGGAAAATTGTTATTCACTCCTGATCAGTTTCCATTTCCATTTTCATTTTAATTACTGAGCTTCCTTTCTCTGAAAACAAGTCTCTAAAACAGGCCTTAATTATCCATTTTTAACTGTAGGAACACTTATTATTCAAAGAGCAGCTAGCAATCCAGAATAGATGCTATTTTGTTCATATTTTAAAGGGTTAGTCAGAAATATTTCTTCTAATGGGAATATTTTGTACAAAAGGATACTACACCAAAAGGTAGATGGCTGAAAAAAATAAAGATTTAAAGTAGTTCTATAACAGAGGAAGATGACTAAATCTTCTGAACTCTTTAATGGCATTATAACCATGGAGTAAATGAATTAAATTAGCATAATTAGAATAGAAACAATCTTTGCATTCATATAGCATCTTATTTTTTCTAAGATCTCTTTTTTGCCTTATGTCTTAAACAAATAATTCTAAGGTAAGTACTCCTAAGCCTCTCTAGTCTTTTAAGGATCCATCCATCCCTCTTTATGTGCTTCCCTAGAAGTGATTTTCTTTGTAAAATGAGACTTTTTTTGGTCTAGAGCCTTAAATTGCAGAACTGTATCTAGCTTGAGGTGCAAAAAAATGTCATTTTCCCCTTAGTTCTCTGTAGCCTGGTTTATAAAGTTTGTTTGCTAAAGAAGTTTTAGGAAGTTATAGTTTCTGAAAGCCTTTAAAGTAAAAGAGACCTTTTATCTCCTTTATAATTTTAATATGGTTCTAGAAGGGATATGTAAGCGATAGACATAAAGGTATCTTTGGAAAAGAGATGATGAAAATTAGTTGTAGGGATGTTTTCCAGGTGTTGGTGGTCTCTATAGTTGGACATTGTCCATAGGCAGACAGAAATCAGAACCAGAGCGTGGTAGAGGAGTCAAGACTTGTATATAGGACCATGCAGGAATGGTAGTCAATGTGAAAGTGAAATATCTGATGAATGAGAAGAGAATCAAGGACATCCTATGGTGAAGGAGGAGGAAGAGGAGGAACCTATGTGAGAGTCTGAAAGGGTAGGCTTAGAAAGGTAGGAGGTAAGTAAAGAGTTGTGGTGTCCTGAAAGACTAAGGGGAAAGCATTTCAAGATCTAGGATAGATCACCTATATTGAATGGAAACTGAAAATAAGGCACTGCATTTGGTATCTTGATTTTTTTTTTTTTGTCGTTATTATTGTTGTCATCAGATAACCTTGAGAGAGCTGGGGTAATAGTGAAGAAGACAAAGAAGGAAGCTAAATAGGGCAGTGGAGAAATGGCTTATAACAAAATGGAGGCAGTACTAATATATTGCTCACCGGAGGTGTTGGATGTGGAAGGTTAGAAGTATGATATTAGGGATCCCTGGATGGCGCAGCGGTTTGGCACCTGCCTTTGGCCCAGGGCGCGATCCTGGAGACCCGGGATCGAATCCCACATCGGGCTCCCTGCATGGAGCCTGCTTCTCCCTCTGCCTGTGTCGCTGCCTCTCTCTCTCTCTCTCTCTCTCTCTTTCTGTGATTATCATGAATAAATAAATTAAAAAAAAGAAGTATGATATTAGCTAGAAGGGCACTAAAATCAAGTGATTTAGGATACGGCATCTGTGCATATTTGTGGATAAACTGAAAGACCCCAATAAAGAGGGAAAAGATGAATATAATGTTACAAGAAGGACTTAGAGAACAGTCTGGAAGGCATGAGATTTTTCCAAGTAAACCTTAGAAATGAAGAAACTAGATTTCTTCATTAGAATCTTAGAAATGAAGGAACTCATAAATGGTTTCTCATTAAAGTACAGGGGAAAGTAATTCTAGCAGGAAGGCATTTTATTGGGAGATGGGGAGTGGGGCTAGGGGAAGCAATGGAGAATAGGGGACATTTGGGTCATGCCTCTTCAGTAGCATCATGTATCTAGCTATTTCACAACCAACAGTCATCAGTGATTTGCTTCATCAAAAAGTAATAACATGGCGCTAACTCTTCATTATCAAGACCTTTCTCCATAGCCCTTTCTGACTTTTCTTTGGCACTGTTAAACCAAATACCTCAAGATGATCTATCATTTGTCAGGTATACAACGATCATAGAAAGAACATTCAAGAAAAGAAAACAATATTCACCAAAAACAGAGTTAATAAAATGCAGCACAAAGGCGAGTATGGCTGAAGAATATGGGATATTGGGTTGAATGAATGGTTAGACATGAGCACAGAAAAGTAATCTGAGAGCTTAATAAGGAAGCAAAAGGCCATACTAAAGAGCTTGGATGTGATTCTCAGTGGGGAACCCTTGTAGATTTTCCTTCTCTGGGCACAGTGTATGGTACTGATTGTGCTGATGGTACATGCCAAGGTAGGGTTCTTCAGGGGCTTGTAATGGGAGCTGTGAATGGTTGGGAGTTTCTCGGTGTATTAGGGGCTAGAGATAAGGCAACAACTTCCCAGCAGCTGAGAGTTGCTCTCTACCTCAAGGCTTTTGGACTTATTGTCCAGGGAAATCTTACTCTGTGGAACCACATGGACAATGAGGGTCTACGACCTGGTTGCTGTACTCAAATCCCTACCTACAAATAAGCTTACCAAAGAGATCACTGAGGGCAATGCCAGGCCCTGCATCAAGGTGGAGGAGTTGATGACTCTGTTAAAGTCATGGGAGACAATCTAGTCTTCCGTGTTGCTCAGGATTCTCTTGTGGGACTTCCCATCACTTGCTCTACCACATTCTTGATGTAAAACTTTGAAGCTTTCTTTAAACAGCAGGTCAGATCCATGACAGACTCTTGGCAGTGTTGTTGATTACAAGGATGATACTCTGGACAGCACCATGACCATCACATGACCATGATATATATCATGGTTTGCCAGAGGGGACACCCACAGCCTGTGGGTGGCATTGATGGCATGCACTGTGATTATCAGTTCCTCCATGATTTGAAAATTTTCTGGATGATCATAGGCAAGAGGGCCATGCATTTGGTAGTTTAGATGACATTGATGACAATCTTGAGAATTCTCATGTTTCTCCTTGCACATGGGAATTCCCATTGCACACAGGGGGGATCAACAGAAGGGACAAAGATGAGGACCTTTGTGGCTTCATCTTCAAGTAAACCTCAGCTTTCTCAAAGATAGCAAAGATATTAAGAGACTTTACACCAACATCACCCCCATTTCATGTTGGTGGGGGGTAAGGCCTGATAGTTTTAAATTTGTATGCATAGGACATAATTAATGTGCTCCATGAAGTTACTCACAATGATGACTTCATTGGTATGTGATGGATGAGGAGGAGAATTGAACAGAGGAACAAGTAGAGAGTTGGGGATGTGGTTGAGGCATTAGAGTACAACCACATGGGGATATTTGGCTGGCCAAGTTTCTTCTAAGTGTTCTTGCATAGTTCAAAGGCCTAGCAAGAAGCTCAAGTTTATATCAGGGTAGGCCTATAGATTTTTGAGAACTAGCCAGAACCAAGTCACCATTCCAACTCCACTAACTTGCCGCCTTTTCTCTTGCCTGCTCCCATTCCTCCCAAACTTGCCCATCCCTATGAAAATGCCTGACTTGATATCAAGGAAGTTCGCTGCCTCCCTCTTGTATCTTATGCACTTGGAATTGTAACTATATGCCATGATCTTTCCTGGGTCATTGCTTAGCTGAGGACAAACAATTCTCAATAGTAACCTGGTTATTATTTAGGCAAGTCAAGTGATAGTCTTAAGAATTTAAAAGAGTATAAACTATAGAAGTGACAACCCTGTCCATGGGCTGTCTCACAAAATAGAGATCATTTATAATGTTCTAACCAATAGATTGTACTTCCTCATTTATTTGATGAAGAAATAAAGATTTATGCTTAGCATTTAACATTATCACTTTGAGTTCCCATACTGTTCTTTTAATCTGAGTTTAAAGAACTTAGTATGACATTTTCTCAGTTTTGAAATAAGACTGTAATGCTCAGGGACCTTTGTTATGTTGCAATAAGTTTTGTACTTTCTATCCTAAGTTGGGTGAGAAGTGATGCAGAAAGAGAACATCCTCCCATCTAATCGTTTAAAAATTTAATCTTAGGCTTAACCCTTTTAAACAAGTTTCCCAGTTATAACACTTAAAACTCTACCTGGATCTTAGATTAAACAAAATATGATTTTGATCAGGCATAATGTATTAATAAAATGTCAGTTTGTGTGACTTTTAAATGAGATAGGAAATGTATGATGACCGGCAAATTACCTTTCATTAAAAAAAAAAAAAAATCACAAAATAAAACCGTAAGTTCTTTCCAAGTATTTACTTCTGAATTTGTATACTTCTCATATTCTTATCAACCACATTTATGTTTTCTGGCTTGTTATATAGGAAAAATAAGCAGCTTCATAGAATGAAACAAACTGTAAACCAGTTAAACTTCACTAACAGGCAAAATTCCCTTTTGCATTTTTCTGATGACTCTTCTTTGAGTTTTGTACCATGTAGTTCTAACACTCTCCCTTCCATAAGCCTTCATTCGTTGAAGATTTTGGCACCAACTCACAGGAGTCGTGACTTCCAGAACTCTTGACATAATCATAGATAATATCATCATTCTGGTGAGGAAATCCATCAAGCTTCAACTTGACTCCCTTAACAAAACAACTTCCATTCTATACGAGCAACCCATCCTCAACTTCATCTTCCCCAATCATTTCTGAAGTTGGAAACTCCAGTATAAACATTGTCTAGGGACGCCTGGGTGGCTTAGTGGTTGAGCATCTGCCTTCGGCTCAGGGCATGATCCTGGGGTCCTGGGATCAAGTCCTGCAGCAGGCTCCCTGCAAGGAGCCTGCTTCTCCCTCTGCCTATGTCTCTGCCTCTCTGTATGTCTCTCATGAATAAATAAAATCTTAAAAAAACAAAGCATTGTCTCTGACCATAGCTTCTTAGTCATCCAACTTTCACCTACCATGCCCCGTTGAGTTTCCTAGGCCCTCAAGCTCCTAGACCTTCATTATTTCTCCCCCTTTCCTGGCTAGAAATATTTCTCTGACTATTCTCTTTCCTGGGCCTTACTTTCCTCCAGTGATATCAGCCTCCCAAGTCCTGACCTTGGCTAAAAGGTAAAACTGACCTTTTCTGCCCTATACCTAGTGTTGAATATTGCTGGAGGAAATCACAGCTTGTTATTACTATATAATTTTGGTCCTCAAATCTCAGTGAGACACTCAAAGTGATTCTAGGAAGTAGTTTCTCACTTACTTCATGGGTACTTTTCCTTAAGCACTGACCTCCTTTCTCAGCAGATGACATTCCCCCATGTTTCACAGTGAGAAGTTGGAACTTTTCAGGAGTTTTCTCCAAATTTTTTTTCCTCAGAGTCTATGTTTTCCCACCACTTATGCCACTTGGCTGACACACAAAATAAGATCTCAGCTAGACATAAGATTATATTAAACAGGGGCAGAAAAGAGGGTCATTATATCAGAATACTGGGAAACATCTTTTTGCAGTGACTTTTTTTGTTTTTGTTTTATAGCAACAAGCTTTCCAACTCATAGATGATGTAGGATAGCCCTATACTAGGCTCCGTGAAACCAGTGACATCACCAAAAGTGTCTCATTCATGTTTCATAGTCATTATTTGAATGAGTGGAGTATGTGAATGAATGAACAAATGTGATAATTCCTGAGGTGAATGAATAAATGTAGAAGTATAAAAAAAGTTTTCTACCCAGAAACTTATGATATAATTTAGAAACATCTGAACATGACATAATGTTTTGAATTGTGTGGGTAAAAAATTAGAGGTAAGGTAATATATAAGAAGGTGCTAATTATATAGTCCAGGTAAGGTAATTCAGACAGAAAGGGTTTTTTAGTTGTTTTTTTGCTTTTGTTTTTGAACACAAGGGAGATCACAGCCCCTATATCATTGCATGTTCTAGGTTTTCAATATTCAGGAGATAAAGAGTGACTATTCATATTGCCGGAGAGGAGTGTTAGACCATGAAATTTAATACAATATAGAAAGAAAAAGGAGCCAAAGAAAAACTGTAAGTAAAGGCAGTGGAGCAGGGGCAGGTAGTGGATATTAAGGATGTACTTTAAAATCTCATGGTGGGAAAGAAAAGGAATGCATAAACAGTTTATAATATATAAACACCTGTTTATGAATATTTCATGCATGTATGTGGTCACCACCAGGGAGCGCATTTCCTTCTTTTTTGCAGTATGAGCTGCCAAAGAGGGGAAAGTGCTTCCACAGGAGCCAAGCGAAAGAAAAATCCCTGATCTGTTTTCCAGTCACAGGAAGCATTAAAAGTCCCTCTTTTAGCCAATGGTAGGTTTAAATAGGATTCTAACATAATTTGCATTTCACCACAGAAATAGTGCCATAAATAATGGTTAGATTTTGCAGATTGATTCCAAAAGCATATATTTTAACTAATTTTTGATGTAGTTAGAAAAACAAATATAAAACTATTAATGTAATTATATGTAATTATATATGATTATAATACTGTGTATATATGTATTTTTTTTGTGTATATATTTTTTCAATTGTATTAGTATTTATAATTTTTATGGAAAAGTTTCCCCAGCATAGAATTTTGGAACTTAGTTCATTTAAATCAGTGACTGCCTATTACTCCAAGTCATTAAACAAATGCCAAATGAACAGAGGTTATGTATTCACCCTTAATATTTTCCTATCTTCTGAAATGTAGACTTACTTATTAAAGAAACAATAAGGATTTACCAATACAATTCAAGATAACCTGCTTTCTGTTTTATGAAAGAATAAAATGTTCAGCTTTATTTTTGCAGGTTGATAAAAAGAGACAAGCCTCCCCTCCTTCACCATCCCTAAGCACTTGATCACCATTGTCTGGAAATAAATTATAAAAGTTCCAGGTTAGGTTAAAAATGAGCTGTACTGTGCTTATCAAAGAGCTTCAGACTCTGCAAATACCCTCTGCATCACAAATACAAAGACATGTTCATTGTACATCCATTTTTCAGCCTAATTTGTTCCTAATGCCAACACAGGTAGAAATTCCTGTCATTAACATTATGTTCAAGTGGGAAAGACAGATACTATTAGCAAAGTTTTTTACTTGTTTTGTAGCAGTGCTCTGACATTACAGCCAAATGTGGTCAAGGTCTGTGGCCTGCCTTATTCCTCAGGACCGTGCCCCTTTCAGATTTCAAGATCAGTTCAATGCTTGCTACTCCCTCTGCTAAAAGGCAGTTGGGATTATAAATCACTAATGAAGATTTGTTCCTAGTTAAGCCAATGGAGAAAACACTGTTTTATTGAAGTACACTTGACATACTATGTTATATTCATCTCAGGTGTATGACATAGTGATTGGACAATTCTGCATTACTCATTGCCCACCCTGATAAATGTAGTCACCATACAAAGTTATTACAATATTATTGACTGCATTCTCTATGCTGTATTTTTCCTATTTATTTTATGATTGGAGTTTGTACCTCTTAATCCCCTTCATCTCCCTACCCATCTCTCTCCCCTACCACCGGTTTGTTCTCTGTATTTTAACTGTTTGTTCATTTGTTTTCTTTTTTTAAATTCCACACATAAGTGAAATAATATGGTATTTGTCTTACTCTGTCTGACTTATTTCACTTAACATAATACCCTCTAGGTACATCCATGTTGTCACAAATGAGAGATTTCATTCCTTTTTATGGTTGAGTAACATCCTACATCGTGTGTGTGTGTGTGTGTGTGTGTGTGTGTGTGTGTGTGAGAGAGAGAGAGAGAGAGAGACTGACCTCTTCTCTATTGATGGATGCTTAAGTTGTTTCTATATCTATATCTTGGCTATTGTAAATAATGCCACAATAAACATAGGTACCTGTATCTTTTCGAATTACTGTTTTTGTTTCCTTTGGGTAAATAACCGGTAGAGCAATTACTGGATCATATGGTATTTCTATTTTTTAATTTTTTGAAGATTTTTATTTATTTGAGAGAGCTAGCATGAGAAAGGGGGAGTGGCAGCGGGAGAAGCAGACTCCTGGCTGAGCAGGGAGGCTGACATGGGGCTCGATCCCAGGACCCTGGGATCATGACCTGAGCTGAAGGCAAATGCTTAACTGACTGAGCCATCCAGATACCCCTATTTTTTTATTTTTTGAGGAACCTCCATACTGTTTTCCTATAGTGATCGCACCAATTTGTATTCCTATCAACAGTGTAGGAGAGTTCTCTTTTCTCTGCATTCTCACCAACACTTGTTGCTTCTTGTGGAAGACCCACCAGAGTTTCATCAGGTTCTTGGGTTGATTACTCCAAAATATTTAATCATCACTCGTCTAGATTCCTTATTTCTCTTCTCCTCCTCTCCTTCCCTGTCCTGATTTGAGGACATCTGATTAAGATCATCCATTCTAGGATTAAAAACACAGGAGTTGAAATCCTGATTTTTTTTTTTTTGCCACTTAATAGCTATGTAATTAGGGTACATTTCTTTTTTGTCACACAGTTTACTTATTAAGTGAGATAGTAACTAATTGCAACTGCCGAAGCAGGTGAGGTGTTAAATGAGCTACAACTAAAATTTGGTTCTAAATTTGAGAGTGCATCAGAATCACCTGGGAGGGCTTGTTAAAACAGAAATTAGTTGGTCCCATCCTCAGAGTTCAAGGATGGGCTTGAGGAATTACATATCTACCAGGTTTCAAGGTGAAGCTGTTGCTGCTGCTAGTCTGAGGACCACAATTTGAGAACTAAAGCTTCCTTTCTGAAACAGTCATGGAAACAGTTATTAGACCATTTGTTTGCCCATCACCTTGCTTACCAGGGTAAATTCTATTGCACTGTCACACAAGCCTTCATTACAGCATCTACCATCAAAAGTTACAGCTCAGGCTTCCAAATCTGGCATGCCTGCTGGGTTCTGTCCAGCCCTAGTAGTTAGGAAGAGAATGGATTTTCAGTTTTCAAGGAACACTGTCTAGTAGAAATATAATGCATGATATATATATGATTTAAAATTTTCTAGTAGCCACATTTTAAGAAGGTAAAAGTAATTTTAGTAGTATATTTAACATAAACTATCATCATATGATAGGATATTGTTATATTAACATTTTATCGATGCAAAATATTGAGATATTTTACATATATATGTATGTGTATGTATGTTTTTTGTACTAAGCCTTAGAAACCTGGTGTATGTTTTACATTTCCAGCACATCTCAGTTCAGACTAGCTGCATTTCAAGTGCTCAGTAGCCCCATGTGGCTAGTGGCTGCTACACTAGGTGGCACAAGTTTTAGAGTATTTGTGAGTGGGAGAGATCCAGATTGTCCCATATGTGTTCTTAGAGTGTACTGGGCTCTTTGTGCTATAGATTCTCCTGTCATAGGAGTAGCACAACCTCATAAAAGGCCAGGCGCTGTTTTGTGACACACTGGAAGGCCTGGGTCTGGAATTGTAACAGAAAGTCATATGTTTCACCAAGCAAAGAAACTGTCCTTAGGGATCTGTTATGATGCTTCTAAAATATTCATATTTCCAAAATTACCTTTTCTTCCTTGAAGTTAAATTCACAGCATACACATCAATCTGATATTCCAGTCAAGTCTAGGAGTAATGAATGAGCTGCTTTTCCTTCTTCCTAGGAGAGACTCTAGGAGAGCATTTTGAATAGAAATCTCCAGGCAAATCGCCATGTATGTAAATTAGAATCACCATCTCCCAATTCAGCTTTTTTCCCATACTGTGGCCTCTAGTGCTCATACCTAGGAAGACAATGCCTGGGATGAAAAAGCCTACTAACCCTAGAGATTTCCACAGCGGATGTGATTGAATACTAAATTAATGAAAATGCTCAGTCTAAATCCCCCAATTGTATTCCGACAATACCGAAACTTGTTTTAGTCAGTTATATTCATCTCTACTCAAAAGGTCCTTTAACCACTTTTGTAAACATCTCAGCTTGAAAATCATTTTCATTTTGTCTCTCCACAGCCAAGTGTTTAGGTTCTGTAACAAAATAGTTGTACTTTGTAAGTTTTTAGGTCCTACTTAAATCTTGAAAAAGGGACAATATTTCAGAAGTATATTTCATGGGTCAGATGTTTTAGATTTGCTGTGGGATCACTGAAGTTATGCCATTAGTTGAGAATAAGAAATAGCATGTAATAGCATGTAATAGGTCTCTGAATTTCTCTGGAACCTCTGACCACATCGAGGCATTTTTCAGATACATGGCTTATCAGGGAAGGACAATATTAGTTTGAGCCATATGAAACTATAAGTCTCCAGTGGTGGGTGGAGACATGTTCTATGGAAGTTGAAACAGGGAACTGTACTTCAGGGGCACTGGTCTAAGAATCAAGAGTTGGGTGGATGTTAAACATTTATTTCCTTTACATAGTTTATTTATTTTATATTCATCAATCCCTTAAAAAAGTTGGCCGCCTGTTCCACATTTGGGGAGATGTAGTATTTTTAAAATGGACAACTTATTTTAATACAAGAGACTCAAGAGAGAAGTCTCTAGGCAAAAGCCAGCCCTGTCATCCCTAGGGAAGCTGAGAAGAAGAAGGTATTTTACTGTCAATTTTATATGAAGGCAGGGTGCCTTGGCTGGCATCTGAGCTGCATTTCTATTTTTCTGTAATTAGCAGAGTAACTGATTGACTATATTTTTGAAAATATTCTGGAATTTTCTTCAGCAAGTGATATTTTAGAATCTGAAAGATACTTTGCCAAATGCAGTAGATATGATTTTGAAGTTTTACATAAATAAAAATTGTGTAAATTAACAAATGTCAATTTTCAATTAGAATTGAAATATTACCTTAATTTTTAAATGATCTTTAACTAGCAGTGGTTACTAACAGTCACTCTGCTCATTAATTATTAATCTCTCACAACTCTTTTAGTTGTAAACAAATATTTCAATCTATCCAAAGTGATTTTGTCTAAAATAATACTTCCATAATCTTTTAGCTTTGCTAAAAGATCTTTATAATGGAAATTAAACCCTTTATTTTATCTGCTTTGTAATTTAGATGTCAAAATATTAGGTTTATATAGTAATCACTTTGCTCAAAACCTTTAATGGGACCATCAAAGCCTAGATTTGCCTAAATTTAATCAACTTCTTTTTTCCCTCCTCTCATTAAACTTTCGTTTAATGGGTCTCAAAATTCTGTGACAGATTTTTGGTCAAGTTGTTTCCATTAAAAAATTACTGATTTTGAAAACTAATGACTTAAAACTGCCACACAAACACACAAAACCCAAATGGTCCAGAAAACATTCTTTCCTTCTGAAGGTTTTATAATGCATTGTTATCATTAACTAGTCTTTTATTATTAAACTTAAATGGCCAATTGACACAAACAGTTCTGAGACCATTCTTCAACCACTCATTAAGACTGGGGTGCCAGGTGTTGGGGATAATATTCATTTAGCCATCTGAGATTTCTGGGCAGACTTGGTAACCTTACAAGCTCCATCTGCCTTCTTGTCCACTGCTTTGATGACACCCACAGCAACCATCTGTCTCATGTCACGAACAGCAAAACACCCCAGAGGAGGATAGAGAAGCTCTCAACACACGTAGGCTTGCCAGGAACCATTTCAACAATGACAGTATCGCCAGATTTCAAGAATTTAGGACTATCTTCCTGTCTTTTCCCAGAACAACGATCTATCTTCTTCAGCTCAGAAAACTTGCAAGCAATGTGAGCTACATGACAATCCAGCACAGGTGCATATCCAGCATTGATTTGGCCTGGATGGTTCAGGATAATCACCTGAGCCATGAAGCCAGCTGCTTCCATTGGTGGGTCATTTTTACTGTCACCAGCCACATTGCCACGATGAACATCTTTGACACATACATTTGTTTAAAGATTTTATTTATTTATTTATTTATTTATTTATTTATTTATTTATTTATTTATAGATTTTATTTATTTATTCATGAGAGACACACACAGAGAGGCAGAGACACAGGCAGAGGGAGAAGCAGGCTCCATGCGGGAAGCCTGACATGGGACTCGATCCCAGGTCTCCAGGATCACGTCCTGGGCAGAAGGTGGTGCTAACCGTTGAGCCACCCGGGCTGCCCAACACATATATTCTTAACATTGAAGCCCACATTGTCCTCAGAAAGAGCCTCACTCAAAGCTTTATGGTGCATTCTGACAGACTTTACTTCAGTCGAATTTTGACTGGAGTAAGGGTGACCATCATGCCAGGTTTATGAATACCAGTCTCCACTTGGCCCACAGGGACAGTACCAATACCACCAATTTTGTAGACGTCCTGGAGAGGCAGACGCAAGGGCTTATCAGTTGGACAAGTTGGTGGCAGAATGCAATCCAGAGCCTCAAGCAGTGTGGTTCCACTGGCATTCCCATCTTTACGAGTGACTTTATATCTCTTGAACCAAGGCATATTAGCATTTGGCTCCAGCATGTTGCCACTATTCAGCCAGAAATTGGCACAAATGCTACTGTGTCGGGGTTGTAGCCAATTTTCTTAACGTAGGTGCTGACTTTTTGACAATATTCTCATATCTCTTCAATATACGAGGCTGTAGGGTGGCTCAGTGGAATCCATTTTGTTAACACCAACAATTAATTGTTTTATACCCAGTGTGTAAGCCAGAAGGGCATGCTCACAGGTCTGCCCATTCTTGGAGATACTGCTTCAAATTCACCAACACCAGCAGCAACAATCAGGACAGCACCGTCAGCCTGAGATGTGCCTGTAATCATGTTTTTGATAAAGTCTTTGTGTCCTGGGGCATCAGTGCTGGTCACATAATACTTGCTGGTCTTGAATTTCCACAGGGACATATCAATGATACCATGTTCACGTTCATCTTCAGTTTATCCAAGATTCAGGCATATTTGAAGGAGCCCTTTCCCATCTCAGCAGCCTCCTTCTCAGATTTTTTGATAGATTTTTTGTTGATCCCACCACATTTGTAGATCAGATGACCAGTAGGGATAGATTTGCCCAAATCCATGTGTCCAATGATGACAATGTTGATGTGAGTCTTTTCCTTTCCCATTTTGGTTTAGGTTTAGTGGTGGTGTTCATGTCACCTGTGTTCTGGCAGCAAATCCATTGCCGAAAAGCTTTAATCAACTTCTTAATCCCACCACTTTCCTATAGACCCTCCCATTCAACCATACCAGTGTTTTCATGTTCCCCCATCATTTGCCATATGCACTATTCTGTTCCTCCAGCCAGAGACCCTTCCCCATATCTTCTCTGGAACAAACCTTATTCTTTCTTCTAGATCCATCTCAGCTCTTCTCTTGATAGTGACCATTTCAGCTTCAGGTTGGATATTCCCTCCCTTAATCTCACAATGCAGCTATCATCTGAACCTCAGCCATGCTACCTTGAAGTGCTTTTTAGCAATTTGTATTCATATCATTAATGAAGTTACTCTACAAATATTTACTGAGACCCCACTATGTACCATGCAATGGTGTGAGGGCTGAGGGTAGAGTAGTGAGCACAATTATTTGTTCTCATGGACTTTGCAGTCTCTATCTGGAGAGATAATCAGTAAATGACACTAGTAAAAAAAAAAAAATCCTCACAAATATCTGTATATTATAACACTCAGCATTTTAGCACCTGCCTTTGGCCCGGGGCATGATCCTGGCATCCCGGGAACAAGTCCCACATCGGGTTCCCTGCATGGAGCTTGCTTCTCCCTCTGCCTATGTCTCTGCCTCTCTCTCTCGCTCTCTGTGTGTCTCTCATGAATAAATAAATACAATCTTTGAAAAAAATAACAATCATGGTAGATGCATGCTAGAAATGAAGGATCTCATCTTAGAGACATAGGGAATAACTCCAACCCCATCCCCCACTCTGGTAAAGTGGTGTTTAAGCTGACGATCAATGACAGGCTAAAGTTTGCCAGGTCAGAGGTTTGGGACAGCTATTGAAGGTAAAAGCAATGGCCTAGGCAAAGGTCTAGAGGCAGAAAGAGCTAGGCTGACTGAAGTGATAGGAAGAAGTTGTAAACTCCCTGATGGCATTGCCCATCCCTGAAATTTCTTTGCATCCCACCACCACGCCCTGCTCTGTTCATAGTGGGTTCTTACTTGCCATTACATAGTGGTGTTGGTTACACTGGCATTTCTTGATCTGGAAATCAGGATATAATTTTCTATTCTGATCATTCTTTTTAAACTCTGGGAATAAGGAGATAAGATAATTTTTTAAAACCTACCCCTTCATCTCTTGACCAGGCACTGTTCTTCTCAGCAATGGAATTTCTTGGGAATCCAAGGCCCAAAGTAATTATTTCATTGTGTGAAATCCTAATTATAGTATATAAATAGATTTAATTTAATAGTTCTAAGAGAAGAAAGTACACTATTTGCAAATGGTTACCCAATAGGACATATTTCCTTTATTCAGCAAACTTTAGCAACAGCATTGTTTTAAAAGGAAGTGAGGAAAAATACTGAGAATACTTTTGGAGGGGTAGCACATATTCTCCCTGATAGTGATTATGCTAGGGAAGAGAAGCCATACTTATTTGAGAGTATTTTCTAAGGCCATCTATAGGAATAAGTAGTGTTCAATTAAAAAAAAAAAAAAAAAAAACAAAGTGCCAAAACCTGTATACTTACTGCAGTTGCGATTTATTTATTCCATAATAATTTATTCTTTGAAGAGATTACTTAAATATTTTTATATTGAGTGGCTCAGGGAAATAAAAATTCTGCCCAGTTTTATTTTTTATTTTTATTTTTTTAAGATTTTATTTATTCATGAGACACACAGAGAGAGAGAGAGGCAGAGAAGCAGGCTCCATGCAGAGAGCCCGACATGGGACTCGATCCCCGGTCTCTAGGATCACACCCTGGGCTGAAGACAGTGCTAAACCGCTGAGCCACCTGGGCTGCCCTCTGCCCAGTTTTATAATCAGTTATCGCTCAGCACCCATATTACATTGGACTTCTTGACATGTTTCTTAAACCCTTTGATAACTGCTCTGGGCAGTTAAATATGACTCTTGCACAATCTCAAAGCAAGGCATCATTTTCTCTTTCCAGTTTTAGTAAGGTTCACGCTAATCTTTTAGATTTCTAAAATCTAAAATCATTTAGATTTCTTTGTGCCTTCTCAGAAAGAATGTCTAATTCGTGTTGAAAACTTTACTTTTTTTTAAGATTTATTTATTTATGATAGACATAGAGAGAGAGGCAGAGACACAGGAGGAGAGAGAAGAAGCAGGCTCCATGCCGGGAGTCTGACATGGGACTCGATCCTGGGACTCCAGGATCACGCCCTGGGTCAAAGGCAGGTGCTAAAGCGCTGAGCCACCCAGAGATCCCCATGTTGAAAACTTTAAATGGATCACTTAGACGGTTTTGCTCATGGAGAAGGAAGCCTTTGATGGATCCAAACAAGAGGTTTTTCTCGAGACCTATGAATTCTGAGAAACTCAGGAAGGCTTTGGGAGTCACAGCCAAGAGTGATAATGAATGGGCTGTGACAGTTTACTGGGTGATGAATGCTTTGGAAGGCAGAGGAAGGAGCAACAGTTGTACTTGGGGGCCAAAGAGGATTTCAGAGAGGAAGCAACATTAAGGGAAATTTTGGAAGATAAATTTTATCAAGTGTACAAAGTAGATGAGGGCTGTCCCAAGCAAAGAGAACAGAATCACAGAAACATGAAAGAAGTGCTTAGAAAATTGCAATCATTTGGAAAGGGAGGAGTGCAGAGCAGATGTGGGGTAGGGTAGAGTAGGGTAGAAGGTAAGGATGGGAAGGAGTAGGATCAACTGGAGGAGCAAGACTGAAGGTGTGGAAACTAGCTAGAATACTGTAATAGTCCGTAATGGAGATGACAGGGACATGAATGAAGTAGTGGAAGTGGCAGGAAAAGAATAGAAAATATTAGGAAGGCTCTTAAGAAGTAAATCACAGTGTGGCAGTTGATTAGGTACAGAACATGGGGAAGGAGAAGTCTAGGATGGCATTTTTATCCACTTTGCCCTTAATGTGATTCTGCATCACTGTTTCTTAAAATCCAACATTAATTTATTCGATTAACATGTATTGGGGGTCTATTATGTGCTAGATGTCATACCAAACACAGAAGATACAAATTCATTTATTTAACATATTGCATTGGCCCCTGCTCTATGGTCAAGCACTGTTCTAGACTCTTAGAATCTAGCAATGAAGGAAGCACAAAATCTTTTGAGACAAGCAAAAAAAAAAAAAAAATACACAAAATGGAAGAGTAAATGTTTCTCTTTATTAACTTGACTGGAAGCAGGGGCCATGCCTTCTCAAACAGCTGCTTTGAAGTGACTAAGCGGGGACAGAATTTTTTATATTGTTAAAAGGAGTCAGTCTGTGAATAGGTAACTGAAATTCTGACAATAAAAACCAGAGCAAAATATCAAGCATCCTGGCATTCAAATGTTAGCAAAATAGGATGTTGGTGATATATGTGGGCATGTGAAAGAACAAAAAGACTTCCATAATTCCTCTCAGAAAGGTATAAATGATTATTTCTTAGTAATGTAACCATAATGTAGAACCAAGTGGAAGGGAAAAGCCAACATGAGACCGGAGAAATTTAAGATAGTTTTACAAAATACAGTCTTTCAAATTCTTGCTCTTATGAAATTACTTTTAGTGCATAAATAGATGATAAACAAAATGAGTCAGTACATTATGTAGTTTATTATAAGGTGATATGTTTTACAGAGAGAAATATAGAGCAGGGAATACAAATAAGACGTGCGAGTGTGTTCGCGCATGTGCACGCACATGCATGCTTGCGTGCCTGTGTACTATGTGAAGAAGGCTGATTAGGGAAGAACCACTGAGACAGTGACAGATGCAGCTAAGAAAGTGTGCCTATCTCCAAGAAACTCAGTGTCCTGGACAAATCAGGCAAGTGCTGTACCATTGTGAGGCATTCTGTATTAGGGGAATGCACAGAGTGTTATGGAAGCCCATGCATTGAGCACCTAACCCAGTTGGGATATGGGGGGATGGTTAAAGAAAGCATCTCAGATGACGTACCACCTTAGCTATAACCTGAAATTTGAGTGAGAGTTAGTTGGTGAGACAAAGGATGAAAGTTTTCAATCTAGGAAAAAGAAGCACCATATGCCAAGGTGTAAAGGTGTGATGGTTTGGAACTTTCAGGGAACTTCAGTAGCTGAGTATAATTGGAGAACAGGGTGTGTATGGAGGAATAACAGTAGTGAGGAAGGAAGGGCTGAACCATGGATGGAGTTGAACTTCACAACAAGGCATCTGGATTTTAAACTGAAGGCAATGTGTGTGCATGTGTGTGTGTGTATGATCACTGAAGGATTTTAAGTGCTAAAAGGATTTTAAGCAAACAAGTATTTGTTTTTAGAAAGATCAGGCTAATGGTATGATAAAAATGGATTAGAAGAAACTAGGGAGGAAAAGAATACTATGGAGTTAGGGGGACCAATTTAGAATGTCATCAGTACATTCAGGCAAGAAATGAGGAATGTCTGAAGAAGCCATAGGCAGGGTAATAGGTTGTAGGAGGCAAATCCAGGAGCTATTTAGATGATTTCTGTTGACAGCTCGGACTTTCAGGGCTAACCTCCATCTTCCCAACCTTTCCCTCAGGTGACCAAGGCTAAAAGCCCAGACAAACTCTTCTACTTAAAACCTCAGACCTAATGAATTGGTCTTCTTGTCTCTGATGTTACTCATGTAGCTGCTTAGGAACCACCGCCTCCTATATTTTATGGTGTAAATCATCCCCATTGAGCATGTACTGTGTGCAAGCATTTTGCAGAAGGATAGGAAAATGAGTAAAACATACTACTCACCCTTTGGAAGTTGAGTGGGAGGGGGAGACAGATGGGCGAACTGATAAATTCCATAAAGTATATTATGGCAAGGGTATAAGACACTGAGTAATAGAAAGTAGGTGCTCAGTAAATATTTGTGACTTCAAGGAATCAAAGACTGTGCTGTTGGAATATGAAGGAGAGATGCCAAACTTTGCTTGGGGAAGCTAGAGAAGGCTTCACAGAGAGAAAGACATTCAAACTGGGTCTTGAAGAATGAATATGTGGTTACCAGGGAGTATAGAATGGCATTCAATTAAGACATGCCTAGTCAGCTATGAAATTATTTTTCTTTTTAGAAATCCAGCTTCAGTCCACAACTATATTCTGTTACCTAAATTCAGCCTTCTGATTAGTCAGGAAGGAAATGATTTCATTCTGAAAGCAGAGACATAAATAATCACAGAAAACCAAAAATATAAATGCTTTTTATTCTGATTCTTCTGTTAATCTATAATTAACATTTAAAATAAAAATCCAGGGGGAAGCTAATTCTAATATTTGAAATGATTGAGGAAACAGATTGAGGAAAGTCTAGGGAAGGCCTACATCTTCTTTAAGCATCGATGAATAGGATGAGTTCAACCAAGAATCCCAAGTTCCATTTCATTCTACATCAGCCATGTCTTTCCTAAATGAGTCGAAAGTATTAAAACAGGCACTAAATTTCGGTAGCCCTGAAATGGTGCCAATTGCAGTCATGGAAATTCTTGCAGGCAACATGACCAGGCTAGCAGATGACATGAAAGAGTTGGGGATGACTAAAGCTTGAAGTTTCCACAGCTAGAAGTTCCCACATATTTCTTCTGTTTAGCTTCTTATCACACTTAAAATAGGGCAGAAATTCCAAACCAACAGCACCTCTCTGAGATAGCAATGAGAACCACTTGAGGCAAACATTTCATTCTGGTTAATACTGAATGAAGTCATAAAAGCTCTCTTTGAACTAGTTATAGTTTTGCATTTTCTAAAGATGTAATGTGAGACTTGGGTTTGTAGTAAGAATGTTAGTAACTAGTTCTCCAGCTACTGACCTTCAACCAGAGGTAACCCTTCCTGCCAGTGGCAAACAAAGTCAAAACTAAGTAACATTTGGGAAGGAGATAGCACACATAATTGCTATTTTTTGGGGACCTCTTTGGAAATACATCTTAAGTTTCTTTCTGTATTACCTACGCATTCTGGGAAAGGGCAAAGCAAGTAAGAGACCTAACTACTTACTGAGGCCTTGACTGTAGAATAGGCACCTGCCCTTTAGCTCTGAGGCCACAATGGTTTACCTCTGGTTCCTATTTCCCTACCAGATGGAATGCTTTCCTTCCCCCTCCAACCTCCTCCCAATTCCTTCTCCAACCCTCTAAGGCCAGGGTAAGCTCTACACCCTCCAGAGAGTTGGAGAACAGGAAGGGATAGGATGGGCCAAATATAAGAATGGCCCTGAACAGAAAGGAGACGGTTCTGCTCAGGAGGAGGGTGCCTTGGAGTACAGGAGTTTAAGTAATATAAATATAAGAAATATAAGTAGGAATAGAGCCAAATTCTGAAGGTCTTAAAAGCTGCACAAAGGAATTAAGACTTAATGTAGTGGACGATAGGAGCCGTTGTAGGTTCTTCAACAGGACCTCAACATGGTAAATTATGTATGTGTTTGAAAGATTGATCTGGCAGCATTGTAGAGAATAAATGAGACATGGAAGAAAGCAACTTGCAGATTGTAGCAATTTTTGAAATTTTTGCAGTTCTTCAATTCCAGCTGACCATGTGGTAACAATGAGAATGGGGAGGAAAGGAAATTAGGTTATTACCGCTCATTATCCAAATATCACTCCTTGAAAACATTGGTGGGGGGGGGGGATTGGGAAAATTGGGGTCTCATTAGGAATCTCAGAGAATAGCTAAACAAGTTTTCCGGTGAACAGTTGGGAAGGTAACATGATCCTCCAGTGTTCCATAACCTGCGTCATTTAAAAATGTCTGACTTCTCGCATTCTTGTCAGTGGAAGCCTAGACACGGTGCATAGAAGCCAGTATTTGTGGAATGCAGACTTTCCAAGTCAGAGAAGAAAACTTCAATCCAGAGGGAAATGAGATAGCTAGCATTTCTATGACAGAGAGCTATGCGTTGCAGAATCTGCTCTTACCTGGGGTGGGGTCCCAGTGCTGTCTCAGATGGCACTTGAAGGACACAAATAAAAAAGATAAGCCCTGCTAAGCAATATCTAAATTCTCTTCAGGTTTACATTTCTTTTGACATAGCCATAGGATTTTAAGCCCACTGTAGGTTATATTTTTTTAAAGAATTCTTAACATATTTTCTTAGGCCTCTGTCTTTACTTGTTGGATAAACACCAAATTAGAAGAGCAAATTTCCACATTTCATTCTTATTTTTATGCATCTCATATTCTTTATCCATGAACATATTCTATATTATAACAGCATGAGAATCTTCATCATTATTAAGCATAACAATTTCTACAGTACTCAATATTCCTTTTTCAAGCATAGTATGAAACCATCAACAGTGAAAGGCTGTATCATTCATGGTGAAAAATCAAGAGAAGGCCATTTTAGCATGCCTACTACAAAATTGTCATTGATTACCAAAATTCAACTTTGGTAGACTTTTTTAAAATCAAATTTTCTAACAAATTAAGGAACATTGATAACCTATATTTTGATGACACCCTTAATATCATTTCCTTCCTTTTATCCACAAACATTTGAGTGTCTCCTCTATTCAGTATACTTACTGTTAGTGAATGACAGCTTCAAAAGAAGAGGTGACATCCCTCTTGCACAAGGCTGATTTCAGTCCTGTGCTCTGGATCTCATTTCCTCCCATCTTCTCTGGGGTCCTCCAAGGATTAATTAATTAAATCCATTCAGTCATTTAAACAAACATTTATGAGACTCTATACACAGCCCTTTGCTAGGTCTGGGGTGTGCCACCGAGTGGGAGAAAACTGTGTTGGAGGAGGTCATCAAGAGGAGGATGTGACCTTTAGTTGCCTGAGAGTTGGACCTAGGTAATCAAAGGACCCTAACTTCTTCACCTGTCCTTGGAGTGTGCATTCTGCCTGCTTTCTTCACACTGATGCTGCCTCAAGGTCACAGCCTTAAGATAGTAAGATGTTGTTGAGACCATCTGGATGATATACATGACTGAACCCAGTTAAGGCCCCTGTTTAATCTCTGACAGGCAGGTGTGCAGATCTACTCATCCTGCAGCCTCCATGACAATCCTCAGAAGTTCACTTACTTACTTCTTACTACTTATGAGAGCTGCTATCTACCAATCTGGAATGGTCTGCCTCTTTCTTTGGTCTTTCCTTGCCCTCCCTGTATAGGGGCCAGTTTGCAAACCAACACATTACCTGCTTTCTGGTCCATCTTCTGCCCCTCCATATCAGCAGACTCCTCCTCAGCCCATAACTCAACCAGACCCCCCAACATGAAACGTAAACATCTATGTAGCCCTCCTTTGACATAGGCTTCCACTTTGCAGTCCTTATTCCATGACACTGTGTTCTCCTGTTCTGTTTTTCGCATTTCAGACAATTCCATCTTAGCCTTTTTGATGAATTCGTCTTTCTTAAGCAATGTTTTTGTTGTTGTTGCTGTTTTGTTTTGTTTTTAAACCCAAAGTTCCATCCTCAGCCTTTTCTCTGCTGGATTTGTACCTAATCCCTAAGTATTTCTTTCATGCCTTCAGCCTAGAATTCCCCTGAACTCCAGGCCCATATTTCTGGCTGTCTTCTCAGAACAGAGACATCAAAATATGGGGATCTCCAAATTCTTAATGTCTAACCATGCAACTCTCCTTCCCACCCTCTTATTTCTTATCAACCACTCAGTTACATGGGGCTGCCTCCTTCTCTGGACTGTATAGCTCTTATCATATTAGATCAGAGCAAGTTTACAGCAGGACAATCTTGGAGAATCTCTTTCTGTGACAGAGCTAATAATCCCAACCACACAGAGTTATTGTGAAGATTAAATGAAATAATAAATAACATATTACAGAATACCTGACCTGAAGCAGACACTCAGCATATATTTGTTTCTTCTTTTTCTTTTTCTCTCCTTTTCCTCCTTTCCCCATCAGACTGTGAGCAACCTGAGGACAGGGTCTGCAATTTCCTTATTTTTGATGAAGTGTAATTGTTTAGTGAATCACAGAATCTATATAATTAGGACCTTAAAAATAGACCCTTTAAATCCAGGTTTAAAAATCTTTGAGGCTGCCAGTCTTTTAGTCTTCTGTATTCCTACTGTCAGAAGTACAAAGAAGTACGAATTTAGGATAAATTCTGTACAGTCATTGCAGTAAATATTCATTAAGGGTTTTTCTGAGGGTGTATTTTCACTTGTTTTGGGAACAGACCACCTATGTAACCTCTACTAGTGTATTCAGAACACAATGCGCAGCCCACATTTCTAACATTCACCAGAATTCTCAATCTGCACATTGTGTGAGCCAAAGGATTTCATATCCTTAATTTTAATGAAGTCTTATATTTTCATCAATTTGCATTACTTCGGATGCCAAGGTATAAATTATTTTTGGTAAAATATCATTTTCCTGTGGGAGGAAAAATCAGAGCACTGAGGACTAAGAGCATACTTTTTTTTTTTTTTAAGAGCATACTTTCTTTATGAAGAATTATTTGTTGTATTTTAGCATTCATTATGACAATAGGGACAAGTGTGGCTGGATTGTGACCTTGCACTGAGAAAAAAATAATGATCCTAGATACCTCCAGCTTATAAGCAGATTTTATCTGATTACGCAGAGATCTATTTAGTGTTTTCCTAATTTAATTGTTGTATGGTATGTAGTGGTTATTTGTGTTCATCCGCTTTGAGCAAAAAGATCTACTTGTTTAAGAAGGCAGGCTGTAAGCTGGTGAGTTACAGAGCTTCCTTTGACAAAGAGAAAGTAGGTCCAGTAGAGAATTAGTGATAGTTGGGGGGCACATACAGTCAATAGCAAGGGCATGGAATGGAGCTTATAGCCTCAAAAGAAGCTAAAAGGAATAGGTCCAAAGCCTTGGGCAGCTTACAGGTCAGAAGTGCAAAAACTGAAAAGGACTACCCTGAGCTTTTTGCAGTTAAATGACTTGGAAAAGCCATTTAAACTTAGATTTTGTTTTGTTTTGTTTTCACTTGTCTTATGAGTTATTGTGTAGTTTATAAAAACAAACAAACATGTAAAGGTAAATTTTATTTGGTTACTCTAAATGAATTCAATATTGAAGTATTAATTGCATGAGGAAAATTTTTCTGTTTTTATTAGATTATTACTTGTTTATTTGTGGACTCTTGATTGAGAGTATCTTATGTGCCAGCCTCAGGATTTGATAATAACCTGCAGCTTTGCCTACAAGGAGGGGAGACACACGAACCAACACAGTGATTATATATATATATATATATATATATATATATATATATATCACCGACATTAGGGATAGGGAGAGGAATTGGTGTTTCCAGACAAAAGAAGCTGCATGTGCAAAGATCTGAGGAAGAGGCAGAAAAGAAAAAAAAAAAAAAACAGAGAGATTGATAAATTGAGATTGCAAGTCTTTCCTTCCTTCCATATTGAAGTGGGAGGAACATGTGGGCAGGACTGAGTGGGAGGACCCAGAGAAAAGGCTGGGATAGTAAGAGATAAGGAATGAAGGGCATGCCTGAAGGCCTTATAATCAGTAGAAAAAAATTTATCTTTATTCTGAGTTTAATGGAAAGTCACTTAAGAATGGTAAATGATGGATTAGATTTGCATTTTCTTAAGATTACTTTGGCTGCAGACTGTAGAATGGATGGGAGGGAAATGAGAGTGGAAGCTGAAGACCCAATGGAGAAAAGTAGCTTGAAAGAGAACAGTGGGATTAAGGGAGAAGTGACTGACTTCTAGATCTTAGTAGGTCTGATGGTCAGGATTTTGTGACTAAGGGCCACTGAGGCAATAGGAAGAGTCAGCATGGTAGATATAAGAGGGAACAGATTGGGGGGCATTGTCAGGAAGATGAAGAATTTAGTTTTAGGTTGCTGACTTTAGGTCAGGAGGTAGTTGAATTATAGGTTGGCTGAGAGTCATCAGCAGGAAAATGGAAATGAATTCCATGGGAGTGGGTATAATTATGTAGAATGAAAAGAAAAAAAAAGACCAATGGCAAATATCTGGGGGACACTAATAATTTAAGAGTCAAGGAAAAAAAAATGCAGAGAAAGGTATTGGAACGCAGTGACCAGAGGACTGCCTGGGGGAATATGGGGTTATAATGCAAGGAGAAGAGAGAGATTTGAGGTGGGGATGTTCAACCTCCCATCTCAGTGTGTCACATGCTGCAGGGAGTTCAGACAATGGAGCAACAGAGACTTGTCTACTGGACTTAATAACAAAAAAGTTGGTGACTGTCAGCACTACAATTTCAGTCAAAGGTGTATGTGAATGCAAAACCCAGACTGTGGTAAAAAAGGAGTGAACGAAGCCAAGAAGTGGAAGCAACTCTTTCAGAAAATCTAGATGATAGGAGGAAAAAGAGTGAGAGCTGGGATCCCAATTGCTGCCTTGGACAATTTGCATTGACTCACTCAAGGACCTTCTTAAAGACCAGCCTTTATTGACTGGATAATTTCCCTCCACAACTGCTCTGACTGTTCCTGGCAACCTTGGTCTCCTCCTAATTCCTGAGTGATGCTCCCAAGGTCTTATCATTTTTCCTACTTGCTCTCTCCCTCCTGAGTTAATTTAGGACAAGGGAGTCCCATCCAGAGAATAACAGTGTATTATAAGGAAATGAGCACTTTTAAAAGCACTGCTCTTCATATATGATGAGATTCTTTGGCTAAACTGTTGTGTCAAATCTGATATACTGAAAGTGGCATAAATGTGGGAACAGAGAGTGTTATTAAGATATTTTAGCTATATTTTAGAATAGAAGTAGTACTGAGAGTAAGAAAAAGCCATTCCATCACCAAAGCAAATCTAATCATTCTAAATGTTTTTTATCATGAGGTAGTGAGCTCTGTCACAAATGATTGGATCCTGCATACTGATTTCATAAATCAATTTCTTCCATCAATGCTTTCTCATGGCATTGTAATCATAAATCAAATTGTATGAAGAAGCTTTTGGAAGATTGGAACATAAATGTCCCCTTGAACTTTAGTTCTGCTGGGATTACAAGTCAGGACAGTTGTGAGTAGTCCAAGTACAGGAGAACAAGCTCACAGATGTTGCTGATTCTGAGCACAAGGTAGACAAGTCTCTAAGTGAGATGGCTTTTTGTCCCTGGGAAAAGTTGAAGAAGTCAGTGGAATCCATGGAGAAGAGGAAACTTTGCAATTAATGAAGGATAGCGTCCGAAGGAGGGGGGAGATCATGTGGTGGAACACATTATTCTCATAAGTTGGAAGGAACCCAAACCAGGAGGCAGCAAAATTTCTAAAAGGGAAAAGGAATTCAGGCAGAACTGTGGATTTCATTCAGCTCTGTAAGGGGTATAGGATAAACTGTCTGCACGGTCACTGAAGCAAAGAGTACAAATAAGCTTGAAATACTTTGATATTTATATGGAAGGGCTGATTGAGAGCCTCAATAGTACAGACAGAAAAATTTTAAGTCTCATAAATGCCAGGTTTATTGAACTGAATAGGATCCTTTTTCCCATTCTACAATTTGTTGGGTTCTTTGGCTTATTCCTACTTTCCTTGTGTCCTCATGAACATTTTCATGACATATGGTATGCCCTACTTTATCAAACTACTTCTCAATTCAAAAACTCAGTGATCCAAGCCATGGTTACCTATCTTCCAGTTTGACTTCTTTCCGCTCACTTTTCTAAGCAAGAGAATACTTGTTATAATTTCCATGATGAAATAGAACATTGGAACGATCCTTAGAAACCCTCCAATTCAAGTAGTTTCTATCAAATTTGTAGATGGTGCCTATGAAATCATTGTGGATCAGTTTTCCTCACAGGTTTAAGGGCCCTAAAGCTGGTCTTCTTCTGGGAGTAGAGTGAATTTGTTTTCTGCGTGGTTGGTCTTTCACTCCCTCATTCATTCTACAAATGTTACTAAGCCATCTTACGTGCCAAGAACTGGGGGAAAAAAGTAAGACTTTAAGGTTTGCAAAGCACTTTCAAATGTATTATTATTCCAACTCTAAAATAAATGTGTGAAGCAGATGATCATGTCATTCTCCTGCTTATGAGTGCTCAGCAGCAATCCCCAGCTATAAGATAATGCCTGAACCTAATATGGCATTAGATTTAAGCCCTGGCTGTCTGAAACTGTCTCCCACCAGTCCTTGGAAGTGCCATAACTAGCAATTTTGTCATCCCAGGGTCATCAGCAGGAGGCTTACCCTCAGATCCTCAGAAATGGAGGTGTATGGGGGTAAGATGGAAAGGAGTGACCTCTTCACATAAACTCTTTGCTCTTGATCTTGTATTTCAGGTTCCTTTTCTCTACCCAGTAAAAGTGCCCTGGAGGGTATCTAGCTACAGCCTCTAAGGTGCTGTTCAGAGACCAGGACACCAAGAATTAAGGTGTCATACCAGGAGTAGAAGGCTGAGACACTTTGAAAGGTGGTCCTGTGATGGTCTGCTTTCCTGCCTGTGTGTTATGTGCTAATGACGTGGAACACTATACAATTCCCAAACATGCTAAGTAAGCCCACTCAGACCTCCATGTCTTTGGACTCGGTGTTGCTACTGGAATACTTTCTTCAGCACCCATCCATGTAGCAAACAGCTGACTCAAGCATCCTCCACTTGGGAACAGACTTCCTTGTTTGTGTGTCTGCTGAACCTTACTTCCTTTAGAGCTAGTTTTACAACTACTAAGTTCTTTTTTTTTTTTTTTTTTTTTTTTTTACAACTACTAAGTTCTAATAGCAGTTTGTCTTCACTTGTAGTCATTCAGCTGAGTCTGGGTTGGCATGACACCATGCATTCATTTCTATTAAGTGAAAACAACCACCAAAACATTTGGAATTGGATAGCAAAAGCAAGTGGTTAATATTATTTTTAAGTTGCCAACCAGTTGTTTTCATACATATATCCTTTGTGTGAGTAAGGAGAGCATGTAGATCACATCAGTAGATGGAAGACAGAGCAAGAAGTCAATTCGCTGCGTAAGGAATCTTTTTTTTTTCCTGTTCTCTTTTCCTCCCACATAAATCTGTGAAAGCTTTGTCTTGGTTTATAGATTTGTTGGCTGAATCTGAGTGATTGAAATTATAGAGGTTCAATAACCATTTTTACTCTGTAATCTTCAGATGATCATCCTTTAGATAATAATTTAAAATTTAATTTGGAGGAAGATGGACTTCTTTGTAACTCAAATAGCATCTCCTCAGAAAAGTCTCACTTTCTACTCCTGTCTAAACTTTCAATCACATTTAATTCTTTCTATCTCCTTTTCCTACTTTATTTTTTCTCCTATTCACTTAAATTATCAAACCTACTATATATTTTACTTGTTTATCTTATTATTGTCTGTCCTTCATTAAAATGTAAATTTCTTGAAGGGTTTTTGTGTTTTGTTTACTTTTGGATCCCAAGAACAAAAAACAATGACTGGTATATAGGTGGTCAAGAAATATTTGCTAAATGAATGGACACCTTCTTTTCATCAGAAATGAATCTGCTGCAAGAAGGGGTACCCTGTGGCTCTTGCATGTTTGTCCCCATGCTCCCAGGCTGTCCATGGGTCTGAGATGTGTGTTCACACTCCAGAAGCAGGGCTCTTTCTTAGTATGCACAGGTTCAGCGTCAAGCACGTCAATGACAAAGGGGGCCATGTGGAACCTAGGTCCATAGTTAGGTAGGAGAACAACACCTGGTGCTCTTTTCTCCATTTTCACTGACCACGTGTTCATACTGGTCTGGGGCGTACTATAAACTTTAAATGTTTAGTTATTTCTTCCTCAACCTGCCTTTGTGAGTAAACATTTTCCCAAATATTTATATTAAAAATGGCTATTTCTGAATGAAAGGAAGAGAGGAGTAAAGCATAATAATGAAATTGTAGAACTTAAAGCCCAATTTCTTTTTAGTTGAAGCTTTGATTCTGCCACTTACTACTTTTGTGATTTCCTTAGTTTCCTCATCTGTAAAATGGGAATAAGAATGATACCTACCTCATAGAGTGTTATGAGTGAACACATAAAACTCTTAAAAGATTTTGACTCTGTAAGTGTTGGCTATTAATACTATGTATTATTCCTGCTTGAATAATGGCCTTGAACTAAACCAGTTTACTTTTATTACTAGTGGTAAACATGTTTAGATATTTTTAATTTTATTACAACTGATATTATAGTAAATGAATCTGGCATTTTATTTTTTAAAAAGATTTTATTTATTTATTCATGAGAGACACACAGAGAGAGGCAGAGACACAGGCAGAGGGAGAAGCAGGCTCTCTGCAGGAAGCCTAGATCCAGGCATTCCAGGATCACACCCTGAGCCAAAAGCAGAAGCCCAACCGCTGAGCCACCCAGGCGTCTCAAATCTGGCATTTTATTAACCAGTATTCCCTCTGGACTGGCATTTATGCATGTAGACCACAAAAATAATGTTTAGGGGCACATGGTTGGCTCAGTGGTTGAGCGTCTGCCTTTGGCTTAGGTTGTGATCCTGGGGTCCTGGGATCGAGACCCCCCCACATCAGGCTCTTCACAGGGAACCTACTTTTCCCTCTGCCTATGTCTTTGCCTCTGTGTGTGTGTGTCTCATGAATAAATAAATAAAATCTTTTTAAAAAAATTATGTTTATAATGTTATATGTCTGGGTCCCCGGGACATCTTGAATTATCTTCTGAATTATCAGGGTTACTACAGCTCTGGAGTTGAGTGAATTTTATGGTCAAAAGAAACTAGAAGCTACTTTTGTGAAAAGTAGTAATCCATAGGTAGCAATGTGCAAAAATGCTTTAATAAGTTTATATTCTTGAATGCAAGGGATAATTAGTATGAAGACTACTCTAAATATAAGGAAATAAGGACAGTCTGGAAATCAACAATATTCTGTGCAGCCAAACAGCTCATACTGGGAGTTCAGAGGTGCTGGTCAATTAGGCCAACGCTGGATGATTTGGGCAAATAGATAGAGGTGTCCATGTTGCTTGACTCATCTCAATCTGACTTTCCTAGATCATTCATTGGACTGTAACCACAAATCCCTCCAGCATATTTATTATGCTTCATAAATCAAATGGTGCTCACCAGCAGTTTTGGTTCTTGATCTCTCTACCATTATTGCTTGCATTATGACACATTACTCTGTCCCTAACATGCACAGTCCTTGGGAAGGGGATAGGCTGAAATAAGTAAATACTGCTGTTGAGTTCTTCCCTTCATGGGTCTTCACTGAGGTTGTGGGGAGAGACTCATATAGGGAGTAAATGAAAGCAGAATAGTAGAGGTTGAATAAAGAAGAATAGAAAAGAGATTAAATTCATGAAGGCTAGGAAAGTAGATGGTAAGCAGAAAAAAAAGGGGTGGGGGGATTTGAACCTTCAGGTGCCAAAAGTTCTAAATTATGTTTGCTTGATGTTTGCATAGACAGTATTTACTCACTACATAATGAGCAATATAGCGTCAGCTTACATACAATTTCTACTTAATCCTCACAACTTATAAGGAAATAACTAATCTCTTTAGGTTACTAAGATCTGGAGGCTCAGAAAAGTTGCCGATGGTCACAGAGGTAATATTTAGGGCTTAGGGATTTGAACAAAGCTCTGAATCCGTACCCTGTGTTCTGTGGCATGTAGAGTTAGTTAAATAAGGCAGGCAGGTAGTTGAGAAACTATTCAAAAATGTCACCTATTCACAAGAGGCTAGAATCATAAGGAATAAGCCATATAGTGCATAAAGAATGATAGCTTTCTCGGGAATGGATTTTTTAAAGGAGTAAAATTTTAAATGCTTTAATGCTTCAACTTTACTCAAGTATTAGAGTTTTATTGGAACATTAGTCACACATGATGTTGAAAATACTGGAATAAGAGTTATCATGGACTAAAAATGATTCAGAGAGTATAGCAAGGGCCAAATGGGGACAAGTAAAGGGAGGAGAGGAAGGGACTGGGAGAGGTGTGTGTGTGTGTGTGTGTGTGTGTGTGTGTGTGTGTATAAGAGAGAGATAGAGGAAAGGAGGAAAGGAGGTGAATGTGTGGTGGAGGAGGAAGGGAAGAGAGTTGTGTGCTAACACTAATTCTAAGCTAAGACCGTTTCCATGGCTAGAAGATGAGCAGATATGATATTTGTAGCAGGGAGAATAAGTCTCCACCCACTCCCATACCCCATCCAGGTTGGATCTGAATAGGGCTTTTTGTCTATCTCTAGCATATTTTCCACAAAACAGCTAGAGTAATATTTCTTAAACATAAATTCAATTATTTAATGGCTCTGCTTAAAATCCTTCTGTGGATTCCCACTGCACTCAGAATAAATCCCAAACTCTTACTATAACCTACCAAGCCTTACATGTTCCATCCTGGTGCACCTCTAACTCCCTTCTCTGCACCACAGCACTGTGACTTCTCTATTCCCATAAGCTGAGACATTTCCTGCCATAGGGCCTTTGTACATTCTACTTCTTTTGGGAGAATATTCTTCCCAACATACTTCAATATTTATGTATGATCTCATCAAAAAGGTCCTCCCCTACCACCCTATCTTAAATAACTTTCCCTTGTTGTCTATCATTTCACCATTTTATTCTCTTCCTAATGCTAACTGTAATTATGCATCTTGTTTATTCATTTGTTTTGTGTCTTTTTCACTAGATTGTAAGCTAGCTTGAGGGCACGTACCATATCTGCTTGCTATGTCCAGTGCCAAGGGACTTATGTCTCCTTACAGTGTTCAGCATGGCAAAGACCCTACTTCAAAATGGATCTTTTCTGAGATAAAGAAAAGCAGACAGTGCTTGCAATGCTTTGAGGAAGTCTTTATATAGTCATATGTGACTAGGGGGGTCAGTGAGCTCTGTTGCAACAAAAAAGGAGTGATTATTCCTTTGAAAAGGTGGACATATAGGCACAGTTTTAAAGTAGAAGGATGAGCATAGGAACTACTGTACTCTGCTTGCCATTAAAGGCAGGGTGAAATTGAGGTAAATGGACTCTGAAAATTGAGGTATGGTCTTTAAACCTCGAGAACTCTTGTTTGTTCATGGGAGTGCTGTATGTGTATGGAAGAAAGTGTATGTGCGTGAATTTCTCTGTGTTTGAGTCTATGTACATGCACACAGACACATGTGGGATTTAAGAGCTGCCCACTGGATAACCAGAAGAAAGAGAAGCACAGTTATTCTCTCACAGATGGAGAGATTCCAAGTCCTGGGAGACTTGGAGCTTCCCTTGAACTCCTCCCCCACAGCCTTCCCTCCAACACCCACCCACACTCACCCCCTCCACACACACACCCTTGGAGCATTCTACCCTGAGTAATGCAGGCTCTGGGAAATGTGGTACTAAAGGCTTGGTTCTCTGTGTTATACCACCTGGGATGGATCCTGGTGGACTTTCCAAAGCAGAGTGAGACCTGGCATTGACTTGAAGTGGCAGCCTCTCCAACAGGGAAAGGCAGACCTCAGGCAGAGCCAATTCTAGAAGCTGGCATTTCTCCCTGAGAATGTTTTTCTTTCTTTCTTTCTTCTTTCTTTCTTTCTTTCTTTCTTTCTTTCTTTCTTTCTTTCTTTCTTTCTTTCTTTCTCTTTCTTTCTTTCTTTCTTTCTTTCTTTCTTTCTTTCTTCTTTCTTTCTTTCTTTTTTTTTTTAAAGATTTTATTTGTGCATTTATTTTAGAGAGAGACTGTGTGCACATACCTGTGTGAGCAGGGGGAGGGCAGAGGGGAAAGAGGGGAAAGAATCCCAAGCAGATTTCATGCTGAGCTTGGAGCCCAACACAGGGCTCCTTTTCATGACCTTGAGATCATGACCTGAAACCAAAAGTTGGAGGCTTAACCGACTGAGCCACCCAGGCAGCCCAAGAATGATTCATTTTTTAGATGTGCTACTGTTGCCTTTGGATTGTGAGAACAATCTGGTATACTAATACAGTATAAAATGTCTTCTCTGATTTTATAAATCCCATCAGTTTGCCCCTAGTCCTCTAACCTCATCTGTTATATGTGCATGGTCTCATGAAAGTGGTGTTGTGAGAAAGAAGGGAGGTAACTTTCCTCATGTCCCTCTTATACTGAGCCGAGTATGATTGCGGCAGTTTTCCACTGAGGGGGGGTGGGCTGGAATTCAGTCTTACAGGAAAGTGAGTAAGATTGGGGTGGGAGATGCTGTGAGCTGCGCATGGAAGGGGAACTTAGCTTGGAGAAACAGCAATTGCTTAGGCAGTGGACGAGAGGTAAGACCTGTCTCCACAAATACCCTAGAGCAATATATGTGACCCTTCCTTTGCCACCATGTGTCACACTGATCATAAGCATCACCTGAGGTCCTTGTTACAACTATTAGTTCTCCAGCTCCACTCAGGAGGTCTGGGCTGTGGCCTGGGAACCAGGATATTTTCCAAGCATCCAAGTGAATCCTCTGATCAGGGAAGTATGGGACTCAGTGCTCCAAGGCTAGGGCACTCTTGCAGGGGCAGAGGGAAGCTGACATTGGGGTCACTCATTAGTGACCCTGCTTCAGAGAGGATTCTCTCTTCAGAGAGAATGACAGAAAAACCTCCTTAGGAGAGCAGATTGTAGACCACCTCACTGAACACAGTAAGAGAAGAACCAGAATTTCAATGGACTCTACTTCTTTATTTATAAACCAGTCTTCCAACCTTTCTGAACTTCTTAGACAACATAAATTCATCTCAAACTGTACAATCTTTTATCTTGGTCAACCTGACAAGTCCTAATTTTTATTCATGAATGTTGCTTCTAATTACATTGCTTAACCTGGAGAGCAAGAACCATTGCGGCAGTGGGGGGCAGGCAGGGGTATGCCTGCAGTTTTTAAAAAGCAGTTTTACTTTCAGAAGGAAAGAGTATAAAGTTACCCCTTAGAACACATTATACTCAGATTGTCCTATTGTGTGGCAAACTTGTTCCTTTATTATTATTTTTTAAATCACTGTATCCATATCCTTTCTTCCTTAATAACCAAAATAGCGCAAAATTATTAATCAAAAAGCAAAAGTGATAACACAGATGCCTCTGTAATTCTGTAGCTTTCACACAACTTTTAATTGGGAGTGTGTGAAAAATATATATACATTAGTACATACACATACATACACACACACACACACATATTGAGACACTGCTGATAATGATCTAAAATAGTGGAGTTCTTCTAGTCCAGCATTTATACTACATAACACTGCAACGCACTGCCATACTTTAAATGGCAGCAAAGGCAAATTTTTCACTAACTACACGTTTTAGGGCAGCAACTCTGTGCAGGTCTTACAGTGTCTGGGGACATTTTTGATATAAGTGGTCTGATTTAAGTGAAGCTTCTGGATTAAGAAAAAGAAACCTTTGGATCCTCATTACCAGTCCTCATCTCTCTTAGCATGTTAGCCTGACAAAGATATACCTTGTAAAAATGTTGAATTCTTTATTCTGTTTGAGTTACTAGAGAGTATCACCTGCACAGTCAATCCACAGGGTTTACTGAAGCTCCACTACTTAAGATTAGAAAATGTTTTGAACAAGAATGATCCAGTTGCCATGGGAAAACAGGGCATAGTGATGCAGTGGGCTCTGTAGGCTGACGAAGTTCAGTGTTTATGCTGTGGGCCATTTATTTTTAAAATTAAATTAAAATTCTTGCTCTGAAGAAGCTGTAGTTTATTTGCTTTGTTTTGTTTTTAGGGGAAACTTGATTTCTTCCATATTCCAAGTCTGTGCTCACATATATGCTTCATTTCATGGACAAAGCCCCCAAGCTCAGGGCATGGGCAACCACAGTATGGTGGCTCCCAGGATCACTAAGCTCCCAGCAGTGATATAACTTGACTGTCTATGATTTTTAATAAAAACATACATCCTAGAATTCTAATGCAAAGTCTTATGTTGACATAGAACAACTAATTATCAGAGACATGTAACATTCGTGGAGTATATAATAACATGTATATTAGTAATTTAGTCAAGTAAGTTTTGCAACCTAATGAGTGAACAAGCATCTGACATCTGGGAGCCTTAACAGAATTCTGCACTAAAATTATAAAGACTATGAAACTGAATAAAGGAACATGCTTACATGACTGCTAGGAGTTATTACTGCAGAAAACAGAACTAAGTGAATATTTTCCTTATGCTTAATTTCCACTAATGGAAAGTATAGATATAAAACTCCTTGGTGTCTCTTAGGGTGTTTCTCTTCGTAACAGCAATTATCACAAAGAATTATACAACTGTAGGGGTATTATGACTATAACATAAGTAGGAAAAAAAACCTCAAGAGGCAAAAATACATCACAGACTGCATCATAACGCATATTTGCCTTGCTATTAAAAGTTAAACTCTTCCAAAACTTTTCCATGACTTAATTCATCAATAAATGTGATTTTCATTTTTTATATTGAAAATAAAACATTTAGCATATTTTGCCTCCGGTTTTAGGAATATTATATATTAAATCTAAATTGACTCCTTTTTTTTTTTTTTTTAATTTGGTGTTTCCACTTTATCTTTTAAATATGGAGACTATCTTCTAAGGAGATCAGACTTAATTTTGCCAGTTTCTGCTAGCTTGGTTGGTGTCACGGTTTTGTAAGAGAAATGAAGCACAAGAGTCCATATTCAGCACCCACTGTGAGGCTGCCTCAGTTGAGTTCTACCTCAAGCGTCCAGCAGAGTGAAATGAACTGATATCCACCTTGAAGAGGTCCACTCCGACTTGTCAAGTGGTTTGTGTGAAATTCTGCCCCTTGAGGTTTGCACACATATCTCTGAGTCCGCATCAACTCCTACATTCACAAATGAAAAGCATCATGAATGGAACAAGAAATGAGGGGTGGAGGAGAAGAAATAGCTCTAATTGGTTGGAAAAGAAAGGGGTTATTTCTTTCATGAAGCAACTGCTTGATATGACACTTCCTGCAAGGGAAAACCTAGGCTGCTGCAGCATTCAGGAATCCTTCCATCATCTTCATGAGGAAAGGTTTGAGAAAGTGGACCTTTGAGAGGAAATACTACAGACTTCCAAGTTGGTGAAAGAACTTCCAGCATCGCTTGGATACTCCGGGTAGGAGGAGCTGGAGGAGATGATATTTTTGAGCCTCTGGAGGGCAATGATTAAAAGCAGAAGCAGAAATGCTAAAAGGCTGAGGAATATGGACACATAGATGTAGACATTTGACAGGTGGCCTGAGGAAGGGTCCACTGATGTGGAGAGGGATGTGGGAAATAGCTCAAGGAAAGTTCCATTCTCCACGTTACCCGAAAATACAGATGAAGAGTCAGGTTCAGACATCTTTATGGAGGATCAAAGAATGCACAAGTATGTTAAAAGTCAGTTTCACACAGGGGTTAAAAAGGACAGAATCAGCATTTTTTTTTTTTTTATGATCGCATCAGCAAAGATTGCAGGCAGTTAAATCAGCACAACAAAACTTCTTCGTTTTCCAACAAAGGCAGCAGGGGATCAGGTGTCCTTTGTCACTGTGAAAACAAACAAATAAGCAACAAAAGAACAGCTGAGTGCATTATTCACAAAATATCACATTTAAGTCTCGTTTCTAGTTTTCACTTCAAGCAGGGAAGAGAATGAAATTACTTCTCCAGAAACAGATAATGTTTATGTCATAATATTACAAATGATGATATAAAAATGAATTTTTATTTTATTTTACCTCCATAGTACCTAGGTGCCAGGATTCTCCAAGGAACTAAAATAAATAAAAAGGAAAATACATTTCTGATGTGCTCCATCTGCTGTGATTTCAACAGATGCTCCAAGTGGATACTCTGAGAATAGGACCCAAAAAGTCAGTGCCAAGTCTTCCTTCTCCAGAAAATTAACTCTGTACACCTCCAGCCCACGAGCACCTTCCCAGCCAGTATTTATCTCTACCACACTTTGAAGAATCACGCCACGCATGTAATGTAAGTTTGCTTTTTGTTGAGCATTTATAATTTGATTTGTTCAGAAAAATTCATCTTTTGAAATGAGGGGTCATTTCTTCATATTTCTTTTCATTCTTCCTGTGCACGTTCTGCATACTTCAGTACTGAGTAAAAAACTTCAGATTAATTTAGAAAAAAGATCAGATTCCCTCTGAATGGTAGAAAGTAAAAGGTTCCCTGTCAAGAGACGTAGGTTTGAGGCCTGAATTCCCCCTTACCTTTGGGGAGTTGGGCAAATGGCCTACATTTTCTGAGTTTCACTTTTCTCATCTGCAAAATGTATAGCATTTGCCCCATAATCTCACTATGTTTTTCAGGGATCAAGAAAATAGGCATGGAAGCACTTTGTAAATTGTAAAGAGTTGGGCCCAAAGAAAAGTTATGGTGTGTGTGTGTGTGTGTGTGTGTGTGTGTGTGTGTTAATGGGTGTGGAGAAGGAACAGTTTTCTCTCGGCCAGGAGGCAAAGAATGCTCTTCACCATATACTCCCTCCTAATGCGGTCCCTGTGAGGAACACCAGAAGCAAAGCAGACAGGTAGGTAGCGAGTGGGATACCACATGACTCCCCAGGCTTCCATTGTGGGTGCAATGTGTCTCAGACACCTTCTCCTCTATGACTGGAAAAGTCACAGCCGGTTTCTGCCTGGGCCTCCAGCCCACTTAAGTCCACCTGGGGGTGAGGAATACAGCCTGAGGGAGGATGATCCCTCCGGGCAGATGACTCAAGTCCAGAAAAGATGTTCTCCCTAGCTCTTTATGGCATTGGATCCTTTTGTTGTAAATTTTTAAATCTTCATGTATCAGAGGTAGTGAAATGCTAACATGAAAAGATCCACTCTGCCCCCCTGGCTTTCCCTTTCCCTAAACTCTACCCTGCACTTTGTCTTGAAAGCTTGCCTTTCCCTTCTGTTCTCCAGATCTAATTAAGTACTGATTCTTTGAGGGGTTGACATTGGCTGCTGTGGCCAGAGCTGAGCAGCATTAATGATCTCCGGAAAGGAGGAGACACTTCTGAGAAGGCTGTGATACCATGCAGGCTAATGATCTTAGTGAGTTCCTCAGAGTAGGCCACATACCGTGTCTTAGTAGTTCCTAAAATAATTTGACTCCTACTCCTCATTATGCTTTGCTTGGTGATTTTAATTCCATTAGGCTGCTACAAGCTCCTAACGATCCTTTAAAAAAAAAGAGAGAGAATCACAGTGGGACTCAAATGTGTCACACTGATTTGGCAATCCCTTGCCTTTTTATAGCATGTAAATGTCTTAGCCATTCATCTTTAGGGAAAATAGAGCTTCAGAGGCAACATGAAGTATAGGAAAGAAAACTAGGATAGAAACCTTATGGGCTGAATAGGAAGAAATATTCTTTGTTCTGGAAAGACCTCCCAAGTCTTCAGGAAGGAAACTGAGAGACAAAAAGCTAATTGATTTGACAAAAGAAACATCTCATTAGAAAATAAGCCAGGACTTTGGGCTTTTGCTTATCCCAATTCTTTATGCCATCTGGTCTCAATTTTCCTATCATTTGAGTTGTAAGGATTTTACATCCTCTCTTCCTAGCATAGGTGAAGGGACTATGCGTTTTGTGTTTCTCACAGACCCTTGGTAGAGCAGATAGAGTAGGAATTATTCTTCTCACTTTGTAGATGAGGAAACTGAGGCACAAAGATATGATTTGCTCAGGGTACACAGCTAGACAGTGACAGAGGAGGGACTAGACTCCATGCTTTAACTATGTTCTTAGTTTTCTCAACTGCAACGGAAAGAGGAAAATTATGAAGACTTGTGCCATTAGTTCCTATCTGCCACTTACCCTGAGCGAGCTCACAGTTTAGTCTTTTCAGTTTTCCCATTTGTGCAATAACGTTCACCTTTCCTACCTTGCCAAGAGGTCCTGAGGTAGGCTGTGAGAACATTCCATAACCATCCTTAGGAAATTATAAAAGGCTATCCCAAGTAAAGTCCCAGCAGACAGGTAATTCCTTCTGAATGCCTAGAAAGGCTAAAGGAACCTTCAAAGTCTCTGCTAGCCTTACATTTCTGTCATGTGCAGGTCACAGATTCAGCTGGAATTGGACTCACTACCCAAATCATTTTCTGGGGGTGGGGCCAGAGGTGCAGACAGCGTCACTAGCGTATCAGCAATTTAGAGACAGAGCTCATGACTGGCTACCAGATGACTTGTTAAAACAAAGGCATTTTGTTACATGTAAATATTCCAAGAATACATTTCATATCCTGAAGATCTCCTTCTTTCAGACAAAAGTCCCACTGTGAACTTCAGCTATCTATGGAATAGTTTATAGGACATGAGACTTAAGAATTTGGGGAAAGCACCTCATCTTCCAAGTGCTCTTGGTAGAATGGTGGACATGAACAAATGAAATCTTGTGTCACTATTTGACATTTCTCAATTAAATATATTCTCCTTTAAGTGTTCTCCCAGTATTTCAGATTTAATATCATTTCCAGAATACTTTGTAATTTTAAATGACAGATACAAAAATTTCATTTCACTGTTCTACTCTGAAACAACAGAACATATGCACCGTTAAAGATCATTTTAATTTGATGGCATTGATTCTTACTCTCTTATTGAAGTCTTCAAAATTGATAAATCCTTTTTCTCTCTGGTGAATGTTTTGATAGTCTATCTATAATGTTCAGGATGAAGCCAGTTGTATGTGTTCAGGACTTGTGACCATGTGAATGAGGTCAAAGGTAGCACTGTGAAAATGAAATCGAACAAGTATGTTTCAAGATGATGCGTCTTGGGCTGTTTCTCCGCAAACAGATCAGGTTTAAAGAAAAGAAGAGAGAGACTTCATCTTAAGTGTGTAGCCTTGACCTGTCTCAGGGCAGCACCAGCGTACTGTCATTTTGGTGGCGCCTAAAGCCACATGGGCATTATGATGCTTCTTTTCTGAGCCATCCTCAGAATGTGACTTTGGGGAAAGGAAAATGAGACAGCTGGATCATAACATTATAAATGAAGATCTGTGTAAATGCTCTGGTTCATAGCTTCTTTCCCTTTGTCTCTTGTAATAAAAATCTGTGCTGGGAAGAAATCTGCAAAAGGCAGTCAGTCACCGATGGAAGTGAGGAAGAGTGGAACTGTAATGTCATTATGAGCCCAGTGAGGTGGGGAGATGGAGAGACAGCAGATAACAGACAGACCTGAGGGTCTCTGGTTCCATGACACTCAGCAGCATGCCTCTGTGCCTCCTCTGGAAGGATGGAAGCTTTCCTTCCCACGGAGTGATTATGAGAATCATAAAGTTTTAGACGAACAAAAACGTACACTCTGACATGTACCTTCATGCCTGGTAAAAAGAAAAAGAGCCAACAGACCCCAATCTCTGAGTCTGCTCACACAATTAATCAGTGAGAGACCTCTGGTGGCCAGCAGGAGGGCGAAGCCTAGGCCATGGCTTTGACTTCTGTAAAATAATGGCTATGGAACTCAGCCTACAGTCAGCCTCAAATCTGGCACTGCAATTTCTGAGTTTCTGAACTTTATTCAAATACATGTCTATGGGAGTAACAACTATTTGAGAGGTTTTTTGTTGTAGAAAACTGGGATAAGATGCTTTGTTGCTTTGCAGATATAAAGAGTGCCCTGGCTGTTAGGATGTCGAATCAAAATTTTATCATTATCAAGTCCTGCTATGTCATTCTCCAAAAGGCAGTCCTCTCAAACCATTAGTAACGATTTGATAGATTTGATAAAGTATTAACATGACATGGCAAAATGCCTGTTTCTGTCTACAAATACAAACTTTGATATTATAATGTAATGATATACTGGATCTCTTTCTCTATAGAACACATAGAAACTACCATTTCCAAAACCGAGTAGCGACCTTATCATGTTGAAGCAAAGCTGTTTTCAGTTCTACTTAGAAAATAGTATGCTTTGTATGAGACCTAGAGCCATTCTCTCCCATTTGCACAATTATCTTCTCTCTTAATGCTTTTTCTTTGGCTGATGGCCTTTTAGGTCATGTTAGATGAGAGAAGGTTGGTGCTGACATACATACTCCCCATCTACTCTTTCCTAAATATAAATTGTCACTTGCAGTCAATGGCAAACACTTACCCACTGGACTCGCTATAATGCAAATAAAGTTTATTACCTTATGTGCTATCCTTATTCAAAGATGATTCATCCATCCATATATCTGATAACTGTTCTTACTTATTGGTATACTGTTTTAGGAGGGTAGAATTGTATGTGAATTCTGTTTCTGGTTCCATGTAACTATCCAATAAAAAAATAAAATTAAGTAAGGAAATAAACTGAGTCTTTCTCTTATCAAATATTGAATCAGAGTACCATCTTATGAGACGAAATGTAGATGAAGAGTCTGAATAATACACTGGAATTCATGGATCTAAACTGGATAATGTAAGACAAAAATTTAAAACTAACATTTCTCTTTACCCACTGTTCAAATGAATGATCAGAAAACAGAGAGTTTTTTCATAGTACTTTGGTAAAAACTTTTTAAAAATGACAAAGTAATAGTTTCATATCAGATAAAAATTTATTTTAAAATATTTTAATAATTGATTTCTAGGATAGGTCATTAAGTTGCTTTGGATTCAGACCAGTCTCCTGTATTTTTCTACCCTGGTGATGACTTTTGTCTATTTGGATTACTTTTGGGCTCAGTAAAAGACTTCCTTAGCAAAAAAAATATACTCAGAATACTTTTAAGCTAGATCAGGGCAGCCCTGATGGCACAGCGGTTTAGCGCCGCCTGCAGCCCAGGGCGTGATCCTGGAGTCCCGGGATCGAGTCCCATGTCGGGCTCTCTGCATGGGGCCTGCTTCTCCCTCTGCCTGTGTCTCTGCCTCTCTCTCTCTCCCTCTGCATCTCTATGAATAAATAAATAAATCTAAAAAAAAAAAAAAAAAGCTAGATCAATTATTTTTGTCCTAATTTCTTTAAAAATTAGTTATCCACATAAAGTACAATTTACAATATATTCAGAATATACCTTTCTTAATAGATAAAATGATGTACTGAGTGAAGTTAAAAAAACACACACAAGGGATCCCTGGGTGGCACAGCGGTTTAGCGCCTGCCTTTGGCCCAGGGTGCGATCCTGGAGACCCGGGATCGAATCCCACGTCGGGCTTCCGGTGCATGGAGCCTGCTTCTCCCTCTGCCTATGTCTCTGCCTCTCTTTCTCTGTGCGTGTGTGACTATCATAAATAAATAAAAAAATTAAAAAAAAAAAACCACACACACACAAGAAAGTATTTCAAAAAGGGATATGAACGTGACTATTTGACCATCCTCCTTGTACAACCTCACATGTAATTGTAGATAAGACCTCTCTTGCATTTATATATCACTGCTTTCCTGGAAAAATCAAAGTATTATTCTTAATAAATTGGTGTTATATTTATATTCCATTTGAAGATTTTATGTCCAAAACACTGCCTTAGTAAGAATGATTATTTAAGAATGACACTCCTTTAGAATAAGATAATTTAAATGGATAATTTCCTGTTAAAAACATAGGTCAAATACAAAGCCACGGTCTAGGGGTAGCATTTTCATGATTCTTTTATGACGTTTAGAGAAGACCAGGGAGGGCTCTGTCCTACCTTTTGGGGATACTGGACCCCTCTTGGCTAACATTATTAGTCTAAATCAAAATGAGAAAAGTAGCAGCTTGAAGGCTGAAGGAAGCAGGAGCTGTTTAAGCAGCAGCAAAACAATGAAAGTTTCTTTTAGGGAGGAGAGAAAAGGTCACTGGTTTAAACACTTGATTTAAAGAAAAAGCAAATAGCCAGAGGAATAATGACTTGAAGATCATAGGCAAGGTCAAAATGAATCAGTGGGAAGAAAGAAGGTAAGAAGACTGGCCTTTCAAGATGTTAAAGTATTTTTAGTAAGGGCTTTCAGGTCATTTCTCTCCCTCCACCCAGATCTGATCATTTCCAGTATTTTAGAAATATAATACGAAAAACATTTGTTTTGGAGCAGCTAGAATTGGTTAAATCAGAGCATTAGTATACCAAAAAAATCTGACTTACTTTAGTAAGTCTAGATACATTTAAAAAAATTCTCATTAAACTATGCTCTGGTAGAAGAATGGAATGGTGTTTTCCCCTTTTCCACTGTCTCTCATTCTCCCTCTAGAATTAAAATAATTTATATCCAATATATTTTTGGTCTAATCAGAAATTGCTCATAACAGTCCCTTTATACAGTATGACACTGGGAAAGAGTTTGTTCTTATAAATGTAATTTTGTGATTGTCACAATTTTCTTTAAACCTTCACATTGTAGACCTCTAGGTATCTCCAGTCTACTCTCTCAGGCTCCAGGGAACTTTGGGTTCCTCTAAAGCTGCTTTAAGAGAACAGGGTAGAGCTTGGAAATTTGGTTTCTCAACAGCCATTTGATGAAGTCCACTCTAAATCTAAGCAGATTCCTCAGAAGTGGGCAGCCATGGGCCATAATGCCCCTCACAATAATCAGAGGAAAACATGATATTATATTACTCCCTAACAATATTTTTATTTCTACTGCTGCCTTCCTGTTTAAATACATGTATTCCTCACTTCATAGCTCATTGTCATCACTGATTCCTCTTTATCTTGATTTCTCATTCCAGTTCCTTCCATCTCCTATGGGTATCCAAGCTAATGTGTTTAATGAGGACCTTTCTGTTTGCATGTTTCTATAAATGCCTGTCATTGTTTTGTATACATTTTCTTGTAACTTCTTCTCATCTCATAAACTTCCAATTTATAAGAATGGATATATAGTAAATATTTCATTCATTCCATAAATTAAACTCCAAGCTTCATCTCTACTTAAAATATCTTGATAATTGAGGGAGGGAAGAGAGGAATATAAATTATATGATGTATCCAATTCTCTATTTTTGCACACAGGAATATGTCAAAGACTAATAGCCATCCTCTATTCATAAAATCACATGCACAAATACAGTTTAAAAAAATAGTGATGACATAGTTTGTCTGAAAAGAACTTCAGTGTTAGCAAATTAATTAAGCAAGCCCCTATTCATGTCTATCTTTATTGACAACTACAGTCATGTATTTGTTTCAGCTAAGGTGCTTTATAGTTTATTCCTTAAAAATAGATTGGAATATCACAAATGTATATAAATGTTTTAGGTCTTGCATTTTAAGTCTGCAGCTCACAAAGTTTTCTATGTGATGACATTTTTAATCAAGGCACAGCATTTACTTGAATTAATGAACCATTGTCCCTCATAATATAACTACAAATAGAACCTTAGTTGATTACATAGTGTGTGAATTACCCATCTCTTCTGGGTATTAGCCCAGTGTTTAGCATAATATATGTAGGAATTTTGCTAAATAAGTTGTCTTGTTTTTTCAGTCTTCAATGGCTGACAGTCAAAGTATGATGATGCTTTCCACAGTAAAGTGGATATTTTAGAAAGAATGAGTAGTAATTGGCAGCTTAGGCAGGCTGTTTTGGATACATCCAGTTTTGGCCATATTACATGATTTAGGAGTCAAATGAATACTAAGAAAAAGAAATAGAAGGCCGATTTCAAGATCTAGCCCCTTAATGCAGTGCCAGATCCTTGGACCAATTAAAAGAAAAAACAGCTTCATTATAAAGGACATTATTAGGACAACTGGGAAAATCTAAATATAGACTGCACATTAGATAACTGTATTAGGTAAAATTAAATTCTCTAAGTTGGATATAGGAGAATGTTACTATTAGCAAATGCATGTCAAACTTTGTGGCCATAAATGTCATGTCAGCAACTAACACTCAGCTATTTCAGCCAAAAGAAAAAAACAGTACACACATTTATATATACATACAGAAAGATGATGAAGTAAATATGTCAAAATGTTAACAATTGGTTAAACTAGTAAAAGAATATATAAATGTCTATTACTATTTTTACAACTTTTCAATAGATTTGGAATTTCTCAGCATATGAGTTGGGGAAAAAATGACTTATCCCTGAAGATATTAAGAAAATATGCTTTGGGTGCTGGGGTGGTTCAGTTAAGTGTCTAATTTTTGGTTTTGGCTCAGGTCATGATCTCAGGGTCATAAGATGGAGTCCTGCTTTGGGCTCTGCACTCTCTTCCTCTCCTCTGCCCACCCCCCACATAGACTCTCTCTCAAATAAACACATAAATAAATCTAAGAAAAGAAAATATGCTTGGCATAATATGCAGTAAATCAGCTAAAATGTTAGAAGCTTCTAAAGAAACACAATGATAGAACCTGGTTCTTCAAAGGAAGCTTTCCAATTGCATTAGAAAAGCTCAATTATTTGCTGCTATCATGAGCTCCTTATGCCCAATTAGCCATGGGTACTAGAAGTGAAGCATGAGAGGATGAGTTAGAGGAAATTTAATATGCCCAGGAAACTGGATCCATGGTGGTGGGAGATGCTGCCTAAAGACCAGGAATGGTGACTCGCTAGCCAGCCTAACTCATGACTTCACTGCTGCTATCAACCACTGGTCTGAAACTCAGTCTGGACCTCCAGAATCATGGAATCTAATTATGTTCATCTTATATCATCAAGTCATCTTCAGAAGCGGCCACAGATATCTCTCCTATAGTGTAAACACCCAAAGATAAGGACTTTGGAGGTATACTGGGTCAAAAGAGAATAGTTTTCTTTTCCCTTTTTTTTTGTTTTTAATTGAGATATAATTGACATATAACATTATATTAGTTTCAGGTTAAATAAATAGGTTCTGATACCAGTTCCAACTTGTGAGGTGGGACTGGGAGCCATTCTCTACACCAACAAGCAATTCTAGGAACATTAGCTGAGTGCCCTACAATTCAACTAAATTTTAATACTATCTATTGAGAGATAGCATCAGATGCCATAAGGTCAAGGGTTCGATCCTACAAGATCCTCCCACACAACATACACACTTCAGACATCAATCCTAAGCCCAGGTTGTTACCTGTGTTTCTGACTGGCAATAAATCAGAGGTTCCCAAGCCCCTCTCTCAGGTTCAATTAAATTGCTAGGGTAGCTCGCAGAACTCAGAGAAACATTTTACTCATTAGGTTACCGGTATATTATAAAAAGATATAACTCAGGAATAACCAGACAGAGGAGATGCATAGGGCAAGCGATGGGGAAAGGGCATAGAGCTTCTCTGCTAAGTATGCCATTCTCCCAGCATGTCCATGTTCTAAGCTTACCCAGAAGCTCTCTGAACTCTGTCCTTTTGTTTTTTTTACATAGGCATATTTGATTAAATCATCAATGACTGGAGATTGATTCAACCTCTTGCCCTTCTCTCCTTCCCTTCCCTTGAACTGAAAGCTCCAACCCTCTAATTACAGGGGTGGGTTCCTTTAGTAACCAGCCCCCAACCATTAGGTGTGGTTCAAGAGTCACCTCATTAACATAACAAAAGACACCTTTGTGGCATTCATCATGTAGGAAATTTCTAGGGTGCCAGAAATGGGGAGGAAGACCAAATATATATTTATTATAAATCACAGTATTACATAGGTGCACACCACAATGATTTGATATTTGTGTATGTTGCAAAATGATCACCACACTAAATCTAGTTAACATCTATCACCTCACATAGTTTTTTTTTCTTGTGATGAGAACTTTTAAGATCTATTCTTTTAGCAACTTCCAATAAATAATACAGTATTATTGACTATAGTCACTATTCTGTACCCTTTATCCCCATGACTTATTTAATATGCAACTGGAAGTTTGTACCTTTTGAACACCTTCACCTATTTCACCCAGCCCCCCACCACCGGCCTCCAGCAACCACTACTAGTCTGTTCCCCCTGTCTCACTTTAGGTTTGTTTTGTTAAGATTCCACATATAAGTGACATCTATGGTATTTGTATTTCTCTGACTTATTTTACTTAGCATAATGCCCTCAGGTGCAAGAAAGAGTAGTTTTCTAACAAAGACAAATGAGTTGGACTCCTGGGAAGCCCAGTGGGAGCCCACAGTAGTCAGTGAGGCCCAGATTCTACACAGGGACTGCAGGAAACAATAGCAGCAAAGAAACTTAAGTACAAGTGGGAGACTCTTTAGGCAGCAAATGTCAAACAGGCTTCAAACAGTAAGTTCCACAGATCAAAGAACTCCTACTCCTTACAACTCTTAACCCAGCCGCCACTTCCCTGATCACCCTGTTTTGGTGAGTCCTCCAGGGTGGCAAGATGCTAAGTCTGACCACAAGAACCCTCTTATAGTCCAGGATCTATGTTTTTTGAAATAGGAGCCAATAAACAATTTAGAAATTGAATCATCATGCAAAATGCAGCTACAAATGAAAAAATAGAGGATACTGATATTAATGGTGCTTTTGCCAGTCATCATCAATCATATGACTGCAAATATAGCTAGGTACCCTAAAATGATGAGTACTAGATGAGTCAGATTTTAGACAGAGGTTACATAAAACACCAATCCTATAAGGAGACAAAGTCCTCTCTTATGGCTCTGAAATTATTCATCTACCAGGATTTCCAGGTATACCAGGGAGGGCAGGGGACAGAAAAGGACATTATGTCCTTCATCAGGAGAGCATGTTCCCATGTGGGATTTCCCATGGTCCTGCTAATTCTTGGTGTGAACCAAAGAGCAGAGCTTGTCTCAATGCTCTCTCTTTTTGTTTGTCTCTCTCTCAGGCAGTACAGTGAACTCAAACGTCTGGCTAACAAAGAAAATGTCTACATGTTCCTCGTAACATGGAACAAAATGATATGGCAGGCTATCAAGTGTGGGAGGAAATCAAGTCCTCAGCAGCTTGTTGTCATTTTAGATAACTCAAGACGAGAATCTGTCAGAGACAATAGGGAAGCAATAAACAAGTGTAGGCTCAAATTCTCCCAAAATGTGTTAAACTTAAAAATGTAAGGAGGTGGGGGCGCCTGAGTGGCTCAGTCAGTTATGCATCATCCAACTTTGATTTCAGCTCAGGTCATGTTTTCAGGGTCCTGATATGGAGCCCCACATTGGGCTTTGCACTCAGCAGGGAGTCAGCTTCAGATTCTTGCTTTCCCTCTCCCTCTGCCCACCCCCAACCCTGCACTCTCTCTCCCTCCTTCTCAAATAAATAGAATCTTCAAAAAATATATATATAAGGAGGTAAAATTGAAAAAAAAACAACTAGGAATTACTTAAAAACAGATCACTGAAATAGTTATGTATTCTTTTAAAAATATAAATAAATATGGTTTTATTCAAGGAAACCATGAGTATCTTTTAAATGAGATTTAACTGGCTTTGTCCTTTATCAGAATGGAGCTCTGTACTTTACCCTTAAGGTGGTAGGCTCTGTGTTTTTTATTCACTTGTCGGAATAGCTTTGGTCAGAAACACATGTTCACACGTCACTCACTACTCTTATATCTAGTTCTCTTTTATTTCAATGGTGTGGGCTGGGATGTAGGGGGTAATCTTGCCAGAAAAGTTGTGGAAAGTAGAGGGAAAGAAAGAAGGTGAGAGAAACGTCCCTGTATCATTGTGGAATGGGAACATCTTCAGAACATCATAGGCAGAAGGTACACCCAGGATATTATGTAGGAGAATGTCCAGCACAATAGTTTGGGAAAACAGTAATATCAACATGAACGACAGTGGCCAATATTTGTTAAATAAAAGCATATACTAATTTTACATGTGTGTTCATGTGCACACACGGTGCATGTGTATTTTTTCTAATCTTCACAGGTCTTTAAGATAGTTATTATTATCCTTCACCTTTCTTTAACAGAAGAGAAAATTAAGGATCAGAGAATTTAAAAGATTACCCCAAAGTCATCCAGCCACTTAGAGGCAGGACTGGAATTCAAATCTATATCCCTATGTCTCCAGATGCTCCATGCTCATTACATCTCTTCTCTCTGGGGAGCCTGAGGTTAAATGAGAGATAATTTCAAGACTTGTGGCCATACGTGCTGTTCGTGTGTTTCTGCTGTTTCTTCTTCCTTCCAGGCATGTTGTAAGATTGTATGTTTCCATCCCCTGTGTTTTGGCTGATGAAATTTGGGAAAAGTGACATGTCATTCTGTGTAGAAAATGTAAGAAATATAAGTGTGAGATGCAATAACTGTATATTAAGTATGGGGCAGCTTCTGTCCCAGGTAAACTGGGTGAGCACCTTCATTCCTTGCTGGCCTTTTTAATACTTAGTGTAAAAACTGAATGCACTTGTTGTTTTAAGCCATAATCTATCTTCTACTGACTAAGATCTTACTGTACTATGACAGCAGAGGTTATGCTGGATATTCAAGAAACTGACTATAAAGAAATCAAATTCTGAATATAATTGAGAGTTGCATGAATTGTCTATGTGATATATTAAAACCCCCTTATAGCACTGGTGAGAAAGAAGGTTGTAGAGGACATTTTGATTAGCTTTAATTCATGTAAGAGTGAGGTTTAAAGAGATGAGAATTAGCCACTGGTATAGTCAAAACATATTGCCTAAAAGCCAGGGCATGATGTACACTACTGTATAAGGATAGTCCTGAGCAGCTGTCACTTAACATACACAACTTCAAGCGGGAATAGGTGAGAGATAGTAAAGATATTAAGACTAACTCGTTACTCCTAATGGGAAAAAACAAGCAGTACTGTTCTATTATACAAGTAATGGACAGTGGTATTGCCTTTGGTTAAGAAAAACTATATTTTTTAATGCATTCATTTATTTATTCAACAAATACTTGTTAACTATGTATAGGAAGGTGATAAAATATCATCTTATATGCAAGAGTCTATTGCCCATACAATTTTTATAGTGACCATCTTGAGTAAGAAATCTAAAAGACCTTTCCTATATTATCTGTGTTATATTATATGTTTATTTTTATCTGGCCACGTGCTGCCTTTCCAGTCTCAATTTTTTTCCCATCGTTCTTAAGATTGGTGGTCCAAGTAAATCAAACTATTCTTGATTTTTCATAGTTTTATTTTTTAAAATATGTATGCTTAATCCTTATATTTGCACATGTCTTTCTTGCTAATTCCACCCAAAACCCAGTTTGCTGATTGATTCTTCAAGACTTCACTCAAACTTTCCCTCCTCTGTCTCATCTAGTTATTCACTCATAATACAAATCCCCACCTACTTTCTCTACACAAATTCTGGATCTTTCTTCTGTATCCTTGTGATAATTTCTGTATCTCTTTACACTAGCATTTCTCACATTTTATTATACTTCTTATATTTGTTTACCCGTTGGCCTAAAGCTTTGATGGGCTATGAACTCCTAAAACAGAGGACTACCATTTTACTCATCTTTACAACCATGAACCAGCACAGTGTCTATTTATATAAAGATGCTCAATAAGCATCTGTAGGACAGTTGCATGAATAAAAGAGTAAAGGAATGAAGAAATTTAAAGCTTCTGGGAGAGGTATTCCATGTTTGTTTTATTTTGGAATGCAACATAATATTTATTGAATGAATGAATAAATGATCTCATATAAAATCATATCAATTACTCAAAGTACTCAATATTAAAGAATAATTGTGAACACACCCTAAATTTTATAAGTATTTTAATTATGGCAATAAAATGTATCATTTTAGGTTCCAGAGCAAACTCAGCATACTTTTTATCAAGCAGTTGCCTCTTTCAACAAAAATTTTATTTAGTCAAGTATCTACTGGGATAACCAAGGAAAGGATACAAGAATCCACTATAAATATTAAATTCACTACTGTGAACATAGCTGAGGAGTTGTAACAAATGTATTCTGAAGAGCACAATAAAAATTACAAGAGTTTACCATAGTGAGTCAATGAAGACCTGACTGGATGTGAAACAGAATACATTGTTTTGTTTTTTAAGATTTTATTTATTTATTTGAGAGGGGGTGGACAGAGACTGTAAGCAGGGGGAAGGAGAAGGACAAGAAGACTCTGTGCTAAGCATAGAGCCTGACGTGGGGCTTGATATCAGGACCCTGAACCTAAATCAAGAGTCAGGTGATCAACTGACTGAGCCACCCAGGTACCCCAGAATACATTGTTTTTAATTTCAAATGTTCTTTAAGTTAAACTTCATGATAATCCCATCCTTTGAAAATTACTAAATCCCTTATAATCACAACCCTTAGCACTGTGTTCATCTGGGGAGATAAAAAGGGTCAAGGACAATACCCAATTTCCAATACCCACAGAGGAAGGCTATTATAATTCAGTACATTCAGGAACATTATATGCCATGTACTCTGTTAGTCACTTGATCTCAAGGATTAATTCACCCTCACCTCCAAAAAAAAAAAACAAAACAAAATCAAAACAGAACAAAAAACAAAATTCAATAGAAAATCAGCACAGAAAGGGGAAATGTTTATATTTTTATAAATTTCACAATTTAACTACAAAGCTCCACACTGGAGATCATTGCTACTCAAAGTAGCCACATGCCTCCCTTAGGAATTATGTGGGTTATGAGTCCTTGTGAGATGAGGAACTTGTAAAGCACTGCTTCCTGCATCCAGAATGTCTTGCTTTAAAAAAAAAAAAAAAAAAAAAAAATCAGCTAAACTACAAAGTGTGCTTAGTGCTTTATTTGATTTATATTCTGGCTCAAGTTCCATATCTCAGGGTGAGTAACTAACAATTCAAGGGCTGGCATTAATTAGGTACATGGACTGTATGCACTTCATTTAGATCATAGCCATGGTGTTGTGAGCAGTGATATCCTAAGCAGTATGGTGCTAGGAAACTAATCCAGACCTCAGCTTCCTGGAAAAATAATAAAAGCAATAAAAACACATGAGCACAAAAGATGCAAACTTTTTTCTTTTCATTTGTTCTGGAACTGATTTAAAATATTTATCATGTATCTAAGTTATTCCTTCTTTTCCTATGGCCTCTCTCAATATTAACTTTCCTCTATTTAAAAAAAAAAAAAAAAAAGTAAACAATACCAAAACAAAAATCAACCAAGCAACCACAAAAGGAAATCATTTTTCATAGAATTGGGTAGCTATAAGTCCTTAAATATCAGAAAACTGAAGTCTCCAAAAGTTAAGTAAATTAAATTTTGAAGGTCATTGTTTATATGCCTTCTGGAAAACGATGGCAGAAGGAGATAGCTGGTGATTGAAATCACAAATGAGGAACCCAGAATTCTTTTTCTGGCTCCAAATCTACTCTAGATTCAGAGCTAAGCCAGGTGGCCAACAAGAAATTAGATGAAAAACATGTTATTTGGTTTCTTTTGTTATTCAGAGGTTAATTCATCATATGAATCAAAATATTTGCCATACAGGGTCCAAATATGAGACCAAAACATATAGGGATAATAAAGAGGGAACAGAGGAAAGATCTCAAAAAGTGATTCCAGTAAACCAGACCAACTTTGTTGGCAAGTAAACAAAAGTAGACCTTTTGAAGGCCTGAGAACCCATTAATATTTCCTGGTCACTCTAAAAGTCACAGTGCCCCCTAACCTTGGACCTGACTCATGGAAATTGAGGTCAGCAAGCTCACCAAGGACTTTCTCATGAGGAATAGTTAAAATGACAGGTTGCCAAGGTATGTGAAGGCCATTAAGGAGAGTATTAGTAAATATATATTTTTTGGCCTGGGTTCCATTTACAAGGGTATTTTCAAGTTGAATACATGAATCATAAATTATATACTTATGACTTTGTGTACTTCTCTATATGACTGTTAAATATCAATTTAAAAATGTACTTTTTAAGGGCAGAAAATATCATGTGCCAGGTATATAAAAGATACTCTGGGTCACAGCAAGGAATGTCTACTACTTGTTGGATGAATTATTTGAGTGCTTCCTTTTTCATCCAAAAATGTATGGTATTGTAGGCTAATAATACAAATAATACATTCTGATAATTTACCCCATGGGAGAAGACTAGGTAAGTTTAAAAGGCACATGCACAAAGACATATTCTGTAGCTAAACATTGGAGCCACGAAGATATCCATGAGTCAAGGATTGGTTAAATACATGATAGAAGAATCATGTAATGTAGGACTCTAATATTATAAAAATGACTACATTTTCTTATATGGAAAGATGCTGGACATGTATGGCTAAGTCAAAAAGTAAGCTTCAGAATAGTGTATAGTATGATTCCATTTTTGTAAAACAACAACTACTACTACTGCTACTACTACTAGGCACACATACACAATGGTTGGCTTTAATTCATGTATAGCCAAAGGCATGCAAAAATAAACTAAACAAGGTTATGCACCAAGTTGTTAACATTTTTTTTAGCAGGTGATGTATGTTTGTTTACATCCTATTTTGTGCATGTATCTAAATTTTGATACAAAGAAAATATATTGTTTTATAATCAGAAAAAAAACAATAAAGGTGTTTTCATTAGAAAAAATAGAAATAAAATTTAATGATAGCATATGTAGAGAAATCATGTGCCAGGTATATAAAAGATATTCTGGGTCATAGCAAGGAATGTCTACTACTTGTTGGATGAATTATTTGAGTGGTTTTTTTAAGCCCAGAACTCTTTCCCCTCCTCCTCTTTTTTCCCTCTCCCATCCCCACTCCTCCTCCTCCTTTTATTGTACTGCATATACTTACATATACTACCAGCATATATTATACAAAACATTTGAAATGGTTCATAGGTACCTTTTCTTTCAAAGTTTAAGATTCTCTGGCTGAGACAAGAAAGTCAATCTGCCTAGTGGGGCTTAAATGCTCTTTGTATTATAGTTGCATTTCATAGGATATTGTGAATGTTTTATCTAAGAAGAGAATAGATCCAGTTGCTATAGTCCTGGTCATGGGGAAATTGAAAGTGGGTAAGAACAATACCAGTTTAATTGGCAATGGTTAATAGATTCCCAGGCAGTTCTAATCAGTGCCAGAGTAGTGTGGCAAATTAATCAGGAAAGCTGCTATTTTGGCTTTCCCTGAGGAGTGAATCTGTATGTTGAATGAATGGCCTTAGTGTTTTAACTGTGGTGTAAGTCATCTTTCTGTCTCTCTGAATTTGAAACAGGTCCTTATAGCCATCTTATCCTTATCAAAAATTGTATTCAGGCCTATTACCATAAGTTATCCTGTTTAACAAGTATTAGAAGCTTACAGCTTCCAGACCCTTTCACTATTATCCTTAGCAATATCAAAGAATCAACAATATCATGGCATCAACAATCAAGCCCGTAATGCAAATTATTAAGTCTGGACTGACTGATCTCCTATCTTAATATAACTTAGTAGATGAAAATTTAAAAGTTAGGAACTAATGATAGTCTATCCTATTCCTGATACAAATTCAGAGCTTTGAAATATTGGCACTGTTTTGGCTTGGTTGTGTGTTTCATGCTTAGAGATACTGTTAACTTGTATAGGGCTACTTAACTATTCAGAAATCTCCATTTTTTGTTGTTGCTGTTGCCAAAAAAACTTAGACTAAATAGTGATGATTTCCTGGCTCCAAATGTGAACATGAGCATAGATACTATACATAAAGAACTGCTGAAGGAGGCATTCTGTGTCCTATGACAGAGCAACTCAGAACACTATATCCCATGAATGAATCTGCCACAAATCCGAATCAAAACTGAAGAGGTCCCAGAACTTGGCTCATTTGCCTGCTACTGTGTATCTGAAATGATCAGTAAATGCATAGATAGACTTCCTGAGTTCTAAATCAAAGGCTGGTCCACATGTGCATGTATCATAGACTTCTGTGCCTAACTTGTGGCTTAATTTCTTGAGGTACATCCGTTAGCTAGAAGGAATCCTGCCAACTCATGCACTTAGTTCAGTTTCTTCTTTATTAGGTTCCCTATTCTATTAACTAAAGGTTTTTAAAAAAAAATTTTTAGCTGTCATCAGGAATAATATATAATAATAAAAGTTAAGCCTGTGATGCTTTATATTAACATAGCAATATAATAATACAATATGCTCCACATATGTATTTGAAGAAAATGGCATTCTTCTGTAACAGTACTTTTTGACTTCTAGCTTCATTTAACAGATGTTTACTGAATGGCTCATGGTTGCCAAGAGCCAGGCAAGTGGGACCTACCACAGTACCTGATGTCAAGGGCCTTTTAAGAATGTATTTTTCCAGGTTCTTAAATTACTGTTTAAAAAAACTCAAATGAGGGACACTTGGATTGGACTCAGTGGTTGAGAGTCTGCCTTGGGCTCAGGTTGTGATACTGGATCACGTCCCAGGATCCAGTCCCCCGCAGGGAGCCTGCTTCTCCCTCAGCCTGTGTGTGTCTCTACCTCTCTCTGTGTCTCTCATAAAGAAATAAATAAAAATCTTTCAAAATAAATAAATAAATAATAAACTCAAAGGAGCAAAACACAAAAATTCAGTCATAATTTTACATTTTGCTTCTCCCTAATAACAAATTAAATATAAAAGTGTTTAAATAAAGTCTACAATTTTTTTAAAAAGGATATTAAAATAAAGTGCAGGGAAAAGAGCAAGCCTAGAGAAGAAGGAATATTATCAAATGGGCTGAGACTAGATCTAAATAGAGGCCAAATCAGAGAGTTTTGCTTGGGATGGGTTAATCTTTCATTCTTAGAATAAATGTATGACATTACTTAATGATTAGTATGATTAAACATTCTTACCAATCGCTGTCCTCCTTCATCTGCCTTCATTAAAAAAAAAAAAAAAGAAAGAAAAAGAGAAAGAAAAAAAAATGAAAAGAAACCTCTTAGGAAACCTGCAAATAAATCCTCTGATGGATTTGATGCCACATGTCATCACACCATTATTTATCCCTTAACTCCTGACAAGCTTGTGCACATCATAGACATCCAATAAAATCTGTTGAATTGAACGAACAGCAGGGAAAATGGAATGGATCTTACCTTACATGAAGCTTCTTTAATGAGAACCATGAACATGTGTCAATCTCTTCAGAGCATTCTGCCTTATGTAAAAGGAATCAAAAATAATAAATACATAAGCCAAATAAATAATAAGCCTCAAAATCAAAACACAAAAATGTAATACCCCACCCGTTTTCTGGAATTCCGTATTCCCAGAATACTTGGGAGGTTGGCAGATGGTTCTCCATCCCCACAATGCCCAGCATTTGAAGGACATGTCCTGTGGGAGTGGTGGCACTGCAACTCGGTTACAAGGCAGACTCACCAATATACGCTTCAAAAAAGCAACGTGATTAAGGGATCGACTAGGTGCTGCTTATAAAGTATGTACGTGTTCGAGAGGTGGGGATAGGGGTAAGACGCCTCCATACTTGGAGAAATGAAGCATTTCAGTTACAAAATAGAGGCAAGAATCTGTAGGAGCTAGATTACAAATAACCTAGAACACTCAGATTAGTTGCATACCTTAAGCTAATTAAATACCCGTTGGGTTTTTTTGGTTGGTTTTGTTTTGTTTTTAAGGTGGGTGCATTGGGCAGCAAGGCTGCGTTAAGAAGTAAACCTTTTAAGAGAAAGGTATTACTTGCCTTTTTTCCTGTTGATGGGCTGCTGTCTGACAATGAATCTAGAAATATCTAAAGCAAAAAGCTCCTGAGGAGCAACCCTGTAAGAGGTGGTCCCTCAGCTTGGCCCCGGGACACCGTAACTGCCCGTTCTGCGCCCTTTGCACCTGTAGCGTGGGCCCCAACAAATGCGATGCCTTTGAGAATGTCCAGAGCCTTCGGAATACACTATCCGCCGCAAAGAACCACCTAACTACTTCAACACTTTAGCAAATAATTTTCCAAAGGAAATTTAACAGGCAGAGGAAATGAAGGAGGTTAAGAAACAAGCCGTGCCTCCGGAGGCGGACAGAGCCGAGCCGGGCGGCCCCGCGGCGGAGCCCGCAAGCCCGGTCCTCAACCCGCGGCTTCTGCGAGCGCTGCCCGGCGCGGGCCGCAGGGACTCCCCTCGGCTAAGCAGAGCTCAGCGCGCCCGTAATCCAGCACCTCGGCAGGGAGACAGCATTCCGGGAGCTGGGGGGGGGGGGGGGGGGGGGGGGGGGTCTAGTAGGTTTTTCGGGAACTCAGAAACCACCGCTGGGGAACGCAAGTGTTCACCGCCAGGTAAAACTTACCCGGATTTGAAGCACCTAAGACGGGTGCAAAGGCTCTGCGGGCGCGCGAGGGTGCAAGGCCGGCAGTGCACGCGGGGAGTGCCCGGAGGGGACAGACGACCCTGTAAACCCGGATAGAAGCAAAACAAACAGAGGTGACCGCACACACCACAAAGGCAAAAGCAAACAGATGCACCTAGAAGCGCGTTCCGCAAAGTGTGGAACTGCCTACACTTGACGGCGGAATCAATGCTTGCAGCAGCGCTCGCGAGGGCAGATCCTCCCGGCTGTGTCCGGGACAGGAGCGGGTCGTCCCGGGGCCGCGGCCCTGCGCAGCCCCGCCGGGTCCTCCCGAGGATCGCGACCGCCGACCCGCGGAGCCTGCTGGCCGCCGAGGGGATGCACTCAGGGGGCTCCCAGGACGGAGCCACACCCCTGGGAGCCGCGGAGAGCCGCGGGGGGGGGCGCTCGGAGGGAGCGGAGGCCGCCCCAGGAGAGGAGGCAGGGCGCTCCCCGCGGAGGGCGAGCCCGCCCCCAGGGCCCGGCGCCCCGGCCCCCGCCCCGGCCCCGGCCCCCACGCCCCGCCCCGCTCGAGGCGGCGCCGGGAGCCTCGCACTGACCTGCGAGCCCGCGCGCGGCGACCTCCCCTCCCGCGGCGCGCCGGCCCGGCCCGGACTGGAGCTGCGCTGAGCTCCCCGCCCGCGCCCCGCCCGCGCCCCGCCCGCGCCCCGCCGCGCCCCGCCCCCGCCCCCGCCTCGGCGCCCCGCCCCCGCGCGGCCGTCCGGGGAGCGCAGGGCTCGAGCGCACCGGCTGCGGGAGGGCGGCGGGAGGGCGGGAGCCGGGGCCGCGGAGCCGGCGGGACTGCGGGGCCCCCCGCCCCTCGGGCCGCACAGCCAATGGCAGCGAGCGCGGCCCGCTCCCCGCTCCCCGCTCCCCGCCGCCGCCGCCGCCGCTCCCGCCGGGGCCCGCGGGCGGGGAGGAGCTTGAGCCGGGGTCGGAGGGTCCCGGAGGGCGCGGAGGCGTTGGCGTTGGCGTTGGCGCCGGGAGCCGCGTGTGCGGAAGGCAGCTGTGGTGCCGTTACCTGTGTGTGTGTGTGGGGGGGGGGGGGGGGGCAGCGGGCGGAGGCATCCACTTTCTGCCAGTTTCTTCCCCTCGGGAACACCTGGGTCCCGCGGAGCCCCGACGCCGGGTCCGGAGCCGCGTCCTGCGGGGAGCGTGGCCGCGCGCGTCCCTCCCTTCACGCCTCATCTCTCGCCCCTTCCGAATACTCCGCCAAATCGAGAGATGAAATGAATCGGACGGCAGTTCCCAGCACTGCCAGGGACCGGGCAAAGGTAAAAACCCCTCCCGGAACCTGGCTTCGAGAGGGTCACAGACCTTGAAAGAACTCTGGGAAGGGCGCCGCCAAGGGACCAGTGAGACCCGTGAGCTTCACTGAAAGACTCTGGAATTCCTCTTTTTTTCAGCTGAAAAACTGTTATTTCAACTGATCATTCGATGTCTGTGGTCTCTTCTACTCTGACATTCAATGATCCAATGGGCTTTCCGGCCTGTTGGCCTGGGGAAGGGCTGAGCTCCTGCGAGGTGCTGGGGCGGCTCCTTTCCCTCCATCTGCTCCCTCCTGCTGCATCCACCCGGAGACCGTCCACCTGTGGCTACGAAAATGAATCATGTAAATCAGTATAGAAGGATGATGCTCACGTTTTAGTGACCATGTAAACTTGTACAAACACTCCTACTTACCAGCGCCCATCTCCTGGGATTATGCTAGTTGTGCTCATGTTAGGGGTTCTCCAGATAGAGACAGATTCTGAGGCCCCCTTAGTAAGTGAGCAAAGGCTCTCTCTCTCTCTCCCTCTTCCTCCTCCAGGGGAATTGTGGGTTTGTGTTCATCTTTTCTACGTGAATCTTTTTGTATCTTCTAAAATGCAGGGCCATAGAATGAGCGGCATGGAGAAGAGGGCGGACAGAGACCTGCTTCTCTTCCAACACATTTCCGTTTGACACGTTCACATGTCACTTTCATGAGTTTGTTACATTTGTCTATCCCTCCGTGTTTTACCTTAGATTTATACTGAGCCTCCTCTCTAATAGTAATATCCATGAAATCATTGGTTTGTTATATACCAATTGTATTTCAGTGCAAAATAAGTAAGTAATAAATAAGTAATCTGTTTAGTCTTTTCTTGACATTTCCTGAGCTTAATTGCCTAGGACTGCTGTGAAAAATGACCATGACCTGTTAAAAAAAAAAAAAAAAACTAATATGAGAGACAAAGCTGCTTTCATCTTTATTCTTGATTTCGTATATAAATGATCTAGAGAATGTTAATTGTCAAATTCACTTACATAGAGTGTCTTCAAAAGTAGGTCAGTCTCACCACTCAAGTTCCTAGGAGTTCACAGGCAGTTTGGAGAAATAGTTCTAGCTTCTAATGAGCATGATCATCCCACTTCCAGTCCTTTTCTGTCTTATCAGAGATGGATAAGATTGGTTTTGTGTTTTGTTTGTTTGTTTTAACTGTGGTATTTGGAGTCAGAATCATTAAATTCTGATCCTGTCACTTATGATCTTTGTAACTAAGCCAATCACTTCATCTCTCTGGGTCTCATTTTCCTTATGTACAAAATGGCAATAATAGTATCCACATTAATAGGTTGTTTTAAAGTTTAAATACACATACATGCATACACACACACCGAGTTCCTAGCTATTGTCTGGCATGTAATAAGTGCATAAAATTATTAGTTCTGTCTTTCCTTCTTTGCTGTCATCAAAGCAACATTTAGAATTACTTTGTCCATTCTCTAATTTCCATCTAGGTTATCAGGAAGCTTGTGTTCTGTTCCTAACACTCCCTAGACTAGTTCTCTGCTCCCTTTCCCTGATTCCTTCATCTCTGCCCTGTTGTGATGCTCCCTCTCCAAACTCTATCCTATCTCTCATGACTTAATCTCTCTTCTTTCCAGCAGTTCTCACATTCCATCTGCCACAATGTCAGAGCTCTGTGCCCTGTAGAGAAAGTGAGATTTACTCTAAGAAGAGAGTAGGTCATAAAAATTCTTAATACTTTTACATTTTCATGATGTGTCAATAAGTCCTTTTTGTTTGTTTAAATCATGGTCCTCCTGAAAACATGGAGAAATTTATGTTATCTAATGCTATGGAAAAATTCCTAGAGCCACAAGTACTATTAAATTCAACAGACATTTTTGGAGCATCTGCTATATGCCAAGCAGTGCCCCAGGCACTAGGGAGATAAAAATAAAGAAGACAAAGTCTCTGCCCTAAAATGCTTATAGTCCAATCAGGCTGGCAGATATATAAATACCTAAATTGAATATAAGCGTGCCTTGTAGGGCTTTAAGCCAATAGTGCCCATGAAAGAATTTCCTTTACTTTTTCAATTATGAGGTTGTCTTGGACCAGCCAATCAAAATTCCCACCCTGCCCACAGTCCCCTGCTGAGTGAGGATCCATGTTCTATGCCTGAGCGGAGCTCATTACTCAAAATGGGCTTAATTGGTGAAGCCAAAAAGACCATATACACATTCTCATTTTTCCCATGTCCACTCCAACCCCAATTGCAGCTAGGGTGAGAGCATGTAACTTCAATTTGGCCAATAAAATGCCTTCCTTAGACCTAGAATTGGGAATTGGTCATACAAGGGAGCCGAGATGAGAAGAGCTCTCTATAGCAGTGACTGCAACAATGTCCAGTTTCTAGGGCCAGCAAGGGGAGGAGCAATGAGCTTGGGTTTCCAGTGCCCAGGTGTCAGTTGCAAGTTATGGCTTCTGCTGCTCAGTGATCTCACGTGTCTAATTTGGAGGTATGATTGGCTGGGCTTCTGGATGTTCCCTGTTTCTGTTCATTCTTTGAGCTTCTCTCTGGTCCAGTATCCTTTCATTAAATTCAATTTTTGCTTAAACTAGCCAAATGAATTCTTAGCTACTAAGAATACTCTGTATATACTCGGTATAAAGGCTCTACCTCAATAAGAAGAATGTTAATTAACTAATTTAGGTAACTTCTCCTGCTAGGACATTCAAATTGGAAATATTACAGTTGGTCAATTGAAATCCAGAGCAGAAGCTAAAAACACAACCCATGGACTATGAGACAGCAAGGACTATGTGTAGGCTGGAATTATGAGTAAGCAGAAGTTATGAATAAGCAAAAGTTATGAGTTAGCAGAAATCTGCATACATGCAGAGGAGAGGAAGAGGTGGTTGGCTGAGAGCAGCAAGGAAACAGAAGCAAGAGGAACTGAGTCCACATGATGGTGAGGGAATAAGTGAACCCTGCTCTCAAGGGGACTCCAGGCTAACCCAATCCCTAGATTTGCCTTGAATCCTGTACTATTTTCCAATTTCCAAACTAGTTTTCCTTTTCTGATTAACCCTGGCTATTTCTGAGTTAATCAGAAATTTTGAAATTCCAGTTGTTCTTATTGTGATGTATACCTTTATAGAAACTCCCTTATTCCTTGAAGTAACCAGGATAAGACTCTATTTTATATGACCAAAGCATTCTGAAGATTGCAGGCATGATATGGCTAGGACCCAGGAAACAACAGTCAAATAGTGTATCTTAAAAGTCACTGGTCTTCCTCTTCAAAAATGTATTTTCTTTTTTTCATATCTTACTTGAAATTTCCAAGAGGACCTTCCTCTGGGCTGAAAAATTAATGGTTTATCAGAAGCCCCTGTTTAAAATGTACTCAAGTTTCTTGTGGGAATGAAAAGCCAGAGGTGTTTCTCTCTACATTAGCCATTAGCATGTGAGCAGATCATATGAGTTCATTCTTAAATTTGAACTCTTAAGGGCCTGATACTTAGGGGTTCAGCTAGGTATAGAGCAGAAAAATTGGGCACTGAGAGGGAAGAGTGGAGAGCAGATATAATAGAAAATGGCCATGAGAGTCCCTGGAACATTATAAAGAACTATCCTATGGAATATTCCTATAAGGGAAGGTCCTGGTGGCAGCCAATGTAAAGAGTGCCAGGGAACAGTAGGGCCAAAATGGCAGCCATACAACAAGGTGGACACTAACACCAAACATTCTCACTTCGCAGTCTACCTTCTGCCAGTTCCAGAGTATGACCTTGCATAATTTTTGTTCTGCTTCAGCTTTTATGGGAGATGGGGCTGGGCTGAAGCGGCAGAGAAAGATGACTATCGTATATGCCCATCTTGAGATAATACTCGGAAATTATACCAACATTAATTATACCTTGGGGTTACTTGCATGAGTCCATGGCCTTTGTTTTATCTTCCGTAACATACAGTGCCCTCTCATGGCTTGTGAAAAAAAAGAAAAATCTGTATGTCTGACCTAATCAGCGAATGACACACAGTCTAGAAAGCTAAAAAGTAATTCTCTTAAAAGGACATGACACAAGTAGGAAGGAATTTACACATGCTGCTGTGTTTGAAAGGAGAGAAAATGCATTGAAGCTGTTTTAATGAAAGCAAGAGTCTGAAGTTATCCCTAAAGAGCTTTATGTTCTCAAAGTCTAAAATGTACCTCAGAGTTTGTTTGTTTTTCTGAGAACAGTGGGTAGAACTATACTTGGAATGGCCGTGAGTCACATCAGGGTGAAGGGAGAAGAAAAATATTAATGCCACGGACACCACTTTTCATAGGGTGTGCTTTAGCCGCTGGGTGCTGTACTTGCCCATCAGCTCTGTTTGTGTGGCCAAATGACTTACTGTGGGTTATAAATCAATGTTGAGCAATGTGAAGAGCAGATGGGGAGTTTAATGCATCCTCCACATCTCCGTCTTGTGACTGGCTGAAGTCCATGTGCAATTTGGAAAAAGATGTTTGAAAAGGATATTCATCATTTTAAATTGCTCTGTGGGAGCTTTGCAGTTCATAATGTGCCACTTAGGTACTTCTCAAAGATAGGTTTTCCTTGACATGGATTAGAATTTCATAACAGCAAAATGGCAACTGGAGGTATTAGGATAGAAAAGCTAACTTTGAATGAATTAACAAGAAATTGGGGAGGGGGGTGTTGAATTGTGAAGGAGTTAAAGGGATATGAAATATTTAGGCTGAATTCTACCCCATAATATCTAGTTCTAGGAATTCCCAGTGGTTGGCAAGACAGTTTTGTTATCCATTTCTCAGGCTAGCCCTCAAATACTATTGGGAAAGTCTACCTAGGCAAGAACCTTCAGCATGACTAAAATATATTCGCTCTTGAGGAAAAACTATTAAAAACCCAGCAGTATGGCTAGCTCAGTTGGTAGAACATGTGACTCTTGATCTTGGAGTCATGAGTTCAAGCCCCATATTGGGTGCTTTTTCTCCTTACCCATCTGAGATTCCATAGTTCGTCATTCTAGTGGTCTTCCAACCAGGTGGCCATAAGGTATAGGAAGACTTTCCAAAGGAGGACTTGTGCAGAGATAGTTTTAAGGAACCCATCAACCTTCATGTCAATTATTTTTCTTAGATTGATCTACCTGAGTGAGAACTCACAGGCATTTATAATACTGCTTCTGCTACACATGAGAAAGGCATATCCTCGCTAACTCCAAATCTTGCTAGGGTGTGTTCAACTGGAGTATAAAACCTCAGAGTGCCAAATAAAGTAATAAATCAAAATATTAATTTTGGGAAAGTCAAAAAAATAATTAAGTGAAACACTTAAGATTTTCCTGGTTTCCCTGCTTTCCGTGTAGTTTGGTTAAGGGGAAACATGATCTTATAGACAGTGTAAGTATAAACAATATGACATGTTAGAATGTTCTGAATTCAGATATTGGATAGAAATGGAATGGTGGCTTTAACAATTTTTGTTTAATGATTCTGCCTCTTTTATTTCTGATCTGGTATCAGTGTGGAAGGAGAATTTTTTGAGAGAAAAGCAAGGGAAAAAGTGCTGAAGATTAAAAGCATTTTTTATATTCTTTTTTTTTTTTTACTTTAGGTATTCAAGATACTTATCTCGTACTTTTTTTAAGAACCAAAGTTTTTAAATTTTAGAACAATTTTATATTTGCAGAAAAATTGTGAAGACAGTACAGAATTCTCATATACTGCATACCCAGTTTCTCCTGTTATTAATATCTTACATTATTATGGTATATTTTTATAATTAATGAACCAATATTGTTACAATATTATTAACTATAACCCATATTTCATTCATATTTTGTGTGTTTTACCTAATACTCTTTTTCTGTTCCTGAATCCCACATTACATTTAATCATCATGTCTCCCTAGTCTCCTCTGGGCTAAAGTCTCTCCAACTTTCTTGGTTTTGATGTCTTGAGAGTTTTGAGAAGACTGGTCAGCTATTTTGTAGAATATGTCTCAGTTGGGATTTGTCTGATGTTTTTCCCATAATTAGACTGGAATTATAAGGGTTGGGGAGGAAGACTGTATGGGTAAAGTATCATTTTCAACACATATCCAGGGAACAAACACTCAACATGATTTACCACTGTTGATGTTGACCTGATCACCTACCTCAGGTAGTGTTTGTCAGGTCTCGCTCCTGTAAAGCTACTCTTTTTTTCCCCATTTCTGGGACTTTTTATTAGCCAAAACAAAAAGAATCTTTGAACTGCCCAAGGAGAATAGATTTATGGTGTTGATTTTTATAAATATCAATGGAATGCTTTTCAAGACTACTGATTCTTTAGATAGTTAAGGCAGAAAATTTGTGATGTAAGTGCATTTGCACCTTTCAATAAGATAGTTAAAAATATTTTTTTTACTAAATCATGAAATATGTGTTCCAATTACTATTAATATTCATCTTATTTCATCTTATAAAATGTTCAATAATTTCTACCTCCTATTAACAAAAAATAATGCTATATGTTGACTACTGGACTGGTGAAGTTTGAGTAATACGTATTTTTTTTCCTTTAATAAATTCAGACTTTCCTCTGATCACTATGTATAACAAAATTAATTATTATTTCTGATTTTATATTAATTTTCCTTTAAACACTGCTAAAGCATATAAAACAAAACTTGATACACATATACAATTTACTTACCAAAATAGGGCCATGTGTTCTTATCACATGCCTCATGTCATAAAAAAAACTAACCATTTCAGCTAGCCATCACACTGCATTATTACAAAATAAGTATCAAGAAACAATATTATTATTGTCTTGTTTTTATTATAGCTGATTAGAAATGATTATGAAATAATTATATTGATTCTATATCATTTAAATCTTATCTGCAGAACAAGTAATATAGTTGGCAAAACATATTCAGCAATTTTTTCTCAATATTTTAATATCCTAAAAATACATATGTAGCATGATTTTAAAGTGAAGTCAACCTCTTTCTGAAAGCAACTAATTCTGATATTGCTGCTTGATTTGACATTGAGTACTGGCTTTGTCAGTTGGATTGTGTGAGAGACTTTGTCCATATACTGAACGACCTAGATCTATGGCTTGGGTGACTGATGAAAATATATAAAAACATGTGATTAGAGGGGGCAACCAAATACAGAAAATTGGGGGACACCTTGTATTATTTTTTACAATTGCATACGAAACTATAGTTACCTCAAAATAAGTTTAATGAAAAAAGGATAATTAAACAGCATTTCATCAACCAAACTTCATGGACAAAGGTGTAATGAAATTAATAATATCCACTTTTCTAAATTTCATTCTGAGTACTTTGGATTAAACAAAGTCCCTCTTAGTGAAAGAATAGCAAGTATGATTTATATTCAGATAAGCTTTGGTAAAGCTCTTTTGGTATACTTCCCAGAAATTGAAGAGAAAAAAAATGCTTCTAATAACCAGATAACAAATCACTTTGCAAGTTTGGGGATTTCCAATTCTTTGCTTTCAATAAACTGAGTTGTGAGAAGATAGATTATTATGTTTCTTATGATAGATCTTTGTATGACTTTTTTTAAATTTGCTTTTCAACTCAGAAGTTCTAAGAGATGAGTGGCATTTCTATAAACTCTTCCCTTTCAATCTACTTAGTTATGAGAAAAAAGTTTCTCAGTACATATGTATAACAATAAAAATAAAAATATAATAAATGGCCTATATTTTCTACAATTTAATCTAGAAATAAGTAACATTTGCCTATGGGTAAAAATAATTAATTGGCAAAAAGTGTTTTCATTTTCAGGAAGTGTTTGTATGTTTAATAGTTATTTATCAAATTTTAAAATATATTTATGTTTTGGTAAAAAGTTAATATATGAAAATTATTTTGGTTCATTGTATATTAGTATTAATAATTATAATGGTAATTAATCTGGAAGAAAAATTTCAACACTTAGAGCCTTATACTCAAAGAAAATTTAAAAATTACATTAAGCTTCAATTTCTATACATGTTTATTGCAGAGAAATGTGTGAAGGTGATAAATAAAAAACTTGTGAGTACAAAAATATGTTATAAAATTCAGTTGTCAGGGAGAGTAAGCATACTGAAAGTATAAGTTCAAGTAGAAGGAAAATGATGTAAAATTTCAATTTAGGAAGCCCTTTTACTTTATTTCATTTTTTAAAAAGATGTACTTATTTATTTGATAGAGAGAGAGAGAGAGAGAGAGAGAGAGCACAAACCAGAGGGATAGGGAGAAGCAGACTCCTTGCTGAGCCAGATGTGTGGGGCTGATGTGGGGCTCTATCCCAGGACACTGGGATCATGACCTGAGCTGAAGACAGACATTTAACCAACTGAAACACCCAGGTACCTCTAGGAAGCATTTTTCAATGTATTTTTAATGGTGATGGACACCAAATTTATATGGTATTATAATTCATTGGTTACTGCTATAAACTGAATGTCTTCATCCTCTTAAAATTCATAAGCTGAAACCTAGTTCTCAATGTAATGACATTAGAAGGTGAAGCCTTTGAGAGATGATTAGGTGATGAGGGTGGAGCTTTAATGAGTGAAATTAGTGCTCTTATAAAAAGACCCAGAGAACTCCCAAGTCCTTCCTCTGTGTGAGGACACAGAAAGTAGATGGCCATCCCTGAACCAGGAAGTGGGTTCTCACTAAACATCAAATCTACAAATGACTTGATCTTGGACTTCCCAGCTTCCATAACTGTGAGAAATAAATGCTGTTGTTTGTAAGCCACCCAGTCTGTAGTATTCTACAGCATTACGAATGGTTATAGCATTACCAATGGCCTCGACACTTACATTTTCTGAAAAATTATATATTGAAGTGCATTCAGTGTCAAAAAGTGTGTCATATTTCAACTTATAATGTGAAATTTAGATGTTACCTTAAAAAATATATGGAGGATGGGGATCCCTGGGTGGCGCAGCAGTTTGGCGCCTGCCTTTGGCCCAGGGTGTGATCCTGGAGACCCGGGATCGAGTCCCACGTCAGGCTCCCAGTGCATGGAGCCTGCTTCTCCCTCTGCCTGTGTCTCTGCCTCTCTCTCTTTCTCTCTCTCTGTGTGACTATCATAAATAAATAAAAATTTTTAAAAAATGTATGGAGGATACATACTTTTTCAAAATTCCTCTTACGGGGGTTTCAAGCAAAAGAGTTGGAAGGCCATGCAATGCTGTAGTTATTCTCTTCCAAACTCCTTTAAGTCCTTTGTCCCTCTCTCCTGTCATTGTATTCATCAGGCATAAATCTAACCTGGTTCAACCCAACTATTTACCAATTCCATATCTGTACTCAGGCAGTTCACTGTTACTGAAGAGAAACATGAGATCATGCTGATGGTTTCACATTCAATCCATGATTACAACACTCTAAAGGATGTACTACATTGCCTAGCAATCCTACTAGTCTGGCATGTTCAAGTTTCTACTTTAAAACAATTATTTCACACGTTCTTTTCTTTCCTCAAAATTCCTGTATCACTGCCTCCACATCTCAACTAGCAACTTGGAACTTTACCTCATAGCTCCTTGAGAAAATAGTTGAAATAAAAAAATAAAATAAGAACTTCCTCATCCTCTCTCCAGCAAGCTGCATTTGTATCCATGCTTTGCTTCCCCACTTACTACTGTGGTGACATTGCTCCTGTGGAAGTCTGCATTCCTCTTAAGACCTGGTCCCCCATCCTCTCTCATCTCCTTGAGGATACTGTCCCTGCAGTTACCTCCTACTACCTATATCATTACCAATACCTCTTTATGTCACATTATTCCCATCAACTTAATACTGTGCTTTCAGATGAATGGATAAAGAAGATGTGGTTTATGTATACAATGGAATATTACTCAGCTATTAGAAGTGACAAATACCCACCATTTGCTTCAACGTGGATGGAACTGGAGGGTATTATGCTGAGTGAAGTAAGCCAGTCGGAGAAGGACAAACATTATATGTTCTCATTCATTTGGGGAATATAAATAATAGTGAAGGGGAATATAAGGGAAGGGAGAAGAAATGTGTGGGAAATATCAGAAAGGGAGACAGAACGTAAAGACTGCTAACTCTGGGAAACGAACTAGGGGTGGTAGAAGGGGAGGAGGGCGGGGGGGTGGGAGTGAATGGGTGACGGGCACTGGGGGTTATTCTGTATGTTAGTAAATTGAACACCAATAAAAAATAAATTAAAAAAAAATACTGTGCTTTCACATATCCTGTCTTAAAAAACCCCTCCCTTCACTTTATGTCCCTGACTAATCCTCCCCATATCTCTACTTTCCTTCATAGATAAACTTCTGAAAAGAGTTCCCTATGTTACCATTTCACTTCCTTACCTTACATTCTCCACGCAGTCCATTCCAAAGAGACTTCTTCCATACCACTCCCTGGAGATATTTCATTAAGGACAATGATGCCAAATCCAACGGCTACTTCTCTCTTCTTATCTAACTGATCCATTTATCAGTTCTTCCTTCCGGAGAGCTTATCCTGGTGTTTAGGACTCTACGCTCCACTGGTTTTCCTTGCACTTCACTGGCCACTCCCTCTTAATCTCTTGCCTTTCTTCTGCTCATCTTTACCTTAAGTTTGGAGTTCTCTCTGATTAAATCTTAATTCCTCTTTCTTATCAACAGACACCTTCTTTGAGTACTTTATCTGGTAGTTAAAACACCAATTTTATGCTAATGATTTTCTAATCTACATATCAAATTTGATTTCTTTCCAGAAGGACCTATTTGGCATCTTCATTTTTATATCCAACAGGATATCTTCAGTCTACCATGGAACTGGTCAGCATGGAATTCTGGATTTCTAAATCCCTACCCCCACTCCTAACCCCATACCTGTATTCTGTCCCATATTCTCAGTCTCAATTGATGGAGTAATCATTTGCTCAGGTTTTAAACCAAAATTGAGCAGTTACCCTTGATACCTCTCTTTTTCTTTTTTTTTTTTTTTTTAAAGATTTTATTTATTTATTCATGATAGTCACAGAGAGAGAGAGAGAGGCAGAGACACAGGCAGAGGGAGAAGCAGGCTCCATGCACCGGGAGCCCGATGTGGGATTCAATCCCGGGTCTCCAGGATCGCGCCCTGGGCCAAAGGCAGGCGCCAAACCGCTGCGCCACCCAGGGATCCCTCTTTTTCTTATTATTATGTCCAATCCACCCAGAAAAAAAAAAATCCATCTTCTAAATCTTCAAAATATATCCATGCTGACTCTTTTAATGTGTTGAGAGTTGCTTTGTGGTCTATTAATTGGTTAGTTTTTGAAAATGCTTTGTAGATACTTATGAAGAGTGTGCGTTCTTATTGGTAGGATGTTCATAAGATCAAGTTTATTAATTATATTTTCAAGTAAAATCTTCTATGTTCTTACTAATTTTTTGTCTTAATCAGTTTTTGAGATGAGTTTTAAAATGCTATAAGTGAACTATCTTAAGATAAATCCAGTAGTTTCAGCTTTTGTATATTTGAGACCACATTGTTAGGCATATATAATTTAGAATTGTCTATCACAAGGTGAATTTTAACTGTTTATAATTTTATAGTATCTCTTCTTATCTCTAAATAATGATTTTGCCTTAAAGTATTTTCTCCAATACTAATATATCTGCATCAAGACTGACTTAATAACATTTATTCTATCCTTCTACTTTGGATGTTTCTATATCTTTATATTTTAGGTATTTCTCTTGTAACACCTCTTGTCTAGTTGACAATCTTTGCCTTTCAACTGGAGAGTTTAGTGCACTTACATTTAATATGATTACTGATATATTTGGAATTATTGCTATCACTTAATTATTTATGTGTGTGTGTGTGTGTGTGTATGTTTAATACTACCTGTTTTTTCCTCCTTTCTTGACTACTTTTGGAATGATTTGTTTGTTTGTTTGTTTGTTTGGAATGATTTGTTTTTTTAATGACACTTTTTCTCAACCTCTGTTTGGAATATATACTCTCTGTTCTCTCAGAGGTTGCTCTTCAAATCTTAAACTAGACATTCCACTGAAAGACTAAAACGATTTGATACCCTTATTCTTCCCCTAAATATCTTAGATAACTTAAGCTTTGATAGCTACCCTATCTTATATTTAATTTTTTTCCTATTTTAATTTTATTTTTAATGATCAATTTAGATTTTCTTCATGGTTCTATGTAGTAAATTTTTTTTTTTAGTTTTACTCACGTTTGTCAATTTCTCTGTTCCTAGTTCTTTGTCCCATTTCAGTTTTTCTTTTTAAAGCTAATTTTTAAATTTGTGAGTGTATGAGTTCAATTACATGTTTCAAAAAGATATGTTGAAGTCCTAACCCCTAGTACCTGAGAATATGACCTTATTTGGAAATAGGTTTATTGCAGATGTAATCAAGATTTAAGATGAGGTCATAATAGAAGAGAGGAGACCCTTAATTCAGTATATCTGGTGTCCTTATGAGACAGGTAGAATGTCAGTTGAATACAAGGGTAAGAAAACTTATTCTGTAAATGACCAAATAGTACCTATTTTAAGTTTTTTGGAGTCATATGCCATATGGTATCTGTGACAACTTTACCTTGTGCTATTACCTGTCGCCTACAGCGACTACAGACAATGTGTAACAGATAGGCCTTGCTGTGTTCCAGAGAAACTTTATTTATAAATTGGCAGATTGCCTTTTGGGCAGATTTAGCCAAATTCTGGTGTAATACATGATCTGTGACCCACAAGAAGCCTGATGCTGTATTGGGAAGTTGTTGAACCTTGAAGATATATTAAAATGTATTGATTTATCTGATTTATTTATACTTTGAATGGACGTTTTACCCATGTATGATTTTGTTACATGATACACTAGTCATTATAATGTTGATTCACTGAGTTATATAGATCTTTCAAATGCTGGCATATTTCACCGTACACTATAAAATTTTATATTCATTAATATCACTACTATGTCATCAGAAAAGTCTCTGAGTACTGGAAAACTGTCAAGCTTACATTGGCAGGTACAATTTGTCTAAAATTCTAATTTTTATTTTGAAGCTTGAATTTTATCATTGGCAACAAAACTGTCAGTTGTTTTCCTTGAAGTGATAGTCTTACTTGGTTCATTATTAAGAAAATGTCAACTAAATACCCAAGTCTGAATAAACATGGTTCTTCAAGTAAAATGATATTCTCTCAAAAAAGTGGCTAGTTCAGTTCACAACTCAATCTTACAAGTGCTTTTCCTTGAAAGAGTTATAGTTCAGTATTTATTTTTTCATACTTCCCATTTCATCAAAGAGAATATTAAAAACATGTCTATTAAAGGGCTGATATTTATACATATTAAATATTTGTATTGTTTTATACTAGATATTTAAAGTGAAACTCCTTTCTGTTTTTTTTTTCCTGCCAGTGAGTGGCAGTGAAGTACAATGTATATTATACTAGTACAATAATTTAACATTAAACTGGTACATTTTACCAGTTACAGTTTGGGGCCACTGCCTTGCTTCGTGCTAAGCCAAGAGTTCTACCCACTATTGCTTTTGCATCACTGATGCAAAATGCAATGAAAAAGGGAAATAATGTCTTAGTATTATTATAAAAATAGTTCTGAGTTTTTAAATACTCTGAACATTCCTCAGAGACCCTCAGAGTTCTGTGGCCTTTGTGTAGAGTACTGATGTCTTAGGGCATTGGCTGGAAGGCAGTTTCTTCTGAAAAAGTCTTCTCATAAGATTTAACCTTGATCTTTATCTCCCATCTCCATACCCCCTTTCCCTTTTCCATTCTTGCTCCTGGATCCCCACCCCCAACATCTCCTACCACCAATGCCTTTTAAGGATTAGAATGAGCAGTTATAATTTTTTTCTGTGGGGAGATTTTCTTCTTCTGGCTTTGGTTTTGTGGAAAATTTTAGAAGATTTATTTTTAAATATTGAAAGTTTATTTCTTGCAGATGATAAAAATTAATTCTTTTTAAAAAATAACATGCTCCGTATCTTAACTACAGTGGAGGACTATCATTGTTCTTATAGTTGGTGAATTTTCTGCAGTGCCAGATATGCTAGTAAGTCATGAAATTAACAGAATTTTTTTTCCTTACTAGATGCTGTTTATGTGTTCTTAGCCCCCCTCTTACAGGATAATTGACAAGAATCAATACATCAGAATTGGATCCATGTTCAAGTTGTGATCTTCAGCTCAGCAGAATAGAGTCAATCGGATAGATGGTGTTCAGAGGACCCTGCAATTCTTTGATATCTTTTTTCCCATACTGGTTTGAATCTCTTTGTCACATTATCCATTATGGCATGCCCTGGCTTCTAAATTTTCTGTGTCACTGAATGCAGTTTTTGCTGACAGATTTCAGGGTAGATCATACTTTTCCCCCTGACTTTTATTTATTTATTTATCTATTTTTTAAATTCAAGTAGCCAACATATCGTACATAATTAGTTTCAGATGTAGAGTTCATTGATTCATCAGTTGGAAATAACACCCAGTGCTTATCACATCATGTACCCTTCTTAATGCCCATTGCCTAATTACCCCATCCCCCCACCTACCTCCTTTTCAGCAACCCTCTCAGTTTGTCTTCTAGAGTTAAAAGTCTCGCAGGGTTTATCTCCCCATCTGATTTCTTTCTGTTACATTTTCCCTCCCTGCCCTATGATCCTCTGGGCTGCTTCTTACATTCCACGTATGATAATTGTATTTCTCTGACTTACTTCGCTCAGCATAATACCCTCTAGTTCTGTCCATGTCAATGTAAATGCTAAGTATTCATCCTTTCTGATGGCTGAGTAATATACCACATCTTCTTTATTCATCTGTTGACGGACATCTCAGCTCTTTTCCTAGTTTGGCTAGTATGGGCATTGCTGCTATAAACTTTGGGATGCCCCCTGATTTACTTGATGCTTCAGAACTTCATGCAGACCCTGTGAGAGTACCCTACCTAGTAGCGAGGTTGGAATTAACATCCTGCCAGGGCACTTTTGTTGCACTGATCCACCTGTTATTATAAAGGTCTGTGCTGCTACATCTGAAGTAGGGCTTTTATTTGCCTCTGCAACTTAGTTGCCTTTGGCAATTGGGGTTTAACTGCTGATATCCCAAGGATGATTTATGCAGACTACTTGCCTGGCTTTGGTGAAGCTAATGAAACTCAGAAATGTCAACTGAAAAGATTCTTTAAGATTTATTTTCTTTGCAAAGAAATTTTTCATGCTGTTTTAAAGGGCCTGAAACTTACATGATTTGGGAATCCCTCTAGGAAAAAAATATATGGAGTTACAAAAATGATCTTAGTTAAAATGAGAAAACACAACAAATTATGGAAGGCTTAAAGATTCCGAGATCTCTTCAGGCTTATTTCCAGAAATGAGCACATCGGAATGCTTCCTAATTAGAAGCCAGTTTATATTCCCTTCCAGGACACTAAATCCCAGCAGCTGTGACATTCATAGCACTAGGCAAAGGAGGTCCCTGAAGGGGCAGCTTCATTAGCTTCACTGGAGATATATCTTTATGTTGGGAGAACTTTCTGTTCTAAACATAGCCACCTCTCAAATCCTGCTGTAGAGCATGGCTATTTTTCAAGTGACCTTAAGTTATACAAAGTTGAAGCCTGAAATATGTTGAAGTGACAAAGACAATTTGGTTGTTTCTTTCATTAAGCTGTGTCATACTTCAAATGACATTTAAAAGCTCTACGTATTCTAAAATTATATTTAATATTATTAGACATGGAAACATCCCAGAGGGCACCAAATGCCATGTTTATCTATAGGAAAGTTGTAGCCATTACTAAAAGGAAATACTACAGATTTAAAAAACTTGATTCATGACTCCCATTAATTTTTTAAGAAGGTCTGCCTCTCAGGAAGGCAATTTTACAAGCAACATTTTAGTGAGCTCTGTTGGAGAGCAGGTAATTCATTATCCCAAATTTCATGTTTATTATATTAATTGATTTACATCCTAATAAAAGGGCAAGCCCCAGGCATATGTTTTATAGTGAAAGTAAGACCTTAGAAGCATGAAATTAGAATGACTTTAGTTAAAACAATAGTCTTAGGCAGTATCTTATAAGTGATTTTTTTCTTTCCATCTGCCAAGGTTACTTAGTGATAGCCTGTCTTCATTGTGTCACTGAATTCAGTAAATGCATGAGTAGAAATAAGAAAATGTAAAAAAAAAAAAAATAGCCTACAGACTTGTGAAACTTGTGAAAAAATTACATTTTACAAATATTAGATGTAATAAATAGATTAGCCATTCATTAACAGTGTTTATATATAAACATCTATGGTTGATCACCTTTTTTAACATTAGAGCAATACAGGTGGCTTTCATATGTGGTTCTCATTACTGGGATAAAACTAGAACATTCTGATAATATGATGATTGAATCAATCATTCAGATGATTTGTTTTCTTTATATGTTATGGAAAATCATTACAAATATATCATCAATTGAGTGATTCATCAGTTTGATTTTGCAGTGGTTTGAATCAGTCTTACAGAGAGCTGAAACTTCTGCATTCATCTCTTGATGAAGTATATTTGAGATAAGCATACTTTGTAATTCAATGTAGAAAATGACAGAATCATAAGGCTCAAACTTGAAAAAGGATTGCAGTTCATCTGTGTAACCTTGTGCTTCCATCCTTAAATTTCCTAGATAAATAATATATCTTTTTTTTTTTTGAGAAATGGGCAGAGTATTTGTATCCTACTTAATATTTGCCATTGGAAGGATATATTTTATATTTAATATAAATTACAACACCATGGTCTAATTAAATTCTGCAAATATTTATTATCTACTACTATAAAGTTCTGTTAGGTCATGACTGAAGTCAGGAGGGTTACAGATTGAAGGATTGGGATAAATCTCTCAGAAGAAGAAAGGGATACTCTAGTGAAACAGTTAGGCATAATGTCAATGTGCATGTCAGCCTTTGTGGTTCCATGCCAGCCATCATAAATGAGGAGACCTGAGAAGATAAAGTTCATCTGGGGGAGGCTCAGAAAGAGTGGGACTCATTGAATGACATTGGGTGGCATTGGAGGGAAATGGTTGTATTTGGGTAGGTGGGGAGTAAAGCAAAGAAAATATATATATATATATATATATATATATACATACATACATATATATAAATTATATATAATTTATAAATTATAAATATATATAAATGTAAAAATTATATACATATAAATTACATATAAAAATTTTTTTAAGGAAAGCATTATTTTAAATGGAAAGAACAGCATGGGCAAAGTGTAGAGAAAACTTTGGTATCTATTTCACTAGTAGAGATAAAAAAGATTGTTCCTTTTGTACTAGGAACTTATTAAGCATTCCTTCAGTCTTTCCTTTTCCAATATAAATAATCCCAAATTCTCCGACTTTTCATTCTACACCTGTTTTCTAGTCCTCAGCCCTTTCTGAGGTTCTTCAAACTCTCTACATCATTCATAAGCCCTTTGGCCTAATGTGTGAAGTTGGTCAGAGGCTGGAAGATCTGACTTCTCATTCTTCTAACTGTGTGATTATGGCCAGGTCTTTCCTGGGCCTCAGTTTCCATTTGTAATTTAAGGCTCTGAATTATGGTCTCTTTATTTCCCTCCATTTCAAAATTCTGAATATTAAATTGTGAAACTAGTATTGGATGCAAGGTTCTAGCCATGTGGAATAAGTTTTAGGGTTAATTTCCAATATCCTTCATCCTGTATTTCTCTTTAGATATTCTAATAGCATAATTACCTTTAAAAACCGAGTCCTCCAGTGGCTAATATTCCATTGTATGCATAGACCACATCTTCTTTATCCATTCATCTTTTGATGGACACCGAGGCTCCTTCCAAAGTTTGGCTATTGTGGACATTGCTGCTAGAAACATCGGGGTGTAGGTGTCTTGGCGTTTCATCGCATCTGTATCTTTAGGGTCAATCCCCAGCAGTGCAATTGCTGGGTCTTAGGGCAGATCTATTTTTAACTCTTTGAGGAACCTCCACACAGTTTTCCAGAGTGGCTGCATCAGTTCACATTCCCACCAACAGTGCAAGAGGGTCCCCCTTTCTCCACATCCTCTCCAACATTTGTGGTTTCCTGCCTTGTTAATTTTCCCCATTCTCACTGGTGTGAAGTGGTATCTCATTGTGGTTTTGATTTGTATTTCCCTGATGGCAAGTGATGCGGAGCATTTTCTCATGTGCTTGTTGGCCATGTCTATGTCTTCCTCTGTGAGGTTTCTGATCATGTCTGGAGGGTATTATGCTGAGTGAAATAAGTCAATCAGAGAAGGACAAACATTATATGGTCTCATTCATTTGGGGAATATAAAAATATTGAAAGGGAATAAAGGGGAAAGGAGAAAAAATGAGTGGGAAATATCAGGGAGGGAGACAGAACATGAGAGACTCCTAACTCTGGGAAACGAACAAGGAGTGGTGGAAGGGGAGGTGGGCGGGGGGTGGGGGTGACTGGGTGACGGGCACTGAGAGGGGCACTTGATGGGATGAGCACTGGGTGTTATTCTATAATTTGGCAAATTGAACACCAATAAAAAGTAAATTTATAAAAAAAATAAATATTAAAAAAAACCTCTGAGTCCAAGAAAAATGTTGATACCTACATAAAAACTGGGTTTCCTTATCCTAGACTTTATCAACAAAATACCATTTGTATAAAATGACCATAAATACAAACTTACCCTAAGTATGGAAAAAATGTATTTTTCTTTAAAGGATAATAACACTTGGTTTTGTTTAAACAATTTATGCTCATTATAAAGAATTCAAGCTAAGAGATAAGTGAAAGAAGATGATACCATCCGGAATAGCCATTATAAGGTTGGGTGATCATCATCCCAGACTTAAGGAAGTATTTTTAGAATACATAACACAGAAACATAACTACCAAAGATAGTTAGAAGCCAAAAAGACTTTATTAACATCTTAGGAGTTCTTTTTTATGAGGTAGAGCTATTTTTTTAAAACATATTTTTTTCCTCCTGTCTCATCTCTTTCCTCTGTGGATATACTTCTTGAAAGAGTCCATTTCAAAGTCTCCCAGTCCCTACAACATGAAGCCTAATTTTGCCTCTGTCATTAATACTAAGGTAAACGATGACATCACGTTGATAAAGCTAATGGAAACTTTTTAGTTCTTTTCTTTGTTTGACTGTTGGTTAGCACTTTTTTTTCCAGTTTTATTGAGATAAAGTTGACATGTAACATTGTGTAAGTTTAAGGTGTATAACATATTGGATTTGATAAGTGTATATATTGCAAAATGGTTACCATAATAAAGTTAGCCAACCCATTCTCCATCTCACACAATTACCATATTTTTGTTATTGCTATTGTTGTGGTGAGAACTTCTAAGATCTACTCAGTATATTTCAAGTATACAATATAGTGTTAACTGTAGTCACCATGCTGTGCATTACATCTCCAGAACTTATTCATCATATAACTGAAAGTTCACACCCTTTGATGAACATCTCATTTTGCATGCATAATAGCCCCTGGCAACCACCAATCTACTGTTTCTTTGAGTTTATTTTTTTATTCCACATTAAGTGAGATCATATAGTATTTGTCTCTCTCTGTCTGACTTATTTCATTTAGCATAATAACCTCAAGTTTCACCAATTTATATTCCTACCAGCAGTGCACAAGGGGGTCCCTTTTCTCCACTTTCTCAGAGCATTTGTTGTATTTTTGTCTTTGTGATACTAGCCATGCTAACAAGTGTGAGGTGATAATGTCATTGTGGTTTTGATTTGCATTTCCCTGATGAATATTAATGTTGAGCACCTTTTCATATATCCATTGGCCATTTGTATGTCTTCTTTGGAAAAATGTCATTAAGTCCCTCACCCATTTTTAAATTGGATTATTTATTTGTTTGCTATTGGGTTATATGAGTTCCTTATATATTTTGAATATAACTCATTATCAGATATATGATTTGTCAATAATTTCTTCCATCATTGCTTTTTCATTTTGTTGATTGTTTCTTTTGCTGTACAGAAGGTTTTTAGTCTAATGTAGTCCCACTTATCTATCTTTGCTTTCATTGCTTGGGCTTTTGGTGCCATATTCAAAAAATCATTGATAGGACCAATGTCAAAGATTTTGTCCCTATGTTTTCTTCCGAGAGTTTTAGAGTTTCAGGCCTTATCTTTAAATTCTTAATATTTTTTCAGTTAATATTTGTTAATGGTTTAAGAGAGGGGTCCAGTTTCTTTTCTTTTGTTTGTGTATGTGTATGTTTGTGTATGCATGTGCACATGTGTTAATTGATGAGCTTCCCTGAGGTCTATTAAATAACTAACATGTAATATTATATTAGTTTAAGGTGTATAACATAATGATTTGAAAGAGGTCTATATTACAATACAGTATTGTTATCTATAGTCACATTGCTGTACATTACATTCTCGGAACTTATTTGTCTTATAACTGGAAGTTTGTACCTTTGGAGCACTTTCACCCATTTCTCCCACCCAGTTTTATTCTTTTGAGTGTGGATATCCAGGGTTCCGAACACCATTTATATAAGAAACTATCTTTTCCCCATTGAATATTCTTGTCTTTGCATCAAATACTAGTTGACTGTATATGCTTGGACTTATTTCTGGACTCTGCTTTTGTTCCTTTGGTCTGTGTATTTGTTTTTATGTCAATACCACATAGATATATAGATACATATATCCTGAGCTCATATGACTCATGAACACAGGATATTTTTCCATTTGTGTCTTCTCCAATTTCTTTAATCAGTGTCTTACGGTTCTCTGTGTGCAGATCTTTTACTTCCTCAGTTTAATTTATTTCTAAGTATTTTATTGTTTTTACTAATGTTGTAAATGGTATTGTTTCTTTATTTCTTTTTCCAGATAGTTCATTGTTAGTGTATAGAAATGCAACTGATTTTTGTATGTTGATTTTATGTCCTGTAACTTTACTGAATTTGTTTCTAATTCTCATGTTTTTTTGATGGAGTCTTTAGGATTTTTTTTTTTAAGATTTTATTTATTTACTCATGAGAGACACAGAGAGAGGCAGAGACATGGGCAGAGGGAGAAGCAGGCTCCATGCAGGGAGCCCAACGCAGGACTCCATCCTGGGTCTCCAGGATCACGCCCTGGGCCAAAGGCAGGCACCAAACCATCGAGCCACCCAGGCACTCCTCTTTAGGATTTTCTATATGTAATATCATAATATCTGTAAAGATAACTTTACTTCTTTATTACTGATTTGGATACTGTTATTTCTTTTTCTTGCCTAATTCCTCTGGCAGTGAAAAAGCACCAAGTGGGTGAATGAATTAGAAAACAGGACCCAGCTACATGCTGCTGATAAGAAACTTAATTCAGCTTTAATGACACAGAGGCTTAAAGTAAAGGGATGGAAAAAGATATTCCATGCAAGTGGAAACCAAAAGAAAGTAAGAGTAGCTATACTTATTTAATTAAACTCAAAAAGAGGGGCAGAGACAAAGGCAGAGGGAGAAGCATGCAGGGAGCCTGATGCGGGACTTAATCCTGGGACTCCAGGGTCACGCCCTGGGCCAAAGGCAGACAGTTAACCACTGAGACACTCAGGTGTGTCCCAAGGCAGTAGAGACTTTTAGTCAAAGTAACCAGAGACAGAGTTTATCACATGATGATAAAGAGTTCAGTTCACCAAGAGGATATAATAATTGTAAATGTATATACACCCAGGAGTGGAGCTCCTAGATATATTAAGCAAATATGAACAGATCTAAGGGAAAGAGTAGACAACAATACAATAGGACTTTAATGCCCTAGTTTCAACAATGGACAGGTTATCCACAGAAAAGCAATACAGAAACATTGGATTTGAACTACATGTTAGAACAAATGAACCTAACAGACATACACAGAACATTCCATTTGTAACAGCATCAGAATACATTCTTCTCAAGTACATATGGAACATTCTCTAGGATAGATTACATATTAAGTCACAAAACAAATCTTAGCAAACCTAAAAAGATTAGTCATACAAGTATCTTTTCTGACCATAATGGTATGAAACTAGAAATCAATAACAGGAGAAGAACTGCAAGATTCACAAATATGTCTAAATTAAACTATATACTTCTGAACAATCAATTCAAAGGATAAATGAACAATGAAATTGTAAAAAATCTAAAAACAAATGAAAATGGAAACACAAAATACCAAAACTAAGGAGATGCTACCAAAGCATTTCTAAGAGGGAAGTTTATGATGATAATTGCATATATTAACAAAAAAGAGGATCTCAAATAAATAACCTAACTTTATACCTCAAGGAACCAGAAAAAGGAGAGCGAACTAGCCCCAAAATTAACAGAGGAAGGAGATAATAAAGATCAGAGAAGTAATTAAAATAAATAATAGAGAAACAATAACACAGATTAACAAAACAGTTGGTTTTTTGGAAAGATAAAATTGGCAAACCTCTGCAAGATTTACCAAGAAGAAAAAAGGGAGGGCTCAAACCAAATATAAATGGAAGATACTACGGAAATACAAAAGCATCATGAGAGACTACTAGGAATAGCTAAATGCCAACAAACTGGACAACCAGAATAATGGATAAATTCCTACCTAGATAAATACAACCTATCAAGACTGAATCATGAAGAAATAGAAAATCTGAGTAAAGAGTAATAATGAGTAAAGAGGTTAAGTCAGTAATCAAAAAACTTCTGACAAAGAGAAGCCCAGGACCAGATGGCATCCACGGTGAATTTTACCAAATATTTAAACAAGTAATGCCAGGCATTCTCAAACTGAGTCAGGTGTTGTTTATTGGTAATTTTTCAGTTCCACTATCTTCTATACTTGGCCTTATATTTGAGGATACAGACCTGGGAATTGCATATAGGGTTCTGGTTGCAGTTGATCTTCTATCAAAACAAATGCACTTGCATGTGTTTGGGAGATGAAAGGGAGGGAGGGAGAGCCATTCTCCCTCCAGTTACAGTGGCGGTTGACACATGGCCCATCGCAGATGTAAACAGTGACTGGGCTTTACATTTCACTGCCAATTATCAGTTTGGTGGTGACACAGCACCTATGTCATTGACAGCTGTTGAAGCCTCCGGACTTCTCGGTGGCAGCAACACCAGCTTTCTGACCTCCAGATTATAGCTGCATTGGTGTACCTAAAATGCCTCTTGGTTATATCAGTCATTCCTCTAGTCTTTGTAATTATTTTGCAAACACCTTGTTTCCTTTACTAAATGCCTTTATGCTTGATACACCTTGTGCAGTTTCTCTTTCCTGAATTGAATCTTGACTGACATAGGTCCTGTTTTGTTCTAGGGCCTATTTTGCTTGTTCTTCTCTTATATTATCTTATTTAATTCTCATTTTAAAATTCTAAGAAAAAATTATTTTCATTATACAGATGAGTAAACAGAGGTTTAAGCTGCTGCTAGAGGCAAGGAAAAAATATTCTCAGCAACCACAGTTTGTAGATGCTCTATTTTCTACTTCAGCTACCTATTAAATATCAGAATCAATCCAACAAGCCATACATCTGAAAATCTTCATAGATTCCTCCCCTCCTTCTCCAGTCCCCACTCTCATCTCTTCAAATCCTAAGCCTGGTGATTTTCTTTATGAGATCTCTCTGAATTCAGTCCCTTTTTTTTTTTTTTTTTTTTTAAATCGTATTTCACTGCCTTGGTTTGGGCCTTAATCATTTTTCTCTTGGATTATTGTAGTTTATCTTCCTAGCTGGAATGTCTGCCTCCAAACTCATCTCATTTTACCTATCTTTCATGCTTCTGTGTGGAATTAGAGTTTTAAAACAAAACTGTTGTTAATCCTCTGCCTAAAATCCTTTGGTGGCTCTCCATGACATTGGATGGTGTCCAGACCTCTCAGCCAGCCAGAATAGCCCATTGTGTTACCCCCCTGCAGGTCATCCCTTTCTTGGCCCCTAGCCCACACTATGTTCTCTCTCTCCCCAAGCAGAGTAGAGCAGTGGCAATGTCTTCTTTATTTTCATACTCATCTTTGAGCCCAACACAAAGCCTAGCGCTTTATAGGGGACCAATAAATATTTACTAAAAATAATGAATGAAGGGAAAACATGAATTTGGTGGAAAATCTTTGAGATTTTTGTCAACAATCCAAGTAGAGGCTGAAAGAAAGTTATCCCAGACTAGACACTCTAAAGAATTCATTATAATAATGGAGAAACAAAGGTATTGTGGTCTAGTCTACCAAAGCTTATTCTTAACTTTTTCTTGGCAAGACACTTCTCTTTTCACACTTTTAAAGCTTATTTTTCTTTCTTTCTCTAGATTCTGACCTAAAAAGAACTTTAAATATTATGTTGTGGAGGGTTGCTTTGGAACATTACTGGCTGCAGATTGTTCTCTGACCACAGAGAACTTACTGAATCACCCTTCAGGATGTTTTCTCTGCCTTCTACTTATTTTTCCCCACTGTAGAGCAGTAAGGAAAATTAAATTGTTTTTGCTGCAAAGCACAAGCCAATTATATATATGCTCTATCAGAATAAATGCCATCCCTCCCTTCCTTAATCTTAGATAACATGGAGTATTGTAACCTATTAAAGTATTTGCTTAATAGGTAGGACGTTTGGAGAAAGGAAAGGCTAAAAAACTGTGCTTGAAATGATAAAAGGAAAGGAAAAGCACAGAACAGTGCTTGAAATGATAAAGAGGAACTATATAGAGGAGACATGAGTCAAAGTCACAGAGATATTTTCCCCCATGGTTAGTGTCTTAAGCATGGGTGCTGGAGTCAGATGCCTGAGCTCCAATCCCATTTCCACTACTTACTGGCTGCATCACCTTGTAAGTTGGTTAACTTCCTCAAATTCTCATTTTCTCCTTTGTAAAATAATAGTACCTGCCTCATAGAAGTGTTATGCAAATTAAAGATGATAGCATAAATAAAGTACTTAGCACAGTATCTGACAAAGTTAGTACTATTACTTGGCTAATATCTGTTAGCAGTGAACCCTAAAGACCCACAACAGGAATGGCTTAAACAAAATAGAAGCTTATTTCCTTTTCATGTAGAGATCTCCAAGTAGAAACCCCAGAGCTGGACCTCAAGGTCTTGAGGGACCCAAACCCTTTCCAGTTCACTACTCCACCATTCCTAAGATATGACTTTCCTCCTCATGATCCAAGATGGTGTCAAGAGCTCCAACCATGTTCTCAGCAGCAGGATGGAGGAAATAATAAAGAAAAAAAGGTCAAAATAGTGGCATGTCCTATTAGCTGTCTTAAAGGAAACATCTCAGGGGATACCTGAGGTAATTTTGTCCACACACTAAATGCAGGACTGACCTTCATTATCATACAACCCCATTTCAAACTTTTAATTTTTCAAGCATCATTAAAGTTATAACCTATAGTCTGCTATGGCTCTCTATGATTATGAAATCTTTTTTCTGTTATGGTTCAACAATACTGATTAACTAAAACACAGAACAATATTACTAAATTGAATATCACTCGGTGTTTTGCATAAGGCTACCTTTGAAATACTGTTGTGTCGGTGTTGTGGATATACCAGAATTGTTCAGATTTTAGTCTACACTGCAAAATATGAATTTCCGTCCCCTTTGCAAGTCAGTGCAGTGTTAAGCCCATAGGGCGAGGTTTACATTGTAGGCAGATTGTATAACAAAATGCTTCCATCAAGAATGCTCTGGGGCAGAAGTGGCCAAGGAAGGAAGTGTGACAGAAAACAAGGTGATGTGGCAGGAAGATTAGCTTTGTTCCAAGATTCACATGAATAATAGATGCAGTGTAATACAGAATAAAACAATGGTAAAAAAAAATTAAAAACCCACTGAAATGATAGCACCTCAAGGTCACACATCACACTAGAGATGTACAAGCAGGATGAATTACTGCCATAGGGAAGTCTGAAATGTGGTTTCTGTGTCTCCTTGCTCTGTTAAATGACTTACTTGGCAGCTATTTCTTGTGACAAGCAGTAGGATTACTGGGTATAAGGCAATAATTGGAGTGTAGGATCTCTTGGTCTGTGGCATGTTCTGCTTTGTAACTGATCAAAATGCTGTATCTAGGGACATCTTACTCAATATTTTTAATTACAGTAAAGCCTCTGCCAATTCAGTTTTATAAATCCTTGTGTTGCTGCCTTTTCATGCCAATCAGTAGAACACAGTCTTATAGAGTTGATGCAAGACTGGGTGTATTTGTGAACTAAATAAGATTTTATAACAGTATAATTGGGCTAATTTTGACAAGCAAATATGTTAGCACTATCAGTACTAAATATAAGCCCTAGCAATGACTAAGATACAGGAACCTAAAAACAACAGAATCATGTTCTTCATTTGAGATATTTTTTTTAAATCAGTTCTCTCCTAACTGCTATAAGAAATAGGCTGATGGAGGTAGGCAGGATAACAACTTTCAGATGATAGACTCACTACCCCTTTGGTTCATTCACTAGAGAAGCAAAAGAGTAAGTGGACATTGCTTTTTCTTATCTAACGTTTAAAGAGTTTTTAATGAGCTTCTTTTGAGTATCTAATGTAACAAATTATAAAATATATAAGTGATATTTAACTGTGGAAGACACTTTTAGTTACCTGTTAAATATCTTTTCACTTCCTTCTTGCTGCCAGAATCCAGATTCTATGAAGGGTAGGAACATTCACCTAAATCTATGCTTACATAGCTTGTTTTGCAGTTAGAAGTGTGTTGGAGTTGTGGTCAATGAAACAAAGGTGGAATTTGGCTGAGTTTTCTAGGAAAGCATTTGTTCTCGTGATAAAAATAGACAGACGCAGCTGGCATTGCTCTCCATTCCATTCGGCCTTTTTCCTTCCTTGAAACCTTGATGTCCGAAGCTGCAATAGCTGTTTTACAACTTTGAGGTGAAATGCATAAGGTAAAAGCCCAGAGAATAACTGAGTCTGGCTTTGATGTCTCTGAGAGTGGACAATGCCACAGCCTACTGCCTCCAAACATCTCATGGGTGAATCCCATTTATTTAAGTCACTGGAATTGGGTTTTCTGTTACTTAGTCATGTAACATCCCTATCAAAGTGTGTACCTAATCAAAACCCAGGCTCATATAGAATTTGTTGCTTGCTGCCAAGAATAATGTAGAGTAGAATATTTCAATGGCTTATGAATAAGTTAAAAGGAAGACACAAACCTTATTTTCTTCAGTCTTTCTATTTTATTTAAATTCAAGTTAGTTAATATATATAGTGTAGTGTTAGTTTCAGGAGTAGAATTTAATGATTCATCACTTACATATAACACCCAATGCTCTGTATAAGTGCCCTCCTTAATATCCATTACCCACATAGCCCAACCCCCCATCCTACCTCCCCTCCAGAAACCTTCAGTTTGTTCTCTGTAGTTAAGGGTCTTTTTGGTTTGCTTCCCTCTGTTTTTTTCTTTTCTTTTTCCTTCCCTTCTCCTATGTTCATCTGTTTTCTTTCTTAAATTCCACATATCGGTGAAATCGATATGCTATTTGTCTTTCTCTGACTGACTTACTTAGCCTAGTGTAATACTCTCTAGTTCCATCCATGTCATTGCAAATGCCAAGATCACATTCTTTTTGATAGCTGAGTAATATTCTGTTGTGTATATATACCACATCTTCTTTATCCATTCATCAGTTAATGGAAATTTGGGCTCTTTCCGTATTTTGGCTATTGTTGATAGGGCTGCTATAAACATTGGGTTCATGTGCCCCTTCAAGTCAGCATTTTTGCATGCTTTGGATAAATACCTAGTAGTGCAATTACTGGATTATAGGGTAGTTTTATTTTTAACATTCTGAGGAAACTCCATACTGTTTTTCTTTTTTTTTTTTTTTCTTTTTTTTTTTATTTATGATAGTCACAGAGAGAGAGAGAGAGGCAGAGACACAGGCAGAGGGAGAAGCAGGCTCCATGCACCGGGAGCCTGATGTGGGATTCGATCCCGGGTCTCCAGGATCGCGCCCTGGGCCAAAGGCAGGCGTCAAACCGCTGCGCCACCCAGGGATCCCCATACTGTTTTTCAAAGAGGCTGTACCAGGATACAAACCTTATCTTTAAAGCTGGGCTGATAGGGTATATTCAGAATTCTGGGAGTTGAATTTATTATGCTGGTTATTCTCCATTACCACCCCTGAGATACATTCTCTGTCCCCTCTGGCCTCCTCTGTGCCCTGAGAGGCTGACCTATGAATTGTATCTCCTGATCCTCTGGCTTCTGTTTCAACCAGTGGTAAGTACCAATAGGAGAATGAAGATTGGGAGGTACAGAAAATAATATCTTAACAAGAACTAGATTTTCCTTTTTAGAATAACTATTCTGTGTTCCTGAATCTAGTGACTAGAGTTAGTACCAATGTTTAAAACTAATATTTTTGCTTTTCAAAATTAGCCCAAGGGCACCTGGGTGGCTCAGTGGTTGAGCACCTGTCTTTGGCTCAAGTCGTGATTCTGCAGTCCTAGGATCAAGTCCTGCATCAAGCTCCCTGCGAGGAGCCTGTTTCTCCCTCTGCCTATGTCTCTGCCTCTCTCACTGTGTCTCTCATGTATAAATAAATAAAATCTTTAAAAAAAATTATGCTGTTAACTTGAATGTGTGTTTAGTTCCCAAACATATCTAATCTAATTGTGCATCAACTCTAAAACCTGACTTATGGATTGTCTTACAAAGGCAGAAGGACTAGAATTTTGTGATCTGAATCAGCAAAGATTTTACAACCCAATAAAAATGTTGAATAAAATGTGATAAGTGGTGGGAGAGTGAAGTTGGGCTGTGTCTTCTCTTCTCTCTCCCACTTTGAACAGAATTCTCTGGCAAAGTCTGGATTCTTCAACCGCACTCCCATTACCACCCCTCAGCTTCCACGTGCTCAAAATCCCTGAGTTCCCAACATAGCTTACCTACTGTTGCCCCTGAGGTGTAAGGGTGGTAACCATGCTTCTGTGCTTAGTTTCTAAAGGCATCAATACCTCAAGTCAGTTCCTTATCTTAGCCCACATTTAAATGAATCCACCCAAGATGGATTCTTTGTTTTCTCCCAGAATTCTGTCCAATACACTATTTTTAGATCTGAATTTCTAAAATTAATAATTTATTTGACAAAAGCCATCAATCATCTTTGAAAAAAATTGTCTGGATTTGGCCATTGACCTGATACACTCAACTGAGATCTTGTTGATTTGTGTAGTGCCATGAGCAATGTAGTCCATTAATACAAATGAACTCATTAGGGGCAACTTTAATATTTGCTAATGGGTTTGTATTCCATTCTCTTTTATGGCCATGATGAACAGTCAAAGATATTTCAACTTTATTTCAACTGCACAGATATATTGCCTGGGGTTAGGTATTCTCATCTAATACAATATTTGCAAAGCCATTTTATAATTATTTCTAAGTTTATCCTAATAACCTTCCTGTGAACAGGGTCAATATTATTATAATCCTTATTTTAGAACTCTGGTTTCCGAGGAAGAATGATTTGTCCCAGGTTATACTGCATGCTACTTAAGTTAGGTCTAGAACACAGAGTTTCTCAGTGTTGTTCTTGAGTTACTGCCTTAGCTTCTCATCCAAAAAGTAATGTACCACCTAACTTTAAAACAGAGCCTGTTGCATATCTGTGCCTTGTTGACAGTAACCCATCATATTTTAGCATGAATTCTTTCTGATTGCTCTGATAATGCCATGGAATAATTTTGTGTAACACTGAATGCACCTCTGCAAAGACAGAGGGACAGAGATGTCTGAGGTAAGAGTGGGATTTTCTAAAATTTGTCAGTTTAACTATACTTTAATAAGAGAGAGGTGTCCTGTCTCCCTGATCCTTTCCATTTCCTTCTCCACCTAGCAGGCAGTCACTTTAATGCTTTGGCTGTTTGTTTTCTGCAGTTACAGAAAACATAGAAGTGCCTATACTTCTATGTCTTGGTTTTTACATTTTAGATTTTTCTCTATTGACACTGTTTTCTGGAAGATAAGGGTTTAATTCTTTCAGTTGTTCCCCTCTAAACTTATACTGTCCCCATTTCTCCAACACAGCCATATCATAGTTTTGGTTCCATCTTCCTGAAGACATGGCTTATATTGTCTTATTCCAGTCTGGACTGGTCTCTTGCTTAGCCTGGTCTAGGCTTGGCCCTCACTTCACTGGCATTCTGGAAATTCCCTTTGCCTTTCTACGATGCCCCATTTCTTGGAGTCCATATTCTTTTCTACCGACTCGTCAGTTTTTGTTGTTGGGTTTTATGGGTTTTTTTATTTGGTCTCTTGTTCCATTTTGTAGTACCGCATCATTCGGTTGTTTCCTAAATAAATGCACATGGTAATAAAATATTTTAGACAATCACTTGATAAAAGCTTTTCAGGGCATAGAACTCTGAAAGGAAATATTTCCCCCTTAGTTTTTAAAGGCAGGCACCACTTCCAGGTCCCAGTGTTGCTGTTGAGAAGTCTGATAGCCGTATGATTCCCACTGCTTTGTATGTTTCCTGTTCTTTTTTCTTTTTCTGGAAAGCATTAGAATTTTCTCTTTAAGCCCAATATTCAGAAATTTTATAATGCTATGTCTTGATTTGGTTCTACATTAATCCATTGTGAGTAGCAAATAATATGCAAATTCATATTCCTCTTGTGGGAAAATTTTTGCATTTAACTTCATTCTGTTTAACCTTTTTGGAACTTTTATTATTTGAAGAGGCTCTGGTTGTTGTTGTTATCCTTTCTTTTCCTTTTTCCTTCTCTTGATTTTGTTCTATTTCCTGGAGAGTTTCGGAATTTTATTTTGTACCCCTACTAATCAAGTTTCCATTTCTATTATTTAAAATTTTTTTTAAAGCACTCTCTTTGCATTTTTTAAAAATTTTTTTAATTTTTATTTATTTATGATAGTCACAGAGAGAGAGAGAGAGAGAGAGAGGCAGAGACACAGGCAGAGGGAGAAGCAGGCTCCATGCACCGAGAGCCTGATGTGGGATTCGATCCCGGGTCTCCAGGATCGCACCCTGGGCCAAAGGCAGGCGCCAAACCGCTGCGCCACCCAGGGATCCCTGCATTTATTTTTTATTGAAATTTTGTTTTTAGTTCTCTGAGTATTTCCTTCTGTTCTTACTTCATCAATGTAATCTCTTATATCTCTGAGATATTGATGATAGATCTTTTTAAAATTACCTTGTCCTTGTGTTGTTCTTATTTCTTCTAAGTACCTTCTTCTCCCTGTATATTTGCTTTATATCTCAAACATACAAATCTTAAAGATTTGGCTTTCTGGTCATATTTAAGAATGAGGCTATCCAGTTGTTAATTGGAGGCTCTAAATGCAAGTTTAGGGTTTAAGGTCTGTTGGGCTTGACTCTAGTGATCTTGCTGGTCCCCTTTCACTAGGGACCCCCAATTCTTCTCCATGGGCTGGTCAGATTCTTCCCCTAGAACTATCTTCCACTCTCCTACCTGGGCCTTGGCTCCCAGAGGTTGTGAGCTGGGAAGGGGTCTTGACATTTAGTACACTTTCACCTAATTCCTATTCACTGTGATAATCCCACCCATTGTCAGCTGTACAGTCCAGGATACCACCCCTTCTGGAGAGTAAACCTTTAGTCTTTGGTTAAGCTGCTTCTTAAATGTTCTTTTAACCAATTTTTCCATTTTCAGCCTTGCTTTTACCCCTCTTTTTAGAGGTAGCTGGTACTGTCAATTCCTTATTTGTGGTACAAATCACATTGCTTCCTAGTTCCACTTCTGCTAGCATAGATTTTATCTGTCTAAGGTATCAAGTGCTTCTCTATTTGATTTTTAGCTTCCGTGTGCTCATGGCAGTCCTTCAGCTCCAATGCTCTTTGCCCTGTGGTTTATATCAATAGTTGTCATTAATAGGAACTAAAGAGGGAAGAGATGTGAAGGCTTGTGTTAAATCCAATTTCCTTAGCCAGTATAGCCCTCAGTTTTATTCCCCAGCCCCTGGCCTTTAGTAGATACCCAGAAAAGTTTATTGGAAGAATAAATGAGAACTGCTTATAGAGAGGAAGCTACACATTATGTCCGTATTTCTTGCTTAGCTGTGCTTTGTAAACTGCCAGAGGTGAAAGTGAAACTATGTCTATCAAGTACATAGGTTTCTAGGTTTGATGATTAATCTTTGTGTCTCAAGCCTCTCCTGAAAAATCTGGTAATGTCTCTGAAAGTAGGCAACTCTGTTTAGGAGTCCATTCCTTTTATATTGGTGATTTGATCTTGAAACTGGAATTAAATATGCTCTGATGGGTACAGCCCTCAACTCTTGAGACTGGGTCAGTCTTTGAAATACCAGAATAATGGTGTGAATTTTACTCTACAATTTTGAGTGTAAAAATTTCACATTTTTTAAAAACCATAAGTCAATATTAATCTTCTTCAGGCCTCTATCCCACCAGAATACAATCAAATTCCATCCTAGTTATACTGGAGTCCCCTTCCTTTATGTTTAGGTGGACAAAACATTTCAACATCTAAGAAAGAGCCTTTCTCATTTTTTACTGTACTGTGTCCAAAATCACATGGTTCCAGAGGGTGGGCAGCTCTGCTGCTCTGGACCAAGGCCAAGCACTGAGTCTTTAGTCACACCTCCATGACCAGAGCAGAAATCCATTAGAAGTTCTGGCACCTGCTAGCATCTCTACTCCAAGGGAGTGGAGGGACTGGCTAACTCTTCCCTGTTCAATTGCCTTTTTGAGTATAGGAGCAGAAGGAACTCTTGGAATCTCCTTCAGGTCTTCCTGTTTCCAGTGACATTACCTCCTCTAGGATTATCCTCTCCGTCCTCTCCTCCTCTAGGATTATCCTGCATAATCTCCCACATAATGCTGGTCTTTCTTCAGGAGGATGTGGAGGAATGACACAGTGAAACTAGTCAGGGTTTTTTGTTTGTTTGTTTTTGTTTTTGTTTTTGTTTTTCACTGATTGGCCTGGAAAAAAACCAGTATTTTAGGAATGATCAAAACTCTTTGATGATTAGAATGAAGACTTTGAGCCCGAATGAGAGTGTATGTCTAAAAGAAACCATTCCAGCTACATTGAAGACTGCTCTGTTTTCTTCTTATGGTTTAATTGATTGCAGTGTCCCTCCTCCCATGCTAGGAAATACATCTTATGGAAAGATTTTTATAATTTTTTTTCCTAGATTAGACTCTAGCCAGCTGCCAGGGAATAAAACAGTAAGGGCTATACTAGTTAAAGAAGTTAGATTTGATATAGTCATTAATCTGGCAAGGGCTGAAAATGATATAATTACTACTCAGTTTCTTTGTATTCTCTATAGGGTGAATTTTTCTAATTTTATCTTTGTCAATTAAATTCTTTTCTCGTTTCTTTCTTGTAATTGTCATGAGAGAGTTGGGGAAAAAGAAATATGACTTTTGAGCAGAGGTTGTAGATTTTGTGTGCTGGAATTACCTAGAAAGTTTACAAGATACCAATCTCTGAAGCTCATCCCAGAAACTGATTTGATTAGCTTGAGGTGCAACCTGGGTGATGGATTATTAAAAGCTCCTTACTTGATTCAGATGTGCAGTAAATGTTGATAACCACTACCTTAAAGTACATTAAAACTGACATATGTAAAAATAGTTGATTTGTTCTACCTTAATTAAATCAGCAAGGCAGAAATTTAGGGGATGGGCATTTAATCTCAGTAAAAATTCTGGGAATAAAAGTACATTTTACAGTTTGTTTTGTTTTGTTTTATGAATGTAGCCAGCACAACCGCTGGCATGCCAAAAAAGGCATCACATGGAAAGGACTTGGAAGCAATTAGGAGATGGTTTTACTGTTTTGCACTGCCCCCAAATTTTCTTACCCTTGCCAGTTTTCAAGACAACGTTTGGCTTCCCTAAATGTTTATTTCCCCAGGGTTTGAATTGAGCTCTCACATATCATAGACTTCCTGGAGCACACTGCTGATGGAGGTGGAGATTTTCTCAGAAGAAAACAAAAGCCAAATGATGTTCCCGGTAGAAAAGGACCACATTTAAATGCATCTTTTTAAGTGCTGACTGTCTTCAACTGTCCTGTCCCTCTCTTCTTTCACAAAATCCCCACCCTCTGTAGCTCTAATATTACTTTTGTTTTGCTAAATTTATGTTCATTGATTTTTTTTCCATCCATGGTGTTCTAGGATGTAGTCAAATTTCTCTGCATCCAATTCTCAACTATAAACATGAAGTCCTAAATTAATTGTAATAACTTGTGCTCTACTTATTAATTACTGTTTTGATCATGAAGTCATGACTAGATAGAAATTTTCATTTAAAATAAGATAATAATTTGATTGATAATTGATGTAAAAGTCAAAAGAGTTGCCCTAGGGAGACCACAAGTGTGATATATAAAACTGGATGTATCAATTACACCAAAAACCATAAATACCTAGGAAAGAACCTAACCAAGGAGGTAAAGGATCTGTACTCTAAAAACTACAGAACATTTATGAAAGAAATTGAGGAAGACACAAAGAGATAGAAAAGCATTCCATGCTGATGGATTGGAAAAATAAATATTGTGAAAATGTCTATGCTACCCAGAGAAATCTACACATTCAATGTGATCTCTATCAAAATACCATGGACTTTTTTCACAGAGTTAGAACAAATAATTCTAAGACTTGTATGGAACAAAAAGAACCCCGAATAGCCAGAGGGATGTTGAAAAAGAAAACCAAAACTGGGGACATCACAATGCATTACTTCAAGCTATATTACAAAGTTATGATCATCAAGATAGCATGGTACTGGCACAAAAATAGACACATAGATCAATGGAGCAGAATAGAGAACCCAGAAATGGACCCTCAACTCTATGGTCAACTCATCTTTGACAAAGCAGGAATGAATATCCAGTGGAAAAAAGAGTCTCTTCAGTAAATGGCGTTGGAAAAATTGGACAGCAACATGCAGAAGAATGAAGCTAAACCATTCTCTTACACTAGACACAAAGATAAACTCAAAATGGATGAAAGACCTAAATGTGAGACAGGAATCCATCAAAATCCTAGAGGAGAACACAGGCAACACCTTTTTTGAACTTGGCCACAGCAACTACTTGCAAGATACATCCATGAAGGCAAGAGAAACAAAAGCAAAAATGAACTATTGGGACTTAATCAAGATAAAAAGCTTCTGCACAGCAAAAGAAACAGTCAACAAAACTAAAAGACAACCTACAGAATGGGAGAAGATATTTGCAAATGACATATCAGATAAAGGGCTAGTATCCAAGATCTATAAAGAACTTATTAAACTCAACAGCAAAAAAACAAACAATCCAATCATGAAACGGGCAAAAAAAAGAACAGAAATTTCACCAAAGAAGACATAGACATGGCCAACAAGCACATGAGAAAATGGAGAAAATGCTCTGTATCACTTGCCATCAGGGAAATACAAATCAAAACCACAATGAGATCCCACCTCACACCAGTGAGAATGGGGAAAATTAACAAGATAGGAAACAACAATTGTTGGAGAGGATGTGGAGAAAGGGAAACCCTCTTGCACTGTTGGTGGGAATGTGAACTGGTGCAGCCACTCTGGAAAACTGTGTGGAGGTTCCTCAAAGAGTTAGAAATAGAGCTACCCTATGACTCAGCAATTGCACCACTGGGGATTTACCCCAAAGATACAGATGCAGTGAAAGACTGAGACACCTGCACCCCGATGTTTATAGCAACAATGTCCACAATAGCCAAACTGTGGAAAGAGCATCAGTGTCCATTGAAAGATGAATGGATAAAGAATATGTGGTCTATATATACAATTCAATATTATTTGGCCATTGGAAATGACGAATACCCACCAGTTGCTTCAATGTGGATAGAACTAGAGGGTCTTATGCTGAGTGAAGTAAGTCAATCGGAGAAGAACAAACATTATATGGTTTCATTCATTCAAGGAACATAAAAAATAGTGAAGGAGAGAAAATGAGTGGGAAATATCAGAGAGGGAGACAGAGCATGAGAGACTCCTAACTCTGAGAAATGAACAAGGGGTAGTGGAAGGGGAGGTGGGTGGGAGGATGGGGTGACTGGGTGATGGGCACTGAGGGGGCTCTTGACGGGATGAGCACCGCGTGTTATACTATATGTTGGCAAATCGAACTCCAATAAAAAAATATACCAAAAAAAAAAAAAAAAGAAGATGCGGTCTATATATACAATGGAATATTACTCAGCTATCAGAAAGGATGAATACCCACCATTTATATTGATGTGGATGGACCTAGAGAATATTATGCCGAGTGAAATTATGCCGAGTCAGTTGGAGAAAGACAGTTATCATATGGCTTCACTCATATGTGGAATATAAGAAATAGTGAAAGGGACCATAAAGGAATGGGGGGGGAACTGAATGGGGAAAAATTAGAGGGGAAGACAAACCATAAGAGACTCCTAACTCTGGGAAACAAACAAAGCATTGCAGAAGGGGAGGTGGGTGGGGTGATGGGGTAACTGGATGACAAGCATTAAGGAGGACATGTGATGTGATGAGCACTGGGTGTTATACTATATGTTGGGAAATTGAATTTAAATTAAAAAAAAAAAGAACTGGATGTATCAGAGGAGATTGATAGAAAGCATTGACTGTCTTGGCACTAAATCAGAAGACCTGAGTCCTATTGCTGCCTCTATTTATTTTTTATTTTTTAAAGATTTTATTTATTTATTCATGAAGGACACACACAGAGAGAGAGAGAGAGAGAGAGAGAGGCAGAGACACAGGTAGCGGGAGAAGCAGGCTCCATGCAGGAAGCCTCATGTGGGACTCGATCCCAGGACTCTGGGATCACACCCTGAGCCAAAGGCAGATGCTCAATAACTGAGCCAACCTGGCATCCCCCTGCTGCTGCCTCTATAGTGCAATACTGTATGGTGTTGGGTAACTCAGTTATGGAACTGTGCCCATGTTTCTTCATACATAAAACGGATTTCATGTTATTACCCCTCGCATGGTTGCTGTGAAGATTTTTTTCAGTACTTTTTCCCCACCACAGCACATTCACTAGGATACAGAACCAATTTCATTGTGCCCATGTTTTTGAGTAGATATTTTACTCTAGATTGTAGTATTCAAGCTTTAGTCTGTATCAAAATCACCTAGAAGACTTGTTGAAACATATTGTCAGCCCCCAACCCATATATCTGATTCATTAGATATGGAGCAGGCCCCCCTATTTTTATTTCTAAGTTCCCAGATGATGCTGATGCCTTTGGACAGGAGACCACACTATGAGAACTGCTACTCTAGAGCTTGTTTTCACATAGACAAGTCTTCAGCAAACTTTGGTGTTATCGGCTGAGTTGTGTTCCTGCCCCAAACGATATGTGGAAGCCTTAACTCTCAATGTGACTGTATTTAGATATAGGAATTTTAAGGAGGTAATTAAGACTACATGAGGTCCTAGTGAATTGGGGGCCTTATCCAATGGGCCTGGTGTCTTTACAAAATGAGAGATTCATACCAGGGATGTGCTCACAGAGAGAAAGGGCCATGTGAGGATACAGAGAGAAGATGGCCATCTGCAAACCAGAGAGGCCTCAGGATAAACTAACTCTGCTGACACCTTGGTCTTGGGCTCCCAGCCCTCAGAACTGTAAGAAAGTAAATTTCTGTTGTTAAGACACCTAGTCTGTGATACTTTGTTATGGAACCCTGAGCAGACTAATAAACCTAGTTAATGAAATTTTTAGTTAATTGATGATAGTATTTTTCTTTTGTTTTCTGCACTCCTCTCTTAAAACTTCTCCACAGCTGACACACTAATCTCACCTGTTTGTCTCTACTCTCTTGGTTTCCATCCTCTTCTGGGCATTTATAGTCATTTGACTAGGTCTTTACTAATTTGGCTGCTCCTGGGTGACCCATAACCCCATGCTATCTTTTCTTTTTGTGGAAGGCTATTTTCCCTGTGGATGGGACACCATGTAGCCCCCAAGCTTATTGTATCCTTTGCCCCCATCACAGTTTCTTCATTCTCTATACACAACTGAGAACTACTAGGCAACAGAACTAAACTGGATGGTCTAATTTAAGCTACAGTGTTACTAACTGAGAGTGTTTTACCCCTCCCCTGGGACTTCCAGATTAACCAATATTTTGTTGCTCACTTCTTGGGTGCCAGACTCTGGGTTTATTATTGTGAATGTATATTGTTGAATATAATACACATTATCCCTGCTTTCATGGAGTTTACACTTCTGAAGAATGAGGTAAATGAGTTTCAAGAAATGGAATGGGACCAGTAGGTGGAGAAGATGCCTCTTTAATCCCTTTAAATATTAGTAGGAAGAAGACCAAGGACTCCTGCTATGGATCTTTGAATCCCCTGCCCCTTATGCCTACCAAGGCCAGTTCTCCCACATTTTCTAGAGTCCTGCTTTAATTAGAGGCAACTAAATTGTTGGGTGAAGTTGATGGCTTCTAGTACTAGTTCATGGTCACCCAATTATTAAGGTTGCAGGAGACGGGCAGGGAAAAGAATGAATGTGAAAAGATCTTATGGTCAGTAAACAGTCTCCTGGATGCTGTGTCATTTCCCTATGGAATGTGTTCCATATTCTTTCTGAAGGTGGATTGTGGAACTAGAGAAGGAACACATGCATGTCTTTTAGTGATTGTTTGAGGGAAAGACATTGTATTTTTCCTCTTCAAAATCTATTAAATCAGTTACTTATGTTAAGTAAAATGGATATGTGCTATCAAATAAGTACAGGTTCATAACTTCATATCATTGCAAGAACACTTATGGCAGCTTGCTTGTCACTGTGGTTCTCTGACTTTTGGAGCACTAGACCATAAGCAAAATCTCTCAATCAAAATGCTTCAGAGCTCCTAGCATGTACAAGTTAATCCTAATGAATTACTGGTCTAGGCAATGGCTCAATGACTCAAGTAAAATATTGAGTTATTTTATAAGTAGATAGTACAATTACCCAAGGGAACTAAATACAGATAAAATACTAAGGTTATACCCATTAAAAAAAACAGTTCATAACCTCTGGGTGGCAGACCCAGAGATTTTTGACAGACTCAGGTAATATAAAAAGAAATTGTGAGTAACTTTGGAAGATAGTCTCATTTATTACTCTTATCTACAGTCTTAGCACTTGAGAAATGGATTCCTGATTCAGGCTACACACTGGAATCACCTGGAGAGCTCTTAAAAATCCTTATGCCCAGGATTATGCTCAGAGAAATGATATCAGAATCTCTGGGCAGGGGAATGGGGAGGGGAGATCCAGACATCAGTATTTTTTTTTTTTTTAAACTCTATAGGCAATTCTGTTGTGCATCCAAGGTTAGGGACCACTTAAGAGAAAGAGAGGACCATGGAGAAAATGACAATGCTTTTCTTCCCATAAGTGTTGAAAAAATATTAATGAGCATTCAGACATTTGCCAGATCTCTATTATCTGGGACAATCTGCAATAATTTATACAAGTAACTTAAGTAACATGAAGGAAAGCAAAGCACACCATGAACACCCAGGTCGCTAATAAACTGACTATCGACAGCTCACGATAAGACAGTAGATACTGACATTTTGAGAGATATAAAATTAACTATATGATGAAGGTTTAATAAAACCCTAATTGAATCAAGGTTACCTGATAGGTGCAATGAATACAAATGAGGTAGACAAGATGGGATTTTTATTATTGAGGAAAATTGTACAAGTGGGGAATGTGGAAAGATTACTTTTAATTTTCATTTAAGTAGGTATGTTTAGTACAATGACAATAATCTATCAACCACTTCACCCAGGGATTTAGTTTTAGGGTAAATTGTGTTACCTTTCAGGGGACTAAAATATTTAATTAAAAAAAAAAAACTAGCTTTGCATCGGAAAAAGTAATTTCTTTTAAGTGTTAGTTCAGACAGCAGTGCCATGTTGTGAATCAGCAATATGGCTAGAAAAATCTTAGCCATTCAAGATTCATTCAGAAATATATTTCTTAGACTTTCTGAACAATAACTACATCATTCTCTCACTTTTCCCTTTCTTAAATATATTCACCTCTTTCTTTCAATGAGTTTACTAGCTTCTTAAATTCATATGTGCTGTGGTTAAGAGAGGACTGTGGAATCAGAGAACCGAGAACCTGGATACAGTTTTATCCCCTGCCCCCATGGCTGGCTTTATGACTTCGTGCGGTATCATCTTTGTGCTACAGTTCCCTCAACTGTAAGATGAACACAGTAAAAGAGTCTGCTTCATAGAACTGTTGTAAGAACTAAGTTATTTGTGGAACTCTAGGGATAGAACCTGGCTTAGTACCATATGCACTTTAGCTCTACTATTACAGTGAAGAAGATCCAATTTATGGGACCACACCCTTTCTCTTTTCCTTTTTTTCTCTTGCCTTTTGTCGGCCTTCAGGCCATTTCACTGTTAATTAGCACCTCTATGTTATCATGAGTGACAGAAATAAAGGAAGAAAATCATGGCAGTCAATTTTTGGTACTAATTACCACTTAGTTAAAAAATAAAAAGGCTGAAGCCATTAGTGAAAATGAGATTTGAGGATGTCTATAGAATTCAGTTATCTACGTTCTTCCCACACCTCAATTCTCTACCCACTTGCCCTTGACAGGGATAATCAAAGACTGGCTATCCAAACCATTTGCTCCAAATTCTGGATATACATTAGAAACATTGGGATATTTTAAAAAATGCTTTTGCTCTCGCCTTATCCCAGATTATTGTTATTGGGATATACATTTTATATTTTTAAGAAGCTCCAAAGGTGACTCTAATGTATGCTTAGGATTGATTAAGATGGATCTTGGGGGATTTCTGGTGACTTTAACAATTAGGAGGAGTAATTATTGTAATAAGGTTTGGGTATCATAGATGCATTGCACCTGGTTCTTGATTAAATTCCCTGTGAATAGTCACCTGATAGCTGATCATCAGCCCCATCTAGTCTCATTTATGTCCCTGTTCAGACCAGCCTTTTTTTTTTGAGGTAGCCCCAGATCATTCCCACAATCTTCTACTCTTACCTTAGGGCTACTGAAAACTGCTAAAAAAATAAAAATAAAAATAAATCACTGAACTTTGGAGATTTTTGCCATCATTCATCTGAAGTTTTCCCTAGAGTCAGCCTTGTTCTCCTACTTATTACCCTTGAAACCTCCTCAGTCCTCCAGCTCCCTCCCTAGTCCCTGACCTTCAGATTTCTCATTCTTTGTATATTATCCTATTAACTACTTGCTGTCCCCATTCCCACCTAAAAACTTACCTACTGTACCTGTATTTATCCTTGAATTCTAGTTTCAAAGGATTTATCCTTGCTCCTGGACAAAGCCAGACTCCACCACTTGCTCTTCAAATGTCATTATTCTATCAATTACTTTTTGGAGCTTATATTTTCAAATTTGTTTTCGTCATTGGCTTTTTAAAAAAGATTTTATTTATTTATTTGTTTATTTATTTATTTATTTATTTATTTATTTATTTATTTATTTATGAGAGACAGAGAGAGAGAGAGAGAGCGCGGCAGAGGTACAGGCAGAGGCAGAAGCAGGCTCCACGCAGGGAGCCCGATGTGGGACTCGATCCTGAGACTCCAGGACCACGTCCTGGACCAAAGGAAGGCGCTCAACTGCTGAGCCACCCAGGGATCCCCTCATCATTGGCTTTTTTAAAAATAAAATTTATAAAATTGGGTTTAAGTCAAGTTTATCAAACCCAAAAAACTCCCTCCCTTGGGCTTGCATTGTCCCTTTACTGCCCCACCTCTTCTTCCCTTCATCCAAGCTTCTTGAAAGGTTAATCTACAATGGTTAGGTCTATTTCTTGATTTCTGCATTACACTGTCTGTAATCTGCCTCTTGTCTGTGCCTCCTGACTGAAAGGTCTTTGGCAAAGATCATCAATGAATGTCATAATGTCCAATCTGAACAATAATTTTCAGTTTTGTTATTAAATATCTCTGCTGTCTTTGATACTGTTGGCTATTCCCTACTTCCCTAGAATTTTCTACTCTCATGGTTTCTGGGGAAAATCTCTTACCAATTCTACTACCTCTCTTACTTTTCTTTAATCCCTCCTTCCATAGTTCTCTTGGCTATCCCCAATTTCTTGATCTCCCCAGAGCTCCTTCCTCAACTCCTGGACTTCTCTATTCACATAGCCTTATCTGGGCCATCTCATCTATTCATGGCCTGTCTACTGATGACTCCCAAATGCACATCCTTAGTTTGCTTATCTTTCAGAATTTGGCTTGGCTGTCATTTCTTACTGAACATCAGGTATCTAGATGTCTTTTCCTCAGGGCCTACTTAAGTTAAATCACCTACTGAATTATATCACGATTATTTGCTTATGTGCCCCCTTCTGTGGTAAAGAACATGTGTTTTGTCTTATCCATCTTTGTAACCACACCCCATGCACTGTGCCTAACATAAAGCAGATGCTCAGTAAATATTTTTGAAATGTTAATCTATGCATTGGAATGATAGAACAGATTATTTTTAAGATAAAAATAATAGAGAATTTCAGATTGAACAGTAGGGATTAATAGTCTACAACTTCCTTGAAAAGAGCAAGGGGTTGTAAAGTGGTCTTCCAGCTCATTTTGTCAAATATTTAGAGAAGGTTAGAAGACTAACACTTGAGAATAAATGGCAAAGAAGGATGCTAAATATAAGGTTAAGTAAAAGACTTTAGAAAAATATGCATAAATTGGATCTTTTAAAAATTTTGTTTTTGTTTTCTTCCCCACTGAGTCTGCACTGTTGCTGAGAAAGGACATGCATGAGAAAGAGCAAAGCTTCTGAAGCCAGACAGTTCTAGGTTCCAATTCAAGCTCTTTAATTTGTTAGCTATACCCTGACTTCTCTAAGCCTCAGTTTCTTCTGTTACATGAAGATAATAATTCCCACTTTTACAGTTGTAGAGGGGATTACATACCAGAATAAATACAATATGTTAGCACTATAACTGTCATAGAACAGCCAGACAATAAGGAGTAACTTAACATTCTCTCATGCCTGCTATTTTATTTTTCAACTAACATTTTGTTGTTGTTTTTGGTGTAAGGGACAGAACAATTCTTATCACATTACCTTAAATAATTTAGTTCATAGTTTTAGTTTTTTGAAAATTTTTTTCCAGTTCTATTGATATGTAATTGACATACAGCACTATATAAATTTAAGATGTACGGCATAGTTAGGTGACATACATATATTGTGAAAATTATTACCACAATAAGTTAACATCCATCACCTGATATAGATACAAAAGAAAAAAATGTGGGATTTGTGTGTGTGTGTGTGTGTGTGTGTGTGCTAAGAACTATTAGGATCTATTCTCAACAACTTTCAAATATACCATATAGCAGTGTTAACTACTGTTAACAGTGTTCTACATTAAATCCCCAGTATGATTGCATTCATTTTCAAAGTATATTCTTTTTTAAATTGAAATCTGGTTGATGCCCATGTTACATTAGTTTCAGCTGTACAACGTAGTGATTTCCAAGTCTATATGCTATGCTGTGCTCACCATAAGTGTAGCTACCATCTGTCACCATACAATGCTATTATAATACCATTGACTATATTTTGTACACTGTAGCTTTGAATAACATTTTTTTATAATTACTGTGGAAATACATTCTCATTTTAGACAATTTAGAAAATACAGAAAAATATAATGAAATCATTAAAGCTACCTTTCTATCCCCCAGTGAAGTCATCAGGAGATAGGTTGGATAGATGAATCTGGAGTCTAGGAAAGAGATCTGGGCTGGCTGGATATACAAATTGGTAGTCCTCAGTGTATTCATGGAAATTGAAGCTGGGGGAGTTGGTGAATGTTGTGCGCAAGATTGCGAATCCGAGGAGGCGACACTGATGTAAGCGCACGAGGGTTTATTAGCAAGCTCAAGCTTGGGTCCAAGTATACCCGACACAACAGAGCAGAGACTTGGACCCCGAAGTGGGTTACAGCTGGGTTTTTTATAGGCTGGTCTAGGGGGTTTTCAGAAGGGGTGGAGGAATTTCTCAAGTTCTGTTTACATTCTGATATGGGGCTTTCAAGGGCATTGAGCTCTGTTCTCATTCTAATATGGGAATTTCTACCACGGGTGTGGGCTCTGTTGTCTTTCTGATATGGGATTCCCTGCCAAGGACATTGAGGACATTCTGCAGTTTTTCCTGTAAAGTTCAGCTCTTATTCCCAGGGGCCTAAGATGGCTGTACTTGCGCTAATGCTAAACTTGAGGTGGAATGGCCTTAATTTTTCTTGGCCTCCACAGAACATGATTCAACATGGAGAGGGGAAACTGGTTGCTTGAATAAGGTTGAGGTTTTGATTAATACATGAGTGTGAATTTTCTAATTTCTGAACTGAAATTTTGTTTTGCCCCTTAGAGGGATTATAGGACTTTTTTTTTTTTTTTAAGATTTATTTATTTATTATAGACAGAGAGAGAATGAGAGGCAGAGGGAGGGAGAAGCAGGCTCCATGCCGGGAGCCCGATGCGGGACTCGATCCTGGGTCTCCAGGACCGCGCCCTGGGCCAAAGGCAGGCGCCAAACCGCTGAGCCAGCCAGGGATCCCGGATTATAGGACTTTGTAATATTGAAAGTAACCAAAATATTGTGAGATTGCTAGAGATTTCATAAAGAGGGGGGAAAAAACCTGTCTCAGGTGAATAAAATTGAAGTGATAGTGAGTAGAATTAAGTTGTTTTGTGATCCTGTCCACCAAGACAATCTCGTTTGAAGCATAAGGAGCTTCCTGATGATTCAGACAGTATCAGTTAGTTGTAAGAGATATTCCCAGGAAACTCAAAATATTAACTGGGCATAGGTAACAATTCTATAAACTAATAAAATGTAGGGGAATATCTGCTTACAGTAATGTCTGTGGTTTTATAAGAGTTAAGGCTAATTTGTTTTTCAGACCATAGTTAGTGAGCTGATTATTTTTCTTTAGAGACTACTCCATATTGTCAGTTTATTGGCTTTTTCTTGCTAATGGAAGCACAATATTACATATAATTCTGTTTTCTTAGAAAATGGAGCTATTAAGAAAATCTTATATTTTTTTTCTTTCAATATAATTTGGCAATTAACATTTCCTTAATTTGCCATACATATTAATTCACCAAGACAGTTACAGTCTTCTTTTAACTGCTGATCATCAGATTTCATGATACTGAGAATCCCTTTGCTCACCATCATCATTAACCATTTTATGAAAATTGGAGTTTGAGTGAGAAAGTTTTGGATTGGGGTAGAGACAGTAACGAATGGTCCATTGTAAATGTTATGCATCATACTAAAGAGTCCCTAGCCTGACACCAGATATTTATTTTTAAATAAACCAGATAAGGGACGCCTGGGTGGCTCAGCGGTTGAGTATCTGCCTTTGGCTCAGGCCGGGGTCTGGGATTGAGTCCTGCATTGGACTCCTTGAGGGGAACCTGCTTCCCCATCTGCCTATGTCTCTGCTTCTTTCTCTCACTATCTCTCATGAATAAATAAATTAAAAATCTTTTAAAAATAAATAAATAAACCAGATAAAATGTGCTGTATTTCTACAATAGCTTTATTTTTTGATGTGTCATTTCTTAGCAATTCTTGAATATTTATTTTATACAGTTTTTGGAGCAACTGAGGCCTTCCTCAATTTCTGTTCAGCCAGATCTCAGGATAGAGATAGATGAACCTACCACTTTGTTTTTAAGTTTTTAAGGAAGGAGTAGGCAGGTATCTACTTGTGGAAGTCTGACTATTTCAAGCGAAATAGAAATTTCTTTAGCTTATCTCTTTTTTCCATTATCTTTTCTTCCCTGCATTCATGCATACCATTCATAATTGGCTGTATAAGTAAATAACTCATAATGAATCTAATTCCTATCTTTTCTAAATGCAGTTTCATTAACATTAAAGATTACTGGAGCAGTCTGTCATATCAAATCATTGTACTAATTCAAAAACATACTAATTACTCTAGGATTTGTGTTCCTAACTTAAGCACTATGAGATGCGGGCACAGAATCTGGAGAAAAGTGACAGCAAATTAGAGCATGATATCAGAGAATACAGAAGATGAGCTTGGAGCAACTTATAGTGTCAGGAAGCAAGGAAGCACTCAAAGGAAGAAAGGGAGGAAGCAAGGAAGGAAGAGAAAAAGAAAAAACATAGAATGAGGGAGTAAATAAAAGAGACACACAGGAGCCAACTGAAAGAGGTCCCAATGGGCAATGCTAGAACAATTTGAGCAATGGGAGTAGTATTAGATTTATCAATTAAAGTGTTAAATAAGTCCATATTATTATAAGTGATGAATAAATAAATAGGAGAGAAGAGATACATCTCCCACGCAGAAGAATTCCAAATAATTTGTGTGGATGCTTTTCCTTCAAGGAAGCATAACTCTCCTCCGTAAGTGTGGGCTGCACATAGTGATTTCTTTTCAAAAAATATTGTATGGAAAGAGGAAAAAGGAAATGTTCCAGTGGAGAAGATTGACAAACACCTCAGCCAGATTGTCAAATTCAACATCAACAGTAATGAGTCATTTTTTTAGTACCAATAGTACTTTCATATCCTTGATATGTTATGATAAAAATAGTACCTTTTCCCTATGATCTTACTCTGAGAAACTCATAACTCCAGTCTAATCATGAGAAAAACATCATACAAATTCCAATTGAGGGACATTTTACAAAACACCTGAACCCCACTCCTCAAAACTATTAAGATCATCAAACACAAGGAAGGTCACAGCCAAGAAGAGTCTGAGGAGACACGATGACTAAATGTAATATGGGATCCTGGAGTGGAGAAATGACATTAAATAAAAACTAAGGAAATCTGAATAAAATAGGGACTTCTGTTAGTAATAATGAATCAAAGTTGGTTTATTAATTGTGGCAAATATACCTTCCTAATGTAAAATAACAGTAGGGGAAGCTAGTAGGTGTGGCGTATATGAGAATTCTGTACTATTCTTACAGCTTCTCTATAAATCTAAAATTATTCTAAAATTAAAAGTTTATTTGGGGTGCCTGAGTAGCTCAGTCGGTTAAGTGTCTAACTCTTGATTTCTCAGTGTTGTGAGATTGAGCCCTGCATCAGCCTCCAAGCTCAGTAGGTAGGAAATCTGCTTGAGATTCTCTCTCCGTCTGTTCTGCTCCTCCACCTGCTCATGCGCACTCTCTTTCTGTCTCTCAAATAATAAACAAATAAATAAATACTTAAAAAAATAAAATAATAAGTTTATTTAAATACAAATTTGAGCATCATGAATTGTAAGTGGAATTGATGTGGTTCAAGTTACTGGCCTCTAAAGAGGACAGGCTAGGGCCAGAGGAGTGAGTGGGATAGATTCCCAGAAGGAAAGGATGACAGGTGGGCACTGTGGCCAAAGAAGAAAATGCTGTGGAAGATCAGAGTAAAAAATGCTTATATAATTATGCTTTAAAACTAATTTGTTCTGCATGTCAGAAAAAATGTCTCCAAATACACACAAAGAGAAAAACAAAAAGTAAGGCCTCTAAAGGAGCTCCGAATGAAAGCCAGATTATCAACTTCACTTTAAAGTAAAGAAATTTTTCTTTAGAGATGGAGAATTAGGTCAATAGGATTGTTCTAAAATTATAAGTTACTGCTTATCTCCCCGTCACCTCCTGCAACCAGTCAGAATATTTATCTATGTATTAAAAGAGTCTAGGAGTGCCTGGGTGGTGCAGTTGGTTAAGTGTCAACTCCTAGTTTTGACTCAGGTTTTGATCTCAGGGTTGTGAGACCAAGCCCTGCTTGGGGCTCTGCACTCAGTGGGGAGTCTGTTTAAGTTTCTCTCTCCCTTTCCTTCTGCCCCTCCCCCCACATTTATTCCCTCAAATAGATCTTTTTTAAAAAAGAAAAATCTCTAAGGGGGAGTAAAGAAGATGTTTGTAAAGGGTATAAAGTTTCAGTTATGCAGGATGAACAAGTTTTGAAAATCTAAAGTACAGCATGGTGACTATAGTTAATAATATTGTACACTTGAAATTTGCTAAGAAGATGGATCTTAAATTTTCTCAGCTCACACAAACACAATGTAGAGGCAATAAATAAGTTATTTAGCTTGGTTGTGATTTTTTAAAAATGTATACATATGTAAAAATAATCAAGTTTTATACCTTAAGTATATACAATTTTTTAAAAGATTTATTTATTTATTTGAAAGAGAGAGAGCACACGAGTGGAGAGAGGGACAGAGGGAGAGAATCTTCAAGCACAGAGCCCAACTAGCAGCTTGATCTCACAACCCATGAGATCATGACCTGAGGCAAAACTAAGAGTTGGTCACTTAACTGATTGAGCCACCCAGGTGTCTCAATATATATAATTATTATATAGAAAATATATCTCAAGATATTTCAGCAAAGTTGTTAAAAAATAAATCCTCTAAGAAATGGTACAATTAAAAAATTTATTTAATTGGAGTCGTGGAATTAAGCCCCACATCAGGCTCCATTCTGAGCATGGAGTCTGCTTGAGTTTTTCTCTCCCTCTGCTCCTCCCTGCTACGCTCTCTGTTTCTCTTTTTTTAAAAAAAATGGATAGATCTTTTAAAAAATAAATGAATAAATAAATTATTTTACTTTATTAACCCACATTTCTCAAATTTATCTGGCCCTGGAATACCTTCCAGGTATACCTTCCCCTCTCCCCAGTACCCTTTTTTACCTGTTGTTGAACAATGTTTGGTGCATTGCAGTTTGGGAAAACTCTTTAAAAGCTGTTATTCTATAGGCTTTAAGCTGTAAGCAGCCATTTGGGCTATAAAACATATATGGAAAGATTATACCTGTTAGAATTAGACAAGCAGAATTCCAGTGCTGAGTATTTACTAAGCTGTGTGACCTTGATCCAGTTATTTACTCAGAGTCTCATTTTCCTCATCTGTAGAATGAAAGAAATGGAGGGAGAATACCCATTTTGCAAGACTGGTTTAATAATTAGACATTGCCAAGTATCTAATATACACTTGACATGTGCTGCTGAATAAAAGGGGTTACTGTTATGATTGGCCTGCAGCAGCTAGGTGACTCTTTCCTGGCACCACATACTTGAAGCTTTAAATTATTTAAAGCTGAAATTACAGGCAAGTTTTCATAAAGCAGTGATTTTAAAAGATTGAATTGAGAGAGATAGTTGGGTTCTGTCTTAAAATCGTGCCTTTGTTGTATCCTAAAACAATTAAAATGTGGTTTGTATATTGTACATAAGTAGTAATTATGATGTCATTTACTGTATGAATTTATAATGGGATGTTGAATGGGACTGTTCCTTCTATTTTCTTGGAATTTTAGTTGAAACCCTAAAGCAGAGAAAGTAGGCAAAAGATGCCTCTGCATTCTAAATGAAGTGAGCACATCTAGGCTAGAACTACTCAAAGATATTAGATCTGGTCTGGTAACCATTTAAACTATCCCCCACCTCTAGCCACCATCAGCCTATTGTAAGGAAAGATAGTTGGTTACCCAGGAAAGAGAACTCTTAGCCTTGTGGGATTAGCAAAGCATTTCTGACCCTCCAAGCCAAGTAACTGGGTCTGAGAGACATGTTCACCTGGAGTAGGGTATGGCAAGGAGAGACATTTGGCATCTCCTGGCTCTCCAGTCACTGAGCCGTAGGCACTCTCAAGTGCCCTGGAGTGGAGGAAGTGGGTTGCAGTAAGAGATTGGCATGGGTTTCCCATGGACTAGGGGCATAAACATAAAGGCTATTGATTTCTGCCTGGAATGCTCTGACAATTAGAAGACAGCTGGAGAAGTACTTTAACCTGTGGACGTAGGGCAGTAAAAGACCTAGGTCTTCCCCATTTGTTGTGGAAAGATGCAAGAGCTCCTCAAGTTAAAAAAATATGGCAGTTGCCAACAGCTACCAGGCTCAAGATGTCTTGATGGGCCTTGCTTAAAGGATTGACTGCTGAGCTGAGCAGCTGCAACCCTGGTGGGGTTTGGGGTGGGCTGCCAGGGGCTGGAGCCAAGAGAGAAAGAAGTCACTAAAGGTCTGCTGAAGAGTTTATTACCCATGGCAGAGAATGCAAATGTACTAGAGCTATGGTGTAGGAATGAGGGGAGGGCTCCAAAGAACTCTAAATGATGCCATGACAAAATCAGCATTTGTGTGCCTGCCAGATGAGAGAGATGACAGACAACTAGCCAGGAGAGAGCACTGGTGACATTAGCCTTTGCCTGCTTTTCTCGAAACCCCTCCCTTTCCCTAGTTTGAAAGAGCCAGAAGATTAGATGGAGAAGGAACAAAAGTTCCTGCATCACCTCTTCCTTACCATAAAGTTCTCAGCTGAGGGTAAGCCCTGAGTTGGTAAGGGTGGAGGGAGAAGCCTTGAAGTGGCTATGAGGTTCAAGTTTGATAAAGATGGGATCAGATCTTTTAATTATGCAAAAGTCAATGAAGCACCTGAATAAAACTTTTCTTTTTCCCTTTAAATAGCTGGAAGTGATAGGAAGGCTGTGGGGTCTGCATCAGCTATTATCAAGGGATGGACAGGGAGAGAAAATTTGAAAGTGCAAATATAAAAGCATTTGTGGTTTTACCCTATTGATTAAACCCATTTGAAAAACCAATAAATGTTACTTTAATAGGATTTTTCTATAGAAAAGGCTTTATTGACAGACCAGTCATTGAAATTTTTTTCTCCTAGCTCTCGGATATGCCCTAGGAAGAGATAAATTGAAGAGTTTGTGCTCCCTTCACAGAGTTCTTTGGGAAGACAAGCTTTGCAAACTCTACTTGATAGCAATGTGCTATGAGTTGTTGGCTTGTGAAGACAGATTTCAGAGAAAGAACCATGACATTTTCTGGAAAAAATATATATTTTAAAGAGGAAAAGAAAAGGGCATAGAGTTTATATTTACCTCAGATACTTGGCAACCTAGCACTGCAATAAGCACTTTATCTTATTTAATCTTTCCTACAACCATATCAAGTAATTATTCATACACTCATTTTGAAGATGGGGAAGTTAGTCTCAGGAAGGTTATGGAATTTTCTCAAACTCCTCTGGTTAATAAATGTATTTGATTCAGTAGCCATTCTGTTTCTACCACATGGCATTACCAGAAGTTGAGGAAGAGAATGTGAACATCATCATACTCAACTTCAAGAGAAACAGACTAATAGCAGTTACTAAACAGATCATTAACAAATCACAGCAGAGTTTATTATTATGAAATCTTGTAAGAGAGATGAGTTTTCCTTGAAGGGAAGAAAAGAACAACTAAAGGCAATATGATTTCAGGTAATTTTGGAGGAATGCAAACAGTGTATGAGAGCTCTCACAACTAAATCCAACTGTGCTGAACCTGAGGAAGGGGAGATGTAGAAAGGTACAGACAAGGCTGGCATAAAACAGAGCAATAGGAACAGAAAAGATACCTGAAGCAGAGGTTGCTATTAGAAGGAGCACAGCTCTTGAGCGTGAGCACCTCTGAGAAGCATCATCTATCCTCACATCGGCAGGAAGACTTTGCAGTTTCTCTACCTGTCAGTAGGTGAGTTCACCCCTCCTTGCCCAGGCTGACCTTTAGGGTGCATTGTGAAAGTCAAGTGAGAAAGTCTGGGGAAGCACTCAGACAGGCTGTCTCAGAGCTTGGGCAAGATTTCAAGGCTGTCACCCTTCCCCAAATGGGTCCTTGGTGAAACCCACCCAAGTCAGGGAGGTCCCCTGAGGTCACAGTATGGAGAGTCTGAAGGAATACATTTCCTCAAATGGAATTTAAGGAATGTTTATCCTTAAACTGTCCCTGTACACTTGAACGAATCTCCAAGTAAGCTGAAGCGTTTTGTTCTGGTTTGGTTTTTTCAGTGCCATAGGAAACTCCCTTCTACAACTGGATATAAAAAGAATATCCTGCCCTCTTATTCCCATACCTGGAGAATCAACAATGTTGAGCTCACTTTAAAGATCTCCATGCTTGGGGAGTTGTAGGGTGGGTGGTAGGTGGGAGTGGTGCAAAGCCAATCTCAGAAATTGTGGGAGAGACCAAGGAGAGCTCCTTTGCTGGCTCTTCTCCCTTGGTGGGTGTGGCCTCCTCTTCACACCTCTGACAGAAAAGGTCACCACAAAACAGAATCCTGGTTCTTTCTCTGACTATGCCCAGGCTCCTCCTCCTTGTCCTGCACTCAGTTGCATCACAGGGGGGAAAAAAAGCGAGACGTGTCCTCACACAAAAGCCCAGCACAAACTGTGGCCTCTGACAAGGGCTCAGTTTCCTTGTTGCCACTTAACAGCCTTGACTACTCTGTACTCTTTCATCTGAACCAAATCATGACTACTGAAGGCAGAAACCTCATGCTGTCATGGAAAAAGCAAAGGCTTGATGTTGCAAACCAGAGTTTAGATTTTGCTTTGTGTAGGCTGAGGCAACTTACATAATCTCCACAAACTTCAATTTTCTCATCTGTAAAATGTGTCCCTGAATTATTGGTTTTGCATTTGAGCTGCTTTAATGAAGTAGGATAATGTCTGCAGAGCGCTTAAATACTTGTGGTATGTGATAGATCCTAAATAGTCTCTTCTTCCATCATCTTACATCTGTCTTTACAGAGCTGCACAGTCCTCCCAAAGCCTGCAGGTTGGGCATTCTGGGGGAGGAGCAGAAGCCGGCCACACCAGTGGACCCATAGTTCATAGCACCTCTTTCAATCCATTTCTTTCAAGTTCTCCTGGTCTATGCTCTGATTTCTTTTGTCTGAGTTAATAATAACAGGAGAGAGATGGTAACAGGAGGTATGTTCCTTTGCAAGTGCTATTGTTGCCAATTTTCATTTTTCCTGACATCAGAGCAAACCTGTTTTTGACCATGTTACTTATTCGTAATGAGCTGCCACAGAGAAGGCTATGACTGGAGGGCTTCTTGAAATGATATTTCCTTGAGGAATTCCTTGAAAAGAAATGAACTGTTTGTACCATTGAAGAAATTGTGACAGAAAAAAAAAATTGTGAGCTTTCCTTCCAATCTCAGGCTGCACCAGGAAAGCTTGGCAGAGAATGGGGTGGATCCTCTCTGGTGCTAGATGATGTTACCGTATCTTTTTCAACGGTGTGTAAGTTATGTACACAAAAAAGTTTTCTATGGGATTTTGTTTTGTTGTAATGATAATATGGTCATAAAATATTATGATACTATCTTATGTGCTTATGTAATATCAAAATAAAGTGTAGTTGGATAATATTTTGAAATACTAATTGATGGATTCTTCTTTCATTCCCTTTACTTATTATAGCCCTTAAACAGGCCTAAGGCCATTTAATTATTTTAAAAAAACCTTTACTTATAAAAGTTAGTCTCCTTGCTCTAAAAGGATAGAGAAATATCTATTGTTAACCAAGGGCCAATTTTTGGCTTTGAGTTCCAAACTAAGTGCATGAAATTCAAAGCCAAAAAAATGAATTAAAAGCAAAGACTTTTGAATTGTAAGCTTGCTTGCTTTCTTTCTTTCTTTCTTTCTTTCTTTCTTTCTTTCTTTCTTTCTTTCTTTTCTCTCTTCCAAAAAAAAAAAAAAAAAAAAAGGCTGGAGAATTAGAGATTTTCCACCATGATTTCTGAGAGCAGAGAACCACCATCTTTCTACTGAGGGCTGTGTGCCAGGCTGGGGAGAACAAGAGTGTGGTCTCACTCTTGCCAAAAGAATATATCAGAAATCGCACCCTTTATGATCATTGGTGACAGGAGCAACAGGGCATAGCCTGACCCCTGAAACAAGTAAGGTATGAAGACCAGAGGATACTGCTGGCATCTCTTGTTCATCTATTTAATGAACATTTATAAGGCAACCAACTATGTGCCAAGACTATTCTTGGGATACAGCAGGGACAAAAGATTCTTGCCCTTGGGGACCTTTTGAACTAAAATGAATTCAGTAATAGAGTACTAAAGATGGATATTGTTACATACAAATTTGTGGACTGATGTGATTGGACACTTAGAGCTATGACAGTTTTGTATGATTCTGCAAGCTATTCTTAAGCCTTTTGAGCAGGTTCTGTTTTTCTAATTTTATAGACAAAAAAAATAAAAAAGCTGAAGAACTTTGATACAGGGGTTCTCCAGGTAGGAGCCTGCATCACTGCATCACTAGTGACAGCATGGCCACCACCTGGAGCTTGTTAGACGTCCAAGTTCTTGACTCCTGCCCAGATCTAGTGAACCAGGAATTCTGGAGGTGAAGCCAGTGATCTGTTAACAAGTACTTGAGCTGATTCTTCGCATGTTGAAGGTTGAGAACTACTGCTGCAGATAGATAGGGATCACTAATGAGATTGATTAATTTATCCAATAAGCATTTACAGAGTTTAAGTCTGGGGTTGGCACTGGGAATGCAGAGGCAAACAAGACAGGTTCCCAGCACTCAGGCGGTTGCTCACCAACCTGGACACACACAGTCATGCAATTTCAGGGTGATAGAAGCATGGCCAGGTATGACAGTAGCCCCTTCTCCACATGAATCTTTGCAGTAGAGAGCAGTGAGGGCTGGGAAAGAGAAGACTGCTCCTTCTTGAGGTTCAAGAGTGGCAGGGCCTGGGAAGTCCTGTGCATTCAAGACCCAAATTGCCTCTGGCTCCTAAGCCAGGTTCTCATACCCTGCTATGCTTTAGAAATATACAAAGAGTCTATAAATATAAGCACCTGGTCTCATAGATTCAATTTCAGTGGAAATCTATACTTTTTAACAAGCTCCCCAGGTGATTCTTATGCACACTGAAGTTTGTTCTAAGAGATGAAGAATTAGTCAATGGACTCCTCTTTCTCACTTTTTGTTGGTGCTGCTCATTGAGCTATGAGGGAATAGAGAAAATACTTTGCTCCAACGGTCTGGAATAACCCTTTTTCCAGAACTCATATTCTGTAAGGCAACTCTTGGGGCAGGGAAGGGGGTGTTTACCTGAGAGCAGTTGCTCATAGCACAGTCCAGTCTTTTAAGATCTCTTAAAAAAGAAAAAAAAAGAAAAAAAAAAAAAGAATTAAAAAAAAAAAAAAAAGATCTCTTAAAAAAATACCATTCTGGCCAGTAGGAGGATCTTCTCACTCCAGGTCCCCCTCTTGGAATCTAATCAGCAACAGCTCAGGATACTCATATAGGTGTGTTGGAGAGTACTCCCAAGGGAGAGAAAATGGGACCAGTGCCCACATAAGTCTCTGGGCTAGGATTACCCCACCCTGACATCTCTGTTGGCCCCCACTGGTCTCAGAAACTTGGGAGGTTCTTAGAAACTTTCAGGGAAGGCACCTCAACGTGTAGAGGTCCTCTGAGTATCTCACTTGTCTGGTCTAAGGATGGTATGGCATATGATAAATGATCACTGCTATCCTCGGTAGGAACCCCCTGCAGGTTTTAAGCCAGGATGTAACATGATGTGTTATCACCTTGGCTGCTGTGTGAAGAATGACGCCAGACCAAACCAAGGGTGGAATCAAGGAAACCACATAAAAGCACTGCTGCCTTCATCCAGGGGATATATATAATGATTCCATTTAGGGTGATAGAGGCAGAGTTGGAAAGGGTGGAGAAAAGAGAAATCTTTTTGGAGTAGCATGTTGCTTGCATTTATTCGGCACTTAATGCATTCATTCTGCCTTGTATTATATCATCAGGGAGGCAGCATGGAAGGAGCAAGCATGGATGATTCAGATCAAAGTAACTTCTTTGAATCCTCACTCCACCTCCTTTTTTTTTAAATAATAAATTTATTTTTTATTGGTGTTCAATTTGCCAACATACAGAATAACACCCAGTGCTCATCCCGTCAAGTGCCCCCTTCAGTGTCCGTCACCCATTCACCCTCACCCCCCGCCCTCCTTCCCTTCCACCACCCCTAGTTCGTTTCCCAGAGTTAGGAGTCTTTATGTTCTGTCTCCCTTTCTGATATTCCCCACACATTTCTTCTCCCTTCCCTTATATTCCCTTTCACTATTATTTATATTCCCCAAATGAATGAGAACATATAATGTTTGTCCTTCTCCGATTGACTCATTTCACTCAGCATAATACCCTCCAGTTCCATCCACATCGAAGCAAATGGTGGGTATTTGTCATTTCTAATGGCTGAGTAATATTCCATTGTATACATAAACCACAGCTTCTTTATCCATTCATCTGTCGATGGACACCGAGGCTCCTTCCACAGTTTGGCTATTGTGGACATTGCTGCTGGAAACATCAGGGTGCAGGTGTCCCAACATTTCATTGCATCTGTATCTTTGGGGTAAATCCCCAGCAGTGCAATTGCTGGGTCGTAGGGCAGGTCTATTTTTAACCCTTTGAGGAATTTCCACACAGTTTTCCAGAGTGGCTGCACCAGTTCACATTCCCACCAACAGTGCAAGAGGGTTCCCTTTTCTCCACATCCTCTCCAACATTTGTGGTTTCCTGCCTTGTTAATTGTCCCCATTCTCACTGGTCTCACTCCACCTCTTATACTCTGTGACTTTGAGCAGGCGACTTCCATATCTGTAAATTCCATATAATTATAATTAACCCCTAACACTTGTGTGAGCACTAAAGGAGGTAAGTACAAGAAATGCCATGGGCCTAGGTGTGGCACACAGTAGGAGTTTAATAAACTATTTTCCCTTCCTATTCATGTATCTCCAGTAGGTAGTAAAGTATCCAGCAAAGATATGACTAAATTATTTGAAGAAATGAATTCAGTTATATCATTGTTTGGGAAACTAGTGTTCCCTCACAGCACCACACTTAAGTGGTTCTTAACTCTGTTTTGGGCCAGAGAACTCTGAGTTTCTGATGAAAATTGCACGTAGTCGATATGTATAAAATTTCAAGTACAATTTTAGTGAGTTCATGACTTCTGAAATACATTGATAATACATTACTTTAGAACCATGGGACAAGCCCTAAAACATATTTGTCATTGTTTTTAAGTTATGCACTTGGAGAAAAACTCTGGTTTGGAATAATCATGTATTTAGCTGTATTCACTGGTATGATCCCAATACAAGCCAAGAAATTAACCTGTTTTACATTTAAATCCCAAAAATCTGTTAAAAAAAAAGAGAGAGATGAGGAAACTCAAGTCTGTCCAAATAATATCTGTGGAATTGGCTTTAAAGAAATAACCTTCTGGGATTAGAGTTTGTAGGGCCATTGGCCTGCCCTGACCCCTTATAGCTTTGATGCTGACCTGAGGTCAGGCCAGTCCCCTTTCTGTGTTCCTTCATAATCAGTGGTGATAGGTGATTTAAAAGTGATTTTCAAAAGCTAAATATTGAGACAGTTAAAGAGCTTACCAATAGCCTGATGACCTTACAAGAATAAACCCAAGTACTGAGATTTCAGATGGAAAAGTGACTTCTGGATGGGGCATCACAAAAGGATTTACAATGGGACAGTAAGCTGAAGGTCAGCCCTGAAATGGATAAGGCCTTCATCTTCTTAGAGAGCCCAAAATGATTTGGGGTATTAGGGTGAATCTGATTTAAAAATGTATTTGGCTTACTCTTGATTTCCTGTAAACAGTTTTTCAGAAAATGATGTCTTTCTTCCTCAAATGCATACAAAATACACATGAGATCAAGATTCATTAATGGAATAATGCAGAATTAATTTTTAATCAACCCACTATAGCCAATTTCATAACCTGCCTGACCAGCAGGGCTGAGTCAGAACCCCAGGGGCTGTGGTGGCATACACCCCCAAAATCTGTTTCTCTCTCCTTTACTCCTTTAAAATTACTGAGGGTAAAATTTAAAATCACTCTCAGTAATTTTAAAGGACTCTAAACCACTGTAATCCCCAGCCTCTTCAGAGAATTTATAGATGTGACTAAAACCTAATCCATTTTGGCATAAAGCTAGAAATTGCTTTGGTGTTGAAATATGTGCAGACCTGAGTTTCCTTAAGATCAACGAAGTGCTTCTGTCTCCCCCATCTTTCAGAATGCCCAGAAGTTTATATAAGGGTTTTATACACCTGCACATCATGGTATTAGAGATGTTAAATGGTGGGAAGACTTAACAGATCATCTGGTCCTTGTATGTGCCAGAATAGCATGGTTTCTTACAACATACTGTCTGGAAATCTATTCTAGTTGCAAAAGCCTCTAGCTGTCCTGTTAAGTAATTCTATAATAATCTAAAGGAGCTAGGGCATCTTCCTTGACATTGAGTATATACTTTCTCCCCAAAAATTTAACCATATTTTTAAGGGCCCTTTTTTGGTTAGCCTTAATTTATCAATTTTCTTTCTTGATTTCTGAGCCCTTTAAGAACTGACTTCTAATAACAGAACAGAGATTTTTTTTTCTTTAGGATAAGGAGATTAAGTAATGTACTTTTGAGCCATCACAGATTTTCTCTGGGTATGAGTCTGCATTCTGTGGTAGTGTCTTTATGTACTGTCTAGCTTTTACCAGTTTTTTTTTCCTGTAATCTGAAGACTATTTGATATTTTGAATATGAGAACATAAATGCTAATATTTAAAATATCTTTTAATGCTAGTATTTAAAACTTAGGAATTTTAGTGTAGTTTACAGTAAAAATAAGACAAATATGTCAATTTAGAAAATTTTTTAGATAAATAAGATGACTGATGAAAAAGAACTGAGCCATGCAATCCCTGAGAAGATTGGATTCTACAAAATATATTTCCTAGATGTGTTCAACCATAATCAGTTCTTTCATTACATTTCCTTGTCAGAATTAAATCCTCAAAAATTGTGGAGAAAGAAAGGCAAAGAAAATGTAGAAAGCATTTTGAAGTTGCATTTTGCCTTTTGTATTGGGATTTCAAATGGTGACCTAAGAGAGCAGTGTTGCTTGTCTGCAATGTGGCTGGGAGAGCCTGGGTGAGTGGAGGAGTAGATTGTGCATTTCAAAATATGTGTGCATTTCAAAATTTATCTCTGACCTACCACTTGTGCCTCCTCTTCCATTTTGATGGGCTGTGTGGATTTTTCTTAGACAGAAGAATTTATAGGTTCTTGAGATAGTGAGGATATTGCAAAAAGAATATCCTGATGGCTGTGGTGGAGAAAGATTAGAAGAAAGAAGAAATTGGGAGAAAGAAAAAATGTAAAAAGAATTCGTAAGCTTAGACTTCAAATCTAAAGTATGTATTTTGGCTTTCTGTTCATTATTTTATAAGACCAAAGATAAAGGAAAGAGGCTATCAACTTTATGATCAATAATTGACTTTACTGGGAATTTTCTTGCTTTTTGTAAAATCTATAAAGAGGAGGACTGAGAATTGTGCTGGAACAAAAATTGAAAGCCAAAGAATTACTGTCATTATATAAAAAGACCCTTTATTCAAATAGCTGCCTGAGTTTTCATTCTACAATGTATTTTTAAGTCCCCCATAAATATTTTAAATCCTTTGATAACAGAAGTTTGGTAATGGAAGCCAAAGTTCTATATTTCTTGCTTCTATGTTTCTTTCTTAAGTCCTGTGCTTTTACCAGTATAAAACTATTTCATAAATTCTAAGGTATTTTCTGAGTATGCTTGCTTTGGGTGTTAAATATCTCAGTTGACACTACCTTCTGTTTTTTAGTGGAATGGTATTTCTAATAGGCTAACTGATGGCCAGGAAGACAATTAAGGTACAGTAAGAAGAATCTGATATGAAATGAGATCTGTTTGACTTTCTTGTTGTACACTGAGTCCTTGAGTCATTAACCTCCATGAGCCTTTGTTCCCTCCATGTGATGGAGATGGTAGCATTCTGTCTATTTTTGGGGAATTAGCAAATAGGGAGGAAATCAGCCAGTACCACAGCACTTAGAGAGGGGAGGAACATGTTCCCAACCTGCCCAATGTATCAGATTTCCCCTTCTGATTGCACAGGAGCAGCCCAACATCATGATGTTGCAAATTACAGGAAACTTATAATTCTCTTTCTCATTTGAATAAGGCAGCCCAGTCTGTCTTATCACAGTATTTTTTTTTTTTTTCATTTCTCCCAACCCTGTAACCACAGTTACCAGAGCCACATTTGGATCTGGTTGGCATTCATAATACTGTCAGTCAGGGATTTCAAAAAGCCACTGGTCACATGTCAGCTCCATGAGCCTCTGAGGAAGGTGCCCAGTGCCACTATTCTAAACTCCAGCTTTTTTTTTTTTTTTTTTAATCTCCTGTCGTGTAAAAGCGTGACTGAAAGGACAAGACATATTTCAAAACTCCTGAAACCTGGCTATTAAACCAGGTCTTATTATGTTATTGAGACTCCGTTCTGAGGGCCCGGCTACTAATGAGGCAGTATCCTTGCATGGACCACCCCGCCCATCTCCACCCTGGTTCCCTTCCCCAAAAGTCAGGGTTTTAGACAACACTCTTGGAAATTAAGGTTGTGACTTGAGTGACATGTATTTGGTCTGAGGTGAACCGGGAATTGTCCAGTTTATTTCTTGGGTGTTAAGCTTCTCTGTAGTCTACTATATATATTACCATGGACCATGTGAATCCTAAGATTAATATTCCTGTGTATTTCTCAAAATGCTTAGGATTTTACTTGACTTTGAAGATACGAAGATGTAGCTGTTCTTGATATTGGAAGCAAATGATAGATAACGTGAAAATTCTCCCATCTCTTTTTGCTGTGTGTAGTTGTGGTTTTCTGGATGTATCTTAAGCATTTACGTCAGTGATATTCTATTTTATGCAATTTCTACTCTAGCACAAGTGTAGTGTCATGAAAATGTAGAGAATTAACTTTTTTTTCCAGAGCTGCTATTATTTTTATCCAGCTTAAGTTAACAGAAAGCTTTCCTTGTTTGTATCTCTGAGACCCAGAGGGCTGAATAAATAGTGCATACACTGAAATGTAGAAATCTGTCTTGTGCTAGGAGTAACAGAATTACAAAGTGATACAGAGATGAGTGGGATTATGAATACTGAACATCTACCATATTAGCTACGTCTTTTGTGTTCTGTATTCTGATGTTTAGACATCTTGGATTTTGCTGACCCTGGAGGGGCTGTCCCTCCCAGGGTGGGCCAGTTCCTAGAGACAGTGAACAACTGGCCCAAAAGCATGCTTACCAAATACAAACCAACCAATCCAGAGCCTACACCCCAACCATCTCCTCTCTCGGTTCTCATACTGGGCCACTACCTCCCTTCTCCTGTCACCTCAGGACCAGGCAACTAGGGACAGCCTTTACACCCTGGAACCTGCTGAAATTACTCAAACTAACCAATCTTAAACTGCTGCCCTGCCTTACCTCTTCCTTCTCATGGAAATCATAGTAAAGACTCTTCCCCACAGTTCCTCCCTTTCTCTGTCTCCTGACAAACCCGAGTGCTTCCCTGTGGGGCCACCATGATGTGGCATGCCCCCTTCTTTGGAGAACTGTGGGTATAACAAACTGTCTTTTCAATGGCAAGCATCTCCAGATCTGTTAGCCTTACTATACCTCACTTTTTCTATTAACACACTACATTTTAAAACACCCACAAATATCCATGTATTGTATGGTAGGTAACATGTTGTTCTACCTCCAAAATGCTACTAGATGATAATGTATCAGTCTTTACGTACAGTATAAAATTTAAATTATATGCTTAAGGACAGGATTTTTTAAAATTCCTTAGTGACATGAAGAAAATAAGCCACAAGAAAATATTTCAGAGAGTGAATTGATTTGTTGTCAAGAATCCTGGAAAGTTTGGTGAATTACATACAGCTTGTTTTTCCTTTTCTGCCAGTTTTGGGGTCTATCATTATTCAGCCGCTGCTCTGCACTACTAGGATTACTGGTATTAGGAAGCTGATAGCTCAATCTGCATTTTTATTTTGATTTTATTTGTGCACCAGATAAAAGCCATTCCTGTGCAAAGATTAAAATGAGGAAGAAATGGATTAGGTAAGCTGAAAGCATTACCATGAAACCTTTCTAATTAAGGTTTATAAGGAATAAATGTGAGATAACTATAATCTATTTTTTCTCCTCTCCTCAGCAAAAACTCATAATAATAGAATAATGACAGGCTTCAGGATAAGAAAACTGGAACATGTGAGAGACCCGATTTTTTTTTTCTTTTAGTTCAGAACTTAAAAATTAGTAGAGTCCAAATTTAAATAATGATTTTTTTTTTATCAGCTGAACTAGAATTAATACTTCATTATAAAACGAGAGAAAGTTACACAAACCTGCATGATTGACTACTGAGCCTTACAATGCCCAAATCACAGAGACTCCAGGCCTCTTTCCATCCTTATTTTTTTATGGCTGCCTCTGCCTACAGCCCCACCAGGAGATGCAGAAGACCCAAGATGCCTTGCTGTGAACAATCTGCATGTCCCAATTGTACAGGAAATGGCTGACAAGTACTAAAAATGACCACTAGGAATCTAATGCAAATTGATATAACAGTGGGATACTATTTTTAATTATTTTAAAATAACCGAAGATTTAAAAAACATTTAGTGGTTGTAAGAAATGAGGACTTTCATAATCTCATTGTGAAAGTGTAAATCTATACCTCTTTCTGAAGGGCAATTTAGCAATATAGCAGAGGCTCTTTCAACTGACCACCAATTAAGCAACTTGTCAGATTTAGCCATCCTCTTCTGTAAAACTTCCTGACAGATGCCTACCTCATGAGGAGCACCTAGGAGGCTATTCCCTGGTCTGCTTGCATATTCTCACTTCCACTTATTGAATTCTCTGCTCAGCATAGGTCAGCTATGTTTCTTTCAAAATCTATTCATGGCGATGTTACTGGTCATGTTATTTATGATTTAATTAAATAATATATAAGCCCCTATTTCTTATGGGAGTAAATAAAAAGATTTTTTTCTATGAAAACCAAATTAAGTGCTTTGAAAAGACTAAATAAAAGTTGCTCGCTAAAAAAGCATTGTTGAGTAACATTCCATAAAATATGTATTATATATTTCATAATATAATATTATATATTAATATTATATGTTAATAGTCCTTCCGATATATGTACCACAATTTCTTATCCATTCACCTATACACATGTGTATTCACATATACAATATGTACAACTGGGTCATTTCCAGTTTCTGACTGTTACAAGTAAAGTTGCTATAAACATTTATGTACAAGTGTTTGTGTGGACATATGCTTATTCTTTCTTCCTTCTCAGCCTATCTGAGAAAATGGGGTATCCCATTGGATATTCCCTGAATATTCAGGGAATATTGATAGCATCATGAATGACGTATTAAGCTTTGTCTTACATTAATTTTCAGGGCCCATAATTTTGTCTTTGATGCCACCTTATGAAATGAAGAGGGGTGTTTCTGTCTCCATTCTGCCTTCTCACAGCATCTTGTCTTTTGGTGTAACCTGGCATAACCCCAACTATTATCTGTAACCTGTCATTTCTCCAACTTTCTTAACTCTTTTATGTAATATGCTGACAAAAAAAACACCCAGAAGTCAGTGCATCTTTGCATTAGAGTAGCATCAGAAAAGGTATCACAGACATGTTGTCAATGTTATGGTTATGAGATTGATATCACATTCAGCTCCTGGAAATGACCTTGAATAGTTTAAACCAATCAGCACATTAAACTACAAATTTTAACAGGGAATGGGTTTGGAATGGGAAGTCGAAAAGCTGTAGTCTTGTTAGAGTACCAAGACTTTTGTTTGGAATGCTGGGCCATGGATGCCGTTTTCCCTTCTTGACTTGAAGAAAGCCTAGAGCCTTGAGAATTGCCAGAGCCATTTTGGGATTACGAGGGAAGAAGATGCGTGAGGAAAGGATTAACTGCACAAAAGCAAAGCATAGAAAGGTGAAGAAAAGCTTCATGACAAACCCCCCAGGCCTCTGAGAGCAAGTTTCTCATTTATGTCTTTGCCATCCATAAATCCCGGTGGGTGGTTACGAAGATAATTCTTACTTTCAAATCCTTCAAATTCTAGATGCTGGTGGACACTTTACTCATGAGCATGAACCAGGATTTTATTATCAACACTTTAGACATTGAATCATTCCGAAATGAAAGCCAATACCTCATCTAATTGGTACTTCTTATCTAGTAGGGTGTCCCATATCTTTGTTCCTGAAACACTGTGGCTCTTGATAGTGCTGGCTCTCTGTGATGTTGTCAAATAAAACTCTTTGCCCCGAGGAAACTCCTCACATCTGCACTTTCCAGTATGACAGCTACTGGCCACATGTTGACTACTGAACACTTGACATGAGACTCATGAGATGGAGAAACTGAATTTTAAGTTTTATTGTTAATTAAATCTTTCTTTTAAAATTTTTTTAAAGATTTTTTTTTTTATTTATGATAGACACAGAGAGAGAGAGAGAGAGAGAGAGAGAGAGAGAGGCAGGCAGAGACACAGGCAGAGGGAGAAGTGGGCTCCATGCCGGGAGCCCGACGTAGGACTCGATCCCGGGACTCCAGGACCGCGCCCTGGGTCAAAGGCAGGCGCTAAACCACTGAACCACCCAGGGATCCCCTATTGTTAATTAAATCTTAAATAGATACTTATTAGTTAAAAGAAACTGCTACCTGTGCGTGGGCTGAGCTTTAAATTTTCCTGTTTCAGGTGATTGTACGTGTGTCTTCATCATGTATCATCTAAAGGCAACCAATCACATAACATTAAAAAAGTCGTAGCACTGTGTTTAGCATTTTACTTACATGTAATAAATTTTAGAAGAAAAAAAGATCTCTAGCATCAATTTTTGCTTTTCATTGTGAATCACCCTATGAAGTCTTCTAATGAAAACCAGCTAAGCTACTCTAAAAGAAATGCTAAAGGAATTCTTCAGGCTGAAGGGAAATGGTCCCAGAAATAAATCTGGATCTTTAGAAATGGATAAAAAACATCAGAAATTACAAAATCTGAGTAAATATAGGTAACTTTTTTTCTCGAATTCTCTAAAAATACATATAACTGTTTAAACAAAATATTATAACATTGACTTATGCAGTTTTTAGTGTTTGTAGATATGATGCATATGACAATAGATCCATAAAAGAGAAAGGGGATGGAAAGGTTAAAAGGCCTTACTTACATAGTTGCAGGATTTCTACATACTATAGGAAGTGGAACTGTAATTTTAGTATGAAACAAATCATAAATCAATCGGTAAGAATAATTTTGTTTCAGAGGAAACTATAAATATTTGGAAATTAAAAATAAGTCTTAAATTAATCATAGATCAAAGGAGAAATATAAGAGAAATTAGAAAATATTTTGAATTGAATGATAATGATAAGGTGACTCTCAAAACATGTGGAATGCAGCTGAAGAAATGACTGAAGGGAAAAATAATTTTAAGTGACTATATTTTCTAAAAAAGAAAAATATAAAACCAGTCACCTAATGTTTCACCTTATGAAGTTAGAGAAGAATAAATTAAACCAAAAGTAAACCAAAGAGAGGAAATAATAAAGATAGGGACAAAGCTTAAACAACAACAAAAAAGGTAGAAATAAAGAAACAGAAAACCAACAAAGTCAAATAATAATTATTTGAAAAGATTAAATTCAACAAATGCTTAGCTGGACCAAGCAAGAGAAAAGAGAGAGAACATTAGTCATTGAGACTAGAAATGAAAGACAGGTTATTCTTTCAGAGGCTACAGACTAAAAAGATAATAAATGAAAGGCCTCAAACCATTTTTAGAATTTCATTTTGTATCTGGGAACTCACAAATAGATGGAGATCAGTCATATTCAGCAAAACAAATAGGGAATACTCTATAGATCCTTTATTGAGTCATAAGATTTTTATTCTGCTATGTGCTTAAAATTTAAACCATGAAACTAAACTATAAATGTATTTAAACTATAATGTCTAGATTTTAAGGGAGCAAAGGGATTGTATTTTTTTTTTTAGGTAAGCCAGTCATAAAGCAAGAAAATTAAGATTTTTTTATCCTAATCTTCATTAAGATCAGCGTTACCTTATGCACTATCATCTACTATAAAGTTCAAAGTTCATAGCAGAATTCTATGTGTGTTTCTGTAACAAAACCTTTATTGTAGGAGGGAGTTGTTCCAAGTACAACTTCCCTGTGTACATACACGTGAAGTTTTAGAGCAAGAGGAAAATGTTCTTTTTTTTTTTAAGATTTAATTTATTTATTCATGAGAGACACAGAAAGAGAGGCAGAGATATAGGCAGAAGGAGAAGCAGGCTCCATGCAGGAAGCCCGATGTGGGACTTGATTCTGGTACTCCAGGATCAGGCCCTGAGCCAAAGGCAGACATGCTTAACCGCTGAGCCACCCAGGGTCCCAAGGGGAAAATATTCTTAACAAAAATCAATCAAATAATTAACCAAATAACTGTAAGTCTATATCCGGTAATTATTAAGTGAAGAATAGTTTCAAAATACTAGAATTATATCTATTGTTTAAATTACTTTGACAGTATACTGCAAAGAAAGATACATGAAAATATTCATGAAAAAAGAAATCTATATTTAATAGTTTCCAAATAGGACAAAAAGAAATCACTATTCTTATTTTTATGTGATGCATATGATCTTATGATATTTCAAAATTTCAAAAAATAAAAAGTAGAGTAGTGATTCTTCAGATCTTTCTTTTTGTTTGTTTTTACTTTTGTCTTGTGGGAGTTTGGTTCTTATTCCAAAGAATGGCTTTATTGGCTTCTTATCATTGTAAAGAGGAATAATTTGGTACATATAATACTCTTAAAGGAAAGATATTTGGTAAGTGGATTTGGACATCAATTAATATGCCTGAGTGAGCAAATACAAAATCATCCGTTTTTGCTCTCAAAGAACAGAAATTTCAATGAAATATATTTTTAAATATTAAAATATACAAATTAAATGTGAAATATATTAAAATATTTAAAATAAATAGCTTTTTTAAAAAAAAGGAATAGTAGAGGAATTTCCATGTTCCAGGAACACTAAAAAGGGCATAGTGGGGATTAAAAATGGGACCCCACAGAAAAGAGTGAATAGATGCAGAAAATGGATTTGAATGTTAATATTCTCAGACAGAAATAGTTGATGGCCATAGCCTTTTTATGGCCAAAGAGTGGAATGAAGCTGGGTGCCAGATAGCTCTACTAACATTGAAATGGCCTGAATTAATTTTATTTGAACCCTTAGGACATGGCAACAATGTGCCACTTTCCTGTGATCTTTTTTTTTTTTTTTTCACTTTCCTGTGATCTTAAAAGAACAGAAAAGCATCCATCAGAACACCTTATCCAAGATAGCATGTGGGCATGAGGTCCAAACTTGTTTTACTCATGTGAATGAAGCCTACAAAAAGCCTCCAAATAAGGATTGATTTGTTCAACATGGAGGACCTTCTTGAGGCAACTGAAAAAAACCACATGAAATGAGGAATTTGCATGAGAAGAAAAGTTCCTTTATAAGCTCCTCTATAAGAGATCTCAGACAAAAGTGATAAACACAGGAGGAAATGTATCATTAAGAGAGGCGGTCAGCTGATGTAACAAATGGAAGAATTCATACCTAATGAGGTAGAAATAAAAAAAAGTTAAAAAGGGTTATAAAATATGCATACTGAGAGAGTGTGTAGAGATGTTTTAAAAAGCTAGTACCATCTTTTCAATGAAAAAGAAAAGTTATGTAGCACAAACATGCAGATATAAACAAAAAGCACCATTGGAAATCTTGAAAATTTTAATAAAATTTTTAAAAAGAGAAGACACATGATTAACAGTTGATTTAATACAGTTGAAGAGAAAATCAACCTAATAAGACAGAAGAAAAGTACACAACAGAGAAGAATTAAGCGATAGAAAATATTGGAGATAAATTAAGAAGAATGGTGGATAGATTGAAAGTTCTATCATAATTAATAGGAAACCTAGAATAATAAACAAGGAGGGGGAGTTTGTTACTCCAGATATTAAACACATTGCATAACTGTAATAAAATAGTGTGATAGTGATGTAGAAACAAACAGATCAAAATGAGAGTTCAGAAAGGTCAGAAACAGAGCCAATCATATAATATAATATAAGTAGACTATAATAGAAGTAGCATTAAAAATCAGTGAAAGAAAGGGGAATCATTCAATTGATGGTATTGGAACAGCTAGATTCTTATACAGAAAAAAATATTTTTAAATACACCATATTTAAATAGTAAATCCAGAGGATTAGAAAATCTACCTGTGAAAATATTTTAATTATTAAAAGAAAAAATATGGAGAAAGTTAGATTTTCCAATCTTGTTTTTGCCAAATTGTTTATCTTCTTGGCATGTAAGTCTCTCTTCTATTCACCACCCTAACCAATAAAGCAATGTCTTTCCTTCTGCAAAAAAAGTTAATAATAATAATTAAAAACAAAGAACAATGAAAGCACATCTTTACCTCTACTACCTCTCTGAATCTCACTAAATAACACTTTAAGGATAAAAAAAAAAAGTAGAAACTTCACAAGGACAAAAAAATAAGGAGAGAAGTGCACAGCAACAATATTTTGGTATCACAGAAAGACCCAGGGATTTGTAGTACCAGATAACGAGAGAAGAAGGAAACTTGGAGGCCCAAAAGGTGAGAGTGGTTGAAAGTCTAAGAGAGCTTCTAGGTCTTCATAATCCCTATTAGCAACTGGGAGAAGGACCTTTCATTACCCTAGAAGAAGACTAGAAGTTTGACACTTTGGAGGAGGTAAACCAGAAGGACACTAGACTAGGGGACACAAGGCCCAGTGGAAGGAAAAGATACAATACTGGAAATGGGAAGAAATTCACATTCTGAAACAAGAGTGGACCCTTCCTTCCTTTGCTTATAGCAGCCAAATTTACATCATCAAAGCAGAAATTGAAAAATTCTTCCCTAGGAGTTCTGACTTGCTGAGAGTAAAGATCTGACATTGATGTGTCCCAGAGTAAAACAGCCTGGTCAGATCACCTACAGATTCACTGATTTATTCAAAGGTTCTAATCACCTTTGACTGCATAACTCTTTAATATGATGAGAGAGCCACTGATCACCAGCAGAGGAAAGTTCCCAACATGAAAAACACAAATGCTCCCCTCCTCCAAATAACTAACAAAAACTAGAAAAAGAAATTAAAGAAGATGGAGACAAGATTGGAAAAGAAATGTTTAAAAACAACAACAATAATAACAACAACAACTAGGTAAGATATTGCAACCATGAAGTAAAATCAGAATTTCTTTAAAAACAATATTTGGAGACCAGAAAAGAACACTTGGCAATTAATAATATGACGGAAATGAAAAGTCAAATAGAAGGTTTGGAAAATAAAGGAAGAAGAATCTCTAAGAAAGTAGAAAATAGGTAAAAGGATGAATATAAAAGATAAAATTAGAGGCCAATCTAGATGGTCCAACACTTGAATAATAGTACAGAAATAGAAAGAAAGAAAATGAAGGAGGAAATTAATTTTTATAATTAAAGAGCATTCTCCAGAGCCAGAAGATACATGTCCTCAGACTGACAGAGCCCACCTAGTGCCCAGAGTAATGGCAGAATAAAGATCCACACCAGGATATACCCTCATTAAATTTTAGAACTGGGCTCAAGGAGAAATTTTAGGACTTCTAAAGAGTAAAAAAACAAAAACAAAAACAAAAAACAAACAAACAAAAAACTATATTAAAACTACTCCACAAAAGGTCATATACAAAGGAAAATAGCTACACTATAAGAAATTTTTAAAACATTCTGATGAATATACTTTCTAAACTAAAATCTATGCTAAGTCAAATATTCAAACCAGATGAAATGAGAATGAAGGTGTATTCAGACATGCAAAGATGTCAAACATTTTACCTGCCTTTACAGGTGTAGTTGGGGACTGCTCTACGAAAGGAGGAAAATAAAACATGAAAGTGAAATCTTTGTGGTCCAGACAAGAAATCCAAGACAGAAGAGAGCTGAAAGAAGATCTTGGGGTGAAAATGTATAGTGGGTTAGGGAGAAATATGGCCAGAACAAAAGACCAGTACAAGACTATCTCCCAGAAGAAACTTATTAGGTATCTGGTGTGCTGGAATGTTTTGAGAGGAGATTTCCACTTCTAGCAGGAAAAACAAAACAAAACAAAACAAAACAAAAAGCAGGGATGGAGTGGGAGATGGATAATTAAGTGCAGATTTGGGGAGTTATTGGTGTGTCAATGGTAACGATGCCAGCAAATTGTGTAGGATCACTTAGGGAATAAGTATAGAGAAAGAAGAGAAGAAAATGAGCCCTCAGAGTTCTATTATTTAGAAGTTGGGGAAACAGAAAGCAAGGCCACTAAAACAAGAGTCAAGGATAAGTGGAGTTTTGAAAGCCAAGTGAAGGAAATATTTAAAAAGCAAAGACTAATTAGCTTTGTAAAATTACTCAGAATGATTAAGTAAAATAAGGACTGATAACTGATAGCTGGATCTGGCAGCAGGAAGCTGCCACTGATAAGAGCTGTTTTGGTGCAGGGATAAATAGGAAAATCTACAGTGGGTATGTGAGAAAGGAGGAATTGAAGACAGATGTGTCTACATAATTTGAGGTGCTGTAGTAAATGAGAAGAGAGGGTCATGATGGGAGCTAGGGGAGGAACGTGGGTTAGATAGAAAGATAGACATTTTTAAGCATATTTGTATGTCATTCATAATGATTCAATAGAGAGGGGGAAATTTTATGATACTGAAGACAAAGGAATAATTGGTGGAGTGGTATTTTTGATGAAGACCCAGATCCAGTGCCCAGGGTGAGGAATGACCCTAGGTTGGAGCACAATAATCTATCCATAGTAACAAAAAGGAAACCCTAGTATGTAGGTTTGTATTAATTAGGGACACATTTATGTATATAAGACTGTTAAATATTGACACAAATAAATTCACCAAATTCATGATAATGAGAGTCTAAAGCAAGGAAGGGACTGCGGTAAGGGTAGGGTCAAAGAGATTGCAACTTTTTCCACAATGTTTTATTTTATTTTTAAAAGATAAAACATGTTAGGATTTTAAAATATTTCTGGCTTTATTTATTACCAAAGTTTCAGATGGCATATCAAACACTTACATAGCTTTTCTTCTTAAAGACCAATAATTTCAAGACTCAAAATTTTGTGCTACTATATTGTTAGATATTGTTAGAGACTTTATTAATATCCAGGTATCTTGTCCACCTTATACCTAAGCTGCTTATGGATCTTTAAACTGTATTAGGGTGCAAAGAGAACCAGATATTTTAAGAGAAGCAGAAGCAAATTGTATTTCAATGCAGATGGAAGGAAGGGCACATAACCAAGAACAAACATAATTTTGGCATCAGCCTTAAGACTAATGTCAGAAGAGCTAAAGTAACCTTGGTTCCCAATGCATAATGATGATAATAACAAAGCATTTGTTTTTGACTTTTGTCAAAGATAGAACAACAAGGAAATAGATCTAGCACCTTGGAGAGAATGTTGGTACACACTGTTTATTTATATACTTATACTTCACAGCCTTCCATAAAGGATCAGAGGTTATTTACAAAGACACTTAGAGTTGGGGTGTCTGGGTAGCTCAGTGGGTGAAGCATCCAACTCTTGATTTCTGCTGGTCATGATCTCAGTCAGGGTTATGAGATTGAGCCCCAAGTTGGGTTCCACGCTGAGGCTGGTCATGGAAATTCTCTCTCCCTCTCCCTTTCCCTCTGCCCCTCCCCTGATGTTTCTCTCTTGCACACATGCTCAAGCAAACTGTCTCTCTCTAAAAACAAACAAAAATAAAGGCTCTTAGAGTAAAGAAAGATCTTTTAAAAAGTGAGAAAGGGAAATAAGGATAAAGAAATAAGATGAAGTCGAGTATACCGAAAGTACCAAAATACATGTGCTAGGATACTATTCACTTTGCTAAAAATGGGTCTCAAATTAGTTTCTAAGTGACAAGCATAATTGGTTACTCAGTTTATTTGAATCCATGAGATAAAGAAACCTTTTGCTTGGAAGTGCAGCTTTCCCTGTCTTGAGGAAGAGAAATTTCTGCTCTGCATTTTCAAAACGATGGCATTAGGGCTTTCAAGTAAATGCAGGGCTGAAATGACACCCTAGATTTTTCCTTCCCCAATATCTAATGTGATGAGCAAAATATAGTAAAAACTAACAACAAAAAAATTTCCCAAGAGCATTCTAATAAGGAATGGGAAAATCTAATGCAATAAACTTTAAAACCTGGAAGCTAAGGAAAGATACAGATTTTGGAGTACAGTATATAAGGGCAGCTAGATTCCTAACATGCCCCTTTTTCCAGATGGCACATTGATATGTTGAGAGAATGCTGAGATTATGCACAAATACCCCCAAATCCAGAGAGAAGCAGAATGAACATGTATTCTTATCTTTTATCTTTTTACTTTCTTGAATGAGGAATAGTGGGTATAATAGCTAAAGAGAAACAGAAGAAATTTTAGGGGCAGACTCTAAAAGAAATAAAGGCACTGGAGCCACACAGGATGAAAAGTTTGGGGATATTCTCCTTGGGAATCAGATAAATTCTCAGGTTAAGTATAGTAAACTCAGGTATAGGACTTCTAACAAACTCTCAAAGGAGAATGTAGACCATAGTTTCTCTTCTTCCCACAATTTCCTCAGGCTTTAGAAAAGTAGCTAGAATATGATTTGTTAAGTCCTTAACAAGATTGGAAGCAGAAAACATTTTCGTTGGATTGAATAGGAGGAGGGATAAGAGCAATAGAATGTCTAGACAGAATCACTCTAAAATGAACTGGGTGGAAAGAAACAGCAAAGCAAATATACAAAACATCAACGACTAAATCACACACACAAAGGACAGCACTAGACCTAGAAGAAAACACAGGTCAAGTCAAGATACAATAGGAAATGTAAGATAATTGCTTCATACTGTAAAATAATTTAATAAAAGCATTAATACGCTGAAAAACAAGGATGTTGAAGTAACTGAATGAGATTAAGAAAATATTGTAAAACTAAGGAAATAGAGTATTAAAATGACTAATAAATTAAATTAAAACACTAAAAGAGAGAATAGACTCCATTAAAATTAAATCCTGACAATTAGAGGAGAGACTTGAGATATCACAATAAATTAAGATGAAAGATACACAGAGTAAACCAAGTAAGAAACTGATACAGACAAGGGTCCTACATAAGGATAATTGATAAATTTGAAGTAAAGAAGCGAAAAAAAGAACAAAAAATGTATTCGAAGATAAATAGAAGACAATGTACCCAAACAAAAACTTTATAGATCAGAATATTACTAGATTCTAGAAACTTTGAATACAGTATGTTCAGTGGGGGGATACATATCATAGCTAAAGAATTCTTAATATATCTATTAAAGGAGAGAAAGAGAGAGTGAAAGAGAAAGGGAGAGAGGGAGAGAGAGAAAAGGAAGAAAGGAAAGAAGGAAGGAAGGAAGGAAGGAAGGAAGGAAGGAAGGAAGGAAGGAAGGAAGGAAGGAAGGAAGGAAGGGAGGGAGGGAGGGAGGGAGGGAGGGAGGAAGGAAGGAGAGAGAAAGAGAGGAAAAAAGAAGTTACCCTATAGGAAGAAATAAATCAGACTGGCCGTAGACTTTTTTGTAATGGGGACAGTAGAACAGTTTATAAGACATATGAAAAGTGGTGTGACCAAAGAATATCATATAAAATGAAAATGTCATTCAAGTATAAAAGAAACAGTTTTCTCAGGAGAATAGCATCTCAGAGTTTAGTACATAGAGGATTTTCTTGGAAAAACAACTAGACAAGAAATCCAGACAATGAAAAGACTCAAAATGAAGAACTCAGGAATAAAGAGATAGGAGGAGGGGGCTCATAATGAGCAATGAATTTGTTTAGTTGTTGAATGATTACTGATCATTATGGAAATTATATTTTTTGAATAGACAGTAAGTATTATCAACCTGAACAATGTTAAATAAGAATAAACAAAATTTCAGAGTAGGGCAGGGAAATGGAAGTATAGAGTATTAGAGGAATGGATGGATTGCAAACCATTCAGGCAAAACATTACAAATATTATTTCTCTCAACCAAACTTTTGGAAAGCACTGGGCGGCGCCAATGGTGAGACTTTATTCCCTGACAAGTAGCTGCAAGTCGAATCCATAAGTATAGATCCATTTGTTTTTGGAGTTCACAAGACTAACATGTCCATAATCTTTTAGGATTAGAAATGTTAATGGATCCATAAGCTTTTAAAGTTAACATGGCTATTCTGAGTTAGTCCATTGCAGGAAGAAGGTTGAACCACTAAGCTCCTGTTTTTACTTCCATGGTCTTCAAGGAGGAGAGGGGAATTCAAATAGAAAAGTGGAGAAAAACATACAACAAAGAAACTATAGCCCAACATAACTGAGAAGTTGTATAAAGGTTACTTAGAAGAAGCATTCTCATTTCTAGAGCCAGAGAAGAACATACCAGAGCCCAGAAGGAACCACAGATGTGATCTCAGATATGGTCTCTAAGATCTTATGGCACAATCATGGAGAATGGGGAAGGGATGAAAAACTGAAGATGGAGATATGTTATCCTACTTTGCAAAAGATGGATGAATCCAGAAATGGTTGAATTCAGAATAGAAACTAACAAGATTCTATATGTTGGCAAATTGAACTCCAATAAAGATTAAGTTCTGGAAAAATTCTTGAAAAGACTGTCAAAATACCCACCATTTGCTTCGACATGGATGGAACTGGAGGGTATTATGCTGAGTGAAATAAGTCAATCAGAGAAGGACAAACATTATATGGTCTCATTCACTTGGGAAATATAAAAAATGGTGAAAGGGAATAAAGGGGAAAGGAGAAAAAAATGAGTGGAAAATATCAGAAAGGGAGAGAGAACATGAGAGACTCCTAACTCTGGGAAACGAACAAGGGGTGGTGGAAAGGGAGGTGGGTGGGAGGTGGGGGTGACTGGGTGATGGGCACTGAGGGGGGCACTTGATGGGATGAGCACTGGGTGTTATTCTATATGTTGGCAAATTGAACTCCAATTAAAAAAATATATAAAAATAAGTAAGTAAATAAATAAATAAATAAATACATTTTTAAAAAAGAAAAGACTGTCAAATGGTGAATGGACTTTTAGGAAAAATAAAACTAATTTTTAAAAACTTTTTATTTATTTGCAAGAGAGAGAGAGATTGAGTGGGTAGAGGGGAGAGGGAGGGAGGGATTCTCCAGCAGACTCTCCAATGAGCACAAAGCCTGCTTCAGGGCTCTATCTCACAACCCTGAGATCATGACCTGAGCTGAAATCAAGGGTTGCATGCTTAGGGGAGAAAGGGGAACCCTCTTGCACTGTTGGTGGGAATGCAAGCCAGTACAGCCACTCTATAAAACAGTGTGAAGCTTCCTCAAGAAGTTAAAAACAGAGCTACCCTATGACCCAGCAACTGCACTACTGGGCATTTACTCAAAAGATTGAAATGTGATGGTCTGAAGAAGCACCTGCACCCCAGTGTTCATATCAGCAATGCCCACAATAGCCAAACTATGCAGAGAGCCAAGATGTCCATCAACAGATGAATGAATAAAGAAGATATAATATAAATATGCATATCATATATATGCATATTGTATATACATATACAATGGAGTATTACTTGGCTATCATGAAGGATGAATACTTACCATTTATGTTGACATGATTGGAACTGGAGGTATTACACTAAGTGAAATAAGTCAGTCAGAAAAAGACTATTATTTTATGGTTTCACTGCTATGTGGAATATAAGAAACAGCCCAGAGGATCATAGTGACAGGGAGGGAAAACAGAGTGGAAAGAAATCAGAGAGGGAGACAAACCACGAGAGACTCATAACTATAGGAAACAAATTGAGGGTTAGTGGAGGGGAGGATGCTGTCAGGAAGTAGGATAATTCTAGATATCAGTAAATCTTATCTAGAAGGAATATAGATAAGACCAAGACTAAAGTTACAATAGCAGTCACTCAGCCAAGGTGGGGGATGTTTGGTCATTGTTCTATTAGGACAATTCCATATTTTGTTATACACATTTATGATAGGGCCTTGCCTTTATCTACATCCATCCTGGTCACAGATTGACTTTATCTAACGTTAATGTTCTGTGAAATTGTTTATGTTCAACACAACTATATGGCCCAGCAGTGAGTGTCAAGCCAGCTCTTGGATGTCCGAGGCTGCTTTTCACTTTCTCAATGGTCTCTTAACTCCTTAAATTGTCATTCTTCCTTTTATGTATTTATACACATTAAATATGTCTTTTATGTCTTTATACACATTAAACACATTCACTTAAACAAAAAAAAGAGTCAGATGCTTAATCAACTGAGCCACCCAGGTGCCCCAAGAAAGCTAATGTTTAATGATAATGCATGTATTTTTGTAATTTGATCCCCATTATAATTGTGTAATGTATTCATTGCCCTTACCACAATGCAGATGAAGAAACTTAGTGTCTGAGAAATCAGTCCTGTTCAGGTCATATAGCTGGTAGATGCTGGAACTAGAATTCTAATACTAGTCTATACTTCCTGCCCATTTTACAAAGAATGTGGGGATCAGTAAGCGTTTTACTAAGATAATGTTGCTCAAAATAATTTTACTTTATCTTTCAGTAATATTCTAAGTATAGAGATCTAGTATGTATGGTTTAGTTAGGTGTTTGACCATGTCTCTCAGGGCACAAGCCCTGTGTGATATAATGCAAAAACATCAAAATTTCATGGAATAGTTGTTGCTTAAAAATCTTCACCCTAAAAATATTGATAGCACTTTACAATCTATCAAATGAAAAACATTCTCTAAGCCCAGATATCATATTTTTTTTCAGATAATTTTTTTTGGTTGGGGGGTGCTTTGACATGGTTTCTGGTACACAGAATACACAGAATACACAGTATTTCTGGTGCTCAGAAATACTTGGTGGAAAAGCTCATTAATTTGCAGATAAATCTCTAGAGTCAAACTACAGAGCTCTGTATTGTTAGAGACTTTTTAAAATTGTATTTTTAAAGACATATTTATTTATTTTAGAGAGCATGTGCATGAGAGAGGGAGAGAGAGAGAGAGAAGAGAGAGAGAGAGAGAGAAACAGACTCCCTGCTAAGCAGAGAGTCTGACTCGGGGCTCAATCATAGGACCCTGGGATCATGACCTGAACCAAAAGTAGACATCCAACAGGCTGAGCCACCCAGGCACCCCTGTTAGAGATTTTTTGTAAGTGACTTGTTAAAGTCATAGAAGATATCCTTATCAAGTTAGAAGATGACAGAAGCTGGAAAAGGGAGTGAATATGATTTATGATAAAATTAAGATTCAAAATAGTCTTGACAGGTTGGAGTGATATGGAAAATCCAAATGTTTTCTTCTGTATTTACTTTTGAAATGCCTTAGTACAAAACAGGGAGATGTGGTTTGGCAGCAGTTTATGTGAAAAAAGATATGAGTATTCTGCTTGTCCATAGCATAAGCCAACAATCAGATGTAGCTGCTAAACCAAAAAAACAAAAAAATTCCCAATTGCATTAATAGGCTAGTGGTGTGTCCAGATCACAGCCAATATAATCCCACTGGGTTTCTCACTGGTCTGATTAAAGGTAGAATATTGCTTTCAACTTTGAACACCCCAATTTAAGGTGGATACTGGCAAACAAAAAGCCTCCAGGATAAGATGGTCAAGAAGGGAAGTGTTCTTCAAGAGACAATTAAAAAAACCAGGAGTCTTTGGCCTGTAGAAGTTTTAATGGGAGACACATTAGCTGCCTTCAAATACTTGAAAAGCAATTTTATACAAAAAAGACAAGATTTGCTCACTATCGTTTTACCCTCTGAAACACTATGGTTGCTAAAATACAGGGAGTAACAAATGGCAGTTTTTGAGCAAAGAAATCAGAAAGACCACTTGACTACTTTCTTTTATAACAGTAAAAATCTCCATCTAGGGTTTCTTCCTTTTTGTTGTGAATCAACTGAATTTTTTTCAACATAATAAGTTGCTAATAACTCATCACCAACAGTATGCCTTGAAACACTCACCATGTGTGCTGTTTGAGTCCTGGCTTCTATTCAGCAGGCATATTTAAAGAGAAATGTCTAACTCAGTCCTTGGTAAACTGGATATAGTACCAATTAGATTGTACCTTTCCTGGGGGAAAAAAAAAAAAACAAGAAAAAAAATCTAATTATGAAATCTGCCATTTTCTTTAAGGACAGATTACATGTTCCACAAAAGAACTCTGATACATGATGAAAAAGTTAGGGCAGCCCAGGTGGCTTAGCGGTTTAGCGCCACCTTCCGCCCAGAGCGTGATCCTGGAGACCTGGGATAGAGTCCCACATCAGGCTCCCTGCGTGGAGCCTGCTTCTCCCTCTGCCTGTGTCTCTGCTTGTGTCTCTACCTCTCTGTGTGTGTGTCTCTCATTAATAAATAAAATCTTAAAAAAAAAAAAAAAGTTAAAAGTATAACTAGCCAACAACTCTTTGCTCTGCCCCCTTTCTATTGATCTCTTCCTAAATCATTTCCATCCACCATCTTCCACCTGCAAAATATATTGGCTTGGAAATTCTGCCCTGTTGCTCACCAATGTAGTGAGCATTTTTTTGAGCACTTTGTATATAGCAGACTCTAATTTGCTTGGGCTCTAACGTAAAGTTCCCAGAATAGGACTTATCAACAATTTTGCAAAATGGATTCTATCCTCAGAAACATGATTTCTTTCACTTTCATGTGAAGAAATAGGTCTAGATTGCAGTTTGATGAGTTGTTTATAACCTACAGCAGTGTGCTGTTGGACTGGATCTAGGCACTGAGATATGGATTGCCCTGTGTCTGCAATTCTCTCCATAGCAAGAAGGCAGGCCCAGAATCCATATTCATGAACTCCTCCTTTGGTTTTCTTGATGGGCAGAAATCTGTTCTCTTCCAATCTGCATTCCTTCCCCAGGCTCTGTCGGGTTTTAACAAGACTGGAGATTGAATTCCCAAATATCCATGATCTTTTTGTAGGTTAATATTGCTATTCACATCTCTCAGCCTTTGCTTAAAAGTGATCTTTCACCTCCCTGGAGAGACGCCAGTTATTTCAGGGCAAGGTTCCTGTCACCTTGAAGAAAATATTTTAAGCTTATCAAGGAAAAAAAATAAAGGAAGAGTGTTGTAGGAGCATAAGTAGAACAAAGTGATTGTAGTAAGAAAATGTTTAATAATTTTAGTCACTGCAAGGGACTTTTGGACTTCAAATATTACTTCAGAATCTTTCTTTTTCTTTTTTTTATTTATGATAGTCACACACACACACACACAGAGGCAGAGACACAGGCAGAGGGAGAAGCAGGCTCCATGCACCGGGAACCCGACGTGGGATTCGATCCCGGGTCTCCAGGATCGCGCCCTGGGCCAAAGGCAGGCGCCAAACCGCTGCGCCACCCAGGGATCCCCTTCAGAATCTTTCTACTTGAATTTGAGATAAAACTTTGCTTCATTAAAAAAACGAATTTTTATTATATATTTTTGTGCACTGTGTGTCTTGTGCACTATGTGTCCCTTTAGTAAAAAGGAGTCTCATATTAACAAATCAAGTGTCTCACCTTTCTTCCTATCACCAGTGATATCTTTACTTTTATAAGAGAAGATACTCAAGTATTAAGAGGTCCCAATGGATTTTTTAGATTGATGCATATATATCCACATAGTAAAGTGTGTAAAGTTCACTAATGTTAAATGTACAGTTTGGTGATTTTTTTTTTAAAGTTTGATGGTACTTTAAAATATGCATACAGTCCTATACCCCTATCTAGAGCAAGATACAGGATTTTTTCAGTACCTCAGATGTTTGTTTTGTGTCCTTTCCCAGGCTAAACCACTCTAGCGGTAACCCATATTCTGAGTTTTATCATTATTGATTAGTTTTTCACTTCTCATCTTGGAGAAGAGTTTTAATTTTGCCTGTTCTTGAACTAAATGAGACCATACAGAATTTTTGTTGTCAGATTCTGTTATTCAACATAGTATCTATAAGATTCATTCATGGTGGCTAACCAGTTCACACATTTGCATTATTCTTATAGTATTTCATTATAAGAATATGCCACAACTTATTTATTCATTCTGTTGATTTGCATTTAGATTGTTCCCAGTTTTTGGTTATTAGGAATAAAGCAACTGTGAACATCCTAGTGTCTGTCTTGTGGTGGATGATGGCACTCATTTCTTTTGTGCATGTATCTACTGGTGGAATTGCTGGTTCATAGGACAAGCAGTGTTTAGTGTTAGTGGAAATTTCCAAACAGTTTTTTGAAGTTGTTGTGCCATTTTATACTCCTACTAGCTATGTATGAGCATCCCAGTTACTTCACATCCTTGCCAGAATTTGTCAAAAGCTTAAAATTTGTCCATTTTAGTGGATATGTAGTGACATCCCATTGTGGTTTTAATCTGCATTTCCTTGATGAGTAATGATATTGAGCATATTTTCATATGCTTATTGGCCATTTGGATATCTTCTTTGGTGAAGTGCCTGTTCAAGTCATTAGCCAATTTGCAAAAGACGAATTTATAAAAAACAAATCAACTTTAATGATATGTAATTTACATATAATAAACCTTCTCATGTTAAGTGTACAATTTGATGAATTTCGACACGTATATGCATTTATGTGACTGCCACCACAATCAAGACATAAGCCCAAAAGGCTCCCTTGTGCCTGTGCCTATTTGCAGTCTATGTCCACATCCATAGTTCTAGCCAAATGCTAATCTGCTTTCTGTTAGTATAGATTACTTTTACTTGCTGTAGAATTTTATATAAATAGAATTATACAGTATGTATTCTTCTGTCTGGCTTGTTTCTTTTTCTTTCTTTCTTTCTTCTTTCTTTCTTTCTTTCTTTCTTTCTTTCTTTCTTTCTTTCTTTCTTTCTTTCTTTCTTTCTTTCTTTCTTTTTTTAAAAGATTTTATTTATTTATTCATGAGAGACACAGAGAGAAAGAGGCAGAGACACAGACAGAGGGAGAAGCAGGCTCTTTGCAGCAAGCCCGATGAGGGACTCAATCCCCAAACCCTGGATCAGGCCCTGAGCTGAAGGCAGATGCTCAACTGCTAAGCCACCCAGGTGTCCCATGTCTGGCTTCTTTCACTGACCATGCTCTTGAGGCATGTCTGTAATAGTTCATTCCTTTTTATCACTGAACTGTTGTACTGATGTTACACAATTTGGTTATTAATTCATCTGTTGATAGACATTCAGGTTATTTCCAATTTTTTGCTATCATAAGTAACAACTGAATAGAGCTCTTATGAACATTTGTGTAGGTATATCTTTGTATACACATATATTTTTATTTCTCTTAGCTAAATACTCGAGTAGAATTGCTGGAACATGTCATATGGTAGTGTGGATTTCATTTTACTTTTTTTATATTTAACTTTATAAGAAACTCCAAGCAGTTTTCCAAAGTGGTTGTAACATTTTACATTCCAATGGGCAGTTTATGAGAGTTCTAATCCCTCTACATCCTTGCCAACATTTAATGTAGTCAGTCATTTTAATTATTAGCCATTCTATTATAGAGTGGTAACTAATTGTGATTTAAATGTATTTAACCTGTTTTTAGTTAGGTTTTTTGTCTTTTCCCTTATAGTGTTGTGGTCTAATTTTAAAATGCATTTTGGATATGAATCCTCTATTAGACATATTATTAAGACTATCTTCTTCCATCTTCTAACATATCTTTTTACTTTCTCAATGATGGCTTTTGATGAACAGTTTTTCATTTTGGTGAAGTATAACTTATCTATTTTAATTTTTTGATTTGTGCTTTTATATCCTGTTTAAAAAATCATTGCCTACCTCAAAGTTTTCTTTTCTTTTCTTTTCTTTTCTTTTTTTTTTACCTCAAAGTTTTCTTTTGCAAGTTTGGCCATTTTACCTATCACATTTAGGTGTACAATGCATTTTGAGTTCATTTTCATGTATTGTTTGAAGTAAGCATCCAGGTTCACTTTTTCCCAGTTACGCACAATTTGTTGAAAGTTCCCACTGGATTTTTTAAAAATGTTTCAACATAAACTCTCAGTGTGGAATCCTTTTGTAGATTAAAGCACTTAAGTAAACAGAGCAGATTATTAGAAATGTTAATGCTCCTCTGTTGAGTAATCATGCTCACAACATGAAAGTTTAAGTTATCTCTCCTTCAGTTAGATGGGGTGTGAGGGATTTTACAATTAGTTACTGACAGTCTAACTCAAGGCAAACTGATGTTGACCACTCCCGCTCTGACTTTCCACTCCGGAGAGAACCAGGTGCCTGGGTTCAGCCTTTCCTTTTTTTTTTTTTTTTTGGTTTTGGTTTTTGTTTCTGTTTTTGTTTTCTCACATTCTTTTCTTTTTTTTATTAGAGTTCGATTTGCCAACTTATAGTATAATACCCAGTGCTCATCCCGTCAAGTGCCCCCCTCCGTGCCCATCACCCAGTCACCCCATCCTCCTGCCCACCTCCCCTTCCTACCCCTTGTTCGTTTCCCAGTGTTGGGAGTCTCTCATGGTCTGTCACCCTCTCTGATTTTTCCCAGTCATTTTCTCTTCTTTCCCCTATAATCCCTTTCACTATTTTTTATATTCCCCATGTGAGTGAAACCATATAATGTTTGTCCTTCTCCGATTGACTTACTTCACTCAGCATAATCAGTTCCATCCACATCGAAGCAAATGGTGGGTATTGTTTCTGATGGCTGAGTAATATTCCATTGTATATGCTATATATATATAGCAGCCTAAGAGACACAGGCGGAGGGAGAAGCAGTCTCCATGCAGGGAGCCTGATGTGGGACTCCTTATCCTGAGACTGCAGGATCATCCCCTGGGCCAAAGGCAGGCACTGCTGAGCCACCCAGGGATCCCTATACCCACCTTTCCTTAAACAGTGCACTCTTCAGTTCCAATTCCTCCACATCCTCATCAACATTTAATGTGGTCAGTCATTTTAATTTCATCCATCCCAGTACATTGATAACTAACTGTGGGTTAGATTTTTTTTAAACTTTAACATGAGTGTTGGATACTCAATGGGGATACCCATCCCTCCTCCTCTCAGTGCCATTCTTATACTTATTGCTATTTAAGTAGACATTGATATTGCTTGATATAAGCCCTGATGTCATAATATAGACTTTTTTTCTTTTTTTAAGAAAAAAGCAGTGCTATAGACACAGAGTTAAAGAGCTTAAAAAATACGTACATGTCTCAATTCCTTTTGAATTCAAAACTCAAGAAAAGTCAGTCTTCAGTGTTGCCACATGAAAAGGGAACTTTCTTTGTGTAAATCAGTCATCTTCAGTCTTGTCTTAGACTGCCTGTCATTCCCAGGGAGCTCCATATAATCCAAAGACTGAATCTTTGCATTATTAATGTGCATAGTACAATTCTGTCTGTACTTTGTTTCTGGCTTGCATTAATATTTATTATGTTTAATGAAAGCTAATTATCACCTCTTGAGAGACCATTGAAAAGAGTTTATTGTATCCAGAATTATGATGAGGCAATAAGTTGATCTACTTGCAGATCTTCCATTGAAATATTATCTGGCACAGAAAGTATTAAAAAAGCTTGACTACTCAGTCATCAGTTCCTGTAAGAGGTGTTCTCTGAAGGAAAGGGAGTTAGCAGAGTGGAAAAGTAATAAAGTGCAAATATAAAAACTTCTGTAATTAAAATAGGAGAAAGTTACTTTGATCCTTTAATAATTTAGGAAGTAATCAAGTAGTTTCTCCTCAATTTTGAAATAAGAAAATATGAATACTAAGAAACTTGTAGGGCTAATGGAGTCATAATACTTAAGGCTCTTAGATAAGAAATTTAAGTTGTAAATATTAATTATTATCTTTGACAGTTAATTTTATGTTAGGTTGATTGAGCCATCAAGTACCCAGACATTTCACCAAACATTATTCTGGATGCGTGTGTGAGGGTGTTTCTGGATGAGATTAACATTTGAATTGGTAGACTGAGCAAAGCAGTTGCTCTTCTGTGTGTGGGTATCATCCAACCAGTTAAAGGTCCATATAGAACAATAAGGCCGACTTACTGAAGTAAGAGAGAATTCTTCATGCCTGGTGATCTTTGAACTGAGATATCAACTCTTCCCAGGTCTCATGCTTACTTTGGACTGGAGCTACACCACTGGCTCTCCTGGTTCTCATGCCTTCAGATTCAGACTGGAACTAAATCAATGACTCTCTCATGGGTCTCTAGCTTGCCAACTCACCTTGCCAATCTTGGGAATTGCTAGAAATTGCCAAAATCTCCAATTCGTTCTGCTTTTCTTGGAGAACCATGATATAGTACCTTTCATCCAAAGGGAAAATTTTGAAATTTAGATTTAAAACTAAAAAGATTTTTTTTCAAATACTTATATTCAATGAAGAGGTTTTAAAAATAGAGCCTCAAACCCTTACTTTTCCTTTAATTATATATGATAGCAATGGTTATCTACTGGCTACTCTATCCTATGGCTACATATTATAAACATGGTCCCAGGATTTATCCTGCCAGTGCCCTTGCTCATAGAGGTATCAAGGAGGAGAATGGAGGTGGAGCAGCCAGCCATAACCCATATCCATTCCTTCCTGGAAAACACACGAAGACATGTGCCTTCCTGGTAGGAAAATTGGGTTCTCCTATGTTGTCTCATCCTATATGGAAAGCACAGAACTCCTCTGTGTGTTCCTCATGAATAGTCTGGCAGTCATTGTGCCTGACTGGGTGGACAGTTTATACCTCCCTCATGAGCCTCAGGGTTTCCATTCATTGGAAGAAGTAGGAAGCCCCAATATGACTTCAGGTTTCAAGCCATGTCTCCTGCTTTTTCATGGAGTTCTTCTTCAGAGAGTATAGGAGATTATGGGATAAATAACATAAATGCTTTGGGTCCCATTTGTTATTTGTTCTCTGGGGTGGTACATTATTAACCATAACCCTGAGAAAGAAGAGTGGTGACAGGCACAATAAAACCCTTTTAAAATCGTCCAAACAAAACACCCAAGAGCTAGATTTCTTTTTATGCCAAAATCTTGACCAAGATAACTGAGGATGAACTCAGCTCCTTCTTTTGCATCCATCTTGGATTCTGACTGCCCTAAAGGTGGGAGAAGACCAAGTCATGTGGGTGCTGGTGAAAGATTCATAGCCTTGAGAAAAAGTTTGGAGCTAGTTTGTGTGTATGCATGGGTGTGGGTGTTAGAGGGTAAGAGAGAGGAAAGGGGCAGAGAGTTACACTCTCTCCAGGAGTAACTAACATTCATAAGTTTAACAGTTTCAAAAACACTTTGTATACATTTTAGATAAACCAAGTGCCAAGTATGTAAATTAAAATTGTTATCCAGGTGAGAAATTTGACCAGTTGTAATTGGTCCAAGATCACATAGGCAGCATTGGCAGTATCCTTCCTTCTTATCCTCTGCTCCCCCAGGCTTCTAAGACAAACCTGGGGGGATCCCTGGGTGGCTCAGCGGTTTAGTGCCTGCCTTTGGCCCAGGGCCCGATCCTGGCGTCCCGGGATCAAGTTCCGAGTCGGGCTCCCGGCATGGAGCCTGCTTCTGTCTCTGCCTCTCTCTGTCTGTCTATCATGAATAAATAAATAAGTATTAAAAAAACAAAACAAAACAAAACAAACCTGGGTACCTATGAATCATCTGCAGGATGTCATGAGCACACATTGAGGAATGAAATAATATGGTCTAATTGATATCCTCTTCCGTGCAGGTCTCATGAAAGTTGTCTTACATAGCACTTCAAGAGATCTACAACAACCAAAAAGTTGTCTTTCTGTATTGCCTGGGCTTGGGATCCCTGGCCTATAAAGATTCATTGTCATAAACAGGTAAGAATTGAAGTGAAAAATGATGGATCGATAATGTGGAATAGGAACTGTTTTGTTAGGGTTTAGTCATTTCCAATGGGTGAAATGGTACATCCTGCTGGAGATTTAGTAAACTGGAGGTCATGTAGAATTAACATACAAAATTGTTCAGGACTGTTGTTTTGTTTGGCAAGTTATTGTCTTTACAGTTTATTTCCTTTAATATATATTTTTCAGTGAGCCATATTATATACATTCAGGGTTGGGCTGAGGCATTGTGTATACCTCAGGAAAGCTACCAATTTGGTGCCTTTAAAAAAACCGAACTCCTTTAAATATTTGGTTAACACTGATTTAGTGGTGCAGAAAAAAAACTACTTTTCTATCATAAAAGAAAAAAACATATTAAAGATAGAGAGCATAACATCTTATTTACAGTTATCTTTCATTTCATAATTTTTCAGTTCATTAGTTGAATAATAAGAGACTAATATTTTCTGAGTGCTTATTATTTTCTGGTACGGATTCCTTTGTATGATTTATCTTATTTAATGCTCACAACAGTCCTGTGTGAGACACCATTATCATCCCCAATTTCAAAATGATGAAACTGAGACCTAGGTTTTGTGACGTGCTGAAAGACACATAGTTTCTACTAAGTGGTAGAAATGAGATTGGATTGAGTCTGGTCTGACTTCAGAACCCACATATTTTCTCCCTAGAACCCCCTGCTTCTTTGTAACAATAGTCCCCCATGATTACTAAGTGGAGCAGTCACATGATTAGAGGAAAAAGTCTAATTCAAATTATATTTAAACATACTTTCTGGCTCTCTTGCCAGTAAACCCCTTTTCAGTTTTCTTTTGCTAGTTTTGGAATCAATGAATGTCTTGGGAGGCATATTAAAAGTTTTTCGCTTCACATATTAAAATAAATACCTCATGTCCAGTAAACAGCATTAAGTGAAGCACTAGTTGGCTTCAGAATTCTGTTGACCATAATTGCCTGTAAGAATCAACTGTCAACATGCTGACATCAGGGCTAGTGGTGTCTCCTATAGATATAAATGCAACTTGCATGGAAGTAGGTCAGCAGAGGAGTATTATTACTTCTTCTGCATTAGTGCTAGGTCTACTGTTATTCTATTTATTATTATTTTCTATTATTATTTCACCTACAGAGTACTATCTAACTTAGGGGGAACAAAATAAGCTAGAGTTCACCAGAAACACAAGTTAACAGGCACCATTTTAAAACACAGTAGTGTTTTGGCACCCCAGCAAACCTGCCCCAGTGGTCTGCCCTTAATCTAGCTCTGCACAGATTTAACAAATGAGAAAAAACTCATCTTTCTAGTCCCTAATGAGATGCTTCATTATCCAAATGTCAACCTGAAAAATCAATAAAGCAAACCAGGAAGCATTACTAATGTCAAATTTGTGGATTACACCCTCTATATTCCATACATAGGAAGGTAACTTGATCAATGTGTCTAGTAATCTGAGGGGTAGATTATGTGACTATGAGAAGAGCCCTCTGTATGCATGCACACTAGAGAGCAAAGGGGATCTTGATGGGGATTTGAAGTGAAAAGTGGTAAATGCTAATGGTGATTTGCCTATAAATTATCTAAATCATCCCCAGTTGGCCTACTACATGTCTCTGTAACATTACCGTGTAGTGTTGATGAATGCTATATTGAATAAGCATGTGGCAGCATTTACAATGCAGAGAGCAGAGCACTGTCTGCTTAAACGTAGGCACTACAGGAAACAGTTTGCATTATATCCTGACATCTGAATCGTTACCCATCTGTTCCAGAAATTCCATTCAATTTCATAAACATTTATTGAACACCTACTACGTTCACAGCACAGTGCTCTGCCAGATGCCTTAGTCATTATAAATATGAGTAAGTCACAGGCCTGGCCTGGCAGAGGAAGTGAAACGTGTGCAGGAATAATCACAACACCAGACAGAATGAGAAGTCTGCATGATCTCTAGAGAGCCTTGAACAAATAGGGACAGCCGGCAGCTGGGATTAAAGAAGGTTCCTCCAGGAAGTGATAGCACTGTAAGTAAGGATATTTCTGGCAGGAGAGAGAAGAGGAAATAGTTGCAGTTGAGAGTAGGCAGGACATAGAGTGGTACATAAAGATGAGTAGAGAATCTAAGAAATAAAGCTGGAGAGTCAAGTTCAGCTACAAAGTGGAAATCAGATGCCAGGTCTTGGCTTCTGGACTTTAATTCGATACAAAAATACATTTAATCTTGAATTGATGTGGATTCTGAGTATTCTAATTTTGCAAAATTGAATATTTCGGCTTTTTGGACAGTTAAAATCAAACTTGAGATGAACGTGAAATATGGTGAACAAGCTTTTACATTTTAAACATAATACTTACCGAGATTTTCTGGTTATAAATGCTGAACTTAACATCCTGAGTGTTTTCCATTATCACTAAATGCCCTTACATGTTTTTGAATGACTGCAAAATATTTCGACATGTGGATGTACCTCAATTTTTAAATTTAATTTCCTATTGTTTCATTTTTATATTGCTTCTAATATTGTTATTATAAGTAAAACTATAATAAAAACTCTAATGGTTAGTTTTTCTTTAGTGCTTATAATGTGCTAGGCAGTATGTCACTTTTTAAAAAAATTCAGGTGAAATCCATGTAACATAAAATTAACTGTTTTAAAGTGAACAATTCAGTGACATTTAGCTCATTCACAATGTTTTTTTTTTTCCATTCACAATGTTGTGCATCTATCAGCTCCATCTAGTTCTAAAACAGTTCAAAACCATTTTATTGCCTCAAAATAAAGCTGTACCCATTGAGCAGTTACTCCTAATTCCCTCCTCCAGCTCCTGGCAGCCACTAACTTGCATTATATTGATGGACTTACGAGTTCTGAATTTTTCACATAAAAGGAATCATATAATAGAATTCTGCCTTCCGTGTCTGGCTTCTTCCACTTGGCATAATGTTTTTTTTTTTAATTTATTTTTTATTGGTGTACAATTTACTAACATACAGAATAACCCCCAGTGCCCGTCACCCATTCACTCCCACCCCCCGCCCTCCTCCCCTTCTACCACCCCTAGTTCGTTTCCCAGAGTTAGCAGTCTTTACGTTCTGTCTCCCTTTCTGATATTTCCCACACATTTCTTCTCCCTTCCCTTATATTCCCTTTCACTATTATTTATATTCCCCAAAGGAATGAGAACATATAATGTTTGTCCTTCTCCGACTGACTTACTTCACTCAGCATAATACCCTCCAGTTCCATCCACGTTGAAGCAAATGGTGGGTATTTGTCATTTCTAATAGCTGAGGAATATTCCATTGTATACATAAACCACATCTTCTTTATCCATTCATCTTTCGTTGGACACCAAGGCTCCTTCCACAGTTTGGCTATTGTGGACATTGCTGCTATAAACATCGGGGTGCAGGTGTCCCGGCGTTTCATTGCATCTGTATCTTTGGGGTAAATCCCCAACAGTGCAATTGCTGGGTCGTAGGGCAGGTATATTTTTAACTGTTTGAGGAACCTCCACACAGTTTTCCAGAGTGGCTGCACCAGTTCACATTCCCACCAACAGTGGAAGAGGGTTCCCTTTTCTCCACATCCTCTCCAACATTTGTGGTTTCCTGCCTTGTTAATTTTCCCCATTCTCACTGGTGTGAGGTGGGATCTCATTGTGGTTTTGATTTGTATTTCCCTGATGGCAAGTGATGCAGAGCATTTTCTCATATGCATCTTAGGCCATGTCTATGTCTTCCTCTGTGAGATTTCTCTTCATGTCTTTTGCCCATTTCATGATTGGATTGTTTGTTTCTTTGGTGTTGAGTTTAGTAAGTTCTTTATAGATCTTGGAAACTAGCCCTTTATCTGATACGTCATTTGCAAATATCTTCTCCCATTCTGTAGGTTGTCTTTGAGTTTTGTTGACTGTATCCTTTGCTGTGCAAAAGCTTCTTATCTTGATGAAGTCCCAATAGTTCATTTTTGCTTTTGTTTCTTTTGCCTTCATGGATGTATCTTGCAAGAACTTACTGTGGCTGAGTTCAAAAAGGGTGTTGCCTGTGTTCTCCTCTAGGATTTTGATGGAATCTTGTCTCACATTTAGATCTTTCATCCATTTTGAGTTTATCTTTGTGTATGGTGCAAGAGAGTGCTCTAGTTTCATTCTTCTGCATGTGGATGTCCAATTTTCCCAGCACCATTTATTGAAGAGACTGTCTTTCTTCCAATGGATAGTCTTTCCTCCTTTATCGAATATTAGTTGACCATAAAGTTCAGGGTCCACTTCTGGGTTCTCTATTCTGTTCCACTGATCTATGTGTCTGTTTTTGTGCCAGTACCACACTGTCTTGAGGACCACAGCTTTGTAGTACAACCTGAAATCTGGCATTGTGATGCCCCCAGATATGGTTTTCTTTTTTAAAATTCCCCTGGCTATTCGGGGTCTTTTCTGATTCCACACAAATCTTAAGATGATTTGTTCTAACTCTCTGAAGAAAGTCCATGGTATTTTGATAGGGATTGCATTAAACGTGTATATTGCCCTGGGTAACATTGACATTTTCACAATATTAATTCTTCCAATCCATGAGCATGGAATATTTTTCCATCTCTTTGTGTCTTCCTCAATTTCTTTCAGAAGTGTTCTATAGTTTTGAGGGTATAGATCCTTTACCTCTTTGGTTAGGTTTATTCCTAGGTATCTTATGCTTTTGGGTGCAATTGTAAATGGGACTGACTCCTTAATTTCTCTTTCTTCAGTCTCATTGTTAGTGTATAGAAATGCCACTGATTTCTGGGCATTGATTTTGTATCCTGCCACACTACCGAATTGCTGTATGAGTTCTAGCAATCTTGGGGTGGAGACTTTTGGGTTTTCTATGTAGAGTATCATGTCATCAGTGAAGAGGGAGAGTTTGACTTCTTCTTTGCCAATTTGAATGCCTTTAATGTCTTTTTGTTGTCTGATTGCTGAGGCTAGGACTTCCAGTACTATGTTGAATAGCAGTGGTGAGAGTGGACATTCCTGTCTTGTTCCTGATCTTAGGGGAAAGGCTCCCAGTGCTTCCCCATTGAGAATGATATTTGCTGTGGGCTTTTCGTAGATGGCTTTTAAGATGTGGAGGAATGTTCCCTCTATCCCTACACTCTGAAGAGTTTTGATCAGGAATGGATGCTGTATTTTGTCAAATGCTTTCTCTGCATCTAATGAGAGGATCATATGCTTCTTGGTTTTTCTCTTGCTGATATGATGAATCACATTGATTGTTTTATGAGTGTTGAACCAGCCTTGTGTCCCGGGAATAAATCCTACTTGGTCATGGTGAATAATTTTCTTATGTACTGTTGGATCCTATTGGCCAGTATCTTGTTGAGAATTTTTGCATCCATGTTCATCAGGGATATTGGTCTGTAATTCTCCTTTTTGGTGGGGTCTTTGTCTGGTTTTGGAATTAAGGTGATGCTGGCCTCATAGAAAGAATTTGAAAGTACTCCATCTCTTTCTATCTTTCAAAACAGCTTTAGGAGAATAGGTATGGTTTCTTCTTTAAACGTTTGATAGAATTCCCCTGGAAAGCCATCTGGCCCTGGACTCCTGTGTCTTGGGAGGTTTTTGATGACTGCTTCAATTTCCTCCCTGGTTATTGGCCTGTTCAGGTTTTCTATTTCTTCCTGTTCCAGTTTTGGTAGTTTGTGGCTTTCCAGGAATGCGTCCATTTCTCCTAGATTGCCTAATTTATTGGCGTATAGCTGTTCATAATATGTTTTTAAAATCGTTTGTATTTCCTTGGTGTTGGTAGTGATCTCTCCTTTCTCATTCATGATTTTATTAATTTGAGTCTTCTCTCTCTTCTTTTTAATAAGGCTGGCTAATGGTTTATCTATCTTATTAATTCTTTCAAAGAACCAACTCCTGGTTCTGTTGATCTGTTCCACAGTTCTTCTGGTCTAGATTTCGTTGAGTTCTGCTCGAATCTTTATTAACTCTCTTCTTCTGCTGGGTGTAGGATCTATTTGCTGTTTTTTCTCTAGCTCCTTTATGTGTAAGGTTAGCTTTTGTATTTGAGTTCTTTCCAGTTTTTGAATGGATGCTTGTATTGCGATGTATTTCCCCCTTAGGACTGCTTTTGCTGCATCCCAAAGATTTTGGATGGTTGTATCTTCATTCTCATTAGTTTCCATGAATCTTTTTAATTCTTCCTTAATTTCCTGGTTGACCCTTTCATCTTTTAGCAGGATGGTCCTTAACCTCCACGTGTTTGAGGTCCTTCCAAACTTCTTGTTGTGATTTAGTTCTAATTTCAAGGCATTATGGTCTGAGAATATGCAGGGGACGATCCCAATCTTTTGGTATCGATTCAGACCCGATTTGTGACCCAATATGTGGTCTATTCTGAAGAAAGTTCCATGTGCACTTGAGAAGAATGTGTATTCAGTTGAGTTTGGATGTAAAGTTCTGTAGATATCTGTGAAATTCATCTGGTCCAGTGTATCATTTAAAGCTCTCGTTTCTTTGGAGAGGTTGTGCTTAGAAGACCTATCGAGGGTAGAAAGAGCTAGATTGAAGTCACCAAGTATAAGTGTATTATTATCTAAGTATTTCTTCACTTTGGTTAATAATTGATTTATATATTTGGCAGCTCCCACATTCGGGGCATATATATTGAGGATTGTTAAGTCCTCTTGTTGAATAGATCCTTTAAGTATGATATAGTGTCCCTCTTCATCTCTCACTACAGTCTTTGGGGTAAATTTTAGTTTATCTGATATAAGGATGGCTACCCCTGCTTTCTTTTGAGGACCATTCGAATGGTAAATGGTTCTCCAACCTTTTATTTTCAGGCTGTAGGTGTCCTTCTGTCTCAAATGAGTCTCTTGTAGACAGCAAATAGATGGGTCCTGCTTTTTTATCCAGTCTGAAACCCTGCGCCTTTTGATGGGGTCATTAAGCCCGTTCACATTCAGAGTTACTATTGAGAGATATGAATTTAGTGTCATCATGATAACTATTCAGTCCTTGTTTTTGTGGACTGTTCCACTGAACTTCTTCTTAAAGGGGAATTTTAAGAGTCCCCCTTAAAATTTCTTGCAGAGCTGGTTTGGAGGTCACATATTCTTTCAGTTCCTGCCTGTCTTGGAAGCTCTTTATCTCTCCTTCCATTTTGAATGAGAGCCTTGCTGGATAAAGTATTCTTGGTTGCATGTTCTTCTCATTTAGGACCCTGGATATATCCTGCCAGCCCTTTCTGGCCTGCCAGGTCTCTGTGGAGAGGTCTGCTGTTACCCTAATACTCCTCCCCATAAAAGTCAGGGATTTCTTGTCTCTTGCTGCTTTAAGGATCTTCTCTTTATCTTTGGAATTTGCAAGCCTCACTATTAAATGTCGAGGTATTCAACGGTTTTTATTGATTTTAGGGGGGGATCTCTCTATTTCCTGGATCTGAATGCCTGTTTCCCTTCCCAGATTAGGAAAGTTTTCAGCTATGATTTGTTCAAATACATATTCTGGCCCTCTGTCCCTTTCGGCACCCTCGGGAACACCAATTAAACGTAGGTTTTTCTTTCTCAGGCTGTCGTTTATTTCCCTTAATCTATCTTCATGGTCTTTTAATTGTTTGTCTCTTTTTTCCTCAGTTTCCCTCTTTGCTATCAACTTGTCTTCTATGTCACTCACTCGTTCTTCCACCTCGTTAACCCTCGTCGTTAGGACTTCTAGTTTGGATTGCATCTCATTCAATTGATTTTTAATTTCTGCCTGATTAGCTCTAAATTCTGCAGTCATGAAGTCTCTTGAGTCCTTTATGCTTTTTTCTAGAGCCACCAGTAGCTGTATAATAGTGCTTCTGAATTGGCTTTCTGACATTGAATTGTAATCCAGATTTTGTAACTCTGTGGGAGAGAGGACTGTTTCTGATTCTTTCTTTTGAGGTGAGGTTTTCCTTCTAGTCATTTTGCTCAGTGCAGAGTGGCCAAAAGCAAGTTGTATTGGGAAAAGGAGAAAAAGAGAGGAGAGAAAGAAGAAAGAAAAGAGAAAGAGGAAAAAAACGAAGAAAAAAACGAAAAAAAAAAGAAGAAAAAAGAGAAAGAAAAAGAAAGAAAGGAGAAAAAAGGAGGGTGGGGAAGGAAACAAATCAAAAAGCAAAACAAAACAAAAAAACAAAACAAAACAAAACAAAAAAACAAAAAAAGAACCACGGGGGAGTATCTTCTGATTCTGTGTACTTTAAGTCCCTTGGCTTCTCCTGGAACTTGTCCGTCTAGCTGGTCTTCTGGGGGAGGGGCCTGCTGTGCTGATTTTCAGGTGTTAGCAGTTGGGGGAGCTGCTGTGCCCCTGCCTGGTGCAGGGCTCAGTGGGGGTTGTTTACCCCGTGAGGCCGCAGGAGGAACAGCCCCAGTGGCGGGGCCAGCTCTGGAGCCCTGGAGTCAGCCCCCGCAGTAGCTCCGGAGCTCTCCGTCTGCAGGGCCTGGAGGCTCCGGGGCGGGGCCGCTGATCTGCTCAGCTCGGGGCAGGAGCGTCCTCGCTGTCCTGGGCCCTCCCGGCCTCTGCCTGTCCCGGGGGGAGGCCGGATCCTGGGCTGTGTCCCGGCGCCCTCTGCTCGGGGCCTGCGCTGGTGGATTCGTGCTCCGGCCCCGCAGCCCCCTCCGCGGAGCCGCCGCCCGAGCCCACCCCCCCGCCCCCCGCCCCGCGAGCTGCTCCGGGTCCCGCCGTGCGCGCTGCAGCCCTTAGGGAGCTCGGCGCACTCTCCCGGGGCGCAGGTGCCTGTTAGTGTCCCCGGGAGCCCGAGGCCATCCCCGCCCTCCTGGGTCCTGCTCCACCTCCCTGGAGCCCCTTTCCGCCCGGGAAGGTCGGTGCAGCTCCTGCGTCTCCGGGACGGGGCTCTCCTGTCCTGGGGACACTCGCCCCGGCCTCAGCCCGGCTCCTCGCGGGGCCCCTCCCCCTTGGAGGCCTTTGTTTCTTTATTTCTTTTTCCCCGTCTTCCTACCTTGATAGAAGCGCGAACTCTTCTCACTGTAGCATTCCAGGGGTTCTCTCTTTAATTCTCAGGCCGAATTCATAGATTTTCAGGAAAATTTGAAGGTTTTCTAGGTAATTTGGTGGAGACAGGTGATTTGGGGACCCTCCTCTTCCGCCGTCTTGCCCCTCCCACCGGCCTAACGTTTTGAAATTCATCCATGTTGCAGCATGTATTAGTACTTCATTTCTTTTTATGGCTAAATAATATTCCATTGAATATATATTACCATGATTGTTTATTCATTCATCTAATTATGGATTTGGGTGTTTTTTTTCCCCCAGTTTTTGGCATTTTGGAAATTGTGCTATTATGAACTTGCATGTATTTGTGCTATTTGTTTTCAGCTGTTCATGTATTTGTTTACAGTTCACAGTTCTCTGGGTTATATACTTCACAGAATTGTTGATTTTTATTGGGTCATATGGTAATTTTACATTTAACTTTTTGAGGAAACTCCCAACTGCTTTCTACAGCAGCCAGAACATTTTTATATCCATACCAGTGATGTATTAGTGTTCCAGATTCTCCATATCCTTGATAACCTAGTTATTCTCTCTCTCGCTCTCTCTTTGGCTATTGCCACCCTAGTGAGTATGAAGTAGTATCTTGTTTGATTTTCATTTCCCCAACGACTAATGATGCTAAACATCTTTTCATGTGCTTCTTGGCCATTTGTATACATTCTCTGGAGAAATGTCTATTTAAGTCCCTTACCCATTTTTTAATTAGGTTATTTATGTGTTTTATTACTAAGTTGTAAGAGTTTTTTTTAGATATTCTGGATGCTAGATCTTATCAGCTATATGATTTACAAATATTTTCTCAATTCTGTAGATTGTCTTTTTACTTTCTTTATGATACCCTTGATGCAAAAGTTTTTAATTTAGACAAAGTCCAATTCTTTTTTTTATTGCTCACTTATATCTAAGAATCCATAGCCAAACCTGAAGTAGATTTACTCCTATCTTTTCTTTTAATAGTTTTATAGCTCTTATATTTTTTTAAAAAATTATTTATTTATTTGAGAGAGAGACAGTGTGCGTGACTGGGAAGGAGGGGCAAACGGAGAGAGAGAGAGAATCTCAATCAGACTTCCCACTGAGCATGCAGTCAGATACAGAGCTTCATCTCACAACCTTGAGATCATGACCTGAGCCAAAATCAAGAATCAGATGCTTGATTGACTGAGCCACCCATGTGCCCCAACTCTTATATTTTTATTGTTGATTCATTTTCAATTGATTTTCTATAAACTGTGAGATAGGGATTTGTTTCAATATGGATAGCCAGTTGTCCCAGTACCATTTGTTAAAGAAACTGTTACTTCTCCCTTGAATGATCTCACTACCCTTGTCAAAAATTAAGTTGACCTAGATGCGTGCGTTTGTTTCTGAACTCTCAATTCTCTTCTGTTCTTTTGAACTATTTGTCTATATGCCAGTACCACCTTCTTTTAATGACTGTAGCTTTGACATAGGTTTTGAAATTAGAGAATAAGAGTTCTCTGTTTTCTATTTCAAGATTGTTTAAGGTATTCAGAACCCCTTTCAAATCCATATGAATTTGAGGATTAGTTTATTCATTTCTCCAAAAAAAAAAGTCTATTAGGATTTTGATAGAGATTGTTTTGAGTCTGTAGATTACTTTAGGTAGATTTCTATATTAGTAACATTAAGTGTTTTAATCCATGAACATGAGATGTCTTTCCATTTATTTCAGTCTTCCTTAATATTTTTCAGTGGTGCTTTATAGTTTCTGGTGGACAATTCTTTCACCAACTTGATTGAATTTATCCCTAAGTATTTTATTATTTTGGATACTATTATAAATGGAATTGTTAATTTTCTTTTCAAATTATTTATTGCTGGTGTATAGAAACTTAACTGATTATGTGTTGACCTTGTATTCTGTAACTTCGCTCAATCTATTTATTAGTGCATATAGTTTTTTGCAGCTTCTTTGGTGTTTTCTATATATTGGATTATGTCATCTGTGAATAAAGATATTTTTACTTCTTTCTTTACAATTTGGATGGATGCCTTTTTTTCCCTACCTAATTTCTTTGGATATGACTTCTAATTTCATGTTGAATACCAGTGGTAAAATTGGGCATAGTTTCCTTGTTTCTCAACTTAGGGGAAAATATTTCAGTATTTTGCCTTTGAATGTGGTGCTGTGAGTTTTTCATATATGGTCTTTATCATGTTGAGAATGTTCTCCTCTATTCCTAGTTTTATGAGTGTTTTTATCATAAAAGGGTATTGAATTTTGTCACATGCTTTTTCTTCTGTGAGAACTGAGATCATATAGTTTTTTCCTTCATCCTGTTACTGTGATGTATTATATTGATTGATTTTCTTATGTTGAACCACCCTGTACCAAGCACTTATAAATGAATTATTACATTTAATCCTCATAATACCTGTGAGAGGTAGATAATATTTCTCCCCCTTTTTTAAATGCTTTATTTATTTATTTATTTATTTATTTATTTATTTTTTATTTATTTATTTATTATTCATGAGAGACACACAGAGAGAGAGGGGGGCAGAGACACAGGCAGAGGGAGAAGGAGGCTCGATGCAGGGAGCCCCATGTGGGACTCAATCCTGTGACTCCAGGATCAGGACCTGGGCCAAAGGCAGGCGCTAAACCATTGAGCCACCCAGGCATCCCTATTTTTCCCCTTTTTAATAACTTTTTTTTTTTAAAGCATGGTGTGGTTAAATTACACTCCCAATTTTGCACAGCTGGCAGGCCAGAATCATGCGTCTGATTTTAGAATCTACAGTCTTTTTGTTGTTGTTGTTAAGATTTTATTTCTTTATCTGATGGAAACAGAGTGCACAAGTAAGGGGAGAGGCAAAGGAAGAAGCAGAATCCCCACTGCAGGACCCCTGGATCACAACCTGAGCTGACGGCAGATGCTCAACCACTGAGCTACCCAGGCACCCTAGAATCTACATTCTTAAGCATTATGCCAATCAAAGAATATTTCTGTACATGAATATTTATTCTCTCAAAAATTTATTACATTTATATATGATGCACACACACTGTGTGCTAGACCTAATACTAGGCACTGGGAATACAAAGTTAAAAGCTTAGTTTCTCTATTTTCTTGCTTTCCACTGGCTTCTTTTCTGAACCCTCTAAGAAACCAATGATCTGCTTAAGGTCACTATAGCGTAGTTTGCATTTTCTCCAGTTTTATACTAATGGAATTATATGGTATGTACATTTTTTTGCTTAACTTATCATAATTTCTTTTTTCTTTTTTTTAACTTTTTTTAAAATTTTTATTTATTTATGATAGTCACACAGAGAGAGAGAGAGGCAGAGACATAGGCAGAGGGAGAAGCAGGCTCCATGCACCGGGAGTCCGATGAGGGATTCGATCCCGGGTCTCCAGGATCACGCCCCCGGCCAAAGGCAGGCGCTAAACCGCTGCACCACCCAGGGATCCCTATCACAATTTCTTTAACTCATTGTAATTATTTTGAGATTTATCTATGTTACTGCATGTATCAGTAGTTAATTCCTCTTTCCTGCTGAGCAGTAGTCTATTGTGTGGTTATATCACAATTTGTTTACAATTCATTTGTTGAAAGACATTTAAGTATTTTCAGTTTTTTGGTGACAGCATATAAGCTGTTCCAAAAATATGTGTACATGTCCTTGTGTGAATGTATGCCTTAATTTCTTTTGGGTAAAACCTAGGAGTAAAATTGTTAGGTCATTGGTAAGTCTTTAATTTTAGCCATTCCAGCAAGTGTGTATGGCATCTTGTGGGCTTTGTTTGCATTTTCTAATGGTCAATGGGATGTCAAAGCATTTTTTCATGTGCTAATATGTATTTACCACCTATATATCCTCTTCGATGAAGTATCTGTTCAAAAATTTTACCTATTTTTATAACTCAGTTAACAACTCAGTTTGTTTTCTTTTTTAAAGATTTTATTTATTTATTCATAAGGGACACACAGAGAGAGACAGAGACAGAGACACAGGCAGAGGGGAAGCAGGCTCTATGGAGGCAGCCCAATGAGGAACTCGATCCCGTGACCGCAGGATTATGCCCTGAGCCAAAGACAGACTCTCAACTACTTAGCCACCCAGGCATCCCAGTTTGTTTTCTTTTGGCTTTTAAGGCTTTTAAAAATAGATTCTGGATATAGATCCTTTCCAGGTATGTAGTTTATAAATATCTTACCCACTAGGTAGCTTGCTGATTAATTCTCCTAGTATATATCTTTTGATAAATGAAGACTTCAATGTTGATAATGTCAGATTTGTTAATTTTTAAAATTTTATGTATTGTGCTTTTTGTGTCATATCTGAGAAACCCCTGTCTAATCCAAGATGACAGATATTTTCTTTTGTCTTTGTCTAAAAGTTATAAAGTTTTGGGGGTTACATTTAGGTTTACGATCCTTGTTGAATTAATTTTTGTAGATGGTGCAAATTATGGATTGAAGTTGGTTTTTTCTGTATGGATATTCAGTTGTTCAGTACCATTTGTTGAAAGCAGTACTTTCTCCACTGAATTGTCTATATGCATCATTGTGGAAAATCAGTCGTTCATATGTGTGGGCCTCTTTCTGGACTCTGTTATGTTCATTTGGCTTATTAACCTAGTTTTATGTAGTACTACAGTGTCTTAATTAGCTTTTTTTTTTTTTTTTTAGATTGAACATCTTACTTGTAAACTTCCTATATATCATAATGAAGGGTTTCCCCATGTATCCCAAAGGATATTCCTTTGTAGATTTCATCAAATTTTATGATCTGGTTGTATTATCAGCCTAAAGTTGTATCTTGTATATAACCAACTTTCTCTTCTGCTGCACAATTCTAGAAGCCCAGTTGTCAAAATGGTGCTCAAGGCCTGATTTGCTATTGAATGTCACCTAGCGGTACTTCTGATTCTTTTCTTTAGTATGGGTTGACAAGAGTTTGGTTTCTTAATATAGTACCATGTCAGCCTGTCACTTTTCCTAGCTCAATAGTAGAATACAAGCTCCATACAGGCAGGGTTCTTTGCTTGTTTACTGGTTGTACTGGGTTAGATGGTATCCCTTAAAGCCATGTCCTTCCAGGAACCTCAGAATGTGACCTTATTTGGAAAGAGGGTCGTTGCAGATATAATTAGTTATGATGAGGTCATGTAGATAGGCAGAATGTGCCCTTAATCCACTGTGAGTGGTGTCCCTCCGAAGATACATGGTGTCCTCATCTTCTGTGTTACAAAACTTGTGGGCATGTCTGGCAACATCAATCACACGGGACCGATCCCGGGGCCTCATGGGCAATTTCTCTGACAGTCTAGCACCAGGACCATCTGGCCACACAAGCAGTAGTAGACATGGAGGGGCTTCTCGCCATCGTCATACTCCTCCCGGTCCCTGGTGTCGGAGCACACTACCGACCGGGACACTACTTTAGGCATAGTTCGGGGGAGAAGCCCAAAAACTCAAGGCCAAAAAATTGTGGTCGTGCAGAAATGCTTAATTAGCTTTATAGTAGGTAATGAAATCAGGTATTTTAAATCCTGCAAGATTTTTTTTCAAGATTTCTTTAGCTTTTCTTGGTTTTTGCATTTCATACGAATTTTAGAATTGGCTTGTCAATTTTTACCAAAAGAAACCTGCTGAGATTTTGGCGAAGATTGCATTGAAACTAGAAATAAGGGGATCCCTGGGTGGCTTAGCAGTTTAGCACCTGCCTTCCACCCAGGACATGATCCTGGAGTCCCAGGATAGAGTTCCAGGATTAAGTCCCACATCAGGCTCCCTGCATGGAGCCTGCTTCTCCCTCTGCCTGTGTCTCTGCCTCTCTCTCTCTCTCTCTCTGTCTTTCATGAATGAATGAATAAATAAATAAATAAATAAATAAATAAATAAGTAAGTAAATAAATAAATAAATAAATAAATCTTTAAAAAGAAAAAAACTATAAATAAGCCTAGAGAGAATTGACGTTTTTACAATATTAAGTCTTCTGACCCATGAACAAGAATATAAGTATTTATTTAGATTTAGATCTTTAATTTATCTCTACTATGTTTTGCATTTTTTCAGGTGTACAGATTATTCACATTATTTTTTTTTCAGATTTATCCTTAAATATTTCATGCTGATTGATGCTATTATAAATGACATTTTAAATTTTAATTTCCAGTATATTTTATTGCTACCACATAGAAATATAATTGATTTCTGTATATTGATCTCATATCCTGTAATATTGCTAAATCCACTTACCAGTTTTTGCAGCTTTTTAGGTCAATTCCATAGGGATTTTATATAGATGATCATTTTGGCTGCAGACAGTTTTACTTCTTCCTTTCCCATTGGCATGCCTTTTTTTTTAAATACCTGCTTAATAGTACTGGCCAGAACCTGCAGTTGAATGTTAAATTCAGTAATGTTGAATAGAAATGGTAAGAATGGCCATCCTTTCCTTATTCCTGATCTTGGTGGTAAAATATTCTGTCTTTTACCATTAAGTATGATATTACTTGTATGTTGTTTCGTGTGTGCGTTTTTGTTTTTGTTTTTGTTTTTTAAAGATTTTATCTAAAAAAAAAAAACAAAAAGATTTTATCTATTTATTTATTTATTTGAGGGGAAGACAGAGAAGGAGACAGAGAGATATTAAACAGACTCCATGCTGAGCAGGGAGCCCAATATGGGACTCAATATTGTGATTCTGAGATTAAGACCTGAGCCAAAATCAAGAGTTTGATGTTTAACAGCCTAAGCTACTCAGGTGCCCCACTTGTATGTTTTTCGTAGATGACCTTAATAGTGTCAGGAAGTTCATTTCTATTCCACATTTGCTGAGAAGAATGGATGTTGGGTTTTGTCAAATGGTTTTTCTGTGTCTATTTAAATAATCATACAGTTTTGTATCGTTTCTTAGTTAACATGGTGAATTATATCAATTGTTTTTGTATAAGTCAATCTTGCATGCCTGGCATAAACCCCACTTGGTCATGGTATGTATCTGTTTTTATATTTTGTTGGATTTGATTTGCTAAAAATTTTAAATGATTTTTATTTTTGTTCATGAGGGATATTGGTCTATAGTTTGCTTTTTAGTGATGTATTTATGTAGTTTTGGTATCAGAGTAATGCTGACCCCATAGAATGGGTTGGGAATCATTCTGTGGTCTTTAATTTTTGAAAATATTGTATAGAATTGATTTTTTCTTCCTTAAGTTTTTGGCATAATCCATCAATGTTATCATATGGACTTACTGTCTTCTTTGTGGTAGGTTAATTAAAAATTCTTCTATATATAATAGAGCTATTTAAGTTATATATTTCTTCTTGTTAGAGTTTTGTTAATTTTTATCTTTCTAAAATTTGTTCATTCTAAGTTTTTAAGTTTATTGGCATAAAGTTATTCATTATATTCCTTTATTACACTTTTAATACTGGTAGAATGTGTAGTGTAAATATCTGTAAAATACCTTTATTCCTGATATTTGTGATTTGTGTCTTCTCTCTCTTTATCCTGATTACTCTGGCTAGAGGTTTTTCAACTTTATTGACCTTCTCAAAAACCAACATTTGATTGTATTGATCTTCTTTATGGTTTTTCTGTTATTTGTTTTCATTTATTTTTCCCTTTGATCTTTATTATTTCCTCTCTTATGCTTACTTTGATTATCATTTGCTCTTCCTTTCTTTGTTTCTTAAAGTGGAAGCTGAAGTCATTGATCTGAAGCAGTTGTCTATTCCAATGTAAGTATTTGGTACTGAAATTTCCCCTGAGTGCTGTTTTAGTAGCACTCCACAAAATCTGATGTGCTGTGTTTTCATGTTCATTCAGTTCAAAATAGCTTCTAATTTCCTTCTTTATTTCTTCTTTGATCTATGAGTTATTTAGAAATATATTTTAAGTTTACAAATATTTGAGAATTTTTCAGAATTTTTCTGTTTTGATTTCCAGCTTAATTGCTATGTTGGAGTACATATTTTGTATGACTTGAATTATTTTAAATGGATTAATTTGTTCTATGGCCTAGAATATGGTCTATTTTAGTAAATGTTCTGTGTACACTTGAAAAAAATGTGTATTCTGTTGTTGAGTACAGTGTTCTATGAATTAGGTCAAGTTTGTTGATCATATTGCTTAACTCATCTATATCCTTGCTGATTTTCTGTTCAATACCCTCTTATTCTGCAAGAGATAATCAATTTGATGCTATTTGATATATTTTCACTTTACTTTAGACATTGTAGCTTACATTTCTAGAAATTCTATGTGGGTCTTTTTTTTCTACATGTCTCTCAGTTTTTGAACATATGGACTATATAATAACTATTTTCACACTTTTTTTCTGGAGAAGGTAAAGACAGCTTCCCTGAGACCTACAAAATGAGTAAACATTTGCCATATGAGGGAGGTAGAAGAGCAGGAGAATGCAGCCAAAAAAAAAAAAAAAAAAAGTCAGATTCCAGGCAGAATAAATAGCATGTGTAAAGGCCCTCAATCAGAAAGGAGTTTGGAATTTTTAAGAAATATAGAGAAGGTCAGAATGTATTGAATGGGTCAGAATTGTGAAGAGAGGAAGAGAGAAAGGTGGGAAGAATGGGGCAGCAGATGATACAAGGTCTTCTAAGCATGTGTCTCAGTCAGCACTAGGCTACATTATACTATGATAACAAACATGTCCCATAACTCAGTGGCTTAGAACAATAAAAGATTATCCCCTGCTCATGTCACATATTCATAGGAGGGTGACTGTGACCCTCTCTACATCTTCATTCAGGACCAAAGGAATAACTCCTAACTGGAACATACCACCCTCATGGCAGAAACAAAAGAATCTTGGTGAGCCACCATATAGCTTTCATATCATCTGTCTGAAACTGGCATATTTACTTCCACTCACACTGCATTGGACAATATAAGTATTATGGCTGAGCCTAATATCAATGGGATGGCAGGAAGAGCAAATATTTGGTAACAATAATACAATCTACTTAAGAATGCTAAGTATTTAATCTTTATCTGAAGAACAGTGAAAAATCATCTTCAGATGAATGTTAAGTATAAGATTTATCACTGTATTTGCTAAGAATAGTCTTTTTTTAAGAAAAACCTTTTTTAGGGCAGCCCCGGTGGCACAGCGGTTTAGCGCCGCTTGAAGCCCGGAGTGTGATCCTGGAGACCTGGGATCGAGTCCCACATCAGGCTTGTTGCATGGAGCTTGCTTCTCCCTCTGCCTGTGTCTCTGCCTCTCTCTCTCTCTGTGTCTCTATGAATAAATAAATAAAATCTTTAAAAAGAAAAAAAAACATTTTTAAAAGAAAAAGACAAAGTCAGAGAAATAATTTGGATGATCATAGTAAGTGACACTGCATCAAAAATGGGATAAAATGTTATAAAAGTAAAATTGATTTTTATGAGATTTGTATAAAACTCTGATAGCATAATTTTAATGATTATAACTGCCCTGCATAACTATTTTTTAAAAAGTGACAATTATTTGCTTATGTAGCTTCTGATGTTTGTTTCTAAAAAACTCATCACTTTGATAGTGTCCTGAGCATTATATTCTGATGACTATTTTACAAACTTAGAGCACAGTATAAACCTGAATTTTATACTGCAATTATGCTGAAGGTTACTTAATCTTTTTTGCAGTATAAACAATGGTGGATTTGAGAGTGTAAGTGTTTTTGTTCTTGTGCTTCAAGAGAAGGAACAGACAAACAGCAGGAGAGCTAAGCCAACCCTCAGACACAGCAGATGTGATCCTTTAAAACCAGAATTCTAGGTTTGAAAGAACACCACTCCTCTGGAGAAGGAGATACCCTTAATGGGGATGGGGTTTGTGACAGTGAAATCAGAGAAAAAGGAAATCTATATCTGACATTATTTCTCTTTAAGAAAATAAGTCTTACCTTTTGGCAACCTTTTGTATGCTAGGTGCACAGCCATATTCCAGCAGAAGAAATTGTATGAGAGGCAGAAGGCATCCATCTATAACTCCAAGACTAGGTCCAGTGTTCATAATACTATTTGTATCTCTACTGTAGTACATGCCAAATAATTTAAGTGATATGTGAATATGACTTACTACCCCATAGACCATAAATTCCTTCAAGTCAGGAACAGTAATTTATCCACCTTTGTATCTACCACCTGGCATAGTGCCTGTTAGATACTCAATCAAACAGAAGAGAAGGCCATTGATCTAGCCTTTTATTCCTCTGAACAAGCCTGGCAGTAGCTCCACTAGAAATGAGAGACTCTTTTAGTAATGTCCGGAAAGAGCTCCAGACTGCTGCTCAGCATGAAGAAGGCAGCCAGCCAGGAGGTGTGCTGGCAGGAAGCTACATCCAGAGACCCACCTGAGAGAAGCTCCTGCCAGAAGAATGGGCAGCAGAACCCCCAGGAGAGACCCACAGATGACAGCAGGAGAGGCTGAGCCAGAACTGGGAGGACATTGAAAACCTTAAAAGAAAGGCATCAGACTCCATCTCTGCTTTTTGCTTAATATTAGATGTTTCTTTCATACCTTGTGACTAGTATGTTTGCAAGCAGAGGAGCCCTGGGCTCTCCAGGAACCTGGATTCTGGACATTAGATGGGCATTAGAACCAAGAAAATGATGATCCTCTCTCCAGTTGATCCTGAGAATATCAGGCCCTAAGATTCTTACTGGGGGCACCATTTCTTACTCATAGTTATCTTCAACATGAAGTGACAGGAGCAAAGTCCATATGCCATAAGTACACATGGTGTGTGGCCTTAGATAATATCTTATATAAGGTTATGCCCTGATTAAGCCATATGTATATATTCAATATTAACTCTATTGATAACCATCTTCCATGTGTTTCATAAAAAGAAAAAGAAACTAATCAGTTATGTTTGGATCCTGAGAAAACAGGAGTTTTGTTCATTTTTATAGCCTGGTGAATGTGAGCCTTCAAGAGCTTCATTCTTCCTCCAGGAGTGGTAACCACCTAGGACTTCTGCTTCCAGCTTGTAGATTTATCATCTCCCAATTCTGGACTATGACTCAGACCATCAGACAGGCCATTTTTTTGTATTCATAGGTGTTAGACTATGTGATCCCACAGGTAAATAAATTTGGGAAATCTCACTGAAACAAAGCTAAACAAATATCTTTACTATGGACCTCCTTAGAATCTTTAATATGTTAGTGTACTCTGGAGAGTTGATACATAGTTATTTCTCAACTTATGTGACATCAGAACCCCTCCCTTGCAGATATCTCCTAAAAATAATGTCCTGTATAGCTCACTTTGGGATTTCCTGGAAAGTGGGAGTCAGGAGCTTCAAGTCAGACATTCTCTAATGAGCCCAGCTCTGCCACTGGGACTGATGCAGGCTGCTGTGAGCCATGGCCATAGAACAGACCTTGCATCATTACTATAGATGATGTCAGGTGAATCACTGCACCTCTCTTCAGTTTCTCTTTTTGAAACATAAAGAAGTTAGATACCTCTGGACAGTATCTAAAGTTGCATCTGTTCTGTAGTTCTGTGATATTCCATCCTGAACTTTGGCAAGAAGGCATCATCAAAACAATAGCATTTTTTTTAATATCTCAAGGACAACACATAAGAAAATTTAGGCTTTCTTATTCCTGTAGCAATTTCTATGATTGCTTCACTCTATGTGTTACCCTCAAGAGAACAGGTTGGAGATTTTCTCCATCTTGCTGATAGCAGCAAGTCCAAACTTGGGCCCCTTAAAGTTGACTCTTTCCTGTTATTCCAGCCTTCTCCCTCAACCATCCAGTCCCCCTACCCCTCTCCCGATGCTACAGCAACATATTCATCCTTTTCTTCCTGAAATACCTTTTCTTTCTCTTCTGCCCCTGGTAACCCCTACTTATTCTTCTAAATGTCACATCATCTATGAACTCCATCTACCCTGACTTTCCTAGGAAGAGTCACAGTGCCAGAAGAATCACAACATTTTGAGTATTTTCATGGTATATACCAACTGTATAATACTTATATTATCCCTGCTCATACAGTGGTACACCCTTAATCAGTGTTTTTTGAATCGAATATTGATAGGAATTTTCAGCTTCCTGGTTCAATGAACAAAGGATGTTTCTGTTCTCATAGTGTCTGATACTAGGGCTACACTTTACAAATAAGACAACTACCTAGGCATCTATAATTGAGTGCCAAATTCTAATAGCACAGGAACAGCTACAAGGGCAATTTGTCACGTCCCAGTTTGGAATTTGAATATTGAGTCAATGAGTAAAAAGTCTAAAAATGGCAGGAGTTAATTAGTGAAAACCACATTGGCCTGAACATATAGTGGCAGAACAAAACTAATATCCTGTTTTATTAGCCATAGTTATAGCTTCCTGAAACTGCTAGAACCACTTTAATTCCTGCCTATTTTCTAGCATTGTTCTCTATCCTTCTCACTAATATACCATGAACGCCAGATACACTTAAGCTAGACCAGATCCTGATTCTGTTGCTACCAAAGAATCCTAACTGATGCAGGGAGACAGGAGGAGGTTGAATGGGGCATTCACAATTAGAATGATGAGCGTTCTGGATTTGCATGTGAAACTGAAGGTTCAAATCTATGAGATGTGGAGAGAGAATCATGTTCTTCAAAACCATAGAGAACCTGGAATATAAATAAAATAAAATTGTAATAAAATAAAATTGTCATTATGTATTTTTTAAATAATGGATACTAAAGAGCTCAACTACAACTCTCTGAAGAGTTGTACAAATTTTTACTTTAAAAAGAAATTCTTGACTTGAGTCAGAACAAATTTTTATGCAGCACCAAAAACATGATCGATACATAAAAGAGTTTGAAAAAAGCAACAAATTGAACTTTAACCAAAATTAAAACTTCTTTCTCTGTAAAGGATGCTTTTAATAAAATGAAAAAACAAACTACAGACTGGGAGGAAAATATTTGCTCATCACATATCTGACAAGACTTGTATCCAGAATATATAAAGAACCCTCAAAACTCAACAATAAGAAAACAACAATCCAATAAAAAAAATAGACAAAAATCTGAACAGATATTTTACAAAAAAAGACATACAGGAGGCACATGAACATAGGGAAAGATGCTCAATTATTGTTAGTGATAAGGAAATACAAATACAGATTAAAACCACGATGAGATACCACTGTACTTCAGTCAGAAAGGCTAAAGTGCAAAGAACTGGACATTGCCAAGTGCTGACAAGGATGCAGAGCAAACAGAATTCTCATATATAGTTGGAGGGAATGCAAAATTGTACAGCTATCTTAGAAAGTAGTTTGGCAGCTTCTTATAATGTCAAACATGCAATTACCAAGTAATCCAGATTCCTTACTTCTAGGCATTTACCTAAAGGAAATGAAAACTTATTTTCACATAAAAACCCATTTGTGATAGTTTATAATTAGCTTTACTCATAGCTGACTAAAACAACCTAAGTTTCTATCAACAGGTGAATGGAAGATCAAATTGCAGTATGAGCATGTAATGGAATACCACTTAGCAATGGCCAGTATGGAATATTCATACAATAAACGACACGGATGAATCTCACATGCATTTTGCTAAGTAAAAGAGTCCAGACCCAAAAGGCTGTGTACTAGGTGATTCCCTTTAAGTGACATTCTGGAAAAGGCAGATCTATACAGACAGAAAACAAATCAGTTACTGCCAGGGGGAGCTGACCACCAAGCAACAGCAGAGGGAATTTTTGTAAGTGATGAAATTTATCTCTGTCATGTAGAATACATGACTCTGTATGTTATTAAACACCCATAAAACTTCATACCACAAAGAGTACATTTTTCTATATGAAACTTGAAAAATACTTTTCTAAAAAAGATCCTTGTTTATGAAGTCCTGGGCATTTTTGGAGGATGAGGAAGGCTGATCCTTGTTAAAACAGTAAAAATTAAGAAAAACAAGTTCGGATACTTAGATTACATTAATTTTTATATAATTATAAATAAAAATACATGGTACAAAATTCACAAAACTTAGATATTTTGTATACCATGATTAAAATACTTCCACTTTTTACAGAGTTCCCGGGTTTTTTTTTTTTTAAACCCTGAAAGAACACATGATTTGTTGAGTTTTATTTTCATGGCTGATCAAAAAAGCCCTATATTCTTCCCTGTGGATCACAAACAGAATCCTCTTTAACCACGTAGAATTCAGGATAAAATGTTTGAAATCTTGTTTACTTGATCTTTTCACTTGGTTTTCTTTTCTTGTAAAGGTTTTTCAAATCAAAGAACAAGTCTAAAGTTTGTATCAATTGAAAGGGTTGTTTTATCAGGGCTTCACTGAAGTGCAGCTGTTGCACTGACTCTGGAATGAAAGTGTTTCTTCACAGTAAAAGCTTATCGATTAGAGCACCACATCTCTAATGATTTCATGAGAGCAAAATCATCTTGCTATAAAACAAAGTTAAAATCAATTTATTCAAAGATGGCCATGCTACTGAGCATTTGAAGGTAAATTAAAATTTTGACTCCTTTTGCATTTGTGAACAAATGTTATGTATTTAAATTAATGAAAGAAAAAACTACGTCTGTAATGCAATACGAACTCTCCTGGTAAACTTTGATGAAATTAAAGCAGTGAAGTGTTTCCAAATTAGTAAGCCATTTTGTTAATAAGGATGTGCATTAGGAATCCCTGCTCAGGATCACCCAATACACAGTCCCTGCTCAGGATCACCCAATACACTGAAGCTTTCCAAGTGTATTTCATCTCAGTCCTTGAACACTTCACAGAGCCAGCATGATATATATTCTCGAGTGTCTTAGGCTTCACATGCTACTGGAGTTAGAGCAGTGTTTACTTATTTAGCAAATATAACATCCCTTCTAAGTACACCCATTTCTGTCCCAAGGGAAACAGGGCTGCTGGATCTAAGCTGAGAACCAAATTATTCTATAAGATAGACTCATATATTTTAGAAAAAAATTATTCAGTCAGATTTTCTGTTTTTTTTTTTTTAATTTTTATTTTATTTATGATAGAGAGAGAGAGAGAGAGGCAGAGACATAGGCAGAGGGAGAAGCAGGCTCCATGCACCGGGAGCCTGACGTGGGATTTGATCCCGGGTCTCCAGGATCGCGCCCTGGGCCAAAGGCAGGCGCCAAACCGCTGCACCACCCAGGGATCCCCCAGATTTTCTGTTTTTGTCACCAAAACAAGGTAGAGAGTTTTGAAAGCTACATTGATTTATTTTTAAAGTCTCTGAGTTACTTTTTGATGTGGATGTATAAAATGGTTTCCCAAAAGCTCTCATTTGGTACTAAACCTGGAAATCTGCATGGTTGATGGTTTAGGACAGTAAAGCAAGAGAGGATAATAATCTAGAGGTTGTCCTCACAACTGAGAACCAAAGGCAGGATTCTAGGGAGGCAGTTAGTCATATTTTAATAACCTAAACCAGTGGAACAGATAGCATGACACAAGGAAATAAGAATATCTGCAGTCCTGCTATTCTCTCCCAAATGCCAGACAATTGTATGTGTTCAATAAATGCTTGCTGCCATGAGTCTGTACAACCCATTCCTTATATATTGTGTAGCTTTAGAGATAATCATATGGCTAACATTGCATGCTTATTCTGTGGTAGGCATTTATGGTGTTTTGTAGGCATTTTCTTATTTAATATCCACATCAATACCAGAGAAATGAATGCTATTGTCGTTATCCCCTTTTACAGATGAGGAAATGTGCCCTGAGAGACTAAACAACATGCCCCACATCAAAACATTGGTATGTAATAGCAACAGTAGGAAAACCCCAGAAATCCAGATCCTATACTCAGGACACACACTGCTCTAAATGAAAAGTCTATAAATTAAGCAAGGAAGGAGGAGAAGATGATGACATAGGTTTTAGTGAAGGAGAGAATATGAGAGAAACAAAGGATGAAACTGAAATGTGACAAAGCCTTTTCTTTCAAGCCTAGCAATTTCTGTGTCCTGTTGCAACTTGGTTTAAGGAAACCGTCATGACAGCCATTAGTCAGTGGCCATTTCTGAGCAGAAGTCATTCATTGTCCTCTGATCTTCTCATCTTTTCTCATTAGGATGTGATGGATAGCCCTCCCTGAGCCCAAACGAGTAAAACTAAGGTAATGTGCCACAGCTGATCCAGTAAAACATTGTTTCCTTGACCTTGAGCTCCTCACTGTCTGAGTTGTAGTTATTATGGGTCTCCTTGCTGATTACCACAAGACCAAGAAAACACTTGCCATCATATCCAGTGTGGCACATCAGGAAACAAACCTCTGATAGGAAAGGCATACCAGCATTCACTGGTCCCCAGGCAGCAACTGCTGGGAGCTCTGATTTCCACACCCCTCCCTTGAAGCTTTCTGGCAGCCCCAGCCGGAGACAGCCGGAGAAATTTTGTCCTGATGTCAGACTGTGTGGACATTTCATCCTCAGATCACTCAGATACAAAAGAGAAAACACACTAACTTCAAATCTGCTTGTAGGGTAAATGATCCAGAAAAGAGAACTCAGGCACCGATTTGTACACATGCTAAGGGAAAGTGAATGGTCCTCAAGCCTATTAGTGTCTCCATGACTTCTGTCTGCTCAGAGAAGACAGAGAAGCCCCCCCCCCCCCCCCCCCCCCAGCAGAGCCTGGTGCTGGATCACTTCAGGATGGGCTCACAAGCTCTGTTTGCTCTAGACAAGTAGTTCCCAGACTTCTAACTTCATGGACTGGCAAAATGGCTAAAAACAATATAGGACTGATCTAGTATCAACTATTTCTTCTGCCTCATATGGACATTAAAACAAGCAAATCAACAAACGCTGATCTACCATTTGCCCACATATCATAATAAGAAGGATGTTTTAATACCAAAAAGGAATTAAGCTAAGGGATATCTTCATACCAAAGTGTTGTAAAGTCAAAGAACAAGGTTAGCACAAGAGGCAGTCAGTCCTGTCCTATATACAAAAACATTACATTTTCTCCATGTTCTGAGTTTTGTCACAAACCAATGCTATCAGCCAAACTCTTGGAAACCAGTGTTCTCTATCTCTGTAAACCATTCAGATCTGCTACTCTTTCTGAATCTTGGGAGATAACAAAAAAATTCCAACTTGGAGGAACGTATGGGATAAATTCAAGTGGAATTAGGGTATTTGTGCAGTGGCCCAGTTCTCTCTAGCCTAGCACAAAGAGACTAACAGAGCTGAGTATGAGGCCAAGCACCCTGCACATGTATTTGCTGTGTGAACTTTAGCATATAATGTAACTTCCTTGAACCTTGGTTTCCTCATCTGTAAAATAGGGGGAATAATACCCTATACGAAAGTGAGCAAGTGAGGGAACAATGCTTGGCTCCTTGTGAGCTTCCCCATCCTCCTCCTACCTGCTTTGACTCATCTACCCTAACTCATCTCAGGACTTTGACCTGGTCTCAATAGGTATTTGTGTAATGAACAAAGCATGAACAAAAGAATGTGGAAAGAAGGAGAACCCCATACTCTTTAGGCAAGTGCCTATGGGAATCATTCTTCTGCTTCCTACAATATGGTTCCAGACCATTTGAATTGCTTTCAGTGACAGCATTTAAAAAGGAGAATTTGCTTCTTCTTTAGCCTCCATAGACTGAATCCTCTAGCCATTCTCCAGTATCCTCGCAGGCATCTGCTCTATCTCCCCAGTAGCAGACTGATCTCAGTAATTGATCCTCATAGGGACTAACCATTGTTCTCCACCTCCTCGTGTCTTACCTTGCTTCCCACCCAGCTGAGATTGTGTGGTCCATCACTATAATTACTCATTGGCATTACTCTGCATCCTTGTCTTTCTCTCCACTGTGGCTGGTGCTTGGCAAAACCCTAACCCTTGTAAAGTACACCCCCTCTATCAACTCTGAATCTCCATCTGCACAAGTCAGTACATCTGGAAAACACATCCAGCCTTGTCTGTGGTCTCACTTGAAACTTCTGACTTTTAACCTCAAGTGGGCCTTCATGCTGCTTAGAGATACTGTTATACATCCCTGGTCTAGTCCCTGTCCTCCCTAATACTTTCTCTTCTCTCTGTTGTGCCCAAGATTGTGAATCTGAGAAACCACCAAGGAGCCAACACCGATGCAAACACACGAGGGTTTATTTACAAGCTCGAGCTTGGGTCCAAGTGTACCCGACACAGCGGAGCAGGGACTTGGACCCCGAGGTGGATTTCAGCTTAGTTTTAAGGACTGGTCTGGGGACCTCCAGAAGGGCTGGAGCAATTCCTCAAGTTCTGTTTACATTTTGGTATGGGGCCTTCAAGGGCATTGAGCTCTGTTCTTATTCTAACAGGGGCTTCCAGCCACTGGCTTGGGCTCTGTTCTCATTCTAAAAGGGCTTCCAGCCCTTGGCTTGGGCTCTGTTTTTATTCTAATATGGGGCTTTCTAGGACTTCAAGCTGTAAGCTGTTTTCTTCCTGTAACTGAAGTAAGGTAAAGTTCAGCTCTTCTTCACCGGGGTCTGGGATGGCTGTACTTGTGATAACGCTGAACTTAAAGTGGAACGGCCTTAATTTTCTCAGCCTCCACACTCTCCCCTAACCTCCAGACTTTCCCCCTACCCATCTTCACTCTCAGATGAAGATAACTGCTTTCTATTCCACAGAGTGAGCAGAGGAAACCAGAAGGAAATATCTACATTTTCCTACCATCTTATCTGCTTTTCTGAGCCAGTGGCCAGACTCTTTGTCTCTCCTCTTGCTCTGGTGGATGAACTGTCCTTCAGCCAACAGACTGGGCTCCAGGGAAACAAAATTGAAAGTTGTGGCCTCTGATCCCTGGAGCATATGATCTAATGGGAAAACATGAAAGAAAAAAAAAAAAAAAAAGAATGAGATTCATGCTTCCTGAGGGACAGATCTAAACATCAGACAAAGCCACAAGGCAGGCACTGTTGAGTTGACCTGAAGGAGAAGCCACCATGCTGGGGAGAAGTGCTACAGAAGTGAGGGAACTGTATGTGAGAAGGCAGAAAGTTCTCTTGGAGGAAAGCCTAATTATTAAAACCATGCAATCTTAGACATTGCCCACCGTGAGCCATCAAGCAGCTAAAAGTAATAACCTCCCAGAGAGTGCTAACTCTGTGAGTCTGAGACCAACAGTTGGTGGCAACCATCACCCCATGGCATCATCCTTGCCTTCCAGTTGCTTATAAGCAATGGCCAGAGAACCAGCCCACAGATGGCAAACAATACCCAAGAAGTCAGAACCGGCTACGGACCACTAATGGCATCTGGGTCCTAGCCTTTGCCTTGGCATTTACCAGTTGGAGCTTTGGACATGTCATCCCCTCTCTGGACCTCAGTTGCCTCCTCTGTAAAACAAAGGGTTTGGATTAATGGTATTCCTAAGGTCCTTCCAAATCCAAACTCTGGACAACCTCTGAATGAATTTATCTGTTATGGGCTAAATATTTGTGGCTCCTCAAAATTCATGTTGAAACCCTAGCCTTGTGGAGGTGGGCCTTTGGGAGAAAATGAGGTGTAGATAAGGTCATAGGGTGGTACCCTCATGAGTGGAATTAATGCCCTAATGAGATCGAGTTGTTAAGGGAGCTTGCTGTTCCCTTCTCTTCACCAGGTGAGGATATAAACAGAAAACAGCATCTATGAAACAGGAAGTAGAACTTCACCACGTACCAAATCTGCTTGATCTTGGACTTCCCAGCCTCCAGAACTATGAGGAATACGTTTGTTGTGTAAGCCACACAGTCTGTGGCACTTTGTTACAGCAGTGTGAATGACTAAGACAACATCAGAATGTTTAATTTATGCAAACAAAAGGAGTAGAAAGGTCTTTGAATTCGAGGATTGAGCCTTGGGCTCTCATCTCAAAGACAGCTCTCCTGGCTGGTGTGAGGTTCTGTGAGTGACCAGAAAACACACTTGAACTCCTTGTTCTCAGAGGCTGCATCATCATCAGAAACATTTCTGATGTGTCCTTTTAAAGTCTTTCAAGATCTTTGAATAAAATGTGGGCAGATTTCTGCTCTTTCTATTGAGAGGGAAATGACAGGAGAGTGCTTGTGTTGTATGGATGGCCTCAGGCACCCCATCAACATCTGGCTTCAAGTCTAAGTCAATATCACTCTATTTTCCCCCAGTGCATGCCCTAAAACTCTCATTACCAGGAACAACAGTCAACCTTTATTAATTAACCTTTATTCTCTCTAAAAAATGTCTTTGGTCACCTTTAAGATGAGAATTTAATCAGTGCTACCCTTGAGGCCAATTTCTAGAGTCTCACTCATCATGCTTGCTCATTTAATGACTTAAGACCTCTGCTCTCTAGTTATCTGTTTGTACTCTGACTGGGGGCCAGCCTTGGGTCATATTTCTTTCTCAACCCTCAGAAAACTGGACGTGCTTTGCTTCATTTCTGCATAAAAGATAGCAACTGGGGATTTTGTTCCAACCTCAACCCAAATCTATTCTTCAAGAAGATTGTCAAGAATAAAATTAGCTGTAGCAGAGGCAGAAAGTAGTTTATCTTTCTCTCCTAAAGTTAACACCCCACAAAGAATGAATAGGATATGATTCTTTAAGAATGACCCACAAGACCAAGGAAGAACTTATATAAAAATTCATATCTGTTAGGAATTTACTATATGCCACACACTAATTGTTTTATATGCATATGAACCCATTTAGCTCTCACAGCACCCTATGAAGTAAGTGTTCTTATTAACATCCTATTTTACAGATGAAGCTAAGCAAGGCTAAGTATATAATTCGTAAATGGCAGAGCTGGGTTCACGTGGTGACTATCTGGCTCTAGAGCTCATACAGTCTCTAGCTGCTCCTGGGTGTGTGTTTCTTTTTTATATTTTTTGTAACCTTTTATAACACTCATCCTACTTTGATTTTGGTTCAATTTCTATCTTCCTCTAGACTGTGAGCTCCATGCGGTTGAGGCTCTATATGCATCACTCAGTACTGTATCCTTATAAATAGCACCACATCTGGCATAGAGTAAGTGCTTTGTAAATATTTGTTGAGTGGAGCTGAAAATGGCTTCTTTGCCAAATTCCAAGCAAATGAGTGAAAGATAGTTGCTAGGTTCAGAGTTGAGCAATCGATGGAGGTTGTGTCAGGAATTCTCTCCTGCCATCTCCAAGACTCCTTGGCAAATAGCATGACCTTGTTCATCACCATTATTTCCACAGAAGCTACTTAAGAACAACTCCCAAAGCCCTTAACCTTCCCCTATCAATCCACACTCACATCTTTTCACTTTGAAAATCCTGAAATTTTTTCTTCTACAAAGCATAGCCCACTAATCTCCAGCATTTTTCTGGGAGCCAGCAAACAAAGGCAGATGCAGACACTCCTGCCCTTGTCCTCCTTGCTCTGCTGGCTTCCTTCTCCCACCTCAAGTCAGCCAGGCCACAGGGATCAGGTTTATTGAGTCCTCCTACATTTACTGTAAATCTGCTTTTGTATGGATACATGTTCCTGGGGGTGGTTTAAGGTGATACCAGTAGAGGAATTCTTTCCTCCATGTATATCATAAGTTACTTTGGAGGAAATATCTCACACAGATTTGTCTGTGTCCTCAGAGGGAATATAGAACCTCTGAATAAATATGCATTGAATGAACAAATGAATAAATACATGTAAATCAGCATTTAGATCTGATGGTTATGTGTCCCCTCCCAATATATTGAAACTATTTTGCATGAACAATTTTGCTTTAAAAATGCTTTCCTCCAAGTCCCTGGAAAATACCATGCAGTGCCTCTACCTCCTCTCTGAGAAAACCTTACCACCTACAGGAGTGAATCTAAGAGGCTATCTTTCTGGTCCCCTGGGAAAAGGTATGTTTGCTCAAGTAGAAATGGGCAAAAGTAAGAAGGACAAATATTTCATTTGTTAGGAACCAAAATAGAATAACAGCACCAACAATTTTTAAAATGAGATTTTAATTATGGCTCATAGTCTCACTTTTGACAAGATTATTTTTGTGATTCATACATATATTTATGCATATATTCATATAGCTAGATAGATATACATTTGCATATTTTGTTTTTAAACATCAATCAGGACAATTGTGCATGGTGGTAGGAGAACCCCTAAAACCACACTGCACCCGTGAGGGAGTATGGAAAAAGTGGGAGAGGTAGCATTGCATTTGGTCCCATGAAGGGCCCACCTGCTCTCTGAAAGGCTGTGGTCTGCCCCAGTGGGAAGCATACAATCTGCTGCGGCTGGAGTCCCCTGTGGGATGTGCTGCTCCCACCAGTCAACCATGATAGGAACTGATAGGAACTCAGCTCACATTGGCAGCCAACTGTGCCCATGCCAACATTTAGTAAATGAAGCCCCAAGTGGAAATCTGCCAATATAAATGAAGTGATACTCTCTGTGTCCACTGTTCTCTTTGAATCTCAGTGAAATAATAATCGTTTCATATCTTTTACTGCCTTGTCATTAATCTGATATGAGGTGGGGGTTAGGAGGAATATAAACAGATAATTCCCAAGGAAGGAAGCATGTTAGTGGGTAACTGAGAACCAGATAATCTTCCCACCAGTTTAGGGTGGAGGAGCCGGGCTGGGAAAACCGCACAGCCCTGACTTCAGGGTGATCCAGCAGATGGAAGTGAAAGCATGATCCTTGCCATCTGGGTAATCCATGTGCAGAAAGTTGGTGGTTAACTGTACCCACTCTTTGCAAAATAGAATATGTTACAGCTACCCAGTATCATCCATGACAAAAACCATTTGTACAGAGCTTGAAAGAACAGTGAGAAAACTCTTAATTGGGGTCTGTTTGTGCTTCCCTTATCAAAGTGAATGACGTGTTAAAATCAGGTCTTGTGACTCACAAGCCTTGGTAAGAGTAAGCGATGTCTCAGGCAGGGCTACCCAAAGGACAAATATCAGCATTTTAGAGTAATTGAGGACATTTTGATATGCTGTAACCCTTGTTGTCCCCAAGTCTATTCACAATGTACAGTTTACATTAAAATAAATGAATGAAGAAAACTACCCGGAAATTATTAGCTTTGAAGCATGAAGTGTAAATAGTGTTAGTTTCATGCACATGCTAATTGCTTTCCACTGGCCCCACACACAGAAAAGACCAATAAGTTGGAATAATTATTAGTGGAGTATCTAGTGAGATTATGTATATGAAAATGTATCATAGACTGTAAAGTGCAAAGACTGTACAGTGGTATACAAATGTGAGTGGTTATTTATAGTAATAATAGGAACTATCCTGCATACTCCTTCCCTCCTAGATCTTTCCTCTCTCTCTGATTGCATAGCCTTTATCTAACAGCACAAACGCACATAGGCAGGCGTCTCTAGATTATGTGAGGGAAGCTCTTTTTTTTTTTTTATGATAGTCACAGAGAGAGAGAGAGAGAGAGAGAGAGAGAGGCAGAGACACAGGCAGAGGGAGAAGCAGGCTCCATGCACCGGGAGCCCGATGTGGGACTCGATCTTGAGTCTCCAGGATCGCGCCCTGGGCCAAAGGCAGGCGTCAAACCGCTGCACCACCCAGGGATCCCTATGTGAGGGAAGCTCTTAAATCTGTCACTTTTCTCTCTCTGGCCCTCATCCATTCTGAAGGTTTCTCTCCTTCTCCTGACAGGTACATAGGATTCATGGGCTTTTTCTCTGGTGACTCAAAAGTCCTCCTGTCCTCCAGGAGACCCTTCCAAGTCTACCTTCTCCTTTCCTTCTGTCATATATATATATATATATATTATATATTTTTTCCCCCCCTGCCTGGAACCCTTAGTTTATAGTGTCCTTGCTCACCAGTGGGAAGACCAGATTGTAGACACAATAAGGACATATTTTCGCTGTACATCTAATATGTAGCAGAGTTAAATTTAGGGTCCTGTTGCATATAATATGGTGGAGGGGGACAGGACAACAGGTTTCTGCCTAGCATGAGACAGAAGATTGTTGCTTTGACTTTCCTGGGATTGTTGACTGGTGTTACACTCAGCTATCACTCTACTCTCCTGGGTTTTTGAGCTGCTAGTCCTGAGCATGTTATTTGATATCTCCAAATCTCTGTTTTCTAATTTATAAAGTGGGGATCATAAACAGCACCCAACTCAGAGTCACTCTGAAGATTGAATGAAATAATTCTTATAAAGCGCCTAGACATTCACACGTACTAACTACTCAGTAACACTAGCAATTATGATTCTTTTATCATCACTTTGTCTTATATATGGATATAAAGTCTACCATTTTCCTGGACTTTGAGCCTGGGATCCCAAGAGTTCCCTAGGATAGGATGGATGCTTACAAGCAAGTTAGCAAGAGAAATTTGCTTCTTTCTACCTTTGCTGTTTGAGTAAAACTCAAATCACCTTTCATCAATAATCAGGTAGCATATTAAAAAAATGATCACAATGATAACAGCTTCCATTTGTGGAAGGTTTGATTCTACGTGCATTATCTCATTTAATATATCAGTGCAATGAAATGAGGGGCTAATAACAAATGCAGGTCCCTTTGACTCTGAACTGAGTAACTGCCTCCTTCCAATGGAAGGAGTACTTGAGAACCAGAATCCACAGGACCTCAAGATCATGCTCTTAGGCATCAGGGAAACATGTCACTGTCATCTTTCAACAAATTACATGAGTTTGCTTGTGTAAGCTCCATAAGTAAGCACCTATTTCACATATTCTGTATTTATTTCCAAAGTCATTTCTAGAAATTTCAAGAGAGCCTCTTTCCCAAATAAACTCAGCCCAAAGCTGCTTCTGAGCAAACCAATTTATTACCCAAATAATTGCGAGCCTTTGTCTAACTTGATAGAGCATCCTGGGTTATTTATAGTAAAGCTTAATTTGGCTAAATATGAGATTTCTTTTTCCTTGAGAAGATTCAGGATGAATCTTTAAACATAAAAAAGTAAATAAAATTTTAAAAAGGTTGAAAAGTAAAGAAATGAAAAGCAAATTACACAAAAGAAAATAGAAAAGAAAAAATCTCAGAGGTACTCAAATTTGGCAAAGAGGTAGAATGTCTCAGCTCATCCCAAAGATAGTGGCATCTTTTTAGCAAATGAGGAATATAATTCTGCCTGTTTGCCAAATCCTTTAGCAGAACTCTGAACCAGCATTTCTTCCAAGCCTCTACCCACTAATTGGCAAGAATGCTGTTAAGTAAATGTCCAATCTTGTTTAAATTTAATCTGCTCCATTGTGTGCATGTGCATCCCTTCAGATAATCTTTGGGCACTTTAGGAAAAATACTTAGTCCCTTAGATAGCCTTCCTTCTCCCACCTTCACTGCTTCTCTACCTACAATAGATAGAGTATAGTTTTGTGTAAAAGACTCTTATTTCTTTTTTCAATTACTTTGGAGAAGAGACTTGCGTAGTCCTTGAGTATGGCTAGTTGGTGTCTCCCTTCTCCAGAGTGATGTACCTATCCCTCATGGGTATTACTGACCCCTAGACTGGCTGAATTAACTTATAATATGGTCTCTTTTAGCTTGGGGAAGGCCCAGAAGCTCTCCCCAGATGAAGTGGACTCTCCTTGACTCCAGCTATCTGTAGACCCTTGAGCATCTGCTACAACTTTGGTCCAGCACACCACAGCGTCACCTTGCAGTCACAGCAGACTGACTGGCAGGTTCACTGGCTATCAGTTTGGTAGCCATGGCCTGTGGGCACCGGCAGTAGCCAGCTAAGCTAAACCTGAGACCTCTGTTCTGTCTGACCCTGCAGCCTAACTTAAGTTGTTGCTGCTAGTAGGACATCCTAACAGGTGTTCTTTCCTTTTTTTTTTTTTTTTTAAACATCTGAGCTTTTTTTTTTTTTTTAACTTTACTACAAGCTCCTTTCCATTTATTTATTTATTTATTTATTTATTTATTTATTTATTTATTTATTTATTTATTTCAGAGAGAGAGAGAGAGAGAGAGGCAGAGACACAGGCAGAGGGCGAAGCAGGCTCCATGCAGGGAGCCCGACGTGGGACTCGATCCCGGGTCTCCAGGATCGCGCCCTGGGCTGAAGGCGGCGCTAAACCACTGAGCCACCCGGGCTGCCCTAGAGGTCTTTCCTGAGTTGTTAATGGTATCATCTGTTAGCCAGTGAACCTGTCCATCTCCAAGCCCAAATTCTAAGAAGGTTTTATGTCATTAGCTATCAGGCCTCCTGGCTTTGCTGTCTTCTTACTAGAAGGAAACCCAATAATATGAGTCTTTCAGGCATGGCTACTGACATACTAAAGATCATTCTAGAGTCATCTGGTTTTCAGAGCTACTGCTCTGTTGCAAAATCCTAATTTGCATGGGAGCAGTCAAATATTATGTCCAGCTTTCTCTTTGAAGTCTTTCTGTAATATTTCCCAAACCATTCCCCATCCCTGCATATAGATAGATACCTTGGGCCAACCAAGACCAAGGTGAAGAGTTCAGTAGGCAAAAAAAAAAGCACATTAATGAATTTTAAATACTACCCCTGTTGGAGATAAAACCCTCACTCCCACCAATTCTATATGCTCCATATTTGTTTCCAAAATTATTTTTTTTCTTTTTCTTTTTTTTTTTTTTTTTTTAATTTATGATAGTCACACGGGGGGGGGGGGAGAGAGAGAGAGAGAGAGAGGCAGAGACACAGGCAGAGGGAGAAGCAGGCTCCATGCACTGGGAGCCCAACGTGGGATTCGATCCCAGGTCTCCAGGATCGCGCCCTGGGCCAAAGGCAGGCGCTAAACCACTACGCCACCCAGGGATCCCTTGTTTCCAAAATTATGCCTAAATATTTTGAGAGCCTCTTTCCCAAATAAACTCAACCAGAGGCTGAGCACCCATTGGACTTTTGTGAAAAGTCCTGTATGCCATGTACATCTGTTAACACACACCAGGTCTTAGCCCAAGCACCAAAATCATTTACCTCTTTTCCTGGATGGGTTGGTATTTTGTAAACAGAGGAGGGAAATCTTATCATTGGTCTCAATGCTACAAAATAGAATCCAAAGAAGACAAATATGTGTTCACTTGGTAGTCACTAAACACAGGGAATTTTGGCATAAACTAGTGTTTCATTTGATCTAAATGGATTGTGAGGGTCAAACAAATAAAGGACATGGAGGTATCCCTATGCAGGAGGTGCTGCAGAGTGGATTTGTAAATTCTCCATTCAGGGTGAGCCAAGGGCTTTAAATATATGGGCTCTGCCTTTAGCCTGTGTCTAGCTGGGTTTTAACTGTTGACTAAGTAAACTGAGAAACATCAATAATATCTAGGAAGGCTATGTTTTATCCATAAAAAAAAAAGAAGAAATGGCTTGAAATATGAACTCATTTTCATGAGCAATGCAGAGAGAGAGACATTGAAGCACAGAACCATAGACCCAGCTGAGGAGAGTGTCATAGCAGTGACTGCTCTTTGCAGAGCCCTGTTTGCTAACAGACAGGCTAGCTGGTGACAGGCGAGCTTTTGCTGGCTGTCAGATCATTTTCAGAAACAGCAATACATGTCATGCTAATAGCGCAGTCTATAATTAGATGTATTTATCCATGTCCCTATGATATGTCTTCTGCCTTTTTGTGCTTAGTTTCTTCCAAGAACAAATAATCCAGATGAGTTATGAGTCTCCAAAGTGGCAAGTGGGAGTGTGTATGAGTGCTGAAAGCACTGTTATCAAATGGTCTAAATGCAATCTTCTTATTTCTAAATATGAGGGTAGATATTGTCTGTCTCATGGGAAGCAGACTTTGGCGCTTACTAGAGAGGACTGGGAATCAAAACAGGTTCTTCTCTCTGCCACAAATTTACTATGATTGTGCTGTATCTGTATCTTCCTGTATTAGGTCGAAGGAGCACAACCTTACTGTTTATTGTCTTCAAGACTGCTTAGAAAGATGATAAATTTGTAAGAGTGATTAATCAATTAACATTGGAAGGTATTTGGAAAGCCAAAACAGCTGCTGCAAGTTGAAGAGCCTGAGTGCTGCTATCTGCTATTCTCCTTTTTAAAATTTCAGCATATTTTGCGACTTAAGAAGGGAGACATTATCGTCAGTTGGACTAATTCATTATGCATGGACTGTTAAGGCAATTGGAAGAAAATTGAGTGGCCTAGCATTTTGTTGGGCTCTGCTTAATTTCATTCTCCATGTCTGTGAGACTTCGGGTGAGGTTCTCTTACCAGAAAACTGATGCAGAAAGACCACCCTTTGTACTTTTCTCCTTTTCCAGGGAAGCTAAGGAATCAGCCAGCTGCCGCCTGGCTTCCTACTCCCTGGGAAATAATGTTCATGTATGAATAATACACACCCTCCCAATTCCAACTCCTCTGCTACCCTTGTAGCAAGTGTGGGCACACTCCTACCCAGACTGCCAGGCAAGAAAAGAAGATGCAACAATTATAAGCTGTTTAGAAGATAGATGTTTTTTGGAAGATAGAGATTGGAATCCACCTTTTAAAAACAAGTCTCTTGGGATGCCTGGATGGCTCAGCAGTTCAGTGCCTGCTCAGGGTGTGATCCTGGAGTCCCAGGATCAAGTCTCAGTTGGGCTTCCTGCATGGAGCCTGCTTCTCCCTCTGCCTGTGTCTCTGCCTCTCTCTCTCTGTGTGACTCTCATGAATAAGTAAATAAAATCTTTAAAAAAATAAAAACAAGTATCTTTTGGTTGCTTACTTATACAGTAATATCTCATTTAATACTCAGAACTATCCTACAGATGGTTATTTTTATATCTACACTTTCTAAATAAGATTAAAAAAAACCCTTGAAGCATGGTAAGGTTTAGTTTCTGGGCCAAGTACCCCACAGTTAATATGAGGTTGTTGTGGGATTCAAACTCTGGTCTGCTTTGGGTAGAGCGTCTGTCACCTTTGTCTTACCATCTCAGGCTCTTGGTTCGTGCTTGCTACCTGAACAAGCTGCCTCTTCTAATAGCAAGAGAAAGGTATGTGCACAGAGCTACTGTTTACTGATCTAGGAGAATCAAATGTCCATCACTAATTCACTAATTTCATGAATCCAGAGTCCCTATCGTTTACCCAGATTATTGACAGTTTTTAATCTCTTCCTGATAAAGGCAAAGGATCCTGGTTGAGATGGCATGGTATTCTTTTGGATTGCATGTACACATGTACACACACTCTCTCTATCTCTATCTACCTATTTGTCTCTCTATCCCCCTATCTACCTGACTTATGTAAAATAACAGTCATGAGAAAATACATTTAGATGGAAGCTCAGTTCCATGACTCACAAAATTTAATAATCAGAGCTACTATCAGTTATTAGTGTTCATTTTGTAGAATTAGGTCCTGTGCCACCACTTTTGTGAGGCCTGAGTTTTCTAAAATTCAATTGGCCATCAGACTATATCAGAAACTCTGCTATTGAAATCAAGCATGGCTAAACACATCTAATAGAAAGTCCGATAAAGCTGTGCACACTCATTAAAATCCAGTGTATGACAAATTCCTTCCTGTGTATGATAAGCCCTCTCATTTTTCATGGAATCCTAGAGCTGGGAAAACTGGGAATGTAAAACACAAGGGGCTCAGGAAACTTAACCCAGACAACAGTGTCAGCTGCCTCCATTGTATCCTTACCAGAGCTCTTCTCAACCCATGTCTTAGTTCATCTGGGCTGTTATAACAAAATACCAGAGACTGGATGGCTTATAAATGATAGAAATTTATTTCCCGCAGTCTAGAGACTGGGCTACCAAGGCACTAGCTGATTTGGCCAATTCAGTGTCTGGTGAGAGCCCATTTCCTAGATCACTATTTTTTTTTTTTCACTGTAACAGCACATGGCAGATGAGAAAAGGGGTCCTCTAGGGCTTCTTTTATACACTCATCCCAGCATGATGGCTCCACTCTCCAGACCTAATCACCTCCCAAAGGCTCCCCTCCTAAACTCATCATCTAGGGGGAAGCATTTCAACATATGCATTTTGGAGGGACACATATATTCAGTGTCATCCACTCTGGGCCAAAGATAAACTGCAGGAAAAAAAAAAATCACAGGAGAGGAAAGAACATAGTCTGGAAACACATGGAGAAGAAAGTGCTGTGGGTCCTTGGAAACTACAAATATTTATGGAGTTTAGTCAAAGGTTTCAGTGAGTTTTCCTAAAACCAATCATCTTTCGACATAAAAGGGCAAACATTACAAATTTGGGCAAAATCCCAAAGGGCTAAGGAGAGCTAAGCTATTCCTTTTATCCAGAGCTAGCAACCCCATCAAAATTAGTGTGTCTCATATTGTTAAGCAAAGTTAAGTCACCCTGGAAAATATTGGCTGGAAATTTAAATCTATCTAGAAACCAGCTAATTTCACTGGTAGCCATGAAAGGAGCAACAGGATTGAGACAGATTCATTTAACCAGCAGGTGATTCAAGCAATATTTATTTGCCTTGTTATTAAGATACCTGCACATACAGGTTACCACTTAATAAGGGTTTTGTGACATTTGTAAATGAAAAAAGAACTCATTTCATAGGAAATTTCTTTTAATTATGAAATTATCTAGCTGAATGGTCACAATCACAGAAACGGTGGCTTCAAATGGTTGGGTAAGGGTCCAGAGACAGAGGTCATCAAACTCCTTAGTGAAATAGCCTGGCAAGTTAACTGCATTATTGGCTAACATTCTGGAAAATATAGCACTTTCAAACCACAGGTGCATTGGATTATTTTTTTCCATTGGATTATTTTTTAAGACATGTAAGGATGAGATATATTACTGCAAATGTATTAAGTCACCACGAAAATATTTTTTAGAATTTATCTTGCTTCCCTTTCATTAGTAGTAAAGCAAATTGAATGATTAGTTGCCATGTGTTCTTTAGCCTAATAGAAATTCTAAAAGAAAAACAGAACCTACTTTTTGCCTTTATCCAGTAGGTATTTAAACTCCTCTTTCTTGTTTTCTTGTCTTTCTTGTTTTATATAATGATGGTAAAACAAATTCCCGTTCATTGAATCTATAATGTATGCATATGGCTGTTGGGAAAATTAATAACACTAGCTAGTACTTAATGTTTGTTTATTTTCTGAGCAAGGCTATCCATACTATGGATGATTCAACCATACATGCATAGAATAAATTATTAGGCTTCTTGAATCTCTTTTATATAAAAGGCTGCAATTTGGGGGATCCCTGGGTGGCTCAGCAGTTTAGCAACTGCCTTTGGCTCAGGGAGTGATCCTGGAGTCCCAGGATCGAGTCCCACATCAGGGTCCCTGCATGGAGCCTGCTTCTCCCTCTGCCTGTGTCTCTGCCTCTCTCTTTCTCTGTGTGTCTCTCATGAATAAATAAATAAAATCTTTAAAAAAAAAAAAGGTGAAATTCATATGGATACAAAGAGGTTTGAATTTTAAGATTCTCAGAGTTTTACTACATCCTTTCCTTTTCCTCATCTATAGTAAAATGATGTAAGGATAGGAGATAGTGCTTTTTCTTTTTCTTTTTGCTTATTTATTTATTGAAGTATAATTAGCATATGGTGTTATATTAGTTCCATGGGTATATACAGTATACTGATTCAACAATTCAATACTTTTTTTAAAAGATTTATTTATTTATTCATGAGAGGCACAGACTGAGATAGATAGAGAGAGAGAGAGAGAGAGAGAGAGAGGAGAGAGAGGCAGAGACACAGGTAGAGGGAGAAGCAGGCTCCTCGCAGGGAGCCCAATGCGGAACTCGATCCCGGATCCCAGGATCACAACCTGAGCCCAAGGCAGGCGCCCAACCACTGAGCCACCCAGATGTCCCTCAATACATTTCTTAGTGCTCATCGAGATAAGGGTACTCTTAATTCCCTTTATCTTTCACCCATCCCCTGAACAACCTCCCCTCTGGCAACCACCAGTTTATTCTCTGTATTTAAGAGTCTGGGTTTTTTTCTTTTTGGTCTCTTTTTTTGTTTGTTCATTTGTTTTATTTCTTAAATTCCACATATGAGTGAAATCATATAGTATTTGTCTTCCTCTGACTGACTTATTTCACCTGGCATTATAGCCTCTAGGTCCATACATGTTGCAAATGCCAAGATTTAATTCTTTTGTATGGCTGAGTAATATTCCATTGTGTATGTATATATATATACCATCTCTTCTTTATCCATTCATCTACTGATGAACATTTGGGTGGTTTCCATATAATTGCTATTTTAAATAATGCTGCAGTAAACATTGGTTGCATGTATCTTCTTGAATTAGTGTTTTCATTTTCTTTGTGTAAATACCCAGCAGTGGAATTATTGGATCATATGGTAGTTGTATTTTTAGTTTTTTGAAGAAACTCCATACTGTTTTCCACAGTGGCTGCACCAATTTTCACTCCTACAAATAGTGTATAAGGGCATCTTTATCTCCATATTCTTGCTAACACTTATTATTTCTTGTGGGGTTTCTTTGTTTTTTAGCTATCAAGTTCTATCTCATTGTTGTGTTAATTTGCATTTCCCTGATGATTAGTGATGTTAAGCATCTTTTCATTTGTCTGTTGACCATCTGTATGTCTTCTTTGGAAAGATGTCCATTCAAGTCCTCTGCCCCATTTTTAATTGAATTATTAGGGGGTATTTTTGGTGAAGAGTTGCATAAGTTCTTCCTATATTTGGGATATTAACCAGTTACTGGACATGGCATTTGGAAATATCTTTTCAGTAGGTTGCTTTTTGTGTTGTTGATGGTTTCCTTTGCTATGCAAAGGGTTTTTATTTTGATGTAATCTGAGCAGTTTAACTTTGTTTTTATTTCTCTTGACAGAGGAGATGTGCTGGGAAAAAGTTTCTGTAGCTGATGACAAAGAAATTACTACCTACTAAGAATTTTATGGTTTGGGGTCTCAGATTTAGTTCTTCAATACATTTTGAGGTTTATTCTTGTGCATGGTGTAAAAAAGTGGTTCAGTTTCATTCTTTTGCATATAGCTATCCAGTTTTCCCAACACCATTTGTCTTTTTCCTATTGTATATTCTTGCCTCCTTTGTCGTATATTAACTGACCATAAAAGAACAGGTTTATTTCTGAGATTTCTATTATGTTCTGTTGATCTATGTATCTGTTTTTATGTCAGTACCATACCATTTTAATTACTACAGATTTGTAGTATATCTTGAATCTGGGATTGTGATGCATTCAGCTTTGTTCTTCTTTTTTAAGATTGCTTTGGCTATTGGAGGTCTTTTATGGTTCCATACAAATTTTAGGATTGTTTGTTCTAGTTCTGTGAAAAATATTGTTGGTATTTTGATAGGGATTACATTAAGTATATAGATAGCTTTGGGTAATATAGACTTTTTTTTTTAAGATTTTATTTATTTATTCATGACATAGCAAGAGAGAGGTGGAGACACAGGCAGAGGGAGAAGCAGGCTCCTCGCAAGGAGCCCAATGTGGGACCCGATCCTGGGACATGAGCCCTGGGCTGAAGAAAGTCGCTCAATCGCTGAGCCACCCAAGGATCTCTACTATAGACATTTAAAAAAATTTATTCATAAGAGACACACAGAGAGAGGCAGAGACATAGGCAGAGGGAGAAGCAGGCTCCCTGCAGGGAGCCTGACTGTGGGACTCAATCACAGGTCCCCGGGATCACAACCTGAGCTGAAAGTAGATGCTCAACCACTGAGCCAGCCAGGTGCCCTGGCTAATATAGACATTTTAACAATATTGGTTCTTCAATTTATGAGCTTGGAATGTCTTTCCATCTGTTTGTGTCATCTTCAATTTCTTTCATCATGTTTTTTAAAAAATTTCCTCTATGATTTCTTTGTTGACCCATTCATTATTTAGTAGCATTTTATTTAGCCTTCATGTATTTATGTTCATTCCAGGTTTTTTCCTGTGATTGATTTCTAGTTTCATACCATTGTGGTCAGAAAAGAAGCATGATATGATTTCAGTCTTTTTGAATTGAGACTTGTTTTGTGGATTAACATAGGATTTGTTCTGGAGAATGTTCCATGTTCACTTGAAAAGAATGTGTATTCTTCTGTTTGGGGTTGGAATATTCTGAAATTATCTGTTATGATTTCTGGTCCAATGTGTTATTCATAGCCACTGTTTCCCTGTTGATTTTCTGTCTGAATAATCTATTCATTGATGTAAATTGAGTGTTAAAGTCCCCTACTATTATCATATTACTATAAATCTCTTCTTTTATGTCTGTTAAAAGTTGCTTTATGTATTTAGGTGCTCTCATGCCAGATACATAAATATTCACAATTTTTATATCCTCTTGCTGAATTGCTTCCTTTATCATTATGTAATATCCTCCTTTGTCTTTTATTAGTCTTACTTTTAAAGTTGGATATAACTATTGCTTTTCCAGCTTTCTTTTGCTTCTATTTGCATGGTAAATGTTTGTCTGATCCTTCACTTTCAACCTGTATGTGTCCTTAAGTCTGAAATGAGTTTCTTATAGGCAGCATATAGATGGGTCTTGCATTTTTATCCATTCATTCTGTTACCCTGTCTCTTTTCATTGGAACATTGAGTCCATTTACATTTGAAGTAGTTATTGATAGGTGTGTACTTAGTAATAAGTATGTACTTGTTTTACAGCTGTTTTTTGTCTTAATCTGTTCCTTTCTTCTCTTTCTCTCTTCCCTTGTAGTTTGATGGCTTTTGTTAGTGATATGCTTGGATTTTTTAAAAAAAAAATTTGTGTATCTAGTATAAGTTTTTTTATTTGTAGTTACTATTAGGCTCATATATAATATCTTATACAAATAGCAGTCTATATTAAGTTGATGGTCGCTTAAGTTTGAACTCATTCTAAAAGTATTAAATTTTTGGCACCTGGGTGGCTCAGTTGGTTAGGCATCCAACTCTTGGTTTCAGCTCAGGTCATGATCTCAGAATCATGGGATCAAGCCCCACGTTGGGCTCATGCTCAGCAGGGAGTCTGCTTGAATATTCTCTCTCTCTGCCCTGCTCCCACTCACACTTTTTTTTTCTCTCTCGCAAATAAGTAAAATCTTTAAAAAATTTTTAAAAATAAAAGCACTAAAAAAATAAATAAATAAATAAAATAAAATAAAATAAAATAAAAGCACTAAAGTTTTACTCCCACCTCCCACCCAAAGTATGATGTCATACCTTACATCCTTTTTAAAAAATATATTTATTTATTATTTTTAATTAATTTATGTTTAAATTTTTGTATAATTAATGTACAGTGTTATATTAGTTTCAGGTATACAATATTGTGATTCAGCAATTCTTACATTACTCAGTACTTATCATGATAATTATACTCTTAATCTCCTTCATCTATTTCACTCATCTCCCCATCTACCTTCCTTCTGGTAACCACCAGTTTGTTCTCTATATTTGAGTCTGTATTTTTGTTTGTCTCTCATGTTTTACATCCTTTTGTTTTGTGAATCCCTTGATTCACTTTTACAGATATAAACTTTTACAGGTTTTGCTGTTTTGGGGCTCTAACATCCATACTAGTTTTGTAAAAGATAAATCTACTAGTTTTATTGTGTTCGTATTTATCTGTGAATTTTTTTTCCTTTCCTAATTTTCTTATTCCTGGTTATGGCCTTTTATTTCCACTCAGATAATTTCCTTTAATTTTTCTTACAAGGCTGGTTTAGTGGTGATGAATTTTCTTTTTAATTTCAGTTTGTCTGGGAAGCTCTTTATCTGTCATTCTATCCTGAATGATAGCCTTGCTGGATGGAGAATTCTTGGTTGCAGGTTTGTTGTTGTTGTTTTTCCTTTTGGCACTTTGAATATATCATGCCTCTCTCTTCTGACCTGCAAAGTTTCTGCTGAAAAATCAACCAGTAGCTGTACAGGGTTTCCTTTGTATGTAATAACTCTTGTTATTTTAAAAATTCTTTATCACTGCTTTTTGCTATATTAATTATATACCTTGGAGTGGACTTCCTTGGTTTAATTTTGTTGGTGGCTTTTTGTGCCTTCTGGACCCGGATGTCTGTTTCATTCCCCAAGTTAGGAAAATTTTTCAGTTTTTATTTCTTCAAATAAATTTTCTGCCCCCTTTTCCTTGTGTTCTCCCCCTGTTATTCCTATATTGCAAATATTATGTTTGATGATGTTGCTGAGTTCCCTTAATATATTCTCATTATTTATTATTTTTTTTATTTTTTGTTGTTCAGCTTGGTTGCTTTCCATTACTCTGTCTTCCAGCTCACTGACCCATCATTTTGCCTCCTCTAATCTGCTATTTATTTCACCTAGTGTATTTTTTATTTCAGTTATTGAGTTCTTCATCTCTGATCAGTTCTTTTTTTTTATATTTGATACCTCTTTGTTGAAGGTTTCACTGAGTTTCTCCACTTTTTTCTCAAGTTCATTAAGTACCTTTATGAACATTACTTTGAATTTCTTATAATGCATATTGTTTATTTCCATTTTATTTAGCTCTTTTGCTGTGATTTTGTCCTGTTCTTTCATTTAGAGCATATTCCTCTATTTCCTCATTGTGTCTAACTCTCTGTGTTTGTTTCTATGTGTCAGGAAAGTCAGTTATGTATCTTGACCTTGAAAGTAATTGACTTATGAAGAATAGTTCCTGTGGTGTCTGGTAGTACGATCTCCCCTATTCATTAGAATGATACACTTCAGGGGTGTCTCCTATGTGGATTGCATGTGCCCTACTGTTTTGGCTAAGCCTAATTTTGCCTTCAGTTCTGTTGACTGCAATGGCCAACTTTGTCTGTTATGGGTCAGATTTGGTCCTTGTGCTGTTAAGGGGCCAGTCTGGAGCCATTGTAGGCCATTAAAGCTGAGCAGTGTCAATAGTCAGACCACATGCCTGTCCTCAGCCCATTTCTTAGAGCTTTGCTTACACTGAGCTGCTGTGTACTCTTCCTGCACTGAGAGGCTTTCCTTGATGAGTGGGGCCAGCAGACACCAGGTGCCTACCCCCAGTCCTTCTGCTGGGGTTGCAGACATACTGATCAGCAGGGCACTCTCTGCACTGCCAGTTATAAGGTTTGGCTGCTGGGACTGCTAGTGTGCTAGTGTGTGTGGTTATCTTCCCCTCTTTCCAGGACAGGAGTGGTTTTGGAGTGGTGCTGGCCTCGGCCAGGCCTGCTTGCAAGATGAGATGTGGCAAGAGCCAGTTTTGAGAGACTCCTGCCAAGTAGGGCAGGTTGGATGAGAAGGATCTGCAGAAGAATGCAGGGGCAGGGTATGTTGTGTTAGCAAGGTATGTTCAACTGCACTGATTCCAACAGATGTCTGGCTCCACTGATTCCAGTAGATGTCTGCCTCTTTAGGTTTTTTTGGGGGGAGAGGCGGGGGGGGGGTGCTGTGTGTGGAGAAATGGCAACCGTCAGCTCTTTTGTTCTTGGAGAAGTCTCCTAAAAACCCTGCCCCTTCAGCACATGTAGAAGATAATACTTTAAGAAAGACCATGTTTACACAGAATCTTTGCCTTTCATTTTATCAAAATAGATCTTTGTAAACAAATAAATATAGATGAGACAAGATGTCTTAATAAGATTCAAGGCTAGTAAATAACTTATTAGCATTAATGTATGCTTATGAATCATACTTGAAAAGTAAATCAGTTTCTACATAAAAATGGCAGTCAAGAATACCAGTGTAAATTTGAAGTGCTAATTAACTGAAAGCCAGGTATCAGAGGGAATGGAATGATTTTGTAATTTAGTATCTTTGTGCTGCATGCTTATCAGTCAAAAGTAATTATTTTTATTTGCCTGAGATCACTAACAGAAAATGATTGGTATACTGTAAAGCACTAAACACATGTAAGATGTCTTTATGATTAAAATTGTCAATCTTTTTCTTTTTCCACATATTTTACATTTTACTCATCATTCCGGCAATTTAGTTTTCAGACCAATAATTCTGTTTGTCTGAGGCCGAGTATTGCTAATTCCTTGGGGGAAGGAAAAAAAACAACAAAAACCACAGACCAATAGCTATTATAATTAAAGGAGACAGCTTAACCAAAACAGAAGAAAATACTATCTTACTTCAAACTGCTATAACAAAATACCATAGTCAGGGTGACTTCAACAACAAAAATTTATTTCTCATAGTTCTGGAAGACGAGAAACCCAAGATTAAGGTGCTGGCAGATTCCAGTGTCTGGTGAAAACCCAATTCCTGGTTTACAGATAGTCACCTTCTTGTTATGTCCTCATATGGTCTTTCCTTGGTGCGTATACTCAGAGAGAAAAAGCTCTCTGGTCTCCAAGAGCACTAATCTCAAAGCCCTCATGACCTCATTTAAGCCTAATTACCTCCCAAAGGCCTCTCTTCTAATACCATTACACCGGGGATTGGGGCTTCAACATATGAATATTGAGGGGACACATTCAATCCTTAACATTCAAGATCCTGGGAAAAAACAGTCTCACTCCTAAATGCCACCTAAACGTCTAACCATTTCTAAAGTTTGCTTCAAAGCCTGCTCTTCCTCCTGATAGGCTGTTAGCTAATGACTTGTTCCAGGGTATTAAGAACAGCTAACATTTACTTTGGGTCAGAAACTGTTCTAATCACTTTACATATAATAGCTAACTTAATTTCTATTTAGCACTAATAGTACACTATGCTTTAGGTACTATTATTATCTTCATGTTCAGTGGGTGACTGGCAGAGCTAGGATTTACATCCAGGTAGTGTGGTAGCAATAGAGTTTTAACCACTATTCTGGTCTTTGAAGTCTTCCCTCACCCTCATGTGTTATCAGATCTTGTCCTTTTATTTCTTCTTCTATATTCTCAGTGATCTCAGTAAATCCCTTGTGAACTTCCTTCATGGTGAGAGACTAAATTTACAAACAGAAAATGGACAGAATATATGTAAAGACAGAACTCTGACTCACAGTCTGCAACAATCAGACCAGAAAAGCAACCCATGAACTTCACTAACCAGCCCAGAAAGATGGTCTACTATCTGCAAGTCACACTTGTAGGAAGTCAAAACATTATCTCTAGTTACAGTCCAGGAAGCCTAACAGTAACTTCTGTAACAATTGGCCCCAAACAACCAAGACTTAATAAATAATTGAAGGTTTCTGTAGTTTTTGTCTCACTTCCAACTTACAACCAACCAGAGAAAGCCAAATACACACCCTATACCCAATCACAGAGGAACACCCACTTCTTGTTAGTCCACCTACAGCTTCCCTGTACCAAGAGCCTCCAATAAGGGAATAACTGAAGTATTCTCTTTCTTTCACCATGAAGCTTTCCCACTCTTCTTCCTGCCTTTGTGTCTGCAAAGAGTGATGGCTGACTCCCTTGCTAGAGCAAGCTCTGAATAAATAGCCTTTGCCTGTTGTTCTCTTTTCATTGGTCTTTGTTTATTTCACACTGACCTCCAGTCCTGTCTCCATACTTTCCCTCTCTAGTATACAGATAGTTTAACAGAGTATTGCAGGAAGAGAAAGAATCACAGCAATCTGCACAGGGATGATGGAATCTGAGCTGTGCTTTGCAGGTAAGCAAGATTTTAAAAGCTGGGTAGAAGGGTGGAATGACCACGCAGAGAGAATGCTGTGTGCAGAGGCTAAAGAAGTTTCTATGTGCCCTTAGTCTCCCAAAACTTTTCCTCACTGGGAAAAAAAGCTGGGCTAAGTGTAGAGATATAATCTACTTTGCACATTTCCAACCAGCTTACTGGTTACAGAATTATTGTAACAGGGATCCCTGGGTGGCGCAGCGGTTTGGCGCCTGCCTTTGGCCCAGGGCGCGATCCTGGAGACCCGGGATCGAATCCCACATCAGGCTCCCGGTGCATGGAGCCTGCTTCTCCCTCTGCCTGTGTCTCTGCCTCTCTCTCTCTCTCTCTCTCTCTGTGACTATCATAAATAAATAAAAATTAAAAAAAAAAAAACAGAATTATTGTAACATAATGTGTTGTCAGACAAGTAACATGGTAATTGAAGGGTTTTAATACCCACAATTAAATTTGATGTCATTAGCATCTCATAGATTTCCATAATACAGATAAAGGAACCCATATTTATACCAGTAGAGAGCAATACTTGGCTCCTGAGGAAAGATTATAGAACTGATATAATAAGAAACCCTCCTAAATGAGAAAGGTTTTGCTGTAGATCTTGTCAGCTTATCTATTTTCTACAAGTACAACTGCCAAGATACAACAGTGTACCTGATTATACAGAATGCAAAACCACTTGGAATTACACTGGATGAACCATGACAATTTAAATGGATTGGGCTTTGTAAATACATGTAGATCAATAGCAGATCACTTCATTGCAATTACTTCCACAGTTGCTTTTAAGATTTGAACTACCTGTCAGTACAAACAGCTGAAAGGCTTTGAATCCCAAGCAACACTTTTGCATCCTCAAATAGTTACAACCCTCCCACTGGTGATTTTTGAAGGAGGAAGAAATATATTTGTCTTTTCTCTGTTAATTTTCAAGAAAACATGAATTGGGATAGTAAAGCTCCCACTAGATGGAAATGAAGACATTACTAAACATGTAATGTCAGTCTTGAGTAAGTTTACAAGTCCCTGAAGAGAGACCACTTAGCACAAGAGTCTTGTGTTCATGTGTGAGTCACAACTCCATCCCACTTCACAGCACAGTGTAAATGCTCAGGGAATATTTACTTAATCAAGGGATTGATGTTCCTAAAAGCAGAGCCAAGTTAGGAGCCTGAACCAACTGTACCTCTTACTCATGCTCTGGACCATCCTATAACCTCCTTTTTCAATACACTGGGTATATTCTTAGAAAGTAGTAGTTTCCCTCCTTCCCAGCCCTTTGACTTCTAGACTAGTTCACACTCTCCAAGAATACTAATGACATTTAACATGGAAGGGTTTATTAGTTTCAGACACTGAACTAATCCCATTCTAGGCATTCAGTTTTAATCATTACAAAAACTCCATCAATAGGTGCTACTATACTGATTTTACAGATGAGGAAACCAAGGTTTAGCTTGGTGGCTAACTCACCTGTGGTCCTACAACCTTGATGGCAGAGCTGGAATTGAGGTCCAATCAGTCCATCTCAGGAAGCCTAAGCTCTTAAGGGTAAAGACCTATTTGCTCTATCTACTGCCTGGAATATTGCTAGAAGTTGCAGATTTGTTTCTCTCTTTGTTTACCAGTCTTTCCTCTTCAACCGATTTCCCACCTCATTGCCAGAAAAATTACTTCTAAACCTATATCTAATCATGAACTTTGCTTAACACCTCTCAGTAGCTCTCCAATATCTTGGAACAAATTTTGAATTCTTTGTGAGGCCTTCAGAGTATACCATGACCCAGTCATTTCCCTATCTTTCTAACTTCATTTTTTACCTCTCCCGATCTCCCTCCTCCACCATAATTTTCCTGGAGTTCTGCCACTCACTCCAGACTGGAGTAGATGGCTGTATCCCTATGATACCCTCTACAAATCTACTTTGTCATGCTTCTCGTACACTATTAAAAATATTTACGTATCCGTATTGTCCACTCAACCTGTGATAGATTAGGTTGTTCCCAATCCTTCACTACTTTCCTATAATAAAATTATGCACCTGATTGCTTATAGCTTGTAGTGCCTCCATAGAAGCAGAGTCTATAGCCCTGTCCCATTGACTTGGGGCTTAGCTATGTGACCGTTTTGTCAATGGAGTCTGCTCATTGTGGGGATTTCCTCCTGCCACTGTGTTTCAATGTAACCCCTGAGTGGGAGTCCTGCACCTATGCTTGTTTGTTGTCTTGCTCCCTCCAACCAAATAAGCCCATTGTTAAATTAAATAAAAAGGAGCCCCTTAGACTGAAGTGGCTCTAATGCTCTGGTGGCCTACATAAGCAAACTGCAACCTAAGTCTGTAAATTACTGAAAGTTAAAACACTAAAAGCCAGGGAGCCTGGGTGGCTCAGTCCGTTATGCATCTGACTGTTGATTTCGGCTCAGGTCCTGATCCCAGGGTTGTGAGACTGAGCCCTGCCTCCAGTTCCTTGTTGTATGTGAAACTTACTTAAGATTTAAGATTCTCTTTCTCCCTCTGCCCCTCCCCACCCCCACACCCTCACACCCCATCTCTGCTTCTGGGCACACACTCTGTCTCTAAAAAGGAAGGAAGGAAGGAAGGAAGGAAGGAAGGAAGGAAGGAAGGAAGGAAGGAAGGAAGAAGAAAGGAAAAGAAAGAAGAAAGAAAGAAGAAGAAAGAAGAAAGAACAAGGAAAGAAAGAAAGAAAAAGAAAGAAGAAAAGAGAAAGAAAAGAAAGAAGAAAGAAAGAAGAAGAAAGAGAAAGAAAGAAAGAAAGAAAGAAAGAAAGAAAGAAAGAAAGAAAGAAAGAAAGAAAGAAGAAAGAAAGAAGCCCGGAAACCTAAGGAAAATTAATCACAAACAGGAACTAGACTTTAAACTATAGCCAGTCACACTATTTCCTTTCATTACTTCTGCATCTTCTCCGTGTAAGTCTTGACCCCTAGCTCCTGGTGGTAGAGTACTAATGACTTTCAGTTTGGCTCTGCCTAACTTGGTTATCCCAAGTTCATCTCCCACCAGGATATCCGCAAGCGAAACTGTGTGCGGGATGATGCCGTCTTCCATCCGTGCCTCTGTTGAATTGTCCCGCAAGATCCTCAGCTGAGTGCAGACAGGGCTCAGGAGAAAGGGAGGATGGAACTGACCTCAGTTGGGAACTGGCTGGACCTGGAGAGGGGGCTAGACTCCCTTTCAGCCTCTTCTGCTGCCTAGGTTCTGTGCCTCTGTTCCCCCTCCCCCCTTCCCTCCTACCCTCAGGGGCCTCCTATTGGTGCTTCAGCCCTGGTCCCTGGGTGGAGCAGGTCTTGGGGTCACCAAGGGCTTGGAAACAAGTGATCCCAGGGTCTGTCTCCTCTCCTGGGCAGGGAAGACATGCCTTGGTGCCAGCCACACTCTACCCAGGACTGAGATACCTGCTGGTGCTATGTCCCAAGAGCCATAGTGGAGGGTGGGAGTTGGGAAAGTGAGGGGTAGTTCAAAGAGTCTGTCTTGAGATCTGATTTCTTCCCCTTTCCCCAGCTGTGCCCTCTCCAGTTATTAATTTACTCAGTGCCAGGGGACCCCTGGTTTTTAATAAACCCTGAATTGTATTTATTAAAAAAATTTTTTTTCAAACTTAAAAATTAGAGTCAATTTTCTCAAACTTAAAAATTATTTTAAAATGTTTAATATGCCTCATTTTATCTTTTAACACTGTCCATGAACCAAGGTCAGTTGTTTGTCCTTTCTTAATAATGGTTGTAAGGGAGCTCCTATGTGACCAGAGAAATGAGCCCAGGGAAAAGTTGAGTTTCAGTGCACTTATGACAAGGGCTATAGTTAACCACTCAGAGACTCTGACACTAGGATGGCCCTTCTGAGTCTTCAACCTGAGATGAGGGGGCCTGCATGTATCCATCCTTGTATGCAGGCTGCCCAGGGAGGGGTATGACTTTAGGCAAAGTCACCTATGGATAATTTGTGGAGGGACTGAAAGCTGCAGTTAGCCACATCCCCAGAAGCTGGGGGAATAAATCCTTCAGTCCCAAAAGGCATCTGGGCAAAACAGTAACTACTTCACTTAGTAATCCTCAGTGTGGCCCCCAGACCAGCAATATCTGCATCACCTAGTAACTTGAGAGAAATGCAAATTATACCTCAGTCTAGTGAAGCGCATACTCTAGGGGTGAGACCAGAAGTGATAAACTGTCAGGGGGACTCTGAAGCACACTAGGTAGGGTATGAGAAGGAGATGGTGGTATGCCAGTTGGAATGCATAGACGATTTGCTGACTGATTTTTTGCATATGTTTCAAGTTTGTATTTAAATCTAGTTAGTTGACATATAATGTAATATTGGTATCAGGAGTAGAATTTAGCAATTCATCACAACAAATGCCCTCCTTAATACCCATCATTCACTTAGCCTATCCCCCATCCACCTCCCCTCTAGCAACCCTCAGTTTGTTCTCTATAGTTAGGAATCTGTTTCTTGCTTTACTTCTCTCTTTTTCTTATATGTTCATCTGTTTTGTTTCTTAAATTCCACATATGTTGAGGGAAATCATATGTTGTCTTTCTCTGACTGAATTATTTCATTTAGCATAATACTCTCTAGCTCCATACACATAGTTGCTAATGGCAAGATTTCATTCTTTTTTGATGGCTGAGTAATATTCCATTGTGTGTATATATACCACATCCTCTTTATGCATCTATCAGTTGTGGAATTTGGGCCCTTTCCATAGTTTGGCTATTGTTAATAATGCTGCTATAAACATCAGGGTGCACGTATCCCTTCAAATCAGTATTTTTGTATCCTTTGGGTAGATACCTAGGAGTGCAATTGCTGGATTGTAGGGTAGTTCTATTTTTAACTTTTCAGGGAACCTCCACACTGTTTTCCAGAGTGACCGCACCAGTTTGCATTCCTACCAACAGTGTAAGAGAGTTTCCCTTTCTCTACATCTTTGCCAACATCTGTTGTTTTCTGTGTTTCTGATTTTAGCCATTCTGACTGGTGTGAGGTGACATCTCATTGTGGTTTTGATTTGTATTTTCCTGATGATGAGTGATGCTGAGCATCTTTTCATGTTATATATATGGCCTTTATGATGTTGAGGTATGGTCCCTCTATCCCTATTTTGTTGAGGATTTTTATCATGAATGGATGTTGTACTTCATCAAATGGTTTTTCTTCATCTATGGAGAGGATCATAATGGTTCTTATCCTCTCTTTTATTAATGTAATATCTCATGTTGATTGATTTGCAAATATATCATGTTGATTGATTCTTGCAGGCCAGGAATAAATTCCACTTGATTCTGGCAAATAATTCTTTTACTGTACAGTTGGATTCAATTTGCTATTATCTTGTTGAGAATTTTGGCATCCATTTTCATGAGGGATATTGGTCTGTAATTCTCCTTTTTAGTGAGGTCTTTGTCTGGTTTGGGAATCAACATAATGCTAACTCATAGAATGAGTTTGGAACTTTTCCTTCCATTTCTATTTTTTGGAACAATTTGAGAAGAATATATATTAACTCTTCTTTCAATGTCTAGTAGAATTCCCCTGAGAAGCCATCTGGTCCAGAGATTTGCTTGTTGGGAGATTTTTCATTACTCATTCAATTTCTTTGTTAATTATGGGTCTATTCAAATTTTCTATTTCTTTGTGTTTCAGTTTTGGTAGTTCATGTTTCTAGGAATTTATCTATTTCTTCCAGAATGCCCAATTTGCTGACATATAATTTTTCATAATATTCTCATATATAATTGTGTTTCTGGAGTGTTGGTTGTGATCTCTCCTCTTTCGTTTATGATTTTATTTATTTGGATCTTTTTTCATTTCGGTAAATTTGACTAAGGGTTTACCAGTTTCATTCTTTCAAAGAACTAGCGCCTAGTTTCATTGATCCATTCTACTGGTTTTTTGTTATTTATTTGGATCTTTTTTCATTTCGGTAAATCTGACTAACGGTTTACCAGTTTTATTAATTCTTTCAAAGAACTAGCTCCTAGTTTCATTGATCCATTCTATTGGTTTTTTGTTTGTTTCTACATTATTTATTTCTGCTGTAATCTTTATTATCTCCCTTCTTCTTCTGGCTTTAGGCTTTGTTGTTCTTTTTCTAGCTCCTTTAGGTATAAGGTTAGGTTATGTATTTAAGATTTGTCTTGCTTCCTGAGGTAGGTCTCTATTGCTTAATACTTCTCTCTTATGACTACTTTTGCTTCATCTGAAAGATTTTGGACTGCTATATTTTCATTTTTATTTGCTTCCATGTATTTTTAAAATTTCTTCTTTAATATTCTGTTTAACTCATTCATTTTTTTAGTAGGATGTTGCTTAACCTCCATGTATTTGTAATCTTTCCAAATTTTTTCTTGTGGTTGACTTCAAGTTTCATAGCATTTGTGGTTGGAAAACATGCATGGTATGATTTGTCTTTTTGTATTTGTTGAGACCTGATTTGTAACCCAGTATTCGATCTCTTCTGGAGAATGTTCCATGTTTACTCAAAAAGAATGCATCTTTTGCTACTTTAGGATGAAATGTTCTGAATGTATCAGTTAAGTCCATCTAGTCCAGTGTGTCACTTAAAGCCATTATTTCTTTGTTGATTTTCTGCTTAGATGATCTGTCCATTGCTGTAAGTGGGGTGTTAAAGTCTTCTATTGTAAAGTCTTATAATACAATTATTAATATTATTATTGTATTATACAATACTATTATTGTATTATTGCCAATGAGTTTCTTTATGTTTGGTATTAATTTATTTATATATTTGGGTGCTTCCAAGTTAGGAGCATAAATATTTACAATTGTTAGATCTTCTTGTTGTACAGACCCTGTTATTATCATATAGTTTTCCTTGTCATCTCATGTTACAGTTTGGGGGGTTTTTGTTTTGTTTTGTTTTTTGTTTTTTTAAGATTTTTAATTTATTTATTCAAGAGAGACAGAGAGAGAGAGAGAGAGAGAGGCAGAGACACAGGCAGAGGGAGAAGCAGGCTCCATGTAGGGAGCCTGATGTGAGACTCAATTCCGGGTCTCCCAGATCAGGCCCTGGGCTGAAGGCGGTGCTAAACTTCTGAGCCACCCAGGCTGCCCTTATGTTATAGTTTTTGGTTTAAAATATAGTTTGTCTAAATCTAGTTTGCATGTGGGGGCTGGAGGAGGTTTGTGATGGTCTTCTGGGAGAGGGTCCAGTGGCTGCTCTGGCTCTCAGGCACCCTTTGCCCAATAAAAGAGCAGCTATAGAGTGCAGGGGGATGGGGCTGGGTATAAGCGCCTCAAGCATCCACTTGAGTGCTGTGGGTGCTGTGCTGCTTACTGAAATGCCTCCATACTAGTAAGTGGATAAAAATGGTACCAGCCTGCTCTCTCCTCCCTGGAGAGGAAGGAGAGTTCATGCCCATGCCCGTGAATCCCTCACAGAAGAATTAACAATCTCCCCTCACGTGTCCCAGGCATCCCTCAGATCTCTGCCTTTACTCTGTCTCTGTCTGGGTGTCTGCCCACTCAGCAGCATAGTTTTTGATGTCAGGCATGCCATCTGAGTTTCAAAACTCCAAATTTGAGTGACCTGGCACAGCACAGACCCATGCTGATCCTCTGGAGAAGGGTCTCACTGTGCTCGGGCTGTTGCTATTTTGTCCCAGAAGGGAAGTCACACAAAGGTGCAGGAGCTTGGAGTTTAGAGTAAAACAGCAAAAAGCCAGCATCCAGGTTAATTTGCCCTCAGCAGGTGTCTCTGCCCCTATGCTAGGGAGCAGGGCAGTATAATGGTGACTGCTGGCTCTTTTGTCACCTGAGAATTTGTACCACCTGTCCCAAATGTAACTCCAAGAAGGGGAACTGTCTCTCCCAGTATGACCCAGCGGATCCATACTATCTGCTTCCAGACCTCTGCCCTCCTTTTCCACAGGAGCACTGCTATGCCTGCTGGGCTCCACATAAGCCAGTCCAAAACTTCAGTCTTTGTGCTTTGCTGGTTATTAAAGCTCACAGTAATCAGCTTCTCTTGTTTTCCCAGTCAATGGTTTTGGGGAAGTATTTTTCTTATGCAATCCCCTGTATGCTACTCTCTCTCTTCCCTCTCTCCCTTTCACCTTCTACCTTCCACAATGTAACCTCTTTTTTCCTCTAGTTGTGCAGTTTGTTCTCACAGTCCTCAGATCGATTCCCTGGGTGTTTGGAATGATTTAATATTTTTCTAGCTGTGTTCAAGGGAGGAGACAAGCATAGGGTCCCCCTACTATTCTGCCATCTTAACTCTTCATTGATTTGCTGACTAATTGATTAACATGGAAAAAGCAGCTGCCCTGTTTGACTCCCAGGGTGGCCCCAGAGACAGTATATGTGATATTACCATAACAATAGGTGCCCCATCTATTATACTCAGAACCATAAGTATAGTCCTTATATGCTGTACTTTTTCTCCCAGAGATGAAAACTTGTTGCTTAAGCAGCAATCTGGCTGAAGTCTGGAGGAGTACACAAATTGAATAATCCATTTCCCCCAACATGAGAGTGTTAGTGTTATTTGTCTGGTTGACTACCTCTAATTCTCTCTTGGGTAGTCCCTAGAATCTTGCTATTTTTCTCCAGGCCTATTCTCAGAGCCTCTGTAATCTCTTTGGGAAGACCATCTCTACCCTCATCAATCCATTCCTGGATGACTTCTGGCTCTGGCCACAAGCTCCTTGGCTGCTAATGGGCCTCTACTACTTGAAACTCCAATTTCCCTGCCAACATTCAGAGTAGGTCAGTACGTCTGTCCACAAATGTACTTGAATGAATTAAATAACATATGCATTGCTTCTAGATTACTTGTAATCAGCTAGAGTGTGAAGTAATGTGGATCTAGACCCACTTTCCTGCTTGTTTCCATTAACTTTTGGGTTTCAGGTTCTAGCCAGACTTTCCATGGTCAGAGCTGCCTTTCAGGTCCTTGGGTAGAGAGTTTATGGACTAAGCTTTTGTTTTAGCCAATGTTAAGTGGGATTACCATTCAATATTTATCCTAAGTGAAGGACTATATGGTGATGTATACCATCCCAAACATAAAGCTTAAATTCAGATGAAACTCAGAGACATTATAGAAAATTGCTTAAACATGTAGGATTTGGAATCAAATACTTGGACTCAAATCCTTGTTCCACTATTTCTAGCTGTGTGAGCATGGAAAAGTTACTTATATTCTCAGTAAAATTGGAATAATGAAAAGAACTGCCTTCTTAGTCATTCCAAGGACTAAATGAGGTAAAGAGAGTAAAATTCTTAGTCCAGTGCCAGACACATCATAAGTCTTTGTGGTTATCTTAATTCTCAATATCAAGATTATTTTTGTTAGAGTTAGGACCTTTGTTGTTGTTGTTTTTAAGATTTTATTTATTTATTCATGAGAGACACACATAGAGAGCCAGAGACAGAAGCAGGCTCTCTGCAGAGAGCCTGGTGCAGGACTTGATCCCAGGACCCCAGAGGATCATGACCTGAGCCAAAGGCAGATGCACAACCACTGAGCCACCCAGGTGCCCTGAGTTAGGACCTTTGTATAGTATTTTTGAACTTTGCCTGTTTCATACAAAAATATTTAAAATTCTTGATGTAATGAGAACAGTAATATATTTTCTCATGTACAGTAATATTTTGTCCTCACAACTACACAATGTGGTAAAGTTTTATTATCCTCATCTTAGAGATGAATTAACTGAAGTCAGGAATTTATCCCATCCCCAATCACACAGACTTGGCAGAAATGGGACTAGTCCTGCAGCTGGCTGAATTCTATTCATGATACCAATGCAGTATAGTCAGAAGAAAGGCAGGCAGGGAGAAGGGGCCCCCTGCTGTAAGAGGAAACCACCCTTAAAAGGATTTTACCAGGAGCCCTCCCCTCCATCCTTTCCTTTGTGTGAGGTAGATGACAAAAACCTGATTGGGGGACAGGCACAGGGAGGATTAATCAGATTAAAACAACCTGCCAATAAGCCTGTAAAAAGCCCTACACTTAGAAACTGGTGACAACCTCTCAGGTCCCCCCACTCTTTGAGAGGTTTGTACTTTCAATAAACTTTGCTTTGCTGCTCACCACTCTTGGTCTGATTTACCTCTTCACTCTTCAAAGCAGTGTGACCAAGAACCGCAATTAATAAGGGAAAAGAAATCCTGTAACAATACCTCACTTGGAGTATAAAAGACAAGTGGCCTAATACTTGTGTAATAGGAGTCCTAGAAATAATTTTTAATTTTCTCCAGAGCTATCTCTATTTAGAATTTAAATTACTGCAGATGATGGTGGTATATGAAATCACCTTTTGAAGATAATTAATGTCCCTATAATTAATAAGTTTTCTCGGCAAAATTTTGCAGCCTGATAGAATTATTTCCACATAGTTAAGGAAAATGCTTCCTGTGTGTTCTGTGTGTTTTCTCAATACTCTACTATAACACTGCTTCACTTCTGATACTTCTGGTTCCCAAATATGTGGGAGGTTTTTTTTCCACCAAGCAATTCAGTGACACTAACTGGGTGTCTAGCAATGTAACTCAATTCTGATGCTGTCTACATGAAGTTGATGTAGACCCCACAGGTTGAGGGCTCAGCCCTACAAGACTGCCCCTCTCACCCACACACTCACTTTATCCAGTGACAAGTCCAGGTTGTCACCTGTGCCTTTGACCAACTGACTATGGTTCCCATAATCCTCTCCTGAGGTTTGATTAATTTACTAGACAGGGGCTCACAGAACTAAGGTACTTTACTTACTAGATTACAATGTTGAGGTGGGGGGAGTTTTCCTATACCCTTCAAGATACTTCTGGCTGGTCTAAGAATTAACTTTGGCATAAGACAGATTAATAGGAGAAAATCAAATTTAATTACAAACTTACAGGGAACCTGCATGTAAATTTATGAGATTTTATAAAAGGGCAAAATTAAGTATATGTTTTACTCAACTAAGGAGAAGGGTGTAGGGGTCTGGAGCTTCAAAGGAAAGGAAGACAATTCACAGGAAAAATGGAAAGAGTAAATGTTTTGTAAACAAATGTTTGAAAAAACAAAACAAAACAAAAAACAAATGTATGCTGGGCCATCCAGAAACAATGGGACATAGAGAGGACTTTTTATCAAACAGGCCTTGCTAGGTTTCTCCTGTCTACCACACCTAGCTCATATCATAATGTAGTTCTCTACAGTGATGGTTCTTTTCCTGGAGTAGGTCCTCTATCTAAATTCTTTTAGGAAATGAGGTGGAAGCTTAAAGTTTCTTCCTGAGTCTTTTGGGCTTTGATTGTTTTCAGCTCAAAATAACCGACATACCAAAATAGCACATCTTGGGTTGACTCTTTCTGAACCCTACACTAGTTTATCATAAAAGGACATAATTCAAGAACAGCTAAGTGGAAGAGATGCATAAGGCAAAGCATGTAAGGAATGGCATGGATTTTCCATATACTGTCTGGGGGTACCACTCTTTCAGCACCTTCTCCTGTTCACCATTCTGGACACTCTCCTTTTGAGAATTTATGGGGGCATCATTACATTGGTACTATTGATTAATTTATTGGCAATTGGTGATTAAGTTGAGCTCCAGTCCCTTTTCTGGCCCTAGATGTCAGAGGTGGGCTGAAAGCTCCAACCCTCTAATCACATGGTTGATTCCCGGGCAACCACCCCTTCCTCATCCCTAGGGGCTTTCCAAAAGTCACCTAATTGACATAAACTCAAGTGTTATTGAAAAAGGCTTGTATGAATGACAAAAAACTCTCATTTCACCTTTATCTCTCTGGAGCTATTTCAGGAACTAGGAACAAAACTAAATATTATGCCAAGGATGCCCCTTGGAAGTTGCAGTGGCTTTAGGAGCGGTGTGCAAGAGACAGTAGATAAAGATCAAATATACATATCTTGTTAGATTAGAAATCACAATATCACATGTACAAAGCATTAAGGAATATTGAGATAATAGATGTGAAAGGTTAGAAAAACTAAAAACATCTGTTGTTAAAAAGAAAGGACCAAAATGGAGTCATTTTTGTTAATCCCCACCAAGACTTAATACTAACCTTAATGGCAGTTTCAGCCTCTCAGAGGAGTGGAATTTTAAACTAATCAGTCTGGAATTTTTCTGATCATCACTAGGGAGATAGCCTGTTTGTTAAGACCCTCTATCTTCGCCTAAGGGAAAGTGAATTTGTCTGAAATAATCCCTTCTTCTCTTTTGTTAATAACTTCCTCCCCTCACCTGCCTTCCTCTATAAAAACCTTTCAGTTTATACAGCTTCTCAGAGCTCCTTTTACTTGTTATGGGATTTTGCCCCTATTCATGAATCCCTGAACAACACCAATTAGGTATTTAAATTTACTCTGTTGAATTTTATTTGTAAACAGTACCAGAAATGAAAATCTGGCCCTGTCACATCCTTGCTTACAACTTTTTAATTCAGTGGTTCTCAGTTGTACCTACAACTCACCCAGGAAACTTAAAAAAATACTAATTCCTGGATTTTACATCTGAGGTTCTGATTTAGTTGGTTAGGTAAGGCCTGGGTATATAGGTCTTTAAAATCCTGGGCCACCTGCAGTAGGATCACTTGGCATGCTTGTTAGAAATGCAGGTTCCAAGGGTGCCTGGGTGGCTCAGTGAGTTAAGCACCTGCCTTCGGCGCCCATCATGATTGCAGAGTCCTGAGATTCTGCTCAGCAGGGAGCCAGCTTCTTCCCCTCCCACTCCCCCTGCTTGTGCTCTCTTGTGGTCTTTCTCTTTCTCTCTCAAATAAATACTTTAAAGAAAAGAAAAAAAGAAAAAAGAAAAGAAAAAAGAAAAAAAGAAAGAGAAAAAGAAAAAGAAAAGAGAGGAAAGAAAGAAAGAGAAACCAGACAACCGCATAAGGACTAGCAATGCAGACAAGTAAAAAAAACAAGAAAGCAAAGACACCAGAGAAAGAAGAGATAAGAGAAAGAAGAAAAGAAAGAAACGACAGACAAGAAAGAAAGAAGAGAAGAAAAGAAGATAAGAAAGAAAGAAGAGAAAGAAGAAACAGACAATGATCAGAGGAGAGACAGCCAAAGAGACAGAAACACTAAGACGAAAACAAATCAGAAGAGAACGAACGAAGAAATAACTAAGAAATCAGCCAGATAGAAACAAATAAATTAAGAATGAAGATCGACAAGGCAACCAAAATGATCAAGAAAAGAGCAAAAAGAAAAGAAGAACGAAAGAAAATCAACGAAAGAACGAAAAAGCAAGAAAGCATAAGAAAAAACAAAAAACCCCAAAGAAGAACAGAAAGAAAATAGAGTCAAAGAAGGAGAGAAAACCGCAGATAAGAAAAAAGAAAGAAAAGAAAAAGAAAAAAGAAAGAAAGAAAGAAAGAAAAAGAAAGAAAGAAAAAATGCAGGTGCCAGGGCCATACCCCAAGTCCAGTGAACCAAACTAAGAATCACAGAATCTTTATTTTCCAATAAGCTGTTTCAGTGAATGCTTCTCAAACTCTACATATGAAATCACTTGATTAAAATGCATATTCTACTTGTGTGGCAAATGGGGTGAGATTCTGTATTTCTAATGGTTTCTTGGTCTGGGAACAACACTCAGTGGCAGAATCCTAAGGGATTCTTTCTCCCCCTTGTTTTTGGTGACCTTGGCAGTTTACAGGTGTGCTCGGCAAGAGCTTGGCAGAATGTCCCTCAGTTTGGATTTGCCTGGTGTCTTCTCATGATTAGACAGAGGTTATGGGTTTTAGAGAGGAAGACCACAGACAAAGTGCCATTTTCATCACATCATACCAAGGGTACCTACTGCCAACATGGTTTCTCACTTTTGATATTGACCTTGATCACATGGATCACACGGCTGAGGTAGTGTTTGTCAGGTTTTAAATGATCCTAATGAAAATACATTTTAAGATCCTCTGATGTACCAGGAAGGATTCAAACTGCTTAGCGAGACATGGAGAACCCTCAGAGATGCACCCCTCCTTGATCTTCATCTCCAAATTCCTGACTTGCACTTTAGGGTGCATAAGTAACAAACTGCTTGTAATAAACCTACCCTTTGTGTGCATGCACGTGAACACGCAGCGCCCAGATGTCTTTGCCTTCCTTTGTCAAAGAAGGTATCAGATTAGACTTCAGCTTACATATCACCTGCTCCCTGTCTCTAAAATCTCTCATAGCATCTCAGCTCTCACTGCTTCCTCAATCCTATTACTAACTCTATTTGATTGAAATTAACTTTTTGTGCTTTGCTCTTTCATAATAGAATGTTAGTTTTGCAAGAACAGGAACTTTGAAGTTCATCCTGCACCAACAGTGCATAGCATAGACAATATATGTTTGTTAAATTATGTGCCAAACTCAACCTTACCATAAATATCAAAGAAAATCACCCACCCTTTGAAGGTCTATTTTTCCTACTCAAATTTATGACATTAAATAATGTCACTGTCAAATTAAAGTCATTCTAAAGGTCTAGAAAATCTCTGTGCTCTGTACCATCACAGCCTAATTATTACCATGCATTTCTACTGATCTTCCTAATGGTCTTTGTTTGTTTGTTTCCTCTTGGAGCCACTAGTTCTCTTCCAAAACATATACCAGCACTAGGAAGGCTTCTATTGTCCTTATTAATTCCAGCAGCATTGTTACATTTCAAAAGAGGACTTAAACAGGCATTGACATGTGAGCAGTTGGGTGGTTTCACTGGCAGTGGCTGTCAGGTAGCTGAATTGGGAGCATCCATCAGCATGGTGCCCTTCAGAATCTACCTTCCAAGGTTACATCCAAACCACTTTAATGGGCCATCACGAAAGGGCAGAGATGGCAGCTTTGCACACAGTGGCTTCATCCATCACACTCCTAACCAGCAAATACAGACTGATGAGGGATCTCAGCGCATAGGGCAGGGCTGTTCACACTCTGCTTGCTGTGCTCAGTGCCTCTCCCATCTTGCTGCAAACATCTCCTCTGAGATATTTGCTTTGGAAGGCAAATATTGATCCTTGCTGCTACTGGCTTTTTCATTAAATGCTTGGCTCCTTGATACACATTCTTTCCTTAATAACTTTCCTTCTCTTCCATGTGAAATTAGAGAGCAAATTTATCCGTGTGGAAATTCACTTTGATTCCAAAGCTCCCTCTTGCCCAGGTACTGTTCTTAAGTGAATCTGGAGGCATGTGGTATTCCAGATCTTTCCTGGCTGAGGCAAAGGCTGCACTGAGCCAGGAAGTCTGTGTGATTCACAAAGGCATTCAGTTTAGAGATGGCTTCCCCTACCTACTGTTGCCTCCCTCTGAATTTCCTGAACAGGCTACCTGGGCTGCTTGGAGGATTTTGCCCAGCTGTGCACACTAGGGAATCTCTTGTAAGGACCAAACCCAGGTTTGGCTCACTCTCCACCCACGTACCTCCACATAGAATGAGTCATTCCAGGACAAATGAAAAAGTTTGGGTGGGGGGCTCTGGCTCTGGTTTCCAATCCCACAGCTGCGCAGAGCTGGGATTCAACCTACACAGCTCCCCCTCCTCCACTGCCTGGAGAAGAGAGGTTTTATTAATCATGCAACAATGTTTTGCAGTTTGAAAAAGCCTCACATGCCTGTGTCATATTAGGCCTTTAAAAATGCCTGTGAGTTACAAGATGATTCCTGCTGTTACTCATCAGCACGAGATCACAAAAATACCAAACTTGCTGAAAGGGACACCTCTCAACATCTGCTCACCATGATCTCTTAGGGGGCATCTGTCTCTCTTCCCAGGTGCCTTAGGTGTAATTCAGTGGTTCTTGACCCTACCCACGCATTAGAATCACTATGGAGATTTTAAAATACAATTCACTTCCAGGAATTTCCACTCAATTGGTCTAGAATGGAGCCCCAGCAATAGTTTTTGAGAGCTCTCAAGGTGATCCTAATTGAAGCCAAGATTGAGAAGCACTGATTGTTATCCTTCCCAAATTCTTTTCTGGGGTACTGAACTTTCTTCTACTTAGTCCTGTCCCACCAAGTCATCAGCTACACTTAAAATGCCACCACTACCCTCTTCTTCCTCATCAGAAACTAGAACTTTTCAAATCAATGACTTTTGTCTTAAGAGAGTTGCCCAGTGTTTGAAACCTATACCTTTGTCTTGTGAATCCTCTCTCCATTATCCTGTATAAATTTTGGAGAATCAGGGCTTACCTTCCACATGGAATCTGAAATGCTGTACAGTCATTCTCCCAGCCTCCCTTATGGTCAAGCACAGTCAGGCGACCTAGGCTTCATCAGTCAGACCCTAGCCTTTGACTTGGGAGCCCTTAAGGCAAAGGAGGAAGGATTCAGAGTCTTCTGGTGACAGTAGGAGTAGGTGCCCAAAATCCAGGGCCATTGGTAACAGTGCAAGCTGCTCCCTCCAGCGTTCGGCAGTTGCAGGGCAGTGTTCTCACCTAGCTTGCTGCATAGTGTGACTTTCGGTCTTTCATGGCTACATTCTTAAGCCCAGTTCTCTCCATGATTCTGTGAGCATGCACTACCCCTCTGACAAATTTCTTGCCAGACTTACTCTCTGGTTATAACTCAAAACCCTCTTATCCTTCTGTAAGGGATGTCACAAACTATTCTCAGAGGAAAAGTCGCCTCCTTTGGAATGGAAGTTGTATTCCCTAGCCTTCTGACACAAGTCCAGAGATTGGGTTTGATACTTTCTATTTCCATTGGCTTAATTTCCATTTTTCCTTCTAGTTCTATTAAAGGACAGTTTGGCCAATTAACTTTCATTTTTTTTTTCTCCATCCATAGTAGAACTCAGGTTAAGCCTCCTCTAGAGTGGCCTCTGCCTTTATGCCCTCCACTGAGCTGTCCCTGGTGGGGCACAGGGCAGCTGTATCATCAAAACAGCAACCTTATTTCCTAGACTTTATACCATGACTAAACAGTACCAACTCTGGAAGTAGACCTCTCTTCTAAAACAATGGATGGGATTTACTAATACTCTTTATTCACATTAGCTGAGAGAAAGAAGAAATGACATGTAACTGCTTCACAGGGTTTCTGTTAGTGGATACCCATTCAGGATAATTATGAGCAGCAGCCTGAAGTGAAGTTCAAAGGGAAGTTACTATCATATGGTTTATCTCCAAGTCTTCCTCCATGCACACTCTGATGATGGCTGAAACATAAAAGGCATGGAATAAAGCTTCATAAAGTACAATTCCTCTGAGAAAGCAGAATTTCATCATGCATAGGGGAATTTTTATGCTTGCATCCCACCAAAGCACCTTAATTCGAGTGTCAGAGTGAATCACCCATATGTAACTCAAATACTAACACATACTCAAGCACGCAATATAGATGATACTCACCCCAGTTATGCCAGCTGCAAGTAATATCCCTGTGATTAATCCCCCAAAATCCTAGCTTTTTTTTTTTTTCCTAGCTTTTTTCTTTTGCAGATTTCTTTAGGAAGTTTGGTGAAAGCAGGGGGAAAATATACTCTGGTGACAGAAGGCTTCTGTCTTTCTCTCATTCCTTCACACAGAGTACTGGCAAGCATCTGCAATCCTCATAATTCTAAGAAATACTATTTCTCTCAGAGGTTTTGGTTTCTCAGTATTATGGACTAAATGTTTATATCACTGTGAAATTCACATGTGGAAACCTTAGCCTCATCTGATGGTATTTGGAGATGGGGCCTTGGGGAAGTAATTATGGTTAGATGAGTTTATGAAGGTAAGATACACCTGATGGGATTAGTGACCTTATCAGGAAAGAAAGAGAGATCAGTCTCTCTCCTGCATGAGAGCACAGTGAGAAGACAGCCATCTCCTAGTCAGGCAGAGGGCCCTCACCAGAACTCAACCATTCAGGCACCCTGATCTTGGACTTCTAGCTTCCAGAGCTGTGAGAAAGTACACTTTTATGGTTTAAGTCATCCAGTCTAGTGTATTTTGTTATGGCAGCCCAAAGGGACTAATACACTAAGTGATAACCTGATAGACAAATGACCTTGAAGTCCAAAAGCTAATCTCAGAGAGAGAAATGACACATTTGTGCTCACAGGAGAAAGCTAGACTGTGTTTCTTAAGGGCAAAGACAATGTGCTTATAGAATACTGAGTATTTGGATGAAAGCTTGGCCCATAGGAGATATTCAACAAATATTATGAATTAAACAGTAAGAGAGTGGCTGGTTGGATGAGTGGGAGGGTGAAACCAAATGAATAAGGGAAGGAATGGAGGAAAAAAGACTGACAGGAATGTAATTAATAAAGTGAGATTAAATGTGCCTTTTATGGATTTTGATGTGATAGTTTCAGAGACTAAGGCTTTGACTTTTCATATCAAGGACTTTTCAAGTTTTTCTGTATTAGGAAGATTATGGGTCCTGGAGACAAAAGAGCCAATAATTTCAGATTTGCCTTTGTTTTGCAATATGTGCTCAGCCATGCATTTCATCTCCCAGCACTCCTGCTTCTGTTATCATTAATACAACTGAGATAAATTAGCTAATGTCTCTAAGGTCTTCCAACATCGATGTCCCAAGATTGTACTAATTACTGCAATTGCAAAGTAAAAATGCAAACTTGCAGAAATTACATTAGAAATTAATGCCATCATTTGAATCTTTCCATACATATAGGAACTTTATATTATATAAGGTTTATATATGTATAAACTTTATTTTTAATCATTTTTGCTAGAAGTTTGACTTTTTAGAAAAATTCGGTTTGAATTATAACCATTAATGATACTCATCCAGAAAAGAAAGTAGGACAGATAATGCCAACCATAGGGAAAAGAGAATCTTTTCAACAAATGGTAGTAAAACAACTGGATATCTAAATAGTAAAGAAATGAACTTTAAACCTCACCTCATATGGTAGTTCAAAATATGTCCACAATTCTTTGGTACTCCTCCATTTTTAAAAGTGTAAATTAATTCTACTTCCTTTGAATGTGGAGTGGACTTAAAGATTTTTTAAAATGTTTTATTTATTTATTTTTTATTTATTGGAGACAGAGAGAGAGAAACAGGCAGAGGGGGAAGCAGGCTCCCTGCAGGGAGCCCGGCATGGGACTTGATCCCGGATCTCCAGGATCATGCCCTGGGCAGAATGCTGAGCCACTGGGGCTGCCCTGTGGGGTGGACTTAGAAACTGACTTATAATTAATAGAATTAAGTAGAATGATGGTGTGTAGCTTTGGATACTAGGTTGTAAAAGATAAATTATTTTCCTCCTCACTCATTCTTGCTTAGATCATTTACTCTATGGGAAACCATCAGCAATGCTGTCAGGACCCCCAGACAACCCTGCAAAGTCTTATTTGGTGAGGAACTGAGGCCTTCTGCCAATAGCCATGTGAGTGAACCATCCTGAAAGCACATCCTTCTGCTCTGGTCAGGCTCCTGATGACTGCAGTCATGACCAATAGTTTACCAGCAACCTCAGGAGAAACCCTGAGCCAGAATCACCCAAGTAAGCCAGGCTCAGATTTCTGACTCATGAACTGTGTGAAATAGTGTTTATTGTTTTAGCTGCTAAATTTTAGAGTAATTTGTTATAAAGCAATAGAAAGATAGCTAATATACTCATAATACACATAAAAAATAAATCAAAATGAATCATAAACCAAAATGTAAGAGTTAAAACTGTAAGACTTACAAAATAAAAAAAGAAGAAATCTGCATAATCTTGGAATAGGCAAAGATTTCTTAGAATACAGAAAACATGAACTATAAAAGAAAACATTCATAAATTGGACTTTATTAAAATTAATAACATATACTCCTTAAAAGACACCATTAAAAATAAAGACAAGCCACAGATTAGTATAAAATATTTTTTTTCAAAAATATAATATATATATTTTGTATCTATCTAGAATATATAAAGAACTTGTATCTAGAATATATAAAGAACTCTTACAACTCAGTAATAAGTAAAACATCTCAATTAAAAATTTTTTTATTTAAATTCAATTAAATTAACATATACTGTATTATTGGTTTTAGTGGTAGAATTTAGTGATTTGTCAGTTGCGTATAACACCAAGTACTTATTCCATTACTTGCCCTCCTTAATGCCCATCAGCAAGTACCCTAACCCCCACCTACCTCCCCTCCAGGAACCCTCAGTTTGTTTCCTATGGTTAAGAGTCTCATAGTTTGTCTCCCTTTCTGTTTTCATCTTATTTTATTTTTCCTTCTTTTTCCCTACATTCATCTTTTTGTTTCTTAAATTCTACATATGAGTGAAATCATATGATATTTGCCTTTTCTCTGACTTATTTCACTTAGTATAATTCTCTCTAGTTCCATCCACGTTGTTGCAAATGGCAAGATTTCATTCTTTTTGATGGCTGAGTATATCTTCTTTATCCATTCATCTGTCAATAGACATCTGTGCTCTTTCCATAGTTTGCTTATTGTGGACATTGTTGCTTTTAACATTGGGATACAGGTACCCCCTTCGGATCACTATGTTTGTATCCTTTGGAAAAATACCTAGTAGTGCAATTGCTGACTTGTAAGGTAGCTCTATTTTTAACTTTTTGAGGAATCTCCATTCTGTTTTCCAGAATGGCTGCTCCAGTTTGCATTCCCACCGACAGTGTAAGAAGGTTCCTCTTTCTCTGCATGTTTGCCAATATCTGTTGTTTCCTGAGTTGTTAATTTTAGCCATTCTGACTGGTGTGAGGTGGTATCTCATTGTGATTTTGATTTGTATTTTCCTGATGACAAGTGATGTTGAGCATTTTTTCATGTGTCTGTTGACCATTTGTATGTCCCAATAGTTCATTTTTGCTTTTGTTTCCCTTGCCTTTAAAGATATGTCTATCAAGAAGTTGCTGTGGCAACGGTCAAAGAGGTTACTGCCTGTGTTCTCTAGGATTTTGATCCTGTATCACATGTAAGTCTTTCATCCATTTTTAATTTATTTTTGTGTATATTTTAAGACAGTCGCCTGGTTTTATTCTTCTGCATGTTGCTGTCCAATTTTCCCAAAACCATTTGTTAAAGAGACCATCTTTATTCCTTTAGCTATTCTTTCCTGCTTTGTCAAAGATTAGTTGACCATATAGTTTAGGGTCTATATCTGGGTCTCTATTCTGTTCCACTGATCTATGTATCTGTTTTTATGTCAGTACTATACTATCTTTTTTTTTTTTAAGATTTTATTTATTTATTTATTTATTTATGCGAGATACACATTGAGAGAGGCAGAGACACAGGAAGAGTTGGAGAAGCAGGCTCCCTGCAAGGAGCCTGATGTGGGGACTTGACCCTGGACCTTGGGATCACTCCCTGAGCTGAAGGCAGACGCTCAACTGCTGAGCTGCCCAGGCATCCCAGTACCATACTATCTTGATGATTACAGCTTTGTAATACAGCTTGAAGTCCAGAATTGTAATGCTTCCAGCTTTGGTTTTCTTTTTCAGCGTTCCTTTACTATATGGGATCTCTTCTGGTTCCATACAAATTTTAGGATTCTTTGTTCCAGTTCTGTGAAAAATGTCAATGGTATTTTCATAGGGATTGCACTGAATGTATAGATTGCTTTGGGTAGCATAGGCATTTTAATAATATTTGTTCTTCCAATCCATGAACATGGAATGTTTTAAATGTGCAAAAGATTTGAACAGACACCTTAGAAAGAAGATATATGAATAGTTTACAAGCACATAAAAAGTTCTCAACATCATCAGTTATTAAGGAAATGTAAACTAAAACACAAGAGACCTCTTACACCTACTAGACTGGCTAAAATTTAAAAGACTGATGATACAAGTATTGATGAGATGTGAAGCAACTGGAAGTCTCATGTAACACTGCTTTGAACAACCATTGGACATTCTCTTAAAATGTTAAACGTGTATATCATGTGACCCATTCTTATGGTATTTATTCAAGAGAAATGAAAAAAAAATGTCCATGCACAGAGTTGTACATGATTGTTCATAACAGCAATAACAACAAAGTATATTTATACCTCAAATACTACTCAAAAATTAAAAGGAATTAATCCTTGTTATAAGCAATAAACATAAATAAATCTCAGAATAATTAGGTTGGGTAAGAAAAAAAAAACAGAGGAAAAAGGAATTCATATTGTTTTACTCTATTTACATAAAGCTTTAGAAAATGCAAACTAACCTGTAGTGACAGAAAGTAAATCAGTGGTTGCCCATGGCCAGGAGTGGAGAGATAGAAGGACCACAAAGGGACACAAGGAAATTTCTGGGAGTAATGGAGATGTTCTGTATTTTTATTGAAACTATAATTTGGTGCTGTATCCAAATATCAAGAACCATCAAATCTACACTTGAATGTCATCTACTGTACATAAATAAAACCTCAATAAATGAGATTTTAAATTAATAATAATGCTCACCTCTGGGACGCTAAGGTGGCTCAGAGGTTGAGCATCTGTCTTTGGCTCAGGGCGTGATCCTGGGTCTGGGGATCGAGTTCCACATCCAGCTCCCTGCAGGGAGCCTGCTTCTCCCTCTGCCTATGTCTCTACCTCTCTCTGTGTGTCCCTCATGAATAAATAAAATCTTAACAAAAAAATAATAATGCCCACCTCTTTGTATGTCAGTTTTGATGACCTAATGCTATACATCTGTAATAATGCAACAGCCTGGAACAGTTGCTTGTCACACCAAGAGAGACCTAGTGACTTTGACGTCGACTGAATCATTCATGAGTAATTATTCTCCCGGAATGTTTAGTTACATACATCAATTACCCATACATTTCAGGCTGTGGAGTATTTAATAAATAATAATTTTGTAAAAAAAAAAAAAAAAAAAAAAAAAAAAAAAAAAAAAAAAAAAAAAAAAAAAATAATAATAATTTTGTGATACTTCTTTAACATCTAACTAATGTGTGGCTTATTAAGAATCTGGCAGACAGTTGACTACTATAAGTGAACATCCTCAGCTTCGATTTTAGAAGATGCCCTACTTTCCATGTCATAGAGCATGGTTTACATCAAGCTCCTCCAGTCTCAGGTTTTACATTTCCCAGAAATATGTTTTACATTGGAGGCTCTGTTGCTCTCATTTTTCTCTTCTTCAGAAGACTTGATCTGAACCTATTTTATGCCCTGGGTTTTTCACAGCCTATTTCAAACTAGTCTAGAGAAAAGAGCATTTCTGTTCACAACCTCTTCATCACCTAAGACCAATGCATTATTCTTTACTTTGTGACCCTTGTGGTTTAAAATAAATTTTTCTTAAAGATTTATTTATTGGGGCAGCCCGGGTGGCTCAGCAGTTTAGCGCCACCTTCAGCCCAGGGCCTGATCCTGGAGACCTGGGATCGAGTCCCACATCGGGCTCCCTGCATGGGGCCTGCTTCTCCCTCTGCCTGTGTCTCTGCACCTCTCCTCGGTGTGTCTCTCATGAATAAATAAATAAATAAAATCTTTAAAAAAATATTTATTTATTAGAGCATCTGGGTGGCTGAGTCAGTTAAGCATCCAACTCTTTATTTCAACTCAGGTTATGACCTCAAGGTCATGAGATGGAACCCCATGCTGGGCTCCATACTGGGTGTGGAGCTTGCTTAAAATTTTTTCCTTTTTCTCAGTCTCTCCCTCTCTGAAAAAAAAAAAAAAAAAGTATCTATTTGAGAGAGAGAGAGAGAGAGAGAGAGTGGGGAGGGGCAGAAGGAGAGAGAGGAAGAGAATCTTAAGCAGGCCCCATGCTTAGTGTGAAGCCTGATGTGGGGATCAATCTCACAACTCTGAGATCATGATCAGAGTTGAAATCAAGAGTCAGATGCTTAACCAATTGTGCTACCCAGATGCTCCTAAAGGAATTTAAATAGTAAAGTGTACATCTTAAGAAACAATAGCTCCCTGGAGCACCTCGGTGGCTTAGTTGGTTGAGTGTCTGCCTTTGGCTCAGGTTGTAATCCCAGGGTCCTGGGATCTAATCCCATGCTGGGCTCCCTGCTCAGCAGGGAGTCTGCTTCTCCCTCTACCCCTCTTCCACTCATGCTCGCTCTCGCTCACTCTCTTTCAATCAAATAAATAAATAAATAAAATATTTTTTAAAAAAGAAACAATAGCTCCCTCTCCCCCCACATTTTGGGTATATTTCTAAAGACATATATGACTGGACCTCAGTTAATTACACTAGTTAAGCCTATGGTTCTGAAGTCAGATCAGCTGGATTTGAATATTGACAGTACTATTTACTACCTCTGTGATGGGAAAATTATAAATCTTCCTAAGCCTCTGTTTTCTTTTCTAGAAAATGAGGATAACAATAGTGCCTATCTTGCAGAGTTGTTAGGAGGATTCAATGAGATAACTTATAATAATCTCTTACCATGGGACCTAGAACAGAGAGAACCATAAAAGGTAGTGCTATTTGTTAGTAAAGCTTCTGATCAGAATGTGGTGCATTACTGCACTGTTTTGAACAATGGTCATCAAAATAACCATAACTGCCATTTGTTTAGTGGCTAATGTGTACTGGACATTCTACAAATAGAATTCTATTTAATCTTGTAATGGTTCAGCCTGGTGGGTATAATTCCCATTTTCCCAGTGGGAAAACTTAGAATCAGAGAGGTTAATAACTTGCACAACATCACACAGTGGGAACATGACTGAATGGCAAGTTGAACCCACATCTTTCTGGCTTTAAAATGTATTCATCCTTTCTATATCTTGCTTCTCCAAATAGAATTCTAGTCCACAGCCAAGAAACACATTGTTTAGTTAGACTGTATAATTTGATTTCACACACATGAGATGTTTCCATCAAGCTTTTTGAAGTCTCGAAAATAATACTCATACCACTCCCCAAAACACACACACACACACACACACACACACACACACACAACTACCATCAATGTGGGTCCTAAGGAACTACCGATCTAGATGAATCCAAATTTGTGTCCATACATAAAAATTCTCTACATAGCAGCAAAGTTAGGAAACACAAACTCAAATACTCTGTATCATTGGCTCCTTATGGTATAATTACTCTTAGAATAATCAAGATAAGCACTAGGGAAATTTTCATTCTGAGTTAGTCAAGACCACAGTGACTGGAGCACCAGCCCAACGTCTCATACCAGAAGCAAGAATACAGGTTGAAAGGGAATTGATTATTTCATGACTTCATATTTGACTTTGTATTTTTTAATACAAATCATTTTTGATTGTGACTAGGGACTGGATACATGGTTTATGAAAAGTAAGAATCGTCTACTCTAAAGCCAGATTTGTCTCTTAGAAGCTTTGGAATGCCTTTTAAAATTCTAAGTCCTATAGTCTGTGTGTTTCTGGGCATCTGCTTTTAGCATTTCAAGTTCCCTGAACTTCAAAAAAAAAAAAAAAAAAAAAAACTGGAGAGGAGGTTTGTGGCAGCTTTTGTTGTTGTTGTTGTTTGTTGTTTTAAATGTCAGAAAAGTCAGTGGGGCTCCAAACCATGTTTCTCTGAATACACTGTCTCAGAGGCCTGCCACGGAGGATAAGATGTCTGGAGCTGGTGTCATTTAAAGCTTTTGAAAACAAGTAGCTATTTAATATACAGATGAGATGAAAATTTGAAATTATTCATTAACCCAAAAGAAGGTACACTCTGAATATTAAAGTGATGGAGTTTCTATGTGGCCAAATACAGCCTCTCTCCCTGATGGATTAAGCAAGTATTTTATGAAAGCTGTGTGGACACATGACAGCAATGTTGGTCCTCAGCAGCTACTGGGGGTTCTTTAACTCATAAAGAAAGAAAATGAGAGTAAAAGAAAGAAATCAGGGGGTAGCCCAGTCAGGGTATATGTAAGCCAAGCCACCTGAACCTTCACCAATTAGAGAACAGAATTGGGGCTTTAATTGTAAAATACTCATGACAAGCATAATTGTAAAAATCATTTGCCAGGAAAATTTACCTCTGGAACGTAAGTCCTGGGCCTACAATAGATGCCCTCCTATCCCTAAAGGAAGCCAATCAGGAAACACTGGTCAAGGAGAAAGAAGGTCTTTGCTGAGCACTTGGCCCACAGAACCATGCATAACACAACTCCAGGACATTGTTCTTTCCTGCCTGAAGGAGCTTAAGATATTGTGGATAGTTCCAAAAGCAGGAAAAGAGAAGACAATTCCACACTGCAATATGTAGTGAGGACAGAAACACCCAAGTAGGGAAGAAACACCAAGGCAACATCCTCTAGCATAACCTGAAGAAATGGGCTTTGCTCTCTGCAGCCCTCACCTGTCAGTATCTGACTTTGTTTGAGAGAGCTTCCCCCATCTCCTGAAAATTCTCCAGGCCTTCAGTTGTGGTCTTACTCCCACCCTGATAACCATTTTCCCATCTCTTTGTCCTCTTCTAAAAGGTTTCCTATCTCCTTCCTTGCTCCCACTTCTCAAAAGTCATCCCTACCAGGTTCATTTACCTATTCTACAAACTCGCATTGCTTATTTTTCTGTTCTTCAGTGAAGAAAGAGTAAATTGGTCTACTGAGATGAGGAGAGACAAAAGTTAACACCAGTCCCAGTAGATAAGGGCTAAATAGAGATGTGCAGTGTCTGTTCTGGAAACACATAGGAGAAAGCTTCATTCAGCCTTAGCAGCTAGGGAAAGCTTTCCGAAGGGCAACCCTACACTAAGTTCTGAAAGACTGATAAGAAGTGCTGAGGAGTGAGGAATTGGGGAGCTCCTGAGTGAGGTGAGGTCATTCCAGACAGAAGCAACAATGTGCTTCTTGCCCAGCAGAGAGTCCTATGCCCCTTGGATGTGATATCATTATTGTCCCAATAAACAGGCATGCATCTGTCATTCACATTTCACATTTTTTTTAAAGATTTATTTATTTATTCATGATAGACATAGAGATAGAGATAGAGAGGCAGAGACACAGGCAGAGGGAGAAGCAGACTCCGGGACTCGATCCCGGGACTCCAGGATCGCACCCTGGGCCAAAGGCAGGCGCCAAACCGCTGAGCCACCCAGGGATCCCCCATTTCACATTTTATAATCAAGTTATATTGGTGAAGTGGCAGGTATTCGTTAATTTATTCAAAAAATATTTACAGAGCGTGTAGTATATAGTGGACAATGTGCTAATATAGTGGAAAGCAAAAGGAGATGTTTTTGTCATGGCTGGTGAAAGAACTCATGCCTAAGTCCATAAATGTAAATATTTGAAATGATTTACAAATCATTTCGATGAGTGACTCGGTGGTTGAACGTCTGCCTTTGGCTCAGGTGGTGATTCCAGAGTTCCGGGATTGAGTCCTACATCGGGCTCTCCCAGAGGGAGCCTGCTTCTTCCTCTGCTTAAGTCTCTGCCTCTCTCTGTATTTCTCATGAATAAATAAAATATTTTAAAAAATGAGTGAAGGAAATCTGAAAAGTGGAATAAGACGGGAAAATTAGAGGTAAGAGGAGTTATTATTAGGGAAAAAGTAGGAGAATTCTCTGGGTATAAGGACTGGTGTTTTCACAGATACTGAAATAAGGCAAGAAGAAGGAGACAGAAGCAGGGACTCAAAACATTGTTCTCCTGGGACAAAAGAGGCAAAGGGGTCAGGGATAATGTTGAGAGAGTTCTTTGTGCAATCAGAAAGAGATGCACAGGAGCACACGTTGATTCTAAGGATAGCCTAGAAATGAAACGTAAGGAAATCTCAAAGATCCTAAATTCAACCAAAAAGCCAAGACTTACATCAGCATTTGCAGCTATGTGATTTCATACTCTGAAATGAAATCTAAAGCATATTGAAGGCATAACTCTTGGGAGCAACCCAGCACCTAAGCAGCTGTAACATTTCCTAAGTTTTTTGTAACATAAGATAAAATGGTGTGCCTAAGGCACTGAGTTAAATGTCATATCCAGGATAAAAGCTGGATTCTCATTCTTTAGCCACCAAGCCATGTCTTTTTTTTTTTTTTTTCAAATAGATTGTGCTTTTATCCTTCTTGACTCATTGGACCAGATAGTCATCTCTTCCACAATATGGGAACTATTCTCAGAGAATCGTAGGTTGAAAATCTGGCCTCAGAGAACAGCTCATCGTGTTCTTGGGCGAGCATAATGAACAGCATGGATTCGTTTGCAGAGGTTTTCAGGGAAGAATTGAGAGATCAAAGGGCTAAGTTTGGGTCTGTCACATTTCCTTTTCCTCACTGTTTAAATTAAAAAGTATCTAGTAAACACATCAAGTGCTTCTTAGGGTCAGGGCAAGGCAAACTGACCCATGAAGTCCTTCCCTTCTGGACTTGCAGTCTATAGAGATGACACTAGCCTACTCAGACAATAGAACAGATGAATGAAGAGAAAATTATGTAGTCATGTGAAGACACAAGGCAGAGAGTGGGTGCTCGCATCTAAAGTCCTTAGTAGCAGCTTAGATCATCTGTCTTTAAGAGCCTGCCTGGAGATCCCTGCTTCCTCCGTGTCTCAGCATTTAAGGGGCATCCATATGGAAAGCACTGAGTGCCACAAGGAAAACCATGGGGACCTATTTTAACCTGCTGGCTAACATATATGCCTCAGGGCCTGTGCCATTGCCCTAGAATCAGACCTTAGCTTTCTGAGCTATTTCAAATCCATACCTCTAGTTATAACATCAGTGGAAATGTTCTCATTTAATCAGAGGTGGCCTGAGGCTACAGGCTGCAGATTTGTTTTAATTCTTCCCTTCAAAACATATGTAAGATTCTCAGAAATGATCTGCAGAGAATATGATGAATTTCAAGAGAGAGAAAAAGGTTTAAGAGGAAAATCTGTGTTATGCATGCTCACATTTAACAGGGGACTTTAAACAAGCTAATATATTAGAATGTTGCAAAACAGTATAGCATACAAGAACAAGAAAGAGGAAGGCAGACTATAGAACCCCAACATTCTTCAGACTACTCTGTACCTCCCCAAGAGACACAGAATGAAATTGAAGGTGAAGGAGACAGCATCAATAGCTGTTCAACTTATTCTTTCTGCACACCAAACATCTTAATATTCTGCACACTTAACATCTTAATATATAACATCTTAATATATACAAAATAGAGGAATAAAAACAATCCTGAAAAAAATAGGGAGTGGAAATTTTAATTTTTTTTAAATGACTTCAATAAAGAGAATGAACTTGCATTTATAATTTAAACATTTAATTTTAATTTTTTATCCTCAAAATCACCGTTGGGGTAGGTTATAGTAAACTGATTTTACAGAAAAGGAAGCTGAGCCTCTGGAAGTTAACTTGACTGAAGTCTGACTCAGCAGTTTTGCTTCCAGTTTCCTATTCTACCAAGAGAAATACTGGTACATGTGCAGAAAGACATATGTACAAGGATGCTTATGGCAACATTATTATATAAAAAAATAAAATAAATTTCCATCTCTAAGAAAGTGATTAATGGGGGCACCTCGGGTGGCTGAGCGGTTTAGCGCCGCCTTCAGCCCAACGTGTGATCCTGGAGCCCCAGGATCGTGTCCCATGTCCGGCTCCCTGCCTGGAGCCTGCCTCTCCCTCTGCCTGTCTCTGCCTCTCTTTCTCTCTCTGTGTGTCTCTCATGAATAAATAAAAATAAAATCTTAAAAAAAAGTGATTAGTGGCATGTTATAATTATTAATTAATGGCATATCTTAGGAATACCATTTAGCTATACATTTTTTAATGCAGCAAATGTACTTGTAATGAATTAGAAAGCACTTTAAGTCATACTAAGGAAAAAAATTGCTGAACAATATGTTTAGTATTATTCCATTGATGTTAAAGATTTTTTCTTTATATATTTTTATCTGTACATACATGTATACAGATGCTTATAAAAACTATAAAAGAATACATGCCAAAATTTCAATATAAAGGCAAAATGCAGAGCCTCTTTCAACCAATATCACCAATATCACCTGAAGTTCCCCTTCTTTTCCCAGAAAAAGCCATTTCCTATATTTATTTCTATATTGTTTGAATTTTTTTCAATGAGGATATATTCATGATTCCTTGTATAATTATTAAACAAAAGTTTGTTTTTTAAAACCATATGATCCTTTGTAAATATAACATGCTGCTATGATATTACTTTTGCACAAGAAACATCTGCTACTCTGCAAAAGCCTGGAAATAAATTGGCCTTTCTTTTTTGCCTTTTTCTTATGTCAGCAATAAGCAGCAATTCCCATGGGACCCTTAGCAAAACAGATTACCCTGCATGCTTGCTTCTGAGGGATGGAGAGACTTAGTATGCAGACTAGAGACATGGACAGAATTGCTGGGTCACCTGCAAACAGTATTTAACATCTGTAAGCAATGTAACGTCTCATTCTATGATATCTTCAACAGCAGCTGGCCTGTCAGTGTCAAAATTATATTTAATGCAAGTCTGCCTCACCAGTCTAGACATAGGAAGGAACAGATGAGCAGGATCCTTAAGCAGATTTCATATCCTGAACTGAAATAATGTCACCATTAAAAGGCAGAGCTGAAGAAACGCCAAAAGGACACATTGAAGTCATTAGCAGAACTAGCAGGAAGTAATCTCTATCTGAATGAATAACATGAAGAAAACCTATTCCTGTGCAGATTTTAATGAATGCCAAAATTCTGTCCCTCATGTTTCTTACTTGATTCCCCCACCACTATGCAAATAGTATAGGCAGTGATGATATTTCCTCAGGAGAGGAAACTGGGACCCAGAAAGGAAAGGCAATTGACTTCAGAACGTGGTCAGTTAGCCACCCCTCATGTGATTTCTGGGCACAGCAGTTACATACCCTGAAAGGCAGAGCCCCAAACACATACCAATCTCAGGTAGGCATTAAAGAAGCCAAAGGATCCCTTTCCTGGCAGGCTCAGCAGCCTTAGAGCATTCCTCTCAATCCTACTCAGCATTCTTTTAATAACACCTTCAGTGTTGCCATCCATAGACCAGGACCAGAAATGTGGATGTCCATGTCCATGCAATCACAGACATAATACATCTTCCTGGTGAGCCTAATATTTTAACTAGGACATGCTCTTAGACTCCCCTCCCACTTTCTCCCTTTCTTTTAGGTAATTCTGCTTTAGAAAAAAATCTCAAAACCTTACTGAGGACAATTGTAATTTGGAAGGTTTTTTTCACTTAAGTGAAATTTTGTTTCCATTTGGAAGTACAGCTTTTGATATAATATTATGTACTCTTAAATTAATAATAAAAGAACATCCAGAAAGATAGGCTGATGGCAGAATGCCCAAATTAACTTAAGAGAAATACAAGCCAACTGACAAAAGGGATAGTGGGCAGCAGAAGGAAGGACAGAAAACCAAACAGACATAGCAGACAGCATGGAAACAGTTCTGCTTTTCTAAACTAACCACCGGTTTTGTGATCATGACGAGCATGGAGGGTGATGATGATTTTATTCCACACAATATAGAAGCTCCTCTTCTTAGTGGTCTGTTCTCAGTGTTAACCATCCAGGAAGACACAGACAAGGTTTGCAGAGTGCCATGAAATCATACTTCTGGATCCAGCAAGAGTTTCATTTGCCGCATCTGTGCCTTCACTCTCATTTTCTACCTGTGTGACCTTACTTCAATCATTTACTTTTTTGAACCTCTTCCATATCTATACAATGGAGAACATCACTCTGCCCAACTCACAAAGCTGTTATAAAGATACAAATGCTTTCTGTGCAGTAAAGCACAACACAAATGAAGAATTCTGATTCATATAGCACTCACCTTGTATATGAGAGAAATATTAAACTAGTTTAATCAGAGTTAAACACACAGAGCTGAGAGATAACCAGGACATTAGTAAGATGGAAAGCTAAGACTATTTAGAGAGCAAAAACAGGACAGAGTAGTGATATGGATAGATAGGGTACTTCTTTTTTTAATTTTATTTTACTCTTATTGACACAAAAGCAATAGTATTTATTAAAGCTATAAATTGAGAATCAAACACTATATAGATGGTTTGTGTACTTCAGTCTTAGTATGAATCATGATGTGATAAACAATGCTGTTAAATACCATATGGCTATTTTTAAAAGTTGGTTGTTCTTTCACTCAACGAACTTTTTTTTTTTCACTCAACAAATTTTTACTGAGGACCTACCAAGCACTGGACCTCTGCTAGGCTATATTGGGATAAAAACTGTAAAAGAGAAAGAAAGAAAGAAAGAAAGAAAGAAAGAAAGAAAGAAAGAAAGAAAGAAAGAAAGAAAGAAAGAAAGAAAGAAAGAAAGAAAGAAAGAAAAAGAAAGAAAGAAAGAAAGAAAGAAAGAAAGAAAGAAAGAAAGAAAGAAAGAAAGAAAGAAAGAAAGAGAGATAATAGTGGAGGGTGTTGGTAGAGGTCAGGGGAGGACATTTTTTAAAAATAAAAGTGGTCAGGGGAGACTGCCTAGAAGAAACAGTATTTGAGCTGAGAGCTGAAGAATGAAAATGCACCTTTGCAGAACTGAGGGTAGAACATTTCAGGCAGAGAGAACAGCAAATTTAGAAGGCATGAGGTTAGGAAAGGACTTCACATAGTTGAGAAACAGAAAGGGGCTCAGTGTGGCTGGAGTCTAGTTGCAGCATATAATCATTTTGTAAGGGACAGTTTTGTGGCTATCTCACAGATGCCATGAAAATTTCAATAGCAATCATACTGCACTGTGAAAGACATAGAAATGTTTTGTCCTATCATGAACAATGGGGGCCTAGGGATTTGTTCTCCCACCCACAGAGACAGACACTGATGAATGGGTTCATCTGGAGCACAGCACTCTACATTATATGCATTAGCCCACATTTATCACTGTTAAAGCAGCTGATATCCTGTATTTTCTGTACAGATCAAAATAGCATCAACTGAAAAGAGAAAGTGAATATATCTTTCATTTACTGTTATAAGAGACTCTCTGGCCAATGAAATATCCTCCACTTATCACAGTTTTGCATAAGGTGCCATTTTTACTTAATAAGATAGAAGAGTAATTATATATAATTTTAAAAGAATACCTCAGAGGATTGCTATGACAGCTTCTAAAAACCCTTTGGAGTTAAATCAGGCTATGAACAAATATTTAATTTGTTTCTACTATACCATGTATTGTGGAAAATGCAAAGTAACAAAAGACAAAGCTACTCCCTTGAGGAATTTATGACTTACCTGTGGAGAACAGATGAAACTTAGCAAGAAAATAGAAACTTAGCAAGAAATTGTAGTTCATGAAACACAGTGTGCTTTTGTATAGCTTAGACTGCTGTAGGAGTAGAGGGAAAAAACTAATCATTTGGGGTTGATGTTAATCACATTAAGTTTCATTATGCCTGGTATATGGAAGATAATCAATAAATGCCTTGTTGAATAAATAAGTGAGGCATATATGAGTTTTGTTCACAAGGATATGTGGAAAATTAATTAGCAATGAGAAATGGAGGATCTCAAGGCAAGGTGACCAGAATGATCTTGTGCACGGGTGGGAATAAATATGACATATAGAGAAACAATACAAAGGTAGGCTGTGTGAAAATAAATTGTACCAGTTGACATGGGACTTTGATAAGCAAAATTAAAATTTTGGATTTGATTCAAGAAGAAGTTTTAGGTTCCTGAGAAATAGAGGAACATGATTAAAACATTGTTTGAGGAGAACTACTCTAATAGTTGTGTTCAAGGGAAAAGAAACAGAAACCAAAAGGTCTAACTACAAATTACATAGACATTTTTAGAATAACACAGTATAAAAAATAAACCCATAAATACCTAAAGTAATACATAAATTAAAGACTCTGTGCATGCCTATATGATAATAGAAGGTGAATGATGAGGTTATCAGAATCTGTTGTTACACATTTGGAAAATTAAAGGTGTGCCCCTCTGTTTGAAATGCTCCCTTGCTGTGGCTTGCATATACACATGCCATGTACAATCCTGCTTGAGGACATTTACTCTTGCTGTTCTTCTACCTGAAACGTCCTTCCCCAAATATCTTAATGGCTTACTCCTTCACTTCCTTCAATCCTCTATTCAAATGTCACTTCCTCAGTAGGCCTTTCTAGACCACACTACTAGAAATTGCAGCCATCTGGAACTCTCTGCTTCCCCTTTTGGTTTTATTATAATCTCACACTGTATATATTTAATTTATTTGTTTAATATTTATTTGTTGACCATTTCCTCTGATTAGAATATATATTTTTATGAAGTGAGGGACTTTCATCTGTTTTGTTCATTATTTTATCTCCAATGTCTGGAACATAGTAAAGAATCAATAAATAGTTTTTGGATGAATCAGTCTCAAACATGTCTTCTATTTTGATGGAGGCTTCAAAAAATAGAATCAATCCTTCTGGTATACTCAATTGTAATAAAAAGCTATTGCCAGACTTATGATTCAGAGAAGCTATCACATCAAAGCACATGATATCCTTTTAATACTAGACAATAAACTGATACTCAGTATAAGTTGACAGACAGCCTGAGCTGTCTTAAATGAAATGAATTAAGCAGGCAAGTGTAACTTGCATTCCTGACTAGAGAATAATTGATTTTAGAAATAAAAGCCTCTGTCTCTCTCTTTCTCTCTCTCTCTTTAAAAAAAGTTTTAAGTTGTTTAGGGCTAGCATTTTGAGCATTTTGTGAATGCAAAAATGCTCAGTGTCTCACTTACTAGTGTCAATTCTTAACTCCTTAACATGTTGGAAGAAATGAGCTTTCATTTCATAACTATAAAATCATGGCAGCATTGCACTGACCTGTCAGTCAATTAGAAACAATCCTTGAAAGCTCCCACAGAGGTCATTGTCCAGTGATTTTTAAGACACTGGAAAATTCAAGTGAGAAGACAACAAAGTAACATCTTTAAAGTGCTAAAAGAAGAAAGAATGGCCAACATAGAGTTTTATACTCAGCAAGAATACCTTTCAAAAACTGAAGGCAAAATAAAGTCTTCTTCAAACTTGAAAGATGAATGAATTCATCCTTGGCACACCCACATTATTATTCAGAAGGAAAATGATACTAGATTGAAATTAAATGTACACAAAGGAATGAAGAACACTAGAAATGGTAACTACAGAGTAAATATATGTTTTTTTTCTTATTATTTAAATATTCTTAAAGAAAATTGGCTTTCTAAATAAAAATAATAAGGAGGCAGTGCAAGGTTAATATATATAATTTAAAAATGTATAACAACAATACACAAAGTATAGGTGGGAAATGAAGCATATATAGTAAGTCTCTTTTACTATTGTGATTAGTCATATAATCTTACATGAGGCTAGAATGTGACAAGTAGACTGTGTATACTATAGGTTATAAGGAAACAACTAGAAAAACAAAACAAAAACGAAGAGTAACCACTACTAAGACAATGGAGAGAAAATTAAATAATAAAAGTATAAACTATTAATCCAAAAAAGGAAAGAAAAAGAGAAAAAACAGCAGATAAAACAAACAGAAAATAAATAGCAAAATAATAGATGCACTCCTAATCAAATCTATAATAACATTATTAAATGGAAATGGTCTGAACATCCCAACTAAGCTACCAAGATTAGCCAAAATAAGAAAGCAAGACCTCACTATATGTTGTTTACCAGAAAAATGCTTTAAATATATAGAAACAGATAAGTTAAAAGCAAAAGAATGTGAAAAGACATATTATTTTATACTAATCAAATGAAACCTAGGGTGGCTACAGTAATATCAGATAAAGTAGATTTTGCAGCAAAAAAACAAAAACAAAAACAAAACAAAACAAAAACAAAACAAAACAAAAAACAAAACAAAACAAAAAAAAGTAGATTTTGGAACAAAGAACATTATCAGAAATAAAGATGGTCTCTTCATAAAAAACAAATGATCAATTCATTAAGATAACATAAAAATCCTAAATGTCTATGTACCTAATAACAGAACTCCAAAATACATGAACTGATAGAACTGGAAGGAGAATTGAAGAAATTCACAGTTATAGTTGGAGATGAAAGCAACAAAACAAGAAAAAAATCAACAAAACCACAAGATTCTTCTAGAAGACCAATAAAATTGATGAATGCTTAGCCAAATTGATCAGGAAAAAAAGAAGACAACAAATTACTAATATAGGAATAAGAATGGTGACATCACTACAGATTCTACAGATACTAAAAGGATAATAGAAGAATATTTGGGGTTTTAAAATTCTTTAAGTATTTTATTTTAATTACAATTAACATACAATATTATATTAGTTTTAGGTGTACAATAAAGTGACTCAACTAGAAGAATATTTTGTACAAATTTGTGCTAATAAATTTAACAATTTAGATAAAATTGACAAATCTCTTGAAAGACACAAACCTTCAAGGTTTATTCAAGAATAAACAACATGAATGGCTCAATATCTATTAGAGAAATTCAATTTATAATTTAAAACCACCCCACAAAGAAAGCTTTAGGCCTTGATAGTTTCACTGGTAAATTCCACCAAACCTTTAAAGAAGAAATAATATCAATTCTGCACAATATTTTTTTTCAAATTTGAGGATAAACTACTTCCCAACTCATTTTATAAGGCCAGCATTACCCTAATACCAATCTCAGGCAAAGAATTATAAAACAATAACAACACCAAAAAAAAAAAAAAACACTCATGAACACAAATACAAAAATTCTAAACAAAATATAGCAAATAAAATTTATTAAAAATACACTATGACCAGGTGGGGTGTATTTTAACATTCAAAATCAATGTAATTCATATATTTATAAACTAAGGGTACTTGAGTGGCCCAGTCAGAATATGACTTCAGCTCAGGTTATGATCTCAGGGTTGTGAGATCAAGCCTCACTTCAGATTGTGCTGGGTGTGGAGCATGCTTAAGATTCTCTCTCTCCCTCTCCCTCTGCTCCTCACTCCCCCTTTAATAAGCAAACTAGCTAAAAGAAAAAAAAAATCACATGATTATTTTAATAGATGCATATAAACATTTTGCAAAATTCAACATCCATTCCTGATAAAACTCTCAGGAAACTAAGAATGGAAAGGAATTTTCTCATTAAAAGGGGCATTTGTGAAAAATGTATAACTAGTAACATATTAATGGAGAAAAACTATTTTCCCCTTAAGATTAAGAATAAGACAAACATTCTACTCTCATCACTTCTACTTTGAACTGAATGTTCTAGTCATTGCACTAATACAAGCAAAAGAAATAAAAGGCATCAAGATTGGAAAGGAAGAATTAACCTATTTTGATTTGCAGAAACATGAATATGTAGAAAACCTAATGGAGTGTCTAAACAGTCTTGCAGGATATAGGATCAATTTACAACAACTAAATATATATCTAGTCTAGCAATGAATAATCCAAAATTGAAATAAAAAATACAAAGCTATTTACAGTTGCACCAAAAAATATTTAAGATAAATTTGCCAAAGAATATGAATGACACTGAGAACTACAAAGTATTACTAAAAGAAAATAAAGAAGACCAAAATAAATGGAATGATACTGTATCTATGTATCAGGAGGTTAAATTTTAAGATGTATATTCTTAATAATAATTATATATATTGATATATTAAGTTGATTGGCATATAAAGTCAACACAATTAACAATAAAAATCTCAGGAGGGTTTTTAGAAATAGAAATTGACATACTTTCTAAAATTCATGTGGAAATGCAAATGACCGAGAATAATCAATAATGTTGAAGAGCAAAGTTGGAGAGCTAACAGCACAAGATTTCAAGAATATTATAAAGCTACAGTTATCGGAACAGCATGGTTTTGGCACAGGCAAATCAATGAAACAGAATAGAATCCAGAAATAAATCCATACACATATATAAAACTGATTTTTTTTTACGAAGTTTCAAAACCAATGCAGTAGAGAATGAATAGTCTTTCAACAAATGGTGCTGGGAAAATTGGATATCCAAATTAAAAAAAAAACAACAACTTGGATCTGTATTTTGCACCATATACAAAAATTAATATAAAATGTGTCATAGGTTTAAATGTAAAATCTAAAACCTAAAAATTTCTAGAAAATGCATTAAGAGAAAATATTTTCAAGTTTAAGTCAGCAATGATTTCTTAGAACAATAAAAACATAATCTATTAAAACTCTTCTTTAATTGGGCTTTTTGCAAATTAAAAACTTCTGTTCTTTAAAAGGTGCATTAAGAAATGAAAAGACATTTAATTAGCTAAGATAAGTTTTTGAAGACCATATTGGATAAAGTACTTATATCAGAGTAAAGAACTCTCAAAACTTAACAATAAGAAAATAACCCAGAAAGTAATGGGGAAAAGATCCAAATAGACACTTCATCAAAGATATACAAATGGTAGGTAAATACATGAAAAGGTGCTCAGCACCATCATTCATTAGGTTAAATGCAAATTAAAGCCACAATGAGATACCATTGCATATCTATTAGAATGACCAAAGTTAAAAAGATTGGAAACACCAACTAAAGTGAGAATGTGAAGAGATTGGAAGTCTCATAAACAGCAAGTAAAAAACAGATTGCCAATTTCTTTGAAATTTAAGTATATATCTATTACATGGTGTTGCCATTCCAGTCCTAGACTTTTACTCAAGAGAAAACATCTGTCCATTCAATAACTTGTGCATGAACATGAATGTTCATGGCTTTATATGTAATAGACACTGGAAAAAGTCCAGGTGTCCATCAATAGGTGAAGAGATGAACTGTGGTAAATCCATACAGTGGAATACTACTCTGCCATAAAATAAATTAACCCTTGACATATATTACAACATGGATGAATCTAAAAATAGAACCCAGATCCCCCCCCTAAAAAGTATATCCATTATTATTCCATTTACATAAAATTCTAAAAGACATAAACTAACCTTTAACTTATTAAGCAGATTAGTGGTGGCCTGAAGATAGGGGAAGAGGATGGAAGGATTTAAAAAGATTACAAAGGGTGGCTCGCTGCCTTCAGCCCAAGGTGTGATCCTGGAAAAGGATCAAGCCCCACATCAGACTCCCTACATGGAGCCTGCTTCTCCCTCTGCCTGAGTCTCTGCCTCTCTGTGTCTCTCATGAACAAATAAATAAAATATTAAAACAAAACAAAAAGATTACAAGGGAACTTTTAGAGGTGATGCATATATTCATTATCTTAATTAGGTCATATTTTCATGTGTGTATTCATACGTCAAAACTTACCAAATTATATATATGTTTAAGTATGTGTCATTTATTGTGTGCCTATTATACTTCAATAAAATTGTTTTGCAAAAGTTAGTTCCTCAGTTACACAACCCATATTGCAAGCTCTCAGTAGTTACATGTAGCTAGTAGTTTCCATATTAGTGCTGATGTAGAATGTTTTCAGTGCGGCAGAAGGTTCATTTGGATCGTGCTCCCCTAGGATCTTGGAAGAGTATAGCAGGTAAAGAAGGGAACCTGAGAAGAGGGAAATCCATATCTGCAAACAGAGGTTGTACAGCTTGGCAACCTTATGTAACTCAGCTGAGTAACATGAGTTATGGTAAGTCAGCTTCAGGACTTCTGGTTTCTTCTATAATTTCTTAGAACCCACAAATCAACATTCATAACAAATACTCTTGGTCTCTCAGTAGCTAAAAGTACAGCTATCACAACCACTGCAGAACTAACTAGGCAAGATTTATTTAAGTAAAACTCCATTACTTCAAAGGTTATAAGATGGGTACAGGAAGAATGTAGGATCCTGAGATCTAAGGAGAGAATTAAACTCCACGAATTGACAGTCTTAGAAGATACAGCTTAAGAAACTGTTGCCATTAGCACTGTAATTGTATACTGGCAGGAAAACACTCACACACTACCTAAACAAAATTCCCAAGTTTCAAAGACTTCCTGCCACGTAGCACTTAGCAACAAACTGACATGCTGAAAGACCAGGAATAGCCCAGTCTTTCGATGTATAAGTGATAAATCTGGATTTCTGGATTTATCATTTTGACATATAGTTTCCTTCCTTTCTTCAGTCTCTTGTACAGATATGCTTTTTTGCTTGTCAGCATTTTTTCCTGTTACACCCAACCATGGAAAGTTTCACTGAAACATTGCTACTTAAGGTCTCTTGTTATCACTTAAGGTCTGAGAGGTGTAGAATTATGTAAACATTTATTTATTCCCTGTCAGAGTGCAACCTTCTCCCTGAACACTAGTGCCTTTAGATCCCCCAAATCACTGCTGTTTGTATACCTTACCATGGCTTCTGCTCTCAACCTGATCAACCCAAGAGCTAAATCACCACCAATCCTTTGAGAAAGAAGGAAGGATAAATGATACCTCTAGCTCTAATATGTCCTTCTCAGAAAAAATGCTCACTCTCATTAATCAGCAGTAAACATATTTGGTGTGAGAAGTGATGTGGTATATAAGGGACAAGGTGAAAGAAGGCAGACAAGAACAAGATAATTGCAATTTCTGTCCTAATTAACAGAGATAATAAACTTCAAAATTAAAGTTCTCAGGTTGACTTAAAGCTCTGAGTCATTAGATAAGAATTCAATTAAAGATGAGTTCTGTTCCTAAATTTAATGAGGAGATGCCAGTGGTGCTAGATTTTGCTACATTTCATTTCTTGGGAATGTGGATGTGAGAGAACATGAATGTATTTCTTGTCTCTTCAGATTGGATTAAAATGCTGCAAACTTGCCTGTATGTTAATGGAAGGGAGAATGTTCTTTGACCCTGTCAACTGAGGTGAAAGTTTTCTCCCTCTCAGAGAGACATAGAAAACGTTAATATATTTTTAACAAATTATTTAAAATTTAATACTCAGAGTATTTCTGAATCTTATTACACTGAAAAGTAGATTCAAATTTTTACTCTGAAACTTAACTACTTTCAGCAATAGTGTAATACACATTTTTACTCTGAAACTTAATTACTTTCAGCAATAGTGTAATACACATAATAGTTCCTGAGATGTCTGAGGTAAAACTTTTTAAAATACATGTAACTAACCTTGATATTTACTATGTGATAGGCATTGTTCCAAACACTATTAATTTACTAAATTCTTATATTATTATTATGATGATGATTATTATATTTTCATTTTAATAATGAGAGAACTGAGGCACAGCAGGTTAAATGATTTGTCCAAAATCACGCAGATAATGGGTGGTACAGCCAGGATAAATTAAATTCTAGTGCCAGCTAATCTCTTTTAAAAATCTAAAATTGACTAAAATTGATATTAAGCTTCAGGTATATTTTATTCTGAACCACTTGGAACATTACACCATTTCCCATGACTTTTCCAGAAGTCCAACTTTAAAAATCCAAGCATTTTTTGTTCAAATACTTGAGAAAAAAAATGTACAATGGAGCCAAAGTTTTTTTTTCTCAGATGTTTACATTACTGTCAATTAAAAATTTAAGAATATAAGTGATAAAAATATCACATATAGAAAATGATTTCATTTTAGTTCAGAAAAAAAATCACTGAGCATGCAAAAAAGACTGGAAATACTCTACAACCTTAAGTAGTATATTAAGATGGTGGGACTATTATTGATAATTTCCCATGTTCTGAAATTAATGTATACATTTAAAATAAGTTTAAAATATTTAAACCCTTAAAGGACCCTCTAAACTTTTTGGAAACTTTTTTTATTCTACCTAAAATGTTTTTTAAAATCAGATATTTGCTGGAAAGAAGAAATCTTTGACCAATAGATTCAGAAAACAGTGGAAAGAATCATAAAAAGTCTTGGGTGGGGGAGGACTACATAGTTGGTTAAATGACTAACTCTTGATTTCAGCTCAGGTCATGATCTCAGACTGTGAGATCGAGCCCTGAGTGGGGCTCTATGCTGAGTGTGGAACCTGCTTGCTTAAGATTCTCTCTCTCCTTCTCCCTCTGTCTCTCTCTCGCTCTCCCCCTCTCCCACCCCCCAAAAATTTTGAGGAGACCTGCTCTTCAGGAAATACTCTTGAAGAGGATTCAAGACTCTTTCATGTGGTCCTATCAGAACTGAGACATTCTTTTCTACTATTACAGTTATCTTCCAATGGGTCTGGACATCAACCAGGGAGAGTCATTTACATGTGAAACAATTAATAGGAGAAGAGAAATCGCCCCACTGCAGACTAAACCTGGACTTCACCTTTTACTCACCATTTGCTCCACTGACATAAGCTTCTCACAGTTCCCCAAATAAACTATGCCTTATACACATACTTTTTTTCTTTCTTTAAAGTACCTTGTGTCCTCTCTCATCTCTACCTTGAATTTTTCTCATCTTCAGAGCCCCCATCGCATGTCACCTCAACCTACGTGAAGTCTTTTCTGATTGCTCAAGACAAAGTTACTCATATCCACATTTTGGAACCGTCTGGGTCCAAGACCCAGCAAGATCCCAGGAGACAATATACTAGAGGGAAACAGAATACATACAAGATAGTGGGAATCCATGGGCCCAAATCTAGCTAGAACAGAGAAATCAAGAGAAAATATGTCTGGAAACCAAATAGCAGTAATGACAAAGTCTCTATTAGACAGTCCTAAGAGAAGTGTAGAGGTTGTAGGAACGGGGGTCAAAATGGGAGCAGGAATAGGTGAAAAGGGAAGGTCAGTTCATTTCACACACACACACACACACACACACACACACTATATCATGAATATTAATTACTTAGACTCTTCAACAGATTCTGATGTGTCACTGACCTTAAAGCCAAGGCCTTGGATTGTTGTTACCTGAACCCCTGATACTGTGCCTGACATCTGAGTCTCTGGATCTGACTTTGCTTCCCTAAGTCAGAAAAGCTGCCTCCACCTCCTTTAGCAAGTCTCCCTGGACTGGACCTGGGCCTAGACCAGCTTACTGTTTGAAGGATGCTTAGCCAGTCCCCCTCTGGACCACCTGTGACTGATTTTGTCCAGGATCCTGGTTTATTCCTTGAGAAAAAAATAATACATAATGTCTGAACGATTTCTATAAACAGTGTGAAATAAATACATAAAAGAAATAAATCCAGAAGATTCCAAAAATATTTTTGAAGAAGTAAAAATATGTAATCCTCCAGTGACCAAGTTCTGTCACCATGACCAAAATATCTTGCCACTATTCTTGACTCTCCATCTGCTTTGCTATCATCTTTTCTTCAAGGCAGTGTTGCAATAACTTACCAACTAGTCGTCCCACCTCCAGTTTGACCTTCTGATCCAAGGGTCTGATAATTCAGATGTTTATGGAGAAGAAAGAAGAGGCACAAATGAGTGACCAGGGATGAGTATAATTACATATGCAAACACAGTACAAGTGGTGGGTTGGGGCCAGGGAGAAAGCACTTGTGCCATATATAAGGGGACCCACTCCTCAGCTATAACTTATAGTTTTCTTCCAGAAATGCAAGCCAGTCTTTCTAGAATACCCTATTAAAAAAAAAAAAAAAGACAAAAATTCTGACTTTTATGTTAAAATAAAAAATCTGAATGTTGGTTGCCCCTCTTTCTTTTCTTGATGTAATAAATTCCTCCGTATGCCTGAGCTGTTTGAAGTTGAGTTTCTGTCATAAGCAAACCAAGAATCCTGACTAATATAGTTCTTTAATGAGTTGTTTACATGACTTCTTCCCAAACTCAACAGTGATTTCTCAGAGTCAGGGTCTGTGGCAGAGTCACTTTTATACCCGTGATGCTGCCCAGGGGCTGGCACCAAACTGGAACTAATTATTTACAAATGAATGGATAGATGAATAAATACATATTCTTTAAAGAGCTAAAAGCAGGGAATACCAATTCCAAAATGATAGGCAGGAAGAGATTAATTCCTGAAATTGTAGAAAAGGCTTACAAACAGGATTTGTGTTCCTTACTCAGGCTTCAAGTTCTTTCAAGGAAGGAGGGCCTTGCACTTGATTCCTTAAAGACTGCATACACCTTGACCCCTCATGAGAATGAGCAGTCAGCAAACACAAAATGTCAATGTGTTTAAGCAGAATGAACACAAACTCACATTTCCTTAGGGTACAAAGTAAACAGGCAGATACTGGCTGAGTCTTTTTAGATACAAGGACAAATCAAAGAAGCTTTAAGAAAGAAAACAAGACAAAAAAAGCTTTCAGGTTACTATTTTGAATAATGCCTTGGATAATAAGATGCTATTATCCACCTGCACCATTGTCAGAGGCCACTTCTATGACCAGAATTATTCTTCCATTTTGTTAACATTCATTTATTCATTGCTCACAAGGAAGTGCCTGCTGTATCAGAGGACTCTGTACAGTTTGACTTTGGACAGTTACCACCAGACATGCATAAATCCTTCCTCTGTGTGTGTGAGACATAAATATCTTCTCCATTTCCTTCCCTGAGCCCCAGTTTCTTGCACCTGACACACTAGACAAGTTGACAGCACCTCTGGAAAGGTGCTGGCACACAGCTTCTTACGGTGGGAGGGCAGTCATCAATTATCTGGTTGAAACTTCTGTCTTGAAAAGGATGAAACCGAGGCCCAGAAAAGATAGACAGCATCCACCTAAGCCTCGCAGCTAGTTAGTGGCTGTGCCTGACCCAGCCTGGCGGTTCTTGGTGTAGTCACAAACCTGAAACTCTAATTACACAGTTTAGCTGACCTTGAGGAATAAAAATGCCACTCCTCTAAAGGGCATTCAGATACATTAGCCAAATTGGAGCAGTTAATTTTCAAGTGAGCAGCTTGGGTTTTTGGGTCTTGTTATTGGGGAGTCGGGGTGGGAGAAACATCTGAACCTTAAAATGAACTGGCCTTACAACAGTCAAGTCACGGTTTCTGTTTTTCCATATTCAGTCCACACATTGCAGTGGGAGGTCGGAAGTCCCCCTGCTCTGTCTGGAGCTCAGAAGCACTCGTGACACGTGATTCCTGCCTCAGCAAAAGATTGCTTTCCGAGCTGAGATTATTGTTCAGCACACAGAGTAATAAGGATGGCTCCAGGGAGGTTTGGGAGAACTTTATGAAAGCTTTTGTTTGCATGAAACCCAGAATGGTAAGGCCCTGGAAAAGACAGGGCTTCAAAGGCACTGATGGCATCACTTTCAGGAAGGGCCAGCTCTTCTGCAGACTTGGGGCATTTCATTTTCAAAGGTGTTATGAACACTTGTGATGTAAAATGGAAGCCAGGGAAATGCTTTTGTTTGCTAAATCTTTAAGCTATTATTGCAGAAAAACAGGATTCCTACCTGCCGGCCCTGCTTGTCATTTAATTCTCATCTGTCAGTCTTTGGGGATGCCATCATGTCTTTGGGGATGCCTGGGCAGCATTTGCAATAGTAGGTACCCAAATCAATCCTCTAATGAGCGTCTGTCTTAGCTGCAGAGACATCTACAAAGATCTGTCCCTTCCTCGTGCAAGCTCGCTGTCCACCGCCGAGAAGAAAGCTGACCACTATCTCCCCAAAGCCAGGCCAGGCCTGCACAGCTCCAAGAAGAAAGTTCTTTTCTTCCATATCCCATGTTGTGGCCCTCCTCATCTTCTATCCCCCACTTACTAACAATGTTGTATCAAATTTCAGGGACCTAGAGACTCAATGGCACCCCCCCAACCCCAAGTCTTCCCAACTCTCCTCCCACTACCGTGCTAATATGTCTTTCCTACATACTTTCTCTTTCAAATAACTAGTTAATCTGATTAATAAAATTGGCATCCCCCAAGCTTTTGTCATTTGTCAGCCACCCTCACAATTGTTTCGTTGTCTGTGAACCACCTGTCCTATTATTTATCTAATATTTTTATTTTTTAAAGATTTATGTATTTATGTATGTATTTATTTATTTATTTATTTATTCATGAGCAACACAGAGAGAGACACAGGCAGAGAGAGAAGCAGGCCCCCAAGGGGAGCCCGGTGTTGGACTTGATCCCAGGATCTTGGGATCATGCTCTGAGCCAAAGGCAGACAATCAACCACTGAGCCACCCAGGCATCCCCCTAATATTTTTATTTAAATGGACTCACTCTTAAATATAAATAATTTCTTCAACCAGTTTTATCTGTGAAATTGCAGGTTTGATGTGCTATCTATTTCAATATATATTAGGAAGACTATGTATGTAGAACTATTTTTTAATATATAGAACTATTAAAATAAAAAATATTGAATAAAAATATCCTGGCAGCCTGGGTGGCTCAGTGGTTTAGCACTGCCTTCAGCCCAGGGCCTAATCCTGTAGACCTGTGATCACGTCCCACGTCGGGGTCCCTGCATGGAGCCTGCTTCTGCCTTGGCCTGTGTCTCTGCCTCTCTCTCTCTCTGTGTCTCACATGAATAAATAAATAAAATCTTTAAAAAAATTATATATATATATATATAATCTCCCTTAGGATACTTTTCTTTATGTAGGTATCAGCTTAAAAACAAGAATAAGTAAATAAAGCTAGAAGTTTGTTTGTTTTTAATGAAAAGCTATTCCCTATCCAGTGTTAAGTAGGGCTTCTCAAATTGCAGTAAGCATCGGTGACCTGGAGAGCTTGGTGAAACACAGACCCCAATCAGTCCCCAAAGAATCTCAGCCAGCAGGAATGGACTGGGGCCCTTGGATTTGCATTTCTCATAGGTTCCCTAGTGATGGCCTTGCTTCTGGTCTGCAGATCTCATTTAGTGGTGTTGAGGGAAAATAAACTGAGAAAACACCATCCACTTTTAGACTGCCTTGTGTAAAATATATGAGGCCTAAAAAACAAAACAAAACAAAACAAAACACACACACACACACACACACACAAAAAAATCCAGAAAACTAGAAATAATTTAAAAAAAATGACTTTCCCACTCATTATCTACCACACACATACCTATCAAAACATAACTTTTTTTAACTTTTAATACTGAAATAATTTCAAACTTAAAGAATAGAATAGTTGAAGAGTGTAAAGAACTGAATACCCTTCACCAAAAATCCCATTCAGATTTCTCCAACTATCCCAGTGATGTTGATAGCATCTGATAGCAGAAGGACCCAGTTGGGATCACATGTTGAATTCTGTTGCCGCATACATTTCTGTATTCTCCTCAGTGATTCTGACCTTCCTCCCTTTATGACCTGTAAGGTTACAGGTAGGTCATTTTGTAGAATGAGTTTGCATATGAGTCTGTCTGACATTTCCTCATATTTTAACTTTGATTTATTGATGAAGAAGGTTCTATTAGGTTTCCCCACTGTGAAATTATACTTCCCTCTTAGTAATTATGTATCACAAAGAGATATTTTAAGACTATGATAAAATCCCCTTCCCCATCCCACTTTTGCCCACTAGCTTTAGCATCATCCATGTTTTTTTTTCCTGAATCAATTATTATGATGATGGTTAACAAATGGTGTTTCTTTAATTTTGTTATTATTTTTACATTTATTACTTGGCATTCCCCTGTGAAGAGGCTTTTTCCTTTTTTGGCCATTTACTTATATCAGTGTGAATTCATGTATTCCTCTATTATTTAATGAATTATAATCCACTGTTGTCCTTACTTATTTTGATGTTCAAGTTGACTCAGACTTGACCACAGGAAGCCTCTTCAGGAAGGTCTTTGTGTCTCTTTGACATAGCCCCATTATTCTATGAGCACTTCCTTACTTTCTGATACAAAAGGGTGTTCTAAGTTCGTCTTACTCTTTACCCTGTCCAGCCCTAGAGAGAGTCAGTTCTTTAAGGAATGTTTTAGTGTTTTAGTGAAGAGTGATATTTAGAAACAAAGATATGTCCATTGCTACTGGGGCATCATTGCTAACTAGGTTCTTTCTTTGTATATTGTTGTAGTGTTTAAACCTAGCCGCTGCTCTGAACAGTATTCCAGTTACTACACAATATAGCTGTATGTGGGGAAAATGTGTGGCTTTTATTTGTATTTTTTTAGTGCGGGCATTGGGCAGATCTAGGAAATATATGTACATATACACACACATATGTAAATACATACACATATATACATTTGGGTGTATACATATGATGTGTGTAGATATGTGTGTGTGTACAGGCACAGAAGCCATGAGCTCACACAGGCACCTCTGATTGCATTCCCAACACCACAGGGTCCACTTAGCTCTCCTCTTTTCCATATTTGTAAATTCTCCAACAGTAAGAAACCTGGCTCCTCGTGTCACCAGTATATTTACTCATGGGCTCAATCCTGCTCATGTAGCCAAACTCTTGATCCCACCAGGCTGCCTCTGCACAACCTCCTAAGGTAAACCTCAGCCCAGTAAGGCCTCTTACCCCCTAAGATACTCAGCCATGAAGGCTCCTGACTGCCCAATTGCCTTCCCTTGCTGCTTGGAAGGAAAAAAGGAAGGAAGGAAGGCTAAGAACGAAGTAGGGAGGGAGAACAAGAGAAAGGCAGGGATGGCAGGGCAGAATTCAAGTGTTCTCTCCTCCAGCCTTTATCCCATCCACAAATATTCCCCATCTCTCTCTCTCTCTCTCTCTCTCTCTCTCTCTCTCTCTCTCTCTCTAAGTCTTATTTTGGAGACAGAGAGGGTGAGAGAAGAGAAAGGACACACACATGCCTTTGAGGAGGGGAGGGAGCAGAGGGAGAGGGAGAGAGTGTCAAGCAGACTCCCCACTGAGTGCGGAGCCTGACCCGGGCTTGATCGCACAGATCCTGAGATCACAACCTGAGCCGAAATCGAAATCAAGAGTCAGACCCTTCACCAACTGAGCCACCAGGTGCCCCTCCCCAACTCTTTAATTAGCACCACTACTATCCAACTGCTTAAGAAATGCTGGAATCATCCTTGAGTCCTCTCTTTTTCTTGCACCATGACTTTCTTAGTGTATCTGGAATCAACCTACTTCTCACCATCTCCTATTCTCCCACCACCATCTCTCACCTGTATTGCTGCAAAATTCTCAAAAGTGATTTATCCACTTCAATTCCTCTTCCCCTGAAAGTATTCCATTTTTGGTCTAGCTTCCAAACATGGATTAAATGTGCCAAAAATAAGGAAGTTTAGTATCCTTGCCATGCTAGAAATAAATTGCTTTTCATGGGATATACCCTCCAATAAACAGCTTTTTCTTGTGTCTAAATAGCAGATATAAACTTTTACTATCTTCTCTTTTCAAGATGATGTTTCTTTCTGTTTAGATAGTTCCATGTAGTTAGGATAAGAACCTCAAAGTAATGGATCAAAACAATAATACAGCTCCCAAAATGCACTGAAAATAATCTGTTCATAGAGTAAAATTAAGTGTGTATGTCTGTTTTGAGAAATACATATTAAATATTGCAGGATGTAACCTTTGTTTCATAGGCCTTCTTATTAATGTTTATTTAATCCACTAACTTCTTGTTTATTCAATTTAAGTAGTGCAATTATATGAAAGGAAAGGAGAAAGGATCATTTATCCAAATAACAGAAGATCTATCAATTTCTTATTCTTACTCAATTGCAGCTCCTTTTATCTCAGAGAGTGGTTTGGAAATGAGTGCTCCTCTTTGGAATGGAATGGATGGCCAACTTAGGTGGGTAGAATATGCATTTATAATTTCCTTTCTTGGTGCAAGCATCTTATTTTTAGTAAAACTCCAGAATGGGTTCCTTCCTCCTCTGAATGATGTTGCAACATTTGCACTATTAGACTTGTCATCTTATAAAACAACCCTTCCCAGATAGTATTTATATCTGGCAGCATGATGATTGGGATCAGCTCTTAATTAATTATGCATATTAAGTAGCTGCAATCACACATAGATTCTATTAACCTGGAAGGCTGCTGGGATGCTTACTATTTCAGAAGCCTAGAATAAAAAGAATGTGCAGATGTCCCATTTTATTATCTCATTTTCAAAGATAACGTTTTAAGTACTTTTAAAATTTGCTAGAAGCACAATTTGTGAAGTTAGATCAATTTTGTTCTTACACTGACTGAAATGAAAAAAGAAAAGAAAAAAGAAATTTGGAATACAAGCTAAGAGCTGTGTATAATATGAACATAATCTCTCACCACACATATCCTTTGCCTTTACCTCAAGATCTAAAAAGTTATTCAGGGGAAGAATAGAGCCTTTCCTGAGAGGGCATTTTAATTTTGTCAAAATACCAAGTGTTCTTCAGTGGTTATGGCAATGGCAATCTTACTACATGTGATTTCTCTGAACAGCCACATAAACCTTTATCAAAGCTTTCAGCAGATATTAAATTGAATCACTTTAATTCCCTAATGTTTTGCCCTCCACAACATAATTGTGCTGAATTATATGACTGCTATATGTGTTAGCAAGTGGCCTCCTTTTGGATCAGGCTAGTACTTGAGCAGACAGAAATTTGAGCAGTCATCTATCAATTGCTGGGTGGAACCAGATAGAATCAGAAAAACCTTTTTGTAGATATTGGAGATCAGAATCTCATGCCTCTAAGGATAAAGTTTGCAATCTTGAGTCAAGAGGCAGACAATAGGCAGGGACAGAGGAGACTGGACAACACATGTTTTTCCTTTTCTCATTTTTGGTGGTTATGAAAATGCTATGATAACATCAGCTTTGACCCTGGAGCATCCAATCCATTCTCCACACTGCAGCCTGGATGATGTTTCAAAACAGATGCAATCATGTCCATCCCCAGTTTATTCATGGACTCTCCACTGTCCTCAGGACAAAGTTTAAATTCCTTATCATTGCTTAAAAGTATTTTACCATTTGGGATTGGCCTATATCACTGGTCTCATTGATTTCATTCCAGCCAAAAAGAACAACTTTGGATTCTGAAACCTAGCCAAGTAGGCTTTTTACCCAAATTATTCATGCCCATGCTTCCTACAATCCCATGTCCTTGTCCCAGATAAACACTGTTTATCTTCCACAACCCAACTTTTCCTGACTTCCCAAGTCTGAGTTTGGGGTTTCTTCTCTATGTTCCTCTAACATTCTATATTTGCCCTTGTGAGAACATGGATCACATTGTATGTAATTAAACCTATTAACTTTTCCATATCCTTGATATGTATTTTGTCTTGCCTATGTAGCCTAGCATAATATTAGCATATACCAGGTATTTAGTCAGTGTTTACTGAACGAACAAAAGGATAACTGCCAAACCCAAGAGTGTGCCCATCAGTAGAACCTGAAGTTATAGACATAATGACCTGTTCATTTCCCATTCAAAATAGTCCAATTCCTCCATCAGAATGCTGGTGTTGATTAAGTGATTTGCTGACCAACTCTCCAAAGTTTACCAGAACTGAGAGAGTTTTACCTGAAAACTTGAACTCTCCCTATCCTTTTCACTTATTCAAATGGTCTCTGACTTTAAAGGATTCATAAAGCATCCTCTCTTCTCCATGGAACCATCCCTGACCATTGACATCATGTTGCCTGCTCTCTTTCTTTCCAGTCTTCACAGGTCTTCATTCCACATCTGTAACTAGGCTCTTTATAGTTTCCTATTGTCCTCTTATTATTTTATGTTTAGTTCATCCCCCAAGTAAATTGTGATTCCCTAAGCACAGAGATCAGTTCTTATACTCTCATTAAATGTATCATGACTCTAGAGTAATACCCACTAACGTGGCTATCCCTTTACCTCTTACTGTATAGTACTTTCTGTTGAAATGCATGTGTTACTATCTTTGTATCATATTTAGTTTCCCTTTTTTTTTTTCATATTTAGTTTCCCTTATTACAATCTAGAGTTTTGCTCTTCTGTGGCCTAATCCTGGTAATATATGTGTTACACACATTTTTAAAATAAGTATTTGTAGTTGATGATGATGATGGTGGTTTGTCTCCAATAAATATTTTTTTATTACTTGGTTGATTTTCTGCAAATACGTTTTCAGTCTGAGAAGAGAAGACCCATCTTTGTGCCCAATCATCTGATTAGTGGAGCCCCAGGGGTAGGAAAATTTCATGTCCCATTTATCTTTCGCATTTGAGCTTGAGCATCTCTATTTGGATATCCAGAGACCCCAGGGATGGTATCTTCCCTGGTAAGTTGCTCCTTTTGGCAGAAGGAGCAACATCTCTCATTGCTACTATAGAACATTTACCTGTAAAGAATTCTTTTGTAATGAAGAGCACACATTTTGCTTAATCTAAGTCTCAGCATAGCAGAGGCAAATAGTATTTAATTACCCCAGCTGCTGATGTTTCTTTGTAATTACTGTATTTATTTTGAGATTTATAGCTGTAACTAAGACATTAGGAAATGAAATCCTGGAACTCTGCTGCAGTCCCAAGATATTCAGGATTAGGTTTATGATTAAAAATATTCATGCACCAACAGCCTAAGACGATAAACACCATCATCTCTCTATTGTTAGATTATCTTGGGATCTAAAATTACCTGTCCTACATTGATAATGAAGACTTACAATCTTCCTATTCCCATAGTGAAGACCTCACCTTTTCTAGATATATGAGCCATTTGTGGAGGAGACAAGCAGATGCAGGACGTGCTTACCCCGTAGAAAATGACAGCAATGACAACTCTATCCTTTATTGATGAAGGAGAATTTGCCCAGAAATCTTTGGTTAGTATTAAAATCAGTATATTGCAATGGTAATATCTGTTCTGAAAATAACGTTGACATTTATATATAGCATTGATAATTCTTTTACTTTTTTGATAATAACCCTGTAATCTTTAAGGACCTCAGAAACTCGGTTCATGGTCTTGCCTAAAATGGAGAATGAATTGTACATGATTCCTCCCTACCTCGCCCACCCTATCAATCATATTATACCAATGAGAACAGCAGCATGGTATTCAATATTCCAGTGTTGCACGGGTCCAGAAAGGATCATTACATGGTACTGTTGGTGTACAACATAGTATACTGTATAACATAAATTGACCCCCTCAAATTGAACAATGTGGCAGATGGGAACATATCTTTCCTCCAGGGAGGTAAGCCTCAAGCTGCTTATGTTGTAATTTGGAACCAGACTCTGAAAATGTAAGCAGGAGAAGGACTACAAACTCTCCATGTTTTCAAGGTAATAATTGCACTTCCCATGTATTCTTGCTAGGTTTATGAGACTTAAAGCAGCAGTAAGAGATAATAGAAAGATATATGGAGCTGACCTAAAACAATGATCAGTGCTGGTCAGTGCAATGATGTTAATATACTGATAATGACAGGTAGGAATGATGTATGCAGTATGTTTGTTCTGGTTCAGAAAGTCAAAGAAACTAGTACTTACCAAATACATACAAAGTGTCAGGCAACTTAATGTATACTACCTTATTAAACACTCAAAACCACTGTGTAAGGAAAACACAAGCTACCCCCATTTTAAAATCAAGGAAACAGACTCCAAAAATTTAAGGAACTGAGACAAGCTCTCAGAATACTTTCCTTGACAACACACTGTCAGTCTAGAAAACAGACATTTCAAAGGTATCATGAGCACACACTGTAACAGAGCTTCCAATAGAAATATAATGCAAGCCACATACATAATTTTAAACTTTCCAGTAGTCACATTTTAAAAAGGAAAAATAAATGGGTGATAATTTTTATATTTTATTTAACTCAGTATATCACAGTCATAATTTCAACATGTAAAACAAGGACTGAGATTTGTTTTCATCCTAAGATTTCAGAGTATATTTTACATGTAGAGCATATTTCAATTTGGACCAGTGACACATTTCAAGTGCTCAACAGACACATGTGGTTAGTGGTTGTCACGTTGGACAATGCAGCTCTATGATGTGCATGGTATATTGCACAAAAGGAATGTTAAACAACAACAATAGAAGGTTGTAAAAGGTTGCCTTTGCCATATTTTACTCATTCACCCATCTGATATTGGCTAAACACCTAGTGCATAAGCAACTATAGGGGATAGATGGAAAACTAATCATACTCTCAGGGAATTTCGAGTCAAGCAGGAGAAATAAGAGAACAAATAGAATAATTAGGGAGTGCCTGGGTGGCTCAGATGGTTAATCATTGCACTTGATTTCAGCTCAGGTCATGATCTTGGGGTCATGAGATTGAGCCCTGCATCAGGCTTCATGCTCAGTGCAGAGTTTGCTTGTCCCTCTCTCTGTCCCCTCCCCTAAAATAAATAAATAAATAAATAAATAAATAAATAAACAAACAAATAAATAAAATCTTAAAAACAAAAAGAATATTAGGATGAGAAAAGCTAAAAGTGCCATAGAAAAGCACTTTTGATAGATTAAATGCTATGGAGTTTCAGCAGAGGGAGAGGCTTTTTCCGGCTGGGAGACCAAAGAAATTTTGGGTCATTTAAATTGAAAAAAAAAAAGAATAGAGAGCAGACATACAAAGTTATGGAGAAGGGCACTCCAGGCAGAGGCAACAGCTTGAGCAAAGGCGTGGAGGTGGGTCAAGCATTGAGTGTCTGTGAAAAATTGTGAAAAGTTCTGTAAGCTTGCAGCTTAAAATGAGTGAAGAGGAGGAGGAAGGGGAAAGCTTTGAGGAGTAGGCAGTGGGCAATCATTACAGCTTGTGAGCAAGAGACAGATATCATGTTCAGAAGTTTCATCTAGCAACACAGTATGTAACTTGGAACTGGGTGATGGTGAGGGGACTTCTGTAATCATATGAATGAGAGTTACTGGAGTCATGAACTAGAAGGAGAATGAAAATAAAAAGGAGAAGGCGGCACAGGAAGTACTATTAGAGGTTTCCTGACAGGATTGGCAGCTGTGTAGCATGAGGAGGAAAGAGTCCAAGATGCCAGTGCGCCATGTTGGTACCAGGAACAACAGCAAACACACAGAAAAGAGAATAGTGGACACAGATTTGGGGAGGTCCCAGTTTGGGACCTACTGAATTTTACTGATAATTTTTTTGGATTGATTGATAAATTTTATAAATAAATAAATAAATACATACAGATACTTGATATTCCCAAATGCAACTTAGTGAGAAAATGAGCTAGTGTTTAGGGAAGTTGGAACTTTTTATTTTCTGCATCTGTAACCTTGGCAAGCAGCCTCACATCTCTGGGTCTCAATATCCTCAAATGTAAAATGATAATGATGGAAACTCCCTCTTGGGGTTGAGTGGCAATCCAATGAATTGGTACAGATAAAAGTTGAGAACAGTGCCTGGTCCAGAGTAAATACTCAAGAAATGCCAGCTATTATGACTATTATAACAATTTTCCCATTTGGGAGATAAGTCAAGACCTATGTCAAAACCTAAGTCACCTATGGCAGTGAACGTTTCCATCATTTCATTTATGGAATTTATTTATTTATTTATTTATTTATTTATTTATTATTTATTCATTTATTTATTCATTCATTCATTCATTCATTCATTCATGAGAGAGAGAGGCAGAGGGAGATGCAGGCTCCCCGTGGGGAGCCCAATGCAGAACTAGATCCCAGGATCCCAGGATCATGACCTAAACTGAAGGCAGATACTCAACCACTGAGCCACCTAGGTGCCCCCATCATTTCATTTCTATGTGGGAGGCAGAATCAGCCAAAGCTTCTTAGATGGACTCAGGGTCTAGGATTCCTGACAGTCTCTCTACTTTGTAGTCAGTTCTGAAAGATAAATCTGTCTCTATGGTAGAAGAATCAGTGTTGGTGGGGGAATCTCAGAGTCAAGAGTTGCAGTGTACCCTAGAATAAATGCTTAATGTAGTGGTTTGGTGAGGCCAGCTTGGTACCAACTTGCAAAAGCCAATTGTTAAGTTTTTAAGAATTTTGCAAGTTGGTGTTGCCATTATTAAAAATGAAATTATATAGGGATGCCTGGGTGGCTCAGGGGTTGAGCATCTGCCTTTGGCCCAGGGCGTGATCCAGGAGTCCCGGGATCTAGTCCCACATCGGGCTCCCTGCAGGGAGCCTGCTTCTCCCTCTGCCTATGTCTCTGCCTCTGTGTGCCTGTCATGAATGAATAAAATAAAATCTTTTAAAAAATGAAATTATATAATCTTACAAATAAGTAAATAATACAAAAGATAATAAATACCGAAACTCAGAATTTCTAATTATCTTACTATTAACTATGCACTCGAGCTTATTCTTACCTGTTGTATCTATTGGGTGGAAATACTATATAATGTTGTGCTACTCTTCATCTTTTCCCAACATTCAATGGTGTCACACTGGTAGCTTAAAATCAGCGACAGTGGTAATCTTTAAATCATGGGATTGCCAAATGCTACAAATTTAGGCTCGATTTACTGCTTTGTTGACGAACAAGATAAGGGAATGACAAACTACAGCTCATAAACCAAATCTAGCCCACTGCTTGTTTTTGTATGGCTTATGAACTAAAAATGTTTTTTATATCTTTAATTGTTGAAAAAAATCAAAAGAAAAAGAATATTTCCTGATATATAAAAATTACATTAAATTCAAAGTTTAGTGTCCACAAATAAAGTTTGAGTTGAATATAGCCATGCTTATCTGTTTACATGCAGCTTATGGCTGCTTTCATACTGATGGCAGCATGGTACAGAGAGAGAAAGTTAAGATAGACACCTTATGGCCTATAAACCTAAAAAGTTATTATCTGGCCCTTAGCAGAAAACACTGCCTAATCCCTGGTTTAGGTTTAAGAAAGTGGTAGAGAAAAATGAAATAATGCAGATTAAACTTTTTAAATTCATCACATGTTTATTACATTGTGAATAAAAAAATGAGGAAATATTCTTCCAGTATTTTTCCAGTACTCAAAGTCATCAACAAACAAATAAGTGAGTTCCAACATCATCTTTCTTGTTTTATTTAGTCTTGCTGACTTAAATGAAAGCATCCACTAACATTCATGTAAGAACTATATCTGGTTCTCAATGGCAACCATAGAGAACAACAGTTTGGCAAAAATCAACAATATTCTGTAAGAATCAATTAGCTGTATGGGATTTATAACAAAGAGTATTATGTATTTTATTATTGTTAATAAATTGTGTGCTATATATCCTTTATTTATACTAGTATAATTTATAATAAACTTATGTATGTAAACATAGGTATATTCCCCACTCCTCAACCCCATCTCACAGACCTAGTTGTTAAATACTAAGTAGCACATCCTTTTCTCACCTCCTCACATTCTTACCTCTCCTAGGAAATGGTGGGAAAATCCCAGTTGATTTAGTGAGCTGTAGCAGTGATCAGTCTGGTATTCTACAGTGACAAGTCAGGAGTGCAGGGACAGGATTAGGCTAAAATGAAGATTGGATCAGGGCTCCTCTGAGACCAAGCGTAACAATAACCTATAGGGGCACCTGGGTGGTTCAGTTAAGCGTCTGCCTTTGTCTCAGGTTGTGATCTCAGGGCGTGGGATCAAGTCCCATGTCAGGCTCTCTGCTCAATGGGGACTCTGTTTCTCCCTCTCACTTTCCCTCTGTGCACGTGTGCTCTCTCTCTCTCTCTCTCTCTCTCAAATAAATACATCTTTTTTAAAAAACAACAATCTATTACTCATACTTCAAACAGATTTCCTGAACTGTACCCTTGACTTCCCATCAAGAATTTTGGCTTTAATTAGAAATGACAAATACCCACCATTTGCTTCATCGTGGATGGATCTGGAGGGTATTATGCTGAGTGAAATAAGTCAATCGGAGAAGGACAAACATTATATGGTCTCATTCATTTAGGGAATATAAATAATAGTGAAAGGGAATAGAGGGGAAGGGAGAAGAAATGGGTAGGAAATTTCAGGAAGGGAGACAGAACGTGAAGACTCCTAACTCTGGGAAACGAACTAGGGGTGGTGGAAGGGGAGGAGGGAGGGGGGTGGGGGTGACTGGGTGGCGGGCACTGAGGAGGGCACTTGACGGGACGAGCAGTGGGTGTTACTTCTGTATGTTGGCAAATTGAACACCAATAAAAAATAAATTTATTTTAAAAAAAGAGTTTTGGCTTTATTTTCATTTGGAATTCTTTTTTTTTTTTTTTTTTCATTCTTTGTTCTCCTTTCTCCAAATTGGCCTGGAATCCTGCCTTCCAGGACCCCTGAAACATAGAACTCTTTTGGTAGTCGCCCAGGTGACTTAAAAGCTTGGACATCTCTTAAACCTGCCTGATGGGGTGCTTCCTCCATCCTTCCCTTACCTCAATCAAAGTTATATAAACTGAGACCCCAGGAGCTATCAGTCAAACTAAATCTGGCTCTGGGCAAACATTAAGTAAAAGACAACCAGAAGGGTATCAAACAAGCAATAGTTCTTGCTCTCATCGCAAAATTCTCTAATCACACAGTGAAAGAAGAGCATGTTCAAGGCCTGATGGCAGAACTCAGGGGGTGTTAATGCTTTCAGCATTTCTTCTGAGATGGAGGGTTGTTAGAGTCGCTCACAGAAAATAAACTCTTTTTTCTTGTAGTGTAGCTAATCCAGTATCAGAAATTAGATGATGATTATTGATGTAGAGACAAATGCATTTAAAGCTTTGGGTTGGGATCCCCGGGTGGCTCAGCGGTTCAGTGCCTGCCTTTGGCCCAGGGCGTGATCCTGGAGTCCCGAGATCAAGTCCCACTTCGGGCTCCCTGCATGGAGCCTGCTTCTCCCTCTGCCATGTCTCTGCCTCTCTCTCTCTATGTCTACCATGAATAAATAAATAAAATCTTAAAATAAAGCTTTGGGTTGCTAGAATCCATAAGTAAAGAATATGTATCTAGTTATTTTCTAAAGTGAAGACAGGGATCCCTGGGTGGCACAGCGGTTTAGCGCCTGTCTTTGGCCCAGGGCGTGATCCTGGAGTCCCGAGATCAAGTCCCACTTCGGGCTCCCTGCATGGAGCCTGCTTCTCCCTCTGCCGTGTCTCTGCCTCTCTCTCTCTATGTCTACCATGAATAAATAAATAAAATCTTAAAATTAAGCTTTGGGTTGCTAGAATCCATAAGAAAAGAATATGTATCTAGTTATTTTCTAAAGTGAAGACAGGGATCCCTGGGTGGCACAGCGGTTTAGCGCCTGTCTTTGGCCCAGGGCGTGATCCTGGAGGCCCAGGATCGAGTCCCACGTCGGGCTCCCTGCATGGAGCCTGCTTCTCCCTCTGCCTGTGTCTCTGCCTCTCTCTCTGTGACTATCATAAATAAGTAAAAATTTAAAAAAATAAAAATAAAGTGAAAACAACATACACTACACTTTTAAAAACTGCTCATTTCACCTGAATGTGCTTTCTGAGCAAATGTGTCTCAGGCACCAAATCAATGCTTTTATGTAATCATTTTTAAATTGGAGAGCCAGTTTAAATTAGAACCATAATCAAAATTAAGAGCGTAACATTTTTTGAAACATTAGGTGTCTGAGAAAATTATCCCTTGACTTTCCATGGGACTGTGTTACCAATTGATTTTAAAACTACTCAGATGATCTCATGGTTATCTTGGGCTGTCATTGACTAACATGTCACATCCCACCTTTCATCAGCTAACCATGCTCTTGCCAAATAATGTGAAGTCAAATCTGCTTATATTTTCTCAAACTAAGGAAATTCAGGGGGTGTGATGTTTTAAATTAAGCAAGATTGTTATTCTCATAAGGATAGAACTTAAAAATAGTTGTACCAATCCAGAAAGCCTTTATTTGTATTTCATATATTAAAGTAGCTCTAAATATTATATTCCATCCTTTTGGAAGTTTCAAATTGAGCAATCACTGTTTTTTTTTTTTTCCTTTCTCATGGATGACTTGCAAAAATAGTAGAACTATTTTTTTAATATGTTGTCCAAAGCAACAAGATTTCTAGTATGGAAGAAAAAGATTGCTGATATTTGGTTAATGAATTGTTGCCCTGGAATACTCCCCTAAGCTGATGAAATCCCTCCTTAAAACTATTTAAACAATGGGGATCCATTGTTTAAATCCATTTATAAATGGCTTAATGGTCACATCTTTCAATGTGTTGTATATAATAGCAATATCTAATGCTTGACAATGGGTTATGATTATGATCTTTGCTATATCACAATAAGAGTTTTGACTAATTTATTTATATATAGCCAATATGGGCTTATATATCAGGCTTTGCTACATAGGATGAACATTTCTAATTCCAGAAAACAAAGGCATATGTACATCTATGTCCATATATATGTAGGTATCTCTGTGCATTCATATATGTATAATCTGCAGTTAATTTGATTTGCTCAAATATAATTCACTTTCCCAAAATCAGACAGACAAAGCAAAAATAAACAAAAGGCTGTTGTGGTATCATCTAGTTGTTTAAAGTCTGACTTTCGTACTTCCTTTTAAGCACCTGACATTTTCATCTTGTTCTGGCAGCCCCATTTTTAGTTCCTCCCACCTGTTTGGCCAGAAATGAAACCTTAACAATGTGCCACATTCCCCTGAAATCTGATTATAAATTGCATCTGTGTGTTTTCTCAGTAGCAGGCAAGAGATTCATGTTGGGTTGTAGAAATCTACACAGCTGGAGCTAAACTGTGATTTTATTCAAACTCTGCGTGAGAATTGGAGAATTATAGACATAGATAATAAATAGGCCTCTAGGAGAAGAGATAAAAGACTAAAGGGCAAAGAAACAATGAAAGGAGGATACAGCGTGGTCTCGGCTGCAAAGGTTGAAAGCAAGACTTCTTCCTATCAAAATTTGGATCGGTACACCATACTGGAGTTCAGGTTAACAAACACTCATTGTGCTTACTATGTGCTGGCAATGATCCAACTCTGGTGATACCAAGATCAATAAGGAGGCATAATCCCAGCTCTGAGGGAGCTTAGAATCAGTGGATTCATACACAGTGTGGAGAATGCAATTATACATATACAGAATGCAATTAAGAAGAGAGTTGGGGCACAGAGTCAGGAATGGGATGGGATCAGAAAATGCTTCCTGAAGGAGATGATGCTGGAAATGTATCTAAAATCACTCACACTGATGCATAATGAAAAGACCATTGGACTTAGAACCTGAAGATGGTTTGAGTCCTAGGTCTAATGTGATGACATATTAGCTATGTGATCTGTCAGTAAGCATAGTTAGCTAATAAGTGTTACCTCTTATTGTGTGCAGGCAGCCACTGTGCTATAGTCTTCACATGTACCATCTAGCTTGTGGGCAAGACCCAATTATTTTCCTTCCCATTTGCAGATGAAGAAACTGCATCCCAGAGACACTAAATTACTTGCTCATCGTCAAGGAATGAGTGAAATAAGTGAATCTGAGCCAATGTTGTTAACTACCACTGGAAATCCTAAACTTGCCAAGATTTAGATTAGTTTTCTATAAAATGGGGCTAATAGTGCCTGTCCTATTTGATGTTGCAAAGCCTTGTTGAGGATCAAATGAGATAACGTAATTGAAAGTGCTTTGATAAGTGTATGTCCAATAAACGTACGAGATACTAATTCTTTCTCCAACCACAGTAGCACTGAATTACCAGGTACTGTTGCCCCATCAGCACATGCAATGACTATTTTTCCCAGCCCGAGCTACAGAAGCTCTGTGTGATAGTGTAGCATGTTTAACACACTGAGGCTATACTAACTGTTGACTTCTTCAACCATGGAACACATATCCATGGATACAGACCATTCTTGCCTAGATCCTCCAATATCAATATTGTGAGAAAAGTTCTTAGAACTTTCTCATCTTGCAGAACTGAAACTATATCCATTAAACAATGACTTCCTGTTTTCCCTTCGCCTGGCCCCTAGCAATCATCATTCTACTTTGTGTCTGATTTTGACTACTTTAGATACCTCATAAAAGTGGAATCATGCAGTATTTGTCTTCTTGTGACTAGTTTATTTCACTTACAAAATGTTCTCAAAGTTAATCCATGTTGTAGCCTAAGTTAGAATTCCCTCCCTTTTTAAGGCTAAATAATAAAGCATTGTATGTAGAGGCCACAATTTGTTTATCCAGTTATCCACTGATTGATGCTTGGATTGCTTCCACCTCTTTTTACTATGAATAATGCTACTATCAATATGCATGTATAAATAATTCTTTGGGATGCTGCTTTTTAGATAAATATAAGAATCTTTGAATAATTTTCAAACATAACGCTGGAAGGATTCTCCTAGATGCAATATTAATATGTGCTGTGGGGGCTCAGTTCTTTTCAAAAAGCCAATGCCATGGAGTTATAAATTTTTAGCATTCCATACTGTCAGATGTTAGAAGCCAAAACTTTATTTCTCCTGAATGTGACATTATATTAAAATCTCCAAGTGCCTAATAACATATTAGACAGTCTTAGGGATTCCAGAAATCCCTCTTGCATCGATACTTAATATATAGTCACTAACTTGGTGATTTGCATTACCAGCATTCAACAGAATACCCCCAAGGGACAGAAGGTACAAGGTTGCTGCATTGGTCCTGCCCTGGGCACCAGGACAATAACTATAATGGTGGTTGGGTTCCTAATAACATCTGAAGGACTGTTTTAATCCAGAAAACTGAAATTAGATGACTATGAAAGAATTACACAAATTCACAGATAATTTAAATATATGTGTACAAATCAAATTATAAATAACATACAAATTAAAGTGTAGATTGGCTTAATTATTAATTAATCCCTTTTCTCTGGGGCAGCATTTCCAATCCATGTTCCTTGAAATATTAGTGTCTTTTTTTTACATGGCAGGTGTGTGTAAAGAACGTTTTCTCTAGCCAAGTACATTTGGGAAACACTGTCTATACCCCCTTCTCAGGTTTACAAGACTCCTACGCTAGTTTGGGGCCTCCCAAAAGCAGACACCAAGACAGTAGATGTGCAAGAGATTTACTGGGGTAATTGCCTGTGAGACAAAAAAGAGGATGGAGCTGGAGGGAAGCAGGGTAAGCCTTCAGACCACAGTGCAGGCCCCATGAAGGAGAAGGAAGAACAGAGGGTTGGAAATGACAAGACTCACTGTGGTACAGTGCTAAGAAAGTATTCAGGAGACTGTCATGAGTCCTAGAGCCAGAGTCACCAGTCAGAATCCCGTATCTCTTTGGAAATGATCTTCCATTAGTACCCCTGCTGTCCCCAGTCATCAGGAGCAGCTATAGGGAAGTAGGCCTCCTCCATGCAAACATAGCAAGGGCCTACAGAGCACAATAGCTGGATCCTTGGTCAGTTATGTTCCTCACAAAAGGAAATGGTGTGGGGTGCATTATCATGGCCACCACAGCTCATTAGCCAGTTAAAGGCTGTGTGAGAATTCCAATAATAGAGAAATCATTTAAACTGTTTAACCATCAGGCTTATCTGGCTACAAAATGCCTCACTGCTACTCACGTGCACCTGCCTTCCCTGTCAGCCTCCACGAAAGAGCACTCATCAGCATCTCAAGGAGCACTAGGGTCCCCCAGAATACAGCCTGGGAAACACTACACCCGGGTAACGATTCCATTCTTGTTTTGATTCTTTTGTTGTTCTTGCCTACCATCCTTGACTGTAATTGTTCAATGGTTGAAGAACCTTTTTACTTTCATTGCAGTTCAGAATCCAGTTTTACTGCCCAGGCTATTTCTGTTCCTAATTCCTAACTCTCAAATTCAACAGAGAATCTACAGAGATATTTAACTGTTGCAGCCCTTGGTATGTATTCCTCTAACCATTTCCATTCCTCGGGGCAAAAAGTCAAACTACTTTTTTCAGCCCTTGTAGAGGCAGAAATATGTGCAGTTCCAGCCTGAGGGTAGTTAAGTTCCTGTGTGTTTTCTCCATCTTCTCTTATCCACAGATGCATCTGAAAACAAAGATCTCCAGGTGGCAGAGCTGAAAGATGGAAGCTACTTGGGGCTTGGGTCACTGTGTAAAGCAAGTACACAGGCAGACTGGCCAGCTTGTTTCAAGCCAATGAAATCTGGGCCTTATTTGCTTTTTCAGCACAGTTTAGCCTAAGCTGACTAGTATCACAATCCATACAATACAGGATTCATAGGAAGACATGAATTCTGCAAAGCTTCTTTCAAAAAGCTAAAAGCTTAGCTCCAGGCTGTTATGACAAGAAGGTCCTTCTCCATCTACCAGAATTTAAGGAAGAAGTATCTTTCATGATAAATGAGCCCTAGAAGAGTCTTCCTTACAACTTAAAAGCCCCTTTCTCTACACCTATTTCCTGCCCACCCACTATCCACTACCCACCAAATCACTGTCCTCAGCACCCTTGCTCCCCAGGCTGAGCTCATACTGGTTGCTGTGGCCTTTGCTACTTAACTGCTTGCTCCATAAGCAGTTCTACCCTTCTGCCACAAAGCCCTACCCTTCTGCCACAAAGCCAAAGCTTTTCTTTTCTTTTTTTTTTAAGGCATCAAAGAATAAATCATTCCTTTAAAAGGGCTTTTCTGTATGCATTTCAAAAGCAAGTATGATTTAAGATAGATCAGAGCACATGCAAAATAAAGCTGTTGCTTCTCATTAAGTGGCAGCTCAGGAAGACCTCTTTCGAAGGCAAAAATCTTCCCTTTAAGGCAAATGAAGAAATATGTAAAGGCCAAAAAGACACCAAAACCCTAGATCTCTCAAAAAGCCACTGTATTCCCACTTCTCATCTAAGAAATGCCTTTTGTTTCAAGACCCTAATGAAAGTTTTCCTTTTGTTTTTTAGTTTCTTATGCTATAGTAAATTTAAGAACTATGAAAAGAATGAATGTTGTACAAGAGTACATTGATACCATCTACTTTTGCCTTCAATCATGACTTCTTTTTTTTTCTTTTAGAGTGAAAGAGAGAGTGTGTGTACATGTGCATTTGGCAGGGGGTGGGGAGGGCGGGGCAGTGCAAAGGGAGAGGGAGAGAGAGAATCTTAACCAGGCTCCACGTCCTGCGTGAAGCCTGACAAGAGGCTAGGTCTCACAACCTTAAGATCATGACCCAAGCTGAAATCAAGAGTCAAGACACTTAACTGACTGAGCCACCCAAGCACCTCTCAACTTCTCTTTTTAACTTCATTTTATCTGAATGTACTTTGAAAAGCTTTATACTTTTCAGTAATATCACTTTATAATTGATTGAGGGTTAGCAATTGTCTATAAAAAGTATAATGCATTCATTCAATAAAATATAACGGAATCTCTAGCATAAAGCCCAATGCTAGAGGTACAGGGATTAAATACGTACTCTAGGGGGGAGACAGACAAGGGCAACCAGACAAGTAACAGCCAGTTGTAGTAAGAGACACTTACCCTGAGGCTAATGGGGAGGTGAAGCCAAAGACTGGTTCTGAAGAATCACTTCAGAAGTAGCCAAAAGGTATTGGAAAGTGTGAAATATTTTTCAGAGAGAGTAGTCTGTGGGAGAGAATAAGGGAAGGGAGAACATGGCCTATTCAGGGAACCACAAGTAACTTTTGGTGGGGTTAACTAAAGCAGAAGCTGTTTGTTGAGGGTGGGCAGGGTCTGGCTAATGAAGGGCCTTTGTATGCCCCCTATTTTTATCCCCCTGGTGATGAAACATTGAAGAATTAGATGCAATAAAGAGATACCAGTTTTACTTCAGAAAACTCTGGAAATGGAAAAGGAAACTGAAAAGCAATGAGGAAGTCACTGTAGTGATTGATGCAGATGAGAAATGATGGGGTCTCAGCTGAGGCAGTGACAGCAGGAGGAGGACAGAGATGGATGCTGGCATCAGGAAAATAACCCCTATTATGTTTTATTTCTGGGAGAAACTCAAGTGTGATGTATGATCTCAAATTTAGGCACCTTTCCCAGCCCTTTTCTTCCCCTAAATGTCAGAACTGCTACATCAAAGTGTCCATTCTCAACAGATATGTCAATCTTCCATCTTCCTTGGCTTTTGCTTTTAGTGCTTGAGGAAGAGGGAAAGGACAAAGAAGTAAGGCTGAAATGAGATGCTGTCCCATTATTTTGAAGGCCTGAATCCCCATCACCCCTCTCTGTGGCCCTTAATCATCTAAGATAGTGCCATACTCAATGTAGTTCATGACCAACCTTCAAATTTCCTATCCAAGTTACCCTCAAGTTTAAGACACATTTAAAAAGTAAATTCTTGTTGGCATTTACTTTTTTGAAGCATTACAAATTTTCAACAGAACTGGACAGAATCTCAGATAATTGAATCTGGTATTTCCCAAGGGGTGACATACCACACAGAATTTTAAGTGACTTACGTTCAGTAATCATATATTGGAATATGTATTAGAAAATATGTAACAAGCATATCACATCCATTATCTAAGGAACGTTACTGTTCGGAAAAGGTTGGTTTAAAAGGTCAGTCATTTTAAAGGAGATACTTAGATGTAAGAGAAATCATAAAAATGGATAAGTAGCTCAAAATCAACAAAGATTGATCTAATCAAACTCAAAGTTCATGATGGGATTAATATCAGGGCACTAAGTGAGATGCCCACTGTCAAGGACTGATTGTTTATCCATACTGAATGCCCCTCTGCTCCCAGAGCTCACAGCCCAACTACATTTCCCAGGCCCTTGCAGTAATAATGGGGATGTCTTCTCCCTGTTTATTCTCTTCCCTCACCTGCTGCAAACAAGAATTCAGCGGGGGATGCCTAGGGAAGGATGGTCATATGAAAACAACAGCTCCCTTTTCCTAATACATGCTGGAGAGTGACACAAGAGATAAACCTTTAATGTGACATGCCACACAGATTTGGGAGTGGCTAAAGCAATCGACTTACCCAGTACCACCAGCATGACTCATTTAATAGCCAAGTTGAAATTAGGACTCTGATCTCTTAAGGGTCTTTGTTAAGGATAAATTCCTGGGTGAGAAAAGAAGGCCTGTACTGGCCTTCCACCGCATGCATCTGCCTCTAAGTTTCAATCTCATAAAACAGTGAGCTGCCAATAGTCACCAGAATAGTAGAAAGCACATTTTAGGTGACACAACTTTGAAATGAGTTCTCTGAAGACTGACACACTCAACTCCACAAACTGATATTTGGATGTAGTTTTTTCTCATTGTTGATTAAACTAAGGAGAGAAAACCCTTCCCAATAGGTTGAGCTTAATCAGATGAGCCCAAACCGGCCCCATTCCCTCCCTCCAGCACCCGATCCAGACATTTTCCTGACAGCTTATCTCTAGTTCAGTGTGAGACCCGGGCAGCAGAGCATGCATCCTGATAGTACCTTCCTTTTATTCTTGAGTCTGTAACCACAGCATCAGCAGCCTAGAGAAACAGGTGGGCCAGAAGATAGTACAGCTCCTGCAGCTGGTAGTTCTAGAGTCCAGGCTACCACTGTGGGATTTGAATGTGATGACAGACCTGGCTGACTGCCTCCATGAGCTGAGTCTGGGCTTGGTAAAGAGTAAGCTCAGCTGTCTTCTCAGTTTTATGTACTAGATGAATTGTCCATGTAATGAAAAGGAATTCCATCCGGCACAGGGGGATGGGCATATGCATTAACAACTGCAGCCCAACAGTAGATTCCCTGCTGGGATTGTGACTTTGGTATCCTCTTTCTCCCTTTGCCTACCAACCAGGGGGGGAAAGGGTTGGTTTTGTCGTTGAATGTGATAGCCTGTGCACTGGGCATAAAAATGGGAGTTACATGGAGGATGCTTCTACAAGTAACTCTTGATCATGCGAACAACCAATGTGAAGACCAACCATGGAGGATGTGGAAGGACATTTATGAGAGTATTTATGTATTTGTAGTGTGTGGCTGAAACTACATAGTGACCAGCCAACATTCCACTATGTTCACTATAGTGGGTCAACAGCCACACCAGTTACCTAGTTAATCAAGTTTAAAGGTAGCAAATAATATCTTGACTGATATAATTGGAAAATCTAGACAGAGTGAAGGAGAGGAGACAACTAAAGAGAAGCTAACATGTGTAGCCTGGGTAAACACCTACCCTAGAAGGTAAATGGGACCATATATGCTCAGTCAGTTGACTACGTGCCCTGGTAAGCTTCCTCTCATGACAGACCCTCTATCCACAGGTCCTGGTTTGACTGGTTTTAACTTATGTCACCTACAATCTCCCTCCCATAGCCCCTTTACCTCATGCTTTTCCACTTGTGCCTCTTTCATTGTTATGCTCGTTAATTAAGCATTGGCCATCAAGTCCAACAATCACTAATAAAAGTTATTATTTCTGAGGGAAAGTCCTCCCTGAAGTAATAACTATAACTGGGGTCTTAGGGTTTTCCATGCTAGGCCTTGCCCAGCAGGCAGGAGGCTAAATGGGGGCATAGCCGTGAGTCCTGAGGAGTAAATCCCATCCCTCCAATCTGGACACAGGAAACAGAAAGCCTAACAGTAGCTGGGGCAAGAGCACTCTCAGCCCAAGTGTGGGCTTCAGTTTCAAGGTTTTAGTGGTAAATCAGGTCTAAATGTTTTACTTCTTTGGTGCTGAAAGCTTACTAGGATGACAGAAACAACAGCTTGGGTATATTCAGCTTCTTTCTCGGGCTCCTGATGATGGGTGGGAAAATGCTGTTCCCATAGTCCTTTCTCATGGCCCACTTCATCAAGGGCCTGAATCTGCCTGAAGCCACTGGCCAAAGAGACTAGAGACAGCTAGGTGTGGTACTCCCACATCCATAGCCCTGTCCCAACCAGTCTCCACACTGGCTGGCAAGTAGCAGGTGGGGTGGGGCAGGGAGAAAGAGGTGAAAAAATCAAGAGAACAGATAAATCATAGTACATTCATTTAACATTCCACAATACTATAAATACCAAGGACTCTACTTATTCAACACAGATCATCTCAAAATACAGTGCTGCCTAAAACACATATCACTGAAGGATATGCAAGATAGTCAACAACCATTAAATTTTAGAAGTAAGCATTAATGTTTATAGACAGGTGCTTATGAAGTTTAAAAACCATGTGATCAACACCAGATTCCGGGAAGAAAAAGAACAGGATGAAAGGAGGGACACACTGAACGAAGGCTGCTATTCTGTCTCAAGCTGACTGAGAGGTCCAGAGGTGACAGTTATATTCTAGTTCTAAATAAAGTATTTCAAGAACACAAAATAAGACAAGCAAGTCTAAGCTGAAGACCAGTTCTTTGCAACTGGTAGGTATGTGTGTTGGGTGTTGGGAAGTGTGTGCAAATTGCTGATAGCAAAGAACATAAGAATTATGAGTTTAGACCTCTATGTCCTATAGTGTGGTTTTGTGACCTAAAGTCAAGGTTAAATTTTGGATTCAGGTTAGCAACAAAATCCTCCTTTGCAAAATAATTCATAATGAAGGACTATCTCTCAGGTCCTTTCTAGATGAAGCAAAACATTCTAAAATAAAAATATTGCTAGTGACAGAAAATGTTATTTTGTCAGAATCCAAACTGCAGTTTGAGATAGGCAAATTTCACAAGGCGGTGGTTAGCCCATGGAAACTGGCAGAGATCGAGAGGAAGCTTCCCTGGCCTGGTCCCTCAAATCTTTAAGGCCCGAAATGGATAAACAGCACTTCTACCATCAAAGTCTTAGCCAGAATCGCCCTCTCCCACTGTCTTCTCAGGAGGGGGTCATTTTATGGCAAACATACAGCATGCATGTCTGTTATGCTGTCAAGAGCAAAAGAATACTTGGAAAGGTAAGCCTATATATGCAGTGAACAGAAATATAACCAGTCCTAAGTTAGAATGTGATTACAAATTGCCGATTATATAACATAAAAACAGAGAATTCAGTAGTGATATAGGTCCTATATCCCCTTTGTGAAACTTATGCAAAATAAATCACAGAATACTTAAGGAAATGTTGATTTCTTCAGTGGAACCAGAAATGAAGACACCTTGAGAATGTTTATCTGCAGAGGGAAAAAGAAGGCATTGCTAAACCTTTTAAGAGTTTGTGGGTACTTAAAGAAAAAGTTTTCACAAAATATGTAAAATACAGCTATATTTCCATATTAATAATTTCATTAAAGCTTGAAACAAACATAAAATTTGGAGTTAATTTCATCTACTATCATTTTACCAAAACCTATCTGGGTCTAATTTTTTCTATGTAAAGCGATCTAGAAAACACGGTTCCTGTTGTTCTTACCTCCATGGAGCCATCTGGGCTGAGCCCCAGGGCAGGCCTGGAGGCAGGACAAACAGCACAGGAAGCTTATGTGCCTCCAGGGACTACTGGTTTGAGATTTACACAATTTATATTCAATCCCCAATAAGCACCACTTTGCATCAGGCCAAGTGTACTCTGGAATTTCCTTCCAAGCTTTAAAAAAAAGTTAAAACAAGTGTTTGGTTGGTTGATTGGTTATTCAGTTCTCTTCACCTTGCAAACTCTGTAAGTGCTGTTGCAAAGGGTCCTGTATGGACGTATAGTGATCTGTAGGATCATGAATAATTTGAGCTAGAGGAGAGCTTAGTATGGATATCTTACAGAGGACAAATAGGAGGGGTTAGCTTCATTAAAATCTGAAGTCCCATCCTGTGGTGAAATTTGCTTTTTCTACCTCTCTGAGCATCTTCTAAGGCTGAAATATATGCTTGATGGGTGACTAAGTGAAAACTGAACATTGACATCATGGTATCTACAAAATGAGCATCACATCCCTGGATTAAAATTACATGTCGGTCACCGCTCAGGGGTACCTGATCACATCTAGTCTTCAACTCACTTCCTTTATTCCCTAGGGTCCTGAAGGGAAACTAGAAGAGATTGTACTTGTTTATATCCCTTCACTAATGAGTCTAAGCTTGGAGTTCCCTCCTTCGCCAATTTATGGAGAGCTGTGTAAAAAGTAAACCAATGGGAAGAAAAAAGTCTCAGGGGAGCCACTGACACCAAACATGAAAATCTCTGAATTCCTCAAAACACTTAATCCCAATGGCATACCAGATTTATGAAACCAGTTTAGGAGAATTCTTGAAACAGAGACGACATTTATAATGCTCCCCACTACAATTCCAGGCAAGCATATGGGCCATCCTAATTAGTAAACAAGTCTAACATGTGGTCACAAGGCAAGTTGTTTATTCTTTAAAAAATGTTAGATGATATTACAAACTACTAAAATCTAAGGGAACTTGACTACATTTACATTTTAAAAAATATGTCATCTATATTGTAGCAACACTAGTTGACCCAACCTGCAGAAACCTATAAAAGTTAAGATGAATTCTGTTGATATGGAGGTTAAGTTCTGGAACTACTTCAGCAAGAGACTTATTGTAGAGGGAGAACTGCAGGTGGTTCCATGAGAGACACGTGCATGTACCTGCAATGAGACCCAAACAAAGGACTTCGGTTTTATAAAATCTCAGGCCACAGAGAACTTTCCAGTAGTTTAAACAGAAAGGAAGAACGCTTTCTGACTCTATGTATTCCAAGCTGACATATTATAAATCTAGGCCTCTCTAAACCGATTTTCCTGATTTAACATGCGAGCCTAGCACTGAGATTTCCAATTTGTTCTATTTTTAATGCTGACATTACTATAACCTATTAAAGCCTTAAATTAGTAAGCTCAGAGAAGAAAATTTCAGAAACTTACTTTGAAGCCTTATACTTCTCCCTAATTGCTTGCTGAGGTCGATGGGGTATATCAAGGCATGCTTTATGTAACTCACTCAGGCAAGGCACAATTTCATTTAATGAATAGCCTGTAAATGCAGCAAGAGTTTCTGGCTAATCAAGACAAAAAGAAAAAAACTGCATCATATAACTTTATATCAGAAAGCTGAAGACAAATCTGAAATCAAGGAAGTTAATTACTTAGGAAGTATCCACATTCATTTCAAGAGAAACTGTAATCCTCCTTCAGTGACTTTAGAAATGAAATATTAGGAAGAACAGCCAGAGTTCTCAATTTGTTCATACTGTGTATTTATAATGCTCAATTTGGGGGTAGGTTACTTTTATGTATTCTGTCATGAGCAGGATTTTTACTGGTCCCTAAAGAGCCTCTTCTTATCTAAACACCCTATTTACATCTTACATATGAAAGATTCTTAGTGGATGCAGAATATATAATAATAAATAAGAATTCTAGAATATAAAAGTAGATACTCTACTTCTTTTAGCATAAAAGTGAGCCTTCAGAACCCAATCGAAGGGTCCGTTTCTAAACTCGCCTCTTTTTGGACCAAGAGGCAGCACTAATTGCTCCCTTTCCTCGAAAACTTGATGCAAATTTCTGACCATCCTAAACGGATCCAGATTGTTTTACACACATAGAACAAAAGTCAACAAATTTTGCCTGAAGTGCTCAATGCTTGCACCACAAGGACATTCCTGGCATAAGGTGGGCATTGAGGTTTCCAGGCCTGCTTCTTTTGAATAAGCATGCAAACACCATCTCCTTGCCTTCCTGCAATCTCTACCCCAAGGCCACTGAGTCAAAGCCATAAAAGCTGACCTGCAACACTCAGTGACATGTTGTCATCTGCTGGCAAGACAACCAGTTCCTTATTAAACTAACTTTCCCTCATGAGAGGCCAGTCCATACTAAGCCTTGAGAGTTACTGGACAGATTCTTAGATAGGCTTTGCATTTCGTGTAGAGAACTCATTGGAATCTTACCCAGAAGTGCCTGTTCACAGTATAGTTCGCCAGGCAATAAGCTGCTGCAGCTCTCAGTGAAGGGAGATATTTCAAGAATGGGTCAGCTTCCAACAGACTCAGTTCTGCTACATACTAAGCACAAGAGAGAAAATCCCAGTGGAATTAGAATCTGACTAAGGTTACAAGTAAACCTAGAAATGTGAAGGGAAAAAATTGTCTTATCTTTGTCCATCCTGTATCTAGTGATGTGTGGACAGAAACGGATGCTCAAAATATTCACTGGGTTAATAATTGCTATGCCTATCCATAACCAGAATAGCACTGGTGTTGTAGTACAGGCCAATATACAAGGATTTGGCCCACCTACACAGTATATATGATAGGTTACTTTTCTTGTCTTCTACTAGTGGGTACAGGTGTATACCAGTCACATAAAGTAGCAAAATACGACCGTATGAAGCTACGGATTTGTCAGGCAAATGCATGTAGTTCAGAGGCTAGAACAGTCCCTGCGAGATTAGAAGAAACATACTGGGAAATTTATACATAGATCCTCATTACTCTTTGCATAGCATATACATTCCAGATATGCTAGGATCACAGTGACTGGAAACCAAGTCTTCCAAACTAATACTTCAGTGCCTTCAACTAAAGTACACTAACCCCAGATGACCAAATAATGCTTTATTACTTCATAGTTAGGGTAAGATGAGAGCCAAATCAAACTGCATTTACTTTATTTCCATTCTGTTAACTAAGAAGAGGTATTTGCCTACATGTAGTCTGTATTTGACAAGGGAACGGTTTCCAAACTTAAACTTCTTTTAAGAGTTGGGTGATCAGATAACCCATGCCTACCAAACGTGATGGACAGTGATGTCTCATAACCAGAAATCATGATCCTAAAATTAGCTCTCTTCCATTGCTAAAAAAGTTTTTCTGGACCCAGGACAAAGAACTGATAAGGAAGGAAGAACTGACGGATGATGGGGAAAGGCTAATTTTATTCTCCTTGGTTCCCAAGTTCCTGGAAGTCAGGTAGCATACCTTGGCCAGATTCTCAGTTCTGATGCACACTCCTTGTCTCCTTAAGTACTGAAGGAGAAACTGGTTGGTGGTTGGCACTGTCAGATCAAAAGCTAGGACTTTCAGGAGCAGGTGTTCCATTCTTAACAGTTGTCGTTTCGTGTAAGTGTCATCAGTTATATAGACAAACTCATCTACTTCAGGTGGATATATTTCTTCATATTTCCTATGAAAGGTAAAGAGTTTTTCGGAAGTAAATCTTGGAAGCTGTGGAGCTCCTTCCTCTGCTATCACAACCATGCCTTTTGCATGGCCCTTGAAGACTTCTTTCCTCTGTATCCACATATCCACTTAAATATTACTAAATGGTACCGACCTTGAAAATATTCAGATCTTGATGCCAGAACAAGAGCATGAGTATTGCAAGGATATGTTGTACTTACTGCTAGGAGTAGTAACAGAGACAATTTCCAACTGAGAATTTTAGGTTGTGGCCTCTGATATGCTGAAAGATTCTGAATGACAGACATACAGATAAATTGCTCTTAATTCTATAAACCTCACTCATCTTGTGGAAAAGAATGTTATATTGAACACAAGCGTAGAATAAAAGCTCCTTAGATTGTAGATCTTTAAAAAGATCATGTTCAAAATAAATAAATAATAAAAATAAAAAGATCATGTTCAGAATTTTTCTCAATTGGATTAGCAAATGATGCTATGTATCCAAGAGTAAGATAATGATAGAATTTCATTATTATCAACTCTTTTGCTTTAGTTTCTGCTTTCTATGGGGGAATTTTGGCAAGTTTCTGGGCATTAATAAGTAGAATGTCCAAGACCAGAAGAATTGAAGACACTGCCATCTACCAACAGGTCACTGAATTTAAGGCAGTTCAGGCAGAAGCCAGCTCTTTTTGTACACAGTGATAGTTTATTCACTGGAACCAAATAAACTGTGTTACTACAGGTCATTTGCTAGATCGTGACGATGGCTTTTGTATAATCAAAATATTTTCTATAACCACAATCTTTTTGTATTAGAATGCAGTCAAAAGACCACACTGCAAAATAGTTAAACTGGATCTTGAATTTGAGCTGATGGTTATCTGTTCATGATATTGAACTTGTTGCTATAAATCTTAAACATCGGAATTGAAGAGTGAACACGTGTTAAGATTGCATGTTAAGATTCAGTTTCTCAGTAAATACTGCAAAAATGATACTTTATCAAGGGAGGCATGAGTAAGCCTTAATTATTGAGCATTTCTTCAACAAATGGGAAAGAAAATCAAGTGTTTTGACAGGCTGCAGTTTTACATTATTTAAGCTGAAAGAATACTTACGAAGCCAGAAGAATAGCTGCTGTTCCTACAAGCTGCAATTTCCCTCTCAGAACAGACATGCAAGAAAGAAACCTATCCAGGAAGTTGACAGCCAGGTACAGAGTCTCTGCTCGAAGCTTATACTCTTCGCCGACCTCAACCAGCCAGTCCACCAGAATTGTTCGCATGCTTTCTGTGATGTCTGGTTGCTTTCTCATGTAGTGTGCTTTGGGCCTGTGTCTTATCTGTTTGGGAAAAGAGTTCTAATACTTAAATAGTTGTATATCAGAAAGATCGCTCCATGGTACAGTGGCTATTTAACAAATAATCTCTGAGCAAAGGTTAGGAAGAAACTGATCAAGAGCCAAACACATCTTTACTATGTGGAAGAACGTATGAAATTCTGGTTCTGTAAGGCAATTAGGTAACAACAAATAACTTAAAGGAGGAGGGGCAGGGAATAGCAATATGGGTTATTCCTAAGAGTGAAATACTGAATACATAAACCCTTTGAGTTGTGGAGAAATAGTCCAAGTAATTGCTACTTGCCTCACAACTATTACTATTTTTTAAGATTTATTTACTTGGGGGGCAGGGAGGGAGAAAGAGAGAATCTCCACCAGACTCCCCACTGACTGAGGAGCCCAACACAGGGCTCCATCCCAAGGCCCTGAGATCATGACCTGAGCCGAAATCAAGATTTGGATGCTCAACTGACTGAGCCACCCAGGCACCCCACACCTATTCTTTTTCATAGATATTCCTACATTTGGATGCCATAAGAATGCTATTCACTAGTGGATTTGGCCAGAAGTTTATAGCTATCTTGTTATTAAGTGTTTTGAGTGCTAGAAATTGAAATAGAATTTGGGAAAACTCACTTCAGCTTCTCTAAGGTACTGATGAATTTCTTCAGCATATTCAGTCACATTTATCACATCTGTACCAAAATCTGATGCATCTTCAGACTGGGAATGGAGAGATGAATCTACCAGCATAGGGGAAACTGCAGGGGTTCAACATTATCAGGTAAGACATTCAGTTTAAAAATTCATTGCATTCACTAACCCTCCACAGGCAATTGTGAAAATAAGGCATTACTTCATGGTTTTCTCCTGCTAGTTACATGCTATTGAATGCTGCAGGCGATTATGAGTACAGAGTACCACCAGCCATAGGTGAGTCGGATTACCTGTGTTGAAATCCAGCAGGAAGTGAAGGTCTGACTTGAGTGTGCTGGTGTCTACCCCACACACATCCTCAAATGCCATCCCCTCTCTCCCAGTGCAGCTGTCTCTGTCTCCTTGCTCAGCCTCATCCATGTAGATATGAAATCCTTGTTTGGCTGGCACCTGGACCCTGCAGTCAGAGAACACTTTCTTTCCAGCTGGAGGGACGACATTTTCTGATCCAGAGAAGCACCGGATTGTTGTGATCCCCTGGAAGAGGATTAAGTTTTTTGTGAGAGGCCACCCTGAAGATAGTATAGGTGATATGAGCTTGTGTGACCCAAGCCAGCAAGCCAGAAAGATGCGAACAGGCTTAAATTGAAATATCTAGGTCTGCAATTTAATTTCAGAAAATGAAGCTTCTGAAATATGACTTCTCCCTTATCTTTATCTACATCTAACATTTGGGAAAAGAGCTACCTATAATTTGTCATCTTCCTCATATATCTATCAAAGGAAACTCAAGATTATAGAAAAAAAAAGAAACCATAGCTATCCTCCAAAATGAGGATAGGTATTGCATGGGTGAGTGGGTAGAGGGAGATTGTTAATTGGCTTTCATACTTCTAGCCTATAGGATTTTATAAGTACCTCTTGATATATAGTCACTGAGTTCCTACAGTCTTCCTCCTTAAACAGCTTTCAGTAAGTAAGTGCCTATAAAGTTTCCATTTTATACTCAGATATTTAGAAACATGATTGTTTTAGAAACTCCTACCATTAACTTCTCTTACAAAGCCATAGAATCTCTTGTATGACATAATGTCCCTTGAGGAAATCTATCAGAGATAAAAGTATGAGCACAGGTAGATGGTATTTAATGCTAAGAGGCTTGAAAGTTTGAAAGGGAGTGAGTGCATATTCAGATCAAATACCAAGTCCTGGAGCACTCTTTTAGATATTGAGGAAGAGTGGCCAATGAGCAAGGTGGAAAACCAAGAGAGTATGGTTCTCCAGGCCGAGCGAGAAGAAAGGATTTCAAGGAATAAAGAATAATCAAATGTGTCAAAGGCTGCTGGATTAGTCAAGTAAGGAATGGACAAAAAAAAGGAGTCAAAAGAGAATAAGAGAAGAATTAAAGACAAGAGAGTATTCGCTCAACAAATCTTCACAAGCTACCCTGGCCAAACACTGTTCGAAGCACTGAGAATACAGCAGTGAGCCTCAAATCCCAATCCTCATCCTGATGGGAGTTTATGATCTAGCAGGATAAACTCTCGAATTATTGGCTGTAAAATGAACAGTCACTGCTTTGTAGTTTAAAGGTTTTAAAGATGGAAAAAGAATACAATATATTTATATGCTTATGAGTTTGACCAGTAGACAAGGCTGAGAAAGGAGAGTTCTCAACATCCCTGAAGAAGCAAGAGGACATGAGGTATACTACATGTGTGAGAGTCACCCTGCCTGAGAGCAGGGAAGTGTAAGTCATGTAGCAGGGTGGGGATGGTAGGGTATATGGCACGTGGGAACGTGCAGAAATTCCCTTTTGGTTCCTTTTATATTTTTAAGATAACAGGATCACAAGGCCATCAACTGAGAGTAAGGAAGGAAGGTAGAGGTTTGGGAGGATTAAAAAGAAATCTATAAAACAGATTTCTGAGAAGTTGGTAAAGGAATAGAGCAGGGGAATGGAGAAGTAGTGCTAGGCAACATAAAAGGTTAACTAATAGTTCTGAATTTAAGTTAAGCCCGGGCTCACTGGGCAGAACTGATGATTCGTAAGAACCAGGTTTCAGATTTTCCGTTTTAAAAAAGTAAATATTGCTAAGCAAATTAAGTTTGTTAAAACCACTTTCACTTAATTTCACCCCCCTCCTCCGAAAGCTTTGAAGAGATCACTTTGGGTATTTTTCTCTCCACTGATCAGATGCCACCAAAAGGCAGATACCTTGAGTGGTCAGTGGATGAAGGGCTCTAATCTGGCCTCTACCCTTTTTTTTTTTCTTTCTTTCTTTCTTTCTTTCTGACCTTTCTTAAATCTTTGAAATTTTCTTACCTATTAAATGGGAAGAATTCTTGACCTACCTACTTCACTAGACTATTGCCAGCATGATTCCATTACAGGTGTAAAATATAAGCTTAAGGCATCATTCTGAGCGGCCTAATAACAGACTAAGGGAAACTTTTTTCTACCCCAAAATTCAGTCTTAAGGATCCAAATCCCTTGTTTTGCATTTTAGGTGTCTGATTTTGTTTCTAATCTATTCAGGGAGTCTATTCACCTACCTATGATGAGTCCAGCAAAAGCAACTAATATCTATTATCCATTTGCCCACCTGCCTTTTTTCACGGACTGGGGAGATGTCTACTTTCAAAACACACTTTCAGAAGTAATTTCATCTAGCCGTACCCAATCTGTAGTCTAACACCACTTGCAACGAACATAGTAAAGCATAGCAAATTCAGGTTTGCTTCAGGCACAGTCTAGATCAGTCTGAACGCCACTCTGCTCTGGAGGAACCCCCAGTTCCATAGTTTATTTTGGTGTGTTAACACTTGCTCTTGGCCCAGCACTTACATGGCTTTACATGTACTTAATTCAAATAGTTCCTAGACCTGTTTCCTTGATATTATTGGAAAAATAATAAATTATTCACTCTTTCTAGCTGAAAAAGGGGACCAAAGTCAGTGTCCCTACAGTCCAGATTCCAGGGCTGCAATACTCCAGGGTATTCTAGGTCCGACTCCAAGAGAAACCCACCTCCTACCATGACGTGATGGCCCTTGTCACTCATTACCTGGCCACAGGTCCTCCCGTACTGCCCATTCTCAGTTAGCACCCCTAGCACTGTTCTTTGCGGGGGATCCTGGCCGAGTTGGGCTCTGGTTATCATCTGACAGGCATCGGGACCTCGAGACACCGGAGCTAGGGCTACTCCACTCTTGGAGCTGCTGCGATGCATACCCTCCGTCGCCACAGAATGCAACTATTAGGTAAGGAAAAAGAGACAACCCAATGGTTAGTCCACGCTCTTCCATCATGGGCTCCAAGCATGCAATGAATGTCTAGGAGGGAGAACACTAAAGCGTATCATCTTCTCTGCAATTGTTACTGCTGAAAGGAAGGGCAAGAGCCACGCTGCAAGGGATCCAAGCGCCTTTGAACCCAAACAGCGATTTGAATCTCTCAAGGCTTTCTTCTAAGACCTGACTGAGGCTGGAGGAAGAGATTAATCTTGACAACCTCCAAGCAAGGATACGGAGTCCGGCGTTCACTGGGGAGCCTACAGCTACAAGCCCGAGTCTTCGCCCACCGCGGCGGTGCTTCTCTCATCCTTTCTACCCGCCCCCCCCCCCACCTCCTTGCAAACAAAAGACCCGGTGTATACATCACTGCGGGAAGGTACGTCCCCTTCCCAAATGACAAGCAGGGTCCTCCTCCGCGGCCCTCCTTCCACCAGACACAAGGCCCCAACCCCCGACTGGAACTACCGCGGGCCTCGCTCCCCTCCGCTTGGCGTCTTTACATGAGTCTCCGACAATTAGCAAGTGCACACGAGGGCCGGGGCTGCGGGGCCGCCGGAGGGGGCGGGGACGCGGCGCCGACACGTGCCAGCGGGGGCGCCGGGCTCCCAGCGGCGGTGGCCGCGGCGCTCAGCTAATCACCTCCCCCGCGTCTGTTGAACCCGCCAATCGGCGGCGCGGCCAGGCCTCGCGGGGCCGCTTCCATGCCAACCGCAGCGGGCGGGCGCGCCCCGGGGCCGCCTCGCCATGACGACCCCCTCACCCGACGCGCTGCGGGCCGCGGCGCCGCGCCCCCGGGGGCTCAGGGCCGGGCGGGGCCAACGGGCGGCGGCCCCGGCTCCCCCTGCGCGGGGCGGGGCGGGGCGGGGCGGGGCGGGGCAGGGGGGCGCCGTCGGCACACGCGCGCTCCTGGAGGCCGCCGCCGGGCGGGGAGGGAGGCGGCCGCCCCGCGACGGCCCGGGCTCTGGAAGGGGCTCCCCCGGGCCGGTTCCCCCAACAGCCCTAACGTCTCCCCGGCCCCGGCGCCGGCGCCGGCCCCCGCCCCCCGCCCCCCGGCCCGCTCCTGAGAACCTTGGCTCAGGAGGGCGACGCGGGGCCCTCGGGGCTGCGCAGGCCGCGCTCGCTCCCGGCCGCGGCTCACACCTGCGCCCCCAGGGCGGCCGAGCAGCCGCGCCGCGGCCCCCGCCCCGAGCCCGCGCCTCCCGGTCGGCGGCGGCGCCTCGGCCCCGCCCATCCTGGGCCCTCGTGCGCCCGAGGCCGCCCCTGGCCGGCGCGATGCAGTGCGTGGGAGGCCGCCGCCGCCACAGGCCTCCGCACGGTTCCGGCGGGCGAGGCGTGAAGCGGGCCGGGGCAGCGAGGTGGGCCCGGAAGGGGAAGGAACGCGGGCGGCAGCGCCGGGCCGGGCCGGGCCGGGCCGGGTCGTCGAGGGGGCGGCGGCGGCCGTGGGGGCCTGGCGGCGGCCCGGCCTCGTGAGCAGGGGGACCCCGCGGCCCCGGGTGCGCAGACGGCGCAGGGCCTCGTGGTCAAATAATCGTCGTTACGGTTTCATGAATGTGTGTGTACACACGCAATACATTGCATGCGCGCTCTGCGTTTTGTTTTCTGAGTCTTCTTAAAACACGCATTCCTAAGTTTCTAAAGCAGACCCCCAAAGGCCGTTTAAATGTCCACTCTAAGGAATGGTTAGTTACCGCCTTCTTCCTGATTCCGAATGGAAATGATTGTCAATCTTACCCCCCCCCCCCCCAAAATCTTAAGTGTTCTTCATTAGTGAGCTTGGGATGCCGTTATTTCATGGGAAAATGGAAGTATTCTACAGAAAGTGCGATGAAAGCGTCTGATCAGTTAGCTGTCAAGGAAGTTGGCAAGCATCTTAGAAATCAGTGCCAAGTGCTGGAGGAGCACAGAAATTGATCTTGCTTAGGATGAAACTAACTTTTATCACGTTTATCACGTCTTGACCTCAGTGGGGAGCAGCAGTCCTCCTGCACCCCGGAATTCCTGTGCCTTTGAAATTGAAGGCAACACAGGGTCCCCGGTAACATCCTGATTTTGGCAACAGAGGAGTCAGGTGCAGGCAGCGACCAAAAGCTCTGCTTCGCAGGGTGCCTCTGCCTAATGGAAGAAAAGCAGCTTTCTGCACTCGCCCGGCAGGGGTTTTGGAAGTCTTCCAAGAGCCCTCCCCACCTGGCGACACTGTTGTGGCTTCTGAGGACGATGAAGGCCTCAAGTGGTGAGCTCCATCAGGGAGGGAGCAAGTCTGGCCTAGAGCCTTGGTGGCCTTGGCAGGTTCAAGAATTCTCTGCATTCATGTGACCCAACATTCCACTACGTCCTTTTTGATCTGGTTTCCTCAACAAAAAAATGATGGGAAACCCCACTCTGCCTTTCTTCCGAAACAAAGGAGCTAGTGCAATGTTTGTTACTGCACCTGTGGTTTTGGTTCTCTTCTCTGTGCTTGAAGCTTGAGCAGGGAAGGGGAAAGGGTAGCCCTGGGTTCCTGCAGAGGCAGCAGAGGCAGCCGGCTGAAGTTCAGTGTTCCGACCTTAACCTAGTCAGGACGAGAAGACCAGGCTACTAAGGTGTATAGTCTCACTCAGCTGTCTTGAGTCTGAAAACTACCTTTAAAAAAGAAAATAACTTTTTTAACAAGATGAGATCCTACCATCATTTCATAGTTCTTTTCCCTTAATACATATGAAATATTATCACTACATCTTACTATCCTCTCCTTCCACTTTGTTAAACTTGGCAAAGGAAAGTGATAATGGCTTATTTTACTGTGCTATCTTAGAAGTATTAAATCATTGCAGTCCTCCGGTCAGATCTTAAATTGGAGAGTAATTCAGATGAACTGATATTTATATATATGTTTATGTGTATGCATATAAATCCAAATATTTGTATAACATGCAATATTATGGCTTTCTTAAGTATTTGAACAAGTAAAGATGTATGTCATAAAAAACAAACAACTGATAAATAGGTGCACAATTTTCATTAAACATTTAAACGAGAAACAGCCTTATCATTTAGAAAAATAGCAGAGAGGATAGAACAGACTTTCTCATAGACTGTGCACTTTTAGTGAGCTGCACAGGTTTAATTTAGCTGTTACAGCAAAATCAGGATTAGAACTCAAAGGTCAATTTTAAATCTCTGCATGTTAAGGTATTGAGAAGTGAACCATACATTTAATTATAAATCTTTAATGTCTAAAATATTTGGGGAAAGTTACCGATATAACACTTTCTTAGCTTAAAAACAACGGGTCGGCACTTCTGCCTGATATTCCGTACTCAGCTAGCTTTGACACTGGGATTAATTTCCGTAATGAGGATGACAGCTGAATTCTTTACTAGGAATTTTGAAAACCCAAGGGTCCTGTTAAAATCACTTCCTCTCCCCTCTAAATTACAATTCAAAGACAATCTTTTCTGTTTGCCAGTAATTACCTGGCATTTCAGAAGCTGTTATTACTTCTATTACATTTGCTCATGGTAGCTAGTAATTAACCTCCTGTTCAAACATTTCAGTTTTCATTAATTTGTATGAAATCAAGTTGATTTTCAGCATAAGGCTGAAAAAAAGAGATGAAAAAGTAGAAGAGCACCCTTTTTTTCCCCAGGACTGAGGTCTGTTTAGGGACGTATTTTGCCTGTTTGTGGGCATACCACTGCCATTCTATATATTTAATATCAGAAAATAGCTACATAGTAAGGTGAGGGACAGATGTTGGGGCTGGTGGGCAATTTGTGACATTTTAGCCCATAGTTCCAGGGAAGATGACCAAAGGATCAAGGAAGTCCAATTTGAGAAGCAACCCCAAATATATAACCTTAGGAAGCCTATAGCCTCAGATGGTACGAAGTGGATCCCTTCATACGCAAGAATAACCAAAGTCTACTATTCATTCACTCATTTACAAATATTTTTTGAGTATCCATTTTGTACTAGGGAGTAGCTTGGGTATAGAACAGCAATTAAAAAGGATTCCTGCCCTCAAGGAGCTTTTTATTCCAGGCAATGAGATGGTGAACAGATAGTTATGGTGCAGCATAATTAGTGTTTATTTCACCATGGGGGACATAGATGTATAAACAGGGAGCAGTTGGAGCTTAGAGAAAAGGAATAATGCATTCTGTGGAGATTTGGAAGCAGTATCTAGAACTGACAATAAAGATGATTAGAGTAAAAAAAAAATTGGCAGGGCAGATGGCATAGTCTACATATATCCTAGAAAGGGGGAGCCCAAAGAACAAGAATTTTCAGCTGTGTTTATCCAGTACCTTCCAAGAGAGAGCAATAAACTGTGATGTCCAAAAATATCCCTCAAGTATGTCTCTCCTGGCTCTGGGACAGACTCCACAGCAACTATCTCATGAAGTCAACCTCCCCAGGAACTTGGGTAAAAGGGAGAAGGTTCTGGTGATTCTAGTCACCAAGACACAGTCCTTAATAATGTGCACAATTAAAATCAGATACCTGTGAGTGCAGAGGTGGGTTCTCAGACAGTATCCTCTCCAAGACTCTGCATCAAGAGAGAAAATAAGTTTCAGGGGGATGATGGAGCCATTGTAGTTTAAATCATTAGTTGCCAGATCTTTAGTGAAAATCTGTTAGAAGAAGTCAAGAACCTGGATTTTGCACAGTCTTTCATAGGTCTAAAATTCATTTGGTAACTCATGTTAATATGAGGTCATTGCATCCTTAAAGTTAGCTGTCATTTACTGGTTATGTCCTTTGATTAACAGCCCTATTTATACCAGTTTTTCTGTGAAAATCAATTAATTATTGTACCATCAGTTCTGTGACACAGTGGATTACACAAAATAGGTTTCCTGTGTTTCATGTCTATCTCTGTCTCAGTCTCTAATTTGAAAATGTTATAAAATTTCCTTGTCAGCTGCCTGTGTCTTTTATTTTTCAGATAAATACTGTATCTGAGGACAGGCTCATGCCCTGTTAACTCCATCAGCCATTTAGTAATATTGTCTGCTTGTTAATATTTTTGTTAATTAAATCCTACTGCCACTAAATCACAGAATATTTATAAAACTTGTTTTGTATCGACTCAGTCCTTTTATTGTTCATCTATAATAGTATCAATGGTCACAGGAAATGACATTAGTTCCTACTGTAAACTTTGTTAGAAAAACAAGGTTTTCCATGCTAGAGACAAAAAAACAAACAAAAAATGCAAACCTTATTGCCGAACTATTAAAACATTTTGATTACTATAAGAACTATCTAGCCTTAAGAATTTATATAGTCCTCACTTGTGAAAATTCTATCTGGGTAGAAGAAATCTCAAATGCATAAAACTTTTCCTATAGCAACAATGAGTCATCAAGTTGTCTGCACGTATATGTGTTCTTTTTTAGGCATTTGATATATTTTCTGACTCAATGAGGCAGCTTGGTGGTTTGTTCATATTTACCAAAATTGTTTATTATCATTAATGAACCATTTATCTAGTCAGCAGGCAGTCAAAACCACTGTATCCATCTGAAGTGCATTGTGTTCTGTATATGAAGAGCACAACACATTTTAGTTGTGAGAGACATAGGGGTTACATAAATGAGTAAGAAACAGTCTTACTTAAATTAAGTTCAGGCTTATAGAAGAAGAAATACACACAAATGATTTGCCACAAGATAGAGTAAGGCTATTGTCTAAGAAGTCCAAAGGAAGTTCTGGCTAAAATCCAGGTACATTTTCAGTTAATTAAGGTTTCTTAAAGATGGCCTTTTGTGTTTAGTCTTGAAATTTGAATATGGTTTTGGATAGGCCTCGTTTGGGGAGTCTATTTCAATAAGAGGGAGAATTCTGTGTAAGTAACAACAGGAAGACATTGCAAAATATAATCTGGGGAATGCTGATGGTTCTGTCAACTGAGGTTATACTATACGGTATAGTTTGATGATAGTGGACAGTTCAGAACATTGAGATAGGGCAGCCCGGGTGGCTCAGTGGTTTAGTGCCACCTTCGGCCCAGGGCCTGACCCTGGAGACCTGGGATCGAGTCCCACGTCGGGCTCCCCGCATGGAGCCTGCTTCTTCCTCTGCCCGTGTCTCTGCCTCTCTCTCTCTCTCTCTCTCATGAATAAATAAATAAAATCTTTAAAAAAATAAAAAGAACATTGAGATAACATCTTGTAGAGTCCTGAATTCCAGAGTAAGGAGTTTGCTGTGGAACATTTGAACAGAGAAATGATGGTGTTAGAACTATATTTATAGGAAAACAATCTGAGACCAATGAATAGCTCAATATTTTAGCTAGGAGATGCTTTGGAAAACAATTGCTAGAGGAAATGAGGACCTGAGTCAGGACCATGATGTGGGAACATAAAAGAAAAAAGACTCAAGAAAGCCATAATGACCATGGAGTTTACATGACTTAGCAACTGATTGTATGTTGGGTTTGAAGAAGATGCGGGCAAATAATTTTACACTTTCTAGGTCAGGTTGATGGAGAAATAGCAGGGTGGACAGAATAAGATACAATGCCAGATTAACTGGATTCAGAGAAAGAAGGATGTGAAGAATGAGTTTAATTTTGGACATCATAATGAAAGGAGTCTTTTCTAATAACTGTCCAGAACCACTACTGTTTCCCTCTACCTCCAACCCTGTGTATGTATGAGTTATGATGGTGTTGAATATTGTAGTTGTTTTCAAGGGTTGATGATGGGATTGGAGGTAGAGGTAGATAGTAACACAGTTTTCAATCGTTGATCTAGTATTCCCAGCAAAAAGTAATTATTAGTATTTAGATACTTATTCCAGGAAAAACCAGGAAGAATAAAAGATCAAAAGCTTCCTATCTCCTGTTTCAGGATCCCACTATTCTATTCAAGAGGTCCTCTTCCAGGACCATAAGCTCCTTGAATTCAGGGACTGAATCTTCTTTGTAAGATCATTTCCTGCACAGTGCCCAGAACACAGCAGGCACTTAGTAAATGTTTGTTGATTGAATAACTGAGTCATAAGATTTACTTTACACTTGTTGCATCAATGAGCCAATAGTGACCCCTGTATATTGGCCCTATGTTGTCTATAGCAGGCCAGGACCATTCCCTCAAAAGTCTATTAGCACCAAACTCGAATTCTGGCACATGCAATTATTTTAAATGTTTTTTAAATATTTGGAGCCTGTCTGCTTTACATATCCCATTAAACTGCACCCAACATCTGTTAGCCTTAGATAAACAAGCCCTGGGATTATTAAAGCCCCCAAGTCACTGCTGCCATTCCAGCTGTCTGACTGAGAGACTCCCCCTTTATGCTGCAGAGTGATATCACCTAGGCAAGTAACCTCCCATCTCTGATTCCTCTCTCCCACCAGAGTTCCCTTGCTTTCTTCTACTCTTGGGTGGTGGCCCCACGCCACTGTCTCTGGAAGGTTTCATAGTTGGAGAAACCTTTCCCATCCACTCCTCTACCCCCCATTCCCCATGCAAACCTCTCAAAACACACCCAAATGAAGCTTATTGTGTGCTACTGCCACCTTGTGGTCATATCTTTTCCCCTGATGGGCTCCCAAGTCCCTGAACCCACCATACTGTAGGTGTACAAGGAGGGAAACATTAATTTCTTTAAACTGCTTTCTCAAGACTGTATGGGATCTTTTTTTCTCCCTTTTAGTAAGTTCAGACTTGGGCACTTACTGAAAAAAATTCTTAGACCTGGCAAGCAAGATGAATCCTTGGAAGTCATTTCATTAATCCTTGCCCTATATAGGTAAGGACACTTGGGTTCAGACTTCTCTTTCAAAATTCAACTCCTGAAAGTGAAGTTACAGAAATTAACAACCATGAATCCTAAATCCAGGGCTTATACCAAGGAAGTGATCATAAATAGCTTCAAAAATGGCAATAATCTGAATAAGTATTATGTATATAGCCATGTAAAATAATGCAGATTTTTTAAAAAAGATTTATTTATTTATTCATGATAGACATAGAGAGAGGCAGAGACACAGGCAGAGGGAGAAGCAGGCTCCACGCCGGGAGCCGGACACGGGACTCGATCCCAGGTGTCCAGGATCGTGCCCTGGGCCAAAGGCAGGTGCCAAACCGCTGAGCCACCCAGGGATCCCCAATGCAGATTTTTAAAATAGCATACAGAAATGTTCATAATATATTTTATGACATAAGGTAAAAACTAGTAAGTTTAGCATGTTGCATTTTTGTTTGAAATTTTTATGTGCTTAGAAAAAGCACCAAGGGGGCGCCTGGGTGGCTCAGTTGGTTAAGCATCTGCCTTTGGCTCAGGTCATGATCTAGGGTTCTGGGATTGAGCCCTGCGTCTGGATCCCTGTATCTGGCTCCCTGTTTCTCCTTCTCTGTCTGCCCCTTCCCCTGTTTGGCTTGCTCTCTCTAATAAATAAATTAAAATCTTTTTTAAAAAGCACCAATAACACATACCAAATATTAAGTAGTTATCTGTGTATCATAGGATTATAGTTTAATTCATTTGGTTTCTCTATATTTCTGTTTCCTGTCATAAACAATACTAATCGCTCAATAAGAAAAAAAGACATTATTAAAGAGGTAAATTATCATGGCAAATTACAGGATTAGACCAACAGTACTGTCCAATAAAACTCTACAGTGATGGAAATGTTTTCTATCTGCACTGTCCAGTATGATGAGTGGTCAGATGTAGCTATTGAGCATTTGATTTGTCAGTGAGACTGAAGAACTGAATTTTTAATTTAATTTACATAGACACATGCAGTTACCATATTGGCCAAGGCAGTATAAAATATTTGGTGGTTGGGAGCAGTCACAGTGCATTAAATAGACTCATTCTACAGTATTTGCAAATATGAATGGTTTTCTTGACTAGCTTAAGTTGTATTTCTTCTATAGGTTATTCTTGTATTTCACATACCTTGGGATAAAGTGCACCAACAAATAATGAGATGAGACCACGTAATCATTATTGAGAAACATTGAGTTCATGCAGTTTATAAAGAAGACCCATTTATAAATGAACAAGGAGAGTTTATCCAGAAATTACATGTTCCTTGTTAAAAACGACATGCTTATCCTTCTTCCGAGTCAGGCAATTGTTCGGAGATAGAACTGGAACAACTGAAAGATCAGTTCAGATCCTGTTAATCTGGTGAACTAATCAAACTTTCTTTAATTTTATAGATATAACTATTTACTTAGGTTTGCTGAATGCTGGTGTAACAGTTCGTGTAACTTAAAGCTTAAGCTTCATTTTTGTACTCAAGTTCAATACTCTCTTTCCCTAATTTAAGAATTCATACTCTCAATTCATACTCTCCTTCCCTACTTTAAGAATTCACTTTTGTGACTAATACCAGTGTTTGTGAAGTCTTAATCTCTTCACCAACACCTTATCAGCACCCAAGATCTGTCCTTATTTGGGATCTATTGTTTTGTTTCTTGCTTCCTAACTGAGGAGACATTTTATCTATAGGAACAGAACACACTTCTGTTTTCCAGAAAATAAGTAGTTAATTTATGCAGCAGCCTCATGCTCACAATTCTACTTCTTGATATTGCTGGAAACAAATAATTTTTATCATGGGTTCCCTTGATTGTGGGGTTGATTTTTTATAAATTCCATAGTGGTTCCCCTCATGTTCATGTACTTGATAAAGCATTTAAATCACTATACTGATTAAAAATTCTAGAGATGTGCTGGGAATACATTTGGAACGTTATTAAGATGTGTTTTTTGGCTACAAATTTTCTTGGAGAAATCTTTTTAATTACAATGAACATAGAAGATATACAGCTATAATTATGAGTTTCTTTGGATTTCAAATCCAAGATAATTCATTTAGAACAAATTACAAATTTTTACTGAAGATGGCAGAAACAGTTGCTAAAAAAGAAGAGAAATGGAAAGTTTGTAATTTAGGGTGGAGGGAAGGAAAGGCAGCTAGTAAGATAGAGAGATCAGTCTACCAGCATGTTGCTGTGCCAATTCTTTGGGAAAATAATCAAAAACTTATTTACCCAGTAAATGAAAACAAGTTCAAATAAACAGTGGTGAAGTTATATGTACTTTATAAATGAGATTTGGCAATAAGAGAATACTCTGAGCAATATCTGGGGTGATGAAAATAACAGATACTTTGTTTCTGTTTGCTTGCTTTGAAACCACAGTCAATATTTTATCCCACTGGAATTGAACCATTTTTAAGTTGTCTTTGTTTTGTAAAAAGTTAGCTTTTGATCCTCTTACTAAAGGAATATGGGGGGGGGGTCCAATTTTTTGTTGGTAAATCAAGAGGAATAGCCAATATGGAAACTTCTTTTCTGTTGATTTCAAGCAAAGACCAAAGCAATATTGAGGGAGAAACACTCGACAAGAATTGAATCCCAGAGGGAGAAATAAAGGAGAGAAGCTTCTGAATCCGGGAGGAATAGGCAAGCCATGTTCCCCACATACATTGCTCTGCCTTAACTGCCAGTGTTGACAAACTTTAATCTGTTGAGGATTAACCATCCATCTGTCAGTTCAACAGTAGCAGTGCTTTTTATGCAATGAGTAAAATGGAAATTCTAACACATAGAAATGAATTAATAATCTGTAGCAATGTATACAAGAGTGTTTCAGGGTAGAATGGATTTAAACATAGTGTTTAAAATTTTATTTAAGTCATTAATCAGAAAGACTTAATCATTTTTTCTATAAACTATATTTCACCTTAATTTTCTACTTTGAAACTGCACTTTTGGGCAGTTACATAGATGCAAAATTTTTTTTTTTTGATGCAAAATTGAACACCAGTTTGTTTCTGACCATTATGTTCCTTTGGGGGGAAAAATGTATATTGCATGTTATCTGGGAAATTTTGTAATTTAAGAATTGAAATCTATTATATTCTATATGTGTATTAAATAGGAACTATTTTGCTGTTATTAAATACTGTTTTTCAGAACTAAAATAAGCATAAGCCTCCCCAAATTTTGATTTCCATGATGCTTCTAAAATACCCTCAAATCTAGCTTCTACTACTATCTTTGATGTGTTTAGTTTATATGTAGACCTTTTAAAAAGTTTGGATGAGGGATCCCTGGGTGGCGCAGTGGTTTGGTGCCTGCCTTTGGCCCAGGGCGCGATCCTGGAGACCCGGGATCGAGTCCCACATCGGGCTCCCGGTACATGGAGCCTGCTTCTTCCTCTGCCTGTGTCTCTGCCTCTCTTTCTCTCTCTCTGTGTGACTATCATAAAAAAATAAATAAATAAATAAAATAAAATAAAAAAGTTTGGATGAGAGGTGCCTGGGTGGCTCAGTTTGTTATCTCAGGGTCCTGGGGTTGGTCCCCAGGTGGAGCCCTGGTTGGGCTCCACGCTCAGAGCCCAGTCGGCTTGAGATTCTCTCTCTTCCTCTCCTGGTCTCTCTGGCCAGAATTAGCTGTGGATATTAAAGACATGATAGAGCACCCAAGGCCAGTGTTCTAACCGGAATTTTATTTTATTTACGTTTTATTTAAGATTTTATTTATTTGAGAGAGAGCACAAGTGGGGTTAGGGGGAGGAGAAGGACAGAGGGAGAAGCAGACTCCAATGAGCAAGGAGCCCGATGTGAGTCTCTGTCCCAGGACCGAGATCATGACCTGAGCTGAAGGCAGATGCTTAATGGGCTGGCCACCCTTAATGGGCAAGAGCGCCTGTGGTTGCACCTAGGCGCTCTTGCAACCACAATTCTAGTGCAACCATGTCCTCTATGAGAACAGGACTCTAGGGTTGTTGGTTCTTCACTTTTTGGGCTCCTTGCCTCCGGTTGTCCTTCCTCCTCCAGCAGCTTCAGGCTGTAGCTCTCTGCTGCCCCCTGCTGATCTCCCTGTAGTGCTTAGAATGTTTTTGGTAAAATTTAGAACACTTTTGCAACCTCACAAAATATGTATTTTTTTTAACTTTAAGTTTATGAGGATGTTATTTCTGAAACCAGATCCTGTTTTCTTCGTCAGTCTCAAATTGTGCATTTTTTTCTTTTATTTATTCGACATTATTGAGCTGCTGTGTTGTGCCAGAAGCTGTTACTGGGACAAGGATAGCATAGTAAGACAGAATAGGCAAAGTTCTTGCTGTCGAGGCCTTTACTTTTCATTCCGGAAAACAAAAACAGATAACTATATAATGAGAACAATAAGTGCTAGGAAGAAAATCTAAAACAGGGTGAGAGATGAAAAAGAGGAGAATCCACCTTTTATAGGGTGGCCTGGAAAGACTTCTGATGAGGTGACATTATCAGCAGAGATCTGAATAAAGAACAAACCCTTGGCTATCTAGAAACAGCTCTAGGCAGAGGAACCTGCAAGTATAGAGACCCTGAGAGGGAACCTGCTGGGCACCTGCGTTAGTTTGCTAGGGCTGGGGGGCTGAAACAACAAAAATTCATTTTCTCCTAGTCCCGGAAGTCTGAGATCAAGGTGCAGGCAGGTTTGCTGTCTCCTGAGAGATGTCCATGTTCTCCCTGTATCCTCACATAGCCTTTTTGGCATGCATGCACTCCTGTAGTTTCTCCTTCTTTTTATAGGGCTAACCGGTTGAATTAAGGCTTCATCTTTATAATGACATTGAACCAAAATTACCTTTTCAAAGTCCTTCTCTCCGAATATAGTCACATGCTGGGTTAGCGCTTCAACATACGAATTTTAGGGGGACACAACTCAGTTCATACAGAGCGTTTGAGAAATAATGATGCCAGAAAAAAAAATATGTATCAGCATTGCCATCCAAAAAAAGGACATTTGATTTATTACAGCTCATGTTCATGTGTTTATTTAGGAATTTTTGATTAAGCATTTGCTCTGTGTGAGATACTATGTTTAGGACTGGGAGATACAGTCTTGGTCTTAAACACGAAGAAATTGCTGGGGAGTGGGAGATGTGGTGCCAACACACTGAGTACTGTAAGACATCAGGTAAGTGTGACTCACAAGAAGAAGAGATTGGGTCAGTTTTTAATTTGATATCCTTAACCTTGCCTTTGTTTTGTTTTCTTTCTTACACTGCTCTTTTTCATGGAATTATTGTTTAGTTATACTCATTGCAGAATAAGAACAGTTTTACTTGTCCTGATCAGAAACACTTTTCAGAAGAAAGACATTTTATTTTTATCCCTAGAGCCTTTTTTAAAAAAGATTTTATTTATTTATTTATTTATTTATTTATTTATTTATTTGAGAGAGAGAGAGAGAGAGAGAGCCAGAGAGCCCGATACAGGACTCCTGGAATCATGACCTGATCCGAAGGCAGATGCCTAACCAATTGAGCCACCCAGGTACCCCTCCCTAGAGAGCCTTTAGAAGAAATTTTGTTGCCTTGATACTTATTTTATCAGCATCATTTTCTTTGGAGCAAGATGTGTACTATTTCATAACCCATTTTGGTTATCCACGGTGGTAGAACAAGCCACACCAGAACCTAGTGACTTAAAACAACAAGATTTATTTTGCTCTCAAATCTACAACTTGGGCAGGGCTGTACTTGGTGTTGGCTGGAACGGCTCAAAAGCTGGACTCATCTGATGGTTCCTTCACTCACATACCTGGCAGGTAATGCTAGCTGTTGTTTGGGACCTTAGCTGAGCTGTTGGCCAAAAGAGCATACGTGCAAGGCCTCTTTGCATGGGTTGAGCTTCTTCACAACGTGGTGACTGGTTCAAAGAGAGGTTAGAGATAGAGACAGAAACCAGGCAAAGACTATGTCACCTTTCTAGTTAGCCTCAGAAGCCCCACAGTGTCACTTTCATAACATTTTATGTATGAAAAGTGAGTCACTTAGGTTGGTCCATATTCAGAAGGAGGGGAATTAGATTCTATCTTTGGGAAAAGTGTCAGAGAATGTATGACTGTGTTTTAAAACTACCACCCCATGTACATGTTAAACAGCAGAGACAATTTCTGGGACTTTGATGACTGAAAAGTCCTCCCCCAAGGTGTGATAAGGAGTATCAAAGTCAAAACTAGCGCAGAAGATGAATAAATACTATCTGAGTTAGAATATAAGGCAAGTTTTTTGTGAAGCATGTTTTGTTTGTTTTGTGTTTTTGCAAAATTAGTCCTCAAAGAAAAGGGAGTTACTGAATATTCAAAGTCCTTTTAAAAACTCTCATATGATGGGGTGGTATTCTTTCAATTACTCTAGTTAAATTACAGAAAGCTATTTATAAAGACGCGTTAACCTGGAAAGGTCTGAAGCGATGTTGTATTGGGAGTTTTCTAAGGTCTTCTAATGGAACCAGGAAATGGAGACAAAGGCTTTTAGTACAGACCTAGTCATTATTGCAGTCAGGACCTTCTGATTTTAAGTGTTGGCATGTGGATGTAAAGAGATGACCAAGATCACGTTTTTTAAAAGCAACTTAATAAGTTGTTTATCTTGTGGAAATAACAAACATGATAATGAAAAACAACCTTCTTACTACTTAAAAATTGGCTGTTTTGCCGAGGATAAAATTCCCAACTATAGCATCAGATGCCAATTCAGTTTTTATCTCCACTTAAAGATTGTTTTATTTCAATGGACCTACAGCTGGGAAACTGTTAGGTGGCTTAGAAAGTGATTCTTCTGAAGGTGACGACTCGTGTCAAAATGTAAGTAAAGAATTTGAGCAAAATTGTTTCTGAAATGAGAATATTTCTCTTTTTTTATGCTTTTATTTATTTACTGATGAGAGACACACAGAGGCAGAGACACAGGCAGAGGGAGAAGCAGGCTCCCTGTGGGGAGCCTGATGTGGGACTTGATTCCAGGACCCTGGGATCACACTCTGAGCTGAAGGCAGACGCTCAACCACTGAGCGACCCAGGTGCCCCAATGAGAATATTTCTAAAGGGACATATTTTATAAGATTATTTTAGATATGATTATGTAACCAAATTCATTATTACATAGTTCAAGTAAACATTGACTATCTTAATTAACTTCCATTATGCTTATATATTCATGTTAACCAAAAAGCTTCTCTGTACCTTTTCATTATGAAGACAGAGGATCAGCTCACATTTACGGTGGTTTCTTTTTAATCAACATATAGATTTTTAAATATTAACACTCATTAATTTATTATTTTCAAATCCATAAATAAACACATAGTCTGTGTTTTTGCTAAATGGATTTTTTATTATTTTTTTAAAGATTTATTTATTTATTTATTCATGATAGACAGAGAGAGAGAGAGGCAGAGACACAGGCAGAGGGAGAAGCAGACTCCATGCAGGAAGCCCCACGTGGGACTTGATCCCGGGACCCCAGGACCGAGCCCCAGGCCAAAGGCAGGCGCCAAACCGCTGAGCCACCCAGGGATCCCCAGCTAAATGGATTTAACTTCACTTTGATATTATGTGAGCACTAATACATATTTTTATGGAGTAAAGTCATTATCAATATGATTAATCTTTGAACATAAGCAATCCAATACAGTACCGTATATATAAAGGCCCATTCAACACAGAGTTCCCTGAAGTAATTCAGGTCTAATCGATGGGCAGCTCCGGTGGCCCAGCGGTTTAGCGCCGCCTTCAGCCCAGGGTGTGATCCCGGAGACCTGGATCCAGTCCCATGTCGGGCTCCCTGCATGGAGCCTGCTTCTCCCTCTGCCTGTGTCTCTGCCTCTCTCTTTCTCTCTGTGTCTGTTATGAATGAATAAATAAAATCTTTAAAAAATAATAATAATAATAAAAGAAGGTCTAATTGAGATTGTCCCAGTGAGCAGCACAAAAAAGTGATAGGACCTTTGGCAGAGAAGGCTCTCTTCTCAGTCTCTGAGGGGATGAGAGCCTGACAGTAGATGTGCTAGGCCATGTTCAGAGCTGGAAAGGCCTGGATCCAGCACATACTCTCATCTGTTGGAAGAGATCTAGGGTTCACGCATCTATGCAAAGTCAGGTAACAGCATAAGCTCCTCTGTGTAGACTGACATTTTCTTACACTGAATTAAATAGGGTTATTATACATTGTATGCATTTTAATAATGTATATTATTCTGTATCTATTATAATGGCGTTAAGGAGAAATATTAATTTTTTCTTTTCCATCATAATCTTAGACTTTTTTTTTAAGTACACCTTTTGGCTTATAGGTAGTAGTTATATCTCATGTTTCATTTGTCCAGTACTTGGATTCTTGAGATGTCAGGCCAACATGGGATACTTGGATTCTTGAGATGTCAGGCCAACATGGGGTTGTTCTCCACCATGCCCAGAATGTTAGGAAGAGGAGGAGCTCAACAGCCTCTGTAGAGTGATAAAGGCAGTTACTTGTTTCTAAAGAGTTTATTTATTCATTTAGAGAGAGATAGAGAGTGGGGGAATGGCAGAGGGAACCGGAGAGAAAGAATCTCAAGCCGACTCAACACTGAGTGTGGAACTCAGGGCAAGGCTCAATCTCATGACCCTGAGACTGTGCTCTGAGCCAAAATCAAGAGTCAGACACTTAACCAACTGAACCAGCTAGGTGTCCCAAATCAGTTACTTACTTCTAAGAACAGAAAGATGTGTGTATTCTCTTGTGGTTAAATAGGACTATTGACTCACTAATTGGTTTTCACTTAGAAATTACATACAACAATTTACTTTTCAAAATAGGTAGACATCATTGTTTCTCTTTTAGATGAAGAATTAAATTAAGATTGAATACCTTTTCTGAATGAGGGTGATTTTAAAATCAGGTCAAATTAAGATCCCTTCAAAATGGGGAGGTGTTGGTCAAAGGGTACAAAGTTTCAGTTATACAAGATGAGTAAGTCCTAGACATCTACTATGCACCATAGTTTCTATAGCTAACAATACTGTTTTGTATTCTTAAACATCTGCTATGAGGGTATATCTTAGGTTAAGTGTTATTACCACCAAAAAAAAAAAAAGGGGGAGAAAACTTTTGGAAGTGATACATATGTTTTGGCATTGATTGTGGTGATGGTTTCACTATTGTATACTTATTCCCAAATTAATTAAGCTGACTACATCAAATATGTAAAGTTTTTTGTATGTCAATTTATACTTAAATAAACTGGTGGGGTTTTTTGTTTTTTGGGGTTTTTTTGGTCTTTTTCCTGTGATAGAAGGGATGTGAATTAGTATGACATGACAGTTGATTTGAGTAATTAAATAGTATATCAGGATTAATTAGATTTGAAGCTTTGTCTTCCCAACTAATCTGAGTCAGTTTTCTTATGATACTCTGCTGGTACAGTTTGTTGAAATAAGTCACTCGCTACAACTCTTGGTCTCACTGATAGATTCAGTGCTGACAGTACTAATTTAATTGTTATTATTCGACCACTGTGTAAGGATTACATGACCTTTATGAATATTATATATTTATCTTTCAAGCTCTAGGTGACTGAATCTTTACCTTATGGGAATATGTACTCTTCAACATCTTCAAAATCTTTATCTTCAAAATCTTGAAAAGGTGATTAAGGTTTAATAAAGCTGCCAAGTCAATGAGATTGATCTCTTTAGAGATAATTTCCCTTGTGAGATTGTAGAAATGATATAAAATTCATTTTCCAACATTTGTCTGCAAAGCTTTTCAGATTTACTTACACTAAGGATTTACCATAGAAGCTCTAAGAAAAATATTTCAGAGTTTTGGAGGCTTCAGAGATTTTTTAAAAATTTGTTTGCTAAGACAAAAGCATTCTAGAAAAGGTACCAAGTTACAAACAGCAGTATGTTATCTAAATTGCTTTAGAAGGAAAATTAAAAGAGCATGTGGAATTACTTGATGCTATTTCTCTTAAGTGGTTTTCTTGAAATTCCAAAGCCATACAATGAACAAAAAGGTCAGTGGATGAAATGCTTGTATTTAGGACAAACCACTGCTCAGAAATGAAGCTGACAGTATCTTTCAAACTTTTATTTTTAACAATGATATGATGAATGTACTTATTTTTGTTTTTGTGGGGTTTTTTTGAAAGATTTTATTTATTTATTTGACAGCACAAGTGGGGGATGGAGGCAGAAGGAGAAGCAGACTCCCCACTGAGCAGGGAACCTGACACAGGGTTCAATCCCAGGACCCTGGGATCATGACCTGAGCCAAAGGCAGACACTTAACCGACTGAGCCATCCAGGCACCATGAATGTGCTTATTTTTGAATTTAACAAAGCACCACACTTACCTACTAAGAATCAAGAATAAGGTAGTCTGCTTTCTAGCGGTAGAGCAGACAGGTGTTTTGTTGTTGTTTTTTTTTTAATCCTCCTGCAACAGAGCACCAGATGCCAGATATATTTCACAAAAAATGTGTAGCTGAGATCATACAAAAGCAAGAGAATGCCTAGGGATCTTACATGAAGAAAAGACTAATATCTGAGTAATAACCTGGTGATGAGGTTTCAGCTGACCTCAAGGTATCAGAACAGCGGCAAACTAGAGCCTTGTCTCTTCTTCCTCCCTCTTCTTCCTCCCCCACCCCCTTCTTTCTCCATTTTCCTCCTCCACCTCTTCCTTCTTCCATAGAGTCAGTTTATTAATAAGTACCCTGAAAATCTACATATGTTGCAACTTTCACATTTACAGAGAGGGAGCCTTTTACCATGATGTGCTAGGATTCCCAACTCCTTGGTGGGTTCTACAAATACTGAAATAGAGAAGCTGCCTCAAGGGAGCCTCACTTCCTTTTGTCCCAATATGCATGAGTTAGTGGTTCCCCAAAGTAAATCTATTTTTTTAATAGTAAATTTATTTTTTATTGGTGTTCAATTTGCCAACATACAGAATAACACCCACTGCTCATCCCGTCAAGTGCCCCACACTCAGTGCCTGCCACCCAGTCACCCCCACCCCCCGCCCTCCTCCCCTTCCACCACTCCTAGTTCGTTTCCCAGAGTTAGGAGTCTTCATGTTCTGTCTCCTTTTCTGATATTTCCTACCCATTTCTTCTCCCTTCCCCTCTATTCCCTTTCACTATTATTTATATTCCCCAAATGAATGAGATCACATAATGTTTGTCCTTCTCTGATTGACTTATTTCACTCAGTATAATACCCTCCAGTTCCATCCACGTCAAAGCAAATGGTGGGTATTTGTCATTTCTAATGGCTGAGGAATATTCCATTGTATACATAAACCACATCTTCTTTATCCATTCATCTTTCGATGGACACCAAGGCTCCTTCCACAGACCCCAAAGTAAATCTAAACTAGATATCCTTAGGAGATTCTTTTGGTTAATCTCCAGCTGCTCTCTATCCTGGAAAACAAGGAACTCCTGCAGAGATCCATAATCTTTACCAAAATCTTTACGTGAAAAGTGGCTGCCTTATTCCCATTTAATAGCAATCTGGAAAAAAAAGTTTTAGCATCTAAGAAGTGGCATACCAGGGCCACCTGAGTGGCTCAGTCACTTAAGCGTCTACCTTCATTTCAGGTCATGATCTCAGGGTCCCCCATCAGACTCCCTGCCCACCAAGGTGTCTGCTTCTCCTTCTCCTTCTGCTGCTCACCTTCCTTATGCACTTATATGCACATGCTCTCTCTCAAATAAATAACATCTTTAAAAAAATAAAAAAATAAAAAGTGGCATATTCTGGTAAAGAGTATCTATTATCTATTAAGAGAATTTGTATGAAACATGACAGATTAGATATTATGTGGATTTTATATCAAATTACCTTTCAGGGACAGTCAGCTCCTTTTAAGTGGATTCTTTTTCAAAGAAGATGTGTTGACATCACATAATTTAAACTACAGTTTTTCTGTGAACTGCTCTCAGTGTACACCCATCCACTCATGTGTCAGAGCCACATGACCCTTTTACTTGGATTTATGGTTCAAATTACACTACCAACAGCATCCAGGAAACACTAAGCTTTTGAAGGGGTATCAGGTTGGTAGTGAATGAGAGCACCTGGCAGAATCAAATACCAGTCCTCTGTGGAAAAGGAGGCCCTCAGCTCAGAACTCAGGACACCCCATATCAGCCAAACACAGCTCCCACTATGAAATGACGAAACACATGAGCAAATAAACCACCATGGGCCAAAGTCATCAGAAACTAAAATGGCTGAATAAGACATGAAAGAATGTCAAATACTGAAATTATCACACGGATAATATGAAATAAATATTTACAGAGGCCAGCTGTCAGTTTCATTGTAGTTCTTTTATTTTTTTTTAAGATTTTATTTATTTATTCATGAGAGACACACAGAGAGAGAGAGGCAGAGACACAGACAGAGGGAGAAGCAGGCTCCCTATGGGGAGCCTGATGCAGGACTCAATCCCAGGACCCTGGGATCACGACCTGAGCTGAAGGCAGACACTCCACCACTGAGCCACCCAAGTGCCCCATTTTACTTCCTTTAAAGGAATCAAAAATATGAGTAAAGAATAATAGTATTGTAAATGACTAGGAAGTTTTTTGGGGAAAAAAACAAATATAACTTCTAAACAGCAAAAATTTATTGATGGATACAACCTAAGTGTCCATCAATGGATGAAGTCAGAAAAAAGACAAATATTCATACAATATTCATACTAATGTGTGATCTCATTTGTATGTAGAATCGAAAACCAACCAACCAACCCTTAACTTTGTATGTAGAATCGAAAACCAACCAACCAACCCTTAACTCCTAGATATAGAGAACAGATTGGTGGTTGCCGGAGCCTGGGGTGGGAGGGGGGGTTGGTGGGCAAAATGGGTGAGGAGGGGTTAAAATGCACAAACTTCCAGTTATAAAATAAATTCTGGGATGTATATATAGCATAGTGACTATAGTTAATAATACTGTATTGTATAGTTGGAAGCTGCCAATCTAAAAAATCTTAAAAGTTCTCATCACAAGAAAATATTATTATTCATTCTGTAGGTGGATTAGACAACTGAATAGTCACGGCTGAAGAGAGATTTACTGAAGTCAAAGATAAAACTGAAGAAATTACACATACCACAAAGAAACAGAAAATGTAAAAGAAATAAGAGTCATAGAGAGTAGAATATGAAAATCTAATGTAACTTGGAGTTCCTGACAGAAAAAATAGAAGAGGACAGAGACAATACTCCAAAATAAAAGAAGTCACTGAATTGTTCACCTTAAAATGGTTGATTTTGTTATATGGATCTTACCTCAATGTTATTTTGATATGCATTTCATAACATATATATTTCTTATTTTTACATAAGGAACTTAACATATATGATATATATTTACATGTATATATATAAATTTCCAGGATTGATTAAAGGCAGGCATCCATCAATGGAAATCAGAAAAATTTCCACAAGATGTTGAGTGATAATAACACCAAGGTAGAATAATTTACCTAGCTAAACTTTGAGTCAAGAATATGAGCAAAAGAAAAATATTTTCTGGGCTTAGGACCTGAATAGACATTTTTCCAAAGAATACATACAGATAGCCAACAGATATATTAAAAGATTTCAACATCCCTAATCATCAGGGAAATGCAAATCAAAACCACAGTGAAAGAAATATTACCTTACACCTGTTAGGATGGTTAAAATAAAAAAAGAGAAGAAATAACAAGTGTTGGCGAGGCTGTGGAGAAAAAGGAACCCTTATGCACTGTTGGTGGGAATGTAAGTTGGTGCAGCCACTGTGGAAAACAGTATGGAGGTTCCTCAAAGAATTAAAAATAGAAATATCATATGATATAATTCCACTAGTGGGTATTTACCCAAAGAAAACAAAAACACTAATTTGAAAAGATATGTGCACCACTATGATTATTGCAGCATTATTTACAATAGCCGAGATATGGAAGCAATTTAAGTGTCCATCAATAGACCATAAAGATGTGATGTATATATGGGCAGTAGAATATTCCACAGTCATAGATAGGGGATGAGATCATGCCATTTGAGGCAACATGGGTGGAACTACAAGGTATAATGTTAAGTGAAATAAGTCCTATAGAGAGAGACAAATACCATTATTTTGTTCATATGTGGAATATAAACAAACAAAAAGTAGAAGCAGACATATAAATGCGGAGAACTAATGGTTGCCAGGAGGAGAAGGATGGGAAGTTGGAAAAAGTAGGTGGAGAGAGTGGGGACAGAGAGATACAGGCTTCCAGTTATGGAATGAGTAAGTCATGGGAACAAAAGGAACAACATAAATAGTCAGGGACATTGTAGTAGTGATGTCTGGGGGCCAATAGTAGCTACACTTGTGGGGAACATAGCATAACATGAGCTTGTCGAATCACTGTGCTGTATCCCTGAAACTAATGTAGTGTTGTGTGTCAACTATACTAAATTTCTTACAAATAATAAAGAAAAGAGAATGTACATTTTTTAAAAAAGACATTTTCTTAAGGATATAATTCAGAAAGAAGTAAAGTTCTAGAAGGCAGAACTGAGATAAAAGAAATTTGCAAATGTGGATAAATATACACAATTATGACATCATAATTTGGGAGATAAAATATGGTAGGATCATCAGAGCATTTAAACTGCTTCAGAAATTTTTCCTCCATCATATTCCTTTCTTTAGCCATGGGAATTCTCCAGTATCTGAGCCATCTTTGGCTTCATCTTTCAAATATTTTAACATGTAGCCTCCCTCTTTCTCCTTTTTTCTCCTCTCTCCTTTCAGTGCTGTAGACTGACAATTTATAGATTCAGGACTCTTATTCATGTTTTCAACAAATATTCATTGAATGCTTGCTATAAGCCAGAGCTGTTTCAGGCAGTGAAGATACAAAACATCTTGCTGTCTAGACACACGTATGAATAAGTATATGGAAGACAGCACCAGAGATGCTCTGATGGAAATAATCAGATCAAGGAAAGGAATGACTGATTCTGAAACTTGAGGAGACTGAAAAAACTTCATAGAAAGAGTATTTCCGGGATGCCTGAGTGGCTCAGTAGTTGAACATCTGCCTTCAGCTCAGGTCATGATCCCAGGGTCCTAGGATGGAGCCTGCTTCTCTCTCGGCCTAGGTCTCTGCCTCCTCTGTGTCTCTCATGAATAAACAAATAAAATCTTTAAAAAAAGAAAAAGTATTTCCAAGCCAGCAGGGGAAATCAAGGACATGTTTGGTAGAAGTATGCATGTGTGTGAAGGGAGGATTGATGTGAATCATATGACATGTTGGTCAAATAAGTTTCACATGGCCTTAGCATGAAAAAGGAAGAGTTGAGTCCATAGCAAAAGATAAGACTGGGGAGAAAGGCAGGTTTCAGCCCATGAAGCCCTTGTCTACCACCCTAAGAAGTTTAGGCCTTCCTGCATGGACAGCAGGAAATCATTGAAGGGCTTTTTAAGCTGAGAAGTTATATAGTTAGTGCCTTTAAGATCTATCATGAGCCATTGGTGTGGAAGGTAGACCATAAGATTTCCTTTTTTTTCTTCTTTTTTTTTTTTTTTTAAGACAGGATTTCCATTTGAATACTAAGATATATAGCCAATCTGTAGAGCAATGCAAGAAAATATCTGAAAATTTAAGGGTAAGTTCAGAAAATATGACCACCTAACACAAAAACCAGAGAATTAATGAAGTGCTGATCATGTTAACCAACCTCAAAATAATCTAATCATAAATATGCATCAGCCAGATACGCTTGGTAGAGGTCTAACATAAAGCTCTCAAGGAGACTAGACAGGCCCTCAACTACCTGAGATATTAGCAGGCTACTGAGGAGGGTCCAGTATGTCCAGAGTTGCAAAGAGCATTCATCATCGGTCAGTAACTCACCCCCTTCATTTCATCTCTGTGCTTAGCCTTTGCTTCACTCTTCAGAGCATATACCAGGACGGAGTGCTCTGAGCAAACGGCAGGTACCAAATTATTCTGCCAGCTATTATTCCCAGTATAAATAACATTTTTCAAGTTTATTAGTCTCTTTTTTGGTTTGAATGAATCAACCCCCCAGAATTTAATCAATTTCAAACAAACCAGTAATATTTATTTTTCTGAGCCTAACAAAACTGAGAACTCTGAATTTACCCAAGATAATCCTCACCTGCCAGAAAGTTTCTCCTTGGCAATATCTCTATTGTGATAATAGATATGATTATCTAAATGTCCTAAAAAAAACCCATCCTCCTCTTAGCTCCTCCACCCTATATCCAGCTATGCGGCATGAAGTTGTAAATCTCTGAATTTTGTTCCTGGAGTACATTCCTCAAGTTTTGATTCGTTGAACAGCTAGTTGCCTTTTACTCCATGAACCAATGGTAACATTTTATAACTCACTGGGAGAATTTTACAGATACATATTTTGGATTTATGGGTTTTGGATCTGAAGGCTTTAAAATAAATAGAACCAGCTTCATCCCAATAACTTCTGTTCATTGGCAATGGTCTGGAATTCTGTACATTAGCATTCCACAGATTTTAATAAAATGTTTATGAAGCAGTTTTAAAATTTCCATGGATTTGTACTTTCAAAAATATCAATGCTGTTTTTTTAAAGATTTTATTTATTTATTTGAGAGAGAGGGAGAGTGCAAGTGGGGGGAAGGACAGAGGGAAAGAATCTCAACCTGAGAGTGGAGCCCCCACACTGGCAGGGCTCCATCCCAGAAACCCAAGATCATGACTGGAACTGAAATCAAGAGTCAGTCCCTCAACCAACTAAGCCACCCAGGCACCCCTAATGCTTACTTTTAAATATCCTTAGGTTTATCATAACAAAAAAAACAGATTTTAAAAATAATTGGAGCCATTTCATTTTTTCATTTATTCACGAGAGACACAGAGAGAGAGAGAGGGAGAAGGAGGGGTAGAGACACAGGCAGAAGGCAGGCCCCATGCAAAGAGCCCGACATGGGACTCGATCCCAAGACTCTAGGCAGGCACCAAATCGCTGAGCCACCCAGAGATCCCCAATTGGAAGCATTTCAAACACCATCAATCAACCTCCCAAAAAGAAGTTGTAACCTTTGTGTATAATTACATTTTTGTTACTAAATTTATGTTTCTTCTTAGTTACATTATAAAATATATATGGTACTAATTAATAATCAGCTTCAGACTGTCCTAAATCTTGTCACTTTTTAAAGTTGTTAATGAGCATGATATTCTGTAAAAACCAATGCTTAAATAATTATTGTACTGGTAAGTCATCCTGAAATAATCACTAACTTGCTATGTCTTTTTCTTTTTTTCTTATTTCACAGCTATAGTATTAATTAGCAAATACCAGCTGTGTCATTGATCGGAACTTCAACTGTCCTCTAATTCTTTCTCCAATCCACATACCATTCTCAACACTCACTGCCTTACCACCATGTCCCTTTGTTCCATTCTGTTACATCCATCCTCACATTTCCAAACTGGATCAACTACTGCTGATTTTAGAACTGGTGGCATATTGTGATGGTAAGAATAAAAATTTGCTCTGGGATATCTGAACTTGTGGGTTAGGTAGAAGCCGAAGGATATTTTTCCTCCCCAACCACATTTTATAATCCTGGTGATTTCTCACTCATCCAACATACCTTGACTCGCCCATGGGACAGGGCTTGATCAAAAAGAACCAGATGATAGTATAATGGTGTGCAGTTCCATTCAGCTGCAGGTGTTTATTGAGCCCTACCCTCTGTACAGCTTGTCCCAGCATTATGGGCAATGAGATGCTGGGTTCTTTTTTTAAGATCAAACATAAGAGTCACCGCCTCCCCTGGCCCAACTCAACCCATTTTTTTTTTTTTTTTTTTTTTTTTTTTTTGGTTAAAACCAATAAGAGTTTTAGGAGAGTCTCCAGCTGGGAAGGAATTGCTGTGCAAGTAACACCTGCCTTTGCAACAACATGAATGAATCTGGAGGACATTATGCTAAGTGAAATTAGCCAAAGACAAATGCTATATGATTTCACTTAACCATGGAATCTTAAAAAAAAATAAAAGGTTGAACTCATAGAACAGTGGAAGAGTAGGAGATGCTGGTGAAAGGTACGGTCATTCAGTTAGAAGATGAATAAGTTCTGGGGATTTAATGTACAGCATGGTGATTAGTTAATAATACTGTATTGTGTACTTGAACTTTGCTAAGAGAGTAGACCTTAAACATTATCACAGAAAAAAGTAGCTTTATATAGATTGATAGATATGTTAACCTAATTGTAGTAATCATTTCACAAAGTATATGTATGTCATATACATTATATTGTACACTACACATATGTACAATTTGTCAATTATGCCTAAATAAAGCTGAAAAAAATCAGTGATGCAGACTCTTTTGGTTGGGGTGAGATTTTCATAGATCCACAGAGTTAGAGATGGCATAAATATTAACATGGGTATCATCCTCCTAGAGTTTACAAAATATGGTTTTTTTTCCCTCCATTTGAGAGGTTTGCAGAAGTTAATGACTCTGGTTGCTCAGTTGATAGGCTGAATAATGGTGCCCTAAAAATAACCACATCCTAGTCCCTGGCACCTGTGAATATTATCTTACATGGTAAAAGGGACTTTATAGATGTGTTTAAGGTAAAGATCTTGAGATGGAGAGATGATCCTGGATTATCTGGTTGGGAATCACCAGGGTCCTTATAAGAGAGAGCAGTAGAAAATTCCATGAAGGAAGGAAAAGACTGGAGTGTGGGGAAGAAATGGTTATGAGCCAAGGAATGTAGGAGCTTCTAGAACCTGGAAGAGGCAAGGAACGGAGACCCTGGAGGGTCCAGAAGGGCACCTTCACTGTAGCTCTGTAAGGCTCATTTTGGGCTTTTAAGCTCCAGAACTGTGAGAGAATAAATGTGTGTTTTAAAACACTAAATTTGTGGGAGTGTGTCCTAGTAGCAACAAGATTACTAGTGAAACCAAGAAATGCTTGTGTTTCCAGTGCCAGGGGATGCTTGTTAACCAACTTATAGTGCTGGTGATGTTCATGTCTTGCTGAAACTTTTCAAAATCCCACATCACCAGGTAGGTGTTCTATAAAGTCCAACTCTTTTCCAAAGAGGAAGCAAGAAGCCTTTGTAAATTTTATGGTTTAGAAATTTTCTTCCCAAATTATAGCTGTGAAGGAAATTTCTACTTTTTTCAGTTGTCCACATAAGCAATCTCTTGGGGCTTGGACAAGTTTTTAATTACTCCTTGAGTAATTAGCATTCTTCCATTAAGGATGACTAGAATTTCATAAAAACTATCTTTTTTGTAAAAAGTTCTCAAATGGGATGGATTCAATAGATCTTAAAATTGTCCTGCTACTCTAAAATCTTCTTTCCAACAGGGATTGTCTGTTTTACAGTTTCAATGAAAGGTTAAACACCAAATTATAGTCCATATCATAGTTTCTAACTAATGGTCCCATTTTTGCCTTCAATAAATCCTAATGTGATAATAATAGATTTGCCTTTTGCCAAAAATCCCTTCAGCCATTTTGCAATTTATATGGCAGAGACTAAAAGAAAATTGAATTTACTTTTAGCAAGAAAGATTGTAAAGCTAATTTCTCTAATGCTCTATGATTCACATCAGCCAAAGTTAAAAGATTATACATATTCAAATTTCAGAATTCTAGTGATGACTTAGGTTTCCTGAAAGAGTTTCAGAAAGAGAAAAAAAGAACACTTTATCCTATTTCAGGGCAGACAAGTGGTATTACAGTTCAAAGGTGATTTTTTTTTTTTACAAGACTTCATCCATGGGCATTATTTTGGATAAATGTAGGAATTTGTGTCAGGAGCCAGAGAAATCATGTAAGAAAGAGAAATAGGACTGAGAATGTTTGGGCTGAGAATAGGACAGTTCCCAGTGTGTCTGGCCTAACTGTGAGCCAGAACGTTGGCTTTTAGAGGTGGCTGGGACCAAGAATATTTCAAATGTAAACTCCAAGAATAGAAAGTAAAGAAAGAGAACCTCAGACTCACCCTCTTGTGTTTACCACCAGAATCAGGTCCTAGAGTGCTTGACGCACAGCAGACACTCAATAGTGTTTGTGGAATCCATGCATGAGTGCCTGAATGAATAAATATAAAATCAGTTGCGTCCCTGAATATTTTTATAGTAGCTAATGACAAGTCTAAATGGCACCAAGCTTATTTACACCTACTGGAATCACCATCACTCTCAACAAATATTTGTGATGGCAGGGTGTATAATATATCTTATCAAGTCAAGCATACTTTCATTATCAGAATATTTTCCTCTGAAAGCAATACCTTCTCCAACTGAGCATATAACAGTTTATTGTTCTTAAGTAATGAAGAATCCTATTATGGTTTGATATATTTCATAACAACTAGTTGTTTTTGAAGCTGCATTGCAGACTCAGTGGTCTAAGGGAAAGAGAGAGCAGGACACTTGGATCTAGCAGTTTTTACCCCTGAAATAGAGACATGTCACCAGGATGAGGATGTAGTCATCTCCAACCAATATATGCCATGTAATGTTCTTCATCATAAGTGAACTGAGGTGTTTTTTTGTTTTTGTTTTTGTTTTAAAGATTATTTATTCATGAGAGAGAGAGAGAGAGAGAGGCAGAGACACAGGCAGAGGGAGAAGCAGGCTCCATGCAGGGAGCCTGAAGTGGGACTCGATTCCGGGTCTCCAGGTTCAGGCCCTGGGCTGAAGGTGGTGCTAAACCGCTGAGCCCCCAGGCTGCCTTGAACTGAGGTTTTTGATTAGCATTTGATACAGATGAATATGGTAAATACATCACTTCCTCCTAAATCATAAGTATCAATTTTTTCACAAAGTCTGAATCTATTGAAAAGAAGAGAATGCTATTTCAAGCAGTGCCACCAGCCTAATTTCACAGATGTAACACATGTGTACTGGGATTTGGGGACAGTAATAAGGCAGAGGAAGTGTGTGGCACATGCATCTGTTCTGTCATCCCTCAAACAAACAGGAGCAGCAAAGTTGAGCCCCTACAGGAAAGAATCTAAGCCAAAGGGAGACAGTAAAGCAAGATATACAATCTCCCAGTCACAGCTGGAGGGACAGTCCTTGCATGAACGGAGGGTGAAAATCTCAGGCAAGGTAATATTTCAGGTTGCCGGGTGAAGCCAGATGAAAAAGAAGGGAGCCTGACTGGTCAGGTGCTTCTGGCATAAGCATGGGTAGGGTGCCTATGTGGAGTTTAAGAACGAGGCAAGGAAATTGGTTAGGAACAAATATCAGGATAGGCATTTTAGGTTTGGAAGTGGCAAGCTGATCTATAGGAAGACATAGTCAAAGTTGATCTTAGTAGCATTAAGAATATTCACAGTCATTTGACACCAAAAGCAAAGGCAACCAAAACAAAAACAAGTGGGTCTACATCAAACTAAAAAGCACTAAAAGCACAGCGAAGGAAACCATCAACAAAATGAAAAAGCAGCCTATCTAATGGGAGAAAATATCTTTAAATCATATATCTGATGAAGGGTTAATATCAAATATATAAAGAACTCATACAACTCAAATAAAAAAAAAAATCAGGGATGCATCTGTCTTCGGCTCAGGGCATGATCCAGGTCTGGGGATGGAGTCCTGCATCAGGACTCCCTGCTAGGAGCCTGCTTCTCCCTCTGCCTACATCTCTGCCTCTCCCTCTCTCTGTGTCTCTCATGAATAAATAAATAATAAAAAAAGAAAAATAATAAAATCTGATTAAAATCGGCAGAAAATGTGAGTAGAAATTTTTGCAAAAAAGACATACAAATGGACAACGGGCATGTGAAAAGGTGTTCAACATCACTAGTCATCAGGAAAATGCTAATCAAAACAGCAATTAAAGAGGACCTCACACCTATTAAGATAGCTATAACCAAAAAGAAGAAATAAGTGTGTTGGTGAGGATGTAGAGAGAAGGGAATGTTGTGCACTGTTGCTGGGAATATAAATTGGTTTAGCACTACAGAAAGCAGTATGAAAGTGCCACAAAAAATTACAAATGGAAATATCATGTGATCCAGAAATTCCACTTCTCACTATCTGTCTGAAGAAAACAAAAACATTAATTCAAAAAGATATATGCACCCCTATGTTTACTGCAGGATTTTTCACAATAGTCAAGATATGGAAGCAGCCTAAGTGTCTATGGATGGATGAATCACACACCATCAACCATCAACCACAAGCCCTTGCCCAGACACATAGAATGCCTTACCTTGTGGGATCCTTAGAGTCAGAAACAAAGTCTAACATTTGGAGCAGAGTGAGGCCTCTTATGATGAACTATAAAAGAAAAAAACTGAATTTAAAGTAAACCTGTCAGGGCACCTGGGTGGCTCAGTGTTAAGCATCTCCCTTCAGCTCAGGAGATGATCCTGGGGTCCTGGGATCTCAAGGGGAGCCTGCTTCTCTCTCCTCTGCCTATGTCTCCATCTCTCATGAATGGATAGATACAATCAAAAAAAAAAAAAAAAAAGTAAACCTGCCAAAGAGAATGGTAGAGTTGTTAAATAATCCTCAACTTTCAAGCCAGTTGTCTAACATGCACCTCTAGAATAAAGAGGTACTTCTTTAGAGAGAATGCATGAATTGACCTGCGAACACAACAGGCTATTTTATATACAGTGGTAAGTCTCCTTTTCAACATCTGCTGTTTCATGAAAGTGATAAACACCGGAATGATTATTTAAAAGAAAAAGAAAAAAAAGATCTTCCTCTGAGGATACAGCCCCTTAGGAAGGCAGTCTTTCCACCAGCAGAATGGTGATTTTGAGCTGCAGGGAGAACCTAGCTTTAAATGTATCTTCCTTGCTGCTTCACAGCACCTCAAATTCCCATCAGCTTGGGGGGCTCTACTTCCCTTAGGAGCAAGGCTTCAAGGTTTGACATAAGTCTCTCCAAGTTACACTTCTATATACGAGCTCTTTTATCCTTGGATGACTAGCAGAGTGTTCTAGTGGAGTAGGAAAAGGGACGATAGGAATGCTCAGTGTGGGTATCAGAGAACAGTCCTGATTGTAGCCGGAGCAGGAAAGTCAAATTGCTAACTGACCACTTTGTTTGGAGCAACCAGTGCCAGTCTTCTGTTCAAACAAGCCCACAGTGCCCCCTGCAGGGAGGAGAGCAGAGGTTTGGCTGGTTTTGTTTTTGGTTATTTCACCGTTAAGTTCTTTGTGGGTAGCTATGAAGATGAAAAATATGAAATGTCTCAATCTATCAGTTTAATGGGAGTTTAGCTCTTAAAGTTTGTGGGCAACAGAATCAGTACACCCAGGAATGACAACCTTCCCTTCAAAAGACAAACAGAAGTCTTTTAAAGTTTAATCTTGGAGAAACATATGACCCCTTTCCCTTCACTTTAATAGACATATCTCGCCATCTTTATGACTTTTATGATTTTTAATCCTGTGTATGCTTAGTTTTAAATTATTGTAATTATATGTATATGAAACTTAATTTTTATCAATCTACTTTATAATGCTTCAATGGCCACATGAGTCTATTAAGTTGCTGGATAATAATTTACTTAATCATATTCATAGTTTTGTACCTTGACCCTTTGGCCAGTGTGTAATCTAAATGATGCGTACAAATGACTTTTTTCCCTTGAATTACTTCTTTAGGATAACAGGCATAGTGACAGAGGTGGCAGATGTGTAGACTCTAGAGGAAGAAAGATTTTAATTTGGAGCCAGACTTTTTCACTTTTAGGCAGCGTGCCTGTGGGAATATTAATAATCCTCTCTGAATCTCAGATGTGTCTCCTTTATAATGGGGCTGGTAAGACTTCAATGACAAAACACAAATACTACATCTACTATGTGGTGGCAGTGTGATAATAGCATAATGAAAGGCCGCTACTGTGTTGCAACAAAAGTTGTTAACTTTAAAAATGATTAAGTAGGATACCTTTCCTGATCCTCCACTTCCAAAACCCTGTCCAGTAACACAGTAAACACAGTGCCTATCCAGCTGTCCCCATTTCTTTTTCTCTTAAAGAGGGTGCTGGAATAGAAGTCAAGGTATCTAGCACAGTTAAGAACAGGAAAGAAGAGGAAGAGTTCAGTGTAAGAAGAAACATTGATTTGGGAGGGACCCTGGAGCATACAGAGAACTCGGAGAGTGGAGGAAGGGACATTTAAAAGGTGTTGGCCTACATTATGAATCATATCCCTCTAATGCTCTTCAGTGAGTCACAATAAAGAAAGTAAACACTTTGTAAAACTTGTGGCTGCTGAATTCTGCCACTGGAATGTGACTTTGCGAATAAGCAATGTGGATCCCTAGATGAATAAGAATTGAGCCATTGTCACCATCTTTATTATTATTATCACATATTTATTCATAGACTTGAGATTGAGGGGTGAAATCATTTTCATGACTAATAGCATTTCTCTATTTAGAAAGAATATTCTGGTTTATACCGATCTGACTCCCTTTAGAAAGGGAGTACCCTGGTCGTCTGATGCGCCAGGGGCTCCAGCTTGTTGAGGTACACCAGTCATCAAGTATCCTCTCCCCAGAAACCTGAGTATGTCTGGGCTTGCTGGTGATGGGACTCACTTAATCTTTGGGGGAAAGGGATGCTTCTGTAGTATGCTGATGTTTTCATGAGAAGCAAAGGCAAGGCAAGGACTTGACAGCTGTTCTCTCCCCAAGCCACTTTCTCTGGCCCCTCTGGCAGGTATATCATCGTGTAGAGGGGCCATCGTTAATGTTTATTGTCTCAGCAGCTCCACAGTAAGTGGATACAACTACATCACAAATCACAAAATGTCTAATCTAGATTTACCACACTGATGAAAACAGCAGTTTCAGCCTTGAAGGGATCCAGTTCTTAAAGGCACCTCGAGGACTTCAGTTTTCAGGGTTCAAACAAGACGTCTGTTATCTTCTTGACCTGAATCCCTAGTGAAAAGCTAAAGATGAACAATATCTGTATTAGCTCAAAGTTACAATTAAATGGAAAGCAAAATTTAGAACAATAGCAAAACCATGGATGTAGACCAGTTCACAAGAGTTATAAAACATTAGCAGCTCTGTAAATAAATAATGCTCCTGGCCAGAGTAAATAATTAGGAAGTATCTATCTTTGCATTATAAATAGCAGTAGAAATGAGAACATTCACTTATAAAAGGAATGTACTCCAGTACCTCAGTCTAATTAAAGACTAAAAAAATATAAGACATCTAGAAAAAAGAAATGTTTAGGTCACCACCAATCTATACTGATAAAAATCTTGGAGTAAGACTAAGACTATACCTGCTGCCCATAGTAATAATTTGCAACACTGGGATCCCTGAGTGGCGCAGCGGTTTGGTGCCTGCCTTTGGCCCAGGGCACCATCTTGGAGACCCGGGATCGAATCCCACGTCAGGCTCCCAGTGCATGGAGCCTGCTTCTCCCTCTGCCTGTGTCTCTGCCTCTCTCTCTCTCTCTCTCTGTGACTATCATAAAGAAATAAAAATTAAAAAAATAATAATAATAATTTGCAACACTACCACTAGAATTGAGGCAATGTGCTGATAAGTTTTGTGTGACATTGGAATCCCTTTAGTAAAATATGATAGATGTTCCTGGAAATGTGAAATGTCAAAGATGTCCTTGAGTGAGGAGCTTTCAAAAAAAGAAATTATTTGATATATTTAAGCCATTTTAAAGGGAAGCTTGAAGTTCTATTGAATAGATTAAATTTAGTAGAAAGTTCTAATTCAGAAGCATCAGATGAAAAGGAGTTTGGAATTCTTGAGATGGGGGCAATGGCTAGGATAGTGAAGCCTGAAGCATGGTAACTCTGTCACCCTTACACACACACACACACGCATACACAAGCATACACACACAGACCACATAATAAAAACATATATATCAATTTAAAAATATGTCATAATAGCCAACAATGGAAAAAAAGAGATGCCTTAGTACCTGGGAGGGCCATTGGATGGGCAGAATTTGGAAAGGCTGGGATGAGTGGCTGGCTTCAGCAAGCTTGTCTGCAAGTGAAGCTTGGATCTTTTTAGTACAGGGGTGAGATTAGCAACCCCCCCCCCGCCGCCCCTCCATGCAATCACCACCAGCAGCAACCCTCTGCTTCTTCTGCTCCTACCAGCCTCCAGATTCACTCCTCTTCCTGCCAAATGCCAAGACTCTCTTTATGAGCAGGAAGGGAAGGGGGAAGGAGGGGCAGGTAACGGGAACTGACCTTGCTTTATCATCTTGAAAGAGGGCCACTAATGGGGCAACTGGCTGGCTCAGCTAGTAAGGCATGTGACTCTTAATCTCAGGATTGTGAGTTTCAGCCCCATGTTGAGGGTACATTTACTTTAAAAAAGAAGGAGGGCTGCTAAATAAGCCTCTAGAATTGTTTTGTTTTGTTTAAATGCTGGCACTCTAACAGGATATCAGGCATGACTCCTCATACTGGCACATAAAAAGAGAATAGGGTACATAACTACACCTCTAGCATAATGTATCAGCCTTTTAAGAAATTAAGTCATATAAATACCTCAAGAAATTGTTTTTTATTTTATTTTTTTTAAGAAAATTTTTGTGGTTTTATTATATCATGAGCCATTGAAACATCAGAACAAATCAATATCTGGGCGGTGAGGCAGCTGCTTTCTCCTTTACTTCTTTGGATTACTAGAGCAACTTGTCAGTAGATTAAAAAAAAAAAAAAAAAAAGACAACCTTTTGCATTACTTAAGTCTTTCCAAGGCATGCGCTGGTACCACACAAACTTCTCCTGTCAGATGCAACTATTCTAGCATCCAAACATCATGCACAATACCTCGGTAGTAGCAGCGCACTGCGCCCGCTCCCACCGCGGCCCTGCTCATTTGTGTATGATATTTGGAGCATCTGGAGGAGTGTGAATAGTTATCAGGAAGAGGAAGGAGGAGGAAACAGCATGAGTGCCTGGCTGGGAAGAGGTCAGCCGAAGTTGTGCAGGGCAAGCCTGAACATGTCATTGGTGCAAACCCAAGCATCACTGATGTTCTTTAGTAGGAACATCTGGTGGAACCCCATGATGGGGTCTTCATCAGCCTTGAGGGGCCCACTACCATGCTGATGATGCAGCTATCTGGCGTGGGCTGATGGTCCTGTGCCGTGATGCTGTGCTGGATTTTCTGGAACGGAAGGCTAGACAACTTCTGCACAATGGCAGCTTTCCCCTGGAACTGCTGTCCTTCCCACGTAAGGCATGATGCATCAATATAAATTGCGCCTAGTTGGGTTCTGTCGTTATCAAATAACTGGTAGTATTGCTGAATGAAGCTGGATGCAATCTGCTCCCAAATTGGCTTGTCTCCCTTTCTGGAGCGTCACCCGGCCTTGTTGAGACCCGAGGGGCTGGCACGATGGCGGCAGCGGCGGCGGCGGCCGCAACCCAGCGCTGTTTTTTATTTCATACAAACACCCCTTCTTCTTCTTTATGGCCATACCATAGACTTCCAGAGTAATTTATTCTCTAGACCCCTCTTAGTGTATAGGGACCTGAGAACACATTGATTATAAAGAAACATTAATTGAAACGCATTTCCTGTGATCAGGAGTATTTCTCTGTTACTAAAGACTATGTACTCAAATCCCACAAAATGAAAATTTTAAACAGAATCCTTCTTTTCACCGTCTTAGGCTTAGATCCTGCTTAAGGCAAAGACAAACACTTGGTACAACAGACACTGCGCCTCTATGCACGTTAGCTAAACACGCTGCAAACATTCTGCTTCACCACCCTGACCTGACTGGCCTCTCCATTTCTTTTGTGTTCTGGGAGCACAGAACTTTTGGCAGACTTTTGGATCACAGTGGCCCAGGTATTAGAAAGGGATACCCACTAATGATAGTTCTTAATCTGCAAAAAAGAAAACAAAACAAAAGAAAAACATCATGCTGAGTATTAAAATGCAAGTTTCACAGTGGCTTGAAATCCTGTCAAGGAAATAGTCAAGGGAGCAGAGAAATTGGTGGGCGATTGGGATAGGTGGGAAATGCTTTGACATGAAGAAAAACACCATTATCATCAGGACTTGCTGACATTTGACAAACACTGGGATTGGGGGGGCGGGGTGGAGAGAAACTCTTGTCTGAGGCACGTCCTGACTTGAAGGGATCTGAAGAGAACAGATGCTGGAGATAGGTCTCCATGGGAATTCTGCTAAAAACCAGTGGTTTTCAAAATGTGGTCCTGGACCAGCAGCATCAATATCATTTAGAACTTTTTAAAAACATTAACTCTTGGGCTTTGCCTTTACCTACCAAATTAGCTAGGTGATTCTAATGTAACTACTGAGTTACATTTCATCTGGGCTTTCATTTTCATGCTGCATCCCAGGCTATGTGCGTGTGTCCACATTTAAAATTTTGGATTAGAATAGAAACCTTTACATTTTTGCTTGTTTTAAGCCAGGGTGTTAGTGGAGGAATAACAAACACACAGCGCACTCACTGAGTTATAAGAAGTCATCTAAAATGATAGAAAAAGGCTGATAGGGAAACAGGCAAATATCTTTTATATATATATAAATATATATACACATAAAAGTATCTTATATTTTATATTTATTATATATAATATATATTAATATATATTTTATATATTTTTATACTGTATATATATATATATTCTTTTCCTTGACAGTCAAGTGTGGGTCGCTTGAAATTCTCTTGATTTAAAAATCATATTTGTTTTCATTTGGAAGGAACCTTAGGAACATCTGTTACCACCTTCTTGTTTTACAGATGAGGAAGCTGATGGGGTAAGTATATATTGACATGCCCAGGTTACTCAGAAATTCACCATCGTGGTTCTAAGGTAGAGGGATTATAGGTAAAAGTTTTAAGTTCAGTAGATAGTCCTGATTTGGAGGGAAAATAAAATGTTGACCCACATTTTATAAAATTAAATGGGTCATTTAACTGTCTTCCACATCTCCTGGCTGCTGTCAGAGGCTAGTGGCTAAGTCTCAGATCATGAGAGGAACACATGCTCTTTCTCAAGAGGCCAAGGCTTAGCAGAGCAGACCAGGGCCCCAGCTGCAAGGCTGCCTTTGTCAAGGGAATGAAAGAGTCTTTCACTCCCTGCTTCTTCCTGCCCCCATGCCCAGCATAGCACCAGCAGCAGCCACACCTTCCTTCTGGGAATGCATTCTTCAATTCTGGAAGGAAATCATAAGTGACTTGCCTAGGAAGGATTGCTCGTGAGTAGGTAAAGGAATAAACTTTACTGTGATTATGGATCACTATTATTTTACTTATGCACAGTATCCTACCTTTCAGAAGGCACTTAAAGGAGCACTTTGTATTTTAAGGTCTGTCCCATCCTCTCCCTGGCCTCAACATCCTCAGAAGGCAGAGGGATGGAGAGTCAAACCTGGGTCCGTGTCTCAATGCTTCCTGAAGTGCTGGGCTCCGTGGATATTTGGTGAATTACTGAGTGAATGTGCGAGAGGGATGAGGGAAACAGGTAATGGAAATCAGAGGGAAATTTTCCTGTTTGCCAGATGAGAGTTGAATACTTTGATTTTTCCTTTACATTTAGGAGTAATGAGAGTTAAGACACAAAGTCATGTTCGAGTCACCCTGAAGTCAAGCATGGCAACCCAGATCCTTATATATTTCTGGTCTGGGCAAAGATTATTTTCGAAGAGGATAATGCCTGGGTTGGGAAACATTCCAAATCAGAGTCCAGGCAGCCTTCATAACTGGGATAAGTTATGGTTCCAAATGAAAATGAAAACCCAAATTAACAACAACAACAAAAAGCAGTGGTGAAATCACACCAAGATTTGGAGACAAAATGTTATATGTCATATAACTAAGGTGTCTGCTAATACTATGACACCAATTATCTTGAAGAGTATAAAACTATGTCTCTCCTTTGCAATACTAATAATTCTATATTTTTCCTACTGTAGCTTCTGCAATGGCTTTTAAGTGACTAAGTGAGTTAATATGGTTTATTCGTTCTGTCTGGGCCTCTTGCTATATAAAATCTTAATAAACAGTGATGTGGACAAGATGTCAACACTTGGGAGAAAAAGATATGGAACAATGACCTTAGAAGCAAATCAATAGCTGATTTAATTTAAAGAAACATGGAAGTATGTGAAGGAAAAAAACCCCTGCAATTTGTTTTTTAATACATTATTTTTATGCTCAAGAAACTTATGGTTTGATACATTAGGCTTTTAAATTTTCACTTTAGTAAAAATTGATTGGAAAATATAAAACAAACATCTAAATATGCAGATAGCTTGACTTCTCTAAATACTGCATTTGACACATAATGAACTGATTAAGTTGACAAGATGTTTTAGATTCTGACACTTAAGCTTGCAACTCTAGCAGGAAAGACATAAAATGACTTATTAGAAATAACTTCCTATTGTCAAATTTTTTAAAGTAAGGAGGAATAAAAATATCTTGGCTGCAAATTTGGAAATTTGGGGAAGTAATAGTCCATTTCAATGATTGATAAGCATGCTCTAAATGCTGAAATTCTATTTTATTTTTGATGGCCCTTCTTCCTCAAAAATTTTCCAGATTGGTTTTTGTTTATTTGGAAGCTCATGTAAGCCCAGTGAGGGGAGAGGATATGCCCGTTTATTCCTGTATCTCAGCAGCTAAGGAAGACCTGACTCATGTGGGTAAAATGGAAAGGAGATAGGAAGCAACAAAAGAAACAGTATTTTTTGTTGACATGTTTAAAATACCTTAAACTGATAATTTCTTTGAAAGAAAAATAATGAGCTTTAGTATTTTGTTCCCATGATCATTTTAGCTTATGAATAGTAATATATATGTATTGAATCCTTTTCTTGTTGATAATATTTAGACTTCAGCCATGTTCCAGCAAGAATAGGGAATACACAAAGAAATTATGGACTGTAAATTTGTCGAGGCAAATGATTATTCACATTTATTCAGAGACTGTATTATGTTTTTAAAGCTTAATAAAAGTAATTTTAATATGTATCTATTGTTATGTTTGAACCAAAAATTCTTTAGGTTAAGGACTATATAATCACACTGGCGAGTGAGAAGATGTAACCAGGGAAGCTTGCTTCTCCTTTGCCTGTTTAACTAACAAGGCTGAGAAAATACTGACTTCTACCTCCCCGTTTGTTCTCAGATCCCCTGCTCTAAGAGGAGCTCCAATTACACTATTTTAAAATTGCAAAAAAAGTACGTGTAGGCTTTTAGCCTTTTATAACTAATATATTTTCAGAACTCAGCTGTGCTCAAAATTTCAGCTGGAAACTGAGTTGAGCATCATAAATAGGTACTCAGATATTTGTTTCTTTAAAATTGCTGAACCAGAATTCCTATCCAGGCAGGAAGATGGAATAGAGAGAGAAATGTAAGATTATCTTCAAAATAATGAGGAAGTACAGAAATTTAGAGAAAGGTGCCCAAGGCAAGGATGGTTATGGTGGTACTGGTGGTGCTGATGGTGGTGATAGTAGTGTGATAATCTTAGTGGAGAGAGAGGACAAGTTTCCACGGCAATTGCGGCATTTGGAATAGATCTAGAAAGCAAAGAATACAGAAAGCATAGTTTGTTCTCGAACAGCTGAAAGTGTAGTGTGGCTAGAGCACAGGAGGTGTAAAGAGAGGGAGGAAGAAGAAATGAAGTTGAGATGGGAAATCCGACCTGATTTTTATGGAGACTCTTAGACCATTTTTTAAAGATTTTACATTTGTTCTCCAGGCAGTATAGAATGATTCAAGGAATTTAAACAGGAGAATGAAGTGAACAGATTTTATTTTAGAAAACTGTGGTCACAGATGGAGTAAAGATTGAGTTAGAGAGACCAGAAAGAGAAACCTATGACAGAAATTAGGTAAGGGATGACAGTAGTTTGAACTAGAGTGGCAATAGTGGGATGTTTAAAGCATTTTGAAGGTGAAATTCATAGGATTTGGCTCTTGGTTCTGTGTAAAAAAGGAAAAGGAAATCAGAGGATGAGACTTTATCCCCAATATATTGGGCACCCTAAAATGAGGTGATGTAACTTTAGTCCACTCATTCATTCTACAAATACTTGTTGACCACCTATTCTTGCAGGCATTGTACTAGATTGTGGTGCTACAGAGATAAAAATATGTGGTTGTTATTCTAATGATACCAACAGTATATGAAATTAAATCATTCCAAATTACATCATTACAAAGTCAAAGGACTAAGGATAAAGTTGAAATAATAGTCTAACATACATAACCAATATCTTTAGTAGAAGCTTAATAGAGAAGGATACATATCCTTTGGCAGTTCTTAATAGAAGAAACACATAAAGAGATGCTTGGCCTTCCCAGTTACCAAAGAGATACATTAAACTAACAACAACAAAATATTTGGGGCAAGAGTCTGGTAGATTGATAAAAATGAAACAAAAACAAAAACTGACACCTGGCTGGCTCAGTGGTTGAGCATCTGCCTTCGGCTCATGGCATGATCTCAGTCTGGAATCAGGCTCCCTGCGAGGAGCCTGCTTCTCCCTCTGCCTATGTCTCTGCTTCTCTCTCTGTGTCTCTCGTGAATAAATAAAATCTTAAAAGAAAACATAGTAACATCTCCCAATTTTATAGACTAAAACACACACACACACACACACACACACACACTCTCTCTGACATGCAGGAAATATGGGAAGTGTATATACTAAATTGTTAATAGTGGTTCTTCCCAGATAATGGGTTTATAGACCTGGTGATTTTCATTTAATGTTCCTGCTTTTTTGTATTGTATATATATATTTTTCATTTTTAACTATGTGTTACTCTTATAAGCTAAAAGTGACTAATAATGCTATTTCTAATTTGGAAAAAAATAATAAAGAGCATTGAGGGTAGAGGGAAGGGGAAGAGAGCAATCCTGGCAGTGGGAAAGGCATATGGAAAGGAGCTGAAGTGTGAAGTATTGGAGAGACATTGGCACTTCAGCATCCCACAGCATCAAGTGCCAGAGACAGCCCAGAAGTCATGCAAAAGAGTCTCTTATCCTAAAAGTAATAAAAAACTAAGTACAGATTCTGAACAGGAGAGACATGGTCTATGCACAGATGCTTCTGGGGTCAGAATGGAGAATGGACAAAGGAGAATTGTTTAGTGGCAGGAAGATCACATAGGAGCCCACCAGGTGATGGGCCTTCCCACGCAGGAAGACCCTGGTCAAGTTAAGTATGCAAACTTTCTGTGCCTCAATTGTCTTATCATAAAACAGAAGTAAGAATAGCCCCTGCCTTGGGAGCGGTTGTGTCATGAAATGAATAAAGGTCAATTTTCAGGACCCATCACTTGTGGCATTCCAAGTATTTATTTTTGTAAGTACTAATTTGGTATTTGTAATTTTCTTTTTTAAATTTTAGTTTCTTGTGAAAAAAAATAACTCAACATGAGCTCTATCCTCTTAAAAAATTTAAGTGTACAATACAGTGTTAACGATGGCACCATGTTGCATAGATCTCTAGAATTTATTCATCTTGTGTAGCTGAAACTTCATACACATTGATTAGCAACTCCCCCCAGTAACCACCGTGCTAGTCTCTGATTCTATGAGTTTAACAATTTCAAATATCTTATGTAAATAGAATCATGCAATTTGTCCTTTTGTGACTGGCTTTGTTCACTTAGCACAACATCTTTCTTCAGGGTTCATCCACAGTATAGCGTACTGCAAGATTTCCTGATATTTGTATTTTTCTGTTCTTTTTCTTTAAAAGGGATCCTAAAACTGTACAAGTTTTAGTCTTCAGGGAACTTGGAGCCATTTCTGATAAAGCTTAGGGTTGCTCTCAGGATAAAGTGAGCTGAATGTGTGGCACATGGTAGCTGCTAAATGAGTATCAGTTGTGTTTATTATGTGAAGGTGAGATATGGCTGATGAATACATCTAGGATGATCCCTGGGCACTCTGGCTTGGGTTACAGGATGCAATATCCCCATAGACAGAAAAGTTTAAAAATGAAGGGATACTGGTTCAGTTTTGAATAGTTGAAGTGTGAAGTGCAGATAAAATATCCAGTGGGTGTCCAGAAATAGGTCATGGAAGGGTTAGGAATAGAGCCCAAGAGAGAGGTGAGGGTGATCAATTTGGGAATTATGCAAATACAAAAGGTGGCTAACGTCATGATCATGGATGAGAAGGTTCACGGACAGTGTGAAGAATGAGAACTGAGTAGGGCTGGACAGAATCCTGGGGATACTGGCCTTTCACAATCAGATTGTGGTGGTGGGTACATGAATCTGTATAATTTCATGGTCCTGTATGCTCCCCTCCCCCCAAAAAAAGAATGCATGTAAAAACTGGCAAAAATCCAAATAAGTCTTGCTGTCCAGTTTACTGTGTCTGTGTAGATTTCCTGTTTTTAATAATATATGATGGTTTTGTAAGATGTTATTTTGGGGGAAGCTGGCTGAAAAGTACATGAGACCACTATTTTTGCATCTTCTTCTGAGTCTTTGGTTTCAAAATAAAATGTTAAAAATAAAATCAAGGCTGCAGCATTTAGATTGGGCTGACCCAAAGCAGCCAAATAATTTAGAGTAAGATATTGTGCACTGATAATTATTTTTATGGCTCTCTTAAGCAGTGATCTAATTTCAGGCTAATTTTAAAAGAATGCAACCAACTGCACAAGCTAAAACTACTGTGACATTCCTGCTAAAATCTGTCTCCAATCAATAAAACCGCTAAATCTTTATAGAAGAAAAAATCAGGCAAAGGCAGAGAAGATTAGACAGGAAAATTCTGAGAAGGGGATGAACCCACAGGAAGCAGCTCAGCCCTTCTCTGCAGCACTGGGGATCGAAGAGAGGAAGAAATGCCTATTCAACCCAACACCTGATTTATTCCCAAGACACTGGGAGAACAAATTGTTTCATTCACATACTTCCACTGAAAAAATTAATAAGGGAAAAAATAAGATCAGTTAGATTGTTTTTTGGTTGTTGCTTTCAGGAAAAATAAAATCATTAATAATCTTCAGACTTATCCCATTCTCACAGATTCTGGAGAATATAAGGACTGTTAGAAGTGATTTGGTTCCATGCTGCTCAATATTTGGTCTGGGGACCAGCAACATTGGCATCCTGTGGGGGCTTGCCAGAAATATAGCATTCCAGGCTCCACCTCAAACCTACTGAAGAGAAATCTGTTTTTCAAAGTATTCAGAGGATGTGTATGCACATCGAAGGATGCAAAATCCTGTTCTTGACAATCCTGTGTTTCCACCATGTTCATTATCACCAACAGAAAATTAGTATCAAAAAGATCCATAGAGTAGGATACTAATTTTTAAGTTCTCTGTGAACAAAATCTCATAAAAAAAAATCTTCCTATTCCATGTTATGGTCTGTTTTCTTCTGCTGGGTTTGGGTTAGCAGCTAAGAGGCAGCAGGCTGTGGGGTCTTCTTGGGCACCAAGCAACCGTTATGGTGAGTGAGCTTGGTAGAGGGAAGGGCCCACACTCACTGCCCCTTCAGCTTCCACCTGGCCAAAGCTCTGAGCTTTCTCTTTTCCATAGTGTGAAGGCTGCCTGAGAGGAGCTGGAGTTCAGGAAAAGCCAGGGGAGAGAGGGAGTAGGGATTTTGCGTCCTGAGGTATGACCCCATCTGACAGCCATGCTTCCTTCGGAGTGTAATATTGGAATGCATGTTTTGTTTAATGACTGTCACTACTGGACAGGTTGTTTAATAGAGATGTAGTTAATACATTGCACTCAGTGATGACTCATGAGATCTGGATTTAGCCTGGCCCCTCCAGGAAGGTCACCTCACTTCTTTTTCTGTAATACATGGATAATATTTGCCCATGTTCAGTGCGAGGGCTGGAGTGATAATAAATGCCTGCCTAGAATGAAAGGTCATAGGGATTGCACAACATAGTATCTGCATAATTATGCTGACAACTCGTAAAGCATCCACAAGCATAAAATGTTTATCATTGATATTCACGATGACAAGAGTTGATCTTAAAACCAAAGAGCAAAAATATCAATTGTAAATATTTCTGTTGTAACTAGTAGAGCTTGATTATAAGAATATTGTAATATAATAGGAAACATAAGTAGTGGCAATAAATAGTAAGGTTTAGTGAGTTTTCAGTTTTGGTTTTCCATTCAAATAAAAAGAAGACTTTTAAAGAATGAAGGGATTTTAAAAATAACTATGATAGTTAATGTTCCTTAAGATTTATGAACTATGCTCTTTATGATCTATTAGGTGGAACCATGTGAAAATGCTTTTATCAGCATTTTAATATGGTTCTAAATAATATTTGCCCTATGGTGAATTTGAAAAATGGATGGGAAATTTGCTTTGGTGGTGGTTTTGTTTGAAAACTTCATGGATTCTATGACTCAGAACTTTTGTTGTTGGGATCCCTGGGTGGCACAGCGGTTTAGCGCCTGCCTTTGGCCCAGGGCGCGATCCTGGAGACCCGGGATCGAATCCCACGTTGGGCTCCTGGTGCATGGAGCCTGCTTCTCCCTCTGCCGATGTCTCTGCCTCTCTCTCTCTCTCTCTCTCTCTCTCTCTCTTTCTCTCTCACTGTGTGCCTATCATAAATTAAAAAATTTAAAAAAAAGAACTTTTGTTGTTGTTGTTAGAGAGTTCAGAAATACCACTCTTAAAAAGACAAATTCTTTTGACCAAATGAGGTTCTGTTTAAAGCATTTTGTTCCCCAAAATTTCAGGGAATACAAATGGCGTGAGTTATTCAGAAGATTGAAATAGAAACATATATACTTTGATTTGCTTCCAGTTGAAACCAATTACATTATATCAACGGTGAAATCGATATGACAACATTACTAGGTTAATGTGCAGTATCATTAAACTGAATTTTAGCTCTATGATAGTATGTCTGTGTGTAACGGTAAGTATTGGAGAAAGACAGGAACTCCCGTGACATTTCTGGGCAGAGTAATCTAACTATTACAGATTGTCAAGTTATAACTAAACTTTCTAAAGCCTCCCTGGCATTTCTAAAGGTTCTTTGTCCATGGAGATATTAAAGGACTAATGGGAATAGGAAAGTGTCACTTTGGGTTGAAAGTAGTGATTACTCTAACACACCAATGTAAATATTGATGTGAACATTCAGAACTTAAGGGTAGGGGGAAGGTGTGAGAGCTAAAAAAAATTCTTACCACCATATGCAATAAACTTTTATTTGACAAATTGATTCACTTGCCTCTAAGGCACAACATGCTTCTTCAGAGATTTTCACAGATCTGTAAAACAGAGAGGGCAATACCCTTAGGGCATTTCTGAGAGCGAAATGAGGTAATATGGACACAAAATAATTCTCGGTACCTGGGAGATACCAAACAATTATTAGTTCTCTTTCTCTCCCCCTTTCTCGTTGGTACAATCATCTATTGTAGAGGATTTACTCCCATCTCAGTAAATAGCATGTCCAGTTGCTTAACCGCAAATCTGAAAGACCCCCTAACACCTTCCTCTCCCTTCATGTCTCTTCTCCCTCCCCAAGTTCAGGGAATCTATTAGGGTAACTCTAAGACTAATTATTCTGGGCTGTAGATTCAGTTTTACATGTTATTTTAATGGAAATGGAGGAATTTTCTCCAAAGATAAAAAAGTTAAGTATCAGTGGAAGTATATACGTATATATTATTTTAAAATTGCCCAAGTGATTGCGGAGTAAAATAGCTACCATTTATTCAGCATCTGCTGTGTTCAAAGTGTATTTTTAAAATTTAACAGCCTCTTAAATAGTACTTACAATGTGCCAGGCACATCTGATTTAATGGAATAATTTTTATCCTAAGCATTTTTCACATACTAACTCATGAAATAGTTATTATTACGGTGGCACAGATGAATAAAGTAAATTTGCCCAAGATTACAGAGGCAATCAATGACAGATTGAGAATTTGAACTCAGGCAGCTGGTTTTAAGGTCTGTGCTCTTGACCACACCAACTGGTTGCCTCTTATGAGGTACAGAACTCTGCATTATCTTATTTAATCCTTAGCATAGTCTTATGAAGTAGCTGTTGTTACCCCAGTTACCAAAGGTGAGAACTGAAGCGCTGAGGGGAAATTGCCCAAATTTATTAGGCAGTAGGTAAGACTGCTAGGATTCAAACATGAGTTCATTTGATAGTCCATGATTCTAGTGTATATTTTTAGAGCTAAAAAAAAAGAAACCAGCAAATTTGTAGTCATGGCAAAATTTTCTCTGTCCCAGGATGTTTCAGATTCTTCCAAAGTATGTTATCTTTGGGAACTGGATAACCAACTATAAGATACTGTGTTACAGTAGAAAGGTTTTAAAGTCTAAAACTCCAGGGTTTTTTTTTTTTTTTAAGATTTATTTATTTATTCATGATAGACACACAGAGAGAGAGAGAGAGGGAGGCAGAGACACAGGAGAAGGGAGAAGCAGGCTCCACGCCGGGAGCCCGATGCAGGACTCGATTCCGGGACTCCAGGACCGCACCCTGGGTCAAAGGCAGGCGCCAAACCGCTGAGCCACCCAGGGATCCCCAACTCCAGGGTTTTTTAAAAAAGATTTTATTTATTTGACTGAGAGAGAGAGAGAGAGAGCACAAGCAGGAGCAGCAGGCAGAGGGAGAGGGAGAAGCAGACTCTCTGCTAAGCAAGGAGCCCAATGCGGGTTTTAATCCCAGGACCTGAGCCGGGGATCATGACCTGAGCCGAAGGTAGATGCTTAGCCAACTGAGCCATCCAGGTGCCCCCACAAAAAACTCCAGTTTAAATTATAGTTCTACCACTTACCGATTGTGAGAATTTGATCATGTTACTTAGTGTTAACAAACTTTATTCTGTATGGTTTGGGAGAGGGGGGAATTCAAAGATAATATATGAAAACTACTCATCCTGAACATACAGTAATAGTTCTTCAACAAACCATCAATTTTGACAAAATAGCAATTCCGAAAACAATCTTTGTGAATCTTGGCTTTGTTATGTATTAGCTGTGTTGTTTGGAATATATTAAACTTCCTGAGCTTTCATTTTTTGATCTAATGATAGCCTCCTTATTGCTTTATTGGGGAGGGAAATAAAATAAAGGAGTTAAAATGACCACCCAGAGACCTTCCATATAGTTGAGCTTTAAAAAACTGACACTACTATGGCCCCAAATTTGACTTTTCAGAAAATTTAATGAAAATTGTTTTCATCTGAAAGTGTTAAGTTCCAAAGTCCTGACTTAATATATTCTGATGGAGTAATTTATAGACTCTGAGAGTAGGCTTAATACATATGTAGTTTCTGTGGGCTGTTTAAAACTGGGTATCATTAGCATTTTAATTTCTATCACTTCAGTAGTGCATAGGAAGCACCCCCACTGTTACAAGCAAGGCTTGCGACTAAATACAGTTCAGTGATGTTTAGTTATGCTGTGATCTGACACCATAGGGACTTGTCTATATGTAAATTAAAGATTTTTTTTTTTTTTTGGATGATAGAGCTGGCTCTTTTAAAAAGAAACAGGTATTTTCAAGTTCCACCTCTGTCCTGAATGTGATTTTTTAATAGCCAACAACTGTTTTATTGGTAATAACAATAGCAATTGTTCCAAAAAGACTGAGCCTGTAGAAAAAACATAGGTAAATTCAATTTATTTTATTTCTCATCTTCACATGGCACCAAGTCTTTGCAGCTATATTAGGTTGATGAATGCTTTTTAAAGTTTGTGTTGCTTTAGGAAAAGAGATTTTATTTTTAAAGAAACAATTTCAGGGGATCCCTGGGTGGCTCAGGGGTTTAGCACCTGCTCTTTGAATCAGGGCATGATCCTGGAGTCCCGGGATCAAGTCCCACATTGGGCTCCCTGCATGGAGCCTGCTTCTTCCTCTGCCTGTGTCTTTACCTGTGTGTGTGTGTGTGTGTGTGTGTGTGTGTGTGTGTGTGTGATGAATAAATAAAATCTTTAAAAACAAAAACAATTTCTTTTTTTTTTTATTTTTTTATTTATGATAGTCATACAGAGAGAGAGAGAGAGGGGCAGAGACATAGGCAGAGGGAGAAGCAGGCTCCATGCACCGGGAGCCTGACGTGGGATTCGATCCCGGGTCTCCAGGATCGCGCCCTGGGCCAAAGGCAGGCGCCAAACCGCTGCGCCACCCAGGGATCCCAAAAAACAAAAACAATTTCAATTAGAAATCCAAACTGGCAAAAAGAAGAACAAGAACGAGAAGACAACGACGACTAAGAAACATAAACTGTTCAGGAAATAATATGAGTGAATGATGAAGAAGGAATTTCTGGAGAGAATCGCTTGAAAATTTTAACTATAAGAATGTAACCCTTGGTGTATTTTTATAAAGTCTCACAAAATTAGCAGGCTTTTGTTTTTCTTTCTTTTTTTATTTCATGAACAGGATCTTTGCATATGAACTCTCTATGAACTGATGCATTCAAATTTGTGTTTTGTTGAGTATTGTGTTCCTAGTTATCTGCTATAACATCAGTTTATTTGGGCAGTCAGGCTGGGATGGGGCCAGCTCCAAGAACTGAGAGTGCTGAAGATGGAATTTCTAGACCTAGATCTTTCCATTGAAATTGCCTGAATATTGCCAGAAAAGTGTTAGCTGTTTTGCAGAGGGAATTCTTCTAAGATAATCAGGATATCCAATAATGAATTCTGGTGTTCAGTGGATTTTACCAGCAATTCATCACACATTTTTCTTCTTAGCTTCCTAATAAGTGACATACTCAAGAGGGGAAGGGGCTAGTATCACAGCCAACCAGCACTAAAGATACCTTCTAGTTTTTATTCTTATAATTGCTAATTATGTAGAACTTGAAAAACCTTTATAAGTATACATGGAATACTTAAATATAACCACCATTTTAATAATGTTGAAGATAACTGCTTTGGTGTCTTATCAAGGGATTCTTTTACATTCTATTTACAGATTTCTTCTATAAAAAGACAAGCAGTGTTTAAACAGAAGTTCAAACTTCAGGCATATTCTTGATGGTCTCTGACTGAAGGGCATTGACATTTTCTTTGAGCTCCATCTCTACCTCTCGTAGAAAATCTTTGAGATGTCCAGAAACTCCCACAGGGTTTATAGTCTTAAGGACACCTCTGGGTCTGGGCCTTTACTTTCCCTAATTCAGTGAACTGAATTCTCCCAGCATCATTCACATATTTGTCTTGTTCTGGACCATGTAAACAAGATGGGTATTGAGGCTCTTTTGAAATTTGTCACCAAAACAAAACACAAAGAATTTTTTGAAAACTACACTGAAGGATTCTGGAAATGTAGGCTTCATCATAATGGCAAAAACAACCTCAAATTCAAAATAAGGCAATTTTTTTTCCTTCTGAGTCCTCTGTCAATCTGCCATGTTGCTTTTCCTCTCTTTCAGTTTTCCCTGCTCCTCATTCTCCACTCCACCTGCTGCCAGTCTGCTTATTTCTAATGTAACAGTATTACGAAATGCTATAAGTATTCTTTGATTTATTTTCTTTTATTTGCCTGTTCTTGGGGACCTCACCCTGACTCTAAGTGGCTTACCAAGATTTTCTGAAAGCAATGCAGTTGCTATAAGAATAATTTTGGTGTTTAGTTTTAAACTCTATCCCCCCACTTTGTTATGCATATTAAGTGTATAGAAAATGAGGTACTTTACTGAACCAGCCATTAGCTTCTTTGTAACGTAATATTAAAAATATCAATTTAGCTAGAACAAAGCCAAATCAGGCTAGTAAGAAATATTAAAGGAATTATTTTCCATACTTTAATAGGTTGGATTTTTTAAGGGTAAGTATATTTGCTAAGGAACAGACTCAATATTTCATATGGAAATATAAACTTACAAAGCCTACTTAAGTATCTCCAACTCTATGAATAAGAAATTACTTTTATCCATTTGTACTCAGTTTTTCAAATGCTGCATTTGGCCAGTATCCACTATTTGTTCTAAAGGGGAAAATTATACTGTACTAAAAACATCACAATTATTAACCTTTGGTCAAATGCACACTTTCCATATGCAAAAACTTTAAGGAAGGAATGTGTAATGACATACATTGAAGACCTAGCCTCACGCAGAACTTTTAGATTATAATTATCACATTAGCTTTCAACATAATAATGTACTTAGCAGGAGTTTTATTTTACACCAAGTCATTCTATTGAATTTAATATGAGCTGGGATCAATTAGGTAATATCACCAGTGACAACCTAGATCAGTTCATTTTGTTTATGTGGCCAGAGTTTCTCAGCCTTTACATTTATAAATATTAAAATTAGAATAGAATTGAAACTGAATTATGTCCCATTTTGGAAATTATCATCCAGAAGTATATGAATTAATTGAAAAAAGTCCCTGTCATCTCTTCAAGATATATCTCCAATAAATATATATTCTTTGTTCAATAAATTTTTATTCAAACTTAAAATACTTATAAATACAGATAATTATAATAATCTCTTTGCCCAGGAGGTATTTTTCAAACTGCTTTAAATATAATACATATTCCATAAAGTTCACTCATTTTAGATGTACATTAGTTGAATTTTATTATATTTATAGAATTGTATCATCATAATCTCATTTTAGAACATTTCTATCACCCTAAACAAAAACCCCATGCCTATTTACAGTCAATTCTAATTAACAATCCCAGCCCTAGGCAACTACTACTCTACTTTCTGAATATTTGCCATTAAAAAAATGAAAAAAATAGAATCATACAATATATGTTCATGTTTGGCATCTTTTACTGAAGTTCCTCTACATTGCAATATTTTGGGGGTTGAATAATATCCCCTATATAGATTTACTATATTTTCAAAAATCCATTCATCTGTTGATTGATATACGTTTGGGTTATTTTTGCTTTTTGGTGATTTTAAATAACATTTCTATGAACATTTCTGTCAAGTATACCTGTACAGTTTGTATATGTGTACAAGTATTTGTATTATTATTTGTATTATATGTATTATAGGTGTTCCATTTCCAGAATAAGGCAGGATTCAGCACCAATTCTATTCCAATTTCAGCATTTACAGATGAGAAAGCTGAGAAACTCTATCTCCCTAAGTGAAATAAAGAGAAGTGGAAGGAATTTTATAATGTCAGTTGATTTTTTTGAACCAAGAGAAATGAAAACATGTACATAATTTCACCTCTGATGGGAATTGCAGGTCATATAATAAGTCTACATATAACTTTTTAAGAAATAGTCAAGTTGATTACCAAAATATGCCTGCATCATTTTACATCGGTGCCAGTAATACATGAGGGTTTGAATTTCTCTACATCCTTGTCAACAATTGTTAATATCTATCTTTTTCATTTCAGACTTTCCAGTGGGTAAATTAATGACATAGTGTGTTTTTTTCCTTCCATTTTTCTAAAGACTAATTACATTGAACATATTTTCATATGCTTTGTGGTCACTGGTATACCTTTGGAGAAATGTCTATATTCAAATCCTTTGCCCATCTTTAAATTGTATTACATATCTTATTAAATTATAATAGTTCTTTATATATCCTAAATACAAGTCAGATATAATAATTTGCAAATGATTTCTCATAGTGGGTTGTATTTTCAATTTCTTGACGGTATCTTTTAAGAACAAAGGTTTTAATTGTGATAAAGTATAATTTACTAATTTTTATTTTATTGCTTATATTTTGGGGATTTTAACTAAGAATTCATTGCTTCACCCAACTTTATGAAGATTTACGCATGTTTTATTCTAAGGTTTTTAGAGTTTTAGTTCTTATAGTTAAATTTTTTATCAATTTTCTGTTAACCTTTTAGTATGGTGTGAGGTATAAGTCCAAATTCATCTTTTTAAATGAATATCCAATTGTTTCATTTGTTGAAAAGAAGATTTCTTTCCCATTGAATTTTCTTGGCACTTTTGTTGATAATCAGCTAACTGTAAATAGGCTTATTTATAGGCTCTTAATTTTATTCCATTGTTCAATTCTACCCTACATATGTCTGTCATCATCCCAGTATCAAACTGAATTGATTACTGAAGCTCTGTAGTAAATTTTGATATCAGGAAGTGTGAAGGAGAGCTAAGATGATGGCATAAGGGGAGGACCCTAGGCTTGTCTTGTCCCTCAAACACAGCTAGATAACTATCAAATTATTCTCACTACCCAAGAAATTGACCTGAGGACTGACAGACAAACTGCACAACTAGAGGGAGAGAAGAGGCCACATCAGGAAGGTAGGAATTATGGAGCTGGGATTTGGGGGAGAAATAGATCATTTGGTGCTGCAGAGGCAAGGAAGCCCAGATTGTGGAAACAGGCAAGAGAGAATGGAGCACACAGGGATATGCATAAGGGGAACGCTTCCCCAAAGTTGTTGGCTGGGTAAGCAAGAAGGGCTGATTTTCATGATTTTTTGCAACCAGAGGGGCTCAAAGACTGGAGCTTTAGAGGTCCATGGGCTTGGCTGGGATAGAGTCCTTGAAGGTACTGCCCTACTCCAGGAGAGAAGGCATGCAAGCAATCGGGGCAGATGGCACAATCTGAGAATCACCAAAGGTGCAGGGAGAGACTGTTCATTCTTCTTAGAATGCATCTTGAGAGGTGACATTTGCAGAGTTGCCTCTCAGATGACAAAAGATCCAACAGAGCACCATTTCCCTCCCCCGCCCCTCAGTATAGGCACTGAGGGTGGCTAACCCAGACACTGGAGCTTTAGCTTCCTTTGCTCCAAATTCCACAGCCCTGTGCTCTAGCATAACTGCCCTTTCTCAGTCAAACCTGCATCAGTTCCAGCACAGCGAGACCTTCCCCTGGAAGACCAGCACAGGTCTCCACCACACAAAGTCCCTAAAGTTTTCAGTTTTAAAAACCAGCAGATTTGGCTGGGATAAAGCCCAAAGTGCAATGCACTGCTCCAGGCAGGCAAGGAACCTGGAGACAGCATGAAAACAGTGATCTGAAAAATGCCTGGGATGCATTAGGGGAAATTATTTGTTCTTCTGGGAGTGCCTCCCTAGGATCAGCAAGCACTGAGTCCCTTCTCCAGGGAGAAAGGAGCTGGCTGATGCCATTTCCCTTCCCCACCCTTCAGCATAAACCAACTTTACTAAATATCATAGTGCCAACCCTGGCTACCTGACCTGCTTACATCAAGTCCCACCTCCTTGCACTCTCCTGGTACTGTTTTTCTCAGGCAAGTGTGCCTAAGGACCAGCACAGCAGGCCCCTTCCCAAGAAGACCAGCAAAACTCCTGCATACACCATGTATACTGACCACAGAGTTCTGCAAGGCTTCAGTTCTAGTAGAAGTAGCAAGCATCAGGTCTCATTTAACAAGCAGACCAGTGCACACCTAGTTAAAACTCGCCACTCTGGCCAAGGCCCAAACACTGTCCACTGCAGGCAAGGAGAACCTCTGCAGATGACTGACCTGAGGGAAAGAGCAGCTAAAACACAGCAGCAGAGCACACACAGCACATACCAGAAACACTCCCTGAAGCATCAGGCCCTGGACACTATATGACCTCTTCTTTGTAAAACCATTATTCTCAGGAATAGGAAATATAACAGGCTTTTCTAATGTACAGAAGAAGACAGAGACATAAAAAAATGCCCAAACAGAGGAATTCATACTAAAAGAAAAAGAAAAAGTCACAGCCAGAGATCTAATTGAAACACACATAAGTCATATGGCTTGATGGAGAATTTAAAAAGACAATCATAAGGATATTCACTGGGCTTGAGAAAAGCTAGAAAGACCCTTACCACAGAGATAAAAAGAGCTAAAAAAAAAATAAAAATAAAAACTTTCAATGATTTAACTAAAATTTAATTAATTTTATTAATTAAAATTTAATTTTAATGATTAATTTTTAAATTTTAATCAGTTAAAAATGCTATAACTGAGATTTTGAAACCAACTGGTTATAATGACCTCAAGGATGGAAGAAGCAGAGGAACAAATAAATGATACAGAAGATAGAATTATTGAAAATAATGAAGCTGAACAAAAGAGAAAGAAAAATTGTGGATCACAAGACCAGATTTAGGGAACTCAGTGGACTATATTAAATATAGTAACATTTATATCATAGGAGTTGCAGAAGAATAAGAGAGACAAAGGGGACTGAGGGTTTATTCGAGGGGTTTATTTGAGCAGATTTGGCTCTTCTGGGAGCCAACAACAATTGATAGGTATCAACAATTACCTATCTAATCTGGGGAAGGAAACAGACATCCAAATCCACAAGGCACAGAGAACTCCCATCAAAATCAATAAAAGCAGGCCAACATTAAGACATATTGTAGTTAAATTTGCAAAATATAGTGATAAAGATAAAAATCCTAAAGGCAGCAAGACAAAAGAAGTTCCTAATTTGCAAGGGGAGACCCATAATCTAGCAGCAGATCTCTGCACAGAAATCTGGCAAGCCAGAAGAAAGTGGCATGACATATTCAACATGCTGAATGGAAAAAAATCTGCATCCAAGAATATTCTTTTCAGCAAGACTATCATTCAGAACAGAAGAAGAGGTAAAGAGTTTATCAGACAAACAGAAACTAAAGGAGTCTGTGACCACTAAACCAGCTCTGTAAAAAAATATTAAAAGGGATGCTTTGAGTGGGAAGGAAAGGCTAAAAGTAACAAAGACTAGAAAGGAACAGAGAAAATCTCTAGAATGACAAAACAAGTAATAAAATGGCACTAAATATATATCTATCAACAATTACTCTAAATGTAAATGGACTAAATACCATAATGGATTAAAAAACAAGACTAATCTATAGTGTCAGAATGGATTAAAAAACAAGACTAATCTATAGTCTGCCTACAAAACTCATTTTAGGGATCCCTGGGTGGCGCAGCGGTTTGGCGCCTGCCTTTGGCCCAGGGCGTGATCCTGGAGACCTGGGATCGAATCCCACGTCGGGCTCCCGGTGCATGGAGCCTGCTTCTCCCTCTGCCTGTGTCTCTGCCTCTCTCTCTCTCTCTGTGACTATCATAAATAAAAAAAAAAAAAAAAAAAAGACTCATTTTAGACCTAAAGACATGTGCAGATTGAAAGTGAGGGGATGAAGAAACATTTATCATACAAATGGACATCAAAAGAAAACCAGGGTAGTAATACTTATAACAGACAAACTAGATTTTAATCCAAAGACTGTAACTAGAGATGAAGAAAGGCACTATATCATACTAAGGGGACTATCCAACAAGAAGATCTAAGAATTGTAAATATTTATGCCACCTACTTGGGAGCACCCAAATATATGAAATGATTAATAACAAACATAAAGGAATTCATTGATAATAATACAATAATAGTAGAGGACTTTAACACCCCACTTACAGCAATGGATAGATAATCTAAGCAGAAAATCAACAAGGAAATAATGGCTTTGAATGACACACTGGATCAGATGTATTTAACACATATATTCAGAACATTCCATCCTAAAGCAGCAGAAGACACATTCTTTTCAAGTGTACATGGGACATTCTCCAGAATGGATCTCATACAAGGTCACAAATCAGTGCTCAATAAGTACAAAAAGACTTGAAATCACACCATGCATAATTTCTGACCACACTGCTATGAAACTTGAAGTCAACCACAAGAAAAAATTTAGAAAGATTACAAATACATGGAGGTTAAACAACATGCTACTAAAGAATGAATGGGTCAACCAGGAAACAAAAGAAGAAAAATTTAAAAATACATGGAAACAACCGAAAATGAACATCCAATGGTCCAAAACATGTGGGATGCAGTAAAAGCAGTCATAAGAGGGAAGTATATTGCAATGTAGGCCTACCTCAAGAAGCAAGAAAAATCTCAAATAACCTGACACCTAAAGGAGCTAAAGAACAACAATCAAAGCCTAAAGCCAGCAGAAGAAGGGAAACAGTAAAGATTAGAGCAGAAAAATGATATAGAAATTAAAAAAAAAAAACCCAGAGCAAATCAATGAAACCAGGAATTGATAACCTCTGCCAGACGTATCAAAAAGAAAAGAGAAAGGATCCCAAATAAATAAAATCACAAGTGAGAGGGGAGAAATAACACAAAAGTACAAAGAGAATGTTACAAAACATTATCTGCCAACAAATCAGACAATCTGGAAGAAACGGATAAATTCCTAGAAATTTATAAACTACCAAAACTGAGACAAGAAGAAATAGAAAACTTGAATAGATCAATAGCCAGCAAAGAAATTGAATCAGTAATGAAGAGTCTCCCAACAAATAAAAAGCCAGCCTGATAGCTTCACAGGGAAATTCTACCAGACATTTAGAGAAAAGTTTATACCTATTCTTCTCAAATTGTTCCAAAAAAGAGAAATGGAAGGAAAACTTCCAAACTTGTTCTGTGAAGTCAGAATTACCCTGATTCCAAAACCAGATAAAGACTCCACTTAAAAAAAAAAAAATAAATAAATAAATAAATAAAAGGAAATACAGGGCAATATCCCTGATGAATATAGAGTGCAAAAATTCTCAACAAAATACTACCAAATCAAATACAACAGTACATTAAAAGAATCATTCACCAAGATCAAATGGGATTTATTCCTGGGCTGCAAGGGTGGTTCAATATTCACAAATAAATCAGTGTGATACACCACATTAATAAAAGAATGGATAAGACCATATGATCCTCTCAATAGATGCAAAAAAAGCATTTGACAGGTACAACATCCATTTACCATAAAACTTTCAACAAAATTTAGAAGGAACATGCCAAACATCATAAAGGCCATATATGAAAAACCCACAGGTAATATTATCTTCAGTGGGGAAACTGAGACCTTTTCCTCTACAGTCAGGAACAAGGTAGCAATAGCCTCTCTCAGAAAGTTATTTAGCATGGTACTGGAAGTTCTAGCTTGTTCAATCAGACAACAAAAAGAAAACAAAACAAAAACAGAACAATCATACAAATCAGCAAGGAAAAAGTCAAACTTTCACTATTTGCAGATACCATGATACTCTACAAAGAAAACCCAAACAATTGCTAGAACTGATACATGAATTCAGTAAGGTCATAGGATACAAAATCAACATACAGAAATCTGTTGCACTTCCATATACTAATAATGAAACAGCCAGAGAGAAATCAACCATATTTACAATTGCACCAAAAATCCTAAGGTACATAGGAATAAACCTAACCAAAAAGGTTAGGTTAGGTTTCTGTATTCTGAAAACTAAAGAATGCTGATGAAAGAAATTAAAGATGACACAAAGACAGGGTAAAAGATTACATGCTCATAGATTGGAAGAACAAATATTGTAAAGATGTCTACCCAAAGCAATCTACACATTTAATGTAATCTCTATCAAAATACCACCAGCATTTTTCACAGAGCTAGAACAAATCCAAAATTTGTATGGAACCACAAAAGATCCAGAATAGCCAAAGCAATCTTTAAAAGGAAAAGCAAAGCTGGAGGCATCACAATTCTGGACTTCAAGTTATATAACAAAGCTGCAGTAGTCAAGACAGTATGGTACTGGCACAAAAACAGACACATAGATCAATGGAACAGAATAGAAATCCCAGAAATGGACTCACAATGATATGGTCAAGTAATCTTCAACGAAGCAGGAAAGAACATCCAATGGGAAAGAGGCAGTGTCTTTAACAAATGATGTTGGGAGAACTGGACAGCAACATGCAAAAAAAAAAAAAAATGAACCTGGACCACTTTCTTACACACCATGTACAGAAATAAATTCAAAATGGGTGAAAAAATAAATCTCAAAATGTGAGCTAGGAAACCATCAAAATCCTAGAGGAGAATACAAGCAGTAACCTCTTTAACCCTGGTGGTAGCAAATTCTTACTAGATAAGTCTCCTGAGGCAAAGGAAACAAAAGCAAAAATAAACTATTGAGACTTCATCAAGATAAAAATCTGCACAGTGAAGGAAACAACAAAACTAAAAGGCAGCCTCTGGAATGGAAGAAGATATTTGCAAGTAGGATATATGATAAAGGGTTAGTATTCAAATTACATAAAGAATTTATAAAATTGAACACCCAAAAAACAAATAATTGAGTTAAAAAATAGGCAGATGACATATTTTTCCAAAGAAAATATATAGATAGCTAACAGACACATGAAAAGATGTTCAACATCACCCATCATCAGGTAAATACAGATCAAAACTACAATGAGATATTACTTCATACTAGTCAGAATGGCTAAAATTAACAACACAGAAAACAACAAGTGTTGGTGAGGTTGCAGAGAAAGGGGACCCTCTTACACTGTTGGTAGGAATGCATACTGGTGCAGCCACTCTGGAAAACAGTAGGGAACCACCCTACAATGCAGCAATTTCACTACTAGGTATTTACACAAAAGATTAAAAATACTGGTTTGAAGGGACACATGCACCCTGATGCTTATACCAGCATTATTAACAATAGCCAAATTATGCAAAGAGCCCAAATGTACATCAACTGATGGGTGGATAAAGAAGGGATGACACACACACACACACACACACACTGGAATATTACTCAGCCATCAGAAAGAACGAAATCTTGCTATTTGCAATATCGTGGATAGAGCTAGAGAGTATTATGCTAAGTGAACTAAGACAACCAGAAAAAGACAAATACTATATGATTTCACTCATATATGTAATTTAAGAAACAAAACAGAAGAACCTATGAAAAAAAAAAAGGAGAGAGAGGCAAACCAGGAAACAGACTCAGCTATAGGGGACAAACAGGACAGAGGTGGGCAGGGGGATGGATTAAATGGGCAATGAGTTATGGAGGGCACTTGCAGTGATGAGCTCTGGTGTTGTATGAAAGTTATGAATCACTAAATTCTACACCTGAAACTAATATTACATTGTATGTTAACAGAAATTTAAATAAAAACTTGAAAAACAAACAAAAGAAGCAAAAAACAAAAGAAACAAAAAAAAGGTAGTGTACATTTTCCACATTTGTTCTTTTTCAAGACTGTTGGCTATTCTGGCTCTCTTGAACTTCCATGTCAGTTTAGGATTAGTTTGCCAATTTCTGCAAAATAGTTGTCAGGGATTTTCTTAGGGATCATGTTACATCTGTAGATCAATTTGGGAAATATTGCCATTATAACAATATTCAATCTTTCAGTATGCTAATGTAGAATGTCTTTCCATTCATTTAGGTCTTCTATAAACCCTCTAGCAATGTTTTGCAGTTTTTGGTGACAAGTCTTGCACTTATTTTGTTAAATTTATTCCCAAGAATTTTGTTCTTGATAGTTTTCTCAATGACATTCTTGATTTCATTTTTGGAGCATTCATTGCTAGTGCTTAGAAATTTTATTGATTTTTGTAAGCTAGCCTTTTATCCTGCAACCTTGATGTACTTGATTGGTTTTAGTAGATTTGTAGTAAATTTTAAGGTTTTCTACATATGTAATTATCTTGTATTTAGAAATTCAATCTTTTAAAAATATTTTATTTATTTGAGAGAGTGAGAAAGAGAAGCTGAGCAGGGGAAAGGCAGATGGAGAGGGAGAAGCACACTACCCGTGAGCAGGGAGCCTGACTGGGGGCTGTATCCAAGGACCCTGAGATGATGATGACCTGAGCTGAAGGCAGATGCTTAACCGACTGAGCCACCCAGAAACCTCGAAATTTCACATTCATAAAACTTTATTTGATGCTACTGGAAATTTTTTAAATTAGATTTAAATTTATGTACTTATGTATGATGCAGAGAAGTATGATAGGTGATCAATAAAAGACTTTCCAGAATAAAGAAATGGAAGTATATCAAGTTGCCTGGTATTTAGGTATCACTGGCTACATTTGAAAGGGTTATGTGACAGTTTTATTTTAAAATGTCAATTTACAATAAAACAATTTGCATCTTTTGCTACTATTTAAGTCAGATCAAAAATATATTTTTTAAAGATTCTGTGTATTCATGAGACACAGAGAAAGGGGCACAGACACAGGCAGAGGAGAACCAGGCTCCCTGCAAGGAGCCCCGAATCAGGGACTGGATCAGGGACTCCATCTCAGGACTTCAGGACCCCAGGATCACGACCAGAGCCAAAGGCAGATGCTCAACCAGTAAGCCGTTCAGGTGTCCCCAGATTAAAATTGTTATGGTCAATATAAAAATGAGGGAAAAAGTCACATTTTTTTCCCAGAATTCTTTTAGAGAGTATAAGAAGAGCGAGCAAAATCATTTAAACCACTGTATTAACAAATACCTTCCTAAAGGGGTTTTTTTTTTTTTTTTTCTTTTTGGGATGAATGACGGTTACCTTTCTTAGATTTGGGGAAATTCCCCAGTGGCCCCTAATTTAAAAGCCTCACCCAGTGGTCATCCAACAGTCCTCATCATTAATTAATTCAATTGAGGTAAATAATTCATCTGTAATTAAGTCACTGCCATCCCTCAAGTCACTTAGCTATTTGTAAATGCTCAGGGCAGTATATATAAAAACTTTCAAAGGCAAGTCTACTGAAGAATATGAGATCTATCCTCTACTGTATTTCAGTGATTTTAAAGAAGGGGAGAAATGCGGGCTACGCTCGCCTCGGGGCCTCAGTCCTCGGTGGTCTAGCGGCGCGGCTGGTTACCCCGGGCCGGGGTTGGACCTCCGTACGGCTGCGCCGACTCCGCGCGTGCGCGCACTCACACACGGAGCCGCGCCCGAGAGTTTTACTAAGCACCGCACGCGGGTTTTGAAGGTGACTGTCTTAGACTTGTTAGAAACAAAGATTAGGTTCCGGAGAGTTGAGCAGACCAGCCTTTGTTCTCCCCGACGCGCCGCGTCCAGGGCTCCCTCCAGCCGCGACGCGCCCGCCGCCCGCCGCCCGCCCCCCTCGCAGCCGCGCAGCAGCCCTCAGGCCACCGCGGACAAAGATACTGCGCAAGCGCGAGCGGAGACGACGTGGCCGCCCGGGCCGGGGTCGGGGGCCGCCGGAGCGCCGCTCGCGGGACTCCCTGGGGGCCTTCCGCCCTCGTCCTGTCCTCCCCGCGGGTTCACCTCGACTGCGGCATCCGAGCGGCCCGCTTCGCACACACCACCTCCAAGGTCAGAGTGGGAAGGACGTGGGCTGGGCGGGCCGGGGGCGAGGCGCCCGAGTGGGCGTCGCGTGAGAGCCGACCCGCGGGTTCCTGAGGCGGGAGCGAGGGCCGGGGGCGGGGCGGCCGCGTGACGTGGCGCGCTCTGGAGCGCGCGGCTTGGAATGCTTTGTGAGGCCCGGCGTGCGGCGGCGCGCGCGGGCGGGGCGCTCAGAACCTCGGGACCGCCGCGGCCCGGTGCTCCGTTGCGGCTCCGCGTCCGAGCGAGGAGGGGTGTGGGCCGCGGCAGCCGGGCGGGGAGCTCTTCAAGTGGCGCCGAAGCGCCCGGAGCCCGGAAAGCGCAGGTGGGGCGGCGGCCGGCGGCCAAGCATTAGGCCTGGCCTGGGCCCCCGAGGCGGGCGGGTGGCGGGAGCGCCGCGATCCCCGCGGCCTGGCCGGACGGGGGGAGGGGCAGGGGAGGGGAGGGAAGGCCCGGAGCCCTCGCCCGGGTGCCAGACAGGACACTCCCGTGGAAGGGAGCAGTTTCGAGAGACTAGTTTGAGAAGTTGCTCTCTCAGCCCCCGCCTTCTATTTACGGGACCGTCGACCTCCGCGCGCCCCTGACCGCGTGGGTGTGGAGGCGCTGCTCCCACTGCCGCCCTCAGATCCTGCTCTTGGAACATCTCTGTGGGCCGGTCTGGCTGCCTCCTACGCGTTGTTTACTTGGCTTTGAAAATGGCTGTGGTCATCCGCCCTTTCCTAGCGCTTGAGGCCTCGTGAAAGTTCGATGATGTTTACCGAGTGCCAGCGGCCAACAGCAGTTGAATCGGGAAAGCTTAGCGCACGGTTTTGCTCTTTCGAGTCCCTGCTCGCGTTCCTTTGGGCTTGAGCACTGCAGAGGCGCTCGCTCTGATGTGTGCGTCCGGAAAAAGTTTCACTTGGAACGTGCACCGTTTCGTGACGCGGCACTACTGCGTTACGGAAGGGTTGGCCCAGTTTTCCACTGATTAATGAATTGCTCTACTCTGTCACTGAAGGATCTTCGGAATTCACTTTATTGCATTGTAATTTAATGGATATACGTTCAAGATTGTTGCTGCTTCTGAATACTGCTTTAAATATTTAAGAGTTCAATACGTTTTATTTGTTTTGTTTTTGTTTTTGTTTTTTGATTTCCGGAAGCAAAACGAAGAAAGTAGGGGAATGTAAAAATGTCCCCAGTTAGGAATGGAGCTATTTTTTTTTTTTAATTATTACTCTCCTTTGCAGTAACACCCCATTTGGTGATTTTACAGGAAACCTGTTTGAAACAGGAAGGTTTTATGTTCGTTCTTACCTGTGGGGCTTTCTGAAACGTCATTTGTATTGTTCCTCTGAAAAGAATGCGTAGGATGTTATTGGAGGGAGTTGCATGCAGATATTTGTAAAAGTTCCCTCTTCTTTTTTTGTAAAGAGGCAGGGTAAGCGGGCACTAGAGCCCTTTCTGTATTAGGGGCTACTTGTGATACTGACCTTTAGCTTGATTGTTACTGCCTTTAGGGTATATGGGATTGAACTAAGTTGTCAGATGTTTGATTCAGAATTTTTACCTTTTCTCCTGAGGTCATTTTTTTTTTTAAAGCTTATATATATGCGCGCACACACATACACACATAGTTATGTCCGAAACAAACATGTTTTACTTCTTGTATTAGAACATTTAAGAAATGCACCATTTGTATCTGGAAGTAGATTTTGGTTTTGTTGTTGTTGGGTTTTTGTTTTTGTTTTTTAAGATTTTATTTATTCCTGAGGGACACCGAGAGAGGCAGAGACATAGGCAGAGGGAGAAGCAGGCTCCCTGCAAGGAGTCCGCTAGATGGGGGACTTGCCCCCTGACCTTGTCCCCCCCCCCCCCCAAACCACTGAGCCACCCAGGCATTCCTGGTTTTTGTTTTAAGACAATTATACTGGTGTGGGTGCTGTTTTATGTAGTACTATAGATTGACATTTCAAAATTTTCTGTTCTCAACTTTAAAAATGAAAGTATGTGAAGGCGCAGTCCCTTAAGCCGCTCTGTTTCAGATCAGGTGGTGGTGAGATAGAGCCTGGCATTCCACACTCAGTGGAGTCTGCTGAAGACCCTGTCTTCCTCCCCCTCCCATAAATCAATCCTTAAAAGAAATTTAAAAAATAAAAATTAAAGTATGTGAAGTCATGTAATAATAACTTTTTTCAAGCCACTTGATAAGCTTTTAATTGTGATTAGGGATCTGACATGTTTTCTTTTAATTTTTTAAAAAACTATTCTGAAGTTCTTAACTCTGTGAAACGCATTTTCACGGAGACTACTGAGAATACATCAAATCCTGGAAGATCTCAGAAATATAGTATTTTAGTACAAAATTTACTTTTTGTGCAGAAATTATCAACTACATTTCACCTGATAGATTTACAGGTTTTTTTTTTCCCTGCTAAACTTTTTTTCTTCCAAGATGGAGATGCCAGCAAGAAATGCTGTTCAGCGACTGACCCATGGAATTACACCACCATCACATCACCACTGACCCTGCTCCTCACACTTGACTTTTCAGTGGCCATCCCATTACCTCCAGTGTGACACATTATTTCAAGAAATCTTTGAGCATACTATGTAACATAAGCTTTGAAATGTAGGTAGACACAAGATAAGGTGTTGAACACCTTTTAATGTGCCATTTAAAGATTCTCTTTAGTGAAGTACCTGTCATGTTTTTTTTTTTTTTTTTCACATTAACAAGAATGAGAGGTTATGCCTTTCTATCTTGCTAGAATTATTTTAATGGAGTTTTGGGAGGGAATAGGGCTAACTGCGTGTGAGTAACCTGCCACCTTTAAGCGGAAGGAGGTAACTTTAAAGCTTCATCTAGATATTTTTTCTCATTTATGTCCTCTCCAATATGTGATTCAACCTCATTTTTTAAAAAAGATTTATTTATTTATTTGAGAGAGAGTATGTGAGCACAAGCATGAGGGGCAAAGAGAGTGGAAGAGAGAATCCAAAGTAGACTCCTTGCTCAGCCTGGAGCCAATGTATGGCTCAATCTCATGACCCTGAGATCATGACCTGAGCTGAAACCAAGAGTCAAATGATTAACCAACTGTGCCACCTAGGTGCCCTCAACCTCATTTTTAATTAGCTGGATAAAATCTGGATTTATATTATAATGAATTTTAGAATGAGACTCTTTGTTTCCAACATTAGATATATGGTAGGAAACATTTATTTATTTTAAAGACTTTATTTATTTATTGAGAGAGAGCATGCACATGAGCAGAGGCAGAGAGAAAGGAAGAAGCAGACTCCCTGTTGAGCAGGGAGCCCAATGCAATGCTCAATCACAAGACCCGGAGATCATGACCTGAGCTGAAGGCAGATGCTTAACCAACTAAGCCGCCCAGAAACTTTTATGATAAGAAACTGTAACAAGAAAATTATTCAGTAAATATATTTTGACTTATTCTCTTCTGTTTTTGATTTAAAAGATATTTAGAAATAAGAGCATTATATATCTATTCAACAAATACAATGGAGTGCATTCTTTATGTCAGTTCTAATAATAGATTAGGGAATACAGTAGTAAACGTGACAGACCAGCAAAGGCCCCTGTCCCTTTGAAATATATTTAGGTAGGAGAAATTGATAATAATTCAGTAAACAAATAGTTAAATTAGATAATTAAAGATAATATTTTCTGTTTGGCAGAAATGGAGCAAGAGCCACAAAATGGAGAACCTGCTGAAATTAAGATCATCAAGGAAGCATACAAGAAAGCCTTTTTATTTGTTAATAAAGGACTGAATACAGATGAATTAGGTCAGAAGGAAGAAGCAAAGAGCTACTATAAGCAAGGAATAGGACATCTGCTCAGAGGAATCAGCATATCATCAACAGAGCCTGAACACATAGGTCCTGGGTGGGAATCTGCTAGACAGATGCAACAGAAAATGAAAGAAACACTACAGAATGTACGTACCAGGTTGGAAATTCTGGAGAAGGGTCTTGCCACTTCTCTACGGAATGATCTTCAGGAGGTGCCCAAGTTATATCCAGAATTTCCACCTAAAGACATGTCTGAAAAGTCACCAGAGCCTCAGTCCTTTAGTTCACCTCACCAGCATGCTGAAGTAAATGGAAACACTTCAACGACAAGCACAGGGTTGGTTCCTGCACCTAGTTCTTTATCCATACCATCTCAAAGTCATCCAGCAGAAGCACCTCCTGCTTATACACCTCAGGCTGCTGAGGGCCACTACACTGTATCCTATGGAACAGAATCTGGGGAATTTTCGTCAGTTGGAGAAGACTTTTACAGGAATCATTCCCAGCCACCTCCTCTTGAAACCTTAGGGCTAGATGCAGATGAGTTGATTTTGATACCAAATGGAGTACAGATTTTTTTTGTAAATCCTGCAGGGGAGGTTAGTGCACCTTCATATCCAGGGTACCTTCGAATTGTGAGGTTCTTGGATAATTCTCTTGATACTGTTCTAAACCGTCCTCCTGGGTTTCTTCAGGTAAGCCAGAGAAAAATGTAAACATAATTTGAAATATAGATAGAATACATTATTTTTGTTTGTCAATATTTATTATGTGTTCAGGACATCAAGTGCAAAAAAGATCATTCTTCCTTTTTAACATATCCTGTGAAATTTATGAGCTTTAAATGTTTGCATGTTTGATAACTTTTTTTTTTAGATACAGAATTGTGTTTTAGTATTAAAATTATGATGACAAGACCTGAGGGGCATTGGAGCATTCATCCGTAAAATTTCAAATTCTTTATTGGAGGAGAAACTTAATAACTTCAATTCAGAGGGATTTACGTAACTCATTTGGATGTGTAACTAAATTTCCACAAGTATTGTCAAGCCGCATCTGAGGGGTTGATCTGGACTAGACCCAGCCGAATATACAGAATGGTGAATATACAGAATGGCGGTTCTCAACCTGGGGTGATACCCGCCACTCTCCAGCCCAAGAACATTTTGACAATGTCTGCAGATGTTTTTGGTTGTCACAGCTGGGGAGTGGTTGTGCTACTGCTACTGGCATATAGTAGGTAGAAGCCAGGGGGTACTGCTGAACATCTAAACAGGATCACTAAAAAAAATAAAAATAAAAAAAAATAAACAAGATCACTTCTGTCAATTAAAAAATGATCTAACCCCAAATGTTAACCATGCAGAGGTTGAGAAACTTTGGTATAGAAGTAGAGACTGTGATGATAATTTAAGGTGTATTTCTAACATTCTAAGCAGAAAAATTTACCAGACTGCCCTTGGTGGTCCAGTAGTAAAGACACTTGCTAAGTAACAACTGGTGTTGTTAGGGCATTGTTGTGGAATTAATGAACTATTTTGAAGGTAATGTTGTAATAATCTTTTTAAAAGTTGGACATCAGTACAGGGATTTGGGTTCTAGAAGTGAGGACTCCATTTACACTGGGCGTAACAGGCATTTGCATGCATGTAGAAGTAACTACGTGAGCAACTTAGTATACTTTACTTTCAATTCTTATGTAGCTTTTACGTGGAGTCAGCTTGAAAGTTGTTCAAAGGTAGTTGGAGACGTAATAGGTGTGTATGGAGGAGATAATTTGGGGCATTGCTTTAAAAAAGACTTCATTTTTGGATAGGAAGAATATTATGGATCCTGTAGGTTATTTTAGGAAAGAATCCTTGAGGTAGAAAGAGTAGGCATATTGATTGGGATTGTGAAGAGGCTGATTTTGATAAAAGCTGTAATATTTTCTGCTGACCTGGTAATAGAGCTCTGTTTTAATGATGGAATTTAAAACCAGGGTGTGGTGGGGTGCTGAGTGGCTCAGTCAGTTAAGTGTCAGACTCCTTGATTTCATCGCAGGTCATGATCTCAGGGTTGTGATACTGAGCCACGCTCTGCGCTAGGCATGACACCTGCTTAAGATTCTCTTTCTTCCTCTCCCCTCACCCCCCAAAACAAACATACATATAATAAACACAATAAAATACAGTAAAAAAAAAAAGCCTTTAGGGGCCAGGCTACTGGAGATATGGGAAATGAATATCAGAAACACTCTACTTTGGTTGATTGAGCTCAACCATTAAAATGACTTGTTCTCTAGTAAAAATTTGTCCTGTTTGAGTGCTTTAGATGAAAATGTTTTTATTCTTTCTAATATCTCCTATTTTTGGTTATAAATCATGAGTAAAATTGTACCCCAAATCAAGAGTCAAATATCTAACCAACTGAATCACCCAGGTGACCCTGTGAATGCTGGGTTTGTAATTAAAAGAATTGTTTGGCTTCTCTGGTGCCAGATAGCTTGTGTCTAAATCCTAGCTCCACTTTTTTTCATAGACTCTGAGCAATTTAACCTCTCTGCCTCAGTTTTCTCATACATAGAATGACAATATCTAACTTTATGGAATTGTCGTGAGGATTAAATCAGTAAATACATGTACTTAAAAACAGGTTGATTTTAGTTATTTTCACAAAAGCATGTCTAATTTGAATTATAAAAAAGTCTTAATGTACTTTGTTGTTTATTTAAAACTAGACTCATTGTTGATTATGTGTAGGCTATTTAAGGTCACTAATTTCGAGACTATAATTAGAGAAGCAATGACATTTTTAGGACAGTTCTTGTGAGTGAGTGAGTGATATGCATAAAGAGACTGGCAAATAGCTAATTTTTAGTGAGGATTTGTTGATGCTAATGATTCTATAAAGCTTGTAAAATGCATTTAGAATTTTGAAATGTTGATTTTCTGTATAACAATTCTAAAACTTCAATGAAAACCTAGTTCTATTCATTGATTTTTTTTTTTTTTCCTAACTAATCCCTTCAGGTTTGTGACTGGTTATATCCTCTAGTTCCTGATAGATCTCCAGTTCTTAAATGTACTGTGGGGGCCTACATGTTTCCTGATACCATGTTACAAGCATCAGGATGTTTTGTGGGGGTCGTCTTGTCTTCTGAATTACCAGAAGATGATAGAGAACTCTTTGAGGATTTACTAAGACAGATGTCTGACCTTCGGCTTCAGGTAACTTGTATCATCCTTTTAGCACTGACACTTTTAAAGAAATTATAATAGGGTCTAATGTGATCAGTTAGGAAACTGGGAATATTTAATTTGCTTGTGTGTTCACAAATACTAGTTAGAAATTGGTAGTAAATAGAATTAAGATTATGGGCTCTGGGGTCAGATTACCTGGATTTGAATTTGAACTCTTCCTCTTTACAGCTGTTTTGCTCAAGTTATTGCTTTTTAGTTTCCAATTCATCCACCTCATTGGACTGGTGAAGATTAAAGTTAATATATTAATTGTCTTATATCAGTGCTGGCAAGTAGTAATGTTCTGTGAATGTTAACTGTTGCTGTCACCACAGCCTTCCTGCTTAGTTGGAAAAATAGTCTAATGGGACTAAATGGTGAAGTTTAGGTAATTTTGACATTAGTAGATGGGATATGTTGGACATTTTGGGGGTGATTGGCATTTTGAGGAAGAAACAGGTTTTACTTTAGGGAGTCTTTGTTCTCATGATAAATAAAGCTAAATAGAAAATAAAGTGCAATTAAAAATATGAATTTGCCTTATTAAGCCTGTTTTTTTTCTGCCCACATGTTGATCTCTCATAGGGAGTTGAAATATATATAGACTATTAAGGAGAAGCTTTCATCAGGTATTCTTGCCCATCCTAATGTAAAAGAAAAGGGGAAGAATATTTTTGATTGTGAATATTGACAGTTTTCTGAAGTTGAGATTGACAGAATGATAGTATAATATTTTATTCTCTACTTCAGTCAATGTATATTTAGGATCCATTATTTAACTAGGTATTGTACTAAATGATGGATGAGAATATAGAACAAGAGACTGACTATAAAGATGCTATTTAACAGGTCCTATTCTCAGGCACTTGTAGTTGGCTGAATAATCATAGTACAGGATGATGATAGATGATGAAATAAAAGTATACACACAGTTCAGGAAGGAGATCAGGGAAGATTTCAGAAAATAGTTTCCTTTGAGTTCAGTCTTGAAAGCTATGTTCTTCTTTTCTCAGGAAGTGTAGAGTATACTTTCATTCTGTACTTATATCAGAAAGATCACAGGTGACGGGAGCAGACTACTAGCTAAGTAAAAGGTCAGAGTCATCTCTAGCATTAGGTTATATAAACTATATACGAGAACGACCTGGTGATCAGCATATACTTTAGCATAGTCAGTGCTAAACATTTAAGCTATGGTAATAAAACGTATGGTATCCTTACAGAAGGGTATGTAGCCTCAGTGTGCTCATGGGGAGTGAGTAGTTGACAGAGGCAGAAACATGGTCAAATGGATAGGAGTTCGCAACTTAGCTTTGCTGTTTACTAGCTGAATGAAGTGACATCCTTAATTATTTCAGACCTATTATGGAGTAGTTCCTCCTTTTCACCCCTATATTTATTGGACCTATAATACTGGGTTTTAGGATAGAAATTAAACTAGCTTTTAGGTAGTATGTTTACTTTTTGTGGTTGTATGGCATTTTTAGTTTGCTCTGTTGTCCCAGAAATCCCAACTAAACAAAAGTTAGTTACTAGCTGTGATTTTGACTTGTCTTTACTCTTAAATATTCATTCAGCAAAGTATTTGCAAGCAGAATACCTTCAGTATTCAAGTGCAAAAACAAACATAAAACAAAATCAGGGCAGCCCCGGTGGCGCAGCGGTTTAGCGCCGCCTGAAGCCCCGGGCGTGATCTGGAGACCCTGGATCAAGTCCCACATCAGGCTCTCTACATGGAGCCTGCTTCTCCCTCTGCTTGTGTCTCTGCCTCTCTCTCTCTCTCTCTGCATCTCTATGAATAAAAAAATAAAAAATGTATTAAAAAAACAAAACAAAAACAAAAACAAAATCAAAATCAGTCTTCCAACAATGCAGAGTGGTTAAACTGGACGTAAGTTTTGTTATTGCCTTTAAACTCATTTAGTATTACATGTATGTGTTTCTTAAAATTTACCATATGTTATTTAATTAAATTCAAATGTAGCTACATCTGGCTTAATGATAACTTAAACCAACAACTGCTGTAAATTTATTTTTTATGCTTTTTCTTTAGAAATTTGGTTTAGGCCATTTGTGAACTAAAGAACTCAAGGGGTTGAGGTTTGGTGATGAGATAAACACAAAAGTGTAGAGAAAAGACCAGCAAAAGTGGTTGTATTAGACTTTCAAACACATCAGTGTTTGAACAAGCACATTACTAGAGTGCAGCTTAGAAAAAATTCGAATTTGATCTAAGGTTTAGTCTACCCCCTAGGCCAACTGGAACCGGGCAGAAGGAGAAAATGAATTCCAAATTCCTGGAAGAGCAAGATGCACCTCTGACCAATTGAAGGAAGCCAGTGGCACTGATGTGAGACATTTGGGTCCTTCATTGGACCAAGACAATAAGGATGTGCGTCATAAAGGAAAACGGGGGAAAAAAGTAAGTAAAATAAGAAACAAAGCAATAAGGTATGTGTGTATATTCTATTCTAATGGTGCCTTTCACCAGTTTCAATTATTTATAAGATCTTATCCCTGTTTACTAAAGCAGAGCAACTTGCATAGTCACAAAGTGATCGCTGGTAAAAATAATTAGAATCAGCTTTAATATTTTCCTTTCCAGTGTTTGTTACTTAAACTCTTTTAAAACATATTTTGTGTTTTGGGGGCTAGATTTTTATGAAGTATTTGAAAGATTTTTGTATTTATGTTAATGCATATTTTTTGTTTTGTTTTGTGTTGTTCTCTACCTTCTTGTATACACCAGGATCTTGGAGCCAGGTGCGCTTTTCCTTACACTACCATTTTTATTCAGTCCCTTTCTTTATGGATGGCCATCAGGAAAGAGAATGATTTTTTTAAAAATACATTTAGTAGTGGGGTGCCTGGGTGGCACAGTCAGTTGAACATCCAACTCTTGTTTTTGGCTCAGGTCTAGATCTTGGGGTCCTGGGATTAAGCCCCACATCTCGCTTTGTGCTAAGCAGGGAGTCTTCTTGGGATTCTCTCCCCCTCTGTCTATACCTCCTCCCTGAGCTCGTATGTGCATGCTCGCTCTCTCCCTGATAAATAAATTTTTAAAAAAATACATGTTTAGTGGCTTTTTTCTTTTATTTTTTAGATCTTGAGTATATGATATGCTCTAGATGGTAAATTCGGAATACAGTTCAGTAAGTATTTATTTAGTGCTGGAATGCTGAACATAGTGGAAAAGTTAAATTTCTTATCTCAAGGAATTTATTGTTTAATGGGGAGGACAGATTAGCAAAGAAAATTTCTATCCGGTGTGATCATTAGATGAAGGCACATAGGTTGTATAGTATGCTAGATTGTACCATTAATGTACAACCTAGCCTCATCGATAATGTGGGCCTCTTGTGGTGTGGTAACCAGTAAGGAAGGCTTCTGAGAGGGCATTTGCCTAAGATCAGTCCTGAGGATGAAGCAAGAGTTGGCCATACATACAACAGGTTAAAGGAGATTCTAGGTAGAAGTAGTAAAATAAGCAAATGTATGAAGAAAGAAATAGCATTGTGTGAGTATTGAATTACAGTTTTCTATTCATTGTTGTATTCCATATTGTAAATGCTCAATAATTATCTTAGAAATTAATTCATGCCACTTGAATATTCTACATTTTTAAAAAGATGCTATTTATTTGAGAGGGGGAGAGAGAGTGTGCACAGCTGGGGGAAAGGAGGAAGAGAAGGAGAAGCAGATTCCCTGCTGAGCCAGGGGACCCTGGGATCACCATCTGAGCCGAAGGCAGACGCTTAACCGACTGAGCCACTCAGGCACCCCTTGAATATTCTACATTTATTTGTGTTGAACACCTTAGATCAGATTTATGAGGACTTTGGGAGCCCAAGATGGCTCCAAGAAATGTATTTGTTTAAAAAAAAATTTAAGTTAATGCACAAAAAGCAAATCAAAAAGATACTTAGTGAAAAGTAAGTCAGCTTCCCATTCTGCTGTCCATCAACCACCTAAATTCCCTGCTGCAGACACATTATTGCTAGCTTCTCCTTGCAGATACATTCCAACATATATACATGTTTATTTTGTGTTTGGATATAAATGTACATTCACACTTATATACAATTATTAATACAAATGGCAGCATGAGAGACATACTGTTTTGCTCCTTACTTTTTTACTTAACAGTATATTTGGAAATTTTTCATATCATTTAAAACCTCTATTTTTTAAAAATTTAAGTTGTTAACTAAAAAAATCAAATTGTATAAACAGGCATATACATTGAAAAACTTTACTCCCACCTTTGTACCATTTTCCTTGTCACTGTAGGTAATCACTTTTTATCAGGATCTTGTGTTTCTTCTGTGGGTTTCTTGAGGCATGTAAAAAGCAAATAACAGATTTCTCCCCCTTTTCTTATATAGAAGGTAGTATCATAGAGTGTCCTGTATTTTTTTTTTATTTGATAATAGAGCCTGGGGATCTTTCAGTGTTTTTTTTTTTTAAGATTTTATTTATTTATTCATTAGAGACACAGAGAGAGAGAGAGGCAGAGATAGACCCAGGCAGAGGGAGAAGCAGGCTCCATGCAGGGAGCCTAATGTGGGACTCGATCCCAGGACTCCAGGATCACACCCTGAGCCAAAGGCAGACGCTCAACCGCTGAGCCACCCAGGCATCCCAATCTTTCAGTGTTAAATGGAGAATCCTCTCAAATCTTTTTTTATAGCTACCTCGTATTTTACTGTATGAATTTATAGTAGATTTCTTTAACCAATCTCTTATTGAGTATTGGAATGGTTTTAGGTGTTTACTATTAGAAACAGTGCTTCAGTGAGTAACTTTGTAGATAGATGCATTGATTCATACATTCCCAGGTAATTCATCAGATAAATTCTTAGAAGTGGGGTTACTGAGTCAATAAGTAAAAGCATTTGTATTTTTGATAGATTTTGCTATGTTGCTTCCCTAAGGACTATACTCTTCAGCACTCCCACCAGCAGTGTAGGAGACCTATTTCTTCATAGCCTAGTTCACAGAGTGGGTGATCAGCCTTTCTGTATTTTTGACAGTCTGATAGATGAGAAATGATATATTGGAACATCTTAATTTGCATTGATTTTTTATTGTGAATAATATTGTATGTCTGCTAAGGTTTCCATGAATTTTGTTTTCTGTGTGACGTCTGTTCCTGTCCTTTGTGCGTTTTTAATTACTGGGTTGCTAATCTTTTCTTCTCATTTTCCAGGGACTCTTTATATATTAGGACATTGGCTCATTATTAAAGATAGAAGTTGCTAATATTATGTTGTTTGTCTTTGGGTTTTACTTATGAATGGCTTCCCCTCCTCCATATAGAAGTTTTTATTTTGTTTTTAATATTGTTTTATATTTTATGTGACGTTCTCTTTGTATTTTTATTGGGCAGTTTGATTTTCAATTAATTTTATAGTATGATGTCTGAGTTAGCCTGCTGTTAAGTTCTTAAAATGAATAAATTTAGTTTTGACATTTTGAGTGTTGAGACTAGGCCTCATAATAGCTGTTAAATTAGCAAAAAATACAGGTATTTCTGTGTTCCCCATTTCCACTTAGATGGCTTTTACTTGATTTCTATCAAAAACTAGTTTATTTGGATACATCCTTCCTTACTGATTGAGTCATTTAACAAATCTTCTAAATCTTATTGAGTATCCTGTGCATACTGTCATCAAGGAGGGATTGATAGGTTTATGAAGGAACTCATAGTCTCATCAGTTTAAATATGATTTGATAAATGCTGTATTGGAGATATGTTGGTATTTAAATCTTACTTACCAGGGAGACCCTATATAAGTTTTAAGTTTTATCGCCATTAAAAAAAGAAGAAAGAAAGAAAGAAAAAACAGCATTTTGTGAGTATTAAATTACAAAAATGTTTTTATTGTTCATTGTTGTATTCCATATTGTAAGTGCTTGGTAATTAGGAATTAATTCATAACACAGGAATATCATAACTGTCTCTCAGCCACCTACCTGACTTAGGAGAATATACTTTATAACATAAAATACTTTATGACAGTTGTGGTATTTTGCTTTATGTTATAAGATACACTGGTAATTATGTTGGCTAGAGATATTTTTATTAATTATATATAGTATTTGTTGGCTTGATAATTTATTACATAATGCTTATAATTTTTCCTCCTTATTTTACATTTTGAAACATATTTACTAGGCCAAAGACACTTCAAGTGAAGAAGTTAATCTGAGTCACATTGTACCCTATGAGCCAGTTTCAGAAGAAAAAGCAAAGGAATTACCTGAATGGAGTGAGAAAGTGGCTCAAAATATTTTGTCAGGTATTATAGTAATGTTAATTTTTTTTCCTCTATAATGTGAAATCTTTGGAATCTGTAAGAATATTTAGAAAGATAATATTTTGTATTTTGGTTCCAAATCATCTTTTAATAAATACTTAAACAAAAACAAAAGGAACTAATTTTTTAGAACATTACATATTATCATAAAGGCATAAGTTCTTCTTGCCTATTTTCTGTTTCACTCTTGGGGAAAATTGATAGTGAAAAGCTTTGGGAATCCCACAACTCTCCAGATAGCTCTTCTGAACATAAAATGATTTTCCTTTCCCCTTTGACGTTCACCTTTAATCCTTTTCTTTTCTCCATTTCTCTTCCTTCCTCTTTCTCTAAAAAAAAAATGGTAAGATACTCATCCATCTTTAGAAACAAAGCAGCACTCCCTAACTACACAGCAATTGAGGTATGAAGAGATCTTAGAATTATAGCTAAGCTATTTGGGATGTAGGCCCTACTATTTAATTCTGGTTAGAGAGGGCATCAGATCAGTTATTTTAAAACTGGAATGATCATTACTGACATGTTTTTCCATTTTCATCGGTTAATATTTTAGTTTTTCAGCTATTGTAGCTCTCAGATTTAGATCTTCTATTTTGTTTTTAAAAAATATTGCCAGTTACTCTTTAGCAAGCCAAATTCATGACCCTGTAAGGAGATCTTGACCGTCATTTAAGACTGTCAATACAGATTTCCATCACTGTACCTTATAAGAAGTCAGTAAAAAATAAAGATGTCTAAAGCAGAGGAAACCTTTAACATGAAAAACCAACAAGCTAAAATAAATGAAAATTAATTAGGAGCTAACATAATATCTTTCCCAGTGTCAGAGAGCTGCTGGAGATAAGAAAAGAGAAAGCCAAATTTTTCACTTGTAATTTTAACGGTTAAAATTGGACCCTTGAAAAATATTTTCAAAGAAGTTTTAAAGAAAAATCTTCACTGTTACTACCCTGCCCCATAACTTTACAGGTTGCTAGACTATTAAGTCAGTATTCAGGAAACTTGCCTATATTTACACATATGTAGAGAACTAATTTCAAAGGTTATTTTCTTAAGTTTTTTTTTAATTCATACTGATATAAAACTGTTCTATTTACTATTGCCGTGTAACAAACCATCCCAAACTTCATGGAATGAAACAACAAATATTTGTATATGCTTAGGAGTACCGTGGGCCAGGTATTCCAAAAGGTCACAGCAGGAATGGCTTTTATCTGCTTCGTGATGTCAGAACTTCAGCTAGGAAGACTCAATGGCTGACTAATGACTGACTCAGTAGCTGGGGGCTGGAATCAGTCTGAGGTCTCCCTTCACTGACAAATCGGGTGTCTGGGTTGAAAGAGCTCAAAATCTAGGACTTCCAGATAGAGTGCCTAGACATGGTGTCCATGTGTTTGACAGCTTAGCAGCCTTTAGCTCGTCAGGCTTCTACAGGGTAAGTCAGGGTTTCAAGCATGACTGATACAGCAAACAGAAACTACATACTCTTTCTGATATATTCTTGGAAATTTCTGGTATTACTCACTACAAGAAAGTGACAAACCTTAGATTTATGGGGATTTGACATAGACTCCACTTCTCAATAGGAGGAATGTCAACGTCATGTTGAAAGAACATGTGGAACAGGCAATGCTATTTGGCTCTCTTTGGACGGTATTGCATGCCACAAAGTCTTAACGCTCCTAGGTACCACACAGATTCCACATATTGGTTTTATTCAAAGAGATGGAGCATCCTTAGAATCAGTTAATCCTGGGGACAGATATCTAGAGATTTCAGAAAAACTTTCAGCAATGCATCGTTTGAAAATGAGAAAAACTACACTATGGTAACACTTAGAGGCCAACTTTACTACTTGAGATTTCAGTAGGCTTTTGTAACTCTTCTTTTCATCTTCTCCTCAATTCTGGCAATAGCCCTATAGTGGTACTTAATTTTTTACTATGAGTAAATCTCTACATACTTTTTTCTTTTTCTTTTTTAAATTATTTTTATTGGGCCTATAGATAACAGCGGCTCATCCATCAATGCCCCATTAATCGGGGACAGATATCTAGAGATTTCAGAAAATTTCAGGCAATGCATCGTTTGAAAATGAGAAAAACTATACTATGGTAACACTTAGAGGCCAACTTTACTACTTGAGATTTCAGTAGGCTTTTGTAACTCTTCTTTTCATCTTATCTCCTCAATTCTGGCAATAGCCCTAATAGTTGGTTACATTAAAATTATTTTAACTTCCTATCAGAGTACATACATATCTCTCTACATACTTTTTTCTTTTTCTTTTTTTAATATAAATTTATTTTTTATTGGTGTTCAATTTGCCAACATATAGCATAACACCCAGTGCTCATCCCATCAAGTGCCCCCCTCAGTGCCCGTCACCCAGTCACCCCCACCCCCCGCAAACCTCCCTTTCCACCACCCCTAGTTCGTTTCCCAGAGTTAGGAGTCTCATGTTCTGTCTCCCTCCCTGATATTTCCCACTCATTTTTTCTCCTTTCCCCTTTATTCCCTTTCACTATTTTTTATATTCCCCAAATGAATGAGACCATAAAATGTTTGTCCTTCTCCGATTGACTCATTTCACTCAGCAATAATATCCTCCAGTTCCATCCACGTCGAAGCAAATGGTGGGTATTTGTTGTTTCTAATGGCTGAGTAATATTCCATTGTATACATAAACCACATCTTCTTTATCCATGGACACCGAGGCTCCTTCCACAGTTTGGCTATTGTGGACATTGCTGCTAGAAACATCGGGGTGCAGGTATCCCGGCATTTCATTGCATCTGTATCTTTGGGGTAAATCCCCAGCAGTGCAATTGCTGGGTCTTAGGGCAGATCTATTTTTAACTCTTTGAGGAACCTCCACACAGTTTTCCAGAGTGGCTGCACCAGTTCACATTCCCACCAACAGTGCAGGAGGGTTCCCCTTTCTCTGCATCCTCTCCAACATTTGTGGTTTCCTGCCTTGTTAATTTTCCCCATTCTCACTGGTGTAAGGTGATATCTCATTGTGGTTTTGATTTGTATATAGAATGAAAACCAACTAGCTCACCAAATACTTAAGGTACAAGTAACAAAGTGGCAGAAAATATCCAAGATTTACTCCAGGGAAAATGATCTCTATCAAGAGACTATTTCTACCTGACCCATGCAGGCTCTATGCAAAGATAAGTAATCAGGGATCTAAACTGAGCTCATTGACTTTAGCCCATGATTGGTTTCTGTCCTGTGTCAGCAGATCAGTGAAGATCAGTAAAAGCTACAGTCCTGTGTTTCATAAATATAAAAGGTGAAAAAACATAAAGTAACTGCTTAAAACTTACCTATATAGAATATTGGTTTGAAAGGCTAGAATTACATTTTAAGAAGGCAACTGCCAAACATTTTAGATGAAGAATTTAGTAAGCTGATTTGGGAAGAAGTGGAGGATCTGTAACAATAGACTGATTAGAGGGCAGCCCCAGTGGCGCAGCGGTTTAGCGCCGCCTGCGACCCAGGGCGTGATCCTGGAGACCCTGGATTGAGTCTCACGTCGAGCTCTCTCCATGGAGCCTGCTTCTCCCTCTGCCTGTGTCTCTGCCTCTCTCTCTCTGCATCTCTATGAATAAATAAATAAATAAATCTTTTAAAAAAATAGACTGATTAGAGCCCTCCATTGGGTTAGATTTGAGTGAAATCATTTTAAGTCATCTGCCAACTTCTTATTTATTCAGCAAACATTCATTGCCTTCTATATCTCAGCATTAAATGTATGCATATAATGTGAATATGGATAAAAGAAATCTATATCTGGCACTACACATGCCCTTTAATTTCTTTTTTTTTAATTTTTTTTATTTATTTATGATAGTCACAGAGAGAGAGAGAGAGAGGCAGAGACACAGGCAGAGGGAGAAGCAGGCTCCATGCCCCGGGAGCCCAATGTGGGATTCAATCCTGGGTCTCCAAGATCGCGCCCTGGGCCAAAGGCAGGCGCCAAACCGCTGCGCCACCCAGGGATCCCTACACATGCCCTTTAAAAGATCTTAATAGCTACCAATAAAATATTACATGTTCTCATCTTCTATTGTAGTATCTTTGGTTTTACTGTATTATTTCTCTTACATGGTGATAGCTGCTTTATAATTTGCATCCTAATTATTTCTCTTCATCAGTCCTGTGACTTTTCATTTATCTAATTTCCATTTATTATTAGTCATCAGTGGACTCTGTCCCTCTGGTTTGTTTCATTGCAGGAGTATATAGTCTACTTGAGCTTTCCTTTGTTTCATTGTCGTTTATGATTTCTCAGTCTTCTTCAAATTCAGCTGATTTTTTACTTCCTAAATCTTTCAACCTGTAAGTTAACTCTAAAAACCCATATGTATTTTTTTAATAGAGGTCTTCAATCCCTTTTTGTTATGGGAACTCCTGACTGGATGGTATTTGTCTGGGTTTGAGACGTGGTCCTCCTCCAGGGAGGCTAGTGTTTGAGCTAGAGGTAGACATGTTGACTAAAATAGGAAGAAAAACAACAGTTCTCCTAATCAGTTATCACTTGGCACTTTATTTTTCATTGTTAGCATTTTTAAATAAATAGGATTTTCACATGATTGCTGAATGCCTGCTCACTCATAGGCCAGAGTAATTATGTAAAAACCATGCTACAGACCTTGGAAGAATATACTTAGGTATTTTATATGTATGGCTTTAAAAGCTTGTTGTTTCAGGGTTTAGCCAAAAAAGAAATATTTAATATTGTAAGCTCTCCAAGGCAGGGTAACAGTTCCTCTTAGAGGAAACTATTCTTCTATATTTTTTCTTGCTTTTCCCATCTCCTTCTGACTTCTCCTTTTCCCACATGTGCACAGGACCTTTTCACTAGAGAAGTCTATGCTATCCTGCTTTCTCTGTCACAATCTCATTTTTCATGCATGCTGTAAGAGAAGCATTGAAGGGCTGGAAACTACCATCAAGAAAAATGGCTAATCTAGGCTTCCCAGTTTTCTTCTTATATTTTTTCTTCTCATGCGTTCTTTGAGTATTCTTATGTCTGTCATTCACGTCCATGTTACAAGCTAAAAGGTGCTGAGATTGTGGAGTTTGGGTTTAGGATTGAGGGAGGACCAGGACCCCCTGCCTTATGCCTTTCATCCAAAGCAAGCAAGCAAGAGTTCTGCCTTGGTGTTTGAGATTTAGGTTTACTGGTTTCCAATTTGCATTATTTGTGTCTAAACCCTTTAACACTTCATAGAGGAAAAGTGGTTCCTGGACTAAAGCAAAAAGAAAAAGGATACCTGGGTCCTCAAGCTAGATACCATGTTACTGGCATCAAAACCCAAAATTAGTCCTTACTAGTAACATTGTGGTAAGTAGCATGTAGATAGATACCTATAAGTTGTAGTAGAAGCATAGAGTAATTCAGAACTGTGTTGAGTGATCTGTGACCTAAGTTCTTAAAGATGAATTTACTTAGATATATAATCCAGTTAGAAAATTAGAATTGTAAAGTTGAAAGTTTATGGCATGTTTGAGATATGAACAGTGAATTCCTTGTTTTTGTTTTCCTGTTGGTTTATTAAAGGGTTTACAGGTATAATCAGCTCTAATATTGTACACTTTAAAATTTTCCTATAAAAAGGTGCTTCCTGGGTGAGCTGGGGTTTGGTCAAAGGTGCTGAATTTACTGGCAAAGCAATCCAGAAAGGCGCTTCTAAACTCCGTGAACGGATTCAACCAGAAGAAAAACCAGTGGAAGTTAGTCCAGCTGTGACCAGGGGACTTTATATAGCAAAGCAGGCTACAGGAGGAGCAGCGAAAGTCAGTCAGTTCCTGGGTAAAGTAACTTTGGAGGACTGCTTTTTTTCAGTTAAATTAAAAACGGCTTCTTAATCTAGGTTAATCTGAATGTTCATTTAGATGGTTTAACCTTAAAAGTAAAGGATTAGGACAAAACAGTTTCACTTTGCTACTCATAATAGGGTTTGTAGCAACATCAACCTATCTGAGAGCCTTAGAAACATTTCACGTACTTGGCACACATTAACTGATTCAGAAACAAGATCCCTGCCTAGGTGATTGTTGTTTGCATATTATTTTGAGAAACATTGGTTAAAGGGTTATTTTGGTGTATCAGAGAGAGGAGTGCTGTGTCTTTCAAAAGGAATGGCTCTGAATATATTTGCTATCCTTGAATAGGATACATTCTTTTAAGAACAGCTCACTGCATAGTAGTTGGGGTCAAGTGGGAGGGATGTTTTATTTGAACTACGTTGATTCAGTGATTCTGGTGTCAGCCTTCCCAAGCAATATGCTACTAATTCATTGTCCTTTGAGAATCGTAAATCTAAAGTTTGTATTTTAAGGTAGTCCGATCACTCCTTAGTGAATTATCATTAGAGGAAGATTATCTTTTTGGTATTCAGTATTCTTTGAATCAGGTTTTGGTTTGTTTACTTTTATATAGACTTAAATACCTTATTACTATTTCAGTGAGATATTTGTTGAAATGGAGAAAACATAGAAATGGACATAACTGGAAAATATGAAAGGTGGACCTTGCCAAAAAGAAAATTATATTTTAGAAGCAAGGTTTTAATCACTAGGCTCTGCAAACATATCTTTAAACCAAATAAGAGCCTTTGTTTAAAAACTAGCCAGCCATGGTTCTCATCCTTATATAGAAATGATAAGTTATGCAATAAAATAAGTTTGCTCATGTAAGATGCTCATGTAAGAATTTTTATAAGTAAGAGTGGTAAAATCAAGGGAAGAATACATTTTTTTCTAAGTGTTTCCTTTTTTTTCTGGTTACATTAGTTGATGGAGTTTGCACTGTAGCAAATTGTGTTGGAAAGGAACTAGCTCCACATGTCAAGAAGCATGGAAGCAAACTTGTTCCAGAATCTCTTAAAAAAGACAGAAATGGAAAGTCTACCTTGGATGGTGCTATGGTTGTAGCAGCAAGTAGTGTTCAAGGTAACAAAGGCCCAGAAATTTTACTAGGAAACTCCATTCATTTAGCTGTAGTCTTACTTACTTTTAAATATATTTGCAGGATTTTCAACTGTCTGGCAGGGATTGGAATGTGCAGCCAAATGTATTGTTAATAATGTTTCAGCAGAAACTGTACAAACTGTCAGATACAAGTAAGTTATCATTTTAATGACTAAATCTCTTTGGGCAGTTATAAGAATTCAAGATAGTTAAAATGATTGTGTCATAATTGGGTATATGATAAAAATTTTTTTCACTCTTTTTCTTAATAGTATTTAGGCAAATTAATAGAATTACTATGACTTTGTCTTATATACTAATGTTATATTTCTTAATCATTAATGCAAAGAAGTTTAATGAAAAAGAAAAGCCTATAGTGACTCAATACCTTACTAACTGCATGTTCTTGATGGGTGATGTTTACTAGTAGTTTTGGTGGGAAAAACTTGAATTAAAATTAAACTATTGTACCTTGTTAACATTAGCCCCTTCTGTATACAAAGAATGTTAAATATTGTCACATCTTACTTGACTCTACCCTTGTTCATTCTTATTGGAATGGACAGACTGCATGTTATCTATTTCATATATTAAGAAGTGGACAAATATAGAAATGAGTGTTCTGCCCAAGCCAATCTGATAACTATTAAATGTGAGACTTAAAACAGGATCATTTGATTTTAGCTCTTTATTCTTTATAAGTCCTAGGGGAATCTAGGTCTAAAAATAAATCTAGTATGAAGGACCCGAGTTGCTTTCTTAGCTTTAAATTAGTTTAAAGCCTAATAAAAAATTTTTATTCAGAAAGCAAAAAGGTAATATTAATGGTATTCTCAACTCTGTTATTTATATTAATTATCCACTCAAAGCAGTTGAGTTCATACTTCTGTACCAGACATTGTGTCCAGTGCTTTTCAATATATGTTTAATCTTTAACACAATTTTTAAAAGATTTTATTTATTTATTTGATAGAGCACACAAGCAGGAGGATCAGCACGCAGAGAGAGAGGTAGAAGGAGAAGCAGGCTCCCAGCTGATCAGGGAGTCTGATGTGGGGCTTGATCCCAGGACCATGGGAACATGACCTGAGCCAGAGGCTGGCACTTAACCAGCTGAGCCACCCACACGCCCCTAACACTATTTCTTTTTTTTTTTTTTTTTTTTTTTTTGAGAGAGAGAGAAAGAAAGGTAGGGGGAGGGGCAATGGGGGAGGGAGAGAAAGAGGATCTTAAGCAGGCTTCATGCCCAGCACAGAGGCCAACATGGGGCTCCATCTCACAACTCTGAGATCATGACCCCAGCAGAAATCAAGAATCCGATGCTTAGCCAGCTGAGCCACCCAGACATCCCTCATCCTTAACACTGTTATCTCCATTTTACAAATGAGGAAGCTGAAGCATAGAGCTGTTAAAATACCTCATTAAAGATAATACCCCTACTAAGTGGTAGAACTAGGATATAAGCCAAGTCTCTTTGTATCATGCAGTGTGAAAGAACCAACTCTGCCCTTGATGGGACATCTGTGCAGGTTTAGTATCTAGAGTTATTTTCCACCACTATCTATCATGCATTTACATTCTCTTCCCTCATAGTAAATTACCTGTGGCTTAGGAAAAACTAACTTAATTTCCAAACTGAGTTGATTTGGTCTCCATCTGGGGCATGCATACCTTTGAATCAAAGCAACATAGCATCTTGAAGTGTCAATTTGACCAAAAGATTTGGCAAAGAAAATACAGAATAGATCTGAAGTTCTTTTGGTGGAAATATAAAACCCAAGGCTTCCAACTTCCCTCTTGGTACTTGTAGCCTTGATCTTTAACACATCTTCTGTTGTGGCTCTGAGTTTACTTTGGTGGATCAGTCATAATAAAAAAAAAAAAAGTTTCTTCTTTTGTTGCAAGAACCCAAGAAAGTCAGACATGCCTTTTATGCCAGTAGTGAATTATTTTTAGATTATCAGTATCATTTGTTAGAGATAGTCAGTCATGTTAAAAGTCAGTAGGTTTACCCATTTGCTAATTTAATGAAAAAAAAAAAAGCTTAAATACAATTAAAGAGCTTAATTAAAGATTTGGGATTCACATAACCAGCAAGGTTTTGGTATAGATTTTGTATTTTTGGTCCTTAGTGAGGAGAACCTAATAGGAAGAAAAGGACTTTTAACAGTGGTTCTGAGCTTATTTATTTGTTATGGTACGTATTGCTTTTCTTTTTATCCTTTCCTTCAAAGATTCGTGGAATGAAAAAACAGGTGAGAATTTGGTTAGGTAGGCTTGTATATAAAGTTAACTTTGGTCTTAGCAGAAATTTAATTAGAATGATGGAAGGGGTAGTGAGGATGTAAAGAGTTTTTGTAATACTGTTTCCTCTCTTAAGAATAATCTGGCCCAGAAGTAGAAATTCTCTTTTAAGAGAAGAAACTGCAAATATTAAAGCAGTAATAATTTAATGATTTTTATCACTGAAGAAATGGAAGAGCAAGTTATTTGATTTAATTTAGTTCTCATTTATTTACATAAATTTCCATTTATGAATATAAGTAATACATTTATATTTTTATATTTATGAATTTACATTTATTTAAATTTGTTTATACTTTGGAAAAGTATTTGATAGAGTAAGCTTTTTTGTTTTTCTCCTCTACTCCAACTGCTGGTAGTATGGTAAAATTTGTATTCTTATTTCCTATAATAAGTTATTCCCTCAAGCATTTTGAATCTGCCATAATTATGTGCATTATGCCTAGGTGAAAAACAAATGTATTATATGTACTTCTTTACCTGATCTCTCATGGTACAAGCCAGTACAAAAGTTATCTTTTCATTTAGGCATATTTAAAAGCAGATTGTGTTACAGAAGTATATTGTTTATACCTTTCATGTTTTTAATTATATCCATGGTTTTATTATATAGGATTATGTTCATTGCTTATGAATGTTTTACTAAGGATCTGTATAATCAATTTTACTCTTAAATTTTTAGTAAATTGTGTAGGCATTACTCATTAAGACTATTTTTGTCAATTACATTAATGTTCTTATTTTAAATTAGGAACATGAAGACCTACAGGAACAATGAAAAGCATTAAGTAACTTCAACCCACTATATTAATTGCAGTGTAGTATCTACTAAATAATTTATTACTCTTCTCCATAGCTTCTAAATTTCACCTTTACACTCCTTTTTTTCCATTTCAAATTTCTTAGAGGATAGGGTACCTGACTAGCTCAGTCAGATGACGTTGTGACTCTTGATCTTGTTGTCTTATGTTTGAGCCCCACATTGGGTATAGAGATTACTTAAAAAAAAAAAAAAAAAAAAAAACCTTTAAAAAATACATAAATAAATTGCTGAGAGGAAAAAAAATAAAACTTCAGTAAGTAACATCTATTTTTGTTTTCCCCTCACTAAAATGTTATCTTAGAACACATTTCTGAATAATAAGCTTAGTAAAATAGTTTTTCTATAAGGAATTTACTTTTTTAAAGGTATTGTATTGGTTTATTTAATGAATTTTAATTAAAATTCCCCTTAAATTTGCACTGGGTGACAGGGCAAATTCAAATTCATTAAAGCTAATTCTTTGGCAGATGTCATATTACTCAAAACCAGTTTTATATAGCATCTATTCAAGAGTTATATAAGATCAGCCTTCTCTTTTCTGTACTGTAACTATGCAAGTATTTAAACATTATCATGTCCTTTACTTACTTTTTATTGTCTTCTAAATATTCCCAGCTCCTTTCACAATTCTATATGTACTATGGTTTCCAGTTCCCTTCATTTATCAGTATTCTTTGAAAAGTGGAACCCAGAATTGAATGTAGTATTTTGTGTTGTTTCCAGGTAGAACACAGTGGGACTGCATCCCTTGTTTGGTAATATTTAGCATTTGGCAAAGAGGGAATACAAGACAAAGATATCTTTTTAGTAGCTGTTGTTTTATCGACTCATGAAACTTTTTTTTAATGAAAGTTTATTTATTTATTTTATTTATTTATTTATTTTTTTATGAAAGTTTATTTAAAATCTGGGCTTTCATCTTATTTTTGGACAGTTGATATTTGTACCTAAAATTAAGAACTTTATATTTACTTTAAAATTAAGAACTTTATATTTACACAACAGTATTGTCATTTAGCTCACTGTTCAATTTTGTCTTATCAGACTACTTCTTAGAGTTGTTGTCTTCCATATCCATTCATTAAATATTGGTTCTAAGGCTTTACTCTATGCTCAATCCTTTTCTATTCTTTGTGGATATTGTCTATACTGGTGTCTGTAGTTACAACCGATCATATTTGTGTTTCCAGTTTTTGTCTTAATCTTTATGCTTCATAAATCCCAACTACATAACCCTTCAGCTATTCATTTGCTGAGTCTTGTTTTTTATATTTATTCTTTTCTCTCCAGGCTTGTTACCACTACTGTAGAATAGACCTGCATCATTTCTCAGCTATCTTATAGCTTGTTTCCTATCTGGTTCCTCTGTCTCCCTCTTACTTACAATTCACAATGCAACCGAGTTAGAGCTGTCTAGAAACATAAATTTGGTTGTGCCATTGCCATGGATTTCAAGATAAAGTTTAAATTCCTCAACTTCACCTATAAGGTCCTTCATAAATTGGCTACAACCCACCTGTCTTGGATGGATAGACTAAGAAGGTGCTATTTCTATTTTGAATATTTAAGATTAATATTTCCAAGAATAGTTTTGAAAGTTGCATGTAAATTGAATTTTAGGAAGATTTTTTTTGAAATTTGTTATGACTGAAATTTTGTTATAATTAGTGAAATCTAGAATCACTGCCAATATGCTGTCTTTGTAGACATTACTGAATGTGCTGGAGAATTTTTTTTCCCCTGGAGAAATTTCTGAAGAGTCTCATTCAAACTGTATATGAAGTCTCATTGACTTATTTAGAGTATACTTTATATTCATTTTTATTGCTCTTCAATTGGTAGTGTTACTTGGCATATAAAATCTAATAAGCTGTAATTAAACTTTTCAAGGAGTAAATAAAAAATAAACATTGTCAGGACACCTGGGTGACTCAGTGGTTGAGCTTTGCCTTCTGTTCAGGGTGTGATCCTGGGATCAAGTCCCACGTCACACTCCCCACAGTGCCTGCTCCTCCCTCTGCCTGTATATCTGCCTCTCTCTGTCTCTCATGAATAAATAATATCTTTAAAAAAATACTGTCTTTTTTTACCAGAAATAGACTTTCTAGTTTTTAGCAGTATAGTCTGAATCAACAGTGTATAGTTTGAATGAAGAAAAGAACTGAGCAGTTACTTATCAAGGAAGAGAAGAATAGATGCCTGCCAGGAATACTGGTTCTGAGGCATATTAGGAAGCAGAGGTGATAGATTAGGATACATTAAAGCAAATAAACACAACCACTTAAAAGCCATTTTATTTGGTCTTTAATTACACATTTTGTATAGAGGAATTTTCAAAGTGCTTTAATCTGTACATCTCATTTTATGAGATAAAAAAGAAGAAATTGATGAGATGTGAAGAGGTTGATACTTCACCAATCTTCTTATGGTTAGTTTTGGGCACAATTGGTATTAGTATGTAGTTTTTTGACTCCGAGTTTGGTACTGTTCCCTAAATTAACAGGAATTGCTGCTGAAATGGAGATAGCATGGAAAAACAAGCAAAACATCAGTGTATCAACACAGATGCCTTTTTAGTACATTACTGCTAAAAATGTAGCCTTTGGAATTGTGTTACATATAAAAATATCATGAGTGCAGTTGTAGGTATCAAACTGCATCAGTAGAATAGGGGAAGTGGAAGTTCTTGAATCTGGAGGATTTCCTTTATTCAAAAACACTGATATGGCCAAATTCTTAAGTTAACCATGTCACTTCATTTTAGCTCACATAGTCTGGAAAAGAGGAGCCCTAAGAGAAACCTCAACAGGACATCATGGTCATTCTTCTAGTGCTGAAACTGCTACCACCCCTTTCTTATCATTTAACCTTAGCCATTGCCACTTGATAATAGCATTTATGGGGGCATGATTGACAGAAGGTTCCATGTCTTCTTGCAAAATCAGCAAATTGCAAAGCAACAGGAACTGGCAAACAATAGTTAAGGAAGCTTCAGTGTCTGGTGAGAAAGCCCCAATCAAGAGTGTCTGGTGAGAAAGCCCCAATCAAGAGTGATATGGGGGTGCCTGGGTAGCTCATTCAGTTAAGCATCTGACTCTTGATTTCAGTTCATGATCTTGGGTTACTGGAATTGAGCCCTGTGTCTGGCTCTGCTCTCAGTGAGGAGTCAGCTTCAGGATTCTCTTTCCCTCTCCACCTGCCCCTTCCCTCAATCGCAGGTGCTCTCTGTCTCTCTCAAATAAGTAAATCTTTTTTAAAAAGTGGTATATGGGCAGCCCAGGTGGCTCAGCGGTTTAGTGCCACCTTCAGCCCAGGGAGTGGCCCTGGAGACTCGAGATCGAGTCCCACATCAGGCTCCCTGCATGGAGCCTGCTTCTCCCTTTGCCCGTGTCTCTGTCTCTCTTTTTCTATGTCTCTCATGAATAAATAAATAAAATCTTTTTTAAATAAATAAATAAATAAACAAACAAACAAATAAAAGTGGTATATGAAGCACCTGGGTGGTTCAGTCAGTTAAGTGTCTGCCTTTGGCTCAGATGATGATCTCAGGGTCCTGGGATTGAACCCTGCATCAGGCTTCATGCTCAGCAGGTAATCCGCTTCTCCCTCACACTCTCCCTCTGTACCCTCTCTCTAAAATAAATAACAGTGAGATACACTCTAGCACAGAGATTGAAAAAAAAAAAAAAAAACACCCAAGTATGAACAAGCTAATAGGATCACAAACCACTGTTCCAGGTTAGCCTAATGGTAATAGAGGACTTGTGAATTCAAAGGGTCCAATGTTAGTATAAAATGTCCAGGTATAAGTCACAAAGCACATAGGAATCTTCAGTGTGTCCTAGAGAAAATTATAAAATGTGCCTTTTTTTTAAGTTTATGCTTGCTGAGCAAGGAAAAATCTGGTACTTTAAAAACGGTAAGAGAAAAAAATGGGATAATTTTTAGTGTTTTTGTATAGGCTTTCAACTTGTATTTTCTCATGGAAATGGTACTAAACACAGATATTGATAATTGTCTATAATAACCACTTCTGTATAGTGCTTGTATAATTTCCCAAGCACTTTGCTATACATTTGATGCTCAAGAAACTGTTGGTAGATAGCAGAGGAATTAATCATTTTAAGCATTCAAGAAATAATGAATGTCAGGCAGTGTTCTTAGCACATAGGATTTATTAATGAACATGGCAGAGTTTGTTTTCTAAATAGGGTTTATATTCTAGCAAGATAAGCAAAAAAAAAAAGGAAGTTAAGTTCTATACTATGTAGCAGGTGATAAATTATTGAATATAAAAGAACAGCTTATCAGTTTATCAGGAGATTGACGGATGGACCATGTGGGGTAAAGCAGTTGAAAATAGGTGAGATAGTGAGAAGACAATAATTAACTGACTTGAAGAAGGTGAGGCAGTGAGACATGTGAATTCCTGGGTGAGAATAGTTTAGGCAGATACCAGCCAGTGAAAAGGTCTTACTTATTGGAAGGAATTACTTCCAATAAGATGGCGCATGTGTGTTTCATGGGTTCAAAGAACAGCAAGAATGCCAGTGAATCTGCAGTGGAGTGAGGAAGAAAGTGTTGTAGAATCTTTGCTTAAAGCTAAGCTTGGATTCTGATACTTTAAAAGACCTAACCAGGGGCGCTTGGGTGGCTTAGTTAAGCATCTGACTCTTTATTTTGGTTCAGGTCATGATCTCAGTCTCTTGAGATTGAGCCCTCTGTCAGACTCTGTGCTGGGCATGGAGCCTGCTTAAGATTCTTTCTCTTCCTCTCCTGCCCCTTACACCCCACCCCTACTCCCTCTTTAAAAAATAAATAAAAGGCCTAACCAAATTCTAGTTAAGGTAGAACTTGAAACCATTTATAGTGACTCTAGATTCTTTGTGTTCTATAGTTGCTTCATTGAAAATTTTCTATTTCCAGAAAGGGTGGGTTAGAAAAGGGAAACAGTGACTGATCTTTATTATATTTGCATTTTATTCTTCAATACAAACAGTTGTTATTACATTAATCTCAGCTAGCCCGAGTGTATTTTCACGCAGTTTCTGCTAAAAGAGAAATACAGCCTTGGCACAGTTTGATTTTATTCTTTACTCTGTTTTAGATTATTAATTAAATTGAAACATAACCCTTGATTTTGCTTTCAGGAATAACATACTAATCATGGGACTTACTTAATACTAAATCAGAAGATCTCAATTTATATTTATAATTTCATTATACTTTTTTTCAATCTTTTAAAGATACGGGCATACTGCAGGAGAAGCTACACATGATGCAGTAGATTCTGCCATCAATGTTGGTGTAACTGCCTATAATATTGATAACATTGGTATCAAAGCAATGGTGAAGAAAACTGCAAAAGAAACAGGACAGACACTCCTGGAAGACTATAAAATAGTTGATAATTCTAAGGGGAGTAATCAAGAAGGAAGAGCAAATGTAAACATGAAAAGGGAGACGGGTGAGCAGACAAAGGACCTAGAGAAGAGTGAGGCAAAGAAGAAAGAGAAATGATGGAAGTGCTGTGAATCACCTATACCAAAGCCTTACAAGGTGGATGCATTTTTGTTAAATAGGCAAATGTGGAATTCCCCACAGATTAACCAGTGTTTTAAAAATGTATTCATTCCTATGAAGTGACTATTTCATAAGCTTTACAGCATGTATTCTGCTTACAAGGAGAAGAATCAGTGTTCTTGCATTTGGCCTTTAGAAATATAGGGTTATATTCTCATTAAGTTTATTTTTTCTAAATGTGGCTAAAATATTTTTGCAGTTAAAATAAGACTAATAAAAAAAAAAAAAAAAAAAAAAAAAAAAAAAAAAAAAAAAAAAATAAAATAAGACTAATAATACATGTGCTGTAAACCTCATTAAACCTAATGTTAAGCTATTTTTGTATTTGCTGTCTTTCAAAAAGCAAGATAGGAAATTATATATTTACATAAAATTTGGCATTTAGTAACCTTAGCTCTAGTTGTACTTGGAAGGAATTACTTAAAATATTGTCTCCTGGTTTTGCACTAATTGTGGATTTCTTTTTCTAGGTGCTTGTCAATTTTCAGTATATAAGCTAAAAACAACTATAATCCTAAACTAAAATAATTCTCAGATAACATTTAAGACTTTTTCAATACAGGGAATAGGCTAATCATGGAAAATAAGATGAAGTCTATAGAATTATTTGGTAGCTTATCTCTTTATTCAGAAGTGGAATGGTCTTTCTGATTTAGAATGAATACAAAGAGATTTTCAAGTCTTCTGGATTTAAACTGGTATTGATCTAGGAGCCTAGGAAATTTTGGTATATGATAATTATTAAAATTTGAAGTGATTATCATCACTTGAATTGGACAAAAAAGTACTTTAAGAAATCGCTTTACCATATCTACTTCTTTATTTCAGAAGGCTTAAATATTTATTAAAAATATGAACAATTTTTTGAATGGTAAATATATTTTTATTTTGGGATTTAGTCATTGGGATTTTATATGGTAAAACCAACAAATTATTAGAAAAAGCTCTATTTACAATCATGCTAAAGAATGTGAAGACTTTAGGCTTAATCCATGGTGGTGGGTGAGGTATAATAGTTTCCACTCTGGCAGAAGACAGGACATTCACAGACCTATAAGGTACAAATACATAAGTAAATACCCAGTGGCATTTTATTTTTGTTTACTGATTTTAAATGATTGGTATTGATTTTCATAGCTGTTGTCCATTCTAATATTTCTGAACCTTTAATGGCTGCTAGTTTATTAGACTTCATTCAAAACTATCTTTAAAGTGCTCTTTATGAATAAATTGTTTCTGAATTACTTGGCCTCAAATGTATTCACGGGATTTATTTTGGGAACACTTAGAATTGATAGATCCTTTCTCTAAGGCCAGGGATAATGTGGAAATAAAATTGAATTGGTAAATAGCTTCTATTTAGTCTCTGCCTTAAGTTTGAGATGTGGAATGACAAATATTGGATGCTAAAGTCTACAAAGTTAGAGCAGAGGTCAGCAAAATTGATTTGTCACAATTGTATTTGTTAAATTTGTATTTAGTTGTCCATTTCACTTCATTCTGCTCTGCTCACTTGGTTGTGGGTTTCTTTTTCAGATTAATATAGACACAATCATAATATCTTCTATATTAGAGTGTTCTAGAACCATTAGAGTATATGAGATAAATATACACGTGCACACGTGTGTGTATAAAGAGATTCATTACAAGGAATTGACTCACAAAATTGTGGAGGCTGAGAATAATTCCTAAGGTAGCCATTCAGTTAGCTGCAGACCCAGGAGAGCTGATGTGTTGTTGTTTTAGTACAAGTCTGAAGGCCCAAGAACTAGGTGAACTTGTTGGTATAAGTTCCAATCTGAAAGCCTGCAGGCTCCAGACCCAAGAAGAGCCCATTTCAGTCTGAGTATAAAGGCCAGAAAAGACTAGTACACCAACTGAAAAAGGCAGGAGGAGTTCCTTCTTACCTTTTTTGTTATATTCAAGTCTTCAATTGATTGGATGAGGTCCACTGCCTTTGGGAGGGCAATCTGTTTTACTAGGTGTACTGATTGAAATGTTAATGTTAATCTCATCCAGAAACGCCCTCGCAGACACCTCCAAAATATACCAAGTATGTGTATACCCTGTGGCCCAGTGAAACTGAAAAAATCACAGCTGCTTAGCCCAGTTTTCACTGTATAGTGTATACTTTTACTAAGCTCTGCTTGGCTCTTTGATACTCAATAGATACAGTGTATAAAAGAACAGTACTCAATATTGACTGCTACCAGGGTTCTTCCTACTTTTGCCTCTACAGACTGTCCCTCCCTCATGCTATATGGGGTAGTTTCCTGGGAGTACCTCCAGGCACCAGCTGTCTAGAAATAATCATAGCTAATGTTTATGTAGTGCTTACTGTGAACCATTAATGTTCTAAGTGCTTTTATGTAGGCTAATTCATTTTAACCTCATAACATTCACACACTATTGCAACCTTCATTTTACGGAATACGAAGCAGATACAGTGAGGTTAAGAGAGGTTACTATTTAGTTGGATCTTTTCTAAGAAAAGAGAACAGTATGAAAGGAAAGAGGTCATAGACTAGCCTCAAAAAGGAGGGACCTACACAGTAGAGTGATTGTTAGGCCAGACATTTTTCTTAAACAGAGGTAGATAAGGAAGGACAAATGGCATTTATAGATACCCTTTGCTTCCAGCTGCTTAACGCTAGTTTCTCTTTTTATTACCATTCCACTGGTTTGGTAGTTGGTAGAAAATTGCCCAAGTTAGTAGCAAATAGGTCATAAGTCTTAGATTTGGTGATAGTGTGAGCTTTTGTCTTTTTCTCTGTATTCATAGGTATTTTAGGGCAAGGTAAGAAAAGTGAAGCTTAGGGCTTGTTAAGCAGAAATCATTTTATATTTCGTTTTTTCAGTAAGCCTGAATAAAGCTCTACTTAAACAGAAACTAGTTCTCTGATCTATTCTTGCCAAACTCAGGTTTAAACACACTTCCTAATGGGTATTGCCATTTTGTATTTAGTTTAGCAACAGAAATACTTAAAACATTGTGTTGTTTCTGAAAGCTTGTTTTCTTCAAATTTTTTTTCTATTCATAATATATTTAAAGATAAAGATGAATTTTAAAGTCTTTAAGAACATAGATGAGAAAAACCCAAATAATATCTTCAGATGTATTCTATGCAAAAAGTTGTCATACATGAAAAAAGTTTGGTCACCCTGGAAGCTATTCATTGGAAGAAACAGACTAATGGAAAGTGTCCTCTACATAGGCGCGCGCGCACACACACACACACACACACACACACACACACACCAATCTATTTTGTTCAAATTTGGAAGCCAGCTGAGGAGCAGGTTGCGAGAATGTGCTTATCAAAGAAGTAAGATGTCTGTGGTAAGGAATAAGGTCCCAGCATTTGCAGGTTTAAGAGGATCCACAGACAATATCCCTAGTTAATAAAATATTGCTATTTAGGGAGTAACTGAGTTGGGAGCTGAAAGAATGAGGTTTTGGTAGACAGCAATTGTTGAGTTTAAATTTTCTGAGCTAAAGCCACTCTGATGACAAATTCAGAGTTTTTATAGCTGTGGAAGTGGAGTGGAGATAAAAGCGATGAGAGTTGCAAGTTGAAGGGCAAGGTTGTGGAGAAGACTTTCAGTTGGAAAGACCACTTCTAATGTCAAAGGCAGTAGACAAGGCATGACTCTCAAGACTCTGAGTAGAAGCAAGGAGAAGGCGTAGATGGTGTTACATCAGGAAAGCATGCCATTTACAATTGCTCCAAAAATAAAATACCTAGGAATATATTTAACCAAGGAGGTGAAAGATGTGTACTCTGGAATACTCCTAACATTGAAACAAATTGAGGATGACATAACCAAATGGAAAGATATTCCACGCTCATGGATTGGAAGAACAAATACTCTTAACATGTCCATACTACCCAAAGAAATCTACAGATTTAATGCAATCCCTATCAAAATACCAACAGCATTTTTCACAGAAGTAGGACAAAATAAAGTTTGTATGGAACCACAAAAGACCCTGAATAGCCAAACAATCTTGAAAAAGAACAAAACTGTTATCACAATCCCAGATTTCAAGGTGTACTACAAAGCTATAGTAATCCAAATAGTATGGCACAAAAACAGATTCATAGCTCAATGAGATAGAATAGAGAGCCCAGAAATAAACTCATGATTACATGGTTAATATTTGACAAAGAAACAGGAATATGCAATGGGGGAAAGAATTTCTTCAACAAATGGTGCTGGGAAAATTGCGCAGCTATAATGCAAAAGAAAAGAACTGGACCACTTACACAGAAAAATAAACTCAAAATGGATTAAGGACCTTAATGTGAGACCTGAAGCCATAAAACCATAAAAACCCTACTGAATAAAAAAACAAAAACACAAACAAAAACCTTCTGCACCACAAAGGAAATAACAAAACTAAAAGACAACTTACTGAATGGGAGAAGATATTTGCAAATTATATCTGATAAAGGATTAGTATTCAAAATATATGAAGAACTTATGTAACTCAACACCAAAAAAACAAATGATCCAATTGAAAATGGGTAGAAGACATGAACAGACATTTCTTCAAAGAAGACGCAGATGTGAGGATGAGATATCTCCCACCTGACAGAATGGTGAAACTCAAAAACACAAGAAACAAGTGTTGGCAAGGATGTGGAGAAAAAGGAATGCTTGTGCACTCTTGGTGGGAATGCATCTGGTACAACTACTGTAGGAAACATCATGGAGATTCCTAAAAAAGAATAGAATTACCAAATGATCCAGTAATTCTACTGGGAATTTATCCAAAGAATGCAAAAACACTAATTGAAAAAGATAAATGCACCCCTATGTTTACTGCAGCATTATTTATAATAGCCAAATTATGGAAGCAGCCCAAGTGCCTATTGATAGATGAATGGATAAAGAAGACGTGGTATATATAATGGAAAGTTAGTCATAAAAAAAGAATAAAACCTTGCCATTTGCAACAACATGAATGGATCTAGAGGGTATGGTGCAAAGTGAAATAAGTCAGAACAAATGCCATATGATTTCACTGGCGGAATTTAAAAAACAAGTGAACAAAAAAGAGACCAACTCACCAGATTATTAAGTATAAAGAACAAACTAATGGTTTACCAGAGGGAAGATGGGTGGAGAAATGGGTGAAATAGATGAAGGGGATTAAGAGTATACTTATGATGAGCACTGGGTAATGTATAGAATTGTTAAATCACTATATTGTACCTCTGAAACTAAGATAACACTAAGTTAACTATACTGGAATTAAAATCTAATTTTTTTACATTAAAAAGGCATCCATATCAGAGGAGTGGTTTTTACATGAGGATGGAAAAGTAGTGAGCTGGAAGTAGCATTGGAGGTGGAGAGAATTCTTGACCCTCCTGACCCAAAGAAGCACAAGGCTCTACAAAGAAACCAGAGAACAAAAACATTAATTCTTGGCTTTTGATATTTCAAGAGCTTTTGTTTAGGTGTAAATCATAAAGATTTGAAAGAGTACATAACTATCCCTCTACTGTCCTCCAGCTAACGCCCACCTCCACCCCTTCAGTCTATGAGAGGAAAGAACTACGAACTCTGGCTGGAGAAGAAAGAAGAAAGCCACTAAGGCAGGAAATAGAAACTGGTGAGTGAGAGGAGACCTGCAACTTGCTCCCCACAACCTGTCTGAGGCTGAGCAAAAAAAGTGGGAATACAAGATTTGCCATACCACATGACTTAATTGACAGAATTATTTCATATTATACTTCTTTTTAAATTAACTGTAGTAAAAAAAATAAATAAAATAAATAAATAAATTAATTAACTGTAGTTTTTTTAAAATAACCTATTTACCATCTCTTACAAACCACTTTGTACATAATAACCTTCAATTGCTATTAATTGAACTGATTCTTCAAAATGCTTTAAATTCTCTTTTGCCTATAAATCTGGGTTGTTCTTTTGGACATTAAACAGTGGCAGTAGAGTGTGCTACTTATTACACTTACACTCAGTTCAAACAATTGAATTCCAAACTGTCCCTGTTCTTAAAACAGCCCCCAGTACAGTCTCCAAATTTCCAGAATCTCCCTTCTCTCTTTTAAAACCCACTTTCTAACTGAAGACTTGCCTTAGTTCCAGCATGTATCCAATGAACCATTTTACCATTTTATACAAACTTTTAAGTGTAGCAACCATAGGTCCCAAAAGTTTTTTCTATTTTTCCCATGAATTATCGAGTTTCCAAAAGTATGTTGGTAAGCATAAACCAAATGAAACAAGCATTTACCACATGAAACAAGCATTTACCACATACGCTTTTTATGCTTTAAAAAAAAAAATCTTTGAAGGAGTATCTTATGGGCATAAACAATACATATTTACTGACCACTACCAAGGGTCACTCTTCTCAACACTGAAGATGAAACAGCAGAATAAACAACTCTTTACCGGAGTACTTGTGTTGATTTGTCAGAAAACAGTCCCGTGCTCACACTTCTAAAACTGACTCAGGATATGGAAAGTGTACCAGAGAAATCAGAGGTCAAGGCAGCCCATCTTTCTACTCAAAGATGGATGGGAGCAGGGATAACTAAAGCACAGAACATCAGGAGCAAAATGCAAAATTTGTGATTACAAATACAGGCATGAAACTTCAAGCTGTTGTAAGCAGCTTCGAGCTGTGTCCAGGGACAATTCCCACACTTGGCAAAACAAAATAATCTGTACTGGAAACAGTTCAGGCAGTGCCTTCTCAAGTTCTCTTCAGACACTCCTACCAGAACCCTTGTGCGCAGTAAACTGAAGCAAGAAAGGCGCAGCCAGAACTACTGTTGAGGGGATCCCTGGGTGGCGCAGCGGTTTGGCGCCTGCCTTTGGCCCAGGGTGTGGTCCTGAGACCCAGGATCGAATCCCACGTCGGGCTCCCGGTGCATGGAGTCTGCTTCTCCCTCTGCCTGTGTCTCTGCCTCTCTCTCTCTCTCTCTGTGACTATCATAAATAAATAAAATTAAAAAAAAAAAAAACTACTGTTCAGTACTTCCCTTAACAAGGTCTAAGAGCAAAGTGAACATCGGGCATGGGCATGGGTCGGTGTTTAAGGCCAGCAGATCCCTACTCCTTACAGTCATCCAGCTGGTGCACATCCCCCTCCACCAGTTTGGGTCCCTTTTCTGACGTGTTCCCAGGACGCTCAGCCTGGGCCAGCCTGGGCCCCGCTCTGCCACTGGCACTGGCACTGGCTCGGGTCGCCTTCCTGCGCCCCCGGGCGCCGCCCTGTGACGTGAGAGCGCGGCGCCGGCAGCGGCCACTGGCCACTGGGAGTCGGGGAGTCGGTGCGCCCCGGCGACGGCTCGCGACGGCGCTCTCTTCCCGGGTTCCGGGTGGCTTTTCAGCTCTTGTGGTCGAAGCTGGAAGACGGGGAGGGCGTGGACATTTCTGACCTGACACTATGGAGGAAGGAAGAGGCGACAACTTCGACCGGGTGAGCACCGATCGCCTTAAAATGGAGCTGCTGAAAGAAACCCATCGACGTGAGCGGCGGGCGGCGCGGCGCAGCGCAGGGCCAGGCGCGCGCCGACCAGGGACTTGCCCCTGCGTGCGTCCTGCTGTGGGAAGCGGAAGCCGACGTGAGGCCTGCAGGGTGATCCGAGCCCCGGCAGACCTGCGACGTCGAAAACCAGTGTTTTACAGTGTCATAGCATTTGCCCTTTGATTAAGCGTTTGATATTACAAACAGGCAGGTTTGGAGGCAGGATTCTTGTCTTTGGATCAGGTCAGATGGAGTGTATTGTGTGCACAGACTGTAATACTAAAATATGCGTTTGATTTTCATGTTGCGCTGACTTCAGCTTCTGTTTCAAATTCCAAAGGTTTTGTTTAGTTAGGCTTCTCCATCATCCCTTTAGAAGAACTTAAGAAACGGTGGCATTTTGTAAAAATGACGCGCCTTCTATATACTTCTTAAAATACTCACTATTATACTTCGTATTAAATCTTTGACACATTTTAAGTTTTGTTTTTTTTTTTTAATACCTCCAATCTGACCAGCAGGCCCCATGAGATTTGGACTCCTCTGTGTCCCTAAATCTCCGTGTGCTTTCCTCTGTTGTAGCTCTAACACACTTTTTAAATTGCTTGGTTATTTCTTGGGCTGATATTAAACTGTAAACATGCTGAGGACAGATTATGTGTTCCCTGAGGAATTTAGAGTATAAATTTAGGAATTTTAGAGTATAAATTTAGGAATTTTAGAGTATAAAAGCAAGTACTTTAGAGGAATCCTGCATAAATACAAATCCCAGCTTTTATCACTCTGTAACTACATGATCAACTTAATAAACCACTAAGCTTCAGTTTTCTCAACTCGAAGATTGGTGTATAAATCATAATAGCTCATGTGGTTGTCACCAGGATTGAGTGAAAAGTATGTACAGAGCATATAACATTGGCTTATGATAAGCACTCAATGGAAATTAGCTGCTGCTATCACCATTGCCCAGTTTAATTATTCACTGTAGTATTTTCAACATAGCACAATGCCTTGATGTATAGTAGGCAATAAAAAATACATATTGCATAAATGGTTCTCTCATCATATTTTGACAATTAATGTACTAATTTACTAATGTCCTGAATAGATAATCTCTGGAATGCTATTTGTGTGTATGTGGTTTTGTGTGTGTGTGTGTGTGTGTGTGTGTGTGTGTTTCTCTTTTCCTCTTTGTCTCTGGTTGTCAGTTACCCATTGCCCTAAGTCTTCCATTCTCTGATAATTTGCAGTTAATTTGCTGGGCTTTGAGAAACCAGAACAACTTCTTGGGATCATTTAAGAGTAAAGGTGACTAATGGTTACCTAGGAGCCTCTGAGCTTTAGTACACATTACGGTCCTTGTGGAACTTGGTTATCAGAATCCTCCACTTGCTTGATTTCTGATTCTCAACCATGCCTTCAATAAGTGATGTTTCATAATAAATTGCTCCTAAAGTAGTTGTGTGTTACTTTGTATTATTTTTATATTATACTGGATCATAATTAACAAGATATTTTCAATAATAGGGATATAGTGCAACTATCAATGCTTGAAATAAGACACAAGATAGCGGAACTGGAAGCCAAACTCAATACTGATGATGAAGGTATATAAGTAAATATTTTTATATATGACTCTTGTATAATTATTGTTTAGTTTACCAAGATACCTATAGTGCATCAAATTAGACGTAGGAAATAATAGTACCAGGTCTCAGTACAGCTTTTTGGCAGCATTAATAATAATTTGTTATCGAGGCTTTTAAAACTAATATTTCAGTGTCAAACCTGTTACTCTATAATCATTTGTCTACTTTCAAGTTCAAAATGTTCATCAAAAAAAAAAATGTTCATCAATTAGGAAAACCTTTGTTACATGACACCAATACATTATTGTTTTTGGTAAATAATAAAATGTCACAAATTTTCTGTGTAACTCAAGTAATACCCCTCATATCTTAACTTCTGTGGATTTGGCTATAACTTTAAAATCTTTATCTAGGTTTTGGCTATTTGTGTTGTAAGAATGGTGAAGGGCAGGGGGTGAGTGTTGTGTGCATACACATGCATCCACACACCCACATACCCATATATCCTTAAAATTTATAATGTATAAGATATTAATTCATTCCACAAATATTGAGACCCTGCCATTTGTCAACACTTGAAATGGAAAACCTTTCCATTTAGAGGTTTACTAACTATTGGGAGAAAGTATCAAACTAAAATGCAGTTCTCAGAAAGGAATTAAGTTCTGCAAAAGGAGAAATAGAAACTCAGTTAAGGGAACCTAACACAACTTGGATAAAAACATAAAGACAACTTTTCCAGAGAAGACAGGGCTTGAAATGAATGCTAAAGAACAGTAGGAGTTTATTAGGGTTATGGGGGTGGACTTTGGTTCTTAAACCCATTTACACCTCTCTCCTCTTCTATTGGGGAAGCCATGAAACAAACAGAATTAGTAACCATATGATAAATAAAATGCTACTATTCTTAGTTCCCAAGGCTCTTTTTAAGGCTTGAATGGAGAACACTACTCTGTCCCACATCTGGAGTAGCTTCCTATGTCTCCACGTTTATACTGGAATATATAACTGGCTTTGTCAGGAGAGACTGTCAGTGCACTTACCAAATAGTTGAATTGGCGAGACTAGCTGGGATTTTCTCATCTAACCAGTTACAGACAAAACAAGTCACACTCACAAATATGCATGCAATGCAATAACCATGCCCACTAGTAAAATGTAAGCCTAACAAATCTTATTATCACTTAGTATCTTCTCTTGGAGCGGAACTGGTATGTGGGTATAAAAAGAAAAGGTAAAATGATAGAGTTCTTTCCTCGGGGCCAAAGCTAAACCCTGAGGTGGAGGGGTCAGAAACACATACCCTTTCTTTAACTAAGGCCAGTAACTATGTCAGGTGAGGTGATTATTATTAACCTTATTTATGGAAACATGGAATTTAGAAATTTAAATAGCTTGCTAAGATCATGTAGCATATCATTTCATCCCAGATCACGTACCTACGTGATCACGCTTTGACAACTTCTATTTACCACATCAGCACTGAACAGTTCTGGTTATCTATAGCTGCATAGCAAACCACCTTATAACTTAGGGGCTTGAAAACCTGGGAGGTTAGCAATTGGGGTCTCATGTATTACAGTCAGATGTCTGGAGCTTAGTTATCTGAAGGTTCAATTGGGCTGGGCATTCCCAGATGACTCACATGGCTAGTATCTCATACTTGCTGTTGGCTGGGAGCCCAGCAAGGTACTGCCTATCAGAAATACCTACTCATGGCTTTTGTAGATTTTGCTTCTCACAGAATGGTGCTTGGGTTCCAAGAGGATGTATCCCAACAGCAAGCATTCAAAAAGGCACAAGTGACAGAGACTGCCAGGCCGGTTAAGGGCTACTCCCAGAACTGGTACAACATCAATTCCATTATATTCTATTGGTCAAAAACAGTCACAGATTCAAAGGGATGTAGTAGGAAACTCTACTTATCAAGTTCATAGTACAGAAGAACATAGAGGTGGGGGTATATTATTTCAGTCATCTTTGGAAAATATAATCTGTCACAGGGAGCATTAAACATAGTGCCATTTGAGGAGAACTCTTAAGTAATTGATGAAAATGGCATATAGATTGTCCTGTGAATATATCAGGAGATGAGATTAACGCTTATGAAGACAAATTAAGAGTAGTCTTTAATATGATGCTAATGAATTCGTATTGATCCTGAAGCCAATGGAACAATATTAAAGGAGTACTAAAATGAATTTATTAATTTTTAATATCATAGAAGAAATACGTGCACAAGTGGCAACTCTGGGTACATTTGTTTAGATGATCCTTTCATAGCTACTCTCCCCAAATCTCCATCATCTTTCTCCCCATCTCACTATCAGCTAAGAGCTTACCTTCAAAGAGAAAGAGAAGCAATGAGAAGATTTCCACTTGTTTCTACCAAGAAAGCTACCCACCTACGTGCATCTTTGTATATCCTCTTCCTTCTTTCCTGTTCTCCTGCATATTCTTATCTAAGGGACTCCTCCACGTATGTGATAGATCCTATCTACTCTCACCTACCAAGGACATTACTCCAGCAATTGTCCTCAGCATATAAATGGGCTGGATTTATTTTGTTGAAAAAACATGAAAAAGCTCCTTTGGCCCCACATTTCCTCTTGTGTCATCTTTCACTGCTCTATGTACAGCAGAACTCTTCAAAAGAGTGGTTTCTATTTCCACTCTTACATGTTTATACTTGTTTAGTCTATCTGGCTTATTAACTGTATTAATTTTTAGGCTAAATGGCAAATACAACTTCAAGGGGCTTCACATTCCCATAGTGGCCTTTAGGGTTCATAGGAAACTCTGTGCAGAAAAAATAGTTTATGTTTTAGTATATGTGCTACCAAAGTGAGTACAGAAGTGGTTTATGTTTTAATAAAATCTGAAATTCATCTTAAAGTTCAGTGACAAGATAAAGAAGAGGAAAGAACACGTTCAGATGACTTTTTTAAAAAGTGAGAATTAGCAGTGATTAGAGCTTTAAGTGTATTTTAAAAATTGAAACCACCCTTTGAAAACGATATTATTACCCCATTTTATAGATGAAAAACTGAGACTCATGGATTCTAAATCTCTCTCAAGGCTACAGAAGTGCTGAGTGATAGATCTGCATTTGAATGTAGGCATTCTGGCATCAAAGTCCACACTCAGCCTCTACTTGTTCAACCTCTTATGCTCAAGTTTGCTTCTCAATATTTTTTCATCTAGAGAAGAGAAACTTGATTTACTGAGGCTCTGGGCTCTGAGGCTCTGAGGCTCTTGTTCATCTAGGATTAGAAATGGGCTAGATTTGCCCAGCACAGGGACGATAGTTTTGTTCTCTCTTGAACAGAAGTTTTACCTCGAATCAACCAAAACTGCTCTTGTCAAGATGACTAGTGATTTCCAATTTGCTAAATCCAGTGTCAACTCTTGTCCTCATCTCACTTGACTTAGCACTGATACAAGGGGTCACCCTTATCTTTGAAACACTTTGCTCACTTGGCTCCTGGGATACCATATTCTCAGTTTTCTTTGTACCTACTGGCCATTCCTTATTTCTCTTCACCTTTATGATTTCTGAAAACTTGGGAGTGCCCAAGGGCTCAGTGCTCTGACTTTTCTTTGATACATGCACTCATTACTTAGGTGATCTTTGATCAGATGCTGCTAAATCCTGTCTGTATAATGACAACACACAAATTTACATCTCCATCTGGGAACTCTCCTTTGAGCTCTTTTTAATCTTCATTTATCGGATGGTTTCTATCCCTAAGCCCCTTTGGCTATTGGGTAATATGTTAACAGATCAAATAGTTTTCTAATTCATCTCAGTAAATGCTAGAAATATGTTTTGATAAACTTCAATTTGTCTTTTTTTTTAAACAGAGGAATACTTCTATTTATCTTAAAATGGCCTATTATTTAGTAATGAAACATTAGAGGTATTACTACCCCTGGGGGGAAGAAAACAAAACAGAGATGCCAGATGCTACCATTAAAATTTAATATTTTTGAAAGTTTCCATTAAGCAATAAAATTTGAAATAGACATAAGAGTTGTAGCTATTAGGAAGAGATAAAATTATTATAATTTTTAGTTTTTATAATTTGATATCCAGAATTTTCCAGAGATCAATTGAAAAACTACTGTATTAGTAAAGAATTATGAATGGTTGGATGCAGTAATGGAAGAAATGTTTATGTAAGAAAAAAAAACAGCACTAACCAGTTCAAAAATAGGGTTCTTAAATGATTGTACTCCCAATTTCAGCCCAAACTATAAAATATCAGACAAAAGCCTTGATTAGAAATATTCAGAACCTGTATGAAGGATAGCAGAAGACTTGTGATTATAAGGCAGTAATAACAGTTCAACCAGAATTCTCACCTTATTCAAAGTAAGAGATTTTACACTAGAAAGAAACCCTGGAATAAAATGATAGACTGTATCTATCTTATTTTTGTATCTTTAGTGCCCAGTATAGTGCCATATATTAGGCTTTTCCTTTCCTATTAACATTTTCTTATTTTACAAGACTTTGCAAATTAACATAACTTCATCACTGTTATAAATGCAATGATCAACACAAACATGACTGAATTATTAAAGTCTATATAGAGTCAAGTTTCAATCAATTCAACTGTGTCCTTTTAAACACTTTAAAATGTATTATTTAGCATTGTTGCTTAATAGGGCTTTGTTTTTGTTAACACTGCTATCTAAGGCAAAAAAAAAAACGAAACAAAAAACAACAAAAAAACATCTAAAAGATAGGGCTGTATCTAATTTAATTGTTTTAGAGATTTTATTATTTGTTTGACAGAGAGAGAGAGGGAGAGAGAGCACACAAGCACAGGGAAGGGCAGAGAAAGAGCGAGAAGCAGACTCCCTGTTGAGCTGGGAGCCCAACTTGGGGCTTGATCCCAGAACCCTGTGATCATGACCTGAGCCCACAGCAAGATGCTTAACTGACTGAGCTACCTAGGCACACCATAATTTAGTTTTCTCTTACCTTATGAGTGTCCTCTTCCAAGGTCAATTCATAAAATTGGCCATAAATCAAACTTATAAAACGTTTCAATTTTTGATTTGGTTTTGCTGACTGTTGTACTGATCCTAGCCAAGATCCCTCTGCCCCTCCCCTCATACCCTCATGCTCACACACTCTCTCTCTCTAAAAAGAAATAAACAAATCTTTTAAAAAGAGTGATGCTTTTGTTTGTTTGTTTTTAGAGTTACTGAAGGAGCAATGGTTCATGGAAGTATTGCTTTGGGTATTTTTTCCACCAAGAGACACAAATGTTTCTGCCAAATTTTTAGCCTTGTAATCTGTATTTTAAATAATTGTTTATGGTAAGTGTATTGTTGGGCTTTATAGATTGGCTGCTATTGTGCTGAAGATCAGGGATCATCTTTTTTGGTTTCAAGCATGTTGTGGCTATCTCAAAGATAGCGCCACATCTCTCATTCAGGTGTTTCAAATGTCTCTTAAATTCCCTTAGTATCAAGACTATTAAAAAAACTTGCCATTATTAACTGCCACTCTTACTCCCAATTGGGAACGTAGCTTAAACATTATTCCATTTTAAAGATGGATAAAGAATTAATACTTTTGGTACTTTTGTATTATCACGGAACAAAATGTGGTAGAGAAAGAAATAATCAGTGTGGTTCTCTTTTAGAAAAAAGAAATACTTGATAAGTAGAAAGTTCATGTGATTTGTGAGAGCCAATGCTGTTTTGTGAAAAGAAAACAATTTTGTTAATCTCCAGTTTTGTGGGCCTCCATCCACTTGTTGCGGAATCAGAAATTCTAACACACTTTGGTATTAGCCATGTAAATCAGTTATGGCTGCAGGTTTTGGTAATTTATGTAGTCTTTATGCAGTTGAATTTTAATTGATTAATTATTAATCAATGAATTGTTAATAATGTATACATTATCTTACTAGAATTTGAAACATAATAGACTGGAACAGATCGATGTTAATTATTTAACTGTTTGATAGCTCTGTTTGTATTTTCCTGTCAGTTCAACAGCAGCAACCAATCAGTTGGGTCCATTTAGTTTATGCAGCTTAAGATTTTTCTAAAATAGATTCTCCTGTTTTATGTATCATTCTCCTCACAGCAAGATCAAAACAGCACTGAATGCATTGTCAGATCAACTTTGGCAATGAGGCAATAATTAATACAGGGAGGACAGATTAGATTTAGATATGAACTAGCTGCAAAAATATCAAACAAAGATATTTCAAATTAACTCTGGAAATCAGTCTCAATGATTACTCATAGCTAGATAGCTTAAGAACAGAGTATTCTTTGCTCTGAACAGATTAGTTTGTACTCTTTATTAATTTGACCTAGAATTAGTCAAGCTCTCTTTCATATCTGCCCCAGCTGACTCATCCATTAGGCATAGTGGGCGCATTATGAAGGACCCTTGATGATACTTCTAGAGGCCAATGAGATATTTTATTTTAAAATCAGAAGAAAAAATGAATATGATCCAGTCTGGACTATATTTGTCTTTATACCAGCATAGTAGTAAAAATAGAATTTTTAATATTTTTTATAGAGGAAGAGGCCTACAAAGGCAAAAGTGTCAAGGGGCCATGGAAGTCACAATATGACCCTACAAGACCATAAGACTATTTTTTCCCCATTTAAAATTTTTCTCCTGTAATTCAAGAATAGCCCATTTGCTTTCTCTTTGTCTTTTGTCTTCTACAATCCGGAGCCATCTTTGTACCTGAAGGAATTACACATTTGAAGGTGTACATTTGAAGTCAGTTCATCACACTGGGGAATGTGAATATTGACATCATTACATCCAGGGCCTTGCACTTATTAACATTAATACATGATAGTATACTATTAGGCTTACCTATATTTGAGGATCTCTAAATCAATATTTTAAAGTGGAGGTAAACATTTCCAAACTATAGTTAGATGTGCTAAAAATGAATTACATTCTTAATTTTTTGGTAACTGTTCTGATTTTGATCTGAAGCCCCCATTTCCATGGTGGGGAAAGAGGTCCAATTACAGAGAGAGACTTTACCTAGCCAGTTATACTGGTAATTCCATCTATTTGAACTCAGTGGTATCTTTTGGATAAATGTTCAGTCTGTCAGATTCCTCTTTCCTTCTCGTTCCTGGAAGCATTTGGATTAATAACTTTCAACCTCAGTTTGGGAGAGGGTTCCTGCCTCTGTTTTTGGAACACTATTTGCTAGAGATGAGGGGGTATGGGAGACATGTGGCCAGGTTAGAAGGTTGAGGCTGGTAGTATATGCTTATATTCTTCCTACTTAGATTTTTCTTGTCAGCTATGATGGAGCTGAAATTGCCTCATATATATAAAGAGTATTAAGGTTCAGAAGCAAGCCATCATTTTTCTCTCTATAAAGTGTACTTTCAAGATAAGAAAGAAAGAAAGAAAGAAAGAAAGAAAGAAAGGAAGGAAGGAAGGAAGGAAGGAAGGAAGGAAGGAAGGAAGGAAGGAAGAAAGAAAGAAAGAAAGAAAGAAAGAAAGAAAGAAAGAAAGAAAGAAAGAAAGAAAGAAAAAAAGAAAAGAAAATAGCTTTGGGCCTTGAAGCTGACCAAAGATGTTTTAGTTCTAGGCTGTATGCTCCTCCCCTCCTATAACAATAAAACAAATGTTTTGGTCTTAATAACCAAAGGGGTTTGGTGAAAGAAACCTGTTTAAGGATAAGAGAAGATGACTGAATAGGTAACTGCATGTTTTAGCACAGCGGTTAAGAGGATACACATTCAAGTCAGATAAAACTGGGCTGAAGCCCCAGTTTCCCCATTCTTGGCTTTGTCACCTTAAGAATATTATTTGACATGCCTGAGCCTTGGTTTCCTCATCTGTAAAATAGGCAACGAAGTTTTTTCAAATGAGGAATAATTAGTTAATATATGTAAAGCATTGTGTATTTTATATGTAACAAACATGTAAGTGGTAATTGTAAAACAGACTTTAGAATTTGTTTGCAAAGGGAAAAAAGAGAATATGACATTAGATGGAGGCTAGAACTATTTAGACTGTTATGTATGGATATTTCAGGTTACAAGGAAAGAAACATGTTCCTAATAGTCCCTCTAATAAAATTCTGTGTAAGGGTATGTGAGGAACTGAAGGATAAAGGGAATAGGAAGTGAGAAGACCAGGAATCACAATAGTCCTAGTGAGGTCTGGCTGTGTAGTAATCTGACTGAATTTACTGTCTGCAATCTCAAAGATCCTATCTAATAGAGAAATGCATGCTTAAAAATTAGTTCATTCTAGTTCATCTATATTGCTAACAAAGTCAAGTGCAGTAAGATTGAGCTGATTAATGTTGTAAATAAATGAGAGGTGACAAGTTGATTTTCTCCTATCCCCCTACTTTTCACTCAGGTGGTGAATGGAAAGTTCGTTATGAGACACAACTGGAACTGAATGAACAACTAGAAAAGCAAATTGTTTCTCTAGAAGAGAAAATGGAAAAAAATCCCTGGAAATCCTTCAGGTACCAAAGCAACTATGTATATGTTTTATAAATTGAGTTAAAAGTGATAAAATATTTTTTTAAGATTTTTATTTTATTTATTTATTCATAGAGTCAGAGAGAGAGAGAGGCAGAGACACAGGCAGAGGGAGAAGCAGGCATCATACAGAGAGCCTGATGTGGGATTCGATCCAGGGTCTCCAGGATCACGCCCTGGGCTGCAGGCGGCGCTAAACCGCTGCGCCACCGGGGCTGCCCCCAAAGTGATAAAATATTAATTGTTCATATTTGTTTTGTTGTAGATAGATTGTCTTCTATCCGTGTCTATGAACAAATGCCAGTGGTGAGTAAAGACTGGTTTAACTAAAAGAATAATTGAAGGAAAGAAATTATGTATTTCTTTTTTAGATAGGTTCCAAAAAAAAGTTTAAAGACTGTTGAAAATTCCAAATAAAATATTTTGTTCAGTGGAACTGTTTCTAGGAAGTAAGGAATCCTATAGTAGATCCTTCAACTTAATCTCCCCCTTATAAAGCTGGGCAGGGTTGCAGGTACAAACAAAATGGAAAAAAAAAATGGAAGAAAAAGAATCTCAAATCTCAATAGTCAGTCCAGGTGGAAAATGTTTCTACTTCCTGCAACCTAAAAGAGCCTATTAAACACAGAAATATATATCATACCTATTTAAAAACATTTCCATTCTATTTCCTCCAGAACATAGATATACACATGTATAGATATACACACACACATATTCACATTAACACACATATACACATAATGTATAAAATCCAACAGAGAACCTATAAAATTACCCTATCACATGAAAAAAAAAAACAATTATTGGCTGCTTTACCTAATTTTCTTTGGGCTGCCCTTTCCTCCTGATAAGTTACTTAAATTTATATGTTTTTACTTTACAAAGCACATGTATTTGTTTTTAATTCATTTAAACGTTTGTTTTTTAAAATGTGGAGGAGACGTAAAGCATGGCTTATGGTGGATTTAGAATATGCTTGGAAATAGCCTTTTCTTTAGAACTCACACTGAATTTTTATTTCTAGAATATCTAGAAAAACATGGAAATCTTATAAAAATCAAGGGTACTTTATCTGAAAATATAAATATAATACTCTGCTAAACTGGCAGAACTACACAACCCCATGAGCTAAAATTTAATATTATTTCCTTTAACACATTTGACACTAAGCTTAAAACAATTAAGTGATTTGCTCAGAATCACAGTCTGGAAATGTGGAAATTGATTCTGTTTCTCTAAAAAAACCCAGACCCATTTGACTATACTGTGCTATGCCAACAGCCCTTCTATACTACCTATCAGAAATAACATGTTTTTTAACGTGTTTTATGTAGAGCACTTAACTGACTGCTATATTCACAGAGGTCCTGAGGACTGGAGCGCTACAGAGATTGCTCATTGAATAACTGCAGACCTTTAGTGAAAAATACATAAAAATATCTTTTTTTAATCATAAATCAGGAGAGAAATAACCTATTTTGTACACCTCTGTCATTTTCAACTCAGAAATTTATTTTTGTCTTGCAGTCAGGAAAAATCATGGAGTTATATCTCCATCTTGTGGTACTTAGAAATCACTGCAAGGGTTATTTTAGGCCTTGTCTTTCTTTAACTATGGATATAATTTTAGTTCTACCTATAAAATATAAAATATAAAATACTACCTACAGAACATAAAATATTCTGATTCTCAGTTGCTTGATAACTCATCCTCAGTGCTAGCTCCAGCCTTATGGAGAATAGCAGCAAGTGCTGGTGTGACATGGTATGATACTTTATAGCATACATAAGCATTTGATTGGTTTTTCTCACAGCTACCTCAGACTGTAACATACTCATGTTGACAAAATTCTTTCTTTTTATGAATTTGTGTTATTCTTGAAAAAAATGTGTTTCTCTAAGAGGTTTAGATCTGGAGGCAGAGAATTCTATTTCTCTTCAGTAAAGGACTAAAGAAACGTTAGAAAAACTAAGAGCAGGGTCATGTACCAAGCAGAAAGGAAAGATAATGAAAGTTCAGGCTCTTAAGGAACTGGTTCTCTTTATTCTCTAGGCAGATGCATGTATGAGTATCTGGTGTTTCTTACACAGGGGAATCAGGAGGAGTCTGCAAAAACAGCAGGGATTAGGAATCTAGCCTAGGAGCTGGTGGTGGAAGTCGCCAACTACCAAACAAAAAACATTGGGATCCAAGGATCCTATATCCAGTGATGAAATGTTTTATTCAAGGACAGAAGATAGTATACTAAGCCTTATTCTTTATATAAAAACAATATTTATGAAATTCAGATGCATACTCTTTATGGAATGCAGACAGTTTTGACTTTCTATTAAGGCTGATAATTAGAGAAAGATTTTGAACTTCTTGGGAGTGATAGAATATGAATTCAAACACTACTTGTAAATTTACTGATTCTTTATCCTTGTTGGGGTTGGCACAGTGGCTCCTCCAGGCTCCTGACTTGACTTTCCGCTCTGCCATCCTTTAATGAGTGGCTAATGCTCACAAGATGACCGCTTCACTTTCTTTTTCATAGAAAGAAGTAGGTGAAGGGCAAAGGGCAAAGGTGAAGGCCAGTCAAATTTGCTTTCTTTCAAAGCATTTTCTAACACTGCTGTACCCAGAGTCTCCCCTTATATCTCATTGCTTAGAATTGCATAATATGGGCACCTGGGTGGCTCAGTGGTTGAGCATCTGCCTTTGGGATCAGGTCTTGATCCCGAGGTACTGAGGCACTGAGATGGAGTCCCACATCCGGCCCCCCGTGGGGAGCCTGCTTCTCCCTCTGCCTATGTCTCTGTCCCTCTCCGTGTGTCTCTTCATGAATAAATAAATAAAATCTTAAAAAAAAAGAACTCTATCATATGGCCTCCTGTATCTGCAAGAAAGGCTGGAATATTTAGTGTTTTACTGAGCATAGTAGTAGGAAGAAGGGTAGAATGAATATCTGTTATGCAATTAGCTCTATTTGCCACACAAAGGCACTTTCAATGAGTACTATTTCACTTATTTTTTAAGATTTAGAGAACTCAAGTAAGGGTGAGGAGGAAGGGCAGAGGGAAAGGGAGAAGCAGACTCTCACTGAGCAGGGAGCATGACTTAACGGGGGGCTCCATCCCAGGACCTTGAGATCCTGGTGCCCCAGTACCATTTCATTTTAAAGTTATATATATTCATTTAATATTATTTGAAAAATAAAAGACAAAGATAAATATTACTTAATATTTATATTAAGTAATATTTAAATATTACTTAATATTTATATTAAGTAATATCTTACCTGCAGATATATCTAAAAATGCATGTAAAAACATCATATTGTACATATCATTCTTTTTATTCTGTCCATGTTATAATACATAAAGATCTGGTAAATTTTATTTGCTACATAGTATTCTTCTATCTATATATCTTTATTTATTTATTTATTTATTTATTTATTTATTTATTTATTTATTTATTCCCCTATGAGGATTTTTCAAAATCTCACTGTGACAAACATTGCCACAGGGAACATACTTATACATGTCTCCTGATACAAAGTATTCCTCCAGAATTGGCTAACTTTTCTGTAGAGAGCTAGGTAATTAATACTTCAACTTTGCAGGCCATATGATCTCCGTTGCAACTATTTGATGCCGCTGTTGTAGTGTGAAAGGAGCCATAGACAATATCTAAATAAATAGATAGGATTTTATTCTAACAAATGTTGGCTTACAAAAACAGACTGTGACTGGATTTGGTCTTCAAGCTATAGTTTGCCAGCCCTTGGATTAGGGCAGTGGTCCTTAAACTTTCCTAAGGTAACAGAATCATGTAGGAAACTTCATAAAAATACAAAGGCCAGGCTTATCCTTTTTTTTTTTTTAAGGATTTCATTTATTTATTCATGAGAAACACAGGGAGAAGGGCAGAGACACAGGAAGCAGGAGAAGCAAGCTTCCTACAAGGAGCTTGATGTAGGACTCAATCCCAGACCCCAGGCTCCAGGATCACATTCTGAGCCAAAGGCAGATAGATGCTCAACTGCTGAGCCACCCAGGCATCCCCAGCCTGCCCTATCCTTTAAACAGCTTGCCAATTCTGAGTTCTTTATTAACTCTCCAGATAATTTAGATATACACCAATTTTGAGAACAACTGCTCTAACATACATAGAGTGAAAATTTTAGAACATGGGATATGCACATTTTCAAATAATGATAGAATCCCTCTAAATCAATCTAAAGACACCCCAGGTCTATAGTTAGGTCTGTAATAAGTAAAAGAGATGATGATGGGAGATAAGACTGGAAATATAAGCAGGGCCTTGATAACAAGGGATTTTATATGCATATGAACCTCTTTATATGTGATGAGAAACTTTTTTTTTTTTTAATGGGAAGCATAAAAAAGTATTTAATAGAAGTTTAAGTCTTTCCCCCCATGGAGAAAGGCTTCCCCAGGGTGAGTGAGATTTGAGGCAGAGAAACCAGATAGGACGCTTTTGTAGCAGTCCAGGTACAGGAAGGTAAGTTGTTCAGCTTGGACAGTAGTATATGGGGATGGAGGCAATGTGACAGATTGAAGAGATATTTAAGAATGTGGATTTTGTGAGTATGTGGATGCTCAGGTGAGACTGGAAGAGGATTGGAGGGAGATTAAGGACTCTCTCTTGAACAATGATTACAGTCAACAGCACTGTAGGCATCAGAAGTAGGCAGAATGTTAGGAAATGAGTTTAGTTTTGTATGTATTACACAAATCATAGTGATCAGCCACCTGGACATGGTTTTAGACTATGGAAAGTTGTCTCTCTGAAAGGAGAGATCCTGGAATCATCAGTGTCATCTGAAGTCATCAAAGTATGAGATTGTTCAGAAAGAAATACAAAATCTGAAAAGAAGAATTGAGGATGGAACCCTAGGGAGTACTAACACTTAAGATGTTAGCTGAGGAGGCGATACAGTGAAGATAACTAAGAAGAAAAATTATTGAGAAAGGGAGAGGGAAGACAAAAGTGTGGAAAAGAGTGGTATCATAGAAGCCAAGGGAGGAGAAGGGTTTGATGAGTGTTCAGCAGAAGAATGTTCTCCAAGAAATTTCAGGTGCAAGGTAGGATAAAGCACATAATTTGAAATTCCAGCACATTATTGATTCAAAGGGGAACAAGGTAAGCAGGTTAGAAGCAAGTTAATTAGAAGACAGGCTATTGAAAGAAAATGTTGTGTAGTGGAAAAAAAAGGGGTGAGACAATGAAGTGGGTTTAACCCACCTTGCCCAGAAACATGGCTTTTAGAATTAGACTATCCTGGTTCAAATTCAGACTATGGGGCATTAAGGAAATTATTTCATCTGTCTGAGGCTTAATTTCCTCATCTGTAAAATGGAGTTAATTATGCTCTCTTGCAAGGTTGTCATAAAGATTATTAGAGATACATAAAGCAAATAGTATCATGCATAATACAGAGTAAGCACTTCCCTTGATAAAGTGTTAGTTCCCTTCATCCCTTCTTTGATAACTCGAACTTTAGAGGGAGCTCTAAGCTGCCTTAGAACAAGCCAGTTGTGAAATTAAGTTTAGCCCATTTCAAGGAAATAAGGGCAAGGATAAGTTGTGCAGTATGTTTTCACTTATTCAGCTGTGCTGTTACAGAAGTTGTGAATATTCTGGTACCTCTTAAAACTATAGAATTCTGTGGTCTTTTAGTACCTGTCCAGAGAACAGGGGCTTCTTTTGGGATATAATAAAAAGAACAGAAATTTTACTTCTCTTGGGGTTGCTGGGCTTTCTAACCCCTTTTATTTACATCTACCAGAAGAACCTAGTGTCTACCTAATGTTATCTCCAAGAATTTTGTGGTGTATTGAACAAAGATCTGTAGCCATTCACTGGAAGACTAGGATCTGTTTTAAGCATTCCAAATGATTCAAAGTTAAGGATAATTAGGCTTTGCTGACTCTGATGAGCAGAAGCTGTTTTTCTGGTTCTGACATGGCATTCTAGGCCTCCTCATTAATATCCAATTAGAATATGAAGCTGAGGATTCAGATGAACTCTTTATCAGAACTTTATGGCTCCTGGTGGACAGCCCCATCCGTAGGTGGTTCCCCAGCAGTGTTTTGAGTAATCTTTGAGTGCTTTACTGTCACTACTAGCATACTGGTAGCTGATGTCTTCTCTCTTTGATTACTTTATTTAGGCCCACTCAAGCTGAATATCTATTACACTGTGCCACAAACAGAAAGGATGATTGGCCCCTTTACTTCCCTGCCTCCCTTTACGGTCCAATGCTGCCATGTTCTTAGTTGCTGGTCAGTATATAGAGTTGGGGTCCTTTAATTATCAAACCATGAATCATGGTGAAAAATTTATTAAAAGTGTATATTCTTGGGTTTACCACCCAGAGATCCTTATTGGGTAGGTCTGGGATAAGGCCTGGACATTGCATTTTTTAGCAGACATCACAATAGGTTCTATTGCAAAACACTAATATATAAAATAACAACAACAATAATAACAGATTTAGGGGATCTATATCCCTCAGGGAAAGATGTACAAGATAGTCTCTCTTGTGAAAAGTTACTATAAAGTGTTGATCAAAAAGTTCTACCATAACCCTGTGGTCAACTCTATTGCATGATGGAAATGCTATTCCTTGATTCATCAGGAGTCATAAAATTGATGACCCCTTATCTTATAGTCTGTTCTGGCTGCCATAAAAAAAATACCGCAGACGGGGTGGCTTACAAACAACAGAAATTTATTTCTCATTAGAGTCTGGAAGTCCCAAGATCAAGGCATCAGCATATATGGTGTTTGGTAATAGCTTGATTTCTGATTCAGAGATGACTCCTTCTTGCTGTGCCCTCCATGGTGGGAGAGGGCTAAGAACCTCTGTGGAGTCTTTTTTATAAGAGCATTAATTCTATTCTTGAGGCTCCTATCCCCATAACCTGAGCATCTCCCAAAGTCCCCACCTCTGTATATCATCATATGAGGCATTAGGATTTCAACATATGAATTTGGGAAGGACACAGACATTCAAACCACAGAACTTCTATTTCTCTCTGCTTCTTTTTCCCATCAGTGCATTCCTTTGTTTCTCATTATACCCAGACAGCTTGGACCCTTCAGGGAAAACTCTCACCAGAACACACACTCTGTCAGTCAGATGGAGATAGCACAGAAGATCCTGCTCCCAAAGCCAACAAAGCTATCTGATGATGGGGGACATGAAGGAAAAAGTATGGAAACAGAGAAACAATATTTAGGAAAATTTTGAGTTTCACATTAAATGTTCTCTGGAAGACTCTTGATCAATTTGTAGAAAATCAAGTCATAGGAAATTAATTTGCCAAAATCTAAATCATTGAATACATTCTTATGATTGTAACCCTAGCATTTTAAAGAATGTTCAATTTGTTAAAAGCTAAAACTTATGAAAATGGCTTAGCATTTAGTATCATCATTGAAAAATATATTCCAAAAAATAATATGTTTAGGTTATAAGTTCACATGCATGGAAGATTCTCCTAAAAGCAAGTTTTGGATAATTTGGTAAATTTAGAATCCTTGGTGAATTGGCCTCTTTGCAAGTTAATCCTTTGGTCAATTGACTTCTTGCAATATTAACTTTTGGATATTTACCTAGTTTCCTTTCTGAAGGATGTTTTAGCTTTCCTTAAGACGAACCATAAAATCTCTCCTTGCCCTGCCTTAGTAGGAGAGGCATTTCAAACAGCTGGACTAGTCTCTTCATCATGCACTTGAGCCTTCAAAGAAACAAGACTCTCCCCTCATATCATTCTCTATTTTCGTCCATTTAATTCTACATGTTGACTGCTGATGTCTTTAATCAGCATCCTACTCTTTTGTTCATCCTGATGCCCCATATCATTTTCCTGAATCCCCTTTGTTGTGATTCAGATTCTTCTTTTAGTTATGCTGCTTTATGGGATCCTGGACAAACATTTAGCCCAGTTTGGACCTTCCAGGGAACTATTACCTCACTGTAGTGGCATCATGCTCCCAGTAGGTTCAATTTGGTCATTTCCACCTTCAGAACATTCTTAGAAATTTTGTTTTTAAAGCCATAAATATACATTTTAGAACCTGATAGCCAGGCATTAATAGTAACGAATCTAAAACACTATTGACACTCCTAAATATATTTGTGTTTAAAGTGATATATCTGCCATATAGTGAAAGGATTATTGAAGGGATCTTGGATTATCAAGAATGTGATATAAACAAAGCAAGAGGAGAAATTCCCACTAGTCATCTGACTAGTGGTAGATATGTAGAATCCATCTGAGGCTGCTTCCTGATGTATTCTGTCCCAGATATTACCAAGTTTGTGTTCTCAAAGATCATGTGTCAGTTTGGAGACAGGTGTAGCCTCAAATCACAAAACAAGTAACACATATTTTATATATGAATTTAATAACAATGTTGTCCACAAGGGGGCACTTGATATTTAAGCACGCAGAGGCTGTATTCATTCATTGCTGCAATTGCCTTCATTGAAAAGTACTGCATATCTAGGAGCTGTAATTATATTCTCATATTTTTTCTCTTGTAACCATTCAGTAGAGTGATTTTTTTCACTTGTAATTTTTATGTGTTCTTTAGTATAGTATAGCAATTACCATTGCTTAAAAAATTGGTGGCTGATAGAGTTTCCTTTTTACTTAGGATAGAAAAAAGGGGCTTAAGAAAAGCACAACTAAGTATATTTGATTTCAGGTATGTAAAAGCATCCTAAAATTTCTTATTCTTACCCCTAAAGTGCTATATCTGCCATATAGTTTCAATGTGCTGTTAGAAAATGATCTTTTCCAAGCAAATTAAGACATGATCATAGGTGAAATACTAAGAACTAATTAGTATCAGAAACAAAACAAAACACCTCTTCCATGATAAGAGAATTAATTTTTGTGTACGCGATTTCTTTTTGGTTAATTTCCAGTGTAGTCTTCAATTTACCTCTGGCTTTAGTATGTTTTTTCAGGCTATAGTTTCCTAGTGTGTGACCATTGATTATATAATTAGCTAAAACAAGCTCCTCGGGAAGATCAAGCACATTAAATTATGGGTCTTCTAATGAATTAGAAGTGATGGGATAAGAGAATATGTGACTTTGATAAAAACATTTAAAAAATAGTTCATTTTGGAGTTAGTAAAATAAAGAAGCAAAATCTAGAATGAACCTTGAAGTTACTGTAGTATAATTTTATAATTTTAAAGGATTTCTGATGTTTATAATAATTTTATAAATGGATAATTACAAATATCTTGCATTTAATGATCCAGAGTATTTAATGACTAATACAGTTTTTACAAAATCCCAAATGTGTTCTCATGTTCTCCCCAGGACAGTTTTTTAAATTAATTAGTTAATACCTTTTTTAGAGCAGTTCTAAGTTCTTAACAAATTTGGATGGAAGGCACAGAGATTTCCCGCATACTCCTTACCCCTACACATAGCCTCCTTATTATCAGCATTATTCATTCCATTACTGGAATGAATCTATACTGACTCATCATAATCACCCAAAGTCCATAATTTACCTTAGAATTTACTCTTGGTGTTGTATGTTTTATGAGTTTGGAAAATGTATGATGACATATATTGATCCTTATTATATAATACAGAGTATTTTCACTGCCCTAAAAATCCTCCGTGTTCCACCTGTTCCTCCCCACTATCCACCCCCAACCCCTGGCAATCACTGATCTTTTTATTGTCTGCATAGTTTTGCTTTTTCCAGAATGTCCTATAGATCCAGTCTTTTCAGATTGGTTTTAGTAATATGAATTTAAGATTCCTTCATGTGTTTTCCAATAGTTCATTTATTTTTAGTGCTGAATAATATTTCATTGTCTGGATGTATCATGGTTCATTTGTCCATCCACCTATTGAAGGGCATCTTGGTTTCTTCCCAGTTTTAGTAGCTATGAATAAAGCTTATATAAACATCCATATGCAGGTTTTGTACGGACATAAGTTTCAACTCCTTTGGACAAATACCAAGGAGGGCAATCACTGGGTCATATGGTAAGAGTATGTTTAGTTTTATAAGATACTGCCAGACTTCTTTTTATTTTTATTTTTTAAAGATTTTATTTCTTTGAGAGAGAGAGAGAGAGAGAGAGAGAGTGCTCAAGCAGGGGGAGGAGCAGAAGGAGAGGGACCAGCAGACTGTGCTGAGCACAGAGCCTGACGCAGGGCTCAATTGCACAACCCTGAGATCATGACCTGAGCAGAAATCAAGAGTCATAGGCTGACTGATTGAGCCACCCAGGCGCCCCTCATTTTGCATCTTACATTTAGATCTGTGATCTACTTTGGGTTAATTTTTGTGAAGGGTATAAGATGTCTAGATTAGTTTTTTTGCATGTGGATGTCCAGTTGTTCTGGCACCATTTGTGGAAAAGAGACTATCTTTGTTCCTTTGTTTTACTGGTAATGAACAAGTAGAATTTGAAATCTAAGAACACAATACCATTTATATTAGCACCCCCCCAAAATGAAATACTTAGATATAGATCTAACAAGATGTGTGTAAGATCTGGATAGGGAAAACTACAAAACTATGATGAACAAAATCAAAGAACTAAATACATGGAAAAGATATTCCATTTTCATGAATAGGAAGACTCTATATTGTCAAGATGTCAGTTCTTCCCACCATAATCTATAAATCCAATGCAATCTCAATCAAAATTCCAACATGTTATTTTATGGATATTGATGAACTGATTCTAAAGTTTATAGGAGAAGTAAAAGACCCAAACAGCCAATATGATGTTGAAAAAGAAGAACAAAATTGGAGGACTGTTGTTTACTAACCTCAAGATTTACCAAAAAGCTACAGTAATCAAGATTAGTATTAGCAAAAGGATAGACATATAAATAAAACAGAATAGAAAGCCCAGAAATAGAACACCCAGAACAAAGAGATCCTTTTCAACTGACCTTTGGCAAAACAGTTGATTTTCATATATTAGCCTTGTATTCTGCAACCTTGTTATAATCTCTTATTAGTTCCAGAGCTTGTTGTTGATTATCTTGAATATTCTATGTAGATGATCATGTTGTCTGCAAACAAAGATAGTTTTATTTTCTTTCCCAATCTGTATACATTTTATGCCTTGTCTTGCCTTATTATATTAGCAAGGACTTCTAGTGTCATGTTGCAAGTGATGAGAGGGGTCATCCTTACCTTGTACGTCTGATCTTAGTGGGAAAGCTTCAAGTTTCTAACCATTAAGTATGATGTTACTATAATTGTTGTTGTTGTTTAAGATAATTCTTCATCAAGTTGAGGAAGTTCCCCTCTATTCCTAGTTTATTTTTTTATTTTATTTTTTTTATTCCTAGTTTATTGAGAGTTTTTGGTATCAGTGGGTGTTGGATTTTGTCAAATGCTTTTTCTGCATCTATTGATCTGATCACATGATTTTTTTTAGTCTGTTGATATGACAGATGCCATTAATTGAGACAGTTTATTTTTATGTTTGCCTTATTCCCGTGGGCTTGCCCTAATGAACCATCCTACTTTCCTGAGTTATTGCATAATATCAAAGCATGGTGCATCTAAAACTCAACTGTAGGAAGCAGGCTCAGGGAAGAAAAGTGAGGTGGGTCCCAGGAATTCTACTTGTAGGAGCAGTCCTAAGGCTAACGAGAAAATACTGTACTGTGTGTCTCCATGCAGACTCAAAGGGGAACAAACAAGCGCAGAGCTGGAAGATGGTGTGTTATAGGCTGGAAGGATAAGAAATCAAGATGTTAAAGCTGAAGGTAGTTACGAAGAAAGTCAGAAGGACAAGGCAAGGGGTCCACATCTGATATGAAGTTTCTGCTTAATATGTTTTCCACATGTATATACAAACTTATGAAATTAACATTTTGCCATTTTTAAACATTTTTTAATTTAGGAATTCCTAACTCAAGTACCAGGATGGGTAGCTACCATCTTGAATACAGTCCATTTTATAATTCACTGTGTTGAGTATAAATTATTGAAGAACTATTAGTGAATAGTAGTAGTAGTATGGTGCTTTTAAAAATGTGCTTAATTATAATGGTTCCCATTTTGGTCAAGATTTTTTTTTTTCTGTTATAAAATTAAGAAGGTAGATGGTATTAGTAGTAGGCTCTCAGGCCTGAGATCTGTTAGGAAAAAAATTTTAACGAGTACTACAATTCATTGTTTGGCATATTCACTCTTACCCTGTCTCACAAACCCTTCTTCCTACTCTTCTTACTATGTACAGAAGTCCTAAAATACTCCCTCCTAACCAAATCCAAATATCCCATGTGAAATTAGAAAACTATGCCTGGTACCATTAAAGAATTGGGTTTATTGGGATAGAAGTTGTGTAACATTGTTTTAAAGTGGTTTTGGTAAAATTGAGGCATCAAGCAAATGTTAAGAATAGGCACACAGATTTAGATTTGGATGTGATATTTATTAGCAGTGAAATGATAGTTTATAATGGATAAGGAGAATATAGAAGATCTCAGGAGGTGAGAGACTTAAACAAATTTTTGAAGATCCTCAGGTGGACCGTAGTCATTCACTTGACAAAGTTGAGAAAGTAACAACAAGCAGTTGGCAAGAGGAAGGCATATGAGTAAAAACAAAGCAGTCACTCTTTAGACCTGCTTAGTGCATTGGAACTTGGCAGCCCCAAGTATTGAAAAAGGTGGAGATGAGGAAGGAAACTGGGAAATTAGTTGAACATATAGACATGGAACAGTTGGCCACTGGGACCCCTCTGCCATCCCACATAGGATACTTTCCTTCAGTTAGTGTCCCCCCCCCCCCCCACTGGAGAAATTAAACTGCAGAAGCTCTGGATTTGGGGCCTTCAGGCACAGAGGAGGATGAGAATGAGATAGAGGTCTAAGAATGATGGAATTAAACAAAAATATGTGGTTCGAATAATGGAACTCTCAGCTCTCTCCCCTTGCACTACTCACAGAAAACAAATGGCTAAGGTAGGACATTGGACAGTTCTTCAGTTGTAAAATGGAAATGCCCTTAAAAAATGGTTAGTGAGGTGCCTACGTGGCTCAGATGGTTAAGCGTCTGCCTTCTGCTTAAGTCATGACTTCCAGGTCCTGGGATGCAGCCCCATGTTGGGCTCCCGGCTCAGCGGGGAATCTACTTCTTCCTCTTCTTCTCCACCTGCTCCTCATGCTCATGCGATCTCTCTCTCTGTCTATCTCTGTGTCTCTCTCTTTCTCAAATGAATAAATAAAATCCTAAAAAAGAAAAGAAAAGACTGTTAGTGTGGCTCCCCAGAGAATGCATCTCACAGACTTCCCAGAATAGGGAAGTTAATTGAGGAATTGGGCTTCAAAATACATTACTATTTTTGCATCAAAGCCACACCTCCCATGGGCTGCTCTTTGCCCATGTAGGTATAGGGGGGATACTAAAAGCAACCCTATTCCTGGGAAACATGGGACTCCATTGTCCGTGACTTTGGCTTAAGGATTCCTTGATGGTTTTGCCAAACTTTCCTTAGGCTGCATGCCAGCCTAGCATGCTTCTACTTCTACCTAACTTTCTTTCCCTTTCCCCTTCCCTAAGGCTCAGACTTGCATTATAATCAAACTACTTTCCCATCCTTCTGCTCTTTCCCTATTTCCTCTCAGGCAGGCATTTCTGATAACAGAATCCTTTCACATTTAATCCCATCTTGGTGTCTGCTTCTCAGAAGACTAAGCCTACAACTAGATGTACTGGGAGTGATGCAAAACAAAACAAAACAAAACAACCGGAAAAAAAAAAAAAAAAAAAAAAAAAAACAGGAGGTAAGATGGGGATTTGGGCCTGGCTCACTTACTGTGTGGCAGGCAGAGGATGCTGTCCTGATTTGTAGATATGGCAATAGCAGATCCTGGTTCAGTGCAGCAGTTCAACTGCTAAAAACCTCACTGATGGTGACCTTGGAAAATGTTATGACAGAGGGAAATGTTATAGAAGAATCCAAGATGTAGGCATTTGGAAAAGATGGAGTTATTTTTAAGTTGTAGTGACACCCTGTGTAAGGATAAATGAGACTGAGAACAGTGAACAAGCACTAATATTTAAGAGTGAAAACCAGAGTGTCTTGGTGGTAAAAGTCTTCTATACCCGTAGTAGAAGGGCAGACACCATAGAATAATAAAGCTGAAGACCAGATTGTGAGTTACAGAGTTCCAGAGACATTTAAATGCTCAGGCCGAGATCCCTGGGTGGCGCAGCGGTTTGGCGCCTGCTTTTGGCCCAGGGCATGATCCTGGAGACCCGGGATCGAATCCCACGTCGGACTCCCAGTGCAGGGAGCCTGCTTCTCCCTCTGCCTGTGTCTCTGCCTCTCTCTCTCTCTCTCTGTCTCTCTCTCTGTGACTATCATAAATGAAGAAAAAAAATATAAAAAATAAATAAAAAAATAAATGCTCAGGCCATGCACGTGTGTTATGCAAAAGATAGGGCCCTAAAAAGAATAACCAGGAATCCTGGAAAGTATAAGAGGACATCTGGCTGGATGGGCCTAAGGATATTGACTCTGCAACTCCAGCTGGACCCTCTGGCCCAGGTATACTTCTAGTAAGGGCTAGAATACTCACTGTTTTAGAAGATGCTACAGAGTCCTCTCTCTGATAAAGCAGTGGGTTCTCCCCTCAAGATCTGCCTCCACCTCTTCTGGCTGCCAGGCCAGTTAATGAGGGTGCTGTTCAACATCTATTAAAAAAAAAAAACAGAATGGGGGAGCAGGAGGCTGAGGACAGTTAACCCAATAGAAAGCACAATTCTTTGATCATTTCCCAGATCTTAACCACTTTTCAGTTCCAGAAATCATTGACCAAAGAGGTGCCTGGGTTCCTAGGAGAAAGGACCCTATAACAGTCCACATATATATCATGACCATATCTCCAATCTTCCCCCAAAAAGGCCTCTAACCATTTATGTGGGTGCCTGTACACTGTGGAAAAGGAAACAACCAGACATTTTGAGATCTGAGTTGACACTGATTCCTCAAATAGGAATCTAGGCCTAGAGTCCAAATCACATGGGCTCCATGTGTCTGTAGACTCCTCTACCCCCATGGTTGTCATTTTGCCAGTCCCTGAGTACATAATTAAAACAGATATACTTGGCAGTTGAAGTTAACCCCCACACTAGACCTTCATCTCTGAAGTAAAAACTATTACAATGGGAAAAACAAAATGGGAGCTTTAGAAACTGTCCCATCCTAACCCAATGCCAAAATTGTAAAGCAAAAACCATTTTTTTTATCCCAGGGAAGACAGCAGTGATTAGTATCACAATTAAAAACCTAAAAGGTGCAAGGGTCCTAGTGCCTGCTATTACTCTGTTTAATTTGCCAGTCTGGCCTCTGCAAAAACTGAATTTTTTTTTAAGATTTTATTTATTTACTCATGAGAGACACATAGAAGCAGAGACATAGGCAAAGGGAGAAGCAGGTTCCCCATGGGGAGCCCAATGTAGGACTTGATCCCAGGACCCAGGGATCACACCCTGAGCCGAAGGCAGATGCTCAACCACTGAGCCACCCAGGTGTCCCAAAAACTGGATATATTTTGGAGAAACACTGTAGGCCATTGCAGGCTTAACCAGTTAGTAGCCCCAACTGCAGTTGCTTTGCCAGATGTAGTATTACCACTAAGCAAACTAATAAGTTTTCATGTGTAGGGTGTGTAACCACTGATTTGGAGAACGTATTCTTTTTGTTCCAATTAGAAAAGAGGACCAAGAACAGTTGCAACTTCTGGTTTCGGCTCCAATATTCATAGTGCTGTCATTACAACAAGCAAGAGGTAAATAATCTGAAAATCAGTCAGTCAGTGACCTGAGTTTGCTAGGCAAACTCCCATCCTGAAATCTAATAAATAGACAAATCCAGATAGTCACTAACCTCTGCTTACCTGGAACAGAAGATGCTGGAAACATAAACTAGCAGGAACACTTAAATGGTGATTTTGATGAATTAATGGAGGAAAAATAGACAAATCCACTATTAAAGTTAGAGACTTCAATACTGAACGTATCAGTAATTGATAAGTCAAAAAGGGAGGAAAATCAATAAAGACATAATTGACCTGAACAGCAGTGTCAAACAACACAATCAATTGACATTTATAAAGTATTCCATCCAAAGACAGAATACAGATTCTTCTCAAGCTTTTATGTAACATTCATAAAGGTAAACCATATAAGACACTCAGCTCAATGAGGACAGGGTCTGGATTTGTAATTCTCAGTGGTATCCTTAGCACAATGTCTGGCACATAGGAGCTGCTCGATGAATGTATTTTTTTAATGTATTTTGAGTAAAATTAATGAATTGTAAAATTAAATGACAAAGAATTTAGTCAGGATAGGAATAGTAGTGAGATATAGTCTAACCCAAAGAAAGCATATTAAAAATATTTAAGCTTTGGGGGAACCTGAGTAGTTCAGTTGGTTGAGTGTCTGATTCTTGATTTCAGCTCAGGTCAAGATCTCAGGATTGTGAGATGGTGCTCTGTGTCTGGCTCTGTGTTCTAGCTTGAGATTCTCTCTCTCTCTCCCTCTGTCCTTCCCACCACCCCACCTCGCTCACACTCTCAATAAGTAAGTAAGTAAGTAAGTAAGTAAGTAAGTAAGTAAGTAAGTAAATAAATAAATAAATTTAAGCTACAAAGCTTAGAACTGCAAATCCACATCAAGAAATAACAGAAAACACTCTTCTGTCATAAGAACTGCCACTTGATTAGTATTCCTAACCCTCTGCTTTCATCATGCCACTTGTTTAATAATTTCCAATAGCTCCCAGTGTTTTACTTCCTGAGCCTGGCAGTCTAAATCTTCTATTAAACAGGTCCTTCCTTATTTATGTTACCTTATTTCTTATTTATTGCTCAAATATTTTGCTTCAGCTCTATTATTACCACTAAGCAATCATTTTGACTCGTCTTTGATCAATATCAATCTCTCCTGTCTCCCTCTTTTTTGTCCATCCAAATCCTTCCTCTTTGGGGGATCCTGAGTGCTCTAGCCCATGTTGATCAGCTTCTTTTAAAAACTTGTAAGGCATTTATTATCTATATTTCACATTTTGGCATTTAATCATATATTGCCTTGAATTTTGCCTATTTCTGTTTTTTTAAGATTTTATTTATTCATTCATGAGAGACACACAGAGAGAGGCAGAGACAAAGGCAGAGGGAAAATCAGGCTCCCTGTGGGGAGCCTGATGTGGTACTTGATCCCAAGACCTTGGGATCACGACCTGAGCCAAAGGCAGGCGCTCAACCACTGAGCCACCCAGCCATCCCGAATTTTCCTCATTTCTTTTTTTTTTTTTTAAATTTTACCCATTTCTTATGCACATTTCTTATATGAGTTTCTAGAGTTTGGGATTATATTTCATTCTGGTCATCTTTAATATAAAATAACTTGTATTCCAGTATTAGTTTATTAATAAGCTAATTTCTCTTAGAACTTAGAGTGCATTTTTCCATTGAAACAATATTAAAAAGAGTTAAATTCTCTTTTACATTTATAAAAATGCATTTAACAAATGATGTAACTAAACCATATTACTATGGTAGGCTAAGCTTGGAATTCCCCTAGCAAGGATCTGTACAGCAAAAATTTTGAACTACTTCCATCACTCCTTGATTTGAATTTAAAAACTCTTCATACTTGAGCAGTGGTTTATTTCATAAGGGTTTAATTTTCTATAAGATAACCCAGTTTAACCTCTTAAATTTGTGGAGCTTTCATGGACTTTCTTCTGGAGCAAGTTTATATTTGGGGGAAGGGACTGAAAGCCATTTATGATGCCCAATGTATGATATTCAAAGACAAATAATGCCTGCCTAAGAAATAACACCCAGTTATGTTTTAATGGTTATCAAATATACATAGTGAAGAATTGTCACAACAAGGGATTTGTTTTATCACTGGTGTTATTTTTAGAGACAAGAACTTGTCTTGTTTCAGCTGACCTAATTATCCTATCAATACAATTTTTAAAATTCTAATAAGTATTAAGTATCTAGAAGCATTTTTAGAGAATTAGCTGTTTTTCAGGAGGAGGGTATGAGCTCTAAAATATCTTGCAGTGTCACTTTGTGGATATTTAAATCAGCTGCTTCTGTTTTTCTTTAAATGTTTCTTTTAATATATTCAGTTACCTAGATCATGACCAACAAGGGTTATGTAGAATTCAATTTGGAGATTTTTTTTAATGTTATTGTGGTAATGTGTAAGAATATGAGAAATAATTGGAGTTACTGCAAATAATTAGTTGTTGGTTTAGGGATTAAATTTTTAAACCAAATTGGTGTAATGCAGTATTTCTCTGGCATTTGGCTAAACCTATATTTAGCTCCAACTATTTGTGATGAATGGCATTTGGACTGAGGTCTTAGTTTCCAGAACTGTCCCACTTTGCAATATTCTCTCATTTCTCCTGGTCATTAACTTTATGGTCTATTCCTCTACTGTACTGTTGTTACACTGGTATCAGTCATATGAAAAATATATAATTGTTTATTTAGTATGTGTGGGCTTTGGAGTCAGATTACCTGGGTTCTTTTTTTTAAGATTTTATTTTAAAATCTTTAACGTATGGCTCAAGGTCAAGAGTCGCACGCTCCACTGACTGAGCCAGCCACTGGTAGTAGCACTCCAAACTACCTGGGTTCTAATTCCAGCTCTACCACTTATTAGCTGTATGTCTTTGTACCAGTTATTCAATATCTGTCAGATGCCGTTTTCTCAACAGTAAAATGGAAATAAATATATTAGTCATCTTCATGGATTTTATAAGGATTAAATGAAATAATCTGTGGAAAGCACTTAGCACAGGTACTGACTTGGCATGTTGTTAGGGTTCAATAAATATTGTAATTATTATTATTACTATTACTTAGTAGGTACATTTTAGAGAATTTGAAGTCACAGAACATTATGAGGTAGAGGAATTTACCAAAGAAGAAATTTCTTACTGCTATTTTGAGCATGAGTTCATGTAAAAATTTACTATTTATATTTTCAGGAATCCTTAAATACATTGCTTAAATAGCTAGAAAAAGAGAAAAGGAGCCTTGAAAATTAAGTGAAAGACTGTGCACTGAGATTGGAACAAGATTCAAAGGTTTGTTTTCATTCTATACTAGATATTTCTTTGTAACTGCCATTATTTTTAATATGTTATCTACAAATCTACTATATTATTATCCCAAAATGCTTACAAAACTATTTCCTACACTATTTTAAAAAACAGTATAGAGACATAAACTTGACTTAGGAATAGTCTTGCTAGTATTGCAAATCCTCTCTGATGTTAGATTATTTACTTTTATATCTTTCCTGTAGGCTTACCATAAGACCAACAATGAGTGCCGTATATACCTAGCTAAAATGTCACAGGTAACTTTTATTGTCTTCCAAATTTTAAGAGTTTCCTCTCACTGTAAATTACATTTTTCAGTCTTCTAGGCTTTTGATTGGTTTGGTTTGGTAAACAAACATATGTTGGAATTATGGGAGAAAATGTACCAACTTTCTAAATATAGAAAGTAAAAGGAAAATTTATAGCTTTTATAAAAACGTAAAAAGGAGATAAAAGTTTCCTAGATTAAGGGAATATTTTGTATATTTGCTTCCTGAGTTATCCTTTTAGTTTGATCTATAATTTCTAGAATTCAAACTATTGTCATATCTTTCTTAATGGCAAAGTGTATGTATTATTTATATTCAATGTTTATTATGAAAACCTTCAATGATCTTTATATCACAAAATGACATGCTTTTCACAATTTCCTCTATTTATTTTAAATACTACATGGAATGTGGGGTTGAGATAAAGGAGTTTCCAGAATCTTTAAAAACCTTTTAATACTGGTATAAAAGAGTTAATTGAGAATGGACTATTAACTCTTATCTCCAAAATCAGTCATGAAATAAGAGATCAAATGCTCAAATGTTTGTATTTCAGATCTCTGACTCATACCAAGTTTCTAAAAGGCAACAGATGGATCAACTGCCTAGAGTGAAAGAGAATCTAGTGAAAATGTAAGTCTAACTATATCTTTCCTTTCTAATTAATTATATTTGCATGTGAATGGTACTGACAAAACAGGTGTCCATTATATTTTGGAAGCGTAACTTCTAGATTTTATAGCAATGATATAAAATAACAGACAGATGGTAGAAGAACTTAAAGAACTTTGTGCTCTCTATTCACTATTTATATACATTTTTGTAGATCCCAAGAATATGTTTTGTCTTCCAATATGATAAGTTCTTATTTTCTAAACTAAAACAATACCCTACCCAAGAGGAACATAAATCTACACCATTAACAATATAAATACAATTAAATTACCAGCCTTAACTTTTTTACTGATGAAATGTGGACACTGAAATTAGTGTAGAGGACAGTGCAGTTTAAACTGTGTTTTCCTGGGCAGCCCAGGTGGCTCAGCGGTTTAGCACCACCTTCAGCCCAGGGCCTGATCCTGGAGTCCCAGGATCAAGTCCCACTTCAGGCTTCTGGCATGAAGTGGGACTGCTTCTCCCTCTGCCTGTGTCTCTGCCTCTCTCTCTCTCTCTCTCTCTCTCTCTCTGTCTCTCATGAATAAATAAGTAAAATCTTTAAAAATTTAAATAAATAAAATAATAAACTGTGTTTTCCTATGCAAATAAAAGCAATGTAGCATGAATAAAGAACAGAGGAATATTTTATGGGTTTAGGAGGTTATATCTACCCATAATTTTCTTGTTCTGTACTGAGTACAGAAGAATTAATCCAGGTAATCCTTGTCTTACATAACCTTTTCTATGTAGTGGGGGCAATATATCCTTATATAACTTAACAATATGAAAAAAGTAATCCATGATATAAAATTAGCTGTAAATCAGAATTCTTTTCAAATATGGACATTCAAGGTATATTATAGCAAGTATTTTTGGTGGAGATTTATGGGATAGCAACATTTTGTCCAATATATTGATAGCTAGATGAAAGTGTATTTTCCTTGAGTAGTCATAAATATTTTAAATTATGATTCATGGGGTAGCCCGGGTGGCTTAGCGGTTTAGCGCCGCCTTCAGCCCAGGGCCTGATCCTGGAGACCTGGGATTGAGTCCCACATCAGGCTCCCTTCATGGAACCTGCTTCTCCCTCAGCCTGTGTCTCTGCACACACCCCCCTCTCTGTGTCTGTCATGAATAAATAAATCTTTAAAAATAAAATCAATAAATTATAATTCATTATCCTGTACATTTTTATCAATAGAAATATAATATGGTTAAAACATTAAATTCTGGAAAATTACTTCCCTCTGAAAACTAGTATACTTGGGGGCCCCAAGGCCAGTCCTATGTTCAGTGATTTGCGAGAACAACTCACAGGACTCAATGTATATTTGTGCATACAGCTAGGATGTATTGCAGCCAAAGGATACAAAGAAAAATCATCAAAGGAAAAAGGTGTATGGGATGAAGTTTGGAGGAAACTAGGCACAAGCTTCTTAAAATCCTCTAGTACAGTCACATAGGACACACTTCATTCCTCCAACAATAGGTCATGTAACATGTGTGACAACATATGAAATTTTATCTTCCAGGGAAATTCATTAGGTACTGAGCCCAGGTGTTTTACTGGGGACCAGTCATGTAGGTAACCTCTGCTTAACATATACTAAATTCCCAACTTCCAGAAGGAAGATATATAGACAGAAAACCATATTGTTTGTACAGTTTAAGTACAGTGAGCCATTCCTTTTCATTTAAGGAAAGTTCTATATTAGTGTTGAGAACTTTTTACCACTAAACCAGTCTTGCGTACAGGTCTTTCTGAGGGCAGCAGTTTTAGGCCTGCAACAGTAACCCTCTTTTTTTTCTTTAAGATTTTATTTATTCATGAGAGAGGCAGAGACACAGGCAGAGGGAGAAGCAGGCTTTATGCAGGGAGCCCGATGTGGGACTCGATCCCGGGACTCCAGGATCACATCCTGGGCCAAAGGCAGGCGCTAAACTGCGGAACCACCCAGGCATCCCATGCTACAGTAACTCTTTCTGCACAATTACCCTACTTATTTCTTTTTTATTGTTACATTTATCTTCCAAATCAAATTTCTTGTAGAAAGATAATACCTCTTTATTCAAATTTGCTTAAATAATGGGGAAAGATTTTGAAAATGCAAATAAAATTCATTCTAATTACATATTAACATATACACACACATCTGTACTATTAGACTATAGGTCTGTTAGGACGGTTTAGTTTTCCACTGAATACTGTTGTACATTGGATCTCTCAGGGAGTACACTCTGAAATGGAAATCAGCATGCAGGAAGTTTGCTTGTGAGCATTATTAGAATGAGTACCTCAAGGGTAAGGGAAGGAAATAGGTTTGGAGGAGAGAACAGGGCTACAGTGCAGCTGCAGTCTTCATGTATCAAGCTGACTCACAAGTGAATAAAGTGTGGGCTTTCTCTTCCTCTGATGGGGTGACCTACCCGGTCAAAGCCCTGTTTTCCATGTCCTTTCCAGGCCATGTATAAGTGATTCTCATCCACTTAATTGTCAAATTGGGAAAGATGATACTAAAGGACACTGAAGTAGATGACCTGGATGCCAACCCATTCCTCCTTGTCCCCTGCTATATCATCCTGATGATCAGTTCCTCTTTGGATCCTTCCATGCCATAGGCCTGAACTGAGCTGGAGGTGCTAGTGCATCAGAGGTGGATGACATGGTCTGGGATACCTGCTCAGTAAGCTGGTCTGTGCCCTCTGGCAATGCACAGGCTTGATTTTGGATATGTCACTTCCACCTTCGATGGAACCTAATGTTGAATACAGTGCCTGGCATAAATAAATAGGTGTTTACTAATTTTTTAAATGAATTCATGAGTGAATAAATGATCATACAAATGGGAAAAAAACTTTCTGGAAATATTAATAACCCACATAACTCAAATTGAAACATTTCTATATACCTATAACCTTCCAAATTAGTTATATATAATTGGTTATACTTTAAAATATTGTTATTCTGAGTTACTATCTCAACTCTGGAATTTAGTAACTTTTTGATTCAAGTTTTAGTCTTTATTTGTTTATTTATTTATTTATTTATTTTTAAGTTTTAGTCTTTAAACCAAGTTTTAGTATTAAGCACCTCACAGAGGGGGATATCCAAATGGCCAATGGACTTAAATCATTACTTATTCAATGGAATGCAAATTAAAATTATGAGAGGCCACCACAATTTTAAAGATTGATGATTCCAAGTGTTATCAAATATATGGAAGAATTGTAAATTTATGCAACCACTTTGGAATAGTGTTTAGTATTACTTTATACATTTAGCTGATCATACACCTACTCTATAAACCAACAATTGCACTCTTAGTTATATATTTAAAAGAGTAGTGCATATATTTATACCAAAAAACCTGTACAAGAATGTTCATAGCAGCTTTATTCATAACAGCCATAGACTGAACTCAAATATCCATCAATAGTAGATTGGATAAGATTTTTTGAGAGATATATATTCATACATATGTTATTCTTATGTAAAAACAAATATTCATATATTTATGAATAGTAACATTATATTATATACATATGAATAATAACAATAAAAACAAACTCCAGCTCACACAAAATCATGAATAATTACTACAGTATTAGGGAAAAGAGGCCAGAAATAAAAGAATACATATAATATGTTTCTATTTATATAATATTCAAAGACACGTACAACTAACTAAACCGTGGTGTCAGAAGATAGGATAGTGAGTGGTTACCAATAGAAAGGAGTAGAGGGCAGCCCGGGTGGCTCAGCAGTTTAGTACTGCCTTCAGCCCAGGGCATGATCCTGGAGACCCGGGATCGAGTCCCTCGTCAGGCTCACTGCATGGAGCCTGCTTCTCCCTCTGCCTGTGTCTCTGCCCCTCTCTCTCTCTCTCATGAATAAATAAATAAAATATTTAAAAAAAAAGAAGAAAGGAGTAGAATGCTGATTGGGATAAATAGAAGGTTTTCCAATGTGATGGCAATGTTCTGTTTGTTGACCTATGTAGTGGTTACAGGAGTATTTGCTTTATTATAATTCATGGAACTTAGTTCTCTATTTTGTGCACTGTTCTATATGTGCTATACTTAAAGCAGTGTTTTAAAAATAAAGTTTTAGTGGCTTTTAATGTTTCTTTTGGTTGATACTCTTACATATGCTAATGCTAAATGTTGACTATGGAGTTTCCTAATGTTCAGAATAAATCAGAGCATTAAAAAATACCCAGATGAGGTACTTGGGTGGCTCAGTCGGTTGAACATCCAACTCTTAATTTCAGTTCAGGTCATGATCTCAGGGTCATGAGATGTAGCCCCATGTTGGGCTATGAACTGGGCATGGGACCTGCTTAAGATTCTCTCTCTACCTCTCCTTCTACCCCTCACCCTCCCCTGCTTGCTTTCTCTCCCTCTCAAAAAAAAAAAAAAGAAAAAAAAAAAAAGGAAGAAAATACCTATTTGACTGTGATATACTATTTATAAAAAAATCTATCAGAGAGGGATACTAAATATTAGCTATTACATATATTCCTACTTTGAGGAACCATAGCCACAAAATGAATGAGATATACTGCTACTGTAAGATGTATCTTAGAGATCCTTATATATACTTATTTGAAAAAAGGGTATGAGGCCTCTGGCTGGATCAGTCAGTGGAGCGTGTGACTCTTGATCTTAGGTTTGTAAGTTCGAGCTTCATATTGGGTGTACAGAGTACTTAAAAGTAAAACCTTAAAAAAAAGATAGATAAATAAGAGATATCACCTTTAAGATAAATAGGAGAAATGATCTTTTTAGCATGAGATTTGGAATTGCCAACTTAATAGTTAACCTTATGACAATGACTCATGGCACATATAACTATAAAAAAATCATCTTCCTAGAAGCAAAGACTTCAAAAGCTGATACCACTAGTAATGATTCCTAAAAGTAGAAAACTGTAAAATTTATTTTTTCTTTAGTGTGAACATCCTCATTTTTTTTTTCTGCTTAGAAGTGTTCTAGAGTGATTAAGAACTCTAGAGAAGAAAGTAACAAGGCAATCGTTAGTGCCCTGGAATCCACAGGACCTGAAGGAAATTCTGAGACTCATTGAGAGACAGATTGTTCAGGGAACCTCCTTTTGATAAGAAAAGCAGCTAGAGTAGAGAAAATACAACCAAAATATCCAAAATTAAGGGAATAATTCAATTAACTGTGATGATATTATAAAGTTACAAAAAGTTACATTCTAGGAAAATAGATAATTGATACAGCTAAATGTTTACCTATAGTAGTAAAGAAAAATTATAATACAAAATAGTATAATGGGATTATGGATAATTTATATTTGTACTTTGTAGTATTTTCTATAAGAATATGTGTACTTTTAACACAATTTAAAGTACCCAGCTTGGGGTGCCTGGGTGGTTCAGTCAGTTAAGTGTCTGCCTTTGGCTTGGGTCATAATCCCAGGGTCCTGAGATCTAGCTGCACTGGACTCCCTGCTCAGCAGGGAGGTGTCTGCTTCTCCCTCTCCCTCTGCTGCTCCCCCTACTTGTGCACGTGCTCTCTCTCTCTCTCTCTTCCTTTCTCAAATAAATAAATACGATCTTAAAAAAAACAAAAAACTACCCAGCTCAAAAAGGGCATTTAAGATAAGGAGCTGTTTTTTATAAGGTTCCATTGGTTCTACTAAGGAAAGAACAATACAGATTTTAAATAAATATAGAAAAAAACCTAAACTTCGTTTGGAACCAAACATATATAGGAGGTCAGGGTAATAATTAACGGAATACTTGTGTCTAATTGCTGTTAGTGTTTCCATTTGTTTTTGTAGGGTAAGATTGGGGCAGCCAATAAAAAAAAAAGAGTATGTATACTTCATAATAATTTTTAACTACATTATATTAAAGGAGATAAATCGAGGCGCTTGGGTGGTTTAGTCCATTGAGCATCAGACTTTTGATTTCAACTGATGTCATGAGCTCGGGGTCATGAGATGGAGCTTCACACAGGGCTCTGCGCTCAGCATGGAGTCTGCTTGTCCCTCCCTCTGCTCTTCCCACTCATGCACTCACTCTCTCTCTTAACTAAAAAAAATTTTTTTAAAAAAGGAGAAAAGTCAAGGGTTGCCTGGCTGGCTCAGTCGGTAGGGCATGCAACTCTTGATCTATCTTAGGGTTAGGAGTTTGAGTCTCACATTGGGTATAGAGATTACTTAAAAAAAGAAAAAAATATCTTTTAAAAAAGATTTTATTTCTTTGAGAAAGAGAGAGAGCGACAGAGCAAGCATAAGTGGAGGGCTGAGGCAAAGGGAGAAGGAAAAGCAGATGCCTCACTGAGCAGGGAGCCTGATGTGAGGCTCAGTCTAAGGATCCCGAGATCATGACCTGAGCCAAAGGCAAACACTTAACTGACTGAACCATCCAACTGCCCTGAAAAAATTAAAAATTAAAAAAAGAAAAGAGAAATAAAAATAAAAATAAATAAAATAAAAATAAAGTCCATCTCCTAGAATGACTATAGAATACCTCAAGTCAAAACAACAGTGTAAATATTTGTGTACCTAATCCAGTGTGGTATTTTTAAAAATAGTATGGTAAAATTAAGATGGTAAATGAAAATTTGCACTGGGTTTGGAGCAGATAATCAGTTTTTGCCTCTGCCACTTATTATTTAATGTGGCTTTATGTAAGTAACTCCTTCAGATTTAGTTTATTCACCTATAAGATGAGAATGACAAAATCCAAATTGAATGGCTAATATGAGAATTAGAAATTATTGAAAAATCTCCAGTTCAATAAATATCAGCTATTATTATTTTCTACAATGTAGTATTTTATTGAATATAAAGAATAAAGTAACAAAGAATTTATTTGTGGGAAGAAAATAAGACATATGACAATAATTTGAAACTGCAAGTGACAAAGCTATAACACTGTTATGCTTGCGTAATCTTGCAAGGGTCTCAGCTACTCTCATGTATTAAAAACTATGATACTCAGGAATGAAAAATGAAAAACTATGATACTCAGGTCAAATTTTGTTGACCATGGCTGATCACATATTGTGACCCAATATACCCACATATATATTTATATATAACTGAAACCATGTATGAAATAATACTTAGCCTTATGTGTGATGCATGCTAATATTTTGTTTTGTTCTATTTTTTATATTGCTATAATTCACTAAATCAATCAACTATTGAATTGCATCCTGCAGTTCAAAAAACACGGTTTTAAAAGAGGCCTAGTAGATTAAACATGTTTTTAGAGTTATGTACCTCAGCTTGATGATTAGAGTCATCATGTCAGTTAGATCTTATGGAAATGGTTGATATTAAGGAAGCTATTTAAAACAGCCTTAGCATAATATAAAAGCATGTAGTATAGTAAACAATAATGAGCTATTACTTGAATATGATATAAGTGAATGCTTGTGGTTAATTACCTCTTATACCAGAAGATGAAATTATTCTAAAACATTGTTATTTAATTAAGGAAACTCTTTGCACAGGAAATGGCTTATTCCCAAAATACAACATTTAAAAATATTTATATTGAGATATAATTGATATACCCCAAAATTTACCCCCCCTTTTTTTTCCTTTCAAGATTCTATTTAAATTTAAGTTAGTTCACATATAGTGTAGTATTAGTTTCAGGGGTTAAATTTAGGGATTTATCAGTTGTATATAACATCCAGTGCTCATTACATCAAGTGTCCTCCCGGATGCCTTTTACCCAATTGCCGCATCCCCCCTTAAAACGTCCCCTCCAGCAACCTTCATTTTGTTGCCTGTAGTTAAGAGTCTCATAATGGTTTGCTTTCCTCTCTGTCTTTATCTTTTTTATATTTTTCTTTCCTTTCCCCTATGTCCATCTGTTTCATTCTTTTAAAAGATTTTATTTATTTATTCATGAGAGACACACAGAGAGAGGAGAGACATAGGCAGAGGGAGAAGCAGACTCCCTGAGGGGAGCCTGATGTGGGACTTGATCCCAGGATCCTGGGATCATGCCCTGAGCAGAAGGCAGATGCTCAACCAATGAGCCACCCAGGCACCCCATCTGTTTCATTTCTTAAATTTCACTTATAAGTGAAGATTTAAAATCATACTATTTTTGTATCCATTGGATAAATACCTAGAAGTATAATTGCTGTGTCATAGGGTAGTTCTATTTTTAACTTTTTGAGAAACTTCTATACTGTTTTCCAGAGTGGCTGCACCCATTTACATTCCTACCAATAGTCCAAGAGGATTCCCCTTTTTTTGCATTCTTGCCAATGTCTGTTGTTTCCTGAGTTGTTAATTTTAGCCATTCTGACTGGTGTGAGGTGGTATCTCATTGTGGTCTTAATTTGTATTTCCTTAATAATGAGTGATGTTTACCATTTCTTCATATGTTTGTTAGCCATTTGTATGTCTTCTTTGGAGAAATGTCTATTCATGTTTTCTGGCCATTTCTTAACTGGATTGTTTGTTTTTTGGGTGTTAAGCTTGATAAATTCTTTATAGATTTTAGATACTAGCCCTTTATCCAATCTGTTATTTGCAAATATCTTCTCCTATTCCATAGGTTGCCTTTTAGTTTGGTTGATTGTTTCCTTTGGTGTGCAGAAGCTTTTTATCTTGATGTAGTCCCAATAATTCATTTTTGCTTTTGTTTTCCTTGCCTCCAGAGATGTGCCTAGCAAGAAGTTTCTGCTGCCGAGGTCAAAGAGGTTGTTGCCTGTGTTCTCCTCTAGGATTTTGATGGATTCCTGTCTCACAGTTAGTCTTTTATCCATCTTGAATTGATTTGTGTGTATGGTGTAAGAAAGTGGTCCAGTTTCATTCTTCCACATAAGTGGTCCAGTTTTATATCTCCCACATAATTTATCCCTTTAAAGTGAAACTCATTGCTTTTTGGTATATTCACAAAGTTGTACAACCATCCTCACTATATACTTAAAGAACATTTTCACATCCCCCCAAAACCTCTTTACCCATTAACATTCATTCTCCATTCCTCCCTCCTCCAGCCCCTACCAATCACTAATCTACTTTCTGTCTTTATAGATTTGTTTATTCTTCCTATAAATGGAAGCAAACAATATGTGGCCTTATGTGCATGACTTTGTCACTTAGCATAATTTTTCAAAGTCATTCATGTGGGAGCATATATAAGTATTTTATTCCTTTTTGTGGCTGAATAATCCAGTTTTTGGATCTGTCACATTTTGTTTATCCATTAATCAATTGATGGACATTTGGGTTGTTTATACCTTTGACTATTATGAATAATGCTGCTATGAATATTCTTACACAAGTTTTTGTGCATATGTGTTTTTAATTCTGTTGGGTATATGCCTTGGAATTGAATTGCTAGGTCAATTGGTAACTCTTGTGCCTTTTTGAGGAACTGCCAAATTATTTTCCAGAGCAGCTGTACCATTTTATATTCCCACTGGCAATGTATATGGATTCTAGTTTCTCCAAATCTTTATCAACATTTGTTATTACTCTTTCTTTTTCTAGCTATCCCAGTACTTGTGAAGTTGTATCTCATTGTAGTTTTGATTTGTACTTACCCCAGGACAAATGATGTTAAGTATCTTTTTGTGTACTTGCTTGCTATTTGTATATCTTCTTTGGAGAAATGCCTGTTCAAATCTTTTGCCCATTTTTTAAAAAAGATTTTATTTATTTATTTATTTGAGAGAGAGCAAGAAAGCACAAGTAGGGGGAGTGGTAGAGGGAGAAGGAGGAGCAGGCTCTCCACTGAGCAGGAGTCCAATGCCACTAGATCTCAGGACCCTGGGATCATGACCTGAGCTGAAGACAAACATTTAACTAACTGAGCCACCCAGGCACCCCCTTTTGCCCATTTTTAAACTGGGTTTTTGTCTTGTGTTATAAGAGTACTTTATATATATTCTGGTTACTAGACCTTATCAGATACATGATTTGCAAATATTTTCTCCCATTCTGTTATTGTTTTTTTTTCCTGTATTAATGATGTTCTTTGAGGCAAAAAAGTTTTGATTTGGATGAAGCCCAATTGATCTTGGCTTCCTAGAATCTTTTTTGTTGGTTACTTGTGCTTTAGGTATCATATCTAAGAAATTTTTGCCTAATCCAGGAGCACAAAGATTTATACATGTTTTCTTCGAAGAGTTTTTATAGCTTTAGCTTCTTTTTAATTCAATTTTTAGTCAATTTTTGTATATAGTGTAAGATTGGGGTCCAGTTTCAGTCTTGTGCATGTTTATCCAGTTGTCCTAACCCCCATTTTTTTTGTAAGGACTATTCTTCCTTATTTGATTGTCTTTGCACCCTTTTAAAAAATCAGTCAACCATAAACATACATTTCTAGACTCTCAGCTCTTCTCTGTTGATCTATAATTTTACCCTTATGCCAGTGCCATACTGTCTTGATGACTAGCTTTTCAGTAAGTTTCGAAATAAGTAAGTGTGATTATTTCAACTTTATTCTTCTTTTTCAAGATGGTTTTGTTTTTTTGGAGTCTCTTTAATTTCCATATGAATTTTAGGATCAGTTTTTCAACTTTTTTCATAGGGATACCACACAGCTGGGGAAAGGGGGCAAGTTAAAATGCTACAAAGTTTAGTATTTTTGCTAAGTTTCAGGTGTGTGTGTGTGTGTGTGTGTGTGTGTAGTGTGTTTAATAAATTCTCCAAGATTGCTGCAAGTACTTGGTTACTTTCCTGAGCTCTGAAAAAGTTTCTTCTGACCACTTTTCCCAATTTTTCCATTGCTTTTATGGAGGAAAAAAATTTCTAAAGTCCTTATTCTGTCATTTTTCCTGACATCACTCCCTGAGTAAGGTACTTGTGAAAAGCACCTTCCAGGGAATTGAAGCTGACTCTACTCTTAGGTAAGGGTGTAGGGAAGTTGGCTTTATAAAGATCTGTAAATCAATAAAGGAAAGATGGTCCCATGGAAATCCAAGAACAGGAATCCCAGTATAACTGAGCCCACAGTATTAAAACTAGAATTCAAGGAAGCTTTAAAAACCTGAGCAGAACATCTTAGTTCACTACTATAGTGGTCTGTCATACAGAAAAGTAGTTAAAGGCATAGACTTTGAACTCAGCCTTTCTGGATTCAAATTCCAGATCCACTTACTAACTATATAACCTTGTTTTGCACACCTATATAACAGGGTTAATAATAGTACCTACTTCATAGGGATTTTGTGAGGTTGATGTGAATCAGTTAATAAATAGAATTTAGAACAGTCCCTGACATAAATTATGTTCTTTAAAAATGTTGCTGTTATTTTTATATAATCAACTAGTTCAGTCTCTACTTCACTTTTCTTCTCATTACTGACTGCCGTCTTCACTCTCTACATTTTTTTAATATCACAGACCTTGGTATATCTTAGTTTCAATCTTATTATAATTTTAGGTACATATCTTTGGCTTACTCACAGATCCTTATTTCTTTATTCTCCCTGCCTGACTTCATGGCTTCTCTCTACTTTCTTAGCTTTAATTCATATTTCCAGAGGCAGTATCAGAATGGTCCATCTCATCCCTCTTTGGTCAGAGCCTTTTACATTAGGCCACCTCATGGACTCCTTCCAGGCCTTTGGATTATCTGCCCTTGAGTTGGTTTCCTCTATCTGTAATGAGATAATATGGTAATACATATGGCTGTTTAGGATGGTACTATAAGCATATCATGTTTTTGCTGTACATGATGATGACTGAAGAATTATGATTAACACTTCTTTTATTTCAGGAGAAGATATAATTCAGTTAATCAGAAGACAATGAATGCCAAGAGAGGACCAGTAAAAAAGATTACAAGATCAAACCATCTTCCAAAACTCAATCCGTAATTGTAGAACTGGGTGGATTTCTATATCTTCCTTTTTTTCATCTGTAATATTCAACTGGTGAAGTTAATGTTTAACACATTTTTCAGGGAATGAAATAGACAAGAAAGAACTATCAAACTTCTGTTTAGCTCCTCTTCCAGAAGTTTGTTCCTTTGTCTGTATGAAAATAATTTTCTCAAGTGATAGATCCTAAAACATCTAATAGCATTGCTTATGATTTTAGAAATATCCTAGAAAGCCTGAAGGTTGGCATTATTACACTTAACATTTAATAATATATCCATAACATATGCTGATAGTAACATTGCTATTATATTTGGTTTCTAGTTGACTATCAGCTAAAAATATGAATTCATCAAAACATTTGGCTATTATAGGCTCTATCCTGTTTGGGTCTTTTAAACTTATGGTTTAAACAAAGCTACAAATCAGATGGATTTTATTTTTTTTTAAGATTTTTTATTTTATTTATTCATAGAGACACACAGAGAGAGAGGCAGAGACACAGGCAGAGGGAGAAGCAGGCTCCATGCAGGGAGCCTGACGTGGGACTCCATTCGGGTCTCCTGGATCACGCCCTGGGCTGCAGGCGGCGCTAAACCGCTGCGCCACCAGGGCTGCCAAAATCAGATGGATTTTAAATTTTGATTTGAACTATCATGGTGTTACAGAAATAGCCTTGAACCAATAATCAGCTTGGTTATAATTCCCACCCTGCCGTGAACTTAGGAGATTTTGGGCAGATTCCTTCATCTCATCTTTATTTCCCACATCTGTAAAATGATGGAGGCAAATGATACAACTTCTAAGCTTTGTACTTTGCTAGAAAACTAATATTTAGGGATCCCTGGGTGGCGCAGCGGTTTGGCGCCTGCCTTTGGCCCAGGGCGCGATCCTGGAGACCCAGGATCGAATCCCACATTGGGCTCCCAGTGCATGGAGCCTGCTTCTCCCTCTGCCTGTGTCTCTGCCTCTCTCTCTCTCTCTCTCTCTCTCTGTGTGTGTGACTATCATAAATAAATAAAAAAAATAAAAAAATAAAAAAAAACAACTAATATTTATTCAACTACAAGGTCCTACTACTTAGCACATAGTAATTTAAATCATTTTATGATGTTTCTTAATTCACAGTGATGGGGGATCCCTGGGTGGCTCAGCGGTTTAGCGCCTGCCTTTGGCCCAGGGCATGATCCTGGCATCCAGGATCAAGTCCCACATCGGGCTCCTTGCATGGAGCCTGCTTCTCCCTCTGCCTGTGTCTCTGTCTCTCATGAATAAATAAATAAACTCTTAAAAAATAAAAATAAAAAGAAGCTAATAGATTGATCTGATCTATGAATTAGAAAATTTTTGAATTTATAGAATATCCTTTTATTTTAACAAGGCAATTTCATAGATATTATCTCAGTTACAGGGAAAGCCTTGTTATCTGGAGAACCACCCAACAGTGAGTTTATCATTATTGGAAATGTTCAAGGCTGAGAGACCTTTGTCAGGGATGTCTTAGAAAGAATTCCTGCAATGAGTGGAAGTTGGATTCAAAGACTGCCAAAAATCCCTTCTGTGATTCCCTGCTCATTTATCAGATAAGAAAACCAGAGACGAAAATCCACTTCCTGAAATGTGATTGTATCATGTAGGCTGTAAATATGGACTTTCAAAAACATTATGGAGGGGATCCCTGGGTGGCTCAGTGGTTTAGTGCCTGCCTTAGGCCTAGGGCGTGATCCTGGAGTCCTGGGATCGAGTTCCGCGTCGGGCTCCCTGCATGGAGCCTGCTTCTTCCTCTGCCTGTGTCTCTGCCTCTGTGTGTGTGTGTGTGTGTGTGTGTGTGTGTCTTTCATGAATAAATAAATTTAAAAAACAAAAACATTATGGCTTTACCAGTAGCCACAACTAACAAAACCAGGTATAGTATTATTAATGGCCACTTGTTAAATGTAAACCAAAAACAGGTATTTTTTCATCTATAAGAAACAGTGGTTTTCTTTTTTCTTTAAACAGTGGTTTCAAAATGATAATTTTCAATACTAATACATCTGAAGTTTAAAAGTTCTAGTATACTGCTGGTAGGGATATAAAATATAATTCTTTAGGAAAACAATTTGATTATATTTTCAATTAGCCTTAACATTCATACATTGACTCCATGATTATATTTCTATAATCTATTGTAATGAAAAATCATGCGTATAGAAAATGCAGGATGTTAAATGGTTTAACAGCATTTATAATACCAAAAAATGGAGACTTCCTCACTGTACAATTATATGCATAAGTGGATTGTGATTCATCCACATAGTTTATTATGCGGCAATCAGCACTTTCTAATATTGAAATTATTTCCTCTCATACATTTCCTGCACTTGAAGCACTTCAATGTCATTTATCTTAGCACTTAAATGAACAATCTTATTCATCATTTGTCACCAGCTAGCTTAATACCTAGTATAGGACAGGTAGTTAATACATTTTGTTTAACTTAAATGAATGTTTGCAAAACAGAGTTTATAATATCGTGGGATGATTTAGTAGTGAATGTTAACATAATGGTACAAAGTCAATTCATTGATTTTAACTATTTAAATATATCTGTAGGAGACAAAAAGGGAGCTTTAGTCTACTTATGCCAAAAGACATGTTTCTGCTTTACAAATTTACTGTCCAGCTCTACAAAGGAATGTGAATTAGGCTCCAAATGGTGAGCTAGCGAAAAGCGGGAGGGAGAAGAGGAGACCTGTGGAGTACAAGGGAGCATACCTTGACACAGTGCCGAACTTAGGAAGGCTTGCTTAACTTCCTGTCAAGATTTTACTTTGTAGAGTGAAGATAGAAATAATTGATCTCAAAGGTACCTTTATGTGTGTGTGTGGCACAGAGAGGGGAGTATAAACCTTTTTATTATTTTTATTGCAATAATTCTGGTATCTTAATGTAATAAAAACAAGTAATAGAAATTATAGAACATCATAAAGTATCTAGAAAATTATTCTGACTTTCCAGTTTGTAAATAGTTAAGAAAGTTTTGAAAGTAGCTGACAGCACTAGAGTAATTTGTCTATATAATGTTGAAGGAATTGAGGCAAAGAATAAGGAAATAGTGGGAAGAGATCAATGAAATAATTTCACTCTAGGGTTTAGGAGTTTTCAGGGATAATATTTTCCTCTATCTCTATCGTTTCCTTTTTCTTATTGTTACAACTTAGTTAAGCCTTTATTATAGCCAGATAGCTAGACAAAGGAGAAAAAGGGGGTAAAAATTTCATACTAGGGTGTTGAGAGTCAGTCAATAATACTTCCTGTTGATGGACATGGAGAATTCTTTAATCTTCCTAACTAGAATTGACTTCTTTAGTAAATAAACTCCTTTGATTAACTACCTTGCTTATGCCACTTCTGTGGCTCTAACCACCTTCTGTCCTGAATGATAGGTTTATTTTCTTGTATGCTTTCCATGTCTTTTCTGTTACAAGAGAGTTGGCTTCTAGGACAGGTTTTGAGTTGGCGGCAGCGGGGGAGGAGGACTTTAGGGTGGGGCTGGGTATAGGTAGGGCCATGTCTTATTCATCTTTGTATCTCCATCAGAACTTACCTCAGGGACATGCATATTTTTTTTGACACTCATTAAATATCAGAAATGAAAAGGTGGATCTAAACATAAGGTAAATGTTCTATAAGGACCCTTAAGCACATAAGGAATTAAAAAGTCTTGTAGTGTAAAAAATATAAGAATGACAAAGCAAAATATGAATAACCCAAGAATCAAGGCCTTAAGAAAAGGAACTGTAGTTTGAGAGTAACTCTTATAATAATAACCTGCCAAGAGATAGAGGTTAATGAGAAATATGGGGGCATTGCATTAAAACAATTTTTTAAAGATTTTATTTATTTATTTATTTGACAGAGAGAGAGAGAGATAGAACAAGCAGGGATAGCAACAGAGGGAGAGAGAGAAGCCGATTCCCCATTGAGCAGGGACCTAACCATGGGGCTCTATCCCAAGACTCTGGGATCAAGCTGAAGGTAGACACTTAACTAACTAAGCCACATAGACACTCCAGTCTATAACATTTTTTTATGTTATCACCTAAATAAATTTCTCTCACCCTAATCACTGAAACTTACAATGGGTAAAATGACTAGATAGGGCTTTGTCTTGTCTTGATTGGTGGGGAGGTAAGTATATTCTGGGAAGAAAGGAACAAAAGGATATTTGGTGATCAAATTGATAGACTGTGGTGAGGCTGCTATGTGCTTACCAGACTTCCTTACCTTTTCTCTAATGGGGCAGAACAAGGTCACGTTTTCCATGTGTGAAACAGATGGTCTAACAGTGCCTGGTGCATATACTACTTTTTTTTAAAGTGATACATGTGTGAAACATGCTGGTAAGTAGTGGTTAATGTATATATGCTGCTGTGTTTAGAAATACGATTGTGAAACGTGTGCAGCTAGGTGTGGTCTTGTGACTATATATATAATCTAGGCATATATGATACACATTTCTGTGACTGGCCCATAAAAACCACCCAGGTGATCATTCCTGGTTGTGCTCTTTGAAAATTTTGATGAGTGGACATCTAGGGTTGAGAAGTAAATGCCAAGGCATCAGGGCATGGTAGAGCCACAGATGAAAGAAACATGTGTGCCTGAATTATTACATATGGCAGATTCACTGATCTCAGCTTCTTGACCCTCATTTGATTGTGGTGTATGGGAAAAGTAAATCCTTCTGTGAATGAGTGTATGTGCATGTGCATGTGTTGTCACTGAGATTTGGGTTTTATTTGTTGAAGCAGTTAACTGATATTCACTATTAAAGCACCAAATTATTTTTAGTAAGTCTTACATGTATTTTTTTTTCTTTTCAGTAGATAATGATACTGTTCTTTGAAACCACATAGAGATAAATTTAGCTATTTATTGGTAGTGATGGCCTCTGGCCTGCCTGCATCATTGAGTCAAATTCTATAACATCAATTGATATTTTTTGTTTTTGTTTTTGGAGTAGGGAGAGGGGCAGAAGGAAAGGGGTAGAGAGAATCTCAAGCAGACTCTGTGCTGGGTGCAGAGCCTAAAGTGGGGCTGAATCTCATGGCCTTGAGATCATGACCTGAGCTGAAATCAAGAGTTGGATATTTAGGATATTTAAACCAACTGAGTCATCCAGGCACCCCTCAATTGATATTTTTTATTTTTTAAAATGTTTTATTTACTTATTTGAGATAGAGAGCACGAGCAGGGGGCAGGGCAGAGGGAGAGGGAGAGAGAGAGAAGCAGGCTCTCCTCAGAGTAGTGAGCCTGATGCAGGGCTCGATCCCAGGACTCTGAGATCAAGATCTGAGCTGAAGGTAGATGCTTAACTGACTGAGCCACTAGGCACCCCTCAGTTGATGTTTTTAAATTGGTTCTAACTCAGTGTATTTTTCAGTTTGCTGAACATAACTAGAATTTTATTTTTTTATTTTTTACTAAACAGAATCTCTTGCTTTTCCATCAATGACTTTCTAGGTTATTGTTCTTTTAAGCCTAGTACAAAGGCTATACAGACTGATAGCCAAAGAGACTGTGCTCAAACATTGGTGGAATGCACCAACCAATGCCTGAGCAGGGGAGCATACCCATACTCACCTTTACTCAAAAAAGGAAGAATGCACAACATCACTGGTCCATAGCATTTATGGAATCCCATTGGGCAGATATGGTGAAAGCCCTCTTCTCTGGGAATGGGGTAGGTTCCTTGATCAGATTCTGATTTTGTTTCCAGAGAAGAATATTCTTATCCATGTTTCTCAGTGGCCTCCGGCACTACTCCATGGGAGTTTCTTCCTTTTCAGTCTTCTTGCCCATGTTTGAAGCGGATGTTGGAGATGAGGCCTTCCTTTGTGGATGAACAGCTTTTTTAGGGTTCATTTTCTGTTTGAACAAACGTTAAGTACTCTGACGTGACTTCACAGTTAAAAAAGTCAAAAGCTTTTAGTCAAAGTTTATGGTTTCTTGGCTAATATAACTGCATCAAAATATTAGCCAGTTCCATGTATAATAATGGTAATTTCAGAGCATGATTCATTTCTTTGGCCTATATGTCTCTCTACCTAATGGCAGCTAATATGTCAGGGTGAATATTTAATACCCATAATCTAATCTTTGCCATAGGACGGTCTTAATGGCCTCCTGTTGCTAAGAACCCTTCTCTGTCTTATCTCTTGCTTTTTGGGTTCTAAAAGTATTGGCTTTTTGAACCCTTGAATGCCCTTCGATGCCCCAGATTTCAAGATTCTCAGACTCTATTTCTTTTCTTAATTTTTGCGAACTGGCTAATGATATCCTAAGCTCATCTTTCCTTCAAAGGCCGGCAGTAACATGCACCACAAACCGTGAGTAGTAGGTTTTTGTGATCTTTTCTTCGACCTACAGATTTGGTAAGCACTTGGTCTGCTCTGTGTAACAGGGAAGTCCAGTTCTTCTCTTTCACACATTGCCCTGCCTCCCACTACAGATCTGCTAAGTTAATGCCACATCACTTTCTTTATTTTGGCATTTTGTTAATACAGCACCCAAATCCAATTGATTCTGTATTATGTCTATAAGAAACAATTCCAGACTTGAGAGGCTTAGCATAAAGGTTTATTTCTCTCTCAGAGCATAATCCATTTAGGTGTTAGTAGCCAAGAAAATCTATCAGTGAGTAAGCTTTGTATCTTGGGAGAGAGAAAAGAGAATGGGAATGGGAGAAGCACATAAAAGATTTCAAAAATTATTGGTAGTCTGTTAGGCAGGGTCATAGGTATATACACATTCACATACTTTCTATTGTACATCTCTAATATATGTACTCTTAGATCTGTACAAAATTTTCCATAATAAAAGATAAAAATTACTCCTGAGTTTTTTTTTTTTTAAAGATTTTATCTATTTATTCATGAGAGACACAGAGAGAGAGAGACAGAGACAGAGGCAGAAAGAGAAGAAGATTCCATGCAGGAAGCCCGATGCAGGACTCCACCCTGGGACTCCAGAATCACGCCCTGGGCCGAAGGCAGGCACTAAACCGCTGAGCCACCCAGGGATCCCCTACTCCTGACTTTTAAATCATTAGTGTACATCTACATATTCACCAGGGAAGTGTGACCTACATGTTTTTTCTCCTTTGCCTTATCCCCTGCCTTCACATACAAATACATGCCCTCTCCTTTAAGACTCTCTGACCTGTTTGTGAAGAAGAAATTCCTCAAGACTTCAAATTGGTGGTCATGGCGAGCAAAGGCAAAATTAGTTATTTTGTAACTATGTGATCTGCTCAGGTAGCAGAGCCTTAATCAATTACCCTGATGGGAGCTGCTTCTCTAATGGCTCTGCTGTGGCACTGCCCTGGGAGGATGCTCTCCCAGATAATCAATAAGGCCAGCCTCTCTCTGAAATGTGTATTTCAGAACCCCCTCAACCAGAGTTACAGGTGTCACTTTGGTATAGTTCCACAGTCCCTGACAAAGACTTGTGGTTAAAATGAGGCATCTGCCTCATTTTAATTCAGTAAAACTAACTCCTGTTTTTGAAACAAATTGGTATATTGGATGATGAGGATACGGTCACCTCTTAGTACAGTGGATTGCAGGACATCACTGGAAGTTGCTGTTTTCTGACCTTTATCACTGCCTCCTTGCAATAGTTCCTAACTCATTGGGGGAAAACATGTATTTATTGACCACCCTTTATATACTAGATATGAAGTCTGATAAAACAACCTCTGCCTTAACATTCTAGTGAAACAGAGTTCTACTTATTGAGCAGAGGTGTAAAATGAAATTAGGAATTCTTTGAGACCTTTCCTGTTGTCTTCCCAGATTTTCCACAAAAGGAGAAAGTGAGTCAGGGTAGTGTGGGAGAGACCCCCCAAGCCCAGGCAAAGGAGAATGCTCAGGGTAGGCGGTTGTCAGAACTGAACCTGGCAGTTAGGGAAATTGAGCCAGAGGCAAGGAAGCAGGCATGTGAGCAGGAGAGGTTTGAGCTTCTCTGACACAGGGATCAAAGGACAGGTAAAATTTTTAGACTGAGGTCAGAATCAAAGAAGATCAGGGCAAAGATAAATTAGCAGCTGGGAAGGTTAGGAGGAAAAATCCAGGGGAGTTCCCAAATCAGTGACCTGCGCTCCCAGAGGTTTGCTGGCAAATACTGTTCTTTAGAAGTCGCTCAGGATGCATTAAGCCTTCAAATGATTCATCCCATTGGCCCTGCAGTGGACACTGTTGGGGGGAATCCCAGGACACTGTCAGGGAATAGAAACAAATCTAGTCAACTTGATTAACAGCTGAATCTAGAAAGCCAAATAGGGGCAAGATAATATGGGCCCTAATGACACACTGAGGAATGAGAATTTGATAAACATAGGAGCCCTTGCACATTTTTAAATATGGAAAGGAAGGGATTAAAACTGATCTTTCATCTTTCCTGTGCCACAACCAACATTATTTATCCTATTTCCAACTATAATACCAAGCTTGTTATTTTGGTGCAAACGATATTTTCCCTTCCTTCAAACTTTGTCTTTTTCTTTCCACTGTGAAATGAGTGGCATTATGAAATAGAGGACAATCATAGACAGCCAGAAAGACCTGAACCCAAGCCGACATATACCAGTCAGCCACTGAAGAAACTCGTGCATTCAGCTAAGTGCCTGCTATGAGCCAGGCCAAGGTGATAGCAGTGGGTAGTACAGATAAATTCTCTGTGAGAGGGGAGAAAGATAAGTAATATATATATATATATATATATATATATATATATATATATATATTCTATGTAACATAGAAAAGTGTTATAAAGAAAAATAGAGTAAGAGGTTAAATTCTGATAGAGAATGCTTAAGGAGGTGACTGACTTCATAACAAACATTTAGATGAAATGGAGCAATCTGAGAAGAAAACAGGTAAGAATATTCTAAGCAGAAGGAAGAACAAGGACAAAGTGTTGCTTTGCACTTACCTGGTATTCTCAGAAGAAGGCAGTGTGACTAGAGGTCTTGAAAGGTCATAAGAATGGTAAGAGATAAGGTTGGAGAGTTAGAGTCAGATGATAAAAAGTCTTGTTGGACATGGAAAAGAATTGGGATTTTTTTCCCCCGAGGGGATGATTTTGAGAAAGGGAGTTAATACTTCAGTTTATATTTTAAAAGATTATTCTGGCTATTATTTAATGGATTACCTGAAAGGAGGAGGGGGAAAATGGTACACATGGAAGCAAAAATCACCTTCCTCAGTTAACATTTTGAGAATATCCTTGGTTATAATTCTATGTTAGAACTTAATGTTTAGTCAGGTTAGGGTAGACTCCCGGATTTAACATTCCAAAGATAGCATAAGCATGGTGTTCAAAAGTGTGTGTATTTATTCACTTCCAGGTTTCAACACACAAAAAACGTGAGTTCAGTGCATTATTAAATGTAAAAAATTATTAGTAAAAATGATTGCAATTAGTTAAGTCTGGTTTTCAACTTCTGTGGTTATAGTCCTACTTACGAGAATATTGTTCAGCATCTTTGAAAGGGAAAGGCAATTAAGTAATCTCTGGGGTCTCGCGGAGTTCTAAATTTCTGTGTTTTTAAGAACCAGCCAGGTAAGCAATAATACTGGACATGGCTTTATATACATGAGTTCCTGTAAAATAGCTGGATGGAAAAATTCCAAACATTTAAGCGTAGGTTCTTTACAAGAGCTCATTTGAATAGACCGTGTACAAACCTATTCAGCGTTGTATATATATATTGTGAAAAATACACAGTTGGAAGGGAAAATAATGTAAAGCATATATTATGAATGCTAATAACCTTAAATGAGCAGAAAACTTTTTTAAGAAACAATTTTGAGTTCAAGTTTTTATATATTCATGAAAGAGAGAGTGTGTGCAAGCAGTGGGGAGGGGCAGAGGGAGAGGAAGAGAATCTCAAGCAGACTCTATGCTGAGCGCAGATCTCAGCTCTGGCTGAGTATCAAATCCATGACCCTGAGATCATGACCTGAGCTGAAACCAAGAGTCGGACACTCAACCGACTGAGGTACCCAGGCACCCCTTGAGTGCAAGTTTTAAAATATATTTCTCTGTGTAGAGCAGTGCCTGGATTACCATATAGGGTGTAAGTGCTCAAAGCTGCCTCTGTTCACACCCCACCCAGTGCTTGGGCACGACTTCACTTTTGTCCAATATTGGTGAGCAAACTGCCTCAGAAATATTCATCTAAATACCCAATTCCTGATTAACTGGAAAAGCAATAAAGAGCCAAAATTCATGACTATTAAGATGTGTTATGCTTCCAAAAATATTGCAGAATGATTCCATCAGAAGCTTATCTGCACCTTTTTCTCCCATCAAAATCAGAGAACCATACTATTTTTGCACGCTCTTCTGGTCAAAATCAGGCCTTCAGAACACACAGCACCACCTGCTCAGGAAACCAAAGGCTTGCCAGAGACAGCAGGCCCTGGTGATTCAAGCAGAGCACGTTTGTATTATATGTTCAAGTGGGATGAAGAGTTTAGGGAAGTCCAAAGTGACAACCAGATATTATCCTCTGCCTCATCCTCACGCCCCCCACCTCCAGCTCACCCAACCCAACCCAACCCAACCTAATTTCTGGCAATGGAAAAATCAGAAAAGTAGTAAAGACCTACAGAGAAAGGATCCCCTACAGGCCCTGGCACTCAATGGCTCTCCATAAAACTAGGTCTAGCCAAGCCTGAATAAGGCGAGCTACGTAGCAGCAGCTCCCGGAAGACTTGGTGGCCGTCTGCCCCTCTCTTGGGAATACCGGGACGTTGTCGCATCACCGGACAAAATGGAATTAGTGATTTGACAAGAAAGCGTCGTAACAGCGCTCGCCTCCTCTAGCTTCTACATATATATTTGTCTGGGACAAGAATTAAAAAAAAAAAAAAAACGCCTTTGCTCAACTCTAATATTCAAACTGAAAGATTTCCCGTAAGACACTCCAAAGATTTTCCGAGCAGCCCGAGGCGAGGCGCTGCTTCCGCTTCCTCCAGGCGAGGGTGGCGGTTCTGAGGGCGGCGCTGGGTCTGTCGCCGCGTGGGTGGGCAGCGTGCGGCTGACACGGTGCACCCCGGGCCCCGGACCCCAGGACCCCCCCCCCCCCGGGGCCCCTCCCGCCCGGCCCTGCGGGCCTCGGCAGGGCCACTTTAAGGCGGGGGGGGGGGGGGGGGAGGGAGGGGGGTGGGGGGTGGGGCGTGCGCGCCACAGTCTCGGCCTCCAGCCGTCGGGGCGGGGGCGGGGGCGGGGGCGGGGGCGGCCGACGCGGCGGCGTGGCCGAGGCCGAGGCCGAGCTCCTCCTGCGGCGAGGCTGCCCCGGGACCGGCACGTGGGCAGCGGGCCATGGCGGCCCTAATTAGCTGCCCCGAGCGCGGCCAAGTCTCCGGCCAGGTAAGAGGCGGAGGGGAGGAGGAGGGGAGGCGGCTGCGTCCACGAGGGCGCGCGGGCCGGCCGGGGGCCCGTCGCCGCACAGGTCTCGCTCATTTCGGGGGCGCGAGGCGCTCGCTCGGGGAGGGCCGCCCCCGAGGCCGCCGGGCGGGATGCCCCGGGCGCGCCGAGCCCGGCTACACGGACGTGCCTGTCAGGCGCTTGACGCTCGTCGAACTCCGTTTTTCAGGGCAACCAACCATCCAGAGGGCTACCGGGAGTGAGACTTAGCAGGTATCAGGCCGGCATGTGAATGACGACAACTTCGGTGTTACTTTGAATATAGGAAAGTTTATTTAACATGCAAAAGTTTATTTTGGGCATTCTTGTCTCTGCACAGCTTGGCATGCTTTTTTCAGTTTGCTCACGGGCATGGGGGCCAAAAAGTCCTCGCGTGTCCTCCTCAGGCTTCCATGCACGCAGCGGGCGGTTGTGCCTGGAAACCGAAGCCGTCGGCGGGAAAAGGCATCTGCGCTCTTCACACGTCCTCCCACCCTCCCGGGATCTCAGAAAGCCCGCTGGCCTCTTTTGAAAGCACCTGATTTATCTTCCCCTTAGCAGAAGCACAAAATCATTTCCATGACGGTTTTAGATTTAAAAAAAAAAAAAGAAGAAGAAAAAGGTGATGACGAGCCTTCCTGTGAGGAGGAAGGGCCTCACCCACCCCAGAAAGCAAGACAAGATGGTGCTGGGCTCTCTTACTTCAGGGATCTTGATAGAGGAGAGGCAAACCTTTTGGGCTGCCTGAAAGCCGCTTGCCCTTAGAATGTTCTGCGTGCTTCAGTCTCCTCCCTCTTTAGTTAAGCACAAGCTTCCTGAAATTACCACTGTGGAGTGGACCAGTTTAATACAGTTTTCTTAATCATTTCAAAATGGAAGCACCCATTTAAATTCAAAGGAAAAATTGGTATGTGAGGGTACAGGATTAGGCAAAGCTGCACAAAATGGAACTCTGAATAAAATCTGATTATCTAGTAGTACCTAAATAATCGAGGCTTCCTAACCTTGGAAAGTCTGAAGCCCCAACTGAACCTTTTGTTTGCATTTGAAGAGCAGCCTGTTCAGTTTCTCCTGATAGAGCTGTTTAAATCCCTTGACTCCTGGGGAATCTAGAGGCCAGCAATTGCCCCGTGAGAGCATCAGCCCATGCAGCTGCTGCTGATTGTCAGCACTGCTCCTGGTGATAAGAATGACATAAATAACAACTCACTAAAATGTAGGAGTGATTTGCTTTAAGCACTTCAGCACCTGCTGTTACTAATTAAGGGTTTAGCCCGCTGCGGATTGCAAATGGAAATCCAGTGTTTTAAACACTGTAGAGACTGGGGTGCCCTGTGTGGTACTGTGATTTAGAAATCAAACTGAGTGGATAAAGAACCACTGGTGACGACGATGTGGAAATAGAAAAACTGCCCACACCTCAAAGATCTACACCAAGGTTTTAGTAGTGTTCATCCTCAGGTGGTGGAATTACAAATGCTTTTTATTTTTTCTTTAGGCTTCTTTTGAATTTTCCAGTCTTTCCCAGTGACTATGTATTGTTTTTGTTTAAAAAAACATAAAAGGTGCAGTACGCAATTCAAATAGAAAAAAAAAAAAAAACCCACCTAATGAAGTCATGCATCAGGTTGTGTTGCTCACAGGTGAAAATCTTGGACATCCTAAAAAGGCAGTTTCCCAAGGCAGAATATACTAGAAAGTTTTGTTCATTTTCCTTTTATTATTCCTGTCAGTAGATTCTTCTCATTACCTGTGTTCATGTTACACTGCCAACAAGATATTTTTAACTGAATATTCAGATTTAATTTGAATTATAAGCTATTCAGTTAATTTGTTACTTTGGGATAGTGGACTAGGGCAGTGTTGTAGTTTGTTGGTTAACATTCCACATGTGCTATGGCACCGATTTTTGTAGAGCAGAGAAGGAAGCCTTTGATGGTCAGTTCTTTGGAAGTCAGTTCTTTCCAGAGCTGCTTTATTTCATGCTCCCTGTGAAGTACCTCACACCACAGCACACAACTATAGACCCCTGTGCAAAACAGCCTGTTAGTGGTGTTGCACATCCTTTTCCCTTTCTGGATCTTTCCTCTTAGATTTCTCCTGGGGTACCTATGTCCTGCTCTTTGGAGTTTCCTCTTGACATCTCTTCATACTAGCTGAGATATTCTGGGGAAATTAGACCCTGGGCCTCTGAAGGGAATATTGCAGTCAGAAGCATCAGCGTTAGTAGGAAATTCAAGTTAGCAGTTGATTTCTGTTATTCATGGCTTACCTTTTCTCCTCTGTGGGCCTTATTTCCCCTTCTCTAGGGCTCAGAGCTCTAGGGCAAAGAGTCATTTGACTTAGAGCTGTTTTCAGTGCTTGTTTACCCCTCTAACTCCACTTCCTCTGTTCTCCATCAGATTGAATGGATATTTTCTGTGCACAGGTCTGGTGGTATTTGAGAAAACATGGCAATAACTACCAAACACAGGGCATTGTACTAGCATTGTAATGATCTTGGATTTAAGTATTATTGCCTTCCAGTTGAGGATCGCAGTGTTTTACTGAAAGCCACTAGTAGGTGGCTGGACTTGGTAACAGAACCTGGTCTATGTGCCTGGAAAGCCTTTGCCCTCTTTGCATTGCATCCAGCCGTTAAGAAAGAATCAGTAGTAGCTCTGCTGGAATTGAGCCGTATACGTGTTTCTTCCTGTGTTCCAAAGACTGAAAGGTATATTGAGCAGCAGAAAAAAGGATTACTAGAATGTCAGCCCCATGAAGGCGGGGACATTGTTCACTTTGTATTCCCAACACAGCATCTGCCTTGCAGTAGGAGCTCAATAAATATTTGTGGAGAGAATAAATAGATTGCAATAATATTTAAGCAGATGCAAAGTGGCAGGATGTTTGAAAGGAAATCTTGGTAGTAGAAAGTTTTACAAGTTATTCATAGCCCAGGACCCCTTGGTTTATATATATTATTTTAGTGCAATTATTAATAACACCCCCTTTCATTCTCAAAAATGTCTCAGTTTGGAAGGCAAATGATCACTGTGTCTGTGGTAGATTAGTTTTAGATGGTCATAGGTTGCTTCAATTAACCAGGTTAATTAAAAAAAAAAAAAACCTGTAATCGCTCCTTTTATGACCACTTGTTAATGACCATTTTAGTTTTTGGCATTTGATTCACAAGGGAATATATTGATATAGAAGAAATCCTGTGCTGCAATGGAGATTCACAATCTGAACTCAAAAGTACCACAGTAACTTTGATTCCCACACTGCTCCTAAAGTGCTATTGGAAATGAGAGATGTTTATAAAATGAAAAGGGAACACTCTAGAAAGATCCTGATACTCTATAGTGTAGAAATTCCAAAGTGTTATGCTGTCTTCTTAGAACATAGGGCATTTGAAGGAAATGGAAGGAAATAAGGCTGGTGACATGGGTTGATATTAAGCTATTGAAAGGCCATGCTAAGGAGTTTGAATTCTTACCTGTTTGAAACAGGGTTAGGGTTAGTGAGATTGGCACAAATCAATCCTCTGGTCCAATCCAGACCCCAGAGTAGGACATACTTAATTAAACATGTGCTGATGCCTTCAACAAGGAAATGGGGGGGGGGGGGAGTGTGGGGCTGGGTGGGGGGGGCGCAGATATTCCAAATTAGAAGTCCAAGAGTGACCTAACCAAATGCAATATATAGTTCTTCCTGGGATCTTGGTTTGAACAAAGTAGCTGTTTTCTGGGAAAAAAAAAAATTTCACAGGAAAACTTGGAATTTAGAAAGCAGATGGGATCAAATTGCCACTAAAAGAAAAGAACAAGACCTGCAGCTTTAAAAAGGTCTAAAGAAGAGATGCAGAGGGAAAACAATTCTAGTGGTAGCCCAGACTGAATGTTAGAAGAAACTGATTGAAGTTGACCAGATGGTGCTCACCTGGTGAAGAATTAGCTGTATGCAAAGCACAGGTGGGTCCCTGGATTGCTTACCCCTTGGACTCTCCCAGTGCACACCTACTTCATCCTGAAGAGAATGAACTGTGTGTGGGATCCGGGTTCCTGGTGTTGGTAATTTCCAGACCGTTATCACTGACCAGGAGGAGTAAAGGAACGGCAGCTCTGCCCAGGAGGGAAATAAAATAAAGTGCTTGGCTTTCAGAGTAGTGCCTTCCATTATTATTTTGACAACTAGCTCCAGCCTCTCTGGTCTCTGGGTTTACTGCCACTGTCCTGACCACTCACACCAAACCCACAGTCGTGTCTTTGAAGGAAGCAGCCACTGGGGACACTACTTGTACATGTCAGCTTAGTCCTTGATTTGTGTTTATGTTTGAATAATCTAAATGTTTGATCTCCAGACATTAACAGAACTAGATGCAAATGCAGATACTAGACACAATTATTCCATAGACAGGGTACTAAGGGGACAGAAAAAACTTTTAAAATTCTAATTTGTATTCTCAGTGAGGATATCACATCCTAAAAACAGCCAGTTATGAGGAATTACCAAAAAAGGAAAATCTTAGAAGTAAGTGACCAAACACATTAAGTGAAGTCATAAAAATCTTTGGACAAGTGAGCTGATGATGTTATGAAAGGGCACTCTCTTTGAGAGAAATGGAGACATGAAGAATCAATGGTGGATGTTCCGCATTTAGAGGAAAATTGCCAGGGAGGGATGAAAGCAGAGGGAATTGAAAAATTGAAGGAAACTTCCAGAGCCAAAGATCCACACTGAGTGCCAAGTAGGATGAGTAAGACTCATACCCAGACACACCCTAGAAAACCATCAGAACCCACAGCATAAAGGGAAAGGCACTGGAAGGAAAATAAAGCAGCTTATTCTTTTCATCAACAGCTGGATGCTAGACGAAAATGGACCAATAGCTTCAAGGTTCAGAGGCAAGGGATTTTTGACCTTGGAAGTATTTACCAGGTAAAACTAGCACTGAGCTGTGGGCCCTAATACCACTATTAAGTAATAGAAATAAGGAGTTTAATTCCCAAAGTCTTACAGGAGCAGCAGGAGGGGAGAAAGGAAAATTCGATCATCCTAACAAAAGGCATGGGAAAAAAGAAACAAAATTACCATTGATGGGAATCCTGAATCAACAAATGAAAGTAATAATACCGTTTCATATTAAGTTATAAATGTTTCGCAATTAACATTGATTACTACATGATCTTAGTTAATGTATATTAGTGCCATTAATGTAATTAATTAAATTCCTATGTTAAAAACAAAAATCACAGATTGTGAAAAGAAACCTAAAAATTCGGATATATGCTATTTACAAAATTTACACAAAATCAAAATGATATAGAAAGGATCAAAATAGCTTTGGAAAACTACTGTGTACCAGAAAAAAATTTCAAGTGGAAAGCATTAAAAAGCACAAGGAAGTATGTTTCAAATAGTTTTCTGTCCATATCAATTATCAATGTATGATATATATTTAAAATGTATGATATATGTTTAAAATGGGAAAATAAAATAAAATAAAATGGGCTATATAAACATTGTAGGTTATATGTAACATTGTAGTTTATATAACATATGTTATTATTATATAATAACATATAATCTAATGTGAATATGTGAACATGTATAATTATCATGAACTTTATATATATTGAACCCAAAATTAGATAGAGTCTATAGTTGGATAAATTGATAAATTCACAAACTATAATTAGGAAGGAAAGATTTTACCACATCTCATAAACTGAAAGGTCAAGTAGACCTAAAATAAGAAAGAAAACATTAAGTTCTGTCTAAAAAATACAGAATATATGCCCAGCAGAAAATACACATTATTTTCAAGTATCCATGGAACAAACATTAACAAAAATTGTTTACTATACCACAAGAAAATATCAACAAATTCTAAGGAGTAGTCATGTAGAATACATTCTCTGTTGGCAATACACTGAAATAAGAAATGACCAACTAGTCAATAGTCAAAAACAATTAAAACCCAAAACCCTAAACTCTTGAAAATTAAAAAGATTTTTATGTAGGTGTTTAATGTAACTCTTAGGTTAATATAGGAGTAGTAAGTGAAATTACAAACTAGCAATGAATGAACATAAACACAATATATATCAAGATCTGTGGGGGGTACATCAGTGCCATTTGGGGTACTGTACCATCCAAAAGCACTTTCTGCAGTGGTGACAATGTTCTATAATTAGGCTGTCTGATAGGACAACCACTTGCTATGTGGATATTGAGCACTTAAAATAAGGCTAGTGCAACTGAGGTGAATTTCAAGCTTTATTTTTGGTTAACATAAATTTAGATAGCCACATGCGGCTATCATGTTGGACCACACAGTTCTATAGTCTCTAATAAAGCATCACCAAGAAAAAGGAGATAAGAAATTTAATTATATATTAATCTTCAGTTAGAAAGCAAGAATAACAATGCAAGTAATAACATTATATACATTTAAAAACATATCCATTTGAAAAGAGATAAAATGGATTAAAAATTATATTTTAAAAATATAAATATAAAAATTATATTTTAAAAATATAAAAATTATATTTAAAAAATATATATGAACAAAATTCACTTAAGGTAGAAAATCTACATTTCTTGATAATCAATAAGGAACTGTAAAATGTACTCTAAAATCTATCTTCTCTAAAAGGCTTCAGGCCCAGATTCTGCAGACATGTTTATCTAAATTTCAAGAAGCAGATAATTCTGTTGTATAAAATATTCAAGACCATAGAATAATATTGAAACTTTCTGCTTCATTCTCCAAAGCTGGCATAACCCTGATGATACCCAAACCAGATAAGGCAATATGATAGAACAAAAAATGTATCCAGTTTCACTTAGGAACATAGATGGAAAAATCTAAAATGATACCAATGAATTTAGTCCATATATTATAGGCTTATCCCAGCAGGACAATTATGGCTTGACATTAGAAACTCTATTAATGGAATTTACTACCTAATAGAACATAGTATAAAGGAGAAAAAAATATGATCATGTTGATACTAAAACATTTGGTAAATTTCAGCACCCGTTTCTGATTTAAAATTCATTAACTTGGTAGAGGGTATTGACCAGAAACCTTCTGTATTATATTCAGTGGCAAAAACATATGAATTATTCCCACTAAACTCAGGAACAAGACAAGCATGCCCAATGTTACTCTTGCTATTTGCCATTGTTTTGAATGTTCTAGCCAGTGCTTTAAGATTAATAAGTAAAAAGTATATGTTATGGATATAGGGATAAAAAGACTAGTCAGTCTTATTAAGGATTTGGGGAAATGGTACTCATAAACACTGTTGGCAGGGAAATAAATTTTTCTAGCTTTTGGAGAAAACAATTTGGCAGTATCTAAGTTGAAAAACAAAAGCTTACCTTCTGATCTTATAGTTTTGCCTCTAGGACTAATGCCTATTTGTAGAAAGATTATTTACTTTTCTTTTAAAAATAAACAGCTTTATTGAGGCACAATTCACATACCGTGCAATTCTACTCATTTAAAGTGTACGATTCCAAAGGGGAAAGGAGAAAAAACGAGTGGGAGATATCAGAAAGGAAGACAGAACATGAGAGACTCCTAACTCTGGGAAACGAACTAGGGGTGGTGGAAGGGGAGGTGGGCGGGGGGTGGGGGTGACTGGGTGATGGGCACTGAGGGGGGCGCTTGATGGGATGAGCACTGGGTGTTATTCTATATGTTGGCAAATTGAACACCAATAAAAAATTATAAAAAAAGAGTGTACGATTCCATGGTTGCTATTATATTCACAGAATTGTGTTAGCATCATCAAGGTAAATTTTGGAACATCTTCCTCATCCCAAAAAGAAATTCTTAGGGGTCACTTCAACCTCAGTATCCCCTGGTAAGCACTAAAGTGCCTGTTGTCCCTACGAGTTTGTCTACTCTGGACATTTCATATAAATGGAGTCATGCACTATGTGGTCTTTTGAGACAGGCTCCTTTTACTGAGTATAAGGTTTTCAGGCTTCAACCGTGTTGAGAAATGTATCACCACCTCATTCCCTTTTTAAAATTGTGGTAATATATACATAACATACTATTTACCACTTTTGCTATTTCTCAGTGTGCAGTTCAGTGTTATTAATTATATTTATGATGCTATGCAACCTTCACTATCCATTTTCAGAACTTCTGAAAAATCATTCCAAAAAGCAACTCTGTCCCATTTAACACTAACTTCATTTTTTGTCTCCACCAGCCCATAGTAACCACTATTCTACTTCTGTCTCTTTGACTTTACCTACTCTAGGGACATAAAATATTAATGAAATAATTCAATATTTCTTCTTTTTTGTCTGTCTTATCTCAGCATGTTTTCAAGGTTCACCCATGTTGTAGCATGTATCAGAATTCCCTAACTTTTTAAGGCTGAGTAGTATTCCATTCTGTATACATTCCACATTTTTCTCTCTTTTTAAACATTAATCTCATTTATTTCTTTGATTCAATCCTGTCTGTTTTTCATAATTAGATCCTTCATAAATCATCCACAGTTATCTTCAATTTAATGAGACTAAAGATACATATGTACAAAGATATATTTACAAAGGTGTTCATTATAGCATTGTAAGAACAATGGTTTAATAAATTATCATCATAAATGAGGAACATTGGATCAAGATGACAGATGGGCACATGTTCTCCTTCCACTCCATATCCCACCAAATGATAGAAAACATATATTGAAGAGAATAAATCTATAACAGCCTGGAAAGTGAGGATGTTCCCAGTCAACTGGCATTTCTGAGGAGTATACACACACACACACACACACACACACACACACACACACACACATATGACTGACATAGAAATCATGTGGAAGTGTGTAGACCGAAACTATAGACAGTGGTTGCCTCTGAGGAGGGGATTAAATGGTTAAATGAAGACTCATCTCTTTTTTTCTAAACAAAAGAAGGAAGGAAATTAAAAGGCAGATAGAAATGAGAAGTGCCAAAGTTTTGCTTATTTTGAACTTGACCGATTTCTTGTACCTTAAATGTTCCTTCCAGCAACCCCTGGGAAAGCAGGCTGAAGGGGAGAGAAAACCCCATGATGGACCACCTTAACCAGCATGCCCTGCGGAGTTGTGTCTTTGGCAAGCTGCCTTTCTTGGCATTTCCAACTCTTTCACCCACTTCTTTGGCTTCAGCTCTGGTCAGCAACCAAATCTGTTTTCTCGCAAGGACCCTCTGTGGCCTGCCACTTCCAACTGTCCACTCTTTGCATGAATTCAAGCATGCCCCTTTGACAGTTTTGGTGGATTGTGTTCAATAACTGTAGAGAATAAAACATAGGAAAATAGAAGGTGAAGATGGAAATTATATTTTTCTTACTTGAAATGTCCTTGAAAATAACCCCAAAAGGAAATAAAGATGCTTTTTTGGGCTCTAAAATATTGGGGCTTGAATAGCACGTATTTTCCATCTAAAGAAAAGACTATGAGTGTCTCTTGGGATTTAGGAATTTAGATCTTACTCTGTTCTCTGGAATGTGCATTCATCAAAATAAATGGTTTGGGAGAGTCACCAGTTTGTTTTTCTCACTAGTAGGTGGATTTTTCAGCAGGATGAGTGACTGGGAAACGGGCCTTACAAATTCTATCTATTGTTCCTAGGATGAGAAAGAAACTGGTGGGAAAGTCACAGCAGAATAGCATTTGTAGGCAAAACTTTTAAAAATAGCATGACCTTCAGATCTATTTACCACCCTAGTACTGAAGACAAGAAATTAATAGTTCCCGTCTGTGAGCTCCTTAGAGTTGACCAGTCTACTTGCACAGTCAGTCATTGTGTTGTCACCTTTATTTATTGTATCCTCTGGTACATGACATCTCCTCGATGATCAGATACTAATTATGTGGTACTTCTGCTTTTTTCTTCTCTTTCAGGCAAAAATAGACCTCTTATTAGTTGGAGATGTCACTGTTCAGTACCTGGCAGATATTGCTCAGAAATCCTTTTCAAATATTGCAAAAGTCACCATAACCATGAGGGATGTGGAACAGGCAGCAGTACTTCTGGAGAACTGCCCATTTGATGTGGTTTTCCTGAAGATGACTTCTTTACCAACTGCCGAAGAGCTGGAAGCAGTTGAATTAATTAGGTGAACTTCAAAAACCTTGACTCTGTTATCTTTATAATAGTTTTTATTGAAACCCATTTCTATTTTTTTAAAAACCTTAAAAGAAGGTACTGTTTATGCTTTAATTTTTAAGATGAGATGTTTTCATGGGCAGAATAGGTGTACACATTGTTTTTATTGCCAGTTTGACATACTATTATAGGAATTATCATTTTAATTAAAAAGTAATTGATGTGGCTGAGAATGTGAGAATTGGTTGTAGAAATTTATTTAGTATATAGTACTTACCTTATTCTCATAGGTACTCCTTTTTAATAACTATGTCATTTAAAATGGCACATCTTTTCAGAGTTCATTAATTGTGATGGCAGATACTAAAGCAAGTGAGCACTTTTAGTTCTATGTCATGTTAGCAATGGACTAAAATTGTCTCTTTCAAAGATGTCCTAATGTGAAAGAGCCCTGAGGCTCTCTGAAGCTGTTGAGTCCTGATCAATATCACCTTCTAGATTTTTTGTTTCATCTTGTAGCTCCATAGACATTCTGTTTCTATTTGATCCACTCCATGCTAGAGATCTGGAGTGTCTGGTGGTGGGAGAGTTAGGTGCTTTTTTGGCGTGGCTATACGACCTGAGCTGAAATCAAGAGTTGGATGCTCAAGTAACTGAGCCATGCCAGTGCCTCCCATTTTGGATGTTTTTAAACAAAGTTAGGTCAAAACAAATGTGTTCCCCTTCTACAAGAAAATTTGATAGAGAAAGCGTAAGTGCAGATAATATTGAAATATATAAAGACTTATAATAATTACAAGACAGGACTTTCAAGACTAAAGGAGAATGTTCAGAGACAATATTATTATCCCTGAATGAAAAGGAGCAAGCATATTACATTATGGGAAAAGAAAAGTTGGAATGGGAAAAAGCCAAAGTGATGAGTTTCTTTAAAAAGAGAGATGGGTAGATGGATGCAGCTCCTGGGGTTTCTAAGAACAGGTGAACATCTGCATTTCTTTTGGCTTTCCACTGAGAATGTTAACCTTAATCAAACCAGGCAAACTACCTCAAAGTGGATTTCACTTCCAAGTTATGTTGTGAACTGTCCTCCTTCTGAAGATCTGCCTATTTTATTAACATATCTTTAAAAAACAACTCCTTTACAGAGTTCCCCTGGCTGGGACCTCATCATAATAATTGCATTTATTATAGTATTCCAACATGTTTACAACAGTGTTATGAGGGTGGTAGAGCAGGGTTTTGTCATCCCTACATGACAAACAACAAAGGGTGAAGTGATTTGCCTAAGCGCCACATGACTTATTTTTACAAAACTCAGACTTGAACTCTTTTTTCTCTTCATGTTCTTTGTATGCATTCAGTGTATGCCAAACTTCCTATGAACTAATATCATTTTGGAAGAGCAAAGGACAAATTAGTGTGGCTGATCTCTCCCTTCATTCCAAGAATAGGAGCCTAGCCAGGTCCCTCTGAATGTAGTAAAGGCTTTGTATTTTCTCAGCATTGAAGCTACATGTTGAACAGGATAAGATTAAAGTTCTATTTAAGAACAACTTTTATGTCTTGTTGCAATTATTAAAGGCTAGGTTGGAGAGAACTCCCTCCCTGATGCTCACCTGTGTGAGTTCTCCCCACTGGTGGTTTCTTTGCTCAGAATAACACAGCTAAAGACTTCTCAGCAAAGAAGAGAAGGTAGATGAAGTTACTAAATATACAGAAATGCACATGGTAGTTCTAATATTTTGCTATAAAAACATTTATTTGAAAAGAAAAGGAGGATCATTTGAAAACCCCTGGATGTGTTTTTCTTGTCTCTTGTTCTGTTTATGCCCAATATCTAGGACAGGTCTTGACTAGTAAAGTACTCAGTGTCTTGCTGTGGGTATGAGTGAATACCTGTGTGGATATGTGGGAGAAATGCCATCCGGGGCAGACAGTGCATTCTTTGCACAGCTTTTGTCTTCCTCCCTAAAAAGGGGATAGTTTCTTTGGAGAGTCTTTGCCTTTCATGATGCTGGCCTCAGAGGCTTAGCATATCTCTGGAATTCCCTTTCTTGCCCTCAGAACTGTTATGAGTTTATGACATGAATTATTTAAACTCTTGTGGAGCATGTTTATATTTTTGAAACTGTGTTTTTTTTTCTTAGAGCAATGAGTCTTGTGAACTTACTGCCCCATTTGTAAGGCATTTAAACCTTTATCATTCCTAAAGCACTGTATCTTTTGAGTTTGAGCTGACATTTAATGTGTAAACCAAAATGAAATGTCTTGTTTAGCTTTTCTTTTGCTGTATTTTAGATTTTTCCCTTTCAGATCCTTGTTGCTTTGTAATATCTCAAAATCTGGATGACCTTGCAAAATATGCAACTATTTATCTTTCATTTCTCTCTCTGGGTACTTTATATATTTCATCAGTTAATGGGGAGCTTAATATAGAGTAGAAATGTCCACACTTATTTGCAATATTAGAGCCCATAATTACAAATCTATATAAGACATGGATTTCTATTGAAGAATGAAGTATATAGCCTGCTAGCTATAATGTTAGACTTATTTTAGAATAAAATGTAAACAACCTATTTAAAAAGACTGACATTCTTGAGGATTATGGCACATCTGAGGGGCACCTGGGTTGCTCAGTTGGTTGAGCATTTGCCTTTGTTTCAGGTCATGATCCTGAGGTCTTGGGATGCAACCCCGTGTTGGGCTCCCTACTCAGCTGGGAGTCTGCTTCTCCCTTTCCCTCTGCTCCTCCTCCTGCTTGTGCTCTCTCTCAAATAAGTAACATCTTAAAAAAAGAATTCTGGCACATCTCAATTATAGGTTAACATTCTTAATAGTACTCCCCCATTTGATTTCATATTATGAATACATTTTTATTGAGCCTGATGAACTCAAAGCCTACCCATTGATAAAATATTGTAAGGTAGTTGAAGGGTTCATATGCTTGGCTTCAGAATTCCAAATTTGAACCACGCTCAAAGAGCAGATACTTGGGCAGCCCAGGTGGCTTGGCGGTTTAGCGCCTCCTTCAGCCCAGGGTATGATCCTGGAGACCCGGGATCAAGTCCCATGTCAGGTTCCCAGCATGGAGCCTGCTCCTCCCTCTGCCTGTATCTGTGCCTCTCTCTCTGTGTGTGTCTCTCATGAATAAATAAATAAAATCTTTTTTTAAAAAAAAAAGAGCAGATACTTGATAATTCAGATACATCCTAATACTTTATCTCCCAGAGGCAGGTATGGAAAATTAAAATATGTTTTAAATTCATCAATAATGTATGGATCCTGTCTAAAATTGTAATTTTTTTTTTCCATTCCATGAAGTGTCTCTGCAGTTCTTAGAATTCTGTGATCCTTGTGAGCTCCGAGCAGTTCAGCAGTAGCAAAGGAATGCAGAATGTGGTTCCATCTGCCCTGGCTATAAATCAAGTTTGGATCTGATTTTATTTTTCCCATGTAGTTTCAATTGTCTGATCGTTAACTTATTAATTCACTAAGAAAACCTAATCTTGTGAGCTACAGGGATCCATGTAACAAGCTGTCTTTTTGTATCCCCAATTCTAAAACATCTTTGTCTTGACCATGCAGCTCAGTAAATATTATTACCCAATTGGCATGACCTAGCTCCCTGAATGCTTGATGATAAACAAAATAACAACAAAATATTGAAGTAGTTATACTAAAAACATTATTCTATAAATTGATGGTTGACTCTAAATGTGGTGACCCTGACTTACGAGGTTCACAGCAGGAACTGTTCTGAAGAATAGCATGGAAACAGAGCACACCAACCTTCGCTATTAACCAGAATAAACTCTCAGAACTCAACTATATTTCATCACAGGTGCCCTATTAGGAGCAAGTGAACTTAGTGCTTTCACATATATAGTAAAGCTCTCAATTTTCTCATTGAAAATGGTTGTTTTAATTAAGTTATTAGCAAAAACCATTATTTGTTACAAGTCCCAGATAGGCCAGCCAGGTTAGTTTGGCTGCATTTGCCTCACAGATGGCATAAAGGATAGCTGTACTCAAGAAGGCTACCACCCAAAAGGGACACTGGCTTTTGTCCCTATAAGTCCTGTGACTCTAAAGGAAATTATTTTAGGAATTTCCCCTGGCTTCATAGAGACTTATAAGACACCACTGGTTCTCTTTTTTTTTTATTTTTATTTTTTTAATTTTTTTAAAATTTTTTTATTTATGATAGTCAGAGAGAGAGAGAGAGAGAGAGAGAGAGAGAAGCAGAGACACAGGCAGAGGGAGAAGCAGGCTCCATGCACCGGGAGCCTGACGTGGGATTCGATCCCGGGTCTCCAGGATCGCGCCCTGGGCCAAAGGCAGGCACCAAACCACTGCGCCACCCAGGGATCCCCCACTGGTCCTCTTATTAGATGATAGATTTCAGAGGCCATGGCTTTCTCGAGGTTCTTTAGTCAGCCGAGTATACAACTCAGCTCAAGTACTTTATATGATCTTTTTAACTTTTTTCAGCTACCAGGGACCAGACCTGGGGATAGGGGCTAGATTGGGCATCTGTACTGCTGCACCTTGAGCTTATTACTGCTTCCAGTTCCAGAGAATACTAGAGACAGGCATAGAAAAAGGGACACTAGAATATCAACATCCAGGCTTATATGTAGAGTATGGTCTTAAGAACCGTCATGACATTTAAATAGTGTGTTGTATGAAACATAAGGAGAAATGAATGCCTCCCCCCAAAGAATTGCAAATTTTTAAAACCCAAGAGATTTCAACTGAGAAGGTACTCAAGGTCTCAGAACCTGCAATTTGACTTTGGTATATGGAAGAAGTGCTATTAATTGGAGTGGATGAAAGATTTTTGCTTTATTTTAGTGTTGCTTGGTTTTAAGGGACATTCATTCATTAGGAAGAGAACTTTTTTTGGTGATCCTGGAAACTAGAAACTCTTAGCTTGTTGATCTGTACAGAATGTGAATGAACAGCTGGGCTCCAGACTGGTGTGTTGGATTCTGGGAATTCTATTGATTAGTGGAGCTCCCGTACAGCATCACAATTAGGGTTTTACTGGCAGGGGAAGTGTTTGGGTGGGTAATTGATTCTGTACAAATGACAAAAATCCAGCAATTCCAACTCTGATATAAAACTTGAAATTTGAATGTCATCATGAGGCATGTGAATACACATATCCAAATCTAACCTATTTTTGTGCCAATAACATCAGTTTGTAAAATAAAAAAATAGAATATTTTTAAAAGCAAAGACTCTGTTTTATTTAAAATTCTATAATGCTAGAGTATTTAAGCTTATAATTTATTCTTTGTGAGTCAGCAAAATATTTTTTATTCCAACAGTTTGGCTAAACCATCTTGTACGTTTCTTTCTGTGGTCCTATTTGTTCAGTCCATTTTCCCCTTCCACTTCTGTTTCCTCATCCAATTGTCATACCTCCATTATACCTCACTTAAAAGCATACATGAAATACTTACGCTGTGGCAGGGGATGTTCTTGTCACCCACTATGCCATCAAAACCTCCTACCACCAATATGCTCATGTGCCTTTCTTACCTCCATGTCCAGTCTGCCAGTTAATCCTTATCAATCCATGTATGCCTGTTTTGTTGGTAGTATTTCTGCCCAAGCTTCTCATTTCCTCATTCTCTTCTTTTTTCTGTTAGCCTAAACTCCTCAGAATTCATAGAGCAGAATCAAGCCTGAAGAAACCTCAGTTGTATGCATGTCACATGTTAGCAATATTCTGCTTGTTTGAAGTAATTAGTAAATATTCCGAGTTATTTATTTCTTTAAAGAAAGTTCTTCGTCATGGCTACTTTTCTCTACCATCAGTTCTTGCTGGCCTAACTGCAATACGGTCTCCCAAATCCACCCTTTGACATCACCCCCTGTCCATCCCATCATAGACAGAGTGGTCTTTCTAAGATGCAAATACAGTCATGTTAATAGCTTAATAGCTTCCCATTGTCCATTTTAATAAAATACCAAATCTTTAATTTGGCCTAAAGGCCTCTGTACCTTCTCTGGTCTTATGTGTCTCTTCCTCAGATGCTCTGTACCACTTTGGACTTCTTTGACTTTCTCAGACTTACCTGTTCTTTCTATTATAGGGCCTTTTCCTGCAGTCAGTTCTGTTTGTCCAGAATGTACTTTACTTCTTATCTGTTTCTGCTCTCCCACCCCCCCAATTCTACCTTTTGTATGATTAACCCCTAGTCAGCCACAGAGGCATTTCTGCCTAGAAGCCCGAGGCTGCAGAGTAAGGTCGTTCCACAGGTATAGACTTTCCTGGCCCTTGCGGCTTTCCTTCACAACACTAGGCACATATTTGGCTACTTAATTAATTATCTACAGTGATTTGTTCAATGTCTGATCCCCTCAAGAAACTATTAACTCCGTGAGAGCAGAGACCTGTCCATGATATCCCCTAGAGCCTAGCACAGAGTCTGGCACACAGTGGTTCTCGATATATGTGAGTCAGGTATATAAATTACATATACAGTTGAACCTTGAACAATGTGAGGGATATGGGCACCAATTCCCTGCACAGTTGAAAGTTCATGTATAACTTTTTTGCAGGGGATATTTTTTATTGTGATAAAATCACATAACACAAATTTTTACCATCTTGTCCATTTTTTAGTGTTCAGTTCAGTAATGTTAGGTGTATTCACATTGTTGCTGATATATGTTGTCATATATCTCCAGAACTTTTTCATCTTGCAAATCAGAAATTCTGTTCCTTTTAAACAACGCTTTTTTTTTGTCCCTCCCTGTATCCCCTGATAGCCACCATTTTACTTTCAGTTTCTATGAATTTGACTACTTTAAACACCTCATGTAAGTGGAATCATATAGTATTTACTTTTTTTTATAACTGGCTTATTTCACTTAACATAATGTCTTAAAGGTTCATCCATATTGGAGTATTTAACATATTTTCCTTTTTTAAGGCTGAATAATATATTCCATGTATGCATATAATACTGTGATGGTTAATTTTTATGTGTCAGCTTAATTGGGCCATGGGTGCTCAGACATTTGGCCAAACATTCCTCTGTAAGGACGTGTCTGAAATACTTTCACATCATGTTCATAGCAGCACTATTCACAATAGCCGAGAGGTAAAAGCAACCCAAATGTCCATAGAGAGATGAATGGATAACAAAGTGTGGCTATATTATTCTGGATTCTCAAGAAACAGAACCAATAGGATGGCTATCTATCTATCTGTCTATCTATGTATCATCTATTTGTCCATCTACCTAGAGGTAGAGAAGGAAAGAAGTTGATTTATTTTAAGGAAGTGCCTCATGCGCTATGGAAGCCAAGAAGTCCCAAGATCTGTATTTGGTGAGCCAGAGACCCAGGAGAGACAATGTGTAGTCAGTCGAATCTGAAGGTCTGAGAACCAGGAAAACTGATGGTATAAATTTCATTTGAAAAGCTGGCAGTCTCAAGACCCAAGAAGAGCCCATATTTCTGTCTGAGTCTGAAGGCTGGAAAAGGCCAAGGTCCTAGCTAAGTAGGTCAGGCTGGAGGAGTTCCTTCTTACTCAGACTTTTTGGTCTATTTAGGTCTTCAATTAATTAGATGGAACCCACCCACTTTAGGAATGGCAATCTATTTTACTCAGTATATCTCAATTAAAATGTAGTTCTCATCCATGTATAACTTTTCTTTAACAATTAAAATGGTGGCATTAATACAGAAGTTTAGTAAAAGTAGCATCTCAAATTTAGCTATGTTTAAAAAGACCACTTTTATTCTTGCTTAAAAAAGAGCCTAAATCTTATCCAGATTCCAGACCTAAGCACTAGTTTACAAGAAATATAAGAAAAAAAGAAATATTTAAAGAATGCTGTGGAGATGAAATCATTAAAATGCAGAATGTGAAAAATTCTGTAAGATAAATGACCCTTTTATTTATTTATTTATATATATATATATATATATATATATATATATATATAAAGAGTAAGATAAAAAGAACTAAAAACAGAGGAAAGGGAAAATTGAATCTTGATTTGTATAAACTAACAGTTTAAAAAAATCGTAAGATGAGGCAGCTGGCTGGCTGAGAGGAACATGCAACTCTTAATCTTGGGGTTGTGAGTTCAAACCCCATGTTGGAAAAAAAAAACAAAAACAAAAAAACAACAACAAAGAAACAAACCCCATATTGGGTGTAGAGCTTACTTAAAGAAATAAAAACTTTAAAAAATAAATAAAAAGTAAAAAGGGATCCCCAATTTCTAAAGAAATAAAGAAAACCACTCTAGTTTAGTTCTTAGTAAGGTAAAATATCGAATCTCAATTTTTTAAATGATGATTTTGCTTCATTTTAACACTTTTTTCCTCTCAGATTTGGCAAGAAGAAAAATACACATTTGCTGTTTGTTTTTATAACCCCTGAAAATTTTAGAGGTATGTGCCTGCTGGACATATTGTTTTTTCTCCAAATAGAAATCATAAGGTCAATATTTAAAACAAAAATTCTTAGGTTGTGTTTCAGGGCATGGAGCTGACATTACTTTAAGTGAACCACTGACAATAGAGAAAATGAGTATTGTGGTAAAATACTGGAAAACCTATTTCTCAAATACCGGTGAGTGAAAACGAGATTTCCAAAGGTTTGAAAAGTTCTAATTAAATTCTACAAAAACTATATTTATACATTTTTAAGTTGGTTTTCCATTGATGCCTTTTATTTGCTAAAGGTTAACTGTATGCTGTGTACTGTAAAGAACATGTAATTACTATTAATTATAGTGGAAAGGGGAAAAAATGAAAATAAACATGTTCTCTACCTGTAACAAAAAAAATTTACAACTTCCAAAATTTAAAATGTGTTGCCCAAGGACAAATGCAGTGTTGTGGCAGGCACAGGGTGTTTCTTTTTAGTGCCCCAGGTGCTGCCATCATTTCTTATTCTTCAAAATGGAATTAATCGGGATTCCTGGATGGCTTTGGCCCAGGGCATGATCCTGGAGTCCCGGGATCGAGTCTTGCATCGGGCTCCCAGCAGGAGCCTGCTTCTCCCTCTGCCTGTGTCTCTGCCTCTCTCCCTCTCTGTGTCTATCATGAATAAATTTTTTAAAAATGGAATTAACCATGTCGTGTCATTGTATGAGTGTCTAAAAGGCAGGGCCACTAATTTTGAATTATTTTATACTTTCTGCTTTGCAAAACATTTGCTCATAACTTAGTTTACTTAAGCTAATAGGATGGTTGTCCCTCTCTTTTAGATTTTTAGACACAGATAATTAGTGTCAATGCTTCCGTTAGATCTCACATTTCTAAACTCTTCACCTACATTGTATTATGTGTATCACCAGCATCTAAACACTTAAGCTGATTAAATTAACTTTAATTTGACTTATAAAAGGACAGACTCCAATTTCTTTTTTTTCTTTTTTTCTTTTTTCTTTTTTAATTTCTTTTTTCTTTTTTCTTTTATTAAATTTTCTTTTATTAATTTTCCAATTTCTGAAATTAAATTCTACTGGAGTCATTGTTGGTCAATGAGTATGGTTTTTCTAGGCCTGAGATACTGATGGAAACTTTTTAAAATTAAGATAATGTTTTTCTTAAAAGAGGCCTGAAAAACACTTTAAGGATTATCTTCTATAAACTCACACTCCAGATGATATAGGACACCCCTCCTTCTTTCGTGTGTGTGTGTGTATTTGTGTGTTTTTAACATTCAGGGAAGATTAGTGAGTCTGTTCTGTAACATTCCAATGACTCTCAACCACTACAGCTTCAGAGTTCTTTCTGGAAATGGCTAACGGGTGACCCAGATCCTCTTTGCAACCTCTCATTTGGCTCTTGGTGGAAATAGAGCAGCTGCTTATCACCACCTGTTTAACACCCTCCCTATTGGTCATAACCACGTCTGCTTCTGGTCATTTCATCTTTGCTTTGAGGATAAGCAGCTGCAAAAAAAAAAAAAAAAAAAAAAAAGACAAAGAAAAGAGAAAAAAGCATCAGATGTCATATTTTGACAATACAGCTGCTTACTGCAGACCCATACATATTTTCTATCCTTGACATTTACCTATAAATAAGTTAATAAGTAAACTCATTTGAATGTGTTTTAAGCACACCTGCCACTAAGTTTAGAATCTAGTTGAAAGAGGATGTCCTGGAGTGAGCAATGTATATTTTCATTTTGTGTCCTAACTTGGGTGGTTTCATGTTTTACGAACTGAAATCTATAAATTGCTTTCTATTTTAAAAATATTGCTTTGTAAAATCTTTTGAGTAAAAAATGGCAACTGCTTTTTGATTAGGGCTTGTGTGTATGATTAACATTAACCCCCCTCCCCAGTGATTTTAGAATTAAAATAGTCCCTACTTTAAAACTTTCAGTTAAGAATGAATATTCTATGAAGCCCGAAGAACCTGGATTGCCCCTGCAGAAGTCCTGCAGTGAACAATTGGGATATTTTTCTACTGATCTATTTGCTTGGTTAGTTTTTGTTTTTGTTTTTGTTTTTACTTTTTCATAATAATAACTTTTACTATATAATTTCTGAAGAACTTATTGATTGTGGAACACTAGTTCAAGTGCTAGGGGTGATGCAAAAGGAAGAAGAGTCTGTGTTATAAAAGAGGAATGTGACTTTTTCTGTGTTTCAGTCCTGATCTGGGATGGAGGGTAGTGAATACTTGCAGAAGTATTCACTTCAATCTAAGGAAATACTTCATAACAATCGTAGTTGACCACAGGGACCAGGGTGAATTGCAAGGTAGTATGTTCCCAACACTGGATGTATTATAGTCTGGGTTATCATTAATCAAAGTTTAATAATAGCAATGGTATTCACACTTTTTGGAAACAGTAGAATCTTCTTCAAACAAAAATTTTACTTATAACCCCAGTATTTAAACAGATAAGAGTGGCCCAAGATGTTATCTACCTATTACTAAGCTTCTCACTGACGTCTTTTTTGAATTCATAAATCTATCCCCCCAATTACTGAAAACAACCCTTAAAAAAGGTCTCTTTGTCTCTGTCCCCATCTCTCCCTTCCTGAGATATTATAACTGGTATTCAAACCTCCATTGGATAAGCAGTTGTCTGGGGTCATACTTTTCTAATGCTGATGTTATCTGCTTATAAAAATTCAGTTTTTGTGAAAATTTTTTGTTCACTGTAAGCTGATTTCCAAGGAGATTTTAAATGGAGCATAGGGCTACAAAGAATGAATGTAGCTACCAAGGACATTGGTGATGATGATGAGAATTTTGAATAAGTCACTTCCGGAATTTGTAGAATGTGACCATCAAGTATTTGTAGAAATGTGACCATATACTATTTTGAAGGAAAAGACTTGGCAACCAATAAATGTGGTCAAACCAAAAATGTGCTCACTTAAGTAGTACAGAGATATTAATAGGTCTCTTAATCTTATTTAACATTTTAACCTGAAAGAAATTTATTGTATTAAACCTCATCTGAAATATAAGTTTGGGAAGGATTTTGGAAGGCTTTGTGATTTTCTTACATTACTTGCAACTTCTTTTTGAACCTTTCTTGTCTTGAATCTTTATTTTTCCTCAGAATCCTACCACTACAAGTAGAAATACATTTTCAAATCAAGTTGTAGACCTTGGAATAAAATGTGTTAGGTTATAAGTTTCTTAGGGAAATATTAAAAAAAAACATTCATTAAAATGCTTGGAGAAGCTTTAGATAAATGGTAGACCAGAAGATATCTAAATGGAAGGAACCTGACCTTTGCTGATCAAGTTGGAATAGTGTACTATGGCCCTTTAATCCTTTGTGTTTTTTTCTTGTAACACACTTTCAATACAGTCGTATAATTTGGAGTAGTCGTAATCAGTGAGGTCAGAATATTTTAATCCTGCTTGTGTCTGTTACTCTTTGTATATTTTAGAATTTTGATTAGTCATTGGATTTATGATGATCTTGATAATAAATTCTTTAGAGTCTTTGAAATAAAACATTCTGCACCAAATAAGTAAGGTAGTGAAGTGCTTTGATACTTACTGCACCTTTGCATGAAGCAAGGGACTTTGAGAAGTACCTTTGATTAGTATATTGGTGCTTATTGTTTAATATTGCCTGACAATTTTCCTCTTAAATCTGTGACATGATTTTCTCTTGTTTCTAGCTCTGAAGCTCTAAGAAATGACATTGGGCTCGAATTAAAGGCTCCAGTGCCAAATTCTGAGAAAAGCAAAAAGATTTCTCTTCTTCATTCAAGCAAGGAAAAGCTGAGAAGGTGAATTATGATACAGTCTGTCTTTAGTATAATCCCTTTTACTTTCATGAATTTCATAATTTTTTGTAGTACTGTTAAAAGTCTCCATGAAACTGGTAAATCTGGCAACTAAATGCATGCCACTCATTCATTCACTTATTTTTTCATTTAGCAAATAGCTGTATCTGATATGTGCCAAAATATGATTGGAGAACTAAGATTTAAAAAAATTCTTGCCTTCAAGACCTTAGTCTAGTGCTCAAATAGACTTTTAAATAGGCTATTACATAGAAAATTATGTTTTCATAAATGTCATGATAGAGAAGAGCACATAGTAAGCACACTGGGAAAGTCACCTAAGACAGAATGAGGGAGGTGGAAGGCTTTGTTGAGGACATGATAGCTAAATTGAGCTTTAAATGAAAAATGACTATTAATTTGTTTTAAAAGTCAGGGGAGGATGTTTCATGTAGCAGGAATGGCAGATACAGAGGCTGACAGTATAAGAAAGTTCAGTGAATTTATGAAACTGAAGGTGTATCCATGTACTTGGCTATAATGGCACAAGTGGGAAGAGGCAGGAGACGAGAAGTAGTAGGTAAGGGTGTTGCACGTCATGTTAAGGAATTTGAATTTGAATCTGAAACTGTTGGGGAAGCTCTGAAGGATTTTTGCAAAGGAGTGTTAATGATAAGATTTGTACCTAGAGTGAACACCCTAGCAGGATGTTAGTGAATTGAATCCAGAAGCCTGTGGAATCTGTCAGAAGAAGTGATGAATCCTTAATGATGGTTTTAGAAACAGGAAAAGGTAGAATAAACCAATTCCAGATATACTAAGTGGGTAGATTCAATGTAAGCTTGGATGCAGGAGGAGTCAAGTGTAACTTGCAAGTAGATGTTGCATCTACCAGCTGACTGGGAAGTCCGGTAGAATGGCAGTCTGGCAGTGTGAGGTGATTTTTGCATTTGTTGGGTGTGAACACTCCAGGTTTACATGGAGCTGCTCAGTCAGGAGTTGGCCTTTAGGTTCTAGAGAAAGATTTAGGCTACAAATATGGACTTAGAGTTTCAGGATACAGCATCTACTTAAAGCAGTGGATGTAGGGATGGATATGATGACTTTGTAGAGCATGTAGAGAAGAGATAAGTGGAAAAAGGAGGACCTTGGGAAAAGCCTATTTAAGGTACAGGCAGCAGAGAAGAAATTGGAGAAAAGAGAGATCCAGAAGCCAAGAGGGAGTGGAATTGAGAAGACCAGAGAGAAGAATTTCCTAAAGGAATGACTGTTCAAGAATATCACGTGACAGAGCAAGTAAGGGGAGAACTAATAATTAACAATTTATCTTAGGCAAAACCTAAATATCATTGGTCTTGGCAAAAACATTTTCATTAGCATGTAGGGAAGAAGCACCATTGTGGAAAGATGGAAAATGAAAGGTGGGAGCACAAATGAAAGTAAAGAGAAAATGAGGGTGTGTGTTATGTAAAAGGAGATATATAGAGTAAAATGAGAAATTTTGAAAAGATTGAGCCAGGCTTAAAAAAAAAAAAAAAAGATTGAGCCAGGCTTGAATAGGTTTATTTATATTCCAAAAGAAGTAGCTGGAAAAGATGTATTTATGGTATAAAAAATGAAACAAAAATTTATTCACTTGAAAACATGACTTTATGGATTAGCAATTTGAGTAGGGCTAACTGGGCAATTCTTTGTTGTTGTTGTTAAAGATTTTATTTATTCATGAGAGAGAGAGAGAGAGGCGGAGACACAGGCAGAGGGAGAAGCAGACTCCCCGCAGGGAACCCACTATGGGACTTGATCCTGGGACTCCAGGATTACGCCCTGAGCTGAAGGCAGATGGTCAACCACTGAGCCACCCAGAAAAGTGGGCAATTCTTTTGCCTACATGACATCAGCTGGGGTCGCTTGGTAGTATTCAGCTAGTACATGGTCTAGTCAGGACAGTCCAAGACATTATGTCTGGAGCCTCTGCAGAGATGGCTGGAAGTCTAAGCTCAGCTGAGGCTATCAATTGAAGCTTCTTCAGCATGGTAGTCTCAGGGTTGTCAGGCTTCTTACATGGTAGCCCAGGATTCCTAGAATGTTCCAAGAGACAGGGAGAGAAAGCCGCCACTGTCTTAAGGCCTGGGACAAGAAACTGGCTCAGTGCTATTTCTCCCATGTTCTACGGGTCACAGCAGTCACAGAACTATCCCGATCTGAAGGAAGGGTACATGGAACTCCACCTCTCAGTGGGTGGAATGTCAAATAATATGGAGAGGGAAGTTGATAATGGACTTGGCATCCCTAAGTAGATAGAAGCTTATGGAATCTAGAATCAGGTGGGAGGATACCTCTTCTACTGAGAATGGAGAGAAAGAGCTAAAGCCAAATGTGGATAAAGATGAATCTTTTCATGGGGGCCAGAAAGGAGGGAGAAGTTGAGTAATTTCTGCCAAATGACCTCCATTATCCACTAAAAACTAACCAGAGGGTAAATGGGTTTGAATTGGTGAGATGGGCTGGTGGATGGGCTAGTTTGACCCAAAAGACCTTCACTCACAGGTTTGCTGCTTTGGCTGAATGAAGGTAGTGTCTGCTGGCTGGTGCTAGCTAGCCCATAGATTTCACTGATCTGCACTGAATGAGAAAAATACAGTGCAATGAGTATTTTTATTTTTATTTTATTTTATTTTATTATTTTATTTTTTATTATTTTATTAAATTTTTATTTATTTATGATAGTCACCCAGAGAGAGAGAGAGAGGCAGAGACATAGGCAGAGGGAGAAGCAGGCTCCATGCAGCGAGCCTGACATGGGACTCGACCCTGGGTCTCCAGGATTGCGCCCTGGGCCAAAGGCAGGCGCCAAACCACTGCGCCACCCAGGGATCCCATCAATGAGTATTTTTAAAGCAGTATATTATACAATTTATATTCTAAGATTGTATTTTCCATATTTTATTTGGTGTTAAAATTATGATATTTCTAAACGGTTGCAATGAGAGGATATTGGGAGATGCTACCTCTCTTTCATTATTTTTCTTGTTGAGATCTAACATTAGAAGCCTTTTATTGGTCCTCCAAACTTCTGTGTTGAGTTTTTAAAATTTTAATGGTTGATGAAAACTAAAATCTGAGAATCCCTCAAAAAGATGCTTTGGAAGCTGTGTACCCCCATAGCATATTTAAAGAACTAGAAGTCTTAGTTTCCCAAAAAGGAAAGCTATAACCAGGCACCCCATCTTTCCCTTTAGTGATTTTCTTGAGACATAACAGAAAGTAAAGAATCTGTCCCTATTTTTTTTTTTCCTTTTCCTCCTCTTAACCCTTCTGAGTATACCTGTGAATCTTGAAATGGATGCTTCTACTCTGTTTCCCTTCCTCCTTCTCCCCCCAATCAGCTGCTTTACATATGCTTTTTTTTTCATTTTTTTAAATATTCTATTTATTTATTCATGAGAGACACACAGAGAGAAAGAGAGAGAAGCAGAGACACAGGCAGAGGGAGAAGCAGGCTCCCTGCAGGGAGCCTGACATGGGACTCAATCCCGGGTCTCCAAGATCACACCCTGGGCTGAAGGCGGTGCTAAACCACTGAGCCACCAGGCCTGCCCTCCATTTGGTTTTTTAGCAGCATGAAGTAACATGATGTTGACTAATGTTAAGGAGATAATGGTTCCGGCTAATGGTTTTGAATATTTTCATTTGAGAATTTCTTTTTAAAATGAATCTAATAACTGTGTTTTCTTTATCAGAACAGATTAAAAATTGGCTACCTAATTCTAATATTCTTGGGGAAATCCCATTTGTCATACATGTTTTAAATACATTACATATGTTTTTATCTTGTTGAGGTATACTTTTCAGACTGATGCCATCATTTTGTTTGTGTGTCCATGGATCTAAAATGATGGTGATTTAATAATTTTTGGGATGTCTACTCACTTGAAAAGACATGAATATGAGATAGTCTTTCACAAATGAAGGCTTAGAAATTCAAGGAAAGTAGAACCCCAGGAAGTTCTCAGAGGGTCCCAAGTCCTATCTGGCCAAAAGGCCTTCCTCTGTGAGACATATTTGTACAGAGGAGAGACCCAAGGACTTAATTTGGGCCGAGATCTTTGGCCTCGGATCCCTTACAGCTTCTCAGAATCACTCTTAACTGGGGGAGAATGAAACCAGGTTGGTTCTTTTCCTGACTTATTTGGATTGGATCATAACCAAGCTGGCAGCTGGCAGCTGGCTGCTGGCTACTATGTTAGATGATAAAGACAAAACATGCCCTTTGACCTGTTGTTGTCTATTGCTGTTCCTTACACAAAAGAAAAAGAAAAAGAAAAAGACACTATTAGGGGCACCTGAGTGGCTCAGTTGGTTAAGCATCTGCCTTGGCTCAGGTCATGATCCCAGGGTCCTGGGATCAGCCCCACGTCTGGGCTCCCTGCTCAGTGAGGAGCCTGCTTCTTCCTCCCTCTGGTGTTCCCCCTGCTTGTGTTCTCTCTCTCTCTTTCTGTGTCAAATAAATAAAATCTTTAAAAGAAAAGAAAAAAGAAAAAGACAAGACTCTGTGGTGTTTCTGGAGCCTGTTAATCCTACTTTGTTGAGCCAACAATGACCTCCTTCAAAGTTTCACTAAACATTTCCTCCTTATTTTTGTCTTCTGTCTTCTTTTAGTTAAAAAAAAAAAAATCATGGTATAATTAACATACAAGGAAATGCAATGAAGTTTCATACAATGATATCTTCAGTATATGTCTTTAAAATCTTTTTCATTAAGTTTTTTTTTTTTTTTTTTTTGTCTACCTTTCTACTGGGTTTTTCTGGGGTTTTTTTCTTACTAATTTTTAGAAATTCATTGTATGTTCTGCTACTAGGCTTTTGCCAAATATCTATATTGCAAATATCTTCTCTCAGACCATGTGTGTTGATATATACCTATTTTTAGTTAATACATAAGACTTGAAAGAAATTCTGCTTGGAGAGGTCACTTTGAGTTGTGTCTCGCTCAAAGGACGAAACTTTACATAATCTATTTGCTCCACTATCACTTCAGGATACAGGTCTCCTATTTTCCTGCCTATCCTAACCTCAAGTTCCTAACCTTGATGTTAGAGCCAGAAAAATTTGAGAAGCAATGAATAAGGCTAGATCCATAATGTTTGCTAATACATTTCATAACCTTAGGAATATTAGAGAATTTAGGATAAAGAGTTCTACTTGATTGATGTCAGAAGATTAAATTGGTGTTTCTAAGAAGTCAGTTGCATGTATTTAAGTGTATGGTTTGATGCATTTTAAAGAGATGGTTTGTTACCCACTGCTCCTAAGAGGATGAGGTATTAGTCCTATTCAAGGGCTACATAAGGAAGCACCAGGGTTGGTCATGAGGGAGACAAATGCATACACCCATCTAAACCGCAACATTTCCGTTATATTAGAATGTTCCCCTGTGTATTAAGCATGTCTTTTTATTCTGATGGCTTATCATCGGGAAACTTCCTGACCATGGGGAGACTGCCCATCCCAGGGGTAGCCAATTTCTAGAGATAGTAAATGACTTGCCAGTGAGCATGCCTTGCATATGTGCAAACTGACCAACCCAGAGACTATCCGACACCCACCCCCTCTATCTGGCTCTTATGCTCCAGGCCAATATTCCCCTGCCCTTATCACCTCAAAATGATGTGCTACCATGCAACTTGGGACACCCCTACATCCCAGAGCCTGCTGAAATTATTCAAACTAGCCAGTCCAAAGCCTGCTTGTGCCTACATTGCCTGTTCCTTCTCTCAGAAACCACAGTAAAGGCTCTTGCCCTCATTTTCTTCTGACTCCTCCTGCCTCCTAACTGCCTCTGGTGCTTTACCATGTGGCCCTATGGGGTGTGAAGTGGCCCCCTCCTTTTGGGAACTGTCAGTAACCATCATTTAAAGGCAACCATCTCCTGATCTGTTGGCCTCACCGTACCTGAATGATCATAACACATGCAATTTAAATTTCCTCATGCTCTTTACTGGTCTATCCTTTCCCATCCTCTAGAGGCAGATACTATTCTGATTCCTATCACTATAGATTTGTTTTGCTTGTTCTAGAACTTTATGTAAATTGAACCATCAATATGTACACTTAGGTCTGGCTTCTTTCACCCAGCAAACATTTTAAATTCATTAACATTGTGTGTCTTAGTGGTTTGTTCCTTTTTACTGTTGAGGAATATTCCATTGTATAAACATACCATACTTCAGTTACTAATTCTCTGGGTTTTATCTATCAAGAATAAAGCTACTATGGGGGAGCCTGGCTGGCTCAGTCAGTAGAGCATGTGACTCTTGATCTCAGGGCTGTGAGTTCAAGCCCCATTTTGGGGTTAGAGCTTACTTTAAAAAAAAGAAGAAGAAGAAAGCTACTGCGAACATTCTTTTATATATATTTTGTGAACTTAGATTTCCATTTCTCTCAGAAAGAGTTGTGTACTGCAAGGTTGGTGTATGTTTCTCTTTTTAGGAGACCTCCAACCAGAAATCTAAAATAGCAGCACCATTTTGCACTCCCACTAGCAATATATGAGAGTATTAGTTGCTCCATATCCTCATCAACATTTGATATTTTTAGTCTTTTCCGTTTTAGTTGTTCTTGCAGTTGCACAGTGTGATCTGTGATTCTAAATTTGCATTTTCCTGGTGATTGATGAGGTTGAGCAGCTTTTCGTATGCTTTTGGCCATTTGTATCTCTTTTTTTATGAAGTCTGTTCAAACCTTTTGTCCATTAAAAAACTTTTGTTCACTTATGTTTTTGTTATTGAGTTGTAGGAGCTCTTTAATATTCTGGATTCAAATCCTTGGTCAGATTTATGTCTTGAAATATTTTCTTTTAGCTCAGTGTTCATTTTTGTGAACTGTTACCTCTTTTGTTGAGCAGAAGCTTTAAAAATTTTTGACAAAGTCCAATTTATCAATATTTTACAATATGTATTATACTTTCCTGTATTAGTAATCATTGCCTACTACTAAGTTGCAATACGTGTTGTCTATAAGATGTTTTATAGTTTTAGCTTCTATGATTATTTATCTTAATTTCTATGGGATGAAGTATTGATATTGTTTAATTTCAAACATTTCAGATTTTCAAGATTTTTGGAGAAAACATTCCATTCTTTAGTGAATTGCTTTGGTACTTTCATAAAAATCAATTACCAGAGGGAAGCCTGGGTGGCTTAGTGGTTGAGCATCTGCCTTCAGCTTGGGTCATGATCTTGCAGTATCAGGGTTGAGTCCCACATTGGGCTCCTTGCATGGAGCCTGCTTCTCCCTCTGCCTCTGTCTCTGCTTCTCTCTCTGTGTCTCTCTGATTTTTTTTAAAGATTTTATTTACTTATCCATGAGAGTCACCATATAATTATATATATAATTAATATATATAATATAAAAATATTCATAAGGTCACCATATAATTATGAGTGTATTTCTAGATTACCTGCTCTACTGATCTACTTCTCTATCTTCTTCACTTCAGTATTACATTGTAGCTTTACTATTCTCAGAATCAGATAAAGTTCTCCAGCTTGTTCTTCATTTTCAAGTTGCTTTGGATATTAAAAGGTCCTTTGAATTTTCATGTGAATATTAAAATAAGCTTGTCAATTTCTTCCTTTAAAAAATCCTGCTAAGATATTGATTAGGATTGTGTTGAATAAGTAGATCAGTTTGAGGAAAAATTGGTGTTTTCCATTTCGGTCAGTATTGATTCTGGCCATCCATCTCCATTTTTAAAAAGTCTTTATTTCAACAGTTTTGTAGTTTATTAAGTTTCTGAATGTTTTAGCAGGTTTTAAAATTTTTTGTTGTAAGCAATTTTTTATTCATATATCCACAATTTTCATATTTTCAATAGCTTTATCTATTCATCACTTCTAGTCATTTTTTGTGGATTTCTCACATACACAATTATGTTATCTGTGAATAAAGACATTTTTTTCCCCAATCTTTGTGGCTTTTATTTCTGTTTCTTGCCTAATGCCCTGACTAGGTTCACCAGCTTTTTGAATTAGAAGTGATGCAAGTAGCATCCTTGCCTTGTTTATGATCTTGCAGGGAAAGTGTTAAGTCTTTTCATTACTGATGTTGTAGGCTCTTTTTATACATGCCTTTTATCAGCTTAAGAAAGTTTTCTTCTATTCCTACTTCAAGTGTCATCATGAATGGATGTAAAATTTTGTCAGTGTGTTTTCATTATTTATTAAGATGATTATACAGTGTTCTCTTTTCTGTTAATGTACTGGTTATACTGATTATTTTAAAATGCTCTACTCTGTCTTGATGTATTCTCTTATTTGTTGCTAGATTTGGTTTGCTAATATTTCATTAACAATTTTTGTATCATGTTCATGAGGGTTATTGGTCTCTAATTTTCTTATGTCTTTATTGGATTTTGGTATCAAGGAGATGCTGACCTCATAAAATGAAATAGAAAGTCTTTCTTCCTCTTCTGTTTTCTGAAAGAGTTATGTAAGATTGATATGTTTTATAGAATTCAACAGTAAAGTTATTTAGGCTTGGAATTTTCTCTGTGGGAAGTCTTAATTAAAAATTAAATTTCTTTAATAATTGTAAGACTAGATTTTCTGTGTTTTTCTTCTCAGTTGGTTTAATTTATGTCTTTCAAGAAATTTGTTTAATCCAAGGTGTTAAATTTATTGAATGACTTTTTGTTCATGATATTCTCTTATAATCTTTTTAATGTCTGCAGATCTCTGATGATATTCCTTCTTCCATTTCTGGAATTGATAATTTGTGTTTTAGTTCTTCTTGATCAGTCTAACAAGTGGTTTATTAGTTTTACTGGCTTTTTTCAGTGAGCAAAATTTTTATTCATTGATTTTTTTTGTAGTATTTGCCCATTTTATATTTGGTTCCACTCTGTCATTTCCTTTTTCTTCTCTATTGTGCTCTTTTTTCTATTTTCTTAGGTAAGAAACTTAAATCATTGATTTTAACCTTCCTTCCTTCCTTCTTTCCTTCCTTTTTTCCTTCCTTCCTCCCTCCCTCCTCATCCTAAAGATTTATTTATTTTAGAGAGAGAGAGTAAGCAGGTAAGGAAGGGGAAGAGGGAGAAGGAAAGGGGAAAATCTTCAGGCAGACATCTTGATGAGTGTAGAGCCCAACACAGGGCTCAATACCACAACCCTGAGATCATGACCTCATGACCAAAACCAAGAGTCAGCCACTTAACTGACTGGGAAAAAAAAAGTTTGCAAAACATATATAAAAGAATGTTTATGATAATTAAGCAATTTTTATTCATATATCCAAAATTTTCATAACTAGCATCTATCTAGACTTATTTAACCAACTGAGCCACCCAGGTACCCCACCTTTTCTTCTTTTCTAATAAAAGCATTTAAAACTATAAATTTCCTTTATAAAAGTTTTTTCTTATCAGTGCTTTAAATGCATTTCATAAATTTTGACATATTAGATTTTCACTATTATTTGGTTCAAAATACTTCTCTTTCTCATTATCCCTTGTAATTTTTTCCTTGACCACTGATTATTTAGAGTGTGTAACTTGTGTAACTTTAATTTCCAAATGTTGGAGATTTTCCAGATATGATTTATGATTTAATTACATTATCATCTGAGAGTATATTTGGTCAGGTTTCTATCCTTTGATATTTTCTGAGATTTGTTTTATGGCCCAAAGTATGGTTGCCCTTGATGAGTATTCCACATGCACTTGAAGAGAATATGTATTCTGCTGTTTGGGAGTATAGTGTTCTAAATATTAATAAGGTAGAATCGGTTAGTAGTGTTTTTCATATGTATTCTGTATCCTTATTGATTTTCCTGAGAGTTAAAATCTTGAGTGATGACTATAGATTGCTTTATTTTTTACTTCATTCCTGTCAGTTTTTGGTTCATGTATTTTGAAATTGTTGGTTGCCTGTCTTTTTTTTTAATTTTTTTTAAATTTTTATTTATTTATGATAGTTACAGAGAGAGAGAGAGGCAGAGACACAGGCAGAGGGAGAAGCAGGCTCCATGCACCAGGAGCCCAATGTGGGATTCGATCCCGGGTCTCCAGTATCGCGCCCTGGGCCAAAGGCAGGCGCCAAACCTCTGCGCCACCCAGGGATCCCTGTCTTTTTTTTTTTTTTAAGATTTTATTTATTTATTTGAGAGAGAGAGAGAAAGAGCACATTCAGACATATGAGTGGAGGGAGAGGCAGGAGGCAGAGGGTGAAGCAGACTCCCTGCTGAGCATGGAGCCAATGCTGGGCTCCATCTCAGGACCCTGAGATCATGACCTGAGCCAAAGCCATACACTTAAACTACTGAACCACCCAGGCACCCCAGTTGCCTGTCTTCTTAATGAACTGACTGTTTATCATTAGGAAATAATAAGCGCAAATTATCTATACTAATACTTCATCTTAAAATCCACTTTTATATTCATATAGCTTTTTTATGAAAGCATGGTTTTTCTTTAACCTAAATATGTCTTTATACTTAAAGAATATCTCATGTAAACAGCATGTAGATGAATCTTATTTTCCTTTTAAATTTGCCCATTCTGACAATCTCTACTGTTCAATTGGAATATTTATTTTATTTACATATAATTACTGTTAAGTTTGATTTTAGGGACATGATTTTTCTGTTTTCACTAGCTCTATTTTCCTTTCCGTTTTTCTCCTCCATTGCCTGCCTTCTTTGGGATTAATCAAGTATGTTTTAGCATTGCTTTTTATCTCCTATATTGGCTTTTGAGCTGAAGTTATCATTTTTTAGTGGTTCCTCCAGGGTTATAGCATGCATCCTTAACTTACATAGTCTACTTTGATATTATGATACTTAATATACAATAGCATATTTCCACTTACCTTCTATTTTTGTTATAGTTGTCATTTTACTTTTACATATATTATCAATCCCACATTTTTATTATTTTTGCTAAATTGTAAGCTATTCTTCCAGTTATGTTTTGCTATGTAACAAATTGCCCTAAAACTTGGTAGGTTAAAACAACAGCCTATTTATCATATATTACAATTTTATGGATCATAAATTTGAGTATCATCAATTTGATTCTGTGATTCTTCTCCACATGGTGTTTAGTGTGGTAAGTGTTTAGCTGGTAAATGGCCTGTCCAGAGAACTCAGTATCTACAGAGATATTCTCTTGGTGGAGGGTGGTTGAGATGGGTTGCTCTCTTTCCCTGTAGTCCCAGCACCTCTCCACATGGTTTCTCCAGCCAGCCAGCCAGACATCTTGCCTCAAAGCTCAGGGTTTAATGAGACCAACACTGAAGCTATGTCTTCTTAAATGCTAGTCCTAGAACTGTTGGTAGTCACTTCTCCAGGTATCTTTGGATTAAAGCAGGCACAAGCCATCAGAGATTCAGAGGGAGAGGAAATTGATCCTACAACTTTATTGAAGATAAATATTTTTCAGTCATTTTAACCTATAACTATTGTTTTATCTTTTAGCTCAAATTTTAGATTTTTTTTTTTAGTAAGACAGCATCTTCACCATTTGCAAGATTATTTCTGAGTTGCAAAAATTCTTTCTTCATGTTTTTTCTGTATTACCATGTTTTTCCCCTGTATTCTCCCATTCAGTCTTGGCTGCCACAACCAGACAGGTAGAAAGTGTGAGAATACTTTGTTCTTGCATCTGAAGTAGAAACCTCAGCAGCAGACATAACTGCTCCAGATCTGTCAGAGGCCTACTTTTGGTTTTTAAGATATTAATAAATTAGAAATAAATCAGCCTTTTATGTATGCCACCATACGTGTTATGTCTGATACTCATCACTTATTTGTGTAAATCATATTTCCATCAAGTATTACTTCCTCAAAGTAAATAATGAAATAAGCTATTTTTACATAAAGGACAAATTGGAGATTTTGATACCAGCTGACCTGCAGGGTGAGAAAACTAAACGATATTCTTTAGGTTAAATGGAAATGATAGCAAATGAAAAGTTGAATCTTTAGGAAGGGCTAATAGAATCAGAAATGATAAATATGGGAGTAAATATTAGAAAACAGACAGTTTTCCTCTATGTTTAGCTAAAATGCATCAGACTGTTATAAGTGAAAATTATTATGTTGTGGGACTGGTAATACTGTTCACTCTTCAACAAAACAAAGGTTAGGGACACTGATACCCATGCAGTCAAAAAATTGTGTATAACTTTTGACACCCCCAAAACTTAACTACTAATAGTCTACTAGTGACCAGAAGCCTTACTCATAATATAGACAGTTGATTAACATGTAGTTTTATTATATACTGTATTTTTACAATAAAGAAAGTGTTATTAATAAAATCATAAGGAAGATAAAATACATTTATAGTACTATACTGTATTTATTGAAAAAAATCTGTTTATAAATGGACCCATGCAGTTCAAACCTATGTTGTTCAGGGATCAACTGTATATGTAGATGTAGTACATATGACAACTATAGCATGAAGGATGAGTGGGGCAAAGGTACTTACATCATTGCAGAATTTATGTATTTTATATAATGTCATAAAATTTTAACTCTAAATAGACTGTGAAAAGTTAGATATATAGTGTAATCCCTGAAGCAACACTAAAGAGATATGCATAAGGCATAGCTTTGAAGCCAATAAACAAATTAAAATTGAATTTTAAAAATTATCTAAAAGAAGATAAGATAGGAAGAACAAAAAAGCCAAAGAAACTACAGGGGAAAAAAAAAAAAAACATAAAACAGTAGATCTTTATCCACCTGTATCCAACTTCTAGCACAGATTGTCTGAATGAATAGAAACAAACAAACAAAAAAAAACCCCAAGATTTATCTATCTGTTGTCTCTAGAGACCACTATAAATATAAAGACACAGTAAGGTAAATAAATAGAAAAATATATACTGTGAAACATATGTATAAGACTAGACTGGCTACATTAATACCAAATAAAGTAGACTTCAAGACAACCAGTATCACTTGAAATAAAGATTAGCTTTTCATAATGATGAAAGAATTGATTTATCAGAATGATACAACAATCACAAATAGTATATGAACTATGTATTTGAAGCAATAATTCACAGAATTAAAGATACAAATATCAGCAAGCATTATTGGAGATTTTACATCCCTCTCTCAGCAGTTAATTAGACAACAAAGATCAGTAAGATATAGATGTGAACAGTATTAACCACCTTGATCTGGTAGATATTTATAGAACATTATATACAGCAACGGCAGCAGAATACGCTTTCTTCTCAAAGACACATGGTACATTCACTTAGATAAATTGTATGCTGGGGGGTATAAAACATTTCAATACATTTAAAAGAGTTGAATTCACAAAGAGTATGTTCCCTGACCACAGTGAAGTTAAATTAGAAATCAATAAGAATTAGATATAAAGGAAAACCTCAAATATTTGAAAACATAAAAACATACTTCTAAATAATCCATGGGTAAAAGAACAATATCACAAGAAAAATTAGCAAATATTGCAAACTGAATGATGGTGAGAAAAGAATATTTCAAAATTTGTGAACTGTCAGCTAAAGCAAAGCTATGGAAAACACTATGGCTTTAAATGTTTATATTAGAAAAGGCAAAAGGTCTAAAAATCAATGACCTAAGAGTCCATTTTAAGGAGCTAAAAAAAAGTAGAGTAAATTAAATCCTAAGTAAATAGAGGGGAAATCCCTGGGTGGCTCAGTGGTTTAGCGCCTGCCTTTGGCCCAGGGTGTGATCCTGGAGTCCTGGGATCGAGTCCCACGTCAGGCTCCCTGCATGGAGCCTGCTTCTCCCTCTGCCTGTGTCTCTGCCTCTCTTTCCTGTGTCTTTCATGAATAAATAAATAAAATCTTAAAAAAAAAACAAAGTAAATAGAAAATGGGGAAATCAGGCAGATGAGGTGAGAGACTTTTACCAATATCTTGAATGAAAAGTGAGAGACTTTTACCAATATCTTGAATGAGGAATTATTGCTATATATCCTGTAAACATTTAAATATAAAAAGGGTATATTTTTGAAGAATTTTATGCCAGTAAGCTCAGCCAGTTAGACAACATGGACACATTTTTGAAAAACACAATTTACCAACACTGACATCAGATGAAGCAGAAAATCTGAATAGCCCTATATAGTAAAGAAATTGAACTTGTTATTAAAAACCTTACCAAAGAGAAAACATTAAGCTTAGGTGGTTTTACTGATGAATTCTGTCAAACATTTAAAGAAGTAATATCAACCTTAAGTTCTTACAGAAAATGGAAAAGAGGAAATAATTCCTAACCCATTTCATGAGGCCAGCATAACCCTAAACCTAATGAAGACATTATTTAAAAAAATAAAACTACAGACCAATATCGCTCATGAATAGGGACATAAAAATGCTTAACATAATTTTAGCAAATCAAATCAAGTAATATATGAAGATGTAATACATCATGACCACACCAGATATATCCTAGAAAAGCAAAGCTGATATAACATTCAAAACATCAATCAATGTAATTCACATTACACAGAATAAAGGAGAAAAAACATATGATTAACAGATTCTGAAAAATTACTTGACTACATTCAGTACTCTTTCAAGTTTAAAAAACAAAACAAAACAATCTTTAAATCATACATGGAAGAAAACCTTCTCAGTCTATTAAAGGGCATCTATGAAAACCGATGGCTAGTATTGTACTTAATGATGAAAATCTGACCATGTTCCTTAGATCTGGAAAAAGTAAGGAGTGTACATTTGTACTACTTCTATTCATCATGGACAAAAATGTCCTAGCCATTGCAGTTAGGTAAGAAAAAGAAAAGCATACAGATTAAAAAGGAAGAAGCAAAGCTTTCTTATAGATGGCATGAATATTGTGTGAAAAGTGCAAGGACGCCTACAAAACAACCCTATACAACCAAAAGATTAATATAGCAAGGTTGCAGGATATAAGGTCAATGTATAAAATTTAATTGTATTTTTATACATGAGTAGCAAACAATTAGAAAATGAAAATTAGGACACCTCCGTGTCTCAGTTAGTTAAGCATCTGACTCCTGGTTTTGGCTCAGGTCATGATCTTAGGGCATTGGGCTCTCTGCTCAGGTCATGATCTTAGAGCATTGGGCTCTCTGCTCAGTGTGAAGTCTGTTCGAAATTCTTTCTCCTGCCCCCTACTTGCATTCTTTCTCCTCTCTCTCAAAGAAATAAAATCTTAAAAAAAAAAAAAAGAATATGCAAATTAAAGATAATTACCTTTTTTAAAAGATTTATTTATGTATTCATGAAAGACAGAAAGAGGCAGAGACATAGGCAGAGGGAGAACCAGGCTCCCTGCAGGCCAATGTGGGACTCTATCCTGAAACTCCGGGATCATGCCCTGAGCCAAAGGCAGATGCTCAACCGCTGAGCCACCCAGGATCCCAAAAATAATTACTTTTACAACAGAGTAAAAAAAGCCTTGTAATACTTAGGAAAAAATATGCAAAAGACACATAGGATCTATACATTGATCACTCAAAATATTTCTGTGAAAACTAAAGAAAACCTAAATCATGCATTATACCATAACTACAAATTGAAAGAATCATTATTGTTAAGATAGTAGTTCTCACTGAATTGAAATATAACTTTATTTGAATATGAATCATAAATCCAGTAGGGATTTTTTTGGGTAAAAATTGATAATCTGATTTAAAAATGGAAAAGACCTAGAATATAAAAGGACTTAGAATAAAGCAATCTTGAAAAACTACAACAAAATTGGAAGAAACTATCTGACCTCAAGACTTAATATACAGCTACAATAATCAGTATGTTACTATCCTAAAGGTTGACCAATAGATCGATGGAACAGAGTATCCTAATACTGGGCCCACACATTTGTGTTCACTTGATTTTCAATAAATCACCAGAGCAAACTTACTGGGAAACAAATCTTTTCTATAAATGGTCTTTGAATATCTGGATATCTAAATGGAAAACAATGAACTTTGACCCCTTACTCATACCATATAAAAATTAATTCAATATGGAGCATAGACAGATCTATATTATAAAACTAAAACTATAAAGCTTCTAGAATAGCACAGTTTAGTAGAACTTTCTGCAGTGTTAGGAATGTCCTCATTTGCATCCATTGTCTAATGAAGTAGCTGCTAGTCATTATGTAGTTGTTGAGTTTTTGAAATCTGTCTATTGTAACAGGAAGTTAATTTTAAATTTTATTTAACTTTAGTTTATATTTAGATAGACTAATGGCTATATATGTCTATGTAGACCGGTCTAATGGGCTATATTGGACAGGACAGCTCTAGAAGAAAGCATACGAAAATGTCTTCATAAGCTGAGGGTGGGCACCTGTTCCTTAGACCTAGAAAACAATAACTATAAAAGAAAGAATAGGTGAATTCGACTCATCAAAAATGAAAACTTTTGCTATCAAAACATACTAGTAAGAGAGCAAATCGGCAAAATATAGATGGGGAGAACACATTTGCAAAACAAATATGCTGACAAAATTCTGGTATTACAAGATACAGTGAAATGATAGGACACTTGCACCCCAACGTTCATAGCAGAGTGTCCACAATAGCCAAACTGTGGAAGAAGCCACATTGTCCTTCGACAGATGAATAGATAAAGAAGATGTGGTATGTGTCCACACACAATGGAATATTACTGAAGCATCAGAAAGGATGAATACCTACCATTTGCTTTGACATGGATGGAATGGAAGGTACTATGCTGAGTGAAATAAGTCAGTTGGAGAAAAACAATTATAATATGGTTTCGCTCATATGTAGAATATAAGAAATAGTGAAAGGGACCTTAGGGGAAGAGGGGGAAACTGAGTGGGGAAAAGTCAGAGAGGAAGACAAACCGTGAGACCCTGACTCTGGGAAACAAAAAAAGGGTTGCAGAAGGGGAGGTGGGTGGTGGGATGGGGTAACTGGATGACAGGCATTAAGGAGGGCACATGATAAAATGAGCCCTGGGTGTTACACTGTATGCTAGCAAATTGAATTTAAATAAAAATGTAAAATAAAAAATAATAAAATTCTGGTATTACAGATAATAAAGAACCCCTAAAGATCAATACCAAAAAGATCTGCAGTTCAGTTAAAATGGAGATAAAAATACTTGAACAGACACTTCACAAAGGAAGATATGCAAGTGACCAACAAGCACCAAAAAAAATGCTTAACATAATTTGTTATAGAAATGCAAATTAAAGTATGAGGTACTACCATATATACCTCAGAAAGGCCAAAATGCTAAAATTAAAACTGCTGACAATATTAAATGTTGTCAAGGATTTGAAACAACGGGAACTCTCATACACTGATGGTGGGAGTGTACAATCATACTATTTTGGGCAAAGTACTACCAGTTTCTTATATATTTATAAAATTAACCCATTAATTCTATTCTTAGATATGTTCCCAGAGAAATAAAAACATGCATTCACAAAAAGATTTACAGAATGATCTAGCAGTTTTATTCATAATGACCAAAAACTGGAAACAGTGGAAGTGTTTATCAGTAAGAGAATGGATAAATAAACTGTGGCATATTTATACTATGGAATACTATTACTCAATAAAAAGGAACAGATTACTGATAATGAACAAATCTCAAAAATATTGTGCTTAGTGAAAGAAATCTTATATCAAATGGCATATGCTAAAAAAAAAAAAAAAAAAAAAAAACAAAAAAAAAAAATGCATATGCTATAAGTTTTGACTTATATGAAGTTCAGAGACAGGCAAAACTAATATGAGATGGAAAAATATCAGAAATGTCCCTTTTGATAAGATTGGGAAGGAATATAAGGAACTCTCAGGAGTTGTGATAATGTTAATTAGGGTTTTTGTTACATAGTTTTTTGCATTTGTCAAAACTCAACCTTTAAGATGTGTATATTTGTTTTATGTAACTTTTATTTGAAAAAAATAATTAACTTTCTAGCTAATATGTTTAAGAGTTTAGTGTCTTAAGTTTACAATTTACTTTGAAATGCTTCAGTATAATGAAATGGATCACTGTACGGCCAGTGGGATGATTCATATGTGACAAAGCATGTTCATTGTATATTCTAGGTAGGTGCAGTATATATATGTTCTCTTTATAAATCCTTCTTTCAGCTTTTAAGCATTAATATCTTAAATTCTTTCAGTCTTTCTGTGTCTTTGAACATTTTCCTAATAAATGTTGGAAAAAAAAGTAATATGATTTTTTAGTGTAAAAGTGACTTGTACCCAGCAAAAATATTTGGGAAATATAAAAAAATGAAAAGCCCAACCATCCAGAAATAACTATTACTTTATGGTTTTGCTTTCAAGTCTTTTTATGTGCTTTATTTTTACTTTAATGTCTGTGATCATATTTTATATATTTCCTTATGTTTTATACTTATATCCTATAAAATATTCTGTTTTTCCCGAGTAAGGTTTATAGCATATCATTTCCCCTGCCAGATAGTATTCTACTGAGTTAGTATACTATAGATTACTTAAGTACCCATCTATTTTGTGTGTTTAGGGTTTTTTTTATGTCTTACTGATATACCACTATAATGGATATTGTTTCGCAGAAAGTTTGTTCTGTTTTAGGCCCTTGTAAGTGGAAGTACCACATCAAAGGGTATGAAAAATTTCAAAAAGAAAAAGAAAAAAAGAAAAAAAAATTTCAAAGCTCTTCATACACATTTGTCAAATTGTTGACCTTTTTTCTAGAATAGTCCCTGAGATACCTCTATAGAACCCTAAAAGAGGTTGCTCAAAGTTTAGTTAAGACACCACTGACCTAGAATATTTGAGTTATTCACAGGCTATATATCAAATTGCATTTTCTTTAAGATTTTTTTCTGAGAGAGAGAGCATAAAAAAGGGAGGAAGACACAGAACTCCTAGAAGACTACCTATTTTTTAATGGATTTTTTTTTTTTTTTCCATTTTGAGGCCACAGATTCCTGCTGGTAATTGGCAGAACCACCATTTGACTACGTGTGTGTGTGTGTGTGTGTGTGTGTGTGTGTGTGTGTGTGTGTGAAGGTAATGAACAAATCTGTTCAGCACAAAACAGGTGTTTAATAATGTTGGTTAAATGAATGCATGCATAAATGAAGGTACCAAAGGCTTAGATTTACATTTCCTGTGCATTTCCTCTCAGAACTGTGAAAGACTTAGGTTATCAGGCTGATACTAGCCTGAATGATGTTCTCATTTGCATATTGGTTTTTTGTTTCATTCTCATATCTACCTCATGAAGAAAGCAACTTTCTGATTTTTCTTTGGCTCAGAACACAGAGTTACATGTAAAGCCCATGTAATTACAAGATACTAACTGATCTGTTTTTGGAAGTGTGGTCCAGGTCACAGTGACATGAATTGTCTCTTGTTTTTGGTCTCCTAGGCTCTAGTGTGAATCACAAAAGCACTTATGTGTAGCATACCTCTCTATCCTCTGAGGGAGGTTTCCACAGGCAGGGTCATCCTCCACACTGCAGCAGGCCCGGGGCAAGGGAACTGGGGCTACCGTCACCACAAACATTGTGCTTGACAGCAGTGTGAGCTGATGCCCTAGGCAGCTTTGTGGTTCCAGGGCCTGGGGAAGCTGCTGGCTTATGGGGACATGGCCTTTCTGTGAAAGAGACTAGATGGGAAGGGAGGTAGTTCCTCTGAAAACAAACCCAACAGGAAGGATTGTTTGTCCTTGTGTATAAGGAAGAAAATGAGACTATCCTTTCTCTGCTTAGAGAACGAATCAAGTATTGCTGTGAGCAGCTGCGTACTCTGTTACCATATATAAAGGGGAGAAAGAATGACACGGCTTCTATTCTTGAGGCAACCGTTGATTATGTGAAGTACATCCGGGAGAAAATCCCTCCAGCTATTATGGGCCAGGTATCTGACTCCAAGCCCTTGAATTTTATCCTCATATATAGTGCTTTAAAGCCATAGTTTTATTTTTTATAATTGGAAATATATGTGTGTTTGTATATATGAAAAAATATCTGTATCTAAAAAGAGATTTCTCTCTCTCTCTCTCTTAGATTACGGAGGTACTTCAGAGCAATAGGAGGTTTTGTAAGAAACAGCAAATGTCCATCCAGCTGTCCTTTCCAGGCACAATCATGGCACAAAGGTATGATGAGGGCTCTTGTGCATTGGAAGTTGGCTTGTTACTTTCCTCTGATGCTAATGCTAGAAGTATTGTAGACAGACACTGAACCCACCTGTAATGAAAACTCAGGTATTTCATTAAGAATCAGTGAGCTTGGGAAGCCCCGATGGCTCAGCGGTTTAGCACCGCCTTCAATCCAGGACATGATCCTGGAGACCCGGGATCGAGCCCCACATCGGGCTCCCTGCATGGAGCCTGCTTCTCCCTCTGCCTGTGTCTCTGCCTCTGTGTATGTGTGTGTGTCTCTCATGAATAAATAAATAAAAATCTTAAAAAAAAAAAAAAGAATCAGTGAGCTTGGGGTACCTAGGTGGCTCAGTCATTTAAATATCCAGATCTTGATTTCAGCTCAAATCATGATCTCAGAGTGATGAGACCAAGCCCTGCATTGGGATCTGCCCTGGCCATGGAGCCTGCTTGAGATTCTCTCTCTCTGCCCCTCTAAGCGCCCCCCTCACCATGCATACACACATGTGCAAGCACTCTCTCTGTCTCAAAATCAGTGAACTCTTCCCATTGCCAATGTGTGTCATTTAGTCACAGAGATAAAATATATAATATTCTCAGTCCCATGATCCTTTCATCATTTGACTCACTTCTATTTCTTCTCTTAAAAATTCCAAAGATCTTAAAGTAATGTTTTATCTGTAGTGATGATCATGACTGGCAGACCCACAGGGGCAGGATGCATTCTAGCATTCCTCTGTTATAGGAGGTCATGGGCCCTGGAGCAGTCCAGACCTGTTTTAGTTGGGAGTTTTTGAAGAATATGCTAATACAAAATGTGACATGCCAAATGAATGTCCCTTATTTAGTATTATTAGAATACATAAGCAAGGAAAAACTATAAAGCAAATCATTCCTCCATACCTGAAATTATCATCATGAATCCTATTCAAACCATTTGTTCTTATGCCTAAATCATCCATAGTTTAGGCTCTGTGGACTTGAGTGATAGTAGAACAACTGAACTCAGCAGTGTGCATGTTGTCTTCCTTGAGAATTGTATAAAGTGTTTTTTTGTCATTTAAGGGAAAATGGTGTGTTGACAAGCACTTATTCACCTATGAGAGGGATCAGATTCCTGGCTAATAAGTGCTTGAATGTGTACTCTGTTCCTGCCTCAGGGGGCTCCTTGGATGAACCTGTAAGAGGTGAGTTCCACCTGATAACCTGTGTGGTTGTAGTATGCTAGGGTTACTTGGATGTCCTATGCACTCCTGTGTTCCTGTACATTCACTGCTGTAGCCGGGGAAAGGAGTAGGGCTAGAAGGTTATACCATGAGTCCTTTTGGTGTTGCCTGTTTCAGGTACACAAGATGGCCACAGGCATTCATATGGTGTTATCTCAGAAATTGAGCTCAAAATTGACCATTGTTACTGGAAAGCTCATCATCTTTTTATGGAGGAGTAATTGACATATAACATTATATTAGCTTCAGGTATACAAGATGACGATTTGTTATTTATATACAGTGTGAAATGATCACTGCAGTAAGTCTGCTTAACATCTGTCAACAAGATTATAATATTCTTTTTCTTGTGATGAGAACTTTTAAGATCTAGTCCCTCAGCAACTTTCAAATATATAGTATAGTATTATTGATTGTAATCACCATGCTGTACATTATATCCACATGACTTTTCTATTTTGTACCAGGAAGTTTTATACCTGGTTGAAGTATATACCAGTTTGACTGGTTTCACCCATTTCATCCCCCAAGCCCCATCTCTGGAAACCACCAGTTTGTTCTGTGTATCTCTGAGCTTGATTTTTATGTGCTTATTTTTTGAGATTCTGTATATAAATGAGATCATACAGTATTCCTCTTTCTCTAACTTATTTCACAAAGCATAATGCCCTTAAGGTCCATCTATATTGTCATAAATGGCAAGATTCCATTCTTTTTTATGGCTGAATAATATTTCAGTGTGTGTGTGTTTATAGATCTATATCTATCACATTTTCTTTACCCATTTATCTATCAATGGATACTAGGTTCTTGGCACTTGTCAATGATGCTGCAATGAACAAAGAGGTGCCTATATCTTTTTGAGTTAGTATTTTTATATTCTTTGGATAAATACCCAGAAATAGGATTGCTGGATCATATAGTAACACTATTTTAATTTTTTTGAGGAACCTCCATATTGTTTTCCAGTGGCTACATCAATTTACATCCCCACCAACAGTTCACAAGTATATATATCCTTACCAACACTTATTATCTCTTATCTTTTTGATAATAGCCATTCTAATGGGTGTGAGGTAATATCTCATTGTGGTTTTGATTTACATTTCCTTGATGATTAATGATGTTGAGTATCTTAGCCATTAGCCACTTTATGTCTTCTTTGGAAAAATGCCTATTTAGATGCTCTATCCATGTTTAAATCAGTTTGTTTCTTTGATATTGACTTATAGGAGTTCTTTATGTATTTTGGATATTAACCCCTTACCAGATATATGACTTGCAAATGTTTTCTCCCATCCCATAGGTTTCCTTTTCATTTGATTGATGGTTTCCTTTGCTGTGCAGAAGATTTTTGGCTTGATATTACAGTCCCACTTGTCTATTTTTGCTTTTGTTGCCTTTCCTTTTGGTGTCAAATCCACAAAATCATGAAGACCAAGACCACTGGTCTCCAAGACCAGTGTCAAGAGGCTTACTCCCTGTTTTCTTCTAGGAGTTTTATGGTTTCAGGTTTTTTTTTTTTGGTTTCAGGTTTTATGTTTAGTCTTCAATCTATTTTGAGTTAATTTTTGTGTATGGTGTAAGATAGGCATCCAGGCCCTTTTGCATATTACTGATCGATGATAAGCACATTGGTGACTTTGTTACATGAATAGAATCTAAAGGAAAGGGAAGTACTCAAATTAATTGAGTACTAACTATGTACTGAGCATTTAGCATATTGACTATTTACCTCCTTCACATCTTTGCTAACATGTCACCTCCTCAGTGAGTCTCAACCACTCAATTAAAACTGCATACTCCTTTCCAGCATCACATAGTGCATGAGACTTCTTATATACTTTCTCTACTCTATTTTTTTCCTAGCACGTATTTCCTTCTAATATTCTTTACTTGGATATGGTCATTTTTTTAATTAAAATTATTTATTTATTTATTTATTTATTTATTTATTTATTTATTTATTTATTTTATAGATCTTATTTACTTACTCATGAGAGATACGGAGTGGGGGGGCGGGAATCAGGCTCCCTACAAGGAGCCCCATGCGGGGCTCAATCCCAGATCCCAGGATCACACCCTGAGCCAAAGGCAGATGCTTAACCACTGAGCCACCCAGGTGTCCCACTTGGATATTTCTTATTGCCTGTCTTCTCCCACTGGAATAACAATTCTGTGAAGACAGGGAAATTTTTTTTTTTTGCCTGTTCTGTTCATTGCTGTATTTCTTCTACCTAGAGCAATGACTAGCATACAGTCTGTACTCAAGAAACCTTCCCTATATGCATATTCCTTGTGGAACAAGTATTTACCAACTGGGAGGCATGCCCATGTACTTGTAGAAATAAGAAGATAGAAAAATGCAGAGCCAGAGTAAAAGAACACTGCTACCAGCTTGTGACTTTTCTATTCTGAAGGTTATTCTTCACTGAGAGCCCAGTAAGGTACCACGCTGCTAATCTTCATGTTGGTTGCTAGGTGACAGGACACGCTTACATCTGTCTTCCGTGCCCAGGTCTGAGGTCACTCTTGTGCTGACTTCTTTGAAAGGATTCCACTTGTTTACTTCACCTCCCCTTATCTGGGAATGTTCTTTCCATGCTGTGCCTGGGGAACTCCCTTAGTTCTCAGCTTAAATGTCCCTCCTTGAAAAATGGGGGCACGAGGATAAAGATGCTTCCTTGTTCTTACGAAGCTGGCAAATTAGTAGCAGAGAAAGTTACAAAAGCAAATATGATTCCTGTGGTACTTTGAATGCTATAGTAGAGGCACTGTGCATGATATGTGGACGTAGTCAAAGCCATAGGAACAAATGATGTTACTAGGGATGCTGACTAAAGTCAAAAGAGAAAGAGACCAAAAATAGAATATAGCTCTCCTTGTTCTAAAATCAAATTAAGCTTCAGGGTGTTTTATTAGTTAATTTAGACTTCTCTCCTGACTTAGGGGAGAAGGGAGAAGAAGAAAGGAAAAAGTAGCCATGAGCCATGATTAATCTACTTCAAGGAGTGGTGGCTGAATATCACCCAGAATGATTATGTCACCTTGGATTAAATTAGCAAGAGGTCAGGCCCCAGGCATATGCCTGTCAGTGTTACCTCTTGGACATCCAGTGCTTACTTCTGCGTTCTCACTATTTATGTTCTGCAGAAACTCTGAAGCACTGTTTTCCTGGTGCTAAGTTCAGGCCTCTCTGTGCCCCAGCGTCTCTCAGTTTTCATCACCTAAAGCAGCTGCTCCCGTGAAGACACAGATATGCTAGGACCATAGACTTTACGCCATGTTCAACTTGGAGAAGACCTTGAAGGTCGTTGAGTCAGACCCTCCAATTTGAATTTTATTTATACATGGTTTTCTATTTGGAAAGCAATATTAGTCCTTCATGAGCCCAGCTATCACTGTTCATTTTTAATATATTTCCTTCAAGTCTTTTTCTGGGTATATTTTTCTACAATAGTACTCACATTGGACATCCCGACTTTATTGCCTTCTTCTTGTACTTAACATCATGTTATATATACTTTAATTTTTTATTTTGTAGCCCTTATCACCATTTTAATTAATTTAGTGGTTTATCAAATAAATTCTAGAAAAGTCTTCTTAATGATCTTCCAGTTGCTACTTTTAGTGTTTGTAGTTTTGTGGGGAGAGTGATTCTATCTATAATATAGGAGATATTTCCCTATACATAGATTTTTCTATATTTTGGACTTTTCCTTGGGCTAGATACCTGAAAGTGTGTAAGGAATGAGTTCCAGAATGTCAGCACATAATATAGCTCATAATGCAGGTTGCCAAATTGTTTTTGAAAGAGTCCTGGAACAGTTAAAATCAGTTAAGTCTTCCAAAGTCACTTTTACCACCTAGGTCAGTAAATTGAAGGCTGGATAAGTGAAATGACCTCGTGATGTCACCAGGTGTCTGTTAATGTCTGACTTGTAACACAGAAGCACTGATCTAATTCAGTGTTTAGATTTTATTAGGTTCCCTTACCTGTTTTTTTCCATAAATCTCTGTACATATTTGCCAAAATGATTTTTCACAAATATGCTAGATACATTTGTATGTAAAATAGACAAAAATGTCTTTACTTTCATTATTATTAATATCCAAAAGAAAATAAGTAGGTATTCACAGTGTTACTTCAGATTCAGATTGGTAACATTCATAACATATTTTTAAATCTTTTCATGCATTGTAGTTACCGTATAGAATATAGATATATAATTATACAACCCACTTCGTTGAAAGAAAATCAGCCAAACTTTGTGACTGACTAGAGTTCTATTTTCCAACATTCTTCCTTGCTTTGTAGGGGTCATAGGGATAGCCACAATTTTCATTATGGTGAAAGCCACACACACATACATACACACACAGGCACAGATATCTGATGCTTCTCTAGACTCTGTCTTTTGGGGCACCTGGGTGGCTCAGTGGATGAGCATCTGCCTTTGGCTCAGGTCATGATCCCAGGGTCCTGGGATTGAGTCGTGCATCAGGCTCCCTGCAGGGAGCCTGCTTCTCCCTCTGCCTATGTCTCTGCCTCTCTCTCTCTCTTTATCTCAAATAAATAAATAAATAAATAAATAAATAAATAAATAAATATTTAAAAAAATAAAATAAACTCTGTCTTTTGATGACATAGTAACACTGATTTATAGTATGTGTGTTGCACTAGCTGCCACTGCTAAAAAGTTGACTATTTTTCCATCAGCATTGGAATATATGAGTAGTATAAATTTATAACATGAGGAAATGAAATCGAGGACAATTGATTTCAATACAGTAATTCCAAGTTACAGAGTTGTGAATACTGATGGGTATTTGTTTTCTATTTTCTTAAAGGTCAGTCCAGCTCTACTTCAGAGAATGCAATTGGTGATATGTATAAAACTCGAATTCCCAGCAAAGCTCTCTCTCTTAATTCTTTCCATGCTGTCAGATACTATTCTAAAGTCATCCCTTCCTATGATGCAGCTGCCATAACAAATCAGAACATTTCAGTTCATTTTCCATCAGCTGTTCCTAAAGTCTCAAAGTTTCTTCCTCAGCACTGCAATTCTGTGCTGGGCCAGACGTGCACAACACATCCCAACTGTCTGGTAAGTCCTCTGGGATCTTCAATCAGATTGGATTCTTTCATTCCAGCCATTAGGGTCCTCTAGCTTGCATTTCATTGTTAGTAGTCTGATCAGAAGTCTTTTAGATTGGGACCAGATGCATTTAATGCAGGCTCTCACTCCCCATACTGCAGGGCTGGTATTTAGATATCCAGAATTAGTAAATCTGGATGTGGCACTGCTAAGTGTGACCATTAGTGGCCAAGTGGGACCTGATTTCCTCCAGAGCCCCTCCAGCCCCTCTGCTTCTATGATGCCACATCCCATTTCACCAGCCTCCCCCTCAACTGGCCCCCTAACTGGCTGCTTCTTTATCTCTTTGGCTGGGAGTAGTCAATCATACTAAATGAAAATCTGATCTTCCAACATGAATTGGGCTGATTTCAGATTCTAGATGTCCTCGTATCACAGATATTTATGGAGCATCCATTCTGTTCTAGCATTGTGGTAAGCACCAAGAATATAGTGTATAGAAAGATGTGATCCCTGCCTTAGTGTGATAGGGATGCAGACATAGAAGCAAGCAATTGTGATGCCCCCTGGGGCATGTAGAAGGAGCACTCTAGTATATGTAGTATAATCTAGAAATATACTATCTAAGCTGAGATCTGAAGAATAAGAATTAGCCAAGTAGAGCTATTGGGAGTAAGGAGGGCAAAAGGATTCTAGGCAGATGAATAGGTACATATAAACAATGTTATTTTTTTAAAAAAATGTTTCAAGTTTTTATTTAAATCCTTGTTATATAAACAATGGTATCTTTATTTTTTGGAAGAATTATCCCATTTTAGGAGAAGATCCAAACCAGCCTGGCCTTTTTAAATAGACTTCTGATAACCATAATATAGTTACTAATACTTTTGCATATTAATAATAGCTAACATGTTTTGAGCACTCAATAAGTAATGTGCTAAATGCTATGTGTACTTAATGTGGATGATCTAATGAATCCTTGAAACAATCCTTTGAGGTAGGTGCTATTATTATTTTCCATACGACATCTTTAAAATGGGAATAATAATGACCTTCCCAAAAAACATTTATGAGAAAAATATTTTAAAGATAATTACAAAGAAATTTTGAAATATAAATTATCTACATTTATAATACTGTTGCTAATGATCATCAGTATACCAACAGTAAAACCAGGGTAAATGAAAAAGATTGAAACTTTTTTTCAAGTGTAGACCTATACTTCTGTGTGTAGTTTTTTTGTTGGAGAATTGTTGTAAGACAACAGTTACTTTTAATAATAATGAAAATACATATTTTAATGGACTTATTCACCTGAAGATTCCACATGATTTTATAAATCATTTCATATTGCTTTAGGACATAGAAACTATATTTGTGACATTATGAGTAAGAACAGGCCAGGATTCAATTAATGTGATTTTCTTTCCCCTTTGCAGCAACAGTTTTGGGCATATTAATAGCACATGGTTGAAATTCACACTCTAGACCACCTGTTGGTTGCAGTTTGACAATACAGGAAGAATGGAAAAGACTGATCTTGAAAGCTACACCCAGAGACCTAATATCAAAAGAGTTTGCACTCTGTGGCTTCTGATAAATGTGCTAAAAGCTTCTGCAGATAGATAGCAAAAGTGCTAGCCATCCGCTTTCACTTATCTTCATATATACTTGTATCTCCCCCAGCCAGAGCACCACAAAAACAAATGGCCTGGTGACCTGGACTTTTTTTTTTTTTTCAAAAAAGATTCCACAATTTATGATCCACTATAAGGAAGGTCCAGATTAGAGAGGTACTTTGATGCTCCAGCATGAGTGTAGATGTTGCAATCTGATTCTTATTTTTAGTATCACTGTGAATTACTGTCTCTCATTTCTAGGTGGTATCTTTCTAGATTTGACATTTTAGAGAGCTTCCTTTGTTATTCACTATTCAAACTAAGATATCTTAGTTTGAGAGAGGTGTTTATCTCCTTACTTGACTCCTAATGAATAAATTAATGTGTTTGTTTTTGCATTTGATAATCCCTTGAGTGAAATGATAGCTAATAGGTAGATTTTTCTTTCTGGATCTTCATTTACAGCCTAATAGATCTTTCTTTGTTTTTTACCTTCTCCTCCCTACTGGTATTAGAAAAGACTGCCGAAAGTTAGGGGAGAAAAATATTTGTTTTATATTTCACTGAAATGTTCTTATGCATTATATAAGTTTTATTGTTAAAGAAAATATTCAGTTTTGACCCTGAAAATGGTAATCTATCTTTGTTTTGTTTAATAAATATGTGTTCCCTCTTTTAGTAGTACAATGTAGGGAATTTAATTTTACTTTTTGAAAAGTAAGATTAGGCATAGCCTAATTTTTATGTTAAATTGTATAATTTTTCTTTGAGGATGCCATGATGATGGAACCTGTAGATGTTTGACAAACTTTATAAAGGAACTAAAAGTTTCCAATTAAGATTCTATGCTTATTATTACAAATGTGTGCTTGACTGTTTATATGCTTGTTTTTAGGAGTGATTGCTTAGACATTGTAAGAAAACCTGTTGAGGTATTTTGGGCACTTGAGACCACTTCCTATGTTCACAACTGGTCTTTGTTGTTACTGGGACTTTTACTTTGCATCAGAATTTCCTTAGGTGCACATGTGGATCATGAGAGACAGCCTGTGGCTGGGAAGTCAGCAGAAGACCTCAAGAGTCCTGGCTCCTTGCTGTTCTCAGACCCCCTTTTCCTTTCAATATGAAGAGCAAGGCTACTAGATTGATTGTTAAAGCTCTGTTTTTTCCAGTGCTGCTTCCCATGATCCTGAACTTCATGCAGGTGTCCAAGTTTGTTTCTAAATTATGCTCTTCCAAGTAAGTTCAACTCTCAGCCAAGGAAAAAGAAACAGTTGGGCTTTAGCCCATTAAAAAAAAAAAAAAAAAAGCAGGACTTTCCCTTGTAGAATCAAGTTGGCTGGTCATGAGACAGTTGAAGTACTACTTTTGCAATGAAAAAGGTGCAAGAAGTTTGCCTAGAAAAAGTGACAGCTTGCAGGCTTCACACTGGTGATACAGCAGACACTGGCCCTGTCTGAACAAGGAGTAAGGGTGGAAACAAACATTTATTGAGCCCTTCCTGTGGCCAGAGAAATTATTAGACTTTTTCCCAAGAGAAAGACTAAGGTCTTAGTCTTGATCACTTCTATATTTTCAACATCAGCCATCTTGCTGGTTGGATGAATGGACGGATGCACAGGTGCTTGGATGTGGAGCCAAGAGGTGTAGGGTGTGAGTTTGAGTAATGACTATGATAGAGGAAAGCAAGAGACATAGTCAAGTACTTAGGAACCCATGTGAAGTAAAGATAGATGGAAGAATGAAAGTTAATGTGTAGCCATCAGTATAGTTTTCATTAATGGTTTATCAATCTGATTAGACGTATTTCCTTCCCCTCTCTTCAAATATATGAATTAGATGGTCTCCCAGCATGGCAGAAATGACAGTAATTGGTAATGTTTATAAACACAACTTTCGTATGTTTAAAGGAGAACACTCAAATATTGAATAATTCAAGAATTATTCGGTCACTTATTAATTTGTTCAGCAATTATTTCTTTGAGAGGTACTGTCTTAAATGCTGGAGATACAACTATAAATGAGGCATAGTCTTTTTTACCTTCTATATCCAGGAGCATGGAGTCTACTGGAAGAGACAGGTAAAACATATTTATGGTGGAGTTTGGTGAATGCTGTGACAGGGGAGAATATGAGTACTACTGGGGTCCTAGAAGCATCATGCATCTATTCAGGAAACTCACAGGAGGCTTTCAAGGATAGTGGCATCTCAGATAACCTCATCTCTGAAATTAGTGAAAAAGTACTTGCCTCCTAATGTTATGAAGGTTAAGTGAGATGTGTGTAGAAACCCCTAAAATGTGCCCTGGAACATACAAAGCATTCAATACCTGTATGTGATAATCGTGGTGATAATAATTAAGCTGAGATTTTAAGAATCCAGAGGCATAGCTGTAGCCAGATGGTGGAGATGTGGGGACCAGTGAGGAAGATGAGTTTTCAGGCAGTGAGAACTGCATTTGCAAAGGTACCAAGGAAAGGACTGCATAGAACAAATGGGGGAGTAAAGGAAATTCCACAGAGCTATTCATGGAGTTCAGGTGTGGGATGGAGAAAGACTGGAGCAAAGAGACAGCCAAGGGCCATGTGATATTGCCTTGATTGAACTTATCATGGTGCTCATTGCTGTCATAATATTGATGTAGTCAGATTTGCATTTTAGGATCACCACTCTGGTTTCCAGTGAATTAAAGGCAAAATGAATTGAAGGGGGCTAAAACCAATTAGGGAAAGGAGGTAGCTATTTTGGTAATCCAGGCAAGAGATAGCCAGAAATAAGTCATTGGCAGTGGGAATGAAGAGAAGTAGATAAATCTGGCTAATGTTAAGGGGACAGAGTTAGCAAGACTTAGTAGATGATTCAGTATGGGGATTGTGAAGAAGTAAAGCTAACAAACACATGGGTTTCTGGCTTTGGTAGCTGGACAGATAGTATTAAATGACCACTAAGGGAACACAGGGAAAGAGCATTTGGAGGTCTGGTACTGGAAGATGACAGTTTTATGTGGGGACATGCTGTGTATAGGATATCCAAGAGGCATTCAGATTTGTGTAGCACAGGTGGGAGATCTGGATGAGAGGTAATATGGTTTGGGGAGTCATCACCCTGGGGTAGAGGGAATGTTAAAGTTGGGTGCTTACTTAGATCAAACATTAGATGGTAGATTGGCCCAGATGATTCATAAGGGCCTTCTAACCCTGCAATTCTAGTATAATTCATCATAAGGAGTCACTTGGGCAGGCTCATAGTGTCTCATGACATTGTAAATTACCAGAGGTTCGAGATATTTTGGTAAAACCCTCAAAGGCAAAGAGTACAACTTGCCAGTGGCAACTGTATTTGTTTGCTGGTTGCTTTTTGAATTGTGGGAAGTTTCTCTGAATCTCTAGTTTCTGAAAAATTAAAAACTTAGGCAGTACTGGTTCTATTTCTAATGTGACAAAATAGTAACAAACTGCTGAGGCAAGCAGTGCCTACCCCTCTTTATGGGGCATCAGTTTCACTTTGGTCACCTCCCATCTAACTTGCCTCACTTATTGAAGTGACTTGCCTAGTCTGTGTAGGTGTTCTAGTGTGACTCCTATATAGGGAAATCACTTTGGGGAAGAGATGGGGGCAGCCTGTTAAAATACAGATTCCCAGGCCATACCCTACAGGGTCAAATTGGTAGACTTGGCTGGGCTAATACTTGGGAATCCACATTTTAACGTGGCCAGATATGTTGCAGGTATCTGATTATCCTACTTAAAAACCCAGTGCATATAGAGGCGCCCGGGTAGCTTAGTTGGTTAAGCATCGACTTGATTTCAGCTCAGGTCATGATCTCAGGATGGTGAGATTGAATCTCATACTGGGCTCTGCATTCGTCAGGGAGCTTACTTGGGATTCTCTCTCTCCCTCTGATTGCACCCCCCCCCCACTACCACTAATGCATACTTTCTCAAAACAAAACAAAAACCAATGCATATAAATGGATGCAGATGCCTTAGAGGACATGAAAACAGAGAGTAAAACCGTACATCACTGACTTCCAAACCTGGCAGTGCGTCATACACACTTGTGGATTTATGAAAACTATATATAACAGAACTCCTATCCCAGAGATTCTGATACCATATTTCTAGAATGGGGCCTGGTACCCTGCATAGAATGATTAGGCAGCCAGGTCTGGGAGCCACTGTTAGATTTATCACATGCATGTTAAGGGCAGATGTCAAGAGGTGAAGCACAAGGAGAATAGCTCTTCTGAACTGGACAAGTCAGCACTGAGAGGATAATTACTTCTAGACTAGGTGATTGAGAAAGATTTTGCTGAGGAAGCGGGTTTCAGAAATTGCTTTGGTCGGTCAGAAAGAGAATTAAGTAAAAACATTTTTATGCCCTAAGTATAGTTGTGGGAAAACTCAAAGGTTCGAGAGTAGACCAGAGGGTTTTTAAAGCATGACTAAAAAGAGTAAAAACCCAAAAAAGGAGGGTAGGGTTTTGATCCCTTTAGTTCATATTAATGGCAATGGAAACTGCTTATGTGAAGGCAGGTGCTTTCTCATTATTATTAAATCTTTCATGTTTTATAAAATTACTCTAAAGGTACTGTTAAAAGTAGAACACCACTTTTGCAAAACAATGAACATTGGAAAACGTCATTTCTTTGAATACTCGACATTGACATAACAAAATCTTGAGGCCAGAACCTGTCAATTTTCTGTGCAACTCTTGGGCACACTATTGATTTTCCCCTTTCCTTCTGCCTGTTACATGGGATAAGAAAACAGGAAGCCAACAGATCACCTTGGTTAATCGGGTATCAAGAGCTTGTTTCATCACTGTGGAAATATGACACTCTTATGGAAGACAGTGAAACTTCTTATCTCTGTATTTTTCAAGATTCTTTTTACATCTCAGAATAATGTTCTTTCTGAAAACAAAAAACAGGAAGACACACACACATGACCACATTACTTATGTGTATGCTGCTGAATTTAACTCATCAGACTCCAGAAAAAAAAGGTTTTTTTCATATTTTCCTGGAAGCAAAGATTTCTCAAAGTCAGATTATAAACAAGGTGGGCTTGGGGATCCCTGGGTGGCTCAGCGGTTTAGCGCCGGCCTTTGGCCCAGGGCGCGATCCTGGAGTCCCGAGATCGAGTCCCACGTCGGGCTCCCGGCATGGAGCCTGTTTCTCCCTCCTCCTGTGTCTCTGCCTCTCTCTCTATAAAATAAATAAATATTTAAAAAAAAATAAAAATAAACAAGGTGGGCTTGAGCACTGCTGGGAGAAACTTCAGGGAAACAGACTTCAAAAATACATAGATAAACTTGTTCTGAAAAGTCTGCTGAACCATATATCCTAAGAAGTCCCTGCAAACGTATATTCCTTTCCACTTATTTCTTCTCCAAATAGTATTAAGGCTAATGTGAGGGTGTTGGGAAGGGGTGTGTTTTATCAAACACTGAATTCTGTCTCCTTTCATCTTGTCTCAGGCTGTTTTCTTGTGTCTTTCAAAATAACAGCCAAAATCTTTAAAAATTCTAAGGCTTAGGCCTTGTAAGACCCCATGCCACTTTTAAACCCCAACAATAGGTCTCAGTACTGCAAGCACTGTGAAAAGTCCTTGCCAGTTATTTCCCTCCACAGACCTGAAGTTGAGCTCAGTTTTGGACTACAAGCTACTAGAAAATAGGAAATCTTTCCCATAGCCATGTGCATGTTAGGGTAGGTACACAGAAACAAGAATAAACATTGATTTTCCCCCCTACTGCTTTGGTCTCATACTGCTTTTCTCATGTTGTGGTATTCTAATACTCTTAAACCTGTTGTTTATAAAGCATTGAAGGATAAAAAGACTTGTAGGATTTAATTCCCTATCAGAAGGGAATATTATTTTTTAAAAATATTTTTGGAAAAAAATATTTTGGGGTGTTTTTTTGGCTTTTTAAAAATATTTTAAATTTTATTTACTATAATCAAAAAAGAAGGCCAGTGTGATTGAAACATTGGTTTTCTCTCCTTGTGGAGCACTCTAAACCTTACTCTTTTATGACATATAATTGGCAAAATAATTACTTTAAATATCTTGCTAAAAAAACACTCCAGACTTTTTCCCAGAATAATAGGAAGTTCAATTCTTTTATAAGGTTAGTGAGTCCAGACCTGGACAAAAATGCCTCTAAGTTTTCGATAGAGTCAAAGGAAGGGGGATCCCTGGGTGGCGCAGCGGTTTGGCGCCTGCCTTTGGCCCAGGGCGCGATCCTGGAGACCCAGGATCGAATCCCACGTCGGGCTCCTGATGCATGGAGCCTGCTTCTCCCTCTGCCTGTGTCTCTGCCTCTCTCTCTCTCTCTCTCTTTCTCTGTGTGACTACCATAAATAAATAAAAATTAAAAAAATAAAAACAAAGGAAGGGTTAAGGAGCGAGATACCAATTAAGTTATTTCTTTTTCTTTAGAAGTAAAAAATGTTTGAAAAATTTGAATATGAATGGATTATCTTGGCATTAAAAAAAGCCGTTATAAAGGGTTAATCCTAATCTTAAGTAACTGAGAAATGACTGCAGGGTTTGCTCTGAGCTCAAAATACTCCCTTACTTTGAGTCATGTGAAAAGAATTTTTTTTTTTTTAATTTATGATAGTCACACAGAGAGAGAGAGAGAGGCAGAGACATAGGCAGAGGGAGAAGCAGGCTCCATGCACCGGGAAGCCCGACGTGGGATTCGATCCCGGGTCTCCAAGATCGTGCCCTGGGCAAAAGGCAGGTGCTAAACCGCTGCGCCACCCAGGGATCCCATCATGTGAAAAGAATTGTATATGGAGAAGGGGATTCCTTTCTTGACCATTATTGCCCTCACTCTCTGTAGCAAGAGCTGAGTTTCAATATAAATATTATTACTGGCCACAAGACTTCCCAGCTCCTTTTTAAAAACCTAGCCACAGACCCTGACTGGCAGAGAGTGTGTTTGTACTTAGTATCACTATCAATTCTCCCTAAAATGGAAAACCTACAACAAAGGATGCAATAAAATGCTGCTCCCAGGGTGGCATTGTGTCAGTCCAAGGGGCAGTTACAGGGAGATCTTGTTGAAGGGTTTGTACTTACAACCTTGGCTCTGGTCCAGCTATGGCTGGGAAAAATACTCCCAGTTCTCCAGCTTTTCAGCAAATGATGTAAATTCACTCTACAAAAAGGCACATCCTCTGGCATTGTTTGGTGGAGGTGAACTTGAAGGTGCCTGTATGAGTGGTTTGCTTGTTGAGGCTCAAAATAGTTTGCAAAAAGAGAGTACCTAGCCAGGTTAGCTGCATTAGAGAAATTGAGTTAAAATATTAAATCTCAGCCACTAGAATTGGCTTTGTGTCATTTGGGTATTTTCTTCAAATGCTAATGGAAGCTCAAGAATACTAATCAGATCCCATTGGCAAGCAAGCTAGTCACAGCAGGCTTCCAACTGAAAATTATTTTTCACTGTCTACACATGTATCCTGCTACCCCTTAAAGGCAAAGCAAACCCATTGGTGATTGTGTTCCTTCTATGGCCAGTCTAGGCTTCCCACAGTATGTCCCTAATACGACTTGCTCTATTACATTCCCTGGCCCTTAACTCTTTGTCAGCAATGCCTAATGCTCTTTTCTGTTCAGCAGTGGGTGACTGCCTTACACATGAGCCCCTAAGCTTCCCAGAGTAGTCTTGGGAAAATCATGAGGTTAGAGGTCAGAGTGGCTTGATTGAAGCCTAGTTCCACCACTTATTAGCAGCATAAATTTGAGCTAATTATTTACTTAGTTACACCTGTTTCCTCTTCTATGAAACAGGGGTGACAATATTCACTTAGCTGATCAGGCTCTGAGAACTGAAGATCATACTTATAAAGTTCTTGGCATGCAGTAGATCCTCCCTAAGTAGTAGTTGCTATTATTTTGCTGAAGAGTTTTTGCTTCCCTTCCTACAGCCTCTCTGCTCATGAGGACACTCTACACAGGAGGAAAAAGAATCACAATTCTCAATATCATTTCATGCCACTCTTACAGCTTTGTAGGACCCTAAACAGTGAGGGTTTCTTTCAGAAGCTGTCTCCCTTCCTCTGTGACTAGCCAGAAAGCAGAACAACACTTATATTTGGTACCCTCATCCCCATCCCCCACCACTTTCCACACCTCCCACCAGAGTCAGGCTGAAGCATTTTTGTAGCAGGGAGGGAATAAGCAATTTGGATTCTCCACCTGACTCTAAGGTTAATAAGGAGCCTACTCCTGGGTTTTTTTTTTTCCCCATACTCCTGAGTTATTAATCTCCATGTCTAGGGTTTCTTTTGCACCATCATAGGCCAGCTTTAGGGGCTCATTTATGTGAGAGGCAGCATGGCATATTTGATCCCCAGTTCCATTGCTTCTCTCTTTATTCAGGGTTCATGAGTACTCAGTTTCTCTGAGCCTCATTCTTATCATCTAAGGCACTAATACCTAACTTGCAAGTTTGTTCCCAGGATTAGAGAAAATGCACATAATATATCCTCATTGAAGATAGCACCTTTCCCATAGTAGGAGCTCAATAAATAATTGCTGATTATACTTTTTTACTCTTTATTTTTGGATAAGCTTTGCTCTGTCCCTTCTTTGCTGAAAGTATGCAGTATCCCACTGGTCATTTCCCCTCATAATTTCTGCTTTCTTGCCTTTATTTATTTAGACCCACAGACACCATCAAACAACACTAATCATTGGTACCATTTTGATCTTTTCAAAGACTCATTTGTTTTATAAACCTAACTTAGGTTTATAAAATTCAAACAACATTGTATAACAGAGTAAAAATCTCTTTCTTCTGAAATCCCGTTCTCTCTGGAGGTAACCATTCTTAACAGATTGGTATGTTTCCTTCTAGATTTTCTTTTATGCACACAAAAACATATGAATTATGCATGTGGAGAGACATTTAGATTTCAAACAAAATTAGAATCATATAGTATTGTTCTGCATTCATTTTTTCCCCTCCTTGTTTATGGGCATTTTCCATACTGTTATGTCAAGACTTCATTCTTTTAAATAGCTGTGTTCTATTTTAAGAATATCTCAAAATATAGTTTCCCAATGACAGAGATTTATTTTTTCTTCAGTTTTAAGTTTTCTTTACAAACTATTATAATTATATCTTTGCATGGTTATGAAAATGTATCTGTGTGATATCTTTAGCCAAGAAATACTTATTGAGTACCCTCCACATGAAGCTTAATTTCTGAGGGGGAATACCTTAAATAAATAAATTTAAAATGTTATATTAGCTAGTCATGAGCTGTGAGTGCACATACATGCGTGTGGGGAGGGGGCAGAGGGAGAGGAAGAAAGAATACTAAGTAGGTTCCATGCCCAGCATGGAGCCCCATATATGGCTTGATCTCATGACCCCAGCATCATCCCCTGAGCCAAAATCAAGAGTCAGATGCCCAACTGACTGCACCGCATAGATGCCCCCAAATTTTCTTTTAAAAATATCATTCAGGGGGGAAAAAAAGAACCAGGGAATGTTGGCTCGGTAAGGAGGGTGGGAAGGGCACTGTAAAGAGGATGATTGGATTGGAGTATGGATAAAAAAAATAATTGGCACCACAGCACTAGACAGAGTGTTGAGATGTAAGGATAAAGTAGGGGGTAGGATCAGATGTAGTGGTTAGAGAATGGGATATTCAGCATCATGCATATGGAGTGGGTGCTCTTATTAGTGTAACCTTTGGAGTGTTTTTTCTCATTCGTGAGAAAGTAATCATACAGGGTTATTGAGAGAACACATACACCAGTAACCCCAGCCAGGCCTCATTTATCCAATACTATGAGCAATGTCCACGATAGCCAAACTGTGGAAGGAGCCTCGATGTCCATCGAAAGATGAATGGATAAAGAAGATGTGGTTTATGTATACAATGGAATATTACTCAGCCATTAGAAACGACAAATACCCACCATTTGCTTCGACATGGATGGAACTGGAGGGTATTATGCTGAGTGAAATGAGTCAATCGGAGAAGGACAAACATTATATGTTCTCATTCGTTTGGGGAATATAAATAATAGTGAAAGGGAATAGAAGGGAAGGGAGAAGAAATGGGTAGGAAATATCGGACAGGGAGACAGAACATAAAGACTCCTAACTCTGGGAAACGAACTCGGGGTGGTGGAAGGGGAGGAGGGGGGGTGGGGGTGAATGGGTGACAGGTACTGAGGGGGGCACTTAACGGGATGAGCACTGGGTGTTATTCTGTATGTTGGCAAATTGAACACCAATAAAAATTAATTTGTTATTTAAAAAAATACTATGAGCTGTTGAGAATCATATTTTGGGATATGAACACTCCAGAAAACAAATACTCAAATACAAAACAAATTTATGTTTTATTTTAGTAATTTTGATAGAATTCTTTCTAATGGCCAGTAAACTGAATAGCTTAGATCTTATCACTAAGATAAGACTGTACTTGAAGAGAATATGTGCACAGAGAAAAGTACAAGAGAGTGAGAGAGATTATGTGAGCACTTTAAAGAAATGCCAATGTTTTCAGAGATCAACCATTTCCCAGGAATTAGATTTTATAAGGTAATAAATTTCTATTTTTATAGCAGATGTAGGAAGGAGACTCTGGTTATTTGCTGATTAGTTGTTTTATTTCCAGTCAATAGCAATATGTAGGAAACGAAAGAAACAGAAACACTGTAAGAGGCCCAGATTAATGTAACCCCAGATACAGAGTTCAGGAATACGAAGTAAGTGCCAAGTACTTGATGTGCTGAGAAAGACGGATAAGTCTTTAGATTGATAGAATGTGACTGGATCCAGATGAGTCCTCCTCTTGAGTTGAATGGTAAGTATGTTTAAAATGGGAGGATAAAGTTAGCATTTCAAGTCTGTTAAGGGAAAGTCGATTATTCCAGAAACAGTGATAGCTATTTGGGAGAAAAGATAGAAGCAGTAAAGCTGTATTCCTACCACATTCAACATTATTAATTCCTAATATATTAAAGAGTTAGGAATTAAAAATCAAAACCAAAACAATTATTAAAACAGATGTTTTTGTAAACTTGAAGTTTTCAATTAATATAACTGGCAAATGACTTGTTTCTTTAGTATAAAAAGAGCTCTTTAAATCAAAAAGGAGAGACGCCTGGGTGGCTTCGCCGTTGGGTGCCTGCCTTCGGCTGGCTCGGGTCGTGATTCCGGAATCTGGGAAGGAGTCCCGGATCGGGCTCCCTGAGAGGCGCCCGCTTCTCCCTCCACCTGTGTCTCTCTTTCTCTCAGTCTGTGTCTCTCATGAATAAATAAACAAATATTTAAAAAAGAATCAATAAGGAAAAGACAAGCAACCAGAAAGAAAAATGGGCAAAGTTAATATTTTCATGCAGAAGCATATGGAAAACAAATGTATGGGAAGAGGTTTATGATAATCATTGATCAGTAAAAACATGAGCTATTGTCCCACTACTAGATCTGGCAAAAGTTACAAACTTTAGCTCCGTGTTGGCAATAGAGTGGGGAAAAACTCATATGTGGAGAGGAGTTTAAATTTGCATCACCTTTTTGGCAATGTTGGTTAAGATTTTAAATGTATGTATTTTAATTCCACAATCCCATACCTAGGAATTCATTATAAGTTCAAGATCTCCCCCAGAGGTGACATAAGGGCCATAAAGACAGCTGTCACCTTTCTTTTTCCCTCCAATCACAGCACAATCTGCCCCACCACTAAAAGTGAAACCAATCCCCAAAGAGCCAATAATTAGAAACAATTGCCTGTCAAAGGCCACATGGACTAATTAGTCCCATGCCTATTTAATTGTCTCCACCAGAAGAAGTCTTAAGGTTCTCGTGTTACTCTACCATCATTGTAGCTCTTGACATTTCCTATTTGGACCCAATCTCCCACCCCACCTTGAGCCCAAACTCTCTGGAATACAGTCATCAGCAAAATCCTTTGTACCATACTCTTTTCTAGACCTTTCCCTATATCCCCATCCTAGGAACTCTCCAGTATTAAAGAGGGAGAGGGGACAATTGCTAGAGGAATGTCCTTAGTAGTCAAGAGGGGATGAGTGTCCCTATATACAGAGTAGATCTCGTAGTACAATAAACATGCTTTAATATCTCCCATTTAAAAAGAAAAAACTCCAAAGAGCACCTGGCTGGCTTAGTTGGTAGAATATGCAAATCTTGATCTTAGGGACATGAGTTCAAGCCACATAGGGCAAAGATTCTACTTAAAAAGTGAACAAACAAAAATCTTTTGACTCCACTTCCTTCCCCACACTCCAACTGTCCACCCATAGTCACGTCCTTCCAGTTACCACTCCATTTCTCCAGTCTCTTTTAAAGCTTCTTGAGAGAATTGTTTTATGCTTGCCTTCTTCATCACCTCTCATTCTCTCTCTCTAAACATATTTACTGAAGTATAATTAACCTCCTGGAAGGTGCACTAATAGTAGGTATGCAACTCAATGAATTATCATAAAGTGAACATACCCTGTACCAACACCTGTGTTAAGAAATAGAACAGTCTACAACCCAGAAAACTTATTCCCTCTTCTACTTACTATACACCCCCTCTTCTCCCAAAATAACTATCATTACTTTTAACACAGCACATCATTTTGCCTGTTTTGAAAAATTGCTTTGGAATAATATGTATTTCTTTGTGCATATTTTCTTTTGTGCATTATTATGTTTGTGAGATTTATTCCAAGTTGTGGTGTGTATCAGGGGCTAGATCATATAGGACCTAGCAGGGCCTGAAGATTTATTTTCTGAATGTAATAAAGCCCTTGGAAGGTTTTAAGAGAGGAGCAACAGGATATGATTTTTGCACTAAAAGTCTCATTCAGCTACTACCTTGAGAATAGATTGAGCTGGAGAGTGAGGATGAAAATGAAAGCAGAGAGATTGGTTAGGAAACTGCTTCAACAATCCGATCACATTATTCTCCAGCTCTAAAAAGAAGAGCATTTCAGGTCAGTCCCTCAGTGGAGCTAAACAAAGCAATAATAAACCAAGCTCAGTGTTGGACTGCAATAATTAGGCCAGCTATCACAGTTTAGGCCCAGAAAATAATTAACACCTTCACAACAAAAATAGCCTTTGGAAACAACTGTAATTTTAAAAATTAAAATAGGATGATTTATGGCTGAGAATAAAATAGAAGCTTCAGTATTCTGAAAATTTGTGTCTTAAAAGCAAAATTTTTGTGTTCATCAAACACAAAAAACATACTCAAGGCCAGGAAACCAAACTAATTTCAGCTCCAAGGGAAAAGGACAGGATGATAATGCTCATCAAAAACTGATTGATAAGCAGTGTTAAATCTATAGATTGCCTGGACATACATATGGAGATACAATAACATACTATCCAGCATTTTGCATTACTGTTTACAATAATTCTTGTTATGCTTAGCACTTGTGGCAAAGGACAAAAACAAAGGACAAAAACTTGGTAACAAGTGTTTTTATTTTTATTTTTTTATTTTTTTTAACAAGTGTTTTTAAATGATTTGGTTGAAACCAAGGATTATGTGTGGTTGGGTTTTCATCTATGACTGTACATTTGGTCTTGGTCCTGAGAGTTCTCAACTTTTGAAATGAAAATTTTAATGTTTTTACTCAGATCCAAATATTTTTTCTGTGTTGGTTTTCATAGCACCCTGGATAGGAAATCAGGCTGAAACCTTGATGGATTTTATATCTGGGAATATGACAGATCCCAGTTTAAGTCATACACAAAAATCAACTCAAAATGGATTAAAGACTGAAACCATAAAACTCCTAGAAGAAGACATAGGTGGTAAGCTCCTTGACATTGGTCCTGGTACTTTTTGGATTTGACACCTAAAACAAAGGCAACAAAAGCAAAAAATCAACAAGTGGGACTATATAAAACTAAAAAGCTTCAGTGAAGGAAACCAGCAAAATGAAAAGGAAGCCTATGGAATGAGAGAAAATATTTGCAAACACATATCCTATAAGGGTCTAATATCCAAAATATAGAAAGAGCTCATACAACTCAATAGCAAAAACTAAGGGGGGGAAAAACAATTAAAAAATGGGCAAAGAATCTAAATAGACATTTTCCCAAAGAAGTCATACAAATGGCCAACAGATACACTAAAAGACACTCAACACTGCTAATCACCAGGGAAATGCACATCAAAACTATAATGAGCTATCACCTCACACCTGTTAAGATGCCTTTATCAAAAGACCAGAGATAGCAAATGCTGGCAAGAATGTGGAGAAAAGGGAACCCTCATGCACTATTGGTGGGAATGTAAACTGGTACAGCCACTGTGGGAAATGGTATGGAGGTTCTTCCAAAATTTAAGAATAGAACTATATAATTCAGCAATCCCATTTCTGAATATGTGTCTAAAGGAAACAAAATCATTATCTTGAAGAGATGTGTGTGTGTATATATAATAAATTTATATATACATAAATATATATTTATATACACCCTAATATATTTATATATATATATAAAATATTTAGTCTTTAAAAAGATTTTATTTATTTGAGAGAGATAGGGAGAGAAGGCAAGGGAGGAGCAGAAGGAGAGGAACTGTGCTGAGCACAGAGTCTGATGTGGAGCTTGATCCTACAATCACAAGATCTGAGCTGAAATCAAGAGTTGGATACTTGGGCAGCCCTGGTGGCTCAGTGGTTAAGCACCTGCCTTCAGCCCCGGGCGTGATCCTGGAGACCTGGGATCAAGTCCCACGTTGGGCTCTCTGCATGGAGCCTGCTTCTCACTCTGCCTCTCTCTTTCTCTGTGTCTCTCATGAATAAATAAATAAATAAAATATTTAAATAAAAAAGAGTTGGATACTTAACTGCCTGAGACACCCAGGCATCCCAAATTATTTAGTCTTAAAAAAGAAATCCTGTCATTTGCAACAATATGGATGAGCCTAGAGGGCATTATGCTAAGTGAAATATGCCAGACAAAAAAAAGATGCTACTGTATGATATATGTGAAATATAAAAAAAGAGAAAAAACCTCATAAAAATAGTAAAAATGTGGTTTCCAGGGGCTAGGATATAAGGAAATGGGGAAAGGTCGGTAAAAGGTTACAAACGTTTAGTTATAAGATGAATAAGGTCTGACATAGTGACCAATAGTTGATAACACTGTGTTGTATAATTGAAATTCGCTAAGAGATTAGAACTTGTATGTTCTTACCAAAAAGAGGGGCGTTGACAGAGAGAGACACACACACATGTAAAGATAAATAAATCTAGGAACATGACAAATAATACTAGAACATTGCTGTATGCAACTGTAATTTCTTCAAGGCACTGATGCATTTTTTTTTGTGGGGAAAGCTGTTTCATATAATATCAACATTATATAAGATTAGCATTCTATTTATATAATTTGATAAATAAATCTCACTTATTTACCAGTTAAAGATCTATTGGTAATGCATTTAGCTTACTTTATTTTCAACTTCTTTCCACTTCGTAGAAATGCTCCTCTATGTAGCAAAATTCTTCAAAAGGATTTATACTTTGTGTCTCCAATCTCTCTAATTCTCTCTTAAACCCATGCTACAGGGGTTTGACCCCAGTATGGGCTTTTTAAAAAAAATAATTTATTTGTGAGAGAGTGGCTGGGGGGGCAGTGTGCAGAGGGAGAGAATCTCAAGCATACTCCCTGCTGACCTCGGAGCTGGACTTGGGGCTCGAACTCATGACCCCAAGATCATGACCTAAGCCAAAAGTATGAGCTGGACACTCAACCTATTGAGCCACCCAGGCATCCCAGGTTTTTTTTTTCAGGTAACTCAAAACCTGAATATTGCTCTCCCTATATCAACTGCTCAGAATCTTTATTTTTTCTACCAATCAACTGAAGACCATGCTTTTGTGTATATCTTCTGACCAAAAAAGAGGAATCAAATGACACTCTGAAGCCAGGTTAAACATGAAGCCAATAGTGCAAAAGCTTTGGAGTCAGACAAACCTCCATCATTTATGAGGGGGTTACTACCAGCAGGTTGCCTTACCCCTCTACACTGGTCTCATTTGTGAAAATGAAGAGTTAATAGAGCCTGGTCATGGGAAAATTCAGTGAGAAAACGGGCCTGGCACACAGTCACCATTACGTGTTAGCTGCTATGATTATTGCTGTTGATGCTATTATTGTTCCCATCTGAGGCCAGTGGGGGCAAATGAGTTTTGTGTCAATGGATACCCACACCCACCCCAAATCCTACTGGGAAGCAGCTGCCTCTACTTCTTTTTCAGGCTGCTTTGTTGGACTTCCCGCCTGCTGCAGGCACCAATCAATAACATGGATGGAGCCCTGTGTGTGAGATGAGGCAGGGGGAGGGGGTTTGTAAGAGAGGGAGATGATCACTGAAAAAGTAACAGCAGATCTATAAACCCAGCACCCCATGGGTGCAGGAAACGCTAGCATTTAATTGGCCTTTCTCCATTTACATCTGGAGTCTCTAATGAAATGTTAAGCTTTGTAAAGACAGAGAATGTGTCCTTTCTTTCTTGAGTCCCTCCACACAGCTGATTTTAGATAGCTAAGTCAACAGCCTTTAGTCTTTTTTCTATTGATTCACACAATGGATGTCATTTACAAGAGTACTCAGGTTCACAGGGATGCTCAAGATTTTGTGACATTCCCAACATACCAGCCACCTGTAATTCCTCTTAATCCCATCCAGAATGCAAGGGAGAGTGACAAATATAGGAATCCACTTTAGCTCCAAATCACTTTTCCAAAAATGAGTATTTTTCATGTCTATCTTTATTGTTCATAAAGATTTACTAATTTACTTTGACACCTCACACTAACCATCACCATTTTGACAAGCAACTTTCTGGATGCAATAGGATTAAACAGGCTAAGGAGCTAGCTATGAAGAGGTGGGAAGAGAAGAGTATGGGAATGTTTATCAGTGCTTCCCTGCAAATGTTACGGGGCTTTTCTTTTCAACTTGACCCTCCTGCAGGAGCAGAAAGTTTCTTGCAAAAGGGGCTTAAAGGACTTTTCCTTTCTCTTCAGCAGATCACAACCTGCATAGAAAATAGGAATTTGTTGCTCAGATGGGGGCAGTGATTTCAATGGCTGGTGTCCAAGATAAAAAAGAATAATCTCAATGTTTATATGATACCAACATCTGAAAATAATGTTTGGCAAATATTCTTGCATGATGGGAGAATGAGAAAGGCACAAAATTATTACAAGAGGGGGAGACTTGCTGTATCAGGTCAAAGAAGATGGCCAAGAGGGTTGAGGCCCAATTAACAATTGTGTGAAAAGACACTGGATCATAGAGAGGGTTGTGGGTTAAAGCAAAGCAGAAGCTGAACTCCTGTTTATCCCAACCAGCCCTCTTCCTCCCTCTTTGTGAATGAGCCAGAAAACTTTTGAGTCATCCTTGATTCCTCTTTCTCTCAGACCCTCCATCTGATTGATGAGCAAATGCTGTCTGCTCAAGTTTTAAAATGTTACCGGAACCCGACCACGTCACACCATCTCCTCTGTAACTGTTCTCAACCAAGTCACCAATATTTCCCACCTCGGTTATTGCAACAGCCTACTAACCAGTCTCTCTGCTTCCCTCCTTGCCCCTTACAATCTGTGTTTTTTTTTTTTTTTCCCCCACACAGTAACCAGAATGATCTTTTTAATATTTAAATCAGATGTCATTCCTTTACAGACCTCCAGTGGCCTCTCATCTTGTCCATTGAAAGCCAAAGGCTTTGCCTTGGGTCTGAGAGACCTTAGATGACCTTGACCCTTGCAACCTTTCTCACATCATCTCAGACAACTCTTGCCTCAGACAACTCACTCTGCCAATCCCAGTGGTCACTTTGGTGTTCCTTGAACAAGCCTACCTCAGGCACTTCGCACTTGCAACTCTTTCTACAAATTATTTTCTTCCAGAAATTTGCTTGGCTAACATTTCATTCAGGTCACTGCTCAAAGCCTTTATCACCAAAGAGACTTTGCCCTTCTGTATGGGCACCTGCCTCAGCAGTCAATATTGGTGAGCAAATTAGTAGTGTTGACCTGTGCAAAATTTCTAGAAGTTTATTTATATGTTTTGTTTTAAGGACCTCAAATGGAAAGCTTCTGTATCAGAGATTAGTTAAGTTCATTTTTTTTTGTTTATTATCCTCAGCGCTTTGTTGCTTTTCCATTAAAAACTCCTTCTTTACTTATTTTAGAGAATGGTAATTTGGGGACTTTTGGAATTTAAATCCATTTTTAAACACAGGTATGTATTTTTGTAACTTGTTTTTCACACTGCCACTGATTGTGTTTCATCCAGCCTTAGTTCAGAGACCCTTAATTACAGAAACCACAGGGAAGCACATGACGAGGCTAATTGTATTGATGAGAAGGAAAATATCAAATTAATAGACCTAATGCTTGGAATCTAAGATACTTATGAAGGGCTTTTTTCCCCCCGCTTCTTCAAAATATAGGTAGGTATAATGTTATGTGGAGTCGGGAAAGTCATAACTCATTTTGACATTTTTTTTAAAGATTTCGCTTATTTATTCATGAGACACACACACACAGAGATAGAGAGAGAGGCAGAGACATAGGCAGAGGGAGAAGCAGGCTCCAATGCAGGGTGCCCAATGTAGGACTCGACCCCGGGACTCCAGGATCACACCCTGGGCTGAAGGTGGCGCTAAACTGCTCAGCCACCCAGGGATCCCTCATTTTGACAGTTTATTTATTTATTTATTTATTTATTTATTATTTATTTTTTTCATTTTGACAGTTTAAACCCCCAAAGCTACTTATTTATGAGGCTTTGGGTATTTTGTATTTACCTAATTCAATCACATGGTGACAGTTATGCTTGGGTGTGGATCCCTGCAATCCCTGCATGGAAATAGGCATCCCCTTATTGTGTTCACACAGACCTTTTGCATCTCAAGGGGGATTAGCAGCTGCTGTAGAGTCTGATAAGCCCAGTTCTGAGAAGGGAACCCTAAAGAGACCCTGGTATGGTTGGAGGGAAGGCCCAGCAGTGATTTCCATTTGGGGAGCCTGGGCTAGAGCACAGCACGCCTTCATTAGAGGACCTTCCCACCAACCAGGCTGTAGATCCCTCACCAGCCTTCTGGCAATGCTCCATGCTCAGGGCTGGGGGAGGATGACCAGGCTTATATGGCTGCCACTGGCAGCATTCTCCTACTCTAGGGAGACCCCATGATGACCCCTGCCCTAGGGCCTGACAGCTGGGGGCCCAGCACCTCCCACCCCCGCTGTCACTCTTAAGTGGTCAGTGATTAGTAATCAGCTCCAACATCCATGTGGGAGGTGCCCGACCCACCTTCACATGCAGCCTGTGAACCAGTGCCTGGAAATTTCCTTCACAGTCTGCTTTTGCATCTAGAAACGCAAGGTTATTAAAGTAATATGTTTGACTCCTACCCCTGGGGCTGGGGAGAGTGACCACCAATTTCAGGGAAGAGTTATTTCTTTCTCTGCCACCCTAGTTGTAGTGACATTCTCTTAGTTCTGTTTTCCTGACCAGGAAGATAAGGAAAGAAGTACAGCTGTACCAGCTGATTATAGCCAGACTGGGGAGGCATCCATGCTAGTTACCGCCAAAACTCTGCGTGACCTGGGGCCAGTAATCCTCAGCTTCTTTAATTGTGAAATAAAGCATTTAAATAAGTTGTTTAAATTTTAGTTGCTTTCTGAGCATTAATCAGACTCCAAAAATTGAGGCATTTTCTCCCACTGAGGTCAGATATAGCAATTCCATCTGCTGTTTCCTTATGGCAATATTTTTATCAGTGTCAGGTAAGGGACAATTGACCAATTTGCCAGGTATCGATTTTGGTAAAAATTTTTATATTCTTTTTTCTTTCTTTTTTTTTTAGCTTTGATGAGGTATAATCGACAAGTAAAATTATAATATATTTAAAGTGTACAATGATATACATAAACATTTTGAAATCATTCCCACAATCCAGTGAACACATCTATCACCTCACATATTTACCTTTGTGTGTGTGAGAGAACACTTTTCTTCTCTTTTAACAAATTTTAGGTGTACAGCACAGTGTAATCAACTATAGCCATTATTAGATCCTGAACTTTATTCATCCTACAGCTGAAAGTTGTGTGCTTTTACCAACCTTTCCCCATTTCCCTCACCTCCTACCCCCTGCCAATCACCATTCTACTCTCTGTTCTATGAGCTTGACATTTTTAGGTTTCACATATAAGTCATAATATGAAGTAGTTGTCTTTTTCTGGTTTGTTTCGCTTAGAATAATGCCCTCAATGTTCATTCATGTTGTTGCAAGTGACAGAATTTCCTTCTTTTTTAAGACTGAATAGTATTCCTCTGTGTGTGTGTGTGTGTGTGTGTACGTACACACATTTGCTTCATCCCTTCATCTTTGTCCACAGACACTTGGATTGTTTCCATACCTTGGCTATCATGAATAACACTATAATGAACATGAGCATATAGATACTTCCTTGAGATAATGGTTTTGTTTCCTTTGGATACCTATCCAGAGATAGGATGAATTCTATAGTAGATCTATTTTTAACTTTTAAGGAACCTCCATTTTTTCCCCACATTCCCACCAAGAGTGCATGAAGGTTCCCTTTTCTCTACATTCTTGCCAGCATTTATCTCTTTTGTCTTTTTGATAACACATATCCTAACGGTTGTGAGGTAATAGCTCATTGTGGTTTTGATTTGTATTTCCCTGATGATTATCAACATTGAGCATCTTTTCATGTACCTATTGGCCATTTGCATGACTTCTTTGGAAAAATGTCTATTCAGGTTCTTTGCCCATTTTAAATTGGGTTACTTATTTTTTTCTATTGAATTATATGAGTTTGTATATTTTGGATACTAAACTCTTATTGATATGTAGTTTGCAAATATTTTCTCATATTCCATAGGTTGCATTTTCATTTTGTTGATGGTATTCTATGCTATACAGAAGCTTTTTAGTTTGATATACTCCTACTTGTTGATTTTTGCTTTTGTTGCCTTTGCTTTAGGTGTCAAATCCAGGAAGTCATTACCAAAACCAATGTTAAGGAGATTACTACCTATGTTCTCTTCTAGAGGTGTTACAATTTCAGGTCTATGTTCAAGTCTTTAGTGAATTTTGAGTTGACTTTGTTATTGGGTAAGATAGACACCCAGTTTCATTTGTTTATATGTGGATATTGAGTTTTCCCAAAATCATTTGAAAAGACTATTCTTTCCCCACTGTGTATTCTTGGGGCCTTTGCCAAAAAAATTAATTGATTTTATATGCTTGAATTTATTTTATGACAGCACCAGCTTGTTCTGATTACTATAGCTTTGTAATATGGTTTGAGATCAGGAAGTTTGCTTTGCCTAAAGTTCAGGGTCTTTTGTGGTTCCATACAAATTTCAGGATTATTTGTCTTATTTCTGTGACAAATGTCATTGAAATTTTGATAGGGTTGCATTGAATCTGTAGATCACTTGGGTAGTATGGACACATTGTAAATGGAACTAGTTTCTTAATTTCTCTAGTAGTTTGTTATCAGTGAATGGAAATGCATATTGATATTGGTTTTAAATCCTGCAACTTCACTGAATTTGTTTATTATTCCAACAGTTTTTTTTGGTGAAGTCTCTCCAGTTTTCTATATATAGTATCATGACATCTGCAGATAAAGACAATTTTACCTCTTCCTTTTCAATTTGGATGACTTTTATTCTTATTTTTATTTTCCTAATTGTTCTGGGTAGGACTTCCAGTACTGTTAAATAAAAGTGGCAAGAGTAAATATCCTTGTCTTTTTCCTGATCTTAGAGGAAAAGCTTTCAGTTTTTCATCATTAAGTGTGATGTTATCTGTGGTCTTGTTATACATGGCCTTTACTATGTTGAGGTATATTTAATTTGTTGAGAGTTTTTATCATGAATCTGTATTGAATTTTGTCAAATGCTTTTTCTGCATCTGTTGAGATAATTATATGATTTGTATCTTTCATTTTGTTAATGTGTTATCACGTTGATTGATTTGTGAATGTTGAGTCATCCTTACATACCAGGAATGAATCCCACTTGATCACAGTGTATGATCCTTCTAATATACTATTGAATTTTGGTTTTCTAATGTTTTATTGAATACTTTTGCATTTACTGTCTTGATTTTTCATATTGCGTTAGAGTTTCCCAGCTCACTCAGCCTTGGGACAGAAGAGGAGAGTTAATAGTCATCGTGGGGTTTGGTTCTATTTAGTTACATTGAACCTTTCCCAAGCAAGGTCTCAGGGCTCATGTGCTTTGTTCCTACTGCAACTCTGCCTCCATCCCTGGCTTCTTGGTACTTATTCAGGCCAGGCCCCAGAGGCAAGAGTGCTTAGCGTCTGCATAAATATTTTGCCTTTCCCATTTGCTCTTAGGATAGTCTCCATCTTATTCTTTCGTTTGTTCATTTCATTAATTTCAGAAACCCCAGAATCTGATCCTTGCCTTCCTCCATCAAATTGGAAGAAGCTCAAGCCTCCTCCAAGGTGTTTCCTGCAAAGCGACTCACACAATTGCTTTTTTGAGTCAAGCCTCAGGGAAGATCCCTGATTCCTTCATCAGTACCTCCATCCCCTGTGAACAGTCCATCTAATAGCTTACCATATTCCACAACATCTCTTTAAGTTCCCTCAGCATCTGGAAGGTTGGCCTCCTGGAAGAGACATTGATTTGGGACCCATAGACTAGACGGAGTTCCAGCTTTTCTAAATAAAACTTTGTGACTGGACACATTCCTGGTCTGAAACTTAGTCTGCTCATCTGTAAAATGGGAGTCATAAGAGTTTTATAGGAATCGAATAAAATAACGTGTGACAAAGTAGTCTATGGATTATTTAAAGCATTATACACTGGTTTTTGTTTGTGCTTATTTTTGTTTGTTTTCATGTAGTAGAGTGTGGTAACTAGAAGCACAACTTCTGTTAGACTTCTGTTTGAAGCCAGGCTTTACTATTCACTGATTTTGTAACTATGGATAAGTGACTTTAACCCCTTTTTGACCCAGCTTTAACATCTATTAAATGGAGATAATAATATCTGTATTTTAGAATTATTGAAATATTAAGTGAGATCATTTTGTTAAGTACTTACTATAGTTTTTAATATATCATAATAAATAATAGTTGCTTTTTTATGCCTTCATTATAAGAATATTACTGATTCTGAGGATGTTTTTGGCCTCAAAAATGGGTCCTTTAGACTTTTAATGTACCTCCTTTTGTTATCCATATCAGAATTCTTATCTTTAGAAATAAATGCATATAAATCTGTCTCACTTAATTTCAAATACTTTTGAAAGTATTTGAAACTATAGAAAGTATTGAAAGTATAGAAAATACTTTTTTTAAGATTTTATTTATTTATTTGAGAGAGAGAGAGCACAGAGTAAGAGGCAGAAGCAGACTCCCCCTTCCCCCCTCCCCACTGAGCAGAGAGTCTGATGAAAGGGCTTGATCCCAAGACTCTGGGATCATGACTGAGCCAAAGGCAGATGCTTAACCCACTGAGGCACCCCCAAAATATTTTTTCAGTAGTTTGAAAATACATAAAAATACAGTGCCCTAGCTTCTTAGCAGCTGAGATTATTTAATTTGACTATTCGTTCTTAAATTCAATCAAGATTTCACTAGGAAACTCATGGAAAAATCAATCCTCAGAGACTGGTGTTCTAAGGGAAGGTCTTTCTTGTGGGAATAGTGGACCCGAAGTAACTATTTTGAGAAAAGAGTTGAGCAAATGAAACTAACGAGCTTTTGCCTAAGCCCTTTTGCCAATACACCAAAAGGCTTCATAATTAGGTAAGTGTGTGTGTCAAGGTTGTTTACGGAACTTCTTGGGGGAAATGTAGTCCTGCAGTGGGATGGGACCTTTAGGAGATGCTCTCCTGGGGCATGTCTTTTGTGTCCACAAGTGGCCCTTCTGAGGAAAATGAGACTCTGACCATGAAGTATTTGCTTCTGGAATAGAAAACTGTAGTTACTTTTGCTCATGCATCTGTGGTTAGCTGAAAGATTGCTGGGGGCTGGCTGCTGTAGCACCACCTCAACCGGGAAAACTTAGTCTCTGCTCCATGTGACTTCTTCAGCAGGCTTGTTTTCTGGGCATTTGCAGGAAGCAAGAGAATAAGTGAAAGGTGTGCTTATGTTTGGGGCTCTGATTTCAAAGTCTCTTTTGCTGCATTCTGTTGGCAATAGCAACAGAATGGAAAGCCAGCCTAGATAGAAGAGGAGAGCAAATAGACCACTTCTTGATGAGAGGAACTGCAAAATCACATTGGGAAGGGAGAAACAACGTATCACAGCCATTTTTGCAATCAACCACATATGGTAGAACTGCTATGTTGCTCTCTAGATAAGCTGTAGTAATTTTTCTTCCCTCTTGCTGTATGTGAGAGTTTCTGTTCCCCATACATTCTTGGCAACAACTTGCTAGGATGCAGTCAATTTTTTTATCAGTCTGATAACAAAAGCTAACTGGTATCACATTGCTATTTGATTTTAATTTCCTTATTGCTAGTGAGGTTGAGCATATCTTCATATATTTATTAGCAATTTGGATTTATTCTGAGAATCACCAGATCATATCCTGCTAATTTTTATATTTGTTTGATTTGTTTTGCTTGAGTTTTATGAATCCTTTCACATTCTAATTCTTTAAATGCCATGTCATTGAAAATTTCTCCCTTTTCATTTGTCCTTTTAACTTTGCCTCTCATGTCATCTGCCATAGGCAAAAATGTTGTATGTTTATGCAGTAAAATATGCCAGTGTTTTCCTTTATGAGTTGTGCTTTTTGTGACTTAAGTCACTCTCAATTTTAAGACCTTTAATATATTACTCTATTTCTTTCTAAAAATAATTTTAAAATTTGCATTTTATATTCAGTTCCCTAATATATCTGGGATTTATTTCTGTATATTGTATAAAGGCAACGATCTAATTTTACTTTCACTTTACCAATATTCTCAATCCACTTTTTGAAGAGTGCATCTTTCTCCCACTGGTTTTTGATGCCATCCCTGTCACATACCAAGACTCCCTATGTGAGTGGGACTGTTCCTAGATTCTGAAAGTTCCATTGACTTATTTGTCAGCTGTGACGCAAACAATGTGCTGTTTTATTTATGATAATTTGACTATGGAATAGTTTCTTTTTTTTTTAAAGATTTATTTAATTTATTTATGATAGTCACACACAGAGAGAGAGAGAGAGAGAGAGAGAGAGAGAGAGGCAGAGACATATGCAGAGGGAGAAGCTCCCCATGCACCAGGAGCCCGACGTGGGATTTGATCCCGGGGCTCCAGGATTGCGCCCTGGGCCAAAGGCAGGTGCTAAACCGCTGCGCCACCCAGGGATCCCTATGGAATAGTTTCTAATAAACAAGAATACTTTCTATTCTTTTTCAAGATTGCTCAGCTATTTGTATATCTATACTTTTCCATATGAATTCTATATATCCCAGCATTTAAAAAATCTACTTTACCTTTGACTTTTCTATTCTGAAATACAGTGGGCATACATCCAGCAAATGGTGGTTTTCACTGGACACATAGAGTTTATTCCTCCCAAATTCATAGTCATTCCTTGTCAAGGGGACCTGTGCTCAGTGGGAAAAGGCTGGAATTATATTCTGCTATACCACCTCTCATCCTGATAGAGCCATTTCTGTTTTTCAATATTCCTACTTGCTGAATAATGCTATTAATGTAGAATCTTAAAAACACTAGGAATGGTTCTTTAAAAGATAGATAATTACTATAAATCCTATTTCTAATTAGAGCCCTAGTACTTTTTGAGTTCATATATAATTCCTCATCTCAGATGTCTCAGAATTTAGCCTTTTCACTTAGTCATTCAGCAAATATTTACTTAGGCTCTATTACATGGCTTGTTATTGTTTTAGGTTCAAGGGTAGAATAGCTTACACAGCAGTTCTTTAGGAAAGAAGAGACAAGATTATTTAATTTTATATGTGAAGGAACTAAATCACAGAAAAAACTAAATCACAGAAAAAAAATCTGTTAAACTAATTTGATTCAATACAAATTTCTTTGGCTGAGTGCTGACAAAAGTTCCATCTCAGACTATAGGGCAATGTGTTAGGCACTCAGGGATGGGAGTGTAGAAGATGAAGAAGAAACATCTTCCCTTCAACGTGGTCTCATCCAGTGTGACACCTTACAGTCGATATGTAGACATTACCTTGAATCCATAGAAGACCACTCACCTCCCTTCTGGGTGGATTTTGATTTCTTCCTCAAGCAGATAGACTCTAAATTGGTTTTTGAAGAATGGAGTATCATTGTCTGATTTCCAAGGAGATTATCATGTGAGACATATTGAGGGCCAGAGGAGATATTGGAACAAAAAGTACCTTAGGGAAAATACACATTAAAATACACATTAAAAGGAAAAGAGGATGTAGGGCCAACTGGAATGGAGCAAGTATTTAGAATAAGTTCTCCTTTACTTTTAGGTTAGTAAAAGTGAATGGATTAGGAGACCTGACATAAATTAAAATCATGTGCTGGCTCTCAGTGCTTTCTCATTACAATGCTAATTTCTTTCTAGAAGTAACTCCAGTGTAATCTCTTCTTCAACACCTTTTATAATTCACCACCTAGACTTAACCATTCTTCCATTTATGCCTGCTGTACTCTATGCATTTTTAACTCACAGCATCCATAATTGTCAACATACTCATTGATGTGATATCTCCCTGAGAACATAGACTGTATCTTTTAGGCTTTGTGTCTTGGCAACTAGCACAGTGCCTAATGTTGAATGAATTTTTGTTGACCAACTCACCAATTAATCCCTATTTTCTACGTATCCCTATTTCTGCGTATTTAATGCATCTTATGAGGTAGTAATCTGTAACACTGATGCAACACTTTGGTCACAGAATCTTGTGATTATGTGGGTGGTGATGCAGAGCATGATGTCATTCTGAAAAGAAAGCTCTAGAGAGTAGATTTGGCCAACAGTGCACAGAGAATGGTCTTTGAGCCACATGTCTCAAACTAGTCTAGGCTTTGTTGAAATTTATAGGAGATATTTTCTTAGTAATTGGACATTTTCTTCCTAAACTCATATACTTACCTTGTTCTATAACTTCAAACTCAAGTAACTCAAAGTTGTTTAAAAAAAGGTCTAAGAATACCAAATAAGTCTGGTTTTTCCTATATTTAGATTTTCTTCTGTTTTTAGATTAAACATTCCTTCTGCATTTCCCAGATACTCTTTATGACATTTGTCTTGAACTTTGAATGAATGATCATTTTGACATAGATGATGTGACACAGCTACGAAAGTCATTAACTATATTTTCCTTTAGTAAAGGGAAGTTGATTTTGTCAACTTGATAAGCACTCACTAAGAACTTGCCATGAGTCAAGTGCTATTTGAAGGAAGAGGAAGTATATTGAGATTAAAATTTTTTGAAATATACCCTTCAAAGAGCACACTACAGTTCTGTTGGAGAATCAAGACCAAGCTCAGAAAGCTGCAAATAAGACAAAATAAAAGCATAAGGCACTGGGTAGCTCAGAATATAAGTGCTAGAAGTGGGGTGAAAGGATCTTGAGAGGAGGTAGGACAGATTCATGGGCTTTCGAGTCAAATAAATCTTGTTATGAATCCTAGTTCTGCTATTACTAAGTAGACATGTAACCTAGGGCAAGTGACATAACCTATAAACCTCATTTTACTCATTTGTAAAGCTGGGCTACTATCTACCTCAAAGTTATTACAAATAAAGAATAGGATAGTATATGTAAAGCACAAGTGTCTGATACATCAGGGGGCTCAATAAGTAAAAGCTACTTTTATAAATAAGAAAATTACAGATTCTACATTCAACTACAGTCACCAGAAACATAGTTAATAGTGATAATACAAAAATAAAAATAAGGGACGCCTGGGTGGCTCTGTGGTTGAGCATCAGCCTTTGGCTCAGGTCGTGATCCCGGGGTCCCGGGATCAAGTCCCACATCGGGCTCCCTGTGAGGAGCCTGGTTCTCCCTCTGCCTGTGTCTCTGCCTCTCTGTGTGTCTCTTATGAATAAATAAATAAAATCTTTTAAAAAAAATTCTTTAAAAAAGTAAATAAAAAATAAAAATTAAAATTAAAAAAATAGTGATAATAATAATAAGTAATAGTGAACCCCCATGTGCCCAGCATTCTGTTAAGTACTCTCTGCATTTTCTCATGTAATGCTTATAACAACTGTATGATAAGTATTATCACTTTACTTTTAGAAAAGGGAAAAACCTAAGGGGAGTTGCTTACATTTTAAAAAATTTCACAACTAGTAAATTTGACTTTTAAACAGGTCCTAGGTCTAATTGACACTGGACAAGTTTAATCTTCATTCAGGATCAGAATTTGTTATCTGAGATTTGAATGCTGTTGCTAATCTGTACATACTTAGTCAATCTTTGGACTTCAGTTCCCTTCTCAGTTTGAGTAAAATTTAACAAAACCAAAGGCCTGTTTTATAAAGTCAGATTCATAATGAATGCCAGTCTGCTCTTGGACTCTTACTGGAAATTGAGGATAACCTGGTAGCTTGATACTATTGCTAATCTCAGTTTACTGATTAGGACCTTAGGAACAAAAGCAGGCCATATTATGTTAAGACCTCCTCTGGAGACTAGCCATGATCAATACTTATATTAGCCTCCAGAGAGAAAACATTTCCAAGCAGACACATGTGGAAAATTGGGAGTGGGGTGTGAGGTACCTGCTAGGCTAAGAATGAGATTAAAAAAATGTAAGAAAAACGAGATACACCATCACCCCACTTCCTATCAATATTAAAGAAAGTGCACTTTACAGACAGAGGACTAGTAACTCTGTCCAAAAAGTGCTTTAAGATAGAAAAATATCAAATCAACATGAAGCTACTGTAAAAAGAAAATAAAATCAAACATTTCATCTAATAAGTATTGTTCTCCAGAAACTAACAATGAAGCAGTAGGATACCATAACACTGTACTCTAAACTGAACTAAATAGTCTCTAATAAGCATTTTGAGATATTAAAAATACCCCCAATCAAAACTTATAAAACTAAAAACAAAAATGGACAAAACAAACAGTGGGAAGAAATGCAATAAAAGATGCTCAAGCTCTGAAAGAAATCCCACAGATTATTAGGGACTAAGAGAGAGCAGAGTTGAATGGAAATCTAATGAAGATATTTAGGCAGGAAAACAACAAAGAAAATGAAAATGAGGTAAAAAGATGTAAAAAAAAAAAAAAAAGGAGAACCTGGGTTGCTCAGTCAGCTGAGCATCCAACTCTTGGTTTTAGGTCAGGTCATGATCTCCTGGGTCATGGGATGGAACTCTGTGTTGGGCTCCATGCTCAGCAGGGAGACTGCTTGAGATTCCTCCCCACACACATCTGCTTGCTCTCGTTCTCTCTCTCTCTCTCTCTGTCTCAAATAAATAAATCTTTAAAAAAAAATTAAAATTTAAGGGAAAAGTGGTAGAAGTAAACAACAGGCAAAGAAGGTCTGATACATATATAATGGAGCCCCTAACAAAATAATGGAACACAACTAATGTTTAAAAGTATAATATAAGAAATCCTAATGAAGATAAGAGAAAACAAGTCTACTTAGTGAAAAGGTTTAGCAGGTACCTGGAAAGATTAACTGTGATAAATAACCCTAGAAAAATAAAAGAAAAACCCTCAGGACCTCCAGAACAAAAGATCACATTACCTATAAAAGTAAGAAAATTAGGCTAGCATCAGATTTATCAAGAGCCATATACAAAGAAAAGAAATAGTGGAACAAGGTTTTCAAGAAACTCAAGGAAGTAAAATGTGAGCCAAGGATTTTTTTTTTTAAATCCTGCCAAGATGTTCTTCAAGTACCAAGACTAAAAAACCAAAACAAAAACAGTTTTGCACATGCAACAGCTCAAAGAATACAAAGAAGTACTTTCTGAACAATCTGCTCAGGATGAATTCATCCAACCAATGGAGAACTGGGGAGACTTGGCAGAAGATGTCAAGAATTTAAGTTATTTAAGTGTAAAGCGAATATTAAAGCAAAGATGGGGACATTGGTGGAAGAATAATATAAAGGTGATATAGTCTGATGACGTAGAAAGAATGTAACTAAAAAATGAAAGAAGATAAAAGTGAGATCATTGACTGACTCTTTTAATTGGTGAGACCTGAAGGATATGATTTTAAACTGACAAACCTGTAAGAGGTTAAAGAAGGAAAAAAGGAGATTAATGGCACTATAAGTGGTAAACACACAAAACACTCACTAGAAGAAAAATGCAAATCTTCTTAAAAACCAAAACAAATCAGGCAAGGAAGACACGCCAAATAAAAATTAAAGCAACATAAATCCGGGATCCCTGGGTGGCACAGTGGTTTGGCGCCTGCCTTTGGCCCAGGGCGCAATCCTGGAGTCCTGGGATCGAGTCCCACGTCGGGCTCCTGGTGCATGGAGCCTGCTTCTCCCTCTGCCTATGTCTCTGCCTCTCTCTCTCTCTCTCTCTCTGTGTGTGTGTGACTATCATAAATAAATAAAAAATTTTTTAAAAAAGCAACGTAAATGCAACATACTAATACACATAAAATGATTTAGCATAATTGAGCCTACACAAATCTGATATAAATAAATGTGAATGGGTTTTAACTCACCCATCAAAAGAGAATAATTTCAAGTAAGCTCCTAAAGCAAAACCCAACTCTATGCTGTTTACAAGGAGCATAGCTAAAGCACCTCTACTTTAAGCCAAGTTAGTCTCTGGGCTAGTGTAGACCTCACTCATTATGCTGGTCCCCTGCAGAACTGCTCAGGCTGCAGTGTGCCTTGCTGCATGATCCCCAAATGTACTGAAAGATGCTGGAAAAAATATCTTGTGTGATTTAAAATGTTTTAGCCCATGGTCTTTATTATAGAGCCCTGTGGGAAAAATTCCTGCTCAGCTCTTATTTTAAGAACAATTTTATGTCTTTTGAGTATTGTGTTAGTTTTTAGTTTTAAAAGCATGACTCTCGGGATCCCTGGGTGGCGCAGCGGTTTGGCGCCTGCCTTTGGCCCAGGGCGCGATCCTGGAGACCCGGGATCGAATCCCACGTCGGGCTCCCGGTGCATGGAGCCTGCTTCTCCCTCTGCCTATGTCTCTGCCTCTCTCTCTCTCTCTCTGTGACTATCATAAATAAATAAAAATTAAAAAAAAAATAAAAGCATGACTCTCAGAATGCTTGGCAACAAGTTTTATCTTAATTGGAAACAAGTGCATATGTCATTAGTTTTGTTTTTTCAACCTTATTCTACTCTATTTTATGTGCTCATCTTTATTTTTCTTGTATAATTTCCAGCTCTTTTATAATCTTATTATATTATCTTTTTTAAGCTGCCTTAAATACTTTATGGAAAGGATGCAGCATAAAAGAATAAATAAATGAAATGTTTCAAATGTTACTTGCTATTACAAATATTGAAAAGATTAGGTTGTTTGGGAAGGAAATACAGATTTTCTGCCTTAAAAGAGATCTGTGGCATACCAGTCCCCTCATCCAGGCAGTGGGGAGTGAGAGGTCTTCTGAGGTCGCTAGGAGGCTCTAAGATGCTTCTCGCTATTTCATGAACTACCTCCATCAGTACTTTGGCTTTGCAAACACTTGTTTTGTCCTCCCTGTTGACTTTTATGAGTGGAAGGCTCACACTGAGGCAAGTTTTTCTATACTCTCATTAGTTTGTTTCTTGTTTGGGGAGAATATATTAAGATCCTTAGTATTATAACGCTTTTTCTCAAAGGGCTTCTATTTAATAAACTTGAAAAAAATTATATTTTTAGCCTCCACTGTGTTTTCTTCTTGTGCTTTTTCCTCTTTTAAATTTATAAAGAGAAAGTCCAGTGCTATAAAGTATTTATATTTAAAATATACTTTACTTAAGTATTTATATATATGAATTTTGATTTTTTTAAATACTTTTAACTACTTTTTCTATACTTGTATCCTTCTGTAAGGTGACATTGGCCCTTTCTACTCATTTTCTACCAGCGGCCAGGTCAAGTTGTGTAGCATTGATTCTTATTTAATGGGAAGATGCATAGGCAAAAAAGAGAGAAAGAGAATAACAGGACACATTGTAAAGACTTCAAGGATATGAAGACTAACACATAGCAAGAGAAAATATATTACTTCATTATTCAATAGACACTTAATTGACCACCTACTATGTTGCAGTCACTGACTAACTCCTCTGGGGAGAAAGTGTCAAGAAAACATAGCAACATAGTTTTTGACTTTACAAATATTGGCAGGGAAGACAACAAGCAGGTTTGCAAGAAGGCAAGTAAATAATAATATAGTAAGCATTGTGATATGGTAGAGCACGTGGTATGGTAGCACACCAGAGGGCTCCTAGCCCAGACTTGGGTCAGAAAGTCTTTCTGGTGGAAGTAACATCCAGGATGAGGACTTGAGAATGAGTAAGCAAAAGAAAGAAAAGAAGGAAGGAAAGAAGGAGCAAGCAGGAGAGAGGAAATAAGATGAGGGAGGGGAGGAAGAAAGGAAAGAAGGAAGGAAGGAAAAAGAAAATAGAAAAAAGGAAAGTGAAAAGAAAGTTTCAAGCATAGAAAACAAATTATTGTTAAGAAAAAGCTTGACATGGGGCACCTGGGTGACTCCATCAGTCAAGCCTCTGACTCTTGATTTTGGCTCAGGTCATTATCTCAGGATTTTGAGATCGAGCCCTGTGTCAGGCTCCATGCTGAATGTAGAGCCTGCCTAAGATTCTCTCCCTCACAACCTCCCCTGCACCCCTATAGCACCACTTGTGCATGGTGTTTATCTCCTAAGAATAAAAAGAAAGGAAAGAAAAGAAGAAAAAGAAGAATCAGAGAATTGAAGGTACAAAGACAGCTCAATGAACTATTTTCAAAAATTGATGGGTTATTCCCAGAAGTAGAGACTCATGAATTCTTTCATCCCCAGTGGATTGATGGAAGAGAAGCCATAGATCATGAAGAAATAAAAATCAGCTAACTGAACTTTTATTTAACTATAAATAAATATTTATTTATTGTGGTATAATTGACAGTACATATTTAAAGTGCACAATCTGATAAACTTTGACAAATGTATATACCTGTGTAATCATCACCACAATCAAAATAATAAATATATCCACTGCCCACAAGTATTCCCCTGCCCCTTGATGATTTCTCCTTCCTGCCCCACATCCCATCTCAAGGCAACCATTGAATCACTAAGGAATAGTTGCACTTTTTAGAGTTTATATGAATGGAATTCTGTAGTAATTATTCTTTTTATAAATCTGGATTTTTAAAAAACTCAGCATAATTATTTTGAGATTTACCTGTGTTTTATGTAACATATTCCATTCCTTTTTGTTGCTAAGTAGTATTCTACTGTATGGATGTACCAAAATATATTGATCATTTGCTAACTGATGGACATTTGGCTTGTTTCCAGTTTTAGACTATTACAAATAAAGATGATGCAAACATTCTTGTCCAAGTATTTTTATGGAAATATACTTTCATTTCTCCTGAGTAATTAGGAATAGAATGGCTGGATCATATGGTAGGGTATGTGTTCACTTTTTTAGAACGTGGCCAAAGTATTTTCTGAGGTGGTTGTGCCATTTTACTTTCTCTCAGAAGTAAATGAGTCCCAATCTCTCTATATCCTTATCAACATCTGATAAGTCTAGTCTTTTAATTTTAGCCATAGTAATGGATTTTAGTGATATCTTTTTGGCTCGGTTTACATTTACTTCACAATTAATGATTTTGACCTTATTTGCCATCAATATATTGTCTTTGTGTTCATTAAAATCCTTTCCCCACTTTTTAATTAGTTTGCCTTCTTATTGAATTTTTAGAGTTTATCTATTCTGTATTCAAGTCCTTCATCAGAAATATGATATACAAATGATTTTTCAAACCAATGTCCTTATCTTTTCATTCTTTTAATTTTTAATATCTTAATAATTTTTCCATTTGTCTTAGTACCTTTAATTTTGATGAAATATATTTTTTCTTTTGTTTATGGATTGTGCTTTTGGCATTGCATCTAAGACACATTTGCCTGGCCCAAGGTCACTGAGATTTCTCTTGTTTTCTTCTAGAGGTACTATATTTTTAGGTTTTACGGTTTGTAAATGACTTATTCTATCTATTTTTATTTGAGTATGATTAACATCCAGTATTAGTTTCAGATATACAATATAATGATTCAACAATTCTATACATTATTACTCTCTGCTTATCCCAATAAGTTTACTCTTACTCTCTTTCATCTATTTCATCTGTCTTCCACCCAACTCTGCTCTGTTAATCACCAGAAGCAGATAGACTATTGCAATTTATATGGCTTTGTGTAGAGTGGCATAAAGGCTATACATAAGTCCCAAATGTAGCATTTAGAATTCTTAGATCCACTTTTTACCTACCACTATGATGAATCATATCATTTCAACAATAGCTAATATTAGGAAAAAAGAAAATAAAAAATAATCTGATTTCTGGGTGTTGGTAATATTTTTACAAATACAGTAATTATTGTAGGACAAATTCTCTTGATGCATCATCTACTTACATGAGTTCTGTTCCTAATGTGAGTTACATTATGTTACTCTACCCTTCAGTACATTTCTTATTTATTTCCCCACAACTTGCTTTTTATTCATCTTCCCTGAAATGCATTTGTCTTCTCTAGGCACTTTCTAGGCTTAATGGTATGGTAGAAGAAGCTCTGAATTTTGAGACAGATTTGCCTCCAAATTTTTATTCTCCCACCTTATAATTAAGAGAACTTTTGGAAACTTATTTTATCTGTCAGTGAACATAATTTTCTTAAGAAGTAAGAATGGAGCTGAAAGCTTATGTCAAAAAGTTGTTGTGAGGATTAAATGAAGCAATACGTAAAGTGGCTGCCATAGAGTAGACCCTCAGCAAATGTTTATTCTTCTTTTTCATTATGCAATAATATAATATAGTAATATAATATGCTGATCTGAAGTTATGATACAATACATTTAGGAGGTTAGATCTATTTTTCTAATAACCCTTTTATCACTAAATTTCAATGTTTTTGTTTATTTTAAACTTTTAAACCAACAGTTCATACTTAAAAGGTAAACTCCTGAGATGGGTCCTGATACTTGTAAATATAGACTTTAATATATAAGTAGATAGATTTGGAGCCAATACAGTTCACTCTTTTGGTGAATTGTGCCTTCCTGATAATATGTGCACAATTCTATTGATATGAAAAAATCAGGGGAAACATAACATTTACCTTTATATATGTCCTGTAATTGGGGAAGGAGGGTGAAGTCGAAATAAAAGATACGCCTTTTTAAAAAAAATGCATTTGACTATAGTTGACACATGATATTACATTGGTTTCAGGTGTACAACATAGTGATTCAACATCTCTGTACATCATGCTATGCTCACCACAAGTGTACCTACCATCTGTCAGTATACAACACTATTATGGTATCATTTACTATATTCCCTATAGTATGCCTTTTATTCCCATGACTTACTTATTCCATAACTAGAAGCCTGTATCTCCCACTCCTCATCACCTATTTGCTCACCCCCCACCACCACCCTTCCCTCTGGCCATCCTCAGTTTGTTCTCTGTATTTATAGATCTGATTTTGGTCTTAGTTTGTTGGTTTATTCTTTTTTTTTTTTTTTTTTTTAGATTTCACATATGAGTGAAATCATACGGTATTTGTTTTTCTTGGTCTGACTTATTTCACTTAGCATAATACCACCTAGGCCCATTAATGTTGTCACAAAGGCCTTACAAAGTACATATCCGTAAGGGGTTAATATCCAAAATAAGTAAAGAACTCACACAACTCAACACCTAAAAAAAACAAACTACAATTTAAAAAATGGGCAGAGGACCTGAATAGACATTCTTCCAAAGAAGATATACAAGTGGCCAACAGATGCATGAAAATATGCTCAATATCACTAATCATCAAGGAAATATAACGCAAAACCACAATGAGATATCACCTCACATATGTCAGAATGGCTAAAATAAAAAAGATAAGAAATAACAAGTGTAGGCAAGGATGTGGAGAAAAAGAATTCTCATGCACTGTGGGTGGGAATGCAAATTGGTACAGCTGCTTTAGAAAACTATACAGAGGTTCTTCAAAAAATAAAAATACATGATCCAGGAATTCTACTATACTATTTACTCAAAGATAATGAAAACATTAATTTCTATTATATTTTCTAAGAATTGATCTCATCTAAGCTTTAGAGTGTGTTGGTATAAAATTGTTTTAATATGCTCTTATTTTAAATACCTGCAGCATCTGAAGTTATGTCCACTTTTTATTCCTATTACTACAAATTTTAACCTTCCTTATTTTATTGTTACTTTATATTGCCAAAGGTTTATCTATTTTATTAGTATTTTTAAGGAACCAACTTTTGTCTTTGGTGATTCTCTGAATTTTATCTTTGTTTTCTGTAACATTAAGTCAGCTCTGTATTAGTTTTCTATTGCTGTGTGACAAATGACCACAAACTTAGCAACTTGAGCAATACCCATTTATTATCCTAATCTGGACATGGTTTAGCTGGATCGTCTGCTCAGGGGCCCCCAGACTGAAATGAAGGTGTTGGCTGGGGCGATGATTCTCATCTGAAACCTGGGATTTTTTTCCGAGCTCACTGGTTTTAACAGAATTTGTGGTTCCATGACAGTGGTCCCCCTCATTTTCTTGCTAGCTCGTGATGGGACCATTCTCAGCTTCTAACAACCAAACACAGTTCTTTGCCATGTGGCCCCCATAGGCTGTTCACAGCTTGGGTACTTGCTTTATTTCAGATCAGCAGGAGAACCCCTGCTAGAGTTTTGAATCTCTTTGACTTCTGTCTCAGGCCTCTAGATCCTCTTTTAGAAGGATTCACCCAATTAGGTGATACCAACCCATAAGCAACAATAGAGGATTAGGTTGAATGTGTCCACAAGGACAGAAATCTTGAAGTTCTTATATTTATTTTTAAAAGAAACACTTATGTTAGTTTTATTCTGTTTACCACTTCTGAAATTTGATGATTAGTTCATTAGTTTTCTAAAGGATTTTTCAAAATCCATTATAATTTCCTCTTTGCGCAATGCATTATTAAAAGTATATTTGAAATTTTTTGAATGTATGGGTTTTTAAATTTATTTCCCTTTAATTATTAATTTCTTCCTTAATTTCATTGTAGGAGAGAAAATATTGACTGTGTGATGTCAATACTAGAAAACTTGTTGAAATTTTTTTCATTTTCTTATTATATTGCTGTCAATGTCTTCCTTATATTGTTGAGGTCATGTTATTTTGTGCATACCTACTCATAACCATTGTATGTTTTTGATCAATTAAATCTTTTATCGCTATGTAAGACCTCCTCATTATTAGAACTCTAGGTGTTTGTGTGGTATAGTTTTTCTATCCTTATATTTAAAATTTAAAAAAAATTTTATTGTGTCATAGTTTAGATGTCTCTTATCAACATATATACACCTGGATTTAAAAAATCAAGTCTAGCAACTTGGCCTGCTAATTGGAGTTCTCAGCACAGTTATATTTTTGTTATTACTGGCATATTTGGGCTAATTCCTGCATCTTATTTTATGCCTTCTATTTGCTCTACTGTTCTATGTTTTTTTTAAGTTCTCCTTCCCTATCTTATTTTACATTAGTTAGAAAAATAATAGAATTATTTTAGAGTAAGATTATTAATAATTATTAGTAACAATTATTATTTTGGAAGTTACACATCCTAATCTATTTTTTATGATTCAAGATACGTAAGCATTCATGTTTAATCTGTTAACACATAAATTTAATCAACATTTTGGTTCTCCTTTGAAACTCAAAACATTTAAAATTTTAACCACCTCCCAAACATTAAATTCTATTTCCATCATTTTGCAACTTCACATTATTTTTATTCACTTAGTGTTATTTTCTTTGCTATTCATTTCTTATACCACCTGAATGAATTTTTTATTCTAGAAATACATTTATTTTAGAATTGAAGTGAAATTTATAGATGGTAACCACTTTCATTTTTAGTTTCTCTGAAAAATATCTTTGTACCACTCATTCTTTTTTTTTTAATAATTTATTTATTTGAGAGAGTATGAGCAGGGGTGGTGGGGAGAGGCAGAGGGAGGGGGAGCCTGACGCAGGGCTGATCTGGGATCATGACCTGAACCAAAGGTAGAAGCTTAACCTACCAAGCCCACCAAGTGCCCCTATACCACTCTTATTCTTGAGAATGATTTTCTTTGGTTTTCAGTTGTATTGATAATTATCTTGTCTTGGCACCTTGAAGATGTCGTTCCTCTGTTCTCTGGCTTCCATTTCATTCCCTCCTGGACAAAGCTGGTCCTCATTATTTGCAGTAGTTTTGTTCTATGAAGTTGCTGTAAACACTGAAATAGCAAATACTGAACTATTGTTCCTAGAAGTAATATAGAGTTAGGTTCCTGTGAGCTTCTGGTCACAACATTTTCATCAAAGATCAATATATAACCTTGTTTTTATGTGTTCATATATATTGTTGATTCATTAACATTGAATTCACAGCCGGCAGCACTATAACCCACGACTGAAGGAAGCTTATCTAAACACGTTTGTCAGGCACATCACAACCTTCTTGCACTTCAGGACACTAAGATTGCACTTCAGCACCAAGCTTGGGAGGCATTTTCAACAGAAAAATCACCAACAAAAAAGCACATCCAGAAACATCTAGGACTTTTCAGACCTGAGCTCAGACAACAGTGATTGTCCTTTTATCAAATATGCTCATAGACTGAATAACTTCATCCATAAAATCAAAGAATCTCTGGCAACTTTTGAATGTATTCCAAGTTGCACTTTATTTTGTTTTATATTTGTGGAAGTAGATTCTGAAAGGTATCTTCCAAACAAAGAGAAACTTATTAATTTCTGCTGTTGATAACCTTCTAGGTGAAAAAAATCAAGGATATATATATATATATATATATATATATATATATTCCTCTAAAATTTTTTCATGCATATGTACACATACAAAATATAGTCTTAAATAGAAAGAAAAGTGGTATTTTAATATATATAATGTTTTGGAACTTTTTTTCATTTAACAGTCAGCTCAAAATGTATCACAAATCTAAATACACTAATCTAGTGTACATGCATGTGACACTAGACACAATCCTACCCTTATTTGTTCTAACAAAACATGAGGCCAAATGATTGATTACATTGTTTTTTTCTGTTTGTTTTAAATATTTATTTATTTGAGAGAGAGGGAGACAGAGCATGAGCAGGGATAAGGAGACAGAGGGAGAGGGAGAAGCAGACTCCTGGCTGAGCAGGGAGCCCAATGAGGGGCTCCATCCCAGGACCCTGAGATCATAACCCAAGCTGAAGGGAGACATGTAACCAACTGAGCCACCCAGGCACCTGAAAACGTTGTTGTTGTTGTTTTCTTTAAATCAGTTAGCATGATTCAAGTAACAAATACACAGAAGGGAAAGGAAGCAGAACTGGCTTTATCCTGAGCCCAGCAAGTTTCCACAGAGTTTCAGTGTTCACAGCTTCCCAAGGCAGAAGGACTGGTAGCAAAGCCTAGAACATACTCAATAGGAAAAGGAAACCCTGTGACCTCAAAAGGCTGCACTCTCTACAAAAGAGTACCTGTCTCAAAATTTGGTGTTAGGTAGAGAAGAAAAATACTCTAAGAATTTAGATACACAAGCTGGGATTCATGGAGGTTACCTGTCTAAATGTATACTATCCTGGTGGCTCAAAAAACCAAGTATTCAACTCAGTTTAAATGGTCTCCCAGGGAGTGCCTGAGTGGCTCATTGGTTGAGCATCTGCCTTCTGGGGTCCTGGGATCGAGTCCCACATCAGGCCCCCTGCAGGGAGCCTGCTTCTCCCCCTGCCTGTGTACCTGCCTCTCTGAGTCTCTCATGAATAAATAAATAAAATCTTAAAAAAAAAAAAAAGTGTCTCCCAAGTCTAAAAAGTCCTCGATGTTTCTGGTTCGGTTGTTCTGCTACATTCCCAGAGTACTTACATAACTATTGTGATTTCTTAAGTAGGTGTGTCCCTTAGAATCAGTGAGAGATCTCAGGAAATGAGAATCAGCTAAGTGGTATATTTTAATATAAGTGTGCCTTAATGAATATAAAAAGGGAATCATTTACTTTTGAAACTTCTGGATGAATGTGGCAAACTAAAATTCTAGTCAAATGCATTTTATTAAAAGTCACCATTTTAAGGTTAATTTTAGGATCCTTAAGTAAAATTTTCCTTTTGTTGGGGACAGGAGGTGCTGGCTCCTCCAAGCCTTGGAGCAATGATAGAATGTACATATATACACTTTAAAATTATTTTTCTGAAATGACTGTATCAAAAATAGCCTATAATTTTAAATTTTTTTCACTTGGAGATGCTGCATTTAATCTAAGGATTTAAAAAGACGCCAAGGATTTAGATACCTTAATAAGCTCAGATTCACATCACAAGAGAAACATAGTAAATATGTAACAGCCGGAAATTTCCCTCCCACCCACTGTTAGTCCCTGCCACCCTTTCCAACTGAGTCCTTGAAAGTGAAATTGTTCTTATTCCCCTGTGCTTCTCCAATATGCTCCAAAAGCAGTCAGGAAACTCAGAGGAGCTTTTAAACATGCAATTCTGGCCAGTTTTCTGCTCAAACCTTTCAGTGATTTCCCTTCTCTCTTAGGACAAGGTCCACATTCCTTAATATGGCTCATGGACCCTGGAAACTGAAGCCCTGGCACCTGCCCACCTTCGTAGCCCACCTCTCTCCATTCTGCTGCAGCCACCCCGCCCATCTCTTGCTCCTAGAACAAGCTACCTCCCACTCAGTCTTCACAGGGTTATTTTTTTCTCCTTGGAATCATACTCTTCCACTCTGTTGCCTGGCTAGCTTAAGGCTAGCTTAAATGTTACTTCCTCAGGGAAGCTTTCTCTGAAGCTCTTTGTTCTCTTCCTTCCCAGTACTTAGCCATTTTGAAATTAAATAATTATCTGTGTAAGTATGTGTTTAACACCTCTCTCCCCAAAGGCCATCAATGCTATGGGCAGAGAATACTTGTAATTCTACCTCATGACTGCATTACTGCCACCTAGCACAGTGCTTTGCACATTGGAGAAACTCCAAAATTATTTATTGGATGAATGGATGAATGAATGAAAAAATGGGGTGCAAGTCAAGGATACAATCTTAGACCTAAAAACACGAATTTTAGCTATCACTGGATCTCTAGGTATTTATTTGCTGTAGAGAACATGTTTAACCTCTATAATAACCAAATACGTTGAGAGAGTCATTTGCCATCAGTGATCAATCTGGAGAGACATCTTGGGCAGTGAGCTGACGGAGCCTGCTGTGACCATGTTCCTGTTGAAAGCTTTTATCAGCAACTCAGATGAGGATGTTGGTGTACTGTTAATGAGACTGACAAAAAAAAAAGCTGGAGTGAGTGACATCATGTGTCCAAAAGGGACTCACTCCACAGGTTAGAAAGGTGGATCAAATAACAACAGGCAATTTAATAAGGGAAAATACAGATCATTGGACCTAGGTACCCCAAATCTAATTGAGCAAATACAAGAGAAAGGACCTTAAGAGCAAAACACGTGAAGTGCATGGACATTTTAACTGACTGCATGAGTCAGACGTGTGGCGTGCCTGCCAGAGATGCTGATTTGATGTTAGGCTCCTTTAATAGAAGCAGTGTGTGGAGAATGATCGAAGTCATGGAACTTCCCCCATCAGACCACCCTTGCGGTGCCATATCCAGTTCTGATATGCAGATGTTGGGGGCGGGGGTACAGACTGCTGCACACTACTGATACTTCCAAACCGTGTCACAGGAGAAAGAGTCGAAGGGCTGGGGATTCCTAGTTAATGAGGAGTAGAATTTGGTAGAATATATAGGGTTGTCAAGTAAAAGGCAAGGCCATTAGATTTATTCTCTTGTATATTGGAAGAGACACCCGGGGCCACCAGGGAAGTTACAGGGAAGTGTATCTCAGTTTAATGTGAGGAGCTGCCCAGCAAGGAGGTGTGCTCTGTTGGTTCCCCCTCTACTAAAGGAAATTACACTTCAAGAATTACACAGGAAAGTGCGAAATGAGCTGTGGGAAGCTCTCTCTGTCAGCTTAAGGGGGCCATCTCAAGGGAGAGTCCCTCCCTCTCTAGTGCATGTCTAGAACCTTGTGTAGTTTGGCCCTTTGGCATATTTGAAGTGCCAAACCAGAGAGAAATGTCCAGTTAAAAAATTGTAGAGATCTCATCCATTGTGTCTAGAATTTCCTGATCTAGCCTAACTCTAGAGAATAATCTATTTCTCTTTATTTTTGTCACATGGCCCACCATTAGAAGCAACAGAGTGGAGGCTGAAAGACCACTTGTTATAGAGGGAATTTGTGCCTGGGTAAAAATTGGACGAGCTGCTGTTAAGGTCCCTCATCACTGAGTTTCTGTTTTTCCAGTAGAAGGCAGAAGTAAGAGCTCTGTAGTTAGGGGGGAATTAAGAAAAGATGGGGGAAATGGCATAAAGAGCCTTTACCATATGTGATGAAATACAAGGAAACTTAGAATGATGATCATATTCTATAAGGCTGTTTTTCACAATTGTGGTGGTCAATAAATATGCTTAGGTACCCCACCCCAGGAGCACTGCAAGCCCTTGACCCCAGAAGACTGCAGAGAGATCATGGATGAGACACAGGAAGTTCCCCTTCTAGAGAGAAAAACAAAGTGCATCTCTTCCTGCTCATATCCCATTTTCTGTTATTCTCTTTGAATCTACTTGATGGAATTTATTTTCTATGAAGGGGTCAATAAAAGGTAACTGAAAAAGGATACATGGTCAACTAAAAATTATTTTTCTTTAGTTCTCTTTCTCTTCCTCTCTTCCTTGGCTTGGACCTGAAAACTTACTTTCAGGAAAAACAAACAAACAAACAAACAAAACACATGTAGCTAAGATTGTCCATCAACCTGTGTCAGAGGGTGGCATGCGAAATATTCTCATGAAAAGTTTAGCTCAGAATACACACATTTGATGATATCCATCACTAAAGGAAGCAAAGAGTTGTTCTCTCTGTTATGAAATAAATTCATTGATTAAAAGACTGCATTTTCCAAAAGAGTACACTTCAGACTAGAATTTGATATTGCTAAGCATACAGCCATAGCAATAGGAAAACTGACTTGAATTTTAAAACATAGGGATTTCAGAAATGCAGCCGGGCTTGACATTTATTAGCTGCCTATTTGCAAATAACGTAACTCGCCTATGCCTAAATTCCTTCATCTGTAAGGTAAGAATAATGATACGTACCTTGAATAGTTCTTACAAGTGTGAAATAAAGTGTACAGAGGCCCTGGCACAGCAAAAAAGCAAGCACTCAGTTAATAGGAGTCACTGACAGAGCTGGGGCCACACCATGGTCAGTCTTGCGGGATACAGAGCTGCGGCTGCCGGGAGCTGCAATTGGAGTGCACAGCTTAAATAGCATTAGCTTTGGGGAGTTGGAGAGAGATCTCCCTTAACTTCAGATCTTCACCAGGGAAGGACACATTAATTCCAGTCACTTCTTTGATGGATACCCTGATAATATAAAGGAAGTAACATCAGTTATTGAAAATGACTTGAATTAGGAGTTTTCTGGTTAAGTTTCATTAAACTTCCTACAAGTAACTTATGCACTTCTGTAATTACTTCTGTCTGGTCACTGGGTGTCACTTGGTACCAGCCTGCTGTTCTGAAGAAATGATGTGACCACAGTGTAGTAGGCAGTGGGTACTATTAGTGTACCCATCTATTATCAGTGCCCTTGCTTCCCTGAAAGAGCCAATGATGTTCAAGTACATCTAAGTGAGAGCAGTTTGAGAGAGTCAAACTCAAAGGTGACTTTTTGTTTTTGTTTTTTTTTTGTTTTTTTTTTTTTTGGTGGGTTTTTTTTTTTTTTTTAAACGTGTTATGTGCATGTCCCAGATAGGCCAGCTAGGAAAGAGGTAATATATGGTTGAATTATCTAAAGTGCTTAAGAAATGACCCTGATGGCATATCCACAAGGGCTAGGAAACAGAATTTATTTCTTGGTTTGGCATTTTGGCAGAAATTACTTGGCATTTGTCACTTGAAATATAAACAGAAGTTCTGATTTCTGTTCTCAAGAAAATACACTTGTCTCCTTACTTTCTCTGTGCTTACCCCTTGGTCCTCATTTTGTGTTAGAATTTGACAGGATAGGCTCAGTACTATGCATTTAGTTAATTTGGTGAGTTCACATACTCTCAATCCTCAGTTATTGAATAGTTCAAAGATGAATATTGCTGCAACTTGTTGAATATGCAACATACATCTTGAGTGGCATTTTATAACAAATGGTGATAATTTACTATTTACATAATACTTTGAAAGCATTTCAGATTAGCTTTTTATAAAAAAAAAAGATTTTTATTTATTTATTTATGAGAGAGAGAGAGAGGCAGAGACACAGGCAGAAAAAGAAGCAGGCCCCATGCAGGGAGCCTGACTGGTACTCCAGGATCACACCCTGGGCTGAAGGCAGGTGCTCAACTGCTGAGCCACCTGGGGGTCCCCAGATTAGCTGTTATTAATAATAAGTAGTTAAATATGTAAGTGAGCTTAGTGGGCAAGAGAAAAATAAAAATTTGATTTTTCCATGAAAAGGTTGAAACTCGGGAAGATAGAAAAATACACATGTGTATTTGTCTGTGTATACATATGTGGGACAAATACATGTCCCAAGAGACCTGACCGAAGGAAAATAATTGGACCAAAATTTAGGCTGCCCAGTGACCCTGGCTAAGGTTTCACTGGGGTCAGCGACCTGCTCCCACTCCCAGGGCTTTTGCGCAAAGACTGGAAGCTGTCAGCAGGCTGGGTTCTGAGAACATTCCTGCCCCGGGAAGGAAGGCTTGTGGTGAGCTCATGGGGCTTTCCAGCGCTGACCGCCTGCCTTGGCAACCAGGAGTAGCGAAACCTGGCCTTGAAGTTATCAAGCGCCTCTTCTAACATATCCGGCTCTAAGCAGAGGTCACTATTCGAAGGGTGACTCAAGTCCTGGGGTCAAGTGGAGATGACTGGAGGGGTCTACGAACAGATCCGGTCCTTCCAATAAGGGGACTGAGGGTAACATTAGAGTGTGTAGATTGGGAGGGTCCGTGGTTGGTTCTTCCTGGAGGAACTGCCTGGATGCCTCGTGGACCAGAGTGATGAGGGTGGATTACACTGGCTTCCATAATCCCGGGAAACGGGTTAAATCATGAGGTCTCATAAAGTGTGTGTGTGTGTGTGTGTGTGTGTGTGTGTGTCGGGGGGATACCGTGCAAGGGAGGAGGAAGTCATCGTTTCCCTGGTCCCCCCTGAGGGAGGAGGGCTCTCCGTGGCGCCGCCTCTCCTCCCCATCTCGCACTTCTCGTGGCTCAGACCGGGCCCCATCCACGTTCTCTGGCTCCGTCCCAGGCCCCCATCCGATCTCCCCCTCTGTTCAGACAACCACTCGTGCGGGACGGGGAGCTTCGGGGTTCGTTCCGGCCAGCTGCGCCGAGGTCGCTGCGGTCAGAGCGGGCGCGGGGAGGAGGAGGACCCCGGGCGCAGCCGTGGTGGGTGCGCCCTGCCAAGAAGGGCGGGGGCGCCGGAGCGCGCACGCGGAGGAGGGGAGGGAGGGGAGGGGAGGGGAGGGGAGGGGCGCGGGGAGCGGGTGGGGCGTGCGAGCGAGGGAGCCACGAGCGGAGGGAGCGCGCCCGCCGCCGCCGCCGCCCTCCTCCGGAGAGAGGCTGGAGTGAGGCTGTGCGAAGCGCCGCATTTCAATGAGAGCCGGCGGAGCCACCTCCCCGCGCTAGCGGCTGCAGCCCAGACGCCCGCGCCCCCGGCTGCTGCAGCCCGGCCTCGGCCCCGCCGCCCCGCCGCCCCGGCCGCGCCCCAGCCCGCGAGCACAGCACCAGGAGGCCGCCCCGAGCGCGGCCACGAAGACCCCGGCGGCGTCTCTCCGCGGACCGGTGCGTGGTTGGCCTCCGCTGGGAAGGGAGCTGCGGGCAGGGCCGCCGGGGACCCGCCGGGGACCCGCCGGGGGCTCGCGGCGCCCGCTTCTCCCGCAGCCGGCGGGCGCCGAGGAAGCCCGGGGCGTGGAGGGCAGGGCGGGCGCCCCTCGGCCGCCGCCGCCTCCCCGCCCGCCGTTCCTCGAAGGGCGCTGCCGGCCCTGGCCAGGCTGGCCTCGGCCGGGGCGGCGCGTGCGGGCGGCTCCGGGGCTGCTGGCACCTGCCTCTTTTGTCTGGTGCCACCGGCCTCGAACGGGAGCAGGGCGCGCGCCCCCCGCCCCCCGCCAGGCTGCTCGCCGCGTTGTTAGTGGAGGTGGAGCCCGGGGCGGAGGAGCTGGGCGAGGTGCTTGTCGTTGTCAGAACTGGCCACGGGGCGAGGACCCAGACTGCGCCTAGAAGGAGTGGCCGAGCCAGGCCTCTTATTGTGTGCGCTTCCCCGTGCGCCCGGGAGGGTGTGTGCCTGAAGATGGGGCGATCTGTGGTGGGGGCGGCCGCCGTGCGGGTGTTGCAAGTACATTTGCAGGGGCTCAAGTTCCTTCGGGGGCAGCGAGGCTGCCTCAGGTACAGATTGGTACCTGCAGTGCTCAAAGCGTGCGGAGAGGAAATGGCATTTTGCTCCTAGTGGGAGCGCATGCACAGCCCTGCATTGCCCCACAAAAGAGGCTGCTTTTGAAAACCAGGGTTGCGCGGAATCACTGCTGGATTCGGAGAGGAAATGCTTGTAAGAGGTAGAGCAAATGAAAGGTTTCATTCAAAGCGGCTCCCTCTCCGCACCTGTGACTGTGTGTCCACATTATGGTGCACACGCATTCAGCGGCCACACTGCAGGGTGTTCCGTGAATACGCTTTATGAATGTTCCCAAATAGATCACCTTTCCTCTGGAAAGGAAAGTAGGACAGTCTTTTGAGTATGAAATGTCATATGAAGGAGGGTCAGAAGGAATTTTAAGAGGGGTTATACATAGGAACATTATAAAAGATTGACACACATCCTGTGACGTGTCCAAGGTGGTGCATGCACTCTGAAGAGGTGTGTGTGTGTGTGTGTGTGTGTGCATGCTTCTTATTCCACGCCTGCCCATCCACGGGCATCCTGATCCCACTGGCAAAATATGTTTTGAGACTTTCAGGTCCAGCATCTAGTTAGATGTGGTCCTCTTTATGCCAAATTATTCTGTGTGTGTGTGTGTGTGTGTGTGTGTGCGCGCTCGCGCGTGCACGCGCGCACGCGCATGTATAAATCTCTGAAACAGGAACTCGTATCCTTATCTAGAGAAGGATGAACAGAGGTTCCTCAAAATGGTGAGAAATTCCACAGAAGACAATTAAGGATACTGATTTCTTGACATGGCAGTGTTTATAGAAAAATCTCTGATAAGAGCCAGGCCCCCTTCTTCCCTTCCCAAGTGTCTATAATCTCTTCGGTTAGGGTGATGTGGTTACCTTCTCGGTACCATGATGCATGTGTGGCTCAGACCCCTAGCCACCAATGGTCTGTAAATGTGTGTCTCTGTGCTTTAGGCGGTTTCCTGTGCAGAAAGCAAGAACCTGTGAATCTTCTTCAGGAGCTCGTGGTTCGAATGTATGACTAAGCCTACTGAAGAGCTGGGCCAGCCAAAGCAAGAGAAGGAACACCTATTTTGATGTTGCACATAATTGTTGGAACATTAGGGTGTATGGTGTGGTTTTTGACATTCATTTAGTGGTAGCTATAGCTTGGAAAATGATTTCACTTTGAGTGTGGTTTTTCTTTGTCACCAACATCATTGTTGACTTTTGGGCAGGCTCAGTGAAGAGAAGTAAAAGATGTACATGTCCTGGTTGAACATATGATCAAGTTGGAGGAAATACACAAATAAAACAAAATCAACTTTTGCCTATATTAAAATTGACTTTTTTTTCATTTGGCATAGAACTCTTGGTTCGAAAAGCCTGATTCCTCTAGGGAATTCCAACAGTTGCTAAATTATTTGGCTTTTGCTGATTGTGAATCGATAAAAGCCCTTCAGACTACATCAGCACTCTCTGGTGACACAATTGTGCCATCCTTTCCTATGGTCCTGCTTGTTGTCTCTTGGTTTATATAGATTTGGGAGGAAACCCCTAGGGTTGGAAGATTGATTACTGCCTTTAAAAGTAAAACAGGAGCTTCAAAAGCCAACCTGGCCTTTATAATATGCGAAGTTTGATGAGCTTAGTGAATTGCCATGAGTACTCCTCCCCCCCCCATCCCTTTTAGAAGACAAAAGAGCTTATTTCAAGAGGAGATGGATTTTTTAAAGTGGGAGCAGTTATGATACCAAGAGCAAAATTTTGGTGTCATTACTCAGTTTATAACTGCCTGAAGAACTAACTGGATATCAAATGATCTCTGTTTTGAAGTGTTACCCAACTTCAAAATCAATGAAACTGGTTCAAATCTACCTATGTGTGGTATAACTTTTTCTGAAAATGCAAATTTAGACTATTATGACTTAGTAAGAGACATGAGGTAGTTTTCGTGTTTGGAGGAAAAAATACACTAAACTAATAATCAGCCCAGGTTTGAATTGTACTCTGGCCCCCAGCAAGGTCAGCAGTAGAATAATGAGCAGGTGAAGATATTAGCCCCGGCACAGTCTGCAAATGGAACCTTCTGCAGTTAAGTGGTCTCCCCAGGTCACAGGGCTAGTTCAGAGTGAGGGCTTTAAAAACCCCTGTTTTCATGGGTGAAGGGGTCTAGAGGGTCTCAGGGGGTCTGGCCTCGAAGGCACAGTACATGGGGCAGAAAGGAGGGAGTGCCAACTTCAGAGTCATTTAGAGACAACTTAGGTTCAAATCCCAACTCCCTCAGTTAAGACTCCAGGACCCTGGATATAGCTCATACTTGCCTTCTGTCATGATACTATTACTGACCTCACTGCATTGTCCTGAGGTTTAGAAGGCAATTTTTAGCATCTAATACAACAGTTAATTGCTGAATACTAGTGTCAGGCACATCATAGACATTCAATAAACATGAGCTTTTTCCACTTCATTTCAGGGGTACACAATCTCTAGCACTGCTTTTAAACATGAATTTTTAGCCACTTTGATGGGACCAGACGTTAGTTAGTTAGGTCAAGGAAGTTAGTTAGTTAGTTAGTTAGTTAGTTAGAAGTCAAGTTAGTTAGTTAGGTCAAGGAAAGGTTGGGGAGGCTTGGCAGTACTTTTGGTGAGTTTGGACTGAGCTTCAGAAAGGCAACATCATTCATGTGGTGGGATTTGGGTGGCACTCATAAGATTCTTGCCCCAGATTTTCCATTTCCCTTATACTGTATTTCAACATGCCTGAAATTTTGTCATCAAAACGTCTTTCCTTTGAATGTTTTTAGATTGTCCTGTTAAAAATCCGATTCCCTTCAAGGGTCAACATCACAAGGCATTACCACCTAACCCCTTAGCAAGGATGAATAGACCCCACGGGTAGCTTGCTGATGACAGGGCTCCATAGAAAGTAAAATGGGGGCCCTGGGGGTGCAGGCATACCTTTCAGAAGGTTGTGAGATGAAAATCAGGCAGATTCATGAGGAACTTTCCTTACCAGAAGGGGGGAGATTCAATTCTTACTAGTTCTTTTTTTTTTTTTTTTTAATTCTTACTAGTTCTTTCTGTGACAGAGTCAAGAACAGAAAAGCAAGTTTTATTTATAAAAAACATGAATACTTATAACGTGCTAGACACTCTACCAAGTGTTTCGTGTATTAATACTCAATATTAATTATGAGGTACGTATGATTTGTATCCCTATGTGTAGTTGAGGAAGCGAGGCTTTAAAGATATTGATTCAGACTTGGTCCTGTGCTAGTTGTGTAACCCTGGGAAATATACTTGATCAACATCTCTAAGCCTCGATCCCCCGACTCGTGAAGTTAGAGTGGAAGGAAGGGCAGAGTCCTCCCAAGAAGTGACTTATCCTTTCTGCTCTTTTTCCTCTTCCTCCTCACCCTTTCTCTGCTTTTTTTTTTTTTTTTTTCTTTTTAAACCCAGTGTATCCAGGGCAGCCCCGGTGGCGCAGCGGTTTAGCGCCGCCTGCAGCCCGGGGTGTGATTCTGGAGACCCGGGATCGAGTCCCACGTGGGGCTCCCGGTGCATGGAGCCTGCTTCTCTCTCTGCCTGTGTCTCTGCCTCTCTTTCGCTCTCTCTGAATAAGTAAATAAATAAATCTTAAAAAAAAAAAAAACCCCAGTGTATCCAAAGCACTAAATATAAGCAAGTGAGTTATGATAAAATCCCTTTAAAAAAAAACTGCTGTTGAATATGGGAATACGTTGGAAAATCTTGAGTTGGTAGAACTTGGGGATTCCAGTGTGCTGTCTGTCTGAGCGCCTTCGCTCATTTGAAACCTGACTGTTGAGTGCGGACACCCTCTTCTGGGTTCCCGGCCCCCCCCGCTCGCATCGTCAGCCCTCAGCCCCGTGGTACCCTGCAGTCTTCTCTTCGCCTGCCACGGAGCGAGCGCGCTGCAGGGAGGTCTGGGCTTTGAGTCCAGCAAACCTGCGTGGGAGGTCTTGGTCAAACATTTCTCAGTTGTATGACTTGGAGAAATTTAGGAGAAATTTTTCTGTGCCTTGTTTTGTTCATCAGTAAGTAAGGATAACACTACGTTGAAAGATTTGTTGTGATTTAGAAATAACAGCTGTTCAAAGCCAGATACGCCTCATACGGTGTAGGTGGTCACTACGTAGGAGCCATTTCTACCCAAACTGGGGTTAATTAATAAGCAGGGGTTGCCTCTTCTGTCTCTTTGCTGTCTTCCTTCTCTTTCAACTAGACAACTCATATTAAATATATCATCAATTACAGCAGTATTTCTACCAGCTGCTCTTGAGCTGAGTCTTTCAAATCATGATCTTAAAATAACATCAGTATGTCTCTCTCTCTCTCTCTCTCTCTCTCTCTCTTTTCCTTCTGTGCCATATAGGTTCCACTTTAACTCCATCATGTCCTTCGGCAGAGACATGGAGCTGGAGCACTTTGATGAGCGGGATAAGGCTCAGAGATACAGCAGAGGGTCGCGGGTGAATGGGCTGCCCAGCCCAACGCACAGCGCCCACTGCAGCTTCTACCGAACCCGCACACTGCAGACCCTCAGTTCTGAGAAGAAGGCCAAGAAAGTTCGTTTCTATCGAAACGGAGATAGATACTTCAAAGGGATTGTGTATGCCATCTCCCCCGACCGCTTCCGATCATTTGAGGCCCTGCTGGCTGATTTGACCCGAACTCTGTCGGATAACGTGAATTTGCCCCAGGGAGTGAGAACAATCTACACCATTGATGGACTCAAGAAGATTTCCAGCCTGGACCAACTGGTGGAAGGTGAGCGCTAACTCCCAGGTGACCCTAGAGGATGCATTCTCGTGTTTCTACATTGTTCTAGGCACCTGCGCTTGATTGATCTCTAAGAGGTAGCATCCAGCCTGTGCCTGTGATCCTTATTGTTCACATTTTGGGAGTTCACTTTGTTTACTGTAGTTTAAAATGAAAAAAAGAAAAAAAACAACAACCCACTAATGGTATTAGGTCGGCCATCTTACAATAATGGACTGAGGGGAAAAATGGTCTTAATTCTCCAACATTCTCTGTTCCTTTTGTCATTCTCATGCTACATTTTCAAAGTCCCTTTTTATATCTGGAATCACATTGTTCATATTCATTTCTAGATGCAAATGAATTTCTGTTGTTATGATGTCTGAAATTACTTGAACTGAAAATAACTAATGGATCGTGAAATTTTTGAGTGTAAAGGAGCCTTATATAGGCATCAAACCCATTAATTCTGTCACTAGAGACTGAGGCCCAGAAAATTCGAGTGACACGTCTGTGGTTACATGGTAAGGTAGTGTTGATACTGGACTAAAAATTAGGTTTTCTGGCATTTCTTTCCAATATGGTTTCTCCTCTTAAGTTTAAAGGATTGTTGTCTTTCTGTGGAACTTGAAGTACAAAGGAGTTAATCTGTTCAGCTTACTGGTTTTCAAAGTCGAATCTGTGTTATTGATCATTATCTGTTTTAGATATTTCACGTGAAGTGGAACGGTTTGAGTCATGGATGAGGCCTAGTGTCTCGAGTAGCAGCGTAGGTAGACTTGCTTCAGCACCAACTCCAAGTGAACAGCACAGAGAGCCTCTAGTGACCTTAGAAATCATAAGCAAAGTAAAATGACTTGAAGAGAGATAATGGGTAAAATTCATGCTAAGGTGTAAAGGAGGTTGGCTGATCCTCTTTGGGGTGTAGGAGTTTCTAAGTCTGGTGCTAAGGTTATGAAGTAGCTCTCAGTGCAGAGGAGCATGGTAAAAGAAGTTTAGAGTTTTGAAAGTGTTTGACTTCACCCTGAGTTCATATTTACTCTAGACGTATTGCCAGGCCCTGTTGTCTTACTGGGTCCTGGAGGAATGCCAACCATGTAATGTCCTCCCTCTCTCCTGCAGGTAGCAGGAAGCATCCCTTTCAGGATCCCATGGAGTGTGGGGTTCCTCTGCCCTGACCACACACAGGCCAGCCCTCTTGTCCTCCTCTCGAACCAGAGTTTGTACGTGATTCAAGGCCAAGGGAGTCTCGTGTCTTTCTCCCATTTTCGTTCCCTTTATCCCTTGGCAGGGATGCCAGTCCGGTCACAGTATGACTGGACTTGAGAGGGTGTGGAGAGCCTGGGTTTGGTGTGTTGACTATGTGGGAATTCACATCTCTTTTCAAAGACTCGTCACCCTGCCAAGATGCCTGTAGACTTGGCCTTTTTCCTTCCTGTTCAGATGTTGGCACTTTCAGTAAATTAAAGGGGAAGAACAAACATGAAATAGCATCAGCTTTGATTTTGGTGCTCTGTCCTTTTCCTGACCTTGGAAAATACAGGGATAAAGAAAACATTTGGTGGGCTATTCTCAGGGATCTGAATAAGATGAAATGCAAAGTCAGGTGCATGATCATCACCAAACCATCCCTTGGAGGACTGATGGTAGTATAGACAGAATATGCCAGGATATCAACTCACATTGTCAGGCAGCCAGCCTTGGCTCCTCACTCTGTCCTAGAGTCACTTGTGTGGCATCTATGCAGTAGGGTGGTGTACTTCAGTCAGTTGTCCACCCAGAACTGCTCTTTACCGAGAAGTGGCCAGAGGTATTCCCTCGGTTCCTGTCCACAAGGGAGAGGGCAGGGCGTGAGGCGTGGGAAACAACAGTTCTTTACATACAAGGACCAACAAAATCATGGCATACTTGCCACCGTCTTCTTTGTTAGTTTTTAAACACAAAAGAATGCCTGCTCTAAGAGACTGCTGTCCTGGGATAATAGTGGTAGCTCACAGTTATGGAGCATGTGTCTTGTATATACGAATACATTTAATTCACACAATGACCCTAGCAGCTGGGTACTGTTAACATCCACATACCATGATGAGAAATATGAGGCACGGTGTGTTAAGTGATCTGCTCAAAGTCACACACCAAGAAATAGAAGTTAGGATTTGAACCCAGGAAGGCTGGTACCAGAGCTTGAGCTCATACCTGCCACTGATAAGATACCAAGTGGGGTATTCTTAGTGGCTTTTAAATGAAATATTGTATGAGATTATTCTTGAAAACAAATGTTTTTAACTTTGACTTAATTCCAGGAATTACAGCTACTGCACCTAGAAGCGTTTACCTTAATATTTTCATTTACCTCCAAATGGTTTTCTCTCCAGTCAATATAAAGCTGTTGCATATTGACTATTCTGATGTTAAAAAAATGACTTTTTGGAAAAAAAATTTTTTTCTGATTGAGTGAATGATAACTTTAGTATAGTGTATAAGTTCACATATTGGCTGCGTTTTTTTTTTTTTTAATCCAGTTTAAACAGTTTTTTTTCCTCATTTATAATTCTGACAGCATGCAGCTGCACTTAGTGTTGAAGTAGCTGGAAATTCATTTAGATTGGCCTCTTTGTCAATTACATTTTTGCTTAGTCTGTTAAAATGCAAACGGTTGCTTCATATTCATCATTAGGTTCATATCTCTCACTTTACATACTAATTTTATGTAAACGTCAATGCATGTTATTAGCTTCTCGTTTCCCCTTCCAATATGCTGATGTTTGAGTTTTAAATTAAATCCTTTTAGTGGATGCAGTGACAAGTGTATTTGACTTGCGATTGTTTTTTTTTAAGCTTGTTCTTTCTCACTTACCACAGACTAAAAATTCTGAATTACAATGACATATGTGAGTTTATTTATAACAGTCTCATGGTCACTTGCACTGTTTTGTTATTATTATCCACAGATTATTATGCCTAAATTTGGTTTAAGCACATTGACAGAGATGGCTCTTTGCCTCAAGTATAAATGTATGAGTGAGTGTGTATGTGTATGTGTACATATAACTGTATGTCTTTATGCATCTGTGTATAAACACACACACATGCACACGCATATGTAAGAGCAGACATTGGATAGCAGTTTTCATTTTTTGCTTTCAAAATGGCCTTAATACACTAGGAAAGCCAGATAATTAATAAGGAAAGTTGAATTGCAGTCCTATTTCTGCAAGTGGTTCACCTTGAGACTTGGCCTCATTTTACCAATATTGCCTCTTTTCCCCCAATTTTACGTTCTTTATGTTCCATTATAAGTGTGTAAATGTTGTGAAGGTAAATGAAGGAATAATATTTAAAACCTTTGAACTCTTAGGAGAAAGGTATAGTATGAATCCTAAGCATTGATTGATTGATTTTTTTCTTTATCAGATGCTCAAGCATCAGTAACATTGCGTTGGGGGTGAGCCATCCATGCTCCCTACTTTTTTTTTTTAAGATTTTTATTTATTTATTCATAGAGACACAGAGAGAGAATGAGGGGGCAGAGACACAGGCAGAGGGAGAAGCAGGCTCCATGCAGAGAGCCCGATGTGGGACTCGATCCAGGATCTCCAGGATCACGCCCTGGGCTGCAGGCAGCGCTAAACCGCTGCGCCACCGGGACTGCCCCATGCTCCCTCCTTTTAAATAGTCTTTATTTTTAGTGTAGTTTTAGGTTCAGAGCAAAATTGAGCCGAAGGTACAGAGATTTCCCATATATTCCCTTCCTCAACACATGAATACCCTCTCCTATTGTCATCAGTGTGGTGGGGCGTTATAATTGATGAATCTACATTGACACATCATTATCACCAAAAGTCCATAATTTACATTAGGGTTCACTCTTGGTGTTGTATGTTTTGTGGGTTTTGACAGCGATGTAAAGACACGTAGGCACCATTGCAGTATCATCCAGAATACTTTCACTGCCCTAAAAATCCTCTGTGCTCTGTCTTTTCATCCCTTCCTAAGCCCTGGTAACCATTAGTATATTTGGTGTCTTCAATAGGCATTCTTTTAACATCTTGTGTGAATGTGGATAGAAGAGGGCCAGGGCATTTCCTGTAGACGTTAACATAAATACTATTCGGATATGTTGTCTTCTGGATATAAATAAGTTAATTTGCACATCAATTCTTTTTTTTTAAGATTTTATTTATTCATGAGAGACACAGAGAGAGAAAAGAGAGAGAGGCAGAGACACAGGCAGAGGGGGAAGCAGGCTCCATGCAGGGAGCCCGATGTGGGACTCGATCCCGGGACTCCAGGATCACACCCTGGGCCAAAGGCATCAGATGCTCAACCACTGAGCCACCCAGGTGTCCCTGCACATCAATTCTGTACGTATTAGAAATGAGTCCCCTTCTTTCTCAGCTCTCACGCACCTTGACCCCTCACTTCATGGACGCTGTCTGACTCTGGAGCTGGAGTGTCAGGGCTGTTCCCAAGTCTCTGAAAAGAGTCAGCCTCTCAGGAGCAAGCCCACACTTTACCCCACAGTTAGGGAAGCTCTAACCACTACTTCTGGTCACCCAGCTCTCCTGGCAATTTTTCTTTCCCTTGATATGGTGTCATTGATATCTTTCTCTAATTCACTAGCTTCTTCTATGCCTCTCTCTGCTATATGAAGATTTTTAAATTAATTCTGGATGGCTCTAAAGCATACTCTCTCGAAAATCCCCCTCCAGCAAACAGTTTTACTAGTGTTGTTGTTGTTTTTGTTTTTGAGTATCGTCTCAGAGGTACCAGTGCATATTGAGGATGTACATATCATTTGCCCAGAGGGTAACTTACTGTATTCACAGTTCCGTACCTTGCTTTGTGCACCTAACAATACATATTATACATCTAGGAATGCTGTGTCCTTTTTACTGACTTCATAGTATTCCTTTATACAAATGTACCCTAATTTATTTGGCTAGTCTTTTATTGAGGAGCTTTTATTCGTAGGTTATGACCAATCCTTTATTAGACACAATTTTGCAGTAAATATCTTTGGATTTTAGTTTTCTACCCATGTAGGAGAGCCTTTGTAGGACAAATTCCTAGAAGTAATACTTCAGAATAAAGAGCTATAAGTGTTAAACTCTTACGAGCTATTGCAAATCTTCAAATCTTCATAGATGTAGGACCAGTTTACACTCCCATCAGTAACATACGAGACTGGCTGTTTTCCTGTGTCCTCAAGACAATGTTTTATCTAATATTTTGCTACTTGCCCACCGATTATGAAAAGAAAGGCATATGTCTCCTCATAGTTTTAATTTTCATCTTTTTATATAATTTAAAATGCCTTTGCATTTCTATTTCTATGTGTTGTTTCTTCATAGATTTTGACTTTTTTTTTTTTTTAACCAGGTTGGGGTCTTTTTAAATTAACTCGTAGGATTTTTTTTTCTTTTAAAGATATTAGCCCTTTGGGATATTAATTGAAAGTATTTTTCGGGCAGCCCCGGTGGCACAGCGGTTTAGCGGTTTAGCGCCACCTGCATCCCGGGGTGTGATCCGGGTCTCCAGGATCACACCCCGGGATAGAGTCCCACGTCGGGCTTCCTGCATGGAGCCTGCTTCTCCCTCTGCCTCTCTCCCTCTCTCTCTCTCTCTCTCTCTCTCTCTCTCTGAATAAAAAAAAAATCATTAAAAAATAAAATAAAATAAAATATTTTTTAAAAAAGAAAGTATTTTTCCTGGATTGTCCTTGATTTAGTGATGTTGGTCATTATGTTTTTTGCCATGCAGATTGACAAAAATGGAAATAATCGAATGTATCAGCCTTTTCATTTATGGCATGATTTTCATGCTTCTTCGGTTGTACTCTAATGATAAAGCTGTTTCCTTCATTTTCTTCTACTATTTTTATGTTTTCATTTCAAAAAATATGCTAATGGCTGTCATATTAGTACAGTGTGTGATATAGGGGTTCAATTTAACCTTTTTCTAGGCTGCATCCTCATTTAAAAAACTTTTTATTTTGAAATTAATGTGGACTTACTAGAAGTGTCATAAAGATAAAGAGTTCTCATGTGTCCTTCTCAGAACAGAATAGCATACATAACCATGGTACAATGATCAAAAATGAAAGTTATCTTTGGAACAATGCTAACCTAAACCATAGGCTTTTTCCAACTTTCACCCATTTTTTCAGCTTTCACCAATATTTTCAAAAACAGGTTTCAGCATCATACGTCGCGTTCAGCTGTCACATCTTCTTCATCCCTGCCAAGCAGTGACCATTCTTCCATCTTTCCTTGTCTCTGATGACTTGGCCATTTTGAAGATTACTGGTTACTTATTTTGTAGAATGCCCTTCAATTTGGATGTAGCTGATGATTAGATTAAAGTTATGCATTTGTGTCAAGAATTCCGCAGAAAGGATGCTGTGTTTCTTGCAATGCATCGTTTTGGGGTATAGGATGTTGCTGTGTCTCATTACTGGTGAGATTAATTATGACCAGTTGGTGAGGATGATGTCTGTCTGCCAGTCACCTTGACTCTGAAGTTACTACAGTTTGAGGCTATGTGAATATCTTTTTTTCCTCCAACTTTTGTCCATGAATTTTGGCATAACAGCAGTTGTTACAGGTGCTGTTCAAATGGTGAATTTCTGTTTCCCTCTTTGTTTGTCTCACCCTTAAACATAGATGTCCTCTGCTTTCTTTTTTTTTTTTTTTAAGACCTTATTTATTTATTCATAGAGACACACACAGAGAGAGAGAGAGAGAGAGAGAGAGAGAGAGAGAGAGAGAGGCAGAGACACAGGCAGAGGGAGAAGCAGGCTCCATGCATAGAGCCTGACGTGGGACTTGATCCAGGGTCTCCAGGATCACACCCTGGGCTGTAGGCGGCGCTAAACCGCTGTGCCACTGAGGCTGCCCTGTCCTCTACTTTCCTGTCTTTGCATCTACTGTGATGTCACCACCTCTTATTTTAACTACTCTTTTAAGGCCCATTTCTTCCAAATAGTAAGAAAACTAATCTTCTTCACTTCTATCAACTGGATCTATTTAACTGATACTCTAGTCCTTAGTCCTTTCAAACTCAACCTGCATAAATATGACCTTGTCCTTTTCCACTCCCCAGAACTCATTCCTCTTCTCATATTCTGGATCTTGTTAAATGGTGTCACCATCTAACTTAGCATCCCCCTTGACCTCTCTTTCTCTTCACCTGTCAAATCCAAGCTGTCACTGAACTCTGTTGATCCTGCTTAAGACATTTCTTCAACTTGTCTTCTTCACCATCAGGGTATTCAAGTTCTCATCACTGTTTTAACAATATTACAATTTTTACTGCAGGGGCGAAAAATTTTTAGATAGTGAGCATTGTAGAAAATTTGAAAGATGCAAAACCGTTTTAAAAAAGTAAATAATAATTCTTCATACTCCTACCACTTGAGTCTTGTAGTCTCTTCCCTGCACTATTGCAACAGACTCATAAGCTAAAAATACATATCTTAGTTTCTCTTTTGCAATTTGTTTTTCTCTTCTTTATGGAATCTGTATTTGTCCCTGCTTTTCCATTCCATAGCTTCTCTTAAGTCAGATCATTTAGGACACACATGTGTCCCAGGCAGTAATCTTTAAACCACTTTTCCTGCCTATAAACCTGGCCATAGACAAACCACTTTGTGCCATACCTTTGCTTCATAATGGCTCTCCACTTAGTTATAGAACACAACCCACAGTCTTTAAGGGATTTCTTCTCAGTGACCCTGCTCCTGACCCTTCCCTCTGTCCGTGTCTCCTATTACCCATTGATACACTTGGCAGTGAGCTCGGCTGCGGTCTTTGCTTGCGTTCTCTTATCTCCAGGGTTCCCTTCTCTCCTGCAACGGTGGTAAGATGGTGCTCTCCTGAGGGTACACAATGTTATGGTTAAGTTATGGCTCTGGATTCAGATCATTTGCATTGAATCCTGGCTCCACCTTTGCCTATCTCTCTGACCCTCATTGTGCCCTGTGATAAGTGGTGTGTTACTACTTAGCTCATAGGGTTGTGTTGAAGATTATAGGTTAAATAGCATGGGTTAGAACAAGATCTGCTACATAGCAGACATTCATTCACATGACCTCTTCTGCCAATGGCATCTCCATGCTCATCCTTCAGCCTATAGATACATAAATCTCCCACAATCTAAAAAATTCTTGCCTTGGTCTTTCTGATCTCTCAAACTCAGAGGTCTTCTGATAAGAAATATCTGCATCTGCTGTCTATATTTGCTCAGCTTCCAATCATACTTCAACTCCTTGATTAGCATCATGACACTGTAATATACTTCTTTATTTTATATCAAAGTCTCTGGGAGTCAGGGAGCCACTGGGGTCCTCACCACCTAACATAATGATTGTAGGTACTCAATAAATATTATGAGAAGAAAGAGGAAAGATAATGAATGAATGGATCAGTGAGTGAATGAGAGCCGGCATCACTACCCAACTGAAGTGGCCATTATAGGACCACATGTGGCCTTTTAGTGTCCAGACCTGTGATCTCTTAGGAATCCTTATTCTCGATGTTATCCCCGGAGCATTGGATGCTGATGTCTGGATCTTTTACATCACACATTCACCACCTTTCGGTCCATGGCTCCAGGCACCTGATTTCTCTTCATTCTCTTCAGTGGCTCCTCCATCTCTGGGCACCCTTTAGAGACCAGTGTTGCCCTGGATTTCTTCTTGTGCAGCTGGGCGTGGTCTCCCAGAGTGTTCTGTTTCTGCAGCTGCCGTGTGCATCGCCCTCCAAACTCCAGGCTTATATTTCTAAGTGCTTGCTGGAAATCTCCAACTAGTTGGCTCCTAGGAACTTCAAATTTAGTATGTGCACAACCAAATTAATTTCTTTCCTTACCATCAAATCCAAACTTGATTCCCTTCTTATTTTACTTATTGTGGTATATGGGAAGTCCACCAAAATGAAAGTTCTAATGTCATCATTTCATTTTCATCATTTTGACTCAGATTCCCTTGGGTCCTGCATCCAGACAGTTGCCACCTCTACCATCGAGGCAACTGATTTTATCTGCCAACTACTCTTCGGAGGACCCACTCCTCTCTTCCCCTAGTGCAGATGCGTCAAGTCCGTCTCCTCTCCTATCCTGTTGTGGTAGCTTTCTCCACTTCTCTCTTCCCATGTCCTACCTTGAGCATCCCCTTTACACTGAAGCCAGTGTGAGCTTTCTGAAACCTGGGTCCGATCATGCATAAAAACTTTGACCTTGTTTCCTACTACAGTATTACTCTAACTTGTTTGTCCATGGAACCTTTTTTTTTAATTATTTTTTAATTTATTTATGATAGTCACAGAGAGAGGGAGAGAAAGAGAGACAGGCAGAGGGAGAAGCAGGCTCCATGCACCAGGAGCCCGATGTGGGATTCGATCCCGGATCTCCAGGATCGCGCCCTGGGCCAAAGGCAGGCGCCAAACCGCTGCGCCACCCAGGGATCCCTATGGAACCATTTTTATTTTATTTTTTTGAGAAAGATGTACTAATATCTCACAGACTATCTCCTTACTGTACTGTGTAGTAGAACATCTTATTATCTTATTTTTATCTGAAATGCTGTCCTCTTTCTTTTCTGCTAGTGAAAAATCTTACCCTCACTTCCAAGGCCAGTGTGAATCCCATTTCTTCTTTATCGATTGCTCAGCGGGAAGTGGGAAGTGATTTCTTTCTCTTCTGAGTTAGGGTTGCCTGGACCACTTATTTAGCAATTATCACTTACTGCCTTGTGTGAAATCCTTTCATATACACATCTTGCTTTCTAAGCTCTTTTGAAGACAAGTTCATGACTTAGGATTCTTTTCACTCTCCAGACTGGCAAATTCAGATTTTGTATTTACCATTGAAGATTTAGGAGGGTGTATTTAATTTTTAGTTTTCATGGCTAACACTGTACATACTTTTTGTAATTTTGTTATTTGTTATTCTGTTAGTTCTTAAGAGAAGTTCTTAATGATGAGAATATAAAATTTCATGATTCCAAATAAGTTGCTTTCAAAAAAGGTTGTTATCAATTTATAACATCCTTAGTAGTATTTTCTATTTTCTATGTGTTTTGTTTTTATCGTTTGTCATATATTTTAGTATCTTGTATTTTTGTAAATTATAATAAGCTTTGCACATTATAGTAACCCATTATTCTGTATAGATCTTCAGTCTGTTTTCCCATTTTAGTTTTAGTTTCTCTACTTTTCAATTATATCACTTTTAAATGTAAAATTTTAGCTCTCTCAATTTTTTTCTTTATGTTATTTTTCTGTTGCTTTAGGTTTAAGAACTTGACATTTTCCACAGGCCTGACATACACATTCAAATTTTATTTTCTGTAAGCTTATTTTTATGTGCTATTATATTATGAAAGACTTCCATGGAAGAATGACCCAGAGTACTTTGAGGAATCTTTTCTCTTGACTCTAATGGCACTATCAAAATCATCTTCTTAAATCAGTGCCTTTTAGATAGATTATGAAATGTTGCTGCGTGTATATGAGATAAGATCATAAAATATAATATCCAGAAGGCACTTTATATTTTATTCTGTAAATAATGTCTTCATGTAGTTTTAGTCAGTGTATTTTCAGAGGTGTCAATATATATTTGAGTTTTTCCCAGATTTTACTATAATTCACAATAGTAAAGTTTAATTGCTAGAATTTTTTTTAATTGCTAGAAATTTTTAATGAGAAATTTTATTCTCTGGAAAAATAAAATTTTTATAGGTATCTCTAACTTAAGATATTTTTGAATATGCCACATTTGGAACCTAAAGAACTCCTAGAGGGGATAGCAACCAGAGATTAGGCCATTTTCAGACTGAGGTCAAGTGATACTACATATGATATTTACAGGTCCCACCATGAACCAGTGAAAACGTTCCAGCAGTAAGGGGAAATAGAGCAAACTTCTAGAATCTCCTAATATGGGGTCTTGTGGAGGCATACCTTCTAACTCATTCATCACAGGCCTGGTCAACCAGGAAACTGCTACCACATTGCTGGAAGTTTTTAGTAGTGACTTAGATAATTTCTTTTAAATGGAAATCCTTTAATTTCATAATGGAAGCTGATGGCCAAGTAGAATTAATTCTACAGATTTTTAAATAATGAACTTTGTTAGAGAACATTTATTTCCATACTTTATTTTTTTATTTCCATACTTTAAATAACAGCAATATAGTTAGTTTACAAATGCATATGTGATTTTTTTGAAAACAAAACAAAATATAGAACCTTAAATATCTTAAAAATAATCTAATATGCTTGCACAGAAATCATTCCATTTCCCCAAGATCCCAAAAAATGCCTAAAGCTTTCAGGGAAGAAATTGGGATATTCTCTTTATTTCCTTACTTTTTTTTTCTTTTAACTATATCATTTTCTTTATCTTTATCTCTAGTTAAAAGCAAATATTAGTTTTTTGGCTCTGTAAATGCCATAGCAATTCAGACAGATGCTGCTTCTGCAACTCTTGCTATTTGTTGGGGTGTCTTGGACACCCAGAATATTAAATTTCAAGTTGAGGATCAGTCTTTTTTTAAAATATTTTATTTTTTTAAAGATTTTATTTATTTATTCATAGAGACACAGAGAAAGAGAGAGGCAGAAACACAGGCAGAGGGAGAAGCAGGCTCCATGCAGGGAACCTGATGTGAGACTCCATCCCAGGGTCTCCAGGATCACACCCTGGGCTGCAGGCGGCGCTAAACCACTGCGCCACCAGGGCTGCCCTAAAGATTTTATTTATTTATTCATGAGAGATACAGAGAGAGAGGCAGAGACATTGGCAGACGGAGAAGCAGGCTTCCTGCGGGGGAACCTAATGTGGGCTTGATCCCGAACTCTGGGATCACCCCCTGCGCCAAAGGCAGACACTCAACCACTGAGCCACTGCCCTGAGGATCAGTCTTAACACAAAGATTTTGGCCTTGAATAAACTGGAACAAAACTAACAGTATGATAACCAACCAGCAAATCATTATGTTTGGTAATTCCCAGCTCAATGTGTAAATAGATTGTTATACTGTTTCCTTTAAACCGTGTATGATCTTTGCCTTCTTTGCATTCTTGGTTAAGCTTCACCTATAGTAAATAATCCCAAACTTTCAAAGCAAATTTGGGGTTATAAAATTCTAGTCACTAATTCCACTCTGTATGTGGGGTTTTCACCATACATCCACCAGTCAAATCCAGGTTGTCACCTGTGCTTGTGATGGATTGGATAATATAAGAAGTTCCCATGACTGCCTCCTTTGGTTCAATTAATTTGCTAGAGTGGCTCACAGAACTCCTTCTTTACTGGATAACCAGTTTATTACAAATTTTATAATTTAGGAACAGCCAGATGGAAGAGATAAAAAGGGCAAGGATTGGGGATAGGGCTTGGAGCTTCCATGCTCTCTCTGAGCTCACCACTCCCACTGAATTTTCATGTGTTCAACAGCTAGAAGCTCTCTGAACCCTGTCCCTTAGGGATTTTTTTACGGACGCTTCATTACATAGGCACGATTGATTAAATCACTGGATTTAACTAGTATTCTTTATCTCCTCCCCAAGATCGGGGAGGTGGGACTGCAATTTCCTACCCTCTCATCACTCAGTTGGTTCTCCTGGCCTATGGCCCACATCCTTAGGTGTTTTCTCAGTCTCCTCAGTAACATGAACTAAGATGTGGTTGAAAGGGGCTTGAGTATGCATGTCAAGATGTCTTTATTGCTCTAATTACTTAGGAAGTTCCAAAGGTTTTAGCATTCCTGTGCCAGAAATAGTTTGAAGACCAAGTATATATTTTTTACTACAAATCACAACATCAGACCGTTTTGCTCAAATATACTTTGGTTTTTTTAAATTAACTTTTATTTTATTGTTGCAATATAAATCACACCATAAAACTTTGGGATGATTTAGTGTGTATAAGAAGTTTATTATAGTAATTCTAAGTTTTACTTTATTTTTTATTTTTTCAATGACCTTTAATACCCCTTCCTCTGTCAGGGCTTGACTGCAACTAATTGATGATTCTCTAATAAAAAATATAATAAATCTCTTAAGTCTTGGCCCCATTTAGGGAGAGATTAAACACTGGATACCGAGCTATTTGATCAAATTAAGACTATGTGTTCTTTCCATTCAGAACAATTACATTTGCTGGTTTTTAGTTGTCAAAGATATCAGCACATTAATTGAAGAGTTGTTTCCTAACAAAATCAGAGACTAAATCAACTTTGAGTTAAGATAAGGCAGGATCTTTAATAGTGGGTAGAAATTCAGAATGATTATTAAAAGAAAGTTGTCAAAATATGGGTCAAATAAGTCTTTAATGTAAATCTATTTGCATAATTTAATAGAAGCTTTTTAGCGTAAGGAAACCCATCTTGTCTTATTGAATTCGTGGAGTGTCATAGATTCAAAATGGCAGTACTGAGTGGTGTGTGATCTTGGGTTTGGTGGCCAGCTCTGCCACCAAAGTGCTGAAAGTGCTGGTACTTTTCCTTATACCACAAGTTCACTCTCTCTTTTTTTTTTTTTTTTTTTTTTTTTTAAGTTCACTCTTTATTGGAGTCTCACACCCTTCCCCAAGATTCTGTTGCAATTTTTGAATCTGGTAAACCAGGCAGAGGAGCCACAAAGTACCAGCACAGATTTAACCTAAGTTTCTTCCCATCATTGTTGCTTGAACCACATCAGCATTATCTTGTCAAAGCTGTCATGCTTAAAGGTTTTTTCAGTGTTCTTTAAGAAGATATAAAAAAAGTGTTTATTTTCTTTTTCAACAAATCCACTCCACATTGTTAATATGAGTACTTTACAGTTTCTCCCTTTTCTAATTATATATATATATGTATATATGTGTATATATATGTATATATATGTGTATATATATATATTTAAAGTTAAAAATTTTCTTTGTTGTTGGAGTGTAAACCACTCATTTTGTTTTGATATCAATTATTAGCTTAGCATATAGACTTACAAATAATCAGACCCTTGCATATCTCTGATTAGCACGGAATTCTGACAGACTGGTTTTGCCTGTTCTATTTGGGCTGTGTGTGCCTAGTTAAGCAACATTTCCGGGGATCCTTTTATTGAGATGGACCCAAAATGACGTCTGTTGGTAACTAGTTAGAAACAATGAACACTTTATAATGTAAGACCTACTCACTGATTTCTAGTAATTTTGTTTTTAAGTTTTCCTTTCAGGCTTATTGCACAATCAGGGTAATGCAGCCTTAGAGGGGGTTTTCACTTGTGTAGCAGTTTTGTATTTGAGATTACTCTGGCCTATTTTCTAATTTGATCTTCACAAAAACCTGGTGAGATTAGTGGCCACTGGAATAGACTACGTCTGATGGATGAATAAACTACCACTGAGAAGACTAAGGGACTTGCCCAAGGTCACATGCTTGGAGAGGCCAGAGCTCAGACTTCCATTTCTCTCATGGTCTCTCCACAAAGCCCTCAGAAGCACCATTGTTGTTGTGACCTCCATGCATATATTTTTGATATCTATATAAATCATGAGAAAAGCATAGTTGGGACCAGTAATAATCTACGAGGTGAACAGAAAAGGAGTTTACTACATTTACTTTTTGTACACATTAGAGTGAATTCTAGAAGCATGTACAGAGTAAATGTTTGATAACATGTATAACTGTGCTTTTCTATTTTTAAAACCCTGGTTCAGTTATTTTTACGTGAATACTGTGGCCTTGGACGCTTGGACTATTAATTTAAAAATAGGACAAGGATTTAGATAAAAGTAAATGGGCTGTGTAGGATTAGTCCTAGGTCACTTTACCTGCAATTATGAAAGCTTTTTCTCATTTAACTATTCCCTGTTACAAAGACTTACTAACCCACAGAAAAACCATTATAAAACTCTTCAAAATGTGTTGACCTAACTTTATGAAATATATATAGATGGGATCATTTATTTTAGGATTTATCATCACCTGGTACATGTGTTACTTTCTTTTTTGTGTGAGCCACATCTTCTTAATAGTCTGATATTTTCATTAGATGATTCTCTGTTAAGGAGTCATTTTTTAAAAATCTGATTTAATTAATTATTATTTTTCTTTTTTTTTTAAATTGGCTTTTTTTGGGTATAATTGACAGAATTTTAAGATGTTTAAAGCATACTTCATGTCGATTTGATATATTTGTATATTGTGAAAGATTCCCCCCATCTGGTTAATTAGCACATTCATTAACTCATATATTTATCTTTTTTTGCGAGAACATTTAAGTTCTACTCTCATAGCAAACTTCAGTTATACCACAGTGTTATAACCTATCATCACCATGTTATTCATTACAGCCTCAAGCCTTATTCATCTTATGTAACTACATCTATTTTAGAGTCAGTTTCTGAAGCTAGTTTATAAGTTAACCATTCTCAAAACCTTTTATCTATAAACAGATATGAATTGGCTTCCTACTGTATGTGGATCACTGGGTTTGGCCCAGTGTTGACAGGAGGAAAGGTAGCCTGGTTATGTTGCTGGACTCAGGTCGTGGGACCCAGGAACAGTAGGAACGAGGCTGGACCCAGTAGTTAAAAGCACAGGCAAGGTTTTATTGGGGGCACCAGCTGCAGCTGAAGGGACACACAGTCGGGACAAAGGTCTCAGACTGACTCCCTGAACAACAGCCAGCAAAGGTTTTACAGCAGCCTTGTTAGGGAAGGAGCCCTATTTAAGCCTGTAAGGGAGGGAACTATGCAGAACTGGGTACACAGGTGCAGTTGACAGACCAACCTGATTCAAACATCATGTTTCATTTGCATGTTAAGTCTCCACCTCCGGATGTGAGTTTTAGCATTGTAATGAGGGAAAGGTAACTTGGTCACACCATGGTCCATCTGCGCAGCCCTGATTTAGGGATTAAACTCGAACTAGTCTGGGGGGTTTGGGTGGCCAGTGCTCTCTCCAGGCAGTCATTATTGCTTGAAGGGTAGTTTGGTTTCCTTCAGAGAATGCTATACCCCTTGGGTCTTTTACCTGATTAAGAGACAAACTGGAGAGAAGAGCTTAAGGAATAATGTGGGACCTAGGTTGGTGGGTTCAGCAGGTGAGCAGCAGAGGTCAATTCTTGGAGTCTAGCTGGTGATGGTTATTTTGCTTGCTTCTGGAGTTTTACTTGATTTTACAAAATGTTCAGCACACACTCCCATCAAACCAATAAATTACATAGCCTTTTTTTTTTTTTTTTAGATTTTAAAATTTAAGTATAGTTGACACACAGTGTTATATTAGCTTCAGGTATACAACATAGTGATTCAACTCTATACATTATGCTGTGCTCACCATCACTGTAGCTACTACCATTTATCATCAGTGCAATGAATTATAGAGCTATTTTAAGAAGCTGTTTTCTGATCCACTTTTTTTTCCAGTTATGTTATTTACATTATTACTACATGTAGGTACCTCTGATTTTGAAGTTTTTTTGCAAATATAAATACACCCAAATCCCAGAGGATACTGTTTTTTGAATCCAATTTATTTCTGAGGTCTATTCACTATCAGTATTTCTGCCAGAAAAAGCCTTTGGAAAATGAAGAAAGGGAAGAATGATGATTTTTTTTTTCTCCTCTGGAATATCAGTTTATTGTTGACAGAGCCAGATTAGGAGTAAAAAAAATTCTTTCTTTTCATTAAGTGTTAATCATGCTTCCTTTGTTTAAAAAGTCCCAACTAGCTCACACTTCTAGTATAAAAGGAAGAAACCAAAAGACTAGGAAAAAGGAAATGCATTTGCCTTAGTGTAAACTTAAATACATTTCTCTCTTTCTCAGGAGAGAGCTATGTGTGTGGCTCAATAGAGCCCTTCAAGAAACTGGAGTACACCAAGAATGTGAATCCCAACTGGTCGGTGAATGTCAAGACCACCTCTGCTTCCCGGGCCGTGTCCTCACTGGCTACTGCCAAAGGGAGCCCTTCGGAGGTGCGGGAGAATAAGGATTTCATTCGGCCCAAGCTGGTCACCATTATCAGAAGTGGGGTGAAGCCACGAAAAGCTGTCAGGATTCTGCTGAACAAGAAAACCGCACATTCCTTTGAGCAGGTTCTCACTGACATAACTGATGCGATCAAGCTGGACTCGGGAGTGGTAAAGCGCCTGTATACCCTAGATGGGAAACAGGTAAGACAGGGTTGTGGGAGGATTTTGACTTTACAGGAAAGAACCAGGGAGTTGGGGAATCTATGTGGTTTTGTGGGAGTGGGTGGGTAGGGGAGGAAATCTGACACATGCATTTTACTGCAGTTGAGGGAGTTGGATCATTTGGTCAACAAATATATAACTGGTGGCCTCAAACCAGACCAAGGATGGAGGTAGACAAGATTAATCATAGGAATCAAGTAGATTACCTTGCTCTAATGCTTAAAAGATTACTCAGAGATTTCTGTTTTCTTTTTTCAGTTATTAATTGCTTAACATAAAGGTGCTTTTCTACCATCTGTTTCAATTTTTTTTTTTTTTGTAGTGCTATCTTATAGCCTTGAGTGTGGGTGGCTGAGATAGATGTAAGCTCTGATCATTAGAGAAAAACCTCATTTCCTTTCTTTGGCCTAAATAATACTCTGTGTCTCAGTAATGTTCACTAGTGAGATTTTTTGAATTTTATAGATTTTTAAGTACATATCAAAGGAATGAAATATTTCCAACTAAATGGCTTTAAGAGGCATATTCTGAAATATATACATGTATTGAAAATATAATTGCAGAATTAACGGAAGAGGGGGGTGTTTCTTTAGCTATGGAATGGACATCAGTTGACTTGGATGAGAGGACATCTAAATGTGAGTTGCTCAGGTGAACTTCAAGGGAAGTCTTGCATAGACTTTTGTAAAAGCTTGCCAGAACTGAATAGTGAGCTGAATATATATATATACTTACTGGTCATTCAGAGTTTATCAGCATCTTTTTGTTTAAGATGATAGTTTTTAGCATACTATCTTTGCTTCAAATTTAGTGTTTAATATGGTTTTTAAAAAATTATCTTGAGAGATAATTTGTATGTAGAGTGCATATTATAAATAAAAACTAGATTCATATATTAATGGTTAATCTTTTAAAAAATAAAAGGTTAATCTTTATTAAATAGAAGTCAAGTTCTTGAAGGGTAACACACATTCAAATTTTATGAATTAGAAATAGATGCAATTACTAGAAAGAGTGTTAGTCATGAAAGAATTTCTCCCATAGGGATCCATTCAAATGCTCTAAATTACAAAATTCATTAGGAAAGAAGGATTATCTGCCAGTTGTTCATTTATATTCACCAGTCTTCTGCTTGTCTCATAAAACTTGTCCCCTTTAAGTGTAATATGGATAAGAATTCTGAGGGATGAAATTCTCAATCTTCTAGATCTAAGAGGGGATAGCCTGAATGTCATTGGTCAAAAAATCCTTGCTAGCTTGTGAATTATAGCAACATAACATGGCAGGGCTCACATTTAAACATTTGAGACCTTCAGTGTTTCCTTTGGTAGTGAGTCACTCAACCATTTTGTAGTTCTGCATTTTTGTATGTTGGATTTTCCCAAGATGAGAGCTTACCTATTTTTACAAAAAGTACAATGTACAACAACAAATACAAATTGATATATCTTCTTCCTCCCCCTTCACTTCAGAATTTTGGGGATTCCTAATTGGGTGATTCTGAAAATGAGCTTTAACACGTTAGCTAAACTCTGCCGTTAACTCATCATTTGTTTATTCCAAGAATGAATTCCTAGATTAAGTACTCTGATGTTCTCAATAGTTTTCTTCCTTTTAGGAATTTACTAGTGTAAATTTTATAGTGTATTTTATAATTGCTGTTTTTGCTGTTGTTTACATGTAAATAATACAATGTATTGGGAAAGAATCCAAAGTTTAGTGTCAGAAGACCAGGATTCAAATCTTGTTTTGGCCAGAATATTTGTGTTTTTAGCAAATCACTTGGCTGAGCCTCATACTCATTGGTAAAACATGGATAAAATGATCACCTCTGTTTCATAGAGTGCTTGTAGGAACAACTATAATATGTGAAAGCAATTTTGAACTATAATAATAATGATCACAGCTTTATTTGCATTATTCTAAATGTTTTACATACATTAATATGTTTAATCCTCATAGCAACTCACTTACTATCCCTGTTTAACAGAGGAAGGTGTTAAAGCACAGAACTTGTTTAAAAAAATATGTCCAGGGATCCCTGGGTGGCGCAGCGGTTTAGCGCCTGCCTTTGGCCCAGGGCGTGATCCTGGAGACCCGGGATCGAATCCCACGTCGGGCTCCCGGTGCATGGGGCCTGCTTCTCCCTCTGCCTGTGTCTCTGCCTCTCTCTCATTCTCTCTGTGTGTGACTATCATAAATAAAAAAAAAAATTAAAAAAAAAAAAAACATGTCCAAGACCACACAGATATAAATGGCAGAGTTGGGATTTGAGCCTGTCTCTCTCCAGAGCTTGTACTCTTAACCACTGTATCACAGAAGATTATATTTAAACACTAAAGGGATGTATATGCACTGAGAAAGAATTTTCCAGTGAGGAATTTGTCCAGGGAATATCATATGAAAGTTTTCTGCTATGTATTTTTTTTCCTGCAGTCATTCTACTGATAGTTTTATCTAGCTTTGTGAGTGTGTGTGTGTGTGTGTGTGTAGCATTCAATTTGCTGCTGTGGCATTTCCTCTGTTGTGGCATGTTCTCTTCATAGCAGGAATGATGAAAAGCTGCAGAGGAATTGGAAGATAGAGTGGAAAGAATATAAAGACTTTTTGCTTGGGTTCCCAATAGGAACAAAGATGCTTTCTTTCTCATGGACCCCAGGTGCCTTTAGAATCATTTCTGCTCGTGGGAGAAGTCTGCCCCCGTGAAAGGTTTGTTAGAGTAGAATGCTTTGACAGCCTTGGCAGGGAACAAGGCCTGATAAGCCTCTGAGAATTGAACCACCTTCCTCCAAGCCTTCCTGTGGCATGATGCTCTGCCCTGGCAGAGTGGCACCCCACGCCGCCACCATTTTACCCTGCCCACTGTGACACTGGGGTCCACATGCTGTCAGCAGGACATTATCCTCAAGATCACTTGTCTCACCTCTTTCTTATTTGTTTTAATAGTGTTTACAGCCCTCATATCAACTCAAAAAACGGTATGGGAAATCCAATGCCCAAAAAAGCTTTTAAAGGTAAATTTTTTTTTTGTATTGAGGAAATAAAATTTTTTTAAAAATTAATAGGTTGAGAGCTTTGAGTAAATGAGTAGAGAGCAAGCGACACATAAAGCAGGGATGGCTTTTCAGATTGCCTTCAGGCAGCTTGAGGATTTGTTCATGGGATGGAGATGGTGACTGTTTTTTTTGACAACGGAACAGTGACAAATGAACAGTGAGAGCACATGTGTACTGTTACATATGTCACCCAGAGATGGGCGCTGGAGGGCGTAGACCACATGCCATTCTCACGTGTTCCTCCTACCATTCAGCTTGGTTGCTCAGCTGCCTTTGGGTGTGCTTTGAACCTTAACCAAGAGTTCATTATACAGTGTTTTGTTTTTTTTTTTTGATTTTTAGGCCCAGAAAAGGAAATACTGCACCATATAGAAGATATTTTGCAAGAAGTTTCAGTTTCCCCAGATGCCTGTTGAGGCTCATGTGCAGCCTACTTGAGAGCAAACCCCTTCTAATCATTTCAACTCCATTCTTCATTCAGGGGCATTGAAGCTTCGGTAAAAGGTTGCCCCAGCCATGCCTCCTCCTCCTCCTCACACCGTTCAGGGGGCCTCTGCTCACTGTGTGATCAGGCACTTCTGTGTGTGAGGCTGGGAGGTTAAGGAAATACTTGCCTTGTCTTGATTTCACTGATGCATTATTTATCTGAGCCTTGAATAAGGGTCCCCCAAAAAGAAAAGAGGGCAATTTTTAGCTGAAGGTAATAATTACATTCCTTTTTCCATATCTGAAAGGAGCTTTTGCAGGGTGTGAGGGTCTTTTCTTCTTGCCCCAGTACAGGCACTGGATGTTGGGATTTTTTGTGGATTATTCAATACTCACTGCCAAGCAGCTACCTGGAGAGGCCATTTAGGGTGTGATGGTTTTTTTAAGTGATTGAAATAAACCCAAAAGGTACAAGATTTGCTACCAAAGATACTTGTATGTCTCCTGGCTCCTTTTTTGGAACAGCAAATCTGGCTGTCTTGAGCTGTTAAATCTTCTAAATCTATGATTACTAAATCCTTGCTTAGAAATATAAACAATAGAAAATCTTAGAATAGCTAGTGCCTAAGCAGGCAATTTATACTGTAGAAATCACAGATAAGACACTTCCCAATGACCTCCCCTTCCCCACTGAAATATAGCAATGATAAACTCAATTGCTCTTTAAGTAGGAAAGATATGCACATCCCCATGGTATCTACTTCTCAATATTGAAGATCTATACAAAATAACAGCATACATTAGTAGCAGAGGAGAAACTCACTCAAGGATGTTATATTTTTATCTTAACAGACATTTCACATAGGTCATACACTTTGTAAGATCCACCACTGCTAGCATGCTAGAGTAAGCAAACAGCTTATTATCTTTCTAATACAGAAAACACCAGGAATCAGTGAGCTAAAGTAAAGATATTCATAAACTGATTTAGACTGGTAAACTGTGAGAACAGACATCATAACTGCTGCTTTACTGTTTGGGTGACTAGAACAAAATACCATGGATTGGATGGCTTATATACAACAAAAATCTATTTTTCACAATTCTGGAGACTGGAGTCCAATATCAGGGTGCCAGTAGACTTGGTCTGGTAGACTCCACTTCCTGGTTCATAAACCATGCCTTTTGCAGTACCTTCACATGGCAGAAGGGACTATCCTTAGGCTCTTGGTCTCTTTTATAAGGGTACGAATCCCATACCTGAGAGCTTTGCCCACATGTCCTAATCACCTCCCAAAGGCCCCACCTCTTAATACCAACCCCTTAGGGGTTAGATCTCATTATATGAATTTTGGGGGGGGATATAAACATTCCAGCTGTAGTGCTATGTAAAGGGAATCGCAGTACCCGTCAATCAGTTATTCAGTTACTACCTTGTCTTCTCTGTATCTTTTGATCATTGAATCCCCTTATCTTATAAACACAAAGCTGGAAAGATGCTTGTAAATGAGTCTTAATAATTTCAGCCATTTATTTTAGGTAATTGGTATATGAGCTTACTGGAATTCAGAATATGGTAATATGATCAATAGGAATCTATCAGATATCACAAGATGGTCTTTGATTTTTTCCTTTTTTGAAAAAAAGATTATTTGACAGAGGGAGAGAGAAAGTGGGTGCACAGTTGTGTGGGAGTTGGGGGAAGGTCAGAGGAGTGGGAGAGAATCTCAAGCAGACTCCCCACTGAGCACAGAGCCCAATGTGGAGCTTGATCTCTGCAGGGCGTGAGATGATGATCTGGGCTGAAAACCGAGTCTGCGGCTTAACTGACTAAGCCACCCAGGCACTGCTCCTGTTTTGATTTTTAATACCTATTTCTAAACTGAAGTAAGAATGATTTGGTTTAATCTTGAGTTTTAGAGACCTTAGAAGAATTCTCCTCACAAGTTAAAACAAAGTGGTACATGTTGCTGCTCATCTTCCTTGGATATAGCAATTAATGAGCATAGAAAACATGGAAGTCAGATATTTTCAAATGAAAAGGAGAGAATTTAGGATGTGTTAGGATTTGGTTGGACTAGTAAAATTTTCGGTAGCTGTTGCTAATAGTGGCTTTTCTCTCTCTCTCTCTCTCTCTCTCTCTCTTTTTCTTTTAAAGCAAACTTCTCTGACAGCTCTAATTAACTTCTACAAGTATATTTAAAGCCTTCATTCTTGGTAAATTTTTTTTTACTGTATGATTTGCTGTATTATCTATGTTGTGAAGGTGACTGTAACACCTTTTAGTTTTGTTTGCAATTGATATAAAAATACTGTTGATACAAATAATTCAGTTTACATTTTAAAATGTCAAATTAAAATTTCCTGCAAAAGCTCAGAGCACATGTTAAACTATCCTCATGATTGGTTAAAGCTCTGAAATGATGGAAAGTCTTAGCTGTTTTCAAAGTAATTATGATACTTCACTTAGAGAATTAAAATGTTTGGGACAGAGTGGGCTATTTTAGGTTTTACACCTTATGTTGATATTCAGGATTTATAAGCTACACCTGTTCTTATGTAGATATTAATTTCCCCAAATGGAGAAGAGTTAAGTCCTTTTGTTCCAGTCTGAGCAACTCTGATAATGTAATTAATCATGCGTTCCTGTAGTGATGTATATTTTAAGGCTTAGTCTCAGCAAGTCAATTTTCTGTAAATTGAACACTAATTTGCTATAAAATGCATTGTAAGTTCCCCTGTGTCCTACTCTAGATGTGTTCTCTGAGCCCTCTCTCTAATATACTGAGGATCCTTGGGGCACTTACAGGACTCTGGGGTTGGGGTCATCTCCTAATAGTAACTTCTGTTTTGCAAAGGCCGAGAGCCCTGATTTGGCCTGTGAGTCTCCTGTGCCCCAAGGGAGCATGCTGGAATGATGTAAAGAACTTGGACTTCAGAGTCAGCTGGGCCTGCACTCAGATTTCTGAGAAATCTCTCTTGATCTAGTTTCTTTTTTTCTTTCTTTCTTTCTTTCTTTCTTTCTTTCTTTCTTTCTTTCTTTCTTTCTTTCTTTCTTTCTTTCTTTCTTTCTTTCTTTCTTTTTCTCTTTCTTTCTTTCTTTCTTTCTTTCTTTCTTTCTTTCTTTCTTTCTTTCTTTCTTTCTTTCTTTCATCTAGTTTCTTGTTCAGGCCTGAAAAATTAACTTAGTTCCCCATTTAAATGATTATTTAGATTCAGAAATTCTGTATATCAAACCTACTTGTAATGAGGAAATTTGCTTAGGTGTGCTGTAATTTAAGCATAGGTATGTGAAGTAACATCATATAGATGAAGAACACTAGTTTTTATAGACGAGTTTCAAACACCTAGTTGTGTGATCTCTACCCTAGACACAGTGAACTATATTCTTCCATTGGAAAGAGTTAAGTCTCTGATATTCAGTTTTCTTATCTGTACAATGGGAATAACAACAATCCTGCTTTATTAGTTGTCCTGAGGATTAAATGACATGACAATCCGCATGACAAAACAGCCCTGTGGAAGATACTGAATTATCAATATTTACTATATCTGAAAAGCTCAGGGTAAATTATTTTTGAAAAATAAATTATGGGCAGCCTGGGTGGCTTAGCGGTTTAGCGCTGCCTTCAGCCCAGGGCCTGATCCTGGAGACCTGGGATCGAGTCCCACGTCAGGCTCCCTGCATGGAGCCTGCTTCTCCCCCTGCCTGTGTCTCTGCCTCTCTCTCTCTCTGTGTCTCTCATGAATGAATAAATAAAATCTTTTAAAAAAATAAAAATAAATTATATTTTAAATGTGTTGAGGAACTATTTAAAATGACCTTTTGGGGTGCTTGTGTGGCTCATTTGGTTGTGTCCAGCTCTTGATCTCAGCTCAGGTCTTGAATTATATTTTAAATGTGTTGAGGAACTATTTAAAATGACTTTTTGGGGTGCTTGTGTGGCTCATTTGGTTGTGTCCAGCTCTTGATCTCAGCTCAGGTCTTGATCTCAGAGTCAGAGGTTTGGGTCCACACTGAACATGGCATCTACTTTTAAAAAAGGATGAAATTATCTTTTAGTAATGACTAATCATACCTACGTCCGTAAATGTGGCTTTTCACATGAAAATACTTCAGAGTATAATGAGAACAGCATGGGATTTGAGATAAAATTCTTGTAAGATCAAATTCTGATCAAATTCATTAGCTATGTGGCCTTTTGCAAGTCAGTAACATTCTCTGAATTTGTTTCCTCTTTAAAATGGTAATGACAATGTATACTTCATAATATTCATGGGTTAATAATTAAGAAAATATGTAGAGGCCCCTGCATGCTCAGACAATTAAACATCCAGCTCTTGGTATCAGCTCAGGTCATGATCTCGGGGTTGTGAGATTGAGCCCCGTGTTGGGCTCCACACTCAACAGGGAGTCTGCTGGAGATTCTCTCCCTCTGCGCCTCCTGCTCCATAAATAAATAAATCTTTAAAAAGAAAAAATGTATATATGGGCCCTGGCTTGGCTTATGATAGGCCCTCTATAAATATTAGTCCTCTTCCTTCTGCTTTCCTAGTCCAGGCTTTCTTAAAAGTATGGGACATTTATAGTTGCATAATTTTGTCACCGTAGAATTGAACATCTTGCATTGTTTCCAATGTAGTAATAGTTCTAAAACTACTAATGACTATTTTTATCATTCCATTTATTGTCAGTCAGTTGTGAATGTAACCTGGATATTCTCTTTTTTTAAAAAAGAAGATTTTATTTATTTATTCATGAGAGACACACACAGAGAGGCAGAGATAGAGAGGGAGAAGCAGGCTTCTTGCAGGGAGCCTGATGCAGGACTCGATCCCCAGATCCAGGATCATGCCCTGAGCTGGAGGCAGACACTCAACCGCTGAACCACCCAGGGGTCCCTGGATATTCTTTTCTTTACTTGTTTCTTCAGTTGTTATTCCTTAAGGTATCTGTCTTATTGGTGACCCCTTATGACAATATAGTGATACTAACATTATTATTACTATCATTAGTTGAACACCTGTGTGTCTGGTGCTCTGGACTAGTTGCTATATGCATATGTATCTCACTGAACCATCGTACAGCTCTGCAAAAAGCAAGAACCTTCTCATTTGTCAAGATTCAGTTCAAAGGTGGCCTTGTCTGTGAAACATTTCTTGACTTGCCTTTGTAGAACTGGCAGCCCCCTCTCTTTCGGAGAGGAACAGCCCCCTCTCTTTCGGAGAGGAACTCCATTCTTGTCCATTGTAGATAGCCCTACAGGTCTTGATTATGCTGGCCTGTTGACTATTATGGTGCCATGTCTTCCCCTTTAGAATTTAGAGGTTGAGGCTAGGGAAGGTTGTCTTCTTGGCCTTTGAATCTTGAGGGCCTGACCTGGTAAATGCTTGTTCAATAAATGACTGAATGGATGATTGACCAGTTGGCCCACGCGCTATGCACTTGGCATTAGTGCACTGCTTCCAATGTCCTGTGAAGTGCGACATGGTCATATAGGAACTCTGTGGTCACCCTGGAGGTGACCTGTGGTTGTGTGTCTGTCGACAATGATGGTGCTCTCTACAGTGGAAGAGATTGTGAGTAAGGTTCCTCACCATGGTGCTTGTTTTCTAGCTCAGACTCCTGCTTCATTAAAGATGCTAGGGTAATTAAAAAAATTCATCTGCCAATTTTAGAGCATTTCTTCTATTGAAAGAACTTTTGTTCTGTGGGAAAACAATATTCTGTTAGAAACTTTTACTGTCTGAGTCAGGAGAATTGCTCTAAATTTCCTGACATTGCTTCAGCCATTCAGTGAGTAAAGAAAAGAGCTAATCAATATGTCCTATGGATTTAAAAATTGGTGACAGACCAGTAAAAGACTCACATGAATAGCATCCGGCCCAATTATTTCAGAAATGCAAACCTACAGTATTCAAGGGTGTTTGTGGTGGTTGAGGACAATATGTTACAGCAGATTTTTCTGATTAGTTTAAATCCTTGAAACTAAATTATGTGAAAGGCAGTTTCAGAAATTAAATGGAACTTAAAATATCCAATTTAAAACCTGAACAATTTTGTAAACAACATGCCACAGAAACAAAAGGACAGATGGGAGATTTATGTTTTAATTGAATTTTTCTATTATAGCATTAACATAGATCATTGTAAAGAATTTTGAGGCAAATCAGAAAATATTAAGGTAAAATGACCCATGGTCTCATTGATGAGGTGGCACTCATTGACATATTGGCTTTATTTCATATTGGCTTTTAAAACAAATTCTGATCCTACTCTGTATATAATTTGGTTTCTTGCTTGTAATTTCACATGATACTATGTACATTCATGTAGGGAAATGTCTTGAAATTATTAAGCCATTTCCCCTCTAATTTTGTTGTAAGATCCTTGGAAGGCAAGTTGTCTAATATGCTCTCCCCTCTAGTAACTTATCTGCAGAACTTCTGTGTTCTGACCTATGGCTGAAAATAATAGTGTTCTAAAGTCAAACTGGAAAGCACACAAGGACTCATGAGATGTTGTTCAATTAATCAGTTACTGGAGGTTTAAAGTATCTCAGAATTCATCCATCCTGTCTAGAAACCTCTTGGAAAAAGACCATAGACATTTTCCAAAACCTATCCTGATGAAATAAAGTCTAGTATTCTTCCATAAATACCAGATAACTTAGGCCTATTAGGTCAATGGGAGCACAGTCACCATCCTTTATGAGTCTTCCCTGGAGGTAAAAACACAAGGTAATTTTCTTTCCATGCCAAAACATTTCTGCTTTGTCTTATAACCATGCGTGCGCTTGTGCAAGACAGAAACATCCTAGGGAAAGAAGAAAATGCTTTATTGACTTCTATTTTCTTGACTACCCTTGTGAGATGCTTAATATTTATTAAAAGACATTTCCTTTTTGAAGTTTTTATTTAAATTCCAGTTGGTTAACACACAGTGCAATATTAGTTTCAGGTGTACAATATAGTAATTCATCACTTCCATACGACACCTTGTGCTCATCACAGCAAGTGTGCTCCTTAATCCTCATCACCTATTTCACCCATTCTCCCCCCCTCCCCCAGTCACCATGGGTATGTTCTCCATGGTTAAAAAATCTATTTCTTGGTTTGCCTCTCTTTCTCTCTCTCTCTCTCTCTCTTTCTTTTTTTCCCCCCTTGGCTTGTTTATTTTGTTTCTTAAATTCCGCACATGATTCTTGATTTTAACTTGTGGCTCAGAGTCTGATACGTAGAATTAGAGAATGTTAGGGCCAGGACTGCCCCTGACAAGGGATTATTCTGCTTTTTCTTTTTCTCTACTTGGAAGACCATAAACTAAACTTACCTTGACAGGTAGTAAGATAAAATCAATATTTTATTTTTAGAAAATCTCTTAGAAAGAAAATAACTCAAGGTAAGCATTATCTTAAAAAAAAAAAGGTAGACATTTAATGTATTTTCAAAATAGTAGCATGGGAACTCGTGTGCTTTCAAATTAACAGTATGGGAACTGATAACTAGTTATACAACAGAAACAAATTGTAAAAAGTCCTGCTGTGTGCTCAGGTGAATGCTTCAGCCATATTCTTAACAGCCTTGCTCCCAAGGGTGGTCTGAGGACAGCGGCAGTAATGCCACCAGAGAGTTTGTAGAAATGCAGACTCTCAGGCCCCACCCTTGACCTACTGAATCAGAACATGCCTTTTAACAAGACCCTCATGTGATCCACTGTCACATTAAAGATGAGGAAGCACTGCTTATGCATTTAAGCATCATGACTGGAACATTAATCCAAAGACCTAAGGATGGTATTGGCTATTTACCAGGCTATTTCTTGGTAGACAGAATTACATTAATTTTAGCTTATTTAGCAGTTTTATTTGCATGCTCTGAACATCAGTGTTAACATAAACTGGCAAGATATGGTCACCATCCATGATATTTTGGAAAGCAGCCAGTCCATTAGTATGAAATGTGTGCCCACTGCAATCTAGCTGCCTGTGTGTGGAGGATGGATAACTTCCTATATGGAGAATAAATGAAAGTTAAGGGATTCAGGGAAGGCTGAGCAATTATTGTGGAAAAGCTGATCCTGATGAGAGATTAATGTACATGGTTGCCACAGAGTCCATATGCATGCTGTTAGAAGTTATCTGTTTGCTCCCTTCAATAGGCTGCACAGGTTTAATATTTTCCTCATGGTTTTTCTAACTATATTCCATGGGGATGATTGGAAGTCATTAAAACTTTTCCTGAGAGTTGATTTTAGATCTCCAACTGTTGACAGGCAGAGTCCCTATGCATGGGAAGACTCTCAACATGGAAGATGTCCAGAAGAACATGGAGACATTTTTAATATGTGTAGAGAATGGAGGGGTGACTTTTGAAAATACTTTCCGGCTAGCAGGCCTAGCTATTTAATGGCGAAGAGTCTTATGTATCACAGACTCAGCTGCTGAGAACAACAATGGGTGGGATAAATTGGTGTGAAGTAATCACCTAGCAATCAAAATTGTAGTAGTTTTCTTATAATTCAGCCTTGGGGGTTAAGAGATTGAGATGTACCCTACTTAATTCAGCTGTCAGCTGGCAAGGACTGCAAACCACTTAGGCAGATATGGTTTTGCAAACAGCCACACGATACCCAGTGACCCCATCAACAGAGACTTCTTTGAATGGGAAGGTCAGCTCTATCTCTGGGGTTAGGGCTCCAAATTGGGGGAAAAAGTAAGCTCTGGAAAGAAATGGAGTCTCTATACAGAGAACCAATAGAAAGTTCATTTTTGTCAGTGGCTGATGCAATGGCTCTGGGAAAAATAAAATTACATATTTCTCAAGACTTTTCTGGAATTGGTATGCTGTGAAAGGAATAGCATGGGTATGTTGACCATTTTGTTTTTTAGTAACATCATTATTTTCTTCTATAGCAAAAATTCCTTTTCTCCTTTAGCTACATTTCATGACAAATTGGTAGACCTAACCACTCTGTATTTAAAAAAATACATCTTTGAAGGTGCCTGGGGGGCTCAGTTGGTGAGCATCTGACTCGATTTCAGCTTGGGTCACGGTCTCTGGGTAGTGAGATTGAGCCCTGCGTCAGGCTCCGTGCTCACCGTGGAGTCAGCTTGAGATTCTCTCTTTCTCACTTCCTCTGCCTCTCCGCCCCTCCCACAACCTCCCCTTCCCTCCCCCCATCTCTCTCTTTCTCAAAATCTTTTAAAAAGTTAAAAATACATCTGTTTATTAAATTCTTGTTGCAGTTTGACTACAGTTATTAATTAACCTTAAAGGAAAAGAGAAGATCCCATGGCATGTACTCATGCCTCTGTGATACTCTCAGGTAGAGGAAATCTAATCTCATACGTGAATTTATTGTGTAGTGTCCATTGTTAATGGTGGTCAAAGAAGCAAAGACCTGTGGCAGAGTTTGTTAGGTGAACAGGTTATTTACAGAGTAATCTTTGATTTTGCAAAATTGGATCAAGTTTCACGTGGGTTCGGTTTGAGATGGTCATGTTTTAACGTTTTATTTTAAGTGACTTCTAATATTAAGAATGTGCGTGTTCTCCTAGATTTGTAAGATCAGTAGACATCTGTTGAGCGTGGGCTCTGGGCCAGGTGTTGGGAATATCACAGTTTTCTTTTACTGGGTAGTGGGAACACTTAGAAGATTTTCTTATAATGAGACCGTAAGAGGTGGAGTTGGACTTTCTGGCTTCACTGCTGGAGAAACTTGCATTTTCATATTTGTGTGTTCACGTAAGTAGGAGATGATTGATAGAGTTAATTTTACTTGAAGACATCGTTGTATTGTTTGGAAATGTGACTATCAAAAACCACTCTTAAGTAATGCTGCCTTTATATTTTAAATAACTGAAGGATATGCTCTATTTTATACCTTAAATGATACTTCTTTTTTTTTAACCCTGTGAAAGCAGGAATCTTTATTTTATTTTATTTTTAAAGATTTTATTTATTTATTCATGAGAAACACAGAGGGAGAGAGAGGGAGATGCAGAGACACAGGCAGAGGGAGAAGCAGGCTCCATGCAGGGAGCCTGACGTGGGACTTGATCCCAGGTCTCCAGGATCAGGCCCTGGGCTGAAGGCGGCGCTAAACCGCTGAGCCACTGGGGCTGCCCTTAAATGATACTTCTAGTGCATTCAGATTATAAATAATATTAGAAGCCTACTTTTGTGAACCAGCATCCTAGTAAACAGCTTTACATTTAAATTAGTTCCTGTGCTCAGAGCTTATGGCATATTTTTAAGAGCCTTGAAAATAGGTAACGTATTAGCCCTCAGTTTTACCAGCCCATTCTTTCCTAGTAATGTGTACTGGCTGTCAGTTCTGTAAAATCACTATTTCTTGTATCAGTCAAAGTGAGAGGGAAGTTATTGTGAAGGCTATATAAGTTCATCAAGATGTCTCTGAACTTGACTTAGAGGGATTTTACATGTGCATGCATACATTTTGGGGCATAAGAGGATAAGGGGAAGAACTAGGGGAAAGGTTAATATGTTTTGAGAATCAGCAACAGTAATAATACTGTTCTCAAGGTTTTAAAATAACCCTTTTCAAAAGGAAAATGAGGCCTTACCCTTTGTATTTACATTATTATGTATTTCTCTCTCTGACACTTTTCTCATCTAGAAGGACCTCGCTGTAAGTGACCCCACTGTAAATGGATTCTGTTCATCTGACTTCTTTTTTCCTGTTTGCCTTATAATTTGGTTTAACACCAGCTGAAGAAAGTGTGTTAGACCAGTTCTGGGATGTAGCACTAGCTCTGGGCCAGCAGATGAGCAATGTCACATTGTGTAATGAATCAGAAGTTGGAAGATATTTTCTTTCAAAACAGCTGGAAATAATTGGCATGAACATTGCTGAGTAATTGGCCTTCCAGTAAGGTATGGGCCTGGAAATGTCCCTGGATGTGAGGCTTTGTAGAAAAGAGAATAAAATTATCTGTACATTGAACCTAACTTGGAGATAATAACATCAACAAGAACAGAACAGCAGTCAGCATTCCTTGAATGTTTATGCCAGGCCCTCACTAAATGTTTCCTTTTTCCCATTTCAACAAAATTGTGCGACAGACACCATTGTTATCTCCATTTTACAGGTGCAGGAACCAGAGAAGGCGAAGTAACGAGCCTACCCATGTGGTTAGTTCGTGATTGAGGCCAACCTATACTTTTAACCACGGTGCCATACCTGGCTTTATACAGGTGTTTTGAAAATGTTTTGAGTATATAAAATTCACATGTATACATTTTTTCCTAAGAATTCTCATGATTCATTGCTGTTTTATCTACTTTACTCATTGGGATTTAAAAATACTTCCTTTCTGAAATTACCAAATTCTAGTGATCTGTCAATATGAAAACTTGAGTGGTTTGCCAAAAGAGTAGTAAATGTTGAGAAAGCTACTGAAATGTCTTGCTTCGATTTCTTCTGTTTTTCCTCCTATTTTGATTGTTGGTTATGAAATCAATCCATTTCCTGTAATTAAAAAAAATATAAGAATCTTTTTTTAAGTTCTCATAAAGATTTCTATTCCCAACAATGGAAAAACAACATTCTTAATGTAACTTATCACCAAGAAGTACAGCTATGTCATAGAAGGGGAATATTGTTGAATTTTTAAACATGTCAAATTTAAAGATTTTATTTATTTATTTGACAGACCGAGAGAGAGAGTACCAGCAGGGGGAAAGGCAGAGGGAGATACTGAGCAAGGAGCCCAATTTGGGGCTCAGTTCCAGGACCCTGAGATCATGACCTGAGCCCAAGGCAGACACTTAACTGACTGAGCCACTCAGATGCCCTACACATGTCAACTTTAAGAAGTATTTATAGCTTAAGGTATAATTTCTGTACCATAACATTTATCCATTGTAAGTGTACTTTTCAATTATTTTAAGAAATTTCGAGAGCAGTGAAGCCATCACCACAATCCAGTGTTAGGATGTCTTCACTATAAAAGTTTCCTCATATGTCCACAGACAGTCGTTCCTCGCTCTCACCCCCAGCCCAGCAACCACTGATCAGCTTTTAAATTGCCTCAGCTTTTGTGTATTGACCTCATCTTTCAGTATAGAAAGATTTATAAAAAAAAAAAGACTCTTTTTTTTCACCTTTGAAGTCATATATATAATTATGGATTTCCTAAGTACAGCATTCTTTAACCTTTTACTGTGATCTTCATCCTCTGCAGCTCAGTGTGAATAGCACTGGGTCTCACCAAGGTTTTATAAGTAACTTAGAGCAGAGAAGATTATGCAGCCAGTTTTAGCACAGTGAACCACTTATTATCTTTGCACTCTTTGCACATATGGCATTTCTGAATTAATTCCAAACTTAGGCAACTAAGAGGAAAAACATTGACTGTTCATGGCAGGATGGAATAATACTTATTGTCCTCTCATGCCCCGTGGGTGCTCCTCCGAGGCCTGCTCTGCACTCCTGCATGCTGCATGCTCCATTTGGCAGTACTTTGCTGCAGTCCAAAATACCATTTATAGGCTGATTAGATTTCAAATTATATTAACATATTTCAAGCTGTATATCTTCTTGCTTTTCATAGTTAAAATATGTTTTCCATGTGCTTTGTCTGTTTCCTGGGTGAGCTCCAATTATTTTGTAATCTTTGTCTTCCCCTTTGTGGCGGTTTTCCCACTTGTCCTTTCATCGCTTTACTATTCAAGATCTTTGAGAGCTTTTTTTTATTACCTAGCTCTCTCTTCTCAACGAAAGAGACTTCATTGTGAATTCCAGTATCCTGCTGTACAGTAAAGCTGCACCTGGGAGGGCTGCGGGGCGGGATTCTGTTCATCAAACCATCATCGAATGCCTTTGCAATTCACTGTTCAGGTGCCGCTGGCTTTTGTATATTCACTATAATATCTAATGTTTATCACATATATTTATATCATATATCCTTTTTATTGCTGTTCAAGGCCATCTCTAAACCCAAAACAAGACTTAGTCTCCCCTGTGAGGCTTCTCAGAAGGTGGGAAAGAGAAGCTGGCCACCTGCCAAGATCCAAAGGCCCTGAGCTCATTTCTAGGCACCATTTTGAGGTTGATGAGATGTTCAGATTGCTATCCAGGGTTTCCTGGTGATCTGTCCACCCAGAGAACCAAAGGATTTATGATGGTGGGTAGATACGTTGGAGAGGATCATGTATAGAAAACTCTTTACAATTGGTTTACAGTCTTTAAGGTACCCTCTTTTTTTGGCTAGTTCTCTTAACATAAGTAAGGTGAATGATCTTTATTATAATTCTTTTAGCTAAAGCTAACAACAAAGAATAGCAATAACAAAATGAAAAAAGATGGACTAATTCCAATGTTTTCAAGCAATCCAAAACCCTCTATCTTTAACTGAAGTGGTCTTATTTCATCTACACCAGTGGCTCTCAATTTGAAGGATCACATCCTCCTTTGAGAGGCTTATAACTGCAATGACCTGAGAAACCTAGCCCCAAGAGAATCGCACTTCCCAAGTGAGGTGGCATTTAAATATTATATTATGCACTTAATAGTGCTCAGTCTTTTATTTTTGTATCATTTTGGGGGGATTTATATGTCTTTGATATTTATTGATCCAGTGATATAATTTAAATCCTATTTTAGATCACTTTTAATTTCTTTGCATTTAGTAGTGATTTTCTTAATACAACTAGGAGATTGAGCCTAGAGAGATGAGAGGGTAAATTGTGCCACCTGTATTCTTTTATGCCTTTGATGACCTAAAGAAATTTCTGGTTCTTGACAAAACATTTCCTATTCATGGAGGGATTATGAGTTCAGTCAGGCAGGGATTTGCTTTCTTTCACTTGCTTCTTTATCAAAACAAAAAGTCTCATGCTTCTGTACAAAGAAGACACAAGCAGAGGGTCCTTCTTCATACATACCATGTCCTCTTTGTTTTTTCTTCTCTATTTTTCTCCTCTCCTTAATTTTTTCCTTTCCTTTGAGCCTCTAGTTTGTGTCAGATCCTCTCATTTTTGTTCTTATCTAATTCTTCCACTTCTAGGAAATCGCATTTCTGGCTTCAAATTGTACTTTCTTTTACAACAGATGCTCACCAGGGCTCTTCATCATTTTGTTCTGGACAACGCATTTTCGGAGTGGTTAAGTGCTTCCCAGCTGATGGTTCTGGAAGTCCTTAGGGGGCCCATGAAAGTGTTTCAGTAATTGTGTTTGTTTAAATATATTTTAAAACCTGCAAACATATTTGCTGCTTAAAAACTTTACCTTAAAAAGGAATCCATTTTAGAGCGTCCAAGTGTATGTCAAATAGCCTTGCATAGCAGTTCGCGGAAGTCAAGTGAGAATCCCCATGACCTGTTTCTGAGTTGGTCTCTGATTCAGTGAAACACCACCAGTCAATAGCATGGTTTTGACCATTATATGACTTTAGACTGGCTTTATTCTAAACCATATAGTGTGAAATTTAGATTCATAATGGACTATTGGTTAAATATAGGAAGTTAATACAGAGCAGAATATAAAGTGATGATACCACTTTTTAAATAGGGACTCATGGTGTTTCTAAGTACTTGACAAAATGTCATGAGACTTTTATCCAATTTAGTTTTTATTTACAAAGGTTAAAACTATTGACGTTGACCATTACTAAACAGGGTGGTATTTTTTGGTACAAAATATAAATCAGGTCACAAAGGCAGGTCTTTGTTTTTGGGGTTTTTCTGTAACGGATATTTTAATTTGCCTACATTTTTTGTCTACATTTGGATATAGAGCTGATTCTAATATCAAATAAGATATATCATTTTTGTGATCAATTATGTATTTGCCTTATAAATTAAAATCACTTGGAAACATGTAACAAAAGTTGATTGGGAAGAACAAACTTTGTCTTCATATTTCATAAATATTCTTTTGTCATTCCTTATTTACATTAAGACATTTCATCTAAATAACCATCATTCAAAAGCATCAAAATTATATAACAATTTTTTAGGGCGTTCAAGTAATCAAATAGTTCTAGAAAGAGATTCTTGGGGAAAAAAGGATGGGTACCTGGTAATGTATTATAGAGGGTGATTGAATGTCAGGAAGCTAACAGTACCTTGGGAATATTTTGAACCTTGGTGTCTCCCACATGGTACTTTGGTTTTATCAGATGTTTGGTAAATGTTTATTCATTAAAGGAATTTACATTTAACATGTGGTACTTTAATCATACAGTAATGTTTTCATTTAAAAAATGGAAGTCATACTACAATATATGGAAAGTTAACTAGGTGGCTTGTAGCTGATATGGGAACCCTCAACTTCAAGATTCATGGTAGCAAAATACCCTTTCACTGGTCCAAGACCTAGTGCTGCTAAATGAGGTGTTGGTTTTTATACACATGGCGACTTCTGTCAACCTAAGTAAAAAATATGCCTACTTTATTATTCCAGGAGACTTAAAAATGTATTTATTTATTTATTTATTTATTTATTCATGACACACACACACACACACAGAGGCAGAGACACAGGCAGAGGGAGAAGCAGGCTCCATGCAGGGAGCCTGACGTGGGACTGATCCTGGGACTCCAGGATCACGCCCTCGGCTGAAGGTGGCGCTAAACTGCTGGGCCACCGGGGCTGCCCTCCAGGAGTCTTCTTAAATACTTTGCCAATCTGTCCCAAATAAGATACCTTGCTAACATTTTAAAAATCAACTATGTGGACACTCCTGCCTCTACAGTTTTCAAGTAATAGTAAAGTGAACCAATTACATATTTAGGTTTTGATATAGAAGTTAACAGTACCTTCCTATCTATAGCCACCTTTTTCTTTGACTTGTCTTATTTTCAATCTCTTTTACTCAGTTCATGCCTATTTTGTGTGGTTTGGACTCCTGACCAGTGTTCATAGGGTGTTTAAAAGGTAGATTTTATAGAATTTGGGGGCTGATTAGATGTGGGCAAGGAGAGGGAAAAGCAAAGGAAAGAAAGGCATTTCAGATGAATGAAGGCTCTGGCTGTAGGATGGAGATAGGTGGTATTAAAAGTTAAATAATAGAGGAGAGCCCAGGTGTCTCAGTGGTTTAGTGCCGCCTTCAGCCCAGGGTGTGATCCTGGAGACCCAGGATCAAGTCCCACGTCAGGCTCCCTGCATGGAGCCTGCTTCTCTCTCTGCCTGTCTCTGCCTTTCTCTCTCTCTGTGTCTCTCATGAATAAATAAATAAAATATTTAAAAAAATAAAAGTTAAATAATAGAATATGCATAAGAACTGCTGACACATATTCAGCAATTTGCTGTGTGCTAGGGACTGTTACATGCATTGCTAAATTAAATTTCACACTAATCTTATGAGGTAAGTTATATTTTTTTCTCATTTACAGATGAGGAAACTGAGCTTCAGATGGGTTTGTTATACATTCAATGTAACACAGCTACAAGATAATCTAAAAGACAAAACTCTTACATACTCTTGCCTTCCAGTGGGAAAAATGAAGCAGGTTTGGAATTGTGTATAGTCAACAGTGTCACATGCTGCCAAGTAATTAAGCAAAATAAAGTCTGCAGAATATTGGCAAGAAGCACAGATAGAGGACATTCTAGGCAAAAGGAACAGCATATGGTAAAGGCCTGGGGTAAGAAAGCAAGGGGATTGGCCCAGAATGATGATGGATGTATTGGATTTGGGGAGGGTTGATATTAAGTACAGGAAATAGGAAGATAAATAAATAGGTGGAAAGTGATAGTGGTGCAGGGAGGAATGGATAGGTAGTGGTGAGAATGGGAATGGGGATCCGGGTTAATAAGACGTGGCAACTTTCTTAATGTCTACGTTGACTGCTTCATCATATGGAACATATCACAATAGGAAAGGTGGCTGTTTTCTTTATGTGCCTCAATTCATGTTTTACATATATTTGTACCTGGGGTATGTTGCAACTAAAGAAGTTTTCTAGTTTAACTTTGTAAACATAAGAGAAGCAAACAGATGTTTCTCTGAAGTTTGGGCTGTTGGCATTTTCCATTTTTATGGCCAAATGTACATTAAAAGTGGAAGATGAGGGCAGCCCAGGTGGCTCAGTGGTTTAGCGCTGCCTTCAGCCCAGGGTGTGATCCTGGAGACCTTGGGATCGAGTCCCACGTCAGGCTCCCTGCATGGAGCCTGCTTCTCCCTCTGCCTGTGTCTGTTCCTCTCTCTGTGTGTCTCTCATGAATAAATACATAAAATCTTTTAAAAAATTAAAAAAAATAAAAGTGGAAGATGAGGCAGCTGTCACGTAAGAAGACGTTCGTTATGTGCCAGTCATGATGGATGCAAAGATGAGTAAGATATGGCTCCTCCTTCAAGGGGGGGGTGCTTCTCCCATCTCTTGCCATTTCTTCATGCACACCCTAAGTCCCAGTTCTCAGAAAGCTCACAATTTCTAACCCCAATTGTCTGTGGAGCCCCAATCCCACTTCCTGAGATGCGCCCCCAACCCTGGTTTTCTTGGTGACTCCTCTCTTAAGACAAGCTCCTCCAGTGCCTTTAGACATCTCTGTAAATAGACAATGAGCAGCCTCATCGGGGATAGGTCCAACGTCTCCAGCTGTGAAAATTTTCGTCCAGAAAGCCCTGAATGTCCAGACCCAAAGAGAAGTATTTTCCTTTTTGTCTCTGTCCTTCCCCAGACCAATAAAGGCTGAATGCCTTTCTTTCCCACATTGGTAAACCTACAACTGTTATGTCAGCCCATTCTGAAGTCAACACTGCCTTATAGTAGTACATTGTAGGGCATCACAGTTTATCAAGATAAAGTACATACATTTTTTTTTATAGCAGTAGGTTGTCAATATGATGTTCATTCTCACAATGCATGTGGCACATTTGGGGACTATGGTAATTGAAAAAAACACATTCTGGATTACTAAAATTTGTTAATCCTCTCCAGTTTGACCGCAGTAATGATTAATCAGCAGTAGAGTAAAAAGCTTTCGTTCTTTCATGTTGATAAGTGGTGAGCAAAGTGTCATCAGCCTTTCCCAATAGCTATTGTTGGAGTAGTCTTGTACCAGAGGAAATAAGATTTTGTCTTGTTTCATATTTTAACTGTAGGAGAGAAAAAAAACACAAATCGTGTTAGGTGTTATTGGTGTGCGGCAAGAACCAATGCCTCAGAAACAGAAAGGGAGTCAGAGAAACCAAGTGACCAGAACTGCCAGTTATAGGTTTCTTTGTAAAGAGAAAAAGAAAGAAAAGAAAGAAAAGAAAAGAAAAGAAAAAAAGAAAAAAGGTGCCTTTGCCAGAGAATTGCTGTCGGAAGAGGTGGGTGATGGGAAACTTGAAGCAAAAAGGAACATTTTGCAAACGGACAGCCTGGCGCTCCTGTTGGAAGGCAGTCCTGTGGAGAAGGTCGCAAGGGAATGGAATAATTGGAGAGTGTTGCACAGGGAAGAAACATATACAGACTGACTTGGAACATGATTCTTTTTCCAATAGTAATTAGAGTTATATCAGCTGTACCACGAATGCTGGGGAAAGGCCTGTGTTTCTATCCGAGGCTACCAGGTCAATGGTCCCGGGAAATTGGGCCTGTTTCTCTTGGGTCACCCGACTATTTATAATGTGGGTTTTTTCAGTCAAGTAGGGAGGAGTTTACATCTTGATTCATAAATAATATGAGATTACGAAGAGGAGGAGTGATTTGAAGTGGACTAGACAAGAGGCCTATTGAAGATTGTATTAGAAAAAAATCTGTAAAATCTACTCTAATTCATATTAATGATTCTGGTAAAAGCCATTTAAACTGATTTCAGACTTTTTGCACTAATGGTGATAAGTAAATTGAGAACATTTTTCAAACATAAAGACTAAAAATTTTATTTCTTTTATTGGTTATTGGTATTTCATCTGTTTCTTTAAAAGTATTCATAAGAATGTAAAATCCATATGAACATGGGAATAGAGATTAGAATTGAGAAGGAATATAATAATGTGCTGAGGAAATGGTTGCACTAGAAAGCTGATCTAAAAGAGTTCGCATCCTCCAGTTGTTAAGAGCAAAGACACAAATGGAAATGTGGTTGTCATGGGGCTTATTAGCCACAGAATAAAGTAGTTGGGTTTGTCAAGAGATGCAGATATTTTCCTGGCGCTAGTGTTAAGATTCCACTCCCTGGAGAATTTCCATCCAGGTACCCCTGGGAACCCTCCTACAACGTGCAGACCCCCTGGCTTTCTCTCCCCGCCTCAGACACCACCTGTGCCCCCTGCTGCCCTGCTCTCGTACAGGGCGCAGTTCACCATTTCACCACCTGCTTTCCCAGGTTGTGGTTCTCTGCCCTGTCTCACTTCTTCCCCAGTGTGGAAAAGAGCCTGTCCTTTCATTCCCCACAGCAGAGCTGAGGCCAAATTAGTATTTAACAAAGCTTTCTGGAAGCTTTCTACATGAAAGAAAGGTGTGGGGAAAGCCTTCAAATGGGACCTTCCATGGGAGTGCGCCTGGAGTCCGGAGCCAAGTTCCTGACTGGCCTGGCGGGAGCACCTGCTCACCTGCCCAAAGTGGGAGTGCCCTCCGTCTGTCTGCCCATTCATCCTGGGATGCGGGGCCCCTGCTTGCAGACCCTCTCCTGCCAATTAGAAGGAAATTTCCCTAAAAGCAAGTGCTGTGTGCAGAGCCATGCCTCAACTGACAACCTTTAGTTGCTGTGAGGGCTGCTCACTCCTTCCAGTCTCAAACCCTCTTCCAGGATGGAACATTGGCTTTACTTTTGCACAGCCACAGGCCCTTCAAGTGTTTTCCACCAGACGTCAGTGATTGATCTCCAAAGGTGAATTTGAACCTTTAATTCTGAAGAAACACCTAACTTTATCATTTTCCTGCATCACATTAAAAAAAAAATTCAGACCCAGCCAAAGCATCCTATATGCACTGACATCCTGGTCCTGCCCAAGGGCAACCCTAAAAGTTTTGCTAAAAACAAAAAACCACAGGTTGTGTCTCTTGCTGTCTGATCTCTAACCACCTTCATTGCTTTCTCCTTATTCTCCGGGGGAGCTTTGTCCTTGGCCCTGTTCAGGCCCTGGGAGAAGGGTGTGTCTACAGTGTCCTGGGTGTGGACACTGATGTGCTAATATTAAGTATCCACTTCAGCCTGCCTACCCCAGCCAAGCCCTTCTCCTGTTGAAAGAGAGTCAGGACAAGAGAGGAGCAAATGTCAGCCTCCAGAAGGCTTCTCAGTGGAACAGAGGCATCCATATCCACGGAGCGTCTCTTGGGTGCTGGCAGTCCACATGGCCTGGTCTTCCAGACACATTTTTACACATCTGTATCTGTCATTAGGCTACAGATTTCTTACAGTCAGAGGATGGGTCTTCTCGTGCTTCTGTGCCCATGAATGCTTGCCTCTGGGGGATGCTCAGAAATCGATTACCGAATTATTACCTAACACCATTAGCTAACACTGTTAATTGCAAAAATGGGTGAAGAAATCACGGGACCCCTTACAAGAGCTTATCTTCTGTGTGGCAGCACCTGTGCTGGAAGATCAGTGCCCTATTTTTTTAAATATTTAATTTATTTATTCATGAGAGACATAGAGAGGCAGAGACATAGGCAGAGGGAGAAGCAGGGTCCCTGCAGGGAGACCGATGTGGGACTCAATCCCGAGACCCCAGAACCACTCCCTGAGCTCAAGGCAGACGCTCCACCACTGAGCCACCCAGGCTTCCCGATACATGCCCTACTTTGTTGCAAACTTTGCAATCCCATTTGGGCAGATATGCAAAAAGTCTCTATCACTTTACAGTGTTTTAAAAGCTGTCCAGAAAACAGTTTATTTCCAGCTGAAGTGTGAAGCATTGAAATCTTTTTGTGCAGACTTGTCTGGGGATGGATTCTGTCTCCCCTGTGCTTTGTCCCAACACCCGAGGTGTCCTGGAACTCAGGGGATCTTGGGCTGTATGGAGGTGAACTCCAGAGGGCCAGTGCAAGTAATGTTTTAAGTCATAGAAACAGCTCCTGAGCTGACTTGGTCTGTTGAAGAAGCTAATTAAATAATGCTAATAACTGACAAACAGTGATGTCAGATGGGTAAACATCTGACTGTTGAGTTGAATGAGGAACGAAAACAAAACAAACCCACAGCTAGGGGATCTAGTTGTAGCTGGTGAAGGATGAGAGTTTTCTACCTAATGTAGAGTGATCATAGTAATTTCTTATTGAAAGTGTCTGCCCTTGTCCCGAGTGCCACAGATTTGGTTTGTGTAGAGATTTTTTTTTTTTTAAGTATTTCTTCACAAAAGTATCTTACTACTGGGTAACTAACTGAAAAGTCAGTAACGTGCAGATGAAACATTTCTATTTTGGGTTCCTGTCTATTCAGCATTGCCAAAGCACCAAGAGGATAGGCATCCAAAGAAAGAATGAGGGGGCAGCTTCAGGAGTTAGCGCCAAGCGCTTGTGGGAAGCACATTGTGTCCGTCTCATTTTTGGTTTGCCCTTTCCAAGGGCTTCTGTAGCAGCTAGCCAGCTTACTGTGCTAATTTTTTTAAAAATATTTTATATATTTATTCATGAGAGACACACACAGAGAGAGGCAGAGGGTGAAGGAGAGGGAGAAGCAGGCTCCCTGCGGGGAGCCGGACGCGGGACTCGATCCAAGGTCTCCAGGATCAGGCCCTGGGCTGAAGGCAGTGCTAAACCACTGAGCCACCCGCGATGCCCTGCTTACTGTGCTTAATGGCAGACTGTAGCTTTCTTGGTTTATCCCAACTGTCATTTCACTTGATTATATTAGGGATATTGGGAGACGTCCCCCCAGTTAGACAACAGGGTGCAGTGTCCATTTCTGATGGGCGGCAGGAGGGTGAATTGTGGCAAACATGAGCAGTCACGGGAATTTCATAGTTGAAGCTTGACAGATAATTATAGATGGACACTTACCTCTGGGAATGGTGGTACAGAGCAGTGTCTAACCTTTGTTTCCCATTAGTAATTTTTACCTTTACTAAAGCAGTTTGCAGAATATGTACAATATGATTTCCTTCATAATTATAATAAAAAACCCTAGGATGTATATCCATATGGAATGAGGTTCAGAAACCACAACAAATGGAAAAGATGTTACCTCTGAGAAAGTGCACTGAAGTCTATAAAGAATTCATTTGTTTTGCATCATTTGATTTGTTCATAAAATACATGTATTTTAAGTATAAAGATAAAAGGTAAAGATCTCCAAAAGCAACATTTAGAGCACAGAGGCTTTTGTTTCAGACTTTTCCTAGGGAGAGAAATCAGTATACTTTGTATACATAGTTTTGAGGTTAAAAATCACCATTTTAAAATATTGGTAACAAGTGTTGCTTTGGGGGCCCCCAGGCATATTTATAGTATCTAAGTCTATCTAAAAGTGGATACTTAAAGAAAACATCAGTTATTAGTAATTTCTCTTTGACATTAAGGTGATAAGAAGACATTTGTTTTCCTTGACAGGTGGTATATCAAGGTAGTCAAGTCTTACCTTGATTTATAGAATCTCATGACTTTTTTTGAGAATAGAATGGTAATTTGATTTGATTTTTGATGGGAAAGTGGTATATGTAGATCTATCCTAAGAGTAGTTTTTTTTTTCTTAAGAGTAGTTTTTTAAAAAATTAAACTAGATGCCATATAACCAATAGTAGTAAAGACTTGCATTGGCTTATTGCTTTCACATCAGTTTTTACACCTTGTTTGGTTTACATTTTTCTTAATCTGACACACAGATCCCTTGTTCTAATAGGGATTTAGTGGAAGCATAGATAATCGCAGAGTGATTGTCTCTCACAAGTGTAATTAACTTCTTGTAAAGTAGAGTTCTGTAGGACAAATCTTGAAATAGAGTAACTATTTCCAGATCTGGGCTTTTATCCCCAGTCTTTGTAAATTCCTCCCACCTCTATGCTGTCAGCTTAGTGATTCTTAATAAGACTTCCAGAACCTCAAGTTGTTTTCTTGCCTATTCTTTTTAACCATTTCTTTCAGCAGACTATATATAAGAATTTTAAAAATATTCCTGCAAGATTTGATTCCTGTGTGATCTCAGTGATGTATATCAGCTATTTGAAAAAATCAAATGAAAAATCAAACAACCAGCTGTTGTCCTTTTGAGTCCAATTTTTAAATCCAAGAATCATGAACTGTAAGGGAGGAAAGGAGATGGAAGAAGATGTTCCTAGCTACTATCTGGTGATTCTTGTGTGTAGTTTTTTCCCTCATACTTTTCATTCTGCCAGGGAAAATCACTCATCAATGCTTACCAACATTTATGCATAAATTTTTGAAAGCCTCAGGAATTATTTGACTTTTATTTTGTGACAGTCCATTCCCAAGTGTCTGTTTACCTTAATCTATTTTTAATGTCAAGAGACAAATTTAGTTTTCCTTTTGATAAAAACAGTTGCTTGAGAAAGAAGAGTCTCAATTTGACCTGTCTCTGTGCTTTTCTAGCACATTCTAATTAGGTACAAAAATAACAACAAAGAAATTTAGAGAAATCTAGGAGGAAATGAGTCTGTTGACTAGGAGGCAACGAATATATCTCACTAATCCTGTGCTTAATAGAATGTATAAAGCATCTTAAAGAAACAAGTTTCCCATCTCTCTCTTTAAAAGACCAAGAGTAGGGTTAAAAAGCCAGGATACTAAATACCATAGTGGATGGCACATAGTGGGTGCATCATAAATATTTGTTGAATCGGGGGGAAAAGGAATGAGAAGACACAAGGGAAAATACTATTCCTAGAGGAGTTTTGTCGATCATCTACTTGTTACATGGTGATATTGCAGATTGGCTAGAATGTGAATAACACAGTTGTCTGTTTCTTAGAATCTGTTCCATGTTCAGTCTTGTTGAGTCTCATTTCTGAAGTTGTAGTACTTATGTTTTAATTACTGCATGGTTGTTAATTGGTAATATAGGCAATAGACATTTTATTATAGCCATTTAAGTTTTCATTATCATCACAGATAGTAAGTGCCTCTCTATTCCATAAGCTGATATGTCAGGCTAGGGACTGGAGTTGAACTGACAAGGGGCCCAGCAGAGTATTTAATCATAAGATGGGAGAAAACTTGCAGAGACTTCATGGACACTTGAAGAGCACACTAGAATTTTTCAGTATATTTTAGATAATGTTCTTACCCTTTGAGGTCACTTAAAGGCTCTGACAGAGACCATTTAGGGGTAGAACGTCCACCATCTTGGTCTGTTACAATAACCTAGCCTTTTCCTTCTTAAATAAGATGCTTCCTTATGGCCAACTGAAGAATGGATTGTTCATTCTTTCAACTAGCCTTCCATAAAATCTTTCTAGATACCAGTTTGGAATGTGTGGGTACATTGTTGAACACTGAACAGGTGGTTGGGGAATTCAACTGAGATTATAGATATTCTTATGCTCAAAAGATTTTTAAAGAAACAAATTTTGTGGTCAGAGCCCATTCCCTATAACTTTGACTCATGAAGAGTTGGGTTTCTAAGGCAACTGTTGTCTAACTGTGGCCATCTACTTGTATTCTCTCCTGTCCAAATGGGAGCAAGGAAGCAAAGTAAGAGATGCTGAAGAGAAAATGCTAGATGGGTAGCTGGGGTTCATCTGGCTCAGGTTTTTATCCTGTCCAGTGCATGGATTTGACTCTTTTCATATGAAAATATTTTAGTAACTTTAGTGCTTCTGCCAACTTCCATTACAGTGAGGTTTGAAAACTATACTCTCTTAAAGTGGTCTAACTAAGAACTGTAATTGTTCAGCTGATGTTCTAGGAGAGGGGGCACTTGATGACACCATCAGGATTTCTTGATGCAGGGAGTCTGGGGAACATGGCTTGTCTCTATGCACTTTTCAGAGAATTTAATTGACAAATGACATATCTTAATGAGTGCTAAAATAGCAATGCTGGAGATAAGATTATCTACAGAGGGCAGATTGAAGCTTCTTCACCCTCATTAGCTAATGCTTATCCAGTACCTGCTGTTGGTCGGATGCTAGCAGTTCTCTTTAAATCATTTTGATTGGATAACATTGTTGTTCCTTACTCCAGATGATTGGAGCAAATGGAATGTTAAAGGAAAACCAAGTTTTCTCTGAGGAATGCCTGTCAAAGTCAGTCTCTGCTTAATTTCTTTTTTAAAAAATTCCATTCATTTATTAATGAGAAACACAGAGACAGGCAGAGACATCGGCAGAGGGAGAAGCAGGCTCCCTGCAAGGACCCCGATGCTGGACTCAATCCTGGTACCCTGGGATCTTGACCTGAGCTGAAGGCAGATGCTCAACCTGAGTCACCCAGGCATCCTTCTGCTTAATTTCTACAACCTTTCGGTTTAAGTTGAATGAGTGTTATTTTTCCTGGAAGAAGTGAAAGCATATTCAAGCAATAGTTTGATGCTATCCTTTGTACACTGTAAGACCTCTGTGTTCTTGTGTAGTGGGAATGGGAACAGGTGCTTTCTACCCATGTATAGGTTAGAATTCTAGAACAATGAAACTTGCCAAGAATGCCATTTCTGTGAAGTGAGGTCCTACTTTTTAAGGCCACATTTTCTGCATGTGACTTTTAAATTGGAACTAGGAAAATTTGCATTTCAAAGCCACCCATTAGCCGTGTATACTTTTGAACTATCGGTGGTCTTCTTAAGTAGATTTCAGCATACTTAATTTTCTTTTTAATATGTGACTTCAAAATTTTTCTGCTCCATTTGATCTTTTTATAATCTGGCCAAAAAGTTATTTAATAAAGCACTGAGTAATGATTGTGTTTTCAAAATTCACATTGTTTCTGTAAGGCTTTAAGATATTAACTATATTCATGAGGTGTTAGGAAAAAAGGAATAATTTGAAGGAAAATATATTTGAGTCATATTAAGTGTTGATTTCATTATGTTAACAATTATTTAATTCTGTTTTTCCATTAAAAGTTGCTTTCATTTTAACCATTTCATTAATGTTACACTGAATTTTTATATGCATTGAGATAATTATTTTGTGACATAAGTGATACAAAGCTTCTATCAAAAGTCTGTGAATTTAAAGCAGAATTTCTTGATGCTGCACTATGGACATTTTGGGCCAGGTAAGTCTTTGTTTCAGGGGACTGCCCTGTACTTTGTAGGATGTTTGCCAGTGTTCACAATCTCTGCTTGTTGTAAGAAAAGAAAAGGAAATTTGTAAACTCCTCCCTGTGGCTATGCCAGCTGGTGCTGAAATCTTGCGCTTTTTGGGAAATACTTTTTTATCTTGTATCGAAAAATGCAGCTTTTATATGGGTACCCACAGGATTAGTATAAGAAAGACGTATCAATGAACTCTCATATGATTTAAGACAAAGTAAAGTCATTATATGAAAACTTAAAGCAGAAGGAAGTGAAGGATGTAAAGCTGAAGAATCTAATCCTACCAAAGGATGGTTTGGTCATTTTAGAAAGAAGTTTGGCTTAAAAGATGTCAAGACAATGAGAGAGGCGGCTTCTTCAGACCAAGAGCAACAGAAGAGTTCCCAGACATTGTTAAGAAAATCAGTGAGGAGAAAGGATGTCTGCCTGAACAGTTTTTAATGTGAATGAAAGTCTCTTATTCTGGAAAAAAATGCCACAAATGGTACTTATTAGTAAATAAAAAGAAGCAAGCACCAGGATTTGAGTCCAGAAGGGACAGGCTAGCTCTAGTGTTTTGTGCCAGTGCAGTCAGGTTTATGATCATCACTGCTCTTACTTACAAAGCTTCTAGCGCCTCAGCCTTGAAGGGAAAAGATAAACACCAGCTGCCAGTCTTTTGGTTGTACAATGAGAGAGCCTGGACAACAGGAACTCTTTCTAGATTGGTTCCATTGATGCTTTGTCCCTGAAGTCAGGAAATACTCTGCCAGTAAGGAACTGCCTTTTGTAGTTCCTTTGATATTGGACAATGCCCCTGACCCCACAGAACTCCGTAAGTTTAACACTTGCGGGTGTCATCAAAGTGGTCTACTTGCCCCCAAACATAGTGTCTCTAATCCAGCCTGTAGGTCAGGGGGTCTAACGACCTTTAAGGCTCATTACACACTGTGCTCTGTGGAAAGGATTGTCAGCACTGTGGAACAGAAAGAACGCAGCAGACAGAACTTCATGAAAGTCTGGGAAGATTACACCATTGAGGACGCCATGGTTGTTATAGAAAAAGCTGTGAGAGCCATCAAGCCTGAAACAATAAATTCCTGCTGGGGAGAACTGTGTCCGGATGTTGTGCAGGACTTTGCAGGATTTATGACAGAGCCAATCAAGGAAATCATGAAAGAGATTGTGGATATAGCAGCAAAGATGGGGGAGGGGTGAAGGGTTTCAAGATATCTTGAAGAAATTCAAATGCTAATAGACATCACATCAGAGGGATGAACAGAAGGCCACACTTGATGGAGATGAACCAATGCCAGACGATGAAGAAGAAGACGCAGAAGGAGCAGAGCCAAAAAACAAATTGACATTAGAGCAATCTGGCAGAAGGGTTCTGATGACTGAAGACCGTTTTCAACTTCTTTTATGACATAGACCCTTCTATGATATAGACACTGAAACGGAAGTCAGCGGCAGAAGATGGATTGGTACCACATAGAAACATTCTCAGAAAAATCAAGTAAGTCAGAGAGAAATTATGGCATATTTCCATAAAGTTACATTGAGTGTGCCTGCCCGCCCCCCGCCTCCCCTTCTGCCTCCACTTTCCCACCTCTGCCTCCCAAGACAGCAAGACTAGCTCTTCCTCTTCCTCTTCCTCCTCAGCCTACTAACAATGGGCCTATTAACATGACGATGACAAAGATGAAGACCTTTATGATGATCCTTTCTACTTAATAATAATCATCATGCTGTACAGTTAATAAACTTCTCTGTTGTGGATGTGTGTGTTTTCATGCAAACATCTAATAACTGTGTTTCTTGAGACAAAAATGAGACATTTTTGTGTCATCATCATCATCATCATTGCCTAAGTATTCATCATGTAGAACATTGTGTGCAAGACTTGTATGGAAGTAGACAGCCTATCATTACACATGTGAATGATATTTAATCATATAAGGTGAGTGATATTTAATATAAACTAATAATGTATTAGTTTTCTTACTGTTTCAAAATTTTGCTACATTACCATACGGTATGCCTCTCTCCTAACTGGAGAGACTGCGTATCAACCTATCTTCACAGGTAAGTGGTTTTTGAAAAAATGTAACAATGTTTACAACTATATTGTGAATTTGACTATAATACTGTATGCCATAAAAATTTTATAACAGGGATCCCTGGGTGGCGCAGTGGTTTGGCGCCTGCCTTTGGCCCAGGGCGCGATCCTGGAGACCTGGGATCGAATCCCACGTCGGGCTTCCGGTGCATGGAGCCTGCTTCTCCCTCTGCCTATGTCTCTGCCTCTCTCTCTCTCTCTCTCTCTGTGTGACTATCATAAATAAATAAAAATTAAAAAAAATTTTATAACAATTCATTAGTGTATAGGTTAGGCTACCATGAGGCAATCATATTGATAACACAAGGCTATCATAAGCAAACATAGTCTTGCTTCTTCACTATCAGGGCACAAATTGTTATACCTGTAAATAAATACAAATTTTTTTCATATTATCTTTTCAGTTTTTGATGACCAATGCTAGTAATATATATGTCTATAGCATATCATATAAGACAATATTGATGTAGGTACTGACAGGTGACTCATCTTGTAATCAGGCAATATAAAGTATTGATAAATATTGTACAACGCTGTGTTTTTTCTTCCTTATGATTTTCTTAATAACATACTCTTTTCTCTAGCTTACCTTATTGTAAGAATACAATATACAATACATATACAAAATATGTGCTAATTGGTAGTTTATATAATCAGTAAGGCTTTTGGTCGACTGTAGACTAAGTATAGTTAAGTTTTGGGGGAGTCAAAAGTTATATGAAGATTTTTTTGACTCTGTGAGGGGTCAGTGCCCCTAACCCTCACATTGCTCAAGGGTCAACTGTAGTTGAATTTTAGACTACTAGAGGAAACGGACACATCGGTTTTAAAATGTTATTGATCTTGATGACTATTTCCTTATAATTTCCTAGATCCAGGTAGGAGAATCCAAGGTGGACTAGAAGCTTCTTGTTTCATTCCTAATTTCCAGATTTTGATTTTTGACATTAACAAATGTTAATTTGTTAACATTTGTTTGATTTTTGACATTTCCATCTTGATCTTCCTGCTTTGATCTTCATCGATGCCATATTCTCTTGGTTTTTATGTTGTTCCTTTGATCTGTTTGCTTTCCTTTCTGTCTCTCCACCCTACCACTAGTTATCCCCCACAGGCTAGTTAGTCCTGGTCTTCCTTTTCCTTCTTCCTTCTTCATTAACTCTCAGTCACGTGAAATACAGGCCCATGATCCCTTTTCTGCTAGTCAATCCCCCAAAACTGTGGAAACAGGAATTTTGTCATTACTTATCTGTTGGCAAAACTTGACCCCAGTTGTGAGGCTATTTTGTGGTCCTATTTCTCCCATCCAGTGTGGATGTATATACATCTCACTGCAGACTTATTAATATGCTGATCATAGGAAACTGCTTCAGATGCCACTGGCAGGGACAAGTGATGTGTGATATGTGTACTGTACTCTTTTTCTAAAATCTGAAAAACTCAGAGTTCCCAAATGATCCGGGCCCCCCAAACATTGAATAAAGTGTGACTATATTATTTTCATGTGGAATATCACAAATCAGTAGCTTTTAATGCACTCTCTCTTGTTTTTTGGCACCAGATCTCACTAAACTAATTTTGGACCATATCCTTTGAATGAGTAAAAGGGAAATTTTTGTCAATAGGTCCATTAACAAATGTGCACCAGATGACATGGAATAGTACCAGATAAGCAACCTACTAGAGATGTGTGACTCATTTAAATGATTAAGAATTGATATTCATAAAAAGAAGAAAGATATTTTATTCACCAAAGAGTAAGATTGCAAGTCAGAGCTTGCCACAAGCATCTTACACCTGAAAAAGCTAAGATAGTCATTCATTCTACTGATAACTGTAGGCTTATTTTTAGTTTTAGAATCCAATAAGAAGTTCTATTTTAACTGACTCCTTTCTTCAGAGCTACTTAAAAAAAAGCAAAAACAAAAAACAAAGCTACTTAAACTTGTGCCCTATTTTATATAATTTCAATATCTGGAAATCCAGATGAGGTCATAAGGAAAATCAGTGATTACTTATTTTACAAAAGCATTCATTCTAATCTTCCTTTAAATAGTAAGCTTCCTACTATTGAGATATAATTGATATAACATTGTATTAGTTTTAGGTGTACAACATAATAATTTGACAAATGGATATATTGTGAAATGATGACCATAATAAGTCTTGTTAACATCCATCACCACATATTGTTATAATTGTTATTCTTGTGATGAGAACTTTTAACGTTTACTCCATTAGCACCTTTCAAATGTATAATACAGTATTGTTGACAGTAGTCATCATGGTGTACATTACATTCCCAGGACTGATTTATTTTATAACTGGAAGTTTGTACCTTTTGACCTCCTTGACCCATTTCACCCACCCCCATCCCTCATTAATGATCTCTTGCTTTCCTTTTGTGCAACTCCAGCTATAGATGGAACCTTTTGTTAATGCTTGAAATAATGCATTTAAAATTATGGCAATTCATTTTCCTTGTTTCAAGAAACAATATTCCTCTTGTTGTTGGTGCTAAGTACTACTGTCCACAAAACTTTGGATTGTTGTAATGTCTCCTTTTCTCTTTTCTCAATTTCTCAGCCTTTCATGTACAAGTTTCTTTTCATTTCCATTATCATGATCAGTGATTTTAGTCTTGAGCTGCCACATCAGCCTCTGTGGTGCTTTTCTACATTAAGGAACTGTTGGGAGCCCACAGTGGCGGTAACATCACAACCGCCCACACGTGGCCTTAGCTCTAGCAATGGGGCACCTGGACTCCTCTGCTCCAGCAAGACACATACACCCTTCAATGTCATGTGTTTGGTTGCCGTATCCTGCTTTTTGTTTACTTTCTCTCACTGAACGGAAGTGCTCCTTTTTCTCAGAATCAGTGTCCATCATGCCCTGCAGTTTTATCTTCTCCAAACAGCCCTCCCTAAGTGATGAGTCACCATTTATAGAGGGATGCATTCTTGAAGACCCAGTAAAATGGCAGAGTCATAAAATTTAAGCCTGATTTTTCTTGTACGCATAAATTGACAACCTTATTAATGTTTTATGTCAAAATATTTAAGTCTATATAAAATAAGGACATTCGAGGGCGCCTAGGTGGCTCAGCTGCTTACGCGTCCAACTCTTGATTTGGCCCAAGTCATGATCTCACGGTCTTGAGATCAAGCCCCATGTTGGGCTCCATGCTTAATGGAGAGTCTGCTTCTTTCCTTCTCCCTCTTCTTTTGCCCCTCTCCCTGCTCACACTTGTGCACTCTCTCTCTCTCAAATCAGTCAACCTTTAAAAAAAAAATAAGGCTATTTGAGAACTCTACCAAAAACTAACCTGACTTTGTGTTTCCATCAGCGCTTTGCTTGTAGTTTGTGGTGTTTTATATCCACTCACTCCACTACTCAGATAATTCATTTATGCACAGCTCATCTCTCCAAACACCCTGCAAAAGTTTTAGTATATTCAACTTGTACATCACTTTTAATAATAATTTGATAAAATACCATGGTTTTCTTAAGGCTGACATGAAAAACTAGTAGGAGGATTTCTACCCTTTAAGAACTTGAGCCAGGGGGATCCCTGGGTGGCGCAGCGGTTTAGCGCCTGCCTTTGGCCCAGGGCGCGATCCTGGAGACCCGGGATCGAGTCCCACGTCGGGCTCCCAGTGCATGGGGCCTGCTTCTCCCTCTGCCTGTGTCTCTGCCTCTCTCTCTCTCTCTCTGTGAGACTATCATAAATAAATAAAAATTTAAAAAAAAGAATAAGATTAAAAAAAAAAAAAGAACTTGAGCCAACTAGTGCAAACATTGCCAGCTTGGAGGGGGTTCAGTTGCAACAGCAAGCCTCAGTCCTGTAAACATTGTTTAGATGCTTTTAACACATTTTGGCCTGTGTGCTAAAGAAGACATAATTGGTAGGCTTATTTTCTTAGTCAGTTAGGACTGCTATAACAAAATACCATCAAGTAGGTGGCTGAAACAACAGACATTTATTCTCCTACTTCTAGAGGCTGGAAAGTGCAAGATCAAGGAGCCAGCGGATTTCGTGTCTGGTGAAGGCCTTCTTGTCCTGTAGATGTTCACCGTCTCACTGTATGGCAGAAAGGATGCTCCAGGCTCTCTTTCTCTTCCTATAATGTACTAATCCCAGCATGGAACTTTACCCTCATGATTTCCTCTAAACCTAATTGTCTCCCAAAGGCTCCACCTCCAAGTACCACCACAATGGGAATTAGGGCTTCAACATATGAATTTTGGGGAAGCAGACATTCAGTCCACAGTACTTATATTACTAAGGTATGGGTTAGTGAAAGAATCAGATGATTATGATCTACAAAAATGATGGGTCACAAAAAAATCATATTAATGTTCATGATACCGCAAGCTCTCCATTTATGTCCTCAATACCAGTTATATAAGTATTGGTCAGGGCAATAGCTTGGCATTAATTTATGGGGAAATGACATGAATTTTGTTAACCAGAATGGGTCAACCATGTATTATGACTTGCTAAGGCAAATCCAGAGGGGACATATGCAGCAGAGTGTGTGGCCCTAGGGGGTTGACTGTCTCACTGCATTCTTCCAAGTGTTGAGTCTGTGTTTACAGTGCTGACTGCTTCTGGTTCTTCTTCTACTTTCTTCCATTATGCCTTCTTCATGGTTTTAATATAGCATTTTTAAAAATATTATTTCTTCCTACTTACATGTCTTTCACTCTAACAGACTTTCAGTTGCCTGAGGACAAGAACTGTCTATTCACTCCTGCTTTCTCCAGCACTAGCAGAGTGGTTGGTAATTAATCATTCCCTCTTAGTACATACACAGTTATGTCTCAGTGATCCACTTCCAGGGGATGTTGGCAAGCCAGTGTGCATCCACTGGGGGGCGAGTAGATTGCCGAAAATTCTTGAATCCAAATTACATAGGAAGTAATTGGTGAATTGGGATCACTTGTCTGGAAAATAATTATGTGTACTCAATATGTTACAATTTGGGGAACAAAGAACGTGAGATACAGAAAGGTCATAAAGCATAGTGATTAAGAGTTAATAGCAGTGTGACTCTAGGCAAGTCTACATGTATTCACTGTAAAATGGGACAGAACATAGTGAGTATAGTTGAGAAGCACTCAGCACTTGGAGAAAGCCTGGTATCAAGTGTTCAGTAAATGGCACCACTTTCTCTACTACTCTATTTGCTTTTTCTCTTTCCCCACTTTCTCTTTTCCCCTTCTTTGTATCCCTCAATAGGAGGATTATTATAACTGTTTTATAGGCAAGGAAGGTAAAGTTAGAAGGGTTAAATGATTTGTTTGAGATTTCTTAGGAAGATGTGAAAGAAGGAACTATAGTCTAACTGTTGGTTCATTCTTTTTTTTTTTTTTAATTTTTATTTATTTATTTTTTAGAGAGGGAGAGGGTCAGAGAGAATCCCAAACAGGCTTCACTTGCATGGAGCCTGCTGCAGGGCTCCATCTCACCACCCTGAGATCATGATCTGAGCTGAAATCAAAAGTTGGATTTTAAGACTAAGCCACCCAGGTGCCCCAGTCCATTCTTTCTTGGACTGGATGACCTCATCTTCAGACATCTGAGAGAGCATCATGTAGAAAGATGGAGACAATTTAGAGCATGTTGCTTTGAACGGTAGAGCTGAAACTGATGCATAGATGTTACCCAGGTGAAGTATAGGGTGGCAGGTACAATCTGAATTTCTAACCACCAGAGCTGCTGTTGGAATCAGGAATTTCCTATTGTTAGGAAAGTGTGCATGCAGTAGCTGGAGAAGCAGAATACTAGTCAACAGGGCTGAAAGGACGTAATTTACCCATTGGGTCAGAGATGTCCCTAAGTCTCTTCTTAATTTAAACCTATACTCTTATGTCTTTCTCCTGTCCTTGCATCTGTAGTGGTACTGTGCGGATGACAAGGAATCAGCAAATCATTGAATTAATGTAATTTCGGTACTGATACAAGAACCAGGGTCTTTTTATATTTGCCAGGGAGAATCAGGTTTGAAAAATTCTTCTGTTAAACTATGTGGAGGAAGAATTCTCAGAACTATATGATAAGAATGGCACACAATAGCAGAAATGGAAGGAGAAGTCAAGTGCAATCAGAGCTTTTCAGGAACTTAGCAAATGGCTACTTGCATTAATTCTCAGATTGTTTTTGAAAGTTGAGCCATCTGCAGTTTTCAGGCACTGGTTCCATTCAATAAGGAAGACTAGGGAAGTAAAGATGATATACAAAAATAAGGTACGTGACTATTGTGAATGTGCTCACAAATACTAGTGTCAGCTCCACCTATATCAATCAGACTACAGAAATCTGACATCCTTTACGATACTGAATTGGTAACCCTATGTCAGTCACCATTTTTAAAAAAAAATTTAAAAATCTTTGAGACAGAGAAGGAGAGAGCACAAGTCAGGGGAAGGGGCAGAGGGAGAGGGAGAAGCAGACTCCCCGCTGAGCCAGGAGCCTGACGTGGGGCTGATCTCAGGACCCTAAGATTAGGACCTGAGCCGAAGGCAGACAGTAAACTGACTGAGCCACCCAGGCACACTGCCAGTCAGCATTTCTTTGCATAAATTTCAAAACATAATTTTCTCCCTGTTAAACACTTTGTTTTTCCATGCAGCAAGTTCTATTCATTCTATTTCCTCAAGAAAAAGAAAGTAGTCTTACGGATTAAAAATGTGATAGCGGTAAAAAAATACAAAATATATTGAAAGAAGGTCGGTCAAGTCAGTAAGCCAGCACTGGCATTTATTAAGTGCCTATACTGTGCTTCGGCTATTATTCATCCAATTTCATTTAATTCTTATTAATTCCATCCACATTTTATGTCTGAGAATTTGAGGCTCACAGGTTAAATAACTCAAGCCTTTGCAATAAAGAAGGGCTGATCTATCTTAAGAGGCAGACAATAGAGAGAAATTTTTCATGAAAATGGTTCATTCATTTGCCTTTATAAAATTGTTTGGGAGCTATTTTTTTTTTTTTTGGGAGCTCTAAGTTATATGGCAGTTGGTGACATGTGACATATGCTTGATTTCCCAGAATAGTCAGATGTAGCTTATAAATAATGCCTATGTTTATTGGTTTCATCCTCACTCATATTTCCTCTCATTCTGTGCTCCCATATACTACTCCCTGCATGAGAAAAATGTGTTATTCAGAAAGCCATAGTAGTTGTGTACAAGAAGTAATGGAAACAAACCTGACAGTATATCTCCTTGTTTTATACAGGAATGAAGTCTTTAGTAGAATTCTGCTTGTGATCTGGAAGGAATTTATATTTTGCAGAGATTCTAAAGATATTCTTTACCTTCAAAAACCATCTGCTTTTTTAAAACACAAATTTTTAATGCTAATTCTCATTTGAATTCTAAAAATGTATTTCCCACCCTTTTTCAGAAAGAATCAGTGGATGGGAGTAATGTGGTATAAATTGATCTTTTTTCCCTTAAAGATTTAAAAATAAAATATTTGTGCCATTCCACTGGTAGGAACTCAGCAGCAATGATAAGAATAGAGTTACCTTCTGTGTCTAATATTGCCTTTACAGTTGCTTTGTTTCCTAGTTTTATAAATTGAGCTTTCTGGTTTCCGTGGAAACTCAATTGTCGACATGGGTTGCTAAGGAGCAGCCTTTGCTGCACAAAGCATAAGGAGCTGTGAGTCTGTTACCGAGTGACTTCATTCTTGGCAGTGACAGGCAGTGGGAATCTTAGTACTTGTTCAAGTTAGGCCTCCATCTTTATTTTCAGCCTGAAGGATTCCGAAGGATTTTCCTGACTTTCCTTAGCCTGGCAGTTACACTTAGGTATAGGTGCTTATGGAAACTGACAATTGTGTGGTGTTTCACAGCATCTAAGTTCTCATCTCTGTCTCATCAATCACTTGATGTCAATGACTTATTCAACAAAAGAGAATCTATTGCTGCAGTTACAAGACACCAAATAAGCTGTACAGTCTTCTTTCTTAAATTTAATGTTGGGCTCTCATGAAAGGAAGCCAGCTGTTCATCTTTGTAGGTCATTGTGGAAGTATGATACTGATATTCGATTGTGTATGATCTACACTTTCTAATATTCCGGTTGGAAGTGGTATGAATTATAGTGCATGTACCACAATCAAATGGCTTTCCCAATTAAAAAAATAACCTGGAAACTTTAACCAACCTTTTTCTATATTGGTGTACAACATATATTGTAGTTTTTATAGAAATAATTTCTTAACTTAGCTCATATGGATTTTTGACTATGATTTTATAAGCTATTTTAGGCATAGTAATTCAGGTGCATATCTGTCTATTATGGTCCACGGGCCTATTTCATGGGTGTGTGTTGCATTAGGTCATCAGTGATGTGTGAGTTTTTGAGGTCAGAAGTAGCAAAGTCCTTATTTTTAAAATAGGTGCTAAGGACAAGTGCAAGCTCTATTTCCATATCTCAGGTGTGAGTCAGCCAGAGCCATTGTCCTTTGCTGTCAGGCCTGGAGGGCTGATTTGGGTTATGGCAGGTGGTGATACAGTTAAACCCTGACTGAGTACCATTCACTCTCTTTGCTTGGTTTGGATTGATAGAATTCTATAAATTCCTTATATTGTATTAATTATCTATTGGAGATCCTCAAATACAAGCAGGTTATTTTGTGGCCCCAAATAATTGAGACTATTGTGTCTCAATGGACACATTAGTTACCCTTTCAGCCTCATGTTCATCATCTATAGTGTTGGGCAAATAATAATATCTTGTATTTACTGTAGGTTATCATAGGACTAAGTGAGATAATATATGTGAAATGTTTAGTTAGAGATCTAGGCCAAAGGAGGTCCTTAAAAATAGTATCTGTTTTCCAGAAGAGGCAAATGTATAAAGTTAGATAGTAGATTAGTGGTTGCCTGGGGCTGGAGTTGGGAGCAGAGAATGGCTGCTTAATGGCATGAGGAGTTTTTCCATGCTGATATAAGTGTTCTAGAACTGGATTATGGTAATGGTTGCACACCGTATGTATATATTGACACTAAAAATCATCATACACTTACAATGGTTGAATTTTATGACTAAAAATCATTGAACTCTACAATTAAAATGGGTCAATTTTATAATGTGTAAATTGTACCTTAATAAAGCTGTTTATAAAAGTAGTAGCTATAAGAAATAGCAGATCTTTTATTCCCCTTCGTTTTCTTACTTGTTGCTTAAGTTGAAATTATTTAAACATAATTTAAATGGAGATGGTAGGTACATTAATCTTTGAATGAATTTTAATGTGTGCATATATAAAAAGGAATTTGAGTATGTTTGTATTTCTCCAACTATGCTAATCCTAAGGTGAGAAACAATTAAAGCATTTTAAGTTGACCAAACTCTTATTAACTTTTAAAATAAGTCATCTCGGGCAGCCTGGGTGGCTCAGCGGTTTAGCGCCGCCTTCTGCCCAGGGCGTGGTCCTGGAGAACCGGGATCGAGTCCCACGTCAGGCTCCCTGCATGAGAGGGAGCTTTCTCCCTCTGCCTGTGTCTCTGCCTCTCTCTCTGTGTCTCTCATAAATAAATAAAATATTTAAAAATAATTAAAAAATTAAAAATAATTTTAAAAATGAGTCCTCTCGATAAGGCAAGATACTTCCTGGTGTGAACGGATAAGTAGGTGTGTCTGTGAATGATATCCTCACCCAGTGGAGGATCTTTGCTGTGCCATAATATGTTTCTCACAGGCTGTCTTTGGGGTATTAGTAATGTCTTAGAGAATGTTATCTAAGCCATGATATGCCAGAACATGTAATGATGAGCATGGATAATAATGAAATTTTATTGTACGTATACATATTATGACACAACAGAACATAATTACTTTTGTGATTATATTACAGAATTTCTAGTTATCTAGAAAACTTGACTTTTCATGACTGTGTGAGGGTAGCAAAATAATTACTGTATTTTTATAACTGACTCAGATCGAATCCTTTTAAAGCAATAGAGCTGCTAGTTGCAGAGTATATCACTGTTATTCTGCTACTGAGACTTGTGTTCATTCAACTGGGTTGTATGTATTAATTCAGTGCAACCCTTTTATTGAGTGCCTAATATGTGTTAGTGATTTTCTACATATTGTTGGTAGATCTATGAATAAGATAGAAACTCAGCTTTAAATGTACTCAGTTTTAAAACCTCTGCTAGTCATACAAGTGGAGATACTGAATGGGTGGTTGATTCGTCTGAAATTCAGGAGGGAGATGTGGGCTGAAGATATAAATTAGGAAGAGTTAGCACATAATATTTAAAGCCATGAAACTGGATGAGCTCACCAAGGAAAAGAGAGTCACCCAAGAAGAGTTCCAAGGAACAACCTTAATTTTGCAGTGCTCCAAAAACAACAGATGAAGGAGAAGATAAGACATCATATACAGGATTGAGGGGGGTGACCAGGTAGATGAGGGGATCAGCAGATTCTGGAAGCTGAGTGAAGGCAGTACGCAGGAGGGCAGTGATACCTGGACATGCTGGCAATGGGACATATTCTGGAAGGAATGGGAAGGAAGCTGGTGAAGGAAGTAGGGTAATATGAGTGGCTTTAATCAGATATTTGACTCTGTAAACATTGAGCATTTGGTCTACATGGACTAACAGATAATAATTTCTTCGTAATGCCTATCTTGATAACACATAATCACTAGTATTTTTTGAGTTTCAATTTGCAAGTTGTCAGTTTCTACAATAAAATTCAAGTTGTCCTGATGTATGTGAATTAATTAATGTGAATATTCACGACAACCAAAAAGCTGTATAATCTAGTGGTTAAGTCCATTCACCTTATGTCATTCAGCCTGGGATTGGAGTCTCTGTTCTGCTCCCTCTTGGCTGTGTGAGCCAGGAAAGTTTTCTAGTTGTTCTCAGCCTTGGCTACCTCATCTGTAAATTTGGGGTGGCAGAAATTCTTACTTTGTAGAGTTTTGTGAATTTACATGAAATAATACAGTTAAAGTGCTTAGGCCCACAGCAGCACCTGTATAAATTTCCCAATGAAGGTTAGCTGTTACTATAGCTATTAATCTATATTTTGACATGAAGTAATGTAATGAAAGTAGAGAGAACACAGGATTTGGAACTGGCTATCCTTTGGTTTCATTACACACCATCCGAGCATGTCACTTCACATTGTTGAATTTGTTTCCTTATGACTGAAATGGCAATAATAGTGACAATCATGTTGATGATGTTATTTAGGGAATTAACTGATACGTTTATAAACATGTGGTATCTTACAAAGTGCTGTACAAATATTAATTTCACTAATTTAAAATGAGATTGTTTTTTCAATGTATTAGACCTCTTACATTAGATTTATATATTAAGAAAGAATAAATCTCAACACACTTCTGCAGTTTTAAGTGTTTAATTTCAAGGGAGACTTGGGTTCCAAAGAGAATGAATCTATACAATGGCAATGTAAGAAAATATTTTAACATTATTTTTGGTAAAAAAATTTTGAAATGTTAAAGATGTTACAAAAGGGAAGAATAGGCCTCCCTATAAAGATAGAGAAAAATGATACATAATAGCTGGTAAAAAAACAAAGATATGGGAAGCGAGGTCAGCCAATCATCTAAGAAACCTTCCAAGTGAGAATAAGCTAATGGGAAAAAAAAGAGTTTGTATGGCCTTGTTTGGTAAGAATCTGTCCCAATCTAATACAAATTCTCTGATTGGAAGCTGAAGTGACTCAAATCACTTTTGACCCTTCTTGGTCATTTTTCAAGGATGTTGAACTGCTAATATTAGTGTTGTTACCACAAGTTCATATTTATGTAGCACTCAAATCTTTCCAAAAACACTTTCTTGGGCTTTGTTGCCTGTAATTCTCAGAACCACCTCATGAGATCAGTTTTGAAATTAGTATCCATTTTAAGAAGAAACAAACTGGTTTCTGTGGGAGATGACTTTATTGTCTTTGGGTCAGAGCTGGGACTGAAGCCACCTGAAGAAGTTAGTCACCTAAAGACTTAATGTTTCTCCTTTTCAGGTTCTTTGCAACAAATGGGAATTGTAAAATTCTGAGCTTTCTTGGATACCCAAGGATTTAATTTTTCTTAATAACACAAGTCTCGAGTCAAAATTACATCTAAACTCACTCTCTTTTCACCAGACACAGTTGGTCCTCAAGAACTCTTTCTTTGTTGACTAGCTGATTGCAGTATTCTGTTGGAGCCCAGGTGATAGTTCTAGTTCATTGCTGCTGATACTCAGCACTTATTTTAAAGGAATAACACCAAATTCTAGCATTTAAATCCTTTTAGATCGTAAGTCTTGCAAGTCACTGTAGAAAATACACAAGTTAAATACTATCACTACTCTGAGAGTGATAGAGAACATCCCGTTACTCATGTTCTTAGAAAGAAGACAGTGAGATGATAATTCTAAAGCAACATTCACATAAGCATTGAAGTTGTGACACAACCTGAGTGAATGCAAGATCAGGGTGGGAACAGTTGGATTGTGGAAGGACAGGAGACTGAAACTATTTCTTGGAAGGCAGGGGGTACAAAGTTGATGGGTAGAGAGGAAGGGAAAGGGTGTTTCAGGAAAAGGGAACCGGGAAAACAGTGGTGCCAAGTGAGAGTGGGAAGGGGAGGTAAAGGCCGTCTTGGTGGAGGTCATGCAAGAGTCATTTCCTCTTACTTTCCTAGTGACTCAGTGTCACCTCAAGAGCAAGCTCTGTGGCTTTCATGAAGCCTAATAACTTGGAGGTTTGGGGTGAAAACCAAAATACATTTTAATAAATTAAGTCATGTTCTCATTGAAGAAAGAGTCTTGGATAGCATTCTTGATTTCTTCATTTCTTGTTTTTGTTTCTGTTGCGTATTGGCTGAGTTATGTAGCTTAATTTGAACTCAGTTTAATATTATTTGGGTTCAGGAAGAGGATTGTGTTATAGAAGAATCAAAATCCCTTGAAGCTTTTTCCTCCATTTTAATTATGGTTCAAAATAACATTTTCCAAGAATGATTTTCTGGACCCCAGTTTTCCAACAGAACTTTGTGCTTGGTCTCTTTCTCCATCATTGCTCAATTCTTGTAGTACCTTAGTTTCTTATAACAAATGGAAATTAATGCTAAGTATCTCATGTAAGTAAGAGGATGAAATTATTATAATGTCATGCATGTCATGTCATGCACAGGGTGCAAATCGTGTACCGTAGAAGGTGCTTTAGACTACCCGAAATTGATATAAAACTTTTACTTGACTACTGTATTTGACTATACTACCCTAAAGTGATATTATATTATGTTATTAAATATAAATCAGTTAGAAGCTATACTTTTATTTGATTGATATCTTTGGAAATAGTAACATACATTTTATTATTTTTTTCCTTTTATTTTAGCTTATCTTCATATAATCCTGAAGTTTTTAGTTCATCCAACCTAGGTAGTATGTTTTGAAAGACCATGTACTTCATAGCACCCATTATTCATGCTCTTAGGAAGAGGATTTGAAATACCCTGTTTTGAGACTAGTGAAATGAATTATTTTCTCCTGCATCTTTTAGAAAAGCACTCTAGAAGGTTATTGTAGAGAACACTTAATTTGAATTATTGTGTCTTAGGCCCTGTCATGAGTTTCTATTAAAGCTTTCTTTGTTAACTATTTATTAAATATTGGAGATTTCTTTGTAAAAGAACTATGAAAGTTTGTATAAAAGACTACTCTGCCAAGATTTAGACAAAGAAGAAGCTTAAGAGTAGAATTTTTTAAAAATCCAAGGATTTGATTTTTGGCCTGTAAAAACTGTATTATATGAGTTTTACATAGAAGTCATTCAAAGCTGAGTTTAAGATTTATTTAGAGCGGCTTATATTCACTGAATACCAAACCGTTCTTCTTATTGTGGCTTTGTTTAAAGAGGTTAAGATTGATTTACATGGCCTCTTATTTATAACCTGAGACCAAGATAGTATAGTCAGCCAAAATGATGTACAGTGTCAAAAGCATTTGAATTAGACAGAGAAATTCATCTTTGTTGCCCAGCATGAAACTAACCAGGTCATCTATTGCCAAAATAATAGGAACATTATGCTTTTATAGTCTTAGCACATCTGGATGTGTTTTTTATACCGTAAATTTTCAAAAATCCCAATATAAAATGCTGGAATCCAAACTTGGTATTGTGGATTTTTTTAAATGTTCATCAATTTGGTCATCTTTTCTATGTTCTTCTGAATACTTAAAATTTTTCCTATACTCTAAAAATATGAACATTTTTATGTATGTATGTAGTTCTTTTGTGCTCCCTAAAGTTCATATCTGTAACTTTTTGTTTCCCACTAAAGCATTTGCCCAGCACCCCTACATCTGACTGAAGAACAAAACTAATTTTGAGGAGTGAGGTGGGGTGGAGCTCATTTTGTAGAGTGGTGTTGAATGAAATAGAAGAGAATGTTTCATGCTGTCATCTCTGGGGGCAGAAAGGATAGCCTAAGAGAAGCAGATTGGAAATCTAATGGAAAGACAGAGCCCTGGCATTTTGGCTGCCCTACAGGAAATGGAGTTGTGGTGTGGTACCAGGACCACATTCTTCAAAGTTATTAGCCTTACTTGCTGAATTATGCCAAAAAGGAAGAGAGAGAGAGAGAGGGAGGGAGGGGAAAGGGAAAGAAGGAATGAAAGGTTATGAAGGAAGGAGAAAGAAAGGGAAAGAAAGGAAGAAGGGAAGGAGGAAGGAAAAAAAGAGGGAAGAAGGAAGGAAGAAGGAAGGATGGATGGGAGGAAGGAAAAAGAAGAGAAAAGAAAAGAAATCTGTTATTAGCACAGATTCTTTCCAGACCTCCCAATTTATGATGGAAGAAGGTGTAGGTGCCTGATTTATTGGGCCATGCTGAGCTCATTCAGAGAGGAATGTACTAGTGGTTACTTCAAAGGCTAGTACAGTATCTTGTTTCTTATTATGACAAGATGTGTTTGGGAAAGTAGTGCCATTTACTCCCCATTTCACAGTCCAGGAGAAGAATGTTCCCAGTGATTGACAAAGCAGCTACAGCTATGGATTCTAGTATTCTGGGTCCATTCTGATCCAGAATGCCCTCATGGGAAGAACTATAACTTGGGTGAGAAAGCCCTGTATTGACCTCAGGCCCCCACCTTACCCACTGCTTTATTGTGGAAAAGGACTTGACCTTTCTAACCCTTAGGTGCCTCGTCTGATGGAAATGCTATATGTATGTGTTCAGCATACTTCAGGAGGTTATTTGAGGTGCAGATAACACCACATGTATTGTAACCCTTGGCAAATTGTAAATTGTTACTCAAATGAGAAGTTATGTTGTTGTTGTTGTTGTTGTTGTTGTTATTCTGCTATCTGGGACTTGCTTTTTTAGTGTTTTTTCTTTTCCTGAGCAGATACAGCGTTTGGTAATAGAGGAAAAACTTCAAAACAGCCATAATTATATACCTTAGACCTTTACTATTGCTATTAGCATTTTGATATAGTCATATATAAATGATTAAGAGTGTATATAGATATCCTTCTATATATTCAATTTGATATCCTCTGTTACTTTTACATAATGTAATGGCATATGTATTTTCCTGTGTTACACTATAAATTCAATTGTTATTTAATTTTTGGAGGTTCAGGGGGTTGAGTCTCTACATCAGTCATTAAAGGGTTGTCTTCTCAAATCCTTCTTCCTTTCATATTTTCGTTTTCCTTTTACATAGGAAGAACAACCCAAGTTGTAGGAATGAATACTAGCTAGCATTTATTGCATGCTTATTCTATGCCCAGCACATATTTAACATATAAAGCTGTTTTAATCATCACAAGAACCCTAAGATAGGTGCTGTTATAATCCCCATTGTAAAGATGAATAAACTGAGGCACACAGCTGTTAAGTTAAGACCACCTAGTGAATGAGTTTTGAAGCTAGGATTGTTTTGTTTTCATTTTTTAAATATTTTATGTTTTTATATGAAAGAGAGCAAGAGAGAGCACAAGCAGAGGGAAAGGGAGAAGCAGATTTCCCACTACGGGGGAATAATCAAGTAAGTTACCTACCCTGTAGGTCATGTTTTAAAAGTGTAATCATCTGTTTAATGGATTTATGAAATTCTCTCCCGATGCAGGACTCAATCCCAGGACCCCGAGATCACGACCTGAGCTGAAGGCAGATGCTCAACCACTGAGCCATCCAGGGGTCCCTGAAGCTAGGGTTTAAACTTAGATATCTTCTCTGAGGAGTCCTAGGCATTATGTGACACAGGTAGCTGAGAAACATGACCTATATTTTGTTCAACTATTACACATTTATAATCTGTCTAAGGTCAGGAATCCCAGAGATATTTTTTACAGAAGAGTAAATGTTTGGAGAACATATCCAGCATTATTTAGAAAAGTGGATGAATCATTAGGACCATTGCCTTTCCTGATTTAATCACCTTTGAAGGAAGGTAATGATCTCAAAGTAATGGTGTTACAATCCTGTTTTTACTTGAGACTAAAATTCTGATGATTGGAGTTAGGTACTGCTATTATGCAATAAATACAAAAATTTTACACAGAATTTTCATTTTTCATTACTTTCTCTCTCTCTCTCTCTTTTTTTTTTTTTGTACAATAGATGCTGTTATTCCTTGTCCAGAGTAAGGATGAAGTTACCCCTTTCCTTCACTGTTTTCTGCCTTCTCATAAAGTTCAGTGGACCTTTGTCTCATCTACAGCCCGATGGCATTAGTGTTAAGCAAGAGCAATTTTATGGTGGACAATTTGCTATATATGTCTCCTTCTGGCCATTTGTTCAACTGCAATATACTCAGTGATGCTTACAAAGCTTTGTAGGTTTTCAGATGAGCAGCTGCATTATTTTACCTTATTTACTAAATCCAGTGAATGCTTCCAGTCAGTCTTGTTTACAGCAGGAATGTGGTATATGAGTAGTATTCATTAAATAGTACAGGACTGGGGCACCTGGGTGGCTCAGTGGTTGAGCATCTGCCTTCGTCTCAGGTCATGATCGTGGGTTCCTGGGATTGAGTCCCACATCGGGCTCCCTACAGGGAGCCTGCTTCTCCCTCTGCCTGTGTCTCTGCCCCTCTCTCTGTGTCTCTCATGAATAAATAAATAAAATCTTTAATAAAACAAGCAAACAGATAGTGCAGGACCCACATTCTCTTCCTTTTTTTGTGAGAACCATTTGGCATACCTTTATTACTTTTCATTTTACTTGATTATTACAGATTGATTATAGCTGTCAGAGTGTCAAAACCTAACCTGTAAGTCATGTTTTAAAAGTGTAATCATCTGTTTAATGGATTTATGAAACTCTTTGTGGGGATTTCTTGTAACAACAACCACTGATCATTTCACTTTTTCATGCAATGAAGATTTACTGCTTGTATTTTGTGCCAAGATGAGTGCTACGAACTGAATCTATGTTAATGAATGAACCTACAATTTGGAAGCCTTTCAAAAAGGTGGAATTTCTAACTAGACACTCTGAAAACACACCAGATATTATTTTCCAGTGAGAGAACAGTTCTCTTTAGCTCTTCCCACGTTTTTTTTCAAATGGGGTACTGACAGCTCTTCCTCTTACGGTGAAAAGAAACAAACCCTCTATACTGACCGTTTCTCTAATTCCCATTTAGCAAAGGGTGGGCATTTTGGCAAGTATGGTAACTTTTGAAATATCCAGCATACCTATACTCTTCTTAGACCTCCTTGCCCCTTTCCCAAGTGACCTATGCCACATCTTCTCCAAAAATAAGAGTCTCAAGGGCATTCAAGTTGCTGGGAAGCAGAGTAACTATGCATAATTTGTCTTTCACATATTTCAAAAATGGTCAGAGCCGAACTGAAGCCATGATCCAGTGATATAACTTTCCCAGAGGTAGAGAAGTCATTTGAAAGCAAAAATATTCTGAATTAGGTTTTTCCTTTCTTTTCTGCCCTTTGTAATGTCTCTGGGACATCTGGGGGCACTGAACGTCCAGCTTGAGAAGGTGTCATGTAGAACCTTCCAAGGTATCTAAGAATCAAATCTAAATGTACTTTGCAGTATCCTGGTGACATTGAAGGACTTTTGTGTTAGAAGTTAATAATTTTTATCTTAGCTTAGATGATGGAAATCGTGATCAATATCAAAATCATTTTGTTTCCATATACGCATGTTGCTGTATTGGCTCCAGGCAAGTCAAATTAAACAGATACTGTTCTTACAACACTACTGGCAGCATTGTTACAGACAGGCAGCCAAAGGACATCAGATACAGACATCAGCAAACAAATGCATGAATGAAGACCTTGCATTGTTTGTGGTCATCTGAGGAAATATACTCAAGTGTACAGATAACAGTTGGGCCAAGGTTACTGATCTTTTGACATTAGGAGATGTCAGAATGACCTGAACGTATTATGAAATTGGAATGTCAAATTTGAATGATGGTTTGTGTCTTCAACTTTTATTTAAGGTAGACCAAGTCTGGTTTCAAAGAAGTTTCCACATGGACTCCTATTGATGGCCAGTACTCTTCTCTGTTGCTTTTTAGTCTGAGCCATTAGAGTTTGCATTTGCCATTATCACTGTCAACAGTGCCATCGTCATTGCTATTATTTGGGTGTCTTTATGTATCAGGCAGGCATTTTATGTAATTATCTCTAATTCTCACAGAAGCTCTGCTGTAAGGTGTTATTATTTCCATTTTAACAATCAAGCAATAGGTTTAATTTTCAAAAGGATATATTAAGTAATAGTTGAGATCCCAATTGTCGGGACCCAGCACCCATGCCCCTCTCATTCCAACACAGATGGGGCTTCCTCATGTTTCTCTGTATTGTTCTCTCCTGGTTTTGTGTTTGTTTGTGAATCCAGTCTCTTCCTCTGTGAGTTCAGAAATTATTCACTAATTGAGTCATTTAGCAGTGATTTATTGAGTACTATTCTCAGCATTGACAATAGAGCAATAAGCAAGACAGCAAGTCCTTGACACCACTATGGGTATCCACATTCCAGTGGATGCCAGGCAACACCCAGTTAGACATAGGAAGGTTTGGTCAAGGAGGCATGATTTAGGGTTGTTTGAATCTTTCTATATAGATCATTGGTGAGTGAAATTTAAAGACAATTCTGTAATCCCTGCAGCTTCTTCTAATTAAGTACAGTGTTTCTTAAACATCAAAGCCACCAGATAAATAAGCATGGTTGAAAGAATTGGGGTGTTTCCAGACAAGAATGACATTTTAAGATGACAGGGAGCTCAACCAAAGTACAGATCACAACCAGGACTCAAACAGAATTGTACCTGACAGAAGCATTCCAAATTTAGACAAAGTTCTCAGAGGGCTGCTTAAATAGATGAAAAGTCTGAAAAATAGGACTTTAGGGATTCCAAGGCATTGTGGTGACTTAAATGGTATTTTATGGAAGATGACACATTGATGAGGGACTTTGAAATTTACTATGGTATGATTTAGTGCCAAAAAAATCTCTGGCTGCCACTTAGTTTTGAGTAGATACTAGATTACTGTATTAAATGTTTGGTTGTTTGGAATATTGCTGTGTTGGGCTTCCTGTCAAGCACTAAATCGAACCAGACATTCACATATCGTCACTTCACTTCTATCTGCGTTGTGGCATTTAAACTAGAAATTGTCTCTGCTAGTTCTTCCAGATACAATATTCTTATTAAGTGTCCTGTGGACTGGTAGGATTATTTGTCAGTCACTCTATAGGTGGAAGGAGAGACAGAGAGACAGTAGCTAAAAAAAAAAAAAAAAAAAGGCATCCAAGTGGAAATTTTGGAGACTTGGGACTTTAAAATATTTTGCTTATAGTTTAAGTGCTTTCTCAGCCATCAGAGTGCATGGTGTGAACAACTAGCTATTCTAATTTCAGAGTAAGCATTCGTCTTTAGATGCCTCTTTACTTATTATAATTAAAAAAAACATGTAACAGGGTACTTCTTTTTTTTAATGTGCTAGGACTTACATTAAGATTGAATCTTGCAACTGGCCATAGGTGAGAAGAAATTCCCACTCAGTTGAAGAAAAGGAGGAACTAGTTTGCTGTTGCTGTACCCTGGTGACCTCAGTTTTAGGAATTCTATCCAGCCTCATGGCCCTACATGCCCTCCTTGAACTCCACTCCATTTCCATCCTTACATGCTTTCTCTTGGTCTCCTGAAAGATTTCTTCTCTGAGATCTTGACTCTGTCATAATCAGTCCCATTGCTTCCACTCCTGTATGGTTTTGTACGACTCCACACCTGATTTCTAAGCCTGTGTTGCATTTTTCACAGCTGATGTAATGAATGCTTCCTTATCTAGTCTGTGGACCATTTCCTCCAGTCCTTGCAGTCACTGTGTCCTGGTGTTTGCTGGACACAAAGTAAATACTTTGGGTATTTTCTGCCTGCATTCTTGGCTTTCTGAGCTATGGCCACAGTTGGATATTTCTCCAATTGGCATGAATATCCAGAAGTCTATATTTCATACTCACGGAGAGCTCAATAATTATGATAATGGGGTTGATAAAACAAGAAAAAGTATGCTTTCTGGTTACTGTACCACCAAAAGTGGGAATTTGTATTTAAAAGGTAATCAACTGTGGGCCTTTGACGGAATGACCTGAGACAGAATAAATAGTAAATGGATGAATATGTCATTAATTAGTAGACATTTTATTATTAAAATCCTGGAATTTACCAGAAACACATGTTAATGTATAGATACCTCATGTAAATTGAATATTGCTATTCTATCTCTAGAGAGAATTTTAAAATTAAGTCTTGTGTTTGTATATCTTTCCTTTGAAGCTAGCAGCTGGCCACTGGGGTCTAGTGGAAAAAACAGTTTCCTGGAGGGATGAAGACCTTGATTTTATTTCCAGTCCCACTGTGATGATTTCACAGAAAACTGGCTTATAAACTGCTTTTGGCTTTGTGGGAGGAAGGTATTATTTAAATGCCAAGTTTCTAACATTAAGATTTCTCTGTGCAGCAATAAAGTGTGTATTTGTATTACTGTGTGAAGGGAGAATGGATGAGAAAGTGGAGTAGTGCCATAGGGAATTAGAAGGAGAGAATGTTCCCAGTTTTCATCTTCACCTGACTTAAAGAATATTTCTATACAAATGACCCGTGTACAATGGCATCATTCTGAGGTGTAACCCCTAATTTTATTTGGTTTCTTATCAGCACATGGAGCCATATGCCAGGCAACACCCAGTTAGACACCCACCCCCAGTTTTAATCATGATCTTGCAAAACATGATTTGCCATCTAGTTTGGGGAGATCATTCCAACAGTTCTAAACCCACAGGGTGGTCTTCCTATGCAACAGAGTTTTGGGGGTGGAAAATGTTTTAGAAAAGTAATGGAATCCATCAGATATTACCATTATTGCCATGGGTGCTAATGAGAAATCCACTAGATTTCCCAGTCATTTATACCGTGTCCCTGAGAAAAATAAAGGAGACAGGATTTAGAGAATTCCAACCCTGTATCTTTGGTTGACTGAATTAAATGTTAGCCTGGAGGTCAGATTCAGCATAAAGCAAAATCAAATGCTCAATCAAGTTCTCTCAGCCTTCCCTATCAATGAGACCTTCATTCGTCTAAGCCTCACGTCCTTATATGATTCTTCTTCTTTTTCTCCATATAGCCACTCATGTACCAAGCTATGGGACCGACTTTATATATACTCCTTAAGTTTCTCCTGGCTGTCATCACCCCATTTTAGTCATTTCTCATATCTCTGGACCTCTAACATCCTCAGTCTATGTCTAGGATTGCTTCACTCTTTCTTGATTCATGCCTCACTCCAAACTAATTTCATATATTAGCTTCACATTTCTTAATTTGCCTTCTGGTTTTATCTTTCTCTCAGCCTTTTTTTTTTTTTTTTTTTTGGCACCAAAATTTTTATTTACCCTCCTTCCCACTCTTTTTGAACATTATAAACAATTAAACATTATAAACCAAACTAACCTTTTTGATCCAGGGTTGTGATAAGAACCATCATGTTACAAAGAGGTGACCAGATCTATGTCTGCTTTTATGATTCTCTGGCCCTTCTCAACCTCTGGCTGTCACTTCTCTTGTCCTTTCTGGCTGTCCCTTAACAGTCTAATCTAACCTCTGTAAAATAGAAACTGAAAGTACTAACCTCATTGTTCTGTGAAACCTCTTCAAGAGAATGCCCAACACTAAGCCAGGCTCTCTGGGGCATTCAAACTCTCAGAAGTTCCTCCCTTCCTTTTGATACCTGACACTGCCTTTGGCACTGATCTCTAGTTTTTAGCTCTACTAAAACTCATCCTTCTTGCACAGCTCTGCTCTTGGTAACTCTGTGAGAAGTTCACTGTCTCAGTCCCTCTGGCTCCTAGAACCCTGTCCCACTCGACATTTGTGGCCAGTATTGCAAAGAGTTTGGCTCTGTCCCCTGAATGGGAACTGGACTTTATTGCCATTCACAGAGATGCCCCTACCCCATGTGTGCTTGTATAAATTCTACTCTTTAAAAACCTAGTTCAAATCCCATCTGCTCCATTAAGTTTCTCAGTACCATCAGCTCACAGGTTTCCTCTTTCCTCTGAAGGCTTTCTAGAACACTTATGAACCATCCTATTCTACTGATACTTACTGCTACTGCTTAGGATGTGTCTAGGTAGAAGGACAAAATGAAGTGACTATTTTAAGTCTTGTGTTTCTTTTACACCCCCATCCCCCAATTTGTAAACATCTGGAGGGCAGAAGGCCTGCTCTGTGTCTTCACATTCTATACAGCCCTTATCACAAGGCTGTACTTTTAACAGACAGATATGCATGAGTGACTGACTCTTTAAACACTTCTCAAAGCCAAGTGATCATAGGAAGAAAGATAAGCTCAGCCTGAATAGTGAACTTTGAAATCCCTTTTTCTCCTCATACTTTATTCTGCAAACTAAAAGCCTGTGCTGGCTCAAGAACATGGCTTTAGTTCATTCCAAAAATCCAGTATTGTATTATTGAATAAATTCAATCTAATCCTCATCTGAACTCTGCATGGGCTAAAAGTACAAATAGTTTTTCATGGATGCCCCACGTAAAGCAAGGCCTGACCAAAGATTTAAATCTCTTTAAAGCAAAAAATGTTGTGGCTCACTTTCCCTTTACCAGGGGCTTTACAGTGGAATTTTTATGCCTTACTTACCAACCTGATTAAATAATTGAGACCTGCCTGAAATAATGTTCATTTCCAATGTGTATTGTTTATATCCATAAATAAATGTATATAGCATTTAAGTAAGCAATGCATATGACATTCATTTAAATAACCAATCGCTAATATTCAGAATTCACACCTCTGGAACTTCTTTAACCTCACCTATAATATATATATGTTATATATATATTTTTATATTTTTATAATATAATACATATATGTGTATACACATATATAGAAAGTGGAGCTTGGAGTGAAGTTACTCCTGTAAAAGAGTAAATCTTTTTGAAGTGAAGGAAAGGGGTGGGAAGAGTTATGTTGCTGTCCATGGTTCTGACTCACGTTGGAAAGAAGATTGATTTGGCAAACACACCACTGATAGTAGTTACAGAGTAATAAGAATGGTGATGATGGTGATAAAAGACAATAAGAGAGAACGATCTTAAGACACTATTAAAATTTTATTTTATTTTATTTTATTTTATTTTATTTTATTTTATTTATTTATTTATTTTTTTACTATTAAAATTTTAAACATTGACCATAAACATTGACCATATCTCACATGTATGTATTTGAGTGTGTGTTTGTGTGAATACACACACGTACTTAGAGGTCAACCCATGGAAGTGATTCTAAAGTAGTATATTTTGATTCTCAAGGTTTGAATAATATGCTGCCATTTATATGCATACATACATACACATATGTAAGAATATGTGCACATACATTTGTTATATATTTTGAGTGCACTTCAATGTTTGAATGATATAACTTTATTACTTATTCAACAGTTAATTAGCGACAATAATGAGTTAATGAGTTCATGAGCGACACAGAGAGAGAGAGAGCGTCAGAGACACAGGCAGAGGGAGAAACAGGCTCCATGCAGGGAGCCCCACGTGGGACTCGATCCCGGGTCCCCAGGATCACACCCTGGACTGCTGGCGGCACCAAACCGCTGTGCCACTGGGGCTGCCCACCTTCTTATATTTTGAATATTTCCTGTTTTTAAAATTCTATGATAAACTAGAACTGTTTTAAACTAGAAATGAAATACCTTTGACTTGACTTTAACTACAGTGTGGTCTGCCAAGCTCTACAGAAGTTAGAATGAAGTGAGTTAGTCCTATAGTTGACACAAAGGGATAACATGTGACAGGATTTTATGATTGTGTGGTGTCTGAATTTGTTAGACCTGATATAAGTCTGATATAAGTAGAAGAGCTAAATCAAACACTAGTATATTGGTGGTTTTGGGAACTTGTGAAACACTGAGAAAATTGTACCCCCCCCTTATTATCATTCAATTCCAAAGGAAAAGAAAAAGTAAATGCTAGTAAAAAATATACACTGAGTTCATACCTTAGTTTGTTGAAAGAAAGGCTGATTAGGAACAACCAGCATGGGACAACCAATTTTCTCCTGCTGATTTTCTAATAGGGCCCAATGGCTGGGATACAACTAGAGTTTGAACATGATAAAAGTAGCAGTAGAGCGCAGACAAATAAAGTCCATGATACCTCAAATCTGACTGAAATTTCAAAGCCTCTTCTGCTAGTGCATCAGGCTTGCTATGTCAGAGCCTGAGTCATTATTTCTCCATTTTCTCATCTCCAGCCTGGACCCTCCTCCTTGAGCCTCTATGTCTGATGGTTTCTTCTGACCATCCAAGCTTAAAGGCTTCAATTCCTCTCAAACCTTCTTGGTGTTTGCCTTTCAAGTAGTCCTGGTGGCCAGTTTTGTGAAATCTGTCATGTCTACCCCTTCTCATGAGTCCTACCACATTTCCTATGGCTCTAGCCATTATAACTCTTACAGAGATGAGTAGCCTCTTGCCTGGTCCCCACAGCAGGGAATATAGTGTGGCAGTAGAAATTCTTGGGCTACAACCAGATTCCAAGGTTCATATCCCCATCCCACTATTCATTAGTAAGAGTCTCTTCTAGCTTCAATGTCCTCAGCTCCCAAGTAGACATAACAATAGTAGTTATCTCATTTTTTTCAGGTCTATTTTCACGCTCACCTCCTCTGAGAGGTCTTCTCTGACTCTAAACTAGCATTCCCATCACTCTGTCCCTTTGCTTCATTTCATTTTGCTTTATAACATTTATGACCACTGGATATTCTATCAACCCTTTGGTTGGTTGTCTGTCTTTATTAACCCCTAGAATGTGAGTTCCACAAACACAGGAATCTTGCCTATGATTTTGTTCATGGTTATAGCTAAATGCCTAAAGAATTCTCAGGAAATAGTAGATACTCAATAATTACATGTTGAATGAGTGAATAAATAAATATAGAGTCTATTGTAAGGGTTGAGACCATGTATCAAAGTGCATTACCCAGAGAGTATGAGCTTTCACAATCCTCATTATCATTTTCTCCTCTAGGTGATCCTAAGCCATCTTGATCATTTAATCTTACCAAACATTGCTCTGCTTAAAGTCCATCACTGACTGACCTCCCCTTGCCCTCTCCAAAGTTGGATGAGTGTTCTTCAGCTCAGAGTTCAACTTTCATGATAACAAGGACTCTGCTATGCTGTGTGATTCTGAGATTTTACCCTACTTACAAGCTAACAAGTTAGCCTGCGGCAGTTTCATAGAGACTGGCTGAAGACATGAGTCTTCTGAGTCAGAGAGGCAAGGACTTTGTTATTCCCATCACAGCAAGCAACATGAGCTTCATGTTCTCATTAGTTTCCACACCAGTTCCATGGAAGTGATGTGGAATGGTCCAGATGAAAGCTGTGTGTGCAGTGGCATTGTGTCGCTGCTGAGAAATCCCAAGATTAAAAATTCCCTCAATCTCATCACTTCTCAGCCTTTTTGCTAAGATCAAGTGAAAAATCCCCTCAATCTTATAATAGGGCTGCTACCAAATCCTTGTCCCAGAGAGAGAGAACACATTTAATATGCAGATTGGGAAGCAAATCTGCCCTCAACCCCATAAGAAATCACCTATATCTTCCAAGGCTGTTTTCCTATATACATATTTTTGGAAAGATAGTTTAGGACTAAGCAGATGGGTAGAAATGTCATGGAGAATAGCTCCCCATTTCTCCCTTTCTGTACTTCTCTTCCATGACTCTCACATTTCTATTACACCAAACTGCAGCACATGCCATTTTTTTTGGTATTATATGGTTTCCTTGCTTTATGCCTCTGTGTATACTTTTCCTTCTAAGTTCTCCCAGGTAAAACCTAGTCTCCTCTTTAAGATCCATCTATTCTCCTAATACATGCATAGCCTGCCTATTTGCTTTCTGAAGGTCTGTGTGTAACGAGCACCTTGACAGGCCTTTCTCTTACTTAAAATAGAAGCCTTCCCCTGCCCAGCAACATGATCCTCTTTATCATTATTGTTCTGTGACGTATATTTCCTTGTTTGTAATCTGTCTTCCCCATCAAGAATCTAAGCTCCTTGAAAATAAAGACTTTGAACGTTTGATATTCTACTACAGCTTCAGCACCAACCCCCAACCAAAAAGTACCTGACATTTAGTAGATGGTAAATAACTGTTGGTTGATTCATGCAGTTGGTTTTGTATTTTATTTTCTCCATGGCTTTTTCCAGGTTTGCTAAGTGGAATGTGATCTTTCTGTCCACTCAACTTTAACTTTACCTTACTTATTCTTCTCCGTGATGATGATCCTTTTCTGCTTCTCATTGCAGATATTCTCCATCAAACTGTCAATTTGTTGAGGACCAAGCCTTTCTCTTGTTCTAGTAGCTTCTTAGTCCTTTTAATATAGGACTAAGATATAACACAGTCCTTTTAATGTAGTAGACGCTCAGTAAATATGCATGGTATTTCATTGTAAGTGAGGAGACCAAGTAGCCCAAAATATAGCATTCTTTTTTATCCTGGTTTACTTTGCTATGTGTCTTGGGTAATTGGAGTACACTCTCTAATAGAAGTTAGGGGAAATAACTGATTTCAATTGGTAGAAACTAAGGGAAAAAGATTTTAGCTAAATATAAAATAAATGGAATTTTCCAAAGGTAGTGACTGCCTCAGAGCCACCTGAATACCCCTGATTATGCTCAGTCCTTAGAACTCAGGCTCAGTGATTACTTAGCAGAAGATTGACAGCAGATTCAAGTACACAATGGGGTGTGTGGAGTGAGATATGGCTTGACTAGGGGGTTCAAGGAAGTCCTGTCCACAATTTAGATTCTGTGACTTCTGTGTGCATATAATTTACCCATCCATCAAGTAAGAATATGGAGCAGCATGTTCTGAGCCTGAGGTACAGTTTATTTCCATCCTTTAGGTGGGCCTTCAATTCTTTTGTCTTTTAAATCGTACAACATTCTGAATATATCTCTTAAACTTCTCTCTTTTTATTTCAGTATTTGTTTACATGTCTGTCTTTCTAGGAAACCATGTACCCCTTGTGAAAGCCATGTCCTATTTAAATCCCTATTCCTCCTATCTGACCCAGAGTCTTCGTTGAGGTTCATTGGATTTTCATAGAAAGAATGAATAACCATTCTGAAGTTGGCACTTTCTCTATCATTGATACTCAAGTTTTGGAGTTCTATTTTTGCTATCCTGACTTGGTGAGTGACTCAGAAATATTGCCTTTCTTTCCCAGATATTATCCCCACTACTTTTGCTCTTCTAAAACGAATTCATCGTTGAATCACTCTAGGATGATGATGGTTTTGTTTTCTTCTAATAATAATGCCTTTCAAAGAGAAGGATAGTTCTGCTGTCAGATCAAACAAGGACATTCAATAAAAGGAAATATCTTAAAAGGCTATGAGTGGTAGGGGGGATATTTACAAAATTAATTAGGGGGGTATTTAGCAAGTTGCACTGGCTACCTTGAAAGTGTAGGAATGGAATAGCAGGTGGAATTGTATGCTGAATCACCTAGGAGACTCAAGCTCCCTGAGAACAGCAACCTTTAATTCTGTGGAGGTAATGGAACTTTCATTAAAGAATTTTCCTCTTATGTAGGATGGGTCTTTTTTTCCCTTAAACAGATTAATTCCCTTCTAAGGTTCCTTTTTAATAAAATTAATCTGTAAACAAAGCTCTCCAGATGGCTATCACTATAATAAGCAAAGTATTGAAATTCAGAAAGCTGCAATTGAGAAAAAGGGGGCATTGTACTTTTAGTCTAAAGAAAGATGAAGGTGAACAATACCTTAGTGTTCATTCTCAACATTACTTTGATTTTTCACTTCAATAAAGGAAGCTCTCTTTCTTCTGCTCATATCTGAGTAATTTCAGAGGAAAAAACATGTGCTGGATGAGATTTGGTGAATGAATGAGCAAAATGAAAAGAACAGTGAATTTCAAAAAAAAAATTGTCATAATTATTAACAAATAAGACTATTCTTGAGCGATGCCTGGGTGGCTCAGCGATTGAGTGTCCGCCTTCGGCTCAGGGCATGATGCTGAGGTCCTGGGATCGAGTCCCACATCGGGCTCCCTGCGTGGAGCCTGCTTCTCCCTCTGCCTGTCTCTCTCTCTCTCTCTTTCTCATGAATAAATAAATAAAATCTTTTTTTTTTTAAAAAGAGACTGCATTTGAGATTAGGGATGGAGTTTGATAAACTAGACAGAGGCTTTTATGACCTAAACTGGCAAGAATCAAGTGAGACAAATGTTACCGATGTGTTGTTAAAGAAAAAGACCTTTACCCATCCATAGAGGGAAATAACTTTTTGTTACCCGAAGCTGTGGATATGGTTGAGCAGTAAGGTTAGTTATCTGTGGTTAGTTATCCAAGTGGGGTGATTGGTGAGGTTTGGCAATTGAGGAATCACCAATGCTTTTCATTCTGATGTGTTGAAGAACAGAGGATTCCCTGGAGACCCTGATAACCAGATAGGAAAAAAAAAATGAATCCTTCAAGATTATGCAAACACAAGCTAGAAGGATTAGTGTATAAGGAGAGGATATTATGTTTCCCCATTTTCTAAATTTTTGAAGTATCTGTTTACTTATTTTATAGCAAATGATATAAAAGGAAATAACTGGTACTTTCTCATTAAACACAGGTGGTGTTTTGGGTGGAGTGAAATGTATTTCCACCTCTGTAGCCTCATCCTGAGTTAACTGAGGTATCGTTGTGGATGACTCGCGAAATGTCATTGTGCTCACAGGCAAAATCTAGATGCTTAACGTTCTGTGTTTTTTATATGATCCCCTTGGCACTGCTCACTCTGACTGGTTCTTACCTGGTTCACTAGACTGCCAGACAGCAGGTTATCTGTCCTCCATCATCCTTGAATCCTCAGAACCTGATATGGTTCTTAACAGGCAGAAGACACTCAGTAAATGTAGAAATGAACTGAGTGGGTTTAATCACAAAGGACACTGGTCAAGATGGTGTGGACCAGGGCAAATCCCATAATTTGAAGGACAACTCAAACCTCATGCATAATGGAGGAAGGGATTAACTTAATCCTTGGATATAAAGGGAAAGCACATTTAAAAGACAAATGAAATAATGGAGTCTAATCCTCACATGTCAAGACGTTCTGAATGTGTAGATTTCATGGCAGATAAAGGAATTGGCATTGGGATTCTTAAATGTTAAGAACGAAATTATGATTTTGGCATTTTCTGAGGTTGACTGGTCATTACTCAATGGTTTAGAAAGAGTGTCAAAATTAGAATAAATTCTCCCTGATTCTCACTGTTGAATTTAACTTCTGCTCCATCATTGCTGTTGTTAAAGTCCACCAAGAATTTAATTTCCATCAGTGAATGTCAGATTGCTATGCCTCTGTTGAGTCTTCTATTCTTTGATGTGCTTATTTAACTTGTACTCTCTCAAGTAGCTTTTTTAGGATAGGAAGATATTTCAGGTTGACTAAGAAATCCTACTTTACTCCTCAGACTTAATTATTTAAAAGTTATCATTAAAGAATCAACTACTAATGGGCCAAACAAGTCTAATGATTATACCAGACATGGTAAATTTTTATTCAGTGATATGGTGAGAGTTGAACGATATTTTAAACACAATAAGCACCAATTATGTGGTGCAGCTGGCTTGTACCAGCTTGCTAGAGCTGATGGTTAAAATTTCAAGAATTTTCTGAGCTAGTTGTTAAACATTTGGTAGCTTGAAATTGGCCATAGATTTCACAGTGGGAATATTTACATCATGGATATCAGCAGTGACCACAAATCAAGACCCTTCACCCATCTATCCTCACCCAGAAACCCAGTTGTTAAACATTTACCAGCCCTCCATTGGTAGTAAGTCCCATTTTTATTAAATAATTTTTAAATCAAGCATAATATGTTAGAGTGCTTATTCTTTATTTTCATTATGACAACTCTAATTATTGCCACATTTGCTATTTTTCCATAACCAGTTTCTTTAAGAGACTAGCTTATAGATTTTTTTGAAAAATACTTTTAAAAACCACAAGTATGGTTGTAAAGAAAATTCAATTAGAAAACTGAATAATTTAGCAGATATTTTATTTTTATAAATTTATTTTTTATTGGTGTTCAATTTGCCAACATATAGAATAACACCCAGTGCTCATCCCATCAAGTGCACCCCCTCAGTGCCCATCACCCAGTCACCCCTACCCCCGCCCACCTCCCCTTCTACCACCCCTAGTTCGTTTCCCAGAATTAGGAGTTTCTCATGTTCTGTCTCCCTTTCTGATATTTCCCACTCATTTTTTCTCCTTTCCCCTTTATTCCCTTTCACTATTTTTTATATTCCCCAAAATATTACTCAGCCATTAGAAACGACAAATACCCACCATTTGCTTCGACGTGGATGGAACTGGAGGGTATTATGCTGAGTGAAATAAGTCAATCGGAGAAGGACAAACATTAGCAGATCTTTTAAAGCATCATTAGCTTAAGATAAAATTATCAAGAATAAAATCTGGTACATAAAAAATAGTTTACAAGGGCAATAGATGATTAAGGTAGAAAAATATGAATTTTGATTTAATTTTTTCAATAGTAATTGACAAAGAGTTCTGTTAGACCACATGAGAGTCAGGGAACTATGTTAGGGGAATGGAGCACTAGAAAGCAGAATGGACAAAGAATTGGAAAGTTTATTTTAGAAAATAATACTTTAATGGAAGGGATCTAGCAACAATCAGATTTTCACCGTGCCTCAAATGTCTCCTGAAAGTTTGCTAGATGCTTTCAGATATGCATCTCCTCTTTCAAGTCATTGGGTTTGGGCATAGATTGGCAAATTCTTAGAAAACAATCAGAATATGCTCATGTTTCGTAAGCAGCCACACTTGCCCCAGTCAGGTGCAGTACAAACCAATCTAAAATAATTCAGTCTTTTCAGTCCAGTGTCTTATAATCAGACAGCCCAGAAAACAATGGCTTCCTTTTTGTACAGTGCTTTGTTATATATTCTTAGACTTACTATTGTCTTTGGAAAGTGGTGTGGAGGAGGGTAAGAGGCAAAGTGCATGGAAGCTATGAGATAGTGTTTAAAGGGAGAGAGGAGAAGCAGAATGGCGTAAGACGAGAAGATAGAGTCAATAATGATGGGTAGGAAGTAATAGGTGAATCCACTCCCAACCCTGTGACCAGCCCAGTGACCCTGCTGAACAGATTTACAAAGCCGGAGCTATATCCATAGCAGAAGGAGACAGAGAATGGAATTCTGAGAACTTTGAAGTGATCTCTCACAGGTGCTGTGACCCCTGGCTTACAAATGCTCAAGAATAATAAAGTTGTAAACTTTGTGAGGGCTCTTGATCATCTCAAACAAAGAAAGAGAGAAATTGACTTTGCTAAGAGCACACAGCTCTACACAAAGTCTACTTTTATACCCTGGAAATTATTTTTGAGTTGAATGAAACACTGTCAAATGGCTCTTACAGGCTCTGAAGTTCACTACTGTGAGGGAAATACACGATGGAGAATATACAGTTTTTATCCACAGGGGAATATTCAGAGTCAGAAAGTCAAAATGTTCTCTATATGCCATAACCATGCAAAGGGAAATATAAACAGAATTACCCCACATAAAATAATACTGTCTTCAAGTATATATTAAGATGTATGATAGTTGTTGATTCCCTAAGCAATGTAAAAAAAATGTTTTCATTTTTTTTAGTTGTTTGTTTCTTGGACTAAAATGTCAGTTATTCTCAAGAATTTGATCAATAAACGCTTTTTCCCTGGCTAATGGTTTCCAGTTTCAGCCCCTGTCCAGTGCTGAATATATAACAGTTGGCTCCAGCTTGGCTATCATGGAATATTTAGCCAGAGAGAAGCATGAGTTTAGCAGTGAGGCATGGAGTTTAGCTGTCCATGCAAAATGCCTGTGATCTGGCAGCCCCCTCCCTAGGCAGATGCAATTGCCTTCTCATTCTGAGAGCTGATTTTTCTGCATTTAAACTTGAGTCTCGCTTTACTACCACTGCGGGCCTTTTTATGACATTTATGGGTTTGGAGTTTCAAGTTTCAATTTCATTCTGTTGGTCTGGTTTCATTAGTCCCAGTCCTTCTCCCTGAAGTTAGTTATTTTATATTTTAAGTCAGGAGTTACTAAAAATAGAAAATGAAAAATCATTAACTTGAAAGGAATGGGGTCATAGCACACTCCCCTGAGGGCTGTGAGTCTTGGATTTCTGTTGAAAGATTTGATGCTGCCACTTTGTTGGATGTCCCACTTAATTTTCTTTGCTATCACTTGTCCGTCATGTCCCCTGTGCTGGCAAAGCCATCAGATTTCAGAGCAAAGGGTTAATGAAATTTCGAACTACTGATTTACTTTTTGGCTTCTTAGAGGATGTGATTTATGGATCTGGGCATTGCCACAAAGTCATGGAAGTATTTTAAGGGACGTGCTAGATTTAGCATTGTCTGTTAAACTGTAGTCATAAAATTATCATTGTTCAGGCACTCTTTGGCTGTGTATGTTATAATTTGCATTAATTTAAACACTATTGAATGATGAGAGAACCATAAAGAGCCATTAAAATTACTGCAGCAATTTGCATTGTGACATTCAAATTAGTCACATGTTTCTAACTCAATGTTAGGCCACAAAAAATTTTGTGTTGCTGTTCCAAGCTTACCAGGCAAGGAGGGAAATGTTAGAAAAGTAAGTAAATATTCACACCAGCCAGTTCTGATAACTTCTTTTACTGAACCGACATTGAGGTTTTTGTGATGACATTTGTGGACTCTTGTTATTTAATTATAAACTTACGGTTTGTTTAAAAATGCCACATTACAAAATGGAAGCTAGTCATCTCTCCTAAAAGTGGGCCATGAATTAACTAAACAGTGCTCAGACAGCTGAAATCTCAATTTACTTAAATATACATTTACTGGGCTCCTTTATTAATAAGCATTGCATTTGACTCTTAGGAACACTTATTGGATGGGAAAAAAGTTTAAAGCTAAAATATGCAAAGTCAGATTTTGGCTGAGAAGATTGGTACTTTATTCTCATTAGTATCTATTTTGTTCATTAATTTTTTTGGTTTTTAAATTTTGAAAAAAATTTATAAAAAATGTATATGTATGCTGAAGTACTTAAGGGAAGCATACTGATGTCTGCAATTTACCTTGAAATGCATCCAAAAAGAAGATGAATTTTTGACCAACAAAACAATGCATAGATGAATAGATATTCATGAGACAGGTATGACAAAATGCCAACAGCAGAATCTGGATGTTGTATATCCAGTTGCCTAGTTTCCTGTGTACCTATCCACATGCTTCTGAGATATGTTAAACATTAATCAATGATTTCCTTGTGCTTAAATGCATCAGAGTAGCCACTAATTACATTTCTTTTGGAAGCATTTCTTGGAAGCCTCCATTCTCCTATTCATTATTGCATTGAACTTCGGCATTCTGCACAATAGCATTCCCTTCATCATTTTCTTGGGGCCCTCCTTTTGACCTTTCACCTGCTTTATAGTGAAATGGGATGTTAATCAAACTTAACTACCTAAATATTAAGCATGGCTATGTTACTCCATTTGAATTTTTTAAAGGTTTTATTTATTTATTTTAGAGAGGGAGGGGCAAGGAGGGGCAGACGGAAAGAGAGTCCCCAAGCAGACTCTGTGCTGAGTGCAGAGCTTGACTCAGGGCTGGATCCCAGGACCCTGAGATCATGACCTTAACTGAAATTAAGAGTCGGATGCTCAACTGACTGAGCCACCCAGGCACCCCTCTCCTTCTGAATTTTAAATTGATCCCAAATTTAATATGAATTAAATATATGCTTTTATGGAAGAAAGTAAATAATATCAATTATTAAATATTAAACACATTAAATATATTTGGATATTTTCTCACCAGAACTCATTGGGAGAAAAAGTTAATGAAGATGGAATAGAATAAACAAAAAATTTGACTTCATTTAAAATGAATGACTTTGGGTTTCTTTATGATCCCCTTTGCCTTCTTAAAGATGCAAAATGCAAGAGGCACAATTTATATGTAGTGGTGCCATTAGATGCCTGTTTTATAAGGGAATTCATTGAAAGCCTCTGGCTTAGTGCTATTTTCCACAATATTTGGTTTTCTTATAGACTTGCTGCTATTTCTGCCCTTTAGTAAACCCTGATCACAATACTCTTATTTGAACATTCTTTCTCTTCAGTGTTTTATAGAGGGGTTGGGAGCCACCTTACCTTTATCAGTTCTTGATAAAGCTAAATGCATGTATAGAATGATGCATAGTACTTTTAGTGGGAGGTAGAGACTGTTCACTGAGGGTGGGTAATTGTGACTTTCTAAGGCTAAGGGATGGTGGTTACAAATCTGGCCACTGGTTTCTCAACCAACTTAATAAGCAAATATCCTTTCTTTAAATCAGATTACAACAATAAAGGGAAACCTGAAAGTAATTTTATGCATACTTTATTATGTAGATAGACATAATTTAACATTTATGTTTGGAAATTTTGGATGTGTTTGGAAATAGCCTGTGATACAGTCACACAAATAACGATCTTTGGTAAGTCTATAAAACTGGACAAAGTACCAGATGTTCTATGTGGCCCATGCTTACTTTGTATGTCACTATCCCGTTTGGAAATGCACACCTGAGCCACTGAAGCAAAGCTCTAGCTTTGCACTTTGTTCACAGTCCCTGTCTGTCTAGTCTTCAATTCAGTTTGTTCCAGTAACAAAAGGAGCAGAGTAGCCAAGGCGACGTTTCCCTTGCTTTAATTTTTGAAAGTAGAGAAAGAAGAGGAGAGAAAATAATAAAAATCTTTATAGATGGAGTCATTTCTGAGTGTATTTATATTCTTACATTCTTTCTAGCACATACTTCTTTTTTTTTTTTTTTTTTTTATTGGTGTTCAGTTTACTAACGTACAGAATAATACCCAGTGCCCGTCACCCATTCACTCCCACCCCCCGCCCTCCTCCCCTTCTACCACCCCTAGTTCGTTTCCCAGAGTTAGCAGTCTTTACGTTCTGTCTCCCTTTCTGATATTTCCCACACATTTCTTCTAGCACATACTTCTTTTCTTAAAGATAGTTTATCTCATTAGAAGCTAAAATATGAAATGTTCCAACATGTAGATTTATATAAAATTTATTATAGTAAATGGGTGTAAGTATAGGGGTGTGTGTGGGGGGGAGGAGATAAGCACTACGAATAAACTTAATGGCTGGAGAGATTAAACATAGTGTCCAAAATGCCTGGGAACCTAGAGTAAAAGATAATCCTATTTTAAATATTCTGGCATCTAGAATAAAATAAAACAGCTTAATATATAAGATCTTCTTTTTCTTTTTAAAGTACAATGGATATGACAAAACAGTCTAACTGTATTACAAATGTGTGGAACAACCATACTGCAGGCAAGGGAGAGGTGCTGACCTAAGTGATGTTAGGAGTGAGTAGAGTCTGTAAGACTGAAGACAAAAGAAATAGTGTATCAACGCTGTCCTGTAGCTGATAAAGCTATTTCCTATGGGAGGATGGGTTAAGAAATCTGATATGGTGGGATGCCTGGGTGGCTCAATGGTTGAGTGTCTGCCTTTGGCTCAGGTCGTGATCCCAGGGTCCTAATTTGAATCCCACGTTGGGCCCCCTGCGGGGAGCCTGCTTCTGCCTCTGCCTATGTCTCATGAATAAATAAATAAAACCTTTTTAAAAAAAGAGAGAGAGAATTCTGATAGGGCTACACGTATATAGTGGAATTGAACAATTAGGTAAATGGATGGCAGATGATAAGAGCCAGGTTTCTCACTGTTGGAGTAAAATTTTACAGATAAGCAAGGGGAGAAGGCTAAAGTGAACCGAGGATTTATGGATTAGAGTTGGTATGACTCATGTTGAGCTTAATATACAGATATGACATAGAGGAATATTTATAGATATGTGTATTTACATGGGATAGTAGACACATATATTTTCTTGATCTATCAGACAAGAAGGACTGGAAGCAGCAACACCCCAGTAACAGTGAGTACCTCTACTGCCCATTCTTGGTTTTTAATACCATTGTCCAGTAAAAGGAACCAGGGATCCTTGGAGAGATGGCTGATTCTAGGACTGGAGCAGAATGTACACAAGATGAATTTGGAGCATCTTGTAGTGCCATAAAGTGAGTAAGTGCCTTAAAAACAAAATAACCACAATGTCAGAAGAACACAGAAGCCAAATGAAAGAGCTCCCAAAGGCCAAATTGGACAAACTTGAGTGATACATTGAATAAAGTAGTATTGGATTATAACCGAAAGTATAAAGCAAATATCTGTGAGTGCATACTGATATAAGTGACTGAATAAATTAAAAGCAGAGAGGAGACAAATCTTCCATGCAAAAGGATTCTAAAAAAAACTCACGTGGATATTCTGCTCTCAGAGAGATGGAGCATAACTCCCCAGACCTTAAGTGTGGTCTGCACATAGTAATTTGCATTTAAAGAGGACAGTATTGAAAGGAGAATAAAAGATTAACTTTACAGTTGAGAAGCTTGTCAAACACTATCTCAGCCAGGTGACCAAGGTCAACATCGAAGTGGTAAGTCATGTTGATAGTATGTATTCTTAATATAATGTGATAAGAACTCAATGGTTGTGGTCTTCCTCCCTACCAAAACCCATTCCCTAGTTTCTACACGAGAAAAACATCAGGCAAATCCCATTTGAGGAATATTCTACAAATATCTGGCTGGTTTACCTTGAAACTGTCAAGGTCATCAAAAACAAGGAAAGTCTAATTAACTGCCATATCCAAGAGAAGCCTTAAAGAGACATAATGACTAAGTATAATGTGGTATCATGAAGAAGATCTTAGAAAAGAAAAAGTAGATAAGGTAAAAAGTAAGGAAATCTGAATAAAGTCTAGACTTTAGTTAAAGAAGTTTGGTTAACTTTAACTTAACTAGTATTCATTGTAATACTAATGCAAGACCTAATACTAGTACTAATGCAACACTACTATAGAATATTAATAATAGGGGAAGCTGGGAATGAATATACAGGAACTCTGTATTATCTTTGCATTATTTTCTATAAATCTAAAACTGTTCTAAAAATGAAGTGGTTTTTTTTTTTTAAAGATTTTATTTATTTGTTAGAGAGAGAGAGAGTGAAGCTGGGAGAGCAGCAAAGGGAGATGGAGAAGCAGGAGCCCCGCCGAACAGGGAGCCCAATGGAGGGCTGATCCCAGGACCCCGAGGTCATGACCTGAGCAGAAGGCAGATTCTCAACCGACTGAGCCATCTAGGTGCCCCTGAAAGTTTATTTTTTTTAAATGTATGTGTTTGGATATTTATAGCAAAAGTCAAACTAATAAACAATGGTATGCATGTTTAGTTTACATCTGAGATTCTCTCATTTAAAACTAGATAAGTTTGGATTGCCTGGGAACTCAGTTGGTTGAGTGTCTGACTCTTGATTTTGGCTCATGTCATGATCTTAAGGTTGTGGTATTTAGACTCAGGTTGGACGGTTGGACTCCATGCTCAGTGTGGAGTCTACTTGGGATTCTCTCTCTCTCTCTCTCTTTCTCTCTCTCTCTGTGCTTCTCCCCCTCTCTCTCAAATCAATTTTTAAAAACTTAAGAAATAAAACTAGAAAAAGCCATTAACAAATATTGAGGGAAACCTCATCTAAAAAATCCTATAGACTCCAATAGATGGAAATCCCTTCTAGATATTCACTTTTCCAAAGATTCTTTTAGTACAATAGATATAGTGATTTAAGTATTGTCATTTCACTGAACCAAGGGGCTGGAAGAGTATTGGGTTTTATGAAATTAACTTTGGTGCCTGAACCTAACTGATAATCTGATAAATATAAAGAAAAGGAAAATTATTTGTGTTATATAAATGTTACTTAGTAGAGCCACCTCAATTTTAAATTTAGGGCAATCATATACGCATTATTAGACACTGAGTTCAGAAGCATTTTGCCAGTAAATGATTTACTTTATGCAGCAATATATAAATGGCTCTCAGGCATACCTTGAGAATTTTGTGATAAAATTAGGTCTTTGTTTAATTGAGTCACAGATCATTTTTTGGGCTTGTAGCTTGTTTTGAAGCTGGAAGGGCAGTGTATTTGTGTGTGCACATGTGTGTGTACACACATACATGCTAACCTTTACTATGCCACATTGTAAATACAACAGTTTACCAAGAAAAATGACAGAAATTTACATTTAAAAGGAATTTTAAAAAGACCATGTTTGCTCCCTAGTTTAGCTTTAGAAGAAAGCAGTGCCGAAAAAAAAATCACCAATGTTCTCGCATTTTGAAGAGTGTGAATTTTATTCACCAATTTGCTTTTTATACCAGAGGCCAGCTGCTGCTTTTTGGAAAAGTGAAACATTTCAACCAGAATTGTCTGTATCTCAGTATAGTTCTAATGGCAGAAGAAATCCTACCAGATTATGTCCTTTGATTTTCACAGATTTTATTCAGAAGATCTGGCAATGGGGTTGCAGTTTCACACTTCAGAAATACATGGTTAGCCAGGAGTTATTTCTGTAATTTTTTTAAAGCCTTAATGTTTTTTGAGATTCTCTGTGTTCCTAAATCAATTCCCTAGTCATTCCTTACCTGAAGTGAGATATTTGTATCTTTTTTAACTAAGTCACTTTTAAAGTTGAAAACTGCATTTGCTAGAACCAAAGACCAAAAAGCCAGCTGAACATCTGAAAGAGTCCTCCTTTCGTAGGCACCTTGACTAATGACTCTAAGTCTTGTAAAATGCCTTCCTTCTTCATGGAGTATGGGATATGAATTGTAAGATGTTAGACATAAATTCAGCCCACAGGAAGTTACTTTCTAAAATGGATGATAGAGATCCTTGGCTCTGGAGTCAGAGAAACTTCATTCAAGTTTCAAACCTGCCACTTCCTAGCTACAGGGACTTGGGCACCTTCTTAACTTCTCTACACTTCAGTCTTCTTATCTGGAGGGGAAAAGAAAAAACAGTATACATTGCACATGATTGCTTTTTAGTATTAAGTGAGGTAGCTCTCTGCTGTGCTTCTCGTAGTACACAGGAAAAATTAAGTGTCAGTGATTTTCATTACCATGCTGGCATTTATGGGAAATGTACCAGGACCTACCTGAATAGTGCCACCAAGTATATGGCTTCTAAAAAGATCAATTGTGTATAAGTTGCTTAAAAATGCCTACCAGAAAAGCCTCTGGGATTATATGTTTGATTAAAAGAAAAAAATATTGGTGCCAAGAAATGCCAGTGTTTCTTTGGTTCTTGATTTAAAAGAAAGCTCTGCTCCAGAGGCCTTCAGTATTCCATTTTTCACTTCTCTTCCCCAATCAGAACTAGGCTCTGGAGCTCTTGCCACTGTGTTTGGATCTCAGGATTCTCTGCCTTGTGCCAGGAAGCCCCTATTCCTTTAACCACTAAGCAAACAGACTCAACCATCCCATGGTCCTGGAACAAACTTCAGAGGGTAAGAGTGGACCTGTGCACATTGCCCACCATCTTGGCTCTTGCTCCTCTGTGCAGAAAGCCCTCCTCTACCTCTCTGAGCCACATTTCTCCCTAAGGGCCCAGCTTATTAGCTAGGTAACTTTAGGCAAGCCACTCAGCTTCCTCCTTCATAAGAGAAAACTGCAAAAGATAATGTTTATGATCTCTTGCCTCTGTCATTCTCTCAGATTCAGTAAATTATTGGACTTCTTTTAAGTAAAAATAAATGGCATGGTCAACTATCTTCATAAAGGCCTTCCTTCTTCATGAAACCATCCTGTCTCTGCCATCCCAAGCTACAGGTCACTCTATCTTAAAATTCTGACTCGGTGATACACAGTTTTGTATTTTCTGTGTATGTTTTGTTTCTCTAGTTGTTTTAGGAGCATAAGTTTTATTTCCTCAGCAACACTAGAAGTTCTTTACGGGAAGGGATAACACTCTATTTTTTTTATCTCCCTAAGGAGCCTTTCCAAAATGACATTCAAAATGAACTTATTCATTAAAATTATAATTCTATATAGTATGTAATGTTTAACATATATGAAATCTGAAAACGTGAATGAAATATGATTCTATACACACATCATTTTTGGTTCAAAAACACATAAAAAGGAGTCATTGTTATTAAAATCTGTAGCAGATGGTGTTACAGTGTTTTGTAGAAAATCAAGATATTATTAGGTTTGCCATTCAAGAATTTCAAAAACATTATACCCATGGAAATAGTATCTAGTTGGACAATATTATTATCATTATAAGTGTCAGCATATAGCCAAGGAGAGAAGTGATCCATATTCTTGGTTTAACACTTTTATGTAGTACATAACTCAAATTGCCCTAAAATCTGTGCTGACCATAGTTGACTACTGCTTTTCTAGGAATTAAAATGATACATAAAAATAGTGCTGTAAGTAGCAACCTGATTTCTTTTTGCAACAAAATGATAAAAGCACAGACTGAATGTTAAATAAACGATTAGATTCAAGCTTTAAGTTATTTGGAGCCCCCAATAGTACTTAGTAGCCCTATCAATAAGAAATACTAGGAGAGACAGCACAGGAAAATTAAAAAGACATTAGTTATCAAATATTTTATGTAAGCAAGAAGACTTTAGGTTTCTGTTCTAAGTTAAATTTTCAATTTTGGGAGGTCAGGACAGACCTGAAAAGATAGTCAAAATATGATTCTATAAACATTGTGTAATAGAGGTTATGGAAAAGAGGTGAAGGGGGCAGTATGAATAAAAAATGGGAAAGGGAGAGAAGGACGGAAACCCAGAGAGAGGCAGAGACAGAGAGACAGAAACAGAGGTAGGTAGAAAGAGAGGGGAAAGAAAGCCAAAGATGGACACACTGAGAAAGAAATGAGTGAAGGTGGACGGAATGGGGAAACAATGAGCTAGATTCCCACAGTACCGGGGAAAGAGGCAGAGACAGAGGACAGCTAGCTTTGGTGGACAGAAGTGGTTAAAGATGGCAGAGTTTTGTGGTGCCCCTTGACATTTGGCTGATATTTTCATATTTTCCTATACTTGCACCTTAGCAATACCTTTTATTTTAAGTGGCAAGTGGTGATGATTTGCTGGAACTCACTGTCCCTGGCCCTTGTTAAATATATAGAAATTTTGTGAGCTGGTCATTAAATTTTTAGTAGTTTGGAATCAGCCAAGGTGGGAAAATTTACACCTTGGAAATCGGCAAATGAAAGCTTTTTTTTTTCTTGGAGAGCCAGTTTATCAGCATACCCATGAGAAGAGGACTTGGCTCAATAAAATTTACATGAAACTCATTTTATTTTCCTGCTCCTTTGTATTGTGTGATTGATGTCATAACTTACATCCTTCCAAATTTAGGGAATAGAATTGATCATTGGGACAACTTTACAACTTAAAACAGTATACAAATCCAAAACTTAAACATCTACAGTTAGGATTGACATTAGAGGCGTACTTATCATCACTTCCAGGAGATCATCTCAAGGAAAACTGGATAAATTCAGAAGAACTTATTTTCAGAAATAAAAGCAAAAGAACAGGGACCCCTGGGTGGCTCAAAGATTGGGCATCTGCCTTTGGCTCAGAGCATGATCCTGGAGTCTCGAGATCGAGTCCTGCATCAGGCTCCCTACATGGAGCCTGCTTCTCCCTCTGCCTATGTCTCTGCCTCTATCTCTCTCTGTGTCTCTCATGAATAAATAAATAAAATCTTTAAAAACAAAGCAGAAAACCAAAAGTACAAGAGAAATATATTGTATAAGAGTTTTTCATATTTATTTTGATGTGAGGATATGTTTAGTACCTTGGTTGTGGTGATGGGTGATGGTGCATCATGGGTGTATCCATAATCCAAACTTGTGAAGATATGTACATTAAATGTATGCAATTTTTTGTGTATAAATTGTACTTCAGTAAAGCTAAAAAAAAGACTTATTCACTTTTAAATCAAACTCAGAATGCTAATGTTGGTAGGCATTAACTTAAAAATTCTGATATAATTATTGTTGATTCTGGGATGCCTGGGTGGCTCAGCGATTGAGCATCTGCCTTTGCCTCGGTGTGATCCCAGGGTCCGGGATCGAGTCTCAGATTCGGCTCTCTGTGAGGAGCCTACTTCTCCCTCTGCCTATGTTTCTGCTTCTGTCTCTATGTGTCTCTCATGAATAAATAAATAAAATGTTTTTAAAAATTATTGTTGATTCCATTTGGGGGAAAGCCCCCAAGAAGTCTTCCATTTGTTCATTCTTATAGTTACATTAATATACATGCTACTTCTTTCTAGACTAGAGTTTATTTCAAATTTTTTATACTTATGACTTCAATGATAACATTTTGAGTTGGCTTTAATATATCTTGTTAGTAGACATGCCTGGATCAGTACCTTCACCTTCTGGCTCTCTGCTTTTTTCCATGATGTGTCACATAGATTTAAAGGATAATTAGTTTGCTCATTTGTTCGTTAAGCTTATATTATTTTCAGGAAATGTTCAAAATATGTTATATTTGATAAAGTCTTATATTTTAAAATAGAGCTAATAGCTATTGACTGCTAACTCTGTCAGGCTCTGGCAGGCACTTTATTTGTTTTGTCTTTAAAATTTTCACAGCAATCCCATATGGTAGGTATTATTACTCCCTCTTCCACTTTCAAAAGTTAAAAGTTTCAAAGCAAGTTACTTGCTTAGTTAGCTTCACAGCCACAGTAAGTCTAAGTGGCTTAAATTCTAAAGCTTAAATTCTTTGCACTATACCAGGCTGCCTCCCATATATTATGTGATCTTAATCTTCCTAATACCTTGTGAAGAATACTACAGAGCAGGTATTATCACTATTCTACAGATTAAGTTTTTACAAAGGCTTAGAGGCAACAAGTGACTTAAAATCAGAAAGCTAGAAAGGCCTTCCGACTTCTCTTCCGGTGCTGCTCCCCACATGGCCAAAATTACAAGAGCAATAACAAAATTAAAACGAGGTCATCATATCTAAATGTGAAACTTCAGTAGGACATTATTTCAAACTCATAAAAGCTTCTTCTGGATTGAATACAAACCACATATAAATGTCTTCAAATGGTTCATATTTCAAAAGCAAGTGTATAGGCCAAGAAAGAAGTCTTTAGTTGCTGTTTGCCTGCTTCAGTCAGACTATGTTTGGCACAAAGTGTGTTGTGTTCATCAATCCTGTTGTTTCTGGGAAGTTCTCTGTTCTCAACCATCTACATCTCCCTATTACTGGGACCCCACCACCGCCTTAGGAAAATGAGACATTTCATTTTTTTTTTTTATTACAAGGGATTATTTTTAGGGAGTTGAAAAGAATTCTGTCACCCAAGGAACTTTTGGTCACCCAAATTCACACCTTGCATTTGTGACAAAAGGAAGTAGAACGAATAGAGACAAAAATGCAGAAAACAACAAGGGTATTTGCTAAGAGGACATCCTCCCAATGGGGCTGAATTGAGAGGAGCCCCTTCCCTGCCTTCCTTTCCTGGCATGGATCAAAGGGTCACTGGACACTGGGAAAGGGGACTGTTTTTCCCAGGGAGCATGATGGGGCCAAGTTGGAATCCCTTTGCCTAGCTGATGGAGGGATTTGTTGCAAAAGCAGTTATGAGAGCCAAGCTCAGTGTCATGGTATGAATCTTCAGGTTTACTTTGTTTCAGACTATAAAAATAGAAATAGATACTTGGACTTAACTGATTTTTAGCAACAGTACCTAATTTCGAGTTGACAGTGCACTGTGGGATTCTGAGCCACCCAGAACAGTGCAAGAAAGATTAATTGGTGGTTTAGAAGGGGCCTGCCTCCAGAGACCTGTCCCCTGCCTTTTGTTCTTTTCTACTTCTGCCTGTCATGTTGGGCTGCACATCCAACCTCATCCTCAGGCTGTAACCCCTCATGTCTAACAGGTGGACCCGGCAGTGAGCCAACAGGGTGGTTCTTTCAGAAAGGAGGAGCAGCCAGGCTGTGCAGAAGCCACATGCAAAAGTGTTCATTACCCTGGGTGAGATGACAGCCACAAATTTCGACAACAAAAGATTGCAGGGGACACCAAAAGATCATGTGATACAGTTTCATACTACCCAGTTAACAGCAACCCACCATTAAATGATCATCTATTTATGTCACTCTAAATAACATCATAGTGACAAAATTCATTTTTGCAACTTAACAAATGATACTCTTAACTATCTAGTAAGAGTAAGGAGACTCCTTATGTTATCAAATTTATTATTGGGAAATAACTTAGGGTCTAATGGCAATGAAATCGTAGGTCTGATTTTTATTAAAAAATAGATTTGATCATGAGGATGTGTGTGTGTGCGTGTGTGAATGTATGCGTATACACATATATATAATACATATTTTATGAACAGGTAATTCATGTATATAATATACATACACATATACACACATGTATCTAAGTGAGCCCTGATTCTTTTGAAACCCTCACCACTGCAGAATTCAAACTTCTTGCAGCCATGTTATAGAAAAGCAAAATAATTTTGAAGGTCCTCATTTTTTGTGGTCAATATCAGAGCCCATCCTCGAGCCTCACAAGACAATTACTCTTCTGTATTTTTATTCCTTTAGCTTAAATAGAATTATCCAGTTCGATCACACATATTATTTGCTAATTTGATTTTGGCTGTTTTCCAAAGTCAAATCCAGATTTAAAACCTGATGACTCAGCACTCTTTAGGGTTTTGAGAAATGAGCCCAGGCTAGGAAAGCTTAAAACTCCAGAGATGAGATTTAAGCAATCACAGTGGTGTCAGGGCAAGTGTAGAGGTGACTGTTTTGTAAACATCATAGCCTATTTGTATTCATAAGTTGTTTAGAAATAAGTCCTATGGATTTTGAGTTGTGCAGAACCCAGAGTAATATTCTTTCTTCAAGGTGCTAAGGGAACAGTATCTCCAAAGACATGGAGGTCTGAAATAGCAAGGTACAATCAGGGTATTCTAAGAGGATTGGTGTGGTGAGGTCTCATGGATGAATGAATAGGATGAGCTGATTAGGTGGTCAGGTTTCCAGGGACCCGTACTCTACCACAAGCAGAGAATTTGAGAAAAGTGTAAAGAATTGTTATTAAGCACAGCAGTCTGACTTCCTTTAAGTCTGAAGTGTAGCAGGCTGGCGGCCTGATCTGGTTATTGTAGATAAGGGGTGGTTTCCTGGGCAGGCTGCTGCAGGCTCAGAGTCAGAGTTCTGTTCTTATATATGCTCTGGCAAATGTCTGTTCATATATTTCAGTCTCCCACTGGGTCTCTCTGTCCCTTTTCATTGCATTCTGTTTTCATATTGGGGAAATAATTGTCTGAATGCCTCCTCTATGCCAGGCATTGTCATGGCTTACACAAATTGTTAAATTTCATGTCATCCCCATAATAACCTGGGATACAAAAATGATTAACCCAGTTCTAAAGATGTAGTTCAGAAATGTTAAGTAACTTGCTCAACATAACACAGCTCACACTACCCCGAACTAAGGCATTGACCCAGATCTACAAATGCAGAGGCCAGGAACTCTTTAATGAATTAGAGGTGGTTGAGGATGGGATGCATTCAAAGGAGGTGTCATCCCTTCAAAAGCTTGGAAGTATTTTTAATTTATTTATTCATGAGAGACACCGAGAGAGAGAGACAGACAGACAGACACAGACAGAGGGAGAAGCAGGCTCCACGCAGGGAGCCTGATGTGGGACTCGATCCCAGGACTCCAAGATCACACCCTGAGCCAAAGGCAGATGCTTAACCACTGAGCCGCCCAGGCATCCCAAAAGCTTGGAAATATTGACTGAAGTAGAGTGTTAAACAATCACTGGATTTATTTATTTATTTTTAAAGATTTTATTTATTTATTCATGAGAGACACACAGAGAAAGGCAGAGACATAGGCAGAGGGAGAAGCAGGCTCCCTGCAGGGAGCCCAGCAAGGAAGGAACTCGATCCCAGGACCCGGGGATCACAATCTGAGCCAAAGGCAGATGCTCAACCACTGAGCCACCCAGGTGCCCCAATCACTGGATTTAAAAACTTATTTAGCATCTCATTCAGATCAAAAGAATGCACTTGTCTAAACCATACTTTCAAACTCTCAGAGTTCATTCAGACACTTAAGAGTTATAAAGTGACCCAACAGTGTTTTACTTTGTTTCTGTTTCCTGTTTCTTTCAAACAAAGGAAATCTGGATAGTGCTTAATCTTGACAGGAATAGTATCCTCGTGTGTTTACACTTAGGGTGCACAAAATACCTCTCTGAAAGGAAATGTTTAATTCCAAAGCTACCTTTTCATCAGAGAAAAGCTTCCCTTTTTTCCACTCTAAAGCTTTCCAATCCTTCAGCCTGCCCTGACGTTTCTCCCAAAATACAAGTGACAACTGGCTGACATTTTTTCTATAGCAAGCCCAGGATAAATGGCCTATGCTTTTCTCATCTGGTTGGTCTTCCTTTAGTTTCACACTGTACTCTGCTGCCTGGGCGCTGACATCCATTAAATAGCCACACAAATAAATGTGTAACTGTCAATATGAGTGATGTTGTGAAAGCTACAAAACTGGTACTGTTTGAGGGTGCAGTTGAGAGTCTTGACCTGTGTAGGGAGGTGAGGGAGGGCGTGATATGCTATGATACTCCAAAGAGCTGAGCTGCAGCAGGGGTAGGCGTCAACAGGGTGGACAGAAGGCCAGCATTTCCCAAGCCAAGGGAACAGCATGTGTGAAGGCAAGAGGAAGCAAAGCAAATAGAGGGAACAGAGAAGTGCAGTGTGGGTGGAGCAGGGTGAGCAGGGGGCTGTCAGGTGCAGCTGATGATGGGTCAAGGCCAGATAATAGGAGCCCCTGTGAAGGAGCAAAGGGAAACCAGGAGCATTTAAGTTCATGAGTGATGTGGTCAGTTCGGCATTTTAAAAGACCAACCTGGAGTTCCACTGGGGTTCTTTGGAGTATCATACCAAAATATCTGTTTTGAACTTAACCAAACATTAAATAATAATTCCACCATGCAGTTGGAATTTAGAGAAATCAAATCAGAATTGCATGTGGTTAATCCATTACAAATAGCCACTAAGCTATTTCTATAGTCCACAAAGAAATGCAAATTACATCTCATAATAATCTAAGAAAACCTGGAATATTGAAAATAAGTCTTTAAAAACATAATTTAAAACTGGGACACCTGGGTGGCTCAGTCCATTAAGCGTCTGACTCTTAATTTCCACCCAGGTTGTGATCTCAGGGTCCTGAGATTAAGCCCTGCTTTGGGCTCTGCCCTCCGCGGGGAGTCTGCTTGAGATTCTCACTTTCCCTCTCCCTCTGTCTTCCCTTACCCCCCTGCACTCTCTCTCTAAAATAATGAATAAATCTTTAATAAATAAATAAAAATAAAAACAAAATTTAAAAATCAAGTGTGTATCCGTATTACCATGATCCTCAATAAAAGATAGTTGATTGTCCCAATCCAATGCATTAGGTAAAGAGATATTTTTCTTCACATATAGAAATTTGTGGGACTTTAGGAGCAGTTGGTGGTTCAGTCAGTTTGGGCTCAGGTCATAATCTCAGGGTCCTGAGATTGAACCCCACGGGACTCTGCACTCAACATGCAGTCTGCTTGAGGTTCTCCCACCATCCCCCTCCCTGCCGGTCTTCTCTTCCCCTTGCTTACATACACTTTATCTCTAAAATGAATAAATAAAAATTTTTTTAAAAAAGGTAATTTGTGGTACTTTAAATATTTAACTCACCTGCTCTACATGGGCCCTAGAACTGCAGTAATTATCCTGGAAGGTCAGCAGTTGACACATTCATCCCAATGGGCACATGTTGAAGCTGTCAAATTTCTGCAGTCATCCAAAGCTCTGTAATATTTCTGAGGTCATGCCTTAGCAATGCATGTCCAATCTCATTACACTTAATGTTATCACAGAGAATGATGGTGAGGTGAAAAATCTCACTGTGTGAAAATAGTTTGAAGTTGTAGATAGTAACCCTATTATTTTTACTGGTATTTGAAAGCATAAAATTAGGAAACCAGTATAAGAATTTTCATACCTCTTAAAGTTCTTTCATAAGTAGATTTGATTTTAATATAAGTATAGCTTATTTTGAGTTAATGGAGCAAGCTTATATATTTTCTCTAACATTATATTAATACAGTATAAGGAAATATATTATTTCTGACAGTCAAGTGAATTGTCCTAGTTTGTATAATGCCCAAGAAGCTGTTGAGTAAGGATGTTCCTACTCATATTGAATTCTGAGTAGTTTCGTTTCCAAGGGAACTAATTCGTTGTTAGGAAAAGATGCACCCAAAGCAATGCAAAAATATTTACCAAAAGTAATCAAATCTATTATAAAATGTGACTTTAAATATTCCTCACAGTCCTAAAGTAGCAATTAAAAGAGGTTTAAATTTCTTGCAGAATTGACTCCATTTAATAAACTCATGATAAAATGTATGTCAAACAAACATTTATTGGTGCAAAGTAAATGATTCACCTTTAGGATGTATCCATAGTTTTGAAAGTTAACATCTTATGTCTAGTAGTGATCTGCTAATGAAGAATTGGTTGTAGACTTTTGCTTTCTTTACCAATAAATATGTTATTGTGTATAATGAAATCTCATTTGTCTCAAATTTCTGGAATTGTATGTGGGCTTGAGTTATAATTTGTTTTGTGTTATGTTATAGAAAGTCTTTGTTAATGTAAAGTTCTCAACATATTTGAAGACATTTTTTTGCATGGCTAGTATTCGGTATTTATGGCTCTAGGCATATTTAAAAAGAGAGAGAGAGAGAGTGAGAGCTGACAAATGTCAAGTTATTTCTAACTTGGTAATGCCGAACCAGCACATTATTTCCTTTCCAGTGGCAGAAGCGTCAGAGAACTCTCAGAATACCTAGTTCACAAGCACAATCTAATAGACTTCATGTTTTATTTGTAATCATATATGTAATAGGAACAGATGTGTAGGTAACATGATAGTTTCATTTAAATGTGCTTAAATTTAGACACATATGACAATCAAACAGAATTGGTGGGAATCTACAATTCATTCTTCTTCCTCTTTGCACTGCTACCACCCTAACTCAGGCCCTAATCACTTCTGATTTAGATTTTTAAACTGTAAGAATTGTCTTCATTCTCCCCCATGTTACTCCCTGAGTGATTTTTTGAAAATAGAGATTAGATCATGTCACTTTTGATTTTTAAAAACAATTCAGTTTTTCTTCAGAGCAACATCAAAAGTTCTTAATCATGGTGTTAAAGCTTGTCCCCACTTATCTTTCTCTACCGCTTCCTTTATCATCCTTAGCATGAGCTATGCTGTAGCTTGCCCAAATATGCCTTACACTTTTGCCTCTTCTGGACATTTCATATAAATGGAGCTATGCAGTATGTGGCCTTTTGGGTCCTTTAGCATAATATTTTCACAGTTCATGTTATGTTATGGTCTATATCTATACTATATCTATACTTCATTTTTATGGCTAAATAATATTCTGTTGAATAAATTCACCTCATTTTGTTTACTCATTAATCAGTTGATGGATATTTGGATTGATTTTACTTTTTTGTCTATTAGAAATTATCTTACTGTGAATGTCCATCTGCATGTTTTTGTATGGCCATGTATTTTAAATTCTCTTGAGAATCTACCTTCATTCTTTTGCATGTGGATATCCAGTTGTCCCAGAACCAGTTGTTGAAAAGACTATTCTTTCCCCCCCCCACTGGATTGTCTTGAGACCCTTATAAAAAAGCAATTGACCCCAAATGTATGAGTCTATTTTCAGACTCTCAATTCTAATCCATTGATCTAGATGTCTCTCCGTATGTCTGTACTATACTGTCTTGATTGCTATAGCTTCATAGTAAATTTAGAAATTTAGAAGTCTGAGTCTCTAATTTTTATTCCCATTTTTCAAGATATTTTAGCTATTCTAGGTTCGGTGTGTTTCCATAAGAATTTTAAAATCAGTTTAAATTTTCTGCAAAAAAAGGGGGGGCGGAGAGAGACAGGGATTGTGTTGTATCTGCAAATCAGTTTGCCATCTTAGCTATAGTAAGTCTTCAAATCCATGAACATAACATGTCTTTCCACTTATGTAGGTCTTCCTTAATTTCTTTCAATTATGTTTTATAATGTTCATTGTATACATTTTGCACTTTTTTGGTTACTTCTGCTTGGTTTTGGATTTTTTTGTGAGATTGTCTTCCTAAATTAATTTTTAGATTGTTTATTGCTAGTTTAGCGGAATACGGCTAATTTTTGACTTAGGATTTTCTAAGTACAAAGTCATGTCATCTACAAATAGAGATAGTTTCTTCCATTCCAATCTGGATGCCCTTCATATCTTTTTGTTTTCTAATTAGCCTGGCTGGAACCTCCATTCAAACAACTAAATAGAAATGGCAAGATCAGACATCTTTGTTGTGTTCGTCATCTTAGTGGGAAGGCTATTAGTTTTCCTTTAATAACTTCTTAGTAGAATTTTTGAGATGCTCCTTTATTAGGTTAAGTCTCTTCTAGTCTTTTTTTCTTTAACACTTATTGTGAAAGGGTGTTAGATTCTGTCAAATGCTTTTTCCCTACATATATTGAAATGGTCTGATGGGTTTTTTCCCTTATTCTATTAATATGGTATTATATGGATTGATATTTGGGAGTTAAACCAATCTTGCATTCCTGGGCATAATGGCACTTGGCCATGGTATACAGTCCTTTTTATATGTTGCTGGATTCAGTTTGCTAGTATTTTGTTGGCATTATTGTATTTATATTCACAAGAGATTATAATTTGTAGTTTTCTTGTATTATCTATGTCCTGCTTTGTGATCACGGTAGTAACTGGCCTCATAGAATGAGTTGGGAAGTGTTCTCTCCTCTTCTATTTTTTTTTTAAAGAGTTTGTGAAGGACTGATGTTAATTCTCTAAATGTTTGGTAGAATTCACTAGAGAAACCATGTGGTCCTGAGATTTCCTTTGGGGAAGGTTTTTTTTTTTTTAATTACTAATTAATATCTTATTATAGGTCTTATCAGAATTTCTATTCATTTGGTAGTTTGGTTTGTAGAAATTTGTGCATTTCATCTTTTATTGGAATATAACTGTTTTTAGTATTCCCTTATAATCTCTTTTATTTCTGCAAGGCTGGAAATGGTGACTTAGAAATTTGAGGTTTCTTATTTTCTTGAAAAGTCTAACTAGAGGTTTATCAATTATATTGATCTTTTCAAAGAATCAACTTGGTTTCATTTTCTCACTTAGAATCAACTTGGTTTCATTTTCTACATTTTAGAAAATTCTATTTCAGTTATATCCACTCTGATTTTTATTATTGCTCCCTTTTTGCTTTAGGTGTATTTTGCTCTTTTTTCCATTTTCTTTAAGTTAATGGTTAGGTCATTGATTTGAAATCTTTTTCTTTTCAAAGGTAGGCTTTTATGGCTATGATTTTTCCCTAAGTACTGATTTAGCTCCATCCCATAGATTTGTGTTGCATTATCATTTCCATTCATCTTGAACTATTTTCTAATTTCCTTTGTGATTTCATCTTTGACTCTTTGATTATTTAGAAATGAATTCTTTAATTTCCACATGTATGTAAATTTGCAAATTTCCTTCTTTATTAATTTTTAAGTATCATTCCAATGTCATCAGAGAAACTACCTTGTATGATTTCAATCCTTTTAAACTTGTTGAGGCTTATTTTATGGCCTAGATATAGTCTATCCTGGAGAATATTCCATGTCCATATATGTTTATTCTTCTTTTGTTGGGTGGAATGTACAGTTAGGTACATGTCTGTTAGGTCTAACTTTTATAGTGTCCGAGGTTTCCATTTCCTTTTTTATTTTCTGCCTACTTCTATCCATTATTGAATGTGGAGTATTGAAATCTCCAAGATTATTGTTGAATTGTCCATTTCTCCCTTCGATTCTGTTCATATGTGCTTCCTTTAGTTTGGAGCTCTAATGGTAGGTGCATGTATGTTTATAATTGGCATACCTTCTTGGTGGACTGACTCTTTTATCATTATAAAATATCATTCTTTGGCTCTAGGAACAACTTTTCTCTTAAAGCTTATTTTATCTGATATTAGCAGGGCCAATCCAGCTTTCTTTTGGTTACTGTTGGCATATTGTATCCTTTCTTATTCTTTTACCTTCAATTTTTTAAATGTCTTTGACCCTAAAATGTATCTCTTGTAGACGGGATATAATTGGATCAATTTTTGTTATTAATCATTCTGCCCATCTCTGCTTTTGGATTGTTTTGTCCATTTACATTTAATGTAATTACTGATAAAGTAGTATTGTGTATACTATTTTTAAATACATATATTGTCCCTTTTTGGTTCTATTAATCCACTACTGCCTTCTTTTGTGTGAAATAGATATTTTCTAGTATATCATTTTAATTTCCTCATTGTTTTTTTAACTATATTTTTAGTTATTTTTCTAGTAGGTGCCCCAAAGAATACACGTAAAACAATCTAGTTTGGTATTATGCCAACTTAATTTGAATACTGTACAGAAATTTTGCTTTGGCTAGATCTCTTTTCCCTTTTCATGCCTTTGTGTGATTATTGTCATGCAAATGACACCTTTATGCATATTAACCTCATCAAGACAATTTTATGATTATTGCTTATGCAGTTGTATTGGAATCAGGTAGAAGAAGAGTGTTACAAAAATACATTTATAACTATTTTTTATATTTATCTACTTTGATATTTAACTATGTACCTTCTAACCTTTGCTGGTACTCCTTATTTCTTCATGTGGATTTGAGTTAATGTCTTATGTCCTTTAATTTCAGCCTGAAGGACTCCTTTAGTATTTCTTTTAAAGCATGGTGATATATTCTCTCAATTTTTGTTTATCTCTTTTTGTTTTTGGAGGGTAGTTTGCCAGATATAGAATTCTTAGTTGACTGTCTTTTTCAGCACTCTGAATGTGTCATCCCACTGCCGTATGGTCTCCATTGTTTCTGATGAGATGTTAATCTTATTTTGGATCACTATTACACGATCAGTCACTTTTTTCTTGTTGCTTTCAATTCTCTCTTTGGGTTTGGCTTCTGACAATTTGATTGTGATCTATCAGGATGCTGAACTTCTTGATTTTATTCTAGTTGGGATTCCTTGAGTTTCTTGGATGTGCAAATCCAAGCTTTTCATCAATTTTGGGGATTTTTAGCCATTATTTTTTCAAATATTCTTTCTGCCCTTATCTCCCTCTTTTTCTCAGGCTCCTGTTAGGTGTATGTCGGTATGCTTGCTACATCCTCAGGTTGATGAGACTACTCTTTTTGTTTCATTCCTTTTTCCTTTCTGTTCTTTAGACTGGATCTTCTCAATTGACCTGGGGACCATTGATTGGGAATAGGGCAAGAAAAATGCCAGAAAGCTCTCAGTTCTTACCAAGAATCAGCCATTTTTTCAAACAAATGGCCCTTAATCCTGCAAGCCTTTGGTAGATTTCTAGGCTTCTGGGAAAAAGCTTATTCTGATCATTTTTGTTATTGTTTTTCTTTGTTCTGGAGGAGTCATTCCAGAAGTGCGTCCCCACCATATACTTACTTAACTCAGTGCCTCTTCTCATGATTCTCTCAACCTAAAGATTATGGTCATCTGTTCTGTAAGTTATTCAGTAATTATCTATTGAGTAATACTACAAACCACAGATTGGCTGCTGAGGATTACAATGTGTCTTTCACTGGCTTTTCAAACTAGGTACTCCTTACATTAATTATTTTCATAGTTGCCCTTATACATTATTAAGAAAGAGGAGGCACTGAATAAGAGGAATGTGAAGAAATAGGTAGAAAAAGAAAATCTCTAGGGTAATAAAGACATAATTTCTACATGAAATTTCATTAACTGTGTTTGGAATTTTGAGAACTGCTGCCAGGTGCTTGAGTGCTTTAGAGCTATGAAGAAGACATGCAATGTGAACAAAGAAGTGAGACCATTATTATATAAATTTAATGCATAGATGCATACATTAGTGATGCATATATACTGTATAATAAGGAAAAAAAATAGGTTGACTTAATATTTTTGATAAAGCTTGGGATACTTACCTGTTAATCTGTCAGTTACACTTTTTCAGCCCTAGAATTTGAGACTAGAAAAAGAAATATTTCAGTAGAAAGCTTCAAAGCTTAAGATGACAGTGGCCAAGATATTTGAAAACTTGAGTTCTGTTTACTGCATGGGTCTAGATCTTGAGAATACAGAACGGTTTGTTTTTAATCACGGAAATCATCTTATCAGTTCTTCTGATAGCAGGAAGAACACAATCTGAGAAGGTAAAGAATCAGCTTAATTAAACTTTTGGAGAAAATGACAGAAAGAATTAATTCAGAAGGTATCTTTGACATTAATCATGGAAACATGCAGCTCAGTTTTCTTGGAGCACTTAAAAAAAACCAAAGTGAGAATAAATTTACATACCAATTAGATAAGAAGTTACTACATATACTTCAAGATAAATTTAAAATCTAGAAACAAGCAATCGGTACTATAATGTTCTAGAACATACTCATTTGAATATGTGCTGTCTGCATTTTTAGTGGAAGGAAATGCATTCAGTCAATGGCATATGTTATCAATATTTTAAGAACTAAGCTGAACCTGGAGAGGATTATGCAAGTATGCAAGTTCACTTATAATTTATATGAGAGTAAATTAAAGATGAATAAGAAAAAAATATTTCAGTGGGAAAGGGATAAAACTTTAGAAAATTGTCCAATATGGATAGCTTGTTTTTTCCTTTAAAACACATATTTTTCAATAAGTAATTCCACATGAGAAAGCTTTTACATATAGCCTTATAAAAATGTCTGTGGTAAATTAGCATAATTGAAATTAAAATTGAAAAGATCTGGTTGTGTATAAAAGGAAAGTGTAAATTTTGATACATGAAATTTGTGCAACCATGTAAAAAATAAACCTTTAACAGATTCTATTTGAGATTATTAAATATGATTAATGACTTTTATAAATAGTCATAGAAAATAATTTTTAAATATTTATTTATTTATTTTACAGGAGGAGACAGAGCACATGAGCATGGGGAGGGACAAAGGGAGAGGGAGAGAGAGAGAAAGAGACTCCCTGCTGAGTGTGGAGTCAGATCCTATGACCCCAAGATCATGACCTGAGCCCAAATCAAGAGTTGGTCATTCAACCGACTGAGCTAACCAAGTGCCCCCAATGGGAAAATGTTTTAAACTGATATCTTAGGAATGCTTAAAATATTCCACAAGAAAGAGAAGTTCCACTTTGTTTAATTACTAGGTTGGGAAAGCTGTTCATAGAGGAGGGAGTAGAATCACTGGGCTCTTTAGGATTACTTTTAATAATAACCCTTTGATTTTTTGATGATGACTTGTTAACTCATGTGACTCTGGAAAGCATGATAGCAAAAGAGGAATGCAAATTAGCATTAAAATATAGCTAAATCAAATGTAAAATATATTAATTTTCAGTGTATTATAGATAAGTTCAATTTGTCAACCTGTTTTTTTTAAAGATTTTTAAAATTTACTTATTTGAGAAAGAGAGGAGAGAACAAGCAGAGGGAGGGGCAGAAGAAGAAGGAAGAAGCAGGCTCCCTCTGGGGAGTCTCATGGAGAGCTCAATCTCAAAACCCTCAGATCATGACCTGAGCCTAAAGCAGATGCTTAACCCACTGAGCCACCCAGGGGCCCCGTCAACCTGTTTTACAGAAAAGACATATAGCAGTTTGCATGATGGTATCTATGAGGCTGAATTATATTAAATGCATGAAACAATAATTTGGCCACATCAGTTTTAGCCATTTAGCATGAAATATGAATTTTACTCAAAACTAATCTGGTTGTTTCTATTATTATCTGTTGGGAAGGCATCTGAAAAAAATAAACTGACAATGCTCTAGATCTTTCCTTCCTTCTTACTAGTTGCTATGAAGACATTACCCAAATAAATACATGAAAAGTATTCAGTGTATTAACTAAACATTCTGATTTCTAAACCCATTTATACATTGATTTTCACAAGTGTGCCAGAATTTATATGGTAATGAGGGTCAGTCTTCTAACCTATTGATATTGTTCATTTCTAGTCTGATAAATGCAATGAAGTCCTAAACTAGGCAGTGAGAAAGATGGAAGGGACAATTGGAACAAAAACACTTAGAAAGTAGAATTTTAAAAAATATCAAGAAAAAGTAGAATCAGCTGCTTTGGGAACAATTAGCTGTGAGAGGCTGAGAGTAAGGACTAAATCCCAGGTAAGCCCCAGATTGGTAGCATTGGCTCACAGGTAAATGCTAAGCCTTTTAGAGAGTGTGGGTGGCTTTAAAGTGAGCAGGTCATTAGAGGGAGATTTGTGACAGTCTTGGCGTTAGGCATGTTGAGATTATAAAATCATAGAAGCTCTGGGTTGGAAGAATACTTAAAGTTTATCTAATCCAATAACTTGTGGTCATACTGGCAGCTTAATATAATGAATATTTAATGCCCTGTTTCCAAAGTTCTGTGCCAGGCACTGGAATCCACCCTGGGGAGGAGGGAGCTGTGTGATTTGAGGGTTTCATTTAGTAAAGTGCTAGTTAATTGGGATTTTACTGTAAAACAATTTTGGATGATCTTTCCTTCCTTCTTATAGCACTGAGATTTTGTCAGTAAAGAAGGAATCATACATAGGGAGTCACTAGCTCTTCAGCTAAATAGGAAATCTTTAGAAAACATAGGCCTCAAACACTCTGCAGATGAGAGGTGGCATTTCATATTCCTAAAGAAATTTGGAGGATGTTGGCATAATTAATCCCTATAAATGTATAGAGTATCTGTTAGATGCTGAAGGCTGGGAATGTATTGGTGAATGAAACAAACATAATAACTGGCCCATGGATCAGACACAATCAAATAAAGAAATTGTGTGTGTGTGTGTGTGTGTGTGTGTGTGTGTGTGTGTGTGTAGAAGGAGGGTGGGGGAGAGAATAATTGAACATTAGAACTGCTAGAGAGAAGTGATGTTTAAGCCAAGATCTGAGAGATAAGATGAAGCTGCCCACAGATTCCTGTGTGGGGCATTCTTCTGTGGGTTACTGAAATGGGCCAAGGTTGAAAACTTGTGAGTTTTACTTGAAAGAACCATTCTGATGAGTCTGCAATTTAAATTTGAGCATCCATTTTATTTTTAAAATATAAATGAACATGCTGTTATACTGAATAATTTGATTTGTTCTGAGTAATACTTGTTCTTACTGGAAGACTTAATTTCTTTTTGCAGGATAGTAAAAGAGAATTATGGTCAGTTTATTTCTGACTTAACTGATGCCTTTTTTCCCCCAACAAGTCCAAGAGATTGCAAATGCTTTGATAACATTTCTCCTGAAAGATAAATTTTTGGAAAATGGTTAATCAGGATTGGTCTTTTATCTCTAATAGATTCATCAGACATTCATAGATTCAGCTTACAAGCCTACGGTTACAAGCATTTCAGGTGTGACAAAATATGGTAAACAGCTTATCAGCTGTAATTTAAAATTATAAATGCAACAAAATAGTTGCTCTCTGCATAGCTCTGAAGAAGAGTGCAAAACAAGCTCTGTTTGAATTGAGAAGTCTTTCATTTTTTTTTAATTTTTATTTATTTATGATAGTCACACACAGAGAGAGAGAGAGAGAGAGAGAGAGAGGCAGAGACATAGGCAGAGGGAGAAGCAGGCTCCATGCACCGGGAGCCCGACGTGGGATTCGATCCCGGGTCTCCAGGATCGCGCCCTGGGCCAAAGGCAGGCGCCAAACCGCTGCGCCACCCAGGGATCCCTGAGAAGTCTTTCAAATGGCAAAAATCAAAGCCATTCATTCTTTCAAACATGCATTTTGTTTATATGACCTTGAGCTCTCTATGAAATACTGACAAGATGGTTACTGTTAAAAACAGTATCCTGTTAGTGGTTAGGTGATTGGAAATGATCAGAATTGCAAGTTAAGTATAATTGGAAATATATTAGCTCATAAGAAGAATCCTAACTACATATGTGGGTTTTCATAAAATAATGATGATTTTATTAATTACTCATGAAGGATTGCCTGTATAGTATAGATATTCAAGGTTTATAAATGACACACAAGCAATTATCCTCAGTTTCCTGGAAGTAAAAGACAAGTGAAAATACACTGAATATGACACAGTTTAAGTATTTTTTTTAAATTTATTTATGATAGTCACAGAGAGAGAGAGAGAGGCAGAGACATAGGCAGAGGGAGAAGCAGGCTCCATGCACCGGGAGCCCGATGTGGGATTCGATCCCGGGTCTCCAGGATCGCGCCCTGGGCCAAAGGCAGGCGCCAAACCACTGCGCCACCCAGGGATCCCCAGTTTAAGTATTTTATTGTATTTTATCATATGCCAAAGTGATTGGATGTGCAAATCTGTTTTATTAGTTATTTGAAGGTAGAAATTGCTTATAGTTATATTTCACTATTTTTTTCCTTTTGCTCTTTCTCTCTTTTTTTTTTTTTAATTTTTATTTATTTATGATAGTCACAGAGAGAGAGAGAGAGAGGCAGAGACACAGGCAGAGGGAGAAGCAGGCTCCATGCACCGGGAGCCTGATGTGGGACTCGATCCTGGGTCTCCAGGATCGCGCCCTGGGCCAAAGGCAGGCGCCAAACCGCTGCGCCACCCAGGGATCCCTGCTCTTTCTCTCTTTAAGAAGTTCTTTACCTGTGAATAGAATGGATTCATAAAGTTTTTTAAAGGGAGCCTGGCTTTAGAGAATAGAATATATTTGATATTCTTCCAATACAGAATATATTCCAGTTCCTTTTGTGAAGATCATCTGCCTTTGTTTACCACTCTTTAAAAAAAGATTTGTCTTAGAGATAGATAGAGAAGGGGGAAAAAATAAAAAAGAGAGAGAGAGAAGGGGGGGAGCAGAGGGAGGGAGAGAGAGAAAATCCCTAGCAGACTTCATGCCCAGAGCAGTGCCCAACGTGGGGCTCAGTCTCATGACCTGAGATTTTGACTTGAGCTGAAATCAAGAGTCAGATGCTCAACTGAGGCCTTCCTGCCACTCTTCTTTAAGACTATTTAAGTCCTTTTTTTATGCAATGTCCATCTCTACTCACAATTCCATAACGTTAGAAGGATTTACAGAAGGAATATAGCTGAGATTTTGCTAGGAACATGCAGAGCTTGGATAAAGATTTGCAAATTCAAGATTGTGTTGTTCTACCTTAAAGGGTGTGCTAGTACAGCCTTCCCCCACTCATAATACTCTAAAACGTTCAAATTGCATTTGCTGGTTGAAGCTTCTGCCTGTGAAATAATAATAAAAACAATAATAATCTCCATCAAGCTTCACTGATAAGGCATTCTTGGGATTCATGGATTTGGTGTTTATAATCTCAGGTGTTTGGATCTTTTCCCAAAGGTCCTTGATTTATAGGAATTCAAAATTTCTTTGAGGTGCACCTGAAATGGTGAGCAGTCAGCCCACACTTTTGCTAGGCTGACACATGCCATTCATTTGACGTATGAGCCTCACTGGACACCAGGCATTATTCTCTTTTTAGGTAAGGTTGCTCTCCCTAAGTGGTAAAAATTTGATTTCTTTGTGTTATCTTCTCGAGTGAAATAAAAATCACTGTGAAAGTTGAAAAGAATTGTTATGAATATAAGCAGAGGAAGCAGCAATTCAGACATTTCCATAATATTTACAAAAATTTAAGGGTGAAAGGTACTGAGACATATTCTTTCAAATGTACGTTATCTTATCTGATTCTCATAATATTATCATTATTCCACTTTACAAGTGGAGAAACTAAAGCTAAGAGATTATAAATCACTTGACTGGGCTCAGCTAGCTTTTATGGACCAAGCCCAGGTCCTTGGTCCCAAAATTCCTATTTGTTTACCTTCCACAATTGCTTCTTGGATCCATGTCACTTCAGATACAAGGTTCAGATACTTGCAAGAGGTCGCAAGTCAGTGTCTCAGACAACAAAATCCAGTAATATTTTTCTCTTCGGAAGCATCTGCTTTTGGGGTTCTGATCTTTTCTTTGCCCTCTCCCTGGGAGCCCTGCCCTCCAGTGTCCTAAAACCTGAGAAGCTGCAAAGCATCTTTTGCACAGCAGGGAAAGACGGTTTCACCATAGGGCCATGAATTGTTAAAACATAAATGTAAACATATATACAAATTTGGTAATGTTATGTAATAGTGTATCATGTTTCTTGCTTTATTTGACATAGTTTTCCATGCATCTACGATTTTTGTGGTCCATCCTTGTTCTATTTGCTTGTTTAAACCAGAGCTTTCCATAGAATTTCTCTAAATTGAGGAATTTTCATCCCCCTATCCCCCACCTTTACTGGACACCCTGCTCCTTGGTACTGCTCCCTGGAAGATGCGCTTGCCTTTTGAGCTTTCTTCCTTATCCTTTACCCATGGTTTCTCTAAAAAGTTTCTGCGTCATTCAAACCTCCTTTCGCTCCTCCAGCATCACAAGTTGGACCATGCTGTTGGTCCTTCATTTCTACTCTTCGCTACAACTTAACTTTTGCAGGTATAGCTTTTGCCATTAAATAGTGTATTTTCTCACATCCTTTATAATGTTTTCAAAAGATACTTAAAAATGTTAGTAGGTATCCTTACAAAAGCATCATTTTAGTGTTTTATTATTGTTTCTACTTTGACCTTTAAAAGAAAGTTGCTAATAGTTAGATGTATACTTTCTGTGATGCAAGGTTAAGTACTGAATTTTTAATGTATGTGATCATCATTATCACCGTGTCCTGGTCTCTGCAATAGGAGGAATAATATTTGATGACAGGCTTTTGTGAGTTCTTTTTGCACGTATATTTATATTTATTATTCTTTACATTGAAGACTATTGTGCATGTGAGTCAGGATGGTGAAGGGGTATAAGGCACAGCGTTCAAGATAGATCTCCTTTGTCACAGTATTTGGTACTCTTTCATATACTTAACTCTTAGTCAGCACTACTAATTTATAATCTAATAAAATCAGCTACCGTTCAAACTTCTTGTTTAGGGTTTATGACTTATACGATATCTAATTTAGCATCTCTAAATCAAAGTAGCTTTTGAAATTTATATTCTGTGAAAGAATCATATGTGGTGGTATTTCACTTAGTTCCATTGGGTTTAACAGACTCTTTTTATTAGTTTTATGCTACTTTTCAATACTTCTGTGCCACAGACTTCTTCATCTGTAAAAGTATTAATACTTAATAGAGTTGTTATGACCATCAAATTAGATACAGTGAGTATAGCATTTGGCATAGAGTAGACAATAAATAGTAGCTGTATAGGCACCTGGGTGGCTTGGTGGATTAAGCATCTGACCCTTGATCTCAGCTCAGGGCTTGATCTCAGAGTTGTGAGTTCAAGCTCTGAGTTAATTTCCATGCTGGGCATGGAGGAAAGAAAGAAAGAGAAAAGAGAGAGAAGAGAAGAGAAGAGAAAAGAAGAGAAGAGAAGAGAAGAGAAGAGAATAAAGAGAATAAAGAAAGAATAAAAAGAAAAGAAAAGAAAGAACAAAAAGAGAACGACAAGAAGTGACAGCTCCCGTACCCTTACCCTCCATTCCAGTCCCCTCCCCTCCCCCCTCCTTCTCTCTCTTTGCTTGTGTCTTTCTTTTCTTTCCCCTTCCCTCCTCTCCTCCTCCTCCCTCCCTCCCCCTCCCGTCCCCCCCCCCCTCCCTCCTCCCTCCCTCCCTCCCCCCCCTCCCGCCCCTCCCTCCCCTCCCCCGCTCCCCTTCCCCCTTCCTCCCCTCCCTCTTCCTCCGCCCCCTCCCCCCTCCTCCTCCTTCTCCCTCTCCCTCCTCTGTCTCCTCCCCCTCCTCCTTCCCTCCCCCCCCTTCCTTCCTCCCCTTCCCTTCCTTCCCTCCCCCCCCCCTCCCTCCCTTCCCCCCCTCCCCCCCTCCTCCCGCCCTCCCGCCCTCCCCCCGCCCTCCCCCTCCCCCCCCGTCCCCTCCTCCTTCCCCTCCCCCCCCCCCCCCCTTCCGCCTCCCCCCCCTCCCCCCTCCCTCCCCCCCCCCCCCCCCCCCCCTCCCCCGCCCTCCCCGCCCTCCCTCCCCCCCCCTCCCCGCCCTCCCTCCCCCGCCCCCCGCCCCCCCCCCCTCCGCGCGCCCCCCGCCCCCCCCCCCTCCCCCCCCCCTTCCTGCACGGCCGGAAGGAAGAGAAAGAGAGGTAGCTGTTATTACTGTTTAAAACTTATAAGCAGTTTTGTTCATTTCTGACAGTATTCTATGTTCTTTTAAGAAAACATGAAGTTTGGTATTCTTGCTGTATCTTCTCTATCTCCCTATTTGTTACCCCCTGTTCTTTATTCTTTTATCTATTCAACGCATATATTTTAGCACTTATTTTGTACCAGGTCCTGTTTTAGGCTATGGAGAGACAGCAGTGAACAATAAAAGCCCCTGCTTTCATAGAGATAATATTGTAGAACCAATGTTTATAGGTTTTTGGCATTTTAATAAAAAAAACCTGTGTAACATGCAAGGAATGTGGAAGCCCAAAGATAATAAAATAATCGTCTGACCATATGTTGAATTATTGGAAAAAGCTCAAAAAGTAATCTTGCTTTTTAAAGGATCAGGTGACATAGCTTCACTTGAAGTAATCAAGGAAGGACTTGTATTAAGGCAAAACATCAGAGAAGTGTATTACCTTGTTGTTGCTATTGTCAATTACATGATTTTTCATAGGTAAACCTTATTTTTTGGGCTTCTTTTTAGAATTATTAATATCATTTTAAAAATTAGCAAGGATGGGGATCCCTGGGTGGCTCAGCGGTTTGGCATCTGCCTTCAGGTCGGGGCGTGATCCTGGAGTCTCAGGATGGAGTCCCACATCAGGGCTTCCTGCATGGAGCCTGCTTTTCCCTCTGCCTGTGTTTCTGCTTCTCTGTCTCTCTATCTGTGTCTCTCGTGAATAAATGAGTAGAATCTTTTAAAAAAATTAGTAAGGAATAATTGGGAAATAAAAAGGTTTTTTAGAACAAACAAAATCCTCTATAATATACTTAACACAAAGACATAAAATTTGATTATTCATTACTCGTTAATAAGAACTTTTTAATTTTGATTGATTGATGTCCATTTTACTTTTCCATGTATTTTCTGTGATAAGACATACATTTTTATGAAAATGTATTAGGTAAAGTGGAAAAAATGAAGTTAATATGAAAATATCTATTAAAGGATGTTGGTGTCCAAGCTCTCCATCTTTTCCATCTGTCATTCATCTGGACATAACCAGAGCTTATTAAAAAGAATTAAATATACCATATGTACCACACCAGCGGTTCTCAACCAGGATGATTGTATCCCCCAGAGAACACTTGGCAATGTCTGGACACACTTTTGATTGTCACAGCTGGGAGGGGGCAGGGTGCCACTGGCATCTGCTGTATAGAAATTGGAGATACTGCTAAACATCCAACAATGCGTAGGATCATTCTCTCTTCTTCTCTGCTCTTCCCCCCTCAAATTTAATTCCTGCATAATTAACATATAGTATTACATTAGTTGCAGGTATATAGTGTAGTAATTCAACAATTCTATCCATTACTCAATGCTCATCATAAGTATATTTTTTATTGAGAGAGAGAAAGAGAGAGAGAGAGAGTGAGTAGTGGGGAGAGGGAAGAGCAGGGGGAGAAAGAGAAACTCCCCAATGTGAGGCTCAATTTCATAACCCTGAGATCATCACCTGAGCCAAAATCAAGAGTTGGATGCTTAACCAACTGAGCTGCCGAGGCACCCCCATAAGTATACTCAAACCCTATCTCCTACTTCACCCATTCCCCTACTCTCCTTCCCTCTGATAACCATCAGTTTATTCTCTATTGTTAAGGGTCTGTTTTTTGTTTGTTCCTTTTTTCTTTGTTTTGTTTCTTAAATTCCACATGAGTGAAACCATAGGATAATTGTCTTTCTCTGACTGACTTACTTCACTTAAAGACTGTAATTTTTAATTTCAAAGCAATATGTGCTCATTATTAGATAAAATTAGAAACATTAGAAAATACAGATAATTACATTTTCTTAAAAATTTTTATTTATTTATTTATTTAGAGGGAGAGCGTGAGTGAGGGGAGGGGCAGAGGGAGAGGGAGAGGGGTAGAGAAGAAACTCCTTGCTGAGAATGGAGCGTGACACGGGGCTTGATCCTACGACCCAGAGATCATGACCTGAGCCAAAGTCAAAGGTGGATGGTCAACCAACTGCAACACCCAGGAGCCCCCAGATAATTACATTTTAAAATTCATAACTACTTACACAAAATCTCTATTTTACCCTTTCACAATTTTCAGTGCATCACATATCTTTTTTTAAAATAGAATCATAGTGTGTATATTGTTTTGTGACTTTTTCATGTGTCAATATATTTTGTAGTTCTTTATGCCAGCAATCACTGTAAAAAACATAATTTTTATAGGCTTTAGATTTTTGTATGGATCTAAATTAATTTGGTTTGTTAATATCATATTTGTTACCTACTGAATTTATTTCCAGGTCTTTTCATTCTTACAAGCAATCTTGCTGTGAATTCTGGTCTCATAGTAAATATTTTGTATATGTTCAAAGATTTCCTTCCAACAAATTATCAGAAGTTAAATTGGACAGGCTTCCATGGTTCTTGTCATGTATCACAAAATTGCTTTTCACAGAGATTTTTAACATATTTTCCCAGCAATGTAAGAGAATATGTCTCTCCTCATCCTTGATTTTGGGGAATGGCAAACATATATACAGAATGGGAACTGAAGTTTTCATTATTCTTTTCCCATCCTGTGGTTTTTCTTCATGGCTGTCTGTGGCAAGGTCATTTTCTGCTCTCTAGTCTCTCAGGTTTAATAACTCTGGGAACATTCAGAGCCTGGAAAATTGATCTCATGGTCACCAAGTCACATCAGATTGATTAGAATCAGTTTGGCATCAGAATGTTCATTCAATAGTTTATGCAACTGCTTTTCCAATATTAGATTAGATTGATTAGAAAATCTGGGCAGATAGTTGAGAAGAGGACCCAGTGCTGTCCAGCCTAACCTCACTGGCCCACACCCACCAGCTTTGGTCACAAGGTGAGCTGACCAGGAGAGGGTGAAGGGGCAGAGGCACAGCAGGGGTCTGTCAAGCAGGGACCCGTATCCCTGGAGGATACAGCTAAAGCTTCTCTTAGAATTGGAGTTGTTCTTTCTTACATCTCTTAAGAACTGTGGATCTTTTAGAATTCAGTATTTATTCATTTAATTTCCCACAGGATTTATTTATTTATTTATCTTTTAAGATTTTTTTATTTATTCATGAGACATACACACACAGAGGCAGAGACACAGGCAGAGAGAGAAGTAGGCTCCATGCAGGGAGCCCGATGGTAGACTTGATCCTGGGACTCCAGGATCACACCCTGGGCCAAAGACAGGTGCCAAACCGCTGAGCCACCCGGGGATCCCTTCCCACAGGATTTAAAACAATAGACAATGAAATCATGAAGTTATAGCCACTAGGATGGTAGATTGTTGAACAGGGCAACAATCCTGGAAGAACACGTATGTGTGCACATATAGCCATGTGCACAGACACACATGCACACAAACATACACATGTGTGCACACACACATTTGCAAATGAGTCAAAATATGGCATTTTTATACTGGTCTCAATATTTATTTTGCCATTCTTAATCCTCCAGCAAGTATCATTTTCCCTGTATACCCCAATATAAAACTAAACGTGAATTTTTCTCTACTTGTTTATTGCTTAAAGTGTTTCATTGGAAAAATTTTAATGTGGCATCAGCATTTCTAGTAACTTTTCAAATCTTAATAAGTTTTCATTTCTTCAAAGGAATATGTTGGTTCTTCACTGAAAAATAAGCTTAAGGAGGCCTGGGTGGCTCAGTCAGTTAAGTGTCTGCCTTGGGCTCAGGTTGTGATCTCAGGGTCCTGAGATCAAGCTCCAACTTGGGCTCCCTGCGCCATGGGGGGTCTGTTTCTCCCTCTACCCCTCTTCCTGCTCATGTGCTCTCTCTTTCTCTCAAATAAATAAATAAAATCTTTTTAAAAAATAAGCTTAGCTCTACAGATTATTTTGGAATGTGTTTCAAACTCATTTTATTCTCCAGAACATATTATTCTAGCAAACATTTGTTGCTGGGTTTTACTAGAGAAATCCTGTGACTTAAGTTGGATGATGCCAAATTGAAATTCAAGACTATTTTAAAAGTTTAAAGGTTGTCAGCACATTTAATCAACTATATTGTACATGTTTGGGAAAAAATATTTGTTATCTCTCTTGCTAAAAAAAAAGGATGAATCTCGAAAAGACCAAAAAGCCTGTGCTTATATATTTTGGTTCTTGCCTAAACTAACCTTGAGTTGTCCATTGCGAAGAATAAAAATTGGATATTTCTTTTCACACATTATATCTGGCCCCGTGAATACAGCTTTTGTCTTGTAAGAGATTTTTTTTTCTCCAAACTCATCATACTTCTAAAAAGGGATAAGGTAGATAATCAAAGCTAAACTAGTTCTTTGTACAACAACAAAAAGGCAAGAGTGCATCCAACTTCATCTAGCTAATACTGAAAAGAAACCAAGCAAAGCTCCCAATTAGTGTGATCTGTACAATGATGTGCTTCTTTCCCAGTTAATTAAGAGGGATTCAATAAGATCCAGACCATAGGTTCTGACCTTTCATCTTCCAAGAAAAAAATTAACCCAGCAAATCAAAACAAACTAAAAGGAAGGCTTTGTTGAGAGATTCTCCAGGGTGATGAATCTTATATTTTTTTATCCTGTTTTCTCAAAACAGTTCTGTGTCTTGTAACTTTGACATTTGTAGAGAACACAGCATATTCCATGTCACACATCTTTTCCATTTAAAGCCCAAATTCAATGAGATGCCTTTTTGCAAAGGAGGAATGCATTACCAGTGATCCATGCTGTTGGAACCATATAGTCTTAGAATATCAGAGACAGGGAGGACCAAACAGAGAGACTGAGGCTCAGGGAAGTGATGTGACCAGCACAATATCCCATTAAGCAAGAAGGTACTGGAACCTAATCTTCTGATTTCTGTTATACCCGGTTCTTTCCACTAAACTCTTAATTTAATGATGCTGAAAGAATCTTTGTCTGTTCAATGTTTCTTTCAACATTGTGTTTTGTCCTACTAGGAAAGCATCACCCATGTATACCTTTTATAGCAATGTATAGGATACGTAGCTACTGTTTTGAAGATAAATGGTTATGTGAATAAACTTCATATTTGCTCATTCAGTTAACAAATATGTACTGAATGCCATCTGTGTGCTAAATGCTGGCAATATCAAATCACATCCCAGATGATCTCTGCACTTATATATAGAAAAAAGATATTTTATAGGGCAAAAAAGGTTTTTTTCTATAAACACAATATGCTTAACATGGTGTGATTTTTCTAGATAGCTTCATTTTATTTATAATGTCTAGACTTCTCAAGGTGTTGTTTCAAATCACCTTTAATTTTATCTATCTATCTATCTATCTATCTATCTATCTATCTATTAGAGAGGGGAGGGGCAGAGGGAGAGAGAGAATCTTAAGCAAGCTCCACGCTCAGCACTGGAGTTTGACACAGGGCTTGATCTCACCACCCTAAGATCATGACCTGAGCCCAAGTCAAGAGCTGGACGCTTAATCCAACTGAGCCCCCCAGGTGTCCCTCAAAAACCCTTTTGAGGGTTTTATTTATTTTTTAAAGATTTTATTTATTTATTTATTTATTTATTTATTTATTTATTAAAGATTTTATTTATTTATTCATAGACACAGAGAGAGAGAGGCAGAGACACAGGCAGAGGGAAAAGCAGGCTCCATGCAGGGAGCCCGATGTGGGACTCGATGTGGGACTCTATGTGGGACTCTATGTGGGACTCGATCTTGGGTCTCCAGGATCACACCTCAGGCTGCAAAAAACCTTTTAAAGACTTGGAAGTTGGGGCAGCCCAGGCGGCTCAGCGGTTTAGCACCGCCTTCAGCCCAGGTTGTGATCCTGGAGACCCAGGATCCAGTCCCTGGAGACCCAGGATTGAGTCCCACGTCAGGCTCCCTGCATGGAGCCTGCTTCTCCCTCTGCCTATGTCTCTGCCTCTCTCTCTCTATTTCTGTTTGTGTATGTGTGTGTCTCATGAATTAATAAAAAAATCTTTAGAAAAATAAAATAAAGACTTGGAAATTAAGTCACCTCCAGTACTTCCAATAATGGTATAGAATGGTATATAAATGGAATATAATGCTAATTTATATAGTGATATTTAAAAATTAGTTCTTTTCAGATATCAGTATATGGCATCCTTCTTTTAGTGCATGCAGTTTTGTACACATGAAAGTTCTGACAAATCAAATAGGCATCAGCTACAGAGCTTGTCCCCTGCAGTGTCTGGTAGCTGCCAACGTATGGCTCAGTCAGAGGCCTGGCTTCCTTCATCTTCACCCCTGGGACACCCATCAGTTGGGACAGAGTCTATACTAGGTCTAAAGAAAGCTGACTTGTTTCTGCCCTCAAGTCATGAACTCTGGGAGTTCCAGGCCAAAAGAAAAGTGTCCGTAGAGTGTAAGTGTCCAGTGAGGGCTTTAAGAGGAGGGAGTCAGCACTGGGGTGAGGGCTATATATGGGGTTTAAGACTGGCTTGAGGGTTAAGTGGAAGAACTGAGGGAAGAGAGTGGGCTAGACTCCTGGAATGGAGGGATGGTAACCAAGTTTAGGAGTGAAGTGGGGAAAGACCTTGCTTGACTTGAGGCTAACAATTATTTCAAGTAGCTGGCTGCTCTTCCCAACATCACTGTCTCAGATGTAAAAGCTTTGCTCCCTGGAGCTTAAGACATTTGGGTATTTGTCATTTCTAATAGCTGAGTAATATTCCATTGTATACATAAACCACATCTTGTTTATCCATTCATCTTTCGTTGGACACCGAGGCTCCTTCCACAGTTTGGCTATCGTGGCCATTGCTGCTAGAAACATCGGGGTGCAGGTGTCCCGGCGTTTCATTGCATTTGTATCTTTGGGGTAAATCCCCAACAGTGCAATTGCTGGGTCGTAGGGCAGGTATATTTTTAACTGTTTGAGGAACCTCCACACAGGGAAGGGGGAAGAAATGTGTGGGAAATATCAGAAAGGGAGACAGAACATAAAGACTGCTAACTCTGGGAAACGAACTAGGGGTGGTAGAAGGGGAGGAGGGCGGGGGGTGGGAGTGAATGGGTGACGGGCACTGGGTGTTATTCTGTATGTTAGTAAATTGAACACCAATAAAAAAAAAATAAAATAAAAAAAAAAAAAAAAAAGACATTTGGGGAGTAGATTGGGAGCTTTCTGCAATTATTACCATTGCTTTTGTAAGCAAGTCAGCACTTTTGTAAGGAACAGTCTGGAATTAGCTCTGACTGGAGGCCCTGAGCCCCCGAGAATCATTATCATTCCAGAGGGCTTTCAAAGAGGCCTTCTGCCAATTTCTTCAAGAAGAGTTTGGTGCTGGGACGTAATAAGACATGAGGTACCATTCACAAGGAGAAAGGAGCCTAGTTTATTTTAATACTACTGTTTTTTTAAATTCCAGCTCAGAATGGTTCTCTGTTTATAACAAGAAAAACAAAGCCAGAGAGGATGATAGTCAAAGGCATTGGGCTAAAGGTTCCGTCTCCCTGACAATGGGGAAAAGGCCTTGCTCGGTCAGGTGGAAGGAAGGCAATTTTGTGTGAGGCCTGAGATTAAAGGAAGTGTTTTTCTATTTCAAAAGTGTTCTGGAAGAGGGCAGCCCCGGTGGCCCAGCGGTTTAGCGCTGCCTTCAGCCTAGGATGTGATCCTGGGGACCCAGGATCAAGTCCCACGTCAGGCTCCCTGCTTCTCCCTCTGCCTGTGTCTCTGCCTCTGTGTGTGTGTCTCTCATGGATAAATAAATCTTAAAAAAAAAAAATGTGTTCTGGAAGGGAGAGAGACAGAGAAGAGAAGGAAAACAAGTTGAGGCCACTGATACCACCACTGACTTTGACCCCACAAAACCGTTTTGACTTTTGGGGAGACAAGAGGCTCAGGTCCAGCTCAGCACACATATGAGCATAATGACTAGGCTCTCTGTTATGCTGAGTGACTGTGATGTCCACAAACAAGTCTACTAGTGGTAGCAGAGATTTACTCAGGGAAATTTAAAAACCATGCCAGAAAATCAAAATCCTTTATAACCATGAAAATTTGTGCTTATCTTGTTCCCATATATTTTGGATTTTACTGCCCAGAAAGTGGTAAATGTCCAGTACACTTTAGTAGTAAAACCTTTACTAATTGCAGCTTCATTTAATGCAACTCTTTCTGCAATTTTCATTTCATCTGGAAATGTTTCAGTGTATCTCTAAAAGTCATAGGCACCTTTTTCTTCTAAAGCATGACCACAAAATTTAAAAATCTCTCAATTTGTGCATTACACATTTAATTAAAAATCAGTGATTTTTTTAAAGAACTTCATGAAAGATTTTCTTACAAAGCTAGATAATGTAGGGCCACTGAGTGGCTCAAAGGTTGAGCATCTGCCTTTGACTTAGGTCATCGATCCGATCCCTCCGATCCGCATCGGGCTCCCTGCAGGGAGTCTGCTTCTCCCTCAGCCTATGTCTCTGCCTCTTTCTCTGTGTCTCTCATGAATAAAATAAAATATTAAAAGAAAATGAAGCTCAGTAATGTACCGTTTATTTACAAACATTAAGTATAAGCTCTCTCAGGCCCTATTCTGTATAACTGGTGGCAGGGGTGAAGCCCCTGACTCTGTAATAACTTAGTCATGACGGAGCACACTGAAGTTTTTAAACCCTCTATGGTTCTATTTTGTCATTTTTAAATGTTCTTAATTTGATACAAGCCTCATAAGATACTTAATCAACATACTAAAAATATACCTATGTCCACCTTACTTCAGCAGATATTTATTTAATGTCTATAATGTGCATGTACTAACCGAGTTTCGGTAGGAAGAAGGGAAATTGTAATCTAAAGGATAAAAAGAGAGGGAAGAATTTTTTTGGTTGCCCAGGAAAGATCAAGGAAGATCTTTCTTTGACCCCTAGATATTCAGTAGAATCTTTGTCACAAAATGCTTGGGGGGAAGGCAGACAGCCTCCTGAAGGCATCAAGAATGCAGAGCAGAAGTCTGGGAGAGTGACGTGCGGGAAGAAATGGGGCAGGGAGCACTTTAAATTGTCCTGTGGTGGGGAGCTAGGCTCAGCCCAAATTCAACTAGCTGCTTGGACAGAAGGCTACTAGCTGATGAGGGTGCAGGAAAAGTGGTGCCAGAAGGAAGCTTGAATTTTAGAGGTCGAGAGGTGGAATGCAGATGAGCAGAATGGACAGTGTGCCCTGAGGGTTTGGTGGTAAATGGAAGGAAGCTGAAGGGGCAGGGCAGGTTGAGGGTAGAACCCTTCTTTAGGAGAAAGGAGAAGTAAGTAAGTTCACTGTCTGGAGAAGAGAAAGAAAAAAGAAAGAGGTCTTCTAGTGAAAGATAAAGGGACATCTAAGGCACAGACTAAGGATTTCACTTTAGGAAGGTGAGGGACATATCATTTTTCAAAATCAGAAGGAGGGAGAAAAGGATAGGTTACAATCCCAGGAAATTTCAGGAGGAGAGAGGGCAAATTTATGAAGGTTAAGCTGAATCTTCAGACTTACCTCTTGTGATTAGGTAACAGCTGCTGTCATGGTTATTTTTACATGTCAACTTCACTGGCTCAGATGCCCAAATAGCTGATGTTTCTGGAAGAGATTAGCATTTAGGTTGGTAGACTGAGAGAGATCTGCTTTCACCAGTGTGGACAGGCATCATCCAATCCATGGGGTCCCTGAATGGAACAAAAACGTGAAGGAAGAGTGAATTCTCTCTCTCTTCTTGAGCTGGGAGATCATTTTCTCCTACTCTCAGACACTGGAGCTCCTGGCTTTTGGGCATCCTGACTTAGGACTTAACACGTGTGGCTCCCTGACTCTCAGGCCTCTGGACTCAGATTGAATTATACCATTGGCTTTCCTGGTTCTCCAGCTTGCACATGGCAGATCATGGAACTTCTTGGCCTCTGTAACCACATGAGCCAGCTCCTATAATAAATCTCCTCTGACATATCTATGCATACACCTATACATATACATACACATACACGTATACATATACATATACATATACATATACATATACATATACATATACATATTTTTTGTTGTTTTGAAGAACCCTAATACAGCTACTGAAAAGTAATTTGTTGTGGCTCAGAAACGAAGACTATAGGTGCCGGGCTGAGGTGCGATTTGGTTCACAGATTTGTAGGACAGAGAACAGATCCAATTTGAGTTTCTGACAGTAAAAATTTTTCCAGCCAGAAATTCAAGGTGATGGCATTTACCCAGAATTTGAGATTATGAAAAAAAGATTAAGTAATTGAGGGATTCTCCAGTTTCAGGGGAAAGTAGGATTAAAAAGGCCAATCATGGGTCCAGACAGAAGCCATGATAAGAATGAAGGACCAGTGGGCAGGATTGAAGGAGGGTGGGTGGAAATATGGAAACCTGTGATCAAAGAGGAACTCAGAGTTTGGTATGCAGAAAGTCTAATGATTAGAATGGTTGAAGTGGGGCATCCCAGGTGGCTCAGCGGTTTAGCACCGCCTTCAGCCCAGGGTGTGATCCTGGAGACCCAGGATCGAGTCCCACATCAGGCTCCCTGCCTGGAGCCTGCTTCTCCCTCTGCCTGTGTCTGTGCCTCTGTGTGTGTGTGTGTCCCTCATGAATAAATAAATAAAATCTTAAAAAAAAATAGAATGGTTGAAGTGGAGTGAAAGGAGGAGTGGTAGAATTGAGAGGGCTAGAGAACCAGAACATAAGGAGAAAGAAGAGCCACCGGTGTGGGTATGAGGTGGCCCGCAGTCATATCAGGCCTAAGTAGAGGGGAGGGCTGACCACTTACTAAAGGCTTCTCATTTTAGGATATTAAAAATCAATCTGTTCTCTTTCTCTTTTTTTAAAGATATATTTATTTGTTTCAGAGAGAGAGAGGTATGGGGGGCAGAGGGTGAAGGACAGAGAAACTCAGACAGACTCTCTGCTGAACGCAGAGCCCGACTCAGGGCTTAATCTCAAGACCCTGAGATCATGACCTGAGCCAAAATCAATAGTTGGACACTTAATTGACTGAGCCACCCAGGTGCCCCAAGTCAATCTGTTTTCAAAAGCACTTCTACTTGAATAATTATTTATAAAAGTATTCAGTATTTTAATATTGTGTCATATTTTCAAATCTATCTTGACATTTTTCCTCTAAGACTCCTACAATTTCATACAATTTTTAATTTTATTTCAATTTTATTTAACCTTAGGGCACTTGAATAGGCTACAAAAATGCACAGAGAGGCAGTAACCAAAGTCAGTGCTGAGGACAGTACATCAAAAGAAGAATTTACTGAGTGATGCTACCAGAACAATGGTCTGAATTAGGGATTGGAACAAGGGAAACTGTTGATCATCTTTAGCAAGAGAATAGGCTGGTTGTATTTTTAAATTTATTTGTTATTACTAATTTTAAGATTTTATTTATTTATTTGAGAAAGACAGCTTGACAGAGAGAACTAGCATGAGTGGGAGTGGGGTGTGGGGGAGGGCAGAGGGGTCATCTGCTGGGAGCCCAACATGGCAGATGTTTAACTGACTGAGCCACCCAGGCACCCCTAGACTCATTGTATTTTAGATAAGGTTTTAGTAACAAAGCTTGTAGCAACAATGCTGAACTTCAGACTGTAGCATCAAGCTATCCAGAACATCTCAGACTTGCTCATTTGATTAGTTGAATTATTTCTTTATAATGGAACAAAGCACTTGACAGTAATTGATCTATGAGAGGCATACTTTGATTTTTGTTTGCCTTTTTTAAAAAAAAATCTGATTTAAAGACTATGTCATTGTAAGCCTTCTGACTTAATAACCTTATTTGAAAATTTCTGTGTTAAAAAGAATGTTTTTACTACAAACCAGTCATTTTCAGTTTAGTCAGAAAACCTAATTAGGCCAACACTACCTCATGACTAGTGATATTAAAAACTATTGATAGATATAAACATGGGATTGGCTGTGGAACTGTTTTGCTTTGTCAGAGTAAAATCAACTCTTGAAATTAGAGCCATGTTTGTTCCATTCACACTGGAAAAAGTCAGGAAAGTGAAAATGTCCTTTACCCCCAAATCAAGTTTTCAACTTTCTGCTCTACCATGATTTTTTTATCCCTTAAAATGGAACAGAAGAGAATTGTCTTCATCAATAAAGAGAAGATATTGTCTTCATCAATAATGCATCTCATATTCCCTCATCATTAAGAGGAACCCGATGTAGACAATATGCGTTCATACTTCATGGAGAGGATCATGAGATCAGCTATCCTTGGATTTGCATTTGTATATGGATGAGTCTGATCTTGGAATTAATTTCACATCAGAGATGTAACCTCAGGAGAGAGAAGCCACTCTGGAAACGGATTGGGTTTTTCCATCCGACCTTTTATTCATTCACTGCTTCATTAAACTCCTTTCCTAGCTAAGAAGAAACTATTTTCCTGCAAGCAAATGCAAGGAAGTGGCTAAGGGGTTTTAAAGAATTTAACTGCATGCAGGAATCACAGGGTTAGAAAAAAAAAAAAAAAGCTCTAAGTACAGTTGTATATAACTTTGTGGCCAAGAAATTAAATGCTCAGTATTAAATATGCAAAAATAAAGTTATGCTATCCAAATAGATGAAAGCAAGATGTGTACAGAGGAGATACAGAGTGGATAATAACCCTTCAGATAAGTGGTGTATTAGGGTTCCCCAGAAAAACAGAATCAATGGGATAAATATATATATAGAGAAAGAGATTTACTTTAAGGAGTTGGATCATATGCTTATGGAGGCTGGCAAGTTCAGAATCTTCAGGTTGGGCCAGCAGGCTTGAGACTCGGAGCCAGTGCTACAGTTCAAGTGGAAGGCTGGTGGCTGGCAGAGTTCTCTGTTACCTGGGGAGGTCAGTCTTAGTCTATTCAAGCCTTCAACTGATTGGATAAGGCCCACCTGTATTAGAGAGCCCAATGTTTTGCTCAGTTGCCAACGTAAATATTAATCTCATCCAAAACCTCCATCACAGAAACATCAGAAACTTCCAGAATGGTGTGAGCATGTATCTAGGCACCATGGCCCAGCGAAGTTGACGTGTGAAATTAACCATTTTAGGTGAGATTAGATAGCATTGCACACAGTGCTATTTAAACTGGCACAACTGAATTTCAAGGAAGAGAAGTCTTCATCTATTTCTCCTACTTAGAGCACTGATTACTTTATTTAAAGTAGATCAAAAATACTGTTGGCCTTAAGAAAAAGTCTAATTTAGAAGATCTTTTAGGCAAACTGTTTTGGGTGGTTGCTCATGTTTGAAACATTTCTGCTAGGTTTGCATTTATAATACCAGTGAGGAAACAAAGGTTTATGGAAAATATGTATGATCTCATACCTAGGTTAATTTATATTCTTTCAGGTTGTCTGTCACAGCATGCCACTAAAAATAAGCAATCTTTTTCTACCCACGTGGGATTTAGTCAGAAAAGCCAGTGTATTTTGTCTAATGATTTAGAAAGAAGGGAAATTTTTATTGCAAATGATAATTTCCTGTTAATCAGTGATGATCTGGAAGAGCCTTTCAGACTATTCCTCAGTGTTTGGCCTCAGTAAAAATAAAGGAGACAAAGGAATGTTTACATAAAACAAAAATGTTATCATTCTGATTTTGTTAATAGAGTTACCAGATTAGTTTCCTCCTCTTTGCTCCTTAAATTCTTTTAATTCCTCTCAGGATATTTTGATGTGTGTCTCATTAAAGATTGTCCCATATTAATTAGGCTGTTGAAATGTATAGCATTAGTACACTTGTGGTGAGCACTGAATAATGTATAGAATTGTTTTTTTTAAAGATTTTATTTATTTATTCATGAGAGAGAGAGAGAGAGAGAGAGAGAGAGGCTGAGCCACCCAGGTGTCCCTAATGTCTAGAATTGTTGAATCACTATATTGTACGCCTGAAACTAATATAACACTGTACGTTAACTATACTGGAATTGACATTAAAAACTTAATAAAAAATAAAACAGTCGACTTAAAAAAAAATAGAAAGGAGATTCCTTAAAAAAAAGAAACAGGGCAGCCTGGGTAGCTCGGCGGTTTGGCGCCACCTTCGGCCCAGGGCGTGATCCTGGAGACCCAGGATCGAATCCCTTGTCGGGCTCCCTGCATGGAGCCTGCTTCTCCCTCTGCCTGTGTCTCTGCCTCTCTCTCTCTCTCTCTCTCTGTGTGTGTGTCTCTCATGAATAAATAAATAAAATTTTAGAAAAAGAAACAAAGAAAATGTATAGCATTAGATTTACTAGTAAAATGAACTTAATTCACTCAAACTTTCAGTAATTTCTCTCATTCAATCCTTTTAGATACAGACACTTTTTTATCTTTCCAAGGTGATACTGGGAAAACAGGAAATATCAGTGATTTGATGTAACAAAGAAAACCCTTGTTACTGTACATAGAAGCTCTGTCCATTTTCTTGATCTTATTCTATTGGAGCAGAGGTTTGAAAAGGTAAGGAACAAACCCTATGACTACCAAGGTACCTTTGAAAATACCTGGAAAAAAATTGCTCAGCACATATGCTATTTGATGGAAATCCCCAAATTGCTCCTTATAGCTTTCTGAATTTGTGGCAGATCTGCGTTTTCAAATTGAATATGCTACAGTTACAACCGGTATGCTTTTGAACGGGTCTTAATAATGGGCCATTTTTTACTGCTGTCCTCTGTGCTTTTCTTTGCTGATTTATGTCAACGACTTTAAATGCATTGTGGTATTTGGGCAGTGGATAAGATAGTAATGCCATCACATGCTGGTTGCTTAATGATGCAATTGCTTGAAAATTTTAAAGCCCATAATAGCTTCAGGTCAGGTTCAGAAGCTCATGTACAGTGCCAGACATTTGAAAACTGAAGCAGAGCCTGAACTCTGCCAAAATCAATGCCACATTTGTCAAGCCTGGTCTTAGGCAAAAGCTGCTGGAAGCCTCTCATTCATCTGAGCCAATCATTGATAATGAAGCTTGAAGGAACATGAAATATCTTTTCTAAAGGAACAGACAACTCTCCAGTTGGCTGCCTTCTTTTATTTTTAGTATAATTACCAGGAGCAAACTGTCTTGCAAAATTGGTAACTTATATTAGCTTAGAGCCTGTATCTTTGCAAGCTGATGCAAAGATGTTTTATTAGTTAAGAATATGTGGCTTGAAGTCAGCTGAGCATTAATCTTTCAAGATTTTTCTTGTGGGCCATAATGTGATTGACGATGCTATGGTGTGGGAAGCTTACAGAAAGAAAAGCAGCTTCAGAAGAACCACTTCCCTGCTTTCATGCATGCAATTTGTCTAATTTGCTTGACTCGTGCCACAAACATCCATCGATGCACAGGTTTCTGTGACCTGGAATGTTCCAGAAGAGCTGTGTAGCTGGAATACCTCAGCCAAGGATGGTGCTGGAAGTGTAAGATGTGGTTCATTCCAAAATGACCTCAAACTATCCCTACCGAATGGCTTAGGGGTTTTGTTGTTGTTGTTTTGGAAGCTGCATGCTCCTTTCCCCCTCTTTCTTCTTTTCAAAGGGCTCATGGTACTGGTTCCAACATCTCAAAAGGATGTCTGGCAGATGAGAGAAAAAAACTTGAAAGTAGTCTGAATGCTAGAACTGACAAGTGAGCTGGCCCCTTTCCCCCATTCTTCCTGCCTTTCATATTCCACAGTCAACTCTTAAAAGACTTCAGCATTGAAAAGAGAAAATGGAATATGGTAACCCTAAGACTAAGACATTTCCTAGTGCCTTTCTCGTGCATGTTCAGAGAAAGCAATTGATCTCAGGTGCTGCGATGCTTGCCCACGATGCAGTCAGCTCAAGTCCAAATGATACCTCTCTGAGGCATCATGTGATAGGACTTCTGATTAGGTTGTGACAATTATCATTGCCATTATCAAAAAAACATTGGATTCATTCCTCGTGTATATAGGACTTGGTAATTTATAACAGGTTCACTTTCCGTTCTTCCTCACCACAACCTGGCAATTATTGTCATCATCACCATCCCCACTGTATAGATGTGGAATCTGAGGAGGGGACCTTATGTCCCTTTCCCAAGGTGTCACAGTTGGTAAGTGACAAATCTAAGACAAGCCATTCCAGATCCTGTACTTTTCCTGTTCTTCATATTGCCTCCTGTCTGCTGAGCAGACTTGGGTGCCGTTGAGAGGAGAAAATTATAAGGTCCCTGCACTTGCTGAGCTTAAGATCTACTTGGAGAGAGGCAGAATAGAGACACGGAGGAGGCCAGGCAGGGTAATGGGCTCTGCTAAGTGCTGAGCCCACCTTGTTCTTTGCTGCAGGAATGTCATATAGGAGAGGTACTGAAGGCAGGGGACAGAAGAGAGAGGTTTAAGGAGCAATGAGATTTGAGTTGGGTCTTATAAGGAGAATCAGCCTCAGATAAGATGGAGCCGGAGCAGCCTGAGCAGTGGGATCACTGTTGCAGGTTCATAGGTTCGGTGAAAGCTGAGCAGGCCCTTTTGTTGGACTCACATATTATGTAAAGTAATTAGAAGTAATTAGAAACAGCATAAGGGCCAGAATGGGAAAGATCTGGAAAGTCTGGGTTTGCACTTCATCCGTTAAATGAAATGAAGACACTGAGGGTTTTAGAGCAGCAGATTCATGCGTATAATTGATTAGACTGGAGACCATATGCGAGGGAGTATTAGTGCAGCTCATAAGGAGGGGGATTTGAAATGAGGAGTGGATGATCAAGTGCTGCAAAGGAAAAATTGATGAGATTTTTGGGGAAAAGAAGAAACATAGAGTGATAATATAGTTTGTTGTCCAACCTGGGACCTGTTTTCCAGGACATGTGCTTAAACTGGTCAGGATCCTGCGGAAACCAGCATAAAGCAGGATCATCCCAGGTAAACTGGACCCATGCGCATACTGGGCAAGAAAGATGGTAAGGTTTTGAGATCGGAGCAGTTGTTCTGGAGATAAGGAAAGTCAGCAATGAGACTTAAGTTTGTGGAAATGCCAATGGTCTTGGATTTAAAGCTTTGGGATGACAGTGGGATGTCAGTTGTAGATTTCCAGTAGAAAGTAGAAATGTAAAAACATTGTCTGTATATCCTTCTGGTTTCACCTTCCATTCCTCCTTGATCTAGAGCATTTTCTCTTAAAGCAAGAGAAGTCAGAAATGGTGGCTTTTTCCTGGTGCTGCCAACATGTTACATTGCAATCCATGTTAGAAACTTGAGCCTGGATATACTGTCAGGAACTCATCATCTACTCAAGTCTTTGGATTGCTAACACAAGGCCATGCACATTTTCCCACATCAAAGGGGCTTATTTGTCTCCAAAGTGGGTTCAGACAGCTTTGAGTTTCTAAAGAGCAGAACTGAATGTTGACTGTCTACCCGTTGGCAGTTAAGGTTCTTGGGAGGAACAAGTGTGAACTAGAAAGCTAAGCTAAGCTGTGGGAACCAAGTTATTGTCTGATTTACTTGCGGATCAGAAAGGATTTGTTCATTGGTTATCAGTTGCCTTGGTACTTCTCAGAGTGACAATGAAACCAACATACATTCAGGCCAGTGAACTTCTAAAGCACAATTTCGTGATTAGAAGTGTCGTTGGTTTTGTTGTAGGTTTTTTTTCTGTGTGTGTGTGGTTGTGACATTTTAGGTGATTTATGTGGCATTTTCCAGGAAGGCATTTAAAAAGCTTCATCAATGCCAATGTTTATGATCTTCTTAGGTTTTTTTCTAGATAGATGAGTCACTTGTTACATGAGGGTAGGGCAGGGAAGTAGTTTCAAGCTCACACAAAGTTCTTGAACCAGACCTAGATTTGCCAAGGAGAGGATCTGTCCTCCCCACCTTCAGGAACCCAGTTCACAAGGAAAACAGAGCAGTCACATTGGAGAAATTTGAAAATGCCATTCTCCATAGTCAGTGTCGTTATTTTTTTTCTCCAGGCCTACTTTGTAGACATTATCTTTAAGAGAATCCTTCAAATTCGAAATAACTTGGTTGGACTATTCAGAAGGATCTACGCCTCCCTCCCTCAGATTTCCAGCCTTGAGTATCTGTTTAAAAACCAGTAAATGAGAATTAACCACAGCTATGCCCATGAAGGCTCGCCTGGAATTCAAGATGAATTTAATCGGGAGTGGTCAGTGAGTATAGACAGCTCTACTCAGGTGCTGTGTGGAATCCAGATATGTCCAGGCTTGGCCTTAAGTAATTCACATTTGCTTGGGATTACAGAATCCATATCAAGGAACCAGTGGGAGCTCAGGTGTCTATTACCCTGAGAGCCCCTGTCTCTGAATACATTACAAGTTCAGAGAAGGGTAAAAACCTGTGATTGGAATAGCCAAGAAGAGCCTGAGCCCAGCAGGAGAAAGTGGACAGAGGAACCACTAGAGGCCCAGCAGGCAGGGTGGAGAGCAGACCAAGAGAGCCAAAGACAGTTGATGTTCAAGGGGGAACAGAAAAGCGTCCCTCTGTGGGACACGACATATTCCCATGTCCTGGGAAATATGAAGGCTTTTTGCAGGCTGCTGGTGACATTCCCACCTTAGCCAGGTGTGAGAGGTGCCTTCTCGCTCAGTAAGAAAAGGGGCCCATTTCCTTTCCTACCTGTTGCCAAATTCTTTCTGTGGTCTTCCAGAACTTTAATGCACATTGCTGCAGTTTAAACCCCCCTTTATTACCCAGAAACAGTCCCTGGTTTTGATTTATTGAAAGAGCTGCTGAGCTCTGGAAAATCTTGGGCTGCTTTTAAAAGCCCATGTAGCCTTTAGCACTCTCCTGGGCAGGATGTGGAAAGGATTTTTCCAGAAGAGAAAAAGTAGTGGCTGTGGGTCTGTAATGTTTAAAATACAGGTGATGGAGTAGATGCTATAATTTTTTTAGTTTCATGTTAGAAAATATGTTACTAACACGCAGTGTTAGGTTTTTAAAATTTTGTGTTTTCGTATTTAGTATTAGTACAGACTGTACTCTGATATTAAGCCTATTTTTATATATTTGAGGACAATTAAAACACGGTTTTGAAAGGGAGACATTGTTGGGAATTTGGACCTCAGGCCAGGAATGTGTTTTCTGTGCTTATTTCAGCCTCTTTACAAGTATGCTGCCTTCAGATAAGATTTTCATATTTTATTAGATATACATAGAAGAAAATGATTAAGACTGGCTGCCCCAGAGTTCTACTTTCTTAAAAAAAAAAAAAAGAAGTAATTTTTGATGGCATCTTTCCCCTTTCCAAGTACAATGATTATATCTGGTACCTATCCACTCTTAGTTTATCACATGTCAGCTCTTCTTTCAAGATTAAAGATTTTCTTCAAAGGTGAAAAATATAAGGGTCGTGTTTTGAAATTCCAAAGTGTTACTCTTTTTTTTTTAATTTTTATTTATTTATGATAGTCACACAGAGAGAGATAGAGAGAGAGAGAGAGAGACAGAGACAGAGACAGATAGGCAGAGGGAGAAGCAGGCTCCATGCACCGGGAGCCCGACGTGGGATTCGATCCCGGGTCTCCAGGATCGCGCCCTGGGCCAAAGGCAGGCGCTAAAGCACTGTGCCACCCAGGGATCCCTCAGAGTGTTACTCTTTTACAAAAATTAAGTTCCCATAAACTTTTCCAGTAAACATATGTTGTAAGGGAGTGAGGGGGTGGGGGGGCAAAGAATTCACTCCGGAAGAAGAGCACACCCTCAGCTTAGGAGACAGTGAATATGGGATGGATCCCTTATCGCATTATCCTCTAAGTGATGGAGTAATGTGTAAAGTTCCTAATTTACCATTTGTTGCGTATCTTAGCTTACACGATGGAGGATGTGACTGCAGGCAACAGAGGGCTGGTGTGTAATTTCCGATGGCCCTTTAAATTCTGGACTTGGCTTCCCTCCTGGCCGTGTGCTGCCGCTGACCTGCGTGTAGTTCTGGGCGGCCACGCTGAAGAAGGTCTCCTGAAATGTTCTGGGCTGCAGCCATTTCCTTACTGCAGATGAATAATGAATGAGCTGTGGTGAAAGCTAATGGTTCAAGATAAAAATCAGAAGCTCACTGCGAAGTGGGTAATGTTCCTTTGTCATCTCCATGGAAACTGCTATTTATCAAGACATGCTAGTATTTCAGAAGATGGTAAGGAGTAACCAGTTTCTGTAACTCTGGGTCAGGTGTTGAAGGATAGATTTCGAAACCACAGATGGAGTCCAGAATGAGTAAAGAAAAAGCCATCGGCATGCAATGGGGAAGCACTGTCAGGCCATTCTTTTAGATTTTCATAAATGGTAAAATAAATATTAAGCTGTAAGATGTGAATCAAAAAATGAGTTAATACTTTTTTCCCCCCAAGAACTTTGACTTGGCTACTGGGTGGGCTACAGAGTGAACGAGTGTCAGACATCTTCCAGGTGGCTCTTCGGGGATGCAGCAGGGAGGATTGGCACCTGTGTCAGGAATGCTGAGAGCAGCTGGCTGCACAGCACTGGTACAAAACAATCCCCTGGCCTCGTGCATGAGTGACGCATTGCCCGTGGCCTGGGTGTGTTGTCCCCACTGCAGGCACTGATGTTAGACTGCTACTCTCACACCGGGGGCTAGTCTGATGCTGTGACTCAGCCAGTGTGTGGGGCAGGCTGGCTTAGCCGAGCCCTGAGGACAGTGGTGCCCTATCACTGATAGATGGAGAGAGGACGGGGAGACCAGGGACTCCCCTGCAGTGGGGGTGCTCCTTGGCCCTAGTAGAAAAGAAGTGGGAAACAATGCAATAAGAAATCTGGAATTGTTCAGACGTGAGTAATATATTAGAAAAGTGGCTCTGCACACTAAGCTTTTGGCCTTTGGAGCACATAGCATTGGGTTACCTAAAATCTAAGGAAAAAGAACCAAATTTTATAGACTTTGATTTCATCTCGCCCCCCCCCCCCCCCGCAACACACACACACACATACACACACACTTTTGGACTCATTGCTCAGGGTGAGTGAGGTGTTGACACACAGGGAACTTCTTTCCATCTGGTATGTGAAAAACCAGGGCAGTGATCCTCCTCAGGGTCATTTTAAGTATGAAAGGAGACAATGTGTGCAAAAGGGTTTAGCCCAGAGTCTAGCATCAGACTGCTATGAGTTAAAAAACAAAAGCATCTGCATAGGTCTCTGCTTCCTTAGAAAGGGGGGTAGCAGAAGCAGCTCAGTTTAGTGTAGGAAGCAGCTGGACCAGACAGACTCTGCAGGAACTCACTTTGTGGAGGGAGGAGTGGTGGTGGTGCTTTGACCCTGGTCTCTCAGCGACCCGTCCAAGTCCTTCTGCGGGGCTTGGCCCAGCTGCCCAGTGTCTGGCCACCTGGAGATCTGTGTTTTTGTGGACGTGGCAGGGGCTGTTGGCTGGCCATGTGCATGCATGCCACTGCCTCTATGGACAGGTCACCATCACTATTTCGTTCTGAGCCAGTCCCCGGCTCTAACCTTTCTCTGCTCAGTTAATGTGAGCACCGGAAAGGCAAATAATTTTAAGGTTTTTCTACATAAAATATCATAGGAAAATGGAGCTTTCAAAAACCATGAAACGTTGTTAGTGCAAATGTAAAAGACTTTTTAAAAATGATTACCCAGACTATCTTGAGGCAGCAGAACTTGCCTTCCTACCATGTTTTCCTTTACTCTGTAGGTGTCTCCCCTCTGACCATGTGTCCTGTGCTCAGCACACACTGAACCTGTATTTACTGGCTGGTTTACGTACTGAAAAACCAAGAGGCAGGTCTACTTATAAATGCAACCTGTTGCTAGGGAAAGATCTTGGTCTTGGTCTGCTATTAACATCACAAGGGTCCCAGTGGTATCTGTATTTCTTCAGCACCTCCTCCCCCAACCTCTGGTCCTTTACTCATAGAAGGACAGTAGTGATCCACACAAGAAACCATCCCATGAAGCCAATCTCAGCCAAATGATAAAAAATTGCCTTTTTTTGTGAAAGAAGTTACCAATTCTGCTTCTCTGGTATGTGCTTATGACTTTAGCTGGCTATTCAGATCTGATTAAAAGTCTGTATATAGGCTGAGATATAGCAATGAAAGCCAAATGCATACCTGTGAAAAGGTCTAACGGGAATAAACTACAGAAGGAGAGAAGGGGTCCCTTGCTCAGCAGAGTTCAGGAATAAATCAACTTCCTGGCCCTCCCTTGCCTCCTCTTGTAAAGTGGGAATCATGTACTTTATCCAGCTTCAGAGTACAGCTAGACCTTATGAACCCTTGATATCTTCTCCAGCTCTCTGATAATGATCCTTCAGATTCTTTTTACTTCTCTTTATTTTTTTTAAGTTTTTTTTTTTTTATTTATTTGGCAGAGAGAGTGTGCACAAGTAGGCACAGCAGCAGGCAGAGGGAGAGGGAGAAGCAGGGTCCCTACCGAGCAGAGAGCCCAATGTGAGGCTCAATCCCAGGACCCTGGGATCATGACTGGAGTGGAAGGCAGACACTTAGCCGACTGAGCCACCCAAGTGCTCCCTTTTACTTATCTTTAAACCTAGGCATAAATATGAATACTAATGCTTCTGTGCTGAGGATGTGAATTTCTTTCTGATATCTATTTTTTTCCATTGCAGTAGATTATTTGGGGGTCAACTATGCATTTTAAAATGAACTCTTAATTTTCTGCTAGTTGACATTGCCACATGGCCAGAGGGGAGGAAGACTCTGCAAAGGGAAGAACGGATGGCCTGACAAGGCAGCATGGATTCCAGGTGGCCCATCACAGCCAGCCTGCCTTTGAGACTGCCGCCACCAAGTCCCTGACCCCCAGGGGCCAAGGCTGCCATGCCCTCTCCTTGCAGTAACCACTTTACTGGTGGCTAGGGAGCTGTCAATTACCTTTTAGTCACTTATCACTTTGCTAATTGCAGAATAAACACCCTGAAGTCAGCTTTCTTTTACAGCCTCCTCTACTTCCCTGGTATTTATGTGTTAGCTTCTTTAGCATTACATTTCACTTATCATTTCCTAAAGACTATCTCTTCTCCCCTTTTTGTATTTTAAGTGTCTCAATTTTTTTTTTTTTTTTTTGAAGCAGAGAACAGGGATCAGTGTCAGGTTTTCTAAAGGGATTGCTGGTGCCACACCTGCTATTGTTGATACTCATAACCTAAAAATCCCTAAGGATGGCTAATCCTCCTTTCAGGAGGCATTGTTTCCAAGGAGAACTGGCTTATTGGCTTTCCACACCTCTCTGAAGGAACAACGATGGAGAAAGACAACATGAAAGGGAAGTCAGCTGGCAGCAGGGCTAAATGAATCTGTATTCAGAAAGATTTCCAGATTTCCCTAATTGCTGTTTTTATTCGCAGAACTTCTATTTTAAGCACACACACTCACATGTGGATTGACAGGCACTAGCCCCAGTAATGGCTGTGTCTGTCTGTAGTGCCTGCAAGTGCTTGTTTCCATGGTGATGGATGGCACTGCAGAGGCTGGATCATGGTGCTGCTGGGACCAGGGTGCTGACACACAGGGAGGTTTCTTGTCTCTGTGTGTGTGTGTGTGTGTGTGTGTGTGTGTGTGTGTGTGTGCGTGTGTGCTGGGGGCGGTTGGGTGTTGTCAAGTGAGAGAGCCAAACAAGGAAGGGGCTGGGAAAGCATGATAGGTGGTGGGGGCGTTCACTGAGTAGAGTGGGTGGGGGGAGGGGTGGGGGGGGAGGGATGAGGTAAGGTGACACCTGGATCAGGGGAATTCTAGAAAAAAAAGAAAAAAAGTGATACAGATGGAAAAAGCAAAAGCAAATGGAGAATGCAGAGCATTTTCCCCTTCCTTTGAAAGGGTTATGGTGGCAGAATTATCCTACGTGAAGATGGAAAAGAGAAAAATCGAATTTAGCAACCAGAGGAAGGCAGTGCAGGTGGTTTGAGTGTCTGTATTTCTGGAACTCCAGAGTCGATGGTTTGCTGTTGCTAACAGTGCAACAGGGAGAGGTGGGAAGCTGCTCTCTCACTCACTGCAGGATTAGGGGGACACATGAAGCCATTACTTCACCACGCCAACACTGTGGGACAAACAGCTGCCAAGGTAGAGAGCACCCAGAGCCGTCTCACCCTGGTCTGAGTGAATGACATGATGGCTTCATCTAGATCTCACACGGAGTATGACTGTTAATCACAGAACTTGAAAGGATATCCAAAGAATGACATTATATTAGCATTTATTTTGTGAACATTGACTGAAGCCATATCTTCAGCTAAAAGACAGACATCCACCTAGGGAACAGCAGCCAAAAGGGAACCTTCTGGGATTATTTGGCTGGTCTCTTGTTGATCTTTGAGCACCTGTTGACAACCAGTTGTGGACCAGAAGTTTTCACATAATGCTGAGATCTGCATCTCAGATCTAGGTGTAAGTGGTATCCATCTCATTTTACAGTTGAGAATATAGAGGCTCAAAGAGGTTGAGCTTTTTGCCCACAGTCAAGGAAGTCAAATCAAAAACCAAGATTTCCAGATTACAGTTCATTGTTGTTTCCTGTATTTGCTACTTCTTCTTTCCAAATCCCTAACTTTCTGATGGGAAGATTCAGGCTAAGGAATCTCCACTGACTCACCTTCGTTCCACTTATAGGTTTGGTAATGGAAGGCCTAAGAGGTGGTAACCAGGCCAAGCATGGTTTTGGCTTGGCCCCTCGGCAGTGGTATTTTCCAGGGATGAACTCTCAACCAGCCTTAGAAAACAAATTCTGGAGAAGGATCTTCCCCTGTATCTCTAGACTTTTTAAGACTTTTGGACCCTACCGAAAGCTTGACAGATAAAACATATGAAAAAGCCACTCACCCTAATGAATGGACTTTGGAAACCAAACACCTCTGAATCATTTGAATCTCCCCCTAAGCACGTGATTAGCATTTAGATTTTTGAAAAATTATATTCCAAGTTTGAAGACTGATGAAAAAGCATTCACTTGTGTTGAGTCATGTATAGTGATCTTTGTTCGGTTTTGTTCATATTCACATTGTGCTTTCATTGTGGGCTCATTCTAAGTTTAAAAATTAATGGAACTTTATGAACTCTGACTTCACCAAGCTGGAATTCACTTAAATTGGTTGTCCTTATGTGGGAGGTCAGATTCCTGGTTCCTTCTTTCCCTTGTGAGAAATACTCATAGGGACCTGGGACCCACCCTAAAACTCTTCCATTCAAACCTGACATCCTTCTATGTGGTGGGTAGAATCTGGAAACCATAAGTGATTTAAATCTTAAATGTGTGATGCATTTCTGTAACTATTAAGTACTAAATCAGGGCTTTTTCCTAGAATTTCAATCCTGGAAGAGGTTGTTTGGTGTTTGTTTTGTTTTGTTTTTGTTTAAGATTTCTTTATTTATTTTAGAGAGAGAGAAAGAACACGAGCAAGGAGAGGGGTCAGAGAAAGAGAGAATCCTCAAGCAGACTCCTCACTGAGTGTGGAGCCCAATGTAGGCCTCCATCCCAGGACCCTAAGATCATGACCTGAGGCAAAATCAAGATTCAGCCTCTTAACCAACTGAGCCACCCAGGCACTCCAGCCTTGGAAAGTTTTAAAAGGTTCACTTCATATCCACAAGGATGGCTCCTATCAAAGAAAACAATAGAAAATAACACGTGTTGGTGAGAACATGGAGAAATTAGAGCCCTTTTGTACTGTCGGTGGGAATACAATATGGGGCAGCTGTTATAGAAAACAGTATGACAATTGCTCAAAAAATTAAAAATTGTTTTGATACTAAAATTCATTCACTTGGGATCCCTGGGTGGCGCAGCGGTTTAGCGCCTGCCTTTGGCCCAGGGCGTGATCCTGGAGACCCGGGATCGAATCCCACATCGGGCTCCCGGTGCATGGAGCCTGCTTCTCCCTCTGCCTATGTCTCTGCCTCTCTCTCTGTGTGACTATCATAAATAAATAAAAATTTAAAAAAAAATAAAATTCATTCACTTAATTAAATTTATTCCAATCTTAGCCAGCTGTGACCAGAGAAACTCCCGTTTCAAAGATTCATTTTCCACAAACCTTCTATAACTTTCTCTTTTCTCGACAAGATGCATCTCCATTCCTCATGCTTTCTTTAACCCAAAACACATATCCTTTTTTTTCCTTGTACACAGAGATATTTCCCTTATTATTTCTAGTAGCTTTAAGTATATATTAGAATTTTAACCCTAAATCCCTTAATTTTTAGTGAAAATAAAGAATTATGAACTGTCTTTTATATTAGCATTCCATAGCTTGACAAATGTAAAAATACTTTTTAGGAATTGATTTTCTCATAGTAAATTTTTCAGTATGGCACAGAACACATTCGCTAATGGACACAAACATCTTTAGTTCCTATGTAAAAGGAAGCCCGTATTCAGTAATTAATATTTTAGTATTCAATCTAATTTGGAGAAATGGTCTAGATATTTAATGACTATCCATCATTTGATTTAACTTAGCAAAACTTTAAGGCTTCAATTTACCAAAAATATTTGGGGAAACTTTTTAAAGTTTCATTTCTTTTATTCTATTACATCTATTTAGTTTACTTACTCTTAATAATTATGTTTAGATGCCCCACAAAAACTTCATGAGACATCAAAGTCAACCATTATTCTAAGTTGTTTTTCTGACTGTCAGATTTTGTTAAGGGACAACATGAGCTTATTTGACTGATAAGCCCAGGCAGAGTAAACTTTGTGTGTCTGCATTACATTTAATGCTCGTCACTCTGAAGACAGGGCCTGTTTTAACAAAGCCAAACTTAAACTGGCTTTTATTCGCCAAAGATTATCCCAGATCACGTGAACCTGAAAAGTGGTTGAGTTAGTTTCTGTTATATTTTTGAGAATTTTTATGAATACTTAATTTATATAAGTGCTTGATTTTCTTTAAGCCAATTAAATAGAGCTCTTCTACAAATTGATTTTGGCAATACTACCCAGAGATAGAAAATACAACACATTTGTAACACACACACACAGACTGACAGATGTAAGCAGACTTTATAGCTACCATACACTTAAGATTTCCCATTAGTCCAGATTCCAAATGACCTTTCCCCCTGTTTTTCTTCTGTTAAGAATTAGTTCTCTAAAGTTTTTACTTTAATGCTTACAGTCTCAAAGTCACAGAGAAGAATGCAAGTTACAAGCCTTTTTAAGATAAATAGGGGAGTTTTGGAGATTGGTAAAAAGGAATTAGGTGAACTTTGAACTGTCTCTAGAGCTGCATTTTTAGTTTTGCCAACATTTGTAAGATGAGGACAGTTGCTCTTAATTCCTCAAAGAGTTGGTTTGCAACATAAAGACATCATAGGTGGATCCATCCATAAATCCTTTTATTTAGAAGATTTTTCTTTCCTTCTGGGTCCATTTAGCTTAGAAGCCCTAAAAAACATTCCCATCAGGCCTTGAATATCAGTTTCCAGTTGGGCCAAATTTCTGTTCACAAAGTCATTAAATCCTTTCAAATATCTTTTAAGGTTTCAGCCAGAACTCACAGTAAATATTCCTGGCAGTCTTTAAAAAACTCCATGGCCCTAAGAGGCATCCTCTAAGAGATTGTAAAGGTCATCACCTTCCCAAAATCCAGATTCACTCCCAAAGATAGTCAAGGGAAAGAACTGACTGTATGTTCCAGGCAAACGGAAAGCTAAGCCAAGCTCTTAGAACACAAAACAGGAAAGAAAGAAGGCAGTAACTATCCCTGAGAGATAAAGGTTCAGTAACCAGTGGGTCTGGTTATGGAAAGGAAGGAGCAGCATGAAATTTTATTTTTCTTTCCTAACTGGGCACTATGGGTAGAGGTTTGGGAGAGCTAACTCTGGTAAGAATTCTCACCCATCACTGTCTTCTGTTAGTCTTTTCAGGACCCCCTCTACAGACTCTAATTTTAATTTCAGCTTCCCTTAACAGCTTAAAGGAATAGCATAGCAGTTTACCAGAAAATCCCTCAGAATTTCAACTCTAGGAGGGGCCCTCCTTTGAAAGTAGATACATAGGTGTTTGTGAGGCATTAAGTTGGTAATTTTTGTTTATGGTCATGTAGAGGCAATTCAGAGAGAGGATTAGTAGGATGAGTACTTGAATAAAGGGGAATAGGAGGGAGCAGTAAGAGTCATGTCCATCTTATAGTCTCTTAATTTAGGTACCTCTTATCTTTAATTTTTCATTATCTTTTTGCAATGTAACTTTCATGAAGCTCTTTTTGGAATTCTGAAGGTTTTTGGAAGCCTCTGCATACATATTAAAATAGGTATCCCATTCTGTTTATTTAATTTGGGAATGCTTACTTTTAACTGCACTTCTTAAATGATCTTATCTAACTGGAACCTTCCTTCTACTGGCCATTGTCATTCCAGTGAGGGCTAGCAGCAGGGTGAGACCCAAGCTGCCAACAGAGTTCAACTCACATTTCTGTCCAGTCCACATATTTGTCTGGCCATATGTTGGAACTCCTAATCTGACTGTTACCAATACAAATTCTCAGGACAAAGAAGAAGCTGAGTAAGATTTTGCTGTTTTTGTAAATATTTATAGCTTCTAGGACCATAGTTCTTAGATATAAAATAAGCGTGTATACCAGAAATGCGGTACCAGAAAGTGATACAATTAACTCTTTAGATTTTAAGGATATTTCTTTTAGCCAAGCCTTTGGTCCTGTTGGAATCAAGCTAATACTTAAGAGTGGTATGTTCCTGGGTTGGGAATTATGCAGTGTTTTACAGAGTACCTCATCACACAGAAATTTTCTTGAGGTTGGTGGTTGACCTATTGACAGTCTAACCCAATTCTGTGACCAACTTATCCTAACACAGGAGTCTTTGGGTTAGGTAATGAATGTTGTAACAACTTTTTTTTAAAGATGTGTTTATTTATTTTAGAGAAAGAGCACATGAGTATGCAAGTGGGGGAACGAGCAGAAGGAGAAAGAGAATCTCAAGCAGACTCCCCGTAGAGCATGGAGCCCAATGCTGGGCTTGATCTCATGACTCTAAGATCATGACCTGAGTCGAAACCAAGAGTCAGACGCTCAACGAACTGAGCCACCCAGGTGCCCCTGCCCCAACAGCTTTTAAATGCTCAACCTGTGCCCATCAATTTTTTAGGTTTTTTACTTCTGAGGTTCTCATTACCTAACCCAAAGACTCCTGTGTTAGGATGAGTTGGTCGCAGAATGGGTTAGATTGACACTAGGTCAACCTCAAACACATGTGCCTTAACACATCAGCAGTAACCAGTTACTGTGGCCTGGCCAAGAAAAGGCCCTGTGCTTACTCCAAAAATTCCTAACATGGAACCTGGGACTACAGAATGGATTGAACCAGCAGACCTCAACAACTGGGGACTACAGACTGACTCTAAACAAATGAGGAGCTGCAGCTGCCACTAGCAGTTCCCAATGTGGAATCTGGGGAAGGATTCCAAAGAAATGGGGAACTGCAGCCAGTAGTTCCTAATATGGAATCTCAGGGATGGAATTCCCAATCAAATGAAGAACTGTGGCCCATAGCACTAGCAGCTCACAATGGGAAGCCAGTCATTCTAAACAAATAGGGGCTGACTGGAAAGCCAGTTAGATTGGGAGCTTGAGGGATCCTGGGTGGCGCAGCGGTTTAGCACCTGCCTTTGGCTCAGGGCTCGATCCTGGAGACCCGGGATCAAATCCCACGTCGGGGTCCCGGTGCATGGAGCCTGCTTCTCCCTCTGCCTATGTCTCTGCCTCTCTCTCTCTCTGTGTGTGTGTGACTATCGTAAATAAATAAAAATTAAAAAAAAATAGATTGGGAGCTTGACACAAAGAGATCAGAGTTTACAACCAAGAGGAACTTACCCATGGCCCTCAGAAATAGCAAGAGAGGCAGAACTCAAAAAGGCATTTGCAGATACTATGCTATGCCTGTGTTTCTTGTTGCCCCAAGGGCCATCCCAATTTTGCTCCAAATCCCACTGCTGCCACCAAACCTATTAAAAAACAGGAATTCACCTGAGTAAATTTGAGGATTTAGTTAACTTTATTCAGTGATTCATGAATCAGGCAGCATCCTATCCAGCAAGTAGAAAAGAGCCCCAAGGAGCTATACAAAATAGAAGACTTTTCTGGGCAGAAGAGAGAAGGAAGAAGCAAAGAGTGGATTATGTCATCTTCCTTCAGGGGATGGGAAGGATCTATGTGGCAGATTACCTCATTGGTGCTTGCTGAAAAATTCCAGACTGACTAATTTAGACTACATTCCTATGGAAAGTTGAAACTATAGTTAGGTTAGGTATTAAGCCCTAGTTTTGTGACCTGAGCTGTAGTACAAATGACTCCATTTTGAGTTTTTTTGTTTCTTTTTAACAGCTACAATATAGATGAACCTTGTAAACATTATGCTAAGTGAAATAAGCCAGTCACAAAAAGACAAATATTTTTCCCCCACTTATATGAGGTATCTAGTGTATTCAAGTTCCAGGAGACAGAAAGTAGAACAGAGGTCACCAGGGTCAGGGGAGAGTGGGGAGTCATTGTTTAATGGAAACAGGGTTTCAGTTTTGCAAGATGAGAAGTTCTGGAGATGAATCACGGTGATGGTTGCACAACAGTATGGATGTATTTAGCACTACCAACTGTACCCTTGAGAAAGGTTATGATGATAAATTTACATTATGTGTCTTTCACCAGAATTAAAAAATATATATATGTGAAGAGGTTTCTCCTATGAGTCCTAAGTATATGCGATTTCATTATATTCCCAATGGCAAACTTTCGGTTATGATAGGGTTTACCAGCATGACAAAAGAACCAGTGTGCTCCGAGCCAGCTGACTCGCTGCCAGAGTTGCTCAGAGAATCGTCCACATCTCATAGAAGAGGAAACAACTGCCCACATGTGGGTGCCTCTGTGGAGACAAAGGTCATTTTCAGCCATACTGCAGGGTAACATGTTGCAGAAACTTGCAGCTCTCCAGCTGTTAAGATTTGAATGAGGTAAATGACCATGATTGGCCTTTCACTGCCAGCATTTGTTCCCAGTGAATCATCATTTGACCGAGGAGCCAGCTCAGCAGCTTTTTGGGGAAAAAAATCAGCCCATTCCCTTTCAACCCCAACTGCTCTGAGTCAGTACTTTGGCACTGGGAGTGGAAAGCAGTAGAAATGGGTGGTCCTGTAGGGATCTAACAGGAAAGGATAACTCTGGGAACAATATCACTTATGCACGGGCTATTACGCATCTGTCAGGCAAGGGCAGTGGCTGGCTGTTCACCAGCTCTCCGCCCCTCACCCGCTGGCAGATTCTCTGGGTGTCTTATTTCTGAACCCCCTGTGAGGATCACCTGGCATCCTTTGACTTCCAGGAAGCTTCAGGGATTAGCCTTAGGCCTCCTAGATCATGGGATGAATTATCTGGCTTTTAACAGTCATTGGACAGCCTCTTGGCACTTAGTTTACAGCCCTTGGACTGCTGCTTTTTCATGGGTGAGCCTGTCTCTCAGCTGGATTGTAGTCCTCCAGGCCAGAGACATGGCTTTCCCCTCTTTGTGGCCTCTTTGCTTAGCAAAGATTGGGCATTGGGGACACTTCCATAAATTACTAAACGCTAGAGGGCTCGGAGTCCTCATTTAGAAACAGGTATAACTGCCATGTAAAGAAGGCAGTGTTATAAGGCTTAGACAAGACAGTGTGCATAAAGCTTTTAGTACTGTGCCTTGCCATCAATAAATGATGGTTAGGACTCTTACAGTATTATATGTCATAGGTGTGTATGGTGTTTGGGGGTTAACCTGACTTTACAACTCTTTTAGAAGACAATTTTATTCCTCTTCTAATTCATACCATTTTCGCTTTGTAATCACTTTGCATGAAATGGGGGCATTTAAAGGATTTAAAAAAAAAAAAAAAAAAAAGCCGGCACAGAAGTCTGATGTAATAGCGCAGGTTGAGATTTGACTTTCCTGGGGTTCTAGTGACACCATGTGGACAAATATGTTATATATGTCGATCGTTCTTTCAGCGGTTTTCAAATTACATTGCATTGTTAAATGGCAAATTAGTTTGCTATGTATCATTTCTAATTTCTTCCTTCTTAATAATAACCTTGTTTTAAAGAGTATGGTTAAAAATGGGAAATTGATTACGGAAGGATTGTATGTAGACTTAACTAAAGAGAGGAAGGGCATGATGAATCGTACAAAGCAGAAAATCAATTCTTAGATAGGCAAGTGCTTTCTTCATATCATGCCAACACAGTATCTGAAACAGATATTGATTTATTACAAATCATTAGTAACAAGTCATTAAGATTTCATCCAGGGCCCATGGCATTCTACTTCATATTATGTACCCCAGTCCACCAATGGAGCTGGCGCTCAAGCACTCACAGAACTGTTGGCAGTGCAGTTGGCCCACCGTGTAGGGTAGGTTAGCCCTATTCCCAAAGTTGTATCTAAATTCCTTCTTCCCGCCTTCACTTTCCTTATGGGGAAGAAAAATGAACACCTCTCTGTCTCTTCTACACTCCTAGGATGCCATGTGGGTTTGGAGTTAGTCGCTGAGCATAGAACTGTACTCATGTGCTTATTATTGCTTTAGTTACTGAGGAGCAGACCCGTTTGGGTGAACTGGATTTTTCTAAACCCACTCCTTCTCAACCTCTTTTTACCTTGTCTGTGCCCACGCCTGGCTCTGTGTTCCAACCTCATGGGTATTTTCTCTCCCTTGTTACTCAAGGTGCCCTGGAGAAGTGACAAGAGATAGGTCATCAGAACACTCGTGGTGATCTGTATTAAATGCATGCATTTCTAAACTTTCATCAGCAATTTTAATATTCAGTAATCAGAGCAATATGCTCAAGTTGTGAGTGTTTTGTGACACTCCTCCAATGAAGTGGGGTTTATCAGAAAGCAGTCCTCATATACATGAATTCTTTGCTTGCTCTCAGGGAACTTATTTGAAGTGGGCCGTGAGTGGCTAACATACCTTTCGTGCCTGCTAGTCCCCAGTGAAGGAGTGCAGAAGTTGTACAAAGGGAAAACTTGTCCAAGCAGCTCAACACTCTGAGGAAGACCATAATCAACTGGAATTTACAAAGAATATGGCTTTGCATCTGGTCTCTTGGTATACATGAAGTAGTTTATATATTCAGAACAGCTAATAGAATTTGAATTCATATATATTTAGGAAATAGTGTCTTATATTTGTCATTTTGTAAAGAGCTGGAGAAAGTGTGAATTCTGCAAGTGAAACTTTCAGAGTGTTACCGACACAATTCTTTAAAGAGTAATATCCAGATTGTACTAAGGATCCTTCTACAGCTGGGTTAATTGTTTTAGGACATTGCACTGATGATTTGGTCTGCTCACTGGAACCGCCTGAAAGAGTTGTTTTGTACAGTTTCCAACAAAGCCTCATTCCTAACCTAAGAAAAGTTGAGGTCCCGGGACAGCCTTTCTTATTACCATTCACGGAATTTTGCCTCAAGCTCATGGCTAAAGGTTCATCCATAACAGTGTGCAGAAGTGTCTCTGAGGTTGTGAGGGAGAGGAGGTAAACGTTATGCCAGACTTGGAAAAATGCTGACAGAGGAGAGGTGTTCCAGAACTTCCTTTTGGTTTCTGACTGCTGCCACCACCCACCGGCTTAATGTATCTGTGCAGTCCTTCCTTACCCACTGGGCCCCTCCTGTCATCCTTGGATTGACCTGAACTGGGCAGGACAGCTCCTCCCTCCCTCACTGCAGCCTCCAAGCCTACCCCTTCACACTGTTCCAAAGAGAACCTTTTCTGTGTCCTCATCCTTTTGGAGTTTGGGGAAACAATTAGGTTAATTGGATAACAATTCATGCTGTAGGGTGCCACAGGGGCTCCCTGTAAGGCTGTCTCCTGTCTGTGTCATTGACAAGACAGTGTCCCAGTTAGTCTACCAGTACCACTCTGGTTGGGGAAACTTGGGGTGGAGTTATGTGGTCCCCTACAAGTTGCAGGAAGGAGCACTTTGGGTTTGAGGCTAATGTCCATTGTGAAAGTTTCCAAGTCACATCAAGTAAATGGCCACTGACTTTCAGAGTAGATAGGGAGGGCTTCCTGCCCTGGTGAGTTGGCACAAGGAGAGTGAGAAAGATTAGCCCAAATGACATTAGATGCTGGGTTTCCACTTAGCCCTTGTATGAAATCCATAAAGTGGCTTCAGTTGAGTTAGGCCAGAGCAGTGGAAAGCAAGAGAAGAAACATAGGCAGATCTGTGTGATGCTCAAACTCAGGATTTCAAAAAACAAACTCACCCTCTTGCTTATGGGTCACAGACCTCCTTTCCCTTTCTTTCCCATTTCAGAACCATTTTTTTAGAAGATTTTATTTATTTATTCATGAGAGACAGGGAGAGAGAGACAGAGACAGAGACACAGGCAGAGATACAGGCAGAGGGAGAAGCAGGCTCCATACAGGGAGCCCGACGTGGGACTCAATCCCGGGACACCAGGATCACACCCTGGGCCGAAGGCAGGTGCCAAACCGCTGAGCCACCCAGGGATCCCCCAGAACCATTTTATACTAAGCAATAGTGTCAGAGCTGTGGTACAAAATGGGGTCAGGGTAGAAGTGACAGCCAGTTCAGGAGGTGTCCCTGGCTTTACCTTTGAGTTTGTTGACGAGATAGGCTCCCTGACACTCCTTCACATACAGTGTGAAGCGAGACTTGTCTAGAAATGGTGAGTAGATATCTTGATGTGACATCCCTGAAACTCTGCACCCTGTGTCTATGGCATGCCAGGCTGGCACCGTGATAAGCTGGATGACATAGGACAGTGGGGTCTCCAGCCCCATGTAGGTCAGAACCCTTGTCTCCCCAGTCATCTCTGGCTCTCCACCATGGCTCGTATGTGTTTTTTCCTGTGTATGCCTCACTCACCCTGATCTCTGATACCTTTGTCCGCTGCCCAGTCCACACCATAAGCCCCATCTGCCCTCTTTGCTCCTGTTCATGGCTGGGAAATAGTTAATGGTGGAGACTGATGCTTTTCAAAGATGTGGTTTTCAACCAGAGTTGACTTGAAATATGCCCTTAACCAGTCTTTGGTCATGGAACACTTCATAAGGATTGAGACCCCTGGAGTCAGACTGATGTGATCATACACAGGTTCTGTGTCCTTGCAGACATTCCACAACGTCTCCCTCACCTCCTTGCTGCGGACCAAGGATGGCAATGACACCTGCCTCCTAGGGCTGTTGATTTAAATTAGTTAATTACGCTAAAGTTCTTATCTCCATGCCTGGTGTATTCGTGAGCTTGGGCAACGGAACAAAGTACCAGAGACTGGGAATTTATTTATTTTTATTTATTTATCTGAGAGAGAGAGTGTGAGCAAGAGAGAGCATGAACAGGGGAAGGGGCAGAGGGAGAGGGAGAAACAAGCTCCCCTCTGAGCAGGGAGTCTGATGTGGGGCTTGATCCCAAGACCCCAGGATCATGACCTGAGCCGAAGGCAAACACTTAACTAACAGCCACCCAGGCACCCCGAAACTAAGAATTTATATTCTCATAGTTGTGGAGGCTAGAAGTCCCAGATTAAGGCGTTGGCAGGGTTGGTCTCTTCTGAGACCCCTCTTCTTGGCTAGAAGATGGTTGTCTTGTCTCTCTGTCTATACAAGATCTTCCCTCTGTCTGTCTGTCCAAATTTACTCTTCTCATAAGAACACAAGTCAGATTGGATTAGAGTCCACCCTAATGACCTTATTTTAAGCACCTTCTCTTTGTCAAGCTTTGGGTGAAGTGTGGGGGACACAAAGATGCCTATTCACAGTCCAAGACATAGAAGGAGAGAGGTTTGTGCTCTGACAGAGAAGAGCCTGGTGAGCCCTGTAGGAGACATGGGCACATCCAGTCCAATCAGGGAGTGGCAGAGGTGTTGGGGAGAACTTTCCAGAAGAGATTCTTGTGTCTAGAAGGATTAGGTGGGTCCTGAGCATGAGGGGAGTTCTTTTCTGCAAGCAAGTGGACTTGGATTCCTCTGCGTGGGCAGAGTTTTCTTTCTTCCCATTTAATCCTCAGCTCACTGGACTGTGCATGTGCCATTCCATTGAAGGGATATTCGTGGGGTCACAGTGGACCCAACTATGTAATCCAGGGGATTTGTTGCATTTTTGTCTTGCTTGACCATATCTCCTTCTAGCATCTCTTCTCCCTTGGCACCACACCCATCTGGCTGTCCTCAACCCTTTCACATCTTTCTTTTTCTGTGTTCTTCGTGGATATTTTGGGAGCTGATGTGGGCAAGTGGATTAGTAATGATATTACCAAAAGGTGGGGAAGAGCAGGCACTGGGTGGTGGGAAAACTCATGCATTTGTTCAGTTTGGGGACTGTGAGTTCCATGACTGATGATGTTTCATGGACAGAAGAGAGAGGGAAGGGGTCAGACCTACAGGAGAAGGTGGAAGGTTATCAATATACAGGATGTATTTGAACCACCACTCAGCCTCCTTTTACTTTGTCCCTTATGCCTAATTCACCACATAGTTCTTTTGTTTTTGCACTCTGGCCATCTTTTAAAGCTTCTTTCTCATTTCCATCTTCACAGCAGTATTCATCATTGCTTCTTTCCCAAATCTGTTTCAGTGGTGCCCCCTCCCAACTTCCCACCCCTGTCTCCCTGATGCCTTTCTAACATGCTGCAGGCTGCTGGTCACTTCTTTGTGTTTGGCAACCTACAGTGACTCCACAATCCACACCATATTAAGGAAGAATGCCTCTCCTAGTCTTTCATGAACCTTTATAATCTGGCCCCATCCTAATTATGTGCTTGTAAATTCCTTAGGAATATTTATTGAGCACTCTGTGTGTAGCTCTGAACATAAGGCCTTCCTCTCTTTCTCTCTCTGTCTTCTGCCTTCCTTGTTTCTCTCACTCCCTGTCTAAACACACACACACACACACACACACACACACACACACAAGCTAAGCACTTAGTAGGCAGTCAGTACATATCCAAGGGTTGATGGATTTGTGTAATTGAGAATCGATATGGAGGAAGAATTTGCTGAAAAGTGTTTGGGAAGCACATAAAAATCTTAAGGGAAGGAAAGGGGAGAGAAATGTGGGCAGGAGTGGGCTAGAGCTGTGCTGGTGTCGAACCAAGTAGAGAGCAAAGACTGTAGAAATACTTGAGCAGTGGGAAAGAGATAGGAATCCAAGTCTGTGGTCAGCAGTCTGTGGATGAGAATTTTAATAATGTGGATGAAAAAGAAGAAGCTCCTGGGAGTGCAGTAAGGAAGAACTGAAAGGATTTAGTCTAGACATTGAAAGGAAGTCCAAGGTAGGACTATTATTAGAAGATAGGAGTAGTTTGTACCTTGATCGCTGTCCTGCCAAATGGAAACAAAACCCAAGGATGGGATTTCGTCCCTGCATTGTGTTAGCAGCTCCAGAACCCAGCATTGGGCCCCTGGGAGGGTTCCCTCATTGTGAAGTCTTGATCAAAGCACACGTCTCCTCCTGTCTCCTCACCTGTCATGGGACTTTCACCAAGCTCTGAGCCTCTGCTTCACTGTCATGTCATTCAGCAAGTGCATGTGTACGTATTGTTCCTAATGGTAGAGCTCCCATCTGGGGTCCAGGGAACCCCCTTTGGATTCTTTCTCTCTCTCTTAGTGCTCCAGCTACATGGAATCAGTTGATTATTCTCTGCCTGCCTCATTTGTAGCACAACAATGGTGCATAGGGTGGAAATCCTATCACTTCATTTGGCTCTCTGAGCTACATGATGCCAAACAGCTGGATTTGACCCACTTTTTAACTGAACTGAGTGTATTCCTGGCGCTTTTGCTTTGCTTTACCAGGTATATTTCCTTAGTGAGAATATAAATTTTTTCTCCATGACTTGGGCCCTCTTTCCTTGTAGTTCCATTTCCGTGGTCTGGAAGGTTCCTATACTGCCCAGTCTGATCTCTGCTCTTTCACTGCCCTGTATGTGGCCTGAGGCCCATCAGTGACATTGGGGGCCCTGAAATGGTGCTACCCTTCTTGCTTCCCTCCTTTGCCCGTTCTCCTCTAGCCAAAATATCTGTGAAATTAACCACGTGTATCCTTTGGAGAAAAATTAGAAGCAGGATTGTCTAGGAAATTCCCACCTTTCAAAAAATGCAAATACCATTAGAGGCCTGTTCACACCCTAAAGAAAAGTAAACGGCCTTCAAATATGGGAATGTGGGTCATTTTAATCTGATGTTGCTCTCAACTAATTTCTGGCAGAGTCCATGGGTGAAAATTCTCTTTATTCACCAGGAAGATGAGCAAAACTTAGGAAAGCTAAGCAGTTTTAAAGAAAACAAAAATGAGGAGCTTGGTCCCCTGAAGGAAAAGAGAAAGGAGGTCTTTAGGTGAGGGATGGGAGGAGAGGTGGGAGGAAAGGATGGAAAGAAGATGGGGATGGGAGGAGGAGGGGAGGGAGTTGGAGAGAAAATGGGGGATGGGAGGAGGGGAGAGAGGAGGAATGGGAAGAAGATGGGTGAGACAGGTCTCAAACTGATTTTGCTTGTGTCACACCTGAGTGAGTGTGTGTTGGGTGGAGGCAAACACTTCTGCAGCAAAGAGGGACCCCAGTGAGGAGATATGCAGGCTTTGGTGCACAGACTGTGTCTGCCATCTGGGGCTGCTGCCCTACATTACCACAAACTTGGCTTAAAACAAGAGAAATTCATTCTCTTGCAAATTAGAGGCCAGAAGTCTGAAATCAAGATGGCAATAGGGCCGCGCTTTCTCCAAAGGCTCTAGAAGAGAATTCTTCTTGCCTCTTCCAGGTTCTGGTGACTGTAAGCATTCCTTGGCTTGTGGCCACATCACTCCCCTCTCTGCCTCTGTCTTCCTTTGCCCTCCCCTCTCTGTCTTCTCTTCTGTCACTTATAAGGATATCTGTCACTGGACTCAGTTAATTCAGAGGGATCTAATTTCGAGAGATCCATAAGGTGTCTAAATAGTGTCATATGAACAGTCTGGGGGTTAGGACTGGGACATATCTTTTGGGGGGCCACCATTCAACCCACTACACATGCCACACCAACGTGATCATGGCTTCAGATACTCAGATTATGTGTCCCAAATGTTGATTCCGAAACTAGTCTCCTTACAGGTGTAGGAGAGGTGAAACTTGCTTGAAGCACTGGTCTCCTGTTACATGGTGGGATGATTTCCCCAGTTTCATTTTCTGTTAACTTGCACTGTTTTACTGTAGACCCAGAGAGATTTAACCTGGAGCGTTTGCTTTGTTTTGAACTGGTGAGGACTGTTTTGTTTCTTGTTGGCTGACTGGTTGGTTAAGATGGCCGGTGGAAGAAGGTCAGGGTTTAGAGAGTCTGTACCATTTTGAAAAAAAACCTTTTCGGCAGGATCCACGGAAGGGCAATTATTTGCAGAGATGTCCTCTGGGCTTGATGTAAGGTGGTGTTTTTCCCTTTTCTTATTTTACTCTTATTCTGCCTTAGAAAGGAAGGCCAAGAATATGTAATCTATTGAAGAAATAATGTATGAATCAGAAATCCGATGTGGCACTACCCCCATTTGCAACCCACCTGTGTGAGAGAAGCATTTCAGCTGTCCCCTATTATAATTGACTTTCAGAGCAGGTCTAATAGATCGACAGCCTTGTGGGCCATAGTATAATGCCCTCATTTTATGTTCAGTGTGGTCAGCTATTACTGTTAATTTGACTTTCTACCAAATACTGTAGATGATGGTTATTGTAAACAGGAGCAGCCTTATCTGGTGTTCAGGGAAGGGAAGCAAGAGGAAAATCTGCCAGAGGAAGCTGTTTGAACAAAGGTGCTCTTTTGTAGACGGCTTAGGGCCCCAAGCTCCCCCCAGGGGAGCTATATCCCTACTTCTTTCCTTTCACACTGACCCCTTCCAGCCCAGTGGTGGGGGAACCTCCATGAGAACTGTGGAAGGTGTTCATCAAATTTATTGCCTGGTGCCTTAAAAAGGGAAGGATGCTTTTGCTTTTGAGATTTAAACAGAAGTGTTTCATTCCCTCCAACTGGGAGTAAATATTTCACAAAACTTTAACAACTATGATCTTTGTATTAGGACTTACTCTGAGCTATGACTATGGTTCTGGAATTGTTTTTGAGGTCAAGGTTTTACATTCTTCAGAATTTTCTTGCCCATATCTGAGAGCAATGTTGCATTATCACTCAATTTTCATATGGTTAGGTATTTGCTCTGTCAAGTTATATCATTTAGACTTGTGGAAATTGTAAGCATCTGTTTTCCTTCTTTTTTCAGACTCATATTTTAATGTAAGATGACTCATCTCTTAGAGAAGTGTAGGGAGGTACAGATCAAGTTACGACTTAACTGCTCACCCACCTTGGCCAAGACCAGAGGTCATGTGGTTTAGCAGACTTCCAAAGTAGCATATGGGTGCACAGCTTTCTGGTTCTGTTTATTAGAGATCACACTTGAAAAAAAATACTCAGACTATTATTCATATGTCTTAATAATTTTGAAAGTGTCGATTATTGATCCAAGATTGTGCCCACTAAAATTTTCCTTTTATGGGTCTCTGATGGCAGAACTGAAATACAGTTTGACTAAACATGAAACAAAAACTTATAGTACAAAAATTATTTATGAGAGGGACACCTGGGTGGCTCAGCAGTTGCACATCTGCCTTTGGTTCAGGGCGTGATCCCAGAATCTGGGATCGAGTCCCACATCGGGCTCCTTGAGGGAGGCCTGCTCCCTCCTCTGCCTGTGTCTCTGCCTCTTTCTCTGTGTGTGTGTGTGTGTGTGTGTGTCTCATGAATAAATAAATAGAAATATTCTTTAAAATTATTTATGAGAGAAAGAGAGAGAATAGTGAGTGCGGAGAAGGGGTGAGGACGGAAAGAACCTGTCTCGAAGTAGGTCCAAACTTATGTCCAACTCTCTACCTCCTGGCTGGCCTTCAGTTACCCATCCTGAAAAGTCCTCGAGCCCACCCCAGGGTGAGTGGCAATCCATTCTGGAGCCCTTGTTTTTTAAAAAAAAACAAAAACAAAAAACAAGGCTCAAACCTCAGAGAAGTGGTTGTGGTCCTCTGTGCCTAAGGGTCCTTCAGTGAGCTGGTCAACCAGCTGATCCCAGCCCTGCCCAACATGGTTCCTTAGCAACATGATGCACAAGAAATTGACATTATCCAGGAATCCACAGTAAACTCTGAACCTTTTAGAGAATCTGTGACTAGAAGAAGCTGTATAATTGCATGGCCGTGGGGAGTTGGAGTTGACTCAGGGACAGCCAGAATTAGCTCTGGGCCATGAAGTGTCTTCTCACCTCCTTCCAAATTGTCCTCACTTTACCTTGTTGCCTGGGAACCTTTCATGGTGAAATATGTGCTTAGCTTCATAAGCTTCCTTTTCTAAAAGTACTGACACTGGAGGGGATTGAGGGGCAGGAGAACAGGAACATTCACATTTAGGAGAGATGTTTCCAGTCAGTTTTCTTCCCTCCCTTCTTAATTGAGAGGTGACAGAGGGAAGGCCCAGGAATATCACGTGGGCTGAGCCAGGGCAATGGGAGTGCTGCTAGGCCAACAGGCACTGGAAGAGAGGTATGGGTGGCCAGGGGTTGACAGAGCCTATAAAAGAAGAGCCTCTCAGCTGCGCGTGTCAGAGCTTTGTAAGCCCCAGCTCCAGAAGATGAGGAAGGTTCTGTAGATCTCTGTCCTCTCCTAGAGGATTACTTTCCTATCCCCAGAGCATGGATCGGTTCTTGTGGTGAATTCACAGACTTGGATTCTAAGGGGCTTTGAGGTGACCCTGATGCCTCCATGAAAATGTGATCTGTTGTTTAGCAGGGCTGCAGCTCAGAGTATGCCATCAGGGTATGCAGGGTATGCCTAATGTTCACTTAATTGTCCAGTATCGTAAGATGCCAGGAGCAGTATCCCACCCACGTTAGCTCATGCAACTTGGAGCTTATTAAGACACTGAGAAATCACTTAGAACACAACTCTGGAGTTGTGGGCTGGCACCAGGGGTCTGGCACTGAGAACTAGTCACAGAAATCACACTCTGTGTTTTCTCTCTGCTCTTCTCTCCTCCCCACTTCCCTGCCCACACTCCTCTCCCATATCGCCTCCCCTTCCCATTCTTTCCCTCTTCCCATTCTTGTGTTCATTCTCCTCCCTTCCATCTCCACTCCTGGGTTACAGGTGCTATGGATCAGCCCTGTGATTCAGCACCTCGGTGGTCACATTCTGAATTAAGGAGATGCTGACACCAGGGTTGGAAAGCTGTAGAATTAGATAAAACAACACAGTGCCCTTGATCACACTGGAAACTCAGTCAAGGCTGCCTCCTGTCCTTCCTGTAAGACCTTTGAGGGAGAAAAGCACAAGTAAGTCCTTGCTGGACGTAACCACTATTTTGTCCAACACGAGAGTGTACTAATGTTTTCTTGGAAGCCAATATTTTCTTATTTTGGTAAAATACACATAACATAAAATTCACAGTTTTAACCATTTTTAAGTGTACAGTTTAGTGACATTAAGTACTTTCACATGATTATGTAACCAGCACCACCACCCATCTTGAGAACTTTTTCATCTTCTCCAACCGAAATTCTGTACCCATTAAACAGTAGCTGTGTATTCCCTTCTCCCAACCTCTGGAACTGCCACCATTCTACTTTCTACCTCTAGGAATTTGACTATTCTGGTTACCTCATATAAGTGGAACCATACGATCTTTAGGATTTTGTAACTGGTTTATTTTACTTAGCATAATGTCTTCAAGGCTCATCCACGTTGTAGCACGTGACAGTCTTCCCTCTCTAAGACTGATTATACTCCACTGTATCGATATACCACATTTGTTTGTTCATTCTTTTGTTGGTGGACACTTGGGTTACTTCTGCCTTTTGACTGCTGTGAATAATGGGTGTGTCCATAAGTGTACAAATATCTTGTCAAGTCTCTACTTTCACTTCTTTTGAGTAGACACCCAGAAGTGGAATTGCTGATCATATGGTAATTCTATGTTTGAATGTGGGGAGAACCTCCATACTGTTTTCCACCAGGGCTGTACCATTCTACATTCCCACAGGTAATGCACCCCTAAAAGTGGACAGGGCCTAAAAAAACAGGAATTAAGTGTGGATTGATTCTCAGTGGCTTCCAGTTGGTCCTTACAGAAAAAGAAAACAACATGGTTTTTTAACTAGTCCTTAGCTGCTCACAAATGAACTTTTTTCTTCAAGGGAGGACATTTTAAGGTTTCAGTGAATAGGATTCTTTTTCTGTGCTTTGCACAGCAACTGGTAAACCAAGATATATATATATATATATATATATATATGTGTATATATATATATATACACATATATATATATTACCCACTAAGATATGGTAAACTAATGTATCTATATATACTAAGATATATATGTGTGTGTATATATATATATATATATATATATATATATATATACATGTCCACAAACATATATATGTGTGTGTGTGTGTGTGTGTGTGTGTATATATTTAAATGTTGGGCAGCCCGGGTGGCTCAGCAGTTTGGCGCTGCCTTCAGCCCAGGGCGTGATCCTGGCTCCCCGCATGGAGCCTGCTCCTCCCTCTGCCTGTGTCTCTGCCTCTCTCTCTCTGCATGTGTGTGTGAAAAATAAATAAAATCTTAAAAAATATATATATATATATTTATATATATATATATATATAAACGTTGATCATCACTTACAACCAAATGAATAAAATTTGGTTAGAGAAGAGCATGTCAGTATCACATGGAATTAGGGCCATGTATACCCAGTACAGAAACTCCAGGTGCTGGTGTTAATTCAATTAAATTTGAGTCAGAGTAAAGAAATAGTGCCACTGGGATCCCTGGGTGGCTCAGTGGTTTAGCACCTGCCTTCGGCCTGGGGCGTGATCCTGGAGACCGGGGATCGAGTCCCGTGTCAGGCTCCCTGCGTGGAGCCTGCTTCTCCCTCTGCCTGTCTCTCTCACTCTGTCTCTTCTCATGAATAAATAAATAAAATCTTAAAAAAAAAAATAGTGGCACTGCTGGATCAACTGGTCATACAGATACAAACGGCCAGCACTCACCTAGCCTGGATCATTGGCTTGAGCAGAGTAGCAAGGTATTGGCATCTACAGGAATATTCCTACAATGCTCGCTAGAAGACAGTTGTGTGTATTTATTTTTAAAAATTTTTAGCACCATGAATGACACATTCGTGAAATAACCTACCCTGTGTTGAGGAGACTGCTAGATTTAGAATGATTAACGAACTGCACTGGTAACCTAAGACCTGGTATGTGATATAAAGGAACTTGCTGATTTCATATCAAAGTAACCAGAGTTGTGACTTATATTAGAGGTTAACACATTTTCTCTGGAAAATAGTCAGATAGAAGATACCTTACGCTTTCTGAGCCATTTGGTTTCTGAGATAGCTACTGATTCCACCATCGTAGCGCAAAGTCAGCCATAGACTATAGGGAAGCCAGTGAGCTTGCCTATGTTCCAATAAAACTTTATTCATGAACACCTAACTCTGAAATGCGCCTAACACAAAATGTTATTCTTCTTTTGATTTTTTTTTTCAATTCCTTTAAAATGAAAAAACCATTCTTAGTTCCTGGACTCTATAAAAACAGGCAGCTGGGACAGATTTGCCCATAAGTCTCAGTTTACAAAAACCCCTTGGAAGTCATAAGAATGTTTATTTTTGATGCTCACTTTTTTGTAGGTTTAGAAAAACTTGGATGCAAAAAAACATTAAAAAGTATGTTCTGGCAAGTCATTAATGAGGATTTAAACTTATGATATGAAGACAAATATTTCCAGCCACATGCCTCAGTGTAATTTGGTTAGCTGCATTTAATAGCTTCAAGGAGGCAGAGATTTAGGTAGCAAAGTGAACGTGCCAAATAGGAGAGCAATGTGGAGAGTTTTAAAACTGTGGCACTGTCTATGAATTCTTAAATCATGCATTCATACAATTTGTATGTGCATTTCCTCTTTTATAAAATGTTTGCTCCTGGAATTCTTATAGTTTCATTGTTAGTGAAAGTGGTTTCTTTCTTTTTTTTTTTTCACAACCCTATATTATAAATTCTCAAAACCTGCCACTTCACAGCATTATTCCTTTGAATGTCTTTAATTCTGTAATTTTACACGTCCCCTTATATTCTAAATTTAATTCATTTTCAGAAGTTCTGTATGGAAAAGGGCCCGTAATAATTCATGATTATTCCCAATTATCTTTTTATAATTTAATACAAGAGGATTTTACTGCATTTTAAAAAGTATCTCTTAATTTAAAAAAAAGACTGTTTTCCCAAGTTTAACTTTATAAAATAGTAGCCATAATTTAACTATTTCATGGTTCTAGAAGTATTTTCATATCTTAAAAAAATAAAGGATTTTCCCAAGATGTTATAATCCTGCAGTGATAATTTAACTATTTCATGGTTCTAGAAACACTTGGAACATTGAAGTTTTAAGGTTATCATTGACTAGAATATGCCAAATATTTAGTAATAACCTTTCACTTCTCAGCGTAAAATCAGTGCTTTACAATCACAGTCTTCATATTCATAAAACATGCCCCAAACAAAGCTTTCTATTGATATTCTACCTTACCAGAGCATTAGATAAGAGCATATAATAAATTGTAAAATCAATGATATTTTCATTGTTACCCACTAGTCTAACTATAGAGGCCCCTCAATGTGGTAATAAACATGAATTTAATCTTTAGGACCTTGGGCCTGGTAGACTCGTGATAAACATTCATTTGCCTCCCCAGTTTGTCTATTGCGTGTGGTCCTTTCTAAGTCATGAATTGACAGAGCTAAAAGAGGTATTGCTGCCACTCATTTAGTATAATCCCTCTTTAGAGAAAACAAGAGGGCACTCAAGAGACATCAGGATCTCACAAGAGTGATTTTGAGTCAAGATTATGACAATCCAGTTCTGATTCCCTGTAGTCTAGGGTCCTGCCTGTTACCCACTTGTTCTTGGGGAATTTTCAGGACTAGTTCTTTCCCTGCTTCTATTTTAGAAGTCAAGGAGACATCCCATAAAGGCTTTTCTGCTCTTAATACTCTACCCTGTATATATTTTGTAAAATAACTGGCCAACCACGAACAAAGCAGAAAAGACAAAGAGAAAATAAGAGTCTAGATAACCCAGAGTCTGCACAACTCTCCTACAATGAAGAATTGGTCGTTATGGCGTAAAAGCTAACTGGCATAAATGGCAGTTAAAAATAAAAATCATGGAATAAAAATCATGTGTTTGCCTTTCTTTCAGGTTAGTACAACATCTATAATATTTGAATAAAGTGTTCTAGGCTTCAGAATTTGTCTCTAAAATGCTCTAGAACTTAACAATAGGACAATGAAGCCACTAACAGCTGATGCTACTAAAAAAATCCTCAGGTTAAAGTTTAACAAGAATGTTATGCTTTGAACCTTCCTTCTTAATCCTTTTGGTTAAAACGAGATGAATGTGTTTCATGGAAAATTTTTATGTTACTCCATATCTTTGGGTGCATGAAGGATATACACCTGTATTGTTTTGCTAGAGCTGCTGTAACAAAGTACCACAAAGTGGGGTGATTAAACAACTGGAATTTATTGTCTCATAATTCTGGAGGCCAGAAGTCTAAAATCAGGTTAATGAAGGATTAACAGGATTGACTGATTAGCAGGATTGATTCTTTCTGAGGGCTGTGAAGGAGAATCTGTCCCATGCCTGCTTCTGGTTTCTGGTGCTTTGCTGGCAATCTTTGGCATTCTTTGACCTCTAGAAGCATCACCCTGATCTCTGCCTTCATCATCACATGATGTGCTTCCTGTGTGCATGTCCATCTCCAAACATCCCCTTCTTATAAGGCCAACAGATTAGATTAGAGGCCCACCCCATTCCAGCATGACCTCGTCTTAACTAATTATGTCTGCAAAGACCATAATTTCCAAATAAGGTCACATTTTGAGGTACTGGGAATTAGGATTCCGACATATGAGTTTGGGGGGGAGGCACAGCTTAAACCATAGCAACACCCCTCACTGAAATACTGTTATAAAACAGTTACTCTCTTCTCTATAAAGGTTCATACAGAGACATTTCTTGAGCTCAAAAAATATTGTTAACAGTTCATATGTTTGGACACTGAAGGGCAGTATAACACTACAAATAATACAAGAAGTTTCCAGCCCAGTTACTGTAGAAATTAAATTATGATGCTTTATAGTAGCATGGTTGTTGTATATGGTGATTTTAACCTTATTTATATCAATGAGACCTAATAATGGGGGAGATTTCAAACCTGAAGTTGTCTAAATGACACACAAGGAGAGAAGCTCAATGTTGAGATTCCCGTTGAACGGTTATGCCTCTTTTATGGTTTTAAAGCTGTAAGTGGCTGCTCATCATGGCAGTTCATACTTAGATTTCATTTCCCTTAACATCAAGGAAATTGTGATTGGCATGGACAAATGTTTCAGCATGGAGGGGATGTTTAGTCATCTACTTGTCAGGCACTTGAAAAGAATAAGATTTTTTCAGGGGATGTAAGGAGATAGCTTATATTAATAGAGTTATTGCGTTGTATTCTTCACATATGAAAGAAAAATGGATAATACACGGAAAGAAAATGTTATTTTCATGCACTTTGATTAGTGTTGATTGCAATTCTAATGTCTTACGGTTGTCTAAAGTCTGACAGCAGTAAGATGGAATAATTTTCATCAGAAAGGCAGTGCAGGAGAAGACAAACAGGAAACTGCTGATTTATTCTGCCTTCCATTCTGTGATCATTGACTTTTCTGAGTGTGATCTTGGAAGTTTATGCTTCAGCAACATTAACTTAAGGCCTTTCATTACTGTTTTTTGCCTTTCATTACTAAACAGTTCCTCTCCCTGACACCCGTCGATACATTATCTCAACAAATTCTTTCTGCCATCCTGGGAGGTGGATACAATATTATCTTCATTCTCTCTATGAAGAAAAGGAGGTTTCCAATTGATTCACCCAGTTGGTAATTAATGGAATTAAGTTTTAAACGTGACTTTCTCTGATTCCAGTGCTACTATGCAAAACTTTTCAAGGCCACTATTGCCATTGAGAGCTTTATTGTATGCGGTCTATATTGGTGCATTGTTGAATGAAAGCTAGAACATTAGAGAATGTAAACATGAGTGTTCTTGTCCAAATATTGAGAGAATCTCCCTGTGCTAGGTAGATGTCCCCTGTAAAAATGAGCCTAACCCTTTATATGCCCTTAAAGATATTCTGAGTTAATAATCATCACACATTGAGAGAAGGCCAGCAGTAATATTAGACAAGTTTGTGAAAGGAAGGAAGAATCATGTCAAATTACTCCTGACTTGTGAGAAACCTAGTAAGTAAAAACTAGCCATTAGATGTTATTTGTGAGCCGCCGCCGCCGTGCTGTGGCGCCTGCTGAGGGAGCACCAGGCCAAGCAGAGGGGACGCAAGAAGCTGCAGGAGAAGAGGAGGCGGGAGGCCATCCCCGCAGCGACCTGCCTCACCGAAGCGCTGCTGCATCACCTCAGTGTGGGTGTGGCCCAGGCTCCATGAACCAGAGAAGCTGGACCACGAGGCGAAGACCCTACACGTCTAGGCTGCCCAGTTTGCCAAGCAGACAGGCCAGTGGGTCGGGATGGTGGAGAACTTCAATCAGGCACTCAAGGAAATCGGGGATGTGGAGAACTGGGCTCGGAGCATCGAGCTGGACATGCGCACCATTGCCACCGCCCTGGAATATGTGTACAAAGGGCAGCTGCAGGCCGCCCCCTCCTAGCCCCTCTTCCATTCCCCTTCCCCCCACCCCGTCCCTCCTACCTGGGGGAAGCTGATAGGCCAAGAATAAAACACAACCCCCCCCCTTCCAAGAAAGAAGTTATTCGTGAAAATGCTTGAGTTTCTCCTCTCACTCTGATGTGCTAGGCCCCAAATCGATTTCCCTAGATGGTTGAGTTTTATTTACTCTGCTCCCTTCCAACGAGTGCTAACATTTCTAATAATTTTTAGTAGCCATGGTTGTTTTTCATAATTGGGCAGAGCAGATGTGATAAAAAAGAAAATTACTGCTTATGATTGATTTTCATTTTTTTTAAGAAGAGACCTTTCATTTTTATGATGAAGCCAGTAGCTATTAAAACCACCATTAGACCTTGTAGACAGGAGTTGCCATAAGGGGTGGGAGAGAGAAGTGAACTGTGCTTCTGCTCTTTATTACAGGGAGTTAATTTGGTTCCGTCTCTACTGAGCTGGTAACATTTGCTCTGAAATTTCATGTTACTGATTCTCCATGCTATTTCACTCCTCTTCTCTCCCGGGAAGGGGAAAGGGAGGGTAGAAGAGAGGAAGGACACAAAAAACAAGTTCAGTCGACAAATCTACCCTTTTCCCAGGACACCTGTATAAGCAAGCACATGTGTTGGGTCTTGACCATGTCCTACCCTATGTTCAGAAATTCTAGCAATCGGGGTCTGTTGGGAAGCCTCATTGCCTTCCTTGCGACTTTGGCACAGCCATGGTGACCCGCCTTGTGCACATTAACCATTGCTAATGGCCACTTAGTGGGAAATTCTGCCCCAGAGATTGCAAACTGCCTGCCCATGGGTCGAATCCAGGACACAGGTGTGTTTTATTTGGAGTGCACAGTGCTTTTTTTAAGAAAGAAAAAATAAAAGAATTTATTGCCAACTTTCAAAAATCAGGGACTTTTAAATGAAAATCTGATTTCACTTTTTCTTAAAAACTCAATCAGTCTAGCAGCCCTGGCCTTACTTTGATGCATGACAAGTATCAAGGTGCTGCCCTTAGGAGAAGGGAGGGTTCTAGTTTATTATTACCAGTTTCCTATTGTCTGCCTATGTTAATTACCATTTATCACCCCATTTGCACTGTGTTTTATTATGCCTGGCCCACTTCACTGTTCGTATTACCTTCCAGGCCTCTGTAAGCATTTGAAGTCCTTATGCTTTATACACATAGCTCATGCATTGTGGGGAAATGGCAACCAGACCTGTTATTCACTCAACTCTAAATTTAGATTAAAAAAGAATTATGGAAACTCTAATATACATGGTATAAGATGAAGACAAAGAAGAAATACTGGCCTAGAGTGTTTTGGTCACCATATATAATTTTCTAAAAGACCATTGAGTAGGGAATATCTCCAAGTATGTATTCATGGTTGTACACACATTATCAACATTTATTTATAAAAACCATATTTTAAACCAAGCCTTCATTTTGGACTGTAAAATTTTTTATCTTACCACTGCCAATCTCTGTCTCTCAGCCTTTTCTTAGCTGTGCTTGAATCTTAATACAACTATGAAAAAATGGTATCTTATTCAAACTATTCCAGAGAATGTTTTTATTGGCAATTTTAAAAGCTGACTTACTCTGAAGGACATTTTTGGAAGGAGTACTTTACTCCAGTAATATTTTTAATGCTATATAAATGTTTTTATTAGCTACATTTGAGTTTGGGTAAAAAAAGAAAAAAGCAATTTTTCACTTAATAGTTTTAGAATGTAATTTTAGGTTGCATTTGTACTAAATACTACTGGAATCATTATTCTCAATTAGAAATGGTTAACCATCTTATGAGTAGAACACTGACCAATACTGAACCCACACAAGACAAAAGGCTCTGTCCTCAGCTTATTTAAGGAGGGGGGGAAAAACTTCCAAAACTGTATGAGAGCTCCGACCATGGAGGTGGTGATGTTGATGATGGCAGTGGTGCTGATGGTTAGGAGACAATGCTGATGCTCATGGTAGTGATGGTGATAATAGTAACAATCATTTTGGTGATTTTAGCTTTACGGTATTATCATTAGAAAACATCATTTGGGGCACCTGGGTGGCTCAATGGTTGAGCATCTGCCTTTGGCTCAAGGCGTGATCCCGGAGTCCTGGGATCAAGTTCCACATCAGGCTCCCTGCGAGGAACCTGCTTCTCCCTCTGCCTACGTCTCTGCCTTCTCTCTGGGTCTCTCGTGAATAAATAAATAAAATCTTTTTAAAAAAACAAAAAACATCATTTACTTGAGACTAGTTTGAATCAAATTAAAAATCTCTTTTAATGTTAAGCCATTTATCGAGGCAAGTAGATTAGAAATAGAAGTAGAAATATTTAAAGCAACCAATTCCATACTTCAATATCAAGCAACATTTACTAATGTTCCTGGCAGACACATACTTCCATAGCTTTAGGAATATCATTTGTTTGCCTGCAACCTTAAGCAACAAGCCAGTATGCAAGAATATAAAAGACAGAAGGATTGTCTTTATGGTTTTAGCCCTCACACAGATACCAATTCTTTGGATTGTGATTTTTCTTATGAAACGTTTTAAAAATCAGGATTCACTAAAGGGTCCTTGTGAGGAATCAGTATAATGATGTGAGTCAAGTGTCTTTGGGCGTGGCACATTGTGGATCTTGGCACTGGCCTTAGGGTCGTTCGAAAATCTCAGAAGGGAAATTCACAGCACTGTGATTCACTGGTCACATGCAAGTTGAGTAAGAGTTAACCAAATGGCAAGACAGCAACTGGTTGCTCCAAATACATTTCCAGCTCCCGAACTAGAGAACTATATCTGGAGGGTGTTGGCCTGACACGGGTTTTATGGGTTTGGTTTATTTTTCTGGGTTTGAAGCCGAACTTTTGTAATGCACATGCTTTAGCTTTACTTGCATGCCAAGATCCCCAACACATGCCTCACATTAGCTAGTGTTTTAGTGACTCCTTTTCTTTAAGAATATGTTCTGTTAGAGTATATTCCACAATACACTGCCCTAGCTGCTGTTCATGTAGACTAGTAGCTGAGAACACCACCAAGGAATGAATATACTATCAATTTCATAATTGTTGGGTTTTTTTAATTGACTCAGCAAAAAAAAAAAAAAAGTGTCTTAGAGCTTCAAACTTGTGAAAAGTAGTTTGAGGATCTTTATTTTCCTCTCTGTGTTATTATTATTTGAGTAATTTACTTCTTTTCTTAATGGCTTTATCTTTCTCTGGGTAAGAACCAGAGTTTCTTTAAGGGATTTTTCTTTATCAGAAATTTATTTATATAAGTTTATCATCAAAGAAATGAAAAAGTGATAAACAATGGAGGATGTGTTTTTTACTGACAATAATATAACACATTCCTGATATTTGGCAATAAGACAAATTATAGGCATATTATTGAATCAGAAATGTATAGAGTTACATGATTATAGAACAGAAAAATTCACAGTGGTTGAGTTATAATATCATGTGCATAACAACGCTCACTGCTAAGAGTGGAGAAAAAAGCCAAGTATGGAATGAAATTGGAAAAGAAACCTTATCAAAATTAGGTTTTGGCGGGATGAGGAGGCCCACATGTGCCAAGTTTTAGCTGAAAACTAATTATAATGGTCACATTATGAATTGTGCAGAAAGAAGAAGGTTATTGATTCTGATGCTTTAGATGCACAGGTGATTGGGTTTTTTTAAACACGGGTATAAGCATTTCTTTTTGGTAAACAGCATCTCCTTAAAACTGAACCTTTCCGAGGTGCCTGGGTGGCTCAGTGGTTGAGCATCTACCTTTGGCTCAGGGCATGATCCCAAGGTGCTAAGATCAAGTCTGCATCAGATTCCAAGCAGGGAGCCTGCTTCTCCCTCTGCCTATGTCTCTGCCTCTCGCTGTGTGTTTCTCATGAATAAATAAACAAAATCTTAAAAAAAAAAAAAGACCTGAACCTTTCAGTATGTCCCCTGTAACTGGTATCAAGAAGAATGAGAAATTATAAATAAGTATTTTAAAAAGAAAAGAAAATTAAAACAGAAAAGATATGCCATACTCAGTGATTCCAATAAATGGACTGAGTTTCATGGCTTTTACTTTTGTGATCGTAATTTCACTTCAAATATGTTAGGTAGGTGATAGTAAAATATTTTAGTGTTTCACGCAAGGAGAGGCACCTTAGAGGGACACAATGACTCGCATGCGGGCTTTAAAAAAAAATGAGGCCATGGCTGCAGAGATATCCCATTGTTGGTAGAGGGCGCTCCTGTAAAAGAAAAGATAAGGACTGCTCCGTGATGTCAGTGTCACCATGGAGATCTCATTCCAGTGAGGCGGAATGGATTCCACAGTCCTGCTCTTGGAAATGTGTAAATAGCAGATGCTTTTATTGCCTTTGTTTGAATGTCTGTCGGTGCAGCGCAACTCAAGCCGGAAGCTCAGAGGAGAGGAAGTCCATATTTGTCTATAGTGGTTTTTTTCACTCCCTGGAAGCAGCTCAGCCTCCCGGGACCAGTGTGTATGGTGACAAGTTAATGGAAAAGATATAAATCCAGATTTCACATAAAAAGAGTCAAAACCGAATATGTTTTCCTAGGATCAAAGAAATAATTCAAATTTCCTTGTAAAAAAAATTTGTTAAGACACTTTTTGCTATAAACAATCTATAATATATGTGATAACTATTATTAAAATGAGTTTATTAACTGAAATTTATAATACACAAATGTAAGGGCACATTTTTCTGTACTTTGGATAGATTTGTTTTCCTGTAGCTTGGTAATTAAGAGCCTGCTTTTGAACGGTTTCAAATTTCTACACAAGTTGAATCTGGCTAAATTGTTTTTTTAATCTGTACAATGGATACAAATACCATCTAACTACTGTAAATAGAGTCTGTTTCTTTTATAGCAGAGAGGGTTCAATGCAATAATATATATTGAGGATTACATGTAAAAATATTTTATTTATTTTTTTGAGAGAGAGCAGGAGTGGGGGAGAGGCAGAAAGAGAGAGAGGGGGGGAGAGAGAGAGAGAGAGAGAGAGAAGTAGACTCCCCACTGAGTGCAGAGACCAAGGTGGGGCTGGAGGTGGGGCTCTATCCCAGGACTCTGAGGTCATGACCTGAGCCAAAGTCAAGACACTTAAGCCACTAAGCCACCCAGGCTCCAAGAGAACTCTTGTTGCTATCATACCAAGAAAATTTTTCATCTTTTCTTTATATCTTTATCATATAAATTACTGTGGTAAAACATTGTAGCACCAATGTAGAAGCTGATAACGGAGAGAATTTAAAGAACTTGTTCCAAGTTTATACAATGTTTATGTCAAATCTAGGTTCAAAACCCAAGTGTCCTGATTCTCATTCAAGGGCTTTTCCAGCACATCTGGCAATTATAGGCACCTATATTTTTTAAGGTACAGTGAGTGTGGCATTATGCTAAGCACCGTCAGAGATAAAGTCTGATGCAATAAATGCAATGTCATTATTTGGGGTTAGAGTTTCATATAATAACCAAAGCACCAGGTAAGAACTGAAAATTAATTGATGGTATATTAAGCATTGTATGCCATAAACTGATTACCTCCTTTATGAATTGCATATGGGATACGTAGAGTTTCTTTTCTAGTGTAAGGACATTTTGACAGAGGACAGTTTTCTCAGAGGAATACAAATCTCTGGGTCCCACAAAACTAAAAGTCGTGACAGATCCCAAGGGGTCCTGAGTTCAGACAGTGGTTCATAGAACCAGACCTGTGTTCTATGATGATCATACTAATTAATGACATTCACAGCATCATTTCAGTGGAAGCTTGATGGAAATCAGAAGCATGCACCATATACAGCATCATGCTAGCAACTTCTACCAGCTTTGCACCATATTCCTGAGTATAACTCCAAGTATGCTTTTCACAAAAACAATTATACTAGTAGAATCCCTATTCTCCAGGTGAGAAGGGGCACCCATATGCTGTATTTTATCCAAGTTCACTTAGAAAGGAAGCCTGTTGCTATAGTGCCCAGGAGCTACCTACTTTGTTTTATTTGTTTTATTTTTTATTTTTTATTTTTTTTATTTTTTTATTCATTTATATTAGGTATACATTTGGCTTATAAGTATAAGCCATTTTTACTTGGAAGTAAAAATGCATTTGAGCTAATAAAAATAAAATGTATTGAGGACTTATTCTCTTTTGATTCAGTCTTAACTCATCTACTCTTTGAAGCAACCAGTATACAATAAACGTGTTTGATATGAGGCACAAAGAAATGAACATCTAAGTGGCAGAGTTGGGTTAATTCAGAACCTGGGCTTTGATGACAGGGTGGGCTCTTCAGAAATTGTGCTACAGCAGGTATCTCTGTGGTACTGAGGAATACTGCCCTACAGGAGGCACTATATCTACCCTGACCAAATGTAGGATCTCTAGAAATAGGATGTGTTTTAAGATAGCTACCTGGGATTTCCTGACTTGCCTAAGTCAGAGGTGATTACAGTGCAAAGACTGCAACTCAGCCACCCAACTCCAGCCTCATGACATAAGCCACTTGTAGGTAATGCAGTTTACTTTTTGCTGAATTACTGATACACAATGTGTTAGGAATTCTTTGGAGTGTAAGTCTATACACTATGTGCTGGAAAAGAAGAGATGAAGGATTAGGGTAGTTGTAATCTCAAGGGCTAATACAGTGGGTAGTAAATAATATGTATTTAATAAACATTTATTGAATGATGACTAGGGATTCAGGGAAGGGGTAAATCACTTTGGATTGGAGTGGATAGAGAAGGTAAGGCTTGAATCTTCAACTGAGCCTTGAGTCATAGGAGAGATTTGAACAGGCAGAGTTAGGTAAGAGGGGGTATCAAATGAAAAAAAAAGTCATACAAAAACCCATGCAAGTAGGAAAGAAGTCCTTTTCTGAGAAGAATATGTAAAGTAGATAAATTAGAATGTGTTTTGGGTTAGAGCATAGTCCTTGTATTTGTCCTTATATCTATTCATCCATCCATCCATCCATCCATCCATCCAAACATCTGATCATCCATCCATCCATCCATCCATCCATTCATCCATCCATCCAAACATCTGATCACCCATCCCTTCATCCATCCAAACATCCAGTCATCCATTAATCCATCCAACCATCCAAGAAATGCTTATTAAGTATCAGGTACATGGCATGACTACTGTAGACTTGAAAAGTAGGTTGGAACCGGATGGAATGCCAGACTCAGAAGATAAACTTTAATTTGATGATGGTAAACCATTGATGTTTTTCTGAGTCATAGAGTTTTTGAAAGTTTAAAAGAAAGAATAGATTAGCAGAATTAAACAGGATGGATTGGGGATAAAGGAGGTAAGAGTGAGAAATCCACCCGAGGGAAATGCCAAGGTGCACAGGTAGGAGGATAAACTCAGGACTTATGTGGTAAGAGGAAGGAGGACAGGAAAAGGCCCAGGTCTGAAAGATGTTAATCCATACATGGAATTTGTTTTTTTTAAACTTGTTATCACACTGAATTTTGAGAACCTCAAATTTTAAAAGGAGTAACACTGTATAGATATATAAAATCAGATCTTTGTGCAAAACATTGGTAATCTTTTGATATTAGAATGTCCAGTAATGCCTAAAGGAAAATTCTCACACTGTATTGGCCTACAGAAGAGGGTTATACATCTTTCGTTACTCTTTCTTTTTTAGATGGAATACATTACAGCCACCTCTAGATTAATGATAGAGAGTGAAAGCATGGATAATTGAAGTGCACAGATTATCCTAAATCCATCTTTATCATAATCTTGTGTTTAAGCCTCCTTTTCTATCAAATCTTTTACCAAGGCTTCTAACAAGGAGCAATTTTATAAATTTGAATTTGATCTACTGACCATACACCTTCTGTGGTGGGAGGTTGTGAGCAGGGAAATGGCTAAATGATGCCAGAGCAAAGAGCACAGAAGATATTACAGTTTCTAATAGTTCAACAAATTCTTTGGTTTTAGTCACTGAAGATTGAGAGGTAAATGAATACATGTTGCTTGGCACCGAAATGACTTTTCCCGGTCTTTTTGTGCTGGGTGATGACAGTTTTTCTTTAACAATCGCTGCATTCCTTTTATGTTCTTGGAATCATGGAGTTGGAAACAACATCAAAAGTTCATCATGTTTCATTTCCCACTTGCCAACAGAATTAAACCTAAACTGTCCAAGCTGGATCATTGGCTCTTCTGTTCTTTGAGTCTCAGGCTTAAAGGATGGTCATGGGCATATGATGGAAGGAGGTTAGTTAGCTGGCAACCCCCTTATCCAGTGCTGTAGTTTTGATGATAGTTATCTGCCTGCTTAGCAAGAGCGTAAAACATTCACACACCGATGAATGTGATCTGGTTTGCAATCTGATGCTTTAGAATACAAATGATGGGAATATGTGGAATGAAAGGACAATTTCCTTTGGAAAAGAACATTTTTTATGTAGTAGAGATTTGTCATCATAATGTTTGCCACACAGCTTAGCACACAGTAGGCCCATCATAAATGTTTATCAGCTAGAGAAATCTGGCTGCCCAGGAGAGTGGGTAACATTACTTTCCATTGTGTGTTGTTTCCCTGAGTTTTTTTCACCCCTGGCCGCCAGTACAGAGCCAAAGGGAACCCTGTCACACATTAGTCCATAGGATACTATGTGAAGAGGAGAGTTCCAGAATCAAATAAGTTTGGGAAATAATGTATTTTCTATCTCCTATTTGGAGTAGTGGTGTACATTAGCCCATTAAGGGTTTTTGCAAGGACCAGAAATAAAAAAACTTGTTTATATTGAATGAACTCAGTATTTACCAAATCTATTTGGCCATAAGCCTCCCCTTCCTCCTCTCACCCACACCCCCTGCACAAAATGTTTTAACCATTCACACTAGGAAATATTGCCTTTTGAGGTTAATTATTCACATTTTTGCCTGAGGGAGAGACCATGTTTTTTTCACTTTTGTGTGTATATGCTCTATGCTAACTGGCATATAGTAGGCTCAATAAAGACTTCGGTGTGTATAATGAAAATGACCTATATGGGGTTGACATCAATTGCTGATCACAAAGGCTGGGTGGGGTGCTTGTCATGAAGATCAAGATGAACAGGGTCACAGTTGGGATCAGACAGAAAGGGAGGAGTGAAATGGAGTGGGTTCTGGATTCAAAGGGCCTGTTTTTAATCCAAGTAGAAGACTAGAGCTTCTTATACCACTCATGAAGATCTTTAGTCTGTTTTCCTTGATAATTACAATGTCCTTCTTAAGTAACCTATATTTTTAAGCTTTTTAAAAATATGTCATGGATGTAACTCACTTATAATTAATGTTTATCATCAAACTATTATGGAAATGTCATTCTTAAAATTTCAGCCAAGCAATTATTTGGAAATGAGAGCTTATTTGGAAAAACTATCTGACAGCTACACATCATTGTCTTTGGGGTCTCTAAGTAATGCTCTGTTCTCCCAACTTACTACTGTAAGCTTTACAGTACTGTCGATGTGTCAGGGCAGTGCTACCAAGCTTTGACAGAGAGCAGAATCTGAGATGCCCTGCAGATGACTGCAAAAGAAAATAAAGGTAGGAACTCATAGTAAATCCAGGCCAAAAGGATCTAACTCTCCAGGGGGGTTTGTCTGTGGGCCTCAGATATTCAAAGGAAAATGCTATTAAAAAGTCTATTTTAGCAGCTCTGAATGGGTACCTTCAATTGTCCACTTCATAATGTGCTCCGAGCAAAAGAAATTGAAAATGGATAGAAATCAGCAGTGTTCCCTGTGCTTTCTGTTGGCATCATACATATTGTAAACAAAATATTGCACCACACATCCAAAGACAGTAAGTAGTATGCTTGAAATTATTCCTTTTGACCACAGGTACTTGAAAGACAACATTTAGCTCTCTTAAAGTTCTTATTGGAGAATAAGTTGAATAAATATCAAAAGGTTGTTTTAAAACTTTTCTTTTGCATAACTACAAGAAACTGGACAGCACAGGAGTTTTAAAGTTTGGCATGACTTGAGTTGGTGAGCATACTGTTGCCCCGTCTCTGAATCTTAGAAATAAGATCGTTCCTTTTATGAGAACTTTCACTTTTGTTTCAACTAGAGGTAGAATGGGTCTAAAGGAGATCCTTAAATGCATATTATGATACAGATAATTTTTTTCAATAGTTACCCCAAACAGTGATCACCGCGTGTATACTATATTTGTTCTTAAAATCTTATGCTGGCTTTTATTGCTCTCGAGGAATATTACATTCAAATGAATAAAGGGGTGTTCCTTTCCCACATGTCGCTGCATCCACTGTATTGTGAAAAATAAAGGGTTCTTACCTCATAGCCTATTGACATGTCAAGTAATAAATGTGACAGTTACCGGTTCTACTTTCCTTATCCCGTCTTCCTGCACAACTGAAATGTAACATGTTTCTTACTAGTAACAGATGCTGGAAACCTTCTTTTGAAATTCCTCTAGAGAAAGCTGTCCTGTTGATTCCATTAGACGTGGGAAGTGGCTTTATGCAGATGTCTACTTGCAGGGATGCAATGTTGTAATTGCTGTTCTGCTGACCCCTTGCTGAGTGCCATGCTTTTCTCTTGTAGGTGATGTGCCTTCAGGACTTTTTTGGTGACGATGACATTTTTATTGCATGTGGACCGGAGAAGTTCCGTTACCAGGATGATTTCTTGCTAGATGAAAGTGGTAAGGAAAAAAAAAAGTTCAAAACCAGGGGAAATTTGAGGCAGCTTTCCAAAATGAGCTGCACCAGGCCAAGATTATGTCAACCCCAAAGCTACCAAATCAGTTTCAGATCCTCACCCAGCATGTCTTTTCCATATCTCGAATTTCTTTGATTTTTTTTATATAGAAAACAGATGAAATGATAATTGGAAAGGTTAAATCATTCAGAAGAGAAAATCACCAATGGCTAATTTATAATCATTTAATAACTAAATTGATGCTTTATAGAAAACCAAAATGCAGATTTCCAAGATGCACATTTTTAATTATCTATTTTTGTCAACATAGGTAGTTGAGAGATTTGTAATCATAAAGTTATTGAGTGTGTTTCTAGGTAGAGCTTTCACTAGCTTCCTCTGGTTCCTAACTAGGACAGTGGCCTGGCATCCTTTTTCCTTGAACTACTACAGAATTTGTATGTCTATATTAGCATCTGTAAGGGACCAAAAAAGAGGAAGGTGGTGTCCTTTGATTCAAATGGAAATGTGATTGTTTGTAATAGATAAAGAAGAGACAGTCCATTAAGAGGGAAAGATGTGTCTCAGGAAGTTAATGCAAAAGGTTGTGACTTCAAGAATGATTTTTTTCTGATGCTGTAAGTCATTTCAGAACCTTAACAGCATCACAGTAAAGATTATTGCACTGACAAAAGAGACCTCTCCTTAATCATATTACATCTAACTTAATTAGGGAAATATTACATATTTATGGACAATTCAGACACCAGATAGTTGGAAATGCTTTTTGAAGTGGTAATGAATTTTCTGCTTAAATGCATACAGAAACAACTTGGTGAGCTTTAGACGAAGTGGATGGGAAATACTTAAGCACTAACAAGATAGGGTAAGGGATGAGAGGTAGGGGTCATGCTCTCCCACTGCTGATGCACATTCACATACAGTGTCTATATTAATACACATATATGCATATCATCTCTGTGCATTTAAATGTAGTATAATTATTTCATCATTTAAAAATGACTTAGAATATATAGGGAGGGATAAGAATTAGAGATTTGCCCCTGAGTTCTAAGAACTTCAAATTCCCAATGAAAGTACATATATGATATGATATGTTAGACAGATAGATAGACAGATAGATAATATGACAGAAGTGTCATTTGAAGAGATTTAAGTTATTTTGGTTCAAAGAAACTAACTGGAAAGTATCTCCTTCTCTCTAAATAAGTTCTCTCTAAATACATTCCATCTGTATCTCTGGTTGATGTGCCCTTTGGGGGCAAAGATTTATATAAATATACCATGCACAGGGTGCCCTCAGGGAGGATTGTCCCCCACCCACCCCTTCCTTCTACAAGGTGAGAAAGCTTTGCTGTAACATAGAACAAGAGAATGTTAGGAGTCAGGCGGTGGAACTGACAGCACAGTTTTGAGAAAAATAAACTGCCTTGACTTTCAATTTAAAGAAAATAGCTGCTTCTGGTAGAATAGTCTGAAAGAACAGATGCGTTCTGAAATGAATGTTTCGTTTGTTGCTTTGATAGAAAACAACCTGTCAAATTCCAACTGGAATACACTTCAGTTTCAAATCAGCGTTGTTGACCTGGGAGCTGTCAAGGTCTCTATTCAGCCTCCAGTTGGATTTGGGGTCTCTCTCCAACCTAACCCCTCCTGGTGAGCCCTCTGTCCTGGGCTTTCCCTCCCTTACACTGTGCTCTCACACCAGACCATTCCCATCCCATTCCCCTGTGACAGTGGGCAGACAAGCTTTCTGGAAAGTACAACAGAAAAATACCGGAAAATCCATCGTGATTTATCTTTCGAAACCTTTCTCATTAAAAAGAATGCTGGCTAAAAAATAAAAATAAAAAATAAATAAATAAATAAATAAATAAATAAATAAATAAATAAAAGAATGCTGGCAGATAGGTAGATAGATATCTATCTACATACATGCATAATCATACATCAAAACACCACGCCCATCATTTATGGTTTGGCACTTTGAAAGACCACTTCAAACTATTTCAGTAAGAAAGTGAGAACTTCACATTCTTACCTCTGATGAATATACCCTAACCGTTTTGTGGTGTGAAATCCATTTGCTGAGTAACAGTATCTTCCCCCATCCTAAGAGAAACACGCGGATTGGGGGAAGGGGTAGAAAAAGAATCTAAATTGAGATTTTACTTCCTTGGATGAACTTACTCTGAGACTAAATTCACACATTGACAACTGCAATTTCCCTGTTGCTTGTACAGCATGTTCTAGTGCTAATGTATTAAAATTTGAATCTTTTTTTAAGTGCTCTGAGATGATTTATCCCAGCTTATCTGTACTTGCTAAATGGTATTTGCACATTGAGGCTTCATTTGGCCTGTTCCATAGTAGCTTCCTAAAAGGAGTATCAGCAGGGGGTACAGACATCTTTAGAATTAATACTCAAGCAGAGCTGGGCTTGATTTAATGGCATCAAGAAGTGGCCTTTTGCCACAAGGCAGCACTTTTATTTTATCTTTCAAAATTAACCCAGCTCCTGGTGTGCTCAGGATTAGCAATAATACATCCCCCTAATTATTGCTGGGAAAGCTCCTGGAGACCGCTCGTAAGGTCTCTCCAATGAGGAATCCTGCCATTATAGACTTATATTTCATGAGCTACATTGGAGCCGGATCAATATTAGAAACTGTGAGGGAGCATCCTTCTTCCCCTAAATTTTCACATGGGAAGAAAAACCAAAAAAAAAAAAAAAAAAAAAAAAGCCTTCCTTTTTCCATCTTAAAATGTAACCCATTTTAGCAATATCGTCATCAATCAGTGGAATCTTAGCACCTTCGAAAAATGGTGGATACAGCACTATATATAGAGACAGACAGGCCAACAGCTCCTTCCCCTGCATGGGCTGCTGTCTCATTTAGAACGATGAAGCATAGGCAAGGGAAATGCCAAATTGGAGACAAGAAGCTTAACATAGTTTTGCTTATATATTGATGATAAGCTGACAAATCGGTGGTTTTTGTTGTCATTAAAAAGTGACAGGATTTTGTGGAGAAATACCCACCTCACACCTGGGCAGGGGAACAGTTAGCTCCTTGGTGATGAGCCTGTCCTGGGGTATCACTTTCTGTCTGTCCCCCAGCCTCAAGCCAACACCCCCAAACTTGCTTGGCTGGTCTCTTCACCCATTTACCTCACCCCTGCTGGACCTGCCACCTGCTCAGGAATCTAGGTATATCTCTCCCACTCTCTTTTTACCAAGTCCTGAGTACTCTTGATTCTGATGTTAATAGGCATTACTTCAAACTTACAAATTTTTACATAGATGTTGTATTAGTTTCCTAAGGCTGCTGTAACAAAGCACCATAAATTAGTGTTGGTGGCTTCCAACAAGGGAAATTGATTCTCTAATAGTTCTGGAGGCCAAAAGTCCAAATTCCAGGTACAGGAAAATCCATGCTCCCTCCAAAGGCTCTGGGTAAGAATCCTTAAGCTATAATCCTAGTTCCTGGTGATTGTTGGCAGTCCTTGGAATCCTTTGGCTTACCGCAGCATTACTCAAGTCTCTGCCTCCAACCTCATGAGGCCTTCTCTGTGTGTCCAAATTGTCCTCTTCTTGTAAGGACACCAGTTTTGGATTAAGGTCCATCCTAATCCAGTATGACTTCATTTTAACATGGTTACATCTGCAAAGACCCTATTTCCAAATAAGGTTCTTCTCAGGTGCTAGGGTTAGGACTTCAGTATATCTTTTGTGAGAACATAATTCAACCCACAAAAAGATGTTTGAAGCTGTCTGGATTTTATTTGAACTTGAGTTACAAGTAAACTCATTTTTGTTTGTTTTGACCTGTCTTTCAATTTGTACAATTACAGCTTTATATTAATTAGTAGAATACATAGACAACATAGCTGTGACAAGACTGGCCCCTCGTCTGACCTTTCATAGGTAGGGTCACTCACCTGGTAGGTCAGAAGAATGCTGTGAGATCATGTGAGCAGTCCGTTGGTGCATTTGACAGAACCTCTCTTGAAATCCTTTTGACTAAGATAAAAATATATGGTCTGAAGGACATAAGTCATTGTGTTTTTAATTGCTAGAACTGTCTTGTCCAAGAGGTATTGATTTATACATTGATGTCAGTGTGTGGAGGAAATCTCTATTAGAGTTGGCCCATAAGGTCACGCTGATGGAAGGGACTATGTGCTGAAAGTCATGCCAATAGGGTTCTGATGTGGGTTCTGTATAGTTTAGTGTGGCTAGAAATGTCCATTTGAGAACACTGATGGTGTGTGGATGAAATCATCTGGTAGGAAAACAAGGATCCATAAGGATTTTAGCAGAATGAATTGGATCCAAGAAGATAAGATTGAATTGGTATTAACAAAAAGTAGTGCTTTAGGTATTTTTTTTTTTAATTTAAAAGAAAGCCAGTGCTACAATATTAGTTTGGAGTGATGTAGTTTTAACAGTAGAACACGCGAAGATTTTAGTTGCACGTTTCTTGTAAGATATGGCTCATTTGCTGTATGGATTGTAGGCATGTCATATATTATAAAACCTTTCAGCCCCTCTGACTGAACATGGCAAATGTTGACTGAAACAAAAAGTTAAAATTAAAAACGTTCTTCAAAATTCACAAACGACTGTAGAACTCTAATAAGTATAGCATAGAAGAATAGACAACATTTAAATAATTGGCCTTTCACATGATTTTTGTAAGTTGGTAGCATTCATACTTTCAAAGTTATGAAACTTTAAAACTGCACTAAGACTTTTAGGATACCGTGTTTGTGTGTGAGTGTGAGTGTGTGTGTGTGTGTGTGTCCGTGTGCATGCATGTGTGTGCATAATGTCCTATTTCTGGGGAATGCCAGTCCGGCTTCTCTCTGTACTAGACACACCTGTCTGGAGTGTGGTGTTCTTCCTGGGTATATGACTCTAGTAGGAACATCCTTGGCTTCTCTTATGGGCCCCCTGGTGTTGGGTGCCCAGAATCCACTTGGTAAACTTTTCTAGAAATACTCCATCATGACTGCTTTCCGGGGATCCATGTCCTGAATGAGATGAGATAGAAGCTGCATTAGACACCATTCCCCAAGCACTGATCCCTGAGTGTTTTTCCCAACTCTGGGTGGTAAGAAAATGGAGTTAGAACCTAGAATAGTAGAAACAGACTGGTGTAGGGTTAGAAGACAGGTGTAGTCCAAGCTCCATGGCCTACTTGCTGTGTGGTCTTTGTATCTCCAAGCCTGTTTCCTATTCTGTGAAACACCTTTTTTTCCTGAGTTGTAATGGACCTCAAATAAGATAATAAATGTCAAAGCACGTTCAAAACTGTGTTCCTTATTACATAGTGAATGATGTTAGTGAATGACACCTCGGCTGAAATATCCCTCATAGTGGATTGCAGCTGGACTCAGCCACGTAGATTCATTTGCCCTTAATTGGAGGCAGATGTCACCAAGATTTGGTTTGGGTGCTCTTTAGAACCAAAAGGCAATTATTATCTATTACTTTCTTCCTACTCTCAACTTTTATTCCTGTGGTGGAGGTAAGAGGGAATGAAAGGACCTTTGAAAATATCCATTCTTTTCTGGAGGGAATCTCTGGAAGATTAAACCAAACTACATTTAGAACCAGTCAGACTTTTCAAATAGATAATGTTCAGAGATCCCAGCATGAACGTCCACATCAATTTTGATGGCCTGCCATCCTGTCCTGGGGCTGGTGATGTTGGGAAACCACAAGGTCATTGTGAACACCAGGAATATGCTGAGTCTGGAAAGAGACCAGGCCTCCTCACAGAGTAGATTTTGAGCTACTGCTAACAAAATTCATTCATTCTTTCATGCTTCCATTCATTTATTCAATAGACCAAGCTAACTTAGCATGTGCCAGGTAGTATGTTTAGGCACAAACAACTATCAGCCTTGACACTTATATGAAATGTGACACATCATATGACTTTTAATATCGTTTATGTCTAAAGATGTCAAAGAATCTCTGGTACTCAACTCTGACTCAAAATATTGCTTGATACTCATTGCTGTAGTGTATTTTATTCCTTTGGAAAAATATTGTGGGAAATGACTAATGGGGTCACAACATCCTGACTTCTCTTTATAGATTTAAATTTTAATTGAATTATGTGACCAGTTTAAATTGAATCTGTGGGCACATTTCTTTGAGATGCATAGTACTTCATGCTGGAATATTTTATTGTTTCAATAAATGTTAATTCTAGGAACGTATAGTTCGTATTTTTAAAAAATCAAAACAAAACCTGATGGCTGTCAACATTTCATTGTCCTGCAGAAATCTAGTATAATCTTGACTGCATTGATTTACAGAATGCAGCCTGATGCTTGAACTAGAGGGTTTTAAGGGTTTTGTTTGTTTTGAGTTCCAAAGAGTACATTGGTAATGTGCTTTGCTCTTGTCAGCAAGTTCCCATTCACCTGTTAGCAGTGGTAAAACTAGAGGGGTTCTGAGACTTTCTCCACCATAGCTACACTTCAACTCATGCATAAATACAAAGTCCCCAGAACATAGTGATATTTTCAAATTTCATAGCTGCCAAGCTATGGAGACATATAGAGTATTATGCTTTGGAGACAAGCTCTAACTCCAGCCCAAGCTAGTTCCTTTGCAACGAATAGATGATTTTCTACTTAGGAAGGCAAGTCATTGCATAACACATGCAGTCTTCCCTTTACACTTTCTCTTCTGGTCCTCACGGCTTCTATTTATTGCATTCAGTCACAGTGATACCTGAATCGTTAATGTGGAAATACCCTACACGTTTAACATTGACAATGAGTGCGCACACAAGGAGTCTTGGAGGCCACCAGCCCACTGCCTTGTCTAGTGCAGGTGACCCTCGCATAGCATTGAGACAGCTGCTCATCCATCCACAGCTAGAACCCTCTGTTCTGCAGTTTACAACTATGTCTGAAGGCCACTGTGCGCCAACACTGATTTTTTTAATAAGTTCTTTCTTACTGGGGCCTCAAATTAATCTCTCCCTAGCTTGTACACAGAGGTCCTGGTTCTGTCCTTCAGAGGTAATAAAACCAGTGGGTTTTATTTTTTCTGCCTTCACTTGCAGAAGATGAGCTTGTGTTGTAGACCACTGGGATGATCAAAGTGGTTCACTGTAAACTATTTTATTTGCCTTTCCTCCTAAACCAAAATGTCTCCGTATCTACTCCCCCCCCCCCCCCCACGTGCCTTGTTTCAAAGGAAGAAGAGCCTCTAGTTCTTTTAAGGGCAAATGCAAAGTTCTTGATTTTGTCTTCCCTCTTCTTTGTGACCTTGCCTTATCAGTGTTCCTTTCCTCTTCTCCTTGTGAATCTGTTATTTTACCCTATCTTCGCTGTCTCTTTCTCCTCAACCTGCAGCCACAACTGAATTTCTCCTCTCCTCAAACAGCCTTTAGTCATCTCTAACATCTTATCAAACCACAGTGCCCTTTCTCTGCCAAACAGCTTTAAAAGGCAAAATTACAAAAAAAAAAAAAAAAACCTAAACTACTGTCCTTGAGGCCTCCATGTCCTCGTCCTGATTCACTTTTTAAACATAAGAATGTGTTAAGGGGAGTCTTTTTCATTAAAAAATTATCTTCTACTAACTTTTTAAAATTACATAGTAGTGCAAATTTTTCTTTTGCCACTGTATGATGCTGAGGCACAAATCTTGAGACTTTTCTCTTCTCTCCCAAGATACTAAAAAGTATTATGGACTCTTCTAGCTACAAATCACCATCTCAGTCCTGAAATGAAAATATCTAGCCCCATTCAATAGTCATTCAAAATTGGAATTCTTTTTCCATACCCACCCAGGGCCCAAAGTAATAAGTCCTTTCTCTGAAAGAAAGGGGTCGGGTTCTCCTTTTGTACTTACCTCCTCCCTATTGTTTTTGATCCTTTCAGGGCTGGAGTACAAAAGAGTGGCGAAGAGCAGGGTGATGAGAAAGGCGAGTTGAGGAGTCCTTACATGACCACACTATTGTAAGATGGCTTCAGGCTGTCAGGGCTAGCAGATGTTATATTAAGCCAACTCTGCTTATGGGTGTTTTTAGGGTTCTTCAGGGACTCTCATTGGGAACATTCCACTCTTCTTTTTTGATGTGGTCAGTTCAGTTTCTTCCAGTTTTGGGTGTTCTCCCTCAGTTCTTGTTTGCCAAAGCTCTCCCTGTTGGCCTCAGATGATCCTCTTGGGAAGAATTTAAATGAGCCACATGCCAACTCACACTCTCAGATCCATCAATACACTCACACGTCCTTTCCCTCCCAACAAAAGGCCACCCAATGCAATCAAGCCTCCTTTACTCTGCTGCCAGTAGTTCTCCAGGGAAAGCCAAACACTCCAACACCAGTGTGTTATTCCCCTCCATCTGCAGATGATGCTGGCCAGTATTTTCAGATCTCCCAGTGAAGCCCTAACTGAGATGAAGAGAAGTATCTCCCCTCCTTTGGAATGAGGGAATTCATAGAAAAACTCTCTCTAAAGAAGTCCTTCTCACAAATTCTCTTTCTCTCTGATAACATTAAGCATTTTCTACCTTTGAAATGGCTAAGAAAACTAAGGCATGTCATTGGTTTATATCTACTCTGAAATTTCTAGCAGGTGATCAGTCTTACAATTCACTTCGGTAGCTGATACACATCCCCTTACAGTCTGGGTGAAAATCCATTTTGAATCCTGTTTCATTTGTGACTGCCTTCCACTCCTACCACATATACAATAGTTCCATAAACAAGGATAACCTTCAAATCACTGTATCCAATGCCCTTTTTTTCTTTTTCCTCCCCAACTTCTTTGTGTCTGAGGATATCCTCCTTGAAATCCTCCTCTTGTCCTTCATGGTGTTTTGCTGTTCTGGTCTTCTGCCTACCTTCTTGACTGTTCCTGAGCTGCTTTCACGTTTGTTTTTCCATGTATCCCTTAATAATTGTTCCCGAAGATTCATTCTTCAACCCTTTTTTCTACTTAATTACTTTCAATTCCTAGCCAAGTTCATCTACCTTAATGTTTTCAGCAATGATGGTTATGGTAGACAGTGATGGTGACAAATGGCAACCAGATGGTATGCAATAAGCAAAGTCTTTGAAGTATGTATAATTTTCCCAATTTTACAATTAAGGAAATTAAAGCTTTGATGGTAAATAATTTGTCCAAGGCCACACAGCTAGTTAGTGCAGGAGGCAGAGTTCAAACCCAAGTTTGTTTATGTTTGACAATATACTCTAAGTACACCTCTTCTCAGATCTCCATCTCTGACCCTGATTCCTCTCGTGGACTCCAGAACCGTATTTCCAACATGCTGGTATGGATTTCCTTATGGTTATTCCACAGCCACTTGAAATCCAGTGTTATCCCACAACTGACCTCATCATCTTCCGAGTCAACTTTGTCCTTCTGTGTCTCCTGTATTAGTTCGTGGCATCAACATTCTCCTTTAACACATGGAGTTGTCGTTTACTTGCTCCTCACCTTTTTACTCCTCGTATCCCATGTTTTATCACCTGCTTTCAATGCCACCACCATTATTTTAGGCCATTGCCTCATAATCTCTTGCTTAGACTCTTAACAGTGACGTTTTAATTTGTTTTCCTGGTTTCAGTCTTCAATTGTATAATCATGTGTTTGTACATAGGTTGATTTTCCTGTATTCACTTGACTCCTTCACTTGATGCCCAGAGACTCCTTGGCATGTCATTCTAGGTTTGTTGTATCTTTCCAGCCTTCTCATTGCTTTATCCCTCCTTTGTACTCCACCCACACAGTATTATTTGCTGGTCTCCCAAAAGCCATTTATTTTCAGTATCTCCATCCCTGCCATACCCATCAACCTGGAATGTTCTTCTTCCTTTTCCCCATCACTACCCAGCAAACTCCCTTTTGCCCTTTGAAATCCAGTTGAAAAGTTGCCTTCCCCTATCTTAGTGGTTTCCTTCAATTACTGAGTTCTCATTCTTTTTACAGATATTTATCTCATTTAATCCTCAGAAAAACTCTGCAGTGTTGCTTTACAAATAAAGAACCCCAAGTTAAAACGAGTTAAGAAACTGCTTAAGGTCATATCCCCAGTGTCCTCTGTATCACTAATTTCTGTATCCCACAGCACTTATGACAGTGCTCTGAATGTCGTAGAAGCCCAAGATATGTTAGCTGAGTCAGTAGATACAGAAGGGATCTCCTCCACCTGTCAGCCTTGTAGACGCTTGAAGAATGAGGCTCTACACTTCCCAAGAGCTGGTTTATCCAGATCTTTTAGGAAGATTTCTTCAACTGTTTCTCTTAAGACCACCCTACGCTCCTGATTACTTTTCTCTGAATACTTTGGTCAGCAATATCCTCCTCAAAATAAACCCAGAGCTGAATGCAGTACTCCTGGAAGGCTTCAAATAGCATAGAGAATATAAACTTATTTAATAAAGGCATCAAATGTGTTCAAATGCAGCCAAAATGTAATCATGGTTTCTTTAAGCACCAGCCAAGCCATATGGGCTCATGGTTAGCTTGCGATCACCTGAACTCTCTGGGGCTCTCTGATGTGATGTCAAGCCACATTCTACTTGTTTCATTGCATAGCTGAACCTCCATCCAGCACTTTAATTTGTATTCGTGCCAGAGAGCACCTTAGTCATTTTAGTCATTAATTCTGGCCACTTTAGAGCCTTAGGCATCCAAATTCTGCCTGAGGATAAATAATTGCAGAGGACAGAGTTGAAATAAGATCTCTCTGATTTCCAGGTCCTTACTCTTCCCAACTAAGTTATGCTACTAGGGACCTCTCTAGCTAAAGACCAGTAGCATAGCTGCCTAAAAGCTCTCAGGCCAAAAGAAAAAGAAAGGAAAAGCTATAATAATCTCTTTGTGTGTCCTCAGGGACGGCAAAGGCAGGGCAGCCTCAGGCCCAATGTCCAGCTTTGGCTGGGCTAGTCTCTTTCTGCAGCAGGGGAGCAGTGCCATAGAGGAGGACAACACATGTTCTTTTGTCCTATGCACTGATCTGCCCATGCCCCCGAATACAGGAGGGTACAGATAGGACCTTCCTCTTACCGTGAGGCCACAAGGCATATGCACTGAGGTTTGTGTGACTCTGCGATCTGCCTGTTCAATTCCCCATACCAAGCACAAGTTAAGAGCCTACTATGTGGCAGGCATTCTTGGGGTTTACACAAAGAAGTCCTGGAAAGTTAAATATCTACTCAGGGAAAGCCAATGAAGTGAATATTATTGTGGAAAAAGACTTGATGTGAAGGTAATTCCAAAATCTAGTTCCAAATTTGAGTAATAATTTGGTATGTGGGTGGCTAAAGGTTGTCTCTCTAGATTTCCATTATCGTAAGTGTTCTGAGTAACTAAAATAAAATAGATACTGATGTTATATGATTCTCTGCTGCCTAAAACTAAATTTTTTTTTTGAGATAGCTCTGGAAAAATAAACAAACGGATAAAGCTTTTAGTAAAAAAAAAAAAAAAAAAAAAAAAGATTGTGTGGGTGACTTAGCTTCATGTTTCAATAGGCAGAATCACTGTGAAATCCTAAGTCCAACTTTTCTTGGAGACCTAAAACAGATCTTAATAAGAATTTGTCTGAATTCATGTGAATCTTAATCAAATAATCAGAACAAAGCCAAACAAAAGCAGCAGCCTTATCAAGGAGTGCAGGCAATGGAATTGAAAGAAGCCACATCTTGTAAGCTTAGTGGAGGGTAGTGAGTAAAGGCAAACTGCTGTCAGGAGATCGGGGTGAAACTGGCATCATCCTGATCAAAGACAGAATCAAGCTCTGCAGTTAGTTTCACTGTGAAGGTGCACTAGGGCCAGCTGATTCAGTCAATGCCTTTTGTTTGCTTGCAGGGCATCCCACCGATATGATAGCTGGGACATCTCACTGGTAGGACCACAGAGCTCCTGCCCAACTATTGAAAACTGAGGTTATTAAGCTTTTGACTTTATTAGCTCTGGAGAACACAAAATTTCTTCTTTTATAGATTTGCCTCTCAACCTTTGTGTCACCTTAGCTAAACTTATGTCTTAATACCTTTTTTTTGTGTTCATTTCATACTTAATAGCCTTTCAATAGAATTATTCTAAGGATAATATTAGAAGTCAGAAGATAATTTACATTATGATTAGTTTTAAAAAACCTATGGGAAAATCAGTACTGTTGTTCCTTCTTCCTTAAGTGAGATATAAAATCTTCCCATATGGAATGGGTTTTTGAAATGTGGAAATCAGGGTAGCTTAATATATTACGTAGCAGAGTTTATAGACGATTAGCATGAATTCAATTTATTGTATCACTTATAATACACGTGTGTGTGTGCATATAAGTATAGATTCTACCCAATTTGGCTAATATTTGGTGAATACTATGTGCCAGGCATTGTTCTGAGCACCACACATTTAACAGTGAACCAAAGATAGGAAAATTCTTGCCCACGTGAAGCTTATTAGGAAAGGAAGATATTTAATAAGCAGAATCATAAGCAAATTACATAATGTATCAGAAAATAAGTGGTAGGAAGGAGAATGAAGTAGGGAAGAAAGGGGGTGGGTGGGATGTGGGGAGGGGGGTGGCGGTGCAGTTGTAAGGTAGTTGGAAGAGACTTCAGTAAGAAGGTAGCATTTGAGCAAAGGCTTGAAGGAGGTGATGGAGCCAGCTGTGAAGATCCCAGAGGAAGAGTGTTCCAGGCTAAGGTAACAGTGCAAGCAGCCTTAGGTGGGCAGGTGCCTGATGTACACCCTAATAGAGCTCTATAGTGGCAGGTGGGCTGTAGCGCTGCACTGCAACTCTGACACTAACTACCTCGAGTTAGCACATACTTCCCGGGTTAAGGGCATAGTCCCCAGCAAGACCACCCGAATTTCAGATGCTAGCTGCCAATTCAGGGGTCCCCAGGCCACTCACACTTCTAACCAACTGGCTAAAATTCAGAGGTTACCACCACACTCCCCTCAGGTTTAATAGTCTGGTAGAATAACTCACAGAACTCAGGACATTGCTGTGCTTTGGCAATGATTATAATTTTATTATAAAAGATACAACCAGGACCAGCCAAATGAAGGGACACAGAGGGCAAGATATGGGAGGATCCCAGAGGGAGAGCTTCCATGCTGTATCCCTGAGGAATCAGGACACGTCACCCTCCTGGCACTGTAATGTGTTCACCAACCAGGAAGCTCCACTGAGTTCGATATACAGATTTTATTGGGGATTCATTACTATAAACCTGGTTGACTCATTCAGTCTGTAGCTCTCCCACTCGTAGGAGGTCATGTGGTTATCATGCAGCTCAGAGCCCACCCCACCTCCCATCACATAGTTGGTTGGTTTGATATGACCAACCCCCCATCTTGGGTCATCTCATTAGCTTAAACTCAGATGTGACTCAGGGGACCTGCCATAAATGACATGGATATTCCTATCACTTGGGAAATTCCAAGGGCTTAGAAGCTACCTCCTAGGAACCCAGGAAGAAAACAAACACATTTTTTAAATTATTTTTTTAAGATTTTATTTATTTATTTGTGAGAGAGAGAGAGGGAGGGGGGAAAAGAGAGAGAAAGAGAGAGCACATGAGGAGGGGGAGGGGAAAAGGTAGAGGGAGAAGCAGATTCCCTGCTAAGTGAAGAGCCCGATACAGGGCTCGATCTCAGACACATTTTTCTGTACAACACGGACCCTGTCAAGATCTCAGAAAACATCATGCTAATTAGGTAATGATAACCATACTAACCACTTATAATGAGGAGAAAACAAACAAAGTAACAAAAACAATGAACTTTGATAAGTTTTTTTGATACGTTTTTTTGATAAGACCTGGACCTTTGCACACAGAGAAAGGCAAAATGACTAGCTCCAATCCAGAAGGGACAGACTGACCCCTCTCACTTGACCCTTCCATCTCAAAAGGCAATTTCTGTATAAGGATCATAGAAATGTTTTAATAACTGTGTGGATAGTCAGCTTTTGGTGAAACGTGCTAATTGAGAGGGACTTGTGGCATGAATCATCTAAAAATGTGCATAGTACAAAAATCTCTTTCATCTTCTTGTTGAGTGTACTTGGTATTTCACACTGTGTACATTCCCTTCAGATAGATCATTTGGGAACTGGATTACTTTTGCTCAGTAAAATTCCTAGTTGTTAGGGTTGAAAGAACTTCAGGGAGTGTCTTGTTCAGTTCTTCCATTTCATATGTGAGGAAGCAGAGGGGAGTTAAGTTGACTGCCCTAAGTCAACCAGCATGCTAGTGTTAGAGCTGAGAGAGTCTCGAAGCCAGGTTGCTGATGTCCAGTCCTGGGTTTCTATTGTGTGAAGTTGCATCAGTTCATCAGTCAGTGCAAAGCCTTGGCCTAAAATGCATCTTCAAGAGAATACCACCCTTGGAGAAGGAGGGTCCTGCTCTTATCACCTGAGTAATCCTGAACAAAGTACTAACCCTCCCTAAGTCAGTTGTCCACTGGCAAAATGGAGACAAAAGTAGTACCAATCAGAACAAGTTGCCAGGAGGATTAAATGAGATGATGTGAGTGAAAATCACATGCAAAGCTGTAATGTAATGGACAAATGTTACGATGTGGTATCACCATTATTCTGGGGGTGCTTAGAAACCCTCATCTCTTGATTAAAGTGGAACAGATTTTAGATCTTTATTTTGAACTATTTAAAAATATTTATCTGAACAATATATTAGTGAATATGAGAGATGCCAATTTATGATTAAAAAACTTTCACCACAAGTGGCTAACTCACGCAAAGAGGCTGTCCATGGTAGGCAGCAGCACTTTAATAAATGAGATTGAAAAACCACATGAGGTCCGTGTAGCAACCCAAAGAGGAAGACTCAGACTTCAAGCATGTGATGATGCACTCTTGAGGAGGAGAAGACTTGAGGTTCCCTGACATTAAGATTAGGTTTGCAAGTATTTCTTCCCCTCTAGCTAAGAGACTGTTACTTTTTTCAGCTCTCTTTCCCAGCTCCAGATACCTCACTTTATAAAGAAACTGCAAGTTTAGGTCAAGCATACTATTCTTTAGGTTTCAGTGTGGAAGACACTGACACAGAATAGGGCTGCATAGCTTGGGGTTCATGCATTGTCATATTTGCTGTGGTATCTGCCTGCTTTGTTCTCTGCACATGTACAGTTAAAGCCCATGTACATAAGCTGATCTGCCAGCAAATATAACAGAATGATGAGAACTATCCAAACAATATCAACAGCGAAAAACACACAAAAAAATATTTTTGATTTAATGATTAAAAAACCAATATACTTTTAATAAAAAAAATGCACTGAACGTGGATATGTGCTACTTAAAATATGTTTTAAAGTGGAATTAAACTTTTTCTTCACCTATTTTGCAACCCAAGAATGGTATTCCATCAAACTGAGAGATATCGTTATTTTTAAAATACCCTTAGGATGTTTCTTTTTATTTGGACTGCTCCTATAAGCTAGTTAATATATGGTGTTGTTTCTGCAGCTTTGCCTTAACATTGTGAGAGCATTAGCATATTTTATATAGTCTTTTAAATCTGCTGCAGCTAATTATATAATTTCTCATCTTTGGTTTGAAGCCAGCAGCAGGACTCCATTTGAATTATTTAGAGTGATGTTAATTCTCTTGCTTAACTATCTCTTCTCTCACAGTTTGCAAAAGAAGCTGGGCCTAAGATGCCTGCAGTAGGGTCATTTTGGAAAAATTCTAGCTGGTCTCTCTCAGCCACTCCCCGGTCTAGCAGACTTCCAAGGAGCACAGAAGGAGAAAGGGCCAGCCTGTAGCACGTTAACTAATCTATGAGGTTGCTAGTTAGGGCAAGGTAAACTTTGATTCTAAAATTACTTGCTCACTTTTAGTTTGTGGTGATGAATTTTTAGCAACAAGCACTCAATTGTAGTGGATGGTTCTAAAAAATATTGTCCAGAGGTGCCTGGGTGGCTCAGTTGGTTAAGTGTCTACCTTCAGCTCAGGTCATATCATCTCAGGATAGAGCCCCAGGATAGGCTTCCTGCTCAGTGGGGAGTCTGCTTCTCCCTCTCCCTCTACCCCGCCCCCTTCCTCATACTCCCTTTCTCTCATCCTCTCTCTCTCTCACAAATAAATAAAGCCTTTAAAAAAAATTGTCTAGGGCAGCCCTGGTGGCTCGGTGGTTTAGGGCTGCCTTCAGCCCAGGGCATGATCCTGGAGACCCAGGATCGAGTCCCACATCAGGCTCCCTGCATGGAGCCTGCTTCTGCCTCTGCCTATGTCTCTGCCTCTCTGTGTGTGTGTGTCTTATGAATAAATAAATAAAATCTTTTAAAAAATTGTCTAAATTGAGGGTAAGCATCTTTGTCTGTAAAGAGCCAGACAGCAAATACTTTAGGCTTGATAAACCGTACGGGTTTTTTTTTGTTGTTGTTGTTGCATCTTTTTGTCTCTACTGTTATAGTGTGAAAGTAGCACATAAACACCTGAGTGTGGCTGTATTCTAAGAAAAGTTTGTAAGAACAGGCTGGATTTCGTTTGCAGGCTGTAGTTTGCTGAACCCTGGTCTGAAATCATTGATTTTTAATCTTCTGGGGAATATGCTCCATCATGAGAATTAAATGAGAGGTATGGACCCTAGTCTAGAAAAATCAGCATTTCCTGCCAAGTGTACACACACCCACACACAATTCACATGTATGAACCTTCAATACCAAGAAGTTACACATCCCCAAAATTCATATATGGATCAAGGTCAAGAACTCTTGATCTAGTTGGTGTTTTCCTGACCAAGAGCCTTTGTAGTGATGTGCTGGATACTCTGGAATCCAGCCATTCCTCAAATAAAGAAATTAAAAAAAAAAAGAAAGATTTTGCTTCTACTTACCTCCCATCAGAAGATCTAGACTTTGAATGGACTCTACAGTTTCTATGAAAACATAGAAGTCCTGCATTAGAAGGACCAGTGGCATGCACTGTAGAGCTTTAAGGAGAAGAAGTTGTGGACACATTGGAAAGATAGGTAGACTTGGGAAAAGACGAGGGGTCAGAGACAGTCAACTTGTTACACTTCAGTAAAGAGTGGGTGACTTGGATTTGGGTCTGTACTTTTAGATATGGCTGCAAAACCCACCTCCATATGACCCCTCTTGCGCTGTCCTGGCTTACCTTGTTCTTTCTTTTTGTTAGAACAGGTGTTAGTTTATTATCTACATTTGTTCTGCTTTTTAAAATTTTTCTCTCATTGTCTTCTGGGTGTCAGTGTCAAGATTCCCTGAATTTATTGTGCTATTCTTAAAGGCAAGAGGCTAGGATTTTTTATTTGTTTGTTTGTTTTTTAAGTTTTTTATATATATATATATTTTAGTTTTCCAGCATGGGACTTGAAGTTTTATTTTTTTTTTAGTTCTCTAGTGTGGCACTTGAACTCAAGATTCCAACAATCTTGAGATCAGGAGTTGCATGCTTTTCTGACTGAGCCAGCCAGGCACCCCCAGGGGCTACTATTTTATACTGTCTTGTATACTCACTATTGTCTTTGTGCCTCACCTCCCCTTCCCTGGTTTCCCCTCTACACCCAACTTCCCAGACATACCAGACCCTTGTTCTGCCTGTGGCCTCTGTATGCTGGTCCATGCTGTTCTCTTGTTCTCTCTTCCCCCTCCCACTCTACCTGGTTAATTTTTGGTCATTCTTGAAGAGTCAGGGCAGTGTTACCACCTCTGAGGAATCTCCTGGAACCTCCCCAACCTCAACATGGCACTCGTGGCTGTCTCTTGTGTTACTATGGCACTTGATGCTTCGAAGTGTGTGACTGGGTCTCACTGGATTATAATTGTTTGCATCCCTGTTGGTCTACTTGAAGAGTCCATGAGCAGTAACACAGCCCGGGCACTCACTGTCTGAGAGTAAATTTGCTTGACAGACAAATGGTGGGTCCTCAGTAAGCAAGTACTTACTGGTTGACGGTAACTACAAGGTAGGAAGAAGGGAAATAGGACAATAAAAGAGAAGGAAATTGATGAGTTTCAAGTAAATTTATTTTCTAAGTATTTTCTAAGACCATCCCGTCAACATTTCTCTTTTTTTGACTTAGTGGTAATTATAAAAAGAAATGTGTTAGATCAAATAGCATGCAGATGAGGCTGTGCTCTCCTGTTGAATGAACATCCTTGGGGCAATGTCGGCCCTTTTCTCCACAGACACTCCCCACACAAGGGCTCCCATGTCCTGGCGCCCTGGTGATGTTGCTATAAACTAAAGTGGTACAGCTTCCTAAAGGAGACAGGAGGTGAGATTTGGGAATCAGTTTTCCAGAAGTGATAGCTATGGGGTGGTGATTTGTTCACTATCAGTGGCAGGTGGCCCAAGCACTGGCACGACTACTGGGATGACTACTAGGGCTGGCTGTGCATGGGTCTCCCTACTTGAATCTACTTGGCTTCAAAGGGACAGAATCTAGGACCAGCTCACGTGATATTCTAACATCGGCATTACCAGACTACCACCAGGATCAGATGAATACAAAGCCCTAGTGTCAGTTTACAAACAGGTGGGCTTGGGTGTGTATCTTGATACTCCCAGTGTCCTCCCAGGTCAAAGGCTGGTGTCTAAATGCATCGGCTCTGGATTAGCTGGTTTCAATCCCAGCCCCAAGCCATACTAGCTTAACAACTCTGTGAATCAGTTTCCCCCTCCGTAAGTTATGGCTAACAATAGTCTGTACTTCATAGGCTTTTTGTGAGACTTAAATGCACCATATAAAGAACGATGCCACGTCAAAAGAACACTCAATAAATGTTTATTACTATGAATGCTGTGTAAACTTGCATTTGGTACCTCTAGAGGCCCGCTTCTTAGCAGGACACTATAGTAGCAAATGCAGTGGACAGAGGGTATCCTGATAGAGCACCGCAGCTATGCCAGTTGGCTGCTGAACCCACAAGCGGGTGAATACTAGACACACAGACCTTTAGGAACGCGCCGCTCCGAGGGTCTCTTCTCCGAGGGTCTCTTCTCCGAGGGTCTCTTCTGCCTTCCGGGGCATCCTTCACAGGACTGGCACCCTTCGGGACAGGTGTAGAAGACTTCTAACCATTGACGCCCTCCTAATTAAGGAATTGCAACATAAAGAGATAGATATACAGCATCGAAACACCGTGGCTACCATTACTGCTAATAATAAAGCAGCTGTTGCCCTTTACTGACTGAATATCGTGCTAGGCAGTAAATATTCATATTTATCTATGGTATTTTTTTTTTTTTTTTTTTTTTTTTTTTTTTTTTTTTTTTTTTTTTTTTTATCTATGGTATTTTTAATTTCCTCAGGAAGAATAGAGATGAGGAATTTGAGGGTCAGAGAAACAATAAAACCTCCGCGACAACACACAGTACGTGGTGGAACTGGGATGTGACCCCAGATCTGCCTGCCCCCGCACCGTAACACGTTGTCTTCGCCATGGGGCCATTTCTTACTGGGATCAATTATAGCTCTCAGGGATTTAAAAATTGGCCACGATATTCATTGCGTGGCTTTTAATTAATATAAAAGTGTAGCTTCCATTTAATTATTGTTCTTTTTGCTTCTGATGATCAAAGGGAACAGAGAGACCTGACATACACCTCACTGGCCTTTTCCAAAACATAATCCAAGGCTGTGCTTCCTGCTCACAGCCTGACTCAGTGGTGAATCAAGGGGCTGAGCCAGCCTGTGTGTCCTTTACGTTTGTGCCACCAGCTTTATCGCTTGTCTTCTAGCCTCTCTGCCCCCCACTGCTCTCTCGTAAGAGTCCTGACACCCACAGCCTCCACCGTCTCCTCCTCCATTATGTTTCTCAGGCCCAGGGCAGCCCACCAAGCCCCGGCTGCCGTCCTGGTGACTCAGATGCCCTTTAAACAGCTCAGGGGAAAGGTCGTGAAATTGTCAACATGGGGGCGTCGTGAACTTGGCTCTGGAGCTCGGTTAGGAGTCTGGGTTCTTTTCTAAACCAGACTGGAGTGTGACTTCCTGAAGGTCCTTTGACCTGGTTTCTAAGGTCCTTCCGGGCCGTCCTTGTATGTTCACATTTCTTTTCGACCTTAGTGTAGAACTTTGGGGGATCTCTCAAGCTGCCTTCTGTTCCTCCAGTCTTTTGCAGCCTTTCAATGGGTTAATATACTGACCAATTGACCTAGTTACTTCTGCTAAGTTCCTGATTCTTAGCAGTTATTCCGCTCCTTTAAGGAGCCAGTGCAGAAGCCGAGTCATTTTCAGGCACAAGGGAGAGATGACCGGGCTTTCCATTTCTGAGGTCTGATGCTAGAGCTCCACTCCTGTGTGTTGGTCCCGGGAGGCAGCTGTATGGTCAGGTGTGAAGCAGCTGGTGGACTAAGACAAGCCTGAGGTGGCCTGGGATGACAATGGGCTTTGAAGTCACTTGGGCCATTTGCAGTTGTATGCATCTTTGGGAAGGTAACTAATAGCTCAGAGCCCATTTCTTCATGGAGTTTTTATGAGGATTAAAAAAGGTAACACACACCAGGCATTTGGCATAGTCCTTGATCTGTATCAATGCCTAATAAATGTCAAATACCTTCCCTCTTCTTCTATACTCTTCCAGTGTTCAAGTTCCATGCTGTATTAATAACAACAGAAAGCATGCAGTTATATGTTCTTTACAACTTGGGAAGGGCTTTTATGTGTGCGACCTCCTACAGTCCTCACCAGAACCTGGTATAGAGATGTAGGAGGAAGGGCAAAGTTAGTTACACTGTACAGCTAAAGAAACAGATTCTCAACCCAGATCTGACTTCAAGTCAGTGCTCCATTCTTTGTGTAACAGCCAGTTGATGTATACTTACTGATCATCTGCTGTATGTTCAACTCTGAGCTTAGTACTATGCAGAGGGGTTGGAGGACATGGTCCTTCTCCCCAGGAGATCTTGGGTGACTTAGGTGGGGTGGTGATAGGCAGAAGATATGTGAAACAAGAAATATTTATGTATGCAAGGCTGTGAAAGTACAGTACATAGTGTTTACTTTTTAAAATGTGATTCCTTTTTCCTGACACTTTTTTCATAAGGTTCTTAAGAGAAGCAGAATTTGAAAGTGAGGCTTGATTCAGCTCAAGTCATAATCGGAAAAAAAAAACAAACAACAATAAAAAAAACTCCCACTGTGTGTTTCTAGGGCAGAGCAGGGTTTCTAGCCTTGATACATTTTTTTTGTTGTTGGATAGAGTTCATCTTCATTAAGGAGGTCGTATGAAACATTCAGGGTGGTGGGCACAATATTCCTCTCTGTTTATACCTCTGACCCAAAATATTAAGTACCAAAAATCAGTTTGTAGTCCAGAAATCTGGTGCTGTCATTAATACCATTTTCTCCCAGTTCCAGAAGTGGCAACTCTAACCCTGCCCTGTCATCTGGCCTTCCCTCTGCTTCACTAGCTCCTTCCCACAGGTACCAGCCCCATCCCTGTATCTTCCCAAGTGTCTTTAATTCTTCTTTCATTCTCTGAGTCCCAGCAGGAACCTCTCAAGTGATCTTTATTCTTCTCTTCATTCATTCATTCAACAAGTATCTTTTGAGCACTCCTTTGAGCCAGGCACTGTTCTGGGTGCTGCCACCATATGTAAAACAGACATGGTCTTTGCCTGAGGGAACATAAAGTCTAGTGTGAGGGATGGACATTAAAAGAATAACTCTAGGAATAATGTGCACTATGATAAAGGAAATACAAGGGCCAGGAGACAGTGTGGAGCTAATGTCAGGGTTTAGGAAAGACTTCTCTGAGGATGTGGAAGGAAAGCTGAAATCTGAAGGAGGAGTAGGTGTCAGCGAGGTCACCAAGGTGGATGAGTCAGTGAGCGTGTGGGTGTGGCATGGTGTTGGGGAGTGCCGAGGGGCAACATTGAGTGTTTTCAGGAGGAGAGAAAGCATGTTTCAATACTAGAATTGAGGAATGGAAGGAAATCCAGAATGGCTGGAGTGGAGAGAGGAAGAGAAAAAGTGGCAGGAAATGAGTTTGGGGCCAGGCTGTGGTGTATCTTCTAAAACCATTTTAATGACATGGAACATCCTTGGAACAATAGTAACCAGGGCATGACATGCATGACCCAATTCACATTTTTAAAAGATCTCTCTGGAAGCAGAGTGGATGAAGAATGGATGGAGGGACCCAAGAGTGAATGCAGGATACTATCAGTCAGATGACACTTAAGATTGTCATTGTGGGGATGTTGGTGACCTTTCTTGGGTTGTTGGCAGGGGGATGGAAAGCAGTGCACAGAATTAAGAAGCATGCAAAAGCACAAGTGAGTGGTCATGGTGACTTACTGAATGTAAGGAATCAGGGATAGAAGGGTCAGGAACAACTGGAAGTTCCTATGCTTGGGTGCCTCTTGGATGGTGGCACTGTTCACTACTACTGGTTGCATAGGAGAAGTGAGAAGTAGATACACTCCAGCTTTGTCTGTGTGGGAGACATTGGGTTGAGGTACCCCGAGAACAGGTGTCCCTCTTCCTACCACTCCCCCTCCCCAGTTCCTTCTACACACAGATTAGTGGCCCTCAAACTCCATCTTGACCACATCATCCCCTTTTAGGGACCTTTCAATGAACCACTGTTTGTAGAACTGTGGTCATCCTCTTTGCCCTCCATTGTCCAAAGCTTGTCTCTCATGAGCCCCCCTCTATAAAGTTCATTGGGTTCCTCCACAGCTCCCATGCATTATCCTCCACGTTACTCATATGTCTTCCAATTCCTAATTCAGTCTCCTCAGACATACTCCTTCCAGCTCTCCCAGACTATTTACTTCAAGCTTTTTATTCTTGCTATTCATTTTGGAACACTCTACCCAACATCCCTGCTATTTTCTCCTTTTATGGATTCTGTTTTTCTTATTTACTTAGGAAATCCAAATCAGAAATTATAATGTGCCTCATGCCTACCTCCTTCCACAGTGCTCTGTGCATAGTTATCCTCCAAATATATAAGGGCATGGACATACAAAGGGCAGGTCTATGGAGTGAAAGATGGAGCAGGTTGATAGAGAAGAGAAGGTTGATAGAAGATATGTAGATGTGGACATAGTTATAGATGTGGACATAGTTATAGATACATATTGCTGTATCTATACACATGGACACATACATCCAAGGATAAGGGGTTAATCATTTATTTGGTGTATAATAACAGAGAGAGAAAACATAAAGTTTGAAACGGGGAGATGACACATGGAATGTAGTAATTTATAAAAATTAATCTGGCTCTTCCATATGGGTAGGTTTGAAGGGGAAAACAATTGCTAGTGATTAATGAGTTCTTTTTATCCACCAGGCTCTCTGCTGAGCATTTCACATGGATGAACCACCCTATGAGAGTGGTACTATCATCATCCTCATTTTACAGAGCACGAGTTCAAAGTTAGAGAAGGTAAACTATTCATTGGTGGAGCCAAGATGCAAAATTAGGCTGCCTAACTGAAAAGCCCATTCTCTTAACCACTACACTACAGTGTCTTCTGGAAGAAGAGGAAAAAGAGAGGAGTCCAAGTGTGTGCTGGGAATGGAGAGTGCTTTTCAAACTGATTCTGGGATCGCTAGGGTTCTAGGAAGAGTCTCTGAGCCTGCAGTGAAGAGGAGCCTTCCCCTTCAGCCAAAGCATCCCCACTGGCATCTGTCTTAACATTGGGGATCTAAGCAGGATTTGAAGAAAGGATCCCTTGCTTAAAAAAAAAAAAAAAAGTTGAAAATCACTAGTATTTCAATTGTTTGGCTTGTCAAGGGAGCTAAAGAACTGGTACCAGGCACTGCCTAAGATCCTATAAGCCTGTCAAAGCCTTCCTGAATGAAAGGAAAGGATATTTATTATTCCCAAAGAAATGAATCCACTAGCTCTAACTTTTAAATTAAGGCATTTTTAAAAAACTTAAATCAGCAACAGAAGTTGTTTACTTGTTTTTGAAACTCTTGGGAAAGAAAATTTCTTTTTGGCTCTTTTGACAAATTATAAGTCAACTAATTAAATAGGAGTATTTTTTGAGTCTTACAACTGCCTGTGAAGTAGGTATGGCCAGCCATTAGTTAGCCAATTTTGCCAAGCCAATACTAGACACAGAAAGGCCAGGCAGTTTGCTCAAACTCGTTGCTTATTCACTGCTCTAATTCCTGTGCCTAGCACGTAGTAGTTGCCCAACAAGTGTTTGGTGAATTCACTGAACACAGAAGTGAGTGACAGAGTTGGAATCCAAGCCCTTCAAAATTGAGACTTGGGGCCCCTGTTAAGTGTCTGACTCTTGATTTCAGCTCAGGTCATGATCTTAGGATCATGGGATCCAGCCCCATGTTAGGCTCCGTGCTGGTCTTGGAGCCTGCTTAAGATTCTCTTTCTCTCTCCCTCTGCCCGTCCCCACCACCTCCCAACCCCACTCTTGCGCTCTGTCTCTCTCTAAAAAACAAAACAAAACAAAAATTGAGTCTAGTTTTATTATCCCACCCTGTCTAAAGTATGACAAGAGTCTAGTCTATGGGAAGTTACCACTGTGAGTATAAATATAACAGTGGAAATCAATTAATATTTTGTGTTTCATCTATCAATTTAATATCTAGAATGCCCCTTTTTGGGGACACCTGGGGGGCTCTGTTGGTTAACTGTCCAACTCTTAATTTTGGCTCAGGTCATGATCTCAGCAGGGTCGTGGGATGGAGCCCTGTGTCAGGCTCTGTACTCAGCATGGAGACTGTTTGTCTCTCTCTCTCTGTTCCTTCTCTCCCTTGGTCACGTTTCTCTCTTCATCTCTAAAATAAATAAATAAAATCTTAAATTAAAAAAACAATAACAATGCTCTCTCCTTCTGTCTCACGAGCTTGACAAATCTCCCCCTACACTTCCTCACTCTTCTGCATTTCAGGTTGGAATCTGTACAATCTCCTAGACAATGTGTCTGCCAGATATTAACTCTTACTGCTGCCACCTATAACAATGAAATGTTTCTTTGATTATAAACCATGATGCAATTTATAGAGTGAACTTTATCTTGATTTGGGGGAAAGAGGCTACTTATTACAAAATATTCAATGCATTTTTAGAAAGAAAAATTAAGATGTTATATATGAGTTCTATGAGGCTATAGAATGGATTCATTCTTTTTGCTAGTCACTTGAAATTATTACATTTTAGTATGCCTGTTAGGAATAAGCATAGCATTTGACTGTAAAAATGTTTGGAGAAGAGAATAAAGATCCATGGCAGGATTTGGACATGGTCTCTATTTGTTTTCTGGTCTGTCTGGCTTTAAGGAGCGTGAGCTGGCAGGCTCATGAGCTGGCTACACTACCTCACGCTCTGGAAATCTCAAATTCCAAAATGTATGTCAGGCCAGTTGGGCAGTCTCCAGCCATCTAGAGAACACCTCTCAACTGGCGACTCCCCATAAAAAATCTATGCTAATCTCTGCTGAAAACATTCTCAGGATAACTAATTACTTTTAAAATGCCATGTTACCATGGTACATGAAACATATGGGTGGAGGGTCATGTAGTTGGGATTCAAATTAAGTCTCCAGGTTGTAAGTTTTCATTTTCTTATTGTTTTTAGTTTGTGCTTAATTTGAAACACAATGAGAAAACCATCCTACCGGGCTTGGCTTGCTTACTCTTTTGCCTTTCCTCCTCCTGGTAGTTTTGCCTTCTACCTCCTAAATTCCTACTGGTGTTCTGTTTTAAAGGCAGGGTGGGGATTGTTTGAAAGCTTTCACATGGGAAGGGACACTGGATCTGATCCCTGTGAAATGCCACTGACCACAGGAAACATGAACCACAGGTGATCCAAGAGCCACAACCACAACAAACAGAGAAAACCAAACAAAAACTCTACCTCAATACCCAGTGTAGCTGTTTTAGTTATAGGCGATCCAAGGATCATTTTTCTAAAAGTAGAGATAGGTGAATATTCACCATCATTCGTATACACACATACAGAATTTAATCTTAGTTTTATACTTTGGCTATTAAGGAAAGGCATCTAGAGGGTTGTAGAAGAAAAGAAGGAGGGAAGCATAACTGAAGAAGAGGTGAAAGAGGTAAAAGGAAAAAGGAAAGGGTAGGATTGGATGATGAAGCTAAGATTTATTGGCCATCTACTCTATGTCCCTTGCTAAATATAGGCAGGCTGGGCATCTTATTGGAGGGGGAAGGACTACCAAGACTCGGGGTGGGGAGATGAGCTTAACCAGTGGAGAGAAGGGAAGAACTTGAGAGGGGAAGAGAGCTACCTGGAGGAACCAGTAGTCTCTGGAAGTTCCAAGTCGTGTAATCCACTCTTTAGATCTACTGAGTGTCCCACTCTGGGTAACCGAGTGGCTGGATTTCATGATTGCTGGATTTCAAATGCAGAAGTTATTTATGGTGTGTGTGTTTTATGGATGTTTTGTTTTTCTTTTGCTCTTGGGATACTCAGGGTTTTGCTTCTTGGTGTTCTGGAAGTTTGATGTGGCTTTCCCTGTAGTTGTCAGTTAATTCACCAACTGGGACCTGAAGCCGATAGGCACCTCATCCCTCCCGAGTCTGAAGTTTAGATGTGAGTAAGGAGTACAATGACTCATAACCCTCTGCCTCCCATCCGTAAAAGTCAAATTCTCTCGATTTGCTGGCTTTTTTGTTTTAAAACACTTCTTATTTCCTTCAAGATGGTTTTCATTGTTGACCTAGAACTATTCAATTTCTGTGACTTTGAAAAAAGAAAAAGAACGGATCTTTCCTTTTCTTCAGTCTTCAGAATTATGATATGTTCTAAGGATTAATGAATTAATTGCTTTAAAATCGTATTATGATACTATTATACTTAGGCTTAACTTATTATTATATTTTCTCATTCATTTCTCATGAATAGAGCTTTAAATTCCTCATGGGAAATTTTGGGTACAATTAGTAGAGATTCCAGAACATAATGCAACCATAAATGTTTCTTTTCAATATTTATATGCTACTTAGTGCCTTGTAAAACAATTCCTAAAATCACTGGGTCTCTCCAATTATCTTTACCTTTCAAGTAATCTCTTTCCTATTTATATTTGATTGAATTATGAGATTTTACTATTTGCCAGGGACTAAACTGGATGCTGGGGATATAATAATTAATAAGCTATTAGGGATTCCTGGGTGGCTCAGATGGTTAAGCATCTGACTCTTGATTTCGGCTCAAGTCATGATCTCAGAGTCCTGAGATCTCAGCCCTACTTTGGGCTCTGCTGTGTGTGGAGCCAGCTTAAAGACTCTTCCCTCTCCTTGTGTCCTTCCCTCCTGTTCACACCTTTTCTCTAAAACAAACAAACAAACAAAGAGCTGTGATCCTTGCCCTCAAAGAATTCCTGTGGTCTTTTTTGTTGTCATTGCTTGTTTGTTTGTTTTGCTTATGAGATAATTAATGATCAACTCTGAATTTGTCAACCTCAGAAAATATCAGGTTAATATTTTCATTAACAATCATTTTGCTGCCATATCTTTTTCTTCTATAAAAATCCCTTCCTCTTATCTAAATTGACATTACCGACTTGGAATAAAAATAATCCAGACTAGAATCAAAGGAAAATTAATCCTTTTCTCTGGTCAGTGCTGTGATCAGCTGAATGCACTGGTCACCTGCCAATCATACAAAGTTCTAGCCAACGTATTCCTTTATTATGTCATATTTCTAAAACCTTGTTTTCCTATAAGCATGAGCTTTAACTTTTTCAGCATTTCTGAAATTCTCTCACACACAGTATCACAGGTTTTGCTGGGTAAAACCACTGAGCAACAATTTATAAAGAGAATTATATTTATCTTGTTTTTGCTTCACATTGTGAAGAGAGTCTGGGCTGCCAGAGTTTTAAGACAAGGGGAAAAAAAGTGATTTTGTGGGCAAATTAAAACGGTGATAGCAAAGGAGTTATGCATATAACCTTTTTCTGTGTATCTCCATTAAAAATCATTTATTTGAGAAGATGGTTAGGAAGAAAAAAAATGAAAAAAGTATTTTAAAATTCTTATGAAACAAAGGTGTTAATGGCAGTGCCAGAATTCATAACTGGATGCAATTTCAAAAAAGTATTTATTCAGATATGAAGTCAAAGGCAAATATATATTTTTTTAAGATTTTATTTATTTATTTGAAAGAGCATGCTTACATGGGGAGGAGGAGCAGAGACAGAGGGAGAAGTAGACTCTGCTGAGCAGGGAGACCTTTGGACTTGGGAGGTGTGGAGGAGCTTTATTCCAAGACCCTAAGATCAGGACCTGAGCCTAAAGCAGATGCTTAACCACTGAGCCATCCAGGTGCCCCAAGGGGAAATAACTTAACATACGAATACTGTATACTAAGGAACAATACATTTTATATAGGCTCTAGTGAAAGAATGTATAGTCTTCTTTTTTCCTGCTAAGTATCCAGGGAAAATATCGTGGGACCTTGCTTTGAGGATGTTTTAGGGATCCACTTGGGTTTTATTTTTCAGCTGAGTCCGACCTAACACCAGGCCTTTCAGGCAGACATTAGTAAAAGCCATGTGGCCTCTATCAGGACATTTTCACATCTCCCTGCATGGTACACAGAGCACTTCCCTGGTATAAGTCATATACTTACTTTCCCAGCTCATCACAGTCAGAAACCCCTTCTGCCCAGCTCTATCCATGCTGATTACGGTGAGGAGGATGCCAAGACATCCAGGAACACTTTGGGAAGTACGGGTCCCCCTGGAGTAGGTTTTATTATGGGACAGACACTGAGGGAAATCTATTTCATTGCATTTCCACAAGCATCCTGGAGGCGGATTCGATGATCCTCATTTGTTCACATGGGGAGTGTGGTTGACAAGGCGAGGGGCCTGTCCAAAGATGCCATGGCTGTGACAGGACTCCTGGAGTGTGCCATTGACTGTCATACCATCTTACTCTCCTAAAAAAAACCGTCAGCCCTCTACAGAAGCTAGAACTGTTTTAACCTTTTCAGTTCACTGGATCCTCTTGTTAGTTAAGGTGTGTTTGATGAACTCTGAGATGATGATCTGTATGGCCCTAACACATCTCCTGTCTGGTTAATATCGACACAAGGAACTGTTCAAATCCAATCCATATTCTGGTAGTAGCTCTCCTTCAGAATGCACGGGGCAGCTAAAATTGAGAAATTAATGATCTGTGTGGCAGAGGTACCAGTCCCAGAGACCCCTCACCCTCTGCTTCAGGCACAAATACTGCAACAGTAGGGCCATTCTAGAGTCTGCCCTAGCAAATGTGACCTCAGGTGTCTGATCCTCCCATGTCTGATGCTTGGGCTCTAGGGCAACCTTATAGATACCCACCATCTTCTCTCAAAGAGCAGATATGCCACTGTGATCCCATGGGTGGGCCTGGCAGTGGTGACAGACATCCTGGAGAGGTGAGGCCATTGCGTGGAACAACTTACCTTTCTCTTAGATACAAGAGTTTAGCTCAGGAAGGGTGGCCACTGCTGGGAAAATCTAGCAGTCTCTATAGATCTCTGTTCTAAAATTTGAAACCACTGATGATTTTTCAAAAGTTAAATTTGAGGGGCAGCCCGGTGGCTCAGCGGTTTAGCACCGCCTTCGGCCCAGGGCATGATCCTGGAGACCCGGGATCGAGTCTCACGTCAGGCTCCCTGCATAGAGCCTGCTTCTCCCTCTGCCTGTGTCTCTGCCTCTCTCTCTCTCTCTCTCTCTCTCGAATAAATAAATAAAAATCTTAAAAAAAAAGTTAAATTTGAAAAATTTTATCAATTCTTATATCTCCCCATTGGCAGATTATGAATCAATGTCTTTGTTAATTGTAAAAAAAAAAAAAAAAAATGGTTTTTTAAATTTCTAAAAAAAAAAAAAAAAGACATAGCACTTTTGTGTGAACTATACACAAAATACACTTCTTCTTTTCACTACCTCCTCTACCCACCCCCTCCGGACCCCATCAGCAATTTATGGCCTATTTCCTAGAGGTTGGTTTATTGCCACATTAGGGTCTTCACTGCACCTTCTGTGCCCGGATGCAACCACAATGGCCCCCCTAGAATGTCCCCACAGTGCTAATTTTTTTCTATAGATCTGTCCAAGAGCGATCTGAGGGATTGGGAAGGGCTTAGGTCCTTCAAGAAATGGTCTGTTTTGGTATGCTTGAGTGGTTCAGTGGTTGAGCCTCTGCCTTTGGCTCAGGACGTGATCCTGGGGTCCTGGGATCCAGGCCCGCATCAGGCTTCCTTCCTGCAGGGAGCCTGCTTCTCCCTCTGCCTATGTCTCTGCCTTTCTCTTTGTCTCTCATGAATAAATAAATAAAATCTTTAAAAAAAAAAAAAGAAAAGAAATGGTCTGTTTTAAGGAAGGGATATCCACCCTTCCTATTTCAGGTTTAGAAGGAAAAAAGGGGAAAAAGGAAACAAGTATTTAGATTACTTTGGGGATACTCTCCATTTTTGTTAGGCACAAAATCAATAATTCCCTTTCAAATGGCTACTGACTGGACAAAAACATTGTGTATACTCAGGCTGAGTGTACCTCTGTTTTGTCAAATTCTTTTGTCTTCTGTGCTCTTTCATTATCTCCTCTAAAGAGGCAGATCACAGATCACAGATTAGTTTTAAAAGAAGTAACAATGTCTTGATTTCTGTAGAGTAATTTTATCACTGTACTGCCTATTGGTGCCTTTCAGTTATTATTGCTGGTTTCTATAGCATGTAATTTGCATCTGAAGGTAGCTTACAGACAGGTAAGGAAATTGCAGGGCACCCATCCAGTTTTGTCATAGTAAACCAAACTCTATTAGGGGAGCTGGGACCATGTACTGGGTCAGTAGCTCTCTGTGAACTCTGAAAATAGCATCTGGAGAAGACAAGAAAGGAGAAGCATATGGGGGCAGATGTCTACCAAGGCAGAGGAAGCGGAATGACAGGTGGTACAGGGCAGCAGTGTTCCCAGAGAGGAAGGTGCTGGTTGCTGGAAGTTTCTCCATGTGGAGCTGTGGATGCAAGCTTGTTTCTGGTGGGAATGGGCAATTCTCATTCCCAGAGGGGATTTTGTTTTCTTTTAAGGAGTACTAAAGTTCTTGAAGTTAAAGAGCAGACTAGTTTTCACCCAAAATGCCTCGTTGCCCTCTGAATCTCTCAGTACTCACCTCCTTCCTTACCCTGGATTTTGAAATCTCTGCCAGATGCCTTCCTATAAAGCCTTTAGCATCCTTAACCTTTGAGGAAAAATAAATAAATAACAATAACAATTAATAGCTGGAGTTAATTGAAGGTTTACAGTGTGTCAGGCATTGCTTCATTATACACATGATCTCATAAAACCCACCCCAAATGCTGTACGTTGGTATTATCCTGCTTTGCAGATGAGGAAATCTTAGAGAAGCAGGTAAGTTGCTTGAGGTCACACAATGGAGAGCCAGGTTTCCCCACAGGCCTGCCTGACTCCAGAGCTCATGCTTTTAACATGTGGGGAGCAAGGGCAGGGGGAGGGGTATGGCTTTCACAGATATTGTGTCTTCAGTTTCATATGCAAATATTCACTTCTAATACCCTCTTTGGACAGAGATGAGGTTGACAGTATTAAAAAAAAATCAAGGATACCTGGGTGGTTCAGTGGTTGAGCATCTGCCTTTGGCTTAGGACGGTCACGAGGTCCTGGGATCGAGTCCCATATCCAGCTCCCCACAGGGAGCCTACTTCGCCCTCTTCCTGTTTCTCTGCCTCTCTTGCGTGTCTCTCATGAATAAATTAGTAAAATCTGAAAAAAAAAATGCAACTGAGTAAATTTGAAGTTCTAATTTGCTTTATTCACAAACTGAGCAGCATCCTATCTAGCAAGGAGAAGGAAGCTCTGAGGAATTATACAAAATGGAAGGTTTTTATAGGAAGGAGGGTGGGGCAAAGAGTTATTAGTAAAAGGCCTTATTTCAGGCAAGGTCAGTTTTCCTCAGGAGGAAGAGCAGGGGGTCTTATCCTGCAGATTACCTCATCTTTTGAGGCATGGAGAGGGCTCTATGGCACGTTACCACACTGAGGCTAATCCGAAAATTTCTTCTGACTGACAGTTAAGGTGACATTTCTGGGGGGAAAGTTGGAAATGCTATTAGTATTAAGCCCCAGTTGGGTGCCTTGGCCTAAATGACACCATTTTGAGCCTATGGTTTTCTTTTTAACCAGAAGCTATAGGTTTAAATAGGAGCAGTAGCATTCATGAGTTTGTATTCCAGCCCCCCCTCCATGAGGCCAGTCTTGGCAGGACAGCTAGCAGCAGAGGCTCAGACCCAGGAGATGCCGGCAGCCAGGTTGTCCATCCCTTGATCTCATTTCCTTTCCTATAGCATAAAATAGCCGCTACTGTATGATAGTGAAAATGTGTTGCCTCGTGCTGACACAATAGAGCATTTATATTAGGAATGTTCATAACAACTTAGGAGCCCCAGTCTCTGTTTGCTGAGATATCTATGCAAACTTCTGTAAACAGGTTCCTTTTTCCTTCAAATACTTTGAAGAGGTAATGTATTTTTTACTGCGAAAGCTTTAGGGTTTCTTGTTCAAGAAAATCTGTGCGTCTGAGTATCTATCTCTCAGCACAAAGTTGTAAGAAAAAAAAAGCCCTTTCTTTGCTAACTCAACAATAGGAATTGATTACTTACATCATGCCCCCACAAATTATATGACCACAAGAAAGGACAAATTGAGAAGCCTATTGTCTAACCTAGTTTATAATTAGCATAATCCATATTCTTTTTCTTTGTCCTTCACCCAACATTTTCTCCTGCCTGATTTGAATAATAAAATGGCCTGTCTTGTTTGGATGATAAGAAATTTCTTATCTTCTCCTGAGAAATGATAGATAGTATTGGCTGCGATTTCCTAATTCCTATGCCTTATTCAAAATGTCTTAGATCTTTTATACTAATACCTATAACACATTTTATTTCCTTCCATAATTTATCTGTTCTGTATTCTCCATCTCCTACTAATTCAGACCTCATCAGGAAAAGAGAAACAAAGCTTATTCTAACCATTATTCTTTCTTGAGTTGTATTAGAATGTCAACACAGTTCTATTTTAAGATCCTAAGCTCAAAAGCTCATTTTTAAGGGTGAGAATCTGTCTAGACTACAATCTCAAAGCAGCCCTAGAATGTCGGGAAAAAATTTAATGTTCTTAGAAATGTTATTTTTAAACTTAAAAGATAATTTAAATAATAATATTAATTATTAAACCTGATAACTCCTACCTCTAAATAGGTGATCACTAAAACTTTGTTTTTAGGCTATTCTTTTGAAGATTTAAAACAAAATTGTTTTTCTGGAGAAATGACATTAAAAGTAATGATAAAGGTTTCAGGCTAATTCACAAAAGGCTGTTTAACCTACACTGACCCTGGGCCCTGGTTTCCTCTGAGCCCTGGCCTGCGGGGGACCTGGGGCAAGGGGCGAGGCAAAAGTCTTTCTGGTGTCCACAAAACCTCCCCATACACCCTAGTTTAGGCTTCTGTGACTTCCCTCTTTGATCATTCTTCAGGCCATTGCCAAATCAATCTTTCCTACAGCCCAGACCTGGTTATGTCACTATCTACTAAAAAAATCTTCCCAAGGACAACAGTACTGAGACAGGACTTCAGAGTCCTGCACATTCTGCTCTCCACCCACACTTCTAGACTTTATCAGTAATTTCCATCCCGCAACTAGCACATGCTCTATGCTCATATCAAACTGAGAGCCACCCTCAGTTTGCCAGGTAGAATTCAGGGTTTCATTCTTGTCCTTCAATTCTGCCTCTTGCTCATTCCTGTCCTTCAAAATTTAGCACAAATGCAGCATCTGTGAAGTCTTTCCAAACCTTGAAGTCAGAAGTAGTCATTCTGTCCTCAGAAATCTCTTAGCCCTTTAAATGTATTTCTTATGCACTGCTTTCATTCAATTTTATAATTATTCAACAAACAGCACAAGATTTTGCTGTTACTGTTATTCCTTGATTTTTAAAAGTGCTTTATTTGACCAACTAATAAAATGAAAAGGAGAAAACATCTGCTTCCTGAATTTACTCCAGTGACTTTGTCTATCATGAATTCTACTTATGAAGGTGAAGATAGGAATTCATGCTGTGTGGTTGCAATGGTGATTCTGTTTTCTCTGGACCATTAGGTAATTGGGTTGAGTGGAATGGTCCTAGAAGCTAGCAATGATGGTGGCTTAGGATGGAAAAGAACAATGAAACACATTTGTGTGTATTTGTTTCAATTTTTAGGTAAAAGTACTCTCTGGGAGAGTTAAACCTCATTTGCGCTGTGCTTTATTCAGTTAGTCAAATGATACTTTGCTGGAATTTGTAATGGGAAGTGGGACTTCTGACTGGGATAGGTATCAGTTAGGAAATCTCGCCATTGACAGGCTTCAAGACAAGAGAATGAATGAGCTCACCTAAGTGGAAAATCCAGATGGCCCTCAGGATAGATTTGAGCCAGAGGTTTATGAGGTCTCAGGATTATGGCTTGATTTCTTTGAAAAGCTTTTGATTTTGTTGTCCTCTGTATTCCATCTTTTACCTCATGGGAATAAGATGACCACCCAGAGGTCCCAGGGCTTTTGCAGGTTCCCAGCTCTGGTGAAGGAAGAAGAAGGGGGGAAGCTTCTCTTTCATCAGCTATTGAACAGAATCCCCGAGCTTCTCTCTGATTGCACTAAATTATATTACATGTCTACCTCCACGGTATGCAGGAAGAAAATGATGATTGGCTTCGGCTAATCAAGGCCTGCACCTGGATTGGGGGTGGGGGGTGGTATTGATCCTCCACAAACAATACAGATACTGATGTGGTGAGGACAGTGTCTGTCCACCCTAGGCTGGCTTGGAGGCCAGAACTGTCTCAGGGCAGCATGAAGTCATTGTACCTATGAATTCCCCAACAGGAACAGGACAAGGCAGGGAGTAAGCAAGGGGCTCATTTATCTTTAACAACCTCTGTTCTGCTCTGTGCCAGGCACTAGTCTAGGTGCTGGAGTTGTGAGGTGAAAACACAAACCAGGTTCCTACCCTCACAGAACTTACAATCTATTGGAAAGGGAAATAAATGAAGTGAACGAGAGAATTTCAGATTGTAACTCATGCCGTGAAGGAATTGACAGGATGCCTTACAGAGATAGGTGGTGAGGGACTCTAGGAAGGATGCTTAGATTTCAGAAAGAAGATGAGAAGGGCAAAAAACCAAACTTTGCCTCTTTACAGTTTTACTGAGGGCACTGGCTGGCTTCCTGTCCTATGGAGGCTGCCAGTGCCCAAGCAGAGGTGTCCAGATCAATCTGGAAAGGCATAAAGGAAGCTTTTCCCCATCTCAGCTGGTCTTCACAGTTCCTGTTAACCCAGATTAGCCATTCTGGCTCTCTGAGGGTCTCTTCTTTCCTGGCCCACCCTTTCTTTCTAAATGCAGAAGTAGAAGGAGAGCTGAAACCATTGCCCTCACCCAGCCAGTATTCAGACACTTTCTCATTTCCTTTGAACACGCAATGTTCAATAGAGACCCCTGTTGAACAGGACCTTTAGAAGAGTTCTCTACTAGAACTATGCTGATTGACATTTCCTCACTACTGGAATGTTACATGATATTTTGAGCTGCTCGAAATGCTATTTGCAAAGTATTTGTTTTAGGATAGCCATAGTTTTGTTATTTGTTATTTGTACCCTCAGCATGTAGACACACAACTTTAAGCTTTTCAAAAATATATGTAATTGAGAAGTCTTTCTTGGATTTATATGTAACAATAAACATATAAGACCCTGTTTGATATTTGCTTCACTGGTAGTGAAACTAACCATATGAAGAATTCTTGAGATCTGGTATTGGTAGGTTCATCCATAAATTTGAAAGGAGTTATAAATAAATAAATAAATAAATAAATAAATAAATAAATAAATAAATAAAAATTTGAAGGGAGTTTTGTTTTTTTATTTTTGGCAAATGGATCCTAGTGATTTTATGCTTTTGTATGGAAATTATATTGTTTGTGGTTTAGTAGGTTGTTCCAAGACCATATTTGAATCGTTGGTATTTTCTTAGGCCATGTATCAAACTTGGCTTTGGAGGGGGTGGACAGTCTCCTTCTAAAACATTTGTGTGTGAGTGTAGCCTTAACATTTTTTAGACTGAAAATAGTTCTGAGAGCACTAACTACAATATCTTGTTTCTTAGAAAATATTAAAAACTGTTTGTCTGACATTAGCCGTATGGTGACATATAGAATCATTATAATTTGATTTTGCAACTTGACCAAAGCATTCATAAAGTGGATGGCAGTGAAATGGGAATAAACAAGCTAAAGAAAAAAATAATAATCATCATAAAATAAAAAATAAACACACACACACAAAACCAAAAAATAACAACAAAAAACAACCAAAATGAGACATATTAAATGCCAACTAATAGAAAACACATTTGTTTTAAGGTTAGAAAATTTTTCAACAAGTTAAATCAAGGCTTCCATAAGCAGTATTCCTGCCTCTGAGTTAGAATCAGACATTTTCCATTGCATTCTTGCCAAGTGTGTGTGACATAATGTAGTTATATGACATCAGAGAGCTTAAAAAGAATTTTTAATCTTCTGCTGAAGGACAACTGATAGAAGCAATTCATCAAAACTCCTTTTAAGTAAAAACATCTTGTGATTAAGCATTTAAAGTTTAATACTTAATTTAGTTTGCAAAGTTTTACAAGAATTGTTTACAGGAATTTAGTTTGCAGCGTTTTATAGGTGCCAAAAAAGAACGTTTCTTTTCCTGCTCCCCCTTCCCATTTAAATGGAACCTGGCACAAAAGAATTCAAATTTTTATTATTTGGTGATTATTTAAATTATAAGAGAATGTTCTTCTTGCCTTATAAAATGATTCACAGCAGTGTCTTTTAAATCAAGACTTTGGAGGGGCACCTGGCTGGCCCAGTTGGTTGTGTGACCAACTCTTGATTTCGATTCAGTTCAGGATCACAGGGTAGTGAAATCACCCTGCCTCCAGCTCCATGCGCAGCAGAGAGTACGCTGGAGGTTCTCTCTCTCCCTCTCCCACTGCCCCTCCCCACTGCTCATGTGTGTTCTTCCTCTCTCTCTCTCCCTGTCTCTCTCTTAAAGCATCTCTACTCTATCATCTATTCCTCCTGTTGGATAGATAGCCTGGTGCACTGCAGGACACAGAGAAGTTCATTCAGGGGACCTCTCTGGAGCCTTGTCTTCAAAAGGATTCTGAGGCCATATCCAAACTCTGAGACCATAAAATCAATTTGTTTGCAGTGATAAAGAAACAGAGAGGATCAGTACATCTGCCTCAAGTTTGTAGCAACTAATGTAGTGAATAAAGCCCTAGATTTTGGAATTAAGGAGACCTGGGTTTCATCCACGGCTGCAAAACCTACCAACCATGAGATTGTGGGCGAGTCATTTATCTTCACTGGGATTTAGTTTCCTTATGTTAAATAGTGATCATAGATTAACTTCAAATGAATTGAATCGAATTAAACTGAACTAGCATTTATTAAACACTTCCTGTGCGTAAAGCAATCTAAATTTGTTGTTGATGGTTACAAGGAGCAAATAACAGCTATTACCCTCTAAAGTATCATACAAAATGTAAATGGTTCTATGGTGTGCAATGTCTTAGGCTCTCATTACCTTTCTCTTGAGCAGTTAGCTCCCTCATTATTCTCCACACAAACACTTCCTCAAAAAAAAAAAAAAATTGTTCTGTAGGATACAGAGAGGCATTGATCATGCTGTCCTCCAGTTCCCAAGCCTTCTGCAGCAACCGTCATTCCACTCCTGGCAGTGATTTGGCCTTGTTTTCTCGTCTCTTATCCACACATCCTCCTTCATGGCCACAGTGAGCAGTTGGTGGAGCCTGAGGAGAAGGATATTGGCAGCCTGCGTTGAGGGGCTGGGCTCAGGGTAAATAGGAGAAGGCTAAGAGAAGGCAGAGTGGGGAGCCAAGAGAAGCTCCACTTTTAACTGCCAATCCGCTGATCTCTCTTTCTTCCAGAGCTCTGTCCCATTTCCACCTCCACTACCACCCCATCTCTGCTGTCTTCTCCTGATTAGGTCTCCTGTGTTTTATCTTTCAGTTTTCATCTCTCTACTGAAAGCATAATATGGAACTCAAGTATATTTTTATAATCTGCTGTGTTTACTGAATTAATTTTATGTCTTCTGTTCTTAATTTTAAAAGCAAAGGAGAATATTTCCTTATTTCTGGTTTCTTTCTCACTCTCTCAACACCTACCCTAAAAAAATAAATAAATAAAACACACTTTGTTGAGTTTTTCCTTTTGCTGAGTTTAATTTTTTCCTGTGGCTTGATAATTTTCATCAAAGAAACAGTTCCCTATCCTTGTCTCAAATAGTGAATTTGACTAGTGCATTTAAATTATGACTACATTAACAGGATTTTTTATTTGTGTACATCTTTCCACATTGTATAAAGCAGTAGCTCTTGACAAGGAACAGTTTTGCCTTCCAGGGGACATTTGGCAATATACAGAGACATGTTTGCTTGTCATTACTAGGGATGGGAGGGAGTGCTACTGGTATTTGCTGGATAGAGGCTAGGGATGCTGCTAACCATCCTACAATATGCAAGGCAGCCCCCACAATAAAGAATTATCTGTCCCAAACTATTATTTGTGCCAAGGAGAAACACTGTTATAAATTAGGATAAGCCTATGTGGTGCTCAGACTGAAAACTTGGTGAATAATTTCTATAAAGTGTTTATTTAGTTCAAACTAAAATGTCTTAAAGCTAAAAGAATCAACTTATGCTTCCCCTGTAACATTTCCTTAGTCATATTTGTATTCAAATTATCTAGATTTTTCCATTGCTGATGTTCAGTGATTTCTTCTTCCAATTCTTCTCTTCAATTTTTCCACAATGTCATATTCTAATTAACGAAGAAAAAAATATTTAGTCAATGTATTTAGTACTATTTGTTACAGAATATGTATGATTTTAGAGAAAGCTGGGGGTATTTTTGATGGTTTCTTCATGTATATTTTTTAAAAATACCTGTTAAATGTTCTTTAGGAATTTGATTATAAAACTTCTCAGATATTTACTTCAGTATATCCATTTTTCCCCTCTTAAAACCTCTGAGGTTTATTTCATATGTAAACAACCTGTGATATAGAACAGCCAGCATATCTTTTACCAATAGCCTCCTCCTTGTCCTTATTTATAAATGCCAGTTTTCTTAAATTATTATTACTTAAAATATTCATTTGATTCCGTCCTCACCTTGTCATTTCTTACAAGCTTCCAAGATTTTAAGTTATGGACCAGTGATCATACCAAAAGAACGATAAATTATGAAGGCTAACTATACATTAGCAGAGTTCAATGTTGTAGTTAAAATGTGCACAAGTTAATCTGATGTGTAGTTAATGATTTACATATTCATCACAATGTTGCCTGGTAATTAGGCATGTGGTAAGCAGTTCAGAGAAATTACTATAATTAGTATTCCTTCTACATGGCCAAACTACATTTTTGTAAGGGTTTTTTTTCCCCCTGTTTGCTTAGTTATTTTTCCAGTGGCTATAATCAATGTCAGTGTTGACATTCTCCTGCATATAGTAGTACTGTGGAACTGTGTATACTTGTTGTACACTTTAGTTGTCTTCTCTCTCTCTTACACACACACACATCACTTTTTCTCATTCAGACATACATGAAAGACTAACATACTCAAGCTGCTCCCTTTCTTGTATTATTTTCCTGGGGCTTGAGAAAATTGGGAATAAGGAAATGTTTGGGAGATGACACTAGCCACTCCTCTGTTTATCATAATTTTTGATAATATGAATGAATTCATCATTTTTGTTTAAGAAAAAAAGTCATAAAAAATAGAAGAAAAATGGCATGAACTAGAGCCCAAGACAGACTTAGGTGCCAGTGATTGCTTGTGTGTGTCTCCCCTAAGCAGGGCCTCATTTTCTGCCTGTAACTTAGAGAGGTAAAACATCATGTTCTAAAGCACAGAGATTCAAAGCCGTAACTAGACTGTGGCACACAAACAAAATGGCACCATTGGTCATACATACCAACCAAGAACTATCTTGTGCTTATTTTATCCATTCATGCTTGTAGTGTGTGTAGGTTGGCTGGGTCCAAGGACCAGAGGAAGTCCCACAGGACCAGCCAGGAGGGCCATTGGCTTTGCACAGGATGGGAATCAAATGTGAGCTGAGAGGAAGTGAGAGCAGAGTTTATTGAATACAGAGAAAGTGCAGGTGCAGAGTTTCTGGAAAACTCAGAAAGAAAAGGAGATTTGAGTCTTGTTTTTGCTTGGGAGCTAGGGTTTTTGTTGAGCACGGTGGTCTGATGTATATGTCCTCTCAGGCATCCAGGAACTAATTAGAACAAAATGAGTGTCTAGGTGTCCTCCCTAAGTCACTTAGGCCCTGGAGCCAAGGATCTTGATGAATCATTGGTCTGGAAAATGTAGATGACAGCCCTACCTAGTTATTCCTTTAGATATTATCTTTGTGCTGGAAGACTCCAAAGAAATCATTAACTCCTTGCTCCTTATAAGGAGGACATACATTATTTGTACTGTAAGGCATGTGGAAGGTGGAGGTGCAGGTCCTAGCAAGAATAGAGGTGGCAAAAAAAGCCATCCTTCATAGGATTCCTTCATTTTCCCTCTCTTACCTGGACATGAAGTTTTAGAATTATACTCTACAGTTCCTTTTAAACCAACCAGATTAGTCTAAATTTTTTTCTTCACTGTTGTTTCAAATATGCTAAAATGGTGAGACTACAGCCAGTTTTGATTCTTATTATCTATGAAATTTTTAATTCTCATTATTTACGATTGATATCTTTATAGTATAGGAAATGCTTACTGCTAATGTGTCCTCTCATTAGTAAGAGCAAGTTTTGCAGACATTTCTATTTACACATACAAGACTTAAGTCTTAAGTATCTTCTTAAGGACTTGGGGTAATGAGAAATATGTTTCATTTCTTTTGCAAAGCCTTTCCTGGAAAACCAGGCAGGGACCACTGTTTAGCTGACAGTTGAAGATACTGTCCATTGTGGCCTACTTTCCTAGGAAAAGACATTTATAGGCATTCTGTAGTTCCAGGAAATAATCTTGTATCTATAATTGGAACTTATTTAGGCTTTCCCAGACTTTAAGTGTGAGTTAAAAGGTGACCTTTAGAAGCAATAATGGAAGGGAATAAAAGAAAACCACATTAAAAGAACAGGGTTAACCAGGCATATCTGCCTCACTTTGGTGCCTTGTGCTATTTGGATCATACATGTTGGATCCAGGTTATTTAATGTTTTCATATATATTTGAAGACCTCTACAATATAATGATCTTGGGATGCCTGGGTGACTCAGTCAGTGGAGCAGCTGACTCTTGGTTTCAACTCAGATCATGATCTTAGGGTCCTGGGATCGAGCCCCATGTCCCTATGTCAGGCTCCATGCTCAGTGGGAAGTCTGTGGATTCTCTCTCTCCTTCTCCCTCTGCCCCTTCCCCAGTTCCCTCCCTTTCTCATAAATAAATAAATAAATAAATAAATAAATAAATAAATAAATCTTAAAAAAAATAATGCCTGTTGCTCATGGAGGTGGCCTCTCAATTCTGAATGAAATGTAATTATTATGAACGAAAATTAAGAAAAAATTAAAATGTTTAAGCTACACTAAGCCAATCATCTAAGTACTTAAATGTCAAATAGTTTTATCAGTTACACTCTCCTGTATCAGGTGTGTATGTTTTTGGTAGTGTTTCCTGAATCAAGTTCATTGTTGTTCTCAGTTTTGTTTTGTTTTTAAGTAAGTGATTTGGAATTTTTATGTTTCACTTACATGGGAGGGGAAGACTTAGCCCACTAACTATCCTCACCACCAATGGCATCCTCCAACTAACTAATTCTAAGAATTGGTTGATGTAGTACTTTTAAAATGTGTTTAGTTCTCATTTTCTTCCCATGGTTTCCCAAGGTTTAGTAGCCTTTGATAGAAAAAAAAAAAAAAAAGTTGTCCTGGAATGTGCATTATTGTGACTCTGCTTGCCATAGTCCCAGTAATATTGTCAAATACTTACTGCACACATCAGTTTATTGATCCCTTTGATATTCACTGAGCTCCTGAAAAGTCATATTGACTTTTTCCTCACCCACTATCCAATCCAGCTAGCTTTACTCACACTTGGTCCCTGCCCTCCATTCTTCACATGTAGGCTGGGTCAAGGCAGTCCTCATTTCTCCTGGCATTGGGGAAGCACCTTGGCTGGTTTCCTTGCTTTCAGCCTTGCACTTTTCACATCTCTCCTTCACATGCCTTTAATGTACTCTCTAAAATGCAGACCTAATCAAGTCACTCTCATGCCTTAAAATGCAGTACTTTAATAGATCAAGGACCTTCCTTACTGCCCCTTCCCCATCCTCTAAGGATAAAGTCATTGCTCCTTTAAGTGGTCCCCCAAACCTTAAATCATCTGGCCTCTACCTGCCTCTCCACATTCCCCTTCCTTCATTCTACTGTTCTACTGAACGACTCAGTAATGAATGGCTTTAGATCTCCACTCTGTGCTGCCTTAGACCTGCTCTGCCCTTGACTTTGTGTTCTCTAGCCTGGGATACATTATCCTCTCTTCACCTAGTTTATGTCTACAGGTTCTTCACATTTTACCTCAAGTTTGCCCTCTTCTGTGAGTCTTTAACCCACACCCAGATGGAATATGTCCCTCTTCTGAGCTTCCAAGCTCCTAGACACACCTCTGTCTTCTATCCTTGCACTCTTACCACCTCATGTGGAAATGATCTGTGTGTAGATTTGTTTTCACCTCTAGTTGAAAAGTTCACCTAAGCTAAGGACCATACCCTCTTCATTCTCTTCATTTTGACATGCTAGTGCTGAACTCTTATGAGATGTAAGAGAATTTTCCCGTGGAGCTTTACTAGATTCCTTGATAAGAAGAACGTTGCTATCTTCTATATAGTTTCTTTCTTTCCTTTTTTAAAAGATTTATTTAGAGAGAGAGAGCGCACACATGAGTGGGGGGAGGGACAGAGGGAGAGAAGAATAATCCAAGCAGACTCCCCACTGAGCTCAGAGCCTGATGCTGAGCTTCATCTCATGACCCTCAGATTATGACAAGAGCCAAAATCAAGAGTGGGACACTTACATGACTGAGCCACCCAGGAATCCCTATTTTCTATATGCTTTCAAAGAAAACAGATCTTCACTTGTTTTTTTTTTCTTTTAAAGTTCTAGTAGCATATTAAAATTGGTTTCACTCACTTTTACTTTTCTTTATTGTTGCTACATACAGTTTAACCAAAGCCTCTCAGAGACCTATGAGTTCTAAAGCAGATTTCACCAATTTTCTACCCAGTTTCAAAATAGATATTTAAAATATTTCTTTCCCTTGGGGGAATATATATGTTTAACATCTCGTCTCTGAAGTTCTTCTGAATGATGATGTCAAAGTAGTACACTGTAGCTGTATTCTTCTAAGAATGGAAGTAATGGAATGTGGTTAATTAAGTTACGGAGGAAAGAGCACTTTTTGTTAAGAAAGCTTTAGGTTTGTGTGAATTAGAAAAAGAACATTCATGAGAAGGTCAAGCAACCACTGACAGTAACCTATAATCTTGGCAGTGCTTTGGAATTAAGTGTCTTTGTGGTATTCGTAGAATTTTTTTAAAAGATTTTATTAATTTGAGAGAAAGAGAGAGTATGAGAGCATGAGCAGAGAGGAGGGGCAGAGGGAGAGGGAGATTCCTCACTGAGCAGGGAGCCCAACACAGGGTTTGATCCCAGGAACCTGGAATCATAACCTGAGCTGAAGGTTTATCTTCAAGTTTATGCAGTGTCAGCAATCCCTGATTTTTTGGTATACTATATGGATACCAAATTATAAAGACCACTGTAAAATAGTTATATTTTCTCATAAAATAGATGCTATCTCATGTTCCTCTCTAAAGCCTTGACATAAAATAGTTCATAGAAATAGCTAACCACATGCTATAAATGTGAAGATGTGACTAACCATCTCTGATATCATTTAAAGAGGACAGCCTACCCAAAGGAAATGAGAATAAGGGTAGTGTGTACCTTGATTATAGAGAAGACTTAAATAGATACAGCTTAGAAAAATACACCCATGTGGTGACTTAAAGGGAGCCAATCTAAAACTAAATACTGTCCTCACAAACCATGAAACATCCAACCACAATTGGTCTTCTATTGTTAAATTTATAAAGGCATATTAAGGATGATTCTGAATGACCAAAACATATTTAAAAATCCACCCAAAGAGGGGCACCTGGGTGGCTCAGTGGTTGAGCATCTGCTTTCAGCTCAGGTCATGATCCAAGGGTCCTGGGATCGAGTTCCACATCGGGCTCCCTGTTAGGGAGCTCCCTGTTAGGGAGCCCTCTTCTCCCTCTGCCTATTCTTTGCCTCTCTCTGTATCTCTCATGAATAAATAAATAAAATCTTAAAAACAAATCCACCCAAAGAATTTTCATCTGAAGTTATTTTCCTTCCTATAGGAAAAATATGCATTCAAGAAATACCTGAATATGATTGCCATTTTAGTCACACTCCAGTCTGGAATCGCTCTTTATGCTAATCATCCTCACAGCATCTAAAGATTTGAAAATGAAGGCTGTTGTCTGGTAGAGTTTGGAGATGAAACATGGCTGGGATCTGAGCTCTTGGGCATCTTCTCTCCTTTGTCATCTCTGCTCCTCGTGAGTGCCCATGTCAGTGGCAGGCTTAAGATCCAGGAAGAATCACAAAGGAAAAATAGAAGAATACGAGCAGCAGGACCACAGGGCTTTCCACAACCTTATTTTCCAGCTCCCGGCCCTCCCCTGAGCACTTTCCTGTGCAGTCCCTTTGAACTTCCCCTTCACTTTCCTGTACATTTTGGTCCCTCTTCCCTTCTCCATGCTGCTTCCTCTTTTTCGTAAGGAAGACTCACAGGATGCTACTTCCAGGCTCAGCTCAAAGATCAGAATGCCCGGCAGAGGCATTCTCCATGCCCACTAGCTTTCTTCTCCCCTGGCCCTCAGGCTGGAGGAGCCCTGCCCCTCCCTGCTAGGACAGCAGGACACTCTGGGGCTCCCACATCAGAGTGCACTAATTTCAAGTTCTGGCTCTGATACATGTGTCTGTGTGGCCCTGGGTCCTTTGCCAGGCAAAGCCTTCATTTCATCTATATAACCAAATCATACTTAATTCTACACTACATCATAGTGTAGAATGAAATCATGCGTATAAGAGAATGAGCATCGTGCCTGGCACAGCGGAAGTGCTCAGTGTGTGGAAACTGTTAATGACTTTGTCAAAGGTGATCATGTATGCACCATTCTTTAAGGAAAGAGACGGGATTTTATTCTTTGAATATCTATGGTGTCTGGCACACAGACACTTGAGAAATGTTTACCAAGTGGTAATTCATTCAATTAATGAATAAGTTTAGAATGGTGGCTGTGAATGAACAGCAAGAAAATTTCATATCATTCTGGAAAAGCTGCTTCCCGCCTTCACCTCCTACCCCTTTGCCTGCTGGAGTTCCTGTGGGCCGCTGGTAGTTTGGACCCCTTGAGAGAAACCACCAAATTAGAGTAGAAGTCCTTGTTTTGAGTCTCTTGTATTCACTGAGCATTTATTAAACAAATACTGTTGAGCTTTTCTTTTGTGTGCAGGCACAACTGTACATCTGAAAGCAGAGTTTCACTTTTATACTGCCAAAAAGGAATCCATTTGGGCTTGTATGTTGTTATATAGGGAGCTGTATCCATGCACAATCATGCTTTAACATACTCCAATTATGCCTTTCTCCTGCTGAGATATTAGGGGCTTTCCATTTATCTTTCTAGCCAAGAAAAATTTCCTTGAATCATCCAGAGTTACTTACCTTATGTCTAAATCTCCAAATGAACAGGTGAATATCCTGAGATGTTTAGTAGGAAGGGCTACCAGACAATGTCACATGTGTGGTACAGGGAAGTGAGATATGGTCAAAGCAGAAACTGCTAGTGTTAGTAAGATAGTGACTGTCCCTTTATCATAGAAAAGCACTTTTACATGGTAAGGACAGACTAAAGGTCTTCATGGACACTGAATTCCTTGAGGTCCTCACCAAAGGGAGGACCCTTTGTGGGAACCTCCAGAATACTTGATAAATTTTATTGTTTGATCACTTTTTTTTATTAGTACCCAAAAGGGTACTAACTTGGCATCTGGCTGACTAACATTTTCCTAGGTTATAAGGCCTCACAGATATATTAATAAATGGGATCAAAAACCTTGACAGTGTTCCCCAGTTATGTGTATTAAGGATGATTCCACTGAATTAAATTAGTTTTAGAGATCTTTGCTCATTTCTGACTCACTTCAGATTTGTGCAAAGAGAGAAAGGCAGTTTACCTTGAGTTTTGACTCATACTTATAATGATTAAGAGTCCTTGAAAGCTGCTGGAAATAATGTAATAATGCCTATAGTTTTATTCTTCATATTGCATTTTAATGAAAGATCCTAACGAAAGATATATAAAAAGCAAAAAAGTCTACCACTGAATAATCAGTGCAGGTATTTAAAGTGAGAGGTGAGATTCTCCAAGAAGTAGTGATTGTATAACGTGTCTTGTTACACTCCCTTTAGTAAGATGAGGGCACATTGGGGCATAAAATTCCCTTATGATATGTATGTCCCAGCTGGTACTAGCCAAGATACATTTCCTTGAATCATCCGAAACTATTCTGCTAAAATCTACACTGTGGCGTGATATGTTATAAATCATCTATGTTGAAGTAAAATGGTCTAATACCAGGAATCAGAAGAATAACAAAAACGTGGAAGAGAAGGTTGGCAAGTCCCCATCTATCTGCCCTGCCCCTCACCCTATCCAGAAAACCCAAAAAGGGAAAGAGGGCAAATGAGAATAAACAAAGAGAGAAGGGCGTCTCCACAAAGCTGAGCCCCCTGAAAACCTGCTTTCTAAGGAGACTATTTCCTAGCGCGGGCAGAAGATGCTACAGGCAATGTGGGGGCAAACCACAGTAATTTATTTTGCACACAGCTATACTCAAAACACACCACGATTTATTCCTTTATAACAGCTTTATTGGGATAGAATTCACACACCATACAACTCACCTACCGACCAGTGCACCAACCAGTGCACAATTCACTAGTTTTTAGTATATTCATAGCATTGCACAACCATCACTGTGATCAAGTTTAGATTTTCATCACTCCAGCAATAAACCCCATACCCTTTAGCAATCCCACCATTCATTTTTACTCAAGCACAAGGAGAAAAATTCTGTATTTATATACCTGGATTTATAATATAGTCATTTTATTTTTACAAGAGTCATGTTATAATTGGGGATAAAGCAACTTGAGAATTACTTAGCTAATCCAGTTTAGGTTTTTTTGTAAACATTTTTATGATTTTTAAAAATTTTCTAAAATTCAACATTTTATGCTGTTTCTGGAGATAGAACTCTATAGTCTACCTGAATCCTTATTGATCATTTACAGAACCTATTGTGTCACCCATCTAATGAGAACGTTCTTTGGAAATACTTTGTGACCTTTTGTTTAAATATCATATTGAGTAGGTTCCTTTTATTTTTATTTATTTGTTTATTTTTAAAGATTTTATTTATTTATTCATGAGAGACATAGAGAGAGAGAGGCAGAGACAGGCAGAGGGAGAAGCAGGCTCCATGCAGGGAGCCTGACATGGGACTCAATCCCGGGTTTCCAGGATCACGCCCTGGACGGAAGGCGGCGCTAAACCGCTGAGCCACTGGGGCTACCCAAGTAGGTTCCTTTTAATAATTAATTCCCAGAACCTGTAGAACAGAAGTTTAGCCAATCAGAATGCAATACAATTCTATGACAGGGGCTCCTGGATGGCTCAGTCAGTTGAGTGCCTGACTCTTGCTTTAGGCTCAGGTCATGATCTCAGGGTAGTGGGATCCGGACCTGTGTGGCTCTGCACTCAGTATGGAATCTGCTCAAAATTCTTTCCCTCTCCTTCCTTCCCCTTCCCCCAACTCACATGTTTTCTCTTTCTAAAATAAATAGATAAATAAAAATCTTTTTTAAAAAATCTACATGGCAAAACATTATACAGATTTCAAGTTAGGAGATAAAAAATGCTGTGTGTAAAATGTGTCTTATAAAGGACTAAATTTTGTAACACAGAGAGTATATGCTGATCAATAAAGAAAAGGACAAACAGAAAAGCCCAAATGACAAAATTTTCAAGAAGTTGCAAAATATAAATTAACACAACAGTGTAATGCCATTTTTACTCAACATGTAAAGAACGTGTTGTATGGGCACCTGGGTGGCTCAGTCCTTAAGCATCTGCCTTCTGCTCAGGTCATGATCCCAGGGTCCTGCTCAATGGGGATCCTGCTTCTCCCTCTCCCTCTGCCCCTCCTTCTTCCCCTCCTTCCCTCTCTCTTTCTCTTTCAAATAAATAAATATTAATAAAAAAAGAATGTGTTGTGAAAGCAAGAGGAAAATCATTCTCATACAAAGTTGATGAGAATGTGGATAGTGCCAAACAGCTCTAATTTATACAAATTTTAAACGCTCATTTGTCTTTTATCATTGATCCAGCAACTGTCTCTAGAAATTTTGTGTACACAAGTTTATATGTAAAGTTTATTGCAGTTTATATATAACCACAAAAATCTAAAGAAAAACTAAAAGCTATTAACAGAGGTCTGGCTAAATAAATTAAGATATATCCATTTAATGTAATACTGCACTGTCACTAATAAATATTAAGCCTATTTAAATGGGCCAATATAGAAAGTTGCACAATATGTATTATTAAGTGGAGAAAAAAATCAAAATATCAATATTATATATTATATTCTGTTTGAATAAAAAGAACACATATACACATATATGTTCACATATGCATCTTTGTGCATGCTTATATATGCGCTGACATTTTATGACAGACTCCCAAGAAATTATCACTGATTATCTTCTGGGTGCTAAACTAAATGGGGAAGTAGGGAAGAGACATTTTTACATTATACCTTTCTTTATTGTTTGGATTTGTTCTAATAAAACCTAAACTTTGTAAAATTTAAGAGCATTTTTACATTTAAAAATCAGTGCTCATATATTACAAAAAATTGAAAATGCAGAAAAACCTTCTTAAAAATGTAGTCCCTTGACCTAGGGAGGAAAAACACCATTAAAACTCTTCATAAATATCCTTTGAAACATTTATTTTCATACACATGCACTGTGTATGATTTGATACATTTGATAATCCACTTTTTTCATGACATATATTCTATGTGGACACATAGAATATTCTATGTCATGAAATACTATTTTATAGTACATTTTAAATAAATGTATCCTTAGTAATTGTCTGGTTGTGATAGCCTGTTTGGGCATTTTCTCTTAATTTCCCTTCATATATAGAAAGAAAAAAGGTTGGGAGAAAACAGTAATCAAGATGTAAAAATAAAAATATTATAGGCGAGGAATGAACAATGACTCTGAAAATCAAAAGCCATATTCCTTATTTTATTTTATTTTATTTTATTTTATTTTATTTTATTTTATTTTATTATTTTCTCATGAGTGACACAGAAAGAGAGGCAGAGACATAGGCAGAGAGAGAAGTAGGCTCCCTGTAGGGAGCCTGATGCAGGACTCTATCCCAGGACCCCAGGATCATGACCTGAGCCAAAGGCAGACACTCAACCACTGAGCCACCTAGGTGCCCCAAGCAAAATTTCTTCTTAAAAAATAATATGTATCACCAAATCTTTGGGGGGAAGAAAAAGATGAGGAAATGAAACAGAATCCCAAGATGTCTTATGCTGTATTCCTAACAAAACTGACAAAAAGGAACTTAAATAATTTTTTTAAAATGAAAAAAATCAATAAATCTTCAGCTGTATCCAAACAAAGAAAGAAGTCTAGTTTATAAACTTTAAAAAGTGGTTGCTAAGTAAGGGCATGGAAAATCCTAGTATGTCCCAGCATGACTTAGCTCCTAACTTCTAATTTGAGATTTACTGCTTTCTTTTAACTTTTTTGCTTTGTTTGGATTTTTACAATGGGTATATATCATCTCTATAAAAACAATAAGTCCATTTAAAACATTTTGATAGCTATTTTCAAAGAAGAAGAAGAAAAGTCTTCATTAAATGTTTATATTTGGCACGTATGAATATGCTTTCCTCCCTAAGTGAGACCCAGTGGACCTCATGTAGACTCCTGTGGTTACCAAGAGACCATCGTGTTCAATATTGTCTCTCTTAGCCTAAATGATGTTTAGGACTCTTTGGTTTTTGTTGGGTACATGATGTGCCAGGAAGGCTGAGGAGAATAAGATGACTTTTCTGTTTTCTAACAGAGAATAGGCTTTTAGCAACTATTTAAATACATTTCTGCTAATATTTTCAGAAAAGAATAAAACCCTCTCTATGTGAAATTGAATGTCTTTAAATATCTCTTGACACTTTTTCTTTGTTTTTGGAAATAAAGGACCAAATTTACCATAAAAATACAAGTTTACCTTAGCTCAACATCTCCGTTTACTGGGTAAATATTTGAAGATGATAAGTCTAGCCATGAAAAGAAGTTATCTACTGAAGTCATTCAGTGAATTACTCTACCAGAGATAACTACCGTGAGGATTACAGTAATGACTCATTTGTTTGATGGCTGAGGGCCAAGAGCAAATAGAATGTCATCTGATTTCAGACAGCTTCCCTGCAAGTCAACTATATTATCTCCCTTCTACCCAGACCCTTTTCACTGAAAGACCACAATCCCTCCAAAATCCTATATACTGTCATATCAGATGGCTGTCTTCCTATGACTACAAAATTTATTAGCCTTGAAATACTATAACCCAGGGACTTACATAAGTACTGCACAGGGAATTCGTTTCAAGCCACATTTGACCCCTTGTTTTAAAGGTGATCTTCAAATAGGTTTAAGGGAAATAAATCAGATTTTCAACCCATAGTCTGCTTTCTCCTAATAAAAAAAGAAAAGAGGCTTTAAATGTTTCTAACCTTTTTCTTCTTTTCTTCACTTTGGCACAGAAGATTAATCACATCTACCCAGAGATGTAATTTAATGTCTGTCATTTGGAATAGAAGAGAAAATAGATAAATGGCTCATGAAGAGAGTACTTTAAAATTAAACTATACAACCAAAGATTTTATTAGGCTGCTAATCCATCCTGCTGATGGGGAGGATACTTCTCATTAAAAAGTCAAGTAACAAGGAAACATGAGAAACAGGATAATAAATATTACACTCTTTGGCAAAAGTGAGGAAAGGAAATTTTAAGTTTTCAGAGTATGAGAGAATTACCCATAAGAATTAATTCACCCTTAAAATGTCCCTCTCACATTGCATAAATGTGAAAGAATTTGGAAAGAAGAAATTGTTCAGAAGTTTGTCTTATCTAGGAAAACTTTGTCATTCATAACTTTACATTCCCTATTTATGGGTGGGCATACTTTCCCAGCAAAGGTTTCTATTTGTATCTGATATAACTCTGTGCTTAACAAAAAACCTAGCTACAAGACTTAAGTGATTAAATTATGCTCATGAGATCAGTTCCTAGATAATGGCCTTCCTCAGGTTTTCATTGAATAAAAACCGAGAATTTTGTTTTAAAGATAATATTTATGGCTACTCTCCCCAAATTCCCATTTTCTTATTCTTCCCTACACACAGTATCTTTTGTGATCTGTGAGCAGCCCAGATCATGCAGCCAGAAATCTAGTGATCAGCGTAACAGGTCACAGAAATGATGGCAAATATCTTATCTACTTGTACAACATTTTAATTGTTCCATCCAAAACTCAAAGACCCATATGAGCTGCTAAAAATGCAGATCTGGGAATAGCTGGGATATTCACCAGGATTGCCCATTTCACATTGGTTTAGCCATTTTCAGGTGTTCACCTCCCTGCCTTGTCCATTCGGACAGGTCATCTGTGGTTCTTGGACAACCTGTGATGTCCCCCAAGACTTTAACATGTCACATGATTAGCTGTGTGTGACAAGTGTGTCACCTAAGAAATTGCTGACTGTAGAATAGCAGGATTTATCTTCTGAGGCAAGCTCACTCTGTCAAAGGTATAAGCAATCCAGAAACATTTCTTCTTTCCAATTGTATTGCAAGGTAATATTTGGGGACTCACCATCCAGCTGGAAACACAGTTACTTTCTCAGCATGGGCAGTAGTAGGGCTGAGGGGAGGTGGTTAACCTGGAGAAGTTTAGAATACATTATTGATCTTAGGAAGCGAAATTTATATCTGACTTGCATTTAACCTGTGAAACTTTGTCTCTGGCTTTTCAAATTTCTTTATCCTATTTAATCTTCAAAAGAAATAAACTGACTTGCTGTTTTTCCTGGAGCAGTAGAATAGTCAGGAACACTAAGTCTAGAAAAGTGGTCCTAATGTGGGTGTTGTCTGGTTCACGTACTGAATTATTTTAAAAAGGAAAAGAATTTATTTCATCCCTGTTTCCTGGGTTCTTTCATGCCGCTACCTTCAAAGAGTACCCTAGAAATCCATAGGCATAATAGATTCACAGAAAATGAATTTATATGCAGCACTTAATTTAATTTTTCGAATGGATCTCCCTGGTGGCACTCTTCAGAGACTTTTAGAAAAGAAGTATTGCTTGTGTGGCACCAAGGGGGAACTCTTACTAAAATCTTTTTTTCTTCAGGATAGGTACTTCTGTAATATGCCAAGAAGTCACTAATTCTAAAGCCTGTTCATAGTTAGAACAATAGATAAACCATTATGGAAAAACATGATTGGCTGCCATACTTTTATGTATTTTCTTGGAAGGAAATGAAAACTTTCTTAAGAACCTATTTAGCCTTTAGATAATATGCCTCCAGAACTACTACTACTTCTACTACTAGTTCTTCTCCTCCTCCTCCTCCTCCTCCTCCTCCTCCTCCTCCTTCTTCTTCTTCAGATTTTTTTTTTATTTATTTGAGAGTAATGACAGAAAGAGAGAAAGCTCACCCACGAGTAGGAGGGAGAAGCAGACAGCCAGCTGGGAGCCAGACATGGTGTTCTGTCCCAGGACTCTGAGATCATGGCTTGACCCAAGGCAGATGCTTAACCAACTGAGCCACCTAGGCGCCCCTGTCTAGGGAACTTCTAGCATTTTAATCCCCTCCTGTAAGTGGTACTATTATTTTAGGTACAGAACACCTTTATGCTATCTCCATAGTAATTATTTATGGTGGAAAAACAATCACAAGTTGTTTGCAAAGTTTTATTTCTTTAGACTATAGAACCATTACTTTATCATTACTTCTGCATTCTAAGGCTCTGATTATTTTAATTTTGATTATGGGGTCACAAACCAGTAGCGGAATTATATATTAAAACATGAATTTGAAGAGTTTAGGGAGGGGTATGGCTGATTCAATTCCTGACTTTTTGTGCTCTGCCAAATGTACACATTTGTGTTACCCGTTTCTTCCCTGAAGTAGCTAAGTTTTATCAACTCCTGTGATTGTCCCTATTCCTTGAAGGCAAAACCTTTAAATTAAATTCCATCCCAATGAGATTTTGCTCAGAAGTAGATTTGCATTACCATTCTTGAGTATTACTCAATCCTTTTATAACCACATAAGTTCAGCTTATCATTTGTCATGACGTTCTGATTATTTTCTTCTATACCAGGGTTGGAATGTTTATTCCTGTCCTATAGTTACGGTTTTTTGTTTTTTTTTTTTTTCGCCTTCAGCTTCCCTATTGAATTTTTATTTTTTTTCCTCCTTGAGATGACAGAGCTGGCTCAAAGATGATTTTGGTAGGAGAATTATCATATATACATATGGTCCAAAATATATATATATTTTTTATTGGAGTTCAATTTGCCAACATATAGTATAATACCCTAATGCTCATCCCATCAAGTGCCCCCCTCAGTGTCCGTCACTCAGTCACCCCATCCCCCTGCCCACCTCCCCTTCTACTACCCCTTATTCGTTTCCCAGAGTTAGGAGTCTCTCATGTCTATCACCCTCTCTGATTTTTCCTACCTATTTTCCCTCCTTTCCCCTATAATCCCTTTCTCTATTTTTTATATTCCCTGTATGAGTGAAACCATATAATGATTGTCCTTCTCCGATTGACTTACTTCACTCAGCATAATACCCTCCAGCTCCATCCACGTCCACTCCTGATCAAAACTCTTCAGAGTGTAGGGATAGAGGGAACTTTCCTCACCATCTTAAAAGCCATCTATGAAAAGCCCACAGCAAATATCATTCTCAATGGGGAAACACTGAGAGCCTTCCCCCTAAGATCAGGAACACGACAGGGATGCCCACTCTCACCACTGCTATTCAACATAGTACTGGAAGTCCTAGCCTCAGCACTCAGACAACAAAAGGAAATTAAAGGCATTCAAGTTGGCAAAGAAGAAGTCAAACTCTCCCTTTTTGCAGATGACATGATACTGTACATAGAAAACCCAAAAGACTCCACCCCACGATTGCTAGAACTCATACAGCAATTCGGCAGTGTGGCAGGATACAAAATCAGTGCCCAGAAATCAGTGGCATTTCTCTACCCTGACAATGAGACTGAAGAAAGAGAAATTAAGGAGTCAATCCCATTTATAATTGCACCCAAAAGCATAAGGTACCTAGAAATAAACCTAACCAAAGAGGTAAAGGATCTATACCCTAAAAACTACAGAACACTTCTGAAAGAAATTGAGGAACACACAAAGAGATGGAAAAACTATATCATGCTCATGGATTGGAAGAATTAATATTGTGAAAATGTCTATGCTACCCAGGGCAATTTACACATTCAGTGCAATCCCTATCAAAATACCATGGACTTTCTTCAGAGAGTTGGAACAAATAATCTTAAGATTTGTGTAGAATCAGAAAAGACCCCGAATAGCCAGGGGAATATTGAAAAAGAAAACCAGAGCCCGGGGCATCACAATGTCAGATTTCAAGTTGTACTACAAAGCTGTGGTCATCAAGACAGTGTGGTACTGGCACAAAAACAGACACATAGATCAATGGAACAGAATAGAGAACCCAGAAATGGGCCCTCAACTCTATGGAGAATTATCTCCTCAGGTCTTGTCTTTACCTTCAGACACAAAAGCATGACTCCCAAATCTCATTTACTCAATGTGGAGTCAGGTTTGGTTGTCTTTTCTCAGGATGAGACTCCGATGATTTCTCTTCAAATGCAGGTATACCCCTTCCTGGTAGACAATCTCTATTTCCAATCAAGCTTGATGTCCTGAACATCTAGATGAGGGTCAGTGACTTTCTGGAAACTTGTTTTGTATATAAGCTCCTCCCCCTATCAAGAACCTGGGTCCTCTCCTTTAATTGACCAGGTGATAAACTGGATAGCTCAGGCCCACCTTGCACAGCGGTACTTAATTGTAGCATAGATATTTTCCTTGAGCTGTGTGCCTCCCAGCAAAGCAGTTCTAAACCTCTCTAGGTATAAGAAACCATCCAGGAAACACATTAAAAATATAAATTCCTAGATTGTTGGTCTAGGGGAAGGGGTTTGGGAAATTGAATATTTACCAATAACCCTCAAGTGATTCTTATCATTAAGGAAGTCAAGAAACACTCTTTTTAAATATTGCTCTCAGTAAGTTGTTGGGGTCTGTCTGTTATTTATTCCTTTCTAGAGCGACTAACTCCTATTTATTACCATCTTATGGCCCTGTTTCTTAAATTATTGTTTGAGTATTAGAATCACAGTCAGCTAAGGTGCTTGCTCAAGATCTATTTCAATCCTATGGGGTTGGAACCTCTGGGGACCTGGGCCCAGAAACCTTTTTCACATGCTCCCTCAGATCAGAGTCACTGACTTAAGGGTACCTCTCCATAGCATTAGCTTTAATGTGAATACAAATTACTAGGAACACTGGTAAAATGCATATTCTGATTCAGTAGGTCTGGAGTGGAATTTAAGATCCTACAAGCTCCCAGGTGATGCTGAGGCTGCTGGTCCATGGACCACATCAGCACAAGGAGGAAGGAATGTTCCTAAACAGAACCCAAACTATTGGACAGCACAGAGCCTGTGAGTTTGTTTCAATGGGAGAAGAGCAGACCCCATTGTCATCTAAATGGTTCTAGTCCTAATCCCATTAAGGGGGCATGTGGCAATTCAGAATAAAACCTTATCCTTTGTGAATGACATACCTGGCTTTCTCAACTGTCATTACTTTGTGTTGTCCACCAGCTCCACACCTTCATCTTTCCCAGTGAGGCCCCTTCCAGACCTCCTGACCATGAAGCACTCAGACCTGTGCTAGACCATTGAACCAAAGATGTACATTATCCTTGCTTCTGCATGGCTGAGATAAAGCCAGGCATAGAGGAGCCTTCCCAAAGAGAGAGCTAAAACTATCAAGTTTAATTTCAATTTATAGTTCTATGCTCTTTTTTGGCAGGGGAGCTTCTTTTATATCCTTTTCTTTTCCCTAGGAGTTCATACCCATTTTCTAGCTTTCAGTTCTTGAGTAATTTATCTGTTTCTTATTTCTTATCTCTCTTTCAGATCCTTTCTATTTTGTAGCTAACAAGAACCAGGTGGTCATGAGTTGCTAATAAATGTGAATTCTTATTCTTTTTCCAAAGTCTGCTTTCAGCTAGGTCTCAGTATGATAGTTTATTGTTTTTGAACATGTGAGTTGGGACCAAATCTAAAGTGGGACAGATACCTGTTGCTTTTTCAAGATTGATTTGTCTTGCTAATTCATCTCATTCTGTTAGTTTTATCCTTCTTTCCAAATGCCACATTGTACAATTACTTCAAACTCTGAGCCTCTGGATTTCCTTTAGCAATTTTCTTATCTGTATACCAGAGAATGGCAAAAGCTTTCTGGTCTGTGGATCCACACCATCAGGATCACCAGGGGATTTTGTTAATGCCCCAGGTCCCACTTCCGTGATTCTAATTGAATAGGTCAAGGGAAGGACAAGGATTTGTAAAGAGCTGGAGAGTCTGTCCTTTATCCTGCAGGAGGACCATAGGCCTTGGTAAACACTCGCTCCCCCCTGCCCTTTGGCATGTGATGCCACTGCATGTACAGACCCCTCATTAGGACTCAGCAGTACACCCACCAAAGATCATGTAGGCTGAGATTGTCCTGTCCACCCCACACCCCATCTGGTGCATCCTTGAGTTTTGTGGACTCCATCTTTGCATCATACCCCAAGTTAGTCTGTTCTGTCCATTTCCATTTCCTTCACCATAGCTCAAGCCAGCATCTTTTCTCACCTATATTAGCCCCTTTGAAACCCTTTCTCTACGTAACAGCCAGGGTGACCTTGTAGACTCACAAATAAGATGGCTTTGCCTAAAACCCTTCTATGACTCCCCATCTTGCATAAAGTACAATCCAAACCTCTCTCTTAGTCTTCTCACTCCTGACTTGATTGATCTCTTCCCTGCCTCCCTTTGTTTCCTCTAATCTGCACATGGCTGGCTCTTTCTTGTGTTCAGAGCTCACCTTCAATGTCCTCTACTCCCAGACACCTTCCCTGACCACCAGTAGAGAAAAACCACTCACTCAGCCACTCACTGTCACATCACCCTTTCAATTCTTGGCAAAGCACTTATAAAACTAGCGCTTGTCCTTGATTTTTTTGTTTTGTTTAAGATTTTATCTATTTTTCATGAAAGACACAGGGAGAGAGACAGAGACATAGGCAGAGGGAGAAGCAGTGGGACTCGATCTCAGGACTCCGGGATCATGACCTGAGCCAAAGGCAGATGCTCAAATGAATGAATTTAATCTGAGCAGGAAGTATGAGCAGAAGTTAGCCAGGTGAGGTAGTAGTATGGCCAACTTGATTCTTATGCTGGGAAATGAAGGTTTTAATGCCCAGAGGTAGGAAGATATTTAGTGCATGTAAGAAACTGAAATATTGTACCCAAAGGAAAGATGAGACAGAGGCTGAGGTAGACAGGAATCTTATGGAGTGTGCCAAGGATGTTCTCAAAAAGCAGCAAGGAGTCACGGAAAGGTTTTTGGCAGGGGAATAACAAGAGATTTTCTGCAAAAAATTCTCAAGAAATGCTTGTCCTGAAGTTGTGTCACACCTGCTGCAGTAGATTGACTAATGACCACCCAAAGATATCAACTCTTAAGTGTTACCTTATTTGGAAAAAGCAGCTTTGCAGATATAATTAGGCTAAGGATCTGGAGATGAGGAGACTACTTTGGATTATTCAGGAGGTCCCGAACACAAACGTCCTCATATGAGCCAGGCAAAAGGAGATAAAACAGGCACACAGAGCAGATGTTCATGCAGGGATGGAAGCATAGATGTCAGTGGTGTGGCCACAAGTCAAGGAATGCCCGGAGCTACCAGAACCTGGAAGAGGCAAGAAATGAATTTTTCCCTAGAGAGCCTTTGGAGGGACTGTGGCCCTGCAACACCTTGATTTTGGTCTTCTGGTCTCCAGCATCTTGAGTGAATACATTTTGGTCACTTTAAGTCACCACGTTTGCAGCAATTTGTTATAGCAGCCTTCGTAAATTAACACACGCACTTTGCAAAAAAGGAGAAATAGAAATAGAAATTCAGATGATGTGCGCTGTCACACATGGGAACCCACCCCATCAGTGTAGGCCCAGAGTGTGAGACTGGAGATGTTCGTTCATCTGCTGTTTCTGCAGTCAGCCTTTTCCCCTTGTGAATGTTCTCATGACTCTAATGGATGAAGGTAAGCCTGTTTCATACGACATGATGCTTGACTCAAGCCAGCTACTTTATTTGAGGCTAAAAGGGAGAGCTGTGTGTGTTATAGAAACAAAGACCAACCAACCAAACAAGATCATGCTAAGGCTATTTATTTTTTGCTAGAGCAAAGGAGTCAGCCGCCATCATTTGCATTTTGGCAGAGACTTAGAGCAGGCAGAGGAGTGGGAGAGCTTTATAAACGGCGAAAAGGGAAGGCTTCAGGTGTGGGCTGATTGTTGGTGTGGGGAAGCTGTGGGTGGGCTAGCTGTGTGATTGGCTGGGGTACATATTTAGCTTTCTCTGGTTTTAAGTTGGAAACAAGGACAAAAATTAGGGGAAGCTGTCATCTATTAATCAAGTCTTGGCCATGTTGGGCTGATTGTTATAGCAGTTACTGGTTAGCTTCCTGGGTCGTTACTAGGGAACGCAATCTGACTTGTGGCTAGTCTGACTTACAGCAGGCTGGCTTCCTGGCTGGTGAGCATAGATGAGGCTTGGCTTGCTTGCTGAAGTAGTGGGTCAGAGTTCTGTTGTTCTGCATGGTCCAGCCATTGTCCATTTGCATACTCAGTCACTCAGTGTTCAGTGAAGACCAAGAAGGCATCCCTCTTGAGCCAGATGACATGCATGTGTCTATCAACAGGAACACATTGGGAGAAAGGCCTTCAGTGTCTGTGATTTGTTCAAACCTCCCACCAAAGGCACACAGGTTTCTGATGAGAAGCTCAGAGCGAGCCAAGGGGTGCTTCTCAATTTTAGTAACTGCTTTACTTTCAAAAAGATGAAGATTGTTAGTGGAGTTGTATGGGCTAATGAAGAGGCAGCAGATCCTGGGCAAATGCTGAGGATTGTCAGAAAAAAAAAAAAAAAAAAAAAAAAAAGGCTGCCCTCAGGGACAAGTTTAAAGCTTATGATGTTGGGCTTTTATGGGAAAACAAGCTTACCAACTACAGGTATATTTTAGACTTCCAGAAAGACAAGATCTTGACTTCATATTGGCAAAAGGGTATATGATTATGGCGTTTTGAGGCAATTCTGCCTGGCTTGACAAATAGGGTTACATATTCCCAGGCTCAGTAGGGAAGAAAGGTATCTGCCTGGGTACTTGGCCTCAAACTAACATGGCCCGGGTAGCATTATTTGGGGCTGGGCTCCAAAAGTTTCATTGCAAGGTCAGGTGGTCCCTGGAAGGGAAATGATGACTTGGAGAGCAGCTATTTGGGCGATGTTCCTGGCACTTCTCTATTACTGAGATTTGTATAGCACAGAAGGCTGTGCCGCCATAACCTCCTCCATTCAACGAACTCTCAAGTGAGAAACCCCCAGTGTTTCAAGGCCCCGTGTCTCCCCATGCTCTCAGAGATGGGTGAAGCAATCGACGCTGATCCAATTTTAGCAGACAATTGGAAGACCTTCAGTGTGGCCAGTTGCATCATCTGCACTGTAGTGAATGCATAGAAGACTGAAACTATCAATTCATGTTGGCCACAGCTGTAGAAAGAATGTGCAAAATGCACTGTTTCAGGGACCCAGGCAGGTGGTTAGTGATGGCTTCATAACACCCTCAAGGAGGAACTTAAGAATGGATGGAAGACCATGGGAAACGTGGCCTGATGAAGAGATCTAGTAGTGGTTCTCAGCCAGGCATCACTGACATGAGGGACAAAGGAAATAACAGAATCCGTTTTAGGAAATGAGGACCGGACAGAACAAGGCATGGAGCAGCTTTTCTTGCCTAGTGTCTGGAGGTCGCCCTCCTTTCTCCCTCCTCCAGGGCTGAACCGCAAGGACTGCCTGACCAGCAGGCTGGGACCATACGGACAAGAACACTCATGGGTGACAGAAATAAGATAGCAGGAACCTGGGTTACCAGGCTAATGTCTTAGAGCAAAACTGCTCCCCACCCCAGACCTCCATATACGTCTACGTTGTTATAAAGGGAAAATTAACTTTTATTTGACTGTTAGGAGAAAGGAAAGTATTTAGAGAAGAGAATCATTCTGAGTGGTGACTCTTGTGACATTAGTACAGAAAATCCCAGTGCCCTAAAGTCTTCTGCAGAGGTTACATAAAGGAGTCTCAGCCAATGAGTGCTTCCAGAGCTGGTTGGTGTTAGCTTCACAGCCAGCAGCCCTGGCTGTGGGAACACGTGTGCGCCATCTGGAGTGCTCAGCTGAGTGTTCTGAAAAGCTGTGGTGGGCCAGTCTAGGTGCTGGGTTTAGACACGCGTAGCTGTATTTTTAGAAGGTACTTTAAAAATCTCAATTTCTGGGACTTTACTCTCCAGCTAAGCGACTCCAACCAATGCCTTCACTTTCAGCTCAGTCTGCTACATACTTCGTTTTTGAAAAACCACGTCTCAGAGTGTTTCAATCTCGACTGCTTTTATTCTAGACATGCTGCATATGGAGCTTAGGGAAGTAACACTGGTTCCCAACCCCACAGCCAGTAGGGATGGGAATTTCACTGTCAAAGTGTCAGGATTGACTCAGAATGCAGGTGGCACAGGAATGATAGAATGGGCTTCAGTCCTTGCTGGGGAGATGCAGACTGACCCTTCCTGCAAGGAGCCTGTATTTGGATATCCTGTGATGCTACTGTGAAGTGCAAAAATCATCATGTTTCTATCAGAAGTAAACCTTAGTTGCCAGACATAACCAAGAATGCTCTGTTCAGTTCACCAGTGCTGACAATCCGGAGACTAAGCAGGATGATGAAGGCTTCAAAACCATGAGACAGATGTGGTGAATCCTCCAAGCACCAGAGGTGCTCCAGAGAAAGCTGGACGGCCACTTCTAGAGACAGGAAGAAGATACTCATGAATTGAGGAGAGTTGATTTGGTAACCGCTGATAACCTTGGCATTCTCAGAGGGCTCCTTCCAACTGAGGGCATATGAACATGTAAGAGCGACGTGGTAGGAGAGTTAGAGACAGAATCCCAAGTTCTCTCTCGGTCGTTGAGTTTGTGTCATTTTTATAAAAAGTCTCTAGAACTGAATGTGCTTCCTGACTCCCTTTTGCATATAATCAAAGAGAGGGATGCTATTCCATTTGGAGGTTTTGTGCTTTTGCCAAGTTGAGAGGAAGCTTATCTTTGTAATCAGGGTGGGGAGGAAAGCACAAAGCCTCTACTGCTCGTGATGGATTCTTCCAGATGAACTTGCTCATCTCCTTAACAGTTCTGAACAACTGAATTTCGAGCAGGTATCAATTGAGAGGCCTCTGCTTGACGGTGCTTTTATTCTGGTTGGTTTTGAAAAGAGAGTAAAGGAGCAGAAACATACCTTGTTTAAAGAATATTCTCTAGCCAGCATGCAGCATATCACTAAGGCTGTCTAGGCACGTGGGGCTTCCCCTTTGCTCTTCAAGGTTCTCCAGAAGGCACAAGTGGGTCCCTCTGAAGGTACTAATGTCCCTGCTGTGTGAACTCAGGTGAGGTGTTAGTGCCTGTGGTGGCATTCTGCCATCATTTCTCTTCTCTAGCACCTTCCACAACACTACAGCCTACCTACCAACTGTTTCTGAGTGGGGGTAGAATCTGCATAAGTGGAGGTTCTCATGCCACTGGGAACATGGCCAAAGAATTTGTTCCTGTTTTAGTCTCTTCCCTATACATCGGCATCTGGGTTGTCTTTCTAAATTTGTCCATTACAGAAGGCTCATTTCTTGAATTGGGGTCCAGGGTGAAGGTGGGAAATATTCTAATTCCTATCTGACCAAATCTTGAGGACATCTGTAAGGCAAACATTCGTAGAGACCATATGGAGAATGATACTTTCCTTCACAGAATTGTGAGTATAGGGACTTTCCAAAGCAGAGATTTAATTAAATCTGGTTTGCTTGCTGTGGTAGCTTCACTCACCAGACACCCATTTAATGTGCTTGATCTGATTTTCTATACTTTGGGTAGACTTCAACCTTTAGTAGCAAGAGAAATTACTATCTGGAAGCTTCAAGTGGCTTACCTGCAATCCTTCAATATTGTCTTTCTTTTCTTTTTTTAAGATTTATTTATTTATTTATTTATTTATTTATTTATTTATTTATTTATTGAGAAAGAGAGAGAGCACAAGCAAGTGTGAGGGGCAGAGTGAGAGGGAGAGAGAATCTCAAGCAGACTTCATAGTGAGCATGGAGTCTGACATGGGGCTGGATCTCACGAGCCTGAGACATAGTGTCTGACACTTAACCCACTGTGCCACCCAGGCGCCCCCAATATGGTCTTTCCAAGGAGTGTCTGTTCTGTCCATTATCTCCGCTGCCAAAGGAAATGCATCCCTCATAATACAAGGGTGCCAAAAATATCAGAATGAAGTGATTACCCTCCCAAAACAAATGGCCCCACAAGAGAGGGAGAATGGAGGGTGCTGTTTTTTTCCTTGCCAGAGGCTATGAAATTGTCTTTTGTGAGAACAAATAAGGGTTTCTGTTTTACTAGCCATTTAGATCATATTATTTATGATGTTTCTAAGTTGTGGTTCTAAGCTGACAAAGATTTTGGTGTTCTCTCTAAAGTAATGAAGCATTTGTCCTTCTTCACTGCATTTTTCACCATTATAAAACACCATTCCCATTTAAACTAATTAAAATACTTAAAATTTAAACTTTAATGGGAAAGATGGTTGGAGTCTTTTGGTTTGTTGGTTTTTTTTTTTTTCCTAATTTATGGCTTGGAGCTGCAATTTTCTTCAGTTGCTTTTATTTTGACCCTAGGAAAAAAGCAGTTGCTGTCATTGTTTTGTTTCTGTTTTCTGTTATTCAGCCCTAGCCTTTCAGAATTATTCTAATCCCTTATATGACTCATGAAGCTTCACTATTATCCTGAAGGCAAGAGGTACAAGATTTGTAATATTTGTAATTATCTTTCAGACTCCATGACCCCCAGCCTAATACTTCACTATAACTCCACTTCTGAAAGAGCATTTATTGTTTTGTTCTGTTCTGTTTCCTGATACGATAGGCATCTTGATAGAGTTGTAGCTCTAGTATCTTCATTTTTACCTCAATGTCGATATGGGAACTGGTTGTTTGCAATGCTTCCCACTATCCACCATCACTTACTTGTCTCTCTGCCCCAACCATGGGCACTGATAGAAATTTTTCATCCTTTATTCACAGTAGGACAGCTTGCGTAAGTGACAACATCAGATCCTGGGATCATGAGGAAGCCACCAATTCAAGACTAGGGTTCTAATAGAAGTCATTTAGCCTTACTGAGACCCAGTTTCCTTCTCTATAAAATGAGAAACTGGATGAAGTCAGTGAATAGTAAGAGTTCACACAAGTGGTAAGAAGATCAGTAGCAGGCAGCCTGGGTGGCTCAGCAGTTTAGCGTCACCTTCGGCCCAGGGCATGATCCTGGAGACCTGGGAATGAGTCCCCCGTCAGGCTCCCTGTATGGAGCCTGCTTCTCCCTCTGCCTGTGTCTCTGCCTCTCTCTCTCTCTCTCTCTCTCTCTCTCTCTCTGTGTGTGTGTGTGTGTGTGTGTGTCTCATGAATAAATGAATAAATAATCTTTAAAAAAAAAAAGAATCAGTAGCAATTTGGGCCAATATTTATGGAGGAACTTTACACACTTTTTCACATGCCAGGACTGGTTAGTACCAAGTGGAGTAGGAGGTGAGGGGGCAGACTAACAAATGGATACTTTTGATAGATTAATGATATGGTGAGAACTAGGTTCAAGAGAAGCAAGAGCAGCTCTAGAAGCATGGCATGAGCCCATGAGTTCTTTTCAGTACTTCAAAAATCAAACAAAACGCCCACGTTGGCTCTGATAAGACTGAGCTACCTAATATCTTTATGGTAGCTGGAAAATGTCAACTTAGTGTAGTAAGATTGGTTCAGTTTTGCTGATCCCAGAGCCCTGGTTGGTAGTTGGAGCCATAACTAGCAATTCTGGCACCTGTGGCAACCAGCACACGACAAACCCTAAAATCAACTTTTTAATTCATGTTGCGACTCACAGATGGGTGTTATTACCAATGTGCACCATCTGGTAGCTTCTTATTTTAACTTTTCATTCTTGCTCACTAGATACTGAGCTTTTTAAATTATTATTTTAAATTTAGTGACCCCTAAACATTCATGATCTGAGACAAAAAGTCCTGGTCATCCTGCCCTCGTTATAGTCCTGATTTTGAGTTAAAATGAACAATGTATTATTATTCAAAACAATTTGTTTCATACCAAGGTTTTTTCAAACATGAGTTTCATGACATAAAAATTAGCAAAAGAACCCTCAGTTTCAACAATGATTTCGTTCAAATTACTGCTGGCTAGAAGACTCCATACTGCACTACCAGGTGGTATTTTGAGTCCCAAAACTTTGTATTTTCTTCATTATGCCTGCCATGCTCAGCACTTGGCACACAGTGGACACATGATGGAAGTTTAACTGGAAGCATGCCAGTGGACCAGCAACATTGCAGCCATCCAATCTGGTTGCTAATATATTTCCAAAAGGCCAGGCCAGTATCCAAGGCTAGGACAAATTCCAGGATTTGTTGTCTGTTACATGGACAGAGCCTTGAGCTAATTGGATGTCCTCTTCACATGTCCCAAAATCTGTTTTGTGAATTAAACCTCTGTAGACACACCTGTGGACACTGTCACCCCATGAGAATAATTTTTGAGGTTCTGGTTGTATCTTTTATTGTATTTCTTGCTAACTTCTGTCATTTAATTTTTGCTGATCTCTCTCTCTCTCTCTCTCTCTCTCTCTCTCTCTCTCTCCTCCCTCTATAAGAAATAGAAGTCTATTTCAGGACCATCTGGCTAGGCTAGAGCAGCCAACAGTGGCCCAAGTAACTACCAGGGAAGCCTGGATATGCTCAGTAATGCCCTGAATCATTTTCTCTCTGCTTTTGACGAAAAGACCACATAACTAATACCTCAAGGTGGAATTTCTTTCCTCTTCTTTTTCTTCCTGAAATCCTTCCTCTTCTTTTTTGCCTCACTACCCCCTATAGTTCAATGCATAAGGCTCTCCAGGACACATTCTCCCCTATCTCCTATGTACAGCCTTCCAACATTTGTATTTTATGTACACTTACATGCCTTCTATATTAAACAATATGAACTACTTTGTTGGTCTGGGAAAAATAGGAAAAGATGTTTATATAAAGCCATTCAGAATGTATAAAGGAGAGAAAAACATGTTTTGAGTTCATAAAATTAGAAATTTCATGAGTAGGGAAGAAAATTTCAAATTCAAGCATCAGAAATAGATCTGGAATTATTATGATTTCTTTGTTATTGAAATATAAAATGGCAAAAAATGCATAAGGGAAAAGCTAATCAGTAGATTTCAATTTTAGACTACTATACCTAAAAAGAATACCACATTTAAAGCTAACATCCTTCAACAACTACCTACAAAGATAAATATTTATAATGTGGTAGATAAAAGGAAAGAACTTTAATACAGAATGCATTCTTACAAACCAATAAGAAAAAGAACATGCAAATTGCAAAGGGCCAAAGGACATGAGCAAATAATAGCAAAAGAATACAAATGGCTAATAAGCATCTGGGAAAAAATATAGAACTTTATTGGTAATCAAGGCAATTCAGATTTAAGGCAATGAAGTCTGATATTGTGTAGAAATTAAAGATTTTTTGAGAAGATAGAACCTAACCTTAGTGAGGGGTCAGGCTATGAGTACTCTCATACTCTGATGGAAGTACAATTTGGGTCAGCCTCTCTGGAGGGCAGTTCGTCAAAAGCTTTTCAAAAGTGCATCTCTTTAGAATCAAAATCCTACTTTCTTCAACAGAATTTTTTAAGCACTTGCAATGTGCCCCCTGGTTTCCAGTAACTAGAAACTAAATTTTATTTGCAGAGGTTAAATCTTTCCTAAAGAAATAATCAGATAAATGCACACTTATTTAGAAGGGTGTTTTTTAGCATAATTACTTATGATAGTGAAATGTTGAACCCAAGTTTAATGTTAAATTTCATGAACACAAACACCAAAGATTTAAATCTAATAAAAGCAAATTGTTTTTCATCCTCAGGCCTAGAAGCGTCCTATAAACACTGTTGTGTGGTGGCACACACTCACACGGTGCCCTTGTAGCAGGGTAAAGTCATCTCCACCAATTTGACCTCTTTTGAGCCAATGGTGTCATTTCTTAACATATGGCAAAAACAAACAAAAAACATCGCTAGCACTGCAAGGAATCCCTAAGACCAATAAATTGGGACCTGATGGGTAGAATCCTCGATCACTGCCTATCTTGGTTTATGAGATTGACCTTTGGTCTAACATTTTTCTTGGAAGAAAGAACAATTTATCCTGAAAGAAATACATAAACACAAATAACACACAAGGCGGGTGGAGAGAACCAACAAGCTAAGCTATTTACTAAGCTATTACTCCTCATCTATCCAAAATATTACTGTAAACAAGGTAAACTAGAAGGCTTAGGGTATTATTTACTTCGATGTCTAAGACGCCCGCCCACCGTACCCTTTCCTCATTGTTTTTTGGCTTTTGTTATAGATAAGCACTGGGTTGGCAGGAAGTAGATGCGGCTGAGGGTGGCCATATATATCTATTTCCAGGTTTTCTATGCATTTTGAATGGTTTGTGCCATGCTCCTATAATGATGTGTGGTTGTTGTTCTTTCTCCAGAATGTCGAGTGGTGAAGTCCACTTCTTACACCAAAATAGCTTCATCATCCCGCAGGAGCGCCACCAAGAGCCCGGGGCCTTCCAGGCGCAGCAAATCCCCTGCATCAACCAGCTCAGGTAAAGCACCACAGGAGATGAAGAAACTGTCTTGTTTCTGACGCATGATGAGCAGAGGGTGTGTGAAGCCCAGAGCATGAGGTTTTTAAGATAGGGTAGATTCCGGTTTACAATTTTAGAACAAGTTGGAGTGGTGTGGAACAGATTTGCTAGAGTCTAGCATGTTAGCTTAAAGGAAAAGCATCAAGCTTGGGAAAACTTACTTAGCAAAGACTCAGGAAACCCAAATTTGTCCACAAATAGAAGTATACTACCGACTTGCGTCATTTCTACCACCAAAATCAATTTTTCACGCTAAGAGCAAACTCCCCTCCCCCTCAACTCCAAAAGCCTCTGTTGAAGCATTTCTTCTACTTGGCACTGGCTTATGAGGAGTTTCCAATTTGTATTTGCTGAACTTCCATAAAACACATGTTTTACTCTGGGCCCCAGACTGGCTCTGGAGCTAAAAGCAGTAAGAATAAGAGCCTGGAGCAGGAAAAACTGTGTTGACTCTGGGTCAGTGTCCTGCCTCTCAGGGGCTCTATGCTGGTGCTATAGCAGGATGTGTACTCAACAAATGACTGTCTCAACCCTGCATCTTCCTTCTTTGGTCTTAAAAATAAAATGAGTCAGAAGGTATATGTTTGGTTTGGTTTGGTTTTTGGTTCTTTCTTTTTAGTTTCAGGAATAAGGTCTATTTCACTCCTGAAGGGAATTATTTATTAAATAATATAAATTGTTGAATGGGAATTATTAACTGATATGTACATCAAGGTGATTGTCCCTAATTTCATGAAGACAGAGGAAGCTCTTATGAATAGAGACAAAGACCCTTTGTGGCTACATGGAGGCCGTGTACTTGCCAGCGTGAGCCAAGAGACATGTGCAGAGATCTCTAAGCTGGAGCAACAAGGCCTGTCTCTGGCATCATTCGCCAGCTATTAAACTACAGTGTAAGTTATAACCTCCATACTTAAAAAGAGAGAGGTGCTCCGATCTGTTTTTCCTAATAAAAAAATAAAACTATGACCTCCAAAGGAAGTCTTGGAAAAAGAAACTCTTAGTAAGCTGGGTAGCTAGAGCACCTAGCTCATCTTGGTTCTCTCTGAATTACCTTCTCCCTGGGCTTTTATTGTTCACAGCAAATCCCTAGTCTCCAAAGATCTTCTTTGATGTTCAAAGGGTGGCAATAATGGGCGGCCACTGCCCCCTTCTCACAGCATACCCCACATCATAACCAGTCAAGGAATAAGTCTCAGATCATGGTTAGCCCTTGAGATGCAGCTTGTTTGCTTCTCCTAGTTTAAGGGTAGACTGAGAACTCTTTCCTTAATATGACATAGCTCACCCAGATTGAATGGAACCCTGAAATGAGACTTTGCTAATGAGTGAGGTATTGAGACTCAAAGTGTAGAGTGCATGAATGTTACTTGGGAACTCAGTAAAGTTTGTCATTCTGACTGCTGCCCCCATGCCTCAGATTCTGATACATAGGCCATAAACCTATGTTTTAGCAAGTATTCTAAGCAATTTTAATCAGATGATCTATGTATGTACCATACTATGAAACGCAGGGGTTAAGGAAGTGGCTCCCCAAATGTGGTTCCCTGGACCATCAGTAGCACCATCATCTGAGCATGTTAAAAATGCAGTCTTGATGAGGCCCTCTGCAGACCCACTGAGTCAGCAACCCAGGAATTTAGGGCCCAGCAGTCTGGGTTTTCACAAGCCCTCCAGATGATTCCGATGCTCACCCAAGTTTGAGAACTAATGAATGATAGATAATAAAAGGGAAATAAATATAGGGAGTCATTTGACTGCATAATCTGGTAAAAGATATGACTTGCTCATCTTCATTTATTGGTATGACAGAGATGACTTCCTTTCTATGCCTCTACTTGTCCATCTTTAACCTTGTACCATAGCAATGTCCATCTTTAACCTTGTACCATGAAGTATAGACCAAGGTTTTAATGACCCACCTTCAGAGAGCCTATTACCTGGGCCAAGAGAGAATTTCTGTCTGAAGATCATCCCTTCCCTGGAAACAGATATTGGGGAAAGTCTTTCTCTTTAAGAGAGATACCACCTGTACACAGAGATATAGACTTCTACCAAATGGCAGAGAGGTGCATGTATAACTCCCCTTGGAGACCTTAGCTTGTTCATTAATCAGCCAGCAGGTGAAACCTGAGCTCTTTAGAACATGTTCAGTCTTGACCAAAGAAAATTGCTCATTTTCTCTGAGCAAACCTGGGCTGTCAAATGAACCCCCATGGAGCAGAAAGGAAGAACAAGATCATGGGCCTAGTCAGCCTGTCGCTCCTAAAATCTTGGCCATTTGGTATAATCATGGAAAGTTGTAAAGGAGAAAGAAGCCCCGCATTAACGGAAATATTAGCAATACTGTAAAAAACAACAATATTACAAAACAAAATCAGTCCCCAATCTAAAACACTCCGACATTGACGAATTTTTAATATTTTCTCTCTTCTTTCTTAGTATATACCAGGTGTAGTGGGGGAGATATCTAATAATGGGTGATTAACCAAATTCTTATGTTTTTTTTTTTTACGGGATAACTATTTCAACAGAATCAATATACATAATTTAAGCATGATAGCTGGTGACTTTTTGTTGTTCTTGTTTTTAACAGTTTTTAAAATGTTGATTTAGTAGTTGTTTTTTTTTTAATTGAAGTAGAGTTGACACACAATGTTGCATTTGTTTCAGGTGTACAACATAGTGATTTGACAAGTCTGTACATTATGCTGTGCTCTCCACGAGGGTAGCTCCCGTCTCTCACCATAGAATGCTATTATAATGCCATTGACTACATTTCCTATGCTGTGCATTCTATGTCCATGGCTTATTCACCCCATAACTGGAAGTCTGAATCTCCCACTCTCCTTCACCCATAGTGCCCATCCCCCACATCTCTCCCTCTAGCAACCATCCATCTGTTTTTTATATTTATGGGCCCCCTCTGCTTTTTCTTTCTTTGTTTATTCGTTTAACAGGTTTTATTTTTAAGACCTGTAGGCAGGCAGTTAAGTGCTCCTGGGTTTGGGCAGGAATTTCTTTTTCTTTTTTTTCTTTTGTCCTTATAAGTCAAGGAAGGGGGATAAGTTGGATTATCATGCACATGTCAAAGAATGGAATCATGAGATCTGGAGTAGTTACTGTCTGCTACTAAGTTTGCTACTATAGATGCAGAATAAGTGTCCTGTTTTCTGTCTGCTTATGGCAGCCAGATTGAAGGAGGGAATACAAGAGAAAAACATGGAGAGAGAATTTTTGCAACTCAGAAATAACTGCATAAATAGTGAAAAACCTGTTTTACTCCAAAAATGAATCTAAAAATTTGAGTTTGAAAAAAGGAATTGTGAATCTAATTTTAAAAAGATAATTATGAATACAGGAAATCATTTCACTTGAGAATTAACGTAACATAATCACTACTCAGCATCTTGAAGATTATATAAATCTTACAAATATAATACATCTAATATATCTACTTGTAATCTTATAAATATAAATGAATGTATCATTTACTAAAAGTAATTTCAGAAACTAAAAAGCAGACAGGCAAATGTAATGAATATATTTGTATTTGTCACTGCCAACATTTGTAACTATTCTTTTTAGAAGTTTAAAATGGATAGAATGAATTACTTCAAAATCAGTAGATTTTTTTCAAACAAGCATTTCTCTTTACTTTTGTTTCCCTGAGCCCTTTCAACTCTAGTTAAAATCTGGTTGATTTGACTGGCACTAACTTGGAATTTGTGGTAAGTGTGCCATGGCAGGTAGTATCTTTTCCATAAAGTGGAATCTGAATCCATTCTAAAATTAAACTTCATCAAGGTGTTTTTAACTTCTAGGTCAAAATTAATTAAATGGTACTGATCACATTTTGTTTAACATGAGACCTTTATGCATATAAAATTTTGCCTTTTGATCTAGAAAGCACTTTATGCAACCATTTCTTGGTTGTATAACAGCTTATAATATGCAATGACTATCTCTTGATTCTGACTTGCTACCAAACCCTATCACCTTCCTCTGGATGATTCTAACTTAGAGAAGGTCTACAGAGCTGCAATACCCCATCACAAATCTGTGGATTATGTCAGTGTTCCCAAGACCACTCTCTTTCCCTAGTATCTAAGCTCAGAGTTTAGGAAGTCCCGTGATATTTCCATTTCTTTTCTGGGCAAATGCAGCTGCTGGGTGTCAGGGGAGTGCCTGCCTTGGGCCCCTGCACTGTGCTCACCTAAGACTCTTGGCTTCACCCAAGTATGGCTTTTATACCCAGTGGAAAGGAGCACTGAATTATCGCTACATTAACTGCATCACCATTTTCCTAAGATGGCCTGTTCACTGTTCTTCAGAAATCATAAAGACTAGAATGTGAATAATTTTACTTTCATACCTCTTAAGGGTTGATGTTGCCCCAGACCCAATTGCCACCACAAACCTGTCTTTTTAACATTAAAGAACCTTTGCTTCTACCCTTAAAGTATTAACTTAAAGTTTGAAATAATTTCTATTTCATTTGTTCAATTTCTACCTCCAATATTCACCTTTCTATGTTATACAGAGATTAGAGCTTAGTATAAAGTTAAGATATGGTCAGTTTTCTCTTTTGTGTTTTAAGATTTTATTTATTTATTCATAAGAGACACAGAGAGAGGCAGAGACATAGGCAGAGGGAGAAGCAGGCTCCTCCTGGGGCGCCTGATACGGAACTCAATCTCAAGACTCCGGGTTCATGCCCTGAGCCAAAGGTAGACGTGTCCCAAGATTTGCTCAGTTTTCGTGCCATTCTGATGTTCATGATAATACTGTTAACTGTATTTAAATGACATCAGAGTTTACATACGATCTTTATGTCTTTGATCGTTTTTGATTCTCCTAACCATCTCCCAGCTACAGTCAAGACATGATAGTATTATTTGTTATGTAATAATATACACTATTTTGTTTTGTTTTGTTTTTTAAAGTTTTTTTTTTTTTTTTTTTTTTTTTTTTTTTTTTTTTATGATAGTCACAGAGAGAGAGAGAGAGAGAGGCAGAGACACAGGCAGAGGGAGAAGCAGGCTCCATGCACCGGGAGCCCGATGTGGGATTTGATCCCGGGTCTCCAGGATCGCGCCCTGGGCCAAAGGCAGGTGCCAAACCACTGCGCCAACCAGGGATCCCTAATATAGACTATTTTTGGAAATGAGGAAGCAGTGAGGGCTGGGGGAACTGCCTGGCCTAGAGTGACTGAGTTAATAGTGGCAGCTCAGGGCTGGCACCTGGGGCTCCCAGTGCTCCAGACAAGGTAGGCTGGCCATCCTGGATATCTGTTTCTTCACCTCTGTTTATTAGAGATTTGATCTCCAGAAAATAACTAATACAGTACCTAGTTCAATGTTGCAATTTACAACAGCATAACACTTTGCAATAGAAGCCTAAATATTAGTCCCAGGACCAGCATTCCAGGAGGTGAAATGATTCACTCCAGCTTCATGATGTATGGTTAAGTGGTAAACAGAAACTTTCCTTTGTAAGTCAGTGTTAGAACAAGAATGGGAAACCTCTATAAATCTTCTCTTCGTCCCTTACTCATTCTTCTTCTTGGAACTAAAGGAAGTTAGAGGTGATTTATGAATGTAAGGTGTTCATTTACACATTCAGAAATATCAAGTGCAGGTCTGCTAGTGTCAGGTGTTAGCTAGGCACTAATAAGGCAGAGATGAAAGAAACAGCCTCTATTCTCAAGAAGTACACAGGTCAAGCCCCCTAAATAATTTAGAGATAACATAATTCATATACTTGTTGAATTATTATTAATCTCCTTAACAGAGAGTTGGAAAAGGCAATTGGAACTACAAGAAAAGAGAAACCAGGAGCCTTACTAACACACACAAAGAATAATGAGTCCCTAGACAATTGTGCACTGAGACTTTGACTGCATTTATCACTAAGAAATGGGAAATGTGGTTTTTAGTTGCTTCTTAAAGAAACAAGAATATATAAGACTATCATAAAGAGTGTTTAATATGGGTTGAATCTTTATTCATGTGTGTTTATCTTTGGAACACAGACGTCTCATAAAATGTGTAATTTAAAAGTGAAATTCTTTTAAACGAATTCCTTTTTCTGCACAAGGAAGTTATAACAAAATATCTCTAAAATAAAAGAATAATATGCAACTAATTTTATTTCAGTAAGAATGATGTTTAGTTTTGCTTTATATTGTTTTCTTAATGTTAAAAATGTAAGAAAACCACATTTACCTATCCTGAATTTTCATTGCTATAGTCCATCTTAAAATTTACAGATTTCAAAATTTTGACCTCTTCATTGATCACTTTAGAAGAACTTCGGGGCTTTTTGTTTGCTTTAGAGTTTTTACTCCCATTGAAATGGATGGCCAACTTTTTATCGTAAAATAACACCTACTTAGACTGTCTCTTTAGAAGCTATGGGAAACATAATGGAGCCCCAGCAGGTGCCATCACTTCAAGCATGAGCTAATGGACTTTCTTGACTTTATAAATTTGTGGTCTAAGGTAGGAACCCTCCTGACAACAACCATTCATTCATCTAATATGCATAGAGATTCCATCATTGACCAGCAATGCTGAGTGCTGGAGGTGCAAGGGTAAAGATTTGACAGAGGATAAAGCTGGGTGACTTAGTTAATGACCTCTTACCATGGCTAAAGCACCATTCTGTCCTCCCCTGCTTCACACTCGTATGTGACTCTGGAAATCCTGCAGTTTTCTTATTTATGCTATTCAAATTTTCCCTTTTTATGGTTATATAAACATATTTTATGCAACATATGCAGATAAGACAGGAATTAAAGCTGGGGAAGCAAAGAGAATTTTAATCAGCTTTCTAGTCCAATATGTCAGCTTTTTAGATTTACATCAGACACCTTCAAAGGCAAATTGTTAGCTTTTTTTTTTTTATTTTTTTTAGCTCAGTCTTTTCCTATAATATAGATTTCAGCCTTATACATTCTTTGGAGGATCTTGGCTGCTTTGGGGTTCCAAGGGAATTCTTGAAAACAAAGTGCACCAGGAAGATCAAGGGGGCTGATGATTCATCTCTTGTGTTTTTGGAATTTTCTGCTGCATGTGAAGTTCAGTCCTCTTTCCATTCTCTTTCCCTGTACCGATCAATTCCTGGTAGTGCTTCCTTACCCTCAGCAGATGAGTATCTCCAAAGGTACTTTTCAGAGCTTTGAACCATGATCTTGACCCATTCTCTGTAGGGGGCAGGCAGCAACCCTACATCAACTGCCTTTATGAACTCCTCACTGTAAATGCCCCATGTTAACTAAATAAATATTCCCTGAACATCTGCCATGTTCCAGTCATATCTTAGGTCCCAAGGATATGAAGATGATTAAAGCACCGTTCTTGTCTTCATGTTGCTTATATTCTTGCCTTCAAGTTGATATATATATATATATCACTTACTGTAATACTGTAGAAAGTGCCATGACAGCCCAGAGGAGGAAAGGATTAGATCTCATTCATGGAGTCAGAGAAAATTTCCAAGAGAAAAGAACTTAACAAATTGAAGGATCCTGCCAGGATAAGAAGGACCAGGAGGGCATCACCACTTGAAGAAACAATATGAAGTAAGGCACAATATGAAGTATATGGCATATATTTTTTAAAGATTTTATTTATTTATTCATGAGAATACACAGAGAGGAGAGAGCGAGAGGCAGAGACACAGGCAGAGGGAGAAGCAGGCTCCATGCAGGGAGCCTGACGTGCCCTGATCCCGGGTCTCCAGGATCACGCCCTGGGCTGAAGGCGGTGATAAACCGCTGAGCCACCTGGGTTGCCCAAAGTATATGGCATATTTAAGGTTGCTAGTCTGATAAAAGCACATGATAGATTGGAGGAAAGGGTTCGAGAGGATGGTGGTAGCCACGTTGATGTTGATCATTGCAAAGGCTTATGAAGGTGTGTTTTTGTTATAGGTATTAGGGGGTGAATAAGAATTTAAGCTAAGACCATGATTTGATTTTTATTTGAATTTTAGAGACAATGGTGCAGTAGTAGAGAGGGTGACTACACATGAGGGGCCAAGAGCCATGGAACTCTATGAGGCTATTGCAGTCATGCTGGAAAGAAATTGTCGGATAGAATTTAAACAATAATGTTAGGAATAGGGTAGACTTTGAAAAGGAAATGAACCAGGAATTTAACTGGATATGAGCCCAGAAGAGGAGAGAGGAATCAGAGACCAGGAGCATGTTTGAAGGTTGAAGAGGAATGGTAGGTGAATACATTTCAGGTATGTGGAGTGTGAGTTGCTTTAGAAAAACATCAGTAGGCAATTAGGAATTAGTAACTGTGTTTAAGTCAGATTTGAGCCAATGATGCATATCTGGGAGACCCTGCATATAGTAGTGATTTAAATAATAGAAATATAGGATGTCTTTCCCTCCACCCCAATGAAAGGTTTGTAGAATAAGGATGGGCATGGCAGCATGGTGACCATCTACAATTAAGGGTTCTCCTGCAATACCCTGTGGGGTGGGGGCAAAGCACCCCATGGGGACCAGAGGATCTTCAGAGCCCTTTTGTCTCAGGACCCTCATCCACACTGGGCTTTACATGTCCAGTTCCCTCAGAGAAGGGCTCTGAGATCCCAGCTGACACATTTTCATAATTTTAATTTATATTATTTTAAAGATTCTTTTGTTTATTTGAGAGAGCGAGAGAGCATGTGAGCAGGAGACAGGGTAGAAGGAGAAGGAGAGAGAAGCAGCCTCCCTGCTGAGTACAGAGCTCTTGTGGCGATCAATCCTAGGACTCTGAGATCATGACCTGAATTGAAATCAAGAGCCAGATAGATGCTCAACTTACTGAGCCACCCAGGCAGCCCACATTTTCATAATTTTAAATCAAAGGTCTCCAGGTGATCCTATTTCATTGTTGAATTAGATTTTTTTCCCCTTTTACCCTGAAATCATCTTTGACTCGTTCCCCCCACCCCCCATTCAGTTTATCACCTGTCTTCCTGGCTCCCCTTCCCAGTGCTGCTCTAGAACTCCAGTTTCTCACAGGCTACAGAAACTGCTTGCTAGGTGGCCTCTTCCCTGCCTTTTTCCTCTGTCCCTTACATCTGCCCTGCACTCTGATGTCAGACTTGTCCTTACTTCTGCCTGCCAAAAAAGAGTCCAAACTCCTTCTTCTCAGATGAAGAACAATCTTGATTTGGCCACGGTCTTCCTTTCCAGCCCTATCTCCCACTTTTCCTTTGGACTCATGCTTCATCCTGTGAACCAATTTAAATTACTAGCAGATACCCCTTGGGCTTTTCCACTTGATACCTTTCTGAGTCTTAAGAGCCTTCTTTTGCCCCTTCAGCTGTCAAAAGGGCACACACACGCCGTTGGCCCAGATGACTCTGTGCAACCTCACAATGTAGGTAGGATCTTCTGATCACCTCACTATCTAGGGTCTTCTGCACCTCTGCGATCCAGTGACAATTGATTTGGCTCCTGGCCTATAGGAGACACATGATTTCACCCTCCTAGGTTTTAAGGTTTCTGAAAGCAGGAGTTTTTTGTTTTTGCTTTTGTTTTTGTTTTTTTTTTACACATTCTATAGTGCTTAGTGCTTAAAAGTTCATGATAACTACTGGGTAAATTGGCCAGATGAGTGAATTGAGAAATACTAGGATCTGTTCAAGTTGCCTAGATTTCCTGGTGTTCAAGGGTCTTTTTGTACATATTTATTAAAAAAATTTAATTCACAGGTCACTTCCTACATCCCCACAGTTTCATTATTCTCAGCAGACAGTCCCTTTGAATTGAATCCATTATTTTAGTTTAAGAAGGAAATGTAGGGGTGCCTGGGTAGTGCAGGCGGTTAAGCAACTGACTCTTGGTTTCCCGCTCAGGTCATGATCAAGCCTTGAGTTGAGCTCTGCACCCTCCTCTCCAGGCTTGCTCGCTTTCTCTCTCTCTCTCTCTTAAAAAAATATGATCCATTTCACCTATGAGTTGAGCATCTGTGAAGACAGAATTAGGAAAAAGCATCTTTCCCTAAGTCTTCCCATCCCCCACCCCATTAGATAGGTGTCTGTTTTCTCTTGGCCTCATTTGACTCCTTGCTTTTGTTTTCATACCCTACACTCCTCGAAGGCCCTGCAATACGACAGCCCCCCAGACCACATCGAGAACCTAATGAATTATATCCCCCTCCTCCCTTTCTTTTTTCTTGGCTCTTCTTCTTTCTTCTTCTTCTTCTTATTTTCTTGCTTTGTCTTCTTCTTCTTCTTCCTCTTCCTCTTCCTCTTCTTCTTCTTCCAAATAATGTAGCAAACAATGGACAAAGGCTAAGAAAAGAGATTTTAGAGTATCTACAGCCTCCTCCCATTATCAGGGGATGAAAGTCTAAGGCAAGCAGTTAGATCTCTTCAACAACACTCCTGAATCCCTACTCTCTAAATACACAGCCGGACCCCATATGTTTGCAAACATGTTCTCTCCTCTTAACCCTGCAAGAGCAGTGTTAGAGATACATGAGCCACCTTAAGTGCAGAAAGGAAATCAGGAAAAGACAAGGTAGATTTTCATGTCTAAAAAGTTCCCTTGTAATTAGTTAATCTTGCTTGGAGATTGCTCTGATTTTGAGACCAGTTTGAGACATTTAAACATTTAGCTTCCACATGTGGTCCGAGACTTTTAAAAATGAGACTATAAGGAGAAGAAACCCTTTAAGGCATTACTGAGTTAATATACACGTGAGTCTAGTCATTTAAAAGAAGCAAGGAAAAAAAAAATAAAAGGAGCAAGGAATGAGTAAAAATAAGTGAAGTATTTCTGAATTCTAGAGTTTTTTAGTCACTTCCATATTCAATTATAAGTTTTGGGACATAGGGACCAATAGAGTCAGACATGTAGTAAGTATGTGGTGTACACTGTGTGTGCTGATTACAGAGACCTGAATTATGGCTTCAGTGAGTAAAATGGGGCAGGATCATTTATCTGAAATGATAAAGAGAAAGGTGAGGCTGGATCCTGCGTGAGGAGTAATATCCTGTGACCAGCTCATGCTGTTGTGTCCCTGATGGGCTTAGATGATGACTCGGCTGGATGGAGGCAGGGCACAAAGTAAGGTGGGTAAAGTCAGCTCCACAGATGTCATACACAGCTCTTGGGTGGCTGGTTGTGTGATTGATCCTCATAGGATCTGTGAACAATCCAGCCTAAAGTTTAGCATTTGTCATTCAGGAGGTAACAAGAAGACCAAGGGATACAGGATTAAAGGAAAATGAACCCAGATAGATCTGAGTAAAGGAAACCTTAATGGGTTCAAGGCAGTGGATCTGATGAGTACTTCAGTAATTCAAATGTAGCCATCTTCACATTGAAATAATTAATCGTTAGACCTGCTTGGCCACTTAAAAGCAATCTTTTTTTTTTTTTTTAAGATTTTATTTATTCATTTGAGACACAGAGAGAGAGTGAGCATGAGAGAGAGAGATCAGGAGTGGGGTAGAAGGGCAGAGGGAGAAGCTGACTCCCGTCTAAGCAGGGACACCCTGATATGGGGCCCTGGGATCATGACCTGAGCCCAAGGCAGACCTCTGCTTAACCACCTGAGCCACCCAGATGCCCCATATACCACTCTTTTTTTAAAAAAAATATTTACTTATTATTTGAGAGAGAGCACAAGCAGGGGGAGCAGCAGAGGGAGAAGGAGATGCAGACTCTCTGCTGAACAGGGAGCCAGATACAGGACTCGATCCCAGGACCTCAGGATCATGACCCAGGTACCCTAAAAACAACCATATTGAGTTTAATTTTTCCCATTCGAAATATAGAATCCTTTATTTTTTTAGAAAGATTTTATTTATTTATTCATGAGAAACACAGAGAGAGAGAGGCAGAGACACAGCAGAGGGAGAAGCAGGCTCCATGCAGGAGCCTGACCTGAGACTCTATCCCAGGTCTCCAGGATCACATCCTGGGCTGAGGGGGGGCTAAACCGCTGAGCCACCCGGGCTGCCCTATAGAGAATCCTTTAATAAAATAATACTTTACTCTGTAAAATGATGCCATTTGTCATTTGAATTTTAATAAGATCTACTAAATAGGTGACAAAGCCCATTTTATTGGCATTCAGAGACTTCTGGTATTACAGGATAAAAACAACTGAACTCAATACATGTGTCAGACTTACTTCTGAAATAAAATTATGTATTCCAGCAGTGATTCAACAATAAACTATGTGGTATTGTCTGGATGTCAAGAACCATTTTAAGAAGTTGCTAATGCTTCTTTTAGGTGGCCAAGAGGAAGAATCTGAATAGAACTCTGACCCTAAGAATTCAGACTGTTCCCAACTTTCAAGCAGGTTGTGTTCCAAAAATGTTTGATTGTAAATGGCTTGTTTGGCACTTGAGCTACATCTCTCAGGAGAGGTGGCAACACAAATGGAAGTCCTGAGTCCAGTGGCTTTTTTTTTTTTTAAAGAATTTATTTATTTATTCATGAGAGACACACAGAGAGAGGCAGAGACATAAGCAGAGACAAATCCCAGGGCCCTGGGATCACAACCAAGCCAAAGGCAGATGCTCAACCACCGAGCCACCCAGGTGCCCCAAGTCCACTGGCTTTAAATGAAGGAGGTGCCCCAGTGATAAAGAAGGAAATCCAGAGGTCTGAAGACAGGAGACAAAAGTTCTAGACGGGTCCTGAGGCATCAGGACAGGCCTCTCACAGGAAAGAAGTACAGTTCTTTGAGAAGACATATATGAAATCTTTCCAACTGTTCATCTTTGGGCAAGTTATTTCATCTTAAATAGGAAAAATTATATCTACCTATACTGCAGAATTGATGTTAAATAAGTTGTTTCAGTCTGACATGTCCAAATTCTTTATGTCCTTCCAAACCTACTCCCTCCCTCTCTTCTTGCCTCAATCCTCTTCAACCACTCAGTTACCATATCCTATAGTTTTGTACCTCTAAAATCTTGCCTGAATGTTTCCATTTACCTCTCCCCCTTCCGCACCCTCATTGACCCAGCTACACCATTTCTCTGACCACAGGACTTGTAAATGTGCCATACTCCCTCCTGCCTAGACATCCTCCTTAGGTATATCTCCGAGCCCATTATTATTGTTCTCCCTTAATCCATTCTTGACGGGCAGAAGCTCTTGAGAGCTTTTAAAAATACAAATCTGATCTCCTGGCTCTGGCTTAAAATCATTCAAGAGCTTGTCATTGCCCTTTGGATAAAAATCAAATTCCATAACATGAATGTTAAATCCCTGTATTATGGGACCCCTACCAACTCCTCCATCTTCATTTGTAAGACTTTTTCCCTCCAGCTCCATTTACCTGCCAGGCCAACTTCTTTAGGTCTTTTCAATGCACCACACTGCTCCCTCCCTCCCCAGGCCAAGCCACAAAACAGGTGCACCTCCCCCTATCCCGCCAACACTTTTCCTTCATTGAGCCCTATCCTCTATCACCTGCAAAATCCTATTAACACTTAGGTTGGATTTCCTTACCCTTTCTGTAGGGTGTAGGGTGACTTTGATCCCATAGTTTATTAGGATTTCAGAGGCAACAGCCAAAACATCCCTCCTCAAAATACTTTATTGTGATTAATAGTTCAGTTATCTGATTTCCCTGCAGGCTAGCAGGCTGGAGCCTTAAGCAATGTGGTGGTGAAAAGTACAGATTCTAGATTCTCTTGGTTAGATTTGGGGCTCTTGTCTCCATATTTGCTGGTCAAGCTGCTTATCATTTAATGCTTCAGTTTCCTCTTCGGTAAATTAATATTGCCTGCCTCATAGTTACTGTGAGTATTAAATGAGCTTATATATATACATATATGTGTATATATATATATGTAAACTATATATGTGTATATGTATACACATAAGCTCATTAGTGCACATGTAAAAGGCTTAAGTGCATTAACTGATCCATAGAAAATAATTCTTTGATAAACTGGGATGCACATAGAATGGGCACTTACTAAATGCAAACATGTTGCAGTTTTGCTTTTTAAAAAGGCTAAGGCTGTCATACTGGAGTCCACTTTCTCTTTTTCTTTGTTTTCCGTTAGCTTTATAAAATTTGTGGATCAAAAGTCAAAAATGTCAATACTCAGCTTGCTTCCCCGTTTACTTTCTCCCCCCAGTCTGGGTAGCATTTAGGTGTGATATAGAGATGCAAAGTGGAGAAGTGGACCAAGAAAATATTACTGTCATAGAACCTGTCTTTCTGTCAACTCAGAGGGATCTCTTGGCTTGGTAGTTGTAGGTTCTGCCTCTGCCTGCAGTTCCTTGGTTCTCTCTCGCCTGTGTCTGAGCCCTTCGCACAGAGGCCAAGGGCTGGCAGTCCGGCAAGAAAGAGGAGGCCTGAGCATCTCGCTTTCAACAAAGACAGGACTGTAGACTTGAATGCAAGCAAATTAAAACATTCTCAGCACTTCCTACTTCAATCTGCCCCCCCCACCCCCAAAATTGTTATTTGTTGTTGTTTAGAAGGCGTCACGGAATACATTTCAAAGGCCAGAACTACACAGTAGTGCAGCCTGGGTTCTGTGACATTTTTTTTTAAAGGTCTTTAGAGAAGATGACAAAACAGGGAGCTTCCCACTCTCGTGGGCACTAAGTTTCTGTGCAGACGTTGTTGGTGAAAAACCAATAAACACTGTCCCAGGCCACTGAATTTTGTGAGGGCGTCCTTATTACCAGGTAGTCACCAGGTTTTAGAAGTTATTGTCATTTTGATTTTCGGGTGAGTCACTGGGCCTCTTGCCCCCCAGGCACTTCATTATGATTCAGAACAAAGCCGGAGAGGGCTCTGGCTTCCGGGACTTACTGGTGTCGGGGGTGGGGGTTGCGGTGGCTCTGCTTTGGCATGAGGCTTAATTGACACCTTTGATGTAGCCTAAGACAGAACCCGCACCTCCCACTGCTGCTTGGAAGACGTCAGCCTTACGCAGAAAAGGCATCTGCTGATGAATCCTGAATCTCATTCAGCCTGCTCGGGGAGCAGCCTTAGCCATCCTTAACTAATCCAACCGCTTCCCAATTCCGCGGGTGCTGGGCTTAGTGCTGAGAAGGGATTTCGTCTCTTGCTATTGCCAGGTTAAACACTCAGACTGTGTCCATGTTAGAACTCATAGAAGGTAAGTTAAATGTATTCTTGCTCTCCTTCATGGAAAATGTTTATTGTTGCTAATTCTCCTTCGTGGACTGTGGTTGTAAAACATGAGAAGATGTTGTCATGTGTGTGGGTAATAGAGTGGCAACCTTATATATCTTCTTATGAAGAAGTCCTGTGTCCAGAGTGTTTTGTCAGTTCTGGAGGTGATGTTACTCAGAGAAAGGAATTGCTTACTTGAGTTCTGTGGCTTTGACTGCATTTAGTGATAATGTCGTCTGAAAGTCTTCAGAGTCTGGGAGAATTCCAGTGATTTTAAACCTATCAGAAAGCAGCTTTCATTTTCAAGTAGCAATGAAGACAGACTGTAAGGAGTTCCTGAGTGTGTGCCAATTAGTTTGTCCTGCTGAAGGCAGGTCCTTCAGAGTTAGGCCAGAGGGATATGTAGGGGACAAGTGGATGCAGGAGCTTCTAGAAGGGAGTTGTTAACTGTAAAAAGATAGGGGTCTCTTTTAACAAGACACTGAGAAAATCACTTGGGAGCCGTGGAAATATATACTCCTACTGGGTGGTTCTGGGAAGCTAAACTACAGAACGAAGGATGAATCCCATTGAAAATGTCTCGGGACCTTCACCACATGGCTAAAACTATGGGCACAGTTAAAGGCACTGTTAATACATTCATCAGGAAAGTTATCAAAAGTACATTTTTCAGAATGTTCATGTAGCCTGATGGCTATATTTAACACAGGATTAGCAAGACAGTGAATTTGTGCGAAGATTATCCGCTGAAGCTGTTTTTTAGGACTACATAGAAAGGGTCCTGGAATTTTAGCAAAAATCGCTCTATAACTGCTTGTTTCTTTGCGAAGATGATTTGTCATGAAAAATTTTTAACAAGCCATTTTCTTTTTCTCTCTGATTCTTTGCTTCCAGTTAATGGAACCCCTGGTAGTCAGCTGTCTACTCCGCGCTCGGGCAAGTCGCCAAGCCCATCACCCACCAGCCCGGGAAGCCTGCGGAAGCAGAGGGTAAGGATCTTAAAAGCAAGCTCCTTGTTTAAGACCTGCCTGAGCTCCCGGTGCAGAGTGACCCAGGTGCCAGCTCCCAAGAGCACTGCTTGTCTCTAAGTAATAACCAGGTGAGGGCAGGTGGGCTATGGCTGTGGCCTCTCTTAGCTAGAACTCAGGGCTCTTGTTTTCTCTGAGTTTGTCCGAATCTTGACTCTGAGAAGAATTAACAGTTGCTGCCTCACTTTTAAATACCCCACCTCTTTTTGTTCTGAATGGACCAAGACTTTATTGGCACTGGTTTGGAAGCTTCCTTAGTTGTAATGAGGTTATTAGATCTCATTGCTGACCATCAGCCTTCCTTAAGAAGGAAAAGGAAAATGGGGGTTATGGTGGGGGATTGCTTTATGGCACAGAATGGTGGTCCAGAGCCGCTTAGGGTCTGTGGCACCGAGGATGGATACATGTGACATGTGTTTTTGTGAATGAAACCCACATCAAGTGCCTTCTCTTTCATCACTATGTGCATTTTGGTGGGTTTTTTGTTGTTGGTGTTTTTTTTTTTTTTTTTTTTTTTTTTTTAGCTTCTTGTGTAATACTAGAGAAGTATACTGAGCTTAGAAACCAAAGTCAAAAAGTTACTGGAAACAGCGTTAGCTTCTCCATGCTCAGGAAGGGGGAAGAACTACTGTTCTTATCCTCTCAAAACCTGTACTGTCTGTCTTTTCTAGTAATACTACAGCAGGAATAAAAGGGGTGGGAAAGGGAAGAGAAGAAGGTGCTGAGGAGGGAAGCGAGAGCCTTTTACTGTCCTGATTTCATGAGCGAGGTGGAGAGGAATATGTGCTCTTAGGAGGCTTTATGATGGTGCTTACTGTACATTTTAATAATAAGCCAGGGCTCCTTGGAGGCTTCTGAACTCAAAGACTAGATTCTTAGTTTGGTTTATTATGCTTTAAAATGAAACTTCTGAGTTCCATAACTTTAAACTGCTTCCAAGATGGAAGCTCTTCCCTTCAAGCTTCCTGCAAGGTTGTATCCGCATGCCCCCATCTAAAAGCAGGGGGCTGGGGACTCCATCAGACCCGGGTCCCTTTGGTACCTGGCCCACCACGTGTCAGCTTATGCTGTCTTTCTCCATGGAGCCTCCTGGCATCAGGTGTAGCTGGTTTAGATTATTTGATGAGGCCTGGGTTTGGCACCAACTCCTCCACTAAAAGGCTTCCAGTCTGCTATCCTGAGTCTCAGTTGGAAAAACAAGGCAAAACAAGAAAGAGGCTCCTTCCAGATAGGAAATCCAATAATTCTGTTCCATCTGAGTGTTTTCACTATGGGTTTCTTGTTGGCCACAACAAGAAGTCTAATTTTTTGCATTTTATTTTTTAAGATTTTATTTATTTATTCATGAGAGACAGAGAGAGAGAGGCAGAGACACAGACAGAGGGAGAAGCAGGCTCCATGCAGGGAGCTTGATGTGGGACTCAATCTGGGGACTCCAGGATCAAGCCCTGGGCTGAAGGAGGTGCTAAACCGCTGAGCCACCCCGGCTGCCCTAATTTTGCATTTTAAAGTACAGGAATCAGTAGTGAACTTCTAAAAGAAGAATTGGCCAAATTCATATGATCCCCTAAGTGTCTATACTTGAGTTGGGGAAGGTGTAGTAGGGTGTTTCATTTCTGGAAAAGTTACCCCCTTCTATAGGAGCAGTCATATATAGCACAGATAGTTCTCTTTGAGAGAATAGTCTCTATTTTGAAGTGTATACTTTGGAGAATACACCTGGCATAGTAATCCCCCTTCATCCTTTGAACAAATTAAACTCAGATTCAGGCTTTAGCTCATACTTAGTTGCTAAGACTAAATTATGGTGACTGAGAATCCCTGCCATAGATTTGAGCTTCTCTCCCTGTTTGCGTATCATTGAGGCCTCCATGGGTGAGAATATAAAGTGCTTTGCCCAACTGTCCCTTCATTGGCGGAATGAGGGTAGATTTTGCTTCTTCTGCCCTCTGTATTCTCTGCATCACTATAATTTTGTCCCAATGAAGCAGAAAATTTCTCTCCAGTGACTAGCAGCTGTGTGGCCAATGGCTTCTATAATTAACATTACCAGCACTTGGGAAATGATTATAAAGGGTAGCTCTCTTGTAGATTCTTCACTGCATCATTTAAACTACCAGTGCCAGCATCTACTTGAGAGGGAAAATAATCCCATTTGTTTCAGGGAGACAGAGGCTTATGGTCATCTGAAAACATTTATTAAGCACATGTTGTAAGCAGAGCACTGGATAATTCAGAGATGGTTCAGTTTCCAGGCTTTTAAATTTAGGCCGTAAATGAACATCCTCCATCCATGTACCATGTCAATGCATGGAGACATTCCCAGATGCTTTAGCCAGAGAAGCTTTCATCTTGGTGTGGAGGCAACTGCATCAAATAACCCCTCCCAGTTAAAACGGGCCTAGCATATCCCTAAAAACTGATCCTGTTTCAAATTTGGTTAATGTTCTTCTCAAATGGTTGGCTATACTCCTATGCAGGAAATACTGAAATAAGTAAAAGATGGTAAGTGCTAAAAGAAGATACTTCAAAGAATAAATTAACTCTTTTTATTACAAATTGGAAAACAGTAGCTAGTTCTATTTTTCCTTCTGTGTTGCCTAGCAACATGGCCAGGAAAATGAGTTGGCTGTGCCCCCCAACACACTCAGACACACACACACACACACACACACACACACACACTTACACTGCCTACCTCGTTTAAAAAAATAGGAATGTATTTCTTTAATTTTTAAAGGAATCTTGATACATTTGACCACTTTCTTCACAGTCAGGAAAAATCTATATTCCTATTTATGTTAATTATGATGATTTAATCAGCTTTTTCCTTCCTTTGAAATCATATTTTTATGTTACAGCTCTTGGTATTTTAGAATAGTCATATGCAATAAGAGTCTGCATGCCAGTTAGTTTTCTTCATAAAAGCATTGGTGGCAATGTACCAAACAACCTCCCTATTTTTTCAAAACACTATTATTTAAATTGCTGTCTAGAAGCATTTAACTGATCACAGAAGCAGATATTATAGGATCTTTTCTATCCATGAACTTCGTTTTGGTCTTATTTCTTAATACATCAGGAAGAAATGTACTGTGCTGTGTAGGTTGAATGAAGCTCCCCATTATACTCCCACAGGGCTGACTTGTGTAGATTATCTGATCAGTCAGATGATGTGAGATGTGGGTGGTACAAAATAGAAAAGAAGCCAGAATTCTAGACTGTCTGCAGATCTGAGCCGGTTGCCTGGCTACCAACTGAGAGATCTCCTAGCAGAAAAGGCTGGAGGGAGGAAGTAAAGAGGTGATTGGCGAGTGGTTGGAGAACCGGAAGACCATTGGGAAGGGAAGGGGAGGTCAAGCGTGCATTTTTTCTGTTATCTAAATATAAAATTTTGAAAAGGCAGTTTTTATTGGGTTTATGCGATACGCAGTGCAACAACATTGGGTTGCTGCTCTGTGACCAGAATTTGCTAAATGCCATCTGGGGTTCCTGACAGATTATTTTGTGAGGTAAGCACATTCCTTGTCTACCCAGAATGGGAAGGAAATGTTCAAGGAGGAATTGCCTAGATACATAGTAGTGGAGTTGGCATCCATAGACCTCAGGATTTATAAAACTCAACAGGACACAGAAAGGGATAGCTCAGAAGCAGTTCAAGCCAGTTAGGCAAAATAAGCACTATTTTTGTCTGTTTCAATGGTCTCTCAGTTATTATCTTTCCTCTTACCCAAAACTGAAGACTCTAAAAGGTCTGATGACATTAGAAACCAAGGATGCTCATTCATTAGTGCTCCACTCCTAAGAGAGCCACAGGGCACCCAAGAAAGCCAAGTAAACAAATCTATACCGCCCTTCATCTTACAGGACCTGTATCGCCCCCTCTCTTCGGATGATTTGGATTCAGTAGGAGACTCAGTGTAAAAGAGACAATGGAGCAATGTATATGGTTTGTGATTCGGTGAAGGTGTTTCACATTTCCTAAGAAAAGTCTAACAGCAAAATACACAAAAGAGTTTTGCATACCTTGAAATTATGAACTCAAATTATATAAAAGTAAATACACAGGAATTTTATATTCATCACGTTAATCCTTGAAGATATATATATATATATTTCCTACATTGATTTGGTTGGGGAGCTCCATTGCTGAGGTTTTTTTTGCAAGGCCTGGCTTTAGATGAATTTCATATATGGACCCAATATTGAGTGTAAGAACGAGCTAATGATTGAGCAATATAAGGCAATAATTTCTGCCGATGAGGTTTTCATTTAATCATAAGTAGACATATAGATACAGTTTTCCTATACTCTTGGTCAAGGGAATTAAAATGGTACTAGCAGACATTTTTTTCTTAAAGTTATATTCTTTTTAAAGTTTGGATTGCTGATTTTTTAAAGATACTTTATTGCAAAATAATAAAAATATTCAAGTTTTTTTTTTTTTCTTCCTGGCCAGTAGACATGGCTACTTACCATTTTATGGGTTAAAATATCTGAGAAAAAACACTTGTGTCAAGGACACAGCTCATGAAGACTCTAAAATTAGGCATTAGGAACTTTACTTGCTTTTGTTGTCAAGTAAATTTTTTTAAACTTACCTTTCATTGGAAGCAACATAAAGATAGCTTACACAATATACCAACATGAAGAACTTGTTCAGTGGCATTGCGATAAATTACATAATTCCTCCCTATAACCATATATGTAATTTTTCAAATGTGAAAAGGCTGAAACTACAAAACTTTTTTTTTTTTTTTTAACACACAGACCTAAAAAAAATGTGTCTGGATTTCTTCTAAGAAGAAACAATTTAAAAGAAAAATTCTCTTAAATGGTGCTATGCAAATCAGACCCCAAATATCCAAATTGCCATTCAGAAAAGTCCTGATGTTGTAGAAATTTTCGTATGCAAAACTCCTTTTGTGTTAAACCCAGTAAATCTATGATTATAACCCACTGTTTAACATTAACTTACTAATTCTGCTCTTCTGGTCTTCTGTTTTAAAAATCATAGTCAGCTTTGCTTAAACATAAAATAATTATTTTAAAATCTGAATGTTAAAAATTAATTTTACGTGTATGGTCTATTGTATGTAAGCCATACCCTAGTGATCATTTAGTTTTACTAGTTCAAACACTAACAATTTAAGACTTGTGAAGCATGGTTTTGATATTCTACAGGCTTGACATATCTCAGTAGGTGATAAATTAAAATTGTATGATGCCATTTGGAGGCCTTTCATTGACTTCTTTTCAAATTTTACTTGAAAACTGAATTTAAAAACAAAATGTTTGATTCAAGATGGAGAGAAATTCAGTTGTCACATACCGTTTTAAATGGCATCAATTTATCTCCTTGATAAATTGCTCAACTATCAAATTTTACCATCTGGTTTATAGTTACATATGTTACCATCTCACTTTTCAAGTGAATAAAACATTTCAACCAAAAGAAGAAAAAAAAAGAGAAAAGAGTCCAGGCAATCTAACAGCATCTGAAAACTTAGCCTTATAATAATTAGTGCCTCATTATCCTGTCTGTTGGAGAGAAAGACACTTCTCTGGCAGGTTATTCGAACCACAAACTGAATCATTCCATCTTGAAAGAACATTTCATAATAATACCTGTTCCAGACTTCAGGTTTTAAAACTGTTTCCAATAGAAATGAACAGAGACTCCTGCTGAGATCAAAAGGCTGCTTTGTTTTAGCTGAAACAGTAAACATCTGTGAAGTTGCCTATGCTGGTGTCTGTTCTAGTTATGTCTTTGTAAAATGCATTACTTAATACAGTTGAGTCCATAAAAGATTAGTATGTATTTGACTGAACTGTCAAAAATGCAAAGAAAGCAGTGGAACAGTTAACTTAAATCTGGTGGGGTCAGATGGTCCAGAACAAAAATAAATTCCAAAAATTTTAACTTCTCTGCACTGTCAATCTTAGGGACAAGTATTGCTTAGAAAGGCCCAATAAATGCTATTGTTCTGGATAAGTGGCAGATATTGCCAATTGATATGAAGCTCATGGCTTTGTTTAGACATGGCAAAAAGAAACTGTACTTGTACTAATTGCCGATAGATATCATGGCCAGCTTTCCATTCAGGCAGTTCCAAAGGAAATGCTGTTCCCCAGCATTTAATCTTTTGAACATATGACTTTTATTAAAGCACTGTTCAGAGGCAATATATATCATTTACTTTTTGAAACGAAAGCCCCTCAGAGATTGAAACAACACACCATTTATAGACTTTGAGATCTCTTTCTATGCAGAGCGTAATTCCATTATACTAAAGCAAAAATTAAAAAAAAAAAAACTCTTAGCAACAAACCAGCAGTTCTCAGTTCATTGGTAGAATCAAATTGATGATTTATAGGCACTTAAAATTTACTTATGTACAGAATTATTTTTTAAAAATTAGGCATTGAACTTTAAAATTGTTCTACTGAGCAGGAGAGAGCTCCAGCAAAAGCCATCCATTTTCGTCCTTATGGTAAACCTTAAGTGTGCTATAAAGACATTGTGCTCGAGTTAAAAGTTTGACATTTCTTCATTTGCCCTCGCTTTTTTTCCCTTAGACATCATAGAAAAAGAAAGGATAAGGATTTCCCTGCTTTCAGCATTTTAGAAATGTAAAACAATAGTCTATCAAGTATGAAGTTCAGTGTGTACTCAGAAGACTGGTTCTGAAGCCATGTGGTTGATTTCTTCTTTGTCCTAAGGGGGAAAGATCCACAATGTTTATATACTGTCATAGGCTTTTAAGACATTTCAGGCTCACCCATCTGTACACATCCCTGTGCTCTTACATTGACTCATCTAAATATTAATATCTTCAAAAACCATTTGAAGCAACATTTATATATGGTATGTGTTCCCCACATTGCATCCTCTATAATCTATACATGATTAGGCTAGCTTTTTGTTTTTATTTCTTTCCCCATTTAAAAACAATGAAGCCTGAAAGGCACATTTCTTAATGAAAATAGAGAACAGTATTCTTGAAAAAATAATCCCATATATTTGAGCTATTGGGCTACTAAATTTTTCATATGTGGCCATATATCTATACAGGTGTGTGGGTGTCTATGTAAATTTTCAGGGCTCAGTGTGTATATGGGTGTGCTTATGTACGCATTTGTGTATGTTTGTAGACCATAAATAGTAAAATATGGTGACACAGCCTTATGAGTTACTGGCTTTTGTGGAATTGTATGTAAAAACTTCATGTCATAAATTGTTAAATGTGACGTGTTAGGGCATTTTTAAGTTCAAAAGCAGTATGCTAAATTAGTATGCTTAACTAGTAAGGCAAGATGGTTCCAGTAGATGTATTGATTTATTTAACAAACAAAAAAATTGGAATCCAGTTATACAGAAAAAAACGTGAATTCAAACAAATTCAATATTGTGTTAATTATTAAATATAAGCACACATTAATGTTTATATTGTTACGTCTTGACATTCAATTATCAAAATGAATGAATCCTATCACTGTGGTTTTCTCTAATGTGTATGTATTGATGAGATGTATTGATTGTCAATCAGTAGTCACTAAAAAGTGAAATAATGATATATAGAGTTGTGGTAGCTGAAACATAAAGATAAAACAATCCAAACTATGTTTGATTTGAAGTAAGTTGTTAACAAAGCCAGATAACCTGTAAGGCAATTTTGTATGTTCTTTCAAAACACTATTCTAACTGCTGACATATTTTCAGTAGTAACCTTCCTGTAATTGCTATATGTGTGTATATATCTATATTAATGTATACACACTTGAAAATGTTAATTGAATGAATTTGTTATATATGCATACATTTGCCCATTTATACATGTTTGCATTAGCCTTGCTAGCATCTTTAATTATGCATGAGAGTGAAAACTGTATTTGTTTGAGATATCCCATAAGAGTGTAGTGTAAAAATTAGAGATATATTGAATTCAATATACGAAGTTGCCTGATGCAGTTTGTTATACTGCCAGCTGAAAAATATTTGTAATTTTGTGTCTGTAACGCATGTGGAAAAGGATAGGAAATCTGAAGTGCTAGCTGTAATTTTCAAGAGTGCATGATATATAGTGTCTTTAAAATGTGGTTCATTTTGGTAAGGATGATGGATAAATTCCAAGATAGTATAAATGGTGCATGTAATACATGGGTGTTTGTATTATATATGGCCACAAAAAGGTTTTGAAGCCAGGATAGTAGGCATCTAAAAGGTCACAGGCAAAGAACTATGAAAGCTAATTTTCTTGTGATGTGTATTTTTTTAGTTTATATTCATCAACAAGCAAGAAATTATTTGTTCTAAGGACTTTTACTTCAAAATACACTATGAATGTTGTAAATTTGGATGAAATTTTTACAAAGAGGTGACATACTTTCTGCATACACTTGAGTTGCTTGGATGTATATTCTCTTAAAAAGAGCATTTGGTGTTAAAATGTTTTAAACAGCAATATAATTTAAAAATCCATTAACTGAGGCCCTCAGCAGAGTTTTATAGAACTATGAGATGTTTCATTTAACTACCCACTTTTGGAAGTTCCATCACTTTGTGTTGTGGTTTCATTGTAAAATGTTATAGCTTGTATTTCCCACTGGACCATGTTACTCCCCTCAAAGTTAACTTTGTGACACTTACCACCTTAGAATAACTATGTAATAAACAGGAAAAAACACCTATGTTGTTCAGTGAGTTTCTTTCAGAAAACTTATAAGAAGACATTGACATTGAAATGACTGTGAGGAGTAATGGTTGCTTTCATAATTATGTTTATGGCTTTCTTGTGATGTAATTAGTGTCAGTGAATTGATACTTGAGATACTGCAGAATGGCATTCCTTGCCATCTAAAGTATAAAATACTGGCAATATGACAAAATAAGGGGATCTGATGAAGAATTCTGTTTTGGCTGCTTATATTAAAATCATTGTGCTTTCCTCTTAGGGTTGTTTTAATGGTGAATTTGTCAGGCAAATGGTCAACTGATTGAAAAAAAATTGACATGCACTTTTTAGACATACGAGCTGTCTCCTGAGTTTGAAGACTTTTTTTCCCAAGGTCTTCTAATTGTAGAGTGAGGGAGATGATCATGTGGATATATGTATGTGGGTGTGTATACAAGTTATTTTAAGTCACTGAATAAATGAATATGTAAAATAAATATATAATAAAAGAAATAGTGATGATAATAAAATGCTTGATTACCCAACTTCAATCTAGAACAAAAAAAAAAAACACACTTTCATTCATAATGTGGTATAAAGGAATATAGAAAATTCTACTGGCTTAGTTAGAAAAATATTTTTCTTAAAATTATTATAGAAGTCCAAAATTCTAGTTTTTAAATCTAATGTTTTTGTTAGGTTCATTTTAATCTTAAAATTAGAGTTGCTTTAGTTGGTTCTTTTTATTATTTTCATGATAACGTAAATGTAACCAGTGCCCAAAGCAATATGGCACAACTAGAAGGAATGTTTACAAATTTATAAAATTCCAAATTGTATATATACTTTCTTAATATAATAGAGTTTAAAATAAAGTATAGTGGGTGACAAAAATTGTAGTGAACTCCCTTCATCACAGACTAGGAATCTCATTTGAGAAGTAAATCACGGAGGGAATTATTTTATCAAGAGGTGATAACCTAGATGACTTTCTGGTTCCCTTCCAAACTATGATTTCATGAAGAAATAAGAAGAAACATTGTGCCTCCCCCCTCCCTAAGACGACAGCCTTTTCAGGACAAATGGTTCAGATTTTGAATTTATAGATCTTGGCCTAGGTGAGTATAGAGACTGGACACAAGAGCCAAGAGGGCTGCCTGATAAAACAAAGTTGTAACTAAATACATTTATTTTTGAAATCTTGGCTCCTGTGGGTAGCTTCACTAACACAGATTTAATACCAGTATTCCCATTTTCATTTTTCCTTCCTCTGAGTAAACCAATTTCATGAATAACTGTTCTCCAGTTTTTTTAAAAACTTTGACCAAATCTCTATAATAATATTTTACGTTTTTCAATATTGATTCTTGTTATGCACATGATTACCTATCCCATAAACTGTATTTATGCTAAACATGCTCTGAAGAATGCAGATAGATGAATTTTTTTTTTGATAGAGGAATTTGGAAAAAAGGAATTCCCCTTGCCTTGTTTCATGTAATAGAATCTTATTAGTTATTACAGATTGATGTGACCAACTTATTATTGTTCATACACACTTGGAAAGCAAATGAATGGTTTTTTATACACACTTAGAATCCTCAGGTTTCAAGCTTTCAACAGCAAGAGTATGATTTAATTTTTTTTTTTATTAAAGGAGGTCATCTTTAGAGATTCTGTAGACTTCAAATCAAGAATACCAAGACAGGAGTTTGAATTTGTTAAATATTTCCTGATTTCGTTTCCTTTCCAAAGTTGATCCACTTGATTTTTAAATAATTCTTCTCCTTCTTCTTCTTCTTCTTCTTCTTCTTCTTCTTCTTCTTCTTCTTCTTCTTCTTCTTCTTCTTCTTCTTCTTCTTCTTCTTCTTTTTACAATTTTTCAAGTTAATATTAACTAATAGTTGTATACCAAGGCAGGACGTGAAGTGGAAGTAAATAATTATCCAGTCAAAGCTAAAGTTATCTGGTGAGATTTTTCTACCTTGAATGGATCAGTGGATTAATTGGATATTTTTGAAAACTTTATTCAGTGTGATCCTCATGATCCTCAGTTGAGTGACACCATTAATACAAATGGCAGGGGTAACTAGTGCCATTATATTTAAAATGAACTGTTTTTAACTACATAGTCATCAAATACATCTTGATAAAATGTGGTTAGAGCTGTTATGTCAGCTTTCTCACTTATTTCACAAAGTGTGATATGTTCTCCATCTGTTATATGATCCCAAGCTAAATAGCCACACTTAGGATGTGTTCTTACTTAGGGCGGTACTTTTATGAAGGTGTGTCATAAAAGCATCCAGGTGCCAGCAACCTGCCCACCTGGTTCCCATTAAATCTGCTTGGAGGTGATAACATTTCAAATGTCACAGTGTCTCTTAGAGCAACTAATTGCGTTAAATTCTAAAAAAAGTATATGTTCTGTACTACACATCCAGATGCCTTAGAATTAGCAAACTAAAGCAAACACCATTATGCATACTATAAAATGGTTTATCTGTTCAGAAAAAACAAATAAGCAAACTGATTTCACTTGTAAGCGTGAAAAAATATAAGCAGGCTTTTCGGCTTCTGTTGGTCTAAATAAAGGCTGATTAATCTCTTTGGGTTAATTCTAAAGAGCAAGAATTTACACATTTTCCCTTTACTACACTCAAAATCTTTCAATCAGACTTATGAGCAGTAATAAAAGTGTTCCAACACTGTCTAAATTAGTATATTTAGGATTAGTAACTAGCATACACAAAGAGCCATGTTGTTTACTGAATCACTTCAACTGGCAGAACAAAAACGTCAGGTGGCAGAATCAGAATTAAGAAAAATAATAGTTTGTAAGGATATCAATGTAATAAAGATAACATTTAACATGAATAAACAGGGAGTCTTAGACTTGATCCAAAGCACCAAACTCCCAAATACAGACTAGCAAGACCTGATATAACCGTGAGCTCAGTGTTAGGCTAAAAAGTTACAGTACTATTGCTAAGCCAATGTGATCTTAAAGTGCATTGATATTCCACTCACAAGCTCCAAAGCTCTGTCCTCTGCTCTGTGCTGGTCAGGGTACACCTAAATATTACATTTGTTTTGAGCACTGGCATTAACAAGAAATATTGAGAACTGGAGTTTATCCACAGGAGAGTGGAAGGGGTCATGAAACCGTGTAGTATGATGAACAATCAAAAAAACGGGAAATATACAAATGGAAGAAGAGAAGGTACTAAAGGGGTCCAGAAGCTATTTCCAAATTCCTGAAGCACTGTCATGAATTAGACCTGCACTGGGTAGCTCCAGAGGTGAGAGCTAAGATCAATAAGTCAAAAATGTAGGACATTATTTCAATATAAGGAAGAACTTTGTCTCCAATGAACAAAGGACCACTGAAAAATGTGTTCTGTAGTGGAGGTGTTTGGACAGAGGCCATTTGACTAAATGGCTAGGATTTTTGTAGTGAGGATTTATGGACGGAAGTACAGTGGAATAAGTAATATGTAAGGTCTCCTTCAATCCCTGAAATTTTTTGAATCCATGAATAACCATTGTCTTAGAAAAGTGTACAATGTTAACTATTTTACTTCTTTGGGAAAGAGAAAAGAGAACACCATTAGGAATCTAATATATTTATTTTACTCTATTGATCATAATAAAAAAAGGAGAACTTTCCACTCTGTGTTCTCTATCTGCAAGTAAACTCCCTTTAATTTTTTTTTTTTAATTTTCTCTTAGTTGTCTGTTACCCTCAGCATGAAGTTTTAAATTATTTGGGGTAGATTTTCAAACCTAAAGTTGAAAATAAGCAATTCTAAACGTAAGTAAATTTGTGGTAATCCTCTCTCTCTCTCTCTCTTTTTTTAAACAGAACCTAAAAACCTTGAGGGGTTTTTGTCCATAAGGCAGAGGGAACACAGCTGGCCTCAGATGTTAGGTGGCACTGTTAAAAATGCTATTTGTTAGTTGATAAGGCACTTGAGTGAATAATATCCAGTAAGTTTCTGAACATTACAGTTCAGAACTGTAATGTGCATACAGAGATGTTTTCATATACTTTGGGTCAGCGTCCTATTTTGAGTATCTGAAGTTCTTATTAAAAGAACAAGCTTTTGGAATTGAGTACATAATCGTGGACATCTTTGCTAGGAAACACGCTACTAGTCTATTAATTTGAGTGCTTGATGAAAGAATGTGTCTTTGTATTCTAAAATTTAAAACACCATATGACAAGACAGCACCTGCCACCCTGAACCACAATGTACACACTTGTGAGGATGTTGGAAGAAATTCAAGAATCAGAAAGCCCAGAGGAGAAGGTCTACATTTTAGACATTTACCAACTGCTTTTCTTCTTGGAACCACACTATGTCTACAGCAAAAGCAATGGACACAGGATAAAAGATCTCACTTTCTGGAAAACACACCCCTTCCCCTCAAATGTGGTAATGGTTATTTTCACCAGATATCGACATTATAAATCTGCCTTGTCTAAGCCTTGTATTCCAATATTACAAATACAAGGTTTTCACAAACAGACATCCATAAAAGTCAGCAGAGCATGACTTAGAAGCTCATACATTTACAGTACCTTCGACAGAGTCGGTTATGACCACATAGTGTCACTTCAAGAGAAAACTGTTGCAAGGTTACAGTCTGAATCCCACTTTCTAGCCAGATATAGGATAAATGTGTGCTGCTCGTCACAAAGGGAGGCTGGATGAGAAAGGCTGAAAAAAACCACTCAAGTCACCAGACTGATTGGTGGAAGGAAAATAAAGGACACACCACACAAACTGTGTTTTATTCAGCAGTGTACTAGAGTAACCACCGAACTTCTAGGATGTCCTGTTAAGGGAGCAGATGCATCACTGCTGTGAATCTAGCTTTTACCCCAATGTCAACTGTCAGCTTTGATGAACTCATCCAGTGAAACATGCTTATCTTAGCCACACCTAGGAAAACAGGAAGTGGACTCAAATGGCCCTGCAATGATTTCAGTAACATTTCCCAACGATAGTTTTGGTGAAAACTAAAATCTGCTTTTTCTATACAAGATACTATTGGGGGTAAAGAAATTATGTAAGACTTTCTCTTCCTTCCTACTTTGTGTACTGTTAAGGCTGGATGGAATGGGGAGGAGGTTGAAGGGAAACAGGTAAGCAGAGGAAAAATAGGTCAACTTTGCTTCTCACCACCTCTTCATTATTAATTCAACTACAGATGCTCTTTCCCTTCTCTCTGCTCCACAGACAGCCAGCACCATGAGCCAATGCCGCCCCCTCAACCGCCTCCTGCTCCCATCAGGCCAACAAAGTGGATAAACCCAGGGAAACAGAAGGAAGATCTTTTAGGACAAGCTGTGTTCACTGTTTAGAAATAGCATTGAAATATGCAAATTGTTTTCTCAAGGAATAGATGCAGAGATGGCAAGGTTCATCGTTACACTACTTCCCCATAGCTGATCATAGTACTAAATATTTGCTATTGTTTTGTCCTCTGAGCTTTGAAGTATAGTTGTTATCCTATCTGCAGTCATTGGTCTTGGTTCAAAATACGCCCAAAATACAAGGGAATCACCAGGCTTAGGCTTTATTCTTGTCTTTGCCTCAGACTTACTTTATGACATTTAACGTATTGATAACCTACTTAGTGCTTGTGTCTTTATCTCAAAGTGGAATTAACAAACCCACTCTGTAGCCTTTCTCCAAGAATGTGGTAAGCCTCAATTTTTTTTTTTAGGATATTCCATAAACAAACTGAAGAGAATTTTTTTTCCTATGGTAAGAACAGAAAAAAATTTGGATATCAGAGTGGCGCCATATTTGAGGCCTGTTTGCAGATAGACTGGAAAAGTGAGGTGAGATGCTTAAAATCTGACAAACCTAAACAGGGAGCTAAGGGATGCTGACTGATCTTGAGAAAAAGGACTAAAAGCCATGGAACATCCAAATTTAGAATGATTAACCAATAATAGATGGTTAATAGGGCGGGAAAGATAAGTAATCTAATTGAATAGCCTAAGAACCTCCCCTTTCGAGTGTTAAGACCAAATCCTCCCCGGTGATGGGTGCAAGATCCTGGGCTGGGCATCGCACCTGCAGACTGGCAGTCTGACCGAGTATTTTTATTTTTTGTTTCTGTTCCCTTACAGAGCTCCCAGCATGGAGGCTCCTCTACTTCCCTTGCATCCACCAAAGTCTGCAGCTCAATGGATGAGAACGATGGACCCGGAGAAGGTGGTGAGCTCGGGAGTTGGTGTCTTAGGAGAAGGCTTAGCTTGGGGGCGGGGGTGGGGTGGGGGGGGTGGGGACAGATTGGCTAAATTTCTTCAGGAAACTGTAACTTTTCAAGCATTATGAAACAGAAGCCTAAAGCAGCTCCTAGGGATAGGATTGCATATGGTTTCCCCCAGGGATCTCATCTACTCTATGGGAACAGGAAGAGCAAATTAGCCTAATTGGGAGATATTTCACATCCTTGGAAGGCGTAAGTATTCTAAGAAGCCAGCTAGTGCGTACTTTGAAAATAAAAGGAAGTAATTGTTGCTTGTGTTTTCCCGAATTCTGTTCACTTTCAGTACATTCAAGACAGTGCCCTCTCTTGATTGACTGTTACAGATGTACTCTAACATAAGCGAACCGAGTATGTGAAAATATGGCTTTACTAAGAGAATTACTTGATAGCCATTGCAAAAAATATTCTTTGTGCCTTAGGCTATTTCATTTTAGAATTTCTCTGTGATGTGATCAAAGGCCCTGGATTCCAGAACTGATTTTTTCACTAACTCACTGGGTTGTTTTGTTTTGTTTTTCCAATTTTTTTTTGAGAGGGAGAAGATGGGTGGTTGAGGGGGAGAGGTGGAGAGAGAATCTTAAGTAGGCTCCACCCCCAGCACAGAGCCTGATAAGTGTTCAATCTCATGACCCTGAGATCATGACTGAGCTGAAATCAAGAGTCGGACGCCTAACTGGGCCACTCAGGCTCCCCTCACTAGACTGTTTTGAATAACCCTCTTCATCTCTCTACATCTTAGTTCCTCTCCTATAAAATTGTATAAGACTAATATATACCTGTTTCTCCCTGGGGGTCATTTTCAGCCTCAAATCAATTATGAGAAAGTACTTAGGAAAGTGTAAGACTGATATAATCAAGCCATTGTTCAAGAATCAGCATCTCTTACTTGTTTGAAACATGATTTAATTTTCAAAAAAAGTACCTTTTATTATGTCAAGTGAAATAAGTGATACACACATGAATTATTTCCTGACTACCATGCAGTATCATATTTTTTTATATTTCCAGAAGTATGAAATTCAGCCATCTAGAAGTCTTTTTGTTCCACTGTGTTATATTTACCTAATGAAATGAAATGGTCCTTGGCTAAGACTTGGCACAGCCTTCTTAGTCAAAGCCTAAAGGATACATTTTTATCCATAGGGGGGGAAAAAATCCCAAGCCATGTGCTCCAGATGGGTGCCTCACTGATGCTCCCAGTGGAGGGAAGGATGAAGTACCTCCTTCCATTTCCCATCTGGAGTCAGCCTTGCTTCTGACAGCCAAGGATGGTTATTTTTATTATCCATGTAGTAAAGAGCCTTAAGACCGTGTCATCTGAGTGATGTTTTATAAATTCGGTGCTTTGCAGTGGATTTGAAAATTCTCCAACGATCTCCTCTAATTCCCATGGAGTAGACAAAAATCCCCAGGCTGAGTCTCTGAAACCAGAGGCTTCTCTGGTTGTGAGATGGTGGGGATTAGGGAGGGGGGTGTCAATTAGCATCAGCTCTCACTTTATTCTGGAGACCACTGTGATAGCTTCTGGTGGGTAAAGACTAAAATGTCACCTATAAAGAGGTAAAGAGGCTGCACAAAATGCCGAAGGTAAAAGTAGTAGCAGCAAATGTCCCACTTTTGTACACCACTTTCCAGAAATTCCTTCCACCCTAGGATCCAGAGTGGTGCAGACTGAGCATGATCAGAACCAGAATAAGAGTCCTAAAGCAGATGTGTGATAATTGTGAGTTTCCATTTGTTCTTCCCCGATGTTGCAGACTCCTGGAGAATACAAAATCACCAAGAAAGCCTGTGCACAACCTAAGGTTTTAATTTTATTTTGAGAAGAAATGTTTAGTCTCAGTTTATGATTAAAGGTCAGAATAGGAGCACATTTAGAAAGCACACTAGGCCTCCATCACATTTTGTATTCAGGTTGCCTGAGGGAGAGCTAGGATTTATAACTTTAAAGCATGTAAATTTTAGAGCCCAGCTATAAAAAGCTTTTTACACCCCAAAGATGTTAAAGGTTATCCAGTATATTTATGTGACCTAAGTGTGGCTTATTTAGTTTTATGGCCTTAGATATTTAAAGCATTATTAGGCATTTGTAAAATATTTCAAAATGCATTTTAAGGGGGAAAATGTGTTGTGTTAGTGGCACTAACATAATTGAAACTACAAAACTGTTCTGTTCACAGACATAATAAATATTGCAATTTTAACTCAACATCTGCTATGCAGGTTGCTGGTGAGAACATTTGTCTAAAATCTGCTCATTGATACTAGGCAGGCCGGGCAATCGGGGCTTAGTTCATAAGGAATTTTACGGAGATCTCCGTTTCAGGATGTAGTAAAGCTAAGTGTCCAAACAGCAGGCATGTGTCATGCTTGTCCAATGTCAAGCAGCCCAGGGTCCCCTATAACCTCCACTTTCCTCCTGAGCCATACCTAGGAATGTCATTTCTCTGAAGACGGTGGGTAGTCAGTCAGTAAACACTATTGATCAAATTGGCATGAAACGCAAGGAGCGAAAGTGTCAGCCACTCTTCCGTCCGTGGAAGCGGACGCCATACAGTCTGCCTTTCCTTTTGGTTTATCATTCGTCTTAGGAAGAACTGTTGAGTATACAATGTCAGCAGAGGGGGGGTGTGCCTCACTGTATAGAAAGTGACATATCGATTCTCAATCAGTTCCAGTCTATTAGATGATACTTCTAAATGTCTTTCTGGGGCAACATCTGTATTCCCTTTCCTACCAATAAAAATGTACTAATGATTCTTTCAGAAGTGTCGGAGGAAGGCTTCCAGATTCCGGCCACAATAACAGAACGATATAAAGTCGGAAGGACAATAGGGGATGGAAATTTTGCTGTTGTCAAGGAATGTGTAGAAAGGTGAGAAGGATATCATTTGCATCAAACTTTAAAGGAAACATTTGGCGTTATGTTTTCCAAGATTGTGTCTTTATTTGCCGTCTGTGGCACATATGGAATAGGTTACTGTCTCAACTCCAGAGGTAAAAAAATTTTTTTTTAAAGAAGGAAAAGCCCATCTAACAACAGATTTGAAAAATGTAGTGATTCCCGGGACAATCTATAAATTAAGGACTTTGATTTTTCCTTTTTAATGTACTCAGCAAAACTTTGCCAGATCTTTCAGGTGAGCCCTTTCATTTTGTTTAAAAAAAAAAAAAAAAAAAAGTATTGAATGGTTTTTTTTCTCTACACTTTTTTGAGGCATCTTCTAGAGGTCAGAACATTCTTGTATATGGTGTATACTAATGTACTATCATCAAATTAAATATAGTAACCTTGAAAAGCTTTAAAATGAGTATATACTGATCCCAACAAAAATGGTTTAATACATTAAAATGTTTCAAAATGAATGAGCTTGGTACTCTTGTGGGCGAAGGGCAAGAGGTTTGGAGTAAAAGGTGTATCTCTGAGATCCTGATACCTAATCAAAGACAGTGGCTGGTGGCTCCTAGATAAAGTGACAACTAATAAAGTCACAGCCCAGATTATGGCGGCCTCAAACCCCAAGCCCAGTGTTCTATTTGGACTTCATTTCTTGAACAGATTTTTGCTTTACAGGGACCTGGTCTGCCAGCAGCTCCTTCTCAGAGCTGGTGAACAGAGTGTGGAAAAGTTAGGGGAAACCCTGCTTTGTTCTTGAGGAAGTGCACATGCGCTTCCTGGGGACTGGCTTCCCTGTCACTTCTCTCTGCCCATGGTGAGGCTGGGCTCCTACTAGACAGCACTGTCTGAAAATAATGCTCCTTCACTCTACTCTACCTCTCAGAGAGGATGCCTTGGACTATAAGCTTTAGTCTTGGCAAGATCCAGAACTTGTTCTTCTCTAAGGGCTTTGATTTAGAAGCACAAGATTTGTGCCATGTTAGAGTTGGAAGTCTGCACAGGGCCTCAGGCATCACCAGGGTCCTCACTTGGGTCAGTGTCCACTGATTTGCTCCCCTACCCCCTTTGCCACTCTTAGGAAGATGCTTCCTCCACGAAGGCAGCAGAGCCCTCGTTAAGACACCTTTGTGCATTAAATCTCTAACTTCGCTCAACCGCAGCATACCAGCTGGGCTAGGATATTCCCCCCAGGGCCAGCAAGCCACTGTAGCAGCCACTCTGTGAAGGAGGGGCATGGAATAAGTAGTATAAGAAAACCTCTTATTAGTTACTGTTAGGCTACTTTTTCCCCCCTCTGCCCTCAGTCACCCCACTGCCACCAGAGTTTGACCATGTGTTACATCACTGCCAAATATAGAAAGTTCTCCATTACTTTTGTAGGCCTCACACCTCCAAAACCAGGAACAACCACTGTTCACTGAGCATAAACTACAGACAAAGCCCTTATGATTTTTCATGTAATTGCCGTAATAATCCCATAATACCAATATTGTCTTTGTTTTATATAAAGCATACAAAGAATGCTGTTAGAGAAGTTAAATGCCCAAGGTCGCTCTGCTAGTAGGTACTTAATAAGGCATAGGTCCAAAACCCACACTTTTGACCACTTCACTCCCTCCAACAAGGAGTCTCTCATGAGAATGTAGCTTAGCTGATCTAAAGTCACGCATACCACATTTGTCTCTGTACAAAAAAGATAAAAGTTAAATCAGGAGAGCCACTCGTAAGGCAAAGGGTGGAAGTGTGTGTGTGTGTGTGTGTGTGTGTGTGTGTGTGTGTATGTTTATATAATTTTATATTTCATTTCTACTTTTACTGATAGTAGATTCAACTCTTTTTAACTTTTTTTCCCATTGTGGCAGAAAAATCCCATTTTTAGCAGATTGCCATGCCCTTCCTATGTGGGGTATCTGGTTATCCGCCAGTGTTTGTCCTCTGTTCAGCCTGGTGTGGCAGCCATGTGCTGTTTCTCCTAGCTTGCTCAGAGATCATGATGGCATCTTAGTCTAACAGTTACTGGTCTTCCCACAAGAGAAATTTCTCATGTCTCTATCCAGAATAAATTTCTTTCTTTCTAGCTTGGATTGTGTTCATTTTGCATGAGTTCTCATCTTGGGTTTCATTGTATAAGCCTTTAGAGTCTAAACACCGATTGCCCCCAAAAGTTTCAGTGTTCTGCTCCTGCTGAATGAGGACATATGGCATGTGCCCTCTCTCCCTGGAGGCATCATGAAACATTCTCTTAATATTTTCCAGAGGTCCAAGAAAATAAAAGTGAGCTAAGAATGTTGTAAATGGCACACATTGCTTGCGGGGACATCCTGCCATACTTTGAAGGATGCATATGTATTAACAAGAGCAAGTATGTCCTCCTCTGTTAGTGATATGCTGTCACAGGGAAGGCTTTCCTACAACAATGGACACAATAATAGTGTTGCATAGGCCTTGTGTTCCACGGCCCTGTCCCAGCATATCCTTTAGCAGTGGTTGCCCCGTCCACTTAGATTTCTGTCTGTTCCCCTGTAGCAGTTTTGCCAGCGGCCTCAGGAGTCCCTAGGACATACCAGAGGAGGTTGGTGAACTGAGACTTGCTCTATTCTGAAGCTGTTTTATGGAATACTTGAGGTCCCAAAGAGAACTCAGAGAACTGAAGAGACCCCTGAGGGCTCAGAGCATGAGTACAGGGCGCAATGAAGTGCCTTTCATCTTTGGCTTTCGAGGCTCTTCATGGGCTAATTACCTACAAGCCAAGGGTATAAGAGGTGCAGCTATGAGTAGGGCCAGTGTCTCCAGGGGCTTCTGGTCCTCCTCTCCACCTGCACTGCTTGCATTTTTTAGCAGTGTATGCATCAGAATTGTATTAAGGTTCTAGCTGCTCATGATTCCCTCTCTCCTTGCCTCCCCTATAAGCCCAAGGAACTGTGCAAGGAAACCATTGGCTTGAGCAGCGCATATAGGTGGGCTCAAACCCATCTGAACGGACAGGGACTTCAAGGCCACAATAATGGGTTGCATCTTCCTAGAAGGTCTTCAGAAATCTCAAGAACCTCCAAAACCTTGGACCTAAAGTCTGAAGCCATTTCCTTCTGAAGTGTGATTTGGAGGATGAGTCAGGGTGAAGCTTAGCTGTTTCTCAGCTAGCTGACAGTACTCTTCCTTCCCTTCTTCCTGAGGATGCTCTGGCACTGGGCTTGTGCTCAAGTTCAAAATCAGACTCTACTCCAGAGATGTCTGATAAGACATTCTGGAATGCCTCAATTCTCTGCTATCCGCAATTACCCTCTTCGGAAGAGGCTGAGATGGGCTTCCTTATGATTATGTGGCAAAGGAAGGGTGGTGCTTACTAACCCTTCTTTGTTGGGGTGGGGGGTCCTAACTGCCAACATTCTCTGGAATTTCCACAACTCAACCAACATGCTCGGAGCCTTTGGCTAGTTCAGGCTTACACTGGACATATTTGGGACTATAGAGAGGGACAAGACCCCCAGTCTCTTTGCTTGAGAACCTAATCCATAATGGATGGGTTGCCATGAAATCCATCAAATTCTACAATGGAAATGCTGTTTTTACTTTTCCACAGAACTTTAGTGCCTTGAAAACCTAGCACCACCCCCATAACAGCAACAACAAAAAGCACATTAGTCCAGAGCATCCCAATCAATAAGTGTTCTGCTGCCCCCCGCCGTCCCCATCCCAGGGTGAGGGAAGGGGGCTGGGTAGCAGACTGGCCCTGGGTTGAGAATCACTAAACAAGACTGCTTTCTCCAAACCATTATTTTTTAGCACAAACATTAAAAAATTAGATTTAGTTCAAATTCATAAAATTTGGAAATTTCTCTCTTAATAGTTCAAGCTCTAACCTTGGGTCAATCTTAATAGGAAGGAGACCTTACAAATTGAGTTCTTATATAGAAGGAAAAAGCAAACAAAGATTGTCCTGTTGCTGCTACTGCTGCTGCCACTGCCTTTGCTGTGACATTCAAAGCTCCGTGATTCTGTGCAAGGTCAAGAATGTAATTTCAGGAACGAGCAAATGGGTTATAGTTTCACTAGCAATCCTGGTGTCTGGTGTTCTCACCACAACAAGCTGTAGGCTACTTGGGACAAGGACCAGGTTTTGCTCATCTGTCTGAAATGCCCAGGTTTTGTTCACCTCTGTAGCCACCAAAGAACCCTGCTTGTAATCACTCACTGAAGAATTACACAGGCACAGTGGTCCTCAGAGTTAGGGTCCGCAGGAAGGCAAATACTTGGTTTAAGGTTTTATTTCTTGCCAAGTGTTTTCATTTACCAATTTAGAGCAAGAAGTTAAGTTTTTATACTTATGGTATACATTTAGTACTAACAGCTGTTTTCAGGTTTATTTTCCAGACTCAGCCACTTTCCTATAAACATATAATAATTAAGGATTTTATTAGGACTTTATGGTTCTGCCTTCAAGGAATCAAGAAAGAAAACTTGCAGTATTAATTTTGGTGGTCCTCTACAGGGCTCACCATCTGATATAAAATACGGGTCAATCTAACTGAGTTTTGGATCTTCTTTTTTTTTTTTTTTTTTTTTTTTAATTTTATTTATTTATTTATTTATTTTTTGAGTTTTGGATCTTCTTACGTAAGGTTCTGGGTACTGAACCCATTAAGTCCCTTTTCCCAGTAAGCCCTGAGGCCACTGCAGCCCAGGCTTGCCCATATTTGTCCTTCAGTCCTAGGTTTAGGACATAACCTAATTGGCCTGGTGTCCTGGAAGCCAGCAACACACCCACTTGACCCTTGGAGATTCTACTCCTTGTCCGTCTGGCTGTTGAGGGAACTCAGCCTTCCTGGTTCCACACTAGCCCTTTACTTTGAGTCCTGTAATTTTACTTATTCCAGAGAAACAGGATCAAATGGTAACATGGGAAATGACAAAACTAATAAATCCCCCTCTTTTCTCACCAACACCATCCCTTTGTGGAGGCACAGAATGGAAGTGTCACCTCCACCCCAGCTCACAGGCCCTGCCTGCGATTGCTGGCTTTTATCACAGTGGTCAGTCCAATAATCTAGTTTTCTCTGTCATCAAATGAAATGTTTTAAACCAGATATGAGAGTGTCAGGGATTCAATTCTCAGATTTGTTTTATTTTTTATTTTTATTTTTTAATATTTTATTTATTTATTTGAGAGTGAGAGCCAGAGAGAGAGCATGAGGGGAAGGAAAGGGAGGGGCAGAGGCAGAAGCAGACTCTCCACTAAGCAGGGAGGCCAATGTGGGGCTCGATCCCAGGATCCTGGGATCATGACTTGAGCCAAAGGCAGATGCTTAGCCAACTGAGCCACACAGACACCCTTCAGATTTGTTTTATTATAGTTTTTTAGTGACTCATGAAAAGCAGAATCCAGAAATTATTCAGCTTTTAGTTTTCCTCTTGATTAGACGTTTTCAAATTTGCAAACAAACGCCTCAGAAACCTCTTAAGAAGAGACTACTTAAAGGGACCCTGGTCCTTTTATGAGGTGAAGAATCCTCTTGCATGTGCATGACTTCACTCTTTCATTTGTCCACGCAGGGGCCTGGAAGTATAGTGGGAGAAGCACTTTTAGCAAATGATATGAGTGGTGTCTAAAATGCCCTTGAGAAACACTGCTAATATCTGGCCTCTTAATTTATGGGCAAATTACTCTTGCTCTAAACATGTAACTAGGAAATCCCCCCTTGATTATTCATACTGAAGATTTTATTTTTATTTATTTTTATTTTTTTCATACTGAAGATTTTAAAACCCTATTTAAAACTTTTGTTCTTAATCAATCCGACTCCCACTGTATTCATTTGCATCCCTCAAGATGGCTTTTACCTATGGGTAAGAAGCTAAGCTGTTCTGGTTTCCTATCAGAAATGAAATGGCAATGCTTGTAAAATAGTGGCTTCCTATGATTATTAAGTATACATCTTTCGACAATAGAGCTGTTGTTTTTGGCACTACAGTGTCTTAGAAATGTTAACACAATTTAGGAAGCTATTTAAAGGTGCCTATATGACTAAGCCCTCCCTCCCACACCCATCACAGAGGAAGGTCAGAGTTGGCTGGGCTGTATATGAAGCAGAGTCCTTAAGAACAAGAGTCCTGGGTTTGTTTGTTTTTTTAAAGATTTATTTATTTGAGAGAGAGAGAGCAAGGGAGGAGGGGCAGAGGGGGAGAGAGAATCCTAAAGCAGACTCCCTACTGAGCTCAAAGCCTGATGTGAGGCTCCATCTCAGGACCCTGAAATCATGACCTGAATTGTAATCAAGAGCTGGTAGCTTAACCTACTGAGCCACTCAGGCACCCCGATGGTGGTGGTTTTATTGCAAAAATGGTAACAAACAGCTCAAGATGTTTCTATCCTAGCATATTTGTTGTCTGTACACTTGGTCCACCCCTTAAGATTTACATATTTCTTTGAAAAAAGGAATCTTTTAAAAACTATTCACACCAGTTTGATGCAAGATATATGGGCTAATAAATTAATCCTTAACAAAATGACTCAACAGGTTTGAAATTGAGTTTATTTTTTACAAATAACTTTCTCTTTGCAGGTCAACCGCTAGGGAGTATGCTCTGAAAATTATCAAGAAAAGCAAATGTCGAGGCAAAGTATGTATAAGGCATATTGTTATGAAAATAGGGGGTTGCTGGGGTAGAAACACGAAGATCAGTTCCCAAATAAACATAAGGTCACCCCAAGAATTGCATTTTGGTGGAATAGAATGTTATATATTTATTGGAACATAACTTTATCCTATAAATATTCTTGCAATAAAAGTTAATTGGAATGATTTTATTTCTGTTCCATTATCGTTGTTTGCCTCTTTACTTTCTTCATTTACTTTTGCAATGTAAGTTTCATTCCATCCTTCTATATGCAATTATACTTATCCTGATAGGCTGCAAGCATCATCTGAGGACCTTCAACATCTTTTGGCAGTTCTAGGCTGAGTATCTCAATCTAGGATATACTCATTCTCTTTTGCCAAAGCATATCTCCTTTGATCCTCAGTATAGTTTCACTCATTGAAGTTAGCTCCTCATGTATTTTGATGTGTATATTGATTGAGGTAACTTTTCTCTTCAACAGGAGCACATGATCCAGAATGAGGTGTCTATTTTAAGAAGAGTGAAACATCCCAATATTGTTCTTCTGATCGAAGAGATGGATGTGCCAACAGAACTGTATCTTGTCATGGAATTAGTAAAGGTGTGTATCTTAGAAAAAGAATAAACCCACAAGGTACCACACTTTCCTATCTGATCGAGCTCTTTATTTTCTATTTTATCTCCTTTATTTCCGTCTACCAATGTTTAGTCTTTCATGTCCATGTATTGGCATAACAGTTAAGAGTATTAACACTAGAGTTATACCGCAAGAATTCAAGTCCCAACCTTGACATATAGCTTTCTGACGTTGGGTATACTTCTCTGTACCTCTGTCTCCTCAAAGGTAAAATGAGAAGATTAATAGTACATACTAGGAGTGTTATGGTGAAGATAAGAAAGGTGGCTTTCACCATGTTCGTTCTTTCTTTTTTCTTTCTTTCTTTTTTTTTTTTTTTTTTTTGTGAGGGGAAGGGCAGGAGAGGAAGAGAGTGAATCTTAAGCCCAATGTGGAACTTGATCTCATGGTTCTGAGATTATGACCTGAGGCAAAGTCAAGAGTCTGATACTCAACTGACTGAGCACCCTCCACTATGTATTTTCTAATACACAGAAAGTATTTGGTACCAATATGATCATTGTTGTTAAGATTGTAGTAGAAATTGTGTACTTTTTCACGAACCACATCCAAAGGTATCAACCATTCTTATTAAAAAAAAAAAAAAAAAAGAAAGGAAAAGCTTTAAACTTTTAGTCACCAACGTCATAGAAAAATCACAGTAGAAAATATTCTGCTGCCTTTCAGTAGATGTTACAACCTCATCTTGTTACGTAAAATTACATTTGTATTTTATTAAATCATAGAATATGGATAGAAATGGCCATATATTGATAATGGCTGAATCTAAGTGAAAGGTGACTCTCCTGTTCCCTCTACTTCCATATTTAAAATTTTCAGTAACTAAAAGCTTTTACAAATTTAGTGTCTAGTGTTCATGAAGTGCTGTTTTTCTCAAGCCTTTTTCCTATTATGTTAATCTAACTGAAGGTGTAACTAATTTCTACTTTAGTTGTAAAATGTCGTAAATTAGTCACACCACCCTCTGCATCAACTGTGTGCACCCATCAGTGAGTGCCTGGGGCTCCGGGAACCATGTTTGGAATCACACGCCCCAGCTGGTGGCAGGAATCAGCACTGTGGAATGTGGCATTTCCTTCTGTAAAGACTTAAGACAAAGACAGCATGTAATAAACTAATCTGTTACTATGTAGAAAAATGCTCATTTGAGGGCCCTTTAAGCTTTTATTATTCAGAGTTGCTTTACTCTAGATCTGTTGGCTTTTTTTTTTTTTTTTTAGGGGTTATTTGTATTTGCAGATGAAGCCTGCTTTTTCCTACTTTATGTTAGGATTTGTTTCTTTCAGAGAAGTGGGACTTGTTGATTTGTAGTGAAACAAAGGTATTGCCTCATTTGAGACCGAGGGAGATAAAAATGGTAAACTATTATTTCAACAAAGAAAGGTTGATTTCAGTTATTTGGAAGATTTTCATATTGGTGCTTTATTGCCATGTAGAGTTTGGTAATCACCCATATTGTAAAATATACTTTCTCTAGGTCCAAGGATAATATTTTTACAATGATTTTAATTTTCAAAGCAACAAATTCAAACCATTCCTGTTGCCCTTCTGTACGCTGTTAAAAACTGATTAGCCTCCTTTTATTGGCTGATTCTTGAAGAGTTAAGACAAACAAATTTGAAGCTGAGAAATGAAAGCTTAAGAGTTCAGAATGCATTTTGGTGGGAAAGCCTAGGCTGTCACTGAGATGCTTAGTCAGGTGACAATAGCTCAGTTACCACTGGGAGGCTTCACTTCACTTAACAGCCTTTTGCAAATTCCCTCTGGGAATTTGACCAGGATAGCCCAACAAGGCCAGAGAGTGTCTGCATAGTCCAGCATCGGGACTTCTCAATTGTACCACCAGATCACACCCTTACATTTAGGCTGCTCCACAACTGCTGTGAGGCCAGATCTGGAAGCATCCTGAGAAGTGAAGGCCAACCCCAGGCTTGAGTTGAAAGGCTCCCATAAACATTTCCCCGGAGAATTGTAGCTAGGGCCATACTTGTCATGAGTCTGATGGTGTGCCAAAGAGTGCCTGTGGCTTTAGGATAAACAAGGCCTGTATTCTAGAAAATAGTGAAGTAACAGTAATTACAAGTGAAATTCCATAATTAATAAGAACAAGACTTTAGACTTCTGCCTACAGATATGTGCCCATGCAAATTGCAAATGTGTTCAGAGGAAGGGATTCAGAGGCTGTGGCCAGGCCCTAACTGATCAGCAGGAGAGAGACAAAGGCACCAGATGGGACATTCTAGGAAGGGGGTTCTAAGAAGGACAGGCTTGGAACGCAGGGTGATTTGGGCATGTTTTAATGATGGGGGAAGAATATCCTCCCTGGAGCATAAAGTCGACAAACTGGTCTAGCTAGTGGCAGGAGATGCAATGAGACAGGTTGGAATTAGGAGGGCACCCGAACATGGAGAGCCATGGGAAAGGAATGCCAACTTTTTGAAGAGAGAAGGAGAAGGCCAACATACCAGGTGGGAAGGTAACAGTCAGTTCCTTGGATGCTTCAAATAAAGAGCCTGGGAGGCAGTGCAGGTTGTGAGGCCACATGGAGCCCCCAGGGATAGTGCAGCAATAGCTCTTAACCAGGAGAAGAGCTGTGTATGTGACATGCCTTACAGGAAGGACTGGCTGACTGCGTCGTTGAGGATGCAGAGGAAGCAAGCTCACAGGATGCCTGAAGCTTACCTAGATGACTAGGACAACTGTGGAGTCATCGCAGGATCATCATACACAGCCATGCACACATCTCACTACATCAGGGTGCTGTTCACATAGCCACACTGAAAATCCTGCCTCCTGGAGGCATGGAAACAACCTGTAAACCTGCATTTGGCAGCCTTACCTTTGAGAGAAAGAGAAAGCTGAGAAAGTGTTCATTTTGACACAAATGTAGGTGCTCAGGTTGGGAACTGTCAAGGCTGAATGGGCTGTGGGAGCAGCCTCCTGAGTGGAGGCTGGTACAGGGGAACAGAGGATAGGCCAGCTCGTGAAATTCAAAAATCATCAGCCTGTAAGGCCTATATTTTGCTTTTGCTATTTAAAAACAAAAAATGAAATCCCTTACCACATTAGGCAATAGATGAACACAGTTGGCTCCTGTGCTCAGCTATTTGGTGCATTGTGTGCAAGAATGATGCAAACGTTGTTAGTAAATCAGACCCAAATTTCTGAAAGGGTTTCAAATAAATAGAACTAAAATTGGAGCCTAAAAGCATTCTATTTCTCCAAATAACAATATGTTAGCAAGGAACAAGGGAAACAAAAGTTCAGATTATTCATCTGAACAAAATGGTCCTAGAAAACTTTCTTTGAAATTTCTCCACCCTCCTATCTCCTCCTCTCTTTCTCTCTCATCATTGAAATGACAGTTTCTGTCCTTTTCTCTGCTCCTTACAAAGAAGCACATTATTGAAAAAGAAAACATTACACCCACTCCAAGAGAGCTAAATCTAGAGAATGAAGCGAATGGAGTGTGTGTGTGTGTGTGTGTGCGCGCACGCGCGCGTACTTCATAAGGCAGCAGAACATTTTGTTAAGGATGTGATCTGCAGTATTACCTGTTTCTCATTCTGAGAGCTTTGGGATTATGACTTTGAACTTCTGCTGGCAGTTAGTATGAGGCAGGTGGTACATGCTGCCAGGGCACCCAGGGGTCACAGGCCTCTGCCCTGGAGACCTGGCTCCGCCTCTCCTCCCTGGTTGGGGCTGTGGAAACCACTGCACATTGGATGGCAGAGAATCCTCACCTGCTCCTTTGAGCTATGGAGGAGATGCCATACTGCTTTCACAGTGGGGAAAGAAATCACCATAGGAAGTCTGTGGGCCTTTGCAATGGAAGTGGCAGGGAAAGCCCTAGGAGCCCAAAGATCCTGCATGCTTCTCCATCTCCTTGATAATCTGTCAGTTACCTCTCCAGGAGGCACCATTGGATCATCTGCTAACGTGCTGCTCCACCTGCTGTTCTCTTCTCAGGGAGGAGACCTCTTTGATGCCATTACTTCAACTAACAAATACACTGAACGAGACGCCAGTGGGATGCTGTACAATCTGGCCAGCGCCATCAAATACCTGCACAGCCTGAACATCGTCCACCGGGACATTAAGCCAGAGAATCTACTGGTAAGAGGAATTCTAACCTCAAGCATCCTGAGTTCTAAGCACTCATAAGTGAATATGAATACTTCTTTTTTTTTCCTTTCCTATATTCTTTTCTTTCTTATATTTCTTTTTTGAAAAGAAATATACTTTAAAGGCTAGTTTCTAGCTGGACTTGAGCTGGAAACTAACCTTTTTAAGTGTATTTCTAAGGGTTCCTGGGCTGTTGGGAGTACTTGACTAATAATTAGCATATAAAAACCTCAGACAGCCTTGGGGGAATAGAGCTTGGGAAATCCAGGGCTGTGGTTGACACCTTGGACTAGACCAAGAGAGTCATGAGGAGTATTTACATGTATATTAATGTATCTACAGCACTTTGATGTTAAAGGTTTTTACTTAGTGGACACCTGGGTGGTTCAGTAGTTGAGCCTCTGCCTTTGGCTCACATCATGATCCCAGGGTCCTGGGACCGAGTCCTGCTTTGGGTTCCCCACAAGGAGCCTGCTTCTCCCTCTGCCTATGTCTCTGCCCCTCTCTTTGTGTCTCTCATGAATAATCTTTTTAAATTAAAAAATCTTAAATCTTTTTTTAAAAAGTTTTTACTTAGAAAAAAAAGGAAGCCCCCCCAAATTTAGTTTTCAATAATATGATCTAAAGGCTAAGACAATACATCATGAGTTTTAAAGACACCCTTCAGCATAAAAATAATCATAACACTGGTTTTAAAAATCAGAGACATGGGCAGCCCCGGTGGCTCAGCTGTTTAGCACTGCCTTCAGTCCAGGGTGTGAGCCTGGAGGCCCGGGATCGAGTCCCACGTCGGGCTCCCTGCATGGAGCCTGCTTCTCCCTTTGTCTGTGTCTCTGCCTCTCTCTCTGTGTCTCTCATGAATAAATAAATAAAATCTTTAAAAAAAAATCAGAGACATCCCTATCCCCTTCTATAATTATTTGTTTTACTTTTCTGAACTCCATGTCTCTGGGGCAACACTGAGAGTTCTTGAAGCAAACAAACGAGAGTCCTTTCCTAGTCCAGACGTTAAAGGGACAGTATTGGAAATAATTGAGAAGACAGAAACTGGGCATCGGCGAGCTGTCACTGGTGAATATGGGAGTAACATAAATTTTGCTGGCTTTCCATGCTGGAATTTTAATGAAACCTATTCATTTTCTAAACTCCCCCCACCTAAATAAATAAATAAATAAATAAATAAATAATAAACTCCCCCAACCCACCCACCCCAACTAAGATGCTAGTTCTTTAACTTTCATTACCCAGGCCCAAGAGTCATGTATTATATATTACTGTTAGTTTGTCCATCTCTTCAGAAATCTGGGAATTGAGGATTCTCTCTCTAAAGCAGTGCTTCTCCAAGGGTGGTCCAAGACTCCCTGCATCTGAACTACTCCCAGATGCCTTTTAAAAATGCAAATTTCTGAGCCTCCCTGCAGCCCTAGCAAATCAGAATCTGGTGACTGGTGACAGGGTACAGATCTTCGTGGAAACAAGCTCCCCCACATGACCCAAATGAGCATTTGAGTGTAGAAGCAGATGAGCAACTCAACTCCCACTACACAGAAAGGGCTGGTGACATCTGCTAAGATGGCCACCTACCCATGAGTTTGCCCTGCGCTTTACCCTCATCCCATTTAATCCTCACAACGGACAAATGGGGTAAATTCTATTACTGTCCCATTTCACAGGTTAAGGAAACTGAGTGCCTAGAAGTTAAAAGACCTGCATAAAGCCATTATAAGTCATATGTGGAAGAACTCCTATCTCAGCCTAGCCCTGCCCTACTCCAGAGTCCAAGATTTTAACCTCTAGACGACATGAAGCTGTGCATGAGGGAGGTTTATTGCATGCTTGCTTTGTGCCAAATGTGGTGCCAGGGAACAGAGAGACAGATGCCTTCATGGAGTTGAGATTCAAGTAGGAAAAAGAGGCATTCAAGAAATAAATACACATGCAGTTAGTTCACCGTAATTACGTTCATAAACTTGGAGCTACTGGCTAATGAAGGCAGCTGAGGTCAAGTGCCGGAGTTCTGACTTAATTGCCCCTCAAATTCCACATCTCCGCAGTCGCCAGAACATTCTCTTCTGCATAGTTGCCTCCGTAACCTGCAGCAATTTTCTCTTGTCTGCATTCATTACTCCTCTGTCCTGAATTATGTAGGATCATCTCATGGGAACAGACTCACAATTAGCCTTTGTTTAAAAACTTCTCTAAGTCCCAAAAATTCAGTGATTGAAAAATTAAAGTTTCATTTCCCCCCACCCACCCACCCTTTGCTGTTTAGTTTTGTGTGACACTGCTCACTTGCTTCTCACCAGAGCATTATCTATTTCTGTAAATGCCATACATGATTACTTAGCAGGGTACTTTTTCTAAAATTACAATTTGCAGGACACTTTGAAAATACTGTGCTCGTTCTAACATATTTTACTTTTTTAAATTACTGAAAAAGAAAAAAGTTCACTCTTTTTTTCCTTTCTTTTCCAATGCAGGGATGTGAAATACACACACACCACTGAAGTCATTTGCAATATAGGTCTGATATATATGTATATGAACTAAAGTAATTCTGCTTCTCCAGTTTAGTACTTTCTTACTCTAGGGAAGTAATAAGAGTTGGTGAGTTTTACAGGGATAAATCTATTAAAAAATAGGTAGAAGAATAGAAAAATTGAACAAAATTAGGACATCACTAACTGAACTTGCGACTTCTGTTAATTTCACGTTCTGTTGACCTTTATGTGGAAATAAGAGCAAATCGTCATGGGAGGCACATTCACATACTGAGGATTTATAGTCAGATGCACCAAAGTTCAAAACCAAGTGCTTCACTCTTCCACTGGCTGGTCTTATGACCTTGAACAAGTTTCTTAACTCCTTTGAGCCTCCTTTAAGGGGATTTTATAAAGATAAAAAGATAACATGGAACTATTAGCTTCATTCTTTTTTATTCCCGTTTTATTTGTAATAAAAATTAAATTATTCCTAAAAATAAAACTGTTTCACAACAAATTATATGTTATAGAAATCATCTTGCATCTTTTTTGACATTGCTTTTCAAATTTTACTATCTACCCATGCATGGATTTGCCATCTCCTGGCAAAATGTAGAGCTAGAGACTATTTTTGAAAAATGCTATGACAAATTTAAAGATTTCGAGTCCATTTTTTTTACTGCCAAATAAATAAACTTACCAAATAAAAAGGCCTCACTCCACACTTTGCATTACTCTTTTATTAAGGAACCTCAAAAAAGCCTAAATTGTTAGATTACTAATAAGATTCTTGCCAGCTAAGTGTTTAATGTTTGTTATAACTAGCAAAGAATTATTTTTTAAGTGTCAAATTCAGCAATAGATTTTATTTTATACAGTACCATAATTATGGAACTTCCAGAATTTTTTATTTTTAATCCTTATAGAGATATATAAAAATGTTGTAGCTTGGCCTTAGGGATCTATATTGACCTATTCAAGTCTATGTATTTGTTAGGTCAAGGTCTTTTAATGAGAGAACATGATTTGATTTACAGTGGTGTTTCCAGCCACATTTGGTGTGAAAATGAGAATTGACCCAATATAAGTACCCCCTATAGTTTTATTATTGTATCATTCCTAATTTTTTGTTTTGTTTGTTTTCTTTTGTTTTTGTTTTCACAAGTTAATCATCTCAATGATCTTACATGGTTCTTTTTGCTGTCAGTTCTGGAGCTTAATGATCCAGTTCTGGAGTGACCAGTGGGATGGGAGGGTGGATGAGATGAAAGAGTGAGTGAATGAGTGACACTTCTTCACAGACTAGAGGACAGACCCAACATGAGAGGTCCAAGCCATTCTTCAACTCATTCATTACACTGAGGACTCACATGGGCCTCAGTCTAAATGCCACGGAGTGGGGATAGTGCAGTGTTTCCCCAGCTATACTTGTGCACAGGACCTGTGTGTGTGTGTGTGTGTGTGTGTGTGTGAAGATAGTATATAACTAAAAGAGACATTTTGCTTTTTAAAAAACAAACAAAACCACCAGAACTGTCCTCCTGGGATCAACCGCCTTCAGTTTGCAGGAGTCACCACTAGATGGCAAGCTTGCACCCTTGGCAGGAAAAATTCTCAAACAGCCTGAGTTTCTTCCAAGGAGTTGGGAGGGTCTTTTATTTTTTATTTTATTTTATTTTTTTAAGATTTTTTATTTATTCACGAGAGACACAGAGAGAGAGGCAGAGACACAGGCAGAGGAAGAAGCAGGCTCCCTGTGGGGAGCCTGATGCGGAACCAGATTCTAGGACTCCAGGATTATGCCCTGAGCCAAAGGCAGATACTTAACCCCTGAGCCACACTGGTGCCCCTGGGAGGGCCTTTTAAAATGTATATACAGATGCCACCTCCTTAGGAAAATCAAAGTATCTAATGGCAAAAATATAACTTAGAAGATGAGTTTTTGTTAGATTCCAGAAATAAACAGCCATTTTCTTGAAATATAAAAGTTTATGTTCAAAAACCATTTTCCTTCTCAACTCCCCAGCTCTGGGAGAAAGCAGTTTCTCAGAAAATCTGCCTATCAGTACCAGAAATTTCCTTTTAGAAACTGTCTATCCAGGTATTTGTACCTGCTTCTGGCTGCCCATCAAAATGGCATGCCTAGCACATGAGCCTCTGTTTCACTAATTGGATTATACGTAACAGTAAGGTATCGTGTTCTTTCCAAGTGTTGATATGCTCCAGCTCCTCTTGGTTTCCAGTTCAAGCCAGCCCCAAGCCCACAAAATGGCAGATTTCCTTCTGCCTTAATCCCATGACCCTTAATCTCCAAATAAATCCATTTTATGGTAAGATAGCTAACTACACTGGTACACAAGGCAAGTGCCACAGATAGAGTGCATCTAGAAGACCTAGGCAAAAGCACAGTTGAGTAGATTTGCAGTCAGTCCACTGTCATATGATCTTGAGCCAGCAGAGTTTGACTGATGATTGGGGGATCCAGGAGAAAGGAGCCCGAGGCCTCTCAGGACTCTGTCACTAGCCCTGCCCCAACTGCCCTGCGTTATTATTGATGTGAAATGAAGACCTGTTGTGGCAAATGACAGAATTGGCCTTTATTACATGTAGCCATTGTCATTGAAAATGACCAAGCAGAACCTGAATGATCATTTTTATAGGTGTTTAGGAAAAAAAAAATTCTGCTCTCCTAATTTGGATAAAAGTTAAGGGAAAAATAGAAGTAAGACAACATTTTCCCAAAACATCATTTAGTATAAGAATATACCAGCTACTTTACTAGCACATTTGCTGAGGGCCTTCTTCCAAGGACCTGTGATTGCACGTGAGAAAACACAGGAAATAAAAGTGTAGTGTGTTGCCTTGGTTGGCCTGGGTCTGTCTGCTCCACTACTCATCCCTTCTGTCATTAGGGACTGAAATAGTATCACTCATCTCATTTAAAATGACATGGCCTTACTGGACTAGCAAAGATTAATAATAAGAACATATAGTATTGGAAAGGTTATTAGGATACCAATTATCTCACATGTGTTGGTGCAAGAGTAACTTCAGAGAAGCTTTCTGAAAGGTAATTTGCTAATAAATAATTGAAACCTTAAATAGTATGAGTATCCCATGATCAAGTAATACTACTTCTGCAAATGTAACCTAAAGAGAAAAAAATCAGATCTCTATCCATATGTAGGGTTGTTCATCTCAGTGGTTTTTATTTTATTTTATTTTTTGAGTCTCAGTGGTTTTTAGTATGAAAAAAATATATACATATATTTGGAAACAACTTAGGGCACTAATTAGTTAAATAATGGCATGATGAGGGGGAAGGAGGACATTCTGGTTAAAATCTTGGACTCGGATGTTACCTAAGCTTAGGTTCTGGTTCTCCCACTTATTTGCTGTGCAAACATTGAACAACAGTGCAACATCTCTGAGATTCAATTTTGTCATCTGCAAAATATCAGTAAGATGACTTAATAGGTTGTTGTGAAGATCAGATAGGATAAAGAGCATGAACTCCTCAACACAATGCCCGACATATCCCGTGTGCTCAGTAAATAGCAGTGGTAGTAGCTGTTGGGATTATTACTGATGGTACATCCATGCAATGGAATATCCAGGAGCCACTGAAAATCGTGATGTAGATACATGCTTATTCACTCAGGATATATTGTCCAGTGGCAAAAGAAAAGCAGGAAAGAGAGGTAAAGAAAGGGCTGGAAGTTTATATCCCAAAATGTTAATGATGGTTATTTCTAGGTGTCAAGATTATGGGTGAGCTTAATTCCTTTCCCTCTGTAATTACCTGTCTTTTCTAATTTCCCTACAACGACATATTGGATATTGCTTGTGTGACAAAAATGTAATACGAGTTTTAAAAATTGCAATGACATTAAGTTCCCACAGTTTTAACAAGGGGGTATGTATGTGCAATGGCTCACAGAATCCAGACGTGCCTGTTGCACGGATCTCACTGCAGCTATGTAGAACTCCCCTTTAGATAGTTTGATGACTCTTTTAAAGTGAGGATGAGAATCGGGCTTTCTGGAGTTTCCACTCATCCTCATTCTTCCCAAGATATCTCTAGAGTTAATACTTTAGGAGCTATTTTATTTTTCCCTCTGATATCGTTACCCCTCTTCTGACTTCTTTTTTTCCTGTTCTGACATCTATGCGATCTTTATTATTTGTTTGATTTCATAAAGATTTTTACATGTTTGATTTCATAAAGATTTTTACATTACAATAATTTTTTCCAGGAGGTTTAATTTTAAAGTATGTGGACCATAAAGTGCATTTTGTAAAATAATTTCCTGCATTAATGTTGTTTTACTTCACTTCTTAAAGATTAAAGGCTTAAGTTTAATTCATTTTCCTTAGAAAGGACTGTAAAGGCCATATATCGTGGCTGGAAGAAAATCAGTGTCTTTTTTAAAGGGACACCATATTTGTTAAAAAGTAAATTGACTTTTTTTCATGACTGTCAATTTCATGCCACCTTTGTTCAATTCTATTTGATGAGAAATTTTTTTAGTACCTATTGGGCTCCTCTGTGAAAAATATTTCCATGGATACTAATGATTCATTAGCCAGCATTTCAGCAGGGTTATCTTTGAATTCACAGCAACATTGAGAATTATGTTTGTTCCAACACATCTGTTATATTAGTCAGCTTTTAGTTCTCTATTATGGGAATCTCAGAAACCATTTGCCTGGGTTCAGGTTATCTGTGAATTTTCATATTATTTTATGGCCACCAGCTGCATTTTATGACTATATATTAAATTTTTTATTTTTTTCAAATAACTTTTCCAAATGGTCTCAGTTTCTAATCCAAAGGAAATCAGGCCTATGCCCAAACATCTACTGTTCAGTAAGTTACAGCTACTGCAAAACCCAAAATAAACGAAAGAGAAACAAAAAGAAAACTCTTCCTCAAAAAGGAAAAACCCTGTATAAAATGCCAGTGTGCCTAAAACCTAATACCTGACCTTTCACTGTATTGTATCTTGGTGGGACATGCCTTCAGCTTTTAATTGGGACTTTTTTCATAATTGTTGCCATTTAACACATTTAGTCTGTCAAATCATGGGATGTCTTTATAGCCGTATAATAAACCCTAGAGAACAACTTCTCTGACTGTAGCCATCTGCAATGATCACAAGAGTAGCTTACAAAATACTGACAATCTTTATGGTAATAGGATACATATGGCAGCCCACAATTATGTGTAGCTGCATTCAATTAGTGTTGTACAATTACACAGTTTTATTGCTTAGTTAAAACAGTGAAAGCACTACATACTGGTAATTTGCACTAATCCCCGTCTCTTTAATAGCCTCTCAGTGTTTAAAATGTGGGGGAACATCTATAGTATTTAAAGGGCTTGGGATGAACATTAAATTATATCTCATGTTGTGAATACTCATTGATTGACAATCAATGTATTCCCAGCTCACTTGTGGGTCATGTTTTATGGAGGCTTTAAAATACAGTTATAGCAAAAAGTTCTTTTGTGCAGCAGAACTCCACTTGCTGGATTGGGCTGCCCAAGCCTGTGCTTGCAGCCTGTTAATGTCCCTCCTGGAAGATGTTCAGGATGAGGAGACATGCAGAGGACCAAAGGTCAGCATCGATTCAGGGAGCGCTATAAGCCAAGGACTCCACATTTTAAATGTGAACTTGTTAGAAGCGTTTCCAATTCCTAACTTTTAATTAAAAACTTAGTTCAAAGTAAATTTATAGCTGCCATTTGGGAAAATACTTTCTGGAGATGGCTTTTTGAGTGTGTGTGTGTGTGTGTGTGTGTGTGTGTGCAGACGTGCACACACACACACACGCCTGGGCTCACGCACGCCTGTATGTTTGAAACAGATGTGTTTAGCAATCTGTGATTTTAACAGAATTTAAATTACATTTTTAAATGGCCTCCTCCGTGCCCCTCTGTAACTGGCTTGGTAAAAGATAAGGGTGAGCCCTGCGCAGGTTGTAGCAAGCGCTAATGGGGAACCTCAGTTGTGAAGTGGGCTTATTATATTGCTTAGGAAAGGTGCTCTCCCATTGGAGGAGAGGAACACTGGAATATATTCTTCTGTATCCTTCTCTCAAAGTGTTGACAGAGGAAAACCCAAGGCAACCTTGTTTCCTGCCCTGCCTGACAGTAAGTTAAACAGAATTCCAAACCAAAGGCCTGGACATTTATTCACCTGCAAAAACATTTTGCTGAAGCATTTCTAATGTCGTTGTGTCTAGAAATGTTTTCAATTACATGGATTAGGGCTTTGTCTCTCGTATTGTCTATCATAAGCATCAAGTTAACTTCTTTATGTTCATGAAAATTCTATGTTTTTTCAAAGCAAAAACGTTGTGGAAGTGTCAGAGATAAAAAGAACATTAAAATGATAGATTCTGTGTGTTTTATTTAATACTGTTGGTTTATTTAAAAGAGTCATTACTTTTATGTAATCCTAATTTTCTTAGTTTAGATAAGATATTTTTTCGTGCTTTTTTCCCCTTAGTTATTGAAACTTTGAACTTTGTTGCTCAGTATATTAAATATAACTGGCATATGGCTGCATATGAGATGGAATTCCTATTAAGTAAGATGTAGAGGCTCAAAAATAAAACCTTTGCTAGGTGTAGGAGAAATACATGTTCATATTCAGAACCAAAATGTGACTTATGACTGGATCTGCCAACATCTTCTTTCATCCAACTTTTGAATAAAGTTAGGTGATAATAGATAGTATGTTTAGAGAAAAACCACAAAATTCCTGTGTAAATGGAGTTGTGTAAATTGAAATCTGCACAAACTCATAAAACACGAACTATGGATGTTTGGACCTAACAGAACATCAAAGTGAGAGTTTATTTTGCATTTTAGAAAGGTTATTGCTAACAAAATGGAATTAGGGAAGTAAACAATTCTCTCTTCGGGAAATAAACTAGATGATCTTCTAGATGTTTCCATCTCAGGTTTCTGTTCATGAAAAACATTTGCTTGTCACTTGGATGACCAGAATGGCTGAGGTGCTCAGACTATGATTTAGAAATTTCTTTTGCCAGAGAACATTTAGGCTGGGAATGAGATTGTGTTTTGCAGCTCTAATGCCTCGGAGTCCCTCACTCAGACTTACTCCCACTGCTGGGCTGGAGAGCTGCTTTGTTAAAGGAGAGAGGATAGTGTCCGTCCCACATGACAACTGGGCAAAGCCACATCAATGAAGGACACACAGCTGTCTTTGCCCTAACAGCCTAAATGCAGGTGACCCCGCAAGCCTCTGGACACCTGCCCAAGAGCCTAAACTAGATGCAGGTCAAGCCCTTAAGGAGAAGACTCCATGTTCTGAGTGTGAAGAAAGGTAAAAGAATATATATATATATTATTTTTTTGCCCAGAAAAGACACAGTCTCTCCAGAAGGAAAGATCTGACTCCCTGCCCCTGCCAAAACAGTTAGATCCAAATGACCATTGCTGATACTGCCACTTAGCTGGCCAAACATCTGCACTTTATGCTGCAGCGAACTGAGAAGTTAATCTACTTTTTCCAAAGAAAGGGTGACGTGGAGTGTGAACAGTAGTGGCGCTCCTGATGTGTGGAGATGTGTCTTGCTGTGCAAGAGGTTCAGGCTGTTGTATCAAGTTCAGATGATCACAAGGCAGCAACAGAAGAACATGCAGGCTTCAGCTTGCTAGCTGGATTATTTTGATGTACATGGAAAACTTCACTATTTCCTCAAGGCATCTCCTGGTGACTGCCTTTGCTGGGAATACTAGCTTTTTACTGTGGTTTTATCTTATTGATTCCAATGGAGGACACTGAATTAGAATCCTGAATGCCCTTTGATCTTTTCTTTGAAATAGTAGAAGTTGTTTGGGATACTTTTTAGAGCAGACCCATTTGGTTTGATCATGGGCTGGAATTAAAGTGGTATAAATACTTGCCTATGGTCACATGCATCCTTTTCTTGATTTGTTGGGTGAAGGACTGGAGATTTTTACTGCCTTAATAAGGAAACCTGGACAGAATGCTGACTCTGCACCTGATAAATCTTTCTAAATTGCCTCAGGTGAAATGAAATGTTAATATCCCTTTCAATTATTAATAAAAAAAATGTAAATAGGTTTTGTTGGAAATGTGGGCCACTGAATATAAAGTATTTTAATATACATGTAGTTTTTTTGTTCAATTACTAAAAAACTATATTTTTAAAGCTTCTTACATATTAAAACAGAGAGGTAATTATTTTCATAAATTGGAGGTACTGCACTAGAGACTTTCTATGTTTCATTGTATTACACAAATCAATTTTAATTGTAGAAAACATTAAATACAGATAAGCCAAAAGAAAAAATCTCCCATAATCCTCCACCCAGAGACAGACACACTAACATTGTGTTCTTTCAGACATTTTTCTTTGCATGTATTTTTTCTTTAATACACATTTTATGCAAACCAGTCTGAAATCTGTCCTTAGTTCCCCCAAATAATTTATTTCAATAAATATAAACCCACATCACCACATTAATGGTCCTGTAGCATCCCACTATATCAACGTACTGTCATTTATTATTGAATTTCCATTTGCTGGCTGTTCACCATGTTTCCAATTCTGCAGTAATCTTTAAAAAAAGATATTCTTGTATGTATATCATTGCATAACTGCCTGTTTTCTTTTTTTTTTCACTTTGTGATAAATACCTTAAATTTAAGCCTCAAAGCCCCTCATTTCTTCAAAAAAGAGCTTTTGAGCTCTTGGTCATAAGGCGAGTTCACTCTTTCCTTTTACTTTAGGTATATGAACACCAAGATGGTAGCAAATCGCTGAAGCTGGGTGACTTTGGTCTGGCCACCATTGTCGATGGCCCCCTGTACACAGTCTGTGGCACCCCAACATATGTGGCTCCAGAAATCATCGCGGAGACTGGGTAAAAGCTTCCATTGGTTTATTGGAGTGCTGTGCTTGCCAAAGAACTAGTCTGCTTCAAGAACAGGAGAAAACAGCTCTGTCCCATCAAGACAGAATTAGCTATCAGATTTCTTTCACTTTTTTTTTTCTAAACTTTAAAGTGAGAGCCATTTTCTCTGTTTCTCCAATCAAGTTGCCAATTACGGCAATCTTGTTCAAGGCTTCCATGCGGCCTTTGTTAAAGGTGGAACAGCAGTTATTAACCCCAGAGTAAGAAATGTTCGGACTAACAGAGAAACATATAGCGATGGTAATTAACTCGCTTTTGGATAAAAGAAACAGACACTGCTGTGTGTGGTGATTACAGTCTCCTGTGGTTTTTTTCTCTCAGCTGTCCTTATTCTCCTGTCCCACTCTCATTTGGCTCTCTTGGCGGTCCATTGATTGTGCAGTACAAACACCCTTAGGCATCAGAGGGCCACTGGGAGTTTTCAGGTTTCTGTGTGCAGCAGTATTAGATGAATGAAAATCTCTAGAATGGGGGGAGAAGGTGAGTGGGCTAACATTTACGAAGTACCTACTGTCTGCCAGGCCTTAAGGTCCTTTACTTGATTTTTACTCTCTCAGTAGATGGTATGATTCCCATTTTGTACATGAATAATCTCACTGCGATGGCTGGGTATCATGGAAGCTCATGAGTAGATAGTGGTTGAATCAGCATTTGAGCTCAAGGCTGTGTGAACAAAGGGCTCCTTCCGGATACAGCTCTATTTCTTACCAAGGGTCAGAGGCAAAGTTCTGAAGCACTACCCCCCGCCCCCCCGCAGAAGGACTGGGGAAGGGTAGTACAGCAAGGGGAGATGGCCCTACTTTTCCCCCTCAATTAGTAGCACCAACCCAGACCTAGGAGTCTAGGTGGTATATTTCACTGAGACCTGTTGGAGATAGTTTTTCTGCTTGACCATAGACCAGAAAGGCAGAGAAACAGAATAGATGAGAAGGGAATGCCAATCAGGAAATCCCGAAGTGGGATGTGGGGTGATAAGGACTTTTTTATTTGTCAAATTTGAGTGATTTGGGAGCCCACACCTGTAACCTTGTCTGACATTCCTCAGAGGGTGCTGCCTTCAGCATAGCTACACTTTCTGGTTTATTATGTGAATACTCTGACAGTCTGCTGTGAGGGAGGGCCCAGGGTAGCAAGAGGATTGAATTGGGCTCTTGGAGACCCTGGTTGGAACCCAGCTCTGCCACCATCTTGAGCAAAACTACTTACCCCTCTGATTCTTGGTTTTCTCCTCTATGAAATAGGTGATAGTACTTATCTATGTAATGTAAAGAGTGGTTGGAAAAACAGCATAAGATATTGTATGTCAGTGCTTCACAAATCAAAAAATGTCCTATTCGTAATTATTATTTCTAAAATCAGAGACTTCATTTCAAGGGTCCATCACTATCTTAAAATTGATCTGACTTGAATTGATAACCTTTTTGATGAAACTTCTCACTGATACTTAGATATGATCTTTAGCCATGCTTTACTTCAATTTTTATTCATTTGTCTTAGTCTCTCTCTCTCTTTTATTACTCTTCCCTTGAATTCTGTTTAGCCAGTGGGTTTTAGTTTAGTGTTTGCTGTTGAGTTTTTAAATTTTGTTTCATTTGGTTTTTGGATTAGGATAGAAGAGTCATCTATTTTACCATGCCCCATAATTTGTCCTGGCCTGACTTTTGCTAACTCTAACATCACTTACTTTTCCAGATATGGCCTCAAGGTGGACATCTGGGCAGCTGGTGTAATCACTTACATCCTGCTGTGCGGTTTCCCTCCATTCCGTGGGTATGGGCAGTAATCTTTTATTCAGCACCGACAAAGCATTTCTGCATTCTCTGAGTGATCCATTCTCCTTTCTTGCACAAAGGAGCCTGAAGCAGGAAAGGAACATAATAAGAACTTCACTTCCAGCACCTGTTATTTTTTCTATGTTGTACATGCTCATTTACATGCCTTCCATAAATCTTCCTCATATAATTTAAAAACTCATTCTTTCCTAATTGTCCAAAACAGTTCCATATTGACATTTTGAATTGCTTAAAAACACACATTTTACACATTTATGGGGAAAGGAAGGGCTCTAATGCATAAGAATGAAGAGACATACCCTGAGTTGACATTTTAGTGCTGTTTTTTCCTTGTTGTTGTTCACCTGAACAGAAGTGGTGACGACCAGGAGGTGCTTTTCGATCAGATTTTGATGGGACAAGTGGACTTTCCTTCTCCGTACTGGGATAACGTTTCTGACTCGGCAAAGGTAGGTTTCCAGTGCCTTTCCTTTTCCTTACAGCCGGTGTGTATTAATGCAATTATTAATTTTGATTCGTTTTATGCAAAAAGACCTAATGATATTTTAAATGCGATTTCTGTCCATTTTGGTTATAATTACTAGGTTTTCCAAGAGATCAGGATCATCAAATCATCTGTTTGTAGCCATCCCAAGTGCCTCTGTTTCCCCGGCCTTCTCACTTGCTGTTGCCACTCCAGTTATATTACTATAGCCTCTTGCTACACCTGGCCCATACCAGGCCGCCTTAGATTTCAGCATAGCTTGTGGCTTTACCTTGCTCGGGTCTCGACTCAATTTCATCCTCTCAGGGGAAGCTTCCCAGACCACCTTCTTTTCAACTGCAGCTCTTTAACCTACCTAGCTCACCTTATCTTCCTCACTTGCTTTATTTTTCTCTATAGCACTTACACCCACATGTCCATCTGGTATACCATCTAATTACATTTATCTATCTACCTTTCTAGATGGGTAGATACAGACAGGTGGATACATCTTATGTTGTTTATTTTCTTTATTTATTTTTATTTTTATTTTTTTATTTTCTGATTCTCCCCTCTAAAGCACACATTTCATCAAGACCAGGAATTTTGTGTATTTGGTTTATTGGTGTATCATCAATGCCTGTGCAGTGACCAATATATAACTGGTGTTTAACATGTATTATAATGAATGAATAAGAGAAAAAGAAAACTGTAAAAATCTCACATGGAGATACTAGTGGAACTTAAAAAAGAAAACTTTTTGGGGCACCTGGATGGCTCAGCAGTATAGAGTGTCTTCCTTCAGCTCAGGGCATGATCCTGGAGTCCTAGGATTGAGTCCCACATTGAGCTCCATGCATAGAGCCTGCTTCTCCTCTGCCTGTGTCTCTGCCCTTCTCTGTGTCTCTCATGAATAAATAAATAAAATCTTAAAAAAAAAGAAAGAAAACTTTTTAAATGTTTCCTTAAACTTACATCTCTAAGCATTGACTTAAATTTTTAAAAAAATGATGTTGAGAAATAATTGACTCTTGATTATTCAGCATCCCTTTACCTTCTCCATTCCTGAGTGTGAGTTCAATTTAAAATCTGACTTTTTCTGCCTGGCCACTTTCCATGGAAAATGATCCACATTGGGTCCAAAGCTTTCATTTTCTTCAGCTGTCCAGGACCTCTAGCTACCTCTAGGCCTAGGAAAATGTAGAGGAGTTGAGAGAAGTGTCAGAAGAAAGGCAGCAGGGTGAAAGGAGATGGGGTGGTCCTATCATATTGTGGGGTAGAGGTGTATTTGCCTGTGAGCAATCTCTTCAGGAACCTATCTACCTCAGTGCTGTCATCACATAATAAGAGGGCTCAAAGTCATTGACACACAGGACCATCTCCTTCCCATACCCCCATGTACCCTGGCAAAGGGCATCACAGAACACAGTTGCTCTAATAAGTTCTGGCCCAGGTTGAAAAGGGAATGAATGCCTTCTTGCACAAAGGAGTCTGAAGTGGGAGAAGAACATAATGAGAACTTTAAGGAAGAATCTCTACATCAGTGGAAATAAATCATCTCCATCATGGAATGATACTCAGACCCCGTGAATGTAAGGACCTGGATAACACATATCTAACCATTTTGTTACATGGGAACTTCTAATCCAAAGTGGACACATGTAAGACAGACTCATCATTAAAACTCAATCTGTGCTTTCCTGGTCCCAATCATTTTGAGCTCATAGGAAGTCTCATTAATCTCAGCACCAATCTCAGGCACTCATCTGCCTCTTAATAGTTCCATTTTATTGGCATTGATTGATGTGGAAATTTTTGAAGCAAGTTTAACAGATTTATTTTTTTTAGTTTTATCTTTTTAATTTATTTTTAAAATATTTTATTTAAATTCAATTTGCCAACATATAGTATAACACCCAGTGCTCATCCCATCAAGTGCCTTCCTTAGTGCCCGTCACCCAGTTACCCCATCCCTCCACCCACCTCCCCTTCTGCAACCCTTTCTTTGTTTCCCAGAGCTAGGAGTCTCTCATGGTTTATCTTCCTCTCTAATTTTTCCATGTAACAGATTTCTATATTAAACTTAGAAATCTGCTAATAAAGCACAAAATTCTAGACAGAGAAAGGGATATTAATTCTTTAACTTGTGTAACTGATTTCTTCTCTACTAACTACACTTTAATGAAATTTATTCTAATATTCCTTTCTTTCTTTTTTTTCTTTCAATTCTAAGCAATTGATTTATAATTCTAAGTATTCACCTTTCCTTTGACTTCTAAAGGTGTGGCTGTGGGTAAGTTGAGTTGATATATTTAAGATTTAGAGCTTTTCCAAACTAAAAGAGTATGGCTGCACGCTCAGATTTTTGCCATAAAAATTAGACAAACGGGATCAAACATTTGCCTTCCACAGGAGCTCATCACCATGATGTTGTTGGTCGACGTGGATCAGCGATTTTCGGCTGTGCAGGTCCTTGAGCATCCCTGGGTTAATGTAAGTGACTTCCTCCTTTCCCTGTACTGACTCCTAACATTCCCTTTTAAAATTGCAGATTTCCTCATGATGCTGTCTCCTTTGTCAACTGTTGTGTTTGTGTTTGTTCCTCCCTCTCAAACATGCCAAAATGGTTAGGGGGTCTCAGAGGGCCTCTGATGTAGCTGTGCCGATGTGCACTCTCATGGTCCCTGGAACAGAGCATTTCATTTGATTCAGATGGGACTACCTTCTGACTGGGGAGGTGCATGCACATGGATGCTACCCTCTGTCCCCCATCCTGCATTCTGAATACATCAATAAGAGCAGATTTTCTGAGTCAGTACTGCTTTTGCGTTATTCCTACCAAAAATACAGTTGACCCAAGGGTCTCCACATAAGGCTTGAGGTACTCTGGCACAGGACTTCTCAATCTTGAATATGCTCACAAGTTACCTGAGGATCTTAATAAAATGCAGATTTTAATGCAGTAGATGTGAGGCTCTGAATTTCTAAAAGTTCCCAGATGCTGCTGCTGCTGCTACTTGAGTACTAGAGTCTCATAATACATGGTACATGTTTATGAATGTTGAATATGAATGTGCATAGATATACAGCGAAGGTTTGTTTAAATATTTTCATAGAGCAGAGCTTCCCCATTGATGTACAAATATGTAAAGACATTAATACCCTCAGCCGTTGGGATAGTCAGGCAGGGCAGCTAGAGTCTGGGAGTGATCATCTCCAGCCTCAAAACCTTTTCATTTACCCCAGGTTGCTAAACAAAAACTATCCTTTTCTAGGAAGTGAGAAAAGTTAGGAAACATCTCATGTAAGCCTAATAATCAGTGTTCAAGATAGGCAGAGTGGGTATTATTATACCCATTTTACAGATGCAGAGACTGAGGCTATGGCAAGTGACTTGCCCGAAGTAGCAAAGTTTATCATGGAGCCAAAATTTGCAGCTAGGTATCCTCACTCCAAGTCCATTTGCTTTAAATTCCTATGCACCACATTATATCTACCTGTCCTTTGTTATATGTGAAAGCACCACGAATATTGCAAAAGAATGCATGTATATATCATATCGTTATAATGACTGTTCATACAAGTTAGCAATGTCTCCAAAGTAACTTACCTAGGTCATGGCACCTTTCCCTTAGATATGCTGGGAGAAAGAGGCACAGACCAGCTGCATGCAGCCTTTATTGGTGGCAGCAGTTGGTTCTGATTGATCTACATGCTGCTTAAAAGCCCATGATCTACAAATTGTCAAACTGCATGGTAGCACTAGAATCAGTGAGATTATGACCACATAGAATAAGCCAGAAAATCTGAGTTTGAAACATGGCCTTTGAAGGCTCACAAAGAGCCATAAAGGAAAGAGATTGCATAGGTTGCAAATAGCCATTTTAGATTTTTAAATACATTCTCATCAGAGGACCACTGCCTGCCAAGTCCACCCTCTGGAAGCTCTGATACAACCAGTCACAGGACAGTGGGGGAAGGGCTACCCCAGCTAGCCTCTGTGTAGGAACAGGGGTCCTATACAGGATATATACTAGAGGAGGAGATCAGAGCTCCATCCTGAAGGAGGCTGGAAAGGAGATGTCCGGCAGAGCCAGCTCCAGCAGGATATGCATATTAGTTTTAAGATAACTTTGTGGATGTGAGCAAGTTTGTCTATATATTTGAGGGGACTGTAATGCAATTGAAAACAGCCATAACCTGATTCCAAACCAAATAACCCTATATCCATATATATCCCAACTCTGTGGGATAAAGAAACAAAATTAGGAAGGTTTTGGCTTTTACTTTTGAAAAACTAGGTTGCTCCTAGGATCCTCCTTAGAAGGCATGTACATGTATCAGCAGTAACTTTCTGCCTTCTCAACCTGCTTTGTACACATTTTTACACATGGTCTCACTTTTCTGGTAATTAGGCTCCACCACTCCCTCTAAAACATGGACTTCTGCTGTCATTTTAGTTTTCCCTCTCAGATTCCCTAAAGACATTTCCTAAAAGCAGGGATAAACACTTAAGGAATTATCTAGGAGATTTAAAACTAAAATATACCCTTTATATAATTCTAACGGATCTTAGATTCTAAGGGAAAAAATATTGATGTATATTGATGTTAGCAGAAACTTAAAAAAAAAAAACAAAAAACCCGAAATGTATGAAATGATTGCTTAACTTTTGAAATTTTATTTATGTAGTAACTAAATCAGAAAAATGATTATTGTCTCAAAAACATAAATGAAAAACCACATATAAGCTTTCACAGCCAGCATTTAGTATTTGTCAAGGTCTCCAAGTGCAACAAATGAACAACCAACCAATCAAAATAAATAAATTAGGCATTTAAACGGAAGTCCATTTAACAAGACATTTTGCATTTGGCGATCAAATTATCTGATCACTGCTGAGGACTCTACCTAAGGGGGAAAGAGGTAATAATAATTATCTGAGCCCTGAGGAAGTCATCAGAGAGCATTTCCTGACTCTCATTTGTCCTAATTTTGTCTGTTGCTCATATAGTGACCTTTTCAACTTGGTGCCCTTGGAATTGAAAAGGGAGTCTCTTATGAAACATAGAGTAGAACAATAGAATCAGAAAACCTAGTCAACTAAAATCACTTGTTTTAACCTTACTCCAGACTCATTTTTTCATTCATTCTGGGTGGGAATCCCACCGTGCTCCTTAGTGTTCTGGGCCTCTGCTATGTTATCGAAAGAGTCATGAGCAAGGTGTCTCAGTGGATTGCTCTAGCAAACCAGATGGACAAAGCAGCATCAGTGTGCAGCCAGGTGTCTAGCAGAGGAATGTGGGCTTCCAGAAGGAGCATCAACTCACCCTCCTGTTGTAACCTTGGGACAGTCATTTCACTCCTTTGAACCTGTTTTTGTGTCTGTGAACTAAAGATAATAGAATCAGCCTCTTGAGTTGTAATGAGGATGTAGAAAGGAATATATATTTGAAGGGTCTGAGAGGATAGTCTTTAAGCACAAGTACTGTGTACTTGATAGATATGTAGAGAGTTTGGGTCTGAGACAGGCAACGACTCTGTCATCTGTTGCTATGTGCTGATGAAATATAAACTTTGATGGATGTTGGTGTATAAGAAGTTTGATTAAGAAGGAGAACCTTCTCATCTCCCGAAAAATTCCATTAGTGTATCCCCAGCTCCATATAGATAGGGTGTGCATTATCTGCTCTGTTGTCTTCTTTAGTATCACACCTGTTACCTCTACCATGGCTGCAGGATACCAACAGGAATTGTTTTGGCTTAAGTTGATATACCTTAGTACTCATCTGGTGGAGAACCACAGAATTTAGGGACATAGGAGGCTGAAAAAGGCATTAATACATCTTGATCATTCCAGACATTGGGAAGAAGGTGGAGTCACTTTCCCCCAAACAACACTTTGTTAATAGGAAAGATAGGTTAGTGGTAAATGTAATTGACATAAACATAATTGACATAGCACCCAAAATTCTTAAATAGGGTTAAATATCACCATTATAATATCCCAAAAGTATTACTATTATTATATTTTTATTTTCAAAGTGTTGACCTACTGTATCCCATGTTATTCACCTGATACTAGGGTAAAGGTCCATCTGAATGCTACAATTCTATCAGTTTATGTTTTACTTCCAGTTATTTTTCTGATTTTATTGATGAGGAAACTGAGCCTCAGAGAAGTCTCTAGCATAAAGCTCAATGGAGTTTCTAGAACAAGGTCTTATGCCTGGATTTTGTCCCTAGAGATTCCGATTTAATTGGTCTGCACCAGCATCTAGGCAGGCATCATGAATTTTAAAAGGTCCCAGGCCATTAGAGTGTGAAACCAAGATTGAGAACCTCTGTCCTGGTGGGAAGGATTGGTTTAAATAAGTCAAATGTAGGTAGTTAGCCAATTCAAGACTTCCTATCACCTCCCTGGCCTTTAAATTTTATTTTATTTCATTTTTCTCGCCAATCTACTCTTTTTAAGGAGATGCTACTAAAATAAATAAATAAATAAATAAATACATAAATACATAAGTAAATGAGTAAATAAGTAAATAAATAATAAATAAATATTACTAAGCCAAGATATTCAAAAAGAATAAAGAAAAAGAGAAGACAAAATAAGAGCCTGGATAATCTACCAAGATATTCCATGCTAACAAAAAGCAGCTCTTGGGGCACCTGGGTGGCTCAGCCAGTTAAGCATCTGCCTTCCGCTCAGGTCATGATCCAGGGTCCTGGGATCAAACCCCACATTGGGCTCCTTGCTTAGCAGGGAGGCTGCTTCTCCTTCTGCCTTCTGCTCCCCCTGCTTATGCTCTCTCTCTCTCTCTGTGTCAAATAAATAAACAAAATCTTTTTTAAAAAAATAAAAATAAAAAAGCAGTTCTCCCCACACAAAACTTTATATGCATTTATCTTGTGCTGTCAGAATTTGTTAGAAATTAAGAGAATCCTCAGTGATACTGTAATGATAAACAAAACACCTATTTATATTCATAAATTATAAATGATGAAATGGAATTCCATTTTCTATTTGGGCATCTTACCCTCTCCTTTCTCCAAGCTAGAGCTTAATTTACTTCACATTTTCTCCTCCAGTACAGTGTGAATTGTAGATATAGAGGATGCATAGGCCCAAGCTGAACAGAGTCAAAGGTGCTGGGTGCCATACAGCTGGAGATGGTTAACAAGAGTCAAAAGGCCAAACCCTGGGGTGCAAAATGGAGCTGCTATTGAAGACTGCTCTAATGTACTTGAGAGATTTTTTAAAACTAAATCAGGATATTCTGGTAGTAAACTGCTCAAGACTGTCATACTTCTCATAAATTCACATATTATTATTAATAATAGAGTCGGATAATGAATTGACTGAAAACCAGATCCATGAGTCAAAAACAAAAATCCATGAGGGGAGGAGGAGGCATGACCCCTGGAATGGTTTCCCTGAGGAAAGACGGGAATTCACTCCACTGAGTGACTTCACATCCAAGCCTTCACATCCCTCCCCACAGCTGCTCCCCAACATCCGCTGGAGAAATGGAGACCAGGAGGCTAGATCTCCTACAGACAGCTGTGAGAGTTCATTTTCCATTTTGCAAACTAATTTTGTTCTTGTCAGTTGCAATGCTCTGCCAAGTGGTGGATGGGAATTTCTAAATCAAAAACCACTAACCTCAAACCACAACCAGCCCATGTCAAACTTCAGAAACTACTCCCAGAAACTACATACCAGAACGTATGGTAATAATACTATAACTATTTGTAACATACTGCCAGGTTTGTCACGTTTAGAAAACTCATAGCACATTTTTGGCACACAATCTATTCAGAATAATGGTGATAAAGATGTATATATAAAAATGTATGTTTTTAATGGCCCTATTTATTTTATTGATGCAAGACAGTAAGTTAGCTAAATCTCCATCATCAATCTGTATGCCTCAGGTACAGATTAGGTCCCTGCAAAACCAATTGTTTGTCTTTTAATCCAATTATGCTCAAAGCCTTCAAAATTTATATAGAAATTCTGCAGACTTTTAGTTGCTGTGAGGTGTGTGTGTGTGTGTGTGTGCACATGTGTGCGCATGCATGCAGACACTCACATGCCCACCCTCTCTACCTTCTCTGAGACACCTTATTTCATTTGGGGAAAAAAAACTGAAATGTTTTAAGATTTATGAAGTCAGAAGCGTCTCTGACACCTTGTGCAGGTTGTTTCAGGACTTTCATTGCTTCAACATGAACTAATAACCCAAGGGAAGCTGAAACCTTCACTAGAATTTAAAGTTGGAAGCTTGAACCCTTAGGACCCAACATCTAAAAGAGTTGCTAAGAGTCTTGACAGGAGATCAGGACCAGGACAGAGCAGGGAAATAATAATCAGGTCCCTTCTGAGGGTGGTGAGAAAGCAAACTTATCTCAGAAATTGGCAGGAGGAAGAAAAGTCAGAAAAAGGAAAGTTCTGGCTAAGATGGAACCCCTACTGGGGAATTGAGGAGATGGCAGGATGGGTGCAGCCCGAGATTAATCGCCCTCAGTAAGTCAGGAAGGGCTGCTCCTATGGAATCTTTACTATTTGTTCTCTATCTGCACCAAGCCTGTTCAACATTGCCTGTGTGGATCATAGGACCCCGCAGTGACCCAGTGCAGCTTCACGTCCTCCTGTGTCAGCCAGGCCCTCTGCTGCTGCCTCTTCTACACAGGATTCCAGAGCTGTAGTAGGTCACATTGCCACATCCTAGATGAATAGACAACCAGTCTCGCCTTGACATAAAAGTCAACCACATTCCCCTGGACCCCTGAAGTGTTCAGGATCCTTTTACTGCCCTCTATGCAAATGCTCCCCATGCTCCACTGAGGCCTGCATGGATATTCTCTGGTTTTTTTTTCAGCCCCTAATTCAATCTTTCTTTCTCCTTAGCATTGTCCCACCTTTATCATGAGAGAGAGGACTCATGGAATCCTATGATTTAACCCGAGGGAGCCCTTTTGTAACTGATGCCATGCTAATGAATGCCCTGGATGGATGCAGGGTGGTGCTGTGGAAAGAATACTTTCAGATCTGGTTCAGTCCCCGTCCGACTCAACCACTTTCTAGCTGTGTGACTTTGAGCAAATTACTCAGCCTTGCTGAGTCTCAGGTTGCTCATCCTCAAAATGGTCCTAGTAATGCATAACATAGAGGATAATCTGAGGATTAAGGGGCTCGTATATGTAAGTCACTCGCTGAGAGCCACATAGCAGTTAACACTTGGGTCATCTTTCTTTCCCTGCCTTTCTCTTTTATCTTTGCTCCCCTCTACCCTCAAACTCCTCGGGTCTCACCCTTTCTTTCCTTACTTCATCTTGCCCCGGGTGAACCTGCACCTCCCCAGGGTGAACTGCCTCATTTCCCTTCCATCCCTGCCCTTCACTCTGATTAGCTCCAGTCTTGTGTCTTCCAGCTCATCCTTTTCAGCAGCTTCTGATCCTGAGACTACAGATACGCCCAAGATGTTTTTGTCCTAAAGAGAAAACCCTTCCTTCAACCTACTTCCCAGTTTTGTTTTTCTAATTTGTTTATAAGCTAAAACTCAAACAAATCACTTTGCCTGTGCTAGCCTGGAACTCTATTAAGACATAATTACACATATATGCATAATCTTGGGGGTGAGGCCCAATGGGGAACCCCTGTATTAGGCTGCTTCTTTTCCCTCAGGCAGAGCTCCAATCTGTGTCAGATACATGACACTAATACTTGGAAGACTCTCAGTAAATGCATGTATCATCCCTCATCAAATGTTCAAATGCTCTCAGAACTCTAACTCAGATTCCAGAGGCCTATTGTTTCGTCCACCATTAAAAAAGCAGTTCACATATACCACTGAATTCACCCTTGTGTTTAAAGTTCCAGATTGCATAATTCTAATTCTTTCTGAGCGAGGGTAGTTAGTCTTCCACCCTTCCTACCCTTACACCCCTCTTATTAAAAAGCATTGGTTTTATTCCAAGTGGAGACTAAGGTTTCTATCTCTGGTCCTTTGTGGCCAGTTTTTTCCTGTTTTTCTCAGTGTTCTCCATCATTATTCTCCCACATACTCTTAACTATAGATAAACTGGTTAACTCATTGTTTGGCAAACAGGCCTTGAGGTTCCCCACTTGTTCATATCCGTACACCAAAACATCCATTCCCTCCGCTCTTAAGCGTCAGTTGCTCCTCATCATTGAAGACCAGGCTGGATTCCATCTTCCTCATGAAGTCTGCTGTGTTCACAACTGAAGATATGTCCTGTCCTCTGAACTCCTTCCATGTTTCTAGCTGAGCCATGAGGTTACATGCCTTATGACAGCTCTTTCTTATCTTGTTGATCTGCTTTATTATTTGATATTGTGTACATACTTTGTCTCTCAATTAGCCTACAAGGTTCTTGTGGGCAGGGACCTTTTTTCTCTTATCCCTGCCATCCTCGACATAGCCCGGGACAGAGTAAGTACTTCATATGTCCCTGTGTATGTCCCTTCCCCAAGTATGATCCCACTGATAACCTAACTGACCTTCTCCTTCTTTCTTTCTTTCTTTCTTTCTTTCTTTCTTTCTTTCTTTCTTTCTTTCTTTCTTTCTTTCTTTCTTTCTTCTTTCTTTCTTTCTTTCTTTCTTTCTTTCTTTCTTTCTTTCTTTCTTTCTTTCTTTCTTTCTTTCTTTCTTTCTTTCTTTCTTTCTTTCTCTTTCTTTCTTAGATTTATTTACTCATGAGAGACAGAGAGAGGGGCAGAGCATAGGCAGAAGGAAAAGCAGACTTCCTGAAGAAAGCCCGATGTGGGTCTCGATCCTAGGACTCCGGGATCATGCCCTGAGCTGAAGGCAGATGCTCAACCAGTGAGCTACTCAGGCGTCCCATCCTTCACTTTATTTCTGAGTCTTTTTACAATGCAGATTTTTAAGAAGTTTTTGAATTCTCTCTGCAATCAATGGAAAGCATCCTTCCTCCAGATTTGATTTCAGATGTGACTTAATAAGCATAATAGTGGATTCTTCTAGTCATTAATAAGTCAGTCCAAGAATATCGCAAATTGATATTTGTGTGAGCAGGGTGCTGAACCAAGTGCTTATATTAAGGATTACAGAAAATGTGGAAGATGTGGTGCCAAAGGCAAGAGTTCAGAGTAGATAATATATTATGTATATATAGATATAGATATGTTATATCTATGTCTGTCTCTGTATATATAAAACTCTAAACTCTCTCTATGAATTCACATATATAAGCTATATATATATATAGAATCACCTAACACCAAAAAGAATGTAAATAATGCAGATATATATATATGTATAAAATGAAAAAGTATTAAGAGTTTACAGAAGAACCATTATAATGAATTACACTTAGTAGAGGAAAAAATGTTTTGGAACAGGTGATTTAGACCCATGTTTTGAAGAACAAGAGAGGCCACAGGCCTATAAGAGCAAAGCCCATGCCTAGTTTTGCTTGCCATCTTTCCCCACCTCTTGATATAGTACCTGGTCCACTATAAACATGCAGTCAATAGTGACTGAATAAATGAATAGCCAAATGCTGAAAGAAGGAAAGCCTAGATTATGTAAAAGAGTAAGCATGTAATGCGAGGGAAGTAGCAATTTATTTTCCTGTGTGGAGCCAAGAAATAACATGCAAAATGATGGAAAGGAAAGAGAGAAGGAAAATGATGAATGGCGTTGAAGTCTTGCCAGGAATTTGGGTTTTAACAGATAGTAACAAACACTTTATTATCCCTTCATTCATTTATTCCACAAATATGTATTAAGCATCTACCGTGTGCCAAAGCACTGTGCTGAGGGTTCTGTAGTGAACAAAATGTACTCTGTCTTCATGGATCGGGCAGCCTTTTCAACATGAGCTAGTAAGTGGTGGCACATAGTTACGGCTCTGGTTATTGTTATCTAACGGTATTTAGCAAAGGGGAGCAGCCTGACTAGCTTCCATCATAGACAGCTCCGGCAGAGAGCAGAAGCATTCGTTAAAATAAGCCTCAGTATGAAGTATGTCAGAATCACAGATGACTTGAAGGCAGTAAGGAGGATTTAAAACTTAAGGAAGAACTTTTTGCCTGGAAGGTTGTCTGGGATTATAGAATGGTCAATTGAGTAACAGTGGAACCAGACAGAGTTTATTTACGGGCCCTCGCATGACTCCAGGACTGTCAGATTCCTCGTTTTGGGGTCTGAATGATGGGCTAAGAGGATAAAACTCTTGGCTCAGAAAAGAAAAAGAAGATGATGTTTATGATTTTTTTTTTTTTTTTTTGGTTTTTCAGATTTAACTTGCCCTTTGACATATGTCCCTAGAGCCATGGCTGAGATCAATTTTATTAGAAACCAACACCAGAAATAAAAACTTTTATTTAGGAACAGAACTCTGGGGGTCAGATGATACAGCAAATTAATTTAAGGGCGGATGTGGAAACGAATGAGACCTCAGAGCAATACTTTCAACAACAATGTTTAATGAGAAGACATTGGTTACTTTATTTCTGTAATCTTAGGAGTTCTAAGATCACCACTTGTAACTAGATCTTGGCTTCATTTTCCATTTACCTCATTTTTTTCTTTTTCTCCTTTTTTTCATTTCTTTTCTTTTCTTTCTTTTTTCTTTTCTAGGATGACGGCCTCCCAGAAAATGAACATCAGCTGTCAGTAGCTGGAAAGATAAAGAAGCATTTCAACACAGGCCCCAAGCCGAATAGCACAGCAGCCGGAGTTTCTGTCATAGCAGTAAGCATCTGAAATATCCACCTATAACTTTTTAAAAGCAATCCACCTAAGAGACAGGCATTACTCAGGAGATTCCACCCAGAGACAGCAGAATGGGTCATTTCTTTAGACAGCTCAACCATCTAATGCACTGGGGGAGGTTTGGGGCTTATATGTATTATGTGTTTTTGCTGAACATTTCCCTAGGAATCGCATCATTATCCAACACCTCCAGGGTGTCTTGCAGTATATATTAATTTCATGATTTATTTTTTAAAGCAGTAAACCTCCCCCACAGTGGACTCTGTGCCAATGCAAACTTTGGGGCTCTGAGAAAAAGAGTTCATAGTGTCCTTTTGCCAAGGCCTGGAAGAAGAGGGAAGCTAGAGAGACAACACCGCAGAGAGAGATCGGAACACTATAGATCTTTGTACAAGACCCATATGAAAGCCAAAACATAGCAGAAGGCTTGCACAGTAAGATTTTCAGCGAAATTGAGTTGTTGTGAACACCCAAAGAAATAATGGTGTCTTGCTCCTTAGAAATTCCTGTTTTTGAAGTTGAAAGTCTTTTTCCATTTACCATTTTACTGATGTGGCTGCACAAGGAATTTTTTTTCTGTTCTATACATGCAGACATACACTATATGCAATTTGATAGCAGCTCTAGGCAAAGATTAAATTGGGCAGAGAAATAATGAAACCTTATACTTCCTGGTGTCATATTCTAGAGTAAATATATTCAAGTCCCCGATTACTTGAGTTTTTAATAATTTCCTCTTTTTTTAGAGTATGTAAATTTTAACAGCATATTCAATGTGGAATCGCTTGAGCTGTTTTTCTTTTCTCAAGAAAGAACTTAGACACTGCAGTATCGAATTTTAAAAAGTATATATGCTGCGAAACAGTACCTTATGCTCATGAGCAATACTGAATGTTTCACCACTTCTTCGGGTGTTTTATTCTCTTTTCCTTTTTTTTTTTTCTTTTTTTGGTTGTACTAGAGCTCCAGATAAATGAAAGACAAATAAGTGACATATTTGATACAATTCATCCCAGATCTGGGTTACTAACTATTTGATATGAGCTTCCAGAATTTGCAGGTGGTACAAATGTATATACACTTTCTTGTACTGTTTGCATTTCATGTTTTTTGACTGAACCCTTTCAACATGAGTTATGAGTGAATAACTGGCTCATGAGCCCACTCACGGTGTTGAATAGAATGTAGACTCTTTCAGATGCTACTCAGTGCTGCTGAGGGTTTTAAACTGCCAGTTGTTCTTTTCGCCCTCTCTCTTTAGTTTGTTCTAAGGAAATGCAGTGTAGAAGTACATTGTCCATGTCTTTATAGATGTCAGTGTTCTTTGTTATCAGCTAATATTCAGCCAGTAATTTTTTGGAATTAACAATCTTATGGTGATTCTCAACTAAACCTGACCTTCTCTACTCTGTTTTCATCATTCATTCAAGATATGTCTATTCCAAAATGTTCAGTTCCACAATTTTCTTTTGGAATGGACTGCCAGCACGCTTTTCCATGAAAAAGACTGCTTTCCTGCTTCTGCTGAGGGCTTACAGCTGCTAGAAAGGGTGCTTTTCCACCTTTGTCATTTTGTTTTTATTTTCGTTATTCTTGGTCTTTTATTTTAATTGGTCTTTGGTTAAGTTTGCCTTGGTTGCTCAATAATGGTTTGTTCACAGTATTCTGGGAGTCTTATAATGATTAAGGGCAAGAACTTCAGGGCAATTTTTTCCAATGGATAGACAACACAGATTTGAGAAGAAATCCTACTTTAATCAAACTGGGATAAGTTTCAAAACCTAATCCATCTGAGTTTATTAAAACTTTATCTAAGTAGATCTCAGAAAACCCCAACTAGTATTTGAAGATCAAGGTCTACCGATTTTTCCCCACTGAATATCATGATTGGACTATCCTGAATACAATTCCATGTTGGTTTCTCGGTTCATCACTAACATGTTTCCATGGAAACTGTACAAACTAGCAATATACTTATAAATTGTGAAATGGACTGTGTATGGCTGAGTTACACATTAGTTGTGTGCTTATTGAATCTTCTTTATTCACTACAAAGATAAAGAAAAATATCAAATTAACTCAGACTCAAAATAATTAACTATTTGGAGAAATATCTGGAAAAGTGTCTGTCCACTCTAAAGCACAATTCACATTAGTATCGCTAGTATTTCAAGCATTAAAGAGAGCGCAACTATAAATTTCAAGGGTTGTATCAGGAGAATCTGGCCTGCCATGATTACGCATTTATGCATCCTCTCCAGAATGCTTTTCTCTCATAAATATGCACACCCTCCATTAGAACCTGGGAGAGGTCACCAGTGGCAGGACAGGGCTGGAGATTAAAAGTTGGCCAGTTTGGCTGCTTTCATGACTAACTTTCAGAATAGCATTGGATAAGTCAATTTATACTCCACACCAGTTTTCTCATTTTTAAAGGCCAAAGACTAAGTCTCAGGGGACTATCACAAGAGGAGGGAACCCTGGCATTAAATGATTAAATGATTACATGACAGTTGACCCTTGAGCAACACCAGCTTGAACTGCACAGGTCCACTTAGATGTGGATTTTTAAAAAATAAGTACATACAAGACTCGAGTGTATTTTCTCTTATGATTTTCTTAATGACATGTTCTTTTCTCCAGTGTGCTTTATTTATACAGTATGTAATACTTATCCAAAATATGTGTTAATCGATTGTTTATGTTATCAATAAGGCTTCCTCCAGCTAGCAGTAGGCTCTCAGTAGTTCAGTTTGGCGGGAGTCAAAGTTATACATGGATTTTCGACTGTGCTGGAGGTCAGCATTCCTAACCCTCTCATTGTCCCAGAGCCAACTGTATTCCAATTCAAATGAAGGTTTTCCTGCAAAAGAATGATATTCTGCTGTGAGACAGAATATGAGCAGTAGGTAGAAAGAATTTCCTTTATAGATGGTACATTCTGTAAACACCATTTGACAATTTAATAATGCAATATAATTATTAATTCACCTTCAGGAAAAATTCCTTTATAATTAATATAATTTTGTAATGGCTTCTATTGATGTAGAAAAAACTGACTGCAGCATAAATTTCATTCAAACAGAATTTTTTCCCATGGACATGCATGCTCTCCCCAGAGGCTGTAAAATAATGCATTGTATTTTAAACTGCCTCTGTATTTCCAACTGATTGGTTGGAAATTATATATACCCTTTAAAATGAAAAATTCTACTATTAAGACTGTTGTGTTAATCAGCTTGTATTTTTCAGGAAATCAACAATTAAATCATTAGCCTATAGCTGGCACTTCTCCTTCCTTAGTTAGAAACCTAACTACCCACTGGAGATCAGCAATGCTTAGAAAGGAATTCATGGCACTTCTTTCCTAGAGTGACAGAGGAAATAGAGCATACTGTCATAACAAGCAGGATCTCGTCACAGAAGTAATATGTGACATGAGCGTCTCTTAGCCTGCGCTCACGGTTCTGAAGCTCAGTGTTCTTTGTTTCTGTTGTCATTTTTTCCTTCTCTGCTTTCCACGCCCTACATCATTAAGACCAAAGAAAGGACAAATGATAACTTTGTATTAAGGTTGCAAGAGGTCCTCCAGTTGGCCAGGAGAGTAATTACCAGTAGGAGGCTCACCAGGATCATCCAGCCCTTCTAAAAGGAGAAAGGGTGTTCCGACACTGAGGTCAGGCAACATGATTAGGTGGGAGCCCACTGCAGTCCTTGGAACTGCAACACTGCCTCTCAGAAAGACTCCATTGTCCCTTTACTACCTTTTGCAGTAGTTGGGGGATAAACGCGCGTGTGCCCGCGCACACACACACACACACACACAGGCAAAACAGAACAGAGAAAGGGAAACAAAAGGTTATTAAAATGCAATTTATAGACATAAAATGGAATTAGAGATGACATTTTAACGGTGGACTTCTTGGGAGCTGAGGGAGGGAGGGAGGCGTTATTAGATTTGCTCAGCTTGATGAAGAACCGATGACTAAGATGTCAGTTCCAATTTATTTTTCCTCATTTAATTCTGTTTATTATTTTAACTGATAATTTTCCTAATGCTTTAAAGTTCTTCTTTTGCATTTTGCTCATGCAAATAGAGCACTTTAGTCTAATTGAACAAATCCATACTAATCAGTGTGCAAATAACTGTGATTCTGGGAAGCTGAGTTGTACATGAAAGCCAGTAGCACTAGCACATCCCCGTGTGTCCTGTTATGGGACACTTTGCCTGTAGATGGCAACAGAGGACTAGTTACTAAGTAGCCAACTCCAAGGACTGAAACAGAAGCGTGGGACTTCATATGACTCCCTAACAGCAAGGATACTTGGATTTTTTTTTTCCCCTAAATGAAACGAAATGCACTTTTTTTTCCCTTTAGGATTAAAATCTCACATTGCTGTTCCGTGAACACTAGGATAGCCTAGTTTGTAATCAGAACACCAAATCCTCCAAACAGTTTTTAGTTTGAATGCCTGGTTCGCCGGCATGGCATGTATTTGCAGTGCCTTTGTGAATTCAGAAGTAGGAACTGTCAGCAGGGCACCAGTACCACACTTGAAAGCACTCATGAGCGTCTCTCTAAAGAAAAGCATGCAAGTTGCATCCTTTCATGGGCGGAATCGGGGGAGTGGGCATATAGCATGATTACTGTTTTCCAATTTGGGGACTGAATCTTTCATTCCTAGGTAGCCAAAGGCTAACATCTTATTCCAGGATGAACAACTTTGAGAACTTACCCTGTCTTCTATTTATTGTACCTTTTGTTAATCATAAGCACTTAACTGTACATATGTATTTTTAATATACAGTGAAAACTCTTTCCTTTTATTTTCTATATTTTCAGGGAGAAAACTTACTGACTGTTTTATATCTTTTTAGTTCAGAAATGTAATTAAGATTCACCTTTAAGAGTAGCTCTGCTTTTGAAGATTAACGCTTAAAGAAAGAAATCCAAACTGCTGTGACTTGTGAGGGTTCTTTTCATCTTTTATTTCATATTTATGAAGCCCTCAAATTTAAGCCTGATGGGGTAGGATGGGGAGGAGGGAGTCCAATCTGCTTTCTCTTAGGTGGCTAAAACTGATTTCAGTACTTTATTTAATTGTAAAGCATTTTCCATTCTATGGCATATGAAGAGGTGTTTATATCTTTTGAAATTGAGAGGACATTATTAAATGTGCATTCAAAACCTTGTCTGACAAATTAGATCTATTCTAACAAATTGGCCTCCGAGATATTCATGAGGGATTAGTGTCTTTTCTTGCCTTTTTATTTTCAATGTGCAGATTTAGGATATTAGCTAGTCACCCTACAGAAGAGGCATCGTAACTATATCTCAATATATAGTCAATGAAGAACAGCTTGGTCTGGAGTCGTAATTCTCTAGCACAATGTCGATCCACTGAGTTGCCCCCATTTCTCTCTGCTCAGCTGGACCACGGGTTTACCATCAAGAGATCAGGGTCTTTGGACTACTACCAACAACCAGGAATGTATTGGATAAGGTATGAGATGGTGCAGCTCAACAGTCAGTGTTTCCATGGCAACGTGCTGGCAGTCTCCATTAACCAGTTCCTTCAGTGGATAAACATGCTTTTGATTTGTTATCCAGTCCATATGCTGCTTTATCAGTTTCATTTTAATCTTGATTGAGATGCCACACCCCCTCATTCCTTTTTTTCACCCATTATTCACACTGACATTTGCCAGCTTTCTTTCCATTGCACATGCTCAGTATCAATTTTCCTTACAGTTAAAAGGACAGTATATTTAGCATTAATGCCAAAGCCTTTTCCTGATGTTGCTAATTAAAACAATGATTTCTGGTGCTCTTCTGTCCCTTAACAAATGGAAGAACAATAGTGCCTTCGCGTATGTTCTATAGAAGTATATACTGTCATTTTAAAGTCATCAAGCCCAACCTTGACCTTACTAGATGGATGAAACAATGCATTTACACGTTAGCAATAGAAGCTCCTCCAAGTACAATGAGCTATAGAATGCATTGTGTGTGTTGGTAAGCTTGTGTTTTCAAATTCTCCACCTTTTTGTTTTGTTTTGTTTTCGTTTTATTGTTACCTCCCTCCCCCCGGAAATCCCTTTATGTACTAGCTATTGCATGAATTTATTTTACAGTATTTTGTAACTGTCAGATTACTTAGCTGGCTTATCTGCAGAAGCAAAAGGGACTGTGTATGGGAGGTATCGATTTTTTTTTAACTGGGTTAAGAATTCTATCCAATCATTTTCTATTCTAGTCAACTGCCCTGGCATTTTCTTCAAGGGGCATTGTTTGTGTCTCTTAAAGTTATCCACAGGCAGGATGGTTTTTGATGATTTGAAAAATTTACTCTGAGAAGTCCCAGGGAACTTTTCTCCTCCATGTTAATGTTTCTGAAATGATCTCCTGGTAAAGCTCCACATCTTCGTGTTTGCTCAGAAAAATTTCCTTGGTTTTGATATTTGTTTCCCCCAAATGATGAAGCCTCACTGCAGTTATGTGGTAGCTACCTGATTTTTTTTCATAGATTGGCCTACTAAATTTTACAAAAAGAGAAGTGTATATATATATATGTGTGTGTGTGTATATATATATGTATACATATACATATATGTAATACATAATTTTAACCCCCAATTAATTATTCCTAATTTTTATTTCTATACTCAAAACAAAGGACTTAAGGAAGCAGTAAAGGGCACACTTTGACAAATTATTCAATATATTAAAATCATGATAATTTCCAAGTCTATTTAAAGCCAGAAAACTTCTAAACTTAAGTGAAATGTTTTACAATCAGTTTTACACAGAAGCCTGTTTGTATCTTCTAGACTGATAAGCATGCAGGTGGTGCAACAGAACCTTTTTATTTACTTAAGTAAATTAACTTTATAAGCATAACAAGACCTTTGTTTTATTTTTAACCTTTTTGGAGGAGGGATTAATCGTGATTTGCCTTTATGCAGACTCTTCTTTTGGCTTTTTAATGTAAGAAATGGTCCATCCGTCTTTTACTTTGCACTGAAAAATAATCTGCATTCAGAAGGGTGCAGCTATCACGAATGCACGTCTCAATGAATTCTCACGAATGGAACACGCCCCTGTAAGGAGCCCGCAGATCAGATCGGGCACAGAACATTTCTAGCACCTCCAGAGATCCCCTCCTGACCTCAGGGCCCTTCCAGGAGGGTCACATAGGCCCAAGGGTAAACCCTGACCCAGACTCTATCAACGTTAATTAGCTTTGCCTGGTTTTGTACTTTGTATAAATCGAATCACACCATGCTCCGCCCTTTTTTTTGTTGTTGTTATTGTATGCCCCCTAACCTCAGGCATAGTAGTCAAATATATATGAGTAAAGTTGATATACAATTAAAAATATGCATCAAATATGTCTAATTACAGTTGTGCGTATCCGTTTAACAAAAATTGCACATAAATTAAATCTAATTTCAAAAAGAGAGCTGCAGACAATTACATTGCTAAATTTGTGGGATTAAGGGTGGGAGCAAAATGCCAAGTAAACACAATAATTAATAAACGTAGCCAAGTATAAAAAGGCCATTTGACTAAAATCCTAGTGATGGTTCCCATCAGCAGACAAAATGACAAGTTCCTGAATAATGGGCAGGAGCAGATGGGAGATAATCTCTTTTTTCTTCCACACATAAACTGCTCTGTTTTCCAGCTGGGGGCAGTAACAACAATGTTTATAGTTAATGTTGTAGTAAACAGCACACCCAGTACGTAAAGTTAAATTGGAGAACGGATGCTAAAAACTCATCGGCATATATGCTTAATTAGGAAGTTTTATAATGCCATTTAGCCTCAGAACGAACACACTCTCCTCCCTGATTGCAAATGCTTGCCTTTTATCTCCACGGAAGTGGGAGCATTTGTCTAACTGTGGTGGCAGCCAACTTCCAACATAAACAATCATTACAGGCAAATATCCCCGATCCCAATTGTTGTGTTTACAAGTGCTCATGGCTGTTTTCACTACTCTGAGCAGAACACTTGAGAGTTGTGGTTGCTTTTTGTAAAGCAGCTCACTTCAGCCATAGGCTGGAAAAAGCATCTCTTCAGGGTGCCCAGAATTGTCATGTCCCTCTTTAATAGGCTTTATGGTGTTGGTGGAGAAATGGTGGGGGCCCATTTCCCTCTTTCTCCTTCATTCTCTTGCCTCTTAACAGAGAGTTCCTCTCAGGCTGTAGCTAGGGGAGTAGCCTCCTGCTTGGCTTATTATTCCAGGAGACCTGGCTCCTGTCACTTTGAGTCCAGAGGGGACACTCCCCCAGGAGTGAGCTGCCTGGGCCATTCCACTCCCTCGTGGCTTTACTGCGAGCCACTGGAACGCACTTACATCCCATTACATTCTCCCCCCGCTGAAGATGCATCCTTATCCAAAGGGGATGTGGTCACACATATCCTGTGCCTCTCCCAAGTGAAGCTGTCCCTGTGGCAGGTGCTATGGCACACGGAGAAGAATCCTGCATCTTCTGTACGCAGAATGAGGCAACAGGCAGAATGGAGTAACCCAATTAAATAAAACAAATATCACAAGACAGAAGCTAAAAATGCTAAATAAGATAAAATGCGGAGATGAGCCAGGACAAAAGAGTGGTTGAGTTCCCAGGCATGATGGGATTAAAATGTGCATATTGGATTCAAGCACCGTCCTGAAACAGTGAGTAATGAGGCAGAGCGGTGGCAGTCGTGCGCAGTCTTTGCAAGGCTATTAAATGTTGTCATGCTCGGCTATGATAAAAAGAATGGGGTCAGTTAAATGCTTCTGGCTTGGTGCAGGTTTGAAAGGAGAGTTCCTATGAAAGCCAGAGAGGAACCCCAGCATGGTGTCAGAAGGGCTCCCAGGCCAGCCCCAGCCAACAGCCAAATGTCTACAGCAAGTTCCATGCATTGCAGGTTGTTTCACTGCAAGTTGCCTTGGCCTTGCTCTGCCATTGAGAAAGCTCTCCCTGATGAGTGTCAGAGCACTGCCAGAAGGACGAACAGATGCCTCTGTTCCAGCAAGGTATTAACCACCCTCGTCCACGCCAGCCCTGAGACTCCCTCTGTAACAAGAGTTGAACACATAGGAAAGGCGTAGATTTAACTTCAAAACCACCCAAACTGTGATTACAGAGAAAAAGGTCAGGGAAGTAGGAAGTTTGGTTTTGCAACCTTTGCAACCTTTAACCTTGTTAAAAAGTGAAGCCCAGAGACTCAAAAGATGGGCAATACCCGGCACGGTAGTTCCACGGATGGTATTGAGAGAAGTACGGAAAGAATGAAGCATCTGGGTTATTTCACCAAGTCAGACAGGTTGCTTACTGTTGGGGATTTTGTTCCTTATTATTTTCAAAGACCCCTTTAGAGAGGATGCCAACCATATCTATCTTTTAAAAATACAACATACTTGTTATTGAAGTGAGAAGTTGCCATGGCATTCCAAGACTTACTGATCGGGTATAAATGGAAGTGAGATTTTATACTTCTCCCCCACCCTCAGTGATTCAATATTGATAAAAAATTTAGTGGTATTACATTTATTTTTGACCTTGCTTCAGAATCTCTTTTCCTCTTTTTGATTTTAAAAAAAATCTGCACTCTTCTCCGTATTTATTCCTGCCATACTTTAACTCCAGATGCTCTCAGTGATGTTCACTGATATGATATAGATTTTATTTGGTGCAAGCATGTAGGAAAGAATTGTCGTGAGGAACTTAATCATAACTATTGGCACACTGTTACTCTATTAAGAAAGAGCATAAGTCGATCTGCTGAAGTCAGACAATTCTCAAATCCATGTCAGCCACATGACACTTGTAGAAAGCAAAAAGTCTTGAAAATTGAGATGAACTGAACTCGGTTAAAGATTGGCACCATAGCATGTGGGAAGTTTGTGATTTTGCTGTCGGGAAGCCCTGGTTTGAGATCCAGCCTGTTGTACTTCCTGCAATGTGACCTTAAGCAAGTTACATGTTTTTCTCTGATTTTCAATTTCCCCATCTATAAACACTAGGAGAGTATTACCAACCTCCCAAATCTGTGGTGAGGATTAAATGAACTGCCTATGCCAAAGTGCCTTCACAGACCCCAACCCAGAGGAAGAACTCAGAAAAGACTGCTTGACTCACAGGCTCTCCTTCACTTCCAGGAGAAAATCATCCACTCCACACAGACAGATTTTCCTGAGAAAACTGATCTCACTGCAGATCAAAGCATTTGTTATTAAACTTGAACATAAACAGGAGTTCATCCCCATCAGAGCATCTTTTTTGATGCTCTGATGGGAATAAACCCCTGAGTAGTTTATATGTTGTATTATTTATGAGCATTTGTGGCATTAAAGTTTACTTAAGGTAGTATATTACCAAATATCCTAGTGAAGTGTAAGTTTTGAATGCTATCCCTGTAGGGCAGTGATTGGCAAACCACAGTCAAAGGGTCAAGTCTAGCCCATTGTCTATTTCTGTAAAGAAAGTTTTCTTGGAACACATTCATTTATAAATTGCCTATTGTTGTTTTTCCCAGACAGTGGCAGAGTTGAGTAGTTGGGTCAAAGAATCCTGTGGCCTGCAAAGGCTAAAACATTAACTATTTGGCCTTTCAAGGAAAAGTTTTTCGACTCCTATTCTCAGGAGAAATGTTTCCAAAATAAAAGGTACCATCTTGTTAAAATCTGTATCTCTACCATCTACTGGAATGCCTGGCACATAGTAGGCCTTCAATAAATATTTGTTAAATTAATGCATAAATTATTGAACTGAATAATCAGGGAACCCTTAATATAGAGGAACCTTAATTTTGAGTATAAAAGTGTTTTTGAAGGATTTGGAGTAAATTACAGTTTGGACAATCAAATTACACATGAGATGTTCTAGAATAGCATTCCATTTATAGCAATCCAGGAGTAAGTCTCTAAAGCTAAAAAGTTATTTTTTGTAAAAAAAAAAAAAAAAAGGAATTACCCCTAACTTAACCTGCTTAGTAAATTCTAAATTTTCGTAGATTTTCATAAGATTAATTATGGCTGTGGTTGTGCTTTAGGTTACTAGTATGATGAAGGAAAAACAAGATGGTAGCTCAGTTTAGCTTCTATTGTAAGGAAACTAGCGTCTGTAGAGCAGAGGAAGCACATGAATTTTATCCTCTAGAAGCCTAAGCTCAGCAAGTGGCTATAATTTTAACCCTCTGGTGGGAGGCCATCAGAAACCCATTGTAGACAGCAAAGACAATTTGGGATTCCATTAGGAACGGAGCAGCAGGAAGAGCCTGTGTTTGTAGAAGTGATGGAGAAGCATGGGGGCAGCTCTGCCCCAGGAGGTAAGGAAAGCATTTAGGAGAGTCACACCTAGAAAGTAGCTTAGAAGGCTACTAGGTTTCATTCCATGAGACATTCTTTTTGCCATTTTAACAATCTTAACTTCAGGGAAATACCATGTCATAGATCCAGATATGTGGTGCAGTTCCTGGCACGACCCCAAAAGGATATTAAAGCAAAACAAAACAATTCGTAATAAGTATGACAGTAAGCCAAATAAAATAAGGAGGATGGATATCTCAATCGATTTGCCAGTTTAATTTTACTAGCATACAAAATATTTCCAGAGTGGCAAGCAAATCGTAACTCAGTCCCTACAGAGTGAGGGCAAGCAAGGGAAAGGGGTCCTGAGATTAATGCCCAACAGCTGCATCCTCAGTTCAGTCTCCTTGGTGGTATGAATAATGGATGGGCTAAAAAGCAAAATGCACAATAATGTTCTTTTATTAATGAAATGAAGACTACTTGTGATGGCTAGCAATAAATTAAGAAAAGCAAAAACGGAAAAGCAGTCAACGTTTGCCTCTGAAAAATGCAGTTACTTAAATCCAATAATTACTGCCATGACAGAAAACATTGCCTCACAACTTAAATGAGGTGCATCTCTTGCAAGTCCTGCACATATACTGCAGAACAGAATTATTTTTGATCCATAGACTGCAAGGCCTATTGTTGGCTAGGAGATAAACATAACCCCATTAGAGTAGATTAATGGTGATATTAAGCATATTCATAGTGTATCTTAGGTGCAAGTTTCCCTAGGGATCACGTACTGTACCTCCCCTTCAGTCTATGGACCAAGAAACTGGGGCTCAGTGTGCTGAAGAAACATGTCCAAGGATACATAATCAGCTGAGCTAGGACAAAAAACTAGGTCTCCTGGTTAACCCCTACTGCTGCTTCCAGGGGGGTTGAGTGGGAAGCCACCAGGCAAGACAAATATTGCAGACATGTGGGTGCTGCACACTAGGAGAAACAAAGCTGAGGTTCTAGTTCATTCTTGATGCATTCCTGACTTTCCTTCCTCATCTTGTATTTTCCCTTCAACATCGCATAGATAGGCTAGATGGGTATGTCCTCCATATTTATGCTAATTTCCAAATGTAAGGTCAGAAATAAAGACTTAAAATATCTGAGTGCTCTTTGGAGGATAGTATCATTTCATTGTAATAGAAGAGGCCACTGATCGAATTCATTAGATGTCTCTATTGTTGGACTGTGTTTCCTCAGTAGGACACAAGAATTCAGCAAGGAAAGAGAACAATGTGCTATTCCATAATTTTAAAAAGGCATTGCTGTAAAACTATATGTAATTCAACTGATAATTTATTTCCCCCCGTCAAAAAGCATCCCAAACATCATTTTTCCTCCAAAGTGCTGCATTACAAATTTAAATTCTGCACCCTTTCAACCATTTCTGAAAGTCTGTGTTCCTCTTTATCAATTACCCAAATTCCCAGTATCAAGAAAATAGGGTCTCTTCTTCCTAATGCCTATCTTCATAAGGGAAAGTCGTCCCAGGCAAGCATTGTCTTTCATTCATGCATGCCTGGTATTACAGCAAGCTCCGAAACCTGATGGTAATTAATTTCTCTAAGATTTCCAACTACTGTGTGTGCACCCAGCTGAGTTGCCAGGTAACTGGCATTATTTTAACAATCCTCAGTTTTTACACTTGATCCAGCAGCTCCTATGGACACTGTGATCCCCAAGAGCTTACAGTCTGAGATAGGAACATACAGAGTTTCTTCTGTGTAGGACAGGTTTATATTAGTTTCTCCTTATCATTTTCTTTGGTCAATTATTTGTACTGTATACCAGGATCCCTCCCCCAGTACACTATTATTTAACTGTAACTAAGTACACAGGAGAGCTGTCATTACTGGGTACATATTTTAAGTAACTAGATTAGAGCTTCATCTTTGGTTACTGCTGGTCAACTCCAGAATCTCAAGAGATTTCTTGCTCACCTCTAACCTGTGGTAATTAGCACCAAAATGTGATAATGCAGGCTTCAGATTCTCTTACAAGTTCTTAACGAAGTGATAACTTACTGAGGAAACACTTGGGAATTTGATTGCAAGTTCATTCATATTGGTTCTAACAAACCTACAAACCATGTGCAAAAGAACTAATAAAATAATAAATTTGTTAGGATTTATTACCTTATCTAAGGATAAGTCTTAAATTTTAATGGAACATAAAGGCTATACTTGAGGATGACTTTCCCTTATGAAGATAGGCATTAGGAAGAAGAGACCCTATTTTCTTGATATTGGGAATTTGGGTAATTGATAAAGAGGAATGCAGACTTTCAGAAATGGTTGAAAGGGTGCAGAATTTAAATTTGTAATGCAGCACTTTAGAGGAAAAATGATGTTTGGGGTGCTTTTTGATGGGGGGAAATAAATTATCAGTTGAATTACATATAGTTTTACAGCAATGCCTTTTTAAAATTATGGAATAGCACATTCTTCTCTTTCCTTGCTGAATTCTTCTGTCCTGAACTACAAGTGGGGAATACAGAATTCAAGTGTAAAATTGGAAATGTACATACTTTAGAGGCAAGTTCATTTTATAGCCACAATTAAAATTCTAAAAAAATATGATATGAGAGTGCTTCCTGTGCTGAGAATTTCACAATAAATGGTTGTTGAATAGATAAGTATATGAGTTTAAGGACTATTAATTTAATGTGATGTAACCATTTGGTCACATATCCTTAAATATTGACTTGTGATACCTTTAAGTTCTTACTCTTTTGTATTATACAGTTGGTTTGGGTTCTCATTTTTTTGTTATTCAGAAAGTACACAATCATCTGAAATGGTTTAATTCTATATTAATTAAGAAATATTTAATATGTCTCTAATATGTGTGACACAGTCTGCTAGGCATTCTGGAAAATGCAAAGAAGTTTCAGTTTCTACCATTGAGGAGCTCTCATGGTATTTGGGACATATGTATAGACAGATAATTAGGAAGCAAATGTGCAAAAAGTGCCAAAAGTTTGGTTAAGACAATACTTGCCTGAGGAATTTAGAAAGAGAAAGTGTGATGCAGGAGGTGAAATTTGATCAAACCTTGGAACGTAGATAAGTTTGAGTGGACAGGAAGGAAGAGAAGTATTTCAGGGCAGCCCCCGTGGCGCAGCGGTTTAGCGCCATCTGCAGCCCAGGGCGTAATCCTGGGGACCCTGGATCGAGTCCCACATCAGGCTCTCTGTATGATGCCTGCTTCTCCCTCTGCCTGTGTCTTTGCCCCCCTCTCTCTCTCACTCTGTCTCTATGAATAAATAAAAATAAAATCTTAAAAAAAAAAAGTATTTCAGATAAGTGAGCACCTTGAGCCAAGATGTAGGGCAAGAATGAAGTGTACTCAGAGACATATCAGTTAGGACTTTTTTGATTGTAGGCAACAAACACCCAAACCAAACTGGCTTAAGCAAAAAGGAAATTTATTATGTCATCTAATCTGAAAGGTTCCAGGGTTGGGTCTGGCTTCAGTGACGGATTGATTCAGCACTCAGTCATGGCCTGGTTTCCTTCCATCCCTCTACTCTGCCTCCCTATCTTGGCCTTAGTCTGGAGCTGCATATGGTACCAGGATATGGGAAGCAACTCCAAGCCTACCATTCTTCCAAAATCGGGATTCATTATAAATATGAAGTCCTTGTGAAAATCTCCTTGTGTCCTGTTAATTGGGTTGGATGCCCATCCTGAACCCATCATGGATATTGGGGAATGCAGTAAGCTCACACTTGCTTCTGGGTCATAAGCCCATCCTTGCCCCACTCTCAAAGATGAGAATATGGTCATCCTGACAGGAACCACGTAGTACAGGAATGGGGCATGTCCAAAGGAAAACTGAGGTATGGTTAACTGTAAACAGAGTGAATGGATGCTGTGTAAGAAAATCAAGTGTCTGCTAATGGAGAATAAGTCTACAGGTCATTTTGAGTAATTACAGGAACTAGACACTGGAAGTTTTTCCTGTAAGCATGTTGTGAATGTTAGGACAAGGAGTTGGGCTTTACGAGGAATGGTAAATAAATTGGACCTGCGGATAATTGACCTGTCAGCTGTGTGCAGGATGGATTGGGGGTTGGGTGCTCAAGAGGGAGATAACGTGACCTCTGTTGTACTTTCCCATATTTCAAAAGCTGCAATATTTGCAGAGTATCTGTTGTGTGCTTGTGAACTATGGAGAATACAGAGAGGATGCCCAAGACTCGATCTTGCCCTTCAAAGAGTCTACAGGGTGGCAGAGAAGACAATGAATTGGAGGCAGTTGTGGTGTAGGCAGGGTGCACAGTGATAGCAAGACTAGGTTTCATGGAACACAGAGAAGGAAGACACTCTTAAAAGGAACCATAGTTATGGAGCTGGAAGCCAAGTGAGCAGGAACCCAAGGAAGAGAGGTCTATAGACAGTGACCCCCTCTGGAACATCTTTGAGAGCAAGTCAGTTGGAGACCCAATCATTAGTTGTGTGGCCTTTGAGAATCTGGGTAGGTAGGAAACTGCCTCTCTGTTATCAGACAGGCCTCTCTTGGAGTTTACAGACTCAGAATGGGATTGTACTCACAGTGGAGCCTGGCTTGCTGTCTCTGAAAGAGAGGGGTTCTCTGGCCATCAGCCTGGGAAAGCCCTGGTCTTTGGGTATTTGGTGTTGCCTGTGGTCAGTGTCTTCTCTCCAGCTCACTCTGGTTGGGAACAACAGAGTGAGCTACTGGTATATGGTGGCTCCATTTTATTCTATTTCAATAGACTTCAGAATAAATGGGAAGAAATTGCTTGGGCCTTCTGCAGGAGGAGAACTGAGTTCCCTTCCTACTTAGCAGTGCAATTCAAGCAAGTCTTGGCACATGCCTGGGCCTCAGTTTCCCTGCCATTCAGGCAAATCTCTGCACATGCCTGGGCCTCAGTTTCCCTGCTTGTAAAGGCAAAGCCTTGGACAAAGAATGCCTTAAAAATTCTCTATGCCTATAAATCCTACAGAAACAACCATCACACCCTTATTCCATGACATGTGATCATGACATGATCTATTTCCAAAAATAACTGAAGTTACTGGTTAGTGGCACAACTGAAAGCACTGGAGCATTTGAGCACCAGGGTTCATCCACAAAGGGGGCAAACATTTAGAAAGTTGCTAACTAGAGAAAGTGGCAGGAGTGGTGAGAACTGACCTGTCAAAGGGCAAGGGCAAGTGTTGTCCAGAGAGAAGTAAGTAAGGGAGAGAATGTGGTTGCCCTTATAAGGATCTGGAGAAATGAAAGTGAAAATAAGGGGAATGGAACCATCCAAGCCTGGGCTCAACATTGAGTGCCACCAGCCCCTGCATAAACCAGCTTGCAGTATTTATAGAGACAGGGCCCATTTCAGTGGCTGCAGCCAAGAGCATGACTTGCAGTAATTGAGTAGATTATGGGGAGACAGTAAATATGGAGAAGGTGCCAAGGAGAGGAAGGAGGAAGGGAAAGTGCTCTAAGTTCGGATGCGAGCTTTGTTTTGCATGTTTTCCTCTGACCTGCAGCTCCTTAATTTTAAAACTGTATCTTACATCCAATGATAAAGGGAAAAAACAAACAAACACCTTCCATTTCTGAGCATTTCAGCCATTTAAAAAGCATTTGCACATCCTTTTTTACCTACAGCAACTCTAGGACAGCGGGAAGGGGTTATTACTATTCCTTATTTAACTGGGAGCTTAGTAAATAGTTCAGCCGGTGATGGACAGAGCAGTCAGAATTCCTGACTACAATCCCAGTGTGCTTTTCTTCCCCACCCTAGAAAGCCTCAGTCCATGGTTCAATATTTAGTCCAATGCCAATGACTTTTTCTTTCTCAAGAAGGTAGAAATAGAAATATTTTTTTATGACCAAGAGGAGAGTTTATATTACTCTTGGATTAAATACAGAATGGTTTTTTATGTAAGTCAGACTAAATAGACGCCTGTTTTTTTACAAACATTCAACTTTACACAAACAGAACATTTTCAGTTTGCTTTGAAAGCAAAATACCATGTGTCGTAACTCTACAGTGTTTTAAATAAAGTTAGGAATTTGGGTTTATAACGCTGAAAATATCACAAAATCCGAGGGTAGAAGACCAAGAATTCTATATGTATATGTGTCCTCTAAAATTCTGCAAGTGGAAGAGTCAAAGGTAGACCTGTCAACAAACCAGTTATTGAATCTCTGTATTAACTGCCTAGTGAAAGGAGAAGTGAATTATTAAGGTTTATCTCCCTCATTGATTTGTAACATTGTTCTTCAGTATGCCGAGAGTTTTTAAAGCAGAGCAGTTCAGCCTAACAAAGCCATTTACTGTACTGGTTCTACACATTGGCACTCTTTTTCTCTTTATTACTTCATTTTGGAACTTTGATTGGCCTATTTCAGATCTAAGATTGCTCTAATGCTATACTGCAATTGTACGAGGGGCTTAGTTTTCACTTTGTTCTCAGAACCAGGCTGGCTATAAATTTATCTCCGTTCTTTGAAGAAGCTAACAGTAAATTTTCAAGAGGAAAAATGGTGGTATATATCCCTACAGAGGAAAAGTAATCTCTTAAAAGCAGAATAACCTCCAGGCTACATCCTTTTAAAGAGAGACTTTCAAACAAGGACGCCTTCAACTTTTATATGTCTTCTATATTTTTCTTCAGGCTTTGTACCTACTCTTCTGCTCTCTGTGTAAGGTTTCTCTGTAATGACCCCATTCCTCCCCACACCCATTAAATCTGTAATGAAGTCATGCCGTTCCCAATTCTGATGTCATAATAACTTCCAGAGCTACAGCTGGGTAGCACATCCTGGAGATCATCTGAGGTTTCATCAGGAAAATGAGGCATAGAGACCCACAGTTGAAATACCTACAAAGTTGGGTCTCCATTCCATAAATTACCGTGTACCCTGGTGAAAATGAACTTTGTAAAGTTAAATCCAGGGGAAGGTTTCCATTCGGCTTAATTGCATTCGAAGCAGTTTGAATTACAGGGGTTGGTTTCATTCAAGTTAAACCAGTCCTTCCCAGAGACTGAGCCATACTCCCTCATCAACAGATAATAAGATAATTGCGAATGAGGAGGTGCTAAAATAACGGGATGAGCTTGTGGCTCTGTTTCCATGTCTGACAACCTCATCACCTTTCATCTTTATTATACAGCCACCTGGAGCTGAATGTTGATGAATGAGGACGCCTGGCGTCCTCACATGTCAGACACACACGCCTGGGGCTCCCATTCACCAGGGGCTCTCTAGCTCGCCTGGGAGCTACCAGAAGGAATAGATGTGGAGCTTGGGGAAGGCTGGGGAGAGGTTGAACCCACGACATCATCCATCCTGCCTGTGCCTTCTGATGTCATGACCAGGTGCTCTTAAGAGCTGCATTGGGAGGGAGCAGAAAGCTCCCCAACTGTGGTGACTGTCGTCAACAAAAGTGAGCCATAATGGACAGTTAAGCTGGCCAGCCTATTTTTCAGACCTCAGAAAGTTCCAGAAAGTGTTTCTTTCACCACTTCCTTCAGCCTAATTGTCCTCTTTCTCATTTTATGCCCCTGCTAGACCACCGCTCTTGATAAGGAGAGGCAGGTTTTCCGACGAAGACGCAACCAGGATGTGAGAAGCCGGTACAAGGCCCAGCCAGCTCCACCTGAACTCAACTCGGAATCGGAAGACTACTCCCCAAGCTCATCTGAGACTGTTCGCTCCCCGAATTCGCCCTTTTAATAAGACCCTTTTACTCAAAGTCCTGGCTTAACCCTTTGAGACTCTGAGATTTTTTTCCAAATTAATGTAAAACAGTTTCATCTGATCTATCTAGCACTCAATGCTTGAATGGCAAAACAGAAAGTGTGTTTTCTGGTATCTTTGTAGCGATTTCTCTTTGCTGAGTGAGATGACCACATGTTGTTTGCGAAGAAGGCAACTTGCTGCTAATAGGGTCCTCAAAGGGTTAAGGCTAATTTGCAACTTTTTTAAACATAGAAACAATGAATGTGTTCTTCAGTCAAACTAGGATCTGCAGTATGTAATATAGCACATGTTAACCCTCTGAGTGCATAGGATTTTATGGAGACCCCTGGAGAGTTTTTCAGGCCTTTGGATGTATACACACACATTTCTTGATTTTGCTGCAGATCAAGGGATGTTACTAGATGCTGAGATGTCCAGACAAGAAGGACATCTAGAACGATATCTTGCTTGTCATTTTTTTTTGTGGGTTTAGAATATAGCAGGCTTAAAACTTAGACATAAGACCTCTCTTTCTTCTTCACAATCCCATTATGAAAGGGACTTTTTTCATTGAGAGGTATGACTTTCAGTTGCTGTGAGTCCTGCGTCCCGAGTGGAGGCAGTTGGGTCTGGCCGACAGCCTGACCCAGGACGTAGATGGCGACACCCCCCCACCCCCCCCCGCCCACCACCATATCACCTCCACATGAAGATGGGCTGGTGATACCCCAGAAATGCTGCTTCCAAATCAGCTGCTGCTAGTGCCAGCACAGACCCTCGGGAGTCACCATGCCCTGTCCTGTGCGTGGTGAGTGAGGGACTGCCTGCTCAGTATGAGACGTCTACAGGAAAGCAAAAACAACTGGTGGAAAAGAGCAATAAATTGCCAGGTGCTCTATAGGGCTGGGATTTCAAACCGAAAGAGGAAACAAGGCCCCATTCTTTTTCTCACCTGCTTTGCGAGCGCTGCAGTCTTCAGCGTGAAATTCACGTAGGGTATAAGATCCATCCAGAGGAGTGCTGGGGCACAGGAGCCTAGAGCCAAGTGCTTTGCAAGGTGGCCAAGGAGAAAGTACAAGGGGAGGCACACTCCAGAATGTTCTAAGAATGGGTTTTAATAAAATAAACTATTGGTAAGAGAATTCCATGGGCACCTTTAGGTTTACCTATTTACAGTCTCCCAGGAAGAACCGGATGGAAGACCTGAAAGATACCCCTGAGAATAAAACCTCTGTTCCCTGAGATGACCTTTTTATACCACTGTCTTTAGCTGTCTAGAGAGATATGTTGTTTTTTTTCCCTTTGGGCCAAGTTCTGTCTAAGACCTGTGTTTTCACTCCTGTTACCAAACCTTTCTGCCTAGCCCTATATCCCCAGTAAGTTTCTTCTAGAACGTGTTCCATTTCAGCATGGGGGCCCACAGCCTCCAGTGTGTCACTGTAATGCGTAGAGAAGAGGCTGGCCATGGCATCTTGGAGGCCAGGGTCCAACTCAAATGTCCTGCTAAGGTTTGCTCAGCTCTATGACCCAGGAAACAACCAGTGAGTGATGTCTCATGAGATTTGCAACTGGATGGCTAAATAGCACTTACTATCTCTGTTCTGAATATACTTCAGTATCTGAAAGTCTTGAAATTCGTATAGTCGGTTCTTTATTTTCAAACACGTTGGTCTTCAATTGCTGCTTTTCACTCTTCAACTTATAAACTATAGTCTGTGTTAACATACATTTTAAAAATCACAACACGTCGTGACTTTGCAACAGAGTTTCCCCAGTTTTTTTTGCTTTTCCACATTTTGGTTTATCTCTTTGGTCCATGTTGTCCTGTCATATAAACAGTAGATCATTTATTGAGAGTTTTCTCCCCTTTTAGAGAGTTCTGAAACGATAGCACACAGCATCAGAAAGTAGCACAAGGCAGTTGGGTTTTTTTGGGGGGTGCGGGGAGGAGAACACAGAACACCAGGAAGGGTGTTGATGTGTAGGTAGATTCCATATTAGTAAAATACCTTGAACTGGTCAGAGGTCACTGCTTTCTCTAGAACTATAAAGCAAAGCACTATTCTAAGATTAAGGAGTAGCTATATAGCTTGGCCTCAACTTTAAATGCGTGAATATGAAGAATCCTATGGACAGAGACCTACCTGCAGAAGTTTGTCACTTTCATTTCTTTGTCCAAATTACTGTTTTTCCGGTGGGCATTACATATATTGCTATAGCCTCTATGTACAGAACTTACAGTGCATGGATCAGGCCTTTTTCTGTCCAAGTCTAGGGGGACTGTGGATCCTGTAAAGCTGTGGAGTGTTTCCACACTGCAGAGGAGTAGCTTGGAGGAATGCGGGGCCCATTCAGCATAGGGATCCTAGCGTAATTCACTGTAGAATTTGAGTGATCTATGCTGTATAAACAGTGGAATGTGACCTGTCAAGTAGAAATATTGAGTAATCAGATGGAATGCAATCTTCAGCATTAAGCTATTGAGATTCTGAATGTCAGAGATGTACTCAGAGGGTTAACAGACAAGCACAAGGCATGCTGATTACATTGGTGTATCCAGACTGCTTTGCTTTTAGCCAGTGCTTTCAAATTTTTTTCACGACATTCTTGGGATAGTTCAAGTTTGAAAATAATTAAGTGGTGGTGTTCTTTAAGGAATTTCTATAACCAAATTGATCTTATTTTTTATTTCACTTTATCATAGAATAAATATGTATCATTATGGCAGTGTATCTCTGTAATTATCGATTTAATCATTGCCACAGTGTTTCCATATATTTTTTTTCTAAGTATTTACTATAGCTCTTATGGTGGTGGCCTGGTGATGGGGACTGTCTTTCATTTATTGATACATGACCAACCAGATGGTATTTTCAAGGGAATTTTTAGATACATCTTTTTAGTTGGGTAGTAGACTAACTAAAGAAGAACTCCATGACTTGCATCGTGTAAATCATCTTGGTAGATGAGAACTGTTCCTATTGATGAAGACATTGTAGCAGAAATCATTTTATTCGTCATAATCAATGAATATGTGATTTGCTCCACATCATTAGAAGGAAAAGTAAGATTTCAGTCATTGAAAATGTTTTTACTGTAGCCCTCATCTAACTAACACGTGGTGCATATTAAAATAAGCAGAGAAAAAAATACAAATAAACTGCTGAAAACACTCAGTGTTTTGTATTCAGTGAGACCTTCCTGCAATACTCAGTACCCCCATGGGTGGTGGTTAACAGGCCCGTCAGATATTATTGAAAGAAAGCAATATATCCATGAATGAAGGCTAAAATTGCAATCCTTTACCCTTTGAGGCATATTTCAGTTGGAAAAAGAAAAGAAAAGAAAAATTGGTTTAGCTTAGAGGGTCATGGAGCTACCGTATGACCAAGGCTCACACACATTAAATCACAGTTGTTTGCTGGCCAACGGTGCCCATTAGACGACTCTGTACCCCACGCTGAAGTACGATTGTGCTTGAGGGACAGCTTTCCTAATATTATTGTGTTGCCTGCTAGCCCTTCTCAGGGTAAGGATCTGTCAGCATTTCCAAGATAAACTTCTGTTTTCAAAGGTTTTTAATTTGACCATAAAAAGGTGCCCCAGGCTAAAGTTTGCTATATAGGGCCTGTTCACTTCCTTTTCTGCCTAATTCTCCCTAGAAAAGGGCAGCAACAACAACAAATTTGGCATGTCCCCTTCACTATAATTGCAGAATTGTGGAAAGCACCAAGAAGCAAGATGGTGGTTTCAACGTAATGATTCATTTGGATGTGGGTTTAAAAAAACACTAATGAGTCACCTGGCATTTATTGTAGATAACATATCTTTTCTATAATTTGTAAATTGCTATTTTTTAAACTGCTACATGATTATGATTATGATTTTTTTTTTCCCAAAGATCTTTAGGAAACTTGACGTTTTCAGTTCAAAAGTTAACCTTTCCTGGATGTTATCTGCCATTTCCCTTAGGAGTTTGGGAAAAATACTCTCAGACCTACCCTTACTTTGCATGTTGTGATAGAGGGTCAGATATAGGCTTCTTCTGAAGATGCAGATTTCTTTATTCAATCATTAGGTTTCAGGAAGCCATTCTTATCTGTTGGGGAAAATAGTGATTAAAAGCACTTCCAGAATTAACATTTTGTCAATTCAAATATGGTAAGAGCATAAATCAACACACTTTATACTTTTTTTGGTTTTTCAAAAGCAAATAAATCAACACAACTTGAAGATACTAAACATCTGATTACTGCAAATGTGCTTTAAAATTGGCTCAATGGTGCTTATACATAAAACAGTAACAAATGGGGTTCCTAGGACTGTCAGAAGGAATCTTTAATTTGTATGTAATTACATACTCGAGGAGGAGGTGCTTTTAAGCCTGTCTTTTATTTTTTAATCATCTCAAATATGCAACCATCCATCCAGTAACATTAAGGGTCGTAAACTGGTGGGAAACAGGAAATTCAACGTAGAGGCTTAGAATGCCTCTGGTTAGGGTGGATTTTTTCGGTTTTGTTGTTGTTGTTGATAGGCTTCAACACTGAGGCTGCCGTGATCATTTTTCAGTGATCAAGCTTCTAACTGGCAGGTGTTTTGATCATGAGGTTTGCAGTATCTTGCCCTAAAGGAAGAGCGATCGCTATAATTAAACCATACCTGTAAATTTCTTCAGCATTCTTTTTTGGTCAACTGAAAAGAGACCCTTAATGTTGCTTTACTGTAAAATTGTATATTTTTGTCTGTGATATACTTTATTGATTTAAAGTAAATAATAGTTCTAAAAGCCTTCACTGTCGGTATTAAGAGAAAGTAGGATTTTAAAAGTGATGATAAAGATGCTATAATGTCAATTCATTCCAGTCCAATCAAATGTGGTAAGAAAAAGACCTTGAATAGTTCTCTAGGGACAATTTCTCACTTGCCATTGACATTAATCTTTGATGTATGCTCAGAAAAAATAAAAAGAAATTGAAACTGGTCCAAGGTTAGAGTCATAGCCTTGATAACTATTTTTTTAATTTTATTAGGAAATTAATAATAGCCTTTTTCATTCTGGCTGAAAGAAAATTATTAAAGGATTAGTTGGGTGTGAAATTAAATAGTATTTTGCTCATGCATACTAAAAAGGTGGGCTAGGTACTTGATGTGTTTAAACAAGTTTCTGAAAGGTTTCAATTTGGTGCAAGAAAAAAATTCAATGTTTCCTTTGAAAATACTGAATTTATCAATTGCTGCATGGATCAGATGGCATAGGTTAATCTTTGATTTTCAGAATCTTAATGAAATAACTTTTGAACGATTTGTATCCACGATTAAAGCTGGAATGAGATCCGATTTTTCCCCTAATCTCTCAGTTTAAGCTAATAAATGTAGGTTAATGTGGAATGAAATCATCTGTGATATATTATGTTTATTTATCTCAACTGAGCTTTTTTGATGTTGCCTGTTTTTATGTAAAACATGTTCTTAAAGTTAATAAAACAATAGTACTTGGTGTATGAACTACTATGTAATACCCTAGCTGCAGCGTCCACTCCTTGATTCTCTTTGCCATAATGGAGTAAAATTTCATTTTAGTTCAATTCATAATTGACACATTCAGTCCACGAAGGAATAACCCAGCTGTGTTCTTGGGGGGAATTCTCTCTATGCAAGGCTTTAAAAATTAGTCATGCGGTCAGAGAATAGCTTTCCCACATGTCCCCCACAGCAGAGTGTATATTTCATGGGCATAATTCAAAAACAACTATTTCAAAAATGTCCCTTTTCATATATTACCTTCCTGCCTGGGCCAGTGACTTGGATAAACACAAAGAAATCAAATACCATTCAGCCCTATTCTATCCTGCAACCTATGCACAGAAGCTCTCCTGAGAAGAGTGTTGTTTTATCCACTGACCTGTAATCAGCTGCCATTTTTATAGCAGTTCCCCATTAGGCATTTCACATGCAATATTGACCATCGAGAACATTGCAAAACTGTACAATGGAATCAAATTCTTTCCTGTGTTAGTTTTTCAATGCTACGAGATTGAAAAGCCGGCCAGCAAAAGTGACTTGCAGATTCCCTGGTGTCCTGTGAAGGCGCAGAACATCTCCAAAATGGGCCCTGATGCGGAAGCCTCAAAAGGCAAGGACTCTCGGATGGAAGATGATAAAACTGCCACAGGAGGAAACTGGGAAAGAACGGCCTCTCGGGACTCCAAAGGATTGGTAGTTGGAAAGGTAGGGCTTCTCTGCAGAAAAGGAAGTTTATGCAAAATGGAGGTAAACGGGTAACAAGAGACTGGCAAAGAAGCATCTTGGGCCATTTCTTCTAACCTCTCCTTAAACAGAAGGAAAGCTTTGCTGTGTCCTAGGAGGTAGCCCATTCCACCGAGGGAAGACGAGGAACCCCGCCCAGCCAGCTGGACCAGCCAAATTCAGGCTGGCCATCAGCTCTGTGACAGATGTCCCTGCCAGCTTGCCTGCACATCCAAATCATTCATTCAAATGTTTCTTGAGTAAGTGCCAACCACATGGAAGGCACTTCGTTTGGGCTTAGAAAAGAAAAGGGAAACTCTGCTGTCCATTTTTGGTTTTACTACAGATCAGAAGACTTTTTAAGGCAAGAAAAAAGTCTCCAGCTGGAAGGGTTGCCATTTATTCTGAGGCTTCTGGGTCCAGAGGTCAGATAACGTAGATGGATGCACCCTTGCCCAGTGAGATTTTTGGATTTTCATGGCAACTTGGATTTTCTCGCTTGAAGATACGTGTTTACCATCTGCCTGTTCAGCGGTGCACACAGCCTGTGGTACTTTTGGCTTTGCTCCTGGCCTCTGAGGTAGAGGGCCTCCCAGAGTCCTCTCTGCCATCTGTAATTAGCATGAGATTTTAAACCTTGTCATAGGCTAATACTGAACCGTGTCTGTTTATTCAACAAGCCTTGCCAAGGACCCACTGTAGGTGATATGTTGTGCAGGCTAAGACGAATAAGTCACAATTCCTGTTTTTAAGGCTCTCCAATCTAGTGAGAAATCTTCTACTTTGGATGTCCCTGGATTGGGGAGACTGATTTATCACTCACAGATGGTGGAACACAAGTTTGTCAGGGGCGCAGCATCCCTACCAGCCCTCGACCGACACTCTCAGCATGTGTAGCCTGTGGCTGTCTGTAAGCCAAGCATCAGTCACATGCAAATACATTTGCGGCCTGCTCTATTACAACAATTCACAATGCCACCCTTAGAAAACCTCTAGAAGAAGGGAAAAAAGGAAGGAGAGTAAAGATAAGAGCGAGAAGGAGGGAGGAAAGGAAGGAGGACATGAAGGTTGCTGAGCTCAAAGGTGCCTCAGTCTTACAACCTGGTGGATTATCTGGAGAGTTAAAAAAAAGAAAACGAAAAAGAAAAATATTAATATTAATGTCTCCCAGCGTGCTCCTCAAAACCAGTTTCAGGAGATGCTGTCTGTGGGAATCACAGAACATACGTTGGTGTAGATACAGTATGGCTTTTGCCTCTTCCACATTCCTTAGCCAAGTGAATGGTCCCCGGTGATAGGGTGCATAATAGTAAGATCTCATCCATGGCACCATCCCTGCATTTCTGCAGGAAGCAGGAGGTGGGGCTCTTCCCAAGGATGTTCTAATTCCCATCTTGTGCTGTCCATTCTCTTCTTGACTTTCAAGATCCCCTTGGAGGACCCATTCCTCACCACCTGGAAGAACATTCCCTGAACCTCTATTGCTAACAGAAATTTCAGCCTAAGAGATCCCCCTCCCCCATCTGCCTTCCAGGGCAGGTCATCTCCCATCATTAGCAAATGCCTATCAGGTGCCAAGCCCTCTGCTGGATCTTAAGTCACAAGGTAAAACACATAACTACTGTTTCTGCCGTGCTTGAGGTCCTGTGTATGAAACAAGTAAATAGAGAGGTATCATCCAGAACGATCAGGGCTGTGACAGAGAAAAGCATGGGACGCTTTGGGAGCACTCTGCAGTTCATCTGTGATGGGGAGGATTCAGAGGAGGATTCCTGGAGAAGACACCCCAGAGCGAGGGCCTGAAGCATAAGTAGGAGTCAGCCAAGAGAAGGAGGAAGACACTCCAAGCCATGAGAACATACATAGAGAACATGGAGAAGCTCAGAATTGGTGAGACAGAGGCCTAGAGTCTGCCCAGTGAGGCCAGGGGACAGCTCAGGGATCTGGGTCTCACAGGACCATCAGCTGTCATGCCAGAGACAGGGCAGGGACTGGCACATATCCTCATTGTGTGTGGTAAGTAAACTTAAAAATGAGACAGTTCCAGATACAGATCCCCAGGACTTGGCTAAGGAGGAAGTAAGGCAGGGCAGATGGCTCTCTAGGGGATGTTAAAGACACTTTCATAGCTAATATGGATCCTAATTACCCCCTCACAGCAATAGCAGAGGGCAACCTCCCTTTGCCAACAGAAGAGCTGGTCCCACATTAATCCTTTCCTATAAGGAATAGAATCTCCACCTCACAAAGCTTATCAGTTCACTGCTCACAGGGAAAAATCATTTTTCTCTCCTATGTTGCTCACTTCTGAAAAAAAAAAAAAAAGAAGGAAAGAAAGAAAAGAGAAATTCACTGACCCTGAAAATAGCACTCTCTCTCCTTCTTCCTGGACAAATCCACATTGTCACCTCTCCCTACAGCAGGGTGATAATTAATGTTCCACCCAAGAGAGGTTTTGTTATTCCACCAGAATTACCTATTAATTTGCTGGATCCTTCTGATTAAGTAGTGAACTTGTCATTGCTGGCAGGTTATTCAGAATGTGAAATACCCTTTCACTTTCAACAGGTAAATCAAGGCCCCAAACAACGCACACATTTTCAATTTCCTCTCTCATCATGGTGCCCATTGTTCTCACCATCGTGGATGTCCCGTTTTTTAATAACATTTTCCAAATCCTGCTCTCCTGCCGAGTAAACCATTTTTGCTTCATCAATAGCTTCTATTGTTTCTACTTTCCTTGTTGTGGAGGTTTAACAGGTCACGGTGGTTTCTTAAATTGGAAAACTGAAAATTTCCTGCTCGAGGCTGGGAGGGAAGCCTCATTTACACACTTGTATCCTCTGATTTGCTCAAGGTACTTCTCCTTCCTCACGGTTTTGTGGGTTCTCCTCATTTGCCCATACCTGACTGTGCTTTTCTGCAAAAGTGCTAACAGATTATGCCTGTCTTAGTATTGCTGCTTCTCACAACAGACCCTCTCTCAACACCCTTGCACTGGAATATCTGATGAAAATACACCAAGGGAGAGAAAAGGAAGGAGGCAGAAATCAGCCAGGCAGCCCGAGTCTCTAGAATGCCCAGAGTTGCATTCATAAAAGTGGGGAAAACAAAGATCCACAGCCTGGCTGACCCAACTGCCAGAGGGTATTTACAGATGAACCTTGGATCTCTTCAGTATCAGCTGAGCAGAGCCCCTGGGACTTGCTCTCAACCAGATCCCAGTGGGCAGCAATGGTGCTTACAGGAGCAGAGGATGCCCTTGGGCCTAAGGGGACACTCCTGTTAGTCACTCTCGGGATCATCCTGCTCAGCTCTAGCCCCAACCTGTCAGCGGTGCTTGCTCTCAAGTATGAGAGGAAGGCCAGGTTTCGTGGCCAAATCAGGCCTCCCATCACAGGCTCCTGGCCCCTCCCGGTCCCCAGCTCCCCCCGTTAGGGTTTTAGCAAAAACAGCCCTGATATGACATGGCTTGTACCTGCTCAGTCCCAGGCTCCAACCTGCTCTCCTCCCCAGGGGCCCATCTACCACTGAAACCCATGTGGCTTCCCCACCATAAATGCACACGGTTTCACTTCTCCTTAATGTGGTCCTAAATCCAGACTGGCCTCTGGGCAACTCTGGCCTTGGCCTCCATGCCTCTTCCAGTCTGGAGACTTAGGAATCATTTCCAAGAAGGTTAGCTTTCACGAGAGAGGCTGTGTGCCCCCATTAGAGAAACAGATAGCATTGCGAGGTATTCAAAAGCACAGTTGGTGGGAAGGCTGTTTGCCGTTTCCTGGGCTGCGGGGCACGAATATGTCCTGAGAAATGTCCCAACTGCAGCACCTCATCAGGAATCCCATGTGAGCCACAGAGCCTGCGACGTAGAGGTGGAGCTTTTCCGTTCTAACTTCTATCACATCAGTATTTAGCTTCAGAGCGCAGACCTGCGCCACGCTGCTTCCGGGCTGCGAGGCAGCAAGCTCCTTTGCCAGCTCCTTTGCCGACCCCACGGCCTCAGGGGCACGAGTGCCATTACCAGAGTTCCCAGCGGTGTTATTAACTAGTTACCCTCAAAGAATGTGGATGCGGGCGGCGGCACGGAGAGGGAGAGTGTATGGGGTGTGTGTGTGCAGTGTGTGTATACATGTGTGTGTATGTGGCATATGTGTGTATGGGGTGTGTGTGCTTACGTGTGTGTGTGTGGCATCTTTGTAGGCCCTTACGGATGCATGTGTGTATGTGTGTGGTGTATATGATGTATATATATATGTATGTATATGTATAGGCGTATATGTATGTGGTAAATATGTATGTATGTGTGCATGTGTATGTGGTATGTGTATATATATGTGGTATGTGGGGTGTATATATGTGCGTACATGTGTATGTGGTATGTAGATGTGTATATGTGTGGTGTCTGTGGCATATATATATGTATATGGTTGCATATGTGTGGCACATATACATATATGTGTGCGTGTGTGTATCTGTGTGTGGTGTACATATGCACGTGTGTATAATGTGTATGTTTCTACGTGTGCATGTGTGTTTGTATCTATGTGTGCATATGTGTGGTATATACATGTGCACACATGCACATGGTTTCTGTGTGCATGCAAAGGGGAATGGTAATTAAAAAACGTGAGTCCGCATCACGCAGTGCAGCAAGCTTCCTGCTGGAGACAGCTTAATGATCTAAATGTTCGCCACCTTATTGCCCTCCACAAAGACGATCCTTGCTCTCCCACCGCGTCAGTCTTGGTACCTTCTGTAACACGGGACCTAGTTCCTGGCCGGACCTGGCCCCCAGAGCTCGCTTTACTCTCCTACACTGTCTTCCACGTCATCGTCCGCCACAAGCACGGGAGGCAGCTGCAGTAACTTTAGATTTGAGTAGTCAGCCTCAAAAGTCCTGCCGTAAATCAGGAAGGCACAATCTGGCACTTGGAAATGAGTCGCTCCTCTCTTTAATACAAGTTACTATATTTCAGTCCAGGGTGAGAGTTTCCTGCCTCCTGGCCTTCCCCTGGAGCTGATGCTCTTCACAGATATCCGATGTGAAAGGCTGCCTGCTGGCTATTGGCATCTTAAAAATGTTTACATGTGAAATCACCAGACCATTATCTTTCCTCCACGCGAGGCCCAGCTTTAACAATCTGCCAGTTGCCCTTGCTATTGACTTTCTTTCTTCCTGTTGGTTTGGCTGACACTAGTGTGCCTGCTGGGAATGCTCCCGGGTCCCTGGAGAGCAGAGGGAGCCTGCCATGCCCCTTGCCTGCTGCTGGGGTCGCGGGAGGGAACGGACCACATTTGTAAGTATAAGCAGGGACTCATTCTGTGCAGCAGATGAAAACTGAGGGAAGGAATTTGAAATTCCCCTTCTTCTGAGAAAACCCGCATTCCTCCATTTGAGTTCAGCCACACCTGAGAAGCTGTGCCTGACAAGGAAGTGCAGTTTCCAAAGAGCAATGCACCCTAAAAGCCAGATTGCAGAGGGAGTGGGGAGTGAGGAGCAGGGCAGCCACCCTTGGACTGCTCAAGACAGCACCAATCTCATTGGATTCTGGAGCCATGCACATGGTGACCTGCGGAGGGATGAGTATAGGATAAGGACATAGAGCCAGGCAGTTATAGCTAACTCTTTAGAGAGCTGCAGCTGAGAATTGAAAGCCAGAAATAAAAATGTGGCTAAAAGGGAATGAGTTAATGGTGTTCTCTTTTTTTTTTAAATCCAGAGAAACACTTATGTATTAAAAAGCAGAGCAGGCAGGTACATTGAGAGAAAGGAATGACTGTAAAAGGAGTGGAGGCAGCTGGGTGGCTCAGCAGTTGAGCGTCTGCCTTTAGCTCAGGGCATGATCCTGGGCCCCTGGGATCGAGTCCCACATCAGGCTCCAGTGAGGGAGCCTGCTTCTCCCTCTGCCTGTGTCTCTGCCTGTCTCTCATGAATAAGTAAATAAAATCTTTTTTTCAAAAGAAAAAGCCCAGGAAGCTTCAACGTCATTCCTCATTAGGACAATGCAAACTCAAATATCCATGAGATGCCGCTTCACACTCAGTGGGATGACTAAATAAAAAAGGCAGACACCAACAAGTGTTGGAGGGCATCTGAAGAAGTTAAAACCCTCACACATTGCTTGTGGGATTTGAAAATGGGGCATCCACTTTGAAAAGTAGTGTGGCAGTTCTTTAGACTGTGATAGAGCTACCATATAACCCAGCAATTCTACTCCTACGTATATATGCCCAAGAGAATTGAAAACATACGCTCACACAAAAACCTGTATGCAAACGTTCACAGCAGAATTATCCATCATTGCCAAAAAGTGGAATAATTCAAATGTGAGTAACTGACGAATGTATAAACAAAATACGGTACGTCCATACCATCAGTAGCATTCTGCTGTCATAGGAGATGAAGCACTGATTTGCACTACAACACAGATGAGCCTTGAAAATGTTACATTAAGAGAAAGAAGCTACTTACAAAAGGCCCCATAATGTATGAGTCCATTTATATGAAATAACCAGAATAGGCAAATCCAAGGATTAGGGGGAGCTGGTAGCCGGGAGTGACTGCTAGAAGGTATGAGGTTTCTTTTGGAAACGATGAATGTGTTCTAAAATGATACAGTGGTAAAAGTCACACAACTCTGAAGATACTAGAAACTCCTGAATTGCACACTTTAGGAGGGTGCCTTCTATGAGATGCAAAGTGAGACAGAGCAGCTACTGATTTGAGTGAGGGAACTTGTGCACAGCTGATGACTGTTGCTCCAGCTCGGCGACACTGTTCAGCCCCGGAGGGGCAGGGGACAACCAGCATGGAAATGCCACTACACTCAGCGAAAGCCATGATAGTCTAGAAAAGTGGTTATTTTTCAAAACTAAGACTTTTTTAAAGATTTTATTTATTTATTCATGAGAGACACACAGAGGGAGGCAGAGACACAGGCAGAGGGAGAAGCAGGCTCCCTGCAAGGAGCCCGATGTGAGACTCGATCCCAGGACCCCAGGATCACAACCTGAGCCAAAGGCAGATGCTCAACTGAGGAGCCACCCAGGTACCCCTCAAAATTAAGACTTCTATGTCCCTGTTTTCTCTCTCCTTCTTCATCTCCTGCCGCCTGTGCCCCTCCATTCCCCCAACACCCCCTCCTCCACCCAGTCAAGTTCTAATCATCCTGCAAGACCCACCAGTGCATCTCCATTTGGTGAACTCTTTGCCAACCACTCCCACCCTCACCCCCCAGTAATTAAACTGGGGCATTTGTGCTTTCTGCACCACTGTACTATTTCATACTATTTACTGTTTAAAACTCACTCTGCTATAGGGCAAATATGTTTTTGCATGCCTGTCTCTCCTTTTTGAAAGGCCAGTTCTCTCACTTCCTCTCATCTACATTTTTCTCTGTAGCATTTAGCACTGCACCTAAAAAGAAGAGGTGCTTAACAAATGTTTGGGGACAAAAGGATGGAGGGATGGAAGCAAGAAGAATGCCTTAAGAAGCAACTGGACTGGGAGCACAGTGGTTGAGTGTCCAATCACTGTGCTGTACACTTGAAATGAATGTAACATTGTGTGTCAACTATATTTCAATTTAAAAAAAAGTACTCTAGCTTTTACATTAAATTACATAAAGAAATTATAATTATTGTGCCTATATACTGACTAAAGTCCACCAATGATGAACATTCATCAACAGTGAACAAATAGATTGTGGGGGTGTCAGCCCTACCACCCTCTTCCACCTAAGGGTTGTTTACCTTGTTAGTCTAAACCTGGCTTTTATTAGTTATGTAGAAGGGATGTTCAAGAAATACATACTAACCCTGAGTATAAAATAAATAAATAAATAAATATTATTTATTATTATGATAATCATATATGATATGATTATGATGATATGAGATGATAGATAGATAGATAGATAGATAGATAGATAGATAGATAGATAGATACAGGCAGGATTTTGATTCTCCAACCAACAGGCACCATTTCGATGTGCTAATAGCTGCAAGTAACTGGAGTGACCAGTTAGCACTAAAGAGAGGTATTAACTAAATTTCAGCATATGTGGAACTGAAAAAGCAGATCAGGAAAAGTTTTGGGGTAACAATAATTTCTATAGACCCATGCCCTAAAGTGGGAAGTTGTTCAGAGTTGATATTTTTCCCATGGCAGTGAAAATGCTTGTATCATTAACCTTAGAACTTCCAGATGCCATAAAAATAAAAATACTTAAGCCCACAATGTGGCAGTGAGGAGGTATATCTCCCTAAGGGTAGTGGCTAGATGAGTTACAGTTTTATTGTTGCAAGGTGTAAGTACAACCCAAATGATTTTTTGACTAAAGAAATGCATGTTCATTGTTGAAAATTGTACATTATGTGTAAACAAAAAGGGGAAAATCATCTGTAATTCTACCACCGGGAGATAAGTACTATGAGGATGTCAGCAATTATGCTTCTGATCTTTAAAAAAATAGAATTATCCCATATTTACATACATTCAAGACATTTAACTAATATTTATTGAGGCTTCTAAGTGGAAGAGATGCATATATCAGTAAAACAAGAGACAAACATCCCTCCCTCTTGAAGCTTATATTTTACTTGGAGGGAAATACACTATCAACATAATAAGAAAATTATTCTGTATTTCGTTGAATTTCAGGCACCATTGGTATCAGTTATTATTGCCTAATAAAAGACATCAAAGCAAAAGACATTATTTAAGTCACTAGTCTGTGGGTCACTTGTTTGGGCTCAGCTGGGTGGTTCTTATGACCTCTTCTGAGATTACTCCTCTAATTCACAATTAGCTCCCTAGGAGCTGGCCAGCTCTGCTTTCAGCATTTTCTGTCTGTCAGTTGGGACAGTAGAGGCAACTGGGCCATTTGTCTGTCATCCATCAGACTAGCTTGGGGTTGTTCATATGACAGAAGCAGAATTCCAGGGCTTCTTAAGAACCAGGCTCAGAACTGGCCCCTCCTGCCACAGTATATATCTATCAAAGCCAGCTAGCATAGCAGGCAAGTAGGGAAATTGAGGGACTACAAAATAAAAGAGGGGAGGGGATAAAAAGAAGGGAATAATCACAAAAGTTTCTGCAAACAATCCATCATACATCAACTGTAACATGCACCATCATCCTATACACTACTCTAAAAGAGAAAAGTGGGGCACCTGATTGGCTCAGTCAGTGGATCATGTGACTCTTGATCTCAGGATCATGAGTTCAAGCCCCACGTTGGGTGTAGTTTACTTAGGAAAATTAAAAAATAAAAGAGAAAAGCTGCCCATAAGTTGGAAGACATAGTGATTGTCAGTTGTATCTCAGTATCAGCAATGTTAACTATAGAAATCATAACACCTCATAAGTCAATGAAAAACGGCAATTAGAAAGTCATAAGTCTATGGGAAAAATAGAGAACCATGAAAGGTGATTGGGAGGGATATAACAAAAAAAAAAAAAATGGGGAGGCAAGGTGCAGTTTTGAGTAAGGCAGTCAAGGTGACCCAGAAGGTCTGAGCAAAGACTGGAAGCAGCTGAGGGAGGAGTTACGAAGGTATCTGTGAACAGCCAGTAGATAAGGCCTGAAGCAAGAGTTTGCCTGGTGTGTTGGAGAAATGAGAAGTGTGTTGTGGTGGAGGTAATGAGGGAAGAGTGAGGTGTGGAGGACTTTGTAGGATACTTTATGTGTTGGACTCCTAGTGAGCTGGGAAGCTATGAGCCTAGCTCTAATGCCTTACAAGGGTCACTGTGCCTCTGTGTTGAGAGCTTGTGAGGTATAACAGCAAGAAGACCAGAGGAAAGACTGTTGTACCCAACCAGCTGAGAGATGATGGTGGCTTGCACTAGAACAATAGCAGTGATTCTGGTGAGGCTCAGATTCTAGGTACACTTTGAAGGTAGGGGTCAAAAAATTTCCTGAGAGATTGGATGCAGGCTGTGACAATCAAGGATGATTCCAAAGTTTTGTTCCAAGCAAATGGAGGGAGTTGCCATTTGCCATGGTAGTGGTTATAGGTAAAGCCTATTGGGCAAATGGGTGGACATCAGGACCTCATATTTTTTAAATAATCAAGATTAATTTTTGTCTATTAAATATCCAAGTATATTTTAACCTTTTCTCAATTAAAAAGCCATGTATATCGTGCCTGTCATCCGGTATTCTTTTACATCTTTTTAAATAATTGCACTATTCCTTTCATGGGTATATCGTGATCTTTTTCATTATCCCTTACTGATAAACAATTAGGCATTTCCAATATTTTATGACCACAAACAAGACTTCAGTGAATATCCTCAGAGTAAAATCTTTGTGCAGATCAATCATTTTCTTAGTTTAAATTTCTCAAACTGGAATTGCTGGTATGGAGCATTTACATATGTTTAATATGTTTGATATATGTGGTAAAATTTCTCTCCAGAAAAGTACCAACTTATCTTCCCACCACCACAATGAGTGACTGTTTTCTTGCATTCAGGTGCATTTTTAAATTCAGAGATTCGGATCAGAGAAAATATTTCATGAGATCAAAATAATTTTACTCTAAATCCAACAAACATTTATGGAACACCTACTATCTTCCAGATGTATTTTCTATACCTCCCCAGTCACAGCCTCACTGAATGCTCACAAATGTGGTAAATAGCTATTATAAAAAAATCAGAAAAAAAAAAAATCAGCCCAGAGATGCCTGGGTGGTTCAGTAGTTGAGCGTCTGCCTTTGGCTCAGGAAGGCCAGTGCGTAAAAACATCAGGATATGAATCACAGATCCAATAGCTTGTGTACGCACGCTGATGGGCAGCCACAAACCTAAATGTACTTGTATCTACTGAGAGTCATAGAACACCCTTGTGGGGGTAGGTTGAGGACACACCATCACACAAAACGTCAGAGTGCGAATAATAAGGAGAATATCAAGGCAGGAGAAAAGGATCATTTTGGGCGCATGGACAAGTAAGTGTTGTTGAACCAGAAAGAAAAGAGCAGTTCAGGGAGCTAAGAAGAAAGCCTAAATACTCCCTCAAAGAAAAGAAACAAGAGCTTAGAGGCATGTTGATTGCATTGTCTTCCCATAATTGTATAGAAGAGAAGAAACAGAACAGTTGGCCAGAAAATATACATTATGCCGTGAAAGGATACGATGATGTTACTCAGGCCATAGACACTGGGTCAATGAGGCGAGGTGATTAAATTGCCAAGGCCTAATCCCCCAGCTGGGAGGAATCCAAGAGGAAGAAGGAGGTGGGTCTGGAGGCATGAAAATAAAGCGTTACCCTTATAGTAAAGGCATTTTCAGAAGGCCTTCCAAGGGCAAATGGTAACAACGAGATGATAAGAGCAATATTGCATTGCACACTGCCAAGCATTTCACACCTAGAAAAATGTTACAGACTGGGCCAGAGGAGGATGAGAGGAGAGAGAGGAGGATGAGACGAGCTATCGTGTGGTAAAGGTGAAGGAAAGAGTAACCTGAGGGAGGCAGGTCGAGATAATAAAATCCACTCTGCCCCATCAGATGCCTGGTAAGTTGCAGGTGCAGGCCAGGCTGGCTAAGAACAGGCTCTGCCCGACAGTCCTCTCCTACCGGAGTCTCACCTCTCCCCTGCGCGTCCTCAGCATTTCCAGAGAAGTGTGGATGTAAGTTCCTCCTGCCTCCCCCTTCTCACTGGACACGAGGTCCTCCTGTGTGGATATACGGATGCCTTTGGGCCTTGACCTTGTGAGTTCCTTCATCCTTTCTGGTGGTAACGCTCAGCCTTGAATCTCAGGTATTTAAGTCGCCGTAGCCCAGCAGAAGGCCCATGTGGCAACAGCTATTGATGTTGTTTTGTTTTTTTTTTTTAATTGAAGTGACATTCACATAGCATAAAATGAACCCCCTTAAAGTGTACAATTCGGTGGCATTGAGTACATTCATAATGTTGTGCAACCACCTCCCTCCTCTAATTGTAGAACGGCAGCGAGCTTTTGCTGGGCTTAGTCACTGCTGTCTTGAGGCCTCACTATGTGCTTTAGATAGGTTCGTGTACTAATGGGTGATAACTTAATGCAGGGGTACAATGCCTGCACTTAGAGCGTGAGCTGGACACTGTTCTCAGCTCTGTTGAAACACACTTGGCATTTGTTCATGTTTTGCTAATATTTTCCAGAGGCTTAACATTGAGGCATGCCTTATAAGTGAGGGAGCGAAAGGTAGAACAGGGGCGCCTGGATGGCTCAGTCAGTTAAGCGTCTGCCGTCGGCTCAGATGATGATCCTGGAGTCCCAGGATGGAGTCCCATATCTGGCTCCCTGCTCCAGGGGTGTCTCCCTCTGCCCCTCCCCGAATCATGCTTTTAGCTCTCTCAAATAAACAAATAAAATCTTTTTTTTAAAAAAAGGTAGAACAAAACATCACTATAGTTCATTCTTTTTTTTTTTAAAGCTTAAAACAAAAAGGAAGACCAATTATTTGAATGCTTTCTAGTGTATTCTAAACCCCTGAAAGTAGGGACTGTCTTATTTGTCTTTATATTCCTAATACCCAGTACAGCAGTGTTCATGCTATTGGGTCGGTTCATATCCACATACCTGTGTATACTGTACTTCCTCAACATTTCAGGAAAACTCTACTCTCATGTGGTTGGTTTCATCTTTTGGTTTGGAGATTTTTTTTCCCCTTAAAAAATGATCTCTCTTAAAAGAGGAGTAAGAAGAAATACTACCAGGGAAAAAAATGGTTTAGATTTTTCTCTTAGAGGACCCAAGAGAAAATTTAATGTCCCTAATTTACATGTGAGTCTAGAGAGAAATAAAGTCTGGTGACCTGGAGAACATACTCCATCTGCCCATATGAAGCAGAACTCCCTGGAAAATAAAAGCCTATGTCTCCCTTCCCACTGAGTGGAGAGGAAGAGGAAGAGGAATTCAGGTTGCTGAGTGCAACCCCTGAGAGAGAAAGCCTCTTCCAATACATTCCCACCTGCAAGCATCTCACTTGGTTGGGGGGCTTATAATCAGCAGCCCTGTCAATGTTATGCCACACACGACAAAACCGAGGCCAAGTCAGGTCAAGGACTCAGGACTAAGAAGAGTCTAAGAGTGCTTTGTACCCAGCCCTCCTGCCTGTCCACATTTCTCCAAGTACGTTCGTTCATCTGTTCAGCCTGCTAAGGCAACACCGCGGACTGGGTTGCTGAAAACAGAAATTTATTTTCTCAGAGTAAAAATAAATAAGTTTATTTTTCAGAAAATGTCATTTTTGGACTTCCTGGAAAATCCAAAATCAAGTTGCTAGCAGGTTGATTTGTGGTGAGAGCTCTCCTCTTGAGTGGCAGATGTGTGCTAACAGGGCCTTTCCTCTGGGCATGCTCCCAGAGCAGGGTAGAGTAAGAGCAGGGGGAAGGAAAATGCCAGCTGCCTGTGTCTCTACCACAACTACACTAATCCTATGTGATCAGGGCCCCACTCTGTGACCTTATGTCACCTAATTACTTCCTTAGAGGCCATCTCCAAAGGCAGCCATACTGAGGGTTAAAGTTCCAACAGGAATTTGGAGGGGAGGCCACAAATGTTCATTCAGTCCATGACACAGAGCATGCAGCTTATCAGAATAGTTACTCTTTTAAAAAGCAAACAAGAATCCACATTTTAGACCACAGAATGAATATTTTCCAGTGTAGCACAGTCATGTAGTTTCAGTTTTCCCCCAGGGGAGTAGCTCAACACAATGGGCTTTGTTTGCACTTGGGTTTTAGTTTGGTTTTCTTTGCTTTTGCTTTAGTTGTGTTTTGTTTTGTTTTAAACCACAGCACACATGTATTAGATGGGTCCTGTGGCCTTTTGTCCTGATAAGGCAGAGGCACAGAATCAATATCCTCTCAAGGCCCCTTCCACCAAATTTGAAGCCAAATGCCAAAGTGCAGACACCAATCCCAAGCTTGCAATTGTCAGAGTGAGATCTGTCGAGTGTGGCTGCTGCTATGAGTGAGGGGACTTCCACTCATCAGCTCCAGAGTGAGGGACAGGGAAAGGGGACACTGGAATACCAATGCACAAGGCCAGTAGGCTGAGAGCTGACAGCAGGCTTCCAGCTCACCAAAAGATAATCCTGATCTGACCATGGCCCTGCCCATTTAACCTTCCTCATTGTGGTCATTGTGCAAAGCTGGTGTGGTTCTTATTTTGGCAAATAAAAATCTGGTAATAAATAACGGGATGATGAAGAGAAGAGCTGCGTTTATGCTCACATGTATGTGAAAAAGGAAACAGAGTAACCCCATCTCCCAGCTGAATGCTTTTTGCCAGGTCACCCTCCCACACTAGAACTATCTGGAATCGCCCTTCCTAGTTGTTCTATGAGTCTCTGTCTCTTAAATACTAAGCACACATTTGGAAGGAAGGATCAACAAGTGCTCCCTTCGGTGGAGTAATCCTGTGCAACTTCCTCAGAATACTGGATCCGTGTCACAAACATTTCCACACACCCCTGTCCCAGGAGCTGTTTCTACCTCTGGACACAAACTCAGAATGTTACTCCCAGATCTGAGGATGATTTTCAAACAGTGGAATGCCAAATGCATGACTGAATTCAGTCTCCCTTTTCCCCATGGTCTCCTCAACCTTAGAAAGAAAAGTCTTTTTCTTAGCCCTTTGCAACAATGGTAACATCTTTACACCAAGGTAAATGCTTCTTATACAGAGTAAATCATTCTGACCCAACATGAAAAGTGCACAATGATGTAAAGCCACTGACTTGAAGACTAGAAATTGAGGAGACATTTTTACAAAGGACTTTTAAGCAGGGCAGTTAATAAGAAACTGTAAACCTGGAAGGTATGAGATAGAGTTGAATACAAGTCATAAGAATATGTACTCTATAGTCACATAGACCTGAGTTCAAGGCCAAACTCCGCGACTTACCAGCTACAAGAACTTGGGCAAATTATTTAAATTCCCAACTTCAGATTCCTCTTTGGTAAAAGCGACATAATAATCCCCCTTTGCAAGGCTGCTGAGGATTCAGTAAAGTCATGTGATGGTTTCCTTAGCCCACCCTGCATAGAGCTGTCAGAAATATAAGTGCCTAGGTTCCTAAAGTGAATGAGTTGAAAAATTCACTCTCCCCAGCCCCAGAATTTATGTCCACGTGAAAACTCAGAATGTGACTCTATTTAGAAAAAGGATCTTTGCAGATATAATTAAGGCAACGATCAAGATGAGATCATCCCAAATTAGAGTAGACCCCAAATCTAATGAAAGTTCCTTATAAGAGACTGAGAAGACATAGAGAAACATAGGAAATAAGTGAAGATGAAGGGAGAAATTGGAGTGACATGTCTACAAGCCAAGATATGTCCAGAATTACCACCAGAAGCTGGGATACCTAGGATCAGCATAGAAGGGATTATTCCTGGGGTATCTGAGTGGCTCAGTTGGTTGGGCATCTGCCTTCAGTTCGAGTCATGATCCCAACGTCTGGGATTGGCCCTGTGTTGAGTTCCCTAATCAGTCAGGAATCTGCTTCTACTTCTCCCCTTGTCCGTCCCCTCTGCTTGTGTTCTCTCACTCTCGCTCTCTCAAAATAAATAAATAAAAATATTTAAAAAGAAGAAGAAAAAGGAGAAGAAGAAGAAAGAAGAAGAAAAGAAGAAGAAGAAGAAGAAGAAGAAGAAGAAGAAGAAGAAGAAGAAGAAGAAGAAGAAGAAGAAGAAGAAGAAGAAGAGAGGATTATTCTTGTGAGCCTCTAAAAGGAACCAACCCTGCTGATGCCTTGATCTTGGACTTCCAGCCTCTGGAAAAATACATCTCCATTGTTTTAAGTCTCCATGTTCCTGGAAATTTGTTACAGCAGCCCTAGGAAACCCAGAGACCCTGATTTAATTATAGTTTTTAAATATGTACAAGGTACTTGCCGTGTGCCAACAATAGGTTCTAGCTCTGCGATGGCAACAATACAGTAGCCACTAGCCACGTGTGACTATTGAGCACTTCAAATATGGCCAGTGTGGATTGAGATATGCTCTAAGTGTAAAATGCACATTGGATTTAAAAGCTCTGGTACAAAAAAAAAAAAAAAAGTAAAATGTCTCATTAACAACTTTATATTGACTACATGTTGAAATAATATTTTAAATATATTTAAATGATAATAGTTTGGATATATACATTAAAATGAATTTCACTTGTTTCCTCTCATTTTTGAAATGTAGCTACTAAGAACATATTTTAAATTATATGTGTGACCAAAATTATATTTCTCTTCAACAGTGCCATTCTAGGCTTTGGGAATACACTGATGAGCAAAATCCCTGCACTCAGGGGCCTCACGTTCTCGCACTTTCCCCTGGGTCAGGACAGTGGAGGGTGGTCAAGGAAGACTTCCCTACAGGATATATGCTGCACCTGACAGGGCCTATGGGACATTTTCTGAGCACCTGCTGCCTTGAGTTCCCAAACCCTCTGGGTGACACCCTTTAGTAGGGACATTCACCTCATTACAGGAACCATTCTCCCTTAACAGCCCTAGGATCAGACCCAAACAAGACATCAGTCACTAATTCTGATTTCCTTTCTGTTTCCTGCTGGTGGGATGGGTGCCTGGGAACAGAGTAGGTGCATGTGGCATCACTTGTAAACTGCACGGCCTGCTTCGATCTCAAACAGAAAAAAATTGAGGACAGAGTGATTTGCCCACTTGATTTGCTTACTAGTTGCATGAAAATCTTAAGAAAAGAAAGAAAACAGGTAGTTTTTATGTTTTAGCATTGTTTCGTCAATTGCACTCTCGGATGTATCCAAAAGAAGTATTACTTCAAATGTGAGGTTAACCAGGATAAATCATGGGAATATTGTAAGGCAAGTCTATCATCTGCAAGGATAGATCATTTTACTTCTTCCTTTCCGTTCTGGTACTTTTGATTACCCTTTCTTGACTAGTATCCCTGGCTAGAACCTCCAGTACTTGCTGGATACATATTTAGACCAGGTGCTGTGTGGTGTTCTATGCACTTCATTTCATTTCATTAAATTCTCCAAAACAGGGATCCCTGGGTGGCGCAGTGGTTTAGCGCCTGCCTTTGGCCCAGGGCTCGATCCTGGAGACCCGGGATCGAATCCCACGTCAGGCTCCCGGTGCATGGAGCCTGCTTCTCCCTCTGCCTGTGTCTCTGCCTCTCTCTCTCTCTCTCTGTGACTATCATAAATAAATAAAAAATTTAAAAAAAAATTAAAAAAAAAAAATTCTCCAAAACAATCCTATGAAGTAAGTGGCACTATCAACCATGCTTTATGGACCAGCTAACTTGGCCTTTGAAGGGCTAAACGACCTACTGAGGTTACCAACCAAATCAGGTTTCCTACTCGGGTTACCTAGTCAGCAACTCAACCTGGGATTTGAACCTGCATCTGTTGGATTCCACAGCCCAGGGTCTTAAATTACACTTGCCAGATTGCCAAACCGAAGCTTACTCTCAGTTAGGAAGGGACCCTTCTGACCCTTCCAGTGGAGACAGGGCAGGAGGGCCCCAAATGCCTTTCAAGATGAACCACAGGCCCAGACTGTTGGGTTGCCAAGACAGTACTTCAAGATTGACCATTCCAGGTCTCAATAATCATGACATGCTCCACCCTCTGCATGCCATGAGTATCGAGGAGTAGTAGTATTCCTAAGAACAAAGGAGGAAATGGGAGGAGAAGAAGGAAAACTCCACAGAGAGGAGGAGCTGAGGACAGGGCTGGTTCCCTAAAGATGTCTGATGCAGTAAGACAAAGGGGTGTAGACACATAGAGTGACTACTTTCTTTTCGCATCATCCTGACTGAGTCCTAATAGCAGAGGACTGTTGTGAGGGGCTTTGTCCCTAAGAGTTATAAGAAGATCATAAATGCCCCATGTAGCTAAATCCCAGTAATCAATACTTCTATGGTAGGAAAGGTAACACATATGCACCGAGCGTCTACTCTTACACACGAGTCACTCAATCCTTTCAGTAGCCCTAGGAGGGAAGCAGCTTTAGCAAAGCACTTTAAAGAAGGAGCAGCTAAGGGTCAGAGACCTAAGTCTATTTTCTGCCCAAGTCACATAGTTAGCAAGTGGTAAAGCGAGCTTGGCTGACGTCCCCACTCTTACCCTGAGCTTTAAGATTGGGGCCTCCAACTCCCCAGAGAAAGAGGAAATGTCAGTCCTCACAGTACGATGCAGGACAGTTGTCTTCAAACTGAAGAACACATATCCCCTGGACCCTTGCAACCAAGTCTTTCCATCTGATACCTGCATGTGGATAATTTCAAGGAACTCTCTGACTCCTCCAGTTCCATGAATTCTCGCTGTTAAAAATTAATTGAGAACGAGCCTATGTATTTTCCCTTTGCTATTTCATCTGCCACAATATTCCTTCTTCTATTTTTATAAGAAACTCAAAGGGGGATCCCTGGGTGGCTCAACGGTTTGGCCCCTGCCTTCCGCCGCCCAGGGTGTGATCCTGGAGTCCCGGGATCGAGTCCCACGTCGGGCTCCCTGCATGGAGCCTGCTTCTCCCTCTGCCTGTATGCCTCTATGTCTCTCATGAATAAATAAATAAAATCTTTAAAAAAGAAAAGAAAAGAAAAGGAAACGCAAAGCCAAAAAGACACAACCACAACAAAATCGTCCTCTGCTGTATTGTTCCAGGTTTAAAAATCTCCGGGGCACCAAACAATGGAACAAGTCAAAAGGCTATAAATGTCCCCATCACCATCTCATTAAGACATATGTCCAGTAAAAATGTTTACTTGTATGTTTATTCTTATTTTTATTTATTTTTATTTTTTTAAAGAATTTTATTTATTTATTTTTTAAAAGAAGATTTATTTATTTATTCATGAAAGATACAGAGAGACACAGAGAGAGGCAGAGACACAGGCAGAGGGAGAAGCAGACTCCATGTAGGGAGCCCGACATGGGACTCAATCCAGGGTCTCCAGGATCATGCCCTGGGCCCAAGACAGACGCCAAACCGCTGAGCCACCCAGGGATTCCCTATTCTTATTTTTAAAAATTTGTGAAATCTTTATTTGGTTATGATCAATTGTTTATTAAGAATTATAATAATACCTCTATCTAGAATAAAAAAATTAAGCCTATAAACTTAAAAATAAACAGATACACACACATCTGTATCTATCACAGAAACATGAGAAAGAGTATTCCTAAAAGACAAGCACACAGAGGCACCTGGGTGGCTCAGTGGTTGAGTATCTGCCTTTGACTCAGGTCATGATCCCAGAGTCCTGGGATGGAGTCCCACGTTGGGCTCCCTGAGGGGAGCCTGCTTCTCCCTCTGCCTGTGTCCTCTGCCTCTCTTTCTGTGTCTCTCATGAATAAGTAAATAAAATCTTTAAAAAAAAAGGACAAGCACACAAATTTAATGCCATCTGATGGTTCTTAAAGGAAGCTAGAAGGGAAATACGAGGAAAGAGAAGTGTTTGCAGTTCTGTTTAAAATGGATATTGGAGGCTATTAAATTATCTAATTGGACAGATTTTCAAGAGTTCATTACAATTAAATCTTGAATTGTCAAATTTTACAATATGCCAGAAGTTACATTCTTGGCTGTTACATAAGTTTACGATCAAGAAGTCTAGAGATCATTGCTTTAGCATATTCTTATTCTCGGAAAACTGGTCATCTATGAAAAATATCTGATTGCCTGTTAACCATACACACCCTTCCCTTCGGTGTTCTGCAAAGAGTGTGGAGAGAGAAGGGGGCAAGTGACCTCATCTTTCCCGAGACCACACTGGAAGTACCCCACCCACTGGCAAAAAGAGCACCCGGGCTGGGCTGTGGGGCCCCAGCCACGGCTGCGTTGTGCTCTTCCCAGGTGGCTTTGGAGCCTAATCCCTTTAAGGCTGGGGATGCAGTCATTGTGTCCTTGCTTTTTTTTTTTTTTTTTTTTTTTTTCTAACCATTGTTGGTGACCAGGTTCACTACAGAGCACCTTGCAAATAATAATGCCGCACAGGTGTATGGCAATGGATTCCCCTCTGACTATTTGCAAAGATCTTTGAAGGACCCAATACTCCTTGAATGCGGAGCCTTCTCTTTATTATTCTACTCCATTAGGCGTGTTTTCTTTTGTTCTCTACAAGCACTGAGCTTTAACTTCTGGAATATTGAATTTCATTTGCTTCTCTCCTTCCCAAGGCTACTGAAATTGCTTGCTATCTCAACTGTTTACCCCCCCCCCCCTGTTCTTCTGGTCATGGTGAATTTGGATCTGTAAAAGCCTTGTATCGGCGTCAATTATTTTTTTTTAATAAAAGATAATATTGGTCTTGGCACCAGGGCTTGTCAGAAATGCTCCCTTTTGCTTTCCCTGAATGAACGACTTGCTCCTAATTATAGAGCTCTTTTCTGTTGCTTTCTCAGGCTGAGTTCAGTCTGGTGTGAACATCTTTTCCTTGGCCTTTCTGGTTCATGCTCTGGGCGTTATGTGGAATGATCACATGCCTTGTCACTTCTTCTTGTCCAATTCTGAGGACATGCTAGAAATACTTGTTTTGATAAATCTACTGAGCCCGGCTCTTCATTAGTCTACTGTTAGCATGGGGCTCCCAGGTGGCTGGTCAGCTTGGATTTTGGCAGAGGACCCAGGATTTCCCCTGGGACCACGTTAGGCACCTGTTAGAATCAGCCTCTTGTTTGGGTGGGGGACACGGGCATTCTAGGAGGCAGGGCAGCACACTGACAGCACCAGAGGCCTGGCCTGGGACCCTGCTGGCTGCTCCACATGCCAACCGCACGATCTCAGGGCCAGACCTCCCTGAACCTCAACATCCCCATTTGGAAAACGGGAAGCATAACTCCTACCTCATGAGACTTAATCAAGACAATGCTTGTAAAATACCCGATTTAGTGTCTGATACCTAGTAAGTGCCCAACACTTGGCAGCTCGCATTCTGAGAGTGCATCCAGCAGAAGAGTCATGACTTAAAAGGGTTCCCATTCCATTTAGTGAAAACTATTAATGTAACTCTTTCCTCAACCAGATGCCATGACCTCATATTTCACTAATGTCACTTTTTGTTATATTTAAAATTCTCAACTGGAGGCTTTTATATCCTCCTTTTCTCTAACTTGCATAATGAGTTTCTGTGGAACTCAAAAATTAAAGTAGCATTTGCTTTCTTTTAACTGCTCTAAGCAAAATCATTTGTTTCATTTCTGCAATTTGAGTCTCCCTTTCAAAGGCTCGATTTTGCCGATTCCCCCTGGGGTTTCCTTTCATCAGCGCGTTCCCAGAGTCCCCCTGCCTTTTAGAAATCACAGGATGCACTGGTCATCGTGCGCATATTCAATTTTCCAAGAGGCGGCTGAGCTTTCTCAGCCTCTGAGATTGGCTCTTCTCAGCTTTCAGCTTTAGTTTCTCTCAGCCTGAGGACCCTTTGGATTCAGGCCTAAGAACATAGTCACACAATGTCAGAGTATTAGCATTAAGTGGGCGATGTCCCTCTTCCTGCCTCTCGGCCTCATTTAGAAAAACACGAGAAAATAAATCTAATCCCTCACGGTTCCCTTGCACAGCACCACAGCCGGAATGTTATATGATTTCAAATTACTTATTAGAAATATTCCTATGGGTATCATGTTGAGGATTACTTTTCCAAGGTTATTATAGTGCCTGTATCGTTAGGAAAATGAGGTGTAATTCTACCTGCTATCTCATTCCAAAGGCTTCCTCTACCTTTGGACAAAAACCAACTTCCAAGTCAGGGAGTGGGACATTTATCTTCTGTTTCACCCTCGCTTCCCGTCACATTTTGGATGACAAGCTGAGGGTGGGAAAAAAGGGCTTTCTCAAACCATTTGCTTCTAATAATAGAGTGCAGGCTTATCTCTTCTTTCAAAAGAGCTGATGTGACACCCAGAGGGAGCTTAGTGATAGAAAAGGCCAGCGCTGAGAGTGGAATTGTTCAAAGTTGTGCACTTGTGCTCATTTGTGAGCGGAAAACAAGGCAAATGCTTGTGGAACTAATTCGAGGCAAGGCAATGCAACTGCTGGTGCCAGGGGGCTGCAGTCACAGAGACTTGATGGCAAGGGACCTAGCGAATCCCTGGGTGACCTTGAGCAAGTCACTTCACTTCCCAGAGTCAGAATAGCCTTCCTCCCATCTGTGGTTTGTGGGACTGCCGCACGTGTATGTGTATCAATTATCTGCATTTGAGTTTACCTGAGGCAAATCTTTCAAGTTCATTGACAGCCCTCACCATTTAATTATTTTCCAAGTTGACAGCTCCCTCGTTCTGCAAGAAACACTAACATGTTAATTCCTTACTTTCCTGACATGTAGGCCTCTTTAGTTCTCGCTTGCTCTACCTCATCGCTGCTGGGAAGCCCCTTGCAACATAAATTACACTCCCATTCTTGCTCCAGGGACATTTGAAAGGGCAGTACAGCTTTGCCTAAAACCTTTCAGAGCCTAAGAGACAGCCCAGTTTTCCACCCTGGTTTTATTGAGGTATAAACAAGAGAGGAGATGGGCAAGGATATCTCTCTCTAGCACCTTCTGAGTCAGTCTTCAAAGCAAGATTCCTTGCTTTGCTGGAAGGGAATGTTCACAGAATTTTAAAGCTCTGCTTTTGAAGAGAAACACAAACCCATTTCCAAACCAAATACCAATGAGTTTTGAATAGCCTTCTCTTCTCCTGGTGCAGAAAACTGACTGCATTGCATTGACTTCATTTGCATTCACACATTTTTGTCCTTTGAATTTGAAAGATGTAATTGTTCTCTGGCTCTGCAAACAGGCTGATTTTGACCTGTCCAAAACTAATAAATCATCCTTGAAAAGCTTTTGGAGAACCTGAAGAGATCAACCACATTTGTTTTACTCTCATGACTAAGTCTCCTCAGCTAAAACAAAGTAAGGACATTATGCAATTATTTAGAAGAAATTTTGGGACCTTTGGGACAGTCAATCATATAATTCAGGCAAAAGTGGATTTGGGGCCTTGACATTTGCAGATAATTGTGCAACCCTCAGCTGTGTGAGCTGGTCCTGGGAGAGCTCACACCTTCGATTTGCCCCTTTTTTCCCATTCTGCTTCACTTTGTGCCTCTTGATTAGCAATAAAATGAATAAATCACACAGAGCCTGTCTGGCTTTTATGAAATACGCTAAGAGAAATGAATACAAAAACTGTAAAATACCAAACCAAAGGTGTCCTCCCCAACCTTATTTCTCATTTAAAAAAAAAAGAGAGAGAGAGAGAGAGAGAGGGAGAAAGACTCGTTCAGCAAACATGAGCTTCGAAACTAAGGCACAGCCCAGATGTTATTAAGTATAAATATTTATAAGACCCATAAAGATCCTGGCTAAGCTCAATTTTGCCTTAATGTGGCAAATGTTTCAAATTCGGCTCCTTCGCTGTTTGAAGCCTTTAGAAGGCAGGATACAGTAGAAAACGCATTACTGCTGGGGAGAGCCAGGGAGTTTCTCTTTTATGTTTTATGACCAGTTTTTCATTGAGGGGTATTGCTTTTCTCAGGAATCACTTCTCAAAGTCTGTCTTTTCCAAGAAGACGAAAGAGGTATGTTTGCTGTGGCCACGAATTCAAGGGCACTGAGTGAGGCCCCCACATGGTGAATCGTGCATCTTCCATGTGAACGGGTGGAGGAAAGCCAGGTTCTTTGTTTGCTCCCCATTTCGGTTATCATGAAACATAACAGCAAGATCCTAAAAGCCTCAGTGTAGTCACCCGTTCAGTGGGTATGATAGGCATAGAGGCTATGATTCTGTGACGAAACAGTTTAACAGTTTGAACTTCATGATGGTTGCGGCTCCAGATTCTTGAACAGGGCTTGGTGTACAAAATCATTATGATTTTTAATCTATTTGTTTTATGGTCAGAAAAATCATCCGCCCTCATGTCTTGTCCATCTATGAAGCACGCAGTGCCTTGCTCTCTAAAATCCTTTTGGTTAAACACGTGATGTCAAGATAACACAACCACCTGCTGCAAAAAGATTTATTACTTAATAGGATGATTCATCTGTGTATGGGGGTGAAAAGAACCCCTTAGAGTAAGCCCTAATCTGTGAAGTAATTCCTACTTCATTGAGAAAGTCCTGATGCTCTTTCAGCCAACCACCAGCAGCGGGGGTCAGGACCCCATCTCCCCACTCTTATGATAGGAGGCTTTCCTGTTTCTGGGAGCTCAGGAAGGGAGGCCCAAGGCCCTTCCCCAGCACCTGGCCTCCGCAGTTTCTCGACAAGTTCTCCAGGCATGTCCACACCAGCTCCACCCAGTTCCCTACCTCCATTCTCAATGTTCAGCTCTTTCTGGCTCTTGAACTTGGCAATTAATGTTGACCCTGGGTGCACTAATCTCCCCTGTGGAAGCCTTCATCTGCTGGACATATCTGGCAAATGCTCCGTGGTGCTTACCTGGATTCCTGATTAATGTAGATGTAAAGATTTTATCAAGGCTCCTGGCGGCTGGACTTCAAGATGTAATCACAAAATCAATCCACATAGACTAACTGGGCATAGACTCACTAAGAAGACATCCCACAATGTCAGGCACTTAATTAAGGCACTCTGGCTCCCCTGCCCCACATTGATTCTTTTCTTTGCCTAACAGGTGATGCTGCTCCTCTTAGGTGGACATGCCCCTCTCTGCTAGAGACCACCCTGCTTTCGGAGCCTTGCAGTTTATAGGAAGACCACCAGGGGGCAGCTGTGCATCATCCCCCACTCCCCAGGGAATGGACCAGCAAGGACCCACAAGATCCCTCTTGCAGTGGCAACCCCCCCCCCCCCCAATCAAACTTCAAGAGGCAGCTCACAGGGCTTGTAACATCTGCTCCGCCGCATTTTGTTTGCTGAGCCCCATGATTCTTCTCTTAGCTTCGGGCATCTACTGAAGATATACAGAGACTCCTCTCTAACCCTCTCTGGGCACTTGAGTGGACAGTAGAGCAGAGGGATTGCCTGACCCCTGGGCTTTCAGCCTCCTGTTCTGGCCTTAGCATCTGGGAACACGGGCCAGGTTGGCTTGCTGGATATCGACGTTTCCTACTGGAAATTTGAAGACTTCAGAAATCGAGGTTATTAACAACGTAAGCACCTTGTGAAAAGTAGTGCAGATCCGAGATTATCAATTTACTGCCACTAGACGATCTAGAGCTGAGTCTGTCAAGCCATTGCCTGGCTTTGATTTGTCAGGCTCATCTGGTGTGATTTTAGCACATTATCATTTAATTCTGCAAATATTTGCCAGGCATTGTGCTGGGGATATATTCGTCATGCTCCAGTAATTTACAGACTAGTGAGGGAAGAAAGTCAAGTCAACAGGCCATTATGAAACAGGGCGTTTTGGCAAGAGCTTAGGGTCAAGAGCTTCCAAAATCAGGCACTCTCCAACTTAGTCCTGGAGGATGAGTCACCTAGCCAGTCCTTTGTGGCATCTGAGTAGCCCTGGGCCAGAACCAGGATCTGGCTATAGAGGAGCAATTCTCGTCCCCTGTAGCAACAAGGGACAGTCAGGTTCTGGAGAAGCTCAGACTTTCATTTATTCATTCGGCATTTCCTAGAGTACCTACTACATGCCAGGCAGCAAAACAAGTCTAAAATAAGCCAGGCTGGGCAGCATTCTCATCACATAGGGAGCCTACTCACCCAGTGGTGCCCACATTAGACACCAAAATCCTGAGTCCCAGTAGTCAAGTAGAAGCCACCCAGTCCTGGCCTAAGAGACAAAGCATCCCTCTTCCTCTGGGTCCAGGCCATTGGCTATCCTGGAGTTTTGTCTCTACTGGGGCTGGCATCTTTGACATGGCTCCCCGCTACTGTAGCTAGAGTGAGTCTCATCCACAAAGTCAGTGATCTACAAAATACAAATTTTTAAATTTTTTCATGACTTTATTTCTATTTCGAGTTCCTGTTCCACCTGATGGTCAGAATCAGGTTTTACGTTTGTTCTGGATTTCCTTTCTCCACTTTTCCTGGAGTAGTGCTGAAGTTCCATGAACTTGGTTACATTGAGGCAGGAGGGTTTGGGGGTAGGGGTAGGGAATTTAGTCCTTGAGTCATCTGTCTGGTCTGAGGTGTCAGCTGAGCCTGTCCACACAGCCTCTCAGGTCGAGGCTATTTTCACTGATGAGAGACATAGAAATAAGCTCTTTCTGCTGCTCCCATGGGGTCCAGGCACACCTGAAAGCTCTCTTTGGGGTCTTGACTTTTAAGACTGTCCAGGAAAACTATCAGGGCCTCCTCTGAGGTGGGCATCCTCTGAGGCAGCCACCCTGGGACTCCATTCCTATTCCTTGGGAGCATTGTTTTAAGAAGCTAGAAGGGGAAATCCTTTATCATTCTTGAGGTTTTTCTCTCAGAGAAATTTCCTGTACCTTTAGGTCTGCTTTGGAAGCACGAAACAATACTCTATGGGTTTAGGCTTCAGAAAACCAAGGTAGGAGGCAGTTATTCCTTCTACCTTCTACTTTTTTTTTTTTTTCTTAAAGAAAGTGCTTATTTTCCTTCAACTTTATTTCCATTTTCTGTTTAAGAGTCTGTGAAAGAACAGACTCTGAACAGTTCATACCCTTCCAGTGGCCTGAGCAGTGGAGGCTGCAGACCAGCCTTCAGTGGTAGGCTGAACACTTCGGGCTGCAGTAGGGAACTACTAGACAGGCACAAGAGGGCACTTGTGCCATCGGACTAGCCTGTGACCTTGGGTTCAGTAGCAGTAAACCCAGGATCTGGAACAGTCCATTTGCCCTGAAATTCCTCCTTGGTCCCTGGCCTTCTCAGCAGCAGCCTGCCCTTCCTTAATCTTTTCAGGATCCCTGTAGAAATAGACATCAGGCCATGACCACTCATGGGTGTTCAAAAAAGACAGTGCCATGCACACATTAAACTTCTCCAGCCAGCACCCAGCACATCAGACCCACTGAGTGAACTCCCTTGATGTTGCATGGATGGCAATGTCTGCAGAGCACCAAGAAGAGTCCGCATCATACAGAGCAATGGGAGGCAGGTTAACCTAAGGAGCCTGTATTGAGAGGCTAAGGAAGGCTGGACCTAGTCGGTGAGGGTTCCAGGAGTGAAGCGGCCAGAAGTAGGAGCAGATCCCACAGCAGCAGCAAAGCTCAGCACAGCCTGCTGGCCAGTAGTCCTGGAGGATGTGACAACTGACATCAGCTGGGTTTTCAATGGCAACAGAGGCTCAAGCTGGGAGCAGAAACTTCTATTTATGACATACATGCCATCTCTCTTCTTTTTGTAGACATATTCATCTATTTGGAGGTCAAAGTTGGTGCCATCTAGGTGGACATCCTCCCTCTTTCGGTTGTAAGACATAAAGGGCTCCAGACATTGTGAAAGATTCCCTTTATGTTATCAGGGGCACCCAGAGCAACACTATATGGACCCCTCTCTGGGTACTGCAAAAAGGTATCTTCTACACCTTGTGGCTGTGTGGTCTACCTGGCCCCAGGAGATGCAGAATGAGGGGAGATAAGGGAAGAAGGAGGATTACCAGGAGAGAGATTTTAAAAAACAGGTAATATGTCCACTAAAATATCAAAGATGTTATTGTACCACATCAAGGCATTTTTAATCCCTGCATAGACAAAGTTCCAAGTTCATTTTAAGAACAGTGTTTCATCTATTGGCTCTGTGTGGCTCCAATGTGCTCTGCAAAAAGGTTGCTTCCAGATTTATTTCTGCTCCCCCAAACCTATGCCTGTCTCTCTGATGGTAAGTCTCCCAGCACCAAGGCAACAGAGGGTTAGATATAATATAGCCTGTTGGAAAGGCCTCAATGCCAGAGAAATTTGGGCTAACCAGATCCCTACAACCCTCATCTCCCCCAACACTTCTCTGGGTAAATCAATCACCACACATTTGTAGGCTACAGTTATTTGGGAATGTCACTATGCAGCTATCTCACCACGCAGCCCTCCATCCCCACAATAAAGAGAATTGACTAGTAGCAAACAGTAGAGACTCTTAAGGATAGAGAACACACTAGGGGTTGATGGAGGGAGTTGGGTGAGGGATGGGCTAGATGGGGAATGGGCATTAAAGAGGGCACTTGTTGGGGATTCCGGGTGGCTCAGCTGTTTGGCACCTGCCTTTGTCCCAGGGCATGATCCTGGAGTCCCGGGATCAAGTTCCGCATCGGGCTCCCTACATGGAGCCTGCTTCTCCTTTGTCTGTGTCTCTGCCTCTCTCTCTATCTGTGTCTCTCATGAATAAATAAATAAAATCTTTAAAAAAAAAAAAAAAGAGGGCACTTGTGATGAGTACTGGATGTTATTTTATTTATTTTTTATAAACATTTTATTTATTTATTCATGAGAAACACAGAGATAGGGTGGCAGAGACACAGGCAGAGGAAGAAGCAGGCTCCATGCAGGGACTCCCATGCGGGACTCGATCCCAGGACTCGAGGATCACGCCCCGAGCCAAAGGCAGGCGCTAAACCGCCCAGGGATCCCATCGCTAGATGTTATATGTAAGTGATGAATCACTGAATTCTACTTCTGAAACCGATATTGCACTGTATGTTAACTAACTAGAATCTAAATACAAAGTTGAGGGCAGCCCCGGTGGTCCAGCGGTTTAGCGCCGCCTTCGGCCCAGGGCGAGATCCTGGAGACCTGGAATCGAGTCCCACATCGGGCTCCCTGCATGAGCCTGCTTCTCTCTGTCTCTGCCTCTCTCTCTCTCTCTCTGTGGGTCTCTCATGAATAAATAAATAAAAACTGTTTAAAAAATTAAATACAAAGTTGAAAAGCACAAAAACAGAACAAAAGAGAATTGACTATGCTTGGGGCACCTGGGTAGCTCAGTAGTTGAGCATCTGCCTTTGGTTCAGATAGTGATCCCGGGGTCCTGGGGCCGAGTCTCACATCCAGCTCCCCACAGGGAGTCTGTTTCTCCCTCTGCCTATGTCTCTGCCTCTCTCCGTGTGTCTCTCATGAATAAATAAATAAAATCTTAAAAAAAAAAAAAAAAGAATTGACTAGGCTCTGAGGAAAACAAGGATCAAAGTCACAGATAGGCCTGCCCTCAAAGAGCTTACAGTGCAGGAGAAAAGGACACATAACATGTGTTCTGATGTAAAAAAAAGAAGTTCAGTTTTGAACTTGATCGGCAGAAATTTCTGGAGCTAAAGATGGAACCCGTAAGATATAGATAATAACTCGACATTGATAGGGGACAAGATCATTTCTACCAAGAAGAGTTACTATAATGAGCACTCCATGTCCCAGGCCATGTGATATCCTATGTTTTCATATACATTATCTCTTTTAATGAGGTGGTTGTTGTTATTATTATTATCCCATATCAAAAGTAAGAAAACTTTACAAAAATTAAAGAACTTGCCCAAGGCCTTGGAGCTTAAGTGGGGATGATGAGGGTCAAGGTCAAACTGAAGGACTCAGAATCCATGCTCCTAACCAGGGTGCCGCACGTCTTGACCAGACAACAGTTTTCCTTCTGTGTCTCCACCGTTCATTCTGCTGTGAACAACTGAGAGAAGCAGCGCCAGCAACATCATTTGTGGCTCAAGATCTCTCCATAGCACCACGCACACCTGGCCTGCAGTTAGCGTCATTGACTGCCTGACTTTTTAAATCTCCACAATTGTGGTGTGGCTGTGAAATGTTACCTGAGACATGAACTTAATTCCACAAATTTGCATTGAATATCTAAAGCAGGCAGGTGTGAGGGTGGGATTCAAAGATAAGTAAGACATGATCTCTAGCCTGAGGAAATTTCTGACATGTGTGGGAGGAAGTGGGAGAGCAAGGAATAGAAAAACAACTCAAACCAGCTCTGTGCCATAGTGCAGGCACTGGGAATCTTCTGGGCCCCCAGCCAGGTCACAAAGACACGACCACCCGTGAGCAGCCTTGGGCAGCCTCGATCCAGGACTGACTTCTCCATCAGGCACAGCAAGAAGAGTGCCTGGGACCCGTAATATTATAAGGGGTCCTGAAAATGTCTTTATTTTTCTTTTAAATCAGAAAAACAATACATTTGATAATAGAAATGACCTCAGCCTGGATTATATACTTGTCTTATGCCAACACAGACATTTAAAATTTTTTATTTATCTATCTAATTATTTATTTCGTTTTTTTTTTTTAATTTTATTTATTTATTTGAGGGGGAGAGCAGAAAGCACAAGCAGGAAGTAGGAGGAGAGAGGAGCAGAGGACTCCCACTGAGTAGGGAGCCCAACGTGGGCCTCCATCCCAGGACTCTGGGGATCATGACCTTACCCAAAGGCAGATGCTTAAGCTTAACCAGACTGAGCCCCCCACCCCCCGTGCCCCTAATTATTTATTTATTTATTTAACTATTTACTTGTTTATTTGCTTACTTACTTATATGGAGGTAGGAGCTCATGAAAGCAAAAGTGCCCACAGCCCATGAAAGTCACGGCTCTGCTGTGGTGGCCAAATTAGATGTTCAATGCATACTGGATTTTATAAGGTACCAAGAACTGTACTTGGCTCTGAAACTTGGGGTAAAGTTTTATCAATGATCATACCATCTCAAGGTCCAACACTGAGAAGAAAACAAAGTTGGAACCATGAAATTTTGTCCTTATAAGACCGATGAAAGAAAGAAAGATCTAAACACCAGCATCCGGGGGATCCCTGGGTGGCTCAGCAGTTTGGCGCCTGCCTTTGGCCCAGGGAGCAATCCTGGAGTCCCGGGATCGAGTCCCACGTCGGGTTTCCGGCATGGAGCCTGCTTCTCCCTCCTCCTGTATCTCTGCGCCTCTCTCTCTCTCTCTCTCTCTATGTCTATCATAAATAAATAAGTAAATCTTTTTAAAAGAATAAATAAACACCAGCATCCCCTTCTTGGATCCCAAATAGCATCACTTTGTGTCCCAAATCCTAGAATTATTTGGAATCAGTTGCTAAGAATGGGGCCCCATCTCTCTCCCTGCCCTAAGGGAGGATGCAAAGTGCCAAGAGCAAAAGCCACATCTGGAAACTCGTACATTTGATCCACACTGGTGGCTGAGAAAGGGAAGCTACCCCATCCCACCTGCTCCAATTCTGCTGCTTGTCAGTGGGCACAGGAGGCCTTGCTGGCTTCTGACTGGGGAGTCAGACTCAGAGGAGGCACCAAAGCTGGAGTCCAGAGCACTGGGTGGTCTGAGGAGGAGGTGACCATGGAGAGGGGGATGCACTCTCTGCCAGGCCACTGGTACCAGAGGTGCTGGAAAGGTAGGGCAGTCAGTGGAACCCAGAGAGCACGGGCTGCCCCAGAGGGGTCCTGATCCCCAAGCTCCTTGGAGGATGGCCCTGGGTGTTAAGCTTCTTTCAAAGCACCACCAGTACTTGATGGAATCCGGGTGAGGGCAGTTAGACGACATCTGTGAAGGGTAAGATGAGACAGTGACTCATGCTTGCAAATACTGACTGATTCCACCTCATACCTGAAGCACAAAGTGACATTTCTCACCCTTTCCCCAAATAAATCTTTCCTGCACTGCATTCTCGGTGGACCTCAAGGCCTGTCAAGGACTTGGCCCTGAGCTCATTGTAACCACAGTAGATTGCCAAGTTTTGCAGATGTTTGCACTGACTGCTTTATGTTTTGCAATATTCTAGAGCTGTTCCCAAGTGACGTTTATCCATTCACCAAGTTAATGCTTAATAAGAATGATCTACAAAAGTTGACAGCTCCAAGAGATGAGGAGGAGAACCACCTCCAAGGAGAGGGGATTAGCTGAATGAATGAATGAATGAATGATTGAATGAATGCAGTGCTGTTACCTATACCTTGAGGTGCAGAAAAGCAGCAGTTCCTAGGGAAAAAAGAGGACAAGTGTTTATTTATGGACACACGGGGCATGTTTCTTTTTTTTCAGAAGTGCTATGAGACCCCAACTGGGCTGGGAATGCTCCTGCTGAACCAAAGCAGCAGAGTGGAGATGAATGTGAAGATGAGCTGTGTGTGAACTCTACAAGGTGGGCTTTTCTGGAAACATGTATCAGTTCCATAGCCAAAGAGGGGTTAGTTCTCAGGGCAAGAAAAATTGGATTCACTTTGAAGGAAGCAGAATCATCCCCAGCTCCAAGACTTGAAACACAACCTGTTTGACTCTATAGCATCTCATTGAAAGTTTGAAAAATCCTGCGGGTGTCCATATCAATATCTCCACAGAAAGGTAGAGTGTTAAAGGGTTTCCTAAAGGTCAACCAACAATTTAGTGGCTGATCTGGGATTAAAGGACTGGTCTCTGTTCCTTCCCAGCATTTGAGTGATGTATAAAATGTTAACTGTGCTTTATTGCTGTGATGCGCTGCATGTTTCACATGTGTCTCTAAACCTCGCCTTGATGCTATAGGAGTGGTATTATTTTTTTTAAATATTTTATTTATTTATTCATGAGAGAGAAAGAGAGGGAGAGAGAAGTAAGCTCCACGCAGGGAGCCCGATGTGAGATCCGATCCCGGGACCCAGGATCACGCCCTGGGCCAAAGGCAGGTGCCAAACCGCTGAGCCACTCAGGGATCCCCTAGGAGTGGTATTATTATCTTCTTTGCATGATGGCAAAATTCACGCTCTGGAAGAGATTTTGCACCAGACCTGGGGTCACAACCTGTTCAACAAAAATATGAGGGCTCCGTTTTGTGCTAAGCCTGGGGCTTCTCAGATACAAAGCAAAGCAAGTATAATCAAGAAGAAGAAATTACTGAAAGGCCTCAGTCAAAGTAAATTGTATTTTAAAGAATTTTTTTTTTAAGGCAAAATAATCATTTGGTGCACTGTGGGTTTTTTGTGCTAACAGGCTGAATTCCATGTAGAAATGGGAGAAGAGCCGTAATTGCTTGGAAGGATTGCAGATGTACCCAGACTCATTTTATTAATTAAGCAGGCCTGGATGCTAATTCAGTTGCTATGCACCAGAGCTCCCGGGAAATGCATGCAGAGGCAGAACCTTGAAGGAGATTTATATATAATGCAGGTGGGAATTTTAGAAGAGGAGAGGAGGAATGTGGTTGCACAACCATGTTATACAGCACAGAATCAAGTTTCTTAATAGTGTCCATGGACTGTGCTAACCCCGGCTCCACGCCAGCTGGATGGAGGACATGTAGAGGGATGTGGACAATTATAATAGTAAATATAATAGTAAGAAACTATGTTATTTTTTTAAGATTTTATTTATTTACTCACGAGAGACACAGAGAGAGACAGAGACACAGGCAGAGGGAGAAGCAGGCTCCCTGCAGGGGGCCTGATGTGGGACTTGATCCCAGGACCCTGAGATTACGCCCTGAGCCAAAGGCAGATGCTTAACCACTGAGACACCCAGGTGCCGCTAAGAAACTGTTTTTTAAAAACCACAATTCCGGACCTACCCTCTGTGTAGGAAGCCCAGCCTGCCTCAGTTTCCCTCCCCCAGTAATGACTGGGCCGGGGCCTCCCGCAGGCTTGCTGTCTGGCGGTGGCACCAGCTCCCCGCTGCCCCAGTTCTCCCGGAGCCGCCGCGCTGCTGCTGCAGAGGCCTGCCCGGGCCTGCGGCTGGAGGCCGCCCCGGCTGCCCGCCCCCTTGCCCCGGCTGCCCCCCCGCTGCCCCCGGCTGCTCCCCGCTGCCCATCCCGGCCGCTCCGGAGACTGGCCTCAGGGGCAAACTCGGCTTCGCGTGGCCTCCTCTGGTCCAGAGGTCACAGAAGCTCCACGCGGCTTCGGCTTGGGAGATTTTAATGCAACAGCCCTTCTAGTTATTTGCATTGCTGCCTGCGTCGCCCCGGGCCAGGCCCCAGTGCGCAGCGCGGGCTGCGGCTCCGCGGGGACAGCCTCCCTGCCGCCCGCAGCAATTCCTGACCCTCCCCTCCGGTTTTCTCCGGCACCTCTGAATCCCGGTGAATGTGGTTCAGCTTCTACCCTGTGATACTCACTAAAACTAAACACCCCCCCCCCCCACGTGGGAGATTCCACCAGAAGGAGAACAAAGGTCAGTGTGGTCATGTGGAATCTGATTAGCACAAAGCTGCAGAAACGCTCGGGGTGGATTAAATGGTTCCCAAGTCACCCGGCCCCTTGGGCGGCGGGAACTGTTCCTGCCTGGTGGAATATGGGTCACTTCACTTTGCTTGCCCAGAGGGATGGGTTTAGCACCCACATTTCAAGTTGGGTTCTCCTATTGTTATTTAAAAATTATGTATATTTAAGAATGCCACTATTGCTTGAATTTAAAAGGAGAAAGGTTTTTTTTTTTTTTTTAAGTTCATTACATTGGGATAGAGAAGAAAATGATGCTTTTCAAAAAACCAGGATTACTAAGGTATAATGAACATACGTCCTCTTCACTGTACACTCGGGTGACAAATACACACAGTTGGGTATTAGCCACAATCAAGGTTCCAGTCCTTTCCCCCCAGAAGTTCCCGGTGTCCCCTGACACACCCACAACCTATACCCCAGCCCTGCACAACCATCGGTCTGTTTTCTGTCCTCGCAGTTTTACCTTTTCTAGAATGTCATTTAAATGGAGTCATACACGGTATGTAGTGCTTGGCGTCTGGTTTATTTCAGCCAGCACAATGCCTTTGTGATTCATCCACATTGCTCTGTGTACCAGCGCTTCATTCCTTTTCACTGCTGAGCAGCCTCCCTTACGTGGACGCTCTGCAGTTAGTATGTACATTCACCAGTAGATGAATATTTAGGTTGTTTCCAGTTTTTAGCTGCAATGAACATTTGTTTACAAGTCTTGGTGAAAACATATGTTTTCACTTATCTGGAGTAAATACCTACGAGTGGGACTGCTGGGCCATTTGGCAAGTATATGCAGAAGATTTTTTGAAGATGAGGGGAGTCTGAGAATGTTGCTGCCCCAGTTCTTATACAGGGAGCAACATAACAAGGCGAGGGATTTTAAGAAGCATTAGCTCAGCCCTGGGCTCTGTCCTGCCTTCCAAGGCCTGAGGTTAGTAAATTACTGCTTTGTTGGTCTGGACAATACGGATGGGGCGGGTGTCTTTAGGGGGCTCCACCACTTATCTATGGCGTGACCTTGGGCAAGTACTTAAGCTCTCTATGCTTTTTTTTCTTCCACTTTAAAATGAGCATAGCACCTACTTTGCAGAGATGGTGTGAGGATTTTCTAAACTATGCCCAGTAAAGAGCATCACACAATGCCTGCCACATAGCGGGTACTCAATAAACACCACCAATTTAAAGCCTAGGGGGAAATCAGAGCTAGAATTTAAACTGAAAGAGATCATAGTGGAGATCATTTGTCTTTCTCAATGGTTCTGGTATTTTGAATCCAATATGCTCACCAGATGCCATGAAGAATACACTTATTCATTCAACACATATTGAGTGCCTGTTGAGTACCACGTGAGGAAAACAGGCCCATTCCCGTCATTCTTATGGAGCTCACCGTCTAGTAGGAGAGTACAGGCAGTGTGTGTAATTACAAACTTTAATGAGTGCCACCAAAGAAAAGAGGCCAGGGGAGAGTGTACCACAGTGCGGGCACTGCCAGCCTCACAGTGCACTGGAATACCTCTTTAGTATTTCTTTCTTCCCTTTTTTTTTTTTTTTTTAAGATTTTATTTATTTACTCATGAGAGACAGAGAGAGAGAGAGAGAGAGAGAGGCAGAAACATAGGCAGAGGGAGAAGCAGGCTGCCTGCGGGGAGCCTGATGTGGGACTGGATCCCAGGACCCCGGGATCACGCCCTGAGCCAAAGGCAGATGCTCAACCACTGAGCCACCCAGGTGCCCCCCCACCCCATAACACTTTAGCATTTCTAACTCAGCTCCATTATTGCCTATGCTTAAGAGGAAGGGAATAGCAGTCCCTGATGTCTTTCATTCATTTCCCCTTTATTCATTATTCATTAGCAAACGTTTGCCTGATGCCCTTTAGGATTAGGCTGCTGTCCTGGGCTCCAAGGACTCACACACACAAGAGTAAGACATGCTTCTCCTGCTGGAGGGTTTACGACAACGTAGAGGATGAGACCAGGATGCATGCACAGTGATAGCACCTCTTCCTGCTGGGACTGCTCCATGAAAAGGATCATGAAACTTTGATGAGTCCATGTGAGAGGCAGCTAATCACTATTTCCGCTGACCCAGATTTAGCAACAGGATGATGCCGCAGGGACTGAAGGTACAAACCTGCTGCTTTGTTTGAAAGGGACCAACAGACGTGGTGGGGGGCCCTTCTCCTCAGGGCCCAAGGGAGAAGTTAAAGCCCCCTGAGGAGGAGGTGGTGGAGCAATGCAAGACCCACCATCAGTCCCCTCTCTGAAGCCAGATGGTGCTCGCCAGAGACTTCCAGAGGAAACTGAGTGTGAACAAGCAGCAGTGCTGCTGTGGAGATATGTAACATGTCTTGGAAAATAACAACTGTTTCAGAAAATTGGAAAGGCATTAACATGCTGAGAAGCCAATCCTGATGCAGGAACCAGGACCTTGCTTGGCAGTCACAGGGACTAACAGATTTGCCCTTCTCTTGGGTCTCAGCCCAGCCCAGGCAAAGGCATCGACTGGCCAAGCTATAGAGTTAATGCCACCTATATGTTCCATTTTCGTCCTTACTGAGGTTTTCAGTTGCACCTACTGAGTGCATCTGAGTGCTAGGCACAACGATCAGCCCTATGGGTAGATATGGGTTACATTGGTTTTTCAATGCCCTCAATTCCTTTGGATACCTCTTCCTCACCACTGCCCTCCCCCCCCCAATCATGTGATGCCATGGAGCTATCCATCACAGGTTCATACCTTCCTAGTTGGGACATGGCCAGGACATTCAGGATCCATCATTCTATTCCTTTCTCTGGTGGCCAAGATTGGTCTTGGAGTGGTCATGTAACCCAATCTGGACTGGTTGCAGACTTTTTCTGCAGATGTGATAGCGTTGTGGTGAACTACTATACTGAACCACGTATCCTAAAATTTCCTTTCCAGTATGTTTTCAGACAGGTCAGGCTATAAGAGACATTCTTTTGAGAGATGTGAAGGACAGAAGGGAAGCAGTAGCCATTTTGTAGCATATACATGCCTTCTCCCTGTTATTCACTCAAACACTAATTTGGGTGCTGCTATAAAGGGATTTTGCAGATGTAATTAAAGCCCCTGATCTGTTGACTTTAGGTTGAGGACACTATCCTGAGTTGGCCTAATTTAATCAGTTGGGAGTCCTTAAAAAAAGGTTTAGGCCTTCCCTGGACAATGGCTTGTACTCATGCCTGTTGCATCCAGCCCGCTTCTGAATTTCCACTCTAAGGGTCTGCTCTCTGGATTTCTTATGTGCTTAGCCAGCCAATTCCTCATGATAAATCTCAAGGGGTGTGTGTGTGTGTGTGTGTGTGTCTGTGTGTGTGTGTGTACTAATGATTCTGCTCCCCTGGTTGAACTCTGACCAGTACAACAAAAGACAGGGTTTTATGTTTGGATTATTATTGTGCTCTGCTAGTTGTTCCAAGCATCTATTTCCTTCTCCTGTTATACTAGGACTTGTGATTTTTTAGCTAGGCTCACTGCCACCCTGAGTTTCAAAAGTCAAAAGGTAGATATTGATGCAAGAAAAGTAAGACAAATAGCCACAGAAACATTTGTACACTGATATTTATAGCAGTTTTTTTTAAATATGGCTAAGAACTAGAAAAAACAAAATTGTGCATCAAGTTGTAAATGAATAAATGGATCATGTACATCCATATAATGGGATATTACCCAGTAATAAAAAGGAAAAATAACCATTCCACAAAGCAACATGGATGAATCTCAAAAGCATTCGAAAGCTAAGTGAAAGAAACCAGTCACAAAGGCCACATATTTGCAAATCATATATCTGATAAGAAAACTTGCAAATCATATATCTGATAAGAAAACTGCATCCAGAATATCTACATAACTCTTACTATGCAAAAATAAAGACATGTAACCTAATGGAAAAGTAGGTCCAATAAAATCTGAAGATGATCAACAGCAATAGTCATTAGAAAATGCAACTTAAAGCCACAATGAGATATTATTTGTAGCCCCACTAGGATGGCTAAAATTAACAACAACAACAACAACAACAAAAAGACAGACAATAACAGGTGTTGGCAAGGATGCTGAGATCCTGAGAATGGAACTTCTGGGAGATGAATACCTTTATGAGATCTTTTATACTTCAGAAGAGGAGCCACTCTGGAGAAGTCCACAGGCAGCTGCTTTAGGTGCTGCTAAGTGGTAAAGGAGGATGAACTGACCAGGTCGTCAATGCCCCCATAATAGCCCCACTGGCTGCACCACACCACCGTGACTTGCAGGCTTGGGTAGAGAGGTAGGGAGAAGAGCTTGAAGGAGTCATAGGAGTGAGGCAGGCTCTTTAGGAAGACCTGGATGTATTTCTGGGTACAAAAGACTTCCCCAGGGAGTGCAGTGCAGTGGGAAGAGGCCAAGAGCCCAGGAGGATGGGGTGGGCGATGAGGATGAGGGCCTATGGTCCTTTCCCTGAGCTACAACCCTTTCTCCTCTTTCTCCAGTTAAAATGAATAACAGGCATCTTTGCTCAGGATATTAGAAAACTTAGTTTCTCAGGCTAAGAGCCCTTTGGGATGATAGTAATAATTGTAACTGGTTTATTGGGGGTATAACTCATTGGATGGAAGCATGAAATAGTTTTATTCTTTCCAATAACTGGTCCTTGATAAAGTCCGTGTTGAACTCTCCTTTCTAACTAAAGATAAGGTGCCCTCATCACACCAATCTGACCACATCCCATTAGTTTCCATCACTTTTGGCTACTAAAACAGTTCCATATTGGCATTTAAAGCTTAGTTTTTATGATTAAAATGTCCTCTTTCTTGAACTAGGGCTATCACTGCTTTGAGAGGAGGAGGCAGTGTGATCTGGCTCTGAGACTCCTTCCAGTAAGAGCTGGCTTCCAGACTGTTGTGCAGGAAGGAGGTAGAGTCTCCCTAGGTGACTGTCATGGTGGCATGTGCCCCTGGCCTTGCATGGCTCAGTCTGGTTCCATCTGCTCTGCAGGCAGCCTCATCTGAGGTGGTTACCTCCACATAGGCAGTGTGGGGGTTCTTGGAGAAATATTCAGAAAATCTCCATCCCTGAAAATAGTTCAGCTCCACCAGCAATGCCTATCTCCAGCGCCCCCCCTCCAGATGTGGTGATTCGTTGTCCTTGAAATGTCCCTGGTTCTCAAGCCTTTAATAAACATTGTGCTCCTTCCTGGCCATAGAAACCACTGGGCTCCTCTTCCATAACCTACAACAGCCATGAATGTTCACTTCATAGCCCAGGTTGGGATTCCTAAGGAGCAGTGGTGTCAGATAAAATATGCCCAATATATTAGAAAATTATTCATCGTTCTTCTGAAATTCAAATTTACCTGGGCATCCCCGTAGCTTTATTTGCTAAATCTGGCAACTGCAATAGAAGCAAACTCTGAGGTGGAGATTTGCATGCAGAAAGTTCATGGGGGAGTGCTCTGGGGATTGATGCCTGTGGGGGAGCAAAGCCAGCAGAAGTGGGCAGAGAAAAAGTTGAACTGAGATGCAGTCACAACAAAGACCTCAACCCACCCTCCAGGGAGCTCTGGAGCTGGGTAGATCCTTCAAAATTGCCGCACATTGAGGGAAGGGTGGCTGGGGCTTTACACCCCCCAAATGAGCCATCACTGGATGTGGGCCGAGCCTGGAAGGTGTCACCTTGGGCAGGGCAGTGCTCTTCAGCAAGGTCAAATGTGGCATGAGAGGTTCAGCCGAGAGCTGTAAGCCCCCAGCCAGTCCAGCACGTAGAAGCCACCCCTGCTGTCAGGAGGAAACCAGGCGCCGTAGCAACTCACTGCACAGAGGTTTCAGCTCCCTCAAAGGGCACCTACACCTCGCGGCAGAAGAATTCGGGTTCTCACGGGGGCAAAGGGCAAGAAGCCGCAGGAAGAAAAACCGCGCTGCGCGGACGGGCTAGTCTGTGAGGCGGCCCAGGCCCTTCCCAGGCGCACCAGGGATGTAGACGCGCACAACTGGGTTTAAGCGCGTAACGTGTCTGCACAGTTTGACGACCTCTGCAGATTTCCCGGGGGGCTCCGTCAGACTCCTTTGCCGTTAACGGGGGTGCGCCGGGGCTCGGGAGCTGGAAGCGGGGCGCTGACCCCCGACGCCCGGGCGCCCCCGCCGGCTTCAGCTACGGTCTCCCAGGCCCCCCCTCCCCCTCGCTCCTGGGATGCCCCGCTCCGCTGCCTGCACCCTGCGGCCTCGGCAGCCCCAGCCTGGCCGCACCCGGCCTCGTCATCACCCCACGGCCCTCGCAGGCGGCCGCGCCTCAGCCTTTCGGACCCCTTTACCTGGGACCCACGCACCCACCTAGGGCGTCGCACTGGGGGGCTGCTGGGGCAACGCCCGCAAGACTGCGGTGCAGAGTCAGAGAGGACCCCCGCCCCCCCCGGGGTTGGCTGTCCTTCCAAAGCCACCCGGTGGCCCTGGTCTCCGGACAGCTCCCCCTCACTCCTCCAAGTTCCAGTTCCTCCTGCCAGCCCCTCCTCCTCCTCCCGGCAGGTGAGCCCCCAGCTCACGCACACTCTGCGTTCTCGCCTGTCCCCCCTGGCCTCAGATGAGGATGCGGCCCTCCCGGTCGGAGAGTCCTCCTTCCATCTGGACTCGCAGTCCTCCCTCTTCCCATATCTTCAGTCTCCTGCTACAGTGGTTTCCTCTCTTACCAAATCACTTCCTTTCTGCTGGCTCTGTCTAGTCTCATGTATAAACGTACTTAAGATCCTACACGACTTTAAAAGAAATTACCCACTGCCCCTAAACCTCCAAGAAGTATCACCAGGTCCTTGTCCTGTTGGCACTCAAATTACCGTAGAATAAGCTATGGGTAAACTTCCACTGCCACATGCTCCACTTACAATTCAAGCCTCAGAAACATGCCACCTGGGCAGCCCCGGTGGCTCAGCAGTTTAGCGCTGCCTTCAGCCCAGGGTGTGATCCTGGAGAGCCGGGATCAAGTCCCATGTCAGATTCCCTGCATGGAACCTGCTTCTGTCTGTCTCTCTGCCTCTCTCTCTATGTGTCTTTCATGAATAAATAAAATCTTAAAAACAAAACAAAACAAAACAAAAAGAATGTGAAGTATTAAAAAAAAAAAAGAAGAAGAAAAGAAAAGAAACATGCCACCTGCTCCAACCCCTTCCCTGCAATGCCTACCTACATTGTGACCCATTTCAATCTTACTAGACCTCACTCCAGTTCTTGGTTCTGTTGACGGTTTTCTCCTTGAAACTCTTCTCAGGCTGCTCTTCCTCAGCTTCCCGTGGGCGTCTGATACCTTGGTGTTGTAAGGGTTCTCTTCTCGATCGTTCTCTTCTCTCTCGTCCTCGTTGCTTCTCTCTCTGGTCATGCTCAAGTGGTTTAATCCCTTCTGAGCAGGCCCATGACTCCCAAAGCATTATCTTCCCCAGCCAGCCATCTCCTGGGGGCTCCAACCAGATCTGAAGCTGCCTCCTAGGCTCTTCCCTGAATTTCCTGGGTGGAAAGAGGGAATCCTCAACCCTTCACAGCTAAACCCACAGAGTTTCTCTAGACAGGTCTGCATGCTAAGTGCACGTACCTCTTTCTACCAATAGGTTTATAACCAGAAACCTAAGAAATATATTTGATTCTTCCTTCTTTCTCCTTCTGTATCCAGTCTGGAAAGAAAATGAGTATACAAGACACTTGGCAACCACCTCTGAGGGCAAACAAGATTAAACTTTGAGTTTCTTAGGCAGTATTCTTATGAGTTTGCATCTGAGCACTCATTAGCAAGATTTGTTCATTCCTTTATTCTTTCCCTCACCTGTTTATTCAGCCACAAACCAGAGCTGAGTGTCTTCCAGGGCCAGTACTGTGCTCGGCATGGTCCAGAGTGGGGGATGAGAAGTGACTGCTAATGGGTACATGGTTTCTTTTCAGAGTAATGAAAAAAAATTACTTTTTTTAATTTTTAAAAAATTTAATGAGAGACACAGAGAGGCAGAGACATAGACAGAGAAAGAAGCAGGCTCCCCAAGAGGAGCCTGATGTGGAACTCGATCTCAGGACTCCAGGATCACACCCTGAGCCGGAGCAGATGCTCAACCACTGAGCAACCCAGGCATCCCATGAAAAATATTTTAAAATTAGATTGTAATGATGCTTGCACAAACCTGTGCATTTCATAGAAAACATTGAGTTGTATATGTGTGGATCATACCTCAATTTTTAAATTAGCTTCTTGTCTTCTAATGTTTGAGTTGTAAGAGTTACTTGTATATTCTGAATGTAAGTTCCTTATCAGATATGTGATTTGATGATACCTTCTCTCATTCTATAGGCTGTCTTTTTACTTTCTTGATGATATCATTTGCAGCTCCAAATGTTTCTTTGATGTAGTTTTAAGTTATCCATCTATCTGTTTGTTTATTTATTTATTGTCACTTATGCTTGTGATGCCATGTCTAGAAAACTATTACCTAATCCAGGGTCATGAAGACTTACTCCTAAGTTTTCTTTTAAGTGTTCTATAGTTGTAGCTGCTTTTCCACTGAGGTCTGTGATTTCATTTATTATGTGAGGTAGGGATCCGATTTTATTCTTTTCCTCATTGAATTGTCTTGGCATCCTTGCTGAAAATTGATTTACTGTAAATGTATTAATTTATTTCTGGACTATCAATTATATTCCATTATTCTCTATATCTATCCTTATGCTAGTACCACATAGTCTTGATTACTCTTTGTTACGAGTCTTAAAGTAGGGAAGCATGAGTCTCACAAGTTCTTTCTTATTTTTCAAGGTCATTTTGACTATTCTGGGTAGCTTGAACTTTCATATAAATTTTAGGATCAGCTTGTCACTTTCTGTAAAGAAGCCAACAGCTCCTAGAAGATAACAGTAGAAAACCTACATGACCTTGGGTATGGTAATAACTTTCTAGATACAACACCAAAGGCATGAAGTATATAATTGGTAAACTGAACTTCATTAAAACTAAACACTTCTGGGTAGCCTGGGGGGGGGGGGGGTTCAGCAGTTTAGCACCGCTTTCAGCCCAGGGTGTGATCCTGGAGAGCTGGGATAGAGTTCCACTTTGGGCTCCCTGCATGGAGCCTGCTTCTCCCTCTGCCTGTGTCTCTGCCTCTCTCTCTCTCTCTCTTTCTCTGTCTCTCATTAATAAATAAATGAAAAATCTTAAAAAAAAACCAACTAAACACTTCTGCTTTGTGAAAGACAGTGTTAAGAGAATGAGAAGACGAGCACAAACTGGGAGAAAATATTTGCAAAGAACACATCTGATAAAGGACTGTCACCCAAAATACACAAAGAACTCCTAAAACTCAACAATAAACAAAAATAACTCAATTAAAAAATGAGTCACAAACCTTAAGAGATGCCTTACCAAAGTAGATACACAGATGGCAAATAAACGTAGGAAAGGATGTTCCACTTCCTTTCAATGTCCTCAGGGAAATACAAATTAAAACAATAGTGAAATATCACTATACATCTATTAGAGTGGTCATAATATGGAACGCTGACAACACCAAATGCTGGCAAATATGTGAAGCAACAGGAACTCTAAATTGTCGCTGGTGTGAATGCAAAATGGTACAGAAATTTGGAAGACAGTTTGGCAATTTCTTACAACTAAACATACTCCTGTCGTACAATCCAGCAATTGCACTCTCGGTATGTACCCAAAGGAGTTGAAAATTTACATCTATACAAAAATGTGCAGAAGGATGTTTATAGCAGCTTTCTAATAATTGCCAAAACGTGGAAGCAACCAAAAAATATCCTTCAGTAGATGAACAGATAAATAAAATGTGGTACATTTAGACAGTGCAGTATTATTCAGTGCTAAAAAGAAATGAGCTGTCAAGCCATGAAGACTTGGAGGAACTTCAAATACATATCACTAAGTGAAAGTAGCCAATCTGAAAAGGTTACATACTATATGATTCCATCTATATGAAATTCTGAAAAAGGCAAAGCATGGAGACAGTAAAAAGCTCAGTGGTAGGGAGTAGAGGTGGGAAGTCATGAATAGGTAGAGTACAGGATTTTTAGGGCAGAGGAAACATTCTCTATGATAGTATAATAGTACATACATATTATTATACATCTGTCCAAACCATAGGATGTATAATGCCAAGACTGCACTATAGTGTAAACTATGGATTTTGAGTGATTATGATGTGTCATTGTAGGTTTGTCAGTTGTAGCAAATGTACCACTCTGGTGAGAGATGTTGACAATGGGGGAGGCTATGTGCATGCAGGGCAGGGAATGTATGGAAAATCTATGTACCTTCCCTTCAATTTTGCTGTGTACCCAAAACTGCTCTAATTTTTTTTTTTTTTTTTTTGTAAAAAGAAAAAAAAAAAGAAGAAGAAGAAGGAAAAGAAGCCATGAGGAATTTGGTAGGTATTGTATTACAGCTGTAAATAAATTTTGGGAGTACTATTGTCGTAATAATATCAAACCTTATAATTCACGAATGTCTTTCCATTTATTTAGATCTTTAATTCCTTTCAACAATGTTTTGCAGTTTTCAGTATACATGTGTTGTATTATTTTGCTAAATTTATACTTAAGTATTGTTAAACTTATATTTAAGTATGCTATTTTTTTTAAGATTTTATTTATTTATTCATGAGAGAGACACACAGAGAGAGAGGCAGAGACACAGGCAGAGGGAGAAGCAGGCTCCACACAGAGAGCCTGATGTGGGACTCGATCCAGGGTCTCCAGGATCATGCCCTGGGCTGCAGGCGGCGCTAAACCGCTGTGCCACCGGGGCTGCCCAAGTATGCTATTATTGTAAATGAAGTTGCTGTCTTAACTTTATTTTCAAATTGTTCATTACTGGTGTATAGGAATGCAACTGATTTTTGTACATTGAGTATTTTTAAAAGATTTTATTTATTTGCTTGGCAGAGAGAGAGGGACTGAGAAAGAGGGCACAAGCAGGGGGAGTGGCAGGCAGAAGGAGAGGGAGAAGCAGGTTCCCTGCTGAGCAGAGAGCCTGACTTGGGGCTTGATCCCAGGACCCTGGGATCATGACCCAAACCAAAGGCAGATGCTCAACCAACTGAGCCACCCAGGTGCCCCACACTGAGTGTTTTTATAATGAAGGAGTGTTGGATTTTGTCAAATGTTTTGTCTGTCTATCGAAATGATCATGTGTTTTCTGTTCTTTATTCTATTAATATGATTTACTACATAGATTTTTTTTTTATATGCTGAGCCAACTTTCCATTGCCAGAATAAATTCCACTTGGTCATGGTATATAATCCTGTATACATGTTGCTGGATTTAGTTTACTAGTACTTTGTTAGGGTTTTTGCATCTGTATGGAAAAGGGATATTGGTCTGAGTTGGTTTTCTTTTTGACTTATGATGTCTTTGGCTAGATGTGGTATCAGGGTAATTCTGTGACATTCTTGCCAAAAATGCATAACTGGAACTCAATATGAGCATATCAGACATACCTAAATTAAGAATGACTCTGCAAATCAACTGGCTAGCACTCTTCAAAAGTCTGAAGGCCGTGAAAGAAAAGGGAAGCCAGAAAAAAATGGGCTATACTAAAGGCAACTAAGTAGACATGACAAGTAAATGTAAGATGTACTACTAGATGAGAGACTGGAACACACAAATGACATCAGTGGGACAATTATTGAAACTTGATGTAGGCATGTAGATTAGATAATAACATTGGATCAATGTTATTTTCCTGACTTTGGTAACTGTACTATTTCCTGTAAAATGTTAACATTTGGGGAATTCTTTTATTAGTTTCCCAACTTTCTTATGTCTGAAATTATTACAAAATGAGGAGTTAAAGATTACCCCCCAAATTTGTAAGTGTATGTGTATGAGATGCCATTGGTTCAATGAGGTGGAGAATGTTTGAGAGCCAGGGAAGCATGAACACCAAGGCTTGGTGTCTAGTATTTCCGCACCTGTAAGTGGCTGAGTGTTTCTGGAACCCAGAGTGTGAGAAAGGGGATGGGACCAGTGGCAGAGAGGATATCCTGAAGGCTAAGGGAAGTCATGAGTCTCTGGACAGAGATGCAATCAGATGAGCTTTTTGACAGATGATTTGACCAGCAGGGATGGATAGGTAATAATGTAGGAGACAAGGGGGAAGCAAAAGCGAGGAAGCGATAGAAATGGAAAAAAATACAAAGATTCTTTGTGAACTTGCCCAATGGCATTATAGTCTCCATGGTTTTATTGTAGATTTTTTTTAAAAAGATCTAATATTGGAAGGGCACCTGGTTGGCTCAGTCGGTTAAGCATCTGATTCTTGATTTAAGCTCAGGTCATGATCTTAGGATCTTGATCTTAAGATTGAGCCCCAAATTGAGCTCCACACTTAGCATGGAATCTGCTTGTCCTTCTCCCTCCTCCTGCTTGCATGCTCACTTTCTCTCTGTTTCAAATAAATTAAATCTTTTCAAAAATTTAAAACAAAAAAATTTTTATTAAAAAAATCTAATATTGGAAAGAAAGAAAAGCTAGAATGATGTCTGTATCTACAACAATAACAGTCTTCAACCCCCAATTTGATCTCAGAGAACCGAGGAATGTGCTTAGGTGGGAATTAAAATGAAATGTGGACCTTAAATGAAGGGAGGGCAAAGAGGAGTTTCTTCATCATGCTAAAGAGACCTGGCTAAAGGGTCTGGAGATCCAATCTTTAAGAGGTATAGTTTCTTTCTTTGGGGTTGGAGGATTCCCACACTGGCCTCCAGGAGAGACGAGAAAATTTCTGTCAATGGAAAGTTGAAGCAAACTGCATGATGACTTTGAGGAAAACAATTTTGACCAGAGAGCTAAGAAGCTAAAAGGGAATGACAATCTGTAATGGGAAGTGGGGACAGGGAGGAAGAGAAGAAGCGGGGTGGCTGTCACCTTTCCAGCCAGTTCCTTAGAGTTGTAGGGACACCAGCCACTTTATCGGGGTCTCTGGTATACTTGCAAAAAGGGAGGGGAAGGTTGAAATAAGCTCACATACATTCTGCCATATTAGAAATGTTTACATCCGAGAATTATTTTTTTCACCAGCGTTATTCCAAGGTTGTATTAGATGACATTGACAAGTTGGCAGCAGTGAGTTGTGGGGTAAACTGGATGCTAATATGGGACCTTTTTTTTTTTTTTTTCCCTCTGGGGGGAAAATAAAAGAACTGGCAAAAGGAAGGCAGTTCTAAAAAGAGGATTTCCACAGGTTGGCAGTTACGGATTCTAGCCCCTGGCCAGGGGAGGTGGGGAGGCGGGGGCCAGTGTGACCCTGAGGCCAATCAATCCACTTGGGTCATAAGGAATTGGTAGCTGGCAGCCCAGTGATCACACCTTGACTCTATTGAATCCTTTTTGGTACAGAATGTTCTAGGAAACCCTGCAGTCAAGTACTGAGTGATGAGGACATGATCCAGGTGCAGGGCACAGGCAGGAGGCAGTGAGAGCCTACACGGCTTGGTGGGTGGAGCCCCTGCACCTGACTTTTGATTGAGTGGTGGGTAAGTGAGACTCAAAGGGCATGATCAGTGGTACCAAATCCTTCTGCCAGGAGACATGGAGACTAAAAGATATCCAACAGATGTCTTACTGAGCAGTGCTTGAAGACTGTATAGGGTTCCTGTGGCTGCTATAACAAACTGCCACAAACTTGGTGCCTTAAAACAACACACATTGATTTTCTTATAGTTCTGGAGGTCAGAGGTCCAAAATCAGTCTCTTTGCAGTAGAGGCAAAGTGTCAGCAGGGCTGGGTCCTCTGGAGGCACTAGCAGGGAAATCTCTCGCTTGCCTCTTGCAGTTTCTAGAGGCTGCTCATGTTACATGGCTAGTGATGAAATTGGCCACTCTGGTGTTGGCTTCCACTATCACAGTGCCTTTTCCTCTTCTGTGTCAAATTTCTTTCTGTCCAGCTTTTATAAAGATACTGGTGCTTTTAGGGTCCATCCAGATAATCCAGAATAACCTAACCTCCCAATCCCAAGATCTTTAACTGAATCACGTCTTCAAAGTCCCCTTTGCCATGTGAGGTCACATCCACCAATTCCAGGGATTAGGATGTGAATGTCTTTGGGGGCCATTACTCAGCTTCCCACAAAGATCTTGGTGAGAACAGTTTCCTCACAGCAGAGGAAACAGGGGTGTAGCAGCAGAATGTAGAGGGCCGATATTGCCTGGGACCCTGGCTGGATGACTCATTTGAGACTGTGTGGGAGATATAGAGGTGGGAAAAGCCAACACCTGGGAATGGACTAAAGAATAGGAGTCTGCAGGGGAGAGGAGAAATTAGAAGTCACAAAAGATGACTCTTGATTTTTGGTTCAGGTTATGATCTCAGGGTCCTGGGATTGAGCCCTGCATGGAGCCCTACTCCCATGTCCAGCCCCACCTCAGGCTCCGCACTAGGTGGGGAGTCTGAGGATTGTCTTTCTTCTTCTCCCTCGGCTCCTCCCCTTCCTTATGAGTGCGCTCTCTCTCTCTCAAATAAATAAATAAATCTTAAAAAAAAAACAAAAAACAAAACAGAGGAGTCACAAAAGGCAGAGGAGAATAGGAGAGAATACGTTGGGAAGTTTGGTGAGGAGAGAGATTCTAGAAAGGAGAGGTCAACATCAGCAAGCACCACGGAGAGGACAAGAGATGGATGGTAAAGTCTCCTCTACCTTGGCAATCAGAGGTTATCGTTGCCGGGGCAGGGGCAGTTGCAGGGTCTGGTATAGGAGCTGAAGATGTGAAGACAGGGACATCGATTATTTTTGAAGAGCTTGATTAACATGAAAATAGGAGCAGGGGATCCCTGGATGGCTCAGTGGTTCAGCGCCTGCCTTTGGCCCAGGGCGTGATCCTGGAGCCCCGGGATTGAGTCCTGCATCAGGCTCCCTGCATGGAGCCTGCTTCCCCCTCTGCCTGTGTCTCTGCCTCTCTCTCTCTGTGTCTCTCATGAATGAATGAATGAAATCTTTTAAAAAAAAGACAAAATAAAATGGGAGCAAAAACCACAGTCTGGGGATAAGGATGAAGACCTCCAGACTGTTGGGAATGTAGGCAACACCAAAGCATGTGAGAACACTGCCCACCCTCTCCAGCCTTCTGAGCTAACAAAGACATTGATGGATAAGTTATGGTTCTGAATGACTCTACCCTAACCGTGAAGATACTCACTTGAGGATTGGGTGTAAGTCAGAATGAAGGAACGAATGGCATTAAGAGGAAGGAATGACATGAGGAACGAAGGAAGGAAGGACGGAAGGAAGTGAATGAAGGAAGGAAGGAGGCGGTGAGGGAGGGAGGGAGGGAGGAGAGGGAGAGTGAGGGAGGGAGGGAGGGATGCAGGCAGGAAGGAAGGAAGGAAAGGATATGAAGGAGGAGGAGGGAGGGAGGGGCTTTCTTCGTTCTTTTTTTCTTGGCGGATTTTTTTTCTTTTTATACGTTCCCTTTCCTTTCCTTCCTTCCTTCCTTCCTTCCTTCCTTCCTTCCTTCCTTCCTTCCTTCCTTCTTTCCTTCCTGAGATATTAGGAAACAGCACGTGTGCAAGCCTGACCCTCCAGAGACAGGATGAGATGATACTCTTTTCTCTGGGGAAAGAAGCTGTTAAGTCAGGAAAGAGCTATTTTGAGACTAAAAACTCATAGCCATGCCACTACATGGGCAAAACACCTTTCTTTCTCCTTCTGAACTACCTTTTCTTTTAATTGGCAAGGTCGTAGCAGATGTTTGAAATGCAACTTCACTCATTCATCTGGAGGAATCACAATAATTTGATGTTGCTGTCCTGGGTTCAGCTTTCAGTGTGCCTTTTAAAAACTAAAACAACTCTCATTTTTGTTTGTTTGTTTGTTTGTTTTTGTTTTTTAGTTTTAGTTTTACAGTCCTTTCTCTTTTTCCCCAAGGCTCATCTCTCTGGTTCTTGGAAAGGTCTTCCATGGGTTATGGTGGTTTGTATTGTACCTTTCTCCTGCTTCTTTGCTCTCTACTCCTTTCACCTCAGCCCCTCCCACCCACACTCCTGCCACCTTGCTGCCTTCTATTGTCTCCCATTTGGATAGAGAGAAGCTGCTCCCTGGTATCTGAAACAGTCTTCTGAGCCAAAGCTCAAAACACCCCAGGAGGGCTCTAGAGTCCCTGCCTGCACTGCACAGGGGTAGGGAAGCCCTAGGCCAGCCAGGGCTCATACCCAACACAGACAAGGTGACAATCCTCAACTGCCCAGAGGCTGCAGAATCCCAGAAACACATTTGGGTCTGTCTTGGTGAAAGAAAATGATACTCCTGCGGCAGGTGGTACTGTTTTGGGGAACGTTTTAATGTGCAATTTAGAGTGCACATTTTACACACAGCTCAGACAGAAATAATCAGGTTAATGTGTGTCTGCACTGTCATGTGGTCAGGCTGTAGGTGAGAGCAGATTTACACAGTGAAATCAAAAGGAAATAGCAGGAGCCGTCTTCTGCTACATTCCATGTCAATAAATGGTCACGCGATGGAGGGCTCCCAACATGACTCTCTGCTCCCTTTTATTCCTTCCCAGAAAGTTCTTGAGTTTGAAAGAAAATTAGTTTCCAAGGTGCTTGAGTGCATTTGATAAATACGGATTTTTATTAACATGTAAACAAAAGCTACATAAACAGACGCCTGACAGCAAGGGAGACATAAGCTCAGTGTCGGGGAGACTTTCTTAAAATGAAGTGTAAGGAAATGTATAGGAATTCCTGAGCAGATGTTTTGATTCAAGAAGACATCCTGCTTCTCTGATGTCTGCTACAGAAGATGGTCAAACCGAAGAGCTTAATTTCTGTGGCGTTGGGCACTGGTCATTGTGTGTTTTGTTCAGGGCAAAGGGGGTTGTTTTCTGGGGGGCTAAGATGTTAGGGGAACAACAGGCTAGACTGTCAGCACGTTTGTCAGAAAGTTCAACCTTCAAATGGAAGAATTGCATCGAGGGCTATTTTTTAAGCAAAAACTCCATTGGAAGTATCTGCCTGCAAACACATCAAGAAGTAGAAGTTCTCTCAGTCAAGCCATGATGCAGATCTGCCCACAGGGTAATATTCAAAATATGTGTGTGTCACTCTTTGGCTCCCTAAGGAAATGAATCAGTGCAGACTTTGCAAAAGCAGCTGTATTGAGGCTGCAAGTCACCTCGGCCACAGCCTTCAGAGTTGGAGAAAAGAACTTTCGAGATTAAAGGGTAGCATTTTCCCTCTGAAATGGAATAATTGTGATGTGGGATTTGCTCCCCCCCCCCCCAAGTTTTGAAGAAAAACAATGTTCTTCCTGCTGTGATGAATTTATTCGGGAGGTTTGAAAGCAAAGCTGAGTCCCGAGAGGAGGAGGACCCTGAGTCAAGAGGGTGAAGGCCAGGTTTTCAGCACATGTGTTCTCATTTATCAAGGGGCGGCGCTCGGTGTGAAGGGGGAAAATACCCAGGGTGAAAAGATTCAAGGGGATCAAATTATTTTTCCATTTGTCTCAGAAGGAAGGGAAGAGAGGGAATAAAAGAGGGAAGGAAAATCATTTCATTATGTGGTAATCAAATGCAATGTGGGCTGGTCAGCGAGTGGCGACTTTATTTTTCAGAGAAGCTCACTCTGGGGTGTCCCGAGCCTCCCATGGTGAGGCTGTGTCTGTGGAATTTGAAAACAGGAGGAGACAAGAACAGAAGTTGCAGGGATGTCTACACTTGTCATGTCTCACATGACCTGGTGGCTACAGTCCCTTCCTCGCCCCACCTGGATGAATCGGCTGGAGGCAGAAGAGGGAGAGGAAAGCGGCCAAGTTGCACACGGGCTGCAAGCGAGGCATTTCACATGCATTCTGTGCCCCCACTAAGCCTGCAGCGTGGATACTATTGGCCCTCGGGTCGAGCGGAGCGAACAGTTTCCGCAGCCTGTGGGCCCTGCTCCGAGTGCCACCGGAGGAAGGAGGGGACCGGCCGCTGTCCGAGTGGAGGTCTTTGCAGCGGCCCCACACGGTCATGTGAGCTGCAGGTTTGGAGGTCCGTTTGGCACCGCAAGACAAGGGCCCCACCAATCTGCCTCCACCTCTTAAGCCCTTTTAAGCAGGGAAATCAAAGGGTAAGTGAGTGCACTCACGGGGGAGTGAAGACGCGCACCGCAGGACTTGCAGGACTTAGCCCGAAGCTGTGCCTCCAGGACCTGTGGCGGGGGCAGAGTGGCGCCAGGGTCGGGCTCTCTAACTCACCTCGGTTACACGGGTAGGGAGGGCCGGGGTTCAGCACCCACGGGGGATGGGCCCGGGGTCCTGCCCGCCAGCTGGTCGGTTGCTTCGCCTGCTGAAGGACGCAGCTGTGGTGGGAAAAGCCTGGGTCCTGAAGCTATTCAACCCTCCTGTTCCCACACCCTTATCACCCCAACATAGAGAAGGCCACCCCGCACCTCCCAAAGGCCTTTGTCTCAAGTCCTCCCACAGAGCGAGGGCCGCTCGTGAGATTCCTGATGGTGCATGACGTTCTGGATTGAGCTTCACCTTGCCCTGGCACGTGGGCCGGCGGCCTGTGCTCTGGACTCAGGCTCCCCAGGCTATGAGGAGGGAGGGATAGAGCCCCAAGCTGAGGCTGCTGCACAGTTTTGAAATGCAGGTCTCCCACTTTTCTTTTATGTTTAAATGTGGGCCTATTGTTTTCTTCAGATAATAATAAATAGAGTTAGGAATGAGGAAGACACATAGGGAAAGAGGAAGGAAGGGCAGGTGGCAGTCATGTCAAGTAAAATTCTCCAAACTCAGTTCCACGGGGGCATAGACACGGTTCTGTGGCAGTTGTATTTTTCTCTGTGAGAGTGAGAAGAGCAGATCAGACACCAGGAGGCCTCATGGTGGGGAGCAAGCACGGCCCCGCAGGCCAGTTCCAGCCTCTGCCAAGGGGCCAGCTCCGGTGATATGAGGAGTGGATGGGGCAGATTTTGAAAAGAAATCAAGAGCATCCTGAAATGCAATCTCCAAGGGACTGGGGAGATGAGATCCTTGGTGTGAAGGCTCAGGGCCTGTGGTCCTTCCTGATGTGTGGGAGCCCAGGCTCAGGACTCTGGTCACAAATGTAATTGCCCTGTCCCTTCTACCCAGCCAGTGCAGAGGAAGGTGACTTCTGTTCACAGGCCCACAATAGTCAGGAGGTGTCCCTGACCTGCAGCAAATGGCTCCAAACCACAGGTTTGTTTTGTCTAGAACTTTCTCCTTGAAGTAGCAGAAAGAAATGTTTGGAAAGAAGAGGCAATGAGAGTAACAGCTTGTGACCAAACTTAGGCACATGTCACAGCCAGTTAGACAAAGGGCACCTGGAAACCATGCAGTCAGGTTAGGGGTGATCCCTGCAGTCCTACTCACAGACAAAACAGCCCACCCCTGTTCAAAGACAGACTCTCTCCCAAGGACGACAGTGTGTGAACTGCCTAAGAATACAATGGGTCTCAGAAGAGTTAAGGTGCTCCAGGCCACAGGAAGATCAGGGTGCAGTAGAACATGTGCACCCCAGCATCAGGATGATGGAGCCCCACAATTCAGTTCCGTATGTGAAAAACATGGTAGATCGAAAAAGAGACAGGCCTGAGTACAAATCTATAGCCTCTGTCACCTTACTGGTTAGGTGACCTCCAGAATTTTAGCCAGTGGTTCCCCATCTATGAAGATAGAAATAGTAACCCCTGCCTCTGGGATTGATGTATGGATTAAATGAGACAGCATATACAATTACTTAAATAGTCATCACCTTGCAATTATTAATATCATTATGCAGATGGGAGTCAACTAAGGAAGATTCATAAAGGCAGCAGCCTTGCTCAGAGTCCGTCAGAGGAAGGTCTAGGATTTGAGCTCTAGGTCTACTGTGGTAGCAGCTTCCAAGATGGCGCCAATGATTCCTACCTCCCTGAGGTCACATCTTGCGTATTCTCCTCACGTGTTGTATCCCTAGGTACTGCAGAAGTTACAGTATGTCATAGGATTAGGTTGTAAGAGTTTGTGGCTCAGACTCAGTGGAATGTGGTGCCAGGAGAGGGTGGAGGAAACTGGGAGGTTCCTCAAAGGTGCAAAGTTTCAGTTATACAAGGTGAATAAATTCTGGAGATCTAACAAACAAGATGGTGATGATGGTTAACAGTATTACATTGTATGTTTGAAATTTGCTAAGAGAGTAGATCTTAGGTGTTCTCACCACACATATACATACAAGGTAACGATGTTGGATATTGTTATTCATTGTGGTGATTATTTTATAATATATCAGCATATCAATTTGCACACCTTAAATACGTACAGTTTTAATTTGTCAATCATCGTTTAATAAAGCTGGAAAAAAGAGTCTGTGGCTTCCATCTTGGCTCTGTCTTGGTCACTCGCTCTGGGGAGAAGCCAGTCCCCATGTCCTGAGGATGCTCAGGTGGCCCACAGAGGCCCACACGGTAGTGAGATGTTCATGTCCAGCAAGGAACTGAAGCCTGCCAGCAGGCATTTAGATAATTTTCATATTTTATTTTAGGCAGCCTCAGCCAATGTCTTGCCCAAAACCCAGCAGAGCTGCTCCTAATTTCTATCCTATAGAAACTGTGAGAGAATAAACTATAAAGTTTGGGGTAGTTCATAATATAGAAATAGATTAATACATCTGTCTTTACATTACATCATTCAATATTATTTTTCATTTATTATTTTTTTCATTGAACATTAAATGAGTACCTGATACATGCCAGGGTTTGAGCTAGGGGATCCAAAAAAGACAGAATCCCTAGAGGGCTTGCAGGCAGCATGAGTGGGAGTGAGAAAGGACAAAGGAAGACTTATTTATTTATTTATTTATTTATTTATTTATTTATTTATTTTTTATGATAATCACACAGAGAGGAGAGGCAGAGACATAGGCGGAGGGAGAAGCAGGCTCCATGCACCAGGAGCCCGACGTGGGATTCGATCCCGGGTCCCCAGGATCGTGCCCTGGGCCAAAGGCAGGCGCCAAGCTGCTGCGCCACCCAGGGATCCCAGGAAGACTTTTTTTAAAAAAAAAATCTTACTTATTTATTTGTGAGAGAGAAAGAAAAAACAGGAGCAGGGAAGAAGGGGCAGAGAGAGGAGCAGATTCCTCGCTAAGCAGGGAGGTCCATGTGGGGCTCTGTCCCAGGACACTGAGATCACGACCTGAGTCGAAGGCAGACGCTGAACCAACTGAACCACATAGATGCCCCAAAGGAAGACTTAAAAAGGCAACTGAAAGAAAGCCTAAAATGAGGAGTGGGTAATAGGTGTAGGGATGAAGGGCACTTCTGGAGAGAGGAAGCCAACTAAGGGGGTCGGGGGCAGAGTGACTCAGAGCCATTAGGTGTGAGTGTGAAGGTGAGGGAGGGGGAGAGAGGAGTCTGAAGAGATCTACTCTTGCACACCAAATATGTCAAATTACCAAGCCCCAGAGCTGCCTGGAACAACAGAAGCCAGCTGGAACCACAAGATGGTAATTCTCATCACATTTCTAAGAGATGAGCCGAGAACCACCGCACATAAAGGCTGTAATAGTGTCCTGGGGCAGCAGTAATAAAGTACCACAGACTTGGGGGGCTTTGCCATCTCGCAGTCTGGAAGCCACAAGTCTGAGATCAAGGCATCAGCAGGTTTCGTTGCTTCTGAGCGCCACGAGGGAGAATCTATTCCACGCCTCTTGCCAACTTCTGGTGGTTTGCTGGTGATCTTTGGTGTTCCTTGACTTGTAGAAACATCACTCTGATCTCTGCTTCCATCTTCACATTGTATTCTACCTGTATTTGTGGCCAAATTTCCTCTTTTTATGAGAACACCAGTGATACTGGATTAGGACCCATGTTAATGACCTCATCTTAACTGGATTACCTCTGTAAAGACTATTTCTTAAATAAGGTCACTAGGTTAGGACTTCAACATATCCTTTTTTGGGAATGGGGGAACACACAATTCAACCCATAACAGGGACACTGCAGAGTATAAGGATGAGTAGATGGAAGTCTTTTAGAATGACCCAGAAGTCCATGGATAATTACACAGTTCCCAGATGGCCTTTACAACTCACCCTGGGCGGTTAAGGAATCAGGAACTAAGCAATTGCACTGGTAGTAGGTTAAGAAGCCAACCTATTCTTTTCATGTTGGGGCAGGCAAGAAAACCACCCACCCTCAGCGCCATGGGTGTAGTGTTCTTCAGTAAGCAGGGAACTTAGTTTAGTAAAACTAGTTTGCTAAAGGAGATGTAACAAAATGCCAACAAAAGACTGTGTGACTTAAACGACAGAAATCTCTCTTCTCACAGTTCTAGAGGCTGGAAGTCCAAGATCAAGGTGTCGGCAGGGCTGGTTTCTCCTGGGGTCTCTCTCCTTGGCTTGCAAAAATCTCCCTTCTTACTGTGTCCTCACATAGCCTTTCTTTGGCAGAAACATACAACTAGTTCTACTCTTCTTGTAAGGACCAGTCCTGTTGGATTAAGGCTCACTAACAGCCTCATTTTAATTCAGTTATCTCTTTAAAGACCTTATCTCCAAATATGGATACATTCTCAGATGCTGGGGGTCAAGACTTGAGCCAATGAATTTTGGGCAGACACCATTCACACTATGATGAGCAGCTCTAGAGGAAGTCACTGTTCTGACATAGAGGAACAAGCCCTGTAGTTTTAAGTTTGGTCTTTAAGATGAGCAGATGAATAGCTTTCCCCTGAGGAGCTATAGAGCATCTCCCAGAGGGACCTGTCTTAATCCAGTCCATCCTCAAATATCTCCTCACCTTTTAAAGTCCTATCCCACCCAGGCCCCTCACCTTTTGGTGTGTGGATCCCGTCTCTTCTCTAAGGTTCTGCTTCAGGTCTGTGGGGATGGCTCTCAGAAGGCTGTTCTCCCCTCACCCCTCAGGGTGGAGTGGCTGCCGTTCCCCTAGGGCCAAGCAAAGAGAACTTCTGTTTTGACTCTTCATTTTCTCACATTTTCCCTTTAAGCATAGTCTGTCTTATATCTCTTTCTTATTTTTGTTTCTAACCCCCTCTGTTCCTCTTCAATGTAATTTTAAAGTGAAAACACATGGCCTCAAAACCAGGTCTCTCCATTTACTCAGCTGCACCTACTTATTCAATTTAAACTGGAAGGCTAGTTTACAAACTTTCAAAAATAAGTCTTGGGCCAGTGTGGAGAACTGTATAAACACAGGTCTAATTTCATTTCTACTTGTTTCGTGTTTTTTTTTTTTCCCCTCTCTCTCTTGCAAATGACCTTCCTAGTATAAAAGCCAGAACATATGCATGCACGCACACATACACACTTTTTCTTTCTGGAAGTTCCTCCTTGATTTCTAATTCTGTAACAAAATAAACAGGTCTTGAGCAGAAAAAGAGAGTTTTACAGAGATGATTTCCAGCAAACTGTCAATTAACATTAGTGACATCATTCAACACAATATCAGTTTAAAGGGTTTCAGGATAGAGTGTTTGTTAGAAAAATGACGGAGTAAGTGAATTCTGCTTTCTTTCCATGAAAGACACACATGCACTAGTTTGTCTAACTGCTAATCCTAATCCCTTTTCACTTTTGGAAGGAAAAGGAAGGCAGTTTTGGATAATAGGGCAAAGGATAGCATTTCTGGTAGTCCAGCTATTCAGATTTTGGTATAAGGGAACCACGATGAGAAAATTAACTAAACTTGAAATACTCTGGAAATAGATTCATGTTGTTTTATCCCAAAATGATCGATATTATAGCCATGTAAGTTCCCTGTTTGACCCTACCCAACCATACCATTTTGATTATACCCTTCTGAAACACATAGAATGATCAAAAAGAGTCATAGTGAAGTAGAGTGTATTATTTATCTCCCATTTGTGCAGCTCAGGATCACACATTTTTACATAATGTCTTAAGTGACCCTCACAAAGACCCTGTGAAAGAACTTTCTCCCAAGACTGCTTTAGCAGATAAGTGGTAGAAGATTCAAAACCCTATCCTGTAAAGGTAAAGGCAAAGTGTCTCAGGTGGGGGGTTATACAAGTCTGAGGTATTTTGTCATATTCTCCAGTGTCACAAATGACTCTCCGTAAAGCAATATTTTTATTATAGAATGAATAATGTCCTCCCAAAATTCAGATGTTACAGCCCTAACTCCCAGCACCTCAGAACTTTATTTGGGGATAGAATCTGTAAGTAGATAATGAAGTTAATGAGGTCATAAGAGTGCAGCCCTGATCCAATAGGACTGGTGTCCTTATAGGAATGGGAAGAGACAACAGAGATCTCCCCACCCCCACCCCACCTCTGAGTACAAAGAAAGGAAAGTCATGTGAAGACACAGCAAGAATGTAGCCATCTACAAGCTGGGAAGAGAGGCCTCACCAGAACGGATCCCCAAGGCTCCGTGATATTCCTTGATATTAGACTTCTAGGTTCCAGAACTTAAAAAAAAAAAAAAATTAATTTCTGTTGTTTAAACCACTTAATCTGTGGTATTTTGTTCTGGCAGCCTGAACAGCCTAACATGGTTTCATTCATGAATCTTGGTTGGAGGCTGCTTCCCTAGTTTTATCCCATTTAGAGAACCAAACTCTAGTCCTTAATAGTGCTATGAATTTCTCTCTAGGCAGGGGCACCTGGGTGGCTCAGTAGCTGAGCATCTACCTTCAGCCCAGGGGGTGATCCCGGGTCCTGGGATTGAGTCCCACATCCAGCTCCCCATGGAGAGCCTGCTTCTCCCTCTGCCTATGTCTCTGCCCCACCCCCTCTCTCTTTTTGTCTCATGAATAAATAAATAAAATCTTAAAAAAAAATTCTCTCTGGGCAGAGGCCCCTATGATAAAACCTGGAGAATTTCTTGAATTTAGGACTTCATGGAAGAAATCAATGATAGAGACCCATGCTTGGAAATGAGAGCCATGATCACACAATGTGAAAAGTACTATACAACAAACATAAAAAGTCATAAAATTAACTTCTATTTCTTGCCTGATTGAAAAACCAGTGAAACTCTTGGCACGTACGACTTAGGGAGTTACTCTGATGAGACTCAAGTGCAACTTCTCTTCACTCTCTATGAGGGTCCCCCACTCTTGTCCTGGTCCAGCCCATATCAGAATGGCTCACTTATATATCGGATGTTCTTTCCTTGCAGAAAAATTTGATTCATAGATGTGTTATTATTAGGGTTCTTTTTCAGGATATCATCTTACCAACAATATTTCTAAGGAAATTTCCACCTTACTATATTTTCTGCTAAATGCTTGAAACTGAGCATCCACTATTTCCTTCTCAGTCAGCCTGGCAATTCCTGTTCTTGCCATCTGATATCCTGCTTTACTTCATTGGGTCTTCAGCCCAAAAGCAACTCCTGATGGGAGTCTCTGAAAGCAGAACTCCTATCTGAGCCAAAGCCCTCCCTGTGTGATATAACTGCACATCCCTTCAGCTGCAGGCATTCTGAGATGTTTTTAAAAGCCATTGTGTGCCCGTTTGCTATAAGCCACCCCCTGATGAAGTCCAGAAAGATAGGTCTTCATTATTAATCCTGAATGCTTTCCAAACAGCTGCGGAAAATGTAAGCCAAGCCTACTGATGCTGAGTCATTGAGTGCTTTCCTTTCCCTAGTCCTGTAAGGACCTTCTCTTTGTGTACATGGTCTCAGTCTCTGGGTTTGGTAACAATCAGAAATAAAAACAAGCATGAGACGGTCATAGATAATACAATGGCAAGTACAACACTCAAGAAGCCTCTTGTGAGTTCGTTACATTTTTTTTTTTTTTTTTTTGCCTAAGTCAAACTTTCAATGTACAATAGATGGCAAGTGGAAGCCCAAACTTTGCCTTTTTTCAACTATCAGAGTGGAATTGGGGATATGGTGGAGTGTGATATAGTTTCAGTAACAGAGGTTGTGGAAAGAGAGATGATGCCCCCTGACAATTCTGAAGGCTCACTGATCCTGAGACAACTGTCCATCTGGGACCCATCACCTTTCCTCATTTGATCAGTCACAAAGTCCCAAGGATATAAATTTTGTATTTAAGCTATTTATTGGCTCACTTTCTTTTTATTTATTTATTATTTTTTTTTAAAAGAGGAAAACAAGAGCAAGCTTTAATGCTATTCCTGTTGTTGCTCTATGCACCCGCGAAGAGGAGGGCAGCTCTGTAGCCCAAGGTAAGGGATTAGGGATCTTCATACCTCCAGGCAGGAAATGGCCTCCGCAGATGAAGATTCAGATGAAGTGCCTGGTCTGGCCAGTGAAAGGAACTGAGTGGCCCTGAACAGCCTCTCAGAGGACAATACAAGGAGCCTAGATTGCTTTATTACTGTTATAGATTGACTTGTGCATACCCCACCTCCGGCCCTCCAATACAGTCATATTCCTACGTTGAAGTCCTAACCCGCCCAGTACTCAGAATGTGACTGTATTTGGAATTAGGGCCTTTAAAGAGATAATTAGGGTTAAGTGAGGCCATGAGGGTGGGTCCTAATCCAATGACTAGTGTCCTGATAAGAAAAGGAGATTAGGACACAGACTTGCACAAAAGGAAGACAACCATCTGTAAGAGGACTCAGAGGAAACCAACCCTACAGACACCTTGACCTCAGACTCCTAGCCTCCAGAACTGTGAGAAAATAAATTTCTGTTGTTTAAATCCCCTGGTGTGTGGTGCTTTAGCATGGCAGCCCTAGCAAATCAATACAACCACCAATCATTGCCCTATCCACTTAACAGGATACCTCATCCAGGACTTGATTTCTACCTTTATGTTAACCCCACATATTAGATATTACTATTGTTGTTGTTGTTTTATTCAATCAATGCCTGTTCACATTTACGCGTGTTTACTGTGTTCTGGCACAGGATTCTTTCTTGCATCTCATACTTTTCTCTCTGTGATTCTTTTTGTTCTGCTTGAAGAATTAAATTCCCTTATGAAAGTCTGTTATAATTATGTATTTGCTTATCTGAAAATGTCTTTATTTCATTCTCGAATGAGTTGTGCCTTGCACATATATTTCATTAGTTGTTTTCCTCCTAGTACTTAGAAAATGTTGTTCCATTGCTTTTCTTGTTGAGACGTCTACTTCCTGTCTGATTTTTATTGTCATGAAGGATGATATATCTTTTCTCTCTTGAGATCTTTTGTTTATGGCAATTCATTCCAGTTCCTCCTTTGGCAGATTCGCGTTTTTCATCAATTTTGAAAAATTCTCAATAGCTATCTCTTAGAAAATATTGTTTTCCTCTCATTCTTTGGAACTTCAACTGGCCATGTAGAACTTCTAATTCTACCTTACATCTTTCTATCTTGCATCATCCTAGTAGATTTCCTCAGATCTAAATTTCAGTTCATTAATTCTTTCTTCAGCTAAGTTGAATCTGCTGTATATACCCTATCCATTAAGCTTCCTATTTTACTAATTGCATTTTTTCTTTCCTTGAAGTTTGATTTTTTTTTTTTTTGAAACCAGTTTGGTCTTTTGGATAGCACATTTTTATGTTCATTCTCCTTTCCCCTTTTAGTGTTAAAAAAAATAACCATGAGCATTTCGGGATATAAAAATACATATTAAAAGATGTAGAACATATTAAACTATTTCAACCATTTTGATTTTGACAATTCAAATATCTGTAATATTTAGGAGTCTAATTCTACTGGTGATTGGTCCTTGTTTCTGGTGGGCATGTTCCCTTTGTGTGTGTGTGTGTGTGTGTGTGTGTGCTTAAATTCCATGCAAATTTAACCATAAGAAATTGCTTCAGATTGAGAGTCCATTTGTCCATTTCTCCAGGGGCAATTTGGTTTTATATTTTTGGTGTGCAGGGAAATACCAAACAAGGACCTCTTTGTATGTGTTTTTTTTTTTTTTTTTTTTTTAAGATTGATTATTTGTTTGAAAGGGGTAAGAGGAAAGGGAGAGGAAGAGAATCTCAGGCAGACTCCACACTGAGTGTAGAGCCCAACACAGGGCTCAATCTCACCACCTTGAGATCATAACCTGAGCTGAAGCCAAGAGTTAGATGCTCAACCAACTATGACACCCAGGTACCCCTAGAACCTCTTTGAATGGAAGCATCAGCTTGGGGCTTTCAGCATCACACAGGTAATGAGCTGGACTGTGATTATAAATTGCTCATGGAGACTTTTTTCCCTCTCTACACAGAGCCAAAGCAAGACAGAAAAGTTTCTTGGCTTTGTTTGTTTGTTTGTTTCCTGGTCATTTTAAGAATAGCCTTTCACTTAAAGAATAGAAATTCTGGGTTTATAGGGGTGAGTGCAGCTCTGTTCATGCTCTTTGCTTTGATTCATCCAAGCCTTAACCTTTTGTTCCCTATAGGCCCTTAAAAACTGGGGATTTGCAAATGACCTTTAGGTCATTTGAAGAATTTATGTTTCTGGATTCATGACTCAGCTTTGCTTTTGGCCTCTGGTGACCTCCCTTAGGTTTTTGTCAACTCCAATATTTTTAGATGTTTTGTAGTAGAATGGTTTTTAAATAGCTAAACCTCCATATTTCCAAAATAGAGTCTAAATGATTTGCTCTGATTTTTGCCAAAACTTTTACTTCTATTTGCTCTTTTGATTACGTACCTTTCTTTATAAAATAAAAGTATAATTTACCCAATTTTCCTAAAGGGTTACCCCAATATTCCTGTGCCAATAGTTCACATGCCTTTTCGTTTACTTACATACTTTTCTTCTCTAAACTTGTGCCAGTTTTCTCCTTAGAACTTTAGGTCTGGATTTCTCATTATACTATATGAGGAACAACTGGATCTCATTTCCAAACATTGGCCACTTCCTTACTTCCTTTTACATTATGAAGAAATCTGGCAAGGATAACGCAGCAACTATTTGCATTTTTCTTTGGCCTATCTATGGACCAAACATCAGTGCCATTATAAAATCTGGATTCTGGGATCCCTGGGTGGCGCAGCGGTTTGGCGCCTGCCTTTGGCCCAGGGCGTGATCCTGGAGACCCCGGATCGAATCCCACATCAGGCTCCCGGTGCATGGAGCCTGCTTCTCCCTCTGCCTGTGTCTCTGCCTCTCTCCCTCTGTGTGTCTACCATAAATGAATAAATAAAATCTTTAAAAAAAAAAAAAAAAAAAAAAAAAAAAAAAATAAAATCTGGATTCTACTTCCAAAAATCAATATAGATACTCATGATCTCTTGACTTTGTAGACAGTTGTTTGAAGTTTTCTGAAACAGGGATTTGGGGGCTTGTTTTTACCTCCCTCATTTTCAATTTATAAATAAGCGGTCTGGACTCACTTTTAGATGAACTGATTGTAGGCTCCCTTGTCAGATTAAGTGGGAATGTGGTATTCTATTAATTAATGGTAAGGTTTTTGTTGTTGAGGCCCATTTTATAAGCAATAGATGCTGTCCAAGGAAAACTGAGACTCCTGGTATAGAGGAACCGTTTATTTTTTCCAACACTAATTTGTTCTGCTTTAAGGGGCAGAGCTAGGCGTATGGTTAGATGTTTCAATGAGGTAGATTTTTTTTTTTTTTTTTTAATGATGAGAAGAGTAAGACAGCCTGATCTGTCCAGCCAAAGAGCCAGAGCTCTGTCTTCCCCATCCCTTTCAGGACCAGTTAGGAGGTTCCTATTGGGAAGCCCAGAGTCCAGGCTAGTGACAAGGATGGAAACAGACTTTTATAATCGGAAACACAGAGCTTGTTTCCATCTGTATTATAACATATTAGTGAAATTTAAGCATTAGGAAACAACTTCCCACCCCAACACAGGCAACCAGGTCTGTGACATTCATTTCAGAGTCCCTAGAGTAAAGCCACACATTCAGAGTTGGGGGACATGGCGGAGACTCTGCTGCCTGAATCCAAAGCATCATGGAATACTTCTGAAGTTCTGAGGGACTGAGGTAAGCACTATACAATATTTGCTTTCAAAATCATCCAGATTGGAATCGCCTCTTCTAAGCTGTGTGTGTAGCAGGTCCAGCTCCTGAGGAACACCTCAGCTTTGCCTGTGGTATACCCCATGTGACACCATGACACTGAACGAGTAGCACTTCCCCAAGCATGGGAATCATCTACTCTCCTCCGTTATATTTTGTCAGCTAAAATCCCTACTGTCAGGCCTCAGCTTCCTGCCAGGTCTTCCAGGAAGGCTGCCCCAGCCCCAGCCCTGGCAGGGATCCCCGCTCTGTGCTCCCTGCCCTCTTCCTTCAGCTATCCTGAGGTAGTGATCACAAAGTCTACTGGTTTCCAGCATTCTAGCTTATGTGATATTTAAGGACAGGGTTATGGAACTTTTGTTGGTATAATACCAACTTTCCAGAATTTTATTCTGAAGTCATATTCATTTATACCTTGATATGCAGTGGTGTAAAATAAAGACATGACATGTCAAGTTCAACAGAGGTTCAAGTGTGGAGAAAATGCTCTAATCACATCCCTCCTTGGTATCAAACCCTTTCCAAAAGATCTCTCTTTAATTCCCATCTTTTCTAATGATTATGAGTTTGTTCATCTCCTCAAGGCAGTTTTGGATTCCAATTTATTTCACTAGACTGGAGAATCACTTAGAATGAGGGCGGGGTGAAAAGTCAATGAAGCAAACAAGTGAGGGAGGCAGGGAAGGGATTAAGAGAGGGAGGGGAGGGGAAGGAGTTAGGGAAGGACAGGAGAGGGAGGAGTTTCTAAGTCTTCACCTGGAGCCACACTCTATCAAGCCCTCTTCCAGAGGTGGGTTCCTTCCTTTCCCTGCCTCTCATCCCCACCCCTCTCAGTTTTCCTTCTCAGCCAAAGCCAGTCCCCTAGGGCTCTATGTCTCCTGCCTAGGGACATTTATTTTAACCTGGAACTTCTTCCCTGATGATTCTACATGAAGAAAGCAGTGGGGAAGAACTTTAGGCCTGGGCCCTAGGCCTCTCTTGGCAAAAGTAGAGACTAAGGACCAATTTGGAATATGGTTATTTAGCTACAGGTGCAATAGTTTGGATATAACTTACTTAAAAATAAAATAGCACTGCCATAGCTCCTTGGAGACTCCATGATATAACACCCTGGAATAAGAGCTGTATTGTCATTTTGCCCCTTTTACCATTACTAGTCCAGTTACACTTGTTATTGAAACGATAAGTGGCTCCTCCATCTCCCCACTGAACTGTCGCACCCTGACCTGAGGGTTTTGCTTATGCTCCGAACCCTTGGACCTCACACAAAACTAGTAGAGGCTTGAAACTATTTGTTACATGAATGAATAAGCTAACGAAAGGGCGGCCTTCACTCCCAGCAAAAATCCTGGGCAAGCTTCTAGACCTTCATTGGAGATCATGGTCCCCATTTCTTCTATTCATGATTTTCAAAAACGTCCAGATCTGCCCTCACCACCAAGTTGGGGGAGCACTGCCTCAGGCTCTGCTCTGGGAGGTCCTCTGCGGGGCAGGACTGTGTTTGCAGTGTGCCAGTGGAGATGAGATTTCCAGGAGGCCTCAAACCTTAGTCCTGCTAGTTGAGTGCTTCTGAGGTTTACCCTTACTGAGCTGCTTTTACATTAAATCCTTGGATTTTACCCAGTACCATTATAGAAAAAGTCAAATAAGAACCACATTTGCCTGTGCTACTGTAAAAGCAGTGCTCATTTGATTTCTCAGTGTCTCACATTCAAAGATGAATTAATTTCAGATTTTATGGTGAGGAATCCTCTATGTGTATACCTATCTCTCTGAGCCTTGGGTCTACTACGTGAAAATACAAATGATAACATCTCCTTACGTGGCCGTTGTTGGGAGGGTGAGAAATAATGCATTGAGGTCACAGCGGTGCAGGGCACCCGGTGGGCACTCGGTAGGGCTGTTAATAATGACTCAGTGCATTGCTGCTGCTGCTTCTCCCCTTCTGTTTTCGGCTGGCCCTGCCAGAAAGCTCACAAGGAATCTGATGTTCAGTCACAGCAGCGGCAGCCCTCCTGGTTAGCAAAGCTGCTTCTCTTCCAGGTTCTTATTGTTCTCTGTTTGTAAATCCCTGTGGTGTGGGCATGTGCTTTGTGCCTGTTATCATTCTCCCTCTTAGGCTTCTTTTAACCACTCCAGCTCTCTGAAGAAGCTACTGGTCTCCCGCTTCCTCCACAGAACAAGACAAAACACAGCAAAAGCAAGAAACCAGCACGCATGCAAAACCTCACCACAACCAGGTCCTCAGTGAGAACAAACACTGGGGCCCGTGCCAAGCTGGGCCACCCACTGGGCTGAGGACACTGCCTCACAACCTCCTGTCCTCCCCCACAATCCGTACATTGCAGATGACCTGTCTTCCTGCTTTCACTTTGGGCTTAGCCTCTGGGGAATCTTCCTTTTGTGCCAGCTTGGCACCTGCATTTGAACTGGAGCTTTTGTATTTGACCCAACTTTCTAGTTGTTCCACTTGGGAAGGGTGTTCAGGGAGGCTGGCTCGCTGCACAGCTTGAGACAGAGGAGGCTTTCCAATACTCCTATAAATCACTTTTCTTTCTTTCCGGATTTTATTTATTTATTTATTTATTTATTTATTTATTTATTTGAGAGAGAGACAGAGTTAGCAGAGTGAGCATCAGCTGTGGGGGAGGGGCAGAGGGAGAGGGAGAAGCAGGCTCCCCACTGAGCAGGGAGCCCAACGGCGGGGCTCAATCCCAGGACTTCTGGATCACGACTTGAGGCAGTTGCTTAACTGACTGAGCCATGCAGGTGCCCTTCTCTTTCTGCTTTAATTAACCAGAGCTGGGTTTTCGCTTGCAAGAAGCCTGGCTGATGGAGAGGAGACTCCTTCTCCAAGGCTTTTGGGGGCTCCCTCTCCTGTGGGTGACCCTGGGGGAGAAGTGAGGGCAGAATTTGCACATGGAGCCAGGATTGGGAGTGCTCATGCCCCTTCCCCTGGCTCTGCATCACTCAGGATGGGATTGGGGGGCAGTGCAGGCAGGGGAGTACTCACCGGAGCTGCAGGGGATTTTTGATGAAACATATGTTCTCTGGGGGCAAGGTTGAGCAGCGGCTCTCTGCTATCCCCTATAGATGTACATTTGGATCTAAGTGCCATTTAACCAGCTAGCTGGGGAGAAAGCGTTAGTTTGGTTCAGTTTACTTGAGCATGGTTTGCTTTGGTTTCATCCTGGGCGAGCATGGCACCCTTGCCCACGGCACCTTCAGCCTCTGGGCCTTGACACTGCTTCTTCCTGGATTTCCCTGTCTGCTCTGCATCTGAGGGCAAATGCCAGCTCTGAATCGGGTATTTTGGGATGTCAGGAAATGGCATTTCAAAGACATTTTGGACACCGACTTTGTTTGATCAAGAAAGACATGAAAAATGGTTGTTTACTGTTTCCTTAATTTCATTCCAAAGGAAGTGTTCAGCACACATGAAGGCAGAGTCTCAGAATCAGAATGCTTACGTGACTTCAGCTTTAGGACAAGCCTCCTCATTAGGTTTTATTTGTCTGATTTCACTTTAGACTAATGGTATCTTTGTCCTGGGCCTTTGAGTCATGCTTGGGGGAGTGTTGGTTTTATTTCAGGGGGTGATTCGAGGCCTACCCTCTCTTGTGCCCTCTGGGAGGTACTGACCAGTGTTGCCTGCAGCAGTGACAGGGGCAGTACCCACCCAGGGCCTCCCTCACCCCCCTCTTCATTTCCCTGCCCCCATGGAAGATGCCATCCAGCTTGCCCCATCTCTGGCTATATTGGGTTTTGGATGGAGAGTACGGGACCAGGGTGGGAACCCTGTCACTTTTACTGCAGGTGTGAATGACTGAGGCAGGGGTTGTGACCTCTCTGGCCATCAGCTTCCTTTTAAGGCAAAGAGGAAGGGCTGGAGGGGATCTTTTGGGGCCCCAGCCTTCCCCAGGCCTGGAGAACTTGAGGCTACTCTCTGCCTCAGACCTGTCTAACCCAGGGCCTTCTGGCCTGCAGCAGCCAAAGCCCCTCTGCAGTTCCCAGGGGAATCTTGCTGCCAGAGGAGAGGAAAGTCTGTGCAGAGGTGTCCAAGCTTCTAACCGCAGCTTTCTTTACTAGGGTTTTGGCTCTAGAGGCAAAGAGGGAAAATATATCATTATCCAGGAGAATCATTGCTCAGAGAAGGCCCTGCTAAGAAGCCGGATCTCCCAGTGTGTTGAGTGGCTTCTTGTTTTTGTTTCTGTAACTGACTGTGAAGGGGCATTATAAAAACAAACAAACAAATCAGACCTAAACCAAACAAAATCTTTCTTTCTTACTAGGTGCTAAACAGAGCCGAAATCCAAATTTATGTCTGCACGTGGTGGTGGGAAGCTGCCAGCCTCAACCTCTTCCATGGAGGGTTCAGATTCCATCAACAAAGTTCTGACATCCACATGCAGAAGAATGAAACTAGACCACTCTCTTTCACCATACACAAAGATAAACTCAAAATGGATGAAAGATCTAAATGTGAGACAAGATTCCATCAAAATCCTAGAGAAGAACACAGGCAACACCCTTTTTGAACTCGGCCATAGTAACTTCTTGCAAGATACATCCACGAAGGCAAAAGAAACAAAAGCAAAAATGAACTATTGGGACTTCATCAAGATAAGAAGCTTTTGCACAGCAAAGGATACAGTCAACAAAACTCAAAGACAACCTACAGAACCTACAACAACCTACAGACAACCTACAGAATGGGAGAATATATTTGCAAATGACATATCAGATAAAGGGCTAGTTTCCAAGATCTATAAAGAACTTATTAAACTCAACACCAAAGAAACAAACAATCCAATCATGAAATGGGCAAAGGACATGAACAGAAATCTCACAGAGGAAGACATAGACATGGCCAACACGCACATGAGAAAATGCTCTGCATCACTTGCCATCAGGGAAATACAAATCAAAACCACAAGGAGATACCACCTCACACCAGTGAGAATGGGGAAAATTAACAAGGCAGGAAACAACAAATGTTGGAGAGGATGCGGAGAAAAGGGAACCCTCTTACACTGTTGGTGGGAATGTGAACTGGTGCAGCCACTCTGGAAAACTGTGTGGAGGTTCCTCAAACAGTTAAAAATATACCTGCCCTACGACCCAGCAATTGCACTGCTGGGGATTTACCCCAAAGATACAAATGCAATGAAACGCCGGGACACCTGCACCCCGATGTTTCTAGCAGCAATGGCCACGATAGCCAAACTGTGGAAGGAGCCTCGGTGTCCATCGAAAGATGAATGGATAAAGAAGATGTGGTTTATGTATACAATGGAATATTACTCAGCTATTAGAAATGACAAATACCCACCATTTGCTTCAACGTGGATGGAACTGGAGGGTATTATGCTGAGTGAAGTAAGTCAGTCAGGAGAAGGACAAACATTATATGTTCTCATTCATTTGGGGAATATAAATAATAGTGAAAGGGAAAATAAGGGAAGGGAGAAGAAATGTGTGGGAAATATCAGAAAGGGAGACAGAACATAAAGACTGCTAACTCTGGGAAACGAACTAGGGGTGGTAGAAGGGGAGGAGGGCGGGGGGTGGGAGTGAATGGGTGACGGGCACTGGGTGTTATTCTGTATGTTAGTAAATTGAACACCAATAAAAAAATAAATTAAAAAAAATAATAATAATAAAAAAAATAAAAGTCAGAAATGTCAGGGGTATAAAAAAAAAAACAAAAACAAAACAAAGTTCTACCCCCCACCCCCACCCCATGAGTCTTGCCCCAGGTCATAAGAGCACTTGACTTGGTGCCTGCAGGCTTCCTCGGTCAGCAGTGATGCCGCACAGTTCTGTGGCGATTCATGATCTGCAAAGCATACATCCTCCGCAAGGGCTCTATCTCTCGTACCCCTGAAACGCCTGGCCTCAGAAACATTTGGTCACCTGCCCCAGATCACAGAGCTGGTAAGCAGCAGAACTGGGTCTCAGACCCAAGTCTCCAAATCCCAAGTTTATTATTATTTTTCCCTGCATGACTCATGCAGTTACTTATTCCTTGGTTTATTCATTCATTCTCTCAACATTTTCAAGGGCATAGCATGTAGGTTCACAATCCAGGGGGAAAGACAGACACATAAATGACAGTGGCAAAACAGTTTCGTGCTAAATGTCCTGGACAGCAAAAGGAAAAATCCAACAGTTGAGCTGTCTTGCAGTGAGGGGAGATATGTGTCAGTGAGCAGTGAGAGGACAGGAGATGGGGCCAGATGGAGAGGGGTGTGGAAGCAATCCTGCGCACAGAGATGGGCACCAGCTGTGAGGGGAAGGGAGCTTTCTGGAGGAGATGGCACTGGAACCATGGCCGTCATTAGCAGAAAAAAGTGTTCATCAAGACAGGGCAGCCAAGATGGCAGACCTACAGACCTCTGGAGAAAGCTGCTGCTGCTGGTCACTGCTCTGGCTTTGGGACAAGCTTAGGCCTGACAAATTCAGAGTGGTCACAAGAGTCAGTGTGTTTAGATTTTTAAAGTATTCTCTCTACTCAAGTGTAACATACAGGCAGAAAAGTACACAAGTAATGACTGAACATACAGCTCAATGAATATTTACAAAGTGAAGGCCCCTGGGTAGCACATCCCACTCATGAGAGAGGACCCAGAGCCCCGAGATAGAATGCCCACCCCCCAGATTCCCTCTCCATGGCCCTTACCAGTTACGGTCTCTGGTTGAAAGTAGCCACTGTTCTGATTTATAGCGGCATGGGGCAGTTTCACAAGGTGTAGTCTACTTTAGGCAGACTGCAGCATGTACTCTTTTGTGGATGGATTTTTCTAGTCATCATCCATGTTTGGTTATTAGGAACAAAGTTACTAAGGGCACTTTTCCCCCAGATCCTCTTGATGGAAAAATGAAGGCCTGTCATTTGGATTTTTACCTAAACGTGGGATTGCCGGATCCTACTATAGGCTGGGAGTATGCTTAGTTTTACTACTAAATGTGTTCTGTGTCACATTTTTTTTTTTCAGCAGAGATAGGGAGCTGGGGGGCAGGGAAATGTGTTAGTCAAGACTGCTTTTATTTGATCTCAAGCACCAAAAATACAGCTTTGATCAATTAAGGTGGGGAGGGGTAGATGTTTCTTGGTTATTGAGTAAAGCAGGGTCCAGAATTGGGCCACCTGTAAGAATGAGGGCAATATAGGTCCTCATGGGCTTGTGGCTGGCAGACGAGTGCACATGATCTTTCATTTCTCATGGCTTTCTCTATGTAACAGAGAGCGTGGTTGCTAGCAATCACTGGTTTCTTTGTGACAGATAAGTGACACCAAAGGAGAAGACTTCTCTCCTTCACTTCAGAATATACACATTTCAAAGAAGGCTCTGGGAGGCCATCGCTGGCCCAATCATTGGAGTCACCAGAATAGGGGAGATATGGTTGCACAGACCTGAGTCCAGGAGGTCCCAAGGATGGGGTTCCAGTAAATCACATTACAGGAAGAGGAGGAGAAGTACCTCCTCCCCTCCAATGCACACAAGACAAAGGGAAAGGCTGCCAAACAGATGAAATGAAACATGTTCCCTAGACTGTGGAAGGCGATGACCATCTGAAGTCTACTGAGGGCCAGGTGCTCGACTAGGTGTTTGACATATGTTATGAAATTTGATCGTCAGAAACAACATGTAATTTAGATGTGATTATGCCCATTTTAACTGATGAGGGAACTCATGGTTTACTTCCAGAGTGAGGAGCCAGTCAGTGCTTGAATTGACCAGAATACCAGGAAAAGTGCTTACCCCAAATCGTCTGTCAACCTTCCCTTTTTTCCAACTGGATGAATATAGGTAAAATGCAGGAATCTAAAATGTATTCCTTCTTTTATAGCTACGGAAATTGCTATTATCAGTGATTCCTTGAGCCCTGATGGAAAAAGCCCATGACAATGGTGGTGACTGGAGCATGATACTCTCTGGAAAGCCCACAGAGCAGTGCAGGGAAAGGTAGGCCAAGCAGTGGGGAGAGGTAGGCTGGCAGGCTTTTGAGCATCCTAGCCAACTTTGTCACTTTACCCAGGGTTCTGGTATTTATCGGTTATCCATATATTCAGCAAGTCTATGTTTATTGACGGTCTATATAAATCCATCACTGTCCTAAAGAAACAAGATAAAAGAGTGCCATTGCCCAAGAAGCTCACAGCCACTAGGGAGGAGAGTCAAGTGACCCATCACAATATACCACTCAGTGCTGTGAGAGGGACATATCAGGTATGAGAAAGTTAACTCAGCAGGTAGGGAAGGCCTCACAGAGGAGGAAGCACCTGAGCTCAATCCATAAGAAAAAGAAAAAGTGGTATGATGTTGTCATTTACTTGAAAATATCCACTATAAACATTGTGCTAGTATCTGCTAATTTATACTGCATTCTAAGGGGTGGTCAGTTGCTCTGATCAGAAATCTCTACTCCGGGTCATTTAATCAGAAAGGTCTCAATATAAGTCAGGGCCCAGAACTCCAGCTTCCTTATTCCAAAAGAAACCAGAAGCTTTTATTATGTCAAAATAGTGAATGCTAAAATGGCTTTTCAGTGGGGGAAATTATTGCTTTCTTAATTAGCATAAGGGATGCTATAAATGATCTCTCATTGATGAAATTTGTGGTATTTAGTATATATGAATTCAATATGCACTGGCTGCAGTATTTTATTTTATTTTATTTTTAAATTTCTTTATTTATTCATGAGAGACAGAGAGAGGCAGAGACACAGGCAGAGGGAGAAGCAGGCTCCATGCAGGGAACCTGATGTGGGACTCGATCCCTGGTCTCCGGGATCACGCCCTGAGTCGAAGGCAGATGCTCAACCACTGAGCTACCCAGGCATCCCTGGATGCAGTATTTTAGAGACCTTTCCTACCTCTCCACCACCAGGTGTAAGAGTCCACTGAGGCCATTAGTCTATACCCTTAGTTTGGGTGCCCAAGGCTGAGACCTAAATGTTTGGATTGGAAGATTCTGATGGCATCACAAGGCAGAGGGGATGCTACTTCTAGAATGTTGCTACTTCTAGATGCTACTTCTAGTGTCTGAAAGCAGACACTAATGGTTGTCAGATCATCTAAAAAGGCACTGGAATTCACCAAGCTCCCAGGGTTCTGACTTGGTCTTGTACTTGCCTGCTAAATTATGTTTGGTGAAAGGGTCGTCTGGGAGGCTCAGCCAGTTGAGCATGTGACTCTTGATCTCAGCTCAGGTCTTGATCTCAGGGTCATGAGTTCCAGCCCCACACGGGGCTCCATGTTGGTGAAAAGGTATCACAACATGTGGCAGCAATTGGTCCTAGGAATCTTTTGCATCATAATATAGTAAGCGTGTGGAGTCTGGGTACCACCTGCACCTGCCAAAAGACTGTACGCTACCAAACTGGTTTAGGTCAATTTGCAACAAGTTTGACCAGATAGTGCTGGCAAAGAGGCCCTCTCGGGTGGAAAAACACTAGGGCCATAGCACAGAGAATTTTCAGGGACTTGTAAATAGGTGGATTCCCCTGAGGTACGGGGTGCCGGGGGAAGGAGAATGAGAATGTTTCCCTCCTGAAGGATTTCTGTGCTCAGTTCCTGAGTGAGGCTTTCATCCCTCACATTAGTGTTGTTGAAAATGGGCCCAAGGATGATCTGCATGGAATCACCTGGGAGGGATGGGGCCTAGATTCTACTCTGTAGCCACGTCTTCCCCCACCAGAGTTTAAGAACATGGAAAGCCACTGTAGGCTGCTCAGCAGTGGGATGACTGGGTGGATGATTGGGGTGGTGGTGAACCAGAGCTTCTGGCAGCAGAGTGAGGTGTGTTGGGAAGGTCTGAATGGTCAGGTTTTAGTGACAGTTCGGAAGATGGTTCTAGAAGCGGGGAGTTGTTTTAAAGAGCTGCTGGTAGCCAGCCTGAGTGACTGATGGGCTGCCAGAAGGCTGGTTTGAGGGAGGCAGCTGGACTTATGACCGACATGACTGGCTTGGGGACCAGGTGAAAAGTGATAGGAGCAAGGCTTTCTCAGGCTGCTGTTGGTTGTCCTTTTGGTCTCCATTATGCAGATGGAAGCTTGCTTGTGGTCCAGTCACTCCTTGGGCCTGTTGGGCTGCTACCCGACTGCCTCTGCTAACCCAGGGTGACTGAGCCCTCTTAGCACTGCCCCGGCCTGCTGGCAGCTGCTCTGCTCGTGCCGGTCACTCTGTTCCCTGCCTGCGTCATGCCTGGCCCATGATAAATTCTAGAAAGCATGATTCAAATGAGAACAGCATTATTTGGTAACATTCATGTAAAGAGCAATTATATTCTTCGCCATCACATGCATTTAGTTCCCTTCAAATAAAAGAAAAATAACCCAAAAAAGTGGATTATGTAGAAGAAATGACAGGGCTGTTTCCCTCTGGTCACTGTTGCCCCCAAATCCCTGCCAGATGGTCAAGCAGAGCAGCTCATGTTTCAGCAAATTACGGAACCTCATTAGGACTCTATTTCATGTTTTTAGATGCCGTAGGCCTTTATATGAGGTGATGCTGATTCCTTAAACTTGTATGACAACATAATGAATGCATGTTAGTGAAGTGTCCAATGAAATGTGAAACAATCAGTGAATTCTTTGCATATTTTATTTTTCTTTTTTTGATTTCCAACTCACACACATCTGGCATATTTTACATCTTTGCAATAAAACATGGTTACAATAGCTTAAGGAATTTATATATCCAAAATATTTCACCATGATCTCAAGATGAAATGAACTTGTCTTCCAGATGTTCGGTATCCTCCCAATTCTAAGCTACAAACTCAAGATATTGCTTACAGCCTGGTGATGAATAACTTAATCATTACGCTGATCCCCCAGAATTTCAGAATATCATAAATACAAACAACAATGAAGAAGGAATTCAGTGCTAAAACTTACTAATACAAGGTGGATGACAAAGAAGTAATCACGTCAATAAATAATGATATGTTTCTGGTGCAAAGTGCCAATACAAAGAACCCATTATCTTGTTGTATCTTTTTAAATAAATGACTGCAAGTGAGTATAAATTCTGAGAAAATTACATTCCTGGAACATGCCTCATAGCCCTACCGACACAATATGTACATCTATGACGATACAGCCACCAAATATACAAAGAAGAAACATGAATAAGTGTATATACCCCTGGGTGTGTAACTTGATCAGTACAAGGTATGGAAAATCATTTGATACCCATCAGTTTATATCATAAAAAGATGAAGTGCCTTAGGCTAAGAGTGTGGCTTTAGGTGAGAATTGCACAAGAACCTAAAGGAATAACCTCAGTTATTGTTAGAATAAAGTCTGACCCGTTATTAAAGAAACTAAGCTATTCGAGAACCGAAGAGAAAAAACCAAAACAAAATCAAACCAAACTAAAAATAGTTAGCATCAGATTCTCTTCCCCTAATGTACACACACTAAGCCAGCAGGATGACTCTGGAAGAGATGTCCAGGAGTTGGGAAGTCATTACTATGGAACTAATGATCATGACTCCTATTTATACAATAAAAACCAAGACCTCATCCCTAAGCCCCCTTTCTGCTGTGTCTTCAAATTATGAAGGGTAGGGCTGAATTTTCTTTGTATAAAGTAGCAAAAATGGCAAATAATGGCTTAGTATCCAAATGCTTTATGAGCAAATTTCACTTAGAAGGGATGAATGTAGATTAAAAAGTGCAAACCATATTTTGGTGAATATGTCCAAAATTACTGAGCCCAAATTCAACCCTTTCATACGAGCTGTGTCCTTGGACATATCTTTCTGTTTCATAGTGTGAATGCACCTGTTCCATCAAGACATCAGGATTAAAGAACATGCAAGTTGTAACTCCACAATAAAATTAAGAAACGTTTTGTTCTTTATACAAGGTTTTACTTTTACAAAAGTATCCCTTTAAATAAGATGCATCTGATGTACAAAGTATCAAACGTGTTTTTTTTTTTTTTTTTCTCAGCTTGAAAAGAGGCTGGAAATGGGATGCAGGTTAGGTTCAAAGCTTAAACTTTGTAACAACTGGACACAAGGTTCCTCAGAATTGTCAAAAGTCTCTTGTGACGCGTCCTATTACCTTTTCTCAATAAACAACAATATATGAAATAATTACCAAAACATCTCCTAATTCATATAATTTACATGATATAAGCTTGCTTGGTAGCAGCTGGTGTTCAGTCGTGAAAAAACACACAAAGTAAAGTGGCTGCTGACTACAATGTACAGCTATTGCTGGGTGTGATGGAATGTACAAACGGAGGTCGATGTAGACGAGTTTTTTCCACCAGAGATATTGCCTTTCCATGCAGCACTTGTGCTCTCAGCTTTAACTTGGCTTTTGGGTCTTCGTTTTTCTTCAGTATCTGTTCTGATGCTCATAATGCCACCGATTAAAATCTATATTAAACGCTACGATGCTACCAGAAGCCATACCAGTGATCAGAGTCCTGGAAAAGCAGAGACAGTGGTTAAGAGTGATGTAAAATCACTGATGCATTTGCTACTTTTCTACTAGACAGTATCATGCGTTCTGAGTTCCCCAAGTGTTAGTTTTGTGTTCACTGACACAGGATTGTAACCTGTTCTTGGTTCTCCTGGGAGAACTTGAACCAATCCTGCTCAGATCCGGACTGCCAGACCGAGTGTTGTGTAGCTTTTGATCAGATAGTTCCTCAGATAGACACTTTATGGGTAAGCATCCTCAATACGTGCATGTAACTTATGTGCGTGTGCTACTGCTCTAACATATCAGGGACATTATAAAACACAAAAATAATGGAAATGAGGGATGAGATTGAGCTAGAAATAGGAACTTCATCAGTTTCTTTCTTCCTCCTCTTTGGAGACCCCTGACATTAATGTGACTCTGCAGATGCTCCCCGTCTACCCTCTCTTCTGATGCCTAGTGAATTAAGCTTCTCTTGCCCTCCTCACTCTTCAAGAAAAGTCAATCACTTCCTTCTCCTGACATGCCATCCCTACTTCCCTCCCATACAATGATGATTATTATTTGGGCACTGAGGAGTCACTAATCTTAGTACTTGGTGGTGCGTCATCTATGATGGTGGTAGGTAGCGAATGTTTGCAACATGAATGAGTAAGAATGTCAGGGAGAATGTTTCAACTTGATTTCACTACTTGGTATCAAATACTTTAGTAATGCTCATGTATCTATACGTAATTACATAATAAAGCATTCCCATTTATTCATGAATACTGACTACAGCATTCTGGAATACTCTTAAAATCACCTGCTTACATTTTCTTTAAAAACAGGCTGGGCAGCAGATCAAAAAATATCCCTTTCTCAAGCTCTTAATCATGTTACTTCTCTTGATGACTTCAGTACCATTTTACTAGATTGTGCAGATGCTTTGTTAAATTTGTGATATAAGCCTTAGTATTGATAATATTTTGAAACCCATACTTTAATAAAGAATATACATGTAGATGAAAAAAGTTGGTTAATACACTTTTCTTATTTCTGTTAAATATACAGCAAAAAAGGAGAAATTATATACCACATTAAGATTACAGAGTTTAAGATTTTTTTGAATCTAGAAATTTTAGACTTTATATTCCAAGTATCCTTTTCATTTTACAATAAACACCTTGTCCTGTTGCCAACTGAGGCACAAGGGAAAATTATTAATTAATTCTCATATCAGTTCTTTAAAAAAAGATTATAAAGTTTTAGGGGAATATATAAAATATAAAAAAATAACACAAATGAGAAATGTGTGAATAAGAAAGTGGGAGGGAGGGATTGTCTCAGTAACAGGTGAGTGTTTTATATCTTTTAAAACAGAGGCCAGCTCTGCTGAGAGTTGCTGGCTACAAGGATGCCTCAAGCTGAAACACACCTGTGCTGAGAAACATGTGTCTTCTTCCCAGAATGGAAGCCAGGGGGGCTCTGTCTGAGGCTAGGTGAGGCCCTTGGAACAGAGACGTTGGTGGGAATAATTCTGTTTGGAGCAGTGTCTGGATGTGCCTATTCTTCAAAAGACCCATTTCTTCCTTTATGCAACCCTGTTCTCCCCGCCGATTATTCTCTTTCTGTTTTCTTCCTACCAGAATCCTTTCTTATAGCACTTACTCCCCTTCTCAACTTATCCTTTTCTGTGCTAGTCTTTCTTCCATCTGGATGCTGGAATCTTATTCACAGCACATTTCACCCTTGGTAGAATGTAAAGAAGTTTCAGTGACAGTTCTCAAGTGATTACGTTTCCCCTTGGCGTGGCTCACCTCTGGTCATGGGATAAGTCCATTGCTCTAATGCCAGCATCACATCCAGGGTAAATGTATAGCTGCTTGAAGTCACAGGCCTGCCAGACCTCCACCACACCATTGTCCCCTCCGGTCACCAGGTTCTGGCCATCACTACTCAGGAGAATGGCCTTCAGAAAAGGCAGAAAAACAACAATTTCTCTGTTTTTCCCAGATGGTCAATGGTCATTACCCAAAAGCACTCAACACAGTTCCCTCATAATTATTATCTGCTTTTAGCCATTTGTCCAAGTTGCCTAAAGTCCACTCCACAGAATTTCCAATGTGGAATTCATCAGAGTTCTTACATAAACAAAGGATCTTATTAAAACCAATTAAGGTTACAAAATAACAGAAGTCCCAAAGAGAATATTATCAATCTAATCCAGGAAGAATTTGAGAATTAAGTAACATGATGTTTTGTTAAGTCCTGAATAGTAACAATGTCAAGATTTTCAGAACAAATGGCAGAAGCATATTTCAAAAACGGTTTTTAATAATGATAAACCAACAATCAAAATTCATTTATGAGTGAAGGGCAGTCTGGTACATGTAATTTTGGTCTAGGATTCTAACAGTAACATTCTTTGACAAGAAACTCACTTTTAATGTCAGATGATGCAGAACTGTTTATAAAGGAGCTGAAGAAAGACCTCCTTAGGGGTCTGACTTCTAATCAAACAAAAGCTATCATCTCTAAATCCACTGAGTTAACTACTTGGGATTAAATGAACTTTGGGTTTGTTCAAAGCATCAGTCTACATGAAGTTACATGCTTTTAAAACCAGCACACATTTGGAGCACCTGGGTGGCTCAGTTGGTTAAGCTTCTGCCTTTGGCTCAGGTCAGGATCTCAGGGTCCCACCCACCCCCTCCCTCCCCTAGTTGAGCCCCCCCCTTGAGACTCCCCCTCCACTGCTCAGTGAGGAGTCTGCTTCTCCCTCTCCTTCTGCCCCCCCACCATACTCTCTCTCTCAAATAAATAGAATCTAAAACAAACAAAACACAGCACACATTTATCTGGATACCAGGGAAATTCTATTACGAATCCTTTAATGTAAGGTAGCCGATCGGTCTCGTGGCTTCAGTCCCTGTTAAGCACTGAACATGCAGATTTACCCTGGTTGAATCATTGATCTCCATTTGAGCCAAAAGTTTCCCGTTAATGCTGAAATTGCTGAATCGCCCTCGTTCATAGTATATGATACAGTGGCCTTCACTAGAGACGGAAATCAAGCGGGGGAACAAGCAGTTTTCTGGTCCTTCTAGGGCTCGCAGCAAATCTCCAGTGATGGTGTGGACAAGGCAAGGGCCCTCTGCAGAAGGAGGACAGCCAGGGCTGGAGTCATTCATGATGACAAGTCACATATGAGCTCTCACAAACCCACAAACCCTACCTCGGTACGTACACTCAGATTTGTTCAAAGAAGGCAGAGAAGAAAAGAGGTACGCTAGCAGGAGCCAAGAACTGGTGTTTTATTTAAACAAATCAAATACAGGAAGCTGTTACCACATACAGATCTCCCCAACTTTTTATCTAGGGAAATATCTGGTCTTTTCCTTCATGAGATAATATTCTCATGAGATAATACACAAACACTTTTTGTCTGTCAACATGATCAGTGAGGCAAGAGTGCAAAACTAGTATGGGGAGTAGTGACTTATTTTGCTCTGATTTTTCTCCCCTGGCAGAAATCTTGTTGATAAGATAAAAGTTTCACTAGCCAAGTTGATAGAAAAAATAACTTGGTTAATATAGTTTGATATTACTTGCCCCTCAACAAAACAACCTCATGAAAACAATGAATTACATTTTTATTTTCCAGTTGACTCCAGTAGATACATATTTTACAAAACACTTAGCATTATAAGGCTAGACCTAATTTTTTTTCCTGATTTCTAAAATGATAGAGAATACAGAAAATCAGGGAGAAAAATAACATAGCAATCACAATATCACCCATCATCTCTAGAAAGTGTTGTTTTTTTCCCCCATACCTGTCTTTTTTTTTTTCCTTTTCACTTTACAAGATAGGATATTACACAAATTGCTACTTTAAAAAATATTTAGAAAAGGATATTTATTGAAAATATTCTATGTGTTCATAGGGTTATTTACTCTTAGACACAAAAGTGAAAAAAACACAGTCCCTAACCTTCAGATATTATATCCATTCTTCATAAAGCAGCCAGGACAAGCTCCTGAAAACCAAATCTGATCATCGCATCACTTTGCTTAAAAAACCTTCAGTGGCTTTCCAGTACGCTTGAAATAAAATACACATGGCAATCAATCCCTGTGCCACGGGCCCTCCCTCCTGTCAACTTTCTCTCTCCCTAACTCCACCGCGACAGCATCCCCTCAGCCCCTCTGCTTTTCTTGCAGTTTCTCCCAAGTATGAGGCTCCTTCCTGCCCCAGACCCTCCCATGGAGAATTGGGTGTCTGATCCGGAAGTAGAATCCAAGTTTCCTGATTTTTCCTGAAACAATTCCACAAAAAGCAAAACCTCCAGGTACTCATGTGTCCTTTCCCACCAACCTCTACAAGCCTAGGGCCTTATAAAGGAAGGGGCTTCTTGAGGGAGGTGGGTCCAAGGCTATGACTGAGAAGCAACCTGACTGCCCCCACCCCCAGATTCCCTACTACCTCACAGATACCTCCCCCCATCTTTTATGTGTTATTTTTAATAGTTGCATCGCAGGGACATGCTATAGTTTAATTTACCAGTGTCCTGGCTAGAATGCTGGTGGCCACAAAATACTACATAACATTTTACATATATTTTATATTAATACTAGTGAATATTACTAATAAAATGAAACAGTTGCAAGGAACTCAGAGGATTACATTGTCTATAGAGAGCCTGCTAAAGGAAAGACATCATAAATCATGGTTCACTTGAGAAAATAGTACAGTTTTTAAAGACCTAAAATGAAAGAAATGCCTTCTGACCTTTAGCACCACTGATAACAAGTCCAAGTTCTGCACAGACGGAAACACAGACAACTTCATGGTCATGGCCTGTGAGGACAGCTCTGGGTGCAGGATAGTCACCTGCAAGGAAACCGGAGCAGTGAGTTAGCACAGACCAATGCTAGAAATGAAGAGCTACACCATTAACTCAGACATTTAAAATAATAATCGTTAATATTTATTGAGTGCACTTACTAGATGTGTGACCATGAGCCAGTGCCTTAACCTGTTTCCTCACCTTTAAACTACTACTACTGTAAACCCACTCTGTGGGTCGTTTAGATGACTGAGTACCTTAACAGATGTGACGTGCCTACAACATCATGACAGTGTGATAGCTATTCTTTTCCTGACCATTGTTATGAAACTGACACCAAGCCTGCCAAGGTATTTATATGTATTATCTCATTTAATTATGGCAATATTCCTATGAGGCAGGTACTGTTGTTATCCCTATTTTATAGCCAAGAAACCCAAGGCTTTGCAAGGTTATTCAACTTGTACAATTTCATACAGCTAGCAAACACTGGACTGAGCCCAGAGCCATCTAATTTTGAAAACCATGCTCTTACCCATTTAAAAACATTCCTTAAAATCTCCAACAAAACAGGCTGAGGTGCTTTGATTTTGAGTGAGAGGAAGGTAGGGAAGGAAAGAGATGACCATCTTAAATTTCCACTTGACTTAATGTTAAATCGAACCTAGCTAAAAAGTCCAGCTGTGTTACAGGACACAAACATTTTCACTGCTAAGTGCTTTCCCAATCATTAAGTGAATGATTGGCATTCTTCTAGGCAGGCTAGGAGCTGGGACCGTAAAGAGGTGTAAGGCATAACCTGGAACTCTTGAGAACTCATCAAACAACTTCGGCCTTCCCCAGGCTTGCCATTGGACACACTCCACTATACCAAGTGTGAGGAAGAACAGATTATATGCAGAGTATATGCAGTAGGGATCAAAAGACCTCCATACGAAGAGAACATCAGAATATTAGGTGAGTAACCTGCACAAAGACAGCGTGGGAAGGATCAGCAAAGTTAAGAGGGCATCATGCTGAAGCTTGCCTTATTGCGGCAAACTGTTTGGAAAAGCCAGTCTGGGACAGAAATGAGGGGTCTCTACAGGCTTCGGTGCAGATCGTAAAAGAAAAGGAAACAATAGCAAGTCACAGAGGCACTGCAGAAGGTGAATGGGCTATGGTGCCAACCTGGGCAGGGTTCTCACAGGTTCCTTTGGTGGATAGGAAAAGCCAGTATTGGCCATCCTGGGCATATGTGAGGACCTCTAAGAGACTCATTGAGGTGAAATGCTATTGAAGGTTGAAGGTTGTGATCAGAAAGGAGGATGTGAAACACTTAGTAACAATACAGTTTGGACCTGAATCAGCCCATCAGATTCAACAAATATTTTATCAATGCCTTGTAACACCCCACTATTTCTATTTCTCATTAATATCACACTAATTAATGTCTTATGTTGCCTATTTCCTTCTGTTTTTATTTTTAAACAGTTCTAGCTGACTCCTAGTGTATGACAGTTTTATCTGGATGTCTGGTTTAGCTGACTCTACAGTACTATCTTAGCAAACCGTCAGTAGGATACATAAATATGCCTCTGTGCATATAGTACGAATGTATTATTTCATCTTAAGTTATCAGGATTATTGGCCATTACTTTTTCTCCTTGAAAAGTCATGTAGGAACTTGGTGTTTATTTGAGATTTTATTTGAGATTTCATTTGAGATTTTATTTATTTGAGATTTTATTTGAGATTTATTTATTTTGAGATTTTATTTGAGAGAGACAGACAGAGATTGAGAGCAAGCACAAGCAAGGGGAGTAGGAGGCTGAGGAAGAGGGAGAAGCAGGAGGGAGCTCAAAGTGGGGCCCAATCCCCAGATCCTTGGGATCAAGACCTGAGCCGAAGGCAGATGCTTAACTGAGTCACCCAGGCTCCCTCTGTAGATGTTTTCTTGGGAGTGAAAAGTTCTATGAAAATTTTAAATTTCAGATTTATACTTTGAGGATACTCTAAACATATTTGTTAACCAGTTATAAAGACGAGCTCTCTCTTTGCTGTCAAAAATTTATGCTGCGGCAATTTAAAATTGACTTATGCTTTAACAATTAAGATGAACTAATTAATTCAGTGTTTCTCAAACTTGTTCATGGGGTCCGAGAACACATTCCTCAGAGTCAGGGTTTTTTTTTTGGGGGGGGGGGCAAGTTAATTATAATTTTGTTCTATTTCGTATTTTGTATTTACATTCAATTTGCCATCAAGTGCCCTCCTTAATTTTGTTCTCTTTAAAAGGGATCAGTGTAATAGTTAAGTTTGAGGAACACTGTAGATTAATTTTTTTCCTCCAAGGTCACTGATTCTTTTCATGTTGGTAGCTTCTACAAAGCTATCTGATCTTCTTTTGCTTTTAGACATAATTAAAAATTAGTTACATATTAAATATTTATAACATATGTATAAAATTAAGAGAATAAAATAAATTCACTTGTACTCATTTCCTAGCTTAAGAAATATAAAACAGTACTCAGTAACTTTGGTTCTCCTTTTCTTATACCTTAGACTTATGCTTTTTTATTTATCTATAAATTTTTTTTGAGAGACAGAGAGAGTGTGTGTACACGCATGTGAGCGGGGACCTGGGGGGGTGCAGAGGGAGAGTGAATTTCATCAGGCTCCACGCTCACTGTGGATCCCGACTGGAGCTCAATCCTATGATCATGGCCTGAGCTGAAACCAAGAGTCAGAGGCTTAACTGACTGAGTTACCCAAGCATCCCAAACAAATGCCTTTTTAAGAAAAAGTTCTGTATTTTTCTTTTATTCATTCTGCTTCACCTGGTTGTTGAGCTTGTGATCTTTTCTCACATTGCTTGAGTTCCTTGCATGCTGGCCTGTTTTTTTCTGTCAATCCTACTCTGGGTAGGGTGCCCCCAGCCCCAATTCTTTTCTCCCAGAGAACCACCCTGTGCTTTGGGGTGGACACTGCTCTGATGGCTCCCACCTGGCTGCGATGCCTGGTCTTCACTGTGGAGGGGGCAGGGTGGGGGCAGCGAATGTTCACCGGCTGGCAATTGTGCCTGCCTCCCTGGATCACCCCTCCCTTGGCACCAGCAGCATGAGAAGCTGCACTGGTGCTTTGATTCTATGCCCCACAGAGGCTGGAGGGAAGGCAACAATAGGCCTGGGAAAATGGGAGGGAAGAGCATAACTAAGATGCCTATACTGCGAGACGCACAATGTGCTTCCTCTGGTTTGCCAACACCTCCTCCTTTAGACCCAATCATCCTCTTATCTCTCCAGGAATTGCTCAGTTTCCTGTGACCTTCCCCAGATCCATCAGTTTCCATTTTGCTTTTGGGGCCTCTCTTTGCTGGAATATGGGAGAAGCAGGGCGGCAGCCCGTGTGTCATCTTCTAAGTTTTTGTATACCACTATGATGGTTTTGAATATTGACAAAGTATCCATTTATATTTGTCGGCAATCCTGGATTTGTCTGAAATATATTTATAAAATAATGCTCTAAAGATGCCTTGAGTTCCCTGGTAAAATGAAAATGAAGATTTTCTGTGTAATGTGATCCTTAATTTTCCTAATTATTTTATGTCAGAGAGACTGGTGAATTAAAAAAAATTATGAAATTATATGCTTAATAAAATTTACATTAAGTAAAGAGTTTTCTAAACTTTTTCCCTTATATGCTACAGAAAAAAAGTAAAAAGCTATCTAGTCCTCTTGCAGGGAATTGAAAAACATGTATAAAACTACTCCTTATGTATGTAATCTATTTTCTATTAGGAAATAAGCCTTTCCAAGGCTTGCATTTGATTTAGAAAGTCAAAAAAATTTTTTTCATTACCATCTCCCCAGATCATTTGAATAAACCATGGAGACTGTTAAGGGGATATTGTTCAGGGCCCCTGAAAGCACTGTTTTCCTCTTTAAACTAGAGAAAAGTAAATAAAATGTTATTCAGGGGTTTTTGAGTTGGGAAACCAGCAGCAAGAGGAAGCATATTTCCCTGCCAGGGACATTTCATTGCCAGGGACAGATGTCACACACCCCAACAATCATTCAAAATCTTGGGACTATCCTGTCACTGTCACATCACAACTGATGGATGTGGCTGGGGGTTAAAGGGCCTGTGCACAGGGAGGTGGAGGTGAACGCTCCCCACCCTGTGTCCCCCCCTTCAACACAGCGCCATCGCCCTCATCTCCTCAACAGAGGAGCTCTCCATGTGATGGAATTACCATGGACGATAAAGAGCAAACATGCCCTATTTTGAGATTGCTTATAGGCAAGCCATTTGGAAACTCCAAATATAAAAGGCTTATTATAAACAGATTCCATCTCATTTTTAAGCAAAAGTCATTTCAATATTTTAAAAATGGATGACAAAAACAGTACAAAGATATTAGATGCTGTTACTCACATGGAAGAGAACTTTTTCAGTGAAATGGTCTCTGGCCTTAGAGAAATGATCAAAGTAAGGATATTCATGGTTCTTATGATTTTAAACCTTATTCTACTTAGTACCTTATTCTACTTAGTAGTCCTTATTCTATTAGGACTACTAATATGCAGTGGGAAGCTTTGGTTCCTCTGCATGAAGATCTAAATAAAAACAGCAGAGTTTGTACAATCTATGACCCTCAATGCAGTTCTGCTGGAATCAGAAGATGAACGTCTTGATGATATATGATGTTCAGACTTTATCTACACCCTTTGTTAGCTCCCTGCAGAATCCCCGTGGAAAGGATTTTCATTCATGTTTATACCTACATAAAAATAGGATGGCTTGAAATCCTAGAATATGTATTTTAATCACTACTGCGATTTCAAGATTTATGTTAAAAAACTGTCAGACAATTGTTAAGATTAGCTCAGAAGACCTGCGTCCAAGAGGAGTCCCTTATTGAGACTCTGCATCCTCAGCCACTTGCAGGTCTGGCCCAAGTATCAAGAATGCCTGGGCCCGCATTTTCCACAGGCCACAGGTGACCCATATAAAAATATCCCCAGGGCTGGAAAATGACCCATGATGTGGTTTCGTTTTATTATATTAATCTATTACTCACAGAATACTCACTGAAAAATAGAAGATAGCTATTCATTCACTCTATGTTCTTTCTCTCTTGCAGAGAGGACACAAACAACCTCTGAGCACTGCTGTGGCAGGATGAATCTCCTCCCTTAAAGTCCTGAACCTGGATCTAGGTCAGGGTACATTACTGTCCTGCCATTACCTTCCCCAAACAGTCAACAGTATAATCCAAGGAAGTAGAGTTTTGCATAAATGCCCAGAGACACCCCTAACCCTCCTGGTATGGATCTGAAGCTCTCTGATCACAAGAACCTATTAGTCAACTCTTGTGGTTTTTTTTTTTTTTTTTTTTTAATAAATATTTCTTTTGACTCAAGCCAAAGAACCCTGCAGCCTTAGTTCCATAAAGGGACAGGAAGAGCACTGACCAAGTGGCATTCAGCCCCTTTCTTAGTCATGGACCCTACAAAGTCTCCTAATATTAGGCTGAGGGGATGGGAGGCTGAGAAGAGAATGTTACATTACGGACATCACTTTTGAAAGTCCTAGGAGTTAGGAATTGTTCACATATAACTATGCTTCCTCTGATACATTTAATAAGCCCTAGCTAAGATCCCTAGTTCTGAGAAGTGAGGCAAGCATATGTATAAGTTAAAAATATCTCTGGGCTGTTTGTCCAGGCTTCTTTCATCCAGTACAATACACTGGTTAGTGGTGGTCATGGAGCTGGGCACCAGGACACCCAAAGTAGGAGAAGGCTGGATGCAAACAAAGAGAGGGATATGATTTGGCAGATGTTTAATGACAGGTCGTAGCTGGCAGGAGGGTCAGTGTCCAGAGCTGAAGCTCACACAATGGGAGCCCAAGGAAGGGATGTGTGCACAGCTAGAGCCTCCTTTTCAATGGGCTTCTTGTTTCATAGTTTGCATAATGCTTATACAACATCAGTTAAAAGACTTATTTTTAAAAAAGTGAAATTGGAATGGCATAATAATGTCTTCTGCATTTTACTCGAATATCTGTAGATTTGATCTGAAAAGATGAACAGTAAATTCTCTTCCAAAGTTTCCTATTGCTATGATTTTAAAAACGTCATATGTATGTATCAACAAACCTTTCTACAAAGCACCTTATATCTGGCAGAAACAAAAACCACACACTTTAAAAGCAAATTGGATTTTGAGCTGGGGTCCCAGTGTATTTTAGGTGTCTGTTGAAGAGACAACAATGTTGACTTGCTCCTCTTGTGACTATCTTTTTGGAAGCTACAGCACGTAATGAGAAATGTCAAGTCCCAAGATCAATGAAATTTTGGGCTCCAGGGATTCAACAGGAATAGCATTGATCCTTTTAAAGAACACCAGTCAGAGATGGGTTGTAATATATTGCAAAGAGGGGCTCAGGAGGATAAGCGGCCAAGTCCAAGATACCTACCTGACAAAAATTCAATCAGCTTTTAGCACAAATTGCCTGCTCTGCTCTCCTTTTTTTCATGCAGTAGGCTGCTTCCAATTAAAGTGCGCAAATTAATTTTTATCACTTCCAAATTAGTTTCAGAATTTGTGCAAAAGAGTGTTTCAGATGAAAGCATCTGTCCCTCACATCTCTGCAATTCTGTTATCTAGTCAGGGACCTATTTAAATCTCCAAGAAAATTTTCTATATTCAAAGTCCTGAGTTTGAAAGAGTAACACTGGATATTGGTATATAAAATATATGAATAAAACAGCTGTAATCCAACTGTAACCTATAGTAGGTAGCACCTGCTTATTTCTTTTATGGTCTGAAACTCTTTGTAATAATCTGCTTGTAAATGTTCATTGTCTTTGTGCCAAATTCATTAAAACTATAAAAATAATTAGGAAAAGACTATTTCTGAGATATCTGAATTAGTCACAGTAATATATTTGATTCAATGAAACCATAAACTCTTTCTGCACCTACCTAAAAAAATCCACAAACATTAGTTATATTTTCTCTGTGGTACCAAGAGAGCTATCCATTAAAAAAGAATAATGACAATGCAAAAGAGACATAAATATATTAGAGAGCCACTTGAATTAATGTTGAGAAAGTGAATAAATGAATCCTATCATTATATGTACTGAATAAATATGAGTCAGCCTCTGACATACAAAGCAATTCAATGTCCACACCAAGACCAATTCTAATAGCTACTGGCATATTATATTTCACACTAGGACTTCCCCCCTTCAAGTCTAGGTTAATATATACAACTCCTAAAAACATAAGGGCATTGTGTTACACACTTTAAAATGAATTTACACATAACCAGCTTTTTGGTCTTGAGTAGCAATGCATTATAAGATAGAAAACACATATAGCCTGATTCTCTGACCTGTGAATTGGTAGCTAGAATAGATTAAACTGGGACAGGAAAAAAAAATCTTTTTCTTTCAGGTTGTGAGTTTTCTGATGGCAAGGACTATTCTGTGTCAACACCCATGGCTGATCCCTGATGTGACAGTCAATTCAGGGTGTGCTGTGACTGCCTTTACAAAAAGAGTGAATTGACCAATATATATGTGGTCCAGGTTGGCTATTTCAACAGATTAAGTAAGTCATAAATCAGTCAAGTCTAACGAATACTATATATGACTAATTATTAATTTTTTACCATTATAATCATCCATATGGTAAAAAGCTGACACCAGTTTTTTTTTTTTTTTAAGATTTTATTTATTTATTCCTAAGAGACACAGAGAGAAGTGGAGACATAGGCAGAGGGAGAAGCAGGCTCCTCACACAGAGCCCAATGTGGGACTCGATCCCCGGACCAGGATTACACCCTGAGCCAAAGGCAGATGCTCAACACTGAGCCAGCCAGGCATCCCATGACACCATTTTTTTCTCCCCATGACACCAGTTTTTAACATAATTTTTATTTTGTACCCAAGATGTAAGACTGAACATTTTGTAGTATGGTACCAAACATTATCTGAAAGCAATTTGTGATTCATGTAATAAATACTCAATGTGTTCAGTACAGTCAGGTGGAAAAAGCAGTTTGGTGATTAGTATAATATATGTTTTTGTAAACTCCAGAAGGCCAGAGACTTCAACTATCCAGCATTTTCAGCTACTAAGATGGGACCAGCACCTAGTAGGCATTCAATACATGCTTACTGCTTGCCTAATACTTTAGTGATCATTTTTTTCCCCTTAAGGATAATGAATGAAATAAAGCCATATGACATATGTTAATAATAAATGTCTAAGAAAGTCTTAATGGGGTTTTGTTAAATCGGTTAGGGTCAGAATGATGACAACAGTTCTGACCAAAAATAAATTCTTATAAATGGAGGCAGTAATAAAAAATATGTATTGATAATGTTCTTAATTTCTCAAGAATAATCTTGTCTTTACTGAAAGCTTAAATAAAATGCTGCATTTTAACAAATACAATAGCCACAATTTTATTCTTAAGGGTTAATATAAACATTTTTATTTATATAGCTCCTATTGTATGGAACTTTAAACACTCTAAATATTACTACATTTAATTTTTCTTGAAAAATCAGTGGACTAAACTGTTAACCATCTTTTTATTTAAAAGATTATTAGAGGGATCCCTGGGTGCAGCGGTTTGGCGCCTGCCTTTGGCCCAGGGCGCGATCCTGGAGACCCAGAATCGAGTCCCACATCGGGCTCCTGGTGCATGGAGCCTGCTTCTCCCTCTGCCTGTGTCTCTGCCTCTCTCTCTCTCTCTCTCTCTGTGACTATCATAAATAAATAAAATAAAATAAAATAAAATAAAATAAAATAAAATAAAATAAAAAGATTATTAGAAAATCACATAAATTAAGTACCTAACAGACAATTACTATAACTTAACATGAAAAATTCTTTACCTCATAGCGGTACGATTGCTTTTAAGAAATGAATCCTCTTTTTGGAAATACCATTTTCATCATTTTTAAGCTCCAGTTTGAAGATGTTAGTTAATGAGATTAAAAGCACTACTCTTTTTCTTAAAAAAAAAATTTTCATTATCTAAAAACTTCTAATTTTCATCAATTTAGATGGAAGACACTACACAGACCTGCTGCTTAATTAAACTTCTCTAATGATTACTACACTACTGTGAAAATGAAGATTTTTAAATATGCAAAAATAAATTTAGATCAAATATATGTAATAATGTAACATGCTTGAGAATAAGAAAGCCACCAATGGTAGATCAAGTGTCTTATACACATGTACATTCAAACACACATACACTAGAATTCTGCTAAAAATGAAGTTTGTTTTTTTAAGGATAGGATTTTAGAAAAGAGTAAAACAAGGGGGTTAACTTTTCAGTATTTAGAGTATGATATTTGTTATAATGTCGAATTGGTAGCTAATTATTTGAGCTGCCTGGAAATCAAGCAACACTGAATATTTTTTCCCCAAAACCAGCATCATATCTTAGTTCACAATTTAGAGCAGAGGCTGATATGCATCATGCACATACTTTCTCTTAGTATCTACGCTAAGAGAGAGTTACTCCACAATACACTTCAAGTTTCTACATCACTGTTCTTCAGTTCCAGCTATGGGCAGCAAGAACGAAAGATGACAATGTAATTTGGTCACCTAGTAATTTGGTCACCTAGTTCATTTCCCACTACCTTCATTCATATAAATATATATGAATCTGCATATATTTCATATTTCATTTTCTTCTCCACTATGATAGGGCCTTTGCTCCTATCAATCAAAAGTCTTTCCTCTTTTTGCAATATTCCTGTCAAAACGTGTAAGAGGTGGGAGTGGATGAGACTTGAAGGGTAGACAGATATACAACTGGGCTTCCATCCTCAGCTTTCTCACAGGCTGGAGTGAACAGACCAGGGGTGGCAATTTCCAGCCACGCAGTAACGTGGCATCTCGTCCACTTGTCATCTACTCTTAAAATATTTCAGTGGCAGATACACAGCATTCCTGGAAAATTCTTATCTCTGTCTTGTCATAAATATGACCCAAACTCATGTTTCACTTTGTTTCAGAGTACCGTGTATGCTGTGACCAATATATGAATTATAATCAGAATCACCCTGGTTTTAGTACTTGCCATCATCAACAATTTACAGACAGCATACCCTATTTTAAGGAAATATTTGCATTGAAACTATTGAAAGCTTGGTAATTAAAAATAGTGATTATTACTAGGCAATCTCTTATCTAGTTCTTCATTTAACAATATTTATTAAAAATCCTATTTGCTGTGTCACTAGGCCAGGAACTGGAAACTTAAAATGGAAAGGGAGAAATTCATGATCCATTTTAGTGTTTCCTCAGAACAGCATTTCCAAAGAATAATAGCTGTTCTGCTGTGAGCAAAAGATTGAATGGAAAAACATGTCTGAGAAGTTCTGGGTTAAATAAATTTCAACAGATTTATTTGTGCAAGTAAGACTTTGAGAACTTACCTAGAGAGTAGGAGTAAATGCAGTGTTTTCTAAAATTATTTTACTCTGCAGCCCCCATCCCCCATTTTTTTCCTACAGGGCATCTTAGGGAGCACTGTTGAAGAAAAATTACTTAGGAATCATCACAAGCAAAGAAATGGTCATATTGTTTTTGCTGTCCCAATGCTTAGTCTGAAGGGAGTACTCAATCATTGTTAAATGAATAAATGGAGATATTTACTAGACTGTATGGTAGAAAGTACTAAGTGTCCTCACCGAGGCACAAATCAAACCTTATGGAAATTCAGAGGAGGGAGAGAATATATTCAGTTGAGAGAAATTACACAAAGTTTAATGGACCAGGTGATACTGGAGGACATTTCTGAAGGATAGAGACATTTGGAGATATTCAGGGAGGATAGCCAACTACAAGGTCAAAGAGAGGGGACCTGGGACTTTCCCTCGTTGAAGATTAGAGTGGTTGCTCTTTTTTTTTTTTTTTTTCAACTTTGAACATAGTGACATTCTAGCAAAGAATTTTTTTCCACTGAAAGCTTTCATATTTTAAAATCCTTACAACCCACATCAACAAGAGAAAAAACAAGAACCATATGATCCTCTCAATAGATGCAGAGAAAGCATGTGACAAAATACAGCATCCATTCCTGATCAAAACTCTTCAGAGTGTAGGGATAGAGGAAACTTTCCTCACCATCTTAATGCCATCTACAAAAAGCCCACAGCAAATATCATTCTCAATGGGGAAGCACTGGGAGTCTTTCCCCTAAGATCAGGAACACGACAGGGATGTCCACTCTCACCACTCCTATTCGACATAGTACTAGAAGTCCTAGCCTCAGCAATCAGACAACAAAAGGAAATAAAAGGCATTCAAATTGGCAAAGAAGAAGCCAAACTCTCCCTCTTTGCAGATGACATGATACTGTAAATAGAAAACCCAAAGACTCCACCCCAAGGTTGCTAGAACTCATACAATTCGGCAGTGTGGCAGGATACAAAATCAATGCCCAGAAATCAGTGGCATTTCTCTACTCTGACAATGCGACTGAAGAAAGAGAAATTAAGGAGTCAATCCCATTTACAATTGCACCCAAAAGCGTAAGATACCTAGGAATAAACCTAACCAAAGAGGTAAAGGATCTATACCCTAAAAACTACAGAACACTTCTGAAAGAAACTGAGGAAGACACAAAGAGATGGAAAACTATTCCATGCTCATGGATTGGCAGAATTAATATTGTGAAAATGTCAATGCTACCCAGGGCAATTTACACATTCAATGTAATCCCTATCAGAATACCATAGACTTTCTTCAGAGAGTTGGAAAAAATAATCTTAAGTTTTGTGTGGAATCAGAAAAGACCCCTGGTAGCCAAGGGAATACTGAAAAAGAAAACCAGAGCCCGGGGCATCACAATGCCGGATTTCAAGTTGTACTACAAAGCTGTGATCATCAAGACAGTGTGGTACTGGCACAAAAACAGACACATAGATCAACGGAACAAAAGAGAGAACCCAGAAATGGGCCCTCAACTCCATGGTCAACTAATATTTGACAAAGCAGGAAAGACTATCCACTAGAAAAAGGACAATCTCTTCAATAAATGGTGCTGGGAAAATTGGACAGCCACATGCAGAAGAATGAAACTAGACCATTCTATTACACCAGACACAAAGATAAACTCAAAATGGCGGAAAGATCTAAATGTGAGACAAGATTCCATCAAAATCCTAGAGAACACAGGCAACACCCTTTTTGAACTTGGCCACAGCAACTTCTTGCAAGATACATACATGAAGGCAAGAGAAACAAAAGCAAAAATGAATTATTGGGACTTAATCAACATAAAAATCTTGTGCACAGCAAAAGAAACAGTCAACAAAACTAAAAGACAACCTACAAAATGAGAGAAGATATTTGCAAATGACATATCAGATAAAGAGCTAGTATCCAAGATCTACAAAGAACTTATTAAACTCAACACCCAAGAAACAAACAATCCAATCACAAAATGGGCAAAAGACATGAACAGAAACTTCACCAAAGGAGACATAGACATGGCCAACAAACACATGAGAAAATGCTCCGCATCACTTGCCATCAGGAAAATACAAATCAAAACCACAATGAGATCCTACCTCACACCAGTGAGAATGGTGAAAATTAACAAGACAGGAAACCACAAATGTTGGAGAGGATGTGGAGAAAGGGGAACCCTCCTGCACTGTTGGTGGGAATGTGAACTGGTGCAGCCACTCTGGAAAACTGTGTGGAGGTTCCTCAAAGAATTAAAAATAGAACTACCCTACGACCCAGCAATTGCACTGTTGGGGATTTACCCCAAAGATACAGACGCAGTGAAAAAACAAGACACCTGCACCCCAATGTTTATAGCAGCAATGTCCACGATAGCCACACTGAGGAAGGAGCCTTGGTGTCCATCGATAGATGAATGGATAAAGAGAATGAGATTTTGTGGTCTATGTATACAATGGGATATTACCCAGCCATCAGAAAGTATGAATACCTGCCATTTGCTTCAACGTGGATGGATCTGGAGGGTGTTATCCTGAGTGAAGTAAGTCAATCAGAGAAGGACAAACATTATATGGTTTCACTCATACGGAGAATATAAAAAACAGTGAAAGGGATTATAGGGGAATGCAGAGAAAATGAGTGGGAAAAATCGGAGAGAGTGACAAAACATGAGAGACTCCTAACTCTGGGAAATAAACAAGGGGTAGTTGAAGGGGAGGTGGGTAGGGGATGGGGTGACTGGGGATGGGCACTGAGGGGGCCCTTGACGAGATGAGCACTGGGTGTTATACTATATGTTGGCAAATCGAACTCCAATAAAAAAATATACAAATAAAATAAAATAAAATTCCTTACAACCCTAGGAAAAGTTGCTAGGAAACTATGAAAGACAAAATATATTTACATAAACTTGTAGTCTGATGGGACACTTTGAGACAAATACTCACTGCTGTTAGGGTTGTCTCCTATGATATGGTGTCGCCCACTCCAGTACCAGAGAAGCAGAGTGGCATCTCGAGACCCAGACACAATGTAGCAATCCCCACCTATGTAGGACTCAGACCTGGCCAAGCACGTGACCACATCCCAGTGGCCGAATACAATCTGAGTTAGTTTCCCTGAAACACAGAAATGGGAGGTTTAATTCATTTGCTATTGTTCTTTAAATGGCAATAAGCTTAACTTTATTTTACCAGATTTGTGAAAAGTGTATCTGTTAAACGTGGAAGCTTATAAGCTAATTCAAATTGAGCTACAGATGCTTTCTTGAGTTTCTTCTGAAAAATGATACAAGAATGTTACTTGGGATTTTCAAGGAAAATGACTTACAAACACCACAATCATGATTTTTATTCTTCAGGATTGGGGTCAGGCTAAGGGATGGTTTTAGTCTTTTACCAGACTTGATTTGGGGCAGAGACAGGACAATAGTCCCATTTGTCCTGTGAAATCAGGACTCATGCTAAGGTTTGGAACGAACAGAATTATAATGAGTTACTTACAATGTGAATATTTAATTTGAATCTTGGCACTCACGATGAAAATGCCTACGTTATTAAGTATGATTTTATTTTAAGGTCTGGGTGTAACAACAGGCATTTTGGAGAGATTAAGGTATCTCATAGTTAGGCTTACCTGTTTCTGTAGAGTAAACTCTGAAGCTCTTATCCCAGAACCCACAGATAAGAATATAGCGATTATCTGCTGTGACCACAAAACAATGCGCATTGATTTGTATACTCTGGTCAACAAGGTCCGTGATTTGCCGTTTGTTCACACCAGAGTTATTGGCTAAACATACACAGAAAAAAAGAGTTTAAAGAAGGATTCCACAAGAGTTTCTTTCTTTTTTTTTTTTTTAGATCTTATTTATTTATTCATGAGAGACACAGAGAGAGAGAGGCAGAGACACAGGCAGAGGGAGAAGCAGGCTCCATGCAGGGCGCCTGATGTGGGATTCGATCCTGGGACTCCAGGATCATGCCCTGGGCCAAAGGCAGACACTCAACCTTTGAGCCACCCAGGCATCCCTCCACAAGAGTTTCATCAAGCACTAATGGAAGGAATATTTTTATGCTTCATTTATCTAGAAATGAGTTTTTAAGGCTCTCAGATTATTAACATTCTAACACATCCCCATGAGGAGTATCAGCTTAATTTTTAGTAGCAGTGGCTAGTTATGAACTACATTAGGTATCTAAAGGTTGTCAGAGATTTCAATTCCTTCTCCTCCAAAAATATGAAGAATTCAAATACTGAATTTAAAATAAAAATATTTAAATGGATTTAAATCTACCTAGGTTCACTATACACAGGTTCATTAATGTCCTACAAGTTCTATAATAAGGAGGAACAAATATTGTGTGAGGTATGGTATGTAAAAGAAAAAAAATCTTAATATTCGCCCCAATCTGTCATTTTCTGATGGCATTTACAATTCATGTGGAAAAAACAGGAGAGAGGTTTGAGCAAGGGATGTTGTTATGTGGGCAGCCCCACAGGGAGCTTTAGGTCAGCAGCTTTAAAGACCTGGATTGTCAACAAACAGAAGGCCTTTCCAGAATGGGCTGGCAGGGGAGGAGAGGAATAAAAAAGATGGGAGAGGGATTGGGGAGGAATGAGACAGGCAGAGAATCAATGGATAGCACTGGGATTGAATCTGAAAAAAGTGAGGAACTCGGAGACACCGTCTGATTTCCCTAGTGTCTGTCTGCATGCCAGCCTGTCCCGTACTCTGTGCTGTCCTTTCAGGCTAAATCCCTGGGCTGAATTCTTAAACAGGAGATGCACACATCACTCGCACTCCCTAACGCCAATTAGACTGAAGTGCAACTATTTGTGGATTCCCACTAATGCTATCATAATAATGGCTAGGGTGGTAAGCCAAAAATTATACAGAAAAAGGTAGCAAAAGAAAAGACAAAGGTTCTGAGTCACTTGAAAACTACATAACTGATCCTTCATTAATAAGAATAGAGCTAATTTTTCCATAGTTACATTCCAGCTGTATGTGACATTGTCGATGTCTCTTGGGTGAAGGAATAGCTGGACTAGACAATATTCCCAGTCCTACACCTTAGCTGTTCTCAAAGACATGTAACTGCTATTTTGTGTAGGGGTGTAAGTAACTAACTTGAATGACTGCCTTTTAACTTATTTCTGGGTTCAAAGATGAAGGGTGAATTAAGAAACATAAGAAAAGATATACCGTAACTTGTGTATGGCTTTATTTTTCATGCCATTTTCAAATTTTTTTTTTTTTTCCTAATTTAGTTCTCTACATGATCCCACAAAAAAGGCAGGACAAATATCCTGATCAACCATCTTGCAGCTAGGAAATTGAGGCCTAGAAACAGGAAGGGACTTGTTCTGGATCATATACTAATAAATGTGCATGTGATTAAAAGTATTTCCATCCTCTGTTGCAAAGAGTTACAGCTCATAAGTTTGCAATTCATATGAAATCCTTAATTTAAAAAAATCGGTCCTATTGGAAGGAGATTTCTAGAAAAGATGTCCTCTGTGTTAGTTTTCTTTCATGATTTTTTTGAGTCCTTATGTATTTCAAATATTTTAAATAATATACAGTTGTTAAAGAATAGTTTAGGCTGAAAAAAAGGACAGTTTGGAATGATTTGCCTTGTTTAGAACCAACTTAAATTATCCAACTTAAAATATCAAGAAAATGCCACAAATAATCACTTTAATACCAAAAAATTTTTGAGATGGCATATTATGATATATATAGCTCTTTGGTGGTAATTTGATGTTATCTGCACATTAATTTTATGGCAGAAAAATGATCATTTGGATACCTTTTGTAATAAATAACTACATAGGAATCTGGACAGTCAGCATTCATGAAAATGTATTTCTTGTTGTTACCGTACCAATTAAGGGGTCCATTTCAATGGGAAGATGATGAGCTTGATCCAAGGAGTATCCTGGCGCTCCTCTGAGGCCTAAAGGTTAAACAGAAGGAGAAAACTACTGTAATATTCTCAGAAGGAAGGAATTTCCTAATAAGCAGTGTTTTATGATGATTGTATAAAAGGTATACTGCTTAAAAATTATTTGGCAAGTTGTTATAAGAATGATTGTCATTTACACATTTTTGTGGATACTCTCAATGAAATCATCACAATAGGGACTGCTGGTTTCCATGGAAGATGTACAAAGCTGGAAAGAGTGTTGTTTTCATCCTAACAAGAAAAGCCTGCATAAAATAGAAGATCATAACATTTCTTGAACCCCTCCAAGAGCTAAGATTTCTGGGCAACCAGTGAGCTTGAAATCTAAGAAAGGTTGTGTGCCTGCAAGCAAGGGTGGGTGTGAACGTGGCAGGGCTCACCTGGGCTGGGGCAGAGGGGATGATGGGGCTTCCGTCTTCATTCAATACATGGCAAATCATTTGAAGGTAAAAAATTGAGCCACACCAAAGATCTTAAGCTCAGGAAAAGCTACTATCAGAGGATTAATATTTAGGGCTTGATTGAGTTCATTAGTCATAATTTTTTACATGTGATTATATAACATATATAATACTTATGAATAATGCTAAATAAAAAATGAATATAGTTTTTTCTCAACACAAAGTATTTCTAGAGACTCAGACTTCTGTGAATAATAAAGTTGTATTTTTTTCTTAAGATGTTTGTTGCATGTTTCTGATCAAATGGAATTCCCTCAAGGTAATAGAATTATCTCAGTTGATAGTATCACCAATAAACATAGTGTATTTAGAAACTCTTACAAGATGAAGCTATGATATAAATGAGACTGTTTTTCAGAGCAGCACAGAAGTTGGTAGAATAGAAAAATTCAGGTGAATTTACCATGGCTTATCCATCTAGTCCTGGAGATAGTGAGGATCCTGGGGTTTCCAAGGATACTGAAAGGGGTGAATTTGGCCAACTAAATCATTTGGTCATATCCACTTCTGTAGATGTATCAATGTCTGATTTTTATAACAGAATTCTATCACTTCAAGATGTACTAGCTGGAACTTTTGGAAATGAGTTTAAAGAAAACACATATAAAATCACTGAACAATTTAGATTTTGTCTTTTCTCAAAGACTCTCAGCTCCACAAGGAGGGAGATGGTGCCTGTCTTGTTCACTGCTGTGCTCCCACTTGACACATAGTGGCCATTTAAATATTTGCTGAAGAAGTAAGTAAAGTGGAAGAAAGAGGATTTGTAACCACCCTCTAAGAAATCCAGATTCAAACTCACTTTTTTTTTTTAAGATTTTATTTATTTATTCATGAGAGACACAGAAAGGGAGGCAGGTAAAGGGAGAAGCAGGCTCCCTGTGGGGAGCCTGATGTGGGACTAGATCCCAGGACCCTGGGATCAGGACCTGAACCGAAGGCAGACGCTCAACCGCTGAGCCACCCAGGTACCCCTCACTTTTGTTTAATATGGGCTAAAAGTGTTGTTGTTGTTTTTTTTCCTTGTGGGGCAGGCAGTAGTAGGGTGGGAGGACCTGAATTATTTGTAGACCTGCTTCAATTTATCAAATATTTATTGAATCCTTAACCATCAGCCAAGCATTCTGTGAGGCCCTCACGCAGAGCAGAGTGAACAAGAGACAAGACACATCTAGTTAGGTCTGGCAATTACTTGCTCTGTTGCTTCCTGCCAATAATTTGGAATACTAGCTAGCCCCCAGCACACTTACCTTAACTTCACTGCAGTTTTTAAGACCCCTTTGCTAAGCACCGTGCTTAGACACACATACCTACTGTATTGTGCCACCGATTCACTGCGAACAGTCGGCTGCAGGTCACGGTCACCACTGCGGGGATGGTCAGGTGGGGCAGGGTGTTGGCTGCCACGTGGGTCACTGGAGAATTTGAGGGAAACTTCAGGACCATGATCACATCCTGTTGCATCTGATCTTTAAACATGAGTGGACTCTGTGGAAGGAAACACTGTTGAATAGAAAGAGAAGAGAGCAGAAGAAAACAGAAGGGATAACACAGTTAGTGAAAGCTCTGGGGAGACAGACAGAGGTCAACACAGATGAGGCGAGCACGAGCAGAGAGCAAAGCAACCTGAACTTCCAACCCATGATGAGGATGGCACAGGGGAAAGGGCAAGGCCTCTGTGCAGTGGCTGGCAGGTGACACGAGATCACTGATGAGTGGCCTCAGTGTAAGCCTTGCCAGACTGGTGTGAGGAGTGAGCTCACAGATCTGTCTCAGGATGTAGTGTCATTATTCAGTGTGGTGAAAGCATCAGTTTTGTGGAAGAATGAGGTCAAGTCAGTCACGGAAACTGTTTACATGAACTAATTGATACTTCCATTTGTTAGCTGGTTCATCTGGGGTCATGGCTTCAATGTAAATAATAATAAAATATAATAAATATAATATAATAGCCTTCCCTGTCAGACCTCTGCACGCATCTTTGCTGTGGCACCACTGACTGGTTAAGGTTGAGGTCTTCTTCCTAGACTGTGCGCTTACCGAGGGCTAACCCTTTTCCTTCCTTTAATCTCTGTTTCAAAAGTCTAGCATGTGATCTGATAGAAAGCGACACTGTAAACGCTACTGTTCCAACACCATAAATAATACTGCATCGAAAACACAAAATGGGGGGATTCTGGAAATAACCACTATGTAGAGTTTGTGAATATTTTCAATTGTTTTCTATACATATGAATTGTCTACTCCATGCACTTAGAAGGCTGAGCTTTCCATTATGAGCATCTCCATGCCAATTTAGTCTCTAACAATTTTCCCCAGGAAAGCAATGAATCCTGACTGGGCATTTCTCCAGGATAATAATAATAATAATAATAATTATTATTATTATTATTATTAAACAGAGACAACTAACACGGGAATAAAACTCTTCTGCCAAAGCATTTCATAAAATAAAGTGTTAGAAATATTCTCTTAGACAGTTTATCAAAAATACTTCATCTCAAGGCTTGAGGTTCCAAGGCCACGTCCCCACGTCTACACCATGACTGCGTGTTCATGAGGAACTGTGTGCTTGGTGTCAACCTTTCTGCTTTGTCACATACAGAGACCCATTTCAATCAGAAGAGTTCATTAGAACTCTCTTGAGCCATTGTGGAGAGAAGAAACATATTTTCAAACAAACACATTTATTTATGTGTTTCACTAGCAGTTTGATTATTGATTTGTTGAAGGTCTAGAGAATGCAGATCCTCTGTGTTACAGTGCTTAGCATCATATCTGATGCATAGAAGGGAACTTGATATGAATTTGTTAAGTAACTGAAAAAAACACATGAAAGGTCTGAACAGTGCTTCCACCACAATATAACAGCTTATAAGTTGTTCGCACATATATTAAGGACCATATTTCACAGCTCTTTACTCCAAACTTAAAGAGTTCTTGCTACCTTGATAACCGCCTAGAGAAATGGATGCATTTTAATTCCTTTTGTAGACACCTTTTTTACCTTTAAGCATTTTTCACTTCAGTAAAAAAATAATCAGTGAAAAACCACAGTTTAAAAATCAGTTTAAACCAGTTTTAAATTCCCACTAAAGAAGTTTCTCAGAAAAGTTACCTTCTTCAAATTGAAGAGAGAGGTGTTATATAATTTGCTAATAAACTGCAAAAAAGGGACTGCTTTGTTATGAAAAGGAGCTTTTAAAATTCAGATTAAAATGAAAAGAATTTTACCTTTTCCCTGGCAAAACTAGAATAAAAGTTTTAATATGAGGAGCTAGTGGAGCTGATGTCACCGGCTAACATTTCTTGAGAATGTATTGTGCACCAGGTGCTGGTCTGAGTGCTCTACAGTATTAAGTCATGAAATTCTCAGGGCAGGTGGTATTTTTGCCTTCGTGTAACAGATGCTGTAACATAGCAGACAGGTTAAATCCCTTGCCCAAGTCATTTGCTAGTGAGAGGCCAAGCTGATGCTTGACCCGACTGGCTCTGGAGCCCTTGTTCCTAACCCTCGGCCTCTCTGCAGTGCCTACAGAGTACCTGTATATTTCTGTCCTCTCCTTAAAACGAGCTACTCCCTCTGTTCCACCTTGCCCCAGAAGATTACATCGGGCAATATCATATTGTGTTGAGAGTATATTTTCATCCTACTTTAATCTAATTTTGGTGCCTACATGTGTATGGGTGAGTTTATGCAGAGGCCTACAGAGTCAGGGAAGATGGGCCCTTGTCGTGGATCCCAAATCAGGCTGGCGTAGCAGCACTCAGGGGTAAGAGCTGCTCTCCCCTCTCCTCTCCTCTGTATTTCAGCATATACTTACCCTGAAGAGCTACCCAATAAATCGAGAAGCCTTTAAAACTGCTGCTGAAACCACAATTTTATTTGACGTGCATCCAGGTACAAAGAAAGCAAAAACCTTTCCTTTGAGGCTGCTATGTCTTACCAGGTGCATGGCAGAGCTCCGAGGCGGATGTGGCTCGATAAGCAACTGAGACGGCGTCTGTCCAAAGTTCTGTATCTGTGCCTCCATGGCCTGCAGGGGAAGGAGAGGGACTGTCATAATCAATATGCATCAACGAGAGAGGTCAACACACTCCCCGACAATGCAAGTGTATCCCAAGTCAGCCATGAAAGAAGTCCAGAAAATTCAGTGGGTGTTCTCTCAGGGTGCAGAATCATCCAACTGTTAGTATTTTGCAGACAGGTTTTGCTTCTCTTTCTAAACGTGCTTCTGTTAACCAAGTCACTGTTCTTATTTAGAAGCTGCGGTTAAATGTGGAAATGTTAAACCTGTGAGTGCATGCATGCAGCTAAGGTCAAAGAACACTTCTAACACTAAATACAACATGTATACCTTGATAAAGTCCTGTGTAAGAAGAAACGTATGGGGATCTCTAATGAAATAAGCTTCTGGGATCTTAGGGGAGAAAGAATGATACATAAAGTCCGACAATGATATGAAATAAAATTCAGAAAATCATACAATCCAGTCAATACAGAGGGTAATCACAAGATTTCTGTTATGATTAACCACGGGCAAATTTTTGCTACAAAAATATATTTTAGCATGCCATGCTGTTTTAAGACGAATGTCGAGATATTATGTAATGTCTATAATGTATGAATTCATTTCTCTCAATTTTTTTTTGAAATTTTAGACATAACTAACCCAGGGAGGAAACAATTCTTTGGGCATCTTGAGCTATGCAATATTTTATTAAAGCCTGTGCAGACAGAAATATTAATGAGACTGTATGGCTTCCAATGAATAAAAATAATTTTGGATCTCAAACTGTCTGGACTGTATAATATGCCTTTTTCTGTGTGTACGTCAAAGACATAATCTTACAGGAGATTTATGTATTTCTTCTCTATATAAGTACCACAGGCAAAAAGATTTCAATATATTAAACTAGACTAACAGAAATATTTTTCCAAAATACTGTTAGCATGTAATTTAAGTCAACAAGGGGAAGCACAATATTTACAATGGTCATTACTCTGTTACCATGCTAATTTTTCCCCTAAAATTGTGTGCAATTTGGTTGCACATAAAGATGAAATACGAAACTCATTGCTGAGTGCTTAGGAGTGCAGGTAAGGTGGTAGATGGCTCTCGACGCTGCGCTGCCACTAATCGCATCACTATCTACAAATCTCATTTATAAAGTACTTAAATTTAACAATCTGTCCGCCTAGACTGCATTTCAAGAAAATGCTTATCAATAAAAATGTGGATTTTCAAATTTATTAGCAATATTAAACATGAATGCATCATTACCTGCCATATTTTAGCAATTGCATAAATGGGGCTTTGGTTCTTTTATTTGCAGAGGCAATAGGATGAATTATTAAATCTCTTTAAGAGCTGTCCAATTTTTATGTATCCATTTATTTGCATGGTGTCCACCCATACATGAAGTGTGACTGTTTAGGTAAATCGCACTCACATAGATACCATCATACTTTATCTCCCTGGTGCAAGATTTAGGATTATAAAAGAGGTATGAGACCATTTCTGGTTAGGTTCACATCATGAACAATAAACTCTTAAGAGTAACTTGAAAGAAGAAAAAAAAACCCCAGTGATTTCATTGTTAAAACTGCCCTGGCTTGAAAATGTCTGGTACCTCGCTTACTGTATCAGAACAGCTAAAGTTGCTCAAACAATAGGTACCTGGGCTTGTGCTCTGACTCCTCCAGAAAGGGGCTGGGCTGGCATAGGGAGACAGAGGTAAAATTAAATATAATTTAGCCTCTCTTGGTCAGTGTACCTCTACTTAGCAGGCAGCCTTTAAATGGCCACAGAAGGACCAAGTCCACAAACATGCTCTGCTTGACTTTAGTTTTGTTCTGAAAGGGCAGTATTAGAACTATACTAGAAAATCTCAGGATACCCACTTACTTTCCAGAAATCTACACAGTTCTCTTCAGGGGGACCACCTCTGATTCTTTTTGGACTGAGGCAGAGTACACACACGTATTTATTTTAAACGACTCTCAAGTGGCATCAAGATATACAGGAAGCTATGATCAAGTTAATATTGTGGTCTCATCCTCTCATTAAGACAGTACATTCCCTACATTTAACATTTATTTATTTGTTTTTAATAATTTAAGCTGAATCCATCTTCTTTGGGATCCACATCACATGCCTTCATGTTCTTATTCCAATATTTACCTTTTGGCTATCTTGTAATCCTGTCTAGCGGCAGTTCCTTAACCCTTGATTTAAAAATAAAAATATACAGGTCGGGATGCCTGGGTAGCTCAGTGGTTGAGCGTCTGCCTTTGGCTCAGGTGGTGATCCTGGGGTCCTAGGATCGAGCCCCGTGTCGTGCTCCCCAGAGGGAGCCTGCTTCTTTCTCTGCCTGTATCTCTGCCTCTCTATGTCTCTCATGAATAAATAAATTAAAAAAAAATATATACAGGTCTTTCTGTTCTTGAAAAAGCATGCTGCCTCCTCTAAGTTCTATTGCTCGTCATAACCAACATGTTTGGATAGGGAGTGAGCACCTACATATTTTCTTCACCTCTCCCCCATCCTGTTTTCTGTCCTCCCCCACTTTTAGAGAGTCATCAGTGTCTTCTGTCAAGAGGAAGGTACTTTGCATGGGAGGGTGCCCAGGGATATACACAACCCATTCTGGAATCTATGAAGCATAGCAGCTGAATGGTTGTTCCTCATTCTGAGAACTACTCCCTGACGTAGGAGAAAATGCATCCCCTTAATGTGAACCTTGGGCAGGGTTCTAAATCCTTCCCAGGGCCCTAAATAATAATCAATGTCCTCCATATTCTCATAGCACTTTTTCCCCCTTTATCATGACATTCAACGCATAGTTCTTTACATAGGTCTGTTTGCTCAAACTGTTCATCATCTGCAGGTCAAGGCTGTGACTTAGTCTTAAGAGAGTCCAAAAACATTCGCTGACTATAGAAGTGGGGCAGTGGTGGGGCCTTTGTACAAAACTGAAAGGTAGCCCAGAAAAGGAAAATCAATAGTAAAGAACACATCAGAGTGCTTTACCTTTACAGTTCAATACTGCAAAAACAATCAGGTTAACAAACATTAAATGCCTAGTCTATGTCAAGGGATAAAGTATCAGATACCAGTCTGAGTCTGCCCTCAAGAAGTTTCAGCTCATGAGGACATAAGATGAGTGGCAATCAGGGCACACAGTAGGTCAAGAACCACGGCGGAGGCCAGCCTCAAGTGCAAGGGGGCCCAGGAGTGATGTCTACATCAGACACAGAGTGGAGCAGGGTACACACAGAGGACGTCTGCTAGGAAAGGGGCTTTGAGAAAAGGGACATGAGCTGAGGTCTGAATGTCACATAGGAATAGGCCAGTCAACAGCAAAAAAAGATAACCAGAAATGGCATTTAAAAAAATTCAACGTATTTCTCTTTTTCCATACATTGTTCTGCCTGGGTTGAAGAGACTTAATGCTAGCTTTATTTATTCGGAAAACATTATACTTATTGAGCACCTACTATGTACTGGGTACCATTTCAGATATTTGCGATACTCATCAAACAAAACAGAGATTTGGGCTCTTGTAGAAGTTGTATTCTAGCCAGGATGGCATAGGAGCTTATTATTTCGGCCAGATAGCACATGCCAGCATCCTTTGGGCTAGAATCCGCTCATAGGCATGGTTTCTATTTGAGCCAACATTTATAGGTCAGAAAATTTCATACAATAAATTGGATTTTTTGGCTTCTCTCAACAAAACAAAACAAAACAAAAAAACAGAAGAGGTGGTTCATCAGCATTTCTGCACAGCAACACTTGTCTGGTGCCAAGGCACAGGGGCTCTTTTGTAATGCCCATCACTCACAGGACCCAGGCATGCACTGCCTCTGGCCTGCTTCACAAGTTTCTTCCCTGTCCAACTCCTAAAGACTTCTCGGAATTTGTTACTCCTTTTAAAATCTACTACCAAAACGTTAATTTGTATTACAAAAAAGCTATCGCTTTATATATCTACAGTAGTCCTGCCCTCATCCTTGGGGTATATGGTCCAAGATGCCAAAGAATGCCTGATACTGGATAGTACTGAACCCTATGTATGCTGTTTTTTCTTATACATATTTATGATAACGTTTAATTAATAAATTATGCATAGAGATTAACAGCAATAATTACTGATAAACTGGAACAATGATAATATACTACAATAAAAGTGATGTGAACGTGGTCTCTCTCAAAATACCTTATGGTACTGGACTCACCTTTCTCCTTATGATGACGGTGTAGATGGTAAAATGCCTCTGATGAGGGGCACCTGAGTGGCTCAGACAATGAAGCATCTGGCTTGGGCTAAGATCATGATCCCCGGGTCCTGGGATTGAGCCCCACATCGGGCTCCCTGCTCAGCAGGGAGCCTAGTTCTCTCTCTCCCTCTGCCCCATGCCCCCAATCATGTTCACTCTCTCAAATAAATAAGATCTTAAAAAAAAATGCCTAACTGATGAGATGAAGTGAACCAGTGAGGTAGGCACTGTGACCTAACATTAAGCTACTGCAGACCTTCTGACACTAGGTCAGCATCACTGCTTCCATACCATCTTGACTGCGGGTAACTGAAACCGTAGAAAGCCAAAACAGTGGATATGGGGTGACTACTGCATTGCACTTTCCATGGAAGCAAGAATGAACTGATATTGTATGTGTGAACTCATGATTTTTATAATGTGTATAGCAAAAGAGTACAACTTGGGAAATAAATCTGTCAATCTAACTTCATCGAATTTTAAAATGTTATCCATTGTGAGAAGCGTCATTAATTTCTATACTATTAAGAAGTAAAAATGTTACTAATTAAACTATGATTCACTACTGATTATAAGACACACTGTAATTCGGAGTGCTGAGACAGAACCATGATAAGCATCTCAGAATCAGTTCATTATTGTAAATATTTTATGTTATTATAAATATACTTTTACATATAATAAGCAGTGATATAGAGTTTTAGATATTTCATATAAATCTAGCATACAGGGATCCCTGGGTGGCGCAGCGGTTTGGCGCCTGCCTTTGGCCCAGGGCGCGATCCTGGAGACCCGGGATCGAATCCCACGTCGGGCTCCCGGTGCATGGAGCCTGCTTCTCCCTCTGCCTGTGTCTCTGCCTCTCTCTCTCTCTCTCTCTGTGTGACTATCATAAATAAATAAATATAAAAATTAAAAAAAAAAGAGTATACTATCTTTGAGGGTACTTTTATGATGAAACTCTTACATATCAAACTCAACTTTATCTCAAAAAATAATCATGTAAGGGATGCCACTTTATTTCATCAGGAATTGTTCAGATAGCAAAGATAAGTAAGTTAGTTTCTTAAGAGTTTTACATTTTAATTCTTATGTGGATGCTTACTTCTTCTTCTAAAAATCATTTGGTTGAATATTGAGCAGTTCCCATGTACTTAGCATTTGCTCTCCCCAGCTAAGACCATCAAGAAATAGGCAGGTCATAAAATAAGAAAAAAAAGTATTTTTTTTTTTTAAACTTTGGAGGGAGTTGTAAAATATGGACGTTTTCGGGGTAAGTAGAGAAGTAAAGAAAAATGTGATCTAAGTTACGATTAGTAGGACAAAATAAGTAAACCTGAACAGTGACTTTCAGATTTCATACACACATAGGACACATAACTCAGTTTTATCTGCTTCTATGGACCATAAAGCTCCCCTTAGGGAAAGTTCCTGTTAGGGACAGTTTCCTGGTTTTTTTCCCCTCCCCATTCTCTTGATAGGCTCGTTTTGTAAAATCCTCCAGGTCCCACCTACTGAGTTATGAAATTACCCACATCTTCATTGAGCTCTCCTTTTTTCCTCACTTATTTTCAACAAGCTCTCTCTAGTCTTATGTTACTCAAAGGTCAGGGCTAGGTGTACGGCTGCATCATCTAGGCCCTGCCCCAAGGTGCCCAGTCGAGGGGCAAATGAGGGACAGCATCTACCTCAAATGCCAAAGGAAGGAGCACCTTTTATTATTCATCCTTTTAATGAGGGCATCTTTTTAAATTTGCACAAAGGGGCCATATGCATTAGCCATGGCTGTGACATGTACCTTATTCCTTTGACCTGTTGTACCTCTTCTTAGTTGCTTTTATCTGTCCCCCACGATATCCTACCTCCTTTATGAACACAGATATATTGCTGGGATGAAATCCTCAGAAGAGGAAGTAAATATGCTGTGGTTTATGTGCATTATGCTTATGCCTGTTAATATGAAAGATTTCATAGCTGAGGTAAAACTACATATGGCGACGGATAAGTGATAGTTCAGAATGATGTTCAAATCACCAATAAATTCAAAATACTCTAAAAGAAAGAAATTACTATTTAGATGAATAAGCATGCTTTCTCCCTCCACTTGTATTTACTATTTGGATAACTAGTGTATGCTAGATAGCACACACCTCCTCTGGTACCCAGGAGATAAAAAATTCTGGTTAATCTTGTCTTTTCCACAATATAGGTAAATGTAACCCACATACATTTCTCTCCTTTGGAATCTTTACAACTTCTAGTCTTTTTTGTAAATGTAATTTAGCATTGTCTTTCTGATGAAATGTCATAAGGTCTAAGTGCCACGAGAAAGACTGTGAGAAAGCACATACGGGAAGCTGTCAAATGACCGATTTCATCCATTTTGCTTGGTCTGTGCTATCTTTTAAAGTTGTTTTCCAGAAGAGTCAGCATTTTATAAAATATGATAGCTTGTGCTATCCACAATGCAATTATCAGATTATGTTGAAATTACTAGTCAATTATTGATCATTTTCAGAAAATTCAAGACAAAAATAGCAAAAGTGATTCCTTGGGAACACAGAAAAGGATTTCCTCAAAATTTCCTTAGGATCATATTATCTTATTTTATAGCTCATTAGAGTAAGATTTTATTTTAATGCTTGAAAGTGGATATTCTTTTTTTACCAGAAAATACAACTTCAACAATTAAAAATATGCATGTGATTTATATTATCTTTCTGTTCTACCTCCAATTCTACCAATTCTATACCAAATAGGAAAAAAAAATTGGAATTTTGAGAAGTCTGAAATGATAAAAGAAAAGATTACTTAATAGCAGACTGTATTTTAACTGATATGCTTTTGCTTTTGGTTTATTGTTACAATAAAACAAGATCATATAAAGCATTACTTTTTAATGCTAGAAAAACAGGAGCAAAATAAATCAAGAAAATAATATCTCCACTTTATTTCTTGCTTTACAAACATTAAACTATATAAAAAATTAAAATGCTATTTTATATTCAACTGCTTCTAGTTTTTCATAGAAACTACACAATAGAAGAACAAACATGTTTCCTCTTAACAGTCAGCTGCATTAAGGCTAAGTCTATATGAGCAGAATTATTAGAATATTCAAGCAAATACTTAATAACTCAAGTAAAAAAGAACCACATTGGTTGTAACTATCAGACTATGTTAGACCATATTGAGGGAGAGGATTTTGATTTATTCATTTGCCTGCCTCAGTGCTTGGTTTTATTCTTTTAGTATAAAGCTAAAAAAAAAATAAAAATAAAAAGGAGAATTATCCTCTTGCTGACTCTGATTTCCTCCTCAGACTGATGAGTTATAATGATGACATTCCATATCTGACTTAACAAATAAATGCGAACAGTTAATGTGAAAAGCAAGCACCGTGTCCTTTGGAGAAAAACTGCTTTGCCCAGAACAGTTTTTCTTCACATTAGGTCAGGGCCACTGGTGGCAGGCTCACTTAATTTTTATATTTAAAAATAAATATAAGTCAACCCAGGTGGGAAAAGTACATGCATTTTAATGTGGCAGGTAGTGGCTGTTCTACCCTGGATGTCTTCAATAAATTTGCCTAAAGTCGTGACTAACTCAGGGGGAATACAGAGTGAGCTGGATCATCTTCCAGAGACTGCCATCACTGGTACTCTCTTGTTCCCTACCTTCCCACTCTTTTCGGCCAATGAGAGCTCAGAACAGGAGATGGGAAAGGGAGATAAAACTTATTGTATGATCCTTCCCTGCCAGGTCCCAGGTCAGCAGTGGCTGTGCTGCAGTCTTCTATCTAAGGCCACAGCTCCTGTTGGGTGACTGCTTTCCCAGGGTTACTTATCCTGGCAGTTTCCAGTAATGGCCCCTTCTCTGTGTAGGCCTTGGGGTGGTACCTAGATCTTAATCTGCAGATGCTTCACTTTCCCTTGTTCATCCACTTTATCCTGCCCATATCTTTGTAAAGAGGATCATTATTAAACGTCCTATTACCAATCACATTGTTAAAAAATTATGGTAAAAATACACAGAACATAAATTTACCACCTTAACAATTTTCCAAGTGTACAGTTCAGGAGTGTTATGTACATTCATAATGTTCTACGACCAGTCTCTACAACTCTTTTTAATCTTGCAAAACTGTTACCCATTAACAGCTCCCCATTTACTTATTCTCCCCATCCTCTGGAAATCAACCTTCTACTTTCTGTCCCTATGATTTTGACTATTCCAGGTACCTCATATAAGTGGAATCATATAGTATTTGTTTTCTGACTGGCTTATTTCACTTAGCATAAGGTCGTCAAGGTTCATTTTTGTTGTAGCAAATGCCAGAAGTTCCTTCCTTCTTAATGCTGCATAACATTCTATGGCATGTACATGTGCATGTACCACATTTTATGGATCCATTAATCTGCTGATGGACACGGGTTGCTTCTACCCTTTGCGTATTGTGAATAATGCTGCTATGAGCATGGGTGCACAAATATTTCTTCAAAATCTTGCCTTTAGTTCTTTTGAAATCTACCAAAGTAGAACTGCTAGATCATATGGCAGCCTTATTTTTAATTTTTCAAGGACCTCCATCCGGTCTTCCAGAGAAGACACTTTGCATTCCCACCACAGCACATAAGGCTTCTAATTTCTCCACATCCTCATCAACACTTGCTATTTTCTGTTTGTTGGATTGATAGTAGGTAACCTAACAGGTGTGAGGTGGTATACAATTGTGTTTTTGATTTGCATTTCCTTAACAACTATGATGTTAAGAATCTTTCCATGTGCTTGTCGGCCATTTGTATATCTTTTCTGGAGCCTTCATTATTCCTTTGAGAGGGTAATGTGCTGTGACAGATACAAACAGAATTGATATTCAGGTATATAAGAGAAATGATGGTTAATTTTTGCTTCATTCTCAAGTAAGACTGACCAAAATATGATTATATACAAGTAAGAGACATTTTTATTGAAGATTTAAAATATTTTGGGGATAAATATTATCATAAGCCTTTTGAGGGGGAGGCCACAGAGTCTCTTTGCAATCTATGCTCATCAATCCTTAAGAAGAGAACCAAAACACTATTTTCTGGATTAACTACCTGGAAGCAAGAGTTTTAGCAGATAATCTCTTAAAAAATATACATTTATTTATTTTTAGAGAGAGAGTGAGTGAGCACAAGCAGGGGGAGAGGGAGAGGATTTCAAGCAGACTCCATGAGCCTGAGGTGGGGCTCAGTCTCAGGATCCTAAGATCATGACCTGTGCCAAAACCAAGAGTCAGTCACTTAACCAATTGAGCCACCTAGGCGCCCTAGCAGATGATGTCTTAAGAACTCTTCAGGTTTTTTGTTCTTTGCTCACTTTGGGTTGATCATTACATAGCGTGTAGGTAAAGGAGTCAACCCAGAAATGCTTAATGAAATGTGAGAAGAATCAGTACAATGTCCCTGCCAAATTCTTCCTGGTTGAATAAATTTATATAAAACAAACTCTATGCTCATTGATTCAGGCCATGAAGTTGGGGGAAGGTGGTGGTGGAGGAGGAATGAGAGACAAGTAGTAGTATTGGTGATGACCTTTTATCACCATACAAAATAAGTTCACTTGGAGTGTCTGATCTTGGAAAGAAAATAATGAAAATAACAAAAGCTGAAAAGATTTGCTTGGAAATGGAATGACATCAAGACAAAGGTTTATCAGGTGGTGGTATAAACATTACAAAAAAGAAATCATACACTTTTATTAGGCTAAATTCAAATTAAAAATAGTATTGCATGTATTTGGCAGAACAAAGTGATCTTCTTTGATTTTGACATAAATGGGAAACAGTAATCTATATATACTATATTGAGATTTCAAATGGCTTTAAATAGGTTCATTATCAATATGTCTAAAACCTTTAAAAATGAGCTCTTCACATCTAACTGAAATGCTTAGGTATTTAGATTGAGTAATATCTACTTCAACAAATTGAAGCATGCAATATGTTTTGAATAATTGTTAATTTATGCTAAGGTAACAACTGTGTAATATAACTGAAATCTATGTTAACAGAAGATAAGGAAATCCCTTCTAGCTATTTCTACTACAAACAGCAGGCTGCAATTTTCACCCTTCTTCCTTGTGTAAAATATGACTTTGGAGGCTTGTGAAAGCATGTGCTGTTAATTTCTGAAAATCAATAATTAGCACTTCTCAACAGTATGCAATAAAAATAACACAAAGACGAGAAAAAACACATCTCACATAAATGACACACATTCCACTTTGACTAGCTGCATTATTTATGCTTTTCTAGTGGACGATTGATGACCATGGACCAGCTAAGGACTGCAGTAATTATAGGGAGAAAAGATAAACCTAAATTAAAGATTTATTCACTAATCAAAATTAAATGTGTGTCATTAATTTTCTTGATACTAATTTCTATATAGAAACTTCATTCACTGATTCTTTGCAATGCAAGCCTTATCGCTGGAGATGAGGAACACATCACAGACACAGCTTAATCTATACTCTTGTTAGTTTTAGGGATCATAATATTCTTCTTGCTCCCCAAATGATTCTTTAAGCTTAAAAGAAAACCTAATGTGTGTTTCCACTCCCATAATTTCAAATGTAGGGGTTTTCTTTCTCTTTTATTATTTTCCTTTCAATTTTAATTCAGCTTTTGAATTTGCTAACATTTTAAACGTTAAAATGGTTTTAAGAAATCTTTATCAGCCATTTTGTTGATCATTTGTTGCAATTCATGTCTCAGAATAAATGCCCAGGAGAAAAACCCTGAACATTTCCCATATGAAGACAATTAGGCATCATGGCCCTTGTAAATGGACAACAGTGTGCTACAACCTACTCAAGCAATCCACAAGTGGGGCGTTGGTATGTCTTGTCAGATAGAAGAAATGAGTCAGAAATGGGGGAAGGAAAAGACATGGGATAATAAACTCACAGAAAGAATAAGCAATGACCAAAGGCCATCATTGCTGTCACTACAAACACCTTCATTTACACCATCAGGAGGAAAAGTGGGTTAATTTTTTCCTTATAAATTTTATGAGTTCATCTTTTAGGAAAGCCAGCATTGCAGCTGTTTTGGATAAAGACACATCTGTCTTGTTGGCTCTTGACAGCCTTATCATGTCAGGTTTCTGTAGTAGCAGGAATGGTTCAGCAAAAAAAAAAAAAATAATAAATAAATAAAGTGAAAACTGAAGGAATTTATTCTACTTCTTTTGGGCATATTCTCACTATAGCAGATCCAAAGAAATGTTTTGGTATCCCTGTCATATCAAAGAAAGAGATAAGTGAAGAAAATACAATCTAAGAATACCAAGAAATATTAGTAAAAAAAATCAGACTATAAATACCACACTTTTGGGGATACCTGGGTGGCTCAGTAGTTGAGCGGCTGCCTTCAGCTCAGGGTGAGATGCTGGGGTCCTGGGCTCCCCATGGGGAGCATGCTTCTCTCTCTGTCTATGTCTCTGCCTCTCTCTGTGTCTCTCATGGATAAATAAAATGTTTTTAAAAAAATACTACACTTTTGCAGTATTATAATTTAGTATTTACTGTTTTAGTATTTCCAGCATAGATGAATGTGTATATATGCACAAATAAATAAATATTGCATGGCCCAAATGTTCTTTTTTAAAAAAAATTATTTATTTATTTATTCATAGACACACAGAGAGAGAGGGGCAGAGACACAGACAGAGGGAGAAGCAGGCTCCACGCAGGGAGCCCGATGTGGGACTCGATCCTGGGTCTCCAGGATCACACCCCAGGCTGCAGGCGGCACCAAACTGCTGCGCCACCAGGGCTGCCCTGCATGGCCCAAATGTTCTAATAGTTTGCACAGAAAAACAGCCTTTTATGTTAGGCTTGTGTTGATACCTCTCACTGTGGAAGAGAAATCGTTTAAGTCCTTTTTCAGTTTGTCAGTGTTGACTGTACATATGATGTATATATGGTATGTGTATACATCATATGTACATGTGATGTAGAGAAATGAATTATTAAAACAAAAGTTCTTCCAAGATACTTCATTTAATTATGCTCTTCGATAATAATAACCAATGTCTGTGTAGTGCTTTATGGTTTACAAAGTACCTTCCCATCTTTTATCACATGTTTCTCAAATCAGATCTATGAGTTAGGTATCAATTCTGTTATCATTTTATGTACCAGGGTATATAAAAGTTAAGTGACTCACTTAATATTACTCAAATTGTAATGACCGGCTATGATAAAACCTATTATCTGGTTCCCAACTTTCTATCATCTTTTATTGCCTACTGCATGCCATATAATCATACTTTAAGGCAGATAGGTTTGAGTAATTATATCCATGATTCTAAGAGTGATCAATTTTAGAACAGTTTTAGAATGAAATGTTTTTCACTCATTATAAGAGTATAGTAAAGAAAAAAAATCTGTGACATTTAATTTGTAATCTCTACTAACCAACTAACTAACCAAGTGAGTGGAGGGTCAGAAAGAGAGAGAGAATCTTAACCAGACTCCACAACCAGCGCTGAGCCTGACACGTGCCTGGATCATACAACCCTGTGATCATGACCTGAGCTGAAATCAAGAGTCAGATGCTTAATCAACTGAGCCACCCAGGCACAGTACTGAGAAAGATTTCTCAGAGCCATCTTAAAATTTCCTGTATAATTCCTGGAAGTTTTACAGAGTCAAGAGTTTTAAGAAATTCAAAAGTACAAACAAAATAGAAAAACCTTACAAGTTAAATTAGTAAAATGGGAATACACATCAGGTGTCCCTCATTTTTAAGAATCATTTTGAAAGTAAGAAGAATGTCATCCCTAAAACTAGTAAGTATTAGTAAATACTGTTCTTTATAAATTCCTAGAATGTAATGGGACTAAAGTAACCCTGACTTGAGAACCAGAAGACCTCACCTAAATCTGACTTGGATGCTACATAGATTGTGTCTTTGGAAAAATCATTTAATAAGAGCCTAGATTAATGGTTTTTAACCATTAATGTATGGATAATGTATGGGGATGTATGTGAAATGCCTGGAAAGGTTTTCGTTTTTGTTTTTCTTTTTTTTTTTTTCCGTTTTTGTTTTTCAAAATAAACCTGCCTTGAACTCTAATGCCTGGATGTCCTGAGATGCCCATGGGATGGGAAATGGGACAGTGGATAGGGAGTTAGACAGGGTTAGATGAATAGGGTAGGTGTGTTTGAGAATAGTTGAGGGGTTGGGGATATAGTAGAAATTAGAGTTAAAAATCTGAAACTAGGTGAGAGGTACATGGCAGTTCATCACACAATTCTCTCTACCTTTACAGGAACTGGAGAAAAGCTTTCCAGATCTTTTATATGCCTTTAGTAGACAGTGCTTCTTAAACTTCAATGGCTCAGACAAGTCACTGGGAATCTCCTTAAGTGCATGTTCTGATTTAGTAAGTTGGGAAGGCCTGAGAATCTGAAGTTCTCACAAGTTCCCAGGTGATGGGGATACTGTTGGATTATGGACTACACTTGAGTGGACAGGAGTTAGAATACCATGGGACCAGATAATTACCAACTAGAATATTCTATTTCCTCAGCAGGTCAGAGGATGGAGTTTCTCAGCCATCATTTGGTAAGTAAAAAAACAAAGCAAATCACATCATTTTTATTAATATGTAAAAATGGTAAGAAAGAATATTCATTACTAGGCTTAAAATTACTGTTCAAATAGTCAGTTGAGCTCATCTATGAAATAATGTGTCTAGAAGATTATGATATAAGCCAAGACTTAAGACAACTTAAATAATATCTAATATCCAACAGATCTAGTGTTTACATATTAAGAAGAGCTTTGTACCAGAACTGTTCTGTCATGTTTCTGCCCAGAGGCTGTCATGATAAAGTTTATTATCAGTTACTGCTTTACAAGTATAAAATAAGTTAAGCTGTCATATTTTTCTCAGGCAAAGATCCTAAGCTGTCAAAGAATGTCAATTTTAAATCTGACATAGAGAAGAAAATTATCTGTTATTCTGACCTCTAATTTCTTGACATTTTAATGCCATAATTGCTGTGGTTAGTGCTGCTTCATGATTTCACCTGTCAAGGAAGAATGAATCAATAACCTTAAGCCATTTCTCAAATTTTAGCACTAACTTTCAAAATTCAAAGTTATAGGCAGATTGTGGGATATGTGTTGTGTTTATATATATAGATAGATAGACAGATTTTACAAAAGGGATATATATCAATATTCATATATTAAATATTTATTGTTTAAATCAGTGTTTATTTTTAAAAAATTTTTAAAAAAAAGATTTTATTTATTTATTCATGAGAGACAGAGAGAGAGAGAGGCAGAGACACAGGCAGAGGGAGAAGCAGGTTCCCTGCAGGGAGTCCGATATGGGACTCGATCCCAGGTCTCCAGGATTATGCCCTGGGCAGAAAGCAGGCGCTAAACCGTGGAGCCACCCAGGCATCCCCTAAATCCATGTTTAATTTAAGCATCAAAAAAATTATCTCCCTTAGGCCAGTTGGACTTTAGTATAAGATAACCACAGCCTTCCTTTGGTTTTATTTATGTGAAATGTAATGTAGTATTTAAAAAATACAAAGACAAACGTTATTGAATAAAAGAAATGCACCAAACTGGTAAGAGGGTTAATGTTTTGAACACTGCCTTTCCCAAGAGTTTATGTCCAACCATTTAGGTAGGTATTAACTTTCTCAAGGCATGGTATCATGGTGCAGACTGCTGGTATCTCAACATTGATGTTTTCATAAAAGATGTGGTGCCTCCCAGAGGGCCCTCCTCACAAGGGAAATGTATATGTAAGGGGATATAAATGGCTACCAAATAACGAATATACTGCACTTCATTCCCCTTAGCTACAGAGTTCTTTGGGTGACCATAGATGCTAAGCACTTTTCAGGTTGGCAAACATTGTCATGTATTATTCCTCCTTTGTGAAGACAGCAATTGAAGAGGGAGATCAAGTCTTGGCCAGCATTAGACAGTTCACGAAGACCTCACAGATTTTAGGGGGGTTCTCATCTGTTGCAGGTTCTTAAACGATACTGTAGTACATTTTTGGGATTATATTAGGTTTTGTGGAATAGAGGAGATAGGGGTGGGGAGTGAGGAGAACAGCTAACTCATAGCCCTTGATATCCATTAATCTGCTATGGCTACGACATAATAAGCAGTTCCCTTAGTGGTCTTAAGGAGATAAAGTATCTTCCTGAGCAGTCTTGAGTGGATGCAAGTCCACAGGGTCAGAGCAAATTTCTCTCTCTCTGCTGGTGTATGGTTGGGCCTCTGCTGGCTGGGGGAAGGAAGGTAACAGTGTTCTAGGTATGTGCTCCCTTAGCAAGTATTCTTGAGAACTGATGTCAGAGTTTTTGGGTCAGGAAAGTCCTATAATTTGATGATTAAGGCCCATACATAGTCCCTCCACACACATACTGTCCAAAGCAACAGTGTGATTTTTTAATAGAAGCTGGTATTTTTATAGAATTCAAATAATAAATACTATATCCACATAAAGAAAGTTACAATTCTAATTCCATTTTTTATTCCCACTTATCATTTTACTTACTCTCTCTTTTTTTTACTCTCATTTAAATATGAAAAATCTGCTATTTTTCTGTCAATTTTAATGCTGTCATGCACTTTTCTTACATTCAATATGCTTAAAATAGTTTATTTTGCCCGACAGGATTAACTTGGACAGATCTCTATAATGGATAAAATGTATGATAAGATAATTCAGGAGGAAAAAGGTTTATGGCATTTAAAAATAAAAAATCAACTTGGAGATGGTCTTGGAATAAAAGGATACACTACTCCAATTATATTTTTCTGATTCTACAGGTATTGGTTCTAAAAGAAGAATATAATTTTTAAGGTGTTTACAGAACTGGGCAAAGATGTAATGTGAAAAAATAAGTAAGCTCAGAATTACCTCCTATAAAATAATTTGATTACAGGGAGTAAGAAATCAGGGGAGTATAATGGTTTGCAGAGAAAATCCCCTTCTTTCACCACAGAATTTCCTAATATCTGGCTTCTCTCACTCATTCATTCTCTGTCTTTATTCCCTTCTCCCACCTTCAAGCACTAATTCATTTCTTCCCACATACAACGTGATATAACCCTTTACCTAATAACATTTTTACAATGTGTTCTCTGAATATTTAGCCCTAAGGGTCCAAGAGCACCAATCACGAGCCTCTTCCCTCTCCTCTTCTCTGCTTGAAGCCATACAAATGGAGCCAGTTTTGGTAGAGGTATGTAAGAAATAACTTTATGGAAGCAAATTTTTCTTAGAGAGCTCTATTTCCCAAATCTACAAGTTTTCCACCTCTAAAATTAAAAGTAAAAAAAATAAAACAAGCATTCCACTGATGGGAAATGTAGCCATGATTGCTTGTTTTGCACACAGCAGATGGCCACTATTGGGCGGAATGGAGGCTGGGATGTGGCTTCCTGGCAGCAACGCTCACCCAGCAGCTGTTGCTCCTTTACTCTTTCACCTATCTGAAGTCATTTTGTGCAGTGTGGAGGTGATTTAAATAATATTTTATATGAATACTTTCACTAAAAATACTTATGCACATACTAGAGCACCTAATTCCCAACTGTTAGCTATAAACTTTCAGGATAAGAATGTACAGGAATAAAAATACTCTACACTCATCTATTTCATTGATGTGTTTTGGAGAACATTCTGGAATAAAATACTATATGCTCAACTATTTTATCAATGCTTTTTTTTGAGCATTCTGTCTAGAAGTCTGTAATTTTGCATTTATTAAGAAAATACATACTGGCAGCTTATTTTAATGTGAATGATTCTTATTCAAATATTCAACTAGGTTTTCATTAATAACACACACAGGGCATTAAGCATTTTAATGAAGATGCTGAAATAAAACAAGTAAATGAAGGATACTGAAGTGCATTATCTGTGTCTACAATTCAAAAAAGAACACAGTGGTCTCATTACTTGGTTTTGAGATACAACATTCATTTTCCAACATTTGTTAAAAACCTGAGATTCATGTTTTATAAAAATTTATGCTGAAAAGAAATTTATACAGAAAGAGATGGAAAGCCAAATTTGTGTCTCAGAGATGACAGAAATTTTTGGAATAATATGGGACTTAACACCTACCTCCCTGAGCACAGGATCAGTGATACTATCCAGGTTGACAGAGCCCTCATAGGTTAAGTAATGAAAAACATTCAGAGCACGGACTGCTTCTGGTCCTCGCTGTTTGTAGCCAAATATAAGGTCAATCCACTGATGCAGTTGGCAAGAAACAAATTCACTTTCCAGGGCCTGCAAGGAGTTAAAAAAGAAATAAGAGACCATACAAACTTAGCAAATCTCTCTTTTTCTTACTTTGAAATATTCTATACAAAGAAGTACAAATACTATGCTCTTTGCATTACTATATTTTTAATCTATGTATTAGATATCTTGTTCCTAGAAATGGCAAAATAATAAAACAATTAGACTATTAAAAACACAGGCCTGAATGAAAATTTACTTGCTCTAAAATGCTTAGCTTTCTTGTGGCTCCATTATGTATGGCATATGTTTTTAAAAATTAAATAGATTTCTTAAAAAAAAAAACACGTTTAAAAGAAAAATAATTTGAAGTACCTGTCTTAATTTTACAAAAATTTCATTTTTCTATTCCTTATAAAAGATTTTATCTGTTTCTTTTTTTTTTATTTTTTTTTTATGATAGTCACAGAGAGAGAGAGAGAGGCAGAGACATAGGCAGAGGGAGAAGCAGGCTCCACGCACCGGGAGCCCGACGTGGGATTCGATCCTGGGTCTCCAGGATCGCGCCCTGGGCCAAAGGCAGGCGCCAAACCACTGCACCACCCAGGGATCCCAGATTTTATCTGTTTCTTTGAGAGAGAGAGAGAGAGAGAGAGAGAGAGCAAGCATGAGCGGGAGAAGGCACAGAGGAAGAGGGAGAAGCAGACTCCCTGCTGAGCAGGGAGCCCCATGCAGGGCTGGATCCCAGAACCCTGAGATCATGACCCGAGCCCAAGCAGATGCTTAAGAGCCCCATGCAGGGCTGGATCCCAGAACCCTGAGATCATGACCCGAGCCCAAGCAGATGCTTAACTGACTGAGCCACCCAGGTGCCCCTTCATTTCTCATTTTTAAACATTAGTTTAAAATGAAACCATTTCATTAGAAACTTTGATATATGCTTATTTTCCTGCCTCACATCTTCAAATTTGCTTCTAACACTACTAAAATGGGATGCCTTCCTTTGGCTACAAATGAATTCTTGCTTTTATATAGTCTAGGAATCACTGGGCAATTTTAGATGTTTGCTAGCTAGTAGGAAATGAATGCAAATTAGTAATAGTCAATGAGCTTACTAAGCTTTCATAAAGAGAAAAAAAAAAAAAAAAAAAAGAAGGCCTTTTCATTTCCTAAGAAGCCATCATAAGCTTCCTGGAGGTATCCTGACTTGTAGGCACAGGGTTCTGTTCATACCTGACATGAGCAGTGCCAATCACTGTGTGGTTCTCTATGCCTCTCACTTACCATATCCACTTGTCATCAATTTCTTATTGATTTTAAGAGCACACTGATTTCAGCAACATGAACAAAAACTGTAGACCTAGCTTCTTAAATTTCAACTAAGTGTAGCCATATTAAACAATTTTCTAAATTACAGCTGTAACTAGATATGTGAATGAAGTCATTCTCTGACTTCATGACCCTGATTTCTAAGGTGTTGACACCAATTTGGAATTCACTTAATTAATAAATAATTCTAAAATTAGCTCTCTGAGAATTCCATTTAATTTTTTTAATCTATAAAATATCTGAATACTTTTTAACTTTTCCTGTGATCACATTTTACTAGTTACTTTATTCCCCTCAACCTCTTCTTAATTTCTTTCTTTCAAAAGTTTTGGTATTTTACTTATACCAATTATTGTGACTGTTTCTCATTCAGAAATATAAACAATTAGACTTTATTAAAGGATAGTTTCTGTACCAAAACGAAAAAGAATTTATATATTCTGTATCTTAGTGGTATTGACATAATAGTTCAGATCAGAATACAGGGAAGGAGATTAAAAATTCTGTATTGGTTATGTCAATAATGTTGGTTTGGTCGATGTGTATAAATGATTCTGTAAGTGCAGTGTAACTAGTTAATAAAGAAAAAAGTCAGTCTAGTTATTTTTCAGTGCCTTGTACAATAAGGGATAAAAACCAAAAGGGATCCCTGGGTGGCACAGCGGTTTGGCGCCTGCCTTTGGCCCAGGGCGCGATCCTGGAGACCCGGGATCGAATCCCACGTCGGGCTCCCGGTGCATGGAGCCTGCTTCTCCCTCTGCCTGTGTCTCTGCCTCTCTCTCTCTCTCTCTGTGTGTGACTATCATAAATAAATAAAAAATTAAAAAAAAAACAAAAACAAAAGATTGGGGGGAGGGGCAAGATGGCAGAAGAGCAGGGTCTCCAAATCACCTATCCCCACCAAATTACCTAGAAAATCTTCAAATTTTCCTGAAAATCTATGAATTCGGCCTGAGAATTAAAGAGAGAACACCTGGAATGCTACAGTGAGAAGAGTTCGCGCTTCTCTCAAGGTAGGAAGACGGGGAAAAAGAAATAAAGACACAAAAGGCCTCCAAGGGGGAGGGGCCCCGCGAGGAGCCGGGCTGAGGCCGGGGCGAGTGTCCCCAGGACAGGAGAGCCCCGTCCCGGAGGACGCAGGAGCTGCACCGACCTTCCCGGGCGGAAAGGGGCTTGCGGGGAGGTGGAGCAGGACCCAGGAGGGCGGGGATGCCCTCGGGTTCCCTGGGATAGTAACAGAGCAACTGCGCGCCCAGGAGAGTGCGCCGAGCTCCCTAAGGGCTGCAGCGCGCACGGCGGGACCCGGAGCAGCTCGGGGGGCTCGGGGGCGGCTCCGCGAAGGGGGCTGCGGGGCGGGAGCAGCTCGGGGGGCTCGGGGGCGGCTCTGCAGAGGGGGCTGCGGGGCCGGAGCACGAATCCACCAGCGCAGGCCTCGGAGCACAGGGCGCCGGGACACAGCCCAGGATCCGGCCTCCCCCCGGGACAGGAAGAGGCCGGGAGGGCCCAGGACAGCGAGGACGCTCCTCCCGGATCTGAGCAGATCAGCGGCCCCGCCCCGGAGCCTCCAGGCCCTGCAGACCGAGAGCTCTGGAGCTACTGCGGGGGCTGACTCCAGGGCTGCAGAGCTGGCCCCGCCACTGGGGCTGTTGCTCCTGGGGCCTCACGGGGTAAACAACCCCCACTGAGCCCTGCACCAGGCAGGGGCACAGCAGCTCCCCCAAGTGCTCACACCTGAGAATCAGCACAGCAGGCCCCTCCCCCAGAAGACCAGCTAGACGGACAAGTTCCAGGGGAAGTCAAGGGACTTATAGTCCTTGTATAGTCCTTATACAAAATCAGAAGATACTCCCCCGTGTTTTTTTTTTTGTTTGTTTGTTTCGTTTTGTTTTGCTTTTTGATTTGTTTCCTTCCCCCACCTTTTTTTCCTTTCTTTTTCTTTCTCTTTTTCTCCTTTTTCTTTTTTTCTTCCTTTTTTCTTTTTCTCTTTTCTTTCCTTCTTTCTCTCCTCTCTTTTTCTCCTTTTCCCAATACAACTTGTTTTTGGCCACTCTGCACTTAGCAAAATGACTAGAAGGAAAACCTCACCTCAAAAGAAAGAATCAGAAACAGTCCTCTCTCCCACAGAGTTACAAAATCTGGATTACAATTCAATGTCAGAAAGCCAATTCAGAAGCACTATTATACAGCTACTGGTGGCTCTAGAAAAAAGCATAAAGGACTCAAGAGACTTCATGACTGCAGAATTTAGAGCTAATCAGGCAGAAATTAAAAATCAATTGAATGAGATGCAATCCAAACTAGAAGTCCTAACGACGAGGGTTAACGAGGTGGAAGAACGAATGAGTGACATAGAAGACAAGTTGATAGCAAAGAGGGAAACTGAGGAAAAAAGAGACAGACAATTAAAAGACCATGAAGACAGATTAAGGGAAATAAACGACGGCCTGAGGAAGAAAAACCTACATTTAATTGGTGTTCCCAAGGGCGCCAAAAGGGCCAGAGGGCCAGAATATGTATTTGAACAAATCCTAGCTGAAAACTTTCCTAATCTGGGAAGGGAAACAGGCATTCAGATCCAGGAAATAGAGAGATCCCCCCCTAAAATCAATAAAAACCGTTCAACACCTCGACATTTAATAGTGAAGCTTGCAAATTCCAAAGATAAAGAGAAGATCCTTAAAGCAGCAAGAAACAAGAAATCCCTGACTTTTATGGGGAGGAGTATTAGGATAACAGCAGACCTCTCCACTGAGACATGGCAGGCCAGAAAGGGCTGGCAGGATATATTCAGGGTCCTAAATGAGAAGAACATGCAACCAAGAATCCTTTATCCAGCAAGGCTCTCATTCAAAATGGAAGGAGAGATAAAGAGCTTCCAAGACAGGCAGGAACTGAAAGAATATGTGACCTCCAAACCAGCTCTGCAAGAAATTTTAAGGGGGACTCTTACAATTCCCCTTTAAGAAGAAGTTCAGTGGAACAATCCACAAAAACAAGGACTGAATAGATATCATGATGACACTAAACTCATATCTCTCAGTAGTTACTCTGAACGTGAACGGGCTTAATGACCCCATCAAAAGGCGCAGGGTTTCAGACTGGATAAAAAAGCAGGACCCATCTATTTGCTGTCTACAAGAGACTCATTTTAGACAGAAGGACACCTACAGCCTGAAAATAAAAGGTTGGAGAACCATTCACCATTCAAATGGTCCTCAAAAGAAAGCAGGGGTAGCCATCCTTATATCAGATAAACTAAAATTTACCCCGAAGATTGTAGTGAGAGATGAAGAGGGACACTATATCATACTTAAAGGATCTATCCAACAAGAGGACTTAACAATCCTCAATACATATGCCCCGAATGTGGGAGCTGCCAAATATATAAATCAATTAATAACCAAAGTGAAGAAATACTTAGATAATAATACACTTATACTTGGTGACTTCAATCTAGCTCTTTCTATACTCGATAGGTCTTCTAAGCACAACATCTCCAAAGAAACAGGAGCTTTAAATGATACACTGGACCAGATGGATTTCACAGATATCTACAGAACTTTACATCCAAACTCAACTGAATACACATTCTTCTCAAGTGCACATGGAACTTTCTCCAGAATAGACCACAACTGGGTCACAAATCGGGTCTGAACCGATACCAAAAGATTGGGATCGTCCCCTGCATATTCTCAGACCATAATGCCTTGAAATTAGAACTAAATCACAACAAGAAGTTTGGAAGGACCTCAAACACATGGAGGTTAAGGACCATCCTGCTAAAAGATGAAAGGGTCAACCAGGAAATTAAGGAAGAATTAAAAAGATTCATGGAAACTAATGAGAATGAAGATACAACCATTCAAAATCTTTGGGATGCAGCAAAAGCAGTCCTAAGGGGGAAATACATCACAATAAAATGCATCCATTCAAAAACTGGAAAGAACTCAAATACAAAAGCTAACCTTACACATAAAGGAGCTAGAGAAAAAACAGCAAATAGATCCTACACCCAGCAGAAGAAGAGAGTTAATAAAGATTCGAGCAGAACTCAATGAAATCGAGACCAGAAGAACTGTGGAACAGATCAACAGAACCAGGAGTTGGTTCTTTGAAAGAATTAATAAGATAGATAAACCATTAGCCAGCCTTATTAAAAAGAAGAGAGAGAAGACTCAAATTAATAAAATCATGAATGAGAAAGGAGAGATCACTACCAACACCAAGGAAATACAAACGATTTTAAAAACATATTATGAACAGCTATACGCCAATAAATTAGGCAATCTAGGAGAAATGGACGCATTCCTGGAAAGCCACAAACTACCAAAACTGGAACAGGAAGAAAGAGAAAACCTGAACAGGCCAATAACCAGGGAGGAAATTGAAGCAGTCATCAAAAACCTCCCAAGACACAGGAGTCCAGGGCCAGATGGCTTTCCAGGGGAATTCTAGCAAACGTTTAAAGAAGAAACCATACCTATTCTCCTAAAGCTGTTTTGAAAGATAGAAAGAGATGGAGTACTTCCAAATTCGTTCTATGAGGCCAGCATCACCTTAATTCCAAAACCAAAGACCCCACCAAAAAGGAGAATTACAGACCAATATCCCTGATGAACATGGATGCAAAAATTCTCAACAAGATACTGGCCAATAGGATCCAACAGTACATTAAGAAAATTATTCACCATGACCAAGTAGGATTTATCCCTGGGACCCAAGGCTGGTTCAACACCCGTAAAACAATCAATGTGATTCATCATATCAGCAAGAGAAAAACCAAGAACCATATGATCCTCTCATTAGATGCAGAGAAAGCATTTGACAAAATACAGCATCCATTTCTGATCAAAACTCTTCAGAGTGTAGGGTTAGAGGGAAGATTCCTCAACATCTTAAAAGCCATCTACGAAAAGCCCACAGCAAATATCATTCTCAATGGGGAAGCACTGGGAGCCTTTCCCCTAAGATCAGGAACAAGACAGGGATGTCCACTCTCACCAATGCTATTCAACATAGTACTGGAAGTCCTAGCCTCAGCTATCAGACAACAAAAAGACATTAAAGGCATTCAAATTGGCAAAGAAGAAGTCAAACTCTCCCTCTTCGCCGATGACATGATACTCTACATAGAAAACCCAAGAGCCTCCACCCCAAGATTGCTAGAACTCATACAGCAATTCGGTAGCGTGGCAGGATACAAAATCAATGCCCAGAAATCAGTGGCATTTCTATACACTAACAATGAGACTTAAAAAAGAGAAATTAAGGAGTCAATCCCATTTACAATTGCACCCAAAAGCATAAGATACCTAGGAATAAACCTCACCAAAGAGGTAAAGGATCTATACCCTAAAAACTATAGAACTCTTCTGAAAGAAATTGAGAAAGACACAAAGAGATTGAAAACTATTCCATGCTCATGGATTGGCAGAATTAATATTGTGAAAATGTCAGTGTTACCCAGGGCAATATACACATTTAATGCAATCCCTATCAAAATACCATGGACTTTCTTCAGAGAGTTAGAACAAATTATTTTAAGATTTGTGTGGAATCAGAAAAGACCCCGAATAGCCAGGGGAATTTTAAAAAAGAAAACCATATCTGGGGGCATCACAATGCCAGATTTCAGGTTGTACTACAAAGCTGTGGTCATCAAGACAGTGTGGTACTGGCACAAAAACAGACACATAGATCAGTGGAACAGAATAGAGAACCCAGAAGTGGACCCTGAACTTTATGGTCAACTAATATTCGATAAAGGAGGAAAGACTATCCATTGGAAGAAAGACAGTCTCTTCAATAAATGGTGCTGGGAAAATTGCACATCCACATGCAGAAGAATGAAACTAGACACTCTCTTTCACCAGACACAAAGATAAACTCAAATGGATGAAAGATCTAAATGTGAGACAAGATTCCATCAAACTCCTACAGGAGAACACAGGCAACACCCTTTTTGAACTCAGCCACAGTAACTTCTTGCAAGATACATCCATGAAGGCAAAAGAAACAAAAGCAAAAATGAACTATTGGGACTTCATCAAGATAAGAAGCTTTTGCACAGCAAAGGATACAGTCAACAAAACTAAAAGACAACCTACAGAATGGGAGAAGATATTTGCAAATGACGTATCAGATAAAGGGCTAGTTTCCAAGATCTATAAAGAACTTATTAAACTCAACACCAAAGAAACAAACAATCCAATCATGAAATGGGCAAAAGACATGAACAGAAATCTCACAGAGGAAGACATAGACATGGCCAACATGCACATGAGAAAATGCTCTGCATCACTTGCCATCAGGGAAATACAAATCAAAACCACAATGAGATCCCACCTCACACCAGTGAGAATGGGGCAAATTAACAAGGCAGGAAACAACAAATGTTGGAGAGGATGTGGAGAAAAGGGAACCCTCTTCCACTGTTGGTGGGAATGTGAACTGGTGCAGCCACTCTGGAAAACTGTGTGGAGGTTCCTCAAAGAGTTAAAAATAGACCTGCCCTATGACCCAGCAATTGCACTGTTGGGGATTTACCCCAAAGATACAGATGCAATGAAACGCTGGGACACCTGCACCCCGATGTTTATAGCAGCAATGGCCACAATAGCCAAACTGTGGAAGGAGCCTCTGTGTCCATTGAAAGATGAATGGATAAAGAAGATGTGGTTTATGTATACAATGGAATATTACTCAGCAATGAGAAATGACAAATACCCACCATTTGCTTCAACGTGGATGGAACTGGAGGGTATTATGCTGAATGAAGTAAGTCAGTCGGAGAAGGACAAACATTATATGTTCTCATTCATTTGGGGAATATAAATAATAGTGGAAGGGAATCTAAGGGAAGGGGGAAGAATTGTGTGGGAAATATCAGAAAGGGAGACAGAACGTAAAGACTCCTAACTCTGGGAAACGAACTAGGGGTGGTAGAAGGGGAGGAGGGCGGGGGGTGGGAGTGAATGGGTGACGGGCACTGGGGGTTATTCTGTATGTTGGTAAATTGAACACCAATAAAAAATAAATAAAAAAAAAAGAATTAAAAAAAAAAAAGAAAAAAAACCCAAAAGATTATGGAGTACCTAATGTCCAAATGTATTCGTGGGAATTCAAAATAGTAGTGAAATCAGATATATTACATAAAGATTTTTAGGGGTGCCTGGTGGCTCAGTAAGTGGGGCTCAGTAAGTTTGGTTTTAGTTCAGGGCATGATCTCATGGGTCCTGGGTTCCAGCCCTGGGAGATGCTCCCTGCTGAAGCGGAGTCCGCTTGAAGATTCTATTCCTTTGCCCCTCCCCCTATTTGTGCAAGAATGCTTTTGCTCCCTCTCTCCCTTTTCTAAAATAAATAAATAAATCTTTAAAAAAATAAAGGAGGATTTTACCAACATCATCACATAATCAGTTTGCAGCAATCATTTCAAATAAATCTTATTGATATTACTACACATATTTGGAAAGGATTGATGAAATTTACTATTACTCTGTTAGAGTGAAATGATTATTGAATAAAATGCCTAATGCAGGTGTGAGAGGTGGAGGGAATCATGATTTTTGACTAATTTGAATTTAAAAATGGATTTGTTATCTTTATCTCCATCCTCTACTTTCATTTCTCTCCCCTACCAGAGGCAACATCTGTAACGTGGTTGATATTTCTCCTTTTGTTTGCATCTGTTTTTATAAAACATCACTCATTATTTGTGTATGTATTTTTTTTTAATTTTTATTTATTTATGATAGTCACAGAGAGAGAAAGAGAGAGAGGCAGAGACACAGGCAGAGGGAGAAGCAGGCTCCATGCACCGGAAGCCCGATGTGGGATTCGATCCCGGGTCTCCAGGATCGTGCCCTGGGCCAAAGGCAGGCGCTAAACCGCTGCACCACCCAGGGATCCCTGTATGTATTTTTGATTCATAAAAATGGTATCGTTATAGATTTCATTTAGTTTCTTACTTTTTCCACCTAGCATTGCTTTTGAAGATCAGCCTACGTCGCTGTGTGTATAGGAAGTCCATTGCTTCTACTAACCACACAGAACTGCCCCCAGCAGTGAGCTCTAGACTGCCTCTAACTCCCTATGACAGAATGCTGTGATAAGTGTCTTCTCTTGAATCTCTTTTTGGATCTTTGTGAGAATTTGTTTGGGACTTATAATCTGGAGTAGGACTGCTGTGTCACTGTAGTGGATGTGTACAATGACTCAGCAGTAATTAGTGCCCAGATGCTCTTTAGGATGGCTGCCCCTGTCTCCACTCCCTCCAGCAGTGCATAGGGTTCTATGTGTTCACATCCTCATCAACTCTTAGTATTATCCAGGTTTCTAATTTAGCCAGTGTAATAGGTATGAAACAATACCTCATTGTTTTAATTTGTCTTCCTCTGATTAATAAGGAATTTGACATCTTTTAAAATACGGCCTTTTGGGTTTCCTCCTCTGTAAATTTCTTGTTTACATCCTGTCTTTATGCTGTTACTTTGCAAAAGTTCTTTGTATGTTTTAGGTAATAGTTCCTTGTTGGTTTTAAACATTGCAAATGTATTCTTCCAAATGTCATGTGTCTATGAACTTTTTATCCATGTTGTTCTTTGTTGACCAGAAATTCCTAATTTTGAGCGAATCAGATATTTTTTTCTCTTTATTTTTTATACTCTCGGGATTTTGTTTTGAAATTACAAAGATGACTTTCTATAATTTTGATGTATTTACTTTTCATATATTGATCTTTAATCCATCTAGAGTCTACTTTTACTTGTGTAAGTGGTATTAAATAGGGATTTAGTATTGTTTTTGTTTATATAGTCGATTTTTCCAATACCATCTATTAAACAAATACAACGTTCCTTAGTGGTATATGATGCCACCTTTAGTGTGTGTATTTCTGAAACAAAGATATGAAATTGCTAGTGTTTACAGATATGATAATCTACCTAGAAAAAACAATACAATCAGCAACCAACATATTAGAACTAATAAAAGGGTTGCAAGGTCCCTCTTTCTTTTTGTCTTTATTCCCTCCCTGTTTCCTCCTTTCCTTTCCCTTTTCTCTATCTATCTATCTATCTATCTATCTATCTATCTATCTATTCATAGTCCATCCATCTATCCATCCATTCATCCATCTGGATATGTGTGAGTCTCCAGGTGTTTCCACTCTTTTTATTTCATTTGTTACCCTAATTTACCCTAATTATCTTTATTTCTCATATATCTTTATATATGGTGGATGTATTCTTCTTTTTCAGTCACTGCAGCTATTTCTGATCCTTATTCTTCCCTATAACTTTTACAATAAATGCACATAGATACATCAAAATAATTGTGATTGGGATTCAATAAATTTTTGGATTTATTTGGGAAAATTGATATTAAGTTTTCCCATCCAGAGTCCCAGAATATCTCTTTACTTATATTGATTTTCTGTATGTATTTTATTAGAGTTAAAAATTAATATTTTCTCCATAAAGGATGTGAGAATTCTTGGTTAATACCCTGACTGTCTGTAAGTTTTGTTGCAATTATAACATTTCCAAAATTATGTTTCATATATGGTTACTGATGATGTAAAAAAAAAAAAAAACACACTGATTTCTTCAAGCTGATTTTGTTTCTGGCAAGACTTATTAGCTATAACTGTAACTTCTTTATTTTTTCTTTATAGAATTGTTCTCAACTTTGATGAAGACATTAAACAATAGTGTTATGATATGAAGCATCTGTCTTTTTTCTAATCTTAAATGATTATGAGTGTGTATATGTGTGCTACATCAATATTTTTTTATCAATATTAATCAATATTAATTTACATATATAATTATATGGGTTGTTAAATATTTTACTTAGAATTTTTGTATTTATACCTATACATGTAATGGCCCTATTTCTTTATCCTTTTTTCTCCCTTTAACAACTTTTGGAATCAAGATCACATTAGCCTCATGGATGGCTTGCCATGTTTTCTCCCACTACTTCCTGATAAATGACTTTATTATCTCTTGAAAATTTGAGAATATGGCCTTAGATAACTTGGAGATGGAAGATTTTACACCATTTAAATTTCTTTAAGGCTTTTAAGTCTCTATTTCTTTTGTCTCAATTTCAACATTTTATATATTTTCTCAGTATTTATTTCATTTCAGTTTAAAAAATTAGTTGTTTATAACATACTTTAATTCAATTGAAAAAATCTCTAAGTCAATAGTTATTTATTCTATCCTATTCTGTATGAGAGACAGTAGAGTGAATCAATTAATAATTAATTGTTTAAATAATTTTGCCTCAGGATTTTTGGGGAGGGGTCATAAAATTAAATGACAAAGAAACAGTAAGGGAGCAGATTCAACAGATAATGAATGTCTCATGGATTGTCTGTCTTGCTAGTCACTGTGCAGAGAGAAAAGAAAATCCACTTAGAACATATAAAAGCCAGTCCTGGTTTTGAATCAAATGTATACCTGATAATCGAATTTTAGATATCCCATCATGGAAGCATAAAGACCTATGTAAAGCTAAAGCCTGACACTGAGACTGAACTGTACTCTAAATAGTATCAATCTGTTACTAAATACATGTTACCTGCTTATTTGTTCTTTACAGAACTATGTTTTCTTATGCAATCCCATTTTGGACTCTGAAACAAGATTTTTTTTTTTTGAAACAAGATTTTATTGCAAATACTTACAATGGAAAAATATCAGGAAATACTTGATTCCTAAGCTATTAGGGTTATAATGGTCTTAATAGCTCTCTTTACCCTCTACTTCCATATCTAAAAGTAGAAGCAATTGCATTAAGCCTAGGTAAACCAATTCCCAATCCATAATTCTACCCTGGGGATCTGGGAGGAAGGAAATAAAGAGTGAGATTTAAACCAGAGAGGATATCTCTTAGATGGATAATAGTTACCTAATTCTAATTTCCATATTGTCCCATGGGTATTAGATGCTAGAGAATTCTTTCTCCAGCAGGTTTAGGATAAAGCATCGCTGAACTTATGAAAAAGGAAACCAGGCTAGTGGAATTAACTCTGAGGATAAAATATTTATTTCTCCTGAAATCTTTTTATTTAAGAATACTGAATTTCCATCTCCTCTTCTTGACTAGAGAAAGAATATTTCCAAGCTTTTTCTCCTATTGCCTCAAAAATCTGCTTCTGATATTGAAAAAATTCTCTGAAGAGAGTTGCATACAGTCAAGTAGACCATCAGAAATCATAGTGTTCCTTCTTCTGTAGGGGGCTTAAATTATTCTATTCCTTGATTGCTTACTGGATGTATAATAAAGGAATATAACTCCATTCCCACTGGCCTCACTCTGGTCTTAGCTCTTATTGCTTTCCACATGGACAACTGCAATAGACCTCAACCTCTTTCTCTAATCCAACCCGTCTTGCATGCATCCTGCTCGGGGGGACAGACTTCTGAAACCATCATGCTCCTATTGTCATCATCTAGTTCACATCTTTGAAGGTTCCTCTCAGCAAAACACATGAGGGTAAACTTTACCTGACTCCTAAGGCCTTTTACAAACCTTGACCCCACCCTACCCCACCAGTTCCTCGGACTTCAGGATATACATCCTTGGCTCCAAGTAGCACAGACAATTCACAGCCCAGACACAGAGCAGCCAGTACAACATTTGAGCCTCTGTTGCTCCTTTCTCCTTATTTGAAAGTATTTCATCCTCCTGCTTCTTTTTCAGGTCTTAGCCATCCTTCTTACTCAAGTTCAATGTTTGCTTCCTGAGTTCTCCGGGTCACACTCTATGAATTCTTCTATGAATTTCTATGGCACTTGAAATCAGTACCCTCCTGTTTAATGGAGCAAGATAATGTATACACATTTACTTGTGAAATTCGATTTGTATATAAACTGGGAAGTGCTATACAAACAAATGGGGTTATTACCAATTAGCACTTGTTTCAAACCTGCAATACTGTATCCTCAATTAGAATGTAAGCGTTTCTAAGATAGGGAACATATCTAGTGCTTCTCTTCCATTTTTCTTTTTTTTTAAGATTTTATTTATTTATTTATTCATGAGAGACAGAGAGAGAGAGAGAGAGAGAGAGAGAGAGAGAGACAGGCAGAGGGAGAAGCAGGCTCCATGCAGGGAGCCTGATGTGGGACTAGACCCTGGGTCTCCAGGATCACACCCTGAGCTGAAGGTGGTGCTAAACCGCTGAGCCACGCGGGCTGCCCTCTTCCATTTTTCATAGCTCCTAACCTAGTATTAGATACTAAATATTTAATAAATATTATTGGTTAATTAATTAAGCAATGGAAAAGATGTGTTGGTAACAAGAAATGTCAGGAATGGGAAAGAAGCTCATGTACTCAGTCAGTGAATATTGACGGACCATCTGCTATGCACTGACACTATTCTAGATTTTAGGATTAGAGCAGTAAATAAAAGAAACCAAAATCCCTGCTTTTCAGCATTGTAGTGGGGGGAGATCGATACAGCCCCAGATAGTAAGATACAGAAGGTGGTAAGTGCTAAAGAAAAGAGAAAGGTAGAAAAGAAAGTTAAGGAGTATGGATGGATGGCAAGTGGACTGCCATTTTGGAGTAGGTGGTCAGAGAAGGCTTCTTTGAGTTTGTGACAATTAAGGACCACAATAAGGAAGTGAAATATAAACACATCTAGGAGAAGAGGATTTCAAACAGCCTCATTCACTCATTCATTTATCCCTCATTCATTCAATACAGAACATCTGTTATGTGCCAGAGAGTTACTCTAGGCCCCAGAGATAATATGACAAACAAGACAAAAGCTCTCATCTCCAGGAGTATGTCCCCTTGGTTTTTAGTTTTTTTTAGTATGTCCCCTTGAAATGCAAATAAACAATGTGAAAATACTCTCATCTCTCTCAAGCTCCAAAGTACTGACCATCCACCCTATGCTAGAAACTAGCCTTGGAGGATATTCAGATGAATAAGGATTCCATGTCCTCACAAAGATCACAGTCCAGTAGAAGAGAAACATGTCAACTTGGGCTTTTCCTCCTCCAACTCTAAGCTGACCATAGGCACTAAAGGTCCTTATTACATTTCTAGCAGAAGTTACTAAATATAATGATGCATCTCTGCTGCTCTTTCCATCACCACTCTACAAATGCTTCCCCTACCATTTACTTGCCTCTATAAGACAGAGAAATCAGAGGGAAAATGATCACAGCTAGGAAGCAGCAGAGAAAGACTGTTTATTGGTTGGAACTTTATTATTTTTTCTCTCTCTTTAAAAAAAACATTACTTAAGTTCAACTTTGTTAACATAATAATGTATTATTAGTTTCAGGGGTAGAATTTAGTGATTCATCAATTGCATATAACATCCAGTGCTCATCACATCAGGTGCCCTCCTTCATGCCCATCAGCCAGTTACCTCATTCCCCCTCCCACCTCCCTTCCAGCAACCTCCAGTGTGTTCCCTAGAGTTAAGAATCTCTTACGTATTGCCTCTCTGTTTTTATCTTCTTTTGTTTTTCCTCCCCTTCTTAAATTCCACGTGAGTGAAATAATTATTTGTCTTTCTGTCTTATTGTGCTTAGCATGATACCCTCTAGTTCCATCCACATCCTTGTAAATGGCAGAATATCATTCTTTTTGATGGATGAGTATTATTCATTGATTAGCTTCTTACTACCTTCACTGCTACCACCCTGGTCCAAGCCCCCGTCACCTCTCACAAAACCTGCTAACAGATTCATGCCTGACTACACTGTGCCTCAACAGTTCATTTCCAACACTGCAGCCAGAATGATCTCTTCAAAATGGAAGATCATGGCTTGCTTCTGCTCAAAGCACTGTGACAACTCTCTATTTCACTCAGAGCAAAGATGCAAAGTGTTTACCATGGCCTTTCAGGCCATATGTGACCTGGCCTCATTGCTGCTCAGTCTTCTACTAGGCGCCCCCAACGCTCTCTGCCCTAGCTCCATGGCTTCCTTGGGAAGCAGATCCCTGCCATGGGGCATTTGCTCCAGATGGTCCTTCTGCTGCAGAAAGTCTTTCCACAAGACAGCCACTTGGTTCACTCTCTCATCTCCTTCCAGTCTAAAGCAAATATTACTTTCACAATGAGGGGATCCTGACTTTCTACCCTGTATTCCTGATCCCCTTATCTTTCACTACTTTATTCCGTAGTATTGATTATTTTATAACATGTTACATATTTTACTTATTTATTTTCTATTTTACGGTCTGTTTCCCTTTGATCAAAAGTAAGCTGTATGAGGGCAGGGATCTTTGTCTGTTTCACTCCAAACAGATAAAACAGCACCCAGAACATTCAGTAACTACCTGTTGAACGCATGGATCAGAGCATCTATCGGCATTTGCTGTGACTGATGTTTACTTGTCAATGTTCCTAACTGGAGTGTGACCTCCTGAGGGCCATTCACTGTGGTGCTCATGCTTGTGTTTTCAGAGCCCAGAGCAGTCGGAACTTTGTAACAGGCCCTCAATGAATAGGAGGAAAGAAGGAATTTCTTTACATTAGCTTTCTTCTGAGTGGGATCCATATCTAATTCTTCGTGTTTTCCATAATGCTTTACTCAGAGCTGGCTCAAAGATTTATGGAATAAACAAACCCCCAGTTTCAGAGATAAGGAGGACCTTGAAACTCTATGAGATTGGTTGTCCAAGTGTCACAGCTAACAGGTGGCAGAACAGGCAGTTAAACACAAAATACTTGAGTCTGCTATAAATTACTTCCACGAGTCTCATCTCCTGAAACTTCTTTTTAGAGCAGGGTGCTTTGTAGTATAAAAGCATACCTCAAATGCAAATTGTTATCTATCAGAAAGAGCCTTTTTCTTTCAAATATGAAAATCTTGCAAAGGATGTAATGCAGTAAAAGCAAACCACAATCAGTTCTGCTTTCTCTGCCTCGGGCACTGCGCTCTGCTCCACAGACGGAGAATGTTCTACATTTGGTCCAGGAGCACCTATGCTGGGCTGAGTGCCGGATGAGATTATCAGTGCACATCCGTGAAAGGCCTTTTTCTAAAACAAAGTTTAAAAAAGGGCAGATTATGATTGATGAACCCAGCATTAGGGTAATGTTATCAGAGATACTTTCTATTTCTGTCCTTTGTGGAGAGGTCAGATTCTAATCATGTTAGAAGTGAACACAGTGCTTTATTAATGTTTCATGAGTGAGTCGGTTATAATCAGCCTAGCTGGGTGTGGGTAAATTAAACCAATTTTTGATGTATGAACTCAATGCACTTAAAATTTATTTAAATGTCTATCCAACGTGTCCATATCGCTTTTCCAGGTTTTCTAATGAGACCAAATTTTGAGTTTCACAGTTCTTCAGTAAAACACAATCCTTGTCACTGTATTTACAAAGTATAAACAATGGTACTTAATTATATATATTATTTCCAACAACTAGAAAACCAATTAACTAAAAAAATTCATCTTTAAAAATCAAAGGACTCTCATTTTTTAAAAATCAGAGAAGGAAATTAGGTTGTAGACATACACAAGTTCCTACAAATCTATCAAAATACCTTTTCAGTTGCTGCCATGGGATAATAAAACTGATTTATAACCAATGGTATCATCCCTTTTTGTAAATTACTTTTGTCTTCTTTGCCTTGAATTTCTTAATGACAGCTTGAAAGAAGGAAGGAATGCTCAAGGATACAGAATACTAATCCATACAAAGAGATGAACATTTTTGACCACTGTGAATGTTATTTCTTTGAGACATATGATATTTTCATTTTATACTTTAGGCTCATTACAAAGAACCCCTTCAAATAACGGAAGATAATCCCAGCACAAATTATAAATATTCTAGAGCACATTTTCTCTAAACCTATTTCCTAAGAACTAAATCCTGTGTGAGCTACTCAGCTGGTACAAAGTTAGAAACTTTTAACGTTACGAAACAATATAAAAGAATGAAGGCTGTACTCATGAAATTTGTGGAAAATTTAAACCTTTCTATATTTTCTGTTACTACTCAGGCTTTGTGTATTAGAGGCACATTCATTAAATAACTATTCTTTCAGTAGAAAAAAAAAGGGAAAGAGAGATGTACATGATTGATTACATTTCCTAGTGTTAACACAGATGCCTGACATTATTTCTGCATGACATCAGGGTGATCCTTTCCCATCAGGATGACGGGAAAACTGACCAGAAGTTGAGGCAAAGGAAAGTATGATCAGGGTACTGAGAAGGACCACTGTGAGCTAAGAAAAGCAGTACAGGAGACACACAGCTACTTTTCATAAGATGTCCTTTGAGTGCTCTGCTGCCTAGCACTGTTCTCAGTGGCAGCACTCACCCACTGCCCCATTAGCTCTAATGCTCATGCAGCCTAGAATTGTGGCTCCAGATGCAGAACCTTGTTGATACCATGACAACTTTCCCTTCCTGTTCTGTAGGGTTCCTTCAAGGAAAAGACAGAGAAAGAAGACAGGAAGAATAAACACTTTGCAAGCCATCTATTCTGGGCCAGCAGGCACTTCCTACATATGGCTGATTTCACCTGGCATTGCATCCTGGTGCTGCAGAGAACCAAGACTGGGGCAGTTGGATTCTACCCAAATATACAGATTTTTGTGTAGAGCCTCTCACTCCGTGGAGCAGGGTTTTGTTAAAGTCCTACCTGACTCTTTAATGCCTAGAAGACAAGAGTGCCTTGCTTCTTTCATTTCTTCACAAAAACAAGTTGGAACTTGTTATTATAATAAAATGAAATATATAATATATAAAAACAATGTTATATGCCAATTACACCTCAATTAAAAAAAGAGCTACAAATAAGTACTATGCATTTCTGAAAATGTTTTATGATATCTTCAGAAATGCACACATATTTATTCCTTATGTTTCTGTCAGTTATAAAACTTAATTCTTTTGAATATGTGAGAGCATATTTGAGGGACAGTTAATTTAACATATTATATGCGATCTTTATGGTTCTTAGTACGCTATAGGTACTTGGCTTAATGACACACTTGACTCGATAAAAATGTATTTACATTGATAGTAAACAGTGAGATTTACTTTATTTTTTTATTTTTTATTTTTTTAGTTATTTATGATAGTCACAGAGAGAGAGAGAGAGAGGGAGGCAGAGACACAGGCAGAGGGAGAAGCAGGCTCCATGCACCGGAGCCCAACGTGGGATTCGATCCCGGGTCTCCAGGATCACGCCCTGGGCCAAAGGCAGGCGCCAAACCGCTGCGCTACCCAGGGATCCCGAGATTTACTTTAAAGAAGAACTGCATTTTGTCTTAAAGTTTGTTCAGCAGCACTTAAGCTGACAGAAAGACAAGATATAAGAGGTATGTAAACAGAAGTCAGGTAATTAATTATGTTATCTGATAGTAAATGATTTCTTGTATTTTATTTATATGCAATAGAAGTACTCTGAATAATTATAAAGTAATTTCCCACTGAAAATTTGTATTTATGAATTTTATTTCTTTCTTAAAGTAACAGGGAAAATCTATTTTAGAGTTTAACTTGTCTTTAGAGTGTCAGAATCATTTCTCAGGCTGTATCGTTCAATGAACAGTCTGCTAAATTCTCTTAAGATCTAAATGATATGAAACCATTTGGTGAGAATCAAGTATTTCTAAGGAAAAGAGATTTTTAAAAATCTTATGTGGTGATCATATGAACAACTCAGATAACTTAAAACTCAATTATAAGTCTCAGTCAAAATTAGGTGTTTGGGGGTCATTCACGAATAGATATTAATAGTTTACAGATAACTATTCCTAAGTTCATTGTGGTATTTTGAAAACAGCATTAGTCTAATTGGCTTTGGTTCTCAAGTCGATCTATAAAGCCACATTAATTTAATTTTATTTTTTAAAAGATTTTATTGATTTATTTATTCATGAGAGACACACAGAGAGAAGCAGAGACATAGGCTGAGGGAGAAGCAGGCTCCCTGAGGGGAGCCTGATGCAGCACTTGATCCCAGGACCCCGGGATTACGACCTGAGCCAAAGGTAGACATTCAACCACTGAGCCATTCAGGTGTCCCTATAAAGCCACCTTTAATTCAAATTGCAGGTAAAGTTTTAGAGACTATCAATGTGTCTAGGGGATATTACATTGAGTCCAATTTGCAATGCCAGGCATGGCATTAGAAAAAGCACTGGGTTAAGACCTTGGGTGAGCCACTTGGATTTTTGGGCTTCAGTCTCCTTACTCAAATAAAGGTCTGTCCTAGCTCTAAAATCCTGTGTGCAACTCTGAAGTGTACCTTTCCACCATCTGCAGAGTTAAAGGATAGCCTTCTTCTCACAACTGCTATGCAGTGGGACCTAGGACTTCTTACTTCTATGCAGAGGTCTTACCAGCTTGGAAGAGAGTCTTTAGGGTAAGGGCTGGGGGAGAAAGAGGTAGAAATGGGATCCCAGAAAGTCAGGTCTGCATGGCCTTTGGGGTTGGAACATTCTTCTGAGTCAATTCCCACTTGTTCCTTTCTTTTCCTCCACTGACTGCAAGGTACTGGCTTTCTGTTAGAAGACATGATTCCCTTCCCTCTCCTCTCCCTTCTCCACATTCCTTAAATCAGTATTATATCCTGGACATTGGATAAAAACACTGCCACTTTGGTAAGTAGGTGATATCTGGGAAGGTGATTTACCTCCCTGGGTTTCAGGATAATTCCTAAAAGACTTTTGAGGATTCAAAGAATACTGTGCCTAAAGCTCTAGCATAGTAACTGACAAAGAATAAACACTCAAAAATGCCATAGGTTATATGGACTATCACTGACATTATTGTATCTTGGTTGACCCTCATATTGGGATGCCTGAGGACCATGATTGGGGTGTGGGGTGAGTTGACCAACATTAGGGTATATATATCCTGATCTGTAGCAGATGCAAACAGTAAGTCTTGGAATGAGGACAGTAGAGAAAAAAAATGTAAGCAGCTACCTCAGAGAACTAAGGAGCCATATAGAAAGCCATATAGCTGTAAGGACGGTTAGGTATAAACTGGCTATGGTCTATAGTAACATTCCACTTACTAAAGGTAGAATTTTGTCACTTCATGTTTCAGTATTTCACTGCTAAACTGGAAGGTATCAGACAGTGACCAATGAGACCTGAAGCAGAAGATACAGTCACTCTAGCAAAGGTACAGAGTTTACATTTTCCTCAGGACCCCAATTAGCACTTGACTGACTCATATTTATCATTTGATACATTTGGTTCACTGGTTTTGTAGACTAGAGGGGATTTTAAGCAACAAATTCTAATTACTATGGCTATAAAAGGAAGTGTGCTGATGGTGGACAATTTCAAGAAGGAAACAGAAAAAGAATAGATATAGAATTGTATCCTTCATAGAATAATAATGGATACCCATGATAATAAAGAGACGCTTCCTCTTTTGTATAAGAGGATAGGGAACCAAGTAGTGATAAAGTTTAGAAAAATAATAAATCTCCAAAAAAGTTTTCATTTAGATAAAAATCTAGAAACTTCCTTTATCTGGAATGTTTATTTAGTTGTATTATATTACTATCCATCCTATTAGATGAATGAAGCCTTGTGATTTTTCTGCAAATTTAGTCAAGTGTGTATGATCTTGGTTATTCAGCTTATATAATACTAATTATCTGATGGTTTCTTAACCATAATAATTATCTTTTCTTATATTCAAGAAATTCTGTGTATGATGCTATCTTGGGGATTTGCTTTTAGGAGCACAACTGCCTTTTCTTTTTATTGAAAAAGGCATATCATTAATGAAATTACTAATTCTAGGGGCACATGAACTTCTTTCACTAATGAGGAACACAAAGGTTGTATCTATAACAAATCACTACTTAATGTTTTATTAAGATATATGTAAAAATGTTCTAGCATAAAAAGCATATGAAGAGACACTCAACATCATTAGTCACTAGAAAAATGGAAACTAAACTATAATGAGATTTTAGTTCATATCCACCAGAATGGTTATAATAAAAAAACAACAACCAGGCAATGACAAGTGTTGGTGAAAATATAGAGGAACTGAAAGAGTCATCCTTAGTAGGAATATAAGAAGGTATAATCAACTTTGCAAAATAGGTAGTTTCTTAAAAAGTTAAACATAAATTTACCATTACTCAACAATTGTACTGTAGGTATATGCCCCAAAGCAATGAAAACATATGTCCACATAGAGACTTGTATGTGAGTATTCGTAGCAGCATTATTTATAAGCCAAGGAGTGGAAACCCAACTGATAAATGGATCAGAAAAACATGGCATATCCATACATGGAATAGTATTAGGAAGAAGAGCAGAGTGCTAATACATGCTACAACAAGGATTAATCCCCAAAACTATGCTAAGTGAAAGAATACACATACTAAAGAACACATATCATTCAGTTCTATTTATATAAAACGTCCAGAAAAGGAAAACCTGTGGAGATAGAAAGTAGATTAGTGGTTGCCTGAGGATGGAGGTGGGCGTAGGGACTGAGGTAGGTGTAGGTTGCCTGAGGATGCAAATGGTCATGTGATCTTTCTGGGATGATGGAAATTTTGGAAAATTAGATTGTGATGGCTGTCACACAACTCTATAAATTTACTAAAAATCATTAAGTTGTACACTGAAAGCAAATGAATTTTATGATAATGATTTAAAAGATGAGAAATGTGAGGACCAGAGATGCTCCACAATTTACCCAGGGCAATGAAGCTAGTAAATGGCAGAACCCAGGTTCAAGAGCAGGAAATTACTAAACTCTAAGTCATACTCTTTCCAATATAGTATTTATTATTAGCACCCACATGAAAACTTCTGTTTAATCAGTTGGGTACAATAGCATGAATAAGAGAAAAATCTAGTCCAACAATTTTGGTTCCTTTTTTTGCCTGAGTGTAGGATTCATTCATTTTATTTATTTATTTTTAATTAGTTTCAGAGGTAGAATTCAGTTTAACTAGTTTGGACATAACTAGACAACATGTTAAAATCATTGCGATTATTATCCCTCTGTGATTCATTCATTCACTCAGCAGATATTTACTGACCAATCACTTTGTCAGGCACAGTTCTGGGCTCTACGAACGTACAGCGTAATGATGTGACTGAGAGCTACTGATATGTGGCAGGTTTCTAGGGTTGAATTTGTAGATTTGGTATCCTTACATTGATAGTATAGCCAGCACTCAAATATGTAAGGGTCGTATGGAAATGGATGACCAAATCTAAAAATAAGTAGAGATTTTAGAAGTGTAATTGCATTACTTAAGTATAAACCCTTCACATTAAAAAATATAAATTGAAGAAATCTGTTATTCAAGAAGATAGTATGATAAAACTCCACTTATTTGGAAGCACCAATTTATAGATTAAAAGGTGACAGAAATAATACCTACAAGTCATGCAATATATGACACTCCTTCAAAAGGGGGAGACCAGTTTGCAGATTACATATACAGTTCTTTTAAGCACAGGCCGACCACATCAGCAACAGCTTTAAAATAAAATATATTAAAAGTAAAGTATTTCTGAGAGACAGAAAATATAGTTCCAAAATTGAAGGGAACATGAGACTGACAGTGAAATTCAAACACACACACACACACACACACACACACACAAAATCAGGGAGTAGAGGGAGCAACCATATATTATATGATCCTGTTTATGTGAAATGTCCAGAATCAATATATAGAGACACAAAAGGTTAGTTGCCTAGGGCTGGCTAGGGAAAATTGTGGAAGATGCTGAAGGTACTGGGTTTCTTTATGGGGTGATAAAAATATTCATAATTGATTGTGGTAATGGTTGTACAACTCTGTGGATAAATTAAAATCCATTTTTTTTTTTTTACTTTACATGAGTGAACTGTATGGTATGTAAAATCTATCTATGTGACATATGTCAATTATGTAAGTCTTACCAAAAAAATGGACTAAGGAGAGCTCCATTGCAAATGTGGACTTTGGATTCTGATTCAAATACATACAGTGTAAAAACAAAATAAAATACATTTATAAGACAGCTGGAAAAAATTGGGAGTTAGTGAAACAGAGCACATAAGTGGGGATGGTGAAGGGTAGGGGAGAGGGAGAGAGAGAACCTTAAGCAGGCTCCATGTTCAGCACAGAAGCCCAACAAGGGACTCAATCTCAGAACCCTGAGATCATGACCTGAGCCAAAATCAAGAGTCAGCTCCTAAACTGACTGAGCCACCCAGGTCCCCACAAGTATATTTTAAGGTATGTCTCATGGCTTATGAGTTCCTGCATGCAAATATGTTCTAAATATAAATTATTTTGTTTTGAATATTTTATGAGTGAAAAAAGAGTAGAGATTTAGCCAGTAGACAAAAATAAGAAATGGACATTTATTTCAAGCATTTTAGAATATCTCAACAGATGCTCATCTGATTGTCTTCTCCTAAGGGAGCAAATATAACTGAATTACCATTCCTTTATTAGTCTTCATGAAAGAAAAATCCACTTCACAATAAAGAAAGATGTCAAAAGACAATAGTAAAATGCTTGCCTTGTTTTTTCTTAAATTTTTAACTTGTATTTATGGATGTTAAATGGCAATTTGTTAATAGTTGGAAACAAAAGAAAACAACAGAATATTTTTACTTCCTGAAGACTACTCAAGCAAAAACAGAATCTCTTACCATCCTGTTGATCCGTACAAAGTCTTCAGGTTTTTTTGCCCAAGGGGGAAGACCAACATCATTTACTACAACTTCATCTTCTCTGACTCCGAGATTGTATCCATTACTATTGACAAACATCTCTGGTAGGTAATAGAACTCTGGAATTAGTTCCTGTCAGGAATAAAAACATGGTGTATTAAACCACTTTAAAAATGGGCTGAATAAAACTACTTGTAACTTGTTAACTATAAACTGAATTAAACAATTTCTTTACTTAAATTCTTTATTATCTAATTCTATTCTCCAATTTATTTTCTTTACATAAGAGAAAGAAAAAGAGAGAAGGAAAGAGAAGACAAATACTTTTCTTGAACATTTTATTTGATAATTTATAAGACTTTCAATCTTATATTGCCATAATTGGTTTAGAGAAATGGGTTATAGGATCAACAGTAGTTCACAACATCATTATTAAACAAGTATGTAAAGCTGTATCTACAAGTCTATTGTGCTCAACAACCTTTTCTGAATATTAAGGAACTATCCAACTTAAAAAAAAAGTTGTTGCCAGTAGTGGTTAAAAATCATGTAATATCTTCTACTCTTCCTTTTGATCACATTGGCAATTATGCTACATGATTTTTATAAAAGATTAATAGTTTTATTTAATAATTTGGCAAAATTAATTACTTCTGTACTATCACTAAGCACGATGAAAAGATTATATAAAACGTGACAGTAAGTTTTAAATAGGTAACACATGGTACCTGAATGGAATGGTTCTTAATAAATTGGATGCAAAGACAACCTGTGTTACATGTATATAAAGATGGCATAAACAACTTGATTCAAGGCAAACTTGTGTTTGATGCACAATGTCTAACATGGGGCTTATGCTTCTTTAGAATAAATCTGATATACAAATGAACTGCTTTTATGATCCTTTTTTTATGCAAGGGAGAAAATGAAAACAAAAACCATTATAGTTTTTATGTATACCATCTATACAATGATTTAAAAAATTATCTTTTCAAATATCAAGATGAGGGTTAAATTAACTTTGTATTGTGAAAAGTGAAAGGACATTTATTTGTGTAACATGATCAACACTGATAATGTAGTGCCTGAAATTCAACTCCTGCTGTGGTCTTCTCTAGGGATCCACAGAAAAATTAAAAAACAAAGCGAAACAAAAAACACCAAACACTAATGCCTTCAAATAAATCAAATTACTAACTTTCAAAGAAAAGCATACACAAAACCTGGGTTCTCCTGCTAAAACCAACATTTGTCTGTTATAGCATAAGTGGGTGTTTATCTTAGTAATGCTCTGTGAGAATTTGATTATTATCCATTCTGATGATGATAAATGTGAACCATAAGAAAAATAAAACATAATAAAATTTGAGTATGGGGCACTGCGACAGGTACAAAGAAAGAAAAAAATGAACAGGACATGGTTTTATTTCAAGTAATTTATAATCTTGTCTACAGGGTAAATGCACAAACAGATGGTTATAATACACAATAATAATAGCTTGAAGGAAGTATAAACCAAGGATGATGGAGCACAGGGGAGAAGGCAGAGAACTCAAGGCAAGTGTGGAAAGAGTTCACTGGACACCAGACATTTGAATTCACTACAGCTAAGATAAAGGCAGGGGGAAGCGGCAGGAGGATCATCAGAAAGTATTATCAAGAAGTGATAAGGACGAACAGTGGAGTATAGATATACTGGAGGATACAGGTCAGGATGAGGGAGATGGGAAGTGGGCTGCTGAGAGTTATATGGAGCCTGGTGATGAAGGAAGCTTTACGCCAAGCTAAGCTATTTGGATTTTGTATTATTGGGCATACTTGTTTTACAACAAGAAATGAGGTGTTAAAATAAAGGATGGACTGGAGAGAAGAGAGACGGGGTGTCTATGTATATGCAGCGAGAAGGGGAAGTGGAAGCAGCAAGGGGAACAGGAGGGAAGGGAGGAAGGGCAGGTGTGAGCTGTGGTAAGGGGACATGTTGTGGGACTTTAGCAGGGAGGGTAGCCTGTGACAGAGGAGAGGATGGGTGTGCAAAGAAGAGAGGGAATTAAGTGGCTCACACTGTGTGATATGCATCCACTAACAACAAAATATGTACAAGGCATCGAGGCCACAAGAGATGGTAGGAAAGGAAAATTATGGTGAGATTAATAGAAACTTGTGTAAATTTTCAGTGACCTGTATGCAAAAGGGAAAATTCAGAAGGGGCTGAAATAAAAACCAGTAGATAAACAAACATCCTTATTTGCAAATCGTGATACAGTTTAGTTGATGGGCAAGACAGGAGCTAAAGACTGCTTCAGAAGTATTCTATCAGCAGTAACCATAATGAGCTGATTTCTGGACTGAATGAGCACGGTGGTGTATATTATATTGCTTTGAAGGAGCAATTTGGTAAAGGTGTATGATCACTGATCAGAAGGTAGAAGTGAAGCATCATTGCTATTCTCATTGATTTGTACACATCAGAAGTCCATAATTGTTATGATCTGACGTTTCTGTTCCTCAAAAATTCAAATGTTGAAACTCTATCCTCTGTGATGGTATTAGGAGGAGGAGTCTCTGGAAGGTAATTAGAATTAGATTAGGTCAAGAGGGTGGAGCCATCACGAGTGGGATTAGTGTCCTTATAGGAGCCCTGAGGAGCCATGTGAGACTCAGCAAGACAATGGCCCCCTGTGCCAGGACCTGGACACTCACCAGACACTGAACCTGACTATTGTGGCACCTCAGTTTTGGATCTCCAGCCTCTACAACTGTGGGAAATAAATTTCTGTTGTTTATAAGTTCCCTAATTTATGGTAAAATACAGCTGCCTAAGCTGACCGAGACAATAATTATTAACTTATTATTTCAATGCATTAAGATAAAACTTATAATAGTTTTCTTTTGATATTACTGTGCAGTTTGGGAACATACAAGACAATTAGTAAAAGGTGTAGAGAAAGGTAAAGAATATGGTTATTTGCACATTACCCATCCTTTATGTGGCAGAGCACAACAACAGCACTGCAAATGGTCCAGAAGCGGGGGGAAAGAATGTAAGCTCATGCAGTCGCTCCTTGTGGACGGTGATTTATATGTCATAGACTCACATAAGTCAGGGATTTCCCTTACTGCCTTTCAAAGGTTATTTGTGTTCATGTCTCATCTCTAGAACTGGACTATCTAAGCTTCCTGGAGGACAGATATATCCACATGGATACAGCAACAAAGATTTATTTTTTGTTTAAACAGCTCAGAGTCTTAATTTATCTTCAACTGCTTTGGTGCTCTATAATGTTTTCAATATATAAAAATATATTATTTTCCATTCTTTCCTGTGGTATAGGGGCACATAAACTATGTGGTTATTATTAACCTACTTACCACTATAATACTATTTTTCTGAATGTCATTAAATTAGATTCACAAAGACAACAAAGCCCTAGGGTTTTGTATTAATAACGTTTTGGACAAAGGCAGATTTTCAAGCCTTACTTTGTGAGGTTCATCTTATTTTGTTGAATCCCTCATAGCTCTTGGTGTTATACTTTGTATGCAGCAGGCACTCATTAAATACTAAGCTACTGAAGATACTAGGCAAAGTTATTTTAATATCACTAGAAATGTTCTGGGGCAATAAGCAGATGGTTGGAAGAATGCCTCAAGACTGGATAGAGCCAATGAAGAGAGTTTCATCTCTGAGATTCAACTGTGACGTCCAAGAAGATGACAATAACTGTATCTGTGTCAGCTGAAATGTTATTTCTGCTCGTTCAATCTTACAACAGAAGGTAGAATTTACTTGTATCTTGTACTATGTGTTAGCACTGTCCTAAGTGCTTTATATCTTTTTTTTTTTTTTTTTTTATGATAGTCACACAGAGAGAGAGAGAGAGGCAGAGACACAGGCAGAGGGAGAAGCAGGCTCCATGCACCGGGAGCCCGACATGGGATTCAATCCCGGGTCTCCAGGATTGCGCCCTGGGCCAAAGGCAGGCGCCAAACCGCTGCGCCACCCAGGGATCCCTATATCTTTTTTTCTTAATCTTCACAAAAATTTCATGAGGAGGGTATTCTCATTCTATGCACTTTCTAGACATGAATACTGAGCCAAAGAGAAGGTAAGTAATTTGTTAATGACTATGCTAGAAATAGGTGGTAAAGCCCTAAATCAAAATCAGTCACTTTAAATCCAAGGTCTCTACTGTTATATATTCTCTATTTTGCCTTCTGAAGTAGCAACCCAGTCATTCTATATGATTTTATCCTATTTTGATTTTCTGCATAGCAATTATAATTTTCTTCTTTTATATATTAGGCTCCTGTGTCCTACTACACTGGAAATCTCATGACCGTAGGAGTCATTGTCTATTTTGCTCACTGGTTCACACCACTCACTTGCTAGGAACGGTGCCTAGTACATAAAAGATGCTCAATGCAAACGTGTGAGATACAAAAAAATCAATTATTGCTGTGTGTTTACCATCTCCTGAATTTCAGGCATGAAACAGTGATAAAAACAATATTGCAGGCCATCATTTTCAAGTTGTGTTAGTTTAAGCAGAGGTCTTTAGGGCAAGCAGTGAGTTGAAGGTAAGAGGGAGACAGAGCAGGTAGGCAGTTTGGAGATTATCCCTTCTACCAGGAAGTGCTACTTTATGTGCATCAGAATCACAGATCCTAGTTTAAATCTGGACATCTTGCCAGCTTGGGCAAGTTTCTTAACCTTTTGAAAAAAAATCAATTTCTTCATATGCAAAATTGTGATGATGATAGCAATGAACTCACTGGGTAGATGTGAGGATTAAATGGTGATAATGTGTAAAACAATGCATTTAGCAGCTGTCTGCAAAATACCTTTTAGAAGCTATTCATTCTATCGACTTTTTTTGATGCAGATCAAAAATATTGCTGCTGAGTTACCCACTACCGAAGCATACCCTGTAAACCAGTAACAAAACTGTCACTTCGGATGTTTCTGTTTGAAGGAATACCTGTGTAGACAGTTCAGATGATTAAATGCTTTTTTTTTTTAATTTGATTTTTCTTTCTGCTATCTTGGCTGACTTTTTTTTTTAAGATTTTATTTATTTATTCATGAGAGACAGAGAGAGAGAGAGGAAGGCAGACACAGGCAGAGGGAGAGAGAGAGAGAGAGAGAGAGAGAGAAAGGCAGACACAGGCAGAGGGAGAAGCAGGCTCCATGCAGGGAGCCCGACGTGGGACTCAATCCTGGGTCTCCACAGGATCATGCCCTGGCTGAAGGAGGCTTTAAACCACTGAGCCACCTGGGTTGCCCATGCTGGGATGATCGGGGAAAGAGACAGACATGTCTGGACAGTCCCTAGCTATCCTGACTAGCTCCGAGGCTACACAAAACACCTGAGTAAAGAAAACCAAGCTGGGTTCTCTCGCTCAGCCACACCCCTCCAGCTGTCACCAGGCAGCTCAGCCTTGAGTGGTCTTTGCTGGCTTTAACTCCAAGTGTGTAACTGTCAACAAATAAATAGTTGCTGTGTGTGTGTGTGTGTGTGTGTGTGTGTGTGTGTGTTTGGAGTGGGCAGGGGGAGAGGTGAGGTGAGGGAGATAGAGAATCTTTTATTTTTTTAAGAGAGGGAGAGATTCCAAGGTGGTACAAATCAAATGTGGCCAGAGGGTAAAGGGCATGACTATAAGCCCCTTTATAAGTGCTCAGAAACATTTAAGGTTTGTAGACTCATTCAGCTACACAAAGGGATTTTAAGAAACTTAAGGGCATTATAAACAGCATCTTAACTCACAGCCATGAGGATCCTATCTCAAAAGAATTTTTGGGTGCAAGTTTTTTCTCATAATGAACTACAATCTGATACATAGAAAGCCCACAGAATTTTAAAGCAGTTAAAAGATGCCTCGGCCCCAACTTTCTACGATCAGGAAGCATTTAGAGAAAATCACCCAAGTGCAAACGGGTGATTTCTTATGGAAAAGAAAGCTGATTCAGAGAACAAAGTCAAGGTCCCAGAGGACCTGTACCCAGAGTCCAGGAAACTGGCAACATGTGCCTGGCTGCAATTGCCATGAACTAGCCACTGCTCTGTATGTTCCACATCCCCTCCTTTGGAATAGAATCCGTTGAGGTTTACCTGTTTCTGGCTTACCACCATATGGTGAGTGTACATGGGACAGATAACTTGTCTCTCTAGTTTCCAGATATTCAAATTAGAAATTTCTGCATTGTTTCTGTATCTGGACCTGATACAGACCATGAGATACTAGATTCTGATCCTGATGCTATAACGTGGCTAGCAAGTTGAGTATATTTTGCATCTAGGAGGAATGTGAACTGTGATCAGAGAGAGGACTTTAGCAGACTATTTCCAAAGAGCACCATAAAAAATCCCTCTAACCTCCATGTCCTTTTGCAATGTGACTTTGCTGTTCATCTCAACAGGAAGTAGAGTTCATTTCTCCCCTTCCTTAATTTGGGCTAGCCCCGTGACTTGTTTTGACCAACAGAATGCTGTGTAGGTAACACTACGTGAATTTCAAGCCTAGGCATTAAGCAGCCTTGCAGGTCCCCCCTCTTTTTTTATCCTCTTGATAGCAAGCCACCATGAAAAAAGGTGTGATTTTCTTAGAAAGACTATATAGAGAAAGAGAGGACCAGCCAGGCCCCAGAAGTTCCAGCCATCCTTGTTAGGGCAACAGATAAGTGAGTAAGTAAGTGATTACTTGAATCTTCCAGATCCAGACAGGCCACCTCAGTTGACCCCAGATGGATTAGAGACGCTGTACCTGATGAACCCTAGTCTGATTGCAGAAATCTAGGGATATAAGTGGCTATTTTTTTTTAAGCCACAAGGTTTGCGGTGGTTTGTTACACAGCAATAAATGACTAAAGTAAAACTTGATTGATCAATTATTTCAAACTAGTCAAAGTGGCTGGATATGATTAAACGATCATGCAGAAGAATTAAAGCAGCATGCTGCCAATGAATAAGCACTACACATAACTTAATAGACCTTGGTGCTAATAGACCTTGGCTTCCTCCTTACCTACTATGTGAACTCAGGCAGGCCATTTAATATCTGGGAATCTTCTTTACAAAAACAAGAATAATGATAGCTATCTCACAAGGCTGTTCTAAAGACTATCAAGTAAATGACAGGAAAAAAAAAAAGCACGTCTGAAAACTTGAGAACCACTCAGAAAGCATGAACTCTTCCAAGTGTGCTCCTTCAGAGGTATTTAGGCACCAACTTGCCTACTTTGGATAAGAGCTCTCCTGCTTACTCTCTTCCCTTTGATAGATCTCTGTTAATCACTCTCTTTAAGGAAAGAGTCCAAGTAGTTTAGGGTTTCCTAAATGAAAAACAGTGCAGAAAGACATCAAATACTATCAAAGAAATGGCAAGATGAATATTATAACAGGCATTTTGTGTCTGTAAATGTGATTTCTGGTTTATTTTAACAGCTCTACTGAAACCCCATGGTACAGTTAATAGTGTTATATGCATTCTGTCAATAATAAGAAAATATCCTCAAACACAATTTCTAATTTACAAGCTTCTGACAAGTTCAAGCTGCTGAGAAATTGGACTTGAAAATATGTCTTAGAGTGATAGAAGACCACTATTAACACTATGATAATTGTATACCTATTGCATCAAATCTGACATTTCGGTTTAATATATTTTCCTGAGAAAGCGCACCATTTTATGGCTTCCTAGTGAAATCAAATCCAACACAGACGTTTTCACTTTTCTAATATAATTCACTGAAAGGTTTTAAAGCTGCCATTTCTTTTCTTCCTTTTTTTTCAAAAGATTGATGCCCTGGCATTCGTTAATTCCACAAGAGCTCATAATGGGTCAATGAGTCAGTGGTGAGCACCTCCATTAACTGTATTAATTTACACTATGTCACCTTAATGACATTTTGTCACAGCTACCTTCTCTGACATCTCCATAGCTATTCAAAAGTCATATAACAACTTTTGAAGGCATTAAGGAATCTTAGTGTAAGAACTTCAGTAAGTTGAATGTCACTGTTACCAAGACTATGCTAGGGAAGAAAAATACAAAAAAATAAAAATAAAGTAAAAACTAACTAGTCTGACTTAACAGAGGGGACCTGGCTCCTGAAAGGTCACTTCACCAACACTCCATCTCTGCCCAGCTTGTATGCATTACTGTAAGAAGAGACTGATGTTAGTAGAGACAGAATGAAACCTTCTACTCTATTCTAGTTCTTTTTTAGATGAATATCTAGGTTACTAGATATTGCAGACAAACTTTTCTTCACAAATGGAAATGCATTTCCTTAAAATTATATCCAGTGCTTTATTCAACAGCTTAGGGATAAGAAATCAAAAGCTTAGGTTTTAACACCCAGTTAGCAAAACTATTATTACTCTTGGTAACATATTCTTCCCTGTTAAATCAAGTATTATTTTAGCGGAAAAAAATACCATGTGTTTTAATCAATATATTTAAACATGAATACATGAATTTAGAAAATTTCAAGTTACTACCAGTATTACCAAAAAATCTCTCTAACACTTCTTCAGTGAGAATCCTCAAATTCTGAAAGATAATACATTTGGTCACAGAGACATACAGACACATACACAAACATATTTGAAAAAGAGCAAAGCAGAAAGACTGAGAAGCTATACTTGTAATGCAACTTGATGCAATTTCAAAGATCTTTTTCATATCAATAAGAAAAAGATATTTGACCCAACTTAAAAAAAAAAGGGAAAAGATATGAGTAGGTTTACAGGTCAATCAATATATAAAAAATGCTCAATTTCACTCACAATTAATGACATGCAAGCCCAAACAAAGATAACTCCATTTTTACTCACCAGATTAGCAAAAATTATACTGTTTATTATGATAGTGATGAGGGGGGCGTAGGGAAGGAGGCATCCTCACATACTGCTCTAGGGAGTGAATTATCATCTTTGAGAATAATGACTTGGCAATATTTTTCAAAATTAAAAATGTATATAGCCATTTAGCTATTAACAGAAATTATCCTTTACACATATACACAAAGTTCATCAAGATCACTGTGCAAGGGTGTTTACTGCAGCCCTGTGTTTAATAGTAACAGACAGAAAGACAAACTATCCATAAATAGGAGATTGTTTACATAAATTATTATGTATGTGTGCAGCCTTGAAAAAGCAAGGGTCTACGTGGAAAGATATTCAAGATAGATTATCATAAAATATGAAAGAGAACTGAAAATGGGAAAAATCCGTGCAATGTCAAGCTAGGGAAATGAGCTTCTTATGAACTAATTAAGTCCGGGGGTGGGGGAATAGGTCCTGTTTATACTCAGCACAGCCGCTTGAGGATAAAAAATAAAAACCACCCCAGTTAGTGACAGCCACATTGGTATTTGTCCTTGATGATGTGACCCCCAGGAACCAAAGGAACACAATTGGTAACAAAACGTAAGTGTTTTTTGAAAGTTCCAGAACAGGAAAACTCCAGGAGAAATCCTAGCAGTTTTATTTTATTTTTTTAATAATAAATTTATTTTTTATTGTTCAATTTGCCAACATACAGAATAACACCCAGTGCTCATCCCGTCAAGTGTCCCCCTCAGTGCCCGTCACCCATTCACCCCCACCCCCTGCCCTCCTCCCCTTCCACCACCCCTAGTTCATTTCCCAGAGTTAGGAGTCTTCATGTTCTGTCTCTCTTTCTGGGTAGGAAATATCCTAGCAGTTTTAGAAGGAAAAGCCTGGTATGAACACTGGTCATCAGAGACTGACCTGTAACTTGGTGAGATATTTTTGGTGATGGGAAGCATCAATAAAGTTCTCAGGATAGAAAGTAAAGTCCAAATCTGTATCTACTTATGTAAATTAGAATGATTAACTCTGATCTGTGTGTGGGTTTGTGAGGGTAGATCTTTGAATTAAGCTGAAAAGCCAATTTTCTTTTTTGTGATGATGTCTAATAAGGGTGAGCAGGCATCTCACTTGAAATAACTTGATACAGTGTGTATACCTCTCTGAATTAAGATATGTATAACCTTATATATGACAGAAAGCCTTAAAATATAGACAACAATGTTTAATTCAAACAAACACAAAATATTTATTGAGTGCTTTTTGTGAATATTAGGCAAGTTCTAGAAGCTGCTGGACTCCTCACTTTCTGTGTAAATTTTCGAAGTGTTATGAAATAAGAAATGGATTCTCTTATTGTTTTCATTGGAAGGAAGTCAGTTTAAATGGTGGCTCATGGGTATGTTAGAGTTTAATTCCTCAGTGAAATAAGGCTGATAGGAGAAAACTGTATGCCTTATGAGTCTGGTATAGTAAGAATGTATGTCAAATTATCTAACTTCCAAATATGACTATGTCATATGTACAAATTAATATTCATTCATGCAAACTTTGATAGTAACAAACGAAATAGAGAAGCTACAAACTACTTGGATCCATTTGGTTTGTTTCCTGCTTTCAAAAAGAACAGAACAAAGTTGTATTCATCTAGTTTTCTTACAATTCAGTAACATTGTAATTGCCTTTAAAAATATTTGCGATAAGCATAAATATGAAAATGATAATTTTGACTTTAATTCACAGCCTTTTGTTGGATTAAGACCATAAATGGAATAATACCATAATATTTTTACATTTAACAATATGAGTGACAGTGATAGGGAAAAAATTGCCTTGAAGAAAGAAGCCTTAGAAAGTAACATGTATACCCATGCAATAACCTGATCATATCTCACTATCAGAGAAAAGAATGAGAAAAATGAGAGAACAAATGTATATTATTTTAAATATAACCTTTTCTTAAAAAACAAAAGCCCATATAAATGAATAACAGATCTTTGTATTTAACAATAGTTAAGTAGTACCAACATTACTCTGCTCTCTGGCTGTTCCTGGGTATTGTGTATGTGTTGGTTTAATCTAATGTGTATTGTTGCATAGTATCCTCAGGCACAGTCAAGTAAAAGCTAGGGCTGTACAGAAAAGCCTACATTTTAAATGGGTCTTGTCATTAATGCTTTATTAATTGCCCCAGGCTACGTAAACCCAGAGCTGCGCAAGCTATAACAATATGACACATTAAGGTCAAATCCAATTCCTGCTGTGTTTCATGGAATGGGCCAAATATTGAGTTAACAGCAGGAAAGGCAATTTATGGCCTTTTCTTTCCATCTCCAGATTATTCAATCTAAATTAGATAGAATTTTTTGAAATTACGAGAACACCTTAACTGAATAAATGATTTTTGAATCATTTTCTGTGATGCTCAAAATTATTTCCTCTAGCTTCTTTTAGGTTGGTTGTACTGCATGATTTTAAAATATGATGGAACAAAACCGCAGCATAAAATGTCTTACACACCCAATTAAATTAAAAAAATCAAGATGTCAGCATATTTTGAAGTTAAATTATCATCAACAAATAAAAGGAACCTACCTTTACATCAGAAGTATCTCTCTGACTAGTTCTCCAAGACCTTGCAACCGATGAGAAGGTTCGATCTGGATGGTCAAACTTTCCATCATTTGCATTGAGGAAGAAGGTTGTGAAAGGTTCCTAAGCGAGAAGAAGAAGAAGAATCAGGAATCTGACCCGCCTGAACACAGCTGCCTTGTTCCATTGTAAAATATGACTGTCTTTGAACCCCTTGTGAGGTAGAAACAGTGCAAGGTCCCGGAAAGATGCTTATGCTGAGGAATCAGGACACGCGTGAAGGGCCGCTCAGGCACTGCCGCTCCGCAACCTTGGCAGAGGCCATTTTGCTTCTTGGGCTCCAACTCCTGATCCGTAAGACGATGGAGCTCTAGTGCTCTGTGATTTGACGATGAATGCTTCTGCATTATTATCAGTTTATAACTCAGATGTTCTTTCTGATAACTAAGGCCATATATAATAACACTGCACTACGAAAATCACTCCGGCACTGTTCACTGCACTGTGGAATTAAGTAGGGAATGGCCATCTGAGATTACGTATCAAAGTCTATTAAAGTACTTGTACCACACCACGGTCTGATGATCTTTTTAAAATGCAGAGTTCTGCTTAAAATCTCTCAGTAGCTCTTCAGAGCTCTTAGGAGAGACTCTAAACTACTCATTTTTTTTTTTTTTTTTTTGGTCTTAAAAGATCTCGAATGATCTGGAAATTTATCTCTCACCTTCCCTTCTTCACATTTTAAAGTCGTGCCACACTGCTCTCACTTCCTGTCCTTTGTAGGTGATGTTCCCTCTGCCTGGTACCAATTTATCCTTTTCCCTCACCAACCTTACTTTGCTAAGTTCTTTCTATCCTTTATGCCTCAGCCAAGGTGTAATTTTTCTCCTGAAATATCTTCCTTGATTTGCCAAGCTCTCCAGTATACTCAAATACAACCTATACTTTCTAAATACATCACTGAAACACTTGTCACGCTGTTTTATAAGTGATTTGTAACTTGTCTATCTTCCCCCCACCATATAAACAGATTCCATCATCTATCATGTTCACTGTCTTATCTCCGACACTGAGAATAATGCCTCGTACACAGAAGTTGCTCAATGTATAATTTGGCAAAGAAATGAATGAAATAAAATCAAGTGCAAATAAGACTAGATAAACTCTAGTCCTTTCTGTCACTGTCACCTCACAGAAACACACTATCTGCCACCCAGTACATGTTCCCGTAGCAGGAAACCTTAGAATAACTATTACACGATCCTAATGCATTGAATTTTAATGCTTTTTGTGTATTTTTTATGTTGGGAGAGAGGCATTATTTCTGATATCATTAAATTTACTTCTGAGTAACATTCATTCTCATCAAGGATTTCTTACTTAACCACAAGTCTAACACAGACAAATATATATTTCCTTTTCCATGGTTTAATTCTCTCATTGGTCTAGAATGAATGACATGTCACCCCTAGGTTCAATAATGCTAAGAAATCTACAGGACATTTTTCTGAAAAGCTAGTTTTCTTTAATATATATAATCCCTATTAATTCTTTTATATCTATGAAACATGACTTCGTCCCTTTGAACTTTTTTGTTGTCATGAGCCATAGGGGCCAGCTGTTGGGCAACAGCTACAACCATTCATCTTCCTCAGTCTCTTTCTGAAATTTAGTGTGGCTGGATGTCATCAATGTTATAAGTTTGTAACAGATCACCAATTTTTCATGTTCAGTATCAGACAACAGGAAACCATGATTAAAGAGATAGGATGAAGAATGATAAAACAATATTTAGAGAAGGGCTGTATTATGGATTCACCTGAAAATCAGAGATGCATCCACGAAGTCCCATATTGCTGTTCTAAGATTTTAGGTGGTATGAAAGACAAATAGACGTCACTGAGATTAAGTTAGGAAGAAAATTTTTTTGAGATGTCCTTCTCTAATTAATCTGCTTTGCACAGTTTTAGCTTACTATTAAACATTAGGTAATTAATGTGGTATTTATCACTCAGTTAAAGTGGGGATAAAAAATTCTAGAAGTAGCAATGGCAAACTGAATGAAATATAACAGATATAAGTTCGAATCTTGATGGGACAAACCATTAACTTCTTTCAGACAAGTTATTTAACCTTACCTATGTAGCTATGTTAAGTCCCTGCTTCCAGGTCCTTCATCTATGTTAAATGGGAAGGACACCATCTTGGGGATGATTATGGGAATTAAATACAATTAAATAATATGGAAAAGCTTGAAGTGTCTCACCTGACACAGTTATAAAAATGACTACAGTTTTATGCACTTTATAGTTTTATGCACTTCACAGTTTTATGCACTGTGTAAATTATTGACTGCTGGGTTTCACACTAGACTGCAGTCTACCAGACAACCCGACCAGACCCCTAGTGCCTTAGGTCTCATCCATCTCTGTATCCGTAGCACCAAGTACCCATGCTTGGTTCATAGTTAGTGTTTATTCTCATTTTTTATTTTTTAAAGACTTCATTTATTTATTCACGACACACACACACACACACACACACACACACACACACACACACACAGAGGAAGAGACAGGTAGAGGGAGAAGCAGGCTCCCTGTGAGGAGCCTGATGCAGAACTTGATCCCAGGACCCCTGGATCCAACCTGAGCCAAAGGTAGACACTCAACCAAAGAGCCACCCAGGTGCCCCCATAGTTAGTGTTTAATAAATGTTTCTTGAATGCACCTAAACATACAAGTACTGTTGGGAGATTAAGTATAGCTGGGTAAGAGTAAAATAGCTTTTGTCAGTTCTTAACTACTCATTTGACCAAAAAGTTGTAACTGCAGAATCTGCTTCTTCATTATTCTCAGATACCGATGTCCCGTGTTTTCTTTTGCACTCTCTCTCTCTTGCTCTCTCTCTCTCTCTGCAGGTCATAGGCAGAGATTAATTTAGAAAGATTGCACTTGTCTCTATGATTTTTTAATCTATTACACAGATGTGAGTGAAGACCCATTTATACATGCAAAGCCTTACTTTTTATCATCAGCCACTAAAAGCTGGTTTATCTCTATCTCGACCTAAATTATAAAATCCTTCCTGGTCTTCAAACCTTAACAAAGGTATGCCCAAAATAGCAGAGATCGGCATAGTAAAAAGAAATCCGAAATTAAAGAATTACTTTTATTTCTGGTCATGAAATTTATGAAACTGGTGGCAACCAACAGCAGAGAATACTGAAGAATTCCACACTTTGCAGTTTTAAGTAGCTTTTAAAAAGATCTGATTAACAACTGTTTTCGGGTCACATACTACAATTACTGACATATATTCTCATTATTCCTGAAGGCCTCCAGCTGTGATGGAGGTAGAGTACGAACAGAAATTGATAACCTATTTGTTTCTAAGTGAGTATTGATCTTTCAAGCTCTGATTACCGTGGAGATTACCTTTTTTCTAGGTGTTTCCTTATCACCTTCAAGGCACAGTGGAAGGCTTTTTCTTTTTTTCATCTCAGGCCCAACTAACGTAGAGGATTAAGTACTATATTAATAAGTCTAAGGAACTTTCCTATTTTTTTACTTAGCATATGCTGATTGAACCATTTTCAATGTGTACATTGCCATATTAGACAATTTATCATTATACTAGAAAAGCTTTCAGTTTGGACGATGCACAAATGAAAAAATATGAAGCAGAGATTTCAGAAATTCAAATGCTGGCATTTGTCGGGCTTTACAAGCTTCCTGATAGGTCCTGCAATATGAACAGCTGATGGCAGACCTCCTTCTCCTAATTACATCTGCCCTAAGGTCACTTCATATCTTCCAACCTTGTCTTAGTACAAGAAACCCAAGCTAGCCAGGCCTGCATGGGACAATCGTACACTGAATTCCACCATAGCCTTTATTCCCTTGCAAGGACACCAACAACCTTTCCTGCCTCCCGATGATTACAGCCCAATGAACTCTATCCTGGGCAATCCTAACCCCATTCCCCTGCCCCTCTTCTTCTATCTTCTCTGGTATTTGCTCAGTAATCTCATAAAAATCTTTTCTTAAGTCCCTCTCTGCTGTACTTTTTATCTTTGCCTTCCTTTCAATTCATTTGAAACAAACTCTACTCATGGGTAACAGGTGGTGCTTGGAGCACTATTTTACTTTACCAAAGTAAAGGGGTATATCTTGGACTGATAACAAAACATAATAAAGATGAAAGGGCAGGGAACTAAGGCTGCCGGGCACCTGTTTCTGTGCTCAACACTGTATTATTTCACTTAACTCAGTCCTCGTGATTATCCTTCAGAATAGGTGTAACTATTCTTATTTCACATCTGAGAAAATCAGGGTTACATTCTAGGAAATGGAGAAACCATGATTTGTATTGTGAATTGTCTAACCCTAGAAGCTTATTTTCTCCCATTCCTTTTTTTAAAAAAAAATAAATTTATTTTTTATTGGTGTTCAATTTACCAACATACAGAATAACACCCAGTGCTCATCCCGTCAAGTGCCCCCCTCAGTGCCCGTCACCCATTCACCCCCACCCCCCGCCCTCCTCCCCTTCCACCACCCCTAGTTCGTTTTGAAGGAACCCACAACTACCTTTCAGAATCATCAAAAAGTCTCTGTTAATTAACCCATATACCTATTATAAAACAGGTTTTTGATCAAAAACTCATCTGTATGGAGATTCCTCAAAAAATTAGGAACAGAATCCCCATATAACCCAGCTCTTCCATTTCTGGGTACGTATTCAAAGAACAAAGAAAGACTAGTTTGAAAAAGATAAATGTACCCATCTGTTCATTATAGCATTATTTACAATAACCAAGATATGGAAACAACTTAAGTATCCAGTGATAGATGAATGGATACAGAAGTTGTGGTGTATTTATACAGTGGATTACCACTTGGCTATAAAAAAGAATGAAATATTGCCATTTGTGATACTTTGGATGGACTTTGAGTGGATTATATACAAAGCAAAATAAATCACATGGAGAAAGACAAATATTGCATGATTTCACTCATATGGAATATAAAACAAAAACAAAAACAAATGAACAAACAAAATAAAACAAAAACAAATTGTAGATACAAAGAACAAACTAGCAGCTACCAGAGGAGAAGGGGTTTGGGCAGTGGGTGAGGTGAATGAAGAGGTCATCTGTATGGTGATGAATGGTAACTGGACCTGGAGTGGTAATCACTTTGTAGTGAATACATATGTCATATTATAAAGCTGTATACCTGAAACTTACATAACAATAAAAAAAAATAAAAAACAGAATGCTTCATCTTCCTCTAAGTCTGCACTGTCATTAAGCATCAGTACTTGAGGTAAATATAACAACACTATTTTATTCAGTAGCATTATCTTTTGCTTTAATTACAATGCCTGCAAAAGTGTTTTTACTATTTTTTTCACTACAAATACACACTTTTAAAGACATAGGCTCTTGGGGAGGCTTTCCAAGATATCCGTAATATGCTTTTACAAGTCTCAAATTCCAAACAACTGATTTATAAATGAACTTTTGTTATACAACCTATTTAACTTCCTTAAAGATTATGATTAAATGTTTGACAAATGAGTTTTGAAGAGGTAGGTGGAATACAGGTGAATAGGTTGCTGAGGGATGTAAAGGTTAGAAAGTAAGATTTAATTACTTCTGTGTGTATGTTATATGCTATATGTTCAGGGTAAGATTTAAAGTAAAAACATTCCAAGTAAAATGTGTCTTTTATACTAGTCAATATCTGAAGAAACTTCAAACTCCACTATAATAGTTCATTCATCATTTGTTCAATGGCAGCTATCAAGGAACCAGTCTTTTCAGAGTCTTGTAACTCAGACAAGTGATTTCACTGGTAGTTTGTCTAAAATAATATTTTTAATTAAAAAAATGAAGTATGTAGCTGATTAGCATTTTAAAGTAGTTGTTATCATTGTTGTACTACATATAATGATTGAAACTAATAATGAGTTTAATGACTTCAGGTCAAATGACTTGAAAGGTAAAGAGCAAATAATTACTTACTCTGTATTTTGTTTTTATGGATAAATTCTTGGTGACATGAATTTTAATGCATTTTCTACTTCATAAACTTCATGGGATGGGAGTGAGAAAATCACAATTCCCTGGACCATTAGGTTAAACATTTAGTAAGCTATTAGACTGGGATACTTCTATTTGTAACAGCACAACATAAGATGTGTTGGCTAAATGAGTCCCTATAAAAGCATAAAAGCAATCCTATATATCTGTTCTGTCCAGTACAGTAGCCACTTGCCACATGTGACTATTAAGTACCTGAAGTATGGCTCCTTCACACTGAATGTGCTATAAATATAAAAACACATTCTGGATTTCAAAGACTTAGAACCAGAAAAGAGTGATATATACCATTGGAAGTTTTTATGTTTGTTACATGTTGAGATTATAACATTTTGAATATAGTGGGTTAACAAATACGTTTATTAAAATTAATTTCACCTATTTCTTTTTATTCTTGAATGTGGCTACTACAGATTTTAAATTATATAAGTGGCTTGCATTATATTTCTGTTGTGCAGCCCTGTGACAGATAATACTGAAAGGGGATTTATAGAATAAACATGTATATAATTTCTGCCATACTCTTGTGCAGATTCAAATGTGCGCTCCATTTCACTGGAATAGTAAATCAACTAAATATGAATTATGATTTGAGAAAGTATTTAGCTTTATCAAGGATATAAGATTGTTAAGTTAGGGGACGCCTGGGTGGCTCAGTAGTTAAGCATCTGCCTTTGGCTCAGGGCATGATCCTGGAGACCCGGGATAGAGTCCCACATTGGGCTTCCTGTGATGAGCCTGCTTTTCCCTCTGCATGTGTCTCTTCCTCTCTCTTCATGCCTCTCATGAATAAATAAAATCTTTTTTAAAAACTACAAGATTTTTAAGTTAAATCAAGCTGTTGATAGCAAGTATTTTTTTTACATATTTAATTTTTTAAAAAAATTTTTATTTAAGAGAGATGAGAGAGAGAGACAGAAATTGGAAGAGACAGAGAGAGAGAGAGGGAGCATGAATAGGGGGAGCAGCAGAGGGAGAGGGAGAAACAGGCTCCCCGTCAAGTAGGGAACCCAACATGGGGCTGGATCCCAGGACCCTGGGATCATGACCAGAGCCAAAGGCAGAGGCTTAACTAACTGAGCCAGTCAGGTACCCCAATTTATTTCTATTTATTGATTATATATATAATATCTATCTATCTATCTATCTATCTATCTATCTATCTATCTACCTACCTATCATCTATCTATCATTCTCAAGCAGATTCCCTGCTGAGTGTGGAGCCTGAAGGCTCAATTCCAGGACCCTGAGATAATGACCCAAACCAAAACCAAGAGTCAGATGCTTAACCAAATAAGCCGCCCAGGTGCCCCAATAGCAAGTATTTTTATGGACTCACATAAACAAGTCATAAATCTGACTTCAGACTAATCTGATTACACATAAACTACTGAATACCAATATATTGGTATATATATATTATGCCAATTGGTATATATATATTATATAATTTAGAATACTATTTCCTAGATACTCTCAACTCTCAAACCAGTTTTATGATAATGTTCTTTCTAAAATGATTTCTGACCTTTAAACATTTTTTTAATCCCCAAAATACCCAAGAGAGTGCTTTACCCTCCCCATGGCAGTGGCTTACTACAGCAATGATTGTCCTTGATGGAACCCAAGGTGATGTGAAAAGGCCTCCCGGGATGAATATCTCTGGCTTCAATGCTTTCTAAAAACTTCCTTCCCTAACAGTTTTGGAAGTCCCTTTGAGAGTGATCTGTATGAAGCCAAATAGACCGTGCTGCTTAGGAAGTATATCTCATGGGCTGCTTAAGCCTGGGTATGTCTTTTGTTGTCCTGTAGAGTGGATTCTGAGCAGCAAACATAACTTGAACTTTACTAATGCATTTATTTCTGTATTTATTTTTAACTCTCTTTGCTGATTTTTTTTGTTATAACATTTATAACATGCACTGCTCATCAGTCATTTCCCATTGGTGGTGGTAATGACTGAGAACTTGGTTTTATGGTCTCACCATTTGGTGATCAGAGAATTTCTTAGTCTTTTTGTTTTTTAGTCTGCCTATTTGTGAGCTCAAATCAAATATGAACATCTTTTGTGTCTATTGTAAAGGACACCAGCTTCTTGAGATCTTAACTGGTAATTTTTTGTGTTTCTGTGTTTTGTTTTGACCTATGGCTGAAATTACAGGATAGAAGCTATAAGTCTCAACATATCTGTGTGTCTGTAATTTAGAAAAACCCTTAACTCTTGCATGAGTGTGAAGTATTTTCCTATATCTGGAGAGTATTAAAAAATTATTACTACCCATAAACTAAAGTGCTCTGTTCTGATTGGTTTATAGGGGTAACGGGGCACCTATTTAAATCATATTCTTCAAAAATGAACAGAAAATAGATAGAAATTATTCTTTAAAAGTGCTAGAGTTCAAAAAATATTTCTTAAGAAACTATTAGCTCAGGAACAAATTTATTATTTATTTATTTATTTATTTATTTATTTATTTATTTCAGGAACAATTTTAAAAAAGAATTCAAGTTCATGAAATTAAGGTGAATCTTTGGACAAATTAGACTAATAACTTTGGTCTAAAAGAGAAAGTTTTATGTATTTTTCTTTAGTTTATAATTCCAGAGTTTATTTTTAAAATAAGATTTGGGTTTATTTTCTCATAGGCTAGTTAGATCTAAACTTTTTAGAATTACTTAAACTCCTTTAAGATTATAAAAATATAAAATTTGTTTGGTTAAACTGAATCCTAATTTTGACAAATCTTTTTTGTAATAAGAGCAATTGTAGCATATTACCTATGTGATTTACAAGTTACTTAAAATATACTCACTGTATTTCTGGTAAGTTCAATTTTTCTCTTCTCATCATAACAGAATATTTGAGAAAGACTTCTAAACTAAAGCAGAGGGAAAAATATCTGAAAATATAAGATGAGGTCCCATGTACACATATTTATTTATTTATTTATTTATTTATTTATTTATTTATTTATTTATTTATTTATGATAGTCACAGAGAGAGAGAGAGAGAGAGAGAGAGAGAGAGAGAGGCAGAGACACAGGCAGAGGGAGAAGCAGGCTCCATGCACCGGGAGCCCGACGTGGGATTCGATCCCGGGTCTCCAGGATCGCGCCCTGGGCCAAAGGCAGGCGCTAAACCGCTGCGCCACCCAGGGATCCCAATGTACACACATTTTTATGAACTCTCTACCAATGTGTTTCTGAGGCAAATCAGCCTCATGAAAACAGAGTGGCCTGAGGTAGATTTTGGTAAGGGGAGAAGACACTGTTGATTATATTGATTTACAGATTCGGTTTAGAATTTTATAATCCTCCTCAGTTGCTTATAGTAAAAAAAAAAAAAAAAAAAAAAAAAGAGAGACCATCTGAGTCCAGTACCTGCTCTTGACTAGACTCAATTGAAGAAGGCAGGACTAAAGGCAAGATGATTTGTCAAAGGCTTCTGCAATAATCTAGAAGAGAAATAATGGAAACCTAAACTAAGGAAATGCCAGAGTTAATAGAGCAAGGAGACAGATTGCAGAGATACTCAGTTGGTAGAACCCAGGTGATGTGAAGTCTGATTGGATGTAACGGGCTAGGAAAATAGAGAAAATATCTCTATCAGGTAACTGGGTGAGTGATCATACCATTTACTTAGATAGGAAACACAGGAAGAACCACAATAGGCTTGTAAGGGAGATGAGGAATTAATTTTTGGAAATGGTGTACGTGATATTATGAGCTGTTCAAGTAGAAATATCCAGTAGGCACTCAGAGATAAAGGTTGGGAGACCAAGAAAAATGAAGACAGAAGCTGGAAGTCATTAGCTTATAATTGAATGGCAGTGCTCAGATAAAGTATACAGAAAAACCTGGGGAACACAAACATTGAGAAAAAAAAAAATCTGAGCATGAAACCGGCCAGGGCAATTAGGATGATAGAGGTAAGCCAAGGGAGGATATTGTCTGAGGAGCTATGGGAAGGGAGCATTTCAAGAAGGAGAAAGTGAGCAATGGTACCAAGTGCTTCAGATACATCATGGTAAGAAATGGGAAATTTGTGACTCTGAAAAAAAAATTCAATATTAAAAAAAAAATTCAATAAAGGGATGGGTATGGAACCTAAATCAGCCAGGCTAAAGATCGAATGGGAGGTGAGATAGCAGAGACTAGCACAGCACAGTGCAGTTTCATGGAGGCTGTGCTTACATGTGACTATGAAGGGAGAAAACTGGGAAGTAACTGCAGGGCTGGTCGGGGCGGCAAGGAATGTGTGTGTGTGTGTTTGTGTGTGCAAGCATGTTTGTGTGTATATGTGTGCATGCATGTTTGTGTGTGTGCGCACGTGCATGCACACATGTGCATGCATGCATATGTGTGCATATGTGTGTGTGTACACGTATGGATGGATAGATGTATCTGAAAGATCAGAGAGACTTGAATATGTTAGGAGAGAGAGAGAGAGTAACAGAAAGAAGTCTTCAAAATGTTTAGAAACTGTTCTTAGAGTATATTGCCCAAGATGCAAGCTTGAGAGGGCCAGGGGAGAGTGCCAGCTTGTGGCCATCCGTGAACAAAAGAAACAGTGTACTTTAAGAATGCACTCCAGGAGTCTGGTTCCTTTTATAACTGGTTTAGGTTTAAGAAGCTCATAATAATCTATCTTCCCAATGCAATTTCGTAAATGAGAAAAATCATTAAAAAAAAAAGTTCAGGTTTTTGCTAGTTTGTAATCTCTTGTTTATACTTCACTGGCCTCTAATCTATGTTGAAAACAAATAACAAGTATAGTAATGTAATGAAGATACTTACAATTCGAACAAGCCAGGATAAGGTAGATGTTGCTGTTGAGTAATGCGTGTTATAATGGTAGGGGGGGCTTTGATCATCTTCCCATGTCTCATAACGCTCTGCGTAAAACACAGCTCTCTTTGGGTTCAAAGCGCCTATTGGCTATAAAAACAGAAAAGAAGCTTTTCACTTAATACAGTTATACTAAACATTCTATATTATAATTCTTTATCCTGGAAGTATTTACCATTAATGCATTTTAACCATAGAACATAAATTATTTTGTATTATATTGTATCAAATTTGATTTTAATATTAATTACAGATCATTTACACCTGCTAAAAATCTCTCAGGAAGATGATTTATATATGTGAAGTTTCTGGATTTTACTAAAAGTTTCAGTAAACTGGATTACTAGGAATGATCCAGTTTAAACTGTCAAGGCAAAACCAAGACTTTTAATGTCGTTTTCCTGCCTACTTAAGTATAGCTATAATGAACGTTTGGCTTGATCACAGGAAATTCAATGAGAAAGTGAAGCAGTTGACCATGTGACGGCCATATTAGAAAAAACCTTTTACTAGAGGGTCACCCCCTGTGTGAAAGATAAGAATCACCCGTATGGAAATATGGAAACCTTGTTGGAATGTTGGTTCCATTCTGTTATTATACAAACAGAGCATACAGCTTTTTTATTAAGTGAAACTTCAAACCTAAGGCTGGTGAAAATAATCCAGACAATTCAGATTCCCTAGAAAGCATTTTGTAAGGCCACTAAGACCTTTCCTATCGGTACCACCACACTCCCAATGATGATGTTAATCCCTATGGTGGAGCACACATACGTGGTGTATATATGTATGTATACAATATATACATATTTCTTTTTCAACAAAGCATGTATTAATTGGATCATTGCCTCAAACTTCTTAGCACACCTAATCATTATTTTTTTAGCACACCTAATCATTAAGAAATTCTAGCATATAGACCTCATGATTTCAAATAACAAACTCTTTTCAGCTTCAGTTTCTGTCTGATTTTGATTTATAGGACATGGAGTCCATTTTCAAGATACCCAATAGCTACATTATTTTGTTTTAGAATGCATACTATATATACAAATATTTATAGAGAAAACAAAAGATGAATACTAAGTATAATACAGAACTCCTTTATACAAAATTTAATATTAACTAGTTAACTATGAAGTTCCCCCCAGGGCTTAATTTTAACAAGAGAAGTAGTAGAAAATCAGTGTTTCAAGTGGACAAATAATGTTACACAAGAGGGAAAGATTCATTTATAAATTGCTTGTAAGCTTTTTTCTTTTGGCCCCATGGGACTAATTCAAAGAACACAATGATGTCAGCAGTTAGAATTAGAATTTCCATAATAAACTCTTATTTGCAAAGGCTCTTATCCTTAATATTGAAATTGTTTGTAAGGATTTTTCATTTCATTATTCTTTAACTTAATTATGACTTAACAAAGACTAAACAATTTAATTATTTTTTAAAACTTAAAAAAATTAGTTTAATTTAAAAAAAATTTTAAGAACTTTGGTTTAAATATATTTTTTAAATGTTCTAAGGCTTACATTTTATTCTGTTAAGTTTCACTGTTCACCTTTCAATCTTTTTTACATAGATATAAAAAGGCAATGTAATTTCATTAGATGTCACATAAAACATTAATAATATTAAAAATAAATATACAATTAATTTTTTGGTAAAAGGATACTTACTATAGTGGAATGAATGTGAACTGTTACTTGAACTATTTTTTCATTTAAAATGGCCAACATAAAAAAAAAAAGATGGACAACACATTCTATACTTTTCTATATGTACAGACATCTATCTGTTTTTCTACGTCAATATTAAAAGACTATTTTTTGAAAGCATTTAAAATGCTTAATACTTTGTTCTCTCTTGAATATGCTAATGCTCTTTCACATGCATAAAGTGTCTGCACAATCTGTAAGGATTTTTTTTAATTTATTTATATTTTTTTTATTTATGATAGTCACACACAGAGAGAGAGAGAGGCAGAGACACAGGCAGAGGGAGAAGCAGGCTCCATGCTCCGGGAGCCCGACGTGGGATTCAATCCAGGGTCTCCAGGATGGCGCCCTGGGCCAAAGACAGGCGCTAAACCGCTGCGCCACCCAGGGATCCCACAATCTGTAAGGATTGACCTTATCTGAGATTTTGTTTGTTCTACAAGACCTCACAAAACATTCTTGAGAAAGGAATAAGGCCCTTCCTCTAATCTTTTCCAGCCTTCTCCCCAACTACTGGAAAAGGGATAAAATAAATATCTACCATTTAATTTTAATCATGTTTCATCAAAGTCATTTTATTGGAATGTTTGATAGAATAATACTTTGTAGGAAACAGTTGCACAGTATTAAAGTGTGTATATGTTTTCATTAGTAACTTCTTAAAATGCATTTCCAATTTTGAATTTTTATCTCATGAATTTAGAAATGAATTTTTTAAATAAAATGTATATGATCTAGTTTGTACTACTTATTTTTCTTTTATTTTGCTCTAGTAATCAAGAAGCAGTAAGTCATCTGAAGAAAAAATGCTTGAAAATGTCTTGAAAACAAAAATTTCATTACAGATGACGTATTTTCTTAGGGATCTAAACATATATTATCTATCTACTTGTCCATCTATCATCTACCTGCCTATAACGATCTACTTACCTCATGTATTAACTGATATGGCTATATTTGTTATCCTTTTAAATTTTGAGCAAATAATGCAATGTCAAAGCCATTTAGATTTAGCAAACAAATATGGTAGGAATTCTGGTGAAAAAGTAAAACTCCACTTAATGAAATGTGTAAGTTTATTTTGTAATCTTTTTTAATATTTACCATAATTATGATAATAATTATTACCAGCTTCCTTTTCTCTCAAACAGTAGTAGGCTTTTAGGAACATCCATTTCTATGCTTTTAAGGGTTTCCATATGAAACAATTTATTTTTATTTTTTAATTATTTTAAAGATTTTATTTATCTACTTATTCATGAGAGACACACAGAGAGAGGCAGAGACGTAGGCAGAGGGAGAAGGAGGCTTCCTGCAAGGAGCCTGATGCAGGACTTGATCCCAGGACCCCAGAATCATGATCTAAGCCAAAGACAGATGCTCAACCACTGAGCCACCCTGGTGCCCTCCCACATGAAAAAGCTTAACTGAAGTTTAGAACTTGCTATTAGACGTATTATGATTTTGTTCTTGTCTGTTTGCATGCCACAACTTGACACTAACAGGCAAGTGGAAATGATGCAGATAACAATGCAAAAATTAAAAACTTCACTTTGCTAGCACTTTATTATTATAATTTAGTCTCTAAAACTTCTATAAAGCTTACATAGCTTGCAAAAAAGAACTATTTTCAATTTAAATTGGTGGAAAATCATACATGTAACATTATTACATCTACATAAAATCACTGAATTTATTGAAGAAACGGTGTTGAGGATTTTCTCTATCACTCAATTTCCCCTGTTTGAATATTAGAGAGGGAAATTTGTCTCCATCTTAAATACCACAAAAAGCTTTGTTTTCCTTAAAACACACACACACACAAACACACACACACAAACCACCTGTGACTTTATTATATGGAGTATCCTGACAGATACTCATGGAAATTTACATCATTTAAGGCTCTCAGAAATATTATTATAAATAGAATTGGTTAATCTTGTTCACTCCAATGTTTACCTTTTATTTATTTATTTTTTACTAGAACTTCATCCTTCTTTTTGTTTTCATAACTATTAATAGGCAATAGAACGAGTACTTCTTCAAAAGTTCTGGTTAGAATCCATATGGTATGTATTTCTGAGTGTGAGCTTTTTCTTTGGTTACATTTTCCTATTTTCTTTCCTTTCCTATTCTCTCAGCCTTGATCTATGATCTACTAATACCTTTCTGTTGTATGAAACCCTACAAATTTTATCAAGAGCATTTTATGGAATAGGTGTATAAATTAAATAAAAGAGGTGAAAATGAAGAACAAAGATAATTTAAATAAAAAAATACTAATTGGGTAAATGGTCCCTTATGAGGCATTAGAAAAACTTTAGAGAATGTGAAAGTCTGGGCATATATATGGATTAGTTTGAATAAATAAATAAAAAATAAATGTGGATTGACTTGAGGCAGTTAATGTCATTAAAACAGATTAACATTTTTAAGAATAAAAAAGGTTTTCAAGAGGCATCAAGAGGTCCAATGAAAGTAATAATGATACTGAATTCTGGTATTTCAAAAAATTTGAAAATGCTCATTATTTTCATGGCTTTAGGATTCTATTTGTGTATGTAAAATGTTTGTGAGCTCACTATTGCTAGTGTTCTCTTCTGCAAATGCTAATGGTGCTATATATTTATATAAGACATTGTTTTCACATCCATTTTCTAGATTGATTTTCATAAGTCTCTGAGGTGGGCAAGGCATTCATCCTGAATTTCATGATGAGGAAAGAGGTTGGGTCTCTACTCTTTCCACAGCATTGTGTTACCACTTCACGGCTAAATGTGAAATTCTGATCTTGTCATCACGTTTTTCTTCTATAACTGCCTACTTAATTCCTAAACCATCATAGATCTTCAAAATGGAATGCTCCCTACAGGCCTACAAGTCTAACTCCCTCACTTTTTCTTCATAATGAAGAAAAGTCCAATCAAGATTCTATTGCTAGTTGAACACTATACATTTTACAGAACCAGCTAAAGCTCTGTGGTAGACTGAGATGGATGCGGGATACAGTTAATCTATTTGGCTTGCTTTCGTTATCTCAATGCTCTCAACACATATGAGCTTCTAATATATTGAAGTTATCTTGTTATTTTTCATTATAATAACCAAGGGCTTGGGAATCCTGAGAAGAGCCTTCAAGAATTCTTGTCTTTTAATTTTTTTTCAGTTATGAGCTACATATCATCATCCTCAAAATTCTCGGTGATGACAATATAGAAATCATACGTACAAGTGCTTCTGTGCTCAAGGCAATTCCCTGCCTCTCTTCTTATCTGGCCAGGGAATTTCAATGCATTCTTCCAGAAGTAGCTTAAATTTCATCTATGAAGGCGTACATGACACTCTCTGGTAATCGGCAAATACTGTAACTCTTTTTACCAAATAGGCTAGTCCTTTAAGGAAATGGCTTTTACTCACTTCTGTGTTCACAGCTCTTGATACACTACTTGGCTCTTTGTAGGTACATAATAAATGTGAATGAATGAAGGCTGACATATAACATTCATTCATTAAAAGATTTTAATTAATTAATTAATTAATTAATTAATGAGAGACAGAGGCAGACATAGGCTGAGGGAGAAACAGGCTCCCTGCGGGGAGCCTGATGTGGGACTCGATCCCAGGACCCCAGGATCACAACCTGAGCCAAAGGCAGACGCTCAGCCACTGAGCCACCCAGGTGCCCCTATTCATTCATTTATTTATTTATTTATTTATTTATTTATTTATTTATTTATTTACTTAGTGGGTAGAAGGAAGAGAGAGAGACTCTCAAGCAGGCACCCCATTGAGTGCTGACCCTGCCATGGGGCTTGATCTCACAAGCCTGAGATCATGATCTGAGCGAAAATCAAGAGCTGGACACTTAACCGACTGAGCCACCCAGGTGTCACTGATCATATAACATTCAAATTTCTGTATGGAAACTTAAACACAAAAATTTCAGGCAAAATCAAAAGACAAATAAAGTGAGAAATATTTATAGCACATATGATTTTTTCCTTAAAAAGTGAGCTTTTCAGGTCATTAAGAAACTAATGAATAATCTAGTTGAATAAGTGACCAAATGAGATGAACAGGCGATTTACAGATGCAAATTTCCAGTACATGTAGGAAAAACAGCACCAGTTCATACAATATAATGGATATCTATTCTTTTTCTGCTCAGCATACATTACTCCTTTTCTTTTATAAACCACTCCTTCCCTACTTTTGGTATACCTGGTTCAGGCAGGCTGACTCCATTACTTGATCCCCTGGGTGGGCATGTGATCCACACCTGGCAATCGTCATATTCTATCCATATGAGTACTAAGATTGGTACAAAAATGGGCAGATGATTTAAGTTATTCCAATGAACCTCCCCTAAAACCTTGAAAGAAGGTTTGTCTTCTTCTAGTGGGGTTATTACAAAGACATCAATGCTATAACATAGGGAAGAAGCCTGAAAATGAAACCATGAGGAAAAATACCAGAGATCTAGTATCCTATGACACTGGTGAGCCCTCAAATCCAGTTTTCCTAAAATCAATCCCTGATTCCTTAGTTATATGGGTCAATAAAAATTTTATATTTTAAATTATAGCCAGTTTAAGTTGATTTTCTGTTCCTTATAGTCAAAAGTCAGAAGTACAGTGGCAGTTTTAAAATGTCAAATAAAAAATATTTTTATTCATTAGATTGTAAAAAATTAAGTTTCACAATATTCAGTGTTGGCCAGGGTATAGCAAAACATGATATGTCATAATACTGTTGGTAGGAATATAAATTGGTATAAATTTCTCATGGGGCAAACTGGCAATATTTTTTAAAATATGCACTTCCTTTTGATCCAATCATTCCACTTTGAGGAATTTATAATATGGAAAGAATCAGATATAAGGATATTTGTATTTCTCTGAAGATTATGTGAGGTGGCAACACAAAACAAAATAACCCCCCCAAACTAGAAGTAGTCTAAATATCCAATAAGGTACTAGTCAAATAAATGATGATATACCCACACTGCTGCATAATATCCATCTAATCCAAAAGGATGATTTGAAAAAAATTCCGAGGTAAATTCAGTCAGTTATTAAGTGCCTACTATGTGTCAGAAATTATTCTAGACTCTACCATAAAATAAATGAGGTTGCTGTTCTCATGATGCTTGCATTTGTGTGTGTGTGTGTGTGTACGTGTGTGTGTCTTTAGAGGCAGAGACAGATGGAATCTAAATAAACAATTAGGTAAATGATAAAATACCAAAGATAAGTGCTCTACTGACAATTAGAATAACAGGATAGTAGCATCTGGGTGATAGGGGAGGCATCTCTCAAGAAGAATCTCTAAGCAGAGATGTGAATGACCAGAGGAGTCAATCACATGCAATTTAGAAATGAGAGAATTCAAGACAGAGTAAGAATTAGTACAAACACTCTAAGGAGGTCTGACTGACATGCTCAAAGAACAGAAAGAGAGTGTGACTGAAGCATAGTAGGTGAGAAGAAGAGATAACATGACAAAATAGGTAGAGGCGTATCATATGACTTTGCAGATCAGGAAAATGAAACATATTTTGTGGTAAGGGAAGAGGAGAGTAACTGAATGCTTTTGAGCAAGAGATAAACAATATCTGAGTTAGGCTTTAAGACGGTGATTCCAATAGTTTTGTGGAAAATGGATTACAGGTAATATTAAATTATTATTCTGAGTACTAGGGTTGAAAAAAAGCCATTTGCATCATAGGATTATCAGCATCATAGCATTATCAATGTCTTTCTAAAAGTCCTATAGTACATAGTAATATACTTTTGTTAAATACTCAGAGAAAAAATTTTGCGGAAGATACATAACACTACAATGATAGTTGCCTCTAGGGAGTGAGAATAATGGAGATTTTTAGTCTTCCCTAACAACTTTTTACTATTTGGTTAAGAATTTGATTTATCCTGTATATAGAATGTTAGAGGTTTTTTCAATTATATGACCCAGAAAAATCTTTCAAATATGAACATTTAAACTTTTATAAATTTAATTTTTTTTTTTTTTTTTTTTTTTTTTTTAGAGTAAAAGAGTATGTGTGAGTGGCGAGGGGCAGAGGGAAAGGGGGAGAATCTCAGTTGGTATCCGCACTCAGTGGGGTTTGATCTCAAGGCCCTGAGATCATGACCTGAGGGGGAATCAAGAGTCCAACCCTTAACCAAATGAGCCAACCAAGTGCCCCTAAATTAGTATGAATTTTAATCAAATTATGGTAACTTTATATTTTAGTTAGCAAACGATATAGACCATATATCTCCAAATACAAATTCCTGTTATTAACTGTCACTGATATTTGAATCACCATGTACCAAAACTTCACTAGTTAAAACAAGTTAATGACAACATGAGGAAAACAAGATGAATCCCGAAGGTAAGATATCTATAGGGTAACTGGAACATCTCTTCAGTGAGACAATATTATGAAAAAAATTGTGTGGGGGGGTTGCTGATTGGAAGCCATTCTAGCCTAAAAGACACTAAAGAGGCATAAAAATCAAGTGCAATGTAAGGTCCTTAACTGAATCCTGGCTAATCAAACCAAATTTTAAAGACATATGGGACATGACTGGGAAAATTTGATTATAAGTACAATGTTAGATAATATTAAGAGTTAACTGTAAGTCTTGTTAGGTGTGATGATGGTGTTCTGGTTATTTAGGAAAATGCCTTTTCATACTAAAGTATTTATGGCTAAAGTATGATATATCTTTAATTTACCTTAAAATACCTCAACAAAACAATACAAGCTAAAATATTAATAATTGTAACATCTAAGTACTAGGTATATGGGTATTTGTTATTATTGGTATTTCTATTTATGTTTGAAAATTTTTAATCAAAAAGTCAAAATAAAAGTAGGGTGTAAAAATGAAGCAAAATCTTTCAAATTCATTGTAAGTCCTTTCTCTTGTGCCTATGCTCTGGGTTGTTCTTGTAGGTAAGAATGTTTTTAATATGAAAATTTGTGCTTTTAACATGTGTGAAAATGGTGTTCTCTTAAACAGATGAAGCCTCCCCTCTGCAATTTTATGCACTATATGGCATCATCAGGTGAACTTGCTATCACCATAAAATTCCCACGTACATGCCTAAAAAATGGAACCCAAAGTAATGAAGCATTAATAAAGGTAAATGTTAAGATTTATATTTTGCTGGCTATCCTTTAGTGTAGTTCTTTTTTATATTTTCGTAGGGTGAATAAACATGATTAGTTCTTATGAGGAAAGAAACTAAAGTTGAGCCACTCTTGAATTTTGATTAGCAAAATTTATTAGCATATTTATAGGTATGTCAGTTTCACATAGGACTGAAGTCTTTGAAGGTACAGAATGGCTTACTCAATACGTTTCTTTGCCTCCTCTGTCCCTATCACATGCCTGTCCACAAGGCAGGGCATTTAGGACAGGTGGAGGGCACTTAGAAGATTAATTAATCACTATGGTTTGTTGGGTCTTTTTTTAAAGTATATCCTACTTACTTATTAGAGAGAAATAATAGGTAACAAATGAAAGGATATGCAACCTATAAAATCAGTGCAATTCATCATAAAGTTGTGAGGATAAAATGAAAAAAATCTATGGAAGATGCTTATTAGCACAATGCATAACTATATAGTAAGTGCATGTCAACTGTTGGCTGTGGTGTTATCACTATCCCAAGATAATTCCTAAGAAAATCAGTCTTAAATATTTTAGTGAAGAGTAACCAATGTTGACATAAAGACAATGGAGGTAAAATTAAATGCTTTAAGTCTTCATGTGTCAGTTCTAAAAGCTTTCTAAGTATTAAGTAGCAGAAGAATGACAACCTTATAAATTAGTTTCAAGATCACTTCTATTGGATCTTGTTTTGCATGGAAAGGTTAAAGGAGACTGACTCTGGCCTAGGTGTGCCTTGATAATGCTGTGCTTCAGATGTGACACAGAAGTGCATATGCACGCTCTCCTTCCTTGTCTATAGGTAGGATTCTAAAAGCATATATTACAGAAGTGCTCTGATTGTTCCCAGTTCCTTCTCTAACAACTTAAAGTTTTCTTTTCTTTTTAAAATTATTTCTTTCTTATCTTTACACCCAAAATGGGTCTCAAACTCATAACCCTAAGATCAAGAGTTGCATGCTGTACCAATGGAGCCAGCCAGGCACCCCTGACAGCTTGAAGTTTACAAAGCAAGACAGCCTCTAGTATTTTCTTTCTTTCCCTCTCTCTCTCTCTCTCTGAAAGGGCAGAACAACTGGCTAAATGGGAAGGAACTAGGAAAGAGACTAAGGATACATTTAGCAAAAGTAGGTGTAGTATGGGGTCGGTATGGATATTTTGAGTAAATCCTCAAAGCTCCCTGTCACCCTATTATGTATCTCCAACAAACAGCAGAGATAAAACAAAACAAAACAAAACAAAACAAAACAAAACAACACCACCTGACTATTTCTGGTTACCAAAGTGCCTTCGAATCAACTCTTCGTCTACACTTCGTTGGTTCTTCCTTTTAATTAGAAGGAAAAGAACATAATATACCACTGAGTAAAATAAGAGTATGGACCAGTTGTTATTGTCTTTTTATCTCCTGTACCTGGCACAGCATAGGTGAGGGATAAAAGTTTTTGTAAGGAAAGAACAAGTAAGTGAATATCAACTTAAATATCAAAACCCAATTCTGAACTTGGTACCTTTTTTTGCATTTTCCCCCTTGCAAGTTGTACCCTCAGCTTGGATTCTTCCATGAATTTAAGACAGTATCCAAGTATTGCCAATCAATACTCTGTCTTAAAATAGTACCTTTCCTTCAACAATGCAATATAAGCAAGGCTAAAAGAAAGAGTTTTCAAGTTGGGTTCTGTGTTAAGGTGACTTTCAACATACATTTAGAATATTTCAAATTTGGCAGTAGGTATTTTGGCAGATGATATAGAATAAATGCACAGATTCCCATTTTTATCTTCTACCAAGTTTTATATCATCATAGCTACTAATACACTTAAGAGTTTTGCCCATTCATGTTTTGTTGTTAAAACCTAAGCACTAGGGAGATTATATATTAACGTAAATAGGATTAATTTCATTTTAGATATTGTTAACATAAGATGAAAAAGGAAGGCAAAATACAAACTTGCACCACATTGCCAAACTGAGCATTCCCCACCTTAACAACATAAAGGCTTTTCTATGTGGTATATAGACATTTTGCAGTAGTATCAAGGGTGGATGGCTGAAGAGTATTCACACTTCAGTGCATCCATTTGCATTATCACATTTCAAAGCCTCCAGGCATTATCACTTCCTTTTTTAAGTGGCATAATAATTTGGGAAAATGGTTCTGCTTATCATCATCTGTCAGTCAAACAACTCCTGTGTTAACACAATATATTTTTTCCACTCAGTGAATGGGTGTGTGTGTGTGTGATGTCTTAGGCTCATGTCAATATTAGCAGGACTTGGTTTTGTGATGAAACTATTTCATTTATCAGAGGGCATGACTGAGAAATAGGAAAATTTCATTTACACTTTAATGAGCAGAGGCTGTGCTTCACGTCAAAGTCATGTAACCACTGTAATTTAAGAGCAAAGTTCATATGAATAGTATATGTAAATAACTAGAGCACTGGTGTATATCATGTGTTAAGATATATTTCACCACGAGGTCACATCTCCATAAGGAAAATCTTGATACATGGAGGGGAAAATTGTCTACAGTCACCATTGGTTGGGTATTGAAAAGATAAGTCAATGATAGACTGTTTCATTTGCTGTCCATCATGCCAAACAACAAACATAACCTCTAACCTGTACACGTAATAAGTAAAACTTGAAACTATGAGGTCTAATCAAATGAGGGGCCTGATTAATTTTACTGATAAAGAACTTTTCATTGTTCCTGTGCTCTTCTGTTCAATTAACTGGGTTAAGGAAAGAATATGAGTATTATAAATATAGTAAAATATTTCAGTCTAAATAAATGTGCACCTCAAGTTTCAATAAGTATTTAACTTCAGTATCTTGATGTTTATGATTCTGATAATTTGACAAGTTAAAGAGATGAAAAAGCAACTGCTTATTGCATGAAAATGTGACTTTATATTTTACAAAAGGGTATTGCTTTTTATTTTATTAGAACAAAATTAAATCAAGCAATCTATCTCTATATATTTTTTCAATCATACCAAAGACAGTGAACCCTCAGCTGAAAGTTATAGAAATCTGCTTTGTAGCTACCAGCCACTGAATGCCACTAGTGTGTCAGACATTATGCTACATGCTTTTCCCACATTAGTGCATTTGATTCTTTCAGCAACCCTATTATGTAAATACTACCATGTTCATTTTAAAGAAGAGGCAAGAGAAGTTCAGAGAGCTTAGGAATTTGTTGGAGAGGGGTTAAGAAAATAAACCTGGGACTATGAACATCAAATGAGGGGCAAGGTATAAGAAGCCCCTCAAACCTGAGAGGCTTTGAACTTTAGGTTTCATTAGTTTTATGGCAAATCTATCTCTGATTCCACCTAATGTTCATACATTAAAAAATGTATATATGTAATAAAAAGCTACCGGCTATTGGCTTTCCCCCCTCATAACCAGTAACTATTCCTTGAGGGTCAGGACTATATTTTAAAGTCTAAGGACTATATTTTAAAGTCTAAGAGCACCTTGCAAAGCTCCTTTTATGTAGTAGTTATGTGCCTACAGACCTGTAGTTTATTTGCTATTCTTTAGGTTGTTAGAAATCAAAAAGAAGAAACTCTCAAATACACTGTATTTTTCACTTTAAAACAGAGAGCTGTTTGCTGACCACAACTAAGTCCCCTTTCTTTAGTGACCAGAAATCCAAATTTTCTTTGGTCAACTTTCACCCCATCATTCCTTGACAGGTGTCTTGTGTGATTCTGACTACCTTTGGCTCCAACCAGGGGAAATGACTGGCTTATCGCATTTCCAGTGAACATATTCTGCCCCTGTGAAGCAGTACTAATGATGCATAAGGAGACATTTTCTGGGATTGCTAGGAAAGAAGTCTCTCCTGTCTTCCATGAGCACGACTTTTGTAATATGTTCTTTCTTCCTTTGGGCTGTATGATGTGAGGTCCGGAACTGATGCACCCCTTTTACTACTATACTGTGCAAAAGCTTTAACTGACAATGTAGAATTTCATGAAGCCAGTGTAATGTGGAGGTAGAAAGAAGAAAATTTTTTGATTTTTTTTTTTTAGGATTGTATATTTCACAGCTTCTTAATTTGTTTTTTTTTTTTTTTTTGCAGCAAAGAACATAAAAATTATTTGGGGCTTCAAATGTTTACTGAAACAAATTCTAGAATCATTCACTACTAGAAATAATTTCATGGGTCCAATCTTTGGGAACAACTTTTGCTGTTAAGGGGCTTTTGGATGGCTCCTGGTTAATAATATCATTCAGGAATTCTAATTCTTCCTTGAGCTCTTCAAAATTAACAAACTCTCTAATTAAAAATTTCATTTGTAGTATTGATTATACCTACAAGAATTTCATGTGCTTCTCAGCAGTCATTTCATTACAATAATATTTCATTATTAGTAGTTTGTCCTTCCAATTATATTATTATACTGCAAATGTCATTTTCCCATTAAGTGTATAATACGATATATTTTCATACATTAAAATCTTGTTTATTAATGATTTTTAAACAGGATAGTTTTGGGTTTCTAGCCCATTTGTAAGAAGTTCCTATTAAGAAATTCAATGAAGCATGGGAACAATGCAAGAGTAATTTATTAACACATCAGGAGGCTTTAATTTGCTAACATTTTCCTATCATGTTAGTCTGACAGAATATAAAGAACAAATTACTAAACCATGGAACATAGCAGAACTGAAGGAAAAAAAAAAAGCTATCTATCTTTTAAGAATGGATGCGTTCAATTGTTCACAACATGAAGGACTCCATGCTTGCAAAAGTGGAGTTAGTATTCACTGTTGCCTTGTCTGTTTACCTCTTCCACTTATTTAACATTTTATAAAATTCAGAGAGCACATGTGAGTTATAAAGGGAAACACAGATCACATGGACCAGCATTAAAAATCCTAAAGAATGTTTACATATTCTGATTACTTTAGAAACAGTGATTACCTCAGTTAATTTATGTCATCTTTTCTGTATGGATAAACTAAAAATCTACAATTACTAGCAAATATTTTATCATATGTCTTCTCTAATCCATATTAATCATAATGAAGGCTATATTTTCTTTGCTTGGGAAAGTGTTTCAAGAACATTTCAGTCTAATGCCTTCTCATAGTTAAGCATGAACTCTCCAATTTTATATAGTGCCCACTGTACCAACTGTCTGAAATACTGGTTTCAGACTTCTGGTAACTACCTGAGTCTTTTTTTTTTTAAGTTTTTAAAAATTTATTCATGAAAGACACACACACACACAGACAGAGGGAGAAGCAGGCTCCCTGCGGGGATCCCGATGCAGGACTCGATTGAAGGACCCCGGGATCACAACCTGAGCCAAGCGTAGACGCTCAACCACTGAGCCACCCAGACGTCCCAACTACCTAAGTCTTCATCTCAGCTCTGGACTGGACTTTTTCCAAGAAGGGCTATGACTAAATTTATTTTATTAACTCCTGTACACCCTTTCATCTAGTAAGGTGCTTGACATATAGGAAGTGTGTGATAAACATCTGTTGACTGAAAAAATGAATAAGTAAATGGAGGAAGTAAAGGAATCTTAAGTGAGAATCTTCTTATAACCACAAGATTCCAGTTGATTTCAAAGAAAAAGGCCTTCCTTCCCTGTTCTTAAAATAATCTAAAAAAAAAAAAAAATCTAAAATGGCCATAGTTGCAGTCAGCTTTTGAAGTTTTAATACTGTGCATCACGCTACTTGAGAATCTACTATAAATTGTATCATATATGTATAGTGACCAGTACATAACAGTCAATTTGAATAATGCTAAATAAAACATATGCAGACAAGACTATGTTAAAGAACTAGTTTGACAGTTTTTATCCTCACACTGATGAGTTAGTTTGGTTTTGTTTTTACATTCAAAGATTACACTGCAACCTTGGCAAGTCATGCCAAAATGCATACCTTCAAACCTTAAAATTCTAATATGAATGTTAACAGCATGTATTTGTCATCAATATTTGAAAGACCTCTATCAATAATTTACTACATCATCTTTACACATACAGTATTAGCTAATATTGATATGCTAAGTACTATCCTAAGTTCTCCCCCCCACTTTCAATTTTTTTATACTTATTAACTCAATCAAATCCTCACAATAAACCTTTTACTATTGTTCCTATGTCACAGGTAAAGAAACTGAGGCAAGGAGAAAGTTGCTTATCTAAGACCCTGAAACCAGTAAGTGGCACAATTAGGGTTTGAACCCGGGCCATCTAGCTTTGGAGTGTTCGTTCCTAACCACTACTTACGGCCTCTCATGTAGTTCTCTCTATATAATATTGTACCTTATTATTTAATTTTGCAGAGATTGGTTTTATGATTCAGATACTTTATAACTAGATTTGCTCCCAGAGGGCAGGCTCCATAAATTACAATGCTTCCATCTACCTGGGTCTGAATGATTACTTGCCCATGGTAAATGATGCAGGATTTTTGTTCAGTTCATTTGAACTGGAAAAATTACCATATTTCAAACCATACTGGAATTCAGTTGCTAGCTTTTTGTTTTCTCCCAGATGTAAGACTCTCAGTGAGGCGTCAGCTAACTGACCTCTTACGTCTCTTTCATACCTATAATATCATAACAAAAATTAGCAATGAGCTAGCAATGGAAATTTGATAAGGAAGTCACATAAAATAACAGACTAGAGAGTGAATGACAGATAAGACTATGCAAATAGTGGTACGCAGGCTTCAGAAACAGGCTAAGAAATATTCCATGTGGATTGTAATAGCTAATATTCATGAAGTGCCTCCATGTGCCAAGTACCAACCATGTCACATTCTTTAAATGCATATGTCTTTCGATCTTTGCAACTATGTGGCTTAAGACAGTAGTGCTGTTCTCATATTACAAATGTGGAAACCCAGGTAAAGGGAAAGTGATTTCAGGTCACACAGCTAGTAAGCAGTGGAATACAAAACTTCAACTTAGGTAGGTCTAGTTTTCAAAAGTAAGAAAGGAGGCAAGAGAAGGTGTGCTGAGTTAAAAACCATCTGTGAGGTCACCTTTAGATCAGCTGCAATGCATATTTCCCTGACCCACAGAGCTTATGTTACTTTGGTTCACGAGGCCCTCAGCCCCCCACCGCACCCAAACCAGACATACACACATACGCCACATAGCCTGCTGTGGAATGCTAAAGCAAGCAATTAAGTATGATAGAAAAGAGAATGAAATTCAGAGTGAATGAGGTGAGGCTTAAAACAGCTGAAGTATATATATAAAACTTTACGGTCTGGCCCTGACATCAGCCTAGGCTATAGAGAAGCTTTTGGGGGGCTTTGTTCCTAGTCCTTCATTGTGCTTCCAATAATTTAGTATTCTACTTCAGTTTCCTCTGGACAAATGAGATAAGCTAACCCCCAAATTGCTTTTTTATTCTTTCCACCATTATGTATTTTTTCTTGCCATTTTTTGGGGGCCAAAACTTCTCTCTTGTATCTTAAGAGATTCTTGATAAATAATTGTCCCCTACTTTCTTTTCACTAGTATGTTTCCTTACACAATGTGTGTGTGTGTGTGTGTGTTGTGTGTGCATGCGTATGTGCATTATGGTCAAGATTACATTTCCTATCACCTTAGAAATATATCACAGAAATAATTTGCAACCGTATGTTGTTCTCATTGCAAGTTTTTTTTTTTTATCTTGACCTTTAAAACCAAGGATATCTCAGCAACCTCCCCTTACACCTGCTCTTTCTCAAATATGTATTTCATCTTGTCTACGCTAGTACTAATTTATCTTCTGGTAGCTTAATACCTATGCTAACAATTCAGAATTAAATGTTGACTACAAAAGAAGACCCAGGTTTACTTTCTTACAAACATTATTTGGATATATATATACACACACATATATGTAGTAGAAATGCTTTTAGAATAAAGTTTTATGAAGAAAATTGACTTCTATAGACTTGAAAATTACCTTTGATAGATCCCTAAAGTTTCCTGGAAGAGTCAAGTCCAATTCTTCTGATTCATAGTTTGTTAATACCCATGGAAACACGGGATATTGGTTCAGGTCATTATATGTCCGTCCTAGTAAAGAAAAAGAGAAATGAAAATCTGTATGGCCTAATTGTTTATGAAATTATTCTTGTTCTTTTACAAGAAAACTATTGGATTTCACAAAAGAGTAACACGTTTATTGAACTATGTCTTTTTAATCAAAAGTACCCTAATAAAATGTATTTCAAGTAGATTCACTCAATAATAATTAAGAAATGAATAGCTAAAATTACTTTCTATAATATAGGCTTGTGGTAGAGACTGTGTGCCATTTATCATAATTCATTTCTCTTCTTGGGCTAGACCACATTTCTCAGCTTCCACAAGCAGCCATGGGCATGGTACTCAGTTCAAATCTACAGAACCTGAGCGGAAGTGATATGTCACACTTTCAATCTTGACCTACTGCAATCTCCATGGCTATGATGAAGATATTACTGGCATCTGAAAAGCAGAGCTTTGTGGGTGAATATCCCTGAAAGGGATCATGGATGAGGGATCCTGATGACCTTTACTTGCTGGTTATGTGATGGTATTCTACTACAGTTATTATGTATCCAGAAATATATTCCCAATGTACAGACGACTATATCGAACTTATATCAAGAGTTATGAATGCATAAGTTAACAGAAGTACTCTGAAGCCAGTATGGGAAATTTCAGAGGCAGATGTCTCATGTGTTTTCTTTCACTCCTTTAGGTCCATGCATATTCTTTTGTATAATGTTGGAGAGCTGCTGGACCTTACGTTGGGTTTGCTGTTTATTTTTTGATAGAATAACTTAAGAGGTTCAGGTAGGCTATCCAAGCATAGTGGGAAGGTAAAAAGTTTAAGGAATGCACAGCGCTGGCTCACCCTCATAAACTGGTCCTGAAATAACACAGGAGCAGATGAAATTAAGAGAATCACTATTAAAGAAACAGCATCCAAAGAAAACTTCTGTTGGACAAGATTTTTGTTTTGTAAAATTATGTTATACTCTGATCATAGGTAACTTCTTGAATTTCCATTTGAATTCATATCAAAGAACAATTTCACCATATTCAGTGATACAGATTTCATCCAGAATGCTTTAGAGCACGCATCACATATAGCATAGCAGTAAGGTAGATATGCATATGTTATCTTGTTTGGCATTAAGAATTGTCATTAAATGATACCTACTTTTTGTAGCGATTGGTAAATGTGGTTGTGAAATAGAAAAAAAAAAAACAACAACCATAATCCAAGGGAGAGCTAAACCTGCTATTATAAGCACCAAATCACATTAATACATCTATTTCATAAATATTTTACTGGGTAACTATTTTATCTGTTAATTATACAAATCTGCATTTTACAACAAAATGACCTATTGTTTTAAATGTGTAAATTGATGTAGGAATATGCTATAGATGTAGGTAGCTGCTAGAAAGCAGAATGTTACTTCCTGGAATGAGGTGAGAGGAAGGTTAGGGTCCCTCTTTGTTCTCCCAGCACAGCACTCATGCAGATGTATGTTGCTACTAATACACATCGCTGTTTGTTTGTCTGCTTCTCCATTACTCTGTAAACACATGACTTTAGAGTCTAGGGTTTTGTTTCATTTTTAATTTCAAACATGATCTGCCAATAAATGTTTGTTGAAGGAATGAATACATAGGTGATAAAAATGGGATAAGATCAATCACATTTTAAAAGATGAATCAACAGCCAAGTGAAAAAGGAAAATTGCAGGACAGTTTCTTTGGCAGATAAAGACTATGTAAAAGCATAGCAGTATATATATAAGAGAGAATGACACTGTGAACATGCCTGTTAAGCTAGAGGGAAATGTCTGCAACTAGACAGCTCAGCCAATGAATGCCCCTGTTTTATGCTCATAAGTGAAGAGTAACACTGATAAGAAGAAACAAAAATTCGGAAACTTTATTAAAGTCTTGTGCATGAGAATGTTCTGCTAAAGCAATATCACTGTAAAGAACAAAATGTAAAATTCTAAAATTTAAAATGCATTACTGATAGCTCATGTATATGTTAACCTAGGACACTTGATGACTATCAGTATTTTTTCTATATATGTATAGATACAGAGACTCCAGATTGGCTGGCGGAGCTATTTCTGGGATTCTAAGTGGGCCCATGGCATATTAGGGCCTGTCATTTTTCTAGGTTACCATTCTACTTAAAAATCTGTAGATTTAATAGAAAAATAGGTCTTCCAGTAAGTAAGTATATTTTTATAGACTAATGTTGCTGTTATTATATAACATATTTATATTATTTGTATAAATAAAATAGCTAAAAATTAGATATCATAATTGTTTTAAAATCTTCTGGTGAAATTTTATCCCAGATATACTAAGGGAAAAAAACTGTTAAAATAAAAATTTAAAAAGCCAATTTCTATTGATTCAGTCCTTAAATGTATCATGTAAATACAAACAGCATAAAAACAGAGACCATATTTGTAGGCACCAGATTTTTAATAGAAATGACTTTCTACTATCTATGTAATACATAGATAGAATGGTATTTCTGGAAAAATACAAAGAAAGTAACCATCATCTTTAAAACACACACAAAATTGATAGATACCAACAGTCACAGCTTATGGCAATTGCTCTGTCCAACATTTTTCGTAATTCACTTTCAATAATATTTGGAATATTCTTTCAAAATAAATTCAAAGGAAAATTTGACAATTTTAAAATTACTCATAAGCTGATAGCACCACTTAAGTTCTAATAAATATTACAGATAAATGTACTTACAAATAAATGTACTTACAAATACAAATAAATATAAGTACAAATAGATGTACTTACACAGTTAAAATCAAACCTCTCTCAATAGAGATTTTCACAGAAAAGCATTACAATATGGCAGGTCAATATATATTTTTTATTTAAATTAAAAATGCACAATGTATTTAAAAATCACATGGAGGAAAAAGAACAGTTAAATGGTACTTTGGGATTTTTCATTCATAAATTAGCATTGTTACTTAATTATTTTACTGAACATCTTTGTGAAACAAATGACTGTTTACTAAATTAGCAAAAAAAAAAAAAAAAAAAAAGTGAAGTATTTCCAAAGTAATACCTGTTACTTGAAGATACCTATTTATCAAGTATTCTGTTCTCTTTTTTGTTTTTTATGTTTTGTGTTTTTTTTAGAATAACTGAAGTTTAGCAAATAACCTTGTGTTGTAATTGGTAGGGTTCTTTCTTTTTCCAGCAGTGGTAAGTGATGATATATATATATATATATATATATATATATATATATATATATATATATATATATATATATCATATAGCATCATATATATATATCATATAGCATCATTGATTTTATATATATATATAAAATATAAAAATATATATATATTTTACTAACTATGCTTATAAGGTTTTATCTTAGAAGATGAATATTAAATATTGTAAGCCTATGACACTAATCTACTCAAATAATAAAAGTGAAGAGCAGTAAATGAGATCTCAGAAACACTGGATATATTTCTTCATTTAAAAAAAACTTTTTAATTAAACCATCCAATTTAATGTTTTTATATGGCACTTTAGTTTTGAAGGTAAAGTGATCTAGAGACAGCTGACAAAGAAATTATAACTGCAATTCCTTGGTGAAAATGTTAATGACAGCAAAATATTGTTTAATTAGATGATTGCAGCATCTGGATTAACACTCTTTAAGAGCGATGTTCCTGTGCTTGTCTGCTTCTTCACACTTTACAGACATTTTGTCATCTCTAGGTCATTAGGAAAGAATTTTTAATGATTTTTCTAGAAGCAAGCAGTTCAAGTTACATCTAATTAGATGACAATAATAAGCCCAACACATGCAGTAGCTAAATATATACATAATTAACCAGGGAGGGCTTGTACATCACAGAGTAAAAAAGTGGAAAATGCTAAACAGGAGAAAAAGGTTGGGGTTGGGGAAGTTGTGCTGAATTCATTAGCTGATCATATGAAACACAACTTGAAAACCTTTAAAAAAAATTCTCAGACCTAACGGAATCATTTACAGAAAGCTATGTTAGCAATCACTCTGCTATTTTCTTAAATGCATGAATGCCAAGTTTTAACGTCTTGTTCATTGTAGTATCTAATAAGGTATAAAATTAGGCATAGGTTGTATCTTTCAGAACACAATGAACAGAAATTGGGTCAAAGCCAGGAATTAGAGGTTGAAACCACATTTTTAGTTGAACTCTAAGCATCATCAAAATTTTTCTACAAGTTAAAAAAAAAAAAAAAAAACTTCTACATAAATCTTCCAAAACTTGATGTTCTTTGAAAGCAATAAAAAAGTTTCAAAAAGTTACATAAATTATAGCAGAGTCCTGAGCTAGACTTTCATGTAGTTTTTAAAATCATGTCTTCCAAGAATATTTAATGAAATAAAGTAGAATCTGAACTTGTATGTGTAGCAGGTTCCCAATGAGATAGCACACATGGAAAAAGAAAAAAGAGAAAAAACACCAAAATTGTTAGCTGGGATGTATTCACTGCTAGGCTTAAGAGTGAGTTAATTTTTAAATTACTCTTTCCCATATTTCCAACTTTCTATAACGAGTATTTATTAAATTTATAAGTAGAACAAACCAAAGGCCATGAAGACATGTGTGGGCTTTTAGGTGTCTTTTAAAAACAGTATGTTTTCTGAATTTTCGGTAACTTCTTTTACTATGTATTTTTACAAAACTCATCTATATACAATAAAATGTGTTGATTTATATGCAATCATATATATATATATATATATACACACACACACATATATCACATGAGGTTCTAAAAAAATCTAATAATGTACTAATACTAAGACACTGCTGCTATATGCTTTATACAGAACCTCATTTTTAAAAGGATCTAGGAAGGAGGAAAGTAAAATTGGCCAAGTAAGAAAGACCTCAAAAAAATGGTGAACAAGAAATGGGGCATAAATATACTTTGAATCCATGTTAAAATAATATTTTAGAGAAAAAAGGTAAGTCTAAGAGTTTAAGTCAGTAACCAAAATGGTTTTTTTACAGAAAATGTAGATTTACTAAGTCACATTAGTCTGTGTTTTTAAAAATGTGAAGCCAAGAAAGACTGTTTCACCTTCCAGATTCCCACTTTGCAACCCTTCTCTTTAATCCAGGATATTTAAAGAATCTCTCAAACAGCAATTCTAGTAAAATCACATAATAGATCACACAATCAAGCAAAACACTTGCAAAGCCAAAGTATTAAATCAGTTCAATCTGATGGCCATTTACTTGGCAAAACTTTTTTTTTTTTTCTGTAGTGATCTCATAATCTTATTAGAAAGATGAAATATAGACATAAAATGCTAAGGACACACACTACCATACATGCCAAAATGTGTGACACAGTGCTATAGAAGATGTGAATGTTCAGAAGGTTAATACAATTAATTCCCCTTAGGTATGTCTTTTGTTTTATTTTTTTAAAAGATTTTATTTATTTCCCTGACAGAGAGCTAGCACAAGCAGGAGTGTCAGGCAGAGGGAGAGGGAGAAGGGGGCTCCCCACAGAGCAGAGCTTGATCCCAGGACTCTGGCATCATGACCCGAGCTGAAGGCAGATGCTTAATGGACTGAGCCACCCAGGTACCCCTTTAGGTATGTCCTTTAAGGAATATAGATGTAATGCAGTGGTTCTCAAAGTGAACCCTAGACCAGTGGCATCAGAATCATCTGGAGATTTGTTAGAAGTGCAAATTCTTGAGTCCCACCTTCAACCTACTGAGTCAGAACCTGTGGGGATGAGGCCCAATGATCTGTGTTGGAGCAAGCCCTCCAGGTGATTCTGAGAACGACGAGTATCCTAAATGCTGGGTTACTGACTATGTTGTTGGTGTTGTGATCTGTGGTACTAAGTTCCTCCCCAGGAACTACCACAACAGAAGAAAGCCCTCTCACCCAAAGTCTCATCTGTTTCTCAGGAGTCTGAATCCAGTGACAGCAGTGTGGAGGAGGTAATGAAGGCCTGGGCCACTTGGCTCAGGCAAGACCACTGTGAAGGGTTATTAGCTCCTGGCTCCCTGTAGGACCTGCTGAAGCTTTTGCTACACCACCTTGGGGTTCAATTTCTCTTTCTGTACAGTTCTGTTTTCCTCACTCCCCCACAGATGTGTTCCCAAAGATACTTTCTAATAAACTTCCTGCAAGCAAATCTCTGTCTCAGAAATGGTTTCTCTGGATCTGAGACCTAGCTGAAAATAGTACCAGGTTCTACATTAAAGGTGATAAATTCCAGGCCCAGTTCCAGTGCTAGAATATCACCAGCTACAAAAGTCACGAAAGCAAATAAGCTTCAACAAGGTTCTTTTGATGAAATATAAAAGTAAATAATAAAATTATTTAAAATCTTTAACTGTTTAGGTTTTTAAGCAGTCAGTAGAATAAAGATGATGAGAGAAAAACACTGTATGGTGCCATGATTATCCCGAAGCAGTCACTGAGGAAGGCTCTAGAGCCAAACTACTTGCATTTGAATCCTGACTTTGTCACTTATTAGCTCTGTGACTGAGGTAAGTTATCTAACTTCCTTGTACCTTTATTTTCTCATTTGTGAACAGGGATAAGAGCAAGAACATAACTCTAGGGGCTATTATTGGGATTAAATGAGTAAATACTCATAAAACACTTATAACAATGTTTGGAATATTGTAAATTGCTCAATAATGTTAACTATTATTTACTTTTTTTTCCTGAAAGTTATTGTTAATATTAAAGAAATGTCTCAAAAAGACATAACAGTGAACAAAGAAATAATAAAAATAATACTTATTTTTTCTGACTCCTGATATTAAGAATATTAAAAGAAATGTTTCAGAAAGACTATAATACTATAAGCCAACCATGTATTGGCTTTGGTTTACCCAGGAAATGAAATACAGTTTGTCACTAAGAACACTAGCATTATCAGTAATGATAAATCTTAAGTTTCAATCAATTACCTAAAATTAGTATTTATTGGGCAACAGCTGTATCCCTAAAACCTTGCTATGTAACAATATGACTATTTAGTGGAACCCATGTTAGTAAAAGTGATACTGGTTCAACATAAGGTCTTTGCCAATGTCCTTTATTTTAGGATCCTTAGAGAACTCTGAAAAGTGTTCCAATAAGAAGAAATGAATAAATACATTTTTTCTCCACAAATCAGGAAAATTGGCAATTCTAATTACTTCCCTAACATGTATTCAATTTGGCTTTAGTGAAGCTTCTCTAAAAAACCATCATCTAAATCTTCAATACTGGTGTTCAATACAAGATGGCACACCTACTTAAAACTTCAGGATAATGGCCAGGGAAGAATTAGCAGGAATATATCCAGGGAGAGAATCTCAGGATATTTACATTCATAACTATTTCCAACTGTCATTCTACTTCTCTATAAGAGTTCATGTTGCCTGGATCGTCATTAATGTAGACAAAATCCTTGAAGAGCTAATTCAAAGCCCCACTTTTTCTATGAGGCTTCCCTTGAGTAGACTGGCTCATCCTCATCTCCCACTTCTGTAAACTTGAATGACTGTTAACGGCATGTAACTGCATGCCATTTGTATGTTTTAAATGTTTTTAGATGCATTGTTCTGATAATTAGGTCTTAAGTGGCTAAAGCAATGGTGCTCAAACTGCAAATGCATCAAAACCACCTAGAAGGCTTGATGAAACGCAGATTGCTGGACCCCACTCCCAGGGTTTCTGATTCAGGAGTTCTGAGGAGGAGTCTGAGGAGGGGAGTCTAATGAGTCCCCAGGTGACATTGACACTGCCTGTCTGGGGGCCACACTTGTCAACCACTGAACTAGAGCACATCACAGTGATTTCTACTTTTTGTAAAATGGCACTATATATGGAGTCACGCACTTTTCTGTCTCTCATTCTCTTTGTGCCATACCTGCTGCCACTACTCTAATCCAGCTCTTCACCCCACATCTTTTTTCTTTTTTTTTTTTTTAAAGATTTTATTTATTTATTCACGAGAGACACAGAGAGAGAGAGAGGCGGAGACACAGGCAGAGGGAGAAGCAGGCTCCATGCAGGGAGCCCGACATGGGACTCGATCCTGGGTCTCCAGGATCACACCCGGGGCTAAACCGCTGAGCCACCAAGGCTGCCCCACATCTTCTTTTCTCTTGGAATGCTGTTTACTTTCTAGTAAATTCTTTCTCACATTACAATTTCCAAGTTAGTGTTACCTATGAGAAGCTTTTCCCGATCTTTTAAAGTAATGCCTTCTAGATCTGTAACTCCAAGTGGCTTTGTATATTCTCCCATTTTAATAATTATCACTTTTTCCTGGAATTGCTGGTGCCCCTGTGTGTTTTGCTGACTACATTATGATCTCTTCAAAGGCAGAAACCATACTTTAGTTTTCTCTGTAGTGTCAGCACCAGAACGTGTGTTCAGTAACTATTTACTAAAAAATTGAACAAATTGACTTCATATCTGGAGACCTGTAATATTCTTCTATCAACAGCTCTCCCTAACTTTAGGCTATCTTATTTCTGATTCAGGCCACACATAGTCACCTAAATTTTCCTAAAATTCCATGGTGTCTCTCCTTCCACTCCAAAATCATACTGACTCTTAAGAGTCTAAGATCAGGCTCTTTACAATCTGGCTCTTACTGATAGCTCCAGTATTATCTTCTATTATTCTCTGTTCCAGCCAAGATACAGTATTCATGTCCACTGAACACATCACATATCTGACTGGCAGAAATTTGTTAAGCTCCACTCTTTTCTTCCTCCCTAGACAAACACATATTTAAATTTCCTCCACTTTGCTTAGCTAGCACAGCATTCATTATTTACAGCTCTTACTCAGCACTTATATCAGCTGTCTTAAAATGTATATTTTTGTATATTTAATGTCTTATTTATGTATATTTCATTTACTCATCCAGTTGTAAGTGCTTAGAGTTTCTAGTCCTAATTTTATACTTCTTTTTATCCCACTGTCTCCAACAGACAGGCTTTAAAGTTTAGTTACAATCACTATAAAGGAAAAGTCTACTAAATTCTTTTTTTAAAAAGCCTGTGGCCTCTACATTCTTTATGTCATTAAATAAAATAGACCCCAATGATTCAAAAGAGAACAGGATGGCACTTAAATATCCCTTATGACCTGCATGCTCTGGCTCAGAAACTGTCCCAACTAGAAAAAACAAACAAACAAACAAACAAACAAACAAACAAACAAAAAACAACAACCAGTGTCCATATTGCTCAGATGTGATGTGTGAAACAAAGGCAGAAGAAAATATACTAAATTTCCATACTACTTAGAGTCCATTGACAGGTCCTTGAAGCAAGCAGAGTGATCTTCCTCTAGAGACTCAACTGCCTCGATGTTACTACTTTGCTAAGGGCAAAAGGCAATCTTAGCCCGGTCCCAAGATCCTGTAAGTTTACTTTAACATATAAAAATTCCTTTGGAAACTTCCTTTATCTTTAACCCCCAAGATACAAATTGGCAATCATCCCCCAAACATATGGCCCACCGATACACATCTGAAGGATCTCATGACTAAGGTTTTATTAGACAGTAATATAAATGACCTTTTCCCAACAATAGCTAGCCAGCCCCTCAAGGTCCTGTCTTGCTTCTGAAATTCCTTAGAGACTTATGGCTCTCCCTAACCCCCTCCCAACTTGAAAGTATATAATGGGTCACTCCTCATGACCTCTGTGCAGCTCTTTCTGCCCACAGGTCCTGTCCCCATGCTTTAATAAAACCTTTTTGCACCTAAGATGTTTCAAGAATTCTTTCTTGGACATCAGCTTTGAACCCTAACGTCTTTTCCTACATCAAGGTGTAGCTTTCAGAAGGGATCACAATGTTATCTCTATCCAGACTGTGATCTATCTGAGTTTGACAGAGAAAATCCCAAAAAGCAACAGGCATGAAGTAGGCAGTGGTTATAAGTGATACTGCACCACACTGTGGAAGTGTATCTGACTTCAGTAAAATGTAGTGGGAAAGGATGGAGACTTGAAGAGTCCTTTGAAACAATTAACTAGACCACATTCCATCCAGAAAGACAGATAGAATCCCATCTTAGAATAGCAGAACAGTTGAATATTAATGCCAGCTCAACTGGAAACTGAGTTGTGAGAGTGAGGTATAGCACCTCCTCTTCCAGTTTTACATACACAGCTCCAAATAGCTAGCACAGCCAAGGGAAAAAATCATACACTCATCTATGACATATGGTAGACAATGAGTACTGCTAGATTTCTCAAGGATAACACAAAAGCCTAACACAGTGAAATGGAAAAATATTGCAGAAGAATGTAAAGAGAACAAATGTTATTCTAAAAATCAGGTAAAGATCAATGTGGCTGAAAGTAAGGTAATGCAGTACATTACATTAACAGGAAAAAAATCTTAATAGAGTTTGAAATCCTTCATAACGTGTAAAATAGATGGACTCCAAAAAATGAGAGTTCAATAAGAATATGGATTCTGGGTAGTAAATCATATTGACAAAGATAGGCAATGAATGAGGAGTAAGTTGAATTAAAGTTGAGTTAACCGTTCATTCATTTCTGAGTTCAAAAATAAGAGAGATATATTTCAGAAGGTCTTAAAAAATTTATACATATCTCCAGGAGAATTAATAACAAGATGCCTACATTCTAAATCACTAACAAAGTGGGCAAAAATGTGTAAGGCTAAGAAAAAACAAAAAAAAATACAAAAAATAGTATTTTTAAAACAACAGTATAAAATGAGATGATGTAAGACCAAATGTATCACTTATTACAACAAATGTGAACATATTAAATCTGGTTACTGAAAGATTAAAGTCCAAGATAGGGTTAAAACTGGAAATTCCACCTATGCTCTAGGACAAAGCAGGCACATCTGAGATTCTTTCTTCTCTTAGGCATTGAAGCTGCTTTCTGCTACATCATGCTGTTATTTTTTCCTTAGATTTTATTTATTTATTCATGAAAGACAGAGAGAGAGAGAGAGAGAAATAGAGAGAGAGGAGCAGAGACGTAGGCAGGGAGAGAAGCAGACTCCGTGCAGGGAGCCCGATGTGGGACTCGATCCCAGGACTCCAGGATCGTGCTCTGAACTGATGGCAGATGCTCAACCGCTGAGCCATCCAGGCGCCCCTACATCATGCTGTTAGTTGAAAGTGCTAATGGAGTTTTTTACATTTCAGATATTTAAGTCACCCCATCTACACAGGTAAGTAATATGTGCTAATTAAACAGTATAATCCATTTCCTGTGTCTTTGAGGGAGTAAATAAGTTTCATGACACAAACATCATGTATACGGATATATATATGTACAATATATGTCATAAATGTGTCATGAAGATATACATATATCTTATATATATATCATATATACATATATCTTATATATATCATATATATCTTATATATATATATAATGGAGGCATGTGTATAAAGATATAATGAAATTTAATTTATGAAATAATCCTATAGTTATACCTCTAGTATCCTATTAGCAAAGGCATTAACATTACAATATTTATTAAATGATTAGAGTGCAAAACCATTTCCAACAACTTTTTTATCCCTTTTTGTTCACAAATTGCATTCTCTTGCCTAATACATATCTGTATCATCCATATTTAATATGTATATCTCTATAGCATCTGCATTCACACATACATGATCAATTTCAAGAGTAATATTAAGCAGTTATCCTTTTAAGCAATGATTCAGAGAACATGGCTCTAAATTAGTGGTTCTGAGCCTTTCTTCATAATAGAACAATAAACCAAAGGGAAGCATGTGTATTTCTGTAGTTATTTCAGTTAATCTGATTCCAAAAAAGTTTTTGTAGAGCCTGATTTATAGAAGTAAACTTTTGTAATTCAACGTGAAAAAGGGCTTTTGGAGCTTAATTTAGGAAAAAAGAGAGAAACTTAAATCTCATAAACATGTTTAACCACTGACAGCCCCTGATTTGACAGAAAAACAAAGCCATTGCCTTCTTCTAATTTACAAGCATGGTACTGCTGAGGTGGATGGCAGTTACTCATCATTTAGAAATCCAATCGGATTTTGTATTTTTATTTGAAGATTTTAAGAAAAAAAGATCCTGTAACCCAATCATGCCATAATCCAGGTGACATCTGTACTAGACACAATCCTGTTGTTATTCTCCTGTCTAGCTGCTATTGCTGAGAATGACAAAGTAGGGAAATTACATTTTCCCATTATTATTTCCAGACACTTTCTGGCAATGGTTTGTTGACTCTAATAAACCTTCAGACAAAGCTGTCAGCGAAGGAAATGGCAAAAGGAGAGCAAGGAAAAGCCTCTTCAACAACAAATGCATCTAAAACCTCAGTATCGGCTTGTATAGTTTCTGACAACACTTAATATGAGTGCTTCAATATTTATTCTAATGCTGTATTTGAATTTCAGGAAAAAATGTATTCTATCAAGTCATATTACCAATGATTTGGATCAACACAAACATATTATGAGATTAAAGAATGGGATGCCTTACCTGCTATAGTGTTAAGGAACATCAAATATTCAAAGTTTGAAATTTCCCTTCTTTGCCAACGCTGAGTCATGTTGGAAGATTTATAAAGCTGTCGAGGAGTGGCCAGGGATATCCTCCTAGCAATTAAGCAAACCATAACAAACATAGTCTCTTTTAACTCATGACTTTTAAAAATCAATATTAATGAATACATTGGTTTAATAACAATCCACTTAAAATAATTTATGGCTTATCCTTAGCCTAATTTAAAATACATTTTAATTACAGATATTAGCAATCTTTGAAAATTCTACCATAGAAATGATACATTTAGTTACTCAGAATAAACCATTATGAAAACACCTATTTGTATAATATGGCTACAAATGGGTATTTTACAAGTCAACAAGAACAAAAAAGGTAAAACTCTACTCAAGATAAGTAAAGTAGCTTTTAAATAATACAGCAAATCTTTTCCATGCTAATAAGTTAAGTAGATATAGGTAGTCAGGTACTAGCTTACAAGCATTTGACTTAAACTTCATATAGTAATGGCTGCCACTGCTCAGTTTGGGACCCGTAGGCTTAAGGCTACATGAAATAGATTTCATGTATTATCATCAAATTTTTCTATTCACATGGAATCTTATTAGGTACTGTCTTGTGCACAGTAGGAGCTAAAATACACGTTAGTTGAGGAAAAGGAGAGAGGGAGGAAGGATGGAAATGAACCTGTTATCTCCAATTAAAATCTGAATTAAGAGTTTCAAGAATAATTGGGTGTAACTCAATGTTTAAAGTATTAACATTTTTGAAGAACTTTCCTAGTAACATATATTTGACTTGTACTAACTCCAAAGGAACCATGAGCCTAATGATTCACTTAATTGTAATGGTAAATGGTATACGTATTTCATACTTCAATTCTAAAATTCAGTACACTTCTCAATTAATTTGTAATATGATTTTTACAGTGCTTCCAGTTTTTGATCATACTGGTACCAATATTCAAAATTTTCCCAGCTATACTTCCACTCACACAACTATTTTGTTATAAGCTTTAGCCATGATTCTGATGTTGTCATGGCAACATGCTAAAATAGTCTCTGAATTATCAAGGAATTAACAAACTATGCTTAGTCCAATTTTCATTGTGCTACTATTATAATCATATGCTGGTCTAATTTGCATGGTATTACTATTATAATCATTTTTTGGTTATTCTGACCAAAAATTTTAACTGTGGCATGCTCAGGTAAGTCTGCTAAAAGCAATGTATATAATAAAGTTCTGAATTCCTTTGTTGACATTTTGAACCCAAGCAATTTAAGAAGAAAATTGCTAATCTGGAAATAATTCTGACCATCAAAAATACCCCCAAACACAAAATCAAACAAATCTTACTAAGTATAAATAATGGGAATCATGGGAGGAAGTCTGCACTCTTAGAAAGTCACTCTTAGAGTATATGACAGTGAGAAAAATGTGGCTATGGGAAATGAATTGAGAAAAGCTGATTATAAGCAGGTCCAGGGAAAGAATCAGTTTTTCCTATTTACTGCTCCATCTTTCCCACTATAAACTCACTGAGAGCAGGAATCCTGTTTTATTTACTGTTATACACTTAGCATTTAGCAATGCTTAGTATATAGTGGGGTTCTCAGTAAGTACGTACTACATGACCTGACTTATTGCTCACCCTCAAAGAAAAAATGGCTGAAGCTGAGATGTGATGATAAAAAATTAAATAATTCAATCACATGAAGAAGCAAAATGGGAAACAGTAAATTATAGGGCTTTCCAAAATAACCCATAACAACTTTAGATGTTAGAATGAGGATGGGTGGTATGTATTTGAGCTATAGTAGGATGCATTTAGAAGTGGGGGATAAGGTGAAGACAAAATTGCCCTCTGAGATAAAAACTATTAAGTATCATAATGAAACATGACCATTTAATATCACCGACCCTATGGCTACAACCACATATATCTTTAGTAACTGAAGCATCTGATTAAATCCAAAGTTAATAATTGCACTATTTGAATAGAAAAATACATTAACCGAATACTGATAATCAGCATGGAATCCAGAATATGTGCAGATTTTTGCCAGTATTTTTCCATCATTATGCAGAGTTGAAGGTGGTGTTCTTACGACCAAAGTGGGAAACCATGACAAATGACACAAGATAGAAACTGAGAGTGAGCTATGATCTTGGGCAGGATAAGTAACATATCTAACTCAAAAATTTCTTCTCTGTAAAATGGGATAATAATCACATTGTTTTAGGATTGTAGTTGTTTTAAGAATAAAGGGCAGAGAGCTCCTTTTTGCCAGATGAGGACACAGTGAGAAGATGGCCATCTGTGAATCAGGAAGAGCTTCATTCTGTTTTCTTGACACTGGGTTTTAATGTTTAAGCAGTTTATCAAACACTAGGGAACTTACTCTAAGCTAAATCCATAAGATTTATAAACAAAAAAAATTTACCAAATTCAAAGGTGGACATATTGCTAGAATAATTGACTTCGCATATCATTTAAGCAATTTCTTGGGCAAGCGCACCAAAGAGATCACATTACAAATCAGATTGTTGCTTTGTCCTTTTAGAAGGAAAAGAATATATCCATTAAGTTAGCATAGCCTAATGAATGCCTCTTTAATTAATTAATATCCATAGCTATCATTTACTGAGAACATCCCCTATGCCAGCGACTATACTTTTAGTTTATAAAGCATTATTTCCCTTATTTCATCCCTCCGTCTGTATATGTTGCATATATTTGTATAGTGTGTATGTTTATAGTTTACAAAGTCTTCAGTTTACAATCTCAAGACATTCATAAAGCATCTCTTTTAAAAGATACTGTCTCCATTTTACAGATGAAAGCGTCATTCCTCTGGCCTAGTGCTATTGTTCTTCATTCTTTCCACTAATATGTATTGAGCTCCTTCTAAGTACCAGGTTCTGTTCCTGTTACCCAGCCAGTAAGTGGCAGGCCTAAGTCTAGATTCAACATTTCTCCTACCCTCATCCTATATATAACAGGAAATATGTAAAACTGGACTTTTGAGAATATTAGGAAATTAAGAACAAGTTGAACCTTTTTTTTGGGGGGGGGGAAGGTGCGAAACAAAGAACCGGATGGTTTTTAACATAGAATGGTTGTTTGAAACAACAGCAAACCCAAAACTATTAAACATCTATTTTGTTTACAGTTTTTCCATCAAGAAGGATAATCTTCCAAAAGCCAAAGGAGACCAAATGTGGTAAAAGGGAAACAATAGAGAGTAAGAGAGCTTCTGGTTGTTTTAAATGCATCCAGGTCCAGACCAGTCCAAGAGTCCTGAAGGAACTTATACATGTCACTGAGAAACCCCTATTGGTAACCTCTGAAGAATCATGATCATTGAGAAAGATGTCAGGAGGCAGAAGATCATTTTTTTTAAAAAGGAAAAAGTGAGACTTATTTGTCAGTTCTTAATGTCAATTCCTGGAAAAATTCTTGAATTGATGATTAAACAAACAGTCTGTAAGTACCTGGGAAAGGAAGTAGTGATTGCATGAGTCAACTTCAATTCAGTAAGAACAAGTCTTGCAAAACTAACCTCATTATCCTTTTTGGATAGATTAAATGCATCTTTCCTTTGACCTGTATTCTACATAAGTCCTTCTTCATTATCCACTAATGTTTTCATTCTGTCTTGTCCTTCTACTAGTAAATAGCCTGAGCATGTACATACATGTCAGTGGATTGGTCTTACACTGTAAGCTTAGTAATACGAGAGCTGATGCACCGCAATGCAAGGTAACTCCAGTGGCAAAGCACCTACAAAGCACCCTGGCAATTAGGCACTGTGCTGGGTGCTGTAGATGAAAAGATAAGTAAGACACGGCCCTTGTCCTTCAAATGACTGTAGCCTATTGAGGGAAGACAAAGATTAGTTTTTCTTTCCCTCCGTGCAGGGCTCTGCAATAATTCCCATGGACACAAAAAACTATGCACTGTTGTTTGTTTATTCAACACTGGTATCTTCCTTTCTTGCCAAGAGGAAACCTATTTTGTTGAAGTACGAGGTGGCCTGGAGTTCAGAGGTACAGTTTACCTTGAATTTTACTTGGAGGATGATTGGCCTAAACTCATCCCACTTTGGCAGTAATTGTTTTAAGGACAGGAAGGTGACCCCACTCAGGCCAAAGGGACCTGAGATAAAGATTGTGGAGGTGTCTGACAAATGTATTCTTTCCTAAAACATAGAAGCTCGAGGAACAATCCTTCATGTCTCCTCCCCACCTTCATGCGGTTGGTGAAACTGTGGTGTCTGGAGCACTAGTGGTTATTTTATGAACATGAGGTCAACTGAAGGTCCTGACATCATTGAACCTGAGCCAGTACTGGCAACTCCTTAACTCCAGACCTTTTAGAAAATAAGACTCAAACAGCAAAACACCCCTTTAAGTCACTCTGAGACAGATGTTCAGTTACTTGGAGCTAAAAACTGACTAAATGAATTTAGTGATACACATAATTACTGACTGTGTTATCTATTAGATCAGTATCTTTCAATAAGATTTCAAAATGATATTTTAAAATAACAGGATGAAAGATTTAGGAAATGGCTAAAACCACATTGTCATTCAAGACTGTTAATCTCAACAATTTCTAAGAGTTTTACTAATTTCATGAAGAAGCATCTATACACAGCATTTGCAAAAACAATTTATATGTGATTATAGAAAAATTAATCGCAAATATCATGAGGCTTTTGGCAAGTTTTTTTGTAATATCTTAAGCAAAAATGTCTTAGTTATATGCTAGCCATAATATGCAATCAACTTTTTTACTTCCTCATTTATATATGTGTTAAATAAAACTATACATGAACTATTCTGTCATTCTTAAAATAGCGGTTTTCATAACCTCTTTCCCTACAAATGGCTTGCAGAGAAAGAAAATTCCTTGGTTCTTAAAATAATTATTGCATAACCTTATTTACATTTCTGTCATATTGAGATTAAAATATGTTAATGAACTATAGATAATGTGTAATACGATATAATTACCTGGCTTGTGGCAAACCATAGCTGGTCCCTACTCCAACCCGAGGCAAGCTATAGACAACTTTTTTTACTGTTGCTTGATCAGGGAAATTAAACATAACCGAGGCTGTGGTAAGAAGAAAAAACATGATTTAGAAAACCACAGGAGAGCCAACCACCAATTTTAGGAATAATTTTCAAGTGCCTATCATGATTTATTTGTAGAAGTAATGAATCTTCATGGAAAATCAGCTTTCTGTATAACTTTATCCATAAGAAATTAGGATTAACATTTTCAAACTAATTTTAGTTTTAATTTTTGTTTTAGTGAGGGCATATCAAAGAGAGAAATACAGCAGGGAAAAATGAAGACTGTATCACACCTTGTAAATAAACAATATCCAAATAGAACACATTTCCTTTCAAAATATTTAAGAGGTCTTACTTCGGTTTGCCATAAATACTTCCAAAGCAGTGTTTTGTAGAAGATAACGTCTTGAAAATACAGCTCGTATCTCGCTGAACATCCATTTTCCGTGAAGTCCTTCAGTGTATGCAAGAACCTAAAATAATGAGTTTAAAGGGAAGTATCAATCAGTACAATGTGTGTCTAAGATTTAGTCTGACAATATCTTAGTGCTATATGAAAGTAAATTAAGGATTAGTTTCCTGAATTCATGATATATCACAACACTGTCATCATTTGATTCCATATCCAGTATTTGCAAAATTTCTACCTTTCTAAACTTTCTTAGTTGGCTCATGAAGAAATGAAGGAGCAGGAAAATTATACGTCTCAAGTGATCTTGTGACTTAAAACAGAAAATATATTATAGTTTTTTGGTTTTATATATAATTAGTTGGATAAGGTAACCTGACATATGTCATTGGTTCTCTTCTAATATTCCTTTTCTTCTTTCTTCCTTCTTAACAAGAAGCTCAGTTAGTACCAGTGTCCATGTGGTCAACACCAGGCAATGGATCATGATTAGTCTAAGGCAGGGATAGTAAATATTTGTGGTAAAAGGACAAAAGGCAAATATTTTTAGACTTTAAAGGCCATATGGTCTCTATCACAACTACTCAACTATGCCATTATAGAGTGAAAGCAGTCAGAGACAATGCATATAAATGAATGGGTGTGGCTGTGTTCCAATAAAACTTTATTTATAACAACAGGGGTGGACTGAATTTGGTCCTGGGGCCAATATGGCCTATCCCCAGCCTAAGCCAATCATAGCAAAGTTATTCCTTGCTTTCTCAAATTCCCTTGAACCTGGTGATAAGGACACTTGACCCAGAGCTAATGAGAACAAAAGCAAAGTCAGATGGGGATGTATCAGCTGACAAAATGAGTTTTATGTAATTGGCACACTCCTTTTTCCTTCTTTCTTGAGTGGAGATGTAATGACAGAAACTGTAGCAGCAATTGTATAACCATGAGAGGAAGGCCACAGGGAATTGCAGCAAAGTTGGCAACCACCACATCTGCACTTCTTGTTACATGATACACATAAGTCCATATTTGATAAAGGCACTGCAGTCAAATCTACAACAAACACATTCTCTCCTGGTACACCAATGTATATTAATGATACAAAACACATTTCTACCTGTATTAGTATACTCTGTATAGTCTACTCCATGTATATTTGTTTTGGTGAAATGAAAACTAGTTGAATTCTACAGGCATGATATTCCTTTAGCTTTGCAAACAAGTTATGAATTTTTTTTACATTTCTTTTCTCTAGAAAAAAATGATCCATTAGTCTTGCATTTTTTTGAAAATTCCATTTTCTAACTCCTTAATTCAGTTTTTGTCTTTCCCTAGATGCTAAAATGTTTTTGGAGGCAGTCAGACATCTGTTTAAATCCTGAAACATTTTGGAGCCAATCAGACTCCTATTCAAATCTTGGCTCTGCTATGTAGCAGTTATAGGACCTTGGAAAAATTATTTAACTCCATCTGATTTTCATCATCTGAAAGAGTGATAATAATACTATGGCTAGTTAGTCTAAGTAGAGACAGTGAACCTTAAGTGCCTGGCCTTAGTTATTATTTAAGTCCTGTTTATAAGTTTACATGTTTTTATTGCTGAGCAAAAAGCGACAACTATCGTTTTGACTTCTAAATGTAAAACTAAATGTAAATCTATACTTTCATAAAAGGGTTATAGAGACTCACCACAGTTTATATTAATAAATATTTAGTTGGGTGCCATGTTCTCCAGACTTGAATTTCACTGATCAGTATAATTTTTTTTTTAATGGAAAGAGTACTGATACAAGATTGATACCTTTTTTGTCAAGTAGGGGAAATTTTAAGACAAAACAGCCAAAACAAGAAAAACAATCTTCCGCACCATTATTTCACTAAAAAATAAAACTAGTAAGGTCATTTGAAAGCCCACACAGTACTATAAGTATAAACTCAGAAAAAAAAAAAAAAAGAAAATCTTTTCATGAAAGCTGTACTGGCACCCATATAGGAAAATCGTTGTGCCAGGAGACAGAGACACACATATGTACACACACACACACATTCACTTACATGTTTACTTATTTTTTTTTTCTCTTTTTCTTATTTTTCTCTTTGGGAATTATGTAGTGAATATTTGGCCAGGTGTTCCTTTCCATTATTTTACTTATAGCAGGCAGGTAGTTCACAAACACACAGGAGTTAGTCTGACTTCTTAAGCACTCCCTGTAAGACTGTCTCACCAACTTTGCCCCAAATTCACCCTTAATTGCTTGCTTGTTCTGTGAAATGAATCTGTACCCTTTATTTGTAATTCACTAACTGCATGATGTTAAACTTTGTCTGGAAAGGACACGGAAGAAATACAGCATGCGGGAGGAAGGGGGTTTCACTCAGCATGTGGGAGGAAGGTATAGGTATGGCTGTAGCTCACTGTAGGGTGAAGTCACTCTGGTGCTCTGCCAGGGGTACTTGCCAGAGCTCTATCCTCTAGGACTTTCCAGAAATACACCGTCTAGGGAGTTGGTAAAACTGTTCATGGGAGGACTTCTTATGAGAGGCACTCTGCTAAAAAACTGCCTAAGGCAGGGAAAAGTACTAGAAAAAACTCCGAGTCACTAGGTGTTGTTAGACATCACACACTGCAGGACTAGGCCCTGGTTTCCTTCCTGGTGCTGCTGTGCTAACTCAGCAGGCAGGGCGGGACAGACCAGATGATATAGGAAGATTGACATTGCCTGCTTCTCCAAATTATTTAATATATTGAATATATTTCAATTAGATTTCAATCTAATATAGTTCAATATATTGAAATCTAATCAACAGTTGCTAAATATCCCAATTCAGTTTTGTTTTCTGAAAATTGAATAAATCTAATTTTTATGACATCACATAGGTCATAAACAAGAATATTAAAGCATCTTGATCCCAAAGCTTATGGAACTTTGTGATTTTCTTAAGTGACCACTGAACTATTTTGAGCCAACTGCTTACCATCCAGAAGAAGTGAAGGGAGGAAGAAAGAGTTCATGCTGGCCTCCTATGCTGAGGTCTGCTGCCCCTCTCACTTATGAACTGAAGCATTCAGGAAGCAATATAAAACAAATGTCATAGAGACCCTTGTAAACCATCTCACCCAAATGTGTGCTTAACACAGATTATTTGATGATTCTGTTGAAGAAAAATCGGGTTGCTGTGCACTCATGTGTATCAGACATGTATATATTGTCAGAAACATGTATAGGGCTGTCAAATCAGTTTTATCTTTCTTTCCCCCTTTTTAAGGCAGCGAATATTGTATCACCTAAAAAATACTTGTTTAGTGCTTCTTTGCTGATCTGAAATCATTGAACACGTATGTTAGAACAAGTATTACAAATACTTTTTTTTTTGAATATGGAAGATCTGAATTGTGCCGCAGGTTATATTTTCTGTTAAGAATTGATGAAAACGTTGCAGAAGGCTGAACAGACATGCCCTTTCTAGCGTTCAGGAGGCCGTCATATCTAACCAACTGGCCCTTCCAGCTTAATTAAAGAGGTTGAGTACTAGGTACAATTACAAGTCCCCATGACTTTAATAATTCCGTATAAACATTCAAGGATTTGGGAGATAACAAATATATTCAAGATGGAATAATTCAAAAGTAATATCATGTTTACATTCAGATGTGACGATGCGTGTTCTTTTCTCATCTGCCAGATAAATGGAGAGAATTCTAAGGCCAGGAAGGAAAGCCCAACCATAAGATAGAAGCAGCTTTGTTTCTACAAGGCCTGCATGCAAGATGGACCATCAGACTGATAATTGCTGTGGTGGCACATAGGGTGAGGATGTAGGGAGCCGCAGAGACAGCCACGCATCTGACATTCTCTCCCCACTGTTCCTGCCACAATGTCTTGGTGATGTTATTTCCTCACTCAAGGCATGGAGAAGTGGAAGATGCAAGAAATAATTAGATGTGCATGGAAGGACTGACATAGAAATGCAACGGAACAGCCTCTTCTAAGTGAGCAACGCAGTAACTTTCCAAGAAATAAGTTAGGTACATGTAATTTATTTATTTATTAAAAAACAATTTTTAAAAGAGATTTTATTTATTTATTCATGAGAGAGACACACACAGAAAGAGAGAGAGAGGCAGAGACACAGGCAAAGAGAGAAGCAGGCTCCATGCAGGGAGCCCGATGTGGGACTTGATCCCAGGTCTCCAGGATGACATCCTGACCTGAAGGCAGATGCTCAACCACTGAGCCACCCAGCATCCTTGGGTACACGTAATTTAACAGAATAAATGTCTAGATTCTCAACTTCTTAAAATCTATCTGGCTAAGACTGAACCGGGAAGTACAGGTTCTCTTTCTTGTAACTTTTTTCCATTGCCCTGTTCCCATTAAAAAAAAAAAAAAAAAAAAAAAAAAATATATATATATATATATATATATATATATATTCTCTAGGGTGTATTGCCTGGGGTATAACATCTGCTGAGGGGGTAGGAGCCTCGAATAAGGGAGAAGTCAAAATACTGATGGAGATGTTGAAAAGCCGATGTTCTCAATAACTAGATTTTAAAAAATCCTTTTGTAAGTCAGATGGTTTCTCAATCCACTTTCAGACTGATGTTGGATCTAATTGAGCTGACAATGGAGAGATAATTAAAAATAATTTTTGATTATAGATGACTGATTTTTAGCATAAAACAGAAGTGGTACAAAAAACTATAACTACTAATATAAAACTTCAATATCCTTGACTTATGTGAACAAGGTTTTTCAACAGATCTACATAAAGAAAGCTAGGAGCAGCTGTAATATTGATCCTGTATTGTCCAAGCGATATTCATATGTGGAAATATTAACCATTCATCTCATTAAGAGATGCATTTCCAATAGCATTTCATTTTTGTGTTTAATAATTATTTTTCCACGTCCACAATATATTTTTGTTTCTGTATGATTGATAAGCTGATGTTATTTATAATAACAATTTGTTCCAGAATAAAAATATTAAATACTTGAAATTCTATGGTCCTAGGAATTAAAAAAAAAAACTTTAAAAACTTTAATTCATAAGTGGATATATACATTTTGCAGATTAGTATAATATAGTAAGCAATAAAATACCTTCAGGAATAAGATATCTGAGATAAATTTTGGGGAGGGAATCAAATGGAAATAGGAGTTCAAAGAGAAAGATACATAAAATGTCCATTTGAAAAAATATTATTCATGTATTTTAGATTTTATTTATTTATTCATGATAGACATAGAGAAAGAGAGAGAGAGGCAGAGACACAGGCAGAGGGAGAAGCAGGCTCCATGGAGGGAGCCTGACGCGGGACTTGATCCTAGGACCCCAGGATCACGCCCTGGGCCAAAGGCAGGAGCTGAACCACTGAACCACCCAGGGATCTCTATTCATGTATTTTAAAATGGGTGATGACAGAAATCAAATCACTATTCTGTTGGATATATTTGATTCTACTGAATACATCTGGAAAGTGATTGTGTGAACCAGGCTAATCATCTGGGAGAAATCCTCCAGGATGACCATTCTGTGACCTTAAAACTTCTTGAGCACAGCACTCCCCGCCCCCCCCCCCCCCCCACACACACACATTCTTTCCTTTTGTTTAACCACACCTTTAAGTACACTCTCTGGGGCATAAGACTCTTGATCTGCCCTGGAGATAGGACTGTGACATGTACACCTATTCTTAAACTTTCTCCTCCTGGGCGGTCCCTCACTGTGTACTCCCAGCCTCTAGGGCTATAAAAACAGGTCTTAAAGGGATGTGGGGTTGCAGGAGATTTACTCCTCTTGCAGCTGCCCAAGACCCTCTCCATGATTTTACTTAATAAACCATTTCTCATCAAGCTGGACTTGTTGGCCTTTCTCTTCAGTCTTAGGGTTGGTTCTTGGGCCTTTGGAAGTCATTTAGCATACATCTCCCTTTCATGCAACAGTGATGCAACAATTTTACCTTAAAATATCAGTATTTAGAACATATTGGATATTATATCTTTTAAAAATGTATGAGCTTGAAAAATTTTAGATGTAATTTAGAAATTTTAGATGTAAACTTAAATATGTGCAAGGAGGTTTTTTTATATTGAAGTATAGTTGATATACAATATTAAGTGGTATATAGTTTTATGATTTTTTTTTTTTTTTTTTAACAGAATAGGTTAAAAAAAGTTAGGGACAATTGCGATAGACCAGCCTCACACAATAAAGAAATCCTCAAATAGCTGATGGAAGAGTCTCACTTTAGCCTCTTGTCCAATTAATAACGAATAAAATCATCAAAATAAAACTGTCAAGGGCAGGCACCATAATCAGTAAAACCTAATATAGACTGCAACACTGCTCATGAAATCAAATCTTTTATTTTTTTTTGTAAATCTTTTCTTGATAAAAATAAATAATTTGGTAATATAAGACTGAAAATGGGGCTTAACTGCAAAGTAAACAAAAATGCTGAAGAAATTAAGCTGGCAAAATGAGCGTTTACAGAAAGTACATTCTCAGTGAAAATGAAACAACAGATTATTATCACTGCTAAAGTTCTCAGGTTAAATATTCATAAACACAGCCATTATCAGTAAATGGATTAATACTGCAGGACTGCAACATCCTCCAATTGGGGGAAATTTAGGTAGCTCATCCATAGAGAACTTTTTATTTAATAACCTTGCTTTTTGCTGTAATTCATCAATTCATGTATCCGCCTATCCTAGATTTAAAGTCACCATGGGGTCTGACTTTCTTACTCACTAGCGGTGAGACCTCAGGTAAGTTAGTTACTTTTCATTTCTTTAGTTTACTTACCTTAAGATTTGTAGAGGGTGATCATGAGGACTGAATGGAATAACTTCTTTAAAATGCCTGGCACACAGGAAGTGCTAAACAAATGTTACCTTATAACTATAACTATTGCCCATCAGACAAACACAGAACATTTTCAGCATGGGAGAAGAAAAGCTGGACCACAGTGAACCAATACTAAGCTAACAGTCACGGCTATCATTTCCTTAGTAGCAGTTTGTATTCTAGAAACGACCCAAAATCACACTAAGCTCCAAGAAGAAAGCCCAACTGTTTGGGACATGAAGCTACCATTCTCATCAGCAATAGTGACAATTCTGAGAAGGCCTCTTCCTATCCTCTCTTCCTGTCTATCTGTAAATAGGCCAGCTCTTTTCTTCCAGGCCTATCCTCATGACGTATCAATCTTATTTACTTGCAGGGACTCTCAGTTATTAAATATTTATCGGTTGACCTTCATGATGGTGAACAAGAGAGGCAGAATCCTTCACCAGAAGGAGTTTGAGGTCTGCTGGAGAATCACAAACAGTGGGGAAAGGGAAAAGGCAGAGGGTCTCAAGCTGAACAAGGATTTAAATATGGTGCCTTGGGGAATGGGTCCAGGCCATCCAGAACATACATTATAGAGAGGAGAGAGGTGGAAGATACAATTAGAATAATGAATGGTGGGTAGCAAACCAGGATATGAGGAAATACGTAATTCATGCTAGAGTCTGAACTTGCAGTCTGAGAGGAACAGGGCCCTTATACTAAACAAGGAGGTGAGATGATTGAGAGGATTAAATTTGCACTTGAAATTGCTGTGGTGGCTACAGGGTAGACGGCGTCCCGATAATCTGTGTGAATGCCATCTTATAGTCATTAGTAGAAAACATGAACTCTTTCAAAAAGAGTATTGTCTGTACTTCCCCAATGGTATCTCACACCATGGCAGATACTTCTAAATTCACTTATTTTATTACATACATCCCATAAACAGTTGGAGACTTCTTGAGGGTAGAGGCTAAGGCTGTTTTCTATTTTGTATTCCTTACAGAACGTGCACATGAAAAGAACTCAATCAACTTTTGTTAAGAAAACACTGAAAATTTAACTTACAAACTTTGAGTTGCAGCTGGAGTCCTCTGTGCCTACTTCATCTTCAAATACACACTCTCAAAATTACAGTAAAATTCTCAAAATTAAAAAATGATATTGGCAAGGTTGCTTCATTTTTGTCCTACTTATGGATGTCCCCACGCGTAACTATTATAGATTTGGCTGTGTTTGCTCATTTTCGCAAATTTGGCAAACTCTAAAATCTTGTATTTGTCCCTCTGCTGTTATTTAACAAAGGGGAGGAATTGAGTAGGGGGAGGGAGAACTCAACACTCTTGGAAAGAAGCTTACTTCTGAATTCCAGAATTTACTTTCATTTACATACTGAGTATGTTAACTTCTGTATTATTCTTCATGGTGGTGAGCTTTAAACAAGTTATATATATGTATTTCTCGTTTTTATTTTTATATATTTATTTATTTTTTAAAAGATTTTATTTATTTATTCCTGAGACATACACACACACACACACACAGAGAGAGAGAGAGAGAGAGAGAGAGGCAGAGACACAGGTAGAGGGAGAAGCAGTTTCCATGCAGGGAGCCCGACATGGGACTCGATCCCAAGACTCCAGGATCACACTCTGGGCAGAAGGCGGACGCCAAACCGCTGAGCCACCCAGGGATCCCCACTTCTCCAGTTTTTAGTTTTATTTTCTTCTATATGAGATCATTTGGGTTTCTGGGTTACAGGTTTTTCTTTGAACCTTTTTGTAATAGGGTCTGATTTGTGGATGCTATTAATTGGAGCACAAATATTTTCCCTGTTTGCAGATATTTTATATTCAAGTTCTAGATGTAGTCAGAAATGATACAAGATTAGATGGGGCATTTGCAGTAATTGTTGCAACAATGGCATCATTCTTCATCATTCTAACTTGCAGAGTGGACACAGAGGAGAACTGCTTTTGACTGAAAATCTAATTATGCTATGAGAGAAATCGTTTCACAAATTAAAAGATTTTTATTTAAATTTTTATCATAATGCTATATATATATATATATATATATATATATATACCCACACATACAAATCATATATACTAATGGTACACAGTAGGTATTTAATAAGTATTGACTACTATTATTAATAGTAGTAAAAAATTCCTATATTTAGCCATAATGCATTATGCCTAGTTCTTCAATCCTACCCATACCGAACACTTTTCAACTCCCCAATGCACCATGTTCTGTCATGTTTCTGTGTCCTTGTACATGCTGTTTCTTCTGTCTCATAGATGTCTCCCTATTTTGTTCTCCTGGTTAATTCCTATTAATGACTGAGCTAGAAGAGCCTGCTGCTCCCTCTGAGAACCCTGTATCTACCTATGACACTTACCAGACCATTACTGCAGTTGTTGGTTTACTTGTTGGTGTCTCTTGTTACCTGTGAGCTCACTAAGGGCAAAAGTTCTCAGTGCATCTCTGCATTTTTCATACTTAGCACAGAGCCCAGCATATAGCAGTAATTTAACAGTAGTAATTAATTATAAATGCCTTTGTTGATCAATAGTAATACACACATATAGAAAAGTTATCATTTACATGGTCTGTATTAATTAAAAAGCAGTTATGTGAAGACAGTCCAGAGTTGATTCCCAGTTCATTGTGTATTGGACAGGACATGGTAAGGGTCCTCTCTTGTAAAGCTCCTTTTCACCAGGTTAATTACCTATGGCCCCACAACTCTGGCCATTAGATTGAACTAGGATGGACATGTAATATAAAAGTAGTTATCTAAGTAGGATAGCCACAACTGGTGGCTGTGAGAAATCTGTCTGTCCATTGGAACCATGTTATCATGAATGTTGACTGGCTGACACCATTAGATAATCTCTCTTAAAGATCTGAATGTGAGATATCCAGAAACACCTCTAACAGGAAGGTGGGAAGAAGCTAGAAGATAGAGAAGGCAGTCACCAGAAATCATAAGCAGCAGGAATTCTAAGAAAGCAGAAGCCAAAACCAAAAGAGATAAAGTCTAATGGTAGATCTAACTATCTCCTGTACCAGACACATCTGGTACCACTTTGCTCTCCTGGATCCAGCTCCACTGGTCTTTCAATCTCTTATCCAAACCATGTTGTTTTCTGTCACAGAGTCAATGCACATATTCTTCCTTCTCTGGAAATAGTTTCCCTCCCCTATTTGTCTACTTCATTTCTACTCATCCTTGAGCTTTCTATATGTTCTGTTTTCTCAACTGACCTCTCTTGCTAGGTGAATCTCTCCACCACCTCACCCCCCCCATCACATACTCTCATAGCATCTAATATGAGAAAAGTTCTCTTTACAGCACTTACTACAAATTTTGCAAATTTATTACATATTTTATTCATGTAATCTACTCTTTGGCCATTTGTTTCTGCTCTCTACTGCTTGGCACAGTGCCTGTTGCATTGTAGAAACTCAATAAATAACCTGTTGGATGATTAGATTAAAGGTCTATTTAGAGTCAGTTAGTCTTTAGGAGCAAAAAATATAAATAAAGATGGAGAGTAATTGACCCTGTAATGTTATTGGATGTCTATGGTTGAAGGGACATTAAAAAATTGGGTCATGGAACTTGGATGAAATTCTAGTTTCTCAGAGGCCTGATGAAAATTTCCCATTTGAATGTTACCGTGCTTTCGACAATAAACTCATTAGTAGACACTATTGCTTCCACACTCAGAATCTACTCATGCTTCCCCAATTTTCCACTTTCCTAATTAACAGAACCCTGATTGTGTTCATTTATTGACTCCCCTCCCATGTACTTCTGAGTCGGGACACACTGACCCCAGACCCAGTCCCAGGGGTAGATCAGGTTTATAAAAGTGTCTCCATACTGTAGAGGAAACCAATGGAAGACATTCTCTTCCTCCTGTGAACATTGCTGGGCTTACACTGACTTGGGGAAATGTTAAAGCCACACACTGCTATCAGTGTGAGAATGAGGACAAACCATTGATGTCGGAATGGAGATGGGGAATGAGCCTCCTTTCTTGTGTTTTATTTGAAGAAGGAAAAAAACTGACTGATACCACACACACACACACACACACACACACACACTACTGTACCATTTGCTCAAGTGTCTGTAAAGCCAAATAGTTTCAAAAAATATATTAAAAGTTTTTAAAATGTGCAAACATTAAATATTTCCAAACTTTGTATATGTTCTAGAATAGCTTTCCTTCCTTGTCTGCCTGATAAAGTCTTATTCTGTATTAAAAGCTTACTGCTCAAAAGAGCATTTCCTCAAAAGATATTTAACTTTTATCACATACCTGTCAGATTGGTACCAGACTCATGAGGGACAGGAAAGACAATATGAATGTAATTAGCAGCTGAAAGCCATTTTCATAAAATACAAGTACAGTTTATAAGTATAAGGTTTTCCCTTGAAAACTCTTGGGCACTCACAGGTACAACCTTGCGGTTTATGAAAATTTGTTTTTCTTTTTCAAAGCTGGAGAATCATGATCTCAAAGAGCAGCTATAGAATGAAGCCCAATCTTTACATAGGGAATTTGTGTTCAGGAAGTTCTTTAGATTGAGGGTTATTTTCATATGTATCTGCCCACCGCAGTATTAGTGTTACCCTTGACACATTTCCTCACACTACCAGTACCATACCAAAAAGTATGTAGTTTATTAGCACTTAGTCTGGTAGACTGTGATAATTTTTTTAAATAAATCTGTATGCCAGACCGGAGTAGAAAGAACTTGGATTTTAGAGGATGACAGAAAGAAAGACTTGAAGTCTGATGCAACCACTTCAGAGCTGTGTAACTTGAGAACGTTCCTCAATGTCTGAGAGAAAGTTTCCATTCACATAAAATAGGAAAGATCATATCCCCGTACTGGGCTGTTGTATTAAGTGAAATAACATATAAAGTGTCTAGTGGAGAGGTTGGTACAAAGGCAGTGCTATGTAAATGTGCTGAACAAACTCCCAATCCTTCCCCACAAGGATCTTTGTGAAAGTCTCAGGAGTGAGGAGAGCCAGTCCCCGCTGTGGCCTGGGCCCTTCTCTAGTGTCCATTATTCTCTGATCCAAACTCTTCTTACTGCTTCAGTTAGAGACATTAAGCAACTGAATTTCCTGTGGTATTTTTACTCCTACGCTCAGATATCTATATTACAGGATAATTAACAGCTCTTCAAGAAATGCAACTCAATTTAAATGTAAACAGCTCAGTAAATACCCCTTATTTACACAGGAATGTCTTTCATACAAGTATTTGTAATGGGGGTGGTGGTGGTGTAAAAGAGGTTTTAGAGACCTCTCAGCTTTTATAGGCAATGAAAATGGTACTTCTAGGGTTGGGTATCCCTCCTCCAAAGTTGCTTCTTCATTACCATAATGCTCCAAGACTATATTTGTTTCTTCTGTTTACTTTATATTCCTTGATTGTAAAGCTATTTGCAGCAACATGCTCTTTTGCCAAGAATTTGCCATTTATGTGTTTCATTTGAACATCATGAGCAAGTACTCCGTCCCAGGCAAGGCTGTTAGCATTTGTTTATCAAAGAACAATGCAGTCAGGATCTACTAGGTTCCTAATGTTGTGCTAGGTGATGGAAATACACTAGTGAACAAGAGAAAGATGGACCTTCCTTTTACACAGCTCCTACTTTCTATTTCTAGAAAGCCTTGATAATAGATTGATATAATAATTCGATTTTACTGGGTTGCTAAAAAAAAACAAAAACAAAAACAAAAACAAAAAACAAAAAACAAAACATTAGATAGGTTACTGTATTTAACAGGTGTCTCCAGTATAAGTACCAGAGGTCACCCGGCTATAGGCAAGAGGCCGTCCAGAGCATTTACTGCAGAAAAGATCAGCAGATACATTGATTTTAAACTTAGCTCTCATTAAACAGTAGCTTTAACGATGGACTTTGATGCCACTAAGACCAGTGAAAGGAGCACAGTTATAGCATTAAATCTGCATTTTAGAAAGACTTCTATAAGTGGTGAGAAGGATTTGGAAGGATGCTAAACTGGAAACATGAACTATGCCACTCGGAAGTAAAGGAAGTCTAATCTAAGGCAGTTGCCGAAGACAGGAAGAGGAAGGGGAAAATAGTAAACATATTTATGAGGCAGAATTAATAAGACCTGTGTTTTTTGTTTCATTTTACTGACATAAAGGAATGAAAGGAATTAAACATTTGCAAGAGTTTCTGCCTCCAGCGACTTGGAGAATAGTGCTCTCTACCATATTCTAGGTTTAGGGTTACTGGTGGATGATGAGTATTGAGAAAAAGATAAGAGGTTCAGTCCAGATTCTAGATAATGCAATCACTATGTTCATCATCACTCATATCAACATAACCTGTACAAATACAATGTGTTAACAAAAGCAACCTATCTATACTTGGCTACTTTAAAGAACTGATAGCCAATGAATACCATACAAATTAAAATACGTAATTTTTATTCAAGTTTTGCTCTCCACTAATAGTGTAAGTAAACCTAATAATATTATTTTCCCCAGATATAGAGGTTATTTGTAAGTCTCAGTCTTAACCCCATAACAACACAGAATGTTTTCTCTGGCACTTAGCATTGTGTGTGGCACACAGTAAGTGCATGTGGCTCCCGTGGAACTCCACTGTATGTTTCTCCAATATTCATGTCTTAGTAAATAAATAAAACTGTAAACCAGAGACATCCACACAGCAAACTAATTTACAAAGAAGGTGGCCCCCCTGGTGATTCAGAATTCTATACTGTAAATATACCATGATGTATTAATATATTTAGCTAATTATATTATAATATTGCTTTTTTCAGCAACACTGTTTATTACACCAATGACAAAGTACAAGAGATACAAACACTATTACTGTGTGTATTTTGCCTGTGAATGGAAAGATAGTTAACGACAGTATCACTAAGATTACATCAACATATATTTCAAATGTTTTCCATTTGGGCATGTTCTGCTTTCTAAAAATTAAAGATCAAATGTTTCTCCCAACAGATGGCAGCTATCAGAAACTAGGACAGTAAAGAGACCATGGCTAGCAAGTTTATAAAGATGTCAATATTTACTTTTTAATTGTAGGTACAACCCATATTTTAAATAATGTCAGGCAGTTAACAATTTTTGTTTTTATGCCACAGCAGAAAAATTCTTATTGGGAGCTGGGCAAATTTAAAAGATTCTTATTCTTTTCTTTTTCTTTTTTTTTAATTTTATTTATTTAGTCATGAGAGGCACAGAGAAGGAGGGAGAGACATAGGCAGAGGGAGAAGGATGCTCCCTGAGGGGAGCCCAATGCGGGACTTGATCCCAGGACCCCAGTATCATGACCTGAGTCGAAGGCAGATGCTCAACATTGAGCCACATGCAGGTGTTCTCATTCTTGTCGTTATAACTAATGCCACTAAAATTTGAGTGGGCATTCCATAGTAGAATAACAAATTAATTTAGATGGGAAGTAGGGAAAAAAGGAGATTACATATATATGCATATAATTTTCATAATATATATTAGAGGTCCATATGTTTAATATACAAAAATACATGAGACAAACTGTACTATATTTATCAATAATTGCTTCCTCTAGACATTGTGATACAGCAAAATTTGCTTAAAAAAAGTTAAAAAGGTAAAGCCCAGAAAACAGTACAAATAGCTATTTGTCAGCTGAAAACATGATTAACTTTATCTATAGAAGATTTAAAATTCTATGGAGATATAGAAATACTATTTTTATCTATGAGATTGACAAAAATCTAAAAGTTTAATAATACTGAGCTTGCTGTGGAGAAAACACTCACTATATTGTGGGTGGGAGTGTAAATTAGTATAACTTATATTGAGAAAATTTTGGCATTATCTATCAAAATTTCAAATACATACACCCTTGACCCAGTAATTTGGTTGCTAGGAATTCATCCTGTGCAAGATGAAGCAAGACAAAGTATGTACTAGATTCTTTATTGGTTGGTTATAATACTAAAAAATGGAAGGAAATGCCCACCAGTGAGGGAGGCAGTTAATTCAGTAAAGTAATAAAAAAAAAATATGGAATGAGCTTATATTATGTAGGATGCCTTTACAAAGAAAAAGAACACAAAATTACAAATAAAAAATTAGGTACATTATGTAAGTGAATACTTATTTAGAATGAGAAAAAAATCACAACAAATACTAGAACCTTAGACATTAACGTTGTTTTCTTTTGAGGTCTCTTAAAATAGTTGAGTAAACAGTCCACTACACAATTCCCAGAAACTTCTATCTTTCACAAGCTTTATGGACTAAGGGACCCTGGTGCCCACGCTTCATTAGCTTTACAGTAAATCTACAAGAAAATCTAGAAGTATCTATGATGATGCATATACTAAGCTAATTTCTAATTACTGTTGTAATTTTACTTAATTTCTCAACGTACATTTTAATTTATTTTTTAAATGTGCCAATATATATAGATTAGAAATCTCAGATCTGTCATAAACAGGTAATGACTTCCTTAAGTTTACCATATCTGTAACAAAGCTTTTTGGCATCACAAACATTATAGTTAGTGTTTGTTCAATTATTTTAATTTACATTGTGGTTTTATGTAATTTTAATTATAAATAAAATACTTAATGTATATTTAACATTACATTTCAAAGTACTTAAAAGATCTTTGAATATACATGGGAAAAATATCCATTTTTCTCCTCATTAAAAAAAAAAAAAAAAGATTCACGCTTTCTTTATGAAGGTTTGATGTGCCTGCGTTCAGCTGCTTTAAACTAGCTTTGCCTGAAAGGTATTTTTCATGTGATGAGGAAAAGATATTTTAATGCATTTTGAAATAAAAATCCAAGCCTTGAATAAATGCCTAAGCATCTAAGCATCAAAATGAAATTCAATGGTAAATCAAAGCTAAATAAAAATTACACTACCTTCAACTTTTAGCTCCAAGATAGGGTTTTACACAGTAATATTAAAAAGAAAGTTTAATATATGTGATAGCTGACAATTTCAAACTAATCCCTACTCTACCTTCTTTTTCTTTTATGAACCACTGAAGCAAAGTCCAAAAGACAGCGTAGGATGAATCTCAGGTCCACCAGTACAAGCTTTTCAAGCCTAATCAAATGGGTGTAAAAACATATATAAAAAAGATGAAAGTGCTTTGCTTTTACATATGGCAAAATAAATCGGTGAAAAGCTGAAGAAAGGAGTGAGATGTTCCATAGGGGCAGGTTAAGTCTGATGCTAATGCTTACTTAAAATGGTGACAGTCTGGAGTAGTGAAGCCTTGCTGGGCTGCTTTAATTTCTCCCTGGAATAGCTCCCTCCCAACCTTCTGCAGCACATCAAAGTCTCTGGAGCTCAATTAAAATTGGATTATATTGAAATGCTCTATCTATGGGAACTGTGTGCTCACTAACACTTTTCTCTCAGTAATACTCCAGATGACAGTTGCCCATCCCAATTTAAACAGTTGTCATAGAGACGGGGAACTAAAGCAGCAGAAACTAACAATACAAAGGAAAGGTAAGGGCTAAGATTTCTGTGAATGAGAAGCTTGCTTTTTTCAGCAACACTGTTTATTACACCAATGACAAAGTACAAGAGATACAAACACTATTACAGTGTGTATTTTGCCTGTGAATGGAAAGATAGTTAACGACAGTATCACTAAGATTACATCAATATATATGTCAAATGTTTTCCATTTGGGCATGTTCTGCTTTCTAAAAATTAAAGATCAAATGTTTCTCCCAACAGATAGCAGCTATCAGAAACTAGGACAGTAAAGAGACCATGGCTAGCAAGTTTATAAAGATGTCGATATTTACTTTTTAATTGCAGGTACAACCCAGAATGAATAATTTCTTGGCCAAAGATATTTTTTCCCTTTCCAACACTACAGTTGTAAAAGTTTAAATTGATAAATTGAAAATGATAAATCATGACTCTTTATGCATGTACACTTCAAATGTGCACCAATTTTTGGTAAATCCACTTCACCTTAAAATTGTCCCTATCATTGACAAAGAAACGCATTTCTAAATCTGATTTTGGAATTTATTTCTGGTTTTAATTAGCAGGTACTCCATAATCTTCTATAATTTCTCTTCCTGACATCAAAGCCTATCAGCACAGGCGGAAAACTCTGTCAGCTTCCTAAAAGCCTAAGAAGGAAGATTGTTTAAATTTCTGGCAGTTCTAAAGAGCAATGTATTTGAGAGTGTAGACTGCTAGTGATGATACTATGTTCTCACGTAGATGGCATGTTTCTGGCACTAGAAAAACTCTTAACCTTTTCTGTAATTGGCTTATCCCAAGTCCTGAGATTGTTTGTCCTATCATTGTGCAGATCACTATGGCAATAAATTAACTATTGCTATTTTATAGAGCATTGCACTGTTTTTCCTTTTAAGATCTCAATACCTGAGGTTTCTTTTCTCTTGGGAAGACTATGTTAGGATTTCGAAGCAGCAACAAGGCAGAGTGCACAAAGTGCAGGCCAAAGGGGAAGGAAACAAAAATGTGTCAGAAAATCTAAAAACGGCACAGATCAAAATTTGTCAAAACAAGGCCCTGGTTTAAACCAACAAGAAGGGCCCCTACAGCTTGGGCCTTGACAAAGCACAGACTTTTTATTTATTTATTTATTTTTAGCCCAGCTGTAGAAAACACCATCTAATGAACCTGTCTGGGGCGGCTGTCCCCATCCTGTCAGGCATGTCAGGAAATGACAAGCACTGGGGACAGGCCGCCGCCAGTCATAGACAGGCCTGCCAGCTGGAGAGTCCAGCCCCAATCTAATCACACCACCAGAAAATAACTTTCATGCTTTCAGCTTGACAGGATGGACTTGAGGAAAAAAAAAAAAAAAAGGACTGGAAACAATGCTTTTTGTTTCAATTACATATCATTTTTACACAGCAATTAAAAGTAATCTACTAACACATGCAATCCATGTTACTTCATATTGATGCAACAAAGTGTAAATGTCACCGTTAGAGAGAAACACACACATAAAGGTTATCTTGATAATATAGGCACAGAAAAAAGGAACATAAGATCACTGCTGTCTCTGTCCATGGAGAAGCTATATCGTATCAGAAGTTTCATACTTTTCAATTCAGTTTATTGATATTGTAATCCTTTATGTTCAAAGAATTTTCTTGTAAAGATCACCAGCTAGCAGTAGTGCTGATTTTATTTCTTGTGTTCTGAGAACCAATATGCATGAAGAGAGTAATAGGATAAAACTAGTATTTTCAGATCGTTATAACACATTTTTGCCTTTTGTGATGTTGGAAAAAAAGAGCCACTGAGAACACTGCAACTGGGATTGTGTTTATATTATATAATTTGACAAAAAGAACTAAAGAATGAAGACTTGTAACAAAAATGATTAAATGATTAAATGATTAAATAATTTCCATGAATCAGATGGTTGTTTCAGCATCAGGTAGCTCACCATACAAATATGTTTACTTTACATATAAGTATTCAAAGTAAAGTTACATGTAACATGTATAGGTTAACACTTCATTCAGTATATGCCCACATGTAGATAAATGATTATATAGTAAAGTATACCTTAAATTCATTAGTGTTTTTCACTCACATTTTCCTAGCATTAACACTGAAACCAAAAAGAGCCAAAAACAGTGCTCTGTGTGTGTTTCAGTCTACATACATGCATTAGAACAGGCTTAAAGTGCTACTCATTCTGTTAACTAAAAGTAGACTCCCACTCATTTTTAAAATCATGAATCATAAGATTCAATATGAATGGGAGCAATATCACATCAAATATTAATATATTTGATGTGATATTTGAAATGTGCTACTGAAAACGTCACTACTGAAAATATGTAGCTGGCATATAATAACTGCCACTTATTGGCCTGGCCAATTCAGTCAACTTCTATAACCATTCTGAGCCTGTTTCCTCATCTATAAAATAGTGAAAGCAATGTGTGCCTCAAAAGGGTTGTTGTGGATTAAATAGTGGATACAGGGCATCTGTCACTGTCTAAAATGCAGTACACAATGAACAAAGTTAACTACCATTATTTCACTTAAGAGAATGAAGAGGAGAGTAAATAATTCATAATTAGGTTTACATTCTACAAAATAATACTCCCTCTGGAGAGTATATGGGGCTGGATATTGCTTCTATGGTATGAAGATCAAGTCTTTCATAATAACCCAATCACACTGAAATCACAATAAATGTATAGAACGCAGCAACCAAAACTGGAATATGTCCAAATGATGGTTATGACCCTTGCCCCCCAGAAAAGGTCATGACATCCTTCATGAACACAAGAGAACAGGACTTAGTTTTTCTATCCTAAGACAATCAAGGTGAAGTGGATGTGCATTTAAAATTTCATATTTTCAAAAAAAAAATAAAATTTCACATTTTCTTACACAAAATACATGTTTCTAACATATGATTTTACTCAAGCTTTCAGTATAATTTTGTCATTAGTTTGCTCAGTGCTGCTTTATTGCTGCATTATTTAATTCATTTCAGTCATGTAGGAGCAAGGAGAGCTATGGCCTACTGACCTCAATTTTCACTTAAAGAAACAAATTTCCTTTTTGCAAACTAAGACAATTTTTCTCCTGTCAACCTTGTTTTAAAATATTAACCTTATTCCCATTACAGTAAATATTCATATTTGTCATCCAGATTTGCTTATGATTGCAGCCTTAATTAAGTTATGAAATTGCTTCTGTTCTTAGTTTATCTATTCCCTAAAGCAGATGAAAAATAAGTACTTTCAATGAACTATCTTTTTTATTGTATAAATGCACTTAAAATAATGTCTTCTTTGTTTTTGCTTGGCATCAACTAACATCAAGAAAGGGAACAAAACAAGAAGAACAGAGTCTGAGTATAGGTTTTCTTGATGGTGACTAGAGTGTTTCTGGAAATCTATGTAATTGGCTTGCCCTCCTGTTAAAAGCCATCATAATGGATATATTCATTCTTGGAGTAAAATTGTTGGATGTATGAAAAACTGCAAAAATTGAGTGGAAAGTCTAAATCAAACAGGATCAGATTCCTATAATGCATCTATAAAACAATGTTGAATTCCCAGGAAAGAGGAAAGAAAATGAAACCACAAGAGTACAATGTGTATCTGTAATGCTTTATTTCATAAAAATGATCAGAAGCAAATATGGCATAATATTATGATATGTTGGGTGTTGGGTACATGGCATTGGTTATACTACTCCTTGATTTTTTTCTGCTTATTTGACTATTTCATAATAATATAATGTAAAATATTAATAAAACAAAATTAAAAGTACTGAATATGTGCTTTTATAACTATATCTACATTTACCAAATATTTTCAAATACTCAACTTTATTTCATCATCACAAAATCTCCGTGTAATGGGTAGGGGTGGGGTTTTTATTCCCATTTTACTAGTGAGGAAGAAAAGAGTGATGCTGACTGACTTCCATCAAGGTCACAAGAAATCTGAACACTGGCAGAGCTGAGACTAGAACCCAAGTACCCTGCCTCAGAGTTCTGATATAGAGTAACACTTCCACATAAATATGAGCAGGCTTCTTGCATTTATTTCATTAACACAGTAATATTTACCAACAATCTCTCTAATCATTTCATGCATGTCTTGGTAAACATTTGATGACTTAATATACAAGGCAGTAGGGCAAAGAGACTAAATGTTTTAAGCAGTAATATTTAATAGACTTTGATAATAACTCATTTCTGATAAGCATCAATTTTATTTTCTGAAATATGGTAGGACCTTCAAAAAATAATGATTACCAAATTTTGTGACTTGGCATAATTCTAAATAAATGACATCGATTTTAGTTCTCTTTGTAAAAAAAGGGGGGGGGGGATCCACATCAATGATCAGAATATATTGTGCCCTACCTATATAATGCTGTCTAGGTAAAAGCCTCCTACTCATTCGTACAGGTAGTCTTTCTCAAAATACCTTGCATGCTGATGAGGAACTTCCAGATAAGTGCCTGCAGTTCTGCTTACCAACATGTAAAGAAAACTTTATTTGGAAAAGAGGTGTTTTATACTTTTCTATGATATACAAATCAGCAAATTTAGTTGTATAATTTACATTTACTAATGTTATTTTTAATAATATAAAATAATATAAAATAAAATCTAGGTGATTTATTACGCCATTTGTGTTATCCTTCGAAAATATTTAGCTTTATCTGGTTTGCTGGTTAAGTATGACAAACTCAATGTAATATACCATATTGAAATAAAGGGAGTTAAAAATGGTAATACTGTTCAATGACACAGAACTTGATACAGAACCTTCTCTAACAGAATAAAGAAGCTATGGAGTTTCTATGTTGAGGACAGTCCAACTAAAAGGAGTTTACAGGAAACATTAGTAGACACTTGGGGGAGGAGGTGCAGCAGGCAGTAAGAGGAAGTGGGGGAGGGGAGGGGAGGGACTTCTGGGGCACTCCCTGGACTCCTTTCCTCACTCAGAGTACACTGTTCATTGCCGACTAGTGGAATGTGTCCAAAAGACCTGATTTGTTCCTTGGGAACATATTCTTTTTTTTTTTTTTTTTAAGCATCTACCTAGAAAGGATTTTATTTTTTTTAAAGATTTTATTTATTTATTCATGAAACACACAGAGAGAGAGGCAGAGACACAGGCAGAGGGAGAAGCAGGCTCCATGCAGGGAGCCCGATGTGGGACTCGATCCCAGGACCCCTGGATCACCCCTGAGCCAAAGGCAGACGCTCAACCACTGAGCCATTTGGGCATCCTGGAACATATTCTTAAAGAGAGGAATCCTTCTCTTCTTTTTTAACCTATGGCCCAGATCCTCCTCATGGATTCTGAGTTGGCCGGACAATGTGCAGTGTACCTACTGGAAACGAGTGAAACTCTGAAGCCTCCTCTGTCCAGGCTTCAGCAGAACTTATTACTAAAGACATCCCACCAAGGTTCATTTGGATTATTTTCACTGTTAGGAATGAATACAGCAAGAGAGTATTTAAGAAACAATAAACATTAAAACATTATCATGGAATATGATGAATATGATGAAAACATCAACATGAATTCTCAGTTTTAAATGTTTCAATCGTCAAAAAAGAAAAGGAAGATATCTGAATTTAGCATTCAACTTATATCTTTAAAAAAGGACAGAAAAACATACCAAAGGAAAAAAGTATAAGGGAAATAGTTAACATAAAAATAAAATCATTAGAAAATTAGAAAGGGAAAATTTTATAGGTCTAAAAATGGATTCTTTGAAAAGACAAGTTAAAAAAAAACCAAATCCTTGGTAAATATCTTTTAAAAAAGAGAAAAAACCCATAAAAAAGTAGGGCTGCAACAACTAATATAGAAAGATGCTTAAAATTAAAAATGAATACTCTGAAGACTTGTATGTATTTAAAAATAATTTCTCTTTTACACTGTCAAGCAGCTCCCAGGAGAGGCAAGCATCTGCTTTACCTAGGAACTAAGTGGCTATCCTCTCCCAGAGCGAGAGCCTTCCTTCAAGAGCTCCCATTTTAAGCTGCGGACTCGAATCTGAGCATCCAGCCCAGATTGCTTTTAAGTTGCAATCCCATAGTCCAATGTCCACCGGACCTTCAGTGCTTGATCATTCCAAAGTCAGACAGAAATGGGTGTGAAAATTCACTTTGCACCTTATGAGTTATGTGAGTACCGGCAAAGTACCTAAATTCTCAGAAGTTTGTATTTCTTATCTCTAAACTAGTGAAAATACCATAAACTTCACAGAGACATTATGATGATTAAGTACTCAGCAGAAGTACTCAGCACAAGGGGTAGCTGTCACCGCTGTAAGCTCCTATTGCTATCTCAGTGAACAGCACTACTGTTCATGGAGGCATCAAAGCTAAAATTTGGGACTTAATCTGTAAACACTCCTGTTACTTCACCTCCGATATGCAGCAGGTGGCTAAATCTTGTTGATTCTAGCTCCAAAGTATTTCTCAACTCTGCCTTTTGCTCTCCTTTTCCACTGCTAGAGCCCTCACCTGGATCTCCAATCTTGCCTCCAGAGTGCCTGGGGGTCTAATGGCTACACTGACCCCCAGCCCTGGCATCTGCTGGCTACACTGCCTGTCAGCTCCCGCCTCCAGGTTCTCCTCGTGCCCCACACTCCACTGAAGCTCAGCTCTCCTCAGAACCTGTGTGCCTCACTTCTCCCTGCTTTCGCAGCCTAGCTCCTTCTATCTGTTTGGAAGGTCCTGCTTCCCTGTCTGACTTCCTGACCTACTGTGGAAAGTTTCATATTTGAAACTCCTGTCATCCCCCAAACTGGGTTACTTGTTCCCTCCTTTCTTCTTCTGGGATAGTACATTGAGGGAAGGAAGCACCAAAATAGTTGGAGAGAGGGTCTTTTCGGAGCGTGTGTCCCTACCATCCCCCTTTTCTCTGAGAAGTTCTCCCACACTGCCAGGGATATAGTCTGCATGTTACACTGAGGTGTGCCCCTGCTTCTCCTTCCTTAACTACAGCTGATTTAGACTGGGGTGAACACCGGCTGCGATGCTGGCCAATGAAATTTCCTCTCGTTGGCAAGTGAAATTGGAATCTTAGTTGGTACTGGAGCGGCAGTGAGTTGCAGAAAGCTGTAGTGGCTACTTTTGGGTTTTACACAGGGAGATCCAAGGACACTGGGTGTGTGGAGATAAATGACAAATAAGCAGAAGCAGAGACAAGAGACCATCTGGTCAAGAAAGAGATAAATCTAGATCTTCCAATTCTTTGGTAATTTGGGTTTTCCAATTTTCAGTTCCAGGCTCTCAGCAAGCTCAGCTGTACTTGTCACTGAACAACTCTTAATTGCTGAAAATAAACGATCTTTTAGATTAAGCTGCTTTGAGTTCTATTTCTTGCAACCAAATGCTCCCTGAAAGTTTGTACTTATGGTAATAATGGAATTAGGATTAGAACTAGTGGGTAGCATTTTGCTGCTTAAATCCTATCATACCCTGCTTTCTCTGGTAGGGTTCTTGACTGAGAAAATATACAAGAAGGAATAATGACCAGATGCAAAACTAAGAATTTTTTTAAAAAAATTAATAGCTGATATCATCCACTCTTATTGCAAGGTTATTCTGGGAAGAGTTAGATTAAAGAACTTGGTGTGGAGTTGATGCCAAGGCAAGGCCCCCACTGCCCAGCATGAAAAGAGATCTTGGGGTATAGGTACCTGAATATCCCTGTGGGGAAATATTAGACTAGACTTCAAGAGGAACCTATTCAACTTAATGACTCTATGGAATAAAATGGAAGAAAACAGGCTGGCTAGCCTACCTTGAGGGATCAGTTCTGTCCAGATGTGTTTACCTTATGGGAGCATTGACTATTTAACATTATACTGACCCTACCAGTAGTGAATTTTTATGGCCCAGTGAATACTCTGGCTCTGGAAAATCAGAGTAGAAATTCCTTTCCCATGGGAAGAGCAACAAAAGCTTGTGCAGAAGTTTCTTCTCTGTGGACAAAGCAGAGATGTGAGGAAATAAAAGGATCGCTCCTTAACAGAAGTCTCCTAGTCTCCTCATCAGTAAAAAATTGTCCAAAAAAAAAAAAAAAAAAAAGCTGGGTTTATGGAATCTCATACATAAACCATGAGTTTCAAGGGCACCCTCTCAAATTGAAATGAAAAAGACACTTAGAACTTCCAGAGAATTTTGCTCTGGTTTAAGGAAAAGAGTGAGAATCAAGAAGACTGTGTCATTTTCCCCTGTGGGGTTAAGAAGGAAAGAAAATCAGACTGAAAGTAATGTTTAATGCTCTAGGGAAAGGGAGAGGAGGAACCACTTCCTGGAGCTGTCAGGGAAAAAAAAAAAGGCAACTGGTCGTTTGGTTGGTGTCCCTGAGAGCCTTGCTGACAAGATGTCCTAGATTTATCGGCACTGTGCTCTTCTAACCCTGGATACTCTTACCTGCTCCCTACTAGTGACACCACTGGCACTTCTTCCCTGACTACCTGTTTCCAGGCCCTATTTCTATAGGAATCTCCTCTCTTCAGTGCCACTGGAGCTAAGGGGAAGAAATATTCTAATCGTGGCAGGACAGGGAGAGATGTGGTTGCCCGATGCCTTTTATCACTGAAGCACTGTTCTACATGGCAACTGTATCAGTATAGGCATTTTAGGCTTGATTTCTATCTAACCAAATCATCAGATTAAATTATGCTCTATATGTCCTCAGTAAAGCTTACTGACTCATGTGTACATTATTGTGAATGCTACTTAAAAGTCTAATATTATTTTTAAAAACAAATGAAACTAATACTTCACTCACAGATGCTTATGAAACCTGAATATTAAAGGAAATGATATTATTATCAAGAGCATTTCTATGTAAATATTTGGGAATGTCATGTGATGGGCACTATATAACATCCATTAGAGAGAACATGAATGACCTCGCCTTTAAGCTTATAAGTTGAAATATAAAATTAGAATATAAAATTAAATAAAACGAAAATCCTAACTTACCTGATACTAAGGAGTGTCATTTTGGGTGCTGGTAAGTACACTAGAATTTTGAAATTTGGATGTGAGTCCATGAGAAAATTTCTACATTTCTTTATTTTTAAGAACATTTTTAAAAAGATTTTATTTATTTTGAGAGAGAGAGAGTGAGTGTACATGTGCGCATGAGCACAAGAGAAGGGAGGGGGCAGAGGGAGAGAGACAATCTCTGGCAGACTCCCCGCTGAGTGTGTGGCTCTAGGTGGGGCTCCATCTCACAACCCTGAGATCAGGACCTGAGCTGAAACCAAGAGTCGGTTGCTTAACTGACTGAGCCCATCCAGGTGCCCCTTTATATTTCCTCCCAAAAAAGGCTGGATTCACAAAACAGCTTTTAAGTCCAAAAGACAAAAGAAGGCTTGATACTTAAGGGAAGTCTGAATTTGAAGAAAGGAGATCTAGGCATAACAATCTAACAAGCAGTTTGAAAGGTTGTTTAAAGGGCTAAGTAGAATCGGTCAATCCACTGACGTTTATTTCTCATCTTCTCAGTTAAGTTCAAAATTTGCTAAATGCAGAGGTGAGGAAGAAGTGAATTCTGTTCCGTCTGTCAACTTCCGCACTTGATTTTGGGCTTATGGTCACTTAACCACCCTCCTATAGTCATTGGAGCGGCAGCAAGTGTGGTAGAAAGTGTGAACCTCTATGAGATTCCCACAACATGACTCCCCCAAATGCCTGGTAGGATGCAGAGTACATTCTCCCTGACTCACATTCTACCAGTAATTAGAATCATATGACTAGTGCTAGCGAACAGGGCAACTACGTGTCCTCGCCCTGAGTGGGCATTTGTGCATAAACGCAGTAAGTGGTTTTAGTTCCACTCATAAAACTGCAGGGGTGTGTTTTCTGTAAGTGCAGTAATACCATTCTACCCATTATGTGGCATAATTATGACTAACGCTTCCTGCCTTCTCTAAAAGTTAGGGCAACTGGATAAACTCATGAGTCAGAGTTAAGGACAGTCATATAACATCACTTTTGCTTGGACAGAGACATGTAGAGTCGTGTGCCATGGTAGAAAAGCATGGACTCTGGCATTAAACAAACTTCGGTTCCACTTCTGGCCCTGCTGCTTTACTGCTTTTGTGCTTTGAAGCAAATGATTTGGACTCTCAGAGTCTGTTTCCTCATTTGTGAAATGCGGATAAATAATACCTACATTTTAGGGCTATAATAAGGAATAAAGACTTAGATATTTCTAAGTATAACATAATAAGGTGCTCTATATATGTATCTTGTCTCCATATCACAAATGTACCTGTAAGAGAATGTTCATTTGATTCAAATGTCATATGAAAAGAGCACTATTTTCCCAACTAAGCAGGAAACTTCACAAATGCAGGGACTGGTTCACTTCTGTGTACCCAGAACTGAACAATGTGCCTAGTCCCTGTAAGGCACACAGTAAGTGCATGTCAACAAATGGTAACTATTTAATAATAAATCAGGATGTACAGATGGAAACAAAACAGGAAAAAAAAAACACCTTCAAAATGTAAAATAAAAAACCAAAAGTTTCATATTAAATTTTGACATGGGAAAGTCAAGTATAAGGTAAAATGATATAAATTAAAAATACTTGATTGAGATTGTTAGAGAACTTGATCTAATTCCATTCAACAAATATTACTGGATTTCTTGTTAGGTTTCATGAACTTTGGAGCCAGGAAAACGTGGGTATAAAGTACGTGTTTGGAGAGTTAAAAGGACAGAGAAATATACACTTCTCATGGGTTTGGGGAAAACTTTTCTTAAAAAAGATTTTATTTATTTTATTCATGAGAGACACTGAGAGAGAGGCAGAGACACAGGCAGAGAGAGAGGCAGGCTCCCTGGGGGGAGCTGGATGTAGGACTCGATCCCAGGACTCTGCGATCATCACCTGAGCCAAAGGCAGATGCTCAACCACTGAGCCACCCAGGTGCCCCTTGAGGAAAATTTCCTATTGAAAATAATAGTTGATAAGGGCCTTTAAGGATGGCTGGTTTGTAAAGGATGGAGAAGGGATGCAGGGCCTTTTTAATAGCCTAAAAAGGAAGGAGAGGTTTTAATGTGAGACTAAAAAAACTTCTAGGGGTGCCTGGGTGGCTCAGTCCATTGAGCATCTGACTCTTGGTTTCAGCTTCAGTCTTACAGTCCTGAGATTGTGCCCCACATCAGGCTCTGTGCTCAGCATGGTCTGCTTGAGATTCTCTCTCCCTCTTCCCTGCTCCCCCCCCTCCTCATATGTGTACCCTCTCTCCCTTTCTCTAAAATAAATGAATATACATCTTTAAAGAAAACAAAAAAGGGGCACCTGGGTGGCCCTATCAGTTAAGCATCTGCCTTCAGCTCCGGTCACGATCCCAGGGTCCTGGGATCCAGTCCTGTGTCGGGCTCCCTGCTCAGCGGGGGAACCTGCTTCTCTCTCTCTCTCTGCCCCTCCTCATGCTCATTCTCTCTCATAAATGAATTTTTAAAAATATTAAAAACAACAACTTCTAAGTAATTCAAATTGGCAAGAAGGACTGGGTGATTAGAGGAAAATGGTATCTTTCAAAATCAGAAAGAGGAAATTTGGGAAGAAAAGGAAAATGATGAGTTTGGTTTGGGGCATTCAAAGCATTCTGAGAGGGCAGAACAGGTAGCTAAGAAAATGGAGCTACAAAGACTTCTCATGACTACAAGGAAGCATTTGGCATCATCTGTACAGAGAGATAGTTTAAGGCATGGAGAGAGATTCAATCTCCATGGCAGAGAATTCAGGAGGTGGAAAAAGCACACCTTTGAGAATGGGAGAATCTATATGGAGGGCACAGCAGAAAGAAGAGCAGCCGGTGAGAAAGACTTCAGAGGGCAGTGAATTAGTGGAGTAGTGCTACTAAGGATTTTGGAAACTCCATGTCAAATTTTATGCAGAAATCAAGGAACGCTAGAACAGAAAAAAGCCACTGAATTTAGACATTCAGAGATCTGAAATATGGTATTGATGCAAAAAGACAGTATGATTTTTGGCTGCACAGTATAGAGAGGAGTAAAGGGCCATACGGTGTTTAGACTATGAGCTTTGGAGCCAGGAAAGGTGGGTATGAAACCCTGACACTTCCTGGTTGTGAGCGTGGATAAATGACTTGACATGTTCGAATTTTAGTTTACTCTTTGGTTAAGTGGTGATCATACCTAATTCCCTCAGCTGTTTGGGAATATTAGGTTAGATAACGTATGGTGTATAAGTGTCTAATGCAGTGCCTGGTACATATTACGAACATGACAAATGTTAGTTTCTTTTTGTCGCTCTATGGAAAACACAAGGCAGAGGATGCTCCCCTAGTGAAGAAAAATATCAAAGATCAGAGTGTGGCATTAATGACGAATTTAAAAATCAAATAGTAAAAAAAAAAAAAAAAAAAAAAAAAAAAAAAAAGAAAAAAAAAAACAAAAACAAAAAAAAAAATAAAAATCAAATAGTAACTGGGAAGAACACTGGATCAGGTGTCTGAAGATGCTGGTTTGATTCCTAGCAGCACCATTTACCACAGAATTACTTGGATAAACTAATTTAATTTTCTGCTCCTTGCTTCTCCCATTTAAAGAGCGGAAATAGGAATTTTGGTTCTGCTTATAAAAAACGACTATTTCAAAGGACCAAATGTGAAAAGAAAGGCACAGAGGAAGGCAGTCTGAAAATTATCATACAATAAAAATATAGTATCACCGGATAACATACACACGTAGCATCTGATAACCTTACTGCTCTGCATGTGCGTATATATACGGACATATTAAACGGTTGGGTTGGCTCCTAGCTGCATATTAACGCCGAATAATTCTCAATTCTCACTGACACCTGAATCGTGACCCTTTGTTACCTTTCCTGAATATATGAGCACATTATGTAGACAAGGATGAAATTTAGGCTTCTTATACTCAAATTAGACTTAGACTCTGAGCACCTCCACTGGGTGGATATTTAAGCATGTAATTTGATCATCTGACTCTTCTATAGGCTCATTACACATGAAAAAATATTTTTAAAGTTTCTGCAACATTTAAGGTTAACTCAGTATGAGGTGTAAATTGCAATCAGAAGGGAATGAATTGGGATCCCTGGGTGGCGCAGCGATTTAGCGCCTGCCTTTGGCCCGGGGCGCGATCCTGGAGACCCGGGATCGAGTCCCACATCGGGCTCCCGGTGCATGGAGCCTGCTTCTCCCTCTGCCTGTGTATCTGCCTCTCTCTCTCTCTGACTATCATAAATAATAAAAAAAAAAAAAAAAAAAAGAAGGGAATGAATTCACGTCTATCACACTGAGTGTGATAGAACACATAGCCTTGGAATAATTGGCCAAATGAGAAGTTCTAAGAGACAGGTAACAGAGGAAAATATAAATGAAGATGTTAGGATTTTAAATTTTTAGTTACACCTTCATTTAATGAAAAGTAAACATATTTACTATTATCTAAGAAAAACAAAGCTTACACGAAAGGGAAATGTGCTGAGAATATGAAAGCAACAAAGTTAATTATAAAATGCATTGTTTCCTTAACCTAATGGTTTTAGGATGATCAAATAACAATCTCATGGATTATGAAATGTTTCATCACCGAATGTGAATCTCTAAACTTAATTTGGAGCAATTTAGGAGGCAATACAGGGAAAAATGCATTTTTAAATTTTATAATTTTTCTTTTTCAAGGTAGAGCTAATAATGAAAACCGCAGCCAAAAGAAGAATAAATTTTCTGCTGGATTTTTGTTGTGGCTTCAGAACATTCAAAAGGTGATGGTAATAATGTGTTTTTTGATAAGAAGGGAGGGGACTAAAAAGTGCCTTGTCAGTTTTCTCCTCCTTGCCAGCTGCATTAAAATGCAGCTCTGAGCACCTTCTCCCCCCCCCCCCCCCCCCCCCCCACCGCAGTCTGGAATTTCAGGAGCAAAGAGTACAAAAGAGCTGATGAGCAATGAATGCTTCACCCTTCCTCAATTAATCTTGTCTCTCTACCTTTGCTTTTGCTTTCCCTCTACATGAAGGTAATAATGACACCCTCATCCATTATCCTTTTATCCCTGTTATTCTCGTGAAATTGCTTAATAATATGTTACAGATTCGTCTTCACTCACATAATTCTTCCTGTCATTTGCAGTATATCATCCTACAAACATACAGCCCACTTTCACTGGCCGTTCTTTGAAGATTATTGTCAGTGACATCTTTAGGATGCGTTTAGAATCTGGAGCATCATTTCTGTTGCAATGGGGAATTACACTGACTTATCTGTCATTGCCAAAAGCACAACAAGCAATTCAGTGTTAATGCAAAGGTAACACAGGTTTTTATCCTGCTGCCAGAACAAGAGCTCTTGTAAATTTATGCTAATATAGCCCTTTTGGAGTTTAATAACCTCTTACCCTACTGGAAAAATACCCCCCCCCCCCTCCACACACACACACAAACACATATGAACTCACACTCCCATATACTGCAACTACAGCTGACCAACTGGTAATTACTCATTTTCAATCTTTTTTTTCCACACTAATGTTAATTTCCTTTGCGTATTACGTAGATATGCTACAGAAAATATGAGAAATGAAAAGATGCCATTTCAATCACCAAAACACTAAATTATTTTTGATGAGAAAATATTTTCACCCAAAGAATTAATAAAAGTTCCTCCATTACTGCTGTTTTAGTTAGCTTTTCTATCAAGAGTTCAAGACCACTACAAATGAGCAGTTTTCCCTGATTGAGGGTGGCATTCCAGAGGGACCCAGGCAATCCAGCGTGCATGCCAAGTCTGACAACACATGACAAGCTGGTCGGCGTGCAGTAATTTGACTAATTATACTGGATTAGAGCATATTAATGCAAGCTGTTTTCTCCAGAGTTAATGACCTGCTGACTGGGTTCTGTTAGGCCCCACTAGGTCTACAGGCAGCTAAAAAACAAAACCCTGTTTTGTAAGCCCTCGTCATTTCGCATCAGCAAATGAGTATATCAAACTACTGAATGGCAAAATGTAAGCGACATTTTGTCTGCTATAAACTCATACAGCCTTCCCTCACTTCCACCTCAAGGGCTTCTTTTATATAAAATTGATGTCAGTTTCTTTTTTTTTTAAAAGGAGTAGCTGAGAAGTCAAGTCTGGGAGAAAAAGGAAACAATTTTAGGTGTATGTTACTGTTGGAGGGGTAGAGGCTGCTGTTTTGAAACAGGGTTCATGTGAAAACAATTTTAAATGTATACTAATTTTATTACGCATCTACCTTCTCAATAACAACGTTACAAATAGTTAACAAGTGCCAAAAGCAGATTAATGAGTAATAAGATCTTTTCCATCTGAAACTTTGTTTGAAAGATATTTCTAAGCCCACAGGGATTTTTATATTTTAGAAAAGCATCTGGATGATTTTAAAATTACGTCAATATAGAAAAATGTGATATATTAATATTTTCAAATGATTTGTTCCTTTCTTTAAAATCAGGTCACATTTAACTAAAAACTAGCTAGGAACTTTTACATGTCCCTAAGTGTGTGAAAGTTGATATATATATATATCTTGCTTCTGAAAAGATGTAAAGTGACTTGCTGAGGTATATAAAATGTGATTTGAATTAGAAATACATGAATAAACAATGTCAAAAAGAGAAAATTAACTTCGATTTAAGATAGATAATAATAAAAATATACCATAGAGTCATTTAAACTTCTTTTGTTTGGGCTGCAGATTTGTGAAATCCCAACAGCCAATCTGGAAAAAGAAGTAATAAATTCACTACAAAGTTAATAAGATAAAAATGGACCGGTTCAGGAATAACTGCACAATGATTTCTAATACTAAAGATAGAAATGAATTGATGCCAAGGGTTTTCACAAAAAGGGCACTGTATTGTGCAATAAATAATGTCTTAACAATATCCTTACACTAGATTTCAAGCTATACAGTATTTCCCAAAGTTAAAAGAAAATGAATCCTATTGAGAGGTAGTAAGAGAGACCCCACACTTGCTTTCTAAAAGCAGTGGGCTCATCCACAGTTTCTGTACAAGGGGCCTACCTCTGAGGACCATGAGGTACCTCTCCTAGGCAGAATCAATGACAGGCAATCTTTAGGGTTGCCAATACTCTATGGTTTGGCCTGGCTTAAGAATTTGAGCTCAGTGAATCAGATTCCCGTAAAGTACGGAAATAAAAACGCAGAAATAACTGTGTACCTGGCAGTTAGGAACTGATGCAGTCAGAAGCCAGGGGACCCAAAGTGGGATCCGGGCAAAGCTGAAAATTCAAGTGAACCAAAGCTATGAGTAAGCATAAAGAGGCTTATCTGTTTATGGAGAAGAAACGAATGCTCGTTGATTAGCAGACCAACTGGTGTATGAAAGATGGATAGAGAGAACAGTCCCTAGAGCTTAGTTTTTTAGTTTTACAACTCTAGACCATATATCCTTACAATAAAGTTCCTATTTCTTGAGGTAATTTGAATGAAGTATATTCCATGCAACCAAGGAATTTAACCGGAAAATAGGCCAACATGGTGATCCAGTTTTCTACTTTCTGCTAATCAGGTGTAATCCAGGACCATGGAATATTTTGGAATGAACAAACTCCTATGCATTTAGGCAATCCTCTATAACTAATGTTTCATGCACCCCAAACTGGAACTGATGTCAGGAGGTGGGTGAAGATTTTGCTTCCTGGCATGTACCTATAGTGCAACTACTGTGTATCAGAAATTAAAACAAAACCACATGCTTTCACTGATGGTTCAAGACAGGGGTGAGTTTTGCAAGCTCTTTTGGAAACACCAGGTTTTTTTGTTTTGTTTTGTTAACACCTACCTAAACAGAAGACTACACTCCATTTCTACTCTGGGTAACCAGGGTCAGGGGTAAGATTCATTTGGAAAGATCCATCTGAATTCCCTATAATGCACAGACTGATAGAAAAATTTCATCTTTAGATTTTCACTTCAAAGCTAATAATCATAAAACTCTTTGTTTAAAATAAACAACAAACTAGAAGAAGAGAAAAATATCAAAAAGTCTACATTGGACTTAAAATAACTTTCAGTAATGGTATCCACACATGGTCCAATTTCGAACAATGTTGCTTTTTAGTCATCCTCCTAGAGTAACTATTTGCAAACCCTACCCCTAAGATGACTCCTTCTCACTGCCACTACCCTAGGTTAGACCATCAAAAACTCCTTCAGTATTACTGTCTTCCAATTCTTCCTTCATGCTAAAGTCAGAGTGATTATTATTTGGAAAAGTAAATATGGTTAAAATACTTTAACAGCTTTTCCTTCTTAATGCCTGATAGGAAAATGTAAACTCCTCGATATGCTTATAATCTCCCTTATAGTTTGGCACTACCTTCTCTAGTCTAATTCTTGCCGGCATCCTACCCCTTCCACCCTCCTAATATATAGAACCTTTCAAACTCTTGAACGTACCATTTTCTCTCTCATCCCTAGGCCTCCATATCTGGTCACCCAAGAATAGGCAGTGAAACTGGACAGATCTGAATTCTACTGCTCAATTCTATTAATTTTTGGCTCTGTGATATTGAGCAAATTACTTCATGTTGCTAAGCCTCTATTTCTTCATCTACCAATTGGGATAATCCTATTTAAGGGGTTGTGGTGATAAAGTTGTGCATGCAGATGCTCAGCAAATGATAGGTACCTAAAATTACTTCAGATGGGGACACCAATCTACCAACAATTAATATTAAAAAAAAAAAAACAAAAAAACAGCAGCCCTGGGTGCCTGGGTGGCACAGTCTGTTGAGTGGCTGGCTCTCGGTTTCAGCTCAGGTCATGATCTCAGGGTCCTGGGATCAAGCCTTGCATCAGGCTCCAGACTCAGTGGAGAGGCTGCTTCAGGATTCTTTCTCTTTCTCTCTGCTCCTCCCCTTACTTGCTTGCTCTCTTTCTAAAATAAATAAATAAATCTTTAAGATGATAGATAGATAGATAGATAGATAGATAGATAGATAGATAGATAGATGATAGATAGATCAGACAGTTTTGGTTGACTATTTGTACAATTTTGGTTGCCTACACTGTAACATAACTCAAATGGTCCTTGTATTCCTAGGATAAATTATTATTTTTTTTAAAGATTTATTTATTTATTTTAGAGAGACAGCAAGTGAGAATGAGTGCAGGGAGGGGTCAAGGGAGAGGAGAGAGAGAATCTCAAGCAGACTCCCAGCTGAGCACAGAGCCCCACTTGGTGCTCAATCTCATGACCCTGAGGTCATGATCTGATCTGAGCCAAAATCAAGAGTTGGATGCTTACCAACTGAGCCACCTAAGAACCTCCAGCACAAACTATTATGATAAAAAGGATATAATTAACATGTTAATCAGGCTATTTCTGTGCATTATACAGTAAGAGGTGCATTTAAAATTAAAGAATGCTCAGAAGTGGCTGGCCATGTGGTAGCCGTGGAAGTGGTGAGAAGTGGTAAAATATTGCAATGTATTTTGAGGTAGAGACAACTTGATTTGCTAAGAGACTATATATATGAGGTAGGAGGGAGAGAGAGAGAGAAGTCAAGGATAACTGCAAGGTTTGGCTTGAACAACTGGATTGATGGAGTTCTAAGACCTTTGATATGAAAGGTAGGTGGGTAGAAGAGTGTTTCTGGATTGGGGCAGGAGGAAAGGAAAATAGGAGTTTATCACTGGACAAGGTAAGTTTGATTTATCTATTAGACACCCACATAAAAAAGACAAGTAGGCAGCTGAATATAAATGTTCAACACAGAGATTCAGGCTAGAAATATACACTGTGGAATTTCAGGATATAGAAGATGTTTAAAGCCATATGACTGAGTGAGATTACCAAGGGAGTAACTGTGAAGAGGTTCAAGAACTAAGCCTTGAGGTACTCCAGTCTTGCGTGGTTGAGGGGAAAGGAGGATTTGGCAAAGAGGACTGAAAAGGAAAACTGAAGGAGTAAAGTGTATTGTAGCTATAAGGGAAAACATTAACAGGAGATCCTTGTTTACACATCCAAAAATGGCTCGGTGGATATTAAAAAGAAGTCGTGCAATGTGAAATTAGATGACTTACAGAGTTCCTTATAATCCTATGGCAAAAGGTTTTAGAATTTGAAAAATGATGTGGCATTAAGAACACTGAGCTGGGAATGAAGAATGGTCTGTGCTAGTTCTAACTAACTGTATGATCTGTGACAATTTGGGGGCCTTATTCGTACTAAAAATTGGAATGAAATATTTTATTGTAAATGCTAACTCTAAATATTTAGGGGTAATTTACTCAGGATTTACCTTCTGACTATGTTGCAGGGAATGAATGAGGAAATAACAGAATGCTAATGCTCTTTTGGGTGCTAGGCATTTGCTAGTCCTTAGTACTACTTAAATCTTCCAAAGATCCTATGAAGTAGGTCTTAATGGTCCCAATTTTTGGAAGAGGAAACTTGAGATCTGAAAATTTTAGTGCCTTTATATCCAAGCTTGTCTAAATGTGCAGTCTGGTCTATTTTAACTTTGACATCTTTATGCCACAGTTCTGTGTAATAATTTCAAATTACTATTGCTAAATATATATATATATATATATATATACACACACACATATAATATATGTAAATATTTTATCAAACACCAAAAAAAATCCAATAAGTACATTTATAAATCTAATAAGTCTTTCTAATAACTGTCATAAATAATAATAAATCAGACATAAGTTTGATAAAATTGGAAATATTTAAAAGAATCAGATGAATTAATATGGATCTGATGTTAAATGATTACAGGAATTTGATTTCTCAACTTATTGGTTATTTAAAATGAATTAAAGATCAACTGAAAGTAAACATTATTTTTATATGCAAATTAAAACACATGCAAACAAAATAAAGTCTGTAAGGTGAACTTAAAGACTAAAGTAGGAAGTTTTCGACCTTTAAAACTAATTAATTTAAAATGAATGAATTCATTCAATATTGATTACAACACAATTTTTAGTCTTCCCGTGCACAAAAGATTTCCCAGATACTAAAATTACTATACTCCTGAGATTATTTATTTTATTACATGAACCTTTTTTTTGTGCTGCTGTTAGCAGAATTTATTTCTTTATAATTAATTTTTTAAATTTAAATTCAATTTGCCAACATATAGTGTAACACCCAGTGTTCATCCCATCAAGTGCCCTCCTTTGTGCCCGTCGCCACTCACCTCCCCTTCCGCAACCCTTTGTTTCCCAGAGTTAGGAGTCTTTCATGGTTTGTCTCCCTCTCTAATTTTTCCCACTCAGTTCTCCTCCTTTCCTTTATAATCCCTTTCACTATTTCTTATATTCCATGTATTAGTGAAATCATACGAACCTTTTTGATGAGGAAATCATAGTTGCCAAGGGAATTTTTCCAAGAGACAAGGGAAACTGGCGGCCATGAGTTTTTAACCCATTTTTTTTCAAGATTGTACCCCGGCTATCTCTTGTAAAATGTGATCACACATTCAAAATATAGCTTTAACCCCATGTTAGGCCCAGAAGTATTCTTGATACTAGAAAACAACTGAGAAAAGTTTTAAAATGCACATTACATGGAAAAATAAGCTGAGAGAGTATTGAGTAAAAAATGAAGTATTTAAACAATGAAAACCAAGTGGTTGTACTTCCAGTTCAAAGTTTTCTGTTTTTTTTACTTCTAATTCTCAAACTCCAGAACACATTGTTTTGGTGTCACTAACATTTTAGATTAACCACAGGGCCGTAGTGAGTTGGTCTTAAAGCAACAAAGATTAAAGGCCCAATATCTATCACTGCAATAATAGTGATTTCTAAGTCTAAATTTGCACTTATATATTATAAACTAAATTTCAAAAACCCAGTTTTCAGCTAAATGTCTAGATTTACATGGACACAGAAGAGTTCCAAATAATATATATATTTTATTTAGCTCAGTATGAATGGTAATGCTGTTTAGTCTCATTATGAAAGTAACTCTAAGAGAAATGTTATTTTGAATGCTATTGAATGCTATTCAAATAACATTTGAATGTTATTTTTGCCCATTTGCTTTCTTAACAGTAATGTTTTTATTGCAATAATATCTATTTTTATATATTTACTGTTAAAAGTCAATTAATACAAGCCCCAATTTACTGAGATAAATGATGTTCTGAATAGTAATATTTTATTCATTACTGAAAAATTAGCAACATTCCGTTTAAAAATGAAAAATGTACATCAATAAAAGGATTCTTTTTTTCAGAGACAGCGCACATGTGAGGGCAGAGGGGCAGAGGGAGAAGGAGAGAATCTGAAGCAGGTTCCAATCCTGGCACGCACAGGCCGAAGCAAGGCTGGATCTCACAACCCTGAGATCATGACCTGACCCGAAGCCAAGAGTCAGACGCTTAACCGACTGGGCCACCCAGGTGCCTCTCAATAAAAGGATTTTTATGTTTTATTTTTAGATACTCAAAAAACAGAAGTTGCAAGTAAAGCCAACAAGTGAGATGGGACAGGTGTGAGCCAGGAGGAGGGGTCTGAGCTGTGGCATCCTCCAAGCTGAGCATACTCAGTCTACAGGCAGTAGGTGAGATTCAGTTCCATCATCATTAGAGAAATTTTTTATATAGTATTTACACTTAGGGGAAAAAATCTCGCATGTGTATATCTGAAGCATTATAAAGTTTCAGGTAAAGGAATGGAAAAACAGTTTTAGTTAAGAATCTATTTTGCATAGGAAGAAAGCCACGAAACCTTTGGCAGAGTTTGTAAACTGGCAGCCTTTAGGCCAAAGTTTGCTATAGATCTGTTTTTCACTTGGCTTGTGCTGTGCTTTTGGTTGTTTTGTTGTTTTTAACTCCACTTAACTGGCAACATTCTATAGTTCAAATGTTCCACATTCTTATTTTGTAATCCAAAATATTTCCTTTAAGATGAATATTCATTCAGGATTATATATAAAGAACGTGAAATGTCCCAACAATTCAGTTATACATGAATATTCATATTTGTTGCCTTCATCCTAGATAACATAATTAAAATATACATCCTTCCAACTCTTTCACCTAAAACTGTAGTCCTGTTACTTTACTTAAGACTTGCACATTTTGAATTGGTTTTTGTTTCCTTCTCTGAAAGAGTAATTGTAATTGGATAATGCATTATAGCTTTACTGGACAAATTAAAGCTCGCAATCTACTGATGAAGAAGAAATAAAGATTTTTAAGTATATTCAAACCCTTTTGATAACCAGGTTATCAAAAATTAATAGCAATGATAATTATCCCTGTGTCGATAAGGGAGTAATAACATGTATGGATGTATGTACTACTTTGTATATTGGTATAAACTTCCTGGAGCACAGTTTTATTTTATTTTAAGATTTTATTTATTTATTCATGAGAGACAGAGAGAGAAAGAGAGAGAGAGAGAGAGAGAGAGAGAGAGGCAGAGACACAGGCAGAGGGAGAAGCAGGCTCCATGCAGGAAGCCCGATGTGGGACTCGATCCTGGGTCTCCAGGATCAGGCCCTGGGCTGAAGGCAGCGCTAAACTGCTGAGCCACCTGGGTTGCCCTGGAGCACAGTTTTAAAAGCAATACATTCAAAAGCCTTTTACAAAACAAAACAAAACAAAACAGGAATTCTCCCTTCCAGCAACTGTACATCTAGGAAATTGTCCTGAGAAATAAGTGAACAGAGTATAAAAGGTTATTTACAAAATTATTCATTGTTTAAAATAGAGACAAATTCAAACGTTCACCCAGAGGTGACTGGTTACTGTATTGTATTTACACAATGAAATGTTATATGGCTGCCAAAAAGAATGATGTAGATAAATACCAATACAGAAATGTAGCTTTGTGTGTGTATATGTATGTGTGTATATATATATGTCTACATATATATTATACTGCTGTGTGAAAAAAATAAGTTACGAAATAATCTGTATACTATCATCTATAAATATACATCTACCTATATGTGGTTACACACATTTAAAAGGTATGGTATTATAAATGTCAACAATTTTTATCTCTGGGCTGTTGGATAAGGAATGTTTTAGTTTTATTTTTTAAATGGGCTTCATGCCCAGTGCAGAGCCTAATGTGATGCTTGAACTCACGACCCCAAGTCAAGAACTGAGCTGAGATCATGAGTCAGACACTTAACTGACTGAGCCACCCAGGTGCCCCAAATTTTTAGAATCTATCTTAAATTGCCTACATTTTAACATTTAGCAAGTATGACATGTATATGCAGTAAAAACAATAAATATATTACTTTTGAAAGCAAAACAAACTTTTGATTTGTTATAGGGAAAAAATCAACAGTGTTAATTAAATGTTGTTAGTCTGTGGGCTCACAATATACCCTTAAATTTATACTGTCTTTGATCACACTGGAAAACAGTAAACATTTATATGCAAAAGACAATATTTTTAAAAGGGAATCATCATTTCATCCGTGGTGAAGAGGTGTCATTAACTGTTAACCTGAAAAGGTAAATAATATCAGCAAAATTTTTATATAGTGAGAAACTGAATTTTTTAAACTAAGTTTTTGCATGTTCATAAAACTTCAAATAATTAAAAAAAAAACCAAACTTGATTTGATGTCTTCTAATTTCCATTCCCAGCTCCTATAAAGGAATGATGGGAAGCTGCGAGAATTCATGGACTCCCTTCCCAAATCTATCTTATAGGTCCGGATGCTAAGTACTACAGTAGATATAACTACGTGCTGAGAAACCAGCTGGGTTGGTGAGGCTCATCTATAGGGTCTGCCAATGCTTGTTGTATAAATACTCACACCATGGGAGATTTCAGGCTGCCAAGGTGAGGTCACTGAATGTAGAGCTGGGAATAATGAGCACATGTGGCTCCTACAGGCCAGAGGAGTGGCTGCAGGGCACCACTACTTCCACACTGAAGGATTCCAATCTGTTGCCACATGGTAAGCAGATAAATCATGTAATAAGCCTTGTAGAGTGAATTAAAAAGAAAGAAAGAAAGAAAGAAAGAAAACACCAGAGAAAAATGTAACCAAGAATGAAACCTTGTGAGAGAAGTCACTTCTTTCCTGCCCATGAACACAGTCTGAAAGGGTAGCCTAAAACTTTTCTCTGAAATTATAATCACTTGTATCTCTTCAGATGCCTTCTTCTGCATGTTCACTTAATAGATTTTCAGTACAAAGATTCACTATGTTTGTAAATGTTGAGTCACAAGGGTACATGCAAGTGTTCTCGGTTCTTCGGAATGAAAATAAATAAATACAAATACGATTATGGTAAGGTGTCTTCAGCAGGTCACCTCAAAGTCACTTGATTGGGAAAATCTTCCCCAAACTTGCTGATTACATTCTCCAACAAGAGTATATTCATGATTGTTTACATTTACATTTATTTGTGTGCGTATTTGATTTCTTGTCTCCCCATTACACTAAGTCTCCAAAGGGCAGGGTGGTATTCTTTTCGCTCTCTCTGCTGCTTCACCAGAAAGAGTACTCTCCACACTAGTAAGTAATTCAAATATATTTTTAAAAATAAATGAATAACTTGTTTGCTGCAGAAAGATGTTTACTTGCATATACTCATCTGTATGAGCGCATACGCACACAACCCTTTGGAAAATGTGAACATTAAAATTCAGTGAAGGAATTTGGAATTTAAAAGAATTAACAGTCCCCCCCGCCCCACATACTGGCAGCTTCTCAGATGTACGAGAAGTTGAGGAACTGGAACTTGGCATGGAATGCATGGGTCCACTATGAGATTATGGACTGCAAGAATTACATTTACCATATCCACCTTTTTTTTTTTTTTTTTTTTTAGAAAGACCCATGTGTGTTCAAAAGCAACTACACACACAAAAAGGGTGGAGTGGTTATTAGCACTAGAAGCTCTTGTGTTTGAGGCCACTGTGGTCCAAACATAAACAAAGATGTAACTGACTACATATAATCTAGCCTGATTGCTATTTACCAGGCTGACTTTATTACTGGCTCCTAATTCTTAGCAACTCAGGGACTAAAAATATAGCTTTGAAAAATGCCAACATTAAGACGGCATTTACAATTAAAAAATCAAAGGAAAACTCAAAATAATATTTTTAAGGATTAAGAATTACATCATCATGATAGTTTTTTAAATCGGGAAAGTATATTATTAGAAAGTAACAAAAATGATTCACATTAGATACTCCACTAAACATTTAGCTGGTGTTTTCCACGCACTGCTCCAATGAAAAAGGGTGAGCGGTAAAAATGTGCTTCTGAGAGTTTTAAACCATATTGTACAGAAGTCACATCAAATTAATACTGAGGACCATTTAGAGCTTTTATTCTGAAAAGCTTTTGAAAGGGGATTAAACTATGAAAACTCTCATGATACTAAAGTACCTATTAATGGGTTGAGAAGGTAAGAAAGGAACAATGAAAGTGTTATTTTTAGATAAATCTTTACTTTGTGTGGAGCAGCACAAAGCTCTGCTGAAGGGCACAGCAACAGTTCTGTAGCAATAGCCCATGCGTGGAAGCGCTGATTAGGGGAATTTTGTTGTCTTTTCTTCACAGCGACATCACATATAGTTAGAGGACATTAGCAAACATAACTACAGCTCGATGACATCAGACCAACTAAACCGAAAGTTTTCCTGAGTACTGCAGTTCTGAAGGGACTATCACGAGGTCCTTGTTTTCTTGAGTAGCAAAAAACGCATTTTTGCGGGTCTCTAACAAACTACTCTCTGAAAAAATGAGTTTCCACTCCCTCTGATAATATCTTACAGAATGAACAATTATGTTTTCAAAAAAAAAAAAAAGCAGCAGCAGCAGCAGCAGGAAACAGCACGAGGAGTGAGAACACGAACCTAGATAGTTGTCATCTTATCAAAAATAATGAATGCTCAAGAGGGTTCAACCTCATGTCTTCCCAGTCATTGGTCCAATCACAATAAGGCTGCCCGAACAGAAAAGAGTAGGCAAAAAACACTTCTTCATCAGCCCCAGCCAGCACCCGTAACCTCCAAACAACTATATACCAGCTGATTTGACAAGGCAACAACCCCAAAGACAACTGGAAATGTTGTTGCTAGCCTGCTGAGCCTCCATCAGCGAAGGGGCACACCACATGGTGGATGACAGCTTTGTGTCTGTCCCATCTCTGCAGCCTTTCCCCCTCTTCCCTGACACACAGTCATGCACTCCCGTAACAGTCTTATGGCTAATGATGCAAACATGAAGTATAAAGTCTCCTTAATTTGACCCTTGTTAAACTCCTAATTGGATTGAAGCAGGCTCTGAGTGGAAAGCAACCCTGGATTATTCAGGAGAGCCCTTACAAAACGAAGCCCAAATTACAAAAGGCTGCTCTGGCTGCAGGACATCACAAAGAATAGGCAATGAATTGCAGCTGTCACTTAAGTTAAAAATCTAATCAATTGCCTTTTTTAAACAGGTAACTTTTAGAACAGTTTCTTCATTGTGATACTCTTCAGAGTACGCTTGACCCAAATTTAATAAGCTGCTATTAAAGCAGAAGAGCAGCTGTAGAGCAAACACTGTAGAATGATACTGTGCATTCAGAGTCTTAATGATTTTAAAATGACTACAACCATTGCTTCATTCACGAGGAACAAAGCTCAGGCTCTCTGCTCAACAATGTCTTAACACAAACTGTCTGAGCAGACAGCGTTCATTTGTCCTTCATGAACTCCAGAGGTCAGCCGCATTCTGAGGATATCTCAACAGTTTAATTGTGTTTTTTCGGTAGGAAGTCTGAGGAGAGAAACTTAGGGTTCCTTGTATATGAGAACTAGCTTTTCTGCAAGGAAATATATACAGCTTAAGTACAGAGATGGGAGGGTGCAGGATATGCAGACAGGTGTAAAACATGAAGTAATTATAGAAGCTCAAATTAGTTCTTAGGCCCGAGGCAAAAAAGAGAACAGTGCTTTGACAAAAGGGAATAGCAAATAAGGGGAGCAAACAAAAAATGGCTTGAATGTGTAAATTAGCAAGAAAAATGAGACAGAAAAGCAGCTTTACTCTACTATTATTCCCCACATGAGAACAGAGCAGCTGAACATGATCAAGAGAGCTTGGGAGAAGAGAGGCAGGCATCAACAGGGACTCGAAGCCAAAGAGTGGCAGCTCCGCACTTTCTAGGCAGTCACTTATTATGTGCTGAAGTGCTCTTGAGAAGTGCCTCTTATACTTGACCTATCATATTACTTCTTCTGTAAACACATAATCCCTGCTTGTTAGGTGGTGTCAACACTAGCATTCATTCACTATGGTAGCCTTTTTGTGAAGAGACACTTTAGAAGTGCTGCCAAAGCCAAAGAATTGACACCATAATAAAACAATTTGAATTTCAACCAGGTAAACAGATCTTATGCTCTTCTGGAAAAAGCAATGGTAAAGAGCATTACATCCATTTTCTCTCATTTGGAGGGGGAAAAAAAAAAGCAAAACAAAACAAAACAGCTTTGCTTATGGCAGGACTATTTTTTTTCCCCCAAAAGTGACTCTGATTAACTTATGTTACAGATCCAAGCCAGGAATAATACCTACTTTTAAACTGCCCGGTGTGATCACATACATTCCACCAAGTATGCTTTCTTTAAATACCGAAACAACATGCAAATCTCAACCACAAGGTCAGGAACCACTCATTAATGATATGAGGAAAGAATATGTCTATTTGTCTCTCGTATTAGGCATGGCTGACCGCAAGGTATCAGGGAAAAAAAAAGAAATTAATGGAGCATTTGGCACGCTACATTTCCATTAGTAAAGACAGACAGCATTTAATTAAACTGTAACAGGAACTAACATTGTATGTAGCCGACAAATATATTTTTAGTATTTGTAAATACAAGGTTTCTTATGAAGATGCAGATTTGAGGCAAAAATATTTTTCAGGTGTACTTGAGTAAGTTAAATAATCAAGGAGAAAGTACAATTTATTAAAGAGACTGGAGGTTTTTTCTTTTTTCTTTTTAACTTCTTCTCTTCTAATTATCCTGACGCTTTTCAAAAAATACTAAGTGTAATCCCTGGGCTCCTAGTGTCTTAGAAGAGTGTTTCACTATCTGATATTGCTACAACCACCTCTAAGATAAATAAATCGTGATGTCTTCATGTGGTACAGTAGTGACGTGTCAGGGTACCTTATTCCACCAGGCATCGACCCCAGTGGACCCTTGCTTTGGCCCCCTTACTTTGGGAACTAGATAGGAACCGACTTGCCTAGGGGATGAGGAGACTGAATAGTAATTAGCACTTATTTGCTATTATTTGCTGCACCTCATGGAATAGATTTTGGTAATTCTTATTGGACACACAAAAGACAAGATGAGCAATGAAAAGTTTTCAACCCAGGGAGGATTGGGTGTTACAAGTGAAATATCTATCTCCCACATTAACAAATAATTCTTAACGTTCAGGAAAATGTCTACTAAGCATCCCAATGCATTTCCTTCATGAAATCTAATTTACGTGACCCTTAAAAAAATAGAGTCTTTGAACAAATAAGAATATGCCAAGATCCACAGCTTTATAAATCTACCACTAAATAATTTTGCTTCTAAAATAACAATCATATTCAGGAGAAAGAGTACAAATAAATAAAACAATATATTCAAGGTAAAAAAATAAGAGCCAATATTACAAAGGGAAGCTTAGTAAGTCATTTCAAGCGGATTTTAAACAGACTTCTCTAAACATCTCAGAGAAAATTAATGGAAAAGCATAAATATGTTAGTTACATAATATATAAAACTATAAATAAATAATCTAAAGTCTCCTCGATACACTGAAGACTTCAGATTTCTCTAAGGTGAAATCTCATTGCCCAACATGAACCAGAGATAATGAACCAACATATCTTTCATTTCTAAGGTTCTGGGTCTATCTAAAATGACTGGCCGATATTTTGGAAACAGACGAATGGCTGAAAGACATTGTGCCCAGATTTATACAGACCTTCCTGGTATGTAAATTAGCATCTTACAGGTACATGAGACAATTTGGGTGTTAGCTTTCTCAGCACTCTAAGGGCATCAATTAGTTCACTGGAAGAATAATATGCTAAAGGAACCCTAGGGTATAAAAGAATTTGCCTAGCTTACTCTACCAGTGTAATTTATTTTCTGGGAGAATATGATTAATGAAACACTTTTTCTTATTAAAATCTTTTTGAAAATTCTGCTCTTAGACAAAAACACTGAATGAAAAGAAATATAAAAGTTAAGAATGTCTGACGAAATAGGTTTATACTTTTCAATCCTTTTGTGTGCGTGTGCACAAAATCATGCATAGGTACCTTCTCAGTTTCCCCACAGAAGGTTCTTCAGCATTCTGACTGAGTTCTTTGAGTGACAATGTTCTCTACTTATAAGATAATGTACTGGAGGTGATCTTGATCTTTCATATCATTAATTTTGGTACAAATCTGCATTTTTGAAAATTCTGTATTAACACAATTAGACTCTGAATTGCTGTTTAAATAATTCACAATTTGTATGACTGGAACATAGATTAAGGAGAGAGAGTTGCTCATATGGTTTGGTTTCCTAGAAATTCAGACAATGAAGAACTGGCTTGATAAAATTAAGAAGTTCTAAAGCATAAGGAAATTACACAGGAATTTATTAGGAATTGGTTAAATTTGGTGTGGTGTATGTGGTCTTTCTCTATTTTGAGAAAGAGGTGAAATGGGCTGACTCAGGTTTTAGGCTCTTAGATCCAACCCTGGGCGGGGTGGAAACTACCTGCCTAACAAGCTACTGTTGCTACTAGGCTTTTCTTGGACTTTTTAAGAAAAGTTTTTTTTTTTTTTTTTTAGGAATCATATGCATAATTCTTTAAACTTTCTGGGAATGGAATCCTTTTTAAAACATTGTTTTAAGTTATTTGCTTCACTTTCCAATGTAGGATTTTTAAGACATTTTAAGGGACACGATGTACGAAAAGTACAAGACTGCCTAGATCTCATTGGAAAGTACTATTAGAATATTCTTTATTTTGTGCAATGACTTCCATTCATTGGTCTTACTTGTGTCTTTTGGAGGACCACATTAAATATACTCCTTATTATAGATGACAGGCTTTTTAGAGGAAACTATTATGTGCTACCCCATTCCTATCTTTAGAATCCAAATTAATCTCTTCAGTGGGCCAACCCAGCCTTAATTCCTTCAAGTAACATGACGTGGTTTCCATATCATTGATATATCTTGGTGTCAAAGTATTCACTAACTTAGTTTTGTGCCATCTGTAAATTGATTTTTAATTTAATTTCATTGGGTCAGAGAAAATTCTGCGTATTATTTAAATGCTTTTAAACTTACGGAGGTTTTTTTTTTTTTTTTTTTTTTTAATGACCTAACATAGGGGTTTAGCCTAGACAATGTTGTAAGTGCACTAGAGAAAAAATTCTGTTGTTGGGTGGAGTGTTCTATAGATGTCCACTGGTTAGTTTATAGTGTTGTTCCAGTCTTCCATGTACTTATTAATCTACTGTCTGCTTAGTTTGTTGAACATTGAAAGAGTATGGAAGTTGCCAACTATTACTGAATAGCTATTTCTCCCTTCATTTCAGTCAATTCTTATTTTATGTATTTTGGGTTTTGTGTTGGGTATATACACATTTATAATTGTTTTATCTTCCCAAAGCATTAATCATTCCCAATGAATCATTCCCAATGAATCAGTCCCAATTAACCCTTTGACCTACGATTGTTTTTTTAGGTCAAAAGCCTGTATTTTTTCTGATATTAGTACACTATGGCACTTTCATGATTGCTGTTTGCATAGTATATCTTTTTCTTCATCTTTTATTTTCAACCAATCTGTATCTTAAATCTAGATTGAATCAATGGGCAGCCCTGGTGGCTCAGCAGTTTAGCGCTGCCTTCAGCCCAGGGCCTGATCCTGGAGACCTGGGTTCCACGTCAGATTCCCTGCATGGAGCCTGCTTCTCCCTCTGCCTGTGTCTCTGCCTCTCTCTGTGTCTCTCATGAATAAATAAATAAAATCGTTAAAAAAAAAATACTGAATCAAAGTGTAATTGATAGCATGTAGTTGCAGGTAGAGAGAACATAGTTAGATTTTGTTGCTTTTTTAATAATTAAAAAAAAATTTTTTTAAGAAAAGCAACCTGACAGTCTTCTTTCTGATTGGCTATCTAATCCATTCACATTTGTTGTTATTATTAGTGTGGTTGGATTTATGTCTGCCATTTTGGTTTTTGTTTTCTGTATGTCTAATTTTAAAAATTTTTTATTTTTTAATAAAAATAAGGGAGAAGCAGACTCCATGGAGGGAGCCCGATGTGGGACTCAATCTTGGGACTTCAGGATCCCACCCAGAGTGGAAGGCAGACACTCAACTGCTTAGCCACCCAGGCGTCCCTGTCTCACGTCTTTTCCTTCATCTGTTTCTTTGCCTTCTTTTGCATTAAATAGTATTTTCTAGTCCAACACTGTAATTTCTTTAATTTTTTAAACTGTATATATTTAGGTTATTTTCTTAGAGGTCACTCTAGGGTTTACAATATCTATCTCATCAGATTACAAATTTATTTAAAAAAATAGATCTTATTTGCTTATCAAAAGGATTTGAGGCAATCTTGAATTTTGCCCCTAAGTCTTTATCTTAAACTTAACAATGTTAAGAAACGTGTCAAGTACAAAATTTCCTAGTATTTTGCCTGTAATCTGGTCTTTTGACACATTTCATTCTCTGTAATTCCTCAATGATGATTGGTTCTTCATTCATGCCTACAAATTCTTTTAGTGCCCTGAAATAATGAATTCATTTAAAGTGATTACTTACTTTCTTACTATTTTTTAACTTTCATTATTTCTTGTTCTTAATCATATTCATTATATCCTCCCCAAATCTATGTAAAAACAAATCTGTAGAAGTTGTCTTTTCATTTAATTTTATTTTTTTAAAGATTTAAAAAAATTATTCATTTGAGAGAGAAAGAGCACGAGAAATCACAAGCTGGGGGAGGATTAGAGGGAGAAGGGGAAGCAGACTCCCTGCTGAGCAAGGAGCCTTTCAAGGGGCTGGATCTCAGGACTCCAGGATCATGACCTGAGCTGAAGATAGACACTTAACCCACTGAGCCACCCAGGCATTACTAGACTTGCCTTTTAAAAAATATTTAATAAATAGGGGTGCCTGGGTAGCTCAGTGGGTTAAGTGTCTGACTTTTAGTTTCAGTTCAGGTCATAATCTCAGGGTCCTGAGACCAAGTCCTGCTTCAGGTCCTCGCTTGGTGCAGAGTCTGCGTGTCCTTCTCGCATTTTGCTCCTCCTCCTGCTCTCTCTCATAAATAAAGATAAATTTAAAAAAATTCTAGTAACTAAAGGTTTAATTAAAAAATGATACATTATGGGACACCTGGGTAGCTCAGTGGTTAAGCGTCTGCCTTCGGCTCAGGGCATGATCCTGGAGTTCCAAGATCAAGTCCCACATCAGGCTCCCTACATGAAGCCTGCTTCCCTCTCTGCCTGTGTCTCTGCCTCTCTCTCTCTCTCTCTCTCTCTCTCTGTGTGTGTCTCTCATGAATAAATAAAATCTTTTTAAAAAGTTACATTATGAAGACATCATTAAAAGTATAAAACAACAATTTGCTTATAAGAGATTCATTATAAGTGTCCTTGGAGAACAAACTCAAATATATTTAAATATAACTCAAATAATAAAAATATGATTTACAGCTAACTTTCCAGCGATATATATGCTGCATATAATGAAGTATATTTTCAAAAGTAAAACTGCTGACATTTTGTGCTGACCTCTAAGTTAAATAAAATACTGAGAGCTGAATGACTTAGAAGTGGATGTGTAGAACAGGCTTTGAGAGATCATGTATCCCAAGGCTCTCATCATATACTGCAAGAAACTGGACAGAGATTACCTGGACCCCTTAATAAAGGTCATACAGTTTGTTTGAAAAAGAGCAAGTACTAGAACCCAAGTGTTCTGATTTCGAGTCAAGGGCTATTCTCACTCTACGTCAAAATCAAAGGAAGTTAGTTGATAACCAAAGACAGATAATGCTTGACTCCTATCAAATCCTGAGACTCCAGAAGTACTGCAAACAGATATGCCAAGTTTATTAAGACTTGGGTTGATTCCTGGGGCACCTGAGTAGCTCAGTAGGTTGAGCATTCGACTCTTAACTTTGACTGAGGTCATGATCTCTGGGTCATGGGATCAAGCCCTGTGGTGGGCTCTGTGCTCAGTGAGGAGTCAGCTTAAATTTCTCTCTCTCCCTCTTCCTCTGTTTCTCCCCCTGCTCATGTGTGCTCACACACACACACTCTCTCTCTGTCTCTAGAATAAATAAATAAATCTTAAAAAAAAAAAAAAAAGACTTGAGTTGACCCCTAAAAAGAGTTTCATATAGAGTTTCAGGGTCTTTTAAAGGAGTCTATGGTTGTCCTGGCTACAATAAATAAAGTAAATAAAAACTCATCAGCTGTTGATGAAAATAATGTTTTATTAAACATCTCAAAAAGTACTACTCAAAGCATTAAATCAGAAGTGATTTTATGAAGTAGTTTTTTGGCTCCCAATATTCTAGCAACCCCTTTTAGGCTCATCTGTTTCCTTCTGTGCAGGTTCTGGTGACTCAGCCTGTTTTCTTCTCTATTTACTCATTCTATTCTTTGTGGTTTTTTTCTTTTCCTAAGTTTCTCTGTGCCCCCCCCCCACCCAAATCTTATCATCACTGTTAGAGAATTCAATATTCATATATTCAGTAATCTACTCCAGTTTAATCTTAAAGTTCATTGACTTCTTTGAAGTCCAACAACCTATGTCTATGCATGGTCACATTCTGCCTTATGATCTACTTGGCTTCCTACTTCTAACTGGTCTCACTAACTCATCCACTTAGGCTCTTCCTTGATCTACAACTACAGTATGTTTGTTCAGGCAAACAATGAAAAGCTTATCTGAGGGGCACCTGGGTGGCTCAGTGGTTGAGCATCTGCCTTTGGCTCAGGTCGGACCCTGGGGTCCTGGGATGAGTCCAGCATTGGGGTCCCCATGGGGAGCCTGCTTCTTCCTTTGCCTATGTCTCTGACCCATGAATAAATAAATCATATCCTAAAAAAATAAAATAAAAAAAAAAAAGCTTACCTGAAAATCAAATCTAATTTTGAGATGCTAAGATTTTAGGTGGAGATGGAGAGAAGAACCTTTTTGTATGCTAACGAGAAGTCCTGTATTGCCATATGCTACTGCCAACAAGACTTCTAGTTTCCTCAACATTCCTTTCCTTTTTTTTTTTTTTTTTTTGGCCAGTTTATCAACCTGACTACATTTTCTTCCCTCCAATTTAGAACCAGTAGTCTGTCAGTCTAACCATGTAAGTACTTCACTTTTTTGCATCCATATCCTTCAGCCATAAATCCTCATTCTGCAATTTAGTCTCTCCCCTCTTCTGCCTTTGGATGACTAAGTGATATGGATAATTTTGACTTTATCTAAACTGACACCACTGCAAATTCATGGTTCCCCTCATGGCGGGTCTTTGCTATTCCTCCTCAATCTTTTACTTGTTTTTGATCAGTGTTTTACCTCCTATACATACTTTTAGTGATGATTTAAACATCCAAGTCCCTCAATCCTTACTGACATCCCAGTGCCAAGAGAAAACTGTATACTCCACCAACCATTTAAACAACCATCTTTCAAATTCTTTCTATCCACAATTACCTTGCACCATGTAACTGCTTCTTCCTGGTATATTTCTAGACCTTCCCCTTCCTGGTATATTTCTAGACCTTCCCCAATCTCAAACCAACACCTTCACCCCCCATTGTTTTTTATTACATATGGAATACAGTAAATAAAATGTAATGCTAGTAACTGTGCAGAGGCTACCTTCAAGGAAAACCGAGCAATCTCTCAATTGCAGCCTCAAGAAAATGATACCAATTCTTTCTGTTGGTCCCGGAGATAGGCCTCCATTAATTAGCTCTCTCTTTTCCGACTTTAACCTTGCTTCTATTGTTCCTTTCTGCCCTAAAGAGGTGAAGATCTCTCTTAAAATTTATCCTGCCTTGTTCCATAATTGACACAATATCTCTTACATTTCCTTTGTATCTCGTTTTCTTGAAAGTGTATTTTACACTTCACTTACTCCCATTTACTCTTCCACCCCACTGGAATCTGCATTCTGTCTCTCAGTTCAGCAAAAACTGATGTGGAGTGACAAGGAATTTCTCATCTGATAAAACTGTGTGATAGCTGAACAGCTATCCACTACCTTTTTTTAAATTAAAACTCTCTTGTTTTTTGGCTTTTGGGAGACTCCTGTCTCTTGGTTTTCCTCTTTACTTTTCTGACCATCATTCCTCAATCATCTGTCCTGGATCATCTTTCTCTGTTGGTGTTCCTTGGGATAATGTCCTTGAATCCTTTTCCATTCTACATTGTCTCCTGGTGTCTTTCAAGCACTCTCATGCTTCTAACTACACAAAATATTATGATGAGAAACTAGAACTTTCTCCTAAGCTTTAGAGTCATACATTTAGCTGCCTTCTTAACCTTTCCACCTGGATAACCTACAGGTTCAATGGTTAAAAGTGAATTCTTCATCTTCCCAGAAAACATGTCTTTGCTCCAATATTTCTATATCTCAATTGGTGGAGCTTCTGTATCTGTCACTCAAGGCAGAAACCTGAGAATCAGCTTAAATGTTCCCAAATACTCTTTTATGATTTCTCTATATTTTCCATGCAATTGCCGTTCACAGTGGAGGTTAGGAGCTACATATCCACTGATTTAGTTAGCATAATACCTGAGAACAAAAGGACAGAAAGAGAAAAAAAAAATATGCTTGATAGATGGTCTGCCGATAGGACCAATCTATTCATCCTTCAGGTTTTTCATTCAGAAAGCCTTCCTGGATTGTGTTTACATACCCTTCCCTTACAATCCCTAGAAATTTCTTCTTTCCTAATCACTTAGAACTTGGTTCCCTGAATTCTAGTTGTGGGCTCAGCTGTTTTTTAAATCTCCTACTCGCCTAAAAACTCCGTGAAGGCAGTGATGGCACCATCAGGATGTAGTGAAGAGCATACTCAATGAGTATCTGATAACTAAATGACTTAAACAATTCTGTATCTGTGTCCCCTGCAAGGAATTATAAAGGAATGTTTTTGCATATTCTTGAGCTAACATTTAGATAGCGTTACAGCTATGTTTTTTTCATTGCACTCTCTACAGACACAAATAAAAACAGGGCAAGCCTGTGCAGTTGTTGCTCATGCCAAGGTAAGATATCCATTTGCCCTGAGCGGCCAGATGGTAATTTTATAATTTTCAAATACTGCTTATATACATATTTAATACTGGAGGCTTCATAACTCATGTATACTAGAGTGCTAAAAATATTTATTTAAAATCTCTCTAAATTCTCCTGAATGAAGACACTTATTTTAAGTGTGTTGAGCAATAAGTGTCCTTAGGGAAGAATATCTATCAATAAAAGAAGGTTTGGGACTGCTATGAGTGGCAATATAAGGCAAGAAAGAGCCCCAGGAACTGCTCCCTTATATAGTCTTTTTTCTTTTTTTTAAAGATTTTATTTATTTTTTCATGAGAGACACAGGCAGAGGAAGAAGCAGGTTCCATGCAGGGAGCCCGACGTGGGACTCGACCCCAGTTCTCCAGGATCACATCCTGGGGTGAAGGCGGCACTAAACTGCTGAGCTCCTGGGGCTGCCCTCCCTTATATAGTCTTATAGCACCAGGAGAACAGTGGCATTTTGAGATGATTGTGTGGAATTTCAACCTACTTATCAAATTTGGTTTTCAATAATTATCAGGAAAGCAGACAGAAGCCAGCCAGCTTGTCCAATGGACTCAATACGTTATGCTATATTACCACAGTAATCTTGGATGAAATATAATGTATGAAAATTAGTTTGTCCATTTTACATGTGATTGATCTACAGATGCAATGGGTACTATGCTCACTGTCATCAGTTTTTCTTATAATCACCAAACCTGTCCTAATCTTCCTTCTATATTTTTTGACACTTTAAGATTCTTTTGTACTCCTTTTAAAAGATTTTATTTATTTATTCATGAGAGACACAGAGAGAGAAAGAGAGGCAGAGACACAGGCAGAGGGAGAAGCAGGCTCCATGCAGGGAGCCTGACATGGGACTCGATCCCAGGTCTCCAGGATCACACCCTGGGGTGAAGGCAGGCACTAAACCGCTGAGCCACCCAGGGTGCCTGATACCTTAAGATTAAGGTAAGTTTTATCCATTCACCATTTATGTGTGGACCATCTATTATGCATGCCCTCCTATGCTGGACATTTTGGGGCAAGAATACAAAAGGTAAATTTTTGCATATCATCCAGAAATTTTAAATCCATTTTGGAGACAAAAGGCATTTACAAATTTATATATTTTTTATTTCTTTTATTTATTTATTTATTTATTTATTTATTTATTTATTTATTTATTTATTTATTTATAAGATTCTTTTTAAGATTATTTATTTATTTATTCATGAGAGACAAAGGGAGAGAGAGAGGCAGAGACACAGGCAGAGGGAGAAGCTGGCTCCATTCAGGGAGCCCGATATGGGACTCGATCCTGGGACTCCAGGATCAAGCCCAGGGCCAAAGGCAGGCGCTAAACCACTGAGTCCCCCAGGGATCCCCTTTAAATAATTTTTTAATAGCACTCATCTACACTTTACCAATAGTAGAAAAGTCAAGTGATATAAGATTACTGAGAAGGAAAGATCATTTTTATTTGGGAAAACCATAGAAAGGATACATTTGCTCTTAAAGGAAGGAGTGCAATTCTGATAGCTGAAGAGTGAGAGGTAAAAAGGTAGAGAAAGAAATATAAGAATTATGTTTGGAAAATAATCAATCTGTAACAGAGAATTCAAGAACGGGTATCAAGAAGTTAATATTGCGATACTGCTGTGGCCAGGTAGTGAAGTGCTTTGAATACCAGAGGAGGCTTTTCTCCCTCCCTTCTTCACTTCCTTCCTCCCTTCCTCCTATGAGATTTGGGAGTCAAACTAAGGTTTTTAACAGGGGAGTAGCATGATAGAAGTGTCTGAGAAAGTCAGTCCAGCATCATTCTTTATGACGGGTTAGAGAAGGGAAAGACAGCACAGGGAGCTACAATCCAGTAACAAAGTGATAAAGACCGGAACTAGGGTGATGGTGGTGGGCATGACAGCAATAGATGTGCAAGATACTAGGAAAGAATGAGAATCTACAAGACTTGCTGATGAACAGAGCACAGGGGTAGTAGAGAAGGAACAAAGGGCGAGAAAGGAGTCAATGATGGTTAGGATGTCAAGGCTTTGCAATTACAACAATGACTCAAGTCAATGACAGAAAGTGAGAAACGAGAGATAGCCCTTCTCAAGAAAAGCTTTTGACTTCTACTTGAGAAGGAGATATAACAACATGGGGAGAACGGAGGCATCAATCTGGAAAGTTTCCACCAAGAAGGAGAAAATGATGATGAAGGGTGAACAGAGGTCAGGACTGGAAGCATAGATTTGTGACACATCTATACAGAGATGATCATTCAAGTTATATAACATAAGACAAGAAGAAGCTAAACAGTACACCCATATTTAAGGGGTTAGAGAAGAAAGAGAAAGCAGAGTCAAAAGTTAATGGTGAGAACTCAGTGAGGAAAGAGGCAAAACAGGGTAATGAAAGGACGTAGTGAGTAGAGCACAATACTTAAGTGCATGGGTGCCGAAATCACAAAGAATGGTTTCAGGTCCCAGCTCCAACCAGAGGGCCTTAATTAACTTTTTTAAGCTTCACTTTTCTTATCTCCAAAAAGGGGATCATAATACCTATCTCTGAGAGCATTTATCACCAACTGCCATGTTACATAGTTGTGTACTTGCTTATATATTTATTTGCTAACTTAACGTCTCCCCACTGGAATGTATGCTCATTGTCCAGCCTCAAATGTTTTGGGCTCTTTAAAAAATGAGATCTTAGGGGATCCCTGGGTGGCGCAGCGGTTTGGGGCCTGCCTTTGGCTCAGGGCGCGATCCTGGAGACCCGGGATTGAATCCCACGTCGGGCTCCCGGTGCATGGAGCCTGCTTCTCCCTCTGCCTGTGTCTCTGCCTCTCTCTCTCTCTCTCTCTGTGTGACTATCATAAATAAATAATAATAAAAAAAATGATATCTTAGATGCGTCCTTGCTATCAGCTCTGGACTCCAGCTATCAATTCTGGGACCACAGAAAAAAAATCCCGCTCAACTTCTTGCTGCATACATAAAATTTTTTAGCATAGGGCCTTCCACAGAATAGGTAATATTTGTTCAATAACTAATATTCCTTTTATGAAGAGAATACAATTTCAAAAGAGGAAGAGGTCAATTGATGTCAAGACATCATTGGGATTTGTGAATTAGGTTACAACTTTTCAGTAGTTTCCATAGCTTTATGACAAACACAATATGCAGCAGAATTAACTGGTGATCTCCTTTCATTCCTTCTTTCTTTCCTGTTTTTTCCCCTTTTCTACCCATTTCTCTCTCTCCCTTCCCTCCCCACCAACAAATACTTATAGAGCACTCATTATAAGCTAGGCACTGTTAGAGATTCTAGGTATGCAGCAATGAAGAGACAAAAATCCTTGCCCACATTAAGAGCTTAGAGTTAAATCAGGGAAGAAAGACATTAATCATGATAAATAAGTAAAAACGTACGTTAGATACGATAAGTGGTAGGGGAAGAAGGCAGCAGAGGGGGGACAGAGAGAGTCTGTGTGGGGATGTATTACATTTTTAGCTAGGGTAAACACCTGAAGGGCATAAGGGAAAATGTCATGCAGATACTGGAAGCAGAGAGAACTCCATTATTAAGGAACCAGTAAATGCACAGGTCCTGATGCGAGTGGGGGCCAGGGTGCTTGGTGAAGACAGAGTAATGGCAATGGTCTTAGGCAATGATGTAAGATGGTTAAGGGTGGTGGTGGTGGGGGCGGAGAAACAGAATGGCAAGGTGCTGGTTGTAGAGCGAATAAGAATCTAGATTTTTTTACTCTGAGATGGGAAGCCATCAGGGAATTCTAAAAAAGTTGGCATGATCTGACCTTCATTTTTAACAGATCTCTCTGGCTGCTATGTCAAGAAAAGAGTAAAAAGGATGTAGCAAGAATGGAGTAAGGAAGGAAACCAAGACACCTCTTGCATAACTAATAGCACACATAAGAGATAATGGTGACTTGGCCAGGACTGAAACTATAAAGTTGGTGAGAGGCAATCAGATTCTGGAGGATTTGCTGATGCACTGGATGTGCAGGTATGAAAGCAAGAGGGGAGTTAAGAATGGCAGCCAGCCTGTTGGCCCAACAACTGGAGAAAAGGATTGTCCTTTACTGAGGCGAAGACTGCAGGAGAAGCAGGCTGGGGTTGCAGAGCAGGCGCTAGGTTTGGATAGGTTATGTCTGATACACACCTTCCATGTGTGAAAAGACATCGGGGAGACAGCTGAGAGGAGAGGTCTTGGCTGAAGCTACAAATTTGAGAATCATCGATATATTTATTTTATTAGGGGGTACAGGATAATCATTCACTCATTCAGCCACCATTGAGTATCTGCTGTATGCTATCAAAACAACCAGTAGAATTAAATTTTTTCACTGGGAATTATAGGACAGATGATACTCATTTCATTATTCATCAATAAACACTCACGATGCTAGGTAAGCTCAGGGGTCTAGGGACAGAAAAAGCTGGATTAGAATCCTAGTTCTGCAGTTCTGTATAGACGTGGGTAATACAAGTTAAGAAAACATTCTAAGCTTTTTTATATGTATTAATTTAATATGTGCAACAATGATGTAGATATTATTACTCCTACATTACAGAAGAGAAAACGAACTTAGGATAAGCTTAGTGTGATGACCAAAAAAGTGAGCCCTAGAGCCTGGATTCATTGGGGCTGGCTGGACAGTTTCGATTCTGCAAGTTCCTAAATCTGCAAACTTGGAGGAGTTACTTGACGTCCCTGTGCTCAGGTTCTCAACAATGAAATGATGGCACCAGGATCTACTGCAGATGCTGCTCAGAAGATGAAGGCACAGTCACGCACAGTTCAAGGATCAAGCACAGTACCTAGCATATCATAAGAACTCACTATTAGCTAATTATATCAAGCCCATTTGTCTCTCAGAGATGTAAGAATTAGGAAAAAAAAAATTATTGCCTTCGAGCCCAGGCAATGATCATCACCTGCAACTTTTTCCTTCAACGTTCTAAGACATGTTATTTGAGTGTTTAGGTGACTTTCAGGCAGAGGGTTAAAGATGAGGAAGATGAGGAACTATATGCTCATCTTGAGGCATATAGTTAAGCCTAGGATTTACCAGAGGCAGCATTAAATGTCTTGTAATGAAGATCAGGGAACCTCTAACCGGTTCCTAAGTCATTACTTAGGCAGTGGAGCTGGTGATCTAACTCTTTTAGGTATTTCAGTGCCTCTGATGAAGTGGTACTTGCCCTCAAAGTATTTATTATCTGGGCTCTAGCGGAGGGTGAATTTTAAATACTGGGATCACGAGGTAACAGTAAGAACTCAACAAGGAATTATGCTAGAGTTTCTAGACCACAGGGGAGCGAGTATGGCACAGGCTACAAAAGCCTACCTACCTACCTGAAGGACTTCAGGATCTTATTTACTGAGCACAAGGCTTTAATTAAGTTATAGCCTTCGTGCGTTGGCAATCGTGTCTGTCCTCATTCTACTACGCCCTCAGTAAGCTACCAGATCTTAACCTGCACAACAGAAATGCCACTCATTGAAACAGTTATAACAGGAGAGGAAAGCAAGTTGATGGGATTTAAAGTGTTACAGGCCACTGAATCACTGACTACTTGGTGAGGGCATGTAGAGAAATGTCATTCTCAACACGGCTAGCACCGCGTAGCCACAGCAATGAAACAGTCTGGAAACATGAAGGCTGTTCATAAGGATTTTTAAAAACATCTTTGGATTTCCTTTGGAAACCTAATTCAGGAATAGGAATCTTCCATTAGTGATTTTCAGTTATATTTTTCTTACAGGTTTATTTCCCAGGGATACATATATACATATATATTTTTTAAGAGGCTCTTATCACTTGATACCATCTATCCCCTTATCTATTCACAGGTGCCATTAACTTTTTGAGATACACACAAAAACAAAAGATAGTGAAGAACTGGCATTCCCCTCAACTCTGGGGACTAACAAACACTACAAACTTTTACTTTGAAATATTTTTCTCAGCATTTCAAATACCCAAGTTGTGTTGAATGCCCATCAAACAAACATAAAAATAGGGTGGCGGTATCAACACAGTGCCAGCAAAAAAAAATTGGTGTATATTATGATTTGGATAATTCTCAGGACTCAGACAAGAGCATACGAATAAATCATTTAGAGAATTAGCTATGTTCCAGGCTTCATTAGTTCTAATTATCCCCCAAATATGCTCAGCAGAATGCACTTGGGTCAGCTGGGACTGACACACAATAGGGTAGGCAACTTATAAACTCCTCAAAGCACAGAAAGAGTTCATAAAACAACCGCTTGTGCATTTAGATTCATGTGATAACACCTCTTATTGCATAAGCCACCAGATGAAACAGATGGGGCCGCTCTACACTTTAGAATGTTTCTTTTGTAAAAATACTGGACTTCTTATTCTCCCTTCGAGACACAAACTGCAAGAAAGCCAAATCTGAGGCCAGCTCTCTGTGTTTGATTGCCTAGATGTCACAGCAATAGTAAATAATGTATTAATAAAATATCCTCATTTAGAGAAAAAAAAACTTGGCAAATAAAAATGTGAGCTCACACTCAGAGAAATTGAAGGCTTTAAAATAAATAACACATCACATAAAAAGGTGTGGTTTTTTTTAATGACTCTGCGCATTTTATCAAAATACTTAATATTGGTTACCTTTTCCTATTTCATCTTCTGGTTATGGTTTTCCAGCAATGTGTTCATTACTTAGAGAAAGCTTATTTATTCTACATTCAGCAATTCACTCTGGGTTATTATATATTCTAATTTAGGCATTGCTTTTGAAGAAAATACTAGAGTAGAACAGGTCCTGATTGGTGGAACTACTTTAGCTTAATAAATATTTTTTCTCATTGACTCTATTTTATTAAATATATCACTCTAAAAAAGCATTTGCCCCTGTTCATATCGAGTTATTTAGAAACTATTGTTATCAAAAATTATCACTGGGATCAATATGAAATTAGTGGATCAATATGAAAATTATTCCAATAACATTATAAGACTCTATGAACATGTTTATTTATATTAAATATATATCAGTTTTTCTGTGCATTGTTCAAACATATAGGAAACTTGTAGATTCCATCTGTAGACAAAAAAATGGTTGATAAAGCAAAACGATAAATACGCCAAAATATATAAAGCACACTGTATACCAAGTGGGGATTATTAGTTACGTATTTTGATAATGCTGTAAGAAACTTAAAGGATTTCAAGTGTTTGACAAAAAACTACATAAAAGCTGTGGAATACTTAGTGAACTTAATCTATCCACATATCTTAAGTGGATTAGCCTCTTTATATACCTAGCTGAGCAAAAATAGTAGATTCATTATAGTTAAATTCCATTTTGTTATGAATGTTCTGTGTACAGCCCATAACAACTTTTAGGAGAGAACTATTTATGCCTGTTAATTCTTACTCAAAACAATAACATAACTTATTATTGTAAGTCAAACCACGGAAAAAACAGCTAAAACTGGTAAGATACAATGAATTGGAAACACGTACTTAGGATTCCATAACATATGTTTAAACAAATATGATATTTGTTGGCATATAGCTCAGCAATTACCAACAGGGTTATGGAGGTGCCCCTCAAAAATGAGTATGACAAAGGCCTCTCCACTCTATATTCACCAATCTACTCTGGGAGTAATGATTTTAGGCAACACACTTGAAAAAAAATGATGTATGAGAATGGATCTTGAGTGGTGAGGTGACTTAAAATATGCTGTTGATGTAATGGCTGAAAGTCAGAGCATACTCAATTTGGTATCTTAGATACCGAATTTTAAAAAAGAACTTATTTCTGTTAAAGGAATAAGGCTATACAGAAGATACTAAAAGGTTAAAGTTTAATATTAATATTGGCTCAATATTAAGAAACGCTTTCTGGAGTGCCTGGCTGGCACAGTTTGCAAGAGCATGTGACTCCTGATCTCGGGGTCGTGAGTTCGGGCCCCACATTGGGTGTAGAGATTACTTAAATAAATAAAACTTTAAAAAAAAGAGAAGAGCTTTCTAACCATCAGAACTGTGTATAAGTGCGAGTAGCTCTCTGAGTAGATAATGAATTTCTCATCAGTAGATGTAAAAGTAGAGGCTGGATGACCATCCCTTTAGTAGTGTTCTAGGGAAGGTTCGGGCAATTAACGAAGAGGGCTGCATTATGTTCTCTTCTAAAGTTTTCTTCTTGCCCTGATAGAAAATATCGACTCATGGAGTAGAATTAGGTTCTTCCTCCCAGTTCTGATTGCATGATATATTTTAATAAAATGGTCATTGTAAATTCTAGTAAAATACAACTTAACAATAAGCATTAGTACTGATTAGTAATTGTACGTAGCGTTCTATAAATTAAAACATATAAAGATGGAGCATTCACAACATGAACAGAAATATCATTGATAAAAATTCTTAAATTGTGTTATCTATACTGAATAAAAAAAAGCACCTGGCATAAAAATAGCTTCTTGGAAACAACTGTATTTTAATTCATGATAACGGAGTTTTTAACGTGTCTTAAACTGAAAGACATACAATGCTGTGGCTTCTATAACCCACTGATGTCACAGAGAAAATCATATGTATAAGAATATATGGATATTTTATTCAAGTAATTTCTGAACTGTTTCTCTTCATCATTTTTATGAAGGTATATCCCATTAATCTTAGGTTTTATCAAGAAAGGTTTCTTTGGGTGAATTTTTCCAATTTGATGTTCATTAAACAGTACCTATGTTTTCTAAATAGTTTCTCCCTATGTGATAAATCAATACGTTATTACCATAAGATGAAAATTTGTAATATAAAAACTGCCTCACTATTTACTGAATTAAAAGCCTCCTAACAAAGTGCTTAATCTTTAAAACTCACCAAACAATCATATTCTTAATGTAAATGTAAGCCTGTAGTTTCTTTTCAGAATAGCACTTACTTATACCCCATCAGTAATTGCTAAAAATTACCTCCAGGTACCGACAGCACAGACATGCATACATGCCTTCGCACACACATGTGTACATCTACACGTCTGCAATATACAGTCTAGATGCTGCAGTGCTGAAAGCAGCTGCAGACAAACCTAGTTCTGCAATTACTTTTGTGACCCCTACTAACACACTTAACCTTTCTAAATCTCAGTCTCTATTTGCAAGTGGGAACTAATATTTGTTGTGAAGATTAAATGTGATCAAATACTCATTAAGTTTTGGTCCTCATTCCTTACCACCTGCGAGGTCTCAACTCACTGAAATATTTTAAGTATCAAGTGAAATAACACATATAAAAGTCTTTTGTAAACCTAAAAGAATGTTGCAATTGTATCATCTCATTTAATAGACAATTTATCCTCTGGATTACATAATGGTTAATAGTGATCATTATTATTATTTTTTTTTTTTGGGCGGGGGGGGGGAGTGGCAGAAGAAGCCAGAGAGAGAGAATCTGAAGCAGGCTCCATGCTCAGTGACAAATCCAAGGCGGAGCTCAATCTCAGGATCCTGAGATAATGACCTGACCTGAAATCAAGAGTCAAGAGTCAGATGCTTACCACTTAACTGAGTAAGCCACCCAGGTACCATTATTGTTTTGAATAATCCATGTAGGTGCATGTATCATAATATAATGACAAATTTCTATAGAACAAATGAGCAACTTGAAACAAAAGCTCAAGTTGGAAAATAGGGAAAACAATCATTAGCAATGATGATTCCCTAAATCGTTTTGGAATAATCCACAGATTTTTTTTTTTTTTTAAACCATTTATCTAGAACAGGCTGGGCCTATACACCCAGTGGGAGAACAGAGGCTTTACCACTCTTCACTCAGGTGAAGAGAAAGAAAGAATACATTTTTCCCTCAAAATTACACCAGCCTATTTTCTAGCCTAAGTAATTTGGATAATTCTCTCAATAATTCACACTACCTGAGTAATATGCAGAGTTTAAATACACATTCTGGTGCAGCTGTTAAGTATATTTTCCCTAGCGTTTCTCATTTAAGAATATTACAGCCTTCAAGGATAAAACAATGTCAATGATACCAAAATTGGAAAAAAATTTAAAAAGTGAGTCTGTTATTTGATATTGTTCTGATTTTTGTTTTTAAAGATACAGATATTGAAACTATCATAGCTGATAATTTCATTCTGACATGAGTTTAAAAGGTTAAGTTACTATCTGAAGAAAGGTAATCTGGTTGCCTTTCACGGCAGCCTGCAAGCTCTGCAATCTGCATAGAGAGGGGCATTTGTCATCATTAGCTGAGCTGTGACAGCTGGCACCCAGGGTGTCCCAGAATCAAGAAGTGGCAGAGAGACTCTCAGTTTAGGTTGCCATTAAGTGTAGTAGGTTTCTGGAGGATCAAGTATATTTTATGAAAAGCTTTGTGATGTAACTAACAGCAGTGAACATATTTGAATTTTTCTTAACATGGATAATACAATGATAGCACATAATTAGCAGGTTGCCTCTAGACAACAAGATGCCAGATTACAGTATGAATAAACATCTACTGCCTGCCACTTACAGAGGGAGAATCGTTTGCAGCACCCAAAGAGCTCCAGCACACCGGGTTTTTTTCAAGGTTGGATCAGGGTGATCAATGATTGAGTATACTCAAAGAAACAAACTGAAGATGGAGAGAATAGTTTTCAGTTGTATTTTAAATTTAGCTGTAAACAATGCACAATTTCTTAGGAATGAGCTCCACCGCACACACCCATTATAGTACCCATCCTTTTGATAACAACGAACATGAAAATTAAAATCATTCATCCAGATGCAATCCTCCAACTGTCTGAGGTGATTTAATTGGTTCTAAGTATTTAAAAATAATCCTCAGCCAAAGTTTAAATCAGAATCATTTGGGGGTTTTGACTACAAGTCTGAAACAGTTGTGATGAACACATCCGGAAAAGAATTTTTAAGGACTTTACAATTTTATACATGTTTATCTTGTTAGTGCAAAACCATATAGAGCAAAGGAAAGTTTAAGTTAAAAAAACAGGTTGATCGGATCTTTGGAAAAATAAGAATGCTACAACCCCTTTAAAAATCATCAATGTTTGCAAACATAATCAATAACACTAGGTTTTATATTATTATGTAAACTAGTTTTCCACAAATAAAACTAATTTTTGTGTTAATGTAAAATCTATGCAAATACATGCAGTCATTTATCAGGAAAGCTGACAAGCATTCCATATTGGAGGGGGAAATGGAACTGCCTCAAGAATAGAGGCAATTAATTATTTCTGTATTTTTTCTTCTTCTGTCTTGAGGCACAAAAGTTATCCATCCAGTTAAAACAGCAAATGAAATAAAGAGATTTTTTTTTTTTATTTAAACACATATGGCTTTTGCCTGCAATACTGATCACCACAAGGTCTACAGATGCCCGTGGCTAAATTGTACACTGGCAGATGTACACAGGGGAAAACTGTGCTAATGCAGCGTGGAGAGCAAAACAAATGAAGAACTGAATTTGCTAGTAAAAGAAAAAAAAAAAAAAAAGCAAAAACCCCCAAACCAAAAAAAAGAACCCCTAAAATTCTCCTCCAACCCCCAGTATATTTTGCAATTTGGTTACCAAACACAGGTTGGGATCACAAAAAATTTGACCATTGTCTGTTGCAGGAAAGTGGAAAGCAATTTTAAATACATGAAAGTGTTTTTATGTATACACATGCATATGTGTATATGCATATCCAATCTTGAACATGGGATATTACAACCTGGTGGCTCCAAGAATCCTATATTTAGTAGCCGTTTCCCTTTAACAGGTAAAATAAATGTATAGAGGCCAATTTGGTCTTTCATTTTTTGAAATACTGGTGTGTGTGTGTGTGTGTGTGTGTGTACAAGCACAGCTATTTTGCAAACCATAAAAAGAATATACTTTATAAAAATGGTTTAAGATTATTAAGAAAGCAATAACTTCTTTCTTAATAGGCCTGTAAGCATGCATAACATTAACATTTCTATTGTAATTGCCAAATAAAAATATAAAATAGAAAGCATTTAAATAATTTTATATTTTGAGGAAAGAAAAACAAGACTAGTTGTATTATTCCAAGTTGTAAAAAGGCAAAATACTTGAAAGAGCACCATGGTCAATGAATATGTCTGCTCTCCTACAATTGAAGCACTCTTTGTTTGGAGTATTTATAATCATCTAAATTTAAATGACAATGTATATTTATATAAAATTAGGATTAGAAGCATATGCTCCAAGAACGTGTATATGTTAATTAATATTAGCTCTAATAAACTCCTTGGCCTTGTCCCCCACCACTCAAAGGGAGGATTAATTTACTGAACACGTAAAGTACAATGTAATTTAAATACTGAAAGGAGATTCATTTCTCCAGTGACATAAAACTAGTAACATAATCAATATACCTCAAATGTTGCTAATTTCTATGAGGAATCCCAGTTCCTTAATATGTATTTTGATGTGCAAATATAAACTGTATTCGTAAGTCTAATACACACATTCATGCTAGTGTAATAAACATTAGTGGTTCCTTTGAAAAATTAATCTTTTACCAAGCATTAAGGTGACATATATTACATTTAAACAACTTTTATGTAAAACAAAAATTGTGAACCTATTGCTTGTCTATCTGAAATATCATTTCATACTCTGCCTTTATATCAGTGCTATTGGATTAAAACTAGTCTTAAATTAGAAGCAAGATGAAATAATAAATTCTAGAGGAATAAATAAAGATTTACCATCTAAAGATTTTTTTGACATAAAACATCCAAATGCTTATAAATGAATCTTAAAATTTATGGATTAAAAAGTAAAACCGGGGCAAGGGGAAACTTTTCTGGCAATGGAAATGTTCTATGTCTGTGCCAGACGCTATATGACTGTATATATATATTTGTTAAAATTCAGAGAATGGCACATTCATTTGGGGAAAAAAACATAGAACAGATAGTACTGTACACAAAATACATATCAATAAACCTGACTTAAATAATAAAAACATAGATTTCACATAAAGATAAAATAAAGCTATACTTTCTATTTCATTGGCTTCACAATTATTATTAGAAAGAGTTCTGTCTTGCAAACTCTTGATGCTCTTCATGCTTTTGATCTAGATGTGTAGATAGACTGAAAAAACACATAGATGAAAAAGTATTAACTACTCATTAGTACTTTGACTTGATATTTTTGACAAATCATGGAAAATCAGGCTTTTTAGAAATAATATGCATTTGTATACTAAAATGTATATGATTAGAATAGTGGAAATAATCCTACATAAGTGGAAATGAAATCATTATTTAGATGGTGTATTCTCAGATGTTTATAATCTCTATATCTATATGTAAAACTATAAAGGAAATTCCTATTCATAAACCAATTACCTTCTTTTTCTATAAAGCATTTATTTTGTTACATAAAATATATATGATAAGAAGTAATAGCTTTTCATTTAATGTAATTATTCTCTTAAATTATTACTCCAGTTGCCGATCATTAAAAAAAAAAAAAAAACTTCGTTTAGAGGAATTGCTTTGTTCATTAAAAAGTAAGCTTCCGAACTGTAAATTAGACATAGAAAAGATTAGACATGCAATCGCTGAATGTTGATTATCTACATACCATACTCTAGTCTCAAGGTCATGTTGAATATTTTCAGTGGCTTAATCACATACAGTATGGAACAGTAATGAGAACTGTGCAGTCCTGGATGACCCACTACAGATGTACAGATTAAGACACTAATTGCATCTGAGTCCATTGTTTTCTTTAAGTGCAATAAAACTGTAATGTGCCAATAGTACTAAGGCCGTGGTCACATACACAAATGTCTGTGAATCCGCGTGATTTAGGGGTTAAGGAATACCTGGTTTTCATATATTCATTAAGAAAAGAATCGCGTGAGCCCATTTATCTTGTCAAAAAATTTCTATAATATCCAAATGAAAAAGAGAGGCTGAAATCTAACAAAATGAATCTGAATTTTCTACATCATAAAGATGACAGTGACTTTCTGACAGGTCCGTGAGGAACTGGAATATTGGAATCAATACTTTCTCCCTAACACTCGGTAAAAAAATGACCCTAAAATCCTTAAATTTCTGTAAAGAGTTAGAGATCACAGTCTATTTTGAATAAGAAAATTTTTTGGTTGATAGCCTTCCCCTCAAATTCTTAAGTTTACAGATGCAACATTTAAAACATCTTACACCTCCATGTACACATTCAAATGAAGTGGGGAAATGGAGACGATTATGTAAATAACCCAGGCTTTCGATTTCTTTTTCTCCCCAAAGCAACGCTTTGGCCTGAATTACCCAGAATCACTACAGATCTGCAAATCCGGCAGTGGTCACAATTCTTTTAAAGTACTCTTCGAACTTCCATCTTTAATCTCAAAGTTACTTTCTTTCCAACAATAACAAATTTACTGTGGTGGTGGTGGGGGAAGTAGTCCCCACAACAAATGTTGACTAGAGGACCTATATGGGGGGGGGGGGGGGGGGTGGGGGGGGGGGGGGGGTGGGGTGTTGAGCAAAACTGAGGCTGCAGCCCTGATCATTCAGGTGAAGAATTAAGGAAATAATGTTTTGAAGAACTTCAATTATCAGGGTGCTCCAGCTGAAACAGCAAAACAAGGCCTAAACTGTGTCAACAGTGACCTCAATTCTCTGCTTTTTTTTGTCAAAAACCTGATATTAAAATATAAAATAATTGTTTTTAAGAAATCACTGAAACTTTTGAAGCTCTCAAGCTATTTTGTTTCAAGTATTCTTATACAAGGAGTTACAACTGGAAGAAAGGTAGAGATGCCATCAAATTAGATTACCAGAAAAACTCCCTCTATTTCACTTTATTTAATGTGACACATAAAGAAAACCCTGCACAAATATCTGTCTTTAATTTCTCTAGTGTAAAAAAAGAAATATATTGTGTCTGGCAGAATGAAGCAGATGAAATAGCCTGGGTGCATTTACAAAACGAAGTGGGGGAGGCAGAAATCAGATGCGCACAATGAGCCTTCAAAGCCACTCCAGCAGTAGGGATAAATAATTTAATAAACTCAACTTCATATTCTTTTTATCTCCCCAGTGTAATAAGCACATATTAAAAAAATAAAACTTTAAGTTCATGAATACTTGTGAATAGAAGAGCAGCCAGCAAATATGAAAAAACACAAAACAATATCTATGTGAGCATTTAACATGTATATGCATATTCCCTAACAGATACATTTTTCCAGAGGAAATGGCTTAAATTTATGAACATGTAATTCAAATTTAAACTAGTTTTTTTAAAAAAAACACAGAAACCTTGCATTGCTACACTTCTCAACATAATAGTTTTTCTTTAAACCTAATAAGGTGACTATTTATGCATTACATTGTGTATCCCATGTAAATTAAGTAGGTTTACAGAAGAGGGGGAATAAGTTACTTGGGCAACAGTACTTGAGGAAAAAATTATTTTGCCATTATTATTTTGAATGTTTTGAAATGTTAAGGATCACAACATTTAATAGTATTATATTCATTAATGCTACTACATTTATGATAATGGTGTGTTTGTGACTTTTTGGGATTCTTTTCCTAAATGGTGCATTTTTAAATCAACGTTGCCTAGTAACCTAAGTAAATGAAATGAAAAAGTCAAGTTAGTTGGACCTTAAAATCTCAAATATCATTCAAATGTAAGCAGCTCAAACTATCATTAAATCATGAGATTCTTGGCTTTTTTCTTCGATTAGGTCAGTTTTCTTCAATTATCATTCTATTATTAGCTCATGTCAAAGATGCCTGCACAGCATACCACTGAAAACAATTAAGCATTTATATCCTAAAGCATGGGACACACACAAGCTTTTATCCAAGTACCAAGATGATATTTATAGTAAGAAAATAATATAAGTAAGACTGGAATCATTGGAGTTGTTTTATAACTTCCCAATTAAGTAAATAAATTGATGTTAAGCTATCTCCAGGTAGTACATCATCCTGTGAAATAACCAGTTCAATAGGTCAAATGATGTTTCAAAGGAAATTTGAAACTATCACAAAACTATCTCCGGAGCCCAGATGAAAAACGGCCGAATTACATAAAAATACACTATATATATTAAATTCCTCTCCATAGGTCATTTCAATTAAAAAAAAAAATTAAGGGACGGAAAAACACCGTCCTCCAATAGTTTAACCTTCCCTTCCACAATGAGAGGTGTCCAAGATCACCGAAAGGATTCGGCTACAGAAGGCAATTCATTTCACGTGTTCAGTGTAATAGAAAATCACTGTGTTGCAGCACCAAGGAGCACTTGCACTCGGGTAGTATTCCGGGGCGCCGGGTCACCTCGTGGTCCAGCGGGCGGGGAATCCTGTGTTATGTAAATCACTGTCAGCTCCCAGCGCCGAGGGCGCCGGCGGAGGCGGCCGCAGAGCGCGGGGCCGGTGTCCCTGAAACAGAAGGACTTCACTTCCCTGGAACGTTCTAGGACTCACGAGTTTCTTGGCCCTTTTCTCACCATCCATTTTTCTTCTTCAAAGTGCAAATCGTCAGTGAAAAGGCCCTGGTTACACCAATTAGCTTGCACAGAGTGCTCCGGTGTTTAGCTTCGCCTTAACCCAATTAAGCCGCACAGCGAGCCCCGACGACGCGCCACCTGCGCGCAGCCCCGGCGAGGCCCGCCCGCGCCCCTCGCGCCCGTCCCGGCCTCCGCGCCCCGGGCTTCCCGCAGGGGCCCCAGCGGCCGAGGGCCGAGGGCCGAGGGCCGAGGGCCTGGCGGAGCCTCTCTGCTCCGACGCCGAGGGAGGGCGCGCCGGGCGCAGGGCGGGCGGCCGCGGAGCGGGAAGCCGGCGGGCGGGGGCCGGGGCCTGCAGCACAGGGGGGACCCTGAGGACCCCGAGGACCCCGAGGACGGTAGGGAGTAACGCGCACACAACGGGGGGGAAAACCAGCCAACCACCAGCACCTCCCCCCCCCCCCCCCCCGGGGCCGGAGAGGGGTAAGAAGCTGGCCCGGGAGCGCGCAGCGGCGGCGCGAGGGAGAGCGGGCGGGCGCCGGGTGCGGGCCGGAGAGGGCTTTTTCCCCAGGGGCCCGCACGTCTTCGCCTTCTGGGCCGCGCGGGCTCTCCGCCTCGGATTTGCCTCTTCTTCCTCTTCCAGCTGCCAAAAGGTAGCAGTGCGTTCACCCGCAAAGCCTGCAAAACGGGGAGGGGTTTGTTCGGGTGTTCCCAGTCCCTGCTCCTAGGGGAATGGAAGGCTCCTGGGGAATAGAGGAGATGATGCCCTGAGCCCCAAATCTAATGTACTATTTTAAGCTAAATCAGAATCCATCACTCTTGGATAAGGAGAAAGTAAATAATATGTGGCTCTGGGATGCTCGTACCTGTGCAAAATTAATTAATTAATTAATCGAAAGCTGGAGAAAAAAATGTGGGAGCCCTGAACAAGATCTTGTTGAAAGTGGCTCCGAAAGAAAATGCCTACAGACCCTGTTAGTAGGAGTTACAAAATTTTGCTGGAAATACTCTTAATTTTAAAGACATGGCATCTAAATTTAAGGTAGGCAAGAAAAATCTGCCTAGGTTTTAAAACCACTACGTAATCCCTAAATGGTATTTATTTCCTTTCCTGTGCATTAAGGACACAATTGGTATCACGGGGGGGGGGGGGGGGGGGGCGGGAAACCCAAACCAAAAACATGTTCTATGGAAATCCATTTCCCCCTCCCGTTTCAAGGTTCCAAAATGTAGAAATGTTGATTTCTTTCAAAGTCTTCCAAAATGATACTTAAATTTAAAAAGCCTGGATGACTGCAAATTAGTTTTCTTTCAAAATCTTACCTGATTTTTCCCTCAACCAAATCACATGAAATCATATACGATTGAAAGTCTACTGTCAGGTCACCACTAAGGATACTTGAGAAAGAGGTATATCCTTAATCATACATCAATAAGCAAGCCAGAAACCCTAAACCTGAACATTTTCAGAACAGTTATCTGCCAGTAGGTCTCATCTCTAGGATCTTGCCTTGATTTCACATATGAAAATACAGCTCACTATGAACTCATATTGTAATCATCTCTCCATCACAAAGATAAGTTATTTTTAAAATATTTCTACAATGGGTACAAAACTTACTGTCCTGATTATGTTGGGCAAAACTATCAAAGTACAAAGAGGGCTGCAGTTGGGGAGAGGGGGGAGTAACACTAAACATTTTTTAAACATCCTAACTTAAACTGGAGTAGACAACATCTAACAAAGCAATAATTTCCAGATTCCTTTCAACAACTGCAAATGAGGGGGAGGAAAAAGAGATAAAACACGGCGTAATGTAAAAAAGAAAAAAAAATCCAAACCCATGCTAACATATACAAACATCCCCCAAATTACACAGGCACCGGTCCACCTAAAGCCAACTTGCAGATACATGAAAGAGCAAACTTTCAACCTGCGTTTAAAAAGACCTCAAGGATTAACAGACATTAATTATCTTCCTCTAAACGCAAGTTACTGCCTTTTGTCTTAGAAGACCCCATCTAGTTCACTAATTGATGGATGACCATTAATACACCTGTATTTGCATTTCCGCGGTCAAAAGACAAGCAGGGTTTTCAACACAGAAGAGAACCGCTTTGCCAAGTCTTTTCAAAACGTCAATATGCTTCAATTAATACCAAAGCTGAGAGATTCCTCTTGATTTCCAAAACTGTCTAGGTGGCCTGGGTGGTTTTCTGCCGGCAGCAGCCTCCTACCTTTAGTTTGTGTGCCTACATCCACGAGGGGGGATTAATTAGCCGGGCTGGAGCTGAAGGAGGCTGTCGTGACGAGCCCAGTGGCGATTGGCCGCCAGCCTGCCTGGCCCTGCCTTTATAATTTCCACACGAGTGCATCTGGGCTCTTAGACAAACCAACAGCAGCAGCTTCTGACATATACACACGCACACTCACCCCCGACACACTCAGCACACTTTTCCTCCATCTGATTAACAGTCCAGCATACACAATGATTACGGGAAAGCGTAAATAAATACGGAAAGGGTTGATTATTTTGACTACTGGAAGAGCTTTGCTGGGTCTCAGCGCAACTTTTGTTTTCATTACTGAGAAGGTGATCTCTCCCAGCGTTTCTCTCACACAAGGATTCTTTAAAAGAGGAAGAAAGAGCGAGAGAGGGGGGAGGACGATCTTTCACTTTAAGACCGTCTGGGCTCAAAGATACAAGGAAGGGGAGCGCGGCGGCTGGGAGCCCAGCGCTGCCACACGTCGGAGAGCCTTTCCCTACATCTCTGAGCGCGGCGGCCCGTTTCTCCACCGAAGTTGGCTCCAGCTCTAGCAGCCGCATTGGATCCCACAGCTTACTGCGAGACTCCGGTGTACAATCCGGATCTCTGCCCCAACATGATCGCGGCCCAGGCCAAGCTGGTGTACCATCTGAATAAATACTACAATGAAAAATGCCAAGCCAGGAAAGCTGCCATTGCGAAAACTATCCGGGAAGTCTGCAAAGTAGTTTCCGACGTGCTTAAAGAAGTGGAAGTGCAGGAGCCCCGGTTCATCAGCTCCCTCAACGAGATGGACAATCGCTACGAGGGCCTCGAGGTCATCTCCCCCACCGAATTTGAGGTGGTGCTTTACCTGAACCAAATGGGGGTGTTCAACTTTGTGGACGACGGCTCGCTGCCCGGCTGTGCCGTGCTGAAGCTGAGCGACGGGCGCAAGAGGAGCATGTCCCTCTGGGTGGAATTCATTACCGCCTCCGGCTACCTCTCGGCGCGCAAAATCCGGTCCAGGTTTCAGACGCTGGTGGCTCAAGCCGTAGACAAATGTAGCTACAGGGATGTGGTAAAGATGGTGGCGGACACCAGCGAAGTGAAACTGCGAATCCGAGATAGGTACGTGGTGCAGATCACCCCGGCTTTTAAATGTACGGGGATCTGGCCGAGGAGTGCTGCCCACTGGCCTCTCCCCCACATCCCCTGGCCGGGACCCAACCGGGTGGCAGAGGTCAAGGCAGAAGGGTTCAATCTCTTGTCCAAGGAGTGCCACTCCCTGGCCGGCAAACAGAGCTCGGCCGAGAGCGACGCCTGGGTGCTGCAGTTCGCCGAAGCAGAGAACAGACTGCAGATGGGGGGCTGCCGGAAGAAATGCCTCTCCATCCTCAAAACCTTAAGGGATCGCCACCTTGAACTGCCAGGCCAGCCCCTGAACAATTACCACATGAAGACTCTGGTTTCCTACGAGTGTGAAAAGCACCCCCGGGAGTCGGACTGGGACGAGTCTTGCCTGGGTGATCGGCTTAACGGGATTTTGCTGCAACTTATCTCCTGCCTGCAGTGCCGGCGGTGTCCTCACTACTTCCTACCGAACCTAGATCTGTTTCAAGGCAAACCTCATTCGGCTCTGGAGAATGCTGCCAAACAAACGTGGCGACTGGCAAGAGAGATCCTGACCAACCCGAAAAGTTTGGAAAAACTTTAGAGGATGATTTAATCAAAAGCCGAAATGTGATCACTCCTCTCAAAGACCTAATTCAGTGTACACTTCCTGTTGGATTCCTATCTACTATTCCACTTGTCAGTGCAAACAACGTCTTCCTTAAAAAGGAGTAACAGTACAATGTTTAGGCATCATCTCACCCACCCCTCCAAGGGGAGAGAGAAAGAAGTAGGGAAAGAGGATGGAGAGAAAAAAAAAAAAAACAAACAAAAAACCACCCCAAACCCACAAGTATTACAAGACTTCTTTGCGACGGATTTCACATCTCCCTTGAAAAGTACACCGTAATATCCGGAAAACAACCCGGCTGTAATGCAAGACCACAGCGAACACTCTGCCTGAGTATCAATGGATTATAGCAATCCTGGTGATTTAGGTGCATCTGTCTGTGAGTAAACACGATTTGGATATACCATCTGAAGGAATGTGTAATGTATATTTTGATCTGTAACAAATATTGTGATCTCACATTGTCTTTGAAAGTGTGGATGTTGGTGTTTTGTGATTTGGTGAACAGAAGTTAAATTGCCGTTTTTTGGATACTTCCAGACGTTTTCCACTAACAAAGATATACCATTTAAAGGTAGCTTTCCTCCTGGTACTTTTACCTGTCTTTGAAAGTGTCTGAACTTTAAAAAGTTTACATTTTGTTTCGAATATAATGCTTGTTCTATTTCTAACATTCCATAAATATACTTGAAATGTTATTTAAATATATTCAAAGAAATCTGAATTCAGCTTATATAATAACGCTTGAATACCTGAATTATATATTTGAAAAATGCACTTGAAATACACTGGATAACTACTTTTGTGATTTAGATTTTAATTTCTGTTGCTGGTTTTTATTTAATTAGAAGCTAATAAATGAAGTAAAATATAAGTTGTCGTGTCTCACTTTAAATTGTTTTCCTATCAAAAGATGGAATGCTCCGAACCCACTTGAGTATTTTAAACATTTTGAGGAGTGTGCTAATGAAATTATTAAAAACAAAACCCCACCATACTGCAGAAAACTCTTTGTACAGCTACAGAAGATAATGGTCTACTTATGAGACTCTTTCTTTTGACAACAGACACATTGAAATCTACCCTTGAAAGCTTACTCTGCTGGATTAGTAGTTCTGTAGCATTTCTGATAACATAAGGCAAAAATATGTCATGAAGGTAAAGACTGAGAGAAAGTGAACTTACAGTCATAGTGGAAGTTTCAAAGTTTGTGTAACTATGCTGATCAAATAAAGATTATTTCTGACCATTCTATGTCAAATCTTATTTAATGCAGTAAGTGTTCCCTCAGCTGAGTAAGTTCATCAGAAATCCGAAATTTCTTTTTACTTCACAGGGCAAGCTAATGATAAAAGCATCAAGACAAACTTTCAATTATTTAAAAAGCAAATACACTACATTCAGATTCATTTTAAACACTGCATCCTTTGGGAGCAAGAAGTGCAAGAAGTCCTATGACTGTCCTTCCAAGCATTTTAATAGTCAACAAGTGCTGAAAGTGCTAATCACCTATAGGCCTTAAGGTAGATAGTTAATTCAGGCGGGGATAGATTTTAGAATTTCAGTTCTTCTTCTACAAATAGTGTTTTATAATACTTTATATAAAAATTACACCTAAATAATAAAGTTCTGGATCTGTGGGCGCATTTGTCTTTGACTGTTTTCGAATAATTGCTTCTGAGCAATACTGCAAAGAAAGATCTTTGTAAACTGATGCTTGAACGTCTAGCATGGCACTGGATTCTTAACCTCAGGAAAAAAGTTTACAAACTGCACAGTGACATAAAAGTTAAAACAACAACCAGACCGATTTTGAAAGAAAGTGCAGAGGTGGTGTTGCGCTGTCCTAATACCAGATCTTAAGAATCTACACAGTAAGATATCATAAACAAATAAATATTTGTGTATTTCGAATTGTCCAAATTTGTATTTTTCTGGCATTATACCCACAGAAGAACACAAAACATCTGATTGCTAGTATATACTACCTATATACATTTTAAATCAATGCTTCTCAGAGGATCAGTTTCTCTTACTCTTGAATGCACATGTAAAACTCATTCTTACTTCAGGAGATGAGAAAACGCATGTCATAACAGAGACGAATTTATATTTAAAATGCCCCCACCCCAGTTTCCTTACAACTTTTCAATGAATGGTAATTCACATTGCAATGTACACTTTTGGAAACTGAAAGTCATCTTAAGATATTTCAGAAGACCCCTCCCAGTCTTCCCAGGGAGCCTGGGATGCTGCACTCCAGAGACTTTGGAACAATTGGCTTACCTACCAAATCTACTCAAGTGCACACAGAGGCACTCAGGGAGAGACTGTTAAAATGTGCACGCTCTGGTAACACAGGACTTAGAATCATTAATATATTTCCTCGGCCCCGCAAGGTAGGGCATGTGTCATTTCATTCATTTCATTTCCTATGACAAAAATGGAAATGTGCTCCCCTCCCCCGCTGTCATTTAAAACCAGGCAAAATTGAAAACCACTTCCTGCCACAAAAGCCACTAGTACTGTATATGAATTACTCTAACTCACTTTCGTGTCGATCTTCTTGAAGGCAGGATCATCCTCATCTACCTCGAAGTAGATTTCTGTCGTGGTGATGGAGAGAGTCCCCTTGGCCACCACCACAGGAGCGATGAGCTGGGCTGGGGTACTGAGAACCACTGGGCCTGGAAGGCAAGGGCACCGGAGTCAGGCTCAGTCCCTGTGGCCCTCTCCCGCTCCCTCCCCAAAGGTGCCGCAGGTCTTTATTTTTACAGACGCGCTACGAAGTGGAGCCCGTGGACTGCGGCCGGCTTCCTTCGCGGGAGGGAGGGTCGGCTGAGCTCCGGCACCTTGTCTTGTAGCGACAGTAGAGGCCCCGAGAGGTCAGAATACCCGATGAGTGACCCTCAGCGAGGCGGTCTGTAACCCCCGCCTACAAATCCTGCAAATGCCCCGATTCTCCCTTGGAGCAGCACCGGCTTCCGGGAGAGCCTACTGCCCCCGAGACCGGCTCCCGGGGAGGGCCGAGCGCCTCGGCAGCGGCGGACCCACGGGCGGGCGGGCGGCGGGCGGCGGGCGGCGGGCGCGGGCGGCGGGCGGCGGGCGCGACCCGACGCGTGGGGGTCCGAACCCGTGAATTGCGCGGTGCTAACGGGTCTGCGCTTTGCGTCAGGCCGATACACGCCGCAGCCACGCACACGAGGATATTAAAGACGTGTCTTAGGTAGAAAAGAACAGAAATCGTAGCAGTGATTGTTTTCACCGCGAATCCGTCAAACGTGACGAAATTGTTAGACGCTTGAACAAGACGGCTCTCAGGAAAGCGTCCGAAAAGTACCATCTCTCAACTTTTGAAACTAGAGAGACTAATCTTCGGTAAAAGATCTTTAGAAAGTGTGCGTCCTGAGGTGCTTACTTCGGATTCCCTCGATTTGAGCTAATGTCGAAAATCCCGCATTAAAATCACATCAGCTCAAAGGGGATCGCTTAACTGGCCCTTTTAGGGTCCCCGACGCGGGGGCGTTCTTTGCTATTCTGTACAGTACAGACAGGGAAATCAGGAATTTATTCCTTTTCTTTCTCAGTTTTCTTTCCTTCTCTGTGCGGTAGCGGGGCGCACCGAGCTCCCCTCCGACTCCGCCCCGCCCAGAGGTCAGGGAGTCCCCGGAGTCCCAGCAGCCGCAGCATAAAGGGCGATTAAAAGGCGGGTCCGTCGCGGCCGCTCGGGCTCAGGCCCCTGGCGCGGCTCCGGGCGGCGACACCGGCTCGCACCGGCTCGCACCGCCACCGCCACCGCCGCCGCCACCGCCACGGCCGCCGCCAGCAGGCCGGGCCCGGCCGGGCGCGCGGGGGCTGCGGAGCCGCTCAGGTTTCGGGGGAGCAGCCGCCGCCCCCGCCCCCGCCCCCGCCCCCGCCGCCGCCGCCGCCGCCGCCGCCGCGGTCCTGCGCCAGGCACCAGGCCCGGCCTTGCCGCCGCGGGAGGCACGCGCAGCCACGGCCGCTCCTGTCGCGCCTCACGGGGCGGGCGGGGAGCAAACGGCGTCGGCGTCGGCGTCGGCCTTCCCCGCGCCGCTGACCGCCGGGTCGGGCCGCGCCGAGCCCGTTCTCTTACAGGGGTCCCCGCTCCGCGCCCCCGGGGCCCGCGCCGGCCGGTGGGGGGGCGGGGGGCGGGGCGCGGACTCGGGCCCGGGGTCTCCGCGGCGGCACCGGGCGCGTCTCGCCCGCACGAGGGTTTTCTTTCCAAAGGGCGAGGCGGTCGATCTGAAGCGCCACTTTAAGGGCTCATCAATCTTAATCTAGGTCGCTCAAGTAATTATGCCCGAATCTCTTGTACGATTACAAGTGGATTTGGGTTTCTATTCCCCAGGCCCTCCTTTGTGTTTATTGGAGGGTCTGTGCGCGCCGCGCGGCGCCTCCCTCCCGCCCCCCGCCCGCCCCCCGCCCGCCTCCGGCCGCGGCCTGGGCCTGCGCCTGGGCCTCCGCGCCCTCCTCCGAGGCCCCCGGCGCTCGGCCGGTTCGAGCCGCTCCCTTAACCCTTCCGCCGCCGGGACGCTCCCCCGGACGCCGCTTCTGTTTCCCTCCTGGAGACCTCGGGGTTTGCTCTCGGCCGGGGCAAGGGAGGAGGAAGGCGCCGGGTCCGACCCCGAGAACGGCGTCGTCGGGCCTCGCTGAAGCCTCAGAGGGCGTCGTTCCGCCCACGGGCGGCCGCTGGTTTCTGGTCTAGTAGAAGCTTCTGGCATCGGGAGACGAAGAATGGTCAAGAACACTGAAGATGGCGAACTACTCCTCTCTCTTCAAGAGTGATTCAACACATCCAATTAAATTGGGGGCGAAATGGGCAAAAAACCCCACGAAACACATGACCGAAACCATACACACTGCTTTACTGAAATGCACGAACGCATTAAGTGCACACGCATCGCCTCCACCTAATTCTCTGCGTTTTGAAAGGAGGCTGCGCTTCCCTCTGCGTGTACTCCCACCTTACTCTACTGAACTGAGATTTCCTGGGGGTTTTAAGAGGGCTTCGAACTGGTCCTCCTTTAAGAAAGTCGGGCCATGCAATGTTCAGCCTTCATCGTGAGTCATTTTTACCCCTGTCCTTTGGAAATCTCCAATTACAACTTCCAATTCCATAGCATGTTTAAGGAGCACCGAGTCTTTTTGTTGTGGCCTTCAGGGAGGAAACCAGCCGCAGAGAGAAGACGGAGTTAATCCACTACAGCAATAGAGAGAGGGGATTATGTTTTAATCCCCTTTGGGGGAGCCTCTGGATTTTAGGGATCTAATATTAAAATGTTTACATAAGGCACCGTCACAAACCAGCAGATCTCCCATGGAAGGTCTTGTTAATTGAAAGCCTGGGATCCCTTTCCCAATAAAAATAGCTGAAAAAGGGCAGAGTCATCTCTGAGGCTTGAGAGACAGCGATCTAGCAGATTCGCTTCTAGAAGATAACTGGGTACAAATTTAACCTCCCAATTCTGCTTGATGTAGTGAGTTCCCGACTGAACGTAGGTATATCTATTTCAACCACTACCCGAGCAAGGTAGTGAATAAAAGGATACATTATAATAATGTTCTCAGCACAGACTGAAGTAAAGTGATGGCTACTGAAGGCCACTTAAATAAATGGATGGGACAAAACCTCCTTCCCTGTGTTGATGCAGACAATAGTCTTTAACATTCCACGGTGCAAAGTGGTAATTAAAGGAACAATAAGCTTTATTTACTCCTAGAATTGGCAACATAATGTTTCAGAAATATTGATCCCTTACTATTTTTGAAAGGACAGGGATATTACTTGACATTAATTTAAATGCTAATTTAAAATCTGAACTAGAACAAAGATCACCCAAGCATAAGGGAAAGAATCTTCAAGTGAATGAACTCTTTAGGGTACCAGCATCTTTAATCAGTTGAGATGGTAAACCTAGAGTCGAAAACACATATGTTATATATTTGAAAAAGGGAACTATTCATCAGATATATTTTAAAAGTAGAATGTTAAAAAATACTTGTGGGTTTGGATGATTCTACTGAAAACAAAATTCCAAGTCTGGAAGTCTTACTAATATATCAACTTTTTAATAGAGCTTTACAGTTTACAAGGTTCTTTAACAACATTTTTACCTAACTACTAGTTCAATATTCACAGTTTTGGGGGGTAAGGATACTCTCCTGTCAAAGACCACCAGAAACACATCTGTAGCTGAAGAAGCTGGGTTTACTGCTCATTGCAATGACAGAGACACCGGCAACCTAGTAAGAGTGTCAAGAAGGACTTCTGTAGGATCTGGGCTTTGGCTAAGTGATTCTGGGAAGGGTTCAAGGCATACGACTTTGCTCTGGATTGGGCTCTGTCAGGAAGCAGGGATAATTCTGTGATTATGGGTCTTAATAAATCTTATTTAGAGGGAAGGAGGACCAGATCTAGGCTAAAGCTGTAATTAGCATAGAAGCAGTAGTCCCTCATGGGGGGAAAGAGGGGATGTTTGGTATTTAGGTGGTATGCAGGACGACCTTGCTTTTGTTTATGCTTCCACTAAATTATGAAGCTGTTTTTTTGCCTCACATCATCCTGAGACCCTGCTTGATTCTGGTATTCTGTGAGGTTCTTTATGACCAAGGGAACACCAGGGCCTAGCTGTGAACTTCAGGCTAGCTCCTGACAATACAGAGCTTCCTTTTAAGGGTCAGGCAAGTTTCCAGAGGTCAAGGACTGCTTTTCTTTTTCTCACATACAGAAATTAGTCATTTTTGGGGGGGTGTCAATAGATTCTAGGTATTAACAGGAGATTATAGCAATTAAATTTTCAAATAAGGCTAAGATTCTGAGTTTCAATATAAAGTTCAACAAAGAAAATACATGGAGAAAGAGTTGAAGTTTAATTAAAATTGGCATTATATAATTATTTGATGAATTTCAGTTGGCCAAACTTGTATGTGGTGTACATGTACAATGTATTATAGAATTACTTAAATGCTTTCTAAGCTTAGTTTAGTAGGAATAAGAGTTTTATTAACTATACAGATTTTCTTCAACCTCAATTACTTTGAAACCACATGTTCAATTTGCTTTAGGAACACTTTAATGTGATAAAAGACAATTATTTGGGGATAAGAAACACTGATTACTTTTTATAAAATTATTCAACTTAAAATCCTGACATTGTTTCAAAGAAATAGAACTAATCTGAAATTCTTTGTATTTAGTCCAAAAGGATATCATTCCAAAAAAATTTTTAAACAAAAACATAAAAAAGAAATCATTCTTAAAATTATTTCTATACTCTGATACAATTTGTAGGAAAATGACTCATAGCACGAGTGACTGAACATATGTAAAATATTTGCCTGCATTGGATGGATGTCTATTATTTTTAAGTATGGCAATATCAATTTAAAGAAAACATTTTGGGGGGCCTGGGTGGCTCAGTCCACTAAGCATCTGTCTTTGGCTCAGGTCATGATCCCAGGGTCCTGGGATGGAGCCCCACTGAGCAGGGAACATGCTTCTCCCTCTCCCTCTGATCCTTCCCTTGCCTGTGCTCTTGCTCTTGCTCCTGCTCTCTCGCAAATAAATAAATAAATAAATAAATAAATAAATAAATAAATAAATAAATAAATAGTTAAAAAATAAACATTTGTCCCATAGAATTAAAAGAATAACATGCTTTAATTTCAAAACAACTTAAACTAATGAAGAATATAAGAAAGTTGAAACCTGTTTTGAAATCTTAGGGAAACTTTTGGCATGAAAAAAATGGAGGTGTTTGTGTGTTTGCCTGGGGGAGAGGGAATTGGTGGAAATGCTGCAGAAGATCTGAGATTTCTATTATCCAGAATAGTTCCCTGGGTTTCAGGCATTTGAAATGCCCCAAGAAAAAAGAAAGTATAGTAACAAAATCTCTAGACAATGACTCTTTCATGTACAGAAAATATTGATAGTGGTCCAAATATACCACCAAAATAATAATCCTTTGAAGTTTTCAAAAACTTGAATGAAAGTAGTTTATGCTTGAGTTTATGCTGTTTATGCTTGAGTCAAAAAATACAACATGAACCACTAACAGAATACGTATCTCAAGAATTATGAATTTAACTTCCAGCATTATTCCCTCACTCCCTAACACACAATCTGTTACAAACCCAAATTTTATACAAAGCTCATGATCTATCTTTAGACTGAGATGGACAATAACCACTCATCCCCATAGTGCACTGATTTCCTTAGATTATTACTGTACAAAATGAGACATATGTTTAAGAACCACATCAGTGTTTTCAGAGCTGAGTAAATCTACTTCTGGTAAAACTCAACAGAGTCTGAAACAGAAACAGAAGGAATAGAGCCTTCTCTACACAAGCACAAATGAAGACTGAATTTTAACAAAATATTTGTTCATCATGGCAGAACACTTATTTTTGCACTACTATTATCTAACATCTCATCTTATTTAATGTGTTTATAATAAATAAGTTTTAAAAGTACAAGAGATAATCTGATAGGCTCTAGTTTTAACCTGCCACTTGAGTTTTCCAATTTACTGTAGAGCAGATAATCCTATGTTAAAAATAAATCAACAAAAACTAGTGTATTTTCCACGAAGACAATGATTTCACAGGAAAAAAAGCATATACAGCATATATGGTCTAAGTAAAATAAAACAGGTTTTTTAGCACAAAAATATACTTAAAAAGTGATAGTTTTAATGTCCATTATGATAATTTGTTCTGCCTTTTGATTCAATAGGTGATCCAGATGAGATTTGTGTTTCTACTTATATCACATTTAGTTCAACATATGGAATACATTTTTCACTTTCTGGAAGGGTAGTGACTCTTTTATGGCACTAGGATATCATTTAATGATTGAGAAGAGTAAATTCCTGCTAGACTAGATGAGTGAATAAATCAGAGGAGATGATTTAAATCTATGGGACTAGGAGAACCAAGTCTTTGTATCCCTTGGCTGGAGTAAATGCTTTGTCTTTCTTATTCCTATAGTTTCCTGGGTGCATCTTTACTGTAGCCTTATAATTTATTAAATATATGTGTATAGAAGTCTGTTTCTACCATTTGGCATAGCTACTTACAGAAAAGGGCATTATCTTCTTATCTAACACAGTATCTGTCACATACTATGCAATCTGTCTTTTCTTTTTTTTTTTTTTAAGATTTTATTTATTTATTCATGAGACACAGGCAGAGGGAGAAGCAGGCTCCATGCAGGGAGCCTGATGTGGGATTCGATCCCGGGACTCCAGGATCACACCATGGGCCAAAGGCAGGCGCCAAACCACTGAGCCACACAGGAAGCCCCTGCAATCTGTCTTTATGGGATTGCATAGAGAAAAAGATATACACCATTGTCCCATTTGCATGTCATAGTATAAAGGCCACTTACATGAAGAGATCACACCCTTTACATTTTTCTGGAATTGATTTCAAATTGTTCTTTAAAAACATGAAAGACAGTGCATTTTGGAGAAAATATAAATAAAAATGCTGAAAACCAACACGAGTTATAATGTAATTGGTCATTCTAGCTAGGTCACATGCATACTATTATTTTTTAAATGGCATAATTTTATAACTGCCATATTTTTCCTACCAATTTGTTCCCTCTTTGTAAATTAAATGCTTAGAGCACTATATTTAACTCAGGATTCATTCATTCATTCATTCATTCATTCATGTAGTCAACAAAAAATATTCACTGTTTTTGGTTTGGTACTAAGAGCATATAGTAAAGTATGAGACATGAATTTTACTCAAGAGCTTATAGGACATAGTAAAGATAAGAAACATATAGGAATGGAGAGGACATAAGGGAGGAAAGGTAGCTAAGGATTATTAAAGCACTTTATATGAATTGATCTCATTTATTCCTCATAACAACAAACCTACGAGAGAGATACTGCTATTTGGGTCCATTTTACAGATGGGAAATGCGACTAAGTGCTGAAGTAATTTAGGGAAGGTCATACAACTAGTAAACGGTAGAGACAAGATTCAGATGTGATTATCTGACTTCAAAGTCAGGGCATTTAACTTATGTACACTGCCTCCCAACAAGAGAGGGGCAGAAAAATATTCATCGACATTCACTGAACTGTGATGATTCCCATCCAGTCTTTCTTGGGAGTAGGTGTAGTTGGGACAGGATGACAGCAGCAACATTTGAAGTGAGCCATAGTGGATGGGTAGTATGTGTACAGGTGGATATGCAAGGGAAGAGCACTGTGAGCAGGGCAGTTGAGTCTGCACAAACACACAGATGCAGCACGTGAACAGGAGTAAGTAGGACCGGCCAGTGATTAAGATGTGTAAAGCAGGGGCCTGTGTGAGATGAACTGAAAACACCCAGCTGCCAATGTGAGCTGTTTCAGGAATGTTTAAGGAATCAAATATTAAAGCTCAGTTATTACAGTGTGTGGGGCAGCGGTGTTTATCCCTTCTGGTGGTCACACATCTTGCTGAGAAGACAGTTAAATATATAGCTCCTTCCTAGAAAATTCACATATCAACATCTGTGCATCTGGACTGTATAATAAATGAAGGATTCGTATTTTGGAGAAAAATGAAAATTTGTCATTTATCTTGATGCTCTCCTCTATCTAAAGACCTTTCCTTTTTTTTTTTTTTTTAATTTATTTATTCAGAGAGAGAGAGAGACTGAGAGGCAGAGACTCAGGCAGAGGGAGAAGCGGGCTCCATGCAGGGAGCCTGACGCGGGATTCGATCCTGGGTCTTCAGGATCAGATCCCGGGCTGCAGGCGGCGCTAAACTGCTGCACCACCGGGGGTGCCCTAAAGACCTTTCCATCTCTGCACTAGTCACTACCTCTTTTTCTCCAATTTCAGAAAATCCATCTTTCATTCTGTTCAAACCAGTTAATCACTCTACCTGGGATTTGGTCCTACCCATCTTGCTGCCTCCTTTAGCTACTGTCTTCTCTTTGTCCTTTTCCTTCCTTCGTTGAGCTTCTAGGTATCAGTTTCTACCTCTTCCTCACTCCTATTCACTCCTTTTGGCCTCAGTCTCATCCTCTACTTAGGCCAAAGTGGTAGGGGAATATATATGAATTAATATGTTAAAAGCTTGGAAAACTCTATCCATCAATTAAAAAAAAAAACAAACCTGTGTAACATTTATATTTAAACCCAAAATTTTCCAAACACACTTAGTTATACTTTTTCTCCTTTGTTAACATATTTCAAAACACCTGTGTTCCTAGAAATATCACTTTGAAAAATGTTGAACGAGTGTTCCTTGACTTCTAGAGCACACTACTCTCTATTGTTCTCTTCCTGCTTGACTTCCTTCTTGGTATCCCTGATGGGCTCTGACTTTGGACTGTTGTTCTTCTTAGATAGTCTCACTTTTTCTTGGGTGATTTCAGTGTTTCTTTTTTTTTTTTTTTAAAGATTTTATTTATTTATTCATGAGAGACACAGAGATAGAGAGAGAGAGAGAGAGAGGGAGAAAGAGAGGCAGAGACAAAGGCAGAGGGAGAAGCAGGCTCCATGCAGGGAGCCTGACATGGGACTCGATCCCGGGTCTCCAGGATCAGGCCCTGGGCTGAAGGCGGCACTAAACCGCTGAGCCACCCCAGCTGCCTGATTTCAGTGGTTTTAATTGTAAACTCCATGTCCCACTTGGCTCTCAAATTCCAAACCTTTATATATTTGACCAAGCTGAACCAATCATCTCCTCTCCCCTGAAACCCAGTGGTCTTCACATTCTTGATCAAACACATTTGATAGTTCCTATATCATTCCTACTCCCAAGACAGGTTTCCCTTATTCTTACTCCTCACAACCAGTCCATTATCACAGTCCCTGACATATTAGTGTTTTTGGTTTGTTTGCTTTTGTTTTTTTTTTTTTTTTTGAAGCTGTCCCCTTTGCTTTGTTGCCACCACCAATTTAAATTTAGTTCAGTCTCTCATCACCTCTAGTTCAGACAACAACCTTTTACCTCACGTTTGGGCATCCTAAAACATTGAGCTACACAGTCGTCTGAGTGATTTTTGAAAAAATATATAAATTGGATTTTATCATTGCCATGCTTAAAGTCCTTCATTGCCTCATTATAGCCTTTAGGATAAAAATCCAGGTTTCTTATGGCAAATAAAGCTCCCCCAGCAAGCTTGTTAGTCTCAACTTCAGAGACTCCTTGCCTCATACTTTTACCTAAATAACTTAGAACTACTGTTTCACAGGGAAGGTGATATTTTGGCATATGATGTTTTCCATAGTCAGCAACAACTCTTTATATTTCCTAAATCCTTTACTTATGTTTCTGGACTCAAGATAGGAAACACCTATCCTAGGAAGGCTTTCCAGAATAAACATGGTGGTCAAGGGTCCTGTTTTGTGTTATTGTGGTTTCCTTTGTATATCTAGGTTGCTGTTGTTTTTCATTGCCTGTTTTTCCTCTAGACTATAACCTCCTTGGAAGCAGAAACTTTAATCATATGTGTTTTTTTACTCCAAGCACCACCATAATGTCATGCATATAGTAAATATTCAATATCTACACTTGTTTTGCTTGGATAACCACATCCAACCTCCACCAAGTAGGAATCTGGCATCGGAAAATAAGGACCTGGCAGGTCCTTCCAGCTCTTAATTTTTACTGTGTGCAATGAATTTTGACATTTTGTATTTGAACTTATTTTTTTTTATTTAACTTAACAAAAATATGCTGGTAATGATACACATAGCTGATTTGCTTACCCACCAATGGGTTGCAACTTGGAATTAAAAACCAAGCAAACAAACAAAATAAAAATAAAAAAAAAAAAAAAACAACAAGCAAACACTGATATGGTAGAATGAACAAGGGCTTTAACAGAATCAGAAAAGTGGTTGCTTGTGATGTGATCATTAGTAAATACCATAATGTCTAAACTCTAATCTCCATACCTTAAAATGAACTACAATATCTAATTCAGTTTTAAAATTATCACCTGTAGTATTGTTTTCTTTCGACAAATGTAAATTATGTCTCTCTGCTTCATTTGCCCAACCACACCTACCTCTTTACTACCTATCAAACTCATTTTGCTCTCCCCCTGAAAACTGGTTGGTACATTGAGATTCCTCTTCCTAGATTAATCCTAGATGGAAGATTTTTTTCTGTGATATCTGGTTCTTAACTTTCCTATTTTATATACAAATTGAAGGAATAATACTACAACTATATTTAGCATTAATAACATAAAATGAAAAAAAATCCAACAGAATTTTGGATTAAAAAAGCATGAAAAACTGCAATCAGTCATCATCCCCCCCCCCCGCCTTTTTTTAAGGATTTTATTTTTAAGTAATCTCTACGCCCAATGTGGGGCTCAAACTCACAGCCCGGAGATCAAGAGTCCCATGCTCTACTGACTGCACTAGCCAGGTGTCCTGTAATTGGTCATATTCTGATCAACTAAACTGCCTACACATTCTATCTGGAAAAGGACACTTAACAATATTTAGATGAGCAACTCAGTCTACTTTCCCTTCTTTTTTGCTGATTAAAAAGTTCTTATATTTATTGGGCTGATGATTTGAACTGATGAAGTAGATTCTACTGTGATAACCACTTATAGGTTGATGGCCATGTAAATGCATGTTCTTAGTGCTGACTGCTTAAGGACCTGTAGGCTATCACTCTGACTCTGTAGCACCAAGCTACAGAAATAAAATAATCAAATAAATAAAATATTTGCACTATGAGAAGATTTGTCCTTTTGTATAGTATGTCTCTAAATGTAGTGATAAAATCAGTTTATGTATAATGTTTGAATTAGTTCCAAAGTCTTCTAGAGAGAGTATCAGAGGTCTCACAGGTATGGCAGTGTGAGATGATGAATACTCAACTCTTCCTCTTCTCTAAGTTGCCAACATCCACAGTTTGACGATAAGAAAAGTTTTGTTATCATCCATTTCTTTGCCTTCAAGTGTGACAAACAAGATGACCCATATATTTCCAGTAGATGATTAATATGCTCATTCACATACTTTTTTATAAAAGCATAGGAAAGTTTAGTCCTGCATATAGGAGAGATCTGGTGTACTGATAAGTTAGCTCTGTTCTTGATCTCTCCTGCTTTTCAGGTTGGAAATAAGTATAACTATAAGTCTTAGAGGAATTACTTTATGGGAAATCCTCTGTACAGAGAAACAAGTAAAAAATAAAAATTAGTCTCGACTAGAACACTGTATTAGGAAGAATAGACATTGTTGTGGTTCATGAAACACTTGCAGCATAACAAAGGATGGCTTCTTAAGGAAAGATGTAAGAATGTTATATATGATCTGAAGCATGGCTGATGGTCTACTAAATAATAGTTGCATTTGTCTTTTTATTATATTTTAAATTTACATAGTTTGGTTAGCAGGAATGTGTTATGATTAAGAGTACCTTAAAAGTGTTCCTATAGACTACAGGGTTGAAAGAAACATACATTTTTGGAACTGATGAAATAATGGATTATAGCAAAATGTTATAGGCTCTAAAATGGTCTTGTGCACATTGTAAAAATAATGAGGACAGAGTAAAAAGGCTAGTGAAGGTAAAGCTTTTATTTTTATAGCTCTTTAACTGAATCAAAAAATTAAGTCAGAAATTTAAATATTTTAGCTTTTGTAGGCAATGAGCATGTTGTTAATGTTGTCTTCAAGAGCTCTGTGAATTCTCTGTTTGAAGCTGAATGTGAACCCTTTGGGTATACTATTTATGACTGGCAAAGCAACTTCCTAATTCAAAGAGAGAGAAAAAAGACTTATAAAGACTCATAAGGCTTTTTCAACATCAAATAGCTTTTACTAAACAATATTTTGATGAGTTAAGTGTGAGTGAGTCAGGGACATATGGATTAAATTTCCCTTGAAATACACATGGGCTTAAAAATTAAGGGGAAAATACTGAGCAAAATGTATTTTAGAGAATCCAGAATGTTTAAAAGACATTTTCCCCCTAAATACAAATGTCAGATTGATTCAATTCCTAGTTACATTCTGTAACTAAAACTACATAAAATAAATATGGAGAAATCTTGTAAAAACTACTAGTTTTATTAGGGAAAGACTGTTCATTAACCATATGCAAACTGTATTGCACAGAGTAGTTAGGCTTCTGCAGATATGATCTGAGTATGAGTTTATCTGTATCTATATAACATTGAACTTGTTCCTTCTACAGCACTTGTTCTCTTATTCCATTGAACAATTATAATAAAATTTTTCTGTTTAGTTTAGAATTTTTTTAAATAATATTTTTCTCTGAAAAACTTTCAGCTTTTAGAATTTTGTTTCTGTATTTTTATTAGAATTTTCTAGAATCTTGAGTTCTTCCTTCTTAAATGCTATATATTTTGTTTTATCCTCAATTTTTAGGTAACATTCAACTTATATATAAACAACTTTGCCTCTGTTACCTGGACATTCCAAGTTAGAATATCTGAAGGCCTACAGTATCTATCTGATGATCTTAATTGTCAACTTTCATTTATTAAGCTAGACCTATTTTAGGTTGTAACTTCCTGGTTACCAAAGTTACTGAGAGATAGTGGTGGCAGGGCTAATTATCCTGATGATTTTTTTTTTCTGTCAGTTTCTGAGTCCCAGGGTTCTGCATCCTAAGAGATGTTAGTGAGTAAGCAAATCAGCGTGTGAATGCAGTAAAACAGAGACTTAGGGAGGTAGGAATGGTTAACCTTAAAACAAATGCTAAGCAAGTTTCCAGTCCCCAATTATTTGATACTATTTTTACTTTGAATCAGTAGAATAAAGATAACACAAAACAGACAAAAAATTTGACTAGTGAACAACATGAAAAGCAGTCTGAAAAGATATAGCCCTCTTACATCAGTGAGAGTATACCTGAGAACTCCTTAGGGCATTAAAGGTGTGCCCTGCAGGGAACCTGTCACACAGGAGAATTTCCTTCTGATTACATCCTGTTTCTCTTAGATGTCCTCCTTATTTCTATATTTTTTCATTCTTAAATTCACATAATGCATTTTTTCTGAGTTGCAGATTTTTGATTTTGTGGGTGGTATAGTGTGTGTGTGTAAAGGATTACAAATCTAGCACTTTGAAAAAGCCACATAAAAATATCCAACTCATATTCCAACACTTTTTTCCCATGTCGCTAGTTTTCTATACTAGTTACTCTTTTTAAATATGCAAAATAATATTATGATCCATTGGTTATACAGTATCTCCTTCATGTGATAGAGAAAACATTTTTTGTTTAAGAGTCACGGTGGTATCTTGACTTTAAACATGGGAACCTTAGGAGATATTTAGTTAAAATGATACAATTAGCAGCAGCTGGGGTAGAAGTAAGATTAGTTCTTACCTTGAAAAGTCAAGTGACGAGTTGAGTAATTTGAATAATTCAACTGGTATGAGCATATGATTTAATAATTCAAGCACCCACATACTTAATTTTAATAGCTTAAAATTTTTTGCTTCTTGGTTTTGTATAAAGGAACTAGATAATAATCTCAGCTTTCTAGCTTATTTCATCCTACACTAACTCTTTCAATGGGAACCTTTTAAGGACAGGTAATTGTATTAGAAGATTTCTTCATGGTTCAAAGGTACATGGGATATGGTCACTATACTTAAGGAGTTTAGAGTCTAAGAGGAAGGAGAAAACATACAGAAAGGCATCTTATATAAGCGTCTTAAGAATGATATAATCAAAATTTTAGTGTGGCTATAATAAAAAAGACAGATAATAACCAGCATTAAGGATGTGGAGAAGTCTGATTCTTGCACACTGCTGATGGGAATGTAAAATGATACAATCACTTTGGAAAACAGTCTAAGGAAGCCCAGGTGGCTCAGCAGTTTAGCTCTGTCTCCAGCCCAGGGCGTGATCCTGGAGACCTGGGATCGAGTCCCACATCGGGCTCCCTGCATGGAGCCTGTTTCTCCCTCTGCCTGTGTCTCTGCCTCTCTCTTTCTTTCTCTATCTCTGTGTCTCTCATGAGTAAATTAATAAAATCTTAAAAAAACAAACAAACAGGGGGGATCCCTGGGTGGCACAGCGGTTTAGCGCCTGCCTTTGGCCCCCAGGGCACGATCCTGGAGTCCCGGGATCGAGTCCCACGTCGGGCTCCCGGCATGGAGCCTTTTTCTCCCTCCTCCTGTGTCTCTGCCTCTCTCTCTCTCTCTCTCTCTCTCTCTCTGATAAATAAATAAATAAATCTTAAAAAAAAAAGTCTAGCAGCTCCTCAAAAAGCAAAAAATAGTTATTTGACCCAGCAATTTCATGCCTAGGTTTCTCAAGAGAAACGAAAACACAAATGTTGACATAAAATGTTGTACATGGCTGTTCATAGCAGCATTAAGCACAGCAGCCGGTGATCCCTGGGTGGCTCAGTGGTTTGGCACCTGCCTTTGGCTCAGGGCGTGATCCTGGAGTCTCAGGATCAGGTCCCGCATGGGGCTCCCTGCATGGAGCCTGCTTCTCCCTCTGCCTGTGTCTCTGCCTCTGTCTCTCTCTCTCTCTGTGTCTCATGAATAAATAAAAATCTTAAAAAAAAAAAAGATTACAGCAGCCAAAGGTATAAACATGCCAAATGTCCATCGATTAATGGATAAACAAAATATGATATATCTATATAATGGAATATTATTCACAATAAAAAGGACATGCATGCTAGAACATGGATGAGACTTGAAAACATTATGTGAAGTAAAAGAAGCTAGTCACAAAAGACCACATATTATACAATTATATTTATATGAAATGTCCCAAAGAGTCAAATCTCCAGAGGCAGAAAGGAGATTTGTGGCCCACCAGGGCTGTGGAGTGGCCATGGGAGAATTCGGTGGAATAGCCAAAGAATATGGAGGTTTCTTTTTTGGTGTGATGAAATGTTCTAAGATTGTGATGATGGTTGCATAACTGTGAATATACTAAGAAACATTAAATTGTGCCCTTTAAATGGGTCTGGTGTATGGTATATGAATTATGTCTCAATAAAATTATTACCACAAAAAAGTTATGGGGTGACAAAAGTGGCTAGTGAATACTTCATAAAGTGTTTAATATAGTTATAAAAAATGGGTAGAGATTTTGACAGGTGATAAGGGAAGATGCAGAATAGAGATGTGCGAAGGATATTTCAGGCAAAGAAAGAAGTTTGGATATTGGTGTAGGCCTGTGGAAAATCTTACAAAGTGGATGGATGGATTACTGGTAATAACAGTTTACATATATAAACAAAAAAATTTGTCTTTAATAATTTTCAGAATTGGTAAGCCATAAAGGACCCATAAGTATGATGATGAATTCAGAATTCCCTAAGTTGACAAAATTTGTAATATTTGGAAATAGCAATATAGAAGTCTGTACAATTCTATACCTACTACAGAAAATATTTCTACTGTCACTTGGTGTATGTGACAGAACTATCACTCTAAAAAAAATGAGGTGCATTTTATCAGTGGGACACAATTCTATCAGTTGAATTAAATCATTCACTTGTCAATTCATATAAATTTGAGTTAATCTTAAATTTTAGTTAATGATTATTTCATGAAATAATCTGCCAAGCTGAGTTTCAAATTAAAATATATACTGGGATTTTAGATTAAAATCAGTTGAATTATACTAATTAATTTCAATGCTTCAAGTAACAACATAATTAGTAAATTGAAATTTTTTAGTTATGTATGGGATCTTAGGTGCTAATTCACTTTGGTGAATCACTACAAACTAAAAAAGCAATTAAAATAAATTAAGTTAGGTGGTATTAATATAATAACTAATTCATTCACATTCTTCTATATTATATTAGCCATTTGCTACAATGCATAATAAATAGAGTAATTAATAATCACATACATTTAACTTGCCTTTTGAGATGAACAGCTTGGGAAGAAAAAGAACTAAAAGTGAAACAGAAAATTGTATGACATTTAAAGCTGTAGAACTTTGTGGACCATTTTCTCTTTATTAAAACTAAAAAACTCAAAGACAGACAATGGGAAAAAACACAAGAGTCAATATTTAAATAAAGTGGTGCTAAAAACCCCCCTCTATCAGATTTTTTTTAACTTACCAGAATGACTTCAGAGAACAGATTTATAAAACTGAAATTAATTATTGTGCATATTCACAGACTTCTAGATATAGTATAATGGAACCAGTGTAAAAATTGACGTATAAGGTCTTGTTTTTACATTATTGTAGAAGAGTCTTTAAGTATATACACATGCATTTTTATTTTTTATTATTTTTATATTTATTTATATTTATGTATTTATTTATTTATTTATTTATTCATTAAAAAAAATTATTCATGAGAGACACAGACACACAGAGAGGCAGAGACACAGGCAGAGGGAGAAGCAGGCTCCATTCAGGGAACCCAGCGTGGGACTCGATCCTGGGTCTCCAGGATTACACCCTGGGCTGAAGGTGGCGCTAAACCACTGAGCCACCGGGGCTGCCCTATACACATGCATTTTTAAATATACTATTTGTACATTTTAATTCAAACCATAAACTATGTATTTTAAAGGAAATACATTATTTTATTTACTTCTTAACCTTACACAAGCTACTTAATCTCTCTTGGTCTCTGTAGCCTCATTTGTAGAATTAGGGTAATAATGGTATCTAGTTTATAGAGTTACTGTGAATATTAAATAGGTTACTGCATATAAAGCTCTTTGAACACTTCCTGGTTCTTAGTAAGACATGCTAGTTATAGTTACTCTTCTGACTCTTTTTTTGTTTTTATAAACAGAAATTGATCCTAGCTTTTAAATCTCCAAATATCTTAACTAAATTAATAGTTCCCTTAGTTTTCTATTCTTATTAGCATCTTTTTTTTCCCCTGGTATTTAACTTGACTATTAAGAAATATTGCATAATGACAAATTACAATGCATGGTCTCCTCATCTGTGTGTCAGCAAAACAGAGCTTTGTAAGAAGAGGAAAATGAATTATGCTAATCAGCAGATTTAGGTTTACCATTATTATTACAAAAATAGTGTCCTCATTCCCAGAATATCTAAAATCTACGAATTCTAATTATTTTTATATTTTTGAAGGTATATTTCTTACACTACTAATATGTAAGCTATATCACTAAGTCATGAAAAGATAAACCTGTAATTTTCATCTCAGAGGTAGAAAGTGGGCATTTGTTATTTTACATAATATTTCCAGACACCAAGTATTAGATTATATTCATTTTGTGCACAGATTTTAGGATCTCCTGGATTTTATTTTATTTTTTTCTCCTGGATTTTAATGTGGACTTAGCTCTCCTATGATAATAGTGAGGTGTTCCTTAGGATAGTACTATTTGGTTATTTAGAACAATAAATTACATATAAGAAAGTCATTATCATTTAACAAATTTTAATTTCTGAGACAAAGACAATGAAAACAGTTACATATTTTCGTAGTCAGAAATTTCATTAACAGCTGATTTTTAAAAAATCTAAGAATACTTGTTTATAATTAACTTCTAAAAATGATTTTTATGTGACATTGTCACTGTCACACCAGTCTAGTTAATAGGCCTCAGCATTTACAAAATAAATATATATCTATATATCATATATATCATGCAGACTATTTGTTACCCTTACTTCTCCTTTCACAAAACATCCATCCTTTCCTTCTTTTCTACCGAATTCAAAGCTCAGAGTCACATTTGTGGACTGCTGTTTTAAAGAGGAACATTATAGACTAGATAGGGGATCAATATTTTAGGACAGTTTGTAAGATTTATCAGACACAAGGATAATGCAAAAAGAGTATTCATTAAAACCAGGTGGAAATGGATAGTAGTGAATCTGCTCAAAGAAAAATCTGTTTAAAAGACAAGTTAGGGGGCACCTGGGTGGTTCGGTAGTAGGTTGAGTGCCTTCAGCTCAAGTCATGATCCCAGAGTCCTGGGATTGAGCTCTATGTCAGGCTCCTTGCTCAGTGAGGAGCCTGATTTTCCCTCTCCTTTTCCTTGTTCTTGCTCTTGCTCACTCCCTCTCTCAAATAAATAAATAAAAATTTTAAAAATTCTTTTAAAAAAGAGAAATTAGAGAAGTCTTGACAGAATGAATTGGTCAAGAGCCACACAATTAAATTTTTAAACAATTTATTGCAAACATACTTTCATTGTTCTTTAGATATTTTAACTTAATGTTATTTTGGGAATTTTCCTTATAAGTATAAATAATATTAATAATTACTCTAGCTACCATTAAAAGAAAGAAACATAAAGAAGTTATGAGTCTTTACTGGATTTTGCCTCTGATAGTATGGGGCAGATCTTATTATAATAAACTTTATGGTACCAGCCAAATTTGTATCAACTAATTAATTACCTTTATAACAGGAACTAAGGACCAGAGTCTAAACTAAATTGTATAATTACTGAGCATATTTACTAGCACATTATTTATGTGGATGGGGAAAGACAATGTATTATCTGAAAAGGTCATGAGTCATGTTTATAAATTTTCTTTAGTTCTTTAAAATCAAGAATAAAACTAAGAAAAGAGAAAACAAATCTGTGGGCAAAATGAAACCACAGACTTCATTTGCTTAAATTTCCAAATGGCCTCAGAGAAAATCTCAGAACTTTTAAAACAAAGCACAAAAACAAGAAACCAAAACTTCAACATTTGCTTAGGAATTCAAGGCAAACATTTGTTCATAGACTTAGGATTAGTTTTAAACAGGACAAATAATTTTCATGATACAGAAATGTTAGTGACATAGTTATATCCAGGAACTGGCATTAGAGTGACCTTATTAAACATTTTCTAGATGAGAGAGAATAAGGTGCTATCTCTAGTTTACAATTAATAAGAACATCTCTTCGATAAAATAGAGAATCTCTAACTGGCAGAAACATCGTTGGAGGTTTTCACAAAGCATGCCAGATAATTTTGAGCACATTTCTGGAAACAAGAGTGCTATTTTGTAAACCGAATGATGAGTATAATTCCACTTTTCTATTGCCATCTGCCACCCGAACACTGTACGGGCTGAAAATACATAATTGAGGTAAAACCCAGCCACTTTTCGAGATCTGAAGCAGGAGTTTTTAACTTGAGATCTAGTATATGATTCTATGGACTGTTTCCAGGGGTCAGGGAACGCTCTGAAGTTGTGTACAAAATTATATGTACACCTTCATGAAGCAATCGGTTTTCATCAGGTTCTCAAGGATGGTTTAAAACCCAAACAAGGTTATGGCCAACACATATATCCATATTCACATATCCCACATGGTTGTTGCAGATTCTGCTCTCAATTGACCTTAGACCAGCACCAGGACAAGGTGAAAACAAGAATGTCTGCTAATGGTGGAGACCAGCAGTGTGGGTATACAGAAAAGCACCAGGGACATTCTGAAGAGTGGCAGTAGCAGGGAAGACGTGGCAATTCGAGTGTCAGCTGACTGACGTGGCCATTCTTCATAGTTGTTAGCAGGCTAGAGTCACAGGTAAGTCATTAAATCTATCATTCTGTCTCCCCTTCCAATTATTTAGGCAGTTAGATGGGACAACTTATGCTATGTACTATTTCTCCTGTATGAAAAAGTTGCTCCTCATTACAAAGAAAGTAGATGCAGCGATTCATTTATTATTAGTAAAACACACATTTGTTTGGTAGGTACTTTCCTCTCTCTAATGCTAGAAGTGAGATGAAGTAAATTATTAATGTTCACATGATTCAGCATCGTTCCAACCACTGGCACCAACTCATTTGCCAAGAGATCGATCTTAAATTGGGGAACTTTGTGTGTAATTATTACTTACAACAAACAGAAGAAAGATACTTAAACATTTACCTGCAAGATTGTCGATTTCTTTCTCCTGCAGGAGACTTACTGCATCATCATCTCCTTCCAGCATAAGTTCTGTCTCTGCATTTTGATTCACTATTGCTTGACTTCTGAAGGTTTTCTTGGACTTTACCACATCTTCTTCAGTGCCTAATCACATTGGAAATATAAGAATTTAGGTTATTATGATTGTTTGGCTTTCAGTATTAAAAATAACCTATTACTTTCTGATAATTACATAACGCATTTACATAGGACTTTACAATTACCTTCTTTTACCTTCTTTATCTTGTTCAGTGTTTAAAATAACTGAGAAAGGCGCGGTGGTGGTGGTAATCAATAACTGACCCTTATTTACAGAGGAGGAAACAGGCTGAGAAAGCTCATTCCACACTGAGTGACCAAGAGTTGGCTGATGATTGAGAAAATCTTGATTCTATAAATCCATGTCTGGGGGCTCTAAGATGACCACTTTTCTATAAAAAATCTGCATCTCATCACAAACTTGGTTTTCTGATACATAAAAGCACACAATTTTGCTCAACTATACTTTTGTGTGAATTAGATAATCAATTAGTCAGATCATTTTTGAAGATAGGTTAAGTATGAAGAAAACAAGAACATGCCCATATCTGAAAAGTGAAGTGGTTGTCACTGGGAGGCTACAACTGGGTGGAGTTAGGCATGATGCAGACCTAAAATGTGCTGGACAAGAGCTAATTCCTTAACAGTCAGTGAAATCAATAATGTTTTTCTAAACTGATAGCCTTATTTTGTTATATAAAATAGCAGAGAGGGATCCCTGGGTGGCTCAGCGGTTTAGTGCCTGCCTTTGGCCCAGGGCATGATCCTGGAGACCCAGATCAAGTCCCACGTCAGGCTCCCTACATGGAGCCTGCTTCTCCCTCTGCCTGTGTCTCTGCCTCTCTCTCTCTGTGTCTCTCATGAATAAATAAATAAAATCTAAAAAAAAAAATAAAATAGCAGAGAAGGCCAAAAGTACAAAAAACAAAGTCAGTCAGAAAAATTAAAATATAGCCAAGGCTGACCTAGCATTAACATGTCAATCGAGTAAAGGTTAGAAATTAAAATGCATTTGAATCCCTCATGCATTTGACTCAACAGATATAATTAATATTTATATTTCAATATTATATTTCAGTATTTTAATAATAGCCACTTTAGCCACTTGTTTTGGCAGGTGATGATGTCTCTAAAATTATCTGAAGAGTAAGTAAACTTATGTATATATAAGTTATATATATATAATTATAAATATTATATAAATTATATGTATAAATATGATATATATAAATTATATATAGAAATATATATGGCTTAAAAATATCCTTATTTCCTATCACTTGAAGTTGGAATTCAAACTGGAAGAAAATGTAATTTACTGTGTTTTAGCTGTACTGGTAGTATATAGGTTTCAAGGAAGCACATTTCCTGGGAAAATGCCTACACATTTCATTAGGTGTGGTGGATATATTCCTGAAAATGGGAGCCTAATAAATCACTTCTGGACGGTGGTGTTGTATCATAGATCTAGGGACTGTTAAGGTGTTTGTGTACATATGCAATCACTCTCCAAATCTTGTCATGCCTTTTGCCAAAATTCCCTCCAGTTAACAATTAACAATACTTTTGGTGCATTCTCTCGGGCTCAGTGTAGGACTTCTGACAGTCCATTATTGTCTGTGATATCTACCCAACCATTTTCTTGGAAGTACATCTAGCTGCCCTAAAGCTTACATTATAAAACTATTAGCCTCTTTCATTGCAACTTGCACACTTCTTTTGTCAGGATTTCAGAGCCAATTCTGTTTGCTAGAACATTAATAAGTTGGCTCATAAGTAGCACATACATGAGTAAAACACATGTGAGGAACACCATCATGTCACAAAAGCCCTATAGAACGATACTGTCAGTGAGGTATAGTCTATCAACCTAACTCTTACTGGATAATAGCATTTGGAAAGCATGGTCAAAATATAGCTTAACAACATAAAGTAATAATTGTTAAATATATATTTTGATAAATACTACAGAAACAAACAGTATTATTACAATTCAATGCTACATGGGATGTCAGGGGCATTAAATGGCTTATGTATATTTTTCTTTCACTGGCCCACAGATGATTCTTTCTTCTGGAATAAAAGATTGAGGACTCATTACTGAATGCTCCAGAACTTCATTTTAATTTTATTTGGTTTCTTGATGATACAAAGCCAGGAAAACAGAACTCTTCTAGGGGTAGCTATCTTTGTAATTTGTTTGCCTCTTGGGTAGTAACTTAATTTGAGACACTCAGAGCTTACATTATCTGAGAACAAAAAAGGCAAGTCCAATCATTAATAGCTGAGAAGCCTCTCTTGAGGTCTTTATAGCCATATTTCTATTAGACATATGCAGCTTGGTATTCCTAATTACACTTCCCTTACTGAATGAATCATCTACTGCTTCTCCACCTCCCCCAATTTTGATGAACCCACTTATCTAAGCTACAAACCTAGGGGTCATCCCGGAAGGTGACCACCATGGCCCTGGCTCAGGCCACTACTCTTTTGGTCTAGAGGTTTTCAGGAGCTCCATTATTCAGAGAATCCCCCATATTTTTGTCAGAGTGATTATTACAAAGCAAAAATAAGTGGAAGATATTTTCCTCCTGTATAATATTTCCTCCCAATCAAGAACACTTAGTGCAAGGCTTATATGATGGGAGTCCAATCTAAATTCCTTAGCGTGGCTGGTCAAGACCTTTTATCCTCTCATGATCAGTTTTGTGTCTTTTCTTGCTCCCCTGTTAGCAATGCTACACTATTTATAGCTTCCAAAATATGTCCTTAGACCTTTTTACCTGGACTAATAGTATTTCTTCTGTATGGTATGTTCCTTCCTTCCTCCTTTTTGGGGCTTGTCCTATCTGATCTTTAGGTGCCTTTCCAAGCCAACTGCTCTGCACTTTCACAGTTTACACAGAACTCTACCCTGCTGTACAGGTGTCATCTGTTATGTGTTTGTCTTCTCCACTGGGCTACAGCTTCATTTCTGCAGCCTCAGTGTGGGGCACTCAGGGGATGAGTAACAAAGATTTGCTGAATGGAGTTCAAGTCTACCCACCCTGTGTTCTCTGATTTCTTAGGGTAAGTTTGTGTGCTCCTTCCCTGGTTCTTGCACCACACCTTATAAATCCTATTACTGGAGCTATAGGTATTGTAACTGGTTGTTTGCTTGTTGTCTCCACACAGCCTGAAAGCTCCCTGATTATTGCCAGCCTAGCCTGCTTCTGTCTTCGTATTCTCAGTTCTTAGCACATTGCCTGTCACAGAGCAAGCCCTCACATATGCTGAATAAATGAATAAACTGAGACAAGAAAGTTACCTCTGGGTATTTCTTAATCTGAAGAGGCTAAGCTTTCTCAGAGTCTTGGTGATTTGCCTCCAGTGTGGGGACAAACTAGAGAATTTATGTATTTACACGAAAGGGAGCTTGGTTCTTTATAGGAAATAATCAATAAAACTCTTTAAGTAGAGTCAGCCTGATAAAACAAATTTTTCCTTGTGCACAACCATCCCTGTTTAATCTGCTTTGTCATTATGAAAAAAGCTTTACATTAGTCTTACATTGTTAAAATTGAAATCTACAAATAAACGTAGTCAAAGGAAGGTGAGCTCTGAAATGTATATTAAGCTTTCAGTTTCATTCTCTCTAGTTTTAAAACAATAAAACAATTATGTCTTTAAAAGGCATATGGTAAACTGATCCATACCAACATACTGAACTTACCATCCCTGTTGTAGTGTTATAATTGGAGCTCAGTAAAATTCCTGATTTTATGGAACTGCATGAAACATTTATCTAAATTAAAGTGTACAAGATCCAAAGGTGCTTTTCAATTGCAATATCTTTTATGAATTAGAGTTTCATTCATCAAAATTACAAGCAAAAAGAGGTAAGGTCTCAAAGGGCTGTCTCATTACAAGGCTTATAAACACTGTCCTTAGAAAGAATTGGTTTAACACCCAACAAATCAAAATCTGATTGGGAAGAGAATTTATTTGAGATCATCTATCTTCAGAAGACATGTTGGACTGAGTGCACTTCTTGGCCTCTTTAGCCATTCATCAAGAAATTAACAAGCGAATACTACAAACCACCAGAACTCTCTAAATTTGAGAATATGAATTATGTGTAAAATTGGATAGGCATATATAGGTATATATACTTATTTTCTCAGAAAACATCAAAATGCCATAAATTGGAAAGGTTCAGGAGTAATAAAATGCCACCAAGTTATAGATTAATCCAAATCCAAAATTATTTTTATGTTATTTTCCACATCATGTCACAAATAACAACTACAAGCATTCTATACCCATTAGATTTCTTAGTAAATATATATGCTTATAGCTCTGTATATGAAAATGTTTTATCTAATACAAAATAATGTTACACAAACCTAAATAAAGTTCTTCTTTCATTAAATTTATCTTAATAAACAGGAACCATGTAAAACAAAGTATATTTTAAAACTGCAGTAACAAGAGAATTAAAACGTATTATCTTTTAAATAAGTCAAAATATAGAAATGACAAATTGGAGACATTAAGTTATCTTTTTTTAGACATTAATTTATCTTAATAATATTCAAATAATGTATGTCTATCTGGAAAGTTGGGACCATCAAGGCAAAGAAATTATTTTATGTGTCCTTTTTTTTTTAAACTGATAATTATAAACAGTTAATATAAAGAAAAAGACTACATAGTAGTTTGAGGAATTATTCTATACATACTCTTTATAGCTCTACAACATTTATACCAATAAAGATAAAATGTAGTTTACAGCAATAGGGAAGCTGTAGATTATATGTGTGGCTAATGTACACAGAGAAAAGATATAAATCTGTAACAAGCCAATTTTAGCAGAGAATCATCTTCATTTGCTTCAATGTGGATGGAACTGGAGGGTATTATGTTGAGTGAAGTAAGTCAATCGGAGAAGGACAAACATTATATGGTCTCATTCATTTGGGGAATATAAAAAATAGTGAAAGGGAATAAAGGGGAAAGGAGAGAAAATGAGTGGGAAATATTAGTAAGGGTGACAGAACTTGAGACACTCCTAACTCTGGGAGACAAACAAGGGGTAGTGGAAGGGGAGGTGGGCGGGGAGTGGGGGTGATTGGGTGACGGGCACTGAGGGGGGCGGGCACTTGACAGGATGAGCACTGGGTGATATGCTATATGTTGGCAAATCGGACTCCAATAAAAACTCATACCAAAAAAAATCATCTTCTTACCAGTTTTATACTATTGCTATTTATTTTGCACTAAGTATGGAAATATGGATTTAATTTATTAAAAATTATATGTGTATGGGGACAACTGGGTGGCTTAGTGGATGAGTGTCTGTCTTTGGCTCAAGGTCTGATCCTAGGATCTGGGATCGAGTTCCGCATTGGGCTCCCTGCGAGGAGCCTGCTTCTCCCTCTGCCTGTGTCTCTGCCTCTCTCTCTCTCTCTCTCTCTCCCTGTGTCTCTCATGAATAAATAAATCTTTAAAAAAAATGATATATGTGTGTATGTGTCTATCTATCTAATCCGAACCTATTATGTAAGAATACATTTTCAACATTATTTGATCTGTACAACTAAATACATGGTCTATGATTCATGATTTGGCCGCTACTTCTTTAACCTCACTATTTTACCAACTTGGTATCTTCATATCTTATATTCCCCAAGAGCTGGATGCTTCTGTTCCCAAACAAGCAAAACTTTTTCAAGCTTTGAAATCTGACATATGTAATTTCTTTTACCTGGAATTCTTTTACTTGCCTTGTTCTTCAAGGCTCAGTGTAGTTGATCATTCCCTATTCTGTATAAACTCTTTACCTTACAAATAAATCACAATTTATTATCCTGATTTTTTGATATTTTTTCTGGAGTCTTTTATTTAGGTATTATCTTATCAGATACGTGTCAGATATCAAACAGAGTGGCAATCCATACATGTTGAAGCAGACTCTCCTGCTTCTCTCCTTCTGAGCAGAGAATGAGGGGCTCAATCCCAGGACCCTGAGATCATGACCTGAGCTGAAGGCAGAAGCTTATTAACCAACTGAGACACCCAGTGCCCCAAGATTTGCAATTCTAACTTCATTTTTCCCTCAAATATTTATTAAGAACATATATATTTTAAAGATTTTATTTATTTATTCATGAGAGATACACAGAGAGAGAGAGAGGCAGAGACACAGGCAGAGGGAGAAGCAGGCTTTATGCAGGGAGCCTGACATGGGACTCGATCCTGGGTCTCCAGGATCAGGCTTTGGGCTGAAGGCGGCGCTAAACCTCTGAGCCACCCAGGCTGCCCAAGAACATATTTTAAAAAGATATTTAGACCAATCTCTTGACTTCAGTTACTCCATCCGCGAAAGAGGAATAAGTATTTATCAACCACACTCCCCTAGGGTTACTGCAATGGTAAAATGAGACACTGGATATTAAAATACTTTGAAATGTGTGAAGCTTATTTACATAATAAGCTTTCAAAAGTGCTTATTAAAATTTTGGTAAAATACATAAATTAGAAGAGATGTTAGAAAAGTTTACTAAGTATAACTTAAAATTGAACAAGAATACAGCCAGTGCTTTATTGTTTATAATGATTCTTCTAAAATTTATATAAAGGAGGAAGAAGGCAGGCTGATGTGAGAATTAAAATACTCAAGATAATTCATGCATGTAAGGTCTCAATACAATGCTTAACCAACAACAGGTATTCAACAAATAACGGTTTGCTTTCCTTCAGTTAGGATTAATCTTTTTCCCTCTGCCATGCTGTCATTACTCTGTTTATATTCACTACAATGAAATATGAGCCTTCAGCTCCTCCATTGATTGTATACTCGCTGAAGACAGGAAGGTTAGCTTGTAGGCAGGTGCCATGAAGTGCCTGTGAAATTGAATGGAGTGTAAACAGCTTATATTAAATATTATTTCCTTCCAATAACCATAATATTCATCTAAAGATATTATTACATAAAACTACACAAGCATCTATGTATTTGACATGTGTTTTTGATTTTGTATACCAGTATGTTAAAAATATAAAAATTGTTACTGTCTTAGAAATCTGAAGGGGAAGAACAGCTTTCTCAGCAAAGGTGATACCAAAATTTGCTTTAGAGAATTATATATAGAAAATGCATTTAATATATACTTGTCTTCCATCATTGGAAGAGAATAGGAAAAATGGAAATTTAGTCTCATTTCAATTTCATCTAAATGTAACATTAGGAAAAATTCTAATGTTTCTAAACATCTGGAAGTCAGTTTCACAAAATGACATACTTTTGTGAAAGAGAAATTCTTTTCAATATTCACCACTTCATGATAGACTGTAAAATGTGTTTTGACAAAATCTACCCCTATGTAAATAAGATAAAATGCTGCAATTCAATGTCAGTTATACTTCAACAATGAAAAAATGCTGCAATTCTTTTTCAAAACTAAATGCTTTCCTTTAGAAGTATTAATGATGTATGAATTCCTTGGGATATTTTAAAATAAATAAAATTTCCTCATTAAAGCTGAAATCTGAGCAACGAATACTTTTACAGAATAGTGGTTTTAGTGCCTCTAAGTGATATTATTTAATTTTCACTGGAAGGAAAAGATTTTAAGATAAATATACCTCTCAACTAATTACATTAGATATGGTGACATGTTACCATGCAATAATACGTACAAATCTATTACTGAAGACTTTAGAATTTTGAACATTTCAAATAAGATAAAAGAATGTTTTTTACTATATTGGGAAACCTATGACTCAAAAATATTTTATATTGACCTTAACATGATATGAAAGCAGTAGATACATATATATACACAATACTCATTATTAGTTTACTAAAAAGTAAATATTTTTCTTTGTAAATAATTAAATTCAAAATTAAATTTTGTTTTTGACTTGATAGCACATAGTATTTCTTTCCTTAAGAAACATAAATAATGCTGACATAAAAGGAAAGACTTTCCAGAGATTAAGGACTAAAAGAATCATGGTTTATATAGTACAGGATTTAAAAAAAATCCAGACATTCCAGTAGAAACATCCTCACAATAAAAATTGCTAGTGATACTGAATGAAAACACTACTACAAATTTCAAGTATCTTTTTTCTCTTTTATACCTGATGCTGAGTCAGGAGACTCACTTCATCAACACAAAATCATTTTATGAAAGCAAGTGTTTTCACAAATGAAATGGATGGTTTCTATTTGCAGTTTCAAATACACTTTAAGTAAAAATCTGAATGGTTATTGGCCAGATTTCATAAACACAGATAAGAAATCTGGACAGTTCAGACATCAAATTCCTCCTTTCTTAGTTGGGTATTTTAGTCTGAATGCATTAAATTTAACCATGGTTCTCACTTCATTTTTGTTGATTGAGAGAATATATTGAACAATCCAAAATAGATTTTATTTTATTTTATTTTATTTTATTTTATTTTATTTTATTTTATTTTATTTTATTTTATTTTCAAAATAGATATTATTTTAAACTACCAAAAAACTAAAAACCCAAGATACCAGATTCAAATTTATAATAAACTTTATTCAGAAATCAAAATCCTTGCCTGAATCAATAATTGATGTTACTTATGGTCCATATTAGCACATCCTTACATCACATAAAATTAGAGTGCAGCATCCTCTGTGTTTTAACCGGTGAAGAAGTTGCACAGACTTCTGTTTGCTTTAAACTAGACAAACGTTGTATCTGCAGGTAAGCTGTCCTCTGAAAAGCTCGAGGAGAATGTTCAGTGATATAGCAAAATGTAGAATTAGCAGTATAGGCGTTAATTAAGATACAGTGTTTGTAGAAATTATTCTAAGTGGTAAATTCTTATTCAGATTAGTTATGCTTGTAAACAATTTACTGGACTATAAGAAATAAAATAAGAAAATGGCCACCTAACATCAACAGTTATTGCTCAGTGGAAAAGGACAGCAAGGACACTTGCAAGTAAAAGAATTGGATCAATATTAACGTGATTTTCATTTCATGCTTCCCCAACTCCAGTAAGCTGACAATATACCCTGATTATGTGAACTGCCTCAGAGTAACAGAGAAAAGGTTATTAGAGCAAGAGGTGGAAATGGAATGCACTTTTTATATTGACAGGCCTGCTAATAGAGTATACTGATTTTCCAAGACATGCAATGCATTTTTACAATTTAGTTCTGACAGCAAAACTGGAATTTCATTTATTCCTAATTCAAAATATTCATATGTAAGCAATATTTCTTAGGGAGGACCAACAAAGGGGATATTCTCAAACAGCATTTTTAGACTGAAAAAAATGCAATTAAAAAGGTGCAAGAAAATATTATTGAATTTAAGTGCAGCACTATGTAAGTATAAGAGGCTAACTTAATAAGCTGCCTAATGGACTGAATGTAGAAAACTGCATTCTGTGCTCTTTAAAGGAAATTTGATAAACCACATTTTAAGAATATACATGATGATAAATGTAGAATCCCTGTGCATTTTTAGACTGGATATTACTTGGTAGGGTTTTGATTAGTCATGAAGTTAGGGTAATTTTTAAATATTTGAACTAGGATTTTATTATATTAAAAATCACATGGCACACTTTACTTGTGGAAGAAAATGCTAAAAGCTTGAGGGGAATATAGAAAACTTGGGGCAGTTTGGAATCCTTTAAATAACATACAGAGAAGAGATGATGCATTATTCATCTTTGTGATTATTTGAGTACACAGCATAGTGTTTGGCTCCTGTGTTAAAGTGCACTTAGAAGAAGACTAGCATGAAATAAGTCCATCAAAAACAGCAAAGGCAGCTACTTTACATGGCTGTAAGTGACTTTCATCCCCACTCTGTACTTTTCTGGCACTTTCTAGATTTTCTACAACAAGCATGTTTCTCGGAAGGAAGGAAGGAAGGAAGGAAGGAAGGAAGGAAGGAAGGAAGGAAAGAAGGAAGGAAGGAAGGAAGGAAAGGGAAAAGAACTAAAGAAAACTTGTGTCATGACTCAAGAGGAGTAGAGGGCAGATAAGTAGCAGAATGGCAGGAAGAAAGTTTTGGCAATCCTGGGAATGAAAGTAAAGATGACTCAAACAACTTAAAGGAGGGCTGAGAGGGTGGGCACGCTTCCCCTTGCAGTGGGTGGCATCAACCTGGGGGAATGATGAACCTCCTAGGGGAGGTTTTTCTTTGAAAAGCCTGTCACACAATTCAGTGTGGAAAGTTTACTTTAATACCCCCAGAAATGGGAGTAGGAGATATTTTGGCTAGATAAGCAACTGGCTCAGAGACTGAAAGAAAAAAATTAACAAAAATTTCTCTTTAATTATTAAAAGAATGTAATAGCTATGAGATGGTCCTGATATAGGTTATTTAGAGCATTTTTAAAAACACACAGAGCATTTTAAAATACATTTTTTAAATGACACAGGAAATGTATGCTGTAAATGACACGAAATTCATCTGTACTGGTATGTCTTTATGGATTATATAACTTCATAGGCTACAAGAATAAGCCAAAATTTAACAGGTAAGTTTGAAAGTGGGGACATTTTCAATAATGCTCTTGCTTTTAAGAGTCTGAGTCTCCTTCTGACTGCTCCCTCCTGCTCATGTTTTCACCTGCTCTCTCTCTGTATTAAATGAATAAAAAAAATTAAATCTTAAAAAAAAAAAAGAACCAAAGGGTTAGACAATCATATGATATTAAAATAAGAAGCTGGCACCAAAAAGAGCTAAAAGATGGCCCCCTGCATTTCTTTTTCTCCCTCTCTTTTAGAAGAGTTTATATCATTAACTTTTCAGTGGATTATTTTACACATAATCAGATCACCTAGTTCATTCCAGACATGGAGCATCAATTAATAATATGCCAGTTAAAATGGAGTTATTGATGAACAGTAAGAAGATGTTTACTAGTGTTTTTACATAAGGCAAACAGGCTATTAAGTAAAAAAAAATTAAATCATATTTCTCAAATATGTAAACTCTTAAAAGAGAAGTCAGATAATTAGCTTCTTAACAATTTTTATAGATGCATTAGTACTTTTATTCTCAGCAGTGTCCTTATTTCTGCAAGTATCATGTTACAGTAGCCATGCATATGCCATCAAAACTAATTTAATTCCAGATTCATTACAGAGCTGCTTTTTATTCATCAAGGTCATATCTTGATGGCTTCACAAGCTTAGATAAATCAGGTGTTAAGCAGACACATCTCTGAGGAACCTAAGGATATTCTCATTTGCAGTTCTCAGCATATCTTATTATTTATTGCCAAAGAAATGACTGATTAACTTTGTCATCTTTGCTCCATGTTTTTTTTTCCTTCCAGCTGAAGCATCCTGCCCTCTTCTGTGATGCCTGATCAGACCTATTTAAGATGATGTCTTTGATCACAAACATGAGGGAACTTGCAGTCTTAGGCTTTGATGAAACATTGTTCCACTATAATTTTATGGAAGGGAAACAGAGTCCTAAATGATAATTGACAGTCAACAAAAACAACCAAACTTATTAAGATTTTGCACTATTTTTTGACAGCATAATCTTTAAGCACCAGAAATGCACCAGAAGTTAACTAGTCTAGCTTTTATTTAAACATATAAACTATATACAAACCCTCCCTCTTCAATCATTTCCTCATTAACTAATTTGCCCTGAAGAACACCCTGCAGGTCAGAAGATGAATTTATGAGTTTTAAAATATTTTCCTTATATTCTCCCTTATGATCTATAAAGTTCCTAGTGATTGGTTAAATTTGCACTTACATGAAATTTTACAATTAGAAAACACCTACATAACATACTTAATACATACAAAATTAGAACATTAAACATCAGGAAAATCACATGCCTCTAGGTTTTTATTAATCATATTCCAACACCAAGGCTGAAAGTACATCAAATCACACCAAATCTTTTGCACATGACAACCTCATAAATTATTCAACTCATTAGTATTACTAAGAAGCATGAAAAACTCCATCAGTATTAAGGATGTTTTCCAACAGAAAAAGGTCAACCAAAAGTTTTAATAATGAAATTGAAGGGAAAGCTTTTCAAAGTCAGTATGAAACAAAATTATTATCCTTTGTGTCTTTTTGAAAATATATTTAATTCTGATTATTTGCTCATATAAAAGAAAGCACTGTCAATATATCTGCCTTGTGGCTTCACATAAATTGTCTGAAAAGAATGTCCAAATTATGGATAAGTGTCCCTGCCCATCACGTGAGAGTTTAACTATAATTTAATCTAAATGTTTGAATTTAGGGAAAAATCAAGTGATATAAATATTTTAAATAAAATACCATGTCTGCTAATTCAGTTTCAGTTCTATTACATGAATATAGGCTCACAATCTTGAAACTTAGTATACCATAGGAACAACCTGACCAGTGTTCAAATCCCAGGGACTGATTTGATGGCCATGTAAATATTCCCTGTTTAAGTAATTTAAAGTTATTTCTTCAGTGTGTACAACTTGTTTAAAATTCTGAAAACTTTGATCACTGACTCAAACACTTCTAGCCATATCAAAAGTTCCATTTATTAAATATCCTTCTGTCCCTAAAAGAATTTTGTTGCCACAATGTAGATGAATACAAAATTATTCTTCAGTAAAGATTATAGCAGAGTTCCTGCACATTAAATGCCTAACTTTCAAGGTAGAATGTATAGGGAGATTGAAATAGTATGATTATTTAACAGAGGAAGGAACACAATGAATTTCAATTAGTCCTAGGAGCCCTCTCAAAATGTGAAGATTTGTACAATAAATATACCTTGTCTATATCTACACAAACGAAAGAGTTCAATCATTTGGATGTTAGTCTACACACTGCTAGACTTTATGACACTTAAACACATTTAAATGTTTAAAAATGGCAGGCACAGTGGCTAGATGATGGGCTGAATTTCTGACTTTTATATGGATGTTCTAGCAATATGTGATACAAAAGCTTTATTTAAAACACACAAATATTTTTTCAATTAAGGTTTTTAACATTTATTTTATTGGATGACGGGCTTTGTAATAATTACTGATATTTACATCCTATTTCTTCTGAAGAAATTAATTTATATATAGGTTAGGAGGCAAATTATAAGTTTGGAGGATGATTCAATACTACATTTTTCTCTTGGCAGTTTGTAATTCCTCCTTCTATTTCTTTTTTCTTTTTTTAAAGATTTATTTATTTGAGCAGAGGGAGAAAGATGGAGGGAGGGACAGAGGCAGAAGGAGAGAGAATCTCAAGCGGACTCCCTGCTGAGTGCAGAGCCCCATGTGGGGCTCGATCCCACAACTCTGAGATCATGACCTGAGCCAAAATCAAAAGTTGGACCCTTAACCAACTGAGCCACCCCAGCGCCCTGCCTCCTATTTCTATAAAAAGATCACACCAGGGAGTACTTTCCCACTCATTCTTCACAATCATCCATGTTTTATTCCCTACTCTCTACATGGTTCCAAAAATCCACTGATGTGAACTGTGATAAAGATTAAAGGGGTATGCTCTTGAGGCACAATCGTTTTGTTCTCCTTTGTCTTCCATTACATGACCTTAACCCTGAGAATGACCTGACAATAACTCTTGTATAGGTACCATATAGCTTTCCTGAATATTTTATGGCATACATACGGTCTTTGTTCTAAATATGAATAAAATAACAACATACCTTTCTTTCCTTGTATAAAAGAACCCAACTCAAGAGAGATAGTAAGTTCTGAATATTGATGATGGTGATCCAGTATTTAAAATTTATAAACTGCTACATATTTTAAATATTCTATCAGATGTCTTAAAAGATTTTAAGGTAAAAGATTTTAAAATTTGTTTCTGACACATTTTAACAATGGTTTAATAAAAGAGATATTTTATAAATTAAACAAAGTATTCACTTTTACAGAGAACCAAAATATTTTTTTCTAAGAGACTCTTTAAAAGCAACCTATAGAATGCTGAATGCAGTATAATGTAGATCCTATATAATTAATCCATTGACAATTCAGTATCACTAATTATGTCAATTTAGTCTAAGTCTGTTACAAATTGTCTTAGATATTTCTATTTTCAAATGGCATGCATTGGAATAAGTTGGTTAAAAGTCTAAATTACTGGGTATATGAAATGAAATTTTAATAATTTTAAGGTCATGTTATAAAGTATGGCACTTTAAGTAGATTTTAAGTAAAATCTCTTCTACAGAGCATAAAGATAACACCTCATTTTAAGCATAAAAATAATACTTCAACTCAAGTTTAAATCCTTAGTTGCCCAAATCCCATAGGTGGATTCTCTTGTTGATTAAAGAAATCCCCTATAGTACTGGTCAACTCTAAGGTTTTTTTCTAGCATGTTCTTTCTTTCAGTTAATTTTTTTCTATGTAAATTTATGTTGTAACTTTTATCTTAGGAGTAATAGCTTCATATGAAATCCTTATGTCTTTAATTATGTTTGAGTCTTAGTTATATCAATTCAGTCTATTTGCACAACAAATTTTAAAAGCTTTGCACATTTTATCAGGATTAAGTATTTTCTGTTTAATCCATCAAGAACATGAATACTTATGAATATTATAAACTATGGTAAATTTTAAAACATATGGCTGACTTATCATACTCAAGTAAATGAAAATTAACATGAGAATATAACACAAGTATTATAAGAATAAAAGTGGTTAATAACAAAAACGTATAAATAGTGTTCACTAATGGTATTTTCTGAGTGTACAGAGTTTATAAAATTTTGAGATGATAAATCACACTTAAACTTGTTAGAGCACTTAAAAAGGGATAAAACAGTCCTATTATACTTATTGGCAGACAGTAATTTAATATAGTAGTATTTTCATTAAATCACAAAAAATTTTGTTATTTTCTATTTATTATACATTTCTTTAAGGACAAATTAGGGTATACTTCTACTGTAGTATGATAGTTGATAATATCTTTAATGTGAGATGGTCTTTTTTAAACTTTATTTGCAACCCAATGGAGGACTGGGAACTTAAGACATATTATAGCAGGATTTATGATTATTATTATTTTTTTAGATTGAAAGGAATAGTATAGTAGTAAAATAGAGAATGTCATGTAATTAGATTATTAATAAGACATTTGTTTTAGTTAAATACACAAACATGTGTATGTATATATACAAGTAGAAATGCTAAACATACGTGCATATATTTCACGTATATATGTAATATTCACATAGTATGCATGAGTGTGTGTGTACACATATACAAATTATACAGGAAAATATTTAAGTCTGAGTATTCAGTTACAGTTGTATATATTTTTTATACCTTGCATCTTGGTCACCAAAGCTTGAAAGACACTGGAAAAGAAACTGACTTTACTCTTGTTTTAGGCTGTATGAGACGGATGTGGGTAATAACTAGTTATATAGACACTGTACTCTATTAAGAAGTTGAAAGGTCTAAAATATATCATGGGTGAAATACTGGGTTGATTAAGTGTCACCTATATGATGCTGAAGGATAAAGCAGTACATGGTATTTTTGATTTATGACGTAGACAATTTTAAACGCTAGTAAAAAAATCAATTATCAACCATAAAGAGTTGTCATACCCAGAGTATTTTTGTGTAAGAGGCATTGGTACTGACCATACTCTACTGCCGCTTTGAGCAGTGCTTCAGCATGAGTGGAGCCAAATGCATTACGAACAAACCGTCTCCTTCGACGAAGATCATCCTCCCAGTAATCCAAGCGCCAGAAATCATGCAGTTGACTAGGAATGAGTAAATAAACAGTAGTCACTATTAATAACAATGTAAAATGGGAAATACATTTTTTACATAACATTAAAGTTTTATTTTCTTGATCTCAATGGAAAACCAAGATGATTTTTGAGATATATATTTTTTACAATTGTGTCTACATACATATGTTTCCTGTACAAATGACCAAAACTTAAAATAGTAACATTCTCATATTTTAAGCATTGTAATACCCAATTCCGCTTTCTTACAATGTTCTTCCTTCTACTAAAAACATTAATAATGGGGAGTTTAGTAACAAATGTAGCATCAAATTACAAGTATTAATGGCACAGTTTTCATTCTTTTACACTGTTTTTAATAAGGCTTGTAAATCACAGGATAGACCTCACTACAAATAGTTTGCAATTTAATGACCATGGTTTCTTAGTAGACTGAATTAAGAACCATAAAATATTGCCCAGTTGGATTTGGTGGAACAATGATTAAAATAATGTGCTGAAATATTCATTGAAATAATTCCCTGCTGCCCACAGCAACCTGAGAAAAGTGCAATTTTATCCATTATTAATAATACTGAATTACAGCTGCAAAAAATTCCACTATGTGGTAATTGTCTTGGTAAATTATTATTCTAACACTAACAGAGTCCTTGGATGATTTTACCACTTTCAGCTAATATAAACTATTAACAATCACACCCTTCATTGGGTAATATTGCCTACACCATGTTATGCTCTAAACCAGTATTAAAAATCCACAAGATATTTCAAGAAACTATTGAAATTTGTTCATCATATATCAGCGGAATGTTTCATGATATATTTTTTGTTTTCAATTTAATTTCAATAAACACTGGTGATAAATGCTACTGTTTGAGAAGTCTGTTTTTCTCTATCTACAGTATTTGGAGTAATATACTTAAGAGATAATATTCTAATTTTTCTGAGCAGCACTATTCATAAAAACATATAAAATGCTTTCATAGAAGATTTGATTTCACTTTTATTTTGCTATTTGATTGTAAAAAGATACTTTGTTTGATTAAAGCAGGAACTGTGTGTGTTTTGCTCATCATTATATCTCTAGTGCAATGCCAGAACATACCATTTTCTATACACTGTTTTAAATATATATTCAATTAATTAATTATACAAATTGGTACTTTAGAGATATATAGACATGAATAGTCACTGAGAACAATAATTTATTTTTGAAAAACATTTTGGATTTTGTAACTATATGATTTTGTTTCCCACCACTTAATTGTAAAAGAATATACAAGGTAAGGGATATATAAAAAGGACATTAAAATTACAAGCATTTGGAGTATATTTGAACATACTTGTTTTTCTATATATAATAATTATTATAACTTTATTTTTTTTGTCATAATAAGATTACCTAAGAATAATTGTTATTAGTGCTTCTGTTACTAATTTAAAATAGGAAAAAACATAGGACAATTTCCGGGGTGCCTGAGTGGCTCAGTTGGTTAAGTGTTCAACTCTTGATTTCAGCTCAGGACATGCTGTCAGCATTGTAAGATTGAGGCCTGTGTTGGACTTCATGCTCAGCATGAAGCCTGCTTGAGAGTCTCTCTCTCTTTCCCTTTGCCTCTCCCCATTGCCTCCATTCTTGTTCTGTCTCTCTCTCTCTCTAAAAATCAATCAATCAATCAATCAATCAATCAATCAATTCTTAAGTTAAAATAAAATAAAATGAAATAAAATAGGGCAATTTCTATCCTTAGAAATATAAACTAATCCTAGTGGTTTATGAAAGACCCTGCTAAAATCTTGCTATAAAGATTTTCCTTAAGCGTAAGATAAAATCAAGTTCTGAATTCATTAGGACAGATCTAATTTTATCTCAAATTTCTTACCATTTGCATACTTTTCTATATTCCTCCTGTTGAGTACTGTTGAAAAAATCTGGACACTATATATAAGACAAATATAACAAGACTCTTAAAGGTCGAAAGTAGGGGATCCCTGGGTGGCTCAGCGGTTTAGCGCTTGCCTTTGGCCCAGGGCGCGATCCTGGAGTCCAGGGATTGAGTCCCGCGTCGGGCTCCTGGATGGAGCCTGCTTCTCCCTCCTCCTGTGTCTCTGTCTCTGTCTCTCTCTCTCTCTGTATGTCTACCATGAATAAATAAATAAATCTTAAAAAAAAAAAAAGGTGGAAAGTAGAAGGCAGACTGGCAAGAGACTCCAGAGCCTAAGAAACAACATAGTATTCTCAGGATTATCTTTTTGCCTCATGCATCCTAGACTTTGAAGCAAAGAGGTTAGCAATCCAGAGAGACTAGAAAAAAAGCCCCCAACAAAAGCCCAGTTTCTTTAGACAAAGAACCAGGAAAGATGCAGCTCAACAAGACAAAAAACTTTTAGACAACTATTTTATTTTAATTTTTTAAAAGATTTTATTTATTTATTCATGAAAGACACACAGAGAGAGGCAGAGGGAGAAGCAGGCTCCCTGTGGGAAGCCTGATGCGGGACTCCATCCTGGCACCCCAGGATCATACCCTGAGCCAAAGGCAGACAGACACCCAACCACTGAGCCACCCAGGTGTCCCTAGACAACTATTTTAGACACAGAGAAACCGTGGCCCTACTTACTCACACCAGAAAGTTTAAGTGAGAAGCCAACATCTGAACTCTAATCAAGGTATAATGTGGTACCCTAACATCCTTACTGGGATGGTATCAGAGAGGGTCAAATAGAGAACCAGCACTTTCATCTCTGTTGACTGGTAACAGGTATCCTACCCTCACTAAGTCAGTGGAGACCATGTGGAGAGCCTGGAATCCATCTCTCCCCCTTCCCCCCTGCCCAGTTAGACAGTAATGAGGTATCTTTCTCCCTCTCCACTGTGGTGGTATCCGGGGAGGCCTAGTAAAGAATTAAGACTGTCACCATTGATCCATACCAGTTAAGTTAGCCCCCACTAGTGGACACCACACAAGAACTGGAACTCCCACCCCTGCCAAGCAGTAATGACAAGCTGTTAACTCTTTGAATATCAGCACAGTCCAAGTGGAGAATCTAGATTTATACCTCCACCTGGCAGTAAAAATGCAACACTTCCCAATTTCTTCTAATGGATGAATTTCAGAGAAGTCAACTAAAACAGGTTTAAATAAGATACAGAATATCTCAGAGAAGAATAAGAAAATATCCTGCTTCAATCTAAAGTTATTTATTATAGCAAGAACCTGGATCTCAAACAGAATGTCATTCATAGATGTTAATGCTGAGGTGATGGATGTTAGAATTTTCTGGAAAGGATTCCTTTTTTTTTTTTTTTTTTTAAGATTTTATTTATTTATTCATGAGAGACACGGAGAGAGAAAGGCAGAGGGAGAAACAGGCTCCATGCAGGGAGCCTGATGAGGGACTTGATCCCAGGACTCCAGAATCACGCCCTGAGCTGAAGGCAGATGCTTAACCACTGAGCCACCCAGGCATCCCTCTAGAAAGGATTCTAAACCATGTATGATTTTAAAAATGCTTTACTGGGCAATTATGAACAAATCTAGAGCAAAAATTAGAAGATGTAAAAAAGTATCAAGTAGGTATTTTAGAACTGACAAAGATAACAACCAAAATAAAAAGCTCAGTGGATGAGCTCCACAGCAGAATGGAAGGGATAGAAGGAAAAATTAGTTATATGGCAGATAGAACAATAGATATTGCTCAATCTGAATAACAGAGAAAATGGACTGAAAAAAATGAACAAAGCTGCGGGAATCTATAGATTATAGCATCTAACGCATTTGGTCATTGGAGTTCTGGAAGGAAAGAGAGCAGGTCTGAAATAGTTCCTAAATAATAATGGCTGAATACTTTACAAATCTGGCCAAAAAGTATAATGTACAGATTTAAAGAAGCTGACTAAACTCCATACATAACAAACCCGAAGAAATTTATGCCAAGACACATCATGATTAAACATCTGAAAACAAAGGACAAAGAAAAAAATCTACAAAGTAGCCAGAGAAAAATGACATCTCACCTACAGATATAAACAATTAGAATGACAGCATATTTTACATCAAAAGCTGTGGTGGCCAGAAGAAATGGCCAAGTATTTTATGTGCTGAAAAAAAGAACTGTCAACTCAGTCTCCTACAACCTGTGAAAATATCCTTCAGGAATAAAAAATAAAGATTTTTCAGATGAAGGAAAATGAAGTATTTGTTGCCATTGGAGCTAGTCTAAAAATGGCTAACGGCAGTCTTATAAACACAAAGGAAGTCTAAAAAATGGCTACAGGCAGTCTTATAAACACAAAGCAAGCAATAAAAGAAACACTGGAACACTAGGAAGGAAGAAAGAACACGATAAGCAAAATATGAGGAAATATTCCTTTTCCTCATGAGTGTCCTAAATTATGCTTTACCATTGAAGCAAAAATTATAACACTTCTGTAGTTCTAAGTGTGTGTAGAGGTAATATTTAAGACAGATACACTATAAATGAGGGAGAGTAAAGGAATGTAAAGAAGTAAAGATTCTATACTTCATTTGGACTGGTAAAATGATACCACCAGTAGACTGTGATAAAACACATATACAATCACTAAGAAAGCTATATAAAGAGATATACTAAAAAACACTATGGATAAATCAAAATGGAATTCCAAACAATGTTCAAATATCCCACAGGAAGACAGAAAAAACAGAGCAATAAAAAACAAGGAGAACAAACAAAAATTAAGTAAAAATGTTTTAAAAAGAATTCTATTTATAAGAAACCAACTTCAAATATAAATAATACAGCCAGGTGGAAAGTAAAAGAATAAAAAAGACCTATCATTCAATCATTAATTAAAGGAAAAGCAGGAATGGTTATATTAATATCAGATAAATACATACTACAGAGAAAATAAAATTACTAGAGACAAAGAAGGACCTTATGTAAAGAGAGAAGGGCCAAACTACCAATTAGACACCAATCCCAAATGTGTATGTGCTAAACAACAGAGCTGCAAAACAAGTCAAGCAAAAACTGGTAAACTGAAAGAGACAGACAAACACATAGCTATGGCGTGAAGTATATACTGATAGACCTTCTTTTAGCAACTGATAGACCACTTAGTCAGAAGATCAGCACAGATACAGAAGAACACAATACCACCACCAACCAACATTTTTAGAACTCTCCAACTAACAGCAGAATACACATTGTTTTCAAGTGTCTATGGAATTTCTATTACCTACATTACCTAGATAGACAATATCTTGGGCCACAACACACATCTAACAAATTCAGAAGAACTGAAATGATACAATGTACTCTCTACAAAAATGGAATAAAGATAGACATCAATAACAGAAAGACAATAGAAAAAATTCTCTAAACACTTGGAAGCTAAAGCAACACACTACTAAATAACCCATGAGTCAAAAAGAATTCTCAAGGGAAAACAAAAAAATAAATGAGTTGAATAAAAACTTCAATAAATATATCAAAGTTTGTGGGACATGGCTAAAATAGTAACAATAGGAAAATTTAAAGTACAAATACATATATTAGAAAAAATGAAAAATCTTAATTCAATACTCTAAACTCCCAATTTGAGAACATAGAAAAATAATAGCAAAGCAAGCAGAGGGAGGAAATAATAAAGATAAAAGTAGGAATCAATGAAATTTGAAACATAAAAACAATAGAGAAAAATCAATGCAACAAAGAGCTGATTTTTAAAAAATACCAACAAAACTGACAAAGGAAAAAGAAAGACAGATTACCGATACCCACAATGAAACAGCATATATCATAGACTGAAGACATCAAAAGTATACGTAAATACTATGAAATTCTCTACACACATAAGTTTGACAGCTTAGACAAAATACACCAATTCTCAAACAGTACAAACTACCACAACTCATTCAATATGAGTAGATAAATGGATAGATCAGTAACTATTAAGAAAGTTTAATACATTAAAACTCCCCAAAAGAATCTCCAGGTCCATGTGGAATTACTGGAAAATTCTGACAAACATTTAAAGAAAATTGACCCCAATTATATATGATTTCACCTAGAAAATAGAGAAAGAAACATTCCTCAATTAATTTTATAGCCAATGTTAACACCAAAATAAAAGCCAAAGACAGTACAAACGAAGAAAACTACAGACTAACATCCCTATGAATACAGGCACACAAATGCTTAATAAAATATTAGCAAACAGAATTAAGCAATATATAATAAAAATTTTACAGGAGGTCAAATGAAGTTTATTCCAGGAAAGCAAGTTTCGTTCAGTATTTGAAAATTATTTAATATAATCCACAACATTAATGGCTAAAGAAGAAAAATCATGGGACCATATAAGTCAATATAGAAAAGAATTTGACACAATTTAACATCCATCCACGATTAAAGAATTTTTTAGAGAAACAAGAATAAAGGACAATTTCCTCAACTCAATAAAAGCATCTACAAAACACTATAGCTAAATTATACTTAAAGGTGAGGGACTGAATGATTTTTCTCTTAAAACTGGGAAAAACACAAAATATTTGTTCTTACCTCTCTTATTCAACACAGTACAGAAATTTCTAGCCAATGAAATAAGGCAAAAAAGAAGAAAAGGAATACAGAATAGGAAAGGGAGAAATAAAACTATCCCTATTTGCAGAGGACCTTAATGTCTATGTAGAAAATCACACAAACTCTATCAAAAACTCCTGAAAACTAATGACTGAGTTTAACAGGGTCATACACACAAACATCAACTGTGTTTCTATGTGCTAGCAATGAACACATGAACAGTGAAATAAAACCCCAATTTAAAATAAAAAAAGGAGAGAAATACTTAGTTATAAATTAAAAAACAAACATGTACAGGACTTGTGCGATGAAAACTACATAATAGGGATGAAAAACACAGAACAATATCTAAAAAAAAAAAAAAAAATGGAAAGCCATGCCACATTCATGGATTGGGAAACTCAACATAAAAAAGATTATCAATTCTCCTCAAATTGATATACAGGTTTAATAGAATATCTATCAAAATTCAAGGAAGGGTTTCAATATATATGAACAAAATTATTCTAAAATTTTATAATAGAATGTTAAAGTGGGAGGAACCAGTTTACTTGATTTCAAGACATTAAATAGTTGAAGACTGTGTGATACTGGCCAAGGAACAGACATATAGATTAATGAAATAGAGAACCAAGAAATAAACCCACACAAATATGACAAACTGATTTGGACAAAGATGGAAAACCAATTCAATGGAGGAAAGATATCTTTTTAATGAACTGCACTGGAGCAATCAAACATCCATAGGCAAAAAGAAAAAAGATACCCCTCTCTCAAAAAAATTCAAAACAAGAGACAAAAAACCCTGACCTAAATCTCATCGTGTAAAAAAATTAACTCAAGATGGCTCAGAAACACAAATAATTTTAAAACTACAAAAATTTGGGGGGAAAAGGAAAAAAATCTTTGGTATAAGGGTATAGCGTTTGTAGACTGGACACCAAAAGCTTAAGCCTGGGAAGGAAAAATTGATAAAGCAGACTAAATAGAAATTAAAAACAATTGCTCTCCAAAAGAACATATTAAGAAGATGAAAAGAGTAGGTCAAAGTATCTGCGAACCACATATCTGACAAAGAACTAAAATCTAGAATATATGAAAAATCCTCAAAACCCAACAGCAAAAAAAAAAAAAGCAAACTATACAAGTAGGACATATGCAAAAGATATGAAGAGACATTTCACTGAAGAAGATATACAGATGGCAAATATACACATGAAAAGGTGTTCAATATCATCATCCATTAAGGATAGGCAAATTAAAACCACATGAAATATTACTATACACCTATCAGAATTGCTAAAATAAAACCAAGTGACAACAGAAAATGCTGGTAAAAATACAGAGAAGCTGGATCACTCATTTATTTGCTGGCAAGAATGTAAAATAGAATAGTTACTATGGAAAACAGTAATCTTAAAAGACTAAACATGCAATTATCATTTGACCCAGTAATTGTACTGATGGGACATTTATCCTAGCAAAATGAAAGCTTATGTTCACAGAAAAACATGTATGTCAATGTTTATAGCAGCTTTGTTTGTAATACCCTCAAAATGGAAACAACCCAATATCCTTCAACAGGTAAATGGTTAAACAAATGTGGTACATCCATACTATGGAATACTATTCAGCAGGAAAGTAAGACAAACTATTGATAACTAGAACTGATGAAATAACAGTAGGTATTGGAAGTTGTGCTTTCTTTGGATCATCTAAAATTAGTTCTTGACAACAGGCCAATCCCATGGGTAACCCTACCTAGACTGTGATGGGAATGGTACCTCTGAACTCGCGATATGTTCCAGCAACACCTTCCTTGTCCTCGTTGTGAATCTACGATAGTGTGGCACGAAGTAGCTTTCTAGTTTCTCCACCACTCTGGGAGTGGTGGAGAAACTTCTTTCCCTCCCCTGTCCAACCTTCGCAGAAAAGAGGACTTTTCCCCTCACTTTCTTTTCTTAAAATGTAATCACTTACTGAGAGATAGTCAACATTAGCAAAAAATACACTGGTTTCTTTTATAGATGTTCCCTTCTGATGAGTCTGAAAATCCTAACACAAACGAGGTCCCTAAAAATGTGCAAGTTACACTGATCCAAGAAAACTCAACAAGAGACCAGAATAAGCACCTCTATGGCTTTGGCCTCATATAATCTGGAAAAAGCCATGTTCCTGGAGGGTGCAGGAGAACGCAGATGGTATAAAAGAGGATGAAGAACCAGGAACAGTGGAACCAGAAGCAGGTTGATTATACAGACAAGCTGCATACTCTGTAGGAAAGGTATAGCAGTGTTTTGCACCTTCAGTGGACTCCTAGGTCAATGCAGAGGAAGAAAGTCTTTTTCCTGCCACTAGGAAACCCGATGGAGGACTTATGATTAGTTTTGTAGACTACACCTCTACCTATTCTGGGTTTTAGTCTTTCTGACTTTTATCTCATAGTTTTGTGTTTGTTCCTTTGGACCTAGGTTCCTCTTCACTGGTTTTTTTCCTTGTACGTGTTTTTCACTCATGATGGTTTCTTTTTTGTGGGCATTTCTCTATTGTATTTTCACAATTATAGTTTTAAAATCTCTTATAAATACTGGAAGTTTTTTCTTTGTTGAATTTCTGGTCATGAGACTTGTACCTAATTTCTTGAAGTTTCTGAAATCTGCTCTCTTATATTACTTAACATCTAGTGTTCCCATTATTAGAAAGAAATATGTAGTGATTTACTCATCACTAATCCATGCAGGGTTTCTAGGTGTCCACAAAACTCCTGAAATGGCAAGCAAATTTTTTTTGGGATACGTACATATGTATTTTGGGAAAAGAGGTCCATGGTTTCAAATTTTTCTCAAAACAGTTTCTGATCCAAAATTGTTTAGAAATCTTGTGAAGAGTATAGAGTATATAAATCATTCTCTCCTTGTGTGTCCATTTTTTTTTTCTGATGGATAATACTGTTTACCAGCAAGTGAAGAGTTGGTAGAGGTGCTTCCATTGGTAGAATGATATGCTTACAAAAGGCTTATATTCTAAAACCATTATATCTGTGGCAGGTTACCAATTTAGGAGATCATCGCTCTGTTTTCTTTACAAATTCCTATTCACTTCTTCCCTTCTTCAATGTTTTCATTCATTTATCCATGTTAGGCAATGTTCATGGTGCTGAAGATATATTCTAGTAGCAAAACCTACATAATATATGTATAGTCCTTTCCTTTTATTCTCATTTACATGTTCTTCACTGTTTTCCCACTGAAATTCATCAATGCACAATTATGTAGACTCCTTAACTAAATTGTTCCTCTATCACTCCTTCCATTAAAAATCTCAGTGTAATGAAAGTAGACTACTTTCTTATGGTATACACAAAAATAAACTCAAAGTGATTTAAAGACCTAAAAGCGAGATCTGAAATCCTAAAAAAAAAAAAAATCCTAAAAGAAAACATAGGCAGTAAACTCTTGACATTGGTCTAGCAACATTTTTTAAAAGATACCTGCCCTCTGGCAAGGGAAACAAAAGCAAAAATTAACTCTTGAGATTACACCAAAATAAAAAGCTTTTGCACAGCAAAGGAAACCATCAACAAAATGAAAAGTCAACCTACTAAATGGAAAAAGATATTTGCAAATGATATATCCAATAAGGGGTGTACTGACCAAAATATATAAAGAACTTGGACAACTCAACACCAAAACCCATCAATAACCCAATTAGAAAATGGGCAGAAGAACCGAATAGACATTTTTCCAAAGAAGACATTCAGATGGCCAACACACAAGTAAAGATGTTTAACACTACTAATCATCAGGGAAAATGCAAATCAAAATTACAATGAGATATCACATCTGTTAGAACGGTTAGCATCAAAAGACAAGAAATAACAAATGTTGGTGAGAACATGGAGAAAAAGGAACCCTCAGGCACTATTGGTGGGAATGCAAACTGGTGCAGTCACTGTGAAAAAGAGTATGGAGGGTCCTCAAAAATTAAAAATAGAACTACCATATGATCCAGTAATTCCACTGCTGGGTATCTGCCAAAAGGAAATGAAAACAGTAATTCAAAAAGACATATGCATCCCTACGTTTACTGCAGCATTACTTACATTGGCCAAGATAAGGAAGTAATCCATGTCCATTGATGGATGAATGGATAAAGAAGATATAGCGTGTGCATGCCAGAATATTACTCAGTCATAAAAAAAATGAGATTTTGCCATGTGTGATAACATGGATGGACCCAAAGGGTATTACGTTAAGTGAAATAAATCAAACAGAGAAAGACAAATGCCATATGATTTTTACTTTATGTGGAATCTAAAAAACAAATGAATAAGCAAGAAAACAAAATGCAAAAATAGACCCATAAATACAGAGAATAAACTGATGGTTGCCAGAGGGGAGAAGGTATTGGGGGCAAAATGGGTGAAGGGGACTAGGGGATACAGGCTTCCAGTTATGCAATGAATAAGTTACAGGGTTAAAAGGTACAGCCTAGGGAATACAGTCAATGGTACTGTAGTAGTGTTTATGGTGACAGATGGTAGCTACATTTGTGGTGAGTACAGCATAACATACAGACTTTTTGAATCTCTGTGTCATATAACCAAAACTAACGTAACATGTGTATCAACTACACTTCAATAAAAATAAAAAATAAAATTTCAGTGTAAGTACATATTCCTTGCCATATTATTCTGTAACCTGAGCCACTCCAGAAAACAAAACAAAACAAAAACTGCTCCAATAAGTTTTTCAGAATAACTCCAGAAATGACTATCAGTAATAACTTGTAAGTATGATAAAAAATTGTACTCCGGGATACACCTCTTTAGGTCAGTATATTTTGCATGCTCTGAGTTTTATTTAATACCCTAATGAGGTGTACAAACGCTTCTTTCCATGAAGGAGGGCTAACTTAGATTTGCTGCACTTGGTGAGCCGCCAGGTGAACACATACAGGGGATACTGTGCTAGCATCAACAAAGCTGTATAGGTAGTCACACTGCACTGAAGTTCGCTTGGACTTGCTAGTTTATAGCAGTTAAAATGTCATGCCTGATCCCTCTAATTTGTCAACTTGGAGGGTGAATATGATATCGTATGTTTTTATTTATTTATGTATGTATGTATGTATGTATGTATGTATGTATGTATGTCTTTGTAACTTTGTTTTTACCTTTCAAGACTGAATTATAGAAATATGGAGTATTACATGTATGTTTTGTTCATGACTGTGGTTTTACAAGGACAGTGCATAATTGCTAAAAAAGAGTAGGTAAACAGCCAGTAATTAATGAAGAGAAAATCACCACTTACATTGTATTATGATAATTGATGTTACTATGAATGTAATGGTATTCATTAAATTAAATTTTGATGTTATATTAGCATAAATAGAGTTTAGGAAATCATAATTTTTCTCCACAAAATTTTTGATAATTACATTTTAGACTCATGAGAATGCCCTACATTTCCTTAAAAGGGATTCCTCCTGCCCTCCCAGGCATGGATACCTTCATAAGCTAGGGAGAAAACTGAATTTACCTGGTAAACCATGACTGTTTTGTTCATTGGTCACTTGTTATTTGATAACAAAAATTATCCCATGAAACTGAGAAAACAGTAAAAGGAAAAAAGGAGTATTTTGCTAAATATACACACAAAATATAATGAGAACCTGAATTTCTACTTGGCTAAAGAATTTGTGGTAATCACTGAGGTCAGGACTTCTGTGCATGATTTTTAACCCTATCAAGATCGAAGAAAAATGCTAACACTACCTGGCAGACTAATAATTAAAAATTGTTATCTTCTTTTCCGCTGGACACACTGGAGACTGTACTTCTCCATTCATTCTGAAATAAACCATGTCTATGTTATTTTTCTCAGTCAATAAAATGAGAGAAGTGAGTCACTTCCAGACAAAAGTTTAAGAGCCAATGAACAAACTGCCATGTTCCCTTACCTGTATTGCAGTAATCAGGGAAATATGCACTGATAGGGAATTTCCATAATTTTGCACCCTGAGTGACTTCAACGACAAAACTTGCCTGCAGACCATGTTGGGTATGTAGCATAAGTGATAAATGAACTTTTCTTGTGATGAACTGAAGGTCATATGTATGTGACTGTAGTATAATCTAACCCAACTGAGTAAATTCCTAGAATAACAATACTTGTTCAAGGTCTCATATTTCCTGAGAGCTTACTATGTTCCAGATACTCTTCTAAGCACTGTACATGTACAGATCTTCACTCTTGATATCTTTGCTTTGAAATGAGTACTATTATTAACCCATCTTACAAATGAAGTGCAGGCACAGAGGTTAAAAATGTGCCCGCTATTATGCAACCAGTAGATGGCAGAGTAAGTACTTGTCCCAGGATGGCTGACTTCCTAACTCCTGCTACTCTGCCTCAAACTGTAAAGAAAGCAATGAGGAAATGGACAGTCTTGAGGATATTACATGGAAGGCACCAGCACAGATGTTTCCTGCTTCTTTATAAGCAGAACTAATTGTTGTGAATGAAAAATAATAACCATAAAATAACACAGAATGCTGTGTGCTTATTGTGCAAGCTTATCATACAGTCAGCAAATATTTATTGGACACCTATAGAAGCCTGGCCATAGGCTAAGTACTAGGTGTGCAGACATGATTAAACTAACAGGATTCCTGCCTTTGTGCAGTTTTCAGTCTGTTTCATAGTGTAAATAAGGAAATAAATCTATAGTTAATTTTTTTAAGTGTTAAGAAGAAAGAGATGAGGTGTCATAATAAAAGCAGGGCAACCAACTGGTTGCCTAAGTGAATGCATGTATATACCTAGGTGTGAGTATGCTAATGAAGCACAATTACAAAATATGTTGGCCAAAAGAAGTCTGTATTCACTGGTACCCTTAGTTCTCCTCCATAAGAAAAATCATGTCTTTTATTGTATGTTTAGTCAATTCCTAGTGATACATATTGTCTTCATGCTATAAGTGCATGCGTATATGTGTGCACATACTCTTACCCAAATTCTGTATCTGCACATATATCTTAAGCCATTTTTACTGTTCTCTCTTTTCCTATGTATTACTGAGCAATTCTTCCAAAGTCTTCTTTCTCTGACATGTTTCCATCTACTCTAACCTGAGGTTGTATATTCTATCTGGTCATTTAAATTACAAATTAATTGGTGACACTCCTGAAAAAGGTATCCTTGTCTTTGAAAAGTCCATTCACATTCTCGTCTTATAAAGCTAAAGTTCAGAAAGCCAAATCCTAGTCTTCAGCCCACTCTTTTTCAGCCTGACTAGTCCACTCCCCCTCCACGTGATTACTGAACCTGAAAAGAAAGAAGATTCCATAACAAGAATGCCAAATACACCACTGGGGATGCATTCCAACCTTTTGGCTATATCATTTGGTCCCATGAATATCAGTGGGAGTAGTTACTATGAATGATGAGTCTTGAGAAACTCTGAAACATTTTGGATTCACAAAGGAGGGAGGCAGTGATTAATGAATATACGTGAATGAAGTAAGATTCCCAATTAACTATGATGAAACTTCAGATGAAAAAATAACGACTATTACTAAAGTGTGTGTTGGATTGCATACGCTATACTTAACAATTAGAATATTTTTGTCAGCAGTCAAATCAAACAGCCAAGACATGAAAAAGAAAGTGGGTAGTAAAGAAAACTTTTTGCTTACAATTTGCTTCTAGTTATGGGTTTCTTATTTTTACCTGAGTTACTTTTTGCTTCTTATTTTTACCTGAGTTACTTTTTGCTTCTGTTGCTCCTTTCTCCAGGTGACCTTGTTTATAACTTTTGCTACCTTCTGCCTTCCTTTCCCCTGGTATTGTTTACTGAAGTGACAACCCACTGCACTTCTCATTACTTTTGGTCCTAATTTACTTTTTTAATGGGAAGAAAAAAAAGTATCATTTGGTTAACATATGATAATATCATCTTAGTCACTTAGCATGAAAAGTAAAGCTTCTCTCTCTCTCTCTCTCTCTGTGTGTGACTATCATAAATAAAAAAAAAAAAAAAAAAAAAAAAAGGGATCCCTGGGTGGCGCAGCGGTTTGGCGCCTGCCTTTGGCCTAGGGCGTGATCCTGGAGACCCAGGATCGAGTCCCACGTCGGGCTCCCGGTGCATGGAGCCTGCTTCTCCCTCTGCCTGTGTCTCTGCCTCTCTCTCTCTCTCTCTCTCTCTCTGTGTGACTATCATAAATAAATAAAAAATTAAAAAAAAAAAGAAATGTAAAGCTTTTTGGTATAAGCAACACTATACAAAAAAACATTTAATTTACTCACAGTAAGCTTTAAAAAGCCATGTTAATGTTACCTGGTAATTTTAAAAGAGCGTTATGTTACACTGCAAGCTTGAAGGTAGAATGCAGGCCAGGCTGATAAAAAAGGGCTGAGCAAATCATTTAAGAAAAAAATCTTCATTCTGTCCTCAAAATAATTAATCATATCAAAGAGCATATACTACTTTTTTTTTAATGTTGCAGAAAAAAAAATGTCTCCTGATAGAGTACTGGATGTTTTATTTGGTTTTAAATTTTTTTTCCTTTTCTTTTCTTCAGGGAAAGCAATTTTCTGAAGACAAAAAAAAAATTGAGATGATTACTTTGCCTTGTGGGCGAACCATTACTCCCTGTGAACCTCATTTTCTGTTAACATAAGGCATAAAGTGGTTTTATAGACTTTAAGGGATAATTTTCAGTGTGAAAATGATAGATGAGGAGAACAAGCCCGTAAGCATCTGATCAGGTCCTGTATGTTATCATAAGACCAAAGAGCAGCTATTTTAAGTATGTTGTCCAGGAAATTGGCTCAAGTCTCACAAAATATTTATTTACAAAGCTTTTAAACTGTGAGTCTCAACCAAATGAAGGGAAACAAAATTAGGAGTTGAGTAATCACACAGAGCAGTAGAGTTGGTTTGTGAGTTTCCCTTAATCTGTAGCTAAGGAGGAAGAACCACCCCACTAGGGCACCGTTGCCTCAATTCCCGTAAATGTGTTTGGTTGGAGTGAATGGAAAGGTTTTAATGGTGAAACAGTTTAAGGGACAATTTGATATACTTTTTACTTTATTAATGCTCGTGGAGGGAAAAAAAAAGTTGCTCCAATATTAGGAACAATTAAACAAGGAGGCAAGGCTGAAGAGTAGAGAAATCACCTCCAAAAAAAAAAAAAAAAAAAAAAAAAAAAGGAAGAAAACAAGAACTTCATTCAGTGAGCTCTCTATTACCCACATGATTATCAAATATTTAATTGCATTTTCATCCTTTGTTTCTGCATCTTGAACGAACTATTCTTCTGACTCATCCTTTTTTTGGGGGGGGGGGGAAGGGAAACAATTATATTCCAAGCTTTTTGAGCTTATTAACACTCCTTTTCTTTCTTCTAGTAGAGCTAGACTCTCAATTTAAAGCAATCTTAGGGCAGAAATAGTTATCTTAATCTTAATTGAGAAAATTGTAAAATTACTTGTGAAACATCTAATTCTGAACAGCAATTATCACACTTGAAGAAAGGAGATATTCTACGATCCTAATAATTACTGATATGGTGAATAAGCTTAAGTGTTTCTAGAAATTATAATTAAAAATTTCTTCCCTATAAGACTTCAGAAATTTATCACTACAAGAAATCACACAGAAAAGGATTTACTTAACTTTGAGGGACATCCTCATACTAAATTGTATAATTTTCAATTATCTTTAAAATTGTATCTATTACTGCTAAATTATCTTTAAAATTGTATCTATTACTGCTAAATAAATGTTTTCTAAATCCTAGAAAATATTTTATATAAAAGGGGTTCCATTTGTTATATAACAATTATAAGTCTGGTATTACATAAAATTATTCAAGTTTATGGTTTTCACTATTGCATTCTCTAAACCTCAGTTCCTCCATTTACAAAACGGGGATAAATAAAACTTACTTCATATAATTGTCATAAGGAATGCATGTGAAGCATTCAACTCAGTGCATGGTACATACAAGTAAGAGGCAGCAATCGAAGGAAGAATAGTTAGGAAACCAATCGTTTCAAATCCCAGCCCTGTCACTTGTTAGGTGAATGACAACTTGTCTGAGTACTAGTTTTCTTACGTATATGAGAGTAATAGTTGTTAATGTTTTTACCTTTTGTTTGCTAAAAGTTTACCAATAAATAGTAATTATAGCACTTGGTATATAAACTAAGGGCATTTTGTCTTGCATTTCTATTAAACTAAAACAATAAATTAAAAAAAATTCAGATGCGTTTTTTAAAGTCTAGCTTTTTTTAATGCAACATTTAATCGAGGTGATAGACATACAGAAGTAAATTATTTTATCCTGCTTTGTAGGGTCACTGAGTGACCCTTTTTGCAATTTCATCACCCCATCACATTATTTAGAATCTCTCCAGACTTTCCTCCAAATTTCTGCTCTTCCTCTCATCAAAATCTTCATGCCTATCCAACTAGCAATTAATTGTGCATTATTCTTTGCTATGTTTCTATGTTTATTTTATATCACATGCCATTCTTAAAATATCCTTGCTTGTAAATTTGTCAACTAAACATTCTATTGTACTTTGGTGAATCTCAACTTTTCATTTAATATCTTATGCACTTATACCTTGACTCTCTTAGTAGACTATAAACAAGAGATCAAGATATTTGTTTGATGCAACTTTGTAACCCTGCAGTACTTTTGAACAGTGTTTACAAATAACAGGTATGCAACAGTATTTGTTAATCTGATTGTTCTTTCATTGTGTTTTCTTGTGACAAAATATTAGATTTAACTTTTTAAATTCTTAAACCAAATTTTAACAGAGACAAGTCTTAAAGGGCAGAGCAAAGCTACTAATTATTAAACATGTTTAAGAATTTTAACAAAGCCGTATATGGCCTATTTGGCTTTTCCATCAATACACATTAAGTGTAAAGGGAGCAGTTATTAAACTACTAATAATGGCACTAAAAATATCACTTTCTTAGTAGCTTACCATCACTTTGTAGGAGGGAATGATTTGCCAGTAACATATTTAACCCAAATAGGAAAACATAACATAGTAAATTAAGAACATGGTGACAATTTAGTCTGCCTCTGTGAAGTCTGCTTTAGGCTATACAATTATTTCAGTGATCAAATGCAAGCTACTGCATTTATATTTGATTCTTTCTGGTATTTATGAGGCCCACCAAAGAAAAATGTTAACATCCAAAAAAAGTTATCTAACACATTTACTTTAAAACTAATTGAGAAAGTATGTTTATTAATAATTAACTTTCTATTTACAAAAGCTCTCAACTTTTTTGATACTTTTAATTTTGTCCATTCAGAAAGCAACCAAATCCAATACTCTTTCCCTTTGATTTTTTCCTATATTGATCCTTAAAAATATTTTAAAAAGTAACTTTAACTCCCTGATTTTTTGTCACACTCATAGTCTTTTAGTGACAGACAATAAAGAAAAACAGCCCACTAGTTGAGTAGAGGAATAATTTTTAAAATTATTTTAAACTAGTATTTAAATATAACATTTAGTTTTGAATTCATTTTTTGTGTTCAGGTATAAAACATTTTTCTTTTTTTTTTTTTTTTTTTTTAAATTTTTATTTATTTATGATAGTCACACAGAGAGAGAGAGAGAGAGGCAGAGACACAGGCAGAGGGAGAAGCAGGCTCCATGCACTGGGAGCCTGACGTGGGATTCGATCCCGGGTCTCCAGGATCACGCCCTGGGCCAAAGGCAGGCGCTAAACCGCTGCACCACCCAGGGATCCCTCTTTTTTTTTTTAATACAATGTTTTTCTTTTTTTCTTTTTTAAAAAAAAATTTTTTTTTTAAATATTTATTTATGATAGTCACAGAGAAAGAAAGAGAGAGAGGCAGAGACACAGGCAGAGGGAGAAGCAGGCTCCATGCACCGGGAGCCCGACGTGGGATTCGATCCCCGGTCTCCAGGATCGCGCCCTGGGCCAAAGGCAGGCGCCAAACCCCTGCGCCACCCAGGGATCCCAATACAATGTTTTTCTAAAGGGTAGCATAACCCATGCACTTACATAACTTAACTGTGCTTAAATATTCACCCCAATATTCATGCCTCAGTTATTACAATTACATTCAAATTTAATTTTTAATTAAAATGGAATAACTGAAATTTTTTCTTACTCATTTTTGGAATGGTTTTAAACTATTTTCCTAATTTAGATAAGTTTCTTTTTTTAAAAAATATTTTATTCATTTATTCATGAGAGACACACAGAGAGAGAGGCGGAGACATAGACACAGGCAGAGGGAGAAGCAGGCTTCATGCAGGAAGCCCAATGTGGGACTCGATCCCGGGTCTCCAGGATCATGCCCTGGGCTGAAGGCGGCACTAAACTGCTGAGCCACCTGGGCTGCCCTCTAAAGTTAGTTTAGGTTAACTTTCTTGCATGACATTTTACTTTTATTTTGACTCAATTTTCAAAATTAAATAGTTCATGTAAATTTAATAATTTGGACATATTAAAAAATAATATTTGCTATATACATATCCACATCCTATAATTACAGATGGACAGTTGCTATTAAGTATTACTCAATTTTAAATTGCTTCATTTACATAACAGCAGCTTATATGCTGAAATCATGACATAAACATATGGCTAGAAAACTCAGCACACAGTTCATAACTCACCAATCCATATCAATTGACTTGATCTTCAACAGAAGTATTTTTGAATATAAAAACAACTAATGAGGATAAAATGTGCAATTTCTGTGATAATAAAAGGCCTCTACCTTCTCTAAAAGCTTATCCTTTCTAAAGTAATTATTTAAAGATGGCAATAACTCTTTGCAAAATACCAAGAAACTTTTCTCTTATGGCTGTCTCAAGATAGAGATAGAGGCCATAAAACATTTGTTAATGTTTAACAATACTGTCTATGAAACAGGTATTAACCTCAAATTTTATAGATGGAAAACGAGGCTCAGAAAGTCATACCAGGTTGAACTGATAAATGTAAATAAAATAAATAAAATAAAATACTCAATGCCTCTTCTAAAGTAAGCACTATTTCTAGGAACTAGGGATTCAACAATGACCAAGAATAAAAAGGTCTCTGCCTTCATGGAGTTTACAGCCTCATGTGGTAAAATAGACAATAAGTGTGTAAATAAAGTAACAAAAATTTCACTTTGGATGATGATAAGAGTATGAAGAAAATATAGCCTGGTATATTATATTTACAATGGTTAAGGAAAGCCTCTGTGAGAAGGTAACATATGAGAAGGATCCAGCAGCCAGCCAATGATAAAAGGTTCTAGACAATAGAGTTTTTGCAGAGAAGGTATTGGGTTGGAAATGAGCTTGGTATGTCTAAGTAACAAAATGAACACTAGTGAGATTTAAGCTTAGAAAATAAGATAAAAAGTGTTCCAAAGCTGGGCAGGGACAGGATCATTTGGGGTCTTGAAGGCATTTACAGAAGGAATAGTAATAGGATCTGATTTATACTTCATCTCACACTCTGGCTGCTCTGTGAGGAAAAAATGGTTTAAGGTTAAGTGGAAGAAAAGTAGGTGAGAAGGATGTTGGAGAAGCCAGGATGGAGACAACTGTGGAAGACAGCAGGGGAACTGGAGAGAGGTCAGAGTTTGGATATATTTTATAGATACAGTCAAAATATGAGCTGATATAATGCAGAGGCAGAAACAGAAGCACTGGAGGAATGGTGAGAAAAAGAAGCAAATGAAAAATCTTTTTTTAAAAACTGATTTTATTTACTTATTTGAGAGAGAGAGAGAGAGAGAGAGAGAGAGCATGAGCTGGGGTAGGGGCAGAGGGAGAGGGAGGAGACTCTCTGATGAGCAGGGAGCCTGATGCAGGGTTCGATCCCAGGACCCTGGGACCATGACCTGGGCCAAAGTCAGCTTAACCAACTGAGCCACTCAGGTGCCTGAAAAATCACTCTTTTTTTTTTTTTTTTTTTTTAAAGATTTATTTATTCATTCATTCAGAGAGAGTGAAGAGAGAGGCAGAGACACAGGCAGAGGGAGAAGCAGGCTCCATGCAGGAAGCCCGATGTGGGTCTCGATCCCGGGTCTCCAGGATCACACCCCAAGCTGCAGGCGGCGCTAAACCACTGCGCCACGGGGGCTGCCCTGAAAAATCACTCTTAACTGGAGTTCTGCCTCTAATTTGGAGGAGTCAGCTTCTAACAAATTGAGTATTTCACAGATAACAACTATAAAATCTGACAAAGCAGAAATAACAATGATCTGAGGTTAAACAAAAGCAGTACAGCTTTTGGAGGGGAGTTAAAACTTGGGGTGTATTCAACATAGGGAGAATTCTTCATTTTTGAAGGTTTGTCTTGAGGAGAGATACAGTCAGGAAAATGGTGCAAGGTGACTAAAACTCTGATAGAAAGTCTGCTTCTGGACATGAGAACAAGGGGAAGGAGCTTGAGGTACACAGGGATGCTGAAGAGTGAGGTGGGAACCATGGAAAAGAGAGTGCCTGTGAAGGGGGATGCCAAATTTTATGTTTAAAAACTATTCAAGGGGATCCCTGGGTGGCTTAGTGGTTTAGCATCTGCCTTTGGCCTGGTGCGTGATCCTGGAGTCCCAGGATCAAGTCCCACATCGGGCTCCCTGCGTGTGGCCTGCTTCTCCCTCTGCCTGTGTCTCTGCCTCTCTCTCTCTGTATCTCTCATGAATAAATAAATAAAATCTTAAAAAAAAAAACAAAAATAAAAGTATTCAAGTCTCTTGCTGGCTCTTGAACTGCATGAGTAGGACAAACAAAAACAATCTGAACTAAGTAAGATCTGAGCCACAACCCACTGGATATGTGACAGAATTTATAATTTGGGTCTAATCTAGTTAACTGCCTGCTAAAACAATAATCTCAACATTCCTTAGAGGAATGTATCAGAACCCAGAGTTTCCATCACATACACTTGCAATTTCTGGGATACAGTAAAAGTTATGGAGTCAGAAAAACATGATCTGGGGATCCCTGCCCTGGGTGGCTCAGTGGTTTAGAGCCTGCCTTTGGCCCAGGGCATGATCCTGGAGACCTGGGATCAAGTCCCACATCGGGATCCCTGTGTGGAGCCTGCTTCTCCCTCTGCCTGTGTCTCTGCCTCTCTCTCTCTATCTATCATGAATAAATAAATAAATATTTAAAAAAATTCACATTAAAAAAAAAAAAAGAAAAACATGATCCATTCTCAAGAAAAAGGGTAATCAATGGATATCAACCACAAGATAATTCAGGTGTGGGAATTATTAGACGAGGGCTTTAAAACAGTATAATAAAGTAAAGGAAAATACATAATTAATGGAAGATAGGAAATCTCAATAATAGAAATGTAAGAATCAAACAGAAACTTCAGATTGCAAAAGTAAAAATAATAATTCACTGGATAGGTTTAATAGCTGAATGGAAATACAGAGAAACTCAATGAACATGAGATCAGATCAACAGAAATTATCCAACCTGAAGAAGAAAGAAAAAAAATTGAAAAAAATTAACAGAGCCTTAGGTCCCTGTAGCACAATATCAGAAGGCCTATATCATACAATGCGATTGGTAGTCCCCCAAATATAAGTATATTTGAGGAAAGAATGGCCTAAAACTTCCCACACATAGAATGATATAAATTCACAGTTTTAAGAAGTTCAGTGATCTCCCAGAGGATAAAGAAAACCACACCTACGTACATCTTAGTCAAATTGCTGAAAATTTAAGATAAAGATAACACTGTGAAAGTGACTGGAGAGAAGGAATGAATTACATGTGAGGTTAAATACAGAAGGCGGAAAACAGTAAGAAGACATTTTTAAGATACTAAAAGAAAAGTAATATACTATCAACCAGAATTCTAGCAAAAATATCCTCCAAGAATAAAGATAAAATAATCGCCTTTTCAGCAAAAAGAAAAGTACAAGAGTTCACTGACAAGATATGTGCACTATTAGTCAGGATAAGGAAAATTCTTCAGTGTGAAGGAAAATGCCAGATGGAAACTCGAATCTTCTGAAATGACTGAAGAGTGTTAGAAATAGTAAATGTCTGGATAATATAAAGAACTTTTTTTTCCCTTAATTTTTCTAACATGTAATTGATATCAAAACAAACATTATCATATGCTTTTGTGGGATTCCTAATGTATGTACGTGTCATAATACATATAGAGCACAAAGTATTTTGGATGAAGAATGGAGAAGGTAAATGGATATATATGGCTGCAAACTTTTTATATTTTGCAAAAAGTGGTAGACAATCAAATCTATGTAGACTGAAAAATAAGATGAGTAAAATAATCCCCAGATGAACCACTAAAAAAGAAATAATGCAAAGAGGTATGGCTAAAAAGCTGATATGTAAATTAAAGTGAAATCACATAAAAATTCAAATAATCCAAAAGAAGACAGAAAGGGAAAACAAAACAGAAGACACATGAAAAACAAACATTAAAATTGTAAAGCTAAACCCAACCATATTAACAATTACATTAAATTGTTTTTAATTTTTTATTAAAACAGATTATTCCAACTGGAAAGTAGAGATTAAAATGGATTAAAAAGCAATATGCAACTATATGTTATGTACAAAGCATTCATAAAAAATACAAAGACACAGCTGGGTTGAAAGCAAATGAATAGGAAAGAAGATATATAAACTATAAGCATAAGCAGCTAGAGTAGCTAAATTATTACCAGGCAGAGTATACTTTAAAACAAGAAATATTACTTGCTATAAAGATAGGGACTTTCTTGGTAAAGGGATCAATTCTTCAGGAATACAAAACATTCATGTGAAGTTAGCTAATATCAGGACCTCAAAATACAGTCATACTTTGGAAGTATTGTGGATTTAGTTCCATACCACTTTAACAAAATAGAGTATTACAAGAAAGTGAATCAAGTGATTTTTTTGGTTTTCGGTGCATGTAAGTTATGTTTACACTATACTGTAGTTTATTTAGTGTGCAATGGCATTATGTCTAAAAGAAGTACATGCCTTAATTAAAAGATATCTTATTGCTAAATAATGCTAACCATTATCTGACCTTTGAGCGAGTCATAACCACTGATCAGAGACCACCATAACAAAAATAATAATAATGAAAAAATTGGAAATATTGTGAGAATTACCAAAATGTTACACTAAGTGAGTAAATGTTGGAAAAATGGTGCAAATGGACATGCCCAATGAATACAAACCTACAATTTGTATTAAAAAAAAAAAAAGCAGTAGCTGTGAAACATAATAAAGCAAAGCACAATAAAATGAGGTATGCCTGCATCCAAAGCAAAATTGACAGTTAATTCTGAGAAATAGGTAATCCCATAATAATGTCAGGAGATTTTAATATCTCTCTTTCAGCAGGCAGAGAGTAGACAAAAAAATCAGTAAAGGCACAGACCAACTCAACCATATTATCAACCACTTTGGCCTAGTTTAAATTTATAGAACACTGTGCTCAATGACTAAAGAATGTACATCATTTACAAGTGCATATGGTATGTCTACAAAAATACACCATGTTTATGGAATCATAACATAATCTTTAAATTTAGAATAACTGAAATTATATAGAGTATGTTCTTTGGCTATAATGGAATAAATAATAGTAGGATCTATGAACACCCCCAAATACTTGTATATTAAACAACACATGTATTCCTGTTACTAAAGAAATAAAAGAGATTTTTAAACTTGATGATGATGAATGTACAACGTATGTGAGATGAAGCTAATACAATAATAGAAAGAGATTTACAGCTTTAAATACATGCGAAAAAAAAGAAAAGATACATTAGAAAACCAATAACCTAAGCTTGCATCTCAAAGAAAAAAACTAGAAAAATAAGAGCAAAGTAAACCTAATATAAGTAGAAAAAAGAAAATAATAAACGTAAGAGCAGAAGTCACAAATTATTATCTGGCAGAGAATTTGTTAATCTAGCCAGACCCAAGTCTAGCATTGATTTGGATTTAGCAAGAACTGAGTTTATGTTCTGTGTTTATGTGTATACATATGTCATGCGGAGGAGGTATCAGGATCTAGAACCATTAGCACAAAGAAAATGCCCAATTTTATAATGAGTTTTGGTAATTGGAGCTTTCTTGCTTTTATAAAATCAATTTATGTTAATTCTTTGAGTTTCTTGGTAAATTGGTATTGAACCCTTTTTCATTTGATTTGGAAAATCTTTAAAACAACTAAAGAAAATCTGCAAGTTTTATAATATTACAGCTTTACTGTGACATAAATTTTCATCAATGATCATGTATATACTTTAAGCTCTACTCTAAGATTATAAAAAAAAAAAAGGAAAGCAAAGAGAGTAGAGGAAAAGAAGGAATTATGTTCCCTTTGTATCTTGAGGAGGCAGTCATTTTCTTCAAAGATAAACACATAAGTTTTTGTTCCTAGAAGCAGTGCTTTCAGATCTGTATAGTGTTCCACTGAAATATTTCTTACTATGGTGGAGACAGACCAATCTTTCAGTGATAGGGAGCAAGAAAAAAAAACCCATCTAAATGGAAGGGAGGCAGAATATAAGGATAGACAAGGGTTTTACATTGCTGTTTCCTTTAATTTGAAAAAGGGAAATTAAAGTTGTATTTCTTTTGTTTTTTTTAAGATTTTATTTATTTATTCAGAGAGAGAGAGAGAGGCAGAGACACAGGCAGAGGGAGAAGCAGGCACCATACAGAGAGCCTGACGTGGGACTCGATCCAGGGTCTCAGGCCCTGGGCTGCAGGTGGCGCTCAATCGCTGCGCCACCGGGGCTGCCCTAACGTTGTATTTCTAATTATCTCAGTATTTTAGGAATTTCTTAGCTGCAAATCAGGATATCAATAGTAGTATTTATACATTAAAATTTTAAATAAGAAAGAGGACATTTTAGAGGTAGCTTAATTTTCCACAAATGCTTAAAACTAACTAAATAAAAAGGGCCTCTAAATTTAAATTATCTAAATAATCTTATTATCTGATAATCAGATAATATCTAAATTATCTGATAATCAGAAAACTTTTTAAAACAATGAGTATTTCAATGATGCGTTGAATTCCAACATACCAAGCTTCCAAGAAAAAAGCATACAAAAGGATTTTAATTAAAAGTTTGATCTTAAAACCTGTTATCATTTATTACTTATTCTACGACATATAATTACTAATTTTGGAGTTTTGCTTCCAAATGAATTAAATAATTCATTTCATATAGTATAAAAGTAAAATCTAGTGGGAACTTTACAATTTTAAGTTTAGGAGGCTATCGGAATTTTCAAAATCTATTTTTTTTATATGCTAAGAATGTGTGTTGTGAGGAAGCTTCTACTACTGCTTCAGGTTAACTCTCTAAGGTACTGTACCTGGCTTTTATATATTTCACTTGCTGTCTTTCAACTTTAGGATAACTGGGCAACCTATATTAAGTAGAATCTGAAGCCAGTCGTAGTGGTAGGGATTGTTTAGAGGGGCTGTAAAGAAACAACTTCTCAGAAAGAATATGGATTGTTACTGAATTTAGACTCAGCTAGCTAGAATTGCTAGCTCTGAGAGTCAACCAATACAACTGCAACAGGAAATAAGCAATGGAATGTTCAGCTGTGACCTAGAAGGTCATTAATAATCACAATGTACCCTATTTGGACTTCTCTTTTGAACATTGCTGACTCTATTGAGTCTTTAATTGTGTGCTGGGTAAGATTACCCTTCTTAATATGAAATTATGCAGGGTAAAGAAAATCCCATGTATCTAAATACTGGACTTTCTTACTTACCTTCAGATCTCTCTAGGTCTCATGACAACTTTGATCTCCTATTTCTATGGTTACTATGGCTTTTATCCAAAACCTTTGAGAAATAGTATGGTGCAGCTCTTTGTTTTATGGATCACTCCCGGTAGTGTTTCATTTGAGTTAGTACTCTATAATCAAATAAGTTAATATTTCTACAAAGACATGTACAAATATTTATACTAAATGGGATAAAGACAACAAATAGTCACATACTGGTTTGTTTTATCACCCAATATGTTTTCCATAAACATATAAAAAATTCATGGTTTTCAGAGTTTTAAAATGATTAGATCTATAACAAATCCTAGAAGTGAAACTTTTATTCTCATTTGGTCCAAATGTTAAGTGGATGTAGTTTATTTTATTTTCCAATAAATAACTGAGTTGCCATATTGGAGTCCTAGCAAGTAAACTTAAACTTTTTTTTTTTGCTTTTATTTTCATAAATGATGAAATCATAATCTTATTAGCCTCCTTGGCTTCCTCTAAACAAAATTAATAAAACATATTGCATATGAAGTATGAATAATGGCATTTGTGGAAAAGTTTATTTACATTGATTTGTCATATAACATCTCAGAGAAACAGTGCCTGTGATACCTCCCACTTGCTATTGTTATTTCTCTCTTACACAGATTCTAGTACCAACAATGGCTACAGTCATATTTATGAAAGTGGCATTATATATGATATGCATATGCCTGAGATCTAAGGAATAACTAAATTCAGTCACATATAAAAATTATGAAACTAATATATATATATAAGAATATTTAAAGATTTAGTAACAATTAAGAAATAATTTCCTGGTGACCTAGTCTGACAGCCATGACAGAGGTAGTCTTTAACTCATACGTGCAAATTTCTTCATTTCACTTTTTCGAATATTTTAGGTGTAGTTCTTACAAGAATTATGAGAACACAAATTTCCCTTTTGAAATCCCTTCATGTTCCACATTTCCACAATTCTTATTTATCTACATACATCTATGTACCTATAATTCTTATTTATCAATATACATCTATGAAAACTATTGGCATATATATAAGCATATAAATACATATTATATTCTTTTAGGCAAAGTTTAGTATTAATGTGGAATTAAATAACAAAGCAGGGTAAATCTATATAATGTATAATGATTTTGAACATTTTTTCAAGGGGGGCGTGGCTCAATCTCACAACCCCGAGAACATGACCTGAGTTGTAATCAAGAGTTGGGTACTTAACCAACTGAGCCATCCAGGTGCCCCTCATTTTGTACATTCTTAATTATCCTCATTATTCACCAAGTCCTTCTAGATTATGTTTTTTCAATTTTATTTCACCCTATATCTATGTTAGCTGGCATATAACTGGAATTGCAAGTTCTCCAGTATGTACAATGTACATGAAACTCATTAATTAAGACAAGAAGGCTAGGCACATCCTCACACTGAGCTATTATCTCTGGAAACGTTTAAATTAAATTAAAGCTTTCTATGGTATATAAAAAGTGATTTAAGACTTTCACAGGTAACTTACCTGTGGAATCAAACCACTGCTCCTATTGTATATCAACAATATCAGCAAAATAACAATACAGACACTGATAACATGGGATATGTAGAAGTAGAAATAATACAATTCAACACTCTTCAAATATATACAGAATCCATTATTTATTTATTTCCCTTACTTTTAAAATTTAAATTCAGTTAGTTAACATATAGTGTATTATTAGTTTCATAATTTAGTGATTCATCAGTTGTATATGACACCCAGTGTTCATTATACCACATGCCCTCCTTAATGCCCATCACCCAGTTACCATACCCCCCACTCAGCTCCCCTTCAGCAACCCTCAGTTTGTTCCCTATAGTTAAGAGTCTCTTATTATTTGCCTTTTTTTTTTTTAAGGATTTTATTTATTTATTCATGACAGACATGGAGAAAGAGGCAGAGACATAGGCAGAAGGAGAGAAGCAGGCTCCATGCGGGAAGCCCGATGTGGGACTCCATTTTGGGACTGCGGGATCATGCCCTCAGCCAAAGGCTTAACCATCGAGCCACCCAAGCATCCCTGCCTTTCTGTTTTCATCTTATTTTATTTTTCCTTCTCTTCCACTATCTTCATCTGTTTTGTTTGGAACTGAGGATTAAATATGATCAATGGATTTTATTTTTTTTCTTAAATTGCATTCATAAAAAAAATCTATTATTTAAAAAGTGTTGCTTTTTAAAGTAGCAAAGGAAGCACCATTTTTTAAATCATATTTTTCTTTTCTTAAATTATACTCATAAAAAATAAAATCTGGGATCCCTGGGTGGCGCAGCGGTTTGGCGCCTGCCTTTGGCCCAGGGCGCGATCCTGGAGACCCGGGATCGAATCCCACGTCGGGCTCCCGGTGCATGGAGCCCGCTTCTCCCTCTGCCTGTGTCTCTGCCTCTCTCTCTCTCTCTCTCTGTGACTATCATGAATAAATAAATAAAATCTTTAAAAAAAAATAAAATCTGTGATTTAAAAAGTGGTGCGTCCTTTACTACTTTGATTAAAAAAAAAAGAACCCACAATTTTCTAAAAGATATTCTTGAAGACCGATTATGCTCAAGATATCTATCAGCACAAGGTATTTAACCAGGCGATCTTTGTTTCAGGAAGTTTATAGTCTCTAAAATAGCATTATCATGCCCCACCCCAGTGACCTCCTTCACAAGAACCATTTTTCCTGAATGTCAGCCTGCTATCTACCCTGGCACCACTGGCAGAGCAGATCATATTTACAGCCTTAGTTCCTTTTCTCTGTAGGCATGGATTCCCTAATTGCTGGCTTACTCCAGTAGTTTAACAAACACTGCAAATTCACTAGTTGCTAGTCTGGGAAAAAAAAGAAAATCTACTTCACTGAATTTAGTATTTTTCAAAATACTGTATCTTGAATTTTCTTGTGTCTGGCTCCAAACAGATAAAGTCTCAAAGGCAAGAGGGCTGTTTAAGGTCCAAATCTTTGTTTTTGAGGAATTCAGAAAGTTTCAATATGCATTTAACCTAAGTGCCAAATGTAAAGATTTTGATAGAAAAGATGTTAGCACTGAATAGGTCTGAAGTCTGCCAACTTCCTGGATATTTATTCATTGGGCCCATTTTACTTGAGCTGGAAGAGTAAGAGTTAGAAGTGAATGAATGGACTCACCCTATACACCAATAAATTTTAAACATAAAAATATAAATTAATTTAAAAAGCCATCTTAGGAAGGATAATTGTACAAATGTAAATTTTAAAACAAATTATTAGAAATTATTGAGTGCTACTTGTTTGTGGACCTTTGTCCTTCTTCCAGAAAATACACACACAAATATATACAGAAGCCCTACAGAAGAAATAAACCATAGAAGAGATTAAAGGACAGGTTTTTATTAGAAAAAATTGTGCCCTTAGTCACATAAACTACTGAAGCAAATGAATTAAGACAGAATAACCAAATTAGTATACTTAGCTAACAGTTGAACTATTTACAAAAAAGGACCACTTTATCTGTGCTCTTTTCTTTGGCAGAATCCAATAAACTGCCATTATATTCTTCCTAAATGGTTCCATTACAAGGATTCTATAACAACAGCCTAATCTCTTGATAATTATAATAAATGCTTGTAATCAAAGTAGGAACCATTTAAAATAGGAAGGAGAAAGGCTGTTTTCCATCAAATTCATTGTAGTTCTGTGATCTTTGAAGCATTCAGCTACAATACAGCTTTCCACCCAATCTTGTTCAAATAAATATGCAAGAAAATACTAGATCAATGATAGCTGGGATTAGGTATTTTAGTCTTTTTTGTTTCAGAATTTTAAATTGCATCAACATTAAGAATAAAGAGACATCTTTGCTCAGAGTTTAAATGTCCAGAATCAGAATCCAAATGATAAATGATTTGATTAGATTTGTAATGTTTCCTTCAGGGGAACAGAAGTAATAGTTATTTTAGGAAACTGTAATGATGAGCTATTCTCATAGTGCTTTTGGCTTTTAGGAAGTATTATTTTCCTGGAAGACAGCACATCTCAACACAGAAGTTGGGACTGTATTTACATGAACAAACAAACAATGATTTCCAGAGATCACATAAGTAACTGAGGGCTGATAAAGTTACGGGAAATGACTATATATGACTAGAATGGCTTTCATCTGCATTTTGTTAGACCAAGCATTGATTTCACTTTTCAGCTGTGAACAGCAAGAGGCCAGCTGTGGCCAGAGTGGGAGCAAACTGTGAACCAGGGTTACATTAGAGGGGAACTGTTTAAAAAAAAAAAAAAAAGATAATGCTTTTTAGTAAGTCTTACTAAAAAACTACTCTTTGTAAATGTTTGGAGAAATACATATAAGGGTTTCCACAAACTGTCAGAAGTGGTGAATCTAATTTAGGACAAAATGAAACCTTTGTGCTCAGTTGTGGGAATAAACAGAATTATGGGGAGAAAATAAACAAAGAGAAGGAAAATATAAAATATACTGCCTTCAAGGCAGAAACAACTACATTTTACTTGGTATTCCCAGATGTGCTAAGAGGAAATTTATGACAGCACACTGAAAAGCAAGATTCCCTTTGTGAAACCTTTCACATTTATTTAACTAAGCACAATCATTGAAAATGACCTTTATCCAAACCCTTCACAGCAGTCTTAAAATGATCTAAAATGACTGCCAGATATTCTTTAAATAACATTATTTAACTAAAAGTCATTACCCAGGGGCAATATTAAAGTACTGGCAAGTATTTACAGATCTATTTTCAGCAAAATATAACATAGGCATAATGAAAAATTGATAACACATTAAATATCTTTGTCAAAAGCTAACAAATAATACAAATTATCTTAGTTTTCTAGAATTGGTAGGAAATGTATAGTGATTTTCACATTCACAGCATCTTATGCTTTTTAATGGAGATAAGCATCATAGGAAAAAAATTTAAAAATAGAGATGTTTAATACATAAAATTCTAAAAAAAAAAAAAAAAAAGGTATTGTATCCAGAGAAAGGCTTTCCAAAACATGTTTTAACTAAATAAACTAAATTTTTAATATTTGCCAAATATAGTAAATTTGAGAAAACTGGACTTAATTTATTGAGTCTTTCTATTGTCAAGATAAGCGTATAAAATTTGACTATTTCTATGTTTTCTTTTTTAATTTACATTCAGTGGAAGATGAAAGGCTACGTACCAGGTTGGGAATAAAGAAAGCGGCAAAATTGCAGGTCAGGAATAATTGATAGTTGATTAAAAAGATATATACTTGTGGAATCTAAATTAAAAAAATTCTGTTGTTTCATAATGCATTTGTTTCAGCTAGCAAAACTGGACAGACTCTGGGGGGAAGATTTTCCTCTATTAAGGGGATGATTAGTTCAGTAAATCATGGCTTTGAGATAAAGATGATTACTATATCTCCTTGATGGGAAAAGGAGAAGGGTATAGGAGGTTCATTTCACCACAAAGCAATTATACTGAGCCAGAACGTTACAATTTATCATGGCTGAAAGATGACACTCACTGTTAGCCAAGGGAAACTGCTACTCAAATACTCCCATCTAGATCAATATACCATGGGTATTTTTTTTCCCCTTAGCAAAAAGTAATTATACAACAGAAACTTCACAATCAATACCTTCCTAGGCTAACTTAAAGTCAGCTATATAAGCATGAAGGTATGGTACTGTCAGCTGTCACTGAAGTCTACCCCATTAAATCCAAATTAAGCCTGTTCTTCTGTGCTGTTAATCAAATCTTTCCCAGTGTTATTTTAAGTCCTCAATACCAGTTCCTTAGAAATAAAGTGTTGTCAGGTTTTGTGTTTGTTTTTTGTCACTAAGACCATACCAAGTTACTATTGACCATATAACATAGGAGAATGGCTTTTATTTAACCCATTAGTATTTTTGAAGGAAATAAAAAGAAAAAAAGAAAAGAAAAAATCATTTTATAAGGTAAAAACAATCAATATCCCTATTCAGTGAAGAGTAAAGTACTTCTGGAAGCATGCTTCCTATCTTCCAGTTGAGGCTCTGACCTTTGAACTTCTAAGATCCATTAACAGAGCAGTCCACAGTTTTATAATGTGCAATTGAAGTTTTCTCAAGATAAACAATACTTGCAGTTAAGGAAGTGGATCATAGATAGTTGTACATATGCTTATTTTATAAACATGGATAAAAATAGTTACAATCATTTGAAAATCTATCCAAGTGTCAACTTGACAACTGCTTTTTGTGAGATACAGCTTAGTCTTATAAACCAATCTAATATATCAGAAAAGGTTAAAGGGCATGGAAAAATCACTCCTTCAGTGAAAAAAATTTTGACATCCAATTTTCAAGCTGATTTATCAGTAGAAAGCTAAAATTGATAGGTTGCCATTACTGGGGAGTAGCCTGTCTAAGAAAGCCGTTACAAAACCTCTCATTTTGATTTAGCCACATTAATCAATACAAACCTATACTGTTTCAATTTTTAAAACATTGATCTTCTGCTATAAGCTTAGTACAGTCACATTTATCAACAATCATAAAAAAAGCTCAATCCATTTTTAAATAAAGGTTCAGAAAATAAAATGATCGAATGAAATTCAGGTTTACTTGCCTTATTGGTTATTCATTGTTACCAAGCATAGTTTAATCTAGTTAATCAAGAAATTGAGTTAAACTTTTTTTATATTTTAAGAAATAGCTGTTACTTTTCACTTTGTTCTCAATTTTAACGAGTCCAGCATTATCTCCTGGGTTTCCTACTTTCAGATTATCCTAAAGTTATTCTATTCTAAGTTACTCTAAATATTTACACTTAAGTGGAGATAAAAATTATATAGTGAATTACTACTTAGTATACAAAATGATTTTATTTTCTAATCAATAGCTAAAAGTGACAGCAGAGAATGACAAAAGACATTGCGAAAGAATTTCAGACTGTGCAGTAGAAATACTTTTGCAGCACAGAGGACTTAAATATTTCTGAATTTATAACTAGAGAGATGAAAATCCTGCTAATTAAAAAAATAAGAACTTTGTTCAAAGTCATCCATCATGTTCTGGAAGATTCAAAGTAGAAAAAAGTAAAAAGCAATATGCTTTGCAAACAAAGTGTAAGTATTTGCTGTCACATTATTAGTGTTTTATTTTAAGTGCTTTAAGAATCTAGAAGAAATGAGCAGAAGGAAATACTATCATGGAATAGCCCTGCCTTTAAGAAACTTTCCAAAATGAAAGCATGCAAATTATATCATATATTTTAAATTAGTATATTTATGTTTTACCTTTAGAAACATTATATATTTTCTATTACATATTTATCAAATATATATTTATGTTAAAAACCTGCCACATTAAAATAATTATTTTATACATGGAATACTATCTCATTTACTGTGGATCTCTAAAGATAATTATATAAAAGATTATGAGAAATGGAAAGGATGGGGAAATGAAGTAAATCACACATGTTAAGCATTATTTATTAAGATTCCCTTTCCAAATGTGCATGGCATTATGGTTAAGTTATATATACAAAGTCAGATAAACGGATTCAGCCCCTGCCCATTCTGTATAAAACAGATAACATCAAAAGAGATTTTATCGTACAGGCATATATCACAGATAAAACATTCCCAACTAACATTTACAACTTTCATTTTTTAAAGTTGTAAACCCAGAAACATATAATTTGTATTCTTTAACTAGGAAGAAGTAAAATGGTTAAAATAAAAGCAAAAAAAAAAAAATCAACTACTATGAAAAACTGTAAAGTTAAAACAAAAAACATTTAAAATTTACATTGTAAAAAAATAAAAAAAAGTACTCTGTAGAAAATACATGTATACACTCATGTCAGCTTAATTTACCAAAGCGTAAATTAATAAAGCTGAGCTACCGTAGAACTTACTAAAAAGACTCAAAAAGGTTTACTCGAGGAACAAAGATAATGCTAGAAGAAGAAAATGTATACCATCAATGTAGAGTTTCAAACATAAGATATCTGAGCCAAAAGTGACAGAAGTGTATTTTCGAAAGAGAAAGGTACATGAAAAAGTAGATAAAATCTTCAAACTCAATTGTTTGGTGATCCTCAAGTGAGCCCATAATTAACTTTGGATTGGCACAATATTATAGTCTTATCTCTCTAAAAAAGGTAGCCATTTGCATAATTGGCCTGATTCAAAGTAAATAAGTAATTTCTTAAAACATTTTACAATTCTAGATTGTAGGTACTAACATACTCCAAATTATAAAGAAGCATAAATAAGAGAGCCTTGACTCTTAAGAATAGGTTATAACCTATTGTGTGATAAGATCATTTGTCTTTTGATTATGTATCAGGCACTTTGGGAGATGTATTACTTTTACATATATCAAGGGTTCTACTTAATGCCCAAGAGTTGTAATTTGCTGTTTAGTAAATTTTACTAAAGGTAGAAATAATCCATTTAGTTATAAAAGTTAAGGATAAGTAAATACTCTCTAGAACATGACAAATGATTCATTAACAAGGTACTAACATTAACATTTAGAATTGATACTCATAATGTTCATAGCTTTTCTTTTATTTGCTGACCTTATCTTCAATGTCTTGGTCAGTTAGGTCACGGCATGCAGTCCCAATCCGTGTATCTGTGGGGCCTGGATATTAGAATCTCTTTTCTTTTCAATCTTTATCTTAGTTACTTCTAAAAAACACCTGGGCGTCATGTTAGATTTATCTTTCCAGATGGGACTCTCATAGGGCCAGCCCATCACATCACAGCCCAATACTTATCTGCCTGGCTGCTTTATCACCATCCCAACCATAGAAGAACATATGCATTTACCACCAACATATAAAAATATGTTCGAACATATACACACACCAATTTGAGTCTTTTCCTGAAATTCTTTTCCCCTTTCTTTTTAAATACTGATAGACATTTCATTAACATTATTCTTGTCATCAAGGTCAATTCTTATGAATAATTTTATTTTCCACTTTCTTAACTTTTTTTAAGTAGGTGCCATGCCTAGCGTGCAGCTCAACATGAGGCTTGAACTGATGACTCTGAGATCAAGACATAAGCTGAGATCAAGGTGGGATGCTTTAACAAATGAGCCACCCAAGCGCCCCTGCTTTCTCAACTTTTATATTTTTCCTATCCCTTTCCATGTCTTTTTGAACAAAAGAGCTATTCAAAATATATCTTGTGTACTGACTGTGGTCTCTGAGCCAGGAGAATGCCCACACTAGACTAGTCTCATCTCCTGGTCACAGCCTGACCTAGCCCGTGGCAGTCTCTCCGTGCTCTCTGTGCTCTTCTTGTTCTTCTATTCAGTTTACAAATTCACTTAAAGGCACTCTCTCCAACCACACATTCTGACAATTCCCCCAGCCATGTGGAAAGTTGTAATTTTCTGAAGACTCATTGTTTTTACTCAAGCTTTAAAAAGGACTTTTATTCTATTTTTTGCATTCCCCCTAATTAATGTTATTTATAGTTTATACAATGATTAGGCATAACTTACTCCTGACACAATTTTAATTTCTGACTTTAAACAATACACACACACACACACACACACACACATATGTTTTTTTTTTCTCTTCTCAACAGTGATTGCTCTTAAACATTCTATCAGCCATCTAACTACCCTCACTGTAAGGCCACCTGATTCAGGGAGCCTTCCAGGTGGACAATTCTGATGAATGCTTTACTTATCTCTTCTAAAGGCTATGTTAACATTTGTCTTCCATTGAATTCTCCTAGAATTCAAACTACTCCAAAGCGGTAAGGTACTGGTGTTGGTATGTATGATTACTACACAATGATATATGTCTATATATCCTGCCAGTATGAATGCTGTTAAGGACAGAGGGAAAGGTAACTCTACTATTAATCTGTACCTACTGGTCCACAGATTATATAAAGGCAGATGGCATGAGGGAATCATGTGCCAAGATGGCACTATTAACACCAGACTGATCAGTCATTTGTTTGTTTGTTTGTTTGTTTTTTTTTGATCAGTCATTTGTTTCTAGTAAAAGTTCAAATTCGAAATATAGCCCATAAAAGTTAAACCAGGGGCTAAACCTAACAGAGGTTTCCTTTGTTGCTAAAGTCCAGCATTTTCATTTTCAGTTCAACATAGCTTATGAATTTTTAGTTGGTGTTACAAAATTTAGATATTTTTGTTAGTATTAATGTGGATTGCCAAGACTTTTTGGAAATGCAAACCCACTGCAAAGTTAAAAAAAAAGAGAGTGAATAAGAAAGGAATCATGCCTTCCTTTCTCCCAGGCTTGTACAGGAATGCTAGTAACAATTCAGTTATTTTCTTTGTACATTCATTCATTTTACAATTATCTATTGACCATTTTCATGTGCATTAATGTTTTCTGAAACATAAGTTATGTAATGCATTGCATTACATTACATAAAAATAACAACAAATTATTAACTTGAAATCCATTTAGTATTTGTTTCTCCTTTTATGTTTGCTGTACTTTTGACTATAAAGTAAAGGCTAACCTTGTGGCACTTAATAATATGCTAAGTAGAAGAGAATTACATGATCTGTTCTGAATATTAAGAGAACACGGACAGTACCAAAAACGTAATAGGTAATGACATTTTTGCCATTCCCAATGAATGCTGTGTCCATTTGCTTCTTGTTTAAGAAAGTGCTGAGCTAATGGGATAAAGAAGCCATCATGAAGAGATTCTATGGGGTTCTGGTATCATGACTATTATAGAAAAACCTTGTTATCATGTCATCAGTGTTTCAGCACTAAATGATAAATATCCTGGCTAGTACCCTATATAAGATGTTTCCCCTCACATTCATCACCCTGAGGTACTATATTGCTTGTTTCCTTTTCTTTAGTGCCCTGTGACCTCATTTTAACATTCAGTATCATATGACATGAATGCCTATTATATCTGTCATGGCTAAAGAATAATTGTTTCTTTTTTCCCTGCTCCTCATCCATTTATTTTTATAACGGAGTATTAAATGTAATTAGACATTGAAGAATATAAAAAAGAATTTTAAAAAGATAAGAAACAAACTGTTTATGAATATAAAGTAATACCATTGTAATAACTAGTCAAATAAACTTGTTTGGAAAGGGTGGAAAATTTCATCAGGAATCAAGAAGGCTGTGTTCTTTTTCTTATATGCAGTTCCAGTTCTGATTTAGTATCATTGAAGGCAGGTCATGACCTCTCAAGACATATTTCCTTATCTGTAAAATTGAGTTGCCTACATAACCAGGTTTAATCTTTAACTGGGCATTCAAGATCTTCCTTGATTGAATTTGAACTCTATTTTGCAGTCTTATCTTTAACTACTTCCATTCTCATACTTTATTCTGGATAATTTAATGTAATGAGACAAGCTGGGCTGTTTCAACCCTGTGCTATTTGTTGGGACTGAAAAATCTGAATATTCATTTATGTCTTTATAAATCATACAGTCTAGTTAATGCTTCACTTAAACATAACTAAATATTGCTTTATATGACTATTATAATTACCTAAGTCTTGGTATGATCTCACAAACTAAACTATAGCTACTTGAGGCTGAGACTAATTTTTACATATCTTTATATTCTACATAACGTATAGGACAATGGCCTGCTGTGTGCTGTATCACAGAATGGTTGTTTAATATGTATTAATTGGATGGAAGAAGGCATATTCCCCAAAATGACATATTAATTGAATTACCAAGTAGCTAACAAACACAGCAATCTATCTGCCAAACACACTGCTAGAGGTTGGCACTTGAACTTTTAAGCTTTCAGTCTAAAAAGTTGTTTTCTATTTTAATAATCACCCTTTGATAGCTTAATATTTTGACACCAATCAACTAAATCACTATTTCAGTAGAAAAGGAGAAAAATCACTGTGATGAAAAAATCACTGGGAGAAAATTTCAGTACTGTGATAAAAAACATATGACAAAATTACAAATTTATTTATGCTAAAGACTTTTAATAAACCAAAATGGAAAGGGAAGGGAAGTGGCTTTCTCTTACCTGATAAAGAATATCTACGAAGCAACAAACAAACAATCCTCTGGCAAATATCATAATCATGGCAAAATATCTAAAACCTTCCTCTTGCCATTAGGAACAAGGTAAGTACTATCATACTTCAATTCAACATTATAGTGAGGATCCTAGTCATTAGAGTAAAGTAAGAAAAACAACCAAAAAACAAACCAACGAACCAGGTATGCAGAATAAAAAGAGTTAAAACTGTCATTATTTGCAGATGATACGAGGTGTTCACAAGTCTAATAAATATACAAACTATTATAATTAATAAGTGAATTTGGCAAAGTTACTGGGTAAAAGTCTATGCAGAGAAACAACTGCATTTTATTTATCAGTTTCAAGGTCACAGTTAAATTTTTAAAATATCTGCAGCAGTTTCACAAAAACATCAAATACCTAAGAATAAATCCTATGAAAGATTTACAACACCTCCACACTATATCTACAAATTACTACTGAGAGAATTAAAGAAGACCTTTATAAATAGAGTTGTAGGTCATATAAATGATATGCATATTTCAGTTTTATAAAGATGTCGATTCTCTCCACCTTGTTCTATAGATTCAACTCAATTCTAATCAAAATTCCAAAACATTTTTTTTTCTTCCAGAAATTGGTAAAGCTGATTCCAAAAAATTACAATGGAAATGCAAAGGCCAAGAATGGTCAAGTGAACCTTGTGGGTCCTGTGAGAACCACAAAGCTGAAAGACTTGTACTCCCAGGTGTCAAGATCTATTTATAGAGTAACAGTAATTAAGGCAGTGTGGGCCTGGTGCAAGAAGAGAAAAAGTGATCAAAAGTATTGAAAAGAAAGTCCAGAGACAGACCCTGAGATAGACATCTTAGTACAGTGGGGGAAAAGAATGGTTTTTTCAATAAATTGTGCTGTGTCAAATGAATATCCATATGGTAAAACATTAATCTTGACTTCTGCCACTTGCCATACACAATTCCAGAAGGGTTTCAAATCTGATTGTGAGAGACAAAGCAATAAAGCTTTTAGAAGAAAAATAAAGCTTTTAGACCTAGGAGAGAATCTCTGTGATATCAGGTAGGCAAAGATATCTTAAACAAGAAGCAGAAATCACTAACCATAAAAGAAAAAATGGATAATCTGGACAAGATATAGGAAAGCAAATGGCAACCCACAGAATGGGAGATTTCTGCAATACATATATCCAACAAAAAAGCCTCAGGTCCAGAATATTTAATGAAGTCTTACAAATCAGTAAGAATAAAAATATATCCAGTAGAATAACAGACAACAGACTTAACCAGACATCTGACAAAAGTGGATGCGCAGACCTTTAGTGGTCATTATGAAAGGTACTCAACTTTATTAGGCATCAGGCAAATGCAGATGAAGACTATCATGTGATATGTTGAACTCTGACCTGAACGGCTAAAATGAAAAAGACCAAAAATGCCAAGTGTTAGAGAGAATGCAGAATGGCTAAGAAAATGCTCTGGAAAACCGTTAATGCTGTAAAGCTAAACACATATCTTAACAAATATGTATTTAATTTTCCATCAAAAAATAATAAACACACACACATACTAAACTGTTCACAGCAATATGGCTCATAGTAGTCAAAATCTGTATAATAGGTAAATAAGTTCAAGTATATTCACAAAACGAACTACTATATAGCAATGAGAATAAACAATCTAAAACTATATGAAACAATAGGCACGAATCTCACAAATGTTATACTGAGTAAAAAGGTACCAGACATACTACGTGATTCATTTATATAAATATAGAAGTAGGCAGAGGAAATATATGGTCTTAGAATTTAGGGTACTGGTCATTGATAGGTGAGTGGGAGGTACAAGTGGGGCTTCTCAGGTTGGGTAATGCTCTGTTTCTTTACTAAGATAACTGCATAGATGTTTTCAGTTTTTGAAAATTCATTGATCTGTTTCATTATGATATATGCACTTTTCTGTATGTGTCACACTTTAAAGTAAAAAAAATTACTGTCTCCATTTGCCTTCTTCTTTCACTCTGTGATAATCTACGGTCTATTTCACTGCTTATTTGAAATCCAAATATATCATTTTGATTTACTTATAAAATAAAATCTACCCAAGATCCCCCAAATTCCGACTTTACTTTCTTTACCAACACATGAAGGAAAATTATAAGGCTAACTTAATAAAGCAATGGCCAGCCAATGTCATGATATAATTTAAATATACCAGGGAACCTCCAAAAGATGTTTATATAACTGGCTGTATTTTTCTAGTTTGACCACAGACATTCACTCCTGTGAGTTAGGAAGCTTTCTCTATCTTTTAGTTTCCACTAGCAAAATAGGGTTTTTTTTTTTTTTTTCCAGAGGCCATGCCAAGCCAACTGGGCCAGAGAAATCTCTGGAAAGAGAGACTGTGAAATACAAGACAGAATGAAAGAAAAATAGATTTGACTTCATTTGTGTAGACCTACTTCTAGATTCATATGTACATACATACAAACACAGGCACATTCATCATTTTGTAGATTTCTTTTTTCCCCAAGGGAGTGAGATTCAATGATAATTCAATTTTGATACAACATTATCAGAATTATTATTTTGTTATTCCAATTTTGTTCTAAGCTGAAAGCTACACTGAAATCAGAATAACTATGATGGTTTCTGGAAAGATACTATGATAGAATGATATTCTCTCCTCTAAGTTGTTCTCTTAGAGTGATTAATAAATAATTTGTAAAGACTAGAATAAGAATAAGGAATTTCAATGAAAAGACCCAAATCAGTGTTCTTGTTTTTGGCAGGGAGTGAGTTTGTGTACTGTATGTATATGTTTGTGGTTATTTATTTGTTTTGATATCATAAATGAAAGACAGGTATGACAGAAGTCAGAAAGATAAGTCTGTACTGGTGGATGTATCAGAATTTACTATGAAATTACTGTAAAGGCAGGAGTCAGATGGCTTCCAAGACAATATGATATGGTAAAGCACTGGGCTGAGAAAATAATTTAAAATCAGTTATGGACAGATGGAAGCCTAAATATTTGGAATGGATAGGTAAAGACAACTGGGATCTGAGCAAGAGGCTTACTCATGAAAAGAGGTAAATTTTAACACGGTTATGGAATGAGAGGCAGCACCTTGTTCTTTCATGATGGTTATGTGTTTCAGAGGTAAAAGTTTGGAAACATTTGCATTTTGGGGGAAATTAACCATTAGAACTATAGAGAATAGACATTATTGCTATATAGGAAGGGAATATCATATCAAACCCTAATCTCCAAAGTATAGTTCCTTTTCACTGCCAGACTCAAAACTTTTTAGTCCTTCACTGGCAGGGGAATGGCTTCTGCTGTGTGTCTCCCTCCACAATCACTGGTCAGTGTTTAAATCACCTTTTTTCTCTACTTAGTGTTTCACCAGCTCTGCAGCTGGTCCTTGCTGCTCATTAGCCTGATACTGATTTTGATCAACATCATTAAGCCTGCTCCCACAAATGGTAGGGATTTCTGACTGCCTGTCTCTTCTTTTAATCTGTTTGGTAAAAATATAAAAATAAATAAAACAAGGTAAAAAAAGATGAAATAAAGTAAAATCCCAAAACACAAAACCAACCTGTCAACATACAAAATTCCTTAAAACATAAACTTGGTTTTAACCAGCATTGCCCCTATCTCTTAGCTCTTTAAACATGAAAACACAGGATACCTGATTGCCACAGCCTTCTTATCTTAGAATTTATCCTCTTACCAAAATTAATGAGGCCCAAAAATTTGCTAGGAAGAAATGCTGGACATACTATTCTGTATATGAGCACCCCAACCTTCTTAGTGGGGTACCACCTGTCCATCCTGAGCAGGATTGTAACAACTCTTCTACAGCCTCCCTTTATTAGAGCACATGCCCACAACATTGTAACCCCTTTTCCTAAGTACTCTGCAACTCTAAATCCCTCTCTGCTTCAACAGCCTAACCACTCACTGGGAGGACATCCTATTTCTTCCATCCTCAGTGTCACCTAAAGACTCCAGCCTCCTGGAGACTATTCCTTAGGTCTTGCACAATTCTAGAGAACTGGGATAATTTCTGGAATGAATGAAATGGAGGAAAAGGAGAAAAATGAACCACATTTAGGCCATATGTGACACCAAAGTATTTGCCTTTTTCCTCAAGTAGGATTTGTCACATGCAAATCCAGGGTTTGTGACTAATAGTAACATCAAAATTATGTTGTAGTTTATGTGACAGCAATCTATATTTTTTTTTATGTGACAGCAATTCTAAATGAGGAAAAAAAATTTAGGCTTATAAAAATATTTATAGACATTTAATCCACAGCAGTGAAATTAAGTTTAACCAAATTCAAGATGAAAGAAAAACCATTCTTAAAAAGTAATGACGACATTCACTCTGGAATGATTCCAACATTCAAATGTAGCAGCCATATCAATGAACGAATACCAGACAGCAACTTCATAATGCTTAAGGGCTCTGTATTTTACAACAGGGCCCTTAATGGAAAAGTTAATGTAGCATTGAATAAAAGTGAGCTGCTCAGCTGTCGCAGTAAAACCTTTAGATCATGGAAATAATGAGTCATTTTTCTTTCCCTATTCTTGACCAAAAACAAAAGTAAAAAAAAAAAAAGGAATAAAACAACAACAACAAAAGGTTTATGGTTATGCTACCCAATTAGTTCCTGACAAATGGCATTCTAGTCAGACATTTTCCCTTATAAATACTTCTAAGGCAAAAAAACAAAAAAACAAAAAACAAAATGAAACAAAAACAAACAAGCAAACACAGAAGCATTACCTTTCAACTGGTCAAGATACAGCAATTTATCCACTAAGTAACTGGAAATAACAGCCATAGTAATTCAGTTAACTATGAATGAAAAAAGTAATTTAGGAGACATGCCTAATGTTTTCCCTAAGTTCCTTAATTTTTCTGACAACATATTAACAACAAGATAACTTGTTTTACAAAGCCAAAGTTTTATCATGTATTACAAATTTCGACCTTCCATATATAGTTTCCATATATAGTTTCTAGGATTCATATATTTTCTTGGTACATAAGTTAACTTCCCACCTTTCTAGATATTTGCAAAATGACATAAGGAGTATCCCTTGTCTGTATTATATAAAACCACTGTTGCACATATCTTTTATGTAGTGGAAGTAAAGAATGAAACATGTAAATGTGTCATGTCAAGAGGATGAAGGTTGGATATAATCTTATTCTTTGAATAAATAGGAGAGGATTTTCTAAGATTTTCTTTTTTTAAACCACTCCACTAAAAAACAGTACAACTATCTTGAATTTCACTTGGCAGATTTAACAAGAGCCTGCTGATCAAGTAAAAGAGCACATGAATATGGGGTATGAGATGGCCTGGAGTTGAGATGGCATGACTAAAAACTCTAGAATCAAAATAGATGTTTTAGGTGCCAATCAAAAATTAAAAGAAATTGGTGCACCTGGGTAACTTAGCTGGTTAGGTGTCTGACTCTTGATTTTGGCTCAGGTCATGATCTCAGGGTCGTGTCATCAAGCCCTGTGTTGGGCTCCATGCTGGGTGTGGAGCCTGCTTAAGATTCTCTTTCCACCCTCTCCCTCTGTCTCTCCCCCCAACCCTCATCTAATGAAAAAAAAAAAAAAAACCAAAAGAAATTAATATATACCATGAGTTTCAAATCATATTTTAACTATGTAAACAAACATATAATCCAGGAGAAGTCGCCAAAAGTTGTGTGTGTACTTTTTTGAAAGGCTAGGGAAGTAATACCAAGGTGATTAATAATAGTTAACCACTGAGAAATAGAAAAAAAGAAAAAGAAATCTATACACATTCTAACTTCAATAATTTTTTAAAAGCTTCCAGGAAGTTTTAAAATCAAAGGCAGAATTTTTGACTTCACAGCATTATAGGCGATATTCTTTCTCTTAGAAAAACAGTATTTGGGATCCCTGGGTGGCGCAGCGGTTTGGCGCCTGCCTTTGGCCCAGGGCGTGATCCTGGAGACCCGGGATCGAATCCCACATCGGGCTCCCGGTGCATGGAGCCTGCTTCTCCCTCTGCCTGTGTCTCTGCCTCTCTCTCTTTCTCTCTGTGTGACTATCATAAATAAATAAAAATTAAAAAAAAATTTAAAAAAAAAAAAAAAAAAGAAAAACAGTATTTATGAAGAATCCTATCATAGTTTTATTCAGGAAAGTTATTTCTACTAAATACGCTAGCCATATATTTCTGTGTTTTTGTAAATGTACAATGCCAATGAGTTAATATTTTCACTTAGGCAACAGTGAGAAGTATAAATGAAAACTATAAGATAAATTATCAGAAATCAGAACAAGAAAGGTATCCTTTAAGCCCTCTGTAATTGTTTTGGGCCTAAAACAGGTTAAATGATTAAATATAATAATAATAACTAACATCTGTACTTACGATATTTTTAATCTTCACAACCTACTTAAGAAGCTGTAATACTATGTATTAATAATAATGTGAATCTTCAATGTTCAAAATAGATCAAAGAGCTACTTTAAAATATCTGGACTTCAGATTGTTTTCAAAATATGAGCAAACAATACTAGTGTTAATGATGGTGAAGGGATTTATAATATCCAGAATAAAAACCAGCAATTTTGTGTGGTGGAAGGAAGATGGATGAGAGTGCAATTTCAAAATGAAAAGCATTTTAATGGCTGGGTTTCAAGTGGGACAGAATAGAGATAGATACTGAAGAAATTCAAGGTATATGAAGAAACAAATGCAAGATATTTTATTTGCGTAGGTCCTGAATTATAAATTCAGAAGAGCAGAGAGCAGTCACAAAGTCTGACTTAGGAGCATACGTAAAGTTGTGAAGTGACTGTCATTTTATAAATCACAAGAGTTGAAGTTTAATGTAAGATAATCTGGGAGATGATAAATAAAAGGTAGTTGGGATTAACCAGAGAAGAAAGCCTTGATTTTATTTTAAACTAAGTATCACATACATGCTCCTCCTCAGGGGAATAATTACAAGGTCATCATCACTTAAGTTCCTTTGAACTGTTAATATTTGAAATCAATACTCACCTAACTTTGATTATGGCACCATCATATTTATAGTAAGGTGAAACTTTAATTATCTACTTAATTATCATATACCTAATAAATGCTCTTAAAAAAGTGAACTAGGTATTTTGATAGCTATTGCATATGTTAATTTACTACTTAAAAATGTACCTTAATGTGTTCTTAAAAAACCATTCAGTTTACTCAGTTGGATAAATCTAGTGTATTCACTTTAAAAATGCATAAATAATAGTTTATATTTGCTATATTTTATTGCCTAGCTAGCCAAACTTAATTTTTAAGTTTTATGTTAAGTTTGAAAATGCATAAAAATCCTTTCATGTAATACCTCATTCCCTAGCTCTGAAGAGTATGTCCATCTATAGAGTGCTTCACTGCAATTTGGTAGCTATTTACTGAATATTAATAGCTAACAGAAAAGAATCCTACTTAAAAGTTTCTGTCTTAACACTGTCCACAATCAAATTTTTAGGGCTCATATCACTTTGAAAAGTTGTTAAAATAAAAGAAAGTATTTCTAGGACTTAGTTGCCAAAACTGTAAGTAAAGTAGCTGATCATGTATGTAGTAATACACATCATCCTTCTCTTTATGGAAGATTATTTTTCAACTTGATGCTAATGGTCAAAGATTTAAGTAGTAAAGATATCTCATTCACCTTATTTCCTGGGGTCTTATATTATATTAGTAATTGGCCTTTTTTTTCTGACAGGCTTCAGAATTTTTCATTTTTCTTAGTTCTCTGCCTGGATTGGTACTGAAAATGCTTAGGAGAGTTGTTTTTTTAAGAGATCTTCTGTGATATATATTTTTATAATAACCTGCATAAAAATACAAATGCTATGCTTTCCCCCCACAGATTTGACATTATACAGCACACTTCTGGTGTTTAGAATTTATCATTATCATGCAAATTGGATTAATAGTAGCCAAAGTACAAAATCCTCTTGGAAAGAAGGATTAGAGGTTTCATCACACCAAACTAAACTGAGAAAAAGTTTTTCACATATGGAAATTGGGAGACAAACGTAACCTGCTTTAAGATCATTTCATACTATAGTTCTATTATCTAAGCAATGAGAGTATTAACAGCATTCCAGTGTTCAAAGGATGGTGAAACAAAGTTGGGATTTTCTTCCACTGTGGACATGGTCTCTGGAAATGCAATATAGTGAGAAATGGGTGTTAAGCTCTTTTAGTTTCTTCCATTAATTTATCTTAGTGATATGTGTGTGTGTGTGTGTGTGTGTGTCTATGTGTATATATATATATATATATATCTATACACATATATATATATGTATGTTTTTTTTTGAAAGCCTCAATGTCCTCAATTTTCTTCCCTGAAGGCCTCAATAGTTGCTTACAAAATGGGCAGGGTCAAAAAACCACTTAAGGGACGCCTGGGCGGCTCAGAGGTTGAGTGTCTGCCTTTGGCTCAGGGAGTTATCCTGGAGTCCCAGGATGGAGTCCCACATCGGGCTCCCTGCATGGGTGCCTGCTTCTCCCTCTGCCTGTGTCTCTGCCTCTCTCTCTGTGTCTCTCATTAATAAATAAATAAAATCTTAAAAAAATACTGAAGTAAAATACTTATATTTGAGAAATTATATAATTGCAAGTATTTTTAAAAAAGTGAATATAGAAAAAATAATGATGTAATATAATGAAAACACAATATAAAATTACATTAAAATCTTTGCAGAAAACAATTTTATTATTTTTACAGTTTTCAAGATACCAACAAATTTAAACTGCTTTAAAAATATCATAATATACATATTATTTTTATCCATTTTCTGTTTCTTTTAATGATATGACTACTAGATATTGCAAATATTATCTTAAAATAGAATACAAACTATCATCTATAATTATTTTCCAGTATTGTTTATTAGAAAAAGGGAGTGGTAACACGCTTCTGTAACTGTACTATCCAGGCCGTATTTATTCCATCACATACCTAATTCCTAAAGCTGAAACAATCATTACATTTTGATGTTCATCTGTTTTATTGAACTACCCACAGGGAGATTTATGGGAATGCTATCATGACAGGGTCACAAGATTAAGTGTACAGTGATGACAGTAAACAAGCCATTTCTCTATATTCCAAAGGGTTTAACTTAGTTATTTAAAATGCCATAAACATAAATAGTCTTCTCTCTACAATGTATCCATGACAGATGACTTCAAATACAGCACTCTAGGGCAATGGCACTTTCCAACTAAACAGGCAGCCCTTATTACTGACAAAAGACAGTAAACTACTTGTGAACACAAACAGCAAAAAACACCTCAAAATCTAATGCATAAGACTTTAGTGTGCATATAATATAGAGCAATGTCACTGTAAACTAATATACTGATTCCATTTAGAAAAACAAAAATATATATTATATGTAGTTATAAAAAAAGGATCTTTATGGAGAAAAATATTGTTTGAAATCAAATTATGAAATATTTTTATATGTTTGTGATTTTCAAAAAGTTGGACTGAACATATTATTTTAGGGAATACAGTGATATTTAATGAAAAATGTTTAATCTAAAATACAAGATTATAAAAACAGTAACATTAAAGAAGTCCAGAGATTTTTCTTGACAGCCTAGTATGGTAGCATCTTCAGTGATTCCAGCAAAAATGTGATCTGCCAAGACAGCAGACGTTACGGCTTGAGAAATATTTCCTACAGTTTCACAAATGCATATTTTAATTAGCAGCCCAATGAATGGCAGAGGGATTGTGATCATCACCCTTTCACTCCAGGCACTTGTTGCAAATTGTCAAAAATTTTAAACTTTATGCCATTTGTAAATCAAATAGAAGTTTCATTTATGTGAAGATCCAAAACTTTATTTTGTTTTAAGCCTAACTTAAAACTTCCATGCTAAGAAAGTAGCCTAATATTTGTGAGATTTTTAATTTTATGATCTACTTACTGATTTTCTTCATTTTGATATTTTATATAACTCTATGTATTAAGCATTTTATAAACTGTCTTGTTTCTGAGACTTATTAAAATAATCATTCTTTTTTTTACAAGTCTATATATTTTAGGAAAAAAAGCATCAGAAATAATTGCCCAGCAATCAATTGGGTTATAAAGGTTACAGTGTGATCATCTTCATAGCCAAATTACAGACATTTTTAGTCTTGACCTATACAACTACTACTGATTTATATTACCTCATCCTTTCAAATCATTGTTCTTCCCTATGTGATCTGCATTAGACTTCTATCCTGGAAAATGATCTAATAGGCTTTTCAGAGTTCTGCCACCCTGTAGCATATTTTCTACTCCTTTCATTTGGACCTGCTTTTTAAACACACACACACACACACACACACACACACACTTAGGGAAGATGAACTTTGAGACTCCTTTAAGCTCTTGTTGAATCTGGCAATACCACCTATTCCTCGCCCAACCTGGAATACCAGTATCCCAGGCCATTCCTTTTATTTACTGAAGGTTTAAAAGATGCTGACCATATTCATTTCCATCGCAAATACTGAAATTATCTTGGGTAATTCACCATACGTGCTACATGCAAGATTCTTTTTGTTTCTTGACCTCCTCATTACCATGATCTTCTACTGGACCCCACTTAACCACTTTCAGGACCACATTGTCAACCTTGTACTGCTTTTGTTCTAAAATCCTAAATTGAAACATTCCTGAACTTCCCATTCTTTCAGCTTACCAACTCTTGTTTTCTTGACTCCATTATTACCTGCCTATCAATCCCTTTCTTTCTTTACTTTCCTTCCTAAACTACCTTAGACTAAGTACACAATCTATCACTTCAACCATTTTCTTACATCTTAATATTTTGCTCCTTTCCCTTAATGAACATATCCAACAAAACACAACCCTAGAAAAATCTACTATTTTCAGTACTTGGAAGAAGAAAGCATATATCCCAAATTCGTTGCAAACAGCACCTGTTGATGGACAATCTGTGTATGTGTGCTGTATGGGGAAAGGGAGGATTAAAACAAGTAAATCAAGGATGTCTCCTAGATGCCCTTTACTGGGTGGAGAGATGAAATTTGTACTGGAAAATATGTTTTGTCCATGTCTGAGAAAGTTATTATAAATATAACTAGTGACCTAGTATAATTTGGAGCTCTATTTTCCAACTCTGTGGTGGACATTTACACTAGAATATGCCACATTCAAGTCTCTTAGATTTATGTTTTCTATTAAAGGAGTTAGAATTAGTAACAACAATTAGAACACAGTGAGTCCAATGTCAAAGGTTCAAATTCTCAATGAAAAACAAAATATATTTCATGATTACAGACACTTTGCATCAAACAGATGTCCCAGGACAGTTGCAGAAAAGTTTGGGCCAGGGAATCTAAATGGATGAAAAAAATAAGCAAAATCCCCACTTCACTCTATGCCAATCCCTCCAAAACAAAGCAGTATTTCGAATCTAGGAGACTTGAGGCTACTCTTATCTTCTCAGGTGGCATAAGAGATACTCTTTTTAAAAAAGTAGCACAACTATCCTTAAAGAGATAATGGACCATAGAGGCTTGAGGGGTGAAGAGACTGAAGTATCCAGGGTCTGACTTTATTCCAAGACTAAGAAGATGGTGTATGAAGAGGGTCCTGAAAGGGGGGTGGGGGACATGTACTCCCAATGAAACAGCAGGAATATACATGGCTGTATCCTTGGTGCCACAGCTCCATGAATTAATGTCTCATTTTGTCCAGAAACAGACCCCCCTCCAAGCATAAATTAAGCATATCTGTAGAGCCCAAGTAAAATGAGGATCCCAGGGCTTTATAAGATTACTAGAATCTTTGCATAATCCAGGAGTATATATGTAGGGTCCTATTAATAACTGAGATTGAATTTTCCAATAGCACCATGGTGGGGACTCAGAACAAATTAGTTTGAAATTAAATAAATACCTGAGTGTAGTGGTTGTAGTTCATATCCATTATAAATAGCAATAGTGAATGTTTAAAGATAAGGGAAACAGAAGTGAAGCCACGAAGTGACAGTTAATGTGATTGTTTCAGAATATTCCAAAAACAGAATTTCCAATTTTCACTCCACAGCACTACCAGCTTATTCTTTATGTTATCTTAGGGTGAGTATTTTGACTTTAAATTTATGATACCATGAGTATGAGAACTCTTGTTTTGAAGGTGTAGAATATCAGGTTGAAACCCAGTAAGTATGTCATTTTCCCATTTGAATCTGTTCTGTTCATTTACATAGCTCTTAGGAAGGAACCTATGGGATAAGCATTCTATGAAACTTCACAGCCATTAAACCAATGCAGGCTATGGTATGAAGATATGTGATTTCTACACAGGTTTTTCTTCCATTTTGTATCTCACATGGTTATAGAGATCACAATTAATAGATTATTTAGTCTAACCCTGTAACGCTCCACGCATCTGGCAGATCAGCTTATAACAACTGTATGCACCGAGAGCAGAGCACAATTCCTGGTTTATTTATCTATTTTCAAAAATTTTATTTATTTATTTCAGACAGGCAGAGAGTGAGAGAGAGAGAGAGAATGAGCAGGGTGGGGAGGGGCAGAGGGAGAAGCAGATTCCCTGCTGAGCAGGGAGCCTGATGTGGGGCTGGATCCCAAGACCCTGGGATCATGATCTGAGCCAGAGGCTGGCACTTAATTGACTGAGCTACCCAGGCGCCCCCACAATTCCTGATTTGAATCTTGACACTTTAAACTACCTAAAAATTGTTGGAAAAAAGTTCTTTTTTCCCCTCCCTCTGAATATTTCATAATTTTTATTAGGGAATAGCACATTTACTACATTTATTTTAGGGTTTTAAAAGCTATATAATTAAAAACTACATACAGTGAAAATTCATTTACAACAGGTATTAGTTATAGAAAAAACCTAACTTCTGTTCTTTTTTTATTTTTTATTATTTTTTAAAGATTTTATTTATTTATTCATGATAGTCAGAGAGAGAGAGAGAGAGAGAGAGAGAGAGGCAGACACAGGCAGAGGGAGAGAAGCAGGCTCCATGCTGGGAGCCCGCCGCAGGACTCGATCCCAGGACTCCAGGATCATGCCCCGGGTCAAAGGCAGACGCTGAACCGCTGAGCCACTCATGGATCCCCTAACTTCTGTTCTTTAGATTATATGACCAATATACCTGTGTTGGCATGAAAATAATTGAAATAATCCGAGTTGTAATTAATTTAACTTTAAAACAGTAAATTAATATTCAAGTGTAATTCTCGATATCGAAAATGTAATACAGTTTGATAAATATAAAGACTTCTCTGGCCTTTGATTTTTTAAGTTTCTGAAGATTTATTAATTTACATGAAGAAAAATTCACTCTTTTTTGGTGTACATTTCTATAAATTTTGACAAAAACAGAGCCATGAAACAATCAAGATACAGAACAGTTCAATCTTCCCAAAATGCTTCCTCACATTGTCCCTTTCTACCCAAACTCTCTTTCTACTCTTAAATCCTAAAAACCACCAATATGTTTTACTTGCCTAAGGTTTGTTTTTTTCCAAACGTCACATAAATGGAATTATACAATTTGCATTCTTTTGAGTCTGGCTTCTTTCATTTTGCAGAATACACCTGAGATTCATTCAGGTTGTCACATGTATCAAGTCTATTCCTTTATATTGCTGAGTAGTATTCCATTATATGGATGCACTGTATATCCATTCACCAATTGAAGAACATTTGGGCTATTTTCAATTTGGGGACAGTTATTAATAGAGCTATGAGCATTCATGTACAAGTTTTCTGCATGAATGTAAGTTTTCCTTTCTCTTGGTGTAAATACCTAGGAATAGGATTGCTGCATCAAATGGTAAGCGGATGTTTGATTGTGTAAGAAAACCGCCAAACAGCTTTCCAAAGAGGATGCATCATTTTGTACTTCCACCAGCAATGTATGCGAGTTCCAGCTACTTCACCTCTTTGCCAGCCCTTGCATTGTAAGGTTTTTGTTTTAATTTTAGTCATTGTAGTAGAGAAATATTAGCATTTGATTGTTTTTTTAATTTGAACTTCCTTAATAGCTAAGGATAGTGAGTATCTTTTTATGTAGGTATTTGCCATCTATATATCGTCTATGTTGAAGTGCTTCCTTGCTTTTTAATTGTATGTTTTTTTTCTTAATGTTAAGTTTGGAAAGTTCCTTATACATATATACTACATATATACAATATACATATGCATGTACACACATATGTGTACTTATAAGTGCCTTGTATAGTATTACACTTAGATAAATATATATACTTACACTTCTAAACATTTATATTTGTAAGACCTTTGTAAGATTATATGATTTGCAAATACTTTTTCCCAGTCTGAGAGAATGTGGCATTCTCAACAGTCTCTTTCACACACAAAAAGGTTTTTAATTTGGTAAAGCCTGCCATGGATTGAATGCCTCCCCTAACCAAATTTTATGTTGAAATCAAATCTAATGTGGTAGTATCCAGAGGTGAGGTCTTTGGAAAGTGATTAGGTAATGAGGGTGTAGCCTTCATGAATGAGATTAGTGCCCTTATAAAAGAGGCCCTAAAAAAAATAAAAAATAAAAAGGGCCCTAAGAAGATTCCTCAACTCTTTCATCTTGCGAGGACATAGCATGAAGACTGCCATCTATGTGGACTAGTATGTGGACTTACCTGATGTTGAATCTGCCAGTGCTTTTATCTTGGCCTTCTCAGCCTCCAGAATTGTTAGATACAAATTTCTGTTGCTTATAAGCCACCATATGATGTTTTTGTTATAGTTGCCCAAGCAGACTAAGAGAAAGTCCACTGTAGGATTGTTTATTTATTCATCAGGCTTTTAGTGCTGTATCTAATAACTTTGCCCAACACAAACAGGAATGCAAAGATTTCCTCCTATGTTTTCTTCCAGAAATTTTATAATTTACATATAGGTCTATCATTCATTTTAAGTTAAGTTTTACATAAGAATGTGAGTCATCGTTCAGGGGTCCAAACTTAGCAGATGAATATTCAATTGCTCCAGTATTATTTGTCGAAAAGACCATCATTTCTCCACTAAATTGCCTTTAAATCTTTGTGGGAAAAAAAAATAACAAAACAATTCTTTCTTTATTCTCAATTCCCAAGGTCCCCCCTTTTGTTTTTCCTTCTTTTGCCTGAAGGACATCTTTCTGCATTTCTTTGAGAACATGCCTGGTAGAGAGAAATTCTCTTAGCTTTCTATCATTTGACAATGTTTTTATTTGGCTTGCATTTCTGGAGGGTATTTTTATTGAATATAGAATTTTGGTTTGGCAACTAGTGGGCCCCACAATTTCTGATGAAAATGCTGTAATTATTTGAATTGTTTTTCCTATATATATAATGTATTGTTTTTTCCTCTGGATTATGCTAAAATTTTTTTTTATCTTTGGTTTTTAGGAGATTGATTATGATATGTCTAGGGATATTTTTTATTGAGCTTATCCTGAGCTTCTTGGATCTCTAACTTGACATCTTTCACCAAATTTGTTTTCAGCCATTTTTACTTTAAATAATTGTTCTGTATGAATCTTTCTCCTAACTTTCTGTAGGACTTCAATGATATGAATTTTAGGCCTTTTGATATTGTCCCACAGGAGCCTGGAGCACTTCCCATTTTTTCCCCAGTGTTTCTGTTTGTCTTTCACTTGTATAATTTTAGTGATCTATCTTCAAGTTCATGCACTCTCTTCTCTGTCATCTTTATTCTACTATTAAGCTCATTAAATGATTATTTTTTATTTCAGATATTACATTTTTCTTTTTCATTTGGTTCTTTCATATACATTTTCTTTCTTTTCTGAGATCCTCTATCATTCCATTCATTTAAAAAGTGTTTACCTTGACTTCATGGAGGTGTTTGTAACAGTTGCTTTAAAATATTTGTATCAAAGTTTTCATATCTGGGTTATCTTGGGATTGTATTCATTAATTGTCTTTCCTTGAGAAATGGTTAAGATCTCCCAGGTCCTTTGTATATTAGGTAATTTTGGATTATATCCTGGATATCTTAAATATTATGTTGTAGGACACTGGATCCTGTTAACATCCTACCAAAAATGTGTGTTTATTTATTTTTCTTTTAGCAGTCTATCTACCCTGTTAGGTTCAGACTGCAAGTTCTATCTTGCCTCTGTAGGCAGTAGTTCTCTTGTCTATTTAGACCATATCTTGATGTTGTAAAGCTTTAAAAAATACCTTCTAAAGCCCCAGACTTTTGAGTCTTATTTATGTTTAATGAGTGATTTTAATTTCATTATTCCAATCAACAATTTTTTATAGTAAATACAGTAATTAATTTTGTCACTGGGATGACCACGGGCTTTAGGGTTAGTTACATAGATCTAGATACAAATCCTGTCCCTATTATTTAGTTATATAACACTGGGCCAGCTATTCAACTTCTCTGAGACTCACATTTATTATGTGTGAAATGGAAAAAATAATACCTACCTTAAAAAGTTATTAGAATGAAAATAAGATATTAGGTGTAAAGTATCAATGGAGATGCTGCCAATACAAACCTGCTCTATCAATAAATATAGCTTATACCATACAAAATACCATATACAATATTGTATGGTACAATACCATACAATATACCATACAAAATCTCAATAATAATGCTTGTATGAAAAGTAGTTTTTTTCCCCCAGTTTTACTGAGATATAATCACTATAGATCATTATATAAATTTAAGGCATATAGCATAATAATTTGACTTCCATATGTTGTAAAATGATTACCATAGAAAAGTAAGTTTAGTCAACATCTATCATCTCATAGAGATACAGAAAAAGAGAAAAAAAAGGTGTTTTCCTTGTGATAAGAACTCTAAGGATCTAGTATCTTAATTTTCATATATACTATATAGCAGTGTAAGCTACAGTCATTGTGCTGTACATTATATCTCCAGTAGTTATATATTTTATAACTATATAATGTTTGTACATTTTGATCACCTTCCTCCAATTCTCCCTCTACCAACCCCTACATCTACGTCTGGTAACCGTTAGTCTTATCTCTTTTTTATGACTTTTTTTTTCTTTCTTTTTGGTTCCACATGTAAGTGAGATCATACAATATTTGTCTTTCTCTGTCTGACTTATTTCACTTAGCATCATGGGAGTTCCATCCATCATGTTGTTGCAAATGACAGGATCTCCTTGTTTTTTTATGGCTGAATAACATTCCATCATATATATATATATATGATGGAATGTTATATATATATATAATATATATATTATATATATATATATATGACTCACAACTTTATCCATTCAGGAATTGATCGACACTTAAGTTGTTTCCATGTCTCAGCTGTTGTAAATAATGCTGCTATGATCACGGAGCTGCAGATATGTCTTCAATATAGTGTTTTTGTTTCCTTCAAATATATCCCAGAATAGCAATGGTGAATGATATGGTAGTTCTATTTGTAATTTTTTGAGGGACCGCCATACTATTTTCCATAGTGGCTGTACCGATTTACGGTCTTACCAAGAGTGCTCAAGGGTTCTCTTTTCTCCACATGGTTCTCTCTTTTTGATAACAGCCATTCTAACAGGTGTAAGGTGATATGTCATTGTGGTTTTGATTTGCATTTCCCCAATGACTGATAATGTTGAGCATCTCTTCATGTGCCTGTTAGCCATTCCCCCATATTTTCTTTGGAAAAATGTCAGTCGAGTCCTTTGCCCAGCTTTTAATTTAGCTATGTAGTTTAAGAAATTGAAAATATGACCCAAAAATATAAAATAAAGAAAAACTGTTTGTACATATGAAGTATTATTTTAAAATGTTAATTCTTGAATATGCATTTTTAAAGAGTTGTCAGATTCTAGTTCCTCCTCAGGACAAAATAAAGAGCAGTAATATTAATTCAAAAGCTAAAATAATTACAGTCAGTATGACCATTGAGTCAAAAGATAAAAGTAAAAGGAATTTTGGGGAACTTCAGTGGCTCAGTTGGTTAAGCATCTGCCTTCAAGGGATCCCTGGGTGGCACAGCGGTTTAGCGCCTGCCTTTGGCCCAGGGCGCGATCCTGGAGACCCGGGATCGAATCCCAAGTCGGGCTCCCGGTGCATGGAGCCTGCTTCTCCCTCTGCCTATGTCTCTGTCTCTCTCTCTCTCTCTGTGTGACTATCATAAATAAATAAAAATTAAAAAGAAAAAAAGCATCTACCTTCAGCTCAGGTTACGATCCCAGGGTTCTGGGATCAAGGCCCGCATTGGGCTCCCTGCTCAGTGGGGAGCCTGCTTCTCCCTCTCCTCCTTGCTCGAGTTCTTTCTCACTATCTCTGTTGCTATCTCTCAAATAAAGAAATAAAATCTTAAAAAAAAGAATAAAAGTAAATTTACATTAAAATTCAATATTTGCTTGGGTAAAACAGCAAGTATAACATTATAGGAATCAAATTCCTTCAGATTTAACATATATTTGATAACAGAGATGCAACTGTAAGTACCATTTAATTCCTCCACTTAGGAAGTTACAAGTCTACTGGAAGAGACACGTACATCCAAACAGCTATAAAACATTAGGTGGTGTATCATAGATAATTGCAATATAGACACCAACAAAATAGGAGGAGGTTGGGTTAAGAAAATAGGGGAAGCCAGGGAATGCAATAGAAAGGGTGACATTTGAACTACAAATAGAGTGACCACACTTCCCTATTACTCCCAGTAATAAAGCAGCCAGACTGATCTTTTAAAACATAAATCAGATCATGTTACTCTTCTATTCAAAATCTTTCACTGATTTTTATGCCACTTAGGATAAAGTCACAAATCCTTAATATGATCTATAAGACTTTAAATCATCAGGCTCATATGTTACTCTCCAGCCTTATCTCAAGCCAATATCTCCATTGCTCACTAAGCTCTAGACATACTAGCTTCATTTCCATTCATTTTATTATTTATAAGCTCTGAGTCTTTGTAATATTTCTCTCCTGAATGTTCTACACTCCACCTGTTACGATGATTCCCTGCTCATTTCTTAGCTTAAACAGAACTCCCTAATCTAACATGAAGATTCTCTGTTATACCCTTCCCTTCAGAGTACTCTGTAATTTTTTTCCTAGTAATTATCAAAATTTGTATTCACATCTTTTATTTCTATAATCATTTGTTTTGTTTAATATCAGTCTCTTCTATTTGACTACTAGGAACTATGTGAGGGCAGAGAGTAAGTCTACTTTACCACTATGCTAACAAGAGTTATCTGTTCATTAAAGGAATAAAATCAATAGATTGTAGCTATCTATATATCGCGTTAGAGGGTGATTAAGTGGCAAGGGAAATTATTTTAAAAAGGCTCTTTGGAAGGAGAATAAAGTGGAAGGGCTGATGCCACTTGACTTAAAACTCCTGTGAAGCCACATTAACCAAGAAAATATGGTATTGGTGAAAGAATAAATAGGTCAATAGAACAGATAGCCCAGAAATAGACTATAGACTTTACATTTTTAAAAAAAATTAGGTAAAAATGGATCACAGACCTAAATGTAAAATGGAAGAGCATAAAACTCCTAGAAGCTGACATAAGAGAAAACCTAGATGACTTTGAGTATGGTGGTGCCTTTTTAGATACAACACCAAAGATATTATTCATGAAAGAAACAACATAAGCTGGACTTCATTAAAAATAATAACTTCTGGGCAGCCTGGGTGGCTCAGCAGTTTAGCATCATCTTCAGCCCAGGGCATGATCCTGGAGACCCGGAATCGAATCCCACATCAGGCTCCCTGCGTGGGCCCTGCTTCTCCCTCAGCCTGTGTCTCTGCCTCTCTCTCTCTCTCTGTGTCTCTCATGAATAAATAAATAAAATCTTTAAAAAAATAATAACTTCTGCACTACAAAAGACACTATCAAGCGAATGAAAAGACAAACCCGAACTGGGAGAAAATACTTACAAAAGACACATCTGTTAAAGAACAGTTATGCCAAATATACAAAGAACTCTTAAACTCAATAATAAGAAAGCAAATAGTTTGGTTTAAAAAAATAGGCCAAAGTCCTTAACAGGCACCTCACCAAAGAAGATGCGCATACAGAAAATAAGCACATGAAATGATGTTCCACATCACATGTCATCAGGAATATGCAAATCAAAACAATGAGGTACCACTATATACCTATCAGAATGGCCAAAATCTGGAACACTGACAATACCTAATGCTGCTGAGGAGGTGGACTAACACCAGTTTTCATATATTGATAGTGAGAATGCAAAATGTCACAGCCACTTTGAAGACACTCTGGTGGTTTCTTACAGAACTAAAGACACTCTTATCATACCATTCAGCAATCATGCTTTTTAGCATTTACTCAAAGGAGTTGAAAACCAGTTTTCACACAAAAACCTGCCCATGGATGTTTATAGCAGCTTTATTCATAACTGCCCAAACTTGGAAGCAACAAGGATGCTCTTCAGTAGGTAAGTGGAAAAACTATGGTCCAACCAGACAATGGCATATTATTCAGTGCTTAGAGAAAATCAGCCATCAAGGCCATCAAGGCATGAAAAAATATGGAAAAGCCTTTCTTGCATATCACTAAGTAAAAGGTTACATATTGTATGATTTCATCTATATGACATTTTGGAAAAGGCAAAACTATAGATAAACAAAACAAAACAAGACAGTGGTTGCCAGGGGTAGGGGAAGACAGGGATGGATAGGCACAACACAGAATTTTAGAGCAGTTAAAATATTCCGCATGATATTATAATGATGATACATGTTACCATATATTTGTCCCGACCCATAGAAGACACACCACCAAGAGTGAGCCCTCTATGGACTCTGCCCTTGGGTGACTATGCCGTATCAATGTAGGTTCAGTCTTGGTAAAAAAAATAAAAAAAATAAAAAAAAATAAAAAAAAAAAAGAGGCACTAACTATTTGGGTGAATGATTATGGGAGAAGGTATATATGTGTGTTAGGAGAGGATATAAGGGAAATTTCTATTGTAAGCCTAAAACTCCTCTAAAAAATAAGTTATTTTTTAAAAGGCTCTTCTCAAAGAGCTAACAAAAAAGAAAAGAGACTAACAAATACAAGAAGTCTACTTTGTGACAGACACGGTGTCAAGCATTTTCATATAATAATTCATTTTACCATTTAACCCAGTGAATAAGGAATTGTTCATCTCACTTTCCAGATGAACCTGAGCTTTGGTTTTATGCAAGGATAAGTACTTTTTGTCATTTAATAAAATAATTTCATTTGAAACATAAAACTGTCCCCGACAATAGGCTAATTTATTTTTCCATTCCATCACCGGTATCACTGTAAAAAAAAAAGGGTATACATCAAGTATTCATTTACTAATTTATTCAGTGGATATTTATTTAGCACCAGCTCTGTATCAGGGATTATTCTAAGTGTGAGGTAATACTACTGTGGACAAAAGGGAGGAAAAATCCCTTCCACTATGGAGCTTCCATTCTGGTGGGAGACAAAACAATAAAACAATACAACTGATAAATAAGTATATAATATGTAAGATATATAATATATATAATTATAATATAAAATAATTGGGGGTAAGAAGTGGCTATAGATGGCTTTTTTGAGAAAGTACCATTTGAATTAAAAACAGAAGATGGGAGAGCTAGCTGCACAGACTATCTGAGAGAAGGCATTCCAAGTCGAGTAAACATGTCCTAAAAGCCTGAAAAGCAGCAAAAAGCCCCAGTGATGGGAATAAAATGAGCCAGGGGAAAGGAGCGGGAGAGGAGCAGGAGAGGAGTTATCGAAGTTATCGAAGAGTTATCAAAGATAATAACCTTCTCATCCCATCCACTGCAGCCATACTGGTCTCTGCCTGTTCTTGGACAGGCCCAGCCCCCTTCTTCTTTTGCATGCTGTTCCCTCGGCTTGAAATGCTCAGACAGTTCTCTGCCCAAGTGGTCCTTTATCAGAATGAACTTCCTTGACCATTCTATCAAAAACAGCACACTCTTTCCTTGTAGGTAACTGTAAGGTTTTTAACTTTCAGTGACAAAGGAAACTTCTGAAGCAACACTGACCAATGGAACTTTGTGCAATAACGGAAATGTTCTGTGCTGTTGAACGTGCTAGCCACTGCCCATATGTGGCTACTGAGGACCTGAAAGGTGGTACATTAAATTAAATTTTTATTACATTTCAAGAGCACACATGACTAGTGGTTACCATCTTGCACAGCACGGTTCTGGGGGGTTCTGAGCAGAGGAGGAAAAGGATACATATTTTAATAAAAGTTGCCCAGGCTGTTGTGTTGAGAATGGCCTTTAGAAGTATCAAGGAAGAAGCAGGAAGACTAGGGAAAACGCTGCTGGGACAAGTGAGAAATGCTGGGCATCATTTTAGATCCTTTAGGATAGCAAAGGTAGCATTCTAGACATATTTTGTGGCAGAGTCAGTTAAGATGTGCTGCACGGCTCAGTGTGTAACGTGTTAGGTGCAATTAGGATAAAAGCACCATTTATGGCCTGGGCAACTCTAAGAATAGGGTTGCCCTTGGCTGAGAGAGATGGTTTGGGACAAAGTCTTAGGAAGTGTTTTGTCATCTGAAATACTATATCTAAGTAGAAGACACCAAGTAGGTAGGTGGATGATATACAGGTCTGGAGGTGAGTGAAAGATCTAGACTAGGGATTATAAATTGGCAAGTTATCAACATAAGGGTTGTAGTTTTTAGCCATAAGATTAATAAAAATTACCCAGAGAGTGAATGAGAAAAAAAAAAAGAAGCAATCTAATGACTGAGCTTTATTAATTACTCAAATACTAAGGAAGATTATGGGGAAGAAAACCCATCCTTAAAGATTTAAGAGTTCAGTGACCTATTTGGTAAAGGATGGTAACAGGAAAATCATGTGTTTTTAGTTAGCACTGGGAACTAATATGCAGGAAAGAAGAGAAGCTACCTTTATATCTGAGGGGTCCTGCTGCCAGTCTTTCTGTCAATCCAATGAAACACAGTAAAGGATCAACTAAGCAGAGGATGCATTTGACACATTACCACATGACTGCTGCTATGGAGGTGACTGGTAGCTGTATTTTAATTACATGATGAAATAATTAAAACTCCAAACTCACGTACATCTTTATACATTGAAGATAAAATGTGTGTGGGCCTCATCTAATTAGTTGAAAGCCTTAAAAATAAACCAATTGAAAAAAAAAAAAAACCCAAAACATCAAAAAAACCCCCTTGAGGTTAACTGGAAAAGACAGCATCCCATGTTAGGACTATAGCAAAAATTGTGCCTTAGTTTCCAGCCTCACTGCCTATCCTACAGATTTCAGACTTACCAGCTCCCATAATCACGCGAGCCAATTCTTTAAAATAAATCTGTCTATATATATATAAATATGGTATATTTATACTTCTATACCTCTATCTCTATCTATGTCTCACATATATCCCATTGGTTCTGTTTTTGTGTTTTTCTGGAGAACCATGAGTGAAACATTGTCTCTCCCTGTACAAGTTGTTTGATACTATGTAAGTTTTAATTTAAGCTCTGAAAGCTCCAGTTTCAATGTAATACGGAAGATGTTTGAATAATGTTCTGAAGGTTAAATGAAATAATTCATGTAAAGTTCTTAGTACGATGCCTGGCACACAATAAATATTCAATAAAAGCTGGATGTCACAGTATTACTATTATTATTATTATTATTTTAAATATTTATTTATTTATTTATTCATGTGACAGGCCAAGGGAGAAGCAGGCTCCACGCAAGGAGCCCAATGCAGGACTCGATCCTGGGACCCCAGGACCATACCCTGAGTTGAAGGCAGATGCTCAACCGCTGAGCCACCCAGGCGCCCCCACAGTATTAATATTATTATAAGAATATATATTGAGTCTTGATTACTTTTAAAGTCATGAAGTTATAATTTTACTTTAAATACAAAAATTATAAAGTTTTATTAAGTCTATCTCACACCGGAAATACCAGGACAGATGGTCAAACACTATCATGGCCATATTCTAGATGCTCTTCCCTAACTAACCAAATCACTTCTATCAGAATTCTTCTCACTAGTCTGTCCACAATTAACCAACTCCTAAACTGTGCCAGAGACTTAAAATCATTTAATGGGATCAAGTAAAATGAAAATATAAAAATGAAGAACATTTGCAATAGAAATATAGTGATCTGACTCACTATTATTTTTCTAGAAAAAATGTTTCCTCATGTTACAGAGGAAAAAACAAACAATTTTATGCCCACAAAACTTTAGCAAGGAGAACATTTGTAATTCATAAGCAACCAATTTTGGTTTTACTTGTATTATATCATAGATGCTCTAATCGGCAATGAAAACTTTTCCTAAGAAAGAGTGAATAGAAAAATATGGAAGAAGATTTTTAAGAAGAACGTATTACTTCTCAATAGTAAATGCTTGTATTATTACCTATTTATAAGAAAAAATAAGAATGCTATAAATTTAATAAGTAGGTAGAGCTGACTCTTGAAAGATGAAAAAAAAGAGCCACTTACAATTAACATACATTACATGAGATGACAGTCTAAAATTTTTTTGTATTACATATTACTATTAAATTAGAAATGACTTCTGGAGCTTAAAAGTTTAGATTTTAAGATTTTCTTCTAAAGGATTCTAAAGTGGAATTACTAAAGATATCAGGGAAAATTCAAATAACTTTTATGCTTTAAATCATATTTTCTAAATTATTTTAAAGTTTATCATCTTTAACAGCTAACTATCATAAATAACCTTTGGGTTACTATTTACTTGTAAATTTGTGATAACTCACCTATGAGAAACTGCTCCCCAAGCACCATGCTTATTTGTGAGAATATTAAGGATCTTCTGTTTCAGTTGGTTTGCTGTAACGTGATCTCGATGCTTAGCAGCACTTATAAGATGATCACACATCTTTTCTTCCTCTCTTCTATCAGCAGCATACTGGGCACACTGTGACTACAAAAAAAAATACAAACAATGCATAATGTTGAACAACATACAACTTCTGCTCTAAGTAAGGAACACTAACTGACCTTAAAGGGTAATGAAAATTCAATTTTAAAAACTTAGCTAATACCATCTTGTGAAATTTTTCTTTTTTTTTTTTTTTTTTTTAAGATTTTACTTATTTATTTATGAGAATATACAGAGAGGAGAGAGAGGCAGAGACACAGGCAGAGGGAGAAGCAGGCTTCATGCAGGGAGCCTGTGGGACTCAATCCAGGGTCTCCAGGATCACACCCTGGGCTGCAGGCGGTGCTAAACCGCTGAGCCACTGGGGCTGCCCTGAAATTTTTTTCTAAAGAGTATAGTCACTACAATCACTTTTCAAACTTGTAGAAATATGTTTTATGTGCTTATATATAAAGTATTTGGAAAATAATTCAGATGATATTACATAAAGTAATTGATGATGTTTAAGGCTCTTAAAATTCTGAGTCTGATTTTAATATATTCCCAAAGTAATCATTTTAGAATAATGGTTTATTAAAAATGTAAACCTAATTATTATTTTAACCAATATGGTATATATCACACTTAAAATGAGAATTACATTCTTGATAATTATATAGAGATCCAAAGCTTGCTATTTAATTTATAGTTTTCCATTTCATGAATGGCAATATGGTTTACAAGGAAAAGCAATGATTTAGGGATTTAGACTTGGATTTTATTCCATGTTTTATGAAAATTCTTTTATTTCCCTATCATACTCAGTTTCATATTTGTTAAATGAGAAAGTTTTCTCTATAACCTTTCCCAACTCTAGAATTTAATGTGTTGAAAGGTTCTCATGATAACAACTATCTTATTCTCATCTTTCCTAAAGATCAGCTATTTTGTCAGCTATCTGTATTCGTGTTCACCGGTATTAGCAATATAGCTTATCAGTCTCACTGTGTATCAAAAAGGTTCAATATAAACACGAGGATGAACATCTCTTTAACTGTAAGTTTGATTTTTTTTGTAGAGTAATTTTTATATGGGGTGGACTGACCATATATTCTAACACTACCAAGTATGTAATACAAATCCTATAACTAGAAGAAAAAAAGTCTCACATCTAAAAATACATATAATTGGTTCACATTCATCTCCACTATGTAAAAATTTGTTTCATGGAAGGTATTTCAACATATCCCTTCAGTCTATCTATTGATATAGACTACTACCACAAGTCATCTCTTTCAGAGAAATAACCCTTAAAGTAGTCTAAGAAGGATTAATTCATTTTCCAATTTATCTTTTTGTACAGGGAATCACCAATTAGTACAATGATCTGCCTCCATAATGAGGTTAATATTTCATTAGCTCATCGGAGAGCAAAATTAAATTTTCATTTTTCTTCCTTAACAATTACAATGGTTAACAAAAAAAAAAAAAAAAAAAAAAACCTGAACTGTGAAGTACCCATCTCAAATTAAATATACTTTATCTCTTAATTATAGGCCTATATGAGAGACAGAGAAATTCCCCCCAAAAGTCCTAGTAAAATGTCATAGCTTTTATAAAATCTTTTATAATTTAAAAGTGGTAGGTATTTGGTAAACCACAAGCACACACACGTACATCAATGCATTTACCAACACAGCTCTAACCTAAAAAGAACAAATTTAAACATTTTAGTGAAAAAAAAACCACAATGTACAGTCATTAAATAACAATGACAATACTCAAAATTTGATTTATGTTAGTATTTTATTTTATATTTATATAATCTAAAAAGCACTGAATTTTCATGTCCACTTCATAGCCTTTTATCACTTTTAGCCATGCATCCTCAATAGGATTGACCTCATTTACCCAGGGTTCAAAAAAGTGGTGTTGGGAGTGTGAAAAAAAAAATCACATTCCTTTTATGTAGAAAGCACAGAAGCATATGTACTACACAGTTATACAGCATATTGTAGAAATAAAATTTTACTGGGAGAGGGTGATTCAATTTTCTTGAATGAAAATGGTCTAAAAAAGATTCCTTACGGGGGGACAATAATGAAAAACAGGCTGAGAAACACTGCCATGAGCTTAATTTTATCTTGGCTAAATATGTGTTAAAACTTGTAACTAATATCTAGCTGCTTGAAAATCTATTTTAAATATTTTCACATACAAATACTGATTTTCTTATATCCCCACAAAATATCTTGATTTTCTTAGTAGAAATATGAACGACTCAAAACTCATCCTGCAGGGAATTCAACTAATATTCTAAATCTTATTTACTAACAGAAGTCAAGAGTTAACTGAATATTCTTATTTTGTTTAGACTCCTGACATATCTCATATCAAAACATATTCTTCAAAGAACAGATAACTCAAAATTTTCTTGACATCCAGATTATAGCGGGATACCTTGATAAATATCCAATAGTATTTACTGTTGAAGGGATATGAAGCTTCACTTTGATAAACACTCAATTATCAATGTATTTTTATCAAAGTTTAAAATATTTGGTATTTTTTCAAGATGAGTTTGTTGCAATCTCTCATGCCAAGTATGTGCTGTCTCATCTGACAAATGAAGCAGGTTAAGAGTATGAGAGAGACAACAGTTATTTCTCTGTCTCATGCTTTTCAGCTAGCTAGGTCAGAGATTACAAGACCTAGGGCATCAACTTGTACAACTGAGAGAGCTGGCTTACTGAGATAAAAACCCCATAAAAACTGAAATCTTAGGCTCTGATTTCCAGCCATACCACATATGTTCACATGTTGCATCAGGAAAATAAATGGATGGTTATTTATTATTTTTAAGGCCACTGACAGTTCAACCTAAGCCAAATACCAGGTCACCTGAATATTTCTGAAACCATGTTTTTTTTTTTGCAAACTGAATGAACTGAAGTAATCACTGTTATTTAAAACACTGAAATCAAAATATTGAGTTGAGGCAATTCAAATAATGGCAAATAATTATTGACATGCGGAAATATAAAAGTAACACATTTTTATAAAACCTATTAGCATAGAATTTAGAATATACAATATTTCAATATACTTTAGTTTTTGCACATAAAATAGAAATGATACTTAATTTTTTCTTTAGTTAGGTACTTATAAGGATTTTAAAATTATTATATTCCCAATATATGTACAGATATGCATGCATATCCTATAAAAGCAATGCTTCATTGTCAAATATCAATTATAACAATAAAACATGAAGTGATCTTTGGTCACTCTAAAGATGGATACATTGATAAATGATAAATTACTGAATATTTAGTAAAACTGAGTTTTTTCATATAACTACTTGCTATACCCATCTTTAATGGTACATAAACTAGTTTAAAAATTACTAAAGTAATTGCATCATAAAATGTTATTTGCTTTTAAGAGTACATGAGAACAACTTCAGCTGACCAAAGGGTTAGGCACAGGGTAAGAAGAATCTCTGCATGCTGTGAGGTAAAAATTAGAGCTCTGAGTTTGGCATTTACTAAAGCTTAAAAATAAAAAAGGAACTAAGTGACTTGAATGAAATTTTCCTCTTAAAAAAAAACCTCTTATGTAAGGTTACTATCAGTGACAGCTGACTTATAATGGAGAAGCAGATTTTAATCTGCCATCAAAATCTTACCTCAAACTCTGCATGTTTATGTACATCCTCAGCTCTCTGCCTGTTCAAAATAAACTCAGCTTCATTTGCAACACGAACTATATGGTCCTTCATAGCATGGCACAGTAATCTAAAAAGGAAAATACCTTTAGAATTATTATTCTTATTAGCTTCAGTCAATCCAACTTTTTTCAGTAATCACATTTTAGTATTTGAAATATTAATTATGCCTAAAATTTAAAGTTACATTATGAAATTAACATAGTTGAAATTGAATTCAATGACATTTGAAACATAGAAATATACCATAAAATTGTTACAATAATGCCTCTGTTAAGTACTGTGTGTCTTGTGAATGAATGATTCAGTTAATTAAAGTAAGTTAATGCAAACAAACAAACAAACAAACAAACAAGGCTTTTTGACAGTATCTTAAATGGTTAATACAACAGAATTCACCATCTTTGAAGTAAATGGTTAAAACAACAGAATTCACTACCTTGGAAGTAAATTTTCACACAAACACTAGATGACCATATATTAGGATATCTATAAACTGAATTTTTAAACAACAGAAGTTATTTGAATATTCAAATTGTTGTTAAAAGGTACAATAAGACACATAGTGAAAAGCCTCACTATATCACCTAGCCACCTGATTTCCAACCTCATCAGGCACCTGCTTTTAGTTCATTGCATGTTTTCAGAGACTTTTTAAAAAAATATAAAAAAACACAAATACATTTTTATCCCCCACATCCTTACATTATGATTTGTATATTCTAAGTCTTTTCTGTACTTAGCTTTTCTCACTTAGCAATACATCTTGAAGATCTCTCTTTCCTTATCTTTTCTCATGTACACACAGGGAGCTGCTTCATACTTCTTTATAGCATTGAGACAGAGGTTATTTCCAAACATGGCTGCCACATGCTCCTTTGCAGTGTGATATTGCTACTGCTCCATCAAAAAGAGGGGTTGTTTTCTGCTCTGCTTAGATCTGCCTAGTGACTTCCTGTGACCAACAGAATATAGCAGAAGTGATCCTTTGTGAATTCTGAGGCGAGAGCGTATCTTGCACCTTTTGCCTTTCTCTCTTCGAACTCTGTCTTCTAGAATCTGCTGCAATGCTGAGAGAAGCTCACATTATGTGGACAGCCTCAAGGAGAACACAGGACCTCAGGATCTCAGGCCTAGATAAGCTCCCAGCCCAGAGCCAGATTCCCAGGTGACTTAAGTGCCAAACAACTTCACAGGGAGCAAAGGAACTGCCTAGCTGAGCCCAGTCAATGAGAATAATGAGAGATTAAAAATGGTTGTTTAAGCCACATGATGGTGGTGGTGATTGATGATGGAGGGGGAGAGGAAGAGCGAGAAGAAAGAGAAAAAATTGATCAGAACAACTGTCACCAAACCACTTATTGAAAGGTAGGTAATAAAATAGTTTACACATAATACTTAATTTTTACAAGAATCCTCAGAGATATGTATTATTTTCATTTTTAAACATAAACTAAGGCTCAGAAAAATTAAGTTCTTTGCCTCAGATCGCCATTTAAAAAATACTCATAATTTTACATTTTGCGCTGAATCTTCATCATCCAATAATATTTTTTGAAGTAAAACCTTTTGTGTTTAATACTGCCCTTCTCTACTGTGGACATTCTCTTTTTTAAATTTTTTAAAGATTTTATTTATTTATTCATGAGAGACAGAGAGAGAGAGACAGAGGCATAGGCAGAGGGAGAAACAGGCTCCCTGCGGGATCCCAATGTGGGATTGGATCCCAGGACCCCGGGATCATGCCCGGAGTCAAAGGCAGATGCTCAAGTACTGAGCCACCCTGGTGCCCCACTGTGGGCATTCTAATATTAATTCTTGTCATTTTGTTAGTTATAAACAGTGAGTGGGCTCTTTTGCATCTTTTAAAATGTTTTCTTTTGCAATAAGCAACTACTGTGTTAAAAATAGCCAAAGGACATTTGAAGTTAACTTTAAGTCTTTCTGGGTTTTTCTTAAAGGACAAACTTACAAAATAATGTCTGTTCTTTTATCTGCATCCTTTTAAGATTCAGTTCTAACACTCACCTTCATTCATGGTCCAGTTTTTCTCTATGTAGATTTTTAACAAGAGTGCTATTTTCAAGTGCCATTCTTTATTCTCACTGCTCATTAACAAAATGAATTATTTCTTCTCTCACTCAAGTTCTCATAAATTTTAATCAGAATGGGAAAGACTGAACCTCATTTTAACTTTTGTATATACTAAATAGCAACTCATTGTAATTCTTCTTATATTAGTAGTTCACTACATTCTGTCTACCCATAGCAAATTCATCTTCTTCACTGATAAACATATATAAGCAAACAAAAGGATATTATCGCGTATCCTGATATTTCTAAATTATTTGCTTAAATATAATTTGTAAAAGCTATTCAAGAGGTCTTTGAAATGAGTCTGCCTCTATCGAATTTATTTCTTCATTGTAATGTATTAGGATGGAATTACATAGCACTAAGTTTTACTATCTTTTCACCAAATCATGTGTAATATCTGTGCGGAATCTTCTACAAAAATTGGCAGGTGAATGATCTTTTTATTTCTAGGCAGTAATGTAGATACTGAATTCAAGATAGTTCTCAGTAGAAACCTTTTCATCCAAAGTCCATGTGTTGTCTGACTCATTACCCCACGATGAGATTTAAGTTAAAAAATGACTATTATTCTCAGAGGAGCTGGGACTTCCTGGCAATATGACTTAGACACAGTTAAAATCTTGCATAACAGCAGGGTAAGTGGAAATATCACCTGGAAACATGCAGCACTAATCTCTCCAATTACATAAGGGCAATACAGGCACATTCTAAGGGGAATGTTGTCTGTTTTTTAGCACAAAAGTTAATGATAATACAAATTATTCAAAGAATGAAAAGGTTAGAGCAAACCTGTTTGAAACCATCATACTTGGGAAAAAAGGCTCAGACCTCTCTATAATGTGAGAGGGCAAAAAATCATACAGATAATCTTTAATTCACTAAGGGAGCTAGAAAAATAAAAGAAGTTAAAGACTATAACAAACTCTAAATATTCAGTTTTGATGAAATCATTGGTCTATATTTGCTAGATTGGCTTCAAAAGAGAAAAGAGATGTGAAATATTGGAATATTCTCTTCAATGGCTTTGTCTAGTGTATGAAAGCTGCAGAAAGCCAGGAGGAAATCTAATATGTGCAAATTAGTGTGGATTATAAAATTTAAATAGATTAACAGAAGACAGCAGGAAGGGAGAGGCTCTGGGTCTGGCTGGCTATTAGGAATGACTCCCAGAAGCAAAACAGAGGATTGGCAAAGTAAAGAGGTAGGGTGGCAGAGAAGGGGAGAGGGTACGGAACACTTGCCTCAGGAACACCAGAGAAATTGTATCAGTATTTCTGAAAGTCTGTCCTCCTATCTCAGATACTTATGAGTTATACATCAACAAACGAACAGTTGTTTTACTTCCACAGAGAGAAGGAAACTTATCTGACCCTTAGTATCATTCTGGGTGACTTCATCATTCATGTGAAAAACCATTCCCCAGAGAAGCTCACAATTCCATCCCTTTTTTAGGGGATCTAAAAATACCTAAATCTATCTATGATTCCTTTAGAAACTTCAACTCTACCTTCTTTCAGGAAATCACTCTACTGGCCCTAATTGGTTTCATTTCCTAAGTCTTTAGCCCCCAGCAATCTACTCTCTGGTTGCAACCTCCCAACCCTTAATGTTCTCTCTTGCCTTCACTTGTCCCTCCCCTGGACCCAGGCAAAAACAAGTTCTTGATTCTTCTAATTTCCACTTGTTTAATCCCTCTATTTTCTCTTAATGCTTCATCCACTGCTCAGATTCACTTCCTTTCCCATCAAACTTGCCATCACATAGTTCCATGTTTTTACTCTCTTGGCCAGCAACTTCACTTAATTCCTATCTATCTGCTGTAATTGCTCAGGAAATAAGTAACCCTAGATTAAGACACTCTCTCCTCAGTCTCTCTCCTCAGTCCTACATCTGGACTGCTGAGGAAACTCACAAAACTAAATTTCATTGAAGATGAAGTCTCTCTCTCTTTTTCACAGTTTATTTCTTGTACTTGTGTTTTGAGAGTCTACATAAATGTCTTCAGTGTCCTAACTTCATTAACTGAAAATTTTTCCTTATTTAAAAAATACTATATTTATTTGAAAGTATGTTTATATTGACATGTATTTATCCAACATATAAACATACACACATATATATTAACCAGACACTCTGCAGCACTTTGTGTTTATCATTCTCTTGACTCTTCATTGTTTTATCTAATATATGTATATGCCACAATATGTTGTCCAGATTAACTTGTTTATAAGTTTTAGAAATAAAGTGGCAGGTTTTCTGCATTCTTTTCAGATTAAGAAAACCCTTTTCTATTTCTAATTTGCTAAGAATACTTTTTAAAAATCATAAATGTTGAATTTTATTTGATGTGTCTGTACCTACTGAGATGATAATAAGGATTTTTAATTTTAATATGGCAAGTGAAAGACATTTTTGGGCATTTTAAAATGATGAACATCTTTTGCATTTCTGGGTTAACTTCCCATCAGCTTCCTCCCGCATACATAGTATATCTATATACATGGCTGGACTGGGTTCTGTCAGTATTTTAATTAGGATTCATGCATCTACATTTCTAATGGAGACTGGCTTGTGATTTTCCTTTTTCCCACACATCTTGTTGGTTTTTGTAGCCACAATTAAACTGGCCTCAAAGAATGAGTTAAGAGCAATCCTTTTGTTTGTGTTCTCTAATAGTTGGTATATGGTTGGAATTATGTTTTATTTGAACATTTGGTAGAATATATCTGTAAGCTATTACTGTAAGAAGAATTTTCACTGATTAAATTTCCTTCTTAGAGCTTTAGGGTTTTGTTACTTATTATTCAGGCTGTGGAACTTCTATATTTTCTAGGAATTTTCCCATTTTATTAAAATTTTTTATTTTAATGTAAAACATTTTGTAGCACTCTCATTATCTTTTCTAAGCTTTTTAAACCTATGATTAGATTTCCTTTTTATTTCTGATGTTTATTTTTCTATTTTGTTCTTCATCAGTCTTGGGATAGTTTACCTGTATTATTAGAGAAAAAAACCTTTGTATTTGTCCATCCTTTCTGTTATATCTTACTTTTCTGTTTCAATGATTTCTGTTCTGGTCTTTATTATCAACTTCCTTCTACTTTGTGAAGCTTATTTTGTTCTTTTTCTAACTTGGACATTCTCCTTCTATCTGGTAATTTCAGCTCCTTAGTTTTAGGCTTATTTTCTAATATAAAATTTTTTTTTCTTTTTTTCTTTTTTTTATGATTTTATTTATTTATTCATGAGAGACAGAGAGAGAGAGAGGCAGAGACATAGGCAGAGGGAGAAGCAGGCTCCATGCAGGAAGCCTGATGTGGGACCTGATCTTGGGTCTCCAGGATCATGCCCTGCGTGGAAGGCAGGCACTAAACCGCTGAACCACCCAGGGATTCCCTAATATAAACTTTTAAAGCTATAAATTTATCTTCATGTTCCATTTTCCTTGCATTACATACGTTTTAGCATGTAGCATATCCATTACTGTCCAATTCCAAATACTCTTCTGTTGACTTTTCTTTAAAATAGAAGTTACTTGGATATTTAAAATTCTTCCATAATTATGAGGCTCTTTCAATTTTTTTGACCTTAAATATAAATGTACTGTGAGATATCATGGTAACACTCTTAAAATTTGATGAGACTTGTGTTATGACTGGCTGTATCATCAGATTCCATTAATGTGACTGTTTTTTAAAAAGATTTTATTTATTTTATTCATGAGAGGTGGGGGGCGCAGAGGGAGAAGCAGGCTCCATGCAGGGAGCCCGATATGAGACTCGATCCCAGGACTCCAGGATCATGCCCTGGACCGAAGGCAGGTGCTAAACCGCTGAGCCACCTGGGAATCCCCCATTAATGTGACTTATTTACTTGAGCATATGTATTCTTTGTGGTGGGGGGCAAAGTTCTATATATGCAGATAATGTTAGGTAGAAGCTAGATATGAGCAGTGGAAGGAATGCCTCAAGGCAGTGTCTTAAGCCCTTGAGAGGGAATGATAGAAACATGGGCTGGAGGCAAGGAGGGTGATAAATAGATTTCACATTAGAACACCATAGGCACAACATCTTGACTTCAAGGCTTCCAAGACCTTGGGGCTAAGAGATCAAGAGCCACAGGTGCAAAGCACACACTCTCCTCTTCCATCTCTGCCCCAGGGTAACCCCTAGACTCATTATAATGCACTCGTATTGCAGTTATAGGACAGCCCTCCAAGGAGAAAAGCTGCCATGATGATTCCAGTACAAACCTTGTCAGGTCAAAAACTACCCGCTCCCAACCTGTGGGAAGAGTCTCCCAAATGACTGGAAGCAGCCTCCATTAGAGACCACCCTATTCTACACACAGCTCCTCCCAGCCCAGAAACACCCAACAAATATCCAATCCCCAAACTGCTTTATGCCTGCTTTCCTTCTGGCTGTCTTTACAGGAGCACTGATTGTCACATAAATCTTTTTGTAGGAAATCTAAGAACGGAGACCTTCATTCAAACAATGCAGACTTTCCCACCAGTAACAATAATGTCAAACCTGCTAGCTTATGTTACTCAAATCTTATATATTCACTTTTTAAAATTATTTTTTAGAGGGAAGGGAGAGAGAGAGAGAGAATCTTAAGCAGAGTCCATGACCAGCATGGAGCCTGATGCAGGGCTTTATCTCACAACCCTGAAATAATGACCAAAGCCAAAATCAAGAGTTGGATGCCTAACTGAACGAGCATCCCACCCAGGTGCCCTAAATCTTGTGTATTTTGATTAATTTTTTTTGTGCTTGATATTTTGATGATTGATATAGGAGTATTAAAATCATAAAGACAGAAGATTTGTCATTTTCTCCCTGATTTTCCATCAATTTTTACATTGCATACTTTGATGACATTTTATTTTTATTTTAAACATACAAGTGTAGGCTGATAGTACCTTACTGGTAAATTCGACCTTTTTTAAACTAGATGAACTGGTTCATTAATAATAATGAATTTTGTCTTAAAATCTTTTTTTTTAAATATTAGCATAGCTACGTAGCTTTTGGTTACTGTCCAGTATATATCTTTCTTTTTGCTTTCAACATTCCTTAGGTTTTAGGAATGCCTTTAGTAAATAGAACATAAAAATTTTTAGATTCAATATCAGAAATTCTGTTAATGGAAATTGTTGTCCATTTGCATTTATCATTTATCATGCACATTGTTATGCAATGTACTTATTTCTAACACAAACTTTATTTTTATTAGTCTCAGTTTTTTCATGTTTTGTTTTGTTTTATTCTTTTTACTTTCCATTAATTGGAAATGTATTCATGCAATTCTTTTCACTGCCTTCTTGGAATTTTATCAGGTACAGTTAACAATGAATAAAGTTAATATCATAGTCCTCTTCCACAATAATATGGCTTAATGATCCCTTTTTGACTTACACACTATTGCCCACTATTGTCCAGTTAAAACTCACACATTATATGTCATTATCACTTTAAAAAGACAATTTCTATTTAGATGTATATGCATGCTTATTACATAAATGCAATTTATTTGGACATTTTTTGTCTCTTTCTGTCTTCCTGGGATTATTTCTTTGATTTTGATATGCACACATTACAAATTTAGTAGCTGCCATTCTCTGTGGTAAACTTTATATGATTTTGATTATCACAAAATTTTATTTTAGCTTAAATTTTACAGCATTTTATAAATTCAGATGTATTTCACATAATACCATTTAAAATGTATACTTTAGTGTTTTTTAGTATATTCATTATATGGTGCAACCATTAACACTATCTAATTCTAGAACATTTCCATCATTCTTCAAAAATCCCCATATCAGATTTTTTTTTCAAAGAAGATACCCAAATAGCTAACAGGTACATGAAAAGATCCTCAACATCGCTAATAATTAGGGAAATTAAAGTCAAAATCACAATGAAATATGAGATAAGTGTTGGCAAGGATGTGGAGAAAAGGGAACACTTGTACACAGTTGGTGGAAACATATAGTAATTCAAACACTATGGAACCAATATGAAGGTTCCTCAAAAAACTAAAAAATCTACACCAATATGATATAGCAATTTCACTTTTGGGAATATACTCAAGAAAATGAAATCAGTATTTGAAAGAGATAAGTGCACTCCCATATTTACTGCATCATTATTCATAACAGCCAAGAAATGAAACAATTTGAGTGTCTATCAATGAATGAATGGATAAATAAGATGTAATATATATATATTCATATATATTCATATATAATGGAATATTATTCAGCCACAAGAAAGAAGGATATCCTGCCATTTGGAACAACATGGTTGGACCCTGAACATTTTTTTTTCTAAGATTTCATTTATCCATTCATGAGTGACAAAGAGAGGCAGAGACATAGGCAGAGGGAGAAGCAGGCTCCATGCAGGAAGCCCGATGTGGGACTCAATCCTGGGACTCTGGGATCACGCCCTGAGCCAAAGGCAGACGCTCAACCACTGAGCCACCCAGGCGTCCCTGGACCTTGAGCATTTTATATTAAGTGAGATAAACCAGACAAAGAAAGACAAGTACTGTATAATATAACTTACATGTGGAATCTAAAAAAAAAAAAAAAACTAAACTAAACTCATGAAAATAAAGAGTAAGATGGCGGTTACCAGGGGATGGGGGATGGAGGTATAGGACAGATACTGTTTAAGGCTATAGACTTGCAATGCATAAGCCCTAGAGATCTAAAAAATCACATTATAAAAAAAATAATAAAAAAACAAAAAAAAATCACATTATAGTGACTATACAACAATATTGTTTTATAATCACCAAATGTGCTAAGAGACTAGAACTTAATGATTGCAACCACTAAAAGGATAATTATAATAAAATGTGATAGTGGTGCTAATTATTACTATGGTAGAAATCATACTACAGTATATAAATGTATTAACATGTTGTACACCTTAAATTTACATAGTGTTATATTGCAATAAAAATAAAACAAAAGGGGATCCCTGGGTGGCTCAGTGGTTTGGCACCTGCCTTTGGCCCAGGGCGTGATCCTGGAGTCCCATGATCGAGTCCCACGTCGGGCTCCTGGCATGGAGCCTGCTTCTCCTTCCTCCTGTGTCTGCCTCTCTCTCTCTCTCTTTCTATGTCTATCATAAATAAATAAATAAATAAATAAATAAATAAATAAATAAATAAATCTTTAAAAAAAATAAAACAAAAACAAAAAAAATCCCCTTACCTATTAGCAGTTCCAATATTTTCATTCTTACTCCTTCCATCCCCGGGAAAATAATCTCCTTTATGTGTCTATGGATTTATCTATTCTGGACATTTCGTATAAATGGAATCATACAGTATATGGCCTTTCATGTCTGGATCCTTTAATTATCATAATGTTTTTCAGGTTTATCCATGTTGTTGTATGTGTAAGTACTTTGTTCCTTCTGATGGCTAAATAATATTCCATTATATGTTTATACCATATTTTGTTTATTCATCCTAATATCTATGGTTAGATATTGTTCTCATATGTTTCTTTATTTCTTTAAATATACTTCCTTTAACCCATGGAATACGTCTTCAAGAGTCAATGTCTGTGTCTATAGAGTCCAATATCTATGCTCCCTCAAGTACAGTTTGTTGATTTGTTTTTCTGTGTATGGGTCATATTTTCCTGTTTCTTTGCATGATTTGTAACTTTTTGTGGGAAATTTGATATTTTTAATATTGTAATGTGGCAACTCTTGAAATCCCATTCTTTTCTCTTTCCAGGACGTGTTTTTGTTGTTTGTTGTCTGCTTATTTGTTGAGTGTCTTTTCTAATTTTGTTAATTATGTTATTCTTTGTCATGTGTAGACACTGAAGTCCTGTTTCATTAACTTAGTAATAGCTAATGATCAGATAGATATTTCTTTAAATGCCTACATCCAAAAATATCTCCCAGGTTTCCCCAAGATGCTATATGTGTTTGAGTAAAGCTCAGCCAGGCATATTTCAACTCTATCTTGCATCTACTTCTTGCTTTCATAGAGCATCATTGTCAGCAAGAGGTGAGAGTGTAGAACCTTCTTGAGTCTTCCCAGAGCATACAAAAACCTTAAGCATATGCACAGCCTTTTAGATTTTTTTTTTTTTTAGCCTTTTAGATTTTGAGGAATATGTCAAAACTGTTCAAAGCCCTTGTGTACATGTCGTTACTCAACTAATCCTGCCAAGGATTTTTGGTGAGCCTATTATTTGCCCCAACTGTTCTCTATCACCTCAGGCAGCAGCAACCTATGGTATTAACCCATAAATGTTTTCAATAAATATCCCCAGGAAAGCAGCTTTTGTTCCACTCTAGGCCAGTTCCACATTAGGCCAAAATAAGACAAGATTTTTTAAGCTGGTCTTTTAGGGAGCCACCAGACATATCAAAATAAGTTAGTCATTAAAAATATTTGCTAATGTGCAGGGATCCCTGGGTGGCTCAGCGGTTTCGCACCTGCTTTTGGCCCAGGGCGCGATCCTGGAGTCCTGGGATCAAGTCCCGCGTCAGGCTCCCGGCATGGAGCCTGCTTCTCCCTCTGCCTGTGTCTCTGCCTCTCTCTCTCTATGTCTATCATAAAAAAATAAAAATAAATCTTAAAAAAAATATTTGCTAATGTGGTCTATTTTGCTCCCTCTGGTATAGTACTTCTAGTGTGTGTTTGTGTTTTATGGCTTCCTCTGAATTGGGCAGCAAAGAGTGGGACTAGGATAAATTAAAATTTCACAAAGTTACTCTACCATCACTACCCATTATTTCTGAAAATATTTTTTTGCTTATATACAGTTATTGAGAATTATTTTTTCTCAACACTTTGAATGTATGATGTCACTTTCTTCTAGCCTTCTTTGTTGTGGTTATTCTAATACTTCTCTTTTTGTAGATAATCTGTTCTTTCTTTCTGGGTGCTTTTATCTCTTTATTTTTGGTGTTTTCCAGTTTTAGTAACATGTATCCTGCATGGGTCCCTTTTAATGTATTCTACTTGAGGTACATTATGATTCCTATATTTTTATTTTTAAAGATTTTATTTATTTGAGAGAGAGAGAGAGAGAGAGAGTGCGCATGAGCAGGGGTGAGGAGGTGGATGGAAAGGGAGATGCAGACTTCCCTTTGAGCAGGGAGCCTGATATGGGGCTTGATCCCAGGACCCTGAGATCACAGCCTGAGCTGAAGATGGACGCTTAACCAACTGAGCCACCCTGGTACCCCAACTCCTGTAGTTTTACATTCATGTTTTTAATCATTTCTTAAAAATTCACAATCATCATATTTTAAAATACTTCATCTTACAAACTCTGAATTCTTCACTTTTCTAATTCCGATGACTTATAAATTAAACATTCTCATTCCACCTCCATATCTCTTAGCACTGCTTTCATTTTTCATTTCTTTTTCTCTCTGCATTGTGGGTAAACATCTTAATCATTAATTTCTTCTTTCTCTGTCTAATCTGATGAATCTATAGATTTTTTTTCCAAAATGTATTTTTAAATCTATAAGTTTCAATTTTTTCAAATCTTCCTGTTCATTTTGATAATCTTTTTATTCATTCAACTTTGCGCTACTTTATTTCCTACTTATTAGTCCTTAGAGATCCGATTTTGTTGTTGTTGTTTCTTCCTTGTTAATTTTCACACATAGAATCTTTCATGCTCATGCACTTAGTGATCTTTGACTGTTACCTCACTTCTAACCTTAATGAGTGAAGAGTTCAACGGATAACTTGGGTAAGTGGTTTGCTTTCATTTCTGCTGATATCAAAGAGAACCCCCTAGAGCCATATCAACCTCTTTTAAGGATCTTGGGTTATCCTAAAAGTTCTAGGCTAGATTCTCTACTTAATTTCTTGCCATAGGCTTAAAATATCAATAGCATTGCTGCTTTAGGTGTGTGCTCCTGGAACATTCCTATTCCTTGAGGCACCAAATTACAGGGGCAAGGAAAGTGTGTAGAGAACTCCTAAACCACTTATAAGACTTGTGTTGCTCCAAAGAGTGCTCTCATGTAGGATGTAAATATTCTGCTGCAGAAGATAACTTCAGACCACTGAGTAACCCATACAGGTTTAACAGAAGTCCCTATTCACTTCCCAATCCATTGAAATGTGACTTTAAGAGCATCCTATACCAAATTAGTCATCAAGTCTTGTCAAATTTACCTCAATATATTTGAATTCATTTCATTTGTTACACCAATATCGCTTTCATTTAAGCCATTAATTAAATTAAGCAATTGCTTTAACTTAATAATCTGGATTATAAAAGCTCCCTAATTTTTCTGCCCCTGCCCCATCTTCCATCTTTTCAATATATTTTTCACTCTGCCATTAGTATTATCTACACTCAAATTTCTTCAATATATACTAACGGAAGAGATAATACTCAAACTTATTATATACAGATACCTACTTTTTTAATCTTATCAACCACCTCTTTAACATACTTATTCCATGTTCTAGAAAAAAATCTTTGTGATTCTTTAATGACTCATGCTCTCTAGGAACTTTAAAAGTGCCATTACTTCCTGTAAACCCTACTACCCCTTCCTCTCAATAAAGCTAAAAGACCTCCCAATTTCTCGAATGTGCTGGCATTATAACATCTATCACATTGTTTTATGTTTTTTTTTCCTTTTTAATAAGTCTCTAAGACTGTGAAGTTCGTAAAATTAAGTATAGTGCCTATTTATCAATATAGCCAACATGATGTATTTGCAAGGTATCTGATATGAAATATGGACTCACCAATAACATATGGCTAAATGGATGAAAGGCTGAGTGAATACATGAACATGTTATGTGAGAAGGAGAGGCAAAGAAGAAATAGAATTTTAATTTTAAGGTAGTTTCTTAACACCATGAAATTCTATGGTATGCAGAAAATGAGGTAAATAAAAAAATATTGGATAACTCAGGAATATCTATTACAGAATATTTTCTTCCTCATAGTATCTATATAATATAGGACATGAATGAAGTGGTCTTAATCTTCTTCTTCTTCTTCTTCTATTTTTTTTTTTTTTGAAAAAGAAAGGTGTGGGGGAGAGGCAAAAGGAGAGGGAGAGAGAGAATCTTAAGCAGGCTCCATGCCCAACATGGAGCCCAAAACAGGGCTTCATCTCACAACTTTGAGATCATGACCTGAGACAAAATCAAGAATCAGATGCTTAATTGACTAAGCCACCCAGGTGCTCCAAGTACTCTTCATCTTTTAATGTGCCTATTTTCCAAAAATATAGGGAAAAAATCCCAATTTGTTCAATCCTATTTATTCCTATACTAAAACAGATAGGAATATAGGAAAGAAGTCAGAAGACAAAAGTATTCTATTCCAATGGAATAGATATCAGTAGGCCAAGTTCTGATATTCTAGGAAGAATCCAATTTTATGCATTATCCTATAATTTGTTTGTCTTTGATTTAGGATTAACAGATCCAGAATTTTAATCTCTATAATTTGATGAAAGAATAAAAATCAATAAAAAAGGCAATATGAGAGGTCAGAAAAATTAGTCTTCCATCACCTATGATGAATGAGGGAACAAAAGCAAATCTAGTTTATATTTAGGTTCTGCCTTTTATCAGTGTTATGAATTGGGCAAACAATTTTCCTTGTGTCTGAGTTTCACTTTCTTCATTACAAAATGCGGGTGTACTGTTTCAGATATTTTATAAAATGGGAGAAAGAAGGTATCCCCAAACTCTAAGAATAGATTTTTAGATTCTGATTTATTTAGCCAACAAGACAGACTCTGACTGGAAGTTAAGTGGCCACACAGCATTGGAGCAGAATTCCCTTTGGCCCCAAAATCTGAAAAGAAAGGTATAGTGATTCTGGTGACACTGCAAGGTGGAGTCTGATTGGGTCAGAGAAGCTCAATTGTCTTCTGTGCTACAGTCCTTTAATAGACTATTTAAAAATTTGGAAAAACTTACAATTTAATTTTTAATTTAAAATTTTTAAAAACTTTATTTTAGAAAATGTTTACAAGCTTTGGGTTCTACTGGTTCTTGAAACATTTTAATCCCAACAAGTCTTCACCTGATGAAAAGAATAGAATAAATACCATGATGTTCCTGAGAAGTGTATCTCTGACTCTAACTTTCCTACATTGCCCAAAAGTACATTTCCTTTAAAGAGGGAAAAGACCTCATAGGGTTGTTATGAGCACAAGTGAGAATATTTGTAAAATGTTTGACAGGTACTAGTTGCCCCCTCTCCTCACCAAAGAGTAGTTGACTTTTCTGAAAGGTATACATTGATACATTGGTTCTTTTACATTCATTAGAAGGAAAAACAGTGGCAGATCTTAACATTTGTCTATGGACCCTCACATCAGGCTGTGGTGAGACTTTCAAAGTGATTCTGCATATTCAAACCTAGATTTGTAATTCAGCATATTAGTTATGAACTGTATTATTAATCAAACTTTACTTATTTATTTTTTTAGGCAAGACCCAATTTACTCAATTAATATGACTGGTAAAATACAAAGATTAGAAAACTGGGGAATAGTAGTTCTCTGTAGTGGGCTATCCTGAGGCTGTCTGTTGGTGCAAAGGAAGGAAAAGTGGAAAAACGGACACTAGAGACTTGAAAATCTCTCTATACATATCGCTGTTAGGAAAAAAAATATATATGGTATCATGTTATTCTCTTAAAACACTAAATCTTTCTCAGAGAATAAAATCTACAAATTATTCATGCTTTCGGATGAACTTGTTATAGGAAAGCCTATTAAATAAAAATATAATCTGACCTATTCTTGTCTCAGATTCACTGGAGGACTGGAGTTTTGATTGGGGCAAGTAGAGAGGAAGATAAAACCTAAAGGATAATTCTGGAGCTCGAGATTGGTATCTAAGGACTTGATATGGAAGGGAGGAGGCATCAAAGAGAGAAAGAGTGAGGAAATTAGCATTGGTTGAAAACCTACCCCCACCTCACCCCCATCTAATTAACTGTTATGAAAAAGCTCTGGGAACAAAGTAAATATGTTGGATGAAAAAAAGGATCCACAGATATGCATTTCATTTTCTTATCACCTATTTAGGGCTTCAAAGAGGTTTATCACTTCAAACACATAAAAGTAGAAATTTATATGATAACCTACCATGAACCTAAACAGTTATTATACTTCTGAGTGTAGCACAGAAAAAAATACTCAGCTTATGATCATATTTATGTTTCCAGTTATAGGTAAAGATGGTGATAATTTGACACAGCTCCTAAAATGAATGAATGAAGTGTAATAATTTTTTAGTTCTCAAATTTTGGTGTAAAGATCCTTATCCTGTGCAGAACATATTAAAAATGGTGATATAACTCCCATCCAGAGATTCTGACTGCACCGGTCTGAGGTGAGACGTGGGCATCTACATGTTTAATAAACATCCCTGTGATACTAATGCACATTGACACTTGAGGACCACTGACTTCATCTAGTGTGAATGATGGTAAAGTCTCAATTTGATTTCTTAGCCAAGCTTAATTTCTATTTATGTGGGGAGCATGGCACTGCTTAGTTAACTTCATTTAGTTACATAGTCCCAAAATCGATTCCTAAGTTAACTAGCTCAGAGAGAACATTATTAGAAGGATTACAAAGAGCATACACAGAATTCAACATTGTACATTAGGGTCATTTTTAAAGACGAATCCCCAAGTATTCTAATATGGGTTTGGTTGCTAGATTAAATAAGTCAATTTTTATGGTACATATACAAAGTTAATTTTAATTTGTTCACAGGCAAGAAAGGTCAATTTATATCAAATCTCCTACTTTTCTCCTTTCCAATCTCTTCAGTATTGAGTAGCTTAGTTATTTATTCTTCTATGTAGAACCAGTCTCAACAATCTAATACCATTATGGAGGATTTGTATAACTTACTCATCTTATAGTTTAATATGGATTTAGAAAACAGATATCAGAATAGGATATGTTAAGGTTGTTTTAAGACACAAACTGAGAAATTAGCATAGAAGAGTGGCTTTTAAACTACGTATCACAGTAAAATATGAGAAATACACTTCATATCATAATCCTATACCCACACAACAAACACTTCAGCAAACAATATTTACCTGAACAGATATATCCAAATTATTTTTTCTATTATTTACTATTACCCATTTTTTCCTATTTCCTATTTTTTGAAAATGCTAATGGCAACCCATTAAACTGATTTCACATGCTACTAATGATAAAATAGTTTCAAAAATACTATTCTGAAGACTCTCTCCTATTAGTGTTAATCCTGGGCCAAGCAATCAAGCTCCTAGCTTAAATTTTGGGATTCCAAGTAAACAGCTTAAAGTTGTCCAGGAGAAGGACAGTCAATGCTAACAGGAACACAAATCTGAAAAAGTAATAGAATAGGACTTGGTGAATTGAGAAATATTAGCTCAAGGTCAGAGATGTGGCAGTAAGTAAGGAAAGAAGCCTTGCTTCAAGTCATTTTAATCTATTTAACTTCTGATAACAGGAGTAGATAAACATGGATTGATGGCGTACGAAGAAAATTTGGGGGAAAATTTTGGAAGCAAATGAAGCATATGGCACCATTAGCCACAATATAATACAATGTTGCCAGGAAGAACTGTGTACTTGAGGAGAGTCTCTTTGATTAATTTTCTCAAGTTCTGTGCCCTCTCAATGGCATGGTTCCTTTTCCAAAAGAAAAAGGTTGCAAAGGTATTGCAAATATTATGACTACAAGTCCCAGTAAGAGCTTTCCTGTGGTTAAAAATACAATTTCTTATTGCTGAATCTACCAGTAAGAATTCTAGGAGCTAGAGAATAATGCAATCTAAAATACATTTCTTTTGGAAAAGAAGTAACATAGGACTTTTATTTACTGCTTTGACTGGTAAGTAACGCAATACACTAGAAAGCCTCTAAATAGGTCAACTATTACCACCCTATCCTACCACTTGTGTGTGTAATAGTGTTCTGTATAAAATGTGATTGAGCCAGTGAGGGAGTAGTGATACTATCATACTGAGCACACACAAAAACCTATTAGTGCTTCTTATGGGATGTGTAAGGTACTCTAGTGTCCTCAACTTCTCTGTCCATAGTCTTCAAAATCCAGCTCAAATGCCACTTAAATAAATAATAATAAAAATAAATGATAATTTCTTGAGTGCCTATTATGTATCAAGAACACTGAGAATTGATTACTTACCAGGCTAGGTACATAATAGGTATCGTTTCATTTGATTCTTACCTCATTTAATATCTTATTAGGTAAGCATAATTAGTTCATTACACTGATGAAGAAACTAAGGCTTAGAGAGATTAAGTAACTTGCCCAAAGTCACACAAACAAGCAATTGACCTGTTTGACTTGTTTAGGAAACAATCAATTTGGTGTGGCTTCTGACAGGGTATTCCAGAGATTGAGATACAGAGTAAAGCATTCATTCATTCAATTTACTGAGGGCCTTCTTTGTGGTAAAGGACAATGAAATATGAAGGTGACATAAGGGTGCTTTAGGAGTGAATGGAGGGAGCCTGGATCAGTGTGGGGAGGTAAGAGAGGCCAGATAAGCAAAGGTCTTGCAGGTCATGTTACAGAACTTTGCAAGCAAGGAAGCGCTACTTTGGTTCTTTTTTAAATCAGGTTTATTGAGATATAATTTACATATAATAAAATTAACTTTTTAATTGCACATTTTCATGAGTTTTGACAAATGCATATTTTAGGTAGGTACTGCTGCAACCAAGAACATTTCCATCACCCAAATATGTTCCTTTGTGCTCTTCTCCTGCCATCCACAGCAAGTACTGAAATGTTTTCTGTCCCTCTAATTTTGTCTTTTCCATAATATCATGTTAATGGAATCACATAGCATATATTTTTAAAAGATTTTATTTATTCATGAGAGACACACAGAGAGAGGCAGAGACACAGGCAGAGGAAGAAGCAGGTTCCCCGCAAGGAGCGCGATGTGGGACTCAATCCCAGGACCAGAATCATGCCCTGAGCCAAAGGCAGACTCTCAACCACTTGGGCCACTCAGGCATCCCTCACAGAGCATATTTTTGCTGTTTGGCTTTTTTAGCTTCACAAAATACTTTTAAGTTCCATATATATTGTGCATATTGGTAGCTCGTAACTTTTTGCTGAGTATTATTCAATATAATGCTATATCATAGTTTATCCATTTACTTATGGATATTGGTTTTTTTTACTAATGTTTGGCTATTATAAATAAAGCTGCTATGAACATTCACATACTGGTCTTAGTGTGGACTAATATTTTCATTTTTCTTGGGAAATTATGTAAGCTTAGAATTACTGGGTCAAATGATTAAGTGTAGGTTAACCTTGTAAGATACTAATAAATTTTCCTTTTTTTTTTTTTTTTTTTAAAGATTTTATTTATTTATTCATGATAGTCACAGAGAGAGAGAGAGAGAGAGGCAGAGACACAGGCAGAGGGAGAAGCAGGCTCCATGCACCGGGAGCCCGACGTGGGATTCGATCCCGGGTCTCCAGGATCGCGCCCTGGGCCAAAGGCAGGCGCCAAACCGCTGCGCCACCCAGGGATCCCTAAATTTTCCAAGTGGATGTACAATTTTGCATTCCTACCAGTAAGCTACAATCAATGCCTCCACATTCTCCTCAATGCTTAGTATTGCCAATCTACTGAATTATATCAATTACAGAATTGTAATGTGCATAATGCTTTCTCACTGGGTTTAAAATGAAATTTCTCAAATGAATAATGATGTGGAGCATAGTTTTATATGCTGATTGGCCATCTATGTATCTTCTTTGTTATTGTGTTGTTCAAAACATTTGCCCGATTTATACTGGCAAGTTTGTTGTTTTGTAATTGAGTTTTAAGATCATCTTTCTTCCCTTCCATTGATATATCTTTACCCCAATCCTCCAACTCTGTTCATTTTTTATTTGCTTTGGCTATCATAGATCCTTTGTATTTTCACAGAAATTTAAAAAATCAGCTTGCTAATTTCTACCAACCCCCCCCCCCCCCCCCAAATTGCCTGCTGGAATTTTGATTGATTAGTCAGGGGAAAACTAACATCTTAATCATGTTAGGTCTTCTGATCCATGAATATGGATTTCTGCATTTCTTTATTGTTAATTTTTACAGACATATTTTGTAGTGTTTTTTTTTGTTGTTGTTTTTATCACACAGATCTTTCATAAATTTTATTAAGTAAAACCCTAAGTAGCTCTTGTTTTTGATACTATTGTAATGGTTTTGCTTTATTTAAGCTTCCAATATTTTACATATATTATAAATATGTTATTATAATTGATTTTCAAATGCTGACCACGTATCATGTAACTTTGCTAAATTCATTTATTATAGTACCTTTTCTCAGCCATCTTAGAATTTTATACTGGCCTTATTGAACTGGCTATGACCTCCAGCCCAATACTGAACAAAAATGGTGAGAACATCCTTGCCTTGCTTTTGATCTAGTGGGAAAGCATTTAGTCTTTCAAAATTAAGTAGGATGTTAGTTGTATGCTTTTTGTAGATAGCATTCATTACATTGAGGGAGTTTAATTTCTAGTTTACTGAGAGTTTTGTTATGAATATATGTTGAATTTTTTAAATGTTTCCTTTATGTCTATTAAAATACCCATACATATTTTTTTCTTTTTTAATCTGTTGATACTGTGTATTACACTGATAGATATTTTTTAATATTAAACCAACTCTGCACTGTTGGGATAAACATTTCTTACTTATGGTGTAATCCTTTTCATATATTTCTAGATTTGATTTGTCAACTTTTACAAAGGTAATATTAATATTGCGCCTATGCTTATGATGGATACTGATCTGTAATTTTATTTCTTGTAATTGTTATTGTTATCAGGGTGATGAAATCCCTTGTAATATATTGCCTGCTCTTCCTTTTCTATTTTTGGGAGACTGAATATAATTGGTATTAGTTTTTCCTTAAATATTTGCTAGAAATATTAAATCATTTTTTAGTATCAATCTATTTTAAGTAAGTTAAGTCTATTGTTTTCCTTTGTGCTAAGAATGAAAAAAATCTAGACTTTGAATAATGGAATGTTTTGAAGTCTGATTCGTAAGTAGGAGTAGTGGTTTTTTAAAAAATATGTGAACATTTAATATATGCAAACATAAACAATGAACTTTTCCTTATTCCTCTTCCAGCTTGGGCTATGACTCTTTATGACAACATATCATAAAATAAGTATTCTGGTTTTTTAAATACAGACAAATTGTTGTCTATACAACAATAGCTAAAGAATATAGTTTATGTGCTCTCACTTTACCAACATGAAAAATAATGAGCCTATACTCAACTCTTCAATTCCCTTGGCACCTTAGGAAGAGCTTCTAGACTAAAATCTATAGCCCGGCCCATGGCTATCCTCTTGTCTTATCTCCCTTGCTCATTCTATTCCTTCATCTTACCTTTAACCTTTAGTGTATCCTTAGACTGGACATAGAGATTGTATCTTCATGTTAGTTTAGGCCCACTGGCAACCTGTTACTCTACGCGTCTTGCTGTTATTTAAATAACATAGGAGCCACAAATGCCAATTCTAGGCATGTCAGAATAGTATAGAAACTGAATCAAAGTTTCTTTCCTATAAAGATATGGATCATTTGAATTTTGACTGGCATTTGCTTGCAATAAGTAAGCTAAAGAAAAGCAACAAAAATTAATGTCTTTAAAAAATAAGAAAGCAGGAAATAAGGCATATAAATGAATATACTAAAAATTGAGGACTCTTGTGCCTTTCTTTGGTCTTTTAATAAAAAGAACTGTGTTTAAAAAAAAAAAAAAAGAACTGTGTTTTATGAATTATTACTTAACTTTTACCAAAATTAAAATAATACTGCCTAGGAGGAAAATACATTTAAAGTTGTCCTCAAAAGACAAAAAGAATCTCAGTATATATTTATATATGCAGACATATTTTAAACATGGTTAAAATTCAATTCAAATAAAATTTATGATCATTAAATTCTAAATTTATTTTCCTATTCCTTGAAATCTAACCATTATTAGATAGGTTGCTTATCTTAGTTTTGGGTAAACAACGTTTTATTTATAATCAACATCTAATGTGAAGTCTATAAATTAGCAATACGCTTAAGATCTATACAATTGATTTCGTTAAAGTACAAAAATTTTCCCCCTCATTCATTAACAAAACTCACAATAATTTAAAAATTTATTACGTGAGTAAAATGAATAACAGGGTAGAAAGGAAAAGGTATAGATTAGATTGGGAACTTCTGTTTTCCAGAAGTTTTCAGGGATTCTTGGTTCAAAATTAAACCAGAGTCTCAACTCTATGAAAAAAAGCTTATCTTACAGTTTTAGAAGTTACTGTTTTTTTTTAATACAGTTTTTGCCAAATCAAAGACACAAAACAAATAGATAAACTCAAAGTTTTTGCTTTAATTGTTAAATAAGTCAAACTAAAGCTTAATGGTTTAATTTATAAATAGCATTTGTTAAATTAAACAAGATATTAAAGTTAGGGCCATATAATCACTAAAGAATTAGGCTTAGATGCAATATCCTTTTCCTTTTCAAAACAATAGAAATGCAAGCTATATATTTTTCACTATTTTAAAGAACAAAATGAAAATTGGAATCTTAGGAATCTTAAGTTAAATTCAGTACTAAAAACAAATACACACTGGCTTTTTATGTATATTCATTAATATTATATCCTATATGCTTTCAAAAGAGGAATAAAGATTTATTTTAGGCAAATGATTAATTTATTTCAAAGGATCACTCAAATTCCATAATTTAAAAAAGTCTTTCCTATTTGCTTTATAGTTCAATTCATATTTTAATAATTTAAAATCCAATTATTATTGCCAAGATATTATAGGCAATTTTACATCCCATTAACCTTGCTTTGTTTTAATTATAAAGATCCTTTGTTAGATTCATTTAAATGATCCAGCTTATAATTTCAGCCTGTCCTAGGGAGTACTTTAGTTCAGCTGCACATTTATCAACTGTTTTTGTCCTGTTAATTGTAGACAACTGCACAATTGCTTTCTCTACCTATGATTGATGAATTATATTCATGAGTATAGCTGTTAAGGATAAACATTTATAACAATTTCCACTTAAAGATTTTTAACTTTGGTCCCACAAGGACAAATTAAAGACTGATATTCTAATGACAAAGAAAAAGTGTTTTTTATATGCTTCATTTTAAATTATTAGAAAAAATTAGGGAGAAGGCTGCATGTCCATGCAAATGAGATAAGAGTGTAATTAAAGACTCTAAAACGAATCTAATTTGTCATTAGCACATAGTAGGCCTCAACAAATAGAAGCCAGATAAATGGGAGTAATGTGCCTTTACTGTAACTACATCCCAACTACCTCTATATGATCCTTTTGTGATCTGAAACTCCCAAGTTCAAATTTATGAAAGACTAAGGTCTAAACTGAAAGGAAATGAAGCAATCTAAAGGTGAGAGTCAGCAAAATTCTGAATATACATTATAAGTAATGACAACAACAAAGCTTCCATTTTTAAAAGTCTATATTGGGCAGGGGGGGAGGAGCAAGATGGCGGAAGAGTAGGGTCCCCAAATCACCTGTCTCCACCAAACTACCTAGAAAACCTTCAAATTATCCTGAAAATCTATGAATTCGGCCTGAGATTTAAAGAGAGACCAGCTGGAATGCTACAGTGAGAAGAGTTCGCGCTTCTATCAAGGTAGGAAGACGGGGAAAAAGAAGTAAAGAAACAAAGGCCTCCAAGGGGGAGGGGCCCCGCGAGGAGCCGGGCTGAGGCCGGGGCGAGCGTCCCCAGGACAGGAGAGCCCCGTCCCGGAGGAGCAGGAGCTGCACCGACCTTCCCGGGGGAAAGGGGCTCGCAGGGAGTTGGAGCAGGACCCAGGAGGGCGGGGAGGCCCGAGGGCTCCCGGGGACAGTAACAGCAACTGCGCGCCCAGGAGAGTGCGCCGAGCTCCCTAAGGGCTGCAGCGCGCACGGCGGACCCGGCGGGACCAGGAGCAGCTGAAGGGGCTCGGGCGGCGGCTCCGCGGAGGGGGCTGCGCGGCCCCGGGAGCAGCTCGGAGGGGCTCGGGCAGAGGAGGAGGCTCCGTGCGGAGGGGGCTGCGCGGTTCCAGGAGCAGCTCGGAGGGGCTCGGGCGGCGGCTCCGCGGAGGGGGCTGCGGGCCGGGAGCGCGAATCCACCAGCGCAGGCCCCGGAGCACAGGGCGCCGGGACACAGCCCAGGATCCCGCCTCCCCCGGGACAGGCAGAGGCCGGGAGGGCCCAGGACAGCGAGGACGCTCCTGCCCCAGCTGAGCAGATCAGCGGCCCCGCCCCGGAGCCTCCAGGCCCTGCAGACGGAGTTCCTGCCGGAGCTGAATCCAGGTTTCCAGAGCTGCCCCGCCACTGGGGCTGTTCCTCCTGCGGCCTCACGGGGTAAACAACCCCCATTGAGCCCTGCACCAGGCAGGGGCACAGCAGCTCCCCCAACTGCTAACACCTGAAAATCAGCACAACAGGCCCCTCCCCCAGAACACCAGCTAGACGGACAACTTCCAGGAGAAGCCAAGGGACTTAAAGAACACAGAATCAGAAGATACTCCCCGGTGGTTCTTTTTTTGTTTGTTAGTTTTTGTTTTTGTTTTTGTTTTTGTTTTGTTTTGCTTTTTGATTTGTTTCCTTCCCCCATCCCCTTTTTTTTCTCCTTTCTTTTTCTTTCTCTTTTTCTTCTTTTTTTTTTTTTTTCGTTTTTGTTTTTTTCTTTTTCTTCCCTTTTTTTTTCTCTTTCTCTTTTCTTTCCTTCTTTCTCTCCTCTCTTTTTCTCTTTTTCCCAATACAACTTGCTTTTGGCCACTCTGCACTGAGCAAAATGACTAGAAGGAAAACCTCACCTCAAAAGAAAGAATCAGAAACAGTCCTCTCTCCCACAGAGTTACAAAATCTGGATTACAATTCAATGTCAGAAAGCCAATTCAGAAGCACTATTATACAGCTACTGGTGGCTCTAGAAAAAAGTATAAAGGACTCAAGAGACTTCATGACTGCAGAATTTAGAGCTAATCAGGCAGAAATTAAAAATCAATTGAATGAGATGCAATCCAAACTAGAAGTCCTAACGACGAGGGTTAACGAGGTGGAAGAACGCGTGAGTGACCTAGAAGACAAGTTGATAGCAAAGAGGGAAACTGAGGAAAAAAGAGACAAACAATTAAAAGACCATGAAGATAGATTAAGGGAAATAAACGACAGCCTGAGGAAGAAAAACCTACGTTTAATTGGGGTTCCCGAGGGCGCCGAAAGGGACAGAGGGCCAGAATATGTATTTGAACAAATTCTAGCTGAAAACTTTCCTAATCTGGGAAGGGAAACAGGCATTCAGATCCAGGAAATAGAGAGATCCCCCCCTAAAATCAATAAAAACCGTTCAACACCTCGACATTTAATTGTGAAGCTTGCAAATTCCAAAGATAAGGAGAAGATCCTTAAAGCAGCAAGAGACAAGAAATCCCTGACTTTTATGGGGAGGAGCATTAGGGTAACAGCAGACCTCTCCACAGAGACCTGGCAGGCCAGAAAGGGCTGGCAGGATATATTCAGGGTCCTAAAGGAGAAGAACATGCAACCAAGAATACTTTATCCAGCAAGGCTCTCATTCAAAATGGAAGGAGAGATAAAGAGCTTCCAAGACAGGCAGCAACTAAAAGAATATGTGACCTCCAAACCAGCTCTGCAAGAAATTTTAAGGGGGACTCTTAAAATTCCCCTTTAAGAAGAAGTTCAGTGGAACAGTCCACAAAAACAAAGACTGAATAGATATCATGATGACACTAAACTCATATCTCTCAATAGTAACTCTGAATGTGAACGGGCTTAATGACCCCATCAAAAGGCGCAGGGTTTCAGACTGGATAAAAAAGCAGGACCCATCTATTTGCTGTCTACAAGAGACTCATTTTAGACAGAAGGACACCTACAGCCTGAAAATAAAAGGTTGGAGAACCATTTACCATTCGAATGGTCCTCAAAAGAAAGCAGGGGTAGCCATCCTTATATCAGATAAACTAAAATTTACCCCAAAGACTGTAGTGAGAGATGAAGAGGGACACTATATCATACTTAAAGGATCTATTCAACAAGAGGACTTAACAATCCTCAATATATATGCTCCGAATGTGGGAGCTGCCAAATATATAAATCAATTATTAACCAAAGTGAAGAAATACTTAGATAATAATACACTTATACTTGGTGACTTCAATTTAGCTCTTTCTATACTCGATAGGTCTTCTAAGCACAACATCTCCAAAGAAACGAGAGCTTTAAATGATACACTGGACCAGATGGATTTCACAGATATCTACAGAACTTTACATCCAAACTCAACTGAATACACATTCTTCTCAAGCGCACATGGAACTTTCTCCAGAATAGACCACATATTGGGTCACAAATCGGGTCTGAACCGATACCAAAAGATTGGGATTGTCCCCTGCATATTCTCGGACCATAATGCCTTGAAATTAGAACTAAATCACAACAAGAAGTTTGGAAGGACCTCAAACACATGGAGGTTAAGGACCATCCTGCTAAAAGATAAAAGGGTCAACCAGGAAATTAAGGAAGAATTAAAAAGATTCATGGAAACTAATGAGAATGAAGATACAACCGTTCAAAATCTTTGGGATGCAGCAAAAGCAGTCCTAAGGGGGAAATACATCGCAATACAAGCATCCATTCAAAAACTGGAAAGAACTCAAATACAAAAGCTAACCTTACACATAAAGGAGCTAGAGAAAAAACAGCAAATAGATCCTACACCCAAGAGAAGAAGGGAGTTAATAAAGATTCGAGCAGAACTCAACGAAATCGAGACCAGAAGAACTGTGGAACAGATCAACAGAACCAGGAGTTGGTTCTTTGAAAGAATTAATAAGATAGATAAACCATTAGCCAGCCTTATTAAAAAGAAGAGAGAGAAGACTCAAATTAATAAAATCATGAATGAGAAAGGAGAGATCACTACCAACACCAAGGAAATACAAACGATTTTAAAAACATATTATGAACAGCTATACGCCAATAAATTAGGCAATCTAGAAGAAATGGACGCATTCCTGGAAAGCCACAAACTACCAAAACTGGAACAGGAAGAAATAGAAAACCTGAACAGGCCAATAACCAGGGAGGAAATTGAAGCAGTCATCAAAAACCTCCCAAGACACAAGAGTCCAGGGCCAGATGGCTTCCCAGGAGAATTTTATCAAACGTTTAAAGAAGAAATCATACCTATTCTCCTAAAGCTGTTCAGAAAGATAGAAAGAGATGGAGTACTTCCAAATTCGTTCTATGAAGCCAGCATCACCTTAATTCCAAAGCCAGACAAAGACCCCGCCAAAAAGGAGAATTACAGACCAATATCCCTGATGAACATGGATGCAAAAATTCTCAACAAGATACTGGCCAATAGGATCCAACAGTACATTAAGAAAATTATTCACCATGACCAAGTAGGATTTATCCCTGGGACACAAGGCTGGTTCAACACCCGTAAAACAATCAATGTGATTCATCATATCAGCAAGAGAAAAACCAAGAACCATATGATCCTCTCATTGGATGCAGAGAAAGCATTTGACAAAATACAGCATCCATTCCTGATTAAAACTCTTCAGAGTGTAGGGATAGAGGGAACATTCCTCGACATCTTAAAAGCCATCTATGAAAAGCCCACAGCAAATATCATTCTCAATGGGGAAGCACTGGGAGCCTTTCCCCTAAGATCAGGAACAAGACAGGGATGTCCACTCTCACCACTGCTATTCAACATAGTACTGGAAGTCCTAGCCTCAGCAATCAGACAACAAAAAGACATTAAAGGCATTCAAATTGGCAAAGAAGAAGTCAAACTCTCTCTCTTCGCCGATGACATGATACTCTACATAGAAAACCCAAAAGTCTCCACCCCAAGATTGCTAGAACTCATACAGCAATTCGGTAGCGTGGCAGGATACAAAATCAATGCCCAGAAGTCAGTGGCATTTCTATACACTAACAATGAGACTGAAGAAAGAGAAATTAAGGAGTCAATCCCATTTACAATTGCACCCAAAAGCATAAGATACCTAGGAATAAACCTCACCAAAGATGTAAAGGATCTATACCCTCAAAACTATAGAACACTTCTGAAAGAAATTGAGGAAGACACAAAGAGATGGAAAAATATTCCATGCTCATGGATTGGCAGAATTAATATTGTGAAAATGTCAATGTTACCCAGGGCAATATACACGTTTAATGCAATCCCTATCAAAATACCATGGACTTTCTTCAGAGAGTTAGAACAAATTATTTTAAGATTTGTGTGGAATCAGAAAAGACCCCGAATAGCCAGGGGAATTTTAAAAAAGAAAACCATATCTGGGGGCATCACAATGCCAGATTTCAGGTTGTACTACAAAGCTGTGGTCATCAAGACAGTGTGGTACTGGCACAAAAACAGACACATAGATCAGTGGAACAGAATAGAGAATCCAGAAGTGGACCCTGAACTTTATGGGCAACTAATATTCGATAAAGGAGGAAAGACTATCCATTGGAAGAAAGACAGTCTCTTCAATAAATGGTGCTGGGAAAATTGGACATCCACATGCAGAAGAATGAAACTAGACCACTCTCTTTCACCATACACAAAGATAAACTCAAAATGGATGAAAGATCTAAATGTGAGACAAGATTCCATCAAAATCCTAGAGAAGAACACAGGCAACACCCTTTTTGAACTCGGCCATAGTAACTTCTTGCAAGATACATCCACAAAGGCAAAAGAAACAAAAGCAAAAATGAACTATTGGGACTTCATCAAGATAAGAAGCTTTTGCACAGCAAAGGATACAGTCAACAAAACTCAAAGACAACCTACAGAATGGGAGAAGATATTTGCAAATGACATATCAGATAAAGGGCTAGTTTCCAAGATCTATAAAGAACTTATTAAACTCAACACCAAAGAAACAAACAATCCAATCATGAAATGGGCAAAAGACATGAACAGAAATCTCACAGAGGAAGACATAGACATGGCCAACATGCATATGAGAAAATGCTCTGCATCACTTGCCATCAGGGAAATACAAATCAAAACTACAATGAGATACCACCTCACACCAGTGAGAATGGGGAAAATTAACAAGGCAGGAAACAACCAATGTTGGAGAGGATGCGGAGAAAAGGGAACCCTCTTACACTGTTGGTGGGAATGTGAACTGGTGCAGCCACTCTGGAAAACTGTGTGGAGGTTCCTCAAACAGTTAAAAATATACCTGCCCTACGACCCAGCAATTGCACTGTTGGGGATTTACCCCAAAGATACAAATGCAGTGAAACGCCGGGACACCTGCACCCCGATGTTTCTAGCAGCAATGGCCACTATAGCCAAACTGTGGAAGGAGCCTCGGTGTCCAACGAAAGATGAATGGATAAAGAAGATGTGGTTTATGTATACAATGGAATATTACTCAGCTATTAGAAATGACAAATACCCACCATTTGCTTCAACGTGGATGGAACTGGAGGGTATTATGCTGAGTGAAGTAAGTCAGTCGGAGAAGGACAAACATTATATGTTCTCATTCATTTGGGGAATATAAATAATAGTGAAAGGGAATATAAGGGAAGGGAGAAGAAATGTGTGGGAAATATCAGAAAGGGAGACAGAACGTAAAGACTGCTAACTCTGGGAAACGAACTAGGGGTGGTAGAAGGGGAGGAGGGCGGGGGGTGGGAGTGAATGGGTGACGGGCACTGGGTGTTATTCTGTATGTTAGTAAATTGAACACCAATAAAAAAAAAAAATAAAAAAAAAATAAAAGTCTATATTGCAGCAGTTATAATAAATATGTTACTTCCAACCTTCAGAGTAAATGCACAAGAAAGGTGTTACACTCTTCCACAGATGTGAAACTATGTCAGAAGGAGATTATGTTACATGATTAGAGTCTGACGGTTTATCAATACAAGAACTGGTATTTGAACTCTGCACAAATGATATACATATATGTAATGTGCTATAATAGGCACTGTAGAAAGAGCCCCAAGAAGCACATGATGAATAAACAGGCCATGCACTAACTGGAAGGTGCTATGAGAACACGGGAAGGCACCTAATCTGGACTAGGGATGGGACAGGGTTTTGGTGCTCAGTGAAGAGGTTATTTTCTCTGAAGTATGAGAGGTAAATGTCTGAAAACAAATGTCCATTTTCTTTGTACTGTGGACTGCTGGGAAAAACATTCCAGTATCAAGGATGGCAATTCCATCTGGTTCCCCAACATTCTGGCTGGAGACCTAGTTTTTCTGCCTGTTTTCTCCCCTGTTCTTCTACAGTGGCTAATTTCAAACCTCTCTTCTCTTCTCAAATAGGACACCCACCTCTTCAAATTTCCTTTATTCTCAGTCAATGGTCCTTCCTGTCACTTTATAGAGAAAATAGAAGGTATCATAAAAAACAAAAACAAAAACAAAAAAAACCCCTCTGAGTCCTGCTGCCAATTTAACTGTCCGCCTCCTTTCTCGGTGCTCTTCCACAAGAGGCCAATCCCGGCAACTCTGTCTCACCTCTCTCAGAGTATTCAGTGAGCATTTAAAAATACTCAGGTCTGGGACGCCTGAGTGGCTCAGTGGTTGAGCATCTGCCTCATCTCAGGGCATGATCCCGGGGTTCTGGGATGGGTCTCACATCAGGCTCCTTGCAGGGAGCCTGCTTCTCTCTCTGCCTATGTGTCTGCCTCTCTCTCTCTCTCTCTGTGTGTCTCTCATGAATAAATAAAATCTTTAAAAAAAGTTTTTTTAAATAAAAATACTCAAGTCCTTCCTTCCAAAAAATAACGCCCCCCCCCCCCCCCAACTGTGCCAAAAATCCATCTCTAGCAACCATCCCATCTTTTCCATTCTCGGCCAAACTCCTTAGAACTGGTGTACTTGCTGGCTATACTCATCTCCTTAGCTCATTCCTCAGCTCAGAACAGCCCTAGCTCCTGCCCCCAGTTCTCTCATTAAACCACTGCTTTCTCAGAAGTCATTCCATAAATTATCTGCTCCTGTAGTACCCTCAACTTTGGCACATTTATCAGTAATTGTAAGACTGTTGTCCCCATGAGACTGTAAACTCTCTTACAGAAGGGCCCAGGTCTACACCCAGCATCTTTAGCACACAGGTACATGTGAATAAAATCAACACTAACATTCTGGTCATTGAATCCAGTGGTCCTTTTCTTTTGTTACCTGTTCCTTCTTTCTCAAACATTCTAGTCACCATTCTTTTCTTTAATCCCTCAACAAATATTTATGATTGTCAATTACTTGTTGGGTATTATTCCAGAAACCAGGAATGTATCAGTAAAGAGGACACAAGTTCTAAAAGAAAGTACATTTTGGTGGGGAAGGTCGATATAAGCAATGAAAATAATTTAAGATGATGTTATTAAATGTGAAAACAGAATCATGTGATGGAAGTGTGGTAACTCTGTAAGAAGGTAAACGGAGCCTCTCTGAGAGGGTGGCATTTAAGCTGATTTCTAATGACAGAAAACAGACAATGACGTACGGCTGTGGGAAAGAGGACTTCCCAGCAGAAACAACAGTAAAGTGGCCTCAGGTTCTCTGCTCCCTCTACACAGGCTCCCGGAGAATCATATCTTCATTCTTATCTACCATTTACCACATACAAGCTAAGAACTGCTAAATCCAAATCCCCACTCTACTTGTCTCTTTGGAGAGGTAGAGATCCAAATTCAAGATGTCTATTTAACATTTCCACTCAGAGATTTCACAGGTGCTACAAAATCAGTGTGGCCAAAGGTAAAACCATCTCACATCCAGCCCATGTTCTTCCTTATGTAACGCTCTAAGTAAATTATACTTAGAGTTAATAAACCATCTAGCTTTATTTTTTTTAAAGATTATATTTATTTATTCATGAGACACACACACACACACACACACACACACACACACACACAGAGGCAGAGACACAGGCAGAGGGCAAAGCGAGCTCCATGCAGGGAGCCCGACGTGGGATCCGATCCTGGGTCTCCAGGATAAGGCCCTGGGTTGAAGGCAGCGCTAAACCGCTGAGCCACCTGGGCTGCCCACCATCTGGCTTTAAAGCCAGAGATCAGGTTATCTTTAATCTATTCTTTTCCCTCTTATAAGTCAATCTATCAGCAATTCTCTAGACTTAATTTCCAAAGGACACTTTAAATCTGTCCACTTCTTCCTTCCTCATAGCCACTATTTGTCTATGACACCATCATCTTCAGTGAGATCACTGAACTTCAGATTAGATTCAGACTAGAGCCCCTGAAGTCCATTTGTCACACAAATCACACAGCAGATTATGCCTAACTGTCTTCAATTATATCACAGCACCCTTAGCATAGTTTACAAACCCCTTCATGGCATGACTTCTGCCCGTGATCCTTGCCAGGAAGGGATGACTTTGCCTCTAAGTGGCTGGTATACAACAGGCACTTAAATAGCTCTTGACTGACTAACAAGAGCTCTCCAGCAACATGTTTTGCTACCTCTTGCTTCTAGGCTTTGATATCACACTATTCCCTTGGCCCAGAATTTTATTCCTCTATTTTTTCTCTTTTACCTAGCTATCTCTAACCATCTCTCAGTTTTCAATTAAGATGGCATTCTATTTGGATATACTTTACTTTTGAACCTCCTGCGTTTTTAGTTTTTATTTTTTTTAAATTTTATTGACTATTTTTAGAGCAATTTTAGGTTCACAGCAACTCTGAGTAGAAGATACAGACTTCCCAGGTATCCCTTCCTCACACACAGGCTCTCCTTCATTATCACCATCCCCCACCAGAGTGGTACATTTATTTCAAATGATGAATCTACCTAAACATAGTATAATTACCTAAGGTCCATTGGTTTACATTAGGGCCCACTCTTGGTATTGTACATCCTATGGGTTTTGAGAAATATATAATGACGTGTATCCACTATTAGATTCACTGGCCTAAAAAGCCTCTGTGCTCTGCCTATTTATGCCTTCCTCCTCCCTAACCACTGGCAACTACTAATCTTTTTACTGCCTCCATAGTCTTTTGCCTTTTCAAGAATGTCATATAGTTGGAATCCTATAGTATGTAGCCTTTTTAGATTGGTTTCTTCTGCTTAGTAATATGCAATTAAGGTTTCTCTAGGTCTTTTCATGGCTTGACTGCATATTTATTTTTTAAAAGATTTAATTATTTGACATAGAGAGCGAGAGAGCACAAGCAGGGGGTGTGGCAGAGGGAGAGGGAGAAGTAGGGAGGGAGTCCCATGTGGGGCTCGATATCAGGACTTTGAGATCATGACCAGAGCTGAAGGCAGATGCTTAACTGACTGAACCATCCAGGCATCCAGACAGCTCCTTTCTTATTATCAATAATAATAAAGATTCCATTGGCTGTAGCACATCAATACTGGGTATCTCACTCATCATCCACTGAAGGATATCTTGGTTGCTTCCAAGTTTTGGTTAGGAATAAGGTGGCTATCAACATCTGTGTGCAGGTTTTTAAATGAACATAAGTTTTCAACTCTTTTGAGTAGATACAGGGAGAATGATTGCTAGATCTGCAGTAAGAATATGTTTAGTTTTATAAAACACTCCACAACCTATTTTTTTTTTAAAGGGACCACTGTTGACCTTTAATGAAGCAATTAATGGTTTCACGGCATAAAACAAGCTTAATTTATTTCAACCACAGATTCCACAACCTATTTTGCAAAGTGGCTGTACCATTCTGTATCCTGACCATCAATGAATGGTTCCTGTTGTTCTATATCCTTGTCAGCACTTGGGGTTGTCAGTGTTCCAGATTTTGGCCATTCTAGTAAGTGTGTAGTAGTATCTCCTTGTTGGTTTGATTTGCATTTCCCTGAAGACCTATAATGACAGACTCTTTCCTAAGCTTAATCACCATATGCAGATCATCTTTGCTGAGGTGTCTGTTAAGGACTTTGCCTCATTTTTTTAAACCAGGTTGTTTATTTTCTCATTTTTGAATTTTAAGAGTTCTTCATATATTTTAGGGAATAGTCCTTTATCAGAAGTGTCTTTTGCAAACATTTTCTCCCAGTCTGTGGCTTGTCTTTTCATTCTTTTGACCCAACTTTTATAGAATAGAAGTCCTTAATTTTAATTTAGTCCAGATTACCAACTCTTTCTTTCATGAATCATGTCTTTGTTATTTTATTTAAAAAGTCATCACCAAACCCAAGGTCATCTAGATTTTTCTCCTATCTTACCTTCTATGTGTTCTATAGTTTTGCATTTTACATTCAGATCTCTGATCCATTTTGAGTTAAGTTTTTGTGAAGAGTATAAAGTCTGTGTCTAATTTTTTTTTTGCACGTGGATGTCCAGCACCATTCATTGAAAAGGGTATTTTGATTCTATTGTATTGGCTTTTCATGGACACATTTTTTGAAAACCCTGAGAGTCCTACCACCTGGAGAATATGCTCAGTCTAGATTAAATGTCCTGTCTTACACTTGTACTAATAATACCTATACCATCTCTATCACAGCATCCTTAAAATATTGTATGTGTTATTCGAATATTTGTCTATCTCCAAAAATTCAGAGCAATTTTTGTCTCATTCATTTCTCTATTCTCATCTCCTATATTCATATTTGGTACAGGGTAAGCAATGAATAGACATTTGCTGTACTAATGTACACATGATCTGTTCTTTCATATTTATAGCTAGTTATGTTTCCATTTTTGTTCCAAAATCATCTTTACCGGAGGAAAAACTGGTATGAAAAATAAAAAAAATCTAGAATGGCACAAAGAACATTATGGTGAGCATTTTGAAGATTTTTATGGACTAAAATTCTAAAAAAAAATTATAACTATTTTCTATGATTCCAACTCTTTTCCTAAAATAAAACAAAATGAACTCCAAACTCTACCATTGAACAATAAAAATAATAACAGAAGATAAAACTTCTGGTATTAACAAATTCTCCCCCTTTCCTTTTCTAAGACCATAGCTATAATCTTATAGCTGAAGATTTAGAGTTATTGATATTATTGAGTTATTGATGACAAGATAACTTTTGTTTTTATCCTTTACAGTTGAAAGGAATTGATAAAATTAGCAAGTATGTGAATTGAGAAATTTCTATAACTGATATGAAAATGAACAGTCCGGGCAAATTTTTTTTTTTTGTTTGTTTCTCATCGCCTTAAAATGGATAATTAAAAAAAATGGATAATAAGTATTATCAATTCTTATCACAAAAAAGTTTTATAAAAAGTATAGTATGTTATTATTATTAAAGTCAGTATTTCTGTTACAAAAGAAAACTGATATTCTGCATCTTTTGCTTTGCAGTGAATGTAAATTTATTTAGACTTTTAGAGTTGTATTATGATTAACAATAATTCAGTCATAGAATATGTAAATGAAAAATATACAATAAAATGAATTATTATACAGATGTTATGTTGCTGAATTATTATAATAAACTGATGGAAAAAACTAATACTAAAAAGGAATACTAAACTGCATTTAAGTTAATTTTTTAAAAATATGTTTCTATACCACATATAAATTAATTTTCAAGGAATATCCTATAAAATATTTTTTCATGACACCTCCCTTAATAGAGGTTTTATATACAGTAAGTATTTTCCCCTTATTACCAATTTAATTATAGTTTCAAGTAAGAAATAAATGAATTATACCAAGTATTCAGTTATTATTTTCCAAAGAATACACTAAATCATAGAAAAGATATTGTAAAGGATGGAGGTTGTTGGCTAACTGAAGCTATACATCTCAAAATGGTGACAGTTAACATCTGTCTCAATGTATCCACTGCCAATAATGTATTGGAAAAATCACAGTGAACCACCTTTTATCATAAAGTGATAAATACAATAATGTGCTCAAACATAAGTTTACTTACAGCATTATTTTAACAATGGGATATATAAATTCCTAACCTGACTGTTCCACTTCCCATATTTAACATTCTTCACATTTTCAGTTGGACATCAGAGAGCACGATGTTCAGATAAAACTACTTCACATGAACTGAGATGGGCTGAGGGAGTAAACACTGAGTACGACTCTAAAAACAGATGGAGCGGCAGATGGGCCTGCAGACTGGGTTCGCTTGATCTGTGTTAAACAACTTTACTACCCAGGATGATGTGGCTCAAATCTCACAAAATCCTTATAAAGTTTGTTCCTTTATTTCATATATGCTTTCCCCCGCCTTAAAATAAGTATGATTAATATCTTAAACTTTGTTCCTTTTAAGTTTAATGACCTGTGTGATAAATTATTTAACTCAAATATATTTTCTTACCCATTTTTGGAACAGATGGTAGGAGAACAGTTGCCTAGTAGAATAAAATGTACACTAATTGTCTAAGAATTGTAAAATTAATTACCTTCCTTCATTGATGAGTTCAATAAATGCAAGTCCTGCATTCTTCTGAATAGAATTTTGCCATTCCTAAAAGAAGAAACCAAATCAAGTATAAGAAAAAATAAGCATGTAAACAAAACTAACATCTGGTTTAAGGATCATGTCAATGTTGTTAACAAGTCACACATGGTATGATTTCCAAGTCTTTGAAAAATATTTTTAAGAACTCTTATTTTGTATGAGATCAAATTTTTAAAAGTAGCTTTGGATTACTTAGTTTAGAAGGTGCTTTTGAATTCCCAGGTAAATTTCAGGCTTGATGCAGACTGAGAAAGAAAGTGAGACACAGGTATAGAAGGCTCTCAGGGCAAAGCCACCTTCTCAAAGATAACAAATAACTAGTAATGCAAATACACAAGGACTAAAAATATCTGGGATAGAAAACATAAGCCCTGAATATAGGGGTTTTTCACTGAGATCGTAAAATGAAAATCAGAAATATATACAACATATTTAAATTGATTTGGATCTTAAATGTTCTAGTTACATGTGCATTCCAAGTGACTGAAAAATAGGTACAAAAACATTACAAATAAATTCTTTTGAATTTGTAAAAAAAAAAGGGGGGGGAGAAAACAATATTAAAACTATGTCCAAATGTAATCTCCCTTTGCTAATCCACAGTGTCATCACTATAAATTTGTGATTGTTAAACAGTGTTTCGGATTAGGGAAGTATATTGCCTACTTTATGCCCTTTCTATGGCATATTTAAAACATGCCTTAACCAATTTTTTTGAAGGGATATTTGTTTATTCTAGTAATTTCAATTTTTTGCTTTTTCATGATAAATTGTATTTTTTTGGATTAAAAATCATACCCCTTTCAATAGTACTAAAAACAAATGCTTCTTTAATACGTTTTATAAAAAATCCTTATTGATCACTCACATCACTCATCTATAGTTTTTTTTTCCCCTGTGATTTTCCTACCAATAAATTGCTACACACCAAGGTAGTCAGCTGTCTTACCACAAATTCAGCTTCACAAAAAACAGTCTCCAGGTCAACCCTTCCCTCAATTCTTGATCATATTGCCTTTCTAAAGCTTTGCATACATGCTGGGAATAAATGTGGTCCCCAAAAGTAGGTACTTGGTGTGTAAATATTTTCTGCTGTAAGTAAATCTGTGAAGGATTATAGAAGAACACATCATGAATCTACATTTCCCCAGGAGAGACAATCAACAACTTGGGAAAAAAGATGTGGAAGCCTGGGGGCAGTAATGATCTTATAAAAGCCTAAATGGAAGACTATTCATTGGAAGAAAGTCTCTTCAATAAATGGTGCTGGGAAAATTGGACATCCACATGCAGAAGAATGAAACTAGACCACTCTCTTTCACCATACACAAAGATGAACTCAAAATGGATGAAAGATCTAAATGTGAGACAAGATTCCATCAAAATCCTAGAGGAGAACACAGGCAACACCCTTTTTGAACTCAGCCACAGTAACTTCTTGCAAGATACATCCACGAAGGCAAAAGAAACAAAAGCAAAAATGAACTATTGGGACTTCATCAAGATAAGAAGCTTTTGCACAGCAAAGGATACAGTCAACAAAACTGCAAGACAACCTACAGAATGGGAGAAGATAATTGCAAATGAGGTATCAGATAAAGGGCTAGTTTCCAAAATCTATTAAGAACTTACTAAACTCAACACCAAAGAAACAAACAATCCAATCATGAAATGGGCAAAAGACATGAAGAGAAATCTCACAGAGGAAGACATAGACATGGCCAACATGCACATGAGAAAATGCTCCGCATCACTTGCCATCAGGGAAATACAAATCAAAACCACAATGAGATACCACCTCACACCAGTGAGAATGGGGAACATTAACAAGGCAGGAAACCACAAATGTTGGAGAGGATGCGGAGAAAAGGGAACCCTCTTCCACTGTTGGTGGGAATGTGAACTGGTGCAGCCACTCTGGAAAACTGCGTGGAGGTTCCTCAGAGAGTTAAAAATAGACCTGCCCTACGACCCAGCAATTGCACTGTTGGGGATTTACCCCAAAGATTCAGATGCAATGAAATGCCGGGACACCTGCACCCCGATGTTTCTAGCAGCAATGTCCACAATAGCCAAACTGTGGAAGGAGCCTCTGTGTCCATCGAAAGGAATGGATAAAGAAGATGTGGTCTATGTATACAATGGAATATTACCCATTAGAAACGACAAATACCCACCATTTGCTTCAACGTGGATGGAACTGGAGGGTATTATGCTGAGTGAAGTAAGTCAATCGGAGAAGGACAAACATTATATGTTCTCATTCATTTGGGGAATATAAATAATAGTGAAAGGGAATAGAAGGGAAGGGAGAAGAAATGTGTGGGAAATATCAGAAAGGGAGACAGAACATAAAGACTCCTAACTCTGGTAAACGAACTCAGGGTGGTGGAAGGGGAGGAGGGCGGGGGGTGGGGGTGAATGGGTGACGGGCAGTGAGGGGGGCACTTGACTGGATGAGCACTGGGTGTTATTCTGTATGTTGGTAAATTGAACACCAATAAAAATAAATTTATTATAAAAAATAAAAGCCTAAATGGTTCTATGGTTTGCTAAACGGTTTTAGCAAAGCCACTGTATTTTAGCTATCATACATAGCTTTTAACAAAACTTCATCAAAATGACAAGGTCACTATTGCATTTTATAGTGCTTATTAAAACTTTAAAATCATTTCTTTTGAAAACAATTACAGGGAACTCTTTTTCCTATATTTTAATAAAATGGTTTATATTACCATCCTTTTATAAATTTTGTACATTCTCATTATATATCCTATATTTATTGCAAACCAATATCTCACAAAATGTGCAAATTTCTCAGGAATACCTGACATTTATTGTGATATTAGCTTAAACAGAAAACTGATTCTTATATAACAAGAACCATGACACTCCGAAGAATAAATTCTTACAGACAACTTCTTAAACATGATTTTCTTTATGATACTGTTTGTACACCAAGGCTCTTTTATCAGCTGAAACTTTAATATGCAAAGGATTTTTCAAGAAGATATTTCAAAGTACATATGCATCCCAAATTATACTGTGTCTAAAAGATCATAGAGTAAAATGTTTTAAAAACTCTGTTCAGATCAAAGATCAAACAAAAAATATCTGTGAGGTGCCTCAGCCCATGAGACAGTAATTTGCAATCTTTGATAGAGGAACAGCAGAAATAAGTCTGAGCCAAGTCAAGGACATTAGAGTTTAAAGGATGGGAAAACCAATGAAAGTATATGACTGCAAGACGTCACTCAAGAAATATGTTTTAGGAGAGTAATTTTTCAGTTTTGAGCAAGAGGAAATAGAAGATTGTTTTATATGCCTTTCTATGAGAAATGATAGAGGCCTACATTGCACTGGTATTTTGAACAGGAAAATGGAAATTGAGATGATACAAACAAGAGATGTCAGGACTGGATAAGAAACTGGATTTGAGGGCTAAAGTAAAAAATGTGGAACAATATAAGGTTTAAAAGTTTAGCATGAATGACGACAGGAAGAATGGTAATATTATTATTAAAATAAGAAAGATACACATTTGAGGAAGATCATAGGGTTATCATAATTTCATATTTGCTGGATTTAGAGTGATGATGCTATATCAAAATAGAATGTGAAATTTGGAATTATTTGCGTAAAATATTGATTATGGCTAACTATCAGGCAAAAGTCTCTAAAGATGGAATGCAACTGATCAATGTCTAAATTCTACCTCTGAAATTAATAATACACTGGATGTTAATTAAATTGAATTTAAATAAAAATTTAAAAAGAAGAAGAAACAGAAAGAGGATCTAAAGACCTCGGCTGAATTTTGGGCATCATTTACATTTTCAAGATTAGAAAAAGAAGCAGTTAACAGAGATAGGAAAATAACAAAATTTAAGAATAGTAGCAAAATGTTATGGCACCTTTTAAAAGAAAATAACTTACTCATTACGCTGGCTCGAAAAAACAAAAACATACATATAAGACCCTTTAATCACTAACATTCTCTTTTCTAGTGATTAAGAATTTAATTTTTATTGTATATGAATTATAAGACATAAAATATGGTAAATCACAAATTGTATGAAACATAAATTAAAAAATACAAAAGAAAAGGACAAAATAAAAAAGATGCCATTCCAAACAGGGAATGAAAGCTAGAACTGGCACTGGCTATATAGCTCAGAACTGGCACAGGAGCTGATGCCTGAGGTGGCTGTAGCTCTGGAGGAGACTATCTCTGATGCTGGTGGTAGATATGGTAATGGAGCTGGCACTAGATGGGTAGCTAAATCTAGCTCTAGAGCTGATGCCAACGCTGGCTATATCTCAGACTTGTGCTAGAGCTTGTTGTTGAACCGACTAGTTCTGAGCTGACTTTAAGTCTGGCACTGTTGTGAGAACTGGTAGGAAAACTGGTGATTGAGATGACTCTGGATCTGAAGCTGACAGTGGCTCTAAAGCTAGAGCTGGAGCTGGCAATAAGTTTGGAGTTGGTACAAGAGCTCATGCTGGAGTAGGCTGTAGCTTTGCAGTTGGCCCTGGCAGTATTTCTGGAGCTAATGCAGAAGGTGGCTCTAGCTCCAGAGTTGCTGCTAAATCTAGTTCTGGAATTGGCCTGAACTCTGTAGTTGCTGCAGGAACCAGTGCTACAATTACTGACAGAACTATCTCTCCCCCCGAGCTGGTTCTAGCTCTGCAGCTGGTCTGGAGCTGATTCTAGCCTGCCTTCAGCACTGGAAATGGAGGATGTCCCAAAGTTGTGTGAAGCACTAGAGCTTGTTCAAGAGCTGGCCCAAACTCTACAGGTCCTGGAGCTGGTGCCTAAGCTATTAATATCACTTTTGAAGTCATTACTTAGAGTTTGCAACCTGCCATGAAAACCACAGACCAAGACAAGAATACAAAAGAGAAACCAGGAACCATAACAACATAGCAAAAAAGGAAACTTGGAAAGTGAGAGACAGTGAAACAACAGAAAAAAAAAATAACTGTAATTACACAGTTGAAATATGTGAAGATACTGCAAACATCAAAAAAAGAAGCTTCAAAAACAAAGTTGCAAACATCTTCCCAAAATACAGAAAAAAAGATAAGGTGACAACAAGAAGATAAAGGGATCCAACAAAAGTAACAACAACAAAAATGGAAATAAGGAAATTGGGGGATCTCCAATCAAAAGATCATATCCATTGAGTAGAAACTATAGAAAGACTGAATGGGGAAGAGTGAATGGGGAACATGGAAGAGAAAAAAATTATCAAATAAATTTAAAACTGTTCCCAGAAATTAGATATCTGACATAAAACCCCTACCAAAGCACATCATCATAAAATTTTCCTTAACATGAGGGTTAAGGAAAAGGCTAACAGGAAAAAAAAAGTTTGTACTAAGAATGAAGAATAAGAATGAAACGAAATTTCTCAACAGCAAAGCTAGAAAAGAGAAGAAAAGGAAACACTGCTTGCACAGTTATGGAGAACATAGCACTAGGAACACAGTATCTACCCAAACTATCAATACCATCTGAGGATAGACTAGTTACATTTTCAGACATGCATAAACATTTGTTTTTCATCCACTCTCTTTCAAAAACCTAATGTTGGTGTACTCTGCCAAAACGAGGCTGTCTCTCCTGTGGGAGACAAGATTATGTTGTGACAACTACTGAACCTTAGGGGCTTAAAAAACAAAGTTCCATGTCCATTGCAGGTGTTCCCCTCTACATTACCATCAGCCTCAGCCAATTGTTTGGAACAGTGTCAGCAACCAAAGTGGAAATAGTTAATTTTATCAGATTACAGAGAGTAAAAAGTATTGAATAAAAATTTATCACTGCCATGTATATATTTTTGACTTCAGAGTTGTTTTTGTAAATAAGTAGGCAATAATTTCTGAGTTTGTCTAATGACAATGTAATACTATGGTAGGCTTTGTTACTGGAGTACAACTCATTCCTCAGAAAGGCTGAAGTGAGTTGCTCTTTTCTCAAAATTCTTACCTGCATCGGAGCTCACATAAGAGCCTCTCTTTGCTCTTCTGTCACTCCTAACTAACTTGCTTTTCTTTCCTCAGACATAAGTAGACATCAAATAGATTCTGACACAGAATCTTAAAACAACATTAACTGAAATACCAATTTTCCAAAATGGAGTTCAACACTAGCCAGCTTAAAGGTATTTTTCTGTAAGTCTCTAAACCTCAATTAGGCTTTACATGTTTTATGTGCCCATTATATGATTAGATCTCAGGTACTGCATCTTTGAAGGAGAAGCCACATTTTATCCATCTATAGTAACTAAAGACCAGAAGAAACCAATGGTCTAATTTCTACAATGACTACACTACAGCATTAAGGCAATAAGAGGTCAATTCTAGAAGTTCTGTGACATTGTATGAAAAACAAAGAAAAAATCCTATGAATAAATTTAAGAAATATTATATTTCCTAGTATATTTTTTCTAGTGTCTCTTGGTTATTTGCTAGCCCAATTTGGGTATTCTCTATCATAGAAGCTTATTGGGTTATACATTAAAATGTTATGAATGGGAATAAAAAGTAATTTTGTAGGCCTTGACCTGAGTAAGGGCCAAAGTGGATTCCACCTAATGTTAAAAGAGTATAATTCAAATTCTGAAGGTTTTCAAAGTTCCTCAACAACTATAATAAACAATTTGCATAATTGTAATTTATCAAGTCAATTTCTGCTATTCTGTTAACCATATTAACTAATATTAAGAATATATGAGGTCACAAATTTGTTACCAATTGTCTTTCTTTAAGAAAGAGGGCTTAAGGTTTTCAATTTTCAAATTGTGGTATGAGATATAAAAGTCCCAGGCAGAAGATAAACTAAGTCCCAGGGATATATACACAGAATCCCTCTGGTATCTTGAGAAAAAAAAGTCAAATAATTTAATTCAAAATTATGAGTAATGCAAGAATATTATAGTAAAATATGAATTTTAAAACAGAAGAACACAGAATGTTTGTGCTAACAACAGGTTGCATAGGGGTACAGTTATGTCACTCTTTCCACTCCTCCCAAGAGGCTGCTTCAATAGAAGAGTTGGAGAAGTAATGACCTAAGCCATACAAATAGCACTAAAACTAGAAATTTTAAACCTGTTTTCATCAGCTGTTGTGTGGGATTTAGCATGAGACTTCAGTCTCTCCTGGTTTGGGTGAATTTTAATCAGATCTCATAAGGCAATGAGGACAATACAATTTTTCTTTCAACTACTAAAAAAAAGAACACTAAGAAAGAGAGAAAAAGGAATAATAAATATTCCTCACAAGATAAAGTATATTTTCCCTCTCAGAAAATGTCAGGATTCAATGTGCTTTTAAAACTTATTTAATAATTTCTGAGTGATAGTTGTAAAAGTAGCACAAATAATTATTTGAGCATCTTTATTTGAAAATTTCATACTTTGTATTCTCAGTAAAATATGGTATCCAGTACTAAATATAAACAAAAATGTGAAGTGCAAAGAAAAAAACTAGAATGTGAAGGAAAAAGTATCCTATAGGAAAAGTATAACTTGTAACAACAGTTTATGTTGGCAAAGCAATAACTCTTAAAGTCTGTAAAAAGAAATGATTATTTGAAAATTTTGGAAATGGGATCAATCCTAGATCATTATTTTCTCAATGCCTAATAATTTAATCAGAAAATATTCCATCTGAAATGTAATTATATTTTGTAGTGACTGACTCACACATATCTCCCCAGTGGATCATAAATGTGTTGATCAAAGGAAGGATCTTGTTTTAACTATGCATACCTACTAAATAGCAAGTGTCTGGATACTGTACAGACTCCATGTACTTTTGTTGTTGAACAGAATTTAATCTTCCTAAGTATCATTAAATCTAAGGTTCTCAATCTGGCTGAACAAAAGAATCAACAGAGGAGTTGTTAAAAAGTACCAATCATAACAGAATAATCTCTAATGATAGGACCCAGGCAATTTCTGGTATTACTTTAAAGGTTCCCAAATTATTTTGATGTAAAGTCAGACAACCACTGACTTAAGGTCATCTCTCTCTCCCAACAAGACTGAACACATACAAACCTCAAAATAGTTAACTTGCCAGCACAGAGTAACTTAGTTATGAAGTGATGTATATATTTTCCTTCGAATGATTCAATTACTTAAATTTCCTTCGACTCATCCATAAAAGAGTATATTATTGCATCATAATTACATCATAATTTAGACCATAATCATTGAAGGACCCATATCTCTAAAATAACACCATTACTAAGGTCTTTTTCAGCTCTGATATGGCATTTCATTCCCATAAATGGTATTTTTGTAAGACTGAAAGTGTTAACTTATAGTGACTGTGTAAAAAAAAATGTAAAAAACGAGGCTAAACGATGATCATATTTTTTTACGTTGATGCACATTTGATTTTGCATTTGAAAAAGTGGGTTTTTTTAAAAAAACGATTTATTTTGAGAGAGAGCGAGTGAGTGAGCACACAAGTGGAAGAGGCAGAGGGAGAGGGAGAATTCCAAGGAGACTCCATGCTAAGCACAGAGCCAATGCCTGATCAATCTCATGCCCCTGAGGTCACGACCTGAGCTGAAACCAAGAGTGAGATACTTACCTGACTGAGCCACCCAGATGCTCCAACAAGTGTTTAACTCTATATTACTATGTAACTGATTCTAGGAGTTTCAAGAGAATAATTCGATAAAATATTGAAAGGATGATAAGAAAAGTACTTAGCATAGAGAGGAACTAAGTGTTTGCTGTGGCTGCTGACGATTAAATTACATTCAGAGTTGATAAATGGGATATAGTTGGGGCAGGAAAGACACTTTAATCACTGCCCCAGCTTTCTAACCATTCTCTCTGACATGTAGACTTAGAGAAATTACTTAAAACAAGGGAAATGGATACATAAGAATGTATACAAAAGGATAATAATTTGTCATTTCAACAAAGACAATCTTTCGGCAATGACAAGAAAAAATGTGTAGTTTAAAATGTGTCTACAAGTCATTCCAGAAAGTCTTTTGCCATTTGAGAAAATAAACACACATGCACACTCACGCACACACACACTCACTCAACTACTGAATAAAAGTGAACATCTATAAGAAAAGGTGTAAATTAAACATAGGTATCAAGTTTTTGTCTTCATGGGAAACATACTAAACTGGGTTTGAATGCCTGCAGAGAGCTGCCAAGTCTTTAGACAGTTTTGTCATAATTTTTTAACTCTTCTATAGGGATGCATAAAATTTCCTCAAGATGAAGGATTTTTTCAGAGAACTGGATATCAAGTTAAGGATCCTTTGAAACTAAACACTTTGAAGACAAATAGGTTCCAGAAGGATGACAATGAAATCCCTATGTTCTCTTCAAAAAATCACTTCATGGTAGTTAGATGACCTAGTAGAAATCTCAGACACAGGACATAATTTTTTTTTCCCACCATTTTTTCCTCTTTTATATCAACTCAATGCATATTTCTCATTCCCTTTTGCTTTGTATACAATTAGGTAAACCAACTTAATGTCCTTAGGAGACTCAATCCATCTCAAAATCTTTGAAAATACAGAAAATATTTCAAGGTAAAAAGGGAAAATATTTCAAGGTAAAAAATATTTCTGAGATTTTGTCTTCAGAAATACCAGAACTGAGTTTTTACTTTACTTTCTATATCTGTACTGTCTACTTATCATTAACAGCCACTAAAAGAAGTTGGCATATGCCTCAAAATTTTTCATAGTGAATGTTCATTATAAGTGGCATGCTTATTAATTCTCTGCAATAAGTTAGAGAAATTAACAAGTATAAGGACTGAAGTAAAAATATGCTATATATAGAGAAAACCACATATGTCATGTTTTCAAGGTATACAAAAATAAACTAATGAAAATAAAATATGCAAGTATTCAATGTATCATTTGCTTTCATTTTCATTGCTTATTTTTGTGAATATTTACCAAAAGCATCATAGGAAAAATTGATATGAGAAAAGAATAATCTCAAAGAGACTATCGACATAAAAGTCAATCACAGAAAAACCATTAGGTAATATGAAATATATCTAGTTGGTTACTAACAGTTGGTTTATCATATAAACATAAAGAAGTTTTCCTGGATCATAATAGATCACTGTATTATGTACATAAAATTAGCACAACTTTCTATTACAACTATTTGTGTGTGCGCATATATACATACACACATAAGCATACACTTGTGTTTGTATTTCTAATGAAAAATAATCTAGGTTGTTTTACAGGATATTTTTAAGTAGTATTATCTGTGACTGTTAATATATAATATAAACAAGCATATTTATAAGCTATGTTAAGTTGTTGAGGATACTTCTTCCTTGGTGAGAAAACATGTGCTACTAGAAATGATCAGAAACACATCAAGAAATAATAACTTTATCAAATACAAACATATAGGAAATAGTTCACATTTTCTATTTAGGTAGGAAAACAGTAAAGACTAGAATAGGATATTTTTTAAAATTAACTTTCAGATTTGTGCCTTTTTAATTAAAAAATAAGCATTCAAATTAAAAACTAAAACCAAATATGTAACATTTAAATATTAGAGTTTATCACATTCAGATAGGCAGTTTAAGATTTAATATTAATGTCGTTTTGAAGAACTTTTTGATAGAATAATAACTTTTAAAAATTGGCAATAAAACAAAATTCTGTACTGGTCTGTAAAATGAAAGAACAATGACTATCCTTCTCTAATTTTCCAAGATTTATCCTGAGAAAGATATTTACTTTTGTTCAACAAAATTCATTTCTTGAAAGCTTACCACATGTTTGAGTCATAACTGATGTACTATTATTTTATCTTAAGTTACACTATACTGTTAATATCAGTATCACTCTTTTAATAATTTTTCTAGAGCTAAGAATTAGCATATCAGTAGATTGATTCTCCAACTATAGCTTATGAAAAATATATGGTAAAATATAAATATAAAGGAAATTACACCATTAGCATAAGAGCTCTAGATTGTATTCACCTATGGCATAAAAGTGCTGGGTATTATTAAGCTACTCTGCAAATTTAGTTTCTCAAAAAATGTTCGAATATAGCCTAATGATACAACAGACATTTGATATTTCTCAAGATGTACATTATAAGACCTTTGTCTTTGTCATTATAAGACCTAGTCATGTTTGAGAACCACTCAGGCTTATACTATATCCTGTATAGTTTATACAGCAACAAAAGATTATTATAAAAGATTATTTAAAAAACTGCCTTATTTTCAAGAATAAACAGAAAACAACCATGCTGCTTTGAGCTGCTGATGCTTTGCTGCTGCTTGGCTAATTCATTTCTACATACTGAATTTATAGCATGCATGGTATCAGTTCATGCCATGGAAAATAATAAATTACACTCTTCCAGTTATCTATGTTATCACTTATGAACAGAAGGAACTTTCATTGTTAAATACTGAATGCTAAGACCTTGGTGTACTTCATTGGCATTATGTATGGTTATATTAAATATTTTATATTTATTCATGAATAATCATGTAGCAATAGGTATATAAGCCAGTATAAGAATGTTAGTGTCACAGAAACTTGGATATCATTTTTAGCCCACTGCAAGAATCTTTGACACACACAATTAGCTGATTTTTGCTTGAAGTTCTGCAATATTCTGGGATTCTGGAAAAGCTATTCTACTTTTGGACTACATTAACATTAAAAAAGAAAAGCACAGGTATTCATATACTGAAGGAGAAGGTGTGGTGACCAATATAGCATCTATTACTCATATGTGGCTATTATAATTACTTGAAATGCAGCTAGTATTGAACTGATATAGATTCTAACTATAAAGTATATACCTGATTAATTTTAAATAATTGATAAACTTCTGTGATGTTTAGACTTCTGAACAATGACTTGTCCCTCAAGTAAGTGTTACTTCTGAGTAAAATTTACTTGTCATTAAAATTGACACAGGCTAGTAACAAGGTCATGAAACTAATTTAAAAACAAAAAAAGAAAAAAAAAACAAAAAAAAAACAAAAAACAAAAAAAGAGTCCATGTATGTGTGTGTATCTATCTGATTTGAAAGACTTAGTATAAAAAACAGGAATATAAAATCACATTTTTATTTTGATCACGTGCTGAAATGATATCTAGGTTAAATAAAATGTATTATTAAAATTAATCACCCTGGTTTTTTTTTTTTACCTTTTTAAATGTGGTAATTAGAAAATTCTCAATTGTACAGGACTCACATTTCATTTTTTCATCAATGCTGCTCTAGAGTACCAATTGGGAAAGCAATTTGTAAACACTGCTATTATAAGAGCAAATTCTGCTATACTAATAACAACAGAAATAACTTTGCATTTATGTGTAGAAATGTAGTTTGAAAGACTATTCATTCCATGATTAATTGTTATCACTTCTGGGTAGTGAAAATATGAGATAAGGGCAAACTTTATTTAACCTTCTAATAGTCTAAAACTTTCTTTTAATGTACAGGAACTACTCTTGAATTAGATACCATCTTGGGGATATATGCTTAAATGATTTTCAACAAGGGTACCAAGACCAGTCAAGGGAAAGAGAATGGTCTCTTCAACAAATGGTGCTGGGAAAACTGGATATCCACAACCAAAAGAATGAATTTATATCCCTCCTCAGACTGTATATAAGAAGTAACTCAAAATGGATCAAAAACTTAAATTTAGGAAATACAACTATTAGAAGAAAATATAGGGGCAAAATCTGTATAACCTTGGATTTGGCCATGGGTTCAAAAAATATACCAAAATTATAAGCAACAACAACAAAAATAATCAAATTGGAAGGTACTGAAATAAAAATTTTGTGTGCCAAAAATTACTATCAAGAGAATGAAAATAATCCACAGTATAGGGAGAAAACAGTTACAAATTATATACTTGATAAGTGTGTATACACACACACACACACACACTCACACACACATATATGCCTGATTTTATATCCAGAATAAAAAACACCTAAAGCTCAACAACAAAAAACTCAATTAGAAAACGAAAAAGGATGTGAATAGATGTTTCTCCAAAGGGGATATATGATTTGCCAATAGATGTATGCAAAGACACTAAACATCATTAGTCATTAGTCATTAGGGAAATGACTTCACATTAAAATCACAATGAAATATCACTTCTCTTTCACTTAGGATGACCACAATAAAACAACGTATTAAAACACATTTTATGTATATATGTTTCACCACAATAAAAATATGTATATCAAATCATCCTGGGAACTGTTTTCTCTTTAGTTATGCATTAGCTTAATAAGTAATAATAAAGATATATACTATGTGTTGGACAGTTTGCTAGGTGTGGATAACATAATAGTGAACAGAAAAATAAAATGAACTTTACTAAGGTGTAAATTTGTAGTGTAACTGAAATGGATGACATCCATAAAGTAATGTTTGAAGACTTTCAGGCTTTGTATCATCCTTAACAAGTCTTTCCTTTTGTAAAGTTTGAAACAGATATTCCATAATTTAAAATACTCTCCATAAACAACAAATAAATATACCAATGACACTACACATAACTATCTCCACTGGCTGAATGGAATGCTTCAAAAAGAGAGGAAATACTGGACATGATGCTTATCCTAAAGGGAATTCCAACGAAATGGATAAAGACAATCATGCCTGTATCACATGTAAGAGCATCCAATTAAAACATGTAAACAAGTACCTATATTTACTATTTAAATATATGTACTTGCAAATGCTAAGGGGAATGATGGAGTGATTGGAACCATATAATCATAAATGAAAAAAAGCTACATGAAAGAGAAGAGTTGGGAAACAATTGGGACAATATGAGGTAATAATAATAATTCTGTATGTTGACAATGGTGGTGGTTACATCAATATAAGGAATGGAATCGCTTTGATATATATAAACACAAATGAATGCATGTAATAGTGAAATAATGAAAGCTGAATAATGCTATGGGAAAGGCACATGGAACTCTATATACTATTTTTGCAACTTATTGGGAGTCTAATTATTTAAACAATAAAAGAAAAAGAGGACACCAAAAATTACTTGTCATAGTCTTTAAAAGTATGTTTAAATATACATAAGACAAAAGTAAAAAAAAAAAAAACAGAACAACACAAAAAAGCAAGAGAATGCATAATAGTGGTAGGGCTGTGAAATGCATACACATTGTTTTCATTATATTTCAAAGTTGTGGTAATATGCCTGAAGAATTTATATAATGTAAACATAAAAAAATAGACATGGGGGGAAAACAAATACACCAGAAAAACAAACATGCTAAAATAAGGAAATGGGTGGATATTGTGGCAAAGTATGAGAAAGAGTTTTGGGTTAGGGAGGGTGGATAGGGAGGGTTTTGGGTTAGTGACCCAGGGAAATTGTTTTACCTCAGAATATGCTACATTCTCTCTCCTCTCCTACAGAAATTATAGCTCTTAAGGATTATTCTACAGGTGGCCAAGGCTAACTGATTTCTTTGTGTCCTGATTATAGTAAAATTATAAGAATTCACACATGGGAAAAGGACTATTGTTTCTCTTATATTTTACCATTTACATACAGATGACCTCAGAATTTCTGTTCATTATTTTTCTTCTGTTTACAATTTGGGTTGGATATGAATTAATATACAAGGATGAAACTGTTAGATCATGTATAAGTATCACATATAAGTAGCTTAGAAAATATTTTATAACAAAAAAGTGATTGACTCAAAATTTATTATACCTCTTAACTCCTCTAGGAGTTAAAATAAAAGAAATCAATAATGAAAGACCACATGGAAATAATCAAAAGTAATTTGAATTGTATGTTCTCTGATTAAATTTTCATTGAGGGATGCCATAGTTGGGTAAATAACAGATAGTTGAGTCTTCCCTCCTGTTGCAATTATGCAGTAGATAATACATATAATACAAGATACATATAATGGAAATTTTTTGATTATTTCATACTTATGTGGTCTTTTTCCTTCAAAATGTCTATGTTTTTACTGTATAGGCTTCTCCATACTCTAATAATTTTAATTCTCTAATAATTTTATTATAACCTAAGCTGACAGTAATCTTTATGCGTAACTATATTTTCAATTTCCTACTAAACTTTTATTTATGTTTTAGACATATTACAAACTTTATGGCATGAAAGATGACATACTCATGACAATTCTAAAAACTTTAAATGCCTAATTTTTCCCCTTTAACTTTGAGATGATGGTATACCACAGATAAAAGTTGGGATCAGGTATTGTCCAGAGGACATGGCAGGGATTTATTAGATATTCAGGAGTGAAACATGGCTTTCTTCCTTCTATAGAGGTAGAACAAACAAGAGGTAGAAAGCAAACAGCAGGAACTATCCAGTACTAATTACAAGTTAGAAATTTATTATCAACCTCTATTCTATGCTAGTAACATACTATAATATTTTATATTAGAAAAGACCCTTGAGGAAATATTGTTTCATATACTGCCTGGAAATGAATTAACTTCCCACAACAGAAATTAAACCCCGATAAACACATGGTTACTTAATTTCTGATGTGCCTGAAATGAGTCTGGACAACTGTTCTAAGCATGTCACAGGTCTCTCTGTGGACCTTTGTCTCTCTCTGGACAACTGTTCTAAGCAGGTCACAGGTTTCTCTCTGGACCTTTGTCTCTCTCTGGACCTGAATCTCCTGCCTTGCTTATGCTGTGTAGAAAGTCCATTAGCTGCAGTGGGTCGATCTTTAGTCATCTCAATAAAGCTACCCACAAAAGTCTTATTGTCAGTTCATAGGACTAATTTTTTGAACCATATGTAGTATTTGATTATATTCAACTTATAAAATATCATGTCACAATTTTTTATTTGTGATTGATTTCAAATTCAGCTATATAGCAGGAAAGTTTCACAGGTAATACCAGACTCCTTTTAGAAATGGAAGAATATTATCAATAAATCTTAAGTAACCATTACAACACTAACATAAAAGAGCAGTCATTATATAAATGTGAAATAATTTCATCAGAGAACTGGATTTCATATTTCCCATGATGCTTTTATAAAATCTAGTTCATCCCTAATTTTCTTACATTTATAATCTTATTATACACATCCAAAATTTTTTCAGCACTGGGTACTCATTAGCGAATATGCTAGGTCTCCATATTTATCTCATCTAGGTTTTCTTAACTTCCCTCTTCAGTTTATTGTAGTTAGAAGAAAAGTATGCCTTTTACTTTGTACCATCTGAATAAACTGTATCAAATTGGGAGAAAAAAATGAAAAATTCAGAGTTCAAAGGCCAAATCACTTGAAAAAGGAAGACTATTCTTCAGTTGTGGTTCTTTTGTGAGTGCTATGTTTAGAAATCCTGGGTCAGAGCCTTGATCACATCAGTGAAGTCAGCAAAGTCCTTTTTATTTAAGTATTTGAAGTATTTAGAAAAAAATAAAGGCAAACAAACCACAAATTAATTCATATTAGTTACTTCATACACAAATCCTAAAGACACTTTCAAGACTGACTTCAATTTTATGTTACTTATACATTTTAAGGTTTCTAATGAGAATAAAAGTGATTTATTTGCTTAATCAGTAGTTCAAGTCAGAAAATACTTGAATATTGAGAGGCATTATTTTTTACATAAAAGTTTCTCAATTTAAAAAACATTTTCTATTGACAGATAAGAGACAGAAAAATCCAAGTGACATCTGCTAAGCTTTACTTAGGAAAACTTAAAGAAATCCTACGGGATAACATCACTCAATTTTTCCTGGAGTACCTCCGATGGAGATTTCCTAAAAAAAAAAAAAAAAAAAATCTGGAAATAATTAGAAACTATTATAGTACCTAAAAAAGTTTACTTGGAAACTAAATCTGCTATTCATCAAAGAACATAATACACTCAGAATAATGATGGAAAAATAAGGTACACATATAGAATAACATAAAGTACCTCAACCAAATCTGATGTAAAACATAAAAAAAAAGGTTGACAGAAGACAGTATTAGACCTGTGAAACTACTGAAAAACTCTGTAGGAAACACTGCACTTAACTGAATAAGCAATGATTTTGTTAAAATAATATATATTATTTTACTTATTTTATTTCAGTTCATTTTACTTCCAAATGACAAGAAACCATTATTTTAAAAAGATACTACTAAGTGCAACTTTAATACAAATTGAAAGGGAAGAAGAATTAATAGTTAATTCTTAAAACTTACTCCTATGTCATAACATCCGCATGGAAAAGAAAAGTATCCAAAATACAGTAAAAAATATTTTGGGTATTTCTGGAGCAATAAATGCTATATAATGATAATGCTAATAGCTTCTTAAAACTTAAAATATGTTCTCTACAGAGACCTAAAATTCCACTGGGGGGTAGACTGGATGGCATATCCCTTGGAGTTTAAAAGGCTGTCCATATGAACTGAATTATCCTTGACAAGTACCTTCAGACACTTGTAATATGATCTCTCATGTAAATTTAGACCATATTTTGCACACAAACCAGTGGCAATACTAAGTTTATTCAGGAGCTCAATAAGAAGGGAAGAAGAAACTAATATCCTTAATAATAGTTGTTAACATGATATTTCCGAAATGAAAAGCATAAAAATAAAAGCATCTAATGTTTTGTAGCAAATGAAAGAAAAACAAATACTGAGAGAAATGTTGCATTTTTTCTTTTTTCAACCCTTTGCTACCTACTCTCTCCAAACAAAGTTTTATCCTTCAATAGTTTATCTAAATTTGGAAAAAGAAAACAACCCTTTTTAAGCAAATAAATAAACTGGAAAATTCCATTTGCTTTGGAATTTTAATAAGATAATATAGTCAAAATGCTATAATAAATCATAACAGCATAGAGCTATAAATATTTACAAAAAGCTGACTATAAAATAAAACAAAAGGACATATCAGAAGTCTGTAGCTTTAACGACTCCTCAGGTTTGCCTTCCACCTTGGCACAGACAGCCCTACAAACTTTGCCAATTCAACAGGGATCAGCTCCATTGTCCAAGAGATGCATTAAGGCCTGTAGAAGAGAACCCAACTTTGGAGAGTGCTAGCTAGGCCAAGCAAAACTCCATAGCATCATTAACTATATTTTTCTTTATCAGAAGTCAGCTACTGCTACAGTTGTCCGCTAATGGATGAAAATAGGATATAGAGTATCTTTGATTTGAGCAGTAGAGAAAATGATAGATTATTTTAAGAAATTTTAAATGCATGTGTAGTTTTTGTGGGTCTTAAAACCAAGATTTTATACATCTGTGGAATAAATAATGATCATCAAAGATGGCTTTATAAGCTAATTTCACAGCAGAATAATAAACTCCTCTCACCTGAATTGTATTAAAGGAAGATTATTGCTCCTTTGTTTCTTTAAAAGTATTTTGTGGAAAGCAACACTTCCGTTTACAAAATAGCAAAACAACTGTAACTATTTTTTACAGACATACATTTTGCAGCCACTTAAATGAGGTATATTTAATCAATTAACCACTTGAAATATTTAAATACACTCTAAATTATTTAAGAAATTCAACTTAAAAATCAAACTGAGAGACATGTTTATAATATTGCTTTGCTGAAACACTGAAAGAAAGTGCACTGCACAGAGTGCTTAAATTTCTCACTCTTCCTTTCAATCAATATCTGAGGCAAAGTTTCATCTCTAGGGCCCTTAATGGCAGGAATTCCTGGAGCCAGCAAATGAGTAATGTTAAACCTATGATTAGATGATGAGGCCATCAAAGACACTAGACCCTAATGCTACATTCTTCTTTATATCTCTGAACTGCAGTAAAACCCTGAGCTAAAGAAGAAGGAATTTTAAGCTACGTTTTTTTTCCACAAAAGCATTTTTTTTTTTAAATTAATGTGCGTTATCAAGAACTTAAAAGGTCCGAACAGCTCCCTCAGAATGTCTCTTGAACTCAGGACTCTGGCATTAGGTAACAATTTTCAAATGCTCTGCAGATGAACCCCTGCTAGAAATGCTGTTTTCTTTAACTTCTTCTTTATTACTGGCTGAAAAAGAAGGAAATGGGCCTAATGGATTCCCTATGAATATATTCTTGAAGAAAGTAAACCTGAAGACTGGAACTCAATAGGTAAGTTTTGGTTGTTTTATGTTTGCTAATCTATTGAAGAATCACTTGAAGCAATATTGTTGTTTATTTGTAAGTTAGCTGTGGCTTTGGGCAGACCTCAAGGTCAGTAACTAGGAACAGTTTACATGTATTTTTATTTCTATTGAGGAAACTAGGGATAAAAGTAACAGCTACCTATTACAAACATACATAACCTGTTTTTCTTGTTCTCACATTACAAAATATTTAATACTTATATGAAAATCAGGATCACTAGGGTTTCTTGACAGAGCTGGTAAGAAGAAGGATCACTGGATCCCTAATTTTAGTTATAAGAAAAGTGTATTAAATGTATTTTTAGTTTACTGTAACTGCTAAAAAGAACACCCAACAAATACAAATTCTATTTTTAAATCTGATTATTAAATAGCATAAGTAGATTTTTAGAATTTACACTGAAATATATGAATTACATAAAAAAAGAAAGCAACAAGGTATTATATCAAAGATCACACTCACTAATGAGCTATATTTTAGACTCAGGCTATTGAATAAAAAAAAGACTTTGTTTTCATTATCTCTAATAGAAGAAAACATGTAACAATAAATGTCAAAATTATAAATTCCACTGTACCATTTTTAAAAGGTGGAATGTAAAGAAGAGTATCAAAATATCTATAACAGATTATATATATGTGTGTGTGTGTGTATATATATATATATATATATGCAGATAGAGGACAACAGAAGGATAGGAAGGTGGGCAAGAATAAGATAGCTAAAGAGAGCAGAAGAAGGGAGAGGGAGATTGAATCAATATTTACATGTTATGATCATCTACATAAAAATACATTTTAATATAGGTTATTTTTTCATCTATGCAGTAAGAAATGGGAAGTTTTAAAAAAATATAAACATATACATTTATATGCACATATGCATTCTACTGCTAATGAAATTTAAAAAACCTCATGGATTTTAACGTAATCTAGTGAAAGAGATTTCCTACCTGAGAACAAAGCAGCATAACAAGCTCAACCACAGATGTGCTGGATTTCATACAAACAAGGCCTGCAACAAAGAAAGGTTGAACAAAATGAAATTACAATGGTAGAAATCATCATTCCAAGTTAATTTCTTAAGTAATTTTAACTTGCAAAAACTTTCTTTAAAACAGAACTAAAGTAAAACAAATGGCAATATTCACTAAAATATTCTTAGGGCATTAATTTTAAAATATTCAGATATTCAAGAAGATGTAAAACATACTAAAAATTGACTTCATGTTTGGATTATTTATTTGGTCAAGGCATTTCTTATATTTATACAAGGTGGTTAAGGGTAGTTATCAAAATTGGTGAGCTTGTTAGAGCTACTTTTATTCCAATGACATTTGCTGTGTGATTGTCTCCTGGAGCAAAGTACAATAATCAGTGAAGATCCACCTAAACTTTCTTCTAAAAGATAAAATTAAAATAATTTACAAATAGATAACTCCCCATAGACTGTCAGTTGTTAAATGTTTTTAAAATATTAAAAAATGAATTTCACAAACAAAATATTAAATGATGTTTATAAAATCTTCTACGGTTCTGTTTCCAATGTCTCTGAACAGATATCAGAAGGGTAAAGAATGAACTGTTATAATTTGTACATAATAATGGCTACTACTCATTGATCACTTACTGTGTGCTAGGCACTGTGCTGATTGCTTTATATTCATAGTTTCATTTAATTCTTATTTCTATTCTGTTACATACTATTATTATATCCATACTAAAGTTAAGAAAATATTCTTCCCATAAACAGTTTAAACATTAATTATTCATCAAGACTTTTCCCAATTGAAAGGATGGCTCCTGAATAACATATAATAAGAAAGCAGATCATGATTGGTGTTTTGGGTTTTTTTTTAAGTGCCAACAATGGAGGAAGATGTAACTAAGGATTAGGAGCAATCCTGGGTTCAAAGTATGTAATCATAACAGTTACTAAATGTAAAAAAAAAGTTTTAATTTTTTTTCACTTTAAAAAAATAATGTTTGCTTTTTCTTTTTAATGAGGATAAAAGTAATCAGTAAAAGCACTGGAAAGCAAGAAATGCCATGGTCTTACATTAGTTGTTGCTAAATGGAACGTTGAAGTGAAACCAGTTTTTTCTTCTTAAAGTGATTTCAATAAATAGTCTCAAATGCCTTCCAGGCTCTAGCATGTATATTTATTGTAGGTAGTGAATAAATAGCCTTTTGTGCCTACTCTGCTAACAGCCCTATCCTTATTGTACACATGACAGAAAAAGCTGTAAAAAGGCACTAGCATTCCATCCTATCAGATCTTTGGGGAGACAGTTAGCTAATGAAATAAGAGGCAGATGTGAAAAGCTCATTTAAGAGACAATTGCTGTAATTGATCAGCAATTCTCATGCTCAGGAGCTAGAGAGTCAAAAAGATTAATGGGACATTTATCACCTGTTGGCTACTCAACTATTTCAAATTCTGAAAAACTAAGTAAAAGGCCAAAGGACTATGCATAGCAAAAGAATCATAATTATGATATGTACTCCATATCAATTTACATTTGACTGTAGGCTATATAAAGAATAATTATTTAAAGAATTATTCATGTATTTATTTTGTGTATAGAATTTTTTAATACAGGGATCCCTGGGTGGCGCAGCAGTTTGGGGCCTGCCTTTGGCCCAGGGCGCGATCCTGGAGACCCAGGATCGAATCCCACGTCGGGCTCCCGGTACATGGAGCCCGCTTCTCCCTCTGCCTGTCTCTGCCTCTCTCTCTCTCTCTCTGTGTGACTATCATAAATAAATTTTAAAAAAAAATTTTAAAAAATAATTTTTTAATACATAAAACTTGAAGTAAAAATTAGGAAAAGCATGCATTTGTATTAATTTCTCACAGACTGATTTTTTAAATGAACTTCTAAAAATTCCTATGTAACAAGAATGTTTATCCTTTTTCACAAATTCTATCATAAGGGAAATACAAACAAATGTTCCCTCAATGCTTTGTTCAAAGGACATGACAACAAATTGACAGCATAGCAAAACTGCCATTTGCAAGCAATATGGCCATTGTGATTTCAACTCCATAGATCCACACCCCTTTACTACTGCGTCTTTTCTAGTTAGTTTTGAACAGAATGAACTAATGGATTCCCCTTAAAAGGATAAAAAAATCTAACCTTGACAATGAGAACACAAGCAGAGGCAATTCTGTAAGACTTATCAACCTTCAAATATTACACAATCACTTTGGTTGGAAGTACTCCTAGGTGTCAACATAAGTATTACTAAAACAAATAGGCAAATTCCAATGTTTTTTAATTAGAGATACTAAAAATAAAGCAATGTCTAATGATACTATCCTTGCACACTTTCTAAATAAAGAAGTACCCATATCTGAAAGTTTAAGATGTAAGAATAAACATTCTGTATTAACTTTAATCATAAGTTCAAGAAAGCCGCATTTATCTAGTAATGCTATAAATAATGCAGGCTGTATAAGCATAAGACAAATATTCTATAAGTGTGTATTTCAAATACATTGATTTTATGCTTTTTGTATATGGCAAGAAATTCATAATCAAACCAACTCATTTGGTATCTACTCATATGAACAAAGTATTGTGTTAGTACTGAGGAGTTTATAGTAATGCATAAGACATTATCTACACTTTCCCATGTACTCAATGTTTTAATTTAAATTTAAGGTTAGCTAACATTTACCTGGAGCTTTATCATTTACAGATCATTTTTATAGATGCCCTCTCATTTGATTCTCTTTTAACTCTTTATTATTGCCTCATATGATAGATAAAACATGAAGATTCAATGACTATTATCATTGGTAGAACTGGAACCCGAATTCAAGTCACTTAATTTGAAAATCCATTTGATGTTTGCTGCAGAGCTATTTAAATAATTAAACATGAATAGGACAGCAATACATCACTGTGAGAAAGGTCATAATAGTTAAGTCCAAGTGGGGTGATTTTGACAGTTTTCTTGGAAGAAGGCAGCATGTGTTGGTCAGACATGGGGAAAAAAGCACTATCTTTAGCAAAGCAGAGGAAGAAGGGAACAAAAAAATCTGGTAAATCCCCCTTTATTGTTTGGGGGATGATGAGTAGAGTATAGGAGGTGTCAGAACGTAAGGCTTAGGACTACAGTAAAATTCAAAGATAAAGATAGAAAGCAGTAAAATTATACATGTTTTTAAAAAAGGAAGAATTCAGTGCAAGTTATAAAATGGAGGAAATGACACTAAAACTAAGTTACCAGTATAAAATCAACTTCTGGAGTGAATACAATAAATACATGAGCAAAGGAGGCTTGTATGTAAAGGAGGTATTCGACAGTGAAGAAAGCTATCTAGTAAGAGCTTTTGAATATATTGTGAACTACACTGTTGAAAGATAAGGTCAGCTTACTGAGTGGCTAACATACAAGCACTTGAGATGATTAATTAGATGGACAAATTTGAGGTGGTCCAGATGCAGGAAGCAAAGGATGAACAGAACTCAGTAAACCATCATCCAAAACACTGGCAGTTCTTTTGGGTTCCCCGCTCCTAGGTGTAAGAAGTCAGTTTTATTTTCAGAACTACGCTTCCTCACCATAAACAACAAAACAGAACACCACCAAACCCCACTAAAATATAAGATGAAAGTGAAGTTAGAAGTTTGACCTTTGGGACAAAGCTTCTTTCTTTAACACAAGGAATACTGCAAGCAAGGTACAGTGATGCTGTTTTACTACAGAGCTGTTAGACTCTTCTGAGTCAATCTGAGAGTCTGACTTTATGTATCTGTTGAATTAATTAAAGTTGAAAGAGCCCTTAAGCTTTAAAATAATGTACAGCAATTCCATCTTTAGCAGGATGTTTGTCACAGTAAGAGGAAAAGGGTATGAAGCCTTACAGAAAGGGCAAGAAATCACATGCATTAAGGGCAGCTGAGTGGCTCAGCTGGTTAAGTGGCCGCCTTTTGGTTTTGGCTCTGGTCATGATCTGTGTCCTTGGATTAAGTCCCTCTTTGGGCTCCATGCTCAGCAGTGAGTCTGCTTGAAGATTCTTTCCCTTTGCCTTACTCCCTGCTCATGTACTCTCTCTCCAATCAATCAATCTTAAAAAAAAAAAAAAAAAAAGAATAGAAATCACAGCCATAGGTGGGGTTCATCTTTTAAGCAGTGTCAGAGTTTTCTTTCAGCAAGGTTTCTCTTCTAAAAGAGGAGATATATAGACATCTATGACGAGGGCAGGGCTCTGAGTATATACTCAATAGATTCCAACTAAATGAATAAATCTAGAGAACACCATTCACTGGGTAACTGCTACATTTGATGGAAAAAAATAAGATTTTGAGAAAAAAGTATTTTTGCGGAACAAGAGCCCAATTCATTAAAAAAACATTTATTGAGTGTAATATCTAATGTGCTAAATATCATTTCAGGTACTAAGCATAAAAAGGGGAAAGTGGCACAGATTTTGTAAACAAACAATCATGACATAGAATCCTAGGAGATACAAGGAGAGTATCAAGTGTTAGAAGTGCAGCTAGGTAGTGAGAAACTCTGCTAAGAATTCTTAGAGTATGTGATACCTGAGTTGGATGATGTTGAACTTCTCTGGGCAAAAAGAAAGAAGGGAAGGTCATCTGAGGCTACAGGAATATCAGAGGTATAAAGAAACATGAAATAGCTAGTAAAACAGAGTTGGACAATTATGTAGGGTTGTGCAGAGGACAAAATGCAATGAGTGCAAATGAAAACAGAGAGGGAGACAGGAAGCAGTGCCATATATGGTGTGGACTCCTTGTGGCAACAAGCGACAGACAGAATCCCATCAATTTTGGAAAGATCCTTTTTCTGACAGTGCATAGGAAGAAATCCGGAACTGCAGGGTCTAGTCAAGATAATGAAAGCCTGAGCTGAAGGCAGTGGCAATGCAAAGGCAGATTTGAAAAACATTTTGGAATGAGACAATACAGTATTTAGACGATGGAATATCAGGTTAAAGGGTAGGGTGAAGGAGCAATGGAAGTGTCCATGATGATACCTTTACCAGAGCTAGAGAAAATAAACGATGATGTAGGTATGTGGAGAGAAAGTGCTTTCATTCTGGACAAAATTAGGAATATAGACAAAAAAAAATAATGTTGAGCTTTAGGAGTGTTTGTTTTTGAGGAGTGTTTGTTTTTTAAGGTATATATGCTGTAACTCTGACAAACTGGATATAAATAAGTCTGGCAAATAGTACGGTGCTAAAGAAAATATAATTGTGTAGTTTTTATAACAGTCCCATTAGTAGACTACCAGTATTGACCCTACAAGTACTTTTAAGAGCTAGTTTTTCTGGGCAGCCCTGGTGGCGCAGTGGTTTAGCACCGCCTGCAGCCCAGGGCGTGATCCTAGAGACCTGAGATGGAGTCCCACGTCAGGCTCTCTGTATGGTGCCTGCTTCTCCCTCTGCCTGTGTCTCTGCCTCTCTCTCTCTCTGTCTCTATGAATAAATAAGTAAAATATTTAATAAAAAAAGATCTAGTTTTTCTATTTCTCCTCACAATAAAATATACAAGTTAGTTTTCCATCAAATACACAGGACTATTCTGGTAATTTGAATTTTAAAAATCAAGTCAGTCTTCCCAGGACTGACTTTTTAAATAACTTTCTAATGATTTTAACTTTCTTAAATTCCAAAATTAGTAGAGATTGAGTGGCAATGAAATAGCTTCATCTCAGTAATAAATGTTAGAACTATAGACTTTGAAAGGAATTGTACAAGCTCACTATGCTTCTTCACTTGCTTTAATGTCAGTGGTGTACAGTTGGTAATTTCTTCAAAACTCTCTGTTCTATGTAGTTTTTGCATTGTGTTATAAAGCATTCTAAAATACAGTGTATAACCATAAAGTGTCTTCTATGACCTCTGCAGTACTTACACATCTCTATCAGCATAATAGCAATTTCCTTTGTTTTACATCAGCCTTTTACTTTTTTATCTGCAATATACAATTTATTTCCCTATGTCATCACTGTGTATGGTCCAGTAAGTAAAAGACCACTTTCAGTTTTACCATTTAAGTCATCTTAACTTAGGTCAAAACTTAAGAATTAGTAAACCAAGTAATTTGTGTGGCTTTCTAAATTAAAACCAAAAAACCAAAACCAAACAAAAAAATCACTATTAAATATCCTTTGAAACAGCAATAATGGATTGATATTAATTACTATTGCTATAACTAATATTAATATGTGCACAGGTAATACTACTGTCACATTTCAAGATTTGCCTACATGTTCATTCAAAGATTTTAATTTAAAACTGCATTACAATGTAAACAATTATAGTATTACCTTATAGAAACTAAAATAACATTAAGCTAATTTTCTAAGAAGAAGCCTTTTTAGGTATTATTAAACCACTACAGTTTATTTTTATATTTAGATTATAAATTTTAAGTGAAAAAAAAAACCCTCAAAATAGTCTAAAGAAAGAATTCATTCATTCACTGACTTATTTTAGTTCATTAAAAACTAGGTGATCACCAACTTACGGCATTCTTAATGTCTTTATAATTAAGGAACAAAACTGAAGTCTCTGGGTATAGCACATATATGTATATTGAAGGGGTAAGAAAACTTTTGTAAAAGGCACAGACAGTATTTTAGGCTTTGATGGCACCATAAGTTTCTGCCACAACTACTCAACTCTGTCACTGTAGTGCAAAAGCAGCCACACAACACATAAAATAAATGAACCTGGCTGTCTTCCAAAAAAAACCCTATTCTTTGCAAGGTATGTGGGGTACATGTGCATGTGTGTATGCCTGGGTATAAGAAAAAGAGAGAACATGTATATATATGCACATATACTCACATACGCATCTACAGATTTTTAAAACTGCAGAGGAAATTATTTCTAAAATATACCTATGATGCTTTATAATTTCAAATCCAAAGAGTTCTGAATAAAAGCTTTCTTGTAAGATTGTCACAAATTCAATTATCAGCAATATTTCACCTACATAATATGATGTTCTTTTAAATCTTTATGCCACTTAGTGTAAATAGCCCTATGTATTACTACAGACATGTTAAATGTGTCTGATTAACAAACACCCCATATTCCTCCAAAGATATTATGAAATAACATATAGGTACCTATTATCTTTCTTAAATCCCAAAGTATCTACATCTAGCTCTAAGGTTTTGAATAAGGCATTTTAGGCATTTCTTAAAAATTTAAAAATGTGACAGCTTTATAAAAGTGAGAAATCAGTGGTACTCTCACACAAAATATTTTGAAAGATTCATAAATAAATTAATATTAATAATAATTTAAAAGCAATTTGATATTGGATCTTTCCCAATGGAAATTCCATATTTTCAGAAGAACAAAAAATCTATTTCCATATGGGAATGGTTGGCTAAGGGCTTTTAAACAGGAAATCTAGAATATGTAGATAGATCACTCAGCAATAAAATTAATTGTAATCATAGTTACACAATACCTAAATAATCATTTTGACTGATTTATTTTTTAAAAAAGCTCTACTTTTTGTTGTTAGTGTGTTGATGTAGCCTAGGAGTCTTATAGACTGTGGATATTTCTTTTTTTATAGTTTTGTTTCTGCTTAGAATATTTGCATAACGATAGGGCTGAAGTTTCTAAAACTCATAGATAATTCTTTCACATGATAGATTATAATAAAAAAAGAATCTATAGTGATGTTTAATACAGTGATATTTACTAGTGACCTGATTATAATATGAGCCAAACTGAAGAGAATATTCTAATGGTACCAATAACACCTATTAAATATAAAACACTGCCACAAATTTACTCTTTTGTTACTTATGCTTAGAAACTGTCATTTTGTGCTAGCCCATCAAAAACATCATATCAGGGGAAATATCCTGGCAAATTCCTAATGTCCAATGTCATTCTTTTCTTGTCCATGAGACTTTAAACCTTTGTTTGCATGTTCCATTTAAGTATCATTTTTTATTTACACATACTAAAAAAGATTACAACTTCCAAATCATTTGGGATTAATTAAGTTTTGAGTTGGCTCTCTCTTGAGACATTTTCATTTAAATAATTTACTTATGGAACTATAAGTAAGCCACTGCTGCATGCACAGAGATGATACAATCTTTGACCACAAGGAGCTAACTGCCCTGTTACAAAGATATTTATGAAGGATTCTAGAGAGCATTATACTGAAAAAAATTATAATAAAGGACTATGCCTCAAAATAACTTAAAATAATTTTTTTTGAAGTTTTCATTAAATATTTTGATTCATTGTATCAGACTTGTTTCTACTACAGGAAAGATTGACCTGAGTGTCTTGCCCTTTTCTTGACTTCTTGATTTAATCACAACAGCAATGAAAAAGGATGAAATAAGGGAAATAAGAGACATTTTCAGTACCATAAATCATTTGAATCCCTCAATTCTCTTTGGGCTAAATTTAATTATAGAACCAATTGTTATTCCTATCCCACTTCCCTACACCATTTTTTTTCTCCTTTCCCCATGCTCCTTCAAATTCCAAAAAACCTCAATTAAATTCTAAAACTACTAAAGTATGTCATGTCCAGATTTTGACATTGCCCAAGAAAAGACTCTCTCGTCCCAAATAATCATGAAGAATGATACTTGTTTTAACTCTGTATTTCATTTCAAGAAATGAAAGAACAGAAAATATTCCAAGTTAGTCATATAATTAAACCACATGGTTAGTCAAATAAAAATGGCTATACTAATGCCTTCATATTAAAAATAAAAAACTGATATTCCAAAATATGAGTTTCTCCTTTTTTAAACAGTGTATATAAATATATAGTTATAGTTCTAAACTACCCAAATTTTGACTTTCATTGATTTAGATTCTCAAATAAGTACATTCAATAATTTTAGGTTCGTAAATTTCAATAAATTTAAATTTAAAGTTGTTTTTGTGGTAACATACACCTTTAAGTCCTTTATTCTTGGGTTCAGATAAACACTGGCTCTTTTTCTTTCAAATACTTAAATGCAATGCAAAACAAATGTTATGCATTTCTTAATAATGCATTTATGAATCTAAAATTTAAAAAAAACAAAGAAATAATTAGTAAAAGGAAATCATTTAACAATTATTGTGATTATGGCATATGGCAGAAAAAAAGTTAAAGTAGGCTCAGTTAGAGATTAGATGAACCTCCTTTATTTTCAAAAGTGCATAAACTTTATCCAGTAATTATAGGCTTAGATTATTGAAGTATTCTGAGAAAACAAACTAGACCTTAACAAAGTTATTTATCTGTGCTCAAAGAAATAAATTCTCCAATATGACCAAAGTTGATTTTTACTAAATTCTGCATTTAGGGCAAAATACTAAACAGGCATGTAATCAATTCAGTTTTATTCATTCTTAGTAAAAAGAAAAATAGGAAGTTCTTGAAAACTTGGAAGAACTTGAAAGTTCTTTAAATGTTACAATATTGAAGATAGTCTCAAAAGTTACAGAAATTATTTGTAAGCATATGATCCCATCCAAGCAACAATGTATTGGGAATATATGTCATGGATTATACCAAAAACAAAACAAAACAAAACAAAACAAAACAAATCACTGAATTAACAAGAGTATTTTGTTTATATCAGAAAATCCTACATCAAACTCACACCAATCTAAAATTCAGAACAATAATTGGGAGTCAAATTATAGAACAGTCAAATAACAATGCAGTAAAGAAATCAGCATGTGCATTACGCTGCAATTAAAAAAAACATTTTAAGTATAATGTATTAAACCTACTTATAAACTAAAAGCAAGCTGTGCTTCTTCTTCTAAACCTTTCTGCAATAATAGATCTATTATAAATAACAATTATGTTTTGAAACAGTATAAATGGGGAAATCTACAAAGTGGTATCAAGTAAATAACCACAAAAAGAGTCTGTCAAAAAGTAGAGTTAGTAATTTCCAAGAATTAACGACATTCAATGTCATTAAAGTAATTCCTATTGTAATTACAAAAAAATATTGGAATTGAGAAATAACAACAGGAAATATCTAACTTGAAGTAATGTAGATACTAATCTTAGAAAAATGACTTAGAGGGCAGCTCCACTGGCGCAGCGGTTTAGCGCCGCCTGCAGCCCAGGGTGTGATCCTGGAGACCCAGATCGAGTCCCACATCGGGCTCCCTGCATGGAGCCTGCTTCTCCCTCTGCCTGTGTCTCTGCCTCTCTCTCTAGCTGTGTCTCTATGAATAAATAAAATCTTAAAAAAAAAAAAAAAAAAGAAAAAGGACTTAGAGATCACTCCAAGATCAGCAATCACAAATAGTATTATTAAATTTGTAAAACAGAATGTTTGATATGAACAACTCTACTCTTGTCAGTGTATCTAGCCTCACGATGTCTTTCTATATCAAAACAAATATGTAAATAGAAAACATGTTAATGTAAGAATATTTTCTAGTTTAAACATTGCAAAGTAAAGCTGTTGAAATTACCTGTATAGACTTTTCAAGTAATTAGCTTCAAAGTTAAAATAATATCCATACAGAAAACTATCTTTGTTTGGATTTAGTGTAATTAGAATAACCCTATTGAGTATGAAGAGGACAATATTTTAGGCATGGATAACAGCATGTACATTATGCATCACAGGCAATATTTCCAAATGAAGGAGAAAAGGAGAAAATCAACTTCTAGCAGTTAAAACTGGTCACAAGCCTAAATTATAGCTTTCATGGATTCTATTACACATATTAGATTTTATTTTATATACAATCTAGTAAGTTCTGTTAGCTAGATACCAGGCAAAAATAGATTAAAAGCATTGATATTACATGGACAGGAGGTGTACACACAAAGAAAGCAGTGAAAACAAAAAGCTACACAGGAAAATAACTTTGAAAGAGACACAAGGAGAAAATCTTAATCTTCTAGGAAATATCCACAGAGGCAACAGCTCTACACACTTATTGGCTTAAAAATAATTGAAACAAAAAAAATCAAATTGATGGAAATCCAGCCATATGGCAAAACTTACAATCTTGGTTTGCATTTCTGTACTCTAGAAACATTAATGATGAAATAATTATCTTCCTGTCCTTTGCAATAATGGGACTAAAAACTAGATTTATGAAGCACTACAATTTCTGGGGAACATAACGAAATGGAGTCCATTTAGGTAGAAGAATACTAGAATGATATGAGGTAAGGTCTAGGAAGTAGTTACAGGAAACCAAAGATGCTCACTGGTAAATGAGGAGGTTCCTGGGGAAAGAGTAGAAAAGCTTATTTTTCTTGTGATACAGAGTCCACCTGAATTGCAGCAACTCCAGCTAATTACGGGGCATCTGTAATGTGGAAAACTGTGTTCTGAAACCTGAGGAGGACAGACTGGAGGCTGATGGTCAAGGGTGACATGCCCTGTGCCTGACCTCGCTATCAGAAACTAGAGACAAGGAACAACAGATCTGGACAGCAGGGATCAAGGGCCAGGAAAAAGTGTGCATGTATGTATTCTCTTTGATTGTACACTGGTGTTTCAAACACAATGTAGGTGGACACTATTAATTATCTGAATGTTAGTAACAAACATTTTTTACGCTTCTTTCTAAATATTTTAACATTGAGGTTTACCCAATTTTATTAGCATTACAGAATCCTTTAATCTGAATTCAGCTTTTAAATAAGTCAAAGAAGCTCTGGACTAAAACTCTGAAGATCTGGTTTTAGTGGACAATCTAAATAGCTACATAAACTTCAGCTAAGACACTTACCTTCCTTGGCCCTAAAACTCTTTGCTGGTAACAGTAGATTAATTATTTTAAAACTTTAAAAAAGTACAACCTAAGGCAATACATTTTACTTCATGATTCAGTATATATAATCGAAAGAAATGTTTGACAAAATAACACTTGCTCTTGCTGTGTGCTATACTCTGATCTATGTTATGCTATGTCATGATATGCCATTAATAAACACTACCAGGGTGTCCTTTACTGATTATACCATACCACTAATGGATCACAATCTGCAGTCTGAATGTCACTAGAGTTGAACTGCCTCATGTTTTTATATGGCCCACAAGCTAAAAGTGGTTTCTTACATTTTGAAATAGTTGGGGAAAAAAAGAGGAATAAAAAAATATTTCATGGCACTTAAATTTATTTAATATTCACATTTTACTGTTCATAAATAAAGCTTTATTGGAACATAGCCAAGTTCATTCCTTTATATATTATGTGTGGCAACTTGCTCATGACAATGGCAAAATTGAGAACTTATGACAGAGGCTGTATGGCCACAAATCCTAAAGTATTTATGTTTGGCCTCTTATTGAAAAAAGTTGCTGATTCCTGTGATAAAGGAACACTAATAGTTCTTTCTAGCTTGGCTATAGATGGTTCTAAGTGCTTCATGTCTTACTGGGTTAACATGGAAACAGAGTGGGAAGTAGATGCATGATAGTACAAAGGAAATGATGTAGAAAAGTGTGGGTTCTTGGTCATTTAAGCATTAGATTTCTCTTTCATTCCATATTTGGAAACAAGCATGAAAAGTGGGAAAATTGACAGGCAGTATTTAGTAATAGTATAAAGAGAAAAATCATTTACAGAATCTCTTCCTGTGAGTCCATAGGGCTTTAACTTGTAGCTCTTAAGTGTTTCATCTGAAACACTGAAGCTCTTAAGCCATCAGTTTTATGATGGGCCCAGTAAAGGCTGGTAATTGTTTTAGCAAGGATTAGTTTTGGACCTAAAGTTGCCAGTTATGTTGCACTGTATTCATAAGCATATGTCAAATTCACAATGATTAAATAGGTATTGGGTAGAGGAAGTGAAGCCAGTGGCTTCTCTTCACTTTAATATTCTTTACCTGAGTTGAAACTTTCAACTGTGCTTTTTAAATATTTCCTTGTTCACATTAAACCTTTATTTAAGCACTAGATCTCTTTCAGTAAAATCTTTTTGTTCTTTTAGCCTTTAGAAGTTTGCTAGATATTTCTTAGTCACATTTGATTTTGTCCCTCCCTGTTCAAAATTCTTCCAAGGATGACTAGGAGCTAGCTGTTTGTTTCTGCAGAATAGATGTATTTGGCAGTAAATATCCCTGCCTTTCCGTAATTTTCAAAAGTAGTCATGAACAAATACGTACTTTTCTGTCCCTGGTTCTCCATCAGGTTTAAACCTGACCAACATGTCATCCACAATGTATTTTTGTGCATGTCGTACCATTATTTTACTTTTGTTTCAGGAATACAGTTGGGAACAAAGCAATGTCAAGGTAAGTATCAGTTTTTTAGAATACAAATAAAACTTCAAGCATTATACTGAAATATATTACTTCATGTGTAATATTAAAAATTGGTCATGTCATCACTCATAAAATCCTTAATATTGTAATATGGTAATCTAGGAATTTTTGCTTGTTTAATGTTAAATTATACCCTTGTCTCTAACTATTAAGACCAAATACTGAAATCTTCTTGACTATAGAAAACAATATCACTTGTTCTAGCATACACTTATCCATCCACAAGTGTTTTTGGGAGTACTCTGGTAGGTCCCAGAGACCTTGTGGAGTCTGATCCGGTAGGTGACAGAGACATTACCAAGTAATTAAACACATATAGGTGACTTTCTATAATTTTAATACATGCTTTAGAGAAAAAGCACACTGTGCTATGAAAGGTTATAACAAGGGAAACTAACTTAGTTCAGAGTATCAGGTAGTCTTCTTAGAGCAAGTCTATGATACAGGATCTAAAGGATCATCCAGGCAAATCCAGGTAAATGGAAAGCATTTTATGGCCATTAAAAAAGCATTCAATCACGGAAAGACTTTTCTGAATCTCTCCTATTCTTCCATGACTAGAAAGAAACACGATTTCATTTGCTGATTCTATAATCTGAAATTACAGGATTTCATAAATAATCCATAAATTGGTGTCTATTTCAATCAATCACCCTACCAACTGGCACACAAGGATATTTATATGTGGCAAATACATTGTCCCTGCCATTCTACCACCATTTCCAGATGCTGCTAAGCCATTATTTAAAATAATAGTCAATTTTTCTTATGTAGGAATCTACTGGAGTTTTACATCCCTGTCATATAGGGCCATAGGTGCTGTGGTTCTACTTTGCTGAGTGCATGCTTTGCATGAATCTATTAAAATAGAAGGTAAAACTATATAATATTCTCAAAAGTTGTTTAAAATATGTACCTTAATATTATAAAATTAAAGTGTATAACTTTTTTGCTCTAACATAATCAGAATTCAATAAAAATGTGGATTTTTCTTACAGTAATGTAAAGGGCACAGATAGCCTAAAGAAACTCAGGATTAACACTGTAAAATGCTCATATTTTAGAACTATAATGTCCAAAATAAAAATATAAAAATATGTTTGAAATACTGGAAAATATAACCACTATAACATGATACAACTGCTCAGTGATATATTTCCCCATTTAAATTTTCCAATTTAGTTTTTCTTTCTCAATTATTTACATATTTATGCATAAATATTTCAGAAGGTAAAAAATAAAAGCCTATACTGATTTCAAGCTTAGTTTCTGGAGGATCCCACATAGTTTATTATACAGGTAAACGTTACATCTAAATCATATGAAGGCAATTTTTTCACAATATAAAAATGCTTCTCTGCCTCAATATATAAGTACACGTGTACCTTCCAAAAATGGACTTGTTATGAAATGTCATATGTTCCATGGAGTATATGGACCCTGTCTTCATATTATTAGCTGTATATCAAGCATCCATACATCCTTATTTTCCAAGCTCATACCAATTGTGTGGGTGTAACTCTAAATACGGGCCCTTCTCAATTGAAATTGTCCTATTTGCATGAAAAATTATATGAATACCTTAACTTTTTTAGAACTAAAGAGAAACTCCCTTTCTAAAGTTATCATGTAATGTATGATACAGGTACTACACTTTATTATTTTATGAAATAAAAATATTTTTCAATCACCATATCAAAGTAGATATCCATTTCTTAGTAAGGGATAAACTTGTCTGCCACCGATGGCAAATTCTTTGTATTCAGTTATTCCTTTAACAGTTCAGCTCTGCCATCTGTGACTTTTAGATTACTACTCATGGCTCTCCATTTGTATGTTGCTATACATGTATCCTGTCTCTGTGAAGAAGATGCATTTCTGTATCCTCCTAATTTCTCTCCTGGGACACTAGAAGATGATGTGTTACCTTTGAGTATATCTCTTAAGTAAACTCTTTAGTAAACACAGTTTCTCTGACATCTTATCAATGTGACATTGAGATGTTTTATTTAAGATTAGAAGCTATCTATGATGAAAAAAATCTTTGTTACCATCTACATTTAGTAAACATTAGTGTTATTTTTTTGGACAATTTAATTTCTTCCTATTTGTAAGGAAAAAAGTAACTGGAACAAGATGCTCAGAACATTAGATCCAATTTGAAAAGAGCTATGCCTTCCAACACAGAATCCACTAAAACTAAATTAGAACATCTTTAAAAGGTAAATTGAGTAAACAAGGGATGCAGAAAAGTTAAATTCCATTTACATTTCCCTCAACCCATGTCTATTTCTATCCTATAAATTATCCTTTAAGTTTAGAAGTGTCCCTGGCTCCCTCCCAAAACACCCTTTTCTATTTGGTCTGACCTCTTCTTGATGTCCTTTCTGCATTAATTTCCCTATTCCTATCAAGCATCTTCATTTTTACATCTCCAGAAGGATTTTTTTCCCTTCTATCTCCTAACATAGATTTCCAAACCAAGAATAAAATCCCTCATAGTCACATGAAACTCTATCAATTTTTCCTTTCATATCATCATTAATTTTTTACAATGGCTGGTCTATATTGAACAGACTATCCAAATACTTTCACATTCTATAATGCTGTATATGTTCCTGGAACTCTTCTTAATTATCTTCAAGGTAACCAAAAGTGACTTATGGAATCAAGGAGTCTATTTTTAGACTTTCTCTTAACTTCTATAGAATACCTACTATTTCCATGTATAAATAAATATGCATCCTCCATATTCAGTGACTATGTTATTTTTCTATTTTGATTCAGCTTTCTGGTTTACACAGAATACAATGTGACCATTCTGAATGTACACTTCTTTGAGTCAGGATAAATTTATGTGTCCACGTGGTCACCAGTACAATGTGCCTGCTCCCCATTCCCACAAATTTCCTTGTGCCTATTATCAAACCTCTATACATCCCTAACCCCAGGCAACCATTTTCCTGCATTCTACACAATAAAAAAGATGTGTTCTTTTCCAGTATTTCATAAAAATAAGATCACACAGTATGAACTTTGAGCCAGGTTGTTCTTGCACAGTATTTCTGAAATTCATGGATTTTTCTATGAGTATCAGGTTTTTTTTATTCTTGAGTAGTAATCTGTATCATATAGACACACAAGCATTTGTTTATTACTTTTTGAGAATAGAGTAGTTGTTTCAGTTTGTGGTTGCTATGCATGTTGCTATGAAACTTTATAAGTATGTGGACATATGTTTGCATCTCTCTTGAATAATTATTGTAGAATTTCTGGATCAAATTTCAATTGAATATTTAACTATAAAGTACTACTAGGGATACATGGGTGGCTAGGTTGGCTAAGTATCTGCCTTCAGCTTAGGTCAAGATCTTGCGGTCCTGGGATAAGCCTAGCATTGGGTTCCCTGCTCAGCGTAGAGTCTGCTTCTGCTTCTTCCTTTCCTCTCTCTCTCCCTCTCCCCATGCTTATGCTCACACTTGTGTTCTCTCTCTCAAATACAAAAAATCTTAAAAATAAACAAAAACAAAACCAAACTGTTTTTCAAACCTGTACCATGTTACATTGTCAACCAGCAATGTATGCTATACTTAGGATTTTCTATATACTTGGTAATTTCACTTGCATTTAAAAATAGTTTTAGGGATCCCTGGGTGGCGCAGCGGTTTGGCGCCTGCCTTTGGCCCAGGGCGCGATCCTGGAGACCCGGGATCGAATCCCACGTCGGGCTCCCGGTGCATGGAGCCTGCTTCTCCCTCTGCCTGTGTCTCTGCCTCTCTCTCTCTCTCTCTGTGACTATCATAAATAAATAAAAATAAAAAAAATAGTTTTACTTCCTCCAATCTGTATGTCTTGTATTCTTACTTTTTGCCTTACTGAAGTATTTCGATGCTTCAGTAAAAGACAAATTAAAGGGTATAAATAGAGTTACAAAGGCAAAATCTTTCCCTTCTCAATCTCATTGGTTTTTCACTATTACTTATAACTCCAATCATCAGTTGTTTTTTAGTAGATACCAATTTTAGGTTGTTTGTTGTTCTCTTTGGGACCTGTTTTTCTCAGAGATCTTATTATGAATAGGTGTTGAATTTTAACAAATGCTTTTTCCATACCAATTAAAAATGAAATTTTTTTAAATCTATCTACATATTTTTGTATTCTCCTTTGTGTGTGTCTAAGTTTCCAACTGGTATCCTTAACTCTCCTTGAAAAATTTCTTTTGACAATTCTTATAGCACTGATGTGCTGGCAATAAATTTTATCTTTTGTTATCTGAAAAAAAACTTTTCTTTCTCCCTCATTTTTGAAGATTATTTTCATTAGATAAAATAATTCCAAGTTGTAAGTCTTTCTATTAGCACTGTAATGATGTTCCATTTGTATTATTTGTATAACTTCTGACTAAATGTTGGTAATAATTTTTATTTTTGTAAGTAATGTGTTTTTCCTTTGACAGCTCTTTAAAATTTTAATTTAAAATTTAAATTATCATATATTAAAATTGACTTTTTTCCACCTTGCATAGAAACTTCCATGGGATTTTACACATATATTAATTCATGTATGGTTACCACCATCAGCACACAGAATAGTTCTATCATCTCAAGAAATCCCTTGTACTATGCCTTTGTAGTGACAATCTCTCCCCATCCATAACACCTGGCCACTGTTTATCTGTTTTCAATCACTACAGTTTTGTCTTTTTGAGAATGTCCAAAAAACAACCCCTTGAGACAAGCTTTTCTTATTTTTTAGGATTTATCCAAGTAGAGCAGCCCGGGGTGGCTCAGCAGTTTGGCGCCGCCTTCAGCCCAGGGTGTGATCCTGGAGACCGGGGATCTAGTCCCACATCAGGCTCCCTGCATAGAGTCTGCTTCTCTCTCTGCCTGTGTCTCTATCTCTCTCTCTGTGTTTCTCATGAATAAATAAAATCTTAAAAAAAAAAAAAAAAGGACTTATCCAAGTAGAAAGATTTACTGATACTTTGTTCCTTTTTTCTGCGGAGTTGTATTCCATTGTTTGTATGCACCATAGTTTGTTCTTTTAGTCAATGAAGGACATTTGAGTTTTCCAGCTTTTGGCTAAATAAAGCTGCTAAGAACATTTGTATACAGGTTCTCATGTGAAAATAAGTTTTCACTTATCTAGGGGATAATATCAAGAAATGGGATTACCGGGTAATTGAACAATAAGCACCTTCCAAACTATTTTCCTCAGTGGCCATCACTTTATATTCTCAAAGCCAAAAATGAGTGACAGTTGCTCCAAATTCTCCTCCATGCTTGGTATTACCATTACTTTTCATTTTAACTCCTATCCATATGTATGTAGTGCTGCATCATTGTGGTGTTAATTTGCATTTACCTACTAAGGATATTGACCATCTTTTTACGTGCTTATTTGACATCCTAATATTGTTATTGGTGATGTTAATCTATTCAAAGGACTTTAAATAAGTTGTTGGTTTGTTTAATATTGATGATTGTTCTTTGAAATTTTCTCCTGAGCGCTAGTTTTGAATACCTTAATTTTGATGATGCATATTTGTGTTGATTTTGCTTGCAGTTAGCTAAATTCCTTGGATATTAGGAGTTATAGTTTTAGAATCATTTGGCAATTACTATATATATATGTATATAGTAATATATGAGTATGTATATAGTGTATATATATGCACATGTATATAGTATATATGTATGTATATGTGTACGTACACACATATATAGAGAGAGAGTCTTAACTTCTTTCTTCTTGGACTCCAATTCCAAATATATTTAACTGCTTGATTTATACATGGGCTCTTGTGGATCTGTTCTCCTTTTATTTATTCTTTTTTTTTTTTTTTCAGCTTCAGTTTGGAAAGATACAATTCTATATCTTGTAAAGTTCATGATTACTGTCTTAGTCAATGTATAATAAACTATTAATTCCATTAAATGGATTTTCTTTTTTATACTGTCCACTTCTCTATACTTTGGGTTCTTGTTTTCCTTTTACTTAATCATCAGAGCAGCTGGGTGGCTCAGTCGTTGAGCGTCTGCCTTTGGCTCAGGTCGTGATCCCAGGTCCTGGGATCAAGTCCCACATCAGGCTTCCTGCAAGAAGCGTGCTTCTCCCTCTGCCTGTGTCTCTGCCTCTCTCTCTGTGTCTCTCATGAATAAATGAAATCTTAAAAAAAAATACCTAATCACCTTTATGACAGCTGATAGTGCTTGTCTTCTAAACTCATCACCATCTCTGTCATTTTTATCAACTGATTTTCCTTCTGGCTTTGTGCTACACTGCTTTACCCTATGTCTAGTAATTTTATTTGGATACTGGTAATTGTGATTATTGCATCGTTAAGGGTGTGCATTTTGCTCTGCTCCTTTAAAGTGTGTTAGGCTTTGCTCTGACAGTTAAATTATTGGTGGGTCAAGATGATTATTTTGAGAGGCTTATTTTTAAATTTTTTTTTTGTTTTAAGGGTGGATCTACACTAGAATTAAAAATTATTAAAAAATTATTAAAAATAATTCAACTCTACTACTAATGTGTTACCTTTCTGAGCTCTCTACTAACTGCCTCCAGTAATGTGAGGACTCCCCACTCTGGCTGGCAGAGCTAAAACAATGCTCTCTCTTCTGTGAACTAAAAAAAATATTCACTTCAAAGCCCCTTAATCATATTTTGTCAGTCTCATGGAATTTCTTCCTATATACATTTAATATTCAGCAAAGGTTCAAGAGGCCCATTCACAGGTTTCTATTTTACTATGCAGCTACCTCCTCCATGGAACTGTGCTCTACAACTTCCTGACCTCTGGTCACTGTCTCCCCAGTTCACCAAGATTGCTGTGTTTTACTTCAGATTCCCCTTCTATACAATATTCCAGAATATCGTCCAGGCAAAATATTAATGGAAATCACTGATCCCAACTCAAATTATTTCCATTTTTTCAGGGATTATAATTCACATTGGCCTACTGTCCAAGATCTAAAAACTGTTGATTTCTATACTTTGTTCAGTTTTCTAGTGGTTACATTTGGAGGGCAAGTCCACTCACTGTCATTCTATCATGACAAAGAAAAAAAAAAAAGAAAAAAGAAAAAAGGAAATCATGCTAAATATTTTAGAATTTTCTTTCAAAACATCATGTCACTTCCCCTTTCTTTCTATTCCTCATCAACATCGTATGAAGGACTAACAATACTAGAAAAGTTTTAATCCTGATTAAAGACACCTTGTTATTTCATAGGTTTTAATATGATCTCCCCTTTTTTGAAAGCACAGAGAAGGCAAAGACAGGACCTTATGCATTTAACGTAAAATCCTTAAACCATATACTTTAGTATAACCATAGTATACCATATACTATGGAACAGATACTAAAAGATATGCTGATCTTCACAATAGATTATAATTTTTATGCAAAGGCCATCGGCTGTCACCATTGTTAAAGCATCGATTATCGATGCTGACTCAAGTGATACACCTGATCAATCATGCACATCCCTTTTCCATCTTGTGGATTCATACAAAAACCTTTCTGAAGATGTTGTTTCTGAAGGATCAATTCTTTAAAGTTCCATTATACTATGATCTCTTGGCATCCTGACAGCTCAAATTACTCAGGTATCTAAAAATCTTCAGTAGCCACTTGAAAATTGTAGTAAGATCCCTTGATAAAATGCTACTGAATTATCACATTTGTAAAAATTCAAGTGATCATCTACCCATATACCAACAAACACCTCCAAAGAATAATTTAGAAAGATAAACATTTCTAAATTCACATAAAATACCTTGCTTAAAGTGGTTGGTTATAAATTCCTATTTTTTAAATATTTAGCACAATATGTGAAGTACTTTTCCTCTAATATAAAAGTGGGTCATTTGCAAAACATGGGATGTTATAGAAAACATTACTGGTGTATATTTGTGAAATTTTCCTAAAAATGCTAGTGACCATTAAAATAACATCAATAACAAATCTGGGAACTAAATGATACACACTGCTGCTTAAATAGAATTATGCACAGAATGGACAATGATATCTAAGTGTCAGTACACCAAATTTATCAAAATTCATAATCAAAAATAGGAAGAGAAATGCATTCTGCAGTCAATCTTTGTTAAGTAATATTTTTTTAAGAAAGAGACACAGAGTATGCATGCAGAGGGAGAAGGAGTGGAGGGAGAGACGAGATTCTTAAACAGGCTCCATGCCCAGTGAAGAGCCCCAAATAGGGTTTGATCTCACAACCGAGATCATGGACCTGTGCTGAAATCAAGAGTGGGATGCTTAATCAACTGTACCACCTTGCTGCACAACACAGAACTGAGTTGTGGTTGGCTCAAACATTATACCAGTTGATATTGGTTTTCAGCTAAAAAAAAAACTTAACTTTTTAAACAAAGTTCACAAAAAAGAACTGGTATTCAGGTCACCAAGTAATTAAAATGGAGAAAAATAATTTCCTATAACCATTTATTAAGGAAAACCTGTGAGTGCTTAGTACTGAAAGGAACCTATGATACTATATGAGACTTTCAAGCTACACCATCATACAGTATAATAATCACAGCCAATTAAATGAAAATAAAAACTATTGTTATTGCCTAAATTAAATTTTTCTTTTGTTGATGCCATTATCTCTTACTCTAATCTGGGGTTGGCAAATATCAGGTAAATCCAGCCTGCAGATTGTTTCGTATTAGCCAGTAAGGTAAGAAGAGAATTTATACCATTAAAGGTTTGTGAAACAAACAACACAGAAACACAAAGAATATATGAGAGAGACTGCTGGTTTACAATCTAGACCTTAAAGAAAAAGTCTGCAAACTCTTGTTCTAGAGTACTGCTGGACTTAAGATATATCCTGAAAACAAAAGGAAACGCTGAATTCTTTTAATTGAAAATTTGCATCATATGCAAAATTCATTAGAAATAAATATTAGGAATGAAAATCTATAAAAGGTGTTTATAATCCCATTTTCTAAGAGATGAAATGTGAATTCTGAGCTAATGGATAAGGTTAACTTCCTGCATAAGATAACTGGTATTAGGTTGTTATTTCACAGTCTGATGTTGGAAAATTATAATTATTCATTCAAATAGAAAAAAAAATTTGTAGATTTTTCCTTTTACATGATAGACTTTATTAAACGTCTTTATTAATCCAGATCTCTGAAACAAAAAAAAATTATCCATCTTACCATTCACAAGGTCAATGCTACATTTTTTTATTCTTTTTTTTTTTTAAGATTTTATTTATTTATTAGAGAGAGAGAGAGGCAGAGACACAGGCAGAGGGAGAAGCAAGCTCCATACAGAGGGTCCAACGTGGGACTCCATCCCAGGTCTCCAGGATCAGGCCCTGGGCTGAAGGCAGCGCTAAACCACTGAGCCACCGGGGCTGCCCCCATTTTTTTTATTCCTAAAGAATTAACTGCAAATAAAGTTAAACCTTTACATATAACTTCTCCCAAAGTGTTTTTGTTGTTATTGTTAGATCCATCTATGTCTAGAGTAGGACTTACCTAAGTTTGCTTTCCATTTCCTTCAGACTACACCATTTTCCTTGGGCTTTAAAAAATCAGTCATATTTGTGCAAAAATTCAAACTAACCACATGTTCTTAAAATATTTCAATTAGTCACTAGACATAACCAAAGTTGTCACGTCCATTGCTATTTTTAAAATGTTAATTTTAATAGATCTTGTGAGAAAAATTAGAAGACTACTGCACCATGTCACCTCCCTGAAACAGCACAGAAATTACTGATATATACAGTATTTTAAATGGGTTACAAGGTATTGGCAAGAATCACCAACATTAAAACTGGAAATTCAGGACTGTTAGCATCAAAAATATATTAACATCCACAATCTTTAATAAACATTTGACTTAAAGAATCCAGTTTATTGATTTATCTATTTTAACTTTTATATATAACACTGCAACAGCACCTTTTTTTATCCCCAGGGATGAAATATATTTGCTGCATCAACTCTGAATATTTTTAAATTTAAATAAGAGAATTTGAACTAAAAGTAGTATTTCAACAATTATAAGCAAAGGACATAATATTAAGAAAGCTAAACTATTATATTTTTAACTTAGAAAAAAATTGTCAGCTGATTTCAAGAATACAAAAACTCCCATGAATTATTTATATTGATACTGCTATCAAAAGGAATAACAACTATAGAAACTTATGTTTTTTAAGACTTGACAATATAATTGTTTAAGAGTTAAGAGTTTTGTAATAAAAATATTACTCCTGAAGATTCTAGTTAGAATAAACAACAATACATATTTTTATCTAAGAATAAAGTTCTTACATGTGTAATTGTTATCATTTACTCAAAAAGATGGGAGAAATATGGTCATGTTTAATTTGTTATTTTTAGCTAACTAAAAACTTAGAGAAGGAGTTGGTTATAGAAGAGACATAAATTATAGGGCATAATTGATAATATTATGGTTTGAATCTTGAGAAAGAAAATAATGTATGTAACCTGATAAATTTTCATGTCTAAAACAAATAACTGGGGATCAATCAACTTTATTCACTACTTTTTGCTCATGCTGGACCACAAACAGCCTTTATAATATCATCAAAAGTACACAAATCAACAAACAATCATAATGCATTATTTCTTTATTCTGTTTGTTATTGCTGACAGGAATACTGAAAAGTATTTTGGTATAGATCAAGGGTAAGCAACTTTTTTCTACAAGAGTGAGACAGAAAATACTTTAGGCTTTGTGTACTGTTAGTCTCTGAATAAACTGACTTTGCTACTACAACACAAAAGCAATTTAGATATGCATAAAAGGGCATATTTGGGTTCTAATAAGACTTTATTTTCAAATAACAGATGGCTGGTATATTTGGGCGTCAAGCCATAATGTGTTGACCCCTGCTAATGTAATGATAACATCCAGTTTACGAAATAAAATTTATAGACTTGAGTCACTTCTGTAACCCTCCCTGATCCCATTTCTCTAGTATAAACAGCTGCTATAAATTAACCAACTTGAGTCACATTTAAAAAATTTTACCATATACTAATTAATTTCTAAGTAAGATATAGTACTATCTTTATCCATGTGTTAAGCTCTTTTGGTCAATATTATTTTTATAAAATAGCATTTCACTATTGCATAGTACTGCTTGTTAACACCATTCATTTATCTACTCTTTTGTTAGTTTGCACCCAGTTTGTCCTTGGCAAAAACACTATTGCTATAAACATTTATACCTACATCTGCTTGTGTAACAATGCAAAAATTACTTTTTAGGATACATACATACATACGAAATTGTTGAGTCAATCAATGTAACTTACAAATTCAAATTTATAAGATAGTGTGCAATTATATTACAAAGTATTTGCATTAATTTATACACCCGGTAGAAGACTCTACAACCTTAATACATGGATTCTAATAATACATTTTGTATCAATGGGATAGGTTTTAAATATATTTTTAACCAATTGAATAGAAATACACATTTTGTACCATTTACCTGATTAAAAATGAGGTTAAACTTTTATTTTTTTTACAATGTTTATTGGCCATCTGCATTTTCCTCATCTGCAAGTTATCCACTGTTCTATGGAATTATGACTTTCTTACTGATTTGTAGTTTTTTGTGTAAACTTGTAACAACCTTTCAATTATTGGTGTTAGAAGTACATCTTCCCTCAGTCTGTGGGTAAAGTTTTAACTTTTCTTAAAATTCTGGCAAAATACATACAACATAAAAATTTCCACCTGAACCATTTTTTAAGTGCTAGGTATATTCATAATGTTGTGTGAACAACCTCCAGAACTTTTTCATCTTCCAAAACTGAAACCAGTACCATTAAACAATTCCCTGTTTCTCTCATCCCTGGCCACTACCATTCTACTTTCTGTTTATATAAATTTGACTATTCTAGATATTTCCTAAAAAGGGAGTTATACATTTTTATGAATTGTTTGTTTCACCTAGCATAATGTCGAGGGTATATACATACTGTAGCAAGTCAGAATTTTCTTCCTTTTTAAGACTGAATAATATTCCATTGTATATGTATATACCACATATTGTTTATTCATTTATCTGTATGTGGTCACTTGGGGTGCTTCTACCCTTTGGATATTTTGAACAATGCCACCATGAACATGAGTCGATAAATATACCTTTGAGATTTACTTTCACTTCTTTTAGATATATACCCAGAAGCAGAATTGCTGATTCATTTGATAATTCTATTTCCAATTTTTTGAGGGATCACCACACTGTTTCCATACTGGCTATACAATTTTACATTCTCACCAAGACTGTGCAAGATTTCCAATTTTTCCACATTCTTGCCAACGTGTTATTTTCTGGGTTTTTGATAGTAGCTATCTTAAGGGGTGTGAAGTGATTGATACCTTGTGGCTTTAAAATGCCCATTTTAAAATTATTTTTTTTGGTCGAAATGTACAAGTTCTTGATATATTCTTGCTAGGAACCCTTCAATTGATATGGTTTGCAAATATTTTCTCCGAATTGGTTAGCTGCCTTTTTACACTGTTGACTGTGCCTTTTGATGTACAGATTTTAATTTTGATGAAGTCCAATTTATCTATTTTTACTTTTGTTCCCTGTGCTTGTGGTATCATATCCAAGAAACCATCGCCAAATCCAATGATACGGAGTTTTACCTCTATGTTTGCTTCTAAAAATTTGATAGTTTTAGGACTTACATGTAGGTCTTTGATCTATTTTGAGTTAATTTTGCACAAGGTGTAAGGCTAAGGGCTTACATTCACATACGGACATCAAGTTTTCACAACATAATTTCTTGACAATATTGTACTTTTCCCCCATTGAAAGGTCCTGGAATCCACGTTGAAAATTATTTTATCATGTATGTAAGGTTCATTTCTGGGCCAGAGATTCTGTCCCATTGGTCTTTATGTCTATGTTTATGCCAGTACCATACCATTTGTTTACTGTAGGTTTGTAGTAAGTTTTGAAATCAGGAAGTAGGAGATGTGGGCTGTCTAATTATTTGTTTCTTCTCTCACCAGTGTTTTGTAGTTTACAGTGTACAAGTCTTTTTTAGGTCCTTGGCTAAGTGCAACTGATTTTGGAGTGTTGATTTTCTATCCTCAACCACTGATGAATTCATTAACAGGTATTTTGTAGAATGCTGAGGGTTTTCTACTGATAAGATTATGTCACATACAAAGACAATTTCGCTTTTTCCTTTCCAATTTTGATGTCTTTTATCTTTTTTTAAAACTTAATTACTCTCACTAGGACTTCCAGTGTTATATTGAATAGAAGTAGTAAAGTGGGCATCCTTATTTCATTCCTACTAATCTTAAAGTAAAAGCTTTTAATTTTTTGCCATTAAACAGGTTAGCTGCGAGTTGTTCATATATGGTCTTTATTATGTTGAGTTAGTGTCCTTCTGTTCCCAGTTTGTTTTTATCATGAAAGTGTGCTGAATTTGTTCAGTGCTTTTTCTGCATCAATTTAAATGATACTAAGTTTTTTCCCCTTCATTCTGTTAGTGTGGTGTCTTACATTTATCAATTTTCCTAGGTGAATAATTCTTGAATTCTAGGAATAGACCCCTCTTGGTCATATGTATAATCCTTTTTAATATACTGCAGGCCTCATAAGAAGTCTGAATGTATTCACATCAACTTTTTAGAAAACTTTGAGAACTGGTTGTATTTTTAAACATCTGGAATCATGTACCAGTGAAGCCATCTGGTTCTAGGCTTTTCTTTGTTGGGAGACTTTTGATTACTGATTTAATCTTACTCATATTCGGACTGTTCTGATTTTCTATTTCCTTGTGATTCAGTATGTGTAAACTGTGTGTTTCTAACAACTTATCCACTTCATCTAGGTTATCAAATTTGTTGACATACAATTGTTCATAGTATTCTCTTATCCTTAAGTTAGTAACACAGAATGTTCTTTTTCAACTCATTTTAGTTAAACCTTCTTTTGATCTTGGTTAATCTAACTAAAGGTCTGTCAATTTTGTTGATCTTTATGAGGAATTAACTCTTAGTTTTGTCAATTTTCTCTATTATTTTTCCATTTTCTATTTTGTCTCTGCTCTAATCTTTATTATTTCCTTTCTTTCTGTCAGCTTGTGGTTTAGTTTGCTCTTCTTTTAACTAGTTTTTTAAGGTGAAAAGTTAGGTCATTGATTTGAGATCTCTTTTAAATGTAAACTTTTTAACTACAGATTTCCTTATGAGCTCTGCTTTTGGACATATCATGCTTTTGGTATGTCATGTTGCACTCTTCATTTGTCTCAAGAGCTTTTCTAATTTCTTCTTTGCCATCATGGTTATATAGGGTGTGTTGTTCAATTTCCAACAAGTTTGTGGATTTGCCAATTTTCTTTCTGTTACTGATTTCTAGTTTTATTTCACTGTGATCAGAAATGATACTTTCTATGACTTCAGTCATTTTAAATATATCAATACTTGTTTTTTGGTTTAATCTACAGTCTATCCTAGAAAATGTGTCATGCGTACTTGAGAAAAATATTCTATTGCTGTGGGTAGCATTCTGTACATGTTTGTTAGGTCTAATTGCTCTGTAAGTATTGTTCAAGTCATCTGTTTCCTTACTGACTTTCTGTCTGGCTCTTCTACCCATAACTGAAAGTAAGGTACTAAAATATCCTACTAATATTGTAGACCCAGGCAGCCCAGGTGGCTCAGTGGTTTAATGCTACCTTCAGCCCAGGGTGTGATCCTGGAGTCCCGGAATCGAGTAGAGTGTCGGGCTCCCTGTATGGAGCCTGCTTCTCCCTCTGCTTATGTCTCTGCCTCTGTGCGTCTATCATGAATAAATAAAAAAAATCTTAAAAAAATATATTGTAGACCCTCCTTACTTCTTGATTCAACTGTCAATTTCCAAATGATAAGTTCAGAAACTCTGATGTCTGTCACATTAAAAACTTATAATTGTTTCATGTTTTTAGTAAATTGACCCTTTTATCCTTACGTATTATCCGTCTTTGTCTCGTATAACAGTTTTTCAGTTAAAAGTCTAGTTTGTCTTATACGTGTATTCATTTCTGCTCTGTTTTGGTTATTATTTGCATGGAATATCTTTCTTCTAAACTTTCTTTTTTTTGTTGTTTTTTTAAGATTTTATTTATTTATTTATTCATGAGAGAGAGAGAGAGGGAGAGAGAGAAAGAGAGAGGCAGAGACACAGGCAGAGGGAGAAGCAGGCTCCATGCAGGGAGCCCAATGTGGGACTCAATCCCAGGACTCCAGGATCAAGCCCTGGGTCGAGGGAAGGTGCTAAACCACTGAGCCACCCAGGGATCCCCTATCCTTTTGTTTTCTATCTACATGTGTGTTTAGATTTAAAGTGGATCTCTTATAGACAGAACTTAATTGAATTCCATTTTCCTTTGTAATTCATTCAGCCAATTTACATCTAAGGACCTAAGGATTGGAGCATTTAATACACGTAATGTTTTAAGTGATTACTAATAGGGAAGAACTTACCATAGCCATTTTGTGAACTGTGCTTCGTTTTTTTTTTTTTTTAAACATTTTGTTCCCTTATTTGCTCCCTTACTGCCTTTCTTTGCATTTAATTTTTTAAATGATGTGCTTTGATTCCCTTTTAATTTCTTCTGCATAAGTTCTATAGATATTTTCTTTGTAGTTATAGGGATTACATAAAACATCTTAAAGTTATAACTATCTGGTTTATTTTTTTATTTTTTATTTTTTAAAATAGTTCTTTAAAGATTTTATTTATTTATTCATAGACACACACACACAGAGAGAGAGAGAGAGAGAGAAGCAGAGACACAGGCAGAGGGAGAAGCAGGCATCATACAGAGAGCCTGACATGGGACTTGATCCAGGGTCCCCAGGATCACACCCTGGGCTGCAGGTGGTGCGAAACCGCTGCACCACCGGGGCTGCCCAACTATCTGTTTTAAATGGAATAACTTTAATCGCATACAAAAACTCCACTCCTTTACATCACTGCCACTCTCCCCCATGATTTGTTGTCACAAATTATATCTTTATATTCTTGTGTACCCATTAGCAAGGATTTATATTTGTATGATTTTGTCTTTCAAATTCTACAAAAGAGTTGAAAGTGGAGTTATGAACCAAAATTATAACAAGTTTTTCTATTTGTCCATATATTTACCTTTATTGCAAAACTTTACATTTTCTTGAGTCTTCAAGTTATTGTCTAGCATCCTTTTGTTTTAAGTGGAAGGGCTGTCTTTACCATTTCTTCTCGATTAGGTTTAGTGATAATGAACTCTGTTTTTATTTGGAAATTCTTTCTCCTCCAGTTTTGAAGACATTTGTGCTACATACAGCATTCTTGATTAATGATATCTTAAAATATATATATAGTACCCTACTGTTTTCTAGTGTAGAAGGTTATTGCTGAAAAATTTGCCAACAATCTTAGAGAAGCTTCCCTGTATGTGACAAGTGACTTTTCTCTCATTGCTTTCAAGATTTTCTCTTTGTCTTTCCTTGGTTGGATTATAATGTATCTTGGGGGGTGTGTGTGTGTGTATTCATGAAATTGTATTTTCAGTCATTATTTCCTCAAATACATTCTTTGCTCCTTTCTGTCCTCTCCTTCTGGGACTGCCATAATGCCTATATTGGTCTGTCTATTGATGTACCAGAAGTACCTTAGGTTCTGGTCATTTGTCTCATTCTTTTCTATTTTTGCTTAATTTCAAATGACCTGTCTTCAAGTTCACTGACTCTTTCACTTGTCTCATCAGGTCTGTTCTTGAACCCCTGCAGTGAATTTTTCAATTGAGATATTGCATAGAGCCCCCAAATTTGTTTGATTCTTTTAAAATATCTCTTTGCTGATATTCTCCTTTTGTTAACAAAATATTTTCATGATTTTGTTGTCAGTCTGTGTTTTCTTTTAGTTCATTAAACATATTTGAGTAAACTAAAAAAAAATCCTTTACATATAAATCAGAGAACTGCATTTCTTAGGGATCAGTTTTTGGAAACTTATTTCTTCATTTGAAAGGGCCATGTTTCACTGTTCTTTGCAAAACTTGTGAACTTTTGTTGAAATCTGGCCATTTGATAAAAATCACTTCCTCCAATCTTTATGAACTGCCTTTGTTAAGGGAAGATCTCCACTAACCAGCTGGCTTAAAGTCTCAAAGGTTCCTCTCAAAACTTTACCCATAATCTCATGCACCATACACAATTGCATACCTCCTGCACCAATAACATGCCACACTGCCTACCTACCACTGCTTTTAGTAGCCTTTAAACTATTATTGAAATCATGCGACCAATTTCCACCAGTGCTTTGAGACAGGCAAGACAGAAATCAGTTTTTTTGTGCAACCACTAGATAATCTAGAATGCTGTTTTCTAGTCATTCCAAGGGAAGAAATGGGAATTCAGTGATGTCCTCCTGGGAAGGAGCTGGCACAAAGACAAGCAAAATTCCATGGGATTTCTAACTTTTGGAGTATTTACTTGGTAGCTGCAGCTTCTTGCCAGGTTCCTGCAGTTTTAATCAAGCTCTTTTAGTCTGTATATTGTTGTTTATTCAGTGTTTCTATAGGGAAGTGAGGGTCGGAAGCTTTCGGGTTCATCATCTTGCTGATGTCACTCTCCATCTTTTCACATTTTTATGGTATCTTTTGATAAATCAAAGTAATTTTCAGATGGTCAAATTTATCAACCTCTAAATTTTATAGGCTTTTTTGGGGGGTCTAGTTAAAGAAAAATTTAGACTGTTGCAATACAGATATTGTCCTGTATTTTCCTCTATAGGATTTGAAGTTTTGCTTTTTCAACCATCTTAGTATGATTTTTTGTGTATTTAGTGAGGAAGGGATTCAATTATTTTAATTAACAAAAAGGTTTCCAATTGGTCTAGCTGCATTTATTGCATTTATTCATCTCTTTTTGCAATGACAGCTCTGTCACAACCCTGTCCCTCTGAGTTAGGATCTGGTTTTGGATATTTATTCTGATACAGATAAAGTTTGCTCATCTTCAAAATTATCTTGGTTATTTTCAACCCTTCATTCAACTATAGAAATTTAAGAGGAAAAAACTCATCAAATTCCATGAAAATAATTTGAGATTTTTTGAAAACGAGTTTTTATTGAAAGTCATGGATTATCATGGACAGAAATTACTTCTTTTTGATATAATCTTCCTACCATGAACATGATATAGTTCATCATTACTTGTATCTTTAACGTCATTAGAAGTTTCTATAACTTTCTTCTTAGAGAACATTAAAATACTTCTATAAAATATAACACAGATAAATAAAAAAGCATAAAACAGGTTAACGAGTTATTTTAAAATTAATACTCTTAAAACCTCTATATAGCTGAAGAAACAGACTTTTGCCAAATATTCTAGAAGCTCTCCTTGTGTCTTGTGGTATTCTCTGTACTTTTAACAAACCATTATCTAATTTTTATGATAATCCCTTTGTTTTTTTTTAAGTTTGTCACCCAATGATAGAGTTCTATCTATAAACTTCTCAATTTTACTTATTTTTTAAGACATCGTTTAATGCTCTTTTGAGCTACAGTCCTCCCATCTCTTCTTTTCCTCTATAAATTATTTTTAAAAAACCAAGACATTTGTACTGCAGAATTTCCACCAGTGTTAATTTTGATTACAGAATTCTTATGGCACAGATTAACATGTAGGATATATAGATTCATTAAGAGTCAGCTTTAACAATTAATTAATTAGTTAGTTTGACAATTAGTCTTGATGTATGATAGTGTTTTCTCCATCTGGTTGTCTGTCTCTCCCTTTGTTATGTTAGCAACAACTGATGTTATGATCTATTAATTCTTGATGCTAAATGTTAATGATCTAACCGAAATATCATCACTTATCAGATACATTTATATTTCAATAAAAAGAAGACTTCCTTCATTAATGATTTGATAACATAAGTGATATAACTTACAAAGGAATAACAGGACATATTTTTCCCTTTATTGATCAGTTTTCAAAATAATGAGTTGATTATCTTCTAAAGTCAACCAAGTCATTTTAAAAATCATTCTTATTACTTACAGATTTAAACGCATCCATGCATTTTGATGTCTTGCAGCAATTATACTTACTGATACTCAAAATATCCTATCTTTGGTCAATAAGAGTGTCTTCAAGTTAGATCCTGAGTCTTTCTAACAGTGTTTGTTTGGTATCTTCCTTAGTTTTGTATCACCAAATGTTGCAGGCAATCATGAACATTTACTGGTCTAGCCTTGACATCACACATTTCTCCAAGAAACTGGTTTCTTTGAGTGGCAAATGATATTTCAAGACTACAACTTGGACTCCAGATAAACACGCTGCTACTAAATTGGTCAATGTTCCTAGGCAAAACAGTACACAGGACTAGAGTACATATGTGAGTATGAGTGTGTGTGTATGCACACATAATCAACTTTTATAATGTCCTATTCAAATTCAAAACTAAAGGCTTTTGCTTAAGCTGTATTTTTATCTGAAGTTCCTTTAATAAGAATCCTGATTCTCAAGATAAAATAATTAGAATATCAATAATTACTAACTGCTTTATATGACCTTATGCAAGTTTTATAAAAATATCAATAATGCCACTACCTATATAAGTATTGTCCTCCTACTTTTTTCAGTTTCCAGAGCACACAGACATTATATATTATATTCTTTCCCATATAACTAAATGGTTAATTCTCCATAATACGTGTATATTTGATGTTTATCATTGAGTCCTTATGTTTACACTCTGCAGTCACTTTGGTTGCTTATACTACAGTAGATTCCTCAGTAGAGTTTCAAAGAAATAATATTCTCTGAATTCTTGCAATTTAACAGTTTATTGGCAATCTCTATACATGAAACTCGGTTTGGCTGTCATTTTCATTCCTTGAATATCTTAAATATCCTACTCTATTTTCTTCTGGTAGAAAATATGTCTTTCAAGAAAGTATGATGACAATTTGATTTTCTTTCCCTTGTAAGTTAGTTTGCATTTTTATCTAGATGCCGTAAATGGTTTCTCTTTTCCTTTAAAGTTCATTAATTTTATTAGACTATGTCTCAGTGTTGGTTGCCTGAGTAATTTTCTCAGATATTCAGTGTGTTTTTAAATATATGTTTTAATAATCTCTCTCTCTCTCTCTTTTTTTTTTTTTTTCCAAATTCCAGAGTTTCCTGGATCCCATTATTTTGGAGTTCTTTTCTTTGGTTTTGCTCTTGGGAAACTTACATATATGTTTAATACTCTAAATTCTTCATTTTACACTCATCTTTTCTAGTCTCTTTATTCATTTCTTTAAGTTTATAATTTCTTTTTTATCTTATATTTCTCCTACAATTTTATCTGCTGAGTATATATGAGTTGAGTATATATGCCTCTTTATTTCTTCTAATTTAGTTTTTTTTTTAAGATTTTATTTATTTATTCATGAGAGACACAGAGAGAAAGGCAGAGACATAGGCAGAGGGAGAAGCAAGTTTCATGCAGAAAGCCCGATGCAGGACTCGATTCTGGGACTCCAGGATCATGCCCTGAGCCAAAGGCAGGCACTGAGCCACCCAGGCATCTCTTAGTTTTCATTTCTAAAATTATTTTTCTCATTATTTACTTTTTTAAGTTTCATCACCGCATTTGTGAGATTCTCTAAATTCTGATATAAATTTTTCTTTCATATCCTGTTATCTTTTCTAATGTATTTTAGCTCATTTAAATACTTTTCATCCCTTTTCTGGCCTGCATTTCTGGTCTGAAAGAGTATATTCTATTTATTCTCATTTTTCTTTCTGTAATATGTGGGGTTATGTCCTTTTTGTTACTATTTTATGTGAAATGAACTTACTCATACATTTAGGACAACTCTTTTCCCTCTTTTGTTTGTTTTCATGTAATGTCCAAAAATATGGCAGCCTACTTTCTGAGAACTATCAGCTCTGATTGTCCTCAACCCAGTTTTATGTGAACTTTCCCTCTGTGTCTCTTGCCCCTCTATTGCTTATTTTGGATTCTATTCATAGTAGTTTCTTCTCAATGTGGGGCTTCGTCTTGGGAGAACACTAGTTGGTTAATCACTCATGGGGCCTACATGGCTCAGAAACTTTCAGCCTTAAAATGGAACCCTTGGATTTATCTATTATAGTATATAAAAGCCCTCTCTTCTCTAGCTGAGCTGCTGTTCTCAAATTGGCCCTCTGGGTTTTCCAATGAGTATTTGTAGACCAGTTTCTTCAGAGGCCATCTTGTTTCCCCAACACTTTCCCCCTTTCCTCTGCTGATCCATATGTTATCTTGCAACTGCTGCATCTCAACCCAGTCATATTTTGGAGTATCAATGGGATACCTTATCACCTAGTTTTGCTGTAACTGTTCATTCATTGTTGCTATAGTTATTGTTTCAACATCTATTGTTCTGTTTTTCAAGGAGGAATTCAAGGTTACTTAAAAAGTATGCCCCTCATTACCATCTCTACTCAATCTGTCATATCCTTCTTTTTGTATTATTGCCATTTAAAAATAACTTCTGAAAATATATTTCAATCTATAACTTTTGAGTTAAAATAAATATTTGCAAGCTTTTCTAATTATGTGGCCATATTGTTACCATGAGTGATCCAAGGATGAACTGAGCTTCTTGCTTAGGGTCTTTCTATTTATAATAACATTTCAATGATGTTTTCTTTTGGTTGAGTGGAAATTCCATGCTATTAAAAAAATGCTAGTCTTGGAAACTTAAATATTCTTCAGTAGTATATGACTTTAATAAAACATTTATTAATGTCACCAAAAGTATAACAGACACTTTAGTATAACAGTTCTTGCACTGCTGTTATACTAAACATCTGTTTCTAAGATGTTTCTAAGATGTTTCAACTTATATACACAGCTTCCAAAAGAGGCGGCCTATATATTACATCCAGTTTCACCCTTCCCACCCACCCCAATCTTGGCTGATTGTAACAGACATAGACACCAAATCCAAGGCTGAGCCACTGAGATCCTCCCTTGATATATAATAGTGGCTATAGGTAAACTGATGACAAATATTTACATTAAAAGAACACTTGGAGTCAGGGTTGTATACTATACTTGGCTATGCTCCAATGATTAAGAAAGTGAAGTTAGGGAAAGAAGTGAAGAAACTGAGTTGATACACAGAAAGAGGCAAAGGTCTAGCTTTGCTGTAATGTTGCCTTGAGAGTCAAGGGAGTAGCCTTGATACAGTCTCTCTTCTCCCGTTTCAAGGTTGCCTGACTTCTACCTGCTTTTCATTTCCTCTCTTTGGATACTATAAGACTTTCTGCTGTATCCTCATCGTAATTGTTGCCTTTAATACTCTTGTGAGTTCTCCTCTCAATCAAATATAAATAATGCTCACAGAATACAAACAGTGATTTCTCAGGGCCACTCTGCTATGGTGGAATAAGACAGAGTACAGAACATTTGGCAAACACACACACAAACACACACACACACACACACACACACACATAACATTAGGCTAACACATACACACACTCTCACACCTCTAAACATTTTCTCTTCTAATTAACTTAGGTGACTACTCCTTCTTTGTTACTAATGATAACTCTAGGCTCTTAGGACTCTTGAATAAAAATTAGCTAGATCTAATCTGCTTCCTGACAGCCTCTAATTGACGTTATGCTACTTCTTTAAATCTGAACTCTAAAAGAAGCCCTACAATTCCTCTGAAGTACATCTTCCATTGCTGCAGCAAAACAAATTAATATAACCACTGGACCAAAGGTTGTTTTGCCATCCTGGGCTGGTGGACTTTGATACTTGCATATATATCTAATCTAATTTTTATCCATTAGTTTGCAAATTTAAAAGCTAGAATTTTCTCTGAGAAAGTTCACTAAGCTCCAAATAACTACGGTCTCCAAAAATTCTTAATTATTGCCAAGAGAAACATGGCAATGGTTTTATACACTAAAAGGTATATAACAATAGCTACCATCAATGAGTTACCTTAAAAGGTATAACTATATTGAGTATCCTATATTGAATGCAATAATAATTTAACAAAGACTAATAAAAAGTAATGAACAAATTAAGAAAATGAAATACTATTTTAGCTTGTATTTTAAAGGATATAGACTTTACAAAGTATCAATGATTATTTTATAAAAAACTACATGAATACAAGTGTAAATTAAAAACAAATGAATGTAAAACAACAAAAAAGATGCAATTCAAATACATTTTATGATTATTTGAAATTAAGAATAATTGCCTTCACTTTTCATAGGACATTAAAATATATTCAGTTATCTAAATCCAGCTTTGTTCTTACCACTTAGATATACATAATAAAGTCAAAAGTAAAAAAAAAAACAAAAAAAAAAAATAAAGTCAAAAGTAATGGGATTTATTCATCATAAATACTATATTTAAGTATTCAATGGCTAGCATAAAGTTATTTTTATCATGTAAATCTGAGTCCTTTGTAATAGTTTGACAGTTTTTCTTCTCAGGGTAGAGGAACAGTGTTTCAAATGAGAGAAAGGAGGGAAATGGAGAAGAGAGAAAAAGAATGATCAAGAGTACACATTCAAGAATAAGAATATGAAGGACATGTATTTCCAGAGGCTGGGGGGCAGAAAGCAAGAAGAGAACGTGGATGACTGATCGATACTGGGAATTCTTAACCACAGAACACATTTTACATGTCTTACCATCTTATTTTCAAAACTTACCTTTACCAAAAATATTAGTAACAAAAATATTATTCTAGACAAGTATAAGGAAAAAATAACTGAATATTACATACCAAATTAAGCTAGGCAATATAATATAAACAATAGGATACTTCCTATTTATAAGTAAATAATTTTGTTAAAATTGTATAAATAAAATGGCACAGGAAGACAGCGGGGAAGATATTAATTAGACTTAAGAAATCTGAAGAGGAATTACAAGGATGAGAATAATTTGGGGGAGGGAAAAAGGAAAAAGATCTAATGTAGAAGAGTTGTGCAAAAACAAGGAAATGTGATAATGTGTAACTTGTTTCCATGTTTAATTAATGTCTTCTATATAAAAGGATGGAGACCAGTTGAGTGTGAAAAGTTATAACTAAATTCTGAGGGATACAGAATGTTGTTCTGTTATACAGCAGATGTTTCTAGATTTTTGGATTGTATTGATTAGCAGATATTTGAAGGATATATCATAAGTGTGTTAACTATTTAAAAAATATAACTCAAAATCTAAAATTCTATAATTTGCTATCATCATTTTATTAAGGACAATACTTTTAACACAAAAAAGGATATGAACATTACACCCACATAGTTGTAAAAATGGAATACATTAAACTCTTTGGAAGCAGAAAAGTGAACTTTCAATATATAACTTGTTCGAGTGTTTCATCTTCTGCATGGTCACTTTTTAAAAAAATCTAAGAGGTGTGTTCTTAATACTCTTTCAATTCAATTCTGAATATATAAGGTCAACTTAGGGAAGCCCAAGAAAAACCGCTCTCAATTACCTATGCAGCCTTTTCTCTTACCTTCTCTCTGCAGTGCTGGGAAGGCATAAGAAAGGGGCCAGATTCTAATCATGAAAAATTCTGGAAAGGGGCTAGCTACTATGTGGGGTCTTGCCTGATTAATACAGGGCAGTTACAAATTATCTGACAGTAATGCCTTAGAGCTTAAAATTGTCACAAACCATCACTGAGGAACCAGGAATGTAAGTCTTATAACTTAAAATAATTCCTCCTTTGCTTTGGCTGCTGGAAAACTTAGTGCTGATTTGTGTCCCAGTTTTAATAACACTACAAGGATCCATTACCAACATTTATAAATTTATTCTGTTTATTTTAGCATGTCTTGAACCACTATTTATATATTTCTTGTATAAATTTGTCAAATCATTTAAGGAAAAATATATATAAATACATAAAAAAGACTTCAGTGAATGAGGAAACATTTAAGATTTGTTTTTTCAATAAATTTTATTAATTTTTTTCTTATTGTTAAGTCACACATGGGGTCATCACACTAAATATTCTTGTAGTCTAGAGTACTTTCCTAGTACGTGGTATGACTCACCTGTAAGTCTTTGCTCAAATGTAATTTTTAGCGTTGGTCTCTTTAAAAGTCTATAGTGTGTTAGAAGATGATAAATGCTGTTAAAGGATAAATCCAACACAGGGGTTTGGGATAATAAAAATGGCAGGCTACACTTTTAAAGACGGTGACTTTCTAAATAAACTGCAACCTGATCCTGCCATTTTGTTATATTTATTATTAAGCTCTACAAATCAGGGATTTTTTTTAAAATTAAGGTTTTGTTTTGTTTCGTTTGAACTAAGTTGACACAAGTGTCACATTAGTTTCAGGTGTACAGCATAGTGATTGGACCACTTTATACGTTATGCTAAGCTCATCACAAATGTAGCTTCCATCTGTCACTGTACAATACTATTATTATATTCACTATATTCCCTATGCTGTAACCTTTCATCCCCATGACTTATTCATTCCATAATTAGAAGCCTGTGTCTGCCACTCCCCTTTGCCCATTTTGCCCTTCCCCCATTCCTGTCTCCTCTAGCCACCACCAGTTTATTCTCTGCATTTATGGGTCTATTTCTGCTTTCGTTTTTTCATTTATTTTCTTTTTTAGATTCCACGTTTTTGTCTATTATATAATAATATATTCCAAGTACTTTAAAAAAATGCTTGGCCTAGAACAAGAACTCAGTGGGGTTTCTTTGTTTTGTTTTTTAATGAATAGCTCACCTGTGTGTCACTGTTCTAAGAGCTTTGTATACATTATGTAATTTAATCCTCATAAGAACTCTGGGAGGGAGGTGCTATCACTGACTTTATTTTATAGAAAGAACATAAGTTACAAAATCGCTAAGTAATTCACAAAGGTCATAGAGCTAAGAAAGTAGTAGAACAAGGATTTAAACCCAGTCAGGTCAGTAACTATTACTCATTCCTAACAAATTGTGCAAAAGCACTTGAGACAAAGAACAGTCATAGGCAAACGACAATAAATAGAAAGTGAAAAGCAAAAATATATATGTAAAGCTGCTAAATCCAAGGAATAGTATTTAAAGCCATTATTTACTCACAGGATCTACTAGATACTGATTACCCCTTTATGAAGCTTTTGAATATTTATAAAATAAACTTTTTAAAGAAATAAAGCTTCAGACAACCATTTGTTAAAAGCTGCTCTCTTAATACTGGTGCATTAATTAACTCTTCACAATAATTAATCTGCTTTTCCACCTCACTCCATTTAAGCTGCTGTTGAGTAAAAGACAATAGCTTCATCAATTCCAAGTTAAGTATGTCTTCACATTTTCTCAGTTAAGAATTCTCCTATTACAAATGTTATATGAATAAGAAGTCATTTACAGAAGCATGGCTCTTAGAGTTAGAAGGAAATTTTAGAGGGTATTGCTTAGTAAACACACCATCCTGGTGAAGGATGTACCACGGCCCTCTAAGACTAGGATTATAAGAGCCATAGTCTCCCAGTCCAACACTTTTTCAAAGGTCTCCACTCTGTTATTAGCACTGACTGTGAAAACATGATATTTTTAAAAATGAGTACGAAGAAAGCATGTATGAATATCTTAACAGAATTTGTGGAAGCAAGATCTTTATATTCTTTTGGTAATAAATATTCCTCCAGAAGTACAAATTATCATGAGTAATAGATACATTATAGGAAACTAAAATAATTAGAATATAGAGAGAAATCATACCTTCTATCAATAGCTCTTGTCCATGACTGCCAAGAAGTGTACGAGATAGGAATGGGGCAAAGTCTACAAAAATTTCACGAAGTAGAGGAGCAACTTTTTCTAAAGCTCTTTCAAGTTTTGCAGTGATGCTGTTGAAATTAAGACATAAAGACTAGTAAATATAATTCAATATAAAACGTCAAATTATTACTTCTAAATTAAAATCTTGAAAGAATCATAGAAGTATGTATCTAACACATGGAATAGTAACTGCTTCAGTAGAAGGGACACACTGTACAGTTTCACATCACTCATAAGGCTGCTCTAAAGACTGTAGCTAACATAGAATGACCAGGGATGCCTGAGTGGCTCAGTTGATTAAGCCTTGTACTCAAGGTTTAGGCTCAGGTCATGACCTCAGGGTTGTGAGATCCAGCCCCAGGCAGGCTCTACACTCAGCAGGGAGTCTGCTTGAGATTCCTTATCTCCTTCTTCCTCTGCCCCTCCTCATCATGCTCTCTCGTTGGTTCTCTTTCTCTCTCAAATAAATAAATAAATAAATCCTCTGAAAAAGGTAGAATGACTGTTCTGTGAAATGAAATTGGGATTCCATGAACTGCAAGGGACACAAACTCTGCTCCTAGCTCTATGTCTTCCGTGACTATCCTATCCATCAAAGAAAACTATTTTAAACACTTACTACATAGATCACTGTGTCAGTTACAAAGAATTAACCTTTGTTCTCTAGGGTTGCCTAAAAATTCCATGAAAAGCTGGACAAATAAGGGAATAACTAGAATTCACTGTAATACAATGAAATTGCTCTGCTCAAGGAGGTATCTTCATTTCAAAAGCCCATTTACAATTATTTACCGATTCTTGCATTATTATTTGTATTACTTCACTGTTAAATTTTAAGTTATATGGCCTCAAGGAAGCACTATTTGACATTCTTGAAAATATTTCAAGTAGTATACATAAACAGGGGTAAAGAAAAAAATTCTTCTCAAGCAAATAAATGATCTGGTAATATCTATCTCTTAGAAATAAGTGCTTTGAAGTAAGACTGCTTTGACTGGAATGCTGGTTCTCTCTTATGCTACCTAGGTGAGCTGGGGCATTAGGCTTCCTTTGCATACAAGATGAAAATGACCATAGTACCTGCTGGTGAGGATTAAATGAGCTAAGGCATATAAAGTTGCATAGAAAAGTAACTGGCACACAGTGAGAGATCAATAATGGTAGCTCTTATAATAGCTTTTTTGAATAAAACTAAATTTACTCTTACAGAATGTGGCTCTGATAAAAAAAGGAATACAATAATTTGTTAGAGGAACACACATTGTTCTACATGGAAGATATGTAAAGTAAAAATTCAACAATGCTTCAAAATAATAAAAGTTCTGCCACAAAGCTAAGTAACATTTTGCTATATGTGAGGAGAACATAAGTGACAAAAAGGTTATTAATTATAGAAATAATGTTCAACTTATTGCTAACATTTAAAACTAAAGTATTGCATTGTTAAGTGACTAAACAGGGATAAGGGAATAATCTAGGATACATTCTTTCATAACTTGGAAATAGTGTAATCTGAATCATGTGTATACTGAAAGCCTCACCACTAGCACTTCTATCTGACTTTGTCTCCTCTTATCTAGGTCAACAGCTTCAAAGCAAGAACCCAGAGAGGAAACTGGTATGAGTGCTTCCAGGAATATTAAAGAGAATATTCTGGAGGAATAACTTTAGGCAAAAAAAAGGGACCTGGGTGGGGCTTTGAGGACTTGCTAAAGATAAACAGAACTCTCAATATTCTCCCTTACTCTTGTTGTTCCTGAACAAACACCTTCGTTAACCAATGGTTCTCAAATTTTAGTGTAGATCAGAATCACCTGTGATGCTGTTTAATCAGAGATTCCTAGAATTTCATCCCCATAACTTCTGATTCAGCAGGTCTGGATGTACTGAGAGAATTCACACTTCTAACAAAGTCTCAGGTGGTTTGCTACAGCTGATCCAAGAAACACTGTTTTAAGGAGAGGATTTACTACTAGTAAATTGTAAAACAGCAAGGTGAATGCTACCTGAAGTCATAAAATAATCGTAAGTTATCTCTGACTTTTAGTGTATAGAGATAGAATTCCTTTTTTATATCTATTAATTATTTAATTCATTCTAATTTCCAGGATCATGTCCCATAACTTCCCAGCTAAAGTAATCCCCTCCTCTGAGGAAAGAGGAGTAAGAATGTTAAGAGCAAATCTATGAAGAAGAGAAAAGTCTGGATGTTATTGTTTTGTTTCTGTACTTGAATTCTGAGTGAAGCATGAATATTTTATTTAAGATTAATCAATGAAAGTGAAATTATTTTAGAAAAATTTTAGATGTATAAAGGTTCACATCACAGTTATGCTACTGTAATATACTATTACCTAATTAAACTTAGGTATATTTTCCCCTAGTTTATGACTTTTTCCCATAATTTATGGGTTTCCGTATGATTTAGAAGCTTCAGAATTGCAAAAATACTATTCCCGTTAACTTACATATCAAACAGAAACTTTACTTAATTTAAGCAACCAATTACATAACTGTGGTATATATGTATTAATTACCTTGACTTGAACTAAGGGATAAAAACAGATATTTCTCAATGAGTGACTCTCTAAAGTAGTATTTTAATAAGCAACTATTTTCTTATAAAACAACAGAATATTAAATAATGCTCTTACATATCATTCTATAACCATAATTTTAATTTTCTAATGGGGAACAATGTAACTTTTTGCCCAGCAAGAGATCAAAGGTTTTAAGTACAGAAAAATCATCATTGAATAATACTGCCAGATTTCTTTATCAAACAATAGCCTATTCTAAGTGGAAGAGTTTCATTATCACTTTACAGTGAAGAAAATGGACAGGTTTTGTTGTTGTCGTTGGTATTTATAGATTCCTCACAATGTATTTTAAAGGATAAAGTATGTGATCTTCATCTTTACACAATTTAAATTCTCAAAGAACATGATACAAACATAGATCTCAGCTTTATACCCTCCCCTATCACCAATTAAAAACAAACAAACAAACAAACAAAAAATCCTGCCTATATTCTTTCAATTCTCATCTGAGAGAAGTACAAAATGTAAAACTTTTCCCAAAGCATATATGAAAAATTTATCTGACAAGATGTAAAAAAATAAAACATTTTAACACAAGAGAACTCCTTGGTCTTATTTCCTATAAAAATAAAAGAATTATCCTCTTCATTTTGAATCTAATTTTTTTTAATAGCACATGTAAAAATGACCAGAAAACACTTTTTTTGGCAAATTATTTTGCAAGAAAATTAGCATATTCTACTTGATTAGGAAAAATATTAAGTAATAATTTTTCAGTTTTATTTGAAAACTTATTTTCATTTACTCAAAAAACATTCATTCAGTTTAAGACATTTTATACACAGAAATAATATGAAGGTGCACTAGATGGGGAATTTACCCTACATAGTCTTAAGTGAGATTAAAACAGTCTAGCAACTTCTTAGTATTTAGTATTGGGCCTGAAATTTGCCAACTCCAGGATGAAATGCATTCTCTCAAGCTTCTCATCCCTCTCTCCCTACTCAATTCTTTTTCATTCCTTTCAGTCACATTAATGATGCTTATGATGTTATTTTGACATTGGTTATTTTTCTTTACAGTTAAGTGTAAATTCTTTTAACAAACAGAATTCCTAATTTCCAAAAAGAACACTACTATTGCTAGTTGAGTAAATTCTCAACCACTCTCACAAATTTTCTAACTATAAAAACAAAATGTTCAAAGAAAATAATAATGCCTTAGATGAAATTTTAAAGTGTCAATGCCTGGATTAAAACAACATGATTTAAAACACAAGAGTTTTATTATTATGGTTTTAAAAAGCACAATTATATATTGGCTTTTGCTTATATTAAGAAAATCTTAATTTATGACCATAAATTGTAAAGGTAAATTCTTAATTGGTTATATACTATGACTGGGAAATGACAAACATTGACTTAAAATTATTTTGTTTAGTTTTCACTAAGCTGCTAATGTGAAATGTATATATATGTATTTTAAGGGAGAGTGAGCATGAGCAGGAGGAGAGGGAGAGGGAAAGAGACAATCTTAAGCAGACTCCTCCTAAGCATGGAGCCGGACCTGGGGCTTGATCTCACCACCCTGAGATCATGACCTGGGCTGAAATCAAGAATTAGATGCTCAACCAATTGAGCCACCAAGGTATTCCTGAAATATAATTTCACAGACTAGATAGTTGATGAGTAAATGCATCATGAATCTCAGATTCTGTGACCCTGTGACCTACTGCACTGCTAAATGGTTTTTCTTAACTGTAACTTTTTAGGGTTACACTAATCAAAACATGAAGCTGAAAAAATTCTTGCTTATTTCCTCATTTTCTTTTAAATTAAAAAAAAACCCTGACATTTTCTCTTTATTCTTTTTAAAAAGAATCACAAGAAGGCGGCGCTAAACTGAGCCACCTGGGCTGCCCGATAAAAACTATTTTAATATGGTAGGTATGGCAGTAGTAATAAGATCCCCCTTGTAGTATAGAGATGTTTGTTCTCAAGAGATCTTAGGAGGACTGCTGGGTGGTGGCTCACAGATGAATCCTTCCCCAAGAAGTGGCCTGTTTTGCCCAATATTAAGTCACCTTATCAGGAGTACTCTGTATTCAAACCCCAGTCAAGGAGGAGACAGAAAGGCCCAGCTCCCTTGATTCAATTGAGGATACCTTTCAGGGACTTTCCAGTTTAGAGCTTTCCCCAGAATGGCCTAGCACTTCCATCACAATTGTTATCACTTTTCCTTGGACCAATCTTTCCCTCCCATTTCCTTAACGGTGACATGATTGAGAACATTCCCCAAAAACCTGCCTGTATAAAGTGTTCTGAGAATATATGTCCTGGGGTGGTAGTCTACTGATAAGTGCTTTTAGTATAATACTTGGTTCATATAATATTTTTTGAAAATCCAAACTGAAAAATCATGAGTTAGGAATTTGAATTTTAAAAAAGAATTGAGAACTTCCATTTAAGATGCAGAAAGCTGGAAATGGTCACTCCTACACTAGTCACAAGAAGAAGCCAGATAATCTATGTACACTGCTAGAACCCATCAGAGAGCTGAGGTTGCAGGGTAACCAACTAGCCTTGAAATCTGAAGGAAGAACAGACCTTTAAGGAGAGAAGACAGAGATGAAGAACGTGCTTCACTGGGGCAGGACCCAGGAAGAAGAAACTCTGTGTATCACCTAAATTGGTAAGGAGAAATCAGCTAACAACTTTTAATAAATTGTTCAAGTCCAAGAGTGAGCTAATGTGAAAGAATAAAATCCTCAGAGCTGCAAGAACAAGGGGAGTTTGCAGTAATTTGCAGGATTTTCTCCACACACCTCACCATTACTCATGAGAGAGACTGGGGGCAACATGGGGAGCTGAGAAGCTGTTGCAGGCGAAGGGCGAGGAGCAGTGACTCTTGCAGAAAAGACACAATGCTCTCTGCCTGGGCTTTCTACCTGTAATCCTTATGGAACAAAGGCCTTACATATTTTGGAAAAGGACAGCAAACCCTGTCACTTCCAGGCTACCAGAGCCTTTTGCAGAAATAACTCTGTTCTGAAGGAGGGCAAGAAAACATTTTGAGTCCTGATAATTAGAGATTCTCCAACCACTTGGAAATGGCCAAGATCGGTGGAAAATCCTACTTCCAAGACCCAGGGTAGTACCTGCCTAAAACCAATTCTGAATGAGAACAACAGAAAACAACTCCATGTCCACGGTACACTAGGCCCGCAAGTACTCAATAACAAGTAACAGTAGACTACTATCGTAGTAGGGGCCACAGTGTAGAGAACCTCTTGAACACGCAGCATTAATGGAAAGCCTAAAAATAAGGGTAGAATGGGAACACTGAGTAAAACATTCTGACAAACCAGCCTCTAGATAAAGACAAGGTACAAGTAGAAAAATTTAAGGCATGTGGTGCATTGAGAGTAACTAAAACAAGAAAACAAACCTAGCTCAACTCCTTGGTAGAATAACTTAACCTACAGTAAAGGCCTAGCATAGAGGCAAGCCCATTTCCAGAATAAATATTATGAATGTCACTTATTACCATCCTCTATATAATGTCCAGCTTTCAAACAAAAAGTGTAAGACATCCAAAAAAGAAAAACTGACAAAGTCAGAATCACAAACTGACAAAATCGGAATCACAAATAAACCGTTAGAACTATCAAAGAATTTTTAAAAACTATGTTTACCATATTAAGAGTTAATTAATACTTGAAAAGATAAGTCCACACATAAACAGAGTGGAATTTTAGCACAGAGTAAGAAACTGTAAAAAAGAAACAATGATAGAAATATATATAGTAAAAGAGATAACAATACCTTCAACAGGGTTATCAATAGACTCAATAAAGTTAACAAAGAACCAATGAATTTAAAGATAGGCCAATAAAAAAAGGCATGCTGAAACAACAACAACAAAAGAATTATGTTTATAATGACAGAGGAAGAGAGAGAAGAGTGTGTTTGCAAGTGCATTTAAGAACTATGAAAGAGAAGGGGGCAGGGTGAGATGACAGAAGAGTAGGGTCCCTAAGTCACCCGGCCCCACCAATTTGCCTAGGTAACTTTCAAACCATCCTGAAAACCTATGAATTCGACCTGAGATTTAAAGAGAGAACCACTGGAACGCTACAGACAGAAGGGTTTTCTCTTCTAACAAGGTAGGAAGGCAGAAAAAATTTAAAAAGAATCCAGTGGGGGAGCACCCCCGCGAGGAACCGGGCTAAGGTGGAGGTGAAAGCCCCTGGGACAGGAGAGCCCAGCCCCGGAGAAGCAGGAGCTTTAAAAATCTGCACCAGATTCTTCACGGAGGAAAGGCGCTCAGCAGTGAACTCGGGCATAGCCACAGGAGGGACAGTGGGGCCCCCAGGTTCTGGGGGCACTAACGAGGAAGCGCACCCCGGGGGGGAGCACACGCACACCGCAGGCTGATCTCAGGAAAGGGCTGGAGCGCGGCCTGGCGGGGCCTCGGGAGCAGCTCAGGAGGTGGCTCCGCGTGGAGGGGGCTGTGTGGCCCAAGACCGCGATTCCAGCGGCGCAGGCCCCAGAGCCCAGGGCGCCAGGGGTCACAGCCCACGTTCCTACGCTCCTCCGGGACAGTGGAGGCAAGAGAGGCCCAGGACAATGAGGTCTCTCCTGCCTCCTAGTGCCCCCAAGCTGTGCAGATCAGTGCTCCCTCACCCCGGGGAGCATCCAGGCCAGTGCGGACTGGGAGCTGCGGGAGCTGACTCCAGGGCTGGAGAGCTAGCCGCCACCAGTGGTGGTGTTCCTCCTCGTGTCACCTGTGCCTGGGAGAGGCGGGGCTGCCAGGGAGCAGGGGCCTCACAGGATAAACAGCTCCCACTGAGCCCAGCACATAGTGGGGAGCAGGGCAGCTCCTCCAGGTGCACACATCTGAGACTCAGCACAGCAGGCCCCTCCTCTAGAAGACCAGCTGGAAGGACAGGGGAAGAGCAAGTTCTTGACCAAGCAGGGCTGTTAGGCTCCAGGGGAAGTCGAGGGATTTACAGTATACAGAACCAGAGGATACCACACCTTTATTTTTTTTTCCTTTTTCCAGTACAACTCATTTTTATATCAGACTGTAAATTTCCAATTTTTTTCTCTTTTCCCACCTTAACTACAATATTTTGCCACCTCTTTTTCTCTCTTTCCCTTTCTTCTTTTAAGATTCTTCCTTTTGACTTTCATATTTCTCCTAGATATATTCTCCTAGATATATTTCATATATCTAGGACCTATAATTATGGGTCCTAGATATATCTTCCACTTCTAGATTCCCTTCAACATACTCAAGTTAATTTTCGGAGATATACAAGATATGTTTGTGTGTGTGTGTTTTGTTTTCTCTGCCTCATTTTGTTCTACAATGGCAGAAGTTAATACCTTCTAAAACATGACCAGTATGTACCCAGAACCAAGTGGTATACCGTGCTGGTTCATTTCGTGAGATTCCTCATTCCCATTCTGCCACCCTCTTTTATCTCATTTATGTTTTGGTGGTCAATGTTGGGGCCTTCTACAAGTACTTCTGGTTTATATGAATTTGGGACTAAGCATCTTCTAATATACAGAACTTAAATATACTGAGAAACAAGAGGATCTCAGCCTCCAAAACCCCTCAAATAGACTACATTCTCCCTCTACTACAACTTTACCACCACCATCTCCCAGTTCTCCCCCCTTTTTTTTCTTCTTTTTTTTCTTTTTCTTTTCTTTCTTTTTTCTCTCTTCTTTAGGATTCCTGGACTTTTATTTTTTACTACTTTGTTTTAAAATTTGTTTTTCACTTTAGTGGTACTTTTTGTTTTATTTCGTTCTTTTTTTCAATTTCTGGTCTCTGACCATGGCAGAATCATCTAAGGTGAAATTTACTTAGGTCGTGGTTGATATTCTTGATGCAGCCTGCTCATACAGCCACTCTGTACTAACCAAAATGACTAGAAAGAAGAACTCACCACAAAAGAAAGAATCAGAAACAGTAGTCTCTGCCACAGAGTTAAAGAATTTGGATTGCAATTCGATTTCAGAAAGCCAATTCAGAAGCTTTCTGAATTGGCTTCTGGAATTTTCCAGAGCTACTGGTGGCTCTGGAAAAAAAGCATAAAGGAATCAAGAGACTTCATGACTCCAGAATTTAGATCTAATCAGGCTGAAATTAAAAATCAATTAAATGAGATGCAATCTAGACTGGAGGTCCAAATGACAAGGGTTAATGAGGTAGAAGAAAGAGTGAGTGACATAGAAGACAAGTTTATGGCAAGGAAGGAAGCTGAAGAAAAAAGAGAAAAACAATTAAAAAACCATGAGGAAAGGTTAAGGGAAATAAATGACAGCCTCAGAAGGAAAAATCTGCATATAATTGGGGTTCCAGAGGGCGCTGAGAGGGCCAGAGGGCCAGAAAGCATATTTGAACAAATCATAGCTGAGAACTTCCCTATTTGGGGAGGGAAACCGGCATTCAGATCCAGGAGATAGAGAGGTATCTTTAGGTCCCCCCTAAAATAAATAAAAACCATTCAACATCTTGACATTTAATAGTGAAACTTGCAAATTCCAAAGATAAAAGAGAATCCTTAAAGCAGCAAGAGACAAGAGATCCCGAACTTACATAGGGAGAAATATTAAATTAACAGCAGACCTCTCCACAGAGACCTGGCAGGCCAGAAAGGGCTGGCAGGATATATTCAGGGTCCTAAATGAGAAGAACATGCAGCCAATAATATTTTATCCAGCAAGGCTCTCATTCAGGATAGAAGGAGAGATAAAGAGCTTCCAAGATAGGCAGAAACTGAAAGAATATGTGACCACCAAACCAGCTCTGCAAGAGATAGTAAGGGGGACTCTGTAAAAGAAAGAGGACACCCAAAGAAATAATCTACAAAAGCAGGGACTGAAGAGGTATTATGATGACACTAAATTCATATCTTTCAATAGGAACTCTGAACCTTAATGGGCTTAATGATCCCATCAAAAGACGCAGGGTTTCAGATTGGATAAAAAAGTAAGACCCAGCTATTTGCTGTCTCCAAGAGACTCATTTTAGACCTTAGGACACCTACAGCCTGAAAATGAAAGGTTGGAGAGCCATTTACGATTCAAATGGTCCTCAAAAGAAAGAAGGGGTAGCAATCTTCATATCAGATAAATTAAAGTTTATCCCAAAGACTGTAGTAAGAGATGAAGAGGGACACTACATCATACTTAAAGGATCTATCCAACAGGAGGACCTAACAATCATGAATATTTATGCCTCTAATGTGGGAGCTACCAAGTATATCAATCAATTAATAACCAAAGTAAAGACATGCTTATAATAATACACTAATACTGGGAGACTTCAACACAACACTTTCTGCAAATGACAGATTTTCTAAGCACAACATCTCCAGATAAACAAGAGCTTTAAATGATACACTGGACCAGATGGATTTCACAGATATTTACAAAACTTTACATCCAAACGCAACTGAATACACATTCTTCTCAAGTGCACTTGGAACTTTCTCCAAAATAGGCCACATACTGGGTCACAAATCAGGTCTTAACCGATACCAAAAGATCAGGATTGTCCCCTGCATATTTTCAGACCATAATGCTTTAAACTTGAACTCGATCACAAGAAGAAATTTGGAAGAAACTCAAACACGTGGAGGTTAAAGAGCATCCTGTTAAAAGATGAAAGAGTCAACCAGGAAATTAGAGAAGAATTAAAAAGATTCATGGAAACTGATGAGAATGAAGACAACAACCGTTCAAAATCTTTGGGATACAGCAAAAGCAATCCTGAGAGGGAAATGAATTGCAATACAAGCATCCCTCAAAAAATTGAAAAAAAAAAAATCAACTCTAATACACAACTAACCTTGCACCTAAAGGAACTGGAGAAAGAACAGCAAATAAAACCTAAACCAAGCAGAAGAGAGTTGTTAAAGATTCTAGCAGAACTCAATGAAATAGAGACCAGAAGAATTGTAGAACAGATTAACAAAACCAGGAGTTGGTTCTTTGAAAGAATTAATAAGATAGATAAACCATTAGCCAGCCTTATTAAGAACTATGAAAGAGTATCAAAAAATCTTATATAAAAGTCATTAAAATCACTGAAGTAGAAACGTCATATGCCAAATAATGGCTGCTCAAATGTGCCTAAACCACAATCCCTGGAATTTGTGAGTAGGTTATATTATATGGCAAAAGGGACTCTAAAAATGAAATTCACATTTTGAACACTAACATAGGAAGATTATACTGGATTATGTAGGTGGGTTCAGTATAATATAAAAAGCAGAAAATTCTCTCAATGGAGTCAGAGAGGTGTAGCAAACAGAAAGGCATAAAAGATATGTCAGAAGTGGAAGCCAGAGAAGTCCCAAGTGTGAAGAGAATGTGATACATTGTCACTGGTTCTGAATGTAGGGGCCACATGCAAGGACTAAAAAAAAGGACTCTAGAAGCTAAGGGCAGTCCCAGAATGACAACCAGCAAATAAATGGAACCATCATTCTATAGTTGCCTGGCATTGAATCCTGCCAACAATCTGAGAGAATCGTATTTCCTTACAAAATTTCCAATAAGAAATGTAGCCCTGCAAACACTGGGCTGCTCAGTGTGACCTGTGTTGGACTTTTAGTCTATAGAACCATGACATAATAAATTAGTATTGTTTTAAGCTGCTAAAAGTGTGGCAATTTATCATGCTAGCAATAAAAAACTAATACAAGGAGAGAGAGAAAATAGGGCGGACGAAGTACGTTAAGAGATAATGAGTAAGAATTCTCCCGAAATGATTAAAGTTTCAAGCCAAGGATGTAAGAAGACCAGAAAATAAGTATTAATTCATAACCCATATGTGACATAATGAAACACATATTTGAAACACAAATATAAAGAGAAAATTTGAAGAAGGCTATCAGAGCATAAAGATTCATTATGCAAAGAATGACATTCTCACTAGAAAGTAGGTAGGGCAGAAGACAGTGGCTACTTTAATCGTTTCAAAAAATATTAGCCCACAATTTATACGTAGCCAAAAAAAAAAAACAAAAAACAAAATGTAAAATCTTTCAAGGTAAATAACTCTTCCAAAGAAAGAAAAACTAAGAGAATTCATGTATTTGACTTGCACTACAAGAGCTTTTTTTTTTTTTTTTAAGATTTTATTTATTCATGAGAAATACAGAGAGAGAGAGGCAGAGACACAGGCAAAGGGAGAAGCAGTTTCCCTGCAGGGAGCCTGATGCAGGATGCAATCCCCAAACTTTGGGATCACACCCTGAGCTGAAGGCAGATGCTCAAACACTGAGCCACCCAGGCATCCCTAACAAGAACTTTCAAAAGATGTTCTTCAAGTATAAGGAATGTAATATCTGACATAAACTTTTGTTTCTACAATTAAGAGTGCTAGAAATAATAATTGAGAGTAAATATAAAATTCATTTATTTTTAATTGCTTTACAGATAATGAACTATACAGAGCAAAAAATAATAGCTATGTGCTGTTTCTTAAAAAGATATATGAAAGTGAAACATGACAGCGTTAACACAAAGGATGAGAAAGAGTAATTAGGGGTAAATCATAAGAATCTTATACTAACATGAAACAATATAATACTATCAAAGACTATAATAATTTAAAGATTTATATTGTAAACTCTAGGGCAACTCTGAAAATGTTTTAAAGATAAGTAAATAAGCCAATATTGAAGAGAAAATGAAATGATACAAAATACTCTATCAATCCAACATAAGGTATAGAAAGAAGAAAAAAAGTAAAAAACAGATGGAAAATAATAGTTTTTAGAAAACAATGGGCAAGCTGATAGATATTAACACAACCATATCAGTAGTCACATTAAATGTAAATTACATAGAAACATCAATTATAGTTTGTCAAACTGATAAAAAAAAAAAAAGCTGTGTCCACTGATACACTAAGAAAATCTTCCTTTAAAAATAAAAACATAGATAAGCTTAAGGAAAATACAGGAAAGAGAATTGCCACTAAAACTCTAATGTGAAGAGAGCCAGAAAGAAGGAGCTGAAGAGGTTTGTTTGTATTTATTTATTTAACATTTTTTTAAAGATTTTATTTATTTATTCATGATAGACATAGAGAGAGAGAAAGAGGCAGAGACACAGGCAGAGGGAGAAGCAGGCTCTGTGTAGGGAGCCTGACACGGGCCACGATTGCGTCTCCAGGATCACTCCCTGGGCTGAAGGTGGCGCTAAACCGCTGAGCCACCTGGGCTGCCCTGAAGAGGTTTTTATTTGATGCGATATTAGAATTTACATTATACTCAACTAATTTTTTTTATAATTTGAAGATTACAACATAATCAAATTTGTCCATGATGTAATTAAGGGCCAGAATGGATATGACATAATCTAGTTGAAAGCAGTGGTTACAAAGAAAAATAAACTAAGCCATTTTAAGGTTTATACTCAATTTAATAAAGGAGAATAAACAAACTATCTATGCCAACATAATCTGGATTTCTACTGTTAGTAATCAACTGATCATCCTGTTGAGAACAAAACTAGATAAAAACCAAACCAAAAGAAAAATACTTCTTTAAGGATAATAGAACATTAAGACAGGGACCAATTATTTGATCATGATCTCTAAAAGGAAGAAATCCTAAAAGAGGTGATTTTGGCATTTGCGCCATTTTTCTCATATAAGCATGGTTTAGAAGAAGCAGTCAATGAGCCAGCGGTTGAACAAAATTTTTAACAAACCAATGGGTAAAAACTGATGTTCAGGACCCATCAAAGGCAAGGAGAGCTAAGAAAAACTCATATAATTCAAGTTAGGATGCTGTAGACCTACACCTTAGAATGCTGGTAAACTAGAAAAAGAATAGCACTACAATCTTGACTACATTATGTCATGTAGAATTAATAGTGCCTACCAGAGGCAAACGTAATTTCTTTCTGGAAAAATCCACCGTTTTGTACATTTATATTCTTTAATGTACTAGATTCTTCAAACTAGAATAAAAATAAAGGACATTAAAGTAGAGAAAAATAATATTATCAAATACCAAGAGAAACACTAAATCACCCAGATAGTCCAGAAGCCAAATAGTGAAACAAAAACTTTAAATACTTATATTTCATATACTTATGAAAATTATAGACAGGATTGACCATTAGAAGAGAAAAACTATTAAAAAATGGAAATTCCAGTACTTAACCAAAAAATTTATATTAACAATACAGAAGATTAGAAACAACTAAAGAAAGAATTAGTAAAGTGGACTAAGGTTAAAAAAATACTCAGAGTTAGAGACAGAGAGAGATAGACACAAAAAGAGAATATATATAAAGAGATAATAAGAATTATATAAGATATATGATTTCTTCTAGGAACTCAAAATTTGCGTAGCCTTTAAAAATATATCAAAGTAATAGACCACATTTAGCAGAAAAAGGAGTACACAAAAAATTAGATAAAAAATACAGTAGAATTCAATAAACCTAATCATAGCAACTCTTGGTTAATTATAAACACAAGAGATGTCTTATATTTGATAAAAGTATCTATAGTAAATAGATAGGAAACATCATAATTAATGATGTTCAAAGCTTTCCATCTGAAATGAAGAAAAGAATGTTTTTTTTTATATAGAATTTTTTATAGAAAATTGCATTTGAGGTACTACGTGGTAATATAATACAAGAAAAACAAATAAAGGGTAAGGATTATAATAGAGGATAAAACTGCCAATATTCTCAGATGAAATGACTGTGTACATACATTTACTTAGAAAGAGTTATAGATAAATAATTAGGAATAAGTAGTTAAAAGTTTTAGGATATTAGTTCAATATACCAAAATGGACTGTATATGACAGCAATACAATTAAAAACTGAAATTTACGAAAGAAATAACTTATAACATAAAAATATCAAATTCCATTTTTCACTTTCAAGGAATAAGATGATTTAGAATTACCTCCCATGTTAACTAGAAAAGTGTACAAAATAGGGAGAGCAAATATTTTCAGACAACACAGATAGCACAAGACCCTAAAACCCAAGGGAAGAAAAAAAATGAAACGATTTTCACCATTATTTACGTTTCTTGCATGGAGGTATTTCCCCTTTTAAGGCAAATACAGAATCCAGCAACCATTTTGGGTTGACAAGAGTAAAACCATAGTTCAGGCAGGTCAAGGTGAACAGAATTGGAAGGATAGAATACCCAAGAGGAAAGAGTTATAAAGAGAAACGATTCCAATAATCAGAGACTTTCACTGAATAACAATCTATGTATGTGACACCTGAAAGCTTTCAAGGTTAAAATAGAACAAATTCTGATGAAAGAACAATTATGAAGAAGCTATAGCATAAACGTTTCCTATCTCTCACACAGGTCTGAGAAGTGTCTATTCTTTCCAGCCAGGATGTAAAGACCTCATTAAATACACTGAGCATTCAGGAGATATCCCAGCTCATTTTCTTAGTGTGACAAAATTAGCCCAGGGATAAAAACAACTCTAGACTTGCCTTTAAATACCTTAAAAGCATGCCTTAGGAGGAAGAACACCCTTTTGAATAAATAGTGCTAGAGCAACTGAATAATTGCAGACAAACCTCAATATAAATCTCATACCTTACACAAAAATTAGCTCAAGATGGGACACAGACTTAAAAGTGAAACTGCTTATGAAGCCATAGAACTTAATGGAAAACATATGAGAGAATCTTTAGGACTCAGAGGGGGGAAGAATTCTTAGACATGACAACATGGTAAGTTAGACTACAACAAAAATGCAGTTTTCCTCTGCCAAAGAACCTATTAAAAGGATGAAACAAGAGTCCACAGTCTAGAAGAAAACAACTGCAAAGCACACTTCTGAAAAAGGACTGGTATTTAGAAAATATAATGAACTCTCAAGGCTTAAAATTAAGAAAGCGATCCAAGTATGAAATGGGCAAAAAACATGAACAGCTATTTCAATGAAGAGGTATTTTAATACTGATGACAAAAACATACAAAAAGATGTTCAGAATCATCCATTAGGAATATGACAAGACAAATTAGGACCACAAGGAGATATCAGTGCCTTGTACTGATACCTATCAGAATGACTTAAAAAAGACAACACCAAAAGTGGGTAAAAATCGAGAGAAACTGGACTATGTATACATTGTTGGTAGAAGTTTGTTTTTTTTTTTAATAAAACAAGTCAGGTACTTACCATACAGCTCAGGAATCTCACTCTTGAACATATTCCAGAGAAATGAAAAGTTATGTTTACAAAAAACAAATGTTCATTGCAGCTTTTCTCATGAAAGCCAAAAACTGGAAAAAACCTAAATGGCCTACAATGGGTGAATGGTTAAATGAACTGTCATATATCCATACCATGGAATACTACTAAGAAATACAAATGGAAGAACCTACTGAACAAGCTGGATGAATCTTACAGCATTATGTTAAAATGAGAAAAGGTCAATTTCAAAATGCACCTCTGAAACACCTATGAATCAAAGAAGAAAATGTAGGGAAATGTTGAAAAAATACTGAATGAAAGTTAAAACATCATAATGAAATTTGTGAAATACAGATAAAACAATCCTTTAGGGAAAGTTGTGGCTTTAAAAGCTTTTATTAGAAAAGAAGAAAAACCAAAAATCAATGATTTAAAGCAAAGGGTCAGGAAATGTTTTCTCTAAAGGTAAGTACCTTTCTCTAGGTACTAAATATTTTAAGCAATACTATACAGAAGTTGCAACAACTTAATTCTGCCATTGTAATGTGAAAGCAAGCACAAGCAATCTGTAAACAAATGATATGACTATATACCAATACAAGTTTATTTTTATTTATTTATTTTTTTTTTACAAGTTTATTTTTAATATAAACTGGTGACAGGCAGATTTAGTTCATGGGTCATAGTTTAAGTGGAAACTTAGATTAGGAATCTAGAAAGAGAAAAAAACTAGAAAGAAAAAAGCAAGTAAGTCTTGAATAATGAAAAGGAATTAATAAGAGCAAAATTTAGTGTAATAGAAAACAAAAAATAAATAAAAGAAGCTAATAGCTGATTTCTGGAAAAAATCTAATATTGAAAAATCAGAACTTATTAAACTCAACAGCAAAGAAACAAACAATCCAATCATGAAATGGGCAAAAGACATGAAGAGAAATCTCACAGAGGAAGACATAGACATGGCCAACATGCACATGAGAAAATGCTCTGCATCACTTGCCATCAGGGAAATACAAATCAAAACCACAATGAGATACCACCTCACACCAGTGAGAATGGGGAAAATTAACAAGGCAGGAAACAACAAATGTTGGAGAGGATGCGGAGAAAAGGGAACCCTCTTACACTGTTGGTGGGAATGTGAACTGGTGCAGCCACTCTGGAAAACTGTGTGGAGGTTCCTCAAAGAGTTAAAAATAGACCTGCCCTACGACCCAGCAATTGCACTGTTGGGGATTTACCCCAAAGATACAGATGCAATGAAACACAGGGACACCTGCACCCCGATGTTTATAGCAGCAATGGCCACTATAGCCAAGCTGTGGAAGGAGCCTCGGTGTCCATCGAACGATGAGTGGATAAAAAAGATGTGGTTTATGTATACAATGGAATATTACTCAGCCATTAGAAATGACAAATACCCACCATTTGCTTCAATGTGGATGGAACTGGAGGGTATTATGCTGAGTGAAGTAAGTCAATCGGAGAAGGACAAACATTATATGTTCTCATTCATTTGGGGAATATAAATAATAGTGAAAGGGAATATAAGGGAAGGGAGAAGAAATGTGTGGGAAATATCAGAAAGGGAGACAGAACGTAAAGACTGCTAACTCTGGGAAACGAACTAGCGGTGGTAGAAGGGGAGGAGGGCGGGGGGTGGGAGTGAATGGGTGACGGGCACTGGGGGTTATTCTGTATGTTGGTAAATTGAACACCAATAAAAAATAAATTAAAAAAAAAGGAAAAGAAAAATCAATAGCTATTCTAATAATAATAAAATGAGAAAAGACAAATTAACAAAATCTGAGATGAAAGAGAGAACATCATTAGCAATCCTACAAATATTTTATTTTTAAAAATTTTATTTATTTGAGAGAGAGTGAGGAAGAGAGAGAGAATGCATGAGCTGAGGGGGGGACAGAGAGAAAGGGAAAAGCAGACTCCCCACTGAGTAGGGAGCTTGATGTGGGGCTTGATCCCAGACTCCGGGATCATGACCTGAGCCGAAGGCAAATGCTTAACAGACTAAGCCATTCAGGTGCCCTGAGATCCTACAAATATTTTATTTTATTATTTTATTTTTTAAATGTTTTTTCCTAGTATTCTTTTTTTTAAAGATTTTTAATTTTTTCCTGAGAGACACAGAGAGAGGGAAGCAGAGACATAGGAATAAGAAGAGGGAGAACCAGGCTCCCTTAGAGGAGCCCAATGCAGTACTCAATCCCAGGACCCTGGGATCACTCCCTGGCCTGAAAGCAGATGCTCAACCACTGAGCCACCCAGGCACACCTCCTACAAATATTTTAATATAATGAAAAAAAAATAAAAACTTTATGGCAATTAATCCAACAATTTAGATAAGATGGCTAAATTCCTAGAAGTCACAAATGACCAAAACTGATGGAGAAAAGCCAAAAAAAAAAAAAAAAAAACCTCCCCAAAGAACAAAAATCTGAATAGTTACTTATCCGTTAAAGAAACTTAATTTGTAATTTAAAACTCTCCCATAAAGAAAATTCCATTTATATTTGGCTTCATTGGTGAATTCTCAAACGTTCAAGGATAAATGAAACTAAAACTACAAATGACTCTTACACATAGAAAATAATAAAGAGGGGATCCCCTGGGTGGCGCAGCGGTTTGGTGCCTGCCTTTGACCCAGGGCATGATCCTGGAGACCTGGGATCGAATCTCACGTCGGGCTTCCGGTGCATGGAGCCTGCTTCTCCCTCTGCCTGTGTCTCTGCCTCTCTCTCTCTCTCTCTGTGACTATCATAAATAAATAAAAGAAATTGAAATATTAAAAAAAATAATAAAGAAACTATAGACAGTATTATAATGATTGAGTTATGTATTTAAAAAACCTTCTCATCATTAATCATTAGGAAAATAAAAAATAAAACCAAATAAGATGCTTACCCAGTGACTACAGAGTCTTAAATTAAAAAGATTAACAATACCAGGGTTGACAAGAATGGAGAACAGAGTAGTACTTTTACGTACTGTTGACAGGAATATAATATGATACAACCACTTTACAAAATAGCAGTTTCTTATATGGATAAGTGTATACTTACTATACAACCAGCAATTTTACTCTAAGTTATTTATCCAAGAATGTATGTCCAAGACAAGATGTATTCAAATGTCCACAGAAGTAAACAAAAAGACATGGATGAATCTCAGAAACTTAAAAGCTGGGAGTAAAAGAAGATAGACACAAAAAAGTATATTCTATATGATTCCATCTATATGAAGCCCTAGAAGAGTCAAATTTAAGTTATAATATTAAAAAGTACATAAGTGTTTGCCTGAGGCAAAGATGGATTAATTACATATGGAGGAAAAGGAAACTTTCTAGGGTGATAGGTGGTTATAGAGGAAAAGGAAACTTTCTAGGGTGATAGGTGGTTATATAGGTATGTAAACTGATCAAAACTCATTAAAATGTACAATCAGGGCAGCCTGGGTGGTTCAGTGGCTCAGTGCCGCCTTCGGCCCAGGTTGTGGTCCTGGAGACCCAGGATTGAGTCCCACATCAGGCTTCCTGCATGGTGTCTGCTTCTCCTTCTGCCTGTGTCTCTGCCTCTCTCTCTCTTTCTCTCTCTCTCTTTCATGAATAAATAAATAAAATCTTAAAAAAATATAAAATCAAAATGAATATTTTTATTGAGTTGAAACAATAATAAACAAATGGCCTCAATATTGATTTGAAAACTAGAGGAATAAGATACAAATACAAACTATTAAAATCCTAAGAATAAATGAAATAGGAACATGTAAGCTTTCTAACTAGAAAACTAAATATTGTTACTAGGAAAATTATTTTAAAAAACAAAGAAATGAAAGGAATATATGATGCTTATAGTTTGAAAATTTCAATATTGAATATCTATAGTCGCAGCAGATCTATGAATTCCATTCCTAACCAAAACTCCATCAAGATTTTTTTTAAGATGGATAACTGACAAACTGATTCTGAAATTTAAATAGAATGCTAAGTATCAAGAATACCTCAGACTTACTTGAAAAAGAAAAGGACAAGGTGGAAAGATCTTAATCAACCAGATCCAGATCTTTATTAAACTTACAACTAATTATGACAGTATGCCACAAGGATACACATACAGGCAGGGAAATGGGGCAGAACAGACTGGCAAACCAGAATCCAGCAGTTAGGGGCACTTGATTTGTGACGAAGTGGCAGAGCATGGGAGAAAGTAAGAGTTTTTCAAATAAACAATGCTGAGTCATCCTGACACCCACATTACTCCTACTTCATTAAATTCACAAAACTCAATTCTGGATGGACTACACATATAAATATAAAAGATAATAAAGCAGCCAGAACATAAGGCAGGGAAAATTAGGCATAGATTTCATCTACCACAGAGAAAGCACTAACACAGACAACAAACTGAGTTTAAGTGGACCAAAACAACTTCTATGGACCAAAACAGATAACATAAATGAATCGAAAAGTCACAGAATTAAAGATATAGATATAGATATATCAATATAGATATAACATATAATCTTCAAAGGGATCATTTTCAAATGCATAAAGAACCTTACAAATGAATAAGAAAAACAATTCAATTTTTAAAAATGGGCAAGAGATTTCAACAGGCAAATCACAAAAGAATGAAATGAAAAGACCTATAAATATGTAAGAAGTTACTCAATGCCATTAATCACAAGGAAAATGCAAACTATAAATATAATAAAATACTTCCACCAAAATGGCTAAAATATAAGAGTGACATTATTAAGCACTAATATTAAAGATATGAAGAAACAGGAACTTTCATATGCTGCTGGTAAGTTAGTAAACTTTCATGACCACTTTGGAAAACTATTTGGCATTATCTAATAAAATTGAACATGCACAATCAAATCAATCAGCAGATATGAGTGCAAATATATGTGTGGTACACCCAAGAGTAATGTACAAGCAGCATCACTATATAAAAAGCAACATGTGTAACAGTCTAAATCTAGAAAATTCCAAATGTCCATCATCAGTAAAATAGAGTAATAAATTATAGTATCCACCCACAAAGGAATAAAAATGGAATAAAAATAAGTAAACTATTACTACATACTATATGGATGTTTTTCATAAACAAGGTGAACAAAAGACCCTACAGACAAAAGAACACATACTATGCAATTCCATTTACATAAAATTCAAAAAAGACAAAGCTAACCTCATTAAAAGTCAAGTTTATGAATCTGAAGAGGAGCAAGGTTACTGACAGGAAAAGGAACACAAGCTGGGGGCTTCTGGGGTACTTGGGATATTCTATTTTTTGACTTGGGTGATGGTATCATGTCTTCACTGTTTCACTGAGCTTTTAAACTGTATTTGTGTAATTCTTGAATTTAAAATGTGAACACACACACCCACACCTGCATGTGTACAATTTAACTCTAAGAGTGTGTGGACTAGTCTCTTCTAGGAATGCTTTGTAATGTGCTACTATAAATTTTTATCCATTAAGCACGATAAAAAAGATGTTTGTTTACTCAAGTTTCAATTACATATGTATTACATATAACTTTGCAGATTGTCTATATTATAAATTTTTCATCTCCACCGCAAAGATGCACAATGTTTTCATGTTACCATTTGTGCACATTTTTACTTTATTGGAAATAGTAATATGCCATATGACAATTGATTACAAATTCACCAGAGTCAATGTCTGAAAACCACTCACCATCTCTGTTTAGGCTCTGAAATAAAGCAGGTGGTTTTTAAGAATATCAGGACAATACAATTATGAAATGTCATCACAAAATTCATAATTAACCATTCTCAATAATTCTTAACTATACTTTTGTATTTACTGTATTTTAATGCTTGAGGGTAGAGTTGTATAATGAGTATAAACCAATAGTTATGTATACCTCATGTTTTCAGCCGAGTCTTCTGGCATTGGAGCAACAGTTTGTACAGCTGGAAGGTTTTTGCTGGTAGCACCATTCACAAAACTAGAAGAGGAGGAAGAGGAGGAGGACCCTGAATCCACGGCACCTGTTCCCAAAATAATAATTTTTAGCCTTAAACATAAACTTACTTAAAATAATTTTTATTATATTACTAACTGATTTGAAGATTTACTCATATGAATTCCAAACAGAATTCAACAATTAAAAAAATCATTTGGCCATTAGTACACTAATAACTCTTTATAATTATAAATAATAGTTGTTGCATTAAAATCTAGTTGACTTACTTATATTAATCTAACAACTACATAACACAAATGGGGTATAAATAAAAGATATCAAGAAATGAAAATAATTTTAGCTAAAATGAGGCTGATAAGACAATTCAAATTTAGATGTGAAAAATTTATGTTTTTATTGCTGTATTGTAGTATTTTTAGTTTTTACTACTTAAGATACAATTCACAATAAATTGAGCATAAATTTGTGGCACTGGAGCATCATGTTTATTTTGATAAAATGATTGTTTTAAGGAGGGCTATAATGAATATAATTGTACCTGATTTTAAAATAATGAGTTCTCCTCAACGATATGAAGATGCCACTTTGGAACAGACTTTTGTAGAATACACCATGTAAGTATATTAAAGAGCTGTGGAGTTGAGGGACATCTAGTGTTCCTGAATATTATCTTATCTCACACTACATCCCATAAAACTGAATTGCTTACTGGGATTTCTGCCGCAACACTTACATAGCATCTACTTGCCAAAATCTAAACTGGACAATAGGCCCAGTTTAGGTGTTGGCATACAAAATGTGTGTTGTGTGTGTGTGTGTGTGTTTGTATATATTTCTGAGGAGGATGTTTAATTACATTTTATTTTCCACTGTAAAATTATATAATTTATACTATCTCTAGGCTCCTTACTATGATCACTTCCTATATCTATTCATAAAATAGAAATTATAAGAAAATGTTATCTTGTTTCATATAAAGATAAAAAAGAGGTAATGAGGTAATTTTATTTTCCTTTAACCTATCTTTTAAAAATAAGGAATTATTCAATAGACACTAAATGTAAATATCTTTTATTACACTGACATATTTGAAAAATCTTAACATATATATATTTTGGTAAAAGAAAAGTATTTTTCTTCCTATTTCTATAAAACAGAATGAATATAAAAAATAAGATTATAAACTGTATAGAAAAACTTTAAAATCTTCAGACAAGTTGGATATATTTATTTATAATATAGATAAACCAAAGATGTTATGTTCTTTAACACAATGCCATTGATAATGTTTATTTGCTAATATAAATATGCTTGATAGAGTATATTCTACTTACTACAACCCCATAAATGTGTTGTTCATGGTATGTCAGACTCAGGTGGTATGATAAACAAGATAGATACAGAAAGCACATAGAAGAGCTATGAAATTAATAAAAATGGGAAGATTCTAAGTAATGATAATAGATGGTAAAGTTCAAGGCTATACAGTTTGGAGAAGAGAAGGCTACTATAGTCAGGGAAGAAAAGTCAGGGATCATCTTGCGTTGTATAAATACCTAAAATGGAATCACAAAGATTTGGGTAAGGATTTATTTAGCTAATAATCAACAGGAACATTTCTGGAAATTTACAAAAATAAAGGTTATTTTAGGCAGGCTTTAAAAATTTGTAGTGATTTGGAATTTTTTGTTCCTAGAATCATTAGGAAAATGTTGGACAATGAACTGGATATGGATACCACTGCAATCTACGTACATAAAGCAATTCAATGTCAAATAATGTTTCTTATTCACATGCATTTTTTCCCCGTTGAGGCTCTTGTATATGTCAAGGTTCTTAAGGGAGCTCTGTTTTTCCTTAGAGGATTTCATAAAAAGATATATTAGGATTCAGCCAGTAAACATCACTAAATCTATTTACACTCACTAACATATTTAATGATATTCTTGATACAATTTATTGATTTTTATATATCAAACTGCAGTGTTTAAATTATCTTTTGGTTTTGCTCCCCAAATACCTTTCAGCAATTTTATTTAACTCTGAAAGTAAATAGCACTGTTTTGAGAAGACTCAAAACAAAAACCAATAGTGTCCTCTAAAATGACCACTAAAAAAATATGTCTTAGAAGTACAGACAAATTCTGAAAGGTAGTAACATAAAATAGAACCTTCTTAAAGGTTATGATAATCTTAAATGATCAGGGCATTTTATTTTTTTAAGATCAAATAAGCAGAAAAATGGAGATATAGAAAACAGAAAGAAAAAGATGAGGTATCACAAAAATATATAAGGACAATACCTGTTGTATTTATCATACTTTTTGGTGTAGCTCCAGTAGCAGCAAATATATTAGAGGTACTGCCTGTTGCCAGCCCACTTCCAGCAGCAGTGGCTCCCACGGTGGTTACAGCCAAACTACCTGGAGGTGGCTTCTTAACAGGTACCACGACACTCCTGAAGAGTAAGAAATGAGGAAAAGTGACAAACACAAGGTTTAAGATGAAATCCAACTCTGCTGTGACATATACAGTCAACATTCAATTATCTTTTTTCCTTTTTTTTTTTTTAACTCTGAGCCCAATTTCATTGGTAAAAAGGATATGGACATTAGGATATATTGTGAAGTGTGCTGACTTTAATTCACTTAGCAAAGGTTTATGTAGGATCTGGAGTATACAGAACTTTCTTAAGATGGCTTGTGGCCTATATGAATCTGGAAAAACTGGGAAAATGTATGCTCAAGTTAGAATATTTTGCATCTGCATAGTTTTTGCAAAATATGCATAAAATGTCCTTATCCATATTATATTCTCCATGTGTAAAACTGTCATAAAAACCATTCCAAAAGTCAGATTCTGAAGCTTCTTCATAGTAAAGCTAAAAATTAATCAGGGAATACTGAGCAACATCTAATGGCATAAGTAAGTTTATACTTTATTTTTCTGAGAATAATTTAGTTGTTTGATACACTAGATATTCAGTTAAAGATTATTTAGCTTTCAAGCCCTGACATTTTTTATCCCTTTTTTTTTTTGCTGAATCTTTAATTTTATTTGTAGTATTTCTTTGATATCAAGGAAACTGATAATCAAGTCACATACATAGTAGCTGTTACATGAGTATCATTTACCTGTAAATACATGAACATATACACATTGACATTTTGAACACAGGGATTTCCTAAGTTACTTTAATATATTTAGATAAATTTCACAAAAAATTTTTCTGAATTTGGCATTGTGTTAACCTTAAATAATAAATATGATTTTAAGAGATAAACTATTCATCTAGAATAATAAATATCTTCATTTCCAAGTAGTGAAGCTTCATTCTTAAAGTTTACACACTGCAACTTCATAGAAAAAATATTAATGTTAATGATTATCACCACTGTGTAAAATGAAATCATTCTCTGCCTACATTATATAAGTTATCTGGTTATACTGATCTATCAATTGAAAACAAAAATGAACTAGTATTTTGGGTTTATCATCAAAACTTTCTCTAAACTTCTAAACTAACCTTAGATATACTATTTCACTGGCTATCCAGAAAGAAAATAATTATTAACTCTCAATTTGAAAAAAAATCATTAGTAAATGAATGATAATACTTTTTTCCTACAGCTCATTAAAATCCCTGTGGATAAAATAAGAAACAGAGACTGGTTTATAGTGCTGTGAGACAGATTTGTAGATTGCAGGAAAACTATCACCAAAAATTCCTGATTAATAGGTCCTTACTAACTTTGGGCAAAAACTCTGTTAATAGACTACTATAGGCATCTTGTCAAGTGCTGAAATTGTGCAGCATATGTTATGAAAAATTAGTTATATGAATGAGTGAAAAAATTAATCTCAACAACCTCTAATGACAGCTTGTAAATAAAGACAAACAACATTAAATACCAATCTACTAAAGAACTGAAAATATTCTGGTTCAATAGCAATTAATGTGAAAGCCTCCAGACATTTCACTGACAGCAGACTCAATCAACAGAATCTGGTAGTGCAACATGGCATTTAAATATAGTAGCACAGTGGCTAAAAATCCAGTTTACAATGACAGATCTGAGAATTCTACCTCCCACAATTACTGGCTGGGTGGTATTAGGCAAGTAAACCTCTCTAAGCTCCATTTTCCTCTTAAAATGAGACTCGTAATAGTTTGCAACTTGTAAGACTGTCAAAAAGATAAAAGGATATAATGCATATAAAACGTTTAGCACTTTGCCTGGAATATCATAAATGATCAATACCTTTTATCAATTGTTAGGATTGCTATGGCTCCCCAAAGTGCTGATGCAATCTGGGTCTACATCAACAACAGTATGCAGTTTGAGGGAGCAACGGTTCTCATACTCTTTGTGATTGTCAGACCTCATTAACAAAATCTTGTGTGCTGTTCTAGGCATCATATTTCAAGAATAATGACAAACAGCATCATGTCCATGAAAGAAGAGTTAGGATGACAGTAGATCTGGAGAACAAGTCATGTGAGAGAAGGCTGAGAGACTAGAAAATTAAAATGAAAAGTGTAAAAAAAATTAATAAATTTTTAAAAATCTGAAGGTATAGGAAAAGGAAAGAAGATTGAAACTCTGATAAATCTATCAAATTAAAACCAACAGGAGGGAAAAAAAACCAACAGGAGGAAGAATCTAGTAACTTATGAGTTCCAGTTTCCAACTACTGATGTGTTCAAATGACTGGGAGGGTCACATCATCAGGGTTGTGTTCAGAGAGGTAGGAAGCTGGATTTGACTGATTTCTCAGATTCTTTCTAGCCTGTAACTTTATGCAGCCTACTATTTCTCCTTTGATTATAATGGTCAGATAGTTTGCTAAAATCAGAGTACTGTACATTCTTGTCCTTAATATCATTTCTTCAACACTGCCGATTCCCTAACATAACACATCAAACCACTCTGTCCAAACAATTTACCTTACAGATAATCTGCAAGTTTACATTTATCAATATGTGTTGATAACATATTTGTTATCTTTTAGAACGTTATTATATATTTACAATTACTTACACATGAAAATTGAAATTTTCAACTCTTACAAAATCTTCTATCAGACTGTTACTCAGGATGTTCTACTTGGTAGACTATTCCATCTGTACCAAAAGGCTTACCTAGTAGTCTACATAACTACTGTGGGTACCTATTTCAAGTCCATAAATCCCCTTAAGTATACATAAAATTTTGACACATATACTTTTTTTAGGGTGAGCAAATAATTATCTGGATTTCAAAAACACAGCCAACAAAAAAGTTAAGAGCTACCATCTAAACTACTAAGATATTCCACTCTCCTTCCAAACCTGCTATTCATACAGATGCATACATAGAATCCTCTATACTACACACACTTCAGCAATTGCATTTTTCCATCTCAAGAATATTCTTTCCACGTTATCGCACACAATTTCAAAATTCTGTGGGAATTTTGTTCCATACCTTAAGACTACAAACTATAAAGAAGTAGATGATTCCTCTATACTACATAAAACTCACACATACTCTAAGGTTGTAAAAGCTATCAATAAAACAGCACAAGCCAAGAAATTATTCAGTATAACTCACTACAACAAAATGTTCCATTGAGTGTTGTTTTATAATACATTGAGTGATATATATGTATAAAGGTAAATTTTTCCATCATTGAATTTATCCTATCTCAAAACCAGATATTTAGGGTGTAATCTATGATTCATTCATTCACATATTCAACAAATATTTATTGAGCACTATGATATGCAAGAGGTGGTTCTAAATTCTGACATATACATAGAAAAGACAAAATCCCTGCCTTCATGGAACTTACATTCCAATATGGATAGACAGAAGAAGATACAATAACATGAGTGAGTAAAAATAGTATATGAGATGGAAAGTGCCATGAGAAAAATAAAATACAGATAGGAATAATGACAGTAGCTAAAGAGAAGACTCGCTTAAAAAAAGTAGTATTTGAGGAAACACTGGAAGGTGAAAGAGCAAACTATAAAGATATCCAGGGAAGAGTATAAGAGCGTCACAGGCAGTGGGACCTGGAAGAAGGCTAGCGTGAGTCTAGAGACTTATGAGAAGAGAGATCAGAGGAGTAAAAGGGGTCCAGATTGTAAGTCCTTAGAGTCCATTGTAAAGACATTGGCTTTTCCTTATAGTGGGATCAAAAGCAATTAAAAGCTTAAGAAGAAGGGAAAAATATGATCTTAAGGTAAGTAGGACCATTCTGGCTGTTGTATTAAGTTTCTTAAAGGGAAAGTAGGGAAAGACTAGTTAGGAGTTACTGTAATAAGCCAAGCAAGATATGTCGTTTGGAGAATGGCAAAATGAAAGTGGTGAAAAGTAGGTCAAATTTTGACTATATTAAGAAGGCACAAGACAGGATTTGCAGATTTTATGTGGGTGTGAGAGAAAAGTCAATGATGATGTAAAGATTTTTGCCTTAAGCAACATGAAGAGCAGACAAATATGGCTGGAGCAGTTGTTAATCATTCAAACAGTGATGCTGAATAAGCGATTGGATAGATAAGTCTCTAGTTGAGAAGAGAGGACTAGGACTAGGGACATAAATTTAGGAATCATCAGCATATATGCTATTTAATTTCAGGAAAGTTGATGAAATCACCAAAGAAGTGAGTGCAAATGGATAGAAGAAGTGGTTCAAGTACAGAGTCTTGGGGTGTCCATTAGTTAGTTCTGTGAATTTTATAAATAGGTTCCTACTTTATCTGTATACCTCAAGATTTGGCCTATATCTAAAGTAAGATAGTGAAGATAAGGGTTTTTCAATAGTGACTCATCAGGCAAGTTTCATAATCATTTGTGGTACCCAGAAAGAGTCCCTTCTTTCTGCTCCATCTTTTCTGTAACACTTATTGAGCACTGACAGTTTAAAAGAATACAACTTCACTGACAAGTTTGAGGAATAAAAAGAAGGTAAGATATAATCCATTGTCTTAGAGATACTTGAAGGAAATACAAGAAACCAAGAAATCAACTGTACAATATATTTTAATACTTGCTCTGATCAGAATTATGCACAGGATGTGCATTATCTGAGAACAGTGAGCTGAATCTAAAAGTAGCACAAAGAGGATTGGCCAAGAGGAGAAAAGTTCAATAGTAAAACCTTAGTGAGGCAAAGAGAGGAAAAAAACAGTAGACTAAAGGAACTGCAAATACATCCTTATGACTGGTAAAAAGTGAGGACATTCCAAACTAAGAAATTCATCTTTTATTTTATAATCAAAAATCATTTCAGAATTTTTTCAGTTTTGCATTTAAGAAAAATTACTTTGGCATAAATGCAGAAGATACACTTGTGTCAGTGGGAGGGACCTGGAAATAGGAGGCCAGTTAGGGGATAGGAGAAGGAATCCACTTGAAAGATACTGAAGGCCTAAAGTGAGGTGATAGCTTTGGGAATAGACATGTCCTATCTTTCCTGGGATTCAGGTCTTTTAACCAACTTCAAGAATAGCTACCTGCTACTTTTTTGAGACTAATTACAAGACCATTTCATTTTTGATAGTATTTTTATAGGACCTTTAAGAAATAATGCATTGTTATATGCTGAGAAACTGAGTCCCAGAGAGCCAAAGAGAATAAAAGTTACATCACACAACTAATTACAAAGAGATCCATTATTAATATCCAGTTCTTCTAATTTCCAGATTAACATTTTTCCCTAACAAGGCTTATATAAATGCTAAACATTCATCTTGAAAGAAAAAAAATCGAAGCTTAGGAAAAAAAAATTTGTTACTGATTTTAGGGTGATATTACAATTTATTGCAGCTCATCAAAAAACACAAGGTTACTACTGACATTTTCATGTTCTGTATGTCTCTACATAAAATATTTAGAATACTAAAGAAAAAATATATGTAAGAAATAATTATTTCATTAATCCATTTTTTAAGAGAGATACTTTTTTCAGCTCACTGAATTGTCTGTGTAAATGCCAGGAGAGACAAAGGGAACATTGGGGACATTAGGATACCACCATGCTCAGTCAAAACTGAGTCTTCTGGCAACTGGCCTTAAACTAGTACACCCAGGACCACTGGAGCATAATAAAAGCTGGAATTTCAATGGCTATACATCACAGAAGCTTTGAAATGTAAAGGTTGGCAGACTTTAAATCAATCTGGTTTACAATTACTTGTTCATCCTTTAAGTGATACAAGTAGAACACTTCACAAAAATTAGAAAACGAAAGGAAAAGAGATTAAGTCCTCAGCAGTAATTATACTTTTTTATACTCTTAAATCAGTGTAGGAAGATCCCATAATCTCTATCAAACATTTATTATTTTCCCTAAATTGTCATCTTTACTACTAATGTTAAAAGTGTTAATATTAAAAAGCTAGAGAGAAAATAGATAGTCTCATCCTAGACTTTAATAATATGAAGGCTATCTATTATTGCTTTTTTAGCTATGATACTTAAAATTTCTATTTTAGAGATTTTCTTACTTAGAGAATAAAACACTTGAAAGCACAGAAATTAAAAGTTTGAGGGGGAAAATATACAGACTAGTCTGCCTGAACTTATTAAACCAGTAGTTTAAACATAAGTGGGATTGTAAAAACCAAAAGGGATGAAATATAAATTATGCAAGATCAATATCTGTTAGCCAGAGAACAACACAATTGTGAACTTTGTGATATCTCAGACATAAAAGAATTTTCTAAAATATAGTAAATATTAAAATGTACGAGGAAACATACTGTCCCCCGTTTTTTTTTCTTTTGTCCAAACTAAGGTGTGGGGGGGGCAGATATCTTAGAAATCCCTGGGGAATTAAAACTGACATAAATCACAAATATGTATCAAATTCTCCAAAGATTAAAATCATGTGGATATACAAGACTACAATCTTAACATGAAATATAGGATAAAACTTAATTGGTGATGTTAGAGAAAAGTACTACCCTGACCTAAAAGCTATACAGATACTAATGTATATAAAAAATACAGCTTGGCTAGAATATTTTATAAACTACAGATCTATATTTAAATCTATCAAAAGAGACTGCATTGTTGGGGAACCTTGCAACTTGGTTTATGTGTTCTATGATGAGATTATTAAATGCTTCTGTTAGAAATAAAACCATGATAAAATTATCATTTCATAACCGTATTTCCTCTATATACATAGTGCTTTCTCACTATAGACCAGTATTAGAAAATCTCTAGCATTTTCAGTGCTTTACAATTCATAAACATACATTTGTTAGAGCCACTCAATGTAATTAGACATATACGTAAATCTGCACAGATGATGACTGGAAGAAATGAAAGAAAAAGAATCCGCACTTTCCAGACATGTGAATAAGAATATTTATATTTAATATTACAACATGATAAAACAATACTGAAAAAAAAGTTTTATTTTAGGTTAAGTCTAAATGTTTCTAAAATTTGATGTTGTAATCTACCTAAAGAAGATAATATTATAAATTTCACAACTGAAATTCATAAATGCTCCATCCCATGTAGGGAAAAACATCCTATGTGGAACATAAGTTAGCATCAAATTACATCAGTTGTTTTAGGAAGCTATTTTCAAATTTACAGTATGAAATGAGTATAATGAATACATGGTTAGCATGTCTGCAATAAAATCAACAAACTGGTGGCTAACAAAAGTAAAATCCCAGGTGATCTCCATTGGGATTGCACAATATTATTAGGAAGTATGATTTAGTTACAAAGAAATGAGCAACTGAGTCGATAGCTATTTTTCAACTAGAGATAAAAATGAAAAATACATTATTGGAAGAGTAAGACCCGTGATAATTCGGTGTTTGAAACTGTGGTATTCAGGACTTTGCTTCTAAAGCCTGTCATCTTGGATCCTATTTTCAAGGAATTCAATCTGATGTTAAAAGATATGTCATAACTTGGATTTCAGACTTTACTGTTTCAGAAATATGTTTATATACTTCATAATGTAATTATAGCTACCTTAAGACAGATGAGGCAAATGGTAGCAATATATTGGAAATATAATTGAAAAATGCAGTTGTCCAGAAGCACTTTGGGGATGATGTCTCTGAAAAGCTGCTCAAAGCTCTAGAGTTTGAAGTTAAATTTTTGATGTTGTCACTCTCAATCTATTGAATGGCTGACAGACAATCAAACCCGTCTGGCTGGCTGGCAGCTCATTTTGCTGGCAGGTGGCAAACAATTAGACACACCAATTTGTGCCTCCTGATGACATTAAAGCATGAAACTAAGTTGTATGCAGGGCCTAGTGATTTGTGTGAAAGCATTTCAAAAATAATACTCTTTGCCGTGGCAACTCATTTCAGACTGCCACCTCCCATTATGGCTTTGAGCAGTGAAGACGACAGACTTGAGTTACGTGCCGTGCAAGGCCGCTTCTGTTCCATCCGTCATCAGCGCCCCCTGAGACCTCAATCCCCTCCTTTCATCACTATCACCTCATCATTTACATTTGATAGTACTTGAGCTACTGCATATATTAACTGCACTGGAGACCCTTTTCCTAAAAAGAACTGAAATATGCTTTGTGTGCCTCAATTTCATTTCTACTTATGCAATTTAGAATAATGGCTCCACTTCTATTGCATTTTGCACAAATGCTACTGGAAACAAATGGAAAGTTCTGTTTTTTTGAAAGTTCTATTTTTTAAAGCAATATTCACAAAGTGTAATAAATTCTGAGTAGCTGAGGATATTGGCACTCAAGTGATAGCTCTCTTAAGTTTTAATGAAAAAATTTTTCTAACAATAATCCAAACTAAAATAAAAATATTTAACTTAATTTTTATTTTATTGGATTCTCTTATGCAAATCACAATAATCCTCGGTAGTTACTGTTTATGTTAACAAAATTTAAATATATAATTTAAAAGTGGAACACAAAAATTTTATGAACCTAAACTGAATTATTGTAACATTTTTGTAGATTTATACAATTATAGATACTTACATACATATGTTTACATACATCCGGGGAACATAAATCAAAGAGATGAAGGAGAGGACATCAATCTGAGACGGTATAAGAAACGTCCAATAAACTATATGAACATAATGTTAGCACAAACCATTGAAAAAAGGAAATATTTTCCTACATTTTATAGCCCCTCCATTTTTTTTAGTATTTTTAAATCTTGATACTTAACACATTTTATCTTGTATGACATTTTTTTGCAAACATTTCAACTCCATTTACTACCCTGTAAGTTCAGTGTAGACAACACTGTTTGTATCTGTCTTTGCATCTGATATGATGATGAATGTTACTTATGTTTTCCCAATAAATTTTCAAGAAATATCTGGACAGTAGTTAAAATATTTAAAGGTAAAGTTTAATTTATATATAAAAAAGATAACCTGTCTTAACTGAAAATGCCTTTACTGTCATACCTCTAGCCCTAAACACTAAAAAATGACTGTCTCTAATTTGCACAAAGCAGTATAGCTATTTTGGAAAAGTAATACAGAATTGGTATTACATTTTGACTATATGTTGATTTTTGACATTCTGGCTTAAGAAACATTTGAATTCCTAGCTTGATTTTTTTTAAAACAAAAAACAATTGTTTACCAATCATCTCACACACACACAATATAAATTTTGGATGGGAGGAAGTGTTTTCAACATCATAATAGTTTAATTCAGATGGTAAACATATTATTTTATATGCTAATATGAAAATAGAAGTCCCAATATCAACATTAAGTACTATTTTTAGTAATTATGACTATCCTACAATATTTTTCTAATGCTGCGTAAGTTTTTAAATAGGACAAATTACATGAGCAAATTCTTGGGTTCTATAATGTTTTATCCTGCTTCTGTAAACTATCATTTTTATGGTATATAGTGGGACAGAAAAAAAATTAGTTGTTCTTAACTAAAACCCTTTGTAAGATTTAACATTTGAATGCAGATATATGGTCCATGTTATAAAAAGTTTAGAAATCTAAAATGCCTTTCAACAATACTTTCAAATACATGCCTCAAAATATGGCCTTTACATTGATTCTGAAAATTCCAGGCATATTTTCAGATGATAATGTATATGTTAAAATTTTTTTCCATACTTGCACTTAACACTTGAATTTGAACACTTGAATTTATTACTTAAAGCAAGCTATTTAATCTCTGGCAATTTTTATAGTTTTCAGTATTATGACATAGGAATTTCAGAATAGACTAGACCTTGAAGAGATCTGGACTATTCCCTCCCCAATTTTATCCATGAAACAACTGATTCCCAAAGATAAAATCACTTCCTCAATGTAGTCACTGATGATGAATTACAATCAGAATCTGGCTTTCCCTTTTCTAATTTAATGTGCTGTTCTGCATCTCCTATTGAAACTCCTTTTTTGAGATGTATTTTTTAAGTGTCCTACTATGAGATCAACCTGGTTGACCTATCACTTTGATATTCTTTGTAGTAAGAATTTATATTACTAAATATAAGGTTTTTGAGACCCTTTTAATATTTTTAAAATAAACTCGGATTTTCCTTCTGTGTTTAGAGCACTATGAATGATAAGTTCAGTACCTACCTGTCAAAGGAATGAAACTGCATAGGAAGAATAGCTTGCGCTTCTCTCTTCAATGCTGGATCTGGGTATGGGATAGGTTCAGGGCCACATTCTGCAATTTCAACTGGTGCAGCCACAAGACTTTTCAATATTTCCTTGACATTGATGCCTTTGGTTTGACTAATACTAGATATGGATGGTGCTGGTTTCAACAGTTCACTGGGGTTCTCAGTTAAGCTTTCCTGTGATTTTTTCACTTCAGATGACAAAGTGGATAACAGTTCACTCATGGCGTCAGGGCCTGTGCCCGTCTCTAATTCTGCCCCATTCAGGATGCTAGCCACTTGCTCCTCTCCAATTCCTGAATCTGTATGTGGAATGGAACTTTCTAGCTGAATATCTTCACCAGGGGTGGGTGTTTCTTTTTCCTTTATAGTGTCTGGAAATGTAGCAGGTGTTTCTGTAATAAAAGAAACTGGTTTAAACAAAAAGCTTCTCAAGTGAAAATCTAGTATTTATAAATAAAATATTCTCACATATTAGAATAAAGAAAATAAGACCTGTGAGAAACAAAAAAAAATTTGCTAAATGGATGTGCATAACAACAAAACTGAATTACAAAATACTATCCATGTACACTTGTCATTTTGTTCAGAGAGCATCAGCAGAAGCCTGTTTCTTTTAAAAGCCATCTGGCATTTCAAAACTGATGTCTTTAAAAATGTGGAGAAACTGTACCCACAACAATTTCTTTCAGCAGCTTATAAAAATTATTATGTGAAGTTCCCCTTTATTCTTTCATTGTTAGCTACCAATCATACAAGAGAAATGGTTATACTTCTCTCATGTTACCTTAACAATATGAAGTCATTTTATACTTTTGGTACTTCAATAATCAATAAATAATATCTAATTAAAATATTTAAACTAGCAAAAGATGTTACTTTAAAATCACATACATATCATACCTAAAATTTTGAAGTTAATAGCAAAAAACATGCAAAATGATTATTTTAAAGAGATAAATACTTTAATAAAAAATAATGTCCTAGAAAATTTGGCCTATATGTGCCTTTAAGAATAATTATTTTGGAGTATTTATTCTTTGTGAATAAATATAAATTTCAATTTGTGAAAACTGAAGCAGATAAAATATATATAGATATAAAATATACATACAATATTACCAACTAAATTTTAAAAAATTCAAATGCTAAATGCCTATCAAATTTCATTATGCAAATATTAACATGATGAAGTTCCCTATATAATAAAATATTAACAAATTCTAAATGATAACCTTAGAAAATTTATGTAATCTAGGTATACTAGGGATAATAGCTCTTAATAAAGTCATATTGAAGAAAAAAATTAGATATTATAGGGAAATTACTTTCAGGTCTTATATAAGGTAGATACTTAGTTAATGTTAGCTACTTCTATTACTCTGACTTATATTTAAATTTATCCTTTGTAAAACAAGAAGGGCACACTAACTTATTTTTAAGTTTTCTTTAAAAATGAACATCTGTAAGTTCTATAAAACCGCCCTTAGATTTTTGTTATTTTGGTTGTTTCTTTGTTTTGAAATACTATTAGGACAGGAAATCAGGTGACTGCCCAACAGGGAATAGACTATTTTGATTTCAGCAAGACATCTCACAAAACCTTTGTTGAACTCTCTAGTAAAACACAGAGAAATATTATTTTGGTGACAGTATTTTTGGGGTAGGATAATAATTTGTTCAAAGATTTATACACACATACTAAAGGATTAATCATAATGCAAAGGGATTTCTTAAGCAACAGTGCTTAATTCATAGACTCTACTAGACAGTTTTGCTAGTTTCTTAACTATAGATTAATGTCATGACATCCAAATTTACTGAGCATGTGAATTTATTTTTTCTAAATTTCAGAATAATTTTACCAAGATTCAGAAAAAGAAGATACCTTTTATTTCTTTTGATTCTCCTTTTCTTTTGATTCAAACTGTATTAGATACATACACTACTTTAAAAATATAACATCTTCATATTATTCGACCTAATATACAACTTAAATTAGCTAAAAATGTACATCTCTCAGACTTGAGTGTTTTCCACATATTTATTACATAGGTTTATTTGTTTTCTCAAGGATGTCAGAATTGAAAGAAAAGATTAATCAGTAGAACATGACAATAATATTCAAACACTGGATGACCAACATGAAAAACATGAAAAACAAGGTACACCTATTCTTTGTTGTTCCAAGACTAAAAATTAAGGTAACTGCATGAAAGTTTTGAGAAGACGGATAATTTTAATAATACTCCTGGAAAATCACTGGAGAAGGAAAAAAATAAGAGGTAAGGTAACAGTTTCACATTTTTAATAAAACCTTGTGACAGAAAATTAAGATTTAGAATAATAGCATTTGGAATAAGCAGGAAGGAAAAGAATGAAGCTGAGAAGCATTCTGGAATATCTTATCTTAAGAAAAAGAATAGAGACATGCCACTAACTGAGGAGGAAAGCAAAAGATTAACAAGTTTATTCAGAAATATTTTTTTTGCGGCGTGAGGAGAGTGCCTGGGTGGCTAAGTAAGTTGAACGTCAAACTCTTGATCTTGGCTTGGATCTTGATCTTGGCTTGGATCTTGATTTCAGGGTTGTGAGACAGAGCTCCCCATAGGGCTTCACACTCAGCGGGGAGGAGTCTGCTGGAGATTCTCCCTTTCTCCCTCCCTCTCTCCCTCTGTCCCCCATCTCATTCACACTCTCTAAAGTAAATCTTTTTTTTTTTTAAAAAGATATATTTTTAAAAGATTTATTCATATATTCGAGGGACAGCATACATATGTGCGAGGGGGGGAGGGGTAGAGGGAGAGACAATCAAGCAGACTCCCTGCTGAGCAAGGAGCTCTACTTGGTGCTCTATCTCACAACTCTGAGATCATGACCTGAGCTGAAACCATGAGGTGGACACTCAACCAAATGAGCCACTCCAGCAGCCCTGCTCAGAAATGTAATGAATTTTGAAATCAATTGAGTGTAGAATCTCTGAAAGATTTATAGCTGTTGAGTAAAAAGAAATATAGTCATGTATTTTGAGATTATTCAAACTGAGATGATAATTGATACTTCAAAAGTTGATGCAATAAGCTAGGAATAAAGAATGAGAATACAACTATTAGGCACTTATTGCTATTATTAGAGGTAATTATTGAATTTATTCAACACATATTTGCACCTATATATTATATATTTGGGGAGCAAAAACAATTGTGGCAAAAAATCAGTAGAAAATTAAACAGCAGTAGTAAAGTCTCTATGACAATAGGACAGAGAATGTAAATGCAGAAACAAAATAAGGACTCTAACATTGACAACAAATCAGTGACATGGTTACCAGCATAAGCTAAAATTTCTTCCAGAATTTAATTCTAAAAAGGCATATAGTCACGTCTAGCACTTAGTCTGAATTTGGCTGATCTACAGACTTGGCCTAGTTTGGCTTTATCCTAATGTGATGTTTCAATATCTTTATTTATGGCATGTTTTAAATTAAGAGCTACATAAAGATGGAAACTTTTCAAGTAATCTGACCTGAAATATAAGTATTTTGCTACAAATAGAATATATAAGAAGTTAATATCTTTGATTTAGTGTCCACAAGGTACCATATAAAAAGATTTTTCCACCAACTATGTAATTTTTTGTTTTTCTGTTCAATTGACTCTCAAAGAACAATAAAAATCTATAACTCACTAATCAGATACTTTAACCTCAAATAAATGTTGACCTGTCTAAAATTCAATTAAGGTATTAAAATTGAATATTGGAATACTTTCTAATGACTCATCAAAATATTTACACAGTAATATAATTTTAACATTATTTTTACTGTGACTGATAAGCCAACAATTTCAAAATGAAGCAGTAATTTTGATATTTCAGTAAGTATGCTATTCACATAAATAAGCATTATAAAGCATACTTTGTGATATTATGTAGAAATAAAAATAAACACCAATGGAAAATTTTATAATAGCACTCGCAAGTAAAAAACAGATTAGTTCAAAGGCCTACCTTAATTTCCCATTATGCATTAACATTTTTTACATAACATACTCAGTTGATAGCATCAATTTCAGTTTGGATAACATATATTTCCAGACTGCTTCTCTAGAACACTAAAGTACTTTGAGGATTTAACCCAAGGGACTTCAACAGGATGTTAAGCATGAACAAGAGAAAAAGTACAACTGATCGCAGCTGCATCAGTTGTATCAGTGACAACAGAATTATAATTTTTCAATTGTTCTTCCTCGATCGGTGTCTGCACCAAAAGGCCAGATTAATACACAAAGCAGAAACATGACTGGCCTGAGTGATCTTAACCTTATGAAATTAGGCAGCTGCATGCCAGATGCCTCGTTTTCTTACTGATTTTCATTGAACCTAATGAGTTCACCTAATAAATACTTTTTAGGAAAAATGTGGGGTTAACTTCAACAAATAACATGATTTCTATATGGGAACCTCATTTATCACAAACTTTTCTCCAAATATCTTGTATTACAGTGATGTGTAAAATGTTTCAATGTCTTACTTACTAAATTATTCAAATTGCTATTTTCCAAACTATTTAAATAAGAAATGACATAAAAGGAACATATAGCCTCTTCTTAGTATAGCACTAAAATTACATTAGTTATTTGTTCAAGTAGTAATACTAAGCAAACTAAATCACATTAGAGTAATTTAAAATATAAAAACCGATATATAACTAACTTGTATGTTTGGTTTATGTTAAATCCCAAAATGCCAAGTTACACAAAAATTGACCTGAATTCCAATAAAGAAAAAAGCTGCCATATATAAAAAGATTTGAAATCATTATTATTCTTTTTACACAACAAACACTGCACTGAGTAATTTTTTTGCAATTTATTTATGTATGATTTATTTTTTGTTACATTAAATGTATAAGAATACAACTTCAGGAATTTAATATTACCAGTGAATATGCTCATAAGAGACAAAATTATAATTCAGAATAAACAACTAAGATCCAGAAAGGTACTTCTAATTGATTGTGATATATCGATCTGTTTATCTTACTTGGAGTAGATTAGCTTTTGGGATGTGAATACTAATGATTTTCATTAAATTTGGAAAGTTTTCAGGCCAGTTTCCTTTTATTTTATTTACTCATGAGAGAGAGAGAGAGAGAGAGAGAGAGGCAGAGACATAGGCAGAGGGAGAAGCAGGCTCTATGCCGGGAGCCTGACTGGGGACTGGATCCCAGGACTCCAGGATCACGCCCTGAGCCAAAGGCAGATGCACTTAACCACCGAGGCACCTAGGCGTCCCACAGGCCACTATTTAAAAATTCTTTCTTCCCAAGTCTGTCTCCTCTCTTCTCTTAGGCTCCCATTATTTGTATGTTGGTTCACTTGATGGTGTCTCACAGGTCTTTGTGGCTCTTCGCTTTTCTTCCTTCTTCTTCTCATTCTGTTCCTCAGAACAATATTCCTAAGATAACAGCAATTGACCTGCCTTCAAGTATGATGAATCTTTTTTCTGCCAACTCAAATATTCTGTTGAACCCCTCTAATGAATTATTTTAGTTATTATGATTTTCAACTTCATATCTCTTTTTAAATTCTTTTCTATAATTTTTTTTTACTGATAATCTCTCTGGTGAGATAGCACCCTCATATTTTCTTTAGAAAAATGTTCCTTAAAAAAAAAAAAAAAAGTGTTCTTTTAGTTATTTGAGCATTTGTACAATAACTGGTTTAAAAAGATTTTTCTAGTCAGTCCAATAATAGGGCTTTCTCAGGGGCAGTTTCAATGGACTGTTTTTTTCCCCTTTATCTTGGCTATACTTTCCTGTTTCTTTAGAAGTGTCAAAAAATTTTTGTTGAAAACTGAAACATTTTCAGATAATGTATGACTTTTAGAAATCAGATTCTTCCTATAGGGCTCATTGTTACTCTGTTTATTGACTTTCTTAAAAAAATTCTATACAATTCTACTATAAAATTTTATAGAATTGTGTTGGATATTTGATATTTTTTGATATCCCCATAACACCTGCAGTCGTTGAAGTGTCTGTTCAGTTAGCTCAATGATCAGCTAATGATTAGACAGAGACTGCCTTAATTATCTTGTACCAGTACACCTTCCACTCTTTGCCAGAGGCTCTGGGTGTGTGGTAGGGCATGCTTTTGACAATCTGCCTTAGCCTTCATTTTTTGCTTGCACAGAGCCTTCAAGGTTACCCAGAAGTAAATGATTGGGGCCTTCCCAGGCCCCTCCTGGAAGGTCTTCCTTTTAAGCTTTTGATAAGGTTCTTATTTGCCTCAACTGGTACTGCTACCTCGGGGAGCTGCAATATTAAAAAATCAATTGCTGCAAAAAAAAAAAAAATCAATTGCTGCTAACTATTTCAAAAAACATCTAGGGCTTTTCTCATCAAGTTAAGTTCTGATCAGGTTAAATAATGACAAGCTCTGTGAACAAAGCTTTCCCAGGGAGCTTCCAGACAGGACAGATAGTGACAGTGCTCAGTGGACTTTCTGAAATTTCCAAACCTAACTGGCTTCCTTCCAGTGCTTTGCTAGGCTGCTGGTTTTCACAGCTACCACAGTTGTCTGCATGCAGACATTCAAGGATACCACAGAACTGAGGAGAACTGGATACAAATAGTGCAAGTTAAATCACCGAACAGCCTGATATTCTTAAAAAGATTCTGCAGTTTCTCTTGAATTAGCACTCTCTGGATTGTTGCAAGCCTTTGACAACTGTCCAGATGTGAGCAAAAGATGATTTTGACAATTTTTGCTAGCATTCTTATTGCTTTTTGGAGGAGCAGTTCTTTGGAGGTCCTTACTCTACTCTTTCAGAATTCCTATCTTTGAGTGATGTTTACAATGCCAATTTGTATATTTTGAGTAAAGTATCAATTATCAATTATAAGATATTCATATATACATATTTTGCTCTTCATTAGCCCTATCTTGTTGTAGTACTCTTTAGTTCTTTTCTTCTCAAAGAAAAAACACTTTCCCATTGAAATACATCAAGCACTTCCATAGTGTTATAGGGACAACCATTAGCACTAATAACAAAATGCCAACATATAAGCCTAAAACTTGTCTTCAGTTGCAGGAAAATAGAAACAGCCAAGTAACAGTATAATTCTATTACCATCTATCAGATAGGCCACAATTTGCATGTTACATACAAGGTTAAGAGTTCAGGCTTTGAAATGAAGACTCTTTGACTTTCAGTGTAGACTTGTTTACCTCTTATTAGCTTTGGGATATCAAATGAACCATTTAAGCGTTCTCAGTTTCAATCTTTTACCTGTAAAACTGGCATAGTAACAGAACATACATCAAGTGCACATTATACATAACAGTTGTGATGATTAAAGAACATAATTTATAAATAGTGCCTGGCATCAAGTAACCTAAGTTTTTGTACCTACTGCTGCCATTATTGATTTTACTGTTATCATCATCACAGTCACCATATCCTGTAAGAAAATATAGAGCCAAACCATCTATCAGTTATTCTCTCTACTCATCAACTCCTGTCTTTCTTAGCTCTGGCCCCTCTATCTGCAGACCAGTATCTCCTATCCTAAGAGAACAACTTCTCAGCCCCACAGCCCCTTATATTTCTAGCCCTGAAGCTGCTTTGGTTACTTCTCCTTTTTTGAAGGGATATGTCATGACTGAAAGATGATAGTGATGCAATCAAATTGATCAAAGTACCAATTCTGGCTTCATAACTTGCTAGTTTTCCATGTGATCTTGGAAAAATTAGTTAGCTTTCAGAATTGCAGGGATTGTGCTTGAAAAATGTATATCTTAAGTAGGCTGTAAGGATTAAGACACTTGTTAGTCTATCACCACTACTCTCCTTTCTTTGATTAAGCTTTTCAAAGACTTAGAAGACTTCCACAGACATCTCAAAATTAATACATCTAGATACACTTCCTTCCCCAGGCTAGGGAATTTTTCAGCCATTCCTTCTTCATGTAAAATTCCTTTCTCTCTTCTCCTTCTGAAAATCCTATAATGCAAATGTTAGTATGTTTTGATGTTGTCCCATAAGAACATCAAATTATCTTCACTCTTTCTTATATTTGCAGCTTGGGTTATAGGAGTTCTATTATTTTGTCTCTGAGTTAACTAATCCTTTCTTCTGCTTCATCTAGTCTGTTCTGGAACCACCCTAATTTTTAAGTTTTTTTTTTTTTTTCAGCTCTGTATCTTCTAACTAGTATCTTTCTTATTTTCCCCATCTCTTTGTTTAAGTTCTCACTATGCTCACACATTCTTTTTCCCAGTTCAATTAGTATCTCAATGACCATTTAACTTTTTATCAGGTAAACTACTTAACTATATTTCATTAATGTTATTTCTGAGGTTTTTTTTTTCTTTCATTTGGAACATATTCCTCTGTTTCTTCATTTTGCTTGCCTCTATGTCTTGGTTTCTAATGCACTGTATGAAATAACCACCTCTCCCAGGCTCAAAGGAGCAAACTCCTATAGGAGATGAATCTTGCATTCAACCCAAATGCTGTTGTCTCTCAAACCTTTGCACTTATCCAAGCAGCCTGCTATGTTTTGGTAGCTCCCAGTAACTGATGATGTGCTAAGACCTGCCAGTATCCCTAAAGGAAGAATCCTGATTCAGATTAATTAGATGACAGACCCTGAGGCAGCAGCACCTTAAATTATGAAAATATATATGGTTCTATGGAACCAACAATGTAAATCCCACTGGCCACAAAAGCCAGATGGTATGGCAGTGTCCCCTGAGTGGCAGATGCAAAAAAAAAGGGGTTCTGGGAGGAGTGCACATGCTCTTTATTGGGAGGTACCAAAAACCTGAAGCAAGGAAAAGAAAAGCACCAAGGTGGCATCCACAGGCTATATGCCTTGGGATCAACTCCACAGGCCATAAGATATGTGCCAAAGGCCAAGTTTCAGGACGAGCAGAGAGACCACTTTCACAAAAAAGACTAGAGGGTGTGTCCCAGTCTGCTGTCTTGGGTAGTACCCTGGTCGTGGCAGCCTGCCAAGAACTGTCACTCAGCTTGGCAAAGTCCTATAGGATCCAGGAATAAAAGCTCCCATACCCAGAAGAGCCAGGTGATCAAGGGGCACTCCCTGGGTGGCAGCTGCAGAAAACAGAGCACAGAAAAACCAGGGCACCAGAGACATGTAAAGCTCCCCTCCGGGAGACACTGGAATTCTAGAGTGTAGCAGAGGGAGTGTCCAAATACGGTGCCTGTCTTTGAAGGTCACTGGAAATGATTAAAGTCAGCATTTATTTTTTTTAATAAATTTATTTTTTATTGGTGTTCAATTTGTCAATATACAGAATAACACCCAGTGCTCATCCCGTCAAGTGCCCACCTCAGTGCCCGCCACCCAGTAACCCCCACCCCCGCCCACCTCCCCTTCCACCACCCCTAGTTCATTTTCCAGAGTTAGGAGTCTTTCATGTTCTGTCTCCCTTTCTGATATTTCCCACTCATTTTTTCTCCTTTCCCCTTTATTCCCTTTCACTATTTTTTATATTCCCCAAATGAATGAGACCATATAATGTTTGTCCTTCTCCAATTGATAAAGTCAGCCTTTAGATTCATGTTTAATTAGAAGTCTGCCCCTCAGGGTGTAGCCGTGATGATTAGCTAATAAGCCTTCTTCCCAGAAAGACAGATTTCCTGGGTCTATTGCCTCTAGCTGTGCCCTGTGGGTGGGAAATGTTTCAGAACTCTTTCTCCATTGGTTACAGCCCTGTTAGATTCATAAGCATAAATTGCCAGAGTCAGGTGATATATAGTTGTCCCCTGGTAGCAGTTGCAAAAATGGGACATCGGACTGGAACACTCCTTTCTGGGTGACACAGATTATTACAATCCTGTAACACCACAAATACAAGCTCCTCTGGCCTTCAGAGCCAGGTGGTCAAGAGGTTTGCCCTGGGTAGTAGCCATAAAAATCAGGATAACATACATGTATAAACTAAATTCTCCAATAAAAAGATATAGAATGGCTTAATAGATTGAAAAAATAAAAACAAAAAAAAGGACCAATCTATAAGCTGCCTACAAGTGACTAACTTCATATGTAAGGACATGCAGAGAATAAAAGTGACAGGATGGAAAGATATTCCATACGAAAAGAAAGCTGAAGTAGCTATACTTATATCGGAAAAAACACTTTATAACAAAGACTGCAATAAGAAACAAAGATGGTAGTTACATGTTGATAAAGGGGTCAATTCAACAAGAGGATAAAATATTTGTAAATATTTATTTATCCATCACAGTAACACCTAAATTTATAAAGTAAATATTGACAGACCTATTGGAGAAACAGAGAATAAAGAAACATCAGGCTTAAACACTACATTAGACCAGTTGGATGTAACAGATAACATATAGAACACTTCATCCAAAAGCAGATGAAAACAGAATACACAGTCTTCCCAAGTGCACACAGAACACTCTCCAGATTACATTATGCCACAAAACAAGTCTTAATAAATTTTAGAAAACTGAAATTGTATCAAGCATCTTTTCTGACCACAATGTTATGAAACTAAAAATCAGCTACACAACGAAAACTAGAAAATTCACAAATACATGGAGTTAACATATTACTAAACCATCAACTTGTCAAAGATATCAAAAAAGAAAAAAAAATACCTTGAGACAAAAGAAAATGGAAATGTAACATACCAAAAAATTTTTTTAAATAAAAAAGTTTTTAAAAAAGAAATATAACATACCAAAATTTGTGGGATGCAGCCAAAGCAGATCTAAGTGGGAGGATCATAACAAGAAATGTTTACCTCAAGAAAGAAGAAAATTCTCAAATAGTCTAACTTTATATCTCAAGGTGTAAAAAAAAGCTGTAGAAAAAGAAGAATAAATGAAGCCCAAAGTCAGCAGAAAAAAAAAAGGAAATAATGATGATTAGAGTAGAAATAAATAAACAGAGACTAAAAAGATCAAAGAGAAGAAATGGAACTGAAAGCTGAAAAAAAAAACTGGTTCTTTGAAAAGATAAAGAAAATTGACAAACCTTTAGCTAGACTCATCAAGGGAAAAAGAGTACTCAAAATCACAAATGAAAGAAGGGCTCTTACAACTGATATCAAAGAAATACAAAGGATCATAGACTACTACAAATAATACTATGCCAATGAATTAGACAATCTGGAAAAAATGAGAAAAATTCCTCGAACATACAATCTAACAAGCCTGAATCCTACAGAAACAGAAAACCTGAATAGACTAATTACTAGTAAGAGACTGAATCAGTAATCAAAATCTACCAACAAACAAAAGTCTAGGACCAGATGGCTTCACTAAACATTAAAGAATTAGTACCTTTTCAAACTCTTCCAAAAATCAAAGAAGAGGGAGCTCTTCCAAACTCATTTTACTGAGGCCAGCATTTACGCTGATATTAAAACCAGACAAGAAGGCCACAAGAGAAGAAAATTATAGGCCAATATCCCTAATAAACATAGATGGAAGAATCCTCAACAAAATATTAGCAAACCAAATTCAACACATTAAAAGGATCATATACCATGATCAAGTGGGATTTATTCCAGGGATACAAGGATAGTTCCACATCTGCAAATCAGTTGATGTGATAAACCACGTTCACAAAAAGAAGTATAAAAATCATATGATCACCTCAATAGATGCAAAGAAAGCATTTGACAAAATTTAACATCAGATTTTTAAGATAGATTTTATTGCTTTTATTTGAGAGAGAGAGAGAGCGCAAGCAAACAGGAGCTGGGGTAGAGGGGGTAAGGGCAGAGGGAGAGGTAGACACTGGGATCATGACCTGAGCCCAAAGCAGACGCTTAACCAAAGGAGCCATCCAGGCACCACTTAACACCAATTTACTATAAAAACTCTCAACATAATGGGTACAGAGACCTCAACATAATAAAGGCCATATATGACAATCCATAGCTAACATTATCAGTAGCAATAAGCTGAAAGCTTTTCCTCTAAGATCACAAACGCGACAAGGATACCTACTCTAGCTACTTTTATTCATCACAGTATTAAAAGTCCTAGCGAGAATAAATATGCAAGAAAAAGAAATAAAAGGTATGTAAATTGTAAAGGAAGAAGAAAAACTGTCACTATCCTCAGATGACATATTATATATATTAAACCTTAAAGACTCCAACAAAAACCTGTTAGGATAAAGAAATTCAGTTAGCTGTGGTACAAAATCAGTATCTAGAAATCTGTTGCATTCCTATACACTAATCATACACAATCAGAAAGAGAATTTAAGAAAACAATCCCATTTACAATTGCATCAAAAAGAATAAAATACTTAAGAATTAATTTAACCAAGACCATAAAGAACTGTATATTGAGAGCAAAACATTAATGTAAAATAATGAAGAAACAAATAAATGGAAGATACTCCATGCTAAAAAATTAGAAGAATCAGTCAAAATGCCCACCCTACCCAAAGTAATCTACAGATTCAATGCAATCCTTATGAAAATTCCAATGGCACTTTTCACAGAAGTAAATAAATAATCCTAACATTTGTAGAGAACCACAAAGACCTCAAAGAACTACAGCAATGTTGAGAAAGAATGAAAAAGCTGGAGGCTCCATGCTCCCTGATTTCAAACTATATTACAAAGCTACAGTAATCCAAGAGTATGGAATTGGCATGAAAACAAACATACTGATCAATGGAACAGAATATAGAGCCCAAAATAAACGTATGCTTATATGGTTAATTTACAACAAAGGACTAAAAAATACACAAGGGAGATAGGATAGTCCCTTTAACAAATGATGTTGGGAAAACTGGACAGCCACATCCAAAAGAGTGACACTTGACCACTATGTTACAACATACACAAACATTAACTCAAAATAGATTAAAGACTTGAATGTAAGATCTGAAACTATAAAACTCCTAGAAGAAAACATACGTGGTAAACTCCCTGACATAGGTATCGGCAATGTTTTTTTTTTTTTTTTTAATCTGATACCAAAAGCAAAAGCAACAAAGCAGGACAAAATAAGACACTATCAAACTAAATCATTTCTACATAGCAAGGAAATCATCAACAAAATGAAAAGATAGCCTATTAAATGAGAGACAGTATTTGCAAATTATATATCCAATAAGGGACTAATATAAAAATACATATAAGGTACTCAATATAACTCAAAAGCAAAGGAAAATCCATTTTTTAAAAAGGCAGGTGATCTGAATAGACATTTTTCTGAAGAAGACATAAAGATGGCCACCAAATATGTAAGAAAATGCTCAACATCATTAATCATCAGGAAAAGGAAAATCAAAACCACAATGAGATATCACTTCATACCAGTCAGAACGGCTACTATCAAAAAGACAAGAAATAACATCTTGGTAAGGATGTGAGGGAAAAGAGCCGTTTGTACATTGTTGGTGTGAATATAAAGTGGTACAGCCAATATGGAAAACAGTACAGAAATCCCTCAAAAAATTAAAAATAGAACCACCATATGATCTAGCAATTCCATTTCTGAGAATTTATCCGAAAAAAACAAAAACACTAACTGGAAAAGATGAATGCATTCTCATGTTCATTGCAATATTATTTACAACCAGCAAGATATGGAAACAACCTAAGTGTCCATCAATGGATGAATGGTTAAAGAAACTGTGGTGTACAAACAAAATGGAATATTATTCAGCCATTAAAAAGAATGAAATCCTGTCATTTGTGACACTATAGATGGACCTCAAGGGCATTATGGTAAGTGAAGTAACTCAGAAAAAGATAAATATCATATGATCTCAAGATAGATATCATATGTGGAATCTTAAAAGAATCAAGCTCATAGATACAAAGAAGGAATAGGTTCTGGTTGCTGGGGCAGCAAGGGAGACATGGGTAAAGGGAGTCATATAGTAAAAAGAAAAGAAAAAAATTAACATACTGAAAATGGAAGTCTTGGTCATTCTCTTTAACCTGACTTACCAGTACTGTTTGCTTTGATAAATGGCCATTCTATCTCAGAACTTCAGACAGATAGCCAGGCATTATCTTTGGAAACCTGGCATACCATATGCCCCACATCCAATCTGTTACCATATACTTTCACTTTTACCTCCATACTATGTCTAAGTTCTCTTTCTCTTCAATCTCCACTGCCACCACACCTTCGTGCTATGCAATAGCATCACTTACCTAGAGAGCAATAGCCTCCAACTGGTTTATCCAGGTTTCCTTAATGCCCCCTTTACTCTATTCCCTCATTATACCCAAAATACTCTTGTAAAATTGTAAGCCAGATTATGATACTTATAGCAGATCAAATTATGAACACTTTCTTTAAAAATATCCATGTCCTAACTCTCATAACATATGCCTGTTACCTTACTTTAGCAAGAAGGACATCAAGTGGGAGGGTTTTGCCGAACGAAGACTATTCCTGGATTATCCAGGTGGGCTCAATCTAAGAAGTCCTTAGAGTAAAGAAACCTTTCCTAGCTGTGCTCAGAGGAGAATGTAAATACAGAATAACAGTCTGAAAGATGCATTGTTCCAGGTTATAAAGATGCAGGAAAGAGGAAGAATGCCATAAGCCAAGGGATATGGTGGTCTCTAGAAGCTGAAAGGCAAGGAAAATGGATTTTCCTCAAGAGTTTCCAGAAACCCACACAGTGTTGTTAAAGCCTTGATTTTAGCCTGGCCAAATCCATATTACACTTGTAATTAAAACTGTAAGATAATACATTTGTGTTGTTTTAGGCCAGTAAGTCTGTGGTATTTTGTAATCGCAGCCATAGAGCATTAATACAAGATTCCTCTATTTATTTTAAAAACCCAATCCTTAGTTTTCAAGCCCTACATAAACCCACTGAATTCATCTTTTTGTTCCCCGTTTAAATGTCTCTTCTATGAAAAGTCATTCCTAACACCAAATTAAGTCTCTTCTTCTGTAGTTTCTCATAATAGTTTAATTTTATTCTCAGAATGCAGTATAACTTGCAATTATATGTTTATGTGTGTGGTTTAAATGTATCTACCTTGCTAGAGTGTTATTTCATAAGGACAGAGACTTTTCATTCACTATTGCATATTCCCAGCACTTAGGATGTAACAGGAAACCATTCATTTAATTCAACAAATATATAATGTAAGAATCATAAAGTAAATTTAACAAAAGGTTAAACTGCAGGATGGAAGAAAAAGAAAGAGGAGAGGAAGCTTTTGTTAGTACCTTTACTAATACTGAAAACAGACATTTATTTAAAAAAATTGACATTTTTAAGAAATATTTGCTAGGAATACTCAGGCATGATTATTATCTGTAAATTAATGAAATCTATATTATGCAACATCGGTCTCAAATAATAATTATATAAATATTATAATGACAGTGTTTTAGAGTACTTATAAATTATAATGCATCCACATAATGGATTACAAAGGATACATTAAAAATGATCTCAACAGTGAGGGAAAATAACAGATTTATAATATTGAAAATCTTTGATATGAATGTAACAATTTACTTAATAAATATTAACTTTATTTCTAAACATACATTAAATAAAAACTGAGTAGTAAAAATATTTCCATATAAATTATTGGCATAACTTTAATTTTTTCCTTAGGATACAATTCTAAAAGTAAAATTATTAGCTTAAGAGTTAAATATTTTACACTATATAAATATCATAGCTTATAATTATATGTGTACTTTAGTACATATTTTTGCATTCTAACCCTTCAGAATTTTATCCAATTTGCAAATCATGGTACATATATATATATATATATATATATTTAAAAAGGGTTAAGACTCTATGAAAACTGAGGTGTACACTTGTTTATCATCTTTTATCAGAGATTAAAAAAAGAGAGAGAGGCTAGAGAGCTAGTTCAGAATTTTTACAAGGCTCAATAATGAGCTGAAAGAAAAAAGTGAAGTGTGAAGATGAAGAGTAGTCCAAATCAGCGCTTTTCAAATTAATTGTGAAAATTTACCTTTTTTTCAATCTGTCACTGACTGACATTCTGAAAATGAATTAAAATAATTTTGAAAATTAAGTACACAAAATAAAAGCAGAGCTGTTTTTATTATTTGACTCCATAAACAAAAAATAAAATTCAATTTAACCAGAATAAAGATAACAATGGGAAAAAGAAAATAATTATAAAACTGTTCATGTTGTTCACTGAAAGTGTGTGTACAGGTGACCAATATATACAAATGTTGTTATTATGTGACTTTTTCCCATTACATGTCACAAACAAACAAAAAGTTTAAGCAAAAGAGTGATTCTCCAAATGAGATGCGTATATAAATGTTTTATATCAACACTGGTAATATAAATATTTAAAGTTGATAATATGACAGTGGCAGCTTTTTGCTTATTAACTTATCTAATCCAAGTTGAACTGCCAATAATGTCACTCATGGGAATAACATAAAGTTAACCTACTTTTGTTTTATTTTAATATCATGCGGAGTAGAGAAAGCAGTGTCGGGACGCCTGGGTGGCTCAGTGGTTAAACATCTGCCTTCAGCTCAGGGCATGATCCTCAAGTGCCGGGATTGAGTCCCACATCTGGCTCCCTGCTTGGAGCCTGCTTCTCCCTCTCCCTATGTCTCTGACACACTCTCTCTCTCTCTCTCATGAATAAATAAATAAAAATCTTTAACTAAAAAAAAGAAAAAGAAAGCAGTATCACAGGAGTATGTTAATAGAATGAAAATCAGAGAGCTCAGAATATTCATTGTAAAGCTTTAACCAAAATGAAACTAGAAATGCTTTATCTTCAAAATGTACTCTCAATGCTCATCAACGCCCAGCTCCAGGAACTTATCTTATATTGTTATAATCAAATATAAATTATATTTCAATGAAAGCAATGGATTCCAGTTCCATGAATCTTTTATGTATGAATCTTCTTTTGGTAGAAAATTAAACACAAAACATTCTATCAAATACATAAAATATCAGGAGATAAATTTTCAACAGTAAGCAAAATCAATCATCCTTAAAAATCCAGATACTCTCTTGATAATATTAAATAATAATTAAGGAACAAAAAATGTCATAGATACCATAAACTTCCAAGATTCTTTTTGTCCTTTGATCGCTTCTGCTAACTCAAAAAAAAAACATGTTGCAATCATTCCCCATTTTTAAGTACTTAATTCATTAAAGATATTTTACATGTCTGACAAAGAAGCCAGTTCTACTAGTCTTTAAAGAGTGGAATCAAATTGGTTTCTTATCCTGTAAAAACACCAAGAATTGACTTTCTAGTTTCAACATCATCAACAGGACTTTTCTTTGCAATGTACCATAGCATACAGTAACAAGGACTTATGATCAGCTTACATATTATCACATAGTAAAGAAAATAGCAAATTCACCACATCAGTCTTAAAGTAATTCAAAACTTTATTAGCCACTAAGAACACTGTACAGTTCAGCTAATATTGTTTTCACAAGAAAATATCCTTGATAAAGAAAGCAGTGCATTGATAGTCTGACATAGGCTCCTTGATCTGGGTAACTATTCTACAATATTCTCCTGCCACGACGGCTAAACCTTTGGAACATCTTTTAAACAAAACGAACTCCAGACTTTTAATCTAACTTCTTAGTTCACAGCTGGATGTTAGTAAGCAATAAAGCTGAAAAGAAAGGATTTTTCCTTTATTTCATCATGATGTTCAAAGGTTGCACATTTGTTTTTTAAAAAAAGTCTGTGCATTCATCAAGTCGCAAAAAAAAAAAGGATTTCACTGCTTTATTTGTTCTATAAGTTAGTCTTCCATATCATTAGCCAATATATGGAAAACACTGAACTATGGTATCATCTGGAGCTCAGGGTTCTCTTTAAACTCACTCAAGTTATTGGCAGAATTAAGTTGTTTGTTGTTGCAGGCTAATGCCCCCCACTTGCTTGTTGACTGTCAGCCAGGTAGTGATCTCAAGTTCCTACAAGTTGATCTCAGATCTTTGAACTCCTGTCACCTTCATCTCAGCAATAAAGGACTTTCTTCTAGTCAAGTCACTTTTACACTCTCAGTCTCTCTGGCTTCCTTTTCTGTAATCAAGCCAGAGAAAACTTCTCTGCCTTTATCAGGCTTATGTAATTGGGTCCGGACTATATGGATCATCACTTTCTCTTAAAAGCAATTGTGCTATGAAATACAACACAGTCACTGGATCAAAATCTATGCTATTCATTGTCCCAGGACTCATCCAGGGTATATACCCAGGAAAATCTGGGGTGGGGCAGGCAAGGGGGAAGTACAGAATTCGGCCCACTATAATCCTGTTCTGCAGAGAGCAATCCCATGTTACCTTTATCCAGAGACATCATATCAGTTATTTTATTTTTTCTGGCTCCTTTAAAAAAATCTTCCATTTTTTTCCCTCATTACATTCACTATTTCTTTTAGATTGAAAAATACCTTCAAGGTACTTACAAAAGCCATTTAAATGTTCTTATCTGCTGATACTGCTATTGGAGTCTGTTTCTACTGAATGATTTTCCCCCTTGCTTATATATTTCATTTTCCTGCTTCTTTACATGTTTAATAATTTTTATTGAATGCATAACACGGAATTTTATGTTGTTTGGTGAAGAATTTTTTTGTATTCCTTTAAAAAGAGGTAGAACTTTGCTCTGACAGTAAATTAAGTGATCTACAGATCAATTTGATGTTTTCAAGACTTGTTTTTAAGCTTTTTTTTCTTGTGAGTCTAGAGTAGCTTTTACTCTAGGGCTGATTTAGTTCTGCTACTAAGGTGTGACTCTTCTGCAATCTCTAGCGAATGCTATCACTGAATATTCTTATATATAATTAAATATTCTTAAATTTGCAAATGATACTTAAAGAAATGTAATTAAATATAAATATAAAAACTATATTTTGCTCTGAACAGCCAAATATAAAAACAACGTATCTCCATGAAACCTGAGGTATATACTTGTTTATAAACAATTACATTATGGATATTTATTGTATAACAATTAATGAAATACAAATGCCCAAACAGGTCAGGAGATGAGGTCAATATTACCTTTGTAAAATGAGTGGGCAAAGCTCTGCTCAGGAATTAACTTGGCAAGGAATCCATGGTTCAAACTTGGATGAGGGATAGATGGTATGACCACAACTGTAGAGAAAATCATGGAATCAAATTTGAGCCAGCATGTAACAACCTGCAACATGGTCCACTGGAGATCCATGACAACTCTATATTACTGCAACATGCAAACAGTACTAGCAATAAAGACTCATCTCTGGAGGAAGGAAAGAGGTTATGTATTAAGAGAAAGGAAAAATCATACACCTGTTAAATAGAGTAATTTTAGCAACATACAGAAAGACACACACACACACACAAAATCAGAACTGGAAGGCTGACTAAAATATTACTTGTTTTATACATCTAAAGCTGACATGAATGCATTTAAAATGAAGAAAGAGTTAATTAACATAATAGAGTCTTAGTGTTTTAAATGGTCAAAAGACATAAACTGGAATGGTAGGATAATGTTTAGTTTGAAGAATAAAGTTAAAAGTATACTACAAAGAAATAATATCATGTTTATGTGTTCATGCAACAATAAAGTATTATATCTAAAACATAATTCACATTTCCACAACAGCAAGGTAAAGGAGATATGATATGCTCAGGGAAAACAAGATACAGAGATTTGACCACTAATTTCTACTCACTTTTTTAAATGTCCATTTTATTTATATATCATATGCATTTATTTAGGTAAGACAATTTCAACTACAGATTAATCCATTGGTACATGAAATAACCACTAGGTTACCAAGGATACATTGCAAACAACCAAGAAATAACCTTGATATAAACACATGGCAGGAAATGCAACTGACAGAAAGCATCCCAAGATGTTAAAATATTAGTTGCCAGAAAATGTGTTTATCATTTTCAAGCGAAGTAGGCAAAGCTGATGATGCAAGAACTCCCACAACATGAGCTTCTTCTCTAAATAAGATAAAAAAATATGATCCAAGATGGTTCATTGTTGTCTGTACGTCTCTGAGTTTAGTTGAAGCAACTTTAGTATAAAGTTTAGAATGTATGTTTGTTTATTTGAATCTCTGACAGAATATTTAGATATTTAAATAATTATACACAGCAAGGAGAAAGAGAATAAGCCAGCAAGAAAGAAGCTATCTTTGAACTTGGCTATAAAGATTTATATTTAGGCTTATTCTTGGTTTTGAACTACTCTCTAAGAATCTTCTACTTTCATGTTCATAAAATTTAAAAAATAATACATTTAAAACACAAGTTATTTGCATATTAAATAGTAAATGATTTGCATTAACAGATGGAACATTAAAACTAAAACTGCACTGATAAAAAGAGAATATAGCAAATATCATAGAAATTAACACATTTTTGTGGAATTGAGGAATATTAAATTGGTATTTATATACCACCTACTTATAAATATGTGAGGTGATTATGAGTAGGATTAGTTTAAAACTGGATGTAAAAATGAAATAAAGAGGAGATAAATGATAAGAATTCAAATAATTAAAAAAAAATAGTACCTGTACTTGTTGGTGAATTTATTTCTTGTCTGATGTTTCTACCTGGTTGGCTTCCAGTTCTTGCTGTCTCTCGCTGGGGTTCTAATATGTCACGATACTTGGAAACCATCAGAACCGAAATGAAGTAAACAACAGCTAGAGCTAAGAACTGTGCCTGCTTGCTATCATCCTGCATAAAATGAAAAGGAGGTTCTGACATTCAAATTTTTAAAGTTATCGGGGTACAAGAAACTATTTTATTTTTTTATGGAGGCAAAATATGGCATTTAACTTTAATTAAAACTTCTCAGTATACATGTTATTTAATTAGAATCATTTAAGTATAAATACAAAGCTCTAAGAATATATCACCTAAGTTATAGGTTGAAATTTAATTTAAAAAATGAGAATGTTAAAATTTTGCTGAATATGCCACAAAATTTTATTCTTTGTCTTTTTCACCATTACTGTTCATTTCTTCCATAACAACAGAGTATGTATATTATAAAATATACAGACAGCAAAAGGCTGAAAGAATAATATCTGCATAAAAATCAATAGTTCCAAATGTTATAACCAAAAAATTAATAGAATAAAACTATAATTGAGCTACATTACAATTCTAACATATTACTAACTCAGGAGACTATATGAGTACAAATAGGGGAAACATAAACAATGAGGGAACAGAAAATGTGAACTTTATATTAGCTCAGTATGAGCTAGAAGTGTGATATTGCAGCTTAAGAAAAACTAATGCAATCTGTGACTACATAAATAGTTAAAAATGAGTAGCAGTCCCACTATTCTACACTCGAAAAATGACCTCTAAAATACTGCCAATATTGAGGCTCTGAATTTCAAAAGCTCAAGGACAATATGGGAGCTTTTCCAGTGCAACAAATTGGTAAAAAGTATGAAAACAACTGGTGAAGTTAGGATATAGAGAGAATAGTTTTCAAAAAGCATACTGCAAGGGTGCCTTGGTGGCTCAGCTGGTTGACCATCTGACTCTGAATTTTGATTCTTAATTTTGGCTCAGGTCATAGAGCCCCACATCAGGCTCTGCCCTCATAGGGAAGATGGTTTTAGATTCTCTCTCTCTCCCTTTGCCCTTCCCCCCATGCCTCCCTTCTCTAAAAAGTAAATTTTTTAAAAAAGCAGACTGTAGTAGAAAAGACAACTCTGTAATTATGTTTTGTAAAATATAAAGAGCTGCATGTAACCTTGAAAGCCTAAATAACTATATTATAGGGAAAAAACTGATAAGGAAGCAAATTTATAACCTCCAATACCACTTTCACATTAGACCATACTTGAAGGAATTAAATGTAAATGGTTTATAAAGCCCTTTTTCTAAGCTAGGTAAAAGTAACACTTCATAGGAAACTGCAAGTAATTATTGTGGCCCACAAATAACAGATAAAAAATACTATGATATGAATAAGGAAAGCAAACATGAATCAAAGTCTAGCAACTCCATTAAAGGCACCTATTTTTTACTTCATTTAAGCACAATGTAAACAAGATTTAGTATTTATATGCATTTGTCAGAAAAGAGAGCAAACGAGATATTTACTAATAATTTAATACTACCAAATGGAATTAGTACAGCTAATACAGAAAAATACTGAAATAGACCAAATCTATTCTGAAATATCATAAATTTAGTATGTCATACTCTGAGGGTGATAGCTTTTCTAGAAATATAGTTTCTTATAAAGTGTTTGTAATGCATACTCTGAATTATAATGCTGATGGAATAAATATATGGAGAAGGAAAAAATCAAATAAAGTTATTATAAAGGAAAATGAAGTGCAATCATATCAACAAAGATATTGACCAGGAATGAATTCAGACACAGCTCAAGCTGTAATATTCTGTAACACTTATATTTCCACCACTGGAAACTCAGTGCCAGGCAATTAAAAAGCATGTGTGGAATGAACCTATGTCAACTACAAAGTTGCAGAGTTGCAAACAACAGATACTGTGAAGTGTTGTTCTAGCCAGCTAAAATCTCTCGAAAGTATGGCATGAAAACAGTTGCCTTTTCTTTTCAAATCCAGATCAGCAAACCAATTGTGCTGCTTATTCCTAGTTCTGTCTTTAAAAATGAAGCACAACATACATAGAGGCTAAACAGCTGGAGAACTAAATTTGTATACAAATTAATTTGTCTTGCCTACATATTTTATTATTATGAAGACAAACTCTTATGTTTCCCCCATCTACTTAAGATATGAGTTCCTCCACTATTCAATTTTGAATCGATAATAATATAATTAATTCTGAAATCCTTTAAAAACTTTAATGCTTCAACCAGGATGTTAAAAAAACTTTTAAATTCAACTTTCAAGGATTAAAATTACTTCAGTTTATATTATTTCATATAGAAGGAACCTAATATAGAAGCATAATGAATCTGCTTTCACATTTTGGTTTACTGGGGAACACTGAAAACAATGTTCATTTTTAAAGTTTAATTTTTTTAATTTTTTAAGATTTTATTTATTTATTCATGAGAGACAGAGAGAGAGGCAGAGACATAGGCAGAAGGAGAAGCAGACTCCCCACAGGAAGCCTGATGTGGGACTCAATCCAGGGACCCTAGGATCACACCCTGAACTGAAGGCAGATGCTCAACCACTGAGCCACCCAGGCACCCTTCAATTTTTTTTATTCTTACCACATAGCAAATTTTGTCACACAATGCTTTACAGAGATTTAAACAGTTCATGTGAATTTAAATCAGCAATGTCTTCATAATAGAAAATAAACAAGATATGTATATATATTACATATTATATGCATATATGTATAATGTACATATACTTTTCCTTAAAAACTTAATTTTTTGTTTCATTTATTTGTGAAATTAAGGCAACTAAAAATAATTACTGATTCACAAAAATTTCAAAAGTCAAGTAAAATTCTTGGCATGATATCTACAATTGACTTTAAAATATATCAACTGTCAAATACTTCCAAGAGGAGTGCACCTTTTGTGATGAGCACCAGCTGATGTATGGAAGTGATGAATCACTATACTGTACACCTAAAACTAATGTTACACTGTATACAAACTGAAATTTAAATAAAAACTTAAAAAAAAACAAATAAAAGTGAAAAAAAAAAGTGTGCCTTACAATCTATGAAATATGATGATGAAAGAGAATGCGGGCAGCGGGTGACTCAGCGGTTTAGCGCGACCTTCAGCCCAGGGCATGATCCTGGAGACCCTGGATTGAGCCCCGCGTTGGGCTCTCTGCATGGAGCCTGCTTCTCCCTCTGCCTGTGTCTCTGCCTCTCTCTCTCTCTCTCTCTCTCTGCCTCTCATGGATAAACAAAACAAAAAAAAGAAAAAAAGAAAAAAGAAAAAGAGAATGCTTTGGGGAGCTCTTTAGGGTTCTGACCAATTCGTGCTACCTGGATAATCTTAATGTTTCTGAATCTCAAATTTCTCTTACCCTAAAATGGAAGTTTATGATAATATACATTAAGTGTCTGAAACCCATTATAAACTCAACAAACACAAGTTTTATTACTTTAATGATGTTTGGAAGGTACATCTGGGAACACTAAATTCCCATCCTTCAGGAACAAAGCTAGGCACCACCATTGTTGGGTTATCCAACATATTTAACGTCTAGGAGTCTTAGAAAAAATTATCCTAATCTACCATAAAAACCTAATGCAGAATTTCCTAACAATTTAAATACAATGTTACACTTAATTAACATAAACCCATTCTATCTTAAGTCTGTCTGTGCTTCTTGGAGATGAGGTATGCTCTGTGTTTTAATCATTCTTCATTTAAAAAACATTCTTTCCATACCACATTTTTTCAGGATGAATTTCAAGTCTCATTTTTAAATGATTAATCTGTTAGTAATTTTTTTTCTTCAAGTCTGGATTAGAGTCCAGATTATTATAAGACTGTTAAATCATGGTTTTTATAGTATAGTACATTTTATCTCCATATTAAAAATTATTTTATTATTTATTAATTGCAAAGAAAAATGGTTTTTTTACAGAACATCTGAAAACATAAAAAAGTATAAAAGACTGTTTACCTAGAGATAATCATTAGTAACACTTAGTATGTTTTTTGATTTTTTTGAAGGTGCACATGTACATGTGCATACACTCACATAAAAATGCAGTACTTATGTAATATAAATACTCTGTGTACTGTTGCTTTACCTTAAAATATATCATGATCACTTTTCTATGTCACTAAATTTCCCTCAAAAATATGACTTTATATGGCTGCACACTATCCCACTGAATGAATATACTGTGGTCCATTAAGCTGAAACTGTTAGATATTTGTAATGTTGCCCATTTTCTTGTAGGCATCTTTGATGAGTACATGAAGTCACATAACTTCTAGGTAAAACCACCGGGTCACAGGGCATCAATATTTGTAAGAGTTTTGACACATTATGAAAAAGAACTATCAGAAAGTTTATCCAATTTAAATGTCTACCGGTGATATATGACAGAGCATGTTTCAATACACCCTTGCAATGTTAGGGACTATTATTTAAAATTTTTTATTTATCTAATAATAAATATATCTCACCATTATTTTTCTACATTCCTTGACTACTGGTGATACTGACTTCATCATATATTTGTTACCTTATCTTTTATATTTTCTGTCCACTGTCTACTTTTTGTTTGTATGTTTATAATTTTTCTAATAATTTGTAAGAACTGATACATATTAAAGAGAGTGACAATTTTTCTGTCACATATTCTTACCATGCTTTATTATGCTGTGTCACTCAAGTATGTTTTAACCACTTTCTAAAGTACAAAGTACTTAGCCAACTAATTGTTAAATATAAATTTAAAATATAGACTTTCTTACTCTTGATCTCAGAGTTAAAGAGTTCAAGCCCCACACTGGGTGTGGAGCCTATTTAAAACAAATAAATACTTAAATTTTCTTTTGTGTTTCTTAAATCATCAATTAAAATAAGACAAACAGAATCCAAAGTGGCCGGAAAATAATAACTATGTTAAAGAGTACTGTCATTATTGGATCTGCTGTGAAACACAGATGTTTCTATGTGATTTGTGAAAAGGCTGACCTTATCTTTACTCAACTTCAGTAAGTAATCATATAACTGGGGTATTTCAAGAAACCATCTCCACAAGCTATTTTTTCCTTAAGCTTTACAATGCTACTTTTGTAACTCAAATTCTCATAAATACCTATTACTTTAAAAATGTAGATTTTCTTTCAAAAGTAATTGCTGCCCCTCAAAAAAGTAATTGCCAGTAACTCCTTACTGAATTAATTTCTTTTATTCATAGTACAAGGAACATTGATAATAAAATAGTAAATACCTAGGGATGAAGTAAGGAATACAAAAGAGAAAAGCAGGTGATTCAACACAAAGTGAATCATAATTTTTCAAGGTTATCCCTAGTCTTAGTATATACACAAACTAAATTAAAATTTCGCATCATCTAAAAAAATGATGTATCAATAAGCTTTCAAAAAAAGCAAAGGCTCAATCATTTTACAATCAGAAGTATGCTCTAACCTAAATTCCTGACATTAGGACATTTAGTTGTAATAGCAGCTTTCTTGTAACATTTAAAGTATTTTACACAAATGACAATGGAAGATTTTTTTTTTCCTGGGAAATCAAGCAGGTATAACTTACCACATCACGAAAGACGACGGCACGAAGGCGATTAATATCAACATCCTGAAGAAGTCTATCAGGATCTTTAATAGGAGAAAGGTTACCTGGAACACTTTCTAATGGAGTCTTAAAAAAGAAAGAGAATTGTTAAAAAGAAAATAGCATAATACAGAAACATATATAGAAGTATAACTTCTAGTATCTTTAGGCGTTACATAAGCCATGGTCTTTACCTCCCTATCACTGAGTAACATTTATTGACAATAGTACTCTATTATAAGACACCGCTTCTGTTCTCCTCTCTGCTCGTCACAGTGTCACTTACTTAATAAAGCTCTTGCTCTTCATCACCACAGCTACCACAAGAGACTTAGAAAAGTAGTAAGACTGAAAAGATACTTATCTTGGACTTCAGAATGTTTGAGCTCAAACTCTGCTGTGTGGGCTTTTTACTAATACTTTTACTAATACTAACATTCTCTGAGCCTCGTTTTCCCAATCTCTACTTATATCTCTTTGAGTCACTGGGCTCATTTATTATCCATCATGCTTTTATAACATATGAGATTACTATACGACATTGTATGAGATTTTATATGTATAAGTATGTTTCATGATCTACAAAAAGCTAAAACTGTAAACAAAAAAATTAGTCATAGCCTTAATATTAAAGCTGAAAGACATTAAAGATCACAACCACTGGGCAGCCCGGGTGGCTCAGCGGTTTAGCGCCGCCTTCAGCCCAGGGCCTGATCCTAGAGACCTGGGATCAAATCCCACATCAGGCTTCCTGCATGGAGCCTGCTTCTCCTTCTACCTGTGTCTCTGCCTCTCTCTCTCTTCTCTCTCATAAATAAATAAATAATAAATAAATAAATAAATAAATAAATAAATAAATTCTTTAAAAAAGATCACAACCACCAAAAGTCCTTTTAATAGCTGAAGATATAAAAACTGACAAATTTTAAGTAATGTATGACATAGCAAATTAGTGAGAGCCAAGTTTCCTGAAATTCAGTCCAGTACTTTATCACTCATACAATACGTTAAGAATTGTGTGGATTAAATCAGATCATATACATAGAGTACCAAATACAATTCCTGCAAATAGAATAATTTGTTGTTATCCAACTAATTAAAAATAAATAGACTTCCTTCTAAATCCTCTATATATTTCAATTATGACTTTTCACTTCTAAATTAAGATGTCTGATTCCTTTGCAGCACAGAATAGGGAAAGGACATACTTAGTATTTGTTTTCCATTATAATTCCACAACTTACCAGCTATATGACCTTAGGTGAGATACTTAACTTCTCTGGACCTCTGCTATATAATCTAAATAATAAGCTGATACTACTTATCACAGGATGCTTAAAGAAAATAACACATTGTTTACAGCTGAAATGAAAAGCATATAGATGAAGAAATTTATATTTTTTCTTATATATATAATTTTATATTTTATAAAGTATTTATAAATCCATAATCGAATTTGATCCTTATAAAGACCTTTTTTAATGAGTAAAGCTTATATTATTGTTTCTTTTTACAAAGTACAGAAAGTGAGGCCCAGTGAAGATGTATTACCCAGGCAAGTCTACAGAAATTAATATTATATCAAAATTATCTATGGTTTACTTACTAAAGTCACATAAAAAATTCATAAACACATGGAAAAAAACAAAGACCCTCACTAACCAGGTCCACTGATTATCTTCCTTGATATGTGTTTTCTTATCACTTTTTCCCTAATATTTCTATATCCATTGCTTATTAACCATTTTTCATTGCCAAGATTCTTGCTAGAGAGATAGTGACTAGCTCAATTAAATTACTACAAAACTCCTTCCCATTGGACTTTTCATTCTATGTTCTACAATCAGAGTAATATTTGGCTTGACAGTCTTGAGAAGCTTCCTATTTTCTAGTGAATTAAGTACAGACACCTTTAAGATCAAATTTCTCAAGAACACTTATTTATTCATTTTATGAGTGTATAATCTGAGTGGCTACCTGTTAAAGGAAGGGAATTAGTATAAATTGAAAGTTCACTGTGTCAGAAACTAAAAACTTTAATACGTTACTGCTTGTCATTTAGTTTATATAAACACCTTGTAAATTAAGATTTGTATTCATTTTAAAAGACTGGAAAACTGAGGCACAGGAGACTAAGGAGTTTGTCTTGGATTACAAAACTAGTTACGGGGTAGAGCCAGAATACAAACGCTGACCTGTTTGAATCTAAAGTTAGTGCTCTTTTGACAAAGTACTGCCAGTGTTAAATATTCATGCTCTGCAATTGCAAAGATGTACAAGATATGGACATGTCCTCAAGTATACGGTCTACTATGCTTACACAAATAACATGAGGCATTCTTTTTTTTTAATTTTTATTTATTTATGATAGTCACACAGAGAGAGAGAGAGAGAGGCAGAGACACAGGCAGAGGGAGAAGCAGGCTCCACATGTCCACCGGGAGCCCGACATGGGATTCGATCCCGGGTCTCCAGGATCGCGCCCTGGGCCAAAGGCAGGCGCCAAACCGCTGCGCCACCCAGGGATCCCAACATGAGGCATTCTTGTCGTTGTGTTCATAATTAATTTTCTAAGCAATGGAGAACACTTTGAAGACTTGTTAGCAATAAAATATGATCTAATGATTTTAGAAATATTTTCTACACAAGTTAAAAAGAGGCTGCAATACAGATATATTAAATATGTGGCTGTTCTGCTTAAAAGTTGCAGAAGTTTGAAGCCATAGAACTATTAAAATGAATTAAACTTCTATTTCATGTCTTCGCTTATTGAGCAGAAAAAAAGTTTGTCAATAGCAAATATCTGCCTTCAAGTGTGGTGGGTGATAAGAGACATAACAGGGTTTTATGAAAATATAAAATAGAGGAAACTACCCTAGACTGGGATGGCAGTTCGGGTATCTGAAAATATTTTTCCCAAAGAGGAGCACTTAAGCTAAAGCCAAGAGTTGAATGGATTTTAAGTGGATGAAAAGTAAGGATGGATGCTTCATGTAAAGGAAACCTATGATAAAGTCTGAAGGCAGGAAAAGAAAAAAAAGATTTTCTGATGAACAAAATAAAGTCTATCATGTGACTAAAAAGGCAAAAGCAAGAGGATAAGGGGATGCAAGCTGCAGCTGAAGAAGCAAGGGTTAGTCATGTAGGATCTTAGAGGTCATGTTAATAAAAGTTTGGAGGTGATGCATAGGGCAGTTAAACATATGAAAAAGAGCTAATTTAGAATGAGAATTATTGGTATATTCCCATAATACACTATTCATTCATTTCCTGGGTAATCAATATATATATATATTTCATATTATGTTGATACCTGTCATCAAAAACAACCATTTAAAAAGGGCATTATTCATATATTGAGCTCCGTGAAAATATGTTAACTAGGAAAAAATAGCAATAACAAAGAACTTAAAGGAGCTATGTGTACTGATATCCTTATAAAAATTCTATGAAGTAGATATTAGAATCTTCGCTTAATAGCAAGTCTCAGAGAAGTTAAATAATCTTAGTAACACAATAATGCAGAAGAAAAGCCAGCATCAAAGACTACAGCTGTATGATTTCCAGATCTTGGCTCTTTCATTACGCAATACCATGTCACTTTTTTCCCATACTCAAAACCAAAAATTTAAGGTACATTATATTTAACACAGAAAATGTTTAATTACCTTTGAAGCTGCTGTGGCGGTCACACTTTGGGGAGCTTCCTGAGGTTTACTGCTGCCATGGGAAGATTTGCTCCCCCTGTCTCTCTGCCTCTGCCGACATTCTAAACAGTTTCTCACAGCAACACAACAAACTATTTAAAAAACAAAAGCAAAAAATAAATAAATAAATAAATAAATAAATAAATAAATAAATAAACAAACAAGTAAATAAATAAATAAAAATTAAAATTAAAAAATAAAAAATAAAAACCAAAAGCAGATTATTAATATAAATTCTTGATTGACATGTTGAAAAAGTGGTTTTTTCTTTCTTTCCCCTTTCTCCATTCATTATTCCTAAAATCAAATATTTTTAAATATTATGAAATACAGTAATGAAAAGTACATATAAAATATATGCATAGTTAAAAAATAAAAACAACATACCCATATACCACCAACCTACTGCAGGAAGAGAATTATTACTGAAATTCCCAATATATCCCTTCCTTATTCTATCCCCCTCCATTGTTTAAAATTCTGAATTTCACAGATCAATAAAATTTTTTTGAACTTAATATTCATATTTGATAAAGTTTTTTATTGACAAGACTTCTTCAGTAATAGGACTACCTGGTGACTATACTGAGCATAGCTCCCCATTTCAGGAAGTAACAGAGCACCTCAATGCAGGGAGTCTCACAACCCAATATCCACCTTTCTGTGTGGTGGGAAAGTCTACAGCCTTGTCAATAAGCATTTAATATGCACAAGCTTTTCACTTATTATTTTAAGAAGTCATGCAGTAATAAACAGTACAGGTTCTAGAATCTGATCGCCTGAATTTTACTGGCTGTGTGATCTTGGGCCAGCTGCTTAAACTATGTGTGCCTCAGCTTCCCCATAAGTAAAATGAATATAAACATAGTTTAACTCCCTTCGAGGACTGCTCTAAGGATTAATTAATACATTTATAAAGTGCTTAGAACAGTAGACAACACATATTGATACATAAATTGTTTGCTTCATTATTATTCACTCCTAAAACTTCTGGAGATGACAAAAAAACAAATCGGCTAGGAAATACTAGGATAAAAATGAAATTAACAGTACAGCTTTGAAATATATTCAGAAATAAAAGCTCAGAATAACCAAATAAATGCTGGTTTGGTTTTGTTTTAAAGATTTTATTTATGGGACGCCTCAGTGGCTCAGTGGTTGACTGTCGGCTCAGGGCATGATCCCGGAGTTCTGGGATCTTTAAGATTTTATTTATTCATAAGAGACACAGAGAGAGAGAGAGAGAGAGAGAGAGAGAGAGAGAGTGTCAGAGACATAGGCAGAGGGAGAAGCAGGCTCCCTGCAGGGAGCCCGACAAGAAACTCAATCCCAGGACCCAGGATCACGATCTGAGCCGATGCTCAACCACTGAGCCACTCAGGAGTCCAATAAATGCTGGTTTTAAGATACTGAGGTATTTAAAAAATTTCTCTGTCTCACAAAGTTCACTCTGTCAGCTATTGTTAAATGTCACTGGATATGTCCATAGTGCCCACAGTAAATTATACTACACCTATCAGTAGTCAGAAACAGCTCAGTGTGGTCAATCTTTACATTAGAATGATGATGGAATGATTCCACCTAACTTGCCCATCTTTAAAAAATACAAAGAAAAAAAGTAGGTTTCATTCCATCATTCTTAAACCAAGCTATTATTCCTACCTTGGATCAAAACAATTTATCCCCTGAAACTATACACCTGTAGATTTTTATATAATTTTTAAAATTATGGTTAAAAAGAGTACACATCAGGAACTTCCTTCCTATTTGTAATGCCTTACTTTCCTGTGTCCTACTCATACTCAGGCAAGTATAAAAACAATTGTTTTCTGGGCCCTTATAAAGTCTAAGCAGTATAAGTAAATTTCCCCTTTAAAAAAGTTAAGATGTGTAAGGATAGATGTAAAGAGATGGACTAAATTGACCAAAGCGTTTTTAGTGCTAACTTTTCTTTGCCACACTGAAGAGTAAATAAACATATAGGTATGTTTATTAGTGTTAACTGCTTACTCTGAGAAATAGTGACATTGGAATAGTCAGTTTTATCCTTTGGCATTCTGTGCATAAAAATTATGTAACTGGCCTTCCGACATATTTGTGAGTCAGGACAACTATATTCTATATTAGTTTACCAAAAAAGGAATCCTAAATAGATTGACATTAAGATCATGTCAATGAAAAATGTTATAGCGCTATTGATTTTAAAACAATTCAAAACATATTTTACTTCATTTCAAATTTATAACCCATTAAAGATGATCAACTTCTTGAAATCTCTAAAGTGAAGATACCATAATTTTTTAATTTAGTAGTTCTCAAGAATTACAAGGTTATCTCTATACAACATAATTATTAACTTGTATCATCAATACATACTACAGAGCATCAAAAGACTGATCTGTAGGTTATTATTTAACATGTACCATTATTCTTAACAGACTTACCTAGCCTTAGGCACTGTCTCATTAAACCTCCAGAAGACATGTTTTTTTCAGCTTCAATCTCACTAAAATTTAGAGAGCTGGCAAATACAAGTACATCAACCATAGCCATCAATCGGCTGAGGAAAGTTACTGCTGTCTCAGCTGACATGCCTTGTGTCACTTCAATATTTTCCAATTCCGTCTTTAAGAAAATAGAAGAGTTAAGCCTTGTTTAAAATGTGGAAATATAATACATATACATACATACTACAGGTAAATAGTAGTTCAGCATACTTAGTATATTTTCTAAACAAAATAAATCATAAATTAGAAACTAACTCTACATATCAAAGAGCTGGTTGTCAAATTTAATTAGTTTACCTATGAATTATCCTTGAAAAAAGAAAAAATCCATTTTAAAATGAAGGTTAAAAATAAATGTCATCACTTGTAAAAACATATTTCGAACTTAAGATCATATCACAAAGATACTTAGGAATAATTACACATCTATATTATGCTACTTTTGTCTTATTTTATTAACAAAGATATAAAATTGTTACTTTCCTAAAATCTTCACTCTTCTTTACTAAGAGAGATGCTTTACTTTTTCTTTAGTATAAATGCATGACGAGTAATAGTAAAGATACATGGCACTTCCAATTGGCATCAAAATGAGATGACTATCAGATGAGAACACACGATAATTTCTTACCCATTTCAGAATAAACTAAGCTACTAGGAATCTCATATATAAAATAAAAATCTAGGGTAAAAATAATCAAGAAGACCATTAATTCCTCTGCAGACATTAACTTGTGATCTATAAGACACTAGCAATGAGAAGTGTGATCCTGGAGACCCAGGATCGAGTCCCACGTCGGGCTCCTGCATGGACCCTGCTTCTCCCTCTGCCTATGTCTCCGCTCTCTGTCTCTCTCTCTCTCTCTGTCTCTCGCTCTCTCTGTCTATAATGAGTAAAAAAAATACTACTGCTTACATTTTCTGAAAATGGGCACACTAGCCATATTGATTAACCTTACTTCTTCACCAAATGATAAATTCAACTACAAGGTAAGCATATATTACAGGTATCTACTCCTAATTAGTGTTCCATTTTGATATTGTTGATGTACATCATTTAACCTAAATATATTCCTACTCACATTAAAATGGAAATGTCAGCAGGAAGCACTAATTGAAGAAAAAAAACCCCACCTTTTAAACACTTTTTGAGCACAAGATGGGTAATAAAAATGATAGGTGACTACTGCAAGCACCATATAACTAAACTCGATTCTAAATGGAGTATAAAATGTAACAACTTTTCTTCCTTCCATTTAACAGCAAAATTGTGTTAAAACCATTCTCTCTAAAATGAGCTTGAAAACAGAACTTTGTTTTCGATTGTTGATTTACATTATGCCAACTTAGTCTGTGGCCTAAAGAAATAATTAATTCATCTCTTGGATTTCTTAAATGCAAGTTCCTAGCACTTTACTGATATATAACATTACTTCATAGCATGAATTAAAAATGTGATCACAGCACAATAGTATATTAAAAAGAAAAAATTTTTACAGAAGACCTCTTTTAAATCTCAGTGTAAGCATCTCATAATGGAATGGAAAATCTGGCCATTGTTTAGATCTATCAAATATTCTAAATTAATTTTCAAAAATATTAGAATTTTAAAATATCTATAGATACATTCTCAAAGAAATTCACCATTATGAATTATTCAAATTATAAGATGTATTTATTACTAGTCATTTTATTAGTTAATGGTCTTATTTTCATGCCTTTTATGGTCTACCAGGCCTAACCTCCAAAATATGCTTTCATTTTTAAATGGCTAAATTACATACAGAAATTATAAACAGATTATTAATCATCCATGTAACTTGCCAAACTGTTATTTTTGACTAAACAAAATAAAACTTTGAAATAATAAAGCATTCTTAACACAAAGAACCAAAAAGGGAGCTCTTAATTAATTCCATATAAAAGTAATTTATAATTTTGATGAAATGTTATATAAACATTGTAACATAAGTTTAACAATAAAGATCACTCACATATGATTATTATTAAATCTTAAAATAACATATATCCCATCCAATTTCCTTTCATTAGAACCAATTAACATTTGATTGAACATATGACTGAAATATGTTTTCATTTTATAATAGTTTAGCCTAAAGGTTATTGTGAATAATATGATTTCATCAATGCATTGAGAAAAAAATCCTTTTAATGAGTATTTTAAATATACCAAAGATATGTGTAACGTTAAAGATGGTATGGGAACTCAAAACATAACCAAGTCAAAAATTTCATAAAAAGTAAAAATAAAGCTTAAAACTGAAGACCTGAAAATTACTGAGGTAATACTAACCTTAGAACCCTGGACATGCATTAGACAAAACAGACAACAGATCAAAAAGTACAAGAAAAGGAAATTATTAAAATTAAATGAAAATACAATGTAAAATTGAAAGATAAAATAATATATTTTAAAATTATATTTTATTGTTTTATTAAAGTTCTTAGAAAAAATATTCCTTTTATAAATTACATATGATTAACATTAAATATTTAAACTAATGTTTATTTTTTTCATTAGAGTAACTCTGCCAATAATATATATTATACAAAGTTCATATACTAGAAATTATGCATATTCTATTTTATAAAATAAATATATTTTCCTGGCAGATGCCTAAGGAAGCATTTTAATAAATAAGCTAATATGATGTCTCTGTAAAAGTCTTAACTCAGTATTGGTTTAGGCAGAGATGACTTAAGGAAATACACTATTTATACCAACCTTCTAGAATTTTTATTAAGGAATGTTATAACTTGTTTTCTAAAACACATGGAGCCCTTCCTATAGATCAATATCCCCAGGTGTCAAAGAATGAAATTCTGTAGTGATTATAACTTAAGAATCACTTTCCCTTTTGCTAGAAAAAAACTTATTGATACACTAATGAGGCCTGCATGTCAACTAAGTTAATTACATAGATAAATTACATAGATATTACACTAAATTTCAGAGTCTTAACTAAGAATTATATTCAATATATTCAAAATTTTGGCTAGAACTAAGTATCACAATAAAAGTCATCAACTGTTCCTATTCTCTGATTTTTTACCACAAATACATGTGAGCATAAATTTCAAAAAAACACCATTTTCATGGTACACTGTATAGGAAAACACATAAAAGACTGCTGAGAATACTAGATATTGATCAGTATTATGAGATAAACAAAAGAAAAATTAGTAATTTTTCCAAATCTATTAGCTAAACATTCTGATAATGGCAAGGAAATATAAACTAAATTTAAGGCCTTATCATTTTTTGACAGATAATATTTGCTCTCCTTTCATGACTATGAAACTATGAGGAAAGCCAGAAATATTAGTCACTATAATTTTCCTTGACAGAGAAAATGAAACTATACATGACACAGAATTAAATTCTAAACATTCAGTGTTCTGGATGGTTGACCAAAATGATCAACTTAAAATCACAAAGTGATTATGCAACTTGTAGTTGATCTATGTTCTTTGCTTCTCTTCATTTTTTCTACAACTTCTTTTCATTCATGACCAACTTGTACAATGTATAGAGAATGAAAGAGAAGGTTCAACTGACTAGTCACAGAAACACTAACTCTAAAAATCCAACATCAACAATAAAAGTAATGCCTCTTTCCCAAAACAAAGACTGGTCAAACTATGTACTAAGAAGTTTAAAATTTTCCCTGGGCCCTGAAGTTAAAACTGCTGGTCTAATTTATAGACTTGAAACTATCTTTATAATTTATATTCTATGCTCATAGGACTTTATAAATAATCAGGGCAAAACTAAAATCCCCCAAAGTCCTGCTTCTTTAATTAAGTTCAAGGTGTTTACTAATATTGTATACGTATACTTCTTTTTCCTTAAAGTTTCCACTGAACTATCACTTACAAGATTAATCTAAACGTTCAACTTTTCATATTTAGTGGGAATTAGTACATTCATGTAAGATCCCAAGGCAGAAAATAGACCACCAATCCCAAAGCGATAGCAGACAAAAAGAGTTTTAAGTCTTTTGCCACCAAAAAATCTCCCATTATAAATAAATTTGTCTCAAATACCTTATTTTAGAATTCTGAATATGACAGGATTATTTTATAAATAAGGAAAATTACCCTATCATAATACAGTTCTGAAAAAAAAAACTGTTTCAAAAGGAACTAAATGAAGGAAACATTAAGAGCCTTTTCCATCTAATGAACTTTTACAGACATTATTTATCCTAATTTTCAGAAACTCCTTGTTAGATTAGCATAATTAACACCTTTTCATAAATGAAGAAAATGAGGGTAATATCCTAACAAGTAAGTGATAGAACCCAGATTAAAACACAGATTTATCTTAAGCCAAAATCCATATACTTTATATTGAATCTTAATTTCAAAAAGATTGTGTCTGAATCTCACTGACGGTGGGAAACAAGTTTGTTTTTAATGAAAAGGAGTAAGTTTCCATACTTACTTATCTGAAATTCACATTTAAACTGACAAATAGGAAAGACATATTCCTGAGTTGAACCTATTGTCATGATATTTTTCAATGGAGAACTACAAAGAAAACCAAGCATTACCCTGGTCTTTGGAAAGGATACCTTTCCTCAAACGAACTGTTTTAGCCTATGTGGGAAAAAATGTGTGCATTTAACTGGGGGTCCATTTCTGTGTTTTCATTGTTGTTCCATTGAACTATGTCTCTCTAAGATACAAAACAGTCTTGATTACTGTGCTTAATATATAACGATTCTTTCGAAATTGTTTTAACTATTCCATGTGAATTTAAAAAAAATAGTGTTTATAACTACAAAAAAGTTTTGATGGGATTTTATGAGGAACTGTGATACATCTAAATATCAATTTGGGGACAAGTGTTACCTTTACTACGTTGAGACTCCAACCCATAAACATGGTACAGTCTCCATTTATTTAGACCATCTTTGATTGCTTCTACCAGTCTTTTGTAGTTTTCAGAATAAAAACATCATATACTTATTGTTATATTTACAACTAAGTATTTCAAATCAAGTGATTACATATGGCATTGTATTTTTAATTTCTGTGTCCACAGGTTCATTGCTAGTAAAAATAAACATTCTTAATGTCGTTTTTCACCTTGGTAAAATTAAAAAAAAAAAACAAAAACTTAGCATTCTACTTACCCTCTCAAAATTAAATACAATTTCAACATTAGACATGTCAAATGTTGAAAAAAAATTAGTATGGCTGAATATGAAAAGTTATATATCTTCTAAGAGAACATAATAACCACAAAGTTCAATGAAATTGTTCTAAAAATTAAACTCTAATCAATATTCAGTAAGTCAATTCAAGTTCTCTAATAGGAAATAATGAGTTTATCTTTAGCTCTAATCACTGAATTTTCAATGGTCAGTAATAAATAATAGTTTTCACATTAAAACATTATACTCTGACATTTGTATTCTTTGTGAGGATTATGCTCTTAATCAGTGGTCAGTAAACCATGACCCACAAGTCAATCTGCCCCACTGCCTATTTTTATAAATAAACTTTTATTGAGTCAAACCCACACATTTCTTTATGTAACTGTCTATGGCTGCTTTTGCACAATAAGAGCAGAGTTGAGTAGTTGAGACAGATACCATATAACCCAAAAAACTGAAAATATTCATCATCTGACCCATACAGAAAAAGTTTGCCAGTCACAGCCATTCATCATTATTCACATGTATTGGTTAAATGCACTTATGCATCTAATGAATAAATATTTTTAAAACTACACAAACCTAAACAAAATCATGAGGTCTCTCAAATATCAGTATCAAATGTTTCTTTCTTCATGAATCTAAGATTGAAATTATAATGGCATCTACATAACAATGTTTCTTTTTGTTAATCTGTATACTGTCAATGTTTGCTATTTCACTTTTGGATTTTTACATGTTATATGTAAGCCATAAAAGCTCTACATATATTTAGTTATAATTTTCTTCTTTATTCAATCTCCTCTTTCCCAACATTCTCCCTTTACTGTGCTACAATTTTTAGCAGGAATATTACATAATCAAGTAAGAGAAAACAATACTCAGTCAGAACCAATGAGTGGGACAAAAGGTTCTGGATGTTTCTTTTAAGGAAGCATTTGTTCAAAGAACACAAAATCAGTTACGTTGTAGAACCAGGCATAGGTACAATCAGTTAATGAACCAAAATGACAGAAATATAGAAAAATAGATAATGAAGAAAAATTTCTACAACTGAATGAATCCCCTAGTCTGTTAAAGAATATTCTAGGCAATCCTGCAAAATATAGTGGTTCAAACTGCAAAGGTAATAATTTTGGAAGTCAAACTTCAAAATGTATCTTTATTACATATTCATTATAAAATACAAAATAAACAAATTTGGGCAGTGAAACAGTATATGAATCATAAAATTTAATGACAATTTATTTCACTAATTTCCTATTTTCTCTATCTTGATGGAGATGTTTTTGGCTTTAAAATTTGGAAAACTATTTAGTAATATGAATATTTCAAGCCTATAGAAATTTCAATACCTACTTCTAATTTTATATAGAGATCATTTCCAGTGCACAAAATTTTAAAACAATACTATAAAATGAATTTCAATATAATCCTTTAAAATTTCTTGATGATAAATGGTTATTTAGAAAACATTAAAATATTTATATAATGAAGAAAAAGTCAGAAGAAAATATTAATTTATTCAGTTTTTAATGAAGGGGGAAAATCCCTCCCTGTTTCAATATCAGAATGAATTTTGAAAATCATAACAAACTTTTGATTCATCTAAATTTGGTGTAAATCACCAGGAAAAATCAGAGATTAAAGAAAAGGGATAGGATTAATCTCACAGGATATCTACATTCCTCACATGGCGTCAACTATGTTTCTTCCTGTTTCCATTTCCTTGCTTAGCTGCTCATTTTGTTAAGGCCCTAATAATGATAACCTGTTTGCTTCTCTCCCTCTTGAACTAGCCTGCTTGCCTTTGCCAATTTCTTGAATAAATTCATGCATGAAATCAGATATATATGCCTGTGAGGGGGGAGAGATGTCAGGCATACAATCTTTTGCTGACAATATTTAAGTTTCAATGCTGCTTTGGGGGTGATGGCATTGACAAAACTATAGTGAGAAAAGGAATCATGTAAGAAAACCTAATTAATAGTGCACTAAAACCAGGGACTAATTTGGAAACACTGTTGCACCAAGTGAAAGTCACCTTAACAAAAAAGCCAATTGCTCTGTGAAGAGAATATATTTTTTGGGTTCATGAGTTAGTTTCCAATATGGTAGCAGGAACACAGACAATATGCAAAGCAGAGTTCTACATTCTGTCCTATCCGAGTAAGCAGCTATGAAGTCTTTGTTTTTTTTCATACAGAAGTCAGAGATTTTTAAATATTACAACCAAAAAAGAAAGTTAATATTGACCTATTACATTTTAAACATTTAATTAACATTAAATTCCTCTTAAACTTATTAATATATTTCAATGTTTTATCTAGAAAAATAGCTGTATTTTTTAAATGTTTACCTAGTAAAAGTCAGATGCAAATGCAATTACAGTCCATATGTCTATAAAAAGGTTTTTGATGTTTTTAAGGATTATGAAATTTTTTAGATATCATAAAAATGGTATTTTATATTTTTTTCTAACTGAGGTACCTAAGTTTTAATAAAGAATTCATTAATTTGGAACCCTTTTGGAAGCAAAATGTTGGTTTCAAGATTAAATCTCAGAGAACAGGAATGTAAAACTCCCATACATAGTTTATAATAGTATTAAGTTTAGAATATTTCAAGCAATTCACATGAGGTTTGGCATCTCTATTTTTTTCTAAATTTAGATGTAAAACTTTACTTACACAATAACCATGCACTTGAATTTAGAATTTCAAGGGTTACAGAATAAAAACTTTACTATATATTTGAGGAAATAGACAATATATAGAGAATAAAGTTAAGTTACTTAAAGCTTTGGCTATCCTTCAACAGTATTCATCAAAATCACCAGAGAAATATTTTCATAAACACACATAGTTGAAATCCAACACTGACAAAAAGAAAAGGGGAAAAGTGGCCTAAGGTGAACATGTCTGGTTAAAATCTGTCTACAGCAGAGAACACTGCTGACACGCTCTAGTCAGGTAATTATAAAATACACCACTAGATGGAAGCAAAGTACTTACAGTTGGTGATGTAGCAGCAGAGAGCAATGGTAAAATTCCTCCACAAGCAATAATGATGTTGTCTACCATTTGGGAAATGAGGTGAATTGTGTTATGTACAAAAATAATATTTTCATTGCTATTGACAAAATCCATTACAGACTTTGTGGAGTGGCTAAAACAGAAAAACAAAACACGAACATTTTCTTAGCTCAAATAGTTAACTTTTTAATGTTTATAAAGTAAAAAATATTGAAGAGCTAGGACAATTTAAAATCAAATTATTAGAAAATAATTTACAATTGAGATATATTACCAAAAACTCAACATTTATCCTTGCAGGCTTTCTTTGAATCCAAGTATATTAAGTCATATCTGGGTTTCTGCCTTCAGAATACAGTGCATTAACTGGATTCAAAGACAAATTATTAGGTCAATGAATTTAGTTTAAAAAGTTTATTTTCACAAAAGCTGGTTATTTTTGTGTTGCAATAAGTTTTCCTTATTTACCATCCTCATGTAATCTAGAACAATTGGATAGTTAACTCTTAAGTGTACCTTTCAGGCAGTTTCTGTTCTTCACCAGGTTGCAGCCCCACCTGAAACCAGCTGTATTGAAAATGTATACTGCTAGTCACAGAAGGGACATGATAGGGAAATCTAATAAATAAGTGAAAATTCAAGGACTTATTGAATAAAAAACGGAAAAAAGACCTTCAAGGTCAGCAGTACAACTTTTACATACAAAACTTAGATACCCAGAAAAATACACTGCTTTAGTTTGATGTCTGCCAAGAATATAAACTGTTTTCTAATGGGGAAAAAGAGATTACTCCATAATTAGCTGCATTTTTTTTTGTTCAATTTTAATTTCTCAAGTTTGGTCTGTTTTTCAATTTTGAAGTTTCACTGTTTCTCCAACAATCCACAAATAGCTGTAGACATTAAATTGTTGTCCACACATCAAAGTGCTCAACAAGGAAAGCTGCCAGTTGGTTTCCATACTGATGCCAACAGCTACTTCTGTAAACCAAAAGGTTCAACTTTACGAAAGACTGAAACAAAAACTCATCATCCTTTTTTACACCAATTCAATGGTATCTGGTACGCAGTGGCTACTCCAATGCTGGAAGTAGGACCAATTAACCAATGCTTGTGATAGGTCCAGTCAAGAAGACAGTGAAACCAACTGAGGTGTCATTCACTCTAAGAACTCAGCATTAGTTCACTAGAGGGTATGTGACCACTTTCTTCTGTGTGTGTGTGTAAAGTAATGTTCATGATATGCACAATAAGAAAAAGATCTTCCACCACTTCTTATGATATATCTTACTAATAGTAGAAACAATTAGTCATGCTTCTTTTCATATCTCATGATGGGGGCAAGACGAGAGAACATGCTTGTCTAACACTGGTTAAGGATAAATTCTTTGAAGACAAAGCATCAGAAACTGAATGGAAGGCCAGATATCTCGTCATCTTCTTTAGTGTAGCTATTCAATCTTCAGCATGATCAATTTTAAGTCAATGATTCTCATTCTTTGCAACTGTAAACTATCATCTATGATATTTTAGATGTCAAAATGTTTGCCCAATCCTTAATAGAGAGCTACCTTTTAAAAAATTAAATTAGGAGCTCCTGGGTGGCTCAGTTGGTTAAGTGTCTGCCTTCCGCTCAGATTATGGTCTTAGGGTCCTGAGAAAGAGCTCCAAGCTGGCTCTCTACTCAGTGGGGAGTCTCCATCTTCCTCTTCCTCTCCCCCTTTCCTGCTTGTGCATGCACTTGTGTGCTTTCTCTATCTCTCAAATAAATAAAAATAAAATCTTTAAAAAAAATAAGTAAAATTGTTTGGGGAATTTTATGAGAACTCATGAAAGAGAATAGACATACATGGTATCTTGTTTATATTATGTTTCCATCCTATGTTAAAGAAAGGAAAGTTGAGTATCTCTCATTTGGGGACTACTAATATTGTAATTAGTAAGTTACACTATATACCTCCATTGATAGTCATGTTAACAGTAATGTATGCCATTGTATTCCAGTTTCCTTATATAGCATTCCTAGGTAATTTAGCATATAATAACACTTGCAATGGAAACACCATTGTTACCATCATATGAGTAGACTAAGGACAAAACTGATGAAATAAAATAGAAGTAGAAACTTTCTACGGCAGACATTGACTGTTTTCCATTATAGCTATTTCTTCTTCCCTGCTAACACAATGTAGATTTTGTTCTCTTGTTAAACTAGATCAGGTATAGAAAAGTTAGCTTTACCTCAGCTAACTAGGTTATTAACCAGTATTGCTCTACATAGGCCAGTCATAATACCATTCATTCCCTTTTGCTGGTGATCAATTGCTGGCACATTAGAGGTAAGGGGGAGATTTTTTGAGGGTCTTCTTATAGAAAAGAAGAAAGGTGGAGGGTAAGGAGTAGTTAAGGGAAAAGTAGAGGACCAGAGGAAGAGACAGAAAAGGAGAAGAAAATATGGAGAAGAAAAGAGGAGAAAGAGGAAGAGGGAGAGGGGGAAAAGGGAAGAGGAGGAATGAAGAAAGGGATGAAGGAGGAAGAAGAGTCCCTGCCTTCTACTTTGAGCAATTACCCTATGTTGAATTCGTGCTGGGAGCTTGATTCAGCTGATTCGTCACCTTGAATCTTAGAAGGAAAGTAGGAGAAGCAGCGAAGCTTCCTTGAGTCCAGAGAAGACCATGCCACTGATTATTTAAGTCAATGACAGTAGTGGGATTACTTTGTCAAAGCCATCAACCTCCTAATTTATGTACATGCACATACAAATGACGTATTCTCATAATTGCTTAATTTGTTGCATATTTGCTATTAGAAAATTAACTGAAAGTGAGGCAAGGTACTGATTTAATTTATGCAGACTTTGTTTTCCTTAAGTGATGATTTAATTTATATAGACTTTTTTAAGTGATTATATGTAAACTACTAACTACTTTAAGGGTAAAGGCTCTAAAAATAGATGTCATAAGGTGATTTTAAATTTTATTTTAATACTATATGTTATAATCTTATTACCAAGAATATATTTAATATACAGTATTAACTTTAACAGAAAAAGAATAAAAATGTGGAAACAGCTTTGAACCAAAAATGAACCTTTTTATTGTTGTTAAATCTTTTTTACATATAGAATAGGCAATACCAGACTTCAAAATTTTGCTTTTTAATTGTCTTAAGCCTAAGTTCTTTAATAACTTTTGTTTTGAGGGATCCCTGGGTGGCGCAGCGGTTTGGCGCCTGCCTTTGGCCCAGGGCGCGATCCTGGAGACCCAGGATCGAATCCCACGTCGGGCTGCTGGTGCATGGAGCCTGCTTCTCCCTCTGCCTATGTCTCTGCCTCTCTCTCTCTCTCTCTGTGACTATCATAAATAAATAAAAATTTTAAAAAATAAATAAATAAATAACTTTTGTTTTGAGCCTTAGACCTATAACCTTTGCAAAAGTATTCATGTTTCTATATAAAAATTCAATGTTGGATTATTTTTAATAAATTTGTGAGATTATTCAATGATATAATTCCCTATGGATCAACTGATGCCACTAATTTAAAATACTAATTTTAAGTGGAAATTGCCTTATTTAAGAAAAGAAATATTTCTACCTCCTCCAAACATGTACATCTGTTTCTAATGCAAATAGTAAATCGGTGAGAAGTCGCTGGTGCATTGGAGACCATTTAAACTCAGGAATACGGAACATTGTAGTGCGTGGGCCGGGGCTGAACTGACGTCGCTGTTCCTCAGTCATTGGCATCCCTCGAAATCCTAAATCCACACGGAGATCTCTGTCTTGCTGTGTAATAGACCGACCCTGAACAGCCTAGAGAAAGAAAAGGTAAACTTTTGCAGACTGCAAAAGAAATAGTTCATTTCAAAAGGAAAACAGCATGCATGTCAAGTGAGGGAGTAAAGCTTTTGCATATGACTTTGATAGGTGAATATATTCTACATATATTAATCATCAGAGGATTCCCTGAACAGTAACCATTTTGAGCTGTAGAGGCTACTGTAACTACTTTTATTTTGCTATTCCAAAAACTAAGCAAGGTAATCAAACACCTCAGGTCTAACACCAAAGTTCACATTGAAAACCTAGTCCTCTTTACTCCTGTTTATAGTCTTCATTTTAGACCACATTTCTTCCTTAGGAAAATGAACATATAACTTAAATTGAAGTAATAGGTATATGTCATTAACTATAACTGGAAACACAAGATTAAAAAATATTACTTGAACAGATTCAAGTTAACTCAAAAGTCTATTTCACTCACAATACTTCAATTTAGAAAAATAGTACATTCATGGGACGCCTAGGTGGCTCAGTGGTTAAGCATCTGCGTTTGGCTCAGGGCGTGATCCTGGGGGTCCTAGGATCTAGTCCTGTATCAGGCTCCCTGCATGCAGCCTGCTTCACCCTTTCCCTGTCTCTCTGTCTCTCTGTGTCTCTCATGAATAAATAAATATTAATAAATAAATATAATAATAAATATTTTTTAAAAAAGAAAGAAAAATAGTACATTTATTTGATAAGTTAGAAAACCAGAAAAAATGCCTACAAACTCTGAGTGAAAACCAGGCAAGCACAGTGATTATTTTGTTCAATAAATAATGCACCATGCTTTTATTTCTTTTAGGTCTTTACCTGACTCACTATCTCTACTCCCTTCTATGGCACAATTGCCACAAAAATGGAAACTGGTAGTTAATAGAGAAAAAAAAATACCCTTGCCACACACAAAATACATTTTTATATTTTTTGTTTGTGTTTTTATTTTCCACACACAGAATACATTATTAATAGTTATTAGAGTACAAAGACACTAGAAAGGTATGGTTTACTCTTGATAACATAACTATAATGGAAACATGTTAATTTTATCTTTGTTGACATTGAAAAGTGAGTGGAAAACCCAGAGAACAACCAAAAAAACTGAATCATTAAGGATAAAAGTATTTTTCAAGTCTTAACCATCAGGTAATTTAGCCTACAAAATAAGTAAGTAGTCTTAAAATTGATAGCTCCATAATAAAAATTTGTATCAGAAAACAACATCTCTTTTTAGCTTTATTCTGGCGAGGCCAGAACTGCAGCACTAACGTTTCCTTACCGCCAGGCCTAAGAATCCTTAATTTTCTCATAACAGATTCCTACCCATGTAATTGTAAAGAAAATTCTCATTTCTAATGTTCTCAGCCATATTACCTACCTCACAGGGTGGTTGTGAGGATTAAATCTGAAAACATATAGCACAGTGCCTGGAACATAGTAGGCACTTGATAAATAACAGTTCCTCTTTCCCTTCCCCTTCCCCTTCCCCTTCACTTCATTTATCAGTTCAATCTGGGTTCCAAGTCCTCTTTCCTATAATCCACAGAACAAGGTTGGGCCTGAAGCTTAAAAGGTTAAAATTAATCAATTATTCAGAATAAAGCTCTTGAGTACAAAATGTACAAATTTAGACAAAGAGTCACAAGCTATTAAAATGGGTAAAGAGCCCTTAAAGGTCCTATTTTCATCTAGTATAACCTCTTGTATTGTATAAGGAAATTCAGGCCCAGAGAGGTTCAACAAAGTTACACAGACAAAATGTGGCAGAGTTGGAAATACAATTCAGATATTTGAAATGTCTTTTATGTATACTACCACATTATTTGATTCTATAATCACTATAATACCATAATTAAGTATAAACATGGTGTAACTGGTAGAAATTACTCTTTCTGCTGTAGTGCTAACAACTCAGTATCTGTTAAATTCATTTTTAGAACTCATGTAGGACAACTCACTTGTGTTGTAGCAGTGGTCTGGATTTTTCGAATTTCCTTTCCTGATTCTTTGCCATCGTCAGATCTCTCAGTATCTGAAATTATACTTCCTGCATCAATATTTGGCACAGTTTTGCTTCCAGATGACTCAGTTTCCAGAGTTGTAGCAGTCATTTCAGCATACTCTAACCCTTTAGAGGATGATGCTAAGTCTCTTTCAGAAATACTGCTCATTCCATCTGAAGTTGTATGGATTTTGAATTCTTTTTCTTCTATTATACTTGAGGCACAGCCTAAGTCTACACTACTGGTCATGTGAGCAAGTAATCCAAGATCATCATTAACACCAAGATGTACTTGTGTGTCCTGGATATTTGGAATAATATGATTGCTAGAAAGTTCAGGAAGAAGTTTCTCCTCCTGCTTGGGTATTTTATCAAAGAGAAATGATGTACTACTATTAGGAAGTTCATCTTTCTCATCTGCTAATGTTATCAATGGACCATTATCCTTTTCTTCATTTTTTTTAATGATACCAACACTTCCGTGTACATTGTTCTGGAGTTTCTCAACAGCAGCACTATATACATTGTCCAACAAAGATTCCACCTCCACAAGGGCACCATTTTCTCCACCTACTAAAGTCTCTGGTGATAAATCCATATCATCAAGTTTTACTTCTGTTGCTTCTACTTTTTCTGCTTTTATATCAACTAGAAGATCATGTACTTCCACATGTACACCACTTCCCGGTCTGTCTGAATTTCCAAGAATATCATCTGACACTTTTGTTGACATGAGCAAGTCTCTAGTATCTGTGCTGACAGGGTAATCTGTCTCACTTTCTGGGCTCTGGCTTTGTGAAAGGTCTTCTATCTCTCGAATTTCCAATCCACCTTTTGCTCCTGTAGTCTGTGATGAAAGACCAGAGATGGTGCTCACATTCCCTTTTTTTCCCTTTTTAATGTTTTCCTCCTCCTGTCTCTGATATTCTTCATACATTTTTGCTAGGTATTCCTTATGTGCTTCATAAGTGACCTTAGGAATAAGCAAAGAAAACATTAAGGCATTTTATAAACATACTGAAAAGAAGAAAATCCAAATAAAGTTCTGTGTAATAGTAAAACTGAAGTCAAAAAAATTTAAGATTTCAAATGTAGCACATATTAAGATAAGTTTCACTAAATAATTGGAGATAATTATCAAAAAAGTTAGATATGATTTATTATATAACTTGTCCCAAAACACAGTCAAGTAAACTAGAAACATTAAATTTTAAGTACATTAAGCTTTTCTCTCAGATTAAGTATTTCAATGTTACTCTAACCTAATATGCCAGTTGAAGTCCTGCATATTTGACTTCAGCTACCACAGAAAATTGGCTAATAATACATAATATCCAAATTACTATTGCTATATCAGTTTTCGTCATCTACTCACATGTGTGCCTACTACCAACAACTAAGATTTTTTAAAAATAACATATATCTATAAATATATGCATTTTTAAATTGTTATAACATCACAATTTTATCTTTATATAGGCTACTTTAATAGGTTACTTTATAAGTAACCAATTACTTTAAAGAATAAAAAATAAGAATAGTTAAGAATATTTTTTTCAAAAAATGCAGTTTTTACTTAGAAAATACTATTTTAAAATTTGTTAATATAATGATAAAAGGTGCCAATTATGTTGTAAAATATAAGTTTTAATAGTAATAAAAATCTTTCCTTATAGGCACATATTATATTAACTTACACTTAAATGATAACAATATTTTAGGTTAAGAGGGATCTTTCTTTGGAGATTATCTTGATCCAAAACTCCTTTAATTTACAGAAGAGGAAATCAAGTCTCAAAAGTGGGGGCTGACAAACTGTAGCCCATGAACCAAATCTGCTTATCACTTGTTTTAGTAAAGTTTTATGAGAACACAGCCATGTTTAATTTTTTACATACTGCCTATGGCTATTTTCACACTACATGGCAGGGTTAAACAGTAGCTTCAGAGGCTATATAGCCCCCCAAACCTAAGATATTTACTATCTGTAATGTCTTAAAAACATTTAAAAAAAAACATTTTTCTAACCTCTGTACAAAAAGACTAAATGAAGTTCCTAAAGTCACAAAACATAATTATGGCATAGATTGGAGTAAAAGCCGAACGTCTGACACCCATGCTTTTCCTATGACACCACATGAGAAATCTTAACCGTGATTTCTCAAAATCTAATATGTACATAACTCTTCATTTTAACCCACTACTTTCCCTTACCAAGATCAGATAGATAAATAGATAGATTCTTTAGAAATAAAAAGAAAAGATAATGCTGTTAAAAATACCATTAAAATACTTATGATTCACTTGGAAATAAAAGCAACTTCTGACTACTTTTTAAAAGTCTTAAAACATATATTTCAGAATGTATTTCATGAAATATTCTTTTAAGAATTAGAAGGTATATTTTAGGTAAAAGAGCTATTGGCTTAGACTTAAGCTATAAATATGTGTGGTGTCACTTCGAGGTCTAAAATTCCTAACTCATAAACCTGGAATTTCAATTAAATGATTTATAAAATATTTTATGCTCTAACAGTTTATGAACACAGAGAAAATATAACCAAAAACAAAAAGAGAGAAAGGTGGGATAAAGGAATGGCCATAATGTAAAATGCCCACAAGATGGCACCAGATGTGTGTTTACAACCATTCACTCTACAGCTATAACCCTGATGATATAAAATGCTAAATCTCTTTTTACCTTGGAATGAGCTATTGAGAGTGTATCCACCCAGACTCTCCATCCTCCCCATTCATATTTTATTGCATGATACAACAGAATCCGGAAGATATTGTAGACCATCTCGGTAATTTTCTGTTCCTCAGAATTTTTAGGATTGATATAGCCAAGAGAAAACATCCAATCTTGCCACACTGAACACTGCAATAAGCATCTAGTGGGAAAAAAACTCATTAAAAATACCTAATTTATATTAGTATTTACTATTTGGAAATTTAGATAAAGAATGAAAATATGATCTGACCTAGATAAAGCAAGGTGCACTGTCATTCTGCACATTCTATATTCTATACCTGGAATGATTTCCTCCCATTTTTCTACCTGGAAAAATCCAAATTATCATTTCAAATTGGTTTCCTAACTCTCCCAGTCAGATTTAGCTACTGTTTCTCTACTCCTTCATCACATGTAGCACTCACAATGCACTTAATACATTATATATTAATCAGAGTTTTACGGTTATCTTCTCCACTAGATTGTACCAAGACTGTATGCTAAGACAACTTGTGTAGCACAGTGCTTTATACATACCAGATACAAAATAAATATTTCTGAAATTAAACTCAGGAAGCAACGATGGCAGTAGACTTTACCTCCTGTCTTAGCTAACTAGCTCAAAAATGCATGACAGCAATCAATTATCAGACAAAAATTTAGAGAAGCATAGATGAATATGAGGAAATCCAACATGATTACAACAGATGGGTGTCACCAAAAGGAATGATGCATTTTAAATAAGGCTCTGTGAATATATATATTCACAGATACAATTAAAATGTAATAGCCACATAATCAAATAAAAACATAAAAATAAATACAAATATAATGAATGTAGATTATATCAAAGAAACATAAAATGCCTTTTTTGATAGTTACCATTACTTAGCAATATGGGAAAGGTTTGAAAAATTTTTTTAAGGAGATTGAAATAAAGAAGAGAATTTTACAATAAAGTTTTGTTATCGTATTGAAACTGCTTACCTTCTATTTTCACGGCTGTTACTGAAGAGTTTTATCATGTCAGATAAAAATAAACGACGAACTTCCATCAGTTCTGCACTTGGTGTAGAATTTTTTAACAAAGTTGCCACCACCTTAAGAATCACTGTAAATGAATTTTAAAAAAGGTCAAGATTTAGAACTACAATGTATTTTCCACTCAAGTTTTACTCATTTTCATCTTAGCTTTAGAGGTAGATGAGTTTTATAGGTATCATGAACTATGGTAATCATCATAATGATTAAGGTGGTTATGAAAAGTTTTGTTTTAGTTTTCCAAGTTACCACATTATGACTGCATTACAATGAAGAACTGCTGTTTAGCTAGCTAGTATCAAAAAAAATAAGAAATAACAAGATTGGTGAGGATAAGGAAAAAGGGAACTCTCAGGCACTGTTGGTGAGAATGTAATTTGGTACAGCCACTGTGGAAAACAGTATGAAGGGTCCTCAAAAAATTAAAAATAGAATTATCCTTATGATCCAATAACACCACTACTGGGTACTGACCCAAAGAAAATTAAAACACTAATTCTAAAAGATAAATGCACCTCTATGTTCACTGCAACATTATTTGTAATAGTCAAGATACAGAACCACCCTAAGTGTCCATAGGTGGATAAATAAAGAAGATGTACTATATATACACAATTGAATACTACTCGGTCATAAAAAAGAATGAGAACTTGTCTTGCAACAACATGGATGGACCTAGAGGGTACTATGCTAACTGGAAAAAGTCAAATACCATATGATTTTACTTATATCTGGAATCTAAAAAACAAAACAAACAGAAATAGACTCCTAAATATAGAAAACAAATTGGCAGTTGTCAGATGAGAGTGGGGTAGGGAGATGGGTGAATGAGATAGATGAAGGGAATTAAGGGTAGCATACTTCCAGTAACAAAATAAGTAAGTCACACAAATGAAAAGTACAACATAGAGGATATATATATATATATAAAACCCTGCTGTTTGCTCACTTGGATTCTGAATTTTCACTGTAGAATCTGGCTCTGGATGTGGTTTGTGTACAACTTGAGTACATACTTGCTCTGTCAAGATCTGAAAGATGAAGAATTTGAATTTCATTTAGAAAACAATTTAAATCATAATTTCAAAATATACAAAGAATCTACCAAAAATGTCAATTCTGTCAAAAATCAAATGAAACCCTCTTCCAAAGGGTCAGTCATTCCACATACTTCTAAATTTTTCAACTCTCTAGTTTTAAAATTTTGTTTATTATGGATAAAGACAAAAAAAGAACTAATATCTACAGTAAGAAAGATTAATTAGGAAATCCAAAAATTTATTCTGTTTGAAATACTTTCACAGTGTGTATATCCTTAATATACTTGTGTTGTATATTGTAAACATTTGACTCTTTATGTCATCATTAATTTAAAAAACTTAGAAAAAAGAAAATAAAAATATGTCTAAGCCTGGGTGCCAACTTCAAAATGAAGTGTGATAAGGGTAAAAACCTTTATTAAAATTGTGGTCTATTGTCATCTATCCATGAATTTTTCTATAAACTTTTTTCCAATAACAAAAAAGGAGGGGATCCCTGGGTGGCGCAGTGGTTTAGCGCCTGTCTTTGGCCCAGGGCGCGATCCTGGAGACCTGGGATCGAATCCCACATCGGGCTCCCGGTGCATGGAGCCTGCTCCTCCCTCTGCCTGTGTCTCTGCCTCTCTCTCTCTCTCTCTCTGTGACTATCATAAATAAATAAAAAGTTTAAAAAAAAAAAAAAAAAGGACAAAATGTTGGCCAAATGAAAATCAAAATTCCAAAACATTTTCTAATTTTTCCACTAGAATGCAGTCTCTATGAGTGCTGGATTCTTAACATATCTTTTTCACTGTTATATTCCTAGCAATCAGCACAGTGCCTGACACACTGCCAGTACTCAAACATTTGTGAAATTTAAGAATGGATAACTGAATTATATTTAAAGAATGGATATGTGACTGTTCACTGTTTTCTAGGCTTCATTCTGTGGATATCTCTATTCTTGCATATACAAATAATCTAATGAGACTATCCCTAACAAAGATATAATTTTATAATAGTGATTTAACTTCTTGTTTAACTTAACATGCTATTAATTCTGAATGAAACTTTTAGTTCAACTTAGGTTAGTAAAGTACAAAAACTATGGAGAAGCCATAAAAGTTAGTTGAGAGTCTAGCTGTACATAGCTAAAAGTTGGGGATGGAGAAAGTAAATTAGGCATAAGCCAGAGATGATCACATCTGATTAGAAAAAAAAATCATGACATTCAGCAGTGGCATTTGTCTGACCCACTATCACCCTCACTGAAAAGAAGAAAAAGAAAAGAGGAAACTGATTTACTGTACATTAGGAATGTTTATCAAAAAAGTACGGACTTGAAATAAAAACCTAACTATTACTTAAAATGATAAACATAGGGCATAAGAACCTCTCTGCTTCACTCTTATATGTTTAGACTAAACATTTTGTTGTTAAAACTATACAGTCCTTCAGAATTTTCTGAACACAGTACAATAGACATGCAAGACATGCACTATTAATCAGATTGAGTTGAGACATGGGACAGAAATTTCTTTGAAAACTCAAAGCATTTAAAAATGCCAGAGAATATTCAGTGGTTGGTATATGCTTACAAGAAGTTTTCATACTGATGTGCCCCAAAAAGCCCTGGTGTGGACCTACAGCCCACTGGACAAAATCCCTAAAATTCTATTTACAAAGAGATTCAAAATAAATATAGACAAGCTTGGAGAAAAGACCAGGCCACACTCCTCCATGAGAGAGAATAGTCAAAACTTCCTTACCCTAAAAAGAAGAAATCTCATTATATAGACAACAAAACTTATCTCAAAGAATCTACAATTTAATATTGTCATTTTTAAGTCCCTACTTGATCTTCTAAAGATAGGATAGTAATTGCCTTGCCTATTTAATAAAATTGCTATGAAGATCAAAAGGCTCTATATGTGAAAGTGTTTTTAAAACTCTCACATATTCAAATATGAGGGTTTTTTAAATTACAAAAACATATTCAGAAACTCAATCCAGCATGCATTAAACAGCCACTTATGTGCCCACACTCTGTTACATGATTGGAAAGGAAAACATAGTTGCTAGGTGGAACTATTTTAAGACTCTATTAATTAATACTCCAGAGACAGGCATAAATGCATGCTCCTGTTAAATAATAAAACATGGTATACTGTCAATAAAACCTATGTGAGTTTTTAAAAGGGAGAGGGAAATAATGACATATAAATAAGAAGAGATGAATATAGATGTAAACATCTTAATGAAAAGCTATGATTCAAGATGGGCCATGAAGGTTTGACTGGTATTGATTAGAGATATGCAAAGGAAGTAACCTCAGCCTCTACAAAAACAAAATAGTACAAAAGGTTTAGAACCACATATGAACATGAAATCCAAAATTACTGAACCAGTAGAACATATCTCAATTCACACTAGCCACATTTTAAGTGTTCCAATAGCCATCTTCACAAATTTTATACATTGTCTGCCATATACTGCCAAAAGATCTTACTTTGTCCTTTAATATTGTTTGTTTTCTTATAAGCATTTTCAGATTTAGAATTTTAAAGATCACAATGACACAGAACCCATCTTAACTGGCTTTCTAAAAACTTTGTAAAAACCTCACATTCTGAAACATTATTGAAACCATAAGTTTGACATAGTTTTTTATTATTTCTGTACTTAATTTTATACTTTCCTACAGTTGTTGTGGTATTTATTTTGACACTGTTTGAATTTAAGGTTATTTATCAAACCAAAATAGAAAATTAAGGTACAAAGAGCTTTCAAACTGAAGATTATCAACCAAGTGATTCTCACCAGGGGTGCAGGCCCTGATTGATGCTCATAAGGGGAATCAAACTCACACTGCAGGTTCTGAGGCTGTTTTCTTTTTATAGTTAAACTTCACTTACTATGTTAATGAGAATTAAATTCGAACCTATCACATAAGTGTTAATTTTCTGCAACTAGATGCTACCATCCAAAATGGTGCAATCTTTTAACTTTGGTGATCTAGAATTAGTCATCCACCATCCTGTCTGATAATATAATTTGGTCTGTTAGTATTAAAGTTTATGCTGAAGATCCTTTCTTCTTTTTTATGGGATCAACTGTGCTACCCAATCATATCATAACCATCTTTCTTTTTTGACTTTTTGTATACTTATGTTAATTTTTCTTTTCAGAGTATTATATTTAATCCAGTCCATCTTTCCAATTAACCATGATTATTATTATTCTACTTTAAAAGCATATATTATTGCCAAATTGGTCAGAGACCTTGCAAGTTAGTTCCTTCATCTGCAACATCCAACATCCAGTATCAGGAGATCCAAACTTATCCAGACTTTCTCCAACTAAGACATGGAATCGGCAACAGCTTGGCTTTGTAGAGTATCATTAGAGACTAAAATCTGGATACTAAGAGAGTGCATATGAGTATAGATGGTAGGGAAAAATGATACTGCACTTGCTTTTGAGCCACTTTTCAGGAAGATTCACAGAAATAAATATATATGTATATATACATAGAACATTTTCTTTTTTTTTTTTTTAATTTTTTTTTTATTTATTTATGATAGTCACAGAGAGAGAGAGAGAGAGAGAGGCAGAGACATAGGCAGAGGGAGAAGCAGGCTCCATGCACCGGGAGCCTGATGTGGGATTCGATCCCGGGTCTCCAGGATCGCGCCCTGGGCCAAAGGCAGGCGCCAAACCGCTGCGCCACCCAGGGATCCCCATTTTCTTAAAGGTTAAGAGTACAAAATGATTTTTCAAATTCAATGTATTACACTGTTATGCTACATTCTTATTTTAATAGAAGGTTTCACTGAATACAAAGATATTCTACTCTATTGAGACTAATTGTTTTGACAAGCAGAGGGTCAGAAATATAAGCAAAAAATGATTAAAAAAAAAACATGTATAGGCATCATCAACCAGATGGACTAGTCTAAGAAAACCAAGATAGAAACGTAAATAGATAGAGCTCTAATCTAATACTGTAGCAAGGTTTTGATTTAGAGGACTTTAATATTGTCCATTAAGGTAGATACGGACATTTTTTTGCCTTATGCACAGACACTACGGAATCTGCTTATTTTACAACCATTAATTAGTCATAAGTTACCAAGCTAATTGTTTAACTTGTGATTCTCAGGTTGTCTCTTTAACAAGACAACAATAAGAACAAAAAACCAGTTTCAGAGAGATGTTGTAAGGATCTGAGATAATGTATATAAAGTATTTATTCCAAAGTGACTGTCACAGGAAATATACCCCCAAAAATAGTTACTGTTATTAGGGAAATACAATACCAGAATCAAGATGTTTTGCATAGGGTAGGCCTCTCTATTCAGTTCTCTTTATAGATGTAAACATTTTTTGTTTATAAATATTAAAACAATACTAAAAAACTTTTGATCACAAAAGCTGTGTTCTGGAGTATGAACTTAAAATTCATGTAATCAGAGAATGGCTGACATAAAGTTGCAATATTAAGCTTAGAAATGAAAGAAATAGTAGCCAAAAGAGTTTTTTAATTTATCTAAAAAGCAGCCACTCTTAAATTTACTGAGGATAATATAAAACAGAAAAAAGATGAAATAAAACAGCTAAAAGTAATGTTACAGATCTGGGGTCAAAATATTATTCGGGATAACATCTGTTTCTGTAATCAGATACAAATAAAACAGATACATGGGCAGCCCCCATGGCCCAGCGGTTTAGCGCCGCCTTCAGCCCAGGGCCTGATCCTGGAGACCCGGGATCGAGTCCCACGTCGGGTTCCCTGCATGGAGCCTGTTTCTCCCTCTGCCTGTGTCTCTGCCTCTCTCTCTCTCTCTCTCTCTCTCTCTCTCTGTCTCTCATGAATAAATAAACAAAATTTTTATTAATAAACAGATACAATACAGTTTCATTGCACAGCACACCCATTTGGTTCATATTGTCTATGGCTGCTTCTGAGCCACAAATGCAGAGTTGAGTAGTTCCATGGACATCACATAGCCTGCTGCTATAGACTGAATGTTTGTGTCCCCACAACTTCCTATGTTGAAAACAAATCCCCAGTGTGATGGTATTAGGAGATGTGGGGCCTTTTAGGAGGTGTTTAGGGCTCCAGAGCCCTCATGAAAGGGATTAGTATAAGAAACTGAAAACATCCCTTGACACTTATGCCATGTGAGGACATAGTGAAAAGATGGTCTATGAAGCATGGAGTGAGTCCTCACCAGACACCAAATCTGCCACTGCCTTGCTATTGGACTCTCTAGCCTCTAGAACTGTGACATAAAAATTTCTGCTGTTTATAAGCCACTCAGAATACATAGTATTCTGTGTTAGCCCTGACAAATTAAGATTACCACAAAGTTTAAAATATGTATTATCTGGCAAGTTTGCCCTCCCTGGCTATGATGAACATTTTGTAATAAAAATATTTGCAGTATACTGTTAAGTGAAAAAAGGGTAACATAAAACTATGTTGAGTATATTTCATAAGAACTCTTTGTACGGGGATCCCTGGGTGGCGCAGCGGTTTGGCGCCTGCCTTTGGCCCAGGGCGCGATCCTGGAGATCCGGGATCGAATCCCACGTCAGGCTCCTGGTGCATGGAGCCTGCTTCTCCCTCTGCCTGTGTCTCTGCCTCTCTCTCTCACTGTGTGCCTATCATGAATAAATAAAAATTAAAAAAAAAAAAAAGAACTCTTTGTACGTATGTCTGTACATGTATATGAGTTGAGAAAAAAACTTTTAAAGATTTATTTATTCATGAGAGACACAGAGAGGAGGCAGGGACACAGGCAGAGGGAGAAGCAGACTTCCCTCTGAGAGCCCAATGTGGGACTCAAACGTGGAACTCAAGGATCACGCCCTGAGCCGAAGGCAGATGCTCAGCCACTGAGCCTCCCAAGCATCTTGAGAAAAAAAACCTTTAAACATATTTTTCAGTATTAATTGGGACATTATAAGTAAATTTTATTTTGGTGCTTTTCTGTATTTTCCAAATTTCTATAATGAATGCATATTAATTCTGTTATCAGAATAAGATATAAAATTTTAATAAAACAACAAGAGGGGACAGACATTTCTCTATGCTGCAGCATGGAAAGAAATTTTATCTTTGCCACAGAATTTTTACAGAAAGGTCAGACAGTAAATATTTTAGAATTTGTGGGTCATATGGTCTCTCTCTAAAAACTTGATTCGGTCATTACAGCATGAAGTCACTCACAGACTAACCTTAAATAAGTATAACCATGGTCCAATAAAACTTTATTTACAAATATCAAAATTTGAATTTCATAAAATTACATATCATAAAATATTTATTTTTTATTCCTATCATTTAAAAATGTATAAACTATCCTCTGCTTGTGAGCCATGCAAAAACAGAAATGAGATATATCCAGCCTGTGACTTATATGAAAAAAAAATTTAATATTAGAGGAGTCTGAATGTATCTCATGTTAATTTAAAATTGTAGTACAATCTCATTCAGAATTTCAGCATCTGCCCTCCTCAAGGTCTCTCATTTCTTTTTTTTTATTTTTGTGAAGAAATTTGCAGTGATGGTATTTTATATTTTTTGACCACTGTTTTCCTAAGTTAAGGATATTATTCTAAGTGTTTAACCTATTGGTACCAATGCATAATAGTGTCCTCTTATAAAAGACAAAATGTTTTGCCATCTAAATCTGTAACAAAATATTTCACACCCTTGCCATTTTAAAACTGTGATATCTGAAGTCTATTTTTCTTATTTTGACATGATGGATATGAACTGGTATTTTTAAAAAAGTTAGGTTCAAAATACATATGGTTTGTGAAACACTATCAAATTATTGCACACTGTGATTTGTAGTGCACAGAGCAGCATGCAAAGTGATGATGAGAGCATGACAAATAATATCTGTTGCAACTACTCTGCCACTATGAACACAAAAGCAATCATAAGTAGTATGCACAGGAATAAGCAAAGCTGTGTTCCAACAAGGACACTGAAATTAAATTTCATGTAATTTTTATATGTCATATTTTATTTTTCTTTTGATTATTTTCAACATTTAAAAATATAAAAACTATCCTTGGCTCCTTGCCACACAAAGACAAGCATTAGTGGTTTGCTAATCCCTGCATCAGAGAAAGGAACTAGGACCACAGAAGATCAGTTGCAGAATAGTAGAATCAAGGTTTTAGGTTAACAATGGTAGTATCACTAATATTTTACCAGTACTTAAAAATGAAAATAGCTACTTTAGGAGGTAGAACATGCATTTCATAGAAAATACTGAGCCCAAGCTATATGACCATTTGTTAGAAATGGTGAGAAAAGGATTTCTGAATTCAAATGGTGAGCTCTAAGGCTTCTTTCAGATAGTTCTTTTACAAATTTTTAGCTACAATCTATCTTATTAACTCTAGGTTAATATTGCAATTGCCACGAAGACAAAGATCGAGTCAACGAAGGGGGGATGTAGAGACTGAATGGATAATACATAATGGATGTGGTTCATCTGAAAAAAACTCTACACAAAGCCAATCAGCCAACCCGTACTCAGAGAAAAGTCCTTGGACAAATGCAAAAAGATCAGCAAATAAATATATACATGCATTGTTTTAAAATAAATTTTTAAAATGTAAGTATTCATTTAAAAATGATTACTGGCTTTTTGATTAACTGACCAATTATTGAGCCCAATTATATAGAAGGTTCCCATTAAATACATTTTAAATTGTCATTACACATTTTTTAAAATTTTTACCTCATAAAGTGTGTTGTATGTGGTGACAGTCACAGTGTTTGTATGCAACATCAGCCTTTCTCCAAGAAGAGTGAAAAGACTATGAGTATGCATAATTTCCACTTTTCTCCTGGAAAAAAAGGGGGGAAAAACAAAATACTATGAAATACATTGGATTTTCTAATCTCATGATTTTGGAATAAGAAAATACAATCTATTAAGCAGATACAGAATCATATAGGTAATTATGTTTACTAACTTCCAACTGCAAAAAAAAAATAACAGTTTATAGCACAGCTATCTTCTAAAGATCCAAAAATACTATTTAAACACTTCTTAAATGTGAAATATACAAATTATAAATTATATTAATAATCACAACGATTATTTTCAAATTTCTAATTAACTATTTAGTAGTTATTTTTATTAGGTTAAAACTATTGGCTTCCCCTAACAAAGACCACAGAATTTTTAAATCTATTTTTAAGCCTATAAAATAATCTATGCTAAACTTTATTATCAAGAATTTAAAATTACAGCTAAAAGCGAGTACTCTAGTTTTATGTTGGGATTACACAGCAAAATAATTCAACAGAAGTAAACAGGACTCATTATTTCTTTGTATTTGTGGTCTGCCGTTGGATTTAAAACCAAACAAAGGAAAAAAAAAAAAAGCACCAAAAAACTTAGTTACTTACTACTGGCTCATTTATGTCTTCCCCTGTTCCCACCACCAAATCTATAAATAGGACAGAAGGCTCTACTCAAGGCTTTCTGCAACACTTGGCTCTATGCTCAGAGAATTGTTATATGCCTCTCATTAGTGTCACTGTCTTTGAATTCAAAATCTGATCTTCTTAGCTCTCAACCTTGATTTTCTATTATTTCCTGTTCAGATCTGGTAACTATGATATAAACCAATTCTTATTCCTTTCTTCATGAATCCACAGCTATACTATTAATTCTAGCCTTTCTTACAGCCCGATTTGGCCGCTAAACTTAAGAGTTTTAGCAAGTGGAATGTGAGCAGGAAGTCATGAACCATTTTTAGACCTGGTCAATAGAACAGCGCTCATGCATGTCTTCCATGCTCTTTCCCCAAGGCAGAAAATAGGAACCACATGGTGAAGACAGTGAGGCACAAGATGGAAGTAGCAGCCTGGATCTCTAAATCACAGCTTACAGGAAAACTGTCTGTTAAGGAACACTCATTTGGATTTTCAGTGAATAAGAAAGAAACTACTAGTCTGATAGGTAACTAAAATTTCATTGTTTGTCTGTTACAGCAGCCATTGTTACCTTAATTAATACAGATATCAAATAATGAACCATTATCTGGATACCATTCACCTGGAAATCCTCTCTACTAACATCACTCTCCAAGTTCCAAACTGCACAAGAAAAGACAGGGCAGCTGTTTCCCCTCACCTAATCCTCAGTCCAGGGAAGGAAACAGCAAAATAACGTAAACCCAAAGCTCAGGCTTTATCTTGTGGCTGTGTTTGCCAAATACTTAATAAACATGATTGAAAAAGGTCAACTGGTCTTTAAAAAAAATCAGGACTGATGAATATTATGGGATTATACAGGGGAAGGCTATAAGTCTCTTCCAATTCAAGCTACACCCAAGGCAAGGAGGACTGAAATTTTCATTTGCTCCTAAGAAGGAAGGAAGGAAGGAAGGAAGGAAGGAAGGAAGGAAGGAAGGAAGGAAGGAAGGAAGGAAGGAAGGAAGGAAGGAAGGAAGGAGAGAGAAAGAAAGAAAGAAAGAAAGAAAGAAAGAAAGAAAGAAAGAAAGAAAGAAAGAAAGAAAGAAAAGAAAAGAAAGAAACCAACCAATGTGTATTCCTTAATATATCTCTCTGATACATAAAGCTGGTAAAAGTTATCCAAATTAGGCTATCTGGAATAGCCTAATTAGGAATTTTTAGTAAACTCTTACCTGCACCAGTACAATTTCAGCTACTAAAGAAATAAATGCCTTCCTGATTACCTCCTAGGATGTAAATGTTTACAGCACAGCTATATTCTAGGCTTCTGGGGGGACTTGAAGAATGCTCTGCATACACCAGAGAAGAAATGGGTCAGCTTCTTCTTGCAGTTTGCTTTAAAACCATGTTTACCAATAAATCTTGCTGCAAAGCAGTCAAGAGATAGCCAAAAAGCCACCCATTATCTCAGGCAGAGTATGGGTGAGTTATGTATCTCATGATTTTGTTTCCCACAGAATCCCTAATCAAAGACCCAACTCTATGCATTCGGCTCTGAAAAGCTTCTACAGGGCATATATGAGAGAAACTAACATCATGACCCCACTTAACCTTGAGACCTAAACAGACTTCAGGCTTTTAATGCCTATTTGCATACCTTTGAATTTCATACGATTTCTGTCCACTTGGATTAAGAATGCAATCTTTTTAAAGAATAACCTTTTAATCTCATACAAAGTACACATTTATTAGCTTACTAAACATTCCAATGAAAACATATTCCGATTTTCTTCTTCACAAAACAAACCAGCTTTTCTTTGGATATGTCTTGTAACAAACTCAGACCATATGTTGGAACAAGAAAAAAGTAAGAGCAACTCATAATTCCATAACCTAGAGAAAATCATTATAAAGTATCAGTTTACATTCTTCTAGATGAATTATGATGCATATAAATATAGATGACAAATATAGATGGTATCAATACAATGAGAATAAATCTATATAAGGTAATTTATAGCTTTTTTTCCTGTAAATTAGGTAGCATAATATACCCATTCACTACTGTTGGCATTTATGCTATTTCCACTTTCTTTTTCCTACCATACACAAAATTTTTCCCTTATAGGTAAATCTTTGAGTATATCCATGACTATTTCCTTAGAACAAATTCTTGTAACTGAAATGATGGCGGTTAGAAGCTTTTATATTTAATTTTATGAGACTTTGCAATTTATGACCTCCAAAAATATGTACATTCATAGTTCCACCATCAAAACGGAAACACATTTTACCAGCAGCTTCACTCACCAACATAAACTAAAATTCATATTTTATATGTATATAACTTAGTAATTTATTAAAAACCTTATAGAGTGATGTAATCATCATCAATTTCCAGTTCTGAAATTTTTCCTCACTCTAAAAAGTTTCCTTTGTGGCTATTGGTAGTCAATTCCCACTCCCATAACTACCCTCATCACTACCCCAATGTAATCACTAATCTACATTCTGGATATTTCACATAATATGTAGTCTTCTGCATCAGGCTTCTTTTATTTAGCATAATGATTTTTAGGACTCATTAATGTCCTACTATGCATCAGTAGTTTGTTTCCTTTTAACTGTACACTAGTATTTCATTGTATGAACATATGATAATTTATCCATTCACCAACTGACAGAATTTTGGATTGTTTCCAGCTCTGAATTATCATAGATAAATGGTATTAAGAATGTCCAAGTACAAGTCCAGTGTCATTTCTCTTGAGTAGATATCCAAGCATGGACATGCCAGGGTATGTGCTAAGGGTCACATTTTTTAAGTAATTAGAAAACTCTTCTGAAACATGGCTGGAGTATTTCACATTCCCTTCAGCAATGCATGAGAATTCAGTAAGTTGTTATATGTTCTGGTTACATGGTATATGTTTCAGTTTTATTCAAATCAAACCATTTTCTATTTTTCTCTGTGATTTCTTTTTTGACCTACAGGTTCTTAGAAATGTGTTGTTTACTCTCCAAATATCAAGCAATTTATAAAATCTCTTTCTGTTCTTTATTTCAAATTTAATTTTGTGGTGGTCAAAGAAAATTTTTGTTTGGTCTCAATTCTTTTAAATTTATTGAAACTTGTCTTGTGTTTTATAGTCCAGCCTAAATATAACCTATATTTGAAAACAATTTCCCAACTTTAGGTGAACTATTCTCTGAATGTCAATATACTGTTCAATTATGATCTTGAATGGGGGAGTGGTGGTGAAAACAGGCTTTCATTAATTTTAAGTTATTGAAAGGGAATGCTCTAATATTTTACTACTAAATGGACTATGGGTGAGTTTCCAGAAGATATACCCTAACAGGTTAAAGAAATCATCTATTCCTGGTTTCCTAAGAATTTTTATGATGAATGGATACTGAACGTTACCCAATTTTTTGTATCCATTTGTGTAATTATATAGCTACTCTTTAATGTGTTAACAAGGAGATCACATTAAAGGATATCCCGATGTTAAACTATCCTTACATTCACCATAAAATTGAAAATCTAGAAGAAAAACTTTCTTTTTTTAATATAAATATTTATGGCTAGGGGTGCCACAGTGGCCCAGTTGGTTATGCCTCTAACCTTTGATACTGGCTCAAGTCATGAACTCAGGGTTTTGAGATTGAGCCCTGCGTCTGGTTCAGCAGTCAGCCAGGAGTCTACATGAGATTCTCTCTCTCTCTCTCCCTCTCCCTTTCCCGCTGCTCCTCCCCTCACTTGTGTTCTACCTCAAAAAAAAAAAAAGTAATAAATAATAAAATGAAATAAAAATTTATGGCTATAAATTGCCTCCATTACCAATTAAGCCAATTCTTAGAAGTGTACATATAAAAAATTTTCAATATTTTTGATTCTAATAATTTTATGATATGTACAATTTCTTGTTATGAGTTATTTAAATTACATATATTTCCATTTCTTAGTTTGATTATTCTCATTGATTTCTTGCATAATTGCACTATAGGTGAGAAATCATCTTTATGACAATAATTCATTTAAATTTTGGACAATTTATGGCTTCAATTGGCAATTTTTACAATTTTGTGTGAGTTTGATAAGAATGTTTATATAAACCAAGCCACTGGATTTTCCGTTCAAATTTATACTGTGTTAAGGTTTTTGGTGACTGCTCCTTTAAAAAGAATATGTTCAAATCTCTAAAAAACTGAAATCTTTTACTTCAGTTTCAAATTTAGTCAATTTTGCTTTCTATACCTCACCTATGCTGTTATGTATAAATGTATCTGAAATTGTTTTGTCCTCCTGGTGAATTGAACCTTTTGCCTTACATGGTACCCCTCTTGGCCTCACTGATTTTTGTCTTTTCAGAGAAAAATAACTTATCATAGTTTATTTAAATACTGATCTATCAATTGTTAACATTTAGCTTTAAAAATAAATAATACTTTTATCTTGATAAAAAATAACAACATAAAAACATAAAAAGATGCAGAAAGGTTTCACATCTAACTCATACCATCATTCACAATCCCTACCCTGAACATACAGGTAAATATTTCTCCTGGTTTCTTTTTTTTTTAAATTTTTTTTTAATTTTTTTTAAATTTATTTATTCATGATAGTCACACAGAGAGAGAGAGAGGCAGAGACACAGGCAGAGGGAGAAGCAGGCTCCATGCACCGGGAGCCCGATGTGGGATTCGATCCCGGGTCTCCAGGATTGCGCCCTAGGCCAAAGGCAGGCGCCAAACTGCTGCGCCACCCAGGGATCCCCTCCTGGTTTCTTATTTCCCTATCAGCTTACATATTACACACACTCTTTTAAATCGATTTTTTAAGGGTAGTTTTAGGTGTACAGCAAAACTGAGCAGGAAGTACAGAGAGTTGCCACATATCCTTTAGCCCCATATATACCATGTACTTGTGGGTTCCACCAATCACCAAAACCAACATTCCCCGACAGAGTAGTACATTTGTTATAACTGCCTATCAATCAACTTGTTTCAAGTCTCAGTTCTACTGAGATATGATTAACATATAACATTACAGTAGTTTAAGGTATACAACATAATGATTTGATATAGGCATAAATTTCAAAATGACTACCATTATAAGGTGAGTTAACATCTATCATCACTCAGGTATAAAAGCCTTTTCCTGTGATGAGAACTTGTAAGATCTACTCTCTCAGGAACTTTCAAATATACAATATTGCTAACTATAGTCAACGTGCTATACATTACATCCCCAGAACTTATCTGTCTTAGAACTAAAGTTTGTACCTTTTGACCACATTCATCCATTCACCATATTCCCCGCTTGCCACCTCTATGTTCTGTTTCTATGAGTTTGGTTCTATTTCCACATATGAAATCATATAGTATTTTTCTCTGACTTATTTCACTTAACATAATGCCCTCGGGATCCACTCATGTTGTTTGAAAGGGCTGTATTTCCTCCATTTTATGCATTTTATGGTTGAATAATATTCCATTACCTAAATACATATATATATATATATATATATATATATATATATATATATATATAAATAAAACAACCTACATGTCTATCAACAGATGAATAAGTGAAGAAAATGTGGATACACAGGTTGTTTCCATGTCTTAGGCTAATTGTAAATAATGCTGAAATGAACATGTGGGTATGTATGTCTTTGAGATAATGCTTTTGCTTCCTCTGGATATCTACCCAGAAGAATGGCTGGATCATATGGTAGTTCTATTTTTAATTTTGTGAGGAGACTCCATACTGTTTTCCATAGTGGCTGCAACTAATTTATATTCATATCAACAGTGCACAAAAGTTCACTTTCTCTCCATATCCTTACCAACATTTATTACCTCTTGTTATTTAAGATGATTAGCTACTGTGGTTTTGCTTTGCATTTTCCTGATGATTAGTGATGCTGAGCACCTTTTAATTCACTTATTGGCCATTTGTATGTATTCTTTGGAAAAAATGTCTTTCAGATCTTCTCTCCATGATTTTTAAATCAGATTGTTTATTTTCATCTGAGTTGCATGGATTTTTAAAATCTTTTGTGTATTAATCCCTCATCACATATGTAACTTGAAAATTTTTCTTCCAATCTATAGGTTGCCTTTTCGTGTATTTGTAGTTTTCTTTGGTCTACAGTTTAGTTTGATGTAGTCTTGATCATTTTATTTTTGCTTTTGTTGCTTTTGCTTTGAGTGTCAAATCCAAAAACTCATTGCCAAGACCAATGTCTAGGAGCTTACTGCTTATGTTTTCTTCTAAGAGTGTTGTAGTTTCAAGTCCTACATTCAAGTCTTTAATCCACTTTGAATTGACTTTGTATATAATGTAAAATAGAAGTCCAATTTCATTCTTTTGCATTCAGCTGTCCAGTTCTTCAAATACCATTTACTTTTTCTTTCTTTTATTTTTAATTTATTTTTTAATAATAAATTTATTTTTTTTGGTGTTCAATTTGCCAACATACAGAATAACACCCAATGCTCATCCCGTCAAGTGCCCTCCTCAGTGCCCGCCACCCCCACCCCCCGCCCTCCTCCCCTTCCACCACCCCTAGTTCGTTTCCCAGAGTTAGGAGTCCTCATGTTCTGTCTCCCTTTCTGATATTTCCTACCCATTTCTTCTCCCTTCCCCTCTATTCCCTTTCACTATTATTTATATTCCCCAAATGAATGAGACCATATAATGTTTGTCCTTCTCCGAATGACTTATTTCACTCAGTATAATACCCTCCAGTTCCATTACGTCAAAGCAAATGGTGGGTATTTGTCATTTCTAATGGCTGAGTAATATTCCATTGTATACATAAACCACATCTTCTTTATCCATTCATCTTTCGATGGACACCGAGGCTCCTTCCACAGTTTGGCTATCGTGGCCATTGCTGCTATAAACACTGGGGTGCAGGTGTCCCGGCATTTCATTGCATCTATATCTTTGGGGTAAATCCCCAGAAGTGCAATTGCTGGGTCGTAGGGCAGGTATATTTTTAACTCTTTGAGGAACCTCCACACAGTTTTCCAGAGTGGCTGCACCATTTCACATTCCCACCTCCTGCACTGTTGGTGGTAATGTCAAATACCATTTACTGGAGAGACTATCTTTTCCCCCATTGTAGAGTCTCAGCTCCTCTGTCATAAATTAACCGACCACATATATGTGGGATTTATTCCTGGATTCTCTACTCTGTTTCATTAATCCACATCTGTTTTTATGACAGCACTATACTATTTGATTACTATAGCTTTATAATATAGTTTGACTCTCTTTTTTCCCTTTTGCTCATTTGTTTTGTCTCTTAAATTCCACATATAAGTGAAATCATATGGTATTTGTCTTTATCCAACAGACATCCTTCCTTAGCATGACACTGTCTAACTCCATCTATGCCACTGTAACTGGCAGGATGTCATTCTTTTTATGGCTGCATAATATTCCATTATATATATATAAAAAATATACCACATCTTCTTTGTTCCTTCATCTGTTGATGGACACTTGGGCCCTTAGAATCTTAGTCAAGCTTACTTCAGTCCCAGAGCAGCAGATCTCTCCCCCAGAAGACCAGTACAAACACCTGCCCATATCATGTCTCCCAACCAGTGAGTTTTGCAGAGCCTCAGTTCTGGAAGAGTTGGTGTTAGGTCTCATTTTGCACATCTAGTTAGAGCACCGCACATCTAGTTAAAAACACTGTACATCTAGTTAAAATTCACCACATTTAGGCCAGAGACTAAACAATGCCCACAGTAGGCAAGAGATTCTCTGCAGACAAAGCATAGAGGACAGAGCAGCCTAAAGGATATAGCAGCCAAGACACAACAACAGAGAGCATGTAGCATACACCAGAGACAGCCCCTGAAGTGCCAGGCCCTGAGCACTACTGACCTCTTCTCCATTAGAGGATATGGTTTGGGTATTTTGAGGTCTTTTGTGGTTGCATACAAATTTTAGGATTATTTGTTGTATTTCTGTGAAAGATGCCATTGGAATTTTGATAAGGATTGTACTCAATCTGTAGATTGCTTTGGGTAGTATGGGCATTTTAACAATATTAATTCTTCCAATCTGTTTTCACAGAATGGATACCTATTTCTTAATTTTTTCTTTTTTTTAATTTATTTTTTATTGGTGTTCAATTTACTAACATACAGAATAACCCCCAGTGCCCGTCACCCATTCACTCCCACCCCCCATTTCTTAATTTTTTCATCAATGTTTTTCAGTTTTCAGTTTATATATCTTTCATTTCCTTGGTGGAATTTATTCCTGAGTATTTTATTCTATGCAAACTTTCATTCTTTTTTCATTTTTTAACCTCTTATTTGTCATCTTTGTCTCTTGTTGCTACATTCTGCATAGTTTCATTTCTATCTTCCAGCTCGCCAATTCTTAAGTTTATTTTGTTGTTTTTTATTTTTTTTAAGTGGGCTCCACCCAACGTGAGGCCCAAACTCACAAACCTGAGATCAAGACCCTGAGATTGATAGTCAGATGCCTAACCAAGTGAGTCACCCAGGTACCCCACCAATTCTTAAGTTTTATCTAATCTGTTTAACATGATCATGGAGTTGTTAATTCTAATTGCTACCTTTTCACTTCCAGAAGTTAATTCAGATTACTTTTGAAAGCTGCACTATTTAATATTATAGTATTTCTTAAGGATTATTTATTCTACTATAGCTTTTCATTTTTGGCATATGAGAATTTACCTACTTTTGTGTGCTCAGCTATACATCTAAAAGGATTTTTGTTGTATTTTTTCCAAAATTTATACATTTTTAGTATTACAACGTGTTTCAGGATATCCTGTTATACTCATTATTTTTCTCCTCCAAGAATTCTTATTACTCATGTTTAGTCTCCTATTTTGTGTATCTTTACTTTTTCTTTCACTTTATATATTTGGTCCATGCTTTGGGAACTTCTAGTCTAGTAATTTGGACTAACTAGAAGACAAATTATGAGCTTAAAAGACAGATTATCATTTATGGTGATCTACTTGAATCTCAAATGTTCTTTTTAAAAATAAAATTCAAAGGTTCCACCCTAGCCTCCACCACTAGTTCTCCTTCAGTGAGTATATAGTTTGATGATTCTCTCTCATCTCCTGTCGCTGGCTACTGGCCTTGGATGAGTTGTTATTTTTCATTTTTATACAGCTGAGGTCATATCTCACTGTTGCAATTTTTACATGATGGGATCCCCACAGGTGTTGTACAGCAGAGGACCTTTTAAGAATACTGATCTGTAGTACAAAACTTAGCTTGCTGTGAGTCGTGGAGCATTATGTACCAGCTCCAGCTGGTACCAGTACCAGCATTATGGTACTCCAATATTCCCATACTCCCACAAGGTCAAGGACAGGTAAGATTCATCCCATCACTTCAGGTACCTCTTGCCCTTTTGGTGGTCACTTACATAGAAGATAATGTTAACATTACTCAAGAGGGAGGGGGTGCAGAGGAGAGAGAATAAGAGGCAGAGATCTTTCAGAGTAAAGTGATCCCTCAAGATTTGCTGCTTTTTATGCTTTTCCTTAGGCTTCAAACACAGTTCTTCGGCTGCTTGTCATTCCCATGGGAGAGAAAACCCCTCATCAGTTATCTTGTTTTCTCTCTTGCTACCCCAGGTACACATAGGAACTAACACTTGCCTGACGAAAGCCAAAAAGCTTAGAGTTGAGAATAGATACAAAGGAAACTTCTTTCCAACTCTCATACTCGCAGAACCTACTTCACTACAGACAACGGATTCTGTCAGTAAAACTGGACTAATTCAACTACTCCAAAAAGAAATAAACCATTAGATCGAACAACTGTCAATATATAACACGTCTATAGCCAACATTATAGACAGCAAGTTGATCCATTTACCGTTTGAATAACTTGGAGAATTTACCCAGAAGTTACAAAGTTTGAAGTTAAGACATCAGACAAATATAGTTGTTGAGAATCTTTTTTCCACAGTGAACATTAAATAACATGTTTTAATATTTGTCCAAGCTAATATTATCATAATTGTATTATAGAACAGCCATTTAGACATTTTGATAATCTTTCTGACCACTGTTAGATTCTGTTTTGAAAATAAATAACTGTAAATAGATCACTTCCTTTTTTTTTTTTTTTCCTAGATCACTTCCACATAAGAATAGTTTGGCTTCATACACCCAAGTTATTCTCATTTTTTTTTTTTTAGAGACATGAGGGGCAGAGGGATAGAGAGAACCCTAAGCCGACTCCCCAGTGAGTGCAGAGCCTGATGTAGGGCTCAATTTCATGACCCTGAGATCATGATCTGAGCTAGAATCAAGAGTTGGACGCTTAATTGACTGAGCCACCCAGGCACCCCAGGTTTCTCAAGTTTATGTAGCTTTTTATTTTGGAAATTTATAAGATTTACAGAAAAGTTAAAAAGATAGTACAGAGCGTTCTCATATATTATCCACCCAGCTTCTCCATATGTTAATATCTTATCATGATACATATGTCAAAATTAAGAAGTCAAAATAGGTACAATATTATTAACTAAATTATAGATTTTTATTCATATTTTACCAGTTTTCTCTAATGTCCTTTTTCTGTTCAGGATCCAATCCAGAATACTAACTCTCATTTAGTCATCATTATCTCCTTAAATTCCTCTCATCTATAGCAGTTTCCCAATCCTGGTTTTTCATGCCCTTCAACAGTTTTGAAGAGTACTAGTTAAGTATTTTGTAGAATATCACTCAATTTGGGGATGTATGTACCTTCTCTGGACTAGACTTGGGTTATGTGTTTTAGAAGAATACCACAGAGATGAAGTCATTTCCCATCACATCATATCAAGGACTACATGGTATCAACATGACGTATGACCTTTGATGTTAGCCTTACTCAATAGCGAATGTAATTGCTAGGTTTTACTATCCTTTGGAAGCAAGCCAGTAAGTCCATCTCACACTCAAAGAGAGGAGATTCAAGTTCCATCCTGAGGGGGGAAAAGTTGCTGCATGCATATATCATTTGGAACAGGCTTCTCAATTTTAATGATAGATATCAAATCTATCTCTAGTTCAGCTGACAATTAAAGTTTATAGATCTGGGGAACACCTGGATGGCTCAGTGGATGAGTGTCTGCCTTTAGCTCAGGTCAAGATCCCAGAGTCTTGGGATTGAGTCTCACATCAAACTCCCTGCAGGGAGCCTGCTTCTCCTTCTGCCTAGGTCTCTGCCTTTCTCTCTGTGTCTCTCATGAATAAATAAATAAAATCTTTTTTAAAAAATAAAGTGTATGGATCAAACAACTTGTATTCCAGGCACCTGACAGAAATTATAAACCTAGGCATTACAAGGGAACAACTCACCAGACTTCAGTTTACCTTTATCCATGAACCAATCTCAGATTCCCTGCCAGATAACTGCTCTATACACAAATGAGACACTGAGTTTTGGTGATATTTCATTTCTAAACAGTTTTAGAGATGATTTTCTTACATTTTTAGATATATACTCAAACCCTTTACAAATACTACCTATTTCCTCTTCCCCAATAATTATGTTTTGTTTCAAATCGTGAATAATTGATAGTAATTATTATAATAGAAACACTTATCTCACTGATCTGAATGCTACTAGTATTTCATACTTAACTTTTATATTTAAGATAAATATCATACTGAAGATATATTCCATTTTTACCAGAATTTCATGTTAAATTGTACCCATTACCTTTTTGCTAACATTTTAAATGATCACATTGTAATATATTTTGATTAACCATTTTAAATCTATTTTATCATTTATCCTTAAAATTCAGTGAGGAAGCAGTATGGTTTTATTCATTATAAAGGGTAAAAACTGAGGCTCAAGAATGTTTACAATACCATTCAGAAAATCTGTGACTAAGCCAGGATCCAAACCTATGTAGTCCAACTCAAAGGCAATGAATTACATGTATTTTACTAACCATTATCTCTATTCACCATCAAGTATTATACGCTTTGTTTTAAAGATTATATTTTACTATTAGACTTAATTTTATAATCATACGAATAGAAATCATTTGGACTTAATTCCCTTTGAAACTAAGTAGTTAAGTAAACAATTTCAGTATTATCTCAGTCCTTTAACTACATGATTCCATCAATCAAGAACTCTTCACTTTAACTAATTAGTCATTGATGTTATTCAATCCAACTCCATCAACAAAATATTTAATCAAAGATTTTTAAGTTGTTTGTTATTTTTAAGTATTTGTGTTTTTTTCTAAACAATGTTATCACTGAAAATTTGTTTTGATAGGTTAACATTCACGTAGTTAAAAAAATAAATTGATTCACATTCACCTTCATTTCCACTAACTCCCCATTAGGAGCTACTGTTCTTAATCTCTTGTTTCTTATATATGATACTAGAGTTTCTTAATATATTATAGGAATTACTATATACTTATATCCTCTTTTTATACAAAATCACACCCTGTACCTACTCATCTATACTATGTTTTTAATCATGCAACAATGTACTTGTGACATCCACATACTAAAACCTATTAGTTTTGTTTTACAACTGCATGGTATTCTATTTAATGAATGAACCATACATTATTTAACAAATCTCCTATTAATAGAAATTTACAATTTCTCCTAACTTTTACGATTATAAACAACAAAACAATGAATAACTCTGAAGAGCCATCATTTCATATGTGTACAAGCCATAAATTCCTGGGTTAAAAGGTATATGTATTTATAATTTTGACAGATATTGATCAAAATTAACACTGCACTTCAAATGGGACTACCCTAATTTATGCTCCAGTTACCAATGTGTGAGAATGCTTGCTCCCCTCATAACCAACTAATATATTGAGGTCTTACTTTAGTTTCAGATTATACTTCCCTTATTACCAGTAGGACTGCTCTTTGCAAATGTCTATACTCTGTGCATGTTCTTCTCTATGAACTGACCATTTATTCATATCCTTTTCTTCTTTTTCTACTAGGGCAAAACTTGTGGGCGACCACGGACTAGCTGGAGTAACTGAACCAAACCAGGCCCGAACTTGCGTCCCTCATTCACTCAAAAGGCTCGGGAGCCTAAAGGGTGAACAGTTGGTAAACGCTTGAGAAAGGGCTTGAGCAATGGTTCTCAGGGCTCACTTGTACGTGATCGCCCATGTAACACAATAGATACAACTTATTCTGACCTGGTCATAAATGTAAATAAGGGTCTGTGCTGTCCTTGCTGGTCTGTTTACCATATCTAATATTCCTTTGAAGTATGCACATCTGGAGCAACAAGCTTATCTATTTACCAAGGTCTTCTGGCACCTGTGAGTCTGTCTTGCATGTTGAGAAAGGGGAACTTTGGAGGGTTTCACAAACATGCTAAAGATAAACACTTTCTTAGTTTTGTTTTGCTCATACTATAAAATGTTGTAGAACCTTGAATAAAGCTGGCACTGCTTGGACATCATCCACTGTGTCCCTCCTGTCTCCATCTCTTTACTTTTATTTTCCTCATCCCCTTATCCTCAGGACCCTGATCATGTTGCTGCAGCGCGCGCAACAAAAACTATCATGTAAGATTCTTTTAATTTTCTGTTTGTATATTAATTATGGAAATTACAATTTATTTTTTACATTCATATTTTTGCCTGTCTTGAATTGCTTAATTATGTTTTATCCATCTATATCATGAATTTTTAAAAATTAGGGATGCCTGGGTGGCTCAGTGGTTGAGCATCTGCTGTCGGCCCAGGGTGTGATCCTGGAGTCCCAGGATCGAGTGCCACATCAGGCTCCCTCATGGGGCTTGCTTCTCTCTATGCCTGTGTCTTTGCCTCTCTCTGTGTGTCCCTCATGATTAAATAAAATCTCTTTTTTAAAAAATTAGCTTTTTAAATGAATTTCTCTGTCCTGAATCATTAATTCCTACTTTTCCGGACATTTTAAAAATACTGTTCTTCCAACTCAGGAGCATGGAATGTCTTCCCATTATTTTACATATTCTTGAATTTCTTTTATCAGTGTTATATAGTTTTCAGACTGCAGGTCTTTCACCTCTGTGGTTAAATTTATTCCTAGATATTTTATTGTTTTGGTGCAATTGTAAATGGGATTATTTTCTTAATTTCACTTTCTGCAGCTTCATTATTAGCGTGTATAGGAAAACAACAAATTTCTGTACATTGATTTTGTAATCAATAATAGAGGATAGAGTATACAACGGGAAACTAACACCTTTTTCAATAAACAGTGCTAGAAAAACTGGACAGCTACATGCTAAAGAATGAAACTGGACCACTTTATTTTACTATATATAAAAACAAAATCAAAATTGATTAAAGATCTAAATGTGAGACCTGAAGCCATAAAATTCCTAAAAGAAAGCACAGGCAATCATCTCTCTGACATCAGCCATAGCAACATTTTTCTAGATCTGTCTCCTAAGGCCAGGGAAATGAAAGCAAAAATAAACTACTGGGACTATGTCAAAATAAAAAGTTTCTGCAAAACAAAGGAAAGAATCAACAAAACTAAAAGGCAACCTTTTGTTTGTTTGTTTTGAATGGGAGAAGATATTTGCAAATGACATAGCCAATAAAGGGTTAGTATCCAAAATATATAAAGAATTGATACAACGCAACCTAAGAAAATAACCCAATTAAAATGGGTAAAAACCATAAATAGACATTTCTCTAAAGACATACAGATGGCAAACAGACACATGAAAAGATGTTCAATATCACTCATTATCATAGAAATGCAAAAATCAAAGCTACAATGAGGTTATCACCTCATACCTGTAAGATGGCTAAAATCAAAAACACAAAAAACAACTCTGGCGAGAATGTGGAGAAAACGGAACCTTCTTGCACTGTGGATGAGAATGCAACCTAGTGCAGCCACTGTGGAAAATAGCATGGAAGTTCCTCAAAAAACTAAAAACAGAACTATGCTATGATTCAGGAATTGCAGTGCTAGATATCTTCCTAAAAAATACATTAACACTAATTCAAAGTGATACATGTACCCCCTGTTTATTGTAGCATTATTTACAATAGCCAAGCTATGGAAGCAGCCCAAGGGTCCACTGACAGATGAATGGATAAAGAAGATGTATACACACACACACACACACACACACACACACACACACACAGTGGAATATTGTTCAGCCATAAAAATAAAATCTTGTTATTTGCAGTAACATGGATGTAGCTAGAGAGTAGAAGCAAAGCAAAATGAGTCAGAGAGAGACAAATACCATATGATCTCACTCATGTGGAATTTAAGATAGAAAACAAACAAGCAAAGAAAAAAAGAGAGAGAGAAACTAAGATTCTAACTATAGCAAATAAACTGATGGTTTACAGAGGAGAGTCAGGTGAGGGGGATGGGCAAAGTAGGGGATGGGATTAAGGAGTACACTTACCATGACAAAAATAAAATAAATAAAATAAAATAAAATATAAAATAGAATAAAATAAAATATAAAATAAAATAAAATTCTGAAAAAAAATCTGCAATTCGTGTGCATTTTCTCTTTGACACAAAAATTGTCTAATAAATTTTAAATTTCTAGGTAGAAGAAACTTTGGTTTCTGATTTTGTTCCTATTTTCTAATTTTACTGTATGTTAATGAGAGAATCTTGTCTGATTTGTTTTTACATTTTAGACTTTTTCCTTGAAGTCTACTATATTATGTCAAATTTTCATAAATGTTCTATGGCGTTGAAGTTATTTTCTTTATTAACATGATACAGACTTGAAACTATATTAAACAGATTTACCTTGTTATTTATATTGCTTTCCCCCAGGATTTTTTCAAGATAGGTAAATTAAATTTGTTTTAATGTTTTATATTAATAGTAATTGTATTATTTTTCCTGTAATTTCCTTCCCATGAAAGTTTCACCCTTTAATATTATGTGTCCTTCTTTATGTTAATTTATTGCTTTTTAGCTTGACTTCTAATTTGTCTAATACTAAGATCATGATTCCTGCTTTTTTCATTTGTATGTATGTGGTATAACCCTTTAGGTATCCTTTAATTTTCAGCCTTTCCAAATCACTTTATTTTAGTATGTTTCTCTCATATAGATCTGGGTTTTATTACTGTAAACTGTTTTTTTTTTTCTTAAAATAGGTGATTTACAAAAAACTTTTACATTTATTTTTATGGCAGATATGTGGTGTGAGATATGTCATGTTATGCTTCCATCTTGTATAGATTTTTAAAGATTCCGTTATATGGATTATTGTTAGTCTTATTTGTATAGTTTTTTAATATCTTGAAAGCATGTAGTTTTGTCAAAATTATCTCTGTAATTATAAATTCAAAATCCTATGGGTGTTGCTTTATGTTTTCTTTATGGAAAATGTTGTAGAAAAGTCTCAAGCCCAACTCAAATTTCCCCGTATTGCACACTTGTGAACAAAGAATTCTTGACTTCCATTTAAATCCAAGAGTATATTTTTGTGCTGACCATTCTAGGAAAATTCTCCCTGGCACGCAGCATGACTTTTTATTATGGATGGCAAAATCTTATGTTAGGACTTCACTGATTTATAGCATTAAATATTTGTTTAATTCCATGTTCTGTTTTTCTTACTTGGGACTTATTGTTGGAACTTCTGTGCTTTCTGTATCAATCATTTTCTCTTTGATACTCCTGAACTCTTTTATTTCCATCCACACATATTATTTGCTCTGTCTTCATTTGTATCTTCTATGTATCTTACAATGCCTACCACAGAGTTTTATCTTCCTTGAGGTTTCCTCTGATTTCATTTTTGTTTAACATTTTTCAGCAGAAATAGAAAATTTCCTCCCAAGTTTTGTTAGTCTGTGATCCAACATTTCTATTATCCTACCATTTCTTCCAATTTCTTGAAATTCTACTTAGTAGTAGTCCTTCCTCAGAAGCAATTCATTTCTTACTTTTTAAACTTACAATAAAATTTCTAATCGCGATTATTACTCTCTAACATTATTTTTTCCAGTGAGTGTTATTTGCTGGTTATACTTATCTTTTCCACATTTCTATATTTTTTTCCTTAACAATTTTTAAGAGGTTGCATCTAGGGATAGAATCCTCGATTTAATTTCTCCTAACCAATTTTGTTTACTTTTAACCAAAATTAAATGAGTAGTCCTTCTCTCTTAATATTAAAAGAAAATGTGTTTCTCACTCGCAGTGTTCAATTATTTGATCAATCAACTATTTGTTTCTCATTCGCAGTGTTCAATCAACTATTTGTTCAACTATTCAATTTATGGCTCCTCATATATGCATAATTCTTTCCTACAATCCAGGTTTGGATTGTACAATTGGTTTCCTACAATCCAAATCCCTATATTTGTAATATGTCTATTCTCTCTGTCTTGACTATTGATTTGGTACCAAAATAAAAATCGTATCTTCTCTTCCAAACTACTTAGCAAGTTAGAGATGTCTTATCTGGATCTTGTGTAGTTTTCATCAATGTTATCAACTGGTATATTTAAACAACAAAAAGAAATGGCAACAGTGGGTTTCAGAGAGGAACCCCATCTAGCAATAAAAAATGATACTTTCTTGGGCTTATTTGTATAGAAAATGAATTTTAAAAAGAATAATTTTTCGCTGGACAACATAATATGAAAAGGATTCATTATAACAGCAAGTGACATTTAAAACTATCTAAATTCTGGACTTGGGGAAAAATAAATATTCTAAGATCTCTAAATCACAAAAATAATAAGCCTCAATGTTAGAAAGAATATAAATAATAAAATACTGACTTAGCATGTAAGCAGAAGAGCAGTTCTCATAATACAGTATTCCCTGTCAGGAATTTAAATCATATCCATCAGTGTTTTATTTTATTTGATGAAATATTTTATTATATCCTTAAAATGAACAATATTTTCTTTCAGCAAATAAAAATAAACTATATTACTTAAATTGAGAATTTGTTCTATAATCTATTATTTAAAAAACTTTCTTTTATAAAACTCTTTTACAATTTTTACAACAGGAAGCTATTATTTTCTGCTGTAAGATTATTCAAGTCAAATTCCATGTTCCACTAGATACAAAACTACTAAAAATACAATTTCAACAGATATTTCCACAATTAATTATGAAAAAAATCAACTTACTTGTGACCTAAGTGCTTCAGAAAGTATCCCAGAACCTTCAGAGCTTGAACCCAAATACTTTCACTTTTAGAAGCCAATAATTTGTAGATTACTCTAAAAAATACAAAAATAAATGACCTTTTAAGCACTTACAAACATTAAGATTATAAGATCTATATACTTTACAATGAATTATAAAAATAAAAAATATAAAGTACCTCTCAGGATTTTAAATTCTTTGGAAACCGGAAAATTAGTACATTTTACTAGTATTTCTTTAAATGTGGCCTTCAAATAAATATTCAAAAGTTCAAAGCGATTCGTTGCTCATAACTGTTGCCTTCCATGTACATTGAAAAAAATATATTTTAAGATACATGCTTAGTTAGGCTGTATTTCCCCTTCTATTGAAACTGCCCCTGTCATTTTTACTTGACGACCTTTTTTTAAGAATTTATTAATTAATCTTTTACTTTTAAAGATTTTATTTATTTATTCACGAGAGACACAGAGAGAGAAGCAGAGAGAGAGGCAGAGACACAGGCAGAGAGAGAAGCAGGTTCCATGCAGGGAGACAGAGAGAGAGAGAGAGAGAGAGGCAGACATATAGGCAGAGATAGAAGCAGGCTCCATGCAGGGAGCCTGACCTGGAACTTGATCCCGAGACTCCAGGATCACGCCCTAGGCCGAAGGCTGGCGCTAAACCCCCTGAGCCACCCAGGACCCCAGGACCCTGATGACCTTTTTTTCTTGTTTATAGCTAATTGGCCCATGGAATAGATATTTGCGCAATTATTTCTTTTTCTGAGCATTTGGAGTGAGATCTGAGAAACAATATCTAGTTGGGCTTTTGGGCTGTTGAACTAGAAAATTATTTAAAACACAAACTATAAGGTAGTCTTATTTTGTTTATAGAAATGACTCTATACACAAAAGGTAGAATAAAGCAACCACATAGGAAGTAGCAGAGAAAGTAAAGTTTTTCCTTATAGCTTTCCAAATCCTTGTTCTTACCCTAACAAGATTTCTATAACAAACATATTATTCTGTTTTTACTTAAATAGGTTTTAGAAGTGTTCCTGTTACTTGGAGCAAAAAGAGTCTCTACTAACACATAATCTAAACTAACATATATAGTCATTTCAAATATAAGAACAAGGCTATATCCATTATAATTTTCATAAATATTTAAAATTTTTTATCTTGTGTCTTTTTCAAAATACAGAAGTATTTTTTTTGATAAGGTAGTAAAGGACAATAGCAACTATATTCTTTGCAACTAATTCTAGAACCCAAGATAGTTCTCTGAAGGTGATAGGGGTGACTATAAAATTAGGATGTGCTTTACTGTACTAAATTCTTTTTAAAAAATAAAGCATCATTTTATGTTTTTAAGAAGAAGTAATCTAGAATCAACAAAAAGGTTGGTATTGGAAGATACAAGTATAATTTTTATATCATTTCAGTGATATTAACTAAAGGGAACAAATAACTTAAAGTTACTGACATCTGTTTTATGTTTATCAGTGGTATATGCTACTAAAAAAGAAAATGCTATATTGTTGATATTGCTTATTTGTGTGTTACTCAAATGAGGTAAACACTAGAGCTATTCCTTTAGAAGATGATTTTTTTCCCAAAAGGCTCAAATTCCTAAATAATTATGTATCTACATTGAAACCTATTTTCAGAATTTTTATGGACCAAGATCAGTAACGAAAAAAAAAACAGGTATGAGAATAGGAAAGCTATACATATAAGAAAAAATATTCAGGAAATCATAGGAAGAATATTCAACAGCAAAAATAATCCTGAGAACCAAAGTAAAAGCTCACAGCCTAAAAATGGGACTATACTCAGATATGCAATCAGAAACTCCCACAGAATCCCTATTTTCTGGAAATAACTTTAAATTGTAGGGATAAGGAGTATAAAACCCACCCAGGGCTAACAGAAATTATGATTAACAACTGAAACATGAAAACATTTAGGGCCATCACTCCTCTACATGACATAGGATTTTCTTTACAACTAGACAAATGTTCCTTAACAAAGTAAGATACGAACACAGGATTGCAATACAGTATGAATGCAAAATTAACTGACAAATCAGTTAATGAATGTTTATCTGTAATATAATAAGATAGGTGAATCCTAATTCATCTGTTTGAGCTTACTATATTAAGCCAGCAAATGATCTAAATTACTTGAGACAAGTACTTACTCTTCTTCAAACATTCTCAGATATAAAAATACCACATTTTTAGCTGCTCAGTTCAACGTTGTTGTTATCACATAGTTTTTCTTAAAACCAGTTAAAATGTCATGTCATCAGAATTAAGTTCATTCTTTGTGTATAAATTACAATTAATCAGAATTTTCCCAAGAAAATATTTTATATATAACTGTTATCCTTGAATATCTTTAAGTGTTCTAATAAGCTTATTTTTTCTATATCTTTAGTCAAAGCCTATATTCTCCACATTTTTTGAAATGGAAAAACTGAAGTAGAAAATCTTCCATCTCTGTTATTGTTTTTAACACACTGGTAAAAGTAGGATATGTTTGGCATGTGTCAATCATGACCAATTGCCTCCTTGGTATCATTGTATCTAATCATTCCATTGATATTATACATTTAAATTACTATTTCAGTACCCTAAAGAGCTAACTAAATACCATTCTCCTTTGTAAGGTTGTATTTTCACTGTGTCAAAGTAATGCAGAATTTCTATCTGAATTTCTTATTAACCAATCTAAGGCTGGTACCATCCACAAGGATGATGAGGACATTTTGAATTTATTCACTTAACTTATGAGTTAATATAATAAATACAGGAGATACAAAGATCTAAGGTTAAGGATACTAATTGTTCAGCTAAATATAATTTAAGAAGAGTAAATATTACTATATTGTATGATTAGGTTGAACCATATGAAACTAACATTATTTAGTGAACAGTTAAGTATCAGCAATTTCATATAGTTTGATCTCACAGTAAGAAAATATTTGTAGTTCTTAATAATTAAATCTGCAACTAAAGTAGCAACTTCATGGATTGTAAACTCAGAGGTCACAGTGATAACTAAAACAGGACATCTAATAAAAATGATGTAATCGCTTCTCTTATCTGAAAAGGAATCCTTCAAATCTAGAATATTGTCATTTGTTTATATAAATGGCCACATAAAGGCAGCACTAATAAAACCCGTCGGCAGGTATATTATTTCCAAATTCTTTTATAACCGGTGGAAGTTCATTGCGTTGCACATAACATAACTTAGAATTCCTCTTTCTCTTCATTCCAGTAATTCAGACTTCAGAAAAATACAAAAGGAGAATCCCTAAGGGGCTAAATTATAGGTTGAAGTTCATAAGATTACTAACAAGAACTATTTTTCACTCACCTACTTAATTACTTACATCATTCTAACTGAAGTTAGTCTTCAAACTTCATTTTATCCTCTTGTTCTAATTGTGTTGCTACTGTCCTAACTCATCATCCCTAATACTGATGAATAAAATAATCTCTCTACTTATTGTGCTACCTCAACTTTATCCTTCTTCAGTTCATTTTCCCACCACTGCTGACTGTAAATCTAATAAAATGGAAATCTGAGCAAATCAGTACCATTCAAAATACTTTATTTCATTACCAACCAAATAAAATCTCAACTTCTTGTGGACCTTCACTATCTAGTTCTTGAGCCTAAAATTCATAAAATAATCTTCTGCTCTCTTTTGCTGAAATATACAATGCTCTCTTGTCTTATTACAAAAAAAATTGTTCTTCACACTACTTGAAATGTCTTTACTATAGTATCAACAATTTAATTACTCTTCTTGAGACCAAGACACATTTATGTACTTCATAAATTTGAATATTAGATTTTTTTGTAAAGATTTTATTTATTCATGAGAGAGAGAGAGAAACAGAGAGAGAGAGAGAGAGAGAGAGAGAGACAGGCAGAGGGAGAAGCAGGCTCCACTCAATTCTGGGTCTCCAGGATCACACCCTGGGCCAAAGGTGGCACTTGGGCTGCCCTGAATATTAGAAGATTAATATTAGCTTCTCCATTTATTCCCTTCTTGTGTATAAGATTTTGCTGTATTTACTCAAAAGTTTCTAGGAGTTATTCTAGAAAGCACAACTGTACTCAATTAAATTCTACTAGTAATACTAATATTATAATCATACCTTATTCCATTTCTTTGATCAAATGCTGGTATCATTGAGGCTGGGTGTTCCGACATCAAAGCCACTAGTAACTGTAACACATCATGAATATTTTCATCCTGTATAATAAGGATTACCAATATTTTTTTAGTTAATATTTTTAGTGCTTTGCATAAAATAATTAAAATAGAAGATCCAGACCATCCTACCTCATGCATGGTAAGTAGGTAATTTAATATACTCTGAAGTTCATCTTCTTTGACCCCTCGATCCTAATTTTTAAAAAATATATATTATTTAAATCTCAAGTTAAAACTTTACAGGCAGGCATCAAAATGATCATTTTAAAAGTAAATAAGAACAATGTAAAAGTAGTGATGTTTTAATAAAATCCTTAAATATTTCATCATAGTTCATAGGCTGTATATTTTCACTTTTAAAGAAGTAAATATTTGCAAAACTGCATCTAGTCCTTTAAAGTTGCTAATATTTAATTGACCATCACTATTGAAAGTTAGTATATTTTGATAATCTAACTGTATTCATATTACTATTTTCTAGCCATTTATTCTTAAAGAATGCAAAACTTTATAGAATTAATTGGTATATAGAATTGCAGTATATTTTACCTTTATTTACCATTTTTCTTTATCTTAATCTTTTAAAAATCCTACTGTGATAAAATACATAATATAAGTCTTCTCAAATAGGCACATAGACGATTTCCTGGAATTAAAACTTTATATGCATTGCTTATGCATATGTTCCTTGTCCATTTCCTATATCCCTTAAAATACATGATCTCAAAGAGGATTAACAAAAAGTGAAGTTTAACAACAGTTAAAGATTTACTTTAAGGATTTGAAAAGCTATTCAAAAGTTAAAGATAGTTACTTCTAACTTTATGATACTGATTTTAAATAATGCCAAAAATTCTTCACCTAATATATTGTAATTCTAAATTATATAAAATTGTTTTACCTTTAGTATGAGCTGTTTGAGAAAAAGTAGCATAAATGCTCGGAGCGATATAATTTCTTTTTGTGATGGCCGGGGACCATCTAGAATAAAACAGAAAACAAAAAGAAGAAAAGGGGGAGAAAATTCATTATATTAAATAAGCTTGATGCAGTTAGATAGGAATACTATGGAATTCTTTAAAAGTTGTATTTATTTTATGATCATATTTGTTAGTATTATAGCTATATAATTTCAATTCTATCAGAGGATTCAAACATTAATTTTCAGATTTTGGCAATTTCAAATTATTCACTAAATGTCAGATTTGGGGGAAAGAATTACTTTTTAAAAAATTATAATTCTAAAAAAATTATAATATCTTACTATCCATTCATATGTGTGTAATCATCAAGTGTTTACATAAATAATTTCTCCTACTTTTTACAATTTTCCCCCAAAATCCAAATCTCTTAACCTCTAATTCTGGCTGGTCCTGGTCACCCTCCAAGCCCTAATCGTTTCTTTGCTGCTGACCACCCTGCTGGCCCCTGCAGTCTTTTCACCCTGACCTTGAAGGTCCTGCCAGACTTAGTTGCCTCCTTGGCTCTGGCAGCATCTCCTGTTTCATTGGCCTCTGCTGCCCAGGCAGGGCTGACTGGCAACATCAAAGCTGAGAAGGTGACGGTGCACATGTAAGAACATTGTTTCATAAAGTAGAATAAGCAAATATAGAAATATATTAAGATCATGTAAGCAGATTTTTCACTGTTGATGGAAGAAAGCTCTAAAAGCTTGAAGCTACATTGAACCATGTGGTTTCAAATTGGAAAGGGAGGTATTTCTTAGATGCATGAAGAATGCCTAGAAGCAAAGCCATTCAAAGAGCATTAAGCACAATAAGAACACCCAACACCCAAATCTTGGTTTCTAAAAACCACATCCATCAAAAACAAACCAGGGATCTTTGGAGAAATGGTTGATTCCAGGAATGGGAAAGTATAAAATAAATCACAGACATCTTGTAGCAGAGAGCAAGTACTAAAAAATTATGAACATTTGTTATAAAGACTCAAGATCTCATGTGAGATCTCAAGCCAAATCTGGACAATTTTAACATCAAATAAATAATGACACAACCCAGGGAATAGTCTCTGGGCTAAATCCATTAAACCTAAATATTTTTCATGTTTCACTGAAACAAATATATCTATGCATTTACGTACTGTCTATGGTTGTTTTTGCAACATATTGGCAGAGTTGACTACTTGCAACAGAGCCCTTAAGGCTCTCTAAGCCTAAAATATTGTGTGGCCCTTTGCAGAGACAATGTGTCAAGTATTGATATAATACTCAGAATAAAATAGAAATCTATGGAATTTATGCTGATATAAAATGAACACAAAAATAAATGGAAGAGAAAAAAACAAGTTCTTTCTAATAATAGAATTCAATCTAATAAATGTCTTAGAAATTATTGTCATTTAGTATCAATCATAGTAAAGATCAATAATGACAAGAGCTACCTATGAACTAAAACCAGTAAGAAATTTGTTGAAGAAATTTACATATTTTCATAGCGTCAATGTATTTCGCCATCAAATATTATTCCAGAAGAGAAAGAAGTAATTTTACACAACCAGACACCATATTAATCAAATGATCAAAGTCAACATCTCCAGGAGTAAGACAACTCAATGTCATGTGCCTCTTGAATAACACAATGTGAGAGAACCGGTATGATTTCTATGTGATTCCAGCCAAAAATGAAAAACCTGGCTCATCATGAACAAATATCAAGAAATTCCAAATTAAGGGACACTCTAAAAAGTAATTTGTATTCTCCAAAAATATCAAGGTAATGGAAGACAAAGAAATACTTAAACTATACTATATTGAAGAGTATTAAAGTGATAAGACAACTAAATACAATATATGATCCTCTACTGGGATTCATAGAAGAAGAAAGACCTTGTTTTCTGGAAAGAATATTATTGTAAAAGTTGGTGAAATTTATATCCAATATTTGGAGTAGATAACACTATATTAATATAATTACCTGATTTCAATGGTTGCCCTTGGTTATTTAAGATTATGCCATTTAGGAAATAAATAGTAAAATATTTAAGGTAATAAGGTATTATATCTACAATTTATTCTCTATTGATTCAAAAAAATTTCTGCATGTATGTGTATGTATGATTATATTTACACAAAAATGGAGAATGAAAAAGTCTTTGGTAAAATATAAAACATTGGAAAACATGCTGAGGTTTATGATAATTCTTTGTGTAACTCTTGCAACTTTCTGTAAATTAGAAATTAGTTTCGTGAAACAGAAATGAATATATATGAATATATGATGTGTCTGGGTAGAGAAAACTATCAGAGTGTTGTGTTTGGGAAGGGCTCTGAGTCACACAGACGTGATTCAAATTTTAGTTCTGTTACTTTGTACCAACTTTGTTTCCTAGCCTACAAAATAACAGTGATACTGACAACACAGTTATATATAGATATGGCCAGATGTGTATGTGTAAACATGCCCATGCATATACAATTACATTACATATAAATGATTAAATAAAATTAACAGGATGCTAGTGTACATTCAAACTCAGGGTGAACATTCAGTAATTTAGGCATTATCAAGACTAAAAGCAACAGAAAAAGCCATAAAAGACAGAATAATACACCATATTGCAAATAACACAATTTCTAAAGTCCTATCAATAAATGACATAACATAAGCTAATGAATACAAAATAGCAAAATGTTGTTTTCCCTTATTAACAAGATTTTTATAAAACAATAATTTTCAATGCTACTTTTAGTATGCTGAGAAAAGCATTCTAACATACTACACAGTAATTACTCTCAGTAATTTTAAATCAATAATGGAAGTAAATAATATATACAAAGGAATAGATCACTGCATTATTTTTAGAATCAAAATTTTAGAAACATGTAAATGGTACATTCCTTTAGATTATTATGTAGAATCAACAATAAAACAGGAAAAAGAATCACGGAAATCTTAACTCTGTAAAGAGTTTAAATATTCCACACATTTAACACAATGAAAAACAGTGGAAGAACACACACCAAACTTATATTCCTGGGGTTGGGTTAATATCATTTTATTTTCTATGATGAGTAAGTATGCATTTTTATTTATATAATTATATATATAGCCAACTTTCCTAATATATGTATGCATAGATACATATATCTATATCTATATATAGATATAGATATATGTATCTTAAGATTTTATTTATCTTACTTTAGAGAGAGAGCGCACATACACTACAAGCTGGGAGAGGAACACAGGGAGGAGAGAATCCCAAGCAGATTCTGCATTGAGCAGGGAGCCAGACTTGGGGCCCAATCTCAGGACCCCAAGACCACAACCTGAGCTGAAACCAGAGTCTGACACTCAATCCACTGAGCCACCCAGGCATTCTGGCAATATTTCTTTAAACAACACAATGAAGAATTACATTAGTTTCTTCTATACTTAAAATAAACGGTGAAGTCTGGGGAAATAATATAAAGAAAGGGAACTATCTCAAAGTGTTGAAACAACTATAATAGAATACACTGGTCATGATCAATTTCATCGGATTTTAATATTATGAATATATTTTCCTGAGTCACAACAAGCATACAGACTAAAAGGCAGAATATTATTTTTTACCTGCATTTATTCCAACGATACTTTATATTGTAAAAGTATAAATTTCTCTATCACAAAAAATTCTCAATATTCAAGGCTACTATATAAGAAAAGACAACAGTTTGGTGATATTTCTATAAGCATGCACCTTTGCCTATAACAAAGTTGCCTATAACAAGTTGCCTATAATAGTTCTCAGCACATAGAACAGTAATAGTACAATGAATGCAGTGGTAGTGTTGTACTTACCTAATCCTTTAGGAGTAATGCCACTACTGTCAGCAGGATTAATGACCCAGTAGTAATATTTTAATGTGTGCATTAGCTGTAATACTGTTCCTACTCTGCGTATGGTGGTATAAATGGTAGCAGTTCCAATAAATTCAGCAGACAAGTAAGTGTATAGGGAAAGCTGAACCTAATACAGAATATTAACAGAGCATTAAAATAAATTTAAAATGCCTCAAGTGTTTATATTATAAATATATATTCTAATTTAAATGCAAATTAGTAAAGGCCAAGAAAGAACCATTTATTATGAGGTTAAAAATAACTATTTATTAAATATTATTTACATTTTTAATAGAAAATAATCTGTAGCCAACATATTCTAATAAAACTTATTTTAATAAAGGCAATATGTAGCTATTAACAGTGAAATCATTTAAGTGAATTAATCTATCAACAGTACCTGAAACAAAGATTAAATTATTTAAAAAGTTAGCTAGTCTAAAGCCCTTAATCAAAGTACATTTCAGCAGCTCAAAGGAACAGTACTAACTTGAGTCAGCTACATCATATTTGGAAAAGATATACATAGTCATATAACCTAAAAGTTTATATAATTCCAAATTTTCTTAACTCACTGTCAAAGTTATCAGAATCTAACCATGTATATAGAGAGGAACAAGTCAAACAAGTGAAACATCTTGTTTAAAAAGTGAATAAACTTAAAGTTTGAGTTTAGCACGACAACATACTAAACAATAATAAATATCAGATCTTATATTAATGAACCAAAGTTATATGGAAAATTGGAAAACTGTAAAAAGTAGCTCATATTCATGAAGACTGTCCCTCATTACTGATTTCCACTAGAATGTAACAGGACTAAATTTAGGTATGCAAAATAATAAAAATTTTATGTTGACATCTAAAAAACAATGTATATATTTATTTTTAAACAAATAATATTTACAATCATGATATAAACTGCATATTCACAATACAAGCCATATTCCAGTCACAATGACTGAATTATCATTATGTAATTAGTTATTTATTATTTCTCTTTTCTTAGTCTTAATAATCAGTGTACCAGATTCATATGAACAATAACTACTAACTTCATAATGTAGTTATTATTTCAAGTTTAAATTACAGTTTCATTTATTTTAATACTTACATATTTAATATTTTGATTGCTGATTCTATGTAATACAACTGCTTCAGGTTGACTATAAAATAAGCTAAAACAATATCCAAATGCTTTCTACTGCATAGTTTAGATCCATAGCTATAATTTATTAACATTACACTAAAATGAGTTAGAATGAAATTTATACCTTTGCAGGTGTATGTATCCAAATGGCTGGGTTAAATAAAATGTGATCACAAAGCTGCTTTAACAAAGGTGCTCCATGAGATAAACCATCAAGGTATTTTGCAAAGGATAAAAATTGCTCCAGGACAGCTCTAGTTATGTGAACTCTTGATGACTAAAAAAAAAAAAAAAGAGAGAGAGAGAGAGAAAAGAAAAGATTTTCAAGCTAAAAATATCCAGAATATCAAATTTTAAGATCGCTGACTGAATTTTTCATATGCCATCCCTAAAAATTTAAATAAAATATAAAATCATATATTTCCTTTGCTATTCAAAATTTAATTATATTCAAGACATACTATTTTAAGATAATTTTCTAAGTGACAGTTTGTTATCTGAAGCCCTTTCCAGAACAGGTTAAATAATGCCACTATCAATGCAAACTGAAGAAATATAACTTACAAATAAAAATGGTTTCAACCCATTTTTGTATAAATTAACTACAGAAGAGATCTCAAAGGAAATTAAAATGGAATAAAATTACCACAATTTCACAAACACATGCAGGCACACGCACAGACACACGATACCAGGAAAGAGAAGTGCTTTCATGAGATCCAAACCAATGAGCAAATAAATTTATTCCACCATTCCACTGAACCACAAATGAGTTGCACATGGACAAATACAATGCATCTTATTCAGCAAAGACCTTCAACCTACCATGGTATATGAGAAACAAATCTCACCCTCCTTCAGCTTCATGACCTTCAGATTATTCCCAGTGCCCTTTGCTTAAAAGATGGAAACTGCTAAAATTTATTTATATGGCTTCTTTTTTCCATAAAATCACTCACCCTAGATGATATTTTACATTTCCACAGCTTTATATAACAATATCTCAATACTAAACACTCACTCCCATCAAGATGTTCAACTGCCATCACCAATACATAGCCTACTACCAATGTATTTAGATAAATGACAAACCTTCCAAATTTCAACCGAAAATTTAAAGCTACATTGTTCAATATAGTTAGTAGCCACTAGTCATGTGTTGCTTCTGAGCACCTGAAATGTGGCTAGTCCTAAGTGGTAAGTGTTATAAGTATGTATATACTGGATTTTGAAGATATGAAATAAAAAATAATGCAAAATATCTTTTATAATTTTTAAATTGAGTATATGTTGAAGTGATAAGATTTTGTATATACAAGGTTAAATATAAATACATTATCAAATTTGACTCTCCTTGGCACTGTAGAAAGAACAGTTAACAAAACTGAAAAAGCCTTGCCTCACAGAACTTAAATTCTAAAGGAGGAGTAGACAGGGATATACAATAACATAAAAAAGTAAAATATATAACAAATTAAATATTAGTGTATAAAAAAACAGAGTGAATAACAAATTTGTAAAAGGGTGATTAAGAAACGGTTTTACTGAATAGGTGGCTATTAATTACTTTGAAGTACATAATAAGGCTAGCAATGATTTTTTTAATTAATACACTTGTTATGTTTGATGAAACACCAGTGGCTAGTAGATAAGCAAGAGTCCTACAAAATTCAAACCAAGCCTAGGAATATAACTTTATGTGAAAATTTCATTAAAAACTGGAAAAAATGATCCTAACAAGTAGTATAATTATTAAGGTGGGGGAAATGGGAGACAAAGCAAATTATCTTTAAGGAAAGAGAAAAACCAAAGCTTGAGCCTCACTTTAAAGAAACTTTTATAGAAAGAACTTTTAAATTCTAAAACATTTTATTCATAGATAGGTGAATAAAATTAAAACAAGAGATCAGTGGTTATATAAAGCTTTAGCCCCTTCTTCAGTAGCTATAATTTCACACAGCTTATCATATATTTTTATCCAGTAATAATGATTCCGAGAACATCATCTGGTAAATTCCACTTTTATGCTTAAAACTATGAAATAGAGCAGTCACATCCTCTTCCTAGATAAACATTTTCAGAGATCAGATTTTACTCTATAAAATTGTCATGTGTTTATAAAGAACACTAAAGCAATATAAAATCAGATTGGCCATTATTAACATATTCATTTGATGAAAAAATTCATAATTTGGAAACAAGTTTTTAACTTTGCTCTGTTATAAAAAAGACATGCTGGAAGTACCACATGAAGCCTTCCATCCACATTACTTAAAAAAAAAAAGTCAGGTTTTTTTTTTTTTTTTTCATAGCACTCGGTTAATAGTTTTTATTCTAAAATTTATCTTTAGGAAATATCTTTCTAAATGTGTGGGTTTTTTTTATTGGCCTATTCAGAAATCCTGCCAGGCAGAAAATGAAAGCTCCCTTCAACAGCATGTTACCTTTACTGTATTACTTCTTCCTTCCGCTTTGCATTACTGTTAATTATTCACATATCTTTCTTTCAATATAAAGAAGATACTATCTTATTCATCTTTTTTTCTCTCTGGTCCTGCCATAATTCCTTAGCAGATGTTGAACTGAATTTATGGCAAATTCAAGAACAGAATAAGAATAGAACAGATAAGACAAATCACAGATTAAGAGAAAAGAAGATAGCCAACTCTGTTTTAGGGTGTTTAGTTTGAATGACTGCTTTAAAATCCTTATTTTGATATTTGCTTTCTCCAGTAAAGCTATTTTAAAAAGTGTTCTCTGTAATTGTTAGAAATCTATAAAATGCATGCTCTGAAATTTAAACTTTATGACATTACTTTTATGTAATGACTATATAAGATATAATCTGTACGATGAATGCTATATGAATTGTGATGGAACATATTTGGAAACAGAATTTCAGAAGCTAGGAAAAAACAATTATATTTTAATGTCCACTCCAGAAGTAACTAAATCAAACTCGAGCAATTGATGTTATAAGAAGTTGCTATTCAGTAAAAACAGAGGTCTTTCCCACATTTAGAACAGGCCACAATGGAATAGACCACCAGTAATGTTCTTTTTTATTGCAGAAACCATTCTATCTATATCTATATCTATATCTATATCTATATCTATATCTATATCTATAGATAACATATTATTAAGTAAATTATGGGAAATTAATTTAATTAGTAGAGGTGCATTGTAAAGTAGTTGATCATCAACATCCATTTCACTCCTTCCAAGATACCAAAACTGAGCAACAAATGGCCTAATCCAATATGAATCACTTATGTGTTGCTACTGTTGCTGTTGCTTGGGTGAGACAGGTACACAGTGATTCATCAAAATATTCATGGCAATAAATAATTCAAAGTAGGTCAAGACTTAACCGGAGCAATCAAATTGGAGGGAAGGATGTTTTTCAAAAGTGGGAGAAAGAAGTTTTTCTGCCTACGCCCCCACCTGGATGTGAAAGTCTAATGCACTAAGGTGACCTGGCAATCTTCTTCTGAAAAGACAGTAGCTATAGCAGCAAATAAAATCATGAAATATGTGGCAGAGGAGGCATACAGAAAAACCCTGGGTCCTTGATGACATAATTGAGACCCAGACAACCAAACCCTAAAGCCCAACTTTATGGACATGTTTTATCAGCCACACTGATCTAGTCCCCAGCCTTCCCCATCCTATTTCTGAGCTTGGGAGGCTCCTTTGGCTACTAGCTTACCACTGGGTTTGGCTAGTGAAGACACCAGTAGGAAATTAAAGGACAGGAAGAAAACGAAGTTGGGGAGGCCCTGGCTTTACCCCTTCAGGCCAACAGACTTTTTTTTTTTTTTTTTTTTTTTTTTACTAAAGATAACTCTCTATCAGGTACAACTTCTCCTAGAACTACAATAACTTTCTTTTTGAGTTATGATAAACACTCACTTCTCTCACCTCTGCAAACTTTGCTGATTTCCCTTAAAAATGCTCACAACTCTTTAAAGAACTTTGCGTTAAACTCTTTACAATAACCAGGTTTGGGCATGATGTCTGTTTCCCGCCAGGAATATGACTGATAAGCCACCTGTCACTAGACTTCCAGTTACATTAGTAAGCATATTTCCTAAATGTTTGAACCACTTTGACTCAATTTTTTAAAATAACAACACCCAAAAATATTGAATACCCGAGAAAACCTCCATATCCTTCAAACTCATATTTTGGCAAAATAAAACAAACAAACAAAAAAGGATCTCAAAAGTTGTTCATAAAATAGTTTAAATGACATGAATAAAGAAACCTCTTACTAGGGGTGCCTCGGTGGTTCAGTTGGTTGGGTGATTGCCTTTGGCTCAGGTCATGATCTCAGGATCCTGGGATCGAGCCCCATGTTGGGCTTACTGCTTAGGGGAGAATCTGCTTCTCCCTCTCTCTCTGCCCCTCTCCCATCCCCTGCTCATGCTCTCGCTCTCCCTCAAATAATAAATAAATCTTAAAAAAATATAAGAAAGACTCTTATTAGACTACCTTCCTTGATAACTAAGTTATACCTTCTAAAACAAGGAGATAAAGTTAAGTAACACTTAACCATTAACTTGTTATTAGTTGATGATAAAATAAAAATGGAACCTTTAATATCTATCCTGTTTACCCAGCAACTGATATTCAAAAATAAAACAGTGTTAAAATTCATCTGAGAAGGTGAAAAACAAGCATGCAAATGCTTTCACTAATTCAATTAAATCCAACAAATATTTATTGAGGTGGGCATTCTTTTTTGGGTGCTGAAGATACAGCAATAAAGTGAGAACAAAAAATATACTGTCCCTGCTTTCATGAAGCTGAAGCTTATATTCTAGTGAAAAGAGGCAGAAAATAAAGTAAAAAAAGAAGTCAAAATTATGCTGTAAAAAATTGGTAGATTGGAGATAGTGATGGTTATAGAAGGGGTACTTTTGTATTCAGAGTGATACGTAAAGACTTCTCTGATAAGGTATCACAAGTGAAATCCTAAGTGAAGTGTAGAATTTCAATCCATATGGATATCTACAAAAATGCAAAAGTCCTCAGATGGATTCATACTTGCCACTTTAGTTTTTAGGAAAAAGGCAAAGAGGCCTTTACATGGGCAGTGTATGTCCAACAGAGAAAGTAAGAAGGAGGATGATAAAGAGATGAAATCAGAGGTAAGAGAATTGGGAATTTACTCTGCAAATGATGTAGCAGTAAGGTCTGATACATTTTAGGAAGACTAGTGTGACTCCAAGTGGGAAACAGATTGTGGATAACCAATAGTTATCTCTAAGATAGAGAAAATTGAAGGATGAAAGATTTAAGAGGAAAATTAGTCTTTAAAATTTAGAAAGAGGAGGAGACACTGGTAGGAGAGAATAAAACAGGAGACCAAGGAGGTAAGAAAAAAACAAAGAAAGAATGCTGTCACATGGGGATCCCTGGGTGGCGCAGAGGTTTAGTGCCTGCCTTTGGCCCAGGGCGCGATCCTGGAGACCCGGGATCGAATCCCACGTCAGGCTCCCAGTGCATGGAGCCTGTTTCTCCCTCTGCTTATGTCTCTGCTCTCTCTCTCTCTCTGTGTGACTATCATAAATAAATTAAAAATTAAAAAAAAAGAATGCTGTCACAAAAATACAACTGAAGAAAGCATTTCAACAAGGAAGGACTTTGAGAACTGAAATGTTAATAGGTCGAATAAGATGAAAACTGAGAACCTTAAGATGTAGAATATGAAGACTACTGGTGACATTGGCATGAGCCATTTTAAGGAAAAAAGACTGACTGTAATAGGAACGGATCTAAAACTAAATAGGATTCCAGGAATATGAGGATGGTTTAACATATGAAAATCAATTAATGTAGTTCAGTAAGAAAAAAACTGAAGAAACTCGTAATTATCACAAATAATGCAAAAAAGCATTTGATCAAATTCAGCACCCGTTTATGATAAAGAAAACTCTAAGCAAACTTATAGTAGACAGTTTTTTTAATATGATTTAAAAATCTAATGAAAGTGGGATGCCTGGGTGGTTCAGTGGTTGGGCATCTATCTGTCTGCCTTTGGCTCAGGGCATGATCCCGGATTCCCGGGTTCAAATCCCCATCGGGCTCTTTGCATGGAACGTGCTTCTCCCTGTGGCTGTGTCTCTGCCTCTTTTTCTGTGTCTCTCATGAATAAATAAAATCGTTAAAAAAAATCTACTGAAAGTAATCTACAGCATATACCATACACAGTGGCTAATTATTGAAAGCTTTGCACATGAGATCTGGAATAAGACAGGGATGCTCACTATTACAACTTTTGTTCAGCACCATTCTGGAAGTCTTAGTGCAATATCAAGGGGAAAAGACATAAAAAATAAATACTGGAAAGGAAAAAATAAAATTGCATTTCTTAGATGATGAGATTTTCTACAAAGAAATGTATCTGAAAAATTAACAAACTACTAGAAATAACAGAAGAATAGCAATGCTGGTACATAAAAGGTCAAAATAAATGCCAATTATATTTCTATGTAAAAAACTAACATTTGAAAAACCTCAAGTATCTAGAAATAAATCTAGCAAAGAAAGTTTTCTACATAGAAAATTACCAAAGAGACCTAAGTAAATAGAGGGATACACTAAATGCATGAATTGGAGGGTTCAATATAAAGATATCAATATAACACAATGAAAATCCTTGCATTTTCTGGTGGAAATTGACAAGCTGATAGATATACTAATGCAAAAACTCAAAGATAGCCAAAGCAATCTTGAAAAACAATAAACCTAGATGACATATCAAAATATACTAAAAATGCATACAAATTAAGATAGTGATGTATTGCTTCAAAGAGAAAAACCTACAATAGACAAATTCTGGAAATGATCCCTTCATATATAGTTATTGCATTTATGGCAAAAATTAAATTGCAATGCAGTGAAAAGTCAACTTCAATAAACAGTACTAGGCCAGCTATCTACATATTTGGGGGGGGGGGGGAAGAACTTTGACCCTTATACTTCATGCCATACACAAAACTCAATTCCAGATGGATTATAAGTCTAAATGTGAAAAGTAAAACAAAATTTTGAAAAGAAAACATAAATCAGTCTCATGGCTTTGGAATACATTAAGATCTAAAATGGGATAATCGGGGTTCCCTGGGTGGCTCAGTGGTTTAGTGCCTGTCTTCGGCCCAGGGCATGATCCTGGAGTCCCATGATGGAGTCCCACATCAGGCTCCCTGAATGAAGCCTGCTTCTCCCTCTGCTTGTGTCTCTGCCTCTCTGTCTGTCTCTGTCTCTCATGAATAAATAAATTTTAAAAATCTTAAAAAAAAACAACAAAATGGGATAATCATAAAAGAAAATGAAACAGTGACCCATATTAAAATAAAGGACTTCCATTCATCAAAAAGGTCATTAAGAGAATGAAAAAGCAGGTCACAGGGGAAGTAATATTATGATACATACCCAACAAAGGTCTTATATCCAGGATTAAGAAAGATTTTTCACAAATCAACAAAAGAATGATAAAACGATTCAAATGGAAAAGGGCAAACAGTCTGAACAGGTATTAACTAAAAGAGGATAACTACTAAAATACAATTAATGTATGAAAATGTTCAACTCAATTTGTCATCAGGGAAATGCAAATTAAAATATAATGGGATCTACGGAATGTAAGACTATCTTTGCAAATCATATACCTAATGAAAATTAGTATGCAGAATAAAAAATTGCTACAGTTCAATAATAGAAAAATGTCACAATTTTTTTAATGGGAAAAAGTTCTAAATCGATATTCCTCCAAAGAAAATACATAAATAGCCAATAAGCACACAAAAAGATACTCAACATCATTAGACATCACAGAATTGTAAACAAAAAATGATATGCCACATCTATTAGGATAGCTAGAATAAAACAGACAACAAATGTTGCCAAGGATGTGAAAAAACTAGAAACCACATATACTGCTGATGATAATGTAAAATGAAGGAGCCAATTTGGAAAGCAATCTGTAGTTTTTCAAGTGGTTAAACACTGAGCTACGATAGGACCCAGCAAGTGAATTCATAGATAGGTATCTACAGAATAGAAATAAAAATATATGTCCACACAAAAACTTGTCCAAGAACATTCATAGCAGCATTATTCATACCATGCAAGATGGAAAAAACAAAAATGTCGATATTTGAATAGATAAACAAAATGTATTATGTGCATACAAGAGAATACTATCCAGCCATGAAAAGGAATAAAGTACTGATAGATGCTACAGCATGGATGAAATCTTGTAAATATTATGGTACGTGAAACAAGATACAAAAAAACAAATATTATATGATCTCACTTATATGAAATACCTAGAATACATAAAATCAGAGTCAAAAGTAGATTATAGATTGCCTAGGAGTAGGGGTCTTGAAAGGAAATCGGGCAAACTGGCTAAGGACATGGATAATTACTCCGTTCAAAGGAGAAAGTGTGGATGTGCTATGAATACATATGTATGTCCAATGTTATTCAAATTTTCCAAAAATGCAAATGAAAGCCAAAATGATATCTCATTTTATGCCTAAGGTGACAATAGAATTTTAAGGATATTAATTCTGAGTGAAAGGAAAAACTGAGTATGTCTTTTTATTTGACTTACAATCTTTTCAATGAATTTCTAATTCTTTAAAAAAAATTTTAAGGTTTTGTTTTTAAGTAGTATCTTGTCCAACTTTTGGCTCACACGTGGAACCCGGAGATCAAGAGTCACATGTTCTACTGACTGAGCCAGCCAGGCACCCCTCACTGAATTTCATATTTTAAGTTAAGCTTTAAGTGTAAAAGAATGCTCACTTTAGAATTATGCTGATCAAATCTCAGCAAATAGATGAAAAGTATATTCAAGGGGTAGTTCTTGTTAGTGATCTTATTAATACATAGTAATAACACAAAGCATTTCGTAATATCTAATTCATGTAAAATGTAATTTCACATAAATCTTCTAAATGATACTTAAGTACTCTAGACATAAAAAAAAGTTTTCCATGAAACCAAACACATGAATGATAATCTTGTTACTGAAAAAATTATTTCAATACAGAAATGCTGCCAATGATCAATCTATGTAATAACCTACCAGTCCTCAATCACCAATCCTTCAAAAAAGAAGAATCCTTGTTTCAAAGCAAAAATAAGTTACAAGGATTTCAGAGGTGAACAATCTGAGTTGAAAAAACTGTTTCTAAAAGTCCCCTCAAAATTATTTCGAAAGGGAAAAATAAGTTTATTCCTCTTATTCGTGGACTCACCTCTATTATTTCTCATAGAGTTCTATTTCAGAGTAGCTGAATGTTAGAGTTAACTGATAAGAATAGGCTTGAGAGAGCTAATGAGGGTAACAGATACTTCCTTAGGAAAGAAAAAAGCCAGTATTTGTACTCATGACTTCCCCTTTTAATTTTTAAAAGAAATCATATGATACAACCAAATTCTTTGAGACCATAATCAGAAATCCATGATTACCAGAATTGTACAGCTATGACTAAAGCAAAGAAGGTAAAAAAAAGAAAAAAGAAAAAAAAAGAGACAAATGACACAAGATGGGAAAATTAAACCCATCTAATTTCTATTATTTATATTACGTAGTGATTTGAGAAAAGCTACCTTAAATATTCAAATATATTAAAAGCAGAGACAGGGATCCCTGGGTGGCGCAGCGGTTTGGCGCCTGCCTTTGGCCCAGGGCGCGATCCTGGAGACCCGGGATCGAATCCCACATCGGGCTCCCGGTGCATGGAGCCTGCTTCTCCCTCTGCCTGTGTCTCTGCCTCTCTCTCTCTCTCTCTATGTGACTATCATAAATAAATAAAATTTAAAAAAAAAAAAAAAAAAAAAAAAAAAAGCAGAGACAAATCACAAATTGTTTTGCTTATTACAAAACAAAGATATTTTTAGCTTAAAATTGGAAAATTAAGCAAAAATAAAAATCCACTTAAAATAAAATTGACAAAGGTTCTAAAACTTAGTTTGAATCTAAAGATAGCGAAGAAACAATAAGAAAAAAGTATTAAGGGGAAATACTTTTAACTTTAAATGTAGAGGAAAAAAGTTTCTTTATTTTCTATCTTACTCAAAATTCCTAAAAACACAGATTTCCCTGCACTCAATTTATTTCAATGTTTACACTTAAATCTAAAAGCAATATATAAAAGTAAATATGTGTGGATTAGCCTACTATAATGAACAGTCTATGAAAAGAAAAACTATAGAAAAAATATAATTAGGGGTTGTCGAGTTGTTCAGCTATGAATACTACACAATAAAACCATCAATACATATCACTTACCTTTTCAAGTAAGTAGCCAATGACTAAAAAGCCTTTTCCACCCAGCATCTGTTCTTGCATGGCTACTGAACTTTTAAGTAGTTCAACCAGGAATGCCAAAAGAGTAGCACTGCATGTAAAGTACAGACAATTTCATTATGTAATCATCAAATGTTGATTATAAACATAGTGTTCCGTTTCAGAATTTTATATTGCGAAAAGATAAAAACCAAATTCAAAACTAATCTCTATTTTGCTGACAATGATTACTATATTTTATATTGTACATGACTATATTTTCTCACAAGCATGAGAAAACTAGTCTCATCTCTTTAGAATTAAATATCAAAAATCAAAACATAAATGCATAGCTTTTTTTTTTATATCCCAAAGCCAAACACTGGAGTTCACCTACACATATGTACATTACCTGTTTTAAGTAAATATAACATAAGAAACACATCTACAAATACATCAATTCTCCACAGTATTTCCATAAAGACTTTTACCATAACATTCTTTTGAAGAACATACTATCTTAGAAAATTTAAATATATATGCAACATTGCTTTGGAAGAACACACCTGTTTTTGAAATAAACTTTTCATTTATACCTATTTTTTTAAAAAGACTTTCTATTTTTTAGAAAATATCCAGAGAAATATACATGTTATTTGTGTCCATATATTCACTCAGGAAAGCTCATGAGAGCAGAAAAACAAATGATCTGTATAATATTGAAATGGAAGTGGCAATTAATTACACAATGTATACACAAACACATAAAAGCACACAAAGATAAGTGCCAGACAAAGATAAAGCACTTGATAATGTCTGTTGAATGAAGAAACAAAAGAAAAATAAATGACTGCATTGGATTAAGTTTTGATAATATACTACTTCACAAAGTTACATTGAACAATTTTCAACTAACAGCATTAATACATGATGGCATTCCTAATTAAGAAAATATATATTCCTTCACTGTACATGCTTACTATAGTTTATTACAATAAACAAGCCAAACTTCATCAGCAATTAAATTATCTATTTACTGTGCCTTATAATGTACTCTAAATTGCCTATTTATATTCATAAGAAAGTATAAAACCACAAATTTCCAAATATATTTTAAATTCATAAGTACTCGTTTCTTCAAGGAATTAAGAAAATTCGTTAATGAGGAAAACTTGAAAATCACTAAGGTCCAAAAGTGATTCTATTCTTTCAAGTTATTCTAAATTTTCTGGTTTCAATAGAATGACAACACATTTTTTCTGATAATGTGGCTATTCTAGTTCAAATCAGAAATATTCTCATTAAAAGAATCAATAGCAAAATTATTATTATTATAAAAATTGATAGTTTAATGGGTTATATGACATCAGGTAGAAAAAATATAGTATTTCTGGAAATAAAGTACTTCATTACAGGAAATTAAAATTCAGTTACATTAATTGGCCCTATTTCTTTAAACCACACAAAAAAGTAAACTAGTATTACAAGTCAACGATGTTCTTTTACTTTGTCCTAAAGTTAGATATTTACAAATTAAACACAACTACCAAAGAATCCTTTGGGATTTTTTAAAATATTTCTGTATAGAAGAACAGCTATTAGACAATCTAGTCCATTTTTAATGAATTGTGTCAACAGTAAAAGCCACTTCACAAATAATTGCATAGGTACTACTACACAAAATACTTCTGCCTAAATGTTTGAGAAGAATAAAGAATCTACTGCATAGAGATTACACAATGTCCTAATCTTTTCATGGAATTCTTACCTACACCTGAATTAGTGACTACGGGGAAAGATGACTAATTCCTAAACATCAACACTGCTAAAAAGAAAAGACTGGAAATGCCTATGGTCCCCATGGTCCATGAAAAAAATGCAAAAAAAAAAAAAAAAAAAATTAAAATAAATCACCCTCCTATGTAGAACTATATAAAATTACAAGGATGCCATGGATATGCTTACTCTTTTATGTCAGAAGGGCTACTCTTTCTCAAACATCTAAGTAATTACCCAGACTTCTAATCACATTGGAGTTCCATTACAAAATCAAAAATATGAATTTTATTCCAAAATCTTAACACATGACTATGCTACCCACATAAAGTTAATTTCACTTCAGTTTTAACTATGACAACAATTGAAAAGTCAAATGCATTCACTAACAAAAGTATTTTAAATTATTCCTAAAACTGAATGCAATAGCAATACCATATCTTTTCAAAAAAATCTTTAAAATAGGTATATTTGACATGGTGGAGTAATAGTAAATAGATGGCCATCTTCGAAGAGGTACATTTTCAAACATAATTTAACAAACTTACCAGTAACTAAAATGCATCGGATTGCTGCAGGGCTCACAATAAACTTGCAAAATTCTGTGTACTGCCATACAAAATTTCTCTCCATTCTTGCCTATTTCCAACTCCCCTAGATACAAAGGCAAATATAAAGGATACTTCAGCCCATTCCTATATCTCCTACATTACCACTTCCTGTCTAGACACAACAGTTCATCTGTAGAGGATCTAAGTACATAGGATAACCAAAAACCAAGTATCTGTGTTGGCCAAAACTAGTATATACAACATAGAAGATTCTCTTGAAAAGTATAGCTAGAAACAGATTTTCATAGGAATATTTTACTTGATAGACAAAAAGTATACTGACTTCACTCATAAAGTAAAATTGCTAAACTTTTCAATAGACAGTACTATAACATATCATGTTCTATATGTAGCAATTCTACTTCAGGAATAGTTAGGAGTGTTTAATAATCCTGTCTCCTTTTAAGGAAAATGACACTAACAATCTATAGGGTTAATCTTAAAAATAATTACCATCTTCCAGTTCTTAATAAGCTTCTATTAAATTAGAAAGTAATATTTATTTTAAGAACATACTCATAAAGGGCTAGACCTTAGAAAAAAATGAAGAAAATAGTATAATAATATCTCTAATGACTCAGCATACTTATTATCTCTCTAGAACTTTCTCATCCATATTATTAAAGAATACCACATAATCTTGGCCCACAATCACCTGAGAATATATAATAACTATATATGAACATGACTAATTTCTATTTCTAATATAAAATATGTACTATATTTAGGTTCCATTAAAATTTCTATATAAAATTTGACTTGATTTTAATATAATTTTATTCATTTGAAATTGTCCATTATTTATTTTTTTTAAATAACTAATGTAAATAACTCATGCCATGTGATCCTAAAAGTTTTATTATTTTTGAGGTATTTGATTATTTAAACATATATCAAAAGACAGACCTAATGTATAACTGAAATGATTAAATTGAATACATAACCAAAGTTCAGTTCAAGACAGTTCCTAGGATTCAGAAACTGGCTTTTCAATCTGCTTTGTACTGAAACAAGCCATGTATCTCAGCTAGATGAACTGCTTAAGTATATTGAGAAGAATGGCATTCATAAGTTAAAAAATTAAAGACTGCCCAAGATCCAACACTCCCTCCCCTCTTAAAAGGATATTTTTAATATCTTAAGAAACACTACAGACAAAATAATTGCCAGAATAAATTCAAAAGGAGATTAAGTTTCATTAAGATTAAGGTACCAGGAAAGGGAGAAAATCTTTTGACTTTTTCATAAGGTTTCTTCTTTTATATAGCCTAATTTGGTACGGAAATACATTGAAATCTTGCAAAGGATGATTAAAATTATATAAAATATCTAATACCATTGTTTCTATGCTATTTCTTTGACTAGAAAACTTTTCTGAGATGAAGAGTGATCGAGCAGGAACAAAACTGTAAAAGAAATCAACTCAAGTCTCATACCCAAGGTAATTTCTCATCAACAAAATTAATTTCTAGTGACACACATGCAAAAAAAAAAATCTCACAGAAGTTAGAAGAGTTAAGTTCCTTCACAGTTCAAAATTAGAAAGGTCTAAACCAAAGTTTCTAATTCCAGATACATTTAATGGCTATTTTTAGACAATGTATTTCTGAGGATTCACTCTAAAAGAACACTGCCTACCTGCCTAATACATAATGAACTTGATACACAAACTGTCACATTCATCAGTTCAGACATCAGTGGAAATACATGCCGAAATAAGTAAAATACATTTATCTGCAGAGTCAAATAAGGAAAACAGTGAGATGCAGCACAGTAAAATGTAAGGACACATGGAATACACTGGTAGCACATGAAATCACTAAGCCTGCCCTTAGCCATGATATCTCTCAGTAATGTCTACCTTTTCTTACAGCCTGATAAGGAGACAGGCAGTCTTATAAACTGATTTTACTACCACTCTCAAGGCTATTTAAAAGTATTCTTTAAAGGTCCTATTTTAAAGTTAATCAGGCTGTTACACATTTTTACCTTCCTCTGGTAACAGATTTTATGTTTTATCAGCCTATTTTATCTCTGACAAAATATAACCAAAAAAAATCTAAGTTTATAAATTGTGATTGAAATGTCTCAAAATCTGTCTTGATTAGGAAAAAAAAATCTTTAACTTTTTTACTTTTAAAGGAATTTCTTCTAAACTTCTGACACAGTTATATGTTAGTATATAGTATATCCTGGTATTTACATAGTTTGAGAACAAAACAGCCTTTTGATATGCTCCATTCATAACTCTATAAATAGCCAATAGATATTTACTAAAAAGACTCTAATGTAGAAGAAATAACTCTCAAAGCCTACTACTTTACAATTTAATCCCAATCGAAAAATGACTACTTACAATGCTCTATTGTTCTTGTCCCTTTATGAAAATTTAGTGGACATGCTACAAGTGGCAGCACCACTACAGTAACCACGTATAATCCATGGATACATGAATACTTTAGAAATTTAATGATATAACTTAACACCTAAAAAGTTCAAAATTTCAAAATTAAAGAGAGTTTCTAATGACACATGTGTGACCTTAACTATGGGCATCCTCCAATGCCTTTCAGGATCAAAATATGCCACAGAAGGGAGGCCCAATGGCATTTTCAGCCAAGCACAGCCTATTTAACAGAAGCAGGATTATAAAGTATACCCTGGAAGTAAAATTATCCAATAAAGAAATTATCCAATAAAGAAAACAAATATCAAAACAGCTCTATACAGAAGGCTGAAATAGTTATTTGGTACTCAGCCTTAACAGAAATTTTCTATTTTTAATTATTTTTTAAATAACCTGGCAATAAAATTGACTTTTCTTATTTCTTACTTTGTGTGTGTGCACAATTCTGAAAATGTTAGATATGTAGATTTGTATAACCCCACTACAATCAAGATACACATCAGTTCCATCACACCAAGAAAATCATTTATCCTATCCCTTTAGAGCTTTTTAAATCACATACTTCCAAATCCCATAATCTTGAATAACTTCTCATATCTTATTTTTCAATACAGATTTGACATTTCAAGAATGTCATATAAATCGAATCATATAGTATGGAACCCTCTGGGTTTGTCTTTCTGAGCTCAACATAATGCCTTTGAGACACATACAAGTAGCTGCACATGTCAGGAGTTTATTCCTCTAATTGCTGAATGGTATTCCATTTTATAAATGGATTACCACAGTCTGTGTACATATGATTTGTATCTAGTTAACAATTACTAATAGGACTGCTGTAAACATTCATATAAAGGCTTCTGTGTGAACACGGTTTTCATTCATTTCTCATAAATACAAACCTATGAGTAGAGAGCTGAATTGTAAGGTAAGTGTGTATGTTTAACTTTGTAATAAAAACTGCCAAACTGCCACAGTGGCTGTACCACTTGGCAATTCCACCACTAATATATTACAGTTGTTTCTCATCCTCCCCAGCACTTGGCACCATGAGTATTTTTTATTTTGGCCATTCTACAAAGTGTGTGGTTGTATCTTATACTAGTTTTAATAGACATTATCCTATTGATTAATAATGCTAAACATCTTTTCATGTGCTATTTTGACATCCTTATATCCTCTTTGATGAAGTGTCTGCTCAAGTTTGCCCATTTTTTTAAATTGGATTTTATGGTTTTTTTTACTATTTAAGGGATTTCTTTATATATTCTTGATATAACCTTTGCCAAATAGATTTTCTACCATCTTCCCTTAGCCTGTAACATCTTTTACAAACTAAAAAATTTTAACTTTGATGAAGTCAAAGTCAAATTTATCAATTTCGGTCTTCTATGTACATGATTTGATTGTCAGGTCTAAAATGACTTTGCTTAATGTAAATCACAATGATTCTCTCCTACATGTTTTCTTCTAAAAGGTCTATAGTTTTATATTTTACATTTAGAGTTAATTTTGAGTTAATTTTTTCAAGGTGGGAGGTTTAGGTCAAGAGCCATTTTTTTGGCATACAATCATCTTTCCTCCCTTAGACTGATTTTGCAACTTTGCCACAAATCAATTGTCCATATACGTGTAGGACTATTTCTAGACTCCGTTGCAGAGACATGTGTGTCTATCATCTTGCTGATATCACATACTGTATTCATTATTAGAGCTTTATAGTAAGTTTTAAAGCCCAGGCAAGTATGATTCCTTCAACTTTATTCTTCTTCAAAGGCATTTTAGCTATCCTCGTTACTTTATCTTTCCATATAAATTTTAGAATTACTTTGCGTATATCAACAAACAAATCTAACCAGGATTTAATTGGTATTGGGTTAAATCTACAGATCAACTCAATGAAATCTTTACTGTGTTGAGCCTTCCTATACATGAACACAATATATCTCATCATTTATTTAATACTTTCATTTCTTTCATCAGCAATTGCATATTTCAGCACACAGGTCCTTACATGTTTTGGACATTTATATTTTAAACATTTAAATTTCTGGAGCTTCTGTTAAAGGTATTTTTCATTTGGTTTCCTTCTATACTTTGTTAATGCACAAAAATAAAGTTTACTTTTGTGTAAGAAACTTGTCTCTTGCAAATTTCCTGAACTTACTAGAATTTTGTGTGTGTTAATTCTTAAGAATTTTTACATAGACAATCATGTCATCTGTAAAAGGAATAGTTCTATTTTTTCCTTTACAACCTGAATGACTTTTGATTCTCTATCTTGCCTTACTGCTATAGTTAGACCTTTGATTGGATCAGAACCACAAAGGTACAGCTCAGAGTTGAATTCATACATAATGTTATTGAGCTACTTCCCAAGTTCTTTCCTTTGTATGATTCTCTAATAATTTCTGATTGTGGGCTCTTCTTTTCATTTCTGCTATCAAAATGCTAGTGCTCCAGTTTCCTTACTGTGCTGAACACTTCTATAATGCTGCTCAAATCAAGGGCAAATCAGCAGTAAGAGAGAGATAAAACAAACCAATATATAGGCTTCTGGTTCTAAAAGCAAAAATCCTGAAATCCATGAGTCCATCCATTTTATCAAATAAAAAACTGAAAGGACTAATAAACCAAGAATTCTTCTAGGATCCAAAGAGAGGGGAGAAGAACAGGGCAAACTGATGCCCCCAAGAATGGCGAGATACAAAGCAAACTCTAGGGAATCATGGGTCATCAGAGCAGAGACACACAAGTGGAAATCACTGTGGCAGTGACCAGGTAGGGAAAATTGAACTGTAATGGAGACATGCTTTCAACCCCTCCAGTTATAGGTCCCTATATTTATAGTGCGATTTATTTCCAGGTGATTAACCAGGTTTTCATAATAAATATTGGAAAAATCCTCTCAGACTTACAAGGGAAAAGAAAAATGAACTTGAAATATACCAGAGCAATCTGTTAACAAGACCTGCCCTCAGGAGAAACTAGTTTACCAATCCTAACCTCCTGAGGTATTATAAGAGCCTAACTGACCTAGAGAAGGGAAATATCCAACTACAGTCAACTATAGTCATCTTCTCCCACCAAAGGGGGTTGAAAAAATCCTGAGAAACACTTGTAAAGTTCAGGGTCTAAAGGCAAGGCTGATTAAAAGACTAATACCTAATCATAGGGTTAAGGATGCTTTTTCTCCCTGACACCTCAGCACCACATTACTACAGGCCTATTTATAGCAATTCCTTTTACCAAGTACATAGTGTCTGACTATCAAGAAAAATATTATGCTGAGCCCTATGCTAAAGGCTCTAATGGATAAAAGAGACACCATAAAAGAACAAATGGACAATGTAAAAGCAGAGAGATGGAATTCCTAAGGAAGAAGCAAAGAGAAATGCTAGCAGTAAAAAATACAGTAAAAGAAATGAAGGGTGTGTTTGATGGAGTATTAATAGACTAAATATGGCTGAGGAAAGAATCTATAAACCAGAATATATATCAGCAGAATCCTCAAAAACCCAAAATCAAAGAGAACAAAAACTGGGGGAAAAAAAAAAAGAAAGGAAAAGAAAAGAAAAGAAAAAAAAGAAAAGAAAAGAAAAGAGAAAAGAAAAGAAAAGAAAAGAAAAGAAAAGAAAAGAAAAGAAAAGAAAAGAAAAGAAAAGAAAAGAAAAGAAAAGAAAACCAAGGACTGGGACAACTACAAAATAATAGGAATACCAGAAGGAGAAGCTAGAAAGGAATAGAAGAAATGTTAAAAAACAAAATAAAACAAAAAACACAGTGATTGAGAATCTCTCTCAAATTTTTGTCAGAAACCAAACCATAGATTCAGAAAGCTCAGAGAACACCAATCAAGATAAATGCCAAAATAAACTATACCTAGGTATATCATTTTCAAATTACAGAAAATCAAACATAACAATAAATTTCTAGAAGAAGCCAAAGGGAAAAAATACAATATCATAGTGGAAATAGGATAAGTATTACATCTGATTTTCCTCAGAAACTATGCAACTAAGAAGAGAATGGAGGGAAAATTTTTAAGTGGTGAGAAAAGAAAAATCCCAACTTCAAGGTCTCTACTCTGAAAAATTATCCTTTAAAAGTGAAGAAGAAATAAAGATATTCTTAGACAAAAATTGAGGAAATTTGCTGCTGGTAGACTGGCTTGAAAAAAAATTCTTAACAAAAATTCTTTAGAGAGAAGGAAAAAATACAGGTTAGAAACTTTGATCTAGGGACACCTGGGTGGCTAAGTGGTTGAGCATCTGCCTTTGGCTCTGGGCATGATCCCGGAGTCCCAGGATCGAGTCCCACATTGGCTCCCTACTGCTTGAAGCCTGCTTCTCTCTCCCTCTGCCTGTGTCTCTGCCTCTCTCTTGTGTCTCTCATGAATAAATAAAAAAATTTTTTAAAGAAACTTTGATCTACATAAAGAAAGCAAGAGCATGAAAGATAGAATAGTGAAGGTAAAATAAAATTTTTTTATATTTTAAATTGATCTAATACACAACAGTTTGTTCAAAATAATAACAGCAGCACTGTATTCATTATGTATGCTTATTCATTTTTCCATATATACATGCTTATGTATACTTATATATGAAATTAATGATAGCAAAAATACTAGGGACAAGAAGAAGGAATGATTATTTTGTTGTTATGAAGTACACACACTACCCATGAAGTAGTATGCTGCTGACAGTAGACTTTAGTAGCAAATTCTATGGCAACCATTAAAAAGGTTAAAACAGTTAAGTATAACTGATACACTAAGAAAGGAGAGAAAGTTGAATTATATAAAATGCTTACTTAAACTCAAAAAAGGCAGAAAAAGTAGAAGACAAAAATAGGAACAAAGAACAAGACAACAAATACAAAACAGTAACAAATATGGTAGATATTAATAAATAATCAATTTGAATGACAATGTCTAAATGCACCAATTCAAGACAGAAACTGTCAGAATAAAATGAAAAGCATAACCCACCTATATGTTGTCTATAAGAAACCCAGTTTAAATATAAAGACGTACAGATTAAAAGTAACTACAAAAAAATATATACCATGCTAACAATAATCAAAAAAAGTAAAAGTACCTACATTAATTTCACACAGGGTAGTCTTCAAAGCAAAGTTATCAGATATTAAGAAGGGCATTATATAATGATAAAGGAGTCAATTTTGCAGGAAGACGTAACATTTTGTAGAGTGTACGTGCCTAAAAAGAGCAAATTATGTGAGGCAAATACTGCTAAAACTTCAAGGAAAAACAGATGAATCTACTGTCACATTTGAAGACTTCAACACCCCTCTCTCAGAAATAGACAAATACAGCAGACAGAAAATAAGTTAGGACATAGCTAACTCAACAACACCAACAAATAACCGGAGATAATTGATATCTATACATGACTTCATCTGACAACAGATGAATACACATTTCTCTCAAGCTCACATGAAATATAAGCTAGATCACATTCAGGCCCAGAAACCACATCTTAGAAATCAATGCAACAAAAAGCTAGTTCATTGAAAAGATCAATAAAATTCATTAAGCCTCAAGCCATTCTAAGAAAAAAGAGAAACGACACAAAATACTAATTTCAGAAATGAAAGAAGAGATATAACTACAGATCCTATAGAATTTAAAGGATAAAAAGGAATACTAGAAATAATTCTATGCTCACAGATTTGATAACCTAGTGAAAAGAATGAGTTACCTAAAAGACAGCCTGCTAAAGCTCACACAAAAAGAAACAGACATTCTGAACAGACCTATACCAATTAAAGAAACTGACTCAATAATTAACAATTTTCCAGAACAGAAAGCACCAGGCTCAAATGGGTTCACTAGTGAATTCTACCACACTTTAAATGGGAAGAAATTATATCAATTATCTACAATGTCTTTCAGAGGGTTGAAGCAGAGTAATTACTTCCTAACTCATTTTTTGAACATCACTCTAATATTAAAACCAGACAAAAACATTATAAGAAAACTACATACCACTATCTCCAATGAACACAAATGCGAAAAACCTCAACATAATATTAGCAAAATGCATCCAAAAACGTGTAAAAAAATTATACACCACAACCAAGTGGGATTTATCCACAAGCATGTAAGGCGTGTTTAAGATTCAAAAATCAATTAATATAATCCATCATATCAAGAGGCTAAAAAAAGAAAAATGACATGCTCATATCCATAGATACATAAAAAGTATTTGACACAATTCAATAACCATTCATGGTAAAAACTCTTAGTAAACAAGGGGCTTTCTCAACTTTATAAAATCTATAAAAAACTTAAAGCTAGGGGCACCTGGGTGGCTCAGTTGATTAAGCATTGATCATGGGCTCAGGTTATGAACCAGGGGTCCTGGAATCAAGCACCGAGTCAAGTCAAGCTCCCCATTTAGCAGGGAACCTGCTTATCACTCTCCCTCTGCCCTTCTCCTTCCCCCGTGCTCATGCTCACTCTTCTCGTTCTCTCTCTCAACACTAGGGAGACTTAGTATTATAATCACTTTTCATTAGAAAATCTGGGCTTCTGAAAGTGAAGAGTCCAGCATATGGCAATAGTTCTTCTAAAAGTAAATAATATTTATTTTAGTTTTAGACTCTATGGTTATCATAAAATCAAAATGAATGAAGCATTTCTTTCTTACTTTCAAAAGGAACATAAAGACAGAAAAGTTAAATGAATGCTATTTTATGTGAAAAATAGCAAGATTATGACAAGATTGAAGTATCGAAGGAGAAAGGATATGGATATATAAAATAGAGGAAAATTAAGGCAATGAATTCACTAAAGTTGTGCTCATGGTTGCTGAGATTTCTGCAACAAATAATGTGCAGTTACCCCTTTGATGAACCAACTATATTGAACTTTGGAAGGGCAGCAAAGATAAGCAAAAGCTTTGTCTTTTACAGAGCAAAATTATCTGCTGTAAACTGAAATAGCACAAAGCAATATAGCATTAAAAATGGATTTCACTACATTTAAAGGAAACTTTTTTGTAAGAATTATTGTAAAAAGCAATCACTCAATGTACAAAACACTTTAAAATGAACTATAAGACACCAGTTTATTTGAAAACTCAATGAATCCTAAGTCATAATTCTAGAATAAAACAAAATATCCATTCTTCTTGACAGCTGACAAATTAATTAAATTGCTAACTCCATGGAGTATAAAGGACTTGCCTGACAAGAGGAAGCTATCTGAACATATAGTTTCCTTATGTTTCAGGTAGGATACTTAATGTATTTTATTTTTTACTTCTTAAAAACTACTTTTCACAGTAAATTCAATATAAATTCCATTTTAGTTTAGTTAAATCTCACTAAATAAAATATTAATTGCTTTTTTCTCCTCTAATAGTAGTAATACATATATGTCAAATATACATCTTGTGTCTGTTTTACTTCAAATAATTTAGTAAAATAAAAAAGGTAAACTAGCAAATATATATATTAAGAATTGACACATATACACCCTTTCTGAAAAAAATATAAAGGGATCTAATTCGATAGTTATATATTTAAAAATAAATACTTTTGGAAACCAAAATATTATATTCTACATATATTAATAATAACCTTCACAAGAGACACAATCATTATAAACAGATACTGATTTCACTTCTTTTGCCTACTGGAGTCAATCATGTACATTTTTTTGTTAGTTGGGTTAAAACAATGTAATAAAATTTTGACACTGTATGTATAATAGGTAACTTTTCCTGAACTTACAATCAGAAAACATGATTGGACAAAGGATTCTTAAGTTGCTTCAAAATGTTAAGGGAAAATCTGCTTTAGGTAAGCACTGAAATACTGAAATTTCCAGGCAATTTTGTTGGTTTACATATTACAGTAGTGCTAATCAGGACTTTACAATGAGGTTTTTATTTAATGGAACTGCTTCATTATTAAGGAGGTTATAAAATTCAAGATAATCATTAGAATAACTGATGGGCAAAATATATTTTAAGAAAAAAAATCTTTGGGTCCCCTGGGAGGCTCAGTCGGTTAAGTGTCCGACTCCTGATTTAAGCTCAGATCACGATCTCAGGGTCCTAAGATCCAACGCTGTGTCAGGCTCCAAACTGGGCTGGAGCCTGCTTGGGATTCTTGTCTCCCTTGCCCTTTGCCGTCCCTGTCCCTGTCTCTATTCCTCTCTCTCTCTAAAAAAATAAACAAAACTTTAAAAAACAAATTAAAAAAAAAATCTCCATTTAAGTTCACTAAACTAATTGCTGAGTCACAAACATTTAAATTACAAGAAGATTCTTAATGATAGTCACTGATATAAATTCCTTATGGGATTCTCTAAATTTTTTACATCTCACATTCCATCGAGCAGTCTACCAAACAATTTGTATCATAACTAAAAACAAAAAGAAGAGTTTCCTGAGAAAAATATTTATATACCTAAAAGAATTCATTTAAACTGCAACTTGAGATTGAATTTTGGTTTGTAAATTTTTTCAGAGTTAAAACAAAACTAAAAATAAATTTTAGTAATACAAAATTGTATCACATCTATAGGCTAATATTTACTGAGGAAAGAAAGAAAACACATTCAATGTCTACTATGTACCAGACACTATGGTAGATATTTTGCATATACTATCTAACTCACTTCACAGTCAGAAAAAGTTGGCATCATTAAAATCATTCCAAAGCTGGAAAAACTGATTCTCAGAGTTGTCCACCACAGTGGTTTTAGAGAGAGGGCTCTGAAGTCAGGCTTTCAGGATTAGGACCCTGGTTCTAGTCTACCACTTAACTCTTATGGCTTGAGGAAATTACTCAGTTTTTCTCTCCCTCATCAGCAGGAAGTATTAGATGAAATAATACAGTTACAGAGACTGGCACATAGTAGTATTCAGTAAATGCCATGTAGTACCACTACTACTACACACCCTCAAACATCCCCATTACCTAAGTTCAGATAGTATATAACAGAACATTGGTATGAGTCTTAATCTGTGACACAAAAAATGTCCAGCTCATTGCATCACACTGTCTCTAATGAGAATTTCTTGCTTAGTGTATTTTCAACTGTTTGATATATAAAAGCCTAATTATATCTTGCACCAGAAAACATTTTTTTTTTCAAAGCAAATTCTTCCCATGTCATACAAGGAAGGTTTGTTTTATATCACCTGAAGAATTTAATAACATATGTTCTGAAAAAAAGGAGGGTGGACCAAAGGAGAAACATATGTATGTCATTCATAATTTATCTGATCATCCAAATCAAAGAAAAAGGAAATTTCTAATTTACTGAGTCATTCTGAGATACAAAATACAGAAAATATAATTATTTCAAGATTGGAGGTATACTTCTTGAAATAATTTATTCATCATTTGTTCATTCTTTTTAGTCATTAACTATTTATTCAATGTCTAATGAAAGACAATTTGTTTAGTTCTTGCTTGCAATATTCACTGGACCAAGACTGATGAGTGCAATACAAAATAGTATTAGTTCCTGAGGAATGACAAAATATCCAAAAAGCTTTGATCACCTGGCAGAATTGCTCAAGGTGATCACAGCGCTTGAGAATCATTATGAATGAATGAAATCACAATGGTAACTACATATTAGCCTGAGTTACCATTGTGATTACTTATCAAAAACAGGTAACATCCAAACTGTTTGTGTTGCCACAAGTTATTAACTCAGTTCGATAATATTTATCTACTCATTTTATTGCTTTTATTTTGTGCCATGATAAAAGCTAAAACTACACATTAAAGAAAGATGATAAAAAGTGTTATCCCTAGAGATTTAAGTACTAATGGGCAGCTACCCAAAATCCAAAAACCAGCTAAAGAAAAGTCATCTTAAGCCCTTCCAGGATTTCTTTGACTAGGTGTTGGCTTCAGAACTTGAGTTAACACATCCTCCATTTTAATCCACTATATCTAGAAAATGGGTAGTTCAAAACTAGTTTTCATCACTACAACTGAAGTTCAAAATATAAGCCCTAATTAATTACTTAAGTCTCTACTGTAAATACTATCACCTACAGAAAGAAGTTTAAATATAAGGTAATATATAAGCCCATATTATAACAATCGATTTCCAAGATTAATGATATATAATTTTTTAAATATAAAACCGTAGTATTAGAGATACTCTTGTTGGTCATCCAGCCCATTGTCATCATGATAACAAATGCCAGCATGTACTGAGTCCTTACTATATTGATCTATGTATTTTACCATGGTTAAGCTAAATAATTCAATGTGCTACTATTACTGTAATTTTATAATGGTGGAATCTAAAGCACAAAATTGTTAACATATTCAAAAGTACACTAATAATACAGTAAACCTGAAATTTGACCCAAGTCTATCTAACTTAAAAGTCCACACATATAACAACCATAATACATAGCCTTCATGATAGAACAATGCCACATAAATTCTGCACAAAGCCTATTTTTAAAGGCTCCAGAAAATTAGATTATTCCTTGAATGAATTATTTTAATACTAAGCCCCCTCTATAGAGTAAAAATCATCAAGATTTATAAGGATAGTGTAATAGTGCCACCACAGAAACAATAAAAAGTTTTATAAAAAAGGACTACGAGTGGAAGAAAGAACACGGAAACTAAATGCTTCAGCTTGAAACACAGAAGACAGAGAAATAACTGATTTTATAGCTTAGCTCAATTTCTCCAAAAATTAAAAATTAGATAATATTATAATTGTTGGCATATGGTTATTATGTAAACAGATTTTCAAAAAAAGAATATATGTAATTTTCTCTGGAAATTTAAAACTTCAAATAGATTCTCATTTATCTAGAACAATTTAATAATAACTGAAAATAAGATGAGACATCCAAGGTCTCATTCATCTATATGAATTTATGATATAGCCAGAAAACAAAAAACCCTATTGACCCCTGCCCTACAGCTAAGGATCTAGGTTTTTCAAGTAGATGGAGAAGTTCCATTTAACTACTTGGTTTTAACATTTTAAAAGCCAAAAGACTATGTCACTGAAGCACACACTTATCTGTGATGGCCCCCTTCAAATTTTAAATAACAAAGACTGTATTACTAGTAGATACAACTGTCCACAAAACACCCAATCTCAGACATTAAGAGCTCTGACACAATTACGGCAAAAGTATTAAATAAGAATTCAAAATAGCACATAATTGAATTGCAGGGTAGTTTGGAATTGGATATGTATTATTCTTAGCGTCGTGATACTTATTTATATGTTTTCTGTTGGATTTAAACTAAGAACATATATATCACTGCAAATTTGAAGTTATTTATTACAGAGAAAAATTTAGATGATATAGAACTAAAACAAAATGAAAATAGAATGCTCACCCCTTACATTATCTTCTATATCCACGATGAAATAAATACAATTTAAATACCAAAATGTAAACATTAAAATGAGTTTTGAAGACAAGCAATGAAAAAAAAAAAAACATGTGCCTTGGATGAATGGACCAGATAACCTGCTAAAATATGATTTTAGCACTAAGATTTTATAATGGCTATTCATGTAGGTATAAGTTATTATGATGGTTTTAATTAAAACATTTGCAAACTACATAACCTTTCTAATTTTTCTTCACAAAGCAACAAATTCCATTTCAGGTTAAAATAATTATGGACAATATTAATTCATAAGGAATATTTAAATTACACATGGGAGTTTTCTATGGACTACCTCATCTCCAACTACTTTTCATAGATCTTACTAAGTTTTTAATTACTGATTACAATGTATATAGGTTCACTTTGATGATAAAGAGCAAAACATTTTGAATTTAAGTCCAGAACTGAAATTTAAAGTTTTATCTTTCCACTAGGCTGATATGCCTCCCAATGAAATTATTTAAGATCTTATAGCAAAGTAGTACCACATTAGGGCAGGATCTCAAGATACCTTTTTACTTCAAGACTCCAACCTTTACACTGATATAAAAGAAAGCATGACCCATGTATTGGTCATATTTATATTCATATTTAAACTGTACATAAATATGGTCTCAATACAGGGATAATATTATTAGAATTAAAATAGAATTTTGTTAATAGCTTATTTAATAATGTAAGAAAATCATGTTACATTTCAATGGACTTAAAATTTTTCCCATATTTGCTTTATTCACTAGGTTTTCCAACAATTCAAAATTGGATGACCCATAAAAAACTTCATGTATATGTGTATATACTAGTGAAGCGCTCCTATACTGCTTCTGGAGTAAAAATGAATGTTTACCTATAGATTTTTCTCTTTAAATTCTCTAACATAGCAATGTACACAGTAAAAAGATAAAAAGATAAAACTTACATTTAACTTATGTAAATGATTCTAAGATATAAAATTGTATCAGCATTTGATACATGAGGTCTGTTTTAATAAAAACGAAGGAAGCTACAGATTTGTATGTGACATCGACCTAATGAGAAAATAACTAAATTTTTATATATACATGGATATCCCATGGGGTAGATTGCATTCTCATATATGAACTGTATATAAAAGAGAGCTAATATAAATTATGCTTGTCTTTGATAACAGAATTTTAAAATACTAATATATAATATATAAACTATGTAAATGTTATCAACTACTGTTCTTCAGAATAAACTTTACCCTAGTAATTTTGTTTAAGCTGACAGGATTTCATGGATGATCCAAACCATAACCATTTCCAAAGGATAAGACTGGGACTAAATTTTTCCTCAATTTGTATAATAATCCCTATGCAACATCTGGTAAGAAGTTTTGATTTATTTTCAAGGAAGTCATTCCTTAATGATTATAAGTATCAGGTTTTAATATCATATAAATAGATATATGCCTTAGTCCTAAAGAAACTTTTATTAGTACTTCAGGGACAAAAACCAAATATTATAAAACATTTAGACAGCATCAACTATGCCAGGCATAATGTAAGTGTGTAGAAATTACAAGAAATTACACATTTTAAAAAAAACTTACCAGACAGTTGTTTCCACTTGACTGTCATTGAGCTGCCTATTGTCCAGTTGGGCAAAGAGTGGAAAAAGCACTTGAATCCCTCCAATTGAATGAATTGCACTATGAATTGAATGTGTTACTATAGCTTTCACATCCTATGTTCAAAAACAAAAATGTTTATTAAATTCCTGAAGCATAAAGTTATCATTATTTCCTTGTTCCAAATAACTTTGTAAAAAATCTTAAAAAACAGACATCTTTAAAGCCCTCAATTATAAAATTTTTGATTCACATATAAAATAAAAACTTGATTATCTCTGTAAATCACTTTTAAATTGGCATTTTAAATTGAGATTTTAATACTGAAAATATGAAGCTATAAATCAAAAACAATTTAGAATAAGAAATACTATTAGCAGATTTAAAGACATTCAAGTAATTTTTATATGGGGGTGTAATAGTAGTACATTCTTAAAGCAAGGTTTTTTTTTGTATCTAACAACTAACTATCTGTTCAGCTAGTCAACTGGTTTTATTTCAAAGGATATAGAACAGATAAGATAACAGAGCTGTCAGAATCCTTTTTAAGGAGACTAGTCCAGGGTAATGTATACTGCCAAAAAATAAAAATAAAAAAATAAGGGAGAAGGCAAAAATGTCACAGTACTAGAAAACAAAAAAAGAACTAGCAACTATAGAGCTATAGATTAGCTATGTTTAACGTTAATGCTCAATGAGAATATAAAACTAAGCTACTAATCACCTACCTGGAGCATTAGAGCATGTGGGGAATGCACAAAAATTGATGCATTTTCCTTTGGTGAGGATTCCAAGCACAGCTGAGCATCGGTGGCCTTAGCGTTATATGTAAATGCAATACTACTTGCAAGTTTCCCATCATACAGCACCTGTTTATGATGTTCTGCCAAATGAATGTCACTCTCAGATTTAAATTTGAAGGTACTCTGAAAAAATAAAACTAAATTAAATTCTCATTTAAAGACAACCTAATAAAACTCTCAAGTCTTAAAGCATAGAAATATTTAAGATAATAAACAATTTGTTTTGACCCTTTCAAGTGTCAGGCATTAGTCAGTGGTATTACATTATTTTGTTTTCTCACTTCAGTTCTATGAGTTAAAATTTTACTTATCATGTTAATAAACACACTTGGATCTTCATATCTTTGTTTTTATAGCATTTTTGATTATTTATAAAATATTTTATTAGAAAAAAATATAAAGCCAGATGTTATTAAATTTCTGGTAAAAAGATTTTGATTTAATGCCTAGGAACATTAATTTTTCTTGTTTAGACATTCAAAAGTATTTACATAAGTAAACAGTGCCTGGTACATGAATTACTTATATAGAAAAATGATTATCATTTAAGACTATGAAAAATATTTTTATGCAAAAAGATTTATGTCTCTACCATAAAAAGTATATCAACATATTGAGTAACAATACTATCCACAAAAGTATCAGAAAGTCATATTAAATCCAAAAGAAAAGTTCATTAAAACATATCACCCTTTTATACAGAGAAATAACAAAGATGTAGTAGCTGTAATAAGAAAGATATTGTTAGAAATGGTTGAAACTTCTGATAAAGACAAATAATATTTAACTTTTGCAACAATCACATGATATTATTATTATTATTATTTTCAATTTATAACTATGAAAACCAAATGTTAATGAAATTAAGATCTGGAAGGGATAATGCGAGGACATAATGCCATGTCTTTTGCTCAGAGTATTAATGGATTAATGGTGAAGTAATCTGGATTATAATCCAGGCTCTACCTCTAATTATCTCTAGGCCTTTATTTAGTGTCAAAGAAATCATTTAACTAATGTGGCTCCTTTTCCTTACTCTGATGTTACAGTAAGATTAAACCAAATGTTCCAAACTCAGATTTTTACAGAAGGCAAAAAGATATATGTATAAATTAAGCAGGCCTCATGGAGATTTCGTAAGACTAGATAGTGCATGTCCTGTCTCAAGGTATCCCTCAATGTTCTGCTCAAGTCAATTAATGCACCATGTTGCCAGTTCTTCAATACTTTCCAAAGAAACATGAACTCGGGACTTCCTTAAAAAAAAATCACATAATTTGTAATTTAATGTAAATATTTAAAAACCAAACATGGCAGGCCAAATTTAGCCCATTTTCTGCTTTTAAACTAGTATCCAGAGAGCCTTCCTTCCTTGAACCTGGGCACAAACCATTGATCGGCCATGTATCAAATACAAGAGCAACATGAATAAATGAAAATTTGTATTTGGTGATCCCTGGGTGGTGCAGCGGTTTAGCGCCTGCCTTTGGCCCAGGGCGCGATCCTGGAGACCCAGGATCGAATCCCACGTCGGGCTCCCGGTGCATGGAGCTTGCTTCTCCCTCTGCCTGTGTCTCTGCCTCTCTCTTTCTCTCTGTGTGACTATCATAAATAAATAAAAAAAAATTTTAAAAAAAATTTGTATTTATGTGACTATGGATGCCACTTTCTGTCTTCCAAATGTAAGCACATTTACATATTTTTATGTAAGAAAAAAGCTGACAAAATTACAGTACTTTGGATCAGATTTTGCTTCCTCTTCTCAATTAAATGGAATGTAGAACTTTATCTGCCACCTCAGATTTTCAAAATTTTTGAGTTTATATAACTAAAAAATTCACACTGTCCAATCTTGAGGTAACAGCTGGGCTTAAAACATGTTCTAATTTAAAAATAAAGATTATATTTCAGTCACTCTTGCACTAGAAAATAGGTGACAATTACAATAAAAAATAAATTTTTAAAAAGTTATATCTGAATGAAATTATGAGTTAACTATTAGGTAGCAATATTAGCAACATAAAACTAATTTGCCTTCATTGGTTGCCTTGGTGTTATAAAATAAACATTTTAGTATGTATTTCAGTAGGATTATACATGTTCAGAATGTTTAATATTTATTTTCTAATCCAATCATTTTAAAATAAAATTTGACAAATATACTAGATTTTTTACTTATATTGCAAAGCACTGATCAAAAGTAGATTTAATTACTTTAGAGGAATAAAATATATGAGTTAGTTTATAGAAATAAAAGTATTTAATTGAGGGAGTTTGGGAGAAGAGTATATATGACATTACACTGGAAAAGCCAAATGAGGAAGACCCAGACCAAATAAGGAAGAGGGGAGTCAAGGAGTTGGATGACCCAAGAGCAAGCTGGAGTTGAATCAAGTAGAGTAGTGGCGCTTCCTTATGTTGATGATATTATATGTAGGAAAGCAATGTGTAAATGATGGGAACAGCAACTGGAGAAAGTGGAACATATGCTCTAGCTAGTAGAGCTACCTTTTATTCAGGTTTTTTTTTTTTCTTTTTAATTTGACAAAAACAAAGGCAACAAAAGCAAAAATAAACCAGCAAGACTACATCAAACTAAACAATTTCCACACAGCAAAGCAAACCACCAACAAAATGATAAAGCAAGCTATCAAATAGAAAATACCTGCAAATCATATACCTGGCAAGGGATTAATATCCAAAATATATAAAGAACTCAACAAGTCAACAACAACAACAACAAAAAAACTGATTAAAAAATGGGCAGAGAAACTGAATAGATATTTTTCAATAAAAGACATACAGATGGCCAAATGGCACATGAAAAAATGCTCAGTATCATGAATTAGGGAAATGTAAATCAAAACCACAATGAGCTACCACTACACACCTGTTAGAATGGCTATTACCAAAAAAAAAAAAAAAAAAAGATATAACAAGTGTTGTCAGATATGTGGAGGAAAGATAATCTTTCTGTACTGTTAATGGGAATAGAAATGCAGCAACTATGGAAAACAGTATGACATGTTCCCAAAAACTTAAATACAGGGGCACCTGATGGCTGAGTGGGATGTGAGTCTGACTCTTGATTTTGGTTCAAGTCATGGTCTCAGGGTCTGAAATTAAGCCCCACACTGGGCTCCATGCTCAGCATAGAGTCTGCTTAGGATTCTTTCCCTCTCTCTTATCCTATGTCCTTCCCCCACTCATGCATACGCACACTCTCTCTCAAATAAATTTTTGAAAACTTGAAAAAATTATGTAAAAAAACTTAAAACTAGAACCATATGATCTAGCAATAGCAATTCCACTTCTAGATATTTATCCCAAAAACCATCAAGATTTACTTGAAAAGATATATATACCTCCTATGTTCACTGCAGCGTTATTTACAACAGCTAAGACATGGAAGCAACCTAAGTGTCCACAGATGTAGAAATGGATAAAGAAAATGTGATACACATATATGTATACAATGGGATGTTATTCAGCCATAAAAAAGAATGAAATCATGCACTTGCAACAACATACAGACCTTGAGGGCATTATGTTAGGTGAAGTAACTCAGAGAAAAATACTATATGACCTTACATATATGTTGAACCTCAAACACAGAAATTATGGTCAGAGGTGGAGGGTGGGGGTAGATAAAATGGGTGAACGTGGTCAATGAGTATAAACTTCTATTTATAAGATGAATAAATTTTGAAAATGCAATATACAAAATGTTGATTATAGTTAATAATACTTTATATTTGGAAATTGCTAAGAGAGTAGATTTAAAAGTTCTCAGTACAACACTAAAAATTATGGCTATGTGAAGTGATGGATGTGTCAATTAACCTTATGGTGGTAATATATACATATATACAATATATACAATATATACATATATCAAATCATATGTTGTATGTTTTAAACTAATATATGTTATGTGTCAATTACATCTCAGGAAAACTTGAAAATAAAGCTTTGAAATTTAAAAAAGTAAAATACTGTATTGTTAGTTTTATATAGTGCAATAAATAGTTAACAACATTAGGTTCAAAATGACTTAGACTTAAGTCTGAATCCCAGCTCTATCACTGACTAGATGTGTATCCATCCACAAGTTATTTACCTCTCCTATGGTATAGATCTAACAAATAAAATAGTAAGCAGAGCACTCTGAACAATACATGGACCTTTAAAAAAAAGCAACCGAAAATGGTAACTGTTATTACTGTGTCCTTTTCTACTTAGTATTATACAAATATTTCTCTATCTTCAATATTTTTTCATAAATATCACTCATAAAACATTTACCATAAATTTTATGTAATGGTATATTGCGCTTAAGACCGTGAACATTCAGATATCTGTAACATAGTTGGTTAATGAGGCAAAGCCTCAATGAGTAGAACCCTAATAACCCAAACTGGAATTACTTAATGTAAATATGAGAAAATGTTCCAGAACACTGCTAAACTCAACTAAATTAAATTTATCTAATTGCTACAAGAGGAGAGATTTGTTATTTTCTAATACTAATATCTAAAAACTTCACCAATATCAAGAATATAGCCATTTTCCATTGAAATTATCTAAGAATGACATACATATGGCAATACTTATTGTTCTTCTCAGTATCATTATGTGACAAGAGTTGCTGATTTTAATAGGTAATAATATTGCAACATTCCATGAATTCTATTTCCTGATGTATAAGAGAGCATTGCTACCTGTACTGTGTAGAATTTTCACTTCAAAATGAATAATCCATCTGGAATTCATCAAAATTAATTCACTCTAATATCTACATTTCCAAACTTCTCTAGGAAAATACATAAATAGCATCAATCCATTCTCCTGCTACAGTTTTTTTTTAAATAATACCAAATTACTGGAAAATCAAAATTCACTATTTTGATATTCAAAAGTCTTCAAAAACTTGGTTTCAGCCTATCATTATCATCTTCACATTCAACCATAAACTACGCAGCCTACTCTGTATTCTACTATGAAGCTACAACTGATGTGGACTAATCCATAGACACATCCTACTCTCCCTTGCTTCTATCCCTGTAATCATGCCCTCTCTCTCACATTCTATCATCATGTCCTGTTCATCCTCTGAAATTAATGTGTTTTTCAAGAACCTTAAAAAATTTCTTATTCGATGAAGAGTTCCTAAAGCTTTTGTAGCTGAAATTAATCACAAAATTTTAGTAGTATTTGCATTATATTTCCTTTCTGATATACATACTGACTTTTAAGTATAAACATTTACATCTATAATTATTCTCATAAAGAGTGCGTAAGCTTGATCATTTTTAATCTTTAGAGCTTAGAACACTTCCTTGAATATAATAAATATTTGATATACCTTATGAACAAGCTTAAAGAAAACAATATAGTCACAAACATGCCAACAAATGACATACGAATCAACACAGAAAATTCTGATACATAAAGTCAGTACTTCAACACAGTAGATAATTGTTCACCCAATCAAATCTTTTAAAAGATTTATCTATTTGAGAGAGCGTGCGGGCATAATCTGTGTCAGGGGCAAAGGGAGAGAGAGACCTAGACTCCTCACTGAGCACAGAGCCTGAGCCATGAGGTTTGATCCCATGACCCTGAAATCATGACCTGAACTGAAGTAAGACACTTAACCGCTTGAGCCACCTAGGCATCCTCACCCAATCAAATCTTTAAAAATTATGATAATGGCATGTATAAAATTAGCACAAGTACCAAGTATCAGCACTATAGTAACTACAATATTTCAAATATTAAATAAAAGAAATGTATCACTGATATCAACCAATATCCAAAAGAAATATTTAACATAAGGATATTGAGAAACAGCTTATATCAAATTAAGCAATCATTTGCCAATATCAATTTTGTGTAATTCATTCTCCTAATATGAATAAATTTTTAACATGCATGCAGTTGCACAGAATGGATACTTTGATAGGCTAGAAATTTTAAAAATTAAACTGCGAAAGAAATCATTATAATATCATAAAAGATACACTTTGTAGAAATGATTTGGTTGGATACATGTATAAATAATTATCATCTAGTAATTCTATCTAGTAGAGTAAAACTCCAAAATTTCTATACCACTATTGCCATTCATTTGTATAATAATTACTAAGCACTTAAGGATGTGGACATAAACCTTTTCTCACTGGGCTAACACTCCAGTCTCAAACAACTACGTAACCTCTACTACCTCTAACATCTGCTTTCTGCTAGAGTTTATGAAGCCTCCCACTATAAATGTACAGCTCTATCCCCTGGCAAAGAATGCACAGGAAACCGTCAGGAAGACTTTTGTCCCTACCCCAACAGCTTGCTCCTGTTTCTGCACCCTGTTCCACATATTCTAGATATTTCAGCTGTCCTAAATTCTGATTTCAACCTCCTTAACTCAGCTGTCTCCAGAGCTGGAATATGTGGAAATATTTTTATAAGCCCTAGCCAGATATCAAGGATAAATGCCAACCTCATCTTAAATATATTCCTACTCTCAAGGATATCAGACCTGCAGTATGTGTATTGACAAAAGTTAAAAACCAGATGTTTTGTAATTTTGCCCATTTTTATAGTTCTATACAGTATTATGGCACATTCAGTACCAGTTACTCCAGAATGGACAAAATCAGAAATCTGGTTGAATGTTTTCTGAAATTAATTAATTAAGACAACACTTACTTCTGGTCTTTTTTATTTTAGCCATTCTGACTAAACGTATAAAGTGATATCTAATTGTGGTTTTTCTTTGCATTTCCCTGATGATTAGTGATGTGTCTGTTTTCATGTGTCTGTTGGCTATCTGTACGTCTTCTTTGAAAAAATATTCATGTGCTCTGCTCATTTTTCAATTGGATTGTCTTTTTGGTGTTGAGTTACATGAGTTCTTTATATATTTTGGATATTAACGTCTTATCAGATATGTCATTTGTGAAATTCTTCTCTCATTCAATAGAGTGCCTTTTCATTTTGTTGGTGATTTCCTTCACTGTGCAAAAACTTTCCATTTTGATGTAGTCCTAATAGTTTATTTTTGCTTTCATTTCCCTTGCCTTAGGAGATATCTAGAAAAATGTTGCTAAGGCCAGTCTGAGAAAATATTGCAGGTGTTCTCTTCAAGTATTTTTATGGATTTCAGGTCTCACATTTAGGTCTTTATTCCATTTTGAGTTTATATTCAGCCACTGTAGAAAACAGTATGGAGGGTCCTCAAAAAATTAAAGATAGAAATATCCCATGATCCAATAATTCCACTACTGAGTATCTACCCAAAGAAAATGAAAACACGAAGGGAAAACACGTATTTTTCCTACCAAAATAAACAACTCACTTATTCCTTATGAGTTTCAAAGTAATCTTAGAAGCTTCATGAGCCTAGCTAAACTGGTTTTTAAAGCTACCTTTTCTCTATGAAACACTTCTCAGTTCCTACAATCAGAATCCTTTTCCATGATCCCAGTGGACTTACTGTTCTCAGATAACATGATATAAATTCAATCAACTTCACTTTTTAGCTTTTTGTATGTTTTTCTCCTTACTTGGTTATAAGTTCCTTAAAGGTAATTTATAGCTTTGCATGCTCCATAATGCCTGTGATAGTGTTCCATGCATAGAAATGCCTTAACAAATATTCTCTGAATTTTAAATTTGTTTGAGGAAATTCACCCAAACAGAATCATTTCAGGTTTTCCTCTAGTCATTTTAAAGCTACTTTTTATTGACTTTTCCTTATTCAGGGGAAATTCAGAATTTAGAATAAAATTATCCATTCCGCTTTTTAATATTTTGGCATTTTTATTTTCCAATCTTTTTTTGACAGTATACACCCACTTCATATTTAATTACTTGCACTTTAAGATTAAAAATATACTACCTTATTTCTTCCTTGATTTTGGTCTTCTTTTTGTATTCATTTCAATCTTAAAACTTTTGCTTTCTATTGCCAAACCTACCACTCTTCACTTTTTATTTCTTTAAATATCTGTTTGTTTGTTTTTTGTTTTGGCTCTCTTTTGCTTCTTTTTTCTTTTTTGAGCCCTTTCCTTGTTACATATATAAAAAAGTTGGTTGCTTTGAGAAATACATCATCCATTAAGCATGAATATGAAATCACCAATGTTCTTTACCACACATTTAACTTAGGAAAAAAAAGTCTTTTTTGGGCTGAAAAGTCTTATACCAATAATTATAATATAATTCATTCTTATAATCTTCAATGAATTTAAGTGAAAAGTACTAGAAAACACTGAAGATATCACTCTGGCTCATGGTTACTATTCTTTTAAAACATGTCAAAAACAGTTCATTAATTCTTATCTTTTTTTTCATATGTCTGTCATGCTTAAGAACTCTGCATCCTAAAAATGATGTATTGTTAAATACTATAATTAGCTTTTCCATGTTGGCATTTTAACAATTCTGAAATGTATGTACATTCTATTGTCTTTACTTTCATTTTATTCATATTGCTTACAATGAAATAAATAATGTTTAATATATTCTCTGGAAAGCTATAAAACAGTTTTGTGAAATATAATGTAATAAGTCTAATAAAACCTATTCTTATTTGAGGAAAAAGTAAAAACTGGAATTAAGTTTTTCGGTCCACAATGCAAATATCACATTTCCTACTTTGGTTGTTAGGAGCAAGACACCCTCATATCATAATTAATTAAATATACCATTTTTAGTTTTTTAAAAAATTATGATGCAATTTAAGTGACTATAAAGAATCCATTATTAAAATATGATAATTTTCTTATATTTATTCCACTTTTGGTATTTAGGTTACTTCCAACACTTCAAAATTATATATTAAGATATGATAAGCACGCTTACACATAAATATCAATAGTCACTAAATTATTCCTTGAGGGATTTTCAGAAGCAGAATTTTTATATAAAATGGTATGAGTAAGATGGGGATGGGGATGAAAATGAGCAGTGACTGCCAATAGGCATGTGGAGTGATAGAAATGTTCTAAACTTGGATTGTGGTGATATCTGCACAACTCTGTAAGTTACTTAAAATAATTAACTTGTACACTTAAAAGGAGTGAATTGTATGATATGTAAATTGCATTTCAATAAAGTTGTTGTAAGTTTTTAAGAGAAAAAAAGAGAGTAGGGACATTTCCCAACCAGACAATGAAAGAAATGGAGCTAGACAGGAAAATACAACCCATACATATGGAAAAAAGCAGGCAACAGAAACTGCTAGTGAGAGCAAACAGTTGTCAGATTTAACAGAAAAAGACTCCAAATTAGCCATTAAAAATACAAAGAACTAAAAGGAAACCACAGACAAGTAAATGCAGGTATGATGACAATGTCATATTAAATAGAGAATAAGGGGGGTCTGCGGGGCGCGGTCAATTATGTGCCTGACTCCTGGGGTTTTGGCTCCACTCTGCTCAGGGTCTTAGAGTCATGAGATGGAGACCTATGTGGGGCTCCCTGTTTAGCACAAAGTCTACCTAAGTTTCTCTATCCCTCTTCCTGTGCCCTTGCACTCTCTCTCTCACTAAAATAAGTAAACAAATCTTTTAAAAAAATTATTACATAGAGAATACCAATAACAAGAGAAATACTATAAAAACAATCCAAATGGAAATTCTGGAGTTAAAAAGTGTAATTGAATTGAGAAATTTTCTACAGGTACTCAACAAAAGATCTGAACAAGTAAAGGACAGAATTAGCAAATATAAAAATAAATTAATAGGGATTATGTAATCCAAAAACCAGAAAGAAAAAAGAGTAAGGAAAAATTATTAGAGCCTCAGAGAAATGTCGGAAACAACTAGGTATACCAACATGCAAAATGGGAATAGCAGAGGCAGAGAAAAGAGAAAAATACCCAAAAACTTGAGGAACTGAAAACTTCCCCAAATTTTAGAAAGCACTAATATGCACATTCAGGAAGCCCATGATCTCAAAGAAAAATAAAAGCAAAGAAACCTACAAGCAGAAAAATCATAGTAAAAATGCTGATAGCCAAAGACAAGGAGACAATCTTAAAAGTAGCATGAGAAAAATAACTCTTCACCTAAAAAAGAATACCAATAAGAACAAGAGTTGACTTCTCATCTGAAAAAAGAAGCCAGAACATAATGAAATAAAACATTCAAAGTGCAAAAGAAGAAACTTTCAACCAAGAATTTATATCCAACAAACTGATATACATTAAAAAAAATGGAGATAATTTACTGCTATCTGACCCAACCTACAAGATATAACGGAATCCTTCAAACAAAAAGAAATCCCAAAAATAATTTTAATACATACACACACAAAGGGACAAATATTAAAGATAAAGTCAATTTAACATATATGATCTGGTCTCTGAAAAAACCAAAGCAAAGAAACAATACGAAACAGTATGAGAAAAATACACTATATTCTAGATATAGAAGAAAGCAGATCCAGATTTAACCTAGCGAAGGTCAAGTTAAAACACAGCAAGTCCTCAATTTCACACTAATAGAAACTAAGGATTTTTAAAATAATGGCTGATTCCAAACTGAAACAACAAAATGTTCAGGATGAGTCATCTGAAATAGCAAGTAATCTATCAAAGACTACAGGGTTCGATCAAAGGACTAAGGAACCATCTAGAATAGACATTCGTCACTCAAAGTTGGGACAATTTTAATATCAAAAAGGATAATAACTGCTACAATTAAACACTTCAAATACATTTAAATTCATGAGTTTATAATGAAATTTTAAAAACAATAATTAAAGATCTTTGAATAATGAAATGGCATTAGGTTATACATTTCCCCTCATGACTATTATTAGGAAGCATTATTAGACTGAGTCAAAGTAGAAACTTGCTAGTATATAAAAATGTTCATTAACTGGATAAAAACCTTGTAGGAATTACCGATTTTATTTTAAGACCAGTGACTAAAAATTACCTGAAGTGGATAATAAAATAATTCTGAAGACATTATATGGGCCAGGGCAAGAGGCAGACAAGAACACTGGAAATGTAGAATACTTGTCTTACCACTCATCGAAATTCTAATACTTTAAATATAGCATAGCTTTAAAGTAATACACCTGATATTTTTTTAAACTTTATTGATTTGAAAGAGACAGTGAGAGGGAGAGGGAGAGGGAGAAGGAGAGGGAGAGGGGGAGGGGGGAGAGAGAGAGAGAGAACACAAGCAAGAGGAGGGAGAAAAGGGACAAACAGACTTCCCACTGAGCCAGCCACTCAGGAACCCCCATACACCTGATATTTTTTAAACTCTTTATTTATTTGAGAGAGAGAGAGAGAACACAAGAGAAACAGAGAGAGAGTACAAGCGGGTAGGGGGTAGCAGAGGAGTGGAGGGAAAGGAATAAGCAGACTCTCTGCTGAGCAGGGAGCTGAGTACAGGGCTTGATGCCAGGACTCTGGATCATGACCTGAGCCAAAGGCAGATGCTTAAGTAACTGAGCCACCCAAGCACCCCACACCTGATATTTTAAAGCAAATAAAGCTAAACAAATATGATCATAAGTGATATGTTTTCCAAAAGAATCACCTTAGAAATGCTTACAAATAATAGATGTCTATTACTCAAAACATTCCTTTATGTATAGGATTTTTCAAACAAGATATTCACAATCTACAGCATTTTTAAGACCTTTAACAGGTGCTTGCAGTTCGTTGACTTCTTTGAGAAAAATTAAACTGTAAACATTAATACAAATTAAAAACAAGGTTCTTAAAAATCTCAACTTTTCCAGATATGGGACAATTTAAAAAACTTTACGAGTGTATTGAGGAAAACCAGGCTTAAAAAAATCTGTTTGCCATTTTCAAAAAAAGAGACGTCTTAGGTAAAGATAATAGAAACTCCAATCTGCAGAGAAAAATGCAGAAAGTTTTAATTATCTGGTCAATGGACAAGAAGCAAGTACTTGAAGTCTTCAACTCCAACCTTCTGTTATTTATTACAGAAAGTTCATATTCACTTCCTCATATTGGATGACAAAACCAATGGTGAGATGATGGCAGAAATAGTAATCCTGAATTTACTCAGCCCCACCCTGCACAGCCTTAGAAGAAGACTAATTCTCCACTGGTGGACCAGCAGCTATGTCTCTTTGCCTTCTTGTTTCTTACGGTTTTCTGGCCTTCTATGCTGTAGCAATTGAAGTTGCAGCAGTACAGCTGTTGAGGTGGCTCCTGACTTTGGGTCTCATCTCCTTGATTTTCCTTACTTCTTTCACTGCCATCCTGTTTAGGATGTCCTTGGCAAGGAGGGTCCCTGTGAAATGGTCATTTATAACCCAAAAGCATATTCTGTCTCACTGGTCTACTTGCTCTCCTGCACCCTGGCTATCAGCACCTTCCATCACTTCTCCCCGCACAGGAAGGTGAGAATACTGCAGTCAATATCCATAGGGTCTCCACATGTAGTAAAGTGGGCACTGCGGCCTGTGTTAGGGCCTGCCCTTCAGGAGCTCTTGCCGATCCTGCACTCTTTTCCCCATTTTCACTATTCTGGAAATTCTACTGGTAATTTCATAGAGGACTCTTGCCATGTGGATAGTATCAATAATTTAACAGGTTACACAATCTGCTGCTGCACATGTGCTGCTTGCACTGGAAATCTCAACATTTGATGCCTCTGCACCCTTTCTGTCCTTTGACTGATAACAAACTCAATAGCCTCTCCATCTTCTACACTGCAAAGGTACTTCCTGGGGTTATTCTTTATGGTAGCTTGACGTACAAATACATATTCCTTAGTGTCATTTCTTTTGATTAAACCATATCTGTTTCTTACACTGAACCATTTTACCATTCCCAAAATATTCCTTGTGATGAACTTGACCTTCAGGCACTGCCAATATGAGGCCACCCTGGCTGCTGCTCGCGGCGAGGCTAGGTCTTGGCTTCACTGCTAAAGGTTGCAATGATGGTGAATGAGACCAGCAACTGCAGCTGTGGTTCCTGGTAAGCATGAGAATGTTGACATGAGAGCTACTTGAGGCTCTCTGGGATCAGCTCTCCACTTTCACTATCAATCGAACTCTATAGCATTTTAAATTATGTTTTTGAAGACAAACCATCATCCTCAAGGGATGGATTTAATTTTTGCAAAAAGAAAAACAACCTGAAGCCATATGAATTAATAGGTGTCACAAAACCATTAATTATCAAAAATATAACAGCTCTAAAGTAAGAAGAACTGTTTTCTTGTGTCACTTAAAAACTGACCCTTTAAAAGCAAGTGCAAAAGAACTGCAACTAACTAGAAAAATAGTAGCATACTTGGAGTATGTTCATGTCATCCAAATGATGACATGATACGGACTTAAATGAAAAATCACTCAAAGTATAACAATTTAGGGGCACCTGGGTAGCTCAGTCATTTAAGCATCTGCCTTCAACTCAGGTTACGATCCCGGAGTCCTGGGATCAAGCCTTATATAAGGTCCCCTGCTCAGTGAGGAGTCTGCTTCTCCCTCTGTCCCTCGTCCTGCTAATGGTTGTGCTTGCTCACTCTCTCTCTAATAATTTTTTTTTTAAGTGTGACAGTTTAAAAATAAAGCTTCACTATTTTGCAGAGAAAGTTCACATAACTATATTCATGTGCACATAAATACATACTACTCAGAGGTTTTTCTTCCTTAAAATTTTTATTTATAAACATACTGAAACATAAATAAATGCGTAACAGTAAAAGCAAATAATCAGGAAACCAGAAAAAAAAAACAATTACATATAAACAGTTCTTCAAAAGGACAAAATGATGGAAAGGGAATTATGAAATATTACAAAGGCAGAGATAAATGCAATGTATGCAATGTACTAGAATGATACAAGCAAAACTAAACAACTACACTTTCAAACATAAATTAATGTTTCTCTTTCGATTCTGAAAAAATACTATTTTCATTAAATGAAAGATTTTTTCCCCATTTTAACTAATTGTAAAGTGTGATAATCACGATTACCCATGATCTCCATGCTGTTAAGTCCATTAGCCATTTCTTAGTCCTGAATCTACTCAACCTCTTAGCAGCATTTGACATTTAATCACCTCCTCTTCCTTTAAAAATGTACAGGATACCATACTCTCCTCTTACCCCTTGCTCTCTTTCTAATTTTCCCTTGCTGGGTCCTTTTCATCTCCACAACCTGCAAATATTGGCTTTTCCAAGGACTCATTACTCAGTCATCTTTCACCTCTGAACTCACTTCATTGTTATCTAAAACCAGTCTCACAGCTTTAAATCCTGTCTATACTCTACCAATGCTAAATTTCCATCTCCAGCCCAGACTTCTCCCCTAGACTCCATGGTTTTATCACTTCTCCATTTAGATGTCTAATCAGCATCTCAAACATCAAATGTCCAAAAGCAAACACTTAACCTTCCTCCCCAAAATTCAGTTCTTTCCAAATCTTTTCTATTTCTAAATAAAAAGCCCATCAATACAGTTGTTCACTGGATCACCTTTGAATCTTCTCTTGCACTTTTAGTCCACATCCATAGGGACAAAAAATCCTACTGGCTTTACCTCCAAAATATACCCAAAAGCTGACCTCTTAAGAGTATTATTTTAGATATGCCTATCAAAAATCCAACCAAATTCCATTACTTTCTACTGCTATCATCAGCTTTGTCTAAACTCCCTCTATCCTACTCACAGAAACACAATGACTATTCATTAATCTTTCAAGTAAGATCCTACTAAGTGGCCTTTATACTTGCTCTCTCATGTGTCCTGAAAGCTCATCCCCCAAAACCCACCAGGCTGGCATCAACTTCACCTACTTGAAGTCTTAGTGCAATCTCTGCTATCACTCTAACTGTAGCCCACTATTTTCCCTCTTTTTATATGCTTTATTTTTCCCATAGCACTACCACCATCTAGCACACTATCTACTTTTTTATTGTCTGTCCCCTCCCATAATAATGTACATCCTCGTTCTCCCCAAGAAAGGTATGGATTTTATGGTTTCCCTGACTTTATTTTCCTCTGAGTTTACTAGTTCCTTCAATCTGTAAATGTGAGTTTGTTTGTTTGTTTGTTTGTTTGTTTGTTTGTTTGTTTGTTTTAAATGAAATTTGGGAAGTTTTCTACCATTATTTCTTCATCTATTTGTTCTAGCCTTTTCTCTTATATGTTGCATATTAGATTTCAAAACCACCCCATACATCTCTATCATTTTCTTCTTTCCCTTCTAATCTTTTCTCTCTTTTCTAATGGTTCTGTCAGTCTATATCCAAGTTTATTTATTTCTCTATCCTATCAATTTTGCTAATAATAAACACATACAGTGGATTTTTTCAAAGCAGATACAGTCACCAGTTCTAAAATTTCCATTTAAAAAAAAATTTTTGTGGCTGATAATTCCTAACCTTCAGCTCATTACAAACAATATTTTTAACCTCACTAGTTATAATAGCTCCCAAGAAGTCCTCATGTGATAATTCAATGATTCTGGTTTATCCTGAAGTTGCTGTGTGCTGATTTTCCCTTTCCTTGAGAATAAGTCACATTTTCCTGGCTTTTCAAAGGATGAGCAATTTTGGATTATATGCTGGACATGGTGAAAATTATTCTGTAGAGACCATATTTTTCTGAAAAGTATTTATGTTTTTGTTTCATGGACTCATTTTCCTGTTTAGATACAACTACAGACTGTCATGTGTGGTGTCTTGGATCTCAGTTCAGTTCTTGAACCCGTATTTACAATCTATTATCAGTTTTCCATGATCATGGTTTCAGGGGTTGGCCAGAGATTCAAGCTGAGTATTTTTAAAATACAGATTCAGATTCTTTCCTTGCTGTCTCTTATCCACGGCTGCCCATTAATCTCCATGGTGTTGATTGGCCAAGTGTTTTTTATCTTAATTTTTATGGCCAGAGTGAAAAATGGGGAACTCAATCCATGCTGACCACTTGTTTCATGTTTTGGTACCTCTCTAAAACCTGACTGCAATTATTCAGTCTTAAAGCCCTCACATACCTGTTTTCTGTATTATGTGCAGAGTTTTAAGTGGTTACTGTGGGAATATCACTCTCTTAGGAGCTTGCCTATCCAAGCAAGTATCAGAAACCCTCCAAAGTGATTTTTAATTTTGGAGACTGTTCTATACATTTTCTCTGTATCAGTTAGGCCTTTATCATATTATAATACTGATACAGAATCATTATGTTATCGTTTTCTTGAATGGAAGACAAAACACAAAGCTTAATATTGAAATATTTAGCAATGGAGATGAATTGCTTGCCACAAAGGGTTAGGAAATGTCCAATAACAATTAAAAAATATCAAAACTTTAAAATCTGTTTTGCAAGCTTATGTCAAAAAACCACTATATATAACTATATATAAGACTTTTTATAATCTTGTAGAGACTGAATTACCCCATCAAATGCAGCTCTCCAATACACTAACCTCATAGTAAATTTTTCTGTACTAGACAAAGTTACAGTGAGAAATTCCGTGTTTTACCAATTACTTCCAAATCTAATGATTTATTTAATTGATTAGTAATATACTCCTTTATTTACAGTTTACCTAAAATAGCTAAATACAAAATATTCACTGACAAGCCATATTGCTCAAAACCAGACATTTCATAGAAAAATACCTAATATTCTAATTCTAATTCTATTTCAACAAATCACAATTACACAGAATAGGCTGCATAGTATATATAGTTTGAGGACATTATTTTGGGGGGAATTAATTTATTTCAGGGCCCAGATGTTGACATGCCATCTACATTAAGCCCAGAATCACAGAGAATACCATCTGACCACTCTACTTATTGAAGTTCCATATAACATGCATCAACAAAGGCAGCCGGGTGGCTCAGCGGTTTAGCGCCACCTTCAGCCCAGGGCCTGATCCTGGAGACCCGGGATTAAGTCTCATGTCAGGCTCCCTGCATGGAGCCTGCTTCTCTCTCTGCCTGTGTCTCTGTCCTCTGTCTCTGTCTCTCTGTCTCTCTCTCCTCTCTCTGTGTCTCTCATGAATAAATAAAATATTTTTTAAAATGCATCTATGAATATAAATATATTATATAATATTTAACAATTCTAGATTTGTAATTTAAGCTAAATGGCAACTATTACATCCAAAACATTATAAAAATTCCACTGTAACTCGCTACCCCTTCAACTCATAAGAAAGTGACTTTACTTCCTACTTTAACCAAGAAAATTGAGACTATTATATGTGAACCACTTCAGCTTTTTTCCTTGTCATAACACAATCTGATCTTTATTTGCATCCTTTCTTCTTTCTCTTCATTCTCTGAATTTCTAGAAAACAACTTCAATGTCAAAAAAATTTTACAGATGCATTTCCTAATAGCATTTCTACTATTAATACTTACAAACTGAGAAAATACATATACACTCACAGATTTACAGTCTATTTTCATTAACAACAAAGGGCTCAGGAGGCACCTGGGTGGCACAGTTGGCTGAGCATACAACTCTTGGTTTTGGTTCAGGTTGTGATCTCAGGCTCATAAGCCCCACAGACTCCACACTAAGCAAGGACTCAGCTTAGGACTCTGTCTCCCTTTGCCCCTCTCCCATACTTTCTCTTCCTCTCTTGCTCTCTTTCTGTCTCTCCCCTCCGCTAAAATAAATAAATCAGCCTTAAAAAAAAAAAAACAAAAAAACCAGGGGCTCAATGGCTATACTCACAGGCTGGGAACTTTCAAAACTTAATAAAATATTTTTTTCGTGAAATGCCTAAAATTTAGAGGTATTTTCTTTTAAAAGTTCCAACTTTGATAGAGGTATTCTATTGTCTATGATAGGAATACATTCTGTATCACATGAGTATCTGCGTATAGAACATGGTGACACAGGGTTACTACTCATTTTCACTTTTGTTATGAAAGATTATGGATGAGAAAGAGCTATATGACAAGTCACTAAGTTTGCAAAGTGACTCAAGACAATGTTTGCTCCTTTCCAAATAGGAGAATTACAGAACCTGTTTATATTTAGTCCTTTTCCTTTTTCTTGCCAGAAAGCTGCCATCAATTCTAAAATTTCACTATAGCAATCATATTGGATTTACACTTTGCATATCTGTGGGGTTTTTTTAATTTTCTATCTTAATTGTGGATCACTGATTTTGATTCACTTAATAACATTCTGGCAGTGCTTGAAGAAAGCCACTTCAAATATTTTAGGCCAAACTGAGGAAATATAAAAGGAGGCAGAATCCAAAAATCTAATTACAGAAATATTCCCACACAAAGCCAACACATGGCAGAACTAGAACCCAAACCCAACAAAAGGACTCATGAAAGAAAAAATGCTGTATAAGCACAAATTCATTTCTAGCAATGGTAAAATAAAGTGTTAGGGACAAAAGATGGTAGCAAGTATTTTCACCTTGACATAAAAATGACAGCATTATTGTCATTTAATATCATTGTGACTTAAAATCGCTAAGGACAGAAATATTTTAGTACACCTTTTTCATAATATAATCTTCGCACTGATTATTTAAACACTAAGTTTTTTTTAAAAAATAGCTGTTCGATGGAAGATATGAACTTCTTCAAAATTAAAAATACTTTGACTTACAATGCATAATTCTCTCAGCTCCAAAGAGTTTGGGATATCACAGCTCCTTATGTGATTTAAATAATACTCATATATTTCCCTAGCCAGGTATACTGCATATTAAAAACTCTTTCATATATGTGAATACAGTATTTTGCCTAAATAAGTCTTCATTTTAAATGTTAAAAAACAGGAAGAATATGATAAATCATATTAAATACTTGATTTTGCAAAATTCATATGGTCAGTATTGTACTAACTTCCTTATCTATTGTAAAGGACAAGCAAAAGTAAAAACTAAAACTGAGTAATTTCAGCCACATGTAATTTTATACTATTTTCCTTTTAAACCTTTATTCTTTCCAAACTACTTCTAATTTGAACAATAATGGTCATTTCATTTGTTCATTATGTATTTCAAAATCTGAGATTTCAAATACCACATTAAGCAATATGGTTTCATAAAATTTATTATTTCAGAATGTCAACAAAAGCCATGACTCTAAAAAAAAAAAAAAAAAAAAAAAAAAAAGCCATGACTCTAACATTAGGAAATATTCTAAAGAATTTTCAAAGTTTGTGAATGGAAAATAGTTAAAAAGAAAAAAAGCACCTTTAAAACAAAATGAAACCTGTAAGAACAACTGAGCTCCAAAAAATAGAGACAACTTTTAAACCACACTGAAGAAAGATTATCCCTATACATTATATTGTATCACATTTCACATAAAATCCATATAAAACTTTCCAGAATTATAACAGTTTTATTACCTTATATCCAGGTCCTAACTGATGAATTGCAAATATCTGCGCAGGGTTGAGTGCTTCACTGAATACATACACGGCACCAAGTTGACCACAGAATACCCTATTTGCATCAGCAGTTTCTGAAGATCCGAGAAAGCACTTGTCATAGCTCTATTTTTAAAAAGTCATAAAAAAATGTATTATTTTGTAATGACAAAATATTTAAGGATACTTGCCTTCACTGTCATGAAGACCTTACAGTATAACAATAATGATAGAAGAAAGCATCACTTAAGACTTTATGGAGTATTTAAATAATAAAAAGGCCAGCTATAGATTTTTAGAAAAAGTTAATCAGTTAAATATTTTGTATCTATAGAAAAGCAAAAATAACCAATTATTCAATAATCACTTAACCACTTTCCAAATGTCATACTTAAAGACAAAAGGGCTTATAATTCTATTTATAAAAGTAAAACTAATTTGAAATTCTAATGATTTAATAACTGTCTATATAGAGATTCATATGAATCAGAGAACGACTATTCCAATTTTTAACCATAAACACATAGGCCTAATTTCTGAAACTATCTAATTTCTCCACACTAAGTCAAGGACAGAATGAAAACCAATTCCCTCTCTTCCATGAGTAGGCATTATGCAGAACCAAATAAACAAATCACTAAAGTCTGCAACCTAAAGCAGACGGTACAGTGCTCTCCATCTGGAGACTTCAAGACCTAAGAAGCCATATTTAACAAGCCCTTTCTCATCTCTACTTCTTAAAATCTCCCCTAATGGTAGGTTCCAGTTTCCCTCCCTCATCCTTATAAGTTATTCCACACCTTAGTACTGATCATCAATACATTAAATATGTATGGAATTCCTTTGGTGCCTCAACAGAATAACAAAATATTTGTGAATGAATTACAAAGACAGAAACTCCTTGTCAAATACCCAATCTGTAATTAAAACTGTAAGAGCCTTTAGAATTTACTGCATAATGTATGTGTATATATGTGTTATTGCCCATGCCTCTCTATTTTTTGGTGTACTATTGCAAATAATTCAAAAATAAGTCTTCTTTCTTTATTCTCTTCCTTCTTTTCAAATATAACTGTAGGGCAGCCTCAGTGGCCCAGCGGTTTAGTGCCACTTTCAGCCCAAGGTGTGATCCTGGAGACCCGGGAACAAGTCCCACATTGGGCTCCCTCCATGGAGCCTGCTTCTCCCTCTGCCTGTGTTTCTGCCTCTCTCTCTCTCTCTCACTGTCTGTCATGAATAAATAAATAAAATCTTTAAATATATATATATTTATATAAAACGGTATCTATATAAAACTGTAGAGTTAGTGACAGTCAACAAAGTCTCTTAGGTTTCTTCCACTGTATAATAAAAATCCTCTTTGGAAGGTAGACATGAAGCAGAATTTCATCTTTGCAACCTACATGTGCTTTCTGTCATATAATCTTCTATTTTCTTTGTTTGGATGTTTAAAAAAATGATCCTTTAAAAAAACATCTTAAAAACCTTTAAAATGAAGAAACCAAGATTCTTAGCTCTCAGGTTATGCAAAAACAGATCAAGGTTCAGACATGGTCTGCAGGGTATATTCTTCCAACCTATGACTCAGGGAAAAAGCTACGGACTTTGTACACAGTACTATTTAGAAGAATACCAGAGAGAACAAGAAGAGATCCCGCTCTTGAGTAAATTATAGTCTGGAGAGATACGGACAATACTGAGATGTGAATTTTGTTTAAAAGAGGCAAGTTTTTATAAAACCAGGTACCCTGGAATAATTATCTATTATTGGTTTGGAAATATTTTGGCATTAGAAAATATCTTTTATTCTGGGTCTGACAGGCCAGGATAATGACAAGGGAAAGTCCAGAACAGAGATCTTGAGGTTTTAACTCTAGATATTTTCTATCCAGAATTCAACTGTGTAACCTCTCTCACTACTAACAGGACAGTCAAAACTAGTATTGTGTTTGTTATTATCACAGTAAGTCATTTAATTGATCTCCTTGCTTCTGTCATTTTTTTCCTTCAAAATATTCTCAATTCTACAGCCTGATATTTTTAAAATATGAATCAGTATCATATCACCTGTCTGCTCAAAACTTTCCAAAGTTTTTATGCTGGGTAAGATAGAAAAGCCCAGGTATTATGTTAACACATGAGACTCTGCATGATTTCACCACTTACTATCTGCCTAACCTTATCTCTTAACATTATTCTGTCCACTCCTGGCTGCTTTTTTGTTTAATTAACTTTTTCAGTTCACCTCATAGGCTTCGGACTCACTGCTTCCAGCAAATGGGATATTTCTCCCAAATATCCACATGACTTTTTCCCTCAACTCTTCTAAGATCATTTCTATACCATATAGCTTCCCCTTCCCTACACCTATAGCCTCTATACTATTTCCACTAAATTTTTTTTCCACAGCATTTATCACTACTTATCTAGTAAACAACAATGACTACATGTTATACTTATTCACATTGTTTAGAGTCTTCCTTTCACATTCAGATAAGATGCAAGACACAGTTTTTACCGCTTGAAATTCTGGAAAGAATAGAATACTGCATGGATGTTTTGATCTAATCCTTAATAATTTATTTGAACAATTTTCCTTTTTTTGTATCACTATTTATAACTTATATTAAACGAGACCTAAAAATTCACTTAACAGAAAAAAAAACTTTCAAAGTACAACTATTTTCTACAAAACAATTCTATTACAAAATTCATGTTATGAACAATGATAGATTACATATTTAAATACATTAAAGCACAGGTTAAAGAAAAAACTTACATCATTTGTGTTAACATGCCAAGCCATATCACCATAGGATACCAGCTGTCCATTAACATAACACCGAATTTCACTGTTCCTCCACCGATTATAAATGTGGACAATGCTGATCATGTACCACTTAAATAAAAAAAAAAAGATTTAAAGATCTTAATATGTCATGTTTAGTTATGGTCTAAAAAAAGCAATCATAACATTCATAGCACACTACAAGAAATGCTTGAAAGAATTAACAATTACACATTACCATTTCAAGTTGCACCTCTTATTTCTCATTTTGGAGATGAAAGAATTGATTCATAAAGATTAAATCTGTGATGGAGACAGACCTAGAACACTCTGAACTCAGGAATGATATTCCTTCCACTATACTAAGATCTAAATATTATGGAAATACAATTATATTTGTGCTCATTCATTTAACAACATGTATATTCTGCCAGGCACCACAAATACTCAAGTTTGACCAGACAGAGCACACAGATCCGGCTATCCTAAAATTCATGATGTAATGAAAAAGACACAGATTAGACAAGTAAAAAAATATAAGATGATGAATAACCAAGATTACTCTGAGGGGAAATAAAAAAAGTGTAAACTGAGGAAGAATAACCTAGGATTCTACTTTGGATTGCATGCTCAGGAAATACCTACCAAAGAAACAACATTTTAACTAGCATTTATAATAAAATTTAAGTGATTTCAATTCCACAATTTAGATTTATTAGGTACAAGAATAATTACATATTTAAACTTACTAATGTGTGAATATACATTAAGAATCAAGGAATGAGGGGATCCCTGGGTGGCGCAGCGGTTTGGCGCCTGCCTTTGGCCCAGGGCGCGATCCTGGAAACCAGGGCTCGAATCCCACGTCGGGCTCCCGGTGCATGGAGCCTGCTTCTCCCTCTGCCTATGTCTCTGCCTCTCTCTCTCTCTCTCTCTCTCTCCCATCCTCTCTCTCTGTGTGACTATCATAAATAAATAAAAATTAAAAAAAAAAAAAAGAATCAAGGAATGAGTTTATATTAAGTACTATCTTTATAGTTACTAGGGTCAACCAAAAGCATTTTAAGTGTATATTTTGATACAGAATTATTTAAACTCTTGCCCTTTTGAAAGTTAATAACCTAAGGCTGAGAATACAGAAATATTTTTCTAAAATTAAAAAAATGCAAATAATTTACAGATACTTGAACAAGTATGCCTTCAGGGATTAAGGAGGGAAAATTAGACTTAGTTTCCCCCCCCAAAAAATAAAAATATGTAATGCAAATTTTGTTTCCCAAATTACTTAAGCACTATTCAATCATTCCATATAGCATATTTTGAAAAACATAAAGCTGTAATAATTCTCAGCCACTAAAATATCAGTTATTTCAAAGTGTCTGAAAAGCACTGAACAAAATTCAATTTTTTTTTTTTTAGTTTCTTTTATTTTTAATTTTTATTTATTTATGATAGTCACACAGAGAGAGAGAGAGGCAGAGACACAGGCAGAGGGAGAAGCAGGCCCCATGCACCGGGAGCCCGACCTGGGATTCGATCCCGGGTCTCCAGGATCGCGCCCTGGGCCAAAGGCAGGCCACCCAGGGATCCCCAAAATTCAATTTTATTAATGTTATTTAGAAAATAAAAATACGGGCAGCCCTGGTGATTCAGTGGTTTAGCGCCGCCTTCAGCCCAGGTGGGATCCTGGGGACCTGGGATCGAGTCCCATGTCAGGCTCCCTGCATGGAGTGGAGCCTGCTTCTCCCTCTGCCTGTGTCTCTGCCCCCTCTCTCTCATGCATAAATGAATAAAATCTTAAAAGAAAAGAAAAGAAAAGAAAAGAAAAGAAAAGAAAAGAAAAGAAAAGAAAAGAAAAGAAAAGAAAAGAAAAGAAAAGAAAAGAAAAAGGAGAGGAGAGGAGAGGAGAGGAGATGTCCTTAGCGTGCGCTTCTCTGCTCTCTCTTCGTCGCTTATCTTCTACTTTCTCTTCCACCTCCCCTCCCCCCTCACTCCCCTCCCCTCCCCCCTCCCCCCCCCTCCCCTCCCCCCCTCCCCTCCCTCCCCTCCCCTCCAGCTCCCTCCCACTCCCCTCCCCTCCCTCCCGCCCCTCCCCCCTCCCCCTCTCCCCTCCCCCCCCCCGAAAAAGCAAAAGAACAGAAAACTGCCGAAAAGAAAAGAAAAGAAAAATAGTACACTGAACAACTCATGGAAGACAATAACATGTCACTGTTTCTCAAGTAAAAAAATAAAACGTCAGGTAAAACTATGTAATCCCTAAAACACAATTATTTTAAATGTTTCATTTTAGATTATCTTTAACTCTAATTATTGCAAACTGAATCTTCCACTTGATCAGGACAATTTGTATGTTTGTCCTGATTAAAAGCAGAAGAAAATCTTTAAAGTCAGTCATTTAACAACTATTTCTAAATACTACAAAATTCTCAAGAAGAAGCCATAAAAATGGTGCTTCAAATAAATTTAAGAAAAAACTAAGGCAGCCCAGGTGGCTCAGCGGTTTAGTTTACTTTAGCACTGCCTTCAGTCCAGGGCATGATCCTGGAGACCCGAGATCCAGTCCCACGTCGGGCTCCCTACATGGTGCCTACTACTCCCTCTGCCTGTGTCTCTGCCTCTCTCTCTCTCTCTGTCTTTCATGAATAAATAAATAAAATCTTTGAAAAAAAAAAAGAAAAATCTTAAGGTTTATTTGCATGCATAAGAATTCAAATTCACCTATATTACCCTCACTGAGTTTGAAAATTTTCTACCAGAATGCCATCTAGGTAACACAGGAAATACAATCTTCATATTTTGGAGTAAACTTTTAAGAAATTTTAAATTTCTAAATAGAATACACATAAATAAATGTCTATAAATAGAAGAGGATTTCCCGCTATCCAAGGACAAGTTTAAGTAATATTAGATACATTATTATAGTTACTGACATACCTAATATGAGTTCTTATTTATTTAACAAATATTTATTGAGTTCTTTCTCCTGTATACCAGATAATTTATAGTGTGCTAGGCTGGGCAGTACAAACTTTAAATTCATACAGATATAAACTGAGTTCCCAGGTTATGAGCTCTATGGCTTCTGACAAATTATTTGGCCTCTCTGAATCTACTCTCATGTCTAAAAAAGGAGAAATAATAATGCCTACTTTGTGGAGTGATTGAGTGATTGTGGAGTGTAATATTATGTATTACAGATAATACATAATATATAAAAACTATGAAGAACATGGTTCCTAATACATATTTGGCACCTATAAATAAGATGGAGTTAACTAAATATCTATTTTTTTATCCACTATTTCCTCCTGATGAGATTTTTTCTGCTAAGATTGACATTATTTATTTCTCAGAGTCCATCATTCATTTAAAAAGTTTACTGAGCATCTATTTCATGCCAAGTATCTCCCAGGCTGTGGGCATACCAAAATAACAATATACCTTATGGAGGTTTCACCAGAAAAACAAATATGAAAACAATTATAAAACCATGAAAAATATCTAAAATACAGATATGGGAGCAAAAGAAGGAATGATTAATTTGAGAGGGGGAAAAGCAAAGACAAATGAAAGGAAGGCAAACAGGAAAATCACTAAAAGAGTAAAATGAAACTTAAGACTTAGCTTGAAGGATGAATACAAACTGTTACATAAACAGGGGGGTGGGGGGGGATTTATTCCAGGCAGAAGAATTCTAATACTTTATATAATAGCACAGAGGCATGACAAAACTTTTCTGTTTAGATCAAGCTGCAATAACAAAGACCAGCTTATAAAGAGACAAGTAGGACACCTTTAGTAATTGGCCTTTGTTTCTGCATATCGTGGTTATCACTAAGGAATTCTGAGCAGGAAAGTGAAATGATCATCTTCATAGTTTAGGGAAATAACTGGCAGTATTGAGTAGGTAGAATAGTGTGGCAAATGTGGTTAAATATAAACTTGAAAACTCCTGCCAAGGTTCAGGTAAGAAAACTAATAAAATCTAAATTAAGACAAAGGCATTAGTAATTTAAAAGAAGGGGGATAGGGACTAATTCACAGAACTGAAGTGATGATACAGAAAAAGGGAATATAAGATGGTTTCCATTTTTTCACTTAAATGGGTTGTGGTACCACTAACCTGAGATCATTAATACAGTTAATATTGGTCAATTAATTAATATTAATACAGTTAATAAGTAGCTAACTTAATTAGTCAGATAATAAGATGTGGAGTTACAATAAGGTTGATTTTGGTCAAAACTGATATCTGATAAAAATGATGAATGAATAAAAGACTGCACGTTGAATGGATAAAATGATCTCAGTGAAGGTCACACAGTAGTTACAGGAAAATGAACTTTTCTGTTCTCTTGTGGTACATCTCTTGTTGTGGTACTTCAATCTATACTTTACATAATAGACAAGTGCGTTTCAATTCAAAAGAGCACAACCTTTGACTTGATAGTTTTGACTTATATTTTAAAAGAAATGGGAGGAAAATTGGAAACTGTGTGTATATTGCTATTATGTACATCTACTGAGATTTGCAAAAATAGATCTATAAAAAAGGAACGAGAAAAAAACCTGTAATAAGAATTCATAGGAAAATAACATGATTTTTTTTAGATTTTATTTATTTATTCATGAGAGACAGAGAGAGGGAGGGAGGGAGGGAGAAGAGGGAGGGAGAAGGGAGGGAGAAGCAGGCTCCCTGCAAAGAGGGTAGCCGGATGCAGTACTCAATCCCAGGACCCTGGGATCACGACCTGAGCCAAAGGCAGACGGTCAACCACTGAGCCACCCAGGCACCCCATAACATGATACTTATACAAATATCAATAGTGGATAACACATATTGAGCCCTTACTACATATTAGGTAATATACTAATAATTGACATACGTTGTCACAAGGAAACATCTGTAAGTGGTACAGATTAAAAAAAAAAAGTTTTAATATAAACATTTCTTTGTGAAAGGCCAGTTAAACACATTAAAGAATAACAATTTATCTAGGGCATCTTCTGGAAATATAAAGAAAGAAAAGAGAATGTATTTATTTTGAATAACCAAACACTAAAATAAAATATTTATGGTTTTCAAAGATTATATGAGAATCCTTATAGGTTTTGCAAAATCTCCATCACTCTCTGGTCCTGCTCCTATCAAGACTCCTTAGAATCAATGTATATAGAAAGGTTACAAATTAGAATGTATCTCTCATAAGGAAATAGCATAAAGACAAAAAGAGAGAAAGAACAACAAATGGGTTAAACTGCTTTAAACTGATAAGTGACAATTTTATTTGGTTCTTAACTTCACCCTAATTTTCCTTATGTATACTCTTCAAATCACTGTTATCTAAACTTGTCTAATGAAAAAAAATCACCTAGAGCATTTGTTAAAAACATATTCCTAACACGAAAATTATAATTCTAAGAATTTGTATCTATAACAAGTTCCCACTGAAAGTCAAAATAATTTGGCACATTTGGACTCTCCTGGGTGTCATCATAAATAAATAAATAAATCAGAATTTCTGGAGAAGAAACAATTGAATTTTATTAAAATAACTAGGATTTGTATCAAGAAAAAAAGAACTCCAATCTAATGTATAAACTTATTTAGAATCATTGCTCTTTGAGCAATTTTCTAGGTATATATTAATGCATTATTGTTACACTGACATTTTTAAATAAAAATAGTTATTACTATGGCTTAAACATAAAGCAAACATTTTTATTAGACTCAGGTAAAATATTTAAATGTATATTTGAAAACCCATCCTAAATCATGTTTTCTTTAATATATAGGAAAACATATATGGGATGGATCATAAGCAAATATGAAAACAAACAAAAAGAAAGAAAAAGAAATGACATTCCCTCTGCCATATTTAGGCTCATCATCTCTGTTTTGGTTGTTCCTGTAGATAAATATTCCTGTAGAGAAAAGGCAGATTGTGCCTTAAAGGCGGTGGACAATCTCATTGTCATATATCAAAAAAAAAGACTATTGAACCTGGAGAGTAACTGACCTTAAACATGTGGAAATAAGAACTCCTATACTTCTTCCCTTGTTTTTTAAATTCTGGACTTTCAAATGGTTAGTTACTCTAACACAACGATGGGGCCTATTATATTATATATATATGCACACAGACACACACACACATATATATATACATGTTATATATAATATATAATGGAACATCTCTCCAGAAAAACCGCAGGTGATAATGAATTATATTTTATAATTCTAATTAATTAGTTGCACATTTCTCTGCATTTTCTCTGGTTATATTTTACCTTTACAGCAAACTTTTAAAAACACATTTCAACTTGTTCTCTGAATATCCATATTCTACTGGATATTAAACAAAGGCATATTTCATAAGCCAAAACATTAACTGTTGAACATCTTCCTCCTTGCCAGTATTATTTTTTTTTTTTTTTTTTTTAGCCAGTATTATTGAAGAAGCAGGAATCAGTGTAACTTTAAATCTCAGGAAACAAGACTCAAGACTAATAGAATGAGCTAAAACTCCCTCAAGTATTGCCAAATCTAGAGGCTTAACACTTGACCTTTTGAAAGAGCTAATTACCTATAAATCCATAGTGCATGACATGTACATATATATATACTACTGTGAAATCTGAATGTCCAAAGACTGGTTCTATTATCAAAATCAAATGAGATTAGAGAAAGAGGGAAGAAGAACAAGAAAAGGAGGAGATGAGTAAAGGAAAGAAAGGGAAAATTAAGGGAAAATGAAAAGGATGAGCAAAAAAAGGAGTTAGATGTAAAGGAGGAAACGAGAATTTGAGGGGAAGAGGAAAAGCACAATACAATTGTAATTAAAGCAAAATTTCTGCAAATGTTTTTCAAAACTAATTCTTCAGAACTATAAAGTAACATAAAATTCATATAGATGTTTCCCTGTGAATAAACTTTAAATTAATAATGTAATTGTTAAAATTCTTTAGTATTGTTTCGTAAATATGCTGAAACTTGAAAAGACACTGCCTTATTTCTATAAAACACATAGCAAATTTATATACTACATAAATTATTATATTTGACATATCATATAAAATTATGTATCATTTATACCAAAATTTTAGAATCTGAATAAAGATATAAGAATGTGTCAATAGTTGGCATTCTAACTATTCTAATTTCCATTAAACCTGCACAAAACACTTTCTCAAAAAGCATAAAAGATCTCTCTTAATGCTCATGGATAATGCTCAAATCCTCTACAAATCCAAAACTTAACTTGGTTTTGCAGTGTACATTACTGTGCTGGAACAACAAAAAGGATTGGTAAGCTTTTGATTTTAAATGTGAATCTCACAGTAACAACCTATACTATCTTTACTGTGGTAACTGTTTCTTCCTCCTGCCACATGGAAAAGGTCCCTGGCATATAGCCCTACAAAGATGCAATGACTACAAGGCCCAGGCCTTCTTTCTCACTTTATCAACAGTAACACCTCATTTATTTTATATCAATAGAAAATTAATTGCTCAATAGAAATTAGCTGTCCAGATAAATACAACCTACTCCTTCAGGAAACAAAAGGGTTCTTTTGATTGTTAAGGCATATTTTATTCATTTATCTATTATTGGCAGTCCACCAAGTTCAAAACTCTATGGCAGGTATGTGAAGCAATACAAAAGATGAATCCAACATATAGCTTAGTCTCAATAGATACTAAATAATGTACATATAAATGAATGATAAAGATTTAAAAGAAATAATTGCTATAAGAAATACTGAAATAATATGCTATGAGATTCTATCTGAGAGCAAGGGAAATCAAGGAAAGATTCCATGGAAATGGTGTTATATGGAATGGACCCTAAAAATAAGGCAGGATTTGAAGATCTACAGTCATAAGTGAGGAGACATGTAAATGTTTTCATGCCAGAAATTGAACATTTGAAAAGGAAAAGATACTTTCCTCAGATATTACTGTGTAACACAGTTTGGGTGAGGAAGAGACAAAGTATCCAAGAATAAAGAGAGAACAATATGAAGAAGTTAAGAAGTAAGGGATTTTTTTTTAAAGACATATATTACAGAGATACAAAGTACAGAAGTGGAAAATTTCACTGATATCATTCATGATCAAGAAGGGCAGGAAGAACAAAGCCAACTCAAGTATCCACTATCATGAAGACTGTAGGCTGCTTGATAAAATCAGCGTACTTAAGAACATAATGAATATAGGACTGGAGATGTAAATTCAGTGTTACATAGTCTGTGAATGGACCAGAAAGACTTTCACACTGCAGTATCTTTTGGTAGATAAGGATGTAATAATAGAGCTCAGAGATAAGAATAAGAGTGGAAAACTATCATGAAACTGAATAAAAATTCCCCCAAAATACAAGCTCCATAAAAGTAGAATGTTATCTGTTTTGTTCACTGTCATATTTGCAGTGCCTACCAACAGGGTCTGGGACTTAGTAAATACTCAATAAGTATTCACTGTTAAGAATGCCACAGAACAGATCCCAGCGAGTGAGCAAGCAAGACAGACAGAGACTCCAAGTGGTCAAGAGCCTGATCTTTTTAGGTGAAAACTTAGACATAAAAAGAAAAAGAAAATACAGAGAAGAAAAAGAGAAAAGCAATATGAGTCATAAGAAAATTAATAAAAGGGAATATTACAGAAGTCATAATAGGTGGATTTTAAGACCATGGGAATGGCGAATTGTTTCATTCTCAATAGAACTATTAACGTATACCTACCTTACGTGGTTGAAAATCGTATTTCACACAGTGCTGAAAACCTTTTCCTTTAGACTTCAGTGATGTGACTATTAAACAGTTGCCAACAAAGTGAGCAGAGTAGCCAACTCCTTTGCTAGTACGAAAACTGTAATGAAAAACTGAGAATAGTACAATATCCTCTGATACAAAAAGCTATATCCAAAAATTATTATATAAATAATATAAAACATTATTATAAAAACAAAACTAATTTCCCCACAGAGTAGAAGGGGTCTTACATGCACCAAATAAAGACTATATTATAAAAGGTTTAGAACCTTGAGAAAATAGAAGACTACAGAACCTTTTGAAATTTCAATGTAAAATAGCACAAATACACAAAGACAAATTAATGGCCAATAAAAGACTACCAAGTATTTCATTAATCTTCAAGGACCTCTGAAATTAGTAAACACAAAAACCATTTATACTACTATTACACTGCTGTTTTCAAAAACAAATTATTCCCAATTCTATTATACACTTAAAAATAGCTTACAAATTATTTTTTAAAAAGTCAGAGCTAAATTTGATAAATGATGTAGGTAATCAAACAAAGGAGTACAGTTTTAAAAGAAGAAAAAATATGTGTCTATGAAACAGTTATTTTCTTCTAATGGAGCACTCCTCCTAGCTGTGAATTTAAGCACAGTATTGTAAAAATTGTAAATGCTCTGGCAAAATAATAGTATTACTGAAATAAATGTATGATCTGCCAAAATCATTCTGAAGTTCAACCCATTTGTTTGGAAGTTCAGATGTTTGTTTAGAACTCCCTCTTATTACTATCCCTATGTGATCTTTTATAATAGAGCTTACAAGCTAATAATAGCTCACATTTTTTGCACTCACATTTTTGAGCCAATATACAAAAGCACTTAATTATTCTCTCATTAAATCTTATGTGATAAGTACTATTATTATCCACATTTTACAGTTGAAGACACCAAAGCATATCATTAATAAGTAATGAAGATAAGACAACCTCAAACAGCCTTATTTCAGAACATTGCAAGTATTAATTAAGGTAATACATGTAAACACAATGCCTAGTATATAGTAAGGCAATCATTGAAAGTTTGATGTTCTCATTACTGTGCGTTATTGGTAAACTAAAATTACCAAGCTCTCGGTCCCTACAGGTCAACCTACTATTGGGTTTATTAACCCATTCTGTTAGTTATCTATCAAATAATTAATTTTTTATTTGATTGCATTTTCTTACACAGTAATTATCACTAATATTTTTAAATCATATCTTAATTATGATCATAGAACAAAAGAAATAAAAAGGCAAAGTAATGAAATCGAAGGAGTTTGTTTTTTTCCTCCCCTGGATCGGGGAATCACATGTCCACTAACAATCCCATAGTTATCTATAATGATGTGGACTGGACAGAGGAGGTTTGTAAACCTGAGTTTCAAACCATAATGAGAAAAAAAAAAAAATTAGGCTGACTGCCAGAATTAACACTAAAACATGAATAAAATAAATTGACATGTATCTTTATAATTTTAACATATACAAATATATATATACACATTCTATTTAATATGTTGCCTTGACACATATTTATAAGACTGACATACTAAGACAAAAGTACTAAAATTAAATATATTACTTACCAATAAAGATAAGGTTTATCCTTATCAACATTAATGTTATTTAATGGATCCATACGAAACCAAGTATTTAGGGTGAAGCCATTCTGATAAGGCCACTTTGCAATAGGAGGCAACGCAATTGCCTACAAGGCAATGAAAAAATATACCAAAGTATCAGTTAAAAAAAATATGGTATTAACCAAGGTCAAATCAGATCAAAAAACAATAAAGGTATAAATATCAGAAAATCATGGACTTATTCCCAGCCAATGGCCTTAGCACCTTCTGCATCATCAGTTTCAACATCCAGTCTACTAGACTCTAAATCAAAACTTAAAAGATGCATTAAACTAAGAGAGAAAGGAAAGAATTTAAGCCAAGCCGCCATTCAAATTTTCTAGACCTACTCTTCCACCAAGAAAAAACAGTTGGTCTAAGGTCATTTATGATCTCCACAGATATCTCCACTGAAAGAGCCCTAAATCCCATACAGTTGCAAAGACGAGTGAATCAAATTACAATGGAAAAAAAAAAACTTACAAAAGAAAAATCTAACCTTGAGTGATAATGAAATAATAATATTATTTGGTCTTACTACAACTGGTATACCAAACACACACCTGAGAGGCTCTAGAATAGCATCTTCCTCGGTTTCACTGTAGACTTCTAATAATTCCATGGATAAATAATGATCTTTATATTATAGCCAATCTCTTCAACAAGATAGTTACCTCTACTGAAAGACATTCTCTTAAATTTAGTATATGACAGCTAGAATGAATGTTTTAGGAACCTGAAATCGCCCATTTCTGGATGGTACTCCTCAATCTCTGGCTCCTACTTCTATACCAACCAAAACCTACTATACAGTATACACTGCATCCCCAGCCTTTATCTACTCTGTTTAACTAATGCATACCTACTCCCTTAATCAATGTACAAAAGCTAGCTGTGTATACTACTGCCAGATGTGAAACTCAGGCACATTTACATCCAAACCATCTGTGCCTGATATCAACACTCATTTCTAACATTCCTGCTAAACCCATGGTGTTAATGGTATATCCTTTGGGATACCTTTGTGATTTTGGATTTAAGTGGTCTTTACTCTTCCTTCATATTTCCTTCTAAAATATTCTGGTACCCACAACTGGATGTTCCTCACTGTTCAATGAGTCCACAAGACTCCAAAATCTATATCCCTTATTGTCCCCTCGTCTAATAGACTCCAAAATCTATGTTCCTATCTATCATAATTTGCAAAAGTCACAGATCATATAAAATGTCATTTTACATTTGTCATTCACCTTATACAACTCACTCTATAGAATTCCATTCCAAATTGCTCATATGAAGGCAGCACAGCTCACAGAAAGGCACGTCCACAGTTAAAATATAATTCAGAAGGCCTAATATATATATATTAGGGAAAGTAAGCAGTATCATAATTTTAGTGATCCAAAGGCACTGCCATTGACAGTGGTCCCAGACAGTATGTACCCACTTGTTACTATCATGCTCATCCAGAAGTAAATTATCAAAAACACTGTAATGATAAGGATTTTAAAATCAACTCTTATCTGAATTTTTCAGTAGTTCAACAGTAGAGATAACATACCAATCTGTTGTTAAAAAACGAAACATAATAAAACAATGGACTTAAGGTCAGACAAATTTTATTTCAAGATGTGAGCCTGCTTTATGCCCCTGAACAATATTACACTGTTTTTTGTTTCATAATTTTTAATTTTCCTATTTTGTTTCACAATTTTGTGACAACTGAAAATTATAACTTTAAAAAACTTAGTAACAAAATATTAAGGGAAGAAATATAAAATTGGGGGAATGGCTGATGAAATGGGAGACTACAAAGATGCTTAAGTACTAATAATAAAGAGTAAGAAATATTTATATGATGTTTAACAACTTATTTAGTGTATTATTTCATTACTGGTTCACAGTAAAACTATTCCATGAAAAAGTCCTAATATTTTACATGAAAGTAAGCCAAGAAACATTAAGAGATTATCCTGCATAATAAGGAAGTAGAGGATTCAGAAATCAAAACCATTTCTTCTAGTCAAAAGTTATACATCCTCTCTACAATGCTACAATGATAAAAACAATGAAATGAAATTAAAGTTCCTTAAAAAAAAAAACAACAACATGGATAAAATTTCAGCTAGATTAATCAGGAGAAAAAATCCATATCAAGAATGAAAGAGGAGGCATCACTAAATATCCTACAGCTATTAAAAGGAGAAGAAAGGGATATGATAAACATATCAATATATTCAACAACTTAAATTAACTGGACAAATTATAGGAAGACAAAAACTACCAAAGCTCACTCAAAAGGAAAGAGAAAAAAAACCTCCCTATATTCATTAAAGAAATTAAGTTCATAGTTTTAAAACTTTCCCACAAAGAAAACTCCTAGCCTAGATAGGAGTAGAATTCACAATAGTGAATTCTAGCATTCATTTAAGAATAAGTAATATCAATTCTACACACTCTTTAATGGAAAGAAATAAATAGTTCCCAACTCATTTTATGAAGATTACCCTATCACCAAAACCAGATAAAGATATTATATAAAAAAGGATACTACATCCTGAAATCACTCATAAAAATAGTTGCAACATTTCTTAGCATTATATTAGCCAATCAAATCCACTGTTATATGAAAAGGTTAAAACATAGTGACCAAGTAGTTTTTATTCCAGGAACACAAAATGGTTTAACACTGAAATATCAATCACTGTAATTTACTATGTTAATAAAGACTAAGAAGAAAACCCATATGTTCACTTCAATAAAATCAGAAAAAGCATTCAGCAAAATTCAACATTAGTATCAACATACTAATGATTAAAAAACTTCCCAGTACACAGGAACAGAACAGAATTTTCTCTATCTGACAAAGGCATGTCTTAAAGCCTAATACCTAAAGCCTAATACTAAGGCTGAAAATAAGCCAAGGATATTCCTGTTATTCTATACTGCCCTGGCGTCCTAGCCAGTGTAGTAAGGCAATACATGAAATAAAAAGGCATACTGACTGTAAAGTAAAAAAAAAAAAAGAAAAGAAAAGAATAAGACTGGTTTTATTTACAAAAACATCCATAAGTAATCCTAAGGCATCTACTAAAAAACTACTAGTGAGTTTAGCAAGGTGTCAGGATATAAGGTCAATATACAAAAAAGATATCAATTGTACTTCTATATACTAGCAAAAAAAACAGTATGGAATATTTATGGATAAATTTAACAAAGATGTTTAAGACTTTATACTTAAAACTGCAAGAGTGGAAAATCACAGAAAATTAAATAAAGGAAGAGGTATACTGTGTTCATGGACTGGAAGACACAATAATCTTCTCTCCAAATTGTTCTACAGGTTTAACACAATAAAATCTAAATCACAGTAAGTATTTTATAAATTTTACAAGTGTATTCACAATATGTATTGAAATGCTATCTAAAATAGTCAAAATTATTTTAAGATGAAGAACAAAGTTGGAGTACTTACACAACCTGATTTCAAGAACTACTTACTAATAGAGCTACGAAAAGAAAGACAATCTGGGCAGCCTGGGTGGCTCAGCGGTTTAGCGCTGCCTTCAGCCCAGGGCCGGATCCTGGAGACCCAGGATCAAGTCCTGTGTCAGGCTCCCTGCATGGAGCCTGTTTCTCCCTCTGCCTGGGTCTCTGCCTCTATGTCTCTCTCTGTGACGCTCATGAATAAATAAATAAAATCTTAAAAAAAAAAGAAGAAAGACAATCTGATATTGGCATAAAGGCAGAAAAAGAAGTCAAAGGAACCAAACACAGAAACAGATCCACACAAACAAGGCCAGGTAGTTTTCAAGAAATATGCCCAGGTAATTCAAGGTTAAAGGACTCTTTCTTTAACAAATGGTTATGAAACATTCCATATTCATATGCAAAACAAACAAAACTTTAACCTCCAACCTTCCTTCATATCATACTTTAAATACTCACACAAACAGAATCATAGACCTAAATATAAGAACTAAAACAAAAGAACTCTTACTAGAAAGCATAAGATAAAAATGTTATGACCTTGGTTCATTCTGATTTCTTAGATTATAAAAACATATGCCATAAAAAAAGAAAAGTTTAATTGAACTTCATCAAAACTGAAGTGTTTGCTTTAAGAAATACTGTTAAGAAAGTAAAAGGAAGAGCCAGATTAGGAAAAATATTTGACAAATATATATCTGACAAATTAATTTATATCCCAAATACATAATGAACTCTTAATAAAACCAATGTTTTTCACTGAACAAAGATTTGAACACAAACATCACAAAGAAGATATAAAAACAACCAATTAACACTTGAAAAAATGCTCAGTATCATTGGCCATTAGAATAATACAAAATTAAAACTACAACATGGTACCATTACATAACCATTTAAATGCCTCAAATTAAAAAGATGGCCAATGTCTAGGATGCAGATCAACTGGGATTCTTATACACTGATGAGAAGAATGCAAAACTTTCCACTACAGAAAGCAATCTGCCTGTTTCTCATGAAACGAAACACACACTTAGCATAAAACGTGGCAATTTCACTTATGTTTTTACTTAAGAGATGAGAAAACATGCCCACAGAAGATCATGTGGGCAGTTTTACTTATAATAGCCAGAAACCAGAAACTAAAAACTCAAATATTGAGATGGATAAACTAGTGAATGGATAAACTGTGGCATATCCATAAAATATAAGACTACTTAGAGTAAAAAGGAACAGAATAAACTACTGGTAAGCTACAACATGAACAACCTCAAAAACATTATGGTAAGTGAAAGAAGCCTGACAGAAAAGATTACATACTGTATGATTTTATTTCTATGAAATTCTAGAAAAGGCAAAAATCATAAAAACACAAAATAAATCAAAAGTTGCAAGGGACAGGGGCTAGGGAGAGGGAACAGGTTTGAAAGAGACACAAGAGAATTTTGGGAAGTGATAGAATTGTTCAAAATCATGATTGCAGTAGTGATTATCAACTTTAAAATTCATCAGATTGTACTTTTAAGTTGGTGACTTTTATGTGAATTATACCTTAAGAGCTGAATCAAAAATAAATAAATAAAAATAAACACATGTATTGAAAACTTACCGCAGCACTACAACCAGGAAAATTGAAAAAAGTATCAGGACCATGTCTTTGTGGCATCTGATTAAGAACTGATAATAATTTTACTGCATGTCTTGGCTAAGGAAAGAAGAAAAAGATATGTCACTATACAAATTCAACAAAAATACCTAATATATCATGTTAGACACTGGACTCTTTTCTAACTAGAGAGAAATTAATTTTACATCATTTACTAAACTCTTTAAGGGGAACAATTTCCATTACAAATTCAAGTTTATAGCTCTCTAGAGATAAATTGTTGAACATTAAGTATTAATGTACTAATATTGAAAACTGTTCCCTCTGACCACAGCTTACCCAGATTCCACTTTCTCCTCGAAGCATGCTGAACAAAAGCTTCAACTCCTTGACAGTGATGCTGTAGCTGGCAAGAACCCCCAACATATCAACTAGAAGATCTTCAAAGGAAAATAAAGTTATTCTGAACTCTAGTAATGACCTGCCATCTGTCAAGGTAATATACTTTTTGAAAGAGCAAAAGTTACCAATTCTCATTTCTACATATATACTTAGCTAAATGGCCTTATGAATAGTTATTCTAATTAATAATTTTTAAGTCGTCAAATAACCAAAAACCAAATTAACAATTTTTAAGTCATCAGATAACCAAAAATCCTGAATTTTAGGATTTTTCTCATCAGATTTACCATTACAAATAAGTTTCCTTAGCAAATACATAAAATAGATTTTAAAATTCCCAGAAAACACACACACACACACACCTGCTGTGTACAGGAAAAAGAAAGCAAAAATATGCAAAAGTACAACAATTTAATTTTGTAAACTGGTTCTTTTCAAATAAAAAAGTAACAGTTGCCAAATTTATTTTAGACTTATCTGTTCTTAATAAAATATATTATTGAAACATCCATTGCCCCATTAACAACAATTCTGAGCACTTACTCCTTGCCTGGCATTATTCCAAGTGGTTTACAGTTATTAAGTGCACAAATTCTCATAACAAGCCTATGAGGTAAGTACTATTATTAGCTCCTTCCTAAAATGAGGAAAGTGACTAAAATGAGGAAAGTGAGACATAAATAACCTAATCATCTTGCCCAAGAACACACTGTTCTAAGTGATAGAGTAAGGATTAAAACCCAGGCAGTATGGCTACAGAGCCCTTTCTGTTACCTACCAATCTCTAAATCAAAATGTGACATAAATATAGTACTAGTGATATCCATTCTGTTCATGTGTTTATGTGCGTATGAGAGACATATCAGCTCAAGAGATGATAGAAAAATTATACATTTAATCATTTGTTCTTGATTTCTTTCTCATCTCTAGACATTGTGAGTAGTACCTCTATCATTCTTTAAGAAATTAAGCATCTAAATATTTACTTTATCAATTTCTAAAACACTTCCTAAGAATTAAAGATAGTACTATCTTTAATAGAATAGAATAGAATGCACAAATACATTCTGAATAATTTATCATCAATTAATTAAGAAAAGGTGTTAGGATAAGTTTAAATAGTTTCTGATGTGTAATATTTATTATTCAATATTACAAATTAATACCTGGAATTTGAGATTTTAAATATATTTATTATGTATCTATTTCAAATTAGCAATTTAGTATGGTTATTTTGTCAATAAATTGAATAATCTTACTTAATGCCACAATAAGTAAGCAATCCCTATGATTAAATTGTGACTATTAATATGTCATCTTTGAGATCTTTTAATGAAATACAATGTTTCATCACTCAATAAAAAAGTTTATAGTTACTACATGTTAGTCAGAAGATTTGTTTCTAACAAAAAATTTTAGATAGAAATTAAGTGCCTTAAATCCCTAAATTAGTAAGTAGTTTCAAGCAATTAGCTGCAATGGCAAATTCATAGATTTCTTTGCCTACAAATACTTTCCTAAAAAATTATACTTCTTTTCCCAAACCTTTATCTCATCTTATATGTGTACCACAAAAAGTGATTAAATTTGTATTTAATTACATAATTATTAAAATTTCTTATTAATTGTACATATCACATAACCAAGTAGCTCAGTTTAATTTTAACATAACAGGTGTTTTTTTCTGGACAAAATTTTAAAGGAGAAAAAATTCTCAGACTATATGAAACTCTCTAATCAACTTAGCATAGATATTTAACTGCCTTCTAGTAATACCTACACATTAGTAAATGAAAAGTGCCTCTTTGAACTTAATATGCTATAAATATTCAGAATGAAAACTTAGTAGTGTTTTGGTGGTTATTGGTGCTTCATTAGTATGTTATCTAAATTTCATTTTCTATACTGAAAAGTAAGGTAGAGGTAATTTTCTGATAATGATAAAATAACAAAAGTGAAAGTTTTGTGTTACCAGTAAGTATTATTATTGAGAAGGAAAGATAATCAAGGAGCTTTGTATAATAGAAAACATGAACACATGAACTTTTTGCAGTACTAATCAAGCTTACTACCATCTTTTATCTCAAAGTTCATGAATTATGTACCAGTAAACTCTATGTATGTAATTATGACTCATTTTCTAAAGTGCACTTTATAAAGTGGTAGCCATTTTTATTTCAAAAACCAAATAAAAAACTTCAGGGACTAAACCCAGATATGAGAACTCAAAAATCACATGATGTTCTTCTATACAGTGTGTGTATATATATATGTATGTATATACATGTATGTATATATGTATATATGTGTATATATATATTGTATATATGTATATATGTATATATGTGTATATATATATTGAATTTCATTTTTCATCAAATTTACCATTAGTAACCAACACAGAAAATGTTAAATCACTCTAGAGATAGATGCCACCTTGAAAGCAATTAGAACTAATTTTAATATACTCTATTAGAAAAACAAAAAATTTTAAATATTATTTAAAAGACATTAATCTTTAACATTCTTCAACTCTATTATTTCTTAAGGTTTTGTTCTACTAATATTAAAATTAATTGTGCATAAATCAAAATATGATAGAGGATTCTCTGGTGTCTGAACTACTTTTAAAGATCAGGCATGATATTGCAAGGAGTCGTATTAGCACTTTTAAAATTATGAAAACCCTTTTATATCAAAAGAGACTTAATGCGGAAGATTCATGGCTTAAAAGAATCAACATTTCAAACTCTAAACTTATTTTCTGGTAATAATGTTGCTCTGGGACAATTCTCTCACAACATTTCTACTGAAGCCCATCTAAAAATAAAGGAGAAAAGGAGAAAAAGCTTTCAAGGGAGGCAAAGGATTGACAATGAATAATCATAGATTTCGAAGCTACTTCAAATAACATAACAAGCACAAAAATTAGTATTTTTATCTTGAAATTCCATGCAAATTTCACGTTCTACTTTACATGTTTATTTTAACATAAAAGTTTCTCTAAAAGAATATCAAGTAAAATGGACACCTCCTAAAAATTCAACATGCTTATCCTAAGGATATTAGTTTCTCTTGTCATAGTTCCATATATGCCAAACTGAAGTGCATGGAGCTTGGAAAAGTTGGGAAAGTGTTCATTATGCAGAATTGTAATATACATTGCAAAATGTTAATTATGTAAAGATTTAACTAAGTACTATGTAAAAAGGTACTATTTATTTTTCTGATAGATTTCATGGTTGTTTATCCCACATAATTAAGATTTTCTAAAGCGTGAAAAAGAAAAATCAGTAATTATTTTTGTCTAATACAGAAGAAGGTGTCTTCCATTCTTCAAATTTTCCCTTAATATAGAAGGCAAATATCCCATACATTTCTATTTATCTATTTTAAATCAAGTTAGCTTCAACAACTCTACATTACCCATAGACTCTAAAGAAAAATGTGAATGTTTATAAACATTTAAAGCATATTATCCTGTGAGATAACCTCATACCTGCAATCATGTCATCTACAGCACTCATTTTCAGCAATACTTGTTCAATTAGCCCAACTTCTGTGCTAGTCTGTAAATTCCGAACACTTTTTCGTAAAATGGCTGTAAACATGCTCCATATTTCTGCTTGACATGTTACATCACAGTGTTCCAAAAGCTCTGTCATGCATGTTATACTCTCAGCATCCTGGATAATAAAGTTCATCTCCAAGTCAAATTCTCCACCAACCAACTGAAAAACAAAAAAGAAACAATAACTAATAACACGAGAGATTATTTATAACAATATAATAAAAATAATAAAATAACTCAACTAGCAGGAGAGCATAGCTACTCTAAAAAATTTCTTGTTTTCAAGCCTAAAACTACTTTTGAGAAAAACTGGAAAGCTACAGATAAAGGTGCTATAAAAATTAAAACTAGAAAAATCAAGTTCTTTAAAAAATGGAAAAAGTTAATTACCAATCATGTGCAGAAAAATGGCACACAGAACTACTGGGTAGGATTCAGAACAAATTCCTATAAAAAAGAATTTGGCTCTCAAAAGTGAAAATCATTAGAAAATGCAAAATTCACTAAGGATAAATTTTAAAACATGAAGTTCATTTTCTTTTGTGATATTACTAGATGGACAAATGAGATGTAACAGAAAACAACTTCTATCTCTATGTATATAAGATAAAGAAATACAAAAGTAATCATAGCAAACTTATAACAAATGTGGAAATGACAAAATCTATGTTAAAAATTATTGAAAGAAATATACCTACTATCTATAATACTTAAGAGAATGCAAATTGCTATACAAAGATGACATAATAGCAATGTATTTGACTTGTGGCATTATGTCAAATGAGTCAAAAGTATTAGTGTCCTTCTCAAATGCTACTTTAAGTACAGCAATAGACCAATACACTTAGAATAAAAGATACTTTAAGTACAGCAATAGACAAATATATTTAGAATAAAAGATATAACAATACTCATACTCTACTGATCAAGTCACATATGACGTATTAATTTTAAGTACCATTCTTAAAAAAGATTGAAAAACTGATACCTTTCTGGTCTAAAGAACAGAAAATTTAGGAATGCCTGGGTGGCTCCATAGGTTATGCATCTACCTTCAGCTCAGGTCATGATCCCACAGTCCTAGGATCAAACCTGCATCAGGCTCCCTGCTCAACAGGAAGCCTGCTTCTCCCTGGCCCTCTGCCTGCTGCTCCCCCTGCTTGTACACTCACTCTCATTCTCTCTCTCTCTCTCTCTCTCTCTCTCTCTGTCAAATAAATAAATAACTTTAAAATTTTTTTAAAAAAAGAATAGATAATTTAGGAAGAAAATAGCCATATTATGTCAAAACACCTGACAAATTTGAAGTCATTCATTCATTCATTCAATAAAAATTTTATTTATTAAAGACTAGAAATTACTGTTCTAGGAACTAGGGCTATATATGTGGACTAGCCACATACTAATAGTGTTAAGTTCCAGAAAAAAAGATGTATATATGTAGATGTATATACACTCTACCTATCCTCCAGAAAGTTGAAATTGGCTTGCAAGTTACATAAAGCAAAGAAGAAGACATAAATTGTAAGTATTTCAGAAAATGGAAACAAAAAAATAAGATTAGGGGCAGAGAGGCACCAGATATTAGATTCAAGAAGCAGAATTTTTTATCAAAGAAAAATGTTCAATAATAAGGGTAGATGACCACATGCTATGGAATAAATATGATTAATTTAATAATACCATCAGGTACTTACATACCATTTGGTACTATTCTAAGGGATTTATATATATTAAATAATTTAATTCTCAAAAAATATATGAGAAAGAATCTATTATTATCTTCATTTTACAGAGAAGGAAGAATAGGCACAGAAAATTTAACTTGGAAAAGATCACAAAACTAGTAGATAGAGGATACAGGATCAAAACCCAGTAAGTCTGTCTTCATACAAGTCCATACAAGCAATAAAATCTCATTTAAGAATATTTTTTAAGTCTTCTGAAATTTAATAATTTAAAAAATATTCTCAAATTTTAAAACATTATTCTCTGTATTTTTTCTCTGTAACAGGTCTATAACTCAACCTTATGAGAAACTATCCCTCATCCTAACTTCTGACCTTTTTTTTTTTTCTTTTTTTAATGACCTAGATACTCACTTTGGTTAAAGGCTGGTTTTACTTCTGTGTATGAAACTTCAACTCCTCCTACTATTTGTCTTATTAACAAAAATAGCTACTAGAACAGTTAAGAGACTGTTTCTGAATTCAAACTTCCTGGATTCAGATTTTAGCTGTACCACTAGCTCTGTGACCTTAATGACTACTTGTCTAAGTCACAGTTACTTCACCTAAATATGAGAATAAAAATTCCTACCTAATAGTGTTTTTGTTGTGAGGATTAAATAAACTAATTAGGCTTAGGAACAATGTTAAGCATATAGCTAGCATTCAGTTAAGGATAGCTATTACCAGTTCTCTAATGACCCCAGCTCTAACCTAAAAAAATAAAAGTAGTCACCTGAGCACGTAAGTCTTAAGTACCACAAAACAGGTAGCTTAAGCCTTGTTTCCAACAAACGTTAAACTATTGTGGATCATGTACTCTCTTAGATATTAATTGCAGAACTATGAGAATCAACTCAAACAATCTTTTCACCATACCATGGTCTTATCAAAGAACTGCTTACTTTTCCACTATTATATGTCCAATTGACTTGGGGTCACTACTATGAACCTTATAGACCAGTGGTTAGTAACTCAGAAGGGGTGCGTAAAAGGCAACCATATAGAGGAAAAAGAAAAACAGGTTTGAAAATCAATGATGTGGATGCTTACTGACTAAACTAATAGAAATAGATACCTAAGGTTAAGCCTATAAGCCTCTGAAAACACGTAAGAATTAGTATATACTAAAATGGGACAACATTGAGGCTTTTTTTTTTTAGATTAATCTCCTAAATGAATTGTTAAGTGCTTTCATTAAAGTCTGGCATAACCAAGAGCCATTATGTAATTTGTAAATAACAGAGGGATGGACTCAGTGGAAAGGAAAAAAAAAATAGTCTGCATTTAAAGAAATCAACAATTAATATGTATAATTGAACAATCAGACTCTGTTATGTGAAGCTACGGTTCCATCTTTCACTATTTTTCAGTTAAAAAACAATGCTCCTTTCTACATATCATTTAGTTACAAAAGAATACAGTTTGGCTCTCTGATTTCTTTGCCAGATCTGTAAAAATATTTATTGTAGATGTTGTAAAGTGGGCCTGTATTTTCAGATGGTCTTTCTAACCTTCACTGTAATTTTTAATACTTTAGTGTTAATAAGGCTAAATGCTTACAAAACTATGATTCCAAGATTAGAGAAATATTCATTCCCTACTTACGAGTGGTTCCGTATTTACCAACTAAAGCATGTAAGAAAAAGTAGAAACAATTGGCTTTCATTATTTAAACTATAACAATCTTATGAGGAAAATGTATTAATTGTCTTCATAAAAGTGAAAATAAAGAAATTAAGCAGCATGAACAAGGTCACATATAAGTAAAGTGACAGATCCAGAATTCTAATCTGGATTGAAAAATGAACCTAAACAACTTTCTATTAAGTCAGAAGTATAGACTTAGGGCCACCCTGGTGGCCCAGCAGTTTGGCGCCGCCTTCAGCCTGGGGTGTGATCCTAGAGACCCGGAATCGAGTCCCACATCAGGCACCCTGCATGGAGCCTGCTTCTCTTTCTGCCTGTGTCTCTGCCAATCTCTCTCTCTCTGTCTGTCATGAATAAATAAATAAAAGCTTTAAAAAAAAAAGAAGTATAGACTTAAAAAATATAGAAATGGGATGTATCATAGTAGATCTACAAAGAAATCAGTGTTTTATGAACAGTGTGTAGGATAAAAGAAAGAAAGAGAAAATAATTTCTCTAAGAAATAAAACATCCAGGGACACCTGGGTGGCTCAGCGGTTGGGCACCTGCTTTCGGTCCAGGGTGTGATCCTGGAGTCCCAGGATCGAGTCCCACGTCGGGCTCCCAGCATGGAGCCTGCTTCTCCCTCTGCCTGTCTCTCTGCCTCTCTCTCTCCCTCTCTATGTCTCTCATGAATAAATAAATGAAATCTTTAAAATATATATATATCCAGAGGTAGTAAATAAAAACTTTTAAATACAGCCAATTTATTTAAGGTTATTTTCAGCAAGAAAGTAGAAGACTTTGAAGGCTCAATTACAGGAAAATTAGCAATAAACATTGAAAAAGAAAATTCACAGGGAAACCTTTTAAAAAGCAAAGAAAATGACACAACAAAGCTAAAAAGGCTAAACCAAAAAACAAGCTAAAATAACTGTTACCATAGTATAAAAGAGATTTATAAATCAATTAAGATTTCCTATAAATCTGAATACTCTATTTGCACAGTTAAGTTCTTTTCTTCTAGGCCTTTTCTTTAAAATTCTAAAAGGTATTGCCTCTGCAAGAAAAGTGGCCCACGATGGTGCTTCCTACTCAAGAAATGATCATAAAAGAATTTATATAAAATAAATATCATAGCTGAGCTTTTTAAATGAAATAACTTTTATTTACATAAAGAAATAAAAGTTACTATATAAATATCTGGAATATAAAATGCTGACTTGGAAAATACCTTCTGAAAGGACTAAGTTTGTAATTACTAGCAATTTTAAATACCTTTATTTTGAAATCTTAGATTATTGGTTAGAATTATATGGGATAATTCTTTTTCATCAATTGGATCAGACTGGACAATTATTAACTATTTGGATTCCTTTGCATCTTATCCTTCTGGATAAACTCTAAACTAGATAGCACTGCCTATAAAGTCACCATTTAACACCCCAGCTCCAATTTCCTCTACTTCCCATTTCCTAACTATTGTCATAGGAACATTTCTACACTGCACATCTCTCACTTGACCTAAAATTTTTCATATATGGTATTCTCTATATATGACAGAGTTCTCTTTCAACTTTTACATTTGTTAACTTCCATTAAACCTCCAAATACCAGTTTAAACACCACTTAATCCAGAATGCCTTCCCAGTACCCATAAATATGGCCTTTCCCTGAATTCCCATTACAACCCATGTATGCAATAGCAGTCACTGCATAGCATAAATGTTCACAGATATCCCAAATTACAATAAGCTTTTTAAGGGTAAGGACTATTTCTAACTACCTATCCACTATATATCTACACCTCCAGCACATTGCCAAACCTATGAAAAATATTCAGTGTTTAATATAGAATGGGAAGATTAATTTAATACAGATGGGAGTGGAGGAGAGAGGGAGAGAGGGTCTATTTCATGGTCAGTCACCAAGTTGTAAGCCAGACTTTCTACTGTATTCAGGTTTTCTCCTTCAGCAATGAATTGCTCTTACTGCCATACAACTATTTTAATGTTCCAGTGATTACAAAGTCAGGGATGTGGGACACGTGGGTGGCTCAGTGGTTGAGCATCTGCCTTTGGCTCAAGACATGATCCTGAGGTCCCAGGATCGAGTCCCACATCAGGCTTCCTACATGGAGCCTGCTTCTCCCTCTGCCTATGTCTCTGCCTCTTCTGTGTCTCTCATGAATAAATAAATAAAATCTTTAAAAAAAAAAAAGTCAGAGATGTTTTCTCCTTCCTGACTATGCCCACAGTTGCCTTACTCTTTTTTCTTTTATTACTTGGAAAATATGTAAGGTTTAATAAGTACAATTCAGAACACTTGTACTCTTGACTTGTTAAGGCACTACATAAACCACACACAATTCTTAGTTTTTAAAATCTGGCTTGAGGCGCCTGGGTAGTTCAGTTAGTTAAGCATCTACCTTCAGCTTGGGTCATGACCCCCACACTGGGCTCCCTGCTAAGCAGGGAGCCTGCTTCTCCCTCTCCCTCTGCCCCTGGCTTTTGCTCTTACTCTCTGTCAAATAAATGAATAAATGAATAAATGAATGAATGAATGAATGAATAAATAAATAAATCATTTTTTAAAGAAGCAGGCTTAATTGTATTTCCACTTCCAGTTTCTAAATATTTTCAAGTGAAATCAGTTTACAACACATTCCTTTGAAAAATAATGACATCACCACAAAATGGCAGAATGGGCAACTCCATGGCTATGTTCTCTAGAGAAAACTAATGAGCTGGCAAAAACTGTCAAAATCAACTTCTGAAAAATTCTGCAATCAAGACAAAAATGTATACCAACCCGGGGATGATTCAGTGAAGAAGCAGCTATTATTCTCTGGTAAAAAGCACTGCCCCACCTACAATTCCCCACACCCTGGAGGGCAACAGTCATGAGGACAACCTCCTGCACAAGTGGTGAGGGTTTCTAGTTCCAGAGGAAGCAGCAGGAACCTTGTAATCAAGGTTGTGGGTCTCAACCTACCTGGCAGCTCCCTCAAGGACAGGTGCAAAGAACTGTTTCTCACCAAACATAGAATATCTCTAGGGCTGGGGCACTTCTGCTAAAAGCATGTAAAGGCACAGATGTTAGCTACAGCAGCCTGAGCTAGAGACAACACTTGGGACAAGTAATAAATAGACTTGGAAGCCTGGGAAGGAAGATGTGGGAAAAGAGGTATATATATATGTGGGTATAAGGTCTTTAAAAGGCTCTCCTGTATATATACAGGGAAATAGAGAGAGTCACATGCATCCCTAGGGCAGGTTACACATTCAGAAAAAGCCTAAAAAGACCCTAAGCTTTCTCTTTTTTATTTTATTTATTTATTCACAAGAGACACAGAGAGAGAGACAGACAGAGACAGAGACACAGGCAGAGTGAGAAACAGGCTCCATGCAGGGAACCCGATGTGGGACTCGATCCCTGGACATTGGGACCATGCCCCGAGCCAAAAGCAGACGCTCAACGCTGAGCCACCCAAGCGTTCCCAAGACCCTAAGCTTTCACTTGCAGCTGGCCTTTAGGTTCTACACAAGAAGGAAGTAAAAGCTAGGGGAGAGATATAAACAGCCTGACTAAGCACTGCAAGGATACTCCAAAAGAGCAAATCTGCAAAGACAGTAAGAGTACTTTTCGATTCTTCATTTTTTCTTTCCCCGGCTCCAGGCATTTAAGACAACTCTGTCAAAACATCAGCTGAGGGGCACCTGTGTGGCCAAGCAGGTTAAGCATCGGACTTCAGCTCAGGTCATGATCCCAGGGTCCAAGCCCTGAATTGGGCTCCGTGCTCAGTGGGGAGACTGCTTCTTCCTCTCTCTATTCCCCTAATCCCACTTGTGCTTTTTCTCACTCTCAAATAAATAAAATCTTAAAAAAAAAAATCAGCTGACCACCAAACAGAACTTCAGGGGCTATACATGACAAAGAGTACAGACTTAGAAACATTTTAGAAAATTACTAAGTAAACAATCCAAAACAACAACAAACACAAGGGAAAAGAAAGAAGAATCTGATTTCCAGCATTTCGCATGACAATATTCAAAATGTCCAGTCTTCAACAAAAAAGTATGAGACATACAAAGAAATAAGAAGTATGGCTCATCTAAAGAGAAAAAAAAATAATGTTCAAAATCTGATAACTATATTTGCCTTGATTATCTCCTTTCTCTATTCTGTCCTCTTGCTTACATTGTTTTTTTCCTCTTACAAGCCTTTTCTAGTAAGTTAATCAAATTATTTCAAGAAGCAGATACAATCCAAGTTTTAAAGGTATTGAATTATTAACCTCTAAGGAAGGAAATCTTTGAGATAAACTTGTATCCGTTATTTCACAAAGAAATAAAGTGGAAACATGATCATTAAGAATGACCATGTTGTAAACACTTATGTGTTCAGTAATTTATGTGTATAGTCTCATTTAATTCTCACAATTTTGTAAGACAGTATCTCAAACAAGGACATTGAGGTTAGCCTAAGTTAAGTAACCAGCCCAAGGTTCCAAAGCTAGTGTCAGCATCAGAATGTATCTTGTCAATTTTATATAGGATTAAGAAGCATACAAATACTAAAAAGACCACCCCCAATACATAAATATGTACCTGCATCAGTCATAGATCTGCTGCATGCATTATACATGACTTTCAGGTAAATTTTTAGTACATAAAGGAAAATACTTTATAATTTGGACATGAATATAATAAAAGTTAATGATTCTAAACCCAGCTGACAAACTAAGGCAAGAAAAATAGAAAATTACTTGTTTCCTATTTCTTTCACAGCAGTCCTGTCTTCAAGTAATTTGTATCAGTAATCCTTCTGTGGTATAGAAATAACTATACCCAAGAGTATAACAAATGCTGCTAAAAATATAGTCCATAAAAACTCTAGGGAATGGAGGAGAAAACAAAGTGAATGACTCTCATACAATTAAGTACCTTCTTTAAAATATATTTGAAACAACATGCAGTTTATCAAAAGTGGTATAACCACTTTTATGATTACTTAATAAGATTATAACAAAGCAGATGATAAGTACACCTGGCTGCTAGCTGCCAACTAATGAGTAAAAGGAAGTAAAAATTAAGTCTCGCCAAACCACTATATATTTTTAAATTGTAACCCCATGCCTAATACTGAAAACCCTAATCCACCTCATAAATAAAAGCAAAATAAAAACTTTTTCAGACAAATAAAGCTGAGAGAATTCATTGCCCGCAGACTTTTACTACAAGAATTGTTAAAGAAAGTCCTTCCAGCAGAAGGAAAAGGATACCAGATGAAAATCTGAAATGACAAAAATTGAGGAATGCCAAAATTGTTTTGGGGGATTTACAAACATGTACAAGTAAAAACAATGACTGCAATAGCACAAAGGACAGCAGAGGAAGAAATATAAGTATACTTTTAAGAGGTTCTTAACATATACCTGAAGTGATACATTATTTGAAGGTAGAGAACAATAAATTAATAATGTATATTGTAAATTCTAGGAAAATACCAAATGTAAAAAAGAAACCATCTTGGGCAGCCTGGGTGGCTCAGCGGTTTAGCACCACCTTCAGCCCAGGGCCTGATCCTGGAGATCCTGGATTGAGTTCCAGGTCAGGCTCCCTGCATGGAGCCTGCTACTCCCTCTGCCTCTCTCTGTCTCTATGGTCTCTCATGAATAAATAAATAAAATCTTAAAAAAAAAAGAAACAATGTCAAAAATCTTAACAGACATCTCACTGAAGAAGATATACAGATGACAAAAGAGCATGTAAGAAAATGTTCCATACATCATATATCATCAGAGAAATGCAAATTAAACAACAAGATATCACTTCACACCTATTAGAATGACCAAAATCCAGTACACACTCACAATACCAAATGCTGCAAGGATGTGAAGCAACAGGAACTCATTCATTGCTGATGGGAATATAAAGTGGTACAGCCACTTTGGAAGACAATTTGGTGGTTTCTAACAAATCTAAATATACTCTTACTATATGATCCAGCAACTGCACTTGTTGGTATTCACTGAAAGGAGCTGATAACTTAGGTTCACACAAAAATTGGCACACGGATATTTATAGTAGCTTTATTCATAAATGCCAAAACTTAGAAGCAACCAGCATGCTCTTCAGTAAGTAAATGGATAAACCGTGGCACATCCAGACAACAGAATATTATTCAGCACTAAAAAGAAATGACCTATCAAGCAATGATAAGATGCAGAGGAACCTTAATTGCATTTCACTAAGTGAAAGAAGCCAATCTGAAAAGGCTACATACTGTATGATTCCAACTATATGACATTCTGGAAAAGGCAAAACTATGGAGACAATAAAAAGATCAGTGATTGCCAGGGGTTGGTGAAAGAACATATGAATGGGTAGAACACAGAGAGAGGGTTTTTAGAGCGATGAAAATACTTTGTATGATTTATAATGGTGAATACAGGTCCTTATACATTTGTCAAATCCATAGAATATATAACACCAAGAGTGAGCCACAATGTAAACCACTGGACTTCAAATGATCATGATTTATCTAGGTACATTCATCAATTGTAACAAATATCCACTCTGGTGGAAGATGTTCTAAGTGGGAAGACTATGCACATGTAGAAGCAGAGGATATGTGGAAAATCTCTGTACTTTTCCCTCCATTTTGCTGTTAATCTAAAACTGCTCTAAAAAGTTAGTCTTAATTTTAAAAATTATTTTAAAGAAAAAACTAGGGACACCCGGGGGGCTCAGTGGTTGAGCGTCTGCCTTCGGCTCAGGGTGTGATCTTGGGGTTAGAGGATCAAGGCCCACATCAGGCTGACTCTGTGGATCCTGCTCTCCCTCTGCCTATGTCTCTGCCTCTCTCTCTGTGTCTCTCATTAATAAATAAATAAAATACTTAAAAATAATAATAATAAAGAAAAAACTAGGAATTGTTAATAAATCAATAGTAACTGTAAAATAGAATCATAATTCTCAATCCAAAACCAGACATGAAATAGGAAAAAGAGAAACAAACAAAAAAAAGATGTGAATATAAAATAGCAAAACTAGCAGAATGAAATGTTGCCATAATGATTACATGAAATGTAAATAATATAAAACCACCACTTAAAATGCAGAGATTATAAGAATGTATAAAATATAGCAAAACCCAATTACATTCCACATAACAAAAAAAAAAGCTGTAGAGGTCAGCAAACTTCTTCAAGAGCCGAGATTTTACACTTCCAGGACCTTATGGTCTCTATCACTACTATTCAACTCTGCATCTGTAATATCAAAGCAGCCACAAATAACACATAAATGACATGGTATGGCTGTGTACCAATAAAAAAAAATTATAAAAGCAGGTGACTAGCACATAGGCAATGATTTGTTGACCAAAGAATTAAAATACAGAGAAACAGGTTAAAAGCAAAAGGATAAAAAAAGATATACCATGCAAACACAATTAAGAAAAAAGTGGTATAGTGATGCTGGTATCAGACAAAGTAGATTTTATAAAAGAAAAATAGAAGCTTTCCATAAGGAGGAAGGGGCAGATTCATCAGAATGACATAGCAATCCCAAATATGAAGGAATCTAATAAGAGAACAAAAGAGAAACAGACAAATCTGCAATTTTAGTTGTGAATTTTAATACTCATCTCTCAGCAACTGGGAAAACATACCCCCCAAATCAGTAAGGATATTTTAAAGTAAGTCTTTTATAAAAAAAGATTTTTTTATTTATTCATGAGAGACAGAGAGAGAGAGAGGCAGAGACACAGGCAGAGAGAGAAGCAGGCTCCATGCAGAGACCCCGATGTGAGACTCGATCCCAGGACTCCAAGATCACGCTCTGGGTCGAAGGTAGACGCTCAACCACTGAGCCACCCAGGCGTCCCAGGATATAGAAATCTTAAATAAAATTAACCTAGCTGTTATGTAGGCATATTAAACACTCCCATCCAATAGCAGAGAAACGTTTTGAAGTGCATATCGAATATCCACCAAGGTAAGACTACCTGGGCTATAAAAGAAATCTCAAAAAGGTTAAAATTCTGATCACAATAAAATTAAAATCATTAGATATACATCAGGAAAAAAATACTAAAGTATCTCGCAACTTATTCTTGCTAACCTGTTGATCAAAGAAGGTGTCATTAGGGAAAGTAGAAAAAAATTTAACTGAATGTAATGAAAACATATCCCCAAATTCATGGGATATGGCTAAGACAGTGCTTCAAGGAAATTTTTAGTATTAAATATCTGTGTACTAAAGAAGAAAAATTTCAAACAATCACCGCAGTTTCTACATTTAGAAACTAGAAAGAGTAAATTATACATAAAGACAAATAAAAAATTTAACTACAAGAAAAGAAAAATCAAAGATACAAAAACCAGCCAAAACAACATAGACTAATGATGAAACTAAATGGTTCTTCAATTTATTTAGCCCAATGAATCAAAGGTGAGGTGGCAGAGAGCTCTGGGAAAGGCTAAAGTGGAATACAAATTAGCATCAACACAAATAAAAGAGTCATCACTATAGATTCCACATACACTAAAAGGATTAATAAGAGATTCTTCTTAATAACTTTATGTCTACCAATGTGACAACTTAAATGAAAAACACAAACTATTTAAATGGTATAAACTGTCAAAGATTACTTTAAGAAGAAACAGGTCATCTAAACAGTCCTATGTCTACTAGAGAAATTGAATTTGTAGTTAGAAATCTTCCCAGAAACAACACCACAGATCCAGACAATTTCACAGATGAATTCTTAGTTTAAAAAAATTATCATAAATTCTACACTATCTTTCTCAGAAATTTTTAAAAGAGGAAACACTTCCAAACTTAGTTTATGGGCCAAAAAGTACCATGGTAATAAAACCAGAGAAAATATCAGAAAATGAAAACTACAGCCAAATAATTCTCATGAACATAGACACAAAGAACCTTAATAAAATATACAGCAAATCAAATACAGCAGCATGTTAACAATAAGAACAACAACAAAAGAATTGTACATCATGACCAAGTACATTTTATCCCAAGAGTACTGGTGAGCTTACCAATCAAAAAATCAAACAATGTATTTCACCGTATCAACACACTAAAACAACAAAAGCCATTCGATCATCTCAAAAAGTACATAAAAATCATTTGACAAAATCCAAAAGTAGTCTTTATAAAAACTTTCAGCAAACTAGGAATATAAAGGAATATCCACAAACTGATAAAAAGTCATCTATGAAAACCTACAGCTAACATCATACTTAAGGCTGAATGACTGCATGCTTTTCAGAAATAAGCCAAGGATATCCTCCTCTCCAACCACTTCCACTCAGCATTATCCTAGACGTCCAAGCCAATGCAAATTGCCAAGAAAAATAAATATATAAAAGTCATACATATTGGAAAGGCAAAAATAAAACTACATTTATTCACAAACCTCATAATCATTTACACAGAAACTCCTAATAAATTTACTCAAAGCTTCTCAAATTAATAAAAAATTGTATTCGTCTCAGGATTTTAAGATCTGTACACATAAATCTATTGTTTTCTCTATACTAACAAAGAACAATTAGAATCAATTAAAACCAAAACCAGTAAAATAGCATATAACATGAAATATTCAGACAAAAATTCACCTAAACACATGTAAGGTCTGTATACTTAACTACATGGGGTGCCCGAGTGGCTCAGTTGGTGGCTCCACACTCAGCAGGGAGTCTGCTTAAGATTCTCTCTCCCTTTCCCTCTGGCTCTCCCCCTGCTCATTCACACACGCACACAATCTTTCTCTGTGAAATGAGTAAATAAATCTTAAAAAAAAAAAAAAACTATAAAACACTGCTATGTTTGTTTTCTTTTTTTAAAGGGGGGGGGGACCTAAACAGATATAGAAACATACCATATTCAAGGACTGGAAGATGTCAATTCCACTCTATTTTTATACAATCCAAGCCACAACTGTGGCTGTCATTTTGTTAGGAATTTTTTTCTTTTTAGGAATTTAGATATTCTAAAATGTATATGTAAAAAATGGGGCATATAAATAGCCAAAACAATTCTGAACCAGAAGAATAAACTTGAGAGGCCCTAAACTACCAGACTTTGTAACTTACTACAATGCCACATAAATCAAGATAATATGGTATTCCAATTAGAATAAAAACATGCATTAACAGAACATAACATAAAGTCCAATCATAGACCCACACAAATCAAAAGACAAAATCAAGACATGATCAACTGATTGTAGACAAAGGTGTCAAAATAAACAATGGAGAAGGAACAGTATTTACAAATAGTGAGGAACAACTAGATATTCATATACCAATAAATGAAACTTGTTTCTTTATACCATTCATAAACGTAAGAGTTAAACTTCTATAATATCTAGGAAAGAATCTTTTTGACTTCAGATTAGGCAAATATTTTTTAAACAGGCCACAAAAAGACAAACTACATTAAAAAACTGGTAATTTCAACTTTTGTAAACTAATAAATTAAGAAAAGATAAACCACAGCCCCAGAATAAATATTTGCAAATCACATATCTGATTAAAGACTATCTAGAATATAGGGCACCTTGGTGGCTCAGAGGTTGAGTGCCTGCCTTTGGCTCACGTTGAGATCTCGGGGTCCTGGAATCAAGTCCTACATCGGGCTCCCTACATGGAGCCTGCTTCTCCCTCTGCCTATGTCTCTGCCTCTCGGTGTGTCTCTCATGAATAAATAAAAATAAAATCTTAAAAAAAAAAGACTATCCAGAATATGTAATATAAAGAGATCTCACATCTTGATAATAAAAAGACATTGCACTTTTTTTAAACTGGTGCCTGAGTGGCTCAGTCAGTTAAGCATCCAACTCTTGGTTCAGGTCATGAACTCAGGGTCGTGAAATCAAGCTGAGCATGGAGTCGGGCTTGAGATTCTCTGCGTCTCTCCCCCTCTGCCCCTCCACCTGTTCATGCTCCTTCTCTAAAATGAATAAAATATTTTTCAAAATGTCCTATAAGCCCACGAAAAGATGCTTGATGTTATTTGACATTAAGAAAATGCAAAATAAAGCCATAGTAAATTACCACTATACACCCACTAGATTCAAATAAAAAAAGACTGATAATGCCAAATGTTGAAGAGGAAATAAAACAACTGGAACTCCCACATGCCTCTTGTGTGAATGAATACTAAGTAACATAGCCACTTTGAAAAACAATTTGGTAAGTTTTTCATAAGTTTAAACACACATTTACCCATTCATCCTGACAATTCTACTCTTAGATATTTAGGAAAGGAAAAGGAAAACCTAGGTTCACCCACTTTTACTAATACTCTACAAATGGAAAAAACTCTCCTGCTTAATTCTACTTACATCACTTTAGTAATAAATAATCACTATGTAGCTACATAGTGTAGTGTAAACAAAGCACTACACCAGATCTCACTGTTTGCTCCCATATCTTTCCACTGCAGCCAGATAATCTTATACAACATAAATGTCACATATATAGCTTAAAGCCTTTCAACAACTTCCCCCTGCTCTTGTAACAGAATCCAAGCTATTCCAATTAAAATCTGAATAAATCTTCTCATCTGCCTCACAAATTTATCTTATATTGCTCTCTTTGCTCATTACAGGCTTCAATCACTCAGATTTGATCAGCTCCTAGACAGGCCTTGTTTCCACCCCAACTCCTGGGCCTTTTGCTCACTGTTCCCTTGGACTGCCATGCTCTTTCACTGGCTAGTATACCTAAAGTGAGTCTCTGTTATTCTGTATCAAAAAACATTATTCCAGGGACAACTGGGTGGCTCAGTGGTTGAGTGTCTGCCTTTGGCTCAGGGCGTGATCCTGGAGCCCTAGGGTGGAGTCCCACACTGGGCTCCCCACAGGGAGGCTGCTTCTCCTTCTGTCTGTGTCTCTGCCTCTCTGTGTGTCTCTCATGAATAAATAAAATCTTTAAATAAAAAATTATTCCATTCACAACACTAATTACAGTCTGTATTTATGTGTATATTATGTCTCCCATAAAAAAACACACACATCTATAAAAGAGTCCTAGTATTGCTCTTCATTGTATCTCTTAGTGCCTTCCTCAGTGCCTAGTACAACATGTAACTTTCATGCAAGAGGGCCAAGAAATTCAAGTAGCTTAAGAATCAATTACCTAAAAAAATGTGTTTCCCAATAAGATATTAATGCTTAGATTCTTTTTTTTTTTTTAAGATTTTATTTATTTACTCGTGAGAGACACACACAGAGAGAAAGAGGCAGAGACACAGGCAGAGGGAGTAGCAGGCTCCATGCAGGGAGCCTGACATGGGACTCAATCCCAGGTCTCCAGGATCAGGCCCTGGGCTGAAAGTGGCACTAAACCACTGAGCCACCCGGGCGGCCCTAACACTTAGATTCTAATGTAAAGTAGTAATTTCTATTTTGTACAATAAAACTTAAAAATCTCTTCAAAATAATATTTTATTGTGTTTCTGTACATATACACATACAAATACAGACATGGCAGTATCTATCTATAAGAAAACTGCATAGTAAATCACATCAAACTCTAATTTACAAAAGTTATACGCATTTCATTTTTTTTTGCATTTAATTTCTAAATTTTAAATCCTAATTGTAAATAACACTTGAAATCTGAAGACTTTTTTAAGAGCTGTTTACTTTGATACAAAAATATATATTCTAATTATTTCTTCAATTTACTTATAACTGTGTAATGAATGATGATTTTTACATGTATGAATAAAGGATAACCAAAGACTATATAAAAAGAAAAGCATCTATATTCCATGCTCTTATCTAAGTATCAAAATCCAGTCATAAGTATACCTTCACTCTGTGAAAAGACAAAATTTGCACACATATATCTGTTATACATAGTCAAATATTAACTAAGTTCTCTAACAACACATAGAAGAATTTTTATAGTATGAGTCTTACTCATATATATCAAGAAGTTTTGGAATTTAAATTCTAAAATATTTTTACAATTAGAAAAAATAAATATTTTTATAATAGAACTGTTCTTGATCTTCACAAGATCTTTCTTAAACCTGAGCCAATCTTCAAAAAAAAAAACAAAAAACAAAACAAACAAAAAAAAAAACCTGAGCCAATCTCATCTTTCTTAAGGCTTATTTTTTCATGATTTTTGTTTTTTCAGGCCACATGATGAATTAAATAGCATTCATCATATATCCTTTAATGACATTAGTTGTGATATAATGCTTTAGTTCACATAAAAGAAAACTAAATACTAATATTGAAAAAGAGTAAAAAGTAGTTCTATTGGCTTTTAGTATTTGTTCTCTAAGCATTCTTGGGATCAAATACAGAAACCAACATATCTCATGAACAGCTAGAATCATTTATAAAAATAAACATTTTTATTTAAAGATAGATAAGATTTATTTATTTATTTGTTTGTTTGTTTATTTATTTAAGAGAAAGAGAGAGAATAAGAGAGTCAGAGTACGGGCAAAGGGGCAGAGGGAGAGGGACAAGCTGACCCTGTGCTGAGCTCAGAGCCCAATCGCAGGGCTGGATCTCATGACCCTGAGATCATGACCAAAACTGAAACAAAGAGTTAGACACTTAACCAACTGAACCAGATGCTCCTAACATCTACATTTTAAAGTAAATTTTGTGTACATGAGTGCAATGAAGCTTTAGTCTGTGATAGGAAAATACAAACATGTTTCATTATCACTTTGTTATTAATGTCTTAGATGATTAAATTATCTTGGAATTCTAGAACTCCAAATAAAAAAAATTCACTAATTACATGTGCTACTTGGGTTAATTTTATAAAAATAAAATTATTAATGTGTATTAATCCAAATCATGGGTTATTGGTAATCAATTATTACCTAAAATATCCTTAACAGAACAATCTTCTTGAACTGCTCAAGGTTTCACAAGACCTCACCAATCCCATTTCTTTCTTTACAACTTTCTCCCCCATGAAAATAAGATCTATATCTGAATAAAAAATTAAAATAGAAAGTGCAGGAACAAAAAAAAAGTTTTAACTAAACCGTAGAGTTGATTTTTAGCAGTACAGAATGCATATGTGTATTGGAACACATCCCTCAATATTTCAACTTCTTGGAAAAGGGCTATCACCCATTCTGCAATCCATAGTGAATTAAAAGGAAAAAAAAAAATCTATCTCCCTAAAATTAAACCTTTTCCTTAAAAAGGAAACCTAATCTTCCCACCTCATACAAACTTCATACTGCTTTTCTTTTTAAGATTTTATTTATTGTTTCACAAGCAACAGAGAGAGAGAGAGAGAGAGAGAGAGGCAGAGACACAGGCAGAGGGAGAAACAGGCACCATGCAAGGAGCCCGATGTGGGACTCCTCCAGGATCACGCCCTGGCCCGAAGGCAGGCTCTAAACCACTGAGCTACGCAGGGATCCCCGCAAACTTAATACTTTCATATTAACTTAGATTCTTCTGCTTTTTTCTCCATTCCAATTGTCAAGCCCTAGTATTTCTTCCTTACTCTTATATCTCAGTTTCAACCCTTCGTTTTCCCTAACTACTACATCAAGGAGTTTCAAAATCCTACTTTGCCTCCTCACAATATCTTCCTCCTCCAAGTCACCACTGAATACCACTGTCAAATTCATCTTCCTAAAACACCATTTAGATCATAATACTGTTTCTCAATAATCTTCTTACTAAATGAATTTTTACTTGTTATCTGAATCTACTATATGAAATCCTACAATAGCTTCTCACGGAAGTACTCATCAGGCCCAAAAGGAGAAAATGAGAGAGGAGACCTCTGCTGTTAAATCAAAGCTCTGCTAAAACCTCTGAGCAGAAGTACATTAGTTTAGTATTCCAGGTACATCAGTTTATTTCTCTCTGAGCCCATTCCCACATCATTATATATAAAGGAACAGAGGAAAATTATCTAAGATCTTCTGGTTCTGGGATACAAAGTTCTACAATCTTTACTGAGAAGACAGCCATGATGTGTGCAACAGCTGTGGTATCATAAAGCAAGGACAGAACATAGAATCTAAAGATCCAAAGGGGGTAAAATAACATTTAAATTATTGTAAATAAGGCATTGGATAAACTGCCAAAATTACCTAATAAGATAAAAACAAAGGAGAAGATTCACCATTTCAACCAGTTTGAGAAAAATAAAAAAATATGTGACTAGAACAATAAAACATTACCCTCTGATCCCTAGAGTTCACAAAGCTGCTTGAGATGAAAGTAGTTTTATTGGTATTAACAACCAGGACAAGAACTGAACTTTCCAAATGAATGTTTATATCCCAATGAGAAGGCATTTCTACTTTAAAAGGTTTTAATTAAGAAGCAACAAAGAAAAATAAATGAATCAAGCGTTCAACTCAAGAAGTTGGGAAGCCATTTTTAAAAGCAAGCCTGAGATAATTATGGAAAAAGAAATTACAAAGGTTAAAGCAGAATTTCATGGGTTGGAAAACTTAAAAATTGTACATTTGGTTACAAAATCCATAAAGTGATTTACAGGGGGAAAATGAGTAATATGTGCAAAGAGAGAAAAGACTGAAAATTAAGAGTGAGATATAGCAAGTAAGTAGATTTTTCATCTCGTAAAACGTTCAATCTGTACAACTAAATTTACACAGAGAGAGAACTGAATCAAAATGTTTCTCAAAAAAATGTTTCTCAAAATGTAGCTCTCAGTTATGGGCTTATGAAATTTTATATTTACATATTTTCCGATTCTATGACACTTTCTAAAAATAATTTTTTACTTTTATAATCATAGAAAATATAAGACTAAGGAGGGTTTAACAACTCTCAGTATCAGAGGTTATATATAAACACTAGACTATAAACTGCCTGATAGGACCACATTTGTCCTACCGACCAATCCATGAACAACACCTATATAGCATACACTGAAATATCTGAAACTATCTTATATCTCTTAAACAAATATTGAATATAGTTATGATGATATCAGTATACTTAAAAGGAGATTTAAAATAATATGTACATTTTCAGAGTTTTCAAATTTCTAGCCGTATGGCCTATTTGATAGAAGAACTTCTGCCAATTCTTCTACAAAAATAACCACCTATCTCTTAGAGGTACAGAATCAAGAGCAAACCTAATGTCATTCAACTTTCCAACTCCAGTTTCCCTCCATTGTATCCTACGCAGTCCCTTCCTTATAAATCTCTTTCTATAACATGGAAGTTTATCAAGTTCCCAATCAGAAAATAAAATGAAAAATAATTAAAGGAAGGTGACAGATTCCAAGAAGATAATGATTAAAAAGACATTAAACAAGATGAGAAGAAACAATTCACTAGTGCAGGACTAGTGAATAAACCAAAATAACTGTTTATTATTCAATATTATGTAAAAAAATGTTTTTTACTGACCCACAATTGATTACTGCACAAATCTTTGGAGATCCGCTAACTTGGGATCAAATCCTAACTCTGCCACTTACCAAATTCATGACATGCCAGGTAACTTCTCAGTTTAACACAATCTTTCTCACAGAGATGATGGATGATTAAAGAAGCTACTTTACATGAAGTAATCAACAGTTACCAGCTTAGACTAGGTACTCAATAAATGTTAAATTTACCTTATTTTTCCAATATAATATGGACTGCAAAAAGAAAATAATAAAATAGAGAATACTTACTAGCTCAGAAAGGAATAACATACATGACTTTAACTTCATCAGCACTATCAAGGGTCTGAATGAAAAGTGTTTAATATTACAAATACCAGGAGAATATTAATTTAGAAAACAAAAGATAGTAAAAAAAATCAAAGTAATCTGTTTGGGTTTTTAAAAAAAATTTTAGTAGGGGAGGGGCAGAGAGAGAGGGAGAAAGAGAATCTTAAGCAGGTTCCACACTCAGTACAGAGCCCTAAGTGGGGCTCGATCTCCAAACTCTGAGATAGTAACGTCAGCCAAAATCAAGAGCTGGATGCTCAACCAACTGAGCCATCCAGGTGTTCCGTGTTTGTTTTTAGAAAACACAAACACACATTACATACACAGGCATAAAAATTAGTAATTTTCCTTATAAGTACAATGATATAACCATGAGGAATTAAGCTCAAGTAAAACATCACTCAGCCTAAAATGAAAAATTCTTGAAATGAAGATATATATACCTAAGCTCAGCTTCTGTAAGTATCTCTTAGAAATTCCTAGAAGTATTTAGTCTGTAGTTCACACAGGGAATTCTCAGTGGCCAATAAACTTTCTTAATATACAGCTTAAACTATGTATAGAAATCATTATCAAAGTTTTGCTAAAAACAAAGTTTGCATTTTATGTCACATTTACATCAACTAATATATACTTACATATAATTCAGTTTAATATTACATCAGTATCAAAGAGTCAATTTTACTTTTGAAAAATAAGTCACAGCAAATAACAGCAATAACCTATATGGTATTCGGGGTGTTGTAGTCAACACTTATTCATACTGAAGCAGATCATATAATGCCACCCAAAAATATGCCACTTTGGCATAAGAATTATTTTAACCTAAAGGCAATTAAGAAGCAAAAGTCAGAGGAAGAATATTCTGTCCTCCTGTAATCTGTCTATAAAAGCAAGATATAAATTTATCTTTGTGAAACGGGCATAAATATCCCACCTTTCCTGTGCTGAGAAGAGCAACTCTTCTCACTGGAGATGGAAAGCCCACACCAAAATGAGTCTGCATAAACAAACTTTACCAAAATAACCCTTATCTTCCATTAGCTCTCCCATGTATTTCCTAATCACTTCCCCACAATGCATGGTCTCTTGGATCCCAAAACCTCTTTTCTTTCCTTTGTCAAGAAGGGTAATAACCCCTCTTTGAGTTTCACTTCATTTCTGTGAACCATGCATGTTAAAAATACCAATAAATTTTGTATTTATTTTCTCCTGTTAATCTCTTTTGTCAGTTAATTTTTCACAAACCCCAAACTGCTGAACCTTAGAGAGTAGAGGGAAAATGTTTCCTTTCAAACAGTATCATAAATAAAAACTTTAAAGATGGATCTAAACTCTTCCAATTTATACATAAAAAAGTGACATTATCTCAGTGCTCCTCTTTGATCCTACACTTCCCAAGTCTATTTACTTTCCTATATGATTATTTTATAGCTTCCCTTCTCTGCTTAAATTTCTAAGACCTGCCCCATCCTTACTCTAGTGATGGCTAGCTTCCTTTGCACTAACAAAATAAAAGCATTTAGAAAATGACTTTGTCATCCTTTATCACATCAACTCTCAGGTATACCCATATAATCTCCCTTCTCATCTCTCTTATGGATGAACTATCCAGACTCCTATATAAAGCCAACTGCAAGAGTGCTAATAATACTATCTCTAGACTTCCATCTTCATGCTGGCTCCATGACTTCTCTTAGGAATATTACATATACCTTAAAAATGCCCTCCAAGGTCAGGATGGGAAAGACATGTTCTGGTCTTCCATGAATCTATCAGAGATAGTATATAGTTTTTCCCCTTCCTGACTCACAGGTGATACCACAAGATCTAATTAAAGGTTAGCTCTCAACTAACCCTTCAATTCACTATAATGCTGTGTATCCTCTCACTCTATAAAATCTGTGAACTAAGGTCCAGACTTTGTGGAGAGTAACTATGCAGCTACCACGGATTGCCATCCACCTCATTACCTCGTCAGTAAATTACCCGAATAAAACTCTCTGTAAATGGTATGGAGTTGCCTGCTTCATTTTTCTGGTCTCAAAGGGCCATCTTAGTTTTGGGGAATACTTAACTGTTCCTCCCCCACCTTTTTAACAGCCAATGCTTCCAGTTGTTCTCTCTATATTCCACGCCCATTCCCTTTCTCAAGTAAATAGCTCCTAAGAATTGTTACTTACATCTGTATCACCTCTTTCATCAAGGACTGGATCATTCATTCCCTCTACTGGATCAGTCTCATCAGCATGCAAATCCACTAAAACCTAACCCCTCTTAAAAAAAAAAAAAAAAATCATTGTCTCCACCTCATCCTTCAAGTCACCAGAATATTTCTCCACTTTTCTTTATTGAATCCTCCTCATTCCTAGAACTTAAAAAGTTGAACTGCCCTTGGTCCTAGTTCTCGTATCTCTTCTCTGTCCATGCTCATTCCTAGATAAATTAATTCAATCTCATGGCTTTTAATACCAACTAGATACTACTGACTCACAAATGTATATCTTTAGCTCGACTATTTGCAGCCTCATATATCCAAATAATTCCTTGTCATCTTCTCTTATATGGATAATAGACATCTAAAGTTTAATAGAGTCAAGAACATATTTCTGATCTTCTCCCCATCCCACCTCATATTACATCCTCTAGCAAACTTCCCAGTCTCAGTGAGAACTCTCCATCCTTCCAGTTAGCCAGTCCAAAAGTTTCACTCATCCTTGACTCCTCTTTTTTTTATATGCCCAATTCCAAATAGCTAGCAAATCCAGTTAGCTCTTTCTTCAAAAGACATCTAGAATCTAATCAATTCTTACCACTTGTACTGTTACCACCATAATCTATGTACATAACTTATCGTACATAAACGATATCTATCTCTTGTCTGGGATACTGAATCTCCTCACTGGTTTCTCCCATCTACCCTCACCACCCAAGGTTTATTCTCAATACCTATTTTAACAGAATCAATGTGAGTGTTAGGCAGACAATGTCTCTCTTCTGTTCAAAACATTCCAATGGCTTCCCAACTCAGTTCCAATAAAATCTAAACCTTTACAGCACTTTATATAACCTGCCCCATCCTTCACTTCTCGATCTCATCTTCACTCTGCTTCAGGCACAATCTTATTTTGACACCCTCCATTCATTTGTGCCTACTTGCTGTTCCCTCTGCCTATCATGGTCTTCCCCTGGTATCCACTTGGTTCTCTCCCCTCAAGTCTCTCTTTTGATGTCTTATCAAAGAAGCCTTCCCTAAACTACTTTACTTAAGGCAACTAACACTCCAGAAATCTACCCTTATCCATATTATTTTTCTCCATAGAAAATTTCACCATCTGACATACTCTGTGTTTCAGGTATGTATTTCCTACTGCCTCTCCTTTGACTGCCACCTCCATGACAGCTGAGACTTTTACCTGCTTTGTATGTTTTCTATGACCTCTAGTACCTGGTATATATTTGACATTCAATAAATACCAGTTGAATAAATGAATTTAGTCCTTCAGCAAAATGTATAGAGCCCAATCCCACTGTGCTCCCAAGCAGAACTTTAAAAGGTAGACAAAACATAAAAACAATATTTGAAGATATCAGAGAACAGCCAAGACAATGAGGAATTACAAAGCCAGATCCAGAGAGGAAGAAAGTTCACAGAAATAAGCCCAGCCCAAAATTAGAGGCATTTTTCCCTTCGAGGCAAACGCTCACTGCAAAAGCAACAGCCGAAAGGCTGAGAACCTGAACATAAATTATAATATATCCATGTTAAAACTATGGTTTAGAGACTTACAAGGAAAGAACTCTTTCAAACACCCCAAGCTTTTTGCTACCCTGAAGAGCTACTCCCCAGGAGTAAGTGTGGGAGAAAAAAAAATATCCCAACATGCTAAATGAAAGAAGCCAGTCACAAAAAGCTACACATTGTATGAATATTTAGAATATAAGAAATGAATAGGGACAAATGGTAAATTAGTAGTTGCCAGAGAATGGAAGACTCGGGGATTCGGAGGTACAAGAGGCTCTTTGCAGGATGATGAAAATATTCTGGAAGTAGACAGTGCTAATGGCTACACAATATTACAAATTTACTAAAAACCACTGAATTATACCCTTTAAAATGGCTATGATGGTGAATTATATGTAATGCTAGTTTTATATCAATTAAAAAAGAAACAAACAAATCCTTACAGAGACCAAGTAGCAGTTCAAACCATCTCTCAATTTCTGATCGGATTCTGGCAATCTTAGACTGCTAGGGTCTCAAGCCTAGGTGCCACCATGAACCAAAAGTTATCACCTTTGGAGGAAGATAACAGCGACCAAAGCCTCAAATTAGCTCTACAACTTCTGATGTACTTTACTCAAGTCTCAATCAAAGATAGCCAGTCATACTAGGAAAATATAAGAAGGGAATGAAAGCCAAAGAAAGGAAAAGACTTATTAGGTAACTAGCTAATGAAGTGAACACAGACATAAAGAGAAAATGGAGTTATCAGGCACAAAATTTTAATTAATCATAACTAGTATGTTCCAGGAATTAAAAAACAAGACTGAGGATTGCAGCAGCTAATAGGAAACCCTAAGAGTATAAAATATACTTTCAAGAACTGAAAAATAACTAAATTTAAAAATTCAGTGCTGAGTTTGACAGCAAATTACATACAACTGGAAAAAGAATTAGTGAACTAGAAGATGTATCAAAAGACTCAGACATATGCAAATAGTAAAGTAAGGGAGAAAAGAAAGGGGAGGAAATGATGTCGAATACAATGAATAGGTCTATCATATGCCTAAGCAGACCTCCAGAAGCATAGCAAGAAGAAATGAAGCACTATTTGAACATATAATGGTAAAGAAATTTTCAAAGCTATTTAAAGAAATTAAGCTTGAAGACTGTAACCAGGAGATTTTCAACAAAGAAAATATACTAAAATGTATTTTTTAGGCAGAAAATAATTCCAGATGGACCTTTAATTAATCAAAAATGTATAATATCCAGGGTACTCACTATAAGAATAGCAAAAGAATATATTTCTAAAAGTTAGTAAGAGAGGGATGTTGAATACTTATGAAAAATATTTAAATCCAAAATAAGTCAAGAAAGGTGAGAAAAACACACTGAACAGACAAGACAAATATGGTATATTTAAGTCCAAACACATCAATATTACATGTAAAGAAATTAAACACTCTAATTTTAAAAACAAGGATTGTCAAAATGGATATATTTTTAAGACAAAAAAACCTCAACTGGCAGCCTACAAGAAATGAAGAAATACACCTTATATATGAGGATCCAGTACAGAATGAAACCTGTGGGGGATTTGAAATGGTGCCCATCTTAAAGGAGTTTAATATGTGATAGCAAGGGTAGCCTGGGTGGCTCAGCAGTTTGGTGCTGCCTTCGGTCCAGGGTGTGATCCTGGAGACCCAGGATCGAGTCCCACGTCAGGCTCCCTGCATGGAGTCTGCTTCTCCCTCTGCCTGTGTCTCTGCCTCTCTCTCCCATGAATAAATAAATAAAATATTTTTAAAAAATATGTGATAGCAAAATAACTCATAAACACAAAATGATGAAAAGCCTAAGGCAATTATGTACATATATCCTAAGAGGTATAAACTTTTTCCCATCCCTGTCTTTTGCCCGGCTAGCTTACTCTCTCATCCTCCAGTTCTCATCATGTTACTTCCTCCAAAAGCTTTCCCGACTCCCTAATCAGATTAACTGGATAAAATGCTCCTGTTAGGTTATTCCATACAAACTGTGCTGCTTCATCATAACCGTTATTACAGTATATAGTAATTAACTGTTTTATTGTTTCCTCCACTAACAAACAAATCCTGTAAGATCAAAAATCCAGTCTCTACTGGGTCCAAAACTATGAAAGGTCTGTGATTTTCCCCTACTCTCAAGCTAACAAATTAGCCTATTTCATAAATTCTGGCAAAAGACAGGTGGTTCCCAGGTCACAGACAAAGATTTTATCATTCAAGCACAATAGGCTGTATAAGCTTCCTGCTTGTATTGGTTCCTTCTGTCCTCCAAAGTCCACAGGGCTGATGCAGGGGCAAGCCCAAGTGGATAGGGCACACACAGAAACTCTCATCTTTTAAAAAGGCTGTAGCAAGCCTGAACAATTTATGCTTTAGATGGAAATACCTTAATTATCATGGCAAAGAAATAAGTCTGTTCTGTGCTCTAAATATCTCTCTCAAGACTATTTACTATACAAAAATCCTTGAGAAGATACTCTAGAACAAACCCTGATTAAAGAATTAAAAAAAAAAGTCCCAAAATAGAGTTCACCATTTTACCTGTAACAGCACAGCGCCTCGCACACAGATAATAATCAACACAGATAATAATCAACATTAGCAGAATGCATGGTATATAATAAATGAAGTAATGGAAAACTGGGAAAGACAATAAGTGTTATGATAAAACATTCAATCATTTTTAATTCTCTTAAGCTTATTTAAAATAAAAATAATAGCTCTATTTTGATTCTATCATGTACATAACTGCATTGCATCTACTTTGCAAATTCACATACTTTGTTCTATTACTCTCTTTTTATGAGAAACTTCTAAGGTCTAGGTAAACACTATATTCTAACTTCTATTTGGATCTTCAATTAGCTAGGTCCTTTATCATGTCATGCGCCCACTGGAAATACCATGACTGTTTTATTCAATGGTAGATTTGCTGAAATAAATAAGCTACTGTGTAGATCAAATAAGTGCACTAGTATTTTCTATAGAGGCAAAATATGGAGATATCCCTAACCTACAAGAATTGCTTCCCAAATGGCACAAGATGGCCTTAAAGGACATTAACAAAACAAGTAACTCTTCAAAAGTAACAAGCCTCAATAACAAAGCTTGTGTCAGGGATAGTGACATATGCCAAACTAACTGTCCATTGTTGAGTTTTTTCCTTTAATTTCCTTTCTCATCACAGCAAACTATTTCAAACATTCTGCAATTCACAGAAGATTTGGACACAGTCTTTTGATCTAGATTACAAGATAAAGCAACCTACTAGCTCTAAATCAGACCAAAATTCAAGTTAAGGAATAAAATGTACATGGATGAAAATTTCATGGTGTAACCATAAGGGAACATACAAACAATCACATACTTGGTGGAATTAAAATCACTTACATTCTTTCCACATGAATAAATGAAAATGTAATCAGTTAGTGACCACCTTTATCCTTTTTATCTTAAAGTCATATTTGTATATTTTTAATAAAGTTAGGCAGTGTTTTGGGGGGGGGTGAAAGAGGAGGAATGAGGAGGACTGCTAATTATCTGGTTTATTTGCTATCCTCTTACCATTCAGAATATCTTAAAAAAGCATATACAGAATTTTATTTTATTTCTCACATTACAATCTCAGTCATGGAGGGACACCTGGGTGGCTCAGTGGTTGAGCGCCTGTCTGCCTTTGGCTCAGGTCATGATCCTGGGGTCCCTGGATCAAGTCTCGCATCAGGGAGCCTGCTTCTTTCTCTATGTCTCTGCTTCTCTCTCTCTCTCTGTGTGTCTCTCATGAATAAATAAAATCTTTAAAACAACAACAAAAAAACTCCACAACAATCTCAGTGATGTAGTTATATACGTACACAGACACACTCAGAGTCCTGTCACTTACTTTGATCACTAATATATCAATTTTTTTCCTATCATCTATGGGGCTTTTTTATTGTTGAAATAAATTTCTAGGCCCAAGATGAAATAAATTTCTAGTGGTGCCTGGGTGGCTTAGCCAGTTAATTAAGCATCTGCCTTCAGCTCAGGTCATGATCTGAGGGTCCAGGCATAAGCTCCAAGTCAGGCTCCCTGAGGGGAGGCTGCTTCTGCTTCTCCCTTTCCCTCAAGCTCTCCCAATTCCTTGTGATTTCTCTCTCTCTCTTTCTCAAATAAAAGCAATCTTTGAAAGAAAGAAAAAAATCATAAACTTATTTCTAGGCATTACTGCCCAGAACACCACTTCAGCAAATTGGAACTTTTGTGTTTGTGTAAATGCTACTCTTGACCAGAAATGCAATATATCCAGTCAGCCCATCCCCAAATGCCAAGCCAATTCTGGACTCTACATTAATTTCTTTGTTCCTTAATTTTTCAAAATAAAGTCAGACATGCAACCCGAGCCAATCATGCCGTTTCCAAAACACAGCTATTAATACTCTATAAAAATCCCTCTTAACCCAAAATTCCTCAGGAAAAGTGCTCCACTGTTTATGAGGTACTTTACTCCCCCAATCCCTGGATTGTTTTCCTTTGAATAAAGGATTTCAAATTCATTACTAAATTATTTTAGTTTAACTGTCATTTGACAGTACTTATCCAGGGTTTTCTGTGAATCATTCTTCTCCTTGCTGTTTTTGGATTAAGTTTGCATTATTACTATTTCTCTTCTTTGGAATTCATGAGTTGTTTTTGTTGGCTTCTAACACATTCAATGTTCATTTATGTTCCATGTGCACTTAAAAAGAAGATATGGTCCACTAATGCCAGGTTTAGAGTTTGAAAAGAATAGGATCCATTCTTGATCATAATTTAAGGTACTCAATATACTTGCTAAATTTCATGAATATGACCTGTCTTGGATGGAGAAGGAAGTGTTAAAATCTCCAATTATTTATGCGTCTGTCCCTGTCCTTGAAAGCACTACAGGTTCTGCTTTCTGAGAGCTAACCTGATGTGATATTGTGATTTATAATAAGAAATACATATATATTTATGCTTCGTTCCAATTCTTGGCATAGAGCTCCTCAAACTCTTAGAATTTCCTAACAGAAGAGAATATTTAAGGTATCTTTTGTCATGTTAATGAGGGGACTTGAGGAAGCCTCTAGAAACCTAATCTTGGGGACTAGCTGCCAGGAGAACCAATTTTGGGATTAGAGGGGATTAGGGCTCTTCAGTCTAGACCTCCCAACCCTTCAACACATCTCAGGGGAGAGAAGAAGGGCTAGAGACGGAGTTCCCACAGGGAGCCTGCTTCTCTCTCTGCCTCTCTCTCATGAATAAATAAATAAAATCTTTAAGAAAAAGGAAAAGAAAAAAAGTATGACTATGTAATGAAGCATCCATAACACCCCAAAAGGATGCGGTTCACAGAACTTCAACATACCCAGAGATTCAGGGACAGTGGCACACTTAGAGACCAAAGAAGCTCCATGTCCCTTTTCCCACACCTTACCCTATGTATCTCTTCCATTTGATCATTTCTGAGTTATATTGTTTTATAATAAACTGGTAATCTAGCAAGTAAACTGTTTCTCTGAGTTCTGTGAGCCACTCTAGCAAATTAATTGAACCCAAGAAAGGGGTCTTTAGAGCCTCCAACCTATAGATAGCTAATGAGACGCACAACTGACAACCTGGACTTAACAACTGGCATCTGCAGGTAAGGAGCAGGCAGTCTTATAGGACTGAGTCTTTAACCTGTGGGATCTGACACTATCTCCACATACATAATGTCCAAATTGAGTCAACTGCTTTGTGGTATAGGGAAAAACACACATCTGAATTGGTGTCAGAATTCTAGTTGGTGGCAGAGAAATGAGAGTTGATAGAATAGGCCTGGCTCACAGAAACCTGTAGTTTGGGAAAGTAAAGGATGAAAGAGTGAGGGATTAAGAACCTTTGATTCTTGGGTGGCCATACGGTCACTCATGGTATGGAGCAGCAGCTATGCTGTGCTCTGATGCTAAAGGAAAAAATTAACAAAGGAATTTACAGATGAATCCAACTCCATGGAAGGTGGTTCACTGGATGCATAAAGAAATGCAAACTAATAAGAAAAACACAAATACTCAATCTCTTGGTTGTTATCTGTAATAGCAAAAAACAAAACAAAACAAAAAAACAAAAAACATTAAAAGTGCTGAGACAGACTTGATGATAGACCAAGTTCAAATTTTAGTCAGTCTGGGCTTAAGCCACCAGCCTCAAATCCACTCCCCAAAGGAAAAATTATGCAGAAACAACAGAGAGTACCTCTAAGATCTCTGGTCACCAAAAAGCTAGTCCACATGGAGGGAAGACAAAATGAGGAAAGTTCTAAAAATAGTGTGAGGTGGTATCATCAGGATCCTGAAGAACCTTATTAAAACAGATTATGAGAATGACTAATTTAGGAGTGTCTAGTTTGAATGATAAACAGAGTAGTAGAGCATATCTGGGCTGATATAGGACCAACAGCTCACTATCAGTAATCCAGACACACACAGGAAGTTATTCTTGAGGGAACAGCCAGCATGTTAGACTAGATAAAAGCTACTATAAAGGTCTGTTTACTCTCAGAAAGGGGACAGCCTACCACGTCGCATAAATGCCAAGTGGGATACCCCAGATGAAGCAGCTGATATGCTTCACATATAAAGCATACTAGACTGGCTTTATGCTGACCAGGATACTCATTGCTGAATATACCCATTACCCAGGTCATGGAAATGTGATTGAGGCCACCTCATATAACTGATTTCTGCAAAAGTGAAAAACAGTTCTAGAAGCTTTATTAATTTGGTGACTCAGCTTTCCTTATGTGTTTTACAGATGCTAATCAAAATATTAGGTTAATTAGAGAATGAGAAGAGGCTGAAGGAAGAGTCAAGGGACTTTTCCCAACCAAGGCGGAAATTTTTAAACAGGTATTAAAAATATGAATAAAGCAAATAATAAAGCAGAGGGGTCTCTTTTCCCCTAGGACGGACTCAGAAACTGTGTGAAAGGTGCTGGATTCTACTGTCCCTTGGACAGTGCCATATTAACAGTTCTTGACTGATCAACAAAGAGCTGCTTGATTCGTGGACAGCAATTCCAAGGTGAATGGACAATATGCTGTTTGGAAGATCATCACTGTGAGTGAAGAAAAGGTAAAAATAGAGCAGTTTGGTAAACTGAATTGCATTTTTTCCTAGCAGTGATGGAAGAACTGAGCATTGGTAAAACCTTCTATTTTCGGATATTTACTGACCGATCTGCAATGGCCAATAGCCTGCCCCAGTGGTCAGGCTGGAGGGCAGTGGAAACATGGCATATACCAGGGATATTCACATTGGACGTGGCCCTATAGAAATCACTATCGGAATATCAGGGATGCATTAGAGTAGAACAAACTGAAGGCCATTAGAAGAATTCTCTTCCAGATTCAGAAGGTGACAGGAATTGATAAGCAGATATCACTATGTGCTCACTTAGTTAGGTTGGCCATCTGGGCCCATGAAATAAGGAGACATGGGGGCACTACAGCAATGAGAGATGGGCTGAATCTAAACATGTTACTCTTGAATCCTCTGAGGCATAAAATGACAATAAAAACTGTTCTGCTGGCCAAAGAGAGAGAGAGAGACTACAGATGGCTATGTGGCAGATTCCCCAGTGGAAAGGCCCTAATCACAGCTGGCAAATCAGAGTGATGTTAACAGTACTGGAGGCTACAAATGCGGGTCTTTACAGGAATAGACACTGCCTCTGGACTGGGCTACCCACTGATAGATGCAAATGCTCAGAGTGCTATAAAAGAATCAGGACAGATGATATGCACCAATTTGCACAGCTGATGGTAATTTCTTCAGACCAAGGAATACACACTTTACAGCCCCTTAACATCCAACAATGGACAGAGAGGTATCCTCATCAGAGTAATAGTTTGATGGAGAATTGGAATGCACAATTAAAACACTGGTTGTCTAAAACAGAGGTAAACAAAGGTAGGAAGGGCAAGCTTACACATCTTCACAAGTGTGTACTCATATTCAAGATATATATATATATCTTATTCGATATATATATATCTTATTCAAGATATATATATATATCTTATAATCATGTAAAATTCTTACAAAAAGCTTCTATATATTAAATGCTTAGTAAAATGTATGCTGTTATTTTTTTTTCTAGCCAAATCTGATATTATCAAGTATATCTATCCTTCCCCACCAAACAGGACCAGAAACATAGCTTACAATTTTGTTCTCTTCTACACTGCTTCCTCTCCCAACTCCTGTGTAACTTTTTCAATTCTATTTAGATTTAAAAACAAGTTTTAGAGCTTTCTTTTGTGCATCATTACATCCTGTGTCCCACTATTTTATCTTGATTCACTGCTCTTCTTGCTAGAATACATCATTGGTAGTTCTTTCAGCAATGATCAACAGACAGGGTAGTAGTTTCTGAGTCCCTGTATGCCTGAAATTGTCTTTATCTCTATCTTATTCTAAAATGTTAATCTGTCTGGATAAGACATTGGTACATTCAAAGTCATTTTTCCTTAGTCATTTTATTAGTGTACAGTCTGATGTTACTGATAAAGAAATATACTGTCCATCTGATTCTTAGTTCCCTGCAGATATCTTAGTATTTTAAATACGTGTGTGTGTGTGTGTGTGTGTGTATATATATATATATATATATATAGAGAGAGAGAGAGAGAGAGAGAGGGAGAGACAAAAAGAAGATAAACACAGACATATCCCTGATTAGCAATGATTGTAAACACCATGCTGAGTCTGAACTTTGAGATGGACTTCCTGAGTTAAAATCTAGATGAAACTAAACTAGATGAAACTAAACTAGTTATACTCTAGATGAAACTGAAACTAAACTGGATGTATAACCATAGGCAAGTCACTGAAATATACATCTGCTCAGCTTCTACATATGTAAAGTCTGGATAATAATAACATCTATATCATAGTATTGTCCTGAGGTTTAAGAAAGATAGTCAAATGAATAAATTCAAACCCATGATGTTGAGTCCAAAACAAAACAAAACAACAAAAAAACTTTTTCTGAAAATCACGTATAGGCTTCCATTTTATAAAGCTTATTTTTAAAAATCATAACTGAGCAACAATCAGCTAATGTACACAAGTACATGTTTTTAAAACTATATGAAAGGGAAGAGGATGAGGATGACAAATTAGTTATTCTGAGGAAAATGAGGAAAATGGGACTGGGAAGTAACATACACAGAGCATCAACAATACTGGTATTATTCTAGATCAGCAAGTTGGGAGTGTGACTCATGAGTATTATTTTATTTTTGAGAATGGGGACTGGATGAGAAATAGAAGATAATTGCCAAATGCATAAAATCTGAATTTATCTTACTGAAGCACACCTGATCACCAGTCTTCACATACACTGGAAAAAGTCTGAGAGCATACACACCAAAATTAAAACCATTAAAAAATTATTGGGAGACACCAAGAAGCCAGACAATATTTAAAAACACGAGTTTCTAGTGCTTGCTTCAGCAGCACATATAATAAAAATACGGGCTTCTAATAAACCAATCAAGATGATTATGGAATTTCCTCCACAGCATGGCTAGGCTTACACTTAAGATATAGAACATATATATGTGTGTGTCTTACGGGATTATTAAAAATTAAGAGGGCCAAGATCAAATAAGCCAAAGACTCTCACATATGTGCATAACTGTAACAATATTCAATGGGATAAGGTAAAAAGAAGAATGAAGTAAAGAGATTTTAAAAACCATTATCAAGGCAAAAGTTAGGTTATAAGAAATGATAAAATAAAAAATACACTGACATCAAAATAAATTATAACATTCAAGATTTCTAAAACAACAGCTCTGGTGATTCTGTTTGATGTCTACCTAGCCAGTTGCAAAAGTGGCATGAAAATGTAAATCACTCGAACAGGAATGAACTGAGAGAGGCTTGCTCTACAGGAAACTTTTACCGTGAGGTGAAATTATCCATGATGCTTAGAAGACTGGCTACAAAGGAAAATGGTGAGCCAAGTGACAAAAGTCCTTAAAGAATATTCTATAAGGTAACAGATAATGGTAAAAGGATGATTTCAAAGTAGAAAGGGACTGTTGGAAAAAGGTAACTTTAAAAAAGTGATCTAGAAGCAAAATACCTGGAGAACATCAGATGCTTTGCTCATCTTGGGCCACACTGAACTTGGAAAAAAGAAAAAGCACTTAGATTTCATAAGGAGGTAAAAGTACTGGAGGGGAAGGGTGAGAATACAAAGAAACTTTTTTATGGAAAAAGACCCCATGAGAGAGAACAGGACAAAGAAGAAGTTATGGTTTCTCACATCTCTAAGCTTTTGCACATGCTTGAAATGCCCTTTTTAATCCCCTTGATCTGGGTAACAGGATTCAGCTCAGGAATTATTTCTTAAGGAAAATATTTTTCTAACCCATCCCCCCTCCCCAACTCAGTGCCATCTCCTAAGCATGTGTATATATCTTGTGCCTATCTATATGAAAGCATTTATCCATGTATAATTGCTATTTTTCATTTTCTGTCTATAACTAGATTAATGTGATCTAGGTAAAGGCCAAGTATTTAATTGCCATTTCCCATCATAGTGCCTGGCCAATAAGCATGCAATAACTGGTGACCATATGCTGAATCACTGCACTATAGCAAGCTGACAGGAGAGAAAACTTGTTTGAAGAGGTTGTATGTTGAGACCCTGAGAGTCCTGCCCATGGAAGAATGACATGTAGAACTGCAAGAAGTAAGAATATATTGGCTTAGAATTAACCTCCAGGTATCTAGTGTTACCAGTAGAATGGCATTTCTGTCAAACTGAATACAACTCATTTTTTTAAAAGATTTTAATTATTTATTCATGAGAAACACACACACAGAGAGAGAGAGAGAGAGAGAGAGGCAGAGACACAGGCAGAGGGAGAAGCAGGCCCTATGCAGGAAGCCTGATGCAGGGCTCGATTCCAGGACTCCAGGATCACGCACTGGGCCGAAGGCAGGCACGAAACCACTGAGCCACCCAAGGATCCCCTACAACTCATTTTAATTATTAAGTATATTTTAATTCTCAAATCTGAATGCACATTTTAAAAAGCTGCTTAATAAAAAGTAAAACCAAAAAACTGTAATAATAAAACTAATAAAAATATCAAAAGTATTAGTTAAAATGTTATTTTACTATTAAAGTATCAATTAAAATTGCTAAAGCAGTAAACTTAATTTCTATGCCCACTTTTTATATAGCTTTGTCAAACCTGAGTCAGTGAAGGAACACAAACAATGGGTTAAATAACTTTCGTTAAGCAAAAATATTTTAAAATATTATTCTTACAAAGAAATTATTAAAGAATAAACGCGTGACTAAATTTTACCTCAGTTTTATTTAATTTTTGTCAGAATAAGCATTTACAATATTTGTCTAATATCACACTGAGGTAAGAGATGTGTTTTTAGTTACACGATTTTATCAAGTCTATACTGAAAAATATCTGATAAGCATGAAACTAGAGATGCGTCTACAAAACAGAAATAAAAGTAAGCCAAATGGCACTCTGCAAAAGGTACCATGATGTATCTCATTGGTTTCATTATAATAATGTCAGATGGAGTTGGCACTAAGCAGGAAAATCAAAATCTGTAAGAACACCAGAAAACCATTTTGTCGGTACTTAACCTGTTAGTAAGACATACAAGCAACAGATAGTAAAAACTGATTGATATGCTGCCAGAAATTACAACAATGAATGCAACTTTGAATAACAGCTTCATAGTACTCAGTCTCAAAAGTGAGAACCTTAAAAAGTAAAAACATTTTTTATAACAGCTTCAGTAATATTTGATTGTGAAAAGGTTGGTACAAATACAAAGAATAACTACTTTCAGTTTTTCAGGCAATGGATATCAGGCAAAAGAATATGATAACTCTGCGTGATACCATGTCTGTAACTCATAAATTATTTACATTAAAATAACTATGTGCAACAGTTTTTGTTATATTAGCTTACTGGTCTGTAAAGCAAAATAGTTACCATTTGGGGAATAATAATAAGGAAGAAAGTTCATATCGATGTGCAAAGGAATCAGAGTATCAGCATTTTAGACTTCAAAAGTGTTTTTACCATCTTGTCCAATGCTCCCTTCATGGAAACCTTAGGCCTTTATAGAGTCAAATGGGCAACACTCAATCTATGCTCAATACTTCAAAAAGTCTAACATACTATGTACCCTAGAATTAAAAGTATCTTAGATAACCTAAACATCATCTTCCTTTGTTCTTCCCTGAGTATAGATTAAGACAGTATTGTTAAACTATTTATCCCCTATTAATCAATGTAATATTTATTTATTAAAAGTAATTTAGGGATCCCTGGGTGGCGCAGCGGTTTAGCGCCTGCCTTTGGTCCAGGGCGTGATCCTGGAGACCCGGGATCAAATCCCACATCAGGCTCGCGGTGCATGGAGCCTGCTTCTCCCTCTGCCTGTGTCTCTGCCTCTCTCTCTCTCTCTCTCTGTGACTATCATAAATAAATAAAAATTAAAAAAAATTAAAAAATAAATAAATAAATAAATAAATAAAAAATAAAAGTAATTTAGTAGAAGTTGGGAAAGAAGAGAGACTTAAAAAAAAAAAGGGATCCTTCATGATTAAAAAAAAGAGTAATAAAGAAACCCTACAACTAAAACTGACAACTAAGGTAACTGACAGGCAGAACATACAGGTTTCCTTATTTGCAGTCCAATAGTCTTGCTTCCGCAGCACTTTGAATAGTAATATAAATAATGATATTAACAAATACTAAAGTGTTTACAATGATTAATATAGAGTGATGAGGTTACTGTTAATTTTTAATTTCTTCTTCACAGATATTTTCAAAATGATCTTCAATAAACATATATATATGTAAACATTTATAACCAGAAAACACATCTACACATTCTTACATACACTTAAGACTAACCTTTTCTAAAACCAAATCTGTTAATTCTACAAATCATACAAACTCAAGAGGCACTTAAGTAGCTTAGTTGGTTAAGCACTGGCCTTTGGCTCAGGTTGTGATCCCACCCCCCACTTGTGCTCACTCTTGCTCTCTCACTCTCCCTCAACTAAATAAAATCTTAAAAAAAAAAAAAAAAAAGACACACAAATCATACAAATTCAAAAGCATGATTTTCCCATGTGCCCCTATTACTCCATTCTCATAACCTTTGGATATGTTTCCTCCTTTATAAAATAAGGACAATAGCAGGTTCTCACTTTTATGCTTCATTAATTATTACCTTGACAACTCAAAAGAACAATTGCAAAAGTAAGTCTGGATCACTTCTAAAACAAAGCTGAGTTACACTAGAATACAAATTCCAAAATGGTCAAGATTACATAGATATATAACTTTTAAAAGGCTCAACTCTTCTACCTACCATTAGCATTCATTCAACATTTAACCCTAATTTTGCTAAAAGTTCAATAAAATGTGGCAAGCTAATTACCATGGGATGAAAACGAAAGTACAATAAATAATAAAACCATACCAATTTTTAATTTTATGCAACTTTATACTTATGTCATATCGATTCATCTATTCAAAAATGTTTCTCCAAGTAGCAAGGGGTCTTTTTAGATTTTATAGCAATAATCATACTTTGTGAAGTATGAGGTTGAACTTATTAAGATTCAATATACTGTTATATAGCTGAAAGCACTAGATTAGAAGAGAAGTAAGCATAAGACCTAGATCACAATTCAAAAATCATCTCAAATTGAAAATATGATCTTGGGCAAGTCACTTAATTTATCTAAGGTTAAATCTCTGCTTTTCCAAACCCCAAGAGCCTCAAGTAACAAAGGGTCAGCTTCCAGCCTAGCAAAGTATTAAGGACTCAGGTCCCACTAGCAAGTAAGACTGAGAATTAGTCTTTCTGCTTTGTGTTCTAATTTAGATATTCGGAGAGTAAACTTTTAACCTCTAATACTCACTGGGTTTACCTAGTTCTCGAAAAATTAATTCTGCATTGGCTTCCTGAGCTAACTCTAGTTTCCCTGCCAGAAGCTCTGGGGCAGAGAAAACCTACAGCTGAGCTCCCCCAAACACCTAACAAAGCTCTCAAAAGTCCTTATCTCTGGATGTGTGCATTCATTTCTAGCCCATGAACTTCTGTTTCAATGTGTAATAATAATTCTTTGTAACCATTACACTACCAACTATTCAAATATAAACATTATCATTTGTTTATACTACCCACCATGTCAGACACTTTGGGTAGCATAACTAATCTAAACCCAACTCAAATGCACGAGAAATGGAAGTACAGTGATTTGAACTTTTAGCCCTCTGCCAACAATCAAAATTACCATTTTCTACATTTCAGTTGAATTCCCTGTTGCACAAGGTCTCTTCCTATACCAATTCATCACTGAGGTAGATAACTGATGGTCAAGACTTGTAAGTAATGCTAATTATATACACACATATACATATAGACACACACACATATACATATACATACACACATATATGTCATTTTTCATATGTAATGGTAAAGGGAGGATTTTCTCTGAAATCATGGAAAAAAATTACTAACTAAAATATGGTAAGCTGTAGCTGAAAAACAACCATTAAAACCAATTATGCATAGGGGAATAAATATCAATAAGTATCGCAAATTGGGTTCCACATTGGAACATATAAGAAATAATTCCTTTGAAGACTGTACAACAGTTTTGTAAAACACATTTTAATATGTATGAAAGAGCCTAAAAAGATATTTCATTATTCTAACCTATAAGTACTACTTTTTAAACTGAACTTCAAAAAAATAATCCTAATGATGGAAACATTTTTATGCACAAAAACGTTCTCTGAAGCATGCCTGTGCATGGCCAACAGCTGGAAACAATCTAAATATCCAAAAATAGAAAAGGTTACAAAAGGGCATTATATATACAAATAAGATATTATACATCCTTCTAAATTAGTTCATAAAGCTGTATAAGAAGTAAATTTTTGTGCTATGTTAGCTAAAAATCTTAAATTCATATACACAAACACACACACAACTTAATTATACAAATAAACCAGTTCTCCATATAGGTGAAAATCTAAAAGAAAAACAACAAAAATATTAGGTTATAGTGTTTCAGTGGTGGAACAATGAGTCATCTTGTTTTCTTCCCATCCTAATTGCCTTAGAATATGGTTATATTAATTTTTTAAAAAATTCTAATGACATAATCCAAACCCACAAATCTTTTATATATATAAATATTGTATCATACATATAATCAGATTCCAAAACTATAAAATAAACAAGTTTATTCAGTTAAAAAAAAAAGAAAATCCTAAAATGACTTACTCCCCAATCCTATATTGAACATATTGTTGCTTCTACATAACATAAATTGTTTTCATCAAAAGCATGCCTATTCGCATCACTCAAATATCTTTCATATCTTATACAAAATACTACAGGGAAAGGAAAGATAGGGAAATATAAACCAGATCTCAAAAAAAATATGATTTATTTGGGTTTTAAACCCAACATAAGCAAGGAAACAAATATAAAAACTTTAAAAAACAAGATACAAAGTAATTATAAAATTGCTATAAAGCAATTTGACACAGATGTATTAGTTTGCTAAGGCTGTGTTAATAAGGTACTACAAACTAGGTTGCTCAACCAACAAATTTATTGTCTCACAGCTTGAAAGTCTGAGACCAAGGTATCAAACACAGTTGTTTCCTTTGGAGGGCTGTGACAGCAGGATCTATGCCAGCCCTACCTTCTTAGCATATACATGATCATCTTACGATCTTCCCTGTGTCTTTTCATATCAGCTTCCCTCTATGCAGGTCTGGGTCCAGATTTCCTCTTTTTATAGAGATAACAGTCATATTGGATTAGGGTCCTCCCTAATCTAGAAGAAATGGATGCATTTCTGGAAAGCCACAAACTACCAAAACTGGTACAAGAAGAAATAGAAAACCTGAACAGGCCAATAACCAGGGAGGAAATTGAAGCAGTCATCAAAAACCTCCCAAGACACAAAAGTCCAGGGCCAGATGGCTTCCCAGGGGAATTCTATCAAACGTTTAAAGAAGAAACAATACCTATTCTACTAAAGCTGTTCCAAAAGATAGAAAGAGATGGAGTACTTCCAAACTCGTTCTATGAGGCCAGCATCACCTTGATTCCAACACCAGACAAAGACCCCACCAGAAAGGAGAATTATAGACCAATATCCCTGATGAACATGGATGCAAAAATTCTCAACAAGATACTAGCCAATAGGATCCAACAATAAGAAGATTATTCACTATGACCAAGTAGGATTTATCCCCGGGATGCATGGCTGGTTCAACACTCATAAAACAATCAATGTGATTCATCATATCAGCAAGAGAAAAAACAAGAACCATATGATCCTCTCAATAGATGCAGAGAAAGCATTTGACAAAATACAGCATCCATTCCTGATCAAAACTCTTCAGAGTGTAGGGATAGAGGGAACATTCCTCAACATCTTAAAAGCCATCTATAAAAAGCCCACAGCAAATATCATTCTCAATGGGGAAGCACTGGGAGCCTTTCCCCTAAGATCAGGAACAAGACAGGGATGTCCACTCTCACCACTGCTATTCAACATAGTACTAGAAGTCCTAGCCTCAGCAATCAGACAACAAAAAGAAATAAAAGGCATTCAAATTGGCAAAGAAGAAGTCAAACTCTCCCTCTTCACCAATGACATGATACTCTACATGGATTAGGGTCCTCCCTAATGATTACATTTTAACTATCTTTCTAAAGACCCTGTTTCCAAGGTCACATTCTATGTTATTGGAAGTTAAGACTCCAATGTACCTTTTTGTTATTGTTGTTGGGGAGAGGGCAGTAAATTCAACCCATAGCATCATGGTTGCAACATCTCAAATACATACCAACAGGAGTGAGGTATTTATTCTACCTAATGCCTACGAAAGAAAAAAAAGAAAAAGAACTGAGAAGGAACTGGATACCAACTTATAAATACTTTTGATTACACTATTATGGGTGACTATTACTTCTTAATACCCTGAATTTTTCACTAAGGAAGCATGTTTTTAAAATCAGAAAAATGTTTAATTAAAAAATATTGTGACTCCACTGGTCTCTAATCCCAATCTATTTCTAATTACTAATATCTTCTGGCAGAGGCTCTTCTTTGGGACAGAAGTCCCAAAGGCTAAGTGCCCCCTCTGCAGCTATGACTCTCCAAAGAGAATAAAAATTATGTGAAATTCTTAAAATACAAGCCCCTTATGCCAGGCACTATATAAGAGAGAGAGAGAGAAAGTACAACACTTATGCAGGGGCAAACACACTCTCTAGCGCACACATAAAAAGAAAAAAAAAAGTGACTGAGCCAATAATTCAAAAATTCAAGTAAAAATACATTAAATAAAACTAGCAATCACATAATCACAACTGAAAATAACTGGAAGGGCTTGTCCAAGCTAGTTGTCTTTATTCATAAGATAAATATTTTTATGACTAATATTTTCCTATAGTTTTAAAATTTTTTTAAAGATTTTATTTATTTACTCATGAAAGACACAGAGAGAAAGGCAGAGACACAGGCAGAGAGAGAGAGAGGTTCCATGCAGGGAGCCTGATGTGGGATCCAATCCCAGGACCCCAGGATCATGCCCTGGGCTGAAGGCAGACACTTAACCACTGGGCCACCTAGGCATCCCACCTATTTTCTTTTTAAAAGGTCTTCAAGAATGAACGGTCAATATCCCCACTTCCTAGAATATCCCTAAGTCTGTTTCACTCTTAACCCTCAGAATGTTTTTTTCTTTCATCTGAAATAAATGTTTTCTCATCTTTTCATTAAAGTAGGCACTACTTTATATAGGCACTTTAATTTTATATAGGCACTACTTCGAAGTATTTCATATAAGCTACCAAACTTCATCTAACTATTTTTAATAGCTTAAACTGTGTGATCTTTTACTGGTTTTTACACATCTGTTTACAAGAACCATAATCAAAATGGTGCTCAAACAACTCAGGAAAAACCTAAATCTTAAGGAATTTAACATATGTAGACTTTAGAAAAAATTACAATACTTCTTATACATAACTATCTTTGTATAGAATGAGTGAAAAGTCAGACATAATTTATTCATTGTAGTTCAATTTAGTGTATACACTGGCATCATCTATACAATAAGTACTACAGCTTGGTAGGCATTACTCATTATACTGTAACCAGGGATCATACTCAAACAATAAGACAATAAATCTCTAAAAGCAAATGGTTATTTATTTCTAGAGATTTACCTCCTCACTCTAATAGGAAGTCGTAGGAATAAATTCGTCATACTAATTTTTGGCAGATTTATTTCTCACTGAAAATTAACTAAATGAGACTGAATAATCAATTCATCTCTGGATTTATTCATTGAGGTATTCATGCAAATATTCACTGAGCACAAACCATATGCAAAGGCCTGTATTATTCAAAATACAATAGTTAAGATGAAAACTCAAAAAAAACAAAAAAGATGAAAACTCCTGGTGCCATAACACTTACATTCTAGTAGAGTTAGATTATTAGTACATATAACCTTATTTGGAGAGGCCACAAAATATCTGAAAAATTAATTTGGGAGAGGAGAAAGTAACTAAAAGCAGATAAAGGGAAATGAAAAAAAGAATTTAAGCAAAGAGAGTAGAGTTTACCAAAGCCCTAGAATAATAAGAAACTCTAATAAAGATGATAAAGGAGCACTAATGTGGCTAGTGTGCAGAGAGCAAGGGGGAAGAGGAAGGAAAATGAATGGAAGAGAAGCAAGAGATAAGACAAGTGAGCTATGCTAGTATCAGATCATGTAGGGGCTTACACGTCATATTAAGAATGTTCACCTTTAGCTTTACTTCAAGAGCAACTGGTAACCACTGAATGGTCATTCCTTTCTCCAACACCTATTACTCAATCAAAAATTTAACACTTCCTGATTTGTTCATGTCATCTTAGATACTTTTCTCCCTATTTAAGGGACTCCAGGTTTCAAAATTATTTGAGTCTAACCCCTTCCTCAAATGGAAGGTTAATATTTTCTTGATTCTTAGTGCCAATGTTCTGAGGGACCCAGCAACTACTAATGTGGACAGTTAATCTAGACATTAAGATGAGTCTGGAACTATTAGCAAAAGTAGAATGAATAGGCCTCTAATGCACATCTGTTAAAATTGATATACAAATAGAACAAAAATCCCTGACACAAGTAAATGCATTAAAATAGACCAGCTAATAGTGGGACTTAATACTGTTGATTAATCAATTCTTAAACAAAAATTAATTCTTACCAGGAGCTTTCCTCTGTGATCAAGGCCCATTTGTCATCTCAGGTGTTTAAAGTGCTGACAGATTTCAGTACAGGGTAAAACGTAAAGCTTTATTTACATTCTTCTGATCCCAGTAAAAGAGCTAATATTCAATATTTGTAGACCATAGAGACAACTGGCCAGGTCACATTTGAATTTAACAAATTAGAAGAGCAGTTACCCAATGATTTAAGTAGGGAAAATCTTAAAGTCAGACATTACAGAAGGAGGAAAGTCAAGAGAAGATAAGGATGATTTTAAAGTTTTCAGCTGAACTTGGCTCTATGTTTTACATCATCTCTTTTGTCCCTATATGGAAACTTAAAAGCATAGTTCATACATCCTCCCTCCCTGTTTGCCTAAGAACGCCTATTAATCCTTCAAATATAGGATATATTTCTTCAAAATGCATTCCTTAATTCTCTACCAGTGTGTCCATATTGCCTAGTCCAGTGAGAATCAATCACTTTCTCTGCTACCTTCTTTCCAAGCAAGTATTTCTATTATTGCATTTCTCACACTTGTTCATATTTATTTCTTCTATGGACATATGGAAACCCTGAGAAGAGGGGTATATTTCTTTAAGATTTGTATTTCCAGTGTTTGTGAAGCACACATAAGAGATACTGTATTTGTTGAGTGAACTAATGCCATGTTAGACTTTTTTTTTTTTTTTTTAATTTAGGATAGAGGCAGAATCTGCTAATAGTGACATGGTTGTCAGCAGAAATCAGAACCATAAACTCTGGACAAAATATTTAGAAACAGTTTTCTGAAAGTGCTAAGAGCAACCAAAGACAGACATGTGAAAGAACAGAAATGAAGCAGACAGGTATAAAAAAGTAATGGCATTATATAAAATTCCTTATTTCTTATAACTTTTTATTTAGAAAATGCCCCAGTCGACATCATCCCAATCGACATCATGAACCAGAAGTTAGGGACAATCCCAGCATTTGAACACGACAGAAGCAACTCTTGAAACAAAATCACTAGAGAGGAGAAGCCCCAAATAAATTCTGGACAAATGTCTGGTTGAAGCATTAACTACTCGCATTTGTGAGATTTAAACGCTGACAACCACTATGTTCTGCAGTTTGAGTTTATCCAAATAAAGAAACACTTTAAAATTTTCCAACAAAATTCAGAAGAATATAACAAAATGCAGAATCTCTACACAGTATTATTTACAGTGTTCAGGATACAATCCAAAATTACTTAACCTCCAAATAATTAATCAAGAAAATGTGGTCCATTCATGAGATAAAACACAATCAATAAAAACTAACACAGAGATGACCCAGATGCCTGAATTATCAAATAAAGATTTTAAATCAACTAATATAACTGTATTCATGAAAGTTTAAAAAAAATCATAATGAATAAAAAGATCAGAAATCACAGTAGAGAAGTACAAAGAGCCAAATACAAAATCTGGAACAGAAAGTATGATATTTAAAGTAAAATGTTCACAAGATAGGCTGAACAGTAGATTAGATAAAAAGAGTCAGTAAAATTAAAGATAAATCAATTTATTTAACCTGAAGAAAAAGGAGAGGGGAAAAAAATGGGAGAAAACAAATAGAACCTCAGGAACCTGAGACAAAATCAAAGATCTAATATAGTTATAAATGCAGCCCCAATAAAAAAAAGAGTAATAGAAGAGTAAAAATATTTACAGCAATCAGTAATAAGGGGCTCCTGGGTAGCTCAGTCGGTTAAGCATCTGACTCTTGATTTCACCACAGGTCATGATCTCAGGCTCCTGGGATTGAGCCCCATATCAAGCTCCACACTCAGCAGGGAGTCTGCTTCCCTCTCTCTTTCTCTCTCTCTCTGCCCCTCCCCCCTGTTAGCACGGGTGCTCTCTAAAATCAAGAAATCTTAAAAAAAAAATCAATAACAGTAAAAACTTTAGGAATGCCTCCAAACACAATACACCTAAAAATCCTATCAGATGTTGTGAGATGAGCTAAAGCAGTTCTTACAATCATACAATGTGACTGACCTAAGGTTGCATTTTGTAAATTTAAAGAAAAACAAAACAAATAGAAGAGTGGAAATACATCACAGAATTCAATGAAATAAAAAACAATAAAAAAATTAACAAAGTCAAATTTGTCTCTTTGAAACGATTGATAAAATTGATGAACCACTAACTCAAATGAGAGAGAGAAAAAGAAAAAAATGTGAATTGTCAATGTCTGGAATGGATTATCACTACAAATCCTACAGACATTAAATCCTACAGACATGTTAGAGAAATGTTTATGAACAACAGTATGCCAACAAATTTGATTACTTACATAAAACAGACAAATCTCTTGCAAAACACAACTTTCACAACTGATACAAGTTAAATGAAAATCCAAATAGCCCATGTTTATCAAAAAGTTAAATCCACTAACAAAAAACTTTCCAATAAAGAAAAGTATAGACCTAGATGTTTTCATTGGTGAATTCTATGAAACTCATTCATAATATAGGAGGAAGAAATACTTCCCAACCCATTTTATGATAACCCCAATAGCAAACCCTGACAAGGATGTTACAAGAAAAAAAATTATGGACCAAAGTCTCTCATGAACACAGACACAGAAATCCTTAAATACTGTAAGCAAGCCAGATCCAGCAATATATAAGATGGAAAACACAAACACAGCAGAGTTATTCTAAGAATGTAAAGTTGTTTTAACGCTCAAAAATCAATGTAGCTTTGCCACTGGGAATGTAACATGATACAATCATGCTGGAAAACAATGTGGCAGTTTTTTAAAAAGTTAAACACACATTTATCATATGACCCAGCAATTCTACGGCTACCTATCTACAAAATATATGTCCACACACACTTGTACAAATATATACAAAACAGCATTACTATAAAAGCTAAAAATTGGCAACAACAATTCAAATGTCCATAAACTGGTAAATTGATAATCAGTATGTAGTATATCACCACAATGGAATAGTATTTGACAATAAAAAGGAACATGAGTGAACCACATATGCTAAATGACAAAAGTCAAACATATAAAAGATGATATGTTGTATGACTCCCTTTATATGAAATATCCAAGAAAGGCAAATACAGAGAGAATAAATTAGGGATTGCTGCAGGCTATAGGTGCGAATGGGGAGTGATGTAAGTATGCTTGAGCTTTTTCTTTGGGGGGTGATGGAAACGTTACAAAAGTACATATTGGTTATAGATGAATGACCATGGAACATACTAAAAGTCATTGCCTTTATGCAAAAAACAGATTAATTTTCTGTAAGTAAATTATAACTTATGAAAGATACTTTAAAAAACATACTTATTACCATACTAATACTACCCAAAAAAACACATGAGCACATCAATCAACATAGTAAAATCATTTAAAATCTACCCATAGAAAACTCTTAAGCGAATAGGAATAGAAGGAAATTCTTCAACTAAGTAAATAGTATTTACAAAAATCTATAACTAACATATTAAGGAGGACTCTACTTAATGGTCAACTAATGAATATTTTGCTCCTAATATTCTGAAAAAGTAAAGGATGCTGACTCTGATCACAAAGTCCACAATGTGTTGAAGATCCTAGCTTATATAATAAAGCAAGAAAAAAAGATAATGATCAGAAAAGGAAAAGTAAAACTGCCTATTACTAGAGACATGTAGAGACTTAACTGTTTACATAGGATATCTTAAATAATCTAGAAAATAACTATTTAAACAAATATGTGATTTTAGCAAAGTCGGAGACTATAAAATCAATATACAAAAAATTGATTTTTTTGTATCAATTAGAAAATGAAATTTTAAGTCTATTTATGATAGCATGTAGCATCAATAAATCACTTAGAAATAGATATAACAAAAATGTGCAACACCTCTAAACTATAAAACACTGCTAGGGAGAAATTTTTTACAAAACTAAGTAAATAAGAGATACACCATGAATTGAAAAACTCGGTATTTTTAAGAAGTCATCTCCCCAACTCACAAAACTAAACTATACAATCTGAAAAATCTATTTGTAATCCCCCAGGCCTCCTTATAGACTGACACTGGATTCTAAAAGGTTTATGTATATGAAACAACAACAACAAAATATCTTGGAAAAAGAAAAAATTAACGAAAATTAATTCAGAGCTATCTTGAAAAAGGAAAATAGAGAATATACAAACTACCCAATTTCAAAATTTATCATAAAGCTCTAGTAATCAAAATATCATAGTACTGGCATAAAGGCTGACAAACAGATCACTAGAACAAGACAGACTCATATACATCATTCAATGTTCTACATAGGTGCTATAAGAATCCAACAGAGAAAGGAAAGTCTTTTCCACAAATAATGATGAAACAAATGGCTGTCAATATGGGGGAAAAAAATAAAACCTGAATCCATAACTCAAACCACAGATAAGAATTAATTTTATATAGATTATCAATTAAGCAAGAGAATTAAAACTATAAAGCTTCTAGAAGAAAACAGAGAAGAATACATGCATCATCTGTGGTGAGGACATTTTCTTAAGGACACAGAAAGTAATAATCAAAAAGAAAAAGTTGATGAATTAAATTTAACCAAAATTAAAAAGCTTCTGTTCATGAAAAGACAGCTATAGATGAATAAAAAATTTAAAGACTGAAAAAATTTTTCAAAAAACATATCTGACAAAGGAATGGTATCTAAAATATATAAAGGACTTCTAAATATTTTTTAAATTTGAAAATGGCAAAATATTTGAATAGTACTTCACAAAATATTTATAAATCACCATAAAAAAGTGTTATCATTAACTATCACAGAAACTCAAATTACAGCCACAATGAAATATTATACATCCATAAGAATCAGAAAAGTACTAACCACATAAAATGCTGGTAAGGGAAGGCTATCTCAGACAATGCTGGAAGTAGAAAATGCTTTATCCATTTGGAAAAAGGTCTAGTACATTCTTGTTAAACCAAATATACTCCATCTCTCTCACCCAGCAATTATACTCTTAACTATTTACCCAATGGAAATAAACTCCAAATCCCAAATGACTTCTGTAAAAATGTCCAAGGAAGCTATATTCATAATGGCCCCAAACTGGAAACAGCCCAGAGTTTCAACAACACAAGAATGGATAAACTATGGTATATTCACAAGGCAGTCTGCTATTCAGCAATAAAAAATAACAAACTGCTGAAAAACAAAGGAATATGAACAAATGCTAAAGTACTATGTTTAAAGAAAAAAGCTTTAGGGGCACCTGGGTGGGTGAGTTGGTAAGGTAAGCCTTTGGCTTGGGTAATGGTCTCTCCTAGGATTTAGCCCTATGTTCAGCTCCCTGCTCCTAGGGGAATCTGTTTCTCTCTCTACCCCTCCCGCCCTGCTTTGCTCTCTCTCTCTCAAATAAAATCTTAAAAAAAAAAAAAAAGAAAAACGCTTTAACGAAAAAAGTTCATACGTATTGTCAGATCCTATTTATACAAATTCTATGTATAGACAACACTATGGTGGGAAAAAACTCAAAAGTGGATGCCTCTGAGGATATGGGGTAGAGATTAACTAGTAGAGCATATGAGGGAATTTTCTGAGGTGACCATAATATTCTTTATCCTGATAGGTGTTTGGTTTACCCATGTATAAGCATTTCTCAAAACTCTTTGATTATACTTAAGATTGATGTTTTCATGAAATGTAACTGAGGGGACAGGGAAAGGTATAAGGGAGACCATAACCAAATATTGAATTTTATTTAATAGGTATATATGTATGGCTATAACCTAATTTGAAATGCATACCAAAACAAACAAAAACAAGATGGATTGATGGATGAAACAAGTTTTGTAAAATGTAAATTGTAAAATCTAAGTGGTAGAATGACAGGCACAGGAAATGTGAAACAAAATCCTGAAATTCATGAACCTTGGTCTGGAAAGGATAATGACTCCCAATTATCAAGATGAATTGTATTTCTTTGAAGTACCGGTTAATATTAGCACCTATTCTGCTTAAGATAATCAAATATAATCTACATCTACTTATATTTATACTTAAATACATAAGGAAAGGCACACAAACAAGCAGAGCAGAAGTAAGGAAGTCCTCTACAAGTAAAATACCATAACTATAAAGCCTCAAAATTATGAACATTTTTTTCTGGAGAAAAAAGCAGCATGGGATAGTTTCCAAATGGCCACAAAGAATAAATGGATCAGCTTTATGACTAAGATAGATAACTCTTCATGTCATGACCTGATATTCAGTGCCCTCCATACCCAAGACATACTTTATATTTTCATGTCATCTTGCATGTCTCCTTTATTATGAAACTTTCCCTGTGGCTCTAATCCCCAAAAATGTTATCCATGCCTCTTTAGAAAGTCCATAATTCTTAGTATTTTACTTATAAGACTCATGAAATTTATGTCTACTAGGAAAGAGAAAACTGTTAAAAGAATTGGGCATCAGGAGGCCAACTCTACCTGTGTGACCTAAGATAAATTTCTTAATCTTGTTTCCTCACATATAAATTGTGGATAACAGGTCTTTATCTCATATGGTTATTATAAGGATTATTATGCTTAGTCTCCTGCATAAAGTACTGAATAAAAATTACTATTATTATTATTCTATTATCTCCCTATGAGCCTAACTCAGTACCAAAAATATTTAACAGATATTCAATTTTTAAAAAAATATCTCAGTTGAAAGACCAAGTAAATAAACTATTCATGTGTTATTGACTGATAAACTATTGCTGTGGCCCATATATATAAACATACTTAAGTAACTGCCCTTTCTGTTTAAGGATGATCCTAGTAACTCACTATAGTTACAGATAAAAACAAATGAGCTTCACATTGGTTCTTCTGAACTTTACTTTTATTTTATCCCAAAAATATTAGATTATTTTTCCATTACCCTCATTTTCATCATGATTTCTAAGCATAATTCTCTTCACTCTCTACCCTAAACTTCCAACCATATCACCCAAGCACCTGGGAAATAGTGAACCCAAACCCCTCCTCTTTTCATCCCTGTTACAATAGTCAGTTCTGGTCCACTTCTGATATTCCTTATTTAGAGGCCTGCCTAATGATCATCTTTATGCACATTTGAAACTTCAAACATACTAAGACATAAAATTAACATGATAAATTGATACATTCTTATCAGCATAATTCTTTCAATGTGAAACCTCCAATCAAGAAAATATGCAATTTATACTCCAGCAAAAAGGAGAAAGAAAAGGCAAAAACCAAAAGTTTTTAAATGTTCATGCTTGGGGCACATGTGTGGCTCAGTCAGTTGTGTATCTACCTTCAGCTCAGGTCATGATCCCAGGGTCCTGAGACAGAGCCCCACGTTGGGTTCCCTGCTCAGCAGGAAGTCTACCCTCTCCCACTCCCCCTGCTTGTGCTCTCTGTCAAATAAATAAATAAAATATTTTTAAAACAATAAAATTAAATTAATATTCATGCTTTAATCTCCAATACACAGCAGTAAGTGCCAAATTTCTATTCTCTAGTTGCACAGCTCTCAAAACGTGGAACCAGCTCTTGGTTTTGGCTCAGGGTTGTGGGATCAAGCCCTGAGTCCGGCTTCATGCTTAGTGCAGAATCTGCTTCAGATTCTTTCTCTCTCCCCTATTTCCCCTCCCTGCTCTCATGCATGCGGCTCTCACTCTCTCTCAAATAAAATCTTTTTTAAAAAACTCTATAAAGTAGTATAACCTCAACAAAAAATTACTGAAGAAACAGAAGATATAGTTCAAATGTTATCTTCTTGGTGAAGCTACTCTTATTTTCCTAGAGCAAGGGTCTATAAACTATTGCCCACAGATCAATTCTAGCTTGCTGCTTTATTGTACATGAGAATTTACTGGAACACAGCCATGCCTATTCATGGATATATTGTTTGACTACAGTATAATTAAATATATATATTTGGTCTTTGCCCCCAGCTTCTGGAACATACTTTCAAAACCCTTGTCATTTCATAGCCGTCTTTTGTTATCTATAATTAGTCCCTTTTGGTTATACCTAAGGTTATGCTAACAAGGTGACTCATGGTCAGTCTGAAGCATGTGACTTGGGGGCTGGAGACTGAGTTCAATTATGAAGTCAGTAATACGGTTTGTACTAACTCTGAGTTGTTAGTGTCAAAATTGAAGTATAGGACACCTAGTTGAGGTCAAAAAATAATTTTGCTACCTTTCCACTACAACTGCAGAGTAGCTGTGATAGAAACACATGGCCACAAAGCCTAAAATGCCTGGATCTTTATAGATAATGTTTGCCTACTCATATTTTAGAGAATTAGTCTCTCACTGCCTCCTATTTCAACATTTATGGTACAGATCACTAACACATTACCCATTATGTTTATATATTTTATTTGTCTATCTCCTCCAGGATATTACTACTTATGAACAAAAAACAGTTTTATCATTATATCTTTAGGACCAACTTCTTCACATACAGTTGACAGAAGTTTAATAAAAACACCAATTTTTTAAAAAAGCTTCTGAAAGCATGTTTCTATCCAAACGTATTTTATTTTCTACTTTAATATCAGACCTATGTTCTGATTCTAAAAAAAAAAAAAAAAAAAAGACCACTGAAAGATCACAGATTATTAGCATGCGAAAGCCTGAGAGGACCACAAACATTATCTAATTCAGTATTTTCAGGCAAAATAAAGTCTAGAACACTTAAATGACTTACCCAACTAATTAGTAACAAAACCAAGATTAGAATCCAAGTCCAAAATGAATGATCTTTTCACTAATAGCAAACTTTTTTAACAAGTGGAAAAAGAATAACAACATAAGTAAAACTACACTTTGTTCAAAAGATACCACCCAAAAAAAAAAAAAAAAAAAGGTACCACCCAAAAGTACTCTCCATTCATGCTATTCAGAGTATCAGCCAATGAATAAAGAGACTGAAACAGAACATCAATCAACATACTGCTTCTTTCATAAAGAAAGCTTTGTTATGGAAAAAAAAACAATTATCTGAAATAAACAATGTGCTTACAAAGTTGATTTACATTCTGGCACAAGCTCCTTATCTCCTCTTAGACCAAGAAACATTTCACAAATATTCAAGCCTGTTTTGGTGGCCACCTTTTCAATAGCAATGTACTAAATGAACATTTGTTATAGAAGCAGAAACAGTTGATAATATAATGAGCTATCATATATATGATTCACATACACAGTTACCACTTGAAAGTAATAAAAGGGAAAATAACAGCTATTTCATTTCATATATATGTATTTTCATACACACACATACACACACACACACACCCAGTGTGTAGATACAAATATAAAGAGTAAGAGAAACAGAAGCTCAGAGAGATAGAGTACTTGGCTCAAGGTCACAAAGCAAAGAAAAGGCAGAGCCTGGATTTGAATTCAGATTAATCATACCACAAAGGCCAAGCTCTTTACAGAAAACCAGGATACAAAAACAGATTTGACTCATATAGCATTTACACACTAATTCATAAATCTAAATATAGTCAGATACATCAGCTCATAGGTATAAATGGCCTAAAAGGTACAAGATGGAGCTAGAAGAAACACCCACTATACACACTTCCCCAGTGAACAAGCTGTCCTCTCTGACCGAACCTCTTGTTTCAGGAGAGAAACACAAGAAATACTGAGAGAGTAAGACAACACTAGTCTATCTAATCAGATCAGCTTACATGGAATGTATGTATTGCTTTGCTCTTGTCACTCTTGCCAAAACTTCTTCCTCCACATTGCCCAAAGTCCTTAGCTTCAATTTCACCCAGCCCCACTGGTCTCATGTGTAATAAGGGTACAGAAGTGCCTGTGTCATGGAGTTACTGAATTAACTGAGTTAGAGAAGAATCCATAGTAGACATAGAAGCTTAAGCTAAATTCTAAATATCGGATAGGTAGTAATTTGCCGGGAGAAAAAAAACACTCCAAGAAAGAAGGTACTAGTGTAAACACACTATGCTGATTGAAATTTCCAGATGTAGAATGCTCTCACTCCACCCTATCTACTCAGCAAACTCCTGCTCACCCTTCAAAGACAATCTCAAAAGAATCCTCCACCTTAAAGTCTTTCCTGACTTCTGCAAATAGTTTGTCACTTTCTCTTCTAGGATATTGTATACTAACACACATTTTTTTTTTTTTTTTTACTAAAGATCACAGGAGAAATAAAAAACAGAACCAGGATTTGAATGCAGATTAGTCAAACCACAAAGGCCTGATCACATTACTTATTATGATTTAATTTACACATCAGTCTCTCTTTTTAGAATCTGAAGTCCTTAAAGAAATGAATCATCTTTCCAATACCATTCCATCCCAGATTTAACCATACTATCCCTAGGAATAAGCAATTTAGCTCCCAAACACCACCGAGAAATAAAAATGTTGAAATTAATCTCTTCCTCTCCATCAACTATTTAGAACTCTTTCAGGGTTAAGAGCATCCAAGGATGCTGCTGATGTATATTCTAAAATTATAATGGAAGACCACAACACAAACCACCAACTCTCAAAAACTAAACAATTATCCAAATGTACAGCACTGGCTTTTAGGCAAGTCAGCCCTAGAACACTACCTATGATGGGTATTTTACTCTGGACATTGCTGTGAATCACCAAGAAGCTACTCACAACAGTTCTTTGCCCAATCCAGTATTTCTAGCACCTGTCAGTCCCAATTTTGTTCCAGTATTAATTTGATACAGAGGGTATCAAGTGTTTGCCTACTAACCACCTAGTAAACTAAATAATGCTCTTCCCCTGGCTCTTCCCTCACAAAAAAGTGAATAAATAAATTTCTGTTGTGCAAGCTATCCACTTTGAGGCATTTTTTACAACAGCCCTGGCAAACTAATACACTAGCCAAACTCAAGAACCTCAAATTGAATACAATAGAAGTAATTGCTAGACTAGAAATTCAGAGACCTTTTATCTAGTCTTAAAGCATGGCAATTTAAAAACTGTGTAGCCCAGATTAAATCAGTAGCTTCCTTGGGGCTAGGTTTCAATGTCTGAAAACCAGATAATCTTTGAAATCTGAGCATTCCAGAATCCTAGTTTTTAATTCAGGGTCCTGTTTAAAATATGGTACTCCTGATAATTAATACTAAAATTAGCAATCTAAATACAATAGGGGACCCTGATTCTGATAAATCAAGTAAATAACAAACCATACATTCTCCTTTCCAGGTTAAGATAATGTTACTTCTCAATTTCTGGTTATGATAAATAGGACAAACATTAATTTCCAGAAAGTGTATCTTCGCATATATTTTTTAACAGTAACTCACAAAAAGCAGTCATGTATTTCATTAAGAAACAGTCTAGCAGGGGATCCGGAGCAGCTCGGAGGCGGTGAATAATAGCTCTTCAAGTCTGCAATAAAAAATGGCCTCCAATAAAGCTACATTGCAAAAAATGGGAAAGAAACAGAATGGAAAGATTAATAAAGTAGAAGAGGCGGAGCCTGAAGAATTTGTGGTTGACCGCCATGTAGTGAATGGGAAGGTGGAATATTTCCTGAAGTGGAAGGGATTTACAGATGCTGACCATACTTGGGAACCTGAAGAAAATTTAGATTGTCCAGAGTTAATTGAAGCATTTCTTAATTCTCAAAAAGCTGGTAAAGAAAAAGATGGTACAAAAAGAAAATCTTTATCTGACAGCGAATCTGATGATAGCAAATCAAAGAAGAAAAGAGATGCTGCTGATAAACCAAGAGGCTTTGTCAGAGGTCTTGATCCTGAATGAATAATTGGTGCCACAGACAGCAGTAGAGAATTAATGTTTCTCATGAAATGAAAAGATTCAGATGAGGTAGACTTGGTGCTGGCAAAAGAGGCAAATATGAAGTGTCCTCAAATTGTAATTGCATTTTATGAAGAGAGACTAACTTGGCATTCTTGTCCAGAAGATGAAGCTCAGTAATTGTTTGCGTTGCATTTATATATATAAATATATATATAAAATCTGGGTCTTTGTTTTTTGGTTTATTAGTGTGAAGAAATAACATTCTAATGAAAATCAAGTTTGATATGTTTGTTTTGAAGTAGTATTGGGGGAGTTGTTGGGATTTTTTGCATCTATAGCACTGGTTACTTTGAACAAATAAAAGCTTTCTGTAGTTGTTTCCTTCATCAGAAAAGAATATTTGAGACCATGGCATATTATCCCCCTGCATCAGAGAATACCTTTTCTAAATGTTGGGGGAAATCTTTATAGTTGTTACTCAGTCAGAATTTGTGTTAAACTCCTATATGCCTAAGGACCATTCTGGGTTTTTTGTTTATTTAGGGCTTTTTGTGTGTATACTTAAAAGTACATACATAAGTGGTTTTCTTTTCTTTTTGTTATTTTTGAAACATTCACCAAAACAAAAACAGCATTTTATAACCATGGATAAGGCCATGTTTCTGGGATGCTATCATTTTCAGCAACTTAAGAAATAAATCAAAGTTACATTGAAATTTTTCCTGAAGCCTTAACCTTTCAAATTTTGTAATTAATTGGACAATTTAAATATAATGTAAAGAATCTAAATTGGACAATTTAAAAGCAGCCATATCAGAATCAATATCCCTAGTTACAGTCACATAAATGCAAGTTTATTTGCAAGATCCCTGAAAGGAAAATTGTAATCACCACCAACAACCTCCCCACCCAAAGGGCAAAACTAGACAAGTTCACCAAGTTTTGGTGTACTTTAATTAGGTAAGCAAAACTTAGTTATTATTTTTTTTTTTTAATTTTATTTATTTATGATAGTCACAGAGAGAGAGAGAGAGGCAGAGACATAGGCAGAGGGAGAAGCAGGCTCCATGCACCGGGAGCCCGATGTGGGATTCGATCCGGGGTCTCCAGGATCGCGCCCTGGGCCAAAGGCAGGCGCCAAACCGCTGTGCCACCCAGGGATCCCCTTTTTTTTATTATTTTTTTTTAATTTTATTTATTTATGATAGTCACAGAGAGAGAGAGAGAGGCAGAGACATAGGCAGAGGGAGAAGCAGGCTCCATGCACCGGGAGCCCGATGAGCAAAACTTAGTTAAATGGATATTTAAAAGTTCCTTCTAGTGAACCATTCCTTTTCAAGAAGTTGAAAACCCTTGTGCTGTATTGACTAAAAGGTCATGATTCATGGAGCATCTAAGACTTCGTTCATGGAAACCTAATCATAACCAGGTGGTTAGAAATGTTCGCAATTTAGCACCTGCTGGAATAAATGGGTGGACAGACTTCTATAATCCAAATTCTTGACCTGCATGTTTTTTCTCCACCCCAACTCATTCTTAACATGTAGGCTCAATCTTCTCAGTATTTGAACTACTGGTTCAGCAGAAACCAGGAAAAACGATAACCCTGTAGTCAGAATGTTATCCAACTGTATATTGTTTACTTTATTGTAAATACTGGTAAACAGTGGTCAATAAATAGTTTTATATTCCTTTAAAAAAAAAAAAAAGAAACAGTCTAGCAAATAATATAAGCAAATATCTAGCAAAACACATTAGAAGTAATAGTACTTTCATCTAATTCCTACAAAACAGATTCCTACATTGTATTATAATTGTTTCTTCAACTCTGAAGCAATGTTTTATAATTTGCCTTTCAAAGTACTTGCTGACAATAAAATGCATTTTAATTTGTTGCCATATTGATTTCCATGAATTATTTAGGCAATTTTTACCAGAGCAGGGAGAACAAGTTTTTCCCCAATGAAATGTGGTTTTTAAATTGCTGCTATTAAGTCAATGCATTAGTTAGGATGAGGTATACTGACACATAACAGGAATACCCAAAATATGAGTGGCTCAAACAATATAAAGATTATATATATGTGTCTGTATGTAGAAGTATACGTGGACACAGATATACACATACATATAAAGAAAGAAAATATGCTAGCATATTAGTTTATTTCTGTATTTCTAATGCTTCATTTATTTTTGAGATGTTTCCTTCTAAACCAGTGCTGCTCAATAATTTAATATAAGCCACATATGTAATTTTAAATTTTATTAACCACATTAGAGGAAAACATAAATAGGAGATATTACGTTACATTTTATTTAACCCAATATATCTAAAATATCATTTCAACATGTAACAAATACGTTTAAATTATTAATTTTATATTTTTTATTCAAGTCTTCAAAATAAAGTGTGTATTTTATGCTTTCAGAATATTTCATATGGTCACTGACTACATATGGCTGGTGGCTACCATATGACTGCACAGCTCTAGACAGGCCTCAACCACCTTTCAAACCTCAACTCAAGCATCACCAGTTGTATGAACTACTCCTTTGACTTCAATAGTACATCGCCCCTTCAGTGTGGCCCACTATATCCTAATTTATTTCTATCACAGAGTTTATACATTTAATGCCTGTATTTGTCACTCTCTACAGTACTAAAAACTCCAAGGCAGGGACTTGTTTTGATCATTGTATCCTCAGTGCCTAGCACTATATATGGTGAGTATTCAATAAATATTTGTTTGAACAAAATGAGTATGTAGTCAGATACGGAGGCTAGGCTGAAAATGAGTATATACAGTCAGACCCAGTAGACCATTATTTAGGGAATAGGAGTAAGGGCGAAGAAAAAAAAAAAAAAAAAACTAGATTACCTGCAAATGAAACATAGTACTCGAGAATCTTTAATCTAATTAAGTCAATTAGAAAACAAATTAGGGCAGCCCGGGTGGCTCAACAGTTTAGCGCTGCCTTCAGCCCAGGGTGTGATCCTGGAGACCCGGGATCAAGTCCCACATCAGGCTCCCTGCATGGAGCCTGCTTCTCCCTCTGCCTGTGTCTCTACCTCTCTCTTTCTCTCTGTCTCTCATGAATAAATAAAATCTTTAAAAAAAAAAAAAAAAGAAAAGTAATTAAGTCAATTATAGAATGCTATATAATTCAATAACAGTGTATATTAAACATTAATATCCGCCTATCACAATACAAAACAAAGCTTTTATAAGAACTCTGGTTTTTTTTCAGGAATAAATTATATTAATAGAGGCCCTTCTTTTTTTTTTTAAGATTTATTTATTTATGATAGACATAGAGAGAGAGAGAGAGGCAGAGACACAGGAGGAGGGAGAAGCAGGCTCCATGCAGGAAGCCCGATGTGGGACTCCAGGATCGCACCCTGGGCCAAAGGCAGGCGCTAAACCGCTGAGCCACCCAGGGATCCCCAATAGAGGCCCTTCTTAATAATAACATATATCACAAATGTGATACATCTAATTATCAAATTGTATTCTAATAAACTACCTCTCTATTAATATATCTTTATTCCTTTTACATACAAAGATAATAAATTAGAGCTCTAAGATACAAAACACTTTATGATATTGATCCAAAACCCCAACCACTCTCTCCTTGGAACTAATCTATGTTGTAAATGTCTATATCCCATATTTCCTAAGCAGGTCATCTTCAATTTATTCAGAGTTTGGCAGCATAATTTTCAATGTAATTAGATTCAGCTGTCATTCTGAATGACAGTTTGTCACACAGTAACTAAAATATATTAGTTTACCTTTCAGAGTGCAATCACTAATCAGGTTAAACATTATTTCTAAAATAAAAAGAGCCCAATATAATTAACTTAAATCAGTAAATCTGACTAAAATATATTTGCTCAACATAATTCCTATAGAAGTTTCTAAGAGTATTTTCACAGAGAAAAATGCTTCTTCAATAGCTATTCAACCCATCCCTAAAATAAGCCAATCATCCTAAAAATGAATGCTTTTGATCCCAGATGAGAAAATGTTAATAGTTCAAAACAATTTCATGACCATTTAGGCAATCTTGTTGAACTGTGACCAATGAGTTCACTCAGGCCCTGTGTGGTACCAATGAGACCAAGAAAATGGGTTATATTTCCATTTGAATCTAAACTTAGTACAGTGAATGGTTAAAAGAATGAGCCTACAATCCCACTCAATTAGGGTCCGCTGCCTGCCAGGTGGATGATTTCAACAATAATAGCAATGAAACAAATATGTGAACAGATTAACCGCTAGCAAAAAAATAATTCACACCTTAGCATATTTTATTCATAGTAACAGATACTCCAAAGACAACAATGTGGAAAGTCAAACTTTGGTAAAGATGAACATTAAATCTCAACTCTTAAAAACCTAGACAAGTAAATATGCTACCTTATAAATAGTTACTGCATTTTTACATATAATAATTATACTTGACCTAACTTCTAACATTTTTTTTCTGGAACATTCTTTCAATTCTGGAACTCTATGAAAAAACTATAATCAGCATCTTTTCAGCAGTGGGAGGGAACAGAATTTCCTTACAGAGGAAGAAAAATTCAAAACAGTACTTATACCAGACTGGTTAAAGAAAAAGACTTATTTATGGTGATCCTGATACTGAACTGTATCAAGCCAGCTTGAATTTTCCTCTAGATTTCAGAAAACCATTAACTTCACTTTGATAAAATTTTTAGAATTCTGATTTTATGAGACTGACGAAAATCAAAATAATTTCTAACATCCTCACTTCTCTTCCTCCACCTTCTCTCTTATTCATGAACTACAAATGCCCACAGAGATCTAGCTCTTTCACCTCAAGAGGGTAGGAGGCAATGAAAACCAAACCCTCTCTCCAAGGGGCCCAAATTTACATAGGTGTATTTAAACTACAGCTTTTACCCAGTAAAATATAGGTGTCATATATCCTACCATCAACCACCTTTTCAAATCTCAACCTAAACATTTTTTAAAATTAATATTGAGTACTTAGTATGTATGAGAACCTTCATCAGGTATTGGGAAAATCTCTTCATTGTCCCTTCCCTCAACCACAACTTAAAAATTTGAATCCATCATCCCCTACTTACTGAACTTATACTTACTAATACTTACTTATTAGAACATACTCTAAGAGTGAATCTTTTTTTCTTCAAAGATAAAGGGTAACTACATGGTAAGTTTAGGAAATCATGCAAAGTGTAATTTACTTCCCAAAGTTTTCAATACGAGACCTAATTACTGAGTTAGCTATATACCTAATAATTAAGTTAGCTGTACACAAAAAATAAAATAATGTGAGCCTATATAATTTAAAAGTTTATCTGATAGCCACTTAAAACAAGTAAAATGAAACAGGTGAAGTTAACTTTAATATATATACATATCTTATTTATATTATAATAACCCAAGAGGCAACATGACCAAGATATTTTCATTTCAACCTGTAACCAACATTAAAATTAATGAGATAGTTTACTTTTTTTTTCAGACTAAGTCTTTAAAAATGGTATGTATTTTAAACTTAAAGCACATCTACATTCTTACTAGCCACATTGTAAGAAGTGCTCAATAGCCCCAAAATGTAGTGGCTTCTACACTGGATAGTATAGCTACACACAAGCAAAGAAATGGCACTTCAAAACAAGTAGTAAATATATAAAAAGACAAACTTACAATGAGACAAAGTTTTCAGTAGACTTTAAAATGACATAAGTATAGCCATGATTTATTAATTAATTAATTAATTTAGTAAGTTATTTAAGATAAGCTAGGCCTAGGGGCACCTGGGTGGCACATTTGGTTAAGTATCTGATTCTTGATTTTGTTTCAAGTCATGATCTCAGATTCATAAGATCAAGCCTCCCTCCCACTGGACTCCAAGCTCAGCATGGAGTCGGCTTGCCTCCCCCACCCCACCACACACAAGCTTGCATGTGCTCTAATAAATTAATAAATAAAATATTTAAAAGAAAAAGATAAACTAGACCAATGGTATAAAAGAAAATGAATAAATTATGTTATTTCTTTAAGACAAAGGAAAAAAGGGTTAAAACTAAACATCATCTTCAGAAGCTGTGTACTATATAATGTGAGTTCAAGCAGATAAGGGCATGCTCTCTCAAAGCTTGTAACTAGGTAGATAACATGATAGATAAATTTTAGAGAAAAGGTTTTTTCTTTTAAAACAGATTGTTTAATGGAAGCACATTTAAAAAAAAAAACTCTTAAGGAAAAATAAATTACAGGTTTTTTGTTTTCTTTTTAATGAAGGAGGAATTGAGGCAAAATCACTACTGAATATTCCATAAGAAACTGAAGTCACTGTAACAAATTAGCTGCTGTCTTCCATAATTAATTAATTTTTTAGGTGACAAGAATTATTCACATGTGAGTGTTCTGGTCTTCCTTTCTCTGTACTTACTCAAGAGAATTCTGGCTTGGCCTGCAGAAGTGAAGGCCTTCACTTCCCCCACCCTCTGAGACTGTCTTACCAATCTAAATGGAAATTATTTTAGGCTTTGTAATTTAGAGGAAAGAAGAATACTAAGAATTTAAGGGGTTAGTACTATGGGGTGATTTTTTGACAAGTTCCAGGATAAAAGGATCAAAGAGCAGCTGTATTATGGGAACAAAGCAAATGAGAGAAAGAGAGTATATTTTTTTAAAAAACTATTTACTATAGTCTGTATATCTCTAGTCCATGTAATATTCAAGAAATAGGAGTAAAGAACCTGAATCATATAGAGATTACTTTTTCTTATTGGAGACGTGTTTTTTTGGTTACATCAACAAAGAAAGTGATGCATGCAGATCATGAATTTATAAATGTAACATAGAAATATAGTCTCCAGAATATCTTATCTGTGTTGTCAATGGAGACGAGTTTGAATAAAAAACTCTTATTCTGTGAAGACATATGCTAAGTGTAATTAAGCCAGACACAAAAGGACAAATACTATATGATTACACTTGTATGAGGTACCAAGAACAGTCAAACTCACAGGGACAGAAAAGTATAATGGTGGTCACCAGGGCCTGAGGAAAAAGGACTGGGTGTTACTATTTAATTGGTACAGAGTTCCAATTTAGGAATATGGAAAAAAGTTCTGGAGATGGATGGTGGTGGTGGTTGCACAACAATGCTAATGTACTTACTTGTAGTAGTGCCAGTAAACTGCACACTTATAAATGGTTATACTATTGAATTTTCTCCTATTGTATATTTTATCACAATAATAAAGGACATAAAGACTTTGAATAAACGGAGTTAACTTTGAAATAAACCTAGCAGTAATGACATTTGAAAAAATAAAAATAAATTCTACTGACTTCTAAAGCCACATTTTACCACCATTAAAAATACATTTTATTTAAGATACTCAAGCCTATTTGTTGAAGATAAGTGTGCTGGATGCCTAACATTATCTTTAAAAATTGACTAAAATATAGCTAAATGATATAGCTAAATTAATATAGCATATCAGAAACTGATTTTAAATGTTAATAATAAAAGGATTTATTTGGAGACATTCATTTCCCAACAAAAGCATATTCCTTCCCAGTTGGATATAGTATACAGGAACATTTTTAAAATGTTATGGCTTTAAGAGAATACTGCATATAAAAACTACACGGCATCTCCCCAAAAATGATCTGTGGAGTTTCAGAGATTAGGATAGTAGGGGAAAACATCAATTTGGAAATATCATGAATAACAGGTTTTAGAAAATACCTGGTAACATACCTTATGTCTATTCTCTTAGTCTCATGCATATGGCTACAATGTGTTAAAGGGAAAAGACCATTTCTTTTAGTAAGAGTTCAAATAACTGGAGATTTTGCAAACTATTTTTTTGTGTGTAGCTCTCCTTAGCTACTCATAAAACCCAACTTATCTTACCACTCATAGAAATACCTGCCAAGCTAAGCACTAAGGAAAACAAACATTATTCAAATGCACATATATGAAATTCATATCCAAACAATTAATTTGTAGTACAAACAAAGCATCAATATCTTTAGAAGGACAGTAATTACACATTTCAAAAAGTACTAGAAATAGCCGGGACACCTGCACCCCGATGTTTCTAGCAGCAATGTCCACAATAGCCAAACTGTGGAAGGACCCTCGGTGTCCATCAAAAGATGAATGGATAAAGAAGATGTGGTTTATGTATACAATGGAATATTACTCAGCCATTAGAAATGACAAATACCCACCATTTGCTTTGACGTGGATGGAACTGGAGGGTATTATGCTGAGTGAAATGAGTCAATCGGAGAAGGACAAACATTATATGGTCTCATTCATTTGGGGAATATAAATAATAGTGAAAGGGAATATAGGGGAATGGAGAAGAAATGGGTAGGAAATATCAGAAAGGGAGACAGAACATGGAAGACTCCTAACTCTGGGAAACGAACTAGGGGTAGTGAAGGGGAGGAGGGCGGGGGGTGTGGGTGACTGGGTGGCGGGCACTGAGGGGGGCACTTGATGGGATGAGCACTGGGTGTTACTCTGTATGCTGGCAAATTGAACACCAATAAAAAATAAATTTATTATTACAAAAAAAAAAGTACTAGAAATAGAAGTCAATGCCATCAGTTAAATTTTATCTATTCAGCTTAAGTTTCTCTTCTCAGGTACCATACACTCAAAATAAGTTTCCTCTATCCTCTGCCTATATGAATCTGTCCTTATTTTTTTAAAGATTTTATTTTTTTTTAATAATTTCCATTCTCAATGTGGGGCTCGAACTCACAATCACAAGATCAAGAGTCACATGTTCTAGAACTAAGCCATCCAGGCACCCCATTCCTTTATTTTTATACATTATTCATCTAGCATTTATTGAATGCCTACTATGTATACATAATTATTACACAACAGTATAACAAATATTATATCTTTCAACAGTCAAAAGAAAGGAAAAGTTGACAGGAAAAAGGTATACCCTTCTATGTTAAAGAGTCAACTTATCAGAAGTCTGGATGAGTACAAAAAAGTTACCGACATATACAGAACTCCTGAAATAATTCACTGAATTGGACTTTAATAAATGTTAATCTCCTGAGTACGCCTGAGAAGGGAAAAAAAAAAAATGTGAACATTCATGGATTAAAACAGAGGGATTTCAATAAGAAGAAATAAGGTTGACCTAACTATAGATTGTAGTTAACATTGACAAAGCCATGGAAACACTCCCTAATGATCTGAGTCTGTATGTAAACTATGCCCTCTTTGTAGAAAGCTTTTCCATTCTTCCTTTTTTTATCTTTGAAAATAGCTGCTTGTCCTTTAAGATCCAGTTCAAAAGTCACCTAACAATGTGACCTTCCTAGAATCCTTCAGGAAAAGTTAGTGGATCCACTGTCTCTATGGCATTTTATTTAAATCTTTGTAATATCCCTATTTACCATTGTAATTTATCTGCTTATTCTTCTATTTCCTGTGCTGAAACTTCAGTTAATTGAAGGGAGGGACTATGCAATTCTTTTTTATATGCCCAATGAGTATCTTTACTCTGGCAATAGAACACTAGGTTAGGATTACTCAGTAATTTCTTTAATCATTACTTTAAATATCCTGAGCCTGCGAGGGGGGGGGGGGGGGGGGGGCAACAACAACAAAAAAAAAACAGAACAAAACAAAACAAAAGCATGCTCCTGTTTGAAATGAGCTGGGGCAAAGTGGAACTGTAGGCACTAAGATAAAATGAAAAACAGCACTGAACTAAGAGTCAGGGAATCTAAGTGTTAAGTCCTAGTCTGTTTAAAACCACAGGATCTTGACCTATCTGGTTCTCTTTCCTTGCCTAGGCAAGTGATAGAATCAGGCTACTTCACCAGATCTGAAGACTCTATGATCCTTTTCAAATTTAAACTTTATTTTAAACATAAACCATGAATATATACACCTAAATATCTTTAGCTTTCCCCACACACACCGGGAAAAATAAAAATTGAAATGTTAAAAAAGAGGCAAACATAGAAATCAGGAGAATCACAGAAGCCTGCAAAGACAAAATTTATACCCAAGTCAAAAGTGACCAAAATAAGCAAACTATATCACATGTGAAAAAAATTCTCATTCCAAAAACAAGTTCAATAAGCAGTACAAAATTCCAGATTCTACAATAAGTACTCATGATACCAAGGTGACTAACACAATGTTCTGATCTCAAGGGATTCAGAGGCTCTAGAGTAGTTTGAATATTTAAACAAATATTTAAAATAGAATGTGCAAGTGCTGAATCTGAAGAATGTACAAAATAATATGGGAGAGCACAAGATGGCAGGAAGAGCTTTTAGGGAAAGACCAAAGAAGGTATGGCCTATGGAAGGGATGAGAATTAAATCTTGAAACACAAAGTAGGTGTTCTTTAGACAAAGGTGGAAGAATAAGATGACTTGAGAAATGCAATAATTATTTGGCAAGTAACAGTCAAATTTTTTTTTCAGATTCCAAACATTCTCTTTATTACGTGTTTGATCCAGAGGAGAAACTAAGTGCAGGTGGGGGGTGGGCTGGTGGGGAGGGGCCACCTTGCCTGGGAGGCCCCCCACCATGCCCCCCCCCCCCCCCAGAGCCAAGCCATGCCCTCCTGGCCCCCTCAGTATAATAAAAAAAACAATTTTCCAGGGATTACTCATATCTCATACGATTTTTAAACTAATTTAAATAATTTACATTCAAGGACTTTGAAAGGGTAATCAAGTTATACAGAATTAGTACAAATCAAGTAAAATAATTTTATGACCTTTTATAATAAAATATTGCTTATATAACTGAAGCTAACACTTCTCTTTTAAGATACTAGACTTAGTTTAACTCAGAAAGAACTATTTTATTTCATTGAAGATTTTACATTTATCAAGATGATAAAATGAAATAATACACATCATATGCTTAACATACTGCTTCAGTAAGTGCAAGCTGCTATCACTGTCATCATCATCATTAAAGGCTTCTGTATATTTTAAAGAGCAATGAACCTGAAAATGGAACATCCAGCTTTGAGTCTCATTTCTGCAACTAAACTGTTTTTGCAAACTTGAACAAGCCACTTAACTTCAGCTGTCGTTTACTTATTATACTAAAGTAAAATCACAATTACTTCAAAGGGGATGGGAGAGGATATTAAAAACATAAGGTATGAAACCAAACCCAATCTATTAAATGCCAATTCCCTCCCCATAAGTAAAAATTTTTAAGGTAACAGTAGAAATATGTATATGCCATCTTTAAATCAGCTGCAGGTTATTTCTCTAAGAAAAATGAAGGTATTTGCTAAAGATAAATATATCTAGATATTTACACTTCCATAAAATTTGCCATTTATCAATGTTTGCTTTACTTTCCTAAACCGAGAGAAGAATTACAATTACAAACTGGAAATTATGTTACCTAGCCTCTAGAATAACTTCTATAACTCATTTGTTCTACCCAAACAAACATAATATACGTGAGGGTTCATTTAATTAATACGAATATGTAACAAATCTACTTTTTCTACATAAAATAAATATATTAATGCATGCTATTACTCTGGTTCAAGGTAATATCCAAAGTACCAACATTTAGCCTAAGAAAAGGTAAACAATTCAAAATTAGTTACCATTTATAATACTGTATAACCAATTATTCCTCAAAACTCAAAAATAAATAGTTCACAATATAGTTTTGCTAAAATCACTTTTGTATACAAATCCATCAAATTGTCTTGCATTCATTTTGATTTCCTGTAGACAGCTAGTCCTGAGTCATCCAAGGGCAGCATTCCCTACAACAACACCAACTCACTGAGGTTGGCTGGACCCTCCCTTCCAACATCATCTCTTCATATAGTGCTGGCCGTTAGAATAATTTCTAAGTAGCTTCACTTTGTTTAATAATATAAAAGACTCTAGCTTTTGAATCTGAAGGCATGAGTCCCAACTCTGCTGCTTAATAGCCTTATCTAACTACTTCACATTTCCTGCAGCCTTAGTTTCCACATCTGTAGAGGAGGAATGGTATCTGAACAAGAAGTTATTCTGAGGACTAGTTAACACAGTACAATTTTACAAGTGTATTTTAAACAGTTAAGAGCTATTAATATTTTCCCAAAAAAACTGATCACAAAATAGTTTTTAATCCTCTAACTTGCCCCTTAGACTTATTACTCAAGTAGTCTCCTAAATATTTAAGCTAATACTCCCAAAGGGAGGAATTATTTACTAGGATCACCATTTGTATCCTACTATATCTGTATGCAAAATTCAGCCATGTGAGGGAAGGAAGAGATAGAAGTGATCCCAGGCAAAGGAACTTGTGTTACTTCATGTCTGTTCCTTCCCCAGTTTTCCATCTTCCTTATACAAAACTAAGTAATTAGGAAAAACTACCTCAGGTACTACTAAAGACTATGCAGAATGCCAGAGAACAGACCTCCTGTGATTCACCAGGAAAGCCTGATCTATAGTACCTGAGACCCCTTCCCTGACAGATTCACAGGGCTCAGGAACTCCAAACTAAAAGAGAATAGCTCAGTTTTATTTAGATCATTATCTTTTCTCTATGATCAGATGATCCTCAGATTCAAGATAAGAATAAAGGTAACAATGGTAAGCCTTAAATAAACTGTGTATCAAATGCTTTACATATATTATTTCATTTAATCTGCCCAACAACCTTGAGTTAAATATCTCCTTTTACATATAAGGAAGCTGAGGCATATAAAGTTTTAATGGCTAAATGATATCATAATGCGGAAGTAAAATAATTTATTTAACCTTAACCTTTTTCTATCGTTGAACATTTATGTTGTTGCCGATTTCTTAATGTCATAAAATTACATTTATTGCTCATACTTGTCCACAGGTAATTCTTCCTTAGTCTAAAGAACTAAGATTAACAACAAAAATCTCTTGAAATCTCTTAAGACATAGATTAAAATGTCATTCAGAACAGCTGTTAACATTTTACATGCCCTACAACATCATTCAAGATTACTTTAGTGGGGCCCCTGGGTGACTCTGTAGGTTAAGCATCTGCTTTCAGCCAAGGTCATGATTTCAGGATCCTGGGATGGAGCCCCTGCCCCCGACCCCACCATCAGACTCCCTACTTAGCAAGGACTCTGCTTCTCCCTCTCCCTCTGCCCCTCCTCCAGCTCATGCCCACCTATGCACACACGTTTTCTATTAAAAAACCTAAAAAAAAAAAAAAAAAAAAATTAGCATGCCTAGGAAACAATGGCAATTTTCTCTTTAATCATTTGTTTTCAATTGTGTATCACTATTATGTTGTTGGTGAAAATAAATTTCTGTATTAGTTAGCAATATATATTTCTTCTTGAAATAGAGCAATTCCATTGGCAAGTTAATATTTTTCTTATGACTTGTCCTGTAATACCTAACACCTAAGGTTTTTGTTTTTTGTTTTTTAATTTAATTTAGAATATTGGTCAGGAATCACTGGGGTGCAGTGGATAGAAACCCAACTCAAACTAGCTTAAAAAAATAAAACAGGAAATATATTTGCTTATTAATACATTGAAAAGTCTGGGGATATGTTGGGCACGAATGGTTCCAAAGATGTCATCCGTAATCTCTCTTGGTTCTAAGTGCCTCTGTGATAGGTCCATTCTCAAGTACACTCTGCTTCATGGTAACAGACTACCAGTCAAATATAGACTTATATTCTAAACGTCGTATCCACTCCAATGGTATCTTTCTCTTCCTCTGACAAATGAAAGAAGTTACCAAGCTACTCAGATGTGCAGCTAGATTTTTAACCAAAAGTTGTTACTGATGAGCCAGGTCCAGATTCTGTTTCATATTCAGGAAAGCTGAAAGGAATCCAGGGAAACTCCAAACCATATAAACAGAGTCAAGAAGGGATGACTCCTCAAAGGAGTGTTAAAAAATCTAAAACTGTTAGCAGCAGAAAGAATGGATATTATGCAGCCAAAACCAATAGAAAATTGTAATATTCTAGCCCCATACACCTTATACACCTTCTTATATACATAATTTTTAATACCCATGTTTAAAAATGTTACTACCTTAGCCACAATTAAAAAAAAAAAAGGTACTCATCACTTTAAGGGGATGCAGGGTGAGGAGGAGGTAAGGAATAGACAAAGACAACTCAAGTTACTGCATCAAGCTACAAGTCTAATAAATAAAATCTTTGTGCTATGAATTGGTCAGGTCCAAATGTGCGTTCTTTTTGGTGGTATGTCATTATCTGACAACATATAGCTATATAACAAATTTATCTCCCTGATACTTAACATAGGATGATAAAAGAACATAAATAATAATTCCTACTTAGAAGAGTGGCAAAGATAAACCATGGTCCTTAATTTGAAGCACAGAACATACACTACCGGTTAGAGTGGCAAGAATTTCTTATCCTAGCAATGAAGTTCCTTGTTCAGCCAATTCAGATGTATTCATTTCTCCTAGATCAGAAGACCTCATTTGTCCATCTACCCTTATGGCCTTAGATTTTCTGTCCAGCAGCTACACTGCTTTAGCAGCCTACTTCCTCTTACCTAAGCTTAGAACTGCCTTAGAAGGAAAAGAACACAAGTCTTCATTTACCAGACTTAAAGTCACTTAAAGAAGTAGTTTTCCTAAAATCATAATAACCTTTTGATCAATTAACTTCAGTCAACTGAATTAGCATCAAAGCCAGAATCTTGTTAAGGTACAGTTTACCAATCTTTTCCCTGAATAGCCAGGGGAATATTGAAAAAAGAAAACCAGAGCCAGGGGCATCACAAGGCTGGATTTCAAGTTATACTACAAAGCTGTAATCATCAAGACAGTGTGGTACTAGCACAAAAACAGACACATAGATCAATGGAACAGAAGACAGAAACCAGAAATGTGCCCTCAACTCTATGGTCAACTAATATTTGACAAAGCAGGAAAGACTGTCCACTGGAAAAAAGATAGTCTCCTCAGTAAATGGTGCTGGGAAAATTCTGTCATGTGCAGAAGAATGAAACTAGACCATTCTCTTACACCAGACACAAAGATAAACTCAAAATGGTGGAAAGATCTAAATGTGAAACAAGAATCCATCAAAATCCTAGAGGAGAACACAGGCAACACCCTTTTTGAACTTGGCCACAGCAACTTCTTGCAAGATACATCTATGAAGGCAAAGGAAACAAAAGCAAAAATGAACTATTGGAACTTAATCAAGATAAAAAGCTTCTGCACAGCAAAAGAAAGAGTCAACAAAAACTACAAGACAACCTACAGAATGGGAGAAGATATTTGCAAATGACATATCAGATAAAGGGCTGGTATCCAAGATCTATAAAGAACTTCTTAAACTCAACAGCAAAACAACAAACAATCCAATCATGAAATGGGCAAAAGACATGAAAAGAAATTTCACCAAAGAGGACACACACATGGCCAACAAGCACATGAGAAAATGTTCCACGTCACTTGCCATCAGGGAAATACAAATCAAAACCACAATGAGATCCCACCTCACACCACTGAGAATGGTGACAATTAACAAGACAGGAAACAACAAATGTTGGAGAGGATGTGGAGAAAGGGGAACCCTCCTGCACTGTTGGTGGGAATGTGAACTGGTGCAGCCACTCTGGAAAACTGTGTGGAGGTTCCTCAGAGAGTTAAAAATAGATCTGTCCTACGACCCAGCAATTGCACTGCTGGGGATTTACCCCAAAGATACAGATGCAGTGAAACGCCGGGAAACCTGCACCCCAATGTTTATAGCAGCAATGTCCACCATAGCTACACTGTGGAAGGAGCCTCAGTGTCCATTGAAAGATGAATGGATAAAGAAGATGTAGTCTATATATACAATGGAATATTACTCAGCCATCAGAAAGGATGAATAACCACCATTTGCTTCAACATGGATGGAACTGGAGGGTATTATGCTGAGTGAAGTAAGTCAATCGGAAAAGGACAAACATTATGTGGTTTCACTCATACGGGGAATATAAAAAATAGTGAAAGGGATTATAGGAGAAAGGAGAGAAAATGAGTGGGAAAAATCAGAGACGGTAACAGACCATGAGAGACTCCTAACTCTGGGAAACGAACAAGGGGTAGGAAGGGGAGGTGGGCAGGGGGATGGCGTGACTAGGTGACAGGCACTGAGGGGGGCACTTGATGGGATGAGCACTGGGTGTTATACTATATGTTGGCAAATCAAACTCCAATAAAAAATATACCAAAAAAAAAAAAAAAAAAAGGTTTCCGACTTCTAAAAATTTCCTAACAATATTCAGTCTCCCAGCAATAGACTTTCATGGCAGTCATTCCCTTCACCCTCAGCTTAGTGATTTTCCTTGAAGCAATTTGAAACAATAACCTGGGTGAGGAGGCACAGGCTATACTCTTACTCATTCCCTGGAAGCACTCTCTTTTAAAGCTCTTTAGTAACTGGATTGTTACTTTGGTCAGGAAGCTGAGAGTATAATGCATGAGGTGCTTGAGAGAAGCTTATAAAACAGAATTTTATGTGATTCTAATTTAACCTCTTGCCTTTCCTCTTACCAAGTTTAGCATGGGGTAAAAAAAAAAAAAAAAAAAAAAGCCTCTTCAACCTTCAAAGTTCTTGATATTCTGATTCTCTGCTATGCAGAAAAGGCCACTCTTACTTGGCAAGACAGTATTTTCTCTCTCTGCTTTCAAGGACACCCGCCTGTACCAAAGCTAGTTGCCCTCTTATGAAACAATATCAATGAAGGCCACAAAAAGTGGCCAAAACACTACAATATCACTAAAGTTACCACCTCAGTAATCCCATAGGCAAAGATAACACAGGTGACAATTTAAAACAGGTGTTCTGCAATTCCTTAAAAGTAACTTCTAGGGGAAAGCAAAGTCCTCATTGCCTTATACTCCATTTCAACGTTTAAGGTCTGTTCCTTACAACATCCATTTCCTAAAGTCTATGCTAGTAAGGATTCTTTCCATTTACAAGTGACAAAGATCCAATTTAAAATGACTTTAAGCTAAAATAATAATAAATTTTAAAAGAGAGAATTTAATGGTTAGAATATAATCACAGGGAACTCCAGGGGCTCAAGAATGTTATTTCTGTCTCTCTTGGCTCAGTCAGTTAAGCATCCAACTTGTGATTTCACCTCAGGTCATGACCTTGGGAGATCATGGGATCAAGTCCAGCTTTGAGCCCAGCATTGGGCTCTACGCTCAACAGGAAGTCTGCTCCAGGTTCTCTTTCTCCCTCTGTCCCACCCCTCTTCATGCAAATGCTCATGCTCACAGTTTGTAAAATAAATAAATCTTAAATATATATATATATATGTATATAATATTTCTCTCTCTTCATACTTAGTCAAATTCTAATATAGGCACTTCAATATAGCTATAGGATGAATCTACCAGTTCAGCATCCCCTATAGAGTTTCAGCACAAGTCCTATGACTGACCCTGTGACTCCTTTTGAGTTAAAATGTTCATCCCTACACCAATCATAGTGATTCTAGCCATGCCTGGGTAAATATGCCCAACCCACCTAAACAGCTGAACCAAAAGTGGCGGATAAGTGGTTCCTCAAAGGCAACTGCAATATCTTTACCAAAAAGGGAAATATGTATCCTAGACAGACAAAAACAAGAGATGTCCACTACTCCTGGTAATATGACATATTGGAACTTTTTAATTTCTACTCAAAGCACCGTATGCATTCCTTGCTAATAATAACATAATCTTTGTCATGTGCTTATATATTTGACATACACATAGGTTTACTGTAAGGAAAAGTCTTATCAGACTCTTATTTCTCCTCATATTCCAGTTTAAAATAACATTTACATGTATAGTAAGGCCTATATAATGCATACATATTCTCAACACGCTTTTCTAGTCATAGAACTAGACAATACATTAAATGAGTCTCATTTATTTCAGGATCTTGGGTCTGGACCTTACTGTTGATCATAATTTCAGAAACTGGTCCTCTACTTCCTAATAATAGGGTCATGCCTACTCAAAATTCATTTAACTTACCCAAGAGCCAAAAACATAAAAAATGAATATGAATCCTCAAATTCTGATATTAGATCCTAATAAACCCATTTTAAGTTGAAAACATCAAAAGCCAAAAATGCATTTAATACATCTAACATTCCGAACATCATTACTTGGCCTAGCCCATCTTAAAAATGCTGAGAATGCTTACATTAACCTACAATTGGGTAAGTCATCTAACTCAAAGCCTATTTTATAATAAAATGTTGAATATCTCCTGCAATTTATTGAATACTGTACTGAAAGTACAGAAAAACAGAATAGCTGTATAGGTACAGAATGGCTGTCAGTATATCAGTTGTTCAACATCATGATCCAGTGGGCTAACTGGGAGATATGACTTGCTGCCTAGCATCACAAGAGAGAATCATACTGTGTATCACTAGCCCAGGAAAAGATCAAAATTCTAAGTATGGTTTTTAGTAAGGGTGTATTACTTTTGCACCACTGTAAAGTCAAAAAAATCATAAGCTGAATTCAGTTAAGTCAGGGACTGTATGTACGCATAAAATAGCCTCTTGCTCTCATGGGGTTCACAGGGGCAACACATATAAATAATAGATAGATAGGTAGGTAGGTAGATAGATAGATAGATAGATAATAGATAGATAACAATACTGGACATATAAATAAATAAATAACAATACTGGAGAGTGATAGGTGTGTCTTTTTATTAGGAGATACTGGTTTCCCCACTAATCAAAAGTAGAGTGTTCCTATGAAACTTTTCATAAGCCAAAATGGCATAAAGCAAAGGGTATCTCCCACTCTCCAGAAGTTGGCAATATGCTACTTCACTTTTACAAAAGACCTATTACAGCTACAGTAATGGCTTTTTTTGTAAAAGCAAAAATCTTCAGATTTCTTTTGGCTAACAAAAATAGGTAGTAATGTGGATCTTTCGTAAAAATTAAATGGCAAAACACCAACTTTTGAAAAGATACCTGTAAGCTGACAATGCACAAAATATGAAAAGTACAAGCAAGAAATTAGAAGCCTATGAGACTGATGCAAAATATTTAAAATAAACAGTCAAAAATGTAGATGGCTGAATTTTATGATACAGTAGTACATCAGTGATCCAAAATGGGGATTGAATCTGTTAGGACCACACTGTGTTTACAGAAAGCATGGCAAAGAGAGAATCTTAAGATACATTTATTTAACAGCACAGTATTTGCCAAAAACTGACTAGCAGTATATGAAATACTCAGAGTTAATATACCTTGTTCATAATCTGGCTATAGGATATTTGCTTTTTACTGTCTTTTTTTATTCAGGTATATTAACGTAACAGTGTCACATTAGTTTCAGGTGTTCAATATAATGATTCAACAATTCTATACATTTCTCAGTGCTCATCAAGACTGCTTTAGTGTCATTACATGACTAAATTAATCTTTCTGTGGAAAGTCTCAGAACTCTAGATAGTGCAACTTCCAAAGTTTACAAATTCATTCTTAATTTAACTTTCAATATCCAGTAGCAAAAATAAAATATAATTCAAGTTAATATGAAAAGACTTACATGACAACATAAGTTAAAATGCAGAAAATCATCTTTAAATATAAGTAAATGTGGTTCTGTTAATATTAAGGACTTTCCTGATGCAACTGCCTATTTTTAAAATAAATTTAGTTCAGATGCAAAACATACCTTTTGTTTGAGAAATTCTAAGTATCTTTAAAGTGAAAATGATTCTGATTATCAAGCTACAAATGAAAAACTCTAAGAAAACTTACTGTCACATTCCAGTATGAGAGAATCACTTATAAATTCCGTTTTAACAAAAATACTATAACCCATATGCACGGCAGGAGAGGAAATTTGCTCACAAATCCCGGGAAAAGTATCTTGTATTGCTTTCAATACAATATGCCATTCACACGTTAAAAAATGAAATGATCAGAGGAAATATTTTCTACAAGTAAAGATAACTGACAGTGCACTGTAATTTGCAAATAAAAATTTACAAATTAAATACTATAGAATTATACTACCCAAGACAGCTATTCAAACCCGGTGTGAATTCTTCCATTAAGTAAATATCTGTCCTCTGTTTTATCTTTTCTAAAACTATATTTATATTAAAATCTTTGATAAAAAGAAACTTTCATGTTATAAACAAACAACACATGATACTTACATAGCATTTACTTTAAGGACAGAAAAATCTTATATAAACATATGTTAAGGGCGTTTACAAAGGAAGCACTGGATTAAGCAGTATGCCTATTTTCTAACTGAAACAGGCAACCAAATGCCTAATCTACAGTTAGTCTCTCTTATACCACCTCATTAAATAATTCTTCCTAAAAGGACGCCTGGGTGGCTCAGAGGCTGAGCGTCTGTCTTTGGCTCAGGGCGTGATCCCAGAGTTCGGGGATCAAGTCCCACATCAGGCTCTCTGCATGGAGCCTGTTTCTCCTCCCTCTTCCTATGTCTCTGCCTCTCTCTGTCTCTCATGAAATAATAAATAAAATCTTAAAAAAAAAATCTTCCTAAAGCCAAAGTTTGTTGATGATCAGCTTCTCTCACAGCTACACTGCAAAATTCTTGACAGTATACTCTTATTGTAACACTATTTACAAATTAATTTACTCATCTTCCTGATGCTATAGTAAGTGCTATATTTTAATGCTTCAAGTTAAAAAGTATCATTATACAAAAATATATCCATCTACAATAGAAATTATTCATTCTATTTATCATTGCATTGATGATTCTTCCACAAATTCACAATCCACCTGAGTAATGGAAATAGCTCTACCTTTGGCAAACAAAAAGCAGAAAAATTACAGCCATGGCTGTGTAGTGTCCTATATTTCACTACATGCTTAAACTTTACTCAGCAAAACTTTTAATTCTTTGGGCAAGGTTAGAGAGAAATAGCACCTGAAAACCAAGTATTAGTATTCTCATACTGAGATAAAGAACGTACAAGAAAAACAGAAAAATATTTGGCAAAGGTGACTGAGACTGTTTAACGTAGAAACTGTTTTGTTTTCAAGTTTCATTAGTTCCTCTCCCTTCTCTCCTCCTCCATTCACTATTTCCACCTACTTTTTAAATTTAATGTTTTAAATTAAGATTGAAAATTGTAAAAAAAAAAAAAACTCATTTTAGAGATAATATTAGAGGCCTCCAAATTCTAACCAGTCACTGAGTTCCCTAAATGGATTGTACTGATTTATCTTTTAAGAAAATAGAATTAAGTTTTGATAATTATTTTTTTAGATGCCTAGGATTTCCAAATATTTTCAGAATCAGCTTAAATTTTCACATAACATTTCTATCATGAGATAATTAGAAAGATAAAGCTCTAAACCTACGGTTCAAGAAATATTACCCTTCAAGTGATCAATTTGTATTCGGAAATCAATATAACTAACCTAACAGTAAATAGCTCCTTTTGTCATATATTCTTTTCTCCAAAACTTTCCATTTAAAGACCTATTGCATTCTTTAAATACGTACAAAGATATTTTAAACCTAACCTTTTTTATTCCAAAATCAATGCAGTTACAAGGTTTTATGTGGATTTGGGATGTAACCTTTCACTATTACCTTATTTCTGATTACTCTAATTAAGCTTAACAGTAAAGTTAGTCTCTAACATAATGTTTGCATACTGAGACTTCACGCCAGATTTTCATTGCACTGAGGGAGAGTTAAATTTCTTTTCTATCTCAAAAGAAGTATTTCGCTTCCTTTCTTAACCTACTGTATATCTATAGAACCCCATCTGTTAGGAACTGATCTGGCATACATCAGTAGTGCTGCAGAGTCCAAACTGGTTACACATTCAAATCAGTTTCCAGCTTGGGAGAGCTCTATTGCCTCTTATCGTGTTAAAATGTATTTGTATGCTAAGTAAGCATACAAATACGTATTAAAATAACCTAATATCACATCATCTAAAGTAAAAATGGTATTGGTTAGTTGAAAGCTGGAAAACTTTAAATGTGTTCTTTCGAATTTACAGAAATACAGTACCTGCTAACATACTACAGTATTTTGATATTTCACCTTGTTTATTTTAAGAAAAGGCAAGTACTGACCTTCTACTTGCTGCTGGTTAAAATCAAAACTATCAAGAAACAATATTTCTGGTATTGTTTTGAAAAGAATTAGGTCATATTGAGGTGACATTTCCCTAAACTTGCAATGACTTTTGTAGTGATTTAAGGGTACACAGAGTTAGAAAGAGGTGTATTCTTTTTAAATAGTAATAAATATAACAAAGATACATTCTCCTATCTCTGACTTGAGGTACTAGCAAAAAAAGAAAAAAAACAAAAACCAGCTTTAACTTTTCTGTGAATTTAAGAGGTTCATAATAAGCCATAGACATTAATCCATATCTCAGGACACCACTGCTGTAGCTGCAGCTTTCTTTCAGTTTTCCAGTAAATCAAATAAAAATAATTGCTTGGCTGAAAAATCAGACTATTATAAAATCTCCCTGTAAGCATATTTTTATATTTCTGTGACTCCACACCAAATACAACAATCAATAGACTGGTCTTGATTTAAGCCTGGTCTTCCAAAACCCTGCCTTAACAGTATGTCAAAGACTAGATGTTGCAGAGGAAACTGTTTTAAAATCTTTGCTGCAGCAAAAAAAAAACTGCATTTGCAAAACACTAAAAATGAACTACTCTTAATTATCCGCAGTTTATGATTCTCCTCTATTTCTTCTCATTTCTTCCCCTGACATCTTGAACACTCCTCAGCCTCTCTGTATATAGCGCAAAACATTAAGTCATACACAGTTCTGCAGTAACTCTTTCTTCTCATGAAAGAAACCCAAACCTATGGCTGCATTTAACACCTTTCCTCTAGCCTTTATCCACATGCCACGCTCTCAGAAGGCAACGTAGAAAACCAACCTGTATGATTCGGTGCCCTCACATCTCGGGTGCACAAAAAACAAAAAACCAACAACAACAAAAAGACTAGGAGGTCAGCATATTCAGGGCAATATTACAAGGGAAGAAGGCTGCCTAAGAGGAGACGGGGCGAGGGGGTGGGGGGTGGGGGGTGGGGTGGGGTGGGGTGGGGATGGGGACGGGGATGGGGCCACAACACTCTCCATCACGGCCCTCTGGATATATTTAAAGGCAGATGCAAAACTGCATCATTTTTCTCATTCAAAAACATCACACCCCAGCTGCTCAAGTTAGAGCTAATGCGCTTCTCCCATTTCAGTAGCACGGGGGAATTTAGGCTCCAGGGGCAAGGCTTTCATCCTCGGAGAGCGACACCACAGACAATTAAGAGTGTGCAAGAAAGAACCCCCAGAGAAAAGGAGGCCTCCTCTTCCCCCTAACGAAACTCTCAAGCCGACCCAAAACCTGCAGGGCAAGGAATGATTTCTACTCATAGCCGGGAGAAGTGATAATAAGCGGTGTTAAGTTGGGCACTGCACTCAGGTGGCAGGAGAGGGCCCGAGAGGCGCAGGGAGGCGGCGCGGCTACGGCTGCGCGCAGGCAGGTCACCCGCTGGGCACTACCCGCCGGACGCCCCGTGCTCCCGGGGCCGCGCGGCGAGGGCGACCCCGGGCTGGGGGTGCGGGTGCGGGTGCGGGTGCGGGTGCGTGGGAGCGAGAGGCTGGGGAGCACGGCGATGGGGGCCGCGGGGCAGGTGGGGAGCACGCCTCTTCCCTTACCAGGTTGAGCACCGTCTCCACGATGTCCCTGTTGCTGACCTCTCCGACCTGTATGAGTCCAATCAACACTGCGAATTTCATCCGGATGTTGCGGATCGGCACCGAAGGGTTAATCATCCCCGCGGGCAGCACCACCGAGCCGGAGCCGGACGCCCCCCTCAGCTCGCCCATCCCGGGGCCCCCGCCGCCCCCGCCGCCCCCGCCGCCTCCGCCGCCGCCGCCTCCGCCGCCGCCTCCGCCTCCGGCCCCGACGGCGATGAGCCCCACGGGCTGAGGCTCGAGCCCCGGGCCCGGGCCCGGCTTCTCGCTCGCCATTTGACCCCCTTCTGGGGAGAAGGCAAGAGCAGAGGCGCTGCCTCCGCCGGTTCCGTTACACCTGCCTCGGCCCCCGCCCCCCGGCCGCCGCCTCGGAGCCCCAGCATCCACCAGCGCCGCGGCGCCGGGCCCGCTCCCGCCTGCGCGTCAGCCCGGCCCGCTCCGGCGCCCTCCCCCGCAGAGGCGGCGGGTTATTCCCAGGCTTATTCCCGGCGGCGGCTGCGCCGCAAACCGCTGCCCGCCCGGCTCGCGGCAGTGCCCGCCCAGCAGCTGTGGCTGTGCCTGTGCCTGTGCCGCCGCCGCCGCCGCCTCGCTCTCCCCCTCCCGGTCCGTCCGGCCCGGCCCGCCCCCCGCGGAGATGCGGCCGACGCTCCGAAAAGCCCTGGGGCGCGAGCTCTGGCCGCGACGCTGGCGGGTGCTGGAGCTCGGGCTGCGGCCTCCGCGGCTGACGCTGCTGCCGCCGCTGCTGCGGGCGCCCCCGTTGTTGTGAAGCCCCGACGCCGCCGCTCACTCCGCCATGTTGCCGCCCCCTGCCTGCGGTAGCGGCCGCCGCGCCTGCGCAGAGCCTCCGGGGGCGGAGCCCCGCGGCTCCCCCGCTTCTGCCCTGCCCTCCATCCCTCTCCGCCCACCCGCCCCGACACCCGTGTCCGTCCCCCAACCACCAACCACCAACCACCCAGAACGGATAGACAGGTGAGCAGGTGCACGGGCCGCTGCCAGCCCCTGGGGCGAGCTGCTAGAGGCGGGGCGCGCGGTGGCTTCCTCGTACTTTTCCCCTTGAGGGTGGGATCCCCCTGTGGGGAAGGACACCGTGAGCGTGTCTTGCCTTCGCCGCCTCCCCCTTCTTCCCTCAGTATCCTTTTGCTAACAGGAGGCTCATCGTCTTGGTCTTCACCATTGCGTCCGGCAGCCGCCACGGCCAGTGCCACACGCCTCGGGAGGTAGGGGAGTGGCGGACGGCCTCTTGCCGCCCCTCTTCGCCCTCCTCGCGGTTCCGCCCGCCTGCCCCGCCCCCCTCCACACGCACCCCCAAGCCCCTAATTTCCCAAATAAGAAGTGGCTGGCGAAGCAGAAACAAACGCGCCGTGGAGCAAGAGCTTGCATTGTCCGGGAAGGATACAGACGGAATGTAATGGGTCTTTTTCTACGGCCATGAGGGAGGCTGACACCTGCACACACAGGCACGACTTAAAATAGAACTTGTCACACCGTGATCCGCCCTGGATGGAGCTCTGAACAACAAACAGCTCTCGAGCTCACCTACCAGCCTAAAAAGCCTGCACTGACTGACACTAGAGGGTAGTTCGGTGGGAGCTACAAATCCCACATTTCAAAAATCCCCTGCGATCCTCAGGTATGATGCCAACTAACGATGCTTCCCTTCTCCTGAGTCACGTACAGCTCAAAGATTTTTGAAATTATCTAAGAATATAGGGAATCTTCATGGCCACCTTTAATCTTGAAAAAAGTAGATCGCTCTATCTGCATAAATATCAAAGCAAAAATATTACTGCTTAAGAAAATTAAAATGTGTATAGTAATCTGGCTGCTAGATTACTAAACAAGCGGGACTGCTGTTTTCTCCTTTGAAATGAAGGATGTACTTTTTTGATATTTCATGAAGTATGCCCTTTTCAATAAAGATATATTACAAGCCACCAGAAATACTCAGCATCTTGAGGTACATTCAAGTCATTCTACTTGTCATCTCAAATAAAAAAGAGTCAATATACAAATCTATCATAATTTGTTTTGTGATTATTCACATTTAATTGGACTAGCTAGTCAAGTTATCTGTCAGGATACTGGAACATGGTAAAGTTCTAAAATAGTATAGGTTATGTGTAATGAAGCTCTTCAAAACCAGCACTTATGATTAGTTTTTAATTGTGTATGAATTTGTTTAAACTTGCACTGAATTGATTGAATTATTAAGCAAAAAAAAATCCTTTGGAAAGAAGTGATAATTGCTATGTCCATTTATATTAAATAACAATTGAATTACAAAATGTTATAATGATCGAAACTGTAGGGAAAGCTTATAAAACCAATAACTTTTAATAGTCTGACTTTGATATGCTCTAATTTAAAAATCCTGTGACACATAGCATTTGTGCTATAAATGCCCGTAGCATTTATGGTGTTATCTATTTTTGTGAGCACCATTTTCATTTGTAAATCTAAAATAATATATCTTGAATATGTAAATCCAGATGGAAAGATCATCACACTAGCTTTTTTTCACCTTGCTGTGTGTAAAAATGGCACCAGGTTGTACCTCTTGCTGTTTTTAGATGTCTTGCACGAGTGCTTTGAGAGACAGTGACAGCCTCAACTTTCTATTTCCTTTCCCAGTGAATAGCTTAACATCATTTTAATATCTCCACTTTAATTTTCCCTGTTTTGCTTCTTAAGCACTACGTGTGGCCCTTTGGGTTTTTTTTTTCTTGTTTGTTCATTTCATATTTGTTCATTTTCCTTTAGCAGAGATCGGGAGTGGGTAAAAAGAGTATTACTTTTTCAAAGTAAGAAACCCCAGCTTCTGTTGCAGACTTAATTCAATATTAGAAATATTTAAAAGAGCTTACCAATTAAAAAGCATTCTCCAGTACACTGTCAGGTCCTTGATGACAGTGTGATACTATGGAAAGTGCACAGTCTTTGGAATCATCCTCACAACTTACTACCTGTGCAGCCTACTCAATTCATTGAGCGAAGCCTCCTCATTCACTAACAGGAATGAGAATACCTATCCCATAGGAAAGGGATGAATTCAGTGAAACTACTTGAACTCAGCAGCCAGCACATCGTAAATGTGTCCTCGTTTCCTTAGTATATAGGCACAATATATGTTGAATGACCTGTAAACATGTGTAAAACCAATTACAACTACATACAAGTCTTTATAATTGCACAGTTATATGTTTTCAATACTAACCCCGAAAGCATAAAGTTTAGAAAAGACAGCAGGTTAGTTTCCTTTTAGCCTACAAAGCCTATTTCCCTATAAATGTACAAATAGATTAGTGTTTGCATTAGCAATATTCTGAAATAAAAGATCGTTACATAATAGAAGCTACCTAAAATGTTCATATTTTTAAATCTCCAGATTTAAAATGTTTTATGTGGTGAATATTAGTTTTGTATACATTTTTATTTTAATATATGCATACCCCTACTTCCAAAGGACATTTTTCAGTGATAAGAAGCCCATGAATCTGAGGGGTTTTTTTTAAAGATTTTATTTATTTATTCATGAGAGACACAGAGAGAGAGAGGCAGAGACACAGGCAGAGGGAGAAGCAGGCTCCCTGCAGGGAGCCCGATATGGGACTTGATCCCAGGACCCCGGGATCACCCCTCAGCCAAGGGCAGACTCTGAACCACTGAGCCACACAAGCGCCCCATGAATCTGAGTTTTAAGAAGCAATATTTTTTTTATTTTAATTCCAGTATAGTTAACATTACATTGTTAGACGAGTTTCGGGTGTACACTGTAGTGATTTGGTATTGTAAATGATGTATCAAGAAGCAATATTGCATAGTGATTTTGAACACATGCCCCAGGTTTAGTAGATCCTGAGTTTGGATTCCAGTTCCTGCAGCCACTTATCTGTGTAATCTTGGGCAAATGACCTCCTCAAAGCCATAGTTTATCCTACCCAGAGTTGAGATTCATAGGATTAAAGGATGAGAAGAGCTAATATATTTAATGTACTAATGTAGTAGCAAGCGTCAATCAATATGTTTTTGTTCATTGGCTGTGAAAAAACACAATGTTGTAGTTATTTCTGTGTCTTCAGCACCTAACATGGCTGACTTATAATTTACAATGAATAGATGTGTTCAAAAATGAATAAATAAAAAATAGCAATTCTCCAGGCTAAATATCCCGATTCCCTTGACTTGTTCTTTAAAGAAAAGGTTTCTAGTTATCCTCTAAATTTTATCTGAAAAGTATGTAGTAGGTTTAGATCAGTACAAAACAGAGGGTAACTCTTACCCAAAACTCAACCTTTAGAAATATAACTCCTGTTAATGTAACCCCATATCTTCATTTTGGTTTGGTTCTAGGTTTTATGGCAACATAATGCTAATGATTCCTGTTTGGCACATAGTAAGTTCTTAAATAATTTCAATTCCATTATCCTCTCATGTTAAAATTCTTATCAACTGAAATATCAAGATTTTTGTTTCATTTTTATTATTTTGTTTTGTTTATAGACATGCTGCTGCTAAAAAGCAACACAAACCCTACATATAGATTTTGAAATATAAAGTGCAGAATTGTACATACATATTCAGATTTAGTTTAATTCCATTTTTATCTATTCAATTTTTCTATTTAATTTTCTATTTAAATTTAATTTGCTGGGAATTTCTTAATCCTATTTATATCATGCAAAAATTTGTCTTATTATTAGATTGTCAGCATACTTGAGCACAATTCTTCTATGTCTTCAACCAAATATTTGATTGAATAGGATAAAAACAGCTCTATATTCACTAGATACATTGATTGAAATCAATTTACATTTTTCAAACCATAGTCCTCAACCCATTAGTGAGCCATGAAATAGATATAGTAGGTTGCAACCAGCAGTTTAATGAAACAGAATGGAAAATATCAAAATGCATCTATTATTTTAATTGTATACACGCATATATACATATTTATGTACATGTGAGCTTACTAGGTAATCATGTAAAATGTATCTTTTACTGTAAACATAACCAAAAAGTTTGAAAATCACTGATTTAAGTTGTTTTTAAGCACCTGTTTGGCATAATCCTTCAACTATTAAACAGCTACCATCCTGTGCTAACAACTAGCTCATGTTTCTCTAACTTGTGCAGAAGAATATCATGAGAGAACTCGACAACTGGCTAAAGTCTGGATACGCTGTCTCTGTGGGCAAAATTAAAGTAAATACTATAGAGGGATGTGAATTGTTACCGTTTTTTCCAATAACTACAACATAAACAAGAAAATGTGCTTAATATGACATGACTTACTGCTCCCTTTTGTAATGAATGAACCATTCTATAATCTCACCCCCAGGGAATATTAAGCTACCTGCTGTGATTATTCAAGATTTATCTCCTCTTTCTCCCCTTTGGCACTTTAATCTGTGGCCCTTCCCCAAGACTTCTCAAAGACCCCTGAGAATTGTTCAACGTGATCTAGTTTTCAGATTCTTTCAGGATCAATAATTATAATTTGTCCTGCCTTAGGAACTTGAAATCATTTAGACTAGTTCAGTGCCTTTTTACAATTTCTTCACCAAATCTTAATTTCACTTTCCTCCAGCTATGTAGTTCTACCTTTTTCACCCCACTACTTTTTCTCCTGAACAGAAAACACAGACACAAAATAGAAATTCAGTATTTGTTAACAAATTTGACCCAGATTTGTAATGGCTAAAATGTTGATGCTTACTAGCCAACACATATTTGAGGGCCTACTGTGTACAAGAAAGTAGACCCACCAAAATGAATTATTTCAAATTGTCCATTTAATTAGCAAGTCAATACATTAAAAGTATCAAATGAGTGCTACAGAAATAACAGGTACTCTTGAATTTCGAAGGATGTAGACATCATGCAAACAGCATACCACATATGTATACCCTCAAATATCCACATAAACATACATACAAATTCACACCCACATACATGTTCACCATCAGATTAGACATACTTCTGCCCCTTCTTCCTCAGCAACATGCCCAGCATGTATCTCATTCTTTTCATTCTCAGTGAGATCCTGCTCACTTCATAACTGCTCTTGTCTCCACTCTCATTCTTCGCCAGTCCACCCTGTACACAGTAATTTTCCTAAGGCTCCACCCTGGTGGAAGAAGTAGTGTGGTCAGAATTTTTAGCTTATTAATCATAATAACTTCTAAGTGCATACAAGTCATCTGCTCAAAAAAATCACCCATAATTCTCTTTACCTAATAAATGAAGCCGAGAGTCCATATCTTAGTACCCAATGCCCTCCATTCTTAAGCTTACTTTCTAGTTTACCTCATTCTGCTCTGGACAAAAACCATACAGCAATAGCTCTTAACATTTTTAATTATTTTTCATGAAAAAGAACCATAGTCTCCTGGACTCCTACCTGAGAGATTTATTAATTTAAAATCCATCGAGAAAAATACAGTATTGAAAAGCTATTTTCAATAAAATAATGCTATTCAAATAGTGTTTACATTTTAAAAATCACAACATTTTTATATATTTGAATGCAAACACACACACTGTGTTGTGGGTTGAATTGTGTCCCCCCCTAAATAATATGTTCAAATCCTGCCCCATGTACCTGGGAATGTGACCTTGTTTGGAAGTAGGGCCTTTGTAGATACTATCAAATTCAGATGAGGTTCTACTGGAGTTAGGTAGGCCCTTCAAATATGACTGGTATTCTTATAAAAATAAAGGGGGGGGGATACACAGCTGACTAGGCACACAGAAGGATGATGATGGGAAAACAGGCATAGGAAAGAAGCCATGTAAAGACAGAGGCAGAGATTGAAGTAACACTGCCCTGATCCTAGGAAATCTAAGGATTGCTGGCAACCACAAGAAGCTAGGAAAAGGCAAGGAAGGACTTTTTTAAAAGTGACATATACTTGACATACTATGTTATATTTGTTTCAGATGTACAACATAGCGATTTGACAATTTTATACATTACTCTGCTACCATAATATAGTCATCATCTGTCACCATACAACATTATTACAATATTATTGGCTTTATTTCCTATGCTGTCCTTTTCATTTTCATGACTTACCTATTTTATAACTGGAAGTTTGAATCTCTTAGTCTCCTTCACCTATTTCACCCATTCCCCATATACCTTCCCTCTGACAACCCCAGTTTGTTCTCTGTACTTAAGTCTGTTGGTTTTGTTTTGTTTGTTCCTTTGTTTTGCTTTTTAGATTCCACATATAAGTAAAATCAATGATATTTGTCTTTCTCTGATATGGGAAACAGTATGGAGATTCCTCAAAAAATTAAAAATAGAAAAATCATATGATCTAATAATTCTACTACTATTTACCCAAAGAAAACAACATACTAATTCAAAAAGACATATGCACCCCTATGTTTATTGCAACATTATTTACAAAGCGAAGATATGGAAGCAATCCAAGTGTTCATCAATAGATGAATGGATAAAGATAGTATGATATCTGTCTATCCAATGGGATATTACTCAACCATAAAAAAGAATGAAATCTTGCTATTTGTGACACCATGAATGGATTTAAAGGGTATTATGCTAAATGAAATAAGTCAGACAGAGAAAGGAAATATTCTTTTCTAGAGCCTTCAGAAAAACATGGCCCTGTTGATACCTTGATTTTGAACTTCTAGATTCCAGAACTGTGAGAGAATTAATTTCTATTGTTTTAAGCCACCTAGTCTATGGCATTTTGTTACAGCAGCCCTACAAAACTAATGGACATATATGCAAGATAAATGTGTTTGCATTTTGTATTTGTATTTGTCCATAAACAATACCTGATGTATATAAGCATTCATGGATCACTTTCAATAATTCTGAGGTCCCCAGATAGGGAAACAATGCTTTAACCAAACTGAAGCACTATATTCCCAATTAATACATTATGCTTTCCTATTTTGGTACCTTCCTCATGTTCTTCCTTCTATCTATAGCACTGTCCTCCTTACCCATCCTATTGAAATTCCTTCCAGCCTAAATGCCACCTTCATGAATACATTCAAAATACCACCTAGGTGAAAGGGATCTGAAATTGGTACCCATTTCCAGCATTAAAAAAAAAAACACAGATTCTGACTTCTTTTTTTTAAAGATTTTATTTATTTATTCATGAGAAACACACAGAGAGAGAGGCAGAGACACAGGCAGAGGGAGAAGCAGGCTCCATCCCAGGACTCCAGGATCACGCCCTGAGCCGAAGCCAGACACTCAACCGCTGAGCCATCCAGGTGTCCCAGATTCTGACTTTTTTGTTGTTTTCAGGTAGTATAGTTGACAAATTTTCACCTAAATAGTTTCCATCTTCACTATCATTTTCCAAAAGTAAGAAATTCACAGGAATATATATATATATATATATATATATATATATATATATATAGTCAGGACTCTATATATATATAAAATCATATATAATCCTATAATCCCTATAATTCCTTCACTGAAAAAAATTTTTTAAAAGAATATATGTAATTATTTTCATACTAATAAACATTGAAAGTATGTTAAAGATGGAGTTTATGGTTGATTGTTGTCAACCATTATAGCTATCATAGACTGTTCATCTACTATCTGCATGCACTTTTACATGTACTAGTACTAATCCTTACTACAGTCCTGCAAGTAAAATCTCATCGTTCCCATTTTTCAAATGAGGAAACTAATATGAAGAGATTGTGAGTTGGGCAAAGTCATACTTTAAGTGACAAAATTGGGATTTGATCCCCCCAGGTATAGCTGGCTAAAGCCTCAGGTGTATTCACTATCCTACATGTTCTACATTGGGACCTGGACTGAGGCCATTAGTTCATTTCTACCAAATTTACAAGAAGAAAGATAATGAGATTGGCGAAGTTTATTTTATTTTATTTTATTTTATTTTATTTTATTTTATTTTATTTTATTTTATTTTATTTTTTATTGGTGTTCAATTTACTAACATACAGAATAACCCCCAGTGCCCGTCACCCATTCACTCCCACCCCCCGCCCTCCTCCCCTTCTACCACCCCTAGTTCGTTTCCCAGAGTTAGCAGTCTTTACGTTCTGTCTCCCTTTCTGATATTTCCCACACATTTCTTCTCCCTTCCCTTATATTCCCTTTCACTATTATTTATATTCCCCAAATGAATGAGAACATATAATGTTTGTCCTTCTCCGACTGGCTTACTTCACTCAGCATAATACCCTCCAGTTCCATCCACGTTGAAGCAAATGGTGGGTATTTGTCATTTCTAATAGCTGAGTAATATTACATTGTATACATAAACCACATCTTCTTTATCCATTCATCTTTCGTTGGACACCGAGGCTCCTTCCACAGTTTGGCTATCATGGCCATTGCTGCTATAAACATCGGGGTGCAGGTGTCCCGGTGTTTCATTGCATCTGTATCTTTGGGGTAAATCCCCAACAGTGCAATTGCTGGGTCGTAGGGCAGGTATATTTTTAACTGTTTGAGGAACCTCCACACAGTTTTCCAGAGTGGCTGCACCAGTTCACATTCCCACCAACAGTGTATGAGGGTTCCCTTTTCTCCGCATCCTCTCCAACATTTGTTGTTTCCTGCCTTGTTAATTTGCCCCATTCTCACTGGTGTGAGGTGGTATCTCATTGTGGTTTTGATTTGTATTTCCCTGATGGCAAGTGATGCAGAGCATTTTCTCATATGCATGTTGGCCATGTCTATGTCTTCCTCTGTGAGATTTCTGTTCATGTCTTTTGCCCATTTCATAAGATAGATAAACCATTAGCCAGCCTTATTAAAAAGAAGAGAGAGAAGACTCAAATTAATAAAATGAATGAGAAAGGAGAGATCACTACCAACACCAAGGAAATACAAACGATTTTAAAAACATATTATGAACAGCTATACGCCAATAAATTAGGCAATCTAGAAGAAATGGACGCATTCCTGGAAAGCCACAAACTACCAAAACTGGAACAGGAAGAAATAGAAAACCTGAACAGGCCAATAACCAGGGAGGAAATTGAAGCAGTCATCAAAAACCTCCCAAGACACGAAGTTTATTTTAAAACAACAAAGTCATCTCGTTTTTGCATGTTTTGTTGAAAGCTACCCACCAAAAGATCATCTCTAGAGTCCATCTGATTTTATAGCTCTATGTCTATGAAGGTTAAAAAAAAACTCCACTAGCCTTTCTGTTTCCTGGTAATCACTTTAATTCTAGACAAAAATTATATGGGATAAATAAATTGTTTTTAATTATATTCATTAAGATTAACCTAAACTTAATTTAATAGTCCCATTAATATATCACTCCTTATTATGCTTTTCTGGCAAAGGATTTGTTACGTGTCTCACTATTAATCTCCTAGTCCCTATTGAAAGTATTATCATTATATGTCTATCTAATTGTAACAAAAAGCATATACTCTGGGTACAAGCAGGAAATGAATGCTATGAGGAAATGTCCAAGAGTCCTTTGGAATAGTTATCTTCTTAATAGAATTTCTTCTAAGTGATAGAATTTTTAGCAAACTTTAAACCAATCAGAAGACGGTGTATAGAATCAATTTCAGCCCAGTACTAGTGCATGAAATTTTGGATTACAGCCTTTCTGTATTGGTGCCATCAGCTATGGATTAACCAGTGGAAGAATGGCTTGAAACAACTACCTCAGTCATCAATTAGCAAGTAGTACATCAAAACAATCTGAGATTTATGCTTTGATTTCCTGAAGCTTTAATTTATCTCTTTTCACTTCTTCCTGAGAGTTTAATCTTATACAATTTCAGATATACATTGTATATAGCCTCTTTATTGTTAGTGTGAAAACAATTCTTAAATCGCATAATCATAAGGTTAAAGGATATCTTAAATGATCCAGATGCTTAATCACATTTAGCATTTGAGTATCTGTTAAATATGCATGAGTGTGTATATTAAACTTTATTTCTGTTTGGCTAATCTACACTCATGAGGAGTAGATGGAATGTCATTTGTTGGCCATAGCTTTATCGCTAGTGTTTTTGTTTATATTAAAACAGACTCAGCCTTATTTATTTTGCAGTAGCAAGAAAACATAATAGCATGTTTCAGGACCAGTCACATTCAGCAAGCATATTAAGGTCATGGCCACATGATTTGCCCTCATAATTCATATCATAGTGTTTTCTTTCATGAGCACAACAGATGGAACCTTCTGTTCAATAAAATAATGCTATTCAAATGGTTACCTTATAAAATACAGCATTTCTCCCAAACATAGCTTATTGTTTTACCATTTCCACCCTAATTCCAAATAATCCTTTGCAGTATGGGATAGTGGCTAAAGGGATGGTTTTGGAATCAGATAGATTAGGTTCAAATCCAGACAAATTGCCTCTGAACCTATTTTTGCACCTGTATAATAAGTGTCACATAGGTATTGCCTGGAAGATTTAAAGAGATAAAGCATATAAAATATTGAAAGCAATGTTTGTAATAAGTACTCCACAGATGATAGAAGTTCTGCTTCTATATTAATACGAAAAGATTTAGTAGAATTCTGTGAGTTTTCAGATTATATAATTAAGTACACTAAAATCCACTTGTATCTTTTTATGCATTGACCTGACCTCCCTTTCTTCAAAGAGCAAATATGACAGCATTATCTTCTTCAGTTTTTTAAATAAATAACTATGTATATACATACACACACAGAAAGACATACATATAATAAATATACTATTTGTTTACTACATAAGACTCTTAACAATTTACTTTTTATCTCAAACTTAAGTCTTTGATCTTTGTTAAGAACACAAAACCAAATTAACTATATATTTTTTCTTTGTTTTTCACTGGGCATAACAAGAGAAGACATATTATGAAATAGGAATCTTTCTCTGAGACTTTATAAAAGTAAGAAAGCCAAAAGAATAAGCAAATAATAACAAAATAATCCTTTATAATTTACTAAGCTACAGAAGTAAACAGTTAACCAAAATGCACCAGAGTTTTAAACTAGACTTTTATTTCATTGTTTCAATATCTGACTTTCTCTACCTTTCATTTTCATTAAACTTTTGTGTTATTGCTTTTTTGGTAAATTAAGTTTAGTACTTTAAGACCTTGCCATGACAGAGCCTTCCTTACTTTTATTTTTTAAAGGGACAGTGAGACTTCATGGGGTAAATTTTTCCAAATTATTTCTTATGTGTGAGTGTTTAATTTTAACATTGGCAGAAACCCGTAACACGATTGGCATCATTCATATGCCATAAATTTCCTAGCTATTGCTAAAATTACCCATTTGGCTTTCAGGTATTAAAATGTGAACTGATAATGGATATTTCTGTAATTCTACTTTCTTTTCCTACTGGTTCTTTGGAATTGTCCTAACTCAGAATATTTATAAAATTTAAAATGTCTTTTATTGTCTCAATACCTCTACTAATGCCTGAACTGAAAATGTTTTATACTGAATCAATGTAAAACATATATTAGCTTTTCACATGTAAACAATACTGTTAATTATTTTGAAAGCTAACTAGAGAGACATAGGTTCAGTACTCTGGAATTGTAAAATGTAATTTATTTAATGTTTAAATAAGGGAAATGCCAAAGGAAATAGAATCACCTAAAAAACAGAACAGAGCTGAGATGTAGTGGAAGTTAGAATACGGCAACTATAAACATAAAATAGTGAATATAATTTAAACATCAATCCTTTTAGCTTTTTGGCCATCTACTACTCAATAAGCATTAAAAGAAAATGAAATTTCATACAACTAATAATTTTATAAGGACTTAATTCCCCAATATTATTACGTAAACAAGTAGCAACTCTATAATTTCATTACAAAATTGCCTTAAAAAAGCAACTAAATAGTATCCAGTAATGAAACCATGAAGTAGGACAACTTCAAGGAGACATTATATATTTCTAACAGTACATATTTCTCATTAAATAAATAAAAGGTATTCTATATTTAAAAGATTGTATATCTATCAGATAATATAACACAAATGGCCTGTTTGATAAGGAGAGAAAACTTAAAGAAGAAATTTTAAAAATCAAAACTTTAGGAGAAATACTTTGAATTTACATATTTGATAAATAGTCTTTATTCACTAGAAACCCTATGATCAATTATTTTTTTAAAAGCCTAAAAGAAAAGGAACATATTTTCTTAAAAAAAAAAAAAGATTTTATTTATTTTGAGAAAGAGCACATGCATAAGCAGGGAAAGGGGTAAAGGGAGAGAGAAGCAGAACAGGGAGCCCAATGCGGGACTCTATCCCAGGACCCTGAGATCATGACCTGAGCCAAAAACAGATGCTTAACAGACTGAGCTACCCAGGCATCCAGGAATATCTTCTTCCTTACTCCACATATCTATTGTGTTCTCTAAGCCATGGATAGTTCCCAGGCACAGGAAATATAGTAAAGAATAAGACAAAGTCCCTGTCCTCATGGTGCTTACATTCTAATAAAGCACACGGACAATAACTTAGCATAATTTATGTAAATAATATGCTGTCAGAAGATGGCATTTTTAAATTAAAAATATGTGGTAGTATAGTCATTTGTTATATGTGTTTTCCTCATTGGATTGGCAGCTACTTGAAGGCAGGGACTATATCTTTCTTAAAAATCTTCCACAATGTACTATGATCATGGACTGAACTGATACGTGGTGAGTACTCAATAAACGTTTGGATGAAGGAAAGGAAGAAATAAATTAAAAGGCAGAAATTTAATAATTCAATAAATTCAACAATCTGATGCAATAATTGCTTATCTCAACAATTAAAGAAGAACAAAGACTTCAAATCAGAATAAAATCATTTCTCTAAATGACTGTTAAATTCCTCAGGACATGAATTTTGAAGAAGGTTAAATTCCTTAAAACTAGCACTCACATTATTGAATATTCACTATTTAGTATTAAGTAAACTATTTCTTGCCAATAAAATGGGAATGAACAACTCTTGTTCTACAATGTGATTGTTGTTAAGAACAAATGAGATAAATCATGATCGTGCTTTGAAAAGTAGAGTTTTCTTTTTCAAAGACCCCATTTATTTATTCATGGGAGACACAGAGGAAGAAGTAGGCTCCTGCAGGGAGCCTGATGCAGGACTTGATCTCAGGATCCTGGGATCATGACCTGAGATGAAGGCAGATGCTCAACCACTGAGCCACCCAGGTGCCCCTGAAAAGTAGAGTATTACAGAGGAAACAATAGCATTAATTCTGGCAACAATCTGGAATGAGTACTACTCTCTCAGTTCTGGAAATGCAGGCAATAGTGAGTCATGATTGTGGGCTCAGAACAGGAAAACTGATTTCATATACTTTATGACAAGTTGTGGGAGTGGTTAGAAGGAGGATAGAGAAGCTCAATGCCCAGAGCTAGTAGTCAGGAATCAAATGTTAGAAATCAAAATTGGTGAGATAAACTACAGTTGGGGCAACTTGAAAAGGCAAGTCAAAGCAACCATGAATCCTCAAGAACACATCAAGAAGACAATCCAAAATTGGGCAAATGGCCACAAATCTGAGAACATAAGACCAAACTTGAGATTCTCAAAATATCTTAAAGCACCTTTATGCCTCAGTTTCAATGCATTTATATATTTCCTTTGGAGGAAAACATGGTCCCTCAGGAACAGATACTCAGGAGTACATGGTTGAGGTAGGGAATATAGGTAAAGCCAAACAGCCAGTTTCTCTCCAGAAAGTTTTTCCAGTAAATATCTTTAGCTAGTTAGAGGACTCTTTCCTATAATCCATTTTCTAATTGGACAGCAGGGTAAAGCTTAGTCAAATTTCTAAATAGATTTCCTCTGGGATTTGCATCATGTTTTCATGATACTGTGAAATATTTTGAAAGAAAAAAAGCCCTCTGAATTAGTGATTTATGCACTCATTACTAGATGCTCAGTATGTATGGTTTCATTTCAGATTGAAATTGCTGACTCTGCTCATTTTCCACGTCCCAAGTTTACCAACTTACCGGTGAAAAATAGTTGATAGATAAATTGTACCGTAACACTGTGTTGTGAATGCGAGGCAAAACCCTTCTGATCATGCCCTTTAGATAAGGACAAATTACTGACATCAGGTATCTGTCTCTCCATTAAATAGTGAACAACCACTGCCACTCGCTAGATGTTTGTACTGATCACCAATGAACTTCAGCCCAGCCTCACTGAGGATTGGTTCTCACCAGGATGGAGGAATGTCATGCCACGAAGGATCAGGCCTTAGTATTAAGTTTTTTCTGCAAGTATTGTGCATCTATTCCCCCCAAAATGTTATGCCCCTCAGTTCATGGGATATTTTATAGGCTGTTGGGTTCACGAACCATTGGCTTGTATACCTGTGCGTTTACTGAATTCTGATCATTCCATCACATATTCCTGGCAAATGGGTTTTTGAGTACTAGTTTCCCAGATCCAGTATTACACTTAGATGCCTGTTAACTATAAATTGATAAAATAACCATGATATATCAACATAGATGTGGATCCATCCATTACAAATATGTTGGGTATTGATGGCCTCAAAATTTTTTTATATTTGTTGTTAGTATAAAAACAAATAAATGGCCATGTGCAAAATTGTGCAAAACCCAGATTACCTAGTTTCTAATGACGAATATATACTAATTCAAATATATCTATTTATATGTTAATGGCTTTTTTTCCAAACTGGTAAACTTTTTCAGAACAATTATACATTAAAATTGCATGAATTTGCAGTCATTTTGGGGGTTTGCATTAACACCTCTTGATAATTTCTGTAGATTACTAATATATTTTAACTTTCTAGAGCTTTTGGTGTTTTTTTCACCCTCATTTAGAAATACACATGATATTAAATAACATACTACAGTTCGTCAACAATTCACTAATTGCTCTGTTTTTCAAAGCATGCAGGGTAAACATACCAGTGAAAACTCATAAAAATTTATAATACACAGGAATCTTATGATTATGTTTGGAAATATAATATTCATTTAAATTATTTTATTTTTTTCCTTTTGCAATGAAATTTAGTTTGATTGGAAAATTTTAATTCATGATTTTTATGGTTTTTTTCTTTCTTATATTTGCTAGTATCAAGAAATGGTGATCCATTGTGCTGTATTTTTAATTAATATTTATAAGACAATAAATATTTAATTAAAGTCATCAATTTTCCATATTTTATTCGTGTTTGTAACTAAAGAAATATAATCATCTTTTTATTGCAACAACAAAAAATTATTCTCTGTGCCTGTGCTCTTAACTATCATACTCACTCATATAAACCTTGCAATTAATTTGAATTTAGGCATGGAGCATTTACTCATCTGTTTCATGGCATTCAGTGTTATCTGGGAAGATTACTATCCCTGATGCTCAACTGCTCTATGTAGTCCTTGCAGTTGAACAATGAAACTGTTTCTCTTAGTCATACCTTTAATTGAAATTATGAAGGATAAATGTTAATACCTTAACAGAATATTAAATTTCATACATTAACATCATGATTAATGATTATGAGATTAATATTCGATATTCTACTTATTCTTACCATCTTTATTATTGGAAATTTTTCTGGAAGATAATTAACAATTCAAATAAATTTTAGTACACATGTTAACTAGCATTTGACTTAATGTGTCAGAATTAAAGGATTTGTTTTAAAAATAAATACCTGCAATCAAATTCCCTAAGTGTATAATAGCCCACTTGGTTACAGGTAGTTAGCACTTGTTCAATGCTTATAATGACTTAGAATTATGGTAGAATGGGCTTCCCCTAAGAGAATTGTTTTGTTGATTCTGAGTCAGGAGATAGCGATGCCTTTATGCATTTCCATAAATAGAAGTATATAAAGTGTTAGGGTCATTCCTCCTTGGATAGGTAAACCCAGAGTAAGCATGAATCATTGACACAGCAAGAATAGAACATTACAGACCTAGTGAGACCCTATCTTGGTCAGACAGCGTCACCTGCATTTATATGCCCACATGGGGATTTTAGGAGGCAAGGGACTCTATACTGGGATATGCAGCAGTTACTCCTGCTTGATATGAACACCCAGTTTTGCATTCTTGATTAATAAAATCATAAATATAATCTAATCTCTGTGTGTATTCTCTTGTGAATTTATACCTTACCTAGAAAGTATTGTGTTGGGAGTAGGTATAATATATAAGTTGAATGTGAATGACATTAAACCAGTTATTAGTTTTATCCAATAAAATGTTAATTTAGGTGAGGTTTTTTTCTATAACTAAATTACTTGGTAACAGGAATTTTCTTTTTTAACTTTAAACCCCAAGCAGAATTTTCACCCTTTCAAACAGAATAGTACTTATATTTTACAACTGAATACATTAATTTATGTAACTGTTTTAACATGACATAAGGTGCTTTGCTATATAAGCACCGTTTTCAAAGCTTTTTCAAAACCTCTATTTCCTACCTCTTGATTGGCACCACCAACCCCTCCACCCTTCTTCTGTTCCCTGTTAGTCAGGTCCTGCTGACACTACTTCCTAAGTACTTTTTAGGCTTATCTTTCCTCTTCATCGCCACTGACTAAGTTCAAGTTCAGATCCTCACAGTATTTTGCCTAGGTTATTGCATTAATTAAAGCATTAACCTCCTTGACTCAGGTCTCATTTCTTCTGATCTTTTTTCATGCTGATATCACAAAGATATTTTTTAATGAACTAGAGCTAATTTTATACAAAACAAATACACACATAGATACACACTTTAAATCCCCAGTGACGTTCCCAATTATATATAATAGAGGCACTTAATGATCCGGCCTTGACCTTTCAAATCAAACTTGTCTACTGTTACTACTTCCTTTGCACATTATATTCCAGCTATTTAAGAATATGTAATATTCATGGAGCTCTCCTTGGGGCTCAGTCATTGTATAAAATACTTTATATATATTATGTCTTTTAATCCTCAATAACTTTACTAGGTAGGTCCTATTATTACTCATATTTTATAGTTAAGAAAAGAGGTCATTTTCTGTGCTAAAGTACTTGACATTTGTCATAAGTCTGTATGTCTCTCTCATGCTCCTTCCATTGTTTGGAAAGCCTTTCACAACAGTTTCTTTCTTTTTTTTTTTCTTAGCTTTATCTTTACTTTTATTTATTTATTTTCTTATTTAAATTCCATTAATTAACATATAATGTATTATTAATTTCAGAGGTAGAAGTCAGTGATTCATCAGTCTTACATAAACACCCACTACTCATTACATCATGTGCCCTCCTTGATGTCCATCACTCAGTTTCCCCATTGCCTGACCCCTTCCCCTCCAGCAACCCTCAGTTTATTTCCTATGATTAAGAGTCTCTTATTGTATGTCTCCCTCTCTGATTTTGTCTTGTTTTCTTTTTTCCTCTTTTCCCCTATGATCCTCTGTTTTGTTCCTTAAATTCCACATATGAATGAGATCATATGGTAATTGTCTTTCTCTGGTTGACTTATTTTGCTTAGTATAATACCCTCTAGTTCCATCCAGTCGTTGCAAATCACAATGTTTATAGCAGCAATGTCCACAACAGCAAAACTATGGAAAGAGCTCAGATGTCCCTCGACTGATGAATGGATAAAGATATGATACATATACACAATAGAATACTACACTACCATCAAAAAGTGAAATCTTGCTTATCCCATGAGACTTGACTCCAGCTATCCCATTTTCTTTTTTTTTTCAAGATTTTATTTATTTATTCATGAGAGAGACAGAGGGACAGAGAGAGAAAGAGAGAGAAAAACATAGGCAGAAGCAGGCTGCATGCAGGAAACCTGATGTGGGACTTGATCCTGGGACTCCGGGATCACGCCCTGAGCCAAAGGCAGATGCTCAACTGCTGAGCCACCCAGGCATTTCAGCTATCCCATTTTCATGGAAGTTTCTCTATCTCCTTCAGTAGAGTTATAATCTTGGCACCTGTGGAAACTTGCAAAGTTCAGGTAGGTCACTGGGTATGGATAAAATGCAACTGTGATTGAGACAAGCCTGAAATGAATTTATGGCTCTGTTGGATATTGGTTTTATGACTTTGAGAAAGTCACTTCATTGCTCTTAATTTTAGTTTGTTTTGGAATTAATATTTTTTCCAAGAAGTTGTTATAAGGATTAAATGAGTTAATTTTATGAGTCACATCAACCACAGTAACTGGGACATAATGAAAACTCATTAGTTCACTCATCTCTCAGTCCACTGCAGCCCTTGGAACCAGAATGGCAATCGTTCCTCTCATTTGGCTGTAAGGCTACTTCTCCTTTCATCTGTGGCTCTACATTGACTGGTAGGCACTAGTGAGGTGTATAAAATGAATGAATGAACAACTGAATGTTTAGTACTTCATGGCATCATTAAATGAAACTAATTTGCATTTTATGGCCTGCAAATTAGTATAATTAAGAAGTAACAACTGGCAAAGAAAATAAACTCCAGCTATATATTGTGCTTTCCTCACCTAGTATCTAAAACTTTTTCCTCCTGATTAAAAAGTAACTAAATGGTCTCTTTGAATATGACTCAGATTTTCTTTTAAAGATTTTATTTATTTATTCATGAGACACACACACACACACACACACACACAGAGAGAGGCAGAGACATAGGCAGAGAGAGAAGCAGGCTCCATGCAGGGAGCCTGATGTGAGACTCCATCCTGGGACTCCAGGATCATGCCCTGGGTCCAAGGCAGGTGCTAAACTGCTGAGCCACCCAGGTGTCCCTGACTCAGATTTTATGCAAATAAAACAAATTATTGCAGACCAGTGTAGCACTAATGTATTGTGTGATTCTTAAAATCAGTTCACAATCTTATAGTTTTGGGATGAAAAAAATATATATATATTTGTATATATGTATATTTATATACTACAATCTTCAAGTAAGTTGAAGCTACTGCTTTTCTGAGGCTACTCATTATTTCATTTTTAAAAATATTTGGTATTGCCTGATACATTGGTTATAAGTGTTTTTTATGACCAGGAAAAGAAACATACCATAGACAGCTCCCTAGAATTTTGCATTATGAAATATGAAAGTAGAAGTGCAAGAAGTCAACCAAGGTAGAGTGTTTGAGAACACTGTGTGTTATTACTTCTTCCATCAACTTCTACCCTCCCTTTTTCATACTTGTTTATTATATATTTCAAGCCCTATGTATTTGCGGGCTCTTAAACTCAAACCATCTAATAGTAGAAGATACCATAGACGAAAAAACAGAAGGATATTCTAAAAGTGTGAACAAGTTAGAGATCTACAAAATTAGAGATCATTAGAACTAGAGTCCAGACTGACTTAATTACTTTTCACAGAAATTAAACCATAGTCAGGTTGAAAATGATCATGATTTCTAGAAATAATTTTATGTAAACTACTTATGTAAATATATTAAGATATGAATTATTTGCAAAATGAATAGCAGGACCTCTGAAGAGTCCAACATGTAAGTATATAGTAAGAGCATGGGTTTAGGAGCAAAATTCTTATGAAGCTCCCTGTCATGGCTTCTTTTTTTTTTTTTTAAGATTTTATTTATTTATTCATGAGAAACAGAGAGAGAGAGAAAGAGAGAGAGGCAGAGACACAGGCAGAGGGAGAAGCAGACTCCATGCAGGGAGTCCCATGTGGGACTCCAGGATCATGCTCAGAGCTGAAGGCAGGCACTTAACTGCTGAGCCACCCAGGCGTTCCCCTGTCATGGCTTCTTCAGTAAGATTCCTCTGTTTTCTGAAGCTATCCATTCCATTCCCATTATAAACTTTGTACTAATGTAAAAAAAAAAATAAAAGTCTGTTTCTTTTATGTTTCATGTAGTCCCTGTTCTCCAGTGCTAGGATGTTAAAAATAGTCAGAAAACCCCACCTTTAGGTTTACACCATTTAGGTGTAGGGCTAAAACAGGATGTGAGGTGTTGAACTTAATCTGAGGTCCCTTCTACTGGTAGAGTCCCATTATCCTTCCTCAGACATACGCAGTGACAAAAATAGAAGATGAGATGGCATGTACCCGAGTAACTTTTTAAGTATATAAAAGGTCATTAAGTTAACAATAGAATTGCACAGCATCTATTAACACAAAAATGTGCAATCTCAGTTCTCAAAGAGTTTGGTGTATTAGGTCAGCCCCATATATAATTTGTTTATCATGAGGGTTGAACCTTATGTAAGGAAAATATACAGCTTGAGGGGCTTGTTTTGGCAAGACAACTGAAATACACTAAATTCAATAGAGGAAATTTGTGAAATAGCTTTTCTTAAAGATGTTTAAATGAAAATTATCCGTATCTTAAATGCATATTTGCCTAGGGACAGAGGGAAGGACTAAATAACGTAAGGATGGTGGAGTTTTTGTTCTTTTTTTCTTTTTAAATTCAGTTATTAGGGAACTATTTTGGAAATAAAGTCAAATCCAGATCTTCCTATCCTGCTGACTTCTGCCTGTCATCTCTGTCAGACTGAAACTCCAGCGAAGGGTCAACGAATAGAATGGAAAACATTCTCTAGTTTTGTTTGTAGGTGTTTTTTTTTCTTTTCTTTTTTTTAAGTGACACAGAGAGGGAGAAAGAGACAGAGAGAGAGAGAGAGAGGCAGAGACACAGGCAGAGGGAGAAGCAGGCCCCATGCAGAGAGCCCCACATGGGACTCTATCCAAGCAATCCAGGATTGCGCCCTGGGCAGAAGGCGGCGCTAAACCGCTGAGCCACCCAGGCTGCCCTGTTTTTTTCTTTAATGTTCCAACTCACATTGTTGTTACTCCTCCCCACTCCCACTCACCCACAAATTCTGGCTACTAGAATGCACTGGGTTTCTCCAGCTTCCTTGAAGCTTCTCAATACCCATGTGACCAAGTTTGGTGACTGGTGTATGTCAGGGAAGTGTGTCCTTTTTCTCTTTTCTGTGGCTAGCATGTAGATGTGATGGTGAGCTCTTTTGTACCACAAGAATCACACTCTAGTATTGGGATAAAAACAGAACAGAAGGAGTCTGAGTACTGACCACCACATGAAGTTTCACTGCCTTACCTGCTTGTTTTATTATATAACAGGAAAATAGTCTTTTTAAAAATTTAAATCACTCTTCCTTTGAACCTCTGTAATAACCGCCAAACCTATATCATAACTAATATAGAACTTGGGACTTGAAAAAGGGAATGAACAGAACAAGAACAGAATCTGAAATGTATGGCATTAGTTTAGAGTGCCCCAGAGGTGAAAATGATACAACTGGTGAGTCTAGCTAGGTTATGGAAAAATATTTGGTAAAACTATTGCCTGCGATGTCATAGAAGGCAGTCCACACACCACCTGAGCCTATAACTCCAAAGAGAGCAGATAGAACCATTCCTGATCTTTTAAGTAAGCTGGCTGCTTCTTGCTGCTTTCAGCAAAGCCTTTCAAAGAGAGGAACTCTGGCTACAGCTAGTCAACTTGAAGCAGAGCAGGAAAGATTACAACCACTAAAAGGCACCCTGCCCATGATCTGCCATCTAAGTTGACTGAAAGTCTAGAAGGAGCCTCACAGCATCCTGTCAACACTTCTGCACACTGAAGCAGCCATGACAGGTGGCCCCTAAAGGGGAACCTTAGCAGAAGATAAAATTGTGGCTCCAGGCCATGGCAGCCAAACAGTGAGATCCAACTCAGGAGTGAAAAATTAGTTTAAGAGTGTTGCCATCACACTCAAGACAATTGTTTCATCTGGCCTCAAGCTTCTGCCTTTAAATTTGTAGGTACAGTAAGAGGGGGGCAGAACCCAAAGCCCAGTACATAAAAGTCAAGGAGTTTTCAGGCTTAAAAATCTTACTTAAGATCTTTGGTTTGTTTACATAACTGAACAAAAGCAAACAGATTGGGAGTCTGCTACAGTTTTGAGAGAATTATATTGCCCAAGAAATGACAAATCTACCTTTAAAACCTCTGTTGATGGTTAGATTCCCTAAAGCAAATGCTGAATACCAAATTTGCACCATCAGGAGGCAGCTACAAAATCTGTGCACTCCCACCCCTCTTTACCAAGGATCTATTTCCTTTGTCTATTCAGATACAGATATAATGGATAATGAACTCAGAGCCCATAATAATGGTTGTACTCTGAAAGTAAAACCAGGAATCATGGAGGACAACAGATGAGCAAGTTCCTCCAGAGAATAAAACCAGAGATGTAACAAGGGATTCTACTACATGTCCAGGGCAAGACATTAAAGGAGTTGATAATTTCAAAACTTTTATAATTAATAAAAACCAGAGGTGTTTTTATGTTTCCTGGTCTTTCCTTTCCAAAAGGAGTTATTACAAGCATTGAATTTATACTATATGATTATTATATATGGTTGAATATGGACAAGAGCTGATAATTTATTCTTTTAAAGAGCCACCTCTGGACTTTATAAAGAGACTATATATCACTGAGAAAGACATTCTTGTATCCTATATTTAGGTACAAAGGGAAAGGATTGAGTGAGTGGCTAAAGAGGTGCTGTGACAAGTAAGTGTCAAGATCTGTTTTCCTCCTTCTTTATAGTAATTGAATCCCAGTTTTTAGATGGGTTCCTGGGTATTCAGAAGAAAGATTCCATATCTTAGACTCTCCTCAATTACTATGTCATGAGACTACAAAGAAGTGTGGCTCTGCGGTTTAGCGCCACCTTCAGTCCAGGGCCTGATCCTGGAGACCTGGGATCGAGTCCCATGTCGGGCTCCCTGCATGAAGCCTGCATCTCCCTCTGCCTGTGTCTCTGCCCCTCTGTGTGTGTGTGTCTTTCATGAATAAAGAAATAAAATCTTTTAAAAAAAGCATTCTAGTAAAAGTAAAAAAAAAAAAAAGTCCCTGGGAAGGATCTCACAAAGCAGAGACTTCTCATACTAAATGTTCCGTTACTTTTTTAGAAGTATTTTCTGGACTAAGGGCAAAACTAGAAAATTGAGAACACATAAGCATTTACTTCGCAGTTTACAAGTTCATCTGGCAAAAAATAACTTTTTTCCAAAGATCTATCTATTCCTGGATATCTACCCTGAACAGGATTAAAAGTGAGGTTTTGGGGCACCTGAGTGACTCAGCCAATTAAGCATCTGCCTTCTGCTTAAGTCATGATCCCAAGGTACGTTTGTGCCTCTCCCTCTGCTACACCCCCTGCTTGTACGCGTGCTCTCTGTCAAATAAATAAATAAATAAATAAATAAATAAATAAATAAATAAAAATTTTAAAACAAATTTTTAAATATGAGAATGGGGTTGGGAGAAGCAGAATAGGATGAAACGATTCTTGTAATTCCTGGGGGGTGCTGATGAGATTAGAGATTGTATATTATTTGTAGTAGCATCAGTTTCTTGGCTCCTGGATGTTCCCTAGCAATATTCAGCAGTTTGGGTATAAGAAGGGAAGCATTGACAATAGTATCGATGCAGAATTAGGACTCTTCCAGGCATTCCACATTAGATGATAAAAGAAGCTATTTAGCTTAAGCACAGTTGTGTCAGGTGCTGTATTATATATTATGCAATTTAGTCAAATAAGAAATTAATACAGGGACGGTTGATAAATTTGGAAAATAGGAAAAAGGTCTAAATCACTTTCAGCTCAGAAAGCAAGTTAAATTGTAGTAAGGAATAAGATATTTTGAAGGATCAAGATAACAATCAAAGAATAAGGATACTATAGCTTATAAATTTTGACATGGAGCAGTGGGGGTGATAAAAATGTCTAGGATATAGGTGGTAGGAGGCTGAATTCAAGAAGTATAGGTTGTCAAAGCTTAGGGAATCAAGGAAATATGAGATTAAGATGTTAGATGAGTTAGCCATATTGGCATAGAAGGAAAAGTAAATAAGACAATGATGGGATTTGGGAAGAAAGGAGGCTCTGGAAATTAATGTTGGTGGTTGTTGTTAGAAGACGACACAGCTGGTTGGAAAGATCCTTAAAGAAGGAGTTTTTACACAAAGGTGAGGAACAATGACTTGAAATGATTAGAAATAGGCAATGTTAAAATAAAAGCATGCAAGCCCATTTTAAAATTCTGTGTAAATAACAGCAAAATTGTCTTGGATGCTATTGTAAAGAATAAAGTAATGTCACTTTGTGAATAAAGTAGCATCTTTTCTACAAAGAGTACTGACCCAATGTCAATTTTATGGCTAGTTTTAAATTTTTTTAAATTTTTTTTTTTTTTTTTTAATTTATGATAGTCACACAGAGAGAGAGAGAGAGAGAGAGAGGCAGAGACACAGGCAGAGGGAGAAGCAGGCTCCATGCAGGGAGCTTGACGTGGGATTCGATCCCGGGTCTCCAGGATCGCGCCCTGGGCCAAAGGCAGGCGTCAAACCGCTGTGCCACCAAGGGATCCCTATGGCTAGTTTTAAAGTATAAAACTGATATACCTTTCTGATATATACCTTTCCATACCACTTAGTTGTGCGTTTTTCAGTCAAAGTAAAGTGCTGCCTTCAGGGAGCACACCTCCCAAGAGATCACTAAAATCAATGAGAAATCCAATGTCTATTTGTCAGTAGAGACATGTGAAGTTTGATGGATCTTTTGGGACTAGACCACTAGTTAAAGATTCTAAAACAAAATTAAGTGGAGCAGAGATGCCAAAAATCTCAAGGGATCCTTGAAGACGGAAATGTGGAAGATAGAGACAAATTTCAAGAACTGCTGCTGTTGTAGACCTGACCTTCCAGAAGAAGATGGAAATGGAATAGCATACACACACACACACACACACACACACACACTCACCACCCTCCAATACACACAGACAACAAAAGAGAATACTAGTCCCTATCAACAAAAGGAATACAAAAAAATGTTGAAGAAGGATCTTTAAATGTGTGCAAATGAATTAAATGATGCAATTTGAAAAGAAATATCCTTTTGGTACTTTAAAAAAATCACTCTTTAATAGCTAATGCTATGATTGGGAAGCCCTTTAATGAGGACTTACTTCAAAATAATTATTCAAAAAGGCAAAACTTTCTTTAATAATGCAAATTAGGGGAAGTATTTATCATTTTTAAAATGTAATATTAAATGTTTAGAACAACTTATGAATAATCTGAGACGGGTGTTTCTAGACCCCCCCCTCATCCTAATGATCCCAGCCTCCCAAGTTGTTATGGCTGCAATGCACATGTACTCATGGTGTCTCCTCTTAGAATCCAGTATGCCTTAGAGTCCTCTTTTTCTCATTCATAGGTAATAACCTATAGCCCTCTTTTGTTAGAATCATTAAAGAAGAAATATTACTTACTTAAAGTAAAAGACCAACTTAAAGGTAATCCTCTTGTCACAGTAAATGGGCTCACCCTAGCAACTCTAAAGTATTAAGAAATTTAACACAGTTTAAAAGTGGGTAACACAGTTTGAGTCCAGACTTAACTAGGCAATTTACAAACTGTGCAGTCAGGGTGTTACAGAGTCTTGGTCACATCTTTCTGCAGGCAGCAACGACTGTATCGCATATGGTTCTTTCAGATATTGTATTTTCCTGTAATAGTAGAGGGGATTCTTGAACTGCAGTAATGGCATATCTGTTTTTTGTTCATATTCATACTGCTAAATAAGATAAAATCTTTAACAAAGAGATCTAGTCATTGAAGAATCTAGTCATTAAAGAATCAGTCATAGAAGTTGTAATCAAAGCAACTCAGCTTTGAAAATAAAGGACAATGGATTTTTGAGTTATTGCTTCAGGATTCACCAAAGTGAGAAAACTGCTGGTAGAGAAAAGACATGGTTACTTACCACATGAGTCTGTATTTCTCAATGTGCAAATCCAAATTAGAGTAAATCCAAAGGTTTTTTGCAAATGTTTATTGCAACCTCTTCTTGTCCCTTGGCAATGACCTGCTTCCTTTATTCAGTCAACAAATTTTATTGGAGGCCTACTTGTTCTAGGGCACTAAGTGTCTAGTGGTGCCTAAGACAGAGGAATTCCTTACTCTCATGGACCTAACAGTCTATGGGATCAGACAACGAGCAAATAAATATATCAGACAGTGATTTGTGTGATGAAGAAAGTGAAACATGATGACAAGCTACAGAGTTATGGGTGAGTTGACATTCCTTTAGATTGGAGTGTCCCTCTGAGGAGGTCATATAAATAGGGAATACCAATAGGAAGGAAGGAAGGAAGAACTGCTGTAACAACATACCAGGCAGAGGGAATGGTTAGTGCCAAGACCTAAAATGGGGGTCAGTCTGGCTTGTTCAGGGGAACTAAAGGAAGGCCAATGACTAGAGTACTGACTACTTACTAACCTATCAGTTGCCTTAAGTATCATACATATTACCAAATTTCCCAGAACTGTCTCAACCATGGAAGAAAATATATATTAATTTTATTTCAATAAGCATTATTGAGGTTGTGCAAAGCACTGGGAATGTAAAGATGCATAAATCATGATCTAGGGCTTTATGTAACACGAACATAATTAGGAACAAAAGATCTGAGAAGAGCTTTGTCAGAAGTGGTATGAAGTGTGTTGGGGACAATTACATGGAATTCTGCCTGTATGGGTTAGTAAAAGCAAGCATTTGAGTTGGGCTTTGGGGAATAAATAGGAGTTTACTGTTAGACAAAGAAATAAATGGTGTAGACTTCTTACTGAGTTCCTGACCCATATATCAGTGGCCTCCTGGATATCTTCATCTGGATATCCTACCTCATCCAAATTTAGTATCCTATCAGAAAGAAATTTTCTTGCCCCAAACGTGCTCCTCATCCTATCTGTGCATTTTAGTGAACAGGTCCACTATAAAAATGGTAATCAGCTTGACTTCCCCCTTTTCCCGGTTTCTGCATCTGCTTTGTAACCAAATATTGCCAATTCTACACGTAGATCATCAACCTTTCTCTTCTTCACTGTATCTATCCCTCATAATTTTTCATATGGATTCATTTTTTCCAGAATGTATCTCACACCTCCAAGTCAAATTTCAGTTCGAGACACCCTATAACACTATTTATGACCACTTTTGATCAAAAAGTACATAAAGGCTTAAGATGTAGGGCATGAAAATTCTTCCATTCATTTTTCAAGGCCTGTTTCTACTGACTCTCTTCTTGGCTCTCAATCTCCCAGAAAGAAGAAAGAAAATGAAATCTCAAGAGACAAAGTCATTCTTTAGATCATAGTTTTCTACTGAGCAGAATTACTATAGCATTAGGACTAGGAATTCAGCCTTGTTCACTGTCTTGTACATTCTGTCTCTTGCATTTCTCTCTACGATGTAGACTGGAAGGGACCTGTGTCCCTGGGCTGCCAGACTCCCATCTTTCTTTTTCCATTTCTGATTCATTCTACAATTGTCTCTGGCTAATAAATGAGACCAAGTTAATAAATCAAACTAAAACTCATCCTAGCTAAATAGCCAAAATCTTCCTTCTTTTACTTTCTTCTTCAATTCAGCCACTTGGAAAGTTATGTCTTTGTGTATGGGAATGGAATAGGAATAGAAAGCTCAGCATAGGCTACCTTATATAAACTTTAGTCTCCAATTTGAACTCTTAAGAACACCTCTCCTTGATATATCAGGCACTTGTTTAGCCATATATGAAGTGATATTTTGGCCTCCAGTTTGCTATGATTCTTTCTGTGTTGCACACATTCTGTGGGGTAGAGAACAGAGAGGGAGCAGGTTATCTTGATTGATAAAGACAATTTGCAAAATGCTTATGAAGCCCTTTGGGGGGGGAATAGTATGATGAGCAGGGAGTGACTAATTGAGGATCTAGGTCTGAATTTCTGCCTTCCTGAACCACAGCAATAAATCTATTATCATATCAACAAGCTTCTCTCAATTCCTCATTAAAAAAGAAATATATATATATATATATATATATATATATATATATATATATATAGCATGATGCTAGACTGTAAGGGAAATAATTTGAGTCCATTCTGCTGAAGTGTTTGGGCCTCTGTAATAAAACACCTACAAATAGAGACATCAAAATAAAGCAATATTTCTCTATGAAGTGGACTATTAGCAGCTTAGATGAGAAAACTATTGTTGGAATATTCCCCCAAATTGTAGAACTTTTCGCATTACTGGCCCTGCCCTCCACTCTCAAATGCTATTGTTACCCCAAAATCATTTTGACAACACAAACCACTACTCATTTCCATTTCCAGATACCTCCTGTGAGGGTAGTACCACCTCAGCATGGTGAACTACCGTAAGGAGAGAAGCAGTCATGAATCTACTTTAGATTTTTAGGCTATATTTGGAAACAGCATGTGGGATGAGAAATGGATGCCAGGGTATTAAATCAAGCAAATTATCGAATAAAAAAATAAGTCTAGAAACACAAAAGAAAGCAAAGTCAACCTAACCAATTTTAGGAAGATCAGAAGCCAATGAAGAGAGGTGAGGACGATTTATAGGCTCAAAATGAATAAGGTGAGATGAGCTTATTACCAGCACTAAAGAGAAATGAAGCATCTTAAGTATCCCAAGGCTTTTCTTCTTCAACCTGACCCAGATTCATTGGTGAACCCTGCTTGCTTTAGCACCCTAGTTTACCCCCAGGGGGTACTCTGGTATTTTGCAAATAGTCTGATCCTGTATGAAATGTGTTTTAATCCTCCACCTCCAGGATCTGAAGGAGGTAGATGAGACTAAAGCAATCCATCTAGTTGTGTGGCTTATCACTAAGGTAGTTTTTGTTAACTCTATGGAGAAATATGTATAGGAATAAACGTCATTCAGTTCAATGAGAATTTCAAGGCTTTCTCATGTTAACTACTCACAGATTCTTTTTTTTTTTGGAGTAGAATTGACATGAATATCCTATTTGTTTCAAGTGTGCATCATAGTGATTCAGTATTTTTTAGACATTATGAAATGATCCCAAGTCTATTCACTATCTTTACCATGCAAAGTTATTACAGTATTACTGACTATATTCCCTGTGCCACACATTGCCTCCCCATGACTTACTTATTTTATCACTGAAAGTTTGTATCTCTTAATTCCTTTCATCTGTGTCACCTGCCCCTGTCTGGTAATCAACAGTTTGTTTCCTGTATCTATTAGTCTATTTCTGTTTTGTTTATTTTTTAGATTCCACATATAAGTGAAATCAGACAGCATTTATCTTTGTCTGACTTCTTTCATTTAGCATAGTAGCCTCTAAGTCCATTCCTAAGGCCCAAAATGGCAAGATTTCATTTTTATGGCTAAGTAATATTCTATTATACATGTATATATATAACATATATATACATGTTTTAAATATATGCCATATCTTTTTTATCCATTCATCTATCAATGGGCACTTAGGTTTCTTCCATATCTTGGCTATTATAAACAATGCTGCAGTGAATATAGGAGTACATGTATCTTTTTGAATTGGTATTTTCATTTTCTTCAGATAAATACCCAGATGTGGAATTGCTGGATCATCTGGTAGTTCTGTTTTTAGTTTTTTGAGACACTTTCCTAGTATTTTCCATAGCGGTTGACTGATTTGCATTTCTACCAAATCCTAAAATTCCTGGAAGAAAACATAGGCAGTTAGCTCTTTGACATTGGTCTTAGCAATAGTTTTTGGAACAATCTCCTCAGGCAAGGACAAAAGAAAAAAAAAAAAACTAAAATAAACAAATGGGATTACATGAAACAAAAAACTTTTGCATGGTGAAGGAAACCATTTAACCAAACAATAAGGAAAACTATTGAATGGGAGAAGATACTTGCAAATCATCCAGTTCCTCGAAGGTGGTTGCACCCTGGTGCATCCATATCTCCTCTATGGCACGCTTCCACCTACACGTTCCTTTCCTTCCCTCTCCCTGTCTTTCCAAACCTATCTTCCAAGATTTAGCTCTGAGGACACTTCCAACCAAAGCTATTTCCAACATCCCATGTACTTGGCTTTTTAAATTTATTTATTTATTTATTTATTTATTTATTTATTTATTTATTGATTGATTTATTGGTACTTGGCTTTTAAAAAAATCATGGACCTTGAAGTATCTTGCTTCATTTTATAGTTTTTTTTTTAAAGATTTTATTTATTTATTTGAGAGAGAGAGACAGAGATAATGAGAGAGAGCATGAACAGAAAGGAGAGGGAGAAGCATACCCCCCAGGGGGGAAGGTCCTTGCTGAGCAGGGATCCCAATGTGGGTCTCCATCCTAGGACCTTGAGATCTTGACTTGAGCCAAAGGCAGAAGCTTAACTGACTGAGCCACCCAGGGACCCCTATTTTATAGTTTTTATATGTAGGTCTTGTTTTCCTAACATGGATTGGAAATGCCTTGAAAATAAATAAATGTCTGATTCATTGTATTTGCTGCCACACTTATGATCATCTGCTGCTTCAGGGGATCTCAGTGGGTATGCTGAAAACCTTCACAGGTATGCCACCAACTTTCGGACGATGTGTAAAAATTATTTTACTGTATAATTAAGGATGCATATTGTAATAGGAATGTCTGCAGATGAAACAGAGTTGAGTGCATGGGACCCTACAGTAAAGGGCAAGGTATCATTTGCTGCAAATAAGAAGAGGCTTGACATTATCAAAACTGCATCAAAGAAAGATAATATGAATAACTGAAAGAAGAAATGATCACTTAAAACAAAAATTGACTACAACTGCTTTTTCTATCTAAAGCAGTGGCAAAATTCACTTCTGGGGTAGATGGATATTTTATTTTTAAAATTACCTTGACAGGTAAGAGTAAGAAAACAAAGAAATCTGAGCCGCTTTGTCAAGTGAAGACTGGTTTGCAGTCTTCCTGGAGAAGAAGAGACATGGGGCTGCAGGGAAAAGAGACAGATGTAGGACCCTGAGCACAGAGAAACAAGCAAGGCTGAAACCTACAGCGTGACCACAAGAGAACCCCTATGAAACTGTTCATATTTATTATTCCCCTTGGTTTGTGGGAATAATCACAATTAGTACCTAACTTTGAGATTTTCTCCCCTATGTTATTATATAAATTATATAAAACCTTCAAAAAAGTGTGCTGCACACAACAGCTTGCTTTTAGTGGGGTTTGGGGAATAAAAGAGCAGAGCTGATGCCCCATGTGGGACAAGTTATATGAAAAAAAAAGAGAGTAATCATAGGGGCTGTTCTGGTTATGTGGTTGTTGGCTCTCTGCCCCATTCCTATCTCCTTTGAATCATGGGGGATTGAAAGGTGGCAAACGATATTTCCCAGATTCTCTTGCTTGAGAGCTTATTCAAAAGTCCTGCGTGTGGCCCACGGGAGGCATTGGGTGGGTGATTGGATGAAGGGTGGAAGGGGAAAGAAGCCATTTTTTTTCCTTCTTATGGTAGCACTTCTGGACAGAAGCAGCAGCAAGCACACAAATTCAGGCTCCTGAGTTCCTGCCCAGGCAGTGATTTCAGCAACATAGTGTGTATGGGCTCTGGCTTTAGTAGCAGAAGCAGTGATGGGCATCTCCCAGGGTCTGTGCTCCTGTGGTGACAGTGGGAATGCAGATGCTTGGTTTCCTGTAGAGTGGAAGCAGTACAACTTACCAGCAGCAATGGCCATAGCAACTCCCAGAAGCATGTTATCTATGTAACACTATTTCCCCTTTTGTTCTTCCACCCATGGATAAAGAGATCTTTCCACCTTTGTTCCTTTACCTCTGCTAACATCTTTGTGACCAGTTCCTTGTATTACATTCCCTCTATTTGAGAAACTGTGGTGGTTAATTTTACATGTCAACTTGATTGAGTTCCATGGTGCCTGATATTTGGACAAACGTTATTTTCGGTGTGTCTGTGAGGGTGTTTTAGGATGACATTAACATCAGATGAGTAGACTGAGTCAAGCAGATTGCTCTCCCTTGTGGCTGGGCCTTTTTCAATCAGTTAAAGCTCTGGATGGAATAAAAACGCTAACCTCCCTGAGAGTGGTTGGGGCTCTTCCTCCTGACTGTCTTAAGTTGGGACATTGGGCTTTTCTTGCTATTGGACTCCAGCAGATATGTTGGCTCTTCTTGGGTCTTGAGCCTACTGGCTTTTAGATTGGAGCTCTCCTGGTTCCTCAACTTGCTGACTACAGATCTTGGGACTTCTTGGCTTCTATAATCATGTGTGCCAATTTATAATAAATGTATAATGAATTATATATATGTACATGTGTATATAAAATATATAATACATAATTTTGGTACTGGGAGATATGATGCTGCTGTAAAAAAATACCTAAAAATGTACAAATGACCTTGGAAGTGGGGAGTGGGTATTAAGGCTGGAAGAGGTTTGAGGTGCATACTAAAAAAAGCTGACACTGCCATGAATAGACTATTGGTAGAGATATGAACATTGTTATTCTGAATGGTGTGATGACTATATACTTTTTTCCAGTTTTATTGAGATATGATTATCTCAATAGTTTCAGGTGTACTAAAGTTATTGTCTGTACACTTATTAGTTGAGTATTAGTTTTAAGTGTGCTGTAATGAACATGGGAGTGAAAAATATCTTTTTGAGATAGTGATTTAGTTTCCTTCAAATATATACCCAGAAGTGGAATTGCTGGATCAATCATATCGTAATTCTGTGGGGGGTTTTGGAGGGTTTTCTTTCTTTTCTTCTTCTTCTTCTTGTTCTTCTTCTTGTTCTTCTTCTTGTTCTTCTTCTTCTTCTCCTCCTCCTTCTCCTCCTTCTCCTTCTTCTTCTCCTTCTCCTTCTCCTTCTCCTTCTCCTTCTCCTTCTCCTTCTCCTTCTCCTTCTCCTTCTCCTTCTCCTTCTCCTTCTTCTTCTTCTTCTTCTTCTTCTTCTTCTTCTTTTTAGGAACCTTTCTACTGTCTTCCATAGCATCTGCCCCAATTTACATTCCCACCAAGAGTGCACAAGGGTTTCCTTTCCTCCACATCCTTGCCAACACTTGTTCTTTTACTCTTTTAATGAACTACCATCCTAACAGGTATGAGGTGATAATGACTGTATACTTTCATAGTACTATGGGATGTTATATTCTGGGATAATATACTGCAGAATGATTACTGCTAACTTGCATGGTATGTTTAATCTCTTCAAATGTGTTGCTTAAAATAGCTGGCTTTCAAAGTAGCCCCTCAGGCACAAAAAGGTTGAGAGCCATAGTTTTACATAGTGGACAATTTAAAAACATTTATTCAGTAATTGCTCAACTTTGCATTATCTAAGTGGTTGGAGAATACCAGCAAAGCATCCTTATATCTTTTCTGTTACCTAAAGAATGTTTCAATTTATGTCTTGCTACAATTGACATTTACAGTGAGCAATAATAATGTTATGTCACTGTGAAAATAAAAAAATATAAAATGTTATTAATTACAGTGTATCATGGCATTAGAGTGAGTAGTTAAAATGTCTATCTTAAAAGTTTACCTAATGGTCAAAAGGAACATCTGAATTTAACTTAAAATAGTGCAGGTTTTTATTTTTATTGAATGAGCTAAATTGAGGATTATAAACTAAGAGAAATTATTTAAAGAAAATTGAAATTTAGAGCAGAAATAAAAACACCAATGACAATTTTAGTTTTTAGAGTCTGTGAATGAATGGTTACAATACAGCAGAAGACTTCTGGGAAACTGGAGGAAAAGAAATGTAAAAATGCTTTATATAAGCTATTAAAATGACTGGCTACATAATCCTTCATATTTAGAAATGTGATTTTATTTGTGGACCTTCTAATAGCAACAATAAATAACCCTCACTGTTTTTTTTTCCTGTGGGTAATAATTTTTGGTGAATCACTTTTTTTGGTATACATTTTTATTACAATATAATTCACATGCCATGAATTGACCCATCCAAAGTGGTACAATTCAGTGGCTTTTAGTATATTCACAAGGTTGTGCCCTCAGCACCACTACATTTTTATTAGCCCAAAAAGAAACCTGCACTCATTAGAAGTCACTTCCTATTTTTCTGGCTCCTGGCAACCATTACTCTACTTTCTGTATTTGTGGATTTGCCTATTCTGGACATTTCATGTAAAAAGAATTGTATAATATATGACCTTTTGTATCTGGCTTCTTTCACTTAACATGCTATAGCGTATATCAAGTTTTTATCCCTTTATATGGTCATGTAACTTTTTTATTACTGATATTGCTTAAGTATCTTGGCAACTAGCTTAATTATAAAGTTTATTGATGCTTTCCTAGCTTAATCCTGCATAGCATAGCTCTCAGTTTTCCTTACCTATAGATGCTGGATACCCACTTAATGTTACTTGAAGATTGCAAAGAAATCTTAGCAACTTGTCTTCCCCACCTAGTCATGCTACACCCCTCCTACCGCCATATTTCTTTAAGTCGCATGAGTAAACATTCATTTCAATGTCTTTGAAAATACATATATCCTTTAGATATATATTGAACTATAATTATCAGGTGACTAGCTCAGTTTCACCATTGACAGTGAGCTAATAGCACAGCTTAGAAATTGGGATTTTTAATAGAGAAAGGAATGAGATAAGAATAATTTTGAAGATGTTTTTTGGAAGCAAAGTTGGCCTGGTGTCTCTGAGCACCTGATGAAATGAAATGATTCATTTTTTTAAATTCACCCAACAACCATTTCCTGAACCCCTAATTCAGCAGCATCAAATCTTATTCTTGGAACCACCGACAGTATGTTGAATCTTATCATTAATAATCATAGTCTAATGCAGAGTATTAAGTGCTGGGATAAAGGTATCTATAAAGGGCTATGAAAGCACAGGGCAAGCTAAATTAGACTGAAGTGGAAATGTTAAGGAACGCTTCCTGGAAATAGTGAAATGAGAAGAGTTTCCGAACTGAGTGTGTGTTAGCTAGATAAAGAATGGGAGAAAGGCATTACAAGCAAAGGAAGCGACGTGGTAGGAAAACGAAAAGAATCAAATCACTAGCTATTTCCACAAATGTCAAGTAGACCAGTATGGCCAAAGAAAAGGGAAGAAAAAGTTTAGAAATATGGTAGTAATAACATCTATTAAAAATAAGTTGCTTATTATATGCTAGGCACTGCCGTAAGTACTTCACATGCCTCCTCTCACTCAATCCTCGCAATAATCTTATTATATAACTGCTATTTCTATCTTTTTCTCATGGAGGAAACTGAGGCATAGGAAGGTTAAGTAACTTCTCTGTATTCTCACCTCTAGTAAGTGAAGTATGATGCTAGAGTATTAACCTTTCTGCCGTTGGATCATGACGGGCCTCAGGTGCTAGGCTAAGGAATTTGATCTTCATCCCGAAAGTCATGGGATACTGAAGGGTTTTAGGCAGGAAAGCGACCTGACATGAACAGATTGACCATTTTAGAAAATCACTCTGGAGCTTGGGTAGAAGAAAGCCTTGTGCAATCTAGAGGCCGAGAGAGCAATAATCAGGCAAACAAATGATGAGGGCCTGAAATTAGCAATGCAATGAAGTTGAAGAGAGCCCAACATATTCGTAGGAGGGAAAATCAGTCTCTTAGGAGGTGGGGACAGAAGTGACAGAGTCTAGAATGATTGAAACACTAAGTTATTGGGTAACTGATTATGCCTTCAACTAGGAGAATACAGTGGAATAAGAGATCTTAATTCAGGTTGAGTATGAAGTGAGTAGGTAACACTCAGGTAGAAAGGTCCAATATAGAGCAGCCTTTGTGGGTCCCCTTTGTGGGTCCAGAACCCAGAAGTGTTGTCTGAGCTGAAAACAAGGTGTCAGAGGCATTGGGTCATCAGTGGTCATTGAAGGAAAGCAGAGACTTAAACACAGCCACCCAGGAGGCTATATATGGCTGGAAGAGCACAGAACAAAGAGTCAGGCTCTGAGCAGCAACAGTAGCATCATGGAGGCATCATTGGGAGATCCTGTATGCAAGACACTGAAAAATGGTCAGAGAAGGAGGTGGATGAGCGGGTAAGGGTGATGTCACTCATGCTAAGATGAGGGTTTCTTTTCTTTAAGATTTTATTTATTTATTCATGAGAGACACATAGAGAGAGGAAGAGACACAGGCAGAGGGAGAAGCAGGCTCCCTATGAGGAGCCTGATGTGGGACTCGATCCCAGGACCCCAGGATTACGACCTGAGCTGAAAGCAGATGCTCAACCACTGAGCTACCCAGTGTTCCCCAAGGTGAGTTTAAAGGATGGAATGGACAGCAGTGTTGAATACCACAGTGAGGTCAAATGAGACCAGGATGGAAACTGTTACTGAATTTGACAATCTGAAGATAAATGTGACTTTATAGAGAGGGGTTTCAGGGACTGGAATCAGACTGCAGCAAAGGGTGGATGTGAGCAGAGGATATAAAGAAAGTGAGCGCAGGCTTTTGTTGACACCATCACTCACTGGGAAGCTCTGAAGGGAAGGGAAGCTACAGGAGGGAATGCAGAGGAGAAAAAAAAAGGCATCTGAGTGCACATGTATCTGCCCACACATCTACATAGGGGAAATATGTTCTAAATCATCGCTCTTAGGTTTGCAGCAACTGGCAAATAAGTAAGGAACTGACATACCATTTCTAGAGTTTTCTGAGCAACAGAATTTGCAAGGCCCTCTGTTGCCTTTAGAGCAAGAAGGGTCCTGATGAGACAGCAAGGTGAATCAAGAGAAAGCAGAGATCACTTTCAGCTTTCTCTATAGTCAAGCTCAGCTTGGGGATATTTGGAGGTTTCCTGTAGGCTTGGAGTCAGCTAGGGAAAGTAGCTGAGGTCTTCGCTGGCTACCTAGCTATGCTACAACAAGAGGCTTCCAAGATGAGACAAGGCCTCATATGATAAGCTGGTGGTATAGACCCACTCACTGGGTATTACCCAACCAGGAAGCTGCCCCAAGCCCTTTCTTTCTAAGCTGCTGTAGACCATCTATAGGACCACTCCAAGGAAGCAGGAGTAATAAAACACTGCTGTCAGTGCACAGACGAAATAAGGATACAGCAGTGATAACATAGCTGTAGAAACGTCCGGGTACCAAGTGCAGTAGGTCATGAAACTGAATCTCCTTTCCTCTCTGGCTGTTGCTGCTACTGCTGCTGTTGGGTATCTTAATTCCCTCTTATTGATCCTGTTGGTGAGAGGATTCCTGGTTTACAGTTATAGGGATGACCAAACATGGGACACCTGACACTGGCAGCTGAAATGCCAGTAGTGAATTATTTACATGTACTCGACTGGGACTAGAATAGATAGTGGGGAGGCAGGTGGGAGGCAGGCCTTATAGTGTCGAGAAGATGAGGTGACCCTGGTTCCTATGGGAAAATGTGATTGGCTTGTGTGAATACTTCTGGGGACAGGCAGGGACCAGAATTACCCATTGCTCAGGGATAAGAAGCAGCTGTGCCTGGTCCTCTTAATAAGGAGGGTTTTCAGCTAGGGGACCTTATACATGAAGCAGAGTAGGGAGGAGAATTTGTAGATTAGGTTATTTGAGGCCCTCCTAATTTTATCACATGTCACATGTAACATTGGGTCTTAATTTTGGGTTTTACAACCAAAGGGGTGATGAGTAGGAGCCTCTCACAGGTGTCCTGAGAATTAGATGAATAAAGACTGCCTCAGTTCATTTGGTTGTTATAACAACATACCACAGACCAGGTAGCTCACAATCAGCACCAATTTCTTTTTTTTTTTCTTTCTTTTTAAAAAAGATTTTGTTTATTCATTTATTTATGAGAAACACACAGAGAGAAGGAGAGACATTGGCAGAGGAAGAAGCAGGCTCCCTGCAAGCAGCCTGATGTGGGACTTGATCCCGGACCCTGGGATCATGCCCTGAGCCAAAGGCAGATGCTCAAACTCTGAGCCACTCAGGCCTTCCAACACACATTTATGTCTGACAGTATGGAAGCTGGAAGCCTGAAGTCAGGGTCCCTGCATGGTCAGCTCTGTGTCTGGCGAAGGCCTGCTTTCTTGATCATAAATGGCCATCTTCTCACTGAGTCCTCATGGGGTGTAATGTTCTAGGAAGCTCAGGGGTGGTGGTGGGAAATGTGAAAGGAAAGATATCTTTTATCAGAGCACTAATCTCATTCATGAGGGTTCCATCCTCATGACCTACTGGCCTACCGAAGACCCACCTTCTAGTACCATAACATTGGGGGTTAGAATTTTAGCATATGAATTTTGAGGGGCCACAGACATGCAGTTCATAGCAGAGGAGGATGATTATAGGCAGAGAAACACGGAACTGGACAGTGATCGTTGATGATAATTACATCTGATTGAATATTTACCTGACAGTTCTCAATTTTAAATCATAAGCAACTGGAAAATTTACTGGTTTGGGTTAAGATTTCTGATTGGACCAAATTTACTTTTTCTGGTACTGAGCTTGTCAGAGAAAATGTGTAGTCATAAAATAAAATGAGTTTTATGTTTCCACAGGGCTTGTGACATTCAATTCATACTTGCCATGCCCATTGTTAAAAGCTGCAAAGGGGCTATAGAGAAGGTTAGGGTCCTTCCAGGAGAATGCGGAAAGACTGTCAAGAAGGCTCATAGGAGACATTACCTTTGGTGAATTTAGCAAGGTACCCAGTCTGGCCCTTAGCTCTGTCATTTTCTCTGAGTTGAAAAGCCTAGGAAGATGATTCATGGCAATTTACTCACAAGAGACTTAAGTAATTCAGTGTGAGATATTTAATTCTAGTTACTGGAATTTGTGCATTCTCTATCTGGGGTGTTCCTATGCTGGAATTAGGATACTCAGAAAGATAAAATGATAATCAGAGTATTGATTAGTGAGCACCAGGAAAGATTTCATTAGTCTGTGACAAGGCCTGATCAATCATCTCTCCTCCACTTAGAGAGATGCTTTTCCAGTGACTGGAAAGTTCATCTTGGCCACATTTGGTGCTTCTCTCTGGATCATGCTGAATAAATGCTGCTCAGGTGTCCCTGAATGCTACCTTTCTTTATGCTCTGCACTGATCCAGACCAGGATCCATATATCTCTTATAAGTTATCTTAGCATGCTCTGATCATGTATAGATCAAAAGTGTATTTTAGTTACCTGCTTACTTGTACATCCCCTTCATGACTATAATACCTTTAGAGCAAGAGTGCTGTCATCCTGCCAATCTTGCTTGCATTTGCTGTTTCCAGACTATTCACACTCAACCTTCAAGTTATTCTCACATATCCATGAAAGTGTATATCTCACATATCCATGAAAGTGTATATCTCACATATGCATGAAAGCTCTGTTCTTTCTCTTCACCCCTAATCCTGCTTTATTCTGGGGAATTTTGATTTTCTGTGGCTAGTCAATTGATGGTCTTTACCTTCAGTTTCAGTCCTACATCACTGCATCTCACTGCCTTCACCACACTATGGATTTCTCCATCATCTGGAATTGTTCTTCCCACTTGAAGACAGGATTGAACTGAGTGAGAGGCTGCCCTGGTAGCAGGGCTGATGTTGGAGGGACTGCAGGTTAAGCTGAATTGGAAGGCAGATTTACCAAAGGAAGCATTAGGCATGAGAACTTCAGACACTGGCCTGGTCATCCTGTTAACATTGATGTTACACAAGAGAAACTCTTTGCGGACTTAGAGCATGAGCTTTGACTGGCTAACTTTGCCTGGGGTGATGGATGCCATAGAGGTGAATTTGTTCTTGGATGGGCTGCCCCCGAATCACTTCTTTAAAGACTTCAAATATGATTACATTCTGAAGTACTGGAGATTGGAACTTCAACATATTTATTGGCTAGGGGAAGAGTCCACAACTAGCCTATAACAATGAGTAAGATCTGAACAGAACAATACTCAATAATTATCTGTTTAATGTTTCTTTCCCCACAAATTGTTTATATTTTTACTTTGTCTAAACCATGAAGTGAAATAAGATTTTATGTATAAAAAAGAGTGGAAATCTGCTCAGTGGCAAAATAAACTTTTTAGAGAAAAATTTTGCAATGGAAGTTTTGATAGGATAAAGAAAATCACAAAAAAACACCCCACATTAGGGTTGAAGGCTTAATTTTTTTATCAGTGTGAGTAAATATTTATATTACTTAATAGGAATTGTATTACATTGATCTAATAGGTAAGTACTGCTAGAAGATAATTTTCAAAAATAAGGAAGATCATGACTCTTATACAAATATAAAATAAACATGGGTTAAAAATCTTACTTAACTCATGGATCAAGAAAAAACAGATGTTATAAGCAATTCAAAGAAGAATCCAAAAGAATAGATACATTGCTAGGTAAGGACTGTTGAGATGAATATATCAATGGAAACAGACTTTTTCCATAGGTGGGAGGGTGGATCCCTCCATCAGAGTTTACTTGTATGTCTACAGACAAGAATTATTTTGCAGTGCTGTCAGCTGCTTACCGCTTACACAATTGGAGATAAATCTCCCATAGAGTCAGAATCAAGTAAGTGGAAGAGTATGCTACAGACAATGCATAGTTTTCTACAGAACTGCAAATTTTTTCTTAATGCCTCAAAAATACTGTAATTTTAAAATTTTGACACTACAGATTAAATGATACTATAATAAGAAATTGTTAGAATATAGTCAGGGGCAGCCTGGGTGGCTCAGAGGTTTAGTGCCTGCCTTCAACCCAGGGCGTGATCCTGGAGATCCAGGATCGGGTCCCACATCGGGCTCCCTGCATGGAGCCTGCTTCTCCTTCTGCCTTTGTCTCTGCCTCTCTGTCTGTCTGTTTCTCATGAATAAATAAATAGAATCTTTAAAAAATAACAAAATAAAATATAGTCAGAAAGATTCTGATCCATGAATTTCAGGCCTTGACAGCATGTTGATGGGAAAGAGATTTGGGGTTTGGAAGAGGATTTGTTATATCAAACTCCTTCATCATAGAGGCCATTACCACCCACTCAATTTACTCAGGGAGTTTATTTCAGTACTGAGTTAGTAACTATTGGAAATGGAATTTGTGGACCTTCCCTTATTTTGAATAGAATTTTGGTAGAGGTTTTATTAGAAGGAAAACTGAGTGAATTAACAGATAAGAACCTATCTGATAGGTTTGCTGCTGTTTTTCTATAAAGAAATTCCTTCTGGAGCTCAAAATAAATGGATGTATGTTTAAAAATATATTTTTAAACACTAAAATGGCCTTACCTCATAGAGGATAACATTTTTCAATTACTTTTTTGATTTCGGTCTCCCTGTCAAGAATTAAAATGCTAAAAATAATTGTCTTTGGGTTGCTTTCCAGTATTGGATTTTATTGTTTCTCTTTAAAATAAAAATATTTGGACTTTGTTGTTTTAATGCACATTCTAATTCTAAATTTTTATTTATTTATTATTTATGATAGTCACACACACACACACACACAGAGGGAGAGGGAGAGAGAGAGAGAGAGAGGCAGAGACATAGGCAGAGGGAGAAGCAGGCTCCATGCACCGGGAGCCCGACGTGGGATTCCTCCCGGGTCTCCAGGATCGCGCCCTGGGCCAAAGGCAGGCGCCAAACCGCTGCGCCACCCAGGGATCCCAACACATTCTAATTCTAAAGAACAACTCATTTTGGTAAAATAAAATCAGCTAGACTATCAACACAGATTGAAATATTTAATGATCTGACACCCAATTAGTCTAGAGGAGTGAAACTCTGCTCTGATAGTTTTACATCACAAGAACTCTGAATAAATTATATCTTAGGTGTTTTACTGATAGATCACATTGATTATCCTCCATCAGCTCTAGTGCTGAATGTGTTAGCTTGATTTGTGCATCATGAATTATAAGCAAAGGCACCTGATTGTTTGGCAGGGCTCTTGTGTTTATTGAAAGTCAGCACTCCATTTTCCCAGGCTCTGGAGAACTTGAGAGAAACACACCTAAATTGAAGAGTTAAGGAAGTAGGGGCAGCTGAAAACATTTATCCTACCATCATCATAACCATCCCGAGGAGAGTCTGCCTGAAGAATGGCAAACACATGTGTTGCACACCATCGTTCAAAGCTGATATTGCAACACCGTGCTTTCTCTGCTGACCTAGAAATAGCCTCCGAATCCTAAACACAATGCTTAGGGTAACCACAACTAATATATCAGAGTTGGTGTGCAATTTAGAAATTATTTGATATCTTTTAAAAAAATTACTTCCTATCATTGCTCTACCTCTAGTTTTTGAATTTCAGTCTGCCATGAATGCCATGAAATAGGCAGTGACTGAAGGGATCAATGATCATTCTGCATTTTAGAAAAATTACTAGTTGCCAACATTCAAATGTCAGGAAATCATACAAATACTTGGATTTCTGTCTTTTCTTTAAAAATCTGATTTGGCAACACTGGACTTTATTGTCACATGGCAACAACTGACTGGATCTTAGAACTGGCATTTTCCTGAAGTTATGTAAGCTCACAAATTTGCTGTGGATCCCGCTCATCCAATTTGGCTCATTTACATGCTAAATTTCGAATGTATACCTCCACCTTGTTCTACTGTGACTCTAAGTCCCCTGGCCCTTCATGCTGTTTGATCTCACAGAATTTGCCGGCTCAGAAGTAAGGAGGAAGGGTTTGTAGGCCCCTCTGTGGTGCTAAGGCAACTTCAGAGGTGAGGAAGGAGAGCAATAGAAACTCCTTTGGTTAGCTTCTTCCCCTGTGGTTCAGACTGTCAAAGTAGGGCACGCATTTCTCAGCCAGAACTGAAGAGTCCAGAAGGCCAAGATCCCCTCGGGGTGCTGAATGATTTCATTTTGGTGAGATTGGCATGGGGTCTGCAGCCTTGCAGCTGTCAATGAGATGTCACCTCTAAGCAATTAAGATCACAGCAGGGGGTAGGGAGAGGGGGCTAAGAAAACCCAAATAGATCCAAAAAGTGTTTTATTATGGACTACATATTTAGGAGAAGTAGACCTAAAACGGCTGCTTTTAGAATAACTGGCCTAAGCTGCAGGAAAAGTTAAAGCAAGGTTTTAAGGCCCTCTGTGTGCTAAGGAGTTCTTAAGACAGCTCAGTGATCTCACATACAATAAGGGTCAGGAAATCTTAAGAAAATGTGAATTATCTACTTTTGTCTTATGTCATGTTTTTTCTTGATTTGAGGAAAGTATTAGTCATGGGAGATTTAAGTGCTGTAGAGGCTGAGTTCTTATCTCTGGCCCCCTCACTTGGTCTCAAGGCTTGAGCTTGCTATTCCCTTTGCCTGCAACTCACTTTCTCCCTTTAAGGCTTGGAGTGATGTCTCAGAACCATCAACACCTCGCCTCCCCATCTCCCTTTCCTCCTTAATGTTTTCCCCTAGCGCTTTTAACTATCATATATTTAACTTAATAATCTTGTTTGGGGTAGGTTTCCTTCCATCGTTGGATGAAAGGAGAAGTTTTGTCTTGGTTGTTCATAGACGTATCCTAGACAGAGCCACATACAGAGAAATTACTCAACAGACATTTGTTGAGTGGGGATGAAAAGGATGTGGCTGCAGTGCATCTCAAGGACTTTGTATCAGGTTTCCCAGACCCCTTGAATTTTGAAAAAATCTAGGAGCAGGATGACAGAGTATAATGTCCCTAATCTCTCAAATTTCATTATTTAAAAACTCTAAGATTTTATTAAGTGGGAGATGGAAACTCCAGTACAGCTCCCACGCTGTTTATTATGGAGATTAACATTTTTAAATTATGCAAATATAAAGAAAACATCTTGTGAAATAGAGATGTCGGCCAAAGGAGCTTACATTGCTTTGGGAAGGAGCATGTGGAAGGGCACAGTGATCTGGAGCAGACTTGTCACTTTCTCTGCTTGTTGGAGAAAGAGGCAGGAGATCTTTTTATGAAAGACAAAATAAGCCATTTAAAAGCAAATCAAACCATGGGTGTCACCCTTTTTAACCTCTAGAACAGGGTCTATATTTTATAGTTACTCCAACTGTTCTCTATAGTTTGAATGAAGGGGAAACACAGTCAGTGAGAAAGGACACTTCAGCTTTCCTGCTTACATGGCCACATAGCTTGGGATTGAAGCTCCACCATCCGTAAGGTTAAAGGTTGAGCTCCAACTAGTTCAGGAATGTCCCTTAACATCAGCACTCCAACTGCCAGCATCAAGGCAAGGGATGGTAGCCGTACTGAGCTCTAGCTAAGAAAAGTTGCTAGGTTGAAAAAGATTGCCTCTAATTTACCTGGAAATTCTATGTGTAGAGATCTATGAACATGAATTATCTTATAGACCATTATCATTTAGTGTCCAAACGTTAAGCACCAGGCATATCCTGTTGAAAGACTAAAAAATACTTATAATATGATGTGTTCATCTATTTTAATACACTGTGCAATGATCATCATAAGAGGTTAACAAGAAAAAATCAAGCATGACTATAAAAAGAAATCACTGTACTTGGTGATACATGATGTTCCAGAAAGATGGTGCAGTGGAAGAAATAGCACCATAGCATCAGGAAAAAAAGAAGAAAGAAAGAAAGAAAGAAAGAAAGAAAGAAAGAAAGAAAGAAAGAAAGAAAGAAAGAAAGAAAGAAAGAAAGAAAAAGAAAGAAGTGCCAGCTAAAAAAGAAAATAGCAGAATTCAAGATTTTATCTTCCAAAAACAATGAGGCATGTTCAAAATTCCATGCTCTGTGAATAACTATTGCAGCATCAAAGGGGGAAAAAAGAGTCAACCTGGAGATGGAACCTGTGATGCCTGAAATAATTACTGAAGACTGACCTGTTCTTGTAAATGAGTTAATACTCACTATTCTTGAGAAATAATGAAAGAGAAAACAAGGATTGCAAAGAAGTAATTAGCTATGACAATGAAAGACAAGTTCTAAACCAGTTAATACTACAGATAAACTACACATATTTCTGGAGGCTGTGAAGAGCAGTATATAAAGCAACTAAAAAAAGCTGTCCAGAACAGTGTGTCCCACCATGGATACAATACGTAATTACAATGACACAGGAGAATATGACAGGCCTAGAAAACAGTTTAAGAAAATTTAGTCTACAGAGAAGCCTGAGTGGCTCGTTTTTGAGCGTCTGCCTTTGGCTCAGGTAGTGATCCTGGGGTCCTGGGATCGAGTCCCACATCTGGCTTCTCCCAGGGAACCTGTTTCTCCCTCTGCCTATGTCTCTGTCTCTCTCTGTGTCTCTCATGAATAAATAAAATCTTAAAAAAAAACTAGTAAAAAAATATTATAGGTGACCAATGAAAATTTAAAAATTCTGTGGTGTAGGAAGTCTCATTTGAGAAAAAATTGAAATTTTTCTTGAGCTGGAAGGAGTACCTGGACCACTTGAAAATATCATTGAAGATAATAATGATGTATTTGGATATATTACTGACATATAGCAAAATAACCATATAACTAATACAAACTTTTACTTAAAAATATTTTTAATATCACTATTTCTGTATGTGAGATTATGAATATTCAGAATCTATGTAAGAAATTGTCGAGAGGGGAAAGAGATTTTAGAATCTTAATTTCCTAAAGAGTGATGGCATGCTTCCTTTTTGTATGTGGAAAGACACAGAAATCCAAGGTAGGAAGAGAGGGAAAGTTTAGGGCAGAAGATTTTTCTTTTTTTAAAGATTTTATTTGTATATTTGAGAGAGAGGCGGGGAGAGAGAAAGAAAGAGCACAAGCAGGGGGAGCTGCAGGTGGAGAGAGAGGGAGACGCAGACTCCCTGCCACAGAGCAGAGAGCAGGATGCAGGGCTAGTTCGGAGGACCCTGGGATCATGACCTGAGCTGAAGGCAGTGGCTTCTAGGACTGAGCCACCCAGGATCTCCTAGGACAGAAGGTTTTTCAAAATATTCATGATGTGCAGTAAGTGGACACTGTAAAGGAAATGGGTTGTGTTTGTGAATGGTGTGAGCCAGAAAAAACTAAAATATACAGAATATCTGGTTTTCACTCAAGAAAAAATAGGCATTAAAAGAACACCCTTCGACAGTTTCAGAGGCAGACTGCTTTCTCGCTGTGATACTACAGGAAAGGAGGAAAAAAGAATAGGAATGCAGATATCACAGAACACTAAAATAACTCCAGGAATGTTTGGGCTATGGCTACACTGGCTGGATGTCAGAAAGTATTTCCTTGAGGCATGTGTCCCTGAAATGCTCCAGGAAGATGGCTTAAAATCATGCACTTAAAATTTAGCCTGATGGTGAATTTGATCTTTTCTAAGGCTTGTAAAGGGATTTTTTTTTTTTTAAACAGGTGGTAGGAAATGTAGAAATGTTTTTCTGGTGTTTTTTTTTTTTCTGGTGTTAAAAGAATAATCCATATTTTAGTTATAGTGAATTCTGAATTGTGACCAATTTGGAGAGCAGTGCATTGAAACAATAAAATTGACTCTAATAACTTCATATGTTACAGTCAATTTCATAGAAATAATCTAATGAATAGAAGAGATAAGAGCCATTCTGAGAAATTCCTACTCACTGCTCTGACTGTATTTGCTCAGTTTGCAGATTTGAGTTCATTTAAGACTTTGAATTTAATTCTTACAAAAGGTCTTCCATAGTTTTAGAGGTTGAGTGAGAAAATCAGTTACTTATTTTGATTAATTCTTCATCACAAAAAATATATATATTTATCATTCTTTAATTTATTTCTGTTATCTGTTATACAGGATGCAGCAAAAGTACCATTTTTAAAAAATAACGGAAAAGGAACCTGGGTAGTTCAGGCGATTAAACATCTGACTCTTAGTTTCAACTCAGGTCATGATCTCAAGGTCATGAGATGGAGCCTTGCACCAAGTTCTGTGCTCAGCATGGAGTCTGCTTGGGATTCTCTCTCACTTCTCCCTCTTTCCCTGCCACCTACTCACTTACAGAGAAAGCTGTGCTCTCTCTTTCTCTCTCTCAAATAAATAAATAAATCTTAAAAAAAAAGAAGGGGAAAAATAGGCCATATTACCATAGGAAAAATAGAAAATATGTTAATGATGATTTTTGCGTTACTAAAAAATAAAATAGTGCACAAAACTTCTAAGGAAAACAAGGATTCATAATGATCCTAAAAAATGTATCTTCTATAAGATACTTTAAGACATTTTTTATTCTGTTTTGTTTCTTTCCTTGAACTGAAGATGCTCTATAGGTAGAAAAGATACTTATGAGATGAAAATAAGGACAAATAAGACTTCTGTAAATATCCTGGGATGGAAGGAGGTGAAACAAAAAAGTAAGTTACTAAGGAACTACAAAGTATGATTATTTGTTGAGGAAAAGATTTATAGTTACAGGTTACATTTTTGAATTTAAAAGAGCAAACCAAACCTTAGTGAAAATAGAGATATACTGGTCCGAGGAGATTTAAAAGGAAATTTTGAGTCATAAAAGAGGAGATTCATAAAGAAAGGCATATAGTAACAAGTTATAAATGAGATTTGTCTATACAGTCAACATATATGCTCAGTAAAGTCACTTGGGAATTTTATGGAATATGCAAATTATATTGGAATTTGAAAGTTAAAAGAGTTAAAATGGGAATAACTTATATGAAAAAAGCAAATGTGAACTATTATTCTATAAGAGGAATAGTTGAGCTGTGAGTCTTGGCTTTTGCACCAGAAATAGCTTCAAATTTATTTGTAGAGCTTGCATTGGTAATGTTTTGGGCAGAATAGACTGATGTTCTTGTCACAGAACAGAGAACTTATGCTGGAATCCAAAGGCCTCAGCTCTTTGCCATTAGCTGAACTGTATAATTCTGGCCTTTGTGAATTTCAGTTTTAAACCAATAAACTGAGGGAGCAGGGCTAGATGGTTTCTAAGGCTCTTCTTGGGTGTGATTTTCTGTGTCTTTAGTTTATTTGATCAATAAATAAACATGGACTGACACAAACATTCTGAACTTTGTTCATGAAACCAATAAGAAGACCCTCAGAAAGAAGTCTCACTGTATTGCCTCCTGGAGTCAATAATGATTCAAGAATATTCTTTTTTATAAATCAAGGTCTAGGGTTGATCTTATAATCGCAGAAATAGATTATGAATACTCTGCATGGCACAATACTTCATAACTACCTAGATTGTTCAGTTTCAAACTTTTTCACCCCCAGCTGGTTAAACCTCTTTAAAACCTTAAGCACACTTAGTCTTTTCTGGTGGGACTCCAAGGTTCAATCACCTGGTATTTAAAAATCAAAACTGTACACTTCACAGCTACCTGATTATAAATGGAATTCTTTGCATAAATCCTAAAACCATAACACTATATTTGTTTTTATTGCTCAGATCTTTTAAGCTGGGTCAAATTCATAAGAAGTTTCTTTCATTTAGCCTTAACTCTTAAAGCTCCATCAAATTCCCCTATTCTTATTGGCCTACTGAAACTCCTAAATTTGTGTTGATTTACTTTTTTGCCTGTCTTAAGGCTACTCCCACTGATGTTCTCTCCCACACATGCATAAAGGAAGTCTGTTAACTTCTTTGTCTTCTCCCAACAACCTCAAAATTTTCCTAATCTGGTGGTATTCCTCTCTTTCCAATAGCCTGATTTGATCATCATGTAGGGATAAAGAAGGCAGTTCAAATGCAAATAGATAAAACTTAGAAGTTAGGTCATTACAAAAGTTGGACTAGAAATTTGACTGATTTTAATGATAGCCCTAATTAAGTGCTTATCAGTGTATAGAAGGGAGAAATATATTAGATCTTTAGGGAAACAAATCTTTCTGGTATTAGATTCTGAGGAAAATTTCCAGAGTGTAACATCACACTGATAAAGTGTTCTGAAGTACAGTATACCTTTTAGTCTATTATTCCCTTGATGTAAATTAAGGACATCTAGCTCAAGTAGAACTCAGTGAAGGAATTTCTGGGGAGCAAGACAAATATCAGCTTATGAAATCTTCTGTGTTTTGATTTGGCCTAATCTACAGAAAAATAGAAAGTCTATTCTTTAGGGAGTTTTCTGTATCATTTCTCTCACATAGGGTTTTGATAGAAATCGGGAAGCAAACTGAGGTTGCTCAGGTCTATACTTGTGATCCACAACTATTATGAAGAGAATTCAACACTTCTTAAAATACCCCCCTCTATCACCCATTTGTCACACTTTCTTTCCTTTTGCAGGGGCTCTTAGACTTATCTTTTTAAAAATCTTCCTGAAACACTTGTTCCCCAGCCTTAATCTATGTACCTCTTCTCTTTCTGTCTTTTCTGATTCTGAACCATCAAATTCCAGATAATGAACTAGGCAAAGACTGAATCCTCCTTGAAAGATAAGGAAGAGAAAGAAGATGAGACAGGAAGACAAGATCCTCTTCAGCAAGTCTACTGGCAAAGAATAATCCTTTATTATTTTTATTCATTCATGTGTATATTATCTTTGTTAAGCTTCATAATAATCCAGTGTAATATTTATTGGTTTTTCTGCTTACAAAAAGGACTCTAAGGTTCAGAGGTTATGAGATTTTCTCAGTCTTATAACTAGCAAATGCTTCAGCTGGCATTGCCAACTCTGGTTTTTCAAGAGCTTGGAGGACAAGTTTTCTGTGTGACTGGTTAAGGACAGATCCACATACTGTAAAGATTGGATAAGCCAGGGAACCCTGGGTGGCGCAGCGGTTTAGCGCCTGCCTTTGGCCTAGGGTGCGATCCTGGAGACCCGGGATCGAATCCCACGTCAGGCTCCCGGCCTGCTTCTCCCTCTGCCTATGTCTCTGTCTCTCTCTCTCTCTCTCTCTCTCTCTCTGTGTGTGTGTGACTATCATAAATAAATAAATAATTAAAAAAAAAAAGATTGGATAAGCCAATGGTAGTGTTGATATCCTTTCATCAAAATGGGGGTCCTGGCTGAGTGAAGTAAGTCAGTCGGAGAAGGACAAACATTATATGTTCTCATTCATTTGGGGAATATAAATAATAGTGAAAGGGAATATAAGGGAAGGGAGAAGAAATGTGTGGGAAATATCAGAAAGGGAGACAGAACGTAAAGACTGCTAACTCTGGGAAACGAACTAGGGGTGGTAGAAGGGGAGGAGGGCGGGGGGTGGGAGTGAATGGGTGACGGGCACTGGGGGTTATTCTGTATGTTAGTAAATTGAACACCAATAAAAAATAAATAAATAAATAAATAAATAAATAAATAAATAAATGGGGGTCCTGGCTGAAGGTCTCAGCAGTTTCAACGACTTGCCCACTTACATGTGGGCTTGGGAACTTTTCACTTACATATTACACACAAACAAATGTAATATGTACAATGATCATGTGTGTACTCTGTGGAAAAGTTACTAATCACAGTCTTACATTTTCCCATGAGGTATATTTACAAAAAGAGTTATGTCTTCAGGGGTCCCCAAGATCACCTCATTTTCAATGATTTGTAAAAAAGCTCACAAAGCCTGGAAAAGCTGTATACTCACAGTTATGGTTTACTACAGCTAAAAGATACAGAAAAAGTGAGCAAAAGTAAGAGAAGAGGCTCATAGAGTAGAGTCAAGGAGAGAGCAACAGTAAACTTCCAGGCATCCTTTTCCAGTGGAATCATGTAAACAGTGCTTAATTCTCTTGGCTTCATTCAGTCTCCAGGACCTCCAGAGGTCACCCTGATTCAATATGGTTTCACCAGAAATCACACTATTAGCATCAATTATCTGGCAAGTTCCAAGGCTGTAGGTCTACAGACACTTTTGCTAGACAGGATATTTCAAGGCTTTAGACATTATCTCCCCAGAGCTGGTCAGAGGACAGTTGTTTCTTTGAAAGGTACAGTGTTTGAATATCCCAAGCCTGCTAAGTTAACTCTTCACTGCACAGTTAAGATAAATCTAACAGGTATACATAGAAACTAGATGAAATAAAATTAACAATATAATATAATGTGGCTTCTTAGAAAAAAATTAATGACTTATATAGTAACTGTTTTGAGGAACATGAAATTGATTTCCAATAGGAAAAGTTTATTTAACACAGTCATTAAGAGAAAAATATAATCTTTTAGGATATTTTATATTCTGAGAAAACTCTTTCAAAGCCAGAATTTACACAGACCAGTGACTTTAGTTTATTTTCTAAAAAATATTTTATTTATTTATTCATGAGAGACAGAGAGAGGCAGATATAGGCAGAGGGAGAAGCAGGAACCTGATGGGGGACTCGATCCTGGGCCCCGCGATCATGCCCTGAGCTGAAGGCAGACGCTCAACCGCTGAGCCACCCAGGCATCCCAGACCAGTGATTTTAAAGATGATGATTTAAGCTTTCTGAGGCATCACTAGAGATGTGAGTTTGGAAAGGGAAATTGGTGGGTGAATAGGCAGGTTTGGGGTCTGCCTACTGTTTCTCCAAAGAGAGCAGTTCTGTTCTAAACTATTTTCTGTTTGATACTTTTGGGTAAAAGGTCCGATGAGGTCATTCTGCAGAAGGCAGTATATAGTGGCTCCTTCATCCAATATGACTGGTATCCTTACAAGAAGGGGAGAGAGATCCACGGGGAGAAGGCAGCTCTGTGAAGGAAAATAGAGGCAGCACTTGAAGCAGCTGCAAGCCAACAAACACCAAGGAATGCTGGCAAACACCAGAGGCCAAAAGAGCCAAGGATAGATCCTCCTCTATGAGTTTCAGGAGAAGAATAGCCCTGCTGACACCCTGATTTTGCACTTGTAATCTTCTGGACTGTGAGACCATACATTTCTGTTGTCTTAAGCCACCTAATATTTGGTACCATGCTACACTAGAAAACTAATTATACCAATCAGTCTCATTTCATCCTGGTGGGCAAAAACTAAGACCTTTTTAGGTTAGGCAATATTCATTCATTCATTCATTCATTCATTCATTTCAGAGATAGAGAAAGAAAGAGCATGAGAAGGAGGAAGGCTGGTGGGGAGGGAGAAACAGACTCCCTGCTGAGTGGGGAGTCCTATGCAGGGCTTGATCCCAGGACCCTGGGATCATTACCTGAGCCAAAGGCAGACAGACGCTTGACTGACTGAGCTACCCAGGCACCCCAATAGGCAACTTCTTGAAGACTGAGAGTACTAAAGAGTTTAAGAATCTACTATATCTCTTTTCAAAGAATATTTTCTAATTCCATGTGTTTTAAATGAATTGTATTACTCAGTTAACAACAAAACACCTCTTTAGATATACATCTCTTAAGAAACAGTCTTTACTGGATCACCTGGGTCTGGCTCCCTGCTCAGTGGGGAGTCTGCTACTCCCTCTCCCTTTGCCCCTCCCCTCGGTTGTGCCTCAAATTAATTAAATCTTTTTTTTTTTTTTTTAAGAAACAGCCTTTATCAAATCAGCATGTTATATACCTTAAATATGTATAATTTTTATTTGTAAATTATACATCAATAAGATTGGACGAAAAAAGAAAAAGAAACAACCTGGCTAATGAAGTTAGATGGCTGATAACAGTGCAAATATTGCAACTGCAATAAGGTGTGGAATTGCAGGGCAATTTTGCTCGCCTGCATTAAAGAAAGCAGGCAAGTAGATTCGTAATCCATTCGAGTGCTCATTCATTTCTATTTTCACTGGAGGGAAAAAGAAATGGGGGTGGAGGTGAACGTGAAGGTGGTGAGCAATGTTTTTAGTTATTGACTGAAATTTTCAGTGGAATAGGCAAAGCACATGCAGGAAAAGAAAATCATAGTCCTATACTGGATGTTAACAGCCCTATTTAGAGAATTTATCTAATGTTACATTTAATCTTTGAATCAATTAACTGTTACTCTGTGGCTTAACAAAAATAATGCATTGTTGCTTGTATCTGCAGGTCACTTGGTAGTTGGGCTTGGCTAGAGTGGCTCTGCTTCAAATGTCTCATGCTCCTTAGACCAGCAGGAGAGCTTCAGAGTATATTTTCCTCATACCAGTGGAAGAACTATAAGAGGGCTAGTGGAAAAGTGTGAAATGTTTTAAGGCTTGGGCTGGGGACTGGCACAAAATTACTTCCAGCTATGCACCACTGGGTAGAGCAAATAACATGGTATATTATTAGTTTGCTATGGCTGCTGTAACAGAGTACCGCAGACTAGGTAGTACATGGAAATTTATTGTCCTACAGTTCTGGAGGCTAGAAGTCCAAAATCAAGGTGTTAACTGGGTTGATTTTTTTGAAGGCTGTGAAGGAAAGATGTGGTCCAGGCCTCTGTCCTTGGCTTGTAGATGGCCATCTTCATACTCTCCCTGTGTGCATGTCTGTCTTCAAATTTTCCCTGTCTATAAGGATGCCAACCATATTATATTAGGGCTTACCCAGTCATTTTAACTCGATTACCTCTGTAAAGACCCTAACTCCAAGTAAAGTCACATTCTAAGGTATTGGGGGTTAGGACTTCAATGTATACATTTTGAGAGGAGGAGCAGACCACAGTTTAAGCCATAATATATATTCAAACCCAAAGTAAAGGGATTATACATCCTCCCACAAATGAAGACATGACAAGGGTATGAATGCAGAAAGGGGTTAATAATGGGGGTCTTACTAGTCTAAAATTTAAATCAGGCACAAGGGTTGACAAACTATGACCCATTGACCAGTTTTTATAAAGTTTTATTGGCATACAGGCATATTCATTTTTTTAAGATTTTATTTATTCATTTATGAAAGACACAGAGAGGCAGAGACATAGGCAGAGGGAGAAGCAGGCTCCATGCAGGGAGCCTGATGTGGGACTCGATCCCGACACTCCAGGATCATGCCCTGGGCTGAAGGCAGACGCTCAACCGCTAAGCCACACAGGTGTCCCAGCATATTCATTTTTTAATATATTAATTGTATTTTCTTCTGTGAAATAACAACAGAGTTGAGTGACAGGAACGTCTGCCACTTTCAGGCTTTATGGCCTGAAAAGCCTAAAATGATTATTATCTGGCCCTTATAGAAAAAAAAAAATGTGCTGATCTCTGATCTTGCCAGAGCATCAAGGCCTATGGATAAAAACGAATACACTTTTCTTGAATCCAAGTAACTGTGACAATGGAGCAATGGGAAAAACACTGTTTTGGAAGTGGAAATATTGTCTTATGGCATCAATTCTACCATTAGTTGGTTTTGTGACTTTGAGCTTTAACTTCCCTGTTTCTATTTCTCATATAGGAAATCAGGGAATTGGTCATGGTGCCTCCCTAACTTTGCTTCTTAATTATAACCAGATAGTAAACCTTTAGTTACCTCCAAATACTGCACTGTACTGTTACCGCCCGCCCCCAAACCAAAAATCAAACATGGTGTAGTTGTAGAAAACATGGGCCTTAATCTCTTATTTTAATGAAATAAACGTTATATATTTTTTTCTGAATTGAAATCCTGCTTACCCTGGAATTAAATGAGATCTAAAATCTTTTCTTCTTTTTAATATTAGGGCTGTACAAAATCAAATATGAAAGGAGGGTAAATGTGTGAGATATACTCAGACAGAAATGAGCTTCATTGTGACAGAATTTTATTAAACCAACTTCTTATCCATTGAAGCTACTGTGGGCAACAGAATCTTTAGATGTGTCAGAGAGGCCATCTGGTCCTGCTATCCATAATAATTTGAAGAGCTTAATTTAGGATTTTATGAAGGAACAGAAGAGTGTATTAAATAAAGCTACAGCTTCACCAGGAGCGTCAGATTGAAAAGATGTCTCCAATATCTTGTAGAGCTACCCATCAAAAGCTACCCATCTTGTAGAGTCTTCTTTCCCACCCCCTTGAATCTTACTTTGATTAGAGGAATGTGGGTAAAGTGGTGAGCAATTCTGAATCTTAGGCCTCAAAGGGCTTGCAAGCTTTCGGTTTTGCATTCTTAGAATATCTCCAAAGACCGCCATGTAAGGAAACCGGTCTAATGTACTGGAGGATGAGAAGCCACATGGAGGAGAATCAAGGTTGCCAGGTGATAATGCCAACTACCAGTTACGAGCGTGTGGCTAAGGAAAAAGTTGCAGTCCATCTGAGTCACTTTTTGTGTGCCCCACATTTCTCTAGTTTCATACCAGCTGCCCAAAGATTTCTGCTTCGGGCTTTGTTTTATATAAATGGTAGAAAGGTTTTTGCTATTTCCTTTCACATGAGCTCAAATTATAGTCTTTAATTCCAGAATTTGTACCAATCGATTTCTATGGGATTCTTTGCTCTTCTCCCAATACTCTGTGAAATGCCGACTACATGCTTTGGATAAGATGCAGCTTGCTGCAGTTCTCTGCATCTCTAACATGCACATGCAGCTCTATGTTCCCTCTGTGAGATCAGCACACTTTTCCTGTGGTGATGGGAAGGGCGTATATACCCTTGGAGAGAAGAATAATTTCCTGCTTGTTGTCTGAGCTGGAAAAAACATCTCCTACTAGGCTGAGAACGTCACAGAGATTTCATCCTGTCTGCTAACTGATTTGTGATGACTGCCTAGAGCAATATCAGGAAATATTGTGAGGCCACATCTAGGCTTAGCTATAACTGATTGGCAGTGTTTTTCCTGGAAAGGGAAAGGGCCTCATGAATACTGAGTATTTCCTCCTATTGACCATGGTACTTTCTACAAAAACAAATAGTTCATTTCCTCTAGTAGTCGTAGCACTAGGTAATTTCTATTTAATCACTTTATACCAAGTAGGCATACTTTATAAAGTTATATTAGCCAGGATAGTAATGAAATTTACTAAATGTAATGAAATTCACTAATAACTGACATCATTAAAGATGGTAATCTTATCAAAAGTTTGGAGGTTATTATTTTGGTCATTCTCAATTATGCAATTTCTTTAATAATCATGTATAATAGTTACTTATTTAGTCCATGGCAATATTTTTGCAAGAAATAATCTTTCAAAACTATAAAATAAAGGCACAACAATAAAATTGCACAAGGCTGCGAGAGTTGAATTGCAAGGTGATATACTGCAGGGTTTAGCAAACTATGGCCAGTGGCCAGCAAGCCAAATCCATCCTGCCACCTGTTTCTGTAAATAAATTTTTAGTGGAACACAACTAGGCCCATATGTTTCATCTGGTCGATGGCTGGTTATGCAGTACGATGACAGGATCCAGTAGTTGTGATGGAGACCAACAGAGTTTCTACAGGATCCAGTAGTTGTGGCAGAGACCTTATGACCTGCAAAAGCTGAGATATTTATTATCTGACCTATTATAGGAAAAGTTTGCCAACCCCTAGTGGGTTAAAACAGTTGAGAATCTAAGTTATTGACCACTCTTCATATTCAGGGAAAAGTGGTGGACAAAGCCCTTTGAAAGGCTCTTTTCTATTGAAAAAGAAAAGATTGTAGCAGAAGCAGTGGTTTTTAATTCTGTTTGCATGTTAAAATCAGCTGGGTAGAGTCGTCAAAATTACTAACACTAGGACATGACTTGTGTGGGACATGGGTATTGCATGTTTTTGAAAGCTACTCAGCTGAGTCTCTTGTGCAGCAAGGTTATAAAGCATTGATCAAGGTTCTTATTTTATACTTCAGCTATTGTTCTTCTAGAGGTTAGGTGGTATAACTATCCAGTTTGACCTACAGTGACTCAAATGTGATAGAAAGTAAATCTGAAATAGCTTAACAAAATGAAAAATCAAAATTTCAAAGAACATTGGGTGTTCATTCAAATTGGGTGAACCTCTCAAAGTCCTAAGCTAAAGGAATTCTTGCTGGCCTAACATCCTTGTAAAGTATCGTCATTCCCTCCACAAATATCCAGATTTCAAATGCATTTTCAGGTGTCAGGTTAACAAAAAAAAGTCCGTTTTTGATAGTCTGTTTTGATAAGTCTGTTTTTGATAGTGGTCAGGAGGCTTACTTTCTTACCACTCTCAAACCATCTACTTCAGAAAATAAAACTTCACCTAGCTATATTCTGTCCTGCTGTCAGAATTTTTTTCACATTGCAATACTCAGAAAGTACTTGAGAAATTGGGTAAAATACAAGAAGATTAATTTTGGTTAGCTAAGATGACTTTTTCTAGTTTAACATTATCTAGTTAACATTATCTAGTTTAACATTTTTTCTAGTTTAACACCGTCCCCAGAAACAGTGGACCAGGAAGCTCTCTCTGGGTTTAAGTATTACAAGGGTGTATAATCTCATTGTCCTGTCTAGTGGACCACTGATTTTTTTATGGGTTTAAATAATAATAATTGAATAAGTCATAAACCAAAATTTTCCATAGCTATCTGAAAATAAGGCTTGTGTGAATTATTGGAATTACACATTAGGGAGAAGTTATTTATGGGTGGAGAAAGTCACACTTTAGGATGCTTATTCCTAAAATAGATGTTGAGAATTTCCTAGGCAGGTTAGTGCACCAATACAAAAATTACACGTTTATAATTTAATATTTTACCAATCCAACAGCTAGTTCAAGCATATGCAAAGATGAAAATTTCCCCCCATTTTGCCAAAATCACACTTTCATCATTTGCAAAATCTATCTTGGCTCCACTCACCCTTTTTGGTGCCAATTCTTCTCTGTTACTATCTTCTCGAAGCCTGAAATGTCCTCTCCCAGAAAACTAGGACAAACGGATATCTCTCCAGGAGAGAGACTCTTACAGATCCTTAAAAAATTGCAATTCAGACAGAGAGAATATAAGGATGAGAAGATTCTATCATATTTTCAAAGATTATTCTTTATTCTCTCTTTACACTCTCCTGTTCTTATTTTCTATAGAATTGGCAGTGCCACCACCGTTAAAGCCATTCTGACCTTTGTGGCCCATAGATTTCTGTTTTCTACTGAGACTAGTTTTTCTTTAAATGACACATAATACTTTTCCTTTGCAGAATACTTCAAAGTCCTGGGTCTGCTTCCCTGAATTGTCCCTATCTTGGAGCAGGACCCCAGATCATACCAGAAGCAATATTCTCCACAGTGAGATAGATACATATTTTCCTGCATTACTCTTACTCTCATTTTTAAAGAGAAAGTACTAAGAAGCACAATGCAAATATGTACTGTGATATCAGGAAAGAAACAAATATTTATTTAGTATCTAATATACACAAAACACTGATAAGCACCCCACATAATGTTATTTAATCATCATAGGAAACCATTATGTAGGTATTTTTCCCACTTTTTCTGATGAGTAGATAAATTTCTAAAGGTCACACAGCTAGTAAACAATGCTTTATATAGTCTTGTATGGCTAACAAGTGATCAATTAACATTATGTATGAATCACTGGATTCTTAATTAATGAGCTTTTGCTCATTAAATTTGGAAATCACTTTTAATTTTCACATATATGTCTCAGAATGTATCACTGGCTTTAACTGATGGGCAATTTCCACTTCCATGTGAGGAATGTAGGTGACTTTCCAAAAATATCTAGAAGAGCTTCCCACTACTTCCTAAAAGTGAGTTAGGTCTCTTTACAATGTCAATCCTCTGAAGCTCAGCCCTTTTCTTTAGTGGAAGGGTGCAACTTTGAAAATTAGTGCAGTTTGATGTCTTACCACTTACTGCAGTTCTCTGCAAGTTCAGACATTTTCTGAGGTGAACAGAGAGTACAAATGTAGCTAAGTGTTAATTAAAAAGAACATCTTGAGTGTAAACATTAAAAATTGATCACCTTCTGTGAGCAATTTAATTTATGAGCATTAACATATTCTAAGCTGATGTCTTGAATTTTACTAGAACATATCTTGGTGCATAATGAAGGAGAAGAAGGAGAAACCTTAACATTTAAATGTCTCTTTTCTCAGTCACCGGGGGTGTGCCAATTCTAAGGCCAAAGAAGCAGCTCCTCCAGTGTGGCTCCAGCAGCAGCAGCAGCTGCACAGGGCAGCCGCAGCCCTCAGCAGCACCCCTGCAGCCCGGGCCTCCCGCAGATGGGTTCCTGCTGGCAGTTCTACCTACCCCACTGTAGTTGGTCCGGGCCAAGTGGGAGACTGGTGGAGTGGCTCCGGCTGCTTCCCTCTCCTTTTGGGTTACACTAAATCATTAATGAATGTATTTATTTATTGCATTTTCAGCTTGTTCAGTAAGGTGCAGCAGAGTGTGCATGGGAGAGAACATAGAAAAGAATAAATTACATTTCATTGCCAAAGTTAGCCAGCTATCTACATGAGCTTAAGGGAATAACCCACCTCCCCCCTTCCTTAGTTCCGGGGTCTGTCCTCTTGATCCTGATAGAATTTTGAAAATGTCACTAAATAGGATGAATACTGTCATTTTGAAAATGTCACTAAATAGGATGAATACTGTCTGAAATGTGAAGACAGCTGAAATTGCTTGTGGGTTTCTCTCTAGGTCCTTCTACGCTCCCCTTGTAGCCTCTTCCTACTCTGAGTCTAGAGGCCCAGGGCTTTCCTGATGCTCCCTGGCTGCTCAAAAGTTCTAGGGGATCATTCTGAACTTTCCTTCCTGTCTCTCCAATTTTCTACCAAAATGCCTCAATGCACTGTTCCATTCCTTTAGTATTTCACGCTAATAGGAAATCTGGTTTGTTAATCCATGACCAAGTGTTAGCAATTGACAATGATCATGCAAGGAGCTACAAAAGTGCCCACTCTCAACAGTATTTTAGGTGCTTTCAATTTTGAAAGATAGGGAATCTTCAAAATCATATTGTATTGACAATACTTTGCACAGATAATTGAGTCTACAGTCTCTGTATATTATCTCATGATTAATCTTTGTGTGAGATGGAAATAAGTTCAGAACAATTCTTAGATTGAGCTTATAATAACCAAAAAAGCTTTCAGAATGGGCTTGGAAAAAATTTCTAGATTTGTTTCTTTTGCTTCATATGCTATTATTTTAATGAGGAAATTGTGGTTCATGAACACAAATATGAAGATTTAATAAATATCAGGATATCTTAAGGGCAACAAATAGCAACATTTGCACTTTAAAATAAAGCTTTAGTGAATAGTTCATCAAAGTAAAAATGTAGTAAGTAGTGATGGCCTCTGGCTTATTTTAGCAGGTGACTTAGTGAAAGGCTTGCATTTGCAAAACTCTTGGTATCAGTCTTCAAAGACCGACACACACACACAAAAAAAAAAAACCAAGACAGTATTCAAATGGAGTTCTAAGGGACAAAAATATAATGGAATTGGAAAGAGAGAGTTTAGTTTTATTAGATTGTCAAGAAAATAAAGTGCAGTGAATTTCAATATACATTAAATCATCAGTGAAATTTTAAAATAAATAGTATTTTAAATGTTCTAATCCAAATTTATTATTTCTTTGGCATATTTTAGGGTAATGGAGCAAAAAATTATTTCTTTCCCCTAAATCCCACAGCTTTAAGGACCAATCTCTTAGCAGCAAAGGAAATTCTTCATTTACAAATAAATAGTTGTAGTTTTCTGAATTTTATTTTTGCTCAGGAGACCTGCATACTTAAGAGGAAGGAATCTAGATGAGAACAGTATTTCTGCCTATCATCTGATGAATACCTATGTGTGTTATTGCTGTAGCTATTTCCAGATATTTTTGCCACTTTTGAAAAATATGCATTTATCCGCTGCATTAGAAAAAAAAACTTGGCATGATTTAAAGTTCTTAAAAAATCTGATTATAGCACTAACTTATAAAAAATTGCATATTAAAATTAAACTCTAGCTGGGTAATAAAATTTATGCTATGATTCTAATTCTCCAGAAAAGATAATTAAATAGATTCATAATTTTTCTGTGGGCATTTTCCAGTTGGTACCTCAAGTGAATAGGACTGGAGCTGGTGGCTGATTACAGTGCCACTGGCATGGGGTGGGGCAAGGGATGGGATTCAGAGGGAACAGGAATCAGAGATGTGGAGTGGTGCCAGAATGACATTCCAGGTACCAAATCAATCACTTTGTAGCTGATCAACCTCGGAACACCACTGCAAATAAGGATGATAATACCCACTTCCCAGAAATAGCAGCAGGGCTACAGGAAACCATGTGAAGAACTGTCACAGCAAGTATTCTGCAAATGAGTTATATTGTGGGAAAGAGTAGGGGATAATAGGACAAGGACAAGTCAGTTTTGTCCTCCCTGTCCCCAAACCCACTAAACCATTTGGTCAGGGATGATTTGTGTACAGGACAGAAATTTATCAGAATAGCTATATTAATGAAGATGTTTTTAGCTGTGACTGGATGCAACTTGTTTCATTTTAGAAACAAAATGAATTTATGGGCTCATGTAACTAGAAAGCCTTAGAGGTACTTAAAATACTTCATTGGGAATCTTTGTCGCTCAGAATCTCTCAGCTCTGCCTGCCTCTGCAGTGTCTTCATGCTCAGGTAAGCCGTCTCCAAGTGTGGCAAGAGTGGTCCTAGCAGCTCCAACCTTATATGGTCCGTTGTGTTTGACATCCCAGGACAGAGACTCTCGCAGTTCTCTTCTATCAGTCCCCTCAAAATGATTCTGAGTCACCTGGAGAAGCAAGGACAGTTCCTAAGATGACACCATTCAAAAGATGACAGGACAGATGAAATGTATCAGATATCTAATATGCTGGTTCAAGTGAAAATAGAGCTTATTCTTAAAGAGATAAAGAGGAATCTTATAGATACCAAAGGGCAGGAAATAAGATACAACTGGGCCACAGAGGGATTGGATCTGGAAAGTCTGACCAAGGGCTATATCAGGTTGGGTTCCCCAGTTTTATGTTCCCATAGCATTCTGAACTTTCCCTGTCATAACATTTGTGAAACTTCATCATGATCAGTTTCTACCGCTCTTTCTTATAGGACTTCAAGCCCTACAAAAGCAACAACTTTTATTGTCCTATTTGCTGTTGAATCCTCAAGAAGTATTTGAATGGATACATAGATAAACGAGGCTGCCCTCTTCATTTCTTATGGTACTAGATAATCTGTCATCCTTGCGTGCTTGTTCCATTCATCTGCTTCTTTGTGCAATGCATAGGCCCTTCTGTTCTCTCAAGTTATGTTTGTCATTGGTTTTGTCCTGCTGTAGCAATGATTTGGGCCTGATTTTATATGTTCTTTGGCTCCAGAGTCTCTCAGTTTCCCGATTTCAAATTTAATAAAGAGAATAAAGTCAGACACATTTGGGTCTGGTGTCCAGGCCTTATCTTCAGATCAAGGGTGAGGGGGATGGGTTGTCATAGGCTATAAAAGGTTGTGTAAAGGGGGATCCCCGGGTGGCGCAGCAGTTTAGCGCCTGCCTTTGCGGGCGCGATCCTGGAGACCTGGGATCGAATCCCACATCGGGCTCCCGGTGCATGGAGCCTGCTTCTCCCTCTGCCTGTGTCTCTGCCTCTCTCTCTCTCTCTCTCTCTCTCTCTCTCTGTGACTATCATAAATAAAATTTAAAAAAAATAAAAAAATAAAAGGTTGTGTAAACCCAGCTCTTCAGCAATAGCTCTAGTTTTAAGTATATTCATCCATCAACACTCAAGTGTTCTTCTTTTTCAAGAGAAAAAGTGATACAATAAATCTGTCTCAAATCAGACTTAACTATGACATATCCCAGTCCTTAAAAGTCCTCCTATTCTCTTAAATAATGTAAGTGGCATAGCACCTTGAATATAATCTAAGTCTAATGTAGATGGTATCTAAATCTTTCTCATAACTATGATACTTCCTGTCATCTATTTATATACTCACTCAATAAGTAGTCCTTGCAGTAGACTCTAGATTCCAATCTCTAGAAGTGGAGGAAAACACATATGAAGTAAATGATGTTGACTGTATCCTTGAGAACCTTATAAGGGAATTGTTCATTCATTCAATCAGTATTGATTGAACTTTGAGCCCCTAGTATATGTTTAGGAGCTCTGCAGAAGCTGGGGATGAACAAAATGGACAGTCCCTGATCATACATACATACATTAATGGGAAATATAAATAATTAAAATAATTATTATAATATGTCAGATCTGTGGTAGAGTGAGAAGATGTAAGGAGGAAGACAAGAAGGGACCTAACCTCAGCTTGAGCACTAGGGAAGCCTTCCTGAGAAAGTGACCTACCAATTTCCCAATGGGCATGGCAAAGAGAGAATTGGAGGGAAGAGTATTCCAAACAAGGAATGTCATGTGCAGAGGCTAGAGGAACATAAAAAATACACACATAGACACACACACACACAGTTGATAGTACCCAGGGTTTTTGGAGAGTCATTTTCAAGAAAATGATATTCTATCATATATTGTTTCCTGTGCTTTTACATATTGAAAAATCCCTCCAAATCAATTAGTAAAGATCTAATTCATTCTTTTAACAGTTTGCAGAGTATTTCATGTTGTAGATGCACTTTAGTTTGTTCAGCTATTCCTGAATGGATGGGTCTTTCTTTGTTTCCATCTTTGCCACTAAAACAATGTTGCATAAACATCCTATTATTATATATACTGGAAATGTTTGCTTTGTAGGATTGTTGCTGTTGGGCCTAAGACGTGTATTTTAAATTTTAATAGACAAACCTGTTGTAGTGTCAAAATACTACAACAGTTTGTATTTTTACTGATTTGTTTGAAGGTAACTTTATATGGGATCTTTAACAGCAGGAGATATCATCACCAGTTTAAATTACTGTTAATTGATTATTACTTTGGATTTTAAAAAGATTTTATTTATTTATTTAAGAGAGAGAGAGAGCAGAAGCAGGGGGAATGGCAGGCAGAGGGAAGGGGAAAAGCAGGCTCCCCATTGAGCAGGGACCCCAATGTGGGACTCAATCCCAGGACCCTGGGATCATGACCTGAGTTATAGGCAGCTGCTTAACTGACTGAGCCACCCAGGCACCCTTGATTATTACTTTAGTTATATTTCCCTGACTTCTTTGGAGGTTAAACATCCTTTCATATGCATACTAATGATTTTATTTGCCTTTCTGCAAATTATTTGTTTGTATTCCTTTCCCATTATGTTTTCATGAATTTCTATGAGATCTATATTTAAGATATTAATCTGTTATAAATGTGCAGGGTTTCCTTCAAACACAGAACCAATAAGATAGATGGATGATAGATTAGATGGATAGATGATAGATAGATAGATAGATAGATAGATAGATAGATAGATAAATAGAGTAGTTTATTACAGGAATCACTCACATGTTGTGGAGACTAAGAAGTCCCATGATCTGCTCTCTGCAGGAGGACCAGTGGTATAATTGAGTTTGAGCCCAAAGGCTAGGAGGTCCAATGTCTAAAGGCAGTCATGAACATGTCAACTCAGGAACAGAGAAAGAATTTGCCCTTCCTCTCACTTTTTGTTTTATTTTGGCCCTCCAAAGTTGGATCATGTCCACCTACATTGGTGAGGGCAGTTCTTTCGTGTACTGGATTCAAATGCTAATCTCTTGCGGAACATCCTCACAGGTATACCCAGAAATGATGGTTTGCCAGCTATCTAGGCATCTCTTGATGGTTATTAAAATTAACCATCACACTTAGATATCTTTACTTTTAGAGCTTTGGACTTTCTATTGGTTTAAAAAGTCTTCCCAACTCTTAAATTTCCCTTTATAAAAGCATTATTATATTCTTTTTACATGTAAGTCTTTTATCCATTTTAGATTCTGTTTCAGGGTTGTATGATAGAGGTCTTTATTTCTTTCAGATGGATAATCAATGTTATGTTATTAGTTGTTTAAGCTATGCCTTTTTCACAGAATTGAAATGCTATCTTTATAATAGATGAATTCTTCTATATATTGTATGTATTTCAGTTTTTTTTTCTTCTGTTTCACTGATCTATTTGTCCATTTCTGTGTCAATACTATCTTGTTTAATTACAGTGGCTTTAGGGCCATTTTGTGGCAGCGAGACCCGCAAATAAAGGGGGGCGCCGGGGCTGCGGCGAGAGGAGGAGCGCAGCGCGGGGTCGGGGCGGGGCGGCGGAGCCTCGGCCTAAGTGACCCGCGCGGCCTCCGTCCCGAGAGGATTCAAGATGCCCAACGAGGAACCTCTTCCTAAAAAGGTTAGACTGAGTGAAACAGACTTCAAAGTTATGGCACGAGATGAGTTAATTCTAAGGTGGAAACAGTATGAAGCATATGTCCAAGCTTGGGAGGGCGAGTACACAGATCTTAATTCTAATGATGCAACTGGGTTAAGGGAGTCTGAGGAAAAACTAAAGCAACAACAGCAAGAGTCTGCTCGCAGAGAAAACATCCTTGTGATGCGACTGGCAACCCAGGAGCAAGAGATGCAAGAGAGTACTACTCAAATCCAGTACCTCAAGCAAGTCCAGCAGCCTAGCGTTGCCCAACTGAGATCAACAATGGTAGACCCAGCGATCAACTTGTTTTTCCTAAAAATGAAAGGTGAACTGGAACAGACTAAAGACAAACTGGAACAAGCCCAAAATGAACTGAGTGCCTGGAAGTTTATGCCTGATAGGTAAACAAATCATACTCCCCAGTCAAGACTTCCCTGACAGTCCCACTACGAGAAAGCTGTGGTGGGACAGCCAAGTACTCGTTTCCACACCAAGACACAGACTTTTTGAGCCAAAAAAAAAAAAAAGCCACATTCTTATACTGTCCAGCTTGTAATGGTTAACGTAAAACTTACCAGATGAACCTTGTGTTTCAGCTTTTTTTTCTTCCCCCTCCCCTTGCTTCAGAGGCCTGATGGCGTCGGACTATTCCGAAGAAGTGGCCACCTCCGAAAAATTCCCCTTCTAGAACATGTAGACACTTGAGAAATGTTTCTGTTTGAAGAAAATAGAGGGAGAAACAGAAGTCTTAAGTCTGTGGCACACTGTGTCTTCAGACAGTTTGGAGGAATGAGAACCTAGAGATTTAAAATCATGAATTGAACATGTAAAATTCCAGTAAAATGTAAAAATGGAATATGCATCGCTCTTAACCTTGAGCGTAGTGACTTAGAGACACTGTATCTCAGGTGTGCCCATAAGACTGTGGACTTCGTGATTGTTGTTGAACTTCTGGGTCAAAACTCAAATGAGCCAAACAGGCAAAAAGTTCATGGCGAAGTGTCGAATGCTTATCCAGGAGAATCAAGAGCTTGGAAGGCAGCTGTCCCAGGGACGTATCGCACAACTTGAAGCAGAGTTGGCTTTACAGAAGAAATATAGTGAGGAGCTTAAAAGCAGTCAGGATGAACTGAATGACCTCATCATTCAACTTGACGAAGTAGAGGGTATGCAGAGCACCATTCTAGTTCTTCAACAACAACTGAAAGAGACGCGCCAGCAGTTGGCTCAGTACCAACAGCAGCGCCTCAAGCTCCAGCCCCAGGTACCAGCAGGACTACATCTTCTGAGCCTGTAGCACAGGCCGAGGCCACAGGTAAAGACCGTGGCTGGCCAACGGCCCAAGTAATGGCAGTTCCTCCCGGCAGACGACGTCTGGGTCTGGATTTCACAGGGAGGGGGGCACAGCCGAAGATGACTTTCCTTCTTCTCCAGGGAGTGGTAATAAGGCCTCCAACGGCTCAGAGGAGAGAACTGGCAGAGGAGGGAGTAGTTACGTAAATCAACTCAGTGCGGGGTATGAAAGTGTAGACTCTCCCACGGGCAGTGAAAACTCTCTCACACACCGCTCAAGGACACAGACTCCAATCATGACCCTCAAGAGGAGAAAACAGTGAGTGGGAAAGGTCACCCAACTGCGGGCTCCCGCCACGTTCAGAATGGCTTGGACTCAAATGTAAAGGTACAGGGTTCAGTTTTGTAATATTTTTTCCAGCAAATTTGTATACAGTGTCATTTAATTTGGGAAAGGATACTGTCCAGAAAATTAACGCATACTTTTGTCACAATTCGCCTTTTTTCGTGGGTGTGGTTTTTTTTCCCCCTTTTTCTCCCCCCTCTCTTTCTTTGCTTCAATACCTCTGCCACTTTGGAAATTCTAACAGTTAATTACCTTGAATGTTGCTAACAGGACATTTTGTGTAGGGTCAAGTTATTTTTATAGGAGTTAATGTGAAGTTGTAAATGGAAATCTTTCCTTAAAGTATAACACAATGATGTCTGTGTAAATCTGTGTCTATCCTAGAACCTGTGCTGTGTAAGGGCATTCTTACTCGTGCTGTTATTATACTTATGCACCATTCAGACTTGTTAGAATAGATGTGGGTTTATGACTGCCAAGTTTGCCCAGTACAGTAGTTTTATCACTAAAAGTTGGACTTGCTGATGGAGTCCTATAGTAGTTTCAGTGTTAGATACGGTTTTTTCCACCATACATCCGTGCATTTTCTCTTTAGGTGACTGAATGTTTAAGAAATTTGTGTGCATAGTTACTCAGTTTTTATGAACTGTTGTATCCTGTTAATGCATATTGCTCTGTGACTCCAGTATATCTTACCTGTACTGACCAAACCTAAATAAAGATTTTTATTGTAAAAAAAAAATTACAGTGGCTTTAGTATATATTTTTGTATCCAGTTAGACAAACCCTCCCCTTCATTTTCCTTATAAATAACTTTCCTCATTATTCTTGCACATTAATTCATCTATGCTGACTTTAATATTATATTATACAAACTCATTATCCTTTCAAAATTTCTTGTATATATTTATTTGAAGAGATTTGGCATTTTAACGATACTGTGTTCCTATCCATGGATATAAACTCAGAGCTATATATCATTCAATAACATTTTATAATTTTCTTCATACAGGTCTTATGTTCTTGTTAAATTTATTTCTAAATGTTTTATTAGCTTTCATTATCATTGTGAATGGAATATTTCCAGTAGCCACTGATAATGGAGGAAAAAACTAGTATATACTATTTACATTTATTATTTATTACATTTATTATGGATTCAGCCTTACTTTCATTTATTATGCATTCATCCACCTTATTATATGTCTTACTAAATTCTATTAGTGTTTTACTGGGGTCTCTTGGAATCCTTAGGTATACAGTAATGTCATCAGTAAATAGAAACCAAGTTTTAATCTCTCCTTTTTCAGTTTATACTGGTTATTTCATTTTCTTGTCTTATTACATTTTCTAGAATCTTAAATAACAATGGTATTAATAATTAGTAATAATAATCTTAAATAATGAATAACGATGGTATCAAGCATCTTTATCTAAATTTAATGAAAAAGTCTATCATTTTATAATTTTGAAATCATATTTTGTGATTAGCCTTGATAAGAAGTTTTTATCATATTCAAGTTGTTTCTTTTCATTGCTATTTTACCTAGTGTTTTTCTTAAGAATAGCTGCTGAGGGACACCTGGATGGCTCAGTGGTTAAGTGTCTGCCTTTGACTCAGGACGTGATCCCAATCCCAGGATTGAATCCCACATCAGCTCCCTACGAGGAGCCTGCTTCTCCCTCTGTCTATGTCTCTGCATCTCTCTCTGTGTCTCTCATGAATAAATAAATAAAATCATAAAAAAAAGAATAGCTGCTGAATTTATCAAAGGCTTTACAGCAACTACTGATAGAATCATCTGTCTTTTTCTCCTTTGTTTGTGTAAAGAATTATATGACAGGGGAGTATACTCTTTAAGTTTAGCATAACTATTTGATTTCAAGACTCTTTATTTAAGATACATTTTACACATTTTGAGTTATTATCCATTTAAATTTATAAAATTTATAAAACCCATTAAATTTATATTATATTACATACTAATACCTTTTAATTTTGAACAATTCTTGAAATCCCAGAATAAATACTACTTAATCAGAGGAAATTACTTTCTTTTGATACAATGCTGGAGTCTATTTGTTAATATTTTAATACGAATTTTTGCATCTCATTCATGTTTTATATTTTTCTTCAGAATTTTATATCTTATCATTATCATATTTTATTCTTTCATCTCACTTTGGTAACATTAATTTTGTTCTAAGATTTCTTTATTCTTTTTCCTTATTTTTTGTAACTTGGTGATGTTACTTGATGATGTTACTTCTCACCCCTGCCCCTTGTATTTAGAGGTTCTCCTGCAATTTTCCACTCAATTAGTAGTTATCCTTCTCCCAACACTAATAAATGCCTATTTATATATTATTGTGTGACAATAAGAGACTATTTCCCCCAATTACTCCAAGACTTTTGCCCCATGCAACAAGCATTTTTAGAATGTTTTTACTTTTCTCATGCTAGTCTCCCCCATATAAATGGAACATCCAGAAAACTTTTATCTTACCCCTTTCTTCACTACCACCTCATGTCCTTGATTTTCTTGAGATAATTTTTTACTTTCCAAACTATTAGGTTTTCACTTGTAGCATAACTGTTTTTTTTCTCCTGAAATATCTTTATATAGGATATATTTTACACACTCCTGATTCTTATCCATTTAAATTTAAGTATGCTGTTGCAAGGTTAAAATCACCTCCTTTTTCATCTTTCTTTTTCCTGAGGTCTTCCTCCTTAATAATTTTGCTCTTTGGTTGTAGCTATATATCTAGTACTCTTTCAAACGGAAGTCACCTGAATTCCTGCTTTTTGGCAAATATCTTTCTTTTAACCTAGCTAGTTAGAGGTATCTTGGAGGACTTTAGGATTCTTGGGTTGGTGTCCTTTTCTCTCTAGATTAGGTGATAGTAATCTATTATTTTCTGGGCTCCTCTGTTATGTATAGATGAGAAGCCAAGTCTTCCTAATATTTTGTTTTTAACTTCTCTTAAGTTAGGGCATTTTACTTGTGTATGTTAAATGTATGTCCTGCTTGCAACTCAGCAAGCCTTTAAAATCTATTCTCTTCCATCAGCTCAGGGACATTAGTTTTCTTTTATGTGAACAACTACCATCTCTCCTCAATCTGTAACTGTTTTCCTGGAATTCCTATCACTTTTGCGTTACTACCCTAAGTCTGTCTACCTAGTCTCATGTTTTCTTTCATAATTTCTAGCTCTTTGAATAGAAATTTTCCAGCAATTGCTTCCACTTGACCTTCCAGGTTACTCATTTGGGTTTCATTTTTTTAAAGTTTGAAAATCATAGATTTGTATTCTCTATGTCTTTCTTTGGGAAGTGGAGGAAATGGTGATATTGACTTCTCCCATGTACTGCTATAACTGTTGTTGGTAGTACCATTACTGCTGCTGGTGGTGGTGCTACATATACCTAGATATCTATATGTACCTCGCAGGTGCATATCTAGTAATAGCAGTAGTAGTAATGTAGTAATATTTTGGCTTGGGTTGATTGTTGTCTTCATTTGCAGTTCCATTTTGCTAGAAATCTTCTCTTCTGGATGTTTTTAAAAAATATTTTGTTTATGTATGCATGAGAGACACAGAGAGAGAAGCAGAGACGAAGGCAGAGGGACAAGCAGCCATGTAGGGAGCCCGATGTGGGACTCGATCCTGGGACCCTGGGATCATGACCTGAGCAGAAAGCGGATGCTCAATCGCTGGGCCACTCAGGCATCCCTCTTCTGGATGTTTTAACCAAGCTTCCTCTCCCTGATTGCTATGTCATCCTTGGATAGATGTGTTGTTTTCTTCACACCATCACTGGGCTCAGGTCCTGCTGCTGGGCTACTAAACTTCTCTACTTCCACATCTCCTTAGCTTTAAAGGAAAATCCTTGGTTAGTCTCAGAGGCATGGAGGATTCAATACCAGAGAATTAATTATTATAGTCTTAATAGGAAATGCAGTTGAATGAAACTTAAACTAATGTATTCATTTCTAAAAACTGAAGAGTAAGTACCAAATAATTTCCCATTTCACGTTGTTCTAGATGTACTACTGAGACTGCAATTAGGTTTTATCTGCATATTATGGGCTCCTATACAAAGCACTGAACTCCAGGATGAGTTCAAGCCCAGCCTCCACAGCTAACAACCAAGGATGGGCTGTTCCCTAACCTCAGCATGCCCCAGTTTCTGAATCTTTAACAAGGGATAAGAATACCTGTCCTACTTCCCTCATAGACTTGTTTTGTGACTAAAATGAGACATCAGAACAAATTTTAAAGTGGTGTGAAATATAAGGTATTGACATTATCATAGGACTTCAGCTTAGAGTATTTTAAATACAAAAATTCTTTTTTATGTGAGGTTTCTATATTTTACATAACTATATTCTACTATTAAAGTCTTCTTGCTCCTTTGTGTTAGCCTGCAAATGAGAAAAAAAAAAAAAACTAATGTGTGCTGTTTTTACTACATGGCAAGAACACATTGGTGCAGATTATCTCGAAAAAAGTAAGGATTATCCACATTTTACACACAAGAAACATTAGCAAGTGCCAGAGCAAGAGTTTGAACCCAACTTGTTTTGATTTCCATGCCGTGTTGGTACTTGCTCTGCAATCATACAGATTCACAACAATCGGTCCCTTCCTCTGACTTCCTCCATGCCCCACTGTTACGGTCTGCTCCACATTGGTTCATGTTTGTTTTGCACGGCTGTCTTAGAATTGCTCTCCAATTATTATCATGATGCCTCATCTTCTCAGTTATACCTTATCTTCATTATATGTCCTTCTCCACCTGTGCTTTCTCTCTCCCCTACCCTTGACAGGTAAACTTAGTGAATGCCTTTCTGTACTTGGTCTCTCCTTCTCACTCTTTCTCCTCTCTAATTTGTATACTATTCTTGCTGTGTCATTGAAACTGCTCTTTCCAAGGTAACCACTAGCCTCCATGTCCTTAAAATGAATGAGCACTTTTCAGTAATTATCTTATTTCATTTTTCAGCAGTATTTTATAGTGTGAACCACACCCTGCTCCTTGTGATTTTCCATACATTTTACTCCCCTGACTGGTCTTGTCCCTTCTGATAGACTTTCCTTTACTTCTCCAAAGGCTCCTTTGTTCTCTAATTTTTTAAAAAAATATGGATCTTCCTCTGGGTCTGGCTATTTGTGTTCAATTAATTCTCCCAGGGAGATGCTAGGATTGCAGTCTACATGCTGATGATACCAGAATCATTTATTCTGCTCAGATTTTTCTCCCAACCCCATACATGAATGTCCAGACCACCAGACATCTCCACTTAGAGGCCTCATGGGTGCCTCAACTTCACAAGGTTTGCAATTGAACATCCTATGTCCTGTGTTCTCTAGTTCAATAAATGAAACCGCCACCTACCAAACTGTTTAGATCAAAAGCCTCAAGTTTTCCTTGATTCTTCCCTCTCCTTCATCACCCACGTTCAATTGACCCCTAAAATTCTGACAAACAGTTCTCAAATCTTTATTCTTCTCTTCGCCTCTGTAGCCACCATCTAGTCCAGGCAACCACTGCCTGCTTGCTGCTCTTGTTTCTCTCAAATTCATTGTCATTCAGTATCCATTTTAGCTTCCTAAAGTACTGATCCTAAGGGAACCAGCAAGTACCTAGGGGCCTACCTGCATCTTTCAGGTCCAAATGGAGACAGTTATCACAGGGGTTCCTTCCATCTGGGCATATAAGGCTGGAGCCAAGAGGGGGAAGATCAGAACACAATGACTTGGAATTCTTGAGGTCAAGGGCAGGGTAGAATGTGAGTTTGTAAAAGGATCTGATGCTCATTCTGGTCCCTGGAGGAATTATATGAAAGCTGAAAAGGTGATTTGAATCTTCCTTGCTTCTGAGACTGGCCAAGTGTGAGCCTTTGCAGCCAAAGAGATCTGAGAACAGAGAGATTTAGTCCTGCTACTAAACAGCAGGGCCTGAGACCCAGTGATAGAAGATTAACCTATATAAAATGAGGTTTTCTCTTTTCTTCCTATTTCTTTTTTTCTGCAACATCAGAATTTATTGCTACATTTATTTCCAGGCAAGCCATGGTAATAGGTTTTAGTTTCAGGTAAAGGGCATCATTTCCAATTAGATGCAATGCAATGCATGCCTTTGCATATAGATCCCACCTTCACCCCCTCTCCTCTCTTCTCTCTTTATGAAGGCTGCATCCCAGCCTCCCTAGTCCATCTCTCTGAACCCCATGTAGCCCTCAGTTTTAGTACAACAGATTTTGAAATTTAAACATCTAATGCTTGTTTTTTTGAAACCACCCTTTTACAGTCTAAAGTCATGTCAGGCTTCCCACATCTCCCATAGGGGCTTTAACAATTGCCTGCTTAACTGGTTTCCCAGTGTACATCCCGTTCAATCTACTCCCCTCTTTGCCTCCAGAATATTCATTTTGATCTGCAGATTAGTTCCTTCTAATCCTTCAACAGATATTCTTCACTTACAGAAAGAAGTATAGAGGCTTAGATTGGCAAACACAGTCTTTTATCACATCTTTTACCATAACACTATCATCTATGTTGAACTAGCTGGAGCTCCTGAGTACCTCATCCTTGCTCCATGTGTCTGTACCTATGAATACTTTTCTCTCTGCCTTGAGTTCCCTTCCACCCTCCCCTTCAGGGAAAACTCTGTTTAACTTAAAGAGCTTGACTAAAAGATCACACTGAAGAGCCTTCCTACACATCCTGGTTAAATCTAAATTACTCCCATGTTTTCTTGCAACTTGATATTGATATAATGTTACCTGTATTTACCCAGGTATTCACACACTGGGTAAATACCTTTTTATTAACATGTCTGTGTCTTCTACTAAATCATATGCCTTTTGAACCTTAGATAGGGCCTGGCACATAGTAGATGCTCAATAAATGCTTGTTTTGAAAGATACATAGAGATATAGATACAAACATAGGTATATAGATGTAATAAATGAAGGAATAATGTGTGACTTGTCTCCATAGTGTCTTAAACGTTAAAGACTTTAAGCCTATTTCCTGAACCATTGACTATGCTCTCCAAATTTGTCACACTAAAATTTAACAAGGTATTTCTAATAATGTTTAAGTTTGCCTTTATATTCACCCAGAAAAGTTGGGCCTGATCAGAGTAGGAAATGGGGCAAAAAGAGTAAAAATCAGAAGGGGAGAATTTACTCCTTTCTGGAGCCCAAGTCTATTGTAGAAGAGACATGCTATAAAGTGTTACCATTTGGCCACGTAGGAAAAGAAAGCCTATGTCTATAGTTTTATGCAATATACCAAGGGTTACATACTATGTCACTTCCACTGAATAGCTACCAGTACAAAGTGAGACGAAAGTTTCCAACTGAGAAAGCCACTAACATAGAGAACCATTGCACCAAAGCCCAGGTTCAGCCTTACATCTGTCTGTACCTTCTTCTTCTTCTTCTTTTTTTTATTTTTGTCTGTACCTTCTTGTCCCACTTCTGTTTGTTTCATGTATGTCTGTGATGCTAGTTTGTACCCTTGCACCTTCTGGGGACTCAGAAGCCTGCTGCCAATTATGCTCATCTTCCTATGGTTTCATTGAGCTTAATCGGTACCTGTTTGGCAGCAGTTTCAGGACAACATAGGCCGAGGTATTTAAGCTCTTGCCCAGCTGGCCAGATGCAGGATCACCTACCTCACTGTAAGTATAGAGTCATATCACATGATACAGTGTGACAATGTAAATGAAACAATTTCTGAATCACTCATGACTTGATCATAAGGAGATGATTTAAGATTTTTTCCCTTAGTAAATCACAGTAATACCTAGATATTAATGGAAAAAAAATAAAAGAAGGGGGAAATTTTAGGTTTACTATTCCTTTTACGGAGAATGATGTCCACTGGTGAAAAGACTGAATAACTGGAAAAGCATAATTTCTGTCAAGCAAACTATAAATATTAATAAATTGATTCTAATAGAGATAAGTATTTATTTTTAAAGACATACACAGGTGACATTTAAACATTTTAAAAATATTCTTTATTTTAGATAAGCTTTTCTTTTCAGTGCACCATAATGACATTTTTAACTGTAGTCGCAAAAAAATGGCTACCCTTGGGACAGAGAATCAAGTTTCAGCAATATCTTACATACATATATTTTGGTGGATATTACATAAAAAATTTTAATCTCTCCGAAGAAAAACTTTATGGGGGGAGGTGGAGAATTTTTTTATTTGGAAGACATTATATATCATTATTTTAATTTTTTAAAAAATGAGAAAAAAGTTTTAAAAACACACAAAATTCACCCAATCCCAGAAATAACCTTGTTAACATTTCTGCGGATTTTCTTTCAGTTTTTTACAGCAAATATTGACTATTAACCAGTTTGAGATTATCCTATGTATATAGTTTTATAACCTTAGAGTAATTATTATGATATTGTCTACATGTTTGCTTATTTAAAGTCTATATAATTATCATTTTAATGGCTACATTAGAATGCATAATACATATAATAATGTACAATGTACCATCATTTACGCGGTCTCCTCTATTTTATGGACATTTAGTTGCCCCTTTTTATTATTACAAATAATATGTATGAATACTTTTCTAACTAAGAATAGTTGTCTATATACATGATCATTTAATTTGAACAAACTCCTGAAAATGTACTGGATCAAATGGCATGAGAACACTTAAAGTGCCAATGTATTTGGCTAGATTGCTTTCCTGAATGGTGGACACAATTTATACCCCCACCAGCCAGGTTAAGTATTATATTTATACAGCCTACACCGCTTTTTTCCATTGAAACATAATTGACAAACAATATGCTACTAGTTTCAGATGTGCATCAGAGTGATTGGATATTTTTATACACTATGAAATGATCCCCGTGAGTCTAGTTTGCATCTATCATCATACAAAGTTATTACAATATTACTGACAATATTCCCTATGCTGTTCATTACATCCCCATGACTTACTTATTTTAAAACTGGAAGTTTGTAACTCTTAATCCTCTTCACCTATTCTGCCCCCTGGTAACCAGCAGTTTCTTTCCTGTATTTATGAGTCCGTGTTTTGTTTTGTTTGCTTGTTTTGTTGTTTAGACTCCACATCTAAGTGAAATCATATTGATGAGGGACAGAAGCAGAAAAATGTTCACCTTTAGCCCAGAAGGCTGACTTATAGCCTGCATAGTTTTGATAAGGATCAAATAAGTGCTGGTTGCTATATTCTTTTTTTTTTTTTTTTTTTTTTTAAGATTTTACTTCTTTATTCATGAGAGAGACAGAGAGAGGCAGAGACAGAAGCAGAGGGAGAGGCAGGCTCTCTGTGAGGAGCCTGATGCAGGACTCGATCCCAGGTTGCCAGGATTACACCCTGAGCGGAATGTAGACATTCAACCACTGAGCCACCCAGGTGTCCCTGGTTGTTATATTCTGAATGACTGCCTGTAAATCTCATTGATAGTTGATATTGAACTGAATGATAGACACCAAAGAAATCTTGCAAAAGTACTTTTATGGGTAAAATTTTCGAAGAAGACATTTATAATCTTATAGTCCCTGCAAATCCCCTCCCCCTTGAGCACTAAGCAGATAACCACCAGCTTCACACAACAAGAGTACAATTCTTTCTTCCCACTGGTCCTGTCCCTGTGCTACTTGAATAAACTTACTAAGTTGCACAGCAAAATGTCTCAAGACTTCTTTCTTGACCATAGCACGCAAAGATCCTGAAACAATACGGCCTCTGTCTTTCTCTGCCTGACTTATTTCACTTAGCATAACATCCCCTAAATTCATCCATGTTGCTATAAATGGAAAGACCTCATTCTTTTTTATGACTGAGTAGTATTCTATCATGTACATATATACCACATCTTTATCCATTCATCTTGGTGGACATTTGGGTTCCTATTCAGGCTTACTTCGGAAAGATTAGAGGTTCAGTTCTAGACTCCTGCAATAAAGCACATGTTGCACTAAAGTGAGTCAAATGAAGTTTTTGGCTTCCCAATGCATACAAAAGTTACGTTTATACTATACTGTGGTCTAGTAAGTGTGCGATAGCAGTATGTCTAAAAACAATGCACCTATCTTTAAAAAAGATTTTATTTATTTGAGAGTGAGAGGGAGTTTGAGCAAGAGAGAGAGAGAGAGAGAGAGAGAGAGAGAGAGAAAGAGCATGAATGTGGTGAGGGGTAGAGGGAGAAGCAGACTCCCTGCTGAGCAGGGAGCCTGATACAGGGCTCAATCCCAGGACCCTGGGATCATGACCTGAGCCAAATGCAGATGCTTAACCTACTGAGCCACACAGGTGACCCACAATGTACATATCTTGATTAAAAATATTATAAAAATGCCAGCCATCATCTGAGCTCTCAGTGTGTTATAATCTTTTTACTGTTGGAAGGTCTTGCCTCAGTGCTGATGGCTCCTAACTGAGCGGGGTGGCAATTGCCAGAGGTTGGGGTGACTGTGGCAATTTCATAAAATAAGACAACAGTGAACTTTGCCACCCTCACCTGCTCTGGGGATGCAGAAATGTGGATGCTGTAGGGTTAGAGTGAGTAAATTTCCTTTACTTATAGTCTAGCTGTCCTTTAAACTCTTTCTTTGCTGTGGCTCAGGTCAGGTGAGGCTGGCCCTCAGTGATATCTCTCTCCACTGCAGGTTGCTGTATAGGGGGTGAGGTTCCCCTTATTACCATGTCTCCATTTTTTCTACCCTTCTCTATGTGGTCCTTCTATCATTTGCTGTGCTGAAGCTGTTCAATCAGCCCTCAGTTCTTCTGGAGGATTTGCTCTATGTATAGCTGTACATTTTATGTGTCCATGGGAGGCAAATTTGAAGTCTTCCTATGCCTGCATCTTGGACCATGCTTTCCTGAAAAACTTTCAACCTAATAAGGGAGCATAGAATGTAGTTTTCATGCAATTATATTTTTTATATAAAGCAAAATATCTACCTTATGTATTTCATCAAAAATTTAAGTAAGTGCAAAGCAAGACTTTTCATGTTTCATTATTCGAGCTTAGATCATTTTTTTGAGAGTCCACAATTTGGAAATATAAATATTTCTAAAAGTGATGTAATGAAGCCCATGCAAACTCTTCACATACTGTTCTTTTGTCCATTCACGAATAGGGAGGAGTAGCCCGGTGCCTCCACAGAGGAAACATTAGTTAAACCTGCAACGGATAATGACATGGTAAGGAAGAAAAGATAAAGGAGTCTATGCAATGATGCAGTGAGAGTCCTCACTTTGGGAGGTATCCTGGGCATATTTAGGTGTTCTCCAAGAAGACAGCAGTTATTGGGAGCCCATTCAATAACTACTTCTCACAGTCTGTTTCTGTGCTCAGTACTGGTGGTTAACAGTGCCTTAACACTTAATCTCAATGTTCTTGGGAACATAAATGCATTATGAAGGAGCAGAGGAATGCAAGCATCAGCTGTGAGGAAGGTGACAAATTTACTCAGCCACAGTCAAATAGGACTTAATAAAAGACAATATATGATTGTCATAATGAATTTTAGTTTTAAGAGAACTGGGTGAGGATTTGGGAAATTAGAGCCAGACATCGTCCCCTAAAACTCCCTGTGGTCAGCATTGGACATCTTGCCAACACTGTCCACTTCTGAAATTTGGGACAATCTCACTTAATTTACTTTTAAAAACTCAAATATCACTGACTCTTTGGCTGCTAGTTAACATCCTAATTATCAGCTAACACCTTAGGAGGGGTTTGTACACTGTCATGTGGGAGAGAGACCCAGTAGGAAGGATGGCCTCCCGTCGACTTATACATCTTGCATCTTTTACTCAATTTATCCTCACATATCCTGCCCTGGAGGACAGTAACACTATTTTCTCATATTACCAGTGTGGAAATTCTGAAAGGAAACAGAGAAAATGACTTGTCTCATGTCACAGAGCTAATTAAAGGGAGAGCTGCGTCTGGGCCCTTTGTCTCTGACTCCCTGAAGCTTATGGCTTCCAATTCTGAGACAGCCTCTTAAGGTGGAAGAAATTCAGCCAAGAAACCATACCCATTTCCTCCCTCACCTGGTAATTACTCTCTGCAAAGAAATCAGAGCTTTGAAAATATCAAAATCAGCTTCTAGAGTGGGGATGACTGAGCAGTATACAAATTAGTAAAGCAAAATAAAAGTGGCATTAATTGTTTAAAAATTTTAAAAGCTTGCCACAAGACTGGCCTTTTCAAAGGTGGTCTTATTAGTTTCAGGACATTTGGCTATTTATACTGACAAAAATTGATTCTTTTTTTAGCTCATTCATAGAAATCTTCCTTCAAGTGCTTGGATTTCCATAGGAGACAAAAGGTCACATTCTTATTCATAATCAAATTTAAAGAGATTTTGAGCTAACCTGTACTGGGAAAGATATTCCTAACTAATAACAAATTTACCTCCTAGAAAAAGAAAAATGAAAGCACCTACAAAATCTCTTTAGAATTTATTTGCCTGTTTTTATTCCTTTACTGCTGCCACCTTCCCCAGAGTCAATGTAGTATATTGTTAAAAAAATCACTTGAACAATTTGAAGCTCTAAAATAATAATAATAATACAAAATCAATATGTACTCAGTGTAGTAAATTTGAAAAATACCAAAATATTTTTAATAAAACCAAATCACCCTAATAGCACAAGATAAAGATAATCACAGTTACAGTGGAGTGATTTTACATACATCCACGTGCACACACTATGGCACAAGTATATGCTAACAAATGATTGGGACTATGTTGCTTATACTAGTAGGGATGGCAGATACAGTGCGTATGTGCCACTACTTCCTACCTTTTATGCCCATGGCAGATATTACTGATCACAGGCTTCTTTCCTGCAGAGCCCAGACACTATGTCAGAATATACCTCAGTGCAGCACTCCAGGAAGCCATTACCAAAGCATTTCAAAAGCTATCTCTACTGAATCCTGTTTTGTATCTTGATTTTCTTCTGTTAATTTTTTGGTATGAATTTTCTCAAATCACTAAAATTATTTGAAATTTTTATGTGACTGCATAATATTCATAAGAAATACAAACCTACTTAATCTATAATGTCAAATATATGTTATTCTATAAATTTTGCTATTATAAAGAAAACCATGGTAAATATCTTTTTACTTCAAATTTTGACTAAAACTCTGATTAATTCACAGGGAAATTTTCCAAGTTTACTTAGAAGTGGGTTCACAGGATCAAGGATTGAAAACATTTTTATTACTTCTCATTTATTTTAGCCAAATTGCTTTCCAGAAAAATTGGACCACTTTCATCAGAAGGTTATTAGAATCTTGGTCTTAACATTCTTCACCACCATAAAATATCAACATATTTTAAAATCTTTGCTAATTTGTGGAGGGAAAAAATGTACATAGTTTAAGTTTGCAATTCTTTTTCCACTAATAAATTATCTGTGTCTAGTTCTAGACCATGTTTCTATTCAGCTGCTAGAGTTTTATTTTTGCTTAGTATGTTATGGACATAAATACTTTGGGGATGATGTTTCTCAGTTTTCATCTAGATTATGATGTTTCCTAACATAAGGAAGGTTTCAATTCTTATGGAGTCAAATATGCTTTATCTTTTCCTTTGTGACCCCTTTTATATCTTTATGCTTAGAAAGTTCTTCCCCACCCAGAGGGAAGGAAAATATTTACCTAACTTTTCTTTCAGCATTCTTCTTGTTACACAAAGAATAAAACATGGAAAAGAAACAATTTTTAAAGAAAGCCATGTCCATGTCTTGTAAAATCTGTAATCATCAGACACCAGCCTTAGAGGAAAGTAGCCTCCTGTGTCATCTGTGGTTTAACTGAACTAAGAAAATCTTGCATTATATGGCAATCTCCTCACCCATCGTTACATTATAATAGATATATTTTGTTGGGCCCTGTTTCTTAAAGTCCTTCATTACTGAAAGGCATTGTCTCAGAGCTATTAGCTAACATATTCATTGCTGATTAATATTCTTTCAGATTTTCTGGCCTAATAATCCATTAGTGCAAGGTCTAGTAAAAATAGTACCTACCTAAAACCTGTACTTTGGGTACTGAGAGAAGAAAGAGGAATAGATGCCGAAGGTTGAGAAATGGCTTGATTCACAGCTGCTGGGATGTTGCTTGGTTCACAGCTCTTGAGATCTGATGCTAACAGGATGGTGGCCAGAATATATGATGATTTAGTGCTGTTCTTACTCTAGCTCAGAGTGTATATGAACAGACTTTCAGGAATCCCTTGCAATCATGGAACTTTTAGTAACACACAGTCCTTTACTGTTTGACCGGTGCTAGGCCTTAGCATTTTGTTTATTGCTATCACCCCAACCCTGCATGTAAGCTCTCTTTTATTGGATTAGAACTTGCTCATTTATACTTTCTGTCCCTGGTGGTGTTTTGTTTCATAGCAGTGTAATCGTCATCATCATCTGCCTTTTATTGGGTATGTGTTATGTATTATTTAATCCTAACCATCAAATTATGAGGTTGATATTGGCTGTTACCATGGTTTTGTAGGGGAAGCTCTAATTCTCAGTGTTAAAAAGCCTTAATATTTAAGGAAAGATACAATTTCATAAGATATTTAGAGGGTGGCTTCTCAGTCCCAGGCCCTGTTGTAAGAGCATTATCTCATTTAATGACCACAACAATCTTCTCAGGCCATTCTAGGAACGGGGCAGCGGAGGCTTACACAGATTAAGTATCTTGTTTCAGATCACACACAGCTGGAGGGTGGGAGATGTGATTTAAACCCAGGCACACAAACCCCGAAGGCTTCTCCACTTCCCCATCAGGGGCTGTGTTAGCATTTAAGTAGTAGAGATGAGACTCAAAACAAGCTCTGCCTATTTCAAAGCTCATGCTCTTAAACAGGGTAGTCTTCTAGATGTGATGAGTAAGCAGTGATATTTTGCAATCACTTGTGAACTGTGCTGCATCACATTAATAACTAAAGGTAATCATTAAAGCATGAAAGTTTGTGAATGTTGTACTTTGGAATCAATGAGAATTAATTAAAAGTGTCCTATAATGTCATTTTACTAATTTTCATTCTAATGTACCTTCTTAAATGGGAAAAGGTGGAGTAATTCTGTTCAGAGGTTCTGTGGGCCAGGAATCCAGACAGGGCAGAGCAGGGATGGTTTGTCTCTGCTCCATGATGTTAGGGTGTTGCCAATGATTGCTGACTTGAATCATCTACAGCAGTGGTTCTCAAATCGCCAGGAAATTTAGATAAAAATTATCTAGTCTTATCCCAGATGTGCTGAATTAGGAACTTTAGCAGTGGGGCTCAGTAATCTATGTTTTTAATAGTCTCATAGTTGACTCTAATGCATACTAGTATTTGAGAACCACTGATCTAGAGGATTCTTCTCTCACATATATGCATCTCAGCTAGGATGACTCAAAGGAAGAAGTCAGATGGGGGCTATCAACAAGAGTGCCTATGCATTGCCTCTTCCTGGATTTGGGCTTATCATTACATGGCCCTTGAGGTCTTAGAGAAACTCTAAGAATTCAAAAGAGAATCAGGTGGAAATTGCCTGGCCTTTTCTGTTCTAGTCTCTGAAGTCAGGATCATTTTCGCTCTATTCATCTTGATTGAAACATTCACAAACTTACTCAGAATCATAAGGTAGGGATAAAGACCCCCCACTTCTTGACATGAGACATGTCAAAAAATTTGGAGCCAATATTCAAAACCTCCAGAGGTTGCCCTCTGCCTTCTAGCCTAACTGCCATATGTGAAATACACTCCACCACTTGCATGCTCCCCAGATGTCTTACTGCATTTGACATCAGGCTCAGACCCAAAGTCCATAGGATCATGATGTGACTAGTTCATGGTGAATATTTTATGGTTGAAAATACATTGAGAAACGCTTTTCTTTATCATTCAGTTATACTTTCCTTAAAAGGATAAGATTTTTTTGAGTGCAGGACTCTTATAAATGTGACTCTTTAAAAATAAATATATAGCAAAGCATAAAATATGTACATGAAGTGTGATCTCAGTCAGTTATTACTGAATTGAGTTTTAAACTTTACTATTTGAGGGGCTCAGGGGTTGAACATCTGCCTTTGGCTCAGGGTGTGATCCCGGTCCCTGTGAGGATCCTGTTTCTCCCTGTCTGGGTCTCTGTCTCCCCCACTGTGTCTCTCATGAATAAATAAATAACATCTTTAAAAAATAATAAATAAAATTTAGTATTTAAACGTCTGTATTCTATCACATATATGCTTTTAGGTTAGTACAATGTTCATTCTTCCCTTTTCTATATTTAACACACCGTAACAAAGCACAAATCTCTAAGAATTGCGAAAGACATAACATAGAGAAGCTATTATCCTGGCTATCTCCCCACACTATATTTCTTACAAATAATTTTTATTTGGAGGTGAAGGAAGCAGTGGTTACCATAGTCTGAGAGAACAGAGGCTGGTAGACTTCTTGACTGGATTGTTTAAGTTTAGGCGAAAATAACTACTCATGTGCTTTATAGTCACATTTTCTAAATTCTAAATGACAATTTAAATTTGTCTTCTCTAAGGCTTATACATGAATTTTCAGGTGTTCAGTTTTTATGCCAATTCTCTGATTTTATAATGCGATCTAAATGAGTTTGTTCAAGAACGTTTAGCAAGAGCTTATTCCATGTCCAGGGGTTAACTTGGAACTTGGTTTTGATAATGAAATAAAATTTGAGTATTATTTTTTTATTTGGTCAGTGGCTTTATTAGCCTGTTTTTGATTTCTAGTGGCTGTGCCTTTGAGTTCCAAGAAAACATTGGTGTCTCAATCCTTTGGCTTTCTTGCTGTACTCTGAGAACAATGCATCTCCATTTCTTCCTCGAGTTAACTGGATAGATCCTTTTAACTCTTAACACACCTATATGCTTTATTTTGAATTGTTAGGTTTTATAGAACACAAAATAGATATTTAGTTGTGTCGGGTAAAGAAGTAGCATAAATCTTATATCTCCAGTTTATATGTTGACATGTATTTGGAAGGGAACATGGAGCAGCATTGGAGAAGACAGTGGGAAGTAAAACATTTTCAACAGTCTGTTGAAGGAATAGAAAATTACACGGGGATTAGATTTTAAGTCCAAGTATTCTACATGGCCACCATCAAGGCAAAGGACTTTTCAGACGCTGAAACACAAATTATTCTGTATAGGCTACCAGTGATTTCTACAATAACTGCAAAAGTACAAGTTGTTCAAAAGCATAGTTGTTGTTCAAAGCATAATTCAAGCTATTTAGGGCACTTGCAAAGGAAGTCTTAAAGAGTGTGAAAAATTGTGGCCAACTATAATGTTATGTTGTATATTCATGCATATGTACACACGTGTGGACAAAGTACAAATGAAAGAAAGGAAGGCTCAGTTAGGAGGGCAAAAGCCTCCTGAAATGTTTCCAAATAATGTGTCATAGTGAGTCTAAACTCAGATTGTTCCTGTTCTTCATTAGTTTCCATTAACTTTTCAATTTTGTTTCTTTTATTCTTGTCCTTCAGTTTCACCTAAATGAAGCTGTTTCTTAACAAATCAATCCATTTACGTGTTCATTCATTCACTTATTTGTTTATGCGGACATCCCACCAATAGCACCAATTGGGAGGCTGAAGGTACAAAGATGAATAAAACATGGCTTCTGATAAATAAAATCTTAAAAAAAAAAAAAAAAGAAAGAAAGAAAGAAAAGAAAAGGGCGGCCCCGGTGGCCCAGCAGTTTAGCGCTGCCTTCAGCCAAGGGCGTGATCCTGGAGACCGAGAATCGAGTCCCACGTCAGGCTCCCTGCATGGAGCCTGCTTCTCCCTCTGCCTGTGTCTCTGCCTCTCTCTCTCTCTGTGCCTCTCATGAATAAATAAATAAAACCTTTAAAAAACAAAAACAAAAACATGGTTTCTGTTTTCTAAGAGCTCATGTGCATAGATATGTAAACAAACATATGTTAAGGTACAGTGAAAGCTATGATTGCGGTAGCGACAAGGGCTGGGACTGGGATGGAATATGTGTTTTAAACTGTGCCTATGAGTTGGGGATAAGGAAAAGCTTCACAGATAAGCTGGGGCAGAGCTGAAAATATTCTTGAGGTAGAATAGAAGCATGGGCATTCATATCATTCCTTGGGAGAAATCTTTTTCAGTTCTGATTCTGTCATCTAGCACATTATTTCTCTCCGCTAAATTATCTACATGTGTTATGCCTTCTGTGTTGATTGCAAAAAAGTTCAGCAGAAGAAGCTAGAAGCAAAAAGAACTCAGACATACTACCGTACTTCCTTGCATTATGTAACCATCTTTTAATGGGCCCAATTAAATTATTTGCCAACCCACATTTCTCCATTGAATATACAGGAAAATATTGCAAGAGACCTTTCAAATGCTTTGCTGTGATAAACATATATTCTGTAGTAGAGTACTTTGGCTACAAAAAAAGCCCAACTCAATTGGCTTAATCAGTAATAATATGTATTATATTACATAATAAAGAATCCAGAGGCAAGAGTACTCCAGGATTGATTAATTCAGCCACTCAATGATGTAAAGGATCTGGGCTTTTTCTGTTATTATGCTCTGCCATCTGAGTATATTGGATCATCTTTAGTGGTCACAAAATATCTGCAGTAGTTCCTAGACAAAACACTGTTGAGTAGAAGAGAGTATTTTTTTGTGTCTTTTTTTTTTTTTTTTTTAATAGGCTCCTGGAGCCCAAATTGAGGCTTGAACTCCTAACACTGATATCAAGAGTCAGATGCTTAACCAATGGAGTCACCCAGATACCCCTATCTTTTTATTTTTTTTAATCAGTAAAGAATGCTCCACAGTGGACTTCTATCTTGTTTCATTGATCAGAATTGCACCACATGCCTATTTCTAAAGCAGTCACTGGCAAAGGGTTACCATGATTGGCATGGACTAATGAACTTTTACTCCCCAGCTAAGAATTAGACTATCCTTCCTAAGCACTTGACTATAGGAAATAGGGCAGGCCAGTGCAAAAAAACAAAACAAAACAAAAAAAGGGATCTTTCGGGAAGGAAGATTGGGGAAATAGATTTTTGGTAGATAACCAAGACAGATTGCTTGCCTATGGCATAGCATGTTCCAAAACATGAACATATGGCATGCCTCCTATATAACATGATATGTTTTGCAAAACAACATACGTTACATCATTACTTTCCAGGAGCAGTAATTTTTGTAGTATAAAATATTATATCTCTGCCTATTTCTTTTTTTTTTTTTATTGGTGTTCAATTTACTAACATACAGAATAACCCCCAGTGCCCGTCACCCATTCACTCCCACCCCCCGCCCTCCTCCCCTTCCAACACCCCTAGTTTGTTTCCCAGAGTTAGCAGTCTTTACGTTCTGTCTCCCTTTCTGATATTTCCCACACATTTCTTCCCCCTTCCCTTATATTCCCTTTCACTATTATTTATATTCCCCAAATGAATGAGAACATATAATGTTTGTCCTTCTCCGACTGGCTTACTTCACTCAGCATAATACCCTCCAGTTCCATCCACGTTGAAGCAAATGGTGGGTATTTGTCATTTCTAATAGCTGAGTAATATTCCATTGTATACATAAACCACATCTTCTTTATCCATTCATCTTTCGTTGGACACCGAGGCTCCTTCCACAGTTTGGCTATCGTGGCCATTGCTGCTATAAACATCGGGGTGCAGGTGTCCCGGCGTTTCACTGCATCTGTATCTTTGGGGTAAATCCCCAGCAGTGCAATTGCTGGGTCGTAGGGCAGGTATATTTTTAACTGTTTGAGGAACCTCCACACAGTTTTCCAGAGTGGCTGCACCAGTTCACATTCCCACCAACAGTGTATGAGGGTTCCCTTTTCTCCACATCCTCTCCAACATTTGTTGTTTCCTGCCTTGTTAATTTTCCCCATTCTCACTGGTGTGAGGTGGTATCTCATTGTGGTTTTCATTTGTATTTCCCTGATGGCAAGTGATGCAGAGCATTTTCTCATGTTCTCTGCCTATTTCTATGTCAAAAGCAATACATATAAAATTTATAGGAAATCCTATTTCCAAGTTTTTCCACTATTATTTTTTAAATTACCATCTTGTTGTCTGCTAGTGATTGGTTGTAAATAAAGGTAAGGCTATCAAAGATTTTTTTAAGTAGAGTAGAGAAGTTCTATCTCTATATATCTTAATTATATATCTATACATATCTTAGATGTATCTTATATATCTATATATCTATAAATATCTTAATTTTCTTGTGATTTTAGCATTACATTCATTTGATATTATGGGGCAATATAGACCCACTGCATTTCAGTAGTAGTAGCTACCAAGTTGAGTTGAGTTACTTATACAGACATCTCTATGTATCAGTTTCTGCTTCTTTTTCCTAGTGCAATTCTCATATATGTCCAAGCATCTTATTTGGTTGAAGGGTTTATGCTGGAGACATGAGTGTACATATTAGAACATTTGCATTTTTGAAATTGGGACCAGAAAGCCTTACAGAAAAGGCAAGAACAAAACAAAACAAAGAACCACAGGCAAACAAAAATAAGCACTTTAAGTGTGGTATTTCACACATCAGTAAGTAGAAATGAGGTTGGTCTCAGCCCTTCAAAATTTATGTCATGTAGGAAGCTTCCTTTACTCACTGGGTAAGGACAACAACCTTGTTGGGGATAATTATAAACTGACCAAGAAGAGCCCAGATTGTCCAGAGAACACTGGGGCACCACTTCAATGTCTCCTCCAAATTTTGAAAAAATAATTCTACACTTAGAAAGTCAATTTCTTTTTTTTCATTTTTATGATAATGGAAATGAAAAAGCAAGCATTCAAATGATTTCAACCTCTCATTGGAATCTGAATGGTTGCTGATTGCTGTAAGCTGAATTCTATTTTATTTACCTAGTATTACTGCTGTTACTAGGAAACCACGCTTCATAGTTTAGCATTTTATTGTGAAGAATAAAATGTCCAATTATTGCAAAGGTATCTTGATATGTGATTTAGCCTGTTATGTTTAAAGCCTCTTCATGTTTTTCTGAAGGTTATTTTATGATGAATTAAGGGCACATATTTAATTTCTTTTCAAAATTATTTATATCAGCCTCCCCAAAGCTGATTTATATTTACATCTTAGCCAATTTATCTGGTTTTTAAAAAATATTTGCAAAACTGTTCCAGAATTGAGGAACCTCTCTGGTGAGTCACTGGATGGTTTTAAGGTGGTTGATATATTCCTCTCTACTTGCCTCTGTGGAGCTGTTTGGTTATAAACCCTAAGTTGAACTTTTTGAGGAAAACTGCATGGACCCTGAAGCATTCACTGTGTTAAGTGCAAAATTTATCTGTTGTATCTGATTTGTAGTGATTTATTATTTTTACAATATAGTATATCCTTGGAAAACTACTTTCCAAAAGCATTAATTTCCATATCTCTCTTGAAATTTCCTATAATATTGCAGATGAACTTGTGTGTCATTTTCCAAACCTACTCTTCAGAGTGTCCAGAGAGTGAAACTATACTGTATAATAACAGCAATTACATTAATATCCTAGATTTATATTGTTCTTTCTGATGAATTATCTCACTTGACATTGTGTTTATAATAATGTGCACAGTATGTGATTGAGATGTTATTCCCATTCTTACAAGTAAGAAAAAAGATATTTGGGTGAGTTAAATGAAGTTTCCAACTTCAGACAACTGATCAGTGCTAAAACTGGGATTTGAATTTAGTTTTTCTGACTTGATATCCATGCTGCTTCCTTTCTACTTGTACAATACTGTTACTGTGTGTTTAAAGTATATGCTTGCTTATCTGGATTCTCTGAATTATGGTGAAAAGTGTTCTTGTTGTAGAGATTTTATCTGAAATATTTATTTGTAATCACTGACAATGGAAATAGATTTAATTCAAATATTTATTGGGTGCTTACAAAATGCCAGGTTCTGTATTAGGCTCTTGTATATGTATTTCACCTATATTAACCCACTTAGTACTCTTAGGGTTCTTCTAATTCCCTTCCAATTCTAAGACTGTCTAATTGTTGAGTGTCTGCCATGGGAAGAGACACGTTTGTAGACTCAAACTTCCAGATGATGAAGCTAGTTAGGTTTTAATATTTATTGTACTTAGAAGTTAGGTCAGCAGCTCTAAATTTTATAATTTAAATGACTTCTTTGAAGAATTCTATAAGCTTGTATTATTAAGCCTTTAATTTCTAGTTCTCAGTTTCTGTGTTTTGAGTTTTATTAAATGTTTAAAAGTAATCTGCAATGGAAGTTACAGTGGTGTTGAACATTTACATGTTAGTCTACGAATAAAGATTTGGAATCAGGGCTTGAATTGGGCTATTTGGATTTCATTTGTTTTATTTAAAAGGAAACGTATTGATTTTCAAAATATTAATATTGGTCATGCTTTTCCCAAATGGTTAAGATGATTGTGAGTAATACTACTTTTTAGATCTATTGGCATATCTTTAGCCATAAAAGCACAATAAATTTTGGCCAATATATTTAAAATTTGAATTTGGTTCCTTGCTGTTAGGTTACTAAGGCATAAAGAATGGAGTCAGAGATTCAGAACCTTTAGTACTAAGGAAGGTAGCCATCTAGGAATAAAAACATTAAGGAACATTTATTAGCAATAATAATTTGGAGCTACTGACCACCACTATAAGTGGTCCTGTGAGCTATCTCAAAAAGGATGCTAAAATGTGCTGATTCATAGGTATGTGTGTGTGTGGGGGGGGGGGGGGTGTGCATATACTAAGATTTGACTCCCTATTAATAGATTTCATAGTAAATAGCTATCTGCCTATATCTGCAGCATTGTCGTTGCAGATACATTAACCTTGATCAATTAATGCACACAACAGAGAGAAGGAAGTGATCAAGACTATGCTAATCATGGTTGTAATGTTTATCTGGAAATAGGATTGAGAAAACTTTAATAAATAGTTACTGAACGCCTGTAATTTATTTAATTCATTAACAAATATTTCTAAGGACCTAGTGGCTATCAGTCACTTTATTTGACCTGGGGAAAACAATAACAAAATGTCTTCTGACTTGAAGGGCCTTTTAGTTTGGTGTGGAAAAGACAGATACATAAAATAAAATAAAATAAAATAAAATAAAATAAAATAAAATAAATACAGTAAAGTATTAAAAAATAAGTCACTGTTATCAAATCAGATTATTCCAGGAATTCAAGGAGGATTCAGTAGTTGAAAATATCTTAATTTAATTTAGGAGATTAATATATTAAAAGAGAACAATTATATCATCCTTGCTGATGCTGAAAAGCATTTGATAATAACTCAATGTTTATTTTTGGTAAAATGTTTTAGTAAAATAGAAATAGATGGATACTTTTTAGCATAATAAAACATACATATGTCAATGCTAACTCCATTGTTACCCTTAATTGAAAACATTAGAAGCATTCCCATTCAAGTCAGGAATAAACTAAGAAATCTTCACACAATCATTATCATTATATATCATTGTTCTGAGTGGTTCTACCAGTGCAACAAGACAAGAGAAAGCTAGAATATGGTAGGAAGGATCCTATGACAGTTTCTGGGCACAAGTCTTTTTTTTTTATTTTTTTCTGGGCACAAGTCTTAAGAAACTAGCAACTTCCTCTTCCTGTCTCTTGGATGCATGCTCTTGCTACCTAGCCACCATACCATCAGGAAACCTAAGCCAATTGCATTGCAAGGGAAGGAGCCCCACAGCCCTGATGAGCCTGTAGGTGGTGGCTAGCATCAGTTTGTCATCTTGAAAGTGGGCCCCCCAGATTTCAGTCAAGCAGCCCCAAGTGATGCTGTGAAGTAAAGGTTAGCTATCTCTGAAAATCTGTGAGAAAAATTAGTGTTTGTTATTATTTTAAGCCACTAAGTTTTGGAGTGATTTGTTAATGCTGTGATGGATAACCTGAGTGGATTTTGGTACCTAGAAGTGGGTACCACTGTAACAAAACCTGAAGATGTGTGGCACTGGCTCTGGGACTGTGCTATCATCAGAAGCTGAAAAGGCCTTAAGGAAAATATCAGCAAAATTCTCAAATATGTTGAGGAAAATGTCAGCAGAATTCAGAAAGCCCTAGTGGGTTGGTGGTGAGGGAATACATCATAGTAAGAACATCCTTTCCCCAATTGTTTATATCCAAGGAAAGAAAATTACTTAGTTGGAGGCTTCTCTGTAGTGGCTAAGAGCAGAAACAACATTTGGGTTCTGAGCAAAAATGGCCTACCCTCACTTCATTCCTGATTATCTATAGTAGTTTTTAGCTTTTCAAAATAGTTTCATATATGTGATCTTATTTAATACTTTTTTTTTTTTTTAGATTTTATTTATTTATTCATGAGACACACAGAGAGAGAGGTAGAAACACAGTGAGAGGGAGAAGCAGGCTCCATGCAAGGAAGCTGATATGGGACTTAACCCTGGAACTCTGGAATCACGCCCTGAGCCAAAGGCAGACACTCAACCACTGGGCCACCCAGGCGTCCCCTATTTTATACTTTAAACAGCCGATTGAAGTAAGCAGGTCAGATATTACTATATGATCCCATTCTAAGATAAGAAGCTGAGCCACACAATGATCTAGAGGCAGGGGCAGGGGCAGCACTAGATCTGGCTCCCATTATCCTGATTCCAGAGGGTGACTTCCCCCAATGAGGAGAAGGTAGCATTTGCTACCACTTGCACAGGGGCAGGAGTAGTCCCAGGAACCAGAGAATAATCAATATGACTTTCAGTCTTTGACTACATCTCAGTATTTCATTCAGAACACACATTCTGGGAGAAACAAAATACTGTGGTCGTATTGACTTGTTTATTTTTTTTTTTTTCCTGTCCTGGCTCTTTATATTCTGAGTATAGTTCCAAATAAATGTTTCAGGTTCTGGAGGGTTGGTTTTGGCTCCAAGAACTTCAATATTTGATGAGTTTGGAAACTGAGAAGCTGATAAGAAACACATCTAACACAAGTTCCTATTAGATTGCTTTTATACTGTCTCCCTAAAAATTATACTTAAAGGTGAATCCTGGATACAATTCACTGGTGCAATTACATGCAGTATTTTTTTTGAATAGGAAGAACTCACAGAGGAGTTTAGCAATAATTTGTGGGTGGGGCTTTAAAACAGTCACCTTTGGCAGGCACCTGCTTCTTTAAAACACATGTAAGAAGAATACAAGCTACTTTTCAACTCCAAAGTCATGCACATATGGTAGTTATTATACAAGATTTTTAAAACGATTCTATTTATTTGTTAGGAGAAAGAGAGCACAAGCAAGTGGGGGCAACAGCAGGGGGAGAGGGAGAGAGAGTCCCTGAGCAGACTCCCCTTTCAGCTGAGTGCAGAGCCTGACATGGGGCTTGATCTCACAATCGCTGAGATTGTGACCTGACCTGAAATCAAGAGCTGGACATTCAAATGACTGAGCCACCCAGGTGCCCCCATTATCTAAGGTTTTGAACCATAGTGCAAAAAATCAAGAAGTTTGAAATAAGGAAGAGTAAGGAGCAAATTTTTGATCTTTGGTTAATCAGGAAAACTACAAGACAGTTTCTGAATTGAACTGTATTAATCTCTTAAGTTTTCTGCTTTACTTTAAAATGAGGCCATAGCTTCTTCAGCTCCCTGAATTCCCAGAGTACTCCTTCCATCTTGAGAGTTTTCCTCCAGTAAACACTAGGCTCACCTATAGATTTATTTATTTATTTTTTTATTTTTTTTTTTAAAGATTTATTTATTTATGATAGACATAGAGAGAGAGAGAGGCAGAGACACAGGCAGAGGGAGAAGCAGGCTCCATGCACCGGGAGCCCGACGTGGGATTCGATCCCGGGTCTCCAGGATCGCGCCCTGGGCCAAAGGCAGGCGCCAAACCGCTGCGCCACCCAGGGATCCCCTATAGATTTATTTTTATCATTTAAAACAATCAAAATTGAATCATGAATCATGTGTTTGGCAGCCTTCTGTCTTAAAGGAGCGGCACCAGCATACCTGAGGCCCAGGTGAGCAGACTTCTGGCCTCGAAGCAACCGAGATGCAGCAGAAATAGAACATAATGCCTTGGAAGGGAATCCTGTGCAGTGTATGTGGCCACCATAGATAGCCACATGAAATGATGGTGTCAATGCAGAGCACTTTGTAAACTATAAAATGTTCTACAAATACCCGTAGCTAAATAAGTTAGTCTCAATGAGATGTTCTGAAAGTTCAGGGAATGTTTATGTACTCTGGAGCCAATTCTCATGTATGCTAACAATGAAGATCAAATATGAAGACAACCACCATCAGTGATATCAACTATATCAAATGAGTAAAGTAGTGGCATTTGCAAAAAGCACAGAAGGGCAATATGCCATTTGAAGTCTATTTAAGTAAAAAGTCAGCAAAATACTACACCCCTCCCCCACTTAAAAAAATTTTGAGCAGATTGCTTGCTTGTCCAGGTTTTGAAGATGAGGAAATGAAATGAAGAAAAAAATGAAAGAGTTTATTGCTAGAGATTGTATAAACAGTAATTGGAGGTAAAAATCAGGTATATATGATTGTTAGACTCTCTCCTGGCTATAAGCTCCAAGTTTTTGCCCAAGAACCTTCTCATTATTTACTAGGATCCTTCTGAAAGTCTCAAAGAATGGGTCAGATTTTGTGGATTCTAAGCCATGGCACTCCATTAAAAGAGAAATCTTGGGGCAACCTTCAAATTAAGCCAGGTAGGCAGCCACCTACTTTGTTAATGTATGTTGTTGTTTCATTGGTTTTAAGGTAGGTATTATTTAGATCAATGCCTTGAAGAAACACTGTAAATTATTATCACTTGGAGAGCTTTTCATTCTCTTCAAAAAGCAGCCCTAACTTCATTGTAACAACCTTGCTTTTTCTAAAGACTATGCCCCTAGTAACAATTTATGTATAACATCATAGTCTCCTGTATCACTTTTGTTGTAATGTAATCCAGTTCATGTTTATTCTATTTTACAATTAACTTGGGGAAACACAAAACGGTTTAACCATTAGAATGAATTAAATGTATAAGAAAATTTTCATTTTCAAGAAATTTATCCTGAAGTGTATTTCTTTAGATTCCTGACATAGTTGAATCAAAGATTTAAGGACACCAAAGTCATTGTTAGTTATCACCAGGAATGCATTTAGAAATATTTTTCAATTTGGTGATAACAAAAGAAATTTGACATACATTTAAAAACTGTCAGTTTATCATTTTGTAGTTATTACCAAGGATAAAATACATTGTATTTTTAAATGGCAGAGTGAGTTATAAAATCAATTTTGCCATTGTCTTTTGGGTATGGCAAATACAAAGATCATATTAAAGTAAGGGATTTATATAATCTTTATAAAGAATTCTGGGATAAAGCAGGTACGTGAATTTGTATGACATATACACCAGATATCTGTCTATGGGGTTTTGTGGATGAATGGTAGAAACATTCTGATGTCTTTAATCATCTCTCAGGCCTTTCTATCATCATTTTGAAGATGGTATAGATGATGACCATGTTCTGTTGTATGAGAGTGGCTATATTTTTTGGTGTTCACAGAGGAAGTTTCTGCTTGGATGTTTAAAAGCATTAAATTAAAATTCAACATATGAAGTGTGATTTTACTTGAATTTAAAAAAGGAAAAAAAAAGTGAAACTTAAGAGTTTTCTCTACTTGAGATAAATGGTTTTCTTCTTTTCCTAACAAGTGCCACTGTGTCCTCAGAGATTCTTCTGGCTCTGGTTCAAGAAAGAGAACTAATCATTTCTTTATGCACGTTTTTCACTAAATTCCATGAAGATGCTAGTTAAAACATATAAAAGGAAATAGAGTCATCATAGGCAGAGAAGAAGGTGATGTAGGTTAGGGCAACAGGCTAGTCAATATGGTAGAGAATTTCTAGAAGATGAAAAAAGATAGGGTTATACAGAGAAATAAACTAGACTGGAGAATTCTTCATGCCAAATATGTGCCAACATCTGAAGTAGAGAATTATCCTTGGAGAGAAAGAACAGTTCCTCAAGCAGTCTTGGAGACAGGATATAGCCAGAAAGAAAGGTGAAGGAGGAGCCCACTTAAATGACAGATGCAATATACAGAGTTCCTGGCCTCATCTGTTCACCCTCAGGATAAACTGCACTTGAAAGAACTAATTGTTCTGTTGAGGTGTGGGATTGGTGAAAGCAAACAGGATATGGCCCTCATCAGTTCAGCCTGATGACAGGGTTCTGTGGGTTGGTAGGGTTGGGAGAAAGCTTATTTGCCACCAGCCCTCCCATTAAAGGAAACAGACCTTAAAACGAACAAACAAACAAATAAATAACAGAACAGAATAGAACAGAAACAGACCTCTGTACTTGCAGAGATATAGGATCCTAGCTGCCTTCATTCATAAACATAAATGGATATCTCAGGACAGCCAGATATTTGAAGAAACAGCACAAAGGAGAAGCAGCGGAAACTAAGTGGCCAAAAGAAAAACAGACAAATAAATCTTGGATAATTTTAAAAAACCATTTCTTCCATATTCATTCAACCAATATTTGTTAAATATCCAATGTCTTCTAGATACTATTTTAAGCACTTGAGACACATCAGTGAATGAAACAAAGATCTCTGTCACATGGATCTTATATTCTAGCAGGAGGGACAAATAATGCATAAATAATAAACAATAAATATGTAATTTAGGTAGGATGGTAACGATGAAAATATAACACATAAAGTTATATAAAAAAATAAAAGTCCTGAGTGGGCAGAATGGATTCGTTTTAAATAGGATAGTTAGGGCAGGCTTTATTGAGAAGATGACGATTGAGCAAAGAATTGAAGGCAAGGAAGTAGCGAGTATGAAAGAGCTCTCTAGGATGATGAAACAGCAGTGCACAGACCCTAACACAGGAGCACGTCTAGCATCTTTCTGATAAACAAGATGTATCACTTCTTTCGTGGCATAAGACTGAGGCAGAGAAAGACAAGAGGAATAACCCAGGCCACATCTTGTAAGGCTTTGTAGGCCTTGTAAGAGTTTTGGCTTTTATCTGAGTGAACTGGAAAGCCCTTACAGGAAAAGGAGCAGAGGAGTAACAGGATCTGACTTTGAATTTAAAAAGATCCTTCAGGCTGCTATAGTGAGGGGCAGGGTAAATGTAGAAACTGGAGACCAGGCCTCTATAAGGCTGTCGCTGAAATCCAGGCAAGACAGGATGAGGAATTGGCTAGGGTGTTAGCAGTGGAGAGGGTGAGAAGTGATTATAATTGAGAGTATGTTTTGGAAGTAGAGAAGGCAAAGGAAAATTATACCCTCCTTAAGAAGCTACAGTGGCCTGATGGAGGAAGTCCAAAGATCAGTAACCAGGTAATGCAAGCTAACAGAAGACTGAAAAAATTTTACCAAAAAAAAAAAAAATATATATATATATATAATATAAATATAAATATAATATAAATATATATATATAATATAAATATCTATATAATGAGAACTCTCAAGGAGTGCATTAAGATCATAGAAAAAGACTTTCAGGGTATCACCCCAACCCCTCATAATTTCCAAAATTATAAACTTGCTAGATGAACTGGAAAAGAGACCACCCATTGCCCAGAGTTCTGGCATATAAATGAAGGAAAAATCTCACTATGTAGAGGAAAAAAGAAAACCACAAAGAGGTAGGCTCTTTGGATTTGGAAGGTAGGTTCATTTAGTATCAGACTGAGAGTGAGGAGGGGGATAAAATGAGGCATAAGCACCCTACTGTTCTCCATGATTCCCCCCACAATGGGGTCCTGCAATTCCAATAACAATGACTCTGAAACTCACTCCGACTTGTGAGTCCTTCAATGTCAAAAATGCTGTAACCTTCTGAAACAGCAGGTCTCCAAGCTTTTGTGTTTGCAGCATACTTTTGAGTACCGGACTTTTTATTTTTAATTTTTTTTTTTTGGACACAGTTAAGAGATTTACATATTTGAGATGGAATATTTGCAAGGTATTACCCTGGTTGTTTATTTTTCTCATGGAGATCAACCTTAGCATCAAAACTAGTGGGATGGCCAGACATTATGTGCCTCCTAATGTGCTGCAATATGAAATTAAAGCATCGCCTACAAAGTAATCTTGCCAAAAATGCTTAACTGAAATTTATCTAGTTCTTAGCTGTAACTTCCATCTTCCAGAAAATACAGGGTAAAGGAAAAAGTTACAATATGCTGTATGCTCACTTCCCATAGTCCATCACTGTAATACTGCCTTTCCCTATAACCCCAAATCCCTCCTTCTTATGTCTCTTCATTGTACTCGCCTGGCAAAAGCCCACTTTGGTTAAATCCAATCCTCCATCTGCTGGGCCAACTACAAGCCTACCTGCTTATGGAGCGCCTGCTTATGGCTGGTAGAAAGCACACAACCATGCCAACTGGTTTCATTTTGAATCTCTGACCACAAACCTCAAGTGAGCCCTTGGGACTCCTTGGCAATCTCAGTCTTCTCAAACCTCCAAAACCACTTTCCTCTGCCTTACTGTCAGCTGATCAGCTGGCTTCTTATTTTACTGAGAAAATAAAAGCAGTCATTAGAGAACTTCCTCATTTTCCCACCACAAAAATCTATTCTTCTACCTGCATCTTTACCACAAGTTCAGCCTGACTTTTTAAGGATAAACTAACCATGTTCCTATCTAGGGTAGACTCCTTCTTCCTGTGTATGGGCCCATCTTCTCGCAGCAGTTATGGACTATGCTCCTTCATCTTCTCCTCCTTTTCTTGCATCAGATTTGCCCATAAATTGTATTAGGATAAAGAAGGCTGTACCTGTTGCCATGTTCCATATGACAGCAAAAGAAAGCCTTGTCTAAATTCAATGTTATCAACTTATTAACCTCCCATTTGCCCACCTCACCCTGATATAAAGAGATAACAAAGTGAACATCTATGTCCCTGTTCCCCAGTTTCAGAAGTAAAATATTACAAATACATTTAGAGCTTTTTTACATCTCTCCTGGATTATATCCTTCTCCCTTATAGCCTAGCTCAGAGATAGCCAATGTGACACCCATGAAAACTAGACCACCCAGATCCCCAGCTGCAAAAGCATAGTGCTGATGGTCCAGATGATTTTCCTCTGAAATAACCACTGTATTTGCTTCTCCCAGGCTGCTCCTAGCAATGGCTGAGTTTGGTGAAATACAGGTTCAGGCCCATTTGTGTGCAGGGCAGGACTTCTCTAGTAGATGACTCTGATTTAAGGACTCTTCATTAGCCTGGCTACAACATTCTTAAATGCTGCTGCATTCTGAGCTTTTCCCACCTCGTCCCTCTTTCCTTGTCTCCTGTCACAGGTGATTCGTGGTGTGAAATCCACCTGCCTACTCCTATTCCTTATCTTTATCCTTCACAGCCATTTTCCCTAAAAAGTGTCTGGCCATCTAATCCCAACTTGGCGTCTGCTTCTTGTGTGGTTGGAGAGATGGTGGGTGGGCAAGAACCAAAGTAAACACAGACACTGTCCTGATTTTTGTGTTCATTATTGTCATGTCTGTCTATCTCTTTTTTACGTATTCATATATTTTTATACATAGTCTCTTTTTCTACGGAGTGACATTTGTTTAAAATTTATCCATGTTGAAATATGTAGCTCACAATTCATTTTTACTGCTATATTAGTATATTATACAAATATATTATAACGTATTCATTCATTCATTCATTCTCCTGTTCATGTACAACATTGTTGTTCCAGCTTTTTGGTATTGTAACTCACAGCAAACACTATTTTGTGTATTCCCATTGTACACTCCTGTAAGAGTTTCTTTGGGCCCCATGTACACTCCTGTAAGAGTTTCTTTGGGATATATAGGAGTTAAATGCTGAGTCAGTGTGTACACTCATCTTTGACTCGACAAGATATTTAGTTGTCAAGAGAGGCTGTTCCAATTTTTCACTCCTGACTAGCAGTGAATGAAATGTTCTTGCTTCTCTATCTTCTTGTCATCTCTTGATAATGTCAGGTTTTTTGTTTTTTGCTAATATTATGGGTGAAAAGTTATCTTAGTATGGTTTTAATATGCATTTTCCTGATTACTAGTGAGACAGAGCATCTTATTATATGTTTACTGGCCTTTTGGCTGTCCTCTTCATTGAAATACCTACTTAAAGCTTTGGACCATTTTTCTATTAGGCTGTTTTTCTGATTGACATTGGAATTCTTAATATATTCAGAATATTATCAGTTATATTCATTGAAAATACATTATTCTGGTCTGTGGCTGCCTTTTCACTTTGTTTTTGGCATCTTTGGAATAACATAAGTTTAAAAATTAGAAATAGTCAAATATTTCTATCTTTTCCTTTATGGCTCTTTCTCTCTCTCTCTCTCTCTCTCTCTGTGTGTGTGTGTGTGTGTTTGTGTGTCTCCCTCTCTCCATCTTCTTCCCTTTGATGTGCTTAGTTTCAGAAATTCTACTGTATCTTAAGATCATAAATATATTCTCACAATTTATTCTAGAAGAGTTAAAATTCATCTTCCACATCTAAGATTTTAGTGCATCTGGAATTGATTTTTGTGTATAGTTAGGTAATTAATTCATTTAGTCTATTTTCCATGCAGCAATTGGAGTGATTTAAAAAAACAAAAACAAAAACAGAGATACAATCCAGTGATTCTCATGCTCAAAACTTTTTCTTAAAATTTTATTTATTTATTCATGAGAGACACACAGAGAGAGGCGCAGAGACACAGGCAGAGGGAGAAGCAGGCTCCATGCAAGGAGCCCGATGTGGGACTCGATCCCAGGCCTCCAGGATCACACCCTGGGCTGCAGGCGGTGCTAAACCGCTGCACCACCGGGGCTGCCCTGCTCAAAACTTTCTGATGACTTTCTATCACACTTTGAATACAACTCAATGTCTTACTTTGTCCTACAAGATCTCACATGGACTTACCCTAGACCACTTTCTGACCTTATCTTCTGTCACCCCTTTATTTATTCTATTCAAGCTGTAGTGGCCTATTAGCTATTCTTCAAACATACCAAAGTTGTGTCTACCTCAGAGCTGTACTATTTCCTCTGCATCTAATGTTCTTTTTCCTTGGCTATATTCATGAATCTCTTCCTCTGTTTGTTTAGATCCCTACTCAAATATTAATTTATCAGAGAAAACTTCCCTGTCCACTCTATATAAAATTCCTGTCTCCTCCCTACTTCCTCTTACCTTGCTTTATTTTGATTTTTTTGAGTTTTCTTCATAGTACTTACAACTCTCTGACCTACATTTTGTCTAGTTATTTATTATTTGTTTTCTCAACCAAAATATAAATTCCTTGAGGAAAAGTGCTTTCTATATGTATACCTCTGCATTGCTAGTACCTAGGGAAGTGCCTAGAACATAGTAGGGGCTCAGTAAATGTTTGCTGAATGAATTAATGAGTGATGTCTCTCAGGAATTACAAAAATATCTACAATTTGTTTCCTTGGATCTGTTTGCTTTTTGAGTCTATGTCACAATTTGAATAGAGCAGTTTCCTATCCTGTATAATTTATAGCAAAATTCCCATCTGTTTTAGTAAGTACACACTTTTTCTTTAGTCATAATTGGATGATAACTATTATCTCTTTATTCACAGCAAGTTTTATCTTTGAAGTCCAATCTGTTGCATTGCCTCACAATCCTTTTAACTCAACATTTCATTTTATATCAAGCACTTTGACTGGAAAAAAGAAAAGTTTACTCAATGGCCAAATTTGGTGGCACACATGCAAAGAGTTGGCTGTCTAGAATGTGACCTAAAGGAAAATATTCTTAATGGTAAAGTCTCATTTCTGAGGATGTTAAGACTGTACAACTGAAAATGAATGTTTTATCACCCAAAACCACACTGCAGGAAACCAAGAGGGTGTATTCGTTTTTGGCTTTAATATAGTTGTCTGAAGCCAATGATCTTGGTTGATAGAAGGAAAATCTCCAGGTGGTCTCTTTGATTTATAGACTTCATGCCCCCAGCATTGGCTGTCTTTGTAATCATTTTGTAGTTGGCCTGTGTATTTACTCGCACTATGTCTGAAATGTGCAAAGAAAAATGTAATTTGGTTCCTAAATGCTTTACTTCCTAAAACAGATCTAGTCATCATCATGAACCCTACCGTGTTGCAGAGAAAGTCTTAAACATGTAATAATAAGTGATTTCCCAGTGTTTCATCAGATGTTGTGTATAGAGTGGTGCCTCTGTGTCTGGAGCATGAATTATTTTACTTATGGATTTTTATTTTTTTATTTTTTTTACTTATGGATTTTTAAAAAGTATTTGCTATTAATTCATTTTATAAATGATTGAGAAGGCTGTTGCTTGTAGATAAATGTTCAAATTTCTTCCCTCTCAGTGGATGTCTTTATGGTGATTCTATGTGTAAACCTTTGTGTTACCCTCCAGGTCCCTGCTTCCTTGAGGTGGGCTTGCCCTCCATCTGCCTTTGGGCCACAATGTTAGATAGAAATCTGAAAGAGAAGCCAGATTTCTGATGACAGGAGATCTAAAAATCTTACTATATTATATTTGAAAGCAATAGTACTACAAATATTTAATTGTATTTTATTAAAATACAATGCTAGGTGTCTTGACAATTTAGCATCTACTCTATATAAAGGGGAGAGGCTAATAAAACTGCATCAAAAGGATGTTGTGAGAATTCAAATTAGAACAGTGGACAGAGGGATCCCTCAGTGGCGCAGCGGTTTAGCACCTGCCTTTGGCCCAGGGCGCGATCCTGGAGACCCAGGATCGAATCCCACGTCGGGCTCCCGGTGCATGGAGTCCGCTTCTCCCTGTGCCTCTCTCTCTCTCTCTCTCTCTCTCTGTGTGTGACTATCATAAATAAATAAAAATTAAAAAAAAAAGAACAGTGGACAGAGCCTGGGAGAAGGCCTAGTTCATAGAAATTGGCTCAGAACTGGCTCATTGCCTATTTCCCTGGGAGAGTAATGGAATGGGCTTTTTTTCTCCCTAAAGCATGACTTGTTTTAATTATAGATTTTTTTAAATGTTTGTTATTAATTCCTTTCTATAAATGATTAAAAAGACTGCCTGCCTCCCTTCTCTGTGCACTTAGTTAAAAGCTTTTCATCCTTAATGTAGACTCTACCATAGAAAATGTTTGAAAGAGCGATCCTGTACAGGAGATGCCAAGAAGCTATTATTGGCTAAGTAAAGTGATACTCAGTGTTATTAAGATCCACAAGTTTTATGAATATCATCTCACCAAATCACCACACTTCTTTATCAGTTAGGAAGCAAATGCCTTATTTTCAATATGGAAAAAACTGTGAAAGAAGTTACATGCTTTTCCCTAAATCAAGGAAAATAGAATATTAGAACAGAATCTCTCTACATTGATTTATAATCTGGTGTTCTTTGCTTCTACAATCTCTTGTACTTTGCCTGTACTGGAAAAAATATTGAATTTGGCCCATGTTTGAACTAAATAGGAAAGTAGAACATTATGATTGTTTTACAATTTGGGGCTGTGTAGTGCTTATTTTGATTTTGATATTTAACAAAAGTGAATAAAATCTGTAACTATCAGAAGGAAGTAGTGCTTGACATAATTTCCTGAGCTTGTACCTACCCACTTCCCCAGGCACTTCGTTAAAAGCATTTCAAACTTAATGTAGGCTATAGAAGAAAGTGTTAGAAGGAGGAATCATGTACAGGAGATGCCATTAAGTTATTACTAAGGATCTGCTCCAGGAAAATTGAAAGTAGCTGCCTTTTAGAAATTGTAGAGTTTGGAAGAAGCAGCAAATGTATTTTGCCCTCTCTTAGTTGAGAACAGTCAGTGCTAGACACTGAGATTCCCTAAGTGATTTGATTTTTTTTTTTTCTGCTGAGTGGGAGTAAATTGGGCTAGAAGGACAATTGTAGTGTGTGGTTAATTCTTGGGGGAAAGACTGTTAAACTATGCTTGAGAGTTAGGTCAGACATTTAGATAAATATTCAGTTGCTGCCTTTCCCACAACATGGAACAGAGATTGAATTCCAATGATTAGAGTGTGTCTCTCATTAGAATAATTCAATATTTATTCATTAGTCAATCATGTGTTCAATCTTTCAACAGATAACATGCTAAGTGTTGAGGACATCAAATAAGACACAAACTGTTCCTCTGAGGATGAGTTTCTATGTGTGCCAAAGATTATCTGGAAGAGAGAAGGTTAAGGTATTAAATGAAGACATTGCTTATCTGAAATAGCAGCAGCTGTGGATGGCTTCTGGTTGCATAGGTAGGATTTTTGATAAATGAAAAGTCAAATCTGGACCTTTTTGGGCAATCCAAGGGGTATACTAGGTACCTTCATGGTCCAAAAGAGAACACCTCCTGGTTGAAGATGCTGAAATCAGGTAAACAGAGAACAACATTAGTTATGTGACCTAGGGGATCCCTGGGTGGCGCAGCGGTTTAGCGCCTGCCTTTGGCCCGAGGCACGATCCTGGAGACCCTGAATCGAATCCCACGTCGGGCTCCCGGTGCATGGAGCCTGCTTCTCCCTCTGCCTGTGTCTCTGCCTCTCTCTCTGTGTGACTATCATAAAAAAAAATTTAAAAAAAGAAAAGAAAAGTTATGTGACCTAAATTCACATCTCAATAAGGTAACTTTTTGGAACAAAGAGAGTAGAACATATTTTGGAGTGACCACTCCAGCAGACTTTGGCTCATGGAAGAACTTACTGCTAGAATATTTCTCATACCAAGATAGTAAGTGATAAGGAAGGATATGGTTATAAGTGTCTATAGATAATACATAATATTATCTATCTATCTATCTATATTAAAAATTTCATTTTTAGTCCTAGTGAAAATATCCTTCTGAGAAGTCTGGGAAATTCCTATTGGTTTTTGAGTAGATGCTTTGTCTAAAGCCAAGTATGATACCATCACACATGTGTGACACAGAATTTTATAAGGAAAATCAGAAATCTGCACTATATATAAAATTTCATAAATTTTATTCATTATTCCATGTATCTATTCATCAATTCATTCAGAAAATATTTATCAAGCATCTCCTCTATTCCAGACATTGTGCCTCCTACTGCAGATACAGCATAGGTACACCCTAACTTAAGAAGTTTGTAGTGTTGGGCAGCCCAGGTGGCTCAGCGGTTTAGCACTGCCTGCAGCCCAGGGCATTCATCCTGGAGTCCTGGGATCGAGTCCCATGTCAGGCTCCCTGCATGGAGCCTGCTTCTCCCTCTGCCTGTGTCTCTGCCTCTCTCTTTCTCTCTGTGTCTCTCATGAATAAATAAATAAAATCTTAAAAAAAAAAAGAAGTTTGTAGTGTTGCTTCCTCAACTATTGATTTACTCCCAGGATCAAAGAATTTTTGTGAATATTATTTAAAGAAATACATAGGAAGACAGAATGAACTGACACCTCAAGATATCTGTGCTTGCATGGTGGTAAATGGGGAGAGCCCAACAGAAAAGGTATAATTTTAAGTGTTGCCCTCATAATATTTTTTTTGGAAAAATCCTAAAAACAGTAGTAAAAATAACTAAAAATTTTTAGCTTAATGTACAGCATGATGACTATAGTTAATAATACTGTATTGCATATTTGAGGGTTGCTAAGAGTAGATCTCGAATTCCATCACAAAAAAGCATATGTAATAATATATGTAATAATACATGATAGTTGTTACCTAGAGTTATCATGGTGATTGTTTTGCAATATTTACAAATATCAAATTATTATGCTGTACACCTGAAACTAATATAATATTATACATCAACTATACCACAATAGAAATACTTCTTAGTTGGCCATAGCAACATCTTCATCTTTCTAGATATGACACCTGAATTAAGACAAACATAAGCAAAAATAAACTATTGGGACTACATCAAAATAAAAATCTTTTGCACGGTAAAGGAAATAATCAACAAAACTAAAAGACAACCTACTGAATGAGGAAAGATATTTGCAAACAACATATCTGATCGAGGGGTTTTATCCAAAATGTAAAGAATTTATACAACTCAACACACAAAAACAACAAATAATCCAATTAAAAATGGGCAGAAGACATGAACAGACATTTCTCCAAAGAAGGCATTTATCCACAGATGGCCAACAGACACATGAATAGATGCTTAACATCACTCATTATCAGGGAAGTGCAAATCAAGATCACAGTGGAGATAGGACCTCACAGAACACCAGAATGTCTGGTGGAAAGGCTAAAATAAAAAACACAAAAAACAACAAGCATTGATGAAAATGTGGAGAAAAGGAACCCTCATACACTGTTGGTGGGAATGTAAACTGGTGCAGCCAATGTAGAAAACAGTGTGGAGATTCCTCAAAAAGTTAAAAGTGGAACTATCTTATTATCCAGTAATCTCACTACTGTGTATTTACCCAAAGAATACAAAAACACTAATCAAAGGTATACATGTACTCCTATGTTTATTGCAGCATTATTTACAACAGCCAAACTATGGAAGCATTCCAAGTGTCCATTGATAGATGAATGGATATATATATATAATGTTATATATTATATATAATTCAGCCATAAAAAAAGGATTAAATCTTGCCATTTTCAACACCATGTATAGAGCTAAAAAGTATAATCCTAAGTGAAAAAGTCAGAGAAAGATGAGTACATGTGATTTCACTCATTAGTAGAATTTAAGAAATAAACGAGCAATGAAAAGAAAAAGACAAACCAAAAAACATTTTTAAAAAAGATTTTAAGTAATGTCTACATCTAGTCATGGGGCTTGAGCTCACAACCCTGAGATCAAGAGTCACATACTATACTGACTGAGCTAGCCAGGTGCCAACAGACTCTTAACTATAGAGAACAAACTGATGATTGCCAGAAGGGAGGTGGGCGGATGGATGGGTTAAAGAGGTGATGGGGATTAAAGAGTAGACTTATCATGATGGGCACTGAATAATGTATAGAATTGTTGAACCACTGTATCGTATACCTGAAACTAATATATCACTGTATGTTAACTATACTGGAATTAAAATTAAAAACTTAAAAAAAAGTTTTGGTTTAAAAAAAAAAAAAGTTTTGGTTTTGACAAAAAAATTCAATCAATTGAAGTATACATTGTATTTATCAATGCCAAAGTAAAATGCAAGAGCAATGGATAATTGTGAGAGTTGTTAATTTTCTGGACAAATTTAAGAGTTGTAAATAGTTAAATAGGAGAATAAATCAATATTTAATGTAAATATTAAGAGACAGTGTGTTGGATATTAGTTTTTTAAAAAAACATAATACCTTGTTGAGCCAATAGATATTTACAAAACTTACATATACAAAACAGAATAATGGAAATTAGATATCAGAATACTAATCTTTGTAAAATTATCTGGTGTTCTGTATTTATAATTTTAAATAAAACAACTGTTTAATACTGTAAAATAATAAAATAAAAAAATAATTCTTAACAGGCAGAAAGATTATTAGTTAATATTTTGATTAACTATTGAGTGCTGGGAAAGGCATAGGGCATGACTTTTTTCCTTATGGAGTCTCTATAAATGATATGAATACACAGTTTTTTTTTTTATGAGAGGGATATCTTTGTGGGCTATCATTGTTATTTATAGGGCTAGTATTTTAAAATCTACCATTCTGGAGAAAAATAGTTTCTCTTTCATGATTTATGCTTAATTCTTAGTGGAAGGTTATTTCAAAGACTCCTGATATTCATATGTTGAGAGTTTGGGAACTCACGAAACCAGTCAGAAGGCATGCTGAAACTTTTTTCAGTTAAGTGCAGAGAAGAGTATAAACTAGGAACACAAGACTGGGACTCTGAGAACTCACCCAGCAATAAGACTGACTCCTATAGTCCACTGACAATTTTATCTTTGCAGCTTAGTATTCATTCTCTCTTTCTGTGATAACAACATTCCAGATGTGGTTTGGAAAATCACTCTTTTTCTATAGGATATAGTCAGTAGTGATACCTGTCTTCTTCTGGCAATGGGTGGGCATGTGGCATATGTTTAGCCAACCTGATGCCTTCTCCCTAAACTTGAAGTACTGGAGAATGTGTTCAAAGTAGTAGAAGTATAGAGAGAACGTATTCGTCTCAGTAGTGGCCTCTTGAAGAGATTGTCCTTTCATTCCTACTTACCTCAGTACCCAGAACCAGAACAGCTTTGGGTTTCTGGTCTTTCTGAACTTCAGTGTTTTTTTCAGTTATTTATTTATTTATTTATTCATTCGTTCATTCATTCATTCATTCATGAGAGACACAGAGACAAAGAGAGAGGTAGAGACATAGGCAGAGGGAAAAGCAGGCTCCATGCAGGGAGCACGATGTGGGAGTGGATCCCCAGACTCCAGGATCACGCCCTCAGCCGCAGGCAGATGCTTAACCGCTGAGCCACCCAGGCGTCCCCTGAACTTGTGTTTTAGATTTTATTTCCTTTTTGAGCTACACATGTTCTTCCCAATTATTTTTCTTCCATTAAAGAAGCTCAAAATGATTTGTATTGCTTGCACAACTGATACACATCCCCACCCCAAGTGAGGGACATCTAGCAGTGTCTGCTATATTACTATGTTTATGAGGATGAGGCTACTTTTCTGATGAAATGGTATTTGTTTCCTTGAGGTTCAGTTGGATGGATTTTCTGGGCCCTGCCCCATAATGCAAGTTATGGGTCACTGGAAACTTTGATCCCTGAGAAGGGTAGGAATGAGATTGGGAGAATTTGGCAAGTTCCAGACAGAAGGTCAGGGAACTGGACAAACCGGTTGAGATTCAGGAAAGTGCTCCAGTCTCACTGGAAATTGAAATTCACTCCTCAAATCAAGACAGCAAAAAATTGAGAGTAATGGAGATAACGTTATACATTGGGAAGCACAATCCTTGGGGCTCTTTTAGGCTCATCAAGTAAGGGATTTAAGAAAGCAAGAAAGACCAACTCAAGAGTGAGCCAAATGGGAATAAGAGAGTAGCTAGCTAGCATTATGCTACAGAAGAGTCACATAGAACGGGGTTCAAAACTTAGGTTCAAAATCTGGGTTCTTCCTTCTTCCTGTGGTAATGGTGAGACTATGGAGAAGTTCTCAGGGGGTGAGATACTTGTATCTTTCTCTGGATTGTTTTCCCTGTCATTTTCCCTTTTTCCTTCTTTCCACCCTACGCTGGTTTTGATGCTCCTGCTATGTGCCCCAGTAGTAACACCCACTGTCTCTCTCAAGGTGTCTGTGAACTTCATGTTATTTGTCAACCCAACCAGACTGTCAACTCCACAAAAGAGTAAACTTGTCATTCTAATTCGCTTTTGTATCCTCAATGTAGCCACAGTGCCTGATACTTAACAAAAATGAATGGAGCATTGAATAAACAAAAAGGAGGCTGCAGAGCCATAAGAGAGGTGGAAGGAGATTCTGTGATAAACAAGGCCATGGAAAGCCCTTTTAACATGTTGTAGTAATGCATTAAGTAATGTATTTTCAAAGTACTATATGTGAAGTTGATTCTAAATGATAAAAATAAGAGGTCCCTTGGCAGTAATTATGGGATTTTTGATAATAATGTAAAACTTCTTTAAAGCCTGTTAAATCTTCTCACACAGGGTATTTTTCTTTATTATACTAGACCAATCACCTAATATATGTAGGAAAATGTTTTGCTTCACAATGACATGTAACAATTTTAATAGCACCTATTAAAGTGCTTTACACATAATAGTTGTTCAGCAACTAATTGTTGATGGAGCAAATATATTCAGCAAAATTGGCCTCTTTTTATAAAGCACTTTTAAGGCTAAGAATAACTACTTGTCATATAATTCTATAATAGCTCACATTACAGCAAAAGATTAAATGAGAATAAAAAAGAAAATATATTATTTTTCTTGATATAAACTTGCATTATAACTTATTCTTGCCTATCCAACCAATGAGGTGCACATTTTGAAATGAATTACAACACATCTTGTCATCTGACACATTCTTTCACAAAGAAGCTTTGATAAATCTAACTTGTACATATTTGCTTTGTTAAGGTCTTAATCCTACATGAAAAAATATCTCTGTTTACCTAGTGAGAAAAGATCATTTTCTTCCTCCTGGTAGAAATTAAAAGCTCATAGCATTTGAAAAGGTAGACTCTGCCAATGTACTTCTGTCTCTATAAATCGTCAGAGACAGTGATTTCTTACAAAACAGGTTTCATGTAATATTTATGTAAGTGGCACATGACCCTGACTGAAAGCAAGGGTTAGAAGAAACCGTGTTCTTATTGTTCAACAGAATACTTTTTTATTTTGTCAGATATTACTTACTTGGGTCATATGTGATTTTTTTTTAACAGAATGGAAGTTGTTTATTTTAAAGCTGAGTTATGGAGAACTGTGACATTTCTTTTTAGAATCAATACTATTTTATCTTGTACTTGTAAAAGATTTCTGTAAATAAGCAAAAAGGAATACCAGCAGCAAGCTGGATATAAAATAAATGTAGATGAGTAGAAAATTAAAATGTCCTCTTACCAGTCACAGAATTGATTCTGGAGGAATCATGAGAGCAGATGGAAAAGATCAGATGTCTGAGAGGTAGGGTGCAGGTTGCTGTGTTTGATAAACATGTGCCCTTTTCCAACTTTGCTACTCTAAAGAAAATCTGTCCAGTAAGGATAGGATAGGTAGTATTACTGAGTTCTGTCTTGGCCTGTAGAATTTATTAACTGTGTGACCTTGGGCAATTCATTTAGCTTCTCTGAACTTTTCATTGCCCATAAAATAATATGTAGGGTTCTTACCCAGGTTACCTGATTATAAAGCTCCTCTTACCTTTCCTACTTATCGTTCCCTTCTTAGCACTTAAGTTCCAGTCATATTCAACTCCATATCATCTCCTTTTATTTTTTTCATAGAACTCCCTTGAAATGATCTTGTTCATGTGCTGTTTTCCTTCACTAGAATATAAGTATCATGACAGGATGGATCTTGGGTGTTGTTCTTACCATAGACCAAGAACTGCAGCAATGCCAGGAAATTAGTTGGTGCATAAAAATAATTGGTGAATGATTTCTAGGCATATATCCATAAGAAGCGAATGCAGGGACTGGAACAGATACCTATACACCCATGTTCATAACAACCTTATTTACCATAGCCAAAAGGTGAAAGCAATTTAAGTGTCTATTGATGAATAAATAGATAAGCAAAATATGGCATATACATACAATGGAATATGATTCAGCCTTTCTGACACAAGCTGCAGCATGGATGAATCGTGAGGATATTATGCTATGTGAAATAAACCAGACACAAAAGAACAAATGCTGGATGATTCTATTTACATGAGGTACCTTGAGTAGTCCAATTCACAGAGTAGGGAAGTGAAATAGTGCTTGCCAGGGGCTAAGAGGAGGGCGATGGGGAGCTGTTCTTTAACGGGTACAGAGTTATAGTTTGGGAAGATGAAAAAGATCCAGAAGTAGATGGTGTTGATGGTTGCACAACAATGTACTTAATGCTACTGAACTATATACTTAAAAGTGGCTGAAATGGTAAATTTTATGTTATGCATATTTACAACAATAAAAAAGAAACTGGTGAATCAATGAGTGTGGAGGTCTTTCACATAAGTGGTTCTCACTCCCTGGAGCACTGTCCTCTGTCATTCCTCCAACCTTGCTCTATCCTCCCCTTTCCTTTCACCTCGCTGATTCCTAGTCACATACCGTTTCTCAACTTATCAAGGTTTCTCGACAACAGCACTGTTGATGTTTTGGATCAAATAATTCTTTATTGTGGGAGGTTGTTCTGTGGGTGAGTCTCTAACACTTCCTATAGTTTATTTGCTATAATTAAACAAAGTACTATATCTTACATAGCTCACTTGTATTACTCAAGAAGTCAGTGGCTGAATTGGGATAGAGTAAGTCCTATCACTAAAGCCTATTTTTATCCTTAGAAGCTCAGTCTGGGTACATAAAAGCCATGAGTTGGAAATTCCCTGCAAGATTTCTAATTTTGGGCTTGATCTTGGGGAGACAAAAAGTAAAACACAGGTAAAAAATGAATTTACTTTGGCTTACGAATTTTGAGAAAAGAATTCTATACTTAATATACTGAAAATAGACAATTGTTATCTCTAATGTGCTATAAAGATACCAAGTACAGAAGAAGAAATCGAAATTATGTTCAATTGATCTGTTCTGATAGAAATAACTTAGAATTATGATTTCACATTTGAGAGAATCTTTTGTTGTTGTTGTTAGTCAGAGTCATGTGTTATAATCAGAGGGTTCATGTTCTCATACAAATAAAAAGGAACGCAATGTATTTCAAATCACAAGCTAACTGGAAAAAACACATAGATGGTATAAGCATTAGGAAAATTTAAAAATAAGTGATATACTAAAGACAGAGCAAAGGAAATAATTGCCTGAAAAGAAGAACATAAATAATATTTTTGAAGAAATAATGGTACATTTTGTTAATTAAAAGCTAAATTTGGGGATCCCTGGGTGGCTCAGCGGTTTAGCACCTGCCTTCAGCCCAGGACGTGATCCTGGAGTCCCAGGATTGAGTCCCACATTGGGCTTCCTGCATGGAGCCTGCTTCTCCCTCTGCCTGTGTCTCTGCCTCTCTCTCTCTCTCTATGTCTCTCATGAATAAATAAATAAAAATCTTAAAAAAATAAAAATAAAAATAAAAAAGCTAAATTTAAATTATTTAAATAGCAAATATAGGGGAGATAAGGTGACCTTCACATTTCAATCTTCTATCTCTTCATTCCTTCCTTACCATTTATGAGGCATGTATGTGAGGAACTGCAAAGCGGCTCACTCATCACCCACTCCTGCCCCTTTTAGCTTGGCTTGTTGAACCTTTGAGGCAGGAAGGTTAAACTACATTTTCAGACTCCTTAAGATTTCACATGTGAGCTGTTTCCTCAGCCATGTGTAACTTGTGTGAACTGAGCCTCACTGTATGGCTTACCGGCTTTGCGTTATGTGATGACACTTTCTGGAATTCTGCATGGTCTCTATCATGTAGCTGAGACTGGAAGGAAGAAGTGAGTAATGAGTGGTTGGTATAAATATGCAGGGAGAAAGAATCCTCTGGCAAGTTTGGCAGTGAAATGTTTGGTTCTTCTGGGGAAACTTTGACAAAGGAACTACTGATCCTATCATTGGCCTGGGGCAGTGAAGTTTCAGCCAGAACAGGACCTTTGAGGAACTGAATGTTCTCCTCAGTTAACTGAGTATTGTTGGTTGAGCAGTAACCAAGCTACACAACCTGCCTCTCCTAGACATTTCATTAGCTGCCTAGTTATAATAATTAATAATAATAATATTCCCTTGTAATAATTCCCTTTTGGCACAGACTAGCTAAATGAGATAACATTTCTGGAAACTATGGATTTTGACAGACACAATTTATTATGGTCAATATTTGTGATAGGTATTATAGATAGAGAAATAAATGTATGCCCCAATTTTTCATAGTTGCTCATGAATGATCATTTTGAAGGGCTTTGCAGTCTTGTGGAGGGAGCCAGAAATAGGCATGTAAACAAACAGTAACAGTACAATTTACTAGATAGCCTTTTAGATGTGTAATACAGGGTGAAATAGGAGCACAGAAAATGAACAATGGACTAATAGGGTAATCAGTCAAGAAGGGTAATTGGACCAGAGAAAGTCCGTAGGAAGGGTAACATTTGCACTCTATCCTTAAGAATGAATGGAAGTAACTCAGCTAAAGAAAGTGAGAACGATATTCCTAGAAGAAGGAATATGGAGTGAGGAAACAGCATAGGGCATTCAGCAAGTGTAAGGGTTTTGCTATTTTTGTGGCGCACAGAATTGATGTCAGAGAGGTGAACCCAGGGGAAAAAGGGAGAGCCATATATGCCAGAATTAGGAGTTTGGCTCTGAGGATTTGGGGCAGGAGAATATCACATGTTTTAGGAAGATTACTTACTTGGGCAGCTGTATGTAGAATAGAGGGAGGGTTCTTTTGGAGGTAGGATGCAGGGAAGATGTAAGAGGCTATTTCCATAATCTAAGAGAGAAATGGTGAGGCCATGGCACAAGGAACTGAGTAGAGTGGATGGATTAGAGAGATTGTAGTTGCTGATCTGAAGCCTTGATCAATAAACACTAACTGAATGAAATGCAATGAGGGAAAGTTGAACATGATGAAGAGTTCTTGGCTTGGGTGAATAGAAGGAGATAGAACATGCTTTTCTGTAAATACAGAAAGTATGCCAGTGGTGCTAGTATCTACTTCTACTAGAAAGTAGAAAATACGTGATGATTGACCTTATAGTGTGTTTATTCACTTTCATCCTTCCACTCACTCCTTCACTCAACAAGTATTTATCAAGAACTGTTGACGTGGTAACACTGAACTAGGCACTGTGGATTTCATAGTGAATTTTCCAGGCTAAGTGGAATAGCAGACATAAAATGAATGATGATCAAATAATTAATTACAGTCATGATGAGCATTCTAAAGGATAGGTACAGGGTGTTCGTGATAGGAAAAGTTTAGGGTTATTTGAGACAGAGGGGGAGGTGCTGTGGAATAGTGAGTATTATTGATGCAGTGAAATTAAAACTTGTTTTTCCAAAGAAGATTGTACTTTTAAATATATATCATGCTACCCAGATTTCATAAAGGCTGTTGTTCTTGTATCTTTAAGGCATTATGTTATGGTGTTGTTGGAAATCTTTCTCTATGTGGGGCAGATCTACTCATTCATTTTCCCTTCTGCCACTATTAGTAAAGACTCTTCTGATTAATTATTAACTAGTAAATGTATCTCCAGAACTCTACACTAAGTGGTAACATATTAATGAAGATGGATTTGAGGTCCTATTCACACTTCTTGAGGGAAGGAAGCTGGACTATGCTGACAACCAATCCCATTAATCACTTTCTATTAGATTTACTGTGTGATTTAGTTTGCTTTTCAGTGGGGATTCTTTTCTCCATTTGAAAATAGATACTTTCTGCAGATAAAGGAAATGCCTATAAGATTTACAATGACACCAACCATACTAATTTATAGAGAAAGCCTGCGTGGGTTACTAGGAAGAACATTTATGGGTTGGTAGACCAATATAAGTCATATATTGGTCTTGGCTATCACTTCCTAAATGAAACAGTCTGTCCTTAGATGTATCAAATTAATGGAAGAAACCTAAAGTACAATGTTTAATTGGCTGAGAGTAGTGTTTTTCAAACCATAGATTGCAACTCATTAATGGCTTGTGAAATCAATGTAGCGGGTTGTGATCAGCATATTTTAAGAGGAAATAGAATAGGATATGTAGTAAAAATAGCAGAGAATATTGTGTATAGAAAGAATAAGTACTGTTTTGTATACCTTTATTTCACTTATATGCATACCTAAAATATATGTATTGCATATGTGCATATCATGTGTATATTAAGTATAAAATATATGTAAACTTATTTATGTACATCCTAGGTCAATATGTGAAATGTCAAGGAAATTTCAAAGCCGTAGATCTGGAAAAAAGCATTCTAGAAAAAGTTCCCTTCAAGTCTTCCATTAATATATCAATTCCAAGGTATTTATTGTTGCTTAAAGCACATTGGAAACTATTGAAACTGTTGGGATGGAGAATTATTTAACCAAATCTTTGCTCTGAATAAATGCTGGGTAAAACAAGAAAGTAAGTACTCTTGATTTGTAAAATATATATTTTATATACTAAATAAAGGTGACCTAAAGTCTGGGGGGTTACCGATTTTGTTGCTTACAAAGAGTTCTACAGTACTTACCCCTTATCCATGAGGGATATATTCCCAGACCCACAGTAGAAGGCTGAAACCACAGATAGTATATACCCTGTATATGCTATGTATTTTCCTTTTTTTTTCTTTAAGATTTTATTTATTTCATAGAGACAGAGAGAGAGAGGAGAGAGAGAGAGAGAGAGGCAGAGACACAGGCAGAGGGAGAAGCAGGCATCACACAGAGAGCCCCCCGGCGGGATTCGATCCTCGGTCTCCAGGATCATGCCCTGGGCTGCAGGCGGCGCTAAACCGCTACGCCACCGGGGCTGCCCTACTATGTATTTTCCTAATACATGCCTATGATAAAGTTTAATTTATAAATTAGACATAGTAAGAGATTAACAACAACAATAATAAAATCAAACAATTAAAACAATATGCTGTGATGAGCACTATGGAAATGTGGTCTTTCTTTCTCCTTCCAAACTTATTTTCCTACCCCCACCCAACCCCTTCCTGTGATGATGTGAGATGGTAAAATGCCTACTCCATGAGATGAGTGTTGTAGGTATTATGACTTAGCATGAGGCTACTATTAACCTTCTGTAGAAAGTCAGAAGAAGAGGGATCCCTGGGTGGCTCAGTGGTTTAGTGCCTGCCTTTGGCCCAGAGTGTGATCCTGGAGTCCCGGAATCAAGTCCCACATCAGGCTCCCTGCATGGAGCTTGCTTCTCTTTCTGCCTGTGTCTCTGCCTCTCTCTCTCAGTGTCTCTCATGAATACATAAATAAAATCTTTAAAAAAAAAAAGAAAAAAAAAAAGAAAGATTTGCCTGATTCCAAACTGCAGGTAATTGAAACCATAGAAAACAAAACCATGGATAAGGAGGGACTACTGTATTTCTTCTAACATTTAAGGAGTTTTGTATCAAATACATGAGAGGCACTGACTCATTTTCATAAGTACATTAACTCATAACCTGGAAGAGATTAGAGGATCAGACTTCTGCTTTTATATGACGGTAGTTTGATTTGTGATCTGTGTGAATACCCATTAAGAGTCCTTCATCTGACCCATGATTGATCACTTTATTATTTTTTTTAAAGATTTTATTTATTTATTCATAGACAGAGAGAGAGAGAGAGAGAGGCAGGCTCCATGCCCGGAACCCGATGTGGGAATTGATCCCGGGTCCCCAGGATCACACCCCAGGCTGCAGGCGGCGCCAAACCGCTGTGCCACCAGGGCTGCCCTTGATTGATCACTTTATATAGAAATACCATCATTCATTTTATTTATGGTATTTTGTAAATAGTTATTTCTTTAGCATAGCATATAGGCATTATAGTTTTCAAGGCATAAATATTGGCATTCTTTTCCATTTCTACCATGTATAAAATGCAAAGCTATGGTTAATGCTCTGTTCTAAACAATACACGTTTTCCTGTGAATGTCACTATACCCATTCTTCAAAGAATCCTGCCTTTGATTTTTAACCCTTTGATTTTAAACCCATGCAGTTTCATTATGTTTTTCCCCCAGTTTTATTGAGAAATAATTGACATACATCACAATATAAGTGTAAGGCAAAGAGCATGGTGGTTTGATTTACAAATATTGTAAAATGATTATCACAATAGATTTGTCCAGTATCCATCTTCTCATATATGCACAATAAAAAAGAAAAGAAAGAAGAAAAAAATAAAGGAAAAAAGATTTTTTTCTTGTGATGAGTACTCTTAGGATTTCCTTTTTTAACAACTTTCAACAATGTTAGCTATAGTTATCATGTTGTATATGTTGTACAGTGCATCCCTAGGGCTTATGTATCTTATGACTAGAAGTTTGTAACTTTTGACTACCTTCTTCCAATTCCCCTCCCCCATCACCCACCTCTGGTAATCACAAATATGATCTCTTTTTCTATGAGTTTGATTGCTTGCTTGTTCTCATACAAGTGAGATCATACAGTATTTGTCTTCCTCTGCCTGACTTTTTCATTTAGCATAATGCCCTCAAGATCCAGTGATGTTGCAAATGATAGGATTTCCTCATACTTTAAGGTCAATATTCCATTCTGTGCATATATATATTATATACATATGTTTTACATATTTATATATTACATGCATATTACATGCATATATATTACATATATATTACATATATATATATTTCAGCTTCTTATTCATTCATTTATTGAGGGACACTTAAGTTGTTTCCATGTCTTGGTTGTTGTAAATAATGCTGCTATAAACATGGGAGTGCAGATATCTTTTGAGTGTTTTCATTACCTTTGGATATATTCCCAGCAGTGGAATTATGAGATCACATGGTAGTCTTATTTTTGACTTTTTGAGGGTCCCTTATACTGTTTTCCATAGTGGCTGTGTTAATTTATAATCCCATTAACAGTGCACAAATGTTTCCATTCTCCAAATCCATGTGAGCATTTGTTATCTCTTTGCTTTTTGATGATGGCCATACTAATAGGCATGAGGTGATATATTATTGTGGTTTTAATTTGCATTTCCCTAATGACTAGTGATGTTGAGCTTCTTTTCATGTACCTGTTGGCTTTATGTATATCTTCCTTGGAAAAATGTCTACTTAGGTCTTTTGCTGATTTTTTAATTTGGTTGTTTTTTTGCTATTGAATTGTATAAGTTCTTTATATATTTTGGATACTAACCCCTTATCAGATATATGATTTGAAAATATTTTTCCCATTGCGTAGGTTGTCTTTTTACTTTGTTGATCATTATTCTGTTGTGCAGAAGTTCTTTGGTTTGATGTAGTCCCATTTGTTTATTTTTTATTTTGTTTCTTGTACTTGAGGTAACATATCTAAAAATCATTACCAAGACCCATGTCAAGGAGATATGTTTCTATGTTTGATTCTAGCCCTTTCTTTCTTCTAGTCCTTTTTTTTTTTTTAATTTTATGCACATCTTCTAGTCCTTTCATGATTTCAGGACTTATACTTAAGTGTTTAATCCACTTTGAATTAATTTCTGTGAGAGGTATAAAATATGGGTCCAGCAACATTCTTCCACATGTGAATATCTAGGTGTCCAAGCACCATTTATTAAAGAGACTGTCTTTTCTCTATTGGGTATTGTTGGCTCCCTTGTCAAATATTAGTTGATTATATATGCTTGGCTTTATTTCTGGGCCCTCAATTCTGTTCTATTGGTCTATTTTTATGCTAGTATCATACTGGTTTGATGACTAGCTTTATAATATAGCTTGAAATTAGGAAGTGTAATGCCTCCTAGTTTGTTCTTCTTTATCAGGATTACTTTGGCTATTCAAGGTATTTTGTGGTTCCATATAAGTTTTAGGAATATCTTGTCTAGTTCTGTAAAAATGTCACTGGAATCTTGATGGAGATTGAATTTAATCTATAAATAGCTTTCAGTAGTATTGACATTTTAACAGTATTAATTCTTCTAATCCATGAACACAAGATACTTTTCTACTTTTTTGTATCTTCTTTGATTTCTTTCATCAGTGTCTTATAGTTTTCAGTATAGAGATCTTTTATCTCCTTATTTAAATTTATTCTTAAGTATTATATTGTTTTTTATGCTATTATAAATAGGATATTTTCTTTATTTCTTTTACAGAAATTTCATTGTTAGTGTATAGAAATTCTATTGGTTTTTGTACATTAATTTTGTATACTGCTACTTTATTGAATTCATTAATTATATCTAACGTTTTTTTTAGTTGAGTCTTTAGGATTTTTCTATATATAAAATTCATCTACAAATAGATGATTTTGCTTCTTCCTTTCTGATTTTGATATATTTTATTTCTTTTTCTTGCCTAATTGCTCTAGCTACTATTTTCAGTATATTATGTTGAATTGGAGTGCTGAGACTGGGCACCCTTGTCTTTTTTTTTTTTTTTTGGGCACCCTTGTCTTATTCCTTATCTTAGGGGAAAAACTTTCATCCTTTCGCCATTGAGGCTTGTCTTTATTATGTTGAGATAGGTTCCTTCTATGCCTAATTTGTTAAGAATTTTTATCATGAATAGATGTTGAATTGGTTGAATGCTTTTTCTGTGTCTATGAGATGATCATATGATTCATTTCTTTCATTCTATAAATGTGGCATAACACATTGGTTGATTTGCATACGTTGAACCATCCTTAAATCTCAGGACTAACTCTCACCTGATCATGGTGAATGATCCTTTAAAATTCTGCTGAATTCAGTTTACTAGAATTTTATTGAGAATTGTTGCATCTATACCAACCTGGGGATACTGGCTGCCTATAGTTTTCTTTTCTAGTAGTTTCCTTTTCCGGTTTTGTATCAGGAAAATGCTGGCCTCATACAATGAGTTTGGGATTGTTCCCTCTTCATTTTTTTTTAAAGAGTTTGAGAAAGAATGGTATTAATTCTCTAAATGTTTGGTAACATTCACCAGTGAAGCCATCTGGTCTTGGGCTTTTTTTTTTCACTGGCAGATCTTTGATTATGGATTCAACCTCCTTACTAGTTAATTAGTCTATTCAGATTTCCTATTTCTCCCTGATTCAGTCTTAGTAAACTGTATGTTTCTAAGAACTTTTCTGTTTCTTCTAGGTTGTCCAGCTTATTGGCACCCAGTTGCTCACAGTAGCCTCTAATGATCCTTTGAATTTCTAGGGTATCAGTTGTAATGTCTCCTTTTTCATTGATAATTTTGTTGATTTGGGTCCTTTCTTTTTCCCCCTTGATTAGTATAACTAAAGGATTGTCGATTGTGTTTATTATTTCCTTGCTTCTGCTAACTTTGGGCTTTGTTTATTTTTATCATCCTTAAGGCAGACAGTTAGGTTTTTATTGCTATGAGCTTTGCTATTAGAATTGATTTTGCTGCATCCCATATGTTTCAATATGTTCTTTGATGTATTGGTTGTTCAGGAGAGTTTGATTTCTTACAGAAATGTATTTCATTACTTTATAACATCAGTCTCGTTTTCATTCTTCACTGCCTGGTCTCAAATTCAGCCTTGCAAGATAACAATTAAGCCTGATAAACAAGTAGCTATTTCTATGTAAGTCCCCACAGTTTATCCTGTTCCATAATATACAGACACTGGCCATTTTATTCCTTCTTACAACCCAATTTTAGATATCTTGCCACATATATAGTCCAGAAGGGGCAATCTTATTGACATATGATTCTGCCCTTGACCAGAGCTGACTGGAAAGGGATGGAGACTTGACCCACAATGGGCCAATCAGAATGGAGGAAATGTTTGGTATAATTAGTTTTATAGAGCTTGAGTGGGAATCTGTGCCATGTAGAACCAGAGCCACCTACCTGTCAATGATTCAGAAAAGAAGAAACAACAGTTCTGAAGAGAAAATTAGAAAACTAGAGAAGAGAGCAAAGAAGTAGAATTGAGGGAAACCATATGGCTTTGAGAGATGAAGAGCTATCTTAGTGCCCATCTTCCATTCCCAGTGCCCATCTTCCATTCCCAGGGATCTTTTGGTTCCCTAGATCCTGTGACACTTCTCTTTATTTAGGCTACCTTAAGTAGATTTACATTTCTAGATATGCTCTAATTAAGCATTTCCCTTTGTTTAATTCACTTGGTTTCTCTCCCAACCCTATCTCCTCATGCCATTCAACTCTGATCCTTTCTCTGGGATTCACAACCATCCTATTTCTTCTGTAATTTGTCTCTGAAGTCCCGTTTCTTGGCAGACCAAGAAATATTGACAATAATAGGGAGCCAAAATAAAATGAGAGAAAAATGCTTATGTTATTTTAGTCAATGTTGAACTGAAATGTGTTTAAATTTTGAAATAGAAAAAAAGTAGCCAGGGGATCCCTGGGTGGCGCAGTGGTTAGGCGCCTGCCTTTGGCCCAGGGCGCGATCCTGGAGACCCGGGATGGAATCCCACATCGGGCTCCCGGTGCATGGAGCCTGCTTCTCCCTCTGCCTGTGTCTCTGCCTCTCTGTGTGTGTGTGTGACTATCATAAATAAATTAAAAAAAAAAATAGAAAAAAAGTAGCCAAAGTTCACCATTTATTTAATATATGATAGTAAACTCCATCTTTCTGTCTTATTTTGGTTCTAGTATCTATCCCAGGTCTTTGGTAAACATCTTGCTTACCAAACTACAATCAATCAAACTACACAATTTAAGAGGTATTCCCTACAAAATAAGATTGTACAGAAGAGTGCAGTTCTCAATTGGGATTGATTTTTTTCTAGAGTTCAAAATCATAGTGGCTTTGAACAGGATTTTGCCTTAAGAAGGGAGTTGATTTCATACAATTTTAGTTATGAAAATGATCATTTTCTCAGAATAAGATTTTCTTTTGGAAAACAACTGGTGTCCAAGAAATATGATTTCAAATAGCTTGATATGTTAATGGTTACTAATTAATTACAAATATAATGAATATTTTAGTAGTTTTTTTGTGGCCTGGTAAATATTAAGAGATAACTTCTTAAAAGAAAAGTCTAAATCTTCTGTCTTAGCATTTAAGAATGATTAATAATGCTCAAAAAACTCCATATATAACCAGATTTATGATAATGAAACTCATAAAAAGGACAGAATTTTTAATCCATTCATCAGATTCTCTTTAACTGTTTCAAAGGTCTTAAATAATTATTCAATTAATTATTTTATTCTGACCATTTGGTGAAGAATATGGAAACATATGGCTTCTGGGAAAAGATACTGATAAGACATTTATAAGGTACACACTTTCCACTGAGCAGATAATATTCATTCTATGGTTCTAATTGGCCGAGACCTCTATGTGCTATATCTACATTTATGAAAATGTACCTTAGAAATTCTGAACTCAGATATCAGTGATGTCATAGACTGTGCATATTAGTCTAAGTTATTTTTCTCTTTGTATCTCTATATTTTTACTTATATAGGGAGTAAAACAAAATATATTTCTCTCACATGATAGAAGGTACTTTGATGATAAGAAACATAACTGTTAAATATTTGCATTGGGTTGTAAGAGTGGGGAAGATGTGATTTACTGTTTGCATGCTTGAAAAAATGTTTGCATTGCTCTTGTGTGGAACAATACTAATAAACTGAAATGACTTAGTTGGAATTAAAAGCAATAGATACATACCTAGATATTCCTTAAGGAGGTGGTATTTGCAGTTTGTTGTACATAAACAATCATTGTGTGATCTATGTATTTTCTTTGCATAGTCCTTGATCGTGAGGTTGAGAAACCTTTTAAGTGTCAGTGTACAAGTGGCTGGAATTGGACTCCAGAAGATCTTCTGAGTATAGATGGTAATAGATGCACATTGAAATGAGCTTTGTGAATGATACTGATGAAATCCATTACAGCAGCATATCTAAAATAATTATCCCACTCTTAAGAACACATTTCTGAAGAACTAGCCTTGTACATACCAAAGAGACAGAAACAGTTCGAGGCTCCTAGTTCATCTGTATTCATTGCCAAAATCTGGCCATTATTATAAAGCATTCCCTTAGTAAGGAGAAAAAAGATGTTATCATTGCACCTGTTTTATTTTATTTATAAGCACATCATCCTGGATTACATCTCTATTCACCATGATACAACGCGCAGTTCTCCTGGTGCTCTGTCCTTCAGGAGAAAACTGTATCCAACTTATGACATTCTATTAGAAATTGTTTAATGTACATTATTGAATGGACCCGCCTTGTATTTTTTTTTCTGGTAATGTTGGAGGCTAGTGTCTAGAAGTGAGTATCCTGAACCACAACTAGTACAGCTCACCCAGAGTGGGACACTTAAAGAATACTGATAACGGAAGTTGATTGAATTGTGGTGATTACAAAGATGCTATAGAAAGGAAACTTCTAGGGTGGATTCCGACATTAAGATGATCTTTTTTGTTTAATTTTTGTTTGTTTTAAAATAATCAAAATGGCTATTCTTGAGAGACAAAGTCCTGTTAACAACAGCCTTTTCATAAGAAGGAGAGAAAATGCATTTGCTTTGCTTGTTTAAATTGAGAGCTGTGAGCTTTCCAAAGGATAAAACCGGAATTCCCCTGAAGCAATAAATACTGCTGTGGATTAAAGAAAGAAACATTTCTTTTCTCAAAGTGCACTCTTTATAAATAGGAAGCAGATGCAGCAAAGAAGAGTGAGATACTACTCTTTCGGAGAAGTGGGGCTCAGTTGAGACGCTCCATGACATCAGAATTCAGAGATTAAGGCAGAAAAGAGTCAATGTGGTCAGAGATCTTTTCTTCAACAACAGATATTCACACTAGCGGGTAGGCTCTGCTCCGTTTGCATGATAAACATCTAAAGAGAATATTTATGTTCCCAATAGAAGATATATTGTCTTCCTAGGAGTTACAGAAGGGAACACATTGCCTGGTCACTTTTGTTCAGACACTTCAGTTTGTTCCCAGGCTCTGACAGAGAGTGCTTTAAAATGGCTGTGAACTGAAAATACTTTTTGGTAACCAACATGCAAATGACACCCCAAACATTCCTCCCTGGTGCAGAATTCAGTGTGGGTTGCCTGGAGTGCTTATTTGCATGTCAATCACTATGGGCTTCCTGTTCCCTGTTACTTCACTTGATAGCTAGGTTTTAGTTCAAGGAGTAAATTGGTGATTTCTGGGAGGAGTATTACAGCATTAGTGTCTCTTCTTTATCTTGTAGTAACTTCCCTGTTAACTTTTAATCTATTGTAGGTGTACTACCTGGTAAGCACCTAAACCTTTCAGTTGTCTTGGGGTGTTTCCTCCTCTTTATTTTACTGTCCATCAACATTTCAGAGTGCATGCACAGTTCTGGGATATTTCAAATGGATATGAAGCATGCCTGTCATCCTATCTCCAATGATTTAATAGTACCCAATCAGATCATTAAAGGATTAGTCTTCTAGAAACGATTTGAAAGGCTTGTTTCACTCATACATGAGTAATTAAGTATGTTAACTGTCCTTATTTGAAGTAGTCTCTGTCATGTTTTCATTGTACCTTTTATAGTAATTTCAACTAAATGTTTGTTTCACATCCCATGATGTTGTGATATAATGAGATACATATTTGGTCTCCCTGGTTCCTGGCACAGAGCTCCCCAAACCCTTATAATTTTCTGAGAGGGGTGAGAGGAGTATCTTTTGCTATTTATAATAAAAGCTTTTCAATTATATCTGAGTTTATGTTAATGAAGTGGCCCTTGGAGGATGAGGACTGCCAGAGGAATCCACCAAGTAATTAGAATTTTTCACCCACCAACTTCCAGGAACAGGAGCAGGCTGGAGATTGACTTACTCACCAATGTCCAAATGCTTCCTCAGTCATGCATATGTAATGAAGCCTCCATAAAAACCCCCAGACAATAAGGTTTGTAGAGCTTCCAGGTTGGGGAAAGCATCCCTGCGCCAGGAAGCTAGCTGATGCACAAAAACTACATGGGACAGAAACTCTCACACTCAGAATTTTTCTGGTCCTCTCCCTAGTATTTCTATCTAGCTGTTCATCTATATGTTTTATAATTAGGAAGTGACATAAATAAATGTTCTGTGAGCAGTTATAGCATATTATTGAATGTGAGGAGGAGGCTATGGGAATCTTCAATTCAGTAATGTAGGTGGCAATTTGGACTTCTGACTGGTGTTTGAAGTAGAGGGTAATCTCTTGGGACTGAGCCCTTAACTTATGGGATCCTCTTTAATTCCAGATAGGTAATGTCAGAATTGGATTGTAAAATACCCCCTGGGTGTCTGGTTGGGAAATTCCTTGATGTGAGAGAAAAACCTACACGTTTGGTGTCAGAAGTATTGTGAGTAGAGAAAACAAATTTTCCTTCACATTCTGTTAACTATTGGTGGGATGGCATTATCTAACAACAATTTAATTATACACTCTATTTATTCACTTACTGTTCCTTTCTTTTTTTTTTTTTTTTTTTTTCTTTTTTAAATTTATGATAGTCACACAGAGAGAGAGAGAGGCAGAGACATAGGCAGAGGGAGAAGCAGGCTCCATGCACCGGGAGCCCGACGTGGGATTCGATCCCGGGTCTCCAGGATCGCGCCCTGGGCCAAAGGCAGGCGCTAAACCGCTGCGCCACCCAGGGATCCCCACTTACTGTTCCTTTCTAGAAAGAAATTGGGTGACAGAACTGTTTCTGGCAACTATGAATTATCCATTCCTTTTTTTTTTTTTTTTTTTGAATTATCCATTCCACTCATAATGCCTATGAAGTATTCTAGGCTGGGGTTTAGTTCTCTTTGAATTGAAAGTGACCTTTGAGGAAGTTAAGTGTCTTTAGTTGACTACTTTGGATGTTAAAAATATTAATGCATTCATCATGAGAAAAATTAGAGGCTTATTATAAGTATACTTAGCAATTGTTTGGCATTTTCTTTGGAATATGAGAGTGGGGGGTAAAATGAGGGTATGAGTCTCATGGTTTCCTCAGGCTACAGGTTCTGGAAAGTGTTCCATGTTTGGGGGATGGTGTTATTTGTGTTCAAAGTGATTTTTAAGCATAAAAATGTAGTGTCTAGCAATTTAGTAGTACATTGTACTTGTAGTACATTGTAAGTTCAAACAAAACAAGACACAAATAATCAGTCTGAAATAACTCGCCCCAAACCTAGCACTAGCTAAGTTAAAAACAAACCAATTGACTTTCAGGTAAGCTAGAAATCACTCTAGGTAAATGTTTATCTGACTTTGGTGTGGAGAGGGCTTTTTAAAGTGCCATTATGAAGAAGAATGGTAGGTCTTGCTGCATTAAAAAAAAGTTCTGTACCCCCAAAAACTATATTCAGTATTAGAAAGTAAATATCAAATTGAGGGAAAATTTGCAAAATTAGAGACAGAAAAGAAGATTGATGCCTTAAAAATATAGAGTACTAACCAATCATCAAGAAGCTGTTTAAACATGGTGTATTAAATACAGACATTTATCTGTTTCTTCTTGAAGCACCTTTGAATGACAATAAAGGAAGGTACAGGAATGAAACACAAGGACAAAAGGAACAGGAAAGTGGACTGCTAATTGGAGATGTGAATCAAATTTTGAAAGTCAGGAAGCAGATGGACAGGTGATAACTGACTTTGCAAAGCAGAGAAAGTGGATGCCTAACTGGCTGCAAAAGACAAGAGAACTAGTAGGTACCATTGGCCCTACGGCCAACACTGCAAACTAGAAGATGCTGGGGTTTGAAGGACGAGGGCCCAAGGCTGAGGCCTAGTTGAAAACAGGGCTCAGAGGAACTTGAGTGAAGTTTGGTTGCAGAGAGAACCTTTATAACCTAGTTCTTTTATAAAGCATAAAATAAAAATTTTTAACACAGATTCATTTCCATATCTGTATGAGAGATATGATTTCATCTTTCTCTAAAAATTGTTTTTTAGCACAGACAAAGCATTTCTTGTAGTGTTGACCAAACACATCTAGGACAAATACTAACTGAATTATCTTTTTCAAAGCTCTGAATTCTCAACATTTTGAGAAAAGAATAATGTTAGTTTTTATAGCAAAATATTCAAATACAAAAGAAATATATCTTATAAACAACAGAGCAACAAATAAAGTATATCATTCCTCCCATACATAGCCACCAAATTTAACAAAATTAGTTTTAATTAAAAAAAGAAAATAGGGGCTCCTGGGTGGCTCAGTTGGTTAAGCCTCTAACTCTTGATTTCTGCTCAGGTTGTGATCTCAGGGTTGTGGGACTGAGCCCTGTATTGGGCTTTACACTGAATGTGGAGCCTGCTTGAGATTCCCTCTCTCCCTCTGCTCCTCCCCTGCTCACTGTTGTGCTCTGTCTCTCTCTCTCTCTCAAAAACAGAAGAAACTAAAAGGGGGAGACTTTGTGTGTAACTTATGCATAAAACACATTCACACAAGAGGAATACTTCAGGAAAGAGAAGGTTTTAAATGTTGATTACGCTATTTCTATTTAGAAAGAAAATAGTTACCATGGAAATAGTGAGTATATACAGTATTTCACTTCCACATTAAGACAGCTTCTAAAAGGAATGCATTTAGTGAACACTTGTTCTTGACATAGTTTGAAAGAAGAAGTGGCTCATAAAGAATACAGCATTTTAATTTAGATGCAGTATATTAGTTTGGCTATTTCATTTTTCCATTTCATGATAAAATAACTTGAATAAACTTGAGGGATTTGTGATAACCTATATACATTATGTGGTTTGAACTCTAATGTAGGGCCATATTACTCTTTCAATTATAGATTTTTCCTTTGGAATATCAGGTTCTTGGGGGGATATCTACTCTCAACTTGGGACATATACATAAGGTTAATTAATTAAAAATTGTTTGATAAAGATGTTGATCCAAATTCAGAGGACACCTAGAATGTGGGGACTCAGATTAGGAAATGAGATTTCCTGAATATTTCCAAACTCACGGTTCTTAATCATAAGGGCTCAGTTATTAATTGCATTTTTCTTTTTCTTTTTTTTAAGATTTTATTCATTTACTCATGAGAGACACAGATAGAGAGAGAGGCAGAGACACAGGCAGAGGGAGAAGCAGGCTCCATGCCGGGAGCCCAATGAAGGACTGGATCCCGGGTCTTCAGGATCACGCCCTGGGCTGAAGGCAGGTGCTAAACTGCTGAGTCACTCAGGGATCCCTAAATCCATTTTTCCACTCTTCCTTGGGACAAGCCATACTGCAGGTTTGAAGGATTGGCCTGACTGAAGCTGGCCCACTTGTCCCTGTTCTACTGCAAGTCTCCCTCTCCCTGGCTTCACTTTTCCATCTGTCAGCAATACTCAGCAGCACTCACTCCAGATCTCTTTTATGTAATCTCCAAAAACAATCACTCATCTTTGTCAGGGAATATATTGATTCTAAGTAAGCAAGTAACTATTAATTTCATGATATGGACTCTAATGTACCTTGGGGGATAAGGATGGATGGCTCATTGTGTGGCTTCTTGATGTTCTGTAGATTTTTAGAAGGCTGTTTTAAATACTTAGAAATATACACCATGTTGAGAGGTCAGCAGTAGCATAGTCTAGTGAAAATGTACAGTATGAGGAGAGTATCATACCTCTGCTGCCAATTAGCTATGCTATTTGGGTAAGTCACCCCATTGTGGCCATGAAATGGGAGAGCTTTGATCTCTTTCTTGCAAGAACTTTAAGAAAGCTCTAGATAACAGAACGGGAAAAGATGTTAATAACACATACCGAAGTCTTCACCATCCCAAACTTCAGGGCTTGTGATTATTCACTTCATAAAGACAATTAACATAGCCTTGGGCTAGTGACTAATGTTTGAATGGCTAAAGAATGAAGAGGAAAAGACAATTTGCTTCCTAAATACATCTAAAATATGTCACTTCTAAATCTTTGCTGTCACTGCCCTACTTTGGCCAACATTATTATTTTTTTCTTGTGTTGGCAACTAATCTCTTATGAGATCTATTTGCCCCATTACTAAACTGACACTCCATCTGCCTCCTGGACATCAAGTCCTTATTTCTCAATACATTTACTATACTGCTCAATATCTTCCCCTCCTCTACCCCTACCTCAGTGCGGAACACCTATATCTACAGAGTTGCCAAGCACAAAAACTGGGAGTTAACTGCCAGTTCTTTCTCATCTGAGCCCTTGTTTATATTCTAATTAGTCATCAGTCCGGTTAATTCTCTCCATCCTTAATATCTTTAAAATGTGTCCCCCTCCTTTGACCACAGCAACTGCCTTAAGGAAAGCCACCAGTCTCCCAGGTATTACTGTAACAGCCTTTGAACTTGGTATCACTTCCTCAACTTTTTGCTCTTTCTCCTTCTGTGACGATGCCAACAGGCAGCCTCGACTCTAGAAGAAGTTATTCTGTCACCCACTGAAAACTCTTCAATAGCTCCCTTTCCCTAGTGGATGAAATAAGTGCAAGCTCCTTAGGGTGGTGTTAAGTTAATTAAACAAGGAGGCCATTAGGCTGAGGTGGCTCTAAAGACACGGTAGTCTACGTAAGCAAACAAAAATTTAAGCCAATAAATGCAATCAAAACCTAAGGACAACCAGTCACAAACAGCTAAGTAGGCTTTATGCAATAACCATTCAATAATTTCCTTACTTGCTTCTGCCTTTTCTCTATAAAAGTCTTTGCCTGAGCTCCTAGTGGTGGAGTGCGCTCCTAACTGCTTCTGGTTTGTTGCTGCCTAATTGGAATTGATTTTTGCTTAGATAACTCTTAAAATTTAACATGCATCAGTTTATCTTATAACAATGGCCTACTGAGTCCTGCAGTTCACACCTATTTGCACCCATAACTCCATGTAGCTCTTCCAAATACAGATTATAAAATCTTATATTTTAGGTGTCCTTTCTGGCAGCATTTGCTTCCTAGATGTTCTTTAGTCATCAGCTCAAGTGTAAGATCTTTTAGGCTCTTCTCTGACCACCACACCTGCCTCCCACAGGTGCTCCAGTTCAGGTTCCCATCATACTTTGTCCACATTTCCATCTTTGCATTCAACATGCTGGTTATATAATTGCCTGCTGTTTGTCACTTTCCCTGACTGGGTTGAATGCTCCTGAAGACAGGTACTGTGTTCTTTCTCCTGGCAGAAGGAATAGCATGTAAGCTCTGGGGGAGTGGAGGGGCAGGGGGGACTAGATGCTGATTGGATGGTGGGACTGCCAGAAATTCAGTATACAAGGAGCTGAGAGTTGGTAGGGGGTGGAGGAGTAGGGGGATGAGATGAGGCTGAAGTGGTGAGCAGTGGTCAGACTCTGAAAGCCTTCTTAGCCATGGCCCCATTTCTGAATTATTTTTTCTCTTGTTAACTAACAAACATTGTTCGGCTATGTTTTTCCAGACGACAATGATGTGGATAATAAATGCAATGTTTTTTGCCTTTCTTCAGAGTAGAAAAAGAAAATGATTTGCCTCTTCATTTGGGGAAAAAAAATCAGCTAACAAAGGGAGTGGTTGTAAACAATAGACTTAATTGCCTCTCCTAGGACTATTATTTGCTGTCTATTTAAGGCTACTAGATTTTAATTAATCCGTTGTGTACCTTATTTGCATATATTTGCATGCATCTACGTGATACCTTTAAGGACTCTAAGATGACTTCAGCTGACTTCAAACCTTGCCTTTTGAGCCTAATATCACTGAAATAGAAAGTAGCTTTTAAAATAGTTTACAGAGAACGGAAGGAAGTGCCTTAGGGCAGAGATAAGATAGGGTTAAGGATTCTCCTTAGGGAAAGTGTAGAGAAAAGGCCAGGCTCCTGAGCACCAGGGTCTTCCTCACTTCCCAGTCTGCACACTACTTTTGAGTGGCCCAAACTTTAGGGTGCTTGTCTAATTGGATAACCCCCTGAATGGGGCTAAATTATTAAAGTAACACTGAGTTTCATTCTTTGTCACCAACGGAGACATGAGCCTTTAAGAGGTTTATTACTTCATGTCAATATTTTCTTTTGAAGCTCAGGGTCCCCAAGGAACCAGCCAACTGGAACCTCAGAGGAAGGGTATGTGAGACTCTAGAGGCAGTCCCTGGGGAAACCACGCTCAGCTGTGAAGAAATTAGTGGGAAAGAAGTACTTCTATTGGGATTCCTTAGTACTAATGTGGTTAAAGAAGCCTTTTCAGAGGAAAAGAGGAATTCACACTTCCTAAATGAGCTTAGAAGCCTACAAAAAGGGAAAATGGGATGTCCTAGGTGTCAAAAAAATTCTGAAAGACTTGGAAATGGGCTAAATATATAAATTAATGATGATTAAGTATCCTTTCTAGTGCACCTTTCAGGGTTATCTTCACCTTTCATTGACTGAGCTATTTACAACTCTGTTAGTTGTGATAACTAGCAATGCAAATGACTTTATAAGCATGCAAATGAATTCTGTCTTGTGGAGAGACAATTGATTTCCCATCACCGAGCCCTATACCAAAAGAAGCCAATTTGCATTTATTTGTAACTCTACTTCAGCATCCTTCCTGTTTACATATATGTTGGTCTTTGAATTTTTCTTTGACACTGTTGGAATATGTTGCTAATCTCTAATTAATGAATAAATTAAGTAGAATCTTTGCTATATGTTCATTTTATATCTGCATGAGGGTTATGATTTTACTTTAAAAAAAGACCATAGCAAACTATATACAGGGCAGGGGAGTTTTCAAGTTATCATAAATAGTCTCTAGGGATTATTTTTGATCACATACACAAAAAAAGGCTATCACTTTGTGTTTTGGCCTGATTAAATTACATCGCTTTAGTAAGAAGTCTTATTTAGAGATATAAACCACTGAGTGTGGTTAGTGAATCTAGACTTCCAGGTGCTGAACAGTAACAAAACCAGAGAATTAACTTCAGTCTAGAAGTAATATAATGAGTCTCAGGTGGCATCTTCAATAGCTTCAGTTATTCCAAAGATTCAGCAAAAGGTCTTACTGGTTCTTGTATTCTGACTCTAGAAAACCAAACGTAGGAAATTAATCTCCACCATTTTAACCTGCAATATCTATAAATTAGGCTAAATTCTTGTCTCCTGAAAGTCTCCTCAATCTTCTAAGATCCCTGATCTTCTCCACTGCTATTAAGTCTAAGAACCTAAAAGCCATGGGACAGGTACCAGACCATTTCCTAAGAGAGATTTGTGGACATTGCTTCCACACATGAAGTACATTCCTTGTTCTTTAATGATGGGCTTGTCAAAGCTCATTAAATATGTTTTATTCTCAAATATGGCCTTACTCTAGTAAGGCCTGATTATAAATATTTGTTAAATGATTTCTTTGTGCAAAGAAGGATACATTTGTATTGACTTGATGCAAATAACTACATTGCTATGAAATGGAGACTCAATTAAAATATTTGTTACTGAATTCTGAAGGCTAGAATTATAAAATCTAGAACTATAAGAACCAGGTACTACTTAAAGAATCTTAAATTTCAGTCTCAGTTAAATTTCAGTTTGCAAAAGCATAATTAGAGAATTATAGACTTTTAAAAGATAAAGGACTACCTTATATCTGTATCAGAAAATAGAACATTAAGACTAATACCAAAAATATCCCCCCCCAAATACCACATGACATTTCCCTCATTAGTTTGACACATCCTACTTTCACTTAAGTCTTATTCTACTGGATCTTGTTTGGCAGAATGATTTTCCTGGAAGTCATCTGCTTCTGAACTCCAAATCATCTAAGATATTCTGATTCAGTTTTCTAGCAGTTTCATGGTCGACTAATGTTAAACTCCAAAGCCTGTTCCCATGAGTACATGTCTTGAAATATCAATAGTTAAAAAAAGAAAGAAAAGAAATATCAATAGTGAACAGTACCTGGTTCAGTTCTTTCTATATGGCTCTAAGACTGGATTTTTCAGAGTTAATTTCTGTGTGTAGTCTTTACTTACATCTTTAGATAAATAAAGAAAAGCAGAAACCCTATGTTGATGAGGAGGCTGAATGAATGTAGCTAATTTATTTCTGTAACCAATAAACAGAATAAAGGAGAGTAAAGGTCTCTGTTGGAGAATATATACTACCTAATTCTTCCATAAGGATTTGACCAATGTTCCCTCTGGCTTAAGAGCATAGTCACTGAAAATCTTCAAAATCTTTCAATCTGCCTTGTAAAAATATAAATCTGAATAAATGGAAAACACTGTTAAAGCTAATTTTTAAAATGAAAAACTAAATGGAAAGAAGCATGTGAAATTTAGAGATAAATGCTCTTAAGTTAAAAGAGTATATCATATTGGAATATGTAGCAATGTGCTCAAAGTAGAACAATTTAGTAATTGTTTGTATAGTGAACTACAACATAAAAAGGAGATGAAGTATAAATACTTCATCTAAGCTATATTGACATACAATTGCACCATGCCTCTCCTTTGGAGAAATGTTATTTACCCTTAGATATTGTTTATTGTTATTTTACAAATCTGCATTTTATGATTTAAGCGTCAGATTGAGGGACGCCTGGGTGGCTCAGTAGTTGAGTGTCTGCCTTCTGCTCAGGGCGTGGTCCTGGAGTTCCAGGATAGAGTCCCGCATGGGGCTCCATGCATGGATCCTGCTTCTCCCTCTACCTATGTCTCTGCCTCTCTCTCTCTCTGTGTCTTTCATGAATAAATAAGTAAAATCTTAAAAAAAAAGTTTTAAACATCAGATTGAAAGTTGCTGAATAGTCACATGATTGTGCCACATTATATCATGGGTCCTATGAATCATTAAAAAACTCTTACCTGACCTGTTTCAGATGCCAGCCAGTAGACTTGTCATATATATAAAACCTATTTATATTAAAATATTTTCATTGTACAAAATTAACCCAAGGAAGGCTAACTTTCTTCTTTGACAACTTTCCCCTATAGCTTTTACATTGATGTGGAGCTACTCAAGAAATATGGAGTTTACCAAAAAAACTCGAATTATTTCTGATACTCTTTTTTTTTTTTTTACAACTTATTTATTTATTTGAGAGACAGATTACCACCTGAGCTAAAATCAAAACCTGGAGGCTTAACTGTGCCACTGAGGTGCCCCATCCTTTTTTTTAAGATTTTATTCTTTAGAGTGATCTCTAAACCTATAGTGGAGCTCAAACTTACAATTTCATGATCAAAAGTCACACTCTCCACTAACTGAGCCAGGGAGGCTCCTCTGTGGTACTCCTCTTTAAATAAGTTTTGGTAGACTGAAGAACAGGTCCACCAAAGATCTTCATATCCTAATCCCTGGAACCTTTGAATACGTTACCTTACATGAAACAAGGTACCTCATAGACATGATTAAAATAAGGATCTTGAGATGGAAGATTATTCTACATTATCCAAGTCTGCCCAATATGATCATTAGGGTTATAAGATAGAAGAGAAGAGAATGTAATGGGATGATAGAATTGAAGTGATGTATTTTGCAGATGGAAGAAGGAGCCATATGCCCAAGGAAGATAGGTGGCCACTAGAAGCTGAAAAAGGTAAAAAATGGATTCTCCCTTTAGAACCTCCAGAAGGAAACATTCCTTTTAACATCTTGATTTTAGCCTACTGAAACTCATTTTGGGCTTCTGATCCCAAGAACCGCAAAGGAATACATTTGTGTTGCCACTAATTTTATAGTGCTTTATTACACTGGCAGTAATAACATTAATACATTAGTTAAATAAAACCCCAAATCTTTGTGATTTCTCACAAAAGATCCTAAAGGTAGTTTAGGTACAAAAGACACTTTGAGAGATGTCCAAAATGGTAGTGTAGGAAGACCCTGAATTTACCTCCTCCCATGTACATGCCAAATCTATAGCTGTATATAGATCATTTCTCTCTGAGAAAGATGGAAAACTAGATGAACTCTTCTCCACAACAAAGGATAAAAGGACTACACTGGGATAGTAGGAGAGGTAAAACATGGTGTCACATAAAAACCCATCCCTAGAATGTCAACAAAATAGAAAGGATCTTACCAGACAGGAGGACCATGGGATTTGTGCCCTATATCAGGCACCCCAGCCCTAGGATCTGTACCAGAAAGATGATCCCCAGAATGTTTGGCTTGGAAAACCAACCTGCTGATGTTCAGGGGAGGAAACCCAAAGTGCTATGGGAAACTGAGATTCCCTTCTTGGAGGGATTATGTGCAGTGTCACTCACCTGAGACCCGGTTAAAAAAAAAAAAAAAAAAAAACAGCAGTTTGAAAAGCACCTAAATTATATATGAAGGTGATTCATTTGTTTTGAGCTGTGGCATTGGCTGGAGGGGCAGAGGACAGGTGAAATGCTCCCCAGAGACAGAGGCACAGGTTGATGCTATTGTTGCATTCTCTACATAGCCTGCCAGTATAAACTCAGAGACAGCATCTTCCTGCCACCTTACTGGGATGGGCAGGGGCCAGGGGCTATAGTATTTGCTGAGATTGGAAAGTGCAAGTCGTTGCAGTGCTCCCCCACTCCATAAAAAAAACAAATGGAACTACATCAAACTAAAAAGCTTTTATAGAGTGAAGGAAACCCATCAACAAAAAGAAAGTACAACTCATTGATTTGTAAATCATGAATCTCTTAATATTCAAAATATATAAAGAATTCATACAACTCAATAGCAACAACAACAAAAAACCGACAATCTGATTAAAAAATGAGCAAAGGAAAAAAAAAAGAACAAAAGGTTTGAATAGACATTTTTCCAAAGAAGACAAACAGATGGCCAATGGACACATGAAAGGATGCTCAACATTACTAATCACCAGGGAATAGAAATCAAAACCACAGTGAGATATCACCTTACACCTGTCAGAATGGCTATTATCATGAAGATAAGAAATAACAAGTGTCAGTGAAGATGTAGAGAAGAGACTTGCTTGTACACTGTTGGTGGGAATGTAAACTGTTGTAGCCACTATAGAAAACAGTATGGAGGTTACTCAAAAAACTAAAAATAGAGCTACCATATGATGCAGCAATTCCATTACTGGGTATCTGCTTGAAGAAAATGAAAATACTAATTTGAAAAGATATATGCACCTTTATGTTCCTTGCAGCATTATTTACAATCAAGACATGGAAAAACCTAAGTTTTCATTGATGGATGAATGGATAAAGGAGAAATGGTATATATATTGGTATATATACCAAAGGTTTTATATATATATATATATATATATATATAAACAACTCAGCCATCAAAAAGGAATGTAACTTTACTCTTTGTGACGACATAGATGGACCTTGAAAGTATTACACTCAGTGAAATAAGACAGAGAAAGATGATCACTACATGATTTCACTTACATGTCAAATCTAAAAAACAAAACAAAACAAAGCAAAACCAAGACTCATAAATAGAAAACAGATTGCTGGTTGCCAGAGAAGAAGGTGGTTAGAGGGAGCGGTGGGATGAAGGGGATTAAGAAGAAAAACTTTAGTTATAAAATAAGTCACAGAGATGTAATATACAACATGGAGAATAGAAGCAATAACATTATATAAATGTTATAAGGTGCCAGATGGTAACTAGACTTATTGTGGTGAGCATTTGGCAAAGTATACAAATATCAAACCACAATTAGGTTGTACACTTGAACCCAATACAATATTGTATGTCAATTATACCTCAATTAAAAAAAAGACAGTGCCTTCTGCCTGTGTCTCTGACTCTCTCTCTCTCATGAATAAATAAAGAAAATCTTAAAAAAAAACACCTTGGCATTTTGTTACTCAGTTTTAGAATCCAATACTGAAAATACAAAAATGAAAAGAGAGGAAGTCAGGCCATTGCTTAAGAGAATCAGATGCCTGAGTACACGGATAGTTTTAGCTAGACTACTTATTAATCAAAGTGACAATGGAATATATTAAATTAAGTACAGAAGAAGTTATCAACAACGTTTTAAAATCTTCCTCACTGAGGAGGATTTTAAAAAAATAATCAAGGACATGACCAAATCAGCCAAAGCACAAAAAGTTTTTCTGGTGAGACATGAAATCTCTAGTATCTGAACAGAGTATATAGACAATACTAATAATCTTTCCTACTCCTGGTTGAGAACAGATCAAATGCTCAATTTATTTATTTTTATTTTTTTTAAGATTTTTATTTATTTATTCTTGAGAGAGAGAGAGAGAGAAAGAGAGAGAGTCAGAGACACAGGCAGAAGGAGAAGCAGGCTCCATGCTGGGAGCCCAACATGGGACTTGATCCTGGGTCTCCAGGATCACACTCTGGGCCGAAGGCAATGCTAAACTGCTGAGCCACCCGGGGTGCCCTCAAACATTCCAATTTAATGGAAAGATCAATTTTAATGGAAAGAAGACCAAAATCTAATTTTATGTTAACATAACATTTGGCCGTGAAGGATTAACAGAATTTTTCTTATTTCTAAATGTGAACTATTTTATCAAAACTGCCCCAACTGGGCAGCCCAGGTGGCTGAGAGGTTTAGCGCCACCTTCAGCCCTGGGCGTGATCCTGGAGACATGGGATCGAGTCCCACATCCGGCTCCCTGCATGCAGCCTGCTTCTCTCTCTGCCTGTGTCTCTGCCATTCTCTCTCTCTCTGTTTCTCATGAATAAGTAAATAAGTAAATAAGTAAATAAATAAATAAATAAATAAATAAATAAAATCTTTAAAAAAAACACAAAAAACTGCCCCAACTTTGCCAAATTGTGAACATAAGTCAATGCTTATGTTTAAGTTCATTTTTCATATTTATTATAAACCAAGACAACAAAACCATTTTCTGCATTCCTTTTATCATGTTATCTATCCATTCAAGTTTGAACCTTTACTATTGTCATTCATATTCTGGAACAGCAGACTTAATTTTAGAGCAAAATTCCTTTTCCTAACAAAACTCTCCATTATCTTTTAAACACAGTGTTATTTCTCTGCCACTCTTGTTCCTACCAGTCTTAATCACTCATACTAATTTTAACTGTTAACTGAATTACTAACTTCTACTTTACAGAGAGAACAAGGTGGGAGGATGGGGAGTAGATCTGTCGCATTTGAACATTTTAGAAAGTCAGAGTAAATCTAACATGACTTCCAGCAGTCACAGGGATCATTTTACCACATGGCTAAAATGGCAAAAATGAACACTTTCATTAATAAAGTAGATCTCAATTTTTCTTCCAGGGGATATTTTTCAATGTTTGGAGACAATTTTGATTTTTATGACTTGGAGGTCAGTGGGCAGTGCTAATGGCATCCCGTGGGTAGAGGTAGGGCTATAGATATTCTCCAATGCATAGGATAGTGCTCTACAACAAAGAATTATGGGATATGAAATGCCAATCGTACCTCTGTTGAGAAACTCTGCTTAACATGACCTCAAAGTATAGCCATATTGCAACACATATAATAAGAGGCAAAGCTGTGTTTGTAGGTATGTATACTTGTATTATTTATACGTATGTGTAAATACATACACACATATATAACTATGTTTGTTGGCCAATCTTATAGTAGTCTGTCCTATTGGAAATTATCCAGATATTAAAAGATTATTCATTAACTAACTCCACTTAATAATATCTTCAGTTCTTAATGTAAACTAAAAGTCTTGAAAGTTACATATAAGCTGATGTACTATAAAACACAATCATTGTAGATGTAAAAATTTATCAGAATTGCAACTGTAATTTAATACATCATGTTATATTTTTCATAACCCAAAACCTTGTGTGAAAATATGTTGTCTTCTCTCATCAGTAAACCAGTACAAAACTTTTGGGGAACTCAGATTAAATAGTATATTCATGAGAAAACAAATAGAGACCTACTGTGACATGTTTTCTCATAATATACTCCACATAGAGAAAATGAGGAAGCAGACATATAGCTGCTTTTATTTATTTTTGAAAGATCTTATTTATTTATTCATGAAAGACACAGAAAGGCAGAGGGAGAAGTAACCTCCCTGTGGGAAGCCCAATGCGGGACTCGATCCCAGGACCCCGGGATCATGACATGAGCCAAAGGCAGATGCTCAACCACTGAGCCACCCGGGTGCCCTTTATATAGCGGCTTTCAAACTAAAGTGATCAAACAAGTTTAAAATCCTGGGATTCACTTTGATTACATGAACTTGGGTTTTATATAAAAGTTGTTCTGAGCTTGCAGTTGCTGAGTTTACTAGTGGTGATCTCAGAGTTGTGAGACAGAGCCCTGCTTCAGGCTCTGTGCTGGACCTGGAGCCTGCTTAAGATTCTCTCTCTCCTTCTCCCTCTTCCCCCACCACTGACCCCACTCTCTCTCTTAAAAAAAATGAAAATGTGACTATTCTACAAATAAAGAGTAAGCATATGTTAAAGATTTATTTAACTCATTGATGAGAGAACCAGCAGAGTGATAGAGCTGGTTCAAAATGCATTTAAAGGCAAGGAAGAAAAGAAGATTGCTAGGTTAGATACAAAACTAGATTAGGTCTGATGATGCAATAAAAATGTAACATTTGGGGTTATTTTTTCTGCTGTACAGAAATTATTTAATCTCTCTCCAACAAAAATCTGATTGTTACCATACAACTTCATAGAGTCTGGACCTTAATCAATAGTAAATGATACGACAAATCAAGATACATGGCCCTGGAGAATTAAACATGGATCTAACAGACAATGATTCAATATGACATTGAATCAGGACAAGCAGACACTCTTTTCCCTTATTTCCAAGTTTTTGTTAATTTTCTTAATACAAAATGCTTCTGTAGTTGGCCCCAGGGAACTTGCAAGGAAATGTGGACTTCCAAATTTAGGAAGGGGAAGGTCTCTTTCATTCATTCAACAAAAATATATGACATTTATTAGGTATCAGGCACTGCACTAGACCTAGGGCTGTAGTAATGAACAAAGCATACAAAATTCTCCTGTGGTTCTGCTGACATTCTAGTAGAGGGAGGTAAAAATTAATAAGCAAGGTAAGTTTATATATTCAATGGAGAAAAGGGCAGTTGGTGATATAATATGTTAAATGATGGAAAGTGCTAAGGGGAAAACTCAAGCAGGCAGGGGGAGTGGGGAATGTTAGTAAAGGAAACCAAGAAAACACTCATGGAAGTGACATTTGAGTAAAGAGCTGGAGGAGGTGAGGAGGGAGGGTGCCTTGGGGGAGAGTGAGGTGGGGGAAGAGCCCTTGTGTTCCAGACCCCTGCTGAGTTCTGGAAACAAGGAAGAGGGGGACTTGGAGAGAGAAACTCCTCACAGCCAAGTGTGGGCCTGGATGCCATTTGAGAGCTTTGGATTTATTCCCATCATCATAACCATTGTGTGGCTACATTCAATATGATAACCATACATTAAGTCCATTGCATGGTTCTAGAGAGGTTTTGTAAGATTAGGGCTAGATTGTGGCTGGTAGGTTTGGGGCTTACATTAAAAATGTGATTTAAAAAAAATAAATAAAAATATGACTTTTGAATCATAAATTATATTTGGCTGATTGTATATGATAAAAAAACATTTCAATGGCAAAATAATCATCATATTCTTGTAGGGATTTTTTAAAATGATTTAATGGCACGGATGCTATTCTACCTCCTGGCTCAAGCCCTTTTGGAAGGAAAAGACGGGTGATTTTTTTAACAAATGCGCCTTATACTTTCTCCTTTATAAGCCTGTCTGGAAGTAAAGTGCACCTGTCATTGATTTTGGTCTCAAAAAAACCCATCTTTTCCCATAATTTCATTTCATTTCTATACTTAAAGTACCACTTGTAATATTGTATATGTCATGCAGAGAAAAGTGGAAATATTAATTGCTGGTGCTTCAGTCCAATTTGCGTGTCTCTGAGAAACGTCAGTGATAGGCAGCGTGTGCTTCTGATGATGATGGTGAGTCAGCAGAACAGAGCAGCTTAAGCAGAAACAACCCAAGCCCCTGATAGAGGAGATGCGGGAGAAACTGACAAAGTTAGTAGGGTAGTGCACCCAATTAGCTTGATAATGTGAAGAAGATACCTCAGAAGAGTGCCTCATCTTAGAAATACTAATGGAATAAAGTAGTCTTAAGACAGACCCTTTACATCTTTCACTATGAGTTTTCAGAAGCCCCAGGTCACAGCCTCGGCAGTGTTATGGTAGCAATAGATCTGAATCAGCAATCCGAGGGGAATTTCAATTTCAATTAAAATTCCTGCTGGACCTTCACCTCTCCTCTCTTTTTCAAATCAAATTGACTCAAGCTATTTTCGTACTTACACAATTAGAAACTCCTTGCAGGCACCTGGGTAGCACCTAGTGCATCACTCCAGTTTGCTGAATGGAGTACAGCACTGCCGCTAAATGAAATGTGACTCATGGACACGAATCATGAGTAACTGTTCCTGAGTGCCAGACACTGTGAAAGGTGCTCTGTACGTGTGCTCTCACCTAATTCTCTCAGCAATTTTAGGACTCAAACGTAAAGATAAGTCCACGACTCCAAAACTTGCCTACTTTCCAAAGCTATGCCACTTTTGGAAGTCCTCAATTTAGGGTTTGAATTCTCTTTCTGCCACCCTAGTTACTCTGCCCTCAGATAATCTTGGCAGTTTTTCATTAAAACCAAACAAGCAACAGGAAAAACAATTTTAAAAGTCCTTTTCATATTGTAATCTTAGGTTAAAGCCCCAAATAAGGTCGCGCATGGAAAGAACCTTTAGCATAGATTGAAAAATGAGGACTTTTTACTTTTAGAACTGTGCCCCACTTAGAATCACTTTTCATCTAAAAAAAAAAGAAAGAAAGAAAGAAAGAAAGCAATTTCATGAAGTGCTAATTTTAATCAGCTTGTGTCTGCATAAGGACCTCCAGCCCTGCTCTTGTATATGCCATTATATAATTCTCCCTTTCTGGGTTTGACAGCACTATAAAGATTTATACCTGGACTTGTAGTTCCATATGCCAGTAAAAACGTTAGGTTGTTTTTTCCCATTTCAAATAACATCTCTTTTTCTGAATATTAGTTATACAGAAGGGTCTCAGTAAGCATTGCAACACATACTAAATTAAGTTAAAAGTCAGAGTTAATCATAGGTTCTTTTGGTCTATGAGAAAAGTTTGTTTCTCCTGTTGGTTTTCTCCTAATATAGTTACAAATGTCTGAGTTTCAGTAGTTTCTGAATTGAGGTAAGTAGATCAAACGTTTTATTTCCTAGTTTTTCTCTTTGCAATTCCAACATACTATAGAGGCTACTGGAATGGTTTTCAACAGTCAATACAAATGTTACAGTTTGATGTGGTAGTTTTTGCTAAAGCGAAATGGCTTTTACTGCCCTAAAATCACTTTACTAAGGCTCAGAACTGAAGCTTTTTTCTCGCCCCTCAGGAACAACTTTAAAATGCACCCTTGAGTTTCCATGGTTAGGGACCACATTAGTTCCCAACAGATATAAATGAAAACAGCCTTTTCAGAGGTACAAATGTCCCTTCTAAGGAGTCCTGACACTATTAATGTATTTAGAATCAGAGTTGCTACTCTTGCAACATGAGAGCATACCAGCCGGATGCAGAATGTGTTCAGCAATCTTTTTACATGATGTCTATTCCTATTAGGTGTATCAGTCATAGTTCCTTGTGAAACAGATGGCACACCCAAATAGAGTAATTGAGGGACATTTAATGAAGGTGCTAATTACCAGGATGCAAGCAGCATTGGGGAAACCAACGAAGGATATTGAAGGATATTAACTGGGGGAGTACTTACCATGCCAAAGCCTCTAGGGATGAGAGGGGATGAGAATAATTATTAGGGGAGAGCTATAGCTGTCAGAGAGGCCTCTAGGGAGGGATGGTGGCTTCAGTAGATGAACCATAGGTAGAGCAGCCTCTGGCACCTGTGACCTGGCAGGCAGACAGCTGGGGAACTAAGTGCCTCGTCCCTATTCTTCCACTATGTTCTGATCCCTTGCTGGGACTTCCCCACTGGCTGAATCCAACCAGAGATGGAGGGCAGGGAGCTGGTGTGATGCATTCCAGATAAGCCTCTTGATATCCAAAGCAGAATGGAGAAGGCGACAGGGTAGGACAGGATTTCTCAACCTGTATGGCAGGTCAAGGCAGGATTTCTCAACCTTGGCCCTTGCTGACAGTTTGGCCGGCTAATTGTTTGAGTGCAGGCTAAGCTGTGTACTTGTGGGAGGTTTAGCAGCATTCCTGGGCTCTACCCACTGGATGTCCCCCTTTCCTTAGTCACGACAATAAAAAAAATGTTTCCAGACATTGCCAAGTGTTCTGTGGAGAGCATCCTCAGTGAAACCACTAGGTTGGTGGGTTAAGAGCGGATATGTGATCTCAAGAATGACCATTCATTCAAGGAAAAATGTGTTGTTTTTATATTCTGGCCCAACTATTAGCAAACTGTGAAGATAAACACTGGAATCACAAAGACAAAAGGACATGATCTTGCTTTCTAGAAGCTTACTATTTTATAGAGGAAGGAAGATAATTGGCTAATCAATAATAACAAAGTTATAGCATAATGCTATAATAAAGGTTTAAGCAAAGTGCTATTGAATCTCAATTAAGACAAAGAGGTGTCGACTGTCAAATCTCTGAAACGATGTGTTGATTAAGCAAAGTTAGGTTTACAAACAGAGTCCAACTAGCAGTGTGCAGGGTTTTACAACATAATAGTTTTCGATTGGTAAGCACAGTGAGGCAAGGGGATTGAAATGAGTCTTGATGAGTAAACTCTGTCTTGATATGTAAACTATTTTAGTTGGCTCACAGTCATATCTTCCAGGAACAAATATTTCCTAGAGCAGACAGCTAAGTTATTTTTGCTTGTCTCAGTATTTTTTAACATCATCACAGGAATATATGCTTGGTCCCAGGCTTATTTAACAAAAAGACAGGAAATTAATTTAGTTTCAGTCTCTGAGTTCAGAAGGGAACACTCCAGTTAGCAACCAGGTATGACTGCATGCTTTTATCCTTACACTGGCCCTGAGAGTTAAATACTATTATTCCTGCTTTAGAGATGGAAAAACGTAGGGCTTGATAGCCCAAGTTTACAAAGCAATGGAGAGTGCTTTGTGGCAAGATTACCCAAAGTTTTCTCCATCACAGAACATCACAGCAATATTCATAAGGCACACTGAGGAGAAGAATTGTAAATATTCTTCACGTTGGCCCTGGCACATTGCAGATGCCTTCAGGATGGCAAGCCGCAGGCGTGGGCCACCCGCTGCACACCCTCCTGCTGGTGACTGGCCATCGCTGGCTTCCGAGAGAGCCTTCTCAGTGAGGCCTCGCAAGAGGTCTCCGTGTGTCCCTTACGGCGTGATCCTCCTTCATCAGTGCTCCCGCTGGCTGAACCCACCCGTTTCTGCAGTGATGGCACAGTGTTGAAATGATTCGTTCGCCAACCTAGACAATGCATTTTCTTAAATCTCTGTATGTGTGCCAACGAAAGACGTAATTCTCAGCTTTGCACATTTGATTCTTTGAGAAAGGCATAGGCTATAAAAAGGAAATCACAATGTGATTTCCCCATAGGGATAAGGAGTTGTGGAAACATTCTAAAGGGAGGGGATGCTGTGGATCACCTCAAAGATGAAGAGGACTGCAACAATTAGGGAAGACAAGATGGGTGGGAACGAGAATACATTCAGGGAAGAACAGCATGAATCAAGAGCCAGGGTGTGGAAGTGCCCAGAATGTTTTAGGGAACAGGCCACAGGAGAGTTTTTGTGGGAGATTCACATGGGTGATGAGGAACCCTAACTTAAATAATTAGAATTAGGGCTCATGAGGGGAAACACTTTTCTCACACTCTTCCTTTGATAATAGGGACTCTACCAACACTTCTAACTTCTCCGGAATGCATCTAGGAAATAGCATCTCTGGCCTCTACCTATCAGTTGCCAGTAGCCTCTAAACTTGAACTCTTTCACTCTCTCCTCACAGGAAGGAGTGGCCAGCCTGATGTCTTCACTCTTGCTCTCTCACTGACAACAGAGCCATGCATTTTCTGCCTGCTTTTGCAGCCTTTGGCAAGCATCTCCATGCAGAGAGAAGGCCTGGGTTTCCCTAGCTGCTTGTTTCTACTTCTATCCCAGCTTCGAACAAGGCTTTTATCACATTAAATGTGTGATTAAGTTAATATATAGAATAAAACAACCATTTTTAGGGAAGCTTACATGAAATGGTTGTGAATAATTTTCCTCATTTCAAACACATGTGTTCTCTTAGATCTTTTCAGGCTCCAGAGGACTTGATGAGATTTCTGGTTTTTGTTGTTGTTCATTTGTTTTCTTTCTTTCTTTCTTTCTTTCTTTCTTTCTTTCTTTCTTTCTTTCTTTCTTTCTTTCTTTCTTTCTTCCTTCCTTCCTTCCTTCCTTCCTTCCTTCCTTTCTCTCTCTCTCTCTCTCTCTCTCTCTCTTTCTTTCAAAAGCATGTGCTCTGATACTATTTCATTGTTAACTTGAACAGAGTTCACTGTTTGCTCCAGCTATGGAATTCAGTGGACTGAAAATAAGCTAAGGTCTCAGAAATAATTGAATTTGAAAATCATCCTGATTCTTTCCCTGAGTCATGCAATAAAGATCTCCTGCCAAACGTGGGCCTTCATCCAGGCTCCTCTGGGTATGTCTTTGATCCTCCGCCCTCCCTCTCCTACCCCTTCTTCTTGTATGTAACAGACAGGAGACCTGCATAGGCATTCTGCTCTGCTCTGTCACACCCACTCACACCCACACCCACACACGTTACTTCTAGGCAGGTCACCGATAGGTAAAGAGCAGCCTTTTGGAGCAGCAACTCATTCTTTCCCATCGAGGCAGTGAGCAGGCTGGAGAATGAGCATCAGAGGAGGGCTGGAAGAGGTCTGGGTTTGCATGGCAGTTGTTCTCCAATGACTGACTCTGTTGTGTTTCATGCTATACTCTACCTTCTAGTCCAATTGTGCATCTTCAATCTTTTCTTAGATCCATTTGTTTTTCCCTGACTTGTAGGACAATCGATCTAAATGTTCATAGAACAACCATGGCTATTTATTTTCAAAGTAAGTAGTTGACGTTATAGGCATAACTTAAAAATCAGTTAGGTAATTGCTGGTAGACAGCTGTAAACCTGAGGATGATTTAGTCTGGTTTATATTTATTCTCAAGGACTAGAAATTTAAATATAAACTTCTTTGGAATGTTTAAGACACCAACATATGATTCTTTGCTAAAGCTCCAAATAAATGATGTCCTGCCTGTGTTTACAAAATCAGTAAAAAAAAAAAAAAAAAAAAAAAAAAAAAAAAAAGGACTACAGGTGTTTATCTGGCCAATTTAGCCAAATCAGGATAAATTGCTTTTAAATTAATCTTTATATCATTCCTTAGGAAGATGGATTTAATGCTCCCCCTCCCAAATGTGTATTCTTGTTAACTTTATGATCTTAGTTCAAGTTTTTCATCACTCAAAGTAGATATACAGCATGCCTCTTTTCCTTTCCTTTTTTTCACCAACATTTAAAAAGCTGTTTTAGATGAATTGAATTTTACAACTGTGTAAGAAGTTTGAACAATAATTTGGTTATTTTGTTTACCAAAGCCATTGGAAATAGTTAATTGTGAATATACTGGGATATGAGCCATTTCCAATTCAAACGAGTAATCATAGATATTTGGGAGAGATGTGTGGAAAGCTGTGATAAGGGATAATAGTGATCACCAAGCATCATTAGGCATTTACAGTTTCACTTAAATAAGACAATAAACTTTTGTTTTCTAGACATAAATATTTACATAGAACCAGCATATCTTCATTTGTTTCATTTATCAAACAGTTACAACTACCACTTATTTTGGGTTTTATATGTATTGTCAGGCTGGTTACTTATTATTCCCATTTCATAGATGAGAAAACCAAGGTGCATATCTCTCATTTTCTTCTCAGTTCTACTTCTGAAGAGTAAAATTCACAATTTAGATTTAATGGGGCCATCTCTGAAGTACCACCTCCTACTGTCAGGAAAGAATTTTTTTGATTTGTGAAATTTGTGTCTTCAACTAACCTGGAATTTAACTAAACTCTAGAATTGATCAGGGCTCAATGGGCTAATAGCTTCTTGTGACATATATGAACTTGAAAGAAAAGTACAAAAAAAAAAAAAAAAGAAAGAAAAGTGCTCTAAATATGAAATCAAATGTACAACATTATTAGAATCTGTAGTATTTTATCCAGTTTTGAGAGTTACAGTAAGTCTTGAATGTAAAATCTTCCACTTCACAGTGGAAGACTGTACACTGTTGATATGAATAGAACAATATTTGTTTACTATACTGAGTTTTACATATTTTTGATGAAAGAGTATTTTAGAAAAAAAATCTGACGTAGATAAATTTATCTTTAATAATTTTACTTTATCTTTATTTTCAGAAAATGTCATGAACACAAACTTACAAAAATTTTAAAATATATAAAATTGAAAAACAAGTCTGCTCTCTGCTACATATTACAATTCCCAGTTCCCCTTCTTAGAGTCAACTACTTTAAGCAAAGTGCCATGTATCCTTCCACAACCTTATGCATATACAAGTGTCTGTCTTTGTTTTTTTTTTTTTTGTCTTTGTTTTTTTAATTTTTATTTATTTATGATAGTCACACAGAGAGAGAGAGAGAGAGAGAGAGAGGCAGAGACATAGGCAGAGGGAGAAGCAGGCTCCATGCACCGGGAGCCCGACATGGGATTCGATCCCTGGTCTCCAGGATCGCGCCCTGGGCCAAAGGCAGGCGCCAAACCGCTGTGCCACCCGGGGATCTCTGTCTTTGTTTTTTAAACACAAAATATAAGCAAGCTATTCAAACTGCTCCTCACATTGATTTTTTTGCTAAACAGTGTATCTGGTAGATTGTTTCATAGTAGTTTATAATTTGCTTTTCATCTCTTTAAAAATCTGTAAAATATTCGGTCGTATGAATGGACCATAATTTATCTAACAGGACTTTGATTTAATAATCATGCAGATAAATAAACAGAAACACTTCCATTTTTTTCTCTCTTCCTTTTATTTTGTGTGGTGGGGTTTGGCTCATCATGACGTGTATGTCACTTCTCAGCCACACTCTGCCTCAGCAAATAATCTTTATGACATGGGGTTACTTTTCCTCATTTCCACAATCTCAAATTATTTGCTAACTCACATTGACAATGAATAGAGGATTTGGGATCTTTGTCATAATTTGTTGAAAACTAAGGTGAAGTTCATTGGTCTAGGAGTCTTGAACCACTGTATCATGGAAATCGTTTCCATCCTGTCACTTCTGCCCAGGAGGGAGTCAGTATTTTGTTATGACTGTCTCCATTTGGATAAATTAACGAATCCACACAATTTTTAATAAAATTGCTTATTGATTCCACCGATGAGCTTTGTCAGAGTCAACATATAAATATCAGCATGTAAATGTCTGAGTTATGAAAATTCTCTATAACTTCCTCTTCAATTCAGCAAAAATGCTTTTAAGTATCTGCCCTGTTGCTAGTGACAGGTTAGGTGTGGAGATACAAAGGTAAGTAGGGCATGGTTTTTGTCTGCATAAGATTTGCTTTAAGGTTTCGGAAATAGGTACAGATCTTGTATTTTAGATATAGTAACTTGTACTTTTTCAAAGGAGGAGGCTTGATTTTGTTTTATGGGGTTTTACATTTGTGGAAAGCTAGCATACACCAGAAAACTAATCATGTTAAACCATGGTAATTGGGATCTAGTTGGATTATCTCAACCACCTCAATGATTATAATCCTCTAGTTCAGACCTATCAGATGGAAAAGTACCTTGTGTATTTCAAGTATGCTATGAGGCATGCTATCTCAGAAGTCACAGGGCAGAAAGGTAAACACATCAAATTACAATGCTTGAGTCACATGGTTTATTAAATCAATTTAAAACATACAATAACAAGCAAGGCCAAAGAGAAGAGGCAAATTAACATTCCTGGATTAGGGTATGAGCAGATGGAGAGACTCTAAACCCTGAGTCCTGGGAGTCAGACATATCCTGTCTCTCTCTACCATCTTCTCCTCCCTGCTAGCAAGTTGTGTTACGAGAACCAGAGGTGAGGTTTGAGATAGGGGTTCACAGAAAGAAGGGATCCTGGGCCAATGATATGTATTCACTCTAGGAAAGCCACTCAGGGCTAAGAACATCTGTAATGAGCTGTAGCTTGTCAATTAGCCTGCTAAGTAGCCACAAGTCTTACGTGCATTTTTTGGGTAGAGTGTACATGGGGTCAGCATGAGGCTATCCTGAATGTCACCACTGGGTGATTGATTTTGAGAGTGACATAGTTGTCATCTCAGGGGTGGCTTGATTTGGTCTTTTTTTACACCTTTTTATTTCTAAACAAAACTCTTGATTTTTATTTATTCCTTTAATTGGCTGTTGACACATCTTACAGTTTACTAACTTACTGTCTAAATTTAACATACCACATGAATTCTACCTATGTCTCACAAATTACTTGCTTACTCATTATGTGCACAAAATAACATATCCTATGAGTTTTGCCTATTAAAGTTTATACTATACCTAACATTTATTTTTATTTTTATTTTTATTTATTTATTCATTCATGAGAGACACAGAGAGAGAGAGAGAGGCAGAGACACAGGTAGGGAGAGAAGTTCCCTACAGGGAGCAGGGAGCCCGATGTGGGACTCGATCCCGGGACTCCAGGACCACGCTCCGGGCTGAAGGCAGGTGCTAAACTGCTGAGCCATCCAGGATTCCCCTATACCTAACATTTCTTATGAATTCAGTACACCCTATTTGTTTTTTCGTCTTCCACAGCAGAACTGAATATTCTCAAACAACATGGGACGTGCACATGGTAAGACCTGGATCTTGAATTCCAAACCCATGTTGCACTTGGGTATTGAGACTCAATATCAGTAGCTTCAAGTTAAACTCATCAGCTTTCACTATAAAAACTTCCTGGATTATTTCTATAATGATTAATGACACGAATTTCTACCCCAATCTGAAAATGCTCTTTATCTCTCCTCTCTCTTTATCAGAACCATGGAAGACTTCTGCTTGTATCTCAAAAATACCTTTTTTTTGGCTGCTATTTCCATTGTTTCAGGATGTTTCCACTTAGCTGGTTTTTTTTTTTTTTTTTTTTTGCAGTACAAACTGATTTCTGACTTCCTATCCAGCATCCTCCCATCCTGGATGGGATGACTTGCCATTTTTCCTAAATACCATGCATATTCATACATTTGAGGATTAGCATATTGAAATATTTTTAATTTTGAAATATGGATTCACAGGTATTTGCTTATTTGACAGAGAGCTCCTGTGTATCCTGCACCCAGTTTCTACCAGTTACATTTTTTTTAACTTTTCACTTTTTTTCTTGAACTCTAAGTTTTTTATTTTAATTCCAGTGTAGTTAACATACAGTGTTGTATTAGTTTCCAGTGTAAAATATAGTGACTCCACATTTCTATATGTTATTCAGTGCTCATCATGTTTTTTTTTTTTTTAAGATTTTATTTATTTATTTATTTATGAGAGACAGAGAGAGAGAGAGAGAGAGAGGCAGAGACACAGGCAGAGGGAGAAGCAGGCTCTATGCAGGGAGCCCGATGCAGGACTCGATCTAGGAACTCCAGGATCACACCCTCGACTGAAGGCAGGTGCTAAACCGCTGGGCCACCCAGGGATCCCAGTGCTCATTATGTTAAGTGTATTCTTTAATCCCCATTATCCATTTCACCCATCCCTCTACTTACTTTCCCTCTGGCAACCATCAGTTTGTTCTCTCTAGTTAAGAGTCCATTTCTTGGTTTCTCTCTCTCTCTCTTTCTTCCTCTTGTTCATTTGTTTTGTGTCTTAGAATGCACATATGATATTTGTCTTTCTCTGACTGACTTATTTCACTTAGCATAATATTCTCTAGTTCCATCCATGTTGTTGCTAATGGCAAGATTTTGTTCTTTTTTATGGCTGAGTAATATTCCATTGTATATAGATGTGCCACTTCTTTATTCATTCATCTATTGATGGATGCTTGGGCTGCTTCCATAATTTGGCTATTATAAATAATAATGCAATGAGGTACATATTCTTTTTATGTTTGGAATATCCCTTTCTTTCTAATTACCTGGCATATTCTTCATTATCCTTCAATATCCAGCTCAAAGTCATAAAGCTTTCCCAACTTTCTTCCCACTAGTGCTGAATTAATCACTTCTTTTTTTTTTAATGCTTTGTTCCATATTTTATCATAACTATCTTCTCTGACCATCCATGACCTCTTTAAGGATAAAGACTGCATTATATCCATCTTTGAACTCCTAGGACCTAGCTCAAAGCATGACATATATCAAGTATCTGATAAAATATGGTGAATTTAATGTAAATTATATTTCAAGTAGGGATGTAAAAATCCAATTATACAAAATAGAGGCTTTTGGCGGGTGATGTTTTAATGAGGGATATTACTATAGATTCCTTCTAATATGATCTTTCCTAGAGAATTTAAAAGATAATTCAATTTTCAAAAAAAATGTACTATTATGTTCATGAATACATTTACTAAGTAATAGGAGATTAATACTGGAATACATATTCCATTGGAAAATTCCCATCTAAAATGAGGAACCAGCTTTATTCTCTCTCTCCTTGTTCCAAATATGTAGTAATAACATCACTCCTAGATTGGGGATTCCCACTTCATGCTCTGCTTCGTGCTTCATCCTCCAGTAGAAAAATTGCATGAGATCTGAATGCATGTAGGCCCCTCCAGGCTTTGCATATCAAGGAGGAGGCCACTTGAACATGTTGGCTGACCTCAGTCCCTCTTCAAAATCTCTTAAACCTTGTCTCACTTGTGCCCTTGATCAAGACCTCTAATCTTTTGCCTCTCTGCCCACAGCAGGAATCTCTACCCTGGAGGCATCTGGCTGCTATGGCTGTAGGTAGCACTTGTGAGAACTTCAGTGTGTTAGGGTGGGAGCACAACACTCTTTTTGTCAGTGTGTCCATTCTCATCTTCTAGCTCACCAGTGCTACACTGAGGTTGTGATGGAAACAGTGATTTCCAGCCATCACATTCTCCGAAATTGTTGATTAATAACTTTAAAAAACAACAGGTATTATGCTGACACTGTGGTTGTTAAGACTGTGATGGCAGGAAAAAGAGGAAGAAATTGTTGGCAAGACACTGATACAGACAGAGGAAATAGGTACATGTGGTGCTTCCCGTATGTATGCTCACTCCTTCAGCCACCACTGATTGAAGGACCCACCACCACCACCACAGGCTGCCCCGGCTTGCTCCATCACGTCTTAACCTGGTCATGTCTCTGGACACTGGTGCAGCCACTTTCTATTCTTCATACTCTCCAGCTTATTACCAGAATCTTGTAAGTTTCTGCATCCAAATGGCATTCCCTTCCCTTCCCTTTTTTAAAAAATATTTTATTTATTTATTCATGAGAGACACACAGAGAGAGAGGGAGTCTGGCAGAGACACAGGCAGAGGGAGAAGCAGGCTCCATGCAGGGAGCCCGACATGGAACTCAATCCCGGCCCTCCGGGATCACGCCCTGGGCCGAAGGCAGGCGCTCAACCGCTGAGCCACCCAGGCATCCCCCCTTCCCTTTTTTAGGAAGGTTAGTCTGAGTCTCCTAGATGGGTTGGGATTAGATACCATTTTATCTTCTCTCTCTCTCTCTCTCTCTCTCTCACACACTCTGTCTTTTCCAACTTTGTTTATTCCCAAGGCCCCTGCACAAACTCTTCTTGTCTTCATCAATCCAAGTACTAAAAGCTGCCATGCATATCACTTCTCACCTTTGTCCAAGTATTAAAAGCCTCCAAGCAATTGTACATTAGGCATAGTTGGGAGGTCCTGCTGCAGGTTACAGATAGAATGTAGGGCTGTTATTCCCATGATCATGCTCCCTATTAATGAATAAAACCATGTTCTGAACATTTAACACAGCTTCTTTTTGTCTTTGATCTCTTGATAAGTTAAAAAATCATAATAAAGTATGGATTTTTTTTTGACAAGTGAAATATTTCTTTACCTGTGAATCAGAAACAAGAGAATTAGCCTTCATGTTCTCCTGTTGACCTCAGTAGCAACTGGTATTGTTTGGAAATGATCACACAGGCATTTCTACCCTGGGCACTGAAATTACTTTTCTCTCTTTTCATTCTCTGACATCTTAGAAGTGAAAACAAGGACTTTTCATCTGTTTAGGGACAAAGAAGCAATGGAGTGAGTGACACAGCACTTTTATTCTTGGCAAGGCTTGACATGGAAAGAGCAGTGGGAGATAACTTTCAAGTGGGCCTTAGGAGGAAATCCAAAGGACTGCCTTTCTGCAGGGTCAAATATCTCTATCCTGAGTAAATCATTCAAAGCACCAGGGCTAGAGGCAAGTCGGTGCTGTCAGCTGGCACATGCTGTTAGCTGTCACCTTCTGTTCGGTTAAGCAGAAGAATTTACAAGAATAGCGCGATTCATTGAATAAAATAGTTCATTAAGGTAAAATTAAATGGCTAGGAAATCAAGTCAGCATTTTAGAACTGCTACAATAAAATGAGTACTTTGTAATATGATGCTTTAGAATTCATATTCTAAGCAATATTATCTTGATTATTTGTGGAGAGCCTGTGTGAAGAAAATCCAGTGAAGAACCTTAGGAAGCAATAAGAAGCCTTTATTCTGTAGAAGCCTTTTTTTCATCGATTTTTATACCACGCTAGTACTCTTGGCTGATTGTGAAGGTAAAACACTAGAAACAGTTTTCATCTAAAGAAATAATAGAAGGGCCTAAGTTTTTGTTCTTTAAAAGGGGTTATTTTGAGTCAAATTTTATCCCAAGTATAGTTATTGTATCCCACATAGGCACCATTCTCTTGTTGATTGTGCTATTTGGGGCCATCTTGCTCTGCATATGTACAAAGTCTTCTCTTTGGAATCCATGAATTTCAGATAGAGAAAGCAAGGAGAACAATGGGATTTGAACATCTTATTTCTGTATTTCTTGTTAGAGTCCCTAAACTTACTAGATTTGTTGGGTGTAGTCAGAATGATTTTTTAATCTCATTGAAATATCCTGTACACAATTTACATTTATTGATTACCAGTGCTGTGGTGGTAGGTTTCTCTGAGCAAGAAAGTTCTCTGAGATACTCCAGATTAGTGCTGTCCAACAGAGATACAATGCAAGCCTCACATATAATTTAAAATCTTCTAGTAGTTACATTAAAAAAGCTAAAAAGGGATACATAAATTTTAATAGTGTATTTTGTTTAATTCAATGTATCTAAAATATCATTTCAATATGTAATCAAAATGTAAAAAATGGAGATATTTTACACTTTTTTATTGCACTAAGTCTTCAATATTCAATGTGTATTTTATGCGATCTAAATTTGGACTAGCCATATTTCAAAACCACATGTGGTTAGTAGCTACCATGTTAGATAGCACAGCACTGGAGGATAATAAGTGTAATAAAATTAGTGCAAGGTCTAAATATATACGTAACTATAAATAATTTTAAAACATTTCCTACTTCTAACAATGTTGGATTTTCTGAACATGAATGTTTTGTTTTTATTTATATTCTGAAGTCTTATAGGTAGTAAGCATGTTATAGGTGATGGTTATATGAAATAAATTTAATTTAAAAATGCATTAAAATATAGGCACAACTTTTATTTTTTACATGTAGGCTTATTTACATCTATCAACTGAATTTCTCTGTTTTTCTTAATTTTGATCTATAGCTATTTTTGCAAAAACTTCATCACCTCTTAATAGTTTAGGATTCTTAATTTTTTAAAACATATATTGAAAGAATGAATTCAAAAGCCTAGCAATTTTAGAGGCAACATTATGAACCTTTCACTATTTCACTTCTGACATGTATGGTTTTTAATTTACATTTAGAAACACAATCACTTGCTTTTCTCTTTGATTATCTGACTGCTGTTGAGATAAATGCAGGACATTCTTCATTAATCTCACTTTTTCTTTCCATTTAAAATTCCCTTCAAGTCAAATTCACCTTTGAAAACTTAGACTGACTTATCTCCTAAAACTTCTCTAGAATAAACCCATAACATTTGTGGATCTAACATGAAATCTTATTTTCTTTAAATATTGTAGACACATGTTCTTTAATAGTGATGAAAGGCACTATTTCTAAGTGACCTTTGAAATCAGGGAGTGGACTTAGAACTTCATTGGTTGTGAGACTAGGTGTGGCAATCAGTCACTAAGAAGCACTATGAGATGGTGCCTCACTGTCCTGGTTTTCTCAGCTCCCCTTTGTCATGCACTCATTCTGGGGAAAAGATGATAGCTTTCTTTTTGTGAAAAATAGCCACTGGGTTAAGTGGCCCTTGAGTGCAATTCCTACTAGAGAGAGAAGTGAGGAGAAGTTAAAAAGTTTTAAATAGTTATTTGATAGAAAAGAGAGAATTTGGATAAATTGAGAATATGATATGGAATATTAATGCAGAGATGTAACAAACTGCCATATGGAAGCAAAAAAATAAGTGATATATGAAATTAGTTCAGTTAGAGTTCCTGTGGGTGAGAGGCCTCTATCTTTTAAGTTAGAGGCAAGTAAGCTTTTTCTGTAAAGGTCCATACAGTTAATATTTTAGGCTTTGTGGACCATATGGTCTCTGTCAGAACTACTCCGCTGTTGTAGCTCAGAAAGCAATCATAGACAACACACAGATGAACATGGTTGTATTCCAATAAAACTTTGTTTATAAACAGGTGGCTGTCTGGCTTTGACCCGCGTAACCCCAGCATAAGAAATAAACATTTACAAAGGGCTGCCTGGTAGCTACACCGCTACTTTTACCTCCTCCTATAGCTGTATACTACTTTCACCTCCTGCTGCTTCTTGGGAATATCCTCACAATGGAAATGACTTTCTCCTAAATCACACTTCCTATAAGAAGGTATGTGTTTCATGGGCACATTTCCATACCCCAAAGTAACTATTTTATTAGGTAAGGTATGAGTCTTTAACAGAGACCTGAAATTATAGTAGCATAAGCAAGATAGTAACTTTCCACGTGTCGGCAGTATATGGCTTGATATAGTGACTGCAGGTGTTACCTCACCGTCATTCCCTCTTGGCTCACCCTCACCCAGTTGTCCTTGGAACCAAAAGGAAGGGGAAAGAGTACAACCTGGAAGTTGCTCCCATAGCTTCCTCTGATAGCTCATTGGTCAGCACTTAGTCAAATAGCCCCATCTATCTGCAAGAGAGGCTGAAGGCAGAGTACTTATTCTGGGCAGCTGCATGCCTAATAAATTTCTAGGCTAGGCTTCTACTACTACTACTACTACTACTACTACTACTACTACAACTACTACCACTACTATTACTACTACACAGCAGATGAATGTAGCTGCAACTCACGTTTCTGCTTTAATCTTATATTTATACAATAATTAAGAGCCTGAAAGAAGTTACTTCCATTTTAAAGTTCTATTTTTACTATATTTCAGGTGACAAATGATATACTGTTGTACTGAGAATAGAGGCTGTTCTAAGTCTTCAGACACAAATAACAGGAAGCCACTATACACAGTTAGGATACTGTTTGATGTGGCAGATATCTTGCATACACCACCACTCTTCTCTTCTGAGCCTACAGGAGACAGGACTAGTAAATCACAGCATTCCTTCCCCCTGAACTCAGACTTGGCTTAAAACCCTCTATAGCCTTCTCTAGACAGCCTCTACCAATCAGGTAGTATTGCCATGCCATCAGCGATTTATTTGCCTTTCTTGGCTTAAAGTTTTACCATTTTTCTTTTTGTGCCTTTGACACCAGTCTTATCTAAGGATGGTAACATGGCAAACAATGAATTGAATGTTGTTTTTTGACTTTTAAGACAAATATCGTCTCAACTTTTGTCAAATTTTCATCTTATTTCCAGATCTTGTTATTTCCATGATTAAATCTCATTTTTATATAACTAACTTTAGACACAAGACCAAAGTTGGAATAATTTTATTCAATCTCTTAACTATAACTAGAGAAACTGAAACCCCAAAAAAGATGAAATAATTTACTTATGGGCACATAGCAGCACTGCAATGAGGCTCCTGACCCCCTAACTCCTATTCTAGTAGCTTTACTTTGCAAAGGTCAAATCAGAAGTGACTACAGTAATTAAATATCGGTAATAATTGTGATAGCAATGGGGTGATATTAATAATGGAACTTCAATTTCTCATTTCTGTTTCTTGCATTTATAGGCAAAGGCCAACATATTTTACCTTTTCCTATGTAAAAGAAGTGGTATCCTAAGCAATCCTTACTCCAATGTTTGTTGCTTCTAGAACTTTCCAAATTTAATAAAATGGATTTGACATTGTGAAAGATAGGATTTGAGGACTGCTTTCTAGGACATTTATATTTTGGTTATGCTATAAGGAATGGTGTAGCTGTTCTTGTAATACCTTGGCATTTCCTGTTTTAATAGGATGCTTTTATGTGAGATTGAAAGCACTGACTTCTGTAGAATATTTTCCAGATGAATTTCTAATAGCAATTTGAATTCTTTTTAGCGTATTTTGACCCATGGGTCTATTAGGTTATGTTGCTTCTCATTTTATTCAGATCCCTTTGTCCATCCAAAATTGTTTATGCTCTCTCAGGGAAGGTTGCACACTTCAGTTCCCCTTATATGTGAACAGTTTCTCAGCAGGAGTGCTACTTAAAAGATGACTGTACATGAAAACTCTCATCAATAGGCAGGTGGAGTTAGATTATCTCATTCTTTCAAGAGAGGAATAAAACAAACAAAAAAACTCAGCAAAAATAACTTAAAAAAAAGAGAGACCAATTATAGACCAAGCAAATCTTACTATAGCGTCTATAGCTAAGAAATTATATATTAACTAAAACCAGATTTTAAAAGACTAACTAAATCTTCCCATTACAAGTCCATTAAGTACCAAAAATTATGGCTTTCACATGACAGGGAAAATTAGTCTAGTATAATAGACCAAGGGAAATTTTGATAAGGGGAATTTCTTGATTTAACTATTAATTAAAAAGTTTGAGACGCAAGGATTGTCCTCTTTTCTTCTTTCAGTGTGGAGGAAGGAGCTTGAAAGCAGTAAAACTTCATGACCATAACAAAAAGGCAGAAAATTTCAGTGTGATGGACCCAAACCTTGAGCTTAGCTGTATTTACCAGACCTGGAAGGTTCATTTTTTAAAAAACAACTATTTAATGAGCATTTACTATGAGTTAGGTAACATGGCACCCAAAGTTGGAAAGTAAAAATCATAGCCTTCAGAAGCCCACCATTTCATGTGCAAGGCAAACAAAGGAGCAAATAATCTTAATATGACATAGTCAAACTGCTGTGGAAAAAGCAAGTTCTGCTTGAATGTTGACAAAGGAGACAGCGCTGGAGCTGGCTGGATGGCTCTGTGAGTTCATGAAGCAGAGGAAGTGGGACAAAGAATCAGAGGCTAAAGCAATGTATATAAAGGCATGGAAGTGTGAAAAAGCATATGGCCTTTAACTGTATAGTGCGGCAGGGGTAAAGGTGACAGAGTGTGGCAAGGGATTGTGTTCAATAACTTAGTAAATATGACTTGGGTGACTATTTAGCTTGGGCACTGTGCAGAGACATGTATAGGGTGCTGGGATAAATGCAACTTAGTTCAGTACTTGAGGCATTAACAAAGGAGACACAGGTCACAGATAAATCACGTTTGGGTGAAGACATGGTAAGCATAACAACAGAAGAAATGTTGGGTTCTTTCTCTCTCACAAAGAAGTGAGAATCTGCTCCCATGCCAGGCATCATCCTGTTGGCCGGGAAACCTACAAAGGTGAGAAATAGCACACACTGCCTGTTTGCAAGGACCACACGATTTAGTGATTTGGCCCGTGACCTTCCAGCACAAGGTTCTGCAGGTCCAGTTGGGGATGATAAGTTTCATTGACAAGCCACAATTATGGGACCTAATGACAGCCCATATCAAGGTGGTGTTTTCTTTCTGACAATTCATTTTCCTATGGACTACCCTACCCCTTCAAACCACCTAAGGTTGCATTTACAACAAGAATTTATCATCCAAATATTAACAATAATGGCAGCATTTGTCTCAATATTGTAAGATCACAGTGGTCTCCTGCTTTAACTATTTCTAACGTTCTTTTATCCATTTGTTCACTGCTATGTGATCCAAACCCAGATGACCCCCTAGTGCCAGAAATTGCACGGATCTATAGAACAGACAGGGATAAATACAACAGAGTATCTCGGGAATGGACTCAGAAGTATGCCATGTGATGCTACCTTAAAGTCAGAATAACCTGCATTATAGCTGGAATAAACTTTAAATTACTGGAAAAAAAGTAGTTTTTTTAGTAGTGAGGGTGACAGACAGATCAAGCAGTTACAACAACATGTATACACCAGCAACTGTGACGAATGTCATCCAGGAGGTACAGAGTCCTAAACAACCTATAGTGCAGGATTATATTCTAATCAGGCAGGACAGGGAAAATGATATTTATCACCCCTCTTCTTACATAATAGTTTTCCATGCTTGAATTCTTAATTTGCTTGATCAAACTTGGAGTTCATCTCAAGTAGAATTTGAAAGATTACCTGGGTAACAGCTTGTCAGAGCCCTTGCATCTCCCAGAATATTTGTCTTCCACTTTCATAAATGACCAACAGCACTTGTACAGAAAAGTCTGAAGTTAGAATTTCCCTCTCTTAAAACTCTTTTAGAATTTGAGTTCTTGGGACGCCTGGGTGGTTCAGTGGTTGAGCGTCTGCCTTCGGCTCAGGGCGTGATCCCGCCGTCCAAGGGTGGAGTCCCACATCGGGCTGCCTGCAGGGAGCCTGCCTCTCCCTCTGCCTCTGCCTCTGCCTCTACCTCTCTCTCTCTCTCTGTGTCTCTCATGAATAAGTAAATAAAATCTTAAAAAAAAAAAAAAATTTGGGACACCTGAGTGGCTCAGCGGTTGAGCATCTGCCTTTGGCTCAGGGCGTGATCCCGCGGTTCAGGGAGCGAGTCCCACATTGGGCTTCCTGCAGGGAACCTGCTTCTCCTTTTGCCTACGTCTCTGGCTCTCTCTCTGTATCTCTCATGAATAAATAAATGAAATCTTTAAAAATAAAAAATAAAAATAAAAAAATAAAAAAAAGAATTTGAGTTCTTGTCATCTGACAATATGATTTAGAACAGATGTTTTCCCCTTTACGTAAACTTATTACTTCTGTCTGAATCTTACAGGTTTTTAAAAAACGATTAAAAAAATTCATTTACGAGAGAGAGAGAGAGAGCACACGAGTGAGGGGTAGGGGCAAAGGGAGAGGGAGAAGCAGCCTCCTCGAGAGCAGGGAGCCCCATGCAGGGGCTCAGGCGGCTTGATCCCAGGACCCTGGGATCATGACCTGAGTTGAAGGCAGATGCTTAACCGACTGAGCCACTCAGGCTGTGAATCTCACAGTTTTTAAATTAAAACAATTCTAGCAGTTTCTATAAAAACTAAACATACTCTTAGTATATAATCCGGCAATCACTCTCTTTAGCATTTTCCCAAATGAACTGAAAACTTACATCCACACAAAAACCTGCACACAAATGTTAATAACAACTTTATTTATAGCTGCCAAAACGTAGAAGCAAAGTGAATAGATAAATAAGCTGTGGTACACCTAGATGTTGGGATATTAAGCAGTGCTGAAAAGAAATGAGCTATATCAAACCCTGAAAAGATGTGGAGGGAGCTTAAAGGCATATTACTAAGTAAAAGAAGCTGATGAAAAGACTAATCATTATATGATTACAAACTATGACATTCTGTGAAAGGCATAACTGTGCAGATAGTAGAAGGATCAGTGTTTGCTAGGGTTTGTAGGGAGGAATAAGCAGAGCACAAAGGATTTTTAGGGCAATGAAACTCTCCTGTATGATAACTACAATAGCAGATACATGCCATTATGCATTTCCCAAACCCATAGAATGTACAACACTAAGTGTGAACCAAAATTTTAACTATGGGTAGAACTTTGGGTAGAAATGATATGTTAATGTAGGTTCACTGATTGTAGTAAGCATACTACTGTGGTGTGGGATGTTAACAGTGCGGCAGGCTGTGCATATGTGGGGACAAGGGGTATGTAGAAATCTCTATGCCTTCTGCTTAATTTTGCTGTGAACTTAGAAGTGCCCTAAAAAATGTCTTCTTAAAAAAAAAAATGGTGAAATTCCTTGTACATAAAAAAATATCTTACTAGGATATCTATAGTTTGCCTAAAGTACTACATCTTCATAGATATTTTGACAATAACCTGGAATTGCTGTTTTGGGGAAACTTAGATGTAATCCTCAACCCAACCTTCCCTCTACTTTTATAATCATCTTTATTATGATGTAATCTTTAGGTCTCTTGAGGATGCAATGCAAGCCCTAGGAGAAAGATTTCAGTGTTTTCATAACTGAATTCATTTTCATTCTACCTATAAATCTTTTAAGAAGGGGGTCCATGAATATATAGCTCTTTCATATAATTTATGAATTATTTTCTGTGTAAGAATTATCAGTACGTTTCAAATTAAGATTAATGTACTCTTAGTCCTTGCTGCCAACAGGTGAAATTTTTCTTTTTAAGATTTTGTTTATTCATGAGAGACACAGAGAGAGGCAGAGACACAGGCAGAGGGAGAAGCAGGCTCCCTTCGGGACACCCCATGTGGGACTCAATCCCAGAACCCTGGGATCATGTCTTGAGCCAAAGGTAGACGCTCAACCACTGAGCCACCCAGGTGCCCCCAGATGAAATATTTTTAAGTGACATATGTTTCTTGCTTTGCATCTTATCTTGGAATCTTGTGTCTTTCCCCTTTAAATATGTGGCATTTGGCTCCCGGATTACTTTTTCACCTTTATTAAGATGTAATTCACATACCATAAAATCTGCTCATTTAATTCTTTTTTTAAAAGTTTTATTTCTTTATTTTTTTTAAAATTTTATTTTTTTACTTATTAGAGACACAGAGAGAGAGAGAGAGAGAATGACAGAGGGAGAAGCAGACTCCATGCAGGGAGCCTGACACAGGACTCGATCCCGGGTCTTCAGGATCATACTCTGGGCCTAAGGTGGTGCTAAACCTCTGAGCCACCGGGGCTGCCCAAAATCTGCTTATTTAAAATATACAATTCAATAGTTCTAGTATATTCACAGAGTTGTGCAATCACCACCAAAATAAAATTTTAGAACATTTTGTCACCCTCCCCTGAAAATCTTATACAATTCAGTAGTCACTACCCTTTGTCCCTTTCCCAACCGTTGGCAATCAATAATATGCTCTCTGTCTCTATAGATTACCTGTTCTAGGCATTTAAATGGATGGGACCATACCTTGTGTAGTCTTTTGTGACTGGCTTCTTTCACTTAGTATGTTTTCAAGATTCATCTGTTCTGTATAGCATTGCTCTTTTTATTAAGTGATATTCCTTTGTAACATTTTGAGGGATGCAAACAGTTTTCAAAAGTGCTTGTACTATTTTACATTTCTGCCTACAAAAAAGAAGGGTTTTAGTTTATCTGTGTTCTCATCAGCACTTGATATTGTCTGGTTTTTGTTTTTGTTTTGAAGTTATTGTTCTAATCATCCTAGCGAGTAGAAAGTGATACCTCATTGTGGTTTTGATATGTATGTCCCTAATGACTAAAAATCTTGAACATCTTTTTATATGCTATTGGCCAATTTTATATTTTCTTTGGAGAAATGTCTATTCAAATCCTTGGCCTATTTAAAAATGTCATTTATAGGGGTGCCTGGGTGGCTTAGTCCTTTAAGCATCTGCCTTCAGCTCAGGTCATGATCCCAGAGTTCTGGGGGGTTGGGGGGGATGGAGCCCCATGTCAGGCTCCCTGCTCAGCAGGGAGTCTGCTTCTCCCTCTCCCTTTGCCCCTTTGCCTGCTTGTGCTCTCTCTCTCAAATAAATTTTTTTAAATGTCATTTATATTTTTATTACTGAGTTTTAAGAGTCTTTATATATTTTGTAAGGATGTTTACGTATGATTTACAAATCTTTTCTCCCAATCTGCAGGTTCTATTTTCACTTTCTTTGTAGTATCACTTGTAGTACAAAGGGTTTAACTTTATGTAGTTCAATTTATCTATTTTTAAAATCTTTTCTCACTTGTGTTTTGGTGTAATATTTAAGAAACGATTGACTAACCCAATGCCATGAAGATTTACTCCTCTGTTTCTTTCTAACAGTTTTATAGTTTTAGCTCATACATTTAGATTTTTGATCCATTTTGATTTCATTTGTATATAAGTGAGATAGTCCAACTTCATTACTTTGTATGTGGGTACCCAGTTGTCTTAGTACCATTGAAAGACTATTCCTTCCTCTTTGAATTATGTTGGCAGCCTTGAAATACAATCAGCCATGATGAGTTTATTTCTGGATTCTCTGTTCTTTTGAATCCATGTACATATCTATTCTTATATCGTTCTACATTGTTTTGATTACTGTAGTTTTGTGATAAGTCTTGAAAATTGTAAGTATGAGTTTTCCGTCTTTGTTCTTCTTTTCCAGGATTGCTTGTACTGGGTCCTTTGGATTTCCATATGAATTTAAGATCAACTTGACAATTTCTGCTAAAAGACAGTATTTTAAGAATTCCAGTGAATCTGAAGATCACTTTTGGGATTTCTGATATTTTAACAATAAGTCTAGTGGTCCATAAATATGGGATATCTTTCCATTTAGACCTTTTCTGATTTCTTTCAGTAATGCTTTGTAGATTTCAATGTAGAATTCTTAAATTTCTTTTGTTGAGTATATATCTAAGAATTTTTTTCTTTTTCACAGTGTTATATATGGGATTATTTAATTTCATTTTCTAATTGCTCATTGTTCATATATATAGAAATAATTGATTTTTTGTATACTGATCATGTATTTTGCCTCTTTGCTGTCATCATTTATACATTGCACACAAATAGTTTTATTTCTTCCTGTCTAATTTGGAAGTCTAGTGCTTCTCTTTTCTTGCCTAATTGCCCTGGATATAAACAGTACAACATGGAATAAAAGGGGCAAAATCAGGAAAAAAAAATCTCTGTTATGATTCTGATTTTAGAAACAATCCAGGTTTTCACCATTAAGTATGATTCTAGGTGTAGGTTTTTCATTGATGTTCTTTATCAGCTTGAGGAGGTTTGCTTCTATTCCTACTTTGTTGAGTGTTTTTAATTGTGAAAGGGTGTTGGATTTTGTTGACTGCTTTTTCCACATCTATTAGGTTGATCATGTCGTTTTTGTTTCTTATTTTATTAAAATGATCTATTACATTGATTTTCCTATCTTGAACCAACTTTGTATTCCTGAGATAAATCCCCTTGGTAATGGTGTATGGTCCTTTTACATATTGCTGAATTTAGTTTGCTAAAATTTTGTTGGGGATTTTTGCCTCTGTATTCACAAGACATTGAGATGTAATTTTATTTTATTTATGTTGTCTTTTTCTGAGTTGAGCAAAAGTAAAATATTGGCCATACAGAATGAATTGGAAGTGTTTTCTAATATTTTTGAGTGAGTTTGTGAAGGATTGGTATTCTTTTTTTTAATGTTTGACAGAATTCATCAGTGAAGCCATTTGAACATAGGCATTCTTTGTAGTAAGTTTTAATATTATTCTTTATGTCTGTTTATTTGTTATAAGTCCACTTGAAATTTTCATTTCTTCTTAAGTTTTGATAGTTTGTGTCTTTCTAGAAATTTGCCTATTTTATCTAAGTTATCAAACTATTGACTATTTTATCTAAGTTATCAAACTGTTGACTGGGAAGGCTGGGTGGCTCAGTGGTTGAGGTCTGCCTTTGGCTCAGGGAATGATCCTGGGGTCTGGGATCCAGTTCTACAGCAGGCTCCTTGCAGGAAGCCTGCTTCTCCCTCTGCCTATGTCTCTGCCTCTTTTTCTGTGTCACTCATGTTTAAATAAAATCTTAAAAAGGAACTGTTGGGATCCCTGGGTGGCGCAGCAGTTTGACGCCTGCCTTTGGCCCAGGGCACGATCCTGGGGACCCGCGATCGAATCCCACGTTGGGCTCCCAGTGCATGGAGCCTGCTTCTCCCTCTGCCTGTGTCTCTGCCACTCTCTCTCTCTCTCTGTGTGACTATCATAAATAAATAAAAATGAAAAAAAATAAATAAAAAGAAACGACAATTTTTCATAGTATACTTTTGTAATCTTTTTATTTCTGTAATGTCAGGTTTATTAATTTGAGATCTTCTTTTCTTTAAGACAGGCATTTAAAGCTATACATTTCCCTCTGGGCATTGCTTTCTCAGCCTGCCATAAGTTTTGATATATTGTGTTTTTGTGTTTTGATATATTTGTGTTTTGGCCAGGAAAGGAACTAAGAAAGAATGGGGGTGATGAGATAGATAGTAGGAAACCTAAAGAGTCGGTTTCATGAAAGCCAAGAGATAAACATTTCTCATGGAGAAGAGAGTGCTAACTCCACAGACTGCTGTTGAGAATAACATGAGGTCAAAGAAATGAAGATTTTCCTTAGTATTATGTACATTGTTGGTGGTTGGTTATGAGCAGTCATGGTGGGTTGGAAGGGAAGACAGAAGTCCCAGTGAAGGGGTCAAAAGGATGACTAGAAGTGAAAAAATAGAGGCAATGAATATTAAAGAACTACTTTCCTAAGTTTTGCTGTAATGTAAGGCAAAGAAATATGACCAGTCTTTGGGGAGGGATGCAAGATCACAGGAACACTTGTTAAAGTAGGAAGTGGGAATTTTAGAGCATGCTTGCATGCTGATGGATGTAATAAAGACTAAAGTTGCAGAAATCCTTGAGAAGGAAGGAGAGGTTGGGATCCAGAGCATAAAGGTGTTAGTTAGCCTTTGATAAGAAGATAAAAACTTCTTCTGAGGTAACAGGAAGAAAGGCAGAACATTTGGGAATAGATACAGGTAGAGGTGATCCCTATAGGATTGTAGCTAGCTTGAACTCGGATCAACAGTTAAAAGTTAGAGTGGATTAGAGGGAATATTGGAGGTCAGAAAGCATATGAAAAGGTGTTAAATGGACCCCTTGGGGAAAATTTGCTTCTAAAAAATATGCTAGATTTGCTGGGTTTTTTTTTTTTTTTTTTGGTACCCATTTTGAATTTAAAGGGAGCCCAGTTAGCACAGCTCTGTTCATTTTCTAAGGGGCAGGCTCAGAGTAGGTAGATAGTTTTAAGTGGAGTTGCTTGTTTTCCCGGGTGAGTGAGTAGAGGATCATAAAGCAATGATAAGTTACACACATACACACACAACTTGACATATGTGTACACCCCCCCACATGCATATACAACTTTCACACATCACATTTCTATACACACACTCATCACACTCAGAAGCACTACCTCACTTAATTTTTACAATAACCCTCCTAAGAGCATTTAATTACTGTTTTTTAAATATCTGAAGATTGAAGCACACTTGTAATTTCCTCTATGTGACTCACTCTCCCCTCTGTTCTTCAAAAATTTTAAACACGATCACAATATAAAGCAGAGCCAATGTTGGGATTCCATTTGAGTCATCCCTTAGGTGTGATTTGCCTTGGAGCTTTTTCCTCTGATGCCTAGCCTACTACTGTCCTGGCTGTCCCCGTGACCTCTTCATGCACTGTACCTTCTCCAGACTTTTCTCCACACCCACAGACAACCTGTATTCTTTTATCGATAGAGCTGGATTTGAGGCTTTGCTCCTCATTGGCTGTGTGAACTACTACGTAATTTGGGAGCAATACTAATTCATTCTGAGGATTAAAAAATATAACACATGGAAAGCCCTCAATTCTGTGTACATGGCATGCATTCAGTAACTGTTTATCTTTCTTTCTTCCTTAGTCTCAATATCTTTTTACCTATATTATTTGTTCTGGTTATATTTCCTGAAGGATCTTCATTCAGCTAACCATTTTGTTTTTGTTTTTTCCTACCCAAATTCAATTAATTCTTGATGATAGAATTTTAGGTTTAATACTTTTAAAAGATTTATTTATTCATTTATTTATTTAAGAGGGGGGAGGGAGAGAGGGAACATGAGCATGGGTGGGGGAGGGGCAAAGGGAGAGAATCTTCAAGGCTCCCCACTGAGTGCAGAGCCCTACAGGGGGCTGGATCCCCTGACCCTTGAGATCATAACCTGAGCCAAAACCAAGAGTTGGGCACCCAGCCAACTGAGCCACCCAGGTGCCTCTGGAATGTTGAGTTTAATAGGGTTCTTCTGGAAATAATGTCAATCTACAGTTAACTCTAATAGAACTCCAGGTGGACAAAAGAGTTCTATTTGGAGCATGCAGATCTTGTCACTTGACTCAAATCATACAGAAGGACTGACTTTGATTATTATGAATTAAACTAAACTGCAACATCGAGCACAAAAAATTAGATTATTTTCATGTCTGGGTTGTTAGAGTACTTCCTAAGTAAATGAATTATTAGGCCTTTTGTAATAGTAGAGGTCTGGCTGCATCCAAGGAATCTTCACAGTGTAACAGAACGGCACTGCAATATCATAAAAAAGGTGTTGTGTCACTGACATAAACTCAAGGGCATCTCTTTAAAAAGCATCACCTTGGGAATGTGGTTGGGACTATCACTCTCCTTTCACTTTTGGCTACCGTGACATTTGCTGTCACACAGGCTCTTCACGTCCCAAGTGGTAAGTCACACTTGGTCTCATAGGACAGAAGGTTTTAGATAAAGATGCCTCATTTAGTACCTTACTTTTCCTGAATAGATTATTATTCACTGTTTTATATTGAAAACAATACTAATGGCTAAGGTTAATCCTGAGTGGCGGAAGAGCAAAATGAACATATTCCTACTTTTAAAAGTACCGTTGAGCACATTTGCTTTCTGTGACATGTGGCATGTAATAGAACTGTTCAGAGGCAAAACTGAAACCTTGTGCTTTGATCTTTTACAGTTCCCTTTTATTCCTCAGTTCTTAGAAGTGGGAACAAATTATATGTTATTGAAGACTTTATCTTAGCATTTGCAAGCGATATTGTACTTCTATCGATTAACAGGGGTAGCAGTTCTATGTAGAATAGAACTGCTCCATTGCAGACGTTATAGTCATGTGGTATTATGCATGCAAAGCTATGTTCCTATGTTTTTGATGTTATGGGAAGTAGCAGACTGTTTTCTTAATTCCATAAATTGAATTTCCCCCTAAAGACTCATTAGGAAAAGGCATGTTGAAACGTGTGGTGTCATTACATGATTGTTCTCACTTGGCGACAAGCAACAAAAGGAGAAAAATGTTCCTGACAATTTCTGAAATGTGATCATTAGAAATCACTCTCTGAAATTAATGAGATGCTAGAGAAAGCCAAGAGCTTAATAGATCATATCATGTGTGCAACTTGACGAGGGCTTTAAGTGGGGATGTGATCATGTGCCAAGTGAATGCAACAGTTTTCATGATCATCTACTTGCTCACTAATGCTGCTTAATGAAAATCAAGCAGATCTACAAGGATAAACATTGCAATGATTATTACAGAATATTCTGACCCTGAGGAAATTATACGAAATGAGGTGAACAGCTAAAGCTTTAGTTTTACTCACCTAAGGACAGTCTTGTTTTTTTCTTATTTTGAGATGAGGAAATATTTTTAAAATCAGCTAGAAGGAATTCTCCCACCCAAACAATTGAGGCTCCCACTTAGGGTTTCTTGGTTTTTCCCATCTGTTGACTCTTGGCATCTCCCCTTCTGCTCCTGGTCCCCACCTGGCCCCATCTTGATTCTTCTCCTGCATGTCTGTCTCCATGGAGACAGACTGCTCAGAGGAAGGAACCAGGCACAGTAGCCAGAGGCATGCCTCACCGGACCCTCTGTGGGAGCAGCTTCCCTTTGATTGCAGTGCAGAAAGGCAAAGATATCCCTTCTTAAAGGAGCAAAATGTGTTTGGGACCTACATTCTGCCCCTGGTGGTTCTGCAGATGTAACTCGACAAAGACCTGAAAGGAGAGATGGGGCCCCATTTGTTTTCCATGTTTCAGTGTCAGGAGAGCTGCAAAGATTGTCAGGAAGACTCAAAGGGAAGGAGAGAGAGAGAGAGAGATAGAAGATAAGATTAAAAAAAAATGAAGGTTTTTCCAACAAACTGACACCAGCAGTCCAATTGTACAAGGGAAAGGTTGTTAACTAGATACCTGAGAAATATATGGCAACTCTGTATATATTTCCCCATAAAATACATAATTATTCTGAACAGAAAAGTACTAAAATCCATAAAGAATTTGTTTCTTAATGACTAGAGGAACTGGGCCATTAAAAATGCCACAAAAATGCTTATTTTATAGAGAAGGCACCCGGGTTTATAGGAAAGCATAAATTTGCCGACAGCCCATTGCTATGGAGGGTCTCACACTTTGAACATTTCAGCCTTTTTTTTGTTTCTACCCATAGCAGTAGTTCTCACACAAACACATCTGCAAAATTGTGTCATTAGATTTGTAGACTTATACATTAAATTTTTAGACCTAAACTTGCCTATGGAATAGATAATAGGGTTGAAATTTAAAGAAAAAAATAAGTAAATGTGATAGACATTGCACAAATGCCAATTCTTATTATTTCTGGGTGTCAAAAATCACTCTGATATTGGAGACACCAGAACTGAGAGCCAGATCCTTTTGTTTTCTAAACACACTTGTGCAGAAAGACATTATTAACTTCCTGGTGTGCGCTGTTATCTCTGGACACCTAGCTAAATCCAGGATTTGATTTTCACTCACTCTATCATACTGGCATTCACTCCAATTTGCAGTTATATCTTTTAGAATTACTGCTTTTAAATTGGACATTTTCCCTGCAGTTTAGATGTCTGCCTTCTAGATTAACAAAAAGAAGCATCTATGAAACAGTAATGAAAAAAAAAAAAGAAAAAAAAAGAAACAGTAATGAGTAACATGTATAATTTGTAGTATGGTTTACAGAGCCTCTCATGATATACCTGGTTTCATCTGGGTCTTACAGGAAGGCTGAGAGATGGGAATAGTTATTTATAATGACCGAGGTCCAGAGAGGTTAAGCAATTTGCCTAGGATCACACAGCTAGTAAGTGACAGATCTCAAATTCAGTTCTTTTCACTTCAGAGCCTGTGCAACCCTACATGCTCATTAACAGTTTCTTAATGCAAGAGTCACTCAAGTGTTAGATTGTAAATCACTAGGGGACCGAAATAGGATTCTATGGTTCCCTGGGAATGGTGCCTCAGTATATTTGCTGTGTGCTTTCCAGGACAGAGAGAATTCCAGCTGTACTCATCCACCACAAGACATAATAATTCCTATGAATTTTCTAGGAATGAAGATGAAAATCTCTTCAATTTCAGCACTGTTTCTTTGGTATTTATGCAGCCTGCCAAAAACAAGTAATCAGAAATAAGCCTCAGAATCTAGAAGATCTAACAAAGCTGTTTTTCTCTTTGTGTTGGTAGAAGGAGAGGGTGCGTTACTGAGGTAGTCCTGTTTGGGCAGGCTTATAGTCTCCAAAGGCTAGAATGTCACCCCAGCGTTTCCGTGTGAGTCTGTAAGTGATCTTGGGCTAGTCATTCCTATCTCTGTGCGTACGAGTGCTAGTAGTGAACAACGAGAAAGCCTGTCCAATCAGCTAGTGACTAATAGGGCTCATTTAGTCTCCCATTGTTAATAATTTAGAAAACATCAATCGAATATTAAGGCCTGCGTTAAAGAGTCTATAGTCCAGAATATTTGCCACCATATGAACTTATAAATCTTACCACTGACAGCTATATCCGAGATTTTCAAAAAGAGAAGCTGAAACACCAGGAAGTCATTAAAACCTGGCTGTTTAAAATCATCCAGCCAGCAACAAAGCTAGGAAACAGATCTAATATGTCCACCATGCCGATCTCTACCACTTGACTACCTTGTAAAAAATGATTGCATCAAAAAAATGATTGCATCATTTCAGGATGAAGAGTAATGCTGATTATTGTCTAATTTTGGCTTTCAGTGCTTCATTATCAAATGCACTTCCTGAGAGCTCTGTATTTCCTGGTGTAAGTGTGGTGCATGACGTACTTGTAACCAAGGGACTGGGCTCAGCCCAAGTACTTCTCCCTGACTAATAGGGAGCATGCCAAGTAAACAAGTACTTTACCGTGCTGTGCATAAGAAAAGGAATGCAAAGGTTAATTCACTGGCCCTAATATCTTTAATCCAATAATTCACAAACAAACAATGCCATTTGGATTTCAGTAACTGTAATAGTATAACAGTTGTTGTCTTTTATTAGTATGTAATTAACTCTGTAGTGTGTCAAGATGACAATTGCAATTTTGTGTTCATTCAGAGATGCACAGGCCTCAGTATTTTTTTTTAAGATTTTTTTTTATTCATAAGAGACACAGAGAAAAAGAGAGGCAAAGACACAGGCAGAGGGAGAAGCAGGCTCCATGCAGGAAGCCTGATATGGGACTCGATCCCAGGTCTCCAGGATCACACCCTGGGCTGAAGGCAGGCACTAGACCGCTGAGCCACCCAGGCTGCCCAGGCCTCAGTATTATAACCAGTTTGTGGTATCCTTTTAACACTTTGATGGCTAATGCCAACATCTGTGATCATGTTGACAGCGAGCAGTGCTGGGTGTATTTATTCCATTGTGCAAAGTATGCACAGTGCATACGTATGTATGTATTTGTGTTTGTATTCTTCAACTGGTTTCGAGTTCTGAGGCAAAGCTGGAGCGTGGGGTTTGGAGATGGCTACGGTGGGGTGCAGGGAGTGGAGCTAGACAGTCCATCAGGCCAGTACTCTCGATTCAGGACTCTATTCGCTGGCCTATATTTCAGCTGGCTGACATTCCAAAGATGATTTGAATCAATGTACCATGCTTCTTAGCCAAGGCCTGTCCCAAATGACCTGGTTACCTCTTTCCATGACAGCTTCTTGCTATTCTAGGGCTGTCCATTCCTGACTCACCAGAGCATTGCTGCTGCTACAACTTTCATCACTGTCATGGAACTGCTACGTCCATACTGACACCAGCTCCAGGCCACTCCCAGAACATGGAATGCCTTCCTTGCAGGGCTCATGTCTGAGCAGCCTCTAGCACACAGGGACCTCTCCCTCAAGTCTTCTTCTACTTCTGGCCTCTGAGCTCTCACAGGTTAGGGGTACCCTGCAAGATACCCTGGGGGATCTTGTTTCCTGTTGTATCTCTTCAGTGCAGGGCACAGGCCAAGCCTGCCACATGCTATACCTGTGATACATTTTATGCCATCCTTAAAGCTGAAAGCCTTTTAAGTCTGGCACAGACCATAGGTCCTAGTTAGGCTGAAAGGAGACACGTCTTCTCTCTCTCTCTCTCTCTCTCTCTCTCTCTCTCTCTTTAAAAGCCTCTCCTTTCTGTTGTAGAGGCTGCTTTCACTTTCCTTATTACCCCTGTAAGATGAGTTGCCTCTTCTTTGGGCCATGTAAATAGATGGTTAATTTCCAGTCTCTCTCTGAACCTTGGGCCACACATACTGTTCATAGGAGGCTAGAGAGTTGTTTTTATAAATGGTGGTCCCAGTGTTCACAACTGTGTAATATGCAGTTAGTAGTCCTAGAATAGAGTGAAAGTTATTAGCGATGAGGGCCTTAATTGAACTTGGGACTTTAACCTCATTAGCTTTGTGCTCGAAGCAAGAGGCAACTGCCTCATAGACCAATCTAAAGTTTGTCAAATTCTTGAAAACTTTGAGATCATTTGGTAAAAATGAGCAGAGATGGAAGCTTAGATTGTTTTCTGGGCAATAGATCTTGTTTCAAAGCCTTTTTTTCCCCTTAGTGCAGCTTGAGAACCACCTGACAGTAATTAAATTATTCTAACATCTCACTCCCACCTCCCACACACATTTTCCCCTTTTGTTTTGTTATTTGGTGGTGTGTGCAATTATCTTCTTTTAAGAAACAAGCACAGCCACCCACAGCTACACGTGCTAACTGTAAATCTGAACTTGTGGCTGTGGGAAGGAGGCATCCTTTTCCCATTTTCTCACAGGTTGTAAACTGGTTATTCACATTTTCTTTGATGAGAATTTTAAGCACCGAGTACCATCTTCATAAGCACATGCAGCAGATGGTTAGGAATATCGTGTGATAAGGAACACTGGCCAATTTCTTTAGCTATTTTCACCTCCTGAACACATTCCAAAGAAATGCAATGGCATATTTGAGGGTGTGTCTTTACAAGACCTTTTTCCTTAAACATGAATATAATTTGCTGATGTGTTCACTTTAAGATATATTCATTTGGGGGATGTCTCTGCCGTAAGTGATCTTGTAGCATTTTCATATAAAATTAGACTTCTGTTGAAAGCTCTCCTGGGTGTTGCTGCCTAGGAATTAACCCAGCTGTTCCTTCTCTTCATTCAGTCATATGATAAGACAGGAGGAAATGAAGCAAGATACTTAGATGACCCTTAATGACCTTCATGCACATTATTTGTATGATGAGATAATCCGCCTAGAGGAGGAAAGCAATTTCCAGGTCAGTCAACTTGCTCTGTGAACTGACTCCACCATTTACTAGCCTGGGGGCTCCACATCTTTCTGTAAAATGGGAATAACCAATACCACCTCCTTGGGTTGTTGGGAGGATAATAAGACATTAGGTAGGTAGAACTCCTCTTTTTTTTTTTTCCATAAAATTGTTTAATAAAAAGTAGCGAAGCTGCTGGAAAAATGATAAAGAAATATTCACACATGTCTTGCTGCTATGCCCAAGGGCTTTCTTCCTGAAGATATATCTCAAAGTTTCCCCTTTTAGGGAAAGTCCTCTGCTAGCCAGCAACCCAGCAACTGAAAACACTCCCTGGACTTTCCTTCCTAACATGCTCCTTTATTTCCAACAATTGCATCCAGAGAGCATGCAGAGTAATAAATTGACTCCAAAGTTGTAGTTTCAGGGATGATGAGAATAACAGAGCTCTGGGATCAAAAGAGAGCTCCTAGTGAAAGTGGTAATAATAGCTATAGCAGAAGTATATTTCCAGGGAAGCAGGGGGATAGACAAATGACAGGATGACATCATTCCCCATTTTGGATTATTTCAACTACTGGCAAATTCAACAATCAATGGGTAAAGACAGGGTGCTGTTTTACTATCATCACTATTTCCATTAATCAGCTATGTGTGCGTGTGTGTGAGTGTTTGTAAGATATTCGGGCCTCCTCATGTCATGATTTTTATTTATATCATTCAGCATAAAGGACTTTCAGAATTCTTTGTTTTGGTTTATCCATTTACATATATATGTGTATATGCACATATATAATGTATACAAATCTTAAAGGGACAGAGTATAATTTCTTGGAATGTGACTTAAATTCTTTGTATAGGGGTACCTGGGTGGCTCAGCGGTTAAAGGTCTGCCTTCGCCTCAGGTCATGATCCCAGGGTCCTGGGATCGAGTCCCATATCAGGCTTCCTGTAGGAAGCCTGCTTCTTTCTCTGACTGTGTCTCTGCCTCTCTGTCTCTCATGAATAAATAAACAAAAATCTTTAAAAAAAATTATTTGTATAGATATGTCCTTGGATATGCTCTGAATATCCAGATGACCTCTGGTAAATTCATTTTTAATTGTTTCATTTGTATAGACATTTCATCTCTCCAGTTCAATGGTTGTATATATAGATTTTTACATTTAAAATGTTTGGATCAATTTTCTTTAACTTTGGAAAAGTGGTAATAATTCATCCATTAAAACATCAATACTAGAAAGAGAGGATCAGTTGCTTAAAAAAAAGCAAGAGTGATTTAGAAGAGTAATAAACCAAATACTTTTTCTGATGTGGATAGTGATAAATAAGCTGATGCAAATACAAATTCAGAGTGGAAGGAAGTCATGGAGAAAGTTAAAAGTTTTTATTTCCTAGTGACAATTCTTTTTATTTTTATTTTTTTTTACTTATGATAGTCACAGAGAGAGAGAGGTAGAAACATAGGCAGAGGGAGAAGTAGGCTCCATGCACCAGGGAGCCCGATGTGGGATTTGATCCCAGGTCTCCAGGATCACACCCTGGGCCAAAGGCAGGCACTAAACCACTGCGCCACCCAGGGATCCCTCCTAGTGACAATTCTAATCTCACATGTGTGGAAACTAATTCTTCTTCTTCTTTTTTTTTTTTTTTTTTTGGTTTGTTCAATATAAGGTTCCTATTCCCTTCATCCCTGAACCATAAGGTATTTAAGAGGCCACTGTTAAAATGCAGATGGCTTTTGCATTATAAAGCCTAAGTTAATGCCTTGGATGACTTAAGGCAGGTAGAGAAAGACCTCTGTGGTCCCAGACTAGACGTTCTGAAGAATCTGAAGTGTGAGGCTGGTCTGTAATTCTAGAGCTGCAATGTCTAATGCAGTAGCCACTGGCTAGATGTGACTGTTGAAATTTAAAATTAATTAAGATTAAATTAAATTTAAAATTTTAATTGTACTAGTCCCATTTTCAGTGCTCACCAGACATTTTTGGCAAGTAGATATCATATTGGACCATGCAGACAGAGATGACTATGTTTATCACTTCAGGAAGTTCTGTTGGACAGCACTGCTCTAGGGACCGACATAAAGAGTCATAGAGCATGGTGGAGTGTGATTCAGGAAACCCTTTAAAAGGTAAAGATAGGAGAACATGTGTGGCTCAGTGGTTGAGCGACTGCCTTCAGCTCAGGTCATGATCCCGGTGTCCTGGGATTGAGTCTTGCATTGGGCTCCCTGCATGGAGCCTACTTCTCCTTCTGCCTGTGTCTCAGCCTCTCTCTCTGTGTCTCTCATGAATAAATAAATAAAATCTTAAAAAAAAAATAAAAGGTAAAGAGAGAGAAAATACAGTATTATTGGCTAATCCAGCTAAGGCCAAAGTTTTGGATGTTTATCAAGCAGAAGCAGTAAGAAGTCCTCCAGGTAGTCCAGGTGGGCAGGTAGCTATCACAACAAACAACCTGTGAGTATTGTGAGTATTGCAACCTATTCAGCAGGGTTCTGAGGCATGCTAGGTCCAGCTTTCAGAATGGCTGGAAGCTAACATTGCATGGCACCCCCACTGTCATCTCCAACCTTGTGATTCTGAAGCCACACTTGGTATCTAGCCTGAGGTAGGACTGTGCACCCAGAGGCCAAAGCTTGGATGGACATGTGGCAGATCACTGCTGGGAGAATTCACTGACAAAGCTATGAACAAAACCAAGAAACTGGATACAGGGGAAGCCTCTAGAGGGTGGGCTGGTCATCAGACTGGAATGCATAAATATGTGATGCAGAGAGGCTCATGACTTTGCTTACTCCCCAATTTTATCTAGTCTTGGTTCAGGATAAGACTGAAAGAAGATTGGATTACTCCATGATACCATCAAAGAATCTTTTTGATTAGACTACAGCTCTTTGGAACTTTTGGAGACATTCTACCCTCCCCATATGTTATCATTCATTCGCCCACTCCTTCACTCATTTAGCAAATACACATTGGGTGCCTATTTTGTGCCAGGGATAACTTATGCAGAAAACAGACAAGATTCCTGCCTCCTACTAGAGGGAAACAGGTAACACACTGAAGAAAGAATTGGTAGACTGTATAGTGTATCAACTGGTAATAACTGTGGTGGAAAAAAAGCAGGACAAGGAGAGTTGTGGTTTTTAGCAGTTGTAGAAGGCACACTGGTCTTGAAAGACGTCCATGAAGTGAGGTGTGTGCAGAGCCCTACAGCAGGCAAAGAGATAGTCTGTGTAGATACGTGAAGAATATGAGCTCTAACCTGAGGAAAGAGCTGGATGGTAGCATACTTAGTTTTATTCTGGGAACCACAGTGGCTGTGCAGCTGTGGTGGGTGTGAGGAGGACGTGATAGCAAAATATGAGTGAAGATCACATCTAATGTTAGTAGGCCAATGAGAACTTCACCCTCTGCCTTAAACGATTTTGGAAGGAAGCCTGTGGAGGATTTTGATCAGAGGAATGACATGACCTGATTTACATTTTAAAAAGAATCTGGATGTGGTTTGGGAATACAGTGCAAAGAAACAAGATGGGAACAGGGAGATCTGTGAGAGGTTAGCACAAAAATTCAGAGAGTGATGATAATGGCTTCGAACAGAGTGGCAATAATGAGTCAATATCTCTCAAACATTTTGGTCTCAGAGCCTGTTTATACTCACTCCTGAGAATTATTGAAGAAAGCAAAAAGTTTTTGTTGATGTGGATTACATCTATCAATATTTACCATATCAGAAATTAAAGCTGAGGGCTTTAAAAATACATTTATTGATGGAGCCTGGGTGGCTCAGTTGATTAAGCATCAGACTCTTGATTTTGGCTCAGGTCATGATCCTACCATCTGAGATTAAGCTCCGAATCAGGCTCTGCACTGAGTTTAGAACCTGCTTGAGATTCTCTCTTTCTCCCTTTGCCCTTCCCCTGCCTCATGCACTCATTCTCTCCCTCTCTTAAAAAATATATATGTCTATTGATTTATGTAAAAATGACAGTAATAGATCTATAGCATACCAATATTATTAAGAAAAATAAATGTATTTTCAAAAGAAAAAAAATTTGTGAGGTTATTGGCCTTGCCTTAGAATTTTGCAACTCTCTTTAGTGTTTGGCTTCATTAAAGGTAGCTGGAGTCTCATATTTGCTACTGCATTCAATCTATTTTGATATGTTGTTCTGATTGAAGTCTATGAAGAAAATGTATTTTTACAGAGCTATATACTTGGAAAATGGAAGTTTTCCATTAGTAGTGGATATTCTATGATATTCTACCAAAATTTATAAGTAATAGTTCTTCAAGGATAGCTGAAATATGCAATTTAATTTAATTTGAAATTATATCAGTGAAGTTTTTGTACTCTGTTACCTTAAAACCCATTGGTCTGTTTCTCACTGTGAATAAATCTTTACATATGCCTGATTGGAGAGCATCATGAAGTAGTCATTTGGAAAATACTGAATATTAAGTTATGCAGATTTTCCAAAAGTTGATGCACTTTTTTACTGCACAATATGAAAATCGTATTCACTAATAATATCACCAATCTTATCAAAAATTTTTTTAGGCAAGCATTGGGAAGATTTTAAGACCACAGTGGTAGATATAAGCTTTCAGAAATTCTAATTTCCCTCTGAAATCTTCAATTTTACCATTAGCACCAATTTCTGTGGTTTCTTTTCCTTGAAATGACAGGCCCACTTTGTTCATTTTTCAAGAAAATATCTACAAATAACCAATGTGAACGATAGTTTGTCTATCAGTTGATCTCTTATTTTTTTTAAGATTGATTGATTGATTGATTGATTTATGATAGAGAGAGAGAGACTGAGAGAGAGGCAGAGACACAGGAGGAGGGAGAAGCAGGCTCCATGCCGGGAGCCCAACGCAGGACTCGATCCCAGGACTCCAGGATCGCGCCCTGGGCCAAAGGCAAGTGCTAAACCACTGAGCCACCCAGGGATCCCCATCAGTTGATCTCTTAAATCAAAGTGGTGTTCCATGAAAAAAGTGGTTGGTTGAGTTTGTGACAAATAATTATACAAGTGTATTTCAGTGCTTGTATATAACAAAGTGCTTGATGTATATTTTCCATTTTGTCATTTAGCATTTATTCAAAGGTTGATACTTAATAAAATTAAAATTAAAAAATTGGTATTGTTTCTTTAAGGGCATTCTTACATGAAACTGACTCCCTTTCTTTCATTTCTTTCCTTTTCTCTGAGTGTGTGGCAGTGAGGAATTCAAAAGCACTAGTACCATATGGTGCCGCTGGTTTGATTTGTGTGAAGGCACCAACAGTTTTATCCACCATTGTCTTTGCATCATCATTGCAAGCATCAATGTGGAGAAAAAGCCAAACAATATTTGAGTGTTAGGAAAATTTTTCCCTTGAAATGATGGGCTTACTTTTTTGGGCTGTCCCTTTAGTGGACACATTGTGGACCCTATAAACATCTTGAGGACTCCCAGGAATTCATGGACCAAAATTTGAGAACCACTGCAGTAAAAGATGAGATACTGTCTGCTATTGAATACATCTTGAAGGATTTGAAGACGTGGGGCATAAAAAAAATACAGGAGACAAGGATGATTCCAAGGGTGATGGCCTGAACAACTGGTGTTATATTTGCTGAGATGGGGTAGAGTGGGAAGGCTTCTAGAGAATAGAGCAGGAAGTATTGGTAGAAAAGATTAAAAGTTAGGTATTGAATTTTCTGTGTTGGGAAACTTTGTGTTCCATTTTCATTTTAATGTTTTTTTTTTTTTTCATTTTGCAAGTTTAAAATAGGAGAGGATTTAAGCCTTATTCTGGTTTTTAAGCAGCTGCAGTATTTCTGATGACTTAATAGCCATCTTTTGTAAGTTTTGGAAGCCATCCGACTGTTCTTCATAGTTAAATGAGGCTTCTTAGTTCTCTTTTTAAGAACCTTTCTTTCATTTGGAAAACTCTTGGCTTAGGATTCTGTAGAGCAGTTGCTTTTAATGTAATTATTTGGGTCAAAGAGCCCTTTGAAAATCGGACAAAAGATATGAATCCTTAGTGTATTGTAGTACAATTTTGATGTTAACCATCCAGAGTTACTGTCAGACTCCACAGGGTTAAAGGCACCATCCCCACAAAGCTTCCTTCCTTCAGATGCCCTTTGCAAGCTCAGAGACCCCAGGCCACCCATACTTCTGACCAACCGGTTACAAATTTAGGGATTTTGATAATTCACTAGACTAAAACAACTTATAGAATTCAGAAAAGTGTTGTAATTACAAGCACAATTGTATTATAGAGGATACAAATGAGGATACAATTGAGGACCAGCCCAATGAAAGGACTCCTAGGGCAGTATCTGAGAGAATTTCAGACACAGGTTTTGATTGTCTTCTTCCTACAGAGTCAAAGTACATCACCTCCTCCACATCGATGCATCAATATATTCTACAACCAGGAAACTAACCTATGGTTTAGTGTCCAGAGGGTTTTTTTGATATTTCATTACATGAGCATGATTGATTGAATAATTGGCCATAGGGCTGAACTCTATAGCCCTCTTCCTACCCCAGAAGTTGGGCTGGGTCCAAGCCCACAGCCTTCAATCACATGGCTGTCTTTTTTCTGGTAAGAACCTCCATCCTGAGTCATCACATTAGTAGAAACTCAAGTGTGATCTAACAGGCTCATGAATAATAAAGACATTCTTATCACTCAGGACTTTCTGAGTTTTAAAAGCTACGTGTTAGGAACCCAATGCAAAGCAAGACAAATTCCTTATTATCTTTTACTCCAAATTTTGTTTAAAATGTCAAGGGTTAATGGATATCTAGAAAACCCCAGGAGAAAAGCCCCTGGTCATGAAGTCAAAGACAAACTTTTCAAATGCAGAATTGAGACCAGTATCCAATTCACTCTTAAACATAAAAGAACATGTAAAAATTTCCAAGCTCATGGTCCAAAGACAGCATTCAGAGAGTCATTTGAATGTTTTCATTAATCCAACCAAGGATAATTTTGTAACATTATTAGTTTTTATGCTGTGATATGTAGTTTAATAAGAAGCAGTAATTTGTAGGACAAAGTTGTTAGCGGAGGCTTTTAGGAATTCTGATTGATCCAAATGTTAAGGGTTACAGAGTTTCTGAACACACAGCTTAAAGTCAGGGTTTTTAAGCAGGATACAATGCTGAGTTTAACTACTCCATGTGAGCAGACCCTCCTTCACACAAGGCACTTAGTACATTTTCACTGATTTATTGCAGGAGGAATTTTTGGTAAATGAAGTGGAGACTATTCTTTCCACTAGCCTGTAGCTGGTGACTGGTCATGTGCATTACAGAAGGGGTTGCACCTGACTTGAGAGGACCTTTTCTTGAGGCGATTTGTACTTGAGGACATGAGTAGCTATTGTACTCCTTAACCTCATGGGTCTGGTGGCACATTTTTGAAAAAGCTCTAGTGTTAATTTAGCTGGACTAGCAAAATTCCAGGCAATCTAATTACATTCCTCCTAACTTAAATTCCATTAATTTTCATAAACTCCTATGAGGTAGGCATTTTTAATACTTTACTATTTTTTAAATTTTATATCTTAGAAAACAGACACACTACATGGTGAAGTGAAGCAGAGAGTGAAGATTATTATCTTGGTCAGATAATTGATGTAAAGTTGTTTTAATTTTGCTTGAATTACACAGATAATGAGCTTACTTCTTAATTTTTTTCCTCACTCAAGAAATAAATTCTTTCTGTCTAGAAGTGTAAGATAGATTCTTTAAAAATGTGAGGAAAAAAATCTCACGGATACTACTCTATTGAGGTAAGAATGGTAGGGTTCAATTAAAGAGAAGGTACTTTTTTGATTGTTTCATGCAGTAAGTGCTTCGTTAGCTTAATGTAGTCTCATTAGAAAGTCTTATGGAAGTGAACATAGCTCTCCATATCTTCTCTATCAACCAGGATTTTAATGATTCTCCACAACTTAAATAAATAGAGTAGTCCTTTGAGGGGAATTTATCGTCTTATGAGAAATAAAATCATGTATATCCACAGAATATGTGATTATTTTTCTCTCCTTTTCCTGATTTTTAGAAAGATTGTGTGTGTGTGTATGTGTGTGTGTAAGACAAGGCACCTCTGATAATGGTAACTTCCATCTCCCTTGCATCATTCCCTTCTCATCTGGTAGGGTCCCTGCCCTTTTAACCCAAGACTGTATACCCTACTGATGTGGAACTCATACTTGGGGATCATAAAACTTAGTTGCTACAGGATCTTTTTTTGTAGCAACTATATATTGGCTGTATTGTTTAGAGGGTGCTGATGCATATCCTCATGATGTCTCCGACATGATGAGCTTATTTGATCAGACCAGTAAGTTTATGTGCCAATGCATGAGTGGACTCACGTTTATTCAGTACAAAAATGAAATGTGCATCATTTGTTTTTTTTCATGGATAAGCATTGATTTAGACTTTTTTTTTTCTATTTTTCACTTGTTTATCCTAATGATGTTTCTGACTTTCTTGGCATTCTGTATAACTAAAGATTATAATAGTAGAACAGTGATAATTTAACTAATGTGAAGTTGTGAGCCTGGTGGTGGCAGGTAGCCTGCTGCTCCTGCCAGAAGAGTCCATGAAATGGGAATATTATTTTAGGGGAATGTCTTTTCTCTTTTCATGACCCAAATAAGCATAGAGATATGGAAGAGTTACTTTAAAATCCTTTAAGATAAATATTTAGTAACTATTTTGGCCATTTATTTTTTATTTATATTTATTATTTTTTAAAGATTTTATTTATTTATTCATGAGAGACACAAAGAGAGAGGGAGGCAGAGACACAGGCAGAGGGAGAAGCAGGCTCCATGCAGAGAGACACAGGCAGAGAGAGAAGCAGGCTCCAGGCAGGGAGCCTGACGTGGGACTCGATCCCGGGTTTCCAGGATCACGCCCTGGGCTGAAGGCGGCGCTAAACCGTTCAGCCACCGGGGCTGCCTGCCATTTATTTTTTAAACAAAAAGGGACCACTTTGCTGAAGATCATTTAGGGACTCTCCCTCCCTCTTGGAGTTCCTTATATTTTACTGCAAGTAAATTCTGAGCTTTTGAGGGCAGGGATATAACATTTTTAATTCCTATAATTCTCTTAACTTAGATATAATTTAATACTTAGAGATTCTTAGCTGATGAAATTGTTAACTCTTGAAAACAGAGCTTTAGGACCAAATGAGATGAATGACTGATAGTGAAAGTTTAGTTTTCATAAGAGAAAAAAAAAAAAACTTGTCAAGAAATTCTACTCCATACTTTTAAGTCACACTGCTCTGATCATCCTTGAATTAAATACTTGGCTCTAAAATCTTGGGCATGCAAGGAAATCTAATGTTCAGATTTTTCCAATCTCTTGAAGACTCACATTATCAAAAGCAATAATGGCATTGGATGCAAATTTGATTTTTTAAAAAATCAAGCAGAGAAGTTATCATTTAAATCTTGTCCTTTTAAAAATTGAATTTGAGGGGTGCCTGGGTGGCTCAGTCAGTTAAAGTGTCCACTTCTTGGTTTCTGCTCAGGTCATGATCTCATGGGTTGTGAGATCGAGCCTCACATTAGGTTCTGTGCTCATCAGAGAGTCTGCTTGAAAAAGAAAAAAAAAGAGAGAGAGAGTCTGCTTGAAGACCCTCTCCTTTTGCCCCATCTCTCTGTGTCTCTCAAATAAATAAATAAATCTTAAAAAAAAAGTAAAAATGGGATTTGAGAGCCTTTTTGTGCATGTGGCAGGCAGCCTCTAAGATAGGCACTAGTGGTTCTTAACTCCTAATATTCATGACTTTGGGTGGTCATTTCCCCTTGAATATGGGCTAAACTTATTGATTCATATTCATCCCACATTTCTGGGATGGGATGACACTTCTGAGAGTAGTTTATAAAAACAACTGTTTATGTCTTCGGTGTTGTCTCTAGCTATTTCTTCTATCACTTGCTCTGAGGATGCCAGCTGGTTACCATACTGTGAGACATCCCTCTGAAACTTAAGATAACAGCATCTCTGGTCAACACCTCGATTGCAGCCTCATGAAAGGTAACTTATGCATTTAAACAACTCTTAGATCCAGATTCACAGAAACTATGAGATAATAAATGTTTATTGTTTTTAGCTGCTAAATTTTGAAGTAACTCGTTACACAGCAATAAATAATTAATAGATATTAAGCCCAGCAGTTGAAAGAGAACAGATAAGCAAAGCTCATGAATCCATCTTTCACTTGGTTTGTCCTCACCTGAGCACCTGTAATAGTTATATTGACTACTGAGTTACATTGAGTTCATTCATTTATTCATTCATGAAACATTTATTAAGCAGTCTTCTGAGTCAAGCACTTCTAAAAACCCCGGGGATATAACAGGGAATAAAACAGAGAGGAATTCCTGCCCCCATGGAATTTATTTTCTAATTGGGAGATAAAGACAACAGAAAAACACATTCTGTCTGTTGCTACAATAATGCTGAATGATAGTCACCCTAAAGCCTAATAGCTTAAAACTACCATTATTTATTATTACTTCTCATGCACCTAAGAGCTGTCAGAGTTGAGCTTGGCTGTTTTCATCTGGGCTTGCTCATTTGTACAGCTCTGATCTGTGCCAAGTCTGTATTCATGGTGAAAGCAGAAGAGAAAAGCCAAGTGCATTATGCCTCTTGAAGACTTGAAACTTCCTCATTGTCATTTTCTTTGCATTTTATGGGCCAAAGCAATAATTAGGGTTTTTGGTACAATCAATACAGTACACTAAATAAGTAAAATACATAGTGTATCAGATAATGTTATGTGGAAACACAAGGCAGAGAATGAGGTAGGGAGTGAAGGTGAGTGATATTTGGGAAACCTCTGAAGAAGAAAAGGAAGCAAGCTATAAGATGTTCAGGTAGAGCAAGTCAAAGGACCTGAAGTTGAAATGTGGCGGGCATATCTGAGTAGCAGAAAGAAGCCCAGCATGATTAGAGTGTGATAATGCCCTGAAAACCATTGTAAGAATTCTCACTTCTATGAGGAAGCTATTGGCTATACTTGAACAAAGGAATGCCACAAGGAGCTGGGGGGCTGAGTTAAGAATAGAGGATAGGAAGGGCAAGGGAAGAAGGAAGAGCAGTTGGAAAAGTATTGTAATAATCCAGAGGACAGATGATGGTGTTTGACTAGAGTGGGAACAATGGAGGTGGTGAGAAAACAGTGAGATTCTGAATATATTTGGATCATAGAACTCATGACTTAGTCACTCAGTCACTCTTGTATTTGTTTAGAAATAGAACATAATATGTGTAAAAATAAGGCAGTTGATTATTTTTTCCCAAATATGAAGATCCCAAGTATTCTAAACAAAACATTTTTTGGTACATTTTGAGCTGTAAGTATACTTAGATCTATATTTTAAGATTTCATTTGTCTCCTAAACATGACATATTTCTTTAAATTTGTTAATATACATGTTCATCTCACATAGCAAATTCAAAGTAACTTAATGTGTGTCACCTGTTTGAAAAACAAAAAGATTGCTTTTATGTATATAATAGTGAAGATTTAAAAATAACTATTAAAATACTACCCTTAAATATCTATTAATTTCTTAAAATTAGCTCTAATTTTTATAGCTTTTTGGACTTATGGTCCACAATGAACTGTACATATTTAAATTATGCAATTTGATGAATTTTTATGTGTATCTATATCTATCTGTGAAACTATAATCACAATCAGGATAAAATCATATCCATCTTCCTCAAAAGTTTCCTTGCACTTTTTTGTAAATCCCCCTTCCTCCTCTTCCCTGTCTTCCCTCAATCAACCTCTAATCTGTTTAACATGACTAGAAATAAGTTTGATTTTTCTAGGATTTTATATAAATGGAATCATATGGTATGTACTCTCTTTTGTCTGACTTTTTATGTACAGCATAATTATTTTGAGATTCATTTATGTCATCTTCGTATATGCAGTTAATTCATTTTGTTCCTGAGTAGGAAGTATATCATTGTATCAACATTTGTTTATTCATTGCCCTGTTGATAGACATTGGGGTTATTTCCAGTTTGGGGCTATTGCAAATAAACCTTTTGTGAATTTTTGGATACAAGTGTTTATATGGATTTATGCTTCCATTTTTCTTTTGTAAATACCTATGTATGGGATGGCTGGATCATGGGTTAGGAATATATTTAAGTAATTAAGAAACTACCAAACTGTTTTCCAAAGTGATTTTAGCATTTTACACCCTACAAACAGTGTATGAAAGTTTTAGTTCCTCAGTGTCCTTTCTGACGTATGTATCATCTACTTTTCATTTAGGGTGGTTTTATTGTAGTTTTAATTTGCATATCCCTAAAGACTAATGGTGTTGAACATATTTTTTTAAGGTATTTGGATTTTATTATTAAAGTTTTTTAAAAAAATCTTTCACGTACTTATTTGCCATCCATACATCTCTTTTGGAGAAGTGTACACATTTTTAGCCCATTTTAAATTGGGTTTTGTTTACTTATTGAGTTTTGAGAGTTTTAAATATATATTCTGGATACAAGTCCTTTTCAGTTATATGAATTTCCAAATAGTTTTTCCAAGACAAGTGGTTTGTCTTTATTCTCTTAGTAGTGCATTTGAAGAGCATACATTATAAATTTTGATAAAATCCAATATATCATCTTTTTCTTTCATAAATCATGGTTATGGTGTCAAATCTAAGAAATCTTTGCCAAATCCAAAGTAAGCAAAGATTTTCTCCTGTGTTTGTTTTTCTGGAAGTTGATAGTTTTCTGTTTTACTTTTAGGTCTGTGATTCATTAATGATGACAATGGATATTCTCATTTTAATCCTGATTTTAGGAGGAAAGCATTCAATTTTTTACAATAAAATGTAATGTTAAGTAGGTTTTTTATAGCCATCTTCTACCAAGTTGAAGAAATTCACTTCTATTACTTGTTTGCTGAGAATCTTGTTGTTATGATAGATGTTGGGTTGGAAAAATGATTCTATAGATTATATGGTTTTATTTTTTTAATGTTATTATGGTGACTTACATGATTGATATTCAAAAGCTAATTACTTGGTTTTGATTGTTAATACATTGTTGGATTCAATTTCTAACTTTTTTTTTCAATTTTTGCAACTTCATGAGAAATATTGGTCTGTAGTTTATTTTTCTTTTAATATTTTGCCCAATTTTGGTGTTAGAATATTAGTCTTCTAGATTGAGAGTTATTCTCTCTTCTCTAATTTTCTGGAAAAGTTTATGTGTACTTTGTATTATTTCTCCTCTAAATGTTTGGTAAAAGTCATCACTGAAGTTGTCTAGGCCTGAAGTCTCTTAGTGAGAAGGTTTTAACCTACAAATTCAATTTGTTAAAAAGACATAAGCAGCTTTAGAATTTAAGGAACTAGAAAACAAAGAATAACTAAGCCCAAACCTAGAATAATAAAGGAAATAATAAAGAATAAACAGTGAATAACAAAATAGGGACTAGTAAAACAATAGAGAAACAATGAAAACTTAAGTTGGTTCTTTGAAATGGTCAACAAAATTTACAAACCTTTAGCTGGATAGCCTATGAAAACAAGAGAGGGCAGCCCCAGTGGCGGGCAGCGGCTTAGCGCTGCCTGCAGCCCGGGGTGTGATCCTGGAGACCAGGGATTGAGTCCCCAGTCGAGCTCCCTGCATGGAGCCCGCTTCTTCCTCTGCCTGTCTCTGCCTCTCTCTGTGTCTCTCATAAATAAATAAACAAATAAATAAATAAATAAATAAATAAATCTTAAAAAAAAGAAAACAAGAGAAAAGTCTCAAATTACTAAAATCAGAAATGAAAGTATTACTACTGATTCTGCAAAAATAAAAAGGATTGTAAGAAAGTACTATGAAATAAATTGGATAACTTAGATGATATAGACAAATTTGTAGAAACACAAAACCTAATAGTAACACAAAACCAAATAGTAAACCATGTAGAAATAGAAACTCTGAATAGACCAGTAAGTGGTAAGATCTTCCAACAGAGAAGAGGCTTTAAACTAATGGCTCACTAATGAATTCTATGAAATATTTGAAGAAGAACTAATACCAACCCTTCTCAAACTTCCAAAAATGAAAAGAAAGAAGCATTTCTTAAGTCATTCTATGAGGCCAGCATTACCCTGGAAATTGACCAAAGTCATACAAAGATGCTATAAGAAAACTACAGACCAATATACTTTATAAATATTGATGAAAAACCTTTCAATGAAATGCTAATGAGCTTAATTCAGCAGTACATTAAAAGGCTTATACACCATAATTAAGTAGGATTTATTCCTAAAATGCTATTATTCAAAACTTTCTTTCATAATAAAAACCCTCAACAAACTAGGAATAGAAGAAAATTACCTCAACATAATAAAAGTAGTATTTAACTAACTCACAATAAACATCATATTGCAATGGTTAAAGACTGAAGGATTTTCCCCTAAGCTCAGGAATAATGCAAGGATACTCACTTTCACCAACTCTGCTTAACATAGTACTAGAAGTTCTAGTCAGAACAATTGGGCATGAAAAAGAAATAAAAGCAATCCAAATTGGAAAGGAAGTAAAATGATCTCTATTCATTAATAATATAATCTTATACATAGAAAACCTTAAAAATTACACAAAACTTGCTGGAACTAATAAATGAATTAGGCAAAGTAGCAGGATAGAAAGTCAACACACAAAAGTTAGTTGCATTTTTTATACCGACAATAAACAATCTGAAAAGAAATTACAAAAACAATTTCATTTATAATAGCATTAAAAAGAATAGAATATTAAGAATTAACCAAGGAGAGGAAAGGCATACAATGAAAACTGAAAAATATTTCTGAGAGAAATTAAAGAACGCACAAATAAATGGAAACATATTCCATGCTCATCGATAGAAAGACTTAATATTGTTAAGATTTTTTTTGTTGTTAAAATGTTAATACTACCCCAAAACAATGTACAGATTCAATGAAATTACTATCAAAATTGTAATGACAATTTTTGCAGATATGCAAAAACCCATTCTAAAATTCATAAAATTTTTCAAGAGGACTCTGAATAACCAAAGCGATTTAGACAAAAAAAAAAAAAAAAAAAAAAAGAACTAAACTGGAAGACTCACATTCCCTGATTTAAAAATTTACTACAAAGCTACAGTGATCAAAACTGTAATACTGGCATAAAAACAGACAAATTAAACCAGTGGAATGTAATAGAGTCCAGAAATAAGCCCTTGCATATATAGCCAAATGGTTTTTGACAGGGGTGTCAAGACCATTCAATGGAGTAAGGAACCTCTTTTCAACAAATGGTTCTGGGAAAACTGGATACCCATATGCCAATAAATAAATAAATAAATAAATAAATAAATAAATAAATAAATGTTGGGCTCTTATCTAATACCACATAAAAATTAGTTTAAAATGGATCAAAAACTCAAATGTAGGACCTAAAACTATAAAAACTCTTACAAGAAAATAAATAAGGCAAGAATTTTATGGATTTCAAGATTTCAAGGCTTTGGGAATGATTTTTGGGGTGTAACACCAAAAGTGTAGGTAATAAAAGAAACAAATACACAAATTGGACCTCATGAAAACTAAAAAATCCTGTCCATCAAAATCAACAGAGTAAAAAGGTAATCTACATAAATGGGGAAAATATTTGCAAACCATATATCTAATGCAGGATTAATATCTAGAATGTATACAAAACTCCTAAACTCATCAACAAAGAAACAAACAACCTAAATGAAAAACAAGCAAAGCACTTGGATAGATATTTCTCCAAAGCAGATATATGTAAATGGCCAATAAGCATGTGAAAAGGTACTCAACATTACTAATAATTGGGGAAATGCAAATTAAAACTACAATGAAATATACTTCTCACTCAGTATGGCTAACTATCAGAAAACCCTCAGAAAATAACAAGTATTGACAATGATTTGGAGAAGGAATATTTGTGCACTATCGATGAGAATTAGAAAAGGTACAGCCACTAGATAACAGTGCTGTGTTTCTTCAAAATGTTAAAAATAGAATTAACATATGATCCAGTAATTCCACTTTAGGTATATACCCCAAATAATCAAATTTGGGGTTTCAAGGAGATATTGTATGTCCATATTTGTAGAAGCGTTATTCACAATAGGTAAAATGTGGAAGCAACCCAAGTGTCTAGTGATGGATAAATGGATAAGCAAAATGTGGTATATATATATAAATAAAATATTATAAGTATATCTAATACTACTGAACTGTTCTCTTAAAAATGGTTAATATGGTAAATTTTATGTGTATTCTACTATAACAAAGAAATTAGAAAAAGAAGACAGGACTATTCAGGTTATCTATTCTTAAGTGAGCTTCGATATTCTGTGTCTTTCAAAGACATGGTCTTTTTTTTTAAAGATTTTATTTATTCATGAGAGACATGGAGAGAGAGAAAAAGAGAGAAAGAGAGGCAGAGACACAGGCAGAGGGAGAAGAAGGCTCCATGCAAGGGAGCCTGATGTGGCACTTGATCCCGGGACTCTAGGATCACGCCCTGGGCCGAAGGCAGGCACTAAACCTCTGAGCCACCCAGGGATCCCCAAGACTTTGTCTTTAATTCAAATTGTTGTTATAATATTTCCTTATTTTAACATCTGTGAAATCAGTAGTGATGTCAGTTCTCATATTCTTGACAATGGTAATTTGTGTCTTTACACTTCTTCTTCTAATCAGTCTAGCTGGAGATTTATTATTTTTATTGGTCTAAAAAACCAGAATCTTTTTCTGTTTTATTTCATTGATTACCACTTTGATTTTTATTTCAATTCCTCTGCTTACTTTGAGCATCTTTTATTCCTCTAGTTTCTTAAGGTAGAAGTTGAAATCATTGACTTAAGATCGTTCTAAATTTCTAATGTAGTTTTCAGGCTATTCACTTTTCTTTTAGTAGCAACCCACAAATTCTGATATGCTGTATTTTCCTTTCCATTCAGTTCAAAATACTTTCAGTTTTCCTTTTTGATTTCTTCTTGATCAATTGGTTATTTAGAGATGTGTTGTTTCCAAACATCTGGAATATTCTAGATCTATTTCTATTATTGATTTCTAATTTTATTTCATTTTAGGTAGGGGATATACTTTCTATTACTTGTGTACTTATGACTCTACTGAGAATTATTTATTTTAATACTTAGAATATTATCTATTTTGACAAAATTTCCATGTGCTCTTGAATGTGTATCCTATTGTTTTTGAATGGTGTATTCTAAATATGACAATTAGGTCATTTGGTTGATATAATTTTCTTTTGCCTTGTTCTTAGTTATTGACAGGGGTATTGAAATATTTGACTATAATTGTGAATTTGTCCATTTCTCCTTGCATTTCAATTAGTTACACTATCCACCAAGGCTATCACTGAAATTAGAAGGAGAAATAATAAAATTTCTGAGACAAGAAAAAGTTAAAGGAACTTATCACTACTAAGCCAGCCTTATAAGAAACATTAAAAGGAATTCTTTGAGTGGAAAGAAAAGGTCCTGATCAGGAGTAAGAAAATTAGGAAAGGAAAATTTTCACAGGTACATACAACAAACATAATAAAATAGATTAGAGGATCCCTGGATGGCTCAGCAGTCTGGTGCCTGCCTTTGGCCCAGGGTGTGATCCTGGAGTCCTGGGATCGAGTCCCACATCAGGCTCCCTGCATGGAGCCTGCTCCTTCCTCTGCCTGTGTCTCTGCCTCTCTTTCTCTCTCTCTCTGTTTCTCATGAATAAATAAATACGATCTTTAAAAATAATAATAATAATAATAATAAAATAGGTTAATCACTTATAAAATGAATATGCAGGTTAAAGCACAGAAGCAGAAAATCAATTATGTCTATAAAAATCAGTCAAAGGATTCACAAAACATAAGGATGTAAGGTGTGAGATCATATACATAAAATGTGGAAGGCAAAAATTTAGTATTTTTTAATGGGTTTAAACTTAAGCAACCAATATCCTAATATAGGCTGAAACATTATATACAAACCTAATGGTAGCTACAAATAAAAAACCTGTAATAGATGTGCCAAAATAAAGAAAAAGGAATCCAAGCATATCACTAAACAAAGCTATCAAATCACAAGGGAAGAGAGCAAAAGAAGAAAGGAACAGAGAATAACTACAAAATCAACTGTAAAGCAATTAACAACATGGCAATAAGTGCATGCCTATCAATAATTACTTTGCATGTAAATGGGCTAAATACTCTAGTTGAAAGACATAGGATAACTTAATGGATAAAAAAAGAAAGACTCATTTATATGCTGTCTACAAAATACTCATTTGAGACCTAAGGACACATGCAGATTGGAAGTGAAAGGATGGATAAACATTTATCATGCAAATGGAAGCAAAAAAAAAAATTAGGGTAGTAATACTTATATCAGACAAAATAGATTTTAAAACAAAGACTGTAATAGGAGACAAAGAATAACACTACATATTTATAAAGGGAACCATCCACCAAGATCTAACAATTGTAAATATTTATGCACCCTTTATGGGAGCATGTACAAAATACATAAAGCAACTATTAATAGACATCAAGGAAGAAATTAAAAGTAATACAATAATAGTAGGGAACTTTAACACCCAATGGACAGATTATCCAGACAGAAAATCAACAAGGAAACAGTGCCTTTGGATGACACATTGCACTAGATGGATCTAACAGATATATTCAGAACATTCCATCCTAAAATGCAGAATATGCATTTTTTTCAAAAGCATGTGGAACATTCTCCAGAATCAACCATGTTAAGTCACAAAACAGGTCTCAATAAATTAAAAATCATACCATGCATTTTTTTCTGACCACAATGATATGAAACTAGAAATAACGAGAAAAAATCTAGAAAGAACACAAATATATGAAGTTTAAATATAATGCTATTAAACAATGAATGGATCAACAAGAAATCAAAAAGGGAATTTAAAAATGCATAGAGACAAATGAAAATATGACAGTCCAACATCTTTGGGATGCAGTAAAAACTGTTCTAAGAAGGAAAATTATGGCAATACAGACCTACATCAACAAGCAGAAAAATATCTCAAACAATGTGACCTTACAACTAAGGAAGCAAGGCAAAGAACAAACAAAGCACAAAGGTAATAGAAGAAAGGAGATAATAAAGATTAGAGCAGAATAAATGAAATAGAATAGATCAATGAAACCAGGAGCTTCTTCTTTGGAAAGATCAACAAAATTGATAAAACGTTAGCCAGATTCACACACTCAGAAAAGGACTCAAATAAAAATCAGAAATGGAAGAGAAGAAATGACAACCAACACCACTGAGATACAAAGGATTATAAGAGAATACTATGAAAAATCATATGCCAACAACCTAGAAGAAATAGATACATTCCTAGAAACATATAACCTCCCAAAACTGAATGAGGAGGAAATAGAAAATTGAAACAGACCAATTACTATCAATGAAATTGAATCCATAATCAAAAAACTCCAAACAAACAAAAGACCAGGACCAGAGGGCTTCACAGGTATTCTATCACATATTTAGAGTCTATACTTCTTCTCAAACTATTCCAAAAAATAGAAGAGGAAAGAAATCTTCCAAATGTATTCTCTGAAGCCACTATTGCTCTGATACCAAAACCATATAAGGACACTATAAAAAAAAGAGAACTATAGGCCAATATCTCTGATAAATATAGATGCAAAATTCCTCAACAAAATATTAGCAAACCAAATCCAATAATACATTAAAAAATCATTCACCATAACCAAGTAGGATTTATTCCAATGATACAAGTGTGGTTCAGTATTTGCAAATTTATTAATGTGATACATCACATTAACAAGAGATAATTTAAAAAAACCCTATATGATCATCTCAATACATGCAGAAAAAGCATTTGACCAAGTAAAACATCCATTCCTGATAAAAACCCTCAACAAAGTAGGTTTATTTTTTTTTTTTAATTTATTTTTTATTGGTGTTCAATCTTACAAAGTAGGTTTAGAAGGAATATACCTCAACATGATAAAGACCATATATAAAAAACCCACAGCTGACATCATATTCAATGGTGAAAAACTGAGAGTTTTTTCTCTAAGATTAGGAATAAGATGAGGTTATCCACTCTCACCACTTTTATTCACAGAGTACTGTAAGTCCTAGCCACATCAATCAGACGAAAAAAGACATAAATGCATCCAAATTGGTAAAGAAGTAAAACATACGATTTGCAGATGACATGGTACTATATATAGGAAACTCTAAAGATTCCACCAAAAAACTATGAGAACTGATAAATGAATTCAGTAAAGTCACAGGACACAAAATCAATATGCAGAAGTCCATATTTTATACATTAATCATGAAATAGCAGAAAGAAAAATTAAGAAAATAATCCCATTTTCAAATGGACCAAAAAAATAGCCTTGGAATAAACTTAATTGAGGAGGTAGAAGACCAGTACTCTGAAAATTATAAAGTATTGATGAAAGAAATTGAAGATGCCACATTTTCAATGCTCATGGATTATTGCTAAAATGTCCCTACTACCCAAAGCAATATGTAGGTTTAATGCAATCCCTATCAAAATACCAACATTTTTCACAGAACTAGAACAAATAATCCTAAAATTTGTATGGAACCACAAAAGACTCAAATAGTCAAAACAATCTTGAAAAAGAACAAAACTAGGTATTACAATTCCAGATTTGAAGATATACTACAAAGCTGTATTTATGTATGTATTTGTAAATGTGATAGAAGTCTTGGGGGTGTGGGAGTACAGCTGCTACTCTTAGCCAGGTCTGCAGTCCCGACTTAAGCCCCTTCTCGCTGTAGCAAATAAGCTCTTTCCCACTTCTGCCTTCAGGCCTTCTGTAGAGCCTCCTAGCCAGCGGGCAGCTGGGAGCACTGTCTGGAAGGGCTGGTTTAAGGCAGTTTGGGTACTGGGGTCAGGTACCAATGAAGAATCATGACTTATCTTACTCCTTTGTAAGCCATTATTTGAGTTTCCTTCCCTGTGTAATTACTTTAAGCCCTCTCGAGGAAAAAAAAATCATAACAATATGGTACTGGCACCAAAAAAGAAACATAGATCAACATAGATCTACATAGATACATAGATCAACAACAGAATAGAGAACCCAGAAATAAAGCTATGTTTATATGGTCAATTAATCTATGACAAAGGAGGCAAGAATATATAATGGGAAAAAGACAGTCTCTTCAAAAAATGGTGTTGGTGGTGGGAAAACTGGACAGCTACACACCAAAGAATGAAAACGGACACTTTCTTACAGCACGCACAAAAATGGATTGAAGACCTAAATGCGAGATCTGAAACTAGAAAATATAGTTAGTGATTTCTTTGAATTTAGCCATAGAAACATTTCTAGACTGTCTCCTGTAACAAGGGAAGCAAAAGCAAAATTAAACTATTAGGTCTATACCAAAATAAAAAAGCTTTTGCACTGTGAAGAAAACCATTGACAAAACAAAAAGACTTAATAGGAGATGAAAGTACACAGTATATATCTGATAAGGGGATATTTATATATCCAAAATACATTAATACCTTATGCAATCAACATTAAAAAAATCCCTAAATGATCCAATGAAAAATGAGCAGAGGATTTGAGTAGACATTTTTCCAAAGAAGATGTACAGATGGCCAAAAGACGTATGAAAAAATGCTCAACCTCATTCATCATCAGGGAAATGCAAGTCATGAAACCATGATGAGATACCAGCTCTGAGATAACACCTGTCAGAATGCCTAAAATTAAAACACACACACACACACACACACACACACACACACACACATACACAAGGAGTAATAAGTGTTGGTGAGGATATAGAGAAAAAGGAATCCTTGTACATTCTTGTTGGAAGTGTAAATTTATACAGCCACTGTGGAAAATAGTATAGAGGTTCCTCAAAAAATTAAAAAATAGAATTACCATGAAATATCTAGTAATTCCACTGCTGGATATTTACCAAACAAAATGAAAACACTAGTTCAAAAAGATATATGCATCTCTATGTTTATTGCAACATTACTTACAATTGGCAAAATATGGAAGCAACACAAGTGTCCATCTGTAGTTGAATAATAAAGATGTGGTATGTGATGTGTATACACACACACACACACACACAGAGAACTACTACTTAGCCATGAAAAAGGAATGAAATCTTGCAACATAGATGGGTCTAGAAGGTATAACTAAGTGAAATAAGTCAGAAAATACAAATACCAAATTATTTCACTTGTATGTGGAGTAAAAGAAACAAAATAAATGAACAAAGAAAAAAAGGAAAGCAAACAAACAAACAAACAAGCAAAAAAAAAAAAAAAAAAAAACCCACCAAACTCTTAAATGTGAGAATAGATTGGTGGTTGCCAGTGGGGTGGTGGGTGCAGAGGTGAGTGAAATAGGTGAAGGGGCTTAAGAGTACACTTACCATTCTGAGCATTGAGTAATGTATCACATACATTATAAGCTTATCACATCATATTATAAGCCTGAAACTAATATAATACTATACCTACAGTATTATACTGGAATTAATTAATTAATTAAAAATTAATTATACTTGAATTAAGAAAAAAGAAAATGGCTATTCAGAGGTCTACTGACACCAACATATAGGAGGTAATTGGGAGATAGTGGGGAAATGGGTAGCCCTGAAATAAATCAGATATCAGAAGAATCAGCTCTTTAAAAAAAAAAAATTGGAATCAGCTCTTAATGAATAACTTGTTGAAGATAATGTACAAAGTAGTTACAGTCTGAGCATGGAGCAGGTAAAACACATAAGAACCCAACAAATATATATATATAGTAAGATAAGCAGATAGAATTTCAGTGCTGACTCATATTCAGTAGGTGATTCACAATTATCCCAAGATCTCTTTTCAGTGGAGTTATATCAACCAGTTATTCCTTTCATACTTTGCTTCCTTCCATACCCTTCCCACCTCAGTATAAAAAGATACCCTCTACCGTGCTTTATTGGGTGTTTGGTACTTCTATTCATAAAGTTACATTTAATCAGAAATCCTGGGTTCACACCGAAGTAATTGACTGGCTCATTACTCTTCTGGGAATGTGGCCTTAGATTAATCATTATAAATATTGGGAAACCAGATAAGCTCATTCTTGTTTCAGAGCTTGAATCCAAAACAAGGAAGAGGAAATAGTATTATTTTTATGGTTTTAGCTTTCCTCACTTTCTAGATGGTGCAGCTGTGTCCTCATTGTATTTTATAGCCAGAAAAAAAAAATCACCCCTCAGCAGTTCCTATAATTTCAAATTTATAACTATGTCCAGGGTAATTCACCCGTAAGCCAACTAGAAATAAAAATAGAGGAGATAGGCCCATCTGTTGGAGTGATTTCTTAACTGCAGAAAACATTTTCCTTTCTTTAAAAGCAAAGCTGTAAAATCTGTATAAATTCCAATTCGTAAACCATGAAACTCTAATTTTTCCACTTCTCTAGTCACTTTGAGTAAATGATTTTGCATATGTGAGATGTCAAAAATCAACAAAATGGTCCAAGGGACTGTGAGAAATTGATTTAGACTACATGAAAGTCTTTTAAGTGACAGCAAAAGATTCCAGGTAAATTAAGGCCAAAAATATTTTTATGTTACTTGGTACTGAAAGATCTATATCTTCAATGAGCATTTTTTTCTGCTATGTAAGTGTATTTCAACATTTTATTTCATTGTTTTTAGTTAACTGGTTATTTCTTTAGTGATTAAAAAATTAACCCTCTTTCCCTTAAGTCTTTTAGATTTGTTAAAATAAGGCCTCACTTAGAAGTAGTGATAGGGCTATCTAAATAGGCCTGATAAAGCCATTATTTAAGGGGAGAAATTTCTTATCCTGAATAATTCAGACAAGTAATTATTTTGTTTGAATATTCTCGCTATGATTCTATCAAATTCCCTCTTGTTCTTCCTGTGTAGAATAAACCCTAGCCAGCAAAAACTGTTCTGTATTTTATGAAGAGTGTGACCATTATTTCTTATGTGATAAATCAGAGGTTAGGTCATATGGGGTAGTTAGCACTTCTGTAGCTGGAACTCCTCTGGTTGAAACCCACACATGTATATCTTGTGAAATGAGAAGTTTTACCGCAGAGCACCACATAATAGCAATCTTTTCACTTTCCACAAGCCAGTAAAAGCAAACACATTGAAACACAAGGGCTTTTCAAATAATGTCTTACACCACCACGTAATCATTCCCCACTGGTCTCAGACCTTCTCACTGTGACGAGCAAGAAGGCTGAAACCCAAAGCAGGTTCACTTGACACTATTGGAAGGGATAGATTGGAAGGTGCTATTTTTTAATGCAAGTGCCATCACTCTTCCTAGACATTCTGGATGTCATAGTATATCTTACCAAGTGAAGGGTCTGATGCAAAGGACCTTTAATTTTATTTAAAGCCTATATAGCTGTTGAACAGTCACTTACAGTGAATGATTTTACTATAATCAGATTGTTTACTCACCAGGTTGCTTCCACTGTTCTTCATGCTCTTTTCTTTCTTTGTCTTTTACTTATTCATTTGTTCATTCTCCATAGCTTGGAGAACCTAGATAATGTTAGTAGAATTCAAGACCATCTGAGGAGGCTTACTTTCTTTTTTCCCCAACTTGTCAGAAAGGTAATTGGGTTGAGTTTACATTATGGATTGAATTTTAGAAACGCCATTAAACACTTAATGAATTAATTAATTTTTAAGATTTTATTTATTTATTTATTTAGAGAGCTTGAGCAGGGGGAAGGGCAGAGAGAAAGAGAGAGAGAGAGAATCTCAAGCAGACTCTACCCTAAGCCAGAGCCCAATGCTGGGCTCAATCTCATGACCCTCAGATCATGACCTTGAGCTGAAAACCCGTCAGATGTTTAATCAACTGAGCCACCCAGGTGCCTCAACATTTAATTTAAACACAAGTATATATACAGCAAATTATAATTGTTGTAAAGATATGATTATACATGTTCATTTGGATATCAGCTGCAATCTCTGCCTGAGACTCAAGTAACTGACAGAGCATAGGGTTTAGGATTAAAAACTTTGGGGAGTAATTCTGCTAACTTTCCAGTCAATGGGAATGCAGGCAAGACTGCAAACAAGGAGAAATTTGTCCTTGGCACATCCCAGATTGCTTGCATCCTTTCCTCCTTTTGTGATGGATTCCACCAAGTTCTTAGAGTCAGCTGTGCAATAGAGGAAATTTTTTCAGGTAAGTGTTGATAACAGATATTTTTACTCTTGTGTGAATTTAGATCTGTATATTGCCTCTTCCAGAACTATTTGCATTTTAACAGGAATTTAGAAATGAAAACCATCTTTTATTAAAGGAAATTCAAGAATGAATAACTGTATGAGGAAGCCATTATGGATGGGGATGTGGATCCTTTACCAACACCAGCAATTGACTTCTTTATGTAGGTTTAAGATTAGCCCTCCCCACAGTAATCATTGATGGGTTAACTGGCATAATGGGATTAATTTCATTTCTATTTGAAGTGAAGCCAACCCTAGGGATCACACAACGATTTGCATCTTCTTTAAAATAGCATTTGATGAGAGCTATTCAATGAAAAACATTTCTGAATAAGTACAAAATATATGATTTGTTATAGATCTAAAAATAATGGCAGAGATGTGTTACTAGAATGACTTCAAGGAAAAAAATGATTGATTGTTGTTAGAAAACAAACCACATACCAAGCACTCAGTCATCAGAATTCTTATAGACAAGGAAACCTCTATTAGGACATAATTACACACCACGCTTATGTACCTGTTATCCCATTTATAGAATCTTTTGTCTTTGAAAGAATGACTGGAGAGATACAGAAAAAATATATGTATGTTCACGCAGGAGACAATGGGAAATAGTAGCACTTTAGCTAGTCCTGATTATCCAACAAATTCTTCTGCACAAGTTAGTTTCCTGGAACAGCAGTTTTACCTTCATTCAACTGTAAAAAAACTCTCTCATGTGCTATTTTTGTATATAAAAAAATTGTTTTATTTGTTGGTATCCTCAGTGCCCACAACTTAGGTTCTCATCTAGTGTTTCTCAAAGGCTGAATAAAAATATACCTGTTGAAAAGAGTCACCCAAAATTTGTGTGAATACTTATAGAAAAAATTAACATGAAGAAAAAAGAAGCAGAGAATTAATGAAATAAAATAAATTCTACCTACCTTGAAATTCAATGTACCTCCTTCATTATCTGAAATCTCTGAGGTGGAAAATATCAAAGTTATCAAATAAATTGGTATCTAGGATAAATTTTGAGTAGGGAATGCTAAAAAGTAATTATATTTTTAATAGATTAGTCTCTGATTTTTCTTATACACACAATTTATTAATTTCTCTCAAGCAATCAATCACCCACAGAGTATGCATTTTACACTTTCAGTTTGCTCAGCAAGAATACACACATACCCTAGGAAGACTATGGGGCTCCCCATCTTTTTTACATCAGCAAAATTAAGGCCATTGAGACATAGCCTATCAAGACCCAATGTGACAAATGGATGCTACAATTTGTAAGTTACTTTTTATCTCACTGACAATTTCCTGAACCTCTTTTAACTTGAGTTTTTTTATCGTCCCTCTCTTTTTTTGTTTATATTAATTCGTTGTAAACTTTTGTTTTGAAAATTTAAGTTTTCCAGTTGTAAATCACTTTGTAGCTAATCAAATCTAATTCTTTGCTTTCAAGTAACATTTGATAATTCATTGTATGAATGTGATTTTTATCATCTCAGTGGTAGGACTACCAAAGTGTTAAGTGAATAATAAGAACCAAAACACTGTGCCAAATACTTGAGTCAACATGAAATGAGGCACTGAATATTTTAACAAAGAGCTAATGGGTTCTAAAAAATAGATTCTTTGGTTGCACAGTCTTCCTTAGCCCTGGAAAGCCTCAACTGTAAAATTGATTATTTGAGCCTTGGAACATTAGATTGCTGAGACATAAAGCTTAGAGAGGTGCTGGCAGGTTACAGAAAGGTAAATTTCTGAACATTGATTTATTATATTATTAGAGTCAATATTCTATACTATACCAGTTGCTATATTCAGCTTCCTCTATTTTAAGAGAAGGAACCTACAAGCATTATCTTTTGATGTTTTGCCAGAGATTCTGTATTAGTCAGACAGTCAACAGGTATTTATTTATTAACATCTGTTCTTCATCCTTCCCTGCATTTTCATTTGGTGTGGTGGAAAAGCCATGTACGAGCATGCCAGGCTTTCCATTACTTGCATCTTGCTGTCTTGTTGAGCTAAGACCTATATGGTGACATAATCAGGGACCAATTAATGTAAAACTATGTGATACTTATTGTGCACTTGGAATTCAGGGGGGAAAATGATAACACTTGGTGAAGTAAACACATGCTTTCTGGGAGCATGGATCTAAGCTAAGAACTGGTGGAGTGTTGTTGGGCAGAAGGAAGGAAAATAGGCATTACACGTGGGGAGACCATCAGAGGGACTATGCCTGGCAATGAGCGGAAGGCATAGGGAACCAGGGTGAAGAAATACTAATTGGAGGAAAGTTGCCTGTTGGGAGCTATGGAAAAATATTTCAATTGGCAAAGTTGTGTCTGATTAGGGAGCTTTGGAATCTAAATGAGGAATTCAGGATTGATGGGGCGGCAAAAAGAAGACACCACAGGGTATAAAGAGAGAGGTAACATGATGGAAGCCATGTCAAAGGAGACCAGAGTGGCAGATGCAATGGTGGCTAGAAATCAAGTATAAAGCACTATTAACAACCAAGGTATTGTGTGTAATAAATAACCAAATACACCATGCTGTGCACCACCTATGTCCTTTGATTTCACAATGATTTATTTATTATACCACCATCCTCATTATCTAAAGCAGAACACTACAATTTCATATACCATCTGTGAGCTCCAAATGGTCATAATTAACAAACACAAATGTTCTAAAAAGGTGATGTGCTAAAAATAGCCTTATCGTGCTTGTCAGCAGGCTGCTTCTGAGAGCACCATGACATTCGATGAAAGAATGACTACATTTTGTTAAGCCTTCACCTGATTATATTTCTTAAACAGATTATGAAACTATGAAAATATGCCTTTTTAATTAGACATCTTGAGGTTTAATATTTTGACTAATGGCGAGTTAGGGTAAAAATAGCAAGATCATACCAAAAATTAAGTTTGCTTCAAATGAGAGTTGGCTAGTGTCATATCTAGAACATATATAAAATGCTTATTGAATGAAGGAAAAAATGTAAATTATTTTGGTGTATTTGTGGCTATTAAGAGATATTTTATTTTGTTACCAAATATTCCCATTCTTTAAGGAGAACCCTATTAGGAGACCGTGGTTTGGTGCTGAAGGAGAACTACTGCCCTGTGGAATGTGTATACACAATGCCTGGAGAAGCCAGACAGTCTCAGCAAAGTTAGGATTGAGGGTTTGGAGTTTAATTTTCACCACTGAAAATGGCTATACTTCTTAATCGTACTTGAGGTTGTCTAACTTGTTACAACTAACCAGAACTGCAAGGAGCCAAAAAGTACATTATTTTTCATCAAATTGAAGGTGCCACTGATTCAAAGATGCAACATTATCTCATTACTACTAAGGAAGATAAAACATTTTAAGTTAAACTATGGCACAATGCATCTGTCTGATTTTTAAAAATTTATTTTGTGCTTAAAGATACTGAAGAGACTTTTAGACTTAATATAGTTTTTTTTAAAAAATCAGGTATCACTCTTTCTTTTATGAAGGAAAGTAAAATGAAATGGATTGCTTAAAGTATTCCTAAAACTCTTCTCTTTCAGGGTCTGACTTCAATAACTTTTGACTCAGAATTATCAACACCTATGTTTTCCTTTACAATATCTTTATCCCCTCAAGAGCCTTAATGATGCACTGTTTCTTAAGGAATTCTCCATTATTTTCTCTGGGATTTTCTCTCAATCCACCACAAGTTTGATATTATCATTCTATTCCTTGCTATAATTGTTTACACATATGTCTCAAAAACCTCCAAAACTAACACTTGATGGGTTACTCAGTGCTTCTGGTCCTCCTTGATGGAGTTTAGTCTCCTGTCCTCCATCTACTCAGCTGTTGTGCATCTTTTTTGAGAGGAATTAATGTTCTTTGGGGGAAATTTCACGTTCTTAGATTTTTGTGGCCTATAATTAAATATAGAGTCAAACTTTTGGCCATTGGTAATCTTGTACAGTATTACAGCAATAAGCTACTCTTTGTTACCCAAATTCACAATTTTGATTTCTTGATTTCATGGCATTGATAATGTAATTTCAAAACATGCTGGGTTTCATTAGGGTTTCCTATTTGATTAAATTCCATTTCGTGTTTTTCTGAATTAAATCACTTGTACTGGAAGTTAAGTAGTTCCCATTCAAAGTCAGAAGGAAATGTCTGACAAAATAGTATTTGTACCGTAACACTAGTCCCGCTGGATGCATGAGTCACACACATTACCCTCTCATTGCTTTAAAATTTTCTTCATCCATTCTGATGGTTTTGGCCATTTCTCCTGCCTTCACATGCATTGCTTGGGTGTGATTGTCATCAGTTCTTTTCCACATATCTCAGTAACAAAATGTAACATAGATTCATTTATTTGTGGGTGTATTACTTTCTTAGTTCCTACAAAGAACTTGGTTGCTGTTTTAGCAAGAAAATATAAATTTCAGTCATCCACCAATGACAAATTTTTGCTTTACTAAGATCAAATTTATGTTCCATTGCTTTTTATGTTCCTTTCCTTGTACACAATAGCATTTCATATCAAAGCTGAATCATAGTATAATCTTCCTGAAGACATTCTAAATGGCAATTCAACTCAATATCCTTATATAGCAGTGCCCATCACTTAACTGAAGTGACAAAATATGAACAACTTTGACCAAGATTGTAAGGCACAGCTATGTCATTATCGACCAACAGCTATTATAAGACACAATCAATGTAAGACTTAGGTTGGGGCTCAGTAGCCTCTTGTAGAAAAATAGAATTTGAACCACATCCACTTTAGACAGTTTGGGTGGGCCCAAGGAAGGGAGCTGGGGGTGAGGATGGGAGTTGGCCAGTAGAAGTCACATTGCCGGAAGGGATGATGAAATCCTTGTGAGAGAGCTCCCCCATAAGATCTGGCCAATATAACCAGATTCAGGCTCAGTAACAAAACATCTGGGTCAATGGAGAGAACCTAACAAACCTGCTATATGGGCCCCTCCACCTTACCTAAGTATAACAGAGGAGAAGAAGCTTTTCCTCATTTTGTATTGGCTATTGTGGTGATAAAGTTGGGCCACAGCTATGGCCTTTGGCAGGTAGATTCTTGCAGAGAAAAATGCTAGTTAGTGAGAGCATCTTGACTGAGATCAAAAGAGATTACTGGCTGACTGGACTAATTCAAGGATGTAAGGCACCTCATGGAGACTGTTCAAACAAATATTTATCGAGCGATTTTTACATGCAAGGTGTTGTACTTTATTAAAATACCTGAAATTCTTGCCAAATTCCTTCATGGATCTAACAAGGATATAAATGTAACATGGCCTCCTTTGTAGCCACAGAATGGTGATGCTTGAGAAGAGTTGGATTATCCCTTTCAGTATTAACTCTGAGAATTTACAAAGAGACAACACAGAAATGGATTTTTCTCTGCCTTTGTTTTCTCCTCATGAGTATATTTTGCAACTAAATTCTGAATTTGAATGCCGCCTTATATATAGATGATTCATCCATGAATGTATGGGAGAAATGACAAAAAAGCTTCAGACTCCAACCTATCTCTCTACCATTGTGTGGTTAATGCTTAAAATTTCTCCATCAGAGATTCCTTCCTACCCCTTTTTCTGGTTTCTCCATTACTTAAAAAAAAAAAAAAAAAAGATTCTGTGAGAGGTTAACACAATAATTAAGTAGCCATTGGAATTCAGTCATTAACACCATAGAGGGAATTATTTTAATGAATAGCTATCCTCTGGGATGGAGGAGTGGACAGATACAAGGGCATAGATTGCCTTAATTAAGGTTAAAGGAATAGAAGAGCGTATGAAAGTAGAGTTGATGACAGCTGAGATAAAACTTATTTTTAAACTTGCTGTAATAAAGAGACCCCAAAATACAGTTGGTTCAAGAAATATATTTATTTCTCTTTCACATAAGATTCCAAGGTAAATGTCCAGGTTTATGGGGTGTTTGGTTTCATGATGATTTATTCAAGAACCAGGCTCCTTTCATTATGTAATATATATATATATATATATATATATATATATATATATATATATACACAAATATATACACACATATATATATATTAGAACTTCCTGCAATGATGGCAATGTTCTCTATCTGCACTGCCCAAGAACTAGCTACTAACGACATTTGACTAATTATACTTCAAATATGGTCATTGTGACTGATAAATTGAATTTTAAATTTTTTAAAATTTAAGAAGCTCTCTAAAAAAAAAAAAAATTAAGAAGCTCAGCTCCATTTGGCTGATGCTACCATATTGAACAGAACAAAGCTGGGTAATATTAAATTGTAAGTTTAGGAGGGTGGGGTTTACAGGTGTCCTCCTGTATTCTAGTGTCTTTCACAGTGCCTGGACCTTGAAAGAGGATTAGTTCACCATATAATCTTGCTCTTGGATATAAATTCAGATATGATCATGAAACCTCGATTTGCTGGGGGACAAGAATTTTTGGTAGAGTGTGTTGTATAGTACTTGAACTTCTAACTTAGCTACCCTGTTAGCAGGTGTGAATCCTAATGTGAAAGAGGGCTAGAGCTATCCATGATTCTTTTTCTGACTTCCATTCTTCATCCTTTACAGGTTCTGTGAAAGTAACCCATAAGATAATATTAAATTATTGCTTTCGTCATTCTAGTCTTGACGATATGGCAAATTGAGGCTCTGCCTGTGTTTTAGTCTGTTAGAATCACTTGTGTTTTATTTTAAAGTAATTTATACCGGGAGAAAAAAATTTTAATGTGTTTTATTTTCAGAAAACGTGCACGGTCCCTTAAAGGAGTAATTAGCACTAGTTTGGTGACATCATAGTGACATATAAATTGGTAGTTGAAATTCACCTCCTATTTCTAATGTGGTTTACCACATGATACAACACAGTTTTTTTCTTTATAAAAAACAATTTAAATATATAGTTTCCTATGGAAAAGTCTTGAGTCAGGGTTACAAATTAACAGTTCTTAGAACTATTAAAGCAAACTCATGTATTAGGGCTGTTCTTTTCTCTTGAGAGCAAACAGGCTGACACAGAAATTCAACTTTCTAATACCAAGTTAAAGAATATGCATATATTTATTTTAAATTTTTCGGTAACAAGTGTGTAAAACTTCACTAGCATTTTCCTTGTCAGATGAGACATAATGGCTAAGCATTTTCTTTCTTGAAGAACCAAATTGAACCATATTTCACTGTTTCAAGATTTTGTTAAAACTGAGGTTTCAGGCTTCAGTTACACTTTTTAGATCAATGCCATATCATATCTGGGAGAAGTATCAAGGTAACCAGGAAAGGGTACAAATAAAGTGAGAGGCTAAGTATAGTCAACAAGTGCAAACAAAATAAAAGCAGGAGTGACAATACACATTTCTAAAATGTAGAATTCAAATTTCGAAGAGTCAAATGAGATATAGAAAGTGATAATATTATGATGAAGAATATAATCTACAAAGACAAGATGTTGCCATCATTTTTAAACCTTTATGTAACAAACAATATAGCAGAACACATATGAAATCTCCTAAGAAGCGCAATAACTTGATAAAGCAATCAGAAGTACACATCAAGTTAAGAAGACAAGAAGATACAAGGATATATAATATTTAAAATTCTTACTTTAATTTCAAATAAAATGTAATATGTGCTTACTCTACAATAAGTTTAAACAATGTTGAAGTGTAAAGCAAGAAAAGAGAATACCTCCATCACCCTTCTCCAGTTCTACAACTTGCCCAGAATGACTTCTATTGTTTTCTATGTAACCTTCCAGACCTTTTTCTTAGCATTCATAGATCTTATCAATCCCTAAAAATAAACTTCCTTGATCCATAGTAGGAGTTTACCAAATTTTTAAAACGATTTCCCTGGTGATAGATTTTAAGTTACTCCAAAAGTTTGTTACTATAAACAATGCTCTCCAACGAACATCTTCATACAGATATCTAATGTGCTTGTGTGACAAGGGACAAGGAAGTGAATGTTTGAGTCAAAAAAAATGATGTGGGGCAAAGCCAAATTTGACAAGTGATTGTCATGAGATGTGAGCAATAAACCTATATTCTTGTAAAAAATTGAGATTTAGAGGTCTTTTCTGTCACTTTAGCACAACGTGGGGTATGTGGAATTTATTTTATTCCTGAAATTAATAGCAACCCTTCAACGTTTCACTCTGTTTGCTGAAATCTTCTGCTTGTTGCCCATTATCAAATTAGCTTTTGTGATTAAGGAAAGACAAATTCATTTAAAGGTATTATTGAATTCATTTATGGTGTCTTATCCTATATTTGCTCAATTAGTACTAAGATATAATTCCTCCATCATGACAGTGAAGTGAAATTTATTAAATGTTTTTTATCATCTTTCAAAATAATCTCTGAGTCGGATGCCTGGGTGGCTCAGTGGTTGAGCATCTGCCTTTGGCTCAGGGTATGATCCTGGGACCCCAAGACTGAGTCCTGCATCAGGCTCCCTGCAGGGAACCTGCTTCTCCCTCTGCCTATATCTTCACCTCTCTCTTTAAGTCTCTGGTGAATAAATACATAAAATCTTAAACAAACAAACAAACAAACAAACACTATAAGCTTTTTTCCTTTAATCTGTTCATGGAGGTTTTTCTAATATTAAAACATCCTAGGATATTCCCTCCTTAGTTATTATTATTTAATAGAAGGGTGAAAGTAATTTATTATTGTTTAAAGTACTATGTATTTGCACTGTCTCCCAGTTAGTGTATTTGTGTTATGCTAGACTTGAAAAATTAGTTGAAAAATTGTATTTTTCACTTCTCTGTAACAGTTTAAATATGATAGGAATTATCGTTCTTTTAAGGAGAGCTCTGTTGGAATGTTATCTTTTTGAGTATTGTTTATGTTTAAAGAACATTCAGTTTTTCTATTTCTTTTAAAATCAATTTTGATAACTTTCTATTTTCTATTTCTCAGAAATAGTCTTCCAGGAATTACAAATTATCAAAATTGATCTTAAGTTTAGAAGTTTTAATACATAACTTTCTCATTCATTTTTATAAAATGTTTATTTGATTTTTTTCTTTAATAGAAGTAGTACTCAGAAAAATGTTTTTAGCTTTCCATGGTGTGCCTGGGCTGCTCCATACTCCCTGTAGCCCCCAAAACTTATTAACCCAGTAGCTCTTAGCTTTTCAAGTATGAGAATCTCATTTTCACAATTAAAAAGATTTCACCCTTCTAAGTATGAAGGAATTATATTTTAATACTTACTGAGAAAATATAAGATACTATAATTGAATTTAGGAATACTTTTAAATCAATATGAATTTACATAATTATAATAGAAGTTAATACATTTGAAAAATAGTATTATTGATGTGTAGGAGTACTCTTTGGTCTCTCTGCCAGGAGCCCGATACTCAGCTAGATTTACAAACCTCTTACAGTAGCTGTGTAGTTAGTGGCTGGTCCCAGGCCTGCAGCCCTAGAATGCCTATCCTGACCTTCTACTCTTCTTCTGTGAAGACTGATTGATTATCTGTCCCCTGCTATTTATGCCACCCTCCCCCTTAGGGAATTTTAAGCTCAGTAGTAAAGAGGCATAACTGACACATAACACTGTGTGAGTTTAAGGTGAACTATGTGTTAGTTTGATATAGGTTGCAAAACGCTTACCACAGTAGCATTATTTAACACCTTTATGTCACATAATTACCATTTCTTCTTGTGGTGAGAACTTTTAAGATTTACTCTCTTAGCAACTTTCAAGTATATAAAACAGTACTATTAATTATAATCACTGTGCTGTACATTAGATCTCGAAAACTTATTCATCTTATAACTGGCAGTTTGTACCCTTTCACCAGTGTCTCCCAATTTCTCCCACCCTTCTGTCCCCATTTATTTATCATTCTACTCTCTGTTTCTCTGATTTTGGCTTTTGTGGATTCCACATATAAGTGAGATCATATAGTATTTGTCTTTCTTTTGTCTGTCTTACTTATTTAACCTCAAATCCCATCCATGTTGTCAAAAATAGCAGGATTTCCTTCTTTCTCGTGGCTAAATAATATTCCATTGTGTGTGTATCATATATCATATATATATGTATATATATACACCCACACATATGATTTAATATATATATATATATATATATATATATATATATATATATATATAGTGTGTGTGTGTGTGTGTGTGATATAACGGATATACCACATCTTCTTTATCCATTTGTCCATTTATCAAAATCTCAATGAGATATCACCTCACACCTGTTAAATGTCACACCTCACTAGTCAAAAGACAAGAGGTAACAAGTTTTGGCAAGGATGTGGAGAGAAGGGGACTCTTGTGTACTGTTGGTGGGAATGTAAATTGGTGTTGTCACTGTAGAAAACAGTTTAGAGGTTTCTCAAAAAATTAAAATAGAACTACCATATGATCCAATCCTACTTCTGAGTATATATGTAATGGAAGTGAAATCCAGATCTTCATTCTCATGTTCACTGCAGCATTGGAACGCCCTTCTTATGCTATCTGCTATCTATATCCTAGGATCCTTTATGATCCATGCCAACTCCTCCCTGAGTCCATCGCTGGTCATTTTAGTTTTCCACAATCTCCCAGGTTTCTCGTAAGAGTTCTGTAACACATGATCATACTTAGTCCAGCAAGTCCTATCATGCTGATGTTACTAGCTCTTCTATGATTTTAGAGCTCCATGTTCCATGGATTAAAAAACGCTCTATAGGTATTAACTATAATTATTCTTAAATTAAGAAAATTTTCAAATGCTGCATAATTATGAAGTCACAAGTAAAATTTTATTGCTTACCTTCAGGCCCATCTCTTCTTAACTTCTTGATTTCATCAGTACTAACATTAGCCTACTTTTACATAAAGGTTTATAAAACTTACTTTTGGTTCTGCAAATCCGAAGTTAAATCATTTGTACTTTGTCTCTAACTTTCTCCTATGTCAGAAGCCAGCAAACCGTAGTCCATGCACCAAATCTGGCCAGTTCTTGTTTTTGTACACCTGTAAGCTAAGAATGGTTTTTTCAATTTTAGATCATTTAAGAAAATCAAAAGATAATATTTCATGATACATGAAAAACATATAAAAATTGAATTGCAGTGTCTATAAACAAAGTTTTACTGAAACACAGCCAGTATCATTCTTTTATGTATTATGTATAGCTGCATTTGTGCTATAATGGCAGAGTTGAGTGGTTTACAACAGAGACATCCGGCCTACTAATCCCAAAATATTTACTGACTGGGGCTCCTGGGTGGCTCAGTTGGTTGAGCATCTGACTCCTGGTTTTGGCTTAGGCTATGATCTCATGGGTCATAAGATTGAGCCCTGCAAAGTCTGCTTGAAGATTCTCTCCCTCTGCCCCTCCCTCCACTGGCACATGTGCTCTCCCTCTTTCTCGCTCTCAAGTAAATAAATAAATCTGAAAAAAAAAATTTACTGTCAGGCCTTTTAGAGAAATTATTTGTCATTCTTCTTTCATCGTAACACAAAGGGTTTTTTTTTTTTAAAGATACTGTATAACTTGCTTACCACACTGTTGAAATAAAAAGACCTTTTTTCTTTTCTTTTCTTTTCTTTTTTTTTTTTTTTTTAAGATGGTCTTCTTAGCAGAGTTTAATTGAGGTCAAGAAAATTTTAGGCCACATCCACTTCTTTGTGGGCTCTGATATATTAAAAAATTGGCATATATATGACACTATATCTTAGTAAAACCCCATAACACAAAGAGTGAACCCTAATGCAGACTTGGACTTTAGTTAATAATAGTGTGTCAATATTGATTCATCAATTGTAACAAGCAAACCACAGTAATGTTCATAATAAGGGAAATTGATTGCTTGTGTGTTAGGGGTGAGGGGGGGAAGCATATATTGGAATTTGTACTTCCTGTTCAATTTTTTGGTAAACTTAAAATTGCTATAAAAATTAAAACCTATTATAAAAAGAAGTACCCAAATTGAGTTATTTACATAATATTTTTCTTACTAGTAGGACTATAATTCTGTTGGCAGGGCACTATACCTAGTTTTTAAAAAATGGCATTGCCTAGCTTTTGTTACAGACCAGGAGAGAGGCTTGCTCAATGAGATGTACATGGAAATTGTCTGGAGGAAATTTGTGCACAGTTCTTAAAGGGAGAGCAAACTCTTTTTTTTTTTTTTGAGTTTTTTTTTTTTTTTAATTATTTATTTACCCATGAGAGACACACAAAGAGAGGCAGAGACACAGGCAGAGGGAGAAGCAGGCTCCACGCAGGGAGCCCTACATGGGACTTGATCCCAGGTCTCCAGGATCAGGCCCTGGGCTGAAGGTGGTGCTAAACTGCTGAGTCACCCAGGCTGCCCCCAGGGAGAGCAAACTCAGTTGGCATCTGTCCCTTGACCTTTTTCTCATTCCTTTTTTTTTTTTTTTTTTTGCCTAATATATTGCACTAAGACTTTAGCAAGCTCATGAGGCTAGGCATTCCTGGAGTGCTCAACCTGGACTCCATTGAGTTACTATAGTGGCTAGCCTTAGAGGGTGCCAACCTCAGAGTTTTTTAATTTCATAAGAAAAAAATTAATTCATACATTATTTAAGTCACTGTTATTTAAGTTTTCTGTGAAGGAAGCTCAAATCATGAAAAAATTTTAAGAGTTTGGTCTCATCAGTGTATCTCTGTGATCACGTGCACACCCTGCACGTGGAGGAAGGAATCGGCACCCCTTTGTGAACAAGAGGCCAAGACAGGGAGCCATTCTCCCTCCTCTCTCTGGGAGTAGCCTCCTTATACTGAGTCCTAAAGCATCCTGGATGCACCAAGGCCAGTAGATTTCTAGGTGTGCTGTATGGCTGGTTATGCAGGATTTCATTTCTTTTTGTTGAACTCCTGGGTTATATTGTGAAACTAAAGTCTTTCTAGTCTTTCCATTTTTTTTTTTTTTTTGGTGGAACACATCTTGGAGTATTTTTTTGTACAGCAGGTAAACGTTTTTATTGCATATATATATGTACATACACATATACATATACACACATATATATACATATATATGCATTTCATTTTATCTTCTCATTTGAGTGATATAGAATTTTAGCTTCAAAATATTTTGCCTCCAATAATGTTGAAGATTTTGTTTACCTCCTAGGTAGTGGTATTTACTGGTACCATTGGTACTCAAATTTAGTGTTTCTGATGAGAATTATGATGTCAATCTGATTATTATTCCTTTGAAGAAATTTGTTTTTTTCACCTTTCTAGAAGTTTTTTTTTTTTTTTTTTTAAAGATTTTATTTATTTATTCATGATAGTCACACAGAGAGAGAGAGACAGAGAGGCAGAGACACAGGCAGAGGGAGAAGCAGGCTCCATGCAGGGAGCCCGACGTGGGATTCGATCCCGGGTCTCCAGGATCGTGCCCTGGGCCAAAGGCAGGCGCCAAACCGCTGCGCCACCCAGGGATCCCTTTCTAGAAGTTTTTAAGTTATTGTTTTATCCTTGGCAAACTTCATGAGGATGAAGGCTTTGACATACAAAACACATATTTTAAGATGAAATGGTGAATCTTCAAATTGCTAAGTCTATACAACCTACAAAGTTAATGTAAGTGCAGCAAAGGTGAGACCCAATGAGTAGCTCTTAATGTTAGCTTTCTCCATATACATGTACATACATTATACTATATATATATATATATATGTGTGTGTGTGTGTGTGTGTGTATTTTTTCCCTCCTTTTCATCTTGCCCATACTCTCCATCTGACGATTCTTAGGTTTTCTTCTAGCTCCAAGCATAGATTTTGCCTTTTGGCTTCAGGACCAGCCAGTACCTTAAGTTTGAGAAAAGGTAGGCTGACACATATTGCCAAAGGGAGAAGTTACTAGACATTTACATTTGCTTTGTGGTCAAGAAAGAGTTTTTAAAGGATATGAATGAGAGACACGAGAGGGAAGTTGAAGACTCTTTTTAGAGTTTGACAGAACTGAGATTTGGGGGATGTCTGCCTGAGAGCCATGAAAATCGAATTCTGGGCCTGTTCCTACTTAAAAAGTCTGCAAAAGATTTCACATTCTACAAGATGGGGATGGGGAAACATGATGGCACTGAAGGTCCCCTCCAGGGATCTAAAGTTCTACTCAGTGGTTTTTCACAGGGGGATGCCACTGCCATTAAGGAGAGTTTGGAAACATGGGAAGTGTTTTTGGGTTGGCATAATGACAGGACATCACTTTTGGCATTTAGTATGCAGGCCCCAGAAATGACTAAAATTTTAGAGTAAATGGTAAAGTCTTACAAAAGAAACAATTGTCCAGAAAAAACAAGAAGTCAGTAGTGTCCTACTGAGAAACACCATGAGACACAGGGCTACCACCTCTGAGGTGATGTCTTCTGCTTCCTGGAGTCTTCTATTCTGGCCCTTCCTGGGAGAAGAGAGGATGTGACAGGATTCCTGTAGCCAGTTGACAGAGAGTCTAACCTGGTTGTTTCCTAGTCTCACAGATGGCTTGAATAGAGCCATTTCGTCCCTCTGACTTGACTCAACCCAAAGACTATCGAGCCCCGAAGTTATCCTGCAAGACTGAAATGGAGGAGATATGATGTAAGAGGCTGGCTCTTTCTACTCGCAGCCCAGGGAATATCAACAGCAGTTTAGATTAAGGAGGTCTCTGAGCAGTCCAAGGTCTTTGATATAAGGATTTTACATGTGCTCAGCATACTTGAGGGAAAGAACTTCAGATCCGTGAGGTAAAGTGCAGAAGATTAAGAGCTACTAATTGGGTCTCGCCTTTGCTGCACTTTCATTAGCTTTGTAGGTTGTATTGACTTAAAAGCAATTGGAGATTCACCATTTCATCTGAAAATATGTGCTTTGTATGTTGAAGCCTGCCCTTGGCTTGGTTCAAACCCTCCTTAGAGACACATTTTAACAGAAACAGGTCATTCCAATGGAAATCTAACTATTCAGGAATAAACTCCCGCAATTCTCAGCACAAACTGAGGATCTGAGGAGTCGGGAGACAGCAGCCCACACACATACCACCTGCTTCTGCTTCTGGTTTGCCCCTGCTACCCTGGCTTCTCTATGTTCTCCAGCTCTGGGCCTAGTCCACAGGCCTCCAGGGGTCTGAGCTTGTCTACCTCTAGAGTTACTTCCTCTGAACCCTTTCCCCTCTATTCCATTTTAGTTTAGTTATACTGAAGTGCCACAGTTTCACAAATGAATTTTATCTCTCAAAAGTTTGGCCAATTCTGTTTTTCTGTGGGAATGGTTCTGTCTTTGTTCCCACTTTTTCTTCTTAGGAAACTCCAGTGGGTCCTATAATCCCCAGTGTAGGAATCACATTCCATGGAACTCCTCCTTTCTGTTTCTCAACTTGCCCTTATTATAACAGGAGACAGGTGTCTCCAAGTGTGGTCTGAATTACCCCAAGAAGACTTAAACATGCAGATTCCTGGCCTATAACCCAGACTTACTAAATTTGAGCTCTGGGGTGGGACCCAGGTATCCACTTTTTTCATAAGCTATTTAGAATATGGAAGAGGGCTTTTGAGTGTAGTTCTCTGTCTCTTACTAAATCATAAACATTTTTTAGAAGTATTTATTTATTTTAGAGAGAGCAAGAATGAGAAAGGGAAGGCACAGGAGGAGAGGGAGAGAGAGAATCTCAAGCAGATTCCCTGTTAATCATGGAGCCCAATGTGGGGCCCAATCCCACATCCCTGAGGTCATGACCTGAGCCAAAATCAAGAGTTGGGCTGCTTAACCAAATGAGCCACCCAAGTACCCCTAAATTGTAAACATCTTGATGGAGTCATGTTATAATATTTACATCCATAGTACGTAAACAGTGCCTGACACACAGCTGGTATTGAACATATCTATTTGTTGAAATAGTGGTCAAATCACACCACAAGGATGATTTAAGATCTGGGTTGGGTCCTGACTACCACTTGCTGGATATATGATTGGGACAAGTTATCAAAAATTTTTCTCACTTTAATTTGTAAATTAGAGATAATAATACCTATGTGCCAGTGCTTCATGATAAAAATGAGACATACATCATTATTAGCCTGATAGATTTTTAGGTGGTTTAGGGATGCTCAGCAGTTGAGTGCCTGCCTTCGGCCCAGGGCATGATCCTGGAGTCCCGGGATTCAGTCCCACATCGGGCTCCCTGCATGGAGCCTGCTTCTCTCTCTGCCTATGTCTCTGCCTCTCTCTCTCTCTGTGTCTCTCATGAATAAATAAATAAAATCTAAAAAAAAAAAAAAAAAGATTTTTAGGTGGTTTTAAATCTCCAGTACTGAAAGACTATGAGGAAACTCCCCTGAATTGAGGAATTTCTATGGGAAACTTTTCAAAACACTGTATGAATTCAAAATTTTAGCATATTAGACCCAGAACTGGAAGGAATGAACCTCTGGGTTATTCCAATTCTCTTGCAGTGGTCTGCAAGGCTGGTGTTTCTCTGGATATCTCCTGGTTCAACGTGTCTGGTATTAATAATCTTTCCAGACAGATAAATGATGGTGAACAGATTGAATAGAAGACTTGTGTCTACATCAACTGAGCTATTTGCCTGTAGGCACCAAGTTTTCTTTTATTTCAACAATGTATTCATCTGTCCACCCCATCAGCATTTATTGAGCATCTACACGTGTAAAGTAGTAGTAATTACCATATTTTTGGGGTATTGATTGTGTGCCAGCCCCTGTGCCATGAAATTTATGTGCTCTCTCTCAATTTCCACGACAAACTTACAAGATGGTGTTGTTAGTTATCCCCATTCTATAGAAGAGGATCTTGAATGTACACTTTTCCAAAATATTAGAAAGAAATTGTGGAAGCCACATTTAAACTTAAACCATCTTACTCTAGAGAACTCTCTGTTAAATTGCCCTATTGCCCCTGGCATAGACCTTCTCATATGGATTCGGCAGGAAATGCATAGTGCAGGAAGAAACATGACAGGAAGAAACACAGCAGTGACCAAACCAAAAAGCAAAATCGTTCTTTCTTGATTTTAAAAAATCCACTTTCTCACTAACTTTCCAGGGATTAACAAAGTCAGCCTCTTGTTCCGGTTGTGCTGCTGATCTTCACACCATTGAACAATTTTCTTCCAGTACGGCACATTCTTGTTTTTAGTGATGGGTTGAGAATGGTGATTGTTTATAAAGGACTTGCACTATGTAGAAGAGACATAGATATTTGTAATGCATAGCTGACCTCACAGTTTGTAAGATAGGACAGCAGTAGCTACAGGAAGCACTCAGGAAGTCTAGTATTAATATGTGTCAGAAAGGGCTTTGTTGGGATTAGTATGTGTCAGAAAGGGCCTATTCTGAGAGTGGAAATAGGCTTATATTTATTTTGACTTTAAGAGTGTTTCAGACTGTTTCGTCATAGCCTCAAGAATGGCAGAGATCATTATGTTGACTTTTTAATTTTAAATCCTACAGCCTTTTACTGTTCTGGCTATGTTTATTACAGTACTACTGAATGGGCTGGCTCTGACATATTCTGCCAATTCCAATTTGCTCACCAGGCCCAGTTATTTCCCCACTGTTGTGGTCGAAAACAGTTCCCTAAAGTTTCACCAGAAGTGGTCTGTCTATTCTTGGTAAGATTGGCTCTTCATAGTCTAGCCAGGGTGTATGGTGATTGTTTCTTAAGAGCCTTGTTCGGTTTACCAATAGAAAATGTTGTCACTTATTGGGGATTTCTGAAATGTCATAGGGATGATTAACATCTTGCTTTCTGAATTCTGTATATGTAAAATTTCTCTAAAATGTGGAGCATTATTCAGGTGTCTGGGGCTGCATTTCCCTAATAGATTATTTTAAGCTTTTATCACTCATGACAGAATAGGAGGGGTGAAGTTATCTTATAAATCTTTAGTACAGATTGAGGTAATAAATTAAAACACCATAGTGAGAAGCTTCCATACTGATTTAAAATATAATTAAATGATCGTAGGCAGAATGAACAGTTCCGCAGATCAATATGCAGGCTTCAGAAAAACGGGTACATTAAGTTCTAAAGCTTACTTTTAAAAGAAAAGAAAGCAGTCATTTTTCCACCAAAGTGTTTTTTCATGTATTTGAAACTGTGAGGAATAAAATAGCTTGTTTATAATCTTTTTTTCAAGTGAGTAATAAAGAATAAATAAAGCTATTAGGTACTAATATATACTGAGAAGTAGAAAAACTATTATCAATGAGTATTTATTGAATACTAATGAATCCTTAGCACAATGACTTAATAGGGCATTAATTACTTATCATCACATCTCAAAACTTGTGGATTGGAGGGGAGAGTACCTAATCTTCAAAGTTTCCAAATAAAAACTGGTCACATTTTTATTTGGCCTTATATAGAAATTGTTCTATATAAGGCTATAATAAAATATGATTTTTACTTTTGTGTTGTTTTCATGTTAGAGAACATGCCATTAAAGTGTATTTGATATTTATGAAGGCACAATCACTACCATAGGATGACCTATTAATATTAATGATAGTAAAATTAATGAGGTTTTAGGATTTATCTGACTCATAAAAAAATAGTCCAGCAGCAATTGGTATGAATATTCTTGATTTTTACTGTAGATTTGTTAGCATGTAAGCAAATACTTTTTCAGAATAAATAAGACTATGGTCTTTATCCTTAGAAGAATAAGCCAGAAAGAATGAGTTCTGACATGGCTAATTTGAAGGCTTTCCAGCAAAGCCAGTGCCATGAATAGGATGCTGGTACTAACCAGCAGGGCTGATACTGCCATGGATGATGCCATAAGGAGTTCTTTATGGTTTAGAAAGAAATCAACTCCAGTTCACAAATCAGAAAACATGTTATGACATGGAGGGAGTGGGAAAGGTAAACAAAGAGATTTATTAGCATTAGTCGTGATGAATATGCAATTTGCAGAGGAAAATTGATTTTTCACATAAATTAGTGTGTTAAACATGATAGTCTAATAGGATATTCTGTCTGATATTTCCAAACCATACATTAAAATTGTGTGTGTGTGTGTGTGTGTGTGTGTAGGGGAGGACCTTTCATATTTGAATAAAGATCTGTTTTTCCAAGGATTTGCGGTGAATTTATGTTATGCAATTAGCTTTGTTGCTAAGCAGCCCCAATAGCAGTTTTGATGTGTAATTTGCTTGAAACTATTAAAAGGGTTTTGCTGAAGGTTTGAAACCATCTGAATTAGCCTCAGAGAGCATTAGGTGTTGCTATTTTAATGAACTGAATCTTTACATTTGAGATTAAGTTCTAGTGAAACCAAAATAAAATGGCACTTTGGGAAATGAAATGTGTTGAACCAAGTTGAAGGAAATCTAATATTCACTCTATCTCTTTGGGCTTCCTGAGCTTTATCCACTAATGTCCACTCCATATCTTAATTTGGGGACATTTTGTCTCAAAGTGCATTCTGTGAAGCTGCTGCCTAGAAGGCCGCCTTCCTTTTAAATCTGCTCTGTCTTTGCTTCCTCCCCAACCCCCAACAGTGAAGGTCATGGGTACAAGGAAGAACCAAGTCAGGGAATGTCGGCTTTTCCTCCAGCACATCTTCTCTGCTCCTGTCTTGGTGGTTGGAGGGCCAGCCCAATGTCTTGCGTAGAGTTTTCACCTCTATGGCTAAGACTGGTCAGACACTTGATTTAGACTTAAAACTCTGACTGTACTAGAAAGTTGTTTTTTGATCTCCTTTATGTTCCTGTTTTGAGGACTCTGACTCACCCACCTCACCCTTGGGCTCACCCTCCCAAACTCCTAGCACAAGTATGACTGAGCTTTGGATATTCCAGGGGCAAAATTGGGCAGCTTCTTTCGGTTTATTGTAGGAGGGGATTTCTGGATAACCCTTGGCTGTGGATGACTTATAAAAACGCTAATAGAACTTCTGATCTGAGAGGTACTTAGAGAACTCTGCTTTCTAAATCAAAAAAAATTTTTTTTACTCCATTAGTTTCATCTTGAGTGTATTTATTACATTTTTGCTTAGCAGCAGCTGCTTGAAATATATACTATCAGCTTGCTTCTCCTCTGCGGTTTTGCTGTTTAAAGGCTGACATCTTACCACATGCAAAGGTTATACTTAGTTGAGGCATATAAGTATATACTTAGTGAAGGGTGTGAATATATTAAGATATTTCTTCAAAAGTTGCCTTATCAGAGCCTTGAGTTTTCTTGTGTAAAGGAAAAATGGAAAACATAAATATGGTTTAGGACATTAAAAAAATACAACTAATTTCCCCATGATTGCTGTGATTTCTGACGGTAGTAGTTTCACATAAAGTGATCATATGTTTTTGTTATTGTGAATTCTGTATCACAAATGTTTAGATTAAAAACTGTGATCTACCAAATGATTATTTTCTGAATACATGTGGCTTTGACCAGTGTATCATCTGGATAGAGTTGATGAATGCCTGAGTATTTTACTGTGAACAAATCAGGGCAGAATATTCAGATGTGGAGATAAAACTCATACACTGCTTGCTAATCTAAAATTAGTAATTCATTATAGTGCATTCAGGCTTTTATTTCTGACTAACCTGTTAGTATGCAAATCTTCTAGTATGATGATGTCTTAGCCTATCAGCCATTAACATCTTAGTAGAGTTTCACTTATCAGATTGTTTTCGAATATAAGCATTGGCTGTGATGGGCTAGTACACACAAGTGGAAAGCTCTCAAGAGTGTGAGAGTTGAGCAGTTAGCTTCATATTTTATACTTATCTTATACCTTTTTAAAAAATGTACTGAAAATAGATCTTTCATTCATATTTGGAGTTTCCTACAATATCCCTTTTCTTCTGTAAAAGATTGAAAGTCCTTTAATGCTAACAGTCAGAAATGGACATGACTCAGACTCTTGGTTTTATGTAGCCAGATTTTGAACTTCTCAGTTTGGGAAGGCTTCAACTTTATTTTTAGCAATTTAAAGCTTTGTTATAATTATGTAGTGTTTCTCTACCATCCTGTGAACTTCTGTGAGCCCCTGGTTGGTAGGGAACCCATGACATCTAACATAGCACATAGCCCACAGCAGATGCTTAGTAAAAAAGTGTGTATGAGAACACAATGCCTGTCACTGGGTGCCTGAGCAGAGGAACACTTGGTGTGGTATCTGTTTCTGTGTGTGTGAATACAGAGCATCAGATCCGGGTGCTGTTGTGTGGGGCAAGAAGTTGAAGCTATGATGTCCGTCAGTGAAAATATTCTTTTTGGACTGAAAAGTCCTCTCCTGACATCACTGCTATAGTGAATAAGGATTTCCTTGACAAATATTCTCTTAAATCAAATAATCAAATCTTGACTGAAGACAAACACTAGGAACTGTTTGGTGAATTTTAAAAAAATTCAGTTGAATATCATCCTGATGGCTCTACCCAGAATTCAATTAAAGTGGCTCAGATTATTGAAGAAGCAAATATTGGGCAGCAAATATCAGTTCAGTGGAGCTATTTAATGGAATAACTGCTAGATGCTGTGACCTGTAGGTCTATAATCGGATGGGATCTATGATAACAATTCATATTCAATTCATCATTCAAATATTCAAAGTCCTCTTAATTCTTTAGATTTTTCATTGCTATGTACCTTGTGTGATATCTCTGTTTTGTTTGACACATATTTGAAAATATTCAATTCTTCTGAAAAGAAGAAAAAGGTTAGATAAAATTTATAGATAGATGAACTGATAGCCTACAAGACAGAGACAAAATTCATGGGATATTTTAAATACAGATAATAAATAAGAAACTAGATTGGGAAACAGGCAAACTTGCTAAGATGTATTAAAGATAAATATTAAGTTTGTAATCTGTTAGATTGTAAAATATAGAAAAATAAGAAACTGTGTGTGTGTGTGTGTGTGTGTGTGTGAACAAACAGGACTTTATTTCTCTGGTAAACATCTTAGTGTGACTGGTCCAGGAAGAGCCTGGCTTCTGCTTTTCTTGCCATGAACTGTGCACCAGGAGCATAGCAAGAAAAGGGGGTAGAGGTAGAAGAACCTGAGGCCAGCAAGGAGTCTTCGTGAGTAGGCACCTATGCCTTGGACAGGTGGGCCTCACTGGAGCTTAAACTTCAGTACAAGAGGTGAAGGGACCATTCCTTTCTCCTGTTGTCCTGGCAATAGCCACACAATCTGACATCTTTTTTTCTGCAAATGTGGCCCAGAAAACCCAGCCATGAGAGCCAGAAGAGGCAGAGAGGCTCTGAGAAAGAGAATCTCAGGTTTTGCAAGCAGAAAGAAGAGGTGAGCTGACCTCGCCTTTGACCTTGATATGTGGGACCCAAGGAATTTAACAAAAATCCCCTACCCCTGGACAAGCAGAGCAGGACTAACTAAGGCACTCCCCCATCCTAGTCAAGCCGCTGAGCACACCCTTACCAGAAACCGGCTCATATAGGAACGTGGAACCCCTAGCCAGAGAATGTAAACCCTGTCTTTTGCCCGCCAAACCTGCACACCAATTCTGAGCGGAGTGATAGGCTAGTTCCAATGGTCACTATAGGGTAGGTTGTAATTCAATTGGCCACCTGCATGTGGACCGACATGACTATGTAACTTTTTGTGTGTGTTACAATCTCATTGGCCACTGGCCCCTATAAAACTGCTACGCCTCTTAACCTCGGGGTCCAAGTCCCTGCTCCGCTGTGTCGAGTATACTTGGACCCAAGCTCAAGCTTGCAAATAAACCCTGGTGCGCTTGCATCAGTGTCCGCTCCTTGGTGGTTTCTTGGATTCGCAATCTTGGGCACAACAGATTGAGAGGTGTTTGGAATCACCTCCAAAAGAAAGGAGGAAGGACCTTGAGAAAAGACCATACCCTGGTGGCAGCCAGCCTGTTACCTTCCCCATTCCCAAGTGAGGAATTCCATGAGCTGACCCATGATAGAGTCCAGAAGAAGATGCTGGCCCAAAAGAATTTATTAAAAAGTTAAGTAACATTGAATGCACCCCAATGTTTATAGCAGCAATGTTCACAGTTGCCAAAGTGTGGAAAGAGCCCAGATGTCCACCGACACATGAATGGATAAAGAAGATATGGTATATATACAATGAAATATTGCTCAGCCATCAGAAAGAATGAAATCTTATCATTTATATTGATGTGAATGGAACTGGAAAGTTTTATGCTGAGTGAAATAAGTCAGTCAGAAAAAGACAAATTCCACACACACAGACACACACACACACACACACACACACACACACACAAGAATATTACTCGGCCATCAAAAAGAATGAAATCTTGCCGTTTGCAACGATGTAAATGGAACCTGAGGGTATTATGCTAAGCAAAATAAGTCAGAGAAAGACAAATATATTATTTCACTTATATGTGGAAGGAAAAATAAAATAAAACGAAAGCAGAAAAGGAGGCAAATTATAGGAGACTCTTAACTATAGGAAACAAACTGAGGGTTGCTGGAGAGGAGGGGCATGATGAAAGGGGGTAATTGGGTGATGGGCATTAAGGCAGGCATTTGAAATAATAATGAGTACTGGGTGTTGTATGCAACTAATGAATCATTAAATCCAACCTCTGAATCTAATAATACAGATCTATGTTAATTACATTGATTTTAAATACAAATGTTTTTTTTTTAATACAAATGTTTTTTAAAGATTTTATTTATTTATTCATGAGAGACACACAGAAAGAGACAGAGACATAGGTAGAGGAAGAAGCAGACTGTCTACAGGGAACCTAATGTGGGACATGATTCCAGGATCCCAGGATCATGACCTGAGCCAAAGGCAGATGTTCAATCTCCAAACCACGCAGGTGCCACTAACTACAAAATTTTTTAGAAGTAAGTAACAATGAGTCAATGTAATCATACTATTGAGTTTCTTTTCCACTGAAAATGTCCTCAGTGGTGAATAAATACATTAGCTTCTAAAACCTTTTTATTCAAAACTTCTGCCCAGAACAAGGCAGCCTCATCTTTAAGTTAGTAGCTTATTCGTTCTTCAAGAAAACAGCTTTATGATATCATATAAATACAGGCAGAACTTGATTGTCCTGCCTTTCAAAATGTGATAGATTGCCTCTTTCCCTGAGAGGTGAATAAATCATCACAACCTCTTAAATCTTAGTAATCAGTTTTCCTCCTAGTTTTAAGAATGTCCATGAATAGCTCACAGGGGGTCCATTAAACAAAAAATGGTAGAAGAGAAATAGGGAAAAATAAAAAGTGAAAGCCAGAGTTAAAGTACAAAATGAGGAAAGTATGGGTGAGCCTTTGTGTGTGCCCGGCTTATGGGTGTGTAGCATGGTCTCTAGGCCCATCTTTATGAAGTGGAATTTGGAAAGAGATTCTCTCACAGGGAAGGAACTTAACTGTGTTAGGTTACCAGAAACATGTGCTTTTAGGCTCTGTTTATTGCAGAGTTCTAGCTGGGTGAATTTGGGGTACTTTCCACCTTTGTCCTGGGAGGAACAACTATAGGAAGATTTGGGGCCTGTTGGATGAATCATCAAAATCCCAAAGCATATTTCTAAGTTAACACTCATCTTTGGTGTCACGTAGACTTGGGTAAAGAGAAATATTGCCATATGGTGTCACATAATTGATATTAAAAGATATGTATATTATGTTTGGACATCCTTTTTATCTGTGTGATGGCTGCTGCAAGGCTTATTTCTCAGAAAGGGGAAAGAATGAGAGATATAAAGTAGATTTTCTCTAATTATATTCCTTATACTTTTTCCCCCCTTTTTCCTTTGGTGTAGCACCTAAATCCATATGACACCAAAGATGTATGAATTTTTGTTATCAGGGAACATTTAGGTGTTTTCGGTGATCACTGGCTTATTTCACAATAGCAGAGTTTAATGAAAGAAATGCATTTTTAATTGAGGATGTGAGATTTTATTATATGCTATTATATGCTAAAGTGATATATGCCTTTGCCATTCAACAATATTCATTGAACAAATACTTATGAAGAGCCTATGATATATCAAACCCAGTACTAGGCTTTGAAGATTGAGATGCAAATAAGAAAGATTGTATTTCTGCCACCCTGGAACTTTAACTACTGTGGAAAATCACAAACAAGTAGTAGGCAATCCTAACAATTGAGTCTGCTTTGTTTAGGGCTTTACTCCCATACTTTCAATAGAGACTGATGTATGGTTGGTGCTCAGGAGACGTTTGTTAAATGGAGACTCTCGAAGTAAGTGCTATGGCAAGGGGGAGTAAAGGTGCCATGGGTAATCAGCAAATTCTTTTTTCCCCCAGCTGTACTGAGGTATAATTGACCAATGACTTTGTAATATATTTAAAGTATACAATTGATGATTTGTCTGGTAAGTTTTCATGTTACTAATTAGCATCCTTTCTTTTCAGCTTGAAGAACCGCTTTCAGCATTTCTTGTAGGGAAGATCTAGTGGTGATTAACTCCCTCTGCTTGTTCGGGAAAATCTTTAATATTTAATCTCTCCTTTATTTCTGAAGGAAAGCTTTCCTGGATGAAGTATTCTTGATGTTTTTTCTTTTCTTTTCTTTTAACATGTTGAATTTATCATCCCACTCTCTCCTGACCTGGCCACAATCTTCTGTTCCTGATGAGAAACCCATTTAATAGCTTTATTAGGGTTCCTTCGTATGTGAGAATATTTTTCCTCTTGCTGCTTTAAAAATCTCACTTTGTGTTTGTATTTAGACAATTTTGCTATAGTGTGTCTTATAGAAGATGGTTTGAAGCTGAAATTTTGGAGGGACCTACAATCTTAATGAACTTGGTTGTCCAAATCCCCAGATTTGGGAAATTCACAGCCCTTATTTCTTTAAATAAGCTTTCTGTTCCTTTCACTCTCTTTTCTTCTGAGACTCCAGTGATGGACAGATTGTTTTCCTACTGGAATCCTGTAGTTCTTGTAGGCTTTCCTTACTCATTTTCAGTTTTTTTTTTTTTTCCTCTGACTGGATAATTTCAATTGACCTGTCTTCACATTATTTCCTTTGCTTGATCCAGTCTGATGATGCTGGTGTTTGGTGCATTTTTCATTTTATGCTTGGTTCTTTCTTATGACTTTTTTCTCTCTTAAACTTCTCATTTTGTTATATATTGTTTTCCTGATTTTGTTGAATTGCCTTCTATGTTTTCTTATAGTTCACTGAGCTTGCTTAGAACAACTATTTTGAATTCTCTCTTTCTGTGGGGTTGGTTACTGGAAAATGACTTTATTCCTCTGGCGATGTCATGTTTTCCTGATTTTTCATGTTCCTTGAAGACTTGCATTGCTGTCTTGGCATTTATAGAAGTAGTCACCTCCATCAGTCTTTACTGACTGGCTTCTAGAATCTTCCCTGTTAGGGATTCTGAGGCTTTCTCAGACCTTTCCAGTGGATACCTGCTCCACACTTTTAATTTCCACTTGGAGGGGAATTTGTAGGATTATTTGCCTTCTGTCAATCGTGCAAAACCAGGCTGGGCACCAATAGCCTTTTGTCTGGTTTCCCTAGGGTGATACTGAGTGCTGAAGCTTGTGTTTTCTAAAAACACTGCAGATTTCGGCTAACGTTCTGCACGTGCTCACTAGTTGTTTCCAAAGGCTCTTTCTCTCCACCTTTGCCCTCAGGAACACACAGAGAGAGCTGGCCAAGGGGGAGGGTGTCATTAAGGTGAGGTACTCAGAACACTGAGGTGCCCATAAGCCAATTGGGGGAATCAGCAGGTGTGGCATTGCTAGTGGCTCTTAAGCAGGCATCCTGATGGAGTCTGTAAGGCAGTAAGTAGGACACGTGTCCTTTGATATGTTCCATGCTGAGTCCTGGCTGCTATTCTCCCAGCTGCTCTCTGCCTCCTACTCCTACAGTTTGCCACTTAGTATTCTCAGTGGGATGGGGAAGAAACGGGTCTTCCGGGCAGTGTCTCGCACAGCTAGGAAAGCCAGATGATCATGCACACACCCTCATTTTCCCCTGTGGTAAAAATCATGGACAGAGGAGGTCTCTCTTGCATTGAGCTCTGTTACCATAGGGGAGGGATGAAATAGGTAAAATGAAAGTGTTGCTCTAACATTCTTCAGTGTGCCCCATCTTGGATCTTGTTTAGCTCCAATGATGTTCCTGAACTTTCTCCATTGGACTCCCAGACTTCCACAAAGGCATCCTTGTCTGTGAGTGATTGTCCAAAATCAGTGTTCTTTGGGGGGAAATGGTGGAAAACTACTATACTGTCATTTTACTGATGTTGCTTTGGGAAGAGATTTCTTCATGTGATTTTAAATATGATGTGGGAACCATGTAGTATAGTACGTAAGGGCTATACCTGGTGTTTATCCCTAACTGCCCTTTTTAGCTGGGTGGCCTTACCTAAGCTTACTGGGACTTTGTTTCTATGTCTGCTAAATGAAGATGATGATAGCACACCAAAGGATTTTTTGAGAACCTTAAATGAGCTAATAAATGCAAAGCACTTAGAACAATGCTTCTTACACAGGAAATAATAAATGTTGGCTAATAGATTTACATGACAGATGACTAAAAGCTTAGGGACAAATCGAATATATCTAAATTGCTACTCCAATTTAGTCCCTAATTCATATATGTTTTATTCAGGCTCACAACTCTTTAAATAAATCCTTAGGTCCACATATTTTTATAAATTGCCTCGCTTTAGTTTAGGTCAGTTTTTTTTTTTTTTTCCATTGGACTAGTTATTGGTAGAAACTTTGGTTTCCAGAGTATTTGGGAACCTGGAATGCAGATAAGAACTGAAGACATAGATTTTGTATTTCATGGGTTTGCTGTTATCTTGTGTGTATTCAAACACAAGAACATAGTATGTATAGACCATAATATCAAAAGGAAAGTACAATATTTTCCTCCTTAAATAACTCCAAGTGTAATATGATGGTTATGGCAGAGATACTTGGTGATCAGCAAAAATCCATGTTTCCCAGCATTTTCCAAGCTCCTTTGCACTTAGTTTGGGCCAATGGACTATAAGCAGAAAAGATGAAAATCACTTCCTGACAAGGCAGGTAAGAAATATGTGCTTCTCCATTACTCTCTTCTCCTTAGTTGTAATAATAGGGATATACCAGCAGAAAATCAAATCTCAATTTTCTCCCTCATTGAGAAACATATAAATGTGCAAGTTGGATGGATGAGGGGAAACATCCATAACCCTTCTCACCCCCAGCTCCTGCTTACTACTTCTGGATTTCATTAGTAGATTATTGCCCACATCCTTGGAGGCAATGTCAACTGACCAGCTCTCTTTCTCTGTTTCTATTTCAAAAGTATACAGCCCTATTCCTCCTATATATACTAAGATACAAACCAATTCCACGTGCTTAAGAAAGAATATGGCTTTCTTCATGGATAAAGTATATTTAAGGCTGTGAAAGACCACGAAGGAAGAACCTTTAAAATGTTAAGCTCTGTGAAAGAAGCCAGACACAAAAAGACAACTAATATATAATTCCACTTAGGTGAAGTACCTGGAATAGTCAAATTCATACAGATAGAGAGTAGAAATGTGGTCACTTACGTTTTGGAAGAGGGAGATGGGGGAGTTATTGCTTAAGAGATAGAGAATTTCACTTTGAGGTGGTGAGAAAGTTCTGGAATTAGTGGTGATGGTTTCACAACAATGTGGAGGTACTTAATGTCACTGAACTGTATACTTAAAAATGGTGAAAATGGTAAATTTTATGTTATGTGTATGTCACCCACACACAAAAATAGTGAAGACCAAAACTAATCACATTTAAGATATGGTGAATACCCTGGAGTTGGAACAAATCACTTCCCCTAAGGCATCAAGATCTATGCTATGAGACTGCAGGTGGGTGGGTGTTACATCATATCTTCTGTGCATCTGGCTGCTGATGATAGAAGGGCCCCACTCATCCTAAAAGGGAGGGGTCAATGGAGAGTCTTCTGAGCACTCATCTCGCCATTACATCAATTTCAAAGAGGAAAAAATTTCAACATAGATATACCATTTTCCTTTATTTTGTATCTAAATAAATTAGGGGCTAAACGAGATGATAAAAATTTCATTGATAAATTATTAGTCATTAGATAACAGATACCATAAAAACAGTTCACTAATGCTTTATTAATCCAATTTTTGGCAAGGTTTTTTTTGCTTGAAAAATAATGATCTCTTTTAGCATCTGGTAATATATGGCCATGTTGCATGGAAAGCACAGGGAGCATCAACTATGGTAAGAACAATTTTCCCTCTTTAGTGTTATAGGTACTCTAGCTGTTAGTGCTTATGGTCTCAGAGGTATCTTCCACACTTCTGTCTGTAATGTGATTCTTCATGAGATTCAGTGGATCATGGTTTCTAGTGTCAAAGAGTTACAAATCAGAAGTCTAGGAAGGGGGATCCCTGGGTGGCGCAGTGGTTTAGTGCCTGTCTTTGGCCCAGGGCACGATCCTGGAGACCTGGGATCGAATCCCACATCGGGCTCCTGGTGGATGGAGCCTGCTTCTCCCTCTGCCTGTGTCTCTGCCTCTCTCTCTCTCTCTCTCTCTGTGACTATCATAAATAAATAAAAATTAAAAAAAATACTTAGAAGTCTAGGAAGGAAAACTCAATATCATCCTCTTGAAAGATTTATTTGGCTCCAAAAGTGTTAGGCTGTCAGAGCAAAACTTCATTGGTCTTCCTAGCTTCTCCAACATGCCTTTTAGATCATTGTCTCCCTTCCTTCATCCTGCTATTTCCCTTGACTGGAATGTTTTCTCAGCTTCTGCTTTCCTATTTAAGTTCTTTTTTTTAAAAAAAGATTTTATTTATTTATTCATGAGAGAGACAGACAGAGAGAGAGAGAGAGGCAGAGACACAGGCAGAGGGAGAAGCAGGCTCCATGCAGGGAACCCGATGTGGGACTCGATCCCAGGACTCCAGGATCATGCCCTGGGCTGGAGGCAGGCTCTCAACCACTGAACCACCCAGGCGTCCCTCCTGTTTAAATTCTAACCACACCTCAAGGCTTGTTGGAGGCTCATCAGCATTAAGACCTCTGCCCTGGACTGATTAGTCCAGTCCTCCTGCAATGTTCTCACATAGCATCTATTTTCTGAATCAATCACTCATTCATTCATTCATTCATTCAATCATTCATTAAAGCTTAAACTTTTTCACAAGTAGCAACTATTTTTTTTTACTTTATTTATTTATTCACGAGAGACACAGAGAGAAAGGCAGAGACAGAGACATAGGCAGAGGGAGAAGCAGGCTCCCTGTAGGGAGCCCGATATGGGACTTGATCCCAGAACCCTGCCTTTGCCCTGAGCCAAAGGCAGATGCTTAACCACTGAGCCACCCAGATGTCCCAGTAGTAACTATTCTAATCAATGCTCTCTGAGAAAACTGACGCTACTAATTTTATTTCTGTCTGAGTTAAACCAGTTGAAGAGAATAATTTGACCATGGACCTAAAACTTAGCAGAAGCTGAGGCAAGACCTTGATTTAGAATAGAATCCACTAAGTCAATGTTTTTAAAATCTTTTCATTCCATGAATTCTCTAGAAGTCCCTTGATGGTCTCTTCTGCTGCTGAGTCCTCTGGCTCTTTTTTGCAGGCACTGCCGTCCCTAACCTGCCCTGTAGAATTCTAGTGCTTCAGGCTCTGCAACTGTGTCGGGACCCAGAAGTTTCACACAACAGATTGAAAAATGCTTGACTCTGACCCGTTACATCCATCATTTCAGTTTTTGGTGTTGGCACTGTGGTTTCAGATAAAGATAACATATCAAGCCTGTTATAAAAGGAGGAAGGAGAGAAAACATACCATCATCTAGAAATGTTACAAACTAAAAATTGAAGAGTACTCTCTCTGCCTATTTATCTTCAATCACTGTGTACCAAGGTGCTTTGGCAAGAGAGATATTTTGGGACAAACAGTAACTGATATGAGGAACAGTGTTGATTTGCTCCATCTATGAGATATAACTAATAACAGATGGATGTTATTTATAAACTCTTACATGTTTATCCTAGTTCTTTTGAACTCTTTCTATTCTGGGTCTATCAGCTGTTGCTGTTTGGATAATTAATTACACAACCAAACTCAGTTTAACATTTTGAAATGTACATTCTCTATATGATCTGCATACTGAATTCTGTTGTTCATGCTGTCCAATGTTTTATATGCCACTTATTGCCTGACATACATATACACAAGCATGGGGGCATAATGTGCTCATTAATTTTTAAAACTTCATGTCAATTTTCTTTTCTTTTTTTTTTTTTAACTTTCCTCAATCCCCTGGCCATATCTGTATCAGCCTAAAACAGAAGCAGTAAAAAAATGTGACCCAAATTATCATGCACTATTTTTAAATGTATTTGTTGCTTAAAAATCATTATTAAATAAATTTTGATAATATGGCTTATGTCAGAAAATGGTTGAATCAGGTTCAGCTGAATCCAAGATAGCATTCTACCTCTAGCTTCTCTCTCCAAATAGGAGCGGAACATTTTTTAACCAGTAAGCAAACTGATCATTAGAACAGAATATCTGAAGTGCTCAGAAGACCAAGGGAGAGAGGGAAGAAGGGACAGGAGGAGGAATGGTGAAAGAGAGAGAGAGAGAGAATCAGAGTTTTTGTTTTTACAACTACATGCAAACAGAACATATTACAAGCAGTACAGGGGCGCATGAACTCTCCTGATCAACTCTGAAGTGAAGTCTCTATCTGATTAGGGCAAAGTGAGTTAGGTTGGAAGAAGAGTATTCAAATGTCTAGAAGGTCAGGAGAGTTTAACCAGTTCTGACTGGTACTTTTTTTTTTTTTTTTTAGTTTAAAAGCACTCAAATTCCAAATTTCTTTCTTTATGAAATTATCAAAGAATATCAAAGGAATTACTTCTAAGCTCATCTTTCTACCCAAAAGTCTTTAAAAGAACTTGTGAAAACATTACCAATAAAAATGAAGTTTTATTTGGCAAGAGTTCAGAGCGCTAAATCATCAAGTTTGGCAAATGGGTAAATAAATAGCCATATAGATGAAAACAAAGTATAATATATTAATTATACCTTTAAGAATAGGAGCACCTGGGTGGCTCAATTGGTTAAGCTTCTAACTCTTGGTTTGGGCTGGGGTCATGATCTCATGGGTCCTGAGGTCAGGATCCATGCTCAGTGAGGAGTCTGCTTTAAGATTCTCTCCCTCCGCCCCACCCCCCAACTCATGCACACACACACACTCTCCCTCTCTTTCTCTCTCTAAAATTAATAAATCTTAAAAAAAGAAAAATTTCAGTCATACTGTTAAAAAATTCTGTATTTGTATTTTTTTGCAAAAATTCATTGCTGAAGGAGCAGTTCTTAATTCTGTCTTTATAGTGATATCTCTCTTTTTTTTTTTCTTAATAAAAAGTGAAGCAGCTTTATAACTGGCCAGAATTAGAGTACATAAGGAAATGAAGGGATGTTGAAAAACTGGCCAATAGCCTCACCTGTACTTTTGAGACAGGTAGTGAAGAGTGCCCTGAAATTATTCCTATTGAGCCCAAATCCTTGCTTCATAATGTGGAGGTAGCCTGAAGCATAATGTAGGTTCAAATATTCTCTCTGTTCATAGTCTTTCTGCCCTTTCTACTTACATTATAATCATGTTCCTTTGTAATTGTGAGTCTGGGATTCCCTCATGCTAAAATTGCTTTTTATTCGTTATGCTTTTGTAAAATTAATCAATGGTTGTTCTATTAGGTTTGTTCCTTATAACATATGGATATTTAATGTATCTACTCCTAAATATCTATTGCTGCAATACTTATATACATTTGTGTTATGAAAATGATCTTATATCTGATTAGCCTTAGCTTATACTCTGCAACCAGGAAACAGGGTCTCTTTGTGAGGTCTTTCCTTTGGAGGTTTCCAGAGAGATAATACATAAAAGGGTAAGAGCGTAGCTTTGAGAATGAGGAAGACTGATAGAAGTAATAGAAGGTAGGGGTGAAGAGCTTGGGCTTTGGAGTCAGACTGAGTTCAATTAAATTCAATCTCCACCAACATGTGTAATCTTGCATATTTCACTCAACCTATTTGTGCCTCAGTTTCCTCAAGTATAATTGGGAAATTAATTATAGTATCTACATTATGGAATTGCTTTGAGAAAGAAATAACACACATAAGTATTTAGAGCAATGTTTTGATCCACTTACAAGTATAATCAATTGCCATTTATTATTGTAATTATGAATATTAAAAAGTTCAAATTCCAGCTTTATTACATACCAGTATGATCTAGTGCAGTCTTAACCCTTCAGTTTGTCCATTGCTAAAAGGAAGATTACAAGACCTATCTCACAGGGTTGTGATGGGCATTAATGGCATATTATGAAAACTATTGACCATAGAACTTGGGATATGTAAGTGCTCAGTAAGGTTATACACTCCCTTTCTGTAACTTCTTCAGTGGCTCCTACCAGTGAACATGTGACTTAACATGTTTCTTGGAGTCCTGACCAGTGAGATTTAAGAGTAAGATTGAATTTGAGTTTTACAAGTGGAAGTGTTATGATGCACCAACATTGAGAAAGTATGAGGCAGTTTTACTAGAGTTGAGGAGACTCAGAGGAATAGCCGTGCACCCAAGTCAAGTCACCCCCATCTGGCATAGAAATCAGAATGCTAGTGAGAAAGATGGCTGGTGAGTAGACCTCTGATAACGTAAATTTCTTTCTCTTCCGTAGAAAATTTCACACGGAAGTCAACACATTCCAGGACAGTTAATTGTCAGTTGTTCTTCTCATCTTTGAAACCCTTTTAGGAGTCTGTGAGGTCAAAACTATTTTTATAGTAATATTTAGAGCCAATTTGCTTTTTAAACTCTCTATCATGATTACACAGTGGAATTTACCAGAGTGTGCAAGATGTGTGATGATGTCATCAGTCTGACAACTAATAGGTTGTATGATTACATATTTTGCATTTAAAAATGTTCTCATTTTTAATTCCAATTGTGGTAAATACCTACAGATATAGTTCATATAAAGAAAATCTCATTGGGGTCTTCAACAATTTTTAATGTTTTTTTTTTTTCTTTTAAGATTCCATCCATTTAAGGCATCTGGATGGCTCAGTGGTTGAGCATCTGCCTTTGGCTCAGATCATGATCCCAGAGTCCTGGAATCAAGTCCTGCATCGGGCTCCCTCTGGGGAGCCTGCTTCTCCCTCTATTGTCTCTGGCTCTCTCTCTCATGAATAAATAAATACAATCTTTTAAAAAAGAGAAGATTACATTCAGTTATTTGAGAGAGAGAATGAGCTGGGCGGGGGGGTGGGGGGGGACAGGGGGAGAGGGAGAAGCAGGGTCCTCACTGAGCAGGGAACCCAACTCGGGATTAAATGCCAGGATCTTGAGATCACGGCCTAAGCTGAACTCAGATGCTTAACATGCATCTGATCCAAGAACCTAAGGATCTTGAGATCACGGCCTAAGCTGAACTCAGATGCTTAACCAACTGAGCCATCCAGGCACCCCAATAATTTTTAAAGCTTTAAAGGGGTCCTACAACCAAAATGTTTGAGGATCACCAATCCAGAAGAAAGGGTCCATTTTATTTCTGAAAGAGGCCATTCTCTAGCTTCTGACTGAAGGTATTTTATGCTATAAACTGCCTAGAATCCTCACCTGATTCCCTGAATATTTGCTTCCCCTTTTCTAGACTCTTGTGAAGACCACCTCAGCTCCTCCTACAAATTATGGTACAATTGATTAGGTGCAGTTTTCTTTGGCCACAATCATCTTCAGACCTTAATCTACCTACCCTAATCAGTTTGGATTGCAGCCACATTCTGTGTGATTGGATTTTGGATACAATCTATCTCTCAAATCATCACATTTATAGTCCACCTCTCAGGGTGGGCCATTAGGTTACTATTTCCCAAACTTAGTCCTAGAGAGCATCCCAGGCTTTTGAATCCAGGCCTTTTAAATGGAAACTCCATCACTGCATTTATTGTACCAAATACATAAATAGTAAAATCTTAAGAGGAAAAGTGAATATGGCATTTGTTAAAACTGTTTCAAGTTAAATTTGGTGTTTGTTCTTTGCTATTCTGAACTGATGTAATCATAAAAGTCTGGTAAAATTATTCAGACCCATGAAATGACATCTGGAAAACAAAGCTGTGTTGCTATTCATTTGAAGTGCTTATGGAAAGCTGTTAAAATGAATAATTTGAGGAGCTTGGAAATATATTAATACTATATGAGGCAATCATGCAAATTAATAGAAGCCCACTGGTCCTGGATCAAATTGGATAAGGCCCAAAAGAAATTTGATTTTGAACAAGTGAGAATTGTAATAAATTTAAAAAATATTATCTATATTTATTGGCCATAGAAGCTTAGTTTGTTACCTGCTTCTTTGCCTCTCACTGTGAATTAGAAAAACCAGTAAAATATAGAAAGGCTATTGAATTCTGAATTTTTACTTTTCTACACTACAAAATTTAAGAATTATACACGATTGTATTTTATACTCATATTAACTTTTATTTTTAGTCTTTTATTTTACATATTTTTTTTAAGATTTTTAAGATTTTATTTATTTTATTTTATTTTATTTTATTTATTAATCTTTTTAAAAGATTTTATTTATTATTCATTTATTTATTATTCATGAGAGACACAGAGAGAGAGAGAGGTAGAGACATAGGCAGAGGGAGAAGCAGGCTCCATGTAGGGAGCCTTATGTGGGACTCGATCCGAGGACTCCAGGATCATGCCCTGGGCAGAAGGGAGGCGCTAAACCACTGAGCCACCCAGGCGTCCCTATTTTTAGTCTTTTTGAATATAGTGGATTGAAACTTGAAGACTTTCTAATTTCAGCTCTGGTTAATAGCTGTACAAAAATAATTTTTTTAATTTATAAGGTAGAAACAACAGCTCCTTATTAAAAAATCTTGTTACAATCTCCTGGTAGAGTATAGACTTGGATTTGAGTTCTAACCCTGGGGCCTACTTATTGACTGTGTGATTTTAGTTATGCTATTTAACTTCTCTGAGCCTCAGTTACTTCTTTGGTGAAATGAAAATAAAAACACCACTGGAAAAACTCAAGCTCCTTCTTGAATTTCCCCCAAATAGTCCTATGCCTGCTGAGGTGCCAAGGGCACCCCATCCAGTTTTTCTCTTACTTACCTATGGGCTCCCAATTTCTCTCTTGTATTCCTCTACCTCAAAGTGGCTATGTCTCCTATGACTGGAACGGCTGCTGATACGTTATTATCTGTGGCTGTGCCACAATTTACCTCAATATTTTGTGGATTAAACAGTAAACATTTGTTATCTGACAGAGCCTATGGGTCAGGAATTCAGAGGTGACTTAGCTGGGTGACTTAGCTGGCTCAGGGTCTTTTATGAAGTTGCTGTCAAGATGTAAGCTTGGACTGTGTAATTGTAAGACTTGACTGGGGCTTGAGGGTCTGTTTCCATGAGGTTAACTTACAGAGCTGTTGACAGGAGCTTTCAGTTCAATGGTGTACTGAAGCTGTTTCAAACCTGCTTTTTAGAGCTAATTGTGGGGCACCTGGGTTCCTCAGTGGTTGAGCATCTGCCTTTGGCTCAGATGGTGATCCCAGAGTCCTGGGATTGAGTCCTGTATCAGGCTCCCTGAGGGGAACCTGCTTCTCCTCTCTGCCTCTCTCTCTGTGTCTCTCAGGAATAAATAAATAAAATCTTTTTAAAAAAGAGCTAATTGTTAAATTTTAGGAATGTTTGCAAGCCAATGGTGAAATACAACCATTATTAGAAATTAAACTATATAAACTTAAATAAACTGCATTAAATCTCAGGGTAATAAAAACTCATGACTTCCTACATTTTCCTTTTAGTTGATGCCCTTGTGGTTATTTATGTCTTTTGTATCTGTATGGCAGAAATATTATGGGGTTGTGTTCTATTGCACATCTTCATCTTGTCTTATCTCTGCATTCAGTGATATTATTTTGGTAGCTTGAAATCTGTCAGGTGGGAATATTTATACTTGGATATCAGCAAACACTACAAATTGGAACTTGATTTATTGTTTTATTGATTGTTTAGACTTTAGAAAGTGTAAATTGTGTTCTATACATCCTTTATAATGATAAAATTACACACACATGATTTTTTTGGAAAGCCAGATGTTAAGTGTTTATCAGCACATTAACATACTACTTTCTCTTCCACATACCCTCTCTATAAGGCTACTTGAATGTCCTCATAATATGGAAGCTGACTTTTTTAAGGCAGTGAGCCAAGAGAAAGAGTAAAAGTAGAAGCTTCGAGGTCTTTATGATCCAGCCTTGGAAATCACACACTGTCATTTATGTAATATCTTAGTGATTACATAGGTAAGCCCTATTCAGTATGGGAGGAGATTACACAGGATGTAAATTCCACGAGTCAGAGAACATTGGGGACCATTTTGGAGGGAGATTACTATGGTCCAAAATGGACCTCCTGGCCCCCAGTGATTCATGACTCTCTCACATGCAAAATATATTCAAACTGCACCTTAAATCCCCCAAAGTCTCATTCTATTGTAAACTCAGCTTGAAGTCCAGAATCTCATCACCTAAATCAGGCTCAGACAGATCAGCTTCTCAGATATAGTTTCTTCAGTACAGCTCCTTGAATACAGCTGCTTTTGATTGTGAACCTAAAGATACAAGCTATTTCCCCAGAATACCCCCAACAGACAGTGGTGGGTTAGGTGTACAATAACTGCTCTAGCCATTCCATTTAAAAACGTGGAAAACAGGGAGTGTACAATGTCAGTGGTCTCAACTCTAACTGGGTATATTTGGGAAGTTGCCTGATTAGAATGCAATCCTGCTTCTCTGTGGTTCTTGGATCTGCCCTCTGGGCTCTTGGTTCTGCTCTCTGAGTCACTCATCCTTTTCCAAGAAACTAAGCCAGGTTTGTAGCTGTGACGCTTTCAAGCCTGCTTGCTGGAAGTTGAATTTTGGAAGTCTGAAGTCCTTGTTTTCATCTTGTGCTGTTTCTGTTCTTTTTAGTCCAAGCTAGTGGTGTTTCTGCCAATATAATTGTCTTAACAACTTTGTGGGTCCCTTAGACAAAAGCCATGTCTGCAAATCTTTTTTTCAGCTAAGTCCTCTCACTTGGGCTTCTGCTGATATTGTTGAAGAAATTCATCCTTAAGCTTCTTAGAAGCCCTATTGTTTGAACAATTCTCTGAGGCACCATGTTAGATCTAGATGAAGTTTTAACAAAGGTGTTTATTGCCACACCCTTGATTTATTGCAAGATCATATTTTTCTAGTAATGTCTTGGACTTCATCTTTGCCTGGAAGCTATTCTGAATTTTAGCAATGTTAGTCAGCTTGAGAGGCTGAGACTCTTCAAAACCAGAATGTCCTTGGCTCCTTTTTGTTTAAAAGTCATTCCTTTGAGCTTTTCTCTCTATGCTTGCATTTTGCTTTAAGAAGCAAGAAGCACCCAAGCAGCACCTTCAACACTCTGCTTTGAAATTTCCTTAGTTAGGTCATTCCCTTGACATGATATGCTTTCTCCTTTCCACATAACTGCATAAAATAGTGTCACTAAACTTCCTCACATTATATAACAAGCATCCCTTTATCTTCAGTTTCCAATAAGCTGTCTATCTCCTTTAATCCCCCACTCATCTCCTCCTCAAAGGTAGTCTGGCTTCCACCAGCAGGCTGTTCAGCACATTTTAGGCTGTCACTAATACCCTCCCTAGAGTCTTTGCAGCTTCTGCCCACTGTCTTTTTCAAAGTCACTTTCATATTTTTAGTTGCTTGTTACTCTGGTACCTCATCTTCAAGTATGAGAGTACCAAAATCAATATTGGTCATCTATGGCTGTGTAACAAAATATTTCAGAACTAAGTACCTTAAATTAATTAACAATTATTATTGCATCATTTTTGTTGGTCAGGAATGCAGAGTAGCTAGGCTGGATGGTTCTGGCTTGAGATCACTAATGAGGCTGAAGTTAAATTTTTGGCTTGGGATGAAGTCAACTGAAGCCTCGACTGGGGCTGGATGGTCTGCTTCCCAGATGGCTCACTTATAAGGTTGTTGGCAGGAAGCCCCGCTCTATCACTGGCTTTTTGGCAAGAGCTCTCAGTTCCTCACTATGTATCCTATCTATAGGACTGTTCGAGTGTTCATGACAGCTGACTTTTCACAGAGCAAGTGATCCAGGAGAGAAGAAAAATATATAGCCACAATGTCTTGTATGACCTATCCTGGGAAGTCAGACACTGACATTACTGTAATATTCTACTGGTTCCACAGGTCAATCCTACTCAACATGGGAGGGATTATACAAGGACATATAATACCAGGAAGGAGAGATCATTGAGGGCTCTCTTGGAGGCTGGCTACTACCAGTTATCAAATTAAGCATCTCTGGCATTGATATTCACTGAAGATGTCTTGCTACTAGGCCCTCTCATACATGGCCAGAGCTATGTGTAGATGCTGCACTTGGTGCCTAGGCTAAAGTTGAGAATTCTTGCAGTGGAGACTGCTGGTATCTCTTAGATAAACACAATGTACATAAAGCATTAGCTCACTGCCAACAGCCAGATAAGCACAGCAAAAGTTGTATTTTTTCTTGTTGTTCCTATTTTACAGAAGATTTTTGATCAATTTCTGGCTCTGAAATGCAAGTAGCAGCTTCTGGCACAAATATGGGGGACAACATTGCCCTCTTCATGTCAATTTAAATTGTAGTAAAAAAAAAATCTAGACCCTTTGATTTTCATCGGTTCTCTTTCATAGTCCTTTGACTGACCCCTGGGAAAATGGAGCTTATTGACTGTCACACTGTGCTTCCCTCCAGTCCAATGACTCGCCTCTTATTTTTGAATCAAACTTCTGCCCCTCCCACAACCTCTCCATTTCCTCCAAGTATTAATTGTTGCTACCCCTCAACTCCAGCCTGAGTGTCCCCAAACCTTCATGCAAGTAAACCCTGTTGCACCTCTCTAACCCCAGGCTTGCTGGTGTAGGGCTGAATCATTTTTGTGCTTGAGCTGGAACCTTCCCTGCTACCAACAAGAGAAGCAACTAAAAAGATGAGGGTCCAGGTGAAAGCTAAGGTTCAGATATAAAACTCCTAATTGACTGAATAAGCCAGGTATATTCTCAGCCTGGGAAGCTGAGTTTCTTCTTTTCTCATCAATGGCTCACCATTGTGGAATCATCATTGACTCCAAAGCATAAATGATACAGTTGTTGGATGTCATTTTCTGATTGTATCTGTTTGAAGCAACAGATATTGCCTTGAAATAGACTCTTCTGTTTGATTTCCAGATGAAAATTAGAAACAGAATCAAGGAAGTGTGGAATTGTTTGAAGAATTTGATGCTTGACATTTAAAAAAACTTCTTCTCAAAGCACACTTGTTCAATCAAAGTAAAGAATGCTGCTCAATGCATTACTTACACGACAGTTCAGGTGCAGCTTTTTGAAATTGTCTTGTCATATGTCTGTCTGCCACCAAATACTCGGTGATTCTATTTTCTGAAGGCTCTGTGGAGGCTTCCCTACAATGCACTATAGGGTCCTGTGAACTGGAGCCACATTTTAGGGAAGAGATGGACAACAGCATTTTAAAAATGTAGATAAAATAGCAACCACATATACTATGGATTTTATAAAAGATAAATGCTACCATTATTTTTAAAATGCTCAAGTAATAAATTATTTCATAAAAGCAACATAAAATAGTTTAAAATGGGGTAATATGAGAGTCTTGTTAGGAATACATTTGTTAGAAATAAAATTGACACTGACAGGGACTGTGATTTATGACTTGATTTATTTTAGGTTAATCTGAATTGCATAAGCCAAGGGTTTACCAACTCTTCAGATGGTCCCTTTGGAGGCATTATATGAGGTGGACTAGGAAAGGTTCAGGGCAAGGAGCTCCTGGCCTTCTGGAGAAGTAGGCAAAGAGGGTGTGGAAGAATTTCAGGAAATGTCAGGGACAAACTGCAGGCCTGAAAAACAAGAACCCCAGGCCTGGAGATCTACTATGAAGATACAGAGGGAAAGAAAAGCTGGTCTGAAGCAGATGTATAGAAGCTAAACCCCAGGCATGTGGAAATGGTAAGTGGTGGGTGATTGCGCCACTTAGCTTTTTGGACCAAGTTGATTCATCGGTTCATTCCTTCTTCACAAACTTTTTTGGACAATGACTCTGTGCAGATACTGTGTAAACTCTGTAGGACCAATATCACTATTTTAGGTTTTTGGCTTTAGCTCCACCCCGCCTGACACCTGTCAAGTGTAGTTCAAGGCATGGCCCATTCATACAATCGATGTCTTAAGTACCAAATACAATGCCCCATAGTCATCCTCGAAGAGCCAAGTGTGTATGCCTTTAAACTTCAAGACACAGTGGAGAGAGAGAGAGAGAAAGAACTTCAGATCCATTCCTTTGAAAGCCAGGCTTCAGGAAGTCCAGTGTATTTCATATCTCAAAGGCAAAAGGATGTGTGAAGTCAAATGAAAAGAAGTTAGAACTCTGAAAACGTTACCTGGGGGGGTTACGTTAAACCAGTTGTAGCAGAAGTGATGCTGATCCTTGCTCTTGAGAGGTCAGAGCTGATTTTCAGCCTGCATCTCTGAAATGATTTTCACTGCTGACATGGTTGCAAGTTCTCTGTCAAAGGCAGATGGCTCCCTGGCATATATTTCATTTTCTACATCTCTTGGCTCACTGATTAGCAATCCTGTGGGTGTGCCTCTTACTCCTGTTTTTCTCACCCTAGAGGTGTGCAGTAACAGGTGCTCCACAAACGCAGGCTGCTTGCCTTACTTGGCTTGGTGTTTACAATATATAACTTTATTAAAGATCATATAAAAATGCAACAGGGAGGCAGAACCAATAATTCTGCATAGCCCTTAAGCTAAAGCTGCCATGAATCTTGCTGATGAGTTTTACACAAGTAAAGGGAAACAAGAGCACAGTTCCAGCCATCCAGGCCTGAGTCTCTTCAAGAGGAGAGTTGCAGCCCTAGGGTAGAAGAAGCCTGCAGGCAGAGGCAGCCCTGAGTTCCCACACCTACTCTGTGTGGGAATGTGAAGTGCATCCCTTGGAAGTGATCACTGTTACAAAATGACAGCATGGAAATTAGAAAAAAAACTTAAATGCGTTGCAGCTAAAATTCTTTGGGTTTGTGTTTTAGTACCACTGTATAGCTAAAATGTATGAAGTTTCTCTCCCTTGAGTGTGAGTTTTACCATGAAGCTAATTTTCTTTTCTTTTCTTTTCTTTTTTTAAGATTTCATTAATTTATTTTATGGAGAGAGAGAACACAAGCAGGGGGAACCACAGGCAGAGGGAGAAGCAGGCTCCCCGTAGAGCAGAGAGCCTGATGCGGGTCTCTATCCCAGGACCCTGGTATCATGAACTGAACCAAAGGCAGACACCTGAGCCACCCAGGCACCCCAGGAGCTGATTTTCCATTACTGACATCTTAATAATTTGACAAACCTTAAAGGGCAGCCCAGGTTGGGAAAAGCACAGCTTGTAACTATTCTGCACTTCTGATGGTCTAACCACCCACACTTTATGACCATACTCTATTCAATCATACTTTTCAATTTCAGAAAAGTGCTTAATTTGAACACAAGCAGCTAAAATGGTTTCATTATTTTAGACAAAGCTTGCTTTATTTCCTTTTGTTTTTAATTACCTTACTGAACATTATGCAAGTCAATGTATCAAAAATAGTCTATGTATTTAAGAAAAAGTGATTATCTCTACACTTGAAAGAATTGAGCAATTAATTGAGAGTCATTGCTGTGCATTTAATTATATTTCACATTAATGCATAAAATAAACTGTGAAGGTTTCTATAAAAATCTCACATTAATTATTTGATAAGGTCAGAGGAAAGCTTGACCCATCTGAGAATTTGAGTCAAATGTCCACCCAGAGTGATTATACTAAAAAGAAGGGGGAAAAAAATCCCAACATTTTGGCACACAAGATTTGGAGGACTTCAAGGTTGTTTGATCTTGCTCTTTTTCTCAGATAGAAATGTACCTTAGGCAAAGGCAATTTGTTTTTGGTAATTTCTCTGCATTGGTTTTCTATGATTAACTGTTATTCTCCAGCTATTTCAACTAATTATCATTGTCTCCCCAAAGGCTGATGAAACAAGGAATCTGAACAGAATTAGGCTAATTTTACTCCATGGCTTATTAGGCATCCACATGCATGCGTTACTGTGCTAAGTACTGTATTGAGCAAGTTCAACTGCTATTATCCCTCCCTTCCACATGAGCACTCCCCAAAATGCTCCAGAACAATCTGCATAAAACATAGAAGAGGGCCAGCAGCTGCATGATCCACTTCCATGCACCCCAGGGAGGGAAAATAAAGGTAAGAAGAGAAAGTAGCTCACAAAGAATGAGGATATATGGACATTACTCACCCCTCTGAATTAGTTCTTTTTTTTTTGAGTCATCTTAGTTCTTCATGTGGAAGCATGAGTTGGCACACAGGATGTTTGGAAGGACAGGTGGGGGAAATGGACCAGGAGAATCGTCCTTTGTCATTTTACTTGGCAACGGACCATCCACACGTTAGCCTGTTGTAACCACCTCTCTGAGCTCTGATGTCTATTTTAGGTCCCATGCCTTCTACATCCTCTGCATACGCTATTTTTTTCTGTGTGTTGAGAAATGATGGAAATCCTTGTTGAAGAAAATAACTAATTTTGTTTTCTTAATTGTGCTTGGCACCCTGTTTCAGTGCTGCAGGTGGTTAAGCCATCTAAAATGCACACTCCTCAGAGCAGATGGGTTTATAATATGGAGAAATGAATAAAAAAACCTATATTTTGTTTAATCAGTTTTCAAAGTATCTACATTAGTAAATTTAATTATCTTCCCAGCCAAAAATGGAATAATTATGGAAATCCAACTTCCTGAATAGAGAGAGCTCAACAGAGACCTAGGTAAAAATGGAGAAAGTGACCTATGACCCTTCCACTAGATCAGTGGGTCATTCCTTCAGAGATTTGGGTTCAATTGGCTTGGGGTGGGGTCCAGACATCATTAGCTTTTGAAAGTTCCTGTGGTGACTCTAACAGGCAGCCAGGTTGAGAACTCCTGTAACTAGATCAGATTTTCAGTATATGGAGAATTAGGACCAGTGAATACCTTTTCTGTTAACAGTGATTAGTAGCAGAAGCCTGAGAAAGATTTGACAAACTAGTTCGATTAAAATATGATGGTAAAATTACTATATAACAAACCCTACTCACTACTAAACTGATTTATAAAAATGTGACTTAATTATATTACACCAAAAATATGGTAGCAAAATGAAGGGAATTCTAGATTAAAATGAAATAGTTTTGTAATTATATCACTTGAAGAAGTTAAATACTTGCTGCCATGGAGAAAATACACTTACACATTCACTCTGCTGCTTTAAGCAAAAGTTAAGCATTTTTTTCCCCTCTCAGTGCACTTACCGCATTGCATTGTAATTGTTTCTTCATTTTTTATCTTTTTGTCATTGTTTCTTTAGTTATTCATATCTTCTGATAGGCTTTTCAAAGTTCCATGAGACTAAGATAACTTATTCTTGCTCACTCTTACATTCCTTATTGCCTAGCACAGTCATGTATGTAACGGGTAATACTTGTTAAAATGAACTATTGTTCTTCCATATTATTCATATTAAATAATTAACATAATAATAAACATCTGCATCATATAATAATAAACATCTGCATCATATCCTATGAAATATGTGTTCTTGAGCACTTCTTTGTATATATTTGGGTTCTTGTCAACTTTTCCAACATTGTAAATCAGATTAGATGAATATTTTCATGCATGTAGTGTATTTCCTCTTTTCAATTGTTTTCTAAGAATAAGTTTCTCAAAAGAGAAATTCCAAGCTCAATGAATAGATGCTTTTTATAATTTTTGAGAATAATTTTGAAAATACCGTGGAAAATTTCAAACCTAGACAAAGTAAACAGAATAGTATAATGAAACCCCATATCTCTGTTATCCAGCTTCATTGACTATAACTCTTTGCCAGTGGTGTTTCATCTCTGCTCCACTCTCTTCCACCATTGTGTGGCTACATGCCAATGTGTCTATCCAGTTCTCAACTGCTGGGCATTTGAACTACTTCCGATTTGGCTATGATGAGTAAAATTGCTGTGCTTTTTCATATAAAAATGTTTATTTAAAATGATAGGTTTTCATTTTCCTGGGATAAATACATAATTGTGGAGTTTTTGAGCTGTATGGTAAGTGTGTATTCAGGTTTATAAGAAGCTGTAAAACCTTGCCCCAAAATAGTTGGACTATTTTATATTCTCATTAGCAATGCATGAGAGTTCTAGTTGCTCCATATCCTCATCAGCACTTGGAAATGTTAGGCATTTTCTTTTTTAGGATTTATTTATTTATTTTAGAGAGAGAGAGAGAGCATGTGTGCAGTGGGCAGAGGGGCAGAGGGAGAGAGAGAATCCTGAAGCAGGCTCCCCACTCAGTGGGACTATCCCAGGACCCTGAGATGACAACCAGAGCCAAAACCAAGAGTCAGCCACTTAACTGACTGTGCCACTGAGACACCCCTAGGCTTTTTCCAATAGCCATTCTAGTGGTTATATTGATATTTCACAATCTAATTTGTACTTGTATGATGACAATGATGTTCAATATCTTTTTCATGTTCTTATTGGGCATTCAAATATCTTTTTTGTGTGAAATAGTTGTTCAAGACATTTGTCTATGATTTTATTGGGTTTTTGGCTTTTATATTATGAAATTTGTTATATATTCTGATACTTGTCTTCTGTTAGAAATGTATACTGAAAATATTTTTTCCTGGTCTTGGGCTTCCTTGTCATTTTGTTAACAGTGATTTTTGAAGAGCAGAAGTGTTTTATTTTGATAAGATTCAACTTATCAAATTTTTTTATGGTTCATGTTTTTGTATCCTATCTTAGAAATTTTGCGATGCAGAAGTTGCATTAGTTTTCTCCTATATTTTCCTCTAGAAGTTTTGTAGTGTGAGGATTTATGTTTAGGTCTGAGAATGATTTAGAAATAATTTTTGTAGGATGTCAGTGGAGGTTGTTATTTATTTTTTTGTATGGATATCTAGTTGTTCTATTACTACTTGTTGAAAAGATTATTCGCTCCCCTTGGCATCTTTGTTGAAAAACCAATTCACCATATATGGGTTTATACAGATGCATGTACATGTATAAGCAAGATGGTAGTATAAGCCCTCAACCACCCATCACCCAGCTCAATAACTATCAGCATTCTTCCAGTCTTGTTTCATCAATGCTTCCTTCCTTCTTCCAATCCACCACCCTGATTATAATTTTAATAGATTTTTAGATAGTATTTTCATAAAATTTTTCTGAGTATTTTATAAATGTTTAGGTCTATTATCTATCTCAATTTTTGTATATGGTGTGAGATAGGGGTTAAAGCACTTTTTCACATATGGCTATTCAGTTATTGTAGCACATTTTTTGATAAGATTTTTCTTTTCCTACTGAATTGTTCTAATGCTGCTGGTAAAATTCAATTGGTTATAGGACTGTAGATCTATTTCTAGTCCCCTTATTCTGTCCCATTGATCTATTTATGCCATGTTACATTTTAGTGCCAGTTTTTATTGTCATCAGCAATGAAAATTTAAGAGTATAAGGTGCTTCTTTGTAGATTTCCTTAGAGGAGAGGCTTGAGATGAGGGTTTTAATGTAAATTAATTATCAAGGGTGTGCTTTTAGGAGTAACCTGTAAAAAACCGAGGGAAGCAGGATGGAGCAGAAAAAAGCAAGGCAAAAACACAGCTTCAGGAGAAATCTAACCTTAGCCTAATTCCACAGGGAGCCAGAATTGTACCACAGATATGGTTTTACTTCAGAAGTAAGGGTGTCGGACTGTTATACCTCAAGTCAGTTGTGATTGGCTATGGACCACCTCTGTAGGGAGACTGTCAACTCCCAGAAATCTTCAGGTCAGTTGGCTTCCCCCAGTGAAGGGCAATCTCTAGAGCCAAATGAGGTGTGAGCCATGAGTAGCCAATACCCACACATCTGGGAAATTAGTAAACTGCACCAAAGAAGCACATCTGGGTGGGCACCAATAGCATCTGTGAAAGAAGTATTTTTGAGGTTGGCTTTAACAAAGAGAGTCTCTGGGTATTCCACAAAATGTCCACCATGTTCTTGTCAGAGCACTATTTGTGACCCTGGATACCGAGCTGTCACTTTTCAACACTTCTTTCTTTAAATCAGCACTTTATCTTATGTCAAACCTTTTTTGTGATTATGGGGAGAGTTGAAATTGTTCAGCATTTAGTAGATTAATATTTGCCTTCCTAGTATAATACTAGGCAAATAAATGGTGCTCTCTCTTATCATAAATGAGTATATTTAAGATGCACTTTTTTGTATTTTTATTTTTTTATTATTTTTGATTCAAGAATAATCAATATACAGGGTTATACTAGTTTCAAATGTACAATATAATGATTCAACAATTCTAAACATTACTCAGTGCTCATCATGATAAGTGTATTCTTAAACCCTTTATCTATTTCACCCATCCCCCTACTAATCTCCGTCTGGCAACTACCAGTTTATTCTCTATATTTAAGAGTCTTTTTTTGTTTATTTATCTTCTTTCTTTTTTTTTCTTTGTTTTGTTTTTTAAATTCTACGAGTGAAAACATATGGTATTTGTCTTTCTCTGACTTATTTCACTTAGCATTATACCCTCCAGATCTATCCATATTGTTGCAAATGGCAAGACTTCATTCTTTTTTATGGCTGAGTAATATTCCATTGTATGTATATATAAGAAGTATATCTTTTTTAATCCATTAATCTATGGATGGACATTTGGGTTGCTACCATATCTTGGCTAACATAAATAATACTTCAATAAACATAAGGGTTCATGTATTAATGTGGTTTTGTTTTTTTTTAGTAAATATCCAGTAGTATAATTACTGAATCATATGGTAATTCTATTTTTAATTTTTTAAGGAACTTTCATGCTGTTTTCCTTCATACAGTGGTCATGCCAGCTTTTATTCCCACAAACAGCATGCGAGGGATCCTTTTTCCTCACATAAGATGCACTGTTGTCCGTGAGTGGAGAAGTAAGTGGTTCTAAAATCATGATGGTTCTCAATGGCTCTAGAAATCCAAAATTAAATATAGAACTTCAAAATGTATAGGGATCTGTTGTACTTGAAGCTAAATTATATATTTATGGAATGATTAGCTTCTACTTGGTGTAGAGACTTGACCTAGCAGCTTTCATCAGGAACTCAACTTTTCTAGTGGCAACAGGAAGCATTTCTGATTGCTCAAATCTCTATTTGCATTTCTGAGTTCACTTTGAATGAGGCCAAAAATAGAATTCTGTGTTGCTTTGAATAAACAAGGCAATTGTAGCACTTCACTGTTCTGCAGCAATAACTGTTTATTAAGGGGACCGTCATGTGCACAAGTGAACATTCAGCTAGAGTGGCTCCATATTTTTATCTTCTTAGACTCATTCAGATGTCTAAAAAGATCAAAACGTTTTTTGATCTTCTTACTTTTATTTTTAAATTTTTGAACTACCTGAAGTAGCATCTAAAACATGTGAAATTACTTTGTAAATAGCTATATCTGATACAAGTTTTATTGTTATTAATGTTACTACCTAGAATTAATCTACAGGCAGTGATTACAGTTGAAGATAACATATACCTGTTTCATTTCATAAATGAAACAATTTGACTTCTTATTAGGAATGAAAGGTTTGGTCAAAACATGAAGCTTAATAAATCACTCCAAAATTGATACTTGAGTTACATATATTTATTATATTAATGAACATAACTAAAGAGAGGAACTTTCATATAGGTTGAACCAATATATGGTATCACTAGAGAAGGTATGAAAGGTTGTCTAGGAATAATACCTGTCTATTCATATGCATTAGCTTAGTAAGTAAAGGAAGGAGGTAGTATAAGAACCCAATTTAGAAGAATAATCTATACATTTTTTTAATTGACACAGAAATTAGCACTAGAAGTAGTTCCAGAAGAACTGACCTTAGAAAGGGGAGTCTCTGAAATGGTTCTGAGTTATTTGAAATTGATTAGATTTAAAGGCAATGATGATCTTGTTCCCATAGGTAAAGAGAGGAGGCATTAAAAGCCGTGGCATGAACATGGAAAATAATTAAACTTTTACCTGTTTCCTCTTATAATCAAGTGCCTGTAAAAAGAAGGTAAATCTTTGAGTGACTGCTCATTTGTTGCCATAGAACATTTTATTATGAATAAAGAATATAATAGGTTTGACTGGTTGCTTCTAAGTTCACTCATTGGTGAACTTGACTCTTTTTTAGAAAAAAAAAAAATGAACTCAGACATTTAAATTCAAGATGCAGTCTACTCACCAGAAATCTATGATTACCCTAGAAGAAATTCTTATCTTATGTGCCACAGATTTCTGAAAACTGGATCCAGAATCTAATGTGCTGGAGGACTGAATTGCAATATATCTTCAGGCGGTAAGGGGCATTGGCATTGACTGGTGACCATGATGGAACTTTTTATGTCATACACATCCCCTCCAAAGGAAACATTGAGGGATCCCTGGGTGGCTCAGCAGCTTAGAGCCTGCCTTTGGCCCAGGGCGTGATTGTGGAGTCCTGGGATCCAGTCCCACGTCGGGCTCCTTGCATGGAGCTGGCTTCTCTCTCTGCCTGTGTGTCTCTGCCTCTCTTTCTCTGTCTTTCATGAATAAATTTTTTAAAGAAAGGAAACATTGATAATTCTCACTCATGGAGCTAGTGGGACCATTTGCAGGCTTTGTATGTAATTTTTAACCATGATGTTTAACAATAAGATTTGAGAACATTTTATCTGCAATAAACCTTGAAAATATTTGCATCCATAAGTTACTGAAAAGATAAATTCTGAGGTCAAGGGTAAGGGATGTGCCATCAATGGACCTTGGCAGTATGACAAACAGCTCAGTTTGCTGCATTGAAAATATAATCAACACAGGACAGCCTTGGACACAAAATGCGAAAACAGAAGTGACAAACCAAGTGAGTTTAATAAATGGATTTTGATGATAAAGTTCAATCTAAGGCCCCTATTGAAGACATTTAATGGTTCCAAGTGGTATAAAAAATGAACAAGATAAGGGGTAGTGTGCTATAATGGAAAAGAGATAGGAAGAATGTGGAGCCTGACTGATCCAAAGATCTTTGTTCCAACATTTATTAGCTGTGTAATCTTTAACAAGGTGCTTAGTTCTTCCCCTATAAAAATGGCAATAAACTGCCTTGCAGGGTTTTTAATGAAGATTAAATGAGGTAAAGTCTGAAGTTGCACATGGTAGATGTCATAAACTTTTTTCTCCTAAAATTTGTGCAGTTTACTTCCTAGATATTTTTTTGGGCAATCAGGGAAGAAATTTATGCTTTCGGGCTAATAAACTGTATTAGTTCTTCTCAAAGCTTACCGTGCATGCATTTGATTTATCTGGGATCTTGTTAAAATGTGGATTGTGCTTCAGGGTAAGATCTGAGATTCTGCTTTTCTAGCATGCTCCCAGACAATGTCTACCTTGCATTCTGCAGACTTCCACTGAGTAGCAAAGATCCAGATCCTATTGACTGCTTTTGTCACACAGTGGGAGTGTCATTGGTAAGAACCCATGCTGTGGGAATGGGCTGGCTTTCAAGTCAATTAAGATCTTGGAGTAGTCTGCTTGATAATAATAGACTGTGGTTGGTGTGAAATGATGAGTACTTAACTGAATGAACCAGAAATCCACTCAAAATATAAACAAGTACTGATATGTAAACACAATCTCAACTCTTATTAAAAAATTTAAAAAACTCAACTCTCATTTTAAAAAGAGACTTAAGTTTATGACATTCTCTGTAGCTAAAATCCATTTTACCTGGCTTAAAGGTTTGCTTAGTTTTATAAAATAATCATGTATGTGGGTGGAATTATTTTGTCTTTTGTTTTACCCTTTGATAGAGTAACTAATGTGATCAAGGTCTTTAGAAAATACAAGAGCTTAGTTTAGGTGAGTCACTTTACAGTAATTTTGAATTACAATCTTTTTATTTTTTTCAGGTCTTGAGATGCAGAACATTGGTTATACCAACTAATCTCATGGTTCATGATTGAACATAAGGCTTTAATTCACTTGTGGACATTTAAAAGATATTTTAAACAGCAAGCACAGTGCAAATTCTTAATATTCAGCCCAAAATGAGGTATTATTTTTAATAGCAGCACAAGATTTGCAATCACCTAGTCATTAGGTTTTTTTTTTTTTAAAAGTCCCTCACACTGGAGCAGAAGACTTAATCTATGCAATGCAGGAAGAAAAAGATGACTGTGAATTGAATTTTAGAGGACAGAGATAACTGAGAGAAAACCACCACTCTTGCTGTGAAATAATCATTCAAAAAATACTAGAGACACATGAATTCTATAAATACAAATGGATTAATGATTCCATGAATCTTTATGATTTTTATTTATAATCTTTTAGTTTCCATCTTATAGCTAAATTCTAGCTACAATTTTTTTTTCTAGAAGAAAAAAATTTACAAAGTAAAAATGAGATTTGAAAAGATGGCTAGGAATCGCTTTCCAAATGTATTCAGCAAAAGAAAAATATTAAACATTAAACCTTCTAACTCTGGGCCTCCAGCTGTCTAACAAAGCACACATGTATCCTAAGTAGACTTTGTGAACTATAGTCACATGGCTTTCCCTCGATCTACTTGATATCAAGCATCCAGGTGGAAGCAGAAATACTCCATCAATCAACTTTTTGTAAATAATAGATATGAAGCTTCTTGCATGTAATATGATAAATTTTGGAAAGCCAGATTTTTTTTCGGTTCTTTTTTGGAGGTTGTAATGACAATTTAACTTTCAATTGCCTTAAAAAGTCCCAGCTTTTTTTTTTTTTTAAGATTTATTTATTTATTTGAGAGAGAGAGAGAGAGAGAGTGCGAGCATGAGGAGGGGGGGGGTAGAGGCAGAGGGAGAGGAAGAAGCAAACTGTTAGCTAAGTGTGGAGCCCAATGTGGGATTTGATATCAAGACCCTGAGATCATGACCCTAGTGGAAACCAAGAGTTGGAAGCTCAAATGAGTGCACCATCTAGGCACCCCAAAAAGTCCCAGCTTTAAATAAGAAAGCAATGTGAAAGCTTTGGGGGGCTTGAAAGGAGGGTTTCAAATAACCTACCACAAGAAAAGGGTTTAGTTTTTGTAGTTAGAAAGTTAGGCTGGGCAGCCCGGGTGGCTCAGCGGTTTAGCGCCACCTTCAGCCCAGGGCGTGATCCTGGAGACCTGGGATCAAGTCCCGTGTCGTGCTCCCTGCATGGAGCCTGCTTCTCCCTCTGCCTGTGTCTCTGCCTCTCTCTCTCTCTCTGTGTCTCTCATAAATAAACAAATAAAATCTTTAAAAAAAGTTAGGCTACCAAAAACGGATCTTTAATCATTTCATTAATAAAAGCTACAGGTTACTTGATTCCAGTTTTGATTCCTAATGCAGTTTATCACTTAACATGCTACTGTAGTGTATAGGAGCTAGACAACATTTGGTTCATTTAGTTCCCAGCCCCTCTGTCATGGACAGAGTAGATGCACATCTGAATATTGGATTCTAGTCCTAGCTTGACCACTTACTGGTTATATGACCCTGGATCTATCACCGTGTCTCCCAGGACCATAGTTTCCTTATATGTGAGACAATAAATGTTGATAATAATAAAAACCATATAACTACTAAATAGTAAAGTAAGTAGGAAGAAAGTAGTGAAACTAGGATTAAACAATCCTCTTAGACCGCAAGTCTTCTTACCACTCTGCTGTCCTCACTCAGGTTGGTGGACTCGCTGATATTTGCAACTCTAAAATTCTGTGAGACCACACACTATTATTTATATTCCCCAAATGAATGAGAACATATAATGTTTGTCCTTCTCCGATTGACTTACTTCACTCAGCATAATACCCTCCAGTTCCATCCACCTTGAAGCAAATGGTGGGTATTTGTCTTTTCTAATGACTGAGTAATATTCCATTGTATACATAAACATGTGTGGGAAACATCAGAAAGGGAGACAGAACATAAAGACTCCTAACTCTGGGAAACGAACTAGGGGTGGTGGAAGGGGAGGAGGGTGAGGGGTGGGGGTGAATGGGTGATGGGCACTGAGGGGGGCACTTGACGGGATGAGCACTGGGTGTTATTCTGTATGTTGGTAAATTGAACACCAATAAAAAATAAATTTATTTTAAAAAAATAAAATACAATGTTGAAACTTAAAAAAAATAAAATACAATTCTGTGAGACCATATAAGACCATCTCACACATCTACCCAAACTATTGAGCAAGATGGTCTTTCATCTAATTTTTAAGTATTTTTGGGATAACATTTTTAAAAAAAACATATTAAGGAAGTCTTTGTATCATCACCATTATGGTAAAAATATTTCTTGTTGTTTAGGGATACTCTTCTGATACAATTCTAGCACATCTCTTCAAATATGCCTTCTTATATTTGGGATAATGTGTGACATATGTGAAAATAGGGTATCTCATAGCCTGTTTTTCCTAGGGTAAATATTCTTAAATATTTTCCTCTCTTGTCTTCACAAATCCATCTTTTCTCACGCCTATGTTCCTTTCCCTCTACCTCCCCACACTTTTTCCTCATTCCTTTTAATTGTTTAGTCAAAATGTATACATTCATTTATTCAACACACATTTAAGAGCAACTACATTTCAGGTATGGTCTTAGATGCTGGGACTATCACAAGGAACAATTTCTCCAGAAATTTATAGTCTATTTATCAAGACGTGGTTATTATAATATTAAACATGATGATTTTATGTGAGAGATGCTATACAAATATCAAAATGGAGTAGTTAATTCATTGAAGAGTAGAGGAAAATTCACTAGAGGAGGGAATGCTTGAGATAAATCTTGAAAAAGAGAAAGAAGGGCCCTGAGAATAGCAGGGACATCATTTGTAAGCAAGAGAGGCCTGAAAGAGCAGTGTGGTTGGGAAATCCAGAGTTGAGAATGACTGCCTTGAATTGCATGAGTCAGGAAAGGGAAGAAATGAAGCCAGAGAGCTAATTAAAGGCCTGTGTATTTAAGAAGGGAATTTAAACTCGACTCCCCAAACTTTGGAGAACAAGTACAAGATTTAAAGCAGATGAAGAGCATCATTGGGTTGCCAATTATTTTTCCAGTAATCTTCTTGAGAAAGTGCTAGGAAACATCCAAGACAGTGGTATATAAATGAGATTTCCTTTTGTTTTCTATATTAAAAACTATAATCAAAGCCAATTCCTGACATCAGCAGGTAAATTCAAATCAGAGTATATATACCTCTAAGGGGAAAAAATTATTTCTCAGAATTAATCACTCTTCCCCTAGCATTACTGAGATATAATTGACAGACAACACTGTGTAGGATTAGGGTGAACAATGTGATGATTTGATATACCCATATATTGCAAAATGATTACCGTGATAAGGCTAATTAACATCCATCACCTCACATAGTTATGTATGTGTGGCGAGAAATTTAAAGATTTATTCTCACAGCAACTTACAACTATACAATAGTTTTTGTGTGGAAGTGGAACATTGTACTAAATTAGTGGAGAGACCATACAATTTATCAACTAAACTAGACTTTTGAAAATGAAATGGGACACTATTAATAATTATACCAGGATACGAGCATAAATGTCACTGTCCCAGGTAAGCTGTGACTTAGGCTACATTTATCATAGGCCTCTACAAGAATGTGAAAAGAGCCCTAGACTTTGTCTTTAGAGAAACACACACATGCAGCCTACATTTCACATATGATTTAAGTGGTCCATTAGCCCAGTTCCCAGTTACTGTATGGAAATTTCGAGATCTACTCTCTTAGATTAAGAAAGATGTCCTGGACAAAATTATCCCAAATTCCTCCTTCATTAAAATTTTATAATTTCATCAGTCTGCTATGCTGATAATCATGAGTTATTGGCACAATTCTAGACAGTTCCAGTTCCCACTCTAAGTGTTCAACCCTGGGCTGCAAATGAGAACCTGGTGTCTCTTTACACTTAAGGAACTTTATTACTTTACATGTAAGGTGTAGCCTCTTTCCATAACCACCCATGAAAAAAAGAGAGATTTGACCAGCCACTGAAGGAGCCTTACTTTTAGTCACACAGCAGTTCAAAGCATAGGCCAATTGTTCCCAGCAGTTCTGTCTACCTACAGAATGAAGCTGGCTGAGGGCTCCATGGAATTCCCTGACCAGGTGTTCCCCAATTCCACCATTCCCATTCTAGTCCACTTAGAATCTGCACACCAGTGTAGCTCACGGACAAGGTAGCCATGAATGGTTGTGTGTGTAGTTGGGATATGGTGCTCACTTACAATACTGATTGAAATGCAAATGCAAGTGTCTATTTTTCAATTGCATATAAAATCATGAGCTTGATTTTCCATTTGAATAGAATAGGTAAGAAATATCCGCATTTTGAGAAGTATTTAGGAAATGGAAATTAGGATGACAAAGAAAAGAGTAACTTTAAATTCATAAAGAGAAAAAAAATAGAAAGGAGAATATACCTGAATGAAATCCAATAAATAGCATGGAATAGAGATGGTTATGATTTGAAAAGGTTTGAGCCTACTTTTCTATTACCAAGGCAACCATCACATTATGCAATTGCAAAACAACAAAGAAAAAGCAACAATAATGGGAACTCCGAAACTCCAAATGAGAGGGACAATTTGTGTACAGATGCGAATTTAATAAAAAAGAAGATGGAAAGCTGCTTTGTTCAAGCTCACTTTTGCTGGGAAGCAAAAGAAAATGTATTTGGAAAAATTAACATTCTCTTCTACATTTTCAGAAAATATCAGAGAAAATATACACATGCCATTCAAACTATATATTAAACCTTGCTGAATTGATAGGTGGTTTTGTTGGTCCTTTCTCTCAAAGATGTAGGTGTTTCATATACAGTGATATTTAATATTTATTTAAAACTCTCAGTGTGATGAGCATTTTATTGAGATACTTTTTCCCAGAAGTTTGAATTTTAATTTACACAAGTGGACAGGCTGAACAATTTTACTTATCTTTCTCTCTCTCTCTGTCTCTCTGTCTCTCTCTTTTGTTATTTGTAGGAGGCACTTAATCAAAGAGATTGGTGTTCAGCATTTAAGATATATTATGCATGAAAACATTGGCTGGGAAATTTCATGAGGAATGTGGTAAAAAGCTAATGATCATCACCTGGTTTTTACCCTAAGCTAAATAGGAACCAAATATGCATATTTACATCCAGCTATGTGGAAAGCACAGACTTTTTTTCCAGTTATTTTCCAAAAAGCTCGTTTTTTTTTTTTTCTTTTTTCCTTTCTTTCTATCCGTTCCAACCTTGATTCTTAACCTCAATGTGCCTGTGCTTGTACACGCAACACATGTCACATACAGTAGTACCAGGAGAGGTGATAGAGGGTCAACTATTAATGTGAATTCTTTTAGTACCCTCGGGTCAATTTGAAGAATGATTCTGTAATTTTGTATTATTGGATCAGTATCAGGGGCTGCCTGATGTCTTTTATCCTTTCAATGGTAGTTAGTCCAAACATATTGTCTTTGTCCATTTGGGATGCTGTAACAGAAATCCCGTAGACTGGGTAGCTTATAGACAACAGAAATTTATTTTGCATAGTTATGGAGGCTGGGAATCCAATGTCAAGGTTCAGTGTAGTCAAGTTCTGGGGAGACCCTTCTTCTAGACTTGCAGACTATTGACTTGTGCCCCATGTGGCAGAGAGCAGAGAGGAAGCAAGATGAGCTCATCTAATCCTAATTGTGTCCCAAAACTCTACCTCTTAATACCATCCCACTTGGGATTAGGGTTCAATATAAGAATTTTCTGGTGAGGGAAAATACAAACATGCAGTCCATAACACATAACACATGTTTTGTGTAGCATCTTACTTCCATGTCAAACCATTCTTCCTCTGACCACATTGAGGAAAACATAAGCAACAAAGCCATCTGTGGTTCTATTGGCCAGGAGCTCATAATCCCAAGTGATGGGACTATTGCAGTAAGAATATCTGGAAACCCAGGCAAGACAAGGAAGATGAAGATACTTTCCTGAGGAAAGCTGCTGCCTCTCTGGCTGGAGTAATATAAAATCCAGGTGAGGTGGCAGATAGCTGCTATAAAATAATTGTCAGTGAAACCTGACACCTGCATCCTCTGGTTTGTATCTGTGCTATGTGAGGACACCCTTGGTTCCTGACCCACTTTCTTTCCTAAACTTTGAGAAACTGCCTGTTCTGGTAGTCACCTCATCATGAGGACTATCACTGTAAAAGCACCCTCTTAACTACCTAGACCCACTCTTGATTGATAAAAAGCACAGAAAAATCTCTCGCCCCTTCTCTCTCTCTTTTTTTTTTTAATGTCTCTTGTCCCTTTGCATCTAACCAAAGACCATCATGTGTGCCTAAAGACCAATTAGAAAATCTCCCCACTTCCAAAAATATCACTTTAATAGAATGCTTCCCAATTGGACATGCTCTTGGTATTTCCTATTTTCATTTGATAAAGCTTACTCTCCTTCTGACACCCTTGAACCCTTATTGAGACCAAAAAAAAAAAAAAAAAAAATGAGGACAGAGCCAGTTTTCCTGCTGTAAATTTATGAATAAACAACCTTTGTTAATTGTGTCTTGGACTTCATTGTGCTTTTCACATCATCAATTCTGCTCCTGTCATTATGTCTGTTTTCATTTTAGGCCTGTGGAATGGCTCTCTATGCCTCACCTTGGGCTCATACGCTGTTACTGTCCTGTTCTTCTGGGATTACCATGAGTCTGAGAGCTACTCCAGCTTGGGATCACAACACCGAGTGTAGCCAAGAGGAATCAGGGCTCGCGTTAGTAGGCTGGCTGTAAGGGGGTAGATGTGGAGGGCTGTTTCTGCAATACCCTCATGCTCTTTTCATGATGATTCATTCCTATGCAAGAAAGGGTCTGTATTTGTTTCTCTTCCAGGCCTGGTTTTCTGGTCTCCCCAGTCCTGTGGTGTGTTTTGATTAAGTCTCCTCTCTCCCTACATTAGCCTGAGTTGGGTTGTTCCCCATGCCTAAAACCTCCTGATAGATATAGTCTCTTTGAAATGAGAAGGAACCTAATATCCACTTCTCCTGAACTTACCAGCATGCTGTTTCCCTGAAAGTGCTGACCTCATTCCCAGGGGGATAGATAAGCATTCATTCATATGATGGGATTTCAAAGGAGGGTTAAAGCAGAGCACTCTGAACAGTGGATCAGAACACAGAAGGGTCATCCAAGGGCTTCAGCAACTTCCCTTAAGGACTGTCCTGCTTCCAAGAAATGCAATCATGGGAGCAGAATGATGTGGAGGAGTCTGAAAGCTCAGAATTGCATTAAGTGACTTTCCCATATGTGAGTTATTTGTCTATTGGAAATAAATTTATCTGAATGTTGTATTGATCTTTTTGCCAGGCTGGCAAAAATCCCGGGGAGAGAATTTACCACTGAGGAAGGCAGTGGGTCATTGCCTTCATAACGATATCCAATTTTAGAATCTCCTTTGGAATTTTGAAAATGTTCAATAGGACTAATGTTTTCTGGATCACCACAACAGTGAGGTACTCTATTTTGGCTTTGGGAATCAGAACTGTGGTTAATTAATGCCTTTCCTTCAGGCTGAGAACAAGAATGTTATAATACCTGAGGCTGTATTCAACTCCAGATTAGCATATATTACCCCCGGTGATAACTGAAATTGCTCTGAAAATATGTGGACAGACTCAAACCAAATTTTGTTTGTGAGTGCATTGCTATCTGAATTATTCAGAATGTAGAAAGAAAAGACAACCAAAGATAAATGACCCCAATTTTATTATTCTGCATTTATTATCAGAACATCTTAATTACTTCTCTTGAAGTATGTATTTTTGATAACAATTGATTAAATATTCAATTTTTCTTTAAGTTTGGTTTTTGGAGAGTATCTTAATTTTAAGGAGAGATGAAGTTGGAGGAAATCATGCTGGCAAACTTAATGCTAGTGAAATTATATGTCTGGTCTCCAAAGATTCACTTGGAGGATTAGTGGGATGAGGAATTTCGATTCGATTTTTAGTTTGTTTGGATTTTGCTATGAGCCTGTTAGAAGCCATGTTCTCTAACCTGGTACCTTTACTTTCTGATTATAAAATACCTGAGATGTGATTTTACCTTTTCAATCAAATCTTTTGTAAAAACCATTGAGTGAGAGATCTGGAAAATAGGAAGGGCGAGGCATTCTTGGTAAGTGACGTTGGTATCCTTCAGCACCATTTATTTCCAGTAAAGATTTTGGATACTTTATCTGTGCAATGCTATACATTAAGCAACACAGGAATTAAGCATGGTATATTGTCAATTTTACATAGATTTTACAAACCATAGATGACGAGGATTTTAAATTAATGTATTTTTGGAGGGTGGATCTATATAATATTTATCTCTGTATATCAGGCATGTGGCTAGCATACTCTGACCGGTGTGTGGGCATCCAGCAAATACGTGAATAAATGAACAAGGTAATAATTATCGTTGGGGATTTGTTGCCTACATTGAGTTTTTCACCCTGTTTTGTAGCTTTATTTTTCTTTCTGTTTCTTTGTAGTAGTTCATTCAGCAAAAGTGGTTTTGAGGCAATAGTTTGTATCAGGGACCGAATAGATGGTGGTGAATCAAGCAAGAGTCCCTGCCTTCTGCAATCTCATACTGCAATGACCAGTTGGGAGGGGACATCTTTCTTAATCTTGTCAACTGTCTTTGAACAATCTGGTCTGTCTTTGATTAATTTCCACTTGAGACGTTGGAAGAATGATAGCTATGGTGGGAGGTGAATGGGGTGACAGTAGGAAAAGCCTTGATTGCTTGGGTGTCACCTAAACAGGGAGCTGATAAACTTGAATGTGAATATTTTTTTGAAATAAAAGTACCAAGATAAAGAATACAATGAAATGAGAAGGCAAAGTTACTGTGAACCAATTTGGACTAATTAACCAGGAAGAGGAGATGCTAGTTGATCCCAAAGTCTTGAGGAATGGTCAGTCTCTCCATTTGTGAAGCTGGAGCATATTTCTTTGATTACAATCCTGAAAAGAGTGAGCATCCTCTTTTATAAAGACTTTATAAATAATTACTAAGGGCATTTGTTAAATTTATTTATTTTAATTAACTAATAAAGTGGAAGCAGAGCAGAGAGCAAAATCAGGTCTTTTTTCTTTAAAAATGACATCTGTTATTACTGCTTATGTTGAACAGAACTCTTCCGACATAACTACGACCATATGAAAACTGTCTCTCAGAGATAATTTGTGGTTTTGAAGTGGAATGCATAATTGCTTACTTAATGAAATAATGTAATTTAGGATTGGCATATCCCTTTATTAATATTTTTTAGGTTCTCTCTCTTGTTTGAAGGCATATTTTCTTTCAGTTTCTTCAGATTTGTTTTTCCTATTTTTTCTTTGTTTTCAATCTGCTGAGGTTTACTAGTCTGAAATTCACTCTCATTGTTTACTCTCCCTGCACTTTATTCTCCAACCTTGTTATTTCCTCACTTCCTTAGTCCTTAAAAGATCTATAATCTTCCATCCTCTCTGGGCTCAAAAATCCCTTGGAAAGATTTTTTAATTTAATTTAATTTATTATTATTATTATTTTTTGGAAAGATTTTAAAAAAATTCCTTATATTCAATCAGATTTCAAGACCTTCATATTATACATTTGATTATTTTCACCCCTGTTCTTTTCCATCTACATTCTTACAATCCTGCAACCTCATTCCCTCTTTCCTGAACTGTTACAGGATACTGAGCTTATCTCTCTGTTTCCAGGAGCTTTCCTCTTAGTTTCATTTTGCATATTAAAATTGGATTAATCCTTATAAAGCAAAACTGTGATCATGTAGCTTCCTGCCCTCAAATTTTCCATGATACTTTATCAATATTGAAACAAATACAAATTCTTTATATTAGCACACTGGTTTCCACATTCTGGTCTTACCTCTGTTAGCTTTATTTCCTACTGTCTTCTGAAACACATCCTGTGTTCCACCCAGCTGAATTTCTTGTGACTATAGAACTGTACTGTCTAATGCAGTAGCTGTTGGCCATTAGTAATAAGAGAGCAAATATGCAGATAATGGATAGACCATTTATAAAAGTAGAACTCAAAACCACAATGTAGATAATAGCCTAGAAGACCAACCCATGGTCTACAGTAACCAGCCCAAGAAGCCAGCCTGTGATCTATAAGTGAAACTTTCAGGAAGTCAGACCACTATCTATGGCAACACTACAGGAAGTCAGACAATAAGCCCTATAACAACTTCTCCAAATGGCCAAGACCTGACTCACAACTGACAGCCTCTCTGAGTTTAACCCCCACTTCTAACTTAAGGACCAATTAGAGAAAGCCAAATATGCATCCTTAATCAAACACAAAGGATGCCACACTTATAATTAGCTTTCTTACAGCTTCTCTGTGCCAATAGCCTCCAATCAGGGCATACTTGGAGCTTTCCCTTTCTTGGATTGTAAAGCTTCTTTCCCTACTCCTCTGCCTTCTTTTGAATCTCTGCCAATACAATTGATAGTGGCTGACTCCCTTGCTAGAGCAAATTCTGAGTAAATAGCATTAGACTGTTTTCATTTGGGTTGGTCTTTGCTTATTCCCATGGTGGCTATTTAAACTTTAATTACTTAAAATTATATAGAATTAAAATTTCAGTCCTTCAGTTGCACAGGCCAAATTTCAAGTGCTCAGTGGTTTAATGTAGCTGGTGGCTACCATACTGGACAGTGCAGATATTTCCGTCATCTCAGAAAGTTTTATTGGACAACTCCACACATGCTTTGGGTTTTCTTACTGTATGCTACTCCTTCTGTTTGAATTGCCTTCCCCTCACATTTTCACCTGCTAGACTCCTGCTCAGCCTTCATGCCCTTGTTTGCTATTTCCTTCACGAGGCCTTCACTGATTCCTCTATTTAGACATCATCCTTCATTTCTTAGATGTGCTTTTCCTATAGTACTTCTCATAGTCTCTCTTCTACTTCCATGATATTTTCCTTCCTGCTGTATTATAGACTCTTTGATCTTGCACATCCTACAGAGTGGTCCCCTAATTAACTTTTTTCTCCTTCCTTTCTTCCATCCTTCCTTCTTCTTTTCCTTCCTTCCTCCCTCTGTTCCTCCCTCCGTCCCTCCCTCCCTCCCTTCCTTTCCTCCTTTCAATTTAAATGTGGTTTGAAGGGGAAAAAAAGGATTAGATTAAATCATTTGCTTTAAGAAGCCACAGAATGACAGATGGGATTGGATTTTATGTTTTTCATCTGGGACATAGAATGTAAAAAGCGTGTTGCACACGGCTTTGTTCTTTTATTCCTGACTCTGCATCTGTTATCCTCTAGACAACTTAACACTAGGAGGATGTTTATAAAGTTAGCTCAGGATCAGGTCAGCATTTTTTATTGCTACTTCTCAAAAGTAATGTAGGCCTTCAGAAGTCTTTTCATAGAGTAGTGACTGGGGGAAAAACAACAGGTCTAAGATTCCTCCAAACACTTTTCGAATGGCTAACTTTTTTTTTTTTAATGGAAAATGGCTAACTTGTAATAGTGTCTTCAACACACCAGGCAGATTCACTCCTCTGTGCCTTGCTCATATTTTCCACTCACCTTCAATATGACCTCAAGCTTTTGTACCCTTATTACACCTCCGTTCCTGGGGAACTTCCTTCAAACATCAAGTTAAATATCACATTGTCTGTGAAGTCTTTCTTGATCTTACCAAATGGAGTCACTCTTTTCTTGGGCTATTTATCAATAACTGATTGTACATCTCTATTCTCAGTTGGTGGATGATGTAAGCACTAACTCTTAAAGTAATGTTAGTAGGAAAAATACACACTGCCCATAGAAGGAAATTAACCCACTATATTTCTTTTTTCTAGGGTTGTTGTTACTGTTATATATGAATACTCTAAGATAAGGAAATTTTACTGTTTATCTCCCTTCACACCTACCCACATCCAAAGGTCATGAGCTCATCATTTCCTAGAGTGGAGCTAGCAAACCACTTCTTCACTTGTATGCCAACAGAAATTATGTCTGGGAGAAAGCATTTGCTATTTAGTGGGTGCCTAAGGTTGTGAAACCTGTCAGAAAGAGAAATTAACCTGAGTTCTGAAACTTATTTACTTATCAGGAATGTATGGGATACCCTGGGATTGGGGGTGAGACTGTAATTCTAGGTCACTGGTTAGGGATGCAGCTTTAAGGGTGAAGCAACAGAGTTGGAAAAGACAATGAACTATCTATGCTGAACATCTTTGAATGAACTAGGTGGAAGAGCCACTTCCTTTTGGGAGTTAAAGAGAGTGAGGTGGCCAGTGGTATAGTAATTGATCCCATTCATCACCATCACTCCCTACTCTGTTAGATTTTGGAAACATTTCCTGAACCTTTTAACAAAGAACTACGTAAGCCTTTATTGTTTAGTTGTATTTGGGCAAGAAAGCATTTGGAATGGGTAGGTGTGCCCTGTTCTGATATTCATCAAACATTGGTCCACACTCTCACTATTGGCAATTAGGTGCCAAGACACAAACTCCCAGCCAGAGGAATGACAAGAATAAAACATTTTTTATATTACCAACCTAGAGGGTGCTAGGAAGAGGAGGAGAATCTTCCTCTTAGAATAATTAATACAGAGTTACCATAATTATTCATTCATTTATTTAATAATATTTGGAATAGATTTTGGAAAAATTGTTGGCTTGAGCTAAACTGAGTAACTTAAGAACAGATGTTGTATCTTATCTCTCTTTGCATCTTGGATACACCCACAGTGTCTGATACATGCCAGGTGCTTTAAAAAAAGTTACAGAGTGAATTACTGAACCTGTTGATTTATGAGGCTTAATTATTGGGCTGGAAGTGAATACACTTGCTATTCTGTTGGGGGATAATTTGAGAATTACTTTTTCAAACTCATGGACTTTCTTTTTCAGGCTGGAGGAAGAGATGTGGAGTTAACTTGAACAGCTATGATCAGAATCATCTTGTGAAGACAAATTATAGAATTATGAGATCTCAGAGCTGAGAGAATCTTGAAACCCACTTATTTCCATTCTTTTATTCTGTGGATGAAGATACTAAGATTCAAATAGTTTTCACATAGCTTCTATAATTTGAAAATATTCTTTTAGTCTTGCCAACTGCCAGGTTAATTTAAAGGTTTGGGCTTTGTAGTTCAAGTTCCCATTTAATTTCTCAAAGTTCATGAACCCTTTCCACTTGGATACAGGTCTGAGGGTGGTGCTCATTGTTTCCTATCCTTTCATCCTGCGTCTTTCAACCCACTTACTGAGAACTCAGCTCACTCCTACCTTAGCCTCCTCCTCTCCTGTGGACTCTGGAAGAAACCTGCATTCATCCCAAAGACTCCTTTTAGTTTTTCCATCCATCCTTTACCATCCCCTAGCTCTGAACTTCCCCAACGCAGTGAGGACTTTGGGGAAGAAAGTGCCATTTAATCATGAAAACACATAGTTTTACCCTCTGTATCTGAACATTTTCTTTCATAACAGGAAGAATTAGACAAAAGAGTGTATTTTTTAAAGTACCTATTTATTTATTTGAGAGAGAGAGAGAGAGAGAGAGAGAGAGTATAAGCAAGGGGAGGGATAGAGGAGAAGTAGAAGCAGACTCCCCACTCAGCAGGGAGTCCAATGTGGGCTCAATTCCAGGACTTTGGGATCATGACCTGAGCTCAAGGCAGATACTTAACTGACTGAGCCACCCGAGGAGTTTATTAAAACCATGGCAGTGTTTTAAAAAATCTTTTGTCCATTTTATCAGATAAATCCAGGGTTGCTTTGGATTGTTTGAGGAACAAGTACAAGAAGCTAACCTGTATTAGTTCATGGAGTGGTTTATGTAGGAGTTAAAACCTAGATTAGAGCAGATGCTACTGCACTTTCTGGTACAATTTTTCTGGGGTCCAATTCAAAATGATGACTTTTCCTGTTACATTGGTTGGAGGGGGTTGCAGTTATCTTGTGTCCTGGCTCAAAAGAATGAGCAGGGTGAATTGATAGCTCTCCTTTCTGCTTTAAGTTGCTGAAAATATCCCACTAGTAGTGACTTAAACAAATCAGGCTGTATTTTTCTCTTATTATAGGAGTCCTGTTGGTGAGGAGTAGCAAGGTCAGTTCTGTGGCTTGGTGATGTTGGAAGTCTGTCAGGCAAATTTTTCCTCTACCAACTAAGGTCTGGGTAGTGATGGTTAGGGCCTGTGGATTAACTGACAATCTGAAATTTCAATCAAGTTTAATTTTAATCGACAGAGGACAACTGTATTACACATGCATGCAGCAGTATTCCAGAACGACTACCTCTCCAAGCAGCAGGGATAGAGACTTATATATAAGAATAATAGTCAGGTGTTGATGATTACAGCTTCAGTGGGAAAGTATGGGAGGTTCTGATAAGGCTTGCTACACATTTACACATTTTCTCATCCAGGTACTGGTACTGATGGTTATTCTCCTTCCTTACTGGACGCTCCCTCAAGGGGATTTATGGCAGCAGAATCCTCACATTTTCTAGGTGCTAAGGATTAGGTTTATCCCTCAGTGGAGGCTGAATTTTCAGAAAACTCTGTTGAAACAAGGGAAGTTTAGAGATTTCTTTCTTAGATGTTTGTGCAGGTGTTTTCATTTTGAAGTAGGTTTGCCATTTTGGTGGGTTTTGTTGGTCCTTCTAGCATCTCTGTGTCTCATGGTGAGAAGGGTCCGGCATGCATTCAAAGTGGTACGTAGGCAGTGTGGAGCACATCACTTCTCCCCTGGGCTCTCTCCGACGGTGGGGGAAATTCTGTCACTGAATGCAGGCATCAGAACCCCTCCCCCTTCCCAGGGAGCTTTATAATACTATAGATTCTCAGGAGCTTGTCCTGGAAATCTGATTCTGTGTGTCTGGGTGTATTTAGGGATTATGTATGTACTTGTCTGTATGTGAGCTCTTTTGGTTGGTCAGTCCCATGGTTAAAAGTAAGGTTGTTAGGGGCACCTGGATGGCTCAGTGGTTGAACGTCTGCCTTTGGCTAGGGTGTGATCCCAAGGTCCTGGGATCAAGTCCCACATTGGGCTCCCTGCAGGGTGTCTGTTTCTTCCTCTCCCTGTCTCTGCCTCTCTCTCTGTGTCTCTCATGAATAAATAAATAAAATCTTTAAAAATAAAAGTAAGGTTGTAAAATCACTTCTATCTCCAACAAAGGTCATTATGTTATTAAGATGATAAACTTTCAGGAACCCTGGGTGGCTCAGTGGCTTAGCGCCTGCTGGGAATGATCCTAGAGTCCTGGGATTGAGTCCCGCATCAGGTTCCCTGCATGGAGCCTGCTTCTCCCTCTGCCTATGTCTCTGCCTCTCTGTGTGTGTGTCTCTCATGAATAAATAAATAAAATCTTTTAAAAAGGGGCAGCGCTGGTGGTTCAGCAGTTTAGCGCCACCTTCAGCCCAGGGCCTGATCCTGGAGACCTGGGAGGATAGGGCTCCCTGCATGGAGCCTACTTCTCCCTCTGCCTGTGTCTCTGCCTCTCACTCTCTCTCGCTCTCTCTCTCTGTCTCTCATGAATAAATAAATAGAATCTTTAAAATATAAAAAAAAATCTTTAGAAAAAAGATGATTAACTTTCTCATCTGTAAAATAATAGTCATACTTTTTACTTTAAATGAAATAATATGTGGGATGCCTGGGTGGCTCAGTCAGTTAAACATCTGACTCTTGATTTCGATTCAGGTCATGACCTCTGGGGTGGTGAGATGGAGCCCTGCATTGGGTCCGTGCTAGGTGTGAATCCTGCTAAGTTGGCTTAGCCAGATTCCTCCAACCTTAATATTGGATCACCCTTAATATCTAATTGGGTTCCTCCCCCTCACTACCCCCCACATAATATCTGAGCACCTTGTCCTGCCTTTAGGAATCTGTTAGGTTAGGTTAGCAAAAATTACCCTACCCTCTTAATAATTTTTCATCCACTGTCCCTCTACCTAGCTTCTTGGCTATAAAGTTTCTACTTTTCCTTGCTATATTCTGATTTGACCCCAAGCATTCTCTCCTACTATAAAATCCATGTCAGTGATCCCTGCATGTATTGCAAAGGTCCTGAATAAAGTTTGCCTTAACAATTCTTTAACAAGCATCATGGATAATTTTGCCTTTAACGTATTCTATGCTTTTCTCAGAGACAGCAGTGTTGTATCTTATTTCATGGACCAATGTGTTATATGTAATGTTTTCCCCCACTTTTCCCTGAAAAAAAAATATATATGTGTAGTGAAATATCTTTTATAACTATTTCCAGAGAGGAAAATAATTCAGACTGCTTGTTCCTATGTTTGATATAGCTGGTAAAGGAATTAGGTGATAGAAATATAAAATTAGACTATTCTTTGGACTCTTAAAGTCTGTTAGAAGGAACACAGAGATGTCTATTCAAGTCTGCCCATAGGAGAACATAGATCAAGATGGAGTGGTTGAATGTGAATTACTTCCTCTAAAAATGACACAACCATTTTAGTAAAATACGGGCTGGTATCTTTGTTTTTTAAGCCTGAGTTTAGAAATATTTACAACCCAGTGGTTCTGGAGTCTTGAGGGATTTTATTTCCCTTCTATTCCACAGTTAGTTTTTCTCATGTTGATTTCTGTAGCTGTCCTCAGTTTTACTCAGAACAGTGATTTGACTCTAGTTTCCCAAACTGTAGATGGAAAATATGCTTCTAGTTTTTATTTGATTTGTTATCACAAAACACTTCCAGCAAGTCTCAACCTAGTGAAACAGTTGATTTTCTTGAGATATACTGAGTACATTGGTATGAGGAGAAGCAAGAGGGATTAGAAACATTTTGTTGGTTTGTTTGCTTTTTCCCCTAAACCTCATTCTGCCCAGTAAGTCCAGGAGGACTTGAAAATCCACTGTTCAGTGGAGAAAGAGAGAGGCAGCATTGCCACTCAGAGGCACTTCCCTACCATCTAACCCTGTTACGTTCACAAATCCTCACATTAAAAAAAATATCTGAGAAATAACTTTTGACATAAATAGATTGAATTCCTCTAACTATGGGGTGGAAGGGAGTGAAGCCCACTGACTTTGCTTTTTAACTTCACCATGTAGGTAAACTTACTTTCTGATTTCTGTATTTATTTATGGTTCCAAAATTAATCATATGGTTAAACCTATTCTACTTCCATAGCTGCTTTTGGCTCTAAAATGTACTGATATTTGCAGCTGAGAATTTCCCATCTCATACTTCCCTCCAAGTTGGAAATCCTAAGTACTTTAGAGAAGCTCTCCTAGTAAACATGAGGCTTGGGAAAAATCATGTTGAAAGAACCCCCTTCTCAATAGTTCTTAGAATGCGAAAGGTGAAGAATGTCTGTCAGGAGCAAGCTTCTTTCTGTATGTACTTTGGTGTCTGCCTAAGAGATATTAAATCAGAGAACATGCCTTCAAAGCTATCACATCCTTCTGCTAACATAACCGAGCTCTCAAGAATTTCTGTGTGTCTGTGGATTGCATAGGAGGCCAATCAATGTAATCCTTCCAGGATTACTAATGATAGGTTCAACAGGGAAAAGTGAATCTTATGAGGGATCCTTTCCCTGGTGCAGTTATTTTTAGAATCATATTTAGGTGACAGGGATTCTATTCAAGTGTCCATTATATTTAAAGGTAGCCATAGGGAGGGCGTGTGTTTTAATTATTTCTTTACAGTAGAGCTGGCCTCGCACTGGAGCAGTCAAGCTTTCTTACCTGGCTCCCTGTGATCAGCAAAATGCCAAGAGACAGAGTAATACTCAGCAGGCTGTGACAGTGGATCCAATCCATGACCTCCACCTAATTAGCAGCCTGACCCAACCAATCGGAGAAAAGCCTTCCTTTGATTCTGGTAGCATAGATGTGGCTGTGACAAGGACAGCAATGGCTTCTTTGGTGTGGCTCCCAATGAAGCTGTGGTTCTGTTTGAAATGCTTCATCAATGCAGACATACCAATGTAGGGTGTCTTTCTGCCACTCTGTATCTTGTTCTCTCTTTAATTAAAATGACAAAATGTTCAAGTTACCCAGTGATCTGAAGTAAATGCAAGCAACTTTCCTTTTTCTCAGAGATGCATTAAATGCTCACAAATATGCATTGAAATCCAGTACCTAGATCTTTAGAATTTTTTATTTAAAAATTTTAACGGTTTATTTGAAACACTTCCAGACTTACAAAACAAGTAGCTAAATAGTACCAAAAAATCCAATATACCCTTCACCCAGTTGTCCCAAATGTAAACATCTTACATAATCTTAGTATAATAATCAAAGTCAGGAAATGAACATAGGATACTATAACCTGCCTATAGATCAATTTTTCCAATTGTCTCACTAACATCTTTTTTCTGATCTAGAATACAACCCAAAGCCATATATTGTATTTAGTTGTCCTGACTTCTTAGTCTCCTCCAATCTGGGACAATTTCTCAGTTTTTCTTTATCTTTCATGACCTTTACACTTTTGAAGAATACCAGTCAGTTATTTTGTAAAATCTCCCTTGATACGAAATTATCTGTATGTTCTTCATATCAAATTCAGATTATGCATCTTTGGCAAGACTATCACAATGGTGATACTGCATCCTTTCCAGTGCATCACACTGGGGAAAACACAATGTTGATATGTCTCACTCTTGATGTTAGTTTTGATCACTTGTTTAAAGTGGTATCTACCACTGTAAATAGACTGCCATCCCCTCTGAAATCGAAAAGTATGTTGTGGGGAGATACTTCAAGATTATATAAACATACTGCTTCTCATCATGTTTACTTAATGTCTTTGAATTTTTTTCATAGTTGCTTAGTGGCAATTTCATTTTATATTAATATATTAAAAAATCCTATTGTGATAAAATAGGATCCCCATTGTATCTTTATGAATTAAGAGTTAATACATTACAAAATGAAATGTCAAGAAATAGACATTTCTTCAAGACTTGAAGGGGATCACATGGTACAAACTTCCCTGTATAAAATAAATAAGTTATAGGCATGTAATGTATGGTATGGTGACTATAGTCAATAGTACTGTATTGTATATTTGAAAGTTTCTAAAAGAATAGTCTTAAAATTTCTCATCACAAGAAAAAAATTATAACCATATATGATGGCAGATGTCCACTAGGCCTATGGTGGTGATCATTTTGCAATATACACAAATATCAAATTATTTTGTATACCTGAAACCAATACAGTGTTAGATGTCAATTATACTTCAATTAAAAAAATTAAAATGCTAATTGTTGAGGATGCTTTTATTTTAAAAAGAAAAATACAACAATATCTTTGGATTTTTGCAACTAAAATATTAGTAGATGAAAGAAATCAAAGAACTAAATAAATGGAGAGATATTTCAGGTTCATGGATAGGAAGATTAAATACTGTCAAGACATCAGTTCTTTCCAATATGTTCTAGAGAATCAATGTAATCCCGGTCAAAATCCCAGAACTAACTTTGTGAATATTGACAATCTGATTTAAAGTCTTATATAGAATGACAAAAGACACAGAATAGCCAATACAATGTTGAAGGAGTAGAACAAAATTGGGGGACTGATGCTACTCAACTTTAAGACCTACTACAAAGCTGCAGTAATGAAGACTGTGGTACTGGAGAAAGAATTGACAAATCAGTGGAGCAAAATGGAGAGCTTAGATATAGAACCACATAAATGTGGATAACTAACCATTGACAAAGAAGCAAAGGCAATACAATGGAACAAAGATATACTTTTTAACAAATGCTGCTGGAGCAAATGGACACCCACATGCAAAAAACTGAATCTAGACATTGACATTGCATGCTTCAAAAAAAAAAAAAAAAAACTCAAAATGGATCACAGAACTAAATATAAAATGGAAAACTATATAACTATCTTAGAAGATTACATAGAAAAAACTTAGATGACCTTGAGTATAGAGTGACTTTTCAGATACAACACCAAAGGCACAATCCATCAAAGAAATCATTGATAAACCGAACTTGATTAAAATTATAAATTGCTTTGCAAGGATAATACCAAGAGAATAACAAGACAAGCCACCAACTGACAGAAAATATTTTCAAAAGACACATCTGATTATGTCCAAATATATGAAGAATGCTTAGATTTCAATAAGAAAACAAATAACACAATTAAAACAATGGGCCAAAGACAGCCAACACATCTGACAATCTACAGATGACAAAGAAGGATATAAAAAGATGCTCTGCATCATATGTCATTAGAGAAATTCAAATTAAACAACAATGAGATACCACTATCTACCTATTAGAATGGCCAAAATCCCTAAAACCGAAAACACCAAATCCTGGCCAGAATGAACTGTCATTCATTGCTGGTAGGAATGCAAAATGGTACAGTCGCTTTGAAAGAAAGTCTGACAATTTCTTAGAAAAATGAACATACTCTTACCAAGTGATCCAGTGATCATGCTTCTTGGTATTTACCCAAGGAGTTGAAAAGTTATGTCCACCTAAACAAACACCTGCACACAGGTGTTTATAGCAGCTTTATTCATAATTACTAAAACTTGGAAGTAACCAAGATGTCTTTCAGTCAGTGAATGGATATGTAAACTGTGGTATATCCAGACAATGCTAAAAAGAAATGAGTTATCAAGCCATGAAAAAGACAGGGAGGAAACTTAGGTGTATATTACTAAATGAAAGAAAATAATTTGAAAAGGTTGCACACTCCAACTATATGCCATTTGGGAAAAGGCAAAACTATGGAGAGAGAAAAATAATCAGAGGTTTCTTCATGTTAAGAAAGAAAGATGAACAGTCTGAGAACAGACTTTTAGGGAGTGAATATATTTTGTATGATACCATAATGATGAATACATGTCAATTTGCATTTGTCTAAATCCACAGAATATACAGCACCAAGAATGAACCATACTGTACACTGTGGACCTTGGGAGATTATAATGTGTGTACCACTCCCCAGGAGGAGGGTGATAATGAGGAGGATGTGCCTGTGTGGGGCAGGGAGTCTATAGGCAATCTCTGTACCTTCCTCTCAATTTTGCTCTGAACTTACAACTCCCCCCCCCAAAAAAATCAATTATTGATAAAAAAAGAAAGTGTTAGTGGAAACATGTAGTAGTCTTAATAAAGATATGTAAAAAAATTTGTAATATAAGGGTGAGAGCTTTGAGGTATAAATCCTGTTTTTGTCATTTTTACTATTGGTCTTTGTTCTACCAACATCAGTACTGTAGTCTATGGTCTTTGGCAGTTTCTTACAATCTTTTCTTGGGTGAAAAAAGAATCCAACATATGATATGTGAACAAGGACGCAGTTTCAAAAATTCATTGAATGAGGCACATTTACTTATTCTATATGTCTAGATCCAGTCTCTTTTCTCCCTTCTTTCATAACAATTATTGCACCTTACTGTATATATGTGAATTAAACATAGTCCTGATCTCAAGAGAGTGCTATGTTAGGGATAACAGGATGGCATATATTTCGATCAGGTGCAGGGAGTGTTGGTTGGCTGGGTTTGGCCTAAGACTCATCTATCCTGAAACCACAAAATGAAAATCAAGGTGCAATATTATAAGTGTTACAAAGGATTAAAGAGAAATCAGTATGAAGATTGAAATTTGACAGAACCAATGCTTAATGAAGGAGGTTCAGATTATCTATCTTGTCTTTCTGGTTTTTGCTGCTGTGTGGTTCAGATTAAGTGCTAATAGTTATTGGTTTCTACAAAGAAAAAAATCAAATGCACTGAACGTGAATGTGATTGAGTGGGTGTCTTTTGAGACATTGAAAGATTCATAGCATGGCTGCTTGCTGGGAACCAGTTCCAAGGGAAGATGTCAGAAGATGACCCTCTTTGAAGTCTGCCCATGATTAGAGGCTTGCTCTTCTCTACTTAATCCTGAATCATTTGGGGAAGGGCAAGCCCTGAACATACTTTATGCCTTTAAAAAAAGACAGTGTAAGGGTCTCAGAACCTATAAACCTTGCAACATTATTAAAGCATGCCAACATTTAACCAGTAAATGATGGGTCTTTTTACCATTTGTGATTTAAATAATTCCTCCAAATCCCTCATTTCCCAGAATTTCTAAAAAGAATTTCAGGCATCTCTTCATGCATCATTAAAAAAAAAAAAAATTTAGAGTGGTAAAATATATAAGTGCATCACTTTTCCAACAACTGAAGAGGTCAATTCATCCTATAAAATGATGAATAATGAAAAAACTGAAATAATACTTTCATTAGAGAGATGTGCAATAACATTTTTAACAGGGAACTCTTCATGGAGAAAAAGCTTATAGAAACAGGACAAAAATAAGTAAGGATACCTATAAAAAATGGAATGGAATAATAACTATTTGTTTTGAAAATGGAGATTTATACCATTTCCTAGATTTCTTCTGACTAATAAGAGAATGGAAAAAGGAAATATACCATTCATTTTACTCTACTGAGCTACATATCTGTTAGGTCACTTATGGGGACAACAGTGCATATTCTCAGCCATTTCAGTTCCCTCTGCCTCTGTGTTCTGATTTGACCATCCCCTTCAGCTGCTTTTATTAGAAGGCTGAATAGACCTGGATTGGAGATCAATAAGAATAATGATGGCCAGTTCAATGACTCACACAGATGTCACTGCCAAGAAAAAAGCTCTGACTTCCTGTGAATCCCAAAAGCAGCTCTTTTCCCCTAGTGTTTTACCATGCTACCTGCTTAGTATCCTGTGTGAAAGACAAGCTAGCATGCCAATCCTCAGACATTGCAAATTTAGTTCCTTCCAAGTCTCTGGGTAGATAATCGTATTGTTAGTTATGGGAAATCTGATACTCCTTACAAGTGTTTATTAATAGCAGGGCAGTCTTGCTTGCTCAAAAACAGTAAAAAGCTCTTTATAACATGTTTCAATTTAATATAAATCAACATTTATAGGAAAGTTAGATGTAATTCAATTCCATTAGTAAAATGACATGCTACTTACAAATAAAATACTTGTATCAACTCAGGTCTAATAATTCTCCCCATCCCTTCTCATCCATTCTCCTTGTAATGTCTTTTTTGAACACTATTCAAAAAATATGACTAATTGGTCTAACAATGTTAGATCTTTCCATCTTGTTTCCTTAAGAAACATTTGGCTGTACTTTTAAAATTTAGTCTGAAGCTGCAATAAAAATGATTACCAGTTACCAAGTAGGATTTTACAAGGTAAATGCTAGCCTTTGGTACATGGTCAGTGGCAACACTAGAAAGAAATAGCACAGGTAGAAATGTCAGTGTGCTCACCAGATCAACAACAACCACAGGGCCCCCAACTCTACATTGTGAGCCAAGGAAGTAGGTGTGGCTAAGTAGAGTTGATGCCCTTGAGTGAAGCGAGGGGCAAAGAAGTAGAGAGAAGATACATACTTCTTTTGGTAGTAGGAATGAGCCTCCCGTGGGGCACGTGAGAGTTTCTGTACCCCTTGGGTGCTATCACAAGGTGCTTCCAAAGATGCTTCCAAAGATGCTTATAACAGCTGGGTGCAGAGGCTGGCTCTTGTGAGGACTGTTGCCTACTTCCTTAAGCAGTCACAGGAGGGGCGCTGTGGTAGGGTGGCTCTTCCCACTCCTGCAGACTATGACCTTGGCTTCCTGCCGGTGTCCTGCGTCCACTGTATCCACACTTTTAATACATACCTGTTCTAGAAGTAGATTAGAGGGCTTTTATTTTGGGGAATGTATTTACTAGTCAGATATGGTGAAGGCTTCAGATTGAATCTAGAGATTGTAGAGGATAAGAAGTCCAGAAAGACTAGGCAAGCTCTTAAAGTATTCTCAGCAGGAAAAATGGTGAGTGGAAGGAAAGGGTATATACTATTGTAAAGCTTTTTTGGGGTAGAACTATTCTGACATTCTTAAATAAAAGTGTAAAGTGAAAAAAAGAATGCAGAAATTGCACACATGGGTAATTATGACTCCAGAAAACAAACACATTTGTGCATATTACTATAACTGGGAAGAAACACAATAGAATGTTAAAAAATGTCATTTCTGCATCGTAGGGAATATGGATGAATTTGTCTTCCTTTCACTTTTTCTTATTTTCAACACTTTCTATAATAAGCTTGAATATCTTTCCATAATGAAACGTAATGAATAAGACACACACATACACACATACACACACATGCACACATGCTGAAAATATATTCTAAAGAGAATTTTAAGCCCGCACTAACTGCCAAGCTTATGTAGAGCCTGAAATTCCTGCTGTAATCCCATTTTTGGTTGAAAGCATTGTCTTCGGGAGGGTCTCATTTTAATGTATAGAATACTACCCAGTAGAGGGTAACATTAATCCATTAATACCTCAGAATGAAAAATGTATCTGATTTTTCTAGCCCACAGGACTGCAGGGAGCATGAAGTTGCAGGGATGGGGAAACGTAGGTGGGGTTTGGTGAAGAAGGGCTTGGATCTTGGCAATTCTGGTCCTGCGGAGGGCACAGATCCTGAGGTGAATGTCTGAGAGGACGTGGCACTCAAGGCTTTTTTCAAGGAAAGGAAAGCCGGCCTGGCCCGGGGGGGGGGGGGGGGGGTGTTAAGGAGAATGAGGTGCGGGGCTTGGAAACAACAAACTTGCTTTAGGTTTTGCTCCTGCCTCAGGTTGCGGCAAACGTGCTAGTTGGTAAATCTCTGCGCAGGTATCTATTTCTTTGGGATAAATCCCTGGAAGTAAAAATACCACATCAAAGGACATGGATAGTCCAAGACTTGGTGGCCTCTCGCAAGCCGGGTCTGGAAGAAGAGCCGAGCCCTGCTTACTGGGTGGCGGACTGGGAGCGCCCGGCCCTCCGCGAAAGGCCAGTCTGGCTGACGTTTCCGAAGCGAAGCGGACCCGCGAATTCCTCCGTGGGGAATGTTAGGACTTTCAGGGGGACGTACACAGTCTTGCGGGAGGCGATTCCGAAGGCCCCTGCCCGGAGGAGCGGCCGAGGCCCGGGGGAGGGCGAGGCCGGCCTCCCGGGGCTCGCGCGTCCTTGACCGTCCTTGACCGTCCTTGACCGTCCTTGGCGGACCCCGTTGTCCCCGCGGCCACACACGCCTGTCCGCCGGGGGTCGGGGTAGCTGCAAATAAGCTCTGCAAGGCTGGCAGCTTTAATTGTCACTTAATAGACCCGTTTCCTAAACTCCCTAGTATCTTGCGCTGATTGTGATCGTCGAGGGTCCCGTGAGCAAATCTCGTTTCAATTGATGCTTCCTTTGGCCCGGCTTGAGGAACGGCTGCGCGGCGCCTGTGGAACAGCACCGGGAAAAATACCTCCTCGTCTGTTGGTGGTTAGAGCATTTGAACTTTAATACTTAAAGTACAGCCCATCTGGACTCCGTAAATGAAAGCTTTACTTCTCAGAGAAAAGGATTTGAAGGTCTCTTTGTCTCCCACCGAAGGTTTTAAAAGGCAGTCAGCAATTAATAAATGAGATCATCGGCAAAATAAAATTCTTTTTGAACCGGATTTAATAGGCTCATATCTCAACCTTGGCTTAGTAGTGTTTAGGATGAAAGGATGCTGGTTATTTGTACGACCTCTGGGAGACCTATGATGATGGGGGTGGGGAAGAAATTATAATCCTTCAGCCATTCATGCTTGGAAGATTCCTTTCAATAGGCACATAAATTATCCATGTCATGCTTTCCTGTGGGGGACTGTTTGGAGGCTATGACAATAACCAGAAAGTATATAATGCATCATTATTTGCCACACTAGGCTTTTGTGGTTGTTATTCCTTGATCTCCCTCATTCTCTACTAGGGTCATCCTTGTCAGTTAAAAAAGTCTGGATATATGTTCTTCACATAAGGCATTTCTCTACTTTTTCCTGAGCTATCTTCTGTAACAGATGCCAGGCACACTTTCTTCCACGTGCATTTCTCAATAAACCCTCACATGAGATTGGGTCCTGCCGCATAAATTACTGGAGCCTCTCTGACACCTCCTTAAGGATTATGTCCTGTTTATTGCCAGCAAACCAAAAGCAGGTTCATTACAAATATGAGTCAGACAGAAGACACCATAGCGTACTCCCATCAATAGCCTTCAGGTGACTTCTCCAACCTTTGAGAAGAGGAAGTACTTTGGCCATACCAGAAGGTGAGAACTGGTGTCTCTGAATCCCTAACACAAGTTTGCACCCCAAAATCTTAGATATAATAGTTACCTTGAAAAAGTCACCGTCGGTGGAAAAACTTTTTGGAGATTGATGGAGTGGTACAGCTTCCGAAACCTGGGGTTAATAAACCATCCTGGGTTATAAGAGGAGGATGATATGGCAGGAAAAAAAATAAGGTATCTAATATGAAAGACAAAATGAGTTTCTAGACGATAGCTCAGATTTGGGATAAATGCTTGGTTTTTTTTTCTAGTTCTGTCTGAATTCTACTATAAGTTCTTTCACAAAGTGGCAATTGTGATTTAAATATAAAACCAACAATTTGCTGTAATGAAATTTCTTGCCCCCATATTTGCCAATTGAGTAAGAGGTTAATGTATAAAGAACATGTTTCATTTTTTTCTCATGTAGATAGAAGATGTAGAAAATAATAATGTGAATCTGAAATAATGAAAACTTTTTTTTTTTTTTTAATTCTGAAAAAGGAAAAACCCTTGATGTAGCCCTGTGGTTGGGAAAGATACCCTCGTTTCTTTTTCTAAGATTCAAAAGCAAGGCCATGAGCTGGAGCTATTTGCTCATTTGAAGTAAATTGCCTTGACAGTGCATAAGAGAGAGAAGAGCACTGAGATAATTGGGTTCAAAACAAGTGTTTGCTGAATGGAGACAGGAAGCTTTTTGTACAGATTAAAAAGTGTGTAAGTGAATGATTGGGCTAAAGGTTGTATTCCAGAAAAGATACAGGGAGGCATCATAATTCAATAGAGCATAAAGAGGAAAGAATATTTGGATATCAATTTGGTAAACACAACTACCAACTGTGTGCACAGCTCAGCATTTGGGGTGATTCAGGAGCATGTTGTAGGAGGCACCACTGCAGGAGCACCGTCTACATCCCCTTACCTTCTCAGAAGGTCACCTGCAGCTTTGGTGGGCAGTTTCCAACCACACTGAGGACTTTCACCCTCAAGCATCTGGGGCTTCTGCTGCAGGATGTTCTCTGGCTACCCTATTTGTGTACCTGCCAGGCCAGAAGTTGTGGGGTGGCATTAAAGCATTTGAACTTTAATACTTAAAGTACAGCCCATCTGGACTCCGTAAATGAAAGCTTTAATTCTCAGAGAAAAGGATTTGAAGGTCTGGGGGAGTTCAGAAAATCTCAGCTATAAGTCTCAAACAATGAGAGATAGGAGTTGGTGGATAACTGGTCCCTGATGGGACAATTCTGGGATGTGAAATGCAGTATTTCACAAGGACCCCAGCTGGAGTGAGGCACAGTTGCCCACGGTGGTAACTCACTTACTTAAAGGCTCTTCATTTGACTTTTGTTTTCCTTGCCTCGCTTCCCCAGAGCTATGATCTGCTTCTTTGGATCACTTCCCAAATAAACTACTTGTACCCGGATTTTTCCTTAAGCTCTGCATTGGAGAGATTCCAAACTAAGATATATGCTGAATAGATGTTTGGCAAAGAAAAATAGGGGGACGTTATTTTAAAATATTGGGTTTTAAAAACTTTGTAGAATTATTGAACATTTTGTACACCTGAAACTTACATAACACAATGTTAATTACACTTGAATGAAAAAATGGATTTTTAAAATTTGCATTTAGAAGCACAGAGTCTAATGGGAATTGAGGCTATTTGATGGAAGGGAGTGAGGGAAGGTTACAAAGAGAAATGTTGAAGGGAAGTAGCATGATTGCAACATCTGGGTGGCTCAGCGGTTGAGGGTCTACCTTCAGTCCAGGGCGTCATCCTGGAGGCCTGGGATCGAGTCCCACATCAGGCTTCCTGCATGGAGCCTGCTTCTCCCTCTGCCTGTGTCTCTGCCCCTCTCTCTCTCTCTCTCTCTGTCTCTCATGAATAAATAAACAAAATCTTAAAAAAAAAAAAAAAAAAAAGAAGGAATTAGCAAGATTTACTCCCAGACTGGTTGTGATGTGTCTGTCATTGAGTGGGAGGTTGTGGTGGAATGTAGCTCTCAGCTTTGGGGACAGTCACGAAGTTTGCATCACCTGAAATGATTGACAAGGAAAATAGGAAGAAAAGATTTATGGCGGGGGGGAGGGGAGAACCCCACAAGGAATAAATGTGTTTAGCATGTGAAGTCCATAGGATTTCTGGTCTTCCCCCTCAGCTTGTCGTATCAGTTTATCATTCTTCCATACAGGAGTGGTGAACATATTCACATGTACATCCACAGCTACGTTCTTTTCCTTCTCTTTAGAAAAAGACCAAGGTGGGGAAATGAAAGACAAAAGATCCTAATGTACTAAGGGCTCACTAACTCCAGAGTATGCCGTGTGCCGTGTGTGTGTGTGTGTGTGTGTGTGTGTGTGTTGTCTGCTTGCTTCAAACTTCTCAAGAAACAAACAAAAAAATGCCTTATTACAGAATAACACCTGCTATATAGTACAAGTTGACAAGGATACATTAGAGCTGTTTATTCTTATAAGTATCTTAATTTAGTTGAATCCTCTTGACATTCAATGATATCCATTAACCTAGGCTGTTTTTGAAACCGATGATACAGTCCTGTTTCATAATTTAAAATTTGTATTGTATTTTAAAACTCATTCCCCACTCAGGATTTTTATAAAGTTATATAGTTCCAGTTTGGATTAATAAGAAGGTTACCTTCCTGGAGTTTGTAACCCACAGCGCCTAGGTCTGCTTTCAAGGTTATGAGTTGAGTTATGAGATGACAGAATGACAACAGTAAAATGGAAGTGATTTTCCTAACCAGCCTCTCTCACCATCTGATGTGTGGAATTTTTTCCAGCTTTCGCAGCTGAGGCATTGCTAATTGTTGATTTGCATTAAGATTGTAAGCTCTGGCAAGCCTGAAATTCATTTTGGCTCATTTCCTCAGCCTCATTCCACAAATAGTATCTCCAGCCCCAAATGCTGAGGCCAAGGGAGAAAGATCCTGAGTAGTGTAAGGCATAACTTTGGTCTTTTTCTTATTGTAGAAAGATGCTTTTGATAGCAGTAAAAAAGAAGTCTAAAAATTAGAACATGTTCCCTTAGCAGTACCTTTTATGTGTCATTTTAGACCAAAGTCCCTCACATTCTGTGGAGGAGGGATTGAGTTTTTCCATATCAGGGCATTTTGGACAGAGAGAGGATTAGTCCTTTTGGGGGTATTTTGATCATTTCTTTCCAGCTTCTTTCAATTCTAGCAACACCTCAGAGATGGTGGCTATGTGGGAGGTCGATCTATGTTTAAATCAACACTGATTCAACAATATATTTAAGCCTTTCTTCAGAATTCATCATGTGGTGACAGCAAAAACAATCTCAAGGATAAATGAACATTTTTTGAGGGTGGGAATTTTTTTGATGCTAAAAATACTGCATTAAATGATCATGCTTCTCTGAGCTCTCATAAAGAGCTAAAGTGGACAGATTTAAATGGCATGATGTTTTTCTTCCTATGATTTCAGTTGATTTTACTAGAAATGGGATCAGGATGTCATAGGAAGGAGTAACACTGCAAACCCACTCCCACTTTTTCTTACTAAACACATGCAGTCTCTTTCCTAACAGCATTTAGGATAAGTAACAATTTTTCCATCTTAAAGTTAGCTTTTAAGAGCATTATCTATATTCAGAGATTTGATAAACACATCTAAGCTCAACTACCTACATCAATCACGATATACAATTTCATCTTTTCTCCTTTGCATTTTTTCCTAGACTAATGAACCATTATTATTTTATTTTCTTAATGAATGAAATGTCTTTAGATATCAAATTGGCAAATAATCCTATTTAGTGGCCAAGATATGGACAAAGGAAAAGCTAAAAACAAGACAAACCATGCCCTCCTCCAAATGAGAAACTCAATAAAATATGGTTGGTTCAATGGATTCTGGGAGGAGAGAACTTTGAGACAAATAAATCACTGATTTATTACATGTTTTGAATTTCGAATTGCTTTGGGATAATATGGATGCAAATATAAACAACTGGGACAACTCAGTGCTTAAAATATTTGTATATAAACAGGAAGAGAAATGGCCATACTAGGGTTATTTATTTCTTGATGAAGAGAGCAGAAAATGATACTAAGACCTTGTGATTAGCTTTTGCAGATGCTTCAGTTTATAGTATAATGTTCATACCGACTGAAAAGGACTGAATTTGTAGACTGCACTTGAAGAATTCAGATTGGAAGCGGAACCGGGGAGTGGAGGTAGGAAATAATAAAGGATGATGTTACAAGTTATTCTTTGTTTTGTGATGAATCACCCCACAACTTAGTGACTTAAGCAACAATCATTTTATCATCTCTCATAACTTTTGTGAGTTAGAAATTCAAGAAGGACTCAGCTGGGTGCTACTGGCTGGGGATGTCTCATGCAATTGCAACCAGAGAGTGGTTGGAGCTGAAACAGTGATGGAAACAGGACTGGAGCAGCTTGACATTTGGCTGGACATTTCTCAAGGTGCAGTTGCAGTGCTTCTGCATAGGATCTTGTCCCTTGGGCTGGTTTGGGCTTCCGTACACGTAGCAGTTTCAGAGCGGTTAGGCAGCTTGTAAGGCCAGTGCTCTAGTGAGCAAGCAAGAAATGTCAATGTTTATGAGTTAGTCTCAGAAATCACTGTCATTTCCACCACATTCCACTAGTTATCAATAAGTCACAAACCTGCCCAGATTTAAAGGAAGAAGAAATGGAATCCATTTCTTGATGGGATGCCAAATTTCTAGAAAAACACTGGAATAGGACATAAACTCTTAGATCTACCCTTGGGGAGTAAAGTCTGGCACAGGTGGCCAGGTAAAAGAAAAAAAAGCAATGTGCTTTTTGTGTGCCTCACCTGTCCACTCAGCCAGGCACATCCTCCATTCTTGACCTCTTCTGCCCCTATGTCTTTTAATCCCAGCCTGCTCTGAATTGTTTGTGTTTTCATAGTTATGAATTTATGGATCCAAATCTGGAAGCTGTGGGTCCTGGCTCTTCCTGGATTTGTGTCCATCTCAAATTCGGTATCAGCTCCCTCTATGGGTTCTGCTTCAGCTGCCTTTTCTCTGGGTGTTTTGTGTAAGCACTTGCTGCCTTAGCCCCTGTTACCAAAGGATTTCATCCCTTTTCCCACATTGCTGGGTCAGTCCCTGTTGCCTCAGTGAATGCCGTGGGAGATTCAGGAGAATGGGAAGACAGTATTGACTTATGACTGGAGAAAGACATTTTAGCTTTTACATTTTGTACTAGCTGCATCTTTGAGGAGTTGGTGAAGCCAAAGCTAAAAAACAGACCAAAGTTGAATTCATGCATGAAAAGTTGGGCCTATAAGAACATTAAAGATATATTCCAGCCTGCATTTTACAAGTGAGGAAATTAAAGTCCAGTGAGATCTACTGATTGTCTCACAAATCCTAGTACCAGGGACTTGAATGAAGGTCTTCAGATTTCTGTGTAGGCACACACACAAAAAGTTTTATGTGCACCAAGCACAGTCATTAGCAACACATTGAATTTTGCTTTTGTTTTGTTTTGTTTTTAGAAGTAACTGTCAATAAATATTGAAATTCCTTTGTTTACATTTTTAACCTTCCAAAGAAACTCTTGGTATTTAAAATACAAGAACCACTTGGGTCTTGTTGAATGATGGGGGCAGATACTTTCATCTTGGCCTGACTCTGCAAGAGACTCAGGAATACCTGCTCACCTTGTGGTCCCTTATCCTTAGATTCTTCTGTCTGCTCTTAAATTTAGCTGGTACCTGAGGCTTGACATAGATCAATGGGGATCAACACTGGTGATGAATTCTCCTCCTGCTCTCTTGGACAAACTTGCTTCTGAGCTGCAGCCAAAATTTGGGACACTTTTGAGAGTCAAACTTCAGTCAAATGATTTCTTACTGCATCCCCAAGGTCAAGGTCTCTAATGGGGAAAGGTTGTGGGTAAAGAGTAAGCAGCTGAAGAATTCTAGAAGAATCTTCTCTCCTATCCCTCAAGGTTTTCAAAGTAGAGATGTCTAAAGGAGGGCCAAATGGTTCCTCAGGCAATATGTAATTCAATGTCCTCAGAAGATTCAGTGAAATACTGTATTATATTTAAATTTCAGACAGTTAAACACCAGTTACTTATTGGAGTGGCAGCAGATTGTAACAGAGCAGGGCACTTTGGAATCAGATCCCAAGGAGCCCATTTTAGCCATACCACCTAATGTTTGGGTGAGCTTGGTAACAAATTTTCTTTTTAAAATTCTAGGTTCTTAGCCTATACAATAAAACCATGCCTGTTATGGGTTGAATTGTATCTCCTCCTCCCCTAATTTGTATGTTGAAGTCCTAATCCCTGGTACTTCAAATTGTGATTGTATATGAAGACAGGGTCTTTAAGAAGGTAATCAAGGTGAGGGGTGCCTGGGTGGCTCAGTCGGTGAAGATCTGACTCTTGGTTTGGGCTCAGGTTGTGATCTCAGGGTTGTAAGATGAAGCCCCAAGTGGGACTCCATACCCAGCGAGGAGTCTGACTGGGATTTTCTCTCCCTTTCCCTCTCCTGCTGCCTGCCCACCCCCTACTCTTGCTCTCTCTTTCTCTGAAATAAAAAAATAAATACATCTTTAAAAAAAAGGTAATCAAGATGATATGAAGTCATATGGGTGGCTGTAATCCAATATAACTCTTGTCTTTATAAGGTGAGGGGATGAAGACAGAAACCCACATAAAGGGAAGACCTTGTGAAGACATCTGAAGAAGATAACCATCTATAAGCCAATGAGAGAAAACTTGGGAGAAACCAATTATGTTAGCATGTTCTTAGCTTGCGTTCAGTATGGTGAGAAAATTAATTTCCTTCATTTAAGCCACCCAGACTGTGAAACTTTGTTATAGCAGCCCTTACAAACTAATACAATGCCTTTAGAATGATTTTTAAATTTTAAACCACTACACAAATATAAAATTATTACTGAAATAATGTTAATAGCTACTGTCTGGCAACATTTTGAACCTGAAGGAATTTGAGACTTGGGAAATTGGGTAGGTCCCAAAAGTACCCAAAAAGCTATGGAGATTTCTCTAAGACTCCAATAGTGTGTCAAAGGGTCATTTCTTACCCTGGGCTCATTAAATAACAAAACGCAAGGTGTTTTCTATGTCTGGTCATGTTCTAGGCTGTGTCAGGAAACCCAGAAGGAAGGAAAAAAAAAAAAAAAGGAAGCTTTGTTTTTCCATGCTCATACATATGGCTATCTTCTAGCCCAGAAGGAGAATCCAGTTTCCTTCTTACTACTCAGAATTCCCAAATATAGCTGAATTGGTATTCAATTTCTAAGAAAGAATTTGAGTTACGGGATGAAAGTGTGGCTCTTATTTAGAAAAAAAAAAAAAAAAGGAATCACCTTAGGTTTCATAAGGGGCAGATTAAATGCACTGAATTCTAGATGCTTATTTTTATTTGCATTAGACAGAAGTAATTTTTCTAGCCTATACTTTTCAACTCAATGTTTATTTAGTCAAGCTCCTGGAGAATTGGTCACTGCCCTGAGAGCATTAAGGGGTAAATTGAATACACAGAAAGTCATGAGCCTTTTTTTTTTTTTTTTTTTTGCAGTTGATATAATTTGTGTGGGACAGGTTGACAGTAGCCCAGCAAACATGCATCAAGTGTTTGCAAGGAAAAAAAGCACGTAGGGTAAAGCTGAAAGAAAAATTTTGCACTTTTGTTTTTCAGTCTGCACAGACCTCTTCTTAGGATCTGTGTAGGGGACTCAGTCATTTCTATTAAAAAGACTCAGAATCCGTATCTAAGGCTTCCACATAAATTTTAATTTTGTAACCTCTTCTTCCTTCCTTCTCCCCCACTTCCTAAACCACAGTCTATTTTCTTTGTACAAGTTTTCCTGACCTCTGGCCCCAGCAAGAGAATTGTAATTAGAACCCTGGCAAAAAGTATTATCAACTTGGAAGCTGAGCAGAAAAAGAATAAATTCTTAAGTAACTTTTGTGTGATGCCTTGATTTGTAATTCAGTTAAAAAAAACCAAAACTATGAGGATTAAAGCTCTTGGTTTGATAGTAATGAGCAATATAAAAATTATAGTGAATCAGAACAAGTTATCATCAGTGGAATGCTTTGATCAACCTAAGATGAAAGGCAATTTGTAACTATAAATGATTCCTTTTTAATCAGATTAATTGTGTTGCTCTGTTTTGGGGGTGAAAGCTGAAGCATCTGAAATTCAAGCTAGGTAATGATGGTAAACATTACTGAAGGAACAATTATCTTGCAGGGTTTGTCAGGGCATTTCATTTCTATCACTTACAGAAGCAATCATTTCATTAGGAGTTTTATCCCTAATTTCATTTTCTAAAAATGAATCCTTTAGAAAAAGATGAGTTAAAAGTGTTTTCAGAGAAGGCATAGGTCCAAAAAATGAGTTTCCAGTTAGAACTGAGTGAGGTCAGGGTGAGGCAAAATATGCAGATACGTCAGGCTGGGAAGAGAGTAGCTGGGGCCATGGCAGAGGTGCAGGAGACATTCAGACTGGACTCCAACGGGCTAGACGTGGAGCTTCACTTATCAGTGGCTGTTGCTGAGGTGAATACTCTTTCTGCTGAGGAAATGCTGTTATCATCTTCCCTTCCTTCATCCCATATCTCTCCTCACTCAGTCAGGGGGAACAGTCTGGTAACTGATGTTTATGGCTTTGGAAGACCCTCTGTTCTCTTAGTCTGTACCAAACGCCTGGATACAGATCTTCTGGGAGTTCCTAGGGTCTAAGGGTGGCAACCCATCTTGAAATGGCTTAGGAAGAGTGGTCCCTGGCCTAGATCAACACACCTGCTGAGCAGTGGCACACCAGAGGGAATAGCTAAGAAGTCCAATGGACCAGTTCTGGTATTTATATATTTTTAAAATTCCTACTATCAGGGAGGCCCCTTTGAGTTTTGGTAGTTGTGCGCACAAAAGATATTAGTATTGACTGAGCCCAGATTGGTATTGGCATCGATAAACAAATGCTTCACTGACGACTAGTTTGTACCTTGCCTAATATACTGCCACCGAGTACATCTGCTGGAGAGCAGGATAGTAAGAGAGTAGACAGTATAAATCATAAGAAGCTTGGATAAGCACATGGATATAACTTTCCCAGGGAGACTCGGGGTGGCCTGGGCTGAAAATGGTGATATATTGATGAGTTTGAATTGTGTTAGCCAGCTTTCAGGGGCACATGAGATTGTTCCCTTTTTTGGTATTGTTGTTTTATTCTTATGACAACAGAAATATATGTCATTTTATTAGAACATTGAGGAAATTAAGATAAACAAAAGTAAAATAATAAGAGTGGACTGAGAACTTTTCATCTAAAGATAATCACAATACTATGAAGGGGATGTCACTTCTTCCTGGCAGAATTAATCACTTGCATGTCTGTGGGTGGCTTTTGAGCACCCTTCTCTTAGGGATCATAATGAATTCATTGTATTCCCTCCCCCCCCTTTTTTTTGCAAGTATCTGTTTCTTTTTTCTAGATCATGAGTAACTTAATGGTGGGAGATAGGTCATACTGAGAGTTTCTAGATTGTTGACTAATTGACTGAGTGAGTGAATGAATGTCACTAGACTATTTTACTCCAACCTGATGGCATCAGTTGAGACTCTGAGTTTATGTTATAAAATTCAAATTGCTTAAAGAGGCTATTTTTTTAAATAGTAAGCTTATTTTATTTATTTTTAAAGATTTATTTATTTATCTTAGAAAGAAACAGTGAGTGAGCATGACTGGGGGGAGGAGCAGAGGGAGAGAATCTTCAAGCAGACTCCTTGCTGAGTGCAGAGCCTGAGGCAGGGCTCCATCTCACAACCTATGAGATCCTGACCCTAGATGAAACCAAGAGTCAGATGCCTAACTGACTAATACACCCAGGTGCTCCTAAAACTGCAAGCATATTTTAAATGTTCCTCTCAAGTCCTTGTTCCCTTTAAAGCCTGCTTTCATGGTTCCAGGATTAGAGGAAGATGATTTGCCACCATTGTGGTGGCATAACAATGCTTAAGGAAGCTTGTCCATAACAGGCTTAAGGAATAGATCTTAGAATTTTATGTAAGGGAAGCCTCAAATGGAAGAGAGTTGGAGAAACCACTCCTTTCTGCTTCAGGTTCATACTGGAAAGGAGAGGAAAGACAGGCTGGGCGTATGCCTGTTAGATGAGTGGAAAGAAGTGAGGAGGACCATGGTTTTCTGTTTGATATCCCAAAAGGCTGCAGGGCTATGGAAAGATCCCTTGATACTGAAGTCCCAGGGAGAATGCAGCAGAGTCTCAGTATTTTCTACAGCCAACAAAAACTGGAGGCAGAACTTGTCATTGGCCAGCAAAGTGCGGGCATCACTGGAATGCCAGCAGAGAGGTTTATCCATGAGGTTCATACTCCAGAGGCCACAGCTATGAATGTTGCCAGGGTAAGCAGTGATCGAATGGACAACGGGCATCTGACTAGCAGCCAGAGGAGTCATAAAGCTCTAAGAACCTCTGTGTTCCAGAGCCACAAGGGCATCCAAGCTCTTTCTTTCTTTTTTTTTTTTTTTTTTAATTTTTATTTATTTATGATAGTCACAGAGAGAGAAAGAGAGAGAGGCAGAGACATAGGCAGAGGGAGAAGCAGGCTCCATGCACCGGAAGCCCGATGTGGGATTCGATCCCGGGTCTCCAGGATCGCGCCCTGGGCCAAAGGCAGGCGCCAAACTGCTGCGCCACCCAGGGATCCCCAAGCTCTTTCTTTTATTCAAACCCATACCAATAGAAGAGAGGCTTGTAGATATAGGAGACATTGACCAGATTAGAGGAAGTCAAGTACTTTTTCTCCCTACTAAGACCAGACAAAATTTAGACTTTCTCTGCATTTGAGTTCTAGTGTGAATAATTGTGCAAGTCTGGTAGTATGCATAAGAGGGGAATTTCCTTGGTTTGCAGAACCCAAAGGGTGATAGGGAGATAAGCTAAACTGTGAGAAGGGTACAGTTTCACCTGGAGGCAGGAGCTCAGCTTTCTGCCTTCTTCACTAATCTCTGCTTTGCCACTTACCTTTCTCACTACTGACCAGCTTCTTCATGTGAAGAAGTTTAACATTTTATACTTTGACTATTAGAAGATGGGAGACCTCCCTCAAGTTTGTTTTGATCTTGAGTTCAAATTCCTAGGGAAATGCTTATATGGATCTAGTTTGATCAGATGTCCCACTTGGACCAATCAGCTGTAACCTTAGGGATGCTATTTTCAATGGCCCTCTACCTCTTGGATCAGTTGCATACTCCTAAACCAACAAACCATGACCAGGGAGTCAGGGACATGTAAATCCAGGATGGTTTCCATGGTAGCCATGGTTGGAAGGACAGTTCCCAGGAGTAAGTAAGATATTGAAATAAAGTACCACTTGGACAACAGCATGACATGAATCCTCTTGTCGGCATGTGCACTCTCCAGGACATTCTGGGTTCTTGGGAGCAATGGAATGTTTGGTGGCTCATGCAGAGAAATCCACAATAATTATACCAGCCTCCAAGACGGACCCAGTGATTCCTCCCACATGAGGTGTTACCACACGTTGAATCTAGGCTGGCCTGAGTGATAAATAGAACACAGTGGAGATGATGGTGTGTGGCTTTGGAAGCTGGGTCATAAATGGCATTGTGACTTCCACTCGCTCTTGTGGGCTACTTTCTCTGCTTCTGGGGACACTGAAATAGCCCTGGGAGAAGTTCATGTGGACAGAACCAGAGGCCTCCTACCAACAGCCAGAACCAATTGCCAGTCATGTGAGCAGGCCACCTTGGAAGCTGATCCTCTTGTCTTCAGATAATTGCAGACCTGGTGGGTATCTGACTGCTCTTTCATGAATGGCTCCTCTAAGTCAAATTGCCCAGCTAAGCTGCTCCCAAATTCCTGACCCAGAGAGCTACCAAAGGTAACACATGTTTATTGCTTTTTTAAGCTGCTACACTTTGGTTTTGGTTTTTTAAAGATTTTATTTATTTATTCATGAGACACAGAGAGAGAGGCAGAGACATAGGCAGAAGGAGAAGCAGGCTCCATACAGGGAGTCTGTTGCGGGACTTGATCCTGGGACTCTGGGATCAGGCCTTGAGCTGAAGGCAGATGTGCTTAACCCCCGGAGCCACCCAGGAGTCCCTAAGCTACTACATTTTGGAGTAGTTTACTATGTATGGTTAATTTCTCAACCCAGTTAAATCATAGTGAGCTTTCCAGGCCTGAAGTAGCCAAAAGCCCATCTAATATGACTCAAAGAGAACATGGCCAGAGAACTCTAAATTGTTTTCTTTGGGTTCTATAGATATTCTGTCAAAAACAAAACAAAAGAATTCAGAAAACAAAGGATCTCTGACACATATTTTACCTGGTTTGCTAGTATCACCAACACATTGAGTATACCTCAAGAGAGAGAAAAAAAATAAATAAAACTGACATTGGAAAAGTAGTGGGAATATCTGCATTTTCATCCCTGCTCTTGGTCATCATTAAGTTATTTCTGCTCCAACCTCTCTAGGTGGCTTGAGGATCACATGAGGTAATGAAGGTGGAAGCACTCTGAACATTTCCCACACCTTACAGATACCACGTGCCACTGTTACAATCATGAGGACAAAGAGTGTGGATGTGGATTAGAATTAGAAACTGGGAAAGAAAAGGAAGAGAGTAAGAGAGAGAAATAGGTGAAAAACTGCTTATTTTCCCCCTTATTGAAAAGGCATTCTAATAAGAGAAAAATATTTTTAGTCAATTTTGAATGCTACCTTAATATTATTTGGGGATGTCTTTGTATGTAGCAAAAATATAAAATCAGACCTCCCATAGGCCGATGAGGTAGAGTTGGTATTAAGCGGATTCCTAATAATTCTGTTTCCTGGCATGCTCCTGACATCCTGCAGCATAATGCAAATGCAGCTGGCTACCCGGGTCATAGCTCCGACTAACCCATCACGCTCACTGATGTATGACTTCACCTCTCTGAATGTGTTCTCCATATCAGTCTTCCCACGAGGATCCCATACCTCAGCAGGTATATTTCATGAGTGGAGGTGTAACTGATGAATCTTCTAATTTTATAGTCTGAAACGGGATGATAAAACGCTAGATTTATAGATAGTGTTTCATTGTGCACAACACTCACGTTCCTTATTCCCATCTGGTGTGAAGAAAAGAAATTTGTTCTCCCTTTAACGTGTCATGCTGTTAAATGTATGTTGCTTAAGATCTTGAGGAGTTGAAGCATAGCTATCCACCAGCATAAAAGATATGGTGCTGTGGGCAATACTTTCATGCAAGCAGAGCTTAACCGAAGGCATTTTATTGACATTGCAGTGATTTTTTATTTTGGATGGAGAAGATAAACCTTTATGTCCTGGTTTATTAACAAAACCTGTCCTCAAATTAGGATGTGCTTTCTTAGATACACACGTGGCTGCCAATTCCCCCCTAAATTTCATGCTATGAAGTGTGCAGACTGCTCCATTGTCATAGTGTATCAGAAATTCTGCCAAAGGAGTGCATTTTCAACTGCAGCCTTAGCAAGCGGCCTTGGTGTGGCCATGCAAAATCGCTTCTTACGGATTTCAAGCGAATGAAAATGCAAGTTTCTCCCTCCTGAAACCAGAATCAGAATTTCTGCCCTGTACCTAATAAGGACTGCCCTTATGGCTCCCCAAATTCCATAGAAAGAACACTTGTACATGCATACTTTTATATTTAGCATGCTCTCATTAACATGTCATTTCTCTTAAGGGAGAACAATTAGGTATTCATCTCATTACAACAGAAGAGATTTACAAAGATATGAGAGTCACAAAGGAGATAAGAAAGGAAAAATAATGTGTGTTATTTGAAAAAGAATGTATGTTATCTGAAATCACTACATTTGAATAATACTGGTCTGTATATAACTAAGACCTCAAAAAAAAGAAGAAGAAAGCAATGCAAAATGAATCTGAAAAAGTGGTGAGTGTCATAGAGCAAATCCTCTTTTTCGTGCATCATGTCAAGTAGTAGCATTTCCTACTTTATTAACATCAGCGTACATCATGTGTGTATGTGCGTGTGTATCGATACCAGTTGATACTGCTTTATGACTGTTTTACATATTATTTGACTTCTTAGCACTTTTTGTTTTGTTTTCTGGACCAACATCTTCCAGGAACCTACTTAATTTTATCTTTTTATATTGAAATGACAAGACCTTTTCTGTGTGAAAATATATGATTTGCAAACATTTTTAAAGTGTATGTTTTTAAAAATACTGTGTGTTAGGTTTTTTCCAAAATGAACGGTGGAGAAATGAAAAAAAAAACAACCCGGCAGAGCCAGGCAGTAGGTTCGAGGCGAGAGTGCTTTTGATGGGGAGCGCTCCCGGGCGAGGTTCGGTGACCCGGAGAGGTGGCCCGAGTCAGGGAAGTCGCGCCCAGGTTGGGGAGCGCGGGGGGTTTTAAGCCTTGTTGGCTCCGGGTCGGATCCGGGTGGGTCCCTTGCCAAATTGGGCAAAGGATCACCGTGTCCCTAGGAGACTGGCTGGGGTGGGGATAGTACAGGCGATGGGGGTGGTCCCTGGCTGGAGAGTCCTGGATGGAAAGTCTCGGCTTCCCGTGTAGGCTTCCGTTTACTGGAGACGATGTGCTGGTCATGGCTGCTTTGGCGGGAAGATCAGCCATTTTGACCCAATTTGAGATGTTGGCCATGTTGGGTGCCCCTGTCTCTCAGCCAGCCCAACACTGTGAAATAAGCAAATTGAGGGCATGTAAATAAAACACAGTTAGGATAGAAGAGATTTTCCCCAAAGTGTAAGAGAATTTTTACCAAGATTATCATGGTAAGATTTTATTCTTGCTAGCCCATGAGCCCACGCTGCCACACGCTTTCCAGGTAAATAGTTGATGGGCTCAAGTATCACTGCATAGCTCTGACTTCCCTCACTTTGTGACAATGGAATATTTATTTAAGTACTATCTCATTTAATATAAATTATCTCATTTAAATATGACCACAATGTCCACAAGGTTGCTATTTGATAGTAGGTACAGAGATGCAAATGATGATTAAGAAACTTGATGAATAAGGTTATAAACTGAGGGAAGTGATAGTGACATCGGTCCTTCACGGTTGGCCCTAGCTGCCCCTTCATTTCTGAGCTTGCCTTTCCCCTCTTTGTCACTCCCTCAGCTCCAGCCCCTGCAATAATTCCAGTCTTGGGACGCCTGGGTGGCTCAGCGGTTAGGCCTCTGCCTTCGGCTCAGGGCGTGATCCTTGAGTCCCAGGATCAAGTCTTGCATCCGGCTCCTTGCATGGAACCTGTTTCTCCTTCTGCCTATGTCTCTGCTTCTCTCTGTGTCTCTTGTGAATATAAATACATAAAATCTTATAATAATAATAATAATAATAATAATAAAAATAATTCCAGTCTTTATAGGAACTATGCTTCTCCAGCATTTTCTGATTTTGCTCTGCTTGGTAACTCCTTACTTCTACTTTAAGGCTTGGTTCATGTCCTGTGGGACTCCTGTGGTAGTCATTGCTGGGTGCCCCATCCCTCAGGTTGTCCATGTATCTGTGTACACCACCAGCAGAGCAATATAAGAGGGATTTTTGATCCTGGAGACCAAACAAAAAACCTTTGATAGAAGAAATAAAGTATAATTCTTTTGGTGAGTTTATTATGTGGGGATAAGAGAAATACCTTTCTGTGAGGAAGTTGTGAAGTAATGCATGTATGCCTGGCTCACTTAGTACATATTCATTATCGTTATTGTTATTCATTCAAAATGTATTTCTGATCCAATGAATATTGTAATAAGTGAAACAGAACAAATTCACAGTGAGTTAATAAATGAATCCAAAAAGCTGTAGAATACAGGAAACCTACTTCTTTCCTAAATGATATCAAACAATACTGCTGTGCTTTAGTATGGAAATTACCTTTAGGTGTCTGAGATCATAAAATAATGTTAATCCTTATTGTGATAGCAACAACAATAAAACCAATGAAGACAATAAGCCCAATAGAGATTCAGTGCTTACTCTGTACCAGGCCCTACCAGGTTAAATATTTTCTGTGAGTCATCTCATTGAATTTCCACAGAAACCTCTCAAAGCAAGAGGGTTTTTTTTGTCCCCTTGGGACAGATGAAAACCACTGATTAGGAATTTCCTTGTGCAAGCTTCCATAACTGGAAAAAGTGGAATGAGAATTTGAAGGAGGTATAATTCATTGTGATTTCACCAATCTTTGGTGCACCTGGGCCTGGCCTCTGCTTCAACCCTCTATTGGAATAGCATGAAGATATTCTCTTAAATTCGTTTTTAGAAGTTAATTTCCTTCCTGCCTGCTTTTCTTTCCTTCCTTCTTTTCTTTTTTTTTTTTTTTTTAAATTTCAATTAGGTTTGCAATCCACTTAGAATTGATTTTTATATTTTCTATCTTAAATTCCATTTTAGAGTCTATTTTTTTTTGTAGCTATAGGATTCTAGGTCTACAGTGTTTTTTTTTTTTTTTTTTTTTTTTTTTTTAGCACTTTAGAGATGTCATTTCATTGTCTTCTGGACAATACATAGTTGTAATTAAAAAGTCAGCCATTATTCTTATTATTGCTCTTTGAAGGTAATGAGTCTTGTCTTGCAGACTTGAGTCTCAGCAGTTTTCCTATGATGTACCTCCAGTGGTTCTCTTTGTATTTATACTCCTTGACATTGATTGGCAGAGCCTCTAAAATCTTTATGTCTCTCTTGTTTTATGTCATTTGTCAGTTTTGCAAAATTCACAACCTGTCTGTCTTCACATATTGCTTCTGGCCCATTATTTCTCCTCTCTCCTTCTGACACTAATACTTGTCAGGGTTTTTTGTTTTTTGTTTGTTTGTTTTGTCTGTTTGTTTGTTTTGGTGTGTGTATGTATGTGTGTGTGTGTGTGTGTGTGTGTCATATGTTTCTTGCAGCTTTTTCTCTTACTTGCCATTCCTTATTTCTCTTTGTGATTTCAGTGCAGGTATTTTCTATTGATCCACTTCCAATTCACTAATTCTTCCTTGCACACTATTTAATATATTGTTTGAACCATTCATCAAAATTTTATTTTAGGTTATTTATATTTTTCATTCCTATAATTCCCATTTGGTTCTTCTTATAGATTGTGTTATCTGGTGACACCATCTTGCCCCCTATTTCCTTAACTAATAATCATTGATATTCTAAAACTCATGTCTGGTAACTCTGATTTCTGTTCACCTCAGTGTTTCAGTGTTTGTTTGTTTGTTTTTAAACTTCTCTTGCTTTTTGGTCATTTGATCTCCTTGCATATTTGGACCCTCTTCTGTTTTTACTCTACCACCACCTCCAACTTGGTTCTTGACTATTTGTTTTTCTAGCATGCCTGGGGTTTTTTTTTTTTTTTTTAAATAAAATTATTGTCTACTAGAAACATATACACTTGATCCACTATAAATGGAAATTTAAGTGTGTAAATACAATCCTCACTCTACTTCACTTAGCCTTCTTTCCATAATATTTTTCTGTTGTGAGTCAAACACAATTTACTTTATTCCACAATCTCTAAGTCACATATCAAGTTCCATGAGTTGTCTCTTTCTTCTTTATCTTTGAAGTGAGGTAGGTGGAACATCTCTCCATTTCCTTTTGTGGGTAAAGAAGGAAAATGTCACAACACTTCAATAATATTTTCCAATGAAACTTTCATTTCAATCTCAGATCTTTTTCTTAGCCTTAATGAACACATTTGTAAATAGTTTGGCACCTCATTTCAGAATAAAAGAGTACTAGCTACTGTCTTGTGGCCTCACATGAAACAGACAAAAAAAATTTTTTTTAAGATTTTTTTATTTATTCATGAGAGACACACAGAGAGAGGGAGAGGCAGAGACACAGGCAGAGGGAGGAGCAGGCCCCATGCAGGGAGCCCAGCGTGGGACTTGATCCTGGGTCTCCAATGATCACGCCCTGGGCCGAAGGCAGGCGCTAAACCACTGAGCCACCCGGGATGCCCCCAAATTTATTTTTTAATAACCTATTACAAATTTGAGATAATGTTATCCTTCTTCCTGATATAAAAAATATTGTTGGGGTGCCTGGGTGGCACAGCCATTTAAGCATCTGACTCTTGGTTTCAGCTTAGGTTGTGATCTCAGAGTTGGGAGATCAAGCCCTGTGTCAGGCTCTACGTTCAGCACAGAATCTGCTTCAGTTTCTCTCTCTCCCTCTCCTCCCTCCCCTCTCTCTCTTTCAAATACATAAGTAAATCTTAAAAAAATACTAATATCTATTTAAAATGTTTCATTTTAATTGTCTAAAATTGTGGCGAAACCTTAAAAATGTAAAAATTATTGGTCTGTATATGCCAATAAACTAGTTAGTCCTTGGATACTAGAAGTTTGGAGAAACATTGTCCTGAATTTGTTGTACTGAATTTATGTGGACATAACCATATAATCTACCCACTAAGAACAAAACTACCAATCTGATTCACTGTAGTCATCTGATTTTGAATATGTGGAATATATGGTGTCGGCAGAACACAATATCTAATCTCAATAGGCAATTAGAATTGAGTCTCGACCTAATTTATATTAGGATATCATCAATATGTAGAAGTCAGAAATGGCTGACACACTAGGGTAAAGGATATAAATGAGAAGTCAATAAAAGCCAGAACATGCAAAGCTCAGGGGAAAATGAGCTGATGCTCTTAAGACTTTACACATGATAAAGAGATCCCCTTTACTCTGGTGTACACAAATTATTTTACCCTTGTGTATCCTTATCACTCTTATAGTCCCTACGTCCATGGCCAAGACTAAATATATGTATTGCTAGCTACCGTTGACCTTTGAACAATGTGGGGGCGAGGGGCATCAACCTCTTGAGCAGTTGCAAATCCTCATATAATTTTTGTCTCCTGTGAAACTTAACTAATAATAGCCTACTGTTGACTGGAAGCCTTAGTAATCAGTAACATAAATAGTCAATCAACACAAATTTCGTATGTTACATGTGTTGCATATTGTATTCTTATAGTAAAGTAAGTTAGAGGAAAGGAAATGTTATTAAGAAAATCTTAAGGAAGAGAAAATACATTTACAGTAGTGGACTGTATTTATCAGAAAAAAACTACATGTAAGTGGACCCACACAGTCCAAACTCATGTTGTTCAAGGCTTGATTGTTCTTCTAAATCCACCTACTCAAAATTAAATAGGAGCTGAGCAGAGCAGAGTCCGAGACTACTTAAATCCATTTAAGTGTGTGTGTATGTGCCTGTTGTGTGAGAAGGAACCCTGACCCTGTGAATCCTGATAATGACTACTTAGGGATAGAGTTATTATGATGATGATTATGGAATAAAATGCCATTTTAGCTAAACTAAGCCTTTCTCCTCTCCTACAGAGACAAAGTTCCACATTCCTTTTTGTCATCAACCTTGCTGATATCTCCCATATCTTACACTATCATCATTTTGACATTCTATCACTGCTACATGCCATTAGCATCCTGTTCCATTGCTGTCTTGGAGAATCTTGATTGCCCTGTGAATTGACCCAGCAATTATGGCCAAATGCTTTAGGAATGCTCCTGTACATTATAAACACATCAATGGGCTTGTGGATGTGATAATGATAATGATGAAATTACACTTTCTCACTTTCTGTAGCTTCCAGAGAGTCACTCACAGGGGGATGCTTCCTAGTCTAAAGTAAAACTCCTTGTTTACTAGTCCTTGCAATGTCTGGGGCCTTGGAAGCTTGAGGGATTAGAGGCCAACGGGTAATAATCTTTGCCATGGTCTTTGTTTCTGCTAATTCAGTGAGAGGCATAAGCAAAGTATTATTAGAATCCTCTAAGATTCTTACGCCACATGAATTTACATAAATTATTAACATCAGAGAATTCCTTTTTCCTTGGATGAAGTTTCCCTTACTAAGGATTGTGTGTTGATCACTCTCACGAATTTGGAGGATTATAATGTGGAAATAGAGAAAAAACAGAGTCAAAATCTCTTTCTCGGGATCCCTGGGTGGCGCAGCGGTTTGGCGCCTGCCTTTGGCCCAGGGCGCAATCCTGGAGACCCGGGATCGAATCCCACGTCGGGCTCCCGGTGCATGGAGCCTGCTTCTCCCTCTGCCTGTGTCTCTGCCTCTCTCTCTCTCTCTCTCTCTGTGTGACTGTCATAAATAAATAAAAATTTAAAAAAAAAATCTCTTTCTCTATCTCCCACTCCCAGAAACCATGATTGAGGTGATACTCCCACTCCTGAAAACTGACTTGTTGACTTCTCTCTGATGATATCATTACTACTCAAGCATGGCCAACACCTGCGTTTGGTAATGTCTTTGGTTGAGTATGTGTTGGCAGTTTGGGGAAAGAAGACGTCAGATCCAGAAGGAATACTCCTTTTTGCTAAAGACTGATATATTTTGTGTAGGGGCTTCACTAGAGACCTAACTTGAAGTTTCATTTTAGTAAACAATATTCCTTTCTCTATTCTTTATACCACCTGTGGTCCTTCCCCACTATACACTTGATTCCTCTCAATGGTAAAAAACACACTGTAGTTGCCCTAAAATTAGCCTGTTCATGGATCCACCAAGGATCTTTTGATTTTTACCTTTGCATTTTCAGCTTTGATATTGTTACCTAGGGCAGGACTCTGGATCCCTCTGGACTATATTTTTCTCTTCTGTAAAACAATAGAGTAAGAAAGTGAGAGAGCAAAGAAAAACTTCTGACTTTTTTCTTTCATATATTATTTCATCAAACATTTAATAAGGGAGCAAGAGGTATATAAGTGAGATAGATGAGCCCACCAAAAAATATCATAGTAAAGTAGAAGAGAGAAGCTGATGAACAACAGACACTTATATAGTATGGCAAATACTGTAAGGCAATTATGATATGCCAAAGGATCATACTTCAAATAATAAATTCTGCTTAGGAAGACATTTGGGAGGGTTCCCCAAAGAATATGTCAATTAAGTGGGGTTTGAACAATGATTAGAGTTTTGTCAAGTGTGGTTGCAGGAAAGCAAATTTCATACAGAAGGGAAGGAATAAGCAAAGGTTCGTGCAAGTTTAGGGAATGATAGGCGCTCAGATTTTACTAGTTAGCATTATGGATGATGGGAAGTGGTGGTGGATGGAATGTGGAAGCATGTGGTATAAAATCACTAGAGGCATTGAATGCCATGCTAAAGAATTTAAGAGAATGGGGAAGTAAGTGTTTTTCTTCCTAGTTTTGAAAACAATATGATAGATTAAATAACAGAAACAAAGGTAATTCCTTAAAGGTGATAATTCTTGGTTGGGTGATTTTTTAGTAAAAAATAAATAAGAAGAAGTATGTATCACATTGTCTATCTTTAGTGCACCATGAACTCCGAGAGTAAGTCTCTTCTTTCAAGTGTTTGCTTCATCTGTTACTGTTTACTTTCGTTACTGGTATTTGGATTGGCTCTTGAACTATCCTGGCATTGATTCATCTTTCCAGACAGCTGCTCCTTTGAAGCATCATTGCAAGAGATGCTTTCCTACTTACCCAACAGAGTGTATACTTGTCAATCAAAATATAAATAGCACCCAAGCAACCTGCATGTCCAGAGGCTGGAGGAGAGACAGGACTGTCTCCCCACTGAAGTTCTGCCAAGTTTAGAAAGACCAGATTCTTTGTGAGCCCTCTGAGATTGTAGAGAGGGACCCCTCATGAAAACTTGCTTCTGCTGTCAGTCTTGTATACTCATCCTTTATTATTCCAATGAGAAGTTTCTGAAGGGCTTCCTAAAACTAAAAAAATTACTACACCACAGTGCTACACCTGCCTTAGGGGCAACTGAATATATCTTTCCATTGCCTTGCCTTCTTCTGTAGTAGCATTAGATTTTTTTTTGCTTTTCTCCTAGAACTCTATACCCTTAAATGCTCAGGCCTGAAGTTTTTTATTATTCAAATCACTGAATCTCTTTTTTAGTGACTTACAACAATGAAGGCCTCATGGGGTCTGAGGGATGACTTGTGAGGATAATCAGTGAATGCTTTCCATTCACAGTGTCTGAATCAGACCTGTCTTACATGCCATCGGGTAGATTGATCCCAGGAGTCAATGCAAAAGCCCCAAGAGGGCTTGTGATGGTCCACTCACATTTCTTAGAATGCCTGGAAGTTTGTGAGTATGACTCTTTCTTGTCTCATACTCTCTCCCTTTTCAAGAGTGACTGACTAGCAAACAGATTTGGCAAAGCAGGAGAGACTGAGTGCCACTGTGAATAGAGTTTTTGGTTTGAATTTGTTTTCCTGTCAGGTGTTGCTGGGAGATTCATCCCCTTCAAACCACTGCCAACTATGTGAACTCCAACAATTTGGTAGGGCAAAGTAATCATTGGCAAATACAGCACAACAAATTGTTGGCTAATAGCAGAAGCTGGAGATGCCTCTGTTAATGAATCCAGCAAAGCCTTTTGTCAACTAGGTGAAAAGTCTCATCTAAACCCTGAGAAGCCAGACCTGGCACAGGGAGGGTGAGGCCAGGAAAATTGCAGAAAACAGAGGATTTGTTCTATCATTAATTGTCTTTTGGAAAGGAAACCCAGGCTTAGGGTTGATCATGAAAAACAATGATATGATTGGATGCTCAGAAATCCTAGTGCATTCAGAAATGGTAGAGAAAGAAAATATGGTAGCATCTGCCCATAGAATTTCACTCTTTCCTCATCAGTTCCTTTGACAAAGAAGAAAAGATGTCACCATAATTTAAATACGTCATTCCTTGGCTCTATCCCATAGAAATGAGGTGAACTAGGAGTTAGATGTTGTTGATATCAGTTCTCAGAATGCATTGTTGCTGTTTGATTAACTAATGCTATAGGTTTTTTCATGTGTCTTTGGGAGTATAATATCACTGTACCATATTCGAATTCTTCTGTGTTCGAATTTGTTGATATGTATTCACATACATACAGGTCAAGATTTTGGTGAACAGTATTTACTCACAGAAATTGTTAGTTACTGTTAGGGAAATTCCTATCTTTTATTCATTTATTCATTCCACCCACAAATATTTCTTGAACATTCACCATGTGTCCAGCACTGTACTAGGTGCTCAGGATATAGCTGTGAATAAAATAAGACAAAAATTCCTACCATCACGTAGCTTGTATTCTGGTGGGAGGAGACAGGTGACAAATATATAAGTAAATGTATAGTATGGTGATGATAATGTGTGTTAAAGAGGAAACTAAAGCAGAAAAAGGGGATGAGGTGTTGCAATTTTAAATAGGATAGCCAGAAGAGACCTCTGTGATAAGAAGTCATTTGCATAAAGACTTGGAGCAAGGAAAAGAACCATGTCGGGTAAGAGTATTCTAGGCAGAGGGAAATCACAAGCAGAAAGGCCTTAAGCCTGGCATGATTTGAGCAAAGGAAAGAAGGCTGGCATGGCTACAGTGATGTGAACAAGAGGTAGAGTGGTAGGTCTTGAGATGAGATTAGAAGGTTCCCTAAGAAAGGTGAGCCAGTGCTGAAACACCACATGGGCTTGGTAGCCATTCATAAGGATTTTGGTTTTTATGTAAGATAGGGGGAAGTAATGCAGGACATGACAAGGTGTGTTTTATCCTTCAGGCTGTAGGATATCAAATGAGGGTGATACAGTACAAAGTTATTGCAAGAATCTAGATGAAAGATGATGGAGGAATGGCTTATGCTAGAAGTGGTGAAGGTGGAAAGATGGAGTTGGATCTGGAGATATGCTGAAGATAGATCAATAAGCTATTGGAGTAGGCAGGCCCTGGGGAGGCAGAGCTTGGGAAAGACTCAGGGCAATTCCCCAAAGGGACATTAGTAGTCAATGCTTCTGGGGGGATGAGATATTGGTCCTTTCAGGGGCATCTGGACCAGTATCCACTACATCTGTACCTATACCTTCCAGTAAGGTAACCAGAGTTGTGACTATTACTCCCACTGTACAGATAAGAAAACCAAAGCTTAAAGAGATTAAACAGTTAATTCAAATTCCCAAGGTTGCAAGTGATGCATCTAAGTCTCAAACATATTCTGCTGTTTCCTCAACCCATAACCCATCTGCCACCTGCTTGTCACAGTTGTTCACTTACTAAGTCGAAGACCTGTTTCCATCTGCAGTGCTGAAGTACCTGCTCCTAAGTGAGCCGCTGTACTGAATCACATGCCTTCACATGTGGTCAACTTGAAGATCTTTGCCTATGAGCATGGGTATGGGCTGACACACACCCGTGTGTATGATGGGGTGTGCACCTCATCTCTTTCCATCTCCCCTTCCTCATTTCTTCCCTCCCTTCCTCCTTCCCTTTTTTCCTTCTATTCCTTCCTTCCTTCAACTAGCTCATAATAATTATAATTACATTTTGTGCCCAGCAAAATACTAAGTGCTCTTCATGCATTTCCCATTTATACTAAAAGTATGAATACAAAAGCTAGTGCAAAAAGCTAAGTATGAGCCCTGGAGGGAGATTAGTTTGAGGTGGGGGATGTTCCCCTTTGAACATGCTCCTGCAGAGATGCCTGTGGGCCATTTAGGATGAAAGATACAAGGCTTAAGTTGAGAAAAGTCTCCGTAGAGACACAGATTTCAGAACTTCTGAATGTTCTTTTCTAAAAATGTTTCCTAAAGCTCTGAGTGATAATCTAGGAGTTGGTTTCCTACTTTACCTTATCCTTCTTGTTGTTTCTGTTTTTGTGTGAGTAGAACAGGTGAGTTGAACAAAACAGAATTGCATTTAAAACCAGCATAACTTTATTTTGCTTCTCACTATTCCTTTAAACTTTAATCAGTGGAGATTTTCTTCCTCAGATGCTGGATTAAGACACTGGCAGATTTCAGCATCTGTTTATTCTTAGAAAATGTACATTCTCATAATGATTTTGGGATGCAGGCCTAGTCTGAATTTCATATGTCCAGTCCAAGGCCTTATTCCAGAAGTCTGACTTGGTTTAATGTCAAAGCATTGACCTTTTCCTGGACAGACCCAGGTCCACCTGGAAGCAGAAGGAGAATGAAGGGGCAGGACTTTCCCTCTCCCTAACATCTGTTTCCTATGATGGGAGGAGAGAAGGGGGAGATATAAGGAGATAGGATGGTTCTTACTTTGTTGGGTGGCTTCAGACCCTGGGCCTCCCAGATGGCTATGTCTGGTTCTGTCTGTGGGGCATGTTTTGGCCTCTTTCAGGTTTGGTCTTCGTGGAGGCCGAGAAAATTAAGGCCATTCTACTTTAAGTTCAGCGTTATCACAAGTACAGCCATCCCAGGCCCCTGTGAATAAGAGCTGAACTTTACCTTACTTCAGTTACAGGAAGAAAACAGCTTACAGCTTGAAGTCCTAGAAAGCCCCGTATTAGAATAAGAACAGAGTCCAAGCCAAGGGCAGGAAGCCCCTATTAGAATGAGAACAGAGCTCAATGCCCTTGAAGGCCCCATATCAGAATGTAAACAGAACTTGAGAAATTCCTCCACCCCTCCTGAAAATCCCCTAGACCAGCCTATAAAAAACCCAGCTGTAACCTACGTCGGGGTCCAAGTCCCTGCTCTGCTGTGTCGGGTACACTTGGACCCAAGCTCGAGCTTGTAAATAAATCCTCGTGTGTTTGCATCAGCGTCGGCTCCTCGGTGGTTTCTCGGATTCGCAATCTTGGGCACAAGTCTTCTCACCTGAATTGCCTTAAGAAAGAAAAAGTCGCTATTCTGGGTGGCCACTCATGACGCCTTCCTCAGCTTGGGAACATTGGTTGGACCCCCATCGCCAACAAGCCTCTTTCTCCAGACATCTTCTATTGGCTGGGACAGGACCTGAGTACTCACACTGACACCAACTCCATTCGTCCTGCATGGCTCCTCCCTGGCATGGCAAAGAGTTGCAGGCCATGGTGCCTCAGCTGATATGGTTTGGAGTAGTGCTGGGGTCTGGAACTAATGGCCAAGAAAGAATTCTTGAGATGCCTTTGGTACAATTAGGTGGTTTTATTAAACATGGGGACAGGACCCCTGGGCAGAAAGAGCTACACTGGGGTTGTGAGGAGTGACTGATTATTTATGTTGGAGTAGAGGTAGGTAAGGACAGAGGGAGGTGTCTAAAAGGACTTTCATATGCTAAAGAAGACTCTCAGGATACTGGAGGCCTGGCTATTGTCAAGATAAGCTTGTTTCCCCTCTAGCAAAGCATTAAGATAATTGGGAGTTTCCTGGAGGAATGTTATAACTCCACCTATCTCAAGTATTTGTCAGTGGGATGCAGGAAATTTAATTTTATTTACACTCCCTTCTGCCTTTGTTTCCCACATCCCTATGGAAGGGAGGGTGATATTAGGGCTCCAGAAAATTGAGTCTATGGGTTTCTGGAAGTTAGGTCATTAATAAAATTGCTTTTTTCTTGTAAATCACTAAGACATTTATAAACAGATGGAGACTCCTGTCCTGCAGGACTGTGATCTATGAGTTAACCATTTGTTTTTCCCTTACCTTAGTTTTAGGGCAGCCAGGAGTACCTGAGAAATGTCAATATATCCCACCCAGGAATTGAGGGTGGGGGCAGGGTTGCAGGGTGTCAGCTTGTGCTTTGCCCTCAGCTTGCCTTCTGCTCACTCTTCATCAGTCACAAGAGCAGTGCTTTGGCCCCTTCCCTGCTTGCTCAGTTTCTGCTTTCTGAGGCAGGAGTCAGGCCCCACCTGCAGTCCTCTGAAGCTTCTTCAAAGGAGAATGGAGTGCCAGTTCCTACACTTTGAAATTTCAGGGGATGCAGGGCATGCTCTTCAAGGTGAAGGAGAAGCTGTGTGCTCCTTCCCCATCTCCTCTGAGGAGAATAATTCCTTGGTAAAGGAATGATGGGAAATAACCCTCCTTCCATTACATGTTTCTTTTCTGTTCCTCAGATACATGAGTAAAAATACTCCGGAGTGAGAAATAAAAGTGACATTAGGAGGTTGCTTAATTAACAAGTTTGAGGGAGGTCATGAAACTTTGGAAGAATAACCCTTATGATTACCCTCAAAGAAGGATACTTGAGACAAGCTAGAGGAAGAGCAAAGGATTGAGTTTTGTCCCTTTCTCTGGTAGCCATTTCTCTCTTTACCTCAGATATCCTGGGGTGAAGTTTTGGCCCTGGCTTCCTGACTTATTATGTGCTAAGATATTCCATAGGCCATGGAGAGCCTTATGCATCAAAGGGGCAGCCAGCGATACGAGGGCCAGGGGACTGGTGTGGACCGAGGTCCTGACTCTCAGAAGGTCCTTCTCCTGTGTGTAAGTTCTGCTATTCCATAAATGTTAAGTAAAGGAAATAGGCAATTTTGTAGATAGGAAGACCATTCTCCACTGCCAAAAAAATTTGCTTATAAAATTCCACGAATTTCAGATTGCAAGTCAGAAATTTCACACCCAAAATGAAATTGGCGAAAAGCCCAGAACTCGCCATTTTCACTTTAGATACTAAAATTCTCACGTGGATTTACTTAAAGAGTAACCAGGGTGTTAAAAATGTCCTTTAGGCTTAAGAGTTATTTACATATGATCCATTGGCATGATTGTTTACTTACCAAATGAATTCAGAGTTGGTTTTGTTATTTTGAAACTGTTCAGGAATCACATTTTTATTTATTTCTAGGACATTTTGTTTTTTTTTTTGTTTTTTTTTTTTTTTTTTAATTTTTATTTATTTATTCATGATAGACACAGAGAGAGAGAGGCAGAGACACAGGCAGAGACACAGGCAGAGAGAGAAGCAGGCTCCATGCACCGGGAGCCCGACGTGGGATTCGATCCCGGGTCTCCAGGATCGCGCCCTGGGTCAAAGGCAGGCGCTAAACCGCTGCGCCACCCAGGGATCCCTAGGACATTTTGTGATCAGAAAACATTGAGGTTCTTACAAAGAAGATGTATATAATTGATGATCTGTTGGTATACTTTCACATCTTACATATTCTTTGTAAAAATCAAATGTTACAGTGTTTTCCTCTAACTGGATGCACTAGAACCTTATTAAGTGGTCTAATCAGTTGAATAAGAATCTTGGTTTAATCCTCTCCAATTCGATATAGTAATTTAATATTTGTTGTACTTCTATAGAGGGCTATAAACTGCCTAGGATAAGCTGACACATTGTTGTCAGTTCTCCATGCTCCAGAATCTATGTATGCCCATCCATACAACCATGATCCAATAACAAATACTATTGGTCCTCATTACTTGTGGATCCTGTGTTTGCTTGCAAATTCACCTGCTCACTAAAATTTATTTGCAGCCCCCAAATCTCTATTTGCAGTGTCTTTGTGGTCATTTGCAAACATTTGAGTCAGTGAGAGGGCACATTCCCTGTTGAAGTCAAACAAGGTGACACTCTGCCTTATTGTTTCAGCTCCCATATTAAAGACAAGTATCATTTTCACATGTAGTCAATGCACTGTTTTTCACTGTTGATGATTTCCATGTTTAATAGGTCCCTAAATCTGAAGTATTGTCTGGGTTCCTAAACATGGGAAGGCTAAGATGGGCCTTACAGAGAAAAGACGTGTGTTAAGTAAGCTTTGTTCAGGCATGAGTTATATGGTTGTTGTCTGTGAGTTCAACATTAATGAATCAACTGTATCTATTTAATAAGGTGGCTTAAATACATGTAAAACACGGTTATTTATTCATTGGTTGGTGAAAATGACCAGAGACTCCTGGGAAACTAATTTGTATTTCTCTTAGGAATGAAGGCTCAGTATTCACTGATTCAGTGTTTAGGATAACTTTCTAGAAAATGACTACTGCAAATAACAAGAATCAACTGTATCTGGTTTCGAGTGATATATTTGCTTGGGCATCCCATACCCTTTTGCCTACTGATTGATATATTTACTTAGATAAATCCAGTTATTCATTCAACACATTCTTATTAGGCATTACCTGTATGGAAAACTGTTTTGGGTATTGGTGATAAAATGAGGAGTAAAGATAGCCACACTCTCTGTCTCACAGGCTAGAGGGAAAGAAAGGTTACAAACATATAGGTCAATGTAAAATTACAAAAAAAGTGATAGTGCTGATAAGAAAAAGCACAGGGCATTAGGAGAACAGAGCTGTATATTTGTAGGACCTGTCATCATGTAGTGGTGTTAGGGCGTGTAGTTCAAGCTGAGACCTGAGGGAGGAGAAATAGTTAGGTAGACATGGTGTAGAGGTGTGAGTGAGACTTCTGGGCAGAGGAAATGGCACATACATGGACTCTGTCATAAGAGCAGGTGTGGCTCCTCTAGGGAACTGAGAGCCCCAGTGGCTGGAGATGGAGAGTAAGGAGGGCTTGGAGTGGGATATGGTGCCAGGGATAGGCAGGGAAGAGTCATATGGAAGCTTGCAAGATCATTGAAGATTGGTTTTCATCTAAACATCCTAGATAAGTCATTAAAAAGCATGGATATGGTCAGGTTTGTATTTTTAAGTGATTACTCTTGTTGCAGAGGAGAGAATAGATTGGGGGAGATGAGAAGCCGAGGAGGTTAGCTCTTATAGAAGTTTGTGCATCACGTAATGACAATGTGAGGTGGACAGGTGGGGGGAAAGGCAGAGGACTAAGGGTTGTATGAACCATGGAGAAGACAACATTGTTGGTACCAAAAGCAGACTGATTGATATAGAATGACATCAGAGACAGGAGGCTAATGGTGGCCAACAGATGCTAGCTGTGTGAGTGCTGGCATAAAAACATGATAAGATGTGATGCTCCCTTGCTCTGAATGTAGAGATGTTTGTGAGACTCAATCATAAAAATGAGATGTGAAGCTTCAAAGCTCAGCTTCCACATTTACATGTAATTTCCCTCCAGAATTGCTTTATTTGAGTAAAAAAGATTTTTTTTTTTTGCTTTTGTTTTTTTTCCAAAGATTTTATTTATTTGTTCATAGATACAGAGAGGGGCAGAGGCACAGGCAGAGAGAGAAGCAGGCTCCATGCAGGGAGCCTGACGTGGGACTCGATCCAGGGTCCCCGGGATCACACCCCAGGCTGCAGGCGGCTCTAAACTGCTGCGCCACCGGGGCTGCCCAATTTTTTTGCTTTTGAGAACACATTTTTAAAATGCATACAGGGCTATATTAATACAACCCATCCACTTCCCCTGCTCATATTTTACAAAACAAACAAATACAGATAGCAAAATGCAGTTTTGTAGAAGATTTACTGGCCATTATAAATTATTATGTGATTGGAAAGGATAATACTGATTTTATACCTTACTTGTCATGGCATCATTTAATAGTACTCTCTGATGTGTTTGTAAGGTACAAATTACATTGCTTTGTTTCTTGGAGATTTTTTGTTATGTCAAAAAAAAAATTTAAGGGCATTTTATGTTCTAAAAAATGTTTTCCTAATTGATGAAAAGATGAAAAGAATTTATTCCTTAAAATCTGATTAATGGGTCAATGTTTACTTGAGATAAGCTCTACCTCAGGAAAGTATTAATAGCATTTTTTGATACTATTTTTCCACCTATTCTGTACATTGAATGGATATGCAAGAAATGAATTTGCTTCTGCCCAAATATGCCTCTCCCTTTTGTGTTGCAAACATCTAGAGAGAGGTCTTCCATAGAGAAAGAGTTTGTGGCCGACAAGTTGGATAGATAAGTTTACTAAGGTGAAAATATTACTCAAGAACTGACATTGCCAGTTCCACCTTTTTTCTCTTGTCAGCTTATTCATTCAGTTACAGGACTCCACAAGGCTCTGGAAATACAAACATGAAAGGAGCACAGTCTATGCTCTTTGGAGTCTGCTAGAAGAAATGGTCATGTAAGTGAACCGAACCTGATAAATTATTGGGAAAGGTTATTATAAGCTGCTGTGAGAGCACAGGAGAAGAAGAAATATCAAGAAGGTTTTCCAGAGGAAGGGCCATTGAAGGCTTGAAGGAAGAGTTAGAATTGGCCAGACAGATGGGACAATGTATGTCAAAGTAGGTAGGCATTAAAAACATGGTGTATTTGGAGAATTGCAAATATTTGGAAGATGGTCATGAATGAGTGAAGAGAGACTTAATTTTTTTAATTTAAATTAATTAGATAATGGATAGTGTAGATAAGAAAATAATCCATTTGGATTTTTATAATCAATTTTGAAATCATACACCTATTGGGATGCAGATGAAGTAATTACAGTGGTCTAAATTTCTTATGAATTGCTTTCAGGTTTTTGAGTAACCCAAAACATCCTCTATGAGCAGATCTATTCTCCTTTCTTCCTCTTTTCTTCTTTTCTTCTCTAGGTTCCAGCATAATAAAGATCAATATTTACCATCTTTTAGTTTTCAAGGTAAGACTCTGAGGTTTCACAGGTGGAAGGAGATCATGTTTAAACATCCTCCTAAATTAGATTAATGTCAATTCATTCTTGCAATCTAAGAATTAAAAGTTTCCCTCAATCATATTTTGTTGCTTTTTAAAAAAATGAAAACTGATTCCAAATTCTCTCAGATATATTCTCTATTTCAGAACTATCTGCTAGTAGAAAATTATTCAAAGCCCCAAGATTTTTAAAATCAAGCTTTTAATAAAGAGCATGCAAACAGCTTATTTTAAACGGAATATTTCACAGGAAGCAATGCTAAGTATTAGCTAAACCATTTAATATAACCATTTAATCACCTACCCTGATTATAAAATTTTAAAGATCTTAAAATAGATTTCATGCAAAGCCTAAGTCTTCTCACATAAATGAAAACAACACTGTATTATCTCCAGGTTTATTATTCTAAAAGGATTTAGGTTTTTCTTTCCAATTTGGATTCAGATCAAACCTAAATAAATGAAACATCTTTTTCCTCTTCTTGAGGCTGTCCTGACTCTGAAGGCCTTAGTTTCCTTGGTTGGAGCTGTTTCAACATCTTGAAATGAAACGACTAATTAAAGTGTTTTTGTGTTTGGCTCAGAGTCTTTCTTTTTCTCTGGCTGGAGTTCTGTCTTTGGTTGCAGCCAATGCAGCATGTTCACATTGCTAAATTTTGGTGGAAAATACCATTGGTTGGATAACAAAAACAAAAATGTGTATGAAGCATTCGACAATTGATTATCTATCTTTCTCTGCCTGAGAACAAGGAGGAGATGTGTCAAGAAGCCATCACTACTTTCTTACAACTTCATATCCATCAGGCCCCATAATAAAATATTTTCTTTATGTGGTTATCAACTTTATGTAGTACCTTCTGTCCTATGTTTATGAGTGCTTATTGATTTTAGAAAAAAAATAACTTATTTTAAACTTTTTTCAAGAGCCTATATTGCCAGATTTTGAGGATATCATACACTTTGATATTATTTCTTGTTTATCATTTGTCTGCCCTACTAGATTACAAGCTCTTTTCAGAGGACCAATGACTTTCTTTTTCCCTACTGAATCCCTCCTATGGGATACTGTGTCTGAACATGGTTATGTACAAAAAAAGTTGTTAACTGAATAAATGAATGGATGGGCTGAACAAATGCCCGTGTTCAAAAAAGAACATAGACAAATGGGGACAAAGAAGCAAACCAACAGAGGCATTCATAAAAAAAAAAAAAAAAAAAAGCCTACAGAGCAAAAATGATGGAACAATTCCAATGTGTTTAGAGTGGGTAGGAGTGGGTAGGGAATGTCAGAAAAAAAATTTACAAAGGAGACAGTGTCTCAGTGGTAGCTTGAGGAGTAAATCAGAGCTCCCCAGCAGACATGGACATGGACAAAGAGAGAGGAGAATACATGGCAGCCCAGGGAAACTATAATGACAAGACATGCATACTTTATGACGATGTTCAATTTGAGATATTTGGGGGCCATGAGGGGGAGATTCCCAGTGGGTTTGTAGCTCAAGATAAAGTCTCTTAATGTAAGCTCCTACATGACCATATGATATATGTATTTATTCATTTGTCTCATTTTTCAAATATGGTTCTGGGAACCTGGGAACCCCAAATAAATAATAGACAATTTGTAGAGGATCAGATTTAGATTATGAAAGCCTCCTATGCACAATTGTGGAGAATGATTGAAAACTGTACAGTTGATAGACTATAGTGCAGTGTTTTACAAAGGTCTTTAAAATATAGTTGTTCATTTGAGAAGGATCATTTCATCCCTACACACACAGGAGGAATCATTACTTCCAACAATTTATTTTGTGTGGGTCATGCCAGGTCTTAGTACAGAAGATTTTCAGGGTGTTATTGTCCTCATTTTCTAAGAACTTAGAATATAATGTGTACTTTCCCATACTAAACATAAAAGGACACAAATAAACAAAAAAAGAGCACTGGGAGCAGGTCTACTATAATGGGCTTCATAACATTAAAGGAAATGAAAAGTGAATAGTGGAAGAAACTCAGATACTTTGAGTCTAATCCTGACTAATTAGCATAGAAAGTGCCATTACTTTGTGCATGTGGAGCAATGAGTAAAAGCATCATGGACTACTAGAATCTTAGGAATTTTCTGTCCAAGAAGATGATGTGGGGAGATATAGGCAGACAATGACTGAGTTTGGAAAAGTGAGGAGGTGGGAATTGGATGGCCGGCTGAGTGTTGAAGGAGGGCTAGAATGTATTTGTGACCAAAAGAAGTTAAGTCATCTAGGGCGCTGAGGGAGAAGTGTTTGAAGCATAAGGAAAGGATCTGGATATGGTCTTTCATGTGAAAGGCATTAGAAATAGTTAATAAATATCTCCTTTCTCCAAGAAAAGAACATTGTAATGGTAAAAATGTTAGAGCTCTGCAGGTAAACTTTTGGGGTTATAAATCCATCTTTCTAATCACACCCTGACTTTGCAATGTCATTATTTTAAAATTGCTTTCTCAGGAAGGGTCTTTCTGCATCATAGAGTATGACAGTATCTACTTGGATATTCCTTCCATGTGTATTGTGCTGAGTGGCTATATTTCTATTTCAACATAGGCATTTTGAGATCTCTTTATGTGGGAGCCTTGAAAGTTGGCCTCCTCTGATTATGCTTTAGCCAATGAATCCAGGAAGTGTGGGAACTAAGAGTCCTGTTCCAGTGACCTGTAGAATATGTGCTATGTTTGTCTTCTCCGCTGTGATAGTCATCAATTATGTGTGCTCTAAGCGCATACTAATCTTTATTTTAGAAGAAGGTTAAAGGGTGTCAGGAATGTATCTCTGTGCTTCAACTTAATAAGGAGAATGAAAAATCCCTAGAGAAGATGAAAAGAAAATAATTCAGGCAGCATGCTAAAAATAAAAATATATTCTAAAGAAGTATAAGAGAGGACCAGGAAAATCAATATTGGTGTTGAGAGGTACAGGAGTGAATGAATGTGACATTGGGAGAAAAAGCCAAGGAAAAAAATAATCACCATTATAGCATGACTTAAAACTCTGCTTGAAGAGGAAACGATGTGCTCTTTTTCTGGGAATATTTAGAAGAATTTCTAAGTATTAGCCAGTGAGCAAAATCCTGCTAGAACCTCAGGAGGAAGTGACCTACATTCCTTCCCTCTACACCCAAACACACACGCGCGCACACACACACACACACACACACACACACACACACACACAGTGATGGATGACGGTTGATGACTCCATACCAAGAAATATGTAGGTCATAAGATGAGAATGTTTAAAAGCTGCCTGAAACCCAATGTCCCTCCTATTTTCAGCTACCCAGTGCATTTGCTTTCAGCATACCTCCCTGGGAATGCATGTTTCTGCAAAAAATGAACTTAAGATATATTTTTAGTGATTTGGAAGATCTGAATAAGAAGTTAAATGGACATATACACATAGTATGTTATTTCTTTTTCCAAAGTCATGACTCTGAGAAAGAGAGAGAGAGAGAGAGAGGACATACTTGGAATGATAGGATGTAAGTAAGAAAATAAAAGAATTTGGTCCTCTGGTATGTGGCTTATGATAAGAAAATGGTAGATAGCAGATTCTATTCTATGAGAACTGGGAAGAAAAAGTTGTTGAAGAAAGTGACTGAATCTCTTGAGAGCAAGGACCATATTTTATTCATCTATGCATCTCCAGCATCTAGTACAGTGCTTTGCCTATAGTAGGGACTTAAAGTTAAGAGGCTTTGATTTAAGAAGTAGAAAGAAAGTGCTAAGCAAATGAAACCATGAATCATAATTCTATAAATGAAAATAGGTAAGAGCAAAACCAAAAACATAACAAAGACAACAAACTGAAGTGCAAGAGGCATTCAGTTATGCTTATGAGAAAACAGCCAGGAAAACTGGTCATGAGCAGTAACTTGCTGAACTTGTACACATGGAAGTGCAGAACAATTAGGGATTCAAGCAAAAAGAGCTTGAAATGTTAATACACGGAAGTAGAAATTATTTCAGAGCTATCAGGATGTTTCAGTGAACCAAGATAATAGAAGAGCACACAGCCTTCCAAGGAAATACATTTGATATGGACGGGGGTATAAGTAGGGTAAATCAAGAACCAAGGATTAATTCTAATGAGTAATGAACATGTGCAGGAGATATCAAGATATGAAGACGACCAAGACATAATATTTGATACCAAAGACTTCACAATCACAAGTGAATATGAATACATAAGTATTTAATTAAGATAGGAAATACAGATAAGAACTATAACTGATATGCCCAAAAGGCCACATTGTCAACTCCTGGAGTTGCTCTAGCAAAGTCTCAAGAGTGGGGGGCTTAAGCAACAGACATTTATTGTCTCATAGCTCTGGAGGATGGAGTTCAAGATAAAGACGTGGTACCAGCATTGGTAGAATTGGTAGAACCAGCATTGGTTCTTTCCGGAGTCTGTGAGGGAGAACCTATTCCCTGCCTCTCTTCCAGCTTCTGGAAGTGTGCTGTCAATCCTTGGTGTCCTTTGGCTTATAGAAGCATCACTGATGTATACCTTCATTTCCCACATGGCAGTCTTCCTGTGAACATATCTGTATCCGAATTCCTCCTTTTTGTAATGTTTATCAGTCTGCTGGTTTAAGACCCACTCTAATGACCTCCTCCTCACTTGGTGATTTACAAAGACCTTGTTTCCAAATAAGGCCACATTCACAGGTACTTGGGGTTGGGACGTCAGCATTCTTTCTGGGAGACACAATTCAACTCATAATAGCTCATAAGAAAATTGGAATCACTGTGGCATATAGGACAACATGGCTAGCTTGGTGGAGGATAGTAATAATAGACTTTAAAAATTGCTTTAAGATACAAAAGTAGCATAAATGTGAGAAATAAAATGGTTGGAAATGGGGACGTCTGCTTATTCAGTTAAGAAACTGAATTTTTAAACTACAACTTTATTTATCAAAGTCACTAACCATTTACTGACCATGTTCTACAGGCCAGATGCCATGTAAGTCACCAGAGATACAAAATTGATAAGCTAGTCACTCTCTCCAAAATATCTAATAAATGCTGAATTTTATTTTGGCTGAAAGAATGTCTCTCTCAGTATATAGAAAGAATAGTGCAGTTGTGAGTGTGGATTCAACTACTATTACCTGGAAATAAGCAAAGAAGTTACTCCTCGGATGCCTGGGTGGCTCAGTGGTTGAGTTGAGCCAGAGTTGTCTGGCTCCCTGGCAACCCTGAGATTTGACTTTCATATCCAGCACCCAGGGCATTGTAGAACTTGAATCCATCCTAGTTTGAATTGTGAAATGTTACAATAGTATAGAAAACCCATGCATGCAAATGCAAAATCATTTCTTGACATAGTATCCTGAAAGTTTGAAACAAATTTTAAGTTTTTTAAAAAATAAAAAATGAACATTTAGTTCATTTTTGGGTTTGCATTATCAGAAGCAATGCTGGTGTGAATCTGTTCTTATGTATAGGCTCAGGGTACTTGTCTGTCTGTTTCTGTTGGATACATATGACCCTTTAGTGTATCAAGTTTCACATTAAATTTCTCTCCCATGCTGCAGCCAGAGTGAGCCATGTGACATGAGCAGTCGGTGTCTCCCATTGCCTGCAGACTGTTCATAATACTTTTCGTGACAAGTCCCAGCCTCAACACCCACATTTCATCTCTAGTCATACAGAGCAACATACAGAAGTCAATTTTACAACTCTGCGTGTGCTCTTACTATTCCCTATTTCCACCTGATTCAATCTTACCTTTCAAGATTCCAGAAGCTTTCCTGAATTTCCAGCCTAGATAAAATGCCAATTCTGACTCCACAGCATCCTCACTAATTCTAACTTAGCAAAGGCATCAAAATGATCTCTTGATCGTCCCTCTGTGCCTCATGCCTCTGGCAGAGTAAAAGCTCCCTGAGGACAGGTGCATGATTTTTTATCCTTGTAACCACATAGTACCAAGTGTATTGTGTAACGTCAGGCTTAATATATGTTGGATTTTAATATTCATAACCATGTAAATAAGATATCTGTGCTGAAGCATCATCATACACATTGCCAACCAATAGTTTGAGTGGTGAGACTTGACACTTTGGAACAGGGAGAGGATGAGAGGTCAATATGCCTTCAGAACATTCTGTAAATGAGATGACCTACGTGGAATCTACTGGAACTTTGTGGCCTCGTGGAAATGCTCTATAAACATTTGCTGAAACTAAATGAAATCAATCATTTATTTATCCACTCATTCAAAAATCTTTCATTCAAAAATTGCAGTATCCCAGAGCTGGTTGCTGGAGGAATTAAAAGAGGGAAATTGAGGCGCATATGTAAAAAAGCATAACTATGTAATAGGAAGAGTGTTATAATAGTTCTCTATCTAATGTGCTGTAAGGATGCATAGAAGGGAGAGGCCAACTCTGTCAGAAGGTGTAAGAGAAGGGACATATGCGTTGTTTGCCTGCTTTCTCTCAGCTGCATTTTCTGCTTCTCTGCCCTGCACTGTGACTCAGGGAGCAATATTTCTAAGGCCATCTTTGTCTCCTGGCTCCCGAAGAGGCCAGTGGAGGCACAGTGGAAAATTGAAGGGCAAGATGAAGGAATAAACCACCAACTCTCTTCCCATTCTCTTGCTCTGAGGAGCATTTGCACCAGTAGCTGCTGCGTGTCCGGCATGGCTCCAGTCCTGCTGGGTAGGCTCACTGTTGTTCCAGCTTCCTCCAGGTAGCCCAGCTCCTTGGCTCTGCCAGCATCATCTTCTTCCTGTATACCCCTTGCTCTTTCTAGTCTCTAGGCTGCCCCTAGGTAGGCTTCTCTGCTTTTCTATTACCTGTGAAATCCATATTCAGTAGTAAAGTCATTGAAATACCTCAGTACTGTTTCCTGGCTCAGCCGTGGCTGATTGAGAAGCTCCTGACAGAAGGGCAGATTTAAAAACTAGTGGTATGGGGCTGTTTCTAGAGATTTCCTTCTTTTTTATACTGGGTATTCTGTTGTTGTCTTGCTTGGTGGCTGTGGGAAAAATTTTAATTTACCCTAGACTCAAATTTCTTACTGAAAAAAAAATCAGAAAAAATGTAATGTATTTAGCCATATTCATTTAATCACTCATTCAGCAAATTTTGTTGAAGCTCTACCCCCTGGAGGTGCATGCCAGCCTTGAGTATGTATCACTATCAGGACAGATGTGACCCTTGCTCTAGAGAGTACCATGGACCAGTGGGTTGAAAGATGCTTGAACCACAGTCACTTAGAAGATGCTAGCTTTGATCAGAGTGTCTTAATATTCACATTTCCTGGAGCACCTGAGTGACTCAGTCGGTTAAGCATCGGCCTTCGGCTCAGGTCATGATATTGGGGTCCAGGGACTGAGCCCCCTGGAGGGCTTCCTCCTCAGCACAGAATCTGCTTTTTCCTCTCCCTCTGCTCCTCTCCCAGCTTGTGCAAGTTCTCTCCCTCTCTCCTTCTCTCTCTCAAATAAATAAAATCTTTTAAAAAAGATTTTCATATTTCCTTTAAAGGTAAAGCATCCACTACCTTTTCCAAATCAGCACAGTTGACCCTTGAACAATGCAGGGGAAAAGGTGTTGACCTTCTACACAGTTGAAAATCCACATATAACTTTGGACTTCCCCAAAACTTAGCTACTAATAACCTACTGTTGATTGTCTTACCAATTACATGAAATGTCAATTAACACATATTTTGTATATTTTATGTGTTATATATACTGTATTTTTACAATAAAATGAGGGAGAGAAAAGAAAATGTTATTAAGAACATCATAAGGAAGAGAAAATACATTTACAGTGCTGTACTATATTAATTGAAAAAAATCTGTGTGTAAGTAGACCTGCGCAGTTCAAACCCATGTTGTTCAAGGGTCAACTGTATTAGTAAATGACCATGTTATTGTTTGAGGATCACAGAGCATGTGGAAATCTCTCATTAAAACTAGATGGAGACCATGGATGATTTTAGCTCAAACAGCTCTAAAAATGGAACTAAAGGAATTGTGAAATTTATAGTTTTAAATAACCTCAAAATGATCTGCTGTAACCTTCTTAATCAACAGACCTGCAATTAGGGAACACATGTGCCCTCTTTGTGACTCACTCTGAATGAAATATGTTTGGCAAGAACTCCTTTTCAGAAGCTGCTTTTGTTTAGGAATGCTTGCCATTCCTTTATATGCTAGGATAAGGTCTTTCACATTTAAGAATGAATGATTATCTCAAAGGGATGAGGGATGAACTTAATCAACCCCTTATTCTGTAGGTGGGAGCATATCAAATTCATTGCATTTTGATCAGGAGAAATCTTATTTTTACATACTTTCCGAATATAAATTTTAATATCCTCCAGAAACACATTTCAGTGTCAAGAAGTTTTTTCATCTTATCTAATCTGCCAGGCTGTTCTTAGTAAAGATGAAGGACAATTGGCTACAGTCTTCTGTATTATAGACTGAAACTATAACTATGTGTTTATTCACTCTTTCATCCAACAAGTTTTTTATTGAGCATCTACTATAAGAGCCAGGCCCTGGAATGAAATAGTGAGCAAAAGCAGACATGGTGCCAGTCCTTTAATATTACTTTCATGGTCAAAGGATCTTTACTTTTCATTTACTTTCTTAGATCACTCTTTCCAACCCTTAATTCCTATTCACACTGTCCCATTGACATGCCATGTGGTTTTGAGTAAGCCACTAACACTCTGTAAAATCAGTTTTCTGAATCTGTAAAATGGGAGTGGTTATAGCACTTAGCACACAGAGCTACTCTGAGCCTTGAATGAGCTAATAGATACTCAATAGCTTTTCTGAGTCTCGGTTCATTTATTTTTAAAATGGAAAAGATATTACATTCTTCCCAGAATTGGGTTGAGTATTACGTGAACAAAGGTACAGTGTAGGTATTTAATAAATGTTATTTCCTTCCTACCTTTTTAAAATTAGAACCACTAAAAGTTACAAGACATTCTGACTATGGTTGATTGCCCTCTAAGGTTGTCTATCGAACCTTGTGTGTGAACATAAAACAGAGAGCCCTATAAAATAAAACACAGATTTTGTGAAGCAGATAATCCATTTTCCTTCCTGACGTTCTGATTCCCATTTTGTGTGCTCTTAGGGCAACTCTGATTATAGAACATTTTCAATTACCTAACCAATAGAAGGGAGAAATCGTGAAAATAATCTAATATGACAGATAACCCAAACCATGGATGGATGCAAAAATCATTAATATTCATTTATTTTGCTGATCCAATCCACGTTTATCAAAAATCTTTCAGGCAAAGCCTTATGTTGGGAGCTATTTGTTTCAGAGTAATTGTGGCGACAGATTTACCCTAGCAATTGATTAATTTGGACTTCTATTTAAATTGGTTTACATCCTTTAGACTCAGAGTGACTGATGTGAGAAGATGGGGCAGCCCAGGGTGGAGTGGTAACAGAAGGGTCAGGCTTAGATTATAAATTCACTCCATCAATAGTCTGTATGTAATTTCATTTGTAAAATGATGACTTCCCAGAAAGAAAGAAATTTCCTTATTAATATACATTTTTAGCACTTCATGAGCAATACTTTCAGGGTAAGAGAACCCGAGGACATTTCCATATGACTGAGCACTACCCTCTCTATGTAGGCTGCAGTCATGACCTTCAGTCAGGTACTTCCAATGGCCATGGACAGGGGACTGGGCACAGGATACAGATATTTATACAGAGTGAGCCTACAGGGAGCATCAGGTACTGGAAGGATGATTTGAAGACTTAACCAGATCACCCACTTCTTTATGTGATTGGAAAATGGAGGATGGCATGACCAGCCAACTCTGTGAAGGGAACACCAGCTGATAAACAACAATGCATCTCTTTTATGATTTCCTTAAACTGGCCCTGGAGATTTAAGATGGGAATATCTGTTTATTGGATTTTAATTTAGGTCTCGTCTTGTTTGCTGGTGCCCAAAGATGATTTGGGAAATGAAGGGCAAAAAAGCTCATGAAATATGTTTTGGTCTCAACAGGAAAGCTTCTGAAGTCTGTGAGGTGTGTTTTTGGATGTCAGAGTGCTTTGGGGGTTGGTGTGATCTGGTTCCAATGAGTAAACTTAGGCTGCATTTGGCAGTATCCACTCAAGAGTGCACCATTCTCATTAAATGTTCTAGCAATTTGAAGTAGTGAGTTCTTGGTGGACAGAGTAAGAGGAGTGATCAGATTTGTAGTGTGAGGGAAGAACATTGAGTAGGCACTTCTGCACCTGTAGTAGGGGCAGAGATGTAATTTACATTTTGGCATAATTATTGACAAAGTTAGGGATGAATGGATGAATTCGTTGATGTGGTATTTACACTCAGCTGAGAATTCAATGTAGAAAGCCTATAATTAGGATATTTGGAAACAAGTAGTTTTGAACATTTTTCTGTTTCACTAGTAAACTACATGAGGCAAAATAGTTAAAGGTGCCAGAAGCCCCATAAAGTGGACAGAAGATGAAGAAAATATTCGTATTTTTCTGTCATGTTCACTAATCACAACGTTCCCCTATTTTTTTTCCAAAAATCATCACTGTATCAGGAAATACATCTTTGTGATATGTCCTGAATCCAAATAGGATAAAATGAGATGAGGTTTTTACCTCCTTGTTCAAAAATCCTTTTTTAAAAAACTTTTTTTTTGTACCAGGAAGAAATAAATATCTATGAAAGGAAAATGAAGAGGAGCTAAGAGTAGAATCTAATTGCCCACTTCAATCACTCCCACGCAAAATGCCTGGCTAAAAGATGGGCAGACAGAGCAGCAGCCTTTTGGCAAAGATTTTAAATAAAAAGAAAGGGGAAAAATTGTTCCCATAAGAGTTCTGTGGAAAACTGGAGACAGCTGCTGCATTTCCTCCAGCCTTCTATCTCTTTCAACCAGACCCAAAGACAATCCAGCTTTTAGTTTAACTAATAATTTGCTGGTTTTGATGGTGGAGGAAAATGAGGATCACTTATACTGCTCTTTCAGTCAAGGAGCAAAGTTCCCAAAGAGGAGTGGAACCTGTATCATGGGAGAAAAATAACCACTTCCACAGAGACCAGAATGTGAATCTTTCCTAGTGTTTCCTTTTCAGTAGCTTTCACTTCCACATGGAAGCAATGTTGCAGAAAGCCCCATTTATCAACCCATTTTAACCTCTAGCATCCATGTAAATTCAAACTGAGATCAATGCACCTATTTTCAAGTCGCGTCCTAATCTCTCCAGCATTTCCAAGCCCTCACTCAAACTGCTTAGGAAATTCTTCCCCTTCGTGAGGCCTTCCTTCATTAAAACATCCACATTATCTAAACTTCATCAATCTGAGGAAGAATCCTGGGACTGCATCTAGATCAGTCCCAAGCAGTTGAAAGTTCAAGAATGAGAGCCAAAGGGGCAAGAAAGCCAGAGGTCAATTTTTGAAAAGCATTAGAGTCACACCTGAATGCAATTTAAAGGCTGTAGTTAGGACTCAAGAATTTGGAGTTGCAGAATTAAACCAGGAACCTAAGTTTCATGCTGTTTAAGAGGAAAATGTCAGGGTATTGACCATGAAAGAGATGCGCTCCCCAGGGTCCATACTGGCTGGTTGCTGGCACACAGTTGTGGAGGGAGAGTATTAGAGTCCCGCTAGCTTCTTGACTGCTTTGCGGTCATAATTAATGCCTCTTCTGTTTTCTTGTGTAACCCTAACCAACCCAGGAGTTTCTGTTTTCTTAAGAAGGTCAAGCTGGCAAAGCTCAATTAGTGTCAGTATATAAATAAAAAGGAAATCCATTTTACCTGCCTCTGTTAAAGAACTTTCAAGGGGAACCTATTCTACATCAGCTGTTCCTTTTCTGTTTTCCCTAGGCCCTGCAGCTTTTCTCATCACAAACTCCACACTTCCCTTATTGCTCAGCTAGAGAGGGCTTTCTTCCCTCTGCTTCCCCTGCTGGAGCCCTTCATTATGTATACTCCCAAATACTCTTACCGGTTTCTTCTCAATCTCCTGTTCAGTTCCTCTCAACCCACTGTCCAAATTCTACATCAGAAAGATCTGGGACCTGGACTAGTCCAGCCTTATTTGCAGGCAGGAGGCTGGAAAAGAAGGCAGCAGTCTGTGCTCATTAGTAAGTCTTGGCTCTGGCTCAGCTTTTTGTCTTCTGTCTTCACCTGCATTGATCCTCTAGTTTTTGATGAGTTCTACTTTTCTGACCCCAGTAAAATAGTCTGTCCCGTCACTGTGACCTTTCCAGATTTCAACTTCTCTATGGATATAAGGTCTAAAATACTATTTTCTTATGGTGATGGAGGACAGAAGTCCAAAACGATTTTAGGGGTCTAACACAGGAGCCAGGGGGGCTGGTTCCTTCCAGACACTCCAGGGAAGAATTGGGTCCTGGCTTCTTCCAGCTTCTCATAGCTGCCAACATTCCCTGGTTTGTGGCCACATCACTCCAAACTCTGCTCTGTCACATTGCATTCTCTTCTGTACTCAAATATCTCTTTCTTACAAAGACACTTGTCATTACATTTAGAGAAGATCAGGACAAGCTCACCATCTCCAGATTCTTAATTTAATCATACTTGCAAAGTCCTTTTTGCCATATAAGATAATAATCACAAATTCCAGGTATCTGGACATGGATGCCTTTGGGGACAGTTGATCAGCCCACCACAAGCCTCTGGGCCTCTCAGTTTTCTGGTCCTTCCCAGAGGGGCCATTTGATTCTCTAGACACCACCAAGATACATTTGGCCTTTGGACTACAGATTTCTCTTACAGTGAACTCTGCAGCCATGTGAGCCACTCTTGGCTTTGAGGCATGTGTCTCTTCTATGAAGGAAAGAATCTGGTTGAATGACCCTTGAAATGACAGGGTTTGATATAATATTGGGTAGGGAATGGTAGCTGCTGATGTAGCTCTGATAGCTGAGACAAGCCAGCAATGAAAGGATCAGAACAGATGGAAGAAGGTGCTAGGACATGTTGAAAATTCAGGTGGTTTCTATTGGCACAGGGCCAGATTAACAAGAGTAGTAGACAGAGAAAGGGCAGCTCTGTGCACATATTTCTGCAGATACCAAAGTCTCTGTTTCCAGTTTTGTCCTGAAGCCACCTTCTTTTGTTGCTGTTTTTCCATGGCGGTATCCAATCTGTCACACTAGCCTACTCGTTCTGTCTCTCTATATCCCTGTGTCTATTATTTTTCTATCTGATCAGTTATATCCAGGCCTAGGCTCTGATTCCCCCACCTGGCCCATGAAACCCTAAATTCCTCATGTTCAGCACTCAAGCCTCCCTGGCAACCACATCAGCCATATTTTTCTTTTCGCTGGTCTTGCTGGTCTCTTTTCTGTTTCAGTGCAGATAATGAATCCCTATCATTTTCTCCATGGCCCCTTCTCTTCTACCTTTATCTCATGGCATGGTTGAGCTCCATATCTTGGGAGTTGGGAAAACTATCTTGCCTACTTTTTCTTATGTCTCAGTGCTTCTCTTTCTTTTCAGTCATAGCATTTCATGGGTCACATTTTCTGGCTTGCCCACCTTCCACATCTCAGGGACTGACATAGCAGCCCCTAAGCCCAACAACCTTGGCTAAAATACCACTTTCTCCACTAGTTCTGTTGGCTAAATGGAGAGTCAATGTGGCCCAGCCTTCCAGCCCTAACAAATGCAAGACAGGGCATGAATGCTTTCAGTTTATATGTCATGGGGAATGAGGACGGGAGTATATGACACAGAACTTAAAATAATGTCAGGATATAGGAAGCACTGAGGAAACATTAGCAGCTGTCATTATCATCATTATTACTGGTTAGTTACCTTAGTTTTGCTTTATATAGAAGTTCTTCCTCACATTATTGATCAATTGTATTTGTATATCACATTATTGATCACATTATTGATCAATTGTATTTGTATATCAGTTCTTTCTAGTTTGTCTATGTTGCCATCCTCTTTTTTGTAGCAAGTCTGTATTGGTGCAGACTACTTTTGAATATGAGTTCTGCAGTTCGGTGACTAATGTGTTGTGATTAGTGTCTTAGCACAGGACAAAGCCCCTAAGGACATTTATGAAGAATCACTCAAATATGATAATTCTTTAATAAGAAAGATTCTAAAGAAGAAAGAGACGATTGATGCCTCATACCACCTTCATCAAATGCTCTAATTGTTACTGTAATCCAGGGCCATTGGCATACAAGGACTGTAGAAGGGACATTTATTATGAGAGATGGGACTGAGTGTCCTGACTTGATTGGACTGCTTATTCTCTTAACCCAAACAAACTGCCAGGGGTAAAAAGATGGTTCATGTAAACAACTTGAATTTCAAAAGTGGTTTCTGTCTTCCTGATCTGATGTATAAGCTTATCACCTGGTTAGGTAAAAGAAGATCTGTTAAAGACTATGTCAGGTAACACTGTTCTTCAAGATTGAACTGAGCATTTTCCTGACCCAAATCTATGAGCAGACCTTCTGCTTCATCTGTATTCACTCCATAAGAATGCACTGTATGCACTTCCAAAGAAATACACATCAATATCTGTAGGAGGGAGCCAGGCATCTCCAGAAAGAAGCCAGTCTGAGGGAAAAGAAGGATTCTGTCTACCTTGCTGACTCATGCATGGCATGATGCACAATATGGAGAACACATTCAGTATGTGTCATTGAATAAATGAATGAGTGAATGAACTGACAAATCCAGGGACCATAGAGGATACATAATTTCTTTTCCATTGAATTGAGAACACAGTTCCTCCTTGTCTATCCTTTACTGGGGTAGGTCAGATTGAGTATTTCTACGGAGGATCCTTTCCACAGAACTTGGCCTTACTCCCTAAAGCTTCCTAAGAGTAGGGATAGAATAGGGAGTGTCACAACTGCTCCGTCCTCTCTCTCCAAGCTCCACAGGGGCTAATTTATTATATATTAACTCATTAAAGTCTTTATTCCAATGCTTTTATTTTCTCCTTAATGTGCAAATTATAAAGATTGCTCAGAATATGAAAATTGGCCTTTTTTTCTTTTCCAGCAGGTTTCCATACAATCAACATGTCTTTGCAATGTTATTTTAGAAATACATTTGAGGCATTGAAAAGTGAAAAGAACTAGCATTATTTCTTGCTCATTTTCTGCAAAAAAAAATCCCTACCCCTTTTTATTTTTAATTTTAATTTTTAATTTTTAAGTAGGCTCCATGCCCAGCATGAAGCCTAACACAGGGCTTGAACTCACAACCCTGAGATTAAAACTTGAGCTGAGATCAGGCGTCAGATGCTTAACTGACTGAACCACCTAGGAACCCCATACCAACCCATTTTTTAAATGTTAAAAAAAACCCACATTTCTATGTCATCCCCAAGAACAATTTTTAGATACACTTATCAGGTACAAAGTAGTACCTGGTAGTGCATATTTTTTGGGATTAGCTGCTCAGAAACCATCTAGCTTTTCTACTTGGAGAGAATCCCATAGAAGCTGAAGGGAGGCAGAAATTAGTTTTTCCAACTCCTTGGCTGTTAGAAGGTGAACAAATGAACATTCCTGGTTCACCCAATGTCCCCACCAGGGTACTGAATTCAGAGCCTATAATGTAAATATGTGAGAATGACTCGAAATCTTGCTGTGGTGGTAGCTATGGGGCTCCGGGTTAAGTTGCAGGGTTCTGTGGTAGCAGCATCCTATACTCAGTGTTGCTCATGGTATCCATGCCTGTAATGATGATGCACAGTGAACAGCAGCAATGATAGCAGCGTCCTGGCCACACTCCTTATAAGGCATAATTGAGGCTGTGTTTCTGGCAGACTGGACTTTCATGGTTCTTGACTTCTTCATATTTGGTTTTAAAGCCTTCTCATTGGGGGACCTGGGTGGCTCAGTGGTTGATCCTCTGTCTTTGGCTCGGGTCATGATCCTGGGGTCCTGGGATTACATACCACATAAGGCTCCTCACAGGGAGCCTGCTTTTCCCTCTGCCTATGTCTTTGCCTCTCTCTCTGTGCCTTTTATAAATAAATTGATAAAAATCTTTTAAAAAATAAAAGTAAATAAAGCCTTCTCATTAATACTGGAAGAAGATGGTCTTCCAAAAAGTGTTGGTGCAAATCAAATGACATTCATCAAATGGGAAAATATGATACCTGGCTCCTATGCACTTATAATTACAGATAAACCTCTTTTAAAACAACCTTAATAATATACATGAAAATGTAGATTTACAAACCTGATACATTAAATAGTATTTCTTTCCTCCTAAAGGTTTTCTGTAAGTTGTTAAACTCCCTTGTAGATTCTGAATAACATAAGGGATATGTAGACAATAAATTAAATAAATACAGCTATCATAACAGGCCACACAAGGACATATTTAGTTAAAAAATTACATAGGGTCACAATGGTGTTTTGAGAGGTATGTCAAAATTTGAGTTTTTAGGGAGGATGAACAGATCTGAATTGTGGAGCCTTAAAGCTTTTTGAAGCCCTTGATCTTCTCAAAGCAACTGCTTTCTAGGTCTTCCTTCTCATGCTGGATTCCTGGGTCTGAACCTCTCCAATTCAGTTGACAACACCATTCAGTCCTTAAAATGAAGCATTGTGCTATCTAAGGGTGGGGTAAAAGAACTGATGGTAGTGGAGTTTATAGTCAGTTTAAGAAGCACCACCTTTCTTGGTTTGCCTTCATACTGTTTGCATTTTGTTTCTCTTTGAAAAACATGTACTAGGGACCCCGGGGTGGCTCAGTGGTTTAGTGCCTGCCTTTGGCCCAGGGTGTGATCCTGGAGTCCGGGGATCAAGTCCTACATCAGGCTCCCTGCATGGAGCCTGCTTCTCCTTCTGCCTATGTCCCTGCCTCTCTCTCTCTCTCTCTCTCTCTCTCTGTCTGTCTTTCATGAATAAATAAATAAAATCTTTTTAAAAAATGTACTTGATGTTATTTCACTGCAATCAAGGAGCCAAAAATAGTTCTTAAATGGGCTTAGCATTTTTACTCCAGGTGTGGAGTTCATGTTCTTTTCTGTCTTTGGGCCATGGTATAAGAATCCACCTGGTTGTTTAGATTTCTGCTGCAGTGTCAGGTGGTATGTATTCCTTCCCTGTATCCACTAGTCGATATCTTAATTTTTAAATTATCTTAGAGAGAGACTTTAAAAGGAAATCAATGGTGAAAATGAAGAAACATTACTCTAATAATTGATAACACTTCACTCTATTACATGGAAATTTGAAAGTATTATTAACAAGAGTGGTAAATGAAAAGTATAATCTCTGTATTATTTGTGGTTTTTTTAAACCTTAGATGAGCCTAGATTTGAGGAAGGAAAAAGGAAAGTGAAAGTTACTACGCTCTGACATTTACATTTCTCCCAGGCTGTATGTCTAAGAATGTATTCCTATTTAAAAATGTGTGCAAAAATGCATATACATGGCATAAATAGGCACATACTTCTATTTGAGGAATTTTACCTTGATAACTGTGCTCCTATATTTTAAAACTAATATCAACTTTTAAAAATATTGAGTTGGTTGTAATTTCAGAAGCTTGAAAGGCACATTTGGCAATGCTGGAGTCTTCCTTTTGTTGTGATTCTGGGTGATGAACTGATTCTTCTTTCATGCCTTCTAAGTACTTTTTGCAAAATTTTGCTTTGGGTAAGTAGAAGTCATTGGGTGAGCACACTCTTTAATTACTCCCTGCTACCTATAAGCTCCCCCTCCTCCCAAATTCAAAGGAACAGAGGCTCTCCTATTTCCCAGTAGCTACACTGTGAATTCATGCCCTCCACTCACACAGAAACTTCCCTTCTTTTTCTTTAAACTCCCTTCTGTATTGACACCCCTCTTCTCGTGCCTGCCCCCCTTAACATAGTTTTCTATATACTCTATTATCTCTCATATGAGAGCCAAAACACCAACATTTTATTAAACCCTAAATACCCTCTATATCAGCTCTTTGAAGGACAAGCCCAGTCTCACTCTTTCCCATTTCACTCTGCTCCTGTGGTCTGACTTGCAATCCAACCCATTAGAAGGCTCTGACACAGGACTCTTATTATCCACATTCATGAAAGTCGGCAGACCTGCCCCAGTTCATATCTTGCTAGCTCTCTCTGATATTTTATCCTAGTGGTCACAACTTCTAGTTAAAAATTCTCCTTCACTGGCTCCTCTGGCATTTCTCTTTTAAGGTTTTCATGCTTCCTCTCTGGCCTCTCCTTACCACTTTTATAGATTTATTGTTACTGGCCACGCTATCATGTTCTCCAGGCTTCTGTCCTTGAAACTGCCCTCTTCTCCTTGTTAAGTGTTTCCCACCAAAGCCCATGGTTTCATCTATGACTGATATTGGATGATCCCCTATTGTTCACACATCTTTCTGCAGACCTCCAGACTCATATTTTCTGTAATGTGTGAGACATATCCGAGACTTAATTTTTATATTTTGCTCCAAATATATATTTGCTTTAAAATATAATTTTTAAAGAAGATTTATTTATTTTAGAAAGAGAGAGAGAGAGAGCAAGAGAGCACATGAGTGGGAAGGGCAGAGGGAGAGAGAGAATCTCAAGCAAACTCCATGCTGAGCCCCTGGTGGAGCTCAAGACTCTGAGATCACGACCTAAGCCTAAACCAAGTCTGACGCTTAACCTACTGTGCCACCCCAAGTGCCCCACTCCAAATCTAATTTGAATTCTTCCAGTGACCCTAGATAGAAAATGAGGCACAGCTTAAAAAAACATCCTGGACATTTTCTTCCTTGACCCTGATTCCACCATGTTTCCCATCCGTTACTGATTTCTATATTCTGCCTTAGGTCAGATTCTCTCTAAACCACCATCTCTTTTTTGACCATCATTATTTGCTTAGTCTTCGCTTCAGGACCATATTCCTTCTCCTCTTGACCACTCTAACAGTTCCTTGTGAACTGGTTTCTGCCCTTCGTTTACTTCCTCTACTGCAATGCTCTTTACTGCGACCACAGCAGTGTGCTCTGAATTGCCATGCTGCTCATGTGATTCCGTCTTTGAAAAGCTGTAAAGGTTCTGCGTCTTCCACAGAGCTTTCAGCATAAAAAGCCAATCCTTTGGTTTAATACACAAGGCTTTTGTGTTCGAGACTCCTCTCTTCTCCATACAATGTTGCCAAAGTATGTTTCTAGTAATAGTGCAGGAGAGGGAGAGAGGGGTTCTATGTTCCTACCACAGGCCTTTAAAATCTTAATGTGCACTCTCAGTCTACCAGAGGTGGATATGGTTTATAACTATACAGTGAGTGTTTCCCCAAGTTGTTTGGTCAAGGAATCTTTTTTTTGCCAAGGATAATTTTCAGAGTTCTGATAGTCCACACAACCCAATTTGGAACATCATTTTTTTTACCTATTTCCTGACACTTCCCCTTGTACACTGTAGTCCAGACAAATGGAGATTCTTGAGGTTCCCAGAAAGTACACTCTTTCTTACCTATGTACCTTACACCAGCATTCCTTTTGCCTAGAGTATCTTTCCCTGACTCATTGATTTAATAAGCCCTTATTATTTTTCCTTTTCAGGATGAGTATCTCTGCCTCTAAGCATTCCTCCTTGCTTTTCTGTATCTCCTGGATCTGATTTAAACTTCCTCCTCTGTGTGCCCACTAAACTCCTGTCATAGTATGAACGATGTATTCATATCTGACTCTCTAATAGCCAGACACATCCTATTTCACTTTGTGTCATGGGCATCTTACATATTGTCTGCCACAGAGATGTTCAATAACTCTTTGATGAATTCACAAATGAATGAATGTGTTTAGATTGGAGAGGAAAAGAATCTGTCCCAAGACATGGCATTCTGGTGGAAAGGTTTGTGATCAGGACAATGGCTAAAACCAGCTGTGCTTTTCTCAGAAGGGGAGGAGTGGAATGTAAGGGGAGATAGTAAAGAAAGCTTGAGGAAAAAGACAACAAATGTTCTCCTGGAGGAGTGGAATTGGTACCTGGCTTCCCTGCTAATCTATAATAGACAATTTGGCAAAATCAGATTTTTTTTAAATCAGATTTTTAAATGACTTGTATCTGAGAATTAAATACCACATGTATTTGTTATAGAAAATTTGGAAGTCACAGAAAAGCACAAGGAAGAAAATATTATCTCATGACTAAAAAAAAAACAAAACAAAAGCCAAACTTTCTTCAGATCGAGGAGGAACCTCCAGCTCAGGTCAACAAAATTGAATTATAGTATAACATTATTTTGAAAGATGTTTTTCTTTATTTAATGATGAGCTATAATCATTTTTTTTTTTAGAATTTTTATTTATTTATGATAGTCACAGAGAGAGAGAGAGGCAGAGACATAGGCAGAGGGAGAAGCAGGCTCCATGCGCCGGGAGCCCGACGTGGGATTCCATCCCGGGTCTCCAGGATCGTGCCCTGGGCCAAAGGCAGGCACTAAACCACTGCGCCACGCAGGGATCCCCTTTAAGGTCATTTATATTCTTACATAATGTGATTTTTAATAACTGCAGTGCATTCTATTGTACGATACCTCCAACTTTGATCATTAATTATTGTTGGATATTAGGCTGATTAAAATTTTTTGCTACTTTAAATAACATCATGATGAATGTACTTGTACTTAAGAAATTTCTGGGTCAAAGGGTTTGTACATTCTGATGATTTTTATTTGCAACTTGTCTTTTAGAAAGATGATACCAATTTGAACTTTAATCAACAGTATAGGAGAATGATAATTTTCACTCATTCTCATCAACTGGATTTAAAAAAAAATAATTCTGGGCTATTTGGGAGATAAAAAAATGGTAACTTCTTTAATTTCATTTTTTTGTTATTAATGATGTTAGAAATGTATTCATTAAGTTTTTGACCATTTGTATTTTTCCTTTATAAAATGTTCTTTCCCCATCTGTATTGACTATATTGATTTTACTGATGAAAATGTAATGAAATTTGATTCCTAAATTATCTTTTGAAACACATTATTGCTCCTAAAATGGTTAATGATAAATGGTAAATACAGATGTTCTAAATCTAAAAATTTAGGTGTCAATAAATCCTTAAAACTAGAGAGCAGCCATTTAGGTCTTGATAGTTCTCAGGAGTGAAATTATAGAACTTTTGACCAATTAATTGCTTCTATCTCATCTTGTTCCCAGAATATATTTTGAATCATGCCATATGCAATTGTTCTTATGCAATTGTTTTGATCAGCACTCTCTCTGTATCTGAGTGAAAGACCATAGATTTTGGATTAAAAAAGAGCTGGGTTGGAATTCTTGCTCTACTTGCAATAGTTTTGTGAATTTGGAATTCAACTTCTCTGAACTTGTTTATTTTTTTATTTTTATTTTTTTCAAAGATTTTATTTATTTATTCATGAGAGACACATAGAGGCAGAGACACAGGCATAGGGAGAAGCAGGCTCCCCATAAGGAGCCTGATGTGGGACTCGATCCCCAAACCCGGGATCACGCCCTGAGCCAAAGGCAGATGCTCAACTGCTGAGCCACCCAGCATCCCTGTTTTATTTATTTATTTTTTTAACAGATTGGGTTAACAGTATCTTTTACATTGGATTAACATTTAAGTGAGATATGATTGAAAAAGTCTAGGTCAAAACGTAGAACATAGTAGATGTGCTGTAATGAACCTAACAATCAGTAGGATTTCCTGATTGTTTACTACGTATGATCTGAACAACAACAACAACAAAATAATCATGCTTAAACCTTGGTAAAATTCTCCATTATCCACAGTGAGGGAAAGTCTATCTTGCCAGCTTGGTTCCCGGCTCCAGTAATTCTGGAAGAGCAGCTGAATGGCAGACCAGACTAGTTGAGTTATGGTGAAAAATGTGCTGAAGGCAGATCTCCATGAGGCCGTCAAGTGACTGAGCCTCGGAATAAGCAGGCAAGACCTTCAGACTCCATAGCCTGTGCCCTTGCCAGATTTAATATATTTTATTTTTTTTTATTTTTTATTTTTTTTTAAACTTTTATTTATTTATGATAGACACACAGTGAGAGAGAGAGAGAGACAGAGACACAGGCAGAGGGAGAAGCAGGCTCCATGCACCAGGAGCCCGACGTGGGATTCGATCCCGGGTCTCCAGGACCGCGCCCTGGGCCAAAGGCAGGCGCCAAACCGCTGCGCCACCCAGGGATCCCAAGATTTAATATATTTTAAACCAAACTTCTTGTATATTTCCTAGACTGAGTTCCCTTCCCAATAATCTAGTTTCTGTGAGCAACATCACTTTGGATTCATCTCTGTTTCCACCCTCTTGTCATCTTGTTGGGCTTTCTGAAATGTTTTGTTAGAATCTCCCTTTTCCTATTCCCATTTATGCTGCCTAGTTGAGGTCTTCATCAATTTTGATTTGGGCAGTCACAGCTGCCTGCAGGTGGGTGGCTTTGTCTTTAATGTCTCCCAGCTGCCTCCCCTCCATGATGTGCTTCCTCATCATCTACCTCAAATCCAAGTTCTCTTGTTCTCTTGAAGTCCTGTCATTTGTTATCAGACTCAGGTCCGTGGACCCAGCAACAGTAGAAATGAAGCTAGACCCAATATTTAAAAGCACAGGCAAGACTTACTGAGGCAACACCTACAGCTGGATGGACACACAGTCATCACAAAGGTATCAGACTGACTCCCCGAACAACAGCCAGTGAAAGTTTTAAAGGAGCCCAGGTGGGAAAGGAGCCACGTTTAAGCATGTAGGAGCAGGGACATACCAGAAGTTAGGTGCACAGCTACAGTTTACACAACATGCTGCTTCATATGTCCTATATGTTTCATTTGCATGTTAAGTCTCCACTTCTGGGCATGTATTTAAATAATGAGGGAAAGTCAGTAAAAGTCAAATTTGGTGGACATCTTGTCTTAGACTAGTTCAAAGAGTCTAGCCTTGCATCTTGGCTGGTGCTTTGCTCTGTAAGAAAAAGCAGTAGCAGCCAACAGGTCGTTCTGCAAGAAAAGTGCTAACAGCCACCAGGAAATGTCCTGGGTATGCAGGGGCTTGTTCCCAAGATCCCTGACTGTCTCAGTTTGGCCTCAATATTTATATATTCAGTCTTACTTTCTCATAGGATCCAGTGTGCCTTTTTTGTCCTACAGAACAAAAATCATGCTTATTTTTGATGCCCCTGATGCTCTTCCTTCTGCTCAGAGCTACCTATCAAAATTCTGGCCACCTCTCAAAGTTTAGCTCGAAGTCTTTCTTCATGAAACTTTCTCAGATTTGTGTCTTACTTTTCTGAATTTCTGTTCCCAGATAATTACAATATTTAGGGTTAATGGTTTCATGAGTGTTGGTTTTCTTTCTGTGGCTCTGCTGTGGAAACTCTGGAGGGAATGTTCATCTATACACATCTGTAGCTTTCCCGGTGCCTGGTCCAGGTCTGGCCCACATACTTTCTATCAATGATTTATGAATAGGATGTGATTGCAATGGGTCAGCCACAGGGTAGCCATGGATGTCAGGACCATTTCTGCCTCTAAACCTTCATTTACTGTGGGATTGCCTTCTCCCTCCAGCACTTCCTGAACAGTCCTTTTTGATCTGATGGTTTTTCGTTCCAATCACAGCTCTTTCTCTTTTTTTCTCCTGAAGATTTTTCCAGTGTATATTGACCTCTGGTCTTCCTGCTTTGCACAGCACAAATGGTCAGCTCTATCCTTTTTGACACTTAACCATATGCCATTGGTTATAGCTACATCAGTGATTCCTGTTTGGTGAGCCATGAGAATTTTCTGCTTTGAGAAGCCTGGAGCCTGTTTTCAGGCTGAGGTGTCTCCTTATGTTTCCCTTCTTTCACTCCTAGACCTTAGGGAGAACTCATCCTTTCTTTCATCTTTGCAATAACCTCTACCTACTTTATTTTTTGGATTCTTCTACTACTAAGACTTACTGAAGAGTCAGCCCCTCATATCATGCAAATAAGCATATAGTTCCTTTAAACTTTTAGGGTTCAGCTAAAAACTAAAGGGAATACGAAGTTGAGGGGGGAATATAGGAGATGCTACATAGATATACAAAATAAGCTACACAAATATAAGAAATAATACCATTATTATAATATTTTATTTATCATTTCTGATAGTTTTTACCAGCTGGGGCCCAGAAAGCCTACTTGTTTCTAGCATTTCCCTTGTAATTGAATAATTTAGTTACTCGCACAAGTTTGCTATGTATCAGGCACTGGGACAGGAGCTTGGGATGGAAAATGGATAAGACACAATACCTGCCATTAACCTATAAAAATGCTCAAATCCTTGCATTGGAAAATGTACCAAATGCTCCTTAAACTTCCTCATTTCTTTAGAACCTCCCACTTAGGTCCTAAAGTCCCATTTTTCCTTGGGACTCTTTAGGCCTTAAAGTATGGATTATAGAGGGGAAAAATAGACTCTAACTTGTGTTTTATGGCTGCAACTTCATCATAACCATAAAATGATGGAACTGGTATTTTTAATAATAATAACAGAAGCTACACATGGATATGAAAGTTATCATTCTGAGTAATTCTCCTGGGAGCCTACATATCTATTTCACTGATGTTGCTCTTGCTAAAAACTTTTTTAGCATCTTTTTAGATACTGTTTTCAAACCAATTTGATCACCATTTAGGCACATTTAGCTGCACTTAATTTTGTATCCTAAATAGTAGACTATAACTTAATTATAAAACTCATTTTTTGGATTCAGCTTAGAATAACTTATGGCCATTTCCAAAAAATATACATACGTATCCCCAGATGGTAAATATTTGGCACTTTGGGGTAGATATCTGTGCTTCTGGTCCTAAAAACAGATGCTCAATTGGAATCCTCAATAGCTTCTGAGCAAGGAGAAAATGATTAAAATTTGTGTAAAGCTTCTCAAAGGGGCCATTTTGACTGACAATCACATGCTAGATTGGGTTACCGGAAACAGACTGAGACGTAAAGTTGCTTGCAGAGTGTATAGTGTGTAGTGCTCTTGGGAGATACACTGTAAAGAAGTGAGAAAAATAGGATTGGGTAGAGGGGAGAAACTGACCCTCGGTGCAATTGTTGCATGGATATAAGGATTTAGGATTATAAAAGACCATAAAAAATTACTCTGTTCCAATAAATCATACACCCTAAATATGACTCAAATTGTACAAGAGACTAAGACACTTTAGTAGAGAATGCTGCTCCATGAATACATATAAACTGATCTGCTATTAAGCTTCTCATCTGATATATGGAGATCTACTAATATAGATTGAATTATGCCATCTAATAAAATGGCCAACAAGGGGCATCCAGTTAGGGAATCCCAATGCAATTTAAATTTCTTAAATAGATTGCAATTTTATTATAATTATAGAAATTATTTCTTAATTTCTCTACTTAATTTAAGTTGGTCCAATTTCATTGTTTGAAGTATATTTTGATTAACATTGAATCTACACTAGCAGGTTTATGTGGAGAAAAGAGAAAGGAATCTATGCTAATCAATTCAATTGAGCTCAATCAATGCCCAGAATAAGGGGCAGCTGAACTCCTGCCTTAGCGTTGGCATTTCAATGAAATCCTCAGACTGACTGAAGTTTGTTACTTCTCTGTACAAATAATAGCTAAATGAATCAATGAATAAATAAATAAGTATTCTATTTTACTAGTTCCAATTTACTCTCCAACAAGAAAGAGCACCATGGAAAGTCAGCCTGTACCTTTAGGTTGTATAGGATGCTCTATTAGGACTGGTCTGGCTAAATGAGCATAGAGGAGCCTTTGTCCCTAAATCTCATACATCAGGGTGTTGTTTTGATTGCAAGCCCTTCCACCAGTTCCTACAAATTCTTTATCACGTTCCCCTCCAGCTAAGTCCCCTGTGCTTCCACATACATGCAAATACCTCTCTCGTAGCATTTAGGCATCTGTGTGTCCATTTATCTCTCCACTAAATTCTAAGCTATTCAATAGAAGCAATATCCAACTACCCTAATCAGATGATAAGGATTTTAATATTTCACTTTATAAATGAGAATGAAACACTAGAAGTTGCTCAAAGTCTCACACCTCCTCAGAGATGGAGCTAAGGTTCAGACTTAGAACATTGTAACTCTCCTTATCCTTGTCTGTGGAGGGCTGTGTCCTAATCATATCTGTATCTCCAATATGAACAGAATACCTGACACATAAAAGGACCTATAACAGATAACTTTCAGCTGTTCAAGTAATTGAGAGATCCCTGTAATAGACTCAGCCACCTCAAGGAATATAATTGACTATAAACTACACAAGATATGTTCTCCACCTGAAGCTATATGCCACACAGCCATTCCAGTATATCCTCTGGCCCTGTTGTTCTACCTTCTGAGACACAGGCACTATAACTGACTGTCAGGAGGTATCTTTCCAACCTGTAACAGGATCACTTCTTTTTCCCTAGAGTTAGAACTAAGTCTCAATGGGAAGACCTCTTTTGGGAGAAGGGACAGGAAAAACTTTATTCATCTGGTAGGTACCAGAATTCTAGTTGACCTTTTAAATCATTGATTTACCTTTTCTACTGTCCCAATTCCCCATGGGGACTATCACCAATGACAATCATGCTAAGAATAATCCCTGGCACATTGCTGGAAGAGCACATGGATAAGGAATATTAACATTAATTCTCTGGTGTAGATTTTACTATCAGAGCTACTGATCTGCTAATGGGTGGATAGGCTGATGGGGCTGGGTCCAAGATGAAGAGAAACACAAAATGAAGAAAAGCACTTGTTCTGAGGGACAAGTCCTTACCCAAACTATTGGTACCCTCAAGGACTCCCAAATTCACCTGCTCTTATCGGGGTCACTGAAGATCTAGAAAGCAATCTTTGAAAGCTTGAGAGGACTCACCTGCATAGAGTAGTCCACTGGTCTACGAAGTTGTGGTAGTGTTCCAAGATAGATCAGCTAACTTGATTTCCCATTGGAACAAAACTCACTAGGCTGCAGATCACGTTGGTGCACTGGTTGTTCTGTTAGTCTCCTAAAGGGCATGTTGAACTTAATTTAGTTTTCTATTTCATTATCATTGCATTTTCTGCTGCTTAGGGAGCAGGACTTTGTGATAGCTTCCTGACTGGCTCTTCCTGATTGGCTGATGGAAATCTTTTGGTATCTCTTGGGTTTTGTTTTGTTTTGTTTTGTTTTGTTTTGGTACTCTGCCACATAATCTTGCACAACCCCAGTCCTTTCCAGAGTTATTATGCCACCCCATTTACACTGGCCCACATTGTGTCTGTCACAATCTGGATTCTGTGCCTAATCTTTTGCAATGTGGAGGAGGACAAGGGTTGAGCTGAGATAAAGGATATATTGCAAACACATAGGAGTTAGCATATAGCACTTTTGAATGACCTTTCAGGACTTTTTAATATTTCTTGCCTTTTAAGTTGAAGGAAACACCCTGATGTGTAAGAGCATATACTGACACTGATTTATAAGTACTTTCTACATTATGGTACAAAAATAGGGCATAACAAGGAGCACTCAATATAGGAAGAAAATGCATTCTTGAAGAGAACAATGTAAACCACAACAAAAATCAACAAAGAACCTAGATTTGTTTTCAATGGCTGCTGTCACAAATTGTCACAAACTTAGTGACTTAAAACAACAGAGATTTCTTATTGGACTTTTCTGGGTGCCAGAATTCTGAAATAGGACTTACAGGACTAGCATCAAGGTTTTGGCAGAACCTTGTTCCTTCTAGAGGCTTTGTGGCAGGGTCCATTCCTTGCCTTTCTTAGCTTTAAGAGGTAGCCCATATTCCTTGGCTCATGGCCACATCTATTCTACCTGTGCTTCCATCATCACATCTCCTTCTCTATTTCTACCCCTCCAGTTTCCCTTGTGATTACACTGGGCTCACCCAGTTAATCCAAGGTAATTTCTCTACCTTAAGATCTTACTTAAGTACATCTGCAAAGTCTGTTTTGCCATGTACAGTGACACTTACAGGTTCTGGGAATTAGGACACTTTAGGGGTTCACTTTTTTTCTGCCTATGGCAAATACCATTGCTTCTGGTGTTGAAAAAAGGACTTATTTGAGTTGATAAGAAATATGACCCTGGGTATTACAGGAGACAAAATGGAGGTCCTTAGTAAGGCACTCAGTCATTTCAGCCTGCTTCCCTGTCTTCTGCTAATCACCTATTGTCTATCTGCTTCAGCTACCAACCATACATTGCCATTATGTTCATAAACTTGCTTGCATATTTTTCCTTCTTTCCTTACCTATGGAACATACTTAAGCACTTACACTTGTACTATGCATGTGTCTACACAAGAACATACAAACCCAACAAAGACATCATTATAGGGGCAAAAGTGAACTCTCTTCTGAAGTGCTTTCAGCAACTGTGGTAGCTGAATGTTCATCCAGCTTGGGATTATTGTTTAGGTAGGAAATAGCCATCTTGCATCCTCAGGATCTCTCTGAGAACATCATTAAATTAGGTTCAAATTTCTGGAATTTTCTGACTATTTTGTGCTACAGTGATTCTTCCATGTTTGGAATATCTACATCTTGTCTGCCTCCACTTTTTATTTCATGGCTCCAGGCAGAGTAGGAGCTGGCTAAAATCTCAATAATTTGCTTTTAATATAACAAAGTTTGAAGCTCTGGTTACATTGATGCAACAAAAATTAAAAATCAATGCACACACATATATATGTGAGAATGTTCTATTAATTAAGTAGTAATGGTATATTTCAATAAGACTGAATGATTCATAGGAATTATTAGGAAGGAGCACGAATGTGAATATTTCATCTTTTTAAAAGTTCTTTATGTTTTTTCTTTAAGGGAAAACCGAGTTTGCTTTTGCTAAGTAGTCTTTAATTTCCCTTTTATTTTAGGGTCTACAGGATGTATGTAATTTACAGTTTTCAAGATATTCATTGTTTATTTTGCATGAAAGTGATGATATAGAGTTACATTGATTGTAACAGTTTAATTGATTATAAAGTTAATCACTTTTTTGTTTCAGCAACTAAACCATTAATTTCTAAAGTGGATACTCATTCATAACCATAGTGTTAGGTTATTTTTTTGTTTTAGGTTATTAAAATGAAATTATTCACAAAATTAGTTTCCAAAAGACTAAATATTAATTTTACATTTTCTCAATCATTTAAGTTCTTTGGAACGTTTGTGGTAAAGAGTAGTACAAAATGGAACACATACAGTCTTGCGAATTCTCTATTATTCAAGAGTCTTTCCTAAAGCAGAGGCTTCAGACAATTTATGACTTCATGATCAATTGTTTGGGCTATTCTTTGGTTTTCCCATTTACAAAGCTAAAAACACTGATTTTGTTTGTTTATTTTTTAGAATAATAATTTGGGCAGACTCTTGAGGAGAATATTGCAATAATAATCCATGATTCCGACATGCTTTAGGAAAATGGAAGACTGAGAAATAGATTTACTATGTTCACCAACAGTTTCACTGAAACCTGAGAGACAGTCCTGGAGTGTGGTCTAGCATCGAAGATGATTCACTGCAGATCATTTAGAATGCTCTGTGGTTTGTGCTCTGATGGAGGTAAAAACCGAGTGTTAAGAGAGCATAGAGGCAGAACTGCCTCATTTTGTTTGCGACAGCTAAGGAAAGCTTCACAGAAGTGGTCTTTGAAATGTCTTTGGGGCTTTGTGCTTTTCCAGATAGGGATATTACTGCAGGAGGGCACTATGGATTGGCCAGCCAGCCAGAGGGGAGAGATGGGACATTTTTTCTCATCTGATCATAAAACTGCTACAGGCATGATAAAGAAGTGATACAGACTTTAAATATATAGACATATTTTGAGAGTCTCATACTTCTAAAAGTGGAGAAGCTGATAAGCTTTTGCCTAGTTTTGCTGGTAGGTTCGTCATTTTTAGGTAGTAATGAAATAAAAATGTTAGTGAAATAGCTTGCCCAATTTAAAAAGTTGTCTGACTTTGCAAAGAAATTTATCAGATGATTTGATGACTACAGCTTTGCTCAGTGATAAACCACAGACTCGAGTATCATCTCTTTTGATTCAAATCCAAGGTATGCCATTTACCAGGTGAATTACTTTGAACGAGTTACTTAATTTCTTTGGGTCACAAAATTTTTATTCATGTAATAAGGAAAATATTAATTCAGAACACATAGAGTTGCTGTCAAGTTTACAGAAGAGAATCTTATAAAATGCTTGGCACATAGTAGGCACTCAAACATTTGTTGGTATTATTATGATTAATAATAACTTTAGAAAGCTGTCAATGAACAAAGCCTGCATTGACCTGTCTTGCTATGCTGTATTCCTCACGGACCTTACCTTATTTTACAACCTAGATGTCTGGCATAAAAAGGAGGAACTGTCTTTGAGGAGTTGGAATCAATTATGTGTTAACAAGACCAACATGTATCTGGAAATTTAACCATTCTGCCATTAATTAATCTGGGAACTCTGGTAATAAAATTTAAGATTTTTCTTCTTTTAAAACTAGCTGTGGATTGCATCTAAATCTACACTAAGTAGGCTATCAAAATCTTCTGCTTTTATTACAAAAGACTTGTGTAGTGGAGAGAGACAGTTTAAATGCATAAGGAATGAGGTAGAATAATGATTTGGTGCATATATTCTGATAATTACTACTTCCTTTCCCCTGGCTTCCCTGCGATAAATGTGCTGTCTTTCTAAACTTCATTAACAAAAGATTACAAATTTTAATAGGGTACAATAATTTTACCTTAATTTTAGAGCAATACATTCCAGGTATCTGATCTTCCTGAGTTATTTTCCCTGAAATAGCCTCATGATTCAAAAAATTATTTAAGAGCTGAAGTACTGTATGGTGTTAGTACCAAATGCATTAATATTTTAATTCTCATGATAGAGATCATTAGAGATCATTGAACCTTTAATATTGAAATGAAACAACAGACAATTGTGTTCTGCAAAAAACAAATTATTTTGACCAACTTTATACATTTTAATAGGAATTAAGATTTTCTTAGCGTTGTGTGTGGCTTAGTGGATAACACACTAAGAAAATCTAGCAACCAGTGCTTAGCCAGATCTAAGTGCCTAAATTGACTGGGCTGTAATTCAAGAAAATATTTGAACCATTTTAATGTTTTATGAAAATCACATCAACAATGAATAGGTTTCAATACTGAAAATGGCAGTTATCTAATTGAGAGACCACCATGGACAAAATCCTGGCCTTTCATTCACTGGTCTGGCACCTAACCTTTGTAACATTGATTTTTTTTTTTTTCCTTTTCTGATCGTGTTTCATATCAGTGATGTTTTTAAACCTCTGAATTTGAGGAATGATAATCTACTGAAGCAATTAAGTAAATAGATTATATGTTTATGCAAAATCCATTTCCAAAGTTCAAGAAAGAGCCTTAAAAAGTTTTCCTGGAACAGTCTTGGGTTTAGAAGGAACTTTTTTTTTTTTTAATGATTTTATTCATTTATTCATGAGTAACAGAGAGAGAGAGAGAGAGAGAGAGAGAGAGAGGCAGAGACACAGGCAGAAGGAGAAGCAGGCTCCATACAGGGATCCCGACGTGGGACTCGATCCCAGGACTCAGGATCACGCCCTGGGCCAAAGGCGGGTGCTAAACTGCTGAGCCACCTGGGTTGCCCTAGAAGGAACTTCTAAGTAGGAAACAGAAATTTTCCCCCCAACAGAAATTGTCCTTTAAAACTGTCAAGAATAAACAAACAACAACAATTATTCTCTGATTCTCACCTCTCCAAACACTGATAGTTTTCCAGATTGGTCCTGTGGGATACAAGAAGCCTCTGCATTTTCTCTAAGTAAGAATTTTTGGATTTAACTTCATACTTGTGATTTTTTTCTTGTCTCATCATGTTATCAATTACACCCTGAGGCATTTTTAAGATTCTGTTTAATTGATTTCCACAGTGTTCTGTAGAGACTGTCACTAGTCATCAATTCCTTCAGTTTAATTAATTAATTAATTTATTTATTTTTTGCAAGGGGAGAAGAGTAGGACAGGACACCATTTTAACATATTTCATTGTGACTCTTTCATTCAATATTACTTTGTATCCAGCTGATCCAAGAGTTGAAGTTGTGATATTTCTGGCTTTTTTCCTATATATAGCACTAGCTATATCCAATATACTAGCTCAGAGAAAGGGCACAATAAAGATAATTAAAAAAAAAAAAGAATTAGTAGATCAAGTTACTTCAGTCTCCACTCATTTGTTGGCCTTCAGGGATTTTACATATAGAGAAATTATGCAGAAATTGCTTTAGAATAATCCTGCCAGAGTCAGAAACTGCCTTGTTCTCCACTTACTTTCCTCCCACCCAGCCAGGTGAGCCTTTTGTCTCCTGTGACTTCAAGGGCATCCATTCTTTGAAACCATTTCCTACCTGTGTCAGGAGGCATAATATGGATGGAACTCCAGTGTATCTTATTGGAAAGGGCAAGAGATTTGCAGTTAGGTAAGTAGGAATTTCCTTGATTTTCTCATGGTTAAAATGAGTGTTGAGGAAGAAAAATTTTTTCTACCCTCTTAGTTCTGTACCTAGGGACTGCAAATTAAGTAAGAAAGGATGGATCAGTAGGAGGAAAGGAACATACTTCTTATAATTTTTTCATGCACAGGAGTTACAGAAAAGAAATGAAACACAAAGAAGTGGTTAGATTCAAATGCTTACACACCCTTTTAACAAAAGGAGGATTTGGGCCGTATGAGACAATAAGTTGTGGAGAATAACTAGGAGATATATTGGAGAAACTAATGGAAGATAAAAATTATTTTAATGAGGTCCATATATGCAAACTTTCTTGGTGTCAACTCCCCCTCTTCATTGATAAGCATGGCTCCCCTCTACCTGGAATGGGAGTTGGGGAAAGGAAGCAGGGGGTTGGAGAGGGAGGCACTTTGTTCAAAGTGAAATTTATGCCCTGAACTTAGGCAGACAAGGGGAGAGCAGAGAATTCTTTTCCTATTAATTCTCAATTGCCTTCAGTTCAAAATAATCCTTGTGCCAAAATGGCATATTTTGGGTTGGCAAATCCCCATATCTTTTCACTCTTGGCCCAGAGATCTTTTTCCCAAAGTCCTTGTCTAGGTCCCTCATTTCCATTATCTGATTTCCCAGATAGAATCTTGCCCTTCCTACCCTACTTATATCCATAATTAAGCTTGACTTTTCTCTTTCTTATGTAGCTTTTCATGGCCTTGATATATGGTCTTAGATCACTTGACCAACTGGACTCTTAGGCCTAAGTCCAGGATTAGCTTACTTCTCCAATGGTTGTTCAATGTAAATTACAAAGTCAAGGTCCCAGGGATGCATCTTGTAAAGCATCTTCATCTAAGATGATACTATCACCTGCTGAGAACTTCTCAGTGAATACAAATTAGCAAGGATGAAATCTCTTCTGTATTTTATTCTTCATGTTGAGATACTTCTAAAAATTATGTGACACATAATGTGTCATCAGTTTTTATCACCAGTGTTGGCTTTTTCTTTCTATCAAATAGCTTTCAACTCATGAAATCCTGTTCAGTTTCCTCTTATTTCTTCATAATTAGTTATGACTCTCTCAAATTTTCTTCCGAATATTTCTTGCTTTAGGCATTCTTCTAAATTGACCTGAATATACTATTTTTGCATTTTGCTATTCTCCACCAATACTTCCGATGGCTCTTTATGTTCAAAGAGATAATAGCAAAGTTGTTATTTTAGCATTTAAAATATTTTGCCACTTAAATCCTTCTTCTGTCTACCTCTATCCTTATCATACACTATGCTTTCAAAAGAATTCTTTAATAAGGACTGACCAGGCTTCTTTTTTTTTCTTTTTTAAGAAAGAGAGAGCGAGTGGGGGAGGGGCAGGGGAGTGAGACTCTTAGGCAGTCTCCACACCCACTGTGGAGCCTGATGTGGGACTCAATCTCATGACCATGAGATCATGATGTGAGTGGAAACCAAGAGCTGGACACTTAACAAACTGAGCCACCCTGATCAGGCTTCTTTAGCTACAGTTCATAAAAACCCTACATGGCATGAAGCCTTTGCATCTCACGGTATTCCTGGCATTTCATTTCCATTCTCTCTTCAAACTTAAATCAAATGTCTGCTGACCATACCTCTCGGATGGTCTGGAACATGCACAGTTCATGTCTCTTGTCTCCCTCTTTGTCATTCAAACGTGTCCCATTTTGGCAGAGAAATGATATGGTCACTGTACTTATGAGTCTTTCCTTTTCCTTCCCAAGCTGTAGTGACTACTTCCCTCTAAAATCATTGAGACTTTTCTGTGTAAAGCACTAATTTAGCACATAGCACATGATGTAATAAAATGTTTCTACTATGTCCAAAGTGACTTAATATACTATCTTTACTTTTTCATATAATCTATTAAATCTATTTTTTAGTTAAGAAAAAAATACAAAGAGTGGTTTTAAATAACTTGCCCAGTGGCAGTTGTAGAAGAACTTTGATTTAAACTTTGAGCCAACTGTCTTCAGGGCTTTTGCTTGATCCCTGAGGCTTAAGCTTATGGTTTTTGAAGGACAGGGCCTGTCCTTGATTGTGGGGATTTCATGGAGAGCTTCTTGCTTGAGGGAGGACTTAAATCTATGTCCATCTCAGAGGAAGACTCCCTATCTATAATCCAAAAGAAATATGGTACTTGTTTCCTGTACTAAATTAGAAGGCTGCTTCAGAGTGAATCCTTTCTTTCCAAAATGATGAGTATTGGCTACCTCAGTTACTTTTTCCCAAGTCAATACCAGAGATGAGCATAGACCTTGTCTTGAAGTCTCAGGCCTGGAGCTTCAAGAACTGCAAATACATTCCTTGAGTTTTAAGGCTTTTGCTTTACCTGTTGCAGCCCCATGTTGAATCAGATAGTTGGGGTGATGGTAGTGGTGGCTGTGGTGACGGTGGTGAAGTCAACACCAAAAGTGTCATTCATTTGTTGGGAATTATTTTTCATTTTAAATTTCATTGCTATGCCCACAAGGGTTTCAGATTTATAAAACAAGCCCATCTATTCCTCATCAGAAATTACTTATTTTAGAGTTTGCTGAGGAATACAACCATGTCAGTTAAAGAACTTATGTATTATGTAAGCTCATCTTAAAAAAAAAAAAAAAAACATTGCTGAAAGATGTTTGCAAGCAGCAATTGTCTTAATATACAAACTGCATAGAAGTTGAAATAATCCTCTTGTTCTCTTCAAATGAAGGTGGACAAGGCTATTAACTTTCTGTTGTCCTTATGTCCCTTCACCTATCCTTTTAAAATTTTTATTAGGCTCTTTAATGTGTGGGTTGAAATCAATAGAGGACAAGCTATTAAAAATTATTGGTCGGCTGTGGCTCCTCACTAAATATTAAAGCAGCTTGGCAAATTAGCACATACCTCTAGGCATTAGGCCTGGGAGAAATAATGGTCTAGGCAAATAGACACTATAATCCAGATAGAAAATATGACCAGCATGCTACTTTGGGTTTCCTTTGGCTGTTGTTGTTCACTGTTAGCATTATTCTGTTTTTTGCTTTTATTAGTGTGAGGAGGTAGGATGGGGAGCGTTAATTGTTGGAAGGATCCCTTCTAAGGATATGTTATATCAGGAGCTAGAGAAAGATCAGAGCAGCTTGGGAGAAATAGGAAACAGGTGCAGAAACAGGTGAGTGGAGTATTGCTTATTACTGCTCTGTATTAAGTGCCTGGGAGAAATGGGCAATTTCGCTGGGTGCTGTGTGCCTTTTATTCTAGAAGGACAGGTAGACAACCTGTTAATACATGCAATATGAGGAAGATTGTCAACCAAGAAGCTTAGGGGAGAGGAAGGGCTGTGTCGGCAGAAAAGTTATTTTCCCAGGTGAATGATGAAGAAAAAAGCACAGAGTGAAGCTGATTCTGTGGGTATATAATGGAAGCTGAAAGATTCAGGAGGAAGAAGTAGTTCTGAGATAGGGATGGGGTCATCAAAAAGATGAGGGAGAGATGGGAAATACCCAGAGGTCAGAAGAATGTAGTTTCTTTTAAAAGTTTTCTTTTTAATTTTTATTTATTTATGATAGTCACAGAGAGAGAGAGAGAGAGAGGCAGAGACACAGGCAGAGGGAGAAGCAGGATCCATGCACCGGGAGCCCGACGTGGGATTCGATCTGGGGTCTCCAGGATCGCGCCCCGGGCCAAAAGCCGGCGCTAAACCGCTGCGCCACCCAGGGATCCCAAAGAATGTAGTTTCAAATAAAAATTCCTTTACCTATCATTTCTGTTCTAAGTTTCAATATGCAATAAGTCAGTCTTTTAAATCTTATCACTAATGAGCAAAAATAAATAAGTAAACAGTACAACAGTGCACCCTTATATTTTTCTGATTATGTAAAATCAAGAAAATGGTATCTTTTGGGTTCCCATGTGTAAAATGAAAAAAATGTGTGGTCAGTTATTCTGTCTCTACCCCAGCAATTGCCTGGTCTTTGCTAACCTAATCTGGGTATTGAACCTAAGATTAAATTTTGTACCACATATTTTACTCAGGAAAAATTTTTATATTTACATTTTGCTTTATAACTAACCATTTTTACAAAAGTTATGGAGACTAAACTTTGTTTAACTAGCTTATAGCCTATATGACATTTCTATTTGGAGGTTCTTAATTTTTTGAACATTTTTTTGGTCAAATGAATTATATTAAAAAGTTTTTCTTAAAAAGTTATATGACAGGGACTATTTGCTTTTTTGCACATGAGTAATTTGGCTGAACATAAGAGTCTTGGCTCATGACATTTTCCTCTCAGTGGTTTCACATATATTGCTCTATTACCAGCTAGCATTTCATATGGCCAATGAGAGCTCTGAGGCCCATTTAATTTTTTACCATTTGCATAATTTTGTCCACATGTATCATACGTCTGTTTTATCTCTTATGCATAAACTTCCCTATACAGTACAGATATTTTTCCTAGCTTATAAATAATGAAAGATGGGTGAAAAGCACTGGGAATAAACCAGAGGTCCAGAAAAGTATAGAAACCATACCTTCCTAGGTAAAGGAAGAACTGATGGAGAATGATGGTCACACATAATAACCATGTATAAGGAGACCCAACATTACATCACACAATGATAAACTGTCCCAAGAAGAAAGCTGAACACCCAGGAAAGTTCTCCTATTTCCTGGGAGATAAGTCTTCTGGATGATTCCATTGATTACAATGAAAAAATAATGATATGCAATGAGAAATAATGATACACCATAAAGTAATTACAAAATTGAGGCCAGATACCCTATACTAAAAAAAGAAGGACATCTAGGTAGAAAGGAGGAAGTGCTAGGAATAGAGTGGGAGGTGGAGAAGTGAGGAGGCAGAGAAGGAACTGCATTTCTGTCAGTGCATAGGTCAGGTGTTCCACCTTGTCATCAATTCTCTGCCAAGTCAGACCAAAGGAAAGAACTCTAGAGTGAAAACTGTTCAGTTGTGTTGATTAGTTACTAGGAAAGATGGAGAAATACATATGAAAGGACCCTTTCTGATAGATTTACAGGCCTTTTAGCAGTAAATATTTTGGTTCCTCATTTCTAGCCAAAGCACAGTTTGGAAACAGGTCAATGCTATGGTACTTTAAAAATCCTTTTACTTAGAATATTTTGAGATTTATCTAAATGCATCATCAATTGGCAAATTCTTTTGATTTGGGAACTTACTTTTTAAAAAGTTTTGACTGAGACACATTTTCTTCAGTTATGTCTCTGTTTATTCATTCTGTTCATTGATTCTCTATTCTTTGATTTTCACATTTACCATGTTCTCTTTCTTTTTGTTCATTTATTTGCCTCTTGGTTCATTATCCCCCTACTTTGTGGGAGAGCATGTTGAATTTTAATTTCAGTATCTAATTTAAATTTTATTAGAATCCTTTCTTATCTCAACATGTCCCTGGTTTTTCTCATCCTGTTATCTTTATATATTATGTCATTTTCCTTTACGGTTTTTCTCTTCCTTTTTCATGGAATCTGATATTTTTGTACTGAAACATAAAATAGTCTCTCCCAAATTAGATTTTTTCCCTTATTACATTCTTATCAGAAATGTATCATCCGGATCCCTGGGTGGCGCAGTGGTTTGGCACCTGCCTTTGGCCCAGGGCGTGATCCTGGAGACCCGGGATCGAATCCCACGTCGGGCTCCCGGTGCATGGAGCCTGCTTCTCCCTCTGCCTGTGTCTCTGCCTCTCTCTCTCTCTCTGTGACTATCATAAATAAATAAAAATTAAAAAAAAAAAAAAGAAATGTATCATCCTACTGAGTCTTCTAGTCCCTGTATTAATCAGGATAGGCTAAGCTAACTTGTAATAGCAAACAATTAGAAATTTTTTTGGTTCGTAACAAAATTTACTTCTAATTTCTGTGGTTTAACCTGTAAAGCTCATGAAAATGTTGCTGCTGGTAGGATATTTCCTCTCCAGGCTGCTTGCCCTCCATGGGAGTACCCAGCAATTCAGACCCTCCTTAAAAAAAAAAAAAAAAAAAAAAAAAAGATTTATTTATGTTAGAGAGAGCAGAGAGGCAGAGGGAGAAGGTAAGGAGAGAAGCAGACTCCCCATTGATCCCAGAGCCCCATGCAAGACTTGATCCTATGACCCATGATATCATGATTTGAGCCTAAATTAAGAGTCAACCAACTCAACCAACTGAACCACCCAGGCACCCCAATCCAGATCATTTTGATATTGTTGCTCCACTGTCTCAATGTTTATCCATGGCAGGTGTAAAACAGGTGGGTACTGCAATTTGGCGTGAAATACAGAAAATTGTCTTCAAAACCTAATCTTTTTATATTTTTCATGACTTAGAGGTATCTATTTCAGTTCAGATACCCCAATTTCTGATGTATTCTTTTCTTCCCTAGTAAAACCTGGAGGAATTAGATTTCAGCTCATTCATACCGATTTATAACATTGACCAGGTACAGTTTTTAAGCAGAGTCTCAGGCACACAGAGCATGGATGGTGTGGAGAGAAGGATGGGTAGTAGTGCAGGAGAGTAAAGCAAAAGGGGGAATGTATTTTCCTTGAAATATAAGCCAGCCAAGGACTGAATTCTGTCTTCCCAAAATTTTTATGTTGAAGCCCTAATCCTCAATATGACTGTATTTGGAGATGGGACTTTAGGAGGTAATTAAACAAGACCATAAAGGGAAGTGGATCTAATCCAATAGAGTTGATGGCTATTCTCTCTCTCTCTTTTCCTCTTTCTCTTAGCTGTGCTCAGAGGAAAGACCATGTGGGGACTGCAATGAAAGGCAGCTATCTGTAAGCCAGGGACAGAACTCTCACCAGAATCCAAACCCTGCTGGAGCTGCATGTTAGACTCCCAGACTCCAGAACTATGAAACATAAATTTCTGTTGTCTAAGCCCCCCCAGTCTCTGGCATTTGGTGATGGCAGCCCTAGCACATTAACACAGAGGTCATGCCTCTTTTAGCCTCTCCCCAGGGCTGGTAAATTTGGTTCCATAGCCTCGTCAGCATCTTCAGCTGCTGAAGACTGCATTGTTTGTGCTTAGGTAGTCCTGGCTTCATCCAAGCTCAGCAGTAGGTTGGAGCCCACATCACTGAGGCTCAAGTCTGCTCTGATCCAGCTTTCCTGCACAGGGAAGTGGCTACCATCTGTACCACTTCAACAGCAGGGCAAGGGTCTGAGAGAATGGTGCTAGCTCTGGTGTTGGGGTACAGGTGCAGGGAATTCAAGAGCAAACTGCGTCCTAAGGTCAGGTGAAAAAAGAACTCATAGAGAAGAGTTCCTTCAATGTTGGTAGTACAATTTGACTTATAATCTAGAGCACATGAGTTTTTCAGTGTGTCTGTGTGGCCAAGCGAACTATCAGGGAGTTGTCAACACTGACTACAGATGTTGAAGACTTTAAAAAGTTAGAACAGAAAAGTGATTTAAAAAGTTTTATTTGCTTATATTTAAAAAATTTAGAGAGCAGTCATTTACGTGGTTACTTAGTATTTATGCTTTGTCATGTAGAAAAATATTATGCATCTCATTAAATTGGTGTCAAATTGTTATTATTATTTTAGATTTTATTTATTTATTCATGAGAGACATAGAGAGAGAGAGGCAGAGACAGAGGCATAGGGAGAAGCAGGCTCCATGCAGGGATCCCGATGTGGACTCAATCCCAGGACCTCAGGATCACGACCTGAGCCAAAGGCAGACGCTCAACCACTGAGCCATCCAGGCATCCCAAATTGGTGTCAAATTAACTGGATAAGCTGCCATTGATTAAACTTCACACTTAGTCTCATGTGAAAACTTGGAGTGAACATTGATGTATATCATTCATTTTGTCACTGACTCACAGTGTTTTGTTTTACAAGTTCTGCATTTACAACATTTGCTCTGTCTTCCCAGATACACCAGAAGCAAATTAAAGAAAAGGTATATCCTTCTTTCCTTCTTTTATATTACCAAATACCAAGAAGACTCTCAATAAATATACATTGAATAAATGAAAGAATATGTACAATAAAAATCAACTTTGTTATTTGTGCTTATTTTACAAATAAGATTTTAAAATCCATCTTTAAATGTCAAATAGAAAAAAATTTAATAGATATATTTTTAGAATCAGAGCATCCAGGGACACCTGAGTGGCTCAGTGGTTGAGCGTCTGCCTTTGGCTCAGGACATGATCCCTGTCCTGGGATTGAGACCCACATCAGGGTACTTGTGAGAAGTCTGCTTTTCCCTCTGCCTGTGTCTCTGCCTCTCTCTCTATGTCTCTCATGAATAAATAAAATCTTAAAAAAAAAAAAAAAAAAGAATCAGAGCATCCAAAGTTCCTTTAGAAACAATTGTGGTCATTTCTCCTCGTGTTTTACCAGAGCAATAGATTTGCAGTTTTCAATGAGATCATTCTCCATGGGCTTTGAATAGTACCCCATTAAATACCTTTTTTATGCCTTTGTCAAATTCTTTTGGAATGAATCACCATATCCTGATGCTTTCAGTAAACTTCATTTATGTCTCACTTACATCACTTATAGCCATCATGTCTTGCTTTTTTTTTTTTTTTTTTAATGATGGTTCCACGCCCAGGATGGAGCCCAATGAGGAGCTTGAACTCACAACCTGAGCTGAGATTAGGAATTGTACCCTTAACTGACTGAGCTACCGAGGCTCCCCTTTAATGATATCTTTTTATTTTTATTTGTTTTTTAAGATTTTATTTATTTATTCATGAGAGACACACACAGAGAGAGAGGCAGAGACACAGGCAGAAGGAGAAGCAGGCTCTATGCAGGGAGCCTGATGTGGGACTTGATCTCGGGTCTCCAGGATCAAGCCCTGGGCTGAAGGTGGCACTAAACTGCTGAGCCACCTGGGCTGCCCTGATATCTTTTTATGAGAATGCAAACATCCTGACAAAATTTGAACTCCTTCAGGATTAAGGTTGCATTTGCCTCTGTAAAGATCCACTGACATCTGGAGGTTTACTCTTAAAGCCAGTATCCTGGTATAGGCAAGATCATCTCAGGTTTTTAAATTTGGTGACTAGTGTCTCTTTGTTGTTATGATATTTTTAATATGAAAACAGAAGTGAGCTATGAAATATAATTAATTTTATTTTTAAAAACACATAAATTTTGGCAAAATGGGTTTTGAGATATATGTGCATATGAGATGTAATAATAATAATATTATATTATTATTATTATTTCATAATATATATGAAAATCATGGACTTTATATCTGTAAAATTTTAGATTTGAAATATTTAATTTCTTACATATTCTACCTTTTTAGAGTGGCCATTTTTATGAAATGTTAAGGTTTTCTGTCCATTTTCATAAGTCTATTTTTTCTTTGTATTTAAATTCCAAGTTCTAGCTCCATTTTTAGATATTCTACTTCTTGCATCCTCCATTACAGTCTTTTACCCAGGATGTCTTTGATGGCTGCTCCTATTGTTGACATCCAAGTTCAAAGTCATCTTAGCAGAACCTGTCCTTATCTCTCATCTCTAAAGAAAAAAACAAAACAATAAAAACAAGTACAAACAAAAAAATTGTCACATTTATTCCACTCTATCACCTAGCTCTATGTTATTTTCTTTATCCATGAAAAATATGAGATCACCTTATTAATATCTTTGTTTCTTTGCTTCTTTTCAATGTTCCCCAACAAAAATGCAAAGCTCCTTGAGAGATAGGTCCCTGCCTGTCTGGTTTCAAGGAAAAACTTAAAGTCCAGAGTAGATAGTGCCTGTTGCACTATAAGCCTTGAATAAGTGTTAAGTGAAAGGAGTATAAAATCATGTTCCCCAAATGTCAATGAATCTAAGGGAAATATTTGAATATATGGTGAAGAATGGGTTATCATAAGTGACAAACCAACCCAAGACTAAGGCCCGGCTCCACTGAAATCCTATTAAAATAAATGAAAGCCTGAGGGCTTCTGGGAGTGGCCCCTCTTCTCATTGCAGATCTTGTTCTTCCTTCAGCCAGGGGCCCTAAACACAATATCTCCCCCATAGTTCATTTCTCCTATAATCCTTTTTGATGGAATTCCTTGCCTCATCCCAGGGCAGCTACATTTCTTTCACGGCTGGGCTGACTGCCCAATGGCCCAGATAAAGATAGAAACTTGAGTGGAATATTTTGTTCTGGGATGGCTTTGACCTTCTAGCTGCTCAATCTTCTGGGAGAATGACAGTCTGTGCTTGATGTAGAGGCGAAAAGGTGTTTCCACATCCCAAATGCATGTCTGAGATGGAGCAGGGTAGATCCTTAAGCAGCTGGGGAAGAACTGGTCTTTCTGGAATCTGGGGAATGCTAGAGTTTCTTCAATTGTGCACTTACTCTTCAGCAGCTCAGATAAACACAGTTTTATTAACTCATATTTGTATTTCTTTTCCCAGTCAGGACTGACTTTCAGGATTCAGGAGACTCAATTATTAGTAGTACAAAAAAAAATTAAACAGCTTTGTTGTGGAAATTCTGTGGTATAAACAGAAAGATCATTCTGTTCAACCTTTCAGTTAGGTGTCTGCCTGGCAAAAAGCATTGGTCAAAAGCAGCTAATTCCTCTGACTTTGGCAACGGTGAAATAAAGGCCATTTGAAGTCATGCAGTTGGAAAAATAACACTAGGGCTCTAGAGAGGGTACAGAAGTATGAATGGTGAAACTCTAGGACTGTAATTATTACAGATGGTCAAGTCAGCCTAAGAAAGGGCTCTCTGGAGACCCAGTCCTAGGCACCCCTGCCTGGGGTTGGAGGAGGCAAATAAGTGGAGAGGGAGGGAAAGAGGGAGGACAAGACAGCAGAGGGCATATGAACTTGGTTGTTGATGCATAAAGAAGAACTTAAATGTCGAGTCCTTTATTTGGTGATTCAGCCTCTCTTCATCTTTATGATATCTTAGCACCAAAGGTTTTAAAAGCATTAAAGATTCTACTTAGCAGGGGCTACCGAAAACCCAACCACCACTTTCCCAGCAGGGTTTTTTTAGGAGTGACCATTTTATGATCTCAGGCTTTCCTATGGTCTGTTTTGTACATTTACAGTTTGGCCAAGCCTTCTGACATTCTCAGGGAACTATTCTGGGGGGTCTAAAAGGATAATCTGAATTTTCTGCTATTCAAGGATTTTTTTTTTCCTTATAAAATCGTCTTGTATCTTCCCTTCTCACAAAATGCTGGCAATCCAGATATTGTTGAGATCCTTTTTAGAGAATTGACCTTTCCAGGTTGTTAAACTCTTTCAGCTCCGAGAAAAATAGATTACTTTAGATGAGATCTAAAGGGCCAATGGAAGTCTTAAACCTACTATAATTCCCACAAGTAATGATTGTTATAGAAACCTTTCACTGGCATCATTGTTCGAATGAATAACTAAGGCTGAGGGGAGAATAGACTCACTGGGTTGTTTGCCTTTATGCATATTAATTCACAAAACCAAAGACCTGAAGGGGGGAACATTATGAAATGAAACCCTCCATCCCCCTGCCTCCAGGGAAGAGTTCATTCAGATACCTCAAGACAGAAAGTCCACTACACTTAACAATCTCCATAAGAAACCCTGCCACTTTAATGATATGCCCCAGTCCCTTGTTAGTCCTTACTGACAGGTGATTTTTCATGGACTCTAACTTAAATAATTCCAAAATGAGATTAAAAATACTATTGTCTGGTTTTCTCACTCATGTATCCCCAGTTTCTTGAGAGAATGATTGGCATCTAGTAGGTACTAACTACATCTTTTGAATAAATAAATAAATAACTGAAAAATAAATAAAAATTAAGTTATACAACAGAGAAGATGACATAATTGTACAAATTACCAAGTATTATTGACAACATATTCTGTGTGTAGTGCTGTTTAGGGTTCATGTGGTATTTGAAGATGGAAAAGGGAAAAGAGTTTGTTAACCACAGGTTTTGACTGTTTCTCACAGTCGAGTAGGGGTATATCTCCATACACAAGTCACCACAATGCCAGGCTGATTATGAAAGATGCTATCACTATCATCCAAAGTATAATGAGATAGCATGAAGGAAGACCTATATTAGTGTTACAGGATTTCTTTTCCTTTATTGCCTGGAGTTCTTGGTCACACCACTTTGAAGAATGAAGAAGTACAAAGCTCCCAAAGAGGGAAGGGATCTGAGAGGGTTGCCACTAGAGTTTCTAAGTCTAGGGGGTTTTATGGGCTGTTTTAGTCTGATTAACTCTCCATGCACCTGTCATCCAATCAGATTTTTAGCATCTACCTATCACTTGGGGAAGGGTGGATGGTTCCTTCCAGGGTGGTATAAAATCCTTTTAAGGGTGGTTTTCTCTTAGGGTTGGGCAGCCCCTTGTCCTTGCCAGTCTTTCTTCCAAGTATCCTTCATCATTAGGATGAATAAAGATGGCCTGGAGGTAAAGATAATGAACAGGTTTGCATTAGTGGTAGTACTGAAGTTGAAGGCCCTTCTAGTAGAAGTGATGCCCACAGTAAAGGCATAGAGGCAGGAAAATGCATGATTGGATCCAAAACCATTGACAGTCTGCAGTCTGATGAGTCTTAGGATCATGTGTGTCTGTGTCTGTGTGTCTGCTGGTGGTAGTGATAGAGGTGGCAGGAGCAGGTGGGAATGGACTGGAAAGGTTTGCTGGGGTCCCAGAGAGTTCAGAGTAGCAAAAGATCATTCATGTTACATACCATCACAGTGTAAGTACCATGAAATCTGGAATTTGTGTCCATTTTGTCTACAATTCTATCTGTGGCTCCTGGAATATTGCTTGGAACATATTGGGTGCTGGATAAATATTTGCTGAGTGAACATAAAATACTATTACTATGAGGATGGCAACCATAGATCATGCCTTTGTGCAACTTCAACTCTTATTTTGTTTCCATTTTCTCTGCCAAAGAGACAAAATTCAAGCTGAGAAACACAGAACAATTATCAGTAAAGGACATTTAAGGTCATGAGAATAAAGTGACGTCTAGCCTCTTGGAACAATTTCAACATTTTTGATGATTGAAAAATGATTTATTTGGGTACTGAAATTAACTTCAGACAGAATTCCACAACAACTATTAATAATTATTTTCAGAACCCATGGAGAATAATGAAGGTGACATGAAAATGTATTGGCTAATACAGGCCCAATTCTTGAAAACAGATTCTACCAAGCAACATACTAAAATTTGGTTCCTGGCTAAATTCTAGAATTCTAGATTATTATTAAGGGTTTGATTTTTTTTTTTTTTTTTGTTAGTGCTTGGGATTGCTAATTGCAGTAGGTGCCTGTGCCATTCCTAGCTACAAGGTAATTGGAAAAAGAAGCTATGGATGAGAGATAGGTCACAGATCTAAGTGAGATTTAGCTGTGCACTTTAAGAGCAACATAGTGGCAGTAAAATCAGTCTTGTGTATAGTCATTGGAAATGAGGTAAGTCTTCTAGTCCAGTGGCAATTAATCAATCAGTAAGACAGTAATCAAATTGTAAATGGGCTAAATTCTACAAACATAGACCATAGTAGTAAAAACAAGGATAATTACTAGTTGGAAATTACTGCTTAAATTGTAGTCTGATAAGTGTGTACATACATAGTACTGAAGAGAAAAAGCTATAGTCAGACTAATTTAAATTAGTTTACAATATAGCTTCAAATGTGCAAACCAGGCTTTGCCACAAAACTCTACCTTATAGGGTTATTTTCAGGTTCAAATAAGCTAATACTTGGAAAGTTCAGAGTCTAATGCCTGATACAGAGTGAGGACTCAATTATTAGTAGTACAAAAAAAATTAAACAGCTTTCAAATAAAACCTTTATAAAAATTTCATTTGTCATTAGAAAGTGATAAACATCTTTTCATAAATTGTATTTTATTTCATAAAGTGGGAATAAGCAACGGTGTAAAGATTGGTGGATTTGTATAATTCATTCATATATTAAGGCAACAAATGCTGATTGGGCACCTTCTATCTGCTAATACTTTCCTGGATACTGGGATTGGAAGATAATTAAGACAACATATTTATTAAGAAGCTCAATCTAGTATGGGATCTCTTAATTACAGCATGTGTAGGATCTAGAAAACTTTAGTGCACATATCTGATTTATCACTATCTCTGATAGATAATAAGCTCCTTGGGGGCCAAACTATTTTATTTCCATCTTTACATCTCTGACAGCTGTGGCCTACCAGCTATTACACAATATATGAGCAATGACTTCTGATCACATCAAACTAGACCTCAATTATTAATACCTCGAAATGCAGAAAGTAGTATAAAAACATTATTTTAAAAGCATGGCTGAGATTGCAAGACAGAAATGAAATTCTCCAGTTGCCAAGATCAGAGATGGATTGGGAAACCAGACCATAAGTTCATGAGTTGAAGGAGTAGCTACTTTGGGTGATGATGCTGGTATTGGCAACAAAGAATTAGGCTGTAATGTCAAGAGGATCAGAAATGAACTACTAAAGAATGGACTTCATGAAGAAAACAATTGAATCCAGAGAAAGGACTTCTAGATAAGAACCAACAATGAGTAAATAAATTGGTGTAAGCATTGGCAGTACAAATTATTATCTATAGTTATTAATCTGAGAGAAAAAAGAAGCAAGGTGTTAAGATACCAATAAAATAGTGTGTAAGACAGAGGAAAAGGTATGTTCTGGAGGAAGAGAATGATCCAATTTATATTTTGTTAGGCCAAGTATGCAAACTAAAAGTTTAAAGGTAATCTTTCATAAATAGATTATATAATTTCTAAGCCATGAGAAAGTAAAAAAGGATTAAAGAAAACATAATTGATAGAAGGCAGAAAAGGTAAGAAAACAAAAAATATGGTAAATTGAAAGCACTAAATAAGGTGGTGGAAACTAATCCCAATTACAGCTTTTATTTATTTTTAAAATTTTTTTAATTGGAGTTCAATTTGCCAACATATAGAATAACACCCAGTGGTCATCCCATCAAGGGCCCATCTCAGTGCCCATTACCCAGTCACCCCATCCCCCCGCCCACCTCCCTTCCACTACCTCTTGCTCATTTCCCAGAGTTAGGAGTCTCTAATGTTCTGTTACCCTCACTGATATTTCCCACTCATTTTCTTTCCTTTCCCTATAATCCCTTTCACTATTCGTTATATTCCCCAAATGAATGAGACCATGTAATGTTTGTCCTTCTCTGATTGACTTACTTCACTCAGCATAATACCCTCCAGTTCCATCCACGCTGAAGCAAATGGTGGGTATTTGTCGTTTCTAATGGCTCAGTAATATTCCATTGTATACAGAGACCACAGCTGCTTTATCCATTCATCTTTCGATGGACACTGAGGTTCCTTCCACAGTTTGGCTATTGTGGACATTGCTGCTAGAAACATCGGGGTGCAGGTGTCCCCGTGTTTCACTGCATCTGTATCCTTGGGGTAAATCCCCAGCAGTGCAATTGCTGGGTCATAGAGCAGTTCTATTTTTAACTCTTTGAGGAACCTCCACACAGTTTTCCAGAGTGGCTGCACCAGTTCACATTCCCACCAAAAGTGCAAGAGTGTCCCCCTTTCCCCACATCCTCTCCAACATTGGTTGTTTCCTGTCTTGTTAATTGTCACCATTCTCACTGGTGTGAGGTGGTATCTCCTTGTGGTTTTGATTTGTATTTCCCTGACGGCAAGTGATGCGGAGCATTTTCTCATGTGTTTCTGGGCCATGTGTATGTCTTCTTTGGTGAAATGTCTGTTCATGTCTTCTGCCCATTTCATGATTGGATTGTTTGTTTCTTTGCTGTTGAGTTTATTAAGTTCTTTATAGATCTTGGATACCAGCCCTTTATCTGATATGTCATTTGTAAATATCTTCTCCCACTCTGTAGGTTGTCTTGTAGTTTTGTTGACTGTTTATTTTGCTGTGCAGAAGCTTTTTATCTTGATTAAGTCCCAATAATTCATTTTTGCTTTTGTCTCCCTTGCCTTCATAGATGTAACTTGCAAAAAGTTGCTGTGGCCAAGTTCAAAAGGGTGTTGCCTGTGTTCTCCTGTAGGATTTTGATGGATTCTTGTCTCACATTTAGATCTTTCTGCCATTTTGAGTTTATCTTTGTGTCTGGTGTAAGAGAGTGGTCTAGTTTCATTCTTCTGCATGTGGATGTCCAATCTTCCAGCACCATTTATTGGAGACTGTCCTTTTTCCAGTGGATAGTCTTTCCTGCTTTGTTGAATATCAGTTGACCATAGAGTAGAGGGCCCATTTCTGGGTTCTCTCTTCTGTTCCATTAATCTATGTGTCTGTTTTTGTGCCAGTACCACACTGTCTTGATGATCACAGCTTTGTAGTACAACCTGAAATCTGGCATTGTGATGCCCCCAGATATGGTTTTCTTTTTTAAAATTCCCCTGGCTATTCGGGGTCTTTTCTGATTCCACACAAATCTTAAGATGATTTGTTCCCACTCTCTGAAAAAAGTCCATGGTATTTTGATAGGGATTGCATTGAACGTATAAATTGTCCTGGGTAGCATTGACATTTTTACAATATTAATTCTTCCAATCCATGAGCATGGAAGATTTTTCCATCTTTATGTCTTCCTCAGTTTCTTTCAGAACTGTTCTGTAGTTTTTAGCATATGGATCCTTTACCTCTTTGGTTAGGTTTATTCCTAGGTATCTTATGCTTTTGGGTGAAATTGTAAGTGGGATTGACTCCTTAATTTCTCTTTCTTTGGTGTCATTGTTAGTGTATAGAAATGCCACTGATTTCTGGGCATTGATTTGTATCCTGCCACACTACCAAATTGCTGTATGAGTTCTAGCAATCTTGGGGTGGAGTCTTTTGGGTTTTCTATGTACAGTATCATCTAATCTGCAAAGAAGGAGAGTTTGACTTCTTTTTTTTTTAATATTTATTTATTTATGATAGTCACACACAGAGAGAGAGAGAGAGAGGGAGAGACATAGGCAGAGGGAAAAGCAGGCTCCATGCACCGGGAGCCCGACGTGGGATTCGATCCCTGGTCTCCAGGATCGCGCCCTGGGCCAAAGGCAGGCGCCAAACCGCTGCGCCACCCAGGGATCCCGAGAGTTTGACTTCTTTGCCAATTTGAATGCCTTTTATTTCTTTTTGTTGACTGATTGCTGAGGCTAGGACTTCTAGTACTATGTTGAATAGCGCTGGTGAGAGTGGACATCCCTGTCGTGTTTCTGATCTTAGGGGAAAGGCTCTCAGTGTTTCCCCATTGAGAATGATATTTGCTGTGGGCTTTTTGTAGATGGCTTTTAAGATGCTGAGGAATGTTCCCTCTATCCCTACATTGAAGAGTTTTGATCAGGAATGGATGCTGTATTTTGTCAAATGCTTTCTTTGCATCTATTGAGAGGATTATATGGTTCTTGTTTTTTTCTCTTGTTAATATGTTTTAGCACATTGATTACTTTAGGAGTGTTGAACCAACCTTGTATCCCAGGGATAAATCCCACTTGGTCATGGTGAATAATCTTCTTAATGTATTGTTGGATCCTATTGGCTAGTATCTTGTTGAGAATTTTTGCATCCATGTTCATCAGGGATATTGGTCTCTAATTCTCCTTTTTGGTGGGGTCTTTGTCTGGTTTTGGAATTAAGGTGATGCTGGCATGATACAATGAGTTTGGAAGTATTCCATCCCTTTCTATATTTCAGAACAGCTTTAGTAGAATATGTATTGTTTCTTCTTTAAACGTTTGATAGAATTCCCCTGGGAAGCCATCTGGCCCTGGACTTTTGTGTCTTGGGAGGTTGTTGATGACTGCTTCAATTTCTTCCCTGGTTATTGGCCTGTTCAGGTTTTCTATTTCTTCCTGTTCCAGTTTTGGCATTTTGTGGTTTTCCAGAAATGCGTCCATTTCTTCCAGATTGCCTTATTTATTGGCATAGAGCTGCTCATAATATGTTTTTAAAATCATTTGTATTTCCTTGTATTGTTTGTGATCTCTCCTTTTTTATTCATGATTCCATTAGAGTCTTTTCTCTTGTTTTTAATAAGGCTGGCTAATGGTTTATCTATCCTATTAATTCTTTCAAAGAACCAACTCCTGGTTTTGTTGATCTGTTCTAAATTCTTCTGGTCTCTATTTCACTGAGTTCTGCTCAAATCTTTATTAACTCTCTTCTTCTGCTGGGTGTAGGTTTTATTTGCTGTTCTTTCTCCATTTCCTTTAGGTGCAAGATTAGTTGTGTATTTGTTTTTTTTCCAGTTTTTTGATGGATGCTTGTCTTGCGATGTATTTCTCTCTCAGGACTGCTTTTGCTGTATCCCAAAGATTTTGAATGGTTGTATCTTCATTCCCATTAGTTTCCATGAATCTTTTTAAGTCTTCTCTAATTTCCAGGTTGACCCTTTCATCTTTTAGTAGGAGGCTCTTTAATCTCCATGTGTTTGAATTTTTTCCAAATTTCTTCTTGTGATTGAGTTCAAGTTTCAAAGCATTATGGTCTGAATATGCAGGGGACAATCCCAATCTTTTGGTATTGGTTGAGATCTGATTTGTGACCCAGTATGTGGTCTATTCTGGAGAAAGTTCCATGTGCACTTGAAGAATGTGTATTCAGTTGCGTTTGGATGTAAAGTTCTGTAAGTATCTGTGAAATCCATCTCATCCAGTGTGTTATTTAAAGCTCTTGTTTCTTTGGAGATATTGTGCTTAGGATATCTGTCATTTGCAGAAAGCACCGTGTTGAAGTCTCCCAGTATAAGTGTATTATTATTATCTAAGTATGTCTTAACTTTGGATATTAATTGATTGATATACTTGGCAGGTCCCACATTAGGGGCATAAATATTCATGATTGTTAAGTCCTCTTGTTGGATAGATCCTTTAAGTATGATATGGTGTCCCTCTTCATCTCTTACTACAGTCTTTGGGATAAACTTTAATTTATCTGATATGAGGATGGCTACCCCTGCTTTCTCTTGAGGACCATTTGAATGGTAAATGGTTCTCCAACCTTTTATTTTCAGGCTGTAGGTGTCCTTAGGTCTAAAATGAGTCTCTTATAGAGAGCAAATAGATGGGTCTTGCTTTTTTATGCAGTCTGAAACCCTGTGCCTTTTGATGGGATCATTAAGCCCATTCATGTTCAGAGTTACTATTGAAAGATATGAATTTAGTGTCATCATAATACCTATTCAGTCCCTGTTTTTGTGGATTGTTTCTTTGGACTTTTTCTTTTACAGAGTCCCCCTTAACATTTCTTGCAGAGTTGGTTTGGTGGTCACATATTCTTTCAGTTTCTGCCTATCTTGGAAGCTCTTTATCTCTCCTTCTATCCTGAATGCCCGCTTTGCTGGATAAAGTATTCTTGGCTGCATGTTCTTCTCATTTAGGACCCCGAATATACCTTTCTGGCCTGCCAGGTCTCTGTGGAAAGGTCTGCTGTTAATCTAATATTTCTCCCCATATAAGTTAGGGATCTCTTGTCTCTTGGTGCTTTAAGGATTTTCTCTTTATCTTTGGAATTTGCAAATTTCATTATTAAATGTGGAGGTGTTGAACGGTTTTTATTGATTTTAGGGGGGGGGGACCTCTCTATCTCCTGGATCTGTATGCCTTTTTCCCTCCTCAAGTTAGGGAAGTTCTCAGCTATGATTTGTTCATATACACTTTCTGGTCCTTTGTCCCTCTTGGCGCCCTCTGAAACCCCAATTAAACATAGATTTTTCCTTCTGAGTCCGTCATTTATTTCCCTTAACCTTTCCTCATTGTCTTTTAATTGTTTTTATCTTTTTTCCTCAGTTTCCTTCCTTGCCATCAACTTGTCTTCTGTGTCACTCACTTGTTCTTCTACCTCATTAACCTTCATTGTTAGGACCTCCAGTTTGGATCGCATCTCATTTAATTGATTTTTATTTTCAGCCTGATTAGATCTAAATTTTGCAGTCATGAAGTCTCTTGAATCCTTTATGTTTTTTTCCAGAGCCACCAGTAGCTTAATAATTGTGCTTCTGAATTGGCTTTCTGACATTGAATTGTAATCCAAATTCTGTAATTCTGTGGGAGAGGGTACTGTTTCTGATTCTTTCTTTTGTAGTGAGTTCTTCTTTCTAATCATTTTGCTCAGTGCAGAGTGGCTAAAAACGAGTTGTACTGGAAAAAGGAAGAAAAAAAAAAAGAAAAAACAAAGAAACCAAAAGAAAAAACAAAACAAAACAAAACAGGAGGAGGTGTATCCTCTAGTTCTATATACTGTAAATCCTTGGACTTCCCGACTTCCCCTGGAGCTTTCCAGGGCTGCTCGGTCAAGAACTTGCTCTTCCCATATCCTTCCAACTGGTCTTCTGGGGGAGGGGCCTGCTGTTCTGAGACTCAGGTGTGCACCTGGGGGAGCTGCCCTTCCCCCTGCCAGGTGCACGGCTCAGTGGGAGCTGTTTATCCTGTGAGACCTCTGTTCCCTGGCAGCCCTGCTCCGGTCCCAGACACAGGGTGACACCAGGAGGAACGCCACTGGCAGCCACCAGCTCTCCAGCCCTGGAGTCAGCTCCCGCAGTAATTACTGCAGCTCCCAGTCCGCAGGGGCCTGATGCTCCTGGGGGCGGGGGACGCTGACCTGCATAGCTCGGGGCTCCGGGTGGCAGGAGCATCCTTGCTGTCCTGTGCCCTTCCATCTCCGCCTGTCCCGAGGGAGCGCAGGATCCTGGGCTGTGTCCCTTGGCGCCCTGGGTTCCGGGGCCTGCCGCTGGAATCACGCTCCTGGGCCGCGCAGCCCCCTCCGCGGGAGCCACCACCTGAGCTGCTGCCGAGGCCCTGCTGGGCCATGCTCCAGCCCTTTCCTGAGATCAGCCTGCGGTGTGCGGTGCTCCCCGCCCGGGGCGCACTTCCTCTGTTAGTGACCCCAGAACCTGGGGGCCCCACTGCCCGTCCTTCGGTTCTGCCCGAGTTCACTGCTGAGCACCTTTCCCTCCGGGAAGAATCTGGTGCAGATTTTTAAAGCTCCTGCTTCTCCCGGGCTGGGCTCTCCTGTCCCAGGGGCTTTCACCCCCGCCTTAGCCTGGCTCCTCGCGGGGGCGCTCCCCCACTGGATTCTTTCTTTCTTCTTTCTTTCTTTCTTTCTTTCTTTCTTTCTTTCTTTCTTTCTTTCTTTCTTTCTTTCTTTCTTTCTTTCTTTCTTCTTCTTCTTCTTCTTCTTCTTCTTCTTCTTCTTCTTCTTTCTTTCTTTCTTTCTTTCTTTCTTTTCTTTTTTCTTTCTTTCTTTCTTTCCTTTCTTTCATTTTTCTGTCATTCTACCTTGTTAGGAACACAAACTCTTCTCTCTGTAGCATTCCAGCTGTTCTCGCTTTAAATCCCAGGCTGAATTCATAGGTTTTCAGGATGATTTGAAAGTTATGTAGGTAAGTTGGTGGGGACAGGTGACTTGGGGACCCTACTCTTCTGCCATCTTCCCAATTACAGCTTTTAAATAAAATAGGTGCAGATGGCTTAAATGTATAATTAGAAAATAGATTTTTAGATTGGATTTCAAAAATCTAGAATATGTTATTTAAAGAGATATAACAAAAGGGCTCGTAAACAATGGAAGAAAAGTAGAAAAAGATAATACTAAGCAAATAGTAAATCTAAAGCAAGTTGATATATCTACATTAATATTAGAAAAAACATACAGCAAACTTAAATGTATGCCAAAAGTTACATTACGTACAAGGTCAATTATAAGCCTTATGTGGTGACATTTGGAATAAAAGTTTTTATTACACTGGTGAGGAATTGCCAATTTTCAGAGCAAAGATCTTAGATTTGTTTCATGATTTCAACTGGGTGTGAATTTTGGTCAAATATACTAATATTAATAACAATAGCTAGCAATGATAACTAGTATTATCTGCCAGCCACTTTACAAGTGCATTTTATAGTTTCAAGGTTAAACAATCATCTGAGATTGTTACTCTTAATAAACTCCCATGTTAATGATAAAGAATCTGAGATTTATAGAAATTAAGAGCTTTCTCTTAGGGACATGGGAGTCAAATCTAAGCCTGAGTCTGTATGCTTTTAGCCTGGATGCTCTGTGGCCTTGATTTGCACAGAAACTTCTTGATAGCTAGGCAAAGAAAGAGCCTTGGAGACAGATGAGAACAGCATGAAGTGGCAGTGAAGATCCTATGCACTGGGTACTTTGACTAGACATCCACCTCTAAGCCTTCCCAGTAATGTGAGAGGACCTGAGGATAAAAGGACCTTGTACTTTTAGAATCCTTTATTTATGGCGAGGGAACACAGAGAGCTGGAGCCCCAGAAGCCCCTGGTGGCTCTGGGGAGGGAAATCTTGAGTACCAGAAGTAAAATTATTTTGTTCTGAGACATCATGCTCTGTCTAGGGTCACCTCGAAACATTGCCCCTGTGTGAAGGTGATTGAACAAGGGATCCATTTCCTGGGCACAAGGCTGCAGTCCCCAGGAGGAAGGGATGCCTTTTTCGAATCTCACACATAGATCGAGTGGGCCAGGGGCATTGCTGTCTGTCCTTTTAACCTTAGGAGCCCAAGCATCAGAGACATATCTGAATCCTAGTCCTTCCCACACATATACTTTTTAGGGGTCTATAAATCCTGTTTTGAAGGTTTGTCACAGCAGCATGCCTAGAAAAGTCTGCTTCTGTTATAATATCTTAAAAACAGATGTCTTCTGATTGGCATAAATCCATTCAGGCCGTTCTGGACTTCACAGCACAAATGTGTAGCATGCTGAAATGATGGCTGTTTTAGACAGCAGTGAGTATTACTGAAAGCATCCTTACCACCCATCTGTCCACGAGGGAGGAATGTTTAAATGCCTTGCACATCTGGCCTCCTCTCCTGACCCCATTTTGGGGCAGGAATACAATATGAACTGCACCACTGACAATTGGAATACCTTTCAGCATTTCAGCTTCTAACATGAAGGTTGTCTGGTTTCATACTGAGCCCAAGCTCAGCACCCGTCTCTGTCACTCCACAGCACGTGGTCCAATGCTTGCTTTACTTATACATATTTGCCTTCATAATCTATCTGACTTGGGAGGTCAGAGAGGATAACGTCATTCACCAATTCAGGAACCATTTCCTGAGTGCCTATTATATACCTGGCCATCCAAGGTTCTGAGGATCCCATGGCAAATCTGGCAGCCAAGTTCATGCTGAGCTTGCCTTTAAGTTATATGCAAATACATACTCTGGAGTGCTGGTAAGTGCTAGCTGGGAAGATAAGGTAGGGAAAGGCAGACAGGGGTGAGTGCTGGAGTGAGGGATGCTCTTTTATATTGGATATTCAGGGAAGGTCTTCCCGATATTCGGCAGAGAGGGAGATTGAGCATAGTTGAGCCATGTGGAACATGTGGGGACAGAGCATTCTAAACAAAGACAAAGATTATCAAGGTCCTGAGGCAGGAGCCTGGCCAACATTTTTGAGGAAGACTGGGGAAGCCTGGTGTGGCTGTAACAGAATGAGGGCTCGGAGCATAGAAGTGCAAGGCGAGAAGGGAGCGAAGACATGCAGCACGAGAAGAACATCTGGGTGTGAGAGAGTCATTTCAGCATTGCATTTCTAGCTTTAATGCTAAGTCGAAGGTCAATTTCTACAAGGCTCAGTTTTTTCATCTTTGATTTCCCTCTATAAAGAGACCAGACCTGATTTAACTCTAAAAGATTCCTCTGGCAATGGCTGAGCAATGTTTATAACCTCCACTGGATGAAGTGTAGTATTTTCCATGTAGTAGGTTTATTAAATAAATACATTAAATAAAAGAGAAATTCTGATTTTCCAGGATCATTTTTATGCACTCTTATTCTAGATTTACAGCAACAAGTACACTGATATTCAAAATGGTACCAAATAATTACTATTGACATGAAGTAAATAGTAAACACCAAAATGAAAATAATGGAGTCTGATTTATCCAAATTTTAGTCCTTCATTTTTTATTTACAATGCAGTCAGATTTTTCTGGGAGATAATAAGATGTATTTGAGCTGAATAAAAGTATGGCATTGAATTACAGGGACTTGCATTTGGTTATTTTGAAAAGACACCTACAATCTGAGGTACATCATAATTAGTTAAAGAATAATAGGTAGAACTCTGATGCATATGTGAGAAATAATATAATCTTAACTATCAATTACCATTGATTTTGGAAATATTAATTGTTTAAAGTTACACTCAATTTGGAATTTGAATAGAAAATTACTTCTTTCCTGCTTTGTTTGAATCAGGGTGATATATCAACATACCAAATATTTTCTCATTTTAACTTTTTGATATATTTTTATTCCTGTATACTTGGAAAATTTGTTGGAACCAAAAGTAAAATATGTGCACCCCAGGAAGGTTGTTAGAAAGTTGTGATAATGCTTTCTGTGGACTCTAGTCTAAGGGAATTGCCTTTTAGTGGCACATTTTTCTCCACGTGTTACTATATAGTTGACCCTCAACTAACAAGGGGGTTAGGGATGCAGACTCCCCATAGAGTCAAAAATCCACATATAACACTTGATTCTCCAAAAACTTAACTGCTAATAGCCTACTGTTGACCAAATGTTCCCAATAACAACAACAAAAACAACATTGATTAACACATATTTTATATGTTATATGTATTACATACTATGATCTTATATCTTATAATAAAGTAAGCCAGAGAAAATGCTACTAAGAAATGTATAAGAGAAAATACACTTACCATTTATAGTATTATTAAAAAAAAAAACTTGTGTATGTGGGTCCATGTAGTTCAACCATGTGTTGTTCAAGGGTCAACTGTATTCTCAAAATATTGTAATTCAACCCGTATTGATTTGCACATTTTGAATGTTTAACTATTTTTTGCTACAGTAGGAATACAGATAGGAGGTTAATGAAAAGGACAGTGCTAGTGATCCAGCCATCCAGGGTTCCTGAGAGAAAGAAATTTTAAAACAAGAAACGTTCAATTAGATTTCAAGATGGCTTTGTCAAAAAACATGCTGCCAACAAACTGTGGAAGTGCAAACAACAGACTGTTGGAGCCAAGAGGAGAAAGATAAGGTCTGCAAAATTGCTGACTGTGCAAAGAAAAGGCTGAAGGGATTAAAAGGAATAAAATCTTTTTCAAATATATTGAAAAAAAGAGAGCACCAGAAAGTAGGACTGCAAATGAATAAGGAGGGAGGAATCCATGTTAGCTAAAGTGGCTCAAGACTGAACTGATTTTAAAAATCTCAGTCTGACAAGGTGAACATACTTTGGGCCATTGGGACATAATGAAGACCTGGTTTATTAGAAAATAATTTAGGCAGCTGATTGTATTTCTGCATGCTAATGGAAAGAGATGAGTATCCTCAGACATGCTTGCTGTTACCTGTACTAAAATGTCTATAAAGTAATTTGTCATTGAAGCTACTGCTTTTATCCCGAAGTGAAATCTGATTCTGCCTTCAGCTCCTAAACACCTCCACGAAATTAAGAAATCAAGTGGAATGTATAACATCTCAAAGGACTGATAAAAATACCAGGATGCCAAGGCCATAAGTTTTAACCCTACTCTGGCCACTGTCTATTTCACTATAGCTCTATCTATATCTGTTTCCTGATCTATAATAAGGATGATTATACTCACCTACCAACAACATGTGACTTAGGAAAAGTTAAGCATGTGTCATAAACATAATGTGTTTGTATGATATGTAATTAGAAAAGAGAGTAGATTCAAGTCTGTAAGAATTCAGCCACTGAGTTCAGTCAACCCATATAGGCAACGTGGGTAGGTGACTAAGTGCATAGTCTATGGAGACAACTACCTTGGCTTGAGTCCTCCTCTTACTGCTTACTCGCTGTGTGACAGGGCAAATGATTTACCTGGTCTGGACCTCTTTTCCTCGTTTAAAAAAGACTAGACATGTAGTGCTCAATAATGTCAGCTGTGCACAGGGCCTTTATTGTATTTTCCATAGGAAAAGTCAAAGCAGGGCAAGGTTTAATTAGTTTGAATAATTCTAGCCAGTTTTGGGGCACAAGGGCTTTCCTTGGTTGCCAGGGACTTTGCCCTCAGTCGACCTAGGGCTGAAGAATATTGTGAGTTCAAACTGATGGCTGAGGGTAAGAGCACTGGACTAATTAGTTTGCATATGAAAGATATGCCCCTAAGCAAGGAATTTGCTATGTTTAGGAATTGTCTAAACATGAAAGAAGCAGTTACTTCCCAGTCAGTCTTGAAGCCACAAATACTAGATCATAAAAAAATATAGAAAATAAGGGGGACCTGGGTGGCTCAGTCAGTTAAGTGACTTGGTTTGGCTCAAGTCATGATCTCCAGGTTCTGAGATCAAGCCCTGCAGCAGGCTCTGCCCTTAGCACTGAGTCTGCTTGAGAGTCTCTCTCACCCTCTGCCTCTGATCCTACCCCTCCATTACAACCTCCCACCCCACTGCTCATGCTGCCTTTCAAATAAATAAATAAATCTTAAAAAAAAAAGAATACAAAAAATAAAGAAAATATATGTACTATGATTGGCCCTGTGATGAATGGATGACAAATACAGAATCTAAGAAAACACAGAACAATGATAAATAAGCGGAATTATCCAGTGTGTTGTAAGATGATAAATGCTACAGAAAAAAGAAAAAAAATAGAGCTGGTCTTGGAGCTTAGGGAGTGCTGGTGGGTGGCATATGAATAGATTGCAGTGCTAAATAATATGGATGGGTAAGTCTCATTGAAAAGGTGAGATTCAAAAAAAGACCTGAAACAAAACTTGCTCTAAAAGGAGATTTTAATATTTTAGGATTATAGCCGGTTACAGAAACTTAGCAAATCCATTGCATAGCTCATTCATTTATTCGTTCAGTTTATTGTTCAGTTTGATATTAAACAAATTAAGCATTACTAAATAGATATCAGAGATACAATGGTGAGCTAGAAAGACATACACTGTTATCACAAAACTTGTTATCTTGTTGGGGAGACAAATATTGATGCAAAGAACACCAAAACAAATGTTTAATTGCAACTGAAAAATAGCTACACAGTTTAAGAGAGCCTGTAATAAATGGATTTGATCTAGCTAGGGAAGGTAACCTCACTGAGATCTGAAGAATAATTAGATGTTGACTAGGTGAAAAAGAAAAAAAATACTATCCAGGTATAGAAAATAGCATGTGTAAAATCCCCAAGAGGGAAGATGTTTGAGAAGAAGGGAATGGAAAGAGCAGGGTAGACCACGGGGCAGATGAGGCTGCAAGGGTGAGTGTGTGTGTTGGTGGTGTGTGCAGAGGGGGCTGAATATCACACAGGTCCTTCAGGCCACATTAAGAGTCATACATTTTCCAGATAACAATGGCCAGTGAAAGAAGGACTTTAAGCTGGGGGTATCTATCATATAACTTGACTTGGCTTTGAGAGAAGATATAGGAGAAGTTGAGAGAAGAGCTAAGAAGTTCGTGATAGGTTCAAAAAGAGGGTGGTGGTGCAGAGAGGGGAGGAGGAATGGTCTTGGTGATGGATCAGATAGAGCAATGAGGATAAATGAAGCATCAAGGGTGACTTCTGGCCTCTGTCTAGTGCTTGTGGCGGTACCTTTCATTGAAATAGGGGACAACTGGTAGAGGATCAGGACTTACGATGAAGATCACAGAATTGGTGTTGGACATAATGTGATTGAAATTCCTCTGAGACATGTTGGAGGAGAATTGAAGTAGGCAGTTGGTTATATGAGTCTGATCTACTGAGGAGGGATACAAGCTAGCAATACCCCTTTGGGAGATATTAATTTATATAAGTAACTGCTGGTAGGGTTGGGTTAGATTTCTAGGAGGGGGAACATAGAGTTAGAAGAAAGAACATGGAAGCCTGAAGCACCTAACACCTCTTCACCTGAGTAGAGGAGAATGAAACTGTAAAAGAAGTAAACAAACCCCACAAAAACCAACCAAACAAAAACAGGCCCCCAGTGTTCTACAGACTACAAACTTCAAGGTCAGCCCAGGAGAAATCATGGATACCTGAAGAACATCAGTCCTCTGATTAAACTGATTTGACCTGCTTAGAGCTCCTTTTTTCAGATTCAAACTTTGAACCTGTCACCCTCACCCAGGAAACCCAGCTGAATCCTAGACTTTCTGCCCATTACTTGAAATATCCTGTTGTTTATAGAGACCTTATTTAAAAGCCCTCTCTCTACTAAAACAGGCAGAGACAAACCCTGGGGCAAACCCTCTTTCTGGCCTTCATCTGCAGGCCATTTCCAGATTAAAGAATGAGGAAAGTCTAACAATGTGCTCTTTGAACATTTTCCAGCCTTTTGACCCATCAAGACCTGGGTTTGTCTCTCTCCTTTCTATTAGGGGGCAATATAGGCTGGACATTAAAACAAAACACATGCTTTATAAGTAGACAAGACCTGGTTTAAATGCCAAGTCTACAATTAATTTGTCTATGTGAAGCCTCGATTTCTTCATTAATTATACGAAAGTGATCCTACCACCTGTTAAGTTTGTTATGAGGATTATAGGAGACAATATGGACTGTAGGGGAGGAAATATTTCTAACCTTTCTAACCTTCTAGGTTCTGTGGCTAGTCCAAGAATTAAATTGACACAGAGAAACAGAAGAAAAAACATAAATTAAGTACATACACATGGGAGTTTCACAAAGATATGAGACTTCAAAAGGCAGTCAGATGATAGAGACTTATATATCATCCTGAGCTAAGGAAAGAGTTGGGAGTTTGGGGCTTTTAGATGAGGGAGGAAGCAATGTGTGGATAGGATAAGAGGAGGAAATGTATGGTAAACAAAGATTGTCTTGTTATGCAGATAAAGTCACTCAGGCGAAAAAAAGATGTTATCTCTGATAGTTGCTCTTCCTGGGACAGGTAGTGTTTCTAAAAGAAGTTTTCTTTGTAAATATAGATCTCCCCCACAATTGGGGACATTTGTACTTTCTTTTAGGAGTTAAGGGGAGATAAGAGCTTTTCCTTAGTCTACTGGGTCTTGGTTTCTCTCAAAAAAATCTGCATGACAACATGGCAAATTTGAGGTTGACATGTTCTAAACATCTTCAGGGTAAAGTGCGTTAGTACAGTACTGGAACATGGTATGTGTTCAGTAAATGAAAACTATGACTTTATTCTTAACATGCACTCTGATTTCTCACCATTTTCATTCAATCTGAGAATTGCCATCATTGTAGAATTTGGAGGATAATGTAAAACGAAAGGTCAATATTCTCTCAAACTGTAAAGTTTTATGGAAGAGAAGAAAGAAGAAATCCCATGAAAGCCTAAATATCAGTTTGCAGCAGATTTATTAATCTCATAGTTTTATCCACAGGCTCACATGCATCTAAACTTACACCTGCACATGTATGCATCCTGTGCACCCTACTGCAGAGAATACAGTAGGAACTTGACTGTAAGATCTCTAAGCCCTAGATCCTTTTGATATCTCTTTTATGAAATCCAAGAAGCTTTCTTAGCTCTTTCTATTTCACTTTTTTAAAAAGATTTTATTTATTTATTTATGAGAGACACAGAGAGAAGCAGAGACATAGGTAGAGGGAGAAGCAGGCTCCATGAAGGAAGCCCAATGTGGGACTCGATCCCAGGACTCCAGGATCACATCCTGAGCCAAAGGCAGATGCTCAATCACTGAGCCACCCAGAGGCCTCTCTATTTCACTTATTTATCATTCTACAGATTATAATTTTCCCATCCGACTTTGAACAGTGTCAGAACTATTTAGTCTTGCTTCAAACTGTTAACAAATAGTTGGCCAGTGCTGGGATGTGACTGAGCTCTGGGAATCTCTTGAGCCTTATTCAAGTAGGTCCCAAGTTTGGCATTCATTCTTTTCTAGTCAGATTTCAATGTCAAGAATCCAAATGCTAAATCATGTTTCTAGGTGGTCTCTGAAAAAACATTCATTAATTCTTTCCCCAAACTTCCACGATTGACTATTAGCTTAAGTACAACTGTTAAATTATGATTCCCTAATCATTACTGATAATTAGTAATGTGCTTATAAAGGTAATTGTTATTCTTAACTTTGCTCTGAGTTATGATCAACGATCACTGCTACCATTGTACTTGAAAAATTAGGAGTCAAATGGCTCCTGAAACACTTTGGTATAGATGTTCCAGTCATTTCTTTTTTAATGTAGTCTTCTTGGTAGAAGCTCTAACTAATCACGTGTGATCTTTTGTAGCAAAAGATACATAGGGTAGTGTTTCGTTGATTTAAAACTTCATTTTAAGCCCCCAAACTTCTCTTCCAGACCTATTAACTGATTATGCAACAGCTATTTTATTTCCTTTCTGCTCACTCTTCATGAAGCAGTCTTTGGGTAGTGACAGTCTTGGACAGGACCCATAAAAGAAATGGAGGGGCAAAATAGTCTTTCTCTAAATATTTAGGTCTTGGATTTGGTGCCAGAACTCCTCAGCATATGACCGTATATAAATCACTTAACCACTCTAAGCCTCATCAATAAACAAGAATGAGAACATCTGTTCTTCCAACCCTCTGAGATTTATAGAAGCTCTACTTTGCTAAATGTGAAGTTTGTAAACTGCAAGGGCCTTATGTAACTAAGTTATTATCAGTCAACTTTCCTTTTAATTAATGCATTAGGAATTTAAATCACACACACAACTCATATCACAGTAATCTCTATGTTTTTTTTTTTTTAATTAGGTCCTTCCTTTATTATCTGTGTTTCCCTCCCTTTAATTATTTCCTTTCATTGCTTCTAGTCCAGATACAAATGAGCCAATAGAACACGAGGATGTTCCTGCCACATACACATATGGGATTCTCCCCAGAAGAGCTTCCCAACAAAGCTTAACTATAAAGAAATTCGGAGAAAAAGGTGAACCTGCTCTATAATACTCTTTCTCTCTAGTCTAGATTTCTGGTTAGCCCATTGCCTTATGTTGTTTATTTTTTACCCCAATTTCTGGAGGCCTTAAATCTAAAATCTTAGAATTTTCCCTACTATTAATCTTCCAAATATGGTCACTTTTCTGGTATGACATTGCCTGTGAATTAAGAATAAGATGATGCTCAATACTACCAACAATCATTTAATTTCTTTTATTTTTTACATTTGTCTTTCCTCATATGCCCTATTTATTTGTACCCCTTCTTGTAATCATGCCTCATATTTGGACAATGCTTAATACATTCCCTCTGGGAAAGAGTGTCATTGAATGGGAACCTCAAAACAACAATCTAATTAGGTATGTGATCCAAGAATGGCTATTAGCAATTTTGTTTTGTGAATAAAGAATCTTAGTTTTGCCTCCTTTTGCTTTTCCTGTACTGGCAGAATGGAGATTGGAATTCCCTTTGCTAACCTCAAAAATAATATTTTTAGCTAGACATAACTTTGGGCTACAATACTTTACTCTCCTTGTTTCACCCTCCTACTTCATGAAAATTAGGGGGTCTATTTGATAATCTAGAAGATCCTATCAGTGCCTTTACCTTAAAGTTGGGTTCTAAGTCATAAAATATTTACTGTGCCCCTGTGTGTAGTGCTCCTAACTTAAAGATATAATGAGCTATAAGGCACCCTCCCTAGTCTGCCAATATATCATAATCCAGCTGGAGGATTAGCAGGTGCTAATGAGAAGATAGAGAAAGATTCAAGGGCAAACTTGCTAAATCCTATGCGATTGACACACAACAATAAGTGCAATGGGTGAGGAGGGAAAGTCACTATGTCCCCAAACTATTGACAAAAGGATTGACATCCAGACCTTGCAGTTTCAAAGTAAGGAAGAAGTCCCTCACTTTAATACTGGCTACAGGGCAATATGAAGAGAAAAAGAACAAAAGTTGTGTCTATTGATAAAAGCAGGAAAGCTCATATTTAAAAAAAAAGCCAATTGAAAGGAAAAAAATATGAGTAGTAGAGGTAGTGCTCATTCAGTTTAAAGCTAATGTAGTTTATCACGGAAAATCTATAATAAAAGAATTCAAGCTTTTTTTCAATTGTTTCAGGGTTCTGTATTCATTGAACGTGGAATGAAAATAAAAATCAAAGCAAAGCTTTAAAAAGGACAGAGATATGTAGGCTAATGGACAATTTGTCTGAGGCAATGGCTTTTAAGGCTGAAATTTCTCTGTGTGTATTTTTACTCAGAATTTAATGTTTTTAAAGATGGTGCCCTGTGAGTTACCATGACAACCTGTAGATATCATCTTTAGAAGGCTACAGATCTCAGCTCAAAGTATTGTGTCCACACACTTTTGGAAAAAGCCCGTTGATGCACTGTAGATGGGCTGAACAAAACATGGAGTGCTCACCGCTATTACAGTGCATTCCCTGTGCATTTCTTTGAAATATTTTATCATGGCTGAAGCTGCTTCTATAGTGTTGAAGGACATCCTCCCTCTCATTTCATCATTACCTTTAAAATCTGAGCATACTTCATTTTCAGCTCTTTGTTGAACTTCTCCCAAGACAGGCAAACATAAAGGCTAAATTAAAGCTCATTTCCTATATTACATGCTTCTTTTAAAAGAGAAAAGATTCAAGTGTTGTTGGTCATAGTGCATTTTTTGAGTTGTTCTTTGTCCTTGAGCTGCGTTTTTTCAAGGTAGTATCATTAATAACAAAGCTGGGCAAAGGACTGACAACTAATTTGCCGTTGTGAAGAAAAGGACTGCAGGTACAGATGAGGTGAAAATTCTCCAGATCATGGTGTTTTGGTCACCTTTGTAGTGAGATATGTGCATGGGGAAGAATGATTATGAAAGCTGTTAAACAATCACCTTCATAGACAATCAAGTTCAGCAAATTCCCCAGAGAGAATAATGATTGTGACGATATGTTGTTAAGTGTTTTTACTGATCAAATATGGGGTGGGAAATTGAGATATTTAGTTGAGTAATTGAAAACAAAGATCTTCAACTAGTTCAAGTAAATGAAATATTAAAAAAAAAAAAACACCCACTATTTAGGGGCACGTGGGCGGCTCAGTCCATTGAGCATCTGCTTTGGCTCAGGAGCCCACGATGACTGATGGGGCCCTGCTCAATGGGGAGTCTGTTTCTCCCTCTCTCTGACTCTCCCCCTCCCTCTCATGATCTCTCTCTCCAATAAATAAAATCTTTAAACCCCTATTTTATTTTATTTTTTAAGTTTAATTTCAATTAGCCAACATATGGTACATCATCAGTTTCAGATGTACTACTGTTCAATAATTCATCTATTTAAAAAGGATATTGATAATACTCATTGCTTGGTGTGATTATTATGTGTGCTGTCTGAAACTCAGATTGTCAGAGGCACAGAGTGGGCAGGTGACCTAGAGTACAGTGACATTAATTTGATTTTTATTTTCAAAGTTTCATGAGGTACCCCCACTTTGGTGAACAAGTCATTTCATTGCATTTATGAGGACAGATTTGGATTTTGAATCTCACCCCGGCACTGAACCTTGCCAGACCAGAAGCACCAGGTAGCCACATTCATAGTTATTGATGGAATGTGATACATTTAGCTCTCTCAGAGACTCAGTGTTTTTGTAGTTCACAGCCATGGTAATCTTATGCCTTAAGGATGTCAAATTATTTGGTGAATGTGAAATAACTTACCCTGTTTTCAATGATTTTTTTGGTTATGATTATGATTATTATTTTGTAATAAAGATTGAATTATATAAACATTGAGTACCCAATAGGTTTTATTTGTAAGCATAATCTTAAGTATATGTTACATGATTGCTCTGCAGGAAGTTAATGAGTATAGGTGAACAGCCATAATTTGGTGTAATTAATGAATCAAAAGGTCTTGCTAGGTTGTTTAACTAATGTGACTATTGAAGTAATTGAACTAATTTTTATGGGCTTTGGTGTCGTCTTAGTGTAAATAGCTGTTCATAAAAGTTCATGGTAATATGTTTTTTTTTTTCTTATGAGAATTCACTTAACAAGTGATTTTTCCAGAATAAATTGTCTGCATGAGGCACAGGAAGATGGTGCTCACCAAATTCCCTTAGGCAAATGAAGAGAGGCTTAAAAGAAAAGTCTGCATTACATTTCAAGAAATCCTGCTACCAAAAAATGAACAGACCATGATTAAGCTAGAAGAATGTATTTGAAATACTTTTCAAAATTCAACCTAGTGAAAGTTGTGTTACCCAATTGGCAAACACTACCAAAGTCATCAAATAAGAAGAGAGGAAGCTAATGCCCTGGTGTCTTTCTCTTTCCCTCTTCTCTCTTTCTCTCTTTCTAATGTTGCAGTGAAACAACACTGCAACATAACAGAGTAATTTTACATAAAGTGGCCTGATGTAACAGAGAAAAAGACATAGAATAAGGTATTGACAGTAACAGTTCTTAATTCATTACTAAAAATTTTACTTTTAATCCTAACAGGAAAAATGATTTTTACCTTGTCATTCTTTCTAAATATTCATGAGAAATCGCACTTGCAATTAAAAAGTGTATGAGCAATACATTTGCCGTTGGCAAAATGAACATTTCTATCCTGTGAAGATGTTAACAGACTAACAATTGTTACTGGTGAGAAAGGAGAACGGATTTAGAATTAATGGAAAAGAGGAGGAGCACTGGGGTTTGAAAAAAAAATTGGAGTTACATTTCTTTCCTCTTATAAAAGGAATACATGTTTGCATTCGGCATTTGTGGTTTACCTCCCCTTCTTGATAGCAGTTTGGATTTTTATTTGGGAATCTGTATCTTCCCAATTTTCATTCCACTTGGTACTGGTAGGGCTCCCACAAAGACTAGGAGAGAGCATAAGACTGGAGTCCATCAATGCCTAGCATTCTCCTGACATGCAATTGGTTTATTTTGAGCACATGACTTAAGGCAGAACCATCAGAATGGATCATAGGGGTTTTGCTGTGCAGGTGGACTTGAACCGAAAATATTTAACCCCTAGAACTGGGACCCCAAAGGATAGCCTTTCTGGGAAGGAGTCAACCCAGGAAGTATAATTTAGGAGAAGAGAACTAGAATCCCGATAAACTACTTTGAGTTCCTGTATTTAGCCACAACTACTTTGAGTTCCTGTATTTAGCCACCCTTGAGGCAGTGCTTATCCCAGGACCACTGTATTATGAAAACCAATAAATTTTCTTTATTTCTTAAGTTAGTTGGGCTGAGCTGTTGCAGATAAATCCTAATACATATATTGCTCACCACAGGAAAATTGGAAAACACAGAAAGGTGCAAAAAAATTATAATCACCTATGACTCAATTTTGATGTATTTATTTTCTATTCTTTTTCTTGTTGCTACATGAATAGATAACTTTGGTTAAATTGACGTGTTTTTCCATTTGTTTTCTTTTTATTCCTGCGAAGACATACAAATTTTGTTTTTTATTAATCCAAGATTATTTTTACATATATGGATATATATTTTTAACATATGTATGTATATATGTATGTATATGTATATATCTATGTGTATATAGATATGGATAAATATGTGTATATAATATTTCAATATTAGGGTTAAATTATATTAATACTTTTATATCCTTGCTGTCACCCAACATTGTGTCATGAACATTTCCCCATTTCATTAATACAATGTTTAATAGTGGAAAGTATTCCATAGTATATATAAACTATTTAATTTAACTTTCATTATTCTTGGACATTTAGGCTATTTCCATTTTTTGAAATCTGGTTGTTTATGTTATTGGTAAATAAATATCTGTCCACTTTGCTATTCCTTTGGATTGGTTTCCTAGCAAGAGCATTATGGATCTTAAGTGGATGCATTTTTAAAGGACTTCTGATATACACATCAAATTGGTTTTCAGAAAGTTTATACTAATTTATATTCCCAAGAACCCTGCCAAACTAGGGCATCGTTACTTCATTACTTCTTATCATATTCACTGATTTAATAGGCTCTAGTATCGCTATATCAGAAATTTTTAAATTTCACTTCTGGGACATTGAATATTATTTTTTCATATGCTGTTAATCATTTACATTTGTCTAGTAAATTGATATTCCTGTCCCTTCCCAAGATTTTAATTGGCATTTTAGGTTTTTTTCTTATTGATTTCAGCCTTTTGTTTTTCAAAATCAGTGATTGCAATAAGTAGTGTTGCACCATTAGTTATTTTGGTACTTACTGGTGCATCACAAATAAAATCCTGGGACTGTCAACTCCCTTGATTCCAAACTAACAATGCAATAGATTTTTCTTATCTGAAAGTAGAAACTGATTTGGCTTTTGAAACCAAAACCTCAGATCACTCTTTCTGTAAAACTGGGGTCAGACAGTGAGTTTGGCACCAAAAACTAAAATATGCAACTTCAGCATTGCCCATTGTTATTGATTTACCTGCACGAAGACTTGTGTCCTGTTCATTCTATGGCATTGTAGCTCACAGATGTGATTTTTATATAAGGCATTTATTCCATGTAAAATTCTGATGGAGAGTTTGAAACGACTCTTTCTTCCCATAAACTGTCACCAACCACTTGCAACTTTATTTACTAGAAAGAACACATTCTGTTTTCTGAGGGTAGTGTTGATTTTTTTTCCAGAATAGCAACATAACACCTTGTCAGTTCTTACTCAAAAGGTTGTTTCCTCATATTTTGATGTTAGATCATTTCCCAGGGATGAGAGATAGAGAAAAAAACTTCTAAATACAAGTCTACAAAATCTCTACTTTCAAAACCTGCTTTTATTGACTGAGTAAACTTGGCAGTGGATTTTATTACTGTATGGTACAGAAACCTCAATCTAAAGAAGAAGGAAAAGCCAGAGAGAGGGCGGGGGTAGGATGAAAGGAATGAAAAAGCTTACTCAGTTAAAACCTTTATGAAAAGCTAAAAAAGTCTCAGCTCTACTTTTTGTCTTCTGATGAAATTCTAATTGCTGACAAAGGCTTGTTAATTTCATTATGGTAAGTACATCATAGGTGATGTATAATTTTCTAATAAAATATATCTCTTTTATTACTTTCTTGACCCACACCTAATAATTAATAATCTAAAGGTGTTTAAAAAGTGACACGGTCATTTTAGCATAATATTTAGTGCTGTTCCTCATATTTAGATGCATTAATGGGATTATAACTTTGCTCCTCAATGTGAATTACCACAAAACCTGGGCATTTCCCATTACATTTTCTCCACCATTTATCTTTGATATCTTGGTTATATTTATTATAATGTCTGCTAAAAGTTCCATTTTGGAAAATTGTCAGGAAGAAGTACAAAGACTTTTCTTCCTCATGGCCTTAGCATTTATTTTGGCCCTGATCAGCTTAGATTTGATTTGATATCATTCTTTATAATTTAGTCATATAATATGAATATTATTTATAAATATGTTTCAGTTTAAAATTTCCTGAGAAGATAGATAAGCAAGCCAATAATTATGAAATCTTGATCCATTAAGGAAGAGGGAATTGGGATTTATGAAGTCAAAAGAAAGACAAAAATGCTTATTTCCTTGTTTTCTCCTGTCATGGCCTCAGAGCTGTTGGTTTCCTTCTGTCTCCTCCATTTCTCCAGCTGGAAGCATATCAGGGGTTGGTTTCCCCTGCAAAGCCAGAAAAGAAGCAATAATAGATTTGAAGGGATATATGTTGGTAATACAAGTAGATGAGCCTAGAAGCAGGATTCATGACCAGGTAAGAAGAAAGAGAGAGGGAAATGGATGGAGGATCTGTTAGGAAGAAGGAGGATGAAAACCTTCGAGAATTCAGAAGGGGAAGACTGCAGAAGCTCTGGCTCGGTGTTACATAGAATGGGGTAAAGCCCATGCAGAGAGAGGTCCTAGGCCTGCTGCCTTAAGCCTAGCTCCAGCAGGACAGAATCTTGACTCTTCTCTCTCCCCATTCACCACATTGCTAAATCCCATTAATCTTACACTCTTAGTACATCCCAGGTGCATCCTCTTATCACTGTCCTAACTACTGGTGCAGTTCTCACCTCATTATGTCATTCTTGGATGAATCCAGCCTCTTGCCCTCTGAGCCATAGTTCTTTCTACACCAGAGCCCTGTCTGAAATGCAAGTCAGATCATGTCACCCCTGATTTGAATCATTTTGAATGGGCAAAAGACTTGAATAGAAATTTCTCCAAAGAAATGTGCAGTAATCACATCAAAAGATGCTTACTTACCATTGCAATCATTAGGGAACTGCAAATCAAAATCATAACGAGATGGCACTTCACACCCATTAAGATGACTATTATAAAAAAAAAAAAAAAACACCCAGAAAATATGAAGTGTTGGTGAGGATGTGGAGAAATTAGAACCCTTGTGTATTGGTGATGGGAATGTAAAATGCTTCAGCCATTGTGGAAAAACAGTAAGGAGGTTCCGCAAAAAATTAAACATATAATTGACACTTGATCCAGCAATTCCACTTCTGGGTGTATTCCCCAGAGAATTGCAAGCAGGGATTCAAGGATGTTTAGAGTCCCATGTTCATCACATTTATTCACAATAGTCAAAAGGTGGAAACAACCTAAGTGTCCTTTGATGGATGAATGGGTAAACAAAATATTATATACAAATACAATGGAATACTATTCAAACTTAAGAAGGAAGGAAATTCTGGCACATGCCTTTCCATGTGTTGAACCTTGAAGACATTATGCTAAGTGAAATGTGCCAGTCCAGAAAGGACTAATATTGTGTAATTTTACTTCTATGAGGTACCTAGATCATTAAACTCATAAAAACAGAAAGTCAAGTGATGGTTGCCAGGGGATGGAAGTGGGGAGTCAAGATGACTGTTTAATGACCAGAGAGTTTTGGTTCTGGAAGATGAAAAAGATTCTGGAGAGATGCCTGGGTGCCTCTGCCTTTGGCTCAGGGCATGATCCTGGAGTTCGGGATCAGGTCCCACTTTGGGCTCCCTGCATGAAGCCTGCTTCTCCCTCTGCCTGTGTCTCTGACTCTCTCTCTCTATCTCTCTCTCTCTGTCTCATGAATAAATAAATAAAACCTTTAACAAGAAAAAAAAGATTTTGGAGACAAATGGTGGTTATGATTATACAGCAATGTAAATGTATTTAATGTCACTGAACTGAACTCTGCCACTGAAACCTAAAAATGATTAAAATGGTAAATGTTATGTTGTGTGTATTTTTTAAAAAAATTACTTTGTGGCTTCCCATTAATTTTAGGATAAAAACCCAGTTTGTTAGCATGATATATCTGTCTTTCAGGATCTGGTCTCCAGCTCATTTCTCTGGCTTGTCATTTCACGTGGCCCAGACCTCTAATGCTAGGCACTTCTCTGTCCTGGAAGACTCAGCTTAGCCTTTTTCACCTTCTCTGGGAAGTCTTCCCTGACCCACCTCACACATCCCCCAAAACTGGGTCTTACCCTTATCTTGCCTCCTCTTTTCTATCATACCACCCTGTGTGCACTTTCATCTAACATATTGAATTCAAAATTCTAAAATTTGTTCTTATCAGGAGATCCTCTTTAGGCAGCTAGGAACTTGAGGGTGGGGATTGTCTTTTATCTCTGTTGCTCCACTGCTTACTTAGAACATGGCCTTATACCCTGTAGATGCTGAATATATGTTTGCTATCTTAACAAAGGGATACAGCTGATTTGGAAGGAAAAGGAAACTTTATAGTTTGAGCTAAATGTTCCATCTATAAATAAGAATAATAATAGCACTCACTTCTTAGGATTTTTGAAGAATGATGTAACATCGATAATATTTAGAATGACACCTGACCCATAATAAGTACTCCATAAATGTTAGGTATTATTATTCATTTTTACTATTGAATGCCCTATGAAACTTTTAAAGTAAGATTCTCACATTTCCATTAGAATAAGGATGTCAAAGGGAAAGTTTGGGTAGAAATTGGCAAGGAAATGACAGAGATAAACACCAACCCCTCTGGATTCCAGGCTCCTCTGTAGTTTGTCTTCACAATTGGTTAAAAGAAGCATGCCTGCTTGGTCTGAGCAGAAGAGTGGTGGTATGGAGGTCTTTCCTGATATGATTGTGGCTTAAACCACCCCACAGCCTATCAGCCATGATAATACCCAACTTCCATCAGAGGTGGTGCCTCCCTTGAGTAGGATGGGGACCTTCCTTAAGAGGATGACTCTGGAGATAAATTGCCCTTCTCACTTGAGGATTGCTAGTGCATCTGACAGCCCAATTCTCCATCCAGCCTCACTCTCATGGCTCAATACCTCAGGTCCTGCCAAGCAGCTGGAGTTCCCATTTGACTCTCCTCTACTCTATCAGGGTAGTTTCTTGAGTTTGATTCTGAACAAAGAATGTGCTCAGGACTGTGTTTACTGCCAGGTCCCTGTGGAATTTGTCAAGTTTATTTTTCTTATTTCTCCAAAATATGCAGCTATCTAAAATGTGTATCAAAGAGAAGTATGTCAAAAAACACTTAAAAAAATTTACACTATGATTTATGCTGGTAGTCTTTTCTCCTTGCCCAGTTAGAGCTCAGAGAAAGTCTGAGGAGATGTCCAAAAGTATGTTTCATTTGTGGGTCAGAGGTGTTTATTTTAGCCTAAAGGAAATAAAGGAAGATCCTGGAAGAAGATCTTGGGAGGAGAAATAACTTCACCTGAAAGCACAGAGAGGGGCACTGAGAAAGCTCAAATGTGGAAGCAGAAAGATGGCCTGGCCTGGCCTACCTGATTTTATGGTAGAATGGAAGCAAGATCAACAGCCTGGAGACCAATAAGATAAGCATTCTGTAAGGTTCTGTGGTGTCAGTAATTTGTCAATGATTGTTTTTCTAAAAAGAGTAGACTAAAAGTCTGAAAATGGAAAAAGCCTGTGTGCTTGACTTTAGGGCCATAAGGAGGGAGGAAGCTGTGGGAACTTTAGGCTATTGTATTGCTTGTCGTGCTGTGTGTGTGTGTGTGTGTGTGTACGTACATGTGTGTAGGGGTGTCCAGTTGGTTACAGAGTGAAGAGAAAAGCAGACTGAGTCCTATAGCCATGACTAGGCGAAAGAAAGCAAATCCAGGTGTCCTCAGGGCTTACCTTTGGAAGGACATACTTGAATGGTTCCCAAGTAAACACTAATGGCAGTTGGCTCAAGAGCAGCCCTCAGCTTTGTAAGGGGGCAAGAACTCCTTCGTGGGTGTTCATGAAACTTCTGGAATTCGGTGCCTTTTGTAGCTTGCCCCATGAGCTGTGATTGGAAGGAAATGTGATCTCCCTTCCCCATAATTTTCCATTCACACTCTTTATGGTAGCAAATGCCGTGGTTCATGCCATCATTGCCCTGATAGGACACCCTTGGGTGGTGATGCAATTCTGATGTCCCTTAAGCAGGGAATCAAAGATTATGGGGAAAGAGCAGGGGCAGCTCTGTCCTCTGCAGGATGTGTGGAAGATGGAGTTGAAAAGAAAATGAGACAGAAGAGAGCAATGATATAGAATTTTAAATCTGGATGTGTCCAGGGCTATTCAGAACAGGATATTCAGCCCAGGGCAGAGACCACAGGGCTGGCACACATCCTACCCACTCACCTATTTCACTCTGACAGCTGTCATCTCCATTCAGCCTGAGACAACTGAGAGAGCAGGGCATTATATGGTTTATTGCATTATCCAGGCCATTGTTCCCCTCTATTAGTAAGGACATTGACCGTAGTTACATCTGATGCTGTATCTATTATGATTTAGACTGCCTACACAAATATAAAAGAATTGGGTCAGACTGAAATTTACTAAGTCCTACAACCAAAATTTGAGCAAATTTTGTGTATGTTAAAGGTCAGAAAGTAGGTCAGTGAAATCCAAGATAATAGCAGCAGTCTAATTTTCTGCTATTCATAAATTATTTGAATAAATAAATCAGAATGATAGATCCTATAATTGTGTTTGCTATGGTTATGGTTTTATATATTCAGTATATTTGTATGAAAACTTCAGGTTCATAATGAAGCATTAATTTTAATACTTCAATACAAAGTCAAACTTATATACATAACAAAAGGAGTAAATAACTACAGACTTCAATGTTAAAAAACTCTTTACTATTGTTGTACATGTTGATAAATTAGCTTTTTCCTTCTCCTTTCTCTAAATATTAGTGTTATCTTGAACTCATTTATAGTATAGATAGTTTAATCTCTTAAAGAACGTGAGTTTTGATATATTTACTTTTGTATATTCATGCACAGTCCTAAAGTGAGAAAAGAATCTTTATTCTATATAGCAAGATTTCATTGTGATTAACTCTTGTCTCTTGATGTTTGTGAGAAACAGGGTAAACCATGCTGAGTCAGAGATTTTTACTTTCCATCTCCTTTTCCTGAAAAATAAAATAGTTTTGCATCCCGGGAGTTCCAAACAATTAAGCAAATTGAAGAGGTAAATATGTACTGAAGTGTGATTCCAAACCTTCTGACAATATTTTGTGGTGTTAGATTAGATTCTGAATCTCTAACACTTGCATTTGTAACTTAAATGATGGAAAATATTAAAAATATTAAAGAAAAATCAAAATTGTCTACAACTTTCATTTTGGAGAGTCTTTTATAAGAAATCCAAGAGGAAATTAAAAAACATTTAACTATACTACATTTTTATTTTTTAATACTCAGTAGAAACCAGCATAAATTCAAAGGGCAAATAACAGGCTAAGGGAAATATTTGCCTTGGATATAGATGTGATAGGTAACAGAATAACCAATATATTTGCTATCCAGCAGCAGAGAGATCTTTATAAATTAAATCATGGCAGTCTTTTAATGAAAACTCTCGCCACTCCCCAGTTTGCTAACAGCCAGCATCATTACTACGGCCGAGGAGGTCCAGCGCAATCGGATGGGCAGCTACTTCCTGCCTTCATCACCTGCCCCTGGAGCCCTGCTCTTGTCCACTTGGCCCCAGCCTCGATGGCTTCTTGCTGTTCCCTAGATACACCACATCTGCCACCGTTTCAGAGCCTTCCACCTTGGGAGGCTCTTCCCAAAAGTATTCTCTTGGCCCCACCTGAAGATCTTTGCTTAAGTGTGCAGTTATCAGTTCCCTGAACAACTAGCAAGAAAAAAGCAGCCCCCTCAACTGGGCTCTCCCTTGTCACTGTTTTGGTTTCTCTTTGGTACTTTGACATATTCCTCCTACTCTTGTTGATTTGACTTTAGGCTCTCTCTCTCCATTAGGCAGTACATTTCAGTGAAGTCAGGGATTTTGTTCACTGCTCTATCCCTAGTCTACAGAAGTGCCCTGAAGAGAGTAGCCTTTACACACTGATGAGAAAAAGATGAAAATACAATGGGAGAATGGCCGTAAACCTCAGAAGAAATCTAAATGGTCAATACATGTATGGCAAGTGCTTATACTTGCAGAAATAAAGAAAATATACAGTAAAGGGATTGGATACCATATGCTTACCCATCAAACTGGCAAGAAGGTTGAAATGCAATGACATCCAGAGCTGTCAGATATGTGACCCATTGGGCTCTCTCCTAGCTTGCCGGTGAATGTGTGAATTGCTGCATTTTAGGAAAAGAATCTGCCGGGATTTGTTGAAATGAAATGTGTTCATATTTAGAGAAGGTCTGGGATTCATGGGGCCCAAAGCTCACATCTCATTATCTTCATTCATTATAACTTTTCATGCATTATTCTTTAAGAAAAATAATAGCAAATTACTGGTACAAGACTAAGTCTAGGACCATTTAAGGGACCTGTGCAACCAGGGCTTTGAAGCCAAAGCTATGTTAGCTTCTTAGCAAACAAAATCCTCCTCCATTGTACATACCCTCTGAATACAGCCCCACTTCTGGGAACAAATAAAGAATAAGAAGAACAAGTATTAAAACCTCCAGTGTATAAAAGATGTATGCATAAGGCTATTTACTGCAGCATTATTTGTAGTGGAATAGAAATTGGTGACAATTTTAATATCAATAATGAGAAATTCAAACAAATATATCCATTCCATCTATGTCTTTCTGGTAGGTTACTAAAAACAATATCTATGCTATATTTACACAAGGGAAGCAAGTTGTAAAATGATATGTGTAGTATAATTCAATTTTGATAAAATCAAGAGAGAAGAGAAAAAACAAGAGTAACATCACAACTGTCCATCTGTGTATATATTTACATAGAAGTCTGTGTGTGTGTATGAGCAATACAAAGGTATAGTGAGATATGTTTGTTAACACCGAGTACTTTAGGTCAGGAGTGGGGGTGGTAATGGATAAGGGAATGGATAGTAATTTTTTTATACATTCTTGAATAATTTACCTAGTTTCAAAGAATACATTCGTACTTTCTTCCATAACATTACTGAGATATAATTGACATATAACATTGTGTAAGTTTAAGGTATAAAACATTTAAGTTAAGCCACTTCTATAATGTGCAAGATGAGTACCACCATAGCATTAGCTAATACCTTCATCCCATCACATAACCATCATTGTGTGTGTGTTAAGAACATTTAATATCAATTCTCATAGCAACTTTCATGTATTAATATCATGTTATCAGCTATGTTTACCATGCTTACATTAGATCCTCAGAGCTTGTTGATCTTATACCTGGAAGTTTGTACCCTTTTACAAATATCTGTCTCCTCATTTCCTCCATCCTTCAGCCTCTGGTGACCAATATCTTGTTCTCTGTTTCTTTGAGTACAGTATTTTTTAGATTCCACATTTAAGTGAGACCATATGGTATTTGTCTTTCTCTGTCTGACTTATTTTTTTTTAATTTTTTTTTCTCTCTTTTTCATTTAGCATAATGCCCTCAAGGTGCAGAGATGTTGTTGCAGACGGCAGGATTTCCTTCTTCCTTGTAGCTGAATAATATTCCAGTGTGTGTATGTGTGAGTGTACCTATACATATCACAACTTTATCCATTCATCCATTGACAGACACTTGAGTTGTTTCCATTGTTGACCATTATGAATAGTGAGGCAATGAACATGGAGATACAGATAGCTCTTTGAGATTCTGTTTTCATTTCCTTTGGATATTTGCCCCAAACTGAAACTGCTGGATAATATGGTAGTTCTATTTTTAATCTTTTTGAGAAACCTCCAAACTGTTTTCCATAGTAGTTGCACCAATTTACATTTCCACCAATAGCACACAAGGATTCTTTTCTCTCCACATCTTTGTTAGCACTCATCTCCTGTCTAATGCATTCATGCTTTTATAATTTAAAAAAAAAAGAATAAAAATTTTAAAAGAAAAAAGAAAAGACAGTCCTTTTATTGTGTATTGGTGATTTTATGGCAGGGATGGTGACACTGATAAAATATGTTTGATTTGTTCCTCATTGGCATAGCTCTGGGTAAAGTTCAGCCCTTCTCTCAGAAAGCAAACAAACAGAGACAAGAGAAACATCAAGAAACAAAGTGTTTGGAGTGTTCATTGAGGAAACAATACAATGCAAGCTATGCTAAAAAAAAAATGGATGATGAAGTACAAGATAACATTACAGCAGAGAATTGGCATAATCATCAATAGCAAACAAACAGTTTGAAAGAGAGCTTCTGGGTTAGTGTCACCCAGGGGTCAAGATAGACACTGACCAGATACATTAATTATGATATGGTATCAATATTTTTGTATTTTAATTTTTTTATAGAGAGAAAGAGAGAGCTTGTGAGAAGGAGCAGAGGGTGCAGAAAGAGAGGGAGAATGAAAATCCCAAGCAGGCTCCATGCCCAGCACAGAGTGTGACTTGAGACTAGGTCTTACAACCCCAAGATCATAACCTGAGCTGAAATCAAGAGTTGGATGCCCAATCAACTCAGCCACCCAGGCACCCTGATACAGTAACAATATTAATGAAGGTGAATCATATACCAGGTGCTGTGTTGATTGGTGTAGCCTAGCTGACTTAGTTTTCACACAGCCTCTGAAGTGGGCAGTCTGATTACACCCATTTTACAGAAGGGATGATTGGTTCTGACACCATCACATGACTAGAAAGTGGTAGAGCAAAGACTCAAGCCCAAGCCTATCTGATCCAAGCCCTTGGGCTTAAGTAGTATAACAACTGGCCTCCTAGGAGTATAACAGATACGCACATTTTTTAAAGGATCTTGTATCTATCAGGAAGAAAGTATTAAACAGTTAACAAGAGGCTGAGTTGGCCTAAAAAGGCACTAGAATTTCTAGTAAGAACGTCAGTGTTAGAGGTATTGAATGTGTAAGTTTGTGTAAAAGGTGAGTCACATTTTATTCATCATTTGACCTGCACCAAGGGTCTGATGAATTCCAACAGCAGCACAGAACATAGATTAAGAAATTGGTTTTATTGGGCAAAGGGAAACTTACAGAAGCCAAAGATCAGCAAGAGAAGAGAAGGAGCCTTTTTATCTGTCTAACAAGAGTCATGCCCAGAGCACCTGCAGTGTGGGTCCATATACACCTGTAAAGATGGCAGCCCTATGGATTCTGTTATTATAGGATAGACATATTTGTTAGAGCCACATGTGTTTGGCATAAACATGGAGAAGAAGACTCTGGAACTTCCGACTACAAAGTATGTAAAGTTCAGCTGGAGAATCAGACAAGGAAACAGATACTGTGGTTATAGTGTAAGTGCTATGACAAAGGCAGGTTCTAGAGCCTTGGGGGTGAGAGAAAGAAAAGAAAGGCATCTGAGCCAATTTCCAAAAGGAAAGGTCTTTTTCAAAGTGAATCATTTTCTCATCTGTTTGAAGTCAGGGGACTGGACCAAATAACCTTTCCTTACACAGAGTTCTGTGACATGGAGCACAGTGAATGGAGGCTATGAAAAGGAGGGCTTCACCTTAACTACTAGGCTTCCCTGCCAAAGAGAAGAAAACAGAAGGACTTTAAAGGGACATGAGAGTCCCACTTCGGGCTCCTGGCATGGAGCCTGCTTCTCCCTCCTCCTGTGTCTCTCCTCTCTCTCCCTCCCTCTATGTCTATCATAAGTAAATAAATAAATATTTAGAAAAAAATAAAGGGACATGAGAGATTTGGCTAGGGTGACGAACTCTTCAGGGGTTAATTGGAGGCTTCCCAGATTTAAAAATTCTAGACTAAAGCATGGCACCTGCTGCAGTAAATAATTGCTAGATTGTTATAGGATCTCTGAACTTTGTCAGAGCTTCTAGAATTGAGGAGATAACTATATGCTGGTCTGAAGTGACTCTTCATCTGTAGAAGGATATAGAAAATGAGGTCCTCCTGCAATCCTCCCTGGACTATGGATTTTCTATTCCACCTGCCACCTGTTTCTTTCTAGAGAATAGAAAACAAGCAGCCTTTGGACCATCAGACTGAGCTAGTGGTTGTTTCAAAGCCATGGGCCAAGAAAATGAAATTGTTTATACATCCTTTCTGTGGTGTTGCCTTCAAATTTGTTGATTAAAAAAGAAGGAAAAAAATAATGACCTAAGTGAACACAGGAGGAGGATGGAGGGATAGAACAGATGATATTTATGACTGACTGAGAATTTCAATCCCAGCAGCTAAAATGATGAACTTGGGATCACTGGAAATGGGAATAGTTGACTTAACAGATGGTAGGCGGCTCTTGTCAGTGAAGTCTGTTCTGAGCATGAGCCTAATTGAGTAGTTCATATCTGTATAAATTAACATTTTTTAAAGCTATGATATTCTCGGGAGAAGTTTCAGGGTAAACATTTAGAGTTTTCCAGGTCTTTTTGGTGGAAAACATATCACTGGACAAAGGTTAAATTTGCCAGTTCAAAAATTGTACATTGGAAATTCAAATGGACCGTGATCTGTCTTAAAATTGATGCAAAAATTGGAGAGCTGAAATGCACTTTTTTTCTGTCTCTCATGATGTTCTTCTGTAAGTTCTGTTGTCTGAACAGCTCCTTGGGGCAAACATCTGCCTGTTTGAAATCTTATTAGGAAAATAACTTCATTTAAATCTTTCCTCATAGCCCCTCTCATGCAAATTTCAGTGTAGAGTCAGGCAGGGCTAAGGAAAATTGAAGCAATTAAGTATGCCCAAATTAAACTTTTTTTTTATTTTTTGGTATATTCTATAGTAATTTTTCCATACAATTCCATGTTTAACACTGAATATCTGTCATTTTTTTCTTTAGATTCCTTAAAATTGGCCCAACAATACCCAGAGTTCATGTGATGCTGTGTTGGGGCTTACTGTTCCTGGGAACTGTAAAACTAGACACTGCTAATAAATTGACATATGTAAGTCCAAGTGTAGGGATCACACAGCAAAAAGAGAATTCTTTTTTATTTCTTTTAAAAATTTTACTTATTCATTCACGAGAGACAGAGAGAGAGAGGCAGAGACACAGGCAGAGGGAGAAGCAGGCTCCATGCAGGGAGCCCGATGTGGGACTCGGTCCCGGGTCTCCAGGATCATGCCCCGGGCGGAAGGCAGGCGCTAAACCGCTGCGCCACCCAGGGATCCCCTCTTTTTTATTTTAGAGAATTTCAGAGAAGGAAAACCATGTAAGGCAGGGGAACAACAAAATGGCAAAAATCTGCTAATGCCAGCTCATTAACAAGAGAAAAGAGAAATTCATAGTGCACTTGTGATACTTGTAATTTTCCCAAGAATTCTTAGGGTCAAAAAAGGACTTACTGGTAATGCTTGTCATCTGGGCATCAAATAAAATTCAAATGATCTCCCTTTCTATTTTAAACTTGCAAAAGAGGGGATCCCTGGGTGGCGCAGCGGTTTGGCGCCTGACTTTGGCCCAGGGCGCGATCCTGGAGACCCAGGATCGAATCCCATGTCAGGCTCCTGGTGCATGGAGCCTGCTTCTCCCTCTGCCTGTGTCTCTGTCTCTCTCTCTCTCTCTCTCTCTCTCTGTGACTATCATAAATAAATAAAAATTAAAAAAAAAAATAAAATAAACTTGCAAAAGAGGGCAGCCCGGGTGGCTCAGCGGTTTAGTGCTGCCTTTGGCCCAGGGTGTGATCCTGGAGACCTGGGATCGAGTCCCATGGCAGGCTCCCTGCATGGGGCCTGCTTCTCCCTCTGCCTATGTCTTTGCCTCCCTCTCTGTGTCTCATGAATAAATAAATAAAATCTTAAAAAAAAAAAAACTTGCAAAAGAAACTAGTTTTTGCAAGGTTAAACCATTCAAAAAGAATAAAAAGCTATAAAATAAAATAAAAACGTCTCTCCCAATCGTTATAATCTTCTTTTTTTTTTTTTAAAGATTTTATTTATTTATTCATGATAGTCACACAGAGAGAGACAGAGACACAGGCAGAAGGAGAAGCAGGCTCCATGCACCGGGAGCCCGACGTGGGATTCGATTCCGGGTCTCCAGGATCGCGCTCTGGGCCAAAGGCAGGCGCCAAACCGCTGCGCCACCCAGGGATCCCTTGTTATAATCTTCTACCTGACCCATGTTTCAGTCCTCTGAAGACCCAATTTTTAACTTTGTCTGTTTTGATTCTTCCAGTGGCTACCCCTGTACATCAAAATCATGTGGTTACAGCAAAACTTCTCTGGGTGCTTAAAAAATATATATTTAATGCATCCAGTACCATCCCCTTGTGACAGATGAGGAATTCAGCACACTTAAGCATCTCTCCACCTCTTCCACTTCTCCTTTTTTGTTATGTTATAAAATTTGGATCTTGTTTTGGTTACCTCTACATCTCTAAATAAGGTGCTCACACCTTTTGACATTCATCAACTTTAGACAGTATCTCCAGACACTCGTTAGGAGAGAAAATGCATCTTCATTCACTTATATTCCATTCCACTCAAATGAGGAGGGCCTTAACAGCCCATAGGACAATACCTTTAGCATTCCCTTGGTGAGTTCCAACCTATTTAGACAGAAGTTTCTCAGTTTTAGTTGGTAGAAAGTACCACTGGACAGGTGCTTGAGAAGAGGCAGTGAGGATACCTACTGGCAAGGTTGATTCATAGACAGACCTTGAATCACCACCCGAATTTTGCTTTACTTTCCATTCTCATTGTCCTCAGTCTGGAGCTTCAAGCTCCTACTAAGTTTACTACAAAGAGTATTTATTACTTCTTATGCTGAGTGGGGACTTTCTGAATTCTTTTTTTATCCACAAATTTCATCTTGTTAAATTTCCATCTTATGAAAATTTATCAAAATCTCTGATTGCCTGATAGATCCACTCATTCTCAGTGTTATTATGGATCTATTGCTTTTGTGTTTCTTTGGGAGGGAAGGGAGTGAAATACATGTGCTTGGGCCACCATCTGGAAAGTCTTGATCTTTCCATTCCAATCCTTACTCTTCAGTCAAAGCTCTCAACTGTTTTGTTTTTTGTTTTTGTTTTTGTTTTTTTTTTCATATGTAGAGATTGGAATGAATACCATTCTGATCAGTCTATCTGTTCAAAGACATGGAGTGTCTTCCCAAGAAGGTCTTCACCCCTTCCTTGCTTTTTAGCCCTCCCTGACTCAGTACCAAACAGATGAACTATTGCTTCCCATTAATTCCTCATTACCCTTTGCTCCAATCAAACTGAATTGCTTACAATTTCCTGAAAATAACTTTAATTTCCTACTTTCGTTCTGCATTGTCCTCCCACCCCTTGGAATGCTTCTTCACCTCAATATCTGCCCCTCTAGACATGATCTAGCCTACAGAAGTGCAAGTCAAAGACCAACTACTTTGATGAGTTTTTTCTGACCTTAGCCAGTCGCTGTCTCTTGCTCCTCTGTGATTCCACAGCATACTGTAGACGTTAGCAGCTCTCTGTGGGATTTAGCACAACCATTTTCAATTGTGGTTGCTCCTGCAGTATCTCATCTTCCTTCACCTATAGCCTCATGGAGGACAAAGTATATGTCTCAATTAGGTTTGGATTTTCTACAACTCCTAGAACAATGGGAGCCTGACAAGGGTTTGCAGAGGTTGTTCACTGGAGAAAAATGCCACATTTTCTGCTCCTATACATTTACCACAGATATTTCTTAGGATTCTTCGTGCTTTCTCAACAACTTGTCTTAATAATTCTTAGTACGAATTCACCACTACCCGCAAGGGTGTTCCAGTTAGTGTTCCATAAGAAGGATAGATGGGGATTTCAGCATGGGGTAATGGGAAGTGACCAAGAAATAAAAACTGCTTGTGAAGAAATTCTGTTGTTTTACCACAGGGGCATCCTCAACATTTGGAACCACTACTGGTGTCATGGGAAGCCTGAAATAGAATCTTTAGAGGTAGATGAGATCATAGCTGGAAATTTGGCCACTTTCCCATTACCCCATGAAAATCCCATGTGTTGGTCAGTCTGCTTGGTTGTGCCATAGTAACAAATAACTCTTAGTGACTCACAACACACGTTTAGTTTTAACTCACTCTATATGACAGATGCAGGTCAACCATAACTCTGTTCTATGTGTCCTCCTAGTGAGGTCTTTGAAAGACTCAACCCATCTGGGAAATTCTGGACTTGTGGCAGTAGAAAGGTGTCATGGAAATGTTACATGATGACTTTAAAACCTTCCACCCTAAAGGGACACAAATCACTTTCCCTTACATCTCATGGACTAAAAGAAGCCACATGGCCAAGCCCAATGTCAAAAGGATAAAGAAATACAAACCTGAAGGGAGGGAAGAGAATAATTAAGAAAACCCATATAAATTACCTCATATCAGAAAAAAAATATTGGTGACAATAATAATAACATCAGTAATAATAAATTATAAGTGAATAATAAAAGCTACATGTGGGAACCTCTGTGGACAAGACGCTAAGTCACATCATACCTTATCCTTGAATAGCTCTAACATGTAAGTGGTAGAAAGGTTAGTTTATTAGCCAAGGACCATCTAGTTAGTTAGAGAACCAATATTCTAAACCAAGTCCTCTGGCACCTAGTGAGAAGTAAATAAATTCCATTGTTTTGCCAAAGTGGAGCTATAGGGCTTTGCACAATTATCCCAGCAGTGTGTAAAAATATGCCCCCCAGGTCACCTGAGTGAGTGGTTCAGTCTATTAAGCATCTGCCTTTGCTTCAGGTCATGATCCCAGGGTCTTGAGATCAAGCCCTGCATCAGGATCCCCGCTCAGTGAGGAGTCTGCTTCTTCCTCTCCCTGTGTCCCTCTCTACACTCGTTCTCTCGCTCTCAAATAAATAAATAAAATCTTTTTTAAAAAGTGCCCCAAAGCACTATTTTTATCTTTGATTTCAACTCTTCATCTGAAGCTGCCTTGGGTCTCCAACCTTGTAGCTTCTGATCTCTTTTCTTCCCTCACATGAAACCTAGGGTTTGTCATCATTTGTATTTGACATTGTCTTTTGAGAAAGTGTGGGTTATTTTGGTTCTACCATCTTCTTTACCCTTGAGTAACCTTCCAAGGCCTAACCAGAAATCTTGAAATCTCCCTCATCCATGGTTATGGCACCAGCAAAATCTGAACCCAATCAGCCTTTGGTGGCTCATTTTAAAAGAGCTTTGGCAACGTCAAGCTACTCTCAGTGACCCTCTGTAAATATTCATAGGCAGGGATCTTTCTGATAATTTATTATGAATAGAAATTGTTCCCCCTCAGTTTCAAGTTGTCATCTATTAGGCAGTCCTGGTATTTCATTTTAATGTAAAAAAAGATCACTTAGTGATATACTCTGATAATTCCTGAAATCTGTCACCTATCACAGGACAGCAGTATTGGCCGTCCTCCAAAACTTCCCTGAGGCAAAGCACAATCAGAAAAGAAGGTAAATATTCTAAGAAAAGGAGGTGGATTTTCATGGTGAACAACACTGAATCATACATTACAAAATGTTAATATAATTAGCAGCCTCTTTATCAACTTATCTGCATCATGGGTGTGTGGAAGGGTATTGACAATGGAAGGCCTTGCTTTTCTTCATGATTTAAATTGCCTGTATAATTCACGAACAAAAAGTAAAGCAGGGACCAGAGCAGAGGTATGGGTTGGTTATGCAGGTCATCGGTAATGGGTTTAAATGCATTCTTTCTTCCCGCCCCTGGCCTGCCCATGTGTCAGGTGCACAGAGTTGATTGGTTTAGAGTTCACTTTCACTCTGATTTTACATCAAATGTGTAACAGCACTTTGTAACCATTAAGTGTTTGGCTTAGCTATTAAATATTAAAGTTCCACTGATTGCTAAACCCATAATTAAAAGAGGAAGGAAACCCATAATGTTACAGATGTTTTCCCATTTGGTAATCATGCGGTGAGAGTAACATGAATATAGATACAGTAGCTGTTTGGTATGAATGGGACCTGCTGAGAAGACCCAGAGACAATAAAGAAAAGCAGTTGAGATGTGTTGATTGTTAGCAGAAGAAGAGAAGGCCCACATGCGTGTAGGAGTGTGGATAATAGAGGGAAGGTAATGCAGGGCTGTCCCCTTAGATGTTGGTAACTGGAAGCAGTGTGCTGGATGCAGAAGCAGTTCAGGATTCAGTTCTGTTTGCTGGGGGGCGTTGGGCATGTCTTTCAGAGCTTCACTCTTCTCATCTGTAAAATAAGGATACTGCCTGCCTTATAAAACTGACATGAGAACTCAAGGAGGTGATGGGTATAAAAGTTTTAGCAGTTGGCGATTGTAGCTAATATCATTTCCTTTGTCTGTAAGCTGCATGAGAACATGGACTTTGCCCTCTTTATTGCCATGCTTTGGCCCAAAAGATGTAATATACAAATATATGTAAATATAGATATATACACACATATATATGATGAATAAAAGGATATATCTATCTTATAATGGACTCTCAACAAACATGCACTGAAATAATGAGTTTAAGAAGAGTCATAAATGAATAGAAATGAGGAACTTGAAAGAAAAAAATATATTGAAAAGATTGGTTTATGAGAAAAACATTAAGAAAATTCTGGTTAGGTAACAGGGAACATGTATGTGAAAAGGTCAACTCCAGGGCAGGGCACACATGTCTCAAATGATCATATAGGATTAGCAGAAATAACTGTCTTGGAGGAAAGCATTATCTCAGGAAATGATTTTGACATTACATCTTTTTAGACTGTGGAACAATGTTCTGCAATGAAGGTAAGGGACCATTCTTGCTGGAGAATGGTTAACGTTGTAGGGATATGTAATCCCACCACTGCACTAGGCTCAGCAAACTGACTCCACCAGATTGCATTCTGCCTCTGACTCCAGCTCTCTGATAATCTAGAGGCAGAAAAAGGTTAGACTTTTCTTCCAAGAGCCCTAGAGATATGGAATCTCAAACAAGGGTTTTGGCCCTATACCTACATATGTTTGTTTTGAAAGCATGACATAGTCAAGTTCCATGATGCTGTGTCTGTAGGCTCATAGTTGGCTGCTTTTAGAACAACCCCCAGCATTTTGCAGCTGGCTCTGCATGCTGACCATTTCAAGGCACCCTGAACAATCACCCATTCTGGTTTGACTCTTCTAGTCTTTTAAGACGTGTTTTGAGAGGAACAAACAGCTCTACTTCAAACTCATCTAAAGAGAGGTTATGGCATTTTAAGACATTGTAGACCAAGTATGAGATAAAAAAGGCATTATTGAAGGTATTCAGGTCAATGCTGTAGCTTTGAGTAGGGTGCTAGGATGCATATTTTCACAAGACCAAGATTTCAATAAAAGGGTTAATGTGTAATTATGATCAAAGTCCAAGTGATATGCTATTCTGGGGTATCTGCAGACTGCTTTTTGCTGGGGTACACATAGTATTACTCAGTGCACATTAAATATTAGGTTATATAGTGCTTAAGGCAAAACAAAGTGAAATTACTTGCATTTTGTTGAAAAATGAGTCACTAAAGACTCCAGGAATTGGAGTCTAGACAGAGTGAGTGAATAAGCCAGGCAATGGAAGGGCCAATCATTGCAATTGATCCTGACAGCTTTGCCTACATCAATCTGCACTGCTCAGTGAGGCCATGGAAATGACCAGATCAGAAGGGCAGCTTCCCTCATGTCTCTAGGTGGGTCCTTAAGTCCATGTACCTGCAGTAAAACCACTGAAAGAGGAAATGCAGCATAAACAGCAGAGCAGCACTTTTGACATAGCACCTTGAACAGTGATGCTCCCGAGGAGCAGGGTTGAAGGCAAATGTCAGCTGGCTCCAGAATTTCTATTTAATGATTTTTATGGGGATTGATCTGCCCACAGATCAATTGCCAATTATTTATTTCACGGTTAACCCAAACTCACTGGGGACCCATTGTTTCTCTTCTGGTGTAAAGGCAAGTTCTTTTCAGAAGTAGTATTCAACTTCATTATGGGTTAAATAGGCATTTAGGAATAGGTTTGGAAATTTAATCACCATGTAGGATGTCCTTCCCATGGGAAATATGTTCCAACTTCCAAATGACCAACAGAGATGCCACTCTTCAGAGTAGTAGGTTACTTGCCCCTGCACTAATTTTCAGCAGAACACATAACTAAATATAAACATGCAGTTTGCAAAAGGTCATGGTTGCGATCACTTCTAGATTCTTGATTTCATTAAGTAAATATTTGATCCCTTTTCATTTTGTGGTGCTAAGCTCTGTATAAATTGTTTTTATTGACATTTCTTTATTTTTTGAAAAAAATATTTATTTATTTGAGAGAGAGAGTAGTCACAGAGGGAGAAGCAGACGCCCCGCTGAGCAGGGAGCCCAATGCAGTACTTGATCCCAGGACCTTGAGATCATGACCTGAGTGGAAGGCTGGTACTTAACTGACTAAGCCACTCAGGCACTCCCATATTGACATTTCTAAGTTAATTTTTAAGAAAAGCTCTTTACTGTACTAATATCATAAAGTATCCATATTTTGCAAAACAAATCTGAATGACGTAATAGTAGAGAACCAACAAACAATGTGGCTTTCACTAGAAGCAGAAATACACTTAAGCTAAAATCTTAATTGTCAAAAGTCGTCTGATCTGAGGCGCCCACCATGCTTCACTGACCCACAGATCTCATTGACCTTCTCTACCCACACCACAAAAATCATTGTTACCCTTTCATTATTAGTTTAGGGGTGCTTTATTGCCAAAGGATTCTTAGGTGGTATGGGAGGAGGTAAATTTACCCTATGTAACATAACCAACAGTGCCTGTCCTCCCAACTCAGGAGGAAATCAAATGATGTATATGCATGAACCTTGTATGTTTTCAAGTGTTTTTAAAGCCCACACATCTTTGGAGAGCAAATAATTAAATAGCAAAATCAAGCCACTCTTTGTAGGGAAAATTTCTTATTTTATGACATAGGAAATAACAGTGATAATAACTTCCAGGCAACAAAACAGTTTTGGTTATTGTTTTGTCTTTGCTTTTTTTTGCTTTACTCTTTTTTTTTTTTTTTTTTTTTGTAGCTTTCAACCTAAAAGTTACTTTCTGTCCTTTAAAAGCTAGAGGCAGGCATATATATATGTGTATGTGTATATATATATTATATGTGTTTGCATATATATGCATATATGTATATATATATGTGTGTATACCAGTTGCCTGAATTTTCTGGAAAATAAAGCCTAAACCAAAACTTATGTGATCACACTTTATTGAAGAGTTAATCCTAGGAAAACAAGAGTTAGGAAGAAGTGGAGTGAGGAAGGAAGGAGTGTGAGCAAGAAGAAGGGACCGTGTTTCTGAGATGCTTGGCCTCATGATGAATTGATTGTTTAGTGCCATAGCAAGCTCTGGAAAGAATACATGACACTGCTCCCTGTCTCACCAATTTCTCCAGGGGTTTCTAAGTCCAGTTGGTTGAAACTTGCCTTCTGTAGTATATTAATACTATAATACCCTTTAGTTTTTGGATCCACACCCATATGCACTTTGTAGCAACAGAGGAGTACTCGGGTGCTTACGTGGCCTGGGTGTACGATGAGTCACCCACACAGCACTAAGGATGTGTCTCAGGGTCCTGGATCCATAGAAGAAAGAGCAGCAGCAACCAAGCTCCATGACTCCAAGAAACACCAAGGAAGTGTATGGGTCTGGGGTGAAGCCCAAACCATACATAATAAAACAGAGCATAGAAGAAAGCCACTTTAGATAATCTCTGCTGCCACTTTTGCTAAGTGCAGTTTTGAGAAGGGAGGACATTTCTGGTTCTTACACTGCAGAGAGTTGTATAGAAACCAACAGTAATGGAAATAATTAGAGGTATAGAGTTGATCAAAACTTGACCTCTAATGACCACTTTGAGTAGCTGCCACAGAGAGAGTAAGCTTTTTCTGCAAAGCAGTGTTTCAGACATGATAGGAGGGAAAGAACTTGATACAAAGCAGTGTGACAGGAAGAAGTATGCAGGAAAGATGAACCAGTGATGTAGAAACAAAAATCCCAAAGAGTAAGATAAGATGAATCAAGCTTCATCAGGCCTTATAGCCCCAATTAATTGAAACATTGTGTTGATTTTTTGTTATTTATATATAATTTATTCATGCAACAGATATTTACTGAGAAGCAACTGCAGGTCAGGTTCTATTCTATACTGCAGTTTCTGCCGTGTTGACATTCAGACTCCAGTGGAGGAAGACAGATGGTAGCATGTCAGAGGGTGGTGAATGCCATGGAGAATGATAAAGCAGGACAAGGGAGAGGGGGTGTGTGTGGCAGAGTGGCAGGAGTGCTATTTGGTACAGGACAGTCAAGGAAAACCTCTGTGAGAGGCAACATCTGAGCAGAGACCTGAAGAAGAGAAAGGAGTGAGCTGGGTATCTGGAGGAAGAGCCATCCCTGAAGAGAGAGGACAGAATGCAAAAGCCAGGAGAGGCCAGCAGGTGTTGTTGAGGAATATACATCTACCTGATGAATACATATTTTTCCAAGTAAACAACATGGTAAACTGCATATAGTTTATTCAGTATTCTCATCAGATATTCTCAATTTTACTGACATCGTAAATGTCAGAATATCCTATCATTCAAAAGAGTTACCCAAAAATGGGAAAACCAATTGACAATTGCAGTCATGATCCTGGCATCCAGAACTCAGTAACACTAATGATGCATATAGAATCATCTGGGAAGGTAGGAAGAACTTGCTCACGGACAAATGTGACACCCAGCTAAGTGTACATGGCAGATGGGTCCTGAAGGGACAGGTCACCAGACCAGCAGAGTGCAAAGTTGAATCAGGAAGAAAGAAAAGTTCTACCTGTGGTTGACAGCTCTGAGCCTGAGGACCTGTTTTGAGGATGCTTTGTTTGGCCTAAGGTTAATAACAGTTGATAAACTGTTGAATGTTTTTTTTAAAATTGAGTCAAGATGCCTTCAGGTCATGTGTGTACTGTTTTTGCAGTCAGCTGTAGTGAGGCTGCAGATGCAGGGTATACCAGCATGACGTTTCAAATCATGCCAAACCTACATCTTTCCAAGAAAGAAAGAATGCTCAACATGTGAAAATAAGTCATAAGGCAGAAATCCAGATAATTCACACACATGCACAGAACCAAAATGGGGTATGAGCAGTGTAGAAGAACCACTGCACTACATCTGTATTTTCTTGGAGGTCTGGGCTATTTTTCAAGGTTTACAACTGGGCTATAAAAGTGTATTTTTGACATTTTAAGTCCCAGGCTGAGAACAAATTTTGATTTTTAAATTCAAACTTATCATTCCAAAACTCATTCTGGCACCTTTTTGGGACTTGATGAATTGTTTCAAAGATGTTTATTGCTTTTAAGTCTCTATTTTATTGTCAAGTTTGTAATACATAAACTGCTTTGAATTTTGTTAGGATAGTGATTAGACAGTGACGTGACTTTAAAACAGAAAACAGGGAATCCCTGGGTGGCGCAGCGGTTTGGCGCCTGCCTTTGGCCCAGGGCGCGATCCTGGAGACCCGGGATCGAATCCCACATCAGGCTCCCGGTGCATGGAGCCTGCTTCTCCCTCTGCCTGTTGTGTCTCTGCCTCTCTCTCTCTCTCTCTCTGTATGACTATCATAAATAAAAAAAAAAAAAAAAAAATGTTTAAAAAAAAAAATAAATAAAACAGAAAACAAAAAGATTTAACTGGATTAGGAGAAAAGGATAGTACATTTTATGTAGTTACTCTGTTACTAAGAATTAAAATATGCCTCCTCTGGATATGTATTTGCATCATGTAACATAATAAGAGAGCTCCAAAAATATCACTGTGTTCTTTGCAAGAAAGGGCAACAATTTGTTCTGTATCAACAGCAACATTGTCTATTTCAAACAGCTTTCAGCTGGGATCTCTAAATTCTGCACAAATATTATCCAAACCACCTAATACCATAAATGTTGCCATGGTTGGTCATTGATTAGAGCAGTAGGTTGAGAGCTAGTTACTCTTGAAGTTGACTCAATTTCTTCTGACCCAAAGTCAAGTGGCTTAGAATATCCAGGTGCCTCTCAGGCCAAGAGCCTCCTTAAACAGCCAAACTCATTGTCAGGTACTTGAAGATCTTTAAAAAAAGTCAGTCTTGTGTGAGACTTGCTACATCCTATACAACTGTACAATTTGATACATCCTAGGATTTTAGGATTCTGATTGCAACTTATAAAAATCAGCCCACAGAAAATAGATATGGGCAACTTATTATACATAACCAGAGACCTTCACAGAACAGAAAGAAAGACAAGCATGCAGCCACACCTCAGAAGGAATGGGGCAACTGGCAGGCCACTGGGAACCTACACATGGTCTCATTCAGATTCTGATCTCTGCTTCTCTTCATGTCTATCCCTAATCGTTGTCTTTCTCTTAAAACCTATTTTTCTGCTCCTTTATTTACATGGCATAATGTGGCCATTCTCAACTGCCATGTTTATATGTTTTAATTTTTGCTTCCCCAAAAGTGATGACATCTGTTCCTCTATCTCAGTTATCTATTGCTGTATAACCAATTACCTTAAAGTTAGTGACTTTTATTACCTTGCTTACTTCATTTATTTATTTATTGCATTTATTATCCTATAGTTTTTGTGGGGGAGGAAACAAGGTGTGGCTCAGCTGAGTGCCTTCTCCTCAAAATCCCACACAAGGCTGCAATTGAAATGTTGATTAGGGCAGCAGTCTTATGGAAAGGTTTCACTGAAGGAGATTTGCTCCTAAATTCAGTTCCTTAGAGATTGTTGGCCACACTGGCTATTGACTTCTTATAATTCCTTGCAACACGGGCCTTGCCTTAGAGTGACTCACAGTATGTCAGCTGGTTTCTATCAGAAGGAGCGAGAAGAGGAGAGCCAAGATAGTAGTTGCTGTCTTTTTATAACCTAACTTCAGAGGTGACATTCCATCACTTTTTCCTATTATATTTGGTAGAAGTGAGATACTAGGTTTAGTCCACACTCAAGAAAAGAGGGCATAAATTCTAGTATACAGGGAACGCAGAGGGCCTTTATAGAGGATGCCTATCACATCCTCTCTGTCTTTGTCTCCTAATTCCAAATCCATTGGCAAAGGCCTTTCACTGACCTAACTTGCGTCCGATGCCTGTAGTTGTCTCAGCTAGCTGTAGAAAGAGTGTAGACCCATGGTATATGTGGTACACATGGTGGAGGCAGTAGTATTGCAAGACAGAGGAGGGACCATTATGGAAAAGGAAGACAGTTAAAGGGTTTGAACCTGAGTAAAATACTCCAAAATATCACTACCACCAACTTTCTTAACCATTCTTTCTTAATGGAAATAAAAACTTTCCTAGCAGATTATTCATCTCCCAAAGGACTAAAGTTCTGTACATACAGATTTTCTGAATAATTCAGATTCTTGAAGCCCTTAATCCTAAATTATTATGTAACTAAGGCTAATGTGCTTTTTAAATGATTCACAATATGTGCCATTATCCTTTTTTAAAATTTGTTTTTATTCATTGAATTTTGATAAAATATATATAACATACAATTTACTACTTTCACCATTCTTAGCCATATAGTTCAGTGGTGTTAGGTACACTCTCAATGTTGTACGACCCTTGCCACCATCCATCTCAAGAACTTTTTTCATCTTCCAAAACTGAAACTTGATACCCATTAAACTTATTAATCTCACATTTCCCTTTCCCCTTCGCCTGCAGCAATCACTATTCTATGTTCTGTCTCTGATTCTGATTGCTCTAGGAAACTCAAATGAGTGGAATCACAGAGTATTTGTCTTCTTGTGACTGGCTTCTTTTATTTAGCATAATGCCCTTACCAAAGATTCATCCATTTGGTAGCATGTCTCAGAATTTTCTTCCTTTTTATGGCTTAATAATCTTCCACTGTATCTGTATTCCACATTTTCTTCATCCATTCATTCACTGATGGGCAGACACTTGGGTTGGTCCACCTTTTGGCTATTGTGAATAATACTACTAAGAACACTGGTATACAAATATCTGTTTGAGTCCCTGCTTTCAGTTCCTTGGGGTATATGCTCAGAAGTGAAATTACTGAATCATAGTAATTCTATTTTTAACTTCTTGAGGAATTGCCATCATGTCTCCCATTGAAGCTGTGCCATTTTATACTCCCACCAGATGAGCACAAAGATTCTGATTTCTCTATATCCTTACCAATGCTTATTTTCTGGTTTTTGTTTTTGTTTTAATAATAACCATCCTAGAAGATGAAAGGGGGTATCTCATTGTGGTTTTGATACACATTTCTTTAATGATTAATGATGTTGAGCTTCTTTTCATGATATTTTGCCATTTGTATATCTTTGGAGAAATATCTATTCAAGCCCTTTGTCCATTTTAATTTGTCTGTTTTGTTGTTGTTGTTGTTGTTGAGTTGTAAGTGTTCTTTATATAGTCTGGATATTAACCCTTTATTAGATGTATGACTTGAAAACATTTTCTCCCATTCTGTGTGTTGTCTTTTCACTCTGTTGATAGTCTCCATTTTAAATTTTGAGATAGTCCAGTTTATTTTTCTTTTGTTGCCTGTGCTTTTGGTGTCATGTAGAAGAGATTATTACCAAATCTAATGTCATGAAGCCTTTCTTCTATTTTCTTTTCCAAAGAGTTTTATAGTCTTAGTTCTTAGATTTAGATCTCTGATCCTCTCTAGCCTTTGTAGGCATAATCTGATGAGCCTAGGAAGTTGGTATTAAATTTTGACTGACATTTCTGTTTATGGTTAAGTAAACATCCATCTTTTATGTTCTTAACTTAGAAAAAGGAAAACATTGTCTACACTTCTGTACTCATTATGACATTTGAGAATCCCAAAGATTTGCAAAAACTTAATATTACTAAATTCTCTAATTATCTCCCAAGGTGTCTCAGACTGTAATTTATTTATTTTTATTTTTTAAAAGATTTATTTATTCATGAAAGAGAGAGAGAGGGCACAGAGACACAGGCAGAGGGAGAAGCAGGCTCCATACAGGGAGCCTGACATGGGACTCGATCCTGGGTCTCCAGGATCATGCTCTGGGCTGAAGGCAGTGCTAAACCACTGAGCCACCCAGGCTGCCCTCAGACAGTAATTTAAGAGACTATTATGCTATACCAGAAAATCTGAACTCTGACATGATTTAATAGATGGACTTAAAAGCTTTTGAAAAGGCTGATTAGAGTGTTGTTTTCAGGTCATGATTCCTAAATATGTTTATGATAAATGTTAAGTGTGCTTAATGATCTTGATTTACCATTATAGTTTTAGTGCTCTATATGACATACAGTACGTATCTAAAATCTTTAGATCGTTGTCCATTTCTTTTGCCTTCCCCTTTCTAACTCTGGGTTTGTATTTATGATGCATTTAGGATACAAATATCCTCATCTGTACCATAGGTGTTTGTCACCACACCCAAGTGTCCCACATATGTTCTTTCTACAGTCACCAGCAAGGAAAGAAAAACATTTTCTTATAAAACAAAGTGCTTGTTGCACAGGTTAACACTGGAAGCCTCTGGTGAAGCCCCTTTATTTACATATCCCTCTCTAAGCACCTGGTAGCTGTTGCTACAGGAGTCCCTAGAAACTCCATAGGTAAGTAGATGAGTTATGAAAATGCTGACTTTTATGATACATTTAAGGTGCTGGAAAATACCAATTTGATCCAAACTAATTCAGGTTATTATTTGGCTAGAGTCAAACATTTGGAAAGGGTCACCAAATGGTTTTAGTATCCAAACCTTCTGGTAGGTCACCCAGAGCTAGAGTAACTTGTTGCTCCTTTGGCCTTTCCAATTTGATTCCCCAAGCTTGGCTGGAGCTGGGAGGGAATGAAGTATGAAACTTCCAGGAGGAACAGGAGACAGCATTCAATGGCAGAAGCGTTGCCTAGGCTGCCGCACCTCATCCAGCTTACCATCCCATGCCTTTCTGTCCCAACCTATACTATTATCATCCCATGTTAGGTAGGGTAGGCTAACGGAAAAACAGACTCAAAGTGCAACAGCTCAATATAAGAGAAGTTTTTTTTCGCTCTATTTCTCTCTTACAAGCCCAGATTCATCCTAAATGAAAATATGTTCTGTGTTCTAGAATATTTTCATGGGAACCTAGAGATCATTTATCATGGATATGAAATTAGTAGAAGCAAATGCTCTTGGCAATGGGCTTAAGTTATTTCTTTGTTGAGGGATATCAGACAAAGGTTTGAGTTTAGGCATAACAGCTCAAATCAGCCTATACATGAAAGAGGAGGAGGAGGGGCAGGATGGCGGAAGAGGAGGGTCCCCAAATCACCTGTCTCCACCAAATTACTTAGAAAACCTTCAAATTATCCTGAAAATCTATGAATTCGGCCTGAGAATTAAAGAGAGAACACCTGGAATGCTACAGTGAGAAGAGTTCGCGCTTCTCTCAAGGTAGGAAGACGGGGAAAAAGAAATAAAGACACAAAAGGCCTCCAAGGGGGAGGGGCCCAGGAGGAGCCGGGCCGAGGCCGGGGCGAGTGTCCCCAGGACAGGAGAGCCCCGTCCCGGAGGAGCAGGAGCTGCACCGACCTTCCCGGGCGGAAAGGGGCTCCAGGGAGGTGGAGCAGGACCCAGGAGGGCGGGGATGGCCTCGGGCTCCCGGGGACACTAACAGGCACCTGCGCCCCGGGAGAGTGCGCCGAGCTCCCTAAGGGCTGCAGCGCACACGGCGGGACCCGGAGCGGCTATGGGGGCTCGGGGGCGGCTCCGCGGAGGGGGCTGCGGGGCGGGAGCAGCTCGGGGGGCTCGGGGGCGGCTCCGCGGAGGGGGCTGCGGGGCGGGAGCAGCTTGGGGGGGGCTCGGGGGCGGCTCCGCGGAGGGGGCTGCAGGGCCGGAGCACGAATCCACCAGCGCAGGCCCCGAGCACAGGGCGCCGGGACACAGCCCAGGATCCGGCCTACCCCCGGGACAGGCAGAGGCCGGGAGGGCCCAGGACAGCGAGGACGCTCCTGCCCCGAGCTGAGCAGATCAGCGGCCCCACCCGGAGCCTCCAGGCCCTGCAGACCGAGAGCTCTGGAGCTACTGCGGGGGCTGACTCCAGGGCTCCAGAGCTGGCCCCGCCACTGGGGCTGTTCCTCCTGGGGCCTCACGGGGTAAACAACCCCACTGAGCCCTGCACCAGGCAGGGGCACAGCAGCTCCCCCAAGTGCTCACACCTGAGAATCAGCACAGCAGGCCCCTCCCCCAGAAGACCAGCTAGACGGACAAGTTCCAGGGGAAGCCAAGGGACTTAAAGTACACAGAATCAGAGGATACTCCCCTGTGGGTTTTTTGTTTTTTTGTTTTGTTTTGTTTTGCTTTGCTTTTTGATTTGTTTGCTTCCCCCACCCCTTTTTTCCCGTTCTTTTTCTTTCTCTTTTTCTTTTTTTCTAACTTTTTTTTTCTCTTTCTCTTTTCTTTCCTTCTTTCTCTCCTCTCTTTTTCTCCTTTTCCCAATACAACTTGCTTTTGGCCACTCTGCACTGAGCAAAATGACTAGAAGGAAAACCTCACCTCAAAAGAAAGAATCAGAAACAGTCCTCTCTCCCACAGAGTTACAAAATCTGGATTACAATTCAATGTCAGAAAGCCAATTCAGAAGCACTATTATACAGCTACTGGTGGCTCTAGAAAAAAGTATAAAGGACTCAAGAGACTTCATGACTGCAGAATTTAGAGCTAATCAGGCAGAAATTAAAAATCAATTGAATGAGATGCAATCCAAACTGGAAGTCCTAACGACGAGGGTTAACAAGGTTGAAGAACGAGTGAGTGACATAGAAGACAAGTTGATGGCAAAGAGGGAAACTGAGGAAAAAGAGACAAACAATTAAAAGACCATGAAGATAGATTAAGGGAAATAAACGACAGCCTGAGGAAGAAAAACCTACGTTTAATTGGTGTTCCCGAGGGCGCCGAAGGGGACAGAGGGCCAGAATATGTATTTGAACAAATTCTAGCTGAAAACTTTCCTAACCTGGGAAGGGAAACAGGCATTCAGATCCAGGAAATAGAGAGATCACCCCCCCCCCCCCACAATCAATAAAAGCCGTTCAACACCTCGACATTTAATAGTGAAGCTTGCAAATTCCAAAGATAAAGAGAAGATCCTTAAAGCAGCAAGAGACAAGAAATCCCTGACTTTTATGGGGAGGGGTATTAGGGTAACAGCAGACCTCTCCACAAAGACCTGGCAGGCCAGAAAGGGCTGGCAGGATATATCCAGGGTCCTAAATGAGAAGAACATGCAACCAAGAATACTTTATCCAGCAAGGCTCTCATTCAAAATAGAAGGAGAGATAAAGAGCTTCCAAGACAGGCAGGAACTGAAAGAATATGTGACCTCCAAACCAGCTCTGCAAGAAATTTTAAGGGGGACTCTTAAAATTCCCCTTTAAGAAGAAGTTCAGTGGAACATCCACAAAAACAAGGACTGAATAGATATCATGATGACACTAAACTCATATCTCTCAATAGTAACTCTGAATGTGAACGGGCTTAATGACCCCATCAAAAGGCGCAGGGTTTCAGACTGGATAAAAAAGCAGGACCCATCTATTTGCTGTCTACAAGAGACTCATTTGAGACAGAAGGACACCTACAGCCTGAAAATAAAAGGTTGGAGAACCATTTACCATTCGAATGGTCCTCAAAAGAAAGCAGGGGTAGCCATCCTTATATCAGATAAACTAAAATTTACCCCGAAGACTGTAGTGAGAGATGAAGAGGGACACTATATCATACTTTAAAGGATCTATTCAACAAGAGGACTTAACAATCCTTCAATATGTATGCCCCGAATGTGGGAGCTGCCAAATATATAAATCAATTATAACCAAAGTGAAGAAATACTTAGATAATAATACACTTATAGTTGGTGACTTCAATCTAGCTCTTCCTACCCTCGATAGGTCTTCTAAGCACAACATCTCCAAAGAAACGAGAGCTTTAAATGATACACTGGACCAGATGGATTTCACAGATATCTACAGAACTTTACATCCAAACTCAACTGAATACACATTCTTCTCAAGTGCACATGGAACTTTCTCCAGAATAGACCACATACTGGGTCACAAATCGGGTCTGAACCGATACCAAAAGATTGGGATCGTCCCCTGCATATTCTCAGACCATAATGCCTTGAAATTAGAACTAAATCACAACAAGAAGTTTGGAAGGACCTCAAACACGTGGAGGTTAAGGACCATCCTGCTAAAAGATGAAAGGGTCAACCAGGAAATTACGGAAGAATTAAAAAGATTCATGGAAACTACTGAGAATGAAGATACAACCGTTCAAAATCTTTGGGATGCAGCAAAAGCAGTCCTAAGGGGGAAATACATCGCAATACAAGCATCCATTCAAAAACTGGAAAGAACTCAAATACAAAAGCTAACATGAAAGAGGAAGCTTTATTTAAGATTCCTTTTACCATTTTCCAGTTTTTTCATTATATTTATATCCATAAATTCATTTGTATAAGCTCTCACTATAGGAATGAAAATATTTAAGTTTTTCAGCTTAAATAGTTCATTAGGATTTTAGCCTGCAACATTTTCACAGACAACTCATTAGTTCTGATGATTTCACACTGTTCTGTACAGCTGTGTCATGACAATGTGGGTGCAGTGAAATATTAGGGTTAAGCTGGGCCATCCATTATGAATTCCTGTTTCAGCTGCTTATTGATGCCATCCCTAAAATAAATGAATAAACCTCTGACATTCCATTGTTTGATAACATACTCAAAATTATTCTTTAAAGAAAGTAAAAATGCTGCTCAGTTCTGCTCAGTTACAATTATTTTTCCCCTAAGAATGGTGAATTGGTGGAAAAGAGTTCAGTGTGGTACATGTAGACTTCTAGAGAACACTCACTCATCTTTCCTATGAATTCAGATTAATCAAATAGCCTGAAATACAGGTCAGTTAGGTCTGCTTAAGGCTTCCTTTTAGATTTTGACAAAATTGTCCTAATTCCAAAACAGTGAGAATAGAGTCAACAGGAGAGTAAAAAAGAGTTAGTGGCTGATCACTTTGCATCTTCACAGGGTATGGAAAGCTCTCTGAAGAGCCCAGTAACAGACAAGATTAAGATGAAGGCTATAAAAATATTTAGAGATGGGACTAATATTCGAAAGATTCAGATTAAAAGCATAACTTTGAAATTAAAAGAAACTTTAAAATTTCTACTTTGGTTTCTTATCAGGATATAGGAAACCATGAAAAAAAAAAAAAAGGATATAGGAAAACATGATCTCCTTGAAACTAGAGCAAATTGGTCACAAGGAACCATCCGGATGAGATGAAATGATGGGTACCTAAACTGCCCTCTAAGACAAGTGGAAGTTGGAAGCACCAGATCCAGGCAAGGATTCCAGGTCACATTTCGAGGGGAGGTGAGATTAATCTACCAGCTACAGGGCATGAGGAAGCAGAGATCCAACAAGAGCTCAGCAATTCTGCCCAAAGAAGGTAGCCTGGTTAGGCTGGGGAGAAAGGCAGATTCCAGGACTCTGGGATCAGGAGAACCCCTGAGGGAGATCTGTGCTGAACTCCCTCAGGCACTTGAGTGAAGTCCCTGTGACCTCAGTCCTGGGCTGTAAGAAGCCTGCAAGCCTCTGAGCTGCTTCAGACAAGGACTGCAATGACAAGGACAGAATAAATGGGATTTGAAAGTTGTAACCACAGAATTAACTAATTCCATTTTAGACACAGCAAAAAGCCAAGTCTGGCTCTGCCATTAACCAGCTATGGCTTTTTGAGAAATTGACTTATTTTTTCTGATCCTTAGTTTCCTCATTTATAAAATGGGGCTCAGAATTTAGTGGAAGCCCTCATGTCTGACACAATTAGGGCCAGTACGTGGTTGGTTAATTAAAAACAAACAAAACAAAAAAACAAAAAAACAAAAAACAAACAAAAAACCTCAGCTCAAGAGTGGAGTTTTAAGGAGGAATAGGTATTTACCTGCAATATTTTTTAAAACACAGAAAAGTGCATTTATTACCCAATATTTTGGTGCAGGATTAAGGCATTTTTCTGATTAAAGTTAGAGTCCTTCCTTTCTTGCAAAAGCAACATATATGATGAATTGTCAACTATCTTGTATCTTTGTTTTTAAATGGACTGAAATCTTACAGTTTAGTTTAAGTGCACAATCATTCCAGATCCTTATTCCCACTCACATTATCTCCACTCTATTTATTTTTTAGTTTTTTACAGTTGTCTGGCCTGTGACAAATCTAATTACAATTTTTGTTTTGTTTTGTTTTAGTTGGCTTGCCTTTAAACTGAGTCGTTTTAGATTACTCAACTTAGTTTTCATAGAAACAGCAGCTTTCTTTCATTTTCACTCTTTTTCATTGATATGTTAACTATTTCATTAGATTACCTAATTATAGTTGTAACTGGTTTGTAAACTGATGCAACTGGTGTTTGGCAAGCAAACAACTCACACGGTGAGAGCAGAAGCCAGTGAGCATACAGAACAGCCTCCCAGCTGGCTACAGACATTCGTTGGCATATGGAGAGAAGGAAGAACATCAGTCATTTCAGTGTCTGGTAAGTGAAGATATGTTAAGAGTGCTTCTAATGAACTTCATAAAATTATCATGGGGATTACAGGAAAAGTTGATGTTGAAGGCTTGTCAAATGGCTATACTCACTAGAAGCTGGTTTCCTTCTTTTCCTTCAAAAGCCTCCAGAGCACAGTGCCTTGAAGAATGACAATCCCTCTGCAAGCAAGTCAACTCAGTAATTAGATGCTTCAAATAATTAATAATAATAATAGTAATAATAATAATAAATAATTAGATACTCAAGACTGTAATATAAAATTTCAATTCCTTTCTGCCTCCTACTCCATTGTTTTAAGCGCATCAGTCTCTCTCAAAGTTATGGATGGTCTTCTTTCCCCATGCTCCAGGGCCATCTTATTCAAGCTTGATATCCATGGCTTTGGCAAGGCACAACTTTCTGTTCAGGCTGAACTGGTGAAGCACTAATGTCAGGCTTCCAGAACAAATAACTGGGAAGGTTGCTCTTTAAAGTTTAATGGTATTTGGAGTTCCACATGATTCTAATCTAGGCCTATGGGGTATTTATAGGGTGCTTTTGATGTTCTATCATGTTTGACAATACAGTTTTCAAAAAATCAAATAGGATAAAGTATCCACCCATGAGTTGGGTATCAAAGATTATATTGGGGAGAAGTTGTGCACTCTGTTTGCCAATTATTTTGCTTTAGAAGGCAGCTTCCATGTTGGTAGAACAAAAGAAAGCCAATGTAAGGTAGGCAGTGTGCTTCCTATTTCTGAGGAGTCTAATTTTTCATTCTTTGGCTCAGCAGGGTAGGGGCTACACATACTCCTAAATGCCCCTTCCATTTTTCCAAGGAAACTTCTCCAATATGTTTATGTCTGGACAAAGGGAAAGAAATATTAAGAGCCACATACAACTGCCTATCATTTGTCTAGGTACTTAGAAAAGATAAAGTTTTGTTCTACCACTCAAGTGAATCATATTAGAGAACTTGGTATGGCTTAGTCAGAAAACTCTATTTCTCAGCATATTTTCCTGGTCACATATTGAGGGCTATTGCTTCTCTGGTTCTTTGCACAGATTTGGTTGCTCTGCAAAAGGCCTAAAACTTTGTGTGAGCTCCTTCTGATGGCCCACCTCAGCCATAGAGAGATTCATTACACAGAAGAAAGGAGCAGCCAGTGAGTACCTGTTTTTCCTCTTCTAGGCCATTAAAGGAGACTAGTAACCAACCCAAAGTCAGCATCTTTTCCCTTGAATGAGAAAGAAACTATCCCACCCATAGTCTCTGAGATGTGATTCAGCATGAATAAAGAGTAAAAGAGTTTCTTACAAATATGTCACTTCCATAAGGTGTCAGCAAGAGTTTGATATATTGCTCTCTGGGCATAAGCAAGCCCTCACTGTAGAAGACTTCACAGACTTTTCCGGAAAAAGCATTTAAATGGCTGAGTGGGGAAAGAAGAGAAGAGAAAGAAGAAGAAGAGAAAGAAGAGAAGAGAAGAGAAGAGAAGAGAAGAGAAGAGAAGAGAAGAGAAGAGAAGAGAAGAGAAAAGAAAAGAAAAGGAAAGAAAAGAGTGTATTTAGGCCTCAGGTACAAACTTCATTTTTGACATCATTTTGCATATATCTGGTTGGGGTCAAGTTTAGAACTTGGGAGTATGAGGTCATGCATTCAACCCCACGGCTTCTCTCCATGGTTTTGACTGTGAGCTCACAAAATGAAGCTGTGGGTCACTGGATGGAATCCCTATAGTAGCACTTTGCAAAATTTGTGGTATTTAAAATACATAGCAAAAACATGTGATAATTTTGTGAAGAATGGCTTCTGAGTAAGAAAATAGGATCTTCTGAGTAATCCTTAACTTCAACAGGAGAAACCCATTATTTCTTGACTCAAGTTCATCTTCTTTAGATGATGCTACTTAGTTTTGGGGAGCTAGATCACCTTAATCTAAAGAAGACCCTTTTAATAATGAAACCAAGAAATTAAGGATTGCTCAAAAAGAAATAAAAAATTTAAAGATCCAGGAGAAACTACTATGGTCTCAGCTTTACATGGCTTAATTATCTTCTCTCCAGACTTGTCCAGCAAAAGGCTACTTTTGAGTCTCAAAGCACCTCAGGCATTTATGGATATGCTCTGTTCCCTGAAACTCGTGTAACAACAGACATATAGAAACAAATCTGATGACCTCAAAATGGTCTGGGTTTAAAAATTGGTCAGCTATTCATTGTAGTAAATTCACTTTTGTTCTCTTTTACCTGCAGTTAGTAAAAAAATTTATTGTGGTAATAATGGCACATGTTCTATCCTGCATGTCCACAATATTGAATTAGAAAACTTGATTGAATTAGAAAAGTGAAGAATTGTGATGTTTTGGATCATAAAAACTGCCAGATAACTGCAATTGTAACATTTTGGAGAGGAATTGGCAGAAAGGAACTTTATACTGCAGATCTCCCCATGTGAACTCTGAGTTATGCAGAAAATCTCCCAACCCATTTTTAACAAAACCTATAGCCAATCTGAAACATGTCTAATTTTGGATAACTTAAAACTACTAGATGGTTAATACTTCTGTTCTCAACCTGCTATCCTAAAATAAGGGTTCCTTTATTTCAAAAGATTATTTTTAAATTAGTTCTTGGCACTCTGAGATTTGCCATTTTTGAGTTTGTAGTTTGAAGTAACTGCTACTTCTTTTTACAAACTTTTCCTGCAATGAAATAAAATGTACCCAGGGGGCAGTTGGGACTCCTCTCCTCTTCCAACCAGAAAAGTTGATGATATAGATAGCTTTATTGTTTAATTATATGTTAAATATTGAAGCCTTTTTGGCATCTTTAGTATTAAATTATTATATAAACCTTAAACATAGAGGAACTAGACCTTCTGTAACTGCAGGTTGGAATATGATGTCCTTTATTCTGTCTGGTATTCATTATGAATTTATTATTTTCAAATATGGTATTATTATTTATAAGTGTATTAGAATAAAGCTGGATGTTTTGATAAACTCTCACTTTGTCTTTTCAGCTGGTGTCTTCCTGTAGCATGTGAGATGTATATGCAATGAACAGAATTCTCTCTGTAATACATGGTTAAATTGGTGGGATTCTTGGGTGGCTCAGTGGTTGAGCATCTGCCTTCAGCTCAGGAGTGATCCTGGGGTCCTGGGATCGAGACCTGCATTGGGCTTTCCTTGAGGATCCTGCTTCTTCCTCTGCCTATGTCTCTGCTTCTCTCTGTGTGTGTCTCATAAATAAATAAAATCTTTAAAAAAAACACACGATTAAATTGGGAACATGATCCATGTTCTTTCTCAATCCTTTCCAGATGCACTCAGTTAACCCCGTTATTTTGCAAACCATGAGTGGGGCTCATCGTTTGCCAAATTCCTCTAAAATTAAGTGTTCTTGGACGTTGGTTAATTACTTGGATGAAGGTGGCAGAAGCAAGTTCTGCAGTGGCCTCTGAGATGCATGGAGACATGAGACAGGCAGTTGGCAGTCAGTTGGAGTCAGTAGGAAACATGGGAAATTACGATTTAGGTGTTCATGAAATACATCTGGGAAATAAAGGCTGATAAGTTCTGCAGTAGGTTATATCAATAACAATCTGAACACCCTTGCTTCGGTGGTTTTGTCAATAATTTCAAGGTATAATTTTATAACTGTTTCTTTTTATTTCATAATACATTTTTCCCCAGTAAACCTTTTTGACAGCAACAAGCTAAAAGAAAAATGAAAGTGCATGTTTAGTTAAAATTAAGTACTGATTTTCTATGTCCCAAGAAAGTAATAATAACTATGTGACTTGCAGAAAATATTTATGAACATTTACCATCCATTATAGGTATCATAATGATACCACTAATGACAAGAGAATCAGAAGATACAAATTTGCTATAGAAGCAGCTATGTATATCAAAAATTGGTACTTATTAAAGAAATGTCCAAGGATGATAATTTAATATGGATAGTAGCAAGAAGTGTGTTTAATTTTTATTACATGATTATTCATTTAGATCAAATGATTGTTCATCTAAATTTATTTTACTTATTTTAGACTCTGGTTTCCTATGCATGAATGAGAAATGAAAGACAGCTGTTTAGTAAGTTGAGCCTGTTATTAGAGGAATTTGGCAAACAATGAAAGATATGAATTTTATATCAGTGTCATCAAATGATTCAAATAGAAAAATCCATCACATTAATTCCAATCATAGCATAATATTTTCAATTTATGCAATCAAAATAAAGCTTCAAATGTTCATTAAAAAGAAGATAAAATACCTACAGTTATTGTAAATTTTATTATAAATTTAGTTAAAACTTATGACATCAAAGATAGAATTATTTGAATATAAATTTTGGTGAAGTGCAGTGTCATGATATAAAGAAAAACAAAGCAGACTAAATTAAGAAACTGATTGGGTTCAATCATATGTGGAATTGGTTCTCATGCACACAATTCAGATGGAAGTACAATTTTTGATAGTCTACCAATTGATGTCAAGTCAAGACTTGTCACAATTTACAAATATTTTTATGAAGAAGCTAATGCTGAAATTAGAAGAAACACTTTAACATGATAGTACATGCTTTTTCTCTTTATGGCCCATCATCTAGTTCAATTGTAAAAATACTGACTTTGAAGATCTACTTTATCAACTTCTTATAACCTCAGAGTGCCATAAAAAAAATGAAGTTTTATTTTGTAAATGAGTTTACCAAATTTTGATTGTGTTTTGTTCAAAATCACTTGGAAACTTTTGATCATAGTATTCAACATACAGAAGAGGGCAAAATGTAGTCTTTCAAGACTTTTAGTTAATTGTAATTGTTGAAAACATAGATCATAAACAAGAGAAAAGCTAAAATTATTACCATAGTAGCAGGGGAAGAACTTCATAAATCAAATCATAAAAGATCAAAAAGTTAAAAGTTTTGACTTGCAATGCAAACAATTTCAAATTAAACAATGGCCATTTTGAATTTCTTGACTTATGGGAAGAATTTTTTGTTGGCATTCCTATTTTTTAATTGGATAAATTTATATTCTAGGCCACAATGGAACGAAATTGGAGATGTGTATGGTTTTGTAGCATTTATGTCTCACAAAACATTCAAAAGAATAAAATTTTGTTTTATGAAAATATTTATCAAAGAAAAGCCTTTGGGATGGGACGAAAAGATACAATGTGTGAAAATACTTGGGCGACACTGTTTACATGCTTCAAGATTAAAAAAAAAATTGAGAATATCTTCTAACAGTAGAATTTGCTCTGAGCTTTTCAGATGCCTCAACATTTGTGGCTCTCTTATTTTCTCAGTTAAATTCCAATATTTAAGACAGAAGATAATCTAATACAGGAGTGCAAGTTTGATGTCCATAGAATTCTCATTTCCTTGTTGGTCCTCTATTTTTCCCTGAAATATATTTGAGTTTTCTCTTTGTCTTTGATATTCTTAAACTTTACCATAATGTGTCCACATGTTGTTTTTCCTGGCTGGCATCTCTAAGCCTCTTTCAGCCTGACGTTTTTCATCTTCCTTCGACTCCAGGAAATTTACTTTCATTTTTTGTTGGATATTTCCTGAACTTTTTAATTTTTTCTTTCCTTTAAAGAATTCTATCTCCTGGATATTGACATTTTTATTTCTATATTCTGCATCCCCTAGCTTTCCCTTCATATTTTATCTCTTTATCATTTCCTGGTGATCTCTGGGATAGTACTGTACCTGCTGATTGAAATATTCTTTTCTTTTGTGGAATTTATGTGACTACTGAACTCGTCTATTGTATTTTTTATATCAACTGTTTATTTTGCTCATGTTTAGTGTTTTCTCTCAACTTTTTAATATTTTCTGTGGCTATAAAGGTGAATAATATATACTACTCTTCTTTTTTTAAGATTTACTTATTTATTTGAGACAGAGAGAGAGAGAGCAGGTGCCCGAAATATACTACTTTTCTAAAGGATTGCATACTTAAAGCCGGTTTTCAAGAAATTCATAGGTTTGATTTAGTACTTTAATCACGAATCTTTAATTCACTTTGTTTTCTCTATTATTCTTCTAATATTTCAGGCTTGAGTGAAACCCTTCTTTTACCAGATGCGGTGGTTTGAATAATGTACCCTCAAAAGATACATTCAAGTGTTAGCCCCCAGTCCCTGTGAATGTGGCCTCGTTTGGAAATGGAGTCTTTACAAATGTGTTTGAGGAGGGCATCCCAAGAATGTGACTTCCAGTTGGTCTGTGAACCTGGAATCTTGCAATCAGAGGCTCTTTACCCTGTCCCCTGTCCTTGGAATGTACATTCTGCTGGACCTTCCCACTGCCGGAAGCCTATCAGGGACACAGCCTCGAGATTGTAATGTGGCATTGAGATCATGTGGACAGTTTATGTTAGAAACTTTCAAGGTTTGGAGGGTGGATGCAGAGATTTCATTTTGCAGCTGCCAAAGGCAAGTTTTTTTTTTTTTTTTAAGATTTTATTTATTTATTCATGAGACACACACACACACACACACACACACACACACACACAGAGGCAGAAACACAGGCAGAGGGAGAAGCAGGCTCCATGCAGGGAGCCCGATACGGGACTCGATCCCGGGTCCCCAGGATCATGCCCTGGGCCGAAGGTGGCACCAAACCACTGAGCCACCTGGGCTGCCCCTCAAGGCAAGTTTTGTATATAAGTTTATAAGTTCCCTTGCTTATTAAACACATCACTGACCAGTCTGGAGAGGTCTGCCTTTTTCTTTGGTCTCTCTCTCTCTCTCTCTCTGACCTTGGGATCTGGACCTGACTTCAGATTATGCCTGAAAAGCTTCTGAGGAGGTTTTGACCCAACAAGATGTAATCAAGTGAAGCTCATCCTGGATTAGAATGGGGCCTAAGATTGAGGACTGATAGTTTATAAGAGAAAAGGGAGAGGGGTTTAGATGCAGAAACACAGAAAAGACACAAGGGAAGAAGGCCATGTGGAGGTGGAGGCAGAGATTGAAACGAGGCACCTATAAACCAGGGATTGCCAGAAGGCACCAGAAACTAGATAGAAGGAGGAAGCATTCTTCCTTAAACACTTCAGTGGCAATACGATCCAACCACTGCCTTAGTTTTGACTTCTAGCCCCCAGAACTCTGAAGGAATAAATTTTTGTTGTGTTGAGCCACCCTTTTGTGGTAAGTTGTTGTGGCAGCCCTAGAAAACTGATACATTATGAAAGGCATTTTTAAGATTTTATTTTTAAGTAATCTCTACACCCAATGTGAGGCTTGAGCTTACAACCCCAAGATCAAGAGTTGCATACTCTACTAGACTGAGACAGCCAGGCGCCCCTGGAAAGCATTTTTTAATAGTCTGAAGCCCTCCTAAGCCATACACAGTGCATGAATTTCAGTAACTTTGCAGATAGTACTCCCTCAGACTTTGTTCCTTTCTCTGTGGAGACAAACTTCACGACCTGCTTAAATCTAACCAAAGTATAGGCTTTGGTTTGCATTAACGTTCTCTTCACACGCCGCATTTCTGCCAGATTAATGCTTATTTTGGTTTTGTTTTTCAGCGTCCTCTGGCTTTCAGAGTGTTGCTGACACTATATCTAAAGGGAGAGGTAGAAACTTGTAAGCTCTTTAGGTAGAATGTGGGCAGTAGGAGGAACTGGCCCAAGCATTAGTTCCTGTGGATGCCCTTAGCATTCAGCTCAGTGCCCATTCTGTACCGCGTGTTAAAGACCCATTGTTTGAATGGAATCAAAGTCAGTAGGGAGTTTTTATACTCATGAGAATCTAAAACTAGATGAGTGTCATTTTATAAATACCCAGGGATGATTTTAGACTTTCAAACTTAACTATGCAATAAGAATTAGTGTTCTTGAGGCACCTGGGTGGCTCAGTCAGTTAAGCATCAGCCTTCAGCTCAGGTCATCTCCAAGTCCTAGGATTGAGCCCCAAGTCAGGCTCCCTGCTTGGTGGGGAGTCTGCTTCTCCCTTTTCCTCTGCCCCTCCCCCATGCATGTGTGTGTGCTCTCTCTCTCAAATGAATAAATAAAATCTCAAAAAAAAAAAAAAGAATTTGTGTTCTTCTAAATGTGTACCACATAGCCACTTCACTGTCTAAAAAAAGGATTTCACAATTTACTACAATTTTTACACATATTACTTGCTCTTCTAAATAACCATGGATTATTCTATTATTACTTACCCCTATCTATGTGTGGAAACAAAGACTCAGCAAGATTTAAATACACAACCAGTCACAGAACCAAAATTCAAGGCCCTGTCCAGTAGAGGATTTCAACAAAACTTTAAGAACTGTGAAAGACTGAAAATGTCATCATCAGCCCTCTGCCACATTTCTGGTATGTATCATGTACCCTGGTTAATGTAGAGAATATTTTGTTTTTCAGTCTCAAAGCTTATCCTTTTCATTTAGTACTATGGAGAAGAGTATACCAACCGTGGACTAACGGTGAGAACTCAAAGTGGGTCATGAGATGTAGCATGTTTTGCAGAAAATGGAAAGTAATCTGCTCAAATTTCTTTGGCATGGCAGCCAAAATGAGACAATCACTTTGGCAGTGATGGATGAGAAAGATTTAAAAGATGTCTTCTTTTAGCGACATTCTTAATAATGTAGATGAGCTGCTGATGTAACTTTAAAGAAATTCAAGAGATAGGAAACCGTAGTGGGAAGAAATATGGGCTCAGCTCTTATCTTGAAAAATGTTCTCTGTTGTGATAAATGCCCACGCCACCATCTCATTGACAACACCAGTTACACATTAGACCCCAACTGTTTGAACTTCTTAAGATTATGGCATCGTTTTGAAATATTTGGTAATATTCTAGGAAAATTCAGTTGAAAAATGGCTTTCCATTTGAATTTTATATAGTTAAAAATACTTTCATACTTGCAAGTTTTAAATTTTTCTGTTCCAAATAAATTTTCTGCTAAAATCCACACCCACAACCTTGCTATTATTGCCTTTCTTAGTGATGATGAGATCAGTAATAAGGAAACTAACAAGATGGCACCAGTACAACATTAAATGATGCAATGAAAATGTGCATGATACATGAACCAAAGAGACAGGGATCTAACCATATTTTACTTGCCTTGAATCTAACCAACCTTGTATTCTATAGCCCACTGTATTATTTTGCATTTCTGTCCATTCTACACAAGTTTTCACATCATTGCATTTTTACTGTGTGCCTTAGAGAATAATTTTAAATGGGATTGAATTTGCTAAGCCCTACTGTCACTTTTCCTGAAAAACGTATATATTTGGAACTATGAAAGTTCAACTGAACCCTTGCTTTTACGGCACATTGTCAGTCATATACTTGTATTATGTCGAGATCTTGACCAGGATTGCTATTTCAGGATTATATTGTACTGAAAAAGAAGAATAAAATCAAATATGTAGAATTTTAAAAATATGTATATTAGAGTGAGGACTTCATCCTGGTCCTGTTTTGTGTTGAGAAAAAATCAAGTTGTTATGCTAGACTATCAAATACATTAATTTGCTGCTTATGTGAAGTTTGAAAAGGAAGAAAATGTAGCAGAAAAGACTTGTGTGAAAAGATGTTGTTAGATATGGTATATGCATTTGAGAAATTCAAGAAATTTATAAAACTAAACATTTATTTTTAATTAACATCATTTGACAAATGGCATTATTTTGATGCAAAAAGGACTTAATATTTCTTTTCCATTTAACAAAGGTTATACAGTGACAAGTCTTATCTGATGACAAGTTTAATATTATTTTTTTAAGATTTTATTTATTTATTTATTTATTTATTTATTTATTATTTATTTATTTGAGAGAGAGAGCAGGGAAGCCAACACTAAGGCTCCAGCCCAGGACCCTGAGATCATGACCTGAGCTGAAATCAGACACTACCAATTGAGCCCCATTATTCCTTGTTTAATTTTATTTATATACAGTGCCCTGAAAACTAGGAAGATGGAATAATTTTTCACAGCTATCCCTACCTGAATTCCTTGCAAATCACTAAGAAAAAAGCAATTTAAAACATTCTCTCATCTTTTTTAAAAAAAATTTTTTTTATTTTTTTTTATTTATGGTAGTCACACAGAGAGAGAGAGAGAGAGAGGCAGAGACACAGGCAGAGGGAGAAGCAGGCTCCATGCACCGGGAGCCCGACGTGGGATTCGATCCCGGGTCTCCAGGATCGCGCCCTGAGCCAAAGGCAGGCGCCAAACCGCTGCGCCACCCAGGGATCCCTCTCTCATCTTTTAATGGTTAAATATGCAAGTATCTTAAGCTGGTAATAAAAAAAAATCTACTTGAGTTGATTTAGTAAATATATATTTATGAAATAAATGTGTTCTTGATGTGGGTAAACAAATAATATGCTGTGTCTCAAGAAATATTAGAAGTATCTGTTCATTGAATAATAGCCACATACTGTTTTAGATGTTCAAAGGGAAATTTTAATGAAGCTTTCTTTTAATAAATATCACTTTATTTTTACAGATAAAATTTACATAACTAATGTATGTTTTATAAAGTATTAAAGACTATAATTCTGTCCACTGTTACTTAGTGGAAAACATACTGTATAAATTTCTATTCTCCTCAATCATATTCTCTAACTATCCCCAGAATTTCTTCCATCCTGAGCCTTGGAGAGAGGGTCTGGATTCTGGGTGTTGCTGCATTACACACTCCCTATTTGCAGAATGACAGAGGAAAAGTGAGCCATGATCTCTGCAAGCAACATGAGAGGTCTGGAAAGAACTCACTCCTGGACAGTTCATGTCCTTATTAGAATTGTATAAAAGAGAAAATGAGTCAAAGGTGAACATCAGATTCTGTAAAAGATATTCTCCCCTTGGTATCAGATGCAGCATTTCATTTCCAGGATACGCAACACAGTATAGTGTTTAAGAGCATGAACTTTGGGATCAGATAGCTCAAAGTGCATGTCCAACACTGACAGCTGTTGGACTTTGCGTAATCTGCTTAACCTTCCTTTAGCCTTCATTTCCTGACCTGTACTAGAGCCCTGGAATAATAACTACCTCCTAGAGTTGTTCTGAGAGTAAGTACTACATGACATTGCTAAAATTCTGGCACCCCCTAGCAAGAACTGAGTAAGAGTACTGGATTGCTGTTGCTTTGTTATCATTATTTTCCACAGAAGAATATAGGCGAAACCATAGGAAAACACAGGAGAAAACAGACTCCTTACCCTTCTAGGACTAGAAAACTGTGATCACTGGCAGAGAAGAGCAGTTTAATATTTGTTATGAATCACAGTACTCAAAGTACTATCAAGTTACTTTACTCTTAGTAAAGCCCCTTGCTATTCAAATATATGCTATTTATGTAATTCATACTGCATGGTATAAAAGACAGTACTGGAGCAATAAAAATAAGTCTAGAGGCTAGCCAACCTAACTGAAATATACAGTTTGAAAATTTTCCACATCATTCAAAGTAACATATCTCAGAATGAGCAATATTCAGACGCATGGAGGTGGTTATTGGCTTCTGAACAACAAATGTCTTAAACTTGTTTCTGTAGGTTTCTATAAAGTGAATTATCTCAAAGGGACACCTTTACCACTTAGGAGGTCTTCCTCTATTCTAAATTTTCTTTTTTTTTTATTCTAAATTTTCAACGTATCTGATTTATTTTAGATTAGCAGATGCAGTGCATCATTTATTTTAGTTTTTTTATTGCATTTTAAAGAACCAGACTAGTTGGGAAAATATTGGAAAGAATCCGTTAAAAATAATTTAGGTATTCATAAAACCTAACCATTCAATATTCATATTCTATTATGATTTGAGCATCTCTACATGAGGTCATTTTAGCTAATGATTTTATGTCCCAAGTTTCATCATCTCTACCCTGGTAGGATGATAAAAATGTCAAAGAAAAACTATAAAACTTTTGAGGAACAGGGGGATTTAGGGTAAAGTATCTTTATTAAATTGTGATTTTAAAAAGTATGGCTCAGGCAAAAATAGATTTGCTCTTGCTGTTCAGCAATTTCAATTTCATTTTTAACAAAATAAAAATATTGAAAAGTACTATACATGGTATTATATTTTTGTATTATGTGCACTGTCTTAATGCATTACTATTAGATGATTTATATTTCTTAGGAAAACTATCTGATTTTGCCTAATATTCATTAACGTAATTGATTTAATATCAAATATCTGCATTTTTTTCTTGTGTGTTTTCCAAAATTATTCTCACAGAAATAATCTTCAGAACTGCTATTGTTCTATCCATCACAAGATCATATGATGAGGAATGAAAGTTAGAAGCATTCGTCTTTGAGATTAAGCCCTTTTGCTTAATAAGAAGGGTTTTGCATACTTAGGAATGTTGCTGAAAACCCAACACAGGATTTGAAGTGTGTCTGATAGTCTGTACCTGGTCTTTATGGTAAAGCCTATCAGATTGATAAATTTTTTCTTAACTTATATCATTGTCCATAGCAGTGGTTGCCAAAATCATAAATTCTGTGAATGAAAATAAATGACTTTTAAAGTATATAAGTAAGCAGCTATATGTTCATTTTTGATGAGAACTTTACAGTTGGCACAGAATTGTCTAACAATGATAACACTTGTAGAAATATTCACGTGAATGCATATATGAATTCATAAATATATATGAATTTTGCTTGTTTTTATACTGAAATACTATACATGATGATTTTTGGTTTTGTGCTCTGTATTCTAGATCAGATCAGTAGTATTCACATTTTTTGAAAATACACTCCATCAACAAAATTTTTTAAAGCAAATACTGTTTCCCTTCACATTTATTTTGTAAATTATCTGTACTACCATACTAATATGTGCACTATCAAGTATACAGAAGAATAAAAACTTAAAGTTTATTTCAATTTATTAACATCTCAGAAAACTCACTTTTTGCTCTGTGTGATTTGAAAATTTAGAAAAATCTCAGTTTTATACTTAAAATATTTCAAAGGTCTAGGTTTCAACTCAAGTTATTTTGATACTTGCCTTCAATGGGTTTTATATTGTATATTGTTAGTGATCTATTTTTATTCTCTCTTCCTTCATATCTTCCTTAGGTGCTCTAGTCAGCACAAATGTATTTGATTAGTATTCCAAACCTTAAGCTCAAAGTAATATGGAAAAAGTAATTCTTAATTTCCTGGGTTTTTCAGGACAATACAATACACTTGAGAAATAATCATGGAATTATTGGACACGGGCAGCCCACTGTGAGACAGTGTTGGGCCAAAGCTCTACCTATTTTTGTTTTGAGCTAGTTACAGTGATGTCTATACAAAATGAGATTGAGATATCAGAAATTCCTGAGATAATGAAGAGGAGAAATCCAAAGGCTTAGGGAGACAAGAATTTTTAATTGAGTTTTACTCAATTTTTAATTGAGTTCAAATGAGTTTGAATTTTCATCTTTCCTTTTAGAAAGGAAGGGCCCCAAGGACACTTCCTTAACTAAGGATTAAAATCTGTATTAGCTATGTAAAAACAAATATTATTGAAAAATGCTTGGGAACAAACATTTCTGGTAGGCCCAAGTGAAAGCTTTGAAAGATCCTGGCTTTGAAACAGGTTCTCTGACTTGAAGTTTGATAGAATCTCTAGTTGGCAGAGTACCAGAAACAGTAATAAATCATGAAAAAACAATTATCTATTACTGAAATAAATAGTATCTCAGTGCAGTAATCATGATTGTTTGATCTATAAAGATATTTGTTGGTGGCTAATTGGTCTTGGGATCCCTAGGACTCTAGAATTTGGGCAGACTTGTAAAGTCTTGCTTAATTTATAAAACCCAAAACAAACAAACAAATGTAAATCTAGAAATGAAGGTGTGATTAGAGGCACATGAGTGAGAATCAGGGTCACTCAATTCCCAGATATGAACCAATTCACAAATCCTTGCAGAAAGACCCCAAGACATGGAAATTATATATTGTATAAATTTTCTTCTCTGCATACTCAAAGAGATTTATAGCTACTTGCCAGAAAAAAACTGAATTGGAAAATAAATACCAAGAACTGTGGGGGTTATTGACCACAGGCTTTGAATTATGTGATTCCTTTAAGATTCAGAAAGTCATTGTGAAAGTTTTTGGAAGTTAGGGATTAAGTGGAGATTGGGCCAAAGTCTGTATCACAGTGGATTCCAACATCCGTGTACATTTCTATCCCATAGTTATTTCTTTGGTTACTAAAGGAAGAGTTGGCTGCTGGAAGATTCCCCACAGTAACTCTCTGATAAAAGGTGTGAAGGCTGGGACACCTGCATTACTCAGTGGTTGAGCATCTGCCTTCAGCTCAGGTTGTGATCCTGGGGTCCTGGGATCAAGTCCCATATCAGGCTTCCTGCAGGGAGCCTGCTTCTCCTTCTGCCTCTGTCTCTGCCTCTTTATCTGTGTCTCTCATGAATAAATAAATAAAATCTTAAAAAAAAAAAAAAGGAGTGAAGGCTATTATGATGGGGGCCAAATATAAGACTTCAGAACTGCACTTCTAAAAAAGTCTAATATAGGGGCACCTGGGTAATTAAGTGGCCAACTCTTGATTTAGGATCAGGTTGTGATCTCAGGTTTGTGAGATCAAACCCTGTGTTGGGCTTGGTGCTTGGCATGAAGCCTGCTTAAGATTCTCTCCTTCTGCTCATCCCCCACCCCTAAAAAAATAAATCAAAAATTTTAAAAAAAGTCTTATATTAGCAGTACTGTACCCCAGGTGAACTTCAACAGACATTAGCACCATATCCAAAGATGTAAAATATTCAGAGACGTCTCTTTTATTCCCAAACAAGCCACCTATGTCTCCATGAAGAATATGAAAGGGGTCTAGGAGAATGACCAGAGACTATTACAAACCAATCTGGTGATGATTGCAATTATACTTATTGTTCCAGGTGAAGTCTTTCTTCTAAAACAAATAATCACTTCCCAACATCTGCTATGCAGTTATTTTTTTCTGGAAAATGCTTTTCTGAAACTATTCTAATAAACAGGATAACAGAAGCGATCTACTTCTGAAAGGCACAGCAGTACACTTTTGCCATTTTACCTCAGAACAATGTAACTCTCATCATCTCGTCAGTCCACCTCACTCTCATCTCCTGTATTAATATCATGTTACAAAACCTTTTCATCAGGAATGAGTACATGCCCTTGATACTTGGTTTAACAGATCATATTTTTCAAAAATGGCTGTAGCAATATCTCCAGCCCCACCTACCTTTCTTATGATGGAATTTTGGCATTCTTCCCACTTAGAGATAGAGTCTATGTTCCCTTCCTTGAAGCTGGATAGGATTTTCTAATTTTTCATCCAGATGTGGTACTGTGTATCCTATTAGGCTAGATCACAAAATATGAAATGATTTCCATTTTATTTAGTAGAATATTTGTGCCCTGAAGCCTTCACCTGCAGTATAAGCAAACCAACTCTGTGCTATGAGGAAATGGAAAGATAATCCAGATAGACCTGAGACTGCATGAAGAGAGAGATGCTGGCCTTCTCCCAGCTGCTTCATCCCCTCATCTAGTCCAATTCTAGCCATAGTCTGACTGCAACTACATGAGAGATCCTGAGCTGGAGGTGACCAGCGAAACTTTTCCCACATTTGTGACTCACCAAAAGCTTGAAAGAATAAAATGGTTGTTGTTGTTTTAAGTCACAAAGTTTTGGAGAGATTTGTTATAGAACAATAGGCTCCAATACCTGGTAAGATATATTCCTGTCTAGGAATATAAGCCCAATGAAAATTTATGTACCTGCCATCTCAGAGAAATTTCTGGTTACTTCTGTAGTACAGAACATGTTATGATATTACATCCAAAGTGAAAAACAAGTTTTCAAAACTCCTACCACTAAAGAAAGGAGCTTTGGAGATTTTGAAGGCAACCATTTATCACATTTGGGAGCAACTAAACAAGGCTGCATGGTAAGCAACTCTAATACTTAGACCTTATATCATAGTGAATCTAACGTTGTTCAAAATTCACTGTGATGGATCCAGATACTCTAGGGATATTGTGAAAAGATCCATTAGGAGAATCACTGTGCAAATCCCTTGAGTTTTGGATAAGAACTGTATTTTTTTCATAAAATATTTATTATTTTTTAAAGAAAATACCCTTGATTTGTTATTGGTCCCTAGAGATACCAAATGGCCCACAAATGAGGTTTCTGTCATAAGTAGAATGTTATATGACGCATTGAGCCATAAATTTGGATAGTTGATCATCATCAATTATAAAATTAAGTTTGAGTAAGTGGTGAGGGCACCAGTATTTTGCAAGATCTGGTGGCTTATAATGTTGGTGTATCTATTTTTACTGCATTACCTACTTCTCTCTCATCCTGAAGCTATGACCTGGTCCTGGTGAGAACTGAAGAGAATATTCAAGTCTATTTTAGAGGGATTTCTATGAAATATGTTGAAATCAGTCCAAAGTGGAATACTGCAGTTTTATATCTGTGACTAAGAGGTGACTAAGAAGGGAAATTCTCCCAATGGTCAGAATTTCAAGTGATACAACTATCTGGTTGTCCATTTTGCTTAGAAAGAGAGATGGCTGGGGGTGTGGAGATATATAGATTTATGGAAAATTATAAATGATTCTGTGGGATGGCCTGAAAATTATAAGCAAGAAGATCAAAAGACTAGTAATACGGAGAAATTTAAAAAAGGTAAGTCAAAGGAAGTCTCAGAAGTGACCCAGAATGTTCACATGTTCCATGTGAACAGTGAAAGCGATTCCCAGGAGTCCTTGAGACCAATTCACATGGTCTACAAATTCAAAACTATGTTTATATGATACTAAGATGTCATTTATAGTTTTCACTCACAATATTTTCATGAATGGAAAGTGGAGTTTTCCAGAAGCTACATGATATTTCAACATATTGACCATAAAATCAAACATGAGACTCCAGATGTCTTCTAGTAGGTCAGGTATTAAAAAGACTTGCACAAATGTAAAATAATGCCATGCTTGCCTGCCACTATATTATTTTGCTTAAAAATGTTGTGTTTGAAAGAAGTTATTTGTGTTAATATACAATGAAATCACTGTTATTTTGAAGTGAATTAAATATATTTCAAATTTTCTCAATTTTAATGTATATAATTCATATAAATAAGACTCTGAAGTTCACAATAGTTTTTTTAGGGAATGAAGGTACTAAGACCAAAATTTTAAGAACCACTCTCATAGTCTATCACTTGCTTTATTGTATGTTTCTATACTTTCTGGTCCACTTTCCTAAGCATTTATCCATGGAATCATATTTTATTAATTTCTAAATACTTCTTCAATTTATCAAGGCCATTTGAATCTGGATCTTTATGCTAAGAGACTCACTATTTCTTTCTCCCATTTGGCCGCTCCATAAAATAAAAGAGCCGCTCCCTATTTTAACTGGATAGCATCTTGATGAAAATATCTTATTACCCTTGACACAGATCGATCATGGCTGGGAATCCACTGACAATCATTCTTCTTCATAGTTCACCAAATGGTAATACATCAATCCCACACTTAAGTGGTCTAGACCACATTTACCCACTTTATTACTGATCTGATCTTCTGAGACAAAACAAAAAGCCACAGCAGAGTCATATTGGCTGTAGTAGTTTGCAATCTTTTAATATTTCAGGTTTTTCCTTCTGGTCTACAAAGTTATTGGTAAGATTTAAGCTCTAAATTTTTTCTTTTCTGGGCTAGGTAGTAGTGGGAACATCCACTCAGTTTTTTTAGTCTTCCAGCTGTTGCTTTCTGCTGAATCTTCTGCAGTCTACTTTGGGCATGTAGAGTTCAGGGGTCAGCCAACTATTTGCCAGTAGTTTACTTTTTAAATTTTATTATTATTTTTTAAGTTTTATTTATTTAGAGAGAGCACAGGTATGAGGGGCATAGAGAGAAGGAGAGAGAATCTCACACAGACTCCATGCTGAACATGGATCTCCATGTGGGGCTCAATCTCATGACCCTGAGATCATGACCTGAGCTGAAACCAAGAGTCAGATGCCTAACTGACTGACGCCACTGAAGTACCCCTGCCAGTAGTTTGTAAGCAGATTTTGGGTTGTCTGCCTCCCATCTCTCTGTCATCTTTCCAGGATTTCCTCTCTTAATTTCCAGTGGAAATTCATTAAGAATTGAAGCACTTCATAAGAATGCTACTTTCTGCTCAAGTTCTAACCATCTGTGCTTCACAGGGAAAGGAGTGTTCCTGATAGAAAAGTTATGTGGTTCTCACTCAGTGCAGTATCTTTCTTCATGTGACACCTCTTCCCCACCTATAGTCTGTGTCTGCTTTAGGGGCTCTCTGTGCCTGAAATCATTTTTTTAACAGAATTTGTAATAATTATCTGTATGGAGGTTAGTTCATTACCAAATAAGCAACCATTATCAGATTGCCATTTAATTTAAAAACTTTTTTTACAGTTTTTAACAATTATTATTTTTTAGTTTTAACAGTAATATAAATTTATTTATACATAAATCCCATAGAATAAGAAGAATAAGTGAATAAAAGATACTTCCTTTAAAATTTATAATTAAATGGAAATTGTAGCTTAAAGTCATTTTGCTAACTCCCTTTTACACACACACACACACACACACATTCTTATTATTGAAGACAAAAATCTATTTCTATGAATCTATATTGCATAACTAATAATGGATAATGCTTTTTGTGGGAAAGTAATTGTTATAGGAATTCCAGCTTTTACTTTTATTTCTAGCACACAAGCTGTTTCTAGGACTGTTATAGTTAATTTTGTATTTCAACTCAGCTAGGCTATGATGTCTAGTTCTTTGGTCAAATACCAATATAGATATTGCTATAAAGATGTTTTCTAAATTTTAAGTAAAGCAGATTACTTTCCATAATGGGGGTGGAACTCACCCAATCAGTTGAAGGCCTTACAAGCAAGTCTGAGGTTTTGGGAAGAAAGTGGAATTATTTTTTAAAGTAGGCTCCATGCCCAATGTAGAGCCCAATGCGGGGCTCAAATTCACAAACCTGAGATCAAAACCCTGATATCAAGACCTGAGCTGAGTTCAAGAGTCAGACACTTAACCAACTGAGTCACTCAGGTGCCTCAAGGAAAAGGAATTTTATATTAAGACTACAACATAGAAACCCTACCTGCATTTTCAGCCTGACGGCTTGCCCTACAGATTTCAAACTCAAGGCTGCAACATCAACTTTAAAATGAATCTGCAGCTTGCTAGCCTGATTTAACCAGCTTAGACTTATTAGCCTTCACAATCTTATGAGCCAGTTCCTTAAAATCTCTCTATATATATACAGTTGACCCCTGAGCAACTTGAGGGCTGGGAGTGGCAACCTGTTGCACAGTCAAAAATTTGTGTATAACTTTTGACTCCCCCAAAACTTAACTACTCATAGGCTGCTGTTGACCAGAAGCCTTACTGATAACATAAGTAGTTTATTTACATATATTTTGTATGTCATATTATTATATAGTGTGTTCTTACAACAAAGAAAGCTATAAAAAAGAAAATGTTATTAAGAAAATCAGAAAGAAGAGAAAACACATTTCTAGTACTATACAAAATGCACATATAAGTGGACCTGTGTTGTTCAAGAGTCAACTGTAGATCATATTGATTCTGTTTCTCTGGAGAACTCTAATACAAAAAGAATACTTGGCAACTTGTATTATTTTTTAGAAACTTAGATGTTGGGACGCCTACATGGCTCAGTGATTGAGCATCTGCCTTTGGCTCAGGGCGTGATCCTGGGGTCCTGGGATTGAGTCCCACATCAGGCTCCCTGCAGGGAGCCTACTTTTCCCTCTGCCTATGTCTCTGCTTCCCTCTCTGTGTCTCTCATGAATAAATAAAATCTTTTTTAAAAAAGGGAAAGAGAGGGATCCCTGGGTGGTGCAGTGGTTTGGCGCCTGCCTTTGGCCTAGGGCGCGATCCTGGAGACCCAGGATCGATTCCCACGTCGGGCTCCTGGTGCATGGAGCCTGCTTCTCTCTCTGCCTGTGTCTCTGCCTCTCTTTCTCTCTCTGTGACTATCATAAATGAATAAAAATTAAAAAATATATATTAAAAAAAAGGGAAAGAGACAGATGTTATGTTCATTTTTGCCAAATTTTCAACTGTTTCATCCTCATTTTAGGAATGCCTTTCAACTTATATTGACTTTGTGATTACTTCTGGTGAATGTTCTTTTATCATAAACAAAGAAATTATTTAAATAAAAAGATCAAAAATTAAACATTAACAGGGTTTGTTTTTACTTTTGATAGAATTAAGATAGATGGAAGGATTTAAAGAATAACTGTTACTTTGCGATTAAATAATTTTATATTAAAAGGAAATTTTCAAAAAAAAAGGAAATTTTCAGGATATAAAAGAAATTAAATAAACATTAACTTGCATGAGTTTTAAAGAACTAAATAAAAAAATACACACAAACATTATACTTTCACAAAAAGTTCTAAGTTATCCATGAACCTATTTTTTGTTTATTCTGAAGGTTAAAAAAGCTTTTATGCAGGAAAGCTGAAAGGATAGTATGCTAACTTGAACAAATAGGTTGTACAAAAATGATTCGAAAATTTCCTTTTTGATATCTTGCAAAAGTTGGATCCCATTATATGTGCCTTGTTCTTTCTTAAAACCTCTAACTTCAGACTGTAGTTGAGCAGGAATATGGCTTAGGGTTTTCCTCCAATCATTCTTGGACTCCAGACAAGGTGCTAGACCTTTGAACAAACAAGTAGGTTACTAGCTAGTACCTAGGAAAAGACAAAGCTGTGAATGAGAAAGGTTCCTTACACGTGTTATTTCCCCACTCGGGTCTTCTCCATTTTGTCATTTTTAATCCCAGATTGAACATCTCCTTCAAGTCCAGTCAGTTTGCTTTTAAATACCAGACACAATAAGGGCTTCTGGGTGGCTCAGGTCATGATTTCAGCGTTCCTGGATCAAGCCCCACATCCAACTCCCTGCTCAGTGGTGAGTCCGCTTTTCCCTAAGCCCCTCCCCCGCTCTTGCTCTCTCTCTCTCTCTCTCTCTCTCTCAAGTAAAAATAAAATCATTAACAAAAAAATACCAGACAAAACAGAAATCAAAGAAGGTGACTTGAATTCAGTTTTCAGTCATTTCCTCACTTGTTTTACCATTTTTTAAAAATTTATAAGATGTAAAGTTGTTAAATTATTCACAAGAAACAACAAGGAGAATTTGAATTTAAGCTGGGAGTTAAATAATGCTCGTGGCATTATGTGTTCTCCTTAAATGTGTGGTAGAAAGAGAAAATCCCCATTGATTCAAAATGGCTCTCTTAACTCTACCAACTCATGTGACTGTAGCATATGGCTGACTCTCATGCTTATTTCCAGTCTGGAGTGATAACACTTGGTCTTTCACCACTGAATTCAGTTAATAGGTATTGTACAAGTCATTGCTTATAGGTAAATTTATGGGGTATGTGTGTATGTATATGTGAAAACCAAGAAAAATGAAATAAAAGGTTATTACATTTTCAAAGAAGTTCTTCAGTATTTGAATTTGAGGATCCCTCCAATGTGTTGGTCGAGAAGAGAATATGCATTTATTGGAGGGGAGACTACCCCACGAGCGTATACACAAAGCCCATAGACTCTGTCCTTGGGCATGGAGTGGAGGCATTGTGGCCTGTATGGTGAGAAACTGGGTGGGGGGAGCATTCTTCTTGGGAACAATAGTCACAAAGATTGTTACCTGAGATGTTCCTTCCATTGTGTCTCTAGAAGACAGGGCATCCTGATCTTTTATTTCCCATCAAAAGTGAAAAGATTGAGGGTCATTCTTTGCTGCTTGAATGGAGAATTGCACAAATGTTTCTTTGCCAGAGAAAAGCAAGCAGAAAATAAGCACAGCTTGGCCACATTTGCCCGGAGTGCAAAGTGGGCTATGGGGAGACCAGGAACACTGGAAAACAGCCACATGTGTAGCACCACTAATCACAATCCAAATGTAATTGTGGCTGGTTTTGATGAAGCCGGGGAATGTGTTTTACCTGTTTTCTGGTTTTCAACAGTGTGTCTGCTTCTTAGAGACGTTAATTCACCAGAGTCACTAAAAGTACAATAAAGCTTTCAAGAAATCTGAGATCAAGAGTATTTATGGCTTGTAAAATAGTAAGGATTTCTCTGAGCTCTTATGAAGGCATGCTTTCTGATAATGGCTATTTTATAAGATAGACCTCAAACTGAATGACATGAAGCAAAGGCAAAGGCTATTGGCTTTTCAGTTGTCACTTCCTAGCACAGCCCCAGAGTTTAGGTATAAGAGGTAGAGGGACCAACCCTCCAAATCTGAAATCTGACTCCAGTTCAAGTAGGACCACAGGCTCTCTGGGGGTTATGAAAACTCTGGAGCCCTGAGATCTGGTTCTCCAGGTCCTAAAGCACTGCTCCTACAGCATCTGTTTTAGGGGCTGAAAATGGTGGACATTAGCAAATAGCATGCAGCAAGCAGAACACCCTGCAAGAAATAGTCATGAGCAAATGTGAAACACTCCAGACATTCTCAGAATAATTGGGGAAGTCTTTGCAGATGGCCTGTAGTTATATAGGCAAGCCTCTAATCATGTAGGCCAGCAGACTCTGTGAATTCATATCAATGTGATTGCAATTAAACTTGTAGTTTGGGTGGCCTGGGGACATTTGAGCTACATATATTAATAAAACTGATGAACATTTACTTTTCTCCATTATTTTACTCAGATGATATTGAGCGAACAACCCCTGAATTGCCTTGTAACTTAATGCCACTCATTATTGTTTATACATAACCAAACATACTCAATTGAATAATCTTACACTTGATTTATTTCTATTTATTCTTTCACTGTTAGAAGCTTTCACATTTCTATTTTTCTAGCACATACAAAGAGTTATTTATGAACACAGTAAAACAAAGAAAGTGCCTATTCAAATATGCCTGAAAAAAAAAAAAACACTAGTCATAGTAATGGCCTCTTTGAATATATTTGTTATATTCTTTGGGGGAAATTGGAAAATGATTAAAAATAACTTGCATTTGTATTACAGTTCATGTGTCACAGCCTTTTCATAATTTAGATATTAGCTTATCTTCCAAAACTTGGAAATCTGGGTAAGGCAGATGCTATTCTCATTTCATAAATAAGAGACATAGGATAGATAGCTTGATTGACCATTCTGAGCAAGACAGTTACTGACAAAGCCCTGGTGTTAAAACCACGGTACAGGAAAACCAGTATGCGTCATGCAAAAAATATTGTGTTTCTATTACTGTGTGTTCCAAGTATCGTTCTAGGTAGGAGGTACCCCATTGTGAACAAACTAGACTAGAAGACCTATATTCAGAAGCTTATATTTTAATGGGTAAGACGCAGACTATGAACAAATAGATAAGTAAGATATATAGTATGGGAGGCAATGATATATGCTATGGAGAAAAATGAAGTAGAACTAGGGGGACAATATGCATCTCTGTCAGTGTATGTTTGTGTGTGTTGGGGAGGGGGTTTGATGTTTAATCAGGTTGCCAGAAAAAAATTTCAATGAGGAAAGATTTGAAAGACTCAAGAGAGTGAGCCATATGGCTATAGGGGGAAGAACATTCCAGAAGGAATAGCCAGTACAGAGCCCCAAGGCTTGCCCGGTATGTTAGATGAATAGCATGGGGGCTAGTTTGGGAAGAATGAGAGGAGGGAAAGACATGAGCTCAGAAAGGTATGCAGAGGTCATTAAAGTTTGATTTCCAATTCCTCAATGACATATCTTTTTCAAGATGACATTTTGTTTGCATTTGCAAGGGAATTTTTACACCCTAAGTGGGACGTGTGTTATTTTCCGTTGGAAAGAGGCAGCATAGTTGATTTTGATCCCGGTAGCTATATAAGGAAAGGCTGAACTGAGGCATTCTGATTCACATGCAGCAGCCACAACAGAAAACCTGCAGACACCTTTAGTAACCACTTTGGGGTATGAGTGGGACAGCAGGGGGAGCCAGTGACCCTCAGCCAGCAAGTGGCATTGGGCATGGGCTGGAGCATAATTTCTCAGGGAAAAAAAAACACCAGAAATGACTCTGGCTTTCTCAATGCATTGCTGCTGGGCAACGTGGGGTGCTGTGCTGGCACCCCAATCCAGAGCAGAGCCTAATGTCTATTGCATCCCAGCCCTAGGCAGAGGAAGAGAATACTGACTGTAGACAGGAAGGAGGAGCTAGGCATGCCCACTGGTTCCTGAATAGCTTTCCCTAGGAAAAACCAAGGTGCCTCCACTTAAAATGCAAGTATTTCCAGATAGTTCTCCATTAGCCTACTGTCTGCTGCAATAACTTTCAAAGCATGGTCTTAGAAGTGGCAGACTCAGTGTTACCTGCGAATGCTAGAAATGTAAATGTGCAGGTCCCATCCCAAATGTACTGAATCTAAACGTTTTGTAGGGTGGGCAGAAATCTGCATTTATCAAGCACTCTGGTGATTTTTATAGAGGGTAAAGTTTGAGAATCTGTAGCATGCAGGAGAAAAACCAAAGCACTAGGTTAGTAGGCATTCAAAAACCACCCCATCTGGGCTCTACCTCCATTTCCAGCCACATCCTATCATTTTCTCTCAGGCTCAGCAAACTCCAGCCGCCCTTGCCCAACGCCTTATGGTTACTTAGGTTTATACTAATTCCATCATTGTCGGTTCTTTCTTCTTTGCCAGGATGTCCTTTTGGCGAAATCAGATTCAATCTTTCAGAACCAGCTAAAGCAGCTCAACCTTGGCACTCCTACATGTCATGGCTAATCAACAGTAGCCCACTTCATGACCACTTTCCCTGGAGTGTAAGAGTTAATTATCTACATATCTTCCTTTGTTTCCAGATCAGAGACTTTGTGAGGACTGGGGCCATAAGCTTGAGTTGTATCAGCAGTGCCAACACAGTGCCTGGGCCACAGGGCTTAAAAGCTTATCTTTTATGTTATTGTTGAATAAATGAAAGACAAGGAATTAAGCCACCATCAGCAGTTGATATTTGAGCGGATGGGTGGCCACCATTGCATTAGACAGCCAGGGGTGGAGCTGAGGGAAGGGATTTGGTCTGAACTATGTTTTGCTCTCTGGAGAAGATGAGTTTTAAAGGTGAGCTCTGAGGCTCTGGGCAGAAGGGAAACTTAGGAGGGTACTACATTCCCAGAAGGAAACTGAAAGGCAGAAGTCTGAACTGAGAATGAAAGTAGTCAGGCACCCCCAAAACAAGTTTGCTCCAAATTGTTAGGCAATTGTGCATAACAGTCAGTGCTATGGGGGGGGGGGGGGGGGGGGGGGGAGGCTTCAGTTGGCCAAAGCTTAGACTGAAACCTATTCCTCCCCAATTAGTTATGTGACCAGAATGTGTTATTTAGCTCTTCTGAATCCCAAGTTTCTTTTGTAAATGAGATATAATATATAAAGTGGGAATAATTATACTAACCATAATAGAAACCAACCTTTATTGAATGCTTCTATAGGTTATCTCTTTTAATCTTTACAACCACTCTCTGATGTCAGAATTTGGACCTCCCATTTCTTAGCACAAAGAGACTCACTGACTTGCCTATGGTCATCGAGGGGGAAGTGAAAGGCGGGGGTATGAACTTGAGTCTAACCATTGGACTCTGGGGCCTGAGTTATTTGCCATTATGCTATACTACCTCCTTAAGGGTCTGTGAGATAACATATGTAAAGTGCCCAGCAAGTGATGAAATGATAATCACAATTTTTCTAGGAACAAGCTGACTTTAGGATGTGGGGAAAATAATCCCAAAATATGGGAAAGAACTTTGGGATGAACACTAAATCTCTCTGCATATCTTTGTCCTTCCCTTGGCTGTGAGAAGGATGTTCTAACTCTGCTACATTTGCCCATTATCCTTTGCTCACCTGAAGTTAACCACATCCTTAATTTGTGGAAAGAAAATTGCTCTTTCCATCTGTGGCCTTAATCCAATTGTTAAGGATGCTGTTTCAAACAACACAATATTAGCTTCTGCTGAAAATCTTGGGAGCCTCCCTCCCTGTATGCCTTGGAAAAAGCACATGAGCTGAGTGACATAGTCTCCAGGTCTTTTATGCTTCTGGGAATGGAATTCTCTACCCTGTTGCTTCCGTTCAGGAGAAACCCACCTTTCTGAAGAGTTCTGGCAGGCTTCTGACATTAAGACAATGCAAAAGCACTTTGCTGATCTTAAAAGAATGGCCTCTATCAAGAGAGAAGAGACAGCCATGTGTCCCCAGAAATGCTTTCTCTGGATTGCTAAGGATGAGTGATTCATAGGGTTGAGGAAACTTTGCCCAGTCTAGAGGTCTTGGAAAGTATTACTTACTGAACAGAAAGCCAAGATAACATCCTGTATGCTTTTCTGGTGATTACAAGAAGGGAAGCTTTTCCAGCTGATTTTGAGAGCTCCTTGTCCTAAACACTTTCCCTTCAAGCCACAGGAAGGGAAGATAGGAGCAACTATGTATGGAAGCTGTTAGCAAGTTCAGAATCATGAAATGACCTTGATTTTCAAGGCCACAGTGTTCTTCATTTCTTCAATGGTTCTAGGGTTTTTTTTTTTTTAAATTATTTATTTATTTATTCAACAGAGAGAGAGAGCGCGCAGATAGGCCGAGTGGCAGACAGAAAGGGAGAAACAGGCTCCCTGCTAAGTAGGGAGGATGGAGGGGTTGGATCCCAGGACCTTGGGAAGATGACCTGAGCTGAAGGCAGACACTTAACCCACTGAGCCACCCAGGTGCCCCTCAATGGTTCCATTTTAACAGCTTGACTTTCTACCTGGAGTTTAGTGAGTTTTTTTAGGCAGCCAGATGTGGGCCTGGCCTACCACAGGCCTGGGAATGTGCTGTGTGCACCTGTCTTTGTGCAAAGTAGAGTGGGCCTGTCATGGATTGAATTGTATTCTTCAAAAAGACATGTTGAAGACTTCACCCCTAGTACTTTTGAATGTGACCTTATTTAGAAATAGGGTCTTTGAATATGCCATCTATCCAAGATCAATTCAATATGACTGGTGTCCTTATAAAAGGGAAATGAGACAGACACAAGGAGGAGAGAACATCGTGTAGACACAGATACGCAGTGGGAAGGCAGCCCAGTGAGGGTGGAGGCTGCTGCTAGCGCCCTGGGAAGCTGCAAGCAGCAAGGGAGGATCCTGCCCTGGAGGCTCCAGAGGAAGCATGGCACTGCCAATAAACTTAATCTCAAACTTCAAGCCTCCAGATCTAGGAGAGAATACATTTTTGTTGTTTAAGGACACTCAGGTGTGGCATTTTGCTCTAAGGCCTAGGGAACCAGTAGAACTAATGCAGGGTCCTGTTCTAGAGGCAACAGGAAGCCGGGGCCTGAGCTCCCTGAGAATGCCCTTCATGGTGTCCTTACTGAGCTTTGTAGCCTCCTTCAGATGTTAGGCTGATGATGGTCAGGAAGCACTCTTCTGGAGCTCTGGGCAGTAGGGAACACCAAGGAGAGTCCTTCCTGTCACACAGTGGATAGGAAGAGCTGCAAGACTGCTGAGCCCTGTCTTGTGATCCAGCCTAAAAGCAACATCCTAGTATAAAGGTCACCTTTCTGAGCGTGGGCTGCTAGCTGTCGTGCTTCAGGCTGCAGGCCACTCCTCTACTCCTCACTTGGTCTAGAGAACATGTCATCATGGACCACAGGATGCCAGAGAGGCAGCCTGGCCAGTTACCTTGACAACCTTATGATGTAATCCTCTAAACTACTTCCTGGCTGCAAGTCTAATGAGATTCTAGACACCGCCAGCTCCTCCCAGCCCGGGCGGCAAGCCGCTGAAGTGAGTGCTACGGCTCACTTTTAATGATCCCTTCCAGTGATACCCATAGGATGTATTTGCATTAGCAATGAGAGGGGAGTCTGTCACTGAGCTGCATGGGATTTTTGCCCAGGGGACCCAAGGTTATTGCTGGCAGATCGGCTTTTGCTGTGGGCGCCCTCAGTGTGGCTCAGCTGCTGGGAGGCTTTCCTCAATCTCCTTGCTATGCTTTAGTGCAGATTCCCTGCAGCATTTCCACAGCACAGAATGAACATGACCCTCAGTCAGATAGATTTCTGGGAACTTCTGCACCCAAACTGAACCCTGAGTATGTCAGAAAATTATCCCAAGGGATTTCTTAACAAAGCAGTTTCTCTTTGTCTCCAGTCATTTATGCCCTAAATGTCTTTAGGGTTTTGAAAGTATGTTTTTAAAAAGCAGAGGCACCGGAGCTAAGTCAACACCCACAGGTTGCAGACGCTGCTCCACACCACTCATCATTTTGAAAAGTACCCCCAGGCCACATCCTGATTAGCCAGAGAGCAGAGCAGGGAGGGGCTCTCTCCATCTACTGCAGCATTTTGACAGATGCCAAAAGTGGATGTACATTCAGCAGTGTGTGTGAGAGATTTTATTTATTTGTCCCTTTCAATGAATAAGTGGCCATTCACCTCCTAACAGCAGATAGGAGAGGGGACGAGCAGGAGGGCCCCATGCTCCGTGTCTCTCCGGTCTGGCATTAGTGTCAATTGCAATAAACTCAGCAGAGAGAGCTGGAGGAGTGAATGCCAGGACTCCTTCTCCTGGGTTTATGTGAGGTCAGAGCCAAGGAGCCTTCTGCACCCAGAGGAAGCCGTTTTGTGATGATTCGTCTATCTGCCCAGGTGGGCAAAGAGTTCTGATAGGCTGTGAGAACAGAACAGACTGGGGCTGACAGTCCAGATGTCTGGGTCAGAGGCTCTGCATCATCCTTAAAAGCCACACTGAGTGTCAAAGCCAGGGAATCCTTTGTTAAGATGCCCTCAGGCCCAGAGGGTATATTTTCTGGGTGGTGGAAAGAAATGAAATGCCAAGTGGTTCAAAAATCTCCTCAAACATATGGATACTGTTTTCCAATGCCAGCCAACTTTATGGTGGCAGCAGATTCCTAATATCTACTGTTGTTGTGCCCCTTCAGTTATGTCTTTGATATGCTGACTTGCCATCTGGCTGGAACCGGGAGCCTCAGTCTAGACAGCAGGACAAACATGAAAATGCCTCATGCCTCATGAATGAGAATGTTCTCACCTCAAACATGAGAACAGAAGGCCTCTGGGTCTAGGCAAGGTCCTCCCACCTGCAGGAATAATGGAGACGTGTACTGGAGGTGGAGACACAGCAATGCTCTCCAGTGAGAACCTTTTGTGCCTCTCTCTCAGGGTAACATACCTCTTGTGTCCATACATGAACACTGGTACTTTTTCATTTGACTGGCCATCTCAGCAAAAACTGAGACTGTAAGATGCAGCTATGTGTCAAGAGTTGTCACAAGTTGTGGTCACTTTTTTATTTCTGTGATTATAAATAATTGCCATAAGCATGTCGTGTACCATCTTGAGGTTTGCCCGGGAAACTGATTATTGGCCCATGATTTCAGTGACTACTTTGCACTTTCATTTATGATCTCTCTCATTTGCTGAGTGAAGGCAAATGATATCATAGCATCCTGAAAAGGAAGATTATACAGTGGTTCAAATCAGCAAGGGGGTAGAAAAAATGAATCATTTTGGGACCTATAGAATATAGGCACTTGAAAATTCAAAGAATTTGTGCTGTAGCAGCCAGTACCATATTTATGTTGAGAGCAGATGTATTATGCAGATTGCATTTTTGCGCAGGCAAACTTGCAGCCATTCATCAGCAAAAAGCATAGCAGTAAAAAAAAGCCATGCAGAATTTTCTGTCGATTCTAGCAGTAAGTGGATTAGATATCCACTTAATGCAGGTTTCAATGACACTGCAATGTGAAACTTATCTTCAAGCGAATAAATAAGATCATTGTAGAGTTATCAAGGGACAACTTATTAAAAATTTGTATCCCAGGATTGACAAAGTTTGGGACTTTATGAGGCCTAATTATTCTGAACTAAAAAAGAGAGAAAACTTTAAAAAGTTATAGCTTGTGTTTGTACAACTTATTTACATCAAAGTGGCCTCTACTTAGTTTCATGTTTTTGCAAGTTCAAGTAACACAAATAATTTATACAACACTGGATGTCTGTTGAATTTATTTTTCCTTTTAAGGGAGTCACGGTATGCAGCCTCCAAGGTGGTCCCAATGATCCCAGCCTCTAGTACTCACATCCTGTGTGATCAACTCCCTAATTGTGTTACTGTTGGTCTGTGGGACTAATAGAACATTGCAGAATTGATGGTAGATCAATTCTGAGGTCAAGCCATAAAATACACCGTTGGCTTCTGCTTCTCTCTCTCTGTCTCTGTCTCTCTTTCTCTGTCTCTCTCTCTCTTTCTTTCTCTCTCTCTCAGATCACTCACTCTGGGGAAGCCAACTGTCATGTCAGGAAGACCCTCTGGCGGTCTGTCCTATGGAGAGACTTCCATGATAAGGAACTAAGGCCTTCTGATGGAAGCCATGGAGTGCACCATCTTGAAGGTAGATCCTCCAGCCCCAGCCTTTAGATGACTGGAGACCACGCCCAAATGCTTAAATTGCCATGTCATGGAGACTCTGAGCTAGACCTCTCAGCTACTCAACTAAGCTATTCTGGGATTCCTGACCCTCAGAAACTGTAAGATAAAAATTGCTTTTTATTTTAACCTGCCAATCTTAGTTACGCAGCTATAAGAGAGCTGATGCAGGAGCCTAGTTATGACTAAATACTGAGAAACCCTAATAAATGTCACTTCCTGATTTGAGCCCATGATTCAGGAAGTAAATATATTTACTGCTTAGTCACCAACTAGGACTTCAGCATGAGCAATTTATTAGTGCTATTGGCTTTGCCTCTTTAGAGTGAGCTAATTAGTGACATTCATTCCATTTTCATGTATTCTTTCAAAAAATGCACATTGGAACAGATTCAACATTGTCATTTGTCATCATTGTCATGAATCACTCCATTCAGGGGTTCATCTTGGTGAGGCAAAAAAATGCCCAGTCTTTCTGAGTGTTTGTCCATCCTGTCCCAGTTCTCTTACAATCCATCTGGCTACAGAATAGGACTGCAAATCTCACTCACATTTCAGCTAGATGTACAGAGAACATATAGCTCTTTTATTTTTTCTGTAGAAAAATAAAAAAAAAGCCAGTCTGGCTTTCCTGCCATTGATCACCTGGGAACAAACAAACTGAAACAATTGACAACTGATACTAGTACTTTGGTTCAAACATAATCTGATTTACAAACTTAGAATGAACTTTGAACTCAATCTTTTAGGGGGAAAAGAAACATACAAATTATTTCTCATTAACTTTTCATCAGTCATCTGCTTAGCACCTAGCTTCATTTCAAGAAGTCACCTGGGTATGTGGTGGGAATGGTGGGAATGGGACTTACAAAATCTCATGATGGAGGCAAAATCAGAGTCCTTGGATGTGATGTCCCTTGGCTCCCTGACTTTTGGAGTGATGTTTCTTGTCCTGTGTACCTTTGTGGTTGCATTCTACCAGCTGTTTCTTCTCTCTTCCTGGTTGGTGTCTGTTGTATTCTATACATGACCAAGCCCCCAAACCCTCTCCCATGGGTGCTATGAAGCCTTGTGAGTTCTGAGGAGAGCTCCAGCTTGGCTCCTGTCTGGGCCACATCCTCCATGGTCCTTGCTACAAAGCTGCTTGGTCCTGAGGAGGGTGTTGCTCTCTGTCATGTCCAGATTCTCAGGTATACCTAGGTCCTGTCCATGTCACTTGGAAGCCAGGGTGGTCCAGGAAAGCTAAACCTTAGGCTTGCCTCTGCCTAACTCTACCAAACAACCAAGATGATTTTGATGTGGCTGCAAACAAGGCTGGTAGAGGACAGCTATAAGAAACATGCTTCTGCAGTCCCAGTAGCTACCATCTGCCCTCAGCCTGAACATCCAGTCAGTCATGTGATATCTGAAATACACACCCAATCCAGGCTGAAGCCATGAAAGGATAGACAATGTGTATCACACAATGTAATAGTCAAACCATGTAAGGGCCTTCCCTTTCTCATTTTCTTCTTCTCTGGTCACTTTTATCCTCTGGGCTCCTATCTCTCATTTCCTGTGTAATGTCTTTAGTCTGCCATAGAATTGTAAGCCTTGTTGACTTGCTACCTGATCAGGACTTAGCTAAAAGGATTATTTTCTTTATACTACTGAAGAAGAAAATGAGTACAGTCCTCCAGTATAAAGAACAAAGGGATTTAGAGTATCAGTAAGGCACTCTGTTGCTGAAAGTTCGTATCTTGAGTGTCAGGAGGCAAGTATAATCTTAGTCTTTCCCTGTTCATTATTTCTGGAACAAATTTTAATTTCCCATCCAGATGATTGTCTTGGGCCAACCTAGGTGAAGAATATGAACTCAGAAAGGCAAAAGAAATATTCTCATTACTTATTTTCGAAATATGACCCCATTATTTCTGTCTGTATTATTATTTTTCATTATTGGTAACCCATTCATTGCTTATAATTTACAAAATGGAGACAGTGACACTTATTATAAAAAATTTGAGTATAGTTGACACACAATGTTACATTAGTTTCAGATGTACAACATAGTGATTTGACAAGTCTATTATACATTATACTCACAAACACTAAAAAGAGAAGTGCCATATGATCCAGTAATTCCATACTGGGTATTTACCCAAAGAAAATGAAAACTCTAAATCTGACACTTGATTTCCATTCAATTTTATTCCATTTGCCCTCTGTTTTGGAAAAGGCTCTGGGTATCAACTTCTTGTGTCCCTCACCATCCACTTTCTACTTACACAAGGAATCAAAATTTCTAGAGATACTAGAGTGTTGGTTTATAAAGTTCAGTGGACCTTATGAGCAACCAAACTGACTTTGGCGTCCTTGGGCTGCCAGAGTGCTCATCCAATGCTGGATTGCCCCTAGGAAGGCAGGTAGTGCTTCATCAGGGAGCTCCCTCAGGATACTCAGTGAAACTGTGGAACTGTCTCTGTGTTTGTTCCACATTCCTGTTCATTCCCTCCTAATCATCTTTGGACATGAAGTGTGTCCAGCTGAGCCAAGAAGTTATATATCAAAGAGTCCTTTATCATCAATGAATTGTTTTCTCCCTTCAGGCACATCAGCACAGAACTACCCACCACTAGTATCTCCCCTTGTGTTTTGTATCACTCTATTATATTTCTTTTTTTTTTTTTTAAGATTTTATTTATTTATTAGAGACAGAGAGAGAGAGAGAGAGAGGCAGAGACACAGGCAGAGGGAGAAGCAGGCTCCATGCAGGGGGCCCAATGTGGGACTAGATCCCCGGTCTCCAGGATCACGCCCCTGGCTGAAGGCGGCGCTAAACTGCTGAGCCACCGGGGCTGCCCTCTATTATATTTCTTGACGTAAAATCAAACCTGCTGGCTCAGCGGTTTAGCGCCTCCTTCAGCCTGGGGCGTGATCCTGGAGACCGGGGATCTAGTCCCACATTGGGCCCCCTGCATGGAGCCTGCTTCTCCCTCTGCCTGTGTCTCTGCTTCTCTGTCTCTTTCTCTCTCTCTGTGTGTCTCATAAGTAAATAAATTACAAAAAAAAATCAAACCTGTTTATGCCTTATAGGTGTAACTAGATGCCTTCTTACTGCTTTCCCATTAAGCCAAATTTCATAAAAGACTGTTTGGAAGAGTGCCTTCATCAAATTCTAGTGTCTTCCACATCAACTACTCTAGCTACGGTTGAGGTCCAGCTCTTACAGGTTCCTCCTATCATAATCCTCAGCTCTTGGGTATGCCTGTGGCATTATCTTTCCCTCTTTGTATTTGTAGGTCAGTATTTATTGTCTGCTTCTACTTTCATTTGAAGGCAACATTTAGGGAACAAATTCTCTAAAGGAGACATTAACACTTGTGTGTGTCAGCTCCACACTTGACTCAGTTTATGTCTATGGTATGAGTAACAGTAGCCAACCAGTTATTAACCGCTTACTGTACTTAAGGAAAACCCCTCAAAAGCATATTTTCACTTAGCCCTCACTGACAACTCTATTATTTTTATCTCCATTTCATAGACAAGGAAACTGAGGCTTGGATAGGCCAGTTAAGCAAATTATCCAAGATCATAGTTACTAAATGGTGGTGCCAGGGTTCACAACCAGGGTTGTGTGTCTCCAGAGCTCTTGCTCTCCCCTGGTCTGCTTATTTCACATCATAATCTCAAGGTTTTATCAGATATGTGTCTTATTAACTAATATGTGTTTAAATATAACAATTAAAGAAGTCAGCTTCCTGGAGATTTCCAGTTGGGTATCTTCCAGACATCTCTGAATCAGGTGACTTCAGGTAAATTCATCAGGGTTCATGTTAAGCCTGCTCATCTCTCTGAAAAGAAGCAGCAATGCCAACTTCTTCCTCTTTGAAGGCCCTTATTCCTGAGGGAAAAGCCCATAGAAGTGTCTGTAAACATGCAATGGGTGTGTTCCTTGTCGTGGATGGGTACTTTGCCTTTCTGAGACTAATTCCCAGCAGGAATCATCTTTTTCAGGGCAATTTCTTATAGCACATCACAGCATAAACAACCATGTAGGGTTTGTATGTGGCAGGCCACTGGTGTCTCTCATCCCTCCTCATGAATTGCCCTTGCCATGTATGATGGCTTTGGCTGGTGCTTTGTTTTTGTTTTTGTTTCTTTTTTTCATTTTGGCTGAAAAAAGTATTTGAAGGTGGGGAGACAGGGCAAAGGTGAGGGAGCAGAAAGAGATGCTGAATGAGAAGATGAAGGCAAGGCTAATTCCATTCCTCATCTGGCTCACAAAATGAAACGTGACTCCTGAAAGGCTACAGGGATGATTTGACAAGAAACCTGGAATAACTTCTGGCACACAAAACTATATTTAGACCCAGGTAACACAGTCTTACACAGAGTTTAGGAAAAAAATGTTCCTTCCATTTCTGTGTAGAATGCATAACTGTGACCACAATCTGGAAGGTCTTCAAAGGTTGAGGTGCCAGTCATATCTGCTGGAATTCATTTTTATAGGAATATAGCAACAGCAGTGGAGGAGAGGTGACTAACTCACAAAACCTGCATTCAGCAGCTTGAATGATGAGACCAGAAGGTAAGACAGTGAGCATGCTTGGGAATTCCTAAAATCAACTGGGGACACGAGTGACAGGAGCGGCATAATTATGTTGGTGGGGACTTTGAGCTGGTTGCATTTTATTACAGTTGTTGCTGAGACTGTAATTTGAGCAGCAAAAGAGGGTGGCATATGGACACTCAAGTTTATACATTTTCACAGGAACTGTAAATACCCTGTGAGTGTAAATGCAATAGCCTCTTCTCAGTTGGGTATTGATAAAACTCTATGTTCCCAGTGACTTGATTAGCAACTCTCATCTGATTCCTTGTTCCTTGGTAGTCCCAGGTTCTGTTTGATACTTCTTTGCTTCCACATTAATCTACATGACGTGATGATCCTTGATGTGTTGACCAATTTCAAGGCTTGGAGCTCATATACTAATACAAAGACTTCTTTCTATGATTGCTTAAACTTAATTCCTCCATATAAGAACTTCCTGTCTTGCCACGTATCATGCAAATCTCATAACTACCTTTCATTTGCATTGCTCCTATGTTTAATTGATAATCTCCATGATTGAATACATGGCAGAAACACTGGGGAGAGTGGGCCTTCTTCATTGTATAATAGCTGGGCTGGTGCTTTCAGCTAAAATATCTGTATTTCTCATGTCTGCTGGAGGAAGATTCTCCTAGCCTTCCCTTCCCTATTCTTGACTGGGGAAAGATGAACAGCCAGGTTATATGTTAGCTGGAAATACCTACTCTATTTTCAGAAGCCCTTTCATCTATGGTTGATTCTCTGTCCTACAAACACCCTTCTCCTCCACCCTCCCAGATTATATGAAACTGATATTCTCCGTTAAAAGGAAGAAATACAACTTACTTATTTAATTCTTCTTCTATATAGATTATGCTACAAGTGTTCATGGAAAATGAGGCACCAGGCCCAGGAAATAGTTAGCTTTAGAGCTGTCCATCAAAGATGACAGTTTCCCTAGAACAGTGCCTTAAAACAGAAGTGGATATCATTTGTTTATTAACTTGGTTCACACGTACTCTAGGTATATTTGATAGAAAAAGAGTTTAAACAAGAACAACAACAAATATTTCCCCACTTACCTTAATCATAGAAATTTTGGTTGTGGAATATGGTTTATCAGCAAATGCAGTTTGGTTATTTCTTTTTCTATATTGAAAACTGGATCACATAAACCATGAAGTTCTCTGATTGATTTTGCAGCTATTGGATTATTTTAAACAAAAAAGAAAACAGCCACAGAATAATTGAATCAGTCTTGTTATATAGACATAGCTTCAGGCCAAAGCCCCAGGCATTTCTTTCATTCTGCGTTCTTGTTGTAGAAAGACTCTATGGCTTTTTCAGGTATTATTTCAGATTTTTTTTCCTGTTTCCAAATGCATTGTATATTCAAGATAGTCTTTATCTTTACATTTTACATTCTGAGAATTCATGTTTAAGCAACATACTGCCTTTAGAAAAAAAATCAGAATGCATTAAGCTTCACTATTTCCCTTTTACAAAGATTCCTTTAAGCTTCGAGATTGTTATTCAGTGAAGTCAAGTGTTAAATCTGCCCTCATCTTTGGTGTGTTCAGACCACTGGCTGGAACGCTTTGGATTGACATGATTAAAAAAAGAGCTCAAGCCCAATCTATTTTAGCTTTACTCTCCTTTGTTTCCAGTGATGTATGAAATTTCTCTTAGGATATTACAAATTTTCTTCCAAATTTTTCTTCTCTTGTCAACTGCAAAAAGTCCCCTTACATCACTTTCTACTGGGGCTAGATCATGACACGCAGCTTTATTTAACAAATGCCTCAAAACATGCATCTGACATCTATCTTAGAAACCCATTGCAGCCAGCTTTAAAACTTCTTGCTGACAGAGGCAGGACAGAAATAGAGCACATTTTTGTCATATTAATCTTAAATAATGTGGCTTTGTTAGAAAGAAAAAATATCCTACTAAAAATCTTGTGTTGAATTTATGTCATAACTATTAAGTTAGCTATAACTTTCTAATTGCATTTTGAAAAATAGTTCCATCAAAACACACTTTAGAGGGGGTGATTCTTTACTTATAATTTCATTTTATAAGATTTCAGGGTCATTTTTCAGATTGAACAAGTTTAATTCTGCCTTACTTTTGACTCTGTAATAACAAGATACTCATTAATTAAAAGGCATTTGTGAAATTTGAAAAATAAAATGATGGAATATCCAATAGGACTAAAAAAGACATTTATTCTGGTTCTACCTAGGTTTTCTACATTTTATTCTTCTAAAACATTCACCTTCTTTTTTTTGAAAAGGGAAAAACATTCTTGCTTTTGAGAGTATGTCTTGATTTTGCTTTTGGAGAGGTGGTGGTGACCAGAACAATAGAGTGTCTTCTGAGACCTAAAATAGAGGTCCTAATGCCAAAGTGGTAAAACTAAAGGATCCTACTTCCAAATATAGTAACTGCTTTCCCACTGGTACTGAATTTACACTATGCTATTCATGTTTCCATTTATTACTATGATTTTTTTTTTGAGATAAAGGCTCTCAAAAAAAAAAAAAAAAAGAAAAGAAAAAAACAGTGACAGTGTTGTGGCTGTCAGAGCAGGCAGAGAATGAGACTATGTCAGAGGACTAGGAACATTACCTAGGCCAATATTCCAGGATACTGATCCAGATTCTGTCTATGGCATTTGAACAGCTATAGATTTTGCACAACAGGATTTCAAATTTCAGCTACTCTCTTTCCATCCCAGCAGCAAACAGACCTAGGCCTGGGCAGAAACTCTAAAAAAATGCATTAAATCTGGTACTTCAATATAAACTAAAATCTTGCATGAAGAAAATTGATATTTCAGAAGTTTAGATGTTCTAAGAATATTGTAGTTCAAAAAGGAAGCCCTTGTCTCCAGTTACTATAAAACATGCAGAGATAGCTCATTATTTTGAGATTGTACAGTGTTATGATAGAAATGAGGCAATTCTCTAAATAACACACATAAAAACAAAACTACTCATAATTCAATAGCTGGTTGTTTCTAGGGGCAAGGTTGTTTCTAGAATATCAAGGTAGAATTATTCAGAATATCAAGGTAGAATTGGTAGCTCCAATTCTTTACATGACATCTTTACAGTAAATTTATTTGTATAACATACATACTTGTATAAAATGCACCTAGAAAGGTACTCAAGTTCTATGTACATGACTAATTATCACAAAGTACACACACCTATGTCACCATCTCCTAGGCCAGAATATAGACTATTCTAAGCACCCATATGCTCTATTCACTCAGATCCCCTTCAGGAGCACTCATTAGGAGTGGAGCTGTCAACAGTCTCCAGCTGCCATACTTTCTAACAATCTACCACAGCATCCATGCCAAGGAAAATCTCTCCTTCTGCTGTCCCCAGCCAATGATCACACAAGGCCCAAACCCTAGACCAGTCCATTCCTGCACAGTCCAGGACTCCTCCCATGGCCAGTCCGTACTCTGGGACCCCCCCAACCCCCCACAGGTTAGGCCAAGATCTTCTCAGAGCTGAACTGTAGTCTGAGGCTCTTCCAATGAAATTGTCATCTGTGCCTCTCTCTCTTCACAGGTTGTGAGGCTCTTCCACCTACTTTTGCTCCCTCTCTCCTTTACCTTCATAGGAATTTCTCTAATAAATCTCTCACACTTCTAATTCTATCATGGTGTCTCCTTCCCAGAAGACTCTAATGAAGACAGGTTGGTACCAGGAAAGGAGATAGAAAGATAGAGTTTGAGGACCAGATCACTAATCATCTGGCTTGCGAGGAAGAGGCTCAGTGGAGGCCCCATTGTGACTGTTATGTGGGACAGAAAGAGTTCCTGATGCAAGGTGGTAAGCCAACTCTTAAGGCTTTCACTGGTGGAAATCTGGGGAAACACCCTGGTGGAAGGGAATACCCTTACTACTGCAGTGATTCCAACATTTGTAAGATGTTGAGGGGAAAATGCAATAGGACAGTAGATTTGGCTGGTTATTACTAAGTTGTATTGATGGCTTATAGAGGGATAATGAGCTGAAGGAGTTTATGAAAAATTGAAGGATATGTGAGAACTTGATAGTTTATGAAGAGGCCCTCATGTCCTAAAGTAGAAGAGTAAACATAGCTAAGAAGCAAGCATAGGACCTAATTAGAGTTGTGTCACATGAAGGCCAGGTCATTGGCTATAAAACTTGAGACTCTGAAATATAGTTTGGGCACTCTCTTAGTGTGGGAAGGCACTGCAGAGGCCTCTCAATAAGACAACAGGATGGCTCCCCACTCCACCTCAGAAATTGTCCCACCATCTGTCCTGGCTGGATGTCAGACAAAAAGCAGGGTTAAATCCCAGGGTAACCTGCTGGGATGTGCTAGACATGAAAAGGGAAGAAGGATATTATATCCCAAAGGAGGAGAAAGAGTTAGCTAGGATGGGAGGAGCAGAAACCAGGGAGAGTACTCTTGGGCCTATATTTTGAGGGTGCTTGACCAAGAGTACTGAAGAATAAGATCTGATAAGCAAAAATTCTTTGACTCAGGGGCACTCTTTTGAGATACAGGATTTAACATTCTGGCAAGGACCTGAGAGGATAGGAAAGATTTAATGCTAGAGTGGGTCTAAGAAGCATAGGAGGGAGTACTGGCCTTTGCTGATGTAGATGAAATGCCTGAGTGCCATGGCAGATGACATCAAAAGGGATAAAAAGCTCAGGGCTGTTGGCACACTAGAATACATTAAGGGGATACATAAGGCTGAAAGACCAGAGGACTCCTTCTATGAAAAGACCCAGAGGACATACTATTCACCAAGGCCATCACGAATGCATGAATGAGAGGGACACCAGCATCTCTAAAATGTTCAGTGGAGATTTCCCTCTGTAGGCAATAAGACAGGCAATCACAGAGCTGGGCTTAGCACCATCCATAGGGATGATTGGACCCCGAAGCAATAGAAAAACCAGAACCCAGAGAGCCATAATGACTGCAATGACTGGCAAGATTGGAGGCACTACCTATGAAGCACTAACTGTAGGGAGTTATGGCAATGGTTAAAATAATTGTGTTTCTAGAGGCAAAGGAAATGGGAAGCTATTGAGAAATCTGCTTCACATCTATAATCAGAAGAAATACTGGAGGGGAAGAAGGTCTGGAACCCATTGACTTAAGGGATGCTCAGGTCCCCAGGAGGAAGGACACTGCCATTGCATAGTAAATATATATTGTGATGATGCCTGCAGTTCTCTCCCAAAGGTAACTGTGCCCATTTACTTGGGTGATTATACACTGGGAGAGGGGGATACCCAGATATTTCAGGGACTAGTGGACAAAGGGTATGAATTGACATTGATACCCGGAGATGTGATGTGTCATTGTGGCCCCTTGAAAAAAATGAAAGCATATAGTGGCCAGGTAAAAAGTGGAATCCCAGCTGATGTTTGACTTATGATGGGACTATTAGGTCCACAAATCCACTAACTATAATTTCCTCAATCCCCAAGTAATAATTGTGATTGATATACTTGACAGTATATACCCTGGGCTGTATATACCCTGATATTGGGTAGCTCTTTGTTTTGTGGGTTAGGTACTGTCATATCGGTGAAAACAAAATTGGAGCCTCTGAAACTTTCCCAAATCCTAGTCAAGATGGCAAATAAAAGTCAATATGGCATCCCAGTGTGAATGATGGTGATGAGCCTTCCCAATAAAGTCTAAAGGATATAAGGGTCATTACCATCTTCATTTAATTCATGCCATCTACCCACTGCAGAAAAAGATGGATCTTGGAGAACTGCAAGTTCAACCAACTAGCAGGCACTGATCATGGATGCCATGCTAGATGGTACTGCTGTTAAGTTAGATTAATAGTAATAGTACATGATAAGGAGCCATTGATTTAGTGAATGAATGTGTTGTTTAGTGAATATGTGCATTAGTGAATGTGCACAGACTAGAACACCTTCTCCTTTAGAAACAGTGTTTACCTTCTTGGATTAGACATTCATTTGGAGTTTAGCTCTAGAGCTATTTTAAGTCTCCCTATATCATAATGCAATCTGAAGAGATCTAAACCATGTGAGCATCCTGAATATAATCATATGGTCATTAGATTAATGACATCATGTTAATCTGGCAGAACCAGCAAGAGATGGCTTGAAGTTATAGTAGGACATGTGAGTTCAGAAGGTGGAAAATAAATCCTAGAAAGATTCAGGGACGTACCATTTTCGTAAAGTTTGTAGGGATCCAAAGTAAAGGTCAAATGGCTGCATCTTGAGTCCTCTACTACAAAATAGGATATCTGATGGGACTGCTCAGGTTCTTGTAACAACACGTGTCACTCTAAGAAATATTGATCAAGCCTATATATCTGTTGATTCCTCCAGGCTGTCAACTTTGGGTTCAGAGCAGAAAAATACTATGTAGCAGGTTGTGTCTTATGATCCAACAGACACTATGGAGGAGTCCATAGTGGGAAAAGATGAATTATGGAGTTTATCTCATTGCAGTTCTCAGTCACATAATCAGCAAGGCCATGCCATGAGCAGCCCACTGCAGGCATCCTAAGTCTTTCTAGAAACAGCTCCTGGTGTATTCCTGGGCCCTGTTAGGGGTGGTATGTTCAACAATGGTGTAAAGGGTCGCACTTTGATTCATTCTGAATCAGGATTAAACATTTTGGCCTGAGGTGGAGTTTACCAAATTATCTATCATGTCATAAAGTTGTGGGCTAACTTTCATTCCATCATGATATGGAAAAGACACATTTGGGTGAGCCTGAGAAGGACCAGAAGGCATGAGTAAGGCTGCATGTTATTCACCATGGTTGCACACATGCACGTATCTCAGCCTTGCATCTATAGCTAAATGACAAATCCTATATAACTAACAGAAGAGGAGGAAAAATCTCAAGCTTGGCTTATGCATAGATGCAAGCCCAAAATAGATGGTTCCAGAAAGGCAAAAGGGAGGGAAACTCTTCCCAATGGACTGAAAGGTGAGCAATGCATCTGGTCATATCCTTTGTATGGAAGGAGAAATGACCTGAAGTGAGAATATTTACACAGCTATGAAAATTGATACATATGTCATTTTTGTAACCATCAGCTCTAATTTTCTTGGGTAAATACCAAAGAGTAGAATTGCTGGATCATAAGACATATTAATGTTTAGCTTTAGTAGCTATTAGCAAAGTGTTTTCCAAAGTACCCATGTACACTCCCAAAAGCAATGTATAAAGTGCCTGATGCTCCCCAACTTCCTCAAAATATGTTATTAATGTTAGCCATTCTGGTAATGTATATTGGTAACTCGTTTTAATTTGCATTTTCCTGAAGACTAATGATATTGAACATCTTTTCACATATTTATGAATCATTTGATATCTTCTTTTATGAAGCGACTGATACCTCTCCTGCACATTAAAAAAAGTTGGTTCATTCTTTTTTGGAGATCTTTATATATTCTAGATAGGAGTCCTTCGTTGGATATATTTATTATAAATAACGTTTCCCATTCTGTGATCTGCCTTTTTACTATTTTAATGTTTCTTTCTCAATGAACAAAAGTTCTTAATTTTAATGAAGTCCATCCTATAAATTTTTTTCTTTTTGTTACTATTTTTGTGCCTTATGTCAGAAATTTTTGCCTATCGTGAAGTCTTGAATATGCTCTCTCATTTTCTTCTAGAAATTTTACTGTTTTTCTTTTAGGTCTATTATCTACCTCAAACTAATTTTTGTGTATAACGTGAGGTAGGATTTATGGTTTGTTTTTTTCCACATAGATGTCCAAGTGACCCAGTACCATTTATTGAAAAGGTCATTCTTTATTGAATTGTAGCAGAACATTGTTATATATCAAGAGACTCTATATATGTAGGTCTTTTTCTGTTTTATTCATCTATTTGTTGCTTCTTGCCCCCAATCACATAATGACTTTTGTAGAATATGGTTGATTTTGTATTTGATGTGTCCTGAGATTTTTGTTAATTTGCTTATTATTTTTTATAGTTTATAGAATCTTTTGAATTTTTTTTACATACATGAAATTTTCTTTACATACATCATGTCTTCAGAGAATAATGACTTTTCCTCACCTTTCCAATCTCTATAATGTTGATTTCTTTTTCTTACTTTCTGCACTGGCTAGATACTCAAGTACAATGTTGATGTAATTATTTTGTTGCTGATTTCAGGGAAGAAGCAGTCAATACTTCATCCCTATACTGAAGTTAGATGTAGGGTTTTTTAAGATATCATTGATCAAATTAAGAAATTCATCCTCTGTTCTTTGATGGAAGATTTTGTATTGAAAAGGGACTAAATTTTATCAAACGACTTACCTCCATAATTTGAGATGATTTTATTTTTCTCATTTGGTACAATCATATAATGAATTATATTGATTTATTTTATAATATTAAGCCAACTGCATTATTAGAATAAATCTTACTAGATTATGATGTATTATCCTTTCTAAAAATATATTTTATTTATTTGAGAGGGATATAGAGAAAGGAAGTAGGGGAAGGGACACAGGAAGAGAATATCCAAGCAGACTCACATTGAATGCAGAACCTGACTTGGGGCTCAATCCCATGACCCATGAGATGAGGGGCTGAGCTGAAACCAAGAGTCAGATACTTAATCAAGTCAGATACTTAATCAAGGGGCACCCAGGTGCCCCTCCTTTTTACATAAAATTGAATTTGATTTGCTGTTATCTAGCTCATTCAAGATTTTTTGCAATTTTGTTCATGAGTGATATGAGTTTGAACATTTTTTTGATGAGTTTGATATCAAGGTTATGCTGGCATAATGGATTGAAAAATATTCCTTTCCCCTTATTCTTTGGAGAAATTTGTGTTATTTTGAACTGTTTTTCATTAAATATTTGGCAAAATTCCTCAGTAAAACTATCTAAGCCTAGAGCTTAAAAAATTTTGTTTTGGTGGGATGGAGGTAAAGATTTTAAATTAAGTATTCAATTTATTTGACAAATAGAGAATTATTCAAATTTTAATTTTTTTCTTGATTCAGGTTACTTAATTGTATTTTTCAATTAATTTGTCTATTTCATTTAAATTTTCAAGTTTGTTGACATAAAATTCTGTATAGTACCCTTTTATTATTCTGTCAAAGAATACACAATCTCTATTGATATACCTCTTTTCATTCATATTATTGATAAATTTTGCCCTCTTTTTATTTTTCCTGTTCAATCTTGCTAGAAATTAACCTATTTTATTAATTTTTTTTTAAAAAATTGACTTGGCTTCATTGTTTATTATTGTTATTAATATTACTATTGTATTTTCCTTCTAATTTGTTTTTTTATTTTTTTATTTTATTTTTTTAAAGATTTTATTTATGTATTCATAGACACAGAGAGAGAGAGGCAGAGACACAGGCAGAGGGAGAAGCAGGCTTCATGCAGGGAGCCCGATGTGGGACTCGATCCTCGGTCTCCAGGATCACGCCCCAGGCTGCAGGCGGCACCAAACCGCTACGCCACCGGGGCTGCCCTCCTTCTAATTTGTTAATGGTTGCCATTATCTTCATTTCACTGCTCAACTTTCTTTGAGTTAATTTGTCATCTTTTTTCTCACATCTTATGGTAGACACTTAGGTCATGAATTTTCAACTTGTCTTCTTTTCTAATAGATACACTTGAGGCTATAAGATTTCCTCTAAGTATGGCTTTAGATGTAGCCCACTAATTTTGTTACACTGCATCTTCAGTACTACTTAGGTCAAAGTATTTTTTTTTCCTTTGAACCTGAATGAGTCATTCAGAAATGAATTGCTTAATTTTGAAACATTTACTAGTTTTCCACTTAGAATCTCTTTATAAATTGGTTTCTGACTTAATTCCAGTGGGTTCAGAGAAGATTTTTTGTATGATTTCAGTACTTAAGTTTTGAGATTTGGGCCCAACTTATGGTTTATTTCTTTAAATACTAGACGTGTACTCCAAATGAATATGAAATCTGTAGGTGGGGAATGCAAAATAAATTGAGATTAGGGATCCCTGGGTGGCGCAGCGGTTTGGCGCCTGCCTTTGGCCCAGGGCGCGATCCTGGAGACCCGGGATCGAATCCCACGTCGGGCTCTCGGTGCATGGAGCCTGCTTCTCCCTCTGCCTGTGTCTCTGCCTCTCTCTCTCTCTCTCTCTCTCTGTGACTATCATAAATAAATAAAAATTTAAAAAAAATAAAAAAATAAAAAATAAATTGAGATTAGACTTGACAATTATGGTCTAAATCTTCTCCATCCTTAGTAATATTTTCTTTGTTCTTTTTAATTATGGAAAGAAATTTATCAAAATTGCCCACTGTAATTTTCAATTTGTCTTTTCCTCTATATTCTGCCAACAATTTTATAGTATATTCTGGAATTATGTAAATAATAGCATATACATTTTAAAGTATTACAATTTCCTCTTTTTCTTTGTTTACAATTTCCTTTCATTATTAAAAATTTGCATACTTTATTATATTTTCTACTTATTGACCAGAAGTCTGGTTTTTTTTTTTTTTGTATTAGTATAGCTATAGCAGGATTCATTTGATTCATTTTTGCATGACATAACTTTATTTGTTCTTCTCCAAGCAGACTCACACTGAATGCAGTGCTCCTGCATCCTTTATCTGCTCTAATAGTTAAGATATGTCTTGTAAGCAATATAAAAGTTTTGTTTTGTTTTCAATTCCATCTGACAATCATCAACTAAAAAAACTAGTCAGTTTATATTTAATGTAATTACTTCTATATGGGCATTAAATATAACACTTATCTTTTATTTTTGTTTCACATGTTGTTTTTTCCTTAATAAGGTAATTTCACTACTCTGTTAGTGTTCTAGTTACACAATCTATTCTTTTTTTACTTGCAATGAGATTAAAATATGCATGCTTGGTTTTGTTTTTCTTTGTTTTAAGATTTATTTATTTAAATATTTTGGGGGGGAGGGGCAGAAGAAAAGGGAGAAAGAGCCCCAAGCCGACTCTGAGCACAGAGACCAACACGAGGCTCAATCCAACAACCTATGATCATAACCTGAGCCAAAACCAACAGTTGGAACTGATCCCACCACCAAGGCTCTCCAAGCTTGGTATTTAAAACTTCACATAGATGTATAATTTTACATTTTCCTGGACAATACAAGGCTCTGAAAACACTTTAACTCCATTTATCTCCTTTTTCTATTGAGCATTATTATTGCTCATTTTAATATTGTGTATATAAAACTTAACTAATGCTATTATTTTATAGTCAAGATTCACTTAGATGAACCTGCCTAATTACCATTTTAAATGTTTTTCATTCCTTTCTGCAGCCCTGTGCTTCTGTCTGAGGTTATTTAACCTGTAAATTCCATTTAATATTTCTGATTATATCATTTAAAGGCTGAATGACCTTGGATGGGCTGTTAGGCTTCTCAAGACTCAGCCAAAATAAGGGTAACTTGGTACCCTAATTCATATAATTCAGTTGTCAGAATGAGATAATGCACATACAGCTCTTACACCATTGCCTGACATATAGTAACCATTCAATAAATAGTAACTAAAATTCAATGATTTTGTTTTTACTGTTGTTATTATTTTATATTAACTACATACTTTTTGGTTATATATCATGTCATTCAAGTGGGAAAACAGATAACATTCTCATTTAAAATTGTGTTGTTTGGAATGCCTGGGTGGCTCTCAGCAGTTGAGTGTCCACCTTCCGCTTAGGGCATGATCGTGGGATAGTGGGATCCAGTTCCACATCAGGCTCCCTGTGGGGAGCCTGCTTCTCCCTCTATCTGTGTCTCTGTCTTTCTCTCTGTGTGCCTCTCATGAATAAATTTTAAAAATCTTAATAAAAAAATATAAATAAATAAATAAATAAATAAATAAATAAATAAAATTGTGTTGTTTGCTGTCCCATTCAAGTTTCCATCTCAAACAATAAATCAATTTAAGATATACTTTGAGACCTTTTAGTACTGTAACAAATTGGCTTATGTCACATAGCTTCTTCAAAAATTATTTTAGAAGAGAGATACTTGGAAAAATCAAATCATTAAGTAAATTGAAATATGGGCATTCCCTTGCATGGTCAACAAGGTGTTTTCAAATTTATTGTAAAATATTTAAACTGTGTGGTCGATAATTTTACATATCCAAAACAAGATAATATTATATAATAAATGAAACCAAGGTAGAGAAAAATCTTCCTAATAGTTCAGGTCGCTAGTAGAAGTTCAAGTTATTGAATGGTAGATTTGAAAATGTGATTATCATTTAAGATGTCATAACACCTGTTAATTTGTTGTCAAATGTGGATGTAATAACAATAATTATTATTATTCAAAATCTAAAGTTCAACACTTAGTTATTCCAGTTTAATTCAATTAACCTTTGAAGAGCTAAGTGCTGTACGTGTGAGGACCAATTATCATTTTGTTTTAGTAGTTTTGATTTAGCTACATATCCAAGTACCCAAGTAAAGTAATTGTTTATATTGAGTTTCTAAATTAATAGACTGATATATATTTTCAGAAAATATAGTAATTATACATTCAATATGTGCCAGGCATTCACTCAGATTCTGAAGAATTAAGAATAAAATATAGCCCTTACTTTCAAATATCACATAGGCTAGTGGGTGTGCTGGACATTTAATTTCAGAATTGTAAGTGTAAATCTTAGTGATTAGTTATTGTCCATGCTCAAGAAATACTGATATCCTAACTTATAAAAAAATGATCCTTGATTCTTGTGTTAATTAATTTTATGTGTCAATTTAGCTGGAATTCTGGTGTGTCTGTGAGGGAGTTCCTGGAAGAGATTAGCATTTGAATGGGTAGACTGAGGAAAGTGGATTGTCCTTCCTAATGTGGGTGGTCATCATCTAATTAACTGGGCACAAACAAAAAGGAGGTGGAAGGTAGGATTCTCTCTCTGCCTGACTACTTGAGCTGACATCTATCTTCTGTCCTTAGCACCCTGGTTTTCCATCCTTCAGACTTGGACTGGAATTTACATTTATTCTCTGGCTCTCAGTCTTTTGAACTATGCCATTGGCTTTCTTTGGTGTCCTGTTTATAGATATATAGTCTAGATAGATAGATAGATAGATAGATAGATAGATAGATAGATAGATAGATAAATGAGTATACACAGTCAAGCTTATATACATCATGGGACTCCTCAGTCTCTGTTTCTCTGGAGAACTCTGACTAATACAATTCTTAAGCCCAATCAACATTTCAATAGAGGTTGGACCCCATACTGGTAGGACATAGAAATTTAGGTTGTAAAACCTTAAAACAATTTCATTAAACTTCAAATTTTACTTTCAAGTATTTATGGCAATTTGATGAAGCAGGATTTGCCCATGTGTAGTGGATTTATCTACCACTGTTCAGCCAAAAAGGACACAGACAGAGGCACAGTGCTATTTTCAATATTTTCATACTTAAAGATTCATTAGAAGAAAAACTATATAATTACCACATTGTGACATAATGATTATATTTAATATAACAACAAATATATAATATTAACATATATGATATATAAGTATATATTATGCAATAAATATATATATTTATTCTTTGTCCTTGGTCCCTGGCACAGAGTTTCAAAAACCCTTGGAATTTCCTGAATAATAGGAGTGTCTTTTGTCATTCATTAGGAACCCCTATACCCGAGTATGCTAATGTTTGAGGTTGAAGCCTGGTCATGACAAAAACCGACCACATGATTAGAAGGTTGGGATTCTCAACTCTCATTCCACCAACTTTTAAAAAGGGGGAAGGGGCTAAAGATTGAATTTATCTCCTAGCCAATAATTTCATCAATTATGCCTAAGTAAAAATACCTTGAATGAGGCTTGGAAGTTTCCTTGTTGGTGAACATGTAGATGTACTGGGCAGACAGCACATCCCAATTCCATAGGGACAGAGCTCTTGCACCTCACCCGCTCAAGACCTTGCCCTATATATCTACTTCCATGTGTCTATTCCTGAGCTACATCCTTTATAATAAAACTGTAATCATAAGTATTATACTTTTCTGAGTTGTCTGAGCTGTTTTAGTCAATTATCAAACTAGAGGGGTTTGTGAGAAGCCTTGAATTTTAGCTGGTTGAGCAGAAATGCAGATGCTTAAGGACACCCAGGACTTCTGTCTGACATTGAAGTTTTGTGGAATTTAGCTCCTTTATTTGTAGGGTCTGCACTAAATTTGGGTAATTAGTGTTAGAATTTAAATGAATCATAGGACACTCAGCTGGTGTCAGAGAACTGGTGTCAGAGCATATACATTAGAAGATTATTAGTATCAGGTTATATAGAAAGAGTAACTTACTTTAAAGAAAAACATTAAGTCAATTTTTTAAAAGATTTTTTATATATTTATTAGAGACAGACAGAGAGAGAAAGAGAGAGAGAGGCAGAGGGAGAAGCAGGCTCCATGCAGGGAGCCCAATGTGGGACTTGATCCTGGGTCTCCAGGATCACACCCCGGGCTGAAGGCGATGCTAAACTGCTAAGCCACCAGGGCTGCCTCATTAAGTCAATTTTAATGCAGGAAATACTCTACAAACATCACATTATGACAATGACTGAGAAATAGCTGATTGAGAAATTCAATGTAAAAAAATGACACTGAAACACTTCTAAGCCAGAGGCAGATAAAACATTGTGTTCTGGCTGGAAGGTGAAGCTATGAATTTAACTCCAAATTTCTTGGAAGTCTTGGTTTAAAGTTTCTGTAGATTTTTCTTTCACTTTTGTAACGTTTAATATAAAAGTAAAATTTCTCTCAAATATTCAAGAAATACGGATCTTGTGGGTTGAGGTCCTGGTTCATTTTATGGCTTTTGTCCCCTTGACTCATACCCCTTAACCCCATGGGTGACTTCTCTCTACCGCCACCCTAATCCCTAAGGTACATGGGAAATACAACTGGAAGAGAAGAACCCCTGACTGAAGAAGTTGATTCTGAAACATCAATGTAAATTAGACTCACCCTAGGGAAGTTTTTAAAAACTGCAGATTTCTGGATGCTATCCTAGAAGCTCTTATTATTAGGTAGGTCTGCCGTAGGTCCTAGGAATCTGCATTTTATCCAATACACAAAGCTTGCCTAACATAAATAAGCTTTGGACTAGACTTTGAACAAAACTGTCCCAGGTTTTGGTCCCAGCAAAATGTGTGACCTGAGTCAAGCCATTGACCTCCCCAGTCCTACTTTCTTCATCATAAATGAGAGGGTTGGTTAGGTGTACCTGACTATTTCTTCCATTTCCACAGAGTTCTTGCCTTCCTTATCTGTCATACTCACTGACAAATAAATCATGGGGAAAGTTATAGGTCAGAAAAGTCAACTCTTCCCTGATCATGGACTATAGTAATTAAAAGATAGCCCTGCTTTATTCACCAGTAAAGGTTAAACTACCCCACTAAAGTGCCTCCATTTTTAAAAACTGTGCCTTATCATACCAGTATATTAATTTTTCTACTTTATAAGTCATTTAAATTAAATCTCAGATACTGGAAGCATGTTACAATATAATTGATCTCATGTATTTCATTATTGTGATTGTCAGGATTGTTCCCTAAAATTTTCATCAGCATACTAATAAATGCCTTAAAGAAATATGATTTATTTACTCATTGGCAGAGAAAACTATGAAAATTTTTCATGATATTTGTTTTCTTTTTAAATTCTCATCATAGCATTTCTATTATTCCCAAGGAATTTATTTTATCCTTTCTTTCTCTCCAAAAACTCCTTATCTACAACTATATCGGGGATAATCCAGAGACACAGACTTTTACACTAGAGTCTAAAACTGCGGCTGAGAAAGAGGAACATATAAGAAATGGGAGGGGCTGGTTTATAGTAGCCAGAGGATGAGGCATTGAAGTTCCAGAAAAGTACTTGTTATTTATTCCTGTTAAATGCAGGCATTAACAATAACATACAAACATGAGGGGAAAAAAAGAAAACAGAAAATCTAGATATAATTAATAGCTGGCAAGAGTAGTCTGTGTAGAAAAAAATAATATTATGCAGATAGATCAGTATTCCTAGTCTCCCCTATTTCTAGCACATTCATATCTGAACTCCAAGAATCAACCCTCCACCCTCCTTGTCCCCCCAGGAGGTATGAAGAAGAAAGGAACCAAATTTTGGAGACAACCCATTAGTAGAGACAGGACAGGGAGGAGTCAAAAGGAATGTCATAAAGACTTTGGAAATATTGAAAGTGTGTGCTCCCAAAGGAATACTCACTCCATGCACACACATTCAAGATGTTTATTTGCTCTTTAGAAAGGAATAACAGGTCAGCCACACTTTCTGGCTTGTGGCTTCCCACATCAAGCTAAATCCCTTGTTTCTGCTGCTCCAAGAAATCTTACTGGTTCCCATCTCCCTGTCCTGTAAAACCCCAAGGTCAGACTCTGGGGGCTGAGAACAGAGGAGGGTGGAGAGTGGATCTGGAAGGCAAATGGAGAATATCCTGCACAGCTGAAAGATATCTAAAACCAAGAAAATTAAACACATTATTTGCAAATTGTTACCTCATTGTGCAAACCTGACATCTGCTCCATTGCTTCCTCATCTGTGCATCAGGTTTGGATGACCATACTTTTTCCTTTACTGCTTATCTGTGGCACCCTTACAACTGCAAGGAAGGAGGGATGTGATAAGTTCTGGCTGGGAGAATGTTAGCAGAAGGCTATGGTGAAAGTTCTGGGAAAGGTTTCACTTTCCTGATAAAAATTACAGATAGGGTAGTGATGTCATTCTCTTTTATTCTGGCTTTTAACAAATATATTTTATACACTGTATATTATAAATTTTGTATTTCCCTCTTATTCCTGCTCACCCTATGGATAACTATCTTGCAACAAAGAAGTAACAAAAAACAAAAAAGTGGTTCTGATATTGTCAAGCTATTGATGCCAACAGTGCCTATCACCAGATGTTTTAAGTGAGAAAAATAACCTCTGATCATTTTCGAAATCTTTGTAAATTGGGAACCTGGTACTTGATCATATTGGGCCGAGTGGAGTGGGTGTCACACCTTGACATCCGTCAGGAGCAGCAGGGCAGAAGGTATTGTTAAAGGACACAGAAAACCGGGATCCCTGGGTGGTGCAGCGGTTTGGCGCCTGCCTTTGGCCCAGGGCGCGATCCTGGAGACCTGGGATCGAATCCCATGTCGGGCTCCCGGTGCATGGAGCCTGCTTCTCCCTCTGCCTGTGTCTCTGCCTCTCTCTCTCTCTCTCTCTCTCTCTCTGTGACTATCATAAGTAAATAAAAATTAAAAAAAAAAAAAAAAGGACACAGGAAACCGGTGGAACTGAAGCAGATCTGAAGACAAAAGTCCAGAACATTTAGACTCAGATAGGTTAAATCGGAATATATGTGAGACAGCTATGAGGAAACAAGAAACATAAAAGTTACATTTACATATCTAAAAGAAAGGCTTAATCTAGATATAAAAATTTAGAAGTATACATTACATGATGATAATTCGAAATCTTAGGAGTAAGGTGAGATCCTCTATTTTACTCAAAGAGTGTCAAAGAGCACTTTCTGAGAACTTCAGCATTTAGAGTTTGATGGAAGAAGACAAGTCCCCAAAGGTAGATTTAGCCAAGAACAGAATAAAAGTCAAAAGAAGAAAGTATTTTGAAAAAGGAACAGATCTCATTTTTGGTGCCATGGAAGTAAAGTAAGATGCTGGTCACTGATGTTTAAAAGGTAAAACTAGTTCATGGGGGCTGATCTGATATTTCAAGAAGATAGCATGCCCATTATAAGAGGATGTCATACACAGCATAGCTTTGCTTTGTGAGACCAGTGCTCAAACCTTATTTGTTACTGGCACAAATTAAATATTAAATGATAATAAAGGCAAAGAATGTTATTTTTTTGTTTCTTGTTTTATCTTCAGATGTTGTTGTCGTTTTAAGGTCAGCTGGAACACCTGTTAATGAAAAAGTTACAAGAAAGAAAAGAAAGAAGGAAGGAAGGAGGGAAGGAAGAAAGGGAAAGAAGGAAGGATGGAAGGAAGGAAGGAAGGAAGGAAGGAAGGAAGGAAGGAAGGAAGGAAGGAAGGAAGGAAATATGTAAAGAAAAACAGAGTAAAGTCAATTTTTCGTTACCAGGATAACATAATTGGATTAAAATAATGGCCATAAGTGTTGAGCTAGAAATGGAAAAATCTTAATTAAAAACTCAGATGCTTTCTTTTTTCCTTGTCATTAGAATGACTGGCCAAGAACTGGAAAAACATACCAAAAGTAGATGATGAAGGAAGGCTCCAAAAGCATGTCATTGAGCATGTCCAAAAGCATCTCAATGAACCATGGAGACAAAGATTTGAAGGTTTATCTGCCTTTTATTAAAAAATAGCTTGGGGGTGAGTTATCCAGTCACCCAGGAAGCACCTCATGACTTACTCCTCATTGTTCTGAATTTGGCTATGTTTTTCACTTTATTGGCAAGACCTTGATTACCTCAAATGGCCTAGGTGAACTGAAACTTGAAAATACTTCCTCTAAAAGAGCACACCTCCAGCATACAGTCATTTCCCCTGTGATGTGGTAGGGCTTACAAGTTCAGCATCTTCTGCTGCCATCAGTTCTAACATTCAATGTCAGCTGCTGCGTTTGTCAGCATTACGTAAGAGTCAGCGGTGGTATTATTCTATTGTTGACTTAGTGCTATTTTTGCATGTGTATTGCCAAACCACATTTAGGTTTCGTTATGGTTATATTTAACCTTATTCTTCTCAGTAACCTTTTAAGGCAAAAAAAAAAATATTTCTCTCAGTAAGATGGATATTTGTAACTGCTAGAAACTTCAGATTTCTTACAGGATTCATTAAAAGGGGAGAATGCTTGATAACTCTAACCATGGGTCAGCATTTTTGAGACATGGCTCCATTCCTCTTTGGCCTTTGTCTGCAGTGCCATCTTGAACTAATAAGTTGGAACTTTCTTATTTTCCTTAGAATAAACAGCTGCGGTCACAGGTAATCTAGGGGAATTATCAAGACACTATCGCTATAATACAAAAGCAAGAAAAACAATTATTTGACATACCTAATTCTTTACTATCTGTTATATTTATAGCACTGTGCTAAATACAATAAAGATACAGAAAATAATCAATAGATTCTTCCTTTTATTCTTTAGAATAGATAAGACCAGTAAATGACTTCATACCTCCAATATAGCCAGTACCATATGATCTGCAAAGGGATTCAGAGAAATAATTTATTTCCAGTGGAAAAGATTGCAGCTACAAGACAAAATCTAGATTTTTTGGAGTCTGAACTATATTACGGTCTTTTCTTCATCACTCTCCATGACTTTATATCCCTGTTGTACTGGTATACAGGTATTCCCCTGATATACTCTTTGTTCCCCAACAACCATATGCTTTTGCATGTGTAACTTAATGCTCATTCTGTTCCCTTCTCCTGAAATGCTCTTCTCCACCTGGTGAAGACTATTTATTTCTTAAAGGCCAATTATTTTGTTGCCCTCTGTGATGATTTCAGTAACACTTCCCTTAAGCATTCTGACCTGTGGGTCTCCAGGGCACCTTATCACTAGTGTTCACTAATATTTCAAGATGAATCATTTTTTTTATTTTAATTTGTGTATCTCCCACCTCAAAAGTGAGAACTCTTATAAGGAAAGAACTTTGACCTATTTATCACCATATTCCCAGGAGCTAGCAAAATTCAGGCAACATAATAGATGCACTCAGTAAATTTTTGTGGAATAAGGTAGCATTTATATTAGGATAGCATATTGGCCAGACCACACAGGGTGATTTCCCTATCCAGTCCTGGGGGAATAACTGGGACACCAATAACACTCTTCTGAAACAGTTTCATGCATACAAATCACCACGTGGTCTTTCTACCCTCGCCATGGCTTTTTGGATCAAGTCTATAGTATTTTGTTATGGCAGCCCAACTGACTTAGACAATTGCCTACAAAATAATGCATATTAGTTATAGAAAATGTGAAAAATATGGAAATACACAAAAAAGTAAAAATTAAACATCTTAATAACCACAGGAGACCTGCACTGTTCATATTTTTGGTCTATATTTCATGTAAATACTTAAAGAATAAATTCAAGTTTGGGCTCTGTAGAGTTATTTGGGAAACAAATAAAGGGGAAGTCAAAATTGTACTTCAGAAAGATAGGTCTTGGTGTTTTGTGGGTAGGACTGGAAAGCCTGGAGATATTGGAACAAGTCAGAGATTATTTCTTTAATTAGACTACATCACAAAGGCTTTGAATAGGCACTGGAATATGAAAAATGGGACAGGTACACAAGACATTTGAGAAGTATAAATGGTGTTGCTCAACAATGTCCAGGTGTGAAGATGAGGAGGCATAAGATACCTTGAAGTAGGGTAAGAGTAAAGTCTGCCTTCCAGTGGTTAAGAGGCTTGACAAAGAGTACTGGGGAATGAACGTGCAAGCTATAGTGATGGCTCTGGAGTTGGAAAACGGGTTACACAAGCTCCTGCAAGACCTGCAGAACTTGGCTTCTCAGAAGAATGAAACCGATCTCTTAGAATTCCTGAAAAGGTTCATGGGTAAACAGAAGAGGAACATAAAATATCTGGAATACCAGCATAGCTATCAGAAGGAATTAGAAAGGCTGACTTCGAAGGAAGGCATCTCGGAACAGTTTGGTGAAGCATCAGGCAGACAGGCTTAATATCTGAAGGCAACACAGCAAGTCTTCCATCGTAGTAGTTCCCAAAAGCAGCTACTTAAAAATCTGGATCTCCATTTGACAGAAGACTGCTTTACTTTTAATAGTATCCCAATCTTCATTGTCATACATGGCAATAAATTGGTTTTGCATTATAAATAAATAAATAAATAAATAAATAAATAAATAAATAAATAAATAAATAAATAAATAAAAAGACTTGGAAGATAAGTAGAGTTTTAATCAGATAGAGGTGTATGTACATACTGGTAGGGCTGGTCAAGAAGATTCTATTAGAAAACATAACCTTCTGTAAAATTGGAAAGATCTATACTTCACCTGTTCTTTGTTAGTCAGGAACCAAAGTTTCTTCTGGCCATATTTAATAATTATGAAAAATGTCTGAAGTGACAAAATGGGTAGTGAATGTTCAGTGAACAGGAAAAAATAATACTGCATTCGAGTCTAGAATCTAGAGAATAAGAACAATTTCTGAAGACCATCAGAGATTCCATAAGAAACTGATTATGATCAGTTTTTGAGAATAGAAAAGATGAGTTTTGTATTTGATATTGACAAAGAAAGTATTGATTGAAGAAAGTATTGATTGGTACATTTCCATGTACAGACACACTTCTTCCTCACTGCATCACACAATTGAGGGATGATGTAGTGCAGGGAGATATGACTTTCCCAACATAAGATCTTGAACTAAAATTCAGCAAACCTCTTCACCTTGCCTGGTCCAAGTTTCTAGCGCTTGCAGAGAAAGGACTGACGGTTGGGAGTTTCAGGCACTTTTCTTAATCTCCAGGAGGGTACCATTTCCAACTTGTTTTTCTATGTGCTCAGGCCTGCATCCCTGTGTGTGATAGTGTTTGCTGTGCAGATGGGAGATTAAATGGAGCTAGATAAAGGAATGAGTGGGGTCAAGGATGGGGATGCAAATTGCATTGGGATTATATGCTAGGCTTCCTCTCCCCACACCCCAGGAACTCACACAATAATTAGCTGCCAACTTGTATGTGATCTGAGTAATAAAGTGGTAATAATCAGCTTCCAATTTACATTGTAATAAAGTAATGTACAGAGATTTGAAAATGAAGGCTGTGTCTCTGCTGATAACATCTGTTAATATTTTCAAACTCTACATTTTAAAAGCCATAAAGCCTTTGTTGATTTAAATTGTCAAAAGCCTGAGGAGTCTTTTGTTTTTGCATATATTCTAGGCAAAAGAAGTCCAGAGTATTTCTTTTCCCCCCAATATGTAGAAGAAGACATGCTCAAATGTGCTTTACAGGAAGTTTAGAAACCCTGAGACAGGCTGCCTAAAGACTGTGGTTGGTAGGTTGTTCTACAATTAGTCAGGTGACACAGGACAAGCCCTAGCCTTTTGGAGTAAGAATAGGATCACTGTAAAATAGTCACCTAGAAATCTACAGCCTCAGCTTATAAAGCCAGCTTCTTATTTACGCTTAGGAGATGTATGTTTCCGTAACAGATTCCACTGGGAAGAAAGGACTTGTTTGTTCGCATATGCAAGAAGCACAGACCAGCATTGTGTGTGAGATCCAGAGCTTGCTACTAGAGATGGATTCCTCTCTGAAGGACCATTAATAAAGATCTGTGGCAGGGCCTAAGAGAGAGAAAATAGAGGTGCTGAAGGACTTCTGTGCATCTTTTTTTTTTTTTTTTTTTTTTTACTTCTGTGCATCCTAATAGGAAGTAGACAGTTTGCCCAACTGATAGAAAGGAGTCCAAAGAAATTGAGTTCAAAATTTCAGCAATATAAAAAAGTAGAATATATAAAAACACCAGTGCTTGTATAGTTTATGTGTATATATATTTATATTTATAGACATATAATATATATATATATTTTTATATATGTATATATTTTTTCTGTATAGAGAGATTCAGGATAAAAATTCAAATAACAGTATTGCACAATATGAAAAAATTAATTATTTTATCCTCATTTTTAAAAAAGATTTATTTATTTATTTTAGAGAGAGTAGGTGTGTGAGACCGGGGAGGAACAGAGGGAGAAGGGGAGGGAGCAGACACCCTGGTGAGCAGACACCCTGGTGAGCAGGGAGCCCCACACAGGATGCCATCCTATGACCCTGAGATCATGACCTGATCCAAAACCAAGAGTCAGATGCTCAACTGACTGAGCCACACAGGTGCCCCTATTCTTATTTTTCAAAAGCGAAAATACTTTGATTTCTAATGGAAGTGCTGGAAGGGAACTTTAGCATAAAACTATTTAAGTGTTATCTGTTTTCACATCACAGTTGTTCACAAAGATACAAGGAAATGGTGGAAAGTGATACAAACATGCCATTCCTAAAGTAATGTTAACACCTTCCAAACAGATAACTCTGAGACTGGGTAAATACAAAAACATACGCATGAATAAGTTATCTGAGAATAGGGAGAAAAAGAAGAAGAAAAAGAAAAAACACCAACCCAGTCCTTTAACATATGTTACTCTGCTTGGCTCAGCCTGAATTCTCATTGCTTGTCTGGATTTGGTAAATAGGGTCTTCAGGGGTCCCTCTGCCTGCAGTCTCTCCCACCACCAAGTGACCCTCATAACGCTCATACCCCACCTCATTCCGAGTTTATGTTCACAAGAACCCTGGGAGGAAGGCAGGGAATATTACCCCATTTTGAGGTTTAGAGAGATTGGAGCTAGGGTTTGAATGAGAATGTTCAATCCAAGCCAGAACTCAAATGTTCTGACTCATATTTTTAGTCTTCTTTGCTACACCCTGCACTTGAGCTACACTCCCACAAACATTCTGATTACACCCTTGTTCTTATTAAAAATCTTCAATGATTTCCTACTTCATTCTGAGTCATGTCAGCCCTCCTCAGCCTGTTGCATAGAGCTAGCCATTGTCATGGCAACTCAATTTGTCTTTAATATTATTTTCCCCCATGCCCTTCTCTCATGGAGAAGTCCCAATCTGCCCTGGGCATCCTATTTCTGTGCCCTTTTTTGCATTCTTTCATCTTTCCCAAACACTCCTCTCTCTTTGACATATGCTTCTCTTGTCCTCAAGAGTCTTACTGCTCCTATTGCATTTAGCAGTAGCTTCTATTTTAGCACTCCCCAGAGTCTCTCTTGGACTCGAAATATTCATATACATGTTCATACCCTTCACCAGTCTGACTTTTTGGAGTACAGATTATGCTATTTATTTTTTCTGTATTGTGTCACCCATAGTTTCTGTAAGTTATGCCTTGCAGATAGATACTCACTAAATAGTTCTCGAAATCTAACATCTGTTGAACTATCGTCTTGTATTATTATTTAGCTCAGCACTCATGCATGCCTTTTCTACCCAACTAAATTACAAACTCTTTGAATATTGCTCTTCTACTTTGTAGGAGCTTAAAAGTATTATGATTTTTGAAAATTTGATTTGAGGAAATGTATGATCTCTGACCTTGAAATAAAAATTCCACCCTTCTAAAATGATACTCAGATGTCAAAAGGAGAGATAACCATTCAGTAGCAATCCCCCATACCTTCTATGACAAATTTCCTAGGTTGATCTGGAATCTACATGACAGATTGTCAATGCCAAAGGCCAACAAACTCCATCTATGTGAATATGAGCCTTTTGAAAAACAAAGAATCCAATTAAAGAAGAAAATCCAGAAAGAAGACAAAAGGTTTTGGTTTGTTGTGTTTTTTTATGCCAAATCAACTAGCTTGCAAGAATCAGAAAGTCTGCATCTAGATATATTAATAAAAACACATACAGGATAAGTCTCAAAGCTTGCTCTTCATTTATTGGCCTCCAAGCCCAATTATATCTGCTCTTTCAAGTCAATGGATTAATTTTTAATGTTTTTTTTTTTTTTTTTTTTTTTTTTTAGCCCACAGAAAGACAATACAAAATGGCAGGAGCATAATTCTAATTTATTTCCATTTCAGATTTTTATACCTGCAATTATGTTTGTGCTAAATTAGATGAAAATGTCAATCTACCAATTTGCTTCTTCCTTTGTAACCTTTTGCATACAAAGTTTATCATTCTGACAAATAAAAGGCCTCTCCAACCTTGACGCTTAAGAAGAAATGCAAATTGTATTTTTCCAAATTGGAAAACAACTATCAATCATGTCATTTAAAAATTAGGTGAGATATCTAGTGAAGTTTGAATTCTTCATCTGTTTGGAGCTTATAGAATTAAAATATGATCTAATTTGATATTAAAAGAGCAAAATTAGTATGAGTAGATGTAATTTTTTCAAAGATTTTATTTATTCATGAGAGACACACAGAGAGAGAGAGAGAGAGAGGGAGAGAGAGGCAGAGACAGGCAGAGAGAGAGGCAGGCTCCATACAGGGAGCCCGATGCATGACTCCATCACAGGACTCCAGGATCACGCCCTGGGCCAAAGGCAGATGCCCAACTGCTGAGCCACTCAGGTATCCCAGATATTGTAATTTTTTTATTCAAACAATCCAAATATTAATTGAGGATCTGAATAAATTGCACATTCCATTTTAGGGAAAGCATTTTGAATCTTTTGCTTGGATTCCAAAGTGTGTAAATAACTCTTAAAATACAGAATGCCCATTTAATTTCAATGAAATAAAAGCTAGCACTTTTTAAGATATCTTACTCTAGCTTCCTCCATTCCCAGGAACTACTCCATTTCTTATTTATATGTAACATTTCATTTCACAAATTGCTACAACAACACTGACCTTTAAAACACGTGAACTGGCTTTCCTGGCTCTCAACTTCCCGCGCGCGCGGAGTATATCTTCTGAATTGTTAAGCCCAGCTAGAGTGAGTTCCACAGGAGAGAAGCTCCTTCCTCATCTCCTTTCCTCAGTTAAATGTGATTTTGGGCACCAGTGATTTTCTGTGACTCTCTTCCCATTAGAGGCTTTGTTCTCCATGCTCTTGTGCTCAGCCAAGGTGTTTAGGAAAGAAAACAGGTGCTTCCTGAATAAGCCACCCCGATTGGAATTTACACTAACATCTCCAAGATAACCCCTTTCCCCGAATTTCCTGTAGGCAGATACTATGATTCCTATTTTATGGCTCCTAAAACCGAAATAGAGATTAAGTGAGCAAGATCATCATGGAGAGGCAGAGGCAACACCAGTGTCAGGTTTAGTCCAAAGTACCCCCAGGGGGCCACTGAGCCTAGTGGTGAGAAGAGAGAGGCTCCCCACCAGCGTGGGGCCTCGATCCCCTCCCGGTTTCGGCACCAAATGTCAGGTTTAATCCGATCGGTAGTGAAATGGAATAGAGAGGCCAGGCAAAAGTTGGTGAAACAGGCTTTGAAGGGGACGTGCTCTCGGGTGACCCCCGGCAGGGGAGAGAGAGAGCGGGGAAGTCGCAGGCGGGTCGCAGGAGGGCTTATAAGGAGTTTTGGTGAGAGGGTTGGGAGGGAACATGGGGTGAGGTTTCCTTTGGTGGTGTTTCTCGGGTTCTTGGTCTTTTCCAGGTCTTGTGGTTTTTTTTTTTTTTTTTTTTTTTTTTCTTCTTCCAGTTAGGGCAAGCGTTATGGGTTTCCTAAGCCAAGTTAGGGTAGGCGGCAAGGCGGTGTTGGCGGAAGATGCGGTGCGGCGGCGTTATGGGCAGGTTGCTGGCCTCCGGTTGGCCGCGTTGAGGTCCCCAGTCTCGCCAGCCCGACAACCAGAAGGCACGTACAGGCTGACCCCCGGGTCTTGAGATTTCCACTTCTCAAGGGCAGGACCCGTGCTTGTTTCTGCTGCTTTGTAGGGTTCTTAGAAAGCACCCTCTGCCCCACAGGCTTCTCTTAAAGGATGAAGCTATGCCTCGGTGGGAACAATGTGCATCGCTGCCTCCCTGGTGGATTTTAAGGGACCCTCCTCAGCTGCCTTCCTGCCCGAACACAGTGCCTTGGGATTAACTTTTGTCTTTAGCATGTCTGTGTTCAAATGCAAATAAGTTTCCCAGGAGGTCTAAGTATTCTTCCTTTAAATATAGCATATGCCATTTAACCATGTCACAGAAAAAAGCAGTCTGCATCATCTCTTGGTAACTCGAATTCACAGATGCAAAATGAGAATGGTGAGACAGAAATATGGATGTATTTAGGTCTGAAAACTCTACCTGGAAACTCCATTCATGATTTGAGTTTATCTACATTTTCCCGAATAGATGATCTACTGTTTTCATAAGATTCTTGAATCTTATGAATTTAAGACTCTAATTACGTCGGCTAGTGATATGGACTGGATCCAAGACCACCTCGGCCTTCTTGAAATCAGAGGCCTTTGAAACCCACCTGTCCTTCTTCCCCAACACTCGCCCTCCCTAATTGCCTTGAATCCACTTGCCTCATTTTACCAAGCCCTCTATTCCTGTGTCTGTCAGCCACCACAGTGCCTGACTGCCAGCTCACCCTGCATCTCCCAAACTGTAATCCCTGTTAAGACTCTGGATCTGCTTTACACTGCTTTCTTCTCCCACCCCTCCTCAATTCTTGATCCCTCCCACTGTGCTCTCGGGAAATCAGGGTCCATTGTCAGCAAAATAGGCTCTATTTCCTCTATTTTCTGAATGTTTACTCCACCCTTTGGCTAAAGGGTCAACTTTCCCCCACCCCTGAGGACCTTGCTTTCCTGTAGCCCCTTACATGGTGGCTGCTTATCTTTCAGAATTCTCATGTCTGGAGGAGGGGGCCTGGAGGAGGGGGAGGCTCAATCTCCTATTATCTCCTTGTGGGGCCTGGAGGAGGGGGAGGCTCAATCTCCTATTATCTCCTTGTGGGGGCATTCTGTTTATTACCCTTCTCTTCTCCCTAAAAACCCAATTTGTATTCCCATTATGAAATCACACCATCATCTACCTTTCACTGTTGTTATCTATCTACTCCTGGTTCCCCTTTCTCTTTTTTTCAATAATTTCAGCTCCAGTACTATTCTTGTCTTAATTCTTTGTAATTCAATATACATATAGATGATCATATCAATACCCTGGTCCCTCTATTCTTTGAACTTTTTTAGTAATCCTGTCCTCTACGCCAGATAATTATTCCCATGGCCATACCTCCAGCCTTTTTCAAGAGTTTCCTTGTTTGATTCACAGAATGCTATGCATGATTTGAGAGAATATGTTCTCAAAACTTATAAGGAGGTTACATAACTAATACCATTCCAGATTCATAGGAGTGAAGTGAATGCATCACATATTTTGGGTATCTGAGAGTATTAAAGCTTCTTAGGGAACCCAGACTGAAAGAGAAAACCAATGATTATGATTCTTTTTAAAATTTTTAATTTAAATATATTTTTTTAATTTAAATTCAATTATTTAATATATAAGGTATTATTAGTTTCAGAGGTAAAGTCCACTGACTCATCATTGCTCACTACATCATGTGCCCCCCCAATGCCCATCACCCAATTACCCCATCCCCTTACCCCCTTCCCTCCAGCAACCCTCAGTTTGTTTTCTATGATTAAGAGGTTTATGGTTTATCATCTTGTTTTGTTTTTATCCTCCCTTCTCCCATGATCCTGTCTTGTTACTTAAATTCCACATATGAGTGAGATCATATGATAATTGTCTTTCTCTGATTGACTTATTTCACTTAGCATAATGCCCTCTAGTTCTAGCCACGTCTTTGCAAATGGCAAGATTTCTTTTTTGATTGCTGAGTAATATTCCACTGCTTACATACCACATCTTCTTTATCCATCTATCTATCTGTTGGACATTGGGGCTCTTTCCATAGTTTGGCTATTGTGGACATTGTGCTATAAACTTGGGGGTGCAGGTGCCCCTTCAGATCACTACATTTGTATCTTTGGGGTAAATAACCAGTAGTGCAATTGCTGGGTTGTAGGGTAGCTCTATGTTCAACTCTTTTGAGGAACCTTCATACTCTTTTCCAGAGTGGCTGCACCAGTTCACATTCCCACCAACAGTGTAGGAGGGTTCCCCTTTCTCTGCAACCTCACCAACAACTGTCATTTCTTGACTTGTTAATTTTAGCCACTCTGACTGGCGTGAGGTAGTATCTCATTGTGGTTTTGATTTGTACTTCCCTGGTGCCAAATGATGTGGAGCATTTTTTCATGTGTCAGTTGGCCATTTGTATGTCTTCTTTGGAGAAATGTCTGTTCAGGTCTTCTGCCCATTTCTTGATTAGATTATTTGTTCTTTAGGTGGTGAGTTTGATAAGTTTTTTATAGATTTTGGATACTAGCCCTTTATCTGATATGTCATTTGCAAATATCTCCTCCTATTTTGTCAGTTGTCTTTTGGTTTTGTTGACTGTTTCCTTTGCCATGCATAAGCTTTTTAACCTGATAAAGTTCCAGTAGTTCATTTTTGCCTTTGTTTCCCTTGCCTTTGGAGACATGTCTTGTAAGAAGTTGCTACAGCTGATATAACAGAGATTGCTGCCTGTGTTCTCCTCTAGGACTTTGACAGATTCCTGTCTCACATTTAGCCTTTCATCCATTTTGAGTCTATTTTTGTATGTGGTATAAGAAATGGTCCAGTTTCATTCTTCGGCATGTGGCTGTCCAATTTTCCCAACACAAGTTGTTGAAGAGACTGTCTTTTATCCATTGGATATTCTTTCCTGCTTTGTCAAAGAGGAGTTGACCATAAGGTTGAGGGTCCATTTCTGGATTCCCTATTCTGTTTTACTGAACTATGTGTCTGTTTTTGTGCCAGTACCATACTGTTTTGATGATTACAGGTTTGTAATAGAACTTAAAGTCTGGAATTGTGATACCACCAGCTTTGATTTTATTTTCAACATTCCTTTGGCTATTTGGGGTCTTTTCTGGTTCCATACAAATTTTAGGATTATTCGTTCCAGCTCTGTGAAAAAAGTTGATGGTATTTTGATAGGGATTACACTAAATATATAGACTGCTCTAGGTAACATAGACATTTTAACAATATTTATTCTTCCAATCTAGGAGCATGGGACATTTTTCCATTCCTTTGTGTCTTCCTCAATTTCTTTCATGAGTTTTCTATAGTTTTCTGAGTACAAATCCTTTACCTCTTTGGTTAGATTTATTCCAATGTATCTTATGGGTTTTGGTGCAATTGTAAATGGGATCTACTGCTTAATTTCTCTGTCTTTTGTTTCATTGTTAATGTATAGAAATGAGACTGACTTCTGTTCATTGATTTTATATCCTGCCACTTTGCTGAATTCTAGCATGAGTTCTAACAATTTCAGGGTGGAGTCTTTTGGGTTTTCCACATAGAGTATCATGTCATTTGCGGAGAGTTTGACTTCTTTGCCCATTTGGATGCCTTTTATTTCATTTTGTTGTCTGATTGCTGAGGCTAGGACTTCTAGTACTATGTTGAACAACAGTGGTGAGAGTGGATATCCCTGTTGTGTTCCTATCCTTAGGGAAAAAGCTCTCAGTTTTTCACCCATCGAGAATTATATTTGCTGTGGGAGTTTCATACCTGGTTTTTATAATATTGAGGTATGTTCCCTTTTTCACTGTGAAGTTTAATTGAGAAAGGATGCTGTACTTTGTCAAATGCTTTTTATGCATCAATTGAGAGAATTAAATGGTTCTTTTCTTTTATAACATAGTGTATGTATCACATTGATTTGCAGATGTTGAACCACTTTTGCAGCTCAGGAATAAATCCCGCTTGGTCATGGTGAATAATCCTTTTAATGTACCATTGGATGCAATTGGCTAGTATCTTCATGAGAATTTTTGCATCTATGTTCATTGGGGATATTCCATAATTCTCCTTTTGAGAATTATGTGTGATCTTTATCTGGTTTCAGGATCAAGGTAATGCTAGCCTCATAGAAAGAGTTTGGAAGTTTTCCTTCCATTTCTGTTTTTTGAAACAGCTTCAGAAGAATAGGTAATAATTCTTCTTTAAACGTTTGGTAGCATTCCCCTGGGAAGCCATCTGGCCCTGGACTCTTGTTTGTTGGGAGACTTTTTATTACTGCTTCAATTTCCTTGCTGGTTATGGATCTGTTCAGGTTTTCTATTTCTTCCTGTTTCAGTTTTGGTAATTTATACATTTCTAGGAATGTATCCATTTCTTCCAGATTGCCTGATTTGTTGGCATATAGTTGCTCATAACATGTTCTTATAATTGTGTTTTTTTGGTGTTGGTTGTGATCTCTTCTCTTTCATTCATGATTTTATTTATTTGGGTCTTTTTTCTTTTTGATAAGTCTGACCAGGAGTTTATCAATCCTATTCTTTTAAAGAATCAGCCACTAGTTTCATTGATCTGTTTTATTCTTTTGGTTTCTATTTCATTGATTTCTGCTTTATCTTTATTAATTCTCTTCTCCTGCTGGGTTTAGGCCATATTTGCTGTTCTTTCTCTAGCTCCTTTAGGTGTAGGGTTAGTTTGTGTATTTGAGATCCTTCTTGTTTCTTGAGAAAGGCTTGTATTGTTACATACTTCCATCTTAGGACTGCCTTTGCTGCATCCCAAAGATTTCGAACAGTTGTATTTTCATTTTCATTTGTCTCCATGAATTTTTAAAATTCTTCTTTAATTTCCTAGTTGACCCATTCATTCTTTAGTGGGATGCTCTTTAACCTCCAAGTGTTTGAGTTACTTCCAAATTTCCTCTTATGATGATTGACTTCAAGTTTCAAAACATTGTGAGAATGATCCCAATCTTTTGGTACTGGCTGAGACCTGATTTGTGACCCAGTATGTGATCTATTCTGCAGAATGTTCCATGTCCATTCGAGAAGGATGTGTATTCTATTGCTTTAGGATGGAATGCTCTGAATATATCTGTGAAGTCCATCTAGTCCAGTGTCTCATTTAAAGCCCTTGTTTCCGGGATCCCTGGGTGGCGCAGCGGTTTAGTGTCTGCCTTTGGCCCAGGGCGTGATCCTGGAGACCCGGGATCGAATCCCATGTCGGGTTCCCGGTGCATGGAGCCTGCTTCTCCCTCTGCCTGTGTCTCTGCCTCTCTCTCTCTCTGTGTAACTATCATAAATAAATAAAGAAAAAAATATTTAAAAAAATAAAATAAAATAAAATAAAGCCCTTGTTTCCTTGATCTTCTGCTTAGATTATCTGTCCATTGCAATGAGTAGGGAATTAAAATCCTCTACTATTATTGTATTTAGATTGATGTGTTTCTTTAATTTTATTATTAATTGCTTTATATAATTGTCTGCTCCCATGTTAGGGTCATAAATATTTACAATTATTAGATATTCTTATTGGATAGGCCTTTAATTATGATATAGTGTTCTTCTTCATCTCTTATTACAGTCTTTGGCTTAAAATTTAATTTGTCTGATATAAAGATTGCTACCCCAGCTTCTCTTTGATTTCCATTAGCATGATAAATGATTTTCCACCCCCTCACTTTCAATCTAGGAGGTGTCATTGGGTCTAAAATGAGTCTCCTACAGATAGCATATCAATGGGTCTTTTTTTTTTAAATCTAATCTGATATCCTGTGTCTTTTAATTGGGGGCATTTAGCCCATTTACATTCAGAGTAACTATTGAAAGATATAAATTTAGTGCCATTATATTACCTGTAAAGTCACTGTTTCTGTATATTGTCTTTGTTCCTTTCTGATTTACATTACTTTTGAACTCTCTTTTTAATATTTCTTGCAGGGCTAGTTTAGTGATCACAAATTCTAGGGCATTCCAGTTTGGTAGGTAGATTGTGATTCTTTATAATCCTAATTTCAGGCATTTCTATCTCTGACAACATTCTATCTTTTCAGCATATTCCCATCTCCCTATCTCAATATCCTTAACTTATTGGCAATGCAAAGTCTCTTTTGCCATATAAAGATAAAACATTCACAGATTCTAGGAATTAGAAGGTGAATCTGTACGGACTCCTGGGTGGCTCAGTTGGTTAAGCCTGATTGTTGATTTTGGCTCAGGTCATGATCTCAGGGTCATGGGATTGAGCCCAGAGTCAGGCCCTGGGCTGAGTGCAGAGTCTACTTTTTCTTCGCCCTCTGCTCCTTCCCCTGCTCCAGCTTTCTCTATCCCTCTCTCAAATCAATCAATAAATAAAATATTTTTAAAGAGGTGAATCTTTGGGGGTCATTATTCTGTCTACACACAGCCCAATTTCAACAATTGTTATCAAGATTATAGATGGTATAATCTTGATCATCCTGAAGCACAAAATAACTGTTCATCCCTCTTTTGATGATGCTCAATGTCTATTAATGAATCCACTAATTCTTTGAAGGTTGCAAAATAGTGATTTTTCAGATTTTTCATTTAATTTTAACAGCTGGAATAATCTATGAAGAGACACTTCATCTATGATTTAGTTTCCCATCAGTACAGTTTGTAAAGGAAAGGGAGGGTAAATGGTTGATACTATGCCTTTATTTACCAGTTTTCAAGAAAATGAACTTATTTCTTACCATTCTTCAAAGGCAAACTTTTTTGTATTATTATGGACTTACAAGTTTACGGATACTGGACAGGCTCAATCCATTCCAATTAATATTATTATTTTTAAACACAAATTGTCTCCTATTTGTCCAGTGTAAGCCTATTTAAGTTAGTGCCTAGATGCTTTAAACAAATCATACAGTTTTTGGTAATTTCCTTGATATCATCTATGAAAAGATGTTTTAGGATGGTTCTTCAAATCGTCCATTCTCCAAATATGCCTGGTTTCTTTTAGTGAGAAATAGTATTTCAGAATCACAATCTATATGCCAGGAGATGTCCCATTGCTACTGGGTTTGTTATTTTTGTATGCCTTTTTAGCGGACAGAGTTAGAAAATAAGAAAAGTTTTAAAAAAGAAATACTTCATTTATTCATTCTGACATTTCCAATTAAAACTTAAGCTATAGGGTTTTTACTGTCTAATACAAAGAATTCTGCTTCTCAAGGACTAGAGAATGTTAGAGCATCCTGTGAAATATTCATCTGCCTCATCTCAAGTTACCCACACACAACAATACAGAATAAAAACACCAATATTACTCTTATCAGTAAAATTACTGAAAGCAATTATGTTTTTTTGCCTTTTCTGTCCCAATTTCCTCCCTCTCATATTTTTATAATTTCAAAGCATACAGCCATTAGACAGTGTCTTCTTCTTAGCCCTCATTTAATCTTAATTATTATGTAACTATATACTTATTTACTTCCAGTCATTATGTCCATGTCTCAAGTCATCTTAGTCATGTTCAGCTTGCTATCTAAAAGACTCTTCAGGAAGATCTCTTGTTTATAAGGCATTGCACAATTTATATCTGGAAGTCAGTTCAGCTGGATATAAAACATTCACATTTTTTTCTTTGAATGTATTCAGTATGTTCCTCCATTTTCTTCTGGTATAAAAGATCACTGTGAAAAGTCTGATGACAGTCTAATTTCCCTTATAAGTCATTTATTCGGTCTGACTAGATGTCCAAAGCACCTTCTTTTTTTCATAGTCTGGTAATTGTACAAGAATATGTCTTATTGGTAATTGTACAAGAATATGTCTTACTGAGCATTCTGAGTGGATATCAGGTGCATAATAGCCTCATTCAATATGTACTTTCATATATTTTTATTTTCAGTTTTCTTGAATTCTAATTTTTAGTATTTCTTCATTTCCATTTTCTTCTTCAGGGATTTCTTTTTTTAAGATTTTATTTATTTATTCATGAGAGACACAGAGAGACAGAAGCAGAGACATAGGCAGAGAGAGAAGCAGGCTCCATCAGGGAGCCCAATGTGGGACTGGATCCCAGGACTCCAGGATCACACCCTGGGCAAAAGGCAGATGCCCAACCACTGAACCACCCAGGCATCCCTTTTACAGGGATTTCTATTATCCTTTTTGTTTTGTTTTGTTTGTTTTTTCCTTATTGTTAATATTTGTCACTTTCTCTTAAAATTTTTTCACTGTATTTTTTTCTCATTTTTAAATACTTTCTTCTTTTCCCCTTCCGTTTCTCTTCAGATATTATTTGTTGTCCTTATTTCCAGTTGTAGTCTTTCTAATAATCTGATATAATCACAAGTCTAATAGTCTGAAATGATTTTTTCTTTTATCTCTAATTCTTTATTGAGTTTTGTCACATCAATTCAGAATTTTTGTAATTTTAATTTATACTACTCTCATATCTTATGTAAGTTACTTAGTCTTTTAATTTATTTCAAAATAGTAGGTACAGATTTTATCTGTTTGGTCAGCATGACTTTCTGGCAGGTCCAGATGGATGTTATTCTGTTCCTTCTTCTTTATCTCCTAATAGCTCAGTTTGGGATTTGATTTTGATTGCTTTCTGTTGCTACTTTTGGGAAATAATTTTTTGCAGTTTTAAAGGAATTTGTGGAACAAAATAACTTTGAATTTCTTAAAATACTCTCTTGGTTTTGTTGTTGATGTTATCACATAGTATTAAAAAATTGAGTAGCTTGTTTTTTGAGATTTCCTGGCTCTATTCTCTCTTCCTGCTTCTATCTGGATCTTCTTTTTCTTTCATCTTTATGTCCCTAATTGCTCAAATTTAATTTCAATCGTGGCGGTATTTCCTCACTAAATGGTCTTGCCATGGAAGGGAGCCCTGGTGTGTCTGTCTGGGACATTCCTAGGGACACTGATGCTCCAAATCCTTTATACCTTACTGAGGGGTCCTCATACCCACTATTATATTGGGCACGACTTCACCCAGTTTCAGGTGCTTTTCTCACATTTGTGGGTCATGAGCTCCTGTAAACATTTGTTGGCTCTTTTGGGGTTCTACCTTGAGATCCATCTGATGCTTCCCTCTGCTTCCTTCTGCACAGATTATGTTATATGCAATGCTGGTGACTGTTGGTTGTTCATCTCCACCTGCTGGCATTTTAGAGTTCATGGAGATACCACATCAACTAGATTTGTTGTGAATTTTGTCATGGGTTTGTTTTGCTATTAGCTACTTTGTCTTTTTTTACGTGGTGATTCAGAGAGATTGAAAACAATACTATCACCATCATCTTTTCAGAATGCTACATCTCCTCTCTCTGAGAGAAAGAGAAACTTATTTATTAAAAAACAGTAAATGTACATTTATTGAAATTTTATTTTAATGTTTGAATTAAAAATAAAATCCTAGTTATTAAACATTTTTCTGAAGAGAATTAATGTTTTATTTTTATTATAATTATAGACATATTATTAATAAACTTTTTATTTTGAACAATTTTAAATGTATATAAATACTACAAAGATAGTGCAGAGAGCTCCCATATACCTTTTACTCAGGTCTACTTTACCTTAATGTAATCATTTCACATTACTGTGATATATTTGTCAAAACTAAGCAACCATCATTGTGCATTACTCTTAAAAAAAATCTAGATTTCACCAGTTTTTCCACTGATGACATTTTTTTTCTGTTCCCTGATCCAAACCAGGATACTATGTTGCATTTACTTGTCATGTTTTCTTGTTCTCCTCTGGTTTATGACAGTTCCTCAGTCCCTCCTTATTTTCCATGTCCTTAACAGTTTTATAAGTTTTATAAGTGCTGGTCCGGTGTCCACAGATCCCAGTCCAAGTAGTGTACTTTAATGAACATTAAGCGGGGTTTCCCATTATCCAAGGACACATTAGACTAGAATCCAGATGGGCAAGTGTATTTAGTAAATGTTTTTAGGAGACTTATTTTGATAAATTAATAGGAAAAGTTTGTTTGAAAAAGAGGGAATGCTTTTTAATTGGTATGTCAATCATTTGAAATTGGAACCTTGAATTACTTAAGACTGTTTTCCTCTTATCAGGCATTTTAAACATTCTCCCTGAATATTCTGTTTATACAATTAATAAAGGCTTTATAGGTAATTCAAAATTAGGTTTCACTGTGGTTCCTTCTGAGTCACATAAATTTCCAGATTGATATTTAAATTAATGAAAGTGTTTTTGGATACCCTATATTTCAGTTTTAATATATATGAACACAGAAGTATATACAATCACATATAAAAATACTCACTAGGAGTCATGAGGCACTATGCAATAGTGGGAAATCCAACTCTTAGGTTCCCCATAGACTCGCTGTTCATGCCTATGCATTAAATGAATAAACCTTTGATTGGCTAATCTATTATTTCCAGCCATTTAATGATCAATGAGGATTGCTGAAGGAATGAGTGATCTATGATGGTGATCAATATTCATCATGAAGATAGCTGAAATGGACACCTGCCACATATTGATGTGGCCTAAATCAGAGAGTATACTGAAAACCCATGCAGAGGAGTTGAGATAAAATTTCTTCCTTTTAGAAGACCGTTGTGGAGTCTCCCTCCCAACCTGATATATCCTGCTGTAGGATCCAACCTGGACCAGTTCTTTCAAATTATAGATCATTTTATCCCCCACTTCCCTTTCAGTGAAATGTTCTTGCCCAGCATCTTAAGGCCTACATCTGACTTCCAAGTTAAGCTTCCTGATCTACTGATGGATATTTTTCATTCTTTTGAGTATCGTTTTCATCAGTGGTCTTACACCTATCTTGCCTTAATTTGAAAAAGGTCTGATGATTGCAGATACACATCTCATTTAGTAGATGATGTCCCAAACTGAAGGAATGGGAATCTGTAGCATCTCAGTGGTAGGGAAGATGATGCATTTGGGTAGGTGGTCCCCTATTGCTGCCTCCAAACCACACATACACACCCAGTGTATCGGTGCAATCCATGAGAGACCTCGCTGTGGTCCAGAGTTTACAAGTTGTTTTCTACCCCTACCCCAATCTGAGAAAACTAGACTTAATGATACTTAGATCTACATCCTGGGGAAATTACAGAGAATACCTGGGAATGTGCTGAATTTCTTGGAAGTGAAGAACTAGCTCAGAATCATTATTGTGTCACCTTGGCCCCGAGGGAGGACCGCTATGGGTCTTGTCTTAACCACCACCTCTATAGAAAATCACAATTTCTCTTAATAAAAGTTTAAGAATTCAGGAGTGCCAGAGTCCCTGGATTAAGCCTCAAACCAAACCATCATGGAAATTATGAAAAGGCCAGACGGTTGTGAAATACAGGGTACCCGTGAAATTTGTCCCTCCTTTTCTCCATAGAGCAAACAGAGGTTTGCGCCTCATCTCTGAAACAGTCACATTCTGACTCGCCTTGGCATCCAGGGCGTAGTGGAGGAAAGCAGAGGGGCGGGAGGTGGGATTTCCAGCAGCAGGGCTGGGTTTGGAAAAGCTCAGGAAGATGGTGGAGGAGGTTGGCCTCATGCAAAGAAAAGGCAACTGTGGCGAAGCCAACCGGCTAAGCTGGCCTGGAAGAGGTGGGCGCAGGCCCCCGGGTCCAGGAGTGCCCGTGCCTGGTGGGCCCTCCCTCTTCTCCCTGTGGCTTCAGAGCTGCTCTCTCGGCTGACAAGATCTCTGACGAGAGGCCGCTAGGGTTTTTCCAGCCCTCATGACGGCAGAGGCTGTCTGTCTAGTCAAGTATGTCTTAAACTAGTTGCCATGGAAATATGTTTTAGGGGTATCTGACGCTGCCAGGGACCCTGACTGGCAGGATAGCAAATCAGGCTCTGATTTAACCTCCCGATACAGTCTGTTGAGCAATTTCGGAAGAAGCGCGCGCGGCACCGAGGTTTCAGGCTGTTTGCAGGGTTTGCAGGAGACGGAGAGCACGCGGCGCGCGGCAGGGCCGGCGGCGGCGGGGGCCGGGATGGGGCCGGGATGGGGGCCGGGATGGGGCCGGGATGGGGGCGGCGACCGCGCCCCCGGGCTCCGCACGCCCCCCCCCCCCCCCCCCCCCGCCCCGCGCTGCGCTGCGGCCACCGCGGAGCCCACAGGATGTAAAGTTCCAATCAGCCTCTTCGCAGCCTTCATTCGCAGGAGACCTGCTGCGGGAGAAACCCAAATCGGTGGCCGACGTGATAATCTGCAAATCAGAAGGGTTGCGGACTATGTGCGGATGTCACCTGTGATTTCTGTGTGAGCCGGTGATCACTCGGCATTGGCTGCATGTGGCTTAGTAGCATCAGCTTTGAGGAAAACACCCTTGTGAATATGGGTTCTGTCTATAATGTAAGAAGTGAATAGATGTCTAGAAACCCTGATTTTTTAAATAAATCTGTGCAGAAAGGCTGGCCATTTGGGCCTTGAATGTTTATTGTGACATCGATCGTCAGTTTGACTATAGAGATTGCTCAAATTCACCTAATTGCCAGATTATTAGCAAAATCATACATAAACAGATTTAACAAACAAATAAGAAACCAGAATGGAGAAACTTCCGAGCTCTGCCTAAGGCTCTGACACAACATATATATTGTCATATATATATTACAATCTATATATGTATATATATGGACACACATATGGATGGCGGGGCCTTTTTACTTAATTATTTACAATTAATTATTGTCTCTCAACAGTAAAATGGAGATTATCTTTCTATAACGCAGTATTGTAACAATGCAAAATGAGTTAATATCTGCAGAGCATTTTTAGAATGGACATCTTATTTTTGATGCTGTTATTTCTACCCCTACCCTTACTGTTGAGGGTGATCATTGCTAATTTATCTCTTGAGAGGTAGACGTCTGGACCCAAAAGGCTGTGCACCCTCTAGTGATTCATTTTTCCAATGGGAATGATTCTTGTTCCTCTCTTTTCTGGGTAAAATACAAATTAGAGACTTCTGGGGAGATTCTTTGCTTCGATTAAGAATCACCTGAATAAGGTATCCTTCCTTAGTTTCCTTTAGAGAAACTTGAAACTTGAAAAAAATTTTTTTGAATAACTTATTTAAATACATTAAAATGAAATAATGCTTAAAATTCAATTCTTCTTCAGTCTCCCTGGACACCTTTGGGGGGCTCAAAGGCCAGATAGGGTTGGTGGCTACCACATGGGGCAGCACAACTTTAACTGTCCTTTATGAGCAATATAAGAGATTTTTTTAATTTTTTTTTTTTTTTTATGATAGTCACAGAGAGAGAGAGAGAGAGAGGCAGAGACACAGGCAGAGGGAGAAGCAGGCTCCATGCACCGGGAGCCCGACGTGGGATTCGATCCCGGGTCTCCAGGATCGGAGATTTTTTTTAATGTAATAGGATACAAAACCTTTATTGATAAAGTTTCAGATTCTACTTTGCAACTAACCTTTAGGAAATCAGTTGTTGAGTTTGGGTTCAGTGGACAGGATATCCATAGTTGTTCAAAAAAGCTATTAAAGTACTCCTCCCTTTTCCAACTACATACCTGAGTGAGGCTGGGACTTTTTCTTTCTTTTTTTTTCAATTGTTTTTATTGCAGTAAAATACACATAAAGTTTACCATCCCGGCCACTTTAAAGTGTACACATTCAGTGTTACTAAAAGTGGTATTTAAAGGTGGTTTTCACCCAGCTTCTGACTGCCAAGGATCACTGAATGGCAGCATAGGCCTTTGTAGTTTTGGTGCCTGGCACAGCAATGCCTTTTCATTCCCTGCTCTGGGAAGCCCCCACCCGCACCCTCAAAGCACAGGCACATCCTCACACCACTACGTTTGCATGCAGCCACAGAGCCCTCAGCAGGGAGTAACTCTTGTTTATTGAGCTTCTAATAAAAAGGAGTTCTATCAAATCTAATATAGTGAAAACTGCAGTCCTAAAAGTTCACTTAAAGTACCCCAGATGTAGCTTTGCACAGTGGCAGTATCGTAGCCAATGAGGTTTATCCGAAGTGCGATTATTGCTAATTGAAAACTAAAGTACCCTAGATGTATGATGGTTTATCAAAATTCTTACATGGTGCTCAGATAAAGCAGCCCTTTTAAAATATAATTTTGTTAATAAATTTATTCTGGAAAATTTTAAAGAAATATATAATCAAAATATTGAAATGATGGAATAAAAATTATTGATAAAGGCTTTTTTCCCTTAAGCAAAAATCAGTGCAAATGACAGTTACTTCAATGAAAAGCATTATGCTTTACTCATCTAGACTTTGAAGGACCTGCCAGTTCATCTGCAAAGAAGTGCATGGATAAGCATTCATATAAAATATTTAAATCACCAGTGCATTCTTGTTTATGACATTCCTAATCCATATAACTCATGTACCTGAAATAAACATCCTCGAAAAGAAGAGCAAATTAAGCTCATGTAGGAAGACAAGTGGGTTTTTATGGTTTGTGCCTTTCCTTCACATGGCCCTCCTTCTCCTTTTCTGATCTGTGCTTTGTCTCCTTCCACCATCAAATGTTTTCCAAAGGTAGCAAATAGAGGTGTGAGCACAACTAATGGTAAAAATGAAGGTCTGGATTTTCTGCATTAACCAACCGAAATAACCCGCTGTAATTCAGCTTATGGCTCTGACTTGCGAGCTTCCTAGGACTTGCTGCTACTGCCTCTCATAAAGATCCAGATCCAAGCTGTGTTCTCTACAATGCACCAGCTTTGAGATCATGGGGTTTTGTACCCCAGAACAACACGTATGCCACATATGCCTCTTCATTCTCTCCATTTCACAGATGGCAAAACTGAAATTCAGGGATCCTTATTTACAGACACACTGCTGATGAGCAAGATTTAATCCCAGATTTTTCTGGCCCAAAAGACCTGTCTACTGACCATCCTGATTGTCACTCTGCAGGTGCTAGGAGAATTATTGCTAATTATTATGTAAGGGCCTGCCTCTTCCTCTTCCTCTATGGTCTCATAGGGATTATTAGTCTCTAGAGACTAGAGATTTATAGTCTATCTTGGGATTCCTTGCCCTCCAAACTACACCGTAAGATATCCAAAGATGCCTGTGGGTTACCTTAGTCTTTGATAGCTTTGCTGTGAGCCATGGAGTGGGGGCCTGACTTGCTGTCAAGTGGTAGACCCCAGGAGTCTGCCTGCTGCGGGTGACAAGGTCAGCTGCCACTGGAGCCAGTGGTGAAAACATCAATTTTATAAGTTTGGGGAAATCAGGTAAGTCGTTAATTAAATCTCCACAGCAGATAAAATAACTTAAGTGCTCTTGAGAATGAATCTTTGCTTTCCTTTAAGTTCATTAAACTATTTAAAATTTCAACAGACACTACTTTAGGAATCACATTTTCGACCTGTCTGCAAAGATTTAACAGTTTCATTATTTTATTGACACAAGTTCCAGCATTCAGAGACATGCATGCAACTCTTGATATTTCTGCACTAATCAGTATGATGAAGGATGCTATAGATTCATGATCTTGTGTATGACTTAACAATTTCCTTGGTTTCTTTACAACCGTATTGCATATCTATTTCTGGAGGTTATAATACCTACATAGAGATATATGCTTTTGATTACCAAGAAATACATACTAAAATGCATAGCAGCAGGGAGAGAAAAATGATCAGATTGTTTAAATTTAGTTCTTTTTACTACATTTAGTGACAAGTTAATTATTGTTTGTTTAAATAGGGTCCTCTACCTGACATGGTTGTCTCAGGCACATGGAAGTGTTAAGTAAGCTTGGCTTTCTGGTATTAAAATTTGTAATGTTAAAAGTCACATACATTCGTTGGGGGAAAAAATTGCATTTATCACCAGACTGCTAAAATAATTAGCTCTGGGGGCGCCTGAGTGGCTGAGTAGGTTAAGTGTCTGTCTTTGGCTCGGGTTGTGATCCCAGCGTCCTGGGATCAAGCCCCTCATTGGGATCCCTGCTCAGGGGAGAGCCTACTTCTCCCTCTCCCTCTGCTACTCCTCCTGCTTGTGCTCTCTCTCTCTCTCTCTCTCTAAATAAATAGAATCTTAAAAAAAAAAATAATTAGCTCAGGATAAAGACATTCAGCCAGAAACAGAATGAATGGTATTGCTAAATTTTTATACTTGTTGCAAACATTAGCATCTGGTCTTGACTCTTTGGAAATAAAATTTATAACTTACTAAAATATTTAGTGAGCACCTACTTTGTGCCTGGCACTGTTACATGGTGGTTAATCGAAGGGCTATTAATTCTTCTGTGAAGAGGCCAAAAGCTCATAAGAACATAACAGATGCTTGGTTAATGTCATTTGAAACTGAACACTAAGAGAATGGGCAAATTCCAAGTGAATGACACCAAAAGCTAAAGTCACCCCCTCTCCCCCACCTCAAAAAAGTAACTTATCTTATTCTGCTTAGCCAATAAGAATTCTTTGTTTTTTTGATGTCTGCCCTTTTCTTAGGCTTTGGTTTTACAGATGCAAACCTCTTCTTCTTATGAGCCTTAAAGTTTCTATAACATCTGAGTATGTTCTACTCTTGGCCAACCTACCTCAGTGGGTCCTGGATCACTGGAATACAGCCTTGAAGCTTCTATCCAGCAATCATGGCTCTCCTCCATCTGACCCCAACCTCCTTTCCAGCCTCTTCTCTCACTGATCACCTGCCTCCACTTTATACACAGGCCGGCTTAGGACACTTGCTTCTCCCCAACCCCCAGCCCGGTCCTCATCACTTGCTAAAATCGTCTCCTCAACACAGAGTGCCCTGTCTCCTCATTCTTGCCTGTGAAAACCTGACGCATTCTCTAAGGAAGACTCCAGTCTTGCCCCAAGTAATACTTGCTGGTCTGAGTTCTGATAAAGCTTGTTTTGTCCCTGGCCTATGATGTTTCATTATTTGAGTACTTGTCTTAATTTTGTGTTAAATTGTAAATGTTCAGGTGGGCTCTATGTCTTCATCTCTGCATCCCCTGGTGAACTCCATACCACAGTACTTGGTAGAGATATTTGGTGAACAAATGAATAAATGTAGGGCCTTAAAACTTCAGCCCTATGTTTCTAGCTTGGAAATGACATAGTATATATTTAAGTCTACCATCATGCCTTGCCTACCTGCACCTGTGCAAAAGTGTTCATGTACTGAATTTTAGAAGTGCATTGAATTACCTAGGTTGTTTCAGACAACAAGTAGTGGCCGATTGTATGTCTTCCTGGGAGATCCCTATTTATGTCAACACCTACAGGGATTTTGGCCTTTAGGTGTCACAGATGGAGTGACATGTCATCTTTGCACTATGAAACATGGTAATAGAGTGGCCGAGTCCACAGCTGCTCCCAGGGAGAGGTAGCTCAAACGCCTTCTCAGCCATACTCTCACCACTGTAAACCTGCTGAGGGACTCTATCTGGACTTCTCAAACTTTCTCCTCTCCATGAGGGAGAGAATTGGGCATTTACTGGGCCAGCTAGTCAAAAATAAGGAAGCATAAGTGTGCCTTCCATCTTTCCTTTTGGTATTTCTCTATTCCCTTTCAGCATCTTACTTCTGAGGCTACGTCTAATTCATAACATGGTGCTGGGAATAGGAATTAACTTAGTATATTGCCCTTCTCAACAGTACAAAAGACAGTATTTCCTAGAAAGCAAGGTTTCTCTCAGGATAGCATGTCAATCTTAAGATCCCTTGTGGACATGTCAATATAGTTTAGCAATTACATGTGACCCAGGAGAATACATACTAAGTCAGTTTCCTTATTTATGAAATAAGGAAATATTGGTCAAAATAGTACCTTCTCAACGTTGTTCAGAGGATTAAATGAGATGTTACTTCTGTCAGGAACTGGGAAGTCAGATTTTACCCTACCCGTAATCTGAGGAATTACCCTGCCACAGTTTCATAGATGCTGGTAGAAGACGTGAGACTCTGGGGTCAGAGACAAAGGATTTTATGACTCATAGAAAAAGCAGTAGTCAGAGTAGCAGCATTCTCTTATGCTGGTTCCCAAGCCCAGTTTCCACACAAAACCCCCTGCACACATACAGTGGGCTGCCTTCTAGAAGAGCTCTGAGCTTAGAGAGTCTGAATCTTTTTAGGATGGGCAATAGCATGCTTAGTAGTTGTTTCAAAGGGAGACATTATTGTTATTATGTTGGACAGTAAGCATGGATGCTCTTTGCTCTGGAAGGAGACAGTATATCCATGTTCCAAAGCTGTTTGCTAGACAAATATCTTGAAAAAAAATCTGAAACAGCCAGTGCCTCTGCCTGAAACACATGTAGCAACGTGAATGCCCCAAGAAGACTTGACTTCGAACTTGTAAAGCACTTATAAAAACATCTGGCAGAGAATTAGTACTCAAGAACTGTGATTGTTACTGTTATTAGGTCACAAAGAGGATTCTACTTCGTTAAAAGATGACTTCGTTCAGTTATTAATCAAAAAAGGAGAAAGCAAACAAATCATCATGCATCTTACATGTTTCAAAAATCCAAATATATGTTCTTTATTTATAGATGTTCAAACCAAGTCAGACACCTTGAGAGGCGGTTTTGTTTTTCCTGCCAGTATATTTGGTGTTGGCACTAATTCTGCACATATAATACTCTAGCTGCATGTTATCTGGGAGAGAATAAATAAATTGGGGCCACTGCCTATTCATTGGAGAGTCTGATCTGTCCACCTCTGAGGTACTGCTCACTGCTTCATTATGCACAGTCATGGCTTATCCTTTTTTCTGCAGACTGGATGTGGTGTGGTCCATTTCCTTCTAAAAATAAATATGCATCTGGACATTTTGTCTTCAAAATGCCATTGGGTTTTTCCATTAAGTTGAAATGATAAAGGATGATTTTGAATGGAAATGGAAGCATCATTTCAACAACTTGATGAGCTCTGAGTTGCAAGTTGGGTCAAATCAAGACAGAGCTAAAGGTCACACTTGCCCTAGGAGTGAGTGCCCACTCTTCTGTCCCTTGAATAATCCTTCCTTCCAGAAAGAATCCTGCTATTCTCTGAATGACCAGCTATCTTATCTCCAGGAAAAAATGATTAATTTACACTACTCTTACTTATGCCTAGCATCTGGTATTATGTGTCACACATAATACAGGCTCAATAAAAAATTTCTTAATTTTTTAAAGATTATTTATTCTGGAGAGAAAGAGAACATGTGTATGCACAGGCATGCATACAGAGGGGAAGGGTAGAGGGAGAAGGAGAGAATCCCAAGCAGACTCTCTACTCTGTGCGGAGCCACAAGCTGGGCTTGATCTCGGGACCCTGAGATCATGACCTGATCTATAATCAAGAGTCCAATTGGCTGAACCACCCCGGCACCCCAAATTTTTTAATTTTTTGACTAAGAAGTGGGGGATCCTATGTACTCTCCCACCCAGGCAGTGTTTGAACATGCATAAAAATGGCACTGCTTAGATGAAAGAGGAGAACCTATGAGAACGAATCTCCATGACATTTCAAGTCAAATGGGAAAGATACTTTGGGACACGGTTGGGGGTGGATTGGCATTCTTGAAGTTCTTTGAACCTCATGATAAGAACTTTCTTCTTTACACCAGGAGATCATCCAGAACTGGCGCTTCTCAAATGTAATGTGCATTTGAATCACTTGGGGATCCTGTAAAATGCACATTCTGTTTCAGCAGATGTGGATGGGGTCTGAGCTCTTGTATTTCTATCAAGTTCCCAGGTGACCTGGAGGCTGTTAGTCCACTGATGAAAGTTTGAATGTTCTGGATTTGGAAAACTTTGCTACGGGGGCTTGAGGTGGAGAAGGGAAAGTAGGGCCTCTGTGGCTGCTCGACTTCTAGACAGAAGGCACTCTGCAGGCTTTACCTGGCCCTGGCAGTCTCCCAAGAGAACTCAAGCCCCAGTGCTTACCCGATGTTTTTGTACACCCTCCCAGCTGAATTCAGAAAAGCAGGTCAGGATAAGTGGTGGAAGAGGGAGGGGGGATGAAAATAACCCTAGACAGCACTGCTTCTGTGTTCCAGCACACTGCGGCTGGCACAGCTCGGGGCTCTGAGAGCAGATGGCAGGCGGGCAGCATCCCGTGGAGGAGCCCCAGGCCCTGCTCACACGCCCTTTCCCTCGGCAGCCCTCACACCTCTCTCCTCAGCTCCTTCCCAGGATGAACAGAGAATCAACTGACAAGCAGACTGCTGATTATTAATCACATTCCCAAGTCCTCGTGTCCATGCCCAGACACCGAGTTGGCAGAAAACAGCCTTGCTTTAGAGCAACCTGCTATGGCATCAGACGGAGCCAGCCAGTCCTGTGATGTCAGACTTCCAGATCTTGGGTGACATCTCTGGGCTCACAGTGCAGGAAGCAAAGACGCCAATATGTTCTCATACAATATATAACTTGCTTCCTAAAACAAAACAAAACAAAATAAAATACAAGTAATTTCTGGTATGGTGCCTAGAATTATGATGAGGTCAACTGAAGTCAATTCAGCAGTTATCTGCAGTTGTGGGTAGTTAGCCAAAGTCTGATCAAGGTAGATGGGCCAGTTTTCTCCTCGGATTCAAGAGCAGAGAAGTGTCCCCTGGGCCCTGGCCAGCTCGCTGCCTCCCCTTCCTCCCTCCACGGCTTTCCTTCCGTGGCTGTGCTCCCTCATACTTGCTGAGGCACCACTCCCAAGCCAGGCCTGTCGGAGTGAATTCCCTTCTCCCACTTCTCACTACCCTGCCATCCCCCTTCGATTCCTGATGCTAATCTGGCAAGCAACCTTGCAATAATGTTTTAGTGAGAATGGTAGCACAATATGTCTTCTGATACGCTTCACACAAATCATTCTGTGTTGATGTTTCTGGAGGAAGGACCGAAGGCCAGAGTGGAAGTACCGCCTAATTTATGTAGTCACTCAAACAAGTGGAAGGAGCACCCTGAGGGACCAGGAGAGTCAAGACCAGCCTGGAGCAGGGAGGACAGTGGGTGCGTGAGCTGCTACTAGCACGTCTCACCTCCGGGGTACTGGCAGGTATCCCTGGGCTCAAAGACCTTATGAAACAGGGTGACGGTGAGTGGGTGCATGTTTTTGGAATTCCTCAGATCATCTGGCACAGATGAGTGTGTTCTGTTGCTATCAGGGGATAGTGTGCTTGAGCTAAAGGGCTACTGAAATTAGTGACGATCAGTGAGAAGAGATGTTTCCAACATTCCCATCCTCTTTATTTTCCACATCCTCTTCCTCTGCTGCCACCTCTTCTGGTTCCTCAGAACTCCAAGGCAGACAGTTTCTCTCCCCTCAGTGTGACATCTTCCTAAGCTCCACACTACCTCAAATTCCACTCGGACTCCAGGACATCTAGTGCCATCCTAGGACCTACTTACTGGTGTGTGTTGAATACCAGTGAATTACCAAGCTGACAGAGATGCAACACAATTTATAAGGTTGAGTGTTTTATTTTAAAGTTTGTTCTCAGGATCCCTGGGTGGCGCAGCGGTTTGGCGCCGCCTTTGGCCCAGGGCGCGATCCTGGAGACCCGGGATCGAATCCCACGTCGGGCTCCCGGTGCATGGAGCCTGCTTCTCCCTCTGCCTGTGTCTCTGCCTCTCTCTCTCTCTCTGTGTGACTATCATAAATAAATAAAAATTTATATAAAAAAATCAAGTTTGTTCTCCTAAAATGTGAACAAATGGAAAGCTTATCAAGAGGAGGGGGAGAGAATAAAAAATATCTATATATGGCACATATTCCTTCCATTTTATGTGTTGGGATCTAGGAATTCTGTTCAGCCTTAGCAGTATTCCAGGATTTTGATCAGTTCTACATAAAGTCTTAGGCTTCATGTGGTGGTCCTAGTGGGTACTCCAAAGAGCCTTAAACCATTATTCCTGCAGACTCACCAAGTATGGGATTCACACTGCTTGCATTGAGCTATATCACACTTGCCCCGATGCACTGGGGAGACTGTATGCATGTGTGCGGGAGGTAGTCCTGACTTGGCTATCTGCTTCCTTGCTCGTAATCTTGCAGTTAAGAGCATGCCTATAGAACCAATTGTATTGAATGCCATTTCCACCACTTACTATCTGTGACCTTGAGCCAGTTACCGGACCTCTTTGTGCTTTACTCTCTTCATTTATCAAGTAAGGATAATAATAATAAGTTGTTACGAGAATGGAATAGGTTAATTCACACAAAGCATTGATTTAATCTCTGAGCAAAGGTCTCTCAAATGACAAATAGTTTCTTACAAATATTAGTAAGTGTATGTGAAATCATCTAGCTGATTGCCTGCACATCTTAGGCAGTATGTGAGGAAGAGCTATTACTATTACAATGTAGAACCAGTAATCATACTTTAGTTGAATGGTAATAGACAAGTACACTTCCAGGTGCCTGCTCTCTGTCAGGCCCTCTGGTGGTCTAATGTAATTTACTCATTGTCTTTACCACATATGTTAAGAGTTGGGAACACTTTGCTTAGAGAGGTTGAGTCATTTGTCCAAGGTTACTGAACTAATAATTGGGAGAATAAGGATTTATACTTGTGTCTACCAGATCTTAAAGATACATATTCTTTCTTCTACACCATAATGATTTTTTTTTCAAGAAAGAATATGTTTTTTGAACATAAGATCCAAGGGCTGACCTTCATTTCCTGGAAATCTGGTGAATATAGAAGTCGTCTTCCTTTTTTTATTGGGGTCAACGGTAAATGTCTACAAACTGGTTTCAGCAGTCTATAGAAAAGGGATGAAATTGACTAAATAGCTGATTTTCAGAAGAATGGAAGCCTGAGCATGGAGTAAAGTGAGCAGAAGAAAGCTGTGGGACAGAGAGATAGGGTGCCCAGGGCACATTATGACTTCAGCATTTGCATTATTACTGCATGTCTTGTGACTGCTCCATAGCAGGTTACACATATACTTCCAGACATACAGCAGGCTGTGTGGTTCTCTAGGGTTTCCAGCTTACATGGTGTAGGAAGGTGGATTTCTACAAGCCCAAATCCAGGGCTGCTTGACATTAGAATTGAGACTGAGGTGCAATTAGTATTTTGGGATTTTATGATTCCATTTTCCATTCACTGACTCCATCAGACTGGGAGCAAGTTTTTATTTTCATCTCTCTGAAGTCAGGAGGAATAGGTAGAGAGCAGGATTGAAGCATTCCTTCAGAATTTTCTGATATTACAATATAAGACCTTGCAATTTCCCATTCAAGCATAAAATGTAAATAAACTTTATAAGAACATGTCTAATCTGGTAAAACTAACAGATTTGGAAAACTCCCCATGGAGACTTCCTTACTCCAGGCTTAGAGCATCCCTTGCTATCTTGAGCAATATTTTTTAAGGAATCATTTATATATTCTCCAAAGTTTTCTTTACTTTCAGATGCCCTCAGGGAAGCATTGCAGGTTGGTAAGAAGGAACAGATTGCTCAGATGGCTGTTATATTCGCTTACAAATCTACTTCTCTTTACAGGAAGGAAAGTTTTTTGAGGGTAGGCCATGTGTCATATTTATCTCCTTATTCCTAGCACTTAGCACAGTATCTGGCATATAGTGAACACGTAGTGTTTATTGAATGAATGAATGAATGAATGAATGAATAAATAAATACCCAGGGAAGAGAAGAGAGTGATCTGTGTCCCGTGACTATAATAAGTCAGATATGCACTGGGCCCTTGACTCACTTGATATTATGTATTCTTCACAACAATCTCAGCTTAGATACCAATTTTCTTTTTATAGATGAGAGCAGAGATTGCAACTCCCAGGGCTTTGGTAGGCAGGGGTTACCTCCAATAAAAGAAGGTGGCTGGTAGGGAAGTTTTAGGGGCTCTGGAGACCTGGAGAAGAGATACTCAGTCTTAAGGGGGCAACCTAGTGGATGCTGTGTAGGAATATGGGCCCAGTGTTGTTCAATCTTCTTACTTTACAAAAGAAAATAGAAATCTAGATGTTTTGGTGCAATCTCCCAACTCTAAAGTCTTGATTCACATGTGTTTAAAACAATGTGTGATCCAAAGGGATCGCATCTGCTAGACAGTTTGGCCAGAGAGAATACCAGTTTACAATCACTATCAGCAGAGACAGAGAAGTTAAGTAAATGCCTGAGCTAGGTTTCTAACTTCCAGTTTCTCAATACACCTTCCTGCTTTCTATATGCATCATTAATATGTGATAAATTCTTTGAGACATTATTTTACTTTCTAACCAACTTAAGTGCAATTTCTACTTCAATTTTTTTTTTCTGAGAAATTTGGGTCCAGGCATGATTTCATTCCTTTGGTGAAAAGGTTGATTTTAAGAGAGGGCTATGACATAAGGGTCACGGGTGATCTTTATTCCTGTATTGCCCTAAGGTAATTGTCACTGCCACTGAATTCCTGTTCCACTAGCAAAAGAGCAGGCCGGCTGTGCGGTGGGAGGGACAGTTTCTTGCAGAGGCACACAGATGATCCCGCAGCTTATAAATGGAGATTGGCTCAGAATTTAAAACCAAGACTCTGACTCCAGAGCCTGTTTGCTTAATTCTTCTTCCCAGGATTTTGAAGGACCTCACTCTCATTTTCATCAGGAACAGTGAAGAGAGTTAGATCCTTCTTCCATATTAATTCTTCCATCTTCCAGCTAATACCATTTATCTACCCACTCACCTCTCCATGCATCCACCCCTCTAGCCAGCCAGCCAGCCAGCCATCCATTCATCCATCCATCCATCCATCCATCCATCCATGTATGCTTACATTTACTTATTTGCACCTTAACTACCAAATGTGTAACAATTCCTTTCGGTAATAATTGCTTTTATATCATCATGAGCCTCATCACAGTGACTAATTTCAGAGAAAGATTTGAGGATCTGGACTTAGAGATTGGCATTGAATGTCGCTGAGCAAACAACAGACAGATGTTAAGAAGAGCTCTGCTGTTTGGGGTGGTATTTTCCTGGAAGTCTGTTAAGGAGTTTTCCAACTAAAATTAACTTTGTAGCATCTGAGCCAGAAACACAAGCTGTGCTTCATTCCTATCTTCTATGTGAACTGTTGAGTACATGTGCTTTGCTCCGTGAGTGTGTGTGTGCAAGGAGCAGAGATAAGACCAGACATAGAGGGGCGCCTGGGTGGCTCAGTTGGTTGAGTGTCTTCCTTCGGCTCAAGTCATGATCCCGGGGTCCTGCAATCAAGCCCCACGTCTCAGGGGAGAGCCTGCTTCTCCCCCTTCCTCTGCCCCTCCTCACACTCCTGTGCTTTCTCTCTCTCACTTCCTCTACTTAAAATAAATAAAATAATAATTTAAAAAAAGACCAGACATAGAAAGCGCTTTGGAGAACAGTAAGGGGGGGGGAGTAATTGTATTAATTGGTGATCTCTCATAAGACTTTACCTAACATGTAGTTCACATTACAAGACTCAAACATGCTTTCTGAATTAAATTGAACTGAAAGCAGAAGCCTGTCTTTGCCAGGCTTCCTCCAGGGAATGTAATCACTTGGTCACCAGCAAGTGTGATTATAACCTTGGTTATAACACACCTGTCCTTCATTCTCAGGGAAACAACAGTGAATGGCATTGAGGGATCCTGGAACTAGCAATCAGAAGGCTTAACTTTTTATGAGGCTGACTCAACAAGCCATTTTATTTATTTATTTTTTTTGTAGAGTCTCCCTTCCTAAGAGTGCTCCCTGAAGGCTCCACTCTTTGGACTCCACTAATAGATTTCTTTGCCTTTTGGCTTTCGGCTGGATCCAGTCAATGGTTGGGGAGAGGAAGACACAAGCAGCATGCCAGAGAAGATATGGAGGAGAGTTGGATTGATATTTATTTTCCTGGATTTTGCCACTCAGACTTGCTTTGGGCTGGTTGCAACCCTTGACTGAAGTTTGTCCTTCTATTAGGGACTTCTGGGTATTTGCTTCCTCATCTTCATCCTTCATCAGGCCCTTACAGCTCCAGCCTTTTGCACTATCTCCAGTTATTTCTCTACCTTTGCCCATGCCTTTGTAATAATTCACTTTATTAAATTTTCTTTGAATTATTCAAATTTCCTGCCACGAGCCCTCTGATACACAATCAGTTGGAGTTATGGAACCCTAAAGGAAGTCTTTTAACCTATTTATGTGTGATATTTCTCCATTGAACATTATATAATACCAGCCTTCACTTTTACCAGGAAGTTGTAAAGGCAAAATGAGGAAGTAGAAAAAGGGGCTATGGGAGGCTTAAAATAAAAAAAAATAATTACAAAGTAAGGCACTAATACAACTTATGTAATGTCACCTCTTTATCTTTTCAGCCATGATAATTGGTAAAAGTAAACTGCTTAGTCACTAGTAATCCCCGGAAAATATATCCTATGCTTCTCTCTGGGATGCTTTTTATTAAGCAGCACCTTGCTTTCCACCAGTAATTCGGCCAAGCATGGAAAATGTTGCACACAAATTCCAAACTTCATCAGAATGTTCGCACACTTGGCTGGATGCCCTCTATTTTGTGGACACAGATATCCAACTGCTGAAACAAATGAATCACACTGGAAATCAGTAAGTGCAACAAAACCACACTTGACTTGTAGAATGCAACTCACCTGTGCTCCATATTTTGTGACCAAATTCAAGGAGGAACTTTCCCAGGCCTCCAGGGTATAGCCTGTTCTGGTTTGGTTAAAACAATCCTTGAGGTGCCTCACTGCCCAAGATTCATGGTACTCTAGGGTGCACATCTCTCTGGGGCACTTCTTCATAGCCTTTGGTGCAAGCCAAGGGCTGCTCTCCAATGGGTTTACACAAAAAGACAAAGATTTGAAGTTCCCAGTGAACACACTTGAACACAGGGGTTAAGCCTGTGTGCCCTAGTTTTTATAGTTCCTTTATCTGTGCAAGTGTAAAATATATAAGGTGTAAGAGGTAAATATTTCCAGCTGAAGGCTTTTTGCTCCTTCAAAGAACAGAAAAGTGTCTCTGGGCTGGGATTAGGGCTGGAGAAGAAAGGGGAAGTAGAATATGAAATTTTCTTGAACCTTTTTGCTATGGTCTCTATAGCAACTTCTGGGTCTTTGCATGGTTGTGCAATCGAGAGTAAAAAAAAAAAACAAAAAACAAAACAAAAAAAAAAAAAACAGCACAAGAGGGCCTTTGGCCTATTGGCATGTTCTGCCCTCTTTATAGAAAGGTTCTAGGCCAGGCAGCTTGATCTGTGCATAAAGGCCTCCTTGACCTTATCCCTCTTAGGCGCTGGGCATTGCTATCTGATAGCCTCCATGTTGCTTCATGGTAATGCCCTATGACCACTTAAGACATGGTTTCTAAGTAGTCTCTCCACTTCACCCTATCTCCCCTCTTCTCTCTAGCTATAGCAGCAGTGGCCCAAGTAGGGAGGATCCTATGTGTCCCTGGTCCCTTCAGGCTTCTTGGGAGAGACTGGTCCCTCTCCTGATAGTTGCAGCTTCACCCTGATGATCTGGACTAGATGAAGTGAGGTGTGGTAGAAGCTTTCTGAAGTGGTCTGTCAGCTTGTCTAGAATAGAATCTCTGTCAGGGCTGTTTGCTTCCTGTGGCCTCTCCAACTGGCAAGCAGGCGGAGTCTCACCCTTGGCAGTTGGCTCCCATCCGCCCCCTGTTGGTCTGTACATGTTATTTTGTTTTAACTTTTAGTGGGGACGTGAATAGCCACACAAACCATATGGATTTGAAATATTAACTTTTGAAAGTGACATTTTAGTTTGGTCATTAAAATACAGTATCTCAAAGACCAGTTTCATTAAGACTCTCCATTTTGCTGACACCAGATGATTTAAGCCAATTCCCTCAATTCTAGGAAGTTGAATAAATCCAAACCACTTGGTTCAATACACAATTCCCTGTAGTTTTTCTTGCAACATCTAAAACGTGTTCCCAAAACAGAAACTGATTCAGGATATGGGTTCTTTCCTGAAACTGGTTACTCAAGATCTTGGTGGCTTGATACAAAACATATCTGAGAACTAACTTGAAGCCAACATTAATCCTGGTCACTTTCAGCATCACAGAGCAAGATTTTGTGCTCAATGAGTTCCCACCACTGAAAACTGAGTGTGTGAGTTAAAAGCCACCAGTCATAACCTAGAACTACTTTCCCTATTTTAAGGATACCATGCAGGCAACATCCCATGGCCCTTCCTAAAAAGCAGACAGATAGGTTAGAGGAAACTGTAAAAGTCTCTCTGGTTCTGGAATGGAGTATGTCAACTCCAGTCTGCTAATCCCCTTCTACCAAGTACACCTGACAGGATCTTTGGGGCTAATAAAGAGATCAGGGCAAGCATATGGCAGAGAAACATGTGACTTTGATTATAAAACAATACAGTAGCTCCCTATCTCCCTGCATCTCCAAGAGATAGTGTTGGTGTATGGAAGCAGGAATATTGGATCCCACTTTCCTATTCCTCCCAAGTGGGTAAAGATAGGGGTCTCATGGGCCTTAGTTTATAATAAGCAGAGCCCAGGCCCATATAAATACTCACATAGGGTACACATTCTTTGCCTTTGTCTATGCAGCCATTGCCCTTGTGAACTAAAAGAACTTGAGAAAATTGTAACATTCAACAACTGGGAGATTCTGGAACCATGTGGTTTCTTTCCACACACCCGGGTTCTGCATTGTAGTCTGAACAGTGACTATCACTGGCCAGAAATAAGCTAGAGGAATCATTATGGCCATTTTTTTTTTATATATTTCTCCTTTTTTGATTCCTGGTGCCATTTGCTGTCACAGATTCCATCTTGACAAAAAGGAAGATCCTGAAATAAAATTTTGGAACTTAAAAGGAGAGCAGTGTTCACAAATCTTTGGGAGGTACCACTACAGAAGGTTGGAGGCAGGAAGCTTATTAGATAAATTTCCTCTCTTTCTTTAAAGTGATAATATGAGGGATGCCTGGGTGGCTCAGTGGTTGAGCGTTTCTGCCTTTGGCTCTGGTCATGATCCTGGGGTTCTGGGATTGAGTTCTCCGTCCAGCTCCCAGTGGGGAGCCTGCTTCTCCTTCTACCTGTGTCTCTGACTCTCTCTCTGTGATTCTCATGAATGAATAAATAAAATCTGTAAAAAAAAAAAAAGGGATAATATGAAACTGAAACTATTTACAGCCTTAAATAAACCTTCAGTTCAGGACACTGAAGCATACATAACACATTTTCCTTAACTGAACAATGCCTAAGCAGGCTTTCTGGAGATTTTATCACACCACATTGGTGTGATTATAATTAAGAGGATTGGCATAGTTAACTCCCTGGAAAAAGGCTTGATCTAGGTTAACACTTTAATATGAATAATTTTTTCCCTAATTAAAAAAAAAGAAAGGAACAATGATTTTTCAGTGTACGTTCTTGTCTTCGGCTCCACCTTGCCGATGTATTCAACCTTACATCTTTGAGTCTGTTCTCATGTGTGTATTCAGAGCATATATATTAAATATGCAAATTATCCCTGCCCCTTTATTGTCCTGTTGTGACTAAGATGTGCAGAGCATTGTGGATGGATTGCCTGTTCTCTTTTGCTAATGGTTACTTTGATACCTCAGTTTTAAATATTCAATACTTGCGTTTTGGAGCTTTTAAGATTCAACTAACAGAGTGCTATACTTGGGATATGCATTATCATCTGAAGAAGAAAAACATGTGACATTTAGGAAACAAATTTGGACCCTGGGGGTCCTGGATTAAGCTTCCTGAAAAGCACTATTTCATGGGCTGACAATCAGCTGCCTTACACACGAACATTTCCTCTGTTGCTGAAAGAAAATGTGTGATTACCAGAGGAAATGTTACTTTACATGATGTACGGGTGATGTGGGAAATAGGCACGTCCACAGAAAGAAACATGCTCCCAAACATGCCTGCCTCATCTGTGCTTCCTTAAGAGCAAAATGCCCTTTTGGGGAACAGACTTTTTCCTAGTAGCATTTTCAATGACTCTCAGCTCTTCTTACATTTAGCTTTGACTGATTTCAGACTTTTCTTGTCAATTAAAAATGACAAATTTTGCCTCTTGCAAGGCAGACAAGTAATCAGCTGGTGTGAACTATATAAGGTTCTAAGATTTGGAAGAGATCAGTCATCCTGAAAAATTCCTCTCGCAATTCCTGTGAACTGACGGTCATCCAGAGGAACATCTGACATGTTGCATGTGGCACTCAGGCATTCTGAAGAGCCATTGGCCTTAAGTTGCAGCAACATTTCCCTAGTTTGTCCTTCCTTCCTGGCTCTTGGTAAAAATGGACAACTATATCCATGTTTGCCTACCCACTCCCCAGACAAACCCACATTCAGAATAAATGTTTGTCCTTTTTAGCTTTTATTTTTAGAGGCATGTTGCCTAGAAGTAATATCCATTTTCTGGTTATTCATTTTGCTTTCGGACTTCAGGGATGTTGATAGAGAGGGTGGATCTAAATAATTGCTTCCCCTCAGCCAACTCACAGAGGGTATCCTGGAGCCTTTTACATCCTGAAGGCAAATGAAAGTTATGTGTCGTTGTGTGTAGCAATTATTTTCTGTGTTGCTGTTCCATTCTCAACATATGGATGTGTCAAGAGGGTGACTGTTTATCATCTGGAGGTGGTGGTGGGGGCAGATATGGGGGCAGATGTGGGAGCAGATGTGGAGGGAGGTGGGAAATCCCTGGTTCATCTCTTCTACCTCTAATTCCTTTGAAATACTCTGACTTTATATGAAGTAGATTTCTTTGCATAGTCAAATTGATCTGCCTTTCTCAGATATTTTCCTGAGTAGAATTTGCACTAAGATGGGCTTAACTAATGATGGAAAGAATGTAATCCACTTGTGAAAACCCCTTAATCTTCAAGAAAAAAAAAAAAAAGAAATCAGATGCATAGGGGCTTTGTAAGTTTCATTTCCCTCGGCTTCACTTCCTTTCATTCACAAAAAATTGATTGCATGCACATAAGGGAGAGAAGCCAACCTAACATTTCTACAAAATGTAGCATGCATTGCTCATGTCCATAAATGACAGGATAGTGAAGTCATGGAAAAATGGAGCTGCTTTTAGTAAACCTTCTAGCTGGTGAAGATAGTTATATGCATAATAATCTCGATAATGAAAGTAACAATAAATAATTTTTGAGTTCTTACTGTGTCTAAATCCCATTGGCCAAGTTTTTTTTTTTTTCCAAATGTTTTTATACACATTCAGTTATTCAATTGCTCCAACTATCATACAAGGCAGTTGCTATTATTTATCTTGTCATGTCTAAAACAGACCTCTGGATTCCACCTCCCAAAATCTATTCTTCCCTAGGACTTTGTCTTCTCCGTAAATAATACCACTAACAACTCAGCTGCTCTGGCCACAGACCTAGAAACAAGTCATCTCTAGTTCATCTCTTTCCCTTTGACTCCCACATCCAATTTGACAACAGATTCTGCCAAATATAGCCTCAAGTTTCCTAACTTAGTCTGTTTCATATGATTCCTGTTTGCCTCTCAGACCTCACCCTCCTATCACTCTTCTTGCTCACTTCCCAGTTGACACTGGCTTTTCTACTCCTCAAATGAGTTACGTTTGTTGGAAATGTATACTTAAGGTATCTTGAGAGCTTTCATTTTGTTTATAGTCCATTGCCATTAGCCTAAACACCATTGCCTCCAGCTCAGAGTATATAAATGCTCTCCTGACTGGTCTACATGTTTTCACTCTCACTACCTTATAAAGATCTAGCAGTAAGAATGAGCCTTGAATCTAATCATGTCACCTCCCTGCTTAAACCTCCCGTGGCTTTGCATTGTTCTTAGAAGAAATCCGTATTTCCTAACTTTTCTGCCTGATTTGATTGTTGCCTCTCACAGCCCCACTTCCCCCGCCCCCCGCTGCCTCCCTCACCCTCTGTGTCCCAGATATATTGATCTTTTTTTTACTCTCCCCTTGCATACACTGCACTGTTTCTACCTCAAAGTTTTGAACTTACTATTTCTTCCTACTAGGAAAGCCGTTTTCTGTTCTTACAGGACTGGCTCTACATAATGGCTAAAATTTTACATTTGCAGGTGAAAAATTAACAGTAATCAAAGAGCAATAATGAATGGCCACATTGGCTCCACCATTGGAAGAAGGCAGAGAGACAGGTCTAGTAGGAGTATTGTAGCATCAGGTTGTAAAGAAGGTGATGGGATTTTGTGTGAGAGTTGGGTTGAGCCTTAGGGCAAAGCATCTTCTGGGAAGAGATGGTGTGCATTTTTCTCTGATTTGGTCATAATCATCATAAACAAGTAAAATACTAATGTATTCACATTGCCTCACTTATTCTGATGGCAACATTGTGTGGAAGGAAACCTGGGGTGCAGAACTAGCAAGTCAGTACGAGAGATGAGTTACCCCCACAGTTAAAGAAACCTACACTTAAAGGGATGAGTGAAGCATTGTCCTAGGTTAAAAATTACCTGGCAGGTACAGAATTTCACCCCAGAACTGCCTGACTTCAAAAGAACTGCTGCCCACCCCTCCCAATAATGTGCTGGCTGATGATATGCTCCCACACCATTCTGTCTATAGCATTTCATCTGAAATCACATAATTTAACATAGGATTAAATATACTTTTCCTTAATGTTTCATGTGGATACATTTTGCCTTATCAACACATTTGTAAGGTCCTTGAATCCAAAGACTGGTCTTTCATAGTCCGTGGTATGTAGAAGGCTCTCTAAAAGAGATTTGTTATTTAGGTAACTATATTTCTCTTGTATCTCTAGAGACATTTGGCAAGTTGTTATTAAAGACATGCTAAAGTTATCAGTAGCTATACTACTACTTCGTATGCAAAAAGGATACTACATAGAATAGAATTCTTAGGACAATAAGTTCAATTTAAACAGAATGAATTTTTCGTTTATCTGAGTGAACTTACATAAGCACATAAACATACATATTCATCCGTTCTGTTCTTAAATCCTTCACAAAGGGCTTTCTTAATGGAATCATGATAAATCATAATTCACATTACCATAGGTGAGTTGGCCTTCTACAACGAAATGGGAAGAATTAGGAAGATAGAATATAATATAGTGAGAGATAGACAAGAGGAAATTCCATTCCTCAAACTCAACTAGACTGGTGGCTCCTGGTTGTCAGATAGCTGTTTATCTTAAGTAACCCATGATAAGAACCTCTTTCTTTCTTTTTTTTTTTTAAAGATTTTATTTATTTATTCACAAGAGATATATATAGAGAGGCAGAGACACAGGCAGAGGGAGAAGCAGGCTTCCTGTAGGGAGTCCGATGTGGGACTGGATCCCAGGACCCCAGGATCACCACCTGAGCCAAAGGCAGACGCTCAACCACTGAGCCATCCAGGCATCCTGAGAAGCTGTTTCTATTCATATCCAGCATGTCTGAGTTATCTGCACTCTCAGTGGGTGACAGGGCAGTGGATTACCCAGGCAATGCATTACTTTGACCAGGTGGTCATTTACTCATTTGCTAACTATTCATTTAATATTTATGAAACTCATATAAACTTGGTCTTGCCTGACCACCAAAAAACAGATAAATGGAGATGTAAAAATTCCTCAGTCCTAAAGTGGAAGTATAGTTAAGGGCAGTTTGATCCAGTACTCGTGAGGTAAGCATTTGGAGGCTAGGAACTTGCTATTAACTAGGGGTTGCTCACTTACTGAGTTGCAAATTTGTTTTCTTACATAGTGGGAAAAAATATTTCTGGGTTCTGACATGGCTGTGAATACAAAAGAAAACAAATTCATGCTCTCAGTTTCCCTGACATGGCCAATGCCTCACCTTGTGTGGCCTGCCCATACCACCAAAACTTGGGCATACCACTGTGAGATACAAAGAGAAGCTATGGGGAGCTACATTGTCTCCCAGCATTTTTGTCTGATTTATAACCATTGCTTTGTTCATTAGCTGCTTTGAGAGTAAGACAAAGAAAAAATAACCTTTAAACAAATTGACATTATTTTTCTCTCTCATTCCCTAATATGAAATAGTCATCTTGGCCTGACTTATTCCAACTGTTCTATGTGCCAAGAATGCAAAGATAATTAAGCTGGAGTCCCTTTCCTTGAGAAACCTTTAAGTATAGATATCACACACACACACACACACACACACTCACATCCATCTATGCATACACACACACACATATGAGAAGCTATGGAGTGCTGGGGGGAGGGAGGGGACAAGCACTGCTGTCAGGGTTAGGAGAAGTGGGGACAGGAGAAAAGAAAAAGAGGACATTTGAGAATTCTTCTTGAACCTGGTCTTGAAGACTAGTAAGAAGTTAACCAGGCTGAATGACACCCCAGGCAGAGGAAACAGGGTGCTGAAATTGCAGAATGGGTCATAACATGTTCAAACTGTGGGTGCAGGTAGTGGTTACAGTCTAGGCTTGAAGAATCCCCTCGGGGAGTGGGAGGCAATGATTACAACTCATAGGGCAGAATCATGGTAACACTAACATTCAGATAGATAAGAATCCTGAAAAACACAGAAAAGGAGCATTCAACAGGTATGTGGGGGAACCAGGAGAGAATGATATGAAAGGAGGAGGTGTTGAGTGGAAGGAATCTACTGTAACTGGCAGTTAGATGATGGTGGGTTTCCTTCACAAGGCGCCAAGGCCACCATTCAGGGGGTTGTGAGGATAGAAAGCAGTTGATCTCATTTGAAGAATTAATGGGAGGAGTACAAACAGAGACATTGATGTAGACCATTCATATAGAAGGCTACTCTTGTAAGAAGCCCAACACGAAGAGGACAAGATAGTACCTAGAGGGGAGGCATACAACTGACATAGTTTGCCTATAAAGAATTCCAGCAAGGAGTCAGTCAGTAAGGAGGGAGAAGTTAAAGGTAAGGTTTTACATCTTGATTGCTGGATGAGTGAAAGAGAAGTTTCAAGTGTTGAGAGAGGGGAATGAGCTTGGGTAAGACAGGAGTGAGTCTCCAAGACAGAAGTGAAGGAGGTAAATACAAGCAAGGGTGGAAATGTGGGAAGAAGTTGGAGCTCTGGGCCTGCTGGTAGCTATTTTACATGAGAAGTAGGAGACAAGATTTATTATGTCAAATTACAAAATAAAAGGATTATCTTTAAAAAAAATCCAGACATCAAAAACCAATGGGAGAAGACTTATGAAGAGGACCATTGAAATAAGGCTGTTCGGTTTGGCCCCAGAAGTGAATAAATTTTATACCTTTGGCGGGGGGAAGATGAAAGATATCACCAAATAAACCTCCTACTTTCAGGATAGAGAAGCAGAGGGCTGCTCCAACTTTGCCAACTGAATTATCTCTTCACAAGTAGGAGTGCTTTGGGTGCTTTTATTCATGAAGGTTTTACATTTGAGTAATTCAAAATACTTTACAAAATATTTGGTTTTTAATACAATATCACAGTATTGTAATAAAAGAAAGAAATAGATTTTAAGATAGAGCCATGAATAAAAGTTATTTACAAAGTTAAGTGAAGGGACACAGTACAATAGAAAGCCCATAAAGGCTTATTTTTGCCTATCAGATAAACCTCTGGCAGATTTTTGAATTCTACATATTTCACTTCCCATTGCAACTGGATATTCATGAAATGCAATGATGGGAGCCTAACAGCAACTTTAAAAAGATGAAGTATCTTTCCTTTAATTAATGTCTACAAAGAGATTTAATGATGAAAAGTGCCATTAAGTGCCAAGTATTATTAATTATTTTCTGCTGCAAGAGGCATAGAGTCCTCATTATATACTGTTTTAAATATTATAAAATATTTACAAAATAAGTTTTAAAAATTGCAAACTAGCCAAATAAAAAAGCATTTTCTTTTTTAGGTGAAACTAAGATCAAAGCCCAAAGGAAAACTGAATTTGCATCATACATGAGAAGACTTCAGTAATGCTCTAAAGATACTGGCACTTTGTTTGTTCTTTTTCCATATCCCTTGTACTTCTGCTGTCTGCATAAACCAAAACAAGTTCCAACTTAAAATTCAGGCACAAATGTTAATTTTATCAGCTGGCAAACACATACTGAGATCCCACTCATCCCATCTTTGTCCAGTCACCTAGGATGGAGCTATCCCCTGAGGATGAGGTCTCTGAACCAACTTCTCAAATTCCCTGGCTTTAGGAGAGGGAAAACTCAGAACTATTCTATTTGTCATCTCTGGGTTGGATCTAGTTTAGAGTTAGTCTCCATTCCATTCCCAAGTTGGTCCAGAATTAGCAGGTAATTTATTTAATTGAACACTTGCTTTGTACCATGCGTTGTGCCAGTTCGCGTTCTTGGAGTTATACATCGTCTCCTAGAGAACTTTACTTCCCAAATTATTATTGCCTTAGTCTCAGTGATCAAAACATCATAGACTGAGGGGCTTAGCAACAAGTTCTTTCTCACAGTTCTGGAAGTAGGAGGTCAAAGTCAAGATGCCACCAGACTTGGTGTTTGCACAGGGCTCTGTCCTCACCTGGAGAAAGAGTCAAGGGAGCTCTCTCAGGTCTCTCTTATAAGGGCACTAGTTCCATTTATGAGATATCTGCTCCTGTAACCCACTCACCTCCCCATACCCACCTCCAAATTCTATCACATTGGAGATTAGGTTTCAACACATAAATTTGGTGGGGTAACACAGTCTATAGCAACTATTTTATTGTTAGGCCATGGTTATATTTTCTTGTGAGAGAGGGCCAAAGTAGGGAAGGTCAGCTGGCAGGAGGAAATATTAAACTTTGCATTTTTTGTGATTTCTCTGAAGACATTTTGGCTCTAACCATTTATGGAATCACTATGGCTAACATCAAGGAACCAGATGTTCCTAGGGGTTGCAACTCATTAATCCTGCCTTTAGCCTCTGGCTGGCTGGTTGTTTGCTTGGATTCAGCTCAGTACAGATGGCAGCACCCCTCAATCAGAGGAGGATGACACATGGTTTTCTCATCCTCCTTCAAGTTGCTACTTTGCTCATAAGAGCTCATTTCCTGGGAGTCCAAATAATTACATTTCACCTGTGCTATGTACTCCATAATTATGTTATTTTTAAAATTATGCTTGATGACAAAGTTATCAAAATTCAATGTGTTCAAAACCAAAATAAAATCTGGAAGAAAATGACTCTTGCTATATCATCATGGTAATTTACAAACAGGACACTTTGCACATTTCCTGGAGGAGCAGTGACCAGACCCTTGCTTAAAACCACTCTGACAGTTGGCCACTTTGGGACCAAATGATGCAAGTTTTAGAAATACCATAGCTTCTCTAATGTGTTCATGAGTGTGATGAAGAGGCATCACTATAGGAGTGGAGGGTAAGTGGTGACAGGCAAGTGTGTGAGGGTGACAGGGAAGATGGTTACAGTGATGTTGCCTAGTGAAGCAGAGCATAGTTTTGACTTTGGTTTCTTCTCCTTCCTGTTCTTGCCTTTCCCCCTCTCTCTGCTCTGCTCCTCCTTCCTCTGCCCTCTTACCCTCCTCTTTCCCCTCCTCCTTCTTTTGCTTGTGTTTCTATTTCTCTTCTTCCTCTCTTCTGTGCTTCCCTTTCACCTCTTTCTTCTCTGCTTTCTCCTTTTCATTTTCCCCTCTTAGTAGACATTTAATCAATATATGTTGACTTGATGTGAATTGATGGCACCTCAATTTTTCTCCTCCCTGAAAATCCCAGGAAGTTGAGGCAGGAGATTTAACAGTAGCAAAAGCTTTTGGATATGTACCAGGTACGACTCAGAGAGATATTTAAAGATGCTGAAGTTTCCATCAAGGATACCGGCATCCATGTGTGCTTAGATTGTGCCAACAGAATTTCAGTGGGACTTGTTTGCATTTGGGTTCTCTGGTAGGAACAGAAAGAGTTGCACTTAGAACATGCAAGAGTATCCATTCAAAGAAGCAATAAGATGATCTGATGGGGCTCTTATTATTTTCCAAATGGAGCAGTTATTTTGATCATGGTTTACTGGGAATTCTCATTGGCCAGGTGATCCTTAGATCCTGACTTTACCTGACAGATCTCCTTACTCTGCTTGTATCTTCATGTATCCCATCACTTGAAGGTAACCAAAGCCACCAGAGGATTTCGCAATGTAGAAGATGGCAGTGTCTGCTTCAAATGGTAAGTCGTCAGAACTGGCTTCACCAGACAGGCAGCATTGGAAGCACGATTTAAATAACTTGATGTAAGAGACATTGGAGACACTATCCCATCCCTCGCTGCCAATTCCCCTTCTCTAGCGTCCAAAATGCTGCCATTCAAAATTCCTCTTTCTCTTTGAACCTGACCTCTAAGAAGAACTTTACTAAGAACACACCAAGGCTTCTCGGGATGCGTAAGTATCAGAGTGAAGTCTGTCCGGGAAAGATGTAAGGACCAACATAATTCAACTCTCATAGATGATCTGGAAGAAGAGGTAAAAGTAAGTCTCCAGTGCAGATAACCCTAAGTGCTTCTGGGTACTTAATGCCAAGAGGCCACAGACTATTCGCTAGGAGGAATGTACAAGGGCGTGGCAGGTGTGATACAAGGGTTTTGGAAAAGAACAATCCAAGTTTTGCTCGGAAAAGGCCGAACTACCAGGTAGAACAACAAACAACAAAAGTCACCGTTGGAGCTCCTCTCATCAACAAAGTCTAGATGAAATTCCCTGCTCAAGTAATCCTTGCAACGGTGATGGTAACTCATTACCTCTTCTTCTCTCCAGACACTGGGAAATTGCTAACTCCCTGTGGAAGGTGTGATATTGAGGAGAAAAGAAGCAACATCGAAGTGACTTGGGAGACCCCAAAACCAACTTTACCTACTTTGCAGTTCTGGGGTGGGGTAGCTTTTTCCTGAGATGCTGTCTGGGTACCAGTAATCTTGCCCATGGGAGGAAGCCCCTTCCCAACATCCTGGTGAAAGGACGTGCCATGGCTGCTGTTCTTGTACCTGTACTAGGTCAGGGTACTCCTAGTCTGAGAACACTGGCGTGTGGTCCCCCTGCAAAATATTGCTTTCTCCAGCTGTCTGCATGTGAGATAATACAACAGGGAGCTTTCATGCTGATTTTCTCTTGTCAGACATGAGGCATTAAAGATACTTGCTTTATCAGGACAAGTGAGTCATTTAGTGCCACTGAGTAGCTTACTCCTGTGGCTCACTATGGTATCCAGCTTGGGTATTTTATTACCTTTTATAGAGATATATTGAAATGAGATGCTCATCACCACAGGTTTCTCCCCACCGTACATATCCACATTCACTCTCCAGGCTGGAATTACCTTCCTAAGAGTCATATGGGAACAATTTTTCTCTCCAACACCCCCGCATTTATAGGATTTTTATTTTATATGGCTTTATGCCACATATTTAGCTTAAAGGCAGGTAGAACGAATGTTTTAAAATGCCTAGCACCACCAGAGAAGTCAGGAAAAGCAATTAAAATATATGCAGATGATTGCAATGTAGGAAGAAAAGTGGAAATTTTTTTTGTTGCTGATGGTGTATGTAATGTAGTATTTCTTTGAATGTCCCTTTCTGTGGATTGAAGCGATTACTCATTTGTACTAAGGAAAGGTGCTTTAGATTAATTTTGGAAACTTCAATACTGCAATGTGCTAAATTTTAATTATTTCACTTCCTGCTTGGTATATTAATGTTGTGATTACCCTTGAAAGTGTATTACCGATGATGATTTATGCAAAACCCAGTCAGCTCCCCAGCTCCATCAGTTTCAATTAAAACAAGCCACAGAGGAAGAGTGCTGCTGCCGTGTTGGCTGTGGATCCTCATTACTCTCACAAGCAGGTACAGTCCGTTTACTTAAAGCATTACTTTTGTTTATCGTTCTGGAACCATCTCTTCCATGAGGCAAGTAACCATGGAGAGAGGAAATTGTAGAGATTTGGTCTGCTGGCCTTGGATTCAAACTGAAACCATCCAGGAAAATGTATTTTATCTGTAGTTCTCTACTGATATAGAACATCTGGGGCTGATCCTTCCTCCCTTGAACTGTTCAAGGGATAAACTGGCCAAAAGAACTATTAAGAACTTATTATTTTCTGATTTCAATGAACAGTGTTCAGCCAGCCTCATAAGGAGTTAATCATAAAGTATGTCTGCTTTCGAAAATGAAGCACTGTTTTTGGAGCTCATTTATCTCAATGACTTCAACTATCGAGAGGTCATAGGGTTTTCCACGGTGCATCCCCAGTCCCCAGTCCCTCTAATTACTAATTTGGCTGCACGGTTATTGAAATCTCCTGTCTACCTGGCAGCCCTTCCTAAATGTATTCCAAACAATGTCACTAAGTTTGCCTGCCAGGTCCAGGAGGGGCTCTTCTTTCTGAGTACCAGAGAGACAGGCAGCCAAACCTGATTTCAATGGCAGTTTCATTTTAATCACATTTGGAAATTCTTGACTACAGGCTGCCCATTTACAAAGTCAAGGGAACCTGCACCTGCCAAGGCTCTGGACAGCCTGCCAGGAGCATGAGGGAACTGATTCTCAGCAAAGAAAGGAAAGTTGCATCCACCTTCAATTTTTTTTTTTTTTTTTTTTTTAGAGGCCGACAGTTTGGATGGAATCATATAATCGTGGAGTTGAGAGATCTAGGGCTCCACAGACTCATACAGGGTCTCAAACTGACACTTCTTTCTAGTGTCATTTCCTGCCCTTCCCCTCATGCACTCTGTGCCTGGCATACACACCGGAAGGTACCAAGAGCATTCTCAACTTAAGGTCTATGCCCTGACTGAGCTCTCCACCTGAAAAGCTTTGCTTGTGTATTTTGAATGTTGAATTTTGTCTTTGTCTTGGAATCCTTTAGGCCTGTGCGCAAATGTTTCTTCTTCAGGGGGCTTTGACCACCATATTATTCTCCATCCTATCTTGTTTATTTCTTTTATGGCACTTACCACAGTTGGGAAGTTTGCTTCTATATTGTTTGACCCCTCTGCTGCAGAGTGTGATAAGCTCCACTGGGTTTATGTACCATGGCATGCCTGGCACAGGGCACACAGTTAGGGTGAACTGTCACCATTTCTGGCTCCTGTGCTGAGGAAGGGGACATCTTATTCTAGCCACAATTCACATTCCCATTTATTCAATAGGCATTATTTATGATGACTAGATGAACCACTCAGGAATAGGCTCTTTGCCAGGCATATTCTTATTGATACTGTTTACAGAAGGCAAAGGCTTGCTGCATTCAGTGTAGACTTTGATTTGAGATCCACTGTGCCCATTTGGAGGGTTGTCATTTATACCCAGGGGAAGTGTCATAGTTAGCATAATAATGGTTAAAGCATTGCTTCCCTGGACATGCTATTGAGCCATATTCCAGTGACTGCCACCTTCTACCCAACGGTAAAAAGGCCAGAAGAGCCCCTAGCAAGGAGAGTTGACAAGTTAGCTTAATCTCACTCACTCTCCAAATGTTAACCTGTACCATCCTTGTCTTTGTCTCCCCTAACTGCCTCTTCTCAGTGACATTTAGTTGCAATATGATCTATTTTTTGCCCTTTTTCTTCATCTATCAATACCGTACAATTTTCTTCTGGTTTCATGGCCTAATCTTTGCAAGCCACACACTTTTTGTGATGCCTATGCCTTTCACCTTGAATTTTTATGTCTCTCCTGCCCCATCCTTCGCTGTGACCCTGTCAGACCCCCCAGAGTTCTCTTCTATTGTCTGCGAAGCTACCTTCAAGGAATCTCCAGTGTTTTGTCTTCTGCCTCCTGACTGGCCCGACCAGCAACCCCATTCCTGTGTAGTGTTTGTGGGGTCACATGTACAAAGGGATAATGCTTGGGGCCTACGGGGGCTTAATGACACTAACTTGATCATCAGACAGATGCTCCAGTCCCTGCTCTTCTACCTTCCAGCTTTGGGATCAGATACAAGTCACAACTGCTCTGAGCTTAGATTTCCAGTAAAATTGAAATAATAAAACCTCATGATTATCATTGTGAGAATTAAATAGGCAAGGCATAATGGCCTGGGACAGTTCTGGCACACAGAGCATAGAAAATAAACGCAGCTATTTCTTTAGAATGGCATCGGGAAGTTCTTTACCCTCAAATAACCAAAGCCTTAAAAATATACCATCAGCAATTTTCTTCTTTGTAATAAGCATTCCTTTTGTGGTACAAAATGAATATGCTCTTAAGGCATGGTATCCATCAGCATTCTGACAGGAAACAGATGGCACACCTCATTTTAATATTATAATAAAAATATTTTAATAAAAGTTATGGGCAGAATTGAGGGTACTCCTAGGCGATGGGGAGGTACCCAGAGCCCAGCCTAGCAACAGCAAAGAGCTAATAATACCCTCAGAAAATAAGATGACACATTTTTAATAACAGAAAAAAATGTAGAACAAAATTGTAGCTCATCATTTGAGTTCCTGCCCTGTGTCAAGTTATGTGCTTCACTGGTTGGTGGTCCTAAGAGAGCTTATGATCAACTTGGGGGGTGAGAACACATGGCCACAGTGATCCTCAAACTTCAGCTTGCATCAGCATCAGATGTCAGATTTGATAAAACCCAGATTGTGGGGCCTCAGCCCCAGAATTTTTGATCCAGTGGGTCTTGGATGGGGTCTAAGAATTTGCATTTCCAAATAATTCCCCGGTAATGCTGATGCTGCTGGTCCAGGGCTATACTGAGAAGCATTAAACTATGACAGTATAACAGGATACTAAATACAAGTACTCCTACAGTTTTGGGGGCAGAGGCTCCAAATTTGGAGAATGATAAATAACTGACCCCTTACACTGAAGAGGCTAAGCATATATAAAATTGCTCTGGTAATTCTCAGCTCTCCTGTCCCTTTAAGACTGTTTAAATTTAGGCTAGGGAATGGATCAGAGAAGCCAATAACAAGAGTTGCTTTAGAATCATCTGAGAATATTGGCCAAATGAGGGAGATTTCAAGAATCTACTTGATAGATGTCTCCTGGAGATGGGAGAAGTAGAAACTTATGCCCTGACATATACCTGAGAAGTGAAAGGTGCAAGGTTGGCTAGAGAAGCCCAAACAGAAGTAAAAGCCTATTTTTTGGATGGCCTACATTTCCATGGCTTACTGGGGCAAAGATGAATGTTTTCTTCTGGATCAAATGAACTTGGAAAAGTCTCCTACACTGGAGTTGTCTTAAAATAAGTCTGCTGGATTGCAACCCCAAATATAAAATAATTATTCACAAGTCCATAGTGATATAAATAAATGATTGGATACATAAACAAATAATGGGACTAGACAAATCCCCCAGGCAGAAGAATTTCAAATAGCTTCTGTAGCTACTCTGTCCTCAAGGTAATGGAACATGACCCTTCAAGCCCCACTCCTTCAGTATGGTCTGCGAATAGTGACTTCCTTCCAAAGAGTACAGTGTGGAAAGGGGGAAACATAAAAAGTAACTTTCTAATGCAAAAACCTGACAAACACTACTGCAGCCAGGTGATCAAGGTCAACATCAATAGTAGTGTCCTGTTAGTAGTATGCACTCTGGATATAATGTGATAAGAATGGCAATTTACCTCGGCAGTCTCCCTCCCCCAAGCCCATAATTCCAGTATAAGTTTAAAGGAACATCAGACAAATCTAAATTAAGGACATTCTACAAAATACCTGACCAATACTTGTCAAAATCTGTCAAGCTTGTCAAAACCAAGAAAAGCCTGAGAAACTGTCACAGCTAAGAGAGGCCGAAGGAGGCAGAAACAAAAGTAATGTGGTATCCTGGGTGAGATCCTGGAATAGGAAAAGGACATTAGATTTCTAAAAATAAGGAACTCTGAATAAAGTATAGCTTTTAGTTAACATTAAAATATAAATACTGGTCCATTAGTTGTATCAAATGTATCATACTAATGCAAGAGGTTAACATAGGGGAAACCAGAAGTGAGATATATGGGAACTCTGTATTACCTTGGCAACTTTTTTTATATGGGAACTCTGTATTACCTTGGTACACTTTTCAAGTGTACCTTGAAAACTAGAACCACTCTAAAATTAAAATTTTGTTTTAAAAATAAATTCTGTTGAGTTGATCATTTGTGAAGCAAGGTGATCATCAGTGTAAGGTCCTGCCACTTGGATGGCCAGAAGGTGGGAATGAAAGGGAGCCATTCATAGCCAGCTGGAAAGAAGCTTAGCTCATTCAGGAAATGATAATGAGGTGGCCTGGATAATGAGGGCAAGGGAGTTTTCTGAAGACTCTACCAAATCCCCATATAAGACAGAGACAACATTTGGTCATTGGACATGCACAATTGAACTTGACCCCAGAATACAACCACATTAGCCATGTAAACTGGAACTTCTTTCTGAATTCACTACTGTCACCTGCATTAATTACCACGTGCTCCCTACACCAAAATCAGTAGTTAGCAAGTAAAAGAGAAGGAAAAACAAAGAAGAGAAAAGAAACCAATCACCCATGTCCTTGCTGCACAATTCCAATCCCCCATGTGACACAATTATTGAGAGTAGATTTGTCTACACTTTTAGTTTCTGCAAGTGTGTCATTTGTTAATACTGAGAAGGGGTGGAAAAGCTATAGGAACCCCCCAAGACTACACAAAGGAACAGAGGATAACAGCCTATCCAAAAGTACAAGTTTAAAAGACAGTAATGACCAAAAAATCAAGTTACTTTCTGTTTGTATCCTACTGTGTTCAAATTGTTCAAGTAACTTCTTATAATTTACTGTGCTGTGTTCTATTCAATATATGGGTAAGAGAAGCAAGAAAATCATAGCATTTAACACGGACTAGAGTAATGAATACAAATTTGCCACATGAAAAGGCAGCTCAGCGGCTGCCTTAAGGCACAAGGGAAGGATTTTCATGTGACAAGCATAGTACACACCTGTAAATAGAACCCCTCGTACCCCCACCGCAACCCAGAACAGAACAGAGGAGCAAGGCAGGGGCATGATCAGTGCAAGGCAGGTTGGGGGCACCATAACGGTACAGCCCAGGTATACCATGGCCTCCACAGAGGGGCATCCAGTACAGCAAGAGTCGGAAAACATGTTACCTACTCCTTACTAAGAAGTGACTAGTAGTACAGTCTATCATGCCTGGTCCCAGAAAAAGCTGATGTGGACTTGACATGGAGAAGAAGCTGAGGGGATGGGTCAGTTTGATATTTCTTGAGTAAAATGAATTCATCCTAGAGATTTTGTGATGTGGGGCATGGGAGAACCAGAATCAAAACTGACTCAGTTTGAAGACCTGATATGGTGAATTAATGATACTAAAACTAATATGGGGAAATCAAGCAGAGCTGGTTGAGTGTGGATCAGTGTGTGGTTGGGGGTGGTCTGTTCTATTTGAGACTCTTTTTTTTTCTTTTAGATTTTATTTATTTTTTTGAGAGAAGGAGTGAGAGAAAGGAGAGCACAAGCTGGGGAAGGAGCAAAGGGAGAGAGAGGAGCAGAGTCCCCACTGAGCAAAGAATCCCAAGTGGGGCTTTTTGTGTTAATAGGTCATAGACATCTAGATAGCTTAAGATTTTAGTTGTAGCAAGCTTTGAATAATGAAAGTTGTTCATTAACAGATTTCCACTTAAGTGCTTGCGATCTAAGTAAGATCACATGAAGAAATGAAGAAAATGGCCTTCTATTGAAATCTTTCCCAATTGTCCAGAATCCTTTGTTTGTTTGTTTGTTTGTTTTTAGAAAAAGAGAGCACATATTAGTGGGTGGGTGGAGGAGCTGGGGTGAAGGAAGAGGGAGAGAGAGAGAATCTTAAGCAGTCTCCATGCTCCACACCCAGTACAGAGCCTGACATGGGACTCAATCTCACAACCCTGAGATTATGCCCTGAGCCAAAATTAAGATTGGATGCTTAATGGATTGTGCCACCCAGGTACCCCGAATTAGCCAGAATTCCTTTTTTTTTAAGGTTTTCTTTTGTTATTTGAGAGAGAGACAAAGAGAGAAAGAGAGAAAGAGAGAGAGAAAGCACGAGCAAGGGGGTGGACAGGCACCCACTACTTCCTTAAGAAGTAACTACATGAGAAGTCTTGTGTTGGTGTGGCCATTGTATTTCCATTTTAACATGACTCAACCCAGAGCACTGTGGGGGAAACAAGAGTCCTGGGGGAATGACAAGATTGTCAAGTGTACCTAAAGGGGGCATGAGCTTTAAAATGTTGAGAAATGCTATCTTCAGTCAATGACCTGATGTTCAGTAATGACATCAAGAGCCTGCGGAAAGGCCACACCACACAAGTTTGTTCCCTGGAAGCACACGAGCAATGAGCATGCCTGCACTGACCTAAATCTTTAGGTACCAATCAAGTCATGAGATCTATCTCATCTCTTTTTTTGCTTAGAGGCTGTTCACATTTATAAGGCTACTGGCTTTTTTTTTTTTTTTTTAACATGAAGAGTATACTATAAGGCTTTACTCTAGATCCCTTATCCCCAGAAATATCTTCCCTGAGTGCCCAAAAAGGAATTGAATCTTCTGGGGCTCCCAAATTGCCAGATCAGTATTTTTACATAGTTGCCAGTCTGTTTGTATTGTGCACACAGAAATAAAAATACTATTCTCCATGGTAGTAACTGTTTTTCTTATCCTTAGATTTAACAGTTAAGCTAGTAACCTTGTGTAATATTTAATAGAGTTTCACTCAAATGCAGCCCAATTTTCTCCTCAAATAAAATTCCATTTTAAGCCCTAGGATTTGTATGCCAAATTTGGTCCTTTAAAAATAACAGAAGATATAAATTTTTACCACTCGGTTATAGACTTTGGAAAAAAGAAGGTTAGTAATGAAAAATATCATACAAACTAAATAACTAATGCCAATAATGAAGGCCATCTCAACAATGCATCTTCCACGCAGTGGGATTAGCATGCAGGTCACATCGAAGCTGAGATCTGAATGGACTGGAAGCTTGCTCACTCAGCACCTTTGGCTTTCAGACTCTATTATCTTGCTTACTTAGTAAATTTAATGTTGTGTAATTTATTTTTTATTGCCTCATTTGTAAGTCTTTCTCTTTCCTCAACCCAAGATATAACTTTAGGGGCTTAGACGGCCTATTATACTCAGAAGTCCGTTTTTATAAAAGGATAAGGACTCTTGTTAAAGAAGATTAGCAGCAAACGCAGCAATTTATTGGAGCCAAGAAAAAAGATGCTACATTGTATTCCAAAATTATCACAACGAGGATGGATTGAGGGCTGGAGAATAGGAAACGCCATTCAGCAGTGCATATTGCCTTCAGCAGGAGGACCTCTACCAAATTATTAAAAGAATTTGGGATCCCTGGGTGGTGTAGTGGTTTGGCGCCTGCCTTTGGCCCAGGGTGCGATCCTGGAGACCCGGGATCGAGTCCCACGTCGGGCTCTCGGTGCATGGAGCCTGCTTCTCCCTCTGCCTGTGTCTCTGCCTCTCTCTCTCTCTCTGTGACTATCATAAATAAATAAAAAATAAAAGAAAATGCATCCCTCTCAGCATCAGCATTTTTCCCTCTTGTGAAAGAGTAGGATCTTTCATAACTAATTTACTCAGATATCCTTTCTCTATTCCAAAAACGTATTTATGTATTTTTTTCAGTTCGCACAAATCCTATTATTCTTCCCCTCTGCCACCTTTATAACCCTCATCTATTGTACTGCCAATACTCTGAGATGAATATGACCCTTGTAAATCAGCAATAGATGGCATTGCTCAGAAAAGGACAAACACGGAGGAACACATTCTACAAATTTGCAGATCCAGAAACCCAATATCATGCTTTAGGGGGAAAAATGACAATAATTAAAAAACCCAGATAAGTTTAAGGTCTAACCCTCACAGACAAGAGTATATATCCCTGATCACTTGGGTAAGCTATCTTAGGAATCTGAGAGATGGTCTTATTTTAAAAGTTAAATCTGATAGCCAACTAGGATTCATACAGAGCCTACCAGGTACTCACATTTGGAAAAAGACATGAGATGACAATAAAAATTTCTCTGAGAACTAGGAATAGGTTTGAGTTCTCATAAATGAACCAAATATGAACAACACATAAGCTAGATTCCTCCGAGGTCCTGGGAACAAGCATGTTCATTCCTGTGTCTACATTGTGTACCTCATAGAAACAACTCCAGCTGCATCTATGTGTCCTGTGTGGTCTTCGGAAGGCAGTGCAAGCTTGCCCAAGGTCACATGCAGCTATGGTGCTGGTATTCTCAGGAGATAACAGCGTGGATGGCTCATGAACGTAGACTCTAGAATCAGTTACCTGGGTTTGCATCCAGGCTTCTCTGCTTACTAATTGTGTGACTCTGGGAGAGTTACTTTTCTGTTCCTCCTTTTCCCCACCCAAAAAATGGGGATAATTATATATAGCACAGAGCTGTTCCGAGGATAGCAGAAGTTCATGCGTGAAGTGCTCAGAACAGTGCCTGCCAAATAGGAGGCACTTGACAACACAAGCCATGATTATTTTTATTTTTTTCCTTAAGGATGACAGAAAGATAAAAATATCTAGTCCTGATGGGGAAGTTGCATCACCTGCTGCTATTTCTGGAAACACGAAAGTTGTGGGTGGTCCCCTTGGTCACAATGTGTTTAGAGTACAAATGATGATACAGTGCAGGAGGTAGAGTTAGGACACCCTTTCTTATTTTAGCATCCTTATTCTCTCTATGCTTTGATGATCTTTATTTTTATTTGATTTAAATTCCTCACAACATCTTTCCCTCTAGATACTGAATTGTGTTTCGACGTGGTTATTGTTAGGCCTGCCTCCCCGGAGGCGGCTGTGTATTAACTGCCACAGAGCATCCCCCTCGCACCTCCTTCATCGCTTCCTTCCAGCCTAATGCACAGGCTCCTCTCTCAGTCACCCTGTGTTTCTTTTTAGCATGCAGCCTTTCTCCCCTGCTGCTGAGAATGATATTCTGCTCTGACAGCCAGTCTCACGATTTTCTCCAAATCCTTCATTTAAAAACTCCCCTCATCCAAGAGACCTTTCCAGAATGAAAATGGTACCCTTAAGAAGAGAGCAAGTGCTGACCTGGAAAACTACTCTCTGCCTCAGACCTCATTTTTCTCATGCCCCACTCCATTCCTTGGAGCTTCCTAGGTCATATTTTGCCCATTTTTCTTTATCTTTTCCCATTTCCCTCATTAACCTTTCAATTTCTCTCGAATTGGTTCTCTGTCCATAATTGTATAGATCCTTATTTTCGACTGCGTTATGTTTACCCACATTTTCCATATAGTGAAATTGATTTTAGGGGGTGCATTCACTTGTTAAGAAAGCCACAAACTCCAGGCTGACTATATGGTTTTAATCAATGTTTTCATTGTGTACATAGTTTCTCTGTGGACCTCCTCTTATTCCTGTCAAGCAATCAACTATTTGTCAAGTGCCAGTTCTTGTAGGCACTGTTGCTTACCGTTCAACTTCATTAGTTTAACTAAAAAGGAAAACAATAGAGTAGTAACTGATGGCATCTTTGAGCAAGCAGATGACCTCTTATATAACTTATATTTTCATTCCTTGCAAACTAGAGGATAAATTTAATCTAAAATTGTGTGGATTATGTTTTAGGACTAGATTCACATGAAGTATAAACCCTAAACCAGTTTAATTTCTATAATGATGAGCTCTGTCTTAGACATGCTTTTTCTCCCTAAGAAGCCATTGCTCCTCTGCTCTGTCCATGTAGCACCCTACTGGGGAAAGTTCTTCTAGGACCAGGTCCTACCCCAAAACAGTCAGCAGTGGAAATGTGACCATGATGGTCATTCTCTAGCTGAATAGAACAGTTGTCAAAATATGCCGGGTATTGCTCTCTCAGAAACTAAACGACAGGGAAATTACAGAGGCTGAAAGAAAATGATGTACACTACCATCAGTCAAACGACAATTTCAATGGAATATTTTTTCTTGGTAAGTTCCACTTTTCAGAGTCCCACCAGTTTTCTGGAGCAGCATATGCCCGGTTTGGGCTTTATGGGGTATTGCATTATTACATGGTGCAGTATTATGCGTTTTGGAGTCTCCTCAACTATATTTTTACCTTAAATCATCATTCATAGGTTGGTGCTTAAGCTGTTCACAATGGTTAAGTCAATAATAAGTTTTCAGTTTGACAAATACATTTAATTTTGCTTAAAGGTAAATGTACCAGACAGTTACATACTGTGCCTGAGCTCTGGATCCCTGTTGGGATGGAAGTTTGGTAGTGCTGTTTCCCGAGGTCTCTTTCTTCATCAGTCTGCTCTTTGAGAATCCTCAAAGACCACACTTCTAGTGTGTAGTGAAAGGATTCACTGCCTGGGGTAACAAGGAGGACTCCTCTGATGCCTGAGACCTTGGAAAACCCAGAAGGGAGGTCAGGGAAGTTCCCCCCATTGTAATTTCTGGTGTTGGCCATCTTCTAGACAACCATCAGAGTAGTTTCTGCCCTTGGACTTCACTTTGTTTTGTTTTTTACTCTCATATATCTTGTTGATTCTGCTCTTTCAAAAGGTTCAACTATTTTAAGAAATAAACACCAGAGAGGAGCAGAAACCATAGCCTGATGCCTTGGAAGTGTGTAAGTCCAAAAGCTTGTAAATTTAGGGCAGCAGGTCATAGAGACACTGCAACTGGAGCATATTTCTTTCTTCGGTGCAATATGCATTAATATTACATGGGCTATTTTCCCTTCTGTCTGTTTTACTTACTTTGAGGAGTAGCTTTGTAGTGACCTAGTACCCTAGTTACCATGTTCTAAAGACATTCTCCAGAGACCAAGGCTCTCTTTTCAGCACTTAGCACAGTTAGCCAGGTAGTATGTGTTGAACTCCTGCAAGTTAGAACATGCCAACAAAAATGATCCCCGGGCTCTCAGAGTCAGTGGTTTGAAACACTCTGGTACTGCCCACCTTGGGCTACTATGCTGGTACTTACATGAAGGAGAACCCATGGGTTCTATAATTAAATATATTCCCTAATTCAGTGGGGAAAGAGAAAGAAAAACAGAGACAGGGGAATAGAGGTAGGTTTCCTTTTTTTTGTCCTCTTTTCACTTCCTCCCCAATCAGTGGCCACTTTGTAAGAGTGAGTGTCACCTCGCACCCAGCCTAGAATGTTCTGAAACTTTTGTCTAAAACTCTGTTTTTTGGGATCCCTGAGTGGCGCAGCGGTTTGGCGCCTGCCTTTGGCCCAGGGCGCGATCCTGGAGACCCGGGATCGAATCCCACATCAGGCTCCCGGTGCATGGAGCCTGCTTCTCCCTCTGCCTGTGTCTCTGCCTCTCTCTCTCTCTCTCTGTGACTATCATAAATAAAAAAAATAAATAAAAATAAAAAATAAAAAATAAAAATAAATAAATAAATAAATAAATAAATAAAATAATAAATAAAACTGTTTTTTAAAGAAAATATATGGGAAGACTTTTCATGTAACATATATGTATCCATTTATTAAAGGCTTCTGTGAGAGACCTCTGATACTAACATTTAATACTTCCTAGAAAAATATATTTTAACAGATGAAGAGTCTCACAGTTCTTTTGGTTCTGGTAATAAAACCGTTAGGTAAAAAATATACCAATCCCAAGTAGTTTTGGCATGGTTTCCTCTTCTCAGTGATTAACAGATATTTCTGTTATTTGTGTGAAAGCAGTGATTTCGAATGTAAAAATAACACAATATGGTATAAATTTCAGTTGTTAAATATGAAATTAAAGTCAGGTGTTTTCATGGCTGGTTCAAAGGATGTACTTCATTGGTTAGGTATATAAATATACTGATATTCAGACAACTCATCTATTGTAAAGACCCCTCTGCCTTTAAAATATTTAAAATTTGTGTTTTTTACATGTATATTTTTAAAGATTATCTAAAAACAATGGTACCAAACACAAACAGCCAACTGTAAAGCGGTTTCAAATTAATTTTTTTAACATTTTTTTGTGCGTGTTTCTGTGAGAAATCTTTCTCATTTCTCTGAAAGCAGTATCCTGACCTACTAAGCTCTCTCCTGTGTGTTACAGAAGCTGGAAACTATATTCTTCAGACACCATGGAACAATGTGTGCAAAAGCTCACATACACTTCTTTGTGGAAAGGCAATGGTGTGATGTAGCCAGGGCACAAAGGACTACTTGGGATTATAGGACTTCAATATGGCAGCACCAGGCATATTTTAAGTCCTTCATAGGTACTAACTCCTTTATTCCCAGAACAATTCTTTCTTAACAGATAAGGAAAGCATGGCATAAAGAGACTAATTTGCTCAAGGTGCCATGTAGAAGACAATAGATGAGTTTTCTTTTATGGTATCAGAGCCAGAAAATGCCTTTAAGATACCACAGAGTTTCTTCATTAAACCATCCTGAAGAACATAAAAACAAACAAACAAACAAATAAATAAATAAATAAATATCGAGAATCATGGGTTTCCCTGTGAAAAGTCCTCAGATTGTAAATGTTAATTCTCTCCAAATTAATCTTTAAATTCAATTTAATTCCAATCAAAACCCCTTCAGGATTTTAAATAATGTTTTGCAAGATGATTATTGTATCAAATTAGATTCACCTGGAAGATAATTTTTATCTGGAAGAAAAAATTCCCAAGGTATGCCATGAAATTTTTGAAAGAAATGGTAACTTTTACAATCAGATATTTAAAAATACTATAGTAGGGATCCCTGGGTGGCGCAGCGGTTTGGCGCCTGCCTTTGGCCCAGGGTGCGATCCTGGAGACCCGGGATCGAATCCCACATCGGGCTCCTGGTGCATGGAGCCTGCTTCTCCCTCTGCCTATGTCTCTGCCTCTCTCTCTCTCTCTCTCTGTGTGTGACTATCGTAAATAAATAAAAATTTAAAAAAAATAATAAATAAAATAAATAAATAAAAATAAAAATACTATAGTAATTAAAGCAATGTGGTAATAAGGCAGGAGTGGACAAGTGATAAATAAAACAACAATGAAAGTCCAAAAATAGATGCATGCATATGAACAAATACGGCATTTAGGAGAAAAAAGGTAGATGTTTGCAAAATGATGTTGGGACATCTTATCCATTTTGAGAAAAATGAAGTTTGACAGTTATGTGCATGCAAAACACCTACCTAGAAGAAAATGCTATTAGTTATCATGAAAATATTAGAAGAAATAGTGAAGAATTAAAATTTTAGGGTAGACATAGAGGCTTCTCAGGAATATATTTTTAAAAAGAATATAGAAATCTCAGAATTTGGGGTGCCTGGGTGGCTCAGAGTCTGCCTTCAGCTCAGGTCATGATCCCAGAGTCCAGGGATTGAGTCCCAAACTGGGCTTTTTGCTCAGTAGGGAATCTGTTTCTCTCCCTCCCTCTGTCTTTCCCTCTGCTGATGATCACTCTCTCTCCTTCTCTCTCTGTCTCTCTCTCTGAAATAAGTTAAAAAAAAAAACTTTTTAAAAAATACAAATCTCAGAATTTATAGAGAAAAAAATAGAAAATTTGAGGTGCTTACACAAAGAGAAAATAAAACACCTTAAAGATGATCAAAGATAACAAAAGCAACGTAAACACTATAGGTGAAGAAAAACACATAACAATGGCTGAATAAAAAACACCAGATTGATGTTAACATGACCACATACCTCCAGTGACCCTTTTGGGCTGCCCTGGAAAGTGTCATACTGAAGCCATATTGCCCAAGCCAAGTAGTTCACTTATTTTTTTATATTTAGAAATCTCCAATATCTATTCCTTCTTTCTCATTTTTAACTAATGACCTTCCTATCTCTCTGAGAAAAAGAAATCCATCAGAATCAAACTGCCTTGTCCTCCCATTGAAGTATCTACTAGCCTACCCATTCTGCAAACGAGTTTGCTTTGTTGCACCTTGCTAAAAATGGACGAAGGATCTGTGCTCTTACCTAAGGCCAGAGTCTTATGTAAGATTTGGGCACTGTGTAATGTAGCTTCATACCCACCCAAGGACTGTATTTCTAGAATTGTCCTCTCTCTCCTACTTCCTAATTTAGATTCTCTATTGGCTCATTGCCAAAGCATGAAATCATCCTAGGAAAGTATCTCCCGTTTTATAAAAATAAAACAACCTTCCCTTGATCCTGTATCTTCCTCTAACAATGCCCCTTTCTCTGTTCCTCTCTAGAGCAAAATTCCTCAACAGTGGAGTTGGCACACTTTTCTCCTTCTCTTATTCTCTTCAGAGTCCAATCCATTTAGAATTTTGTCTCTCCACTAAAATCTCTTTTCTCAAAGTCAGCAAAGACCTTTACTTTGCCAAATACGGTATTTCTCCTAAATCCTAACTTATTCTATTTCTCTATCTCTTATGATCTGATCATGGAGTCTAACATGTCCTATCATAATCTATTGAAAAAAGCTGTCATGGAATGCAGCCCTATTTGAAATTGAGCTCAGAAGACCACTTGGGGATCAATCATGGGGTTTCAAAAAGAGAAATAATATAGCAGCTAATTGTTATGTAGCATGTACTATGCACTAGGCACTGTTCTAGGTGCTTCCCCTGTCTTCTGGGACTCTGCAGCTCCTGGATTTTCTCACACCTCACTGGTCACTTCTCAGGCTCCCAGGATAGGTCCTCCTCCAATCTCTTCCCCATGGATATTGGAGGCTTATGGCTTGGTCTTGGACAGCCTCACTTCCCTGCCCACACTGACTTCCACAGAGTTCCATGGCTTTAAATACCATCACACCCTGATGACTCATAGGCTCATGCCACCTCCAACCACCTCCCCCGTAAACTCCAGATTCCACCCCACTGCTATATATAGCAGTGAGATATTGAATAGTCTTCTCAAACCTACCATGTAAAAAGTGATTCCTTGCTTTCCCCTCTAGACTTCTCCATCTCAGCAAAGGGCTCCATCATTCACCTAGTGGTTAGGCTAAGTACCTTGGAGTTGTCTTTTCCCTTTTGTCTTCATATCCCACATCTGAACCATCAGCTTCTCTTTTCAGCTTTACATTCAAAATATATCCTTAATCTGGTGACTTCTCTTTACCCTTGGTGCCAAAACCCTGGTTTAGTCACCTCTTGCCTGGACGATGAAAATTAACTACTACGTGTTATGATGAACAACCACATGATCTTTCTATCACTTTTCTCAACACCCTCTTTCATACACACACACACACACACACACACACACACACCAGAGTCTCTTCACCACAGATTACATCTCTGCCTTATAAAACAAACCCTGAATTGTTTCCATTCTCCCCAATAAAATGAAATCTATAGTCCAAAGTTTACAAGGCCTGAATTTTCTAAACCCTGGCTGTCTCTATAGGCTGGTGTCTTATCTTCCTTCTTCTTTACATCCTCTAGCCACATTGATCTTCTTATAGTCTCTGGAGCACTCCAATCATGCTCCTGCCTGATGCACATGCCCTGGCCTTTGTACATTCTATTTCTTCAGAGTGGATTTTTTTTTTTAAGATTTATTTATTTTTTCATGAGAGAAGAGAGAGAGAGAGGCAGAGACACAGGCAGAGGGAGAAGCAGGCTCCATGCAGGGAGCCAGATGTGGGACTGGATCCCGTGTCTCCAGGATCAGGCCCTGGGCTGAAGGCGGCGCTAAACCTCTGAGCCACCAGGGCTGCCCGACTGGAATTTTTTTTTTTTTTTTAAAGATTTATTTATTCAGAGAGAGCGCGAGAGAGGCAGAGACACAGGCAGAGGGAGAAGCAGGCATCATACAGAGAGCCTGATGTGGGACTTGATCCAGGGTCTCCAGGATCACACCCCGGGCTGCAGGCGGCGCTAAACCGCTGCGCCACCAGGGCTGCCCTGGAATGTTTTTAATCCAGATATTAGCTTATGTCAGTCCTTGTATGACCTTCCTGACTTCTCTATCTAAAATAGCACACTATATCATTCTACATCCCTTACCCTAATACATTTTTCTTTATAACATTTATATAGCATTATACCTATGTGCTATTCATTCCTTGTATATCTTCTACACAAAAGTACTAATTCCAAGAGATTAGAACTTTGTTTTACTCATAGCTGTATTCCTAATATCTAGAAAAATGTCTGGTACTAAGTGTTCAATGAATATTTCTTGAATAAATAAAGTAATAAATAAAAGGCAAGCCATAATCTAGAAAAAAATATTTGCAGCACATAAACTACAAATTAATATTCAGAGTATTAACAATAAATGCAAAAAGACAACCTAATAGGACAATTTTTAAAATGATTGTAAATAGTAAAAACATTGAAGAAATCCAAGTAGTAATAATCATACAAAAAATGCTACAAACTTTACAAATAAACAGAAAAATATCAAAACAATGAGTTACCACTTCTACCACTTTCATAGTGACAAAATTTAAATGATTGACAATATCCATTAGTGGCTGATGTTTGTAGAAATGGATACAGCTGTAACTATTGGTGACAATATAAATGAGTAAAGGCTTTTATTTATTTTTTTTTTAGAGGGCAATTTGATATTATGAGCCACAGGTTTAATTACATATACTATTGACCTCACAATTTAACTTCTATGAATCTAAAAGTTACAGAGACTACTCACACAAGCCCAGAGCTATTCCAACACTATCTTATTTAACAAAAATCTAGAAATAATCTTAACATCCATTATTAGGAACAGTGGTTAACTTTTTTTTGGTTTTTTTTGTTTTTTTTTTTTTTTTTTTACAGTGCTTAACTTTGTGATGGGAAATGGAATGGAGGTAAGAAATAAAGGTAGAGTCTTCAATTTTTATTTTATATAATTATGTGTTGTGTTTTTTTTAAAACAATGATGGAGTTTATGATTTTTTTTAGGATTTATTTATGTATTTGAGAGAGAGAGAGAGAACAGAGAGGGGGGAGGTGTATAGGGAGAGGAGAAAGAGAATCCCAAGCAGACTCCCCACTGAGCACAGAGCCCAACACGGAACTCAATCTCAGGACTCTGAGATCATGACCTGAGCTGAAATCAAGAGGCAACTGCTTAACCAAATGAGCTACCCAGGCACCCTTATGATTATTTTTGAAAGAGCTATGATAACTGGAAAATGTTTCATGGGTGAAAACTATGTCCAAGCCCAAGAGGCCCTTTAAATAGCTCTGAGGATGACGTTGTCAGTTATTTATTGTTATATAACAAATTCCAAAACTTAGTGCCTTGAAGTCATTTGTTACATTTCACAGTTTAGTGGGTCAGTGCTTGATTCTTCTGCTCCACACAGCACTGGCTGAGGTCCCTCAGATCTATTGGTGGATGGGCTGGCTCCTCAGAAGGGCCCAAGATGGTTTCATTCACAGGTCTGGCACCCCAAGGGGGATAGTTAGGAGATTGGGTTCAGCTAAAACTGGCAAGTGGATCACATGTACGTGGCCTCTCCAGCATGGCAGTCATAGAGTGGTAGAGTTCTTATGTGGAGCCAACACTCACAGAGACAGGATTAAGACTCAGGAAGTAGAAGTTGACAATGAGTTAAGGTTTAGGCTCAGAATGTGGCACAGTGTTAACATTTGCCAAATTTAATTGGTCAAAGCAGTCATAAAATCTGTGCATATTCAAGAATAGGGGCCGTAGACCCCCAACTCTCAAAAAGACAAGTGTCAAAATTTTGAGGCCATCCCAGATGAATTGAAGTGATAAGCCCTAGCTCTCTACTCATTCTCCATCTTTTTTTTTTTTAAGATTTTATTTATTTATTCATGAGAGATACAGAGAGAGAGGGAGGCAGAGACACAGGCAGAGGGAGAAGCAGGCTCCATGCCAGGAGCCCAATGCAGGACTCCAGGATCACACCCGGGGCCAAAGGCAGGCACTAAACTGCTGGGCCACCCAGGGATCCCTCATTCTCCATCTTATACAACTTCCATTCATAGATTATTAGTTCTGACCTCAACCATGCCCTTTCTTTTGTTGGGTGAAACAGTGTGTTCAGTTTAACATAATCAGACAGAGAAACTCAATAGAAAAGCTGGAATCTCACTGGAGGTTGATGGTATAGATCTGACGAGAGTTACACATTTGAGAAGCAAAGTGTTTAGATAGTAAGAAAAACCTCAGGAGTGAAGGATATCACCCAATACATGCAGAGACAGGTCAAAGATGGATTAAGAACTGTACAAATTAGCAAGACCTTTGAAGGACCATAACAAATCAACACTGTGGTGATTATTTTCTCAATAGCTATGCTTAGAGAAGTTAGATTGTTGGTCTGAGCTAAGAAAGGTATAACCAAGGAGGATATGAAGGAATTCTAGGACCCCAGTGTTCTCTAGCAATTTCACATGTTAGTAATTATTTTCAACATATTGTGAACTTCTCAAAAACATGTAGGAAATGGGGAATGCTTATGTGCAGGTGGTCCAAGTGATCCACCATATTGTTGATTCTGCCCTGGAAAGAAGGTATAACACAGAGGGAGTTGATAACTTGAAACACAAGGGAGGATAATAGATATGGTTGGATTCAGTAATATTAGATGTTAAATGTTTAGGAACAGAGTCATTCTGTATCCAATAGAAGACCAAGGGTTCAGGAAGTAAGTTGCTCAAATTGAAAGGAGTGGTGGATAGGAGGTCAAAGGAGACATCAGCGAACCCTGAAATGGGGAGGTCTAATTTATTGAGTACCTGCTATATGCCAGTGGCTGTTCTAAATGCTTTAGATGTATCAATGCACTTAATCTTTGCAACAGTCTAATGGGGTACTGATGTTACATTCCAGATTTATAGATAAAGAAATTGAGGCATCAATGAAGTAATAGGCACAGACTAGCAATTTTCCCTTACTTACCCAAGAGGTAAGAGGATGATTATATTCAAACCTATGAAGCTGGTTCTAAAGCCCATTCTTAGCTTTTATCTCTATAGTCTCTATAGTCTCATGTTTCCTGTTATGATGACAAGATTTGGGACAGAGAAGATAAAACCAGATGTCAAAGGTGTCTGTATGTAAGTAGTTGACAGTATGAATTTGTTTTTTTCCCCAAAATTTACATTCCTAGATTTAAATAAACTGAGAAAGAAAGCCTGTGAATTCCAAAGTCTTATTTATTTCAAAATCAGCTATTTTCCTCTCTCTCCCTTCTATTTTCTCCTTCTCCCTTCCTTCCATCTTCCTTACAGTCTTCACACAACTGGACTATGCCACCCAAGGTTTCTTTTTTTTTAAGATTTTATTTATTTATTCATAAGAGACACAGAGAGAGAGGCAGGCAGAGACAGAGGCAGAGGGAGAGGCAGGCTCCATGCAGCGAGCCTGATGTGGGACTCCATCCCAGGATCACAGGATCATGGCCTGAGCTGAAGGCAGGCACTCAACCTCTGAGCCACCCAGGTGTCCCATCCTCCAAGTTTTCAATATGAAACCCTAGACATGACAGTCTTTTTGTCTAGTAGTATAAGCACAACCATGAACAACTTCAAATATGAACAGTCAATTTACTAAAGTAATCACTGAACAGATAATTCCTCATTAACGTTATGACACTCTCTCCTTTTATCCTCAGATGCTTTACTACCCTCATTTGAATTTAGAAAAGTAAAGAAAACTTTAAAAGCCTCTGATTCAATGCCTCATGTAAACAGCTTTCTCTGTTCATACAGTAAAGGAATCCTTTTTTTCCCCTTATCTCAACTGTTGTCCCTCCAATGGAAATCATTTCTGATATTTTTAAGTCTAAAACACAAAAATCACCATAAAAATAATGAGAATTGAAACTCTTTATAGTGAAGAGAAGATGACAGCTGCCTTCAGCCTGAAGAGCTGGAGCAAGCAAAGACAGCAGGAGTCAAAATGCCAAGTGCATTAGACCAGCTTGGTCTTTCAGCTTTCAACCTATTCATCTAAAGTCACAATTGTGTCACCCGCTGGTCTTTACACACATTCACAGTCTGAGTGAAGAATTGTCACATATGGATAAAGAGGAGAGAAGCAGTTTTATCGTTTGTGTCAGGAACTTGTACATTACTCTCAATTAAGAGAGACCATGAGTTATTTTCAAATGCTACTTCAGTATATTCATAAGGGCTTTCGGCAGATCCATGTCCACTGGCTGATAGCCCTATCCGCCTCTACCATGTCCCCTGGTTCTGGAGCTAGAGGACATTTTCAAGCACTAACAGGGTGGTGGTAACTAATCAAGAAGACTTAGACTAGAAGCCTTCTGGTCTAAACAACTAAACAAAAATTGAGGATGGTGCTGAACTAGTCTTGTTGTGGAGAACAATTGTAATGCCTTCTATCACTTATTGCCAAAATATTCCCATTATGTAAAGATATGTATGACTTATTTCCACCATATAGTTGCTGAATTATTTCAGTTGTCTTTTTCTTCTTCTCCAGTAGGTTTTATCATTGGTAAGGAGCAACAATTGTGGCTTGTATGGTATTTATTTTCTATACACAATGCTTCTCTCAGATCTGCTCTATCTGCCAGGAGGATATCAATTCCTCTATATCAATTCCATAATTTGCACTTCCTCTGTTTACTTCCTAAGTCTGAGGACAGATTGACCCCATCAAGAATAGATAGTTATTCCCCAGCCATTGTTTAGTGAACAGATTATCAGAATTTTCCTCCTGGTATTTTAGTGCACTATTATTATATTTTTAACTTGGGAAGTTAAAACTAAAATGCAATTTTCCAGAACAATTTAGTGTACATGCACACACACGCGCACACACACACGACATAATAGAGTCTTAAAATAATTCATTTCAATTTCGATTTTTACTAAACCTTTATTGCATGATAGATACTGTGCTAGGTGCTAAGAATAATACAGAAATGAATAAGACCTGGCTCTGGCCTGGGAGACTGTACCCAGTGGTAAAGGAGACAGACAAGGACATAAATTACTCTAAAATGAGACAGTCTGTAATAAACATGACCCTGGGAGAATAAATAAAATATTCTAAGAGTGTCAATTATATACATAATTACAGGGGCATTAAATCACTAGGTCTACATGTTAAAGCTGTATAAATAGGAGTTTCAGCTAGACCATCTCTCAACACACAAATTTAGCACAGCTCTGTGTATTGGTTGACCTTTATTCCAAAAATTATCTTTGTAATGTGGTTTTTAAAGTTGATCTCAAATGTCCATTGATCTCTCTAGCTAAATTGGCGTTTCTCTCCTGAAATGTCATTTTCTTTGTTGCTCCTCACCTATTCTCCATCCCCCCCGGCCTTCTCTCTCTTCAATCCTTCTTTACCTATTTTTCCTCTTCATTCTATTATTCTACTTCCTCCTTGTTCACTCCCTCCTGTAGCTGCAAAGTTTTCCCAGACACAATGCTTTCCTCTCTCCTATTATTATCCAAGTGGTGGGAGAAGCAATTTTTTTTTGAAGGGAAAATGTTATCAAGAGAACAATAATCCCCCCTCAAGACAAAAAAATCTGTTCAATCTGGGATTGTATTGGTCCTTGGAAACAGGAGAAGTGAGCATCTTCCTCTAATTGTCCGTGGCTCTATTAACCAAGCTGCTGTTCTTTCTGTATAATGAGCAGTTGACAAAGGTAAGAAAAAGGACATGAACTAACTACTTTTGGCCAGCATGATGTGGGCATATGGTAGGAGAATATGTACTCAATTATTGGTAATTGAACCTCTTCTGGCAGGATAAGCATAGTAAATGTATGTAAGCACCCACTATTTCAGATTCTAGTTTTGGGGCTTATTTTTGTTGTTGTGGTTTGGTTTGGTTTTGTTTTTTATTGTGAGGGCTATAAGAGAGCCTGATCTTGGATTATCCCCTTTTCACAAAGAAAGTAAGAGGTTAATGTTCAGTAATATCAAGTGAACTGTAAATGTCTCTGAGAAACTGATACAGGCACCTTAGTCTCTGGGCTCCAAATCCAGTGCTTCTTACTTTGAAGCTAGCATCTAACCCCCTCGTACTAATGTGTAGAACTTGAAGGGACGTGTAGTTTTTAAAATTCATTTGATAATCACTTCATTTTATACTCTAAAATGCTCATGATTGAAAAGAATCATTAGGAATTCAAATATAACTTTTCCCCCTACTTTCTCCTTCAAATTATGCTCTGCTGATCTCAATTAGGAGAAAAATATTGTAACTGTGGTTCACACTTGTAGTAGTGATGCTTCACCAACCAAGCATGAGATGGAAGTTCAAGAGACATCAGTGGAGAAAAGAGAGCTCTCCTCATTAATAAAAGCAATTAGCATGTCCCCAGCTGAGCACCAGCTAGCCCAGGGTGTTCTTGGTGCACTGAAGACAGCTCAGTGCAGTTTGTTAACTGGGCAAGCTACTCTTGGCAGGAAACTAAATGCTGTCATTGATTTTAATTGTTCTCTCTACTTTACAACTCCTGATTCACAGCCGATGGTGTTTAAGGGGAAGTTTGTTTTTGGAGAAAACTTCCAGTGCATCTAGCCCTCTGAGACAGCAATAGTTGTCTGCATTTTGAAAAATCAAAGTGGGGCGTTTAATTTCTCTAAATATTAGGGTAGACACTTTCATGCCCAGTGACTTATTTTGGACGAATCATGCCTGCTGGGGAATCACTGGTGGAAACAATCCTCAAGCCATTACTATCTTCCATCACATCTCTTAAAACGAGGTCCCGGGGTAGCGATCCTAGTGTAGGAAGGGAAGATATGGACATTCCACGTGAGATTAGGGATGAAATTCCTTTGACCACTGGGACCAAGGACTCCACATAGTTTGGAAAACTTCCAGCATTTGCGCTCATCTTTGCCTAACTTCCTCATTAACTTACCAGAGCAGGGTTTGGTCTGTTCCTTCAGAGGCTAAAAAAAGAACACATTCTGGTGTCTTTGTCTACTGATGAGTTCATTTTAAATGGATATGGCAATAAAAAGGGAGAGAAAAATATCATATCTGGCATAAACCCAGTCCTCGTGGGCAATTGGAACATGAGTCATCGCTTCCCAGAACACAGCTACCTCTAGAGAGCCTGCAATGGTGCAGGTGACCTAATGGCCATTTTAGTTGCTCAGAACTCAGCTCTTCTCTCTCTGCTGCTTATTTTTTCTCTGCCAATAAATAACTGACTTCTAACTCTTGAATTCAGCTTCTACTTTTAGTTTCTTAGTATTGCCATCTCTCTGGGTCTTCACTTTTCTATGCAACTTTAGTGAATTTTTGTCAGGTTCTGACTGTCCAGTATCCCACCCCTATCCACCTTCCTAATTATCTTAAATCTCTCTTCTAAGAAATTCTTGATTATGTGCCTTCTTGGTGGAGATCATGCCTCATTTCTATTGTGGAAATTAGGGGGTCCTACTCTTCTCTTTCCCTGACTTCGAGGACCTGGGGAGTAAGCACTGATTTAAATTTTGCCAATGTGATAATATCTTCTAAAATTTCAAATCTTGAGCAAATGATGGAGGAATTTGAAAGTGGTTAGAGGGCTTATTCATCTCAGCAGTAGTAGCATATGCAGTACATATTGTTTTTGTGCATGACTTTGGCTCTTGTTTATTTTCCTGACTCTGCATTTCCTATATATCTCTCTTTTTTTTTTTCTGTACTTCTTAGAGATGTCTTTCCAATAAATTCCTTTTTCTTATAAAACATTAAAATGTAAAAGCTACAAATACTGGGAAATTTTCTGCTTTGTTCACTGGAAATATTTAGTGCATCAAGCAGTGCCTGGCACAGAGTGAGCATTCAATGAATATTTATTAAGTAAATAAATGGAAGGATGGAATGCTAATTATTGTCACTTACAGTCAAGTTTCCATGATGCAATGTAGGAAAAGGAACTCAAGCAGAGCCCAGTGGTCTTTCTGAGTTAGGACAGTTTAGAATTCAGGAACTATTGGAGAAAGGGATGCTAGTACACAGGAAAAGCTATAAAGATCTTTAAGGGATATTTTTGAATCTTTGAGTTAAAGTTTGTCTGAGGACACATGGGATGAAATTCCATAAGGCTGGAGAAAGAAGCCCCCAAAAGGGGTAGGTTGACTAATTCCCCAAGTTCACACAGGTTTTTTCCCCCTACAGCCAGACTGGAAAGACCTTCTACTACATGGGGTGGAGTTCTCAGAAAGCTCCCATCTTAATACTTGAGCTAACTTATACCTAGAATAAAGACTAATCTGGACCATTGTAGCAAACATACAAGAAATTCTTGAAAAAATAAAATGATTTGCAGGTAACTGCTGTATGCCAGAAACAACACAGTTTAAAGGAATACAACAAAACTCACCACAAAAAAACCCCACAAATTTCACAATGTCTAACATAAAGAAATTATCATGAAGGAAAGAATGCAGGAGAATGTAAACTATAATTGGGAGGAAAAAGGCAATACAAAGAAACAGGATAGTGTTGTAATTAGCAGATAGGGTTTTAATACCTTTTATAAATATTATAAATATGCTCGAAGATATAAGGAAAACATAAATATGTTAAGAAAAACAAGATTTTCAGAAGACCCAAATGAAATGTCTAGAAATTAAAACTACAATAAATGAAAAATACACTAAAAATAATTGCCTATTAGATACTGTAAAGAAATGATCAGTGAACTTAAGGACACAGTAATAACCAAAATAAAGCAGCAGAGTAGAAAAATGAACAGACTCCATGAACTGCGAGACACTCTCAGTCAGTCTAACAAGTGTGTACTTAGATGAGAGGGAGAGACAGAGAAGTTGAGACAGTAAAACCCTTGAAAAAAATAACAGATAACATATAACAGATAAAACAAATAGCAGATAACAGATAAAATGTATATAATTTGCTGACAATATTTGATATTGCTGACAATATCAACCCCAACATTAACGAGTTTTATAAACACCGAACAAAAGAAACTCAAGAAAACCACATCAAGGCATATTATTATCAAATTGTTGAAAACAATGATAAAGAGAAAATATTTAAAGCAACCAGAAAAATGTCATCAGATAGAAAGAAACAAAGAAAATATTTATAGCAGATTTCTCATCAGAAACTATGTTAGCCAGGAGATTATAGAGTATCATTCTTTGAGTATGGAAAGATTATCAACTGATAATTCTATATCCAAGAAAAATGCCTTTGAAATATAAATGTTTAATCAAGTCCATTCTAGACTATATAATATATAGTATATATTATAATATATATATATATTTTAGATCAAAACATTTATTTTTTTTTGTTTCAAAAACAAAAATAAATCCAAACAGGTAATGAAATAAACATTTTTTAAGTGTTCCATTCTGGGTTCTCTGTCCTAGAATTTAATAAACAGTTCAAGTTTAGATTGCTTCAACACTTCTGGATGCTATGAGGTCTCCATCATATAACCATGTTTCTCTAGTTCAGCTCGTAACTGATTAGAGAAGTCATCCTCTTCATTGTCATCATCCCAATTATCCTCCCAGACATGTGCATCTTCATCTTCATCTAAACCAGCCCAGTCTTCGCCAGGGAACTCCTCGAACTCGTCGTCTTCCTCCAGGAGACCCAAATCTACCGGCTGCTTCTTCTCTGACATGGTGACGCTCTGCGTTGAATATATATATATATGTCACCTTTTATTATTTTTTATTTAATATTGCGTTGATTATATATATATAATGTGTATATATAGCATATGTGTACATATATATATGTATGTATCTATACACATACATCTGGAGCTTTCCTATAAAGTTAATCACACGTTTAGTCTATGACCCAGCAATTTCATTCTTTGATTATGACCTTATTCAGAAATAGGGTGATTGTAGATGTCATTAGTCAAGTTCAAATGACGTCATACTAGAGTAAATGGGCCCTAATCCAATAGCTGGTGCCCTTATAATAAAAGGAAAACTGGACCCAGACACACAGGGAGGACTACCATGTGAAGATAGAAGCAGATATTGACTTTATGCTATCACATGCCAAGGACATCTGGGGCTACCAGAAGCTGGGAGAGGCAAGGTAGGAACTAGCTCTAGAGACTTTGGAGAGAGCACACTAACATCCTGGCTTTGGACTTCTAGACTCCAAACTGGGAGATAATAAATTTTTGTTATTTTAGCTCACGTAGTCTGTGGTACTTTGTTATGGCAGCTCTAAGAAATCATAAAACTATACATTTATAATGGGTGACTGTTGGGGCACCTGGGAGGCACAGTCAGTTAAAGCTGCTGGCTCTTGGTTTCAGCTCCGGTGGTGCTCTCAGAGTTGTGAGATTGAGCCCTATGTCGGGCTCTGCGCTCAATGTGGAGTCGGCTTAAGACTCGCTCTCCCTCTCCCTCTGTCACCCTTCCCCACTATCTCTCTCAAATAAATAAATATCTTTGAAGATAGAGAGAGAGAGAGAGAGAGAGAGAGAGAGAGAGTGACTAGTACTGTGTGTGAATTATCTCTCACAAGACCTGATTAAAAGCAGAGCATTGGAAACCAGGAATGCTGGAGGGAATCCATTGTGAACATCTAACTATATTCCCAAACAATTCTCCTTTTTCCAAAAACTTGAGTCTAAGAAGTGCTCTTCTCTGTTGGCTGAATGAAATGGGATTTCCAACTATGGCAGGGGAGTGAGAAGGCAGTGGCAAGATTTCAAGGAGAAAGGGATTTTGTAGTAAACCTTCAAGTTTTCCATAATTGGCAGCAGAGCTGAGATGGCAAAAAGAGTTTTGGTGATGGTTACTTGACCATGGGATCCCTGGGACATAGATGGCTAGCCCTCTAAGGCTCTCCCTGATATGTAAAACAAAAGGAAAAACAAAATATCCTTGAATGAAGCACCCTAACGGAGATTCACAGCTTCTTACACAAAACTTGACCTGAATTAATTTACACATTAAATCTTTAAACTGAAGGGGAGACGGTACCCCTGAGCAAGGACTTTGTGATAACCATGCAAGGTACTCTGATCTGCTCAACATCACACTTTCCTTCTAGATTTCCACAAGATCGATGTTTATTAATAAGCTATATATATATATATATATATACTAGATATATATATCTAGTGTATATATATAAGGAATATATATATATATACTAGAGAATGGGATAAATCTTAAATTATATGGAACTTTGGGCATTGTCAATAAATATTAATTTCCAGGGATCCAGAACATAACATACTGTTTGCCGCCTGTCTAAGTGGAGCTTATAGGGCCATGATAAAATTTAACTAAAATCTTTGGGAAAAACAGTGGGATTTCAAATCCTATCAGTGATTACTCTTCAACCTAGTATATAGTTATCCCCCATAACTGGAGCAAAAAGATGACTCATTGGCTTATTCTTACTAAGAACAGCTTTATGGAAATATAATTCACTCACTTACACTGTATAATTCAATGGTTTTTCATATTCACAGAGTTGTGTGTCCATCACCACAATTTTAGAACACTTCCTCACTCTCCAAAAGAGCCCATACCTTTTATCTTTCATACCCAAATCCTCCTATTACCCCTAGCCCTAGGAAACCACTAATCTGCTTTCTGCCTATTGACATTTCATATAAATTGAATCATACATGTGGTCTTTTGTGTCTGGCTTCTTTAAGCTAAGGGGATATTATTTTCAAAGTTCATTCATGCTGTAGCATCTATTAGTAATTCACCCCTCTTTACAGTCAAATAATACTTCATTGTGTGTATACACCACATTTGCTTATCCATCATCAGTTGATGACCACTAGGTTGTTTCTTCTTCTTGGCTAGTATGAATAATACTGCTATAAACATTTGTGTACAAGTTTTGTGTTGACATTTAGTTTTATTACTCAAATATTTTCCTATGTGTGACATTACTGTGTCAAATGGTATGTTTAACTTTCAAGGAACTGTCAAACTTCTTTCTAAAGTAGCTGTACCTACTACTATGAGGGTTCTGATTTCTCCACAGCCTTATCAATGTTTGTGACTATCTATCTTTCTGATTATAAAGATATGTTAGTAGGTATGAAGTAGAACAACATTAATTGTGTATTGTTTTTTCCTTTTGTTTTGTTTTGCATTTCCTTCATGACTACTGATGCTGAATATCTTCCCATGTGCTTATTGACCATTTGCATAACAGTCAATGGAGAAAATGTTTATATAGGTTTCTTTTAATTGGCTCATTTGTATTTTTATTATTGATAGGTGAGTTTATTGGCTCTTTGACCCAAGATTAAAGACTTTTGTCAACAGGGCCAATGGAAGTTCATTGGAGCTATCTATCTCTATTGAAATAGTAAACCAAAAAGCATTTCAACATTCCTGAGGATATCACAGAGATTAGGGCCATCATCAAACATTAAAAAGATGCAGTGATGTAGAATCATATTTCCATTTAATTGTCTAGTTTGAATAGTGTGAAATAGAGGGATCTTGCAGTATGACAATGCACAGCTTACCCTGGTATACTTCCAATGGATCTGGCATCACAAATGTGTCATCTTTGTTGAACACTTGATATAAACTTTTGATCATAATACTTTTTAAATTTTTTTTGTCCCAGTAAGCAGGCAACAACAGAAGTTTGTTTTTATTTGACAGATGTTTAACTCAGGGATATTTCAATCTCCTAATTAAGTTCTGCAATATAATCAATAGAAATCTTGGCCTTCCCAGTCTAGTATTTTGTTGACACCATGCTAATAGGACTTGGAAAGCAGACAGTTTTAGTTTCCTAGGTGCTTTGGCAATAAGGTAGAAGATCAATTTTTTTTTTTTTTTTTTTTTTTTTTTTTTTTTTTTTTTTTTTTTAGTGAAGTTTGTGGTGTTCTAAGAGCTTGGGATATTTTGGAATATCTCTTCAAAAGACTAACTTGTGCTCCATACCAAGAAATTAGGTCAACTTATTTGGATTTTAGAAGCAATATAAACTACATTTGTGTTTGATACTCAAGCCATTTTCTGATAACACATAAGTTTCTCCATGAGTAGTTTCAAGATAACATTCCGAGCTGGTCTAGACTATGATATTCAACATTTTTGACCTGCTAGATTCAATGTTATTTAAAGTGTTTGTGCCAGATTGTGATAATGTGTAGAGCCTATGGTGGGCCTTCATAAAGAAATCATGGTAGAAGACCCGTGCTTTTCGAACAAGCTCTGCTCTTTTGCAAATACATACCATTTTTCAAAACAACAGTGCCTAGCTCATTTTGAGTTTTACTCTGCATGCAAAACTAGGCTTCACTGGTTTAGATGTTTTTGTATCTAAATGAGGAATTCTTCAACCAGGAAACAGCATTAAAACTTTTGAATTAGAAGTTGAGAATACTTGTTGGCCATTTGAGGCCAAGATACATCAGAAATTAAATTGGGATTTTAAAATTCAAAGAACCTTGAGGCATCTGGGTTTCTGGTCAAATGCAAAGTGAATATGGTGGGGGAGGATGGAAGTCATATGCACACCTCATAATAGTTTCAGAAATGAGGATAATATTTGCCACCCATACTTCCTTTCTCAATGTTTAATGAATATATTTACATATTTTAACTAATTCCTCTTGTCTTTACTTTTCATTTACCCTATTAAGATACAGTAAATGTAGGTAAATATTATAATGGAGTTGGTTGTGATGGTTCTCAAGGGTGAATAAATGGACAGAGATCCTCAAGTCTGAGCTAAAATCAGTAAATCATGAGAATGTAGTGGGATCCCTTAAAGGAAAAAATTAGAAATTTATTGAAATATGAAGGATAGTGGGTATTATATAGGCAGTAGTGTTTTTTGTTTATTTGTTTGTGTTTTAATCTCTATATAGGTTTGGGAAGAAGGGTGTGAATGTACATATTGGGCAGCAGAAAGTAGTGACTGCAGTCCACATTTGACATAACTGGTATTCTAATCCTCTCTTCCAAATGAAACCTCAATCTCCGTTTTGAAGTAATCTTCCATCACTTCCATTCCAAGTGATCATTGAAGGAGGTAGTGGTCAATTCCTACTGCAAAGGCTACTGGGGCCCCCTTCTAACTCCCTACTCAGGCAGCCAGAGTGTGAGCATTTGGCGTAGAGTCGGTTCCTGAGCCTAGGGACCTTGAATCTTAGAGCAAACCACTCAAAAATATAAGTGATAACTAGAGGCCATTTCATAGTTGCTATAGCAAATGCCTCATAGACTCTCCATTCCTGTTGTATGACTCTTCTGCATCTCCTGCTGTCCAGTCTTTCAGAGATCCTTGGGTCCTGCCTGCCTGTTTTCCAAGCCCAGTTCTCTTGCCTACAACCAATCCTGGGATGCTCTCTATCCTTCCAATAAGTCCTTAGCTTAGGAGATCCAGGTTGTTGGATTTTTTAAATTAAAGCAATGTATATTACTTTGTCTAAAAAATCTGTTTTCTGTGTTACATTCTTTATCATTCTGCATTCAGACTCCTTAAGAGAGAGGATATGATGTGGTTGGCCAGCCACCATCCTCAGATCATCCAAGGGAGATTCAATTGGGTAGATACATCATAATATTCCAGAATTCAGACTAATTGCAGTATACACATTTTGTTTTGGGGTGAAGGACCCAATTGAGTACAATCCATTTCTTTGGCAGAGTCACACACCATTAAACATAATGACCTATAAGGACTTGCATAAGAAAGTGGCTATAACTCACAAGTAAGGGTCTTTCACTGGGGTACTCTGAACTTCTCAAAAAGGGGTAGTTTAACTGTCATGTACCTTGCATGGCTTCATAAGGACAAGGTAATATAGAAAGCTCTGAGGGTCTAACTTTCTATGTCAGTGAATTCCAGCTGCTATAAAACCCTTACATGGTGGCCCCGGAGAGCTTTTGCAAAAATACACCAGGAGAATCACAGCTAAAGTTCAGTCCTATCTCTCCTCATCTCTCTAACCACTAAGACTTATTATCTACAGTTTAAAGAGCTCTATTTCCAGCCCAGGGGCTGTAGGTTATTGCTCTCTGATTTTGTAGGGCACTGCACAAAGATACAAGTTGTATTAGCTGGCCTGAAAAAGAATGCAGGATTTTTTAGAAGAGAGCAAATGAGGTCTTTGTGAACGAGGAGAACTTAGGCGTTAGAGAAACAGCCTCACAGAATGTTAATTGCTTCTGGTGATTATGACAATGTGTTGGATATTTTATTCTTTCTCAGAAGTGATGGCTCAATGTGTAATGACAAATATTGGTGAAGCCCTTTTACTTTACTGGTAATTCTGGAGTCTAGGCTACCTTGCCAGTTTTTAGCTGCCATTCACTTTCATTACAGATTTTGCAAGTCAAGATAGTCACTCTTTGGGTGTCTAGTATAGGTGCAGGAAACAAATACTGTATGGGGAAAAAATACATTATTAAACCTACAGAGTAAGCTATTATAGGCACTATGCCTCTAATTCACAGTTTCCATCTTCTATGCCTCCTGTGATGGATATAGAATCCTCCCAACATTAAAAATGGAGAAACTCAGATCCAATATTCATATCTCAACATAAGAGAAATAAAATGCTCATAGGCAATTTGTCAGTGTTTATTAACTGTGACCTAGCAAAAATGTAATTATGGCAGTGCCTTCTCACATATGTGTGGCAGGATGGGATTTTTTTCTCCACCTTCTTCTTTTCTAACCCCAGCCCTGTCTGTCATTGGTAAAAGGAGGTAAAAGAGACCTGTTAGCATAATATAGTGTCATATAAGTAGTAAGTGTCAATGGGAGAAAAATCTCTCTTTGGTAGGTTTCTAGCAACTCTTGGGACCTGAGTAGCACAACAGAGCCCTTCCAGGGCCTTTAGGAAACTCAGAAGAGCCGGTTCACAAATATTTAGGGCCCTGAGAACAGGAGAGTAGTTTGAAAGATCAAGAGCACTGCTAAGGGAGAACAAAGGGAGACCAGAGAGAGAAGATGGTCACAGGTCTATCTGAAGGTGACTGCAAGGACCAAAAGGTGACCACACAAAAACAAAAATGATAAAGCAAACAATCACCTGCAAAGTAATTTTACCTCTTCCTTTGCACTTTGTGTGTGTCCTTGAGGGTTTCCGTTTAGTTAAAGAGTGCACTTGCATGCTTTTCAAGGCATGATGGTCATAAGTGAGGGTCATAACATATGCTCATGTTTTGTCAACTTTTTGTTGGGGACGTTGAATATAATTTATATAGCAACAGGGCCTTGGAAAAGCTGAACAGTATTCACACACTCAGTGGGTTCCTTCATGTTACAAAGGACATAGACAGGCACCATCAGGCTGTCTCCCAATAAGTAGAAATACAGTGTATAGAAATATGCATAAAAGGGGAAAGGATGCCTTCTCAGAGGCTGTTCAGCCAGGAGCCCAGAGAATGAGTGCTTGTCATCATTCAGGGTACAACTGTATAAATGGTCACTCTGGTGTTCCCATTATAATTCTAGTAGTCATTCCTTTAGAAGGGAACTTTTGTTGTTCTTCCTCTGGGGCCTTATTGGGGACATGTCACCTTTTATTATTTTTTATTTCTACTGTTTATGTTGCTTTTGACTTTGATGGAATAAGTAGAGTTAGATCTGACTCAGAATATATTCTGGAGCTAGATCCAAGAGAAGCTGATGAATGAACTTATCTGGGGATTGAGGGCAAGAGGATCCAGTCAACATGCCTTTTTTCTGGTCCCCTGACCGTTTGGTCTGTCCTCACTCCCACTGCTTCCCCACTGAGTAAATACACTCTAACTTGTTACACAGGGGAGCTCATTCCTGAACCTAATGCCAAAGTTCAGGGACACAACTTGCCATCTTCCAAAAAAAAAAAAAAAAGCCATTCCAACAAAGGAATCCTTGAGCTATTTAATTCTCACAAAAATGTCATGAATTAAATACAATTAAGAGGATGAAGGAGAAGGAGAACATGAGAATGTTCATGTGGTTTCTCTGTTTACATATAGGGATAATAGCAAAATAGGATAATGCTTAAAATTTGTCTAGAAAGATCTGGTTGGATCTTCTTGCACGAGTTTAACAAACTCTTGACATAAGATTCATTTGTATGACTCTCTGTTATTCATTTAAACAATTCAGAATTTTAAAGAAAAAAATACCTATTGCACTAAATAGAGAGAAGCAAAAAATCTAACATATGCCTATCTTCAACATTTTTCAAAAGGAAAACTGAAGTCAGAGTTCTCAGCCACAGACATGTGATAGGTCAGTGTGCTGAATATGCTTTAAGGATCTGAGTTCCCCAGTTAAAAGACATCTTGGATTTTGAAATCAAGAGAGACTTGATTCAAAAATTGAGCTTTATAACTCTGGTACAGTATTTCATAGTTCAAATGCCAGATCTATCTTGCAAGGCAATTGTGTGGATTAAAGATAGCTTTCATTATGCACTTATTGCATAGTAAATGCTCAACAAGTGATATTGATAATTACTAATATATTATAATAAAAGGCACTCAAGTTTGGGAACTCTGCAAATTTCCCATTTAAACCCTCAGAGTCCCAATGATTTCACTTATTTAACTGAAGTCCCCACAAAGCAATGAAAGTATATTTTCCTCTCATGCTTGGAGATGAAATTTAGCACATTGACCATTTACCCCTTTCTGGTCAAGAACTTTGACTTTAGTTTTCATTTTCAAATCCAAGCCCTTTACATTCTGAATGATGAAAAAGACATACCTAAGTCAGATATTTCTGATTCTCTACATCTAGTGTGTGACTGATATATTTTTCTTTAGAAATGTGAACTGTTTAAATGAAAAAAGGAAAGTCATGTATGCAGGTTATATGTCAAGTGTTTGTTAACCTCCTACAGAGGGAATATAAAGGGGGACATTTCTTATGCTCTAGGAGTTTTCTATCTTGGGGATTTCCAGTTAAATTTAATAGAAAACCATAGCCAAACCTGCTGTTTCTACAAAGATGCTTACTTGCCACCTGATCCAATTTCTCTGCTGAAATAAGTAATAGGGGCATTTAGAAATTCATGGAAAAACTGTGACTTAAGTTTGTTCCCTGGTGAATTTAATTTTAGAAATTAATGAGCTCTGCTGATACATTTTCCTAGTAAATTAATGAAAGGTTATGTAATTCTGTTTTGCTAGATTCTGAGCTTCGACCTAATAGGATATCTGTCCTCACTCCACACATGCTCACTGGGTATTGAAGACCAGCCTGCCAGTGTTCCTTAGGGAGCTTTAGTATTACACATACCACCTACATTTGAGTTGGGGGTTGATGAGGAGGGTGATGGGTTTCTCACTGGTGATTGGCAATCAGGGAAAAATGGTCAAAAAAGGAATAGTGCCTCAGACAAGATCATTCCACCCTCCAGTGAGGTGAGTGTGATAAGAAGGGCAGGGAAACCTTGTTTTTGTTTGTTTCATTCCTTTGAAGAATTGAGCCAATGTGAGGGGTTCTCAGGCAGTCTAATTAATAAGAAATATTCTGAAGGTTGGGGATAGCATAAATCTCTGAAAAGGACCCTGCTCTGAGGTGAACTAAATGTTCCACTAATGATTGCATCTCTTTTTAGGACAAGGGATTTGTGAGCTTTGCTGAGTGACTGAGAGTCATTTTCCAGAAGACTCTTAAGGCTCTTTTGCTAACATGTAGGCTGTTAGTATAGCTATTGATGTTTTGGAAACTGAAAGAGATCAAGAGCTAGCAGCCAGGCTACCCTACCAGCATAATTTAGATCATAACTCTGAAGACAGGTGTGTACCTCATCTGTTCATAGCTGAGCATCTATACCACCTGGCTGTGTTACTTCATTTAATCCTCAAACCACCCTGTGGGCTATCGCCATCCTCATCACTAATAAGGAAACTAAAATTCCTGGAGGATAATTTATCCAAGGTCAGACATCCAGTGTGTAGGGGATCTAGAATTTGGCTCTAGCATGTCTACTAAAAAAAGAACACTGAGCTAAGATGATACTTATTAGGGAATAGACACATGTTTTTTTTTTTTCAACTATCCCATACTATAGACACTCAATTATAAAATCTATAAATGAATTAACTCTTTGAGGTTTCAGATTAAATTAAAATATTAGCAACTCAATACTGTTTTAAAAAGGGGAAAAGCAATATTAAAAACTCAGTATGACTAGAGCTGCTTCCACTTTGAAAGGGGAGGGTGACATATTTCATATCAGAAGAGAAATAAATCTTTATATTGCCCTCTCCCTACCCAGTATAGACAGTCTGTTGTTTAGCAGAGCATAATAGTGAGGCTTCAATACACAAAGGGCAAAAGACTATGTTCTTGACAGGACTTAAGAAAGTGGTATCTGTCTGAATAATGTGTGACATGAGCAGTCTTATTTTTTTTAGGTTTAGGAGATCTGAGAAGAGAAAGAGGAGGGGGAGCGGAGGGAGGAGAGAGATCTAATATAGCCAAGTCTAGGGGCCATTTCTTTCTAAAGGGCCAAGAAATAATTTTAAAAAGAGAAGACTTATATTCAGGAATTTTAGTGTGTTACATTTCTGTAGCTCAAACCACATTTGCAGCCCAAATCTTTAGTAAAACCTGCTATACACAAAATAACTTTTTTTTATTATGGAAGTATAGTTGATATACAATATTATTTTAGTTTTAGGTGTACAATATAGTACAATATAGTGACCCGACAATCTTATACATTATGCTGTACTCACCATAAGTGTAGTCACCATCTGTCACCATACAATGTTATTACAATATTATTGACTATATTCCCTATGCTGTACTTTTCATTCCTGTGACTTATTTATTTAATAACTGGAAATTTATACCTGTTAATCCCCTTCACCTTGGGTGAATAATTTGTTAGTGGAAAGAAGAAAAAGGTGGGTTTCCATGTCTCCATTGGCATAAAAAAGAGAAAGGGGAAAGCTGCAAGACGTCAGGTGTGAGTGAGTTCCCATGTCCTGCAGGAGTCCAGGTCATAGCCAGAAATGATAAGAAGAGCAGAAGCCCCTGGGAGAGTATTCACAGAACTGCTGGGTTTTACAAGGCAGGATAATAATACAACGGAAAGGATAGTAGTTTTGGACATCACTCAATCACCTTCCATTTGATCAATCAAAATTAATCTAAATTCTTTTTATGGATCATTTATTAAGAGGAGACAACAATATAGCCCAGGCAGTGAAAAACTTTATTGGATGGGCTCTTTTTCAGAAAGTTGTAAAAAGACCTAAAGGAGAATTGGTCCTTTTAAAAAAATTTTTTTTACATTGTATTCTTTTATTCAAAAAAAGTTTTGAATGACATTAATTAGGCTTAGGACCTATTCAGGTCATTGATTATATGTAATATAGAATTACTGAATATTATGAGAAAGTGTTTCATGAAATTTTCACTCTACACTGTAAAGCGTGAGCCAAGCTTGGAGATTCCTCCCAGCTGCTCAAAACCATCCTGTAATAACTGCCAGAATGGCCAAGGCCATTTCAGCCTATGAAATACCTTTTTTAGAAGGAAATAGGAGAATATAAAAAGGAAGAAGAGAAAAACTGTCAGTTTGTCTTCCACATCAATCCACACCCAGGTCAAGAGAAAGTGGTCAACTTGCTTCCTGTGAGGTTCTACCCCTATGAACACGTGTCTAGAGAAGAGTGGACTCGGGCTACGAGATACAGCAGTCCATCTGAAAGGGAAGAGAATATTGCCAGTCCAGCCATTTGTGGTGTTAAATGCTTTTTGTAGAATTATGTGATTTGATTCTCACAGAAATGTATGAAGTATATTGTCTAATTCCCATTTTACGGTTGATAAAAATTGAAGCTTAAAGGAATTAAGAAAATTTGCTCAAGGTTACAGAACTTTCAAACCATAAGTCGGGATGGCAACTTGGACACTCTTACTTCTCTGTAATTGCTGAATATAATTGACTAGAGATAGGCATGACATAAATCAAGAGATGAGCTGGGATAAATCTATATTCCTAGCATCTCCTGCTTCTTGAAAATCTGTAGGATGTTTTTTTCCATTGCTCTCTACCAACCTCATTTTCCTTCCCCAGTCTACCTGACCTTGAGTATTTATCAAGTGGAATAGTATTCAATTCATTGCATTCTCTTTTATGCTGCATGTTTGATATAGTGACTCGAAACTTAGACCTTAAAATGCTAGGCACAGGCTGTTAAAATGGAATTCTGGTAAAATTAAAGCACAGATCAAAACTGGAAATAGCTTACATTTATTTGGATTTCGCCAGGGGAACATTAGCTCTTTATGACATTTGAAAGATGATGCTTTTATGATCTTTCTATAATAGGTTTACCAAAGTATTCTGTCTTATTTAAATTCCAGTGATCTTGAAGAGAAAATTTGTGCATCCTTAGTTATCTTGCAGTTGATGGACTTGAATCATTCATGAATTTCAAAAATTTTTAGTACAAATGAAATGTAGTTTGACTGGATTCCATAAGAAAAATCTGGAAGTTTGTCCTGCAGGTCATTATTTAAATGATAGCATAATAAACAGCTAGATATTTCACAGAAGCAAATGCTGCTCCCCTCACCATAGTGGGAGCGATTTGATTAAATTATTTTCTCAATTATGCTTGGGTACCCCTACATAACTAACAACAACAACTACAAGCAACCTTAATTAAGTATTTTGCTTTTTTGAAGTAGCTTATTCTTTGAATTATTTCAACAGAATTAAAATAAGAAAAAAAATATGTTGACTACTCAAAAGGAGAAAATGCCTATGTTTATCCCATGCAGTACAGAATAGAAATGAATGGACAAGGGCAGAGATAATGGAAGCCATCTTGAGATAAGATGTCCAAGTGGAATGCTTAGCCTCTCAGTATTTAATCAAAGCTAACTATCATTAAATACACCTAAGAGACATTCATGATTATCATTAATGGTCTAATGTTAATTCAAGTGTGCACAGCCTGCTACTGAGAGTAAAGATCACCAAAGCTTTAGACAAAGAACAGAACAGACATACAGTTTACTGAAATTTGTGTATCTGAAATTTGGGACATAAAGAGGAGAATTTGAAATACGTGTCAGAGCTGGGGTACCTGGCTGGCTCAGTCAGAGGAACATTTGATTCTTAATCTCAGGGTCCTGAGTTTGAGCCCCACATGGGGTGTAGAGATTACTTAGATAAACAGAAAAAAGAACTTGGAAAAAATATGTTGAAATATGTGCCAAAACTGAATACAGGCTCAACCATGAGTAAAAGATGTGTATTTTTATGTGTGATTAATAGGGTGACACAATACGAAGCAATTGCCTATTGGCTCCACTCTGTGCGGGTTTTCAAACTGTGTTCCACAGAAAAAACCTTGGGCCATTTTTTGAGGCAAGGCTGATCCTGGTACCAGGAGGAGGTTTGAGAATGTCTGAGGTCCCTTTGGGGATGGAGGATGGTTAGAAGAGAGGCTGAGTGAGCAGAGCTGCGGTCCCAACAGCTTCTATCAGAGCAAGTCTAGTTTACTTGCTTTTGAGAAAGATTCCACTAATGATTTCATTTGTAAAAAAGGGTTCTGCTGCTAAGATTTGTTAGAAAAGTGTGGCTATTTTTTTTTCCTTCAGATTTCAGCTCTACTGTAATCTCTTCAAAGAGGCTTTTTCTGACCTGTCACCTACCCACAAGGCTATTTACCTTAGAACACTCTTTATTTCCTTCCTTTCTCTTACTAACAGCTTAATTATTTTTGCCTGTTTATTTGCACACTTTTTAATTATCTGTCTGTCACTTACACAAACTGTAAGCTCTGTCAGGGTGAGTACCTTATCCTCTTTGATCTTAGCTTTGTCTCCTGTTACCTTCTATAGTGCCTCACACATAGTAAGTGCTCAATAAATAGGCCATGAAGTACCAAATAAAAAACTAAATGCATGAATAACAGTGTTAATGACTTCATGCCTAAGATTCAGGCATGCTTGATTATGTCTGAAGGAGCAGAAGGAAGAATTTTCTTGACCTATTTGGACACAGGGATCAGGGATCATTCTAGTAAAAAAAAAAAAAAAAAAAAAAGCCAGTATAAAGAGAAAATGAAGTCAAGGTTTGGTTCAATTTGTGTCCCATTTCCAATACTCTGTTCATCAGCTTCTAGATCTACACTCTGTAAGATGCAAGTATACATGTCAATTCATGTGCCTCTTGAAACCCATAACTTAAAGATAATCAAGCCAATGTATTTTATTCAGATAATCAATACAGCCTGAGGTGAAATTTTATAAAACACTGTCTTGCCACTATGGTTTCACACCTACAAACAGGTAAAGGTGAGATGAAGAGTGAGGGTCTACCTCCCGAGGCTCTCTTGGCAAGTACTTCTTGTCATCTTCTATGAGCTCACAGGTACTCTGGCCTCAAAAAGGAAAGAGACACACAAAGGTCCCTGGGTGCTCGTGATTCTGTGCAGAAGCTTAAGGTCCTTATCTTAGAGGCATTGACTATGGCCTTGGAAGAAAAGGGATGAGCACACTCTATTTTATAAACATAAAGTAAACAAGTGTCTTCTTGAGAAACTACTCTGCTGATTCAGGCTTGGCTCCTTTTAAGTATTTTTCTCTGATAGCCATTCTTTTTCTCAATTAAGAAAAAAATATTTTATTTTCTTATCAAAAATGTATGACTGTGCCTTTTTTTATTTCTGCAGAAACTATAACTTCATTGCCATTATAATCATCTTCTATTCCCCTTGTATACATAAGTGTTTTAAGGTTTGATCATCTTCAAGTAATCAAATAATCTATCGCATCAGCAAAGATAAATGGAAACTGACCTCGAAGTCTGATTAATTTCCAAACTAACCATGAAGGATTTTAAGAATCAAGGGCCTGAATTAGCCTGTGGGAAACCAAATGGTGTTTCTCAAATCCTCTCAATGAATGAAGGTTATGGATAATTGATCGTCTATAATGTTAATTATTCCCAAGTGAGTGGTATCTAACCTCAGAGCTTACATCCTCATGAAGTAATCAATTGGTGTGGGGGTGGTAACTACATACAGCTTGTCAAAGGCAAAGAAAGTCTCTACTCCTCCCTATGCTATGGGGCCACCTTTGGCTCCCAAATGCAAGTATTAAGAGGCAGCCCCCAGGCTTCAATTTGTTAAAATAAAACAAACCACCACTACTACCAGTGAACCAAAAGGCCAAGTATTAAATACAGTGAAATAGTAAGAAATCCTAGGAAATGGAAGTAAACATAAGATGCTGAATTAAAATTTTACATTGAAAAATGAAAAATATATCTAGTAATAGAAGTAGTATATAAAATGTTCTGCAGGATTTATTGCTGTCTGGGGGGCTTTTTTCCCCTTTTTGGCTTGTACTTTTTAACATAAAAGGTATTATCTTAATACAAAATAAAAGTGGACCCCAAAAGAAAAATGGAAATAATAAAAATGTTAGGATTCTAAAACTCAATCTGAGTTATGATGAATTTGGAAAGCTGGATAGACATCCAGAAACTCTAAAATCCAAAACTCCTTTCCACAATTTCTGGGAATTACCAGGAGCTCATGTCTTCAATCCTTCCACCTCCAGATCCCATTTCCACATACTGTGTTCTTGTGTCACCTCATGTGAAGCTCAGTTCTTTGCCTATTTGCACAAAAATATTCTCATGCTAATCATTCCATGAATTTGGTTGACACTAGCAGAGCTCTCTCAGACTCTGGTCACTTTCCAATTCTTCTTTATCTCTGTCTCATGTTTCTATGCTTGTTGTTCCCTTCAGAATTAAAAATGAGAGAATATCTCATCAGATGAATTTAGTAAGCATAGTTCATGGCAAGTTATATTAGTATTTGAATATAATAAAACAAAATAAAATAAAAATTTTAAAAGTACACTTTCTCTTAAAGGAATTCCAAAGGGTAAGAAAATCCTCTTCTGATAACATTGATTACACAAAATATATCCAGAATGTTATATACCCATTCATACAATGGATTTGTTACAGATCAATTTTTATAACACTCAAATTAATATTTCTATCCTCAGACATTCCTTACAAATGCTTTAATTAATTCATTCTTCCAATGAGCAAAAGTACTTGAAAAATAGTAGTTATGGGCTCTAAATAGCCCAGTCCTTTCTTAGACTGCCTATTACTATGATCAGAAATATATCAAGATGTCCATTTTCTACTTACCAGCACAGAAAAATATTATTTGAAAACACCTGAAAATTTTATAGATGAAAATCATATAGTGGTTTTTATTGATATATCTTTGAATCCTAATGAAATTGAATCCTGTAATATAAGCTTATTAGTTATCACTGTTTCTGTCTATATGAATTGCCTTTTCATATGCTTTACTCATTTTTAATGGAGCTGTTCTCATTTTTCTTGTTAATTTATAACAATTTTTAAACTATGAATAGCATTTATCTGTCCTATATTGCAAAGAGATTTCCTCAGTTTATTATTTGTTTTTCAATTTTTATTCTTTTGAGTTCCTTCCTATAGTAAGTGGAAGAAGACCTTTTTTACTCCAAAACCATGTCAATATGTAGCTAAATTTGCCTCTAGTTTATTGTTTAAATCTTTGGTCAATGTGAAATAATCTATGGAAGTTGATCTGAAATAAACATCTAAATTTGTTTCCTTCAGTGGTTTGCCATTTATTCTAACACTATTCGCTGAATAATCCATGAGTATTTTCATTCTAACATTATCATAACACTGTTTGTTGACAAATGGATCTTTTCTCCAGTGCTATTATTTTTATGTTTAATTTATTTTAATTAATTTTACTTTCATCCAAGTAACAGAAATACATGGTTAAGAAATCAAATAGCACCAAATGGCATAAAATATGGATAATATTTCCATACTCTAGCCTCTATTCCTGCTAGGGATAAATACCTCCAACTCTTTCAGCAGACTTTTAATCATTTTTTCAGACCTCCTTCTTAGAACAAACCCCAGAAATTTGGAAGCCCATATATTCATATGCTACCACCTACCTATACGACTTCCTGAATACAATCATCAAATATTCTCAAGCCACTCTTCCTCATTCAGTGAAGATTTTGGCACCTCAAATACTGTCTTTCTGTCACTCTACCTCTCCACATTCTTGAAGATTTCAATACCCACAGGGATAATCCATCTATGCTTTGGATTCTCAATGTCTTATTTTCCCTCACCTAGTGTTCCATTCTAACTTACCTACCTATTTCCATGGCTACAGTCCAGATTTTATCATTACCAATAATGATAGCACCTCTAAAATCTTATCTTCAATATTACCCACTTTCTGATCATCACCTCCTATCAATAGGGAAGTGATCAAAACTAAAAAAATCCCCCAAACAGCTCATTATATCCCTACCATAGAATATACTACAAACATTAAAAAGATTGAAAGAGAGGTTTACACACCAAAGTAGAAGCCTCTCAAAGACATTAAGTAAAAATATCAAGTGATCATAAATAAGTACAGCAGAAATTATTTATGAAAAAGAGAGGAAATCCATAGCATAAATCTGTTATCTCTCTCTGTCTATCTATCATCTATCATCTATCACCTTCATGAGCATAGAAAATGGTCTGGAAGGATTCACAATACATTAACGGTTATCTTTGGCAAGAAGAGGGTGACAGTGATGACCAAGAGTAATGCCAACTTCTATAAAAAATGATTTTTTTAACCATGGGATTATATATTGATGCATTATTTCTGTAGTTAAAAACAAAATCAAAATAAATACTCTAATTATATACTGTCTTCCCCCTCAAAATCCTAATTAAATATTGATTAATAATAATTTATTTTGTAGATTAACTAGATATAAGAAACATATTGTTGCAATGTTAGATGATTGTATTCAGGAATGTATTATTTCTCTAGTCATTCATCAGTTTCTTTATGTGCTTCACTAAAATTGTATAATTTCATTATACATCCTACCTATTAAGTTTATTCTTACATCTTTTATATTTCAATTTTTATTGTTAAGAAACTTTTTTCCTGTGATTTTTTTAACAGGGTGCTAATTATAGGCAATCCATTAATATTGAGAGTTGTCTTAAGTTCTAACAATTTTTGGTTGACTATTTGTCCAGGAAGACAATCATATCATCTCCTGTTCACCTATCATAATTTAACATCTCTATGACTCAGTCTCCTAATCTTAAAAGGTGGGTAATTAAGAAACTCACATGGCAAATGTGCTGTGATGACTAAGTTAATATCTATAAAACACTAACACCTGTGCCCCGCAAATAGCTGTTGATGTGGTTACTGTTACATTTCGTGTTGGGATTCAGCATCCAGCACATTTCTCAGTCTTCTCTTTTATGATCAATATGTGCCAATTCATATTATTCTTTTGTTCATTCTTCTCTCCAGCTCATTTTGTTCCAACCAAAAGTTGTTAGGACAGTTTGGGTAAGACTCCCTTCACTATGCCCATGTCATTCCCTTGTAAGCATGAAATTGCCAGCCTATTGGTCCTTCTCTCACTTTCATCTTTCTTGCACCACATGTTGAATAAATTTCTCAATGACTCTGAGTATGGGAGGCATTCTTTTATTGTTGCCAGGGTCATTTGCACCTCTTCCCTCTTCTATTATTTTGGCACTTCAGTTAGCATTTGTAAGAGCTGGGTGATTAAATCACAAGTTCAGATTCTCATTTTGGACTAGAAATGACCTCTCTTTTCTTTTATACCCTAACTACTGTTTTTGATCTATTCAAGAACACCTGCCTCCCAATTATCCATAATACCTTCTCCTACACTTGGACATTTGTCCATAAATCCTCTCTTTCCCACTTTCCCCCCTTTATGTGCTTAAAATTTTCCAGATATTTTCTATTAGGAAAGGGTTATATGCAAACACTGTCAGAAGCACACTCAAGGTAAAGATCCTAATTAACACCCAAGTAGAAATCTCTTGCATGTCTAGTTCTGTGCCAAGAGAAATCAATCAGTGGTTAGAGCAGGAAATTAGAAAGATCAGTCTGAAACCAAACTCTGTCATCTTCTCCAGTTCTAATAACTCCTTGTCTCAATCTGTGAATTGTGCTTTGCTAAAATTACATTTCAGTAGTTACAACCAATAAGTATTTAATTCGTATCTATAAAAGCAAAAGAGAGCAATTTATTATTGATAAAATAAATTTTCCTCTTAATCCTTCACTGGCATTGCTAATGAATTACTTTGGACTAAAATTTTACTTTCAAAGAATCACCTTCTGAGTAGAATGGAGCACTTGCTGCATTAAAGAACCCAAGGGAAGAATTATTTGAGATCTATAATATAAAATCACTAGGGAGGAAATTTCACACATTATTTAGCTCCTCAAGTATTACCATCAGAAGGGCAAATTTGTGCAGGGACCAAATCAAAAGTCACACAAAAGTCTTTATTTGATTGACTAGATAAGGAAACCACATGGTTCTCAAATATCTAAGTCTCTTGACCGCCAAGGAATGGAAAACTTGTATTATTCTAGGATTAAAATTCCTTAGCACTGAGTTAAAACTTTCTTGGAATAGACTTCAAAAATGTGTTTGGTCTAGAAATGCTATTTCAAAGCAGAGTGACATTTTGCTTATAAGGTTTGCCAAGGGCAAAGGGCCATTAAGTACTTGTTTTCTTTCTTTTCCTTCTTTTTTTCCCTACTATTGTGATATTCTAAAAAAAAATCCATCTCACCTGTTGGTAGATTTCCATATTTCATTACATCAGGACCTCTACGTCAGCTTAGAGGAGGGGAAGGCATTTTACCAGAAAAGCTTTCCCTCCATATATATTCATTATATGCATATCTATATATATTTCATTGTATTCAGACTTATTTAATCACTTCAAATACTAAATGCTTTGGGAATGGCTCTAGTGGAAGCAGGGAGCAGACAATCAGAGATTCCAAGCCAAATCCAATCTGTGTTCAGAAGTTCCTAGATGATGCAATTGACCTAGACTTTGAACTCCATTTGTAGCATCTTTTTAGGGACTACACTAGATGATACTCTGGGATTTGTAAAAATTCTAAAGGGTCTTCTGTGAAAATGAAACGCCTATGGAAGTAGGTGGGAGAGTGAATAACTGAAATCCTTGCTCTCTCAACCTCACTCAGGATTAAAGGGAATTACAGGTTTACTGTTCACTGAAGAGAAACAAATGCCCCATTACACAGAAGGGATTAGGGCCTGGAGGAGCATCAAAACAACATTGCAGTTTGCCTTGGAGTACAGGGCTGAGAGACATAGACCGCATTAAAAACAAATTCCAGATGAACCAGAATTGCAAAATGAATGCTACCCAGAGTGAATAAAATTCTTTAGAACCCCTGTGTAATAATGAAATTAAAATCTTAATCCCATAAAGGATTTGAGGGGTTTGTCTCTGAGTTAACATAGGAAATATTCTTATCATTCAACGGAAGAGTCCCCTCCTGAATTTTATCAGCTTCTACAGTTCCGAAATCATAGACTATAATATAGAAAGAAAGGAAAAAGACCATCTGTCTTATAACAGGGAGAGCCACGTATGCTTTTCCTGAAAGGCAATACAGATGGGGACTTTGGAACACCCAGCATCTGCACCGTGAGTCAGTGTGGTGGGGGAAGCACTACATGAACTTCTACCTGCTGCCTCTGTTTCATGAATAGATATTAATACAGGTGTTCAGAAATGAAGAAGAGGAAGCCAAGATCATTTTCAAGGTTTTTTTTTTTTTACTGCATAATGTGTATGTGTGTTCACACATCACAATTTGAAATGAATGGGAAAGAAAATTTATAATCTTTTTGTTTGCTCTGCCCACAATCTAAATCTCCTTTAGACTATGACTTCAAAGTGGACTGCTAAAGAAATCATAAAAGGAATAAAGCCAAGGAAATTAAAATTGACATGTGAGTAGAGCTCTAAATATAATTTATTTAGTCAATCAATAAATGTATTTTGAGCACACACATATGAAGGGACTGTTCAAGACATTATGAAGATGAAAAAGGATCACATGCAGATTCTGTTCGTGGTGGTTATTCTTTCGAGCACATAATACATATAAACAAATAATAGTTTGTATATGCAAATAATGTATATAAAGAAACAATATAAACAAATAATCATCATGCAAAGTAGATGGTTATAAATGTCATGAGAAAGATGTAAATAATGTCTCCTGGAATTTCAGAAGAGAGATTTTCTGTATTGAGTGAGGGGACAGGTGATCGTAAAGAGGCCTTTCATCCGGACCTCGGGGTGGATGACCTTTGGACATCTTTAGGCTAGAGCACAGGAAGGTAGAATTCAGTGGGGTTTTGCCAACACTGTGTAATCTAATCTAAGGACATGCTCAGGCATAACTGTAAAATGATGGAATTAGCTTTTTGTTCTTTCTTAGCTTCTCTTTCTCTACACTAACTAAATGACCAACTTGATAATTTGACAAACTAACTCATGCTAATGCATTAATGGCTAATAAGGGTGAAATTCTGCTTTCCCCAGCTACTTATGTTTTAACATGCTTTAACTCTTATTACTGTAAAACAGTTATTCATTATATAAATGACTTCAGCTATAACCTGGGCTGAAATCTGTGGAGATGTGTTTCTCTTTTTCCATTTTAATTTCTAACTCCCTTTTCATTTGTAACTTAGGACAGGGCAGCCTACATAGCCCCATACTTGCTAGCACTGCTTCATTATGACAAAGCCAGGATCTGGATCTACTGGGATCTAAACTTAAACATTAGGTCTATGGCCAGAGACCAACCTCAGTGACCTGTGGGTTGGCATCTCTTAAGCTTGATGGAACCATAGGGAGACAATTTAGATGTATTGCCTATTACTATTTTAAAAACATGAGCCAATACCAATAATTGATATTGTTAGTATTAGACAAAGCAAAAACTGGAGGATGAAAGATGGGAGGGGAGGGGAGAACAAAGGTGACATATAGAACAAAGGTGATGCTTTTCTGATTCTGAGCAAAGAGCCAAATAGAGTGAACAATGCCATAGATTTGGAAGTCCTGTTCTTTGTGCAGGAGGTGGAACTGGTAAGGTCACAGTGTTCATTTGGGTTTCTGCATGCCCATCATGGAGTTATCTGGGGCAAAGCTAAGGTTATATGATTCTAAGTGCTGGAAAGAGGGTAATATACAGTTTTAGGCAAATATGGAAATTATTCTTATTAATTAGGCAGAATGAATAATGTTAATAAAAGATAAAGCAATGCTCTTCCTCTCAGATATATCCAGGTCGTCTTCAAAAGACCCTTGTATATCTTTATGTTTATAGTATCTTCTGCTGGAATGGAGCATTTGGCCAGGTTCCAATACATGGTAGACCTATGTCTTTTTTTTCTCAACACACAGAATTCTAACTTTACATCCTCTTATATAGACACTGTTTGGTGTCTGTCCAACTTTCATATCACTTTTTCCTCACTAATTCAGGCCTGATCCTGTTTGGACAGCAGCGTGCCCAGGGCAGAATCCATTGTGATTGGTTGAACTCTCAGCCAGGCATGACCATCTATTTTCCCCTTGCCAAAGGCTGGTTTGGGGTTGGCATATGACTTAGATCTGGACAATAAAATGTAAAGGAAAATCTGCTAGGGCTTTTTTTTTTTTTTTAATTTTTATTTATTTATGATAGTCACAGAGAGAGAGAGAGGCAGAGACATAGGCAGAGGGAGAAGCAGGCTCCATGCACCGGGAGCCCGACGTGGGATTCCATCCCGGGTCTCCAGGATCGCGCCCTGGGCCAAAGGCAGGCGCCAAACCGCTGCGCCACCCAGGGATCCCCTGCTAGGGCTTTTAGGAAAGTTTTTTTTTCCTTTGATTAAGATGCATGAATGGCATTAAAAAAAATTCTTGTGCTTTAATTTTCTTTCCTGCTTGAGGATGTGATTCTTGGAGGCACAGACAATACACATTTTGAGGCTAGGAGAAGCATAGTGGACACACTGAGGATGAAAGGGCAGAAAGATAAAGTCACTGATAACATTACTGAACCATGAACTCAGTATTCATGAACCATGAATTGTTTAGTAAGCAATTCATTGGTTTATGATTTAATTCATTCTCATTGTGATATTCTTTTACTTGTAATTCAATGCATTGAAATGGACATTTACACTGAGATGTCAGCTGTGGAGCTGGGAAAAGCTGTGGATTAACAAGAGAGCTTCAAAGGGTGGCCACCAAATAGTAACACAGTTGAGATGACATTTGTTTCTAAAAATAGATCACCGCTCTTTGCCATCTTCTACAGTGCAGAACACAACTTTCAGTTCTCAATTTTCCAAAATGGCTAGACCTTATCTCATAATGGGGTGTCATGGACTTCCTTCATTCTTCTACCTCTCTCACTCCTCCTTCTACGTCACAAGCTGTTCCTTATTCACAGATTAGCTCTTCTCTGACTTCTTCACTGTGATCCTCTCCCCTGTACCCCCTTTCTCATAGCAACCTCATCTACTACCTGAACTTTAGTTCTCTTGTCCTTAAAAAGCAACTCTTCAACTTTGTTACCAACTTCCTTTTGCTGCTCCACAGATAAAGTTTCAATTGCCTAAGGCCCATTTCTTACTTGGTATTCCACCAGTGGTACAAACACAAATATATGCTGAACCAAAATAATCATCCCAATATGAGTATCTACTCTAGTCCCTGAGGTTTCAAGTCATTTGGTACTTCCTTCTCCCATACTGCATCTATACAACTCACTGCTATCAATTCTACCTCTGAATTCCCTCACTTACTTCTTCACTCCTCTCCATCTCTCTCTTCCCTCTAGTCTAGCTCAGCACCAATCCTACCTGGACCTCTGTAACTCAAGTCCAGAGATTTTAAAGAAATTTCCATCCTGTAGTCCATCTTACCCACAGTTGCCATAGTGTGCCTCCTTACTTAGAAGTTTTCAAAAGCAGCCTTTCCTTGTGAATGAAGGATTAACTACTCACCGGGGTACTAAAGCTCCTCCACTCCCACCAGGAACATAGTTAACTTATCCTTTTAGCCTTATATCTTGCTATTTGTCTATTCATTTTATGTGTCCATAGTTAAACATGACCAATGACACTATTGTTATTACTATTATCGGCAACAACCACTGCTACAATTACTTAGCTCTTATGTTACCATGACTATGTAATACTCCCATCTAGCTTAATGGTGAACATTTATTGAATTCTTAATATGTGCCAAGAACTGTGCTTAAGCATTTTCATTCAACGTGTAGTGACAAAACAATCACTAATCACTGTAATATGTTCAGCAAATAACAATGGTAAAATGAAACAGACTGGGAGTTGCCTTCTACACTCTTGGAGTTTATTGCCTCACTCCTCTTCTCTATTTCATTTTTGTAATAATATTCTGGAAGTAGGTATTGTGTAATCAACATCCTTTTACAGATGAGGAAACTGAGGCTCACAGAGTTTTAGTAACCCATCCAAAGACTTAGAGAAAAGACATCCAGCTTCTAGACCTCGCCTGTTTCAGACTCTGATGCTATCCACACTCCCTTTCTCCACCTTTTTCTTGACTCTTGCCTTCATGCCCATCCACTGGCCACAGATCCTTCAAGGGAGGCATAATGTTGTATTCTCTTTGTAGCCCACTTGTCACCTAGCACAGTTGACTAGCATCTTTACAGCTCAATGCATGTTTTGAGGTTAAATGAAATCATCACCCCTTAGAGGCCTAATTTCATAGTCAGGCTCTCTCACTTCTGAGCAAGGGCCTCTCCCAGAGTGATCAATGATCAATGACTCTTAACTGTCTGAAATAGAAAACAATATACCACATCCACAGCTTCTGTTTGTTTTTGTTTTTGTTTTTGTTTTTGTTTTAAGATTTCTTCATTTATTTGAGAAGGCATGCACACACATGAGAGAGTACAATCAAGGAGGGAGGGGGATAAGGAGAGGGAGAAGAAGACTCCCAGCTGAACAGGGACCTGGGGCTTGATTCTAGGTCCCTGAGATCATGACCAGAACTGAAGGCAGATGCTTATCTGACTGAGCCACCCAAGTGCCCCTCACCCACAGCTTCTAATACAAGATTTCATTGGTTCATCTGTTCCTGTGCTTAATAAGCAAGATTAACATTCACTGCATATTCAATTGTTAAGACAGTGTTACCAAATCCCATGTTCATTCTGCTTTCCAGTACACACTACTACACTCTGCTAATATTTCATCATGTTCTGCTACAATGCATTAAGTGCAGGACTGGTGACATTTATTTGGAATCAGACACCTGTTATCAATTTGGAGTGTGGCGTATATATCCTGCTTCAAACTGTCCAGGGGCCAATGGAGATGAATGAGGCATAGTTAATGTCCTTGCTGCTTTGTATAGCTCCTCTTTACATATAAAACCGTGGAGAAATACCCTGCTAAATATAGTCTTAACACAATCATCACAGAAAGAATAATCTTTAATACAAATAATAGTGCTTTTGTTCATCTGGCTTCATTCATCACCACCTCTCATAGGACTTACATGACATTTCCTTTCATTCTTTCAGATTTGACAGCACATAACTCCTAGTATCTCCAGTTAAGAGAAGGAGAAGTTGAGGGTGAATTCTAACAGTATCAAATATCATGCCGTAGTCCATGATAATTGTAGATTATTCCAAGAATGCATATATTGAGGGCAGAATGTGGATCAACCATTCTGCAAATATGTATTGAGTATCTATTGTCCAGGAACAATCTTCTGTGCTGGGGATACCAAAATGAACAAGAGGGACTACCTTCCCTCAGAAAAACTACAGTCTATAAGGGAAGCCAGAGCACCAGTCAGGCTCCAATGTGCTATCATAATTCTGTTGATAAGATGAAGCCAAAAACTATGGAGGCACCTGAAAGGGACACTTTAGTTTGGAAACTCAAGAGAACTTTGCAGAAGAATCGGTAGCTAGGCTGCAGAAGTGGGGAAAGCACATACAATAAACCAAAGGTTAAAAAAAGAAAAAAGCACTTGAGGAGATATAAGAACCCAGAGATAAATGATAGTATATGAAGAAGGTGAATGGAGACTAAGAAAAAAAATGTGTATTCTTAGAATCCGGAATTAGGGGAACCTGGGTGGCTTAGTCAGCTAAGTGTCTGTCTTTGGCTCAGGTCATGATCCTGGAGTCCTGAGATCAAGCCGGTCCTGCTCAGTGGAAAGCCTGCTTCTCCCTCTTCCTCTGCCCTTCCGTGGCCCCTGACTCATACTTTCTCTCTCTCTCAAATAAATAAATAAAATCTTAAAAATAGGAATCCAGAATTATTAGCCTCCATTGAAATTTATCACCCTTGAATTCAGAGATGCCAAATAAGACTATCATTCATTCAACCTGTCTAAAGTAATTTTCATTACAGCAAATTAAATTTAGCCACATAGTCTTTGACACTCCTCCTATGAAGAAGTGTAGCCTATGCCCCATTTCCTTGAGTCTTACCAGGCTCTATGACTGCTTTGGCCAATAAAATACAATGGGAAGTGACAAGTGACAACTTCTAGGCCTAAGCCTCAAGATCCTGGCAGCTTCCACTTTCTGTCTCTTGGAATTTTTACTTTTGGACTCAAGTGCTCTTATTTCAAGGAAACCCAAGAGACTCTAAGACCTCAGCCAGGAGCCCCAGCTGAGCTTCCATCTGACAGTCAAAACCTGTTTGCCAGCTATGTGTGAGAGCCATTTTAAAAATGGATCCTCCACCCACAGCCAGCCATCCCAGCTGACACTGCATGGAGTAAATACAAACCATACCTTCTAAGCCCTGCCCAAATTGCAGATTAATAATTTAAACCACTAAATTTGGGGATGATTTGTTACACAGTGATAGGTAGTTGGAACTAGCTTGCTACTTTAAGAAACTGGTGTTTGACTATCAATGCAGCTTGTGTTGATGAGCCCATAGAGATATTAGAGCCATTGCTATTTGTGGTACAGACCTCCTTCTATCCTAGTGGGTCACATGTTAAATAAAAGTAGTTATAAAGGATGATGTGGCTGAGAGGTCTCATATAACTCTCCAGTTATATAAAATATGTTCATATAAGAGTCATATAAAAGAACTATGCCAGATGCTGTCATTCAGATTCTCCATTGTAATCAACCAGACAATAATCCCAGCTGAAATAAACACATGTTTGCAATTAGACTCTATTGATAATAATTGGGAACACAGTATACTCCAAGCATAATTTCTACTCATTGCTATTGAGATTCTAAAAGATCATAGTGAGAATGAGAGATAGTCAAGAATAATTTTTTTAAAAAGCCATCTTCTGTATATGGGGTCTTGTAAACCCACCTCACAAAGTTTTCAGGAGAATTAATGAGATAGTGCTTATAAAGTCCTCGGAATCCTGCAGAACAAAAATTATAAACCTATAGAAAATATAGTCAGTATCAATTGATCGTTCTGAAAGCTATTTTTAAAGGAAGAAAATCAATATAAAAATTTAATAAGCCAAGAAACACATATTGCTAATAATTTGGTTTGTTTCTGTGACAGCCATCCTCCCAGTCACCCAGGCTTGAAATCTGTGTCTTACTTCTAAAGACAATTGCAAAAAAATTAGAATCTGTCTCCAAATTATCTTTGCGTCTGCTCTGTTCTGTCCTTTTCCACTGCCACTTATCCACTTCAGTGTCTCAACACCAATCCTATTATAATCACTCCTAACTGGTCTCCCTGAATCCAGTTTCTCTCCTTCCCAGGTCAACTTAGACAGTTTCCAGATTCATTTTTGTTTATATCACTCCTCCACTTAAAAATCTTACGTTGTTTCCTATTGTCTTAGAATAAAGCCAAACTCAGAACAGGGTATCATGGCTTCTAAGGCACATCCAGAAAGAAAAAAAAAAAATGTTAAAGGCAAGGTGAAGGTCCTAGTGGGAAGCTAAGAGTTTTCTAGGGACCAAGACAGAATGCTGTGGAGATAGTGCTGCCCCAGCTGTTTTCCACACCATATTGTAATCACCTGATCTAAAGGGGAAAAAAGAATGATCCCTTCCTACACAGAGACTGAGGAGTAGGGTAACATCCTGTCCATTTACTTAATCAGGCTCCTGCAGGTGGTAAGTCCACAAGTTCTCCCACGATCTTTGCAGTTAAAGGTATAGTCATAATAAGTCTATAGCTAGAAATTATTCCCTGCCTTATTACTCAAGTAGGTACATTTTGAGTATTACTTACTTTGCTCAAGTAGGTACATTTTGAAGAGACAGAAATGAAAGAAGGAACTCACATTGCTCTGGAAGATAATGCTAGACACTCACCAAAATTTGAATGCTATCTGTGGTGCTACCAAAACCAGCTAAGGAAATGTTTCTTTCAGTGCTCACTAAAGAAGTCTCAAACTGGAGGCTCCTGGTTGCATTTAAGTGGGATCCAACCCAGTAGATCTGTTATACAATGTTTACATTTTTTAATGCAGTGCCAAGATTTTGAAAACCTGGAATTGTCATCTGGAAAAAAAAAAAAAAAAAGGTTGATTTCCAGTGTCCTTTGTACAAAAAAAACAAAAACAAAACACAGGAGATGAAAATGTTGACCCATATGATCAGAATCCTTAGGAGCTAGATGTGGGCCGCATCATTAGGACAGGGTACATATGGCACATTTGGCCAAATTCTCCATCTAACATGCTTCACTCATTCATGTACTTCCCTCAAGAAGTAATCAAGTTTGCATCTACTGGTTAAGCTGTTTGGTCTCTGAGAATTCAGGTTTGCCCTTGGAAGGAAGTGTGTGTGGGAGGGGGAAGGGCAGAGACAGAGACAGAGGGACAGAGAGAGTGACAGAGAGAGAGCAAGAGAGCAAACCAGTGGAGCTCAGTAGACTCAATTTGTTAGGGGTACCCCCAAGGTGTTTCAAAAGCTACTCCAATCCTAGTTCTTGAGCACCACCACCTCATCTACAACCTCCATAACTCAGACTTGGAGAAATATGATTCTTAGATTAGAAAATGTATTCCATTGTCTGGGGGTAAAGGGAGAGTGACAAGCCTGGAGGACAATGAGATGACCAAATCAACTCTTATGAAGGAGTAGGGCTTTCCAGAAGTTCAGGAGATGATTTGTTCTGTAGAAGCTTGTAAAGGCAGGTGCCCTCATGGAGTAAGGAGAACTCCAGGGGCAGTAGAACAAGGTTGGCAGCTGGAGTGCATCTGAGAAGGGCTTAAAATCTTTTTTTTTCTTAATGCCTCTTTAGCAGGTTCCACGCCCATCTCAGGGCTTGATCTTATCACCCTGAGATCATGACCTGAGCTGAAATCAAAAGTTGCATGTTTAACCAACCAGGGAGGGGCTTAAAATATTGGGTGATATTTTTTACTGGGCTTTAGGAAAAGTCAGATTTAACATGGAGTTCAACATACTCTCTGCCATATGTTGTCTTTCCTCCAAAGCTTCAGAGAAGGCTGGCAGAAGACAGTGTGCTAATAAGTTATGGAGGAAGGTAAGGGTAGAGATATCCAAATCAGAAGGGTGTCAAAACCGGATTCATACCACCACCAACTCCCAGTTGAAGAGACTGATGCTGCTTTTCTCTTGTTCAATAATGGAACCTCTGATCTGCAGTTGGGCACATGGTGTCTATGTTTTGTAGCCTCACTTGTAGCCAGGTATGAGCCTCGGATTAACAATGGTCAGTGAGGTGTAAGTATAAGTAATGTGTACAACTTCCTAGATGTGTCCTTAAATGGAGAACAATATGCATTTTCTTTCCTCTTTGTCCATCCTACTGCTTAAAATGTAGATAGAATTTAATCTTCAAGTGATGGTAGAATGTCAACAGAGAGGAATCCTCATTCTCTAGAGGACTCACAGAATGGAACTATCATTTTAACTCTGGATTGTCTACCTCCAACTATTGCATGAAAGAGGAATAAGGTTCTGACTTGCTTACATGTGAACTTTCAGCCTAGCTGATACACTTTCTCAAAAGAGTCCCAAGTTTGAGTGATGGAAAACTGAGACAGTTACATGTGTTGGTCTCCTCTACCTGTATGGTAGGTCCTTGAGGGAAGGGACAATGTCCTGAACATTCTTGTGCCCCATCCTTTAACAACTTGCTTAGCATGCAGTGTTACCATAGTAGTAGGTTCTTTTCCCACTCAATACTGTTCACCAAACAGCCAAACCACAGACAATATTTGATGGCAGGCAGGTAATTTATTCAATGACCAGGGAATGGAGAGGGAGCTCCTGCTCTAAAGGTACCTTCTCCCCAGTTAGGTCTCATGGTCACGGTTTCATGGGGTTAAGGTAATTAACGGGCCAAGAAGCAAGAAGACTTGGAGTTTTGGTTGGTAGGGAGGAAGAGGCTTCCTGGAATCAGAGTGCCACCTTTTTCTTCTCATGAATATGCATGATCAGATCTGTCAAGGTGCTAGTAGGTGTGTGTTTTATTATAGTCAGATGGTAATGATCTCGAGGTCATCTGGAGGGTTAGCATGGTGTCCAAATTGGATCAAACCTGTCAACAAGTGGGTCATAGAGGCTTACTTGGAGCTTGTGGCTTCTGACACCCCACCTTAGATTCTGGAGGCAGGCTGCACCTGGAAGCAGGGGTAGAAAATGGGATTATTGTGGCTTGTTAGGCAGTCCCTGGTGACAGTAGTAGTTGTCTTATGAATGTTTTGAGAATGAGTAAATGTATGATTGAATGACCAAATGAACAAAATAATAATATATTCTCTCTTCTGTGAAGTTTGGATCCCAACTCTCTAATTAGTACACTGGGCAATGACTTCAAGATGGGAGAATTACATAAGAGCCACACTAAAGCCTCCAGTTCAGTTCCAGATTGCATGGGGTCCTCAACAGATATTATTCATATCTGAACCTGAGCTACCAAATTCCTCACCCTTGTGTTGACTATTCAATCAGCTTAGCTCTGAACTCCATTACTTCCCTTGTCTCCCCCTCCACACAAAACCCCCTTTTTGGTGTAAATTGTTCAGTTAAATAGATCCCTCCTTATTTCCCAGTGGAATCATGGTTTCCCCATGGTGACACCAGAGAGTCCAATGTTCCTCCAGGAAGGCCTCTCCCCCTTCTGACTCAATGAGGAAAGAGAAGGTGTTCATTCTTCTCAGATATTTCTGGCCTATTGTGCCAGGAATTATTTCTGTGCATTCATTCTCTCAATATTTCAGCTCCTGAAATGTGTACCACTTCTCCACACTACACAATCCATAACTAACTGTGTAACCATGTGTAAGAATTCAAACTTACCACAACTATGTGCTAGAAATGTTACACAGGTAATTACAATAAATCGTTTTAATAATGTTGTAAGTTACTACTGTTCCTTTAACATAGTTAAGTAAACTGAGGCTCAGAGAGGTTAACAGCCTTCTCAGGCAACAAGGGGTGGAACTAAGATTCGATCCCAAGTCTGCTTGATGTCTAAATTGCCTTGAAGCGAATAAAATTTAAAGACATTATATAAGAAAACTGTTGATCCTGAAACAACTTTAATATCCGATGACTGCTCACAGAACTCGTTTCCTAGCAAACACATTTTCAACTCAGATTCACTACTGATATGTGCAAAAAGGCAATTGCCAAGGTTTCTTCATTAAAATATTCCATCAAAGGTATTTTTGGTTATGTGAAATTTGCATTTGATTTCAATAAAATGTATTTTTTATGTTAGGAAGAAAAACAAAGGCTCACCTTAAACATTTCACTTAAATTTACCATATTTCTTAAGTTTCAAAAAAAAAAGTCTATTTACAAGGGTGGGCCGGAAATCTCACCAGAGACAGAGAGATCATGGATGAGGCCACAGAGGGTCACATCAAAGCACAGAAACTTGACCTCCTGAGGCTCACATTCTGTTTTGAGAGTTTTGCCTATGTCTTCCTGTCTCCCAAATATTCCTGCTGAATATCCACGTCCTCCTCTTGCTTCTTTTAGCTCTCCTGTTGTCCAAGGAAAGCTGGGTGCATTGTTGCCTGATTTTTAATCCCCCTCCTTCTCATCCTCATTTTCTTTTTTAATTTTTTCAGAGGCTTTCTTTCTTTTTCTTTCTTTCTTTCTTTCTTTCTTTCTTTCTTTCTTTCTTTCATTCTTTCTTTCTTTCCTTTCTTTCTTTCTTTCTTTCTTTTCTTTCTTTCTTTCTTTCTTTCTTTCTTTCTTTCTTTCTTTCTTTCTTTCCTTTCTTTCTTTCTTTCTTTTTCTTTCTTTCTTGTAATCATTTCTCTGAGTTCTCTCTCAGGGGCTCAACACATGTTGAGTTCTACCAGAGGGCAGAACTCCCTCTAAAATGAGGGCAAGCCCACTCTCTCCACAGGCCTCCACTAATGGCATCTTGGCCAACAAGAGCCTTATGTTCTCTGGAGATCTCACAGGATCTCCACTTTTGTATAAAATTTCAGATGAAAATATTTTTATCAGTACAAACATGATCAGAAGCCACCATATTGCTTTGAGATGAAGAATCAAAGAAATGCAAATAATCCTAAATAGAAAAAAGAGAGGTAAGTCAAAGAAATTCTCACCAATCAGTATCATATTAACTCCTTCTTTGTACTCAAAGCATGACAACTCATATAACTTGTTTCCAATAAACCAATGGGGATTATATCTTCAATAATGAATGTGTCATAGTGAATTTGTGGGTAGAATAAAGGTTTTGTATAGCACATTTTCTACTATACTGAAACCCAAGAACAAAGTCTGACCTCTATAACCACTGTAGAGAGTATTAGAGTTAATATTTTTAAAGAATTTAGTACATGTGAGACACTGTTCTAAGGACTTTATGTAAATTAACTCAAATGCTCACAATTGTCCCATAAGGTAAGTGCTATTATGCCTGCTTTATGGAGAAGGAAATGGAGGGAAAAGTATGCACCTAGTACACTCCAGAGCCAAGATTCAAACTTTGATAGTCTGGCCCCAAAGTCTGTGCTTTCAAACAGTAATTTCTAAATTTTCCTTGAATACACACATACAGACAGACAGACAGACACACACACACACACACACAGTCATACTCACATCAAAAAGAGGGAATTCTGAAGCGTGGAAAGTTTAAACTTTTTAAGCTTAAAGGGATATCATTTTGATTGAGACTCCTGCCTTCAGAGAGCATTTAGTACTGTAAGAGCCATGGCTACTAAACTACTTTCACATGTCTTTCCTAAAAACAAGATCCTCAGTTACTTAACCACAGTACAATTATCAAAATGATGACATTAACATGATTACAATATTGGTACCTAGCATATGGACCTTACTTAGACATCACCAATTACCAAAATCATGTCTTTAAAGCAAAAGAAAATCCAAAAACATGTATTGCATTCAGTTGTCAAATCTTTTTAGCGCTCTTTAACCTGGGATATTTTATAAGTCTTGCGTTTTCATTTTATGCCATGGGCATTTTAGTAGAATGCACACCAGGTATTTAGTAGTCTGTTGTTGTTTTTTTTTAAGATTTTATTTATTTTTCCATGAGAGACACAGAGAGAGAGGCAGAGACACAGGCAGAGGGAGAAGCAGGCTCCTTGCAGGGAGCCCGACGTGGGACTCGATCCCTGGACTCCAGGATCATGCCCTGAGCCGAAGGCAGTGCTAAACTGCTGAGCTACCCTGGCTGCCCCATTTTTTTTTCTTTTAAAGATTTTATTTATTTATTCATGAGAGACAAAGAGAGAAGCAGAGACATAGGCAGAGGAAGAAGCAGGCTCCCTGTGAGGAGCCCGATGCAAGACTGCAAGACTTGATCCAGGGACTCCAGAATCACACCCTGGGCTGTCTGATGTTTTTGCAGGATCAAATTTGGGATATATGTTTTGGTGTCAGATACATTTAATTATCATTTTATTTCATTTTACAGAGGAAGAAGCTGAAGCACAGAGAGGCAATTTCCCAGGGTCACACAGCCTCTCGGTGGCAAAACCAAGTTCATATATCTTGGTCATCAGCCAAAGTCCGGGGTCTTGATCCCTCACCCTTACACTCACTTGGGAAGGACATTAGAATTAATGTGTAATTATTATAATATTATTAAATATTATGTGCCAAGCAGGCCCCACCTCAGGCGAATTAAATAAAAATCTCTGGAGATGGGTCCAAGTTCTATGCTCCATTTTTTTAACACCCAAGTAAGTATAATATATGTCAAGATTACAAATCACCATAATAAAAATTTTAACTTTCTGTTGCTCCTAAGAATGAGAGGGACTTCTTAGGAAGTTAGCCAAAAACATAGGTTATTACCACAGTCTTCTCTTTCAGGATATGACCACCTAGGATAGGATCTTAAATCAGTGCCTTCAGGTTACAGCACTAAAACCCCATTTCAGAACCCTTATATTTGCTTTTTCTAAACTCAGTCTACACTCGAACCTCTCTAGATCCCTACAACATTACCCAACTCTTCATTCATTCTCAGAATACCTTATGTTCAGATTTATTTCCACTCCCAGATTGAGACTCTCTGTGAGACCAGAGACCACATCTCGTTCATTTTGGAATGCCCCAAATCAATTACAGTGATACTTCACACCCAGCTGGTGCTGGTGCTCAGTAATAAATGTTTTGCTAAGTAACTTCAACTTAAGTTTTGCTTTTGCCCTCTTAGAGCCTTAAGAGATTTTATTAGACATTACCTTGAACTCAGTATTTCACCCTAAAAGATTAGCATCAAATGCAAGGTTGAAGATTTTGCTGTGTGCTTTCCTTCCATAACATTTATGGCAGTGGAAAATATGACATGTCTTGCATGAATCCCTGGGGTGACCCACTGTCACAGATCCTGTCTCCTAAGACGTATATGTTTATTGCTTATCTTTGTCTTATTCCTAAATCAGCTCTTCCTAAAACTTTTAAAGTGAAAATCTAAAGATCTTTGGTATGTTGTTTTGTAAAAGACTCAAAATGGGATTTAAAAACGTATATCTGTCAGGTTCTTGTCCACCTATTTATTTACTCCTCCACATCCAATGGGGGCCCTGAGACTATGATACCACATGAGTTCCTAAAATCTTAGGAGGATGTGGACAACACTTAGGCCATGGGGCTTACAGTTCTGAAGAAGCAGGCTCAGAAGCAGACTAAGTGTCCATGTGACATCTGAGACAAGTGTGAGGTTTTTAGTATAGTGTCAGCCACAAATGATTACTATTATTGTGCTTGTTGAAACAAAGTAGTCTGTTCACATATACATTTCTACACCATATACCATCTTGGTCTACCGCTCAATATCACATCCAACAGGTTTCCTTTCCCAGTGAGTTCTGAAGTCCCTGTAATAGGAAGGAGTCCTGTGTAAAATCCTTTTGTTTATGTAAAGCTTGTTTGATGTACCTTCACATCCCCCTTGGATGATTGAAAACTCCTATTATCACTAACAGACTAAGCTGGTGTTTTTGAAAGGTAATGAACTTCATTCTATTGACATAAAGCCGTGAGGAGAGAAGGTCCTGGGAGATGAAACTCTCAGGTTGTGAGCAGTTTCTGTTTCTGTGGCTGCAGCCTGGCTCTAATGATCGGGGTCGGGGGAGTCACTGCAGAGCTACTTAATGGTTGCGTCAGGCTCTCTCTGCCTGGAGCAGCCCCAGTGCCTCTCTTCAGCCTCTAATGAACAGTGCTGTGGGCAGGCAGGGGTGATTCATGGGGCTCCTGCCTCATTAGAATGTCAAGCAAGGCTCAGCTGCCTCAAATCCCTTGTGCAAGTAGGCAGGCTGAAATTATAAATAAATGCATTGGCGAAAGGTTAGTGTATATTAGTGTATATAAACTAACTCTTCTGTTTTCTCTGAATTGAGTTGGCTTTACTCTTTCTAGTATATATGTCATTTAGTACCAAGTTCATTATACAAGAAATTTAACTTAAGTTATAACTGAATTTAATTTCTATTTCAAGCCCACATTCTTTCAAGATCACTCATTAAGCTTTTCCTTTTGATTGGCATCTAGAGGATGAGGTGCCTATAATAATGAGACATGGAGAGGAGTGTCTACTTAGCAGGTGTTGTCCTTGCTACACACTGCCAACCTCTGATGGGTCTTTTTTCTTGTCTAATCTTCAGGTACCAACCTTGGCAGGTCCCTGTTCCAGTATCAGGGCCCTTTATGCCAATAACCTGTGCTGAGAATGTCTGGCTTCATAAATATTCTACTGCTTCCCAAACACACATATGCAAGAATTCTCTGAGGCGGTCTCTGGTCCATCTGCTTGGGCACCTCAGGCTACAAGCATCTTTCAGCCTGCCCTAAAAAAGAGAATCTGATTCTGGTTATTCAAACAGAAAAAAGGAGGTGCCTCACAGAATTAATGGACACTTAAAGATTTACATGCCCAAACCAGCAAAGACAAAGCAGTGGGAACCACAAGGTGGACACTTAAATGACTAAGGCTGTGTCCTGTGCTCTTATGTTAGCTATAGAGTGAGATTACTTAACTCTTTTATCTTCTGTAAAGGAAAGTAATGAATTAGTGCTCTCCAGAGGTGAATGCAATGGAGGATTTTCCCCAAATCAAAAGAGGCTTAGATGCTAGAAAGGCAAAATATGGCAGATATTCTCTATCCCATGCTAGGGATGGGGTAGCCCAGCTCAAATGATACCACTTAGATGGTAAGCCCTAGGCTGTTGGACAATGAATCCGAGGGCAGAAGAAACATCTTCATGCTGGACTTGGGCCAGTAGTCCAGAGACAATATTGAAGGCCCTACACAAACCCTTATGTGAAGTGAGGAACATCATTATTGGCACAACAAAGAACAGTGTGGATATGACACCAGGAACTGGTGGCCATAGAGAGGCCTTAAAATGAGACATGGAGGCAACACTAGTGACCTGCATCAACAGACTGCTGAGAAGTGGATAAGAATGCAGACACCTAAGCCAGCAATGGGATGTGGCAATAGTCAGGGTCTTCCCTACCCCTGTACATGAATGAGCACCACTGAAGTCCTAACCTGGGTACTTAGAAATAGGTACTCTAAGTAAAGAGAGATCCTGCAGTGCCTGAGATGTTTCTGCTCCCTATTGGTATGAGAAATCAAATTAAAATTGTCCAGTGAAAGAAAGAAAGAAAGAAAGAAAGAAAGAAAGAAAGAAAGAAAGAGGAGAGGAGGAGAGAGGAGAGGAGAGAGAAAGAAGGGGAGAAGAGAAGAGAGAGAAGAGAAGAGAAGAGAAGAGAAGAGAAGAGAAGAGAAGAGAAGAGAAGAGAAGAGAAGAAAGAGAAGAGAAGAAGAGGAAAGAAGGGAAGGAAGGAGGGAAAGAAAGAAGAGAAAGAAAGAAAATGGATTTTTTTTTTTTTTTTGCCCACCAGGATATATGAAGAGAGAAGGTTACAATTATTTTATATCAGCCATTAACTTGTGACACTTTGAAAGGCAAACGCTAAAAGGAAAAGTGAATTCATGAAATAAAAGGCAACAGTTCTGTCTACCCATTGACTAGGGAAAAAAGAGGAATGTAATCTATGTGATATAATCCCTAGTCAAATTCTGTGGGAAGATAGAGCCAAGGAAGGAAAGGTGGATTTTCCCTGTCTCACAGGGAGACCAGTTCTGATCAGGAAGGAGGGTTTGACTGACACCTTTGCAGTGTTAAAATGCAGATGATATAGGCAAAGCACTTCATCAAACCCAGAGTTGTGAATTAACCTTTACAAAATGAATGGCTTTTTCAGTGCTGAATAAAAGTCCCAGTGAAACAGAAGAGGAAAATGCTGGAACCACACTCTAAATCTGAGTAAGATGGTGACCTTTGCATTCTAAATACTTGCAGCTATCTTAATATGACATTTTGCATTTTTCAACCTTGCACATGATAAAATAACAAATTTTTAGAAAAACCATTGAAGTTAATAAGCTTCCCTCCCTACAAAATGAGATTCCTTCTGGCTAAATAATATAACAATATAGACTATATTTTGACCATTCGACTTTTACCATGGTGTAGATTTTTAATTAGAGAATGATTCTGGACTATGAAAATTGGCTTCTTAAAAGAGCTTCCATTGCTTCATCAAAAAGAGCAGAATTTTTTGTTAGGGTAAATTTACCAGCTCTCTGTCATCATTCGAAGCCTTAAATAGGAGAACATGAGGGGCAGTGATGTATATTAGAAGTACTTGACTCTGGATCAGATCTCCTAGGGTCTTGGGCTGAATGTACTGTTTAGTATCAGTGTGACCTTAGCCTCTTCTTCTCTAAGATAGAATCTTAATACTGCTCTAAACTATCTCACAGGATTGTCAATGAGGCTGAATTGGACAGTGCTTGTTTAAATGCTGGCAGCATTAGCCAGATATAAGGAAATAAATTTAGAATAACTTGGAATTCATGATTTAATAAAAACAGCAAAGGTTTAAAGCCCAGCTATGCATCTTACTAGCTGTGTGAACTCTCTAAATCCCACTTTACTCCTTATAGAGTGGAGATAATAATCACTACATCATAGCGCTGTTGGAGAATATTAAAAGTATAAAGATGAGCCTAGTTCACAAGCACACATTTACTAAATTAATGCATAAATATCCTAGGGCTGACTACATAATATTATTTATGTTGTATTTGAGATATTTCCTTCCAATGCATACTTCCATGCTCAGAGTTTGCATCTGGGAGAAACAAAATGGCAAGTCAGACAGAAGGATGGTCCTGTGGGGTAAGAGAGTGATGAGTGACCTTTGCACGCTTAATGATACTTTGCTTGTATTTTAGAGGAAGAGCTTGCAATGGAAACATACCTTCTATTTTAAAACTCTCAGTTTGGGGAACTAGTGTGCTCCTTACTTAATTCATCTATTTGCTCATTTAATTCATTCATTCAAAAAAGTATTGCAAGCTTTTGTCTTTTATATGAGGAATATTCTCCTTACAGATACAAGAAGATTGTGGGTATTTAAAAAAATAGGAGAGCAGCTAGAATGAGCCAGTTTATTTACAAAATCAGAACTTAAAAAAAATCAGATAGTTAAGTATAATAAAAAGGAAAAACAAAAAAAAACCTAAATGAACTACATTCTGTAAGGTGACAAACTCCTCTAGAGGGAAAGAGATTCATGGTTACTTCCCATGTTGGCAGAGTGACAAGAAAAAGAAGAATCCTCATAGAAAGAGAAACAGAGAAGCCAGGTGGGACTTTAGCAAACTTTTCATGGCTGCATGCAAAATGGCATAAATTTTAAAATTCCAAGGAGCCCTAGCCACAGATTGGGTTTTCATACATACTCAAAATGAGTGAATGGGAGTATTTGTCAAAGGCTCAGGGAAGGGCAAGGCAAAAGAGAAGCCCTGTCAGGTATTCTAGACCTTCATTAGGCATACTTTAGTGGCATTCTAAAGGCAAGAGCAAGAAAGCAAGGAAAGGTTTTGCAAAGTCCAGAGAGCAGGAGAGAAAAGAGAATTACCAGCTGCTTAAAAAGCTGAAATTTGGGCTGTGAGGGCAGAAAATGATTACTAAAGTCTGGCTAATACTCAGATTGCAAGCCTTTCTGAAGAGAGCATCTGGATTATGCCTTCAAAATATTTGAAGATTGGTAAATTACATTCAACTACAGCTGCAGCAGAGTCTAGAACCAGTTGAACTATAGATTAAATTGATCTTGCAGAATCCCTCCTAATACACATTAGTAACATGTCAGGACTTTTCCTGCTCTTTTTCTGGGGCTAAATGCCATTTACAAGCATTATGAATAATGTCCCATATACAATTTAAAAAAATATATAAGACACATATTGGAGCAAGAAAGTGTGAACCGAAAAAAAAAAAAGAAAAAGAAAAAGAAAAAGAAAGTGTGAACCATGGTCAAGAGAGGAAATGGTTAATAGAAGCAGACTCAGAGATTGGCAATATGTTGCTATTATCAGACAGGACTTAAAAATAACTGTAATAGGGATCCCTGGGTGGCGCAGCGGTTTGGCACCTGCCTTTGGCCCAGGGCGCGATCCTGGAGACCCGGGATCGAATCCCACGTCGGGCTCCCGGTGCATGGAGCCTGCTTCTCCCTCTGCCTGTGTCTCTGCCTCTCTCTCTCTCTCTCACTGTGTGCCTATCATAAAAAAAAATAAAAATTAAAAAAAATAACTGTAATAAAAATGTTATAAGATGTAGTGGAAAAGGGGAACGTGCTGAGTGAAATGAAGGTAATTTCAGCAGAGAGGAAGTATTAAATAAAATGCTAAAAAAGTATATTATAAATGTGGAATTAATTTTACAGACTTAATGACACACTGATAGAGCAAAGGTAAATTTTAGTAACTTGGTGAATGAAAATAATTCAAACCAAAACACAGAGGTAAGAGAATAAGAATAGAGCATGTGAGATATGTGGGACAATATCACGTGGTCTATCACACATCTAATTTGAGTCCCACAAGTTGATGAAAGAGAAAATGGGATGAAACAATTCTGAAGAGAAAATGGCCAAGAATTTCCCCATACTGATAAGGGACATAAACCCACAGATCCAAGAAGTTCAGTGAATCTGAAGTAAGACAAATAAAAGGAAACCACACCTTGGCACATCATAGTTAAAATGCAGAGAATTAAAGATAAATAAAATATCTTCAAAGCAGTCAGAAAAAGAATATCATTCTCTTCAAAGGACCAAAAATCAGATTTAAACTTGATTTCTCAAAACAGTGGAGGCCTGAAGACAGTGGAGCATCTCTAAAATGCTGAAATTAAAAACCAACTAAGCAAAAACCCTGGCAACCAAGAATTCTTTATCCAATGAAATTGTATTTAAAAACTGAGTCAAAATAAACATTTTCACTCATACAAACAAATAAGAAATTCATTGCCATAAAACTACACTGAAGAAATGTCCAAAGAAGTTTTTATGGACAGGAAAAATGACACCAAAAGAAAGCCCAAATCTATCAGAAGAAATACAGAACATCAGAAATGGTAAATATGAGGAAAACAATGAAAAAATGCTTGAAAGTTGTTAAGTAAGAATTTTAAAAACTTTTTAAAACTTTATGCACATACCACACACACACACACACACATATACAGACATGTATTTTTAAGAGATTATTAAAAGTTTATAGTAAAACAAAGTATCTTGAATTTTAGAGTGTATGTAAAAGTAAACAAAACAAAATAAAAAGTACCAAGGACAGGAGAGAGAAAATGGTATCAAACTATTGTGAGATTCTACATTGTTTGTGAAATAGAGTATTGGAAGATAGACTGTGAAAAGCTAATGTTATACAGTGTAGTCTCTAGAAGAAGCAATAACAAACAAATGCACACAGTTGTATCTAGAAGTTCAATAGAAGAGATAAAATAAAATACTAAAAAATACCTAAAAGAAGACAGAAAAGAGGAAACCAAAGAGCAAAGAACAGATGGAACAAATGGAAATTAAATACACCATTAAATGTGAATGGATTAAACTGTGAAGCATTATGCAAATATAAACTCAGTAATGATGAAAAGAGTAGCTAATATTTATTAAATGTTTATCACATGCAAGAGAGTCTGCTAATCCATTTAAATCCTGTGTCTGTTTACCTGTCACAACCATCCTATGACAGAGGTATTACTTATGCCCACATTTTGTATATATGAAAACTCAGATGAGGTATAATCATTGTTTACTGTCAGTCAACCTTAAGAGGCAGAGCCAGGATGTAAACCCAGGAAGTACGATTTCTGTGTTTATACCACTCAGATTGAATATGATGTTGATCATGGATGATGATGATGTTGATGATGATGATGATAGAGAATAAGTATTGCCAACGCATCCCTGTGGTGCTTGACATTCCATGAAAAGGAATATATATTGGGTTTGGTTGGTAATCCTTATTCCAGGTGAAAAAATTAGCTTGGAAACCTATAATAAAAATATAAATTGTTAAGTATATACCTTTCAGAATGCAGTATATTCCAGTGTTTATATCCATGGTTACATGAACTTAAGTTCAGTCAATCCAGTGGCACTGTCTGACTTCTAGCTCATATGTGACATTAAAGCTTCATTAATATTAATTATACCTATTTAGAATCTGATGCATACAAATATACACAAATGAGGACAGCTAACACATACATACTGCGAAGCATATTAATAAGATGAATCCCCCTCCTCAGTTAATAACAAGTGTGTCATCTAACTTCTATCTATGCATACGTAGGCCCCTGATGCCTTATGCCTTTGTTATAATTGTAAAGAAAAGGTGAAGAAATTACTAAAGAAATTATCAAGTGGTTCACAAGTCCCTTTGGTTTCCCTTTCCCAGGGCACAGACACATTGCTGCACATGTACCAGAATCACACACTCTGGGCTCTGTGCCCATCCTGGAGTTCTAGTTCCAATTTTGTCATAGCCTTCAAGTCACTGCTGAGGCTATAAAACCTACCCTCTTGGGCTCTGCAAGACTTTGGGCTCTAGCCAGGCTGTGATCTCAGGAGAAACAGAGAAGCAGACTGAGCATATAGCTATGAGTGCCCTTATGCAGAATAAAGCTGGTTGGACTATAAGGGAAGGTTCCACATGTGTTATCCAAGGGAGTGGGCAGAAAAAAAGTATGAGCAACAGAACATCTGCAGAATGTCGGATGTGAGGATGTTCAGAAGTCAGCTTCCCTTGAGGAATGGGAGGAAGAAGGTATATTAAGCAGGGTTCCTCAGAGAAACAGAACCAGCAGGTGTGTGTGTGTTTGTGTGTGTGTGTGTGTGTGTGCGTGTGTGTGTGTGTGATTAGATTTATTATAAGTAGTTGGCTCCGCATGATTATGGAGGCTAAGTCCCAAGATCTTAGGCAACAAGCTGGAGATCTGGGAGAGCTCATGGCATAGTTGCCTTCTGAAGGCTAGTAGACTCAAGACCCAAGAAGAATCCATGTTTCCATGTAAGTCCAAAGTCAGGAAAAGATCAATGTCTAAACTCAACAGTCACATAGAAGGAGAAGCCTTTTACGCAGCCCTTCTGTTCTATTCAGACTTTGATTGGATGGACCCACTCACCTGGGGAGAGCAATCTTCTTTACTCGGTCTGTGAATTGAAATATTAATCTCATCTAGAAACATACTCAAACACATCAAAATGTTTGACCAAATGTTGGTGCCTCGTAGCCCAGTCAAGCTGACACATAAAATTAACCAGAACAAGCAGGACATTTTTCTGGAGCTCTTATGCCTTTGCCCTCAAATAAGAAGGAAAGGAATGTTTTTGAGGTCATGTCTCCTGGATCTACATAGTTGTCTTATTACTTTTATAGGAACTCTTTGATACATACAAATGAGGATAATTAACACATATAAATTATGAAGCACATCAATAAAACGAATCACCTCTCTCCAGCTAATAACAGGGCAAGTGTTATCTTGCTTCTTTTTTTTTTTTAATTTTTATTTATTTATGATAGTCACAGAGAGAGAGAGAGAGAGGCAGAGACACAGGCAGAGGGAGAAGCAGGCTCCATGCACCAGGAGCCCGACGTGGGATTCGATCCCGGGTCTCCAGGATCGCGCCCTGGGCCAAAGGCAGGCGCCAAACCGCTGCGCCACCCAGGGATCCCTGTTATCTTGCTTCTAAATATGTATAGCTAAGCCCTTAATGTCATATTATGGGGAAGAGAAACATCATTGGTAGTTCTCATATGAAGCTTTGAAAGCCACATATATACGGCTGCTTTGAATGAGACCTCAGGGTCAGAGCATTCCAGGCAGGATTTGTTTAGACATCTTGAAGACAAACTTGGAGCAGCCTCATGGAAACTCTCATCAGTAGTCGTCTTCCACCAAGGTAACTCCACAGGTGGTAATGTGATGGGCCTCCACCCTGTAGTGCAGACAAGTGAAGGCCTTCCTCACATGGTTTCATTGATCAAAGGAACTCAGTGACCAGTTCGTTAATGTAAAGCGTTGGAACAGTGCCATGCCATGGTGACACTGTAAACAATTTCTAAGTGCTCGCTTTTACTATCATTATTCTTTCTCATGAATGAATATTATGCAGAGGATAAGGCTCGGCCAGGTCCCATATTACGCAGAGGATAAGGCCCAGCCAGGTCCCATATTATGCAGAGGATAAGGCCTGGCCAGGTCCCATATGCAGAATCCCTTGCTCCCTAGTGGGGAGGAAGTATCCCAAAACATGCAAGCTGAACTTACTTGAGATAACTGTGAAGTTGGGGTGGCTGGGAAGAGAATTGAAGCATGCTGTGAAGCTGTTATTGCAGCCGTGGACAGCTTCCTGGGAAAAATCACAGGAATTCATAGCTATTTCCTCTGCTCCCCTGTGCAGCTACTGCAAGCTTTTCAAAGTAGCACAGGACCTGGCAAAGACCACTCACAAAATATTTGCTGAACAGACAAATGAACTGAATGAATGAATCCTAAGGTGAAAATAACAAATATCACATTTTCCTAGCTTTCATCTACATCACCCCCTCAAGTCAAACGTAAGAACCCTCCTGGGAGCTTGAGAAAGGATCCAGAAATTTGACACAGAGTTCCTTTAAGCATTATATTCAAGACACAAGAGAGACAGGGTTGGTTTTCTGGCAACAGTGGAAACGTCCCCCCATATCACATTTGTGATCCACTAAGCTACAGGATTTCAAGATTCTCTGGTTTCAAAATGCTGTTGTGCTTAAGTAATGCCCTCCTCTTAGCACCAGTATCTTGAGAATCTTTTCCTCACCTACTTTTCCCCTCACAAATATCTTTGCAAGTCACAAGGAGAGACTATTCTGGAAAATGCCCTTATCAAATGATGATCATAAACTAGGCTGCCCTATTTAACTGCTTTCTTATTTTAGAGTAGAGTCTTTCAGATGGGATCTTGAAAACACTCGTGAAACACGGAACTGGAATTATTCCTGACATGGGCCAGCAAGTCAACCATGAGAGTGTTTATCAGTTGTCTTTTGCTGGGTAGCAAACCATCCCAAAACTTAGTGCAGGTCAGTACTTTGGGCTGGGCTCGGCTGGGCACTTCTGGGCCAGGCTTGACCCTTCTTAACTGGGCTCACTGAAGTGCTTTATGGGGACGGCTGGGTCTGGCTTCTTTACAATGGTCCTAGATGGGACAGGTGGATTGAGAAGGGCTTCTCTCCATGTGGTCTCTCATTCAGAAGTAGTTAATTTAGGGTTTTTTTTTTTTGTTTTGCTTTTTTTTTTTTTTTTATGACAGGCCTGGGGTTCCAAGAGCAGCAAGAAAGCAAGCCACCATGTGCAAACACTTTTCAAGCCTCCGTGTTATATTTGCTATCATACCATGGTCTAGCTCACAGGCAGTGTAGGAGGGGATTACCCCAAGGGGTGGCTATGGGAAGGTATGAAAAAAGTGGGGGCCCTCACCACCACAATCTGTGTTTCAAAATGTGGTAGAAGACATACGGGGATCCAGAAGGCCCAGATTTTGTCACTGCGAAGCCTTCTCATCAGAATCAGAAATGTGACTCAGGAGCCCATCCTTCTGGCATTCAGATGCTCCTACTTCTACATTCCCACCCCCATGCCTCCTTTCCACCTCTTACTCCTCTCTTCTGTGGCTTCATCACTGCCTGCTTCCAGATATATTTCTCTTCATGCAGCCCTGCAAATGCATGGCAGGGATGATAAATGAGCCTGACTTCCTAGATGACGTGACTATCCAGAAACACAGCCTGGAGCGTGCACAATGCAGCGGCTTCCACACACAATGCAAATGCCGGAACATGTTATGGGGTTGGACAGAGGTCATTGCTGCAGAAACAGAATACCATTTGAGACTAGAATTCTAGGCTATAGACAGCTTGGCTTAATTAGAGGAATAAGCAAATAAGTACCTCGGGGTAGCTTTTGGATTGCCTCAACAGACAAAAATGTATAAGTGAAAAGGTTACATGCAATTAGGCAAAATTCACTGTGATCTGGCTGTCTGGTTTAGTTCACTCAAATTATATATAAAGAATCAAAGAACCATAAATGAAAGCAGAAACATTGGTTGCCACTATAAATCTGGTAAGTGTTTTTGATCAAGGAAAGCTTTCTTACTCAACAGGCTCTGAGCTCCTAGTTACCTATGGATTTATTTTTATAGAAAGAAATGAGCTCTCAGTAGTCCTCATTACTATCTTGCTAGATAAAAAGATCAACTAATCAATGAAAGTGCTGGTTTCAAATAGTATATAATACAGATAAAATAAAACAACTCGGACCTTGTCCTTCCAGAACTGACACATGAGTAGGTCACATTGGTTCAAAGACAATAGACAGATATAATACCCTAAACAATAATAATTAAACATTCAACATCATCTAATACTAGAGCTGTCCTAAGTGCTTTATCTGTACTATTTTGCCTAAAATAAATGATGAGGTGGTTGGGTATCATTATCTCAAATGGCCAAGGGAGCAAACCAGATCTCCAACAGGATCTGCAAATACAAATTGTCACAAAGGTAGAAAACCTTGAGTCCTGGACCCAAACTCAGGCATGAGTTTGACTCCAAACATTCCACTACAATATATTCCCCCTTGCAATCACACATGGTCAGAGAAGGCAAGACACAGATTTCAGTAACCCTCACTGGACCGTGGACTGAGTGCCAGCCTTGTGCCAGGCATGGATGGTGGAGGTTGGAATGGAGAGCCAATCCTTAAGAACTGTACAGATTAGAGAGAGGGACAGAGTGGCATGCAATACAGTTTCATTAGGGCAAGCCTGTGTCTGCAGTGGGTGGCTACTCGCAGGGTAGACTTTAGAGCAGAATCAAAGACCAGCATGGACCAAAGAGTTCGCTTTACCTTCTGACTTCTTTTTTTTAATTATATATATATATATAATATATATAATAATATACATATAATATATAATATTAATTAATTAATATATTATATATATATAATATATGGGGGGGGGCAGAGACACAGGCAGAGGGAGAAGCAGGCTCCATGCCAGGAGCCTGATGCATGACTCGATCCCAGGACACCAGGATCACGCCCTGGGCCAAAGGCAGGCGCTAAACCACTGAGCCATCCAGGGATCCCCTCCTTCTGACTTCTTATCCTGGCAACTTCCCCCAGCCCTTTCTCTAATACAGATATGATATTCCTTTCCAAGTAAAGCCCTTGATATTGTCAACTGTGTTACAAATGTATTAGCCAGACTAACCCCACAGTTCTTGCTACTGCTCAAATCAAGAGAGAGAATAAAGAGAAGCTAACATCAGACACTGTGACTATTTTAAACATATCTTCACCCTCTAAATTTATTCTAGTTTAAAAAGGCCTTTAATGACTTCATGATTCTTTTACTATCTCTATGGTATAGCAACATTTCAGACAAGAAAACAGACAGAGAGAGGCTGAAATTCTCAAGATGACTATATTAGTTTGCTAAGGCCACCATAATAAAGTATCACTGGGTGGCTTAACCAACAGACATTCATTTTTTCACAGTTCTGGAAGCTGGAAGTCCCAGGTCAAGGTGTTAGCAAGTTTGGTTTCTTCTGAGGCCCCTCTCCCTGCTTCCCTCTGGATCCTCACATGTTCTGCTTCTGTGCCTCTGCCTGCCTAGTGTGTTGCTGTGGCTTAATCTCTTCTTCTAAGACAGCAAACATATTGGACTAAGATCCACTCTAATGACCCCATTTTAACTCAATCACCTCTTTAAAGACTGTATCTCTAAATACTGTCACATTCTGAGGTAGTGGGGTTTAGGGCCTCACCATATGAATTTGGGGACAGCACAATTCAGCCCACAACAGTAACCCAAATACAGGATGTTGGAGCCTGGATGTAAGACACCACTGATTCCATATAAAGTCATTTACTTAGGTAAAACTCACTTACCTTCTTTTCCCTGAGCTGTTCACTGCTTTCCTTGAATCTTAGTTTATCTCATACTGAAACTTACTAAACAGACTTAAGACCATCCTTCCTTCCTATCTATATATAAAAATATACCCATTTCATGGCACAGTAACAAAAAAATGTTACTTTTGTTTTGTTTTTTGTTTTGTTTTGTTTTGTTTTGCTGTTCCTGTTAGAGACACCTGATTCCATAGTTGGAAATACTTATTTCCTCATAGGAATGCCCGTTCACAATTCAATTCTCTTGCATGACTTTCAACTTTCTACTTTGTAAAATAAGTGTATGTTTCTGTCTCTCTTCCTTTAAACTTATAAACTCTCAATAATCTTTCTATGTTTTTTGGGAGTATGCACTCTGAATGAGAGTCCTAGATGCTATAGTGAACAAGATAGGTAACGTCCTTCCTTTCCAGACCTTTTGCCCTGGTTTGGAAACAAATGATACACAAATAAGTAACTAAATAGACTAGACTATTTTAAATAGTGGCAAATCATAAGAAGAAAATAAAACAGAGAAAAGGAAGAAAGAATGGGGGTCGGAGTCCAGTCCCATTGGCCAGGGAAGAACTCTTGGGAGAAATGTTCTAAGCTGAATCTTAAGAGATAAGGTGTCATCTACATGAAGGCTGAGAAGAGTGCTCCAGGCAAAGAAGCAGCAAGTATGAATTCTGAATTGAGATATGAATTCCAAAGTGGGAAAAAGTGTGGTGTATTTAAGTATAGAAACCATGTGAGTGCAACAGAGCAAGTAAGAAGGTCAGAGATAAAATTTAGCCAGCATCAGATATCTTGGTCCTGCTGGACCACAGCAAGGATGCTGAATAGTGTTCTTCATGTAATGAGAAGTATCTCCTGGATGGGGTAGAGGTTTAATGAATGTCTTCAAATATTAATTAAATTAAGCTTGCCCAGGATTTGGTTGTTCTGGTAACCTAGGTGAATAAGTCTATATGAAAACAAAGGAATTGTGGTCAGTAGCTCCATATGGCCTGTGTTACAGTCATTGGTGTTAGATTTCTACCCAGTTGTCAGGATCTAAATCAAATGATTCCCTGTGTCTTCTACAAGGATTCTTATTTTTTTGTCAGTGTTAAGTAATTTAACATCATTACATTTTCATTAATTAGCTGAAAATTTTAAGATAGCAATAGTCTTATAATACTATTCCTCTTAAGATAGCAATAAAATATCTCCTGAATACCCAATGGCAACTATTAGGTTTCTACTCTAGTACAAGATACAAGTAAATGACTTCATGCAAAACTTTTTCATAACTGGAATAGCTGCTGTGATTATCCATCTTAAAACTGAAACATCTTTGGTACTTGGTATGACCTTCATTTCAGGCTGGGCTGAAATTCTGTTAGGGAAGAGAATGTGGATGCACAAGTACTATTTTGAGGAATAAATAGCAGCATCTTTTCTATTCTCTTAAACTCAAGATAAAATATAGTGTGCAGCAGGTGTAGAGCTCTCTTCACAGTACAAGTAAAGCTACAGAAAAATCATTTCCACATTAGAATTGAGATGATTCATCATTTTTCTCTAGCATGAATCTCATAGAAATATTTTGCCCTCAATATCTTCTCTAAGCAAAGTTGCAAGGTTTGTAATGACTAAGAGTCTTGGAAAAGAAGCACATTTGTCCTGAAAATTAGAAACATCTCTTCACCCATTCACATTCCCTGAAAGAAGGAAATTTGCACCTTATCTTTATTGTCCTTAGCATGGAAATCTTCTTTTATTTTTAACCCAGAAAATAAAACTGAGAGGCAAAAAATGTGAGTTCTAAAGGATACTTAGTTTTAGAATTTCATCTGGAATTTTAAAAACACAATTAAGTATGTTAAATGAAATTGCATGGGGCACCTGGCTGGCTCAGCGATTGAGCATCTGCCTTTGGTTCAGGTCATGATCCTGGGGTCTTGGGTTAGAGTCCCACATCAGGCTCCTTGCATGGACCCCGCTTCTCCCTCTGCCTATGTCTCTGCTTCATGAATAAATAAATAAAATCTTTTTTAAAAAAAAAAAGAACCAAAAAAATAAATAAATGAAATTGTGTATCCTTCACATTATTTAATTCAACTACTTCTTCTATGCGTTACTTCAAATTTAACAATTCTATTTGGGTAGAACAGTGGCAGAGTAGAGTGATCTCTTGTTATGAGTGGTGCTGAAGTAACCAAATGAATGGATCACCACTGAAGTCTGCAGAGGTTCTTTCAGCAGGTCTAGATTGTTTCTTATTAAAGAGAAACAAAAAGGAAATTAAAATATCACAAAATACCCAATCAAGTTGGCAAATAAGGAACATGTGTGAACAATGGCTACCGGCTACCGATGGTTCTGCTTTTGGTTACATTTTCATATATCTTGCTCTGTTTAACAAACCTGGCCATTGCCCTTCTTCTCAATACCTATCCCATGTATAAGCCAACTTATTTGTTGGGACCACCTGATTTCAAATTGCCCACATCTACCAAGGCCCAATTATTTACTACTTCATGGGTCCTCTCAATTGCAATGATATTTTTGCTCATGTTGATGACCATGAAAGCTAGGTACACATCCAAACATGTCAAGGTGAGAACAAGAAAAAGGAACGGAGAAGATAGCAGCTTTTCAAAGTCTATTCATTTTGAAAATGTAATCCTGCACCTTATGTGATTTTGGCACCAGGTCATGATATTCAGCATGTTGTTCATTCCTCATGGGGGTGCATCATCTTATTGTATCCGCCACAGGTTAATTGCAATGAGAATGTAAAATTGGTTTAAGTGATATTGAATAACAGAAAATACATGGGCTTTGGACAAAACTAGGATTGGATCAAGAATCTACCATTTCCCAAAAACAAACTTAACAACAACAACAACAAAGGTTGGAGGGGAGGGGTTTCCTGGCTGGCTCAATCAGAAGAGTGAAAGACTCTTGATCTCAGGGTTGTGAGTTCTAGCCCCCCATTGGGTACAGAGATTACCAAACAAATAAATAAACAAACTTTAAGAAAAAAAAAGAATCACCAGATGAACAGGCTTGAGTCTCAATTACCTCATCTATAAATAATGACAATACATATAAATTCATTAGGGTACCATAAAGATTAGATCCAAATAAGTATGTCAAAGTACCTAGTATGGCATGACAATTCTTTTTTCTCTCTCTCTGATAATTTTGCTCTTGGACATACTCAGAAAAAAAATTCTCTTCGCCAACTTCCAGAAAGACATGTCAAAGCTGGAAAAGGCCTAAAGGAAAGCAGTTAGAGGAAAGAAGTAGTGTCTAACATTGTCAAAATAAAAACTTTAGGGCTTTCCTTTCCTTTTCTTTTTTTCTTTTTTTTTTTTTACTTTTTATTAAAATTAATTTAAGTAACATATAGTGTAGTATTAGTTTCAGAGGTTGCATTAGATTCATCAGTTGCATATAATAGCCAGTGCTCACTACATCAAGTGCTCTCATTAATGCCCAAGACCCAGTTACCTCATCCTCCCATCCCCTCTCCCTTCAGCAACCCTTAGTTTGTTTCCTGTAGTTAAGAGCCTTTTATGGTTTGTCTCCCTCTCTCTTTCCATCTTATTTTATTTTTCCTTCCTTAGGGCTTTTCTCTTATGGTCTGGTATGGCATATAATATGGATTTCATAGTACAGTATTAGAAAAACAGAATTTGGGAGTTTTTTTTTTAAAACTTTGAGGAGACAAGCAGAGATAAAACAGAGACATAAATAAATTTGGGAAAGGCCAAAATAAACTGATGGATATGGAATCCATAATGGGATGAAATAGTTATTAAAGTCTCACAAAGGGATCCCTGGGTGGCACAGCCGTTTGGCGCCTGCCTTTGGCCCAGGGCGCGATCCTGGAGACCCGGGATCGAATCCCACATCTGGCTCCCGGTGCATAGAGCCTGCCTCTCCCTCTGCCTGTGTCTCTGCCTCTCTCTCTCTCTCTCACTGCGTGCCTATCATAAATAAATTAAAAAAAAATTAAAGTCTCACAAAGGTGAGATTGTGATCATCATGCAGATATAGAATGAGCCTGTGTTGAGTATTTTATTGAACTTCTTAAAGAGGGAAACAACAAGATACAACATTATTGCAAAGAGCACTGGAAAAGCTAGAATTGCCAGGATAAGATTAGTGCTGGGTTCAGTGGAAAACTGAAATTATCTTGACTCTGTTGGACAGAAGTCTACAAATTGACCCTGTCCCTAAGAGGTATAATAGCCACACCCAAAAAGAACATCTAGTAACTTCTTTTGCTAATGTCTAAGCTTCAGATAATTCTTTTTAAACACTATAAAGTAAGATCATCAGGGATGCCTCACCTCTTTAAGTAGACATTGTGAAGAATAACTCCCTCTTCCCACAAGACATCTGTTGAAACCACTTATTCAGTTGGACTAGTTTCTATTCTTGGCCAAAATTGCTACTGCCATGATTGCAGGGGTCAACTCACTTAATAATCTTAAAGCTGAAGGAAGATATCTGATATAGGTTACTTTGATTAAGTTGTCTCTCCTGTCTGGAAAAATCTTTTGCCATTTTAACAATAGTAACTTGACAAGAGGGGATCCCATTTGAAACTTAAAAGACAATCTCTTAAAATTCATCAATGTAATTCATCTGGAAGAAAGTATCAAATGAAAGACAGGATGTTGAATTAAAATAATTTGGGCCATTTTTATTGTATTTTAACACAAACCAAAAAAATTATAGGACAACATAAACAAGGAACAAAAAGACCAAAGCTGGGATTAAAGGTTTTGAAAAACTATAAGAACACATAAGAACAAAATTTCTTTCATTCTATACAGGTCTGATGGTATATAAAAAAAAAAAAGAAAAATTGGGATTCACTACTGCTCTGGTGATAATAAATTTTATTTATGTTTAAAATAAAAAATAAGCAGGCCTATAATTTAAGTTGTGCAGAGACACATAAAAAATGTTAGTGCTCACTGGGACATTCATGAAAAGGAAGACTGACAGGTAATAAAACTATATCTTAATCTGTGAGGGTTTTAAAATCATTTCTGTATTACATAAACAGGCTAATTCAAAGTGCTTACTTTATTGTGATCACACAGAATCCCCGGAAAAATTAATTTACAGTGGAGAGAAGCAGGATTTTTTTCCAAATAAATAATTTATATTGATGCTTGTCCTTTTTACTTAAAGAAGTTCTGAAATAGCTATAAATTGAAGACTTCCAACTGATTAAAGCCTCTCCATCTTTGTCACTCTGTGCCAGCCAGTGGCCAGTGTGCTTGACAGAATTCAAAAGGAGAGAGAACAGCATATGGCAGAATGAGTTTTGAGCCCCAGAGAAAGCTTCCCCCATTCCCACTCCATCTGTGCATTGTGTGGCACCTCTCCCCATAGCACAGAGATGCTGAGCTAAGGATGGGAGAAATGTATGATGGCAAAATGCAGAAACAGCTTTTGTGTCATGCTAAGCATTAACAAAACACTTCCATTCCACAGCACACGTCTTAAACTGAGAGAGATGGGTGGTATAAGTTTATCTGAGGGCACTCAGACTGATTCTTCGAGTTCAGTGCACAAAGCAAGCTTCCTGGAGTAAGGCATTGTGAAATGATAGCTGGAATATGTCAATGTTTGGCTTTGGGACCTGGGGAAGGACGTGTTGTGCAAATCATTGGCCTCCCAGGAAACCTCAGGAATACATTCGAGCAGCCAGGGAGTCCTGAGAGGGCTCAGAGCAAGCAAACCGTTGGAGTGTTTCTCCTGTGCACCTCAACCCAAATAGTTTTGCTGATAGAGGCTGAAAGAAAAAAAAAATGGAGCCAGTGATTTGTGTTGTATTATGATAAGTGTGCTGTTAGGAGACTTTGACTAGTCAGTAGTCATTGTTTCTCCAAAATGCAGGGAAACACAGGAAAACGTTTGTCCTTCTGTTTTGCTCTCTTTCTACCCCTTTCCTCAAGCTATGATGAAGGCTCTGATTGTCTCCACCTTGACTGCTGAACCCCAGGCTACTACTCTGCTTCTGGGCTCCCAGCACAAAATGAACACGGCAGGAGGGCAGAGAGCAGAAAGACAAGAGGCAGAGCCTGGGGACACACCACCCGGTCACAGCTGTTGCTCACCCTCTTCCTCTCTTCCCCTTTCAGGGGTGCGTGTGCACATGCACCGGTGCACACAAGGGAAAACACATACACACCACTGAGAAGCCTTCTTCAGTTACTGACTTAGGACAACTTAGCGCTAGCTTCATCAGGATCTACCCTCAAAGCTGAGAGAGATGATTGGCCAAAAATTCTTGCTTGGTCCAAGCGACACGTTCTGAGTCCACTCATTCCTTCTACTATTCCTCTGACTATTACATTGGAGAAATTTGGGGATTTCCATAAATAAGGCTACACAGCAAACAATTCATGGAAGAGCTACAGACAGTGTACCAGAGGCAGCCCCAGCCCTGAGCTGTCAATGTATGGGAAGCATGAGTCAGTTCAATCCCCAGACAGCATGGAGAATGATGATTAACTCCATTAATTAATTAAGTGGAGGTCAGTTAAAATTTTGACTGTATCATCATTTTTATTTTCCTGATGTTTAATCACTTCTAGCAAATAACGAGGGCAAGCTACATAAAATATTAAACAACCATATTTAAAATTTCTTATAAAACTCTTATATAACCACTGATAAAACCATATGGAAGGCCACAGAATAAAATGAAGCATTTGTTACTTGATTCACAAAAGACAGAATCTAACATAAGGAAAAAACCTCCAGAAATTGACATAAGAAAGGCAAATTACAAGTGTCAAATTATCTTCAGCATAATCATCACCACCAGCAACATCATAGGAACAATAGCAGTAACTAATATTTACTGAGCTCTTCCTAGGTGCCAGCACTATTAGTCTAAAGAACTTTACATATATAATTTCCTTCATGGTTTGGGTGAGACAACTGAGGCACACAAAGACAATATAAATTGGTTGGGGCCCCATAATTGGTAGGGGTTTGGGTGGGGTTTTGGACAAAGTCAGTTTGAGCCCATGATCTTAAACAGACTACAAGGTAGTACACACGGAAGCTGGCAGTGGGTATCAGTGGCCCTGTACTCCTTTGTCTAATGTGTTTATCTGAGGATGCTTCTCAGCTAGCCCCCCTAAAGGAGGGCTAAAGGAGGTAACTCACTTGTGGCTAAAGGAAGATGGGTAGGAGGCAGGACAAGAGGAGGCACAAAGCTTTCTGATTCATGATTCCCACATTTCCATTGCCCTCCCTGATCTACTCATCTATAGCTGCATTACACGTTATCCTAAAACTTAATAGTGTCAAGAGTGAGTTCATGTAAACAGTTATTAACAGTGTGAACAATTATTATTTCCTCTCATTGTTCTATAGGAAGTTGAGGCTCAGCTACGCAGTGTCCTTCATGCTTGGTGTTCTTCATGTTCCCTCTTCGGATGGTAGCTGGGGCTGAATCATCTGCAGGCTTGACTGGGCTGGATTGTTCCAGAATAATCTGGAAGAAGGAACATTCACAAGTCTGGCAGTTGATTCTGGCTATTACTGTAAGTTTACCTGTCCACAAGAGCACCTACATGTGCTTCTCCATGTGGCTAAGCACTCCTTCACAGAAAGTTGGCTTCTGGGGTGCCTGAGTGGCTCAGTTAGTTAAGCATCTGTCTTCAGCTCGGGTCATGATCCCTGGGCTGTGGGATGAAGTCCTACATCAGGGTCCCAGCTTGGCGGGGAGTCTGCTTCTCCCTTTACCCCTCCACACTGCTCATGCACTCTCTCTCTCTCTCTCTCTCTCACACACACACACACACACACACACACACGTGTGTGCTCTCTCTTTCTCTCTCTCAAATAAATTTTAAAAAAAAGAAAACAAAGTTGGCTTCTGCATCATCAGTATTCCTTCATAGTAGTGCAAAGCTCTAAGAAGGCAAGCAAGTTAGAAGCTATCGGTCTTCTCAGATGCTAGACTCAGAACCAGTATAACATAATTTCTTCCATACTCATTGATCAAGCAAGTTAGTTTAGATTCTGACATAGAAGAATTAGACTCCACCTATCAATGGGAGATAATAAATAATAATGGAAGATGGCAAATAATAGTAAATAATCTGCAGCCATCTTTAATGTACCTCATCTACCAGTGCCTACCAATCTTTAGTGCCAATAACCTTAGAGGCACCAAGCCCTATGCAACAGACTTAGGAGTCTTAATAACTTACACCATAAAGCAAACTGCCTCTGAGAACCAAGAAAACCTGGTATAGTGAACCCTGGCTGTACCTTGCCCTTATATCTAAAATACATTTGTCAGAAACCGTCTTTTATTGCAACTCACATAGCTTTACTGTAAAATTTCAAAACTGTGCATAAAAAAGTTAGGAAAAAATACCCAGTAAGCACCAATCTTGTTTCTCGACAAAAACATTTGGGCTTTAAATGCCCTAGACACACAGTGGACTACCACGGTTTGGACTCCCAGATTATTTTAAGCATCCAGATGCCACCTGCAAATTTGTGTCTGCCAGAGATACCCCCACCCCTCTCAACTTAAAAATCCCTGGCATTTTAACAAGGCATCACTTTCTTTATCACATGACAAAAATACTTTTTGCAGTGCATCAATTCCTCAGATGAAGCATGGTTATTATGTCTATTTTGATTGTCTTTATAAAAACTCAGTCTTCAATGTCCTGGGACATTTTAATGCTGTGTGTCGAGCTAATGTGCAAGATATATATCCATTATTACCTATTTACTTGGGTTATTGTTCTGGCTAAGGTGTAATTTTCCAGCAGGCATTTGTTTAGAAATTTGGCAGCACACAGAGAACATTTCCATACTTAAAAAGCATCCAAAATTTAGAATGACATCCAGTGATATTAAGCAAGTGTAGATAATGCTCTCCAACTTCATCAAATATTCATGGTTAATTATAGTCATAATATTTATGTTGCTGTGAAAATTAAGGTTGTGAGCTTCTTGTACACAGGCAAAAATACAAGCCTACAGACTATGCTATTGCTTACCCCTTTCATTACTAGAATTTCTCATTGTCATTAAATAGAATGGCAAGCATGGTGTTCTTTGGCTCTCTAATTCACATTGCAGATCTGATATCTCCCGTGATAGACCAGAAAGACATGTTGAAGTAGCTGAAGACCCATCAGAGCATGTCCCACAAGAGGGGAAATATGGGATCAGAGGACCACTGGCTACATTTTCTGGAACAAAAATCAGAACACATGGACTGACAAGCCTGGGAATACTTTGAGCAGCCACAAGATAGATGATTTGAAATTCAAAGTCGTAGAAAATGAGACATATGGTCATCACATCTGAAGGGAAATCAGATCACATGGTACAGATGAAGAAAGGGCTCAAATGATCTAGTCTCCTATATTGTCTACTCAGCCATTGTAGGGAACAAAAATGCCATTGTAAATTTAAAAGGCAGGTAGGGAAAAATCTTTCCAGAATGTATATCTAGTTCAGAAAGCCTATCTCTGAAGACCATCAATCAAAAGTAAAATTCAGGGGCAGCTGGGTGGCTCAGTGGTTGAGCATCTGCCTTTGGCTCAGGCCATGATCCTGGGGTCCTGGGATCGAGTCCCACATCAGGTTCCCCACGGGGAGCTTGCTTCTCCCTCTGCCTGTGTCTCTGCCTCTCTCTGTGTGTCTCTCATGAATAAATAAATAAAATCTTAAAAAAAAAAAACAGTAAAGTTCAAACTTCCTGGATAAACTTGTTACTTTCTTGCCTCATTTTCTACTTCCCTTTTCATGCTTCTGACATGCCAGATCAGGACATTTGTGATCCCATGCTGCCACACCCTTGGGCCCTTTCTTATTGTATCCCTTCTTTTAGGAATATTTATTTAGATGTGGTTTCTTAGGCAAAAGTTCATCTCATCTTTAATATTCAAAATTAGTATCATCTGTGCTTTCTTAACCTTCCAGAATCTAGCAAGCTGAGGCAGATGCATGTTCTTCCAAGTTCCTCTCTCTTATACCTATACATCTTGTTACTAATATTGCAGCCTACTTATAGGTTTGCATGCATGTCTTCCTCACAAAATTATAAAAAAATACTATTAAATTTGCATACAACACACATTTTGGAGACATAGTGGATGCAATAGACAACACAATCAAGTTTCAAAAAGATTTCAGCATGTTGAAATCACAGACCAGGATATACATAATGAAATCTACTGGAGTACAATGGATTTCACTGGATTTCTGAAGAGCAAGTACAAAATTTTAATGAAGACCTGGCTGAAGAGCACAATGAGAGAAATTACTGCATTTTTAGTTCATTATAAAAATGCTATAAATATATAATAGTAATGTGGCACCTTAAAAAAATAGGGCCAATCTTCAGCCACCTTCATAAGTGTATCCATACAGATAGAGCAAGGCTATGGGCACTTATTAGTCTGATGGGTCCAACATTCTAGAATGTATTGTCTGGCCTAGAGAAACTTTCTTTTAAGAAGGTCATTAGCAAAAAAAAAAAAAAAAAAGTCATTAGCGGAGTTCTATTAACTGACACACAATATACACTACTAGTTGCCTATCAATATCAATATTTATTTTCCCTTTCTCCTGTACAATTTTCTCAGAGATAATGTGCCTGGAAAAATTATTATGTTTCCCAGCATCCCTTGTAATTATGTGATAGAGTCATGATCCATCAGACCTCTGTGAAACTATGACCCTCCTGAGAACACCCTGTGAAGAGCACATATTTCACAAACACATTCCTTCTGCTTTTTACCTTTCCTCTTCTGGGTTAGAATAGAGATGGTGTCCTGAAGGTGGTGTAGCCATATGGTCATTATGTGACAGCTTCAGAAGGGATAAAACCTGTAAGCTAAGGATGACCAGAGGTGCCTGGGTCTCCGATGGCGTTGCCAAGATTGCAATCCTCTTGAGTTTTTCACATGAAAAAAGTAAGCAACTATCTTCTTAAGTCACGTTTGTCATGTTTTCTGTTAGTGGTGGCCCTATTACGACGCTGACCCATACAGATAGTGGCCTGGCTGTGGCAGGCTGAGAAAGGAGGTCAACAAGAAATGGACAAGTGCAGTACACTTAGCCTGCAGATCAGGGAACTACGTGGAGACTTGCTAACTGGCTTTATGTATCTAAGACACTATACTGTAGAAGACTTTATATCCCCAGAAGGCAAAACTGGGACTTGTGGTAAAGGTTAAGGGAAGGAAATTGAACTCATTAGAGCATATCTTTTCAGAGATATAAAGCAACCAAAAAAAAAAAAAAAAAAAAAAAGAAAGAAAAGAAAAGAAGTGGTTAAAACTCAACGGAAAGGAATTCAGAGCTGGAAGTAGGAGATGGGAAGAGAATTGGAGGAAGGTGATGAAAAGGTACAAACTTCCAGTTCTAAGATAAATCAGTACTAGAGATGTGATGTACACAATGGCTACAGCTAACACTGCTGTGCAGTATAGTTGAAAGTTGTTAAGAGAGTAGATTGTAAGAGTTCATGTCACAAGGAAAAATATGGGTTTTTTTCCTCACCTATAAGAGATGATAGACGTTAGCTAATTGTGGTAACCATTTCATAACATATGTAAGTCAAACCATTATGCTCTACACCTTAAATTTATACAGTGCTATATTCAATTATACCTCTATAAAACTGGAAAAAATACATAAATAAAAAATGAAGAGGCAAAAAAAGTGACTAGAACACCACCTATAAGAATAGAGGGGATTATAGTGTCAGACTGCAATTTATACCAGATGGAGAAATTTACCAGATCTAAGATTTCTATTTGTATCCCAAAACTTAGCCATACTTCGACAAACATTTCTCAAGCACCTGTTCTATCCATATCTTCTGTGAATTTTTAGGAATATAAGAATTTTTTAAAAATGTGTTGAGGATCTTACTGTGTAGTAGCTGAGATATATGCCCAGAAAAATTATTTCAATAAAGCTTTAAATGTTAAGATACAGATTAAGCACAGAGTAAAAAAAGGGGATGTTTCCTTCAAACTGAATTTTCAAGGTTGAGCTACTATGGTCTGATTAAAAAAAAGAGGAGGGGAAGAGAATTTCAGGCAGAGGAATGGCACACAGAGGTATCCTGTGGTGAAACCATACATTGCACGTGAGAAAATCAGCAGTTTAGAAATATTGAGGCATAGAATGCAGAAGTAGCTCAAGAAGGAGATACAGAGGCAGGCCAGGAGATTTGTGTGAAGATCAGTGAAGTTAGATATTATCCTACAGCCAGTAATTCTCTGACTTCCAAATTTCAAAGTGAAATTTTTAAAAATGTGAAACTGACAAAGATTATTACTATTGTATTTTGCCAAGTCAGACAATTAAAAAAGTCATGGGCCATCATGCACTTTTATTATAATTTCCTAATGAGTATATCTGTACCAAAAGAATAGAAAGAATATCCTCTAAGGACAAAGAATAGAAGGAATATCCTCTAAGGACAATATTTTAAAAGGAATAATTGTAGCTTTGTGCCAAGCTCATTTGCACTTTCCATATTATCTTCATTCTACCAAGAAAAATTTCAAGAGACACCAAACTTTGGTAGCATAAAGCAACAGCAACTATTTATTATTTCTCATGATGTCAATGGGTCAGGAATTTAGTGGTTCAGCTATGCAGAACCATAAGGTTCAGATCCCTTATGAGGCTGCAGATGGGAAGTGGCCAGGGCAAGGTTTTCTCCAAAGACTTCTTCACTCACGCATCTCATCTGGAATGCTGTGTTAGGCTGAATAATGGCCCCCAAAGCTATACAGGTCCTAATCCCTGTAACCTGAGAGTGTTACCTCTAAACCAAAAGAGACTTGGCAGTTGTGACTAGGATTCTTAAAAAGGGGAGATTATCCTGGATTATCCTAGCAGGCTCTAAATGCAAATACAAGTGTCTAAGAATCAGAGGCAGAAGGAGACTTGGCATAGAAGAAAGCAATGTGACTACTAAAGCTGGACACTGTGCTGCATGCCAAAGAACGCAGTTCTAGAAGCTAGAAAAGGCATGAAAATGTGTTCTTCCCAACAGCTTCTGAAGGAAGCACAGCCCTAAAATCTTGATTTTGTCCCTGTGGCTGATTTCAGACTTCTGGCCTCCAGAACTGTAAGAGAACAAAGATGTGTTCTGAGGCACCAAGTGTGTGGCAATTTGTTACAGCAGCCACAGGAATCTCACAGAGAAGGGAGCTGGAGCAATGGTGCTCTTTAGGGAGGCTCATCCCTTTCTATCTCTCTGTGGTCCCTCCACATGGTGTCTCTAGATGAACGCCTCAAGGTGGCCGGAGTCCTTACATGGCGACTCAGGTATGCAGAGGTGTATATCCTGAGAGAAAGAGAGAACTAGAAGGAAGTTACTTTTGATTTTTTTTTTTTAAATCTTGCTGTGAAAGTCATGCAGTGTCACTTCCAGCACCTTCTGCTCATTAGAAAGAGTCAGTAGGTCTGGCGTCCATCTAAAAAGAGGGGAATTAGCCTCTACCTTTTACAATAAGTGTCAAAGACTCCACTAACATATTTTAAAACTTTATTCATTAATACAGTCTGTTATTTTTATCTAAAAGATCTATTGCTTTGCCTTTCACATTTAAGTCTATGATCTAGCTCAAAGAAATGTTTATAAATAGGATGAGGTAGGAGTCAGAATTCATTGTGTGTGCATGTGTGTGTGCGTGTGCGTGTGTGTGTGTGTGTGTGTGTGTGTGTTTTCCCTCCTTGGATAGCTAATTGACTCAGCATCATTTATTGAAAAGAAATCCTTTTTCTTTTCACAGTGCTAAATTGATAAAAAAAATCAGATGACCTTGTATGTATAGCTCTGTTTCTGGATCCTTTATTTTTTGTCATGGCCTATCTTCGGTCAATACCAATTACATTAGCTTTATAGTAAGTTTTAATATCTGGTAGCTTTAAGTACTTTGTTTGACTTTGTTCTTTTTCAGGGTTGTTTTGGCCAGTCTAGGTTCCTTGGATGGAATTGACATTTTAACAATATTGAGTTTTCTGATTCATGATATATCTCTCCATTTATTTATATTCTGTTTAAAGTCTCTCAGAATAGCTTAATGATTCTTATACATGTTTCCTTAGAATTATCTCTGAGTGTTTGCTGCTTTTTAACACTATTATGAAATATATTTTTTAATTTCATTGTTTTCAAGTTTTTATTTAAATTCCATCAACATAGTGAAATATTAGTTTCACTTTTAATTACTGTTCTCAAATAGAAATACAATTTATTTTGTTTATTGACATTGTATTTGGCAAATATACTTATTATTCTAATAGTTTCTAATTGTTTTTGGGGTTTTTTGCATGCACAATTATATCATTTACCAATAAAGACCATTTTATGTCATATATTCCAATCTTCATACTTTTATTTCCTTTTCTTTTTACTGCATGACTATATTGACTAACATTTTTAGCATGATATTAAATAGAAGATGTGATAGAGGGCATCTCTTTCCTTTTTAATCCCAAGGGGAAAATGTTTAATATTTTGCCACATAAGTGATACTAACAAATTTTTATAAGCAAATTTTATCAGATTGAGGAAGTTCTCTTTTATTCTTTGTCATTTTCAAAAATCATAAACAAGTATTGAATTTTATCAAAAAATATCTTTGTCCTCTGAAAGAAATCATATTTTTTGCTCTTTTTATTAGTGTGGTAAATTGTACTGATTGGTTATTAAATATGAACTAGTCTTGTATTCCTGAAAAAACTCAATTATGTTATATAGGTATCACATTTTATATATCATAAGATTCATCACTATATACTAGTATTTTGTTAAGGAATTGTGTGTTCTTAAGTAATATTGGCTTATAATCTCTCTTCTTGAAATTTCTTTGCAAGGTTATGGTGTCAGAATTATGCTGGACTCAGAAAAAGAATTCAAAAGTACCATCTTCATCTATTCTCTGTATCTATGTACTGAAAGAACTTGTTGGTATTATTACTTTTATGTTTTTAATTAAAGACTCAATTCCTTTAACAGATATTGGACTATTAAGAATTATATTTCCCCTTATTTTTCAATTACTCTATTCAATTTGACTGTTAAGCTTATTGTCATAAAATCATTCATAATAGTCTCTTATTTTCTTTTTTAATGTCTGTAGATTATTACTGATGTTTCATTTTTCATTCCCAATATTGTAAACTTGTGCTTTCTATTTTTCTTCTAAATTAGTCTTGCTAGAAGCATTTTCAAAGTACAAACTTCAACCTTATTGATTTTGTTTTGTGTCTGCCTTCTGAGACTTTAGGAAAATTCAAAAGGCCTTACTGACCCAATACCTCCATGGAGGTTACCCGCTCAGGCTTTTTGAGTGAGACCGTAATAGTATTTGTCTCCTTTACCTTATGAAAGCTCTTCTTTTCAAAGGTTTTCAGTTTAGCTCTTTAGTCTCTAGCCTCACATATATTCAAAATGTCCTGGAACATACAATCAGATGTTTCTTGCAGACCTCCTTCCTTCAGAGGGACTTTCGTCTCCTCAGCACTGAAAAATTGAGTAGATTCCACTTTGCTTTTCTCACACAGTTCTTCTGTCTCCTGCAATGCCTCAAAACTCGGCAAAGTCCTGTGGGTTTAACTGGCCTTGTGATTGGGATTTCTCTCGTTTCTAATTTGCTATTCCATCCCTGCTTGGTATTCAAAAACTCTTCTGATTTCTCTCTTCTCCAGGAGAATCTCTCTGTTTTGTGCCAAGCCTGATTCTCAGCCCACGTTTGGAACTGTCAAGTACCTCCATGGAAGCAGACAGCTAGTGATTACTAGCTTGCCAAGGAAGGAGCTGTTCATCTCTAGAATTTTAGGTTGTCTAGTTCTTCTTGACTTCTAAGATCTCTTATATGATTTTTTGCAATGTAGCCAGCATTTTATCACAGTTTCAGAAGGAACACTTATCTGCCATTGACCTGTGGTATCTACCCTGAAGCAAAAGTCTGAGGTGGTGTTTTTAATGTACCTCTCTCAGCAACTGATAGTCTACAAAAAAAAAAATAAATAAATAAATAAATAAAAAATCATGAAGGAAAAAGAAATTTGAACAAAACAATGAGTTTCATCTTATTTATAGATAGGTAGCCTATACTCAATACGTAAAGAATACATGATCTTTTTTTCTTTTTCTTTTTTTCTTTTTAAAGTACATGATCTTTTATTTTTTATTTCTTTAATAATATTTTATTTATTTATTTATGACAGTCACACAGAGAGAGAGAGAGAGGCAGAGACACAGGCAGAGGGAGAAGCAGGTTCCATGCACCAGGAGCCCGATGTGGGATTCGATCCCGGGTCTCCAGGATCGTGCCCTGGGCCAAAGGCAGGCGCCAAACCACTGCGCCACCCAGGGATCCCAGTACATGGTCTTTTAAACTGCATATGGAACATTAAACAAAGCTGACAATATTCTGAGTTATCTAAACCACATCCCAACAAATTTCATAAATTAAATGATATGTCTATATTTTCTGATCAAAGTGGGATCACACTAGAAATCAAATATAAATGATATTTAGAGTGAGGTAAAGAGGAAGGCTGAGGTTTGTAGAGGAAGTAGGTTTACTGACAAATTGCTATTATCTTTGTCATTTCTTCTTGCATTTTAGACTTTTTGACTTCAATTTCTTTCTAAGAGTAACTTAGAGTACCTTCTGTAAGCAATTTATTGGTGATGAACTAACTCAATTTTTATTGATCTGAAAATGTCTTTATTTTGCTATTTTAAATGATAATTTAGCTTGGAATATAATTATGGTTTGATAACTTCTTTCAGCAAAGAAAAGATAGAATTCTACTGTTTCCTGGCTTTCACTGTTACTAGCAAGAATTCTATTAATATATTTTTTTCTTTTAGGCATTTGTCTTCTGTGGCTGCCTTTAAGATCTTCCATTGTCTTTTGTGTTTTGAAATTACACTCTCATGTATTAAGCTGTGAATTGTGTTGTGCTTCTCAAATCAGAATATTCAGTGTTTGCATCAATTCTGAAAATTTTTCAACGTTTATCTCATCAACGTTGAATTGATTAGTCTTTATTTTATTATCTATGGCTTTTCATTTTCTCTTTCTCGGAGTTTTTGTGCTGTTTTCTGAAAATCTCTTCAGATAAATCTTCTAGTTCTTTAAATTTAAATTTCAATATGACAATATATTTCATTTCCAGGAGTTTTTATTGGTTTATTTTTCAAATCATCTTTTTCCCCCTATAATTTACCAGGCATTTAAACACAACTGTTTCATAAACTGTACTTCAGTTTTAACATTTTTTTATTATTGAGTTTTTTGTTGATTTTTTTGAATTTTGAATCTGTTCAGTTCTATTCTCCTATTGGTTGTTTCTATTCAGTCTTTATCATGTCTTACTTGTTTCCTATGATTTGTACAATTATGAGTTCCAGCTAATCTGAGATTTATTTATGCAATTCTCGAGCAGTCTGTGTTGAGAGCACACTCATCCAGGAAATAATTAGATTAGGTTTTCCCTGGTACCCCTGCTGCTCTCAAACTCTGTCAATTTTTAATTGTATTTTTTAATTGTAGTAAAAAAGATAGGTAACATAGAATTCACCATCTTAACCATTTTTAAGCGTAGAGTTCAATAGTGTTAAGTATATTCACACTGTTGTGAGACAGATCTCCAAAAATTTTCCATCTTGCAAAACTGAAACTCTATACCTCTAAACAATTCCCATTTCCCCCATACTCTCTACCACTGGCAACCATCACTAGATAACTCATATAAGTGGAATCATGTGATATTTGTCCTTTTGTGACTGGTTTGTTTCACTTAGCATAGTGCCTTCAAAGTTCATCTGTGTTGTAGCCTATACCAGAACTTCCTTCCTTTTTAAGACTGGATAGTGTGTGTCTTGTGTGTGTCTGTGTGTGCGTGTGTGTGTATACTACATTTTGTTTATCCATTCGTGGGTTGGTGGGCATTTGGGTTGCTTCTACCTCTTGGCTATTTTGAGTAGTGCTGTTATGAACATGGTGTGCAAATAGTCACTTTTTGTTAGGTTTGCAGTCCAGGATTTCTTAGGCCAGTTAGGAAATGAAAATCTGCATCAGAGCAGGTCAGTAATAATACACTCTCTGTGGAGAATTTTCTCATCCAGAGCTCTGCCAAAGCTGACAAATTTCTTGTTATCCCTCTGTGCTGAAAGATTAGTTTTTCTGGTCCACACTGTTCCTGATGCTGTAACTATCAAAAGTCTTGGATTTACATGGCATGTTCATTTTTAACTCCCACTGAGAGTGATCTGAAAGCTTTACTTCCTGTCTTTCTGTGGCTATAAAAAACAAATATCTTGTTTTCCCAGAACTGCAATCAATCCAGGTAATCTACCACTTCAGTTCTTCTCTACTTCTCCATTTGTTAGCATTGCTTTTATTTTTCAGCATCTGGAGATTTCCCTCACCTTCCTGGGAGCTTTGCTATGCATTTGCGAGGACATTTGTCATATTTCACCTATGTTTTATAACAAGAGTTTTTCTCAAATTATTTCTCATATATTAACCATCTCAAGCCTGTATAAGCTAATTATTTCCCTTTGGATATTTAATGTCTCATTTATCATATAGTACATTTTTACATATACTAAGGTCTGCTTCTAAACTACTAATTACTTCCACTGCTGTCAATTCTGGAATCTGGATCATAATAACAATTTTTAATTGGTAGCTTTAGAGTATATTTCAATTACTAGCAGTAAAATTCCATTGTTATTACTCTTTTAATAGGTATTTTGCTTGCTAGTCTCTCTAGGTGGTTATTCTAGATAAATCATCTCTCTTCATCATGTTCTAGTAAAACACTAGAGTGATATGTAGTTATACGGCATGAGAGTCACATACATTTTATTTGTAAAAAATCTACCTTTACATTTAGACTACATTTTTTAAAAGAATTTCCATCAACTCACTGAGGTCTCTGACATCACTTTTATATCCTTTGTTTTGTTTTTGGTTTAAATCTCTGTCCCCAAACCAAATGTTCTTGCAGTATCACCCTTATCAAAATGTGCCATTAAGAAAGGATCTGACATGAATAGTTTGTAATAAGCAATATGTTTCCTTTCCCAGTAGTATCTCTGAGTTGTGTCTTAGCTCCAAGTACAGAATTAAAAGATTTATCTTCAAATATTAGTCAGTGAGTGAGAGAAGTTCTTTCTGTGTTTGAATTCCTAGAATCTTAGCTCCACCTTTCTGGTACATAAAATACACTCCAACAGAATGCAGCTTTATTAGCATGGCCATAAACATTTATTGTTAGTTTTCATCTGCCCAATTCTTCCTTTTGCCATCTGGAGATTTGACTTCAATACTTAAGCAGAAGAAAATTCTCCTTTGTATCCTTGGGTTCACCTTGAAGCCAGGCTTGCTCCATACCACAGCCTGATATACTATAGCCATGGATGTGCAACTATTGTTCTGCAGCCACATACCACACCCAGGGAAGTCCTGCACATGGGCCCCTCCTCTCCATCAGTGCCCACCTTGATAAAATCAAAAGGGAAACTAGATAGGAGTCTTCTTATTCCTTTAAAAAGAAATCCATTATAGAAAATTGCAAAGCCAATAACATAATCTGTCCTCCCCATACTTACAATAAGAAAAAGAAAGAGAAGAAAGAAAGAAAGAAGAAAGAAAGAAAGAAAGAAAGAAAGAAAGAAAGAAAGAAAGAAAGAAAGAAAGAAGAAAGAAGAAAGAAAGAAAGAAGAAAGAAAGAAAGAAGAAAGAAAGAAAGAAAGAAAGAAAGAAAGAAAGAAAGAAAGAAAGAAAGAAAGAAAGAAAGAAGAAAAGGGAGGAAAGGCAGGGTAATCATTTCCATTAAAAAAAAGTCAAAAAAAAAAAAAAAAGTCAATGGAGGGTACCTGCGTGGCTCACTTGGGTTAAGCATCTGTGGTCAGCTCAGGTCATGATCCTGAAGTCCTGGGATCAAACCCCACGTCAAAGGGCTCCCTGCTCGGTGGGGAGTTTGCTTCTACTTCTCCTCTGCCTCTCCCCAGGGTTGTGCTCTTTCTCTCATTATCTTTCAAATGAATAAATAAAAATCTTTTCTTAAAAAAAGTCATTTTGGAAGGAGATACACTGTGGATATCATAGACCTAGTGGCTTTCTGGGCAGTTCTGATGTGGAAAAACAAAGGCAGAAGGAAATGTAGGTAAAATTAAATGTCCTTATAACCTGCAGCCCATTGTCAATTACTTGAGGCAGACAAAGTATAAAGTTCCTCCAGGAAGCTCCTAACCATCCTGAGATTAATGCCTTGATAGAGGGAAAAGCAACCTTAGTTTAATAATAGCAAGGCCTCCCACACCCTGAGTCTTCTTTAGCATATGAAAATCCCTTATCTATACTTTCCCCAACCTCAAAGTATACATTCATTTGCTCCTCACAATCCTGGAGCAGCGGGGAGCAGCAGGGAGCAGCAGGGAGCAGCAGGGAGCAGCAGGGAGCAGCAGTAGCAGCAGCAGCAGCAGCTCTTTCTGCCCAAGGATCTGGTCCCCTTGCTTTAATAAAACCACTATGCACCTAAGATGTCTCAAGAATCCTTTCTTGGCCGTTGGCTCTGGACCCCACGGAACCTCATTTATATTCCAAAATACATCAGTTCTAGCTTAAGTCAGCTTGCATGTCCACCAGCCACCACACTACTAAATCAATTCAGCAGCATACTATTGATGTTTCAGAAATTATGTGAATGCGTTATTCTTGTCAACTATGGAGCTCAAAAAAAAAAAAGGATTGCAGAAGTGTCTAGCAGATCAGAAATAACTCACACTCTGAATGAGAGCCTCTATATACCCAGACTGACCAGCATTTGAGAGACTGCCATAATGTCCATTCATAGAACTATGTTTATCAAATGGGGTAGTAGTCAAAGGATTCAGCTCTTTGGCCTCATATTTCCTTTCCAGGAAAATAATCATCCCTTTTTGAAAAGATAGCCTTCCACTCCAATTCCTTTACCTATTTTTAATATCTATGAAAAGAAAGATAAATTCAACATCTGAACAATTTTCACATCCTTTTAAATGATAGTTTATCAAAATAGATCATTTCAAGCCAAGTCAAAATATGTATTGTAAAGTTAGGAGTGCCAAAAAATGTGACTTGTTCAATGCACAAGTAGAACTTTACTTTGTTATATCTTTTTCCAGCCTTATCTATGCTACCTTGTTAATTAATGTTTTCTCTGGTAATTTCTATGGGAGCTATTTAATGAACTGCCTTGCCGTTTTAATTTAAAATCCTTAAATTTTGTGACTGCCTTAAAATAATATAGTTGAGGGAGTGTTTTCCACCTATAAAAGTATATTAATGGAAATATTTTTAAATGAGATGCCAAAGCTCTTCAAAGTGGTTTTTTGTTTTTGGTTTTTTGGGTTTTTTTTTTTTTACAAATAATTGAAACTGTATCAGTATTTTCTGACTATTAAGTGTCATCTGGGCAAAATTGCAATTTTAGTAGCAGGACCCAAACCTTGGGTGTGAATGATTATAAGACAGTACAACACATATCTGGGGAAGATTTGGTACTAAACAATAAAGTGTTGATCGAGTAATGGATGCATACAATTTCCTGCACCAGAAAGCTCCAGGAACTTAATTCATAGGGAAGAAAGAGATTTCTCTTCTCATTGACAGGTTAGTTGATAAGAGATAGTGAGGGGGAAAATTGGCCTTTGTCTTAGCTGTGTCTCAATACAGGAAATGAATGGATAGTGTCATGACACATTTCTTCTTTGGGGATATTTTCACAGTTGAGAGAGATTCTAGTGAAGTTGATACCCACAGCAATCATGAAACTACACAAACTTGCTACCTTGCTACAAAAGTTTGTTTAATTCAAAGTCTAGTCTTAATCTTATTACAAATATTACCTAGAATATGTCAATGAGATAAATAATTATGATTTTGGTAAATTACAGTTCCTGTGGGGTTTCTCGATATTTAAATTACACATTTATTTATCCATTCATTTATCTGATAACCGGCACATCTCTATTTCATACTGTGCTGACAAATGTATTCTATATGATCATTTAGTACTAGTCTTGGAGACATAAAATATGGTACTCTCATTTCCTTGGATATAGCTTGATGATAAAACCATGGATTGGCCGAATATCAGCTAACTACACTATACCAGTTATACTGATGAGATAATTCTTTGTCTTAGATAACAATCTTGTTGACAGATATCATGTAAGCTCAGAGTAAGTGTTTAGCTAATGAAAATCTTCATGGAATATAAACATACCTAATTCAGCTTTACTTCTATAACTACTGCAATATAGCCCCTATCTGTCAAAGCCCATCAGTTCCAGGAAAAGTCACCAGGGAAAGCGAAAACCCACAGCATGAGGGTTTTTAATTAACATAAGCCCCCTGCACCCCCCAAAAATCATGCTGTTTGAAAATCTAAATGACTAGGAGGTACCTAGACTGACTTTTAAACTTTTATTTAATAATTTGATCCATATTAGGTCTCTCTAAAATTTGAAACATCAAAACGTTATATATCCATGAATAATTTAAATACTAATTTATTTTATTTTGGAAGGCAATTCTAGGGCAGGAAATTATAACGAGTGAAGTTTCAGCAACCATAAGAGTCTCTGATGAGATAAATCTTTTATGTTCTTTCCATAGGGTAATTTATTAATGGATAAACTCATAATGTTTATTACACTGAAGATTATTTCTACGGAGTCAAAGAGAACAATAATATCGGTGTTTGTGATGGAATAAATTGTGATTTTCAAGCAATATATTGAATTTTTGAAACCTAAAGTATCTCCTTTTACACAGAGCAACCAAGCAGTTGAGTAAATATCAACAGTCCAAGGGGGCATACATGGGTGTTTCAGTGCCATGCTGCACTATGAGATGCAAAGGAATGAAAATATTTTGAAAGCAAGAACAATATTTTTAAGGCTTTATGCATAGGATCCTGCACACAGAAGTGATTGATTTTTACATTTACTAAATTTATGTCCATGAAATGAATTAATTCAAGGAAGAAAGTGCTCCTTTTCTAGCCTCGAGTACTTTTATAAACAAGTTGATGAGAACAAATATGAGTTCTTTTTTTTTTTTTTTTAGGATTTTATTTATTTATGAGAGAGACAGTGATAGAGACAGAGACACAGGCAGAGGGGGAAGCAGGCTCCCTGTGGGGAGTCCTATGTGGGACTCAATCCCACGACCCCAGGATCACTACCTGAGCCAAAGGCTGACGCTCAACTGTAGAGCCACCAGGCATCCCACAAATATGAGTGCTCAACATGTATGCCCATTAATGGGTCAAGAGGAATCACAGAGACCCAATTTCCTACTGCTTATCAGAAGAGCTGAAGCACTTTTTGTTTTTTTCATTACAAGCATTTAAAGCTTAATGATTTAAAGTCAGATACTTAAGAGTGAAAGTCACATCTCCAGTGCATGTTCATACTTGTTTAGTGGTTTTTAAATCTGTGCTTGTAAACAAAATTATTCTTAGTCCTTTGACAACTGCTATTTGTCCTGTAGGAAAATTACTCCCTAAGGAGATGCAAATTGTTTGGTGGTACTTGATGGCTTTGTAGTAATTACCAAGCTATCAGATAGCTCAGAATTAAGATAAGGCTTGGCATCAAAATTCCATATGGTTGATTCTAAAATAAGATGCTTAGGCAGGCAGAATACTAAATGACATGCATTGAATAAGTAAAATTCTGGGTCAAGTTCATCTCAAACCTGGGGCTATCACGAATTCTATCTAGGATCAAATAAAGGTCATTTGACTGCCTCAACATTTAAGAAATGTTTGAAAAAGCTGTAATTTTAAGGAAGTGTGGGTCATTAACATTAATGGATGTCCAATTACTATTACTATAATTAATCTGTAAAAATACCAATCATAGTTTATTATGGCAGAAGATGAAAGGATGGAGCATAAAATAAACATTTTTCTAATGAATGATGGAAACTATAGTTCTAAACCAGCTTTTCTCTTGACACACTCTCTTCATGTGCAGAGATCAATTCACAGGTACTCTACTCCCATTTTTATGGGGAATGTTCCTAATCCTACCTTTCTAGACTGGAGTCCTTACTTGACATTAATTTTTCATTCTTTGAGAAACTATTTACTGAGTTCATGTCTGGACATGTCCTAGCTGCTTGGGTTGTATCAACAACCAAAAGGAAAAAAAGTCCTGTTTAAAAAAATTTTTTTTTCAAATAATTTTAGAATTAAAGGGAAGTTAGAAAGTTAGTAAAATGAATTCTCTTGTATATTTTTAAACTGTATTATCAAAATGTTGATACTTATTACATGTGTATTATCATTCGACCTGGAGGTTTTATCATATCTAGGTTCAATATTGTTGGCAAGACTATTTCATGGATGGTATTGTGTCCCTACATCTGGAGGCAAAACTACATCATAGTAGTATTATGCTCTTCCATAGTCTGGTTGTCAGCCTTTCTATGATCTTAATGTCTATGAAATTCAAACAATTCATTAGTGATTGCACAGTGGATAGTCTATCCTTCTTCATTCATTAGCTATAATAATTCTGTAAAGAGAAACTTATACTCTGACCCCTTACCATTTTGTCACCCAGTGATGTCCAACCAGTTGTTCCTATATTCTTTGTTTCATGCTATGAAAAGATGTTCCAGATTCATCTTGCATATTTCCCATCCCAAACTTGGAATCATCCATTTCTCCAGAAGTCCTAGTTTCTTTAGTGAGAGATATTTCAGGAATAATATTTGTGTGCTTGGTATACTCACTGCTATAGGTTGAATAGTACTCCTGTTCCTGATACTGTGATGGTCATAAAAAAAAAAGTATTCAACATGATCCTGCCATCTAGGCATTTGCAGTATACATGGGAGAAAGGAACATATAATAATAATAATAATAATAATACTTGAGTTCCTACCATTCATTAAACCTTCAGCTAAGTTCTTAATATACAGTATTTCACTCTAGTTTACCCTATCTTACAGTGTAGTGATGGACCAGAGATGCAAAGTTTAAGAAACTTTTCCAAGGTCACACACCAAAGGGTACAAGTGAAATTCTGGTCCAGTTCTATCTGACTCCAAAGTCAGATACTGTGTTGTTTTATCTACTAGATAGGATATGATTAAAGGCCAAGTTATATCTGATAGGTTTTATTTGTGCTCTAGGGTTTAGGGAATAAAGATCATTATAGACAGAGTTTTCAGCAAAAACTTGTAAAGCCATCAATTGTTGTTTTCTCATTTGACAGCCTTTGGTGACTAGTGTGAACAGGTTTGGAGCAGTGCCTTGGCTGAACATGTAGCTCTGACCATGGATATATGACAGATGCTTGCCTGAAGCAGTGCATGAGCTGTGTTTATTAGTCAGAGTTCTGTAGGTGACAAACTTACATTTTGGCCAGCTCTCTTGCTGAATATAATTCTGATTCTGTGTCTCTAAGAGGCCCATATGTAGGCATATAGAGAAGTCTTAGATTTTTGGTCACACCGGTGATAGGGGTAGTGGAAGGAGAAGGAAGAGAAGAGCAATTGAGATCAGGGTACCCAATAGAGTGGTTACAAAATGTAGTTCTTCTCAAGAACATATGGCTATGGCCCAGTGATATATGGCCATCCTGGCATTATTTGCCAGCAGGCTCAAACCCTCCATATGCTGGGTCTCCCCACATGGCCATTAAATATTTCTCACTGGTGCCAAATGTCTTGACTTAACTATTTTTCCCTTAAATGTCAGGTGCTTCTTCTACCACTTACAATAGCTGAGATATACTTATTTTTATTGTCCAAGACTTAAAATGTGTATACCAATGTGATACAGGAAGACTGTCAAACCACATTGATCTTTAGATTTCTTTTGCTTAACTTCATAAAACAAGGTCTGGCATTTCATCTTTCTTTCTTTCCTTTTTTCTTTTCTTTTTTTTTTTTTAACTTGGAACATGATCTTTCAGAGCTTGGACAGAGAAGTTGAAGTGAAGTACCCCTCCACTTTTATTTATTTATTTTTTTTTATTTTTTTTTTAAATTTTTTATTTATTTATGATAGGCACACACAGAGAGAGAGAGAGAGAGGCAGAGACAGAGGCAGAGGGAGAAGCAGGCTCCAAGCACCAGGAGCCCGATGTGGGATTCGATCCCGGGTCTCCAGGATCCCGCCCTGGGCCAAAGGCAGGCGCTAAACCGCTGCACCACCCAGGGATCCCTCCACTTTTATTTAGAGGTTAATTTTCTTGCCCACCTAGGATGATCCTTGAGAATTGGGATAAGTAAGTGTCCTTTATTTGATTAAAATTCTTGATCCTAGGAGTGATATCAGCAGGTAGAAGAAGTCTAAACCTCAGCCCTTGATTTATTGATTTAACACACAGAAACATTGATTTAACATGATATTTGGACCAAAATATCTTTATGAAAAGCCCAGAATCTAGTTAAAAAGTCATAGTATTCCAGATCCACACAAACAGAAAAACAATTGCATTAAAATGTGTAAGAAGAACAATTTCACTTTAAGAGCATTGGTTTCTTCTCCAGTCTAGCTCAGCTCAATACAAAAGGAGTTTTTGGGGACACATTATTTCTTTTCCTGGGAAAAGAAAGAATGGGGCATGCTTCCAATGACCCTACTTTTCAGTATGCTGCCCAAGGAGTGAGTTTGTTCTTATCACACCTCTGGCACTGATGGAACTCTTATAGTTTGATAGAGGCAGTTAACTACAATAATAAAGAAGTGGATGATCTGCTGCATCCAGCATGGTTTGGTAAGATTAAGAGAAGGTGCAGAATTCAATTATTCTCCACAGGAAGGAAAGAAAGGAAAGGAAAGGAAAGGAAAGGAAAGGAAAGGAAAGGAAAGGAAAGGAAAGGAAAGGAAAGGAAAGGAAAGGAAAGGAAAGGAAATACCTCCAATGTCCCAACCCATAGTACAATAGTCAGACACCAGAAGGAGGCAAGAGGTTATAGAATCCTGAAAAAGAGGAAACCAGTAAATCCACTCTAGTTAGGAATCTACATGCACAAGTCTAGAAAAGACACAATCATAGAAAAAGATTAAAATGCTCCCAAAATCCCTAGCCAGGCTGATTGATGAGGTCTTTCCCAGTTGAAGCCAGTCTCATAGAGATTGGTAGAAGTGGTAGTTTCTTCAAATGCACAGACACTAATTCAGAGCTATAAGGAACATGAAGAATCATGAAAATATAACACAATGGAGCACAACAAATCTCCAACAATCAACTCTAAGGAAATGAACATTTGTCAATTTCCTGACAAAGAATTCAAAATGATTATCTTAACGAAGCTAAGTGAGTTACAAAGAACACAGATAGACAACAAATTGAAATCAGGAAAACGACATAGGAGCAAAATGAGAATCTCAAGAGAGAAATTATAAAAAAGAACCAAATAGAAATTCTGGAATGAAAGAACATAATGACTGGATTGAGGGTTTCAACAGCAGATATGATGAAACAGAAGAATTAACAAACTGGAAGACAGGGCATTTGAAATCATCCAGTCAGAGGAGCAAAAAGAAAAGAGAATGAAAAAGAATGAAGAAAGCCTAAGAGATTAATGGAACATCATCAAGTAAATTATCATATGTATAATGAGAATCATAGAGAAGAAGTGGGGTACAGAAAGCTTAATTAAGATAATAGCTGAAAACTTCCAAATATGGAGAGGGAAATAGTCATTCAGATTTTTGAAAACCAAAGGATTCCAAATAGAATCTATGGAGACAAGTTATAATCCAATTTTCAAAAGCCCAGGACTAAAAGGATCTTGAAATCATTAAGAAAAAAAGTGACTTGTTCCATACAAGGAGACGCCATATTATCATCAGCTCATTTCTTAGCAAAAACCTTGCAGGGGAGATCCCTGGGTGGTTCAACAGTTTAGCAGCTGCCTTTGGCCCAGGACACGATCTTGGAGTCCTGGGATCAAGTCCCGTGTTGGGCTCCCAGCATGGAGCCTGCTTCTCCCTCCTCCTGTGTCTCTGCCTCTCTCTCTCTCTCTCTCTCTCTCTCTCTCTCTCATAAATAAATTTTTAAAAAATTAAAAAAAGAAAACCTTGCAGGGCAGAAGGGAGTGGGGTTATATGATAAAAGTGCTATAAGAAAAAAAAAACCCTGCCAATCAAGAATACTATACTTAGCAAAACTGGCTTCAAAAGTGAAGGAAACATATTTTCTCAGACTACTTACACCACAAAAAAGCTGAGGAAGATCATCATCCCCAGACCTGCTTTACAAGAAATGTAAAAAAGAAATTCTTCAAACTGAAGTGAAAGGAAGCTAGACAGCAACATGAAAACATATGAAAATATAAAACTCACTGGTAAATTTAAGTACTTAGACAAGTACAGAATTTTTAACACTATAATGATGGTGTGTAAATCACTTTTAATTCTAGTAAAAAAGTTAAAGGACAAAAATATTAAGAATAACTATGAATATAACTATTTATTAATGGATACATGGTATAAAAAGAAGTGAATTGTGACATCAATAGCAAAGTGTTAAAAAGGTAAAAGTGTAGAGGTTTTGTATATGATTCAAGTTAATGTATTATCAGGTTAAAATAAAAAATTATAACTATAAAAAGTTTTCAATAAGCCTCATAGTAACAACGAAGAAAATACTTGTAGAAGACACTCAAGAGAAAAAGAGAATGGAATCAAAGACATTATTACAAGAAAATTAACAAATCGTGAGGAAGATAGCAAAGAGTAAAACAAAGACAAAAAATTATAAGGCAAAAAGAAAACAATTAACAAAATGGCAATAATAAGTCCTTACCTATCAACAATTACTTTAAATATAAACAGATTAAACTAGAGATACCTGGGTGGCTTAGCAGTTGAGCGTCTGCCTTTGTTTGGCTCAGGGAGTGATCCTGGAGTCCTGGGATCGAGTCCCACATGGGGCTTCCTGCATGGAGGCTGCTTCTCCCTCTGCCTATGTCTCTGCCTCTCTCTGTGTCTCTCATGAATAAATAAATAAAATCTTTAAAAATATATAAAAAAACAGATTAAACTAAATTAAAGAATACAAAACAAATGAAGCTGACAACATAGTAATAGGACAGTTGTATATATAAAACAATATTAAAAGGACAGTTTAAAATGAAAATTGCTACATTAAAAATAACTCAGGTAAACAGCCTAACTTCACACCACAAGGAACTAAAAAAAAAAAAAAATAAGCCCAACATTTGTAGAAAGAAGAAAATTATAAAGATTAAGGAGGAAATAAATGCAATACAGAATAGAAAAATTAACGAAAGCAAGAGTTGGTTGTTTGAAAAGATAAGCAAGTCTATGGCCCTACCACCATAGTATGAATTTTGTCTGAAAAGATAAGCAAAATGGACAAACCTTTAGCTTAAATAACTAAGAAGAAAAAAAGAGAACACTCAACTAAATAAATCTAGAAACAAAAGAAGAGACATTACAACTGATGCCACAAAAATATAAAGGATCATAAGAGACTATTATGAACAATTACATGCCAGATTTGAAAAACCTAAGAGAAATGGATAAATTCATAGAAACACACAAACCTACCAAGACCAAATCATGAAGAAATAGAAAATCTGAACAAACCAGTAATGAATAAGGAGATTGAATTTCAAACCAGGTGACTTAATTGATGAGCTCTATCAAGTGTTTAAAAAAGAATTAACATGAATCCCTTCTAAATTCTTGCAAAAATATTGAAGAAGAGGAAGGCTTCCATATTAATTCTATAAAGCCAGAATAAAGGCTTTATTTAGGCTTCTACTAAGCCAAGAAAACTACATGAAAAAGAAAACTACAAAACTATATCCCAAATATATAGTAATGCAAAAGTTCTCAACACATACTAAAACCAAATTCAACAGCACATTAAAAAGATCCTGGAGGGGCACTTGGATCTCTCTGTAAGTTAAGCATCCAACTTTTTATTTCTGCTTAGGTCATGATCTCAGGGTCGGGGATCAAGCCCTATGTTAGGCTCTGAGCTGGGCATGGAGCCTGCTTACAATTTTGTTTCTCTTCCTCTGCCCCCTTCCCATGCACATGTGCTCTCTCTCTAAAATACAAACAAACAAAAAGATCCTGTAGTACGACTAAGTGGAATTTACTCCTCGTATGTAAGGATGGTTCAACATACACAAATCAATTAATGCAATATACTACATTAACAGAATGAAGGATAAAAAGATCACATGCATTTTACAAAATTTAACAAACTTCTATGGTAAAAACCCTCAACAAACTAGATATAGAGGAATATACTTCAACATAATAAAAGTCCTACATAAAAAGCAAACAGCTTACATCACATTCAATGGTGAAAACTGAAAGCTTTTCCTCTAATGATCTTAGACATTGGACATGGACATGGACAATGCAAGGATGCCCATTCTTTCCACTTACATTTAATATAGAACTAGAAATCCTAGCCAGAGAATTATTCAAGCAAAGAAATCAAAAGCATCAAAATTGGAAAAGAAGAATTAAAATAATCTCTGTTTTCAAGTAAAGTGATCATATATGTTGAAAAGCCTCAAGACTCAACTAAAAACCTTGGAACTAACTATTCAGTGAAATTGCAGTATACAAAATCAACATACAAAAACTAATTTGTTTCCTACACTCTAACAATTAAACTATCTGAAAAGGAAATTAAGAAAACAATCCCATTTACAATAGCTTCAAAAAGAATAAAATTCTTAGGAAAAAATTAATCAACATTGTAAAAGGCTTTTACACTGAAAACTACACAACAGTAACGAAAAAAATGTAAAAGATACAACTAAATGGAAAAACATTTCATGTTCACAAAATGGAAGAGTTAACATTGTTAAAATGTCCATACTACTCATTGTGATCTATAGATTTAGTGTAATCCTATCAAAATCCCAGTGGCATTTTTTTTCCACAGAAATAGAAAAAAATATATATATATATCCTGCAATTCAAATGAAATCACAAATATTCCAAATAGCCAAAGGAATCTTGAGCCAAGAAGAACAAAACTGGAGGCGTCACCCTTCCTGATTTCAAAATATACTACAAAGATACAGTATTAAATCACTATGGTACTGCTATAAAAACAGACATATAGAATGATGGAAAAGAGTAGAATCTAGAAATAAACCCACACATGTATGGTCGACTGATCTTTGATAAGGGTGCCAAGAATAAACAATAGGAAAATGATGGTGTCTTCAACAAACTATGTTGGGAAACATATCCACCTACAAAAAGAAGAAGAAGAAGAAGAAAGAAGAAAGAAGAAAGAAGAAGAAGAAGAAGAAGAAGAAGAAGAAGAAGAAAAGAAAAAAGAAAGAAAGAAGAAAGTGAAAGAAAGAAGAAAGAAAGAAAGAAAGAAAGAAAGAAAGAAAGAAAGAAAGAAAGAAAGAAAGAAACTGCACCCATACAAAAATCATCTCGAAGTGGATTAAAGATTTAAATATAATACCTGAATCTTTTAAACTCCTGGAAGAAAACTTGGAGGGAAAACTTCAGGACACTGATCTAGGTAATGATTTTTTTTTTTAAAGATTTTACTTATTTATTTGGGGGAGAGAGAGAGCGAGAGCGAGAGAGAGAGAGAGAGAGAGAGAGAGAGAAGGAGGGAAAGAAGGAGGGGTCGGGGCGGAGGGAGGAGCTGACTTCCCGCTGAGCAGGGAGCCTGATGTGTGGCTCTATCCCAGGATCCTAGGATTATGACCTGAGCCATGCAGGCGCCCCTAAGCAATGAATGATTTCTTGAATATGACACCCAATGCACAACGCACAAATAACAAATGCAAAAACAGACAAGTGGAACTGCATCAAATTGGAAAGCTTCAAACTAAAAAGCGCAGCAAAGGAAACAATCAACAGTAAAAAAGGTAACCAATGGAATGGGAGAAAATATTTGCAAACCACTTGTCTAAGTGGTTAATATCCAAAATATATAAAGAACTTCAACTCAATAGCAAAAAAACCCCAAACAACTTGATTTAAAGATGCACAAGTTCTTGAGTAGATAATTCTCCAAAGAAGACATACAAATGGACGATAGGTATATTAAAAGATGTTCAACATCATTAACCATGTGGGAAATGCAAATTGAAATCACCATGAAGTATAACCTCATACCTGTTATTAATTTATTATGAAAACAAAACAACAAAAAGATATTAAGTGCTAGGGAGGTTGTGGAGAAATTGGAACTCTTGTACAGTATTGGTGGGAACATAAAATCATGCGCCTGCTATGTTAAATATTATGGCACATCCTCAAAAATTAAAAATAAAACTACCCTTTGATCTCATCCCATTTCTAGTTATATATCTAAAAGAATTGAAATCATGATCTCTCAGAAATATTTGTACTCTCACATTTGCTGCAGCATTATACACAATAGCCAAGATAGAGAAACAGACTAAATGTCCACCAACAGATGATGGATAAATAAAATGTGATATATACATACACGTACATACATACATAATAATTATTATTCAGCCTTAAGAAAGCGGGGAATCCTGTCATTTGTGACAATGCTTATATATTGTGAAAGTATGATGCTAATTGAAATTAGCCAGTCACAGAAGGACAAATATTACATAATACCACTTATATGTGATATCTAAGATATTCCAACTCAATAGAAACAGAGACTGGAATGGTGACTGTCAGGAAAAGGAAAATGGGGAGTTGCTTTTTAATGACTCTAAAGTTTTAATTATACAAGTTGTGTATGTTCTGGAGATCTGCTGTACAACACTGTACCTATAGTTAACAATACTGTATTATACACTTAAAATTTTGTTCAGAGTATAGATCTTATGTTAAGTGCTCTTACCACAATTCAAAAAAGAAAAAAAGAAAAAGAAAAGAAAGAAAGAAGGAAAAATAAAAGAAAAAAAGAAGAAAAGAAAAGAAATTCTTAATTCTGGTATCCTAGGGCATGGGTGTTAGTCTTAAATTCCTTAAGTTTCTTTTCCCAAGAGGCCTTGGGGGTGGTTATGCAGAGGGAACCCCGGCAGAGTTGTCTAGGTGAAATGCCAATGATGTCTGCTTCCCCATTTCAGAATAGCAGCTTTGTTTCCCAACCCTACTTTAGGTAATAAACCAGGATCAAGGTTCTCCTGGTCATTCTCCCTGCTTTGAAGGTAAGCAATCATATTTGCAGCTCTGTGCATCCCCCTCTGATGATGTGCCTCTGATCTCCCACCTGTGAAACAGAAATAATAATATCTCTCTATTAAGCTGTGTATGTAAGAATACCAGAGCCTCTGTTCTCGGAGTGAGGCATGTCTCCACAGGCTTAACTGTTAGTAGATTGGCAGGGCACACAGACCCTGAACTCAACTCAACTTAATAAATGGAGTCATTGACCATGTCCCTTGTCTGAGAAGATATATATATCTTCTTGTTATATATCTTGTTAAGATATATATATCTTCTTGTTAAATCCTTGAATAAAAGGATTCATTATATATATATATATATATATATATATATATATATATATATATTACCTGAATTATAGGTATTCACACATACACATGTGTGTGTGTGTGTGTGTGTGTATTCTGGGCAAAGAAAATCAAATCTGTCTGGTGCGAGGGATGTGTAAAATGTGCCTGATAGCATCTCAGTAGGAAGAACGTTACTCATTACTCATTGTGACAAACCATCTTCTCACTGGGAGGTGATAATGTAGCTGTTATTACTTTTTATAATTTGGCCAAGAGATTTTTATTCAAGGATTTAACAAATTCAAAATAATGGAGCATACTAATAGACTGAATTGTACATGCAGTCAATACAATCTTACTCAGAGAACTTGCATTATGTTTTTTGACATTAGGTGATATATTGAAGTAATGAAATTTTTAGTCCTTGATTTTCAATTTCAAAATATCGTTATTTTGCATTTGTGAGATTCTGTACTCACTTAGCAGAATCTCAGAATTATAAAAGAATTTTATGAATGCTAAACCCTTGCTGGTACAATTTAAATTCAAATAAAAATACATGGGATCATTTTTATTTAACAAACTGGCCATAACCAAAAGTTTCGTTTTCTATTTTTCTCCAATATTTACTGTTCTAACCTTGCACAAACCCAGAAATGAGAAGAGATGTACATTTAAACTTTAACCTCCGTTATAACAGGCAGTAAGGCTGTGAAAAACCTCTTTTGTGTATGTGTAGTAGGGAGGGGAAGGGTATTTATAGGTTTGTTGAAAATACATACTAAAAAAGAAAAATGGAAATCATACACAAAACCAGAATAATAATGTGAGCATTTGTTTAGTCAGGAACTTTAAATTTAGCACCATCACTAATAAATACTTAACTAACACACAGACACATGCACCTTTTAAATGTTTTTATTTTGGTTTAAATTGAAACCAAAATGTTAAGTACTTTAAAATGGAAACAATTCTCCCTTAAAAAGCTTTACATCTTCTCAGTAGAAAATGCTGTTTTCTCTGTGAACACATTTAACTCTTCAAAGCATTTTCAATCTATGCAATTTTATTTTATTTCTACCACCCTCCGTCAAATAAGTGAAACAATATTATCAGCCACAATTGGCCCTTCATGTGACTGAGGCAGGTAAAGAGAGAGAGGAGGGAGTAAACACATTTATTGAGGCACTGGAGTTTTTATAGCTACATATTGAAATGACATTTAATCTTCAAAACTAGCCTGTAAAGTACATATCATTTTTCTAGTTTTCAGCTAGGGAATCCCAAGCCCAGAAATCTTAAATGATTTGCTCAATATCACACAGCCAGCGGATGCTCCAACCAAGATTTAAAACCCAGGTCAGGCTAATTGTAAAATCTACTATTCCAAGCTGTCTATATTGAATGTTGAATTACAGATTACCAAAAGGGTCCAATTGCCTAGTTGAAAAGACTTAAAAGAATTCAGGCTTCCTGAATCTTAGTGCCATGCAGAGGTCGGAAAAATAAAAATGTTTAGGCAAAGATGATATGTCTCAGACTTACACTATAATAACTGTCAAGTACAAAAGAAACTTAGTTGTGATTGTGAAAGTTTATGGAGCTTCGAGGGGTTTCATGTTTGAGTCCTAAAGAATGAGTGAGCGAGACTGGTCAAAAGTTATGGGAGAACTATTACAACTTCAGTTCCCCTTATTTCTACAACAAAGTTTCACAAATTTTGGTGTACATCAGAATTGTCTAGGGAGCTTGCTAAAAATACAGATGCTGCAAAACAGCTTGTAGAAATTCAGTCTCAAGTAGCATTTCCTGAATGGTCATCTGAAGAGCCAGAATATGATGTGGGAAGAGAGGGTTCCATGAACAAGTAACTGAGGGAAATGGTGATTTGTGCAAATCCCACAAGTTGACTTTAAACCCAAAGGAGCTTAAAATTTGTGCAATCACAGGACAGAAAGGAGATGGGACCACCACAGCAGGGAAGGATCCCAGAGGCTTTAACATCTTAGAGCTGTGGAGAGAAGGAAAACCTGTGACCGACAAGCTAAAACAAGATCCGAAGCCAATAGAAACTGAATTGTGCATCAGACTGAAAGCCAGAGGCAGAAATGAAGGCTGTTTTGAGTGATGGAGAGAAGGGAGGAGGTAACCACAAGGCATAGGAAGCTGAATACTTCGGGCTCTTAATCCAGAAAATGGATTTCATGTGCTTTGAATGTGTGGGCATGCTGCATCTAGCGAGTGTAGTAGACAGTCGGTAGGGTCACCTGTGTTTTACTCTTCAGACACTCCACAGATTTCTTCAAGGTCTGGCTCAATGTTCTTTCTTGGGAAGCTTTCCCTGAATATCCTGACTGCCCTTCCCCAGGCATCCTCTCTCTTTTTTGAACTGTCTTTACTCTCAACTTTTCCAATTTTTTCTATCTTATTTGATTAGACATTGTCTGTTATTGGATAAAAGTATTCTATGTATCATTTTTTTTTTGGCAGATATACTCTAAGTTTTTTGTGGGTAGAAATCATATCCTTTATTCAGTTGTCAAGTGCCATGTTATAAATCACCTCAAAATTTAGTGACTTAAAGCACCAACTATGTTGTTTCACATGGTTCTGTGGATTGACTGGGTATTGTGTTTTTAGCTTTTGTTTGTTTATTTTCTCTTGGAGATGTGGGATTTATCACAGGACCAAAATGTCCACACTAATCTATCTGTCAGTTTCATTTTCAGACAAGGATCCTAAGAGGGTTGAGGAAAACTTCTTCCTCCCTTACAGGAAGGAGTATTGAGCCTGAGGGAAGGGAGATTGACTTTGATTCTGGTTGGGGTCCATGTTTTCATTTTATAGCTCTCCCGGGGTGCCAAGCAGTTTCCTAGGGGGATCTTTGTTCTCTTCCATGGAGGCCTTCTTACATTATGGCAGCTAGATTCTAGAAGTTCCAAGAAGCCAAAGCTGAAGTTGGAGATCTCCTGCAGATCATCCATGGAAGTTATGCAGAATCATTTTTGCCACATTTTATTTATCAGAGTCACAGGATCAGCCCAGAATCAAGGGGAGAGGAAATATACTCTTTCTCTTGAGAAGTTAGAAAGGTCACAGGCAGAGGAGACTGTGGAACGGGGGAGGCTCAGACCCCATGTCAATCATTCAGATGAAAGCGTATCAAAGGGTATAGTGGTTAAAGACATGGCCTTTGGAGTCAGTCAGGTGTTCAAATCTCCACCACTGCCAGATAGCTGAATTTATTTAGTGTCTCTGAGCTTGATGTAGACAATATTGGGGCTCATAACTGACAGTCAAAAAGAATTCTTGAGACATCTTTGGTGCAAAAAAGGTGGTTTTAATAAAGTACAGGGACAGGACAGAGCTGTACTGGGGGTGTGACTGGTGACTGATTATATACTTTCAATTTGGGAGGGGGTTGGGGACAGAGTAAATCTCTAAGGAATTTTGGAAGCAAGGTTTCCAGGACCTTTAGGGGGCTAGCTGTTGTTAGCTGAAAGTCATTTATTACTGCCTAATAAAACCCTAGTCATGAGACCCTTCGGATTTGCATCAGTGGGCCATATGCTTGGGGGATAATTGCTAACATGTATCTTGCAGGGTAGAGATAAAGGAAGTTTCCAAAGGAATTTTTATATGTTAAAGTAGACTTACAGGATCCTGGAGGTCAGGCTAAGGCTGTCTTTTGCCCTTAACAAAGTGTCAACATCAAGGCAGCTGAGCTCCCAAAAGAAGGTCACTACCCGTTTCAAGGACTTGTCAGTGGGCTATAGGCAGTAAGGAAATTCAATTTTTCTTCTTATGCTTTCATTTCCTACATCAAGCTTAAGTTTTCTCATCTGTAAAATGAAGCTTGTTGTGAGGGTTTAATATGACAAGCACAGTGCTTGACACATACTCCACGTTTAACATGTGGTGGCTACTCTCATAGTGGAGTCATAGAGGATCCTCCTACAGGAAAGATAAAAGCTTCTACTGCAAAAAAACTTTAATCATTACAGACACATTATTCATTCCTTTGGCTAATAGGTTTGATGGTACTTAGAAGTCAAATTGGCTTGACTATTTACTTAAGGGTATGTTCATTCTTGGGTCTGAGAAGTGTTCCCATTTTTTTTAAGACTTTATTTATTTATTCATGAGAGACACAGAGAGAGGCAGAAACACAGGTAGAGAGAGAAGCAGGCTCTCTGTGTGGAGCCTGTGGTGGGACTTGATTCCAGCACCCTGGGATCACCACCTAAGTCAAAGGCAGACACTAAATCACTGAACCACCCAGGCGTCCCTTTTTCTTTTTTTTATCTTTTCTTTTTCTTTCTTTTTTTTTTAGTGTACTCATTTTGAAAATACAAAAAAACCCCGGTGGCTTGACCAACGGTCAATTCTAACAGAAGGGGAGAGAACATAAAGATGCTAAGCATCCTTCTCAGAAGTCGGGGCACCAGTGAAGGGAGAAATAGAGAGGCTGGGCACTGAAGACACATTAATCTCCCCGAACAATTACAGTGATGAAGAAATAAGCATTGGGTGACCGGTCTGCCATCTAATTTAAAATAGTGCAGCAGAAACGCCCTTAGCAAATGTTAAAGAAATTTGAAATTTTATTGCTTTCTATTTATTTTCAGACATGATGTGGAATGAAAAGAATTGTTGCCAAAATCTGAGAATCTCTGACCTTTAGTTTCTGCCCGAGCACTTCTCACGTAAAGAGAACACACACCCGCTCGGTGAATAGAAACTCTCCTCTAAGCCTAAAATTTCATTCCTACATTCAGTTGAGTAAAAATAATCCTTGTGATGATCATAAAATTAATATAATCTCTCAGGAAATCTGTCATTGTTAAAACTGGAAATGAACCAATGAAGAAAAGGTGAAGAGAGACCCTCCTGGCTAAATTGTCTGAAACCCTCTGCAACAATGGAGAATAATAAAATACAATTAAGACTGAAAGTGACCTAAGGCTTTAAGTATCAGAGTACTTAATGGGACATGAAGACCACATAAAGGTCAGCAGCTCAGAAGTGACCCCCTGGTTATAGCACGTAGGTTAAAAAAGGTTCCAAACCTCTCAAATTGTAGGTAACTTCTCATTTGTAAGATGTAAATTGTTGCTCGATTTGCATTAAAATGAAATAGGATTTTTCTACTACTAGGCTGACAAAGATGACTACAAGATAACAGTTAATATTGGGAAGGGTGTGGGGGGAGACAGCTCACACTTCTGAGAAGTAATTAGCCCAGGATCTTTGAAGTAGCTCAGCAAGTTCACATATACAGCAATTTACCCTTTTTAAAAAATGATCTTGAAGAAAAGACTTAAACTTTGAAAAAAATAAGATACATGCCCCCCAAATTTCATTACAGCAACATAGATCAAAGAGCAAGGATTTTATATTGAAAAGGTGAGGCCACGGCAACTGTAAAATTTTAGAACAGTCTAAATAGCAGTAGGAGAATGGCTTAATTACAGCACACCCCAGGAAGAAAATATGCTGCCACTTAAAACTAGGTTTTAAAAGTAAAGCAGAAAGAAAATTACTCTTTTCATTAAGTACCCTGAAATAAAACATGTGGAAGATGGAGAGGCATGAAGGTAAGTTGGCACAGAGCATGTGGATCCTACTCTAAGAACTTCCAGGTAAGGAGACTTAGTTCCAAAGAGGTGTAGTGGAGACAGTGTGGATCAGAGCCTACCCCACGGGCAATAATGGGGTGCAGGGGCTCTTGAGGTGCTGGTGGGTTTGAGGTGTGGTAAAGAGGGTGGGCTTTGGACAGCAGTGTGACTAAGAGGGGTGCTATAAGCAAAGCCTCTAGCTAGGACTGTTGTCCAGCATCTCCTCCCCAAGGGGACCATGACGTATGAAGTCTCCCTCCAAGCCAGCTATGAACGCTGTAATGAATAGCTATTCCTGTCGGCAAGTCTGCTGGCTAACGCCCACTGAGAGGCATCACACTGAATAGAAATCTGATCATCCCATTTTTGTTTTTCATTCATTAAAAATGGTTTAATGGCATCTTAAGTAAAGGTCAACAGATTTCATAAGAAGACTCTAGGCTTCCTGATGGTGCAGTTTATTCTGTAATATTAGCACTGTTCTCAGAATATCCAATGAGTGTTGAATATTGATCACGAGATGCCAAACATCATTATCATCAACATGTTAAGCTGCTCTTTCCCACTGCCTATTAGGAAACCTTGGATTTAAATAATAGGGTGTTGTCTGCGACCAGTTCTACACATGTGTGTAGAAACACAGTGAAATGAAAATTCATGTACACAGCATTTTTACCACAATGCCTTCAAGACTAATGAACATGTCACCTGGATTTTATGATGAAAAGATGAGGCCACTGCAACATAAACAAACATCTCTCTTCTGAAGGGCATGGGCTGGAAGGCAGCTTTCAATATAACATATACCAATTGCACACATTCCCTGAAAAAAAAACTCTGGAGCATCCCTCAGTTAAATATGCATAAAATAATGGCTTAAAATGTTCATTTTCATATGTTAGCTTACATCCTACAAATAATGATGTTATGAGAGTCAGAGTATATCTTAATATCTAGTAAAGCTCAAGTCCCTTTGGAAGTAAGTATGGGGTAAATTTTAAATGGGAAATGCTATAGTCAAATATTATCTTTGCAGTCTCCATACAGCTCCAAAGTTGTCCTCAGTTTTGCCCCAAACCTCTTTCATGGCTGAACAACGGGTTCGTTCGGTAGTCAACAGCAATTTATTGAGGGCCTGTTATGTACCAGGCACTCAGGAGTTGATGGTGAATAGGATCCACATAGTCCCCAGCTTCCTCTAGATTACTTTCTCATGGAGATAACAGACAAACACAAATAAATGAATAAATAAAACAATTACGAAAGGTCGTATGAGAATGATGATGAAATGATGAGTTTAGGTCTGGTATTAAGTAAGGTATTAAGTACTCAACTAGGATTCTAGAAGTATTTTCTTCTTTGCCAAGTTTCACTGTGAGTATGGAAGGCTCTGATCCTAGAGGCTTTAGTCCCATATGTGGCTGAAGTTTTCACACAACGATTAGATTCATTCAATAGTTGAGTGGTCTAGTCTGAGACAAAGGGACATCTGGAAGATATATGCTGACCTGCAGAACAGGTTGTGGTGTATTGAAAATGACATAGATGTTTGTGATACCCTATGTGACTCTGTCAGGTCTAACAGAAGTTAGAACCACAATGAGGACTGGATCACAATCTTGGGGAGCAGACTGGATTCCTCTTTTAATGCTTATTGTTGAGTCTTACTATTCTATTTGTGCTGCATAATGTCAGAGGGGTCTAGGTTAGTTCTGAGGGTTCTGTCCTCTATCCTCTTAGATGAGGCCATCCCTAGCTGAGTTCAGAAATATGCCAACTCTTTTGCATGTTATTCATGTCCTTGATGCCCTTTCTCTCCCTTCTACAAACCACCTTTTCAAGAAACAGAAGTTGGCCATCTGACATAGTCTCTTTTTTAAAAAAAGATTTATTATTATTATTATTATTATTATTATTATGAAAGAGAAAAAAGAGAGGAGCACAAGTGGGAGGAGGGATAGGGGATAGGGGGACAGGGAGAGAGAGAATCTCAAGCTCAACTCTTTGCTCAGCACAGAGCCAGATATTACGACCCAGAGATCACAACCTGAGTGGAAACCAAGAGTAGGACACTTAATGACTGAGCCACCCACGGGGCCCCAGACATAGTCTTTTTGAAAGAGGGATTCTCGATCTGAAATCCTAGTGTTAACAGTAGGTAGTTACTTAGGTTTTAACAGGATGCCTGGAGGCCAGCAAAGGGGGAGTCACGATCAGCTATCAGGAAAGTTCCAGATCTGTCCTGGCAGCACTCTGAAAACAAAACCACAAGAAGCCAGATGAAACCAGACAGGTCTAAGACAAAAAAAGCTGGAAATATTTACAAAATAAGGAAGAAAATGCGTGAAACCCTGCTCCCAAGAAATCCCCACCCCAAGTGATAAATACTCCACCCCCTTGTTAACAACCTGATCAGTAAAAGGTAGAGACCTCAGCCCCAGGCACAGCCCTCCCATGAGCTCATCAGCTCTCACATCTAGAAATTGTACTCTCACTTTAATAAACTTTCCTTCCTGCACCACTCAAATGGCTGTGTCTGGTCTGTCCTTGAATTCTTTTTTGTGAGGAGACCAAGAGCCTCTGGTGACATCCTGGGCCAGGTAAAGGCCTCAGGGCGCCAGGGTTCTCTCCACACACACCCCCATCCACCCAGCACACTAGGACAAGTGGCTCTAAAGAGTGGGGAGAGTGATAAAACAAGGAGTGGAATGCAGAGGTTGATTAGAGTCACCTTGGGAAAGAGTGTGAAAGCTCAATAAGAAGATCATGTATATTCATCTGTTCCATCCTTCATTTCTCAATATTTCAGTTGATGTAAGCAGAATATCAACTATTTATGCTAGATAATTCTGAAATGTGTCTCACCACCTCCTTACACAGGAGAAATAAATAGGATCAAATAAAAAGTTCAAACATCACTGCCACTCCTTACTGGCCCACACTTGTACTAGCACAGAAGATGTTTCTAAATAGGATGGTCTCTTTTTTTTTTTTTAGATTTTATTTATTCATGAGAGACAGAGAGAGGGGGAGGCAGAGGAAGAGGTAGGTTCCCTGCTCCCCCTGATGCAGGGCTCTATCCCAGGACTCTGGGATCACGACCTGAGCTGAAGGCAGATGCTCAACTGACTGAGCCACTCAGACACCCCAATAGGATGGTCTTAGAACCAAGACATAACTTGTCTTTTTTTTTTTTTTTTTAATCTATCTATGATAGTCACACAGAGAGAGAGAGAAGCAGAGACACAGACAGAGGGAGAAGCAGGCTCCATGCACCGGAAGCCTGACGTAGGATTCGATCCCGGGTCTACAGGATCGCGCCCTGGGCCAAAGGCAGGCACCAAACCGCTGCGCCACCCAGGGATCCCCAAGACATAACTTGTCTTGAGAGTGCTTGGCAATATATACTGAAAGCCTTTAAAATGTTCACATTTTGTGACAACACTGTCGTTCCCCATCTTGTAAATGGTTGCCCCCAGAACTTTGGTGTCATCCTTAATTCTTCTCTTTCCTTCAACTCATTTCTTATCTATCTGTAAATCCTTAGGCTCTTCGTTTACAAGAATCCAACCATCTTTCCTCACCTCCCCTTCCCACAGGTCATTATAATATGTCTATGGATGATTGCAACAGTCTCCTAGAGGTTCTTTCTGCTTCTACCTCTGCTCTCCATCTCATGCAGCAGTCATGTGCTTTTTTTATATAAAACTGAGATCTGGTTATTCCCTTAATATCATCCCATTTCTGGCGTACTTAACCTGTGTGATCTTGTCCTTGGCTTCCTCTCTGGATGCTCTGAACCTCCATCCCACAATTCTCTGTCTCATCCTCTCTGCCACATTCATACTATCCTCCTTGCCTCAGAGCCTTTGCACATATCATCCCCTCAGGTTGGAATGCTCTTCTTCAGACATCCACAAGACTAACATCGCTTAATTCAAAATCACCTTCAAACTTATCAAATGTCAGCTTACCAGCAAAGCCTTTTATGATCACCGCAGCCTCTATCACTCTCTTCCCTTTCACTTTCTCTACTGTTTTGCTTTTATCCGTAGCCATTACCACCACCTGACATCTATAGTTGCTTATTTTCTATCTCTCCCCACTAGAATATAAGCACACACAGCAGGAACTTCAGTTTGTTTTCTGCTACATGTTCAGGACTAGTAGAGTGCCGGGCACATAGTAGGACTTCACTAAATAGTTGATGAATCAGTGAGTTGGGTTTGTGGAATTTCTTTTGATTCCCATCACTTCATTTGGTGTGCTTCTACAATCTACCTATCAGATTCTAAATTGAGGGCATGTCAAAGTCCAGAGCTCTTGGCCAAGTTTTTGTCTAACAGTAATTATAAGGGTAAGGCTTTGTGGTTTTCTAAGAATAGGAGTTGAAATTGATCCCAGAAATTCATAAAAATCACACTCTGCAGCTTTTAGATTTCTCTTTTTCATGCAAAACCCCCAATACATTTTGTTATTGCCTTCAGTATCAGTATGAAAGTCATTTCCTATAAAGTTTCCCTGATCCTGACCTCCCACTCCTAGATCCCCCCCAAAATGTATTTTCTGCTGTGTGTCCCATAGTCCTTCATTTTCCCCCTACCAAAGCACTTCCTGTACTTATTTTTATTCATGTTTAACTGATTCTTTCTCATGGCTGGGCCAACAGTACGATAAAGGCAGAAACCAGATTGTTCCTGTTCATCAGTATGTCTTTAGCAACAGACATGATGAAACTCCAGTCATCTTTTTCAGATGGATTAAAAACTGAATGAATGAATGAATGAATGACCAATTGGTTTCCACCTCTAGGAAGATCATGCAATGCACAACCTCCCAGTGTCCTTGCATGGTAAGTCTTGCTGTGTTATTGACCACTGCAGCCTCTTTTGGGTTGTAGAAATAGGAACATCCCTGTTATAAGATATGTAGTAGAAGGCAACAAAAGCAGCTGCAAGTATTTCCTGTTGCAGGAAAGTAACTCGGGAAATACTGCAGGCTTCAGGATGAACCACTCCAAGATCATTCTCAGTGCAGCCCAGGTACACTTTCCCTCAGAATAATATCTCCATAGTATTTTCAGATCATTGATCGGTTTGCATAGTGATGAACGTTGTGTAACTTTGGAGCTTTCTCTGTGCTTTCTAGGACATTTCAAGGCAAAGTTAAGGATAGGACTGAGAAAAAGGTGCAGAGAGTCACATGCAACCACTAAAACCAATATAATAATCCAATATAATAATCCTCACATGCATTTTCTTAGCTCAGGCTATAATATAGATCACAGAAGAATTAGGTGAGTATTTGCTGAACGTAGGCTGTGAATTAACTATACAGATTTTACTACACTAATGGAAGCAAATGTTTGTGGGTATTTATGCATATTCTTATGTACAATTCTAATTTAACCCCAATCCTATCCCCCTAAGAAACTGGTGAAAAACTTGGCCAATCATGGCTGATGGCAATTTCAATCATTTTGGGTTCTCTCGGAGGTTCTGAGTCTCTTGTTTTCACCTGTGGTGACATATTCTGATCTGCTTTGAAATATTCTCTTCCTTCCAAGTAATGTAGGGGATTCTCAATCTCACTACTGTGAAAACAATGTATTCATCAAGTTTATTTCTACATTTCTAAGCTTGTACTTCTTGTTTCTAATTGGCTATTGAATGGATTAATTTAATGTCAAAACATTCAATGTGCCAGTTGCCTTTTACCTGGGGAAGTCTTTCAGTTGGAGCAATGGTGAAAATTATGTAGGTCTTCCTGGCTTTTTGCCTAGAAGAGAACAATTTTCAAATTGAATTCACTTGAAAAAAAAATCTTCTTATTTGCACAGAAGTTATCGATTGCTACTGTACTTTCAATAATATATGATCAAAAAGTTTCAGTGGCTTCAGTGGGCTTGGGCTTTGCTGTTTAACCATTTCATTCCCAACACATGTGGCTTCTATGCATTCATTAATGCTGACTAACCCTTGAGCTTGATTCTCAATCGTGTTAAGGAAGGTTTTAATGTTTTGAGCTAAATGCAATTTATGTCGAGTCTTTGCTTACTTGGAGTCCTTAATTCACTCAAAATGTATTGAGTGTGTGCAATGTGTCAGGCACTAAATCCGGGAGACGTAAGGACAGGTAAGAAAGAAATTACAGGCCAATGCAAGAGATAGGAAAGAAAACAACCGATTAAAACAGAGGATGATAAGTGTTGTAACTGAGGTCATTTTATAGAGACTTAATCCAGACTGGACAGTTCCCTAAAGAGCATTGCTTTCTTGTTTTGTTTTTACCATATTAACCCTTTTTTGGCAGTTTTTTTTATTGAAGTACATCAATAGACAATATGTTATTAATTTTGGGTGTACAACACATTATTGATTCAATAATCCTAACCAGTTTAAAAATGCAGTTCAGTTCAGAATTGTTAGGTATATTCACATATTGTTTCAAGAAGAGGATAAGTGGCATTATATAATACCTTTTTTTGGATGTCTGTGGAAGCACACACTTGGGTAACATGGGTATATTTGTTTTGAGTGATGCTGTCTCCCTGACTCAGGTGTTTTGTGCCCCCTGGCATTATGTGCTATTGAAAATAACTACTCGAATATAGTAAAAATATTTATTTATTATTTTCCAAATGCATTTAACACTCGTACTTCTATGTCTTTGGTCATGCCTTTCCTCTTTTCTGAAATGCCCTTCCCTTCTTTTCCACATATCCACAACTTTGCTCTGCTTGCCCCTCAAGACTCAAGGAAAGGTCCACCTGAAATCTTTCTTCTATTTTCACATCATCTACTCCAAGGAACTTTACTCCTACTTGACAACCATACCAAATTGTTTGGAATTTAGCATATGTTATCTTGGAATGTTATTCTGATATTAATATATAAATCCAATCTCCCCAACTGAGTTACAAATACCTCAAGGGAAGAGACTATGTTTTAACAATAAGTTACATGTGCTTAGAACCTTAGGCATGCATTTAATATTGAACAATGTAATATGTGCAAGGCATATATTCAACCAGAGGACATGATGACATGGGTCCTGACCTGGAGGACCTCCCTGTCTAGTGCTTTCATTTACTGTATCTCATTTCCTCTTTCACAAAAATTTGTGCAGTAGTTAAGGAAGATATTATTATCCTGATTTTATGACTAAGGATATTGAAACTGAAGAGACTAAGTCAGAAGAGACTGCTGATGTTGGAACTGAGGCCACTACAATTTTTCAAAGAAATGTAGAGTGGAAGGAGTATGGGCTCCTGAAGAGATAGTCCTTTGGATCCCAACCCTTCTACTTGCCGTCTGAGTGGATTTGGAAAAGTTATTTCATAGCTCAGGGTTTCAGTTACCTCATCCGTGTAATCTGGATGATAATGTCTCCTTTACAGAGTTGTTGGAAAGAATAAATCATTAAGAGTAGTATGCAGTGCCTAGTAAAACCTCAGTTAATGATAGCTATTGTTCCTAACCACTGCTACGACGGCCACCACCACTGCCACTACCCTTCCTCACCACTCTCACAACCCTCTTTGCATGTCTTGCATCCCCAGTGCCCAGCACATGGTAGGTACTCATTTACAGTGCTGTTCTTGCTATGTGCACACTTACCTACAGGCAGGGCTGCTATCCCAGCAGTGCATTCAGCACAAGTTCAAGTCTTTACAATTGGTGTCCATTCTGACTGGACCACTGTCTCTTTTGATTGGTTGGTGCCTTTGCTATTTTAGTTGTAAAATATTTTGCAAAGCACTCCAGCCCATAAGTGGGGTACAAATATCGTTTTATTAATATTATCCAGTGTAGGGAGCCCCTTACAACTAATGGCTCTATCTTTCTCCATCAGCCAACACCTGCCACAAAGAAGTATCCCACTCAAAGAATTAATAAGCTAATCCGGTTTCAGAGAATGTTCACAATACTTGGCACATTGCCCATTTAGAGTCACCCTTGTATAGGGATTTTCTGGCTGTGGGATATCAGGGAAATACCTGGAAAGTTGGGTTTAATCAACCACCAGCCATGGAATTGATTTTCTTTTTTTTTTTTTTTTAAGTTTTTTTTAAATTTATTTATGATAGTCACAGAGAGAGAGAGGCAGAGACATAGGCAGAGGGAGAAGCAGGCTCCATGCACCGGGAGCCCGATGTGGGATTTGATCCCGGGTCTACCAGGATAGAGCCCTGGGCCAAAGGCAGGCGCCAAACCACTGTGCCACCCAGGGATCCCTGGAATTGATTTTCTTATCACTCTGGCTCAGGAATTTCTATTTGGTTATATTTCTGACAGGTCAGACATTTCCTAATGTCATTTAATTTAATTTAATTTAATTTATGATCCTTGCTCAATAATCATGACTCCAGGCTAATGATGCTTTGAAAAGAACCACAGTATAGCAAGTGGGCCTTTCAGAAGTGTCAGACAGAGCTGCTTTTCAGGTCTCAGGGCATTTTCCACAGTACCCTCAGCCTTAATACTATCAGAAGAGGTGGGTGAAGAGGAACCTCATTAAACATCTGGAGGCTATGAAGACATAAAACCACTGAGCCAGATGGGACCATACCGGCATCAACATGGCCCTTTGGAGGCAGCCCATGTATGCCAATGGCTTAAGTGTAAATGCACACAGAGGCTTTTTAAACTGCCTCTGCCTCAAGTGCCAGGGAACAGGTTCCTGGCAATAGCAGCTTCTCTGAATCTCATTGCAGCATTGTTCTGACAAAGGAAGTATTGTCAAAATCCAAGCTGGGAGCCTGTGCTGCTTGGGGGAGCAGTAACAGAGATTAAAGGGCATGAAATGCAAGTGTGCACTTGTAATGAAATTGCCCTTACTTACGGCCTGGTTGGTACTCATGATTGCCATGGTATGCCTCTGTGATCAGTCTCAGCATAATGAAAAATAGCAACAAACCTTAGTTTTTCAGATGGCTTATATCAGGAGTAGATAGAAGTGTTTTCAAGGCTGAGGGGGTAATGAAGAGGAATCCACGATGCATAGAATAGCAATTGATGCTTACTCATGGATGCAGGAGGAGTCTCTGGGTGAGAAATATATTAGCTGGAGGACTTCCTACACACAGGTCTTAGTGATTTAATGTCTCTGACTAAATGTCAACATCAGACTGTGTTTCTGACTATCCCAGCCTCCTCAGAGATTGCATCATTTTCTTTGAGAACTAAGATTGCTTTACTGCAGGTGAGAGTCAAGAAAGGTACATCTTTTCTAGAATAGAATTTGACCACACACACACGTACACACACACACACTCCATGAAATAGGGGTTCCACTTGGAGGTATTTATGTTAAGGAAATTCTCATGTGTGTTGCAAAGATTTAATTATAAAGCTGTTCATTGCAGTACTTTGTATTTTTTAAGAGAAAAACCACAGACTGCCCAGATGTCTAGCAATAAGAAATTGGTTGCATAAATCACAGCACTTCTACAAAATGGAAAGCATATAGTAAGAGAAATACGTATAGAGAAAGTTTAAGGACAGGAAAATTGTTTCCAATATACTAAAAATATATGTACATATACAATAACTGATAAGAATATACATAAAATGCTAATAGTGATTTTTTGGGGGTAGTGGGTTTTGGTTGCTTGTTTTATTCTTTTTTGCTTAATTATATAAGAAAATGCATGATTTTTATAATAAGAATTGCCTTTCTGTTTCTTTACAAAACAAGAGAAAAATAATAACTACAAAAATAGGTGCATGAGTCAGTTGTGAACATATCTAATTATAGCTGGTTAGAGCTAAATACTTATATGTATAGGTGACTATGATTTCATGTTAATTTGTGGTATACATTTAAATTTTAATCTGAGGTCGCTATTTTTCTTAGGCCGTAGGCAGACAAAAATTTGTCAGAACCACATAAGAATGCTGTCCATATATGGAGTTTTTTGTTATCATTCACACTCCCACCATATGGATAACTCAACATGTCCCAAACACACTCCTATTTTCCCATCTTGCATGTGTTGCATCCCATTGGAATATCTTCTCTCATTCATCCTTGGAAACCCTATCCATTCATCAAGGCCCAGTTCAGCTCTACTTTGTGAGGTTTGCTCTAATTATCCTCTTTCAGGAATAGATTCTAGCTCTTCATCTTTGTAAGCTTTTGACATTTCACAGTATGGGTTGTGTACATATCTTATACTCACTAATAGATTGTATGCTTACAGAGGACAGAGTCTTTACTCATCTTTGTATGCTCTAAGGGTGGGAGGTATTGGGATGCCTGGGTGGCTCAGTGGTTCAGCATCTGCCCTTGGCTCAGGGTGTGATCCCACAGTCCGGGGGTCAAGTCCCACTTCAGGCTCCCTTATGGAACCTGCTTCTCCCTCTGCCTATGTCTCTGCTTCTCTCTGTGTGTCTCTCATGAATAAATGAATAAAATCTTTTGAAAAATAAAAATAAAAGTGGGAGGTATTGACAAAAAATAGTTACTAAAATATTCACTGAATATATAAATGAATTAACCCCATTTTCAGAATATAGAGATACAGAAGACACACATAAGTCTGATTTGCTTGAAAGTCTGACCAATCTAGCATTGATCAGAAAGTGAAACCAAAATGAAAGGTAGATTCCTGGCTATTTTGTGATTTTAAAAAATATTCTCATGTTTAATTAGCACTCACTTTTTGAAACAGGTCTTAAGATAATACATAGCTCAAGGAGTATTTATGTAAAACAGACATGCAAGGGATACACTCTGAAGTATTATAACCACCACAGTTTATAAGCCTTTCCAGGAGAATCTTATCCCTTGGGACTCACAATGACAAGGGTGAGGAATTTGGTAGCTGGAAATGGCTGTCTTCTGACACTTGCTGCTGAGCCATCTTTCCACTCCCCCAAAGTGATATTGTTAAGATCCACTCTGAGAGCTTCCGAAATGACATCTTGGTTTGAAAGCACTTTGCAAGTCATAAAGGGCAAGGCAAATGTTAGTCATAATTATTACTATTCAGAGAAGTCTTTTGCAAAATGCTTGGGGCATGAATCTTCCTGTTTGAGAAGGGGAGTCTGCTATGCCTGAATTGGTGCTGCCTTGGTTATTTTCCTTTGGTTATTCAAGAACTTACGTTAGGCAACTACCCTCTGTGGAAAAGGACTTGTTTTGTAAATGTCAATGATTCAAAAACATTTCTAAGGGGGATTCTCACCACATACAAATCCGAGGCTCAGCCACAATATTCTGACACTTGATGCCAACACTCAAGTCCACTTCCACATTGGGACTTCCACTCTGACTTATATTTCAAAAAGTATTTCCAAATGATGAGCTGATACCTTTTACAGAGTCCTCATTTGCTTCTCAGGATAAAAAAGACTGATTAGAGTCTGCAATTGGCAAACTTTTTACTAGCTATGTTTGCATTTGCTCATACTATTGTTTAGAATGGATTCAAATATGGTTCCATTTGTAGACAGTTCATAAATAGTTGGTTTTAAGTTTAGCCTTAATCCCTTGGGAATGAGTTCTGTTTATGGTTCACAATGTGACTTCCTAGTTTGAAAAAGAAAAAAAGAATGAGCAAATCCTCTAAGACTTAGAGAAAGTACTTTCTATTTTGTGAGCTTTCTTAAAAACTCTACAAGTGTGATTAAGCTGCCTGTTTCCCAGCATGATGCTTTGATGAAAAACTAGGTGTCTATGTACAGACCAGCTAACTTTAGGGGGTCCCCACAACTTCCAGTCTTGAAACTATTGTATATCTCTGTGGGTTGTATGTAACTGATAGCAATGAAAATTATTCTTGTCCATTGCGATACAAATTAAAAGGTAGAAATAAAATTGATTTCTTCCCCCCTCCTTCTATAAGTCAATTTTACAACTGTTCATAAATTCATTTCAGCATTACTTATTGCTAGTATAGACATGTTACTCCGAATTGACCTTTGAATTGGTTGTAACTTCTCACTAGGTTTCTCATTAATTAATAAATTAAAATTTTTGACATGAGATTGACATGAGAAATGTTGACATTTATAGGATTTTAAAGATATTCCTTAGGGTCCAACATTTATTTCTTCTTTTCCTTTTATCCTTAGGTTATCCGGGGACCAACAAATTCTCCATTTCACCATAATAGTCCCTCTGTAGCTAAAGAGATCACTATCTTCTGAGATCATTCATTAATTCATTTAATAAATATTGAACATTCATTTATTTCCAGGCATTGATGCAATGCTGTAGAGAGAGGAGATGGTAAGCAAGCAAGAGTGGAAACAGGGAGACCACACAGGAGTCTATTATAACAATTCCAGTGGTAGATGAGGGAGCATGAGCCAAGATTAATGCACACTGACTATAAACAGATGAAAACCTTAAAGGAAAAGCTAATAGGATTTACTGATGGAGTACATGAGAGGTATAAAGGAAAGAGGGAAGCCAAGGAAGTACCTAGGCTTTGACATGATTAGTAGAGTAAGTGGTGGTGCCATTTTCTGGAAATTGGGAAGACTGGGGACAGGGGTTGAACTAAAACGTTCATTCTACCAACTGCTGAGAGTGTGGACAACTGATAGCTTGCAACCTGGTTCTCCCTGTTGATGATTGACCTTCTCCAACCAAGACCACACCCACTTTGTTATCATTGACTAACTGACATGCAGATAAGCCCTGACCCCATTAGCCCAATTTGATATAATTCTTGACAGGCTTCCCAGCTCTGGGGCTCCTTTTGGAATAATCTGAGACTTTCGTTATAATGGCAACTCCTCCCTCTGCCTAATCTCACTTTCCCAAAGGCGTGGATCCTGAGGGTAATAAATTTCTTGCTTGCAAACCTCTAGCAACTAACCTCCAATAGGAAGCTAGAATTCAAAAACAGGAGTTCTCTCATGCATCATCTTCCACAATCCTGTAAAAGGTTATCTACAACAGAGATTTGTTAGTGGATCCTGCAAGCTTATCCTCACCTCATTCCACTCCTCCCTACCCACCCCCCCAAAAATCAGTAGCTATTGCTCATTACCAGTTTGCCCATTACCAGTTTCCTTCAAGACCTTTCACAGTCTCGCCACCATTCTTCTCTCTCCAACTTGTTGTAATCTTCCACCACAACCTGTTTTTAATTCCACCTAATCATTGTTTCCTGGAAATTCTATGTTTTTACAACTTTGACCTTCTATCAAAGTGCCTGGTAACTCTTCATTCATGTTCTTCTTTCAGTGGTAAAACTATCCATACTACAAAATGTGGTTCAAAACCATACTTCAAAATCTATCAGTTTTTCATGAAATCTCCGAATTTCCCCAAGGGAACATATCTTTTCTCTGTGCTATTTTGTTGTTCATGTGTCTGTTATGCCAATTACACCGTGAGCTTCCCAGAGGGAGAGAATGTGGGTCCAGTACAGTTACAAGAGCTTAAGAGGATTAAGACTCCATCTTCCTTTTTTTTTTTTTTTTTAAGATTTTATTTATTTATTCATGAGAAACACACAGAGAGAGAGAGGCAGAGACACAGGCAGAGGGAGAAGCAGGCTCCATGCAGGGAGCCCAACATGGGACTCGATCCCCGGTCTTCAGGATCAGGCCTTGGGCTGAAGGCAGCGCTAAACCGCTGAGCCACCAGGGCTGCCCAAGACTCCATCTTCCTGATCTTCACTTGAACTGCCTTAAGTCACCCATTCTCTGTCCTTATGTTTCTAACAGAAATAAAGTGAATGTCCTTTGTTTTCCATTTGGTCTTTGGCTCATACTCGCTTCATCTTTCCCTACTCTGGAGTAGGCAAGAGAATGCCAGAAGGAACATCATGCATGTTCTCTTCTTCTTTACCCAGACCTGTAGAGCCTAGATCTAGCTCTGAGAAGCTCCAGTAATTTTATTCCTTTCTCTTGGTCCACCCTGGCCCCTTTTTATTTCTCAGGAAAACCACACCTAGCCCCAGACATTGCTAGCTGAAATGTAATTTTAAAACATAAGTATGAAAAATAAATAAATGAATAAAACATAAGTATGTTGAAGAAGTATACCTGAGTCTCATCTGCCTATTTCTTCCCCATTCTGCCCTATCCCCAAGAATATATATCCCTTTCGGGTCTTGTAAATGTTTTATTCCTTAATTCCTAATTTGGTGACACTTGTAAAAAGATGAAATGCTTGATGTCATCTTTCTCTACTACTTTCTCTACTTTCTACATCTTTCTCTACTTCCCTACTCTCTACTATTTTCTTCCTTCACTCTTTCATTTATAGAGGATCCTCTCTGCCTTGACTCTTTGGTGGGACCTTGTGTTACCATCTTCATTGGTAACTTCCAAAGAAATCTGGAGTAAATATAGAAGACTACATATGTGGTTAACTCTGGGGCTCAAAAAATGCTTATTCATGAGAGAAGCAGTGGAAGGAAGGGAAGAATGGAAGAAGAGAAAGAGCAGTCTAACTCAGAGATCCATTTTTGCTGTACTTCTTACTAGAAGGTATAAGAACATCCTATGCACCCTGTACATCTTGTGCATACAGAATAGAGTTGCTCAATATTCTGAGGAAAATGTAAAGGAATGAACATAAGAAGTTTGTATTTTCAGATATTTATTCATACAACTGTAATATCAAGTCATATCTTAAAAGTGGCCTCAGGGGGGGAAATACTTTTTCTCAGAAAGATTTATTTTAAGGTGATCAGGTTACTTTAGACTTTCTTAAAAATTCTGAATCCATGAAAGTTGATTGTGATGGTAGAACTATGTGCTTCCTTTACAAAGACCCAAATCTATTGAACTTAAGGTTAAATGGAAAATTAGTTCCTCAGAATTTTCTTACCCTTTTAAAAATATACAATGTTTCCATGCCCTTTTGATGAAAAGTGTCAGTGGCATAAAATATTAAGGGAACAAAATATCTAATAAAGCTCATTAAAATTTAAAATCCACTAGTTCAGAACTTATGATAATTCTGACAACGGCTAAGTTGATGTTTTCTTTCCATTCCCTATGATTATAAAGTATTCTGAATCTGTTATATATATGTTCAAGTAGATATGAAGGGAAAATAGTTCACTCATTAAAGGAAGAAACTTGTGAAGTATTGTGGTAGCCTCTTCACTGGCAAACAATATTTTAATTATTTTTAAACTTAATGAATAAAGTTGGGTGGGGACCTTTATATTGTTTTATGTGGCTAATTTAGATTCTCAGCAGGTGTGGTGGAGTGGAAACGCTCCCATAAGTGCTATCAGTGTGATATGTGACAACACGTCTCACTTTGGGGCTTGTCTGCCCTCCCTCCTATCCTGGGTTGCTGTGAGAAGCAGAAGAGCTGCTCTCTTTGAAAGTTGCCCCTCCACCTTCACCAGACCTACTCTGTCTGGAAAAGAAGGGGCTGAGTTTATTGATCTTGTTATTTTCAGCATCTCTCACATAGTAAGCACTAAACATGTAAGCCATGGATATGTAATTAAATATGCGTATTTTCTTGTGGAATAGCCTTCTTTTTTTCTATTTTCTACTCCTGCATTCTACCTCCACCTCCCTCCACCCCAGTCTAAATGTATCTTGCGTTCAGCACAGTTCTGTGATTAGAATCAGTTGCTTACTGTGAACAAAGGACTTCATTGCTAGCAGGTGTCTATGAATAGCCTTAAGAAATATTTCTTATCCTAAATGTATTTCTTGATCTAATGCAATTTAATGAAATGAAAGCTTTTACGGGCAAACTACTCCCTCTGCTGCCACCATGTCCAGATGTGGGGGTCACTGGATGACCCGATCCATGACCACATGAACCGAGCGTCTACACTGCTTGCTGCTGCCCAGCCCTCAGTGGTCTTAGAAACCACCATTGCTGCAGCAAGTCAAGGGGGGAGGGGGCCAGAGTTGGGCAGTGAATCATGTCAGGAAATGGCCCACTCCTTGGTTCATCTCCACCTACTCTCACCTCTTCTGCACAGAAAATTCACATGCCCCTCCGTACTGCATGCTCACCCTGTTTCCCTGATGTTCACCGAAGCCCCAGTATAATGCCAGACACTGAACAGATCAAGAAAACCCGCTTCTTTGAAGAAATGCTCTGAGAAGGAGTTCTCATCTGCCTGTCTTCCCATAGCCATGACAGACTGCAGGCTGAGGACCATTTTCTGACAGACCCCCATACATCTCTGTTCTCTGAGTATTTTGTCTGCAGTGAGCAAGTGTGTTTGAAACACATTACAAAATGTGATCACAAAGGGCATCTGGGTAGGTCAGTTTGGTAGGTGTCTGATTCTTGATCCAGGCTCAGGTCATGATCTCAGGGTCTTGGGATGGAGCCTTTCATCAGGCTTCACACTCAGTAGGAGTCTGCTGGAGATTCTCTCTCTCTTTCTGCCCCCCACCACACACTCTCTCTCAAATAAATACATTTTTTAAAAAAAAAGAAATGTTATCACATGTAGTCAAATTTTCTTGCTTTGGAGGAGAAGGGGATGCAGGGTTGTGTCTTTCCATTTTTCAACCCAGAGTTGAAAATGACTCTGTTACCAGGAGGAGACTGAGGAGAAGGAAAAATGAGGACTTATAGACAACCCTGAACACTGCGGAGAATCAATAAATATTGACAGGCAAGGGAGAGCGGTTTTGCCAACCTCAACTAATACCTGCTAATAACACCACACAGCAATTTGCCACCAGCCTGGGAACTCTGGCCTTCCGTTCCCCAGGAGAATCTCAGTGGCCCCTCCCAGCAGCCCTTGAAGAAACAGCATTGAGTTGTAGGTTTCTGAGAGAGGATAAAGTGCTTGGAGGATGAGAGCACTTCTGATTTCCTAACAATTAAAACTGCATCATTGTAGGCTTCTGTTAGAAACATAGCAACCTCCAGGTGCCTTGTATGGCTTTTTGAGACTCTGGCCATACATTCCTTAGACCACACTAATGCATGCACAACACATTGGCCTGGGGGATCGTATAATGTTTGGTCTATTTCACAGGTCTTTCCAAGATGTTTATGCCAGAACTAGAAGAATCCAATGAAACATGACTTTGAAAATTACTAGCTGGTTTGAGGGAGGATAAACAGATCATAAGGGCTTAGGTGAGGTTGTCCATGTTTCCTGTTAAATTGCCTAGTAGGTTTTTTTTCATATTTTGAGAGAGATTAGAGAGAGATAAATCAAAATGTAATAACAGTATGCAGAGTTACAGCTCTGAGGTTTTATATATTGCCCAAGGCAAGTTTCAAAATCCTGTTTATGTGTGGCTAGACCAGGATTCGTACCTGAATCTCAGGATACTTTCTATCTGGTCCTTTTACCTGTGACTCCATATCAGAACTTCTCTCCAGATACCATGGAAAATACTCCCTATATTGCAGGTTCCATTTTTTTCTAGTATGTAAACATTATCCTACCTGATATATCAGCAAATCAATGACCCAAATATTGATTGAGCTGATCCCAATTGTGTGTGAATCACAGGGTCAAGCTCTGTGAGGAAAGAAACGAGTTTTGTAAGACAGAGGCTCTTCTTCCAGGCAAATGGTCACAAGTTAATAATAATAGGTATTATTTATTGTAATCTGCTGTGGACCAGACATTTCACATTCATTATCTCATTTAATCATTTAATCTTCCCAGGAGTGTGTGTGTGTGTGTGTGTGTGTGTGTGTGTGTGTGTGATTTACGCTATTTTATTGGATTAAAAATCACAGGCAATGCTTCTGATCTTGCTTAAATATAGCCATGCCCTATGAATCTCATATTTAAAGATTAAATTATTAAAATAAGTACAATTACAGTGGTGAGTAAAAATGAGTACAGTGGTGAGTATAATAGGGCCAATTTCTACTTCATTTGACAGCTGTAGAAACTGTGACTCTGAAAACTTAAGAAATAAAAGAATCCGTATTGAAATCTATGACTTCTTTGAGTCTAAATTTGAGTGTTTTCCTTTATCCTTCATTGTTTCCTTGTTCTTATTTGGGATACAACATAAATTCTTGAGAATTTAAATAAAAATAGAAAATTTAATATTACATCAAGTAAATTAAGGACATGCTACAGGTAAGACAACAGAAAATGAATTCCCAAAGTGTAGTTCAAATTATGCCCTCTCTTTTGAGAGACAGCCTAGTAAGCTTGAACTGGGCCCTGAGGGGGTGGGTAAAATTTGGATACCTGGAAAGCAGTGGTGGAGGCCAATATTTTCAGGTTTCCCTTTTTTTTTTTTAACTAATGTAATATTTGATGTCTTTTATGCATAACAAAGTATCCATAAGTGGGATGAATCTCTGGGAATTCCTTATAATACTCAAGCAAAGACAAATCAATCAATAAGCTGGGGGATAGATCCAACAATGTTGGCAAAATGATATTGAAGGTTGAATATTATGGTTGAAATTATGCAGTGGATTACTGGGAGATCATTTTTCTAGCCTCTCTTCCTCTAGTGAATGTTTGAAAAGTTCCACGTGAAAACCTTCATAATGAAAGTATAATGGTTGCACCATTTGCACAATCAAGGAACTCCATCTTCAAAGATCTGTGATACAAACCCACCCTGAACTCTTTTAATGGCTCAACCTTTTAAAATGAGAACCACCAGGTGTGCCTGGGTGACTCAGTCAGTTGAGTGTTGGACTCTGGGTTTCAACTCAGGTCATGATCTCAAGGTCATGAGATCGAGCCCCACATTGTGGAGCCTGCTTAAGATTCTCGCTCTCCCTTTCCCTCTGCCCCTTTCCCTTCCTCTTTCTCTCTTTCTCTCTCAAATAAATAATCTTTAAAAAATGAAACAAAACAAAATAAAATGATAACCACCAGCCACAGGAAAACAGGAACATCTTTATGAAAATATAATGTAAAGTTTAACTACAGCATGGTTATTTGAGTGAAATAAACCTGAGAAGGAAGACAGAATTCAGATACTAAAAGATTGATTGCATTGCTCAAAAGCATAATTCCTGATTTAGAGACAGGGGCAGATGATATTGACTGAGACATAAGTCTCAATTAGTCCTGTATTTAGCTGGCCCTCTTCCTCTGCTGCCTTATTTCTTCTATGCCAAGTGAGTTGCTTATCCTGTTTTACCACCTCATCTGAGAACATAATTCTTATTTCAGTTTTTTAAAAATTATTTTTATTTCCATTCATAAATGAAACATTTCACAGTATTAGGATCCCCATTACTTTCCTGCCTGTTTACTTTATTCCCCTTAATTGGAAGTTTCAAATGGTTTACATTTTTGTTAGTGTCTTGGTTAGACCCATACTTCATAAGATATTTCTTTTGCCTCTCCTGGAACTAGACTGCCAAAGGGACTTGTATCAGAATTGGCCTGTGTGGGAAATTTTTCAGTTAGTTCATTATCCCAAGATTTTGCAAAGCAGAATCTGTGAAAACTCATGGGCCAAATAGTATCAGCTCATCTGTGTAGTGAGGAATGTTATTAAATTCATTGATAAACATACAATTGGGTGAAAAGAATGCTCTAGAGTTTTAGGATTTAACAATAGTTCAGGGGCACCTGAGTGGTTCAGTCAGCTAAGCATCTGACCTCAGCTCAGGTCATGATCCCAGGGTCCTGGGATGGAGCCCTGTGTCTGGCTCCCTGCTCAGCAGAGAGTCTGCTTCTGCCCCTCCCCCTGCTCATGCTCTCTCTTTCTCTCTCTCTCTCTCTCTAAAATAAATAAATAAAATCTTTAACCCCCCCAAAAAAAACCCAAACAACTGTTCATTATTTTGCCATAATATCATGTGTCCAAACGCTACAACTCAGTTTAGAAACAGCAACTCATTTTGTCTAATTCATTCTGTGAACTACGAAGTTAATTAGTCGGGTTTATTTAGCTGTAAAAAACAGAATCTCTCCCAAGTTACCTCAAGGGACAGGGCATCTATATAAGGGATGCATGTGATTTGAAATTGAAACTAAAATGGTATCAGGTCTGGGCCTGGCCTCTCTCTCATGGCATTTCAGTTTTTCTCTATGCATTTGCTTGCTCCACATGCCTCTCTGCCAAAAAGCTTTTTCTGGCCATGTTGTCAGCATCAAGATACAAAATTAGTAATAGCTAATCCTTATTGAGCATATTCTTTGTGTCAGGCACTGTTCTAAGCATTGCACATGCATTAACTTATTTGATCCTTGCCAGAACTGCCACTGAGCTTTGACCTGTATGTGAATTGGTCTTACAGTAAGCCAGAGTCAACCATATAGCGTATTTTCATCATTCATTTCACTAGTAACTAGCTTAGCCCTTCTATTTCCCAGTACAGATTACAGGAAACAAAGATCTGATTATACCAGCTCATTTTTTGAGTCACGCTCCACAAGTCAACCTATGGGTAGCTTTCCTTCTATCAGCTGCCCTGCTCTGAACCATTCAGCTGTGAATGGTGGCAGGCAGTTTTGTTTGGAACACTGGAGTGAAGCCAGCTATGCTGTGACTGCAGCAGCCTTCTTATGAGGAGGAGTTGTAGAAAGGACAGATCATATGGATATCTCTAGGATGAGGAGAAGAATCAGGATTTCACCTGTTCAGGCAAGTTACCTATGATCCTGGAAGACTACTCTTGCTATCTACATGTGAATGGCGTGTGTTGGGGCCCATTCACATTAGGGCCAAGAGATGCATGCATATGATAACTAAATATCCTTCAGAGAGTCTATGGTAGAGCCACCCATTATGTCAGTACATCAAGGAGTCACATATTTAGGAATGGGGAACCCCAAAAGATTGACTTCTCCCAAATGGTGTCGCTCATTGGCTGTCACTAGTTCTTACATCTACCATTAAATGAATTCCTTTGGTTAATGCAGGTGGTTAGAAAGGTTCTTGCTTGCCTCTGCTTTCACTCTTCTGTCCTTCCTGCTCTGCTTTGCAGCAGCACCAAATTCTCTTTCACCACCCCCCCATTCACATGCATTGTGCTCTCTTTCCATCAGACCAAAAGCACTCTCTCTTCTTGGGGCCCTCCTACGCTTGACTAACAGACCATTCTTCAGCACTCACAAAATATTGTCTTTGGGAAGCCCTGTTACCTCCACAAACCTGGATCCACTAGACTGGCCAAAGTCCTTTATCAAAGCTCTTAATCATACTGCCTGTGTTTCAAGCGTTATGCCCACTTCTAACTTCAGGTCTGTGAGGTCTGGGGCCATATCTTCCTGGTTATTAATATATACCCAAACTTAACACAGTCCCCAGTATGTGTTACATGCCAATAAATATTTGTTTAAGTGAATCAAATTAAAAGAAAATTGTGCTATTTGCAAGAGGCAACTCATTGATTATTATCAATCCTCAGACTCAATTTACTTCCCTGATTCCTTAGAAGGCCCTTAAGGAGTAGTTCATACGTCAAATGCATTTGGATTGTTTAGGGGAGCAGACTATTACTGGGAAAAGTTAAAATCTTTTAAAAGGTAAAACCTACAGGCTGATACCCTGGGCTTGTCAAATGTGAAGAAGGAGGGCACCTAAAGGTGAGAGTTGCTACCAAACAATTCTGTCCATGTGTCAATTCCCAGTAGTTTCACCTCTCACATACTCATTCCGGACCTGGTGTTGCTACAGTAGCAACCCATTATTGGTCTGCTGGCTCTGCTGGTGAAAGATGCCACATGCAGGAGACTATAGGAATACAGAACCTGGACTGGGAGGGACTCAGTCTACATGAAAACCTGTAAACAGCAATCCCTGGCCGGCAGACTACCATTGCCATACTCAAGTAGATGATTCATCTGCAGAAGTAAGACACTAACTACATGGAAGACAGTCAGGTCTTATGGTCCTTTTCTCCTGTTCTCAAGTCAGGAAATGTTCATTTACCAACAAATAAGACAGAAGAGAATGTTTTTCTAAGGAAAATATATGGGAGCAATATCTCAAAGAGACTCAGTTCTTTATGAGGCACAGCACATTTTGAAATACAGAAATAGTTGATGAAGCCTAATCATTCCTTTGTCTTAAATTCAATTTTATATCCATATTTTACAAAGCTTTTCTATGACTTATACATGGTAGCTTAACTCTTAAAGTTTGACATATGTTGATAATTTAATCTTTTTTGTCTTAAGAGACTACTTTGATTTGTGCAGTCTTAAGAGTAGTTTTATGAAATCATATTTGAAGATGTATAATTTAGTAATCATTGGTGAAAGATTTTTTAAAGGCTTTTATTGATAATGTTCTTGCAGAATGTGATCAGGGGTGGGGAATAAATATGGAAAGGGACCAAGAAGTATAAATGGAGGAAGAAACGAAAAGGAAGAGGTGAAGTTTACTGATTTACTTCTCTCCTCCTCAAACAAGATGGTTTACAGTTCCATCGTAGTTTTCAAGGGGAACTTTCTCATCTCTCTCAAAGATGATCCTCTGCCCATAATTCTACAAATTTAAAATTTGCTGATTGGAGAGCAGAATTTAACTAGATTCTAAAACATATATTTAGCAGTTAAAAATTGGAATGGGGAAAATATATTTCAAGAACTGCTTCAATAACTGACCCCCATCCAATATAATTGTGCTCATTTTATCACATTTTATTAGTGGACTAGAGAAGATAAGCAACTAAATACCTAGAGAACACGATTTTCATCACGTATGCATTTTAGAATGTTGCAGAAACAATTTGAAAAAAAATACAAGAGAGAAAGACAAATCAATACAGAAAACTCTTTTAGCTTGGGGATAGTCTTTTTGAAAAATAGAGTTGAAATTCAGGTACTAGGGGGTAGCTTTGCAAGCATTAGGGGAGGGTATCCTTTGAATCTACATTTTGGCAAGCATGACTGGAGCCCCTAAGGTCTGGAATTCAGACTCTCGCTCATGCTGTCTCTTGCAAAAGGTATTTAGAGAAGGTACCATTAACATTCCCTGAACCATGTTCACCTAGGGACAAGTAATTGAAGGAATTCAGAGCACTCCACCTCCTTCTCTTTAGAGCTGGGAAGCAAGCCTCTGAATAGGAGGGAGGAAAGAGTCTGACTTCAATAATGGATTTCGAGAATAGCTGAACAGTGTGGGTCTGCTGACAGCTCCTCCACTCCCTGCTAGACTGCTTCTGAAAGGGACAAGAAGAGAAAAGTAGAAATACAGTTGTCTGTGCCACCGAGCAATTGGTGTGCAGTTGGATCCTGCCCATGAAGAACTCCCTTCATTATTATGCAAACTCTCATAAATGGGAGAAAGGAATCACATAGAAAGATGGATATTAGCCATCTGATTTCAGGAGCCAAGTGGTGCCATGATTGTTGGGTCACCTAAGAGAGTAAGACCTGAGGAGGAATTTAGGTGGAGACCATAAAAGGAAAAGAGTGTTTCATTTCATCTGGAAGTTCTCTTTTATCTAAAGTTGTCACCTTTTACCTGTATTGATGCCATTTTTCCTATAGAAATTCCTAAAGAACATCTTGTATTAGGGTCAGACAAATTTGAGTGGTTACCAAGGTCCTGCCATTTACAGGGCATATAACCTTAGATTAACGACTTGACCTCTCAGAGACTAAATTGAAAATAGAGATACTAATATTATCTGCTTTGCAGTTGTTGTGAAAATGAAATGAGATAATGCCTGTGACTGATATGTGGCTTTACCCAAGCAATGCAGAAGCATTGGCACCACTACCAAAGTGGCTGCTGCTCTGTGTCCAAGTGTACTTTCTTTTTGTGCTTATCGGTGGGAAAGAGGGAATGGAAGCACAAAATGTGATGTCAGTGTCAGAATAGTAGACATCTATATACGAGTATATGTCTATAATAAGAATAAAAACAGATAGTGAATTAAGGCAAAAGCATAAAGATTGATGCTGTTTACAATGGCCAGAAAACAAACAGAGATTAAAACAAAAAACCTGGGAAATGTTGGCTAGGTATTGTGAAAGTTATAGAAATAGTGTCAGTCAGCCAGGAGCCATTTCTAGCCAGTCATAATCCCCCACCAGTCCCCAGAGCAAGACGGTGATGTTTCGGCATATCATTAATACATGGCAGATTCATTCTGTGTTAAGTTCATTGTGATTACTTCACTAATTCTGTCATTAATTCTCAGCCTTCTGCTGCTTGTGTAGCATGGCCACCTGTCAGTGATTTTTAAAGATGAAAGGACATATTTGTTCTATATATCCACTCACTAGGAAGGGATATGATGTCTCCTGGAGCCAAGAGGAGAATGGAGGGCAAAGCTATGGGAGCTGGTTTGGGAACGAGATGCTGATGCCCACCAATCCACTTCCCACCAATATTCAGGGATCTATCCTATAATGTCCTCACATACGCTTCACAGTGTTCAATCTAGAAACAAAATTCTGTCTTTAACAAAGGGAAACAAATAAAGGAATTGGTTGCAAAGGTGACGAAGAGTTGAGAAGGCAAGTGGGGACTGTGATGAAACTAGGAAGAGCAGCATCAAGAAGCCACCACATTGGCTAAGGCTGGAGAGACAAAAGCAGGGACAGTGTTCCCAGAGTCCAAGGGCAGGCTACCTGCAGAAGACAGAACTGGGAGAGGGGGTGGTGGTTGGGACCTTAGAGAGAGATACTACTGGAAGGAGTTGGAGCCGTGAAGAGTCAGCTGCTGCCAGCTCTGGAGATGTCACCCAAGACAGTTGAAATGGGAAGAAATACTCTCATTTCTCCCCTCCTCCCACCTTCCAGGCTTCTGCCAATGCCTCCTATGAGCCAAAACTACCTGGAAGCCAGTAGCATGGGAGCCTAGGAAGAGATGTTTCCAGTGATATGGGCCAGAACAGGGGAAAGAAAGAGAGAAGGGAACCACGAGCAAACAGACCAGCACATCACATTGTAGTAAAACCTTTGGTGAGGTGCACCTGGGTGACTCACTTGGTTAAGTATCTGCCTTTGGTTCAGGTCTGGATCCCAGGGTCCTGGGATTGAGCCCCACGTGGGCTCCCTGCTCAGCAAGGAGTCTGCTTCTCCCTCTCCCTCTGCCCTTCCTCTGCCCATGCTCTCTCAAGCACACTCTCTCTCAAATAAATAGTTTAAAAACTTAAAAACAAAAAACAAAACAAACAAAAAAATAAAACCAAACATTTGATGAGACTGGCCAGCTGACTGATTAAAGCTGAAAACTCTTACCTGGGAAGGTCGCTGGAGAATATTGACAGCCAGGTCACACCCCAGACCCTGTCTAAGGAAGTTAGAAGTCACTTCTGGGCAAAGATAAGCATTTTCAGGGTGAGGAGGCTTCATCTCTCTGTTCACTGTTCTCTATTATTTCATCTCTGGAAACAACCATATGTTAATTGGCAGTTAATCAGAGTTGAAATTGATAATAACATATCAATATAATGCAGTCTAATTTGCTTATTCTGTTAACTAACAGTCCTTTGTTTTAGATTATCCATTTAAACCTTTTCTTCATCATCCGGAATAATTGAAAGTCACATCTCATTGTTCTCAGAATAATTAACTTTTTGCATTTTTGACTCAACTAATAATACAGCTTTATAATAAGAATGTTAAATTTGTATAGATCCTTACAGCTTATGGCACACAATCACATACAATATCCCATTTTGTTTCACGCCTTGGTAGTCTGAAGTGAAGGGGAGAGAGCCGGCATTTACTGAATATGTTTTGCCAGGCCCAGTGCCAGCAACTTTACAAAGATAAATTCAGTTAATTCACACAAAACCCAATGAAGCAGATATTATTATCCCCATTTTACAGATGAGGTAACTCACATGGAGAGAATGAACTGTCCTGTTCAAGGTCATAAGGCCAAGTTCAGGCCTATCATGCCTAGAATGTATACACACATACACACACACACACAATTCTTGTTATATATATGATTGGTGTGTATATTGTAAATTTTCTGTGTACATATAAATATATATGCATATATAAACTTTTCTCCATAAAGTTTGCGATTTTTATAAAAACCTTATTTACAATTTGTTTATTTCATAAACCTTAATATCAGAACCATTTATTTGATGCCACATGTGCTACTTGGGAATCAGAGATTGAAACAAGGCCTTGGTCTGTGACAATGACGTTGGCTCTAGTTAGGTATATTCATATTAAAGTCCTTTCTGAGCCTCATTTACCTTCACGAATAATAAAATGGGGATGACATATATATATATATATATATATATATATATACTGAGTTGAAAAATACATCAATATGTATATGAAGAACTTAATAAAAGTGCCTGAAACAGAGTGCAGTCCAGGAAAAAGTTCTTTTCTTTGATCCTATTAGGATCATTTTCTAATGTTCAGGTGGTAGGCACATATAGAAACATAAAGATGTATAACACTCCCACTTTAAGAGTATTCTGATGTATCTGGATAAAAATAATAAAAATAATAATAATAGTAATAAAAGCACCATAAAAAGCCAGCATTATTAAATGTTCCTAAGGAAATATTTTGGATCCCTATCCTCCTGGTCAATCAAAGGATCTCCAAAAGAATTAGTTTAATGGAATTAGTTTGGGCCTATGTACAGTTGGGTATTCTAGAAGACTTTCCAACTCTAGGAAGGGAGCTGTACCTTCTTTAGAAAAGGTGTTAGACATTAACTTGAAATTTAAGTAGGAAATTGCCACAGTGGTATTGCTAAACATTTCAGAAAAATAAATTAAAATGATACGAAATGCAGCCAGAACTGTGGAAATTCTACACACTACCTGAACACAAAGCTTAAATGGAGTTTGGAGAACATGAAAATAAAAGCGGGAGGAAAAGGTGGATCAGGGCAATTAGATAGTACATGACGCGCTCACTGCAGTTCTGCAGGAGACAGGAACAGGCTGGTTGTTGCAACAGAGAGTTAACAAAAGAGCTGGTAAGGAAATAACCAGAAATGCTCAATGAGAACTCTAAGATACCAAGGAAGTAGCAACTGTGGGAAGCAAGTACTGCCCCCGAGGCTAGAAGAACAAAGTTAGAGGATAAACTTATCAACTGAGTTGCTCAGAAGAGGCCCTGTGGAAGTAATCTCTGAGAAGGAGGCAATGATCAGCAGATGCTAGGGGTCGCTGCCTCTGGGGAGAGTCCCTCGGCTGGGCCCAGGTCTCTGAGGTGGAGGGCACCAGCTTTCTATGTCCCATGCCCCTGACACAGCACAGGCAGCTGGTTTTGTTCATGCCAAGCAAATGGCTAAATGAATTCAATTTCTGCTCCGAGTGAGCAGCAAACCTGGGATGAGGAAAGAGGCCAGGGGGGCACTGGACTGAAACTAAGCAAGGAATCGACAGGGAATAAAAGGAGGAGGGGGTCCTTTTTCCTCCTCTGGCCTTGCCACTCCCTCTGATGCTCCTACTGACCAGGCTCACAGGAGCCACCTGGCAACAGAGCAACAGCCTCAGCCTTGCCAACTGCAGTATTGAAGAGATAACACCATAAACATTGGTGCATTCTGTCTTGCCAATTGCTTATTAATTATAAGGTTGATGATAAAAATTAGATTTTGGGAAAATACCCCAAAGAAATGAAAGCAAGGCCTCCAGATGTTATTCGTACACTTATATGCATAGCACCATTATTCACAATAGCCTAAAGGTGGAAATGATCCCAATGTCTATGGGCAGATAAGTGGATACACAAAATGGGGTATATATATGTATATATATGTATATATTACATGGGATATATATATTATATTATTCTATATATATGTAATATATTATATTACATGGGATATATATGTACATATATACATATATATATACACACTGGAATACTATTCAGGTTTAAATAGGAAGGAAATTATGACACATGCTAGAGCATCGATGAGCCTTGAGAACATTGGGCTTACTGAAATAAGCCAATCACAAAGGACAAATAGTAATAAAGTAATAAAGAGTTATTACTTTAGGGGTACAGAGTTTCGGAGAATTCTTTGGATGGATATTGGTGATGGTTGCGCAACAATGTGAATGTACTTGATGCCATTGAACTGCACACTTAAAAATGTTTAAGATGGAAAATGTGTTGGTTTTTCTTACCATAGTTAAATTTTTTTTTTGAAAAACTAGATAATAAGGTATGTCATCCATGGATTTTACTGATCTTTAAAGGAGTATGATTTTTCCATAATTACCAAATACATGTGAACTTCTTTTTTTTTTTTTTTTTTTTTTTTTTTTACATGTGAACTTCTAAAGGGGTTCACAATCTGCTGATGAAGAAACTGAATAAATTAATGAATGAATGAATGAATTGAAAATTATGTTCCTCAACCTAAAGCAATATTTGTTTCTCTTCCCTTCTCTACATTAAATATTTGCTTTTTAGAGGATCCCTGGGTGGCTCAGCGGTTTAGCGCCTGCCTATGGCCGGGGGCGCGATCCTGGAGTTCCAGGATCTGCCTGTGTCTCTGTCTCTCTCTCTCTCTCTCTCTCTCTCTCTGTCCATCATGAATAAATAAATCTTTAAAAATAAATAAATATTTGCTTTTTAAAAGTTATATATTATTCTAGGTCAATTTTAAAAGGTACCTCATGCCCTGCTCACCAGTCAGAAAGCTACTTCCTTCTAAACCCGATTGTGTGATAACTTACGACTTTTAGCATATCTCACATTATGTTCACTAGGTTTGAAACCTGAAGCCTACGTTTTATCTGTCTCTCAGGGTAAGTAGTACAATATAAGTACTCAAAAATATTCTTTTTTTTTAAAGATTTTATTTATTTACTCATGATAGACATAGAGAGAGAGAGGCAGAGACACAGGCAGAGGGAGGAGCAGGCTCCATGCTGGGAGCCCGACGCAGGACTCCAGGATCACACCCGGGGCCAAAGGCAGGCACTGAACTGCTGAGCCACCCAGGGATCCCCTCAAAAATATTCTTGAATTGAAGTTTTAGCATACAGAGAGAGAGAGAGAGAGGCAGAGACACAGACAGAGGGAGAAGCAGGCTCCATGCACCGGGAGCCCGATGTGGGATTCGATCCCGGGTCTCCAGGATCGCGCCCTGGGCCAAAGGCAGGCGCTAAACCGCTGCGCCACCCAGGGATCCCACTTTTCAAAGATACAATAGGCACGAACACCAGAGTAAAATAACAACAGTTATACATAATTCTCCATCATTCTAATCCGAAATCCATTTCTAATACATTAACAATTGTAACTTTTAACTCATAAACAATTTTATAAATTTCCTTTCAATGTAACTATGAAATCAACTTTTTTTTTTATTATGGAGGGAAGGAAAATCCATAGTGAAGGTGCTAATTAAAAATTCCTACATCTCACACTGTGATATCCATCACAGGTATTAAGAGCTCTGAATGTTCCAATTAAAACTGTGAAGCATTTGCTCTACAATATGCAGTTCCATCCCCCCAGGCGTCAATATGAAATTGAAACTGGATGGTGGGAGCCCGGGTGCTTTGATCTAATGGCATCTGCAATAGGACCACATCATAATGTGCTTATAACACGCTGATCTCATCTGAGCCCCTAGCAAAGGGTTGTCAAGAGATGCTAATGACCACTTTATCCTACACTTGGACTTACTCTGTTGGAAGCTATTTGTGCCATCTCAGGGGGCCAGCATGACCGCCACTGCATGCTTTGTGACACATAATAAGTCAGGAGCAAAAACACCAGGGATCCATTCGTCATTCAGCTGTTCATTCAAACACACATTTGTTGAGCACCTAACTAAGGGTGACCATCATTCTGTTAAGTGCTTTGAATACAAAGAAGAATAAGACTATTTCCAAGGGGTTTACAGACTAATGGGGAAATAAAAAGTGCTGTGGAAGTCCATGGTAGAGGGCAATTGGTTTTGCTGGGGAAGTCAAGGGAAGCATTGCAAGGCAGGGTGACATTTGTGCTGACCTCTGAGGAATCTAGCAGTTACAAGTGGAGGAATGGAACAGAAGACATTCCGGAGAAGTGAGTATAGAATATGCTGTGTATAGTATCCTCAAGCTGCTCTAACAAAGTACCTAATACTAAGTGACTTAAACAACCAAAATTTATTGTCTCACAGTTCTAGAAGCCAGAAGTCCAAGATCAGGGTATTAGTAGGGTTGGTTCCTTCTGCAAGCTATGAAGGATAATCTGTCCAAACACTCTCTTTTCACTTCTGGTGATTTGCTGAAACTAATGGTGTTTCTTGGTTTATAGATGCATCACCCCAGTCAATGCCTCCAACTTTACACGGCACTCCTCTGGGTGTGTACAGGTGTCCAAATTTCCCCTTTATACAAGGACATCACTCATATTAGGGGTTAGGGGCCCACCTCACCCCAGTATGACCTCATCTTAACATAATTAATTATAACTGCAACAAACCTATTTTCAAATAAGGTCACATTCTGAGATGTTAGAGATTATAATTTCAACATATAAATTTTGGGGAGGACAAAATTCGGCCCATAATATCCTGGAAAAGGATTCAGATAAATTAGTATATGGAGGTAATATTTTTAAGACATGAGTATAATTTTTAAAAATTATAGAAGAGAGGGGTGGAGGCAAGAATTTGAAGAGATTCTAGAGCCATGTTGAGGGTGAAGAAAGATGAAATATATACTCAGATGATCTGGGAAACACTGTAATTGGTAACAGGGTAAAAATGTACAAAGATGAGAGTATGTGGTCCTTCCCAAACTTATTTCACTGCAGAGACTTCTTTGTTCAGTGATCTTCCAATAAAAAAAAACAATAATTTGGGAGCTGTGTACATAGTCACTGTATATACTTCCTAGCTGGCTTCTTTACATCTCTGAGTTCCAGTTTCCTTCACTGTAGGCCTGGGGTGCTTATAGCATTTTATAAATTCAATCCCTGTGAGGCGAAGGGAATCAACATGGAAGTGACTGCTGAAAGATAAACCACTATACACATGGAAATACATGGACATCTTTTGAACAGGAGGTAGGAGGTTTGTGAATTTGCCAGAAATACAGTAAGAGAGCAGACAGAACAATTATGTGGGAAAAATAAAGGTCTCAGAGAAGTGGAAATCCACATACTGATTCCCAGCCAGCATCAAAAATCTGAAGGAAGTACCCCTTCTCCCTGCTGCTCATGCCCTTCCCACTATTCCTCCCTAATCCTACTCCATTCATTCAACTAATATTCATTAGGCCCATTACTGTGTCCTAGGTCCATTGCTCAGCAGTCTTCAAGGCACATTTTTTTCCAAGTAACCTTCATGGATTACTTGATTTCAATCTTTCCCTTCTCTCAATGGTCTCCTTGGTGCATACTGTTTGGGTCACACAGTTTGGCATTTGAACATATATTTTTGAACTGTTACCTCTTTGCTTCCATTTATATGGATGTGCCTCCTAAATGAGACTGTAAATCTTCCCTAAGCAAATGCTAGTAATTTCCAACTTCAAGATGTATAATGCTAAGTGCGTAGAAGATCCTTATTAGGTACGCAATGCACTGAAAAAATTTGGCATCTCAGAGAAGAGCACCTTTACAACATCAAGTTAACAACCTAATGTTACAAGGATGTAGGCAACCAAACAGACTGTGACTTACCTGGAAACACATAAATTACATATTTTTATGATTACCCATAAATATGATTGATAAATGATTTCTAAGTGCTCATGTATGCAAGGGATCTACTACATATTAGCCAAACTTTGATTCAAAGGAGCTAAGCTATTCCTCTAGCAAGCATAGAGCTATCATAGACAATGAAAAATGACCAACAGATAATATGAAATGAGCAGACAGTGTCTTCTATTTATTTATAAAAATATTTGTTCAGACATGGGAGAAATTGGGAGCTGATTTATTTAGATAAATGACTCTTTCCACTTCATTTTGCCATTAGGCCCTTCTGAACTACTCTTAAAATTACTTCAGGAAATTAAGATGAAAAGTTTATTTTTGCTTGAAACTTCAGTCAAGGTCAGTGATAGATAACAGAATATACTGAGTTTTTAAATTAAAGAGCACCAAAATTCTTCTGGCAATTTGCTGTGAAGATCATATTGATGCTTCTAGATCTCCAGTGTTACATTATTTGATGTGCTTTGTTAATTTGTCAGGTTGACACACTGCATTGAGATTGAAAACAATTTCTTTGGGAGGACATTTCTTTTTATCAACTTAAAAAAAATGAGTCTAGTCTATTCAAATAATACCTTGTCAAGAGTCTAGCTCATAAAAATACTGAATGTTAGCTTTGTAATTGGATACTTTATGAATAAAGTACCTTCATACTTTATGAATAAAGATATGATAATTAAATTAAAATATGTAACCAATAAGACTTTTCTTCAAAAATCTTGCATATCTACCAATGAATAAAAGGAGAACAAACAAACAAACAAACAATAAATCAAGCTCCTGGAGCATCCTGGCTATCTTGTTCAATCATCCCAAGATGCCCTCAACACATTCTCTCTCCAGCAGTTTACACCACTCAGTGTCAAAGTTATTCTTTCTCTTATTTCCTGTTTTATTAAGGAATGCTTAATAAATATAACTGTACATATGTGAACCATATAATGTGATATACATATACATTGTGAAACAAATACCAGAAAGTTATTCTCACTAATGATTTCTTCCCAAATTTGGCAGTATTTTCAATCTCTCTAGCACCTAGAACCCCACATACTTACTTCTTTGCAAACATATTTTTAATTCAGGAAATGTAAAAATCTATAAGCAAAATGATAAAAAAAAAAAAAAAACATGCCTCTTGTGGGGATAGGAGCATCAGCATGGCAGAAAAAAAACACAGACCCCAGAATCAGACTCTGATTCAAAGTCAAGGTCAACTATTTACTGTCTATGTGAACTCACTTAACTTTCTGAGCCTCAGTTTTCCCATGAAAGATTATTAATGTCTCAGAATTCCTGGATTCATAACAGGTTTTCAGTTCTGGTTTAACAAATGAATAAATGGATGAATGAATGATCTCACAGTATCCCCTTTCCCATATTCTGCTTTAGCCTTCCATTTTTTCCATTTCTTATTTCAACCTACTTCCTTCATCTTACTTCTTATTTTCTTTCTTTCTACTCTCAATTATGTAAGAAGTTTCCTTCCCTATGACCTTTCAGTTTAAATTCACTCCTCTCAGTTTCTTTGCTTGCTTCATACAACCCATCTCCATATTTCCTTTTCTCACACTGGCACCTGTGCTTGGAAAAGCTTCCTGCTTCACGTTCCCAAAGCCAACTTCTTCCTCTCATTCAAAACCCAACCCAAATCACCCCTTTTGCCTATTATGTGCACTTAGTAAATAATAAATGATTAAAGTGATAATGATGAATTCATCCTCAAAGAACATGTATTCTGAGCAATGAAATTTAGAAAAGAAAATTTAGCGAGTAACTACAACCCACTTAGAAACAGGTGTGATTTCTCCAACCACCCGTTAACACATTTGCACTATCATAATGACTGCTCTGGCAAATAATACATTGCCATAGAAACATTGTTTCCAAATTGCATATTTATAGTTGTTATTGGTGGCCTATGTTGACTATAAAGTAGTTTCCACATGTGAGCTTTGACAATGAGGAGTGATATGAGCATTGTTCATCTCCACAGCTGTCTCAGCTTGAAGGGTTTTAAAGGTGCAACAGGAAATTCCCCCAAGCTCTAGATGTCAAGATGTGAGCACAGCTGGCATTTCCCTAAATGCTTGCATTTCAATGTAAAGAAATTGTCTAAATAAAGCACCCAGTAAACTAAATTAATAGTCAAAATCAGGATGAGTCTGATTTCTTTTATTTTTTTTTTAAGACTTTATTTATTGATTGATTCATGAGAGACACAGAGAGAGAGGCAGAGGGAGAAGCATGCTCCATGCAGGGAACCTGTTGTGGGACTTGATCCCAGGACCCTGGGATCATGGCCTGAGCCAAAGGCAGATGCTCAACCGCTGAGCCACCCAGGTGTCCCAGGATGAGTCTGATTTCATCTGTAAAGTGGAAATGATACTAATACCTCTCTTAGAAGATTTTTCATTTGCTTAAGTGAGACACAGCAAATGAAAAAACAAAAACACTTCATGAATTATAAAGTGCTATGTAAATACCAATTCTAGTCTTTATTCAATATCAGACCAGATTGTCTTCACATAGGACTGTTTTGAGGGCTCTCTTGGTCCCCCTAGAAGCACTTTAGAATATTCTCACTCCCATATATTTATGGACAAGCAGAGTCAGGATCCTCAAGGTTGAAATTCAGTTCCAGATCCTGTGAAGAAATAATGCCTACTAACAGATAAGATTTTTTCTGTCTACTTCATGGACTTTCTCTCATTATCTCTAACCTATGAGGAAAAAATGCCACATGAAAACCTCTGGAATTCACATTTCTAGTTTCTATTGGGAGAAATCAAAATGGCCTAAAGAAAAGTGATATAAACTCAGGCCATTGACTAGTATAGAGGAAAAAAATCAAAGTTTAAATTGAATTCTTTCTCCTTAAAAACAACAGGGGTAAAAAAGAACTTTTAGAAAAGAAGGAAACAAATCCCTTTTAATGACAATACTGAGTGGCTAAATTCTTATTCAAAGAACGACAACAATTCATGTTTGCCTACCCTTTATAATCACAAAGTATTTCTTCAAACGTTATCTCAGTTGACCCTTATTTCTACACTACGGAATAAGCAGAAGTGGTGAGTGATGGGAAAAGTTTTTAAAATATTTTCTGGCGTTTTTCTCCTTACCTGTGGACTGGTTTACTTTTCTGCACTCCTTCACTGTTAAAGCTAATCATAAAGCTTATTGACTTCAAGGAAAAGAAGTAAATGAACCACCTAGAGGTAAGAAGTTCACAAGGCAGGGAAAAATGAGGGTATAGCAGAGGAGGAAGATCTTATCAGACTGTACAAGGGAGAGAAGAGGTTTGTAAGTCATGAAGGAGGGGAGAAGTGTAACCCATGTCCTAGGAAAGTAGTACATCAACCACCCTGGACCTGATCCTCTGAGTGAGAACAATGGAAGGAAGGGAAGGGAGGGGGAGGATCCCAGATAGTACAAAGGGACAACAAGGTAAAAGGGACCTTTAGGCCTCTTACTATTTAGAAACTGCTTAGCAGGGTACCCTCAAGCTAACATGGCAGGCACAGAAGAATAAAACGGTGCTGTAGTATGTTTGGGCAGAGAGAGAGCAGAAAAATTCCCCATGCCCATCTCAGTTATAATGGAACAGGCACACATGCTACAAATTGTGGGGAATTATCTGAAAGTTAACAGCCAAATTGGCCTGGAAAGAGCCACTGAGACAAGGAGTGAGAAACTCCTATAGCAATAGCAGAAACTGTGGGCCCCACAGCCTAGGCAGGCACTTGATAGGGCATTCCACTGAGATTCCAAAGAACTACACACCAAGAGAGCTGAGGTGAGGCCAACTTAGCTGCGGGGGCGGGGGGGTGGGTGGCGTACTATGCCAAGTGGACAGACCTACACATACACCAGCCACAGATACTTTATTGGCAGAGGCAGCAAAGATAAGAGCAGTGCCCAGAGACAACCACTGTATCTCAGCAGGAGATCAGTAGGTGCCCACAGGAAGGATAGCATGAGATTGGTTGCTCCCTACTAATGCTATGAGAACTGTGGAGGGGATCCCTGGGTGGCTCAGCGTTTTAGCACCTGCCTTCGGCCCAGGGCCTGATCCTGGAGTCCCGGTATCGAGTCCCACATTGGGCTCCCTGCATGGAGCCTGCTTCTCCCTCTGCCTGTGTCTTTGCCTCTCTGTCTCTCTCTCTGTCTCTCATGAATAAATAAATAAAATATTTTAAAAAGAGAGAGAGAGAGAGAGCTGTGGAAATGAAGACTAAGTGGGGTGCCTGGGTGGCTCAGTGGTTGAGTGTCTGCCTTTGGCTCAGGTCATGATCCCAGGGTCCTGGGATTGGGGAATGCCTATATTTCTGCCTCTCCTTCTGTGACTCCCATGAATAAATAAATAAAATCAGAAAGAAAGAAAAGAAAGAAAGAGAAAAAAGAAAGAAAGAAAGAAAGAAAGAAAGAAAGAAAGAAAGAAAGAAAGAAAGAAAGAAAGAAAGAAAAAGAAAGAAAGAAAAAGAAAGAAAGAAAAAATGCTAATTAAAAAGAAAAGCAAATGCCTGTTGTTCAGAGCTCACTATAGCAAGGGAATTAGCCACTGTCATCTGGGCAGTGACTCAACAGCAGTCAAAGAAATAGGAAAGATTTATAGTGGTAGAAAGAGAAGTCTTTCAGGTATCCCCTGATTGGAGGCTGTTGATGAGGGGAAGCTGTTGGTAGGCTAAAAGTGGGGCATCCTGTGTGATTGTTAGAGTGCATATATGGTTTTCTTTGGTTGATCCCAAGTTTGCAGTAGGGACAAAAACTAAGGGAGCTATTACTTATAAGTCAATTCCTGGCCATTTGGGGTAGATAGTTAACAAGGGGGTTCCTGCAAGTCTGACTTAACAACAGGCTGACTTTCTGAGTCATTCATTATAGACAAGGGGTTGGTTTTCTGGGCAGGTTGCTGCAGGTTGCTGTTCAGAGTTCTATTTTTAATATATGATCTGGTCATCATCTGTTTGTATAGTCAGTCTTTCGGGGCATACAACTGTCACCTGTCATCTAGATGGTATCTTAGAAAGAAAGTGGAGAGAGAAAACTTGAGAGAAGAGCAACAGATGTTTGGAGGATTCAAACTTTAGATGGTCTGAATATTTATCCATATATCCATAGCTGGAAAGAGTCTTGTAGGTTGGAAGAGATGACTTAATAATTAGTGAGAAAGTTTAGTATTTTCTTGTCTTCTACCAAGAGGATTGGAGAATCCAGAGCAAGATGAAATTGGATTTGGAAAATAGAGAACCTACATTTTTTGCTGTTCTAATATGTAATGTGCAAATGTTGACCCTATTGCTAGTATTGTTGTATATAGTTTACAAATGAGAAATCTAACACTAAGAAATATTCAAGATAATAATGAATATCAAAACCATATATTTCAAGATGTCATTTTCTTGGAAACCAATAGGTCCTGCTCAGGGTACTTGGACACAGCTAATGGCAGTTCTGCCAGCTGAGGGAGAAGTCCCGATACAGATAAACACAAACTCAACAGACTACAGTTTAAGAATATATAGAAAACGCTAACCTATCCCTAAAGAAATTAATTTATATATCTCCAGAACTGTGACGTTTCAGATATTGTAGTCCATTGTTCTCACAAGTCCGTACACGTGGCAATTCAAGGGTTCCCATTTCTGATGCAGATAACAGAGTCATCAAACCTCAAAGGTCAAGAGAACTACATTGGGATTATTAGAGAGTCACTCAGAAAACCATATTTAGAACTGGGAGCCAGATCATGCAAGCAGGTTGCTCAAGGCAAGAGTTCTTCATGACTGAGACTCACACAGCCTGAGGACGAAGCTTCTCACAACAGTACCTCCATAACCTCTTCTCTCTACTCTCCTTTGAAATGCTGCAGCTGGGGCCATGAGAGCAGAGGTTATCTAAGTAAAAGAAAATGAATTGCTTCAGGCTCACTGTGATTAGTCAGAAAATAAAATGAGATTTCATGAAGCACCTTTGTATTTCAGAATTCCAAATCATTTCTTATTATGAACATAGGGTAATACAAGTTGAATATCAAGTGATTAATGTTCATTTTGAATATATCTCTGGAATTCTAATTCTTTAAAGCCTCTCTTGAAAAGTACTCCACTCTGACAGCCACATCCTCAAATATTCCAATGCCACCTAAAAAGGCTGTGTTTCATAAATTCCATATTGATATTACAATAGAGTAGCAGAATAATTTTAAGATTTTTCCCATTTGATAATTGTCCTATTGCTTTTGAAAATAATGACTCTCAATTATACCAGTGTGAGATGCATTCATTTCATTGCATTATCTAAATTTGTGTAGATATTACAAGGCTTTGTATGGCTCTTGGTAAAGAAAAAAAATTTTAAAGTCTCTATTTCTCTGAATTATGCTTTATATTAATTTGCACTATAATGACATTTCCACTCATTTTCTTATTCACTACAAAATAAACATCAGTGTGCTGCTATTAAGCATGATATTTTTATATCTACATTTACAATCACTATTTTTACTCTTATCATGGGTAGATAACTATAATAAATAATATTTGCTTACTAAATTATCTACTGGATGCCACTTACTGTGCTTATTATCTTCATTTTTCAAGATGATCTAGGCTCAGAATGGGTAAATAAGTTGCCCACGAGAACACAATAGTAACTGGTAGACAAGCCAGGTTTGTCTTAACCAGGGCATCTCACTCCCATTCCAGGGCAGGTCCCATTAGCTTCATTTTCACAGCAAGTCCATGCTCCCCTTCCTCCTCTTCTTTTCTTCTCTTTTCTGAGTTCAGTACTTTCTCTCCAAAAGCACAGACAATAAACCCAGAAGTTCTGGGTTCTAGTCCTACACCTTGTATAGATACGAGCTATGTGAGAGAAGGTACACTAGTCAGAGGCATAAGCATTAGTTTTAGTGATAAATAACTCCCTAAATCTCAAGGGCTTAACACAGTCAAAGTATATTTCTTGCTTCTATTATGGGACAATGCAGGTAGGGCAGTTCTCCTCCAAGCAGTGACTCGGGGAACCAAACTGTTGCCTTCTAATAGCTGCAAGGATGTACTCTCATTATCCACCTGACAGGTGAAGAGGAAGAGTGCATGTGGATGGAGGACACTTTGGATGTGTAACCACTGGCCAGAAGTAGTCACTTTTCATCAGATAGTATGTCCAACCTAACTGCAAAGAGAGCTGGGAAAATGTAGATGAGCACATGGATGTCAGTGAATTTAGTACTTTCTACCACACTGGGCTAGTCTTTTTGTTTGTTTTGTTTTGTTTAAATATGTTTAAGTCTATGCCTCCATTTCTATAAAGAAAAGATAAAGCACTTAGCTTGTGCCAAGCATATACTCAATGTTTTTTAATTTAATTATATAAATATTAAATTATATTTTATTATATAAATGTGCATATAAACTCTCAGTGGAGAGAGAAAGCTACCTTTCTTTAATCTACAAAGAGAAAATTGAAAAAAGAAAATGTGTTTTCCAAACCAAATCTCAATAAAGATACCCAGAGAAGTCATATTAGAACTCATATAAAATTTTCCTTATAACATTATGTGCCGGGGAAAAAAAAATCAGAATCTCAGCAGGAGATCAAGTGAGCCCTTAGAAGGAAGGAGGTAAGGCTGGTAGATGGAGGGGAAAATAAACAGTGCATGTGGGTGGGTGGGAAAATTTATGAGAGGGAGAAGATAATTTGTTTTTGTTGTTAATAATATTTTCTTCTCAAAATTGGAAGGCTGAGGGATAATACATAAGTAAGGATAATACATAAGTAACTATAGTGTCTCTCTGAAGATACTAATTAGAATCGGTGGTGGTTGTTTTTTTAATTCCTCGAATTTTCTTTTACTTCAGGAACCAGTTGTTCAGTTACCCCACTGAGGAGATTCTAGTCCCAGCTTCCCAAATATCCCCTCTGATCTGTTATCTTTCAACTTCATCTTTTATGTGTTCCAGGATTTGGGAATAATTTTATGATTTAACATTTTTTTCATATCTCAGTTTCTTCTTCTTTCACCATATTTCCCAACTCCTAGAACATAGTCTTAGACTTTCCACCTCTGTAAATGACTTTTCTGATGACAAGCATGATGATATGGATTTCACTCTGATAGAAGTATAGGAATAGTTGTCTGTGGCTGAAAAATATGGCACGCATTTCCAGTGAGTCTACTTAATAAACACAAGAATAGCATAAACTCCAGAAAAAAATAGCTCACATTTCAATAGCCTCCCTCTCCCCTTATTGCTATTTGATATTTTGATTTCTAATTGTTTTGCTTAAGAAAAATACCTTTATTTTTTGTGTGTCATTACATATCCACTATTTAAAAAGTAGTGTGTTAAAAATGCAAAACAGAAAGTTAAAACAGCTCAAATTTTACCAACATGATATTATTGAGGCATTTTTATTCATATACAAAATAGAAGGATGAATTGATTTAAAAAGAGACAGATGGAAATACAGCCTTCTAGTCTACCTGCTACTTTTCAATTAAAAAGTATGACTGTATTTCATCAACTCTAAAACATATTCTTTTTCACATTTTAGCATCTCTAAAATCGGTATATATCTTATAATGGAAATATAAATATATTACATGTATCACGTGGCCAGGCAGCAGTCCTGATATGATGTCCATTGCTTAGACCTGTATGAACTTGGTTGCTATTTCTGATGGCCTAACTGGCCAAGTGCAAACTTCTAAAACTCAGGCAGAAAGAAAGATGAGCTTTAGTTGTTCCCTAGCAACCTATCCTTGACACCTTCTTGCTAAAAAAAGGACACACATGTCCCCCAAGCAACAGACACACACTGATTATCTCTGCATTGTAAGTATTTTCAATGCCTTCTTTGTATATTCAATATTTTCTAAATTTGATACACTAAAAAAGTATTATTTCCATATTAAAAGATAATAAAAATCTATAAAAAATGTTCACAGGACTTTGGGTCAATGGTATTCTAAATTTTTGGTTCCCAACTACTCTCTGAATCATGAGCAGGTTTTCTATGATACAGAAAAGTGGAGGATGGGTCTTAGACAACTTCTCCTTGTAATTCCAGGGGAAGAAAGTATTCATAGCAGCCTCAGGAGGTGGGAGGAGGAAACCCTTTAGACTTCTAACTTTGTGGAGGCCTCAGGTCTAGTGACCTCATGGGGAGGAGTAGAGTCTGCTTGCTTTCCAAGATTTCTGGAAACAAAAAGATATATATTGTCTTAATGTTCATAGTAGAGGGTTAACAATTTCCCAGATTGGACTTTTAAAAATCCAATAATATGTTGTTTACTAGAACCACATATAAACAAAAGATACAGAAATTATAACATCAAATAATGGGAAAAATAAACCAGGTAAATACAAGCCAGAAAAGTAATCTATAAAACAAACATGTCGTGGTCAAGTATATTCCTCAGCATGGTTAATCTGAGAAATGCAAAGCTTGTTTAACCCTCCAAAATCAACCAATGAAATTTATTATAATAATGAAATACAAGAGAAAAATCATACTGCCTCAACAGATTTGGATAAAGCATTTGATAGATTTTGACACTAATTTATGATTTAAAAAAATAATTCTCTGAAAGATGAGAATAGAAGGGAACCTCTTCAACTTTATAAAGGACACAGTAAGCATCATACTTACTGGAGGCATTTTAAATATTTTCCTTTTTAAGATCAAGAATGAGGCAAAAGTTTTCTGTTACAGAAATGGCCTATGTTATGGCCAATGCAAAAGTCAAGAAAAAGAAGAGTTTCAGTTCTGGCTATAATAGAGTAGTTGGGATCCTATGTAAATAACTAACAACTGGCCAAAAAATTATAAAACAACTCTTCACAGATATAATCTTTGAGAGAAGGAAAGAATGCTAAATTACCATGGAAGTCAGAAGATGAAATTTTAAAAAAACATCAATGTACAGTTCTATACTAAGTGAATGTGTCCTTCAAAACTGAAGCCAAAATAAAGATATTTTTGAACCTACAAACAAACTAACAAAAAAACCTCAAAGAATCTGCTGCCAGAAGGTGTGCCCATAAGAAATAGTACAGAAAAATCTTCAGGGTGAAGAGGAAATGTTACCAGAGAGAAGCATGAGACTATAAAAGGTATGAAGAATACCTAAAAGGGTAAATATATGGGTAAAGAGAAATAAATATTGACTCTTTAAAACAACACTAATATCTTGTGTGATCTGTAACATATGTAAAAGTAGAATATATAACAAAATACCATAAGAGAGTGAAGCAGTCCTAGAAATTGAACTCATGTAAATTTCTCTTATTGTTTGAGAAATGGTAAAATTCTAATCTAAAGAAGACTATAATGAATCAAAGATATGTTTTATAATTTCAAGCACAACCAATAAAATCATAATAACAGATGATTTAACTGAAGAGCTAATAGAGGAGAAAATGAAATAATAAAAAATACATATTTGTTAAATCCTGAAGCAAGCAAGAAAGGAAAAATAAATGATACAAAACAGATGAGAAAATAGGAAGCAAATATCAATGTTGTAGACATAAACCTAATTATATCAGTAATTAGACTAAATGAAAATGGCACAGAAAATACAAGAAGAGCCTGAGCATCTTCTAGTGTCAGAAAGTAAGACATTACACACACACACACAAAAAAAAAAAAAAGGATGGAGAAATGGAAAAGTTGCAGCAATGTGAGCAGCAAAATGAAGTAACCCATATTTTCTCCTTCCCATAAAGCAAGCCCCATGGCTAATTAATCATAGTGCTTTGTCTTATAAGGCAACTCAAAATTTCAATTTTTAAAGGCCTGAAGCTGTTAATAATGCCATGTCCATTGAATTGTTGTAGTTTCCATTGGCCTTTTTTTGAAAGAGTTTTATTGAAATGTAATCCATATACCATACAATTCACTCATTTAAAATGTACAATTCAATGGTTTTTGGTATATTCACGGAGTTGTACAACAACCACCACCATCAGTTTTAAAACATCACCCAAAAAGAAATTTGTGCCTATTAGCAGTCCCTCTCTCACTTACCCCAAGCCTCCTAAAGTAGGGAACTGCTAATATACTTCCTGGCTCTCGAGATTTGCCTGTTCTGGACATTTCACATAAATGGAGTCACATATGTGGGGTTTTTTTTATGCGTCTGTCTTCTTTCACTTAGCGTAACATTTTCAAGCTTCATCCATGTTGTAGCATGACCAGTACCCATTCCTTTTTATGCCTACCTGCCTGAATACTTTTCAGTTCAGTATGGAATATATCAAAATATGCCACATTTTGTTTATCCATTCCTCAGTTAGTGAGCAAGTAGTTTGATTCCACTTTTTGACTACTATGAATAATGCTTCTGTGGACATTTCGTGGACAAATGTCTGTGTGGATCCATTTGCTTTTATCACAGGACATGGGAGGAACTATAAAGCCAGATCAGATGATTTCCTGCTTTTATAGACACATTCTGTTTTTATCTTCTTTGCCTTATAGCAGCCCAATTTCCCTTTCATAGTCAGGATCAATCACTCCAGCCACAATAGTAATTTTTTGGCCTATTTATTTAACATCAGTAAGAGCTCAAAGTGGCCAGATGGCAGCTTCAACTTCTGAGTGAGATGGAAAAAGAGGCCAATGGATGTCCACCTTACCATTAAGGCCCTTCTCTTCTGAGTTGGTCTTTTGTGAGTATTCACATATGACATAAGTATCATCATACTCTGTGCTCATTTGAAGAGGCCAGTCCACATTCTACCCAAATATTCTCACTAATATTTTAATCATTCTAAGTCCCTACATACAAAGCCAAACCAAGAAGCCACTGACCATGAAACAATATGAATTTGCACTTCTATCTGTATATCCTTCCAGAAAAACTTAAATGTGTTACTCATTGTTCTACCTATTAAGAATTTTTCCTTCACCGTTGTCGACACTTCAAGGCCATCTGGATAAGGTTATCCATCTACTTTCAAGTGGCACCAAAAAACAATACAGAACCATTGATAACTCAGATCTGACTTTTTTCCTACATTCTACTAGTCATAGGAAACATAGGCACATAGGTGAAAGTTGAAGGCATTACAGCAGGAATAGGTAGTTTGGAAACTGTTTGTGGCTGTACTTTGGAAACTGCTCTTGGCTGTTAGGATCTTCTTGAGCTCACTGTTATAAATATGACTTCCATTTGATAATTGAGGATTGCTGAACATGCATAATTTTATGAACTGGTGGGTCAGACAATATCCATTCAGGATGGGCAGCTTGGGCTACATGGTAACCTGGTAGTCCATGGTCCATGGTCAAGCATTCAGGCCAGTAACAAGTCAGAAGCTGTTTTAAAAGAGTAGCTATCTGCAAGTGATGACGTAGATTTACTCCCAAATCCTAAAGATCTACACTGTAATTCTCCTAATAGGTCCTGCCAGCAGTTCAAACAGCATCTCTATCTGCCACAGATGCTTAAAGCACCACAGAATCTGCTGGGTCATATGTCCTGAGTGACAGAGCAACTTGCACAGCACATTGGATCTTTTACAGACCTACTCCTATCCTGGGAAATGCTAAAAAATGGAAGCCTTTCTCGTCACTAAGTTAATGGATCAGAGTAACATACTCAAATGAGGTGAATGTTGATTTTATGATCCAAAGAGACCCACTTTGGTTTTATGCCTCTTTCTTACTAGTAGGAGCATCCAAATGCAGCACTTTATTCCTCACCTCAGAAAGATATTTCAGTATGACTTTCAGGAGATGTTAGTACAACTTTTCTACAAAAAGCTAGCTAGTAAGTGGAGAGATGATGGAGGTCCCTAAAGACTCAGTTATCACATAGGGCTTGGAAGTTGAGCATATTTGTAACAGCAGCTGCAACTGGAATCATCACATGATAAGGTTTATGATAAATCAGAATAATTTTCCAAAATCCATCTATCTTCTACACAAGCCAAATAATGAGTTGATGGGCAACACCATCCCTACATCCCTTCAAGTCCTTGACAGTGACACTAATCTCTGAAGCCCCTTCAAGAATGTAATATTGCTTTTGATTCACTGTTTTGGAAGATGAATAGTTATAATGGCATTTACTTTTCTATCATAATAACCCACTCCATTAAGGCCATGGAATCAGTGTAGAGACTAACAGTTGCTAAGCAGATAAATTCCACCTATGCTTTCCAAAATTGTGAAATAACACAGGGTATGTTCATTGGGCTCCTTGTGAGACCAACCTAAGCCAAAATTGCATGGCTCACTTAACATTCAGAATCATCTACTTGTCTGGTAGACCACATAGCACAGAGATCTCTAGGAATCTGTGTCAGTTCAGAGCCAGTGTTGAGTAATCCCTGAGGAGTCTGATTATTTTCCCTTCCCAAATGCATAACCACCCTGGCAAACGGCCACAAGGCCCTTTGGAGACAGCTAAGAGGAAGATGTAGCATAAATTTTAGCTATGTAGTAGGGTCCCTCCTCAAGGAGACTTGGCCTCCCTCCATTTAAGGGATTCTGGATTTGTCAGCTTCCTTAAGTCTTAGAATTGATTGAAGAGCCACAGTTTTCTTTAGTGATTCAAGTCAGGATTCCATATACCAGATCTAGAGCTTCTGGCTTACATAAATCAAGTAAGATAATTTTAAGCTGTTTATTGTGCATTGAGTTGTATCCCCAAAAATGTACATAGAAGTCCTAACATCTGATACCTATGAATGTGACTTCATTTGCAAATAGGGCTATTGCAGATGTAATTAAGATTTAAATTAAGTAGAAGTCATACTGGAATAAGGTAGGCCCTTAATCAAATATGACTGACATGAAAAAAAAAATGAAAAGACAAAAACACAGGGAGAATGCCATGTAATGACCGAGACGGAGATTGGAGTGATGTGTCAACAAACCAAGGAATGCCGATGTTTGCCAACAACACCGAAGCTGAGTTAAAGGCATGGAACAGATTTTCCTCTCGAGCTTTCAGAGATAACATGGCACTGCCTATATCTTGCTTTCAAAAGTCTAGCCTCCAGAACTGTGAGAGAATAAACTTCTGTTGCTTAAGGCCACCTAGACTTTGATACTTGGTTTAGTAGCTTTAAGACACTAATATACTTTCCAGCTCTTTAGAACCCAGAACATCATAAGTGATTAGCCAAAGCCGACCATCTCGGTGGGTAAGACTATGGTGAAGATTGCTTTTATTTTGCCATCCATTATGGTAACCAGCTCATCTTATTTTCAGTGATTGAGCACTATCTCTTGGCTCCTCCCATCCAGAATTCTGTCATTTTCACTGAATTCAGGAATGAAAAGATTTCTTTCACACAGTGGAAATCATGGGCAAAGTTAACTGGTATGTGACAATCTGATAGACATCTGAAACCAAGATGAAATTATTAAATAGATTATACAAAGAATTTCTACAAATCAGCAAAACAAAGATAGGTAATCAAACAGAAGCTGCCTACTACATAGAGATGTAGCAATTGTGGCTAGAAATGTAGAAATGTTTATCACTAGTCATCAGAGAAATGTAAATTTATATAATGACAGATTCCTTTACAGCCATGATATCAGAAAAAACTAGAATGTCTGTTAGAGGGAGTCATCAAGAAAACATTGCTAGTTGACTTGTGATTGGGACCCAGGAAATTGGCAGCTCTGCTTGCCTTCCCTGTTCTCAGGAGCTGTTCCAAGGATACAACCCTGAGATAAAAATGTGGTATTAAAGCTATCTGGATGATATAAGTGACTGAACCCAGTTAGGGCCTCTCTATAAAAATTTTTAAGATTATGTGAGTGGTGCTGAGATCTATTCATCTTCCGGCCACCCAAGACAAACCTCATATGTAAGATACCTTGCTTATTAAAGCTACCACACCAATCTGGAGTGGCCTGCCTCTTTCTCTGGTCTCTCCTTGCCCTGTGGGTACAGGGGTTCATTTGCAAATCAACAGTGTCATGTGGCACTGACAAACATGACAATAAGGATATGAGACAATAAGAATCCTGATGGATTATCATTAGGAGTATAAGTAGGTTCAGCCACTCAGAACAATCTAGATATTAATCCCATATCTTAGTATTCCTGTCTCAGAGAAACTATCCCATAAACCCATGGAGGGATATACATGAAGATTCTCAATATAGCATTACTTATGAAAGTAGGGAGCTGGAGGCAATCTAGATACCAATTATTAGGGAAATACTTAAATAATGTTTTTAGAATGGAATGAAATTGTGGATGCATGCTATGCAATATGACAGAAAGTCTTGCTGAATTTTCTTGCCAAAGTAGATCATTGCCTCAATTTTTCACTCCATATCTCTAAAACTCCCTTGGTCCAGGTGATATTTATTCCTTCTAAGATGACTGCAACAGCCTGAAAATGATCTCCATATTCTACTTTTGGAACATTTTATTTTTAACATGGTGGGGAAAAATGACCTTAAAATATGTCAGTGTTCCCAGATAAGAACACGTCTTCCCATTGATTCAACTTTTGTGTTACATTCTCAAATAAGATTTTATAGTTTGTATTTTTTTTGTTTCCTTTCTTTTTTTTTTTTACTTACGTAATCATGTATTGATTCTATAAAGATTTATTGCTTACTGAGCCTGCATTTAGTCAGCATTCTAGGCATTGAAGTACAAAAGTGAGTAAGACAAAACCTCTACCCTCAAGAAAGGGGAATTCCAGTAAGAATTTTAGATAATAAGAACATAATAAATATAGGTAAAATACAATGTTGGGGAGTCATGTGCTTTGAAGAAATACAGCATGGGCTTAAAGAATATGAGAAGTAGGTAAGGCAATTGCTATTCATAAAGATCTATATTTTTCTGTTTATTTTTATTTCTAGCTATTTTATATTTTTTTACTATTATTTATGGAGAAAACAGAGTGAAGAAAGCAAAATATTATTTCAAAAATTATCAGTATCAGTGTTCCAAAGATATACTAATTATGTCAACAGCTAAAAAAAGGAAAATTCAGAGAACAAAAATATACTCTAAGATATTAAGAATTCTGATAGCAGAAATACAAAACCCTACAAAAATGTTAGAATATAATCTCTAAGAAACTATAATAAAAAGATTAAAAAATGGAAACAGAAAATAAAAATAAGATAATAGATGATCAGTGCAGTCAGGACAACATAAAAATAAAAGATTCAAGAAGAGAGAACAGAAAGAAAAGACAAGAGAATAATTATCAAATAAAATTATCATTAATACAATGCTTAAAATGCAACATGTGATTTTCTAAATTTAATGAACCACTGAGTGCTTGACACAATGGATGGAAAAATATCTTACATTAAGTCACATTAGTATGAAATTTTAGAATATTGGAGACACATAGAAATTTCTAGAAGCATTCAGGATGGGTTAAGATAGAAACAGTTTACATGGGTTATAAATACATTGAAGTGTTTTTTTACTTTTAGTAGAGAATTTGGGAACAATTGAGTAATAGGTTCAAAGAAAACTCAAGAAAAGAAATACAACTACCACAAAAAATGTTTAAATTACTAGAGATAAGTTGTATTATATATAGTACATTGCATGAGTTAGCTATAAGCAATATCCACAGTTATAATAATGTAAACATTAAATATTTAACTGACAAGTTAAATTAACAAAGCTACCTAGCAAACATTAGTTAAATATTTAATATAAATATGCTTTAACTATGGAGAGGCTGGGTGAAGGAAGGTGCAAAGTGTGGGTTAGTGGAGAAACAGTAAATCTTTGTTGTCAAAGTTGGATATCAACAGATATTACTTAGAGCTTAAAAGATGTTGCAAATTTATAAAATAAAAGCAGAGAAGAGCAAGATGGAACCCAATATCATCTTTTTCTTTTTCCTCTTACTTTCCACCTACCTACCTCCTCCCCACTGACAAAGATAAGTGGTTTGAAGATAAATGGCAGAAGGTAACTGTTGATATAATCCTGATTTTTGCTCTTATTTTCTTTGGATTTTGAGAGTGAGTAAACTCTTACTTCAGCTTTCCTTCTATATTTTCCATTCCTCTATTTATCATGACTTTGAAGATGATGTCTTCTCTTTGAAAAGAAAATGGAAGCTTTTGTCAATTATTTTTCATATAACTCTACATGCACATCTCATAGATTCATGAGAAACATAAATTATCTCAATATTGTACCTATAAAATGGACATTATAATCTCTCTTTTGCCAGATTGTTGAAAGCAATCTTGACAATGAGGATTCTAGAATAATGCCTGGTGTATAATTTTACAATTGGTTGTGGTTGTTGCTGATGATAGTAGAACTAGTACTAGTCCTTGTTTTACTTGCCCTGTTGCCAAATTGGAGTCATGTCACTATGCGTATAAAATGTAACTGATGGACACAATATGCCTTGGACAGCATATGCACTCAGTAAATATTTGCTGAATGAATAAATCAATATATATGGCAATGAGTGCTTGGTGCTGGAGGCTTTTTTTTCTATAAAATTGACTGTCCTATTTACGGTGAAGTGATCTTTCTGGTTAGATTTTTCCCCAGAGAATTCTATTTTTATTTTAATTGAAGAGTGGTTATAAAGCTAATTGACTATTTGCATTTGCAGGAAACTATTCCCACCTCCCATCAACCCCAAACCCCAAGGAGCAATCAATGTTTAGAGGTTTCTACCAATACCAGTGGTTTAAAAGAAGTAAAGCCCAAGATTAATGTATATAGCTTGTCAGATATGTACTTAGACTTTTTAAAATGAGTCCAACTCAGGCAAGATTAATGTACATAGGTTGTCAGATATGTACTTAGCCTTTTTTTTTTAATGAATCCAACTCAGGCAAGTCAGTAATTAATGCCATAAAATTCAGCTCAACAGAAACTCAATTGAAAAATGAGAACAACATAACAGAGTCCTATTGAAAGAGTGGCTATCCAAGGTTGCTATTTTTAAAAACTAATTCAAGGCACTTTGCCACTTACATGAAAGCAAAGATAGAGGCACATTGTGTATAAATATAACACTTTTCCTTACATCTTTAGAAGCATATTCAATATGGACATATTAGATGCATATAATGCTTCAAAGTACTAAAATGTATTTTGAGGGCAGGGTATCAAAATGAAACAAAGAAAGTGAAGAAAAATAACTAAATGTGTAAGTCTATAATCATAGTATATTTACAGAATATAAAAATATTCAATGTACTTCATTTAACCAATTATCTAAACAATTACAAGAAAAGCATTTTAATAATGGACTTAGAAAAAATGTTTATGAATTACAGACTTATTAATTTCTTTTTTTTAAGATTTTATTTATTTATTCATGAGAGACACAGAGAGAGAGAGAGGCAGAGACACAGGCAGAGGGAGAAGCAGGCTCCATGCAGGGAGCCTGATGTGGGACTTGATTCCGGGTCTCCAGGATCACACCTTAGGCTGAAGTCGGCACTAAACTGCTGAGCCACCGGCGCTGCCCCAGACTTATTCATTTCATAAATGTTTTTTCTCCATTAGGCAAAAACAACAAACAAAACCCAAAAAATCACAACAACAACAACAAATCTGATGAGGGAAGAAAAAGACTACCACTAATTTAAAATTTGATAATTCCACAGACTACCACTAATTTAAAATTTGATAATTCCATACTCATTCCAAAAAAATAATCCTTTATCTAACAGTGTGATGTCAACTACAATAAAAATATGTAGGATACAGAAATTTTAACTGATAAAAGAGAATTATTTTAAACCAAATTTAGACTAATTGAAAAGAAGTAAAATATAGGCAAGAATTGCCACGGTTCAAATACTAATATTTTAAGAAATCAGTGACTTTACATTTCAATAACATTCTCCTTTTAGTCACTTCTCATTGTGTTTTACAACTGTGTATGTGTGTTGTAGTATTTCTATAAGTATCACTGAAATAATTTACAGCAACAAATAAGGGTGTCAGGGGATTTAGAATTAAATTTGGATGCAAAAATTTTCATATGAAAAAGCACAACTGGCTATAGTTGGATGCTTTTCTTTAAACAGTATTTCCCAGACTCTAATACATTAAACCAGTTTAAGTTTCCAACACGGCATTTTCTAATTCCATATTAAATTTTTATAAGTAATGTAGTAAGTCTTCCTCCAAAATAAAAAAGAATACAATAAATAAATAAATAAATAAATAAATAAATAAATAAATAAATAAATACAACCACAACTCTATCAATATATTTGGCTTTCTGACCTTGCCAAAGAAGGTTGTATTTAGTATTTCTGAGCATTTTACATAGTATGTTTCAGTTCACATGCTTTGATAGCTTTTCTTTTTACTACATAATCAAGTTGAGTTTGAAAAAGGCAATATTTGAATCTTTCTTTAATATGACCTTATTTTACTCACCCTTAAAACAACCCACTGTCAGAAACAGACTCCTCTCCTCACCCTCACTCTCATGCATACATATTACACAGCCTCTCTTCACCTGCTAGGCCCAGTAGTCAGTGCTCAGCCAGGGTGCTGTTCTGTCCCAGAATGACCAGCATTGATCTCTCTCCTGTCTTGGAGAACATATAGCATGTCCTACGTTGTCCACTGATCAGTGATTTACTGTCTTTATTATTATACACACACACTCTTACATTTATAAAGTACATTCTCAATCAGATTATAAACTACCGAAAGAGATTAATTTGGATTTCTGTTTCCCTTGGGTCTTGTATTTATTAAAAACAACCACAACAGTTATAACAACACTGCTGTTAATTTTCCAACTTGATAAATATAATAATGCTTCTCCCTAATAAAGTCTATTTATTCATTGACAGATTGTTCCCGGTTGCCAGAATGGAGGTAGGAAAAAGCTAGAAACCGGGGTACGAAATAGAAAGCTCTGGTGAGTGGATGAATGTCAATTTGGCTTGAGGGCCTTGAATTAAATTTATTCACTCATCAAACATTTATTTAATGTCTCCTATGAATCAGGCACTGTGGTGTATTCAAAGGTGAGATAACTGTACCTGCCTGTAAGGAGTTCACATACATTCTCTAGGGTGAGATAGCAAGAAATCAATATTTATAACTTCATGGGATAAGAACTATAGTATGTGTTTGCATAGACTGTGATAGGAGCATAAAAGAAAGGAAGCAAAATGGGTCTGACTGGGAGAAACTTTCCCAAAGCAGGATTCCTTAACTTGACTTTTGAGCTGGGCCTCAAGGAAAGTAAGAGTAAGCTAGTCTCACAGGGGAAAGCTGTTTAATACAAAGAGGGGATCATGTGACCCAGAAGAGAGGCAAGAAAATATGGGCTATAGTCAGGGAATCACAGGTAGTTCAGTATAGCTGAGGAGTAGAATCCCTACAGGAGAGTATGAGGACAAAAAAGTAGGAGCAGAGTGGGACGGAGGTCAAATCATTGTGTATCATGGCATTTAGACTTGATCCTGTGAATTTTAAATAGGGCAATGGTGTGGTCATCTTTGCATCTTAGAAAGATCACTTTGACAGGAGCCTAGGTGGCTCAGTTGGTTAAGCATCTGCCTTCAGCTCAAGTCATAACCTCAGGGTTCTGGGATCAAGCCCCCACCACCACCACCACATATCCCCGTGTCAGGCTCCTTCCTTAGCAGGTGGGGGGTGTTTGCTTCTCCCTCTCCCTCTATCCCTCCCCTACCACTCCTGCTCTCTCTCTCTCAAACAAATAAAATATTTTTAAAAAAATAGATTACTTTGACAGCTATGCCAAGGATAGATCAGAAGGGAGGAGTCAGAAGGCAGGGAGATAATTTAATATTACAAAAGAGAAATGATAAAGAGCTAAACAGGGTACAGGAGCAGTAGAGACAGAGAGGAGGGAGCCAATTTAAGTAACAAGACAGGGTATGTAATGAATAGCATTCAGTGATGTTGTGGAAGTGAGAGAGAGGAACCTAGATTAACTCCCACAATGATGCCCGGAGTGATAGAATGGATGATGTTGCAATCTACCAAGAAAGAAACTGAGAAGGAGGAGGATTGTGGGGGAAAAGGTTTGAGGACATACTAAATTTGCAGTGTCAGGGCTGGGATGGTCATTTAGCAATTCATTAGGATATAAGTGTCCCGAGAACGAGAGAGAAATTTGGACTGAAGTTATCAGCATGTGCAGGGCAGCTAAAGCCAAGGATGTGAATGAGATTCTCCAAGTAGAGTAGAAAGAATGGAGAGAAGAGGGCTGAGAGCAAAGCCTAAATGATGTCATCATGTGTTTTGTGTTTGTTTAGCAGAGAGTAAGGTCAATTTACTGTGATTAAAACTGAGGGCTGAAGTGAGTATTCCAAAACTGGCCAGAGTTTGTGTAATTTAGACTTCCTGTTGGTGCCAGTGAAGGGAAAACAGAGGCTTCCTTCCTGGCTTGACCAGATATGTAACAAAAGAGAAAGAGGGAGGGGTAGGGCTTAAAAGCTGTCAAACTCTAAATGAACTCAGACTTTAATACACTCTCAATCATGCTGGTCTTGGGCCACACCTGGACTCAGATATTTTACGTAACAGAAATGAGCTTCAAATGTATCTATGCCATGGTATTTGGGATTTCTTTGTTCCGGCAATCTAAACTCCACCTTGCTTGATACAATGAGTGATGTCATGAAGCTGTAAGAGGTAACATCCTCAAAACACATGAAAGAGGGATGGAGATATGATGGTGACAAGGAGGGAGACAAAAAAGGGAGAAAGCTCTACATAGTTGTCATATTTCTCAGAAAGGAAAAAAGAAAGAAAGAGAAAGAAAGAAAGAAGAAAGAAAGAAAGAAAGAAAGAAAGAAAGAAAGAAAGAAAGAAAGAAAAAAGAAAGGAAGGAAGGAAGGAAAGAAGGAAGGAAGGAAGGGAGGGGAAGAAGGAAGAGAGGGAGGGAAGAAAGAAAAAATAGAGAGAAAGTTTTCATAAAGGGGTGCAAGTCTGAGATAATGTTGGGCCCTCTCTTGTAATCTTAGCCCTTACATGAGCTATGGACCTGATCCATGGGGAAAAGAGAGAAGCTTCCCTTCAAGAGGATGGCAAGAAAGAGTCTTTTGAGAGAATGATAGTTTACACTTAAAGTAGTTGAAGGGAGAATTATGTGAACGGTATGAGCTAAAAGTGTGTATTTACAATAGATTAGAGCTTCTCTGGGGCAGAACAAATTCACTGTAAGAAGACGAATGAGGGAGGAAGCACAAAGTAGCTGGAAAGTGGGGTACAGTAGAAGAGAGTAGCATGCTCTGCACAGGACAAGAATGACAGGGAGGAGAAAAGAGGGGAACTAGTCGACTCCAGGTTAGATATGAATCATTGTCATAAACTTTGATGTTAAATAGCACTTGGACTTTAATCTGTATGTGGTGGGGAAGTGGCAGCGTTTGAGGAGAGAGATATGATCAAACTGACCTTTTAGAAAATCCAGTCTAAGAATAAACAGAAAATGTGAAAAATTATGGGTGGGTAAATCCGTCAGGAGACAGAACTAATGAATTTTACTTGGTTGAAGTGCATAATTTGTATAAAATCTACTAATTCAATTGGTAGGAAATTGAAATTCTTCTTCCAGGCTCCTGATGCTCTTGTTTCTACCTCAATTATATAGCACTTAACCACATTGTATTATGCTTTTTCTGTTTTCACGTTTGCCTTCCCCATAGGCTGAGATCCCCTTCCAAACAGTGCTGTCTTTTTCATAGCTGTATCTCCAGGGGTCTGGGCCTGACACAGGAACATTCAGCATTCAGCAACATGTTTTTAGGTGAATAAATGAGGCTATTGGAATATTTAAGACATATGGTGACTAGGCCTCCTACCAAAAGCGTGACAGCAGGAATGGAGGGAAAGGACAGCAGAGACATTTAAAGGGAACAGTATCAGAACATGGTGAATGAATGAAGAAAAGAGAAAGCAGAGTAACAACTACCCGTATCCACACTGAAAGACAAATCAGGCTACAACCGGCCCAGATTCAACTGGAGACAATGGGAAGAAGCAGACGTACATGTCCCCGTCCAGGAACCTCACCAAGCCCTGTCATTTTAGCTTGTATTTGTTGGGGCCTGAGAATGACATGGAGAGTAGGAGAAGTGGGGGAATCAGAGAAAGCAAGACATGGTTTCCTATTTTACAATATAAGAAGAATCATAATGTAAATTCAAAGGCATATGGTCAACTGAAAGCCCAGACCTAAGAGACAAGGTTCTAGATACAGATTAGTATATGTAGCTGGACTAAGCTATTGATGCTCTGGGAATACTTTTAGGAATGTTTCTTATTCCAAAGTTCTCTGAGGTTTAAACTAAAGCCTTTACAATATGCAAAAATGTATTTCGTCAACATCAAGCATCATTTAAACACAATGCCTTCAGAGAGCATATGTATGAAACATCCTATGCGGAAGTGAATGAAAATTTTGTGACTAAACTATTTCAAGGAATTCAAACAATACAATCAACTGTCTGGATCTCAACTAAAGCAGAAACCAAGGCAAAGATTATAGCTACAGACTTAGTGAACTGAGTATCAAAACATTCCAAAAGAATATAGAATCAATGACATTTATAGAGTGATCAATAGCAGTATAAAAATATGCTGATAATTTAAAAACTGATACTTTATATCAGAGGGAAAAGTCTATTGATACAGTGTTCTAGAAAGACAAAAGTAATACACATCAAGATATTTCCTAGAAATTATTTTATTCTTTTCTAAGAAAAAGGTTATTTTAAAGACTGAGACACCATACTTCGTCCAACCAAGTGGCTGGCAAAGAAGAGAAAATTACATTGAATGTTTCTGAATTAGATCGAGTCAGTAAAAACAATGATGCTGGGTATGAAGTAGTGATCATGGGTTTATTTCCACTCCTGGAGGTAGGTACATTTAATTTAGCTTATGACTGAGATCTATCTATTTGATATAGTGTCCCAAAGGAGATATGATCAGCTCAGCCAAACACTGACCACAGTAAAGGCAGCTCTCCACAGAGGTCAAATTTCCCTTTTAGCCAGAGATGTTGCATTATGCAAAGTCAAGCTGTAGGTGTTACCAGGGTGTTCACTCTGCCTGTCTATTCAACCACAGCTTGGGCCACCAGCTTTACCTACCAGTTTTACCCACTTAGTCAAGGACAACTGCAGTCCAAGACCCCTGCTCTTCACATTAGGTTTTGTGTTTAAGGGAAGTTGAGAAACTGCTCAAGAAGGTAACCATCTGATTGCCAAGGCTAGGACTTCTAGTACTGTGTTGAACAACAGTGATGAGGGTGGACATCCCTGTCTTATTCCTGATCTTAGGGAAAAAGCTCTCAGTTTTTTCTTGTTGAGAATGATAATCACCGTGGGCTTTTCATATATGGCTTGGATGATATTGAGGTATATTCTTTCTACCTACACTGGGGAGAGTTTTAATCAAGAAAGGATGCTTTATTTTGTCAAATGCTTTTTCTGCATCAACTGAAAGGATCATATGGTTCTTGTCCATTCTTTTATTAATGTGGATGGAACTGGAGGGTATTATGTTGAGCAAAATAAGTCAATCAGAGAAAGATAATCAATCATATGGTTTCACTCATATGTGGAATATAAGAAATAGTGCAGAGGGTCATAGGGGAAGGGAGGGAAGAAAACAGAGAGGGAGACAAACCACAAGAGACCCTTAACTAGAGGAAACAATCTGAGGACTGCTGGAGAGGAGGTGGAGTGGGATGGGGGTGGGGTAACTGGGTGATAGGCGTTAAGTAGGGCACAAGATATGATGAGCACTGGGTGTTATATAAAATTGATGAATAACCGTACTGTATGTCTGAAGTGAATGATGTTGGCTAATTGAATTTAAATTTTAAAAAAAGAACCTAAATATCACTTTTGTGATGGGGCCAATGCTTATTATCTCAGACAAGGGACAATGTTACTAAGGGTTGCTCTATAGGCTTTTATTTTGGCCCAAAGCTTGTTTTCACATACCAATATCTTACCTTTCAATGATCCTAGTGAGATGAATGGCTATCAGATATCTCAATGTATCCTAACACTTTAAACCCAGATCTGCTTAATTTAACTTATGGACAATGGACAGAAATTACTTGGAAAGAATTATCATGACAAAAGAACATCTATAGCAACAAGAAGACTACTAACACAGAATATGTAGGCAATTGGACAGACATTCCTCTTTTCTGTTTTATTGCTGTAAACAAGCTTGCTTTACAACAAACGAAGTCACACAAATGTCAACCCATTTTCACATATCTTCTGAAATTAAAGCAGAAAAGGTAAAACAACAAAGACTGCTGTAAAAATGACTGAAACAATGAAATGTGTTTCAATGTGTTTTCCCTGGCCCAGTTAACGTAAATGTGTATAAGGAAAATTGTATCATCTGTATGCATCACTTCTAGTAAGAACCTTGGGTCACAAGAAATTGGGTTTCATTTCTGTCACATATTAGAGCTTATAAGGTGTCCGTGGGCTTCACCAGCCACAGTTTGTCTATTCTAATCAGGTTTCCTTCTGACGCCAATTCTGTGGGGAGACAAGGGCTGCTGAGGGCTGAGCCAGAGCTCCCGAGGGACAGCCAAAATGGAAACCTTCACATCAGCAGTCTAAATACTAATCCAACCTCCCATGAAGAATAATATTTGACTTAACTCATTCAAAGAAATAATCCCAAGGTTCTGCATGTGTTTCCTGGGTTTTGCAATGAAAGGAAGGTTATAGCTAGACATGGATTTAAATGTGGAGGAGGAGAAACCATTCTTAATTTCACCTACCAAAAAAATTAATAGCTGTTTTAACCTTTCTCTTTCTTTCTTTCTGATTCACTCTTTGGCTTAAGAAATAAACTCTGTGTTTATTCTCTCCTAGGATTCATGGGCTTGTTTGAGAACTTAGGAAAGTCAGTCAACAAACTCTTTAGACAATCCTGTTAGGAAAATTGTCTGATCCGGGAGGCTGTCAGAATTCAAGCCTTCATCATATACTTCTATTTGTCATCTTCAAATCCTCTTTTCTTGTCCCAATCACCTACAATTACCAGGAAATTGGTCACTATTGGATTGTAAGTTCTCAGAATTCAAAGTATTTATGGTTTTCTGATGGAATATCAGTTTCTCCAACAAAATGCATTTGATGATATGTATATAAATAGGAGCTCACTGCACCCCAGACCGTTGTTTACAAGGAGGAAGAACAGTAACTTGAATATGGGGAAGGGAAAGATGGACTCAAAGAGTACTCCCTATTGAGACTTGTAATCTCAGAATTTGGGTCACAGAGACAGCACCACACTCTTCTTGCTTTCATTTTGGCCTTCTAAGGTTTTAAAGGCTGTTTCCTGAAGCATTGTCAGCATTAAGACATTTGTCTCCTACCTTTAAGAGTCTTGCAAGTGGCAATAAAACTGTTTTCATTTCATTTAAGAATCCAAGTCAAATTTTTATTACATTCAGAAAGGCTGCTGTCCAGCTGTTTGGACACCAACAGCACATTAATGTAATAACAAGCAAAGTCAAATGGAGCTGGCTTAGAAAAATAGACCTTTTATCCAGTTACTGGATGCCAGTCTATTTCTGTTCTAGAATCTCATTAAGAATGGTTTTTAGCATCTTAATCTGTTTCTGGTCCAGGCTAAGGTCAAAGAGAGCTCCCTTCATCTCTGCCTCTTCAGGCCAAGCCTCTGCTAAACCAACATCCCCCACCTCTTTGCACATGTCTGGGGAGCTCATATTCTTAATTCTTGTTTGATCTTCAGTTCTCCTAACCCAGTGCCATTATTTCCCCTCCAGAACAGGCAGGGAGGGCCCTTGCATTGCGTACTAACCGTTTGTCTCCTATCCCATTGCTCAGAAGTGTCAAGTGATTTGTAAGACATAGCATGCAATCTGAAGAATGACATAAATACACCTCTGCATTTACGTGCATGGACCATCTCTAGAAGGAGACATAAGAAACAGATAATAAGGAATTTCTTCTGGGAAAGGAGCTGGGACATTCGGGATAACTGGGTAAAATGAAGACTTACTTCATACTTCATACTACCTCTTCTTGTGATGTTGGGGTCATTTTACACTGTGTTTCCCTATTCAAAGAAAAAATGTATTTAACTGTTCAGAGGAAAAAAATAGTATAGAAAAAATGCCTGGGATAGAACAGTGTATGTATTATGCTCCTATGTGGATAAACAAAAGATCTGTGTATATACATGAAATGTTTCTATAAGGAATCACAAGAAACTTGATATTAGTTCACTCTAGAGAGTGGGACTGGTGTTCCAAAGTGGGTGAAAAACACTTATTCTTAAAAATTTTAATTATAAAGGAAAATTTACATATAACATATGAAATGCAGGTGGGGAAAAGGAGACAATTTCTAACTTAGCAATTCCTAAGAAGGACCATGTGCCCTTAAATTGAGGTGTTTAAGCTTCCATCTGAACACACACACACACACACACACACACTGGAAAAGCCAGACACAAACATCACTGGCTTGACTGAATATGATTTCATATCTTATCAGTAAGAATGAGCTGTCCAAGCAGCACGCCTAGTTTATCACACATCTAAGCCATTTTTCAAACTTTTGTGTCATTAACAATGTGTCAAACACAATCTGCTGCATTGTCAAGACTACACGAGAGAAACAAAATTCTCCTTTCCAATTCCTATATTGGGAATTGAGGCAACATGTTTCTTTTTAAGACACCCCTGATTTGATTAAAAGAGAGGCACATTTGCAGGCCTGAAATTAGAGTTATTTGAAGAAAAGGTAACAAAATAAACATATCCCTACCACCTTGATCTCTCTTCCTCAGAACTAGGGACAGTGACCATGGGAAGAGGCTCCTTTCTACTGTTCTGTCCTGTTTTCCTCACAAGAGAACCATCCAAGTTTTCATGAGCAATCAAACCTCTCCCAAGAATGAATTAGGGAATTCCAATCTGTGCATGATTGTGTACCCAGGAGGAAGGGGAAGGAGTCTTCGTGTTACATTTACTATGTGTTTTGTGAAAAATAACACCAACAAGGCATAACACCATAGGCAGCCATGAACAATTTGAGCCAGGATAATCAGTTCGAAGTTTAAGATATACATGTATGTTTTATCTTCCTACCACCAAAGCATATTAAATCACTCTCCCTGTGGGTAAAGCCTCAAATCTGGGGATCCCTGGGTGGCGCAGCGGTTTGGCGCCTGCCTTTGGCCCAGGGCGCGATCCTGGAGACCCGGGATCGAATCCCACGTCGGGCTCCCGGTGCATGGAGCCTGCTTCTCCCTCTGCCTGTGTCTCTGCCTCATTCTCTCTCTCTCTCTCTGTGACTATCACAAATAAATTAAAAAAAAAAATTAAAAAAAAAAAAGCCTCAAATCTGTATTTAGAACAAGTTCCCCAGGCAAGACTTAGGTATATAATTGTTTGAGAATCAGAGATCTAAGAAATCAAGGCAATAATAGCCCTATAGCTGACACTGATGGAATGCTTTCTGTTTTCCAGTTACTGTTGCCACCCTCCTGTAAGCCACCTTCATTACTCACCTCAGCATCTCATCTGGTGTCCCTGATTCTGCTTTTACTCCCCCATCACCAACCAGAGTCTTTTAAGAGATAAATGATTTCATGTGACTCCACTCCTCAAGGTCTTCTAATGGCCTCTCATCTCATTCTGAATAAAATCTAGATTTTCCCATGGCCTTCATAGTCCCACATGAACTGGCCCCTCTAGCTCCTGTAACTATTGCCCTCTGCCTCCTTCACTCTGCTCCAGCAACTCTGATTTCCATTCTTCCCCTTGGGCACATCAAGGACACTTTCACCTCCAATTCTTTGTACTTACTATCCCCTTTGGTTAGGAAAGCTCTTCCCTGAGTTATACGCAGAGCTCACTATTCACTTAACTGAATATTCATTCAAACATTCTTTCTTTAGAGAGCCTATCTGCGGCAAGCAGCCTCTAAGATGGTGTCCAAACATTCCCATCTCCTGCTATTTATAACCTTGTATAATCCCCTTCCCTTAGATATGCTATTAGCCAATAGAATATGGTAACATTTAGGAGATGTCATTCCTATAGTTAGAATACAAAGATTGTTACATCCCTCTTGCTTCCTTTGATGAAACAGCTGCTTCTGTTGCAGAGTTCTATTCTATGTTGTTTTAAGCCATTAACTTTAGGGGTAACTTTTTACTCAGCAATAGATAGCTAATACAACTCCTTGATTACCTTTTTTTTTAAGATTTTATTTATTTATTCATGAGAGACAGAGAGAGACACACACACAGAGAGAGAGAGAGAGAGAGAGAGAGAGAGAGAGAGGCAGAGACACAGGCAAAGGGACAACAGGCTCCCTGCAGGGAACTCGATGTGAGATTCGATCCCGGGTCTCCAGGATCAGGCCCTGGGCTGAAGGCAGCGCTAAACCACTGAGCCACCCGGGCTGCCCTGATTACCTTTTATGTAATAGAATCTACCTATTCATCCTCTGTCTCCTAGTCTTGCTTTATGCTTTATTTTTTCTTAGTTTGTATAATCACCTAATGTATGCTCACTTCCCCACCCCACTCCACATATGAATTTTTGTCTGCCTCTGCCTACCTGGAGATTATGCCCTTTCATTTATTATTATACAACCAGGACCTAGAAGAATACTTAATAAAATGGCATATAATAAAATGTCAAGAAATATTTACTGAATTAGGGAATTACTGAATTCTTCCAACCATTGCATTATATATGTATATTACTTTCTATTTTTTGATAAGGAAATAGATATATAAAGATTTTAAGAACTTGTCAAGATGTCATTGAATAATAGAGGTAGAATTTGAATACAGTCTGTCTGACTCTTTACTTTCTCCATTAAAACAATGTTTCCCAGACTGGAGGTCCACAAGCTCCTAAGGGTCTCAGACTACTTCTCAGGCAGTAATTTTTTTTTTAAGATTGTATTTTTAAGTCATCTCTATACACATCATGGGGTTCAAACCTACAACCCCAAGATCAAGAATGGCATGTTTCACAAATTGAGCCAGCCAAGTGCCCTACGCATTAATTTTTTTAATTAAAAATTTGATTTGTGTCGATAACCTGGAAATATAAGCCTATTCAGCATCATCTGGATGACCACTATTTTACATATCTTGAGTCATTAGTGCAGGAGTTTAGGATTAGGTTGGTTGGCTCTATGTTGGTTATCATACCCTTCCTGACTGCCTGCCTCTAGGCTGCAAGCTCCAGCATCAGATATGAAGGGAATAGCCTTACAGAGACTGCTTAACCAGCTCCCGCAATTGCAGAAGTCCAATCCCAGTAACAAAGACGTCAATATATTGGTTCTGTTTTTCTGATTGAATCCTGAATGGTACATTAGCTCAGTATGTATCAAAATAAGTTTGTAAAGTGGGCAAATGCAAAGAATAAAATCTGACGGTAATCTGTCTAGAATTTCAACTGAATGATATCTTAGCAAAAGAGCTCATTGCTAGGTAGCTATCAACATCTTATGCCAGAATTTGCCCCTCAGCCTCTGCTTTTCTCAGCCCCTGCCTCCCTATTTTACTCCATATCCTCCTTCCTTCTATCTCAAAGGCCAGAGTAGGCCTATTTTGAAATCGTTTCTTCCCCAAACAGGAAGCATAGAAAAATCTAAAAAGAATCAAGGCAAGGAGCTGATAGTTAGGGATGTACTACTATCAGTGGTATAGGGTGACAACCACAAAGCAGCCTTCCTCAATGTTTTGCCACTGATGCAGCCCTGGCACCTCTATGAGTCTGAACTTACCACCTCTACAGCTCTTACAACCCCATCCAAGCACTCATGTGGCAACAACCACAGTATGTACTATGCATGGACTCATTTCCCAGAAGTCTTATGCTATCCTTTCAGAGATAAGTATTTGCAAAGGAAACATTTTGGCCTCAAAACACAGAAGAAAAGCTGTACTTGTGAATCAGAGTGTTCACATCAGGAATGCTCTGGACACAACTTTAAAACTTGATTATACCACTTTGAGAAACAACAGACAGAAGTGGCCTTTTGAAAGAGCAAATTCACATTTTAAATGTCATCAAGCCAGGATGTTTTTTTACTTCCCTAGCTTTTTAATCCAAACCTAAGTAGTCCAAACCAAGCTTTTAATACTTTGGTGTTTTGGGTTTTTTTTTTTTTAAGACTTTATTTATTTATTCATGAGAGAGAGAGGCAGAGGCACAAGCAGAGGGAGAAACAGGCTGCATACAAGGATCCCAATGCAGGAATTGATCCTGAGACTCCGGGAACACACCCTGAGCCAAAGGCAGATGCTCAACCTCTGAGCCACCCAGGCATCCCCCAAACCAAGCTTTTAAAAGACTTGGTCCTCTCCTTCCAAACAAGAGTAGCTGAGCAACATGTGGATTCTATTTTGCAGAGGACATAGTCCTGCCGGGTGAGAACAGCTCAGTCTTTATATATATATATATATATATGTTTTAATTTGAAATCCAAAAATAGTATTTTGGGTAGACTCTTTATTATCTGTATGAGTTTCATTTTAAAAAATGTATTCTAAAGATTAACTCTGTATTTTGTCACTTTGCTAAGTCCAAGCAGCTTCAATTTTTTCTTTAACCATTTTCCTTGTCAATTTTTTCTAGAGAAATAATTATAACTATATATGGAACACCTACTCTGTGTCACACCTCATGCTGGGCATTTGACCTGTGATTATGCTTATCCTCACATTGGCTTGGTGAATTAGGTGTTAATTGTCTCTGACTACCACCAGGTCACACAGATGGTAGGAACTTCCTCAACTCCAAGTCACCTGACTCAGCAGTCTATAATTGTGACCCCTTCTCTGAAATCTACCAACTCCACTTACGTATTGTGTGTTGCAGAAATTCAAGGCCTTCATTAGTATTTGAGCAGAACTAAAACTGTGTCTTACAAAATTTGGTTTTGACCCTACCTCCAAATACTCTCCAGTAATCTAACCAAGCTATTATGGTCCTCCATATGAGCAAGAATTTTATTTTGAAAACATTAAGATTTAAGTTGTGACCCTTTATTCCGAATTGAAATTCTGTAATCCTATGTACAACTCTCCCAATGCACTCTAATTCAGGAAATATGTATCTACCAGCCTGCCAGTAGCTTCTCACCTTCCAAGCACCCCAGGAGGTCAAAGGGAAGCCCTTATCATAGGTGAGTGTTCTGTTGGCTATATCTTTGGAAAAATCAAACAAACTTCAAATTTCTTACAGGGACAAACCTTAGTCTAGTACTCTCAATATCCTAAAATCCTGATAGCTTTCTGCTCAGTTCTTTTATTTCTAAAGATAAATTTTGTTAAACTTCTTTAGATTTCTAGCTATCTCCAGATAAAGACTGGCAAATAGAGATTGCCTTACAAGGTAAATCTAATAGACTGGTAATAGATGCCAGCCAAGAGAAAGATCCTGAAGTTTTATGTGGGTTCAAGAAAAAAGAGCACAGGAATAAATGGAAGAATTCTATCAGAAACACAGGAAACCAGAATGGTGGCCCAGGTGCCACGTATCTGTTCACCCTGGCCTGCTTACACTGATTCTACCTGTGGAAACCCTGTATCTCAGGTCAAGGTCTAATACTGTAATCAGAACAAAGGAAACAATATCAACCAGCATCGATACAAGTATCTTGTTTCATTGTTGTTGATTATATCTTTAGAGAGTTCTAGTCAGGATGACTTCCATTTTATTTTCTTCAGTGCTTCTCAGAGGAAGGTAACTTTTTTTTTTAAGGTTTTATTTATTTATTTATGAGAGACACAGACAGAAGGCAGAGGCACAGGCAGAGGGAGAAGCTGGCTCCATGCAAGGAGCCTGATGTGAGACTTGATCCCAGGACTCCAGGATCACGCCCTGGGCTGAAGGCAGGCGCTTAGTCGCTTAATCGCTGAGCCACCCAGGCGTCCCGAGGAAAGTAACTTTTGGGGTTTTGTTTGTTTGTTTTAAGATTTTATTTATGTATGAGAGACATATATATAGAGACAGATATATATATATATATATATATATATATATATATATATATATAGAGAGAGAGAGAGAGAGAGAGAGAGAGAGAGAGAGAGAGAGGCAGAGACACGGGCAGAGGGAGAAGCAGGCTCCATGCAGGGAGCCCGACGTGGGACTCGATCCCGAGTCTCCAGGATCCCACCCTGGGCTGAAGGCGGCGCTAAACCGCTGCGCCACCCGGGCTGCCCAGGAAGGTAACTTACTTGTGAAGCGTTTTCTAAACTGTAACAAAATTTGAGTAGCTTTAAGACTTGTTCTGAAATTAATCCAAAATGGTAGCCTGATAGCTAGCTGCATTATATACCAACCCAAACCCATTATACTTTGTATCATGTATGATGGGAATTTTACTAAAACTCATAAAAGAAACTGTGGAATTTGAGATGATATATGCAAATGGAGACAAATATTGTGTAGATAATAACAAACTTCTCTCTATCCTTGAAAATTTGACACCTTGACCATGGTTTCTAGACCTTTACAAATGATCATGGCTGTGACTTCATGTGAAAATTATCAGTTACAAATAAATATTTCCAGTGGTATTGCTTTAATCTACTACTGAATGCAAAATTATCTTTCTTGAAGACATGAGACTATCCCCACTTCTCAATCAGGAGAATTCCCAAAACGCTTGGGTTTTTTCCAGAGTGCACACTGTTTCCACATGTCAAGATATAAGCAGACAAATTGAGCACAAGGTCTATCTTCACCACCTTTTAAATTACATTTAAAATTAAAGTTAAAGTTAAGAGGTGCCAGGGTGGTTCAATCAGTGAAGCATCTGACTTGATTTCAGCTCAGTTCAAGATCTCAGGGTCCTGAGATTGAGCCCCACATTAGTGGGATGTCTGCTTCCCCCTCTCTCTCCCTCCCCATGCTTGTACACTCTCATGCTCTCTCAATTTCTCTCTAAAATAAATAAATAGGGCAGCCCCTGTGGCTCAGTGGTTTAGCACCACCTTCTGCCCAGGGTGTGATCCCGGAGACCCGGGATCGAGTCCCACGTTGGGCTCCCTGCATGGAGCCTGCTTCTCCCTCTGCCTGTGTCTCTGCCTCTCTCTCTCTCTCTCTCTCTCTGTCTCTCTCTCTCTCTATGTCTCTCATGAATAAATAAATAAAATCTTAAAAAAAATCAATCAATCAATCTCGGGGGGAGGGGAAATACATAATGAAAGTGAAGAAACAAAGAAGCAGAAAACCTGCAAAGATGAAGAGAGCAAAAACAGAAAAAACGCCATACCAGACATAAAATCTAGAAGCTGGAAGATAGATTATGAGTGGTAACTGACTTCCAATATCTGAGAAAAGTACAAGCTAAGTCTAAAGTAGGGGAAACTAACAAGAAGCAAATTGATGTTCACCTTACAGTCCTTTGGAATGCCCTGGATATGGCAGAAATAAGTTCTAAAAGGGCAGGCACAAGGGGCTGCAACAGGAGGATGTGTTGAAGGATTGGCTACATTTTAAAGGGAAAATTGACCTTTTCTGTTGCAATTATTGCTTCCCAACCACAACTGAAACCTAGAGGTTTACTCTTCAGGGAATTAAACCTGAACCTAGCTGGTATTATTCATAAGAGATTCAACTGAGGGCAAAGATGAGGGACTATACTAAAAACAGGGAAGTTATGTGAATGTTGACATACTGAACTCTGAGACTTTTGGCAACCTTCATCCCTCAGCTTCCAGAAAGCTAGAAGCTGGCTTTTTATATCCCTTAAGCAATAAACTGAGAAAACTAGCTGTCCAGGGAAAAGGACCTACAGAGATACAAAATTGAAGGTCTTGCAACGAAATAGCTGGGCCACAGCCAATCATTCTATATTTAAGCTCAATTGTTCACCAGGTATGTCCATAAATGTAACCTTCCAAGTAAGCATTTTTTTATATCTGTTTGAAACATGACCACTACAAAGAACAAAGCCAATTACAAAGAAAAATTCAAGACAGTAAAAAGAACAGAAAAAAAAGAAAATTTTAAACCATAATATTTTCAGAGATTTAAGAGAAGAAATTGCACTTTTTTTTTAAGATTGTAGTTATTTATTTGAGAGAGAGTTGGGAGGAGGGGCACAAGTTGGAAGGAGGGGCCAAGGGAAAGGGAGAGAGGGAATCCCAAGAATCCCAAGCTGACTCCCCACTGAACATAGGGCTCCAGGAGGGGCTAGATCTTCAGATCTTCAGATCTTCAGATTGTGACCTGAGCTGAAATCAAGAATTAGCAGCTTACTCCACAGTCATGCAGGTACCCTGAGAAGATACTGCATTCTGGAAAGAATTTTTTAAAAAGGATTATTCAAATAATAATAAAGAGTTCTTGGAAAGCAAAAATATAATGCAAAAATTCAATGGAAAAGTTGAAACCTACAATTTAATAAATACCCCAGAAAGAAAGAAAAAAAATCACAAAGATATACAAAATGCAGGGGAAAATAATGTTGGTGGATTAAAACTACCGGTACTAGACTAATAGCAACTCCAAAAGTGGCAAAGAGGGAAAACAGAGGGAAGAAAATGATTAAAGAAACATTTCAAGAAAATTCCTCAGAATTGAATAACACAAATTTCCAAATTGAAAGTTCTGGGTACAATTAAGAAAAAAAAAAAGATTTGTCTTCCTGAAAAGGCATGTCTATATGAAATTTCACAATATTGAAGACAAAAATAAAGAGCTAAAAACTCGCAGAGGGAGAAAAATTAGTCACATTTAAAGAATCATGAATAAAAATGACATTGGACTCCCTAAAAAAGCAACAATAGAAATTTGTAGACAGTGGAGCAAGGCCTTCATAATTCTGAGGGAAAAAAGATATTTCCAACATAGAATTACATATCTGTGAAAACTGTCAATCAAATTTGTCGGTAATATGAAAATATTTTGAGACACTTCATATTTCAAAAATTTTCCTTTGAGGTATCTGACCTTATGGAGTTACTAGAGGAGAAACTCCATGAAAATAATGGAGGATTCTAAAAAAGAAAAATTGGCCTTCAGGATATAGACAGTCTAACACAGAAGAAAGAAGAGAATGCAAGTGTTGATAATATGTAGCAAGGCAAGAAACAGCCATACAAACTGATGCAGAACAGAGGACTCCAGCCTTATGCTTCTAAGATAAAAGAATACACACACAGAGATAATGGGGAGCTATGTTATCTGCTCCATTGAGCCCACTGAGGGGGAGACTTACACTTACACACCTGGGACATTTGAAAACACAAACAGGCAAACACACACACACACACACACACACACACACACACACACAAAAGGTAATCATCATCTCCAGGAAAATCAGTAAGTTTTGCAAGAAAGTAAATATAATCATGGATACCACATGCCCAAGTCTGACTAGTAAAATAACTTAATGGAATTTGTGGGACAGCAATAATGGGAGGATAAGAAAATAATACGTGGGGGAGGGGACAGGGAGTCCATATAAAAGCTAAATCTAACCACAGAAGAAAGTTAATGAATAATATCGATAACAACTAAAAATCAAGAAATAGAATAATTAAGTAATTTTTTATATGTAACAAAGTACCAGAAGAACCTAAAAAGTTGAAAGTTGTCTCTAGGGAATGGAAATTAGTCACAGTGAGGGGCAAGGCCAGGAACTGATGTTTTTCATGTTGAATTCTGTGATACTACTTATCTTTAAAATTATGTATGTGTGGGACACCTGGGTGGCTCAGCGGTTGAGCGTCTGTCTTTGGCTCAGGGCCTGATCCCAAGATCTGAGATCGAGTCCCACATCAGGCTCCCTATGAGGAGCCTGTGTCTCCCTCTGCCTACGTCTCTGCCTCTCTCTCTTTCTCTCTCTCTCTCTCTCTCTCTCTGTGTGTGTCTCTCATGAATAGATAAATAAAATCTTCAAAAACTTATGTATGTGTATAAATTGGATAGAAATAAAGCACTGTCTCTTTCAAATTAGTGTATGAGTTACCAGGCAATTATCTTTCGCAATAGCCTAAACTTAGTAGTGAGCATTTTTACATGTCTAGTAAAAAAAAAAGAAACTCCTTCCAGTTTTATTTTTAAATTTCTGTTGGAGACCAAGTCCCTATTGTCAAAATTAACTCGAAAAACTAAGATAATTATCAAAGAGGAAGGACTGCTTTTCCCCCCTGAAGAATAATTAAGTGCTCTGATTCTCTTATCCACTTTGCCTTTGCAAAATTCATCAAATGATGATAAGTAAAGCTAGAATATGGGGCAGCCCGGGTGGCTCAGCGGTGTAGTGCCGCCTTCAGCCTAGGGCGTGATTCTGGAGACCCGGGATTGAGTCCCATGTGGGGCTCCCTGCGTGGAGCTCGCTTTTCCCTCTGCCTGTGTCTCTGCCTCTCTCTCTCTCATTAATAAATAAATCTTTTTTTTTTTTAAGCTAGAATATGGAAAGATAACTTCTGGGAAATTTTGGCAATCACAAATTGGGGGCCAAAATTCTCTGGATAATTGCCTCAATACTCCTCTCTAAGAGAAAGATCTGTCCTTTGACAAAGAACAGTGGCAGTGGAGTAATGAACATAAACCTTCTCTTCATTAAATCCACTCCTGTTTGGTGGTTGAGAAGGTCAAGCAACCAAGACAATGAGGGGGAAAAGGACAGGCTCCCCATATGTCATTGTGCAAGTTGAATCTTTTTTAAGGACCTGTCTTCTAATTTATTCAATTCATCTGGGACAAATACTTGCCACAAATAAGAGGCCAGCTACTAGGTGAGAAATTAAGGCTGAATAGTGATTATTTCTGTATTAAAACCTATATAGATAACCTCTCTCAATCTTTGTTATGACCTCTACTTTTAGGTTAACCCATTTGATTTCTCAGTAAGAGTCTATATATAACTAAAATCTTTGTAAAAATGAAAATAAATTTAAAAAAATAAAATAAATGAATGTTTGAGCCTAATTTGCATATCAATGTGGTTTACTCTGTTTTCAAAAGGCTAACCTGAGTCTTAAAAAATCTGTTATTTCTTTCTGGTCTATAATTACCAAATAATTGCATTCATCATTCTTAGAGCAATTTTCAAAGAGGTCTCATTACAAAGAAGGGTGTCCAATTTCCCAATTTCTTTTTTATTATTAGAAAATCTCTTTTTACAAAACAATATCTAATACAAATTTCTGGTAGATAGATGTTACATTGAGCATTTAAAAAAAGTTTTTTTTATTTCTTCAGACATCTGAAGAACTCATTAATGCGACGCCCTATAGGCAGTAGGAAATATTGAAGACATCAAAAACAATGCCTGATGTGTCCCAGAATGTAATGCTGTCTTTCAGATTCAAAGGCGATACTAATGATGTGTGTATATGCAGTTTAAAAGACCAATACACAGGCAAGAGCATTTCTCCTCACACTCTGTCCACATGAAAGCAGAGCTTTGATTTATAGTTGCAAACATGGTTTGCTGAGCCCACAGGTGTTTGAGAGTAAGCTACTTAGACTCCACTCAGCCTGAAGCCTTTGTTCAGAGGTAGCTCCTTCAGCCTCACAGATGCCTTACCAGTTAGCCACTGCTAGTTCTCAGCAATCCACAGCTGTGCTACGTTGTTTAAAACTGAGCCTCGGGCTTCCTTAAACTGTTTATTCTGTCCTCCTTGGTTGAGGTGGTCCCACTTGTGCTGGCTGCCCAGGAGCTGCTAAGTCCTGCTGCTGTCACTCACTCAACATCATCTCCAGATGAGCCCGGTCAGGAGACTGGCTATGTGCTACCGGCTATGTGCTGTGACTGGTGTTTTCCTAGTGATGAGCTGAAGTTACACTGGTGAAGTTATGCAAGAGACTTGGTTTGCAGGCTTCTTACAGTTTTTTAACTGGTTTTTTGATGGTATTACTCCCATTGCCCTTAGCCAAGTCTGGAGTCTATTGCTATGTTGGCACTACATTGGCATTCTTGATAGAGTGTTTGTATTTTGTTTTTCTAGCAATCAAGGGAGTGAGTGTTGGATTTTGTGCTACAAAAGCAGACAACTTTTCGTTTTAGCTTGTCATTAAAAATCCTTGGATGTTGTGGGTCTGGTGTGACTCACGCTAGTAGAGAACATTGGTGTTTTAAAGTCCACTGTAGACCCATTGTTACTTGTCACTCATGATCACATAGTAGGTGTGGGGGCCTTATAAGAACCATCCAGAAAGACAGGACAAAGATACTTTTGTTTGTTCATATTTATGGGTACTTTCATGAAACATGAGTTATTTTATTCCAGAATCTCATTCTGGCCCATGCTTTTCTGCATTCTATATCCTGTCCATGGGCAATTCCATCATATAACAATATGCTGGAAATAAGGTAGAAATTTTTACCTTAGAAATTTCTTTTTCTTATTTTCATGAAAGCTAAAAATTTGGGCACCAGTGACTATGAGTTACTTCATCACAATTCAATAAAGGATGTATTTAACTAGAACCCACATGTACCATAAACTAAAAGTCACAACTCTTAATAATTTTGAAAAATACAGGAGGATGCCTTAGTTACAGCTTTAAAAAAAAAAAAATTTCATGCCCATATAGACCAGCCTTGTACTTACACTGAGTTACTATGCCAGAAAGTACTACAAATCAAAATAAAGGAAATAAAAATTATTGTTGTAAAAGTATTATTGAGATATAATTCATGAACTCTACAATTTATCCATTTATATATGCATAATTCAATGATTTTTTTAAAATCAGTGATTTTTAATATATTCAGAGTTGTGCAATTATTACCACAATTAATTTTAGAACTTTTTCATCACCCAAAAAACCCCCACACTCTCTATCACCCTCAAGCATTCCATACCTCTCTGTAAGCCCTAAACAACCACTAATCTACTTTCAGTCTTATAGGTTTCTGTATAGATTTGTCTAATCTGGACATTCCATATAAATTGAATAATATAATATGTGGTCTTTTGTGAAAGGTTTCTTTCACTTCACATAAATTTTCAAGTTTTATCCATGTTGTAGCATGTGTCAATACTGTTATTCTAATGGCTGAGTAAAATTCCACTATATACTGAATGAATACACTATGTTCATTTATCCATTCATCAATTCATAGATATTGGGTTGTTTCCATTATTTGGCTATTATGAATAATGTTGCTTAGAACATTCATGAACAAGTTTTTGTGTAGACATGTTTTCATTAGTTTTAGGTATATACCTAGGAGTAGAATTTCTGGATCAAATGGCAAATCTATATTTAAGTTCTTGAGAAAGTGCCAGACGGTTTTCCAAAGTAGCAGCTGTATAATTTTACACTCCCGCCAGCAGTGCATGAGGCTCCTAATTTTTTCACATCTTCATCATTTCTTGTTACTTCTCTTTTTGATTATACCCTTCCTCATGGATGTGAAGTGGTATTTCATTGCAGCTTTTTGTTTGTTTGCTGGATGGTTGATTGGTGGGTTGGTTTGACAATTCTATACATTATACAGTGTTCACCATGATAAATGTAGTTACCACTGGTCATCATACAAAGTTATTACAATATTATTGGTTATATTCCCTATGCTGTACTTTTCATCTCTGTGATTTATTTATTTTATAAACGGAAGTTTTTATCTCTTAATTATCGTGGTTTTGGTGTGTATTTTCCTAATGACAAATAATGCTGACCCTCTTTACATGGGCCTACTGGCCATTTGTATATCTTCTTTGGAGAATTGTCATTCAGATCCTTTACCCATTTGCTAATTGGGTTGTCTTTTCTCTTTCTTTCTTTCTTTCTTTCTTTCTTTCTTCTTTCTTTCTTTTTTCAGTTATAAGAGTTCTTTATTCTAGAGACAGCCCTTTATCAAATATGACTTTCAAATATATCCCATTTTGTGTCCTGTCTTTTCACTTTCTTGATACTAAACTTGAAGAAGAAAAGTTCTTAATTTTGATGAAGTCTAATTTATCTATAATTTTTTATTGTTTCTTGTGCTTTTGGTGTCAAAAATAAGAAGCCATTGCTAAATCCAAGGTCATAAAGATGTAGTTCTAAGTTTCATTCTGAAAATTCTTTAGCTTTAGCTTTTATGTTTAGGAAATTGATTCATTTTGAGTTACTTTTTATGTATGGCATGAGGTAAAAGTTCAACCAATTTCATTCATTTGTATGTGGATATCCACTTGTCCTAATACCATTTGTTGGAATCAAATAATATTGAAAAAAGTAGCATCTAATTTTCTCATAGAAAAAAAAACACCGTAAAAAGGTTAAAATCCTGATAAAGACCAGACATTCCAATTCATTTTGGCATGATAATAATCCTGGGCTTAATCACCAACTTTATATAAAATACACAGACTTGTTGGTATAATTTAGTATAAACATTTCAATTAAACTCTGAGCAGCATAGTTACCATGTTCAAGCTCGTATTTAATAGGATACACTGTCATAATGTATTATATAGAAGTTCTTTCCTTTTTTGTATTTAGTGCTTTAATTTTACTGAAATAAATTAATTGAAAGAAAGCTTTATGGGTGTCCTGGGATGATGAGGCTTTCAAAGATGGGTTTTGAGAGGAAAATTTTGGAAAACACTTATTTGAAACTCATGAATGGCTTTATATGAAAATGAAGTAAGGATATCTATTTGCCTGGCCTGTTTTCTTCATTATACATTTCCCAGAAGAAATGTATATTGGGTATCAGAGATCAAGCAACTGTATTGGCTTCAAAATATAGAGTTCACTTGCTTCTTTTTTTTTTTTTTTTTTTTTGAGTTGTTACCAAATATTGAGCATTCTCTCCTGTGTCATAATGTCATATAAACTTATATTGGGTAGTCCCTATTTGTGGTAAAATTTCTATCACTTACTCCCTAACTATATTATTATATTCCAATGTTAAGGGCTTCAAAACTTTGGCCTAAGTTACAGCCCAACAGAGACACTAAATTTCTGCATTTAACACAAAACTTAAAATATTGGAGGTTTTTCCTTCTTACCCATAATACCTACATGTTATTTTTGAAATTCAAACCAGCACTAGAGTTCATTATCTTCCCAATGCAAGCAATTTTTGTTTGTTTTATTACACTTAAATCAAAGGCTCAAAATAGCTATCTGTGATCCAATGATTCTTTGGTACTTTAAATATAATTTATATCTTGACCATTCATTGCCTAATTTTTAGATAATACATTATGATATTGTAGACCAGTAAATACAACTTTATAACACTGAGGTTGGTAACTATGTCGTCCAGTGCTTACTTTTTAAAAAAATTATACTAAGTTATACAACAAAAGAACAAATCACTTACTTATCAATTTTACTGAGATAAAACTTATAAACAATAAAATGCATACATTTTAACTATAAATTATTATTATTTTTAGCTTTCAGATTTTTTGAGAACAATGCCTTGGTTATAGCGCTTGCTTGAGTTCCAGGTTATAACAGAGTTCCTTTTTTGGGGGAGGGGGGTGTGAATGTCCTGAGCTGTGCTTGTCTTCACATTTTAGACCACTGGTTCTCAAACCTCAGTGAGCATTTAAATTTAAGTGTAGAATTTTATGAATTTTCACAAATGTAAATATTCACTGACAAATGTAACCACCAGCACAATCAAGATATAGAAGATTTTCATCAATCCAATGGTTTCCTCAAGTCCCTTTGCAAACTCCACTCCCACACCTGGCACCAGAGTACCACTGATACGCTTTCTGTCCTGATAGGTTAGTTTTGTCTTTTCTAGGATTTAATAGCAATAGAATCATACCATATGTACTTTTTCATGTCTGCCTTTTTTTTTTTTTAAGATTTTATTTATTTATTCATGAGAGACAGAGAGAGAGAGAGAGAGAGAGGCAGAGACACAGGCAGAGGGAGAAGCAGGCTCCATGCAGGGAGCCCGATGTGGGACTCGATCCTGGGACTCCAGGATCACGCCCTGGGCCAAAGGCAGGGGCTAAACCGCTGAGCCACCCAGGCATCCCCTCATGTCTAACTTCTTTAACTCAGCAAAATGTTTGTGAGATACATACATGTTGAGTGCATGAGTACTTTGTTCCTTTTTATGGCTGAGTAGTATTCCATTGTATGGCTATACCAAATTTCTTGATTCCTTCACCTGCTGCTGGACATTTGAGTCATTTCTAGTTTAGGGCTATAATAAACAAAGCGTTATTGTGCTTGCTTCTGCAGGACACATACTAAAAAAATAAAGCGTTATAATATTTGTGTATAAGTCCTTGTATGGCTGTATTTTTCATTCCTTCTAGGTAATCAATCATTCAGGAGTGAGATTGCCAGGCCATATGGTAACTGTATATTTAACTTTATTAAAAACAAAAACCAAAACTGCCAAAATCTTTTCCAAAGTAGTTGTATCATTTTATATTCCCACCACCAGTATATGAGTTCCAATTATTTCACATTATGAGCTATAAAGATAATATTTCTATGCTTTTGCAAAATTGGTGCTAAAAAGATGAGATCCTGAGTTAAAACCAGCTTTGGGAAGTTAATTTACAACTATTCAGTAATGCAAGCACTCCAGAGAGAATGGTCTAACTCTGGTTATGTGTGTTTACATTTAAGGGAAAATGAGGCCTAAGATTTTGAAGACTTCTGTAGATTATAAAAGCTTGAGACAAAGGGGCTTATCTGGTCATTGAACAGGTTAATTTGCATTTAAAAAAGTAAGAATGAGAACCCAGGATTCTTTCCACTCATCTCCAAGGAGAAAAGGTTTTTTTTTCTCACTCCTTCTGGGATCAAAGGAAGAGACAGCTGACTTTATCCCATAAATAGGCAGAGAAAATCCATGTTTATCCATCCTTTGCCTATGAAGTGTAGGACCGCTTGTCTAGAGAATCTTTCCATCTGGCTTTTGTTGCCTTGCAACAGCAGTAAATCAATGAAACAAGGAGGCCTGGTGTGGTTATTATTGTGTAAATGGTACCAAACAATGGTACCAAAGTAGTTTCATGGGGAAAAAAGTAGACTTTTCAACAAATGATGGTGAAACAACTGGATATCCAATTGGGGGGAAAAAATACACATATATATACACATACACATGTCTTACAGCACACCATATATAGAAATTAATTATACTTAATTAATAGAGTCAAAGCCATGAAAATTCTTTTTTTCTTTTTTTGAACAAAGCCATGAAAATTCTATAAAGAAATAGAAAATCTTCATAAGCTTTGGGTAAGCGAAGATTTTCTTAGGACACAAAAAACATAAAGCAGTATATTTTTAAAAACACGTAAATACTAAGTCCATGAAGAAATTATTTTATCCAATTATAACTTCTTACTTTTTTTCTTTTTTTCGTACCAAATTACTTTATTTGAAGGAATGGTACCAATGGAAGCAGATGTTTTGGTACAACTTACAGAAAAGGTGAAGGTAACCCCAACACGCATGCGCTGCCTCGGTGACCGGGGACGTCACCCCACGGCTGTGGGAAGGCAGCCTCGCTACCGGCGGTTCCCAGGGCGTGCCTGTCAGCGAGAGGCTCTGACGCGCCAGGTTCGGTGACGTGCTCACCCGTTCTCTGATGGATGTCGCCTGCTCGTTCGGGTAATGAGTCTCCATGAAGTCACACAAGTGGGATCATTTTCTCCAGTGGCCAGTTTGTGCAGTTCCGGTCGTGTCTGATTCACGCCGTTCTCCGAGTGTAACGCACACTGTGGTGCATTCAGCCCGTTCTGCCCATCGTCACCGTCTGGTTCTTAATATCCTGAGGGAGGATTCGACCCCCTCGTGGGTTCTGCAGCTTCGTAGTTTCTTAGCATGTTCCCTCGCCTCTTGAGGTTGGGGAAGAAAATACTTGGCAAAGTTCTTCAAAGACACAACGTCACGGTCAAAGTAAGAAGACATGGACAAGGCGCGGGCTCCAGGTTGATGTGGTGGTTGATGGCGGCCGCTGAGGCCTGCGGTAGTGGTGGGGCCCCGGGGGGGTCACGCAGTTGTCATGGCGGCCGCTGAGGCCTGGGGTAGTGGTGGGGCCCTGAGGGGGGCGGGGCGGTCAGTCCATGGCGGCCGCTGAGGCCTGCGGTAGTGGTGGGGCCCCGGGGGGGTCACGCAGTTGTCATGGCGGCAGCTGAGGCCTGGGGTAGTGGTGGGGCCCTGAGGGGGGCGGGGCGGTCAGTCCATGGCGGCCGCTGAGGCCTGCGGTAGTGGTGGGGCCCCGGGGGGATGGGGGGGGTCACGCAGTTGTCATGGCGGCCGCTGAGGCCTGGGGTAGTGGTGGGGCCCTGAGGGGGGCGGGGCGGTCACGCAGTCCATGGCGGCCGCTGGGGCCTGCGGTAGTGGTGGCGCCCCCCGGGGTGGGGGGGGGGGGCACGCGGTTGTCGTGGCGCGGAGGAGAGGCGGCGGGGGAGGCCCCGGGGCCCGCCGGCGCTGCGAGGAGACTGGGAGGCTGCAGAGGCTGGCTCTGGGCCGCCGGCCCGTGGGGAGGATGAGCGCCAGCTCGGTCCAAGCGCTGTTGAGGCGGGAGTCCGCGGCGGCTCTCGGCGGACCCCGCGCCCTCACACATTTGAAGGAATAGCCCCGGAGATCGTGCCCGGCTGGCAGGTGCCCCGAGGGCCTACAGACCAGGAGGAGCGCGGCTTCCCGCTACCTGAATGGAGGTTCCTGTGCTGCCTCATGTGTAGACTGAGGATGGCCCGTCTGTTCCAAGGAACTAGAAGTTTTGATCCTGACGTTTGGTTTTCGTCTACTTTTTAACTACACTTATTGCCTCCTCCTTTCTCTGGGGTAATGGCTTGCCTTAGGGTCGACCTAGTTTCCATTAGGCTTCAAACGTGTCCTAATTAATTTTCTCAGCTGTAGTTATACTGAGATTGTTCTCCAGTGTGACCTCCGTGGACTGCCGCGGTTGTGAGAGGAGGCGGCGTGGACTTGCTAAGAGGGAAAAAGTGATGGCAGGCGCACCAGCCCAAGTAGCATCGAGAAGAGATGACCAAGAAGGGGCCGCCTGGGTGGCTTAAGCCGTTAAGCCTCTGACTTGATTTCGGCTCGGATCGTGATCTCAGGGTTCTGGGATTGAGCCCTGCCTCAGGCTCCCTGATTAGTAGGAAGTCAGCGTGAGATTCTCTCTCTCTCCCTCTGCCCCTCCCCCCCATGCCTATGTACACGTTCTCTAAATAGATACATAAGTACATAAAAAAGACTATCCAGAAGGTGCTCTGTAATACAGTTGTAAAACAGTTGAAGGTTGCTGCTGAGGAAACATTTCATCGATATTCTTTCCCCTTTTCCTTAAACACATTTCAAAAATGCTTTCATTTTCATTATGAAATGTTACAGACATACAGACAAGTACCAAAAACAATCTCATAGTACCTTTGTACCTCTCGCTACTTTTAACAGCTCTATTTGAAATTGTGGCTGCTTCCTCCTATTCAGAAACTTTGGTCGTCTTCTCATTCATTGTGCTCATAAGATTTCTTAATTTCTGAAGCCGAATACAATTTGTTCTCCCAGCTTTCTTAGGTTGTTTCCAGCACTGGGGTCTGTGATCCCATTTCTCTCCACGCTGAATTTGAATGTCTCCTAGTCCTTGACAGTAAACACTCATATCTTTTTCACATTTGAAATCAATAACTCTTCTCAGTAAATAGTAGTCCTAGTATTCAAAACAAAACAAAACAACAACAACAACAACACAAAAGTTGTAAAAAGGAAGATATGTTGAGGGAATCTAGCGTGCAATACACACACACACACAAAAATGAGAGAAAACCCTGGTGCAGATTGATGCAGCCAGAGGAAGAGATAGCATGATTAATAAAGAACAGACTACCCCTTAATTTCCTTGTCTTCAACACAGATTTATAAAATTTTAAGCTAGAGTCTATAACTCATTTCCAGGAAAAAGGAGAAAGCACAACAAAAATTGCTTTGAAAGCTAACTCTGGGGATCCCTGGGTGGCGCAGCGGTTTGGCGCCTGCCTTTGGCCCAGGGCACGATCCTGGAGACCCGGGATCGAATCCCACATCGGGCTCCCGGTGCATGGAGCCTGCTTCTCCCTCTGCCTGTGTCTCTGCCTCTCTCTCTCTCTCTCTGTGACTATCATAAATAAATAAAAATTAAAAAAAAAAAAAAAAGAAAGCTAACTCTGCTAAACTCTGCCTGTTAACTTTCATCTCTTTAAATCTGAAGCTCTTTGCATAGACACTTTGGAGTTCTAAAAATCAAAGAACCAGAAGGGAAATCTACCATCTGAAAAAGCACTATGATTTCTTATATTTGGTTTGTTGCGACACTAGTGGGAAATAAATCAGTCTCTCGCAGTATACATTTTACTTCTAGTTTTGTGTCTGGGCAACTTTACAAAATGTACAAACTCTTTCAGGCTTAATACTAGTCAAAGATTGTGTATTTATAATGAAAGAGTGTAACAGATGTGTGAAATATCCAAGAGAAGAACTAATGTAAAAATACAAAAATGATATTGTCTTTTGAATATAGTTTATTTTTTAAATATTTTTAACATAGATACAATCTTATTACAATAATATTGGGTACATCTTAAATACTTGCAGTGTGTTGGAATTAAGCAATATGCAGTTGTATTTGAAATAAATGGGCCATCACTTGGGAACTGAAATATTCTGTGATCAAAAGATATTTTTGGAATGGTCATTGATCTGTATTAAAATAGCTTTTATTCCTCAAACATATACAAAAAAGATATTTTGTGCAGCCAAGGGAAGTAAACTCAAACGTAAAGGTTACAAACAATACTGAAACTGGATTATCTAAAAGTGATGAATGTTTAACAACATTCATGAAATGAACAAAAAGAAATGAACCAGCAACCAAGAGAAGAAAATTGCAAGGTCAGTAAAGAAATGTTTTAAGTCCGAAAAAACAAATTAAAGTGCCAAGATATCATTTTTCAACTGTTCAATCACAAAAGACCCAGATATATTCACTGAAGATGGTTTAGAAGGATCACAGTAAACTGTTAACATTGGCTACGTCCAATGAATGGAATTAGGAAAGTAAAGAGTAAATTAATTCTGTTTTAAAGATTTCTGAATTTTTCTACCTATTTAAAACAGTATGTATTAGTCTTGTAACTTAGAAAGGAGCAATACGCTAGAAAAGTAATAGAAAAAATACAGACACATACACATACAAATCTCCATGTTGGACCCCCTTATACGCTGCTGGTTTAACTGTTAATTTCTATGGTGAAATTTGGTAATTCAAATAAAAGTTTTAAAATGTACATATTTTTTGGTGCACAAAAATTTACTTCTAGGAATTTATGTAACCAAAAATAATTATAGGTGAAGATAACTAAATGAAAGTTTATTAAAGAATTTTCATAAGAGCAAAATGTTGGAAATAATCTAAATGTCTTACAACAATAAACCAGTTAAATAAATCATAAGGTATGTGTATGACAAAATGCTGCACAGCTAATTATAAATTAAGCTGTAAAAGAATACTTAATGGCATTGCAATGTTCATGATGTATTATTAAATAAAGTAGTAAATTGTAAAACAGGACTGCAGCTAAATCAATTTTTGTTTAAAATTACATAGTTATATATCATATATATGGTGGCATTATGAATTTACATCATATTATTAGCAGTGGTTATGTCCCATTGTTAAGGGGACACGGATAGTTTTAGTGTACCAATGCAATCTGGAAAGTGTTCAAATCACTCCTAAGACCTAAAAAAGAAAAAAAATATATTTTTTTGAGCCAAGGGAGAGTGGGTTTAAGTAACAGAGAATAGGAGAATTTTTCTCTCTTGTGTATCGACAGAGAAATAAATAGATTATTGAAGGAGAGAAAGGACCTATGATAAGCAGAATTTGAAGATACCCCCCAATGAATCATATTCTTGTATAATCCACCCCCCCCCCCCTTGAACTGGGGAAAATCTATAACTCACTTCTAGCCACCAGAAAATGGCACAGGTTTTGCCATGGTCACTCCATAACTTTTTAGCCTTATGTAGGACTTGTTCTCAATAGACCAGAGCCAGAATTCTCTTGCTGCCTCTGGAGAGATCAGCTGCCATGTTGTAAGGGATCTTACAAAAGGGCCATGGGGCAGGAATTATGGAGGACTTCAGAACCTGAGCATGGCCTTCTGTTGACAGCAAAAATTAGGTCCTTAGTTCCATAACCACGAGGAATTCACAGACACCTAAATCACATCATGAGGAGTTCGCATTGTGGTGACCACTCCAGGCTTTGGATCTTGACTGATCTGAATTTGAATCCCAGTCCAATTGCCTACAAACTTTTTGACATTAGGGCCAGTTGCTTAAATGAGGGCTTTACTTTTCCCATTTATAAAATGGTTATAATAAGATCTATGTTGTGGAGTTATTGTATAGATTACCTTAAATAATACATTATAACTGCTTAGTACATAGCAAGTGCTCAGTGAATATGAATTATTATAATTATTATTTTGTCTACAGGAGATGATGCCCAAACTAAATTCAAAAGGAGTAGTAGTTAATCTGCTAATGGTTAGGGAGAGTTAAGAGATTCAAAAAAAAAAGTTTAAAATAATAACATTTGGGGAACTGTTAGCACTTCTGTATGAAATATATCTATTGAATCTTTACATATGCCAGTCATATTTTAAAGTTGAGGATACAGACGTGGACAGTTTTTGCCTTTAAAGCATTCATTCACCCTATGGAGAAATAAATTTACATGCACGCACACTAACATTACACACACGCACAAATGTAATTCAAAGCAGATTGTGGTAGGCATTACCACTATTCACCAATATACAGCTCTCCACTTCTGGGCACATGAGAAGGTGACACCTTTCCATCTCTTTAAAATTAAGCATAACCATCTGACTTGATTTAGCCAACTAAATATGAGTAATGTTTAGAAGTATGTTACTCCTGTATGGAAGTATATATTTCTAACACTCGGCTCTCTCCCCCACTCTTCTATTGCCTTCATTGACTGCAAAAGCCTAAATAAGAGGATGAAACCATTTGGGCCACAGAGCCATTGGCTGGAGAACTACTGTCCTGGAGTCTCATCCAGGTTTGTTTTCAACTTTGGGGGATGTAATAATCTTTTGTTGTATTAAGCCAAAGTGTTTGGCCAGTGTAACCTTATCTATTTTGACAGATTCATATATTGTTACCAGAAGTGGGCGATTCCATAACAAAGAAAATTAAAAGATGTGACATTAATGGAAAGGTTTGGATGGTAGTGGTGAGTAAACTGATCCTGAGGATTACAAAGATGGTAACCCATGCTAAAAGCAGTTAGAAAACTCTAGCTAGACCAACTTTTTAGGCAGATCATGAACATAATGAAGTCGTAGTTATATGGGAAGAGATTGAGACACAGAGTCCATAGGGTGTGTTGGCTGCAATTGACTATGCTTGACATGGTACTCCGAGAGGAAAATGAGCTGAAAAAAGTAATGACCAATTTGCAAGGGACTAAGGGCAGATTGCTCCAAAATGGGCCACTTTGGCATGGACATTATTTTGAGTTAAAAGTGCCCAAACCACAGCAGATTCAGGAAAAGTTCTTTACCTTCCCCTCACCTGCCTAAAAAGAATTTAGATAGAGGACCTGCTCCAGGAAGAGAGTGATCACCATAGATAACTACATTATGATACAAACTAGGAGTGGTAAACAAAGAATTTAGCAAATTCTGTTTGTTCTTTGTTTACATTCCTCTTTATATTCCATTATTATGCCTGTGTAGCCCAACAAACATTGTTTACCAAACATTTACTCTTTTTTATCTTCCTACAAATAGTATGTCTTCTTTTTGAGGTCACAGACTCACACCCCCTTGTCCTCGGTTCAGAATGATATATGTACTTCATTTTGCCGGTCTTCGGAATTTCATATGTGTGTGTGGATTTCCTATCATGTGAAATGAAATTTGATTTTCTTTCTTTTTTTTTTTTTTTTTAATTTATGATAGTCATACAGAGAGAGAGAGAGAGAGAGAGGCAGAGAAACAGGCAGAGGGAGAAGCAGGCTCCATGCACCGAGGAGCCCGACGTGGGATTCGATCCCGGGTCTCCAGGATCGCGCCCTGGGCCAAAGGCAGGCGCCAAACTGCTGCGCCACCCAGGGATCCCGAAATTTGATTTTCATCTGTTAACCTGTCTCATATCAATTCAATTCTTAGTCCAGATAGAATTTTACCAGGGGTGAATGTATATCTTTATTCTTCCTCCATAGTAATGCTATTGTGGCTATCTTGACTATGTTATACTATTATGTATTGGGCATGTGGGAGAGCCACAACTTACCTAATTAGTTTATAGGATTGTGCATTAAGAGGAGATATGGTCACCAAAGTGACCAAAGGCCTCACCCAGAGACCCTAGACCTGGAGTGGGATGCAATTAGTTGGTTGAATTTTTGGATAATCCCTTAGGGAGGGGGAAATACTTTGCATGTCAGAAGGAAATTAAACTCACTGTGTGATGTATGATAGAAAGTCATCAAGGCTGTCCACCAGATATTTCCAGCTCTCCTTCAGGCACATGGTAGGAGAACAGTGTTTTGCCCTCTTGAAATTGAATGTGACATTTGACCTGCTTTAGTCAATGAAATTTCATCAGAAGTGCTACAAGTGATTTCTCGGCATAAGTTTTAAGAGCCAATATGCAATTCTGTCCTCTTTCTTTCTGTCGGCTTTGACAACAGTGCTCCAAATGAAGGCCACTTCAACAGCCTGGGTCCCAGAGTGAGGATGATGTGAAGCAGAGCTCACAGCTTATCTGTAGGAGATGCTTGGTATGAACAAATTCTTGCTATAAGTCAGTGAGATTGCAGGGTTGTTTTTACAACCCAGCCTAACTATTCTATTGAGATTGATCTATTAACAAAGATACAAGGATCCTCATGATTTCATCCCTGCCTACTTCTCAAGCCATATACCCAATCATTCTCTGATACACATATTACTCCATAAGCACCAGTAAACTACTTTTAAAATAAAATCACTATGCTGTATAGAGCATGGATTGGAGAAAAGAAACTAAAGAATCATAGTCAAATGTATAGATATTGACAACCCCTCACAAATACACAATGGAGAGTGTAGAGAGGAAGAACATAAAAGGCTGAGGACAAAACAAAGGTATTTAAAAGCTGAGTGGAGGAAGCCATTGAAAAGCTAGGAGAGAGGCAGACGACAACCTATCAGAGAAGTTCTGCAGAAATCAAGGAGGAGGGACACCTGGGTGGCTCAGTGGTTGAGCGTCTGCCTTTGGCTCAGGTCGTGATCCTGGGGTTCCGAGATTGAGTCCCGCATTGGGTTCCCCATAAGGGAGACTGCTTCTTCCTCTGCCTCTCTCTCTGTGTCTCTCATGAATAAATAAATAAAGTCTTAGAAAAATAATCAAGGGGGAAACCTATCAAAGCTGAAAAAGTCTGCATCAAGCCTGACAAAAAGATGAGATAGGAAGAGCATTAAGAAGAAACAACTGGATTGGATAATTAACAAGCCTGTGCTATCTTCCAGAAGAATTTCAATGGAGGAAAGGATCCAAAAAAGGACTGAGGAAACTTGGAGACAGAATGGGGAGAGGGAAAACTCAAGAAGGACAAGCATAAGCTTGCTCCTGGCAGTCACTGTCTCATTCTTTACAGACAGTAAGTCATCTATGTTGCTCTCCCCCAAGTTCCAGAGATCCAATCCAAGAAATGAGGTCTAGATCATACTGGGCCCAATCCAGGTGTGTGATGGATAATCTTGGTGCTAAATCTCTGCAAGAACCAATGCGGACTTAAAATCTAAGCTACTCCAAGACTGAGAAGGTGCAAGCCTAAATCCCTGGATAAGTCTCTCCAAGCAGCTCTGTATCTGAGGGTACCTTAGTGTGGTGGAAGGACCAACATTTATTATGCTTCTTATCTCTGGCATTCCATTTATCTTCACTACCACTCTACAAAATATTCATTCAAGTCTCCACTGGGTGAATAAGAAAACCAAATCTCAGAGGGTTTAGATGATAACTCAAGGTCAAACTGTTGTAGGCAGCAAGGTCTCAATACCTTCTTAACTCCACAGACTAGGCCTGTGTCATACTTTTCAACTCAAAGTGGTCACCATGGGGGTACATGACCCCATACCATGATATAGAAGAACATATAGGGTTAAACATGACACGGTCTTTTAAAATAATAAATCTATTTGTGCAGTGTAATTTAAAAGTTACATAAGTTTTTAAGATAAAATCTGAGATACCCCATTTTCCCTAGTTACTGGCCTACATGCTTGCTTGTCAGGGTGAGAAATACTGTATGTTCATACCATCTAGAAAGACTTAGGCTTACAGACAAATTTCTAAAACCAGAATCACAACAAATCACTAGTGAGAGAAGCTAGAGCCTATGTGCAAGGCAAATCTCTCAGTGCATTATATCCTTCTACAATGCCAGGCTTCCAAGTACACACGGGGTAACTGATCAGTTGGAAAGATTACTCAGAGATAGGTAGCCATCCCATTTCTTGGCCTGGAAAAATACCAAAAAAGTAAGCTTTTCTCCATATTCCCTCTCCACCCCTCCCCCCCAAAAGATTTTGGCCAACTGAAATAGAAACATTATCAATACAAGTAGGCAAATATCTAACATTTGATTTATTCATTTTCTCTACACACATATTTAGAAGCATATATTTATAGTTAGCAATATTGCATTTGTCTGGTTTTGCAATACTTGAAATGACTTTATTCAAATATATCCCATGCACCTATCTGTATTGTTCTCACCCTCATTTGACTCACTTTTCAGATTTTAACAGTTTTCCAGAGCCCATCATGTGTTTTATAATCTAAGTTGACTGAGAGACAGTTATTTTTAATTTGTGTGGATGCCATCAATGAAAATCTCATCCCAAGTCACAAGTACCTATCATATATTCTCTCAGGAATATGTATTTTTTCATTTGTCTTATAGGCAATTATTTGCAAATATTCACTGGATTGCTCTCAAAATGACCTTTAAAACTTTAAGTCGTCTTTATAGTCAAACTTGAAAATACTTGCTCATACAAACAAGAGTATAACCAAAGCTGTGTCAAAATTTTGCCTTTTTAAAAAATCAGTTGTCAGAAATTTTCAAAATTAGCATTCCTTAAGGTGTTCCCAAGTATAAAAGTCTTTCCCAAATATGTCTTTATTATTCAAAATAAAGTAATTGAGAGAGTACCTTGTAATATGAAACTCCCTCTTCCCTAAGTGATAATGGTTTAAGGAAAAAGAAAAACTCACCAGGTAGTCAAACGTAAGTGGTAACTATTTATGCAAAACTCTGCCTCTAGGACCTGAGTTCAAAAGGTAGCCATTAATTATTTACAATTCCAAAGTAGGTCATATGTTGCTAGCATGACAAAATCCGCCATAAAATAATAACAAATTTCTCTTTCTCCTGCCTCAATCTTCCCCTCTCTCCTTGCTTGCACATACTTCACTTGTATTCATAATTCAATTACAGAGTAATTGGTATCACTTGCTGAGCCTACCGCAAAGCCCCAAATGAACTGTGATTTGGTAGTTTGGGTTCACATCAACATACTCTTTCTCTAAGGGAATGGCTCATGAATGAGGGAAAATCTATTTCCATGTAACTAAAAACCAAACTGAGATCAACAAACTTAGAGCCCCTTGAGTCTATCACTTAAAAATCTAATAAAAGTACATTCAGGGGTCTTCGTTAAAAGCTGACAGTGTTTGAGTGATATTTACTTAATGATGTTATCTGACATTCCCTGAGGTGATGTTTTTCTGAAATACCTCTGAGTAATTCTTCTAATGCCTAATAAAAATGTTCTTCTATGTTGCTCACTTCCATGTTCCAGCCCTAATTTTTATCCACATTCCACTCCAATCGGCTCCTTGAATACCATTTCAAACCCTAGGATGTCCCGCTACCACCTCAAACCCTATGTGCCCAATAATGAATTCATTTTATTCTTTGTGTAAAGGATATCCTTGCATCATCTCATCTTGGGAAAGAGAAAATAAAAGTCACACTTAATTCATTTTGACTTAGAGCATATAGGTCTGGGTAAATGAATTGCTTTGTTATGATCAGAAAGTACTGTGATCATAAAATAGTTCCCGTCCTTTGTGTTATGAAATTTTGTGCCCCACAGCAAGATTTTGAATGTTGAGCTAATAATAATTACATACTTGTTTTTCTGACCACGTTTATCCAGTGAGAATTAAATGTTTCCTTCTGCTGCTTTAAACCCCTGAGTGAGCACTGCTCTGTGTGTTAATACCTGTATGTTGTGGGTATATGTGTACCTTTGCGTGTTTGTGAATGTGTATGTTTGCATGTGTGTATCTTGTGTTTGTATGTACATGTCTGTGTGTGTGCATCCATGCACCATACAAAGATTCAACCCAACTCACAAGTAGAACGTTATAGTTGGCATATCTCCTTCCTCTTCAGCTATAGCTCTGCCCTTCCACCACGCCACTGTCAAACACTTCTGCGCACAGGAGAAATATTCTGAATTAAGTCCATCCTATCTTGGAAACAGAGGGAAACAGTTGGGCAAACAGACCGTGGGAGCCAATTTTTTTCTGTCTACCACATTTAAATGAAAGCAAAGATATAGACCCTTTGCATTACATATAAACATAAAACTTCCCCCCCCCCCCACATATTTAGGACTATATTTAGCATGGAAGTATTAGATTCATATAATGCTTTTAAAAAGTGCTAAAAGGTATTTTAAGGTCAGGACATCAAAATGAGACAAAGAAAATGGAGAAAAAAATTCTTAAGTGGACAATCATAGGGTATTTATACATTCTGGAGAAAAAATATTCAACATACTTTTTTAAACCAATTATCTAAAAACATCATTATGAGAAAATGAGTTAATTATGGAGTTAAAAGAAGCCACTTTTTGTTTTTATTTTATTTAAATGCCTCTTGTTTAAGGACGTTGATTTGATCAACTCATACGGGTTGATTAGAAAGGATAAGCTGCTTTCCCATTCCTATAACTAACTTTGGGATTATGAGCAACATTCTTTACATAGACTTCCTCTCCGACACACACACACACACACACACACACACACACGTGCGCGCGCACACACTCAAACTTTACTCACGTCACTGGTCATTGTTCTTCTTCATCCCTCATAAACAACGCAGTCCGAATTACTCTCTATGGTTCTTTTACAATGTCTTCCTCTCCATCCCACATCTATCGCTTCAGTCCAGACCCATCTCCTGATACTCTAATGATTACAACTTCCTCCTTACTGATCTCCCAGACCCCAGATTCTTTGTCTAAATCTATCTTGCCCATGGCACCAGATTCCTCTTCCTAAATGCTACATTTCCTTATTCCACACTGGTGCCAACTCATTGGTTATCAATAAATCAGGCTGCATTTAAATGAGGGCCACTGAATAGAAAGGGGATGGATGATGAGAATATTTCTGAGCCTCTTGGCTAACAGATAAGGACATTTTCATGGTGTAGAGGGAATCAATGTCTCAGCCTGTCTCGCCTTGTCCATCAGTCAGCTATCTCCGGAAACATACCCACTTTGCAGAGGCGCTCATGGTATATTTCCATTTTTGTGCTTGTCTTGCTTTCTTAAAAATATGATAAACTTCCTAAAGATAGGGACCATGCCTTAAGCTGTTCTACAGTGGCCAGGGGGAATATGTCTAGGCTGCAAGTGCCACCTCTCTCTGTGAACTCTGCCACTTTGGACAAGTAATAAGATTTTTATTTTTTTAGCTTTATTCCTTATATGTAAATGAGATCAAGAATACCTGCCTCAAACTACTTTTAATGATTAAATTAGCCAATTCAGCCAACGTGCTTACTGTGGTATCTGACACACAGTAGGTATCAAATAAACTGTAGCAACTATGATGTTTTGCTGAGTGGAATGCAGCTGCATCAGCTAAAAATGCTTGAAGACATATGCTGTGAGCATTTACTGCTCTGAAATTCTGCCTGGGAGACAAAGAAGCCAGTGCTCCAAACAACAAAGGCCCTGAAACCCATCGCCATGGCCAGAATTTAATCCGGTATTTGGATTTGGGAAGACAAGGCTGTAAACAAAGCAGCTGGTTTTCAGGAAACCCCCAGCCCCTCCACAGAGATTCCCGGCTACAAGAGATAGCCAAAAAGAAAATGAGCTATTTATGTAAACCTCTGTGCCTCTCTTCCAAAGCATTGAAATAAATTTATCTTGAAGTGCATCTTAATTTTGTCACTCTGTTCTCTCTGACAAGCACCCCTGGTGTTGCTCTTCATCTCCCCTGGAGAAAAATTGCAAGCTCAGCACCTAATAATAAACCATCACTGTGCTCAGAAAGCAGGGAAGGTTTCAGTCTCTCCTCTTTTTGAAAAGGTCATTTAAAAAAAAAAGTTATTGTTTCTCTGTTACCACTAGATGGTACTAGCCAGCTGCTTGTCATCTTTCTTATTTTGTTTTTTGTTGACTGACTGAGCATTAAACCAAGAGACTGATAACAATAACACACTCTTTAGAAGTGAGACTTAGGGAGACCTTTCAGTCATTGGAAAGTCATAAAGGTGCCATTTCTTAGATGTGTCAGCACTTTCCCTTGGCGTTCATTTATATAAAGTCCTTCTTTCCTCTATCCTGGATAATGGAAATATTTAGTAATCATACAGATGATTCATGCCACATTTGCCCTGGTGTTTGGGACCTTAGGAAGCCCTGGGAGAGATGTGGGACACAATGACTTTGAATTGAAGGCAGTCAGAGTGAAAATTGGATTTTCTACTTCTCTCGGGAGTCCTGTCCTGCTGCCTCTTTATTTAGGATATCTTAGTTCTCTTGTCTCAGACTCCCACCACATCCCCAATGCCTTAGGTTTTCCATACAGAAAATTGGGACTTCCTTCTCCTTTCTGGATGGGAAAGTAGCTCTCGCAATAAGTCATGGGAGATACTGGGAGAGACTGGAAAGTATGACCCTGGCATCTGAACTTATTCTTTCCCAAGCTAGTTTAATAGAATTAAGGGGTACCCTATCCCTATCCCAACAATCTCTTTAAGATATTAGATGCCACTGAAGCCCAGCTTCATCTGTGATGGATGGATTGTAGAAAGTGGGGAAGGGGGTCCGGGTACTTGATATTGTAATTTATAGTTAGGCTATGAAAATTAACTGGGAACCAATGTGGGGAGAAGTATGTGTGCTATGTTAATCTAAGATTAGTCAGGAGTAATCATTTGGGGGTGGGTTTCCATGAGAAATTGCAGGATTCGTGCAAAATATTTCAATTGAGGAGATATTTACCTATGATCCAGACCTAACTTTTAATTCTAGCAAAACTTCTACCTGTGGGAAGTTGGGACAATTGTTCAATCTTTCTGAGCCTCAGTTTCCCCATCTCGAGAAAAATGTATTTTTTTTAGTAATATCATTAGAAGGACAGAGAGAAATAAAGTTTGTAAAGCTGCTGGAATTTAGCAGGACTTCCCCAAATATTCCTCCCTCCTTAAATAACTATAATGGCCAACAGTCCCCAACTACCACCCAAGCCTCTTCCTAGGCTAGAGACTAAGTTCCCAAGAACTGGTCCCTAGTCCCTGAAATTAGTGTAAGATGTAGGAAAACCTCAAATGCCAAACCTTTGCCCTCACTTTTCATAATACTAGCAATGGCTTCCACACCACCTGCTTATATGTCCCATTTGTCTTGAGAAGGGGTACCTTCATTTTTTTTTGAGAAGGGGTACCTTCAAATCTCAGGAGGAGATTACCATCTGTGAGACAGCTGCATATTTCTATCTGTTTTCATAAAGACATATTTCATTTCCTTAAACAGGGTTTTACTTTTGAAAAGAGAAACAATTTTGCTTCATTGTTTTTCTCACAGAAATATTTCCTAAAAGCCAGTGAGACAAATCAAAGGGACAATGTGAAATGATGGTGTAATCTCTTATCTCAGTTGCATGAAAGTATAGTGAAATTAGCAGGTTGTACTATACACATAATTGCTATAGGAACACAGGATGACATTAAACTAATATAGGAAACTTGTCTCAATATGGAGAACAATCGACTTAAAAAGCAATAATTTGAACTAACTACAACACATTCTAACTACATGGGGAAAGGACCATCGAAATTTTAACTTCTTTCAGTAAAAATTATCAACAACAAGTTGTTACCATCCAGCAAATAAATAGTTAGAGTGAGCAGAGTTTCATATTAAAGCAAGAATTAAGGAATCTTTTAGTTATCATCAAAAATTGTAGGCACCTCAAATCTAGTCCCAGAGGAACACAAACATGAAAGAAAGCTAAGTTTGGGAAAACCTACATGGACAGAAAGAACAAAGAATAACATCAATCACACAATAATTTCTGATTTGTACTTTCAAAGGACCTAAAACTTTTAGAATGTTTAACTTAAAAACTTCAAAGTTAGAATGAAAACTTTGGTATATTCGGTAACAGACAACTCCAGAATCATACTGGGAATGATTCCAAAAGCCATTTGTGTGAAAGAGAGTTTGGATTAATTAGCGATGCTTGGGTGCTGAAGGCAAGAACGGCTGGTTCAGGGTCTCTCCAGTATACTTCTAGTACTGCATGAACAGAACTATCAGGATATTTACACATCATTTGATAATCATCTGTTTCTATATAGACCTTCTTCTTTGTAGCCCCAGCACCTGACAAAGAATCAATTAATCCATTTGTAAAGACAAAAATAATTACACCTGGATTCTGAGAGAGTGATGGAATAGAATGCATCAGAAATTTGTCTTCCCACTCAAGACAACAACTGCACTGGCACAATCTGTCTGGTGTAACCATTTTAGAATTCTGGAGTCTATTGGAAGGCTTGCAATAACCAGGGGAAAGCTTGGTCAGTGAATTAGGCTTGGAAGGTAAGTTGTGGTCAGCTTCAGTCAATTTCAGCTCCTAGCACATTAGTGGCTACCTATCCATTACTCCCCAGCCCCATGGCAGGTAGCTGTGCATGTGTCCCTGGAGCAACTTGCACTTAGCTTATGAGAGCCAGAGGAGGGCAAAAAGGACCTTGTCCTTCAAATATTGTAGATCTGTGCTCTGATCATGTATCACGACTTCTGATCCAAGGGATACAGCACAAGGCAAGCAGCCTTGTTGTTATACCTCCCTCCTTGTTGAAAGCCCCTCCCTCTCTGGCTGAAGTGACTTTCAAGGGATTTAAAGGCAAAACTTGGTTGAGTCTCTAGGCAAGGAGAATACGGGAATTATTTTGCACTATATAACTTTTCTGTAAATTTGGAATTATTTCAAAAGAGAAAGAAAAAAGAAAATTTACCATCACAAAAATACATAGAAACATACATACATTAGGTAAATAAGTAAGCAAATACTCTTGCCTTAGTTGGGTTCCCCAAAAAGCAGAGCCAGAGACCATGACCAGGGTACAGTATTTATCTGGGAAGTGATGCTAGGATGCAGGATTTGACGGGAAGGAGAAATTGAGTCATACAGGGAAGAAGGAAAAGCCAATAAAATGATGTTTGTTCATGTAGGTGTTGCTGTAGACAATCTGGGCTTGACCATACATTTCTATCCATCTTTATAAAGAAGCACTTCAATTCTCAGCAGAAACCTTATTGTCTACAAGAGTAGAATGGTATATTCAAAGTGCTGGAAAAAACCCCTTCCAACCAAGAATACTTTACCCAGAAAAGTTGTCCTTCAGAAACAAAGGAGTGATAAAGACTTTTCCAAATAAACAGAAGCTGAGGGACTTCAGTACCACTAAGCCTGCCTTACAAGAAATACTGAAAGGAGTTCTTTAAGGTGAAGTAAAAAGATGCTAATTCATAACATGAAAACATAAAAATATACAGGGCACTGATAAAGGCAAATATATAGCTAAATTCAGTATACTCTATTTCTGTACTATGGTCATGTATTAACCACTCAATTCTAGTAATATGCTAAAGTACAAGAGTTATAGTTATTAAACATAACTATAGTTGCAATAGTTGCAATCCTTTGTTAATGAATACACAATATACAAGAAGTAAGTTGTGACATCAAAAATATGAAAAGACAGGAGTAAAATGCTTAAGTTTTTATATGAGATTGAAGTTACTATCAGGAGAAAATAGACATATCTTTAAGATGTTTTGTGCAAGCTAATAGGGTAAGCCCAATGCAAAAATCCACAGTAGATGCATAAAAGATAAAAAGAAGGAAATCAAAAACATTGCTATGAGAAGCCATCAACTCACAAAGGAGGACAGCAAGAGAGGAAGGAAGGAAGAAGGGAACTACAAAAAGCTAGAAAATAATTAATAAGATGACATTAGTAAATCCTTAACTATTAATAATTACTCTAAATATAAATATATTTTTATTTATTCTCCAATCAAAAGGCATGAAGTGGCTAAATGAATAAAATAATAAGGCTCAACTATATACAGACTACAGGAGACTCACTTCAGTTTTAAGGACACACATATGCTCAACATGAAGGGATACAAAAAGATATTCCATGCAAGTGCAAACCAAAAGAGAACTGGGGTAACTATAATCCACATCAGACAAAAAAAAAGAAAAAAAAAGAATTTACTAGAAAAGTTGTAATATGAGATAAAGAATTTATATATATATAACTGACATACGTTACCACATATGTAATGATAAAAGGATCAATTTATCAAGAGGGCATAATAATAATAAAATATATGCACCCAACTTTAGAGTTCCTAAGTATATTAAACAAATACTAACAGATTAAAAAGGGAGGAAAGACAACTACTATCATAATAGTAGAGGACTGAAGTACCCCAATTTCAACAATGGATAGATCATACAGACAGAAAATCAATAAGGTAATATTGGACTTGAACTATACTTTAGACCAAATGATCCTAACAGAATGTATGAAACATTCTATGTTACAGCAGCCAGTAGATACACATTCTTCTCAAGAGGTTATGAAATTTTCTCCAGGATAGATCATCTGTTAGCTCACAAAACAAGCATCATTTACACTATTTAAATCATAGAAATTGCCCAAATGTCTATCAGTGAATGAATGAACAAGTAATGGAATATTATACAGTCTTTTAAAATTTTTTTTTACATATGCTATAACATAAACAAACATTGACGATATTATGGAAGTAAAATAAGCCAGTCACAAAAAGACAAGTACTATATGATTTCACTTATATGAAGTGTGTAGAGTAGCCAAAATTATAGAGATAGAAAATAGAATGGTGGTACCAAAGGGCTTAAAGAGAAAGGAGTGGGTATTGTTATTTAATGGATGAACAGAGTTTCAGTTTTGCAAGATAAAAAGAGTTCTAGAGACAGATGGTGGTGATTATTATAACAATTCGGAAATACTTAATACCACTGAATTGTACACTTACTTAAAATGGTTAAGATAGTAAATTTTATATGTATCTTCTATGATAAAAATATTATTATTAAAAAGTTCAATGTATGCCTCTTTGGCTCCTTCCACCATCTTCTTTCCCACCCATTCTTCCTTCCATTCCTGGTCCCTGGTAACAACTGAACTGATTTCTGTCTTTATAGTTTTCCTTCTTCTAGACTATGATATATAAATAGAAGCACAGTAGGCAGTGGCCTTCTGTGCCTGGCTTCTTCCACTTAACATTGCACTTTAGGGTCTCAGTCTTGTTACTGCATGCATCAACTTTGTTCCTTTTTTATTACTGTGTGGTATTGTATGGATGTACCACAATTTGTATATTATTTTCCAGTGGATAAACATTTGTGTGGTTTCCAGTTTGGGGTTTTATGAATAAACCTGATATTAACATTTATATACAGATCTTTGTGTGTGAGCTATCTATAATGTTTTTATTTTTTCAAATTACTTTTTCTAATTTCCCAGCATTCCAAATAGTGGAACATTAGTGGTCCTGTAAGTCACTGAAAGGTAAAAGGTGTCAGGAATTGATGAGGGCCAGTTCAAGTGGTTTTAACTGGATCTGTCACTCTAAAATCTGCCTTTCATCCCCATTCTGCTTTGGTATTCCATTCAGTTTCAAATGCAGTTTTGAGATCTGACTCACATCTTAATTCTAGGCACTTGTTAGAAATTACATTGGTTGCAAAATGGCAGGAAGAAAAGATCAAATCTCTTTTGGATTTAAATTTGGAATGAAATGGGACTTTTGTTTAAATTCAATAGTAGCAGTTAACAAAGAAATAGAGACCTTAAAGATGTTTCATTAAAATTACCCATAATGCTACTCTGAGTGATTCATGGTTTTGAGCATTTAAATGAGTCATATTCACCCAAAAGCTCAAACTAATCTTTATTGTAAATGAGGTTCCTAGGGAAAGTCTATTAACTATTTAAGCACCATGCAAATTTTCTCCAGCTCAGGTTCTACCTCCTTCAGGAAGGAGGCTCCTACCTCAATCAATTTTCCCTTCTCTGATTTTCTGAATTCCTTTTGACAATGTAGTACTACTCATTTGCTCATTATATAAGGTATGCATCTTTATTTAATTCAGTGTGTGTGTGTGTGTGTGTGTGTGTGTGTGTGTATAATTTATGCCATAGGATTTAATCTTGTAGGAGCCCAAAAAGGATTTGGGGAGATAGGCTCTTTCATTTCCATCCACTGACAGCCATCAGCTACAAGGTAAGCCAATATGGGTGCTTACAAGTACATCCAGGAGCAGTGGAGAAAAAAGCAGTCCTATGTAATGTGCTTTGTTCTCAGAGTGAACCACTGGTGTAGTACTGCTAGCTCTGAGTTCTATAGGGCCTCCCCACCCCACCCAACCTCCCGAAAAACTGCACAGACTAGGGTACAAGGTTATGTCATATATCAAATTCGTGTGCGACATGGTGACCACAAATGCCTAGTGCCTAAGGGTGCTACCAATGGCAAGCCTGTCCACCATAGGTGTTAACTAGCTAAAGTTTGTCAGAAGCCTTCAGTCTGTTGCAGAGGAGAGAGCTGAACACTATCATGGGGGCTCTGAGGGTCTTGAATACTTACAGGGTTGGTGAAGATACAAATTCTTTAAAGTTATCCTCCTTAATCCATTCTGCCAGCTGTCAGAAGAAACCCTGGCACCCAGTGGGTGACCAAACCAGTCTACAACCACAAGGAGACCCGACAGCTGGCATCTGCAGGTACAAGAGCCATGGCTTTGGAGAGTGTCACAAATTCCACCACACTATCAGTGGTTCTTGCCTCCTGGCATGGAGAAAACACAATATTCTCCAGGGCCACCATTACTGGTAATATTAAGTAATGTTTGTAAAATTCTTACCTAATAAACAATTTAAGGCAGTCAAAAAAGAAAAAAAATTAATCTCCAAAAGGTCACAGATCACAGCCAGAGAGCATTAGAATAAAAAGAATCTTATAACGATTATTTTATTCTTCATGATTAAACAATTATGAAGTTGTTCCCATGTGCTGAGTGCCTTCTACAGGTCAGGAATTATGCTGGCCAATTTATATTTCATCATTTGATTCAATTTAATCCTTATAACAATCTTATATTAAGGTGGCACAAGCCATAAGATAGAATTTGTAATCAGACAGAATTGGATTCTAATTTCACCTCTGTTGCTTACTATCTGTTTGATGTTAAATAAGTGTCTTAACCTCTTAAGTTGTGTTTGTTAAATGTTAACAAGAGTCATGAAACCTCCATCATAACATATTACTAAATGGACAAATAAAAATAATGTGTGTAAGATGTCTAAGACCTAGTAAACTCTCAAAGGTAAGAATTATATTGCTTATTTTATATAGATGATAAAATTGGGGTTCAGAGAGGTGAATTAATTTAATATATAAGTGGCTGAGCCAGGCCTTGAGTCAAGACAGCCATTCCTTATCTTATTTTATAAATGCCCCCCCCCTTTTTTTTTCTGTTTTAAAGACTATATTTATTTATTTGAGAGAGTGCACACAAGAATGAAAGCACACAAGCAGAGCAAGCAGGAGAGAGAGGGGAAAAACAGGCTTCCCGCTGAGCAGGGAACCTATGGACACAAGGCTTGATCCCAGGACCCTGGGATCAAGACCTGAGCCACCTAGGCACCCTATAAATGCTCATTTCTTACACTTCTCTCATCCCTATAGCAATTATTACACCTAAGTATTTAAATAGGATGTACTTGTGGTAGATAAGTTGAAGGCAGAGATCTTAATGTCAGTAAATAGAAAAGGCTCTCTCTTTGTACTTTATGCACTTTCCTATCTAGATAAGATTGGTTAAGTTTTCAATTCCATCCCCTAAGGAAGTTCAAATTGTACTGAGGTTTCCAAGAAGTCCTAGAAGGTCCACATTCCCATGGCCTCCTCTGCTCCTGGGTTCTATCTCTGTCTGTGTTATCTTGATCTCACACCTATGAATCCAAGTGAGACATTGAGTTTCTTCACTGAGCTTCATTAAAATAAAGTGTGGCAACCCACTCAGATCCCAGAGCTGCATGAAGATTATTTTAAACCAAAGCTATTTGAGATACAGTAAATGCAGAAAGAAGCTTTGTTTGAGCTAGTGTTACCTGACTGAAGGCAGAATCCTCTGAGAGTTGGCCATGCCTCCCTTCTCCCAAGGAGAAGCTTCACTTCTCTCTATCCCAGGGTGAGATGACCACTGACATTGGGATAGAGAGACTACAGAAACAAATATTATCAAAAACTGCCATATCTTCTATTTGTTCTCCTGAAAGCCCATTGACCTTTCCTAAACCCATTTGTTTTTCCACAGACGCCCCTTCTCCTGGCTCCCTTTCCACTGTGGAGTTGGCATACCGACCCCTATCTCTAGCTGTTTGGGGAAACTTTTCGTCTGAATACTTACCCACAGAAAATAAATTTTTCTCCTGTTAATCTGTCTACTTTCAGTTAATTTGCAATCGATCCACACCCTTATCACTGGAATTAAGTTGGCAGTGGAAACATTTTTCCTCCCAATAAAAGTTTCATGTAGGAGGAGGGGAAAGACGGCGGAAGAGGAGGGTCCCCAAATCACCTGTCTCCACCAAATTACCTAGAAAACCTTCAAATCATCCTGAAAATCTACGAATTCGGCCTGAGATTTAAAGAGAGACCAGCTGGAACGCTACAGTGAGAAGAGTTCACGCTTCTATCAAGGTAGGAAGACGGGGAAAAAGAAATAAAGGACACAAAGGCCTCCAAGGGGGAGGGGCCCGCGAGGAGCCGGGCTGAGGCCGGGGCGAGTGTCCCCAGGACAGGAGAGCCCCGTCCCGGAGACGCAGGAGCTGCACCGACCTTCCCGGGCGGAAAGGGGCTCGCAGGGAGGTGGAGCAGGACCCAGGAGGGCGGGGATGGCCTCGGGCTCCCGGGGACACTAACAGACACCTGCGCCCCGGGAGATGCGCCGAGCTCCCTAAGGGCTGCAGCGCGCACGGCGGGACACGGAGCAACTCGGGGGGCTCGGGGGCGGCTCCGCGGAGGGGGCTGCGGGGCAGGAGCAGCTCGGAGGGGCTCGGGGGCGGCTCCGCGGAGGGGGCTGCGGGGCAGGAGCAGCTCGGGGGGCTCCGGCAGAGGAAGAGGCTGCGCGGAGGGGGCTGCGGCCCGGGAGCGCGAATCCACCAGCGCAGGCCCCGAGCACAGGGCGCCGGGACACAGCCCAGGATCCGGCCTCCCCCGGGACAGGCAGAGGCCGGGAGGGCCCAGGACAGCGAGGACGCTCCTGCCCCGAGCTGAGCAGATCAGCGACCCCGCCCCGGAGCCTCCAGGCCCTGCAGACAGAGAGCTCCGGAGCTACTGCGGGGGCTGACTCCAGGGCTGCAGAGCTGGCCCCGCCACTGGGGCTGTAGCTCCTGGGGCCTCACGGGGTAAACTACCCCCACTGAGCCCTGCACCAGGCAGGGGCTGAGCAGCTCCCCCAAGTGCTCACACCTGAAAATGAGCACAACAGGCCCCTCCCCCAGAAGACCAGCTAGACGGACAAGTTCCAGGGGAAGCCAAGGGACTTAAAGTACACAGAATCAGAAGATACTCCCCTGTGGGTTTTTTGTTTTTTTTTCTTTCTTTTTGATTTCTGTTTGCTTCCCCCACCCTTTTTCCTTTCATTCTTTTTCTTTCTCTTTCTCTTTTTCTTCTCTTTTTTTTCATTTTTTCTTCCTTTTTTCTTTTTCTCTTTTCTTTCCTTCTTTCTCTTTTTCTCCTTTTCCCAATGAAACTTGTTTTTGGCCATTCTTCACTGAGCAAAATGACTAGAAGGAAAACCTCACCTCAAAAGAAAGAATCACAAACAGTCCTCTCTCCCATACAATTACAAAATCTGGATTACAATTCAATGTCAGAAAGCCAATTCAGAAGCACTATTATACAGCTACTGGTGGCTCTAGAAAAAAGTATAAAGGACTCAAGAGACTTCATGACTGCAGAATTTAGATCCAATAAGGCAGAAATTAAAAATCAATTGAATGAGATGCAATCCAAACTAGAAGTCCTAAGGACAAGGGTTAACGAGGTGGAAGAATGAGTGAGTGACATAGAAGACAAGTTAATGGCAAAGAGGGAAACTGAGGAAAAAAGAGACACAATTAAAAGACCATGAAGATAGATTAAGGGAAATAAACGACAGCCTTGAGGAAGAAAAACCTACGTTTAATTGGGGTTCCCGAGGGCGCCGAAAGGGACAGAGGGCCAGAATATGTATTTCAACAAATTCTAGCTGAAAACTTTCCTAATCTGGGAAGGGAAACAGGCATTCAGATCCAGGAAATAGAGAGATTCCCCCCCTAAAATCAATAAAAAATGTTCAACACCTCGACATTTAATAGTGAAGCTTGCAAATTCCAAAGATAAAGAGAAGATCCTTAAAGCAGCAAGAGACAAGAAATCCCTGACTTTTATGGGGAGGAGTATTAGGGTAACAGCAGACCTCTCCACAGAGACCTGGCACACCAGAAAGGGCTGGCAGGATATATTCAGGGTCCTAAATGAGAAGAACATGCAACCAAGAATACTTTATCCAGCAAGGCTCTCATTCAAAATGGGAGAGATAAAGAGCTTCCAAGACAGGCAGGAACTGAAAGAATATGTGACCTCCAAACCAGCTCTGCAAGAAATTTTAAGGGGGACTCTTAAAATTCCCCTTTAAGAAGAAGTTCAGTGGGACAATCCACAAAAACAAGGACTGAATAGATATCATGATGACACTAAACTCATATCTGTCAATAGTAACTCTGAACGTGAACGGGCTTAATGACCCCATCAAAAGGTGCAGGGTTTCAGACTGGATAAAAAAAGCAGGACCCATCTATTTGCTGTCTACAAGAGACGCATTTTAGACAGAAGGACACCTACAGCCTGAAAATAAAAGGTTGGAGAACCATTTACCATTCAAATGGTCCTCAAAAGAAAGCAGGGGTAGCCATCCTTATATCAGATAAACTAAAATTTACCCCGAAGATTGTAGTGAGAGATGAAGAGGGACACTATCTCATACTTAAAGGATCTATCCAACAAGAGGACTTAACAATCCTCAATATATATGCCCCGAATGTGGGAGCTGCCAAATATTTAAACCAATTAATAACCAAAGTGAAGAAATGCTTAGATAATAATACACTTATATTGGTGACTTCAACCTAGCTCTTTCTACCCTCGATAGGTCTTCTAAGCACAACATCTCCAAAGAAACGAGAGCTTTAAATGATACACTGGACCAGATGGATTTCACAAAGATCTACGGAACTTTACATCCAAACTCAACTGAATACACATTCTTCTCAAGTGCACATGGAACCTTCTCCAGAATAGACCACATACTGGGTCACAAATTGGGTCTGAACCGATACCAAAAGATTGGGATCGTCCCCTGCATATTCTCAGACCATAATGCCTTGAAATTAGAACTAAATCACAACAAGAAGTTTGGAAGGACCTCAAACACGTGGAGGTTAAGGACCATCCTGCTAAAAGATGAAAGGGTCAACCAGGAAATTACGGAAGAATTAAAAAGATTCATGGAAACTAATGAGAATGAAGATACAACCGTTCAAAATCTTTGGGATGCAGCAAAAGCAGTCCTAAGGGGGAAATACATCGCAATACAAGCATCCATTCAAAAACTGGAAAGAACTCCAATACAAAAGCTAACCTTACACATAAGGGAACTAGAGAAAAAACAGCAGGTTGACCCCATGCCCAGCAGAGGAAGAGAGTTAATTAAAATTCGAGCAGAACTCAACAAAATCGAGACCAGAAGAACTGTGGAACAGATCAACAGAACCAGGAGTTGGTTCTTTGAAAGAATTAATAAGATAGATAAACCATTAGCCAGCCTTATTAAAAAGAAGAGAGAGGAGACTCAAATTAATAAAATCATGAATGAGAAAGGAGAGATCACTACCAACACCAAGGAAATACAAACGATTTTAAAAACATATTATGAACAGCTATACGCCAATAAATTAGGCAATCTAGAAGAAATGGACGCATTCCTGGAAAGCCACAAACTACCAAAACTGGAACAGGAAGAAATAGAAAACCTGAACAGGCCAATAACCAGGGAGGAAATTGAAGCAGTCATCAAAAACCTCCCAAGACACAAGAGTCCAGGGCCAGATGGCTTCCCAGGGGGATTCTATCAAACGTTTAAAGAAGAAATCATACCTATTCTACTAAAGCTGTTTGGAAAGATAGAAAGAGATGAAGTACTTCCAAATTCGTTCTATGAGGCCATCATCACCTTAATTCCAAAACCAGACAAAGACCCCACCAAAAAGGAGAATTACAGACCAATATCCCTGATGAACATGGATGCAAAAATTCTCAACAAGATACTAGCCAATAGGATCCAACAACACATTAAGAAAATTATTCACCATGACCAAGTAGGATTTATCCCCGGAACACAAGGTTCAACACTCGTAAAACAATCAATGTGATTCATCATATCAGCAAGAGAAAAACCAAGAACCATATGATCCTCTCATTAGATGCAGAGAAAGCATTTGACAAAATACAGCATCCATTCCTGATCAAAACTCTTCAGAGTGTAGGGATAGAGGGAACTTTCCTCAACATCTTAAAAGCCATCTACGAAAAGCCCACAGCAAATATCATTCTCAATGGGGAAGCACTGGGAGCCTTTCCCCTAATATCAGGAACAAGACAGGGATGTCCACTCTCACCACTACTATTCAACATAGTATTGGAAGTCCTAGCCTCAGCAATAAGACAACAAAAAGACATTAAAGACATTCAAATTGGCAAAGAAGAAGTCAAACTCTCCCTCTTTGCCGATGACATGATACTCTATGTAGAAAACCCAAAAGCCTCCACCCCAAGATTGCTAGAACTCATACAGCAATTCGGTAGCGTGGCAGGATACAAAATCAATGCCCAGAAGTCAGTGGCATGTCTATACACTAACAATGAGACTGAAGAAAGAGAAATTAAGGAGTCAATCCCATTTACAATTGTACCCAAAAGCATAAGATACCTAGGAATAAACCTAACCAAAGAGGTAAAGGATCTATACCCTAAAAACTATAGAACACTTCTGAAAGAAATTGAGGAAGACACAAAGAGATGGAAAAATATTCCATGCTCATGGATTGGCAGAATTAATATTGTGAAAATGTCAATGTTACCCAGGGCAATATACACGTTTAATGCAATCCCTATCAAAATACCATGGACTTTCTTCAGAGAGTGAGAACAAATTATTTTAAGATTAGTGTGGAATCAGAAAACACCCCGAATAGCCAGGGGAATTTTAAAAAAGAAAACCATATCTGGGGGCATCACAATGCCAGATTTCAGTTTGTACTACAAAGCTGTGGTCATCAAGACAGTGTGGTACTGGCACAAAAACAGACACATAGATCAATGGAACAGAATAGAGAACCCAGAAGTGGACCCTGAACTTTATGGCCAACTAATATTCAATAAAGGAGGAAAGACTATCCATTGGAAGAAAGACAGTCTCTTCAATAAATGGTGCTGGGAAAATTGGACATCCACATGCAGAAGAATGAAACTAGACCACTCTCTTGCACCAGACACAAAGATAAACTCAAAATGGATGAAAGATCTCAATGTGAGATAAGGTTCCACCAAACTCCTAGAGGAGAACACAGGCAACACCCTTTTTGAACTTGGCCACAGTAACTTCTTGCAAGATACATCCATGAAGGCAAAAGAAACAAAAGCAAAAATGAACTATTGGGACTTCAAGATAAGAAGCTTTTGCAAAGCAAAGGATACAGTCAACAAAACGAAAAGACAACCTACAGAATGGGAGAAGATATTTGCAAATGACGTATCAGATAAAAGGCTAGTTTCCAAGATCTATAAAGAACTTATTAAACTCAACAGCAAAGAAACAAACAATCCAATCATGAAATGGGCAAAAGACATGAAGAGAAAACTCACAGAGGAAGACATAGACATGGCCAACATGCACATGAGAAAATGCTCTGCATCACTTGCCATCAGGGAAATACAAATCAAAACCACGATGAGATACCACCTCACACCAGTGAGAATGGGGAAAATTAACAAGGCAGGAAACCACAAATGTTGGAGAGGATGCGGAGAAAAGGGAACCCTCTTACACTGTTGGTGGGAATGTGACCTGGTGCAGCCACTCTGGAAAACTGTGTGGAGGTTCCTCAAAGAGTTAAAAATAGACCTGCCCTACGACCCAGCAATTGCACTGCTGGGGATTTACCCCAAAGATACAGATGCAGTGAAATGCCGGGACACCTGCACCCCGATGTTTCTAGCAGCAATGTCCACAATAGCCAAACTGTGGAAGGAGCCTCGGTGTCCATCGAAAGATGAATGGATAAAGAAGATGTGGTTTATATATACAATGGAATATTCCTCAGCCATTAGAAACGACAAATACCCACCATTTGCTTCAACATGGATGGAACTGGAGGGTATTATGCTGAGTGAAGTAAGTCAATCGGAGAAGGACAAACAGTGTATGTTCTCATTCATTTGGGGACTATAAATAATAGTGAAAGGGAATATAAGGGAAGGGAGAAGAAATGTGTGGGAAATATCAGAAAGGGAGACAGAACATAAAGACTCCTAACTCTGGGAAGCGACTAGGGGTGGTTGAAGGGGAGGAGGGCAGGGGGTGGGGGTGAGTGGGTGACGGGCACTGAGGGGGACACTTGACGGGATGAGTACTGGGTGTTATTCTGTATGTTGGTAAATTGAACACCAATAAAAATTATTTTATTAAAAAAAAAGTTTCATATATCTAATACATGTATATGGAGTAGACTTTCCTAAGATCTGAGAAGTAAGAAGGGAGTTGATTTTCAAATACTCCCTTTATTATGAGGCAATGTGTCCTTCCCTGACACTTTACTACAGATTTGTCCAGTCATCAAGGAGTCCAGCAGACAATGTTCTTCCTTTGCACAACCATTTATTATTTATTTATTTATTTATTTATTTATTTATTTATTTATTTATTTATTATTTTTAAAGATTTTATTTATTTATTCATGAGAGACACAGAGATGAGAGAGAGAGAGAGAGAGATAGAGAGAGAGAGAGAGGCAGAGGGAGAAGCAGGCTCCATGCAGGGAGTCTGACGTGGAACTCAATCTTGGGTCTCCAGGATCACGCCCTGGGCCGAAGGTGGCGCTAAACTGTTGAGCCACACAGGCTGCCCTGTTCTTCCTTTTAATAAACACCTTCCTTCAAAAATAACTGCACCTGTAAGTAATGCTTTCTGTTATATATATGTATAGTTGTCAGTGTGTTCATGGGCATATGCTGCATCATGTTCCAGCGGGGTCTCACTGTTCTCTACTCCTCAAGGCATACAAAATAATCTCATTCAGCGACTGAAAGGCCTATATGATTTTCACGTGGTTTGATTGATTTGGGGATTAATCATATTCTGTAGAAATATTTTCATATTTAGGAATTTGTGAAGAATTTTCTCAATATCTTTCTCTCAAAAACTTTTTATCTTTCTCACTAGACTATGAACTCCTTGAGATCAAGCAATTGGTCCATTTTTTCCATTCTGTATTCCTAGTATATAAAACTCAGAACCTAGCACATAATAGGTATTTAACAAATATCTGAATGAGTGATTGAATGGCCTCTCATCGCCACACCTACTGCCATGGTCTCTGTCAGTCTTTTATCTGGGCTGTTCCATCAGGTTCTTATCTCCTTGCAACAGGCTTTGCCCTTTCCATCTACTGTAATCATCAGGGTTTACTTGTATATACAGCAAACCTATTTATTCTATTCCCCTCTCTAAAGACTTCTACTCACTTACTATTATCTGAAAAAAAAAAAAAAAAAAGGACAAATTCTTTAGGTAGCCCACAAGGACTTCTGTGATCCAGACCCAGCCTGTCTCTTGAGGCTCTGATCCAGTCACTGTTCCTCAAATGATGCCCAGGGATCCTATGGCTGTGCAAAACTCAGCATCTCACCATCTTATTTTAGGAAACTAAAAGCCAAAGTGGGTTAATATGCCTCAAGTCACAGAGATTGCATTCTTTACACTTTATCATTTGTCCTTAATGCTCCCTTTTGTCCTTACATTCAAGCCTCTCACTCTCCACAAAACTTCAAACATTTCTTTGAACCTCCACTTCTTTCAGAATATTCCATGTCTCCCAACAATCTCCACCCTGTTTCCTGGAATTTTAACCTCTTCTATCTGGATATCTAGAATATCTGGAGAGAGCATCTCTGGCCAGGGCTGGGCTGGATTCCATATCAGGTAGGACATGACCCAGCCTAAGAAGCTCTTGACCTGGAGCTTCCCATTACGTAAAACCAGTCAGCTTCCTCATAAAATTAATTTCATTAATTTCATTAATTTCATTAATTCAAAGCCCAACCCAATTGTTAATTTATAATAAGCAATACGAGCAACCTGGCTCTTAATGGTACACTTTTTAGCCTGAAAGAGTTAATGGGGCTTGCAGATTAACCACAAGAGAGCTTCTGTTCCCACTCATGAAGATATTAGGGATTCCAGCAAATGTTTGGAGCTACAGATAAATTAGTTTCCTGCTAAGTAAGCCATCTGGGATTGTCCCCAGGAAGCTTCTAAAAGTCAAAAAATTCTCATGATGAACCAACCTCTGCATTTCTAACACCAGCTGCCAGGATCTCACCAGGTGATCTCCAAGGGTAGCCTCAAATAATGCACACCAGAATTTGACAAGCTTCAGTATCAGGAGGACAATCAACTTTCCCTAAAACAACTGTGTTTTTCTTGATGCGTCCCTAAACTTGATTGGTTAACTGTTGGCCTCTTAAATACCTACACATCCTACACACACCTAAAATATCAGGAAAATATATTAATTTACTTGACCCAAATACTTGATGATTCTTAATTGTTTAATCCCACTTGCCACCATTTCTTTTCAGAAGAATAGCATATGTTTCTTTGGGTAGTAAAATGAAAACCAAGTCTCTGGAATTCTGGATATTTGGTAGTAGAACAATCTTATCTCCTCTGAATTATCTAACACAGATTTTCAGGTTTAGTTTGATCATCTGCCTTAGGATGAACATTTGGATTTTTCTGGATATCCATTCATAGACCAAATTCCCACAACCCAAGGACTATCAAGACTATCAAGAATCACTGGAACCATCCAGACTATTTCAGAAAAAAAAAATGCTTATGTCTAAATGGCATAAAATAATTATTTTATTCCTGAATTTGTCTGTAGTGATGGAAATACAATATTCTATTCATGCAATATTTCCTGAAGAAATAATAGAACATTATTTCAGACTTTAGAAAAAAAACTTATTTTACCTATGTTGTGGGAAAACATCATCTGCAGCTGTTTTTCTTTTCTTTTCTTTTTTTTTTTTAGAAGGGGCAAAGCACATGCACAGTAATGTCAAGTCATTTTAACTTCTACAGAAGTCACTGAGGAGAGATGTTCGTATTACTCACTGAGAATCTCATTTTTATGAAGATTATTTTAAGCCTAAAACATTTGAGATTCAACAGATTCAGAAAAAAAGACTTCTCTAAGTGCCCCTTATCTAAAAACAACAACTTCTGGGTAATGAGGCTACCATAAATTCCCTCTTTGGAGTGAGTCTATTGCCAAGAGGAAGACTTAGAATAAGCCTACCATAGATTCTCCTCTCTAGGAGTTCTATGGCCCTGAAGAAAACCAAAAGACCACTTATACCTGTATAGACAAGCATTATCACAAGCTTTCTTATCTCCCATTTGTTCTCCTAAAACCTCATTTGTCTTTCCTAAGGAAACTTATTTTTTTTAAGCAAATTTTTAGCAATTTTTAAAAAGATCTTATTTATTTGAGAGAGAAACAGAGAAAGTGAGAGCATGAGCTAGGAGGAAAAATAGAGGGCAAAGGAGAAGCAGTCTCATCACAGAGCAGGAAGCCTGATCAGGGCTCCATCTTAGGACCCTGGAATCATGACCTGAGCCAAAGGCAGATGTTTAACTGACTGAGCCACCCCAGTCCCCCAGAAACTTCTTTATTATTATTTTTTAAGATTTTATTTATTTACTTGACACAGAGAGAGTGCAAGCACACGAGTGGATGGGGACAGAAGAGGAGCAGAGGCAGAGGGAGAAAGACTCCCCACTGAAGCAGGAAGCCCAACATGGGACTCTATCCCAGGACCCCAAGATCATGACCCAAGTCAAAGACAGATGCTTAATTGAACCACTCAGGTGGCCCTTGTTTATTCTTTTTTTTTTTTTTTAAGATTTTATTTATTTATTCATGAGAGACACAGAGAAAGAGAGAGAGAGGCAGAGACACAGGCAGAGGGAGAGCTAGGCTCCATGCAGGGAGCCTGATGCTGGACTTGATCCTGGGTCTCCAGGATCAGGCCCTGGGCTGAAGGCAGCGCTAAACTGCTGAGCCACCCGGGCTGCCCCCCTTGTTTATTCTTTATGAGAATTTCCCCCTCCCTTTTCTTTACTAAGTTGTATATACAAGCCTCTAATTTTACTCATTTAACCAGCCAACTACTTCTTTTGTTGGCTGCTATATATGTAAACATTTTCATCCCATTAATATGTCTTTTTTTCCTTTAATTTTCAGGCCCCTGGACAATGAACCTAGGAGGATAGAGGAAAAGCAGTTTCTTCCTCAACAAAACACTACCTCTTATAGCCTGAGCCTCCAGTGTAGACATCCAACTGTCCTGAAACTACCCTTCTATGGGGGAAGTCTGGCCTAGCTAGGTAGACAGGCCAGGTGTGGAGAGAATAAAGCCAACTTATAGGTACCAGGCTTGCGAGAGAAACAGTCGGGGCACTCCACACCAGAACAGCTACCAGACAATACTACAAGTAACCTCTTTGGATTACACATAGAGAAGAATCACCCAGTGGAAACATACCTGAATTTCTGACCTATTAAATTGCGAGACATAAGGAGATGATTTTTGTTTTAGTTTGGCATATGGCAATAGATAACTGTGACAAGGAGGTTAAGTGGCATGTTCTAACTCACAGTTTCATAGCAGCCAAGCCAGAACAAAGCCAAGATTCCTAACTTGCTGTTCCTGAGTCAGCTTTAGCTTAGAGGCACTGAAATAGCTTCTGGTAAGAGTTCAAAAGCAAGAAATGTTCACTGTACCCAGGACTTCTGGGCACCATCTCAGTGATTAATTCTCCTCTGTAACATTCTGCTTTTATTGAATGAGGATAACCATGATGATTATAATTTTTTCTACCACTTTACACTTTAGTTTGATTAACTTCAAGAATTTTCCCATGGGAGTAGGTTGGTAGAGGAAAAAGAAAAGAGTTACTGTGATTTTGGGTTGGAGAAGACTTAAATTGGAGAGAATATCCAGTTAAACTTGAACTTCAGATAAAAAGCAAATACTTTTCAAGTATAGGTAGGTATTATTCAATATTTGGGACATTTTATGTTTTAAAAAGTAGTAGGAATTTAAATTTTTTTTTTTTTTTATTTATGTATGATAGTCACAGAGAGAGAGAGAGAGAGGCAGAGACACAGGCAGAGGGAGAAGCAGGCTCCATGCACCGGAAGCCTGATGTGGGATTCGATCCCGGGTCTCCAGGATCACGCCCTGGGCCAAAGGCAGGCGCTAAACCGCTGCGCCACCCAGGGATCCCAAAAAGTAGTAGGAATTTATCTGAATTTCAAACTTAACAGATTCTTATATTTAATCTGGCAACTCCTGATTGGGAGCAGTTTGTGGAAAATGGAGGCTGAGGCTCTAAGAAGATATGGCAGCTTCAATGTTGAAATATTCTCATGGCTAGAAAAGCACTCAGATTCCCTGCTTTCTGAAAAGTGAGTTGGCAGCCTTTATACCACATATAAAGCAAGCCTTATACCTTTCCACATGATTTATCAGAGGCCACATGTTTAGCACCTGGAGCATAGCTTGAAATTCAAAAGCAAACAAGAAAGTCACAAAGCCCAAGTACTTGACTCATAAAGAGACTTGACGATAACTGTGTGTAAATTAAGATGAACAATTTGAAAACTTGGTAGAAACTAACAATAGCAAGAAAGGACTGCTGACCTTAAATAAGGAGACAGAACTATAAGACAAACAAACATATCAGGAAGCCATTTGGGTAACAGTCTTCCACCACCACCCACAACACTTTAATTGTCCCTGTTGGCAAAACTATCAAAGCCAAGTACAAACAGCAGATACATCCTTGTGAACTTAAATCAATGATAGATTATATAATTTAGTATATTTAGTTGAAGAAGGAAGAATAGTGTACAGCCATCTTGATAAAAAGAGTTTAAATTAAAAAAAAATTTTGTGGGGGAGGGCTAATGGTTAAAACATAAACTTCTTTGATTGACCTAGTAAACTCAGATATGTGAATTCCTTAAAGATGTCCCAATAAAGCAGGTATTAGTGTTTTAACTTTTGGGGTTGAAGAGTATGTGTTTGAACTATAATGCAAACATACTTCTGTGACATGGTCCATTGGCATATTCTCTTGGCACCTGTTTTCGTCAAAATGTAAGGCATCAAAATGTCAGAATAAAGAAAGAGAGAAAAAAGAAAAGAAAAGAAAAGGAAAAAGAAAAAAGAAAAAAGAAAAGAAAGACAGAAATAAAGAAATAAGAAAAGAGAGGGAGGGGGTGGGAGGGAAGGAAGGGAGGGAGGGAAAGAGAAAGAAAAAGAGGGAGTGAGGGAGGGAGTAAGGAAGGGAGAGAAGAAGGGAAGGAAGGGGAAAAGAAAGGCAAAGGTCCAGAATAATAAAAGCATTATCAAGAGCCCTAACCTTGCCATCAAAGATGTGCCACCTTCAAAATGTTAATGTGAGTTTACCACCTCAACAAGGGAAGTGCTTTAAAAACAGGAAAGAATGTTCGTGGAAAAATTATTTGCAGGAAATATTCTCTTGTTTAAAGAGCACCGACCTTAAAGGAATATGATGTTCTGGATAGTATTTCCTGACTGTTCTTCAGGTTGTGATTTTGTGGCATAGTAAACACAACTTTGGGTAATAATAAAAGGATAATGAATGAATATGTGCTCACCAGCAGGCATATCTTTTCCTTGGCTTGGAATTTAAGAAGAGGCAAGGGAAAACAGTGCAAAGCTCATTTTTCTTTTATGATTTATTACATTGAGGCCTACTAACAATAAATGTGCTCCAAAGAAGATTGGGTCAGGTGTTAAAAATCTTTGCTCTAGTGCCAACCAAAATTTAGTCAAATTCAATTAGCTAGTGACCTCATCAGTAATTAGAGGAAGGAAGTCAAATTTTAGTACTGTATGATCTGGACCTGGATCAGCACCTGGATCACCTGGGAACTTGTTTGAAGTATAAATTCTCACTACCCCCCTCCACCACTTGTCCTGAAGTGGAAACTCCAGGAGTGTTTTCCCATAATCTGTCTTTTATCAAGCCATCCAGGTGATTCTGGCACTGCTAAGGTTCAAGAATCACTGATTTAGAGAATTATGGATGACTAGTAATTTTGGTGGTATTAGAAATTCTATCACCACTCCAATAATATGAATTATCTTTGTGTTTGTTTTTCTGTTTGTTTGGTTTACACCTAAAACTTTCTTCTATCTTCCATTTCTTATTTTGGTATATATAACTGTAATTGCTACTTTTCATGAGAATTACTGCATAATTCAAGGCACAAAGGAAGTCATAAAATTTCCCAGATAATAGTAGCAGGTGCTAAGTAGGGCTATTCTTGTCAAGAAGGGTTCTTGACATTATGATTAGTGGCTTAGAGCCTTCCTTAGGTTCCTGAGTCATATCTTCTCTCCATCAATAGCACTCCTATTTCCTTCCCAGGAAGGGCTGCCAGATTTAGCCAATAAAATACAGTATATCAAATTAAATTTTGACTTCAGACAAATAACTACATTTTTTAAAAATTGTATTTATTTAAACAATCTCCACACCCAACATGGGTCTGGAATGCTTGACCCTGAGATCAAGAGTTGCATGCTCCACAACAGCCAGGTGGCCCACAACCAACTAAATCTTTAAGTATAAGTATGTCCCAAGACATTTATGATATACTTATATTTAAAAATTATTAATTGTTTATCTGAAAATCAAATTTAATAGTTTCCTGAATTTTTTTTCTGACAACCCTAATCCCAGGGACAGTGAAGAGTCTAAGTAAAGAGAAGGCTCAACAGTTTAAATCAATTCAATACATACATATGTATGTCCTCTATGAAGTAAGGAGTATTTCTACCATATCCTTCATTATTAATGACATGATTTGCAAATAGGTGGCTTCAGAGGTGAAGTTCAAGACTATTCCTATCTGTTCTCTCACCATAGGTTGCCAAGTTACTATACTCCTTGCCCTCAGGGGGAGGCAGGGCTGGGGCCATAAGGAGGTACTTACTTACTTGTACCTGCATGTGTAGGAGATCAGAATATGCCACCCCAAGTATGCCCTCTTTGGTATAAGGATTATTTTGAGCTGATTATTTTGGAAAATAGCAGACACAGGAGAAGCACTGAAAACAGAGAAGTTACGCTTTTGTAAGGGAAAATTATATTTACAAAGGAAAGCACAATTTGTAAGGGTATCTCCCTCTCTGTACCAGGAAAAGAAGGTAGGCTCTAAAATGTGACTCTTATCAGTGGTGAAGGAAATGGATTAAATCTTCGTAACAAACCTTACCATTGTTTGGCTACTTTTCTTAGTCACCTTCCCAAAACCTGCCTCCCTCATACCCTTTTTCCTTTGTTTTAGCTGAAGATGGTGTTTAAACTCAAGTTCTAGCCACATCTCTGAGTTTACTCATCTCTGAGCTTCTTCTATGCGTACATGAGATATACATGGTAATACATTTTTTATTATTTCTTGTTAGTCTCTTTTGTAACTGGAGCCATAGCTAAGAATCTAAAAGGATAGAACGAAAAGATTTTCTTTTTCCTCCTCTACGTATGTGTGGAATGTGTGGGTACACATGTGTGCATGGTTTGGGTAGAGAAGAAAGCACCCAACCACCGTTTCTAACAGGACGCTGGATGGCTCAGCAGTTGAGCACCTGTCTTTGGCTCAGGGCTTGATCCTGCAGTCCCAGGATGGAGTCCCACATTGGGCTCCTTGCATGGAGCCTGCTTCTCCCACTGCTTATGTCTCTGCCTCTCTCTCTCTCTCTCTCTCTCTGCATCTCATGAATAAAAAAATAAAAATAAAATGTTTCTAACTATTATTTGGAATCAGATGCTAGAAGCCTCAGTTTTCTCAACCATAAAATAGGGAATTACCTCATAAGGCTTTTGGAGCCTCAAATAAAATAACATTTTTGAAAGCACTTGTTAAACCATGAAATAAAATTCAGCATGATATAGTAGAAAGTGCATGGGCTTTGACACCAAATAGACTACAGAATGAATCTCAGTTCAGAGGTGTATAAGCTAAGTAAGTTATTTAAATCTCGGAATGAGTTTCCTCATCTGTAAAGGAGGGATGACAATGCTTACCTCCAGCACTGTTATCAGGACTAACAGAAATAATGTAGAAAAAGTTACAGGAACAAAAAAGGCACCATAGGCAGTACATGAGCCTGTATATTATGAGTTAAAGTTTTGAAAATTTGGGTAGTATGAAACTCAACTTCTTTTTTTGTTGTAGGTTATTAAGTACCTATGATCTGATTTTAATAAAAACAGGCTCTGATTCTTTTCTTTTAAAAGTAATTAAAGGCAGCATAGATTTTTTTTTTTAATTTGACACCTCAATTGCAGGATCTGATGCCCTCATTAATGATTTAAAGAGCTTCTTAGCATGTATTAAAGCAAAGTGGCCAACTTAAATAATTTACAGATTGCTTAGATTATTCTCTTACACCCAAGATGGAAGCAACCCATATTCTCTCCCTAGGAGGTCTGAGGCTGAGGGTATTTGATTTGAATATATTAAGAAGAAAAAAAAAACAATTTCCATTAATTTGCAATAGAGTAATTTATTTGATAATATCTATTATTAATTTCTATTTGCAACTGAATTAAATACGTAAATATATCCATGCCTTGCAGTGTATCAGGACGACAGAAGAGAGTAAGGAAATGGTTTCCAGTCAAGCCCACTGTTCAAGTTTCTTGTGAATGATGGGAACTATCAAGTAACTTTATAGTAACTATCAAGTTAACTACACAAAGCAATTATGTCGAGTTATAATGAATTATATCATACAGGCACATCTTACTATTGATTGGCCCATCCTCTTATATCTCACCATCCTTAGGGAAAGAAATTTTTCAAAACAGATTAGCAATGTGTATGAGATACATATGTTTCCAGTGGAATACTATAAAATGCAATCTTGAAGAAAATCACATATGACTTGTGTTTAATGAATATTTTCTTTTTCAGCTTCAAATTGTTGATCACTTGACCATTTTCATTTTGTTTTGTTTTATTTTTACAATTTGGCCTTTATTCCTCCAGAAAGAAGTGACTGAAGACATACATACATTGAGTTCTAAATATTCAAATACGAAGAGCTTAACAAACAGGCAGCCACACCACTAAGCCTCACCTAAAACTGGATGCAGAGCCCCAGAATGTTCGTTAGTTCTCAGCATCATCATCAGGTACTGCAGACTGCAGCCCCAATAGTTTTGTAAATGACTTACTGTCATTTATTTTTCTGAGTCATAGCACTCTAATCTGGAAAATGAGGGAAGTGTAGGATTGAGGGCATATACTAGCTCATTAGAGCTGCCATAACTAAAAGTACCACAGACTAGGTTGGCTTAAACAATAGAAATTTATTTTCTCACAAATCTGGAGGCTAGGTGTCCAAGATCAAGGAGTCAGGGCACTGGTTTCTTCTGAGGCCTCTTTCCTTGTAAATGACTGCCTTCTCCCTGTATCTTCCCTTTCCTGTGTGTGTGTTGATGTCCTAATTTTGTCTCCTTATAACGATACTGGTCTTATTGCATTAAGTTCTACCCATGTAACCTCATTTTATCTTAGTTTCTTATATAAAGGCCTGCTCTCTAAATACTATTGCATTTTGAAGTACTAGGAGTTAGGACTTCAACATATGAGTTTTAGGGAGATATAACTTAATCCATAATAGGGCCTGACTGACCACTTAGCTTTGTTTCCTTTGATTCTGACTAAAAAGCAGTTTCCACTTGGCCACCCTCCACCCTTCCCTGGCCCCACTCCCCAGGGATTTATGTTGCCAATCCTTTCCCTACCAAAACCAGCCTGGCTTGTATGTCATCTCCATAGAGCCAAAGAGTCAACTAACCTTGTATTAGTTACTAATTGCGCCTATAACAAATTACCAAACACTGAGTGACTTAAATCCAACACATTCATTATACCACTGGAGGTCAGAAGTCTGAACTGGATCTCACTAGGTTAAAACCAAGGTGTCAGCAGGGCAGTTTTCCCTCTGGAGGCTCTAAGAATCATCCATTTATTTATTTGCCTTTTCCAGCTTCTAGAGGCCACATATATTTGTTGGTTCAGGATCCCTTCCTCCATTTTGCAAGCTAGCAATGTCAAATCAACTCCTTTTCATGCTGCCATCTCTCTGATTCTTTCTTCTGACTCTCTCTTCTATTTATGAGGACCCCTGTCATTACATTGGACTGATTAGAAACTATATTTGTTTCTTAGGCCTGCCATAACAAACAAATTGGGTGGTTTAACAGAAATTCATTTTCTCATTGTTCTGGAGACATAATTGAAGGGTCAACAGGGCCATGCTCTTTCAAAAGGCTTTAGAAGAGGATCCTTCCTTGCCTCTTCCTAGCTTTTGGTGGCTGAAGGCAATCCTTGGCATTCCTTGCTACTTAATACATAAAACTTGTCCCCAGTTCATAACTCTTTAGTGGTCTTCCTCAGACCATGCAGGGCCATTTTGTCCCCTATTACATTCTGACTCATTTGCCACCCTCATTCAGGACAGCAGAAGCTTTACTTTAGGAATTTCTCTGTATACAGAATGTCTTATCATTCCCATTCAGACTATTCTACCCAAGTATGCAAAAGCCAATATATTTCAACTGTCTTCCCCCTTAAATTTGCTCTAAACAAGCAATAGTCCATTTAATTCTGACACGATATTTATATGTTCACTGATCATAGGTGTTTTAAAAAAGAGCTGTAAATTCTTTGATACTCCTCCCACTGAAAGGTGAAGTTTGTGTCTCCTTTAAGTCTCAGCGAGCCTTTGATTACTTTGACCAACGGAGAAATGGAGAAGTGACCTATGTGATTTATAATGGAGATTCCACTGCAGCCTGGTCATCTTGGAACACTTGCTCTTACGAGGGTCCTTTTCAAAATATTTCTTCTAGGATCCCAGTAGCCATGCCATAAGAAGCCCATACCACATAAAGAAGTAACATATAGCTGGTTGACAGTCTCAGCATCCCTGCTAAGCCCATCTTCAGCCATCCTAGCCGAGGCAAGAATGCAAGTGAAAAGTCATCTTTGAAGATAATCTTCCAATCGCAATTATTCCAGCTTTCAGCCATTTGGGTCTTCCCAGCTAAAGTTGTGGGGAAAATCTCCCTGTTTAATGCTTCTAAAAATGGCTTCCTTGGTCACACGTTGAGTTAATCTAACTAGCTTCCATGAAGGTGTATTTCCTTTCTTTTCTGTTTACTTTCCTTTAGTTTTCCTTCCCCCTCTCTTTCCTGCCTGCTTCCCTCCCTCCCTCCTTCCCTTCCTTCCTTTTCTTCTTTTTTTTTCCTTTTTAATTTACTCTCCTAGAGGTTGAAAGCTGAAAAATAGCTAACCACTTTGCTCCTCCAGCAAGTGGTGTGCTGAGAGTCTCATGAAAGTTGATTGTTAAATTGTCAGGGATTTTATAAATCAGCTGATATTGGCCAAGATGCAAGTATTTACAACATGGAAATAAGCAAATGCCAGAAATTAGAGCTATTATTTCCAGAGATCATTTTGGTAAACATTCACCAGCAAGTCACTGATTTCCTTCAAAAATGATCTCTACAAAGTAAGTGTCATTTTCCTGGAACCAGCACAAGGAGAATAACTTGTATTTGACTCATACTCCTTCCAATCTCACTGTATCATGGACTTTCCAAAATAGGGTCCCCTCCCCCCACACAGAGCAAATACTAATAGGAACTATTAAAAGAGGACAAGATATTTTGGCAGCCTGTCTTTGATAGTGTTTATGCTAATATCACACTCAGCCACTGTGATCAAAGAAAAATCCTAATATATATGTATACAGTACAGTGTATTTCCTGAATTTTGTGATTTATACTTCAATTTTACTTTTCAAAATTCCAGGATATAGTCCTGAAATATTGTTTGAAAATATACATTTGAAAATTATATCAGAGGTAACTGGCTGGATCAGTTAATAAAACATGTGACTCTTGATCTCAGGGTTGTGAGTTCAAGCCCCACATTGGTTATAGATATTACTTAAAAAAAATAAAACCTCAGGGGGCCTGGGTGGCTCAGTCAGTTAAGGGTCCAACTCTTGGTTATAGCTCAGGTCATGATTTCAGGGGTGTAGGATCAAACCCCATGTCAGGTTCTGCACTTAGGTGGGAGTCTGGTTAGGATTCTCTCTCTGCCCCTCCCTTGACTCCTGCTTGTATTCTCTCTTTCCCTGTCTAAAATAAATAAACAAATTGTAAAAAAAAATGGTATCAGATTTTAGATTGGTTCAGTGAGCTTTCTATACAACAAAATTCTATTAAGCACATATAAAACAATCACTTTTTCCATTTATCTTTGAAATAAATTCATTAATTTTATCCACTGAGTTTAATATAAATTTTAGTTTATAATAGAGGAGAAAGAGTAATATTAAGGAAATCTGGTTTGTATATTTTAAAGAGATTTGATTTATTTATTTATTTATTTATTTATTTATTTATTTATGAGAGAGAGAGAAAAAAAAAATAAGAGAGAGAGAGGAAGAGGGCATGCGCAGGGGGAAGGAGCAGAGGGAGAAGGAGAAGCAGGTTCCCCACTGAGCAGGAAGCATGACTCTGAGCTTGAGCCCGGGGCTCTGGGATCTTGACCTGAGCCAAAATCAAGAGTCAGATGCTTAACTGATTGAGCTACTAAGGAACCCCCTGATTTGTATTTTTACTTCTGTCACTAAGTGAACCTTTCAATTTTTATCTACAAAACAAAGGACTCAATATTATAATCTCTAAGGTAGCTCCCAACACTTGAAATGCTTTGTATTTGGCCACAAACGCATTTGCAAAATGAGGTGAAACTTGTCAGTAATTATAGATTAATTAAGGTTAAAACACTTTTTAAAAGAGATTTTTATTTATTTGAGAGAGAGGGTGCACATGAGCAGCCAGGGGCTGTGGGGGAGGGACAAAGAATCTGAAGCAGACCAGCACTGACCATGGAACCTGATCTGGAGTTCAATCTCACAACGGTGAGATCATGACCTGAGCTGAAAGGATACTTCAAACTGTTTCTACAACGGTGGCCGTACTAATTTGCATTTCCACCAACAGTGATGGAGGGATTCCTTATTCTCCACGTCCTTGTCAACACTTGTAATTTCTTGCCTCTTCTATTTTAGCCACTCTGACAGATGTAAGATGATATCTCATTGTAGTTTTAATTTGCATTTCCCTGATCATCAGTTATGTTGAGCATCTTTTTATGTGTCAATTGACTATTTTTGTATCTTCTTTAGAAAAATATCTGTTCAGATCCTCTTCTAAATTTCTAATTAGGTCATTTGATTTTTTGGTATTGAGTTGTTTAAGTCTCTTTATAATTTTTAGATATTAACCCCTTATTGGTTTTACCATTTGCAAATATTTTCTCCTGTTCAGTAGGTTACCTTCTTGTCTTATTGATGGTTTCCTTTGTTCTACAAAGCTTTTTATTTTGATGTATTCCCAATAGTTTAATTTTGCTTTTGTTTTCCCTTGCCACAGGAGACATATCTAGACAAATGTTTCTATGGCTGATTACCAAGAAATTACTGCCTCTGTTTTCTTCCAGTTTTATAGTATTGGTTCTCAAATTTAGGTCTTTAAATCATTTTGAATTTATTTTTGCATATGGTATAAGAAAGTGGTCCAGTTTCATTCTTTTGCATATAGCTGTCCAGTTCTCCCAGCACCATTTGTTGAAGAGACTATCTTTTCTCTATTGTTATTTTTGCCTCCTTTGTCATAGATTAATTTACCATATAAGCTTGGGCTTATTTCTGGGCTCTCTATTCTGTTCCATTGATCTATGTATCTATTTTTGTGCCAGTACCATACTGTTTGGATTACTACAGCTTTGTAGTATATCTTGATATCTGAGATTGTGGTACTTCCAGCTTTGTTCTTCTTTCTCAAGATTATTTTGGCTATTTAGGGTCTTCTGTGGTTCCATACAGATCTTTGGATTATTTGTTTTAGTTTAGTGAAAAATTTCATTAGTATTTTGATAAGGATTGTGTTAAATCTTTAGATTGCTTTAGGTATTATGGACATTTTAACAACATTGGTTCTTCTAGTCCATGCATGGAATGTCTTTCCATTTGTTGTGTCATCTTCAATTTCTTTCATCAATGGTTTATGGTTTTTGGAGTACCAGTCTTTCACCTCCTTGGTAAAGTTTATTCCTTTTTTTTTTTTGGAGGGCGGGGGTAAAGTTCATTCCTAAATATTTTATTATTTTTGGTGTAATTCTCATGGGATTGTTTTATTAATTTCTTTTTTGTTACTTCATTATTAATGCATAAAAATGCAACAGCTTTCTGTATATTAACTTTATATCCTGCAATTTTACTGAATTCATAATTGGTTTTAGCAGTGTTTTGTTGGAGTCTTTCTACAAAGTATCATGACATCTGTAAATAGTGAAAGTTTTTACTTCTATACCAATTGGGTGCCTTTTACTTCTGATTGCTATGGCTAAAACTTCCAGCACTGAGTTGAAGTGGTGAAAGTGGAAGTCCTTGTCCTGATCTTAGACGAAATGCTCTCAGCTTTCCATCATCGAGTATGATCTTAGCTGTGAGTTTTTAAAATATGGCCTTCATTATGATGAGCTATCTTCCCTCTAAACCTACTTTGTTGAGAGTTTTTATCATGAATTGTTGTAATATTTTGTCAAATGCTTTTTCTGCATCTATTAAGACAATCATATTGTTTTTTATCCTTTCTTTTTTTTAAATTTTTTATCCTTTCTCTTGTTAATATGATATATCAAGTTGCTTGATTTATGAATATTGAACTACCTTTGCATCCTTGGAATAAATCCCATTTGATTGTGTTGTATGATATTTTTTTTAATGTATTGTTGGATTTGTTTGCTAATATTTTTTTGAGGATTTTTGTATGTATGTATGTTCATCAGAGATATCGGCCAGTAGTTTTCTTTTTTATAGTGTCTTTATCCAGTTTTGTTCTCAGGGTGGCTTCATAGAATGAATTTGGAAGCTTTCTTTCCTCCTCTATCTTTTGTAATAGTTTGAGAAGAATAGGTATTAATTCATTAAACGTTTGGTAGAATTCATCTGGAATTCTGTTTGTTGAGAGTATTTTTATTACTGATTCAATTTCATTGCTAATAAATTTCAAATTTTGAAATGTTGCTAATGTTCAAATTTTCTATTTCTTCCTGATTCCATTTTGGAAATTTACATGTTTCTGAGAATTCATCAATTTTTTCTAGGTTGTCCAATTTGTTGACATATAATTTTTTTGTAATTTCCTCTTATAATCCTTTGTATTTCTGTGGTGTCAGTTATTATTCTCTTCCTTCATTTACAATTTTATTTATTTGAGTCCCCTCTCTTTCCTTCTTGATGAGTCTGGCTAAAGGTTTATCAATTTTATTTATCTTTTCAAAGAACCAGTTCCTGATTTCATTGATCTGTTCTATTGTTCTATTTAGTCTGTCAATAGTTGCTTTATGTATTTAGGTGCTCTCATGTGTTTGGTGTATAAATATTTATAATTGTTGTAGCTTCCTGTCGGATTGTTCCTTTTACTATTATGTGGTGTCCTTTGTCTCTGATTATGATCTTTGTTTTAATGTCTACTTTGTCTAATATAATAAGCATTGCTACTCCTGCTTTCTTTCTGCTGCCATTTGTATGTAAATGTTTTTCTATCCCTCCACTTTTAATCTGCATGTGTCTTTAGTTCTGAAGGCACAGGCACTTTACAAACTGCTGCTTCTGTGCCTGATTTCAGTGGGTTTATGTGTTTTGCTGGCTCTTTAAGGTCAGGGACTCAGTTTTCTATCACCCTCTTAAGCCCACTGATTTTTAAAGTAACTGGAGTCAAGTCCCACTGATTGCAGCAACTCTAAGAAGTCAAGCCTCACTGGTTTTCAAAGCCAAATGTTATGGAAATTCATCTTCCCATGCAGGTCTCCCAAGCCTGGGTGCCTGGCCTGCAGCCTGATCCTAGTGCTTCTCTGTGCTTGTGGTGTCCCTGTGGGTCTGTGCTTTATGGTTAGTCTTGTCAGGAGTTCGTCTTCTAACTGTTTCTTCCTCTCATCCCTTTTCTACGTGGTCTCCTTTCAACATTTAACTGTGGAAAGTCTATTCTGCCAGTTGTGGGGTCATTTTCTGAGTTAGTTGTACTGACGTGGCTGTTATCTCAGTACATCCTTGAGATGAGGTGAGCTTAGGATCCTCCTACTCTGCAATCTTCCCAGAAGTCTGCAAATGCTATTCTTTAGAATTTTAAAGATTACATTGTTTTGCTTTTCAATTATAAATAAATATAATTTATGCTTATTGTATAAACTTAAAAACAGACAGCTAATGATCTCTTAGTCATAGCCTTTAGGATGAACAAATATCCTGTTCTGTCAACCCAGAAAACTACAGATGTGGGTAAACCACTAACTTCTTGCTTGGGTAGGTGGGGGGAATAGTAGTATACATTCAAAGGATCCCTTTCACAGGTCAGTCCTCCTCCACTGCCCTGTAAATGGGGCCTACTAGGAAACTGAGTTTATTCCATGTCACTGTGAGCTTCTCTTCAAGGGCACTGATGATCATCTTGTATTTGGAATCTGACCCAGTGAGCCTTAGCTGAATTTCACATTTGCCCAACAATTCAGGGTTGATACGTTTTAGTGTCACCAGTTCCACTTCCACACAAGAGAGATAAAAACATTGAGCTATCATTTTAAACATCTGGGGATGAGGGTGAGAGTAGGAAATAATCTCATTGTGTGTGGATGACTTCTCACACATTTCCATTAATCTACTGCATCAGCTATTCAACTCAATCCTACTCTGTTCAGGCTGAGTTAATGTTGCATTAATTTTGATTCATGTGTCCTAATGGTCATTTACGCAGATCATTTGGATGAGAGTGAAAATAATAATTGGAGAGCCCAGACACAAATACTTGATTTTCTAAGATTTTGTAATGTTTACAAAATCTGCCATTCAGTAGCAACATACTGTGGTAATGCCTGTTGGTTTCTAAATATACACTCTGATATGATAAATACCATGTCTACAAAGTTAATGTAGAGTAGGTATAAGTGGAAATTGTTGCTGCTATTAGAACACTGATGATGGAGATAAAAACTGCTAATATAATAAGATGTCAGTCATGGTTAAAGTAATAAAACAAACCTTTTCATTTAAAGTTGCCTAACAACAGAACCTATTTGTATTTATCTTCAAAATACTAACACAGAGAGAGTGGAAAATAATATATTGGCTTTAAGGAATTTGAAAATAAATAAGTTAATTAATTATTCAGTATAATTTCTGTAGAAAATAAAAATTTCAGCCATAACTCACTGAAATTCACTAGTGGAAAAGTAAGATAGAAAAAAATATTCTGGAGAAGACCCAGTATACATTTCCAAAAAATGTGGAAGAAAGAAGTTTGGAATTGAATTGTCCTAGAGTTCAGAATAGAGCACTATTTATTAGATTCATTGTCCTTTTTTAAGTGCAGATCAGTTTCTGCAAAATCCTTCCAAAATATACTGAACCCAACCAATCCCCAGTGTCTTATGGAAAGGCTATCACTTAAATAAGATAGTTAGATTTCTTATTTGTAAAATGCACTAATAATGCCTGCACCATGGGATTGCTGTTAGAAAATATTAATGAGTATAATTCATTCACGAATCTTTGTTGATGTCCCCTGTATATGTAGTTCTGTTTTCAGTCTAGAGTTATGGTAGTAAGCAAGACAGATAAGATGCCTTCTCTCTTCTAGAGATGGTAGACTGGTGAAGAAAGCAGTTGTTTGCATAAAAAATAAAATAAATAAAATAAAAACCCTCCTCAAATAGTGTCTCCACAGCCATGCTGATCTAGAGTACCCAGAGGGAGATTCATAACGGGTGGTTGGGGTGGTTTAGATAGGGGTAACCACAGTTAACCCTTTTTTTAATTAGAAAAAAGTTCAGTATAAAGGGGATATATTTTAGATTAGAGTCAATGGACTCACTGATGGATTGGATGCTGGGGGGGAAATATGGAGAGTACTCAAACATGACTTCTGGGTTTTTGTCTTGATCATTAATGAAATAATAATAAGAGTTCAGTCTTACTTTAACCCAAGGATTTTATGCTATTTTATACTTTTATGATATTTCATTATTTTAAAAGAATTTTCAGACCTGTAACACCATTCAAAATAATTTTATAGTTAAACATGGCTGTTATGTTAGAAAGCCAGAAAAACAGCATGTGTCCAATGTTAATGTGAAGTAGATAACTTTGTACCGAGCCCTAAAACTAGGAAACTTGTAAAAATCACCTAATTTGATTTTTATAACATCCCTATGAAATGTTAATTAGTAACCCCATTATGAAGAATAAACTGGGGTCCAGATAAGTTAATTCACTTATTCAGACTTATAAAGCCAATTAGCAAGATCAGGATTCTATTTTGGGTCTCTTTAGTGTTAGTCCTGCATGTAGAGGCTGCTTTTAGGCCACAAGCTTGAACAACGGAAACCTGACTAAGGTAAGAGGGCCCATTGTGACCACTGGGCTGAATGCAAACAGGCTCATTAACAACCCACCTCAAAATATCTATAAGCCCTAGCTGACTAATGGGCTACTTACAAGTGGGCACAGGTACCCAAAAAAGGTAAATTTCATACCTTCCCATACCTCCCTCGCTTCCCCCACTTAACTACAGCCCCCCCACCAGTGCCTTCTGGCAGACAGCCTTTCCTTTGCTGTCCTGCCTGCTGCTCCCTTGCAAGATATTCAGTAAACTATCTCCTTTGTTCTGCCTCAGGTGAATTATTTCACCATGGCTGGTGCTGTTGGCCTCCACCTGATTTGTCACTCCACACCACCTTCTTTTCACACACAAGCCTACTAATCCTTAAGAGCTGCCTCAAATTCCATCATGGCATTACCTCCTTTTTCTGAGCTAATATAACTTATCCTCAGAAGTTACTGGACAAGGCCTGAACAAATGGGACATCCATCGGATGGGTCCATCTGGATAGAATTATGAATGGCAGAGGCAAGGCGAGGACTTGGGCTCTGAGAAAAAGTGGGCACAAGACAACACGACAGAGAAATATTGAGAACCTGGGCAGGTAAAAGAGCAAAAGGATCATGTTGTTGCAATAGAAAACCAGAGCAGAGGCAACTGCTGCTTTTTATTTGCCAGGTCAACCCTGTTTCAATAAATTCAGTAAACAAAAGCCTTGGGGTCAAATATCTGAAACAAAGATTGTGCAAATATTCCTCATGTGCCTTCTGTTTAGAAACGGGCTAACCCTTCCATTTAAGAGGGCCTGAGATCTGCTGAGATCTGAGATGCACGTTAGAAAAAGCCCTTTTGTTGGCTTTGCACAGCTTCTGTTGAATGAGCTGCTTACTGATCTGTTTCTCCTAGGTCATTCGCACCCAAATGAAGCCTCCTCCCTCATGGCTCAGATTACATTTCCTATTAGCTTAAGAAAAAGTAGAAGCTTGGACACTTTTAACCTATTGGAGATATTAACAAAGATCAGCCTCTTTGCTTGTTATTTCTATTAAACAAAAGAAAACAAACATCGGTGTAGACAGCCAATGTTACCTTGGTGATCTCCTTCCCTCTGTTCTGAGCTGAAATTGTGCAAGGCCAATATGAACATCTGAGACGTTCAAGGGAAGAAACAATTTAGAGAGTAAAGCTATTTCGGAGCAGGGAAAGGGATGGGTCCTTCTCTAGACCCAGTACTAACCAGATTAAAAGATGTGCAAGAAAATTGCATGTAAGCATTTTAATCTAAGGCAGCAGAGCTGGTGCACAGTTTTATAACTAAAAGGAGTGGGGGAAATGAGCTCATTGAGGGGGTGGGGAGAGTGGCCTCACTCCGCCCTTCCCACTCTCTCCCCTTTACCTCCCACAGCATCCTGCAGTGATCATTTTTCTCCTCTTTGAAAATAATGATTCTTTAAAAGGGCCAGAAGGCACAGCTGATTCCAAGTGAAGCTGATGCAGACTGAAGGAGGGAAAGGAAAAGTAAATGCAATTTCATTTCAGGTTTTTGAAAGCTATTTACAAATGAGGGCGAAAAACACTGCAGAAATCATGAGGAACACCGTATGCAATGTCGCCAAATAGATGATTGAGATGGAATGAGATCACTTAGTAACACTGTCTGAATATTCTGTGACTGTCAGGGAGCCAGCCCAGGAAAATTGAGATGCTGCCAGAGGTACCTCATTTCCTCTCCTCTTGGGAGGTTAATCTAATCACCATGTCAGGGAGGTATTACCTGTCTTTAAATGTTGCTAGGTCCCCAGCTTTGAAGTTTGCTAATGCAAGTTTGATTTGGAGGCTCTGCACTGGGCCTGGAAAGCATGAGCCTCTAGGCTGCAGGAATCCAACGTGACCTAAGCACACTATATACCGAGTGCTTTGTTTCTAGTACCTTCTGTGAGTGAACTGCCTCTTACCTCTGGGAGGTAGGGGAGCTTCTGTGTGTCGGACTTATTTGTGATTCTGTGAAAGCTCTGGGTTCCAAAAGATTTTATCTACCTAAGAAGGGCCACCAGCCCACTTGCTCATACTGTTACTTCTTACTGTATTTTCTTAACTCTCAGACGCAGGGTTTTGTTTGTTTGCTTATTTTTCAGCTTAAAATCTCTGAAACTGAAATGGGTCTTACAGTTGGTATGGTAGTGTTTTGTTCCCACTCCCTTTCTCTCAATACGAGTAAAAAAATATGGTACCATGGCCCATAAAATTGAAACTCTGCCTCCAGCTTGTAAGATTGGCAGAAACAAGTAGGAGGATGAGGGCACAGGCCTGCGTATCCAAGACAGAGAGAAGCCAGGGATATGGGGTGGCATGCAGGGCCTCCTGTGACCATAGACGGTACCTGTCTTAGAATAAGGTAGCCAAGCCCACATTTGTCCCTGTGCTTCTGTATTTGCTTTGTTTTGGTTTTGTTTTCCCCATCATAGCTGTACTTGGAGACAAAGAGTCTTTGTCTACACAAGAGTGGTAATGGGAGCACTTTCCTGCCCCCCCCCCCGCCCTTTTTTAAAGATTTTATTTATTTATTCATGAGAGACACACAGAGAGAGGCAGAGACACAGGCAGAGGGAGAAGCAGGCTCCCTGCAGGGAGCCCGATGTGGGACTCGATCCCAGGACCCCAGGATCATGCCCTGAGCCAACAGCAGGCGCTCAACCACTGAGCCACCCAGGTGCCCCTCATGGTTACCTTTTAAATGTATGTCCTTTAATATCTAAAATGCACATTTCCCCTGGCTCTTCAGAGTACCTGAAGCCACTTGGGTTCTGTCACCCCCCCCCCCCCAAAGTAGCCCAACATCCACATGTCCCTCATCCCCATCTTTCCCAGAATATTCCGTCCTTCACTCTTTTCAGGGCTCTGATGAGTAACTAAAACTACTTGGGAGAAACAAATTTAGGCAAACATATTAATGGATAATAATATTCACCCTTCTTGGATGTTGCATTTTAAAGAGATCTGGAGGAAACACAGTATCTTATTTCAAAATACTTGACTTTGAATTGAATTTTCAAGACACCAGGAAAGATACACTAGGACAAGAGAGATTTTTAAGTATCCATCAAATCCCATTATATGGGCATCCACATGCTCTGTCAGCACCTAAAGATTCTGGGCAGTAAGAAGTATCAAATGCAACTGTAAAAATCTACCTCTTTGCTCCTGGCATTTTCATCATAGCTTTGGTGATCCTGATAAGAAAGAGAGAAAAAGAAAGAGACTAGTTTTTCCTTTGCGAAGTTGCCTACCAATTAAGCTTTTAATGAACACTTGATTCTTTCCTGATGATGCACACTAAGGGTATTTACTCAATCTAATTTCTCCCCAGCTTAATGGGAGCATTTAACTAGTCCTTGCAACAAATTCATCAAAACAAACATTTATTCTGCTACCATTTGAGAGACACTCTGCCAGCCATTGGGAGAGATTAAAAATATAAGAGACATAGTCTTTGCTCTCCAGGCACTTAATATCTAGCTGCAGGGACCAGTTTTCTAAGAGCTCAATAACAGATTCAACACAATAATACATGTAATGGCACAAAGCAGAAATGCATTACTAAATTCAGTGCCAGGGTACTTAAGAGAGAAACAGTGTGAATAAAATAGTCCTTCTCGGAGGAGCAGAATCAAAAGGCGGTATAATGAACATCTGTTATTTCTTATTCACCTAGCACTCTTATATCCTTTGGAGAAATTTCCTAGCCCTATTCCCTGTGGTCCTACAGGCTATCAAATATAATCTGCGCAGAATGGCATCTGATCCAGGTTGACCCAGTTAGGATTATTCACTCTTCTGGCAACAAGACTTGGTCCAAGTGAGTACTTGACTCACCTTGGGCCAATTAGAGTCCTTCCCTGGATTTCTGACTCATACACACTGGAAAGGAGCAGTCCTTTTCAATGGGATGTGTAAATAAAAAGGAATAAACAGAGGATTGCTAAAGGCCATGTTCTGTCTCATGGAGAGAACCTTCTTACAGAACAAGGCCAAAAATCAGGAGAAGGCCAAGATGAAAAAAGACATTGGTATATTCCTGACATCTTTTGAGCACTTAAATATAGCAGGCCCAAAGGTCTACCACTTATTTTTTATAAGCCAATATATTGTCTTTGTATCATATTTATCAAATACACACCCTACCCTTCCTGGAACTCAAGTTTCAATTAGTCTTCTTAGTCCAAAAGGGTCACTAATGTTCTGTTCATTTTTTCCCTATAGTTTTTATCTATTTGTGCTTAGTTTTAGAGAGTTTCTATTGCTATGTATTCAAATTCATTGATCTTTTCTTTTGCAGTGTCTAATCTGCTCTTAATCCCATTCCATGATTTTTCTCATTTTAAGTACTGTATTTTTCATATCTGAAAGTTATATTTGGTGCTTTTTTAATATCTATCTTCCATTTCTTGTCTCAGTGTGTTCATTTTTTTCTACATCTTCAGCATATAGAACATATTATAAAAGTTATCTTAAGGCTCTTGTCTACTAATAACACTATCTCTGCTATTTCTGTCAATTTTTTCTTTCTGGTTATGAGCCATATTTTCCTGTTTCTTTGCTTTTTTGGTAATTTTTGATTGAATGCTGAATAGTGCAAATTTTGTATTGTTGGATTTCTTCTGATATGTAGTTAATTTACCTGTTTGAAAGAACCAGTTTGGTTCTTTGAACACTTGCTTTTAAGCTTGGTTAGGGCAAGTATAGAATAACCTTAATTTAAGGTGAGTTCAGCCCTTTACTGAGGCAAATTCTTCCTGAACACTCTACCTGATGCCTGTGTATTGTGGATCCTGTGAACTTTGAAAGTTATTCTCTCTCCTACTTTCCCTCCCAGGGTGCCAAGCTTCAAGCTCCACATGCACAGGGTGATATTCAGCTGAAGATTTCCAGAGCTCTCTCTCCTTCTCACTCTGACTCTCCTTCTCTGTCTCTCCATCTCTGTCTCTGCATGTCTCTCTTCTCTGATATTCTTCTCAAAATTTAGCTGTCTAAATTCTGATGTTCATCTCCTCAACTCCATAATAACTTTGGGCTTTGTTTGGCTCTCTCTCCTTGCATATCTCAAAACTGCCTCCTAAATGGAGTAATTATAGGACTCATCTCATTTACTTCCCTTCTGTCAGGATCACATTACCTATTGTCCAGTATCTGAAAGTAGTTATTTTCTGTATTTTGTTTGGTTGTCTAGTTCTTATGGTAAAAGAACAAACCCCACCATATCAGTTAATCCTTTATAGATGGAAGAAGTCCCAAAGTTTAATTTTTTTATCTACTCCTTATCAAACTTTCAGAGAAACAAACTATAATTTTTACTTAAAAAAATAAGTGTCCAATATTAACAAATTTATACTCATCCTGCCCAATTCCTAATTACTACACTACCTCTCTGCTTTTCCACATGAACTGATTCCTGGAGCCACAAGTTATGAGACATGATTTCATCTGTCGAATGAAAATAATAAGAATCACTCATAAGTTTGTGATGAGGATCAAATGAGATAAATTGCATAAAGTCTGGATGAAGTATAATGTTTGCTCTGTAAATGGCAACTCTTAGCACCACTAAATGAATCACAGGAAATGGAAACACTGATTTTGTGGAGCGGAAGCCAACATTAGTGGCACTATTTTTCTAAAAATAAACACAAACAATAACATACAAACAGTTCATAACTTCACTTTGTGCCAACTTTCTGTCTAACAGGCCTTGTTGATTTTGTTACAAAAGTTTCTCAAGAATTCAAAAGTTCACTAAAAATGCATTTCATTCAATAATAATTTTATGATCTGCAAATCAGATTTTAAAATAACAATAAAAGCTAAATATGAACTGCATAATTGTCATTGAAAAATGATGCCAAAAATACCAACCAGTCCTGGTTTTCTGAGTTCTAGAGCTTTAGTATCTCAGAAGTGAGAGCCTGAAAGGAAGGAATGGCTAGACTGGCCTTGAACTTGAAAAGATAAATTACATGATTGTTTATTTTTACTAAATCCTGGAAACTGAAGTAGCAAAACTTGGTCTCTGCTTTTCATAAATATTAAAATGCATTATTTATCTATGGAGGAATTTGTCCTAGATTTTGTTTTCAAGATACCACTGATCTCATTTTAAAACAGCACTCCCATCAGCTATTTGTCCTGGTAGATCACAGTTATTCCTCACTTGGGAAATGAAGATCTTTTTTAAATATTTAGGCTTTCTTACTCCTTTACAAAACATTTACTAAGTATCTGCCTATTTCAGGTACTCTACTAGGTTCTGTAACATGCTAGATTGTATGTATTCTCATTTTATTCCTTATAATATATATCATTGTAGTCATTTTATAGGTGAGGAAACTGGAGGCAAGAGAGATACCATGATTTGTGCCAAATCACACAACTATTTAGTGGCACGTCTAGAAAACAAATAAGACTGAGCCATACTCTCAAGGAACTCTCTTCCTATAGTTTTTAAAATGTCTCCTAAAGAGTGAGGAATGGCTTAGTCTCAAAAGACCCTAAAAACACTGATTATAGTAGGTAATCTCCCAACTGCAAGAGACCATGTCTGTAAGGACAACACTGCCAGCTCCTAGTAAACCAGTATCAGTGAGTTCATTCAGCGTCTGATCCCAAGAAGACAACCTCAGAAGCTACTATGTTTTTTATTTCAGAAGCCTTCTGAAGTTTTGCCCAATATCTAGGCAATTAAAACATTCTTTAAAGAAAGGATGCATTGAGGCATTTCATTTCCTATTTTGCTTCCATCTATTTGCTTAGTAGTTCTCCACAGAGATTTGAACAAAGAATTTACTACAGAGTTTGTATATTCATGCAAATAACATATTTCTCTACAAGAAACACCCTTTGTTCTTCCAGATGCTGAAGCATTTCTGTTTGCTTTACTAGTTGATTTTAAAGAATTATGATGCAAATGTATGGTTGGCAGATATTCTGTATTCTTCTCAAGCTCTTCCTTATGCTCTAAAAGAAGGCTGTGTTCCTGAACTTGGGTTCCCTGTAGCTTCCAGCAGGTGTGGATTTGCCACTGCCAGAGACCATGCTGATGTGCAGCATGAGTTCTTCCTGGAGACATGTATGTTCTGCCTTTAGCTGAAGTGCTTTGAGTTTACTGTGTGCTTTATGGCCAGCTTTTCTAATTCTGCAGATTTAAATTTTATTTTATTAGGGTTCTCTCTCTCTCTCTCTCTCTCTCTCTCTCTCTCTCACTTGCTCCTCTCTCTCTTTCTCTCTCTCTCTCTCGATTAGTTAGGGAGTAAACTCTTTCTCTTTGGTATAACTTGACATCTCAGTTTCTGGAATACCCAGAGAGATTGAAGTAATAGGTCAAAAGCAGTAATAGGTCAAAAGCATCAGGGCCTCCTGAGAAGAACCAGCAGGGAACTCAGAAGTAGCTCTAACCTGGAATTATCCTCTAGAACTAGACCATCTGAAGTGCACTGGAGTGAGAGGACGCCACTATGCAGTTCCAGTCTACAGAGACTGGAAGTAGAAGTAAAACATTTGCTGGGGCAAATCTGTGACCAAAACCACTCAAGGTAGAAACACACAACCATTTTCTCTATTGTAGAAGGCTAATAGATACCTTCTTACAAAATAAGCACACTGTCTCACTCATTTTTTATAAATCATGATTCTGCTTGTGCCCTGAGAAATGATGTCACTCATGCCCTCATCAGCACCTTGGACTAGCTCATCCCTCAGACAGTCATCATTCCTGCTTTCTGTGAGGGAATGAAAGCTGTGCTACACTGAGGAAATAGCTGACTGGCTTTATTTTTTTCCATAGTGGATGTGAAATAACAGAAAATACATATATTGATCTCTGTTACGGAGCAGGAACACGGTTCCTGACACAGAGTTCCTAAAACCTTTGTAATTTCCTGAGTAATAGCAACATCTGATATAGAACTCTTAATTCCTTTAGAATTTCCCGGGTAATAGGAATATCTTTTGTTCAAGTGAGGTGGCTCCTGGTGCGGTCCTGGATGGGGATTGGTCACCAGAAAAATCAAGCCATGAACAGAAGTTAGCATCTTTTAGCACCACTTCCATTCTCCTCAGAGGGGAGAAGGGCTGGAAATAATCAACCAGACCTATATAATAAAGCCTCCATAAAAATCCCCAAAGTATGGTGTTTAGAGAGCTTTCAGGTAGGTGAACACATCTAAATGCCAGGAGGGTGATGCATTCAACCTCCAGGGGGACAGAAGTTCTGGGGAGACCCTTCTAGAGCTTACTTCTAGAGCTTGCATCTCTTCTTCTGAGTATTCATCTGTATACTTTATATATATATAAAGTATATTTATATACTTTATTATAAAATAAACAGGCAACACAAGTGTTTCCCTAAGTTCTGTAAACTATTTTAGCAAATGATAGATTCCAAGGAGGGGATCATAAAAACCTCTGATTTATAAATTGGACAGAAGTTGTGGGTAAACTGGAGACATACTACTTTCAATTGGTGTCTGAAGTGGGAGCGGTCTTATGGGACTGAGTCCTTAACTTACAGGGTCTTCACTAACTCCAGGCAGTCAGTGTCAGATTTGATAGATGTGGAAAACCCACACATCTCGTGTCAGCAGTCTTTGAGAAGTATAATAGTATAGTAGCAGAGAGCAAAGGAAAAGAAAAAAAAAAACAGAGGGTTTTTATTTTGTTGTTGTTGTTTTGTTTTGTTTCTAGACAGTGGAAAACTAGTTTATCCATGAATACCACTGAAAGAAAACAAATATCCCTCACACCTCTTTGGTTGCTCCTTTTTGATCTCCTTTGCTGGTTCCCCCTATTTCTCCGAACTCTGAAAGCTGGGACACCCCAGGGCTTGGTCTTTGGCCTCATTTTCTGCTCTGTCCATGCTCTCTGCATTGTTGACCTGACCCATTCTCAGGGCACTAAAGTTTACTTAAGCAATGATGTCTCCCAGATTTATATCTTTAATACCTTTCCTGAACTTCAGACTTACATGTCCAATTTCTTACATCACATCTCTATTTGGATGTCTAATTAACACCCAAATCATAACACGTACAAAGCTGAGTTCCTGACATTTCCACCAAATCTTGCCCCTCTTGTGATTTTCCTCATCTCAGTAAAAGCTACATGTGTATTTCCAGTTGCTCAGGTCAAAAGCCTTGGTATAAATCTTGATTACCATCTTTCTCTTAAATCACTCATGCTGTAAGTTTTCAGCAAATCCTGACAATTCTACCTTTATCCATTCTCACCACCTTGGTCAAGCCACCAACATCTCTCACCTGGATGACCACACAGCCTTGTAGCTGATATATCTTCATCTATGTGTATGTTTAGTTTGTTCAAAACACAGCAGTGAGAGCAATCTTATTAAAATCTGTTAAATAATATCACTCCTGTGTTGAAAATCCCCCAGTGGCTTCCTATCTCATGCAGAGTAAAAAATCCAAGGCCCTAACCCTAACCCTAACCCTAACCCCTTTCTCTGATTTAGAGAGAACTAACTGACTTTCTGCACTGGTTATTGTAGACCAAGTGTTGATTTCCTGAGCTGGCTGCCACAGGTTGTGGGTCAGAGTTCTAACCCTAACCCTAACCCTAACCCTAACCCTAACCCTAACCCTAACTGTAATCGACATTGTTCACACATTCAGTCTCAATTCTCAGGGAGACCTTCTTTAACAATCTATTCTAAAATATCAATGCTTTCCATACATTTCCTCTTTTATTTTTCTCTTTAAACATGCATCTTTTGCTTATTCATCTTATTTACTATATGCCTCTCCCACTAGTATGTAATTCTTTCAGAAAGGGTTGGCTATCTTTTTTTCATTGTTATATTCCAGAACCTGGACTACTACCAAGTTAGTCCACAATAAAAGTCAATGACTATTGCTGAATAAAGCAATGAAATATTTATTTAGTGCCTATTACAGAAGAGAATTACATTAGTTATTAACTTCACTGTGGAGAAACCTGGCAGTCACTACTTTAACAAAGTGACTATGATTAACATCAGTAATGAGTCATACTGGTGTCATATACTCTGTCATGTACTCTGATATAAGATGATGAAAAGACTATATTATTTCTATGGTTTTCTCCTCCAAAACCCATAACCCCAATCTAACTATAAGAAAAACAATAGGCAGGGCAGCCTGGGTGGCTCAGCAGTTTAAGGCCGCCTTCCGCCCAGGGCGTGATACTGGAGACCCAGGATGAGTCCCACGTTAGGCTCCCTGCATGGAGCCTGCTTCTCCCCCTGCCTGTGTCTCTGCCTCTCTCTCTCTCTCTCTCAAATAAATAAATAAATAAATAAATAAATAAATAAATAAAATATTTAAGAAAAACAATAGGCAGATCCAAACCATGAAGCATTCTGCAAAATATCTGACTAGTACTCTTCAAAAGTTTCATGAAAGACAAGGAAAGAAAGAGAAATTATCACAGTTTGGAGAAGACAACTAATACATAATGTGGTGCCCTGGTTTCGAAACTGGAAATAAAACTGACAACGTTTTCGATGGGAAACTAATGAAATCAAAATAAAATATATACTTTCGTTGATAGTATTCTGCCAATGTTAATTTCTTAATGTTAGTAACTGTACCATGCTGATAGAAGATGTGCATCTATCAGGAGAAGCTAGATGAATAGTATACAGAAACTATCTATACTAGTTTAGCAACTTTCTTTAAAACTAAAATTATTTTAATATAAAAAGTATTTTAAAATTAAAATATTTCAAAAAGAAAAAAGTGCATTAGGAATTGGCAGGAAGGGAGGACTATATAGAATCATCTATACTTATTAGGTATTTACAATGTGCCAACTACTGTTGAAAATGCTGGTGATACAATATCAAATAAAATTTTATCTCTGCGCTTAAGAGCCTGGCATATGATCTGGTAGCAAGATGTGTACTATATGTTATAACTACTATGATTGGCATCCAGACAAGAAAAAGCAGAAATAGCAAGAAGAAAGTTCACTTGTAAGGGCATGCTGGATAAAAGGCAAGCCAGTGTGAAAAAAGGCTTATTGAGAAGGTGATTCTTGAGCTGAATTGTAAGAGAAGAGTGTTTATCCCCTAGGAAGGCACACTGTTGGGGAAAGGGGTTTGGAAAGGCCTGAAGGACGGTTTGGAAGCCCAGAGTTAAGCAAGACGACTTCCCCCAAAGTATATAACAGTGAGTGCAGAATATCTCTGACATAGCAATTTCCTTACAAAGCTACATTGATTTCCCAAAAGATACTTTGTTGATTGTTTGCTGTATAACTTTTAAGTGGATTCTTTACTCTTTATTAATTTTGGGAAATAAACCAACAAACTTGGATCTCACCTTTAAAGAGAAACATGTGTCTGAAAGCATTCTTTACCTTAAACTGTAAAGTGTTCCACTCACAATTTAAAACCAGCTCATAATTTGAAAACTTGCTGGGTTTATTGATATTGAGTTTTATAAAATAAAATTACTAAGGGCGGTTTAGGAATCTTTACAATGTCAAGGAAAGAATCGTTATATCCTCTTGAGTGGCATTTTTGAATGTGTGGAATAAGTATTCATTTCCCTGCTTTGGAGTCCTTGCAGCTGCTGAGGTCTGGTCTGGAAATTATTTATAAATTTCAATGGGATGAAGACAATATTTTTACTGAGCTGTTTAATTCCTTTCATTGTTTTTGGTTGTTATGGCAACTCTAATGTTGGTAAAACATCAAGAAGTCAGTCCACATGTTTGGAAGTACAGCAGAGGATATATAAGAAAGACTTCAACCAACCGTCCATCTATCCATCCATCCATTTACCAATATTTATTACCTACCATATACCTAACATTGTGCTACAGATACAGATATGAAATAGACTTGATCCTTCCCCTCAGCAAGCATATACTTCAAGAGAAAAGGCAATTATATCCAGAGTGATAAAAACTCAGAGGGGTGAGCAGGGGAGTTGACCCCAACCTGGAATGAGGTAGGCCAGGCAAACTGTGTAGCCTCCAACAGGAGAGACTGGCCACAAGGTGTGTAAGTACTTTCTGGACCTGGGTTGGAACAGTGGAAGGAAGGGGAAATATTTGTGCTAATTAACAGAAAAGCCCTTCCTCTCTACTGCCTCACAGATACAAAGTACCCCTGTCAGTGTGCACACAAGTCCCTTAATGGCACAGATCTTCCTGCTTTATTAGGCTGGAGCCAGTAGGGCACTGAAGAACAATTCTGGTGACAAGAATGAAAGGTTATAGAAAATTCTATATCTATTGCTTGGTGACTTATTTGTTTTCTTCCCCCCACCCCCAATCTTTGAGTCATCTGGACTCTGAGTATTGCCAAGGACATGGGAAGGTCTTAAGCTGTGCCTATGTGTATTTGTCCACCTTACATTATTTTATTTCTTTAGTTTCTATCTTAAGTGATGCAATGATGTCTATAAATGATCAAGAACAAAAAACTAGCCCTAGCTGAACTAACATTTTCCTGTAGTATTCAGCATGAGTATTCCAAATTATTCATCTTTCCATCCTGCATTTTAGCTCTCATATTTTACTGCAAATTGATGCTACTGGAAATGGACTCCAAATCATTTTGTATTGGCCTTCCAGTTCTACAAGTCTTCTAAGGAATTAGTTGCAGTTCACTACCTATCAACTGCCACTCCCACCCAAAATAATTTCTCCTCACCCACAGAAGTTCCAATGAATGCTGTCGTCCTCTTTGATTAGATGAATTCTGAAATCCAATCTAATGTAGCCCTTGATGCATTTAGAAATAGAAGACAGAATTGAGACATAGGTCACCAAGTGAGTTTAAGTTCCTGATTAGTAGAAATTGCTTATAAATGACGTCAGTGATTTATTATATTTGTTTAGCAGTGGCATACCTACCATATTATTTTCTTATAGATATTTGAGGTATAATCAACATACAATAAACTGTACATATTTAAGTGAATAATTCAGTAAGTTTTAACATATATACACCTGTGAAACCATCACATGGTTAAGACAATGAACATATCTATCAGCCCAAGTCCATTATTTCCCCTTTGTTTCTCATAAAAAGAAACTAAAATATAGATCTTTTTGGACAAGAAAGAAAAAAAAAGTCTCTGGTTTTGTTAATAGATGCCATTTTAACCATACATTAGCATCAGAGTAAAAAGCAACATCCCGCAGTTGAGTCTGCTTAGCATCTTTCTAAGATCAAGGAGTTAAACAGGTTCATAGAATGACTGGGTGACATGTGACATCTAACATAAGTAGTCTCTGAGCTTTTCTAATGTGTATTGCCTTGACAAATGTTCACCATTCAAATCCCAAGACAGGATTACATGCTAACTGTGTAGTCTGATAGCATACTACCTTTACTCCTAGAATAAAATCATATGGGCAGCCCTGGTGGCTTAGCGGTTTAGCGCTGCCTTCTGCCTAGGGCATGGTCCTGGAGACGTGGGATCGAGTCCCACGTCAGTCCCACGTCAGGCTCCCGGCATGGAGCTGCTTCTTCTTCTGCCTGTTTCTCTCTCTGTCTCTGGGTCTCTAATAAATAAATAAATAATCTTAAAAATAATCATACCATTGCATTGCAAAAGCCTACTTATTTGTTTTCCTTTCCCAGTGTGATATTAAGAACAATCTTCATTCATCACTATCCCTGATGGAATGCCTAGCACATAAGCAGAGCTCAAAGCATTCTTACTGAGAAAAATTAATGAGTCTTACTTTTCCTGAAAGCAACTGAGCAGATGGCTTGATATAACCCTTTCCAAGCAGGAAGGGACTCAACATATACAACTGACTAGTGATATATAATAGTCTAAAAAGCAGCATAATTCACCAATCAGTAGAGCTTGGATCATATCCTACCATACACTACCATTACTAGGAAGTGTTTCCTTAAGGTGATATCCTTGAACCATGTCCCGTTTGCTAAAGAAAAAAAAAATATAGTATATAAAATGTATAATCTATATAAATACTATATATTTATATACTATATAAAAATAGTATATATATGTATATGTGAGGGAGAACAGATAGAAGAAGGTGAGCTCTTTTTTTCTTTTATAATTAATTGCAAAGAGACTCATTTGTTTGCCCACATATTGTAAACATTGCCTACATGGTTTTTGGAATATTTTATTTTTCCTTTGAAATCATCGTAAAAGAGAAAAGCGTTGCTTCTGAGAGTTATGAAATCTCAAAGGCAGTAAGAAATTCATTTATCACTTTTTTTTTCATTTATCACTTTACTGCAGGAAGATAAACAGGGGTATTGAGCAAAGATACTCCATTATGCTTCAGCAGAGTTCTATTTTTGCTTTGGCTTTGGCTTTACTTGAGGATTCGGTACTAATGGAAACATTGATCTTATTTCCAACATCACATTCCTGCATTCTCCTAAAATGCAAATTCCTCTTTAGCGTTTGCATTTGTTTCTAAGCATGGTGAATTAAATCCTCCCTGTGGTTATGCTTAAATATCACACCCTAGTGGATGTTTTTCCTGACCACCACATAGCCCACACTCCATAATAAATAGCTTTATACTGATCTTCTGGGCTCCCCAAACGCCCAGTGCAAAGACTGTAAGAGACCTTATCAGAGCGTGCTACAATTGTTTATGTGCTTGAATAACTGGACTGGGAGATCTGTGAGATTTCTTCAGCTCACACAGAATTTTCATAAATTTGCCTAGTTCAGATCAGCTCATAAGAATGAAGCAGGAAGTAAATCCAATAGCTTAAAAAAATAAAAATAGTTTCTACATACCCCTTCTTCCTTTACAAGGAGAGTTCAAAAGAATTCAATCTGTGTCTCTTTTGGAAATTCCACTTACCATTACTATTATGTATTAGACAAATTTCCTCATATATTCATTTGCTCTTTTAATAAACTTTACTAAAGTCTTACCTTAACCCACTCTTAAAAGATACTAATACAAATATACCTGCTGTTAAGAAATTGAAGCAGAGCAGAAAAGATATGCACAAATACAACTGCAACACAAATTATACAAGTAGAAATTCTTGCACAGGGTGTTCCAAAAGCCTGGAGAACAAGCACAGAAAGCTCACCAGGAGGGGTGGTGGTCAAGGAAAGCTTCCACAAGGAGGCCATGCTTAAGCTGGATTTAAAGACAGAATAGGAATCTCGTATCAAGATGCAAAGGGGAGAGGAATCTGGACAAAGAGCACATAGCACAGGAAGTCTTAGAGAGCAGAGTATACTTTGAAAATGGGTGTGGTATATGTGAGGAGGTGTTGGAAATGCTTAACAGACTGAGCCACCAGTATTCTTTCTAGCAAGTCATTATATCCCAGCTGCCTGCCTCAATAAAGAAAGTGAATTTGTGAAATACCAATCATAAGAAATGAGTGGGCGAAAGTGACAGGGAGTCACTAGTCCTAAATAAAAAAGCAAGAAAACAGAAACAAGAAGACCTAACATTGGATTCTGCTTGTGGCTACCCTGGTTTAACTTCTAGTACCACTTTCCCGCGCTGAGGGTTGACAATGGGTATATTTAATGAAGCAATAGGAATTGTAAAGGGTGATGAATGTGGGGAGAAAAGAACAGATTCTTACTCTCTATTTTTATTTTATTTATCTTCACAGATCCAAGGGTCATCTATGAATGGTTTTGCACCCCTATTGGGTAGTTCTGAACTTGACCATATGGGAAATGGATAATCGATGTAACAGCACAACTGTGGCACAGTTATTTTATATCTTGAAATGTTCACTTAAACAAAAATGTAGAGCAATGTTTCTTAAAGAATGTTTCTAGGGATCTTGGCATATTAAGAGTTATGACTCAAAATGGTTTCTGGGAAAATGATGAGTTAAGCATACTAAAACTACTTAAGTATACATCTCAAGTCTTTAATTTTCTCATCTTTGTTTTGTTTCTCCAAGAAGGAGATAATACAACTTTTCTCAAGTTGATTTCACTATGGAAGCTTTTTGGTTTTCCCTTCACCAAATATCTCATAAGATTCAGGGTCCCAAGAATACACTTTGGGAAATGCAATTGTAGAGGACTGATTGGGATGTTACAATGAAGTCAATGAGATCATCTATGAGCATATTACAGTATTATCAGAAAATAAACTATACCAGCATCCAAGGCATAGAGAAAATGGAACCAAACCATGTTTAGGTATTGGAATGGCCACAGTGGGCAAAACTTGATCTGGCAAAACATTTTGACACTTTTGATGTTAATTCATTAGAGTCACAGAACTTTTCAGAAGGTGCTAGTCTAATGCCAGATTTACTGCCCACCCCCATCTTTTATAACACAAGAAAATTGAGTCCTCAGTAAATTAGTGACTCGGTAAAAATTGACAATCATGATACATGCAATCAGCTCTCCATGCTCTTAATGTTTTCACTGGAGTGGAGCCAGAGTGTGAATATTTATAAACACTAGATAATCACCAAACAAGTTATGTTTGTCTTTGGATTATATTTCTTTACTTATATTTGAATAGAGATTCATGTGACATGAGGGAATAGATGATACTCTAATAAAACTAATGAAGTTACAATGTCAAGACTTGACTTCAAAGGAGCTAGAAAGCTGCCCAGTGTTTTTATCCTGCCCACATGAATTCTTGCCTTTTTCCCACACTGTTCTGGGTAAAGAGGTGAGCACCCTCCAGACACATCTGCGAGTTCCCAGTGGGCCTGGTGTTCTATATGAATTCAGGCTGTGCAATGTATTGTTTCTTTAGTGAACAGGGGTCAAGAGGGAATTTTGTTTTGGCTTTAGTAAGGTTGTGCCATTGTTAGGCAGTTATTCCCTCAAATAATCATTTTAGGAAAGTTGGATGCTAAATGACTTTATTATTATAGTTTCCACCTGTAAATCTGTATTTAGAAAGCATTCAAAATCCAATAACAAACAACTCTTAAGGTCCTGTGATTTCACCTGAAATGACACACAGTCTTTTCTTTTGAAAATTATCAACATAAGAGGGAGTATTTTGCTTTGCTCTTCTTTCTGCTTCAGAGAACTGCTGTATTGCACAGGCCCATGACAGTGATCTCCTTTGTCATTGGCCAAATGAGACTTTAGTCCTCACCACAGTAAGATCAAAGGATTGGGATAACTTTGAAGGGATTCAACTGTGTCTTTACTGGGGCATTTGAAATGCACTGATATTGTACAATCTGACTGCTCTCTCCACTCTGAGTTTTTTGGTAACTTTCAATTTTCTCTGACAAGAAGATTGTTTTTTCATAGGATGTGCCAAATGAGATTCACCTTCAACTGAATATGCTATTCATTCATGGATGGCAGTTTCTGAAAGGTGTTAATTGGAATACTAACCACTCTTCTTGGCTATTAAAAATTACTGAAGGTCAAAAACAAGCAACTGCTCTATTCTCATGTATTTTCCATCCTGGTAAGAATGTTTGTGACTTGCCTTCACTCAAGATTAATGAGAAGGCAAGAGGACTATTATTGGGACACACCTGATCCACTTAAAGAGCTATAATCTTCACACTAAGGGACTGCATTTGATTTTTAATTGAAAACAGAAAGAAGAAAGGAAGAAGGGAAAGATAGGCATTGTAAATTCTGAGGATTGGGATAATACTACACCAACTAATCAAAGAAAATATAAGGGATCCCTGGGTGGCGCAGTGGTTTAGCGCCTGCCTTTGGCCCAGGGCGCGATCCTGGAGACCCGGGATCGAATCCCACGTCGGGCTCCCGGTGCATGGAGCCTGCTTCTCCCTCTGCCTATGTCTCTGCCTCTCTCTCTCTCTCTCTCTCTGTGACTATCATAAATAAATAAAAAATAAAATAAAAAAAAAAAAACAAAGAAAATATAAGAAGTAAAGATTAAGCTCCTTAAACCCTAAGAAATAGCCCTTATGCAATAAGAAAGACATTTCATATTGTTATCCCTTGTATCTTGAGTTAATTATTTTCAGTCATCATATTATTAAAATGAATATCTTTCCTCCTGTTTTTTTCCCCCAAAGCAATTATCAAAATTTCCCTTAAGAAAGGAAAAAAATTTTAATCATTTTGAAATATTTTACTTTGCCCTCTCCACAATCATGGCTATATCTAATCAGAACCTGAAGATCAGTGAATATTTTCAAAATTTAGCTATAATTAAATGGGTATATAAGGGCTACCACTCAGCTTCCATATGTTAAAAATATTCTGGGGTTATTGACAAAAAGTATACTTTCATGACTCTGAACATTACTCAAGACCTGGATCAAGTATGGCCTCTCTGAAAACTTCCCCCAATTTTCCAATCTACACAGGCAAAATTGTACATCATCTATTTTGTGTCTACAGTCTATCTAAGAGTACCACATATAATTAGATGGATAGATAGATAGTAACACTTATTACATTTATTGAAATATTTGGAATGCAATACTTAGAATCACTCTCTACTGTGAGATGTTCCACAATGGAAGGAATGAATTATCCCTACTCTTATTCCCTATGCCTTAAACAGCCTAGTAGATAGTAAATACTGTAAGTGATAGTGTTACTAAAGTGGTAGGTTCTTTCCCTACTTAATACCTTCCCCACATAGCCAAATACAAAATAGTATATGATTGCAGGCAATTGATTTATTCAATGGCCAGAGAATGGAGAAGGGGAGTTCCTGCTCTAAAGGCACCTTCTCCCTGATTAGATCTTATGGTCAGGGGTTCATGAGGTTAGAGTGATTAAGGAGCTGCTAAACAAGGCGACATAGGGATTTTTCAGAGAAGTGGGGGGGGGGGCACTTCTCAGAATCAGAGTGCCACATTTCTTCTTTCCTTAAATGGTCACAGTCTGATCTGTCATGGCCTTGGTTGGTGTGTTTTTTATTACAATTAGATGGTAGTGAAGTCGAGGTCAGCTGGAGAGTTAGCATGGTGCCTGAACTGGATCAAACAGGGTAAAAACTGGGTTACCGGGGCTTGTTTGCAGCCTGTGGCTTCTGTCATCCTGCCTTAGTTTCTAGGGACAAGCAGCACCTATAAGCAGGCCTAGAAAACTGGGTTATTGTGGCTCGTTAGCCAGTGCCTGGTGACAGTAGGACATTTGTTTTTTAAACATCCAGTGAAAAAAATGATTAAATATATTCATGGTGATAACTATGAAGCTATTTTAGCTTGGAAAAATGGAATCATCTTTCAGTTCCTAAAATGCAACACTCACAAGTATTCTGAAGTATTTTGCTTCTACATTTTAACATAACGGACACAAATTCTAAACACATCAAATGGCTGCTTATTTTTATTCCAAAGCTTTTAAACTCCAAATGTGAGACATCTCCCTATCCCTCTTTTGCAGTAGCCTTTGACAAGGCATAGTTGCTAGAACAATGAAAAATATTTTTACAATATCAAGGTCTTATATGAATTAAAGTTGTTAAACCAAAAGAGTTCTTGAAATTTTTTTCTCTCTTTACATATAGAGAAAATAAGAATCATTTTCTAAAAGCAAAGACAAAGATGATATGATGAAAAGATTTGAGAGATTAGGCATATATAGAGACAAGCCAGATAAATATGATAAAATCATGGTAAAGATGCCATATATTGCACTATCCAGCAGCTGCAATAGCTGCTAGCATCATGTAATATTAGGCACTTGAAATGTGGCTAGTCCAAACTGAACTGCACCAAAAGTATAAAAATACTTACGTTTGAAGACTTAGTACAAAAACACATAAGCTACTTCACTAATAGTGTTTCTATTCATTACGTTGAAATCATAATATTTTGGATATACTGGATCAAATAAAATATAGTTTTAAAATAAACTTTACCGTGGGGTACCTGGGTGGCTCATGTCAAGATTCTGTCTTGGAATTCAGTGGCAGTTGGCTCTTTGCTCAGTGGGAGAGCCTGCTTCTCCCTCTCCTTTTGCCCGTCCCCTCTATACTCTCTGTCTCTCAAATAAATAAAATCTTTTAAAAATTAAGTTAAATTAAACTAACTTTACCTCTTTCTTTTCCATTTTTTCCAATGGCCATGAGAAAAGTTAAATCATACATGTGGCTTGTATTGCTAGTTCATAGCATTGCTATGTAGAATGATTTTTTTTTCTTTTCTGACTTATTTTCAGTTCAAACTTGTCTTTCGTTAAATGGACTTCAGCTCCTTGGTGCATGCAGGCTAGATATTTTTAAAATCCCTCCTTTTATAATATCCTCTGGATAAATTATATAACAAGCACGTTTTAAAATTCATTGATGAGCTTGCAGGCCAGTATGTAAAACACCTACTGGGGTGGGGGGGAGGGGAATGAGCTGAAAGCACATAAAGGAAGAATAACCTCCCAACAAAGAATCTGTCTGTTGTGGGGGCAAAAGGTGAGCTTTGGAGATTACTTGGAATCAAACAAAGACCTGAGATGGCTCAAAGTGGCAAAGCTGAAGGTGAGATGTGCACATTAGGTCAGGAGCCATGAAGATGACTACATTATTGTGAAAAATGGGCCAGAAAAACAATGTATCTGCCAGAAAAATGATCCTTTTAAGAATCTTTGCTCTCTCCATTATAGTTTCAAATGGAAAACTGATATACAATAGAAAAGGATTAACACTTTCAATATCTGGTTCTTAAAATGGCACTAAAAATTAAAAATATCTGATAAACATCCATCAATAAATTAGTATATATAAACTATATTAGAACATCTTTAAAAGAGGATATAATTACAGATAAAGCAAAGATTACAAGATTCAAAGAGAATACTATGAATAGCTTTGTGTCATCAAATATTAAAGCTATATTAAATGAGCAGAGGCTTAGTATGAAATAATGTACCAATTCATACACTCAGAAAGAAATTTAAAAAGTCTGAATGAAGAGTCTTATAATACTTGAATAAATTGAATCAGTAATTTAAAATCTCACAATGAAGACAAACAGGCCAACAGATAAGTTCTATTCACTTATCAAGAAATGGATTTTTTCAGTATCTTATACATTTGTATGTGTGAGGGGGAGAATTATAAAAGAGAATACTTCTTAAATAATTTTATGAAGCTACAGTAACTTGATCGCCAAACTTGGCAAGGAAGGTATGAGAAGGAAATTTAAATATAATGTCACTCATGAATATGCACTTAAAAATCCTAAACAAAATATTAGTAAATCCAGCAATATGTATTTTTTAATCCTTATTAAGTTAGATTCAAATTGATTTCAATTAGACAAACTTCTAGAAAAAGGCGAAACTGGTGATGATAAGCACATCAATATTTACAAGTCGGAGATGGTACAAGGGAATGAGCACAAAAGTGTTTTAAAATAAAACAACTCAGGATCTCTAGGTGGCTCAGCTGTTTAGCACCTGCCTTTGACCCAGGGGGTGATTCTGCAGACCCAGGATCGAGTCCTACATTTGCTTTTCCCTCTGCCTGTGTCTCTGCGTCTCTCATTAATAAATAAATAAAATCTTTTTTAAAAAATAAGGAAACTGTTCTTTTTTTTTTGAAGATTTTATTATTAATTTGAGAGAAAGAGCAAGTGAGAGAGAGAGCACAAGCTGAGGGAGGGGCAGAGGGAGAAGCAGACTTCCTGATTAGCAGGAAGCCCAATTTGGGGCTCAATCCCAGGACCCTGAAATCATGACCTGAGCCGAGGGCAGATGCTTAGCCGACTGAGCCACCCAGTCACCCCAGGGAACTGTTCTAATTGTGATTGTGGTGATAGATACCCTATATGATTGATTGATTGATTGATTGATTGATTGATTGATTTATTTTTAAAGATTTGTTTATTTATTCATGAGAGACACAGACTGAGAGAGAGAGGGAGAGACACAGGCAGAGGGAGAGGCAGGCTCCTTTCAGGCAGCCCGATGTGGGACTCGATCCCGGATCCCAGGATCACGACCTGAGTCAAAGGCGGGCGCCAACGCTGAGCCACGCAGGCATCGCGATACCCTGTATGATTTAAATGAAAGAATTTTATTTGTATATATAAAGTCCTTAATAAAAAGAGATACAAAAGAAAGATTGAAAGGACTCCCACTGGCCAAAGGTGGGAAATGGTGGCCAATTATTATCCCCTGAATAAAACAAAAACCCATAAGATGGTACTGAAATAAAAGAGAGAAGGAAAAACTCTTTTTTTATGGTATAATGCTGACTAATAAGCTTGGGAGGAATGACAGAATTTTAAACATATCACTACTTTGCAAACATCATAGTTAAAGCTGACTGAGGCAGGAATCATCAATGGATGCTAAATCTAGGGTAGAATATAATCTGAAATAACTTCCCCACAAATTACTAATTAATCACAAAAGAAAAATTAACAATTGTACAATGGCACAACCGCACAATACATTAATCAAATGAGCAAAATTAGTATCACCAATAAGAGGCAAATAGACAATCTTTGTTTCTGGATATAATATCTCAGATGGACACAATGTCACCCAGGTCACATTCCAGCAAAAATCATGAAGTATCATAAAACCCCAATTGAGGGGTATTTTCTAAAATAACTAGCCTAATTCTTCAAAAGTACCAACATCATTAAAGATAAATAAAGGCTGAGGAATTATTTGGAATAAGGAAGAATAAAAAGAACCAGTTAAATGTGATTTTTCATTGTGGCCTGGATTATACAAAGAAAAAACGCAATTTAATAATTTCTTTTTGGCACCATCACTAAATTGGAATACTGGCTTTATAATAGATAAAAGTATATCAACATTGTATTTTCTGAATTTGGTAACTGTACATTGGTTATATTAGCAAGTAGCCTTGCTCTTGGGGAGCACATACAGAAATACTGAGGGGCAAAGGAGCAATGCCCCAGGAGTCACATTCCAGAATGTCCTTGGCAGTTCTGTTCATAGTTAGAAAAACACCATGCGAATTTTAAAAAAGAAAACCATAGCTGGGAGCATCACAACGCCAGATTTCAGGTTGTACTACAAAGCTGTGGTCATCAAGACAGTGTGGTACTGGCACAAAAACAGACACATAGATCAATGGAACAGAATAGAGAACCCAGAAGTGGACCCTCAACTTTATGGTCACCTAATATTCGATAAAGGAGGAAAGACTATCCACTGGAAGAAAGACAGTCTCTTCAATAAATGGTGCTGGGAAAATTGGACATCCACATGCAGAAGAATGAAACTAGACCACTCTCTTGCACCAGACACAAAGATAAACTCAAAATGGATGAAAGATCTAAATGTGAGACAAGATTCCATCAAACTCCTACAGGAGAACACAGGCAACACCCTTTTTGAACTTGGCCACAGTAACTTCTTGCAAGATACATCCACGAAGGCAAAAGAAACAAAAGCAAAAATGAACTATTGGGACTTCATCAAGATACGAAGCTTTTGCACAGCAAAGGATACAGTCAACAAAACTAAAAGACAACCTACAGAATGGGAGAAGATAATTGCAAATGATGTATCAGATAAAGGACTAGTTTCCAAGATCTATAAAGAACTTATTAAACTCAATAGCAAAGAAACAAACAATCCAATCATGAAATATGCAAAAGACATGAAGAGAAATCTCACAGAGGAAGACATAGACATGGTCAACAAGCACATGAGAAAATGCTCTGCATCCCTTGCCATCAGGGAAATACAAATCAAAACCACGATGAGATACCACCTCACACCAGTGAGAATGGGGAAAATTAACAAGGCAGGAAACAACAAAGTTGGAGAGGATGTGGAGAAAGGAGGACCCTCTTGCACTGTTGGTGGGAATGTGAACTGGTGCAGCCACTCTGGAAAACTGTGTGGAGGTTCCTCAAAGAGTTAAAAATAGATCTGCCCTACGACCCAGCAATTGCACTGTTGGGGATTTACCCCAAAGATTCAGATGCAATGAAATGCTGGGACACCTGCACCCCGATGTTTCTAGCAGCAATGTCCACAATAGCCAAACTGTGGAAAGAGCCTCGGTGTCCATCGAAAGATGAATGGATAAAGAAGATGTGGTCTATGTATACAATGGAATATTACTCAGCCATTAGAAACGACAAATACCCACCATTTGCTTCGACGTGGATGGAACTGGAGGGTATTATGCTGAGTGAAATAAGTCAATCGGAGGACAAAAATTATATGGTCTCATTCATTTGAGGAATATAAAAAATAGTGAAAGGGAATAAAGGGGAAAGGAGAAAAAATAAGTGGGAAATATCAGAAAGGGAGACAGAACATGAAAGACTCCTAACTCTGGGAAACGAACTTAGGGTGGTGGGAGGGGAGGTGGGCTGGGGGTGGGGGTGACTGGGTGGTGGGCACTGAGGTGGGCACTTGACAGGATGAGAACTGGGTGTTATTCTGTATATTGACAAATTGAACACCAATAAAAAATAAATTTATTAAAAAACAAACAAACAAACAAACAAACACCATGCATAACTCAAATCTAGTTGGGCAAGGAATAGATGAATTTATGATATACTGGAATAGTATACAACAGAGCAGATGAGTGAATTTTAGTTGCTTATAAAAAATCATAAATCTCAAAAATGTAATGTTGAGTAAAAGTAAAGTCAAATAGAAATAACATTTAAAAAATTTCTAATGATGTAAAATCTAATCATATATTTGTCATACTGCATGCATAGAGCTATAGTAAAAGTAAAGAGTTATAAACCCACAGCTCCTAACACTGATTCCCTCTGACAAAGGGAAGAAGAGACCAGGATAAGGGAAATGCAACAGGCTTCAACAGTGTGGTTTGTGAATATTCTAATTCCTAAACTGCATGGTGGTTCTGTGGATATTTGCTCTACTGCTCATATATACAAACACTTGTGTTTTACATATCTTTTTTGAGATAATAAATAATTCTAAAACATGAAACATTAAGAATATTATTCAAGGAGAAAGTTAGAAAATATGCAGTGGATTGGGAGAAGATAAATTGGACTGAAGGGATAGAATAATGCAGGTAGAATGCATCCCCACCAAACCAGTCTATGTGGAAGAAGAAAAAGCCAATGAGCAGATGGTGGAGTTCTCATCCTATTTGGGCCATCTTCTCTATGTCTCTGTGATGGACATGAAGAAGAGGAGATCTTGGCTAATGGGGAAAGGTGACAGCTTGAGATATGAAGCAAGAGCCAAACCAAGCCATAGATAGAGTTTCCTCTGCTTCAGATCAGTGTCTCTTCTCCCTTCAGGCCAGGGAAGAGACTAACAACATTCACTTAATCATTCAACAAACACTGTCATATGTCTAGGCTTGTGGGGGCACAATGAGCAACAGGTATGTGGCCTTCTTCCTTCCTCCTTCTCTATGGGCTCTTCTGTGTCTCTTCTGTGAGCATCCTATTGTGGCTTTACCCTGTCCTCGGGAATCTAATCCCACTTTCCTTTTCTTTCCAGTTTCATAAGCCAATCATATCAAGTCCATACCATTTGCTTTCTAGACATCTCCACTTACTGGCTTACTGTTGGAGCAATAAATCAGTCCTACCCATGTAAGATCAGTTTTATATATATGGAAAGTTTTTAGGGCTTAAGATGTAATATTGGTTAGTTTGTAGTACCCTCATTGCAAAGCTCCGGACGGGGGAAGACTTTTTTCCTGGAAAATAAATTGCCACTGGCTTGTGCTTCTGCGAAGGCACTGGGGCATGGTTGGAAGGGTAGTTTGGCTGGGTTGAGGCACCAGTGAGCAGTTATGGATGCCAAGGGCTAACAGGGACTAGGAGGCAAACTGGAGAAGGGCATGGAGGACATGTCAACGTAGGTAAGCGGCTTGAGCCAGGTTCTTGCTACTTTATTAGCTTTTGAGATGTAAGTAGGTAACTATGGCAGGGATTTTGTTGTTGTTGTTGGCCTTAATCACTTATGATAGTGGCAGTCCATTTATTTCTGAATTGCGAGCCCTGCTGGGAATTTCCTCAGCACTCCAAGTAAAGACAGGAAAGTAGTCTCTCTCTCTCTCTCTCTCTCTAATTGAATCCTTTAAATCTTATGAGAAGAAAACATGTCATAGAGTCGTAATCGATGTGGTGTCATTTGCATCGTCATTCTGAAAGCCATGTCAGGGTTTCCATTGCATATCAGTCCTTTTATAGGTTTATTGCTGTCATAAAATACCCTAGGGAAGAAAATGTGCCACCTACACATTTTTTTTGGTTCACCTACTGCATGGCATAATTAATATAGCTACTTTTGCTTTTACTCAATCTTCATCATCAAAAAATAGAAATATCAAATGCAAAGCCTCTGTCTGGCAGCTGGCACTCTATTCCATATACTGAAACAGGAAAAACAAGTTCAAGCGTGGTGTGTACACTTGTCCATAGAAAAGGCAAGTGAGACCTCCCTCCCCTCCAAAAAGTGACAGACTTGCAAAATGCTATGTGAAAACCACCAGCTCTATCTCTTCATGACTTCCTGCACTGGAACGAAAGCCAGGCTATTTATCAAGAATGGCAAATACTCAACGGGTTCATGTGATGATCTGGTTTCATTTTCTCCTCATCAGGCTGAGAGAACGGTTTCATGAATCCTACACTCTCCTCGTGTCCTAGGAGGACCTCAGAACTTCACATGTTTGTTATCTAAAAATGTATGTGCCTTCCCGGATGGTAGAGACAGACCTTTGATATGAATGATTTACAATTTCGATCCCCGAAAGTGAAGTGTAGCAGGGGCTCTGGAAGCAGATCTAACTTGGCTCTGTAAGTGAGTGCTAAACTACTCAGAACTCCAGTTTCCTTAGTTGAAAAATGTGAATAACATTAAGGATTTAATTTTTCTCCATTTTATTTTCATTTTAAGGTAACATCTGCACATGGTAGAAGAAATTTGAATAATATGTAAGGAAACACAAAAGAGCAAAACTGTATCTCTCCTACCTACCTGATTCCTCCTTGCACCATTTCTCACCCTCTCTACTCCATCTGCTATTACCAGACTCCTGTGAGTTGTGCAGTCCTTGCTACGTGTGTATGTACACATAAGGGAATAGATGAATATATGCATATGCCTATATTCTTTCTGTTTGTTCCAGACGATTTTTTACAGAATATCATGGCACTTTAATTTGTAATTAGATTTTCCTCATCCCAGGGATTCCTTTTCTTCCTTATATGTTATCCTTCTTGCCCACATATGCTAACAAGTCCTGAGATATTTCTTTATATGTCAGTAATCTTTGATGTGGGATAGGTTTCACGTCATGCGAAAGTAACTTTCTGGGACCACATGTCTCAAAAATCAAAATAGTGCTGTGCTCTGCACACCTCAAAAACACTTGAAAAAGACTGTATAATGACTGTAAATGTGAACACATGATATTTTGACTGTCACATTCTGAGGTAGCTCTTCAGATGATAGCTATTTCAACTATCAATATTTAATCTTTGCATGCTGATAATTTTGCTCAATTTTCCACACATGCCAATGTAATTTTTTTTTACCTCTGTGAGACATCTTTTACTGGCTATTTTTGGTTAGCCATTACTGTGTCTTTCCATCAACAACCAATTCTCTAATTCTCTGAAACCAACTTGGGTGTCCTACAATTCATTTCAGTTGTACAGCCGACGCACATCCCATAAATTAAAGACGCATTCCCTCAAGACAGGTCCCACTTAAGCCATCAGTTGCAAATGGGATCCCCAGGTGACTCACACTGCAAATGGGATCCCCAGGTGACGCCCAACAGAAGACAAATCTGGGGTTTCATATATCCTCCCATTCCTCACCTGTAGGTTTGATAATTTGCTAGAATGACTCATAAAAATCAGAAAAGTACTATGCTTCTATTACAGTTTTGTTCTGAATGATACAATCCAGGAACCAAATGGAAGAGATGCATTAGAGCAAGGTATGGGGGAAAGAAGACACAGAGTTTCTATACCCTCTCTGAATATCCCACCCTTCCAGCACATCAATGAGTTCACTGATCCATGAACTCACTGAAGCTCATGAATAATCCACTGTCAATTGGTGTATTTGTCTGACCACCTTGCTGAACATAATATTATGATGTCACTCATTGATTTCTTTATTTTTCTAAGTGGATTGCACACCCTATTCAACTAATTTTTTCTCCTTCTTGCCAATATTTATACACATTCACTTTTCCCTTCATTTTATTGTATTTAGCTAGAACTTTTCATACAACCTTGAATGCCAACAATGATCATAGGCTTCCTTATCTTACTTTTGAACCTAATAGGAACAGACTTAATATTTTTACCATTAATTGTGTTATCAGTTCTGGATTTCTGGGAGATGTTTCTTCTGGAATTAGAGAAATTTCCTTCAATACTAATATGAGAAGAGGTTTTTTATTTTCTGAAATCATGAATAGGTATAAAATCTTATTAAATTCTATTGAAATGATGCTTTTTTTACTTGATTTGTTAATATCATAAATTACAATGATATATTTTTCACAATATTTGACTAAATACTTCCTGATCTTTTATACACTGTCAATATTTTATTTTTTAATTTTTACATGCACATTCATAAATTAGAATGCCATAGAGGTTTCTTTTCTGGTCCTGAACCACCTAGGATATATGGATAATAGGTTAAAACTTCCTTCAGATATATAGATTTATACCAATTGATTTCTCAATTATACACATTCAGTAATGCAAACACAGAAACACAGTTTAACAATCAAACCTGATGTTGCAAATTCAAATCTGTACACAGACCAGCAAAATATCATACATAAGAGAAGCAACCGATATAATCTTTGTATGTGAGCAAGTGGGAGACACTCTGGCAAAGAGACCCACCAGCCAATTTAAAGAATCAGCCTCTACTCAGGTCCAGCCAATTACTGCTGGCAGAAATGTGAGCACAGTCTTGGCTCAAACAAACAAAACAAAACAAAACAAAACAAAAAAAAAAAAAAAGGAAAAAGGTAAGGAAAGAAAATGACAAGCCACTCTCTGGGCCTTGTTTGCAACTTTTTAATTAGACAATAAATCATAAGATCAACACATGTGTACACATAAGGAAAGTCTCACTCTTTAGCCAGTCAGAAGCAAAGGAAAAAATTTTCCTATGAACTCCCATCAATAGACCAGCAGAGACCCCCCCAAAAGGCAACTCCTCTAAAAATTAGAGCATGATTTAAAGGGTAAGAAAGCAAAGGTGATCCTGAAAGACAATGAGTTCACTGAAAAGTACTTGCTAATCAGATTTTTATGTATAGTGATAAAAATGAAAATCTCAAACTGCCTCTAGATCTCATAACTTGCCAAATAAACCTAGTCTTGACAGTGAATCATTATTTTTGGCCTCAGATGAAACCTATAATTCTCTAGATTAAAAAGCACAAAGTTAGAAAGCAGAAAGCTTCAGACATTTTTGAAAAACATAAGCAAATACACTAAATAACTCCTAGTTGACATAAGTTTCATATTCTCTATAATGACCAAAAAAAATTGCACACACTCTCTTGAGACCTACCTTCTGCTTTTACTGGATATAATTAATACGCTTCCCTTGGGCACCCTTGTTTCCCTTGGGCATACCTGCTTGAGGGAAGGCCATCAAAGAGCTGGTAACAAAGGCAGTGGTAAGAAAAGGCAGAAAAGAAATCTAAGGCTTTGGGCATCCACATACATACACTCATATACCAACACATACGCAGGAATACCGTTGGTGTTCTGAGCTCCCCAAGTGTGAATCCCAAATGGCTCATTTATTCATTTGAGAGCCCTTTTGCTTCTCTTGCTGAAGCCTCGAGTATTGCTTTTTCATCCATCATCGTTAATTTTGCAGGAAGCCTTCGTCAGATTCTATGGCCCACTCGGCTTGTTTTGGACATCTATTGAACAGCACTTTGAGAAACGCTACAGTAAAGGTAAAACCTTTAATATCACGTCAGTACTACCTCTTCTGTCTCTGTGGGTATGTGCCCTACCAATGTTGCTGAGAATCTTACTCAGGGGATCTCTCAGTTTGGGGGCGCCTGGGTGGCTCAGTTGGTTAAACATCTGCCTTTGGCTCAGGCCATGATCTCTCCTGGGATAGAGCTCTGAGCTCTGCAGGCAGTCTGTTTCTCCCTTTGCCTCTCCCCGCAACCCCCCAACTCATGTTTACTCTCTTTCTCTCTCTCAAATAAATAAATATAATCTTATTTGTGAGGCTGTAGTAACAAATAGGCCCAACATGGAATGTCCAAATAACAGAAGTTTTTCAATGATGTGGTAGGTCAAGGTGGCTCAAGGTGATTCAAGTCAGTGGGAACAGTTTGTGCCTCTGTCATTCAGGGTACCAGGCTGGTAATGACTTTGTCATGTCTGACACATGTCTTCTAAAGTTTGCAGAAATGGGGAAAGTATGGAAGAACTTGTGTGGGAGATTTTTAAGTTGGGCCTAGATACAACAAACATCACTTCTGCTCATATTCCATTCACAATAATTCAGTCATTTGGCTATACCAAACTGAAAGAGCAACTGGAAAATGAGCTGAGTGCTGGGAAAGAGAGGAAACATATTTTGGTAAATACTTAGCAGTGTCCACTATGGAGGAGAAGAAATAGCGTCTAGATCAATTGCCCCGTGAGAACTCGTAAAAAAATAGACCTTCTTTCTTTATAGTTGTTTTTTTTTTCATTTTTCCATTGTAAAACCTTCTGTAGTACTCATCCCACTGATTAAAGGATCAAGTAGCTGTGTTTGAATATGAGCCACATATTTTGCGTATTAAAGCATTAGGGCACATAGAAACCCTTGGCTTTCCCCTACCTCCCATGCCTGAGGTACATGCCTGCTACATTCCAAGCAGGTAATACTGAAGACACTGAACTCATAATCTCTGCCCTCTGGGAGTGTGTAATTGAGTTTGCAGAAGATAGAAGCTTATAATCATAAACACAATAAAATTGATATAACACTACACTGTTAGATACCCTTTCACTGTAAGACCAGGAAAAGCAAAACTCTATCACTAGGAAGTTTCTGATTCGTTGCCTTATGCACACAGCATGCATAAGTGTCTTAGAGATAAAGAGGAAATATTGTTGAAGGTTGATTACATTTTAATCAGAAAACCAATTTAATAATCCTATAACCAGTGATTTTCGATTTAAAAAATCTCATGCCTAGAAAGCTTGGTGTGTGCTGGCTTATTTTGTGTGTGTCTTCTAGGTCTCCCATTTTGCATATTGGATGTATAAAGCATTGGTGAAATTGTATTTCATTTTCCCTCTGTCTTCCTTCATAAAATAATGAAATCAAAGGTGAGAATTACTGTCATTAGAAAAAGGACTATGATGAGTGGAGGGAAATGTGATTCACTAACAACTATTTAATCAAAGCTTTTCCAAGACCCATCTATAGTTTTAAAAGGTTTTCTTCCAAGTTTTCTGTATTGACGTGCAGTACAAAACCTCGCATTAAACCACGAATTCACCAAATTCAATAAAAGGAAATGTAAAAAGATATTTTCTTCAAATGCCTCCAGCTGGCCATCTGCCCTAATCACATACAGTCCTCAAAATTGTTTTCTACTGACAATAATAGGATCTATAAAGAGTATTACTGTGGAGTGATTTGAGAGCGCGTGGTGCTTTGTGACCCTCACCTCCACTGAGCTGATCCTGCCTGGATGGGAATAGAGAGACGCGGGCAGAGGCTGTAGATCTCTGTACAGGCCAGCTCTGAACTGCTAAGGCATGTTGCTCAAATATCTTGAAGAGGCAAAGGACAGCTGATTAGCTGCTGACCTTCTGCCCTCAGAGGGCAACCTTACACAGCATAGATGGGGTTCAATTATTGCAATAATTCAGCAAAGTGGGAGTTATAAAAAAAAGGTTGGCTCAATCTTCACTGAGCCATCCCTGGGACCATGTGCAGCACCAGTGGGAGGCGAGATCAGGATCAGCCAGAGCTAGAGGAACGCAGAAGCCTGGAAATGGAGTTGGGGGACCCTCAATCAGTCACAAGACGGGTCTAGATCCTGACTTGCTAGGAAGATTGCTCTGGAGAAGGCCCAGCCCCTTGCACATTTCAGATTGATTGACTCTGAGCCATGGGTTAGTAAACACAAGAGGCAGCCTAGTGAGGTGGGGAGAACATAGACCCTGGATGGAAAAATCTAGGTTCATAACAGATCTGCCTCTCACCACTCACACTCCCAAGGAAGTGACTGACAAAGTCACTTCCGTGAGCCCCAGTTCCTACATCTGTGAAGGCAGAATTACGACATGTACCATTCAAGACTGCCTCATGGAGTGATTGCAATGTCTTTAAAAAGGGCTCTGAAGGGCAGCCCTGGTGGCTCAGTGGTTTAGCGCCGCCTTCAGCCCAGGGCGTGATCCTGGAGACCCGGGATCGAGTCCCACGTCGGGCTCCCTGCATGGAGCCTGCTTCTCCCTCTGCCTGTGTCTCTGCCTCTCTCTCTCTCTCTGTCATGAATAAATAAATAAAATCTTAAAAAAAAAGGGCTCTGAAAACAGCCAAGTATTATACATATTGTTGAGTGATATTAAAGAATACAAAAGAAATTCTATACAGAGATCCTAATATATCAGGGCGCTATTTCTTTAGTGAAGATTGCACATTTAGCAAGCAATTTGAGGAAAATCAGCAAGCAGACAAAAAGGGCAAAATTACCTGATAATGGCATGAATGCTTCTTATTTACTTAAGCACACATGCACATTACACACACACACTTTTCAATTGATCCTTACAACTGTGAGATAGAGCTGTGTTAGTTTCCACCCCCAACAGGGACACATGTATTGTGCCACGCCCTGTTCAACATGCTTTATGTGTTGTGAGGATCATGACATTCTTACAGATAAACAGTGAGGTTGATACTATATTCTTTTCATTTTAGAGACAGGGAAACTGAGGCACAGAGCATCTAAGAAACATGCCAAGTCAGACAGGTAGTCAGGGCTTCCAGACAAGTTAAGAATCCAAGGAAATGGCCTCCATGGTGCTACACTACTATTGCAGGCAGAAGCTGAAGTTCAAAGACCAAAAGGACCTTCCAAGATGACTCAGTAAGTAAATAAGCGAGGGATGATTCCATACTAAGACATGGGTCTGAGATCCCTGGGTGGCGCAGTGGGTTAGCGCCTGCCTTCAGCCCAGGACATGATCCTGGAGTCTCAGGATCGAGTCCCACTTTGGGCTCCTTGCATGGAGCTTGCTTCTCCTTCTGCCTGTGTCTCTGCCCTCTCTCTCTCTCTCTCTCTCTCTCTCTCTCTCTCTCTCCCTCCCTCTTTGTCTCTCATGAATAAATAAAAAAAATCTAGAAAAAAAAAAAAAAAGACATGGGTCTTTTGACTTTTGGTCCAAGATCAGAGACCACACGTTGCAATAAAGAAGCATAATCATTTAGCTCTATTTCTCCTCACTTACACATTTTTAAATAAAAAGAAATTGGCTAGAAGTGTTAAACATTTACAGTTATATACTTGGATAATTTAGGGCCAAAATTTGAAAATCATAAAAGACCTGCATTATATTAGAAAACTCCACTGACTAACATTTGTAGCCACTCCCTAATCTTCCACATGTCTCCCAACTATTGACTGTTCTTCCACCCTGGAATCTGTGTGTTGCAGGCATTCGCCTATATAAAAAATTTTGTCATAAGCCAAAATCCCTGTAGCTGTTTGTCATTTGTTGGCTCTCTTCCTGGCTATAGACTCTTCGCATCTTCTTGATCAAATTCCTAAACAAATGTAGGGGCTCAGCTCTGGTTTCACTCAGTTTTAAGAATACTGTGTTTCCTTCACAGAAGACTTCAGCTAATCCCAGAAAAGGCCTCCGTTCCACCATGGACTAGTTCTCTGAGTACTCAAGGCTGTTACATCATTTTATTTGCCAAAGACAGACAAAAGAGAATATGAAGGCCACCCAACCCTCAGGCACAGAAGATTAATGTCTGTGTCAGAGATCAATCTTTTGGTCACTCCTCCCATGAGTCCCCAAGTTGCTGTTTCTGCCTGACATGGGAAAGGTTCCCGCTTCACTACCAAGAAGTACCCGATTTGTGAGTTGGGAGGAAGTGTGTCCCAGAAAAAGCAAACAAGCTTTGTAATCAATCAGAAATAATAATACCCACTCACAGAGCTGCTGAGAGAAGCAAGATAAATGGTCTATGGGAAGGGTTCTTGACTGTTCTGGTCTAAATAAATAGTACTTAAATAAGGGGCTAGGATCGATTTGAATTTTGGCCCACTACTTCATGACTTTGAGACCTTGGGTAGGTCACTTAACTTTGCTGATCTTCAGTTTGTCAAAGAGTGCAGTTCAAAACAGTTAACAAACATCCACTGAGGGTTAGTGTTAATTCACCAAATACTCAGTAAGTACCTAACATAAGCAAGACTCATGTTTATTCCTGGGAATACAGAAGTGAATAAATTGGGCACCATCTCTGCTCCAATAGAGATTATTGTCTAGAGCTAGGCAATCTATAAAAAGGTGAGAGAAATGCCTGATGATAAGATGCCTTTCAGAATTCAGTGAAATAAGGTAAAAAAAGGGTAACCCAGGTGGCTCAGCGGTTTAGTGCCACCTTCAGCCCAGGGCCTGATCCTGGGGACCTGGGATTGAGTCCCACATGGGGCTCCCTGCATGGAGCCTCTTCTCCCTCTGCCTGTGTCTCTGCCTCTCTCTCTGTCTCTCTGTCTCTGTCTCTCTGTCTCTCTCTCTCTCTGTTTCTCTCATGAATAAATAAAATCTTTAAAAAAAATAAGGTAAAAAAAGCGTGTGTCATATAGTAGGTACTCAATATACATCATAGTCACTGTGTCAAATCTTTAGAAATTTACATATACAAAAATTGGATCAATTATAATAGCTTCAATAGGATCTCACTGAAAAGTTTAGCCTGTTCTCCTAAGAGAAGAACCTTCTTATTTAAGAGGATGAGGAACCTTTTTATAGAAAATGTGACATAAAAAAATATGAGTTAATCATATTCACATTTGTAAATATGAGGCACCTAATTTTTTCATCATTCTTTCCATTTTTATTTTGCATACATTCAATACTTTTGAAATTTGACAAGAGGCTTGGGCTTTCCAGAGGCAAGAAACTATAAAAGCTCAAAGCAATAATATCTTAGCAGCTAAAGCGGGCTGCAATGACTACACAATGGCATTTTAGAAATTGCCCTGCAGGCCTCACTCAGTAATGGCCTAGTTGGGCTAGATCCTCTCAACTAAAGGCCAGGCCTTGTCTAGCAAAAATGAAAAAGGAAATTGAGGCAATTTTTCAGGTAATTTAGGGGGAAAGCATTTTCATCTCAATTCTTGAGGTACAATGATTGGCACAAATCTCTGCCCTGGCAGTGGAGACCTGGCCATGTGCAGCCAGGGCTGAGTCAATCATGCGGGAAGTGAGGGCTGTGAGCTGAAGGAAGATAATCAGAAGGAAAGCACATTCTTATGTGGAGCACAAGATCTGGGTGGCTGCTCAATCCACCATACCAGTTTGTCTTCCAGATACAAGTGACCAAATCAACAGCTCAGTTTTGTTCTTAGAATTTTTAATTACATTAGTTCATATAGAATTTTTCTGGTAGTTATTCTCTTTAATTCAAATGCTAGCCTAGAGGGGTACCTGAGTGGCTCAGTCAACTAAGCATCTGACTTAGGCTCAGGTCATGATCCCAGGGTCTGGGATTGGCCCCCCATCCTCACCCCCACGTCAGGGCCCTGTGTTGGGCTCCCAACTCAGTGCAGAGTCTGCTTTTCCCTCTTCTTCTCCATCTGCGCCCTCCCCAACTCATGTTCTGTCTGTCTGTCAAATAAATAAATAAATAAATAAATAAATAAATAAATAAATAAATAAAATCTTTTAAAAACGTAAAAATAAATGCAGCCCGGGATTTATTTCTGTACTCAAAGGACAGCGAGCATGCAAAGTCAGGGAGGTAGGCAAATAGTTGCACAGCAACTATAACAAAAACTTGACAAAAAACAGCACCCTCCCCGGGCTTCCAACCAAAACTATATCAGATAATTTTGAAGGCACTGAGAACTTGTTTTCATTAGTCTTCCCTAACTGTGTTTATCTGGCACAAATTGAGAAACTGTACCAAATCATTAAAAAAATAGATAAATAATCCCCCCGCACGCCCCCTCCACACCCTTGGTAACTACTTCATCATAACGTCCAGCCTCCAGGAATAGTTTCGCCAAAATTGAGCTTTGGCAGGAAACGGACATTATGGTTCTAATGTCCACCACCATGGCTCTCCCTTTTCTGTTTTCCCTATAACACTCAGTTACTTCAGAAAAATCACAATGGATTATATGTTAACCAACAAGGGCCATATTGAATAGAGAAAAGCATGACTTTAAAGATAAAAAGGATTGATTCTAAGAGATGACTCCGTCACTTACTGTGTGATTTTTGGTGAATTACTCAACCTCTCTGAACTTGTTTCCTTATGTACTGATAGATATCAATGGGTATTAATTTATTAACTTAGGTAAAGCCTAATCAGAGGTCTTGTATAAAAACAAGTGTGTAGTAGGTGTACCTTCTGTCACATGTAATGCATATGTCTTTCCCTCTTTTCTCTTTTCTAGGGTTCAATGTATAAACCAGAACCCAATGTGTAGATTTAATATCCTGATACTGAAGGAGAATTTGGTACAAGGCAGCTCTAACTCAGACTTCACCCTAATTGAATTCAATTACTAAAGTTGATTTATCTTAGCAGGTGGTCTCTTGAGAGAAGTGAAATAGACCAAAGACTGTAGACTGAAGCTCTGGATGCTGCATTAGATATAGTTTTCCTCAGCTGCTATTCACTTACATTCTACTTCCAAATAGTCCAATATCAAAGCTGAAGTCTGAAATAGCTGCTAAACTTTTCGTTTCTCAATTTTAGAAGTTTAGTCAAGTAACTATTAAGCAGTAGGAATAATTTTGTGCAATGGGATGATATTTTGCTTATTTGTTTTGATATTATGTTCATTATAAATCAATTTATGCCTATGAAGAAATGAAAACTACACAAAAAAATTGAGAGGCAAAAATGAGACCTTTCTATACTCCAATGCCCTTCCCCTTTTCCCCAAACTTCAAACCACACACAGTGGATTTGAAAGCTGACTCCTGGATGGAGGAGGTGACATATTGAATTGAGTGGATTCTATTACTCTGGAAGACAATTTCAGCATTCACAACACTCAGGATTGTGACATTTGTTGGGAGATGGTTTTAATGGAAAGTCATCTCTGATCTTTATATTGACCACTCTGAAACTCTGGCCACTCTGAAAGCCACTCTGTAACTGCCATACAAACCCTTGCAAATATGCCCTTTATTTATGTTGAAGTCAAATTCAGTGCTGTGTAGAAAATACCAAAGTATTTTTATTAGTAAATATTAGTGGGCAAGATATTTCTAACCCCTACATTTCTCATGTTTTTTTTTTTGAGTTATCACAAAAAATAATAGCAGTGACTTTTTCAACCCACACGGTATTACTCAATTCACTGAAACAATAAAATCAAACAGGCTCCCAGTCCTTTATAGAGGCCCAGCAAATAACTGAGGTATTAAAAGAAACTGCTTCAATCCTGTATCTATTATATACACACAATGGATACAAAGAAATTCCTGCAATAGTCTTCCTATGGATTTTTCTGTTTTCATTTGGCCACCACAGCTGATTCCATCCTGTTCATGAAATATCTCCCTAAAGCTAAATTGTAAAGATGAAATGAAACTGTGGAAAGAGCCTCGGTGTCCATCGAAAGATGAATGGATAAAGAAGATGTGGTTTATGTATACAATGGAATATTACTCAGCCATTAGAAATGACAAATACCCACCATTTGCTTCGACGTGGATGGAACTGGAGGGTATTATGCTGAGTGAAATAAGTCAATCGGAGAAGGACAAACATTATATGGTCTCATTCATTTGGGGAATATAAATAATAGTGAAAGGGAATAGAGGGGAAGGGAGAAGAAATGAGTGGGAAATATCAGAAAGGGAGACAGAACATGAGAGACTCCTAAATCTGGGAAATGAACTAGGGGTGGTGGAAGGGGAGGAGGGCGGGGGGTGGGGGTGACTGGGTGGCGGGCATTTAGGGGGGCACTTGACGGGATGAGCACTGGGTGTTATTCTGTATGTTGGCAAATTGAACACCAATACAAAATAAATTTATTATTTAAAAAAAAAAAGTTTCTACTCAAAAATCATCATTGGTTTGGGTGCTCATTCATTTTATAAGTGATGGGGATCATTCAAAGCAAAGTTCAAATGTCTGTCATCTAAGGCTCTTCTGAGCCCAAGCCAATGTACGTTTCCAGATTCTTCTTCCCCTGATCACCTACATGCCATGGACTTGTAGGCACATATTTGATTGATTCCACAACATTCTCCCAGCATCTTTGCCTTCACATCTGGACTGCGATGACTTATTTTATATATTAGGAATGCTCTTTTTTCTGTGTCTGAAGTATTATATTTATCTGTATCAGAAATAAAAGTGTTTTTCAGAACAATAATAAAAACGAATGACTGTAGCCACTCCTGCTGTAAACAGTGGCATGGGAATAAAGAGGGGTTGTAGAGTAGCATTGGCAATGTCCATATTCAAAGACAGTCCTACCAAAGCATTTGAACTGGCCTAGATTAATACAAACAAAATAATCACTGCAATTTCAAGGCTCTATCCTGCTGAAATAGTCCTAGAAGAGAAGCCTCTGGTTTCATAAAGTACTTTATGATCTGTGTGAATCTGACGTCACTTGGGATTTGATTTAGAATAGGGATGACAGACAATGTTCCTATGTGCTAGCCTTGGAGCCTTTTGTTGTCTTCTGAAAGGCAGCCAAGGTACAGTAGAGAGAGAAGCTTCATAAGATAACCAGGGGCTGAAGAGAGATTCTCCATGAGAAAGGCCTGGTCATGGAATATAGATAAAAGACTTTTAATTACAGGGCTTTCTAGTACTTACTGTTATATTATTTCCAGTATTACATATAAATTCATCCATCTCCACTTTCTCAGCATTTTAGCAAAGTTTACCTACCCCTCCAGCCTTGTCTGTGGAACCTCAGAAGAGGACAGAATAGAAGGAAATGTGTGTCCAGCAGAACAAAATGTTATAGAAAAGACAGACACATCATCTGCAGTCAGATTCAGAGCCAGGGTAGCTGGGAGAAAATTAAGAAAATCCCTCTGCCTGTGTCTCTGCCTCTCTTTCTCTCTCTCTCCCCACCTCCATGTCTCTCATGAATAAATAAATAAACTCTTTAAAAAGAAAAAAGAACCCTTGAACCCTTGGTGTTAATGGAAATTATGCAGGGTGCCCCTGATATATGTAATGGGTATAAACCAGTTTGAGTTAAATCTTAAAGATACAGTAACTCCAGCAAGCTAAAAACACTTACGTAATATACAAGTAGGTGATATATGAGCAAAATATTCATTCCTGAAAATCCAAATGAAATGCCATATTACAAATAAAATAGTAAAACTTAAGAGAAGATGGAAGATTACAGGAGAAGATTATTGAAGGAATTGCATAGCTGGAACAAGAAGAGGGGTCGGTGGCAGACACATGGTCTTCAGCCATCCCTATCACTGTACCCTGAGGAGGCAATGGCATGCTGCCAATCATTTTCCTCACAACTCCTGCCCTTGGCTTCCTTCGAATGGCTTACATATGCCCCAGAAGTGGCAATCCTTATTTTAAAAGAGAAGGTTTGGGAAAAGGAAGGATTATAAAGCGTTGTAAAAAGCCTCATATTGTGGTTGCCCAAATGTATTTTCTCAGTGTCTGCTGTTTCAAGTAATGATTTAAAAGTCTTATCCACATTTGGTAAAAGAACTTTTGAACTGTCAGGCATTATAATAATGATATTCCATCCATGTTTCCCTTTATATAAAGAGGATATTAAATATGTATTAGACACGGGTGACTCAAATATCTTAGCTGTGATTAGTCTGTAAAGGATACAAGTCAATTTTTCTAATCAAAATGAAATTTTAGCATATCTTTGGAGTTCTTAAAACTTACAGTATTAAAAGTTTTCCTAAGTATTTCTCCATTAATTTGTGTGAGAATATACTTTAGATCAGAAATTTCATTTGACTATATGTGTATACATTTATAACTTAAAGTAGTATGATGGCAGAGAATAACAGAAACCTACAATGGAGTTAGAAGGGATTGTAGAGATTGCCTCATCCAAACCTTTTGTTTTACACATGAAGAAATAAAATCCAAGCCCAGAGGCAGAAGTTTTGATTTTACATTCTCATTCTATTATAAACATTTGGGTTTAACTAAAAGTAACAATCTATCAAACAGAACCTATACACTCAGAACCTACTCAGTACTTATACAGTGACGATCCTTGATGATTATGTTGGTGCTGGTGGAGGTGGTGGTTTCATTATTAGCCCAATTCTTCACTCCTCCTCATATTCACACCTTTTGCAGTGTGATTTTTAAGTTTCTTCCAGGAAAAGAGTAGAGTATGTTTCCCTGCCTCCTGGCTTTAAGTTTAGCTGGGTGACCAGCTTTGTATCATAAATTAAAATGAAAGTGACAATGTGTGAACCAGATCTAATCTTGGACCTTAAGAAGTCTAGGGTTTCTGCTTGCTCTCTTGGGTCACACTCATCACAATGAGAAGGACAATTCTTGTCTAAACCACTGGTCCAAGAAGAATGAGAAACACATTGAGCAAAGCCACCTCATCCTAGCCTACAGTTGCAGTCAGAAACAGAGCTGTTTCTGCAGTCAGAAACAGCCTCAGCCTGAAGCAGAAACATCCAGCCAGCCCAACCTGAATTAACCACCTCCTGCCAACCTACAAATACATGAGCAGTAACTAATGCCTGTTGTTTTAAGCAATTGAATTTTGGGGAGCTTTGTTGTGAGAAATAGCAAACCATACAATGATAAACCATTCTTTACCTCTAAATCCATTTTTTAAATTATTTTTAAAAATACTTTTATTTATTCATGAGAGACACAGAGAGAGACAGAGACACAGGCAGAGGGAGAAGCAGGCTCCCTGCAGGGAACCTGACGTGGGACTCGATCCCGTGTCTCCAGGATCAGGCCCTAGGCTGAAGGTGGCGCTAAACCGCTGAGCCACCTGGGCTGCCCTAAAAGTATTTTTAATAGGCTTTAAATGCCAAGTGGGTTATCTTTACATTGTTTGGCTTTTGGCAGGCATGAGGAGAAAGAAGGAATATCTGCTCTTTTTTTTCTTTGCTTGTACTTCTACCCTTTAAGGAGAATAGCCAAAATCCCCACTCTACCTAGAAGAGTACTAAAGGGAAGACATAGTCTCTCTGATGCCCACATTCCTCACAAAGGAAAAGGCAGTGGTGAATTTTGTTAGAAATTGAACTCCTTTTTTTGGTGGTCATGCTGATGGTGCCAAGAGCCAGAATTGATTCCACATTTCCTTTTTCATTCTCTTCACTCTGTCAAACATGAGCTTTCTCTTCTCTTGAGGCAACTATTCCACTTTATTCTCTGCTTCCAAATGGACGTTTAAGACAATATGGAGGTCATCACCCATCCAGTGTTTGGGAACTGGGGTTTTTAGTCTGTATTTCAGACCCACTAAAATCTCTGGGTATTAGTATTGAGAGTCAAAGCAGAGAGTAAGAAGCCTATTTTATTTTTTAAAAAATATTTTATTTATTTATTCATGAGAGACACAGAGGCAGAGATATAGGCAGAGGGAAATCAGGTTCCCCATGGAAACCCTGATGCGGGACTCTATCCCAGGACCCCGGGATCATGACCTGAACCAAAGGCAGGCACTCAACCACTGAACCACCCAGGTGCTCAAGAAGCCTACTTTAAACTTGACTCTAAGATATGGCATCTATTCCAACTTCCTATTCCATTCAGCAATTTCCTTTATGTATTTCCTCCATTGATTGATATCCAGAGGAAAAGAGGGGTTCCTTTTCCTTCCTTCTTTGTGGCTTTCTAAATTTAGCTTGTTCTTCAAAACCTAGTTGTAGAGCGGCCTGCGTGGCTCAGTGGTTTAGCGCTGTTTTCAGCCCAGGGTGTGGTCCTGGAGACCCAGGATCGAGTCCCATGTCGAATCCTTGCAGGGAGCCTGCTTCTCCCTCTGCCTGTGTCTCTGCCTCTCTCTCTGTGTCTTCCATGAATAAATAAATAAAATCTTTTAAAAAAATAACAACAACAACAAAAACCCTACTTTTAATCTTGGTCTGTGATCTCCAGAGTGAAAGGAATCTCCAACTACCTCCAACTTGCAATAAACTATCTGTACAGCTCATATGGCTTCTGTATAATTAGCTTTTTTTTTGAAATTTATTTACCTATTATCCCCTCTTTCAGCTTATTTGGTCTATATATTACCCTATTTCTGTTTACCTTCCTCAAGGTAAACAGGTAGATGTTCAATGAACAATGTACAAATGAATGATATATTCTTGTATATTCATGCCTTTTATCCCACCCAAGAGCAGACTATATAGTCAAACGTATAAGTGACACTTGACTTTGAGGATTTAACACTTTGACCAATAATATTGGTTTGTTGTTTTAACAAATATTAGAACTAAAATTGCTCACCTATTGCACAATGTCCTGTGTTTGCTGCCTTTCCTCCTGGCATGATTCTCTTCTATTTCCCACCTCAAATCCCCCTTCCTCACCTCCCAACATCACCGCACGCATAAGATATCCTCAGAATTAAAATAGTTCTCTGATTGCCCCTCACTTTCTCCATCTTTCCTAATCTACCTTGTCTTCAAGGCAATTTTCCTTAATTGTTGATTTATTTAATTTCTTTGAATCTATGCATTGACTTTCCATGTTCTATATACTTGATTTCTTCTACTATACCTTCTTTAAATAAAGAATAATTAGGCCTCTGATTTTTCTTTGTTTACAAAACAACTGAAAAGTTGCTAGTTCCTACAATTTTACAAACAGAGTTAATAGAAAAACATCCACTGTAGGTGGCAGGCTGATGAATGCAATGCTAGGTGAATACTGACTGGGTTGGATTGCCTAGGGTAAAATAAGCAGTGGTTCTTTTGAGAAGGAAAGAAAGAAAGAAAGATGAAAGAAGAAACAAAGAAAGAAAGAAAGGAGGAGGGAAGGGAGAGAAGGGAGAGAGGGGGGGAGAAAATTAGAACACTATACTTTAGCATTTGCCAAGTCAAGAGTCTCAAGAATCTGAAATGCCCTCTCCCTGACTCTGTCAAGAGGCTTATACTGATACAAGCACCAAAAAATAAAAATCTCTGTCAAATGTGGTATTCGATTTTGTAGACTAGCTTGTACTTGACCTGAAGTGGTCAGTGGAGCATGGCACTGTAAATGGAGGACAGAGAAAGCGACTGTTTATCCAAAATTTGAAGCAAAGGGCTGTGTTTGGAAAATACTGGATGGAAAAAATATATTGCCATGGCAACAAATTACTTTTATACTCACATAAAGCAAAAATAGATCTTTCCCTCTTCCTCTCTGAGAAGCACATATTTTAAAGTATATGGAAGATTAAAGGTGATATGCAGAAACAGCTGCATGAATATATTTTCATTTTTCTTCATTTGGTTTATACTAATGTCAGTATAAATCTGAAAGGCAGAAATAATTTTGAACTGGAAGTATCTCAGTTCTAGAGAGCAGGAGCAGCTTAGGAGAGAAATGTATAATTCAGTCAAAAACTCTATTTTGACTGTAATATAATGATGGCAGAATTGAACTTATCAAAACAAAATGTTCCTGGCATCAGTCACCAAGGAAAATAACATTTCTTCATGTATTTTTTTTCTTTTCTCTTTGAAAAACCCAAAATATTTTACACCTCCCATTGGCTAACAAAGAAGAATTCTTCAGTTTAACTTACATGAAAGGTAAATGATATTTTCAAGAGTCCTTAGATCTTTCTTTAAAGTTCTAAGATATGCTGCTCTATGTGGTAAAGGCTGTGGAACACTAGTGTGGAAACTGTGGAGAAATGAGGAGGAAACAATCCAGTTTGTCCATCACAGTTCCTGGGAGCTGAATCCTAAGAAGTACTCACACCCCTACCACTCACTTCCCAGGTCAGAGCTCTCCACTAGCTTCCTGGGGAAGAAAACCCTGACCTTCCCAAGAGAGTAGGTACTGAAAGTTGAGTATCAAAAGGTAGATATTTTGGCCTGATAAAATTTTTGTCACCTGTTTTATTTCCCTTGGAAGATTATTTTCAATACTTATCAATAATCCTTATTTCCTTAGTGAAATCTAAAGAAGATCCTTTGTAAAGATCGTTCCCAAAGCCTGAGCAACTATTTGATGGGTCATATGAAATTGCCACTTTATATAGATCAAAAGTGACCAAATATTAACAGTTTCATAGGGTTTATTTAACCTGGTAGATACTCTATGTGTTCACAGGACTTCCCTCTAAAGCATTAAAGCTATTGATAATTCTCTTCAAGTTCATCACAACCTTGGGACGCCTGGGTGGCTCAGTGGCTCAGGGTATGATCCGGTGTCCTGGGATCAAGTCCCATATCGGGCTCCCTGCGAAGAGCCTGCTTCTCCGTCTGCCTGTGTCTCTGCCTCTCTCTGTGTCTCTCATGAATAAATAAATAAAATCTTAAAAAAAAAAAAGTTCATCACAACCTTTATTTTCTTTCATAGATACAAGGTGAAAGGCTTTTGCTTTCAGTAATGGGTTGTAATTTCTACACAGTCATCTCAATATGCCCAAACCTGAACTCATCACCACCACCCACAACCTAGCTAGGCTACTACTCCAGTTTAGCAATTGGCTCTCCCATATACTTAAACAAAAATTTGGGAGAAATCCTCAATATCTCTTGTTTTCTGTTCTAAGTTCTTATAGTCACAGAGTTTCATCAATTGCAACCCTTTGTCCTCATCCTCAATCTCCGTGATACTGATCCCTGCTGTAGCTCAGGATCTTATTACACCTAGTCACATGAAGAGTCTCCCCATTTGCATCTCCTCATTCAAGTTCAAGTCCCACTACTGCCAGAGTAGTTCTTGCACTGTTACAGATCTAAAATAGCCCTCTCCTTAAAACAAAACAAAACAAAACAAAACAAAACAAACAAACAAACAAAAAAAAACACCTTAGAGTTCCTTGGACTACTATGTACTTTTAAATTTGTTTTCATCTGCTTGTTCTGGCTACTCTTCCTGGAATACCCCACTTCATTACACCTGGTGCATCTTGGAAATCTCTCATCATCATTTAGGGCCAAACTTCAGGGGCAGGGGAAAACTCCTTGATCCATTGTCTCTAGTAACCCAACAGCCAGGATAAAGGACCTTTCTCTTCTGCCTGAGTCTTTTGTATATACCAAGTTATAATACTTACCACATCGTAGGGAGTATGACTGTTCCTGTATATAACCCCACCCTGGCCCACAGATTGTGAGTTTCTTTAGTATACATAGTTTTATTCAATTTTATTTTTCAAAAAAGTCTAGCCTAAGTCTTCACTATTACTCACTGATTGTTGAAAAAGAGTATTATCAAATGAACGACTGCATATACTTTCAAACACTCTAACCACTTGGAAATAAGGATTTACTTTGAGTTCAATCATGATCCAGAGGTGTATAATTTCTTTCATTTTTTACTTTCAGCGACACAAGTTATATCTTTTAATGTTGGCTTACTATACATAGACTAGACTTTACCATCAAACACCTGTTTGTTTTGTTTTGTTCTCTATTTTCTTATTTTCAACTGTGAGCAAGAATTTCTTGAAGCCATGAATAACAAACTATCTCTGAAGATCTAATATATCTTACATCTATTTTCATATTACCACCATAATTTTACCATTAATTCAGTTTTCCTGAGGTAGAGTAGAAGATACTATTTATTTGATGCTCCACTCCACATCCTACTGACCTTTCTCTGATTTTACTGGTGCTGGTCTGGACAGTATATCATATATTGACAAATGCCCAGTCAGGTGCCTATACCTTTCTGTTTCTCTGCTGATGGCTTTTGCAGCTCTATAAGAATTTTCCCACCAGGGTGCCTGGTGGCTCAGTTGGTTAAGCATCTGCCTTTGGCTCAAGTCATGATGCCAGGACTCTGGAATCGAGCCCCGTGTTGGGCTCCCTTGCAGTGGGGAGCCTGTTTCTCCCTCTGCTGCTCCTCTACTTGGGCTCCCTCTCTGTCAAATGAATAAATAAAACCTTAAAAAAATTGGGGCAGCCAAGGAGTGCTATACATTTAATTCCCCGGCTGGCAACTTTCAAACAATGATAGTCAGGAATGGGTAAATAAGTACCCCAATTTCCCAGTCCCTCAGATAGACAATTCTGAGGTGTGTTCTACCCACTTTCTCAGGTTTCCCTAATGGGATTGAGCTGCAATAACCCACAGCAGTGCCCTACTACGTGATACAATTTTAGTGATTTTCTCCTTTCTCAATTTATCTTTCCTTTCTCGGTTTTTCTTTCTTTTCTTTCTTTTTTTTTTTTAAGATTTTATTTATTTATTCATGAGAGCCACAGAGAGAAGCAGAGACATAGGTAGAGGGAAAAGCAGGTGCCCTGCGGAGAGCCTGATGCAGGACTCCATCTCAGGACCCCGGGATCATGACCTGAACCAAAGGCAGATGCTCAACCACTGAGCCACCCAAGTGCCTCTTCCTTCTCAACCTTTTTATTCCCTTTCCTGCTCTTCCTTTCACGACCTCCCAAATATATGACCTACATCCAGGTCTTTATCTTAGAGTTGCTTTCGGGGAAACTAAAATTAAGATGGGAAACGTTTGGGGAACATAGTGCCCTGGTAGTTCAGAACATCAATAAAAGCATGAAGAACAATAATGAAGTCATGAAATTTTAGAACAAATAGGGCCATAAAGATCATGTTGCCTTATTCACTCTCTCTCCCTCTTTTTTCCTTCCAAGCCTCCTGGCTATCCTGGTTTATGTCTGTACAGTCCTTTGTTCCCTTGCAATTTGGCTTAAGTGAAATGGTGTTGAATTTTTCCAGAGTAACTCTACATACAGGCAAAAGAAAAATGCAAACCAAACATAAGACATAATAGAAGCATAAAACTTGGCAGAGTAACTATATTAGTTTGCTAGGGCTGCTGTAATGGAGTACCACAAACTAAGTTGCTTAAACAACAGAAATTTATTGTTTCATAGTTCTGGAGGCTAGAGACCAAGATCAAGGTGTTGGCAGAGTTGGTTCCTTTTAAGGGCTGTATGGAAGGATCTGCTCCAAGCCTCTCTCTCTGGTCTGCATATATTTGTCTTCTACCTATATCTCTTCACATTGTCTTCCCTTTATGTGTTTCTACCTCTGTGTCCAAATTTCCCCTTTTGTAAGGACACCAGTCATACTGGATTAGTGCCCACCTAATGACCACATTTGAACTTCGTTACTCTGCAATGACTCTATCTCCGAAGAAGATCACTTTATAAGGTACTGGAGTTAGGACTTCAACATATCTTTTTTGCAGGACTACAATCAACCATAACAGTTCATAAAACAGATTCTTTGTGAAACCGTGTAATGTTGTCTTTTTTTTTTTTGAATCAAATTATAGAACACACAGAGCCATGTTCCTTTCTTCTCTTAGGCCAATCTACTTTCCTAAGGGGCTAATCTCTCATCTGAGATAAAGTTCAGGACTTTGTTGCTGCTGTTAGATATATGAGGATTATAAATTTTAGTCTTTTGCAGATCATTAAATAGTCGAGAAAATGTCAAATTTGTCTGCCTTGAACATTATTTTCCATGTCAGTAAAATATTAATTAATTAATATTAATTAATGCATACTATTAAATATAATATCCTTTGATATTTTTATTTTTTTATCTTTTTAAATGTTTATTTATTTATGATAGTCACAGAGAGAGAAAGAGAGAGAGGCAGAGACACAGGCAGAGGGAGAAGCAGGCTCCATGCACCAGAAGCCCGATGTGGGATTCGATCCCGGGTGTCCAGGATCGCGCCCTGGGCCAAAGGCAGGCGCCAAACCGCTGCGCCACCCAGGGATCCCATCCTTTGATATTTTTAAATACCATTACACTAGATTGTATACCTGTAGACACCTTTAGATATAGTTTGTGCACATGTATAAATAGCTTTTTTTCTGAAATACTCAGAATTAAAATTATCAGGTTTTAAGTAGATACCCCTCAGAAGGCAATTCCCAGAGTTCTTTTCCAAAAGGTCTATACCAGTTTGTTTTGCTAAGAGCAGTGCATGAGTGTGTAGTTTTCCTACATCGTCACTAATGCTACATGTTACCAGCTTTCTTTTTAACTTTTGGAGAGCTGATGAAAAATAAATATTTTACTTCTATTTTAATTTGCATTCCTGTAATTAAAGGGGAAGCAGGATGGGCCTATTTAATTCATTTATTGTTCATTTCTGTCTTTTCTAGGCTGCCTGATTATAACTTTTGCTTGTTTCATAATGAGTTTTGGACATTTTCTTATTTATGTTTAAGAGCTTCTTAGATATATGTTTGCAATTTTTTTAGAGTCTTTCATATTTTTTCATTGAGCTATTTGTAATTTTTATGTATAGCATGAACTAGGATCAAATGTATTTCTATTCACTGAATAACTCATAAAGGAGAAAATTATAATATTGTCTCAAAAGATACAGAAACAAACATGAAAACATTGAATACTCATTTATGATAAAAGAAACTCAGAAAATAAAGTATAGGAAAGATTCTCAATCGCATAAAACATGTCTAAAAAATCCTATAACTAACATTGTACATAATGGTGAAATATTTGACACGTTTACTCTAAAATCAAGAACAAGACAAGGATCCCATTTTTCCCATTTTCATTTAATATTGCCTTGGAGGTCCATGCTAATGAAGAAAGAAAGAAAAAAAAATATATATATATATATATAATTTAGGATTTTCTTAAAAACATTTTCTTTTCTCTAGCTCACTTTATTGTGAAAATACAGTATATAATACTTATAACATACAAAATATGTGTTAATCGACTAGATTATCAGCTTCTGTAGACCATTTCAGCTATCTCCAGTTAGCTTGCTATCTCCTACTTCTACCTTTGACTCCCCCTTTATTAGAACACAGAAGTCTAGCTTTGTTGATACAGGTCTCATGTCCCTCCCGATCTCCATCCCTTCTCTACCATTATCTTCTGCTCCTTCTCACATTTTAAATTCTCTCTAGCCCCAATGGCTTTCTAGCAAGAAACAGTCTTCAAACACTTCAAGTATACTCCTACCTCAAGACTTTTATTTACCTTTGCATATAGCACCCTTTCTCTAGACTTCCTTAATTTCCTTCAAGTTCTTATTCAAAAATAACCTCTTTTGACAAATTAGTTGGGAAAAGAAATTAGTGTGGAACTTAAAGGAAGTAATAAGAAAAGAGATATCTACTCAAAACCTTCAGCCAACATTATATGTCACATTGAAACATTACATTCTTTCCATTTCAGATTTGGTTTAAGACAGAGGTGTCTGCTAAATGACTTTAATTCAGTAATTTACTCAAAGTCCTAATAAAGGCAATAAGACAAGAAAAGATATACAACTTATAAAGATTGAAAGGGAAGAAATCAAACTTTCATAACCAATCACATTTTTATGCATGTAGAAAATCTCCTCAAAATCTACAGATAAACCATTAGAATTAAAAAGTGAATTTACCAAGGTCACTGTATACATATCAGTACACACAATTATTTGTATTCCTATAAGTCATCAGAAATAAATTTGAATCTTAATAAAATAGGAAAAATTAATACAAGAATAAATTTAAGGGCAGCCCGAGTGGCTCAGCAGTTTAGCGCCTGCTTTTGGCCCAGGGTGTGATCATGGAGACCTGGGATCAAGACCCACGTCAGGCTCCCTGCATGGAGCCTGCTTGCATCTCCCTCTGCCTATGTCTCTGCCTCTGTCTCTCTCTCTCTGTGTCTCTCATGAATAAATAAATAAAATCTTTAAAAAAGAATAAATTTAATGACTACAATATCTCTACGCAGAAAATTATAAAATATTATTAAGTTATGTCAAATAATTCCTAAGTGGTGTATATACTATTCTCATGGATTGAAAGATTCAATATTGTAGAGATGCTCCCAAAGAAACTTACAGAATTATTATAATACTAATAATCTCAGTAGTGATTTAGTGTGGAAATTATAAGGTTATCCTAAAATTTATATGTAAACATAAAGAATAGCCAGATAATCATGAAGAAGATCAATGTTGGAGCACTTCCATTACCAAATATCAAGGGTTACTATAAAGTCATGGTTATTAAGAGAGCATAGTAATCATGTAAGTATAAACAAATGGAACAATAAGCAGGAAAAGGGTATTCAGAAATAGACTCCCATGTATAGACATTTGATTTATTCCAAGGATGTTTCTGAAAAACTGTAGGAAAAAAATAGTTTTTTCAATAAATGGTACAGGGTCAGTTAGATATTCATATAGAAACACACACAGAGACAGACACCCCTGCTTTACACAATTTCCAAAAATCAATTTTGTAGAATATAGGCTAATTGCAAAAGATTAAACAATAATATTTTTGTAACACTACCTAAGAGAATATTTTCATGACCATGGATTATGTGAATATTTCTTAAGCAGACAAAAAGCAGAAATCATTAAGGCAAAATTGTCTTTGTATAAGTCACTAAAATAAGGATGAATTCTGTTCACCAAAAGACACTGTCAAGAACTGAAGAAACACTCAAGTCCACATCATATAAAGAACTTCTACTAATCAATAGAAAAATGGGCAAAAAACAGGCATTTCACAAAAGATCTCCAATAGACTGATAATTAAAAACTTGCTCAACCTCCTCAGTCATCAGAGAAGCAAATTGAAACCACAATGAATTATATCTATGCAACCATCAATATGACTAAGATGAAAAAAAAAATACCAAATGTTGATGAGAAAGCAACTTGAACTCTCATGGACTGCTGGTGGGAATATAATCTAGCACCACCATTTTGGAAACTGTTTGGTGTGCTAAAACTGAACATAAACATAGTCTACAACCCGGCAATTCTGACCCTAGGTATTTATCCAACAGTACTACATAGATATAAACACAGAATTTTGCATACAAGGAGACTCATTGCAGTGCTATTCATAGTAATCAATTACTGGAAACAACACAAATGTCCATTAACAGTAAAGTGGGCAAATAAAGTATGGCATAGTCATAAGAAAACACTGTATAGCAATGGAAATGAACAAACTTGCTACATCAAACAACATAAGTACACTTCAGAGACATAATGTTAAGGAAAAGAAACCAGATACAAGAGAGAGTAGATTGTACAATCCAGTTATATTTCTCAAATACAGGGAAGGCACATTAATGGTATAGAAATCAGGATGATGGTTATCTTTGAGAAAAGACATAGTGACTAGAAGTGGGCATGATGGAGCTGTGAAATGTAATATTTCTTGATCTAAGATATTGGTAATGTCCCATTTCTTGATCTTCATTTGAAGATATTTTCATTTCATGAAAATTTATGGAGCCATACATTTATGATTCATGTGATTCTCTATAAAAGTTATATTTACAAAAAAATGTTTATTTTCTAAAAATAGACTTATACATGAGACTTTTCCTAGAAATCCCATCTCAAATTATACCCTCTAGCCACACTCCATTCTCTGATTGCTGCTTTATTTTTTCCTTGAAAATCTCTGTAGAACATAGCCTTCAGAGTTATTCCACCTGGGAGCTGAGATTGCTAGGATATTTTACAAGTAAATTTCTGTCAGTTGTTGAAGTCTGCTCTTGGAAGTGTCTGACATTCCACATCTCCAGGCAGAGGCTCTAGGGGTAAACCCTGAGACCAAGAGTTTCAGAGGCTTACAGAGGGGTATTGGGACATCTGCACCAAGTGGAGTTGGGCTGCTGGGATATGGGCTGGCCATATGAGGCATTTTACTTGTTTCATCTTACTTTCTGAACCCTATTCACTGCAACTGGAATATATGTTCCTAAAGGACAGGAATTTAGGTTTTTGATGTCTGTTTTTGTCTGACACATGGAATATATTCAGTAATATTTCTTGAATAAATGAATGAAGAACAACCAAGACTGTAATTTCAGTCTATTTTATGGTCATTTAAATTATCTTTCAATATACATAACTAAAAAAATAATAAGGGCTAACTTTTATTTTCTGATTTCATTGACAGCAATGTCCTATGTGGCAAATATGAAAGTTTTTCTGTAAGCTACATAATTCACCATCTTTTCTCTTTTGTTGATGTGATTTGCTTCTTTGCTAGAGGTGGAAAATGAGATGTCTGAAACAAAGCATTCTCTAAAGAAGCAAAGTATCTCTCTCTCTCTCTCTCTCTCTATATATATATATATATATATAACAGCTACAACTTAGCATCATTTACTCTTGTGGCTGTTTATAAGTAATTTGATTTGTATCTTTACATGGATTTTTTTCCACTCAAAAGACTATGGTGTTCTGGGCAACCTTTTATGTTTAACAATAACATTAAGAATCATAACAAATATGATACTTTTATTACTATGCAAAGCATTTTATTTTAAGTGCTCTTAGACATGTGTTCTTACAGTCTTTAAATAATTTGTTTGTCAATAAATTATTAAAAATTATGAATACTGACCTATATTCAACCCTAATATCTTAAATAATTTAACTACTTCTAAGTGCCACTTTCAACTCTTGAAACTTTGTTTACTCAAGTCATTCCGTCTTATAATCTCCTTCTCTGGAGGACATCTCCTTGTCATTCAGAAGCAGACATATTCTGTTGGAAAGACCACAAGTGATCTTTTTAATAAATAAAGATCATTAAAATTGAAGGCTTCTGACTTTTAAAAAAAATCATCTTCTTTTTCACCCAGATAGTGACCTCTTTCTATCTTTCATTTCTCCCAGATAGCTGATGCTTTTTGGCCTCTTCTGAGCCTGGACTTTTTATCTTTTTGTAGCTTTCATATACCAGATAAAATTGCCCTTTTCTTTTGCCTCTATTCTAAAATCTGGTTAAAATTCGGGGGATTGGCTAAGAAATTGTATCAATGACGATCCATAATATCAACCCCTCCATTGGTTACAGCATTAACTCATTTATTTTTCCTTTCATTATTACTGGTTTGCTGACTGAATAAAAACTCTTAAGTAGCAAAAGATTCCCTATAGAAAAAAAATCAGGATTTGTTGAAATAGGAAGTAGAAGTGATATGTTACATGGCATGATATGGTTTTTAAAGGAATAAGGGACCCATTAGTGTCATGCAAAGGTTTTTAAATACTGACTACATATCAGGCACTGAACTAAATGTTGGGAATACAAAATTAAATAAGACATGTTCCTGCCCTCAAAGAACTTACAGTCTAATGAAGGTTGAAATAAGCACGTGGGCAATTATTTCAGTAAAATATGAGAGCAGTATGCAAAAGGTTCTGTGGTCTCAGCAAGGGATAGAGAAATTGGATCAAGATGATTAGGAAAGAATAGATGAGGAAGAAGGGAAGAGCAGAGAGAGAGATCTCAGAGAGAGTGAGCATGTTTCAAAAGCCCGGAAGGTTGGTGAAGTCTTGGAATGCTGCTACATGTAAGAAAGAGATAATTTTATGTTCTAAGATAGGAGTATGGCTCTATTCTAAAATATCCTATTGAAGGATGTTAAGCATAAATTATTTATATTTTAGAAAATCTCTTTGTTATATTATAAAGATGGATTGAAGGGGGGGGGCAGACTGAAAACAGAAAGACTAGTTGAAAGATCCAGGTGAGAGAATAGTACAAGAGCTTATTCCTTGGCTCAGTGAGCTAAATAATTGACTTAACCAATTCTAAAATACTCCTAGATTTCTGGTTTGGGAAGCTGGGTTGAGGATAGTTACACTTGCTAAGGTGGGAAATATAATCATAGGTTGGGAACTGCGGATGGGGAAGACGTGTTCGGTTTTATTTATTTATTTTTAATTTTATTTATTCGTTCATGAGAGACACACAGAAAGAGGCAGAGACACAGGCAGAGGGAGAAGCAGGCTCCACACAGGGAGCCCAACGTGGGACTCGATACTGGGTCTCCAGGATCACGCCCTGGGCTGAGCCACCCGGGCTGCCTGACATGTTCAGTTTTAGACATGATGAACCTGGAGTACCTGTAAGACAACTAAACGGAAGACTTCTGTAGACACTTGAATATAAGACAAAAGTTTGTTAGAGAAATCTGACTAAAATATAGGCTTCTGGAGTGTCAACATACTATGCAGTAGTTGATGCCACTGATGTTGATTATGTCACCCAGAAGCGTGAGAAAAGTAGAAGAGTAGAAAATCAGGTAGGCCCCCAGGAGTTTCTATTGTTAAGGTTTGAGCCAGAGAAAGAGGAGCTTTTAGAGGAAACTGAAAAGGAGCAACCACAGGTGTGAGAGAAATCTAAGAGTTATATCATGGAGACAGAGAGGGAAAGAGTAATTCTCAGTTATTGCACAGGTCTACAATTATATCTGACTTTCAAACAAAATTTTGACCAGAAGACTGGGAGACTCAACAGCATTCCAGACTGCTGAAAAGAGTAAAGCGTGGTGGTAAAGAGAACCAATGGATGAAAAAGTAGGAAATGGAAAAACAGAAACAGCATGTTAAATAAGGATACTATGAAAGCAACACAGTTGTTTATACTAGATCATTTGGTAAATGGGATAAAAGCCTAAAATGTTTTTCATCTTTGAACTCTGAGGGCTTTCAGGGGTTTTTTGGCCCCTCCCTTCATCTTGTAGGCAGGTCAGGTATTGTCATATCTATTTATAGATGTGCTAACTGAAGCTCACAGAATGATTTGTCTGATACTCACTTAAGTATGAGAAAAGACTCCCACTAAAATATCACAACTGTACTTTTTCTCATCCTTTTACTTCTATCAGAAAAGAAAATACTGTTTACTAGTAATGAGTTTGCAAGTCTATGCTATCTTGCTTATGAAATTTCACCTCTTTCTTTTTTGATGCAAATGTTTATTCAGTGCTTCAGAGAATTGTGAATAAAAATAGTCATATGTGAGAAGGGTCATAAATGAATTGCCAGGTGTATCAATTCTCGACTATATTAGAGTTTTGTTGCATTAAAGTAGCTTTCAAGGCTTAAAAAAAATCTCGAATGTCTCTGAAAATTAACTAGTAAGTGTGATCCAATATAAAAAACCGTGGTCCTCATGTATTAAACAGTGGTATTTCATTAATAAAATTTTACTTTATAATATATTTGATTTACAAAATATCTTTTTGCTTTATATTTTTAGAGGTCACTTAATTAAGTTGTTTCAATAGACACAAAACAATGTAAACATTGTATTGTTAACATCTTACATTAGGATGGTGTATACCCCACAATTAATGAACCAATATTAAGGCATTATTATTAAAGTCCATTGTTTATTCAGATTGTGTCAGTTTTTCTCTCGTGCTCTTTCCCTATCCCAAGAGTCCATCTGGAATGCTACATTACATTTAGTCACCATATCTCCGCAGGCACCTCTTGCTTGTGACAATTTCTGACTTTTCTTGTTTTGGATTGACCTTGACAGGTTTGAAGAGTATTTTGCAGAATTTCACTTAATTGGGATTTTTTCTGATGTTTTCTCATGATTACTCTGGGGTTATGGGTTTTTAGAAGGTATATTAAGAAGTAAAGTGCCATTCTCATCACTTCTTACAATCAATATGACTTATCATCATTGACATTGACCTTGCCCACTTGGCCAGTGTAGTGTTTATCAGGTTTTTCCACTGTAAAGCTACTCTTTTTCCTCTCCTTTCCACACTGTCCTCTTTGGAAGGAAGTCAACTGGGCAGCCCGTACTTAGGGACTGAGGAGTCATGTTCCATTTCCTTAAGAGCAGAATATACTTCTCCTCCATTTATTTTATTCAATTTTTATTGGTTAGTATGACTCCATGGTATTTATATGTTGTGTTATAATCCAATACTTCTTAATTTTGCGTCTCAAAATGCTTCAGAATTAGATACTGGGAGCTCTTTCAGTTGGTTCCTGCATTTTTTGACATATGTTTGACATTTTTAGGGGACATTTGATATTATTTTGGACTATAAGATAGTCCAAAGCTCATCTTGTATATTTCCTACCCTAATCCTATAATCAGCCACTTCTGTGAAAATTCCCTGGTCCTTTTTATTGGAGAATGGTATTAGAGACCAAAATCTGGGTGCTAAGTGGGTTCATTGCTCTGAGGTTATCATTGCATCTAGGCCCTCACTGTAGACAGAGCAAAAAAATATATTTCTTTATTCTATATGTAGATACACATATCTAGAAATGTGTCTACATGTAACCATCTGTATCTACATTAAGCTAAGTATGCATTCATACTGATGTCTCCGACTCTATTACCACATGGGCCATTCCAGTCTCTTCCCATAATCCTCCCCCATTATAATAGTAAGAAATGTGATGCCTTCCATTTGTCATCCATTTAGTTAATTGTCCAAATCTCCTTTACACGTATAGGAGATTCAGAACTGTTAATCCATATACTTGCAGGCAGCAACTTTATCAACCAGATTACATAGCTTATATGTCATTCTTTAGCCTTAGTCTTAGAGATTCTGCCCATTTCCAAAGGTATTTAGGTCAGCACCTTTTCCTCCATACTCCTCAGTGAGCTTTTTTCATACATTTGTGATACAGTTAGACAACTGTGATACAGTTATCCCATCTTGGGATAACCAGATATTCTAAAAGACTTTTTAAAATCTGCATACATTTTCACTTTTTTGCTATAAAGTTCTTTGGGTCTACGGGATCACATGGGATAGTTTCACCACCCTAAAAAACAAAAAATCCTCTGTGCTTCACGTATTCAATTCCCTCTCCTATCCTCATGGAACTCTTGGCAACCACCAATCTGATTACATCTCAATTCTTTGGCCTTTTCCAGATGGTCATGTAATTGGAATCACACATGAAGCCTTTTGGACTAGCTTCTTTCACTGACCAATAATTCATTTAAGATTGCCCATGGCTTGGAAGCTTTTTCTTTTTTTTGCTGTTAGATAGTTTCTGTTGCATGGATATATTATGGTTTGTTTATTCAATCACCTTTGAAGGACATCTCACTTACTATCAGTTTGCAGTGATTATGAATACTACATGGTTGTCACTATAGCCATTCATATGCAGGTTTTTAAGTTTCTAAATCAGTTTAATATATACCTAGAAGTGTGATTGCTGGATCATATGGAAGCTAATGTTTAGCTTTGTTAGAAACTGTCAAACTGTGTTCAAAAGTGGCTGTACCATTTTGCATTCCTACCAGCAATGAATGAGACTTCCTCTTATTTCAAATCATTGCCAGCAATTAGTACTGCCAGATTTTTTAGATCTTAGCCATTCTAATAGGCAGACAGTGATATCTCATTGTTGTTTTAAATTGCAATATCCCAATAACAAATGAATTTGACCATTTTTTCTTATGTTTATTTGGCATCTGTATATTTTCTTTGGTGCAGTACCCAGATCTTTTGCCCATTTTTTAATTGGCCTGTGCCCTTTTAGCTTTAAAATCCATCTTCGTACTTCAAGCATTTGGTATAGTTTTCCATCAGATAACACTGTATAACCTTTTTCATTTCTTAAAATGTAGGGAATTGTTCTCAAGTTTATTTGAGTTGGTCATTACTCTCATGCAAGCTTAGCAAAATCTGTCAGCGAAGAATGTTTTATTTGAAGGCAAAAATAATGGTTCAGAGCCTATCAATTTATCCTGGAGAAGGGGTAGAGATCAGTGAAGGGAATAAAGTTGTTTTGGGCAGCAAGGGAGCAGTAGTCTGGGCCCCAAACACCCAAAGATGTGACTCATGAGGAGTGAGCCACTAATGAGACCTGGGGCAATGTCCACACACAATCAAAATCAAGCTGGAGAAGAGCAAGTGGGAAATACTGTTCTTTCCTATACAACAACTTGCTTTAAGTAAAGTAAGTAAAAAAGGAAAACAAGCACTTGTGTACTCACTTATTTTCTAGGCACTTCCATAATGGTTTCTCCTGAATCAAGAGTCTGGAGCTGACTTTACTGCCAGGGTGACTTCTCCAGCCAAGGTGCAACCTAACCAGACCTTCAGCAAAGATCATTTTTTTCTCCTGAAGATGACTTCATCCTCTGCCCTCTTACTAGTCAGGGCGTGTGGGACCCACTGCTGTTAGCAATCCCATATCTCTGCCCTCAGATCACACAATGTGTGGGGCAGAACTAAATAAAGATCTCAAATTTTAGGATTATTATGCCACACAGGCACCAGAAGTGCCTTTATGAGTCTTCCACTGAGACATAGCCTGAAAACAAGAGAGTCAGCAAGTGGCTTTTAAAACTACTGGGTGGTATTCCCTAGATGATGCACAGCTTTCACCTCGCCTTTTGGGATCTCCCAATGAACTATCTAAATGCCTTTACCTACCTCACTGCTTCTGGGTATGCTAGGCCTCCTCAGCTTTAGTTAGAAAAGTGGAGAAGACTAGGCAATAACCAGTGACTTTAACAAAGGCAGACCCAACATTATCCCTGTGGACACACTGTATTGCTTTTATATGCTGACCTTAATTCATGTACTGCTCCCCGGGCCAAGAATGCCCTCTCTAGTGGACAACTGAAATGCTGCACATTCTGGAAGAATCTAACCAATCTCTCCTCCCTTAAGATGTCTGTCTTGATTCCCAGTCGCATAAGAGATCTTCAGTTTTCTAAACTTTCATATCACTTGCAGTTTAACCATTACTATACCCTGTGACATGTATATGGCACTCACACACACACACACACACACACACACACACACACACATTCTGCAATATTTCTTGTGTATTATCTTTGCTCTTTTATGAGACAGTAAGAAACTCATGGCCCTCTCAGGTCAAAAGGAAATAAGCTATGCTCTTCTCTGTATAATCTTTCAAGGTTGAGATAAACTCACAATAGTTGCTAAATGAATAAAGTTAAATGAATTGATTCCTGTGTCCAGTATGGAAATGATCATTGACTTTCTTGTGCCATTCAGTATGTAGGTCCCATAAAACCTCTTCAACAATTTTCTATTTCATATTTTTAATATACATTTATCAAGTGCCTAATACTATAGAGCAGTATCACAGATGCTAGAGATAAATAGTAAATAAAATCTTGTCCTCGCCTTCAAGGAATTCACAATTTCAACTCACTAGGCACAACTGTGGCACTAGGATAGAATTAATGTTGCCAGCTACGTTCCCAAGGCACTAATTTTATCATGAACCTGGTAGGTACAGAGTCTGGTGTCCATTTGGAGAAGCAATGTGAATAGAAAATTTTTTGTAAACATCTGAAAGACTCAAACAGAAATGGAGGTCTCCTTTCCATTTCATCCACAAAAGATGAAAACACCAGGGGAAATATAATTAAAAAGTGCAAAGTTAAGCTTAATAGCAAGAAAGGGAAATCTTCAGGTGTTAAAAGTGAAAAAGTTACTCAAATCTAGGAGAGTTAGACTTGTAGTTAAATTTCTGTCTCAACTTTGAGGGCTGCATACACATTTTAGATAGTTGGATTCCAATGCCTTTATAGAGTTGGACATAAAAGTTATCACTCAGAGCTAATGAGGGGCTACAATTGGACTGTGCATAAACCTGGAAATCAGAAGGGACTGTCCTTTAAGTAAAGAAAGATTTGAAAATATTTCATACCATTTTGAAGTTTATTTTTAAAAAATAGACCTCAAAACATGATTCATAGAACAAACTGACAGAGTTAATTATATCGAAACTTAAAATATTTGTATGGTAGACTGCATGACTTCCAACACCTAAAATATCTGGCTTTTTTTTTTATTGTAGTTCAATTTGCCAATATATAGCATATCACCCAGTGCTCATCCAGTCAAGTGCCCCCCTCAGTGCCCCTCACCCAGTCACCCCAAACCCCACCCACCTCCCTTTCCACTACCCCTGTTTGTCTCCCAGAGTTAGGAGTCTCTCATGTTCTGTCACCCTCACTGATATTTTCACTCATTTTCTCTCCTTTCCCCTTGATTCCCTTTCACTGTTTTTTATATTCCCCAAATGAATGAGACCATATAATGTTTGTCCTTCTCCAATTGAATTACTTCACTCAGAATAATACCCTAGAGTTCCATCTACGTTGAAGCAAATGGTGAGTATTTGTCGTTTCTTTTTTTTTTTAATATTTTATTTATTCATAGACACAGAGAGAGAGAGAGAGGCAGAGACACAGGCAGAGGGAGAAGCAGGCTTCATGCAGGAAGCCCGATGTGGGACTCGATCCCGGGTCTCCAGGATCACACCCCGGGCTGCAGGCGGCGCCAAACCGCTGTGCCACCGGGGCTGCCCAGTATTTGTCGTTTCTAATGGCTGAGGAATATTCCATTGTATACATATCCCACATCTTCTTTATCCATTCATCTTTCAATGGACACCGAGGCTTCTTCCACAGTTTGGCTATTGTGGACATTGCTGCTAGAAACATCGGAGTGCAGGTGTCCCGGCGTTTCACTGCGTCTGTGTCTTTGAGGTAAATCCCCAACAATACAATTGCTGGGTCGTAGGGTAGCTCTGTTTTTAACTCTTTGAGGAACCTCCACACAGTTTTCCAGAGGGGCTGCACCAGTTCACATTCCCACCAACAGTGCAGGAGGGTTCCCCTTTCTCCACATCCTCTCCAGCATTTGTTGTTTCCTGTCTTGTTAATTTCCCCATTCTCACTGGTGTGAGGTGGGATCTCATTGTGGTTTTGATTTGTATTTCCCTGATGGCAAGTGATGCGGAGCATTTTCTCATGTGCATGTTGGCCATGTCTATGTCTTCCTCTGTGAGATTTCTCTTCATGTCTTTTGCCCATTTCATGATTGGATTGTTTGTTTCTTGGGTGTTGAGTTTAATAAATTCTTTATAGATCTTGGAAACTAGCCCTTTATCTGATATGTCATTTGCAAATATCTTCTCCCACTTCTGTAGGTTGTCTTTTAGTTTTGTTGACTGTTTCTTTTGCTGTGCAGAAGCTTTTAATTTTGATTAAGTCCTAATAGTTCATTTTTGCTTTTGTCTCCCTTGCCTTCATGGATGTATCTTGCAAGAAGTTGCTGTGGTCAAGTTCAAAAAGGGTGTTGCCTGTGTTCTCCTGTAGGATTTTGATGGATTCTTGTCTCACATTTAGATCTTTCATCCATTTTAAGTGTATCTTTGTGTCTGGTGTAAGAGAGTGGTCTAGTTTCATTCTTCTGCATGTGGATGTCCAATGTTCCCAGCACCATTTATTGAAGAGACTGTCTTTTTTTCAATGGATAGTCTTTCCTGCTTTGTTGAATATTAGTTGACCATAGAGTTGAGGACCCATTTCTGGGTTCTCTATTCTGTTTCATTGATCTATGTGTCTGTCTTTGTGCCAGTACCACACTGTCTTAATGATCACAGCTTTGTAGTACAACCTGAAATCTGGCATTGTGATGCCCCCAGATATGGTTTTCTTTTTTAATATTCCCCTGGCTATTCGGGGTCTTTTCTGATTCCACACTAATCTTAAGATGATTTCTCCAACTCTCTGAAGAATGTCCATGGTATTTTGATAGGGATTGCATTAGATGTGTAAATTACCCTGGATAGCTTTGACATTTTCACAATATTAATTCTTCCAATCCATGAGCATGGAATATTTTTCCATCGCTTTGTGTCTTCTTCAATTTCTTTCAGAAGTGTTCTATAGTTTTTAGGGTATAGATCCTTTACCTCTTTGGTTAGGTTTATTCCTAGGTATCCTATGCTTTTAGGTACAATGGTAAATGGGATTGACTCCTTAATTTCTCTTTCTTTGGTTTCATTGTTAGTGTATAGAAATGCCACTGACTTCTGGGCATTTTGTATCCTGCCACACTGCCGAATTGCTGTATGAGTTCTAGCAATCTTGAGGTGGAGTCTTGGGTTTTCTATGTAGAGTATCATGTCATCTGCAAAGAGGGAGAGTTTTACTTCTTCTTTACCAATTTGAATGTCTTTTATTTCTTTTTTGTTGTCTGATTGCTGAGGCTGGGACTTCCAGTACTATGTTGAACAGCAGTGGTGAGAGTGGACATCCCTGTCGTGTTTCTGATCTTAGGGGAAAGGCTCTCAGTGTTTCCCCATTGAGAATGATATTTGCTGTGGGCTTTTTGTAGATGGCTTTTAAGATGCTGAGGAATGTTCCCTCTATCCCTACACTCTGAAGAGTTTTGATGAGGAATGGATGCTGTATTTTGTCAAATGCTTTCTCTGCATCTATTGAGAGGATCATATGGTTCTTGTTTATTCTCATGTTGATATGATATATCATATTGATTGCTTTACGAGTATTGAACCAGCCTTGCATCCCAGGAATAAATCCCACTTGGTCATGGTGAATAATCTTCTTAATGTACTGTTGGATCCTATTGGCTAGTATCTTGTTGAGAATTTTTGCATCTGTATTCATCAGGGATACTGGTCTATAATTCTCCTTTTTGGTGGAGTCTTTGTCTGGTTTTGGAATTAAGGTGATGATGGCCTCATAGAAAGAATTTGGAAGTACTCCATCTCTTTCTATCTTTCCGAACAGCTTTAGTAGAATAGGTATTGTTTCTTCTTTAAACGTTTGATAGAATTCCCCTAGGAAGCCATCTGGCCCTGGACTTTTGTGTCTTGGGAGGTTTTTAATGACTGCTTCAATTTCCTCCCTGGTTATCAGCCTGTTTAGGTTTTCTATTTCTTCTTGTTCCAATTTTGGCAGTTTGTGGTTTCCCAGAACTGCATCCATTTCTTCTAGATTGCCTAATTTTTTGGCGTATAGCTGTTCATAATATGTTTTTAAAATCATTTGTATTTCCTTGGTATTGGTGGTGATCTCTCCTTTTTCATTCATGGTTTTATTAATTTGAGTTTTTTCTCTCTTCTTTTTAATAAGGCTGGCTAATGGTTTATCTATCTTATTAATTCTTTCAAAAAACCAACTCCTGGTTTTGTTGATCTGTTCCACAGTTCTTCTGGTCTCTATTTCATTGAGTTCTGCTCAGATCTTTATTAACTCTCTTCTTCTATTGGGTGTAGATTTTATTTGCTGTTCTTTCTCCAGTTCCTTTAGGTGCAAGGTTAGCTTGTGTATTTGAGTTTTTTCCAGTTTTTTGAGGGATGCTTGTATTGAGATGTATTTCCCCCTTAGGAATGCTTTTGCTGCATCCCAAAGATTTTGAATGGTTGTATCTTCATTCTCATTAGTTTCCATGAATCTTTTTAATTCTTCTCTAATTTCCTGGTTGACCCTTTCATCTTTTAGCAGGATGGTCTTTAACCTTCACGTGTTTGAATTTCTTCCAAATTTCTTCTTTAGTTCTAGTTTCAAAGCATTGTGGGCTGAAAATATGCAGGGGACAATGCCAAGCTTTTGGTATCGGTTAAGACCTGATTTGTGACCCAGTATGTGGTCTATTCTGGAGAAAGTTCCATGTGCACTTGAGAAGAATGTGTATTCAGTTGTGTTTGGATGTAAAGTTCTGTAAATATCTGTGAAATCCATCTCGTCCAGTGTATCATTTAAAGCTCCTGTTTCTTTGGAGATATTGTGCTTAGAATATCTGTCATTTGCAGAAAGCACCGTGTTGAAGTCTCCCAGTATAAGTGTATTATTATTGTCTAAGTATGTCTTAACTTTGGATATTAATTGATTGATATACTTGGCAGCTCCCACATTAGGGGCATAAATATTCATGATTGTTAGGTCCTCCTGTTGGATAGATCCTTTAAGCATGATATAGTGTCCCTCTTCATTTCTTACTACAGTCTTTGGGATAAACTTTAATTTATCTGATATGAGGATGGCTACCCCTGCTTTCTTTTGAGGACCATTTGAATGGTAAATGGTTCTCCAAACTTTTAGTTTCAGGGTGGAGGTGTCCTTAGGTCTAAAATGAGTCTCTTGTAGACAGCAAATAGATGGGTCCTGCTTTTTTATCCAGTCTGAAACCCTGGATGGGATCATTAAGTCCATTCACATACAGAGTTACTATTGAAAGATATTAATTTAGTGTCATCATAATACCTATTCAGTCTCTGTCTTTGTGGATTGTTTCTTTGGACTTCCTCTTTCTTTTACAGAGTCCCCCTTAATATTTCTCGCAGAGCTGGTTTGGTGGTCACATATTCTTTCAGTTTCTGCCTATCTTGGAAGCTCTTTATCTCTCCTTCCATTCTGAATGACAGCCTTGCTGGATAGAGTATTCTTGGCTGCATGTTCTTCTCATTTAGGACCCTGAATATATCGTGCCAGTCCTTTCTTGCCTGCCTCTCTGTGGAGAGCTCTGCTGTTAACCTAATACTTCTCCCCATATAAGTTAGGGATCTCTTGTCTCTTGCTGCTTTAAGGATCTTCTCTTTATCTTTGGAATTTGCAAGTTTCACTATTAAATGTAGAGATGTTGAATGGTTTTTATTGATTTTGGGGGGGAGGGGTTCTCTCTAGCTCCTGGATCTGAATGCCTGTTTCCCTCCCCAAGTTAGAGAAGTTCTCAGCTATGATTTGTTCAAGTACACTTTCTGGTCCTCTGTCCCTTTCGGTGCCCTCTGGAACCCCAATTAAACGTGGATTTTTCCTTCTGAGGCTGTCATTTATTTCCCTTAACCTTTCCTCATGGTCTTTTGTTTTTCTCTTTTTTCCTCAGCTTCCTTCCTTGCCATTAACTTGTCTTATATGTCACTCACTCGTTCTTCTACCTCATTAACCCTCATCATAAGGACCTCCAGTTTGGATTGCATCTCATTTAATTGATTCTTCATTTGGGCCTGATTAGATCTAAATTCTGCAGTCATGAAGTCTCTTGAATCCTTTATACTTTTTTCCAGAGCTTTATAATTGTGCTTCTGAATTGGCTTTCTGACATCAAATTGTAATCCTAATTCTGTAACTCTGTGGGAGACTACTATTTCTGATTCTTTCTTTTGTGGTGAGTTCTTCTTTCTAGTCATTTTGCTCAGTGCAGAGTGGTTAAAAACAAGTTGTACTGGAAAAGGAAGGAAAGAAACGAGAAAAAAGGGGGGGGGGAACAAACAAAAAACAAACAAAAACAAAGAAACAAACAAAAAACAAGGAAGGGTATCCTCTGATTCTATATACTTTAAGTCCCTCCACTTCCCCTGGAGCTTTCCAGCACTGCTCAGTCAAGAACTTGCTCTTCCCCTGTCCTTCCAGCTGGTCTTCTGGTTGAGGGGCCTGCTGTGCTGATTCTCAGGTGTGTGCACCTAGGGGAGCTGCCCTGCCCCCTGCTAGGTGCTTGGCTCAGTGGGAGCTGTTTATCCTGTGAGGCCCCTGTTACCTGGCTGCTCTGCTCTGTCCCAAGCACAGGGTGACACAGGGAGGAACGACAGTGGCAGCCAGTTCTCCAGCTCTGGAGTCAGCTCCCGCAGTAACTACCACAGTCTCCCAGTCTGCACTGGCCTGAGTGCTCCTGGGGGTGGGGGGCGCTGATCTGCACAGCTCTGGGGTGCCCAGCGGCAGGAGCGTCCTTGCTGTCCCGTGTCCTCCCCGCCTCTGCCTGTCCCGAGGGAGCGCAGGATGCTGGGCTGTGTCCCCCGGCGCCCTGGGCTCCGGGGCCTGCACCACTGGAATCGCGCTCCCGGGCCACGCAGCCCTTCCGAGGGAGCCGCCGCCCCAGCTGCTCCCCAGGCCTGCCCGGCCCCCCTCGCTCCAGCCCTTTCCCGCGCTCGGCCCGGGGGGTGTGGGGTGCTCTCCCCTGGGGCGAAGCTCCTCTGTTAGTGACCATGGGAACCTGGGGGTTCCATTGCCCCTCCTGGGATCCTGCCTGAGTTCCCTGTGAGCACCTTTCCATCCGGGAAGATTGGTAAAGTTTCTGCTGCTCCCGGGCTGGGCTCTCCTGTCCTGGAAGCTCTCGCTGCGAGCCTTAGCCCGGCTCCTCACGGGGACCCCTCCCCCACTGGATTCTTTATTTCTTTGTTTATTTTTTCCGTCTTCCTACCTTGTTAGAAGCGCAAACTCTTCTCTCTGTAGTGCTCTAGCTGTTCTCTCTTTAAATCTCAGGCCGAATTTGTAGGTTTTCAGGATGATTTGAAAGTTATCTAGGTAAGTCGGGGACAGGTGACTTGGGGACCCTACTCTTCCACCATCTTGCCCCGCCCCCCGGCATCTGGCTCTTGACAAAAAATGTTTGCTAACTCTTGCTATAGAAAATTGAAAATAAATATTTCAATATGAATAGACTATAAAAGTAACATGAAATGAAAATTATAATTTGTAGAATGATATATACCATTTATACCATTCATATTAAGTTGCAAAACAAATAGAATAGTAGTATAAGTTGGTTATGGATACTTTTTGGATAATACTTTAATAAAAATTTAAAAGTAAAATATTTTCATCAAATTCATGATAGTGGTTCAAATTCTGAGGAATAGAAGGAAAAAGGATGAGAATTTCTCAAAGAGGAGTTCATGGTGTACATATATACACGTGTGTATATGCATGTGTGTATATACACATATAGGGACTATTGACTACATCAAGAGTCAAATCATACTCTGCTGGTTCTCTCCATTCAAGTACACATCAGTCTACTTCCAGCTGTCAGAATCAACATCTTTTTGCCTAAGGGCTTTCCCTTGTTTCCTCTAAAACCACTCAACCATGCATATGACAGCTGAAGTGTCAAGAGTTAATGCCTCCTCTCCCAGAGCAGCCTTCTTCAATGGCTGAGTGGAGTTGGTCTGTATGCACGCAGTAGCCTCACCCCTTAGGTGAGATAACTCTGAGGTTTGTGTCTTACACTGCTTCCTAGCTTTCCCAGTTAGACTAAGTCAGTTGTGCACAATGATTATTGGGAATCATGCCCATTACGCCTCTTTTCCCTTTTCTCTACTGTTATGTACTGGGACTATTCTCCAAATAAACTATTACACCCAGAATTCTTGTCTCAGAATTTGGCTCTAGGGGGATTCAAACTAAAATAGCCTTTTACACTCACAAAGTAAGTTCACGTGTATTTTCTACATTTGTTATTTCTTTTTTTTTTTTTAAGATTTTATTTATATATTCATGAGGGACACAGAGAGAGAGAGAGAGAGAGAGAGGCAGAGATACAGGCAGAGGGAGAAGCAGGCTCCAAGCAGGGAGCCCAAAGTGGGACTCGATCCCGGATCCCAGGATCACGCCCTGGGCCAAAGACAGATGCTCAACTGCTGAGCCACCCAGACGTCCCTACAGTTGTCCTTTCTTTGTGAAGTGGGCTGGACAGAGCATTTTTTCCTACTTTACAGGGAAGGAAACTAAGGCACAGGCACGTTAACTTCCCAGCATTACCACCACCACCATTCAGGTCTAGCTAGTAATAGATAAAATTTGGACTTAGACATTTGAAACTTTCTGTTGTGTTGTGTGACTTCAGAACACCCTGGGCCTCCATTTCTACTGTGAAATGGAAGATGCATTATGGGAGCTTGAGTCTCTAATAAATGGCATACTTGATTTGTTGCAACTCCCTAGAAATGGTGTTTCATGTCTTCCTGTCTTGTGAGGGAGCTTTGTCCCATGCACATCAGAGAGGATGCTGGAATCTTTCTGAGTGCTGATTGCTGAGAATGCTTATCTAGATTATTTTTGGGCAGTTACTCCATCGGAGCCACTCAGCCTCTGTAGGAAAATGGCAGGTGAAACAGGCTTTCTTATAACAGATTGTTTCTCTAGTTTCCAAAGTTCACCTTCAGAAGAGTAGCATGTCAAGTCTCATGAACTAATTATTTCAGCTTTGAGGTGTTGCAGCTTGTTAAAAATTCTCACTTCTTATTGATTCCCCATGGCTTTTGGAAAAGGAAGGACACTTTTAATACATCACATGAAGAATCTGTGATACGATATTATCAGGAGTTAAAGGCAATCAAAGTCCAGATTTCAAATCCAATTGCTGCAAAATGTTTACTTGTCAGATCTCATTTGTCAACGGTGTTCAGATGTGTGTAATTTCTTGCAAGGCAGACTTTTAGAATGTGAGGACATGGCAGTAATGAAGAAAATTTGTATGGTGGGTGAACCGCAAACCTGAGTGTTCGAGCTTGACTTGGTAAAGTCAACACAATGCCAACATTAGTATTCAGATGAAATTTCAGGTCCTATGAACAAACTGCCATGCAGCCCAATTTGTCAAGATAAAATTTCAGAGTCTTGTTCTGTGTCTCTTTTCTCTAATAAGCAGAACTTCCAAGATTGTGAGAGGCAATTTCAAAGATATTGATGATAATCTTCCTTGTTGAGAGAGTTGCACCAAATATAGTGGAAGAATGCTAGGATGAGCACTTTATAACTTACAAAGTGTTTGCCCTTAATTTTGCTGGTTTAGTACTCACAGTAATTCCAGGAATCTGTGAACATTTTTTGACAGTGCTGGATATTAATCCTTCTATGGATTATTAAGTGCCCTAAGCATGGAAGTCACTTAGGAAAACTTTTAATTGTGACTGAAAGACAAGGCTTCTAAGCTTTGGATAAATTATGCTGTCCTTCATTCTGTGAACTTAGTCTATGGTCACTTAGTTAAATTGCCATGCAGTTTACATGTCCTTGGCTGCATTTGAAGAGATTAAGCACCTAACACATTGAAGCTGGTTTTATCCAGGTAAGGTATTGACCCTACATGATGGTTAGGAAGCATAACCAACTCTGCATTACCTTTCTTTTTATTTTTTAAGATTTATTTATTTATTCATGAGAGACACCGAGAGAGAGAGAGAGGCAGAGACACAGGCAGAGGGAGAAGCAGGCTCCATGCAGGGAGTCTGACGTGGGACCCGGGTCTCCAGGATCAGGCCCTGGGCCGAAGGCAGCGCTAAACCGCTGAGCCACCGGGGCTGCCCTCTGCATTACCTTTCAAGTGTGGTAATAATTGTTATACATTTGTTCTACAATTTAAAATTTTTATGTCCACAACCATTACCCTGGTAAAAAATCTTTTAAAGTGTATTTCAAAGAGCTGTTAACAGGTATGACTTGTTTAGATAAAAAGGTTTGAGAACTCCTTGTTTAAACAAGGTTAGGAATTACTGGTTTAAACTAAGTTGGTTTCTTTAACATTAAGACATCACAAAGCATTTAATATGCTAATATATATTATACTCTTCAAAAGGAGTTATACATAGTGGTGTTCTGAAACTAATTTGCTCGTTAAGGTCTATTTCATGGATCATCTCAAAGGACTGGTGCTCTGCAGCATACAGTATTAGAAATACTACCAATGTATTTGAAGGAAATGAAATTTAATTTGCTTCTTTTGAATTGGCCTCATCACTCTGCCAATAAAATTGGTAACTTTAATTCATTCTTAATGTCTTTTTCCCACAAAATTTTTCTGGAAAAAATATTTAATTGTCTATTGGTTTATCAGAAAACTAAGGTCTTGTGTCTTTGCAGCTATAGAAATTCATATTAATTCTTCAGGGTTACAAATTATCCAAAAGAAAGACTGAGAACTCAAAATGAATGTAATGTTTTTCATTGAGTACATTAAATCCCTAAGTTGCTTCATCTTTAATAAAAGCATTATATACATGTCAGCTCTTTTACTCCCTGACAAACCAACATGCATAGAAAAAAAAAATCTGTGAAAAAATGCAGACCAAAGCTAAAGAAGAAAAACGGGCAATATTATTTTTATTACATGGTGGCATTGGCAATTGTAATTATTTGCTAAATGCATGACAAATAAGTACCAGGAGATGAGCTACTGGATGAGATGAGATAAGATGAGATGAGATGAGATGGAATGCATGTGGGAATAAACTTACCTGGTCCCAATTCACGGACTTTGTTGTCTTCTGAGAAAGATATATTAAACTGATCATTACAGGTGCATGTTTTAAAGAAGTAGAGGGTTTTGTGGATATGATTACCAGGTAGACCTAACCATTCAGGGAAGGATTTTCTCAGGAAATGAACTTCAGACTGGGTTCTGAAGCCTGAAAGAGCAGACATCAGCATATCATGAGCAAAAAGGAAAGTATATGTGAAATTTCACATGCTCTAATGTAAGAGAGAAGTTAGGTCAAATGACAGGCCGTTCCTAGGAGTCTCAGAAAGTATTCCACAGGGCTTCCCTGGTGGCCCAGCGGTTTAGCACTGCCTTCGGCCCAGGGTGTGATCCTGGAGTTCCGGGATCAAGTCCCGCGTCCGTCTCCCTACATGGAGTCTACTCCCTCTGCCTATGTCTCTGCCTCTCACTCTCTCTGCATCTGTCATGAATAAATAAATAAAATCTTAAATAAAAAAGAAAGTATTCCACAGCTTCTTCAGTCTCCCTTATGTGACCAGTCATTCATGATCTATTCAATTGTTTATCACAGACCTACTATGTGCAAGATTCCATAGAGGATATGAAAGATACATAATATACTTCAAAGTAATTTATAGTCTAGGAGCAAGCTATGAATGAATGAAGAAAATGAGGCCAAGACAAATAGCCATTTGGTGCCATTAAATAGCATCTAGAGTATAAGAAATCTGACGAAAACTAGGTCAATCCATTCAGTGTGTCAAACTGAGGCAGTAGGCCAAGAGGAGCACCTGCAAAGCCTTGTCCAAGGTAATCAGGTAAAACATAGACTTTAGGATATTTGAAAATAGGTTGGGTAGAAACTGAGGCAAAGCTGACATTTAAATGCTAAAAGTGGCTTCTACCTGGTAAGAGGTGGTGACTCCAATACATCTTTAGAGACCACTCTTCTCTTGTTCAGGCTGTTAAATTAATTGAGCAAGGAGGCCATTAGGCTGAGATGTCTCTAATGTTGTGGCAGCCTATGTCAGCAAACTGAAACCTAAACCTGTAAATGCCTCAAGGTTATGAAATCAAAATGCTAAGGACACCAATTACTAACAACTAACTAGGCTTTATGCTATAGCCAATCAAATAGTTTCTTTTTTGCTTCTGCACCTTCTCTATATGTCTTTCCCTTACATCCTGTCAGTGGAGCACTCCTAACCATTTCCAGTTTGTCCCTGCCCAACTGAAGTTGATTTTTTCTCAAATAATCTCTTAAAAATTTTAATACACCTCAGTTTATCTCTTAACAAGGCAAACCCCCTTCAGTGGCTTTTTAATTATGTAGCTGCAATGATAATAATGTATGGGTATTTATTTCTCACAACAACCCTATGAGGATATACTATTATTATCATACCCATTTTACAGATGAGAACTGTAGAGAAGTTTATCAACTCTCCCAAGGTCATAGCAGATTTGAGATTGGAATCCTGGTCTGCTAACTCTTGAACCTGCTTGTTTTAGTTTCCTGGGGCTACTGTGACAAATGACCATACATGAGGTGGCTTGAAAGAGCAGAATTTATTCTCCCACAATTCTAGAGGCCAAAGTCAAGATATCAGCAAGGCCATACACCATCTGAATGGACATATACCGTCCAGAGGCTCTAGAAAAGATTTTGTTCCTTGTCTCTTCCAGTTTCTAGTGGCATTCTTAGGCTTGTGGCCACTTTACTCCTATTTCTGTCTCCTCCAGTGGCCATAGTGTCTCTTCTTCTCCACTCTTATATGTGTTTCTTATAAGGATGTTTGCCATTGGATTTAGGGTGCACTGGTATAATCCAGGATGAGCTAATCTCAAGATCCTTAATTTATCACATCTACAATGGCCCCGTGTCCAAGTAAGGTCACATTCAGTTTCTGGACAATAAAATACGAACATATCTTTTGGGGACACCATTCAACCACTACAATCCCACTAACCAAAACATCATACTTTCCAAATGATGATGTGGTTGAAGCAGCTAAAACTGCCTTAGGGTGAGACCGCACAACTATCTATGCTGGAGACAAACACTCTAGTTAATATTTGGGGAAATGTGTTTTGTCTTAGGAGAGATGAGGAGAATGAGGAAGACATTATGGTGTTTTTTTCCCTATGAATTTGACCACTATGATTTTCATAGCCAGAAACTGGTTCAAAATCCACCTTGTGGATTTTGAGAACTTTTTTCAAAATCCACCTTGTGAAATTCTGAACAAAAAACAGAATGGTTTAGCAGCCCAAGGCTCAAAATATGGGACAAGTTTAGGGAATGTGTCATTCCTCCCCTTGAAAGGAATCCACATCTGTCTGGCTCATTGAAGAGCCACTGTTGCACATCGTATCTTTTCATTATAATTTATCATTGATTATTGCTAAAAAATGTTTTAGGTATTAGAATGTTTAGATTGTATCTTTTCTGATTCTCATGAATTCTCCAGACATATAATCATCTCCTTCTCTGAAAATAATCATGATGTATCTCTTTTCTAATACACCTTTCACTTGTTCATTTTTCTTGAATTACCACATTTTCTGAATAATAAAGTATATCTAAAGTAATGAACATAATAGAGCCTCGGAAGAGCCATTTGAATAGAGAGAGGCCAGTAGCATAGCAAACAGCTCCAGAGATACTGCAGTGATTTCATAAGTTAATGATGTTAAAACCAGCATGATGACTGAGGACCGGGGACAGGAAGAAGGCTTTTTCAGAGCTTGCAGGAAGCACATGTCAGAAAATGCTTTAAGAGTTTGTTTTTACTACTTATATAACTGATAACAGAAACCCCATAACACTGTAAAAGTATTTATTTCTAAACTGTAAAGCTCCATCATTTGATCACACCAGACGTTGACATATCGCATTATAAACAAAATAGTAATAACCTTTGTCACATTGGACAAACAAAATTGCCTTTGTTTGGTTGGTATTCCTTGATGGTGAGGTTTAAGCTGCTGCAGCTGCTGTGAAATCCCTCCTCAATCTCAGTGTTGTTTGTGATAACACACTCATTTTCTCATTATTAACTGTCATTCCTCAGAGAGAAATGAATGCAAAAGAACAGATACAAGTCGGTCAAGCCCAGTAGTCTATGATAGCAACAGAGGATGGAGGAAATATCAGCAAGCAAACTAATAATGTCCCTAAATAAATGCAGCCTGCTCTATAAAGCTTTTCAAGATTTTTAATCAGGCATGCGACTAGTGAAAGCTTTATCCTGTCCTTTGTTACTAAGTACTGCTCCCACTAACACAGTTCTTCATCAAGCATAATTAATTTGGTGTCCTTGCTGCAAAGTATGATTTTCGGAAACCATGCCATCTCACTGTTCAGGTAGTAGCAATTGAATTTTACAACTATAACATAAACATAATGCCTACAGATTGGCTTAGTGAGTTAAGATTTTGCTTAAGTATTGAGGGTTTTGAGTTTTATTTTCTGCCAGGAAGTATTGAGTCACACAGAATTTCATATTTGATCTAGGCATATTTTTGACAATATCCCTAGATCTTTTTATCGTGCCTCTAATGATAAAAGAAAGGCTAAAACAAAGCATTCTTTGTGACTGAAGAAATGTCATAGCTGTTGCAAACGTTATGTCAATTTATTTATTATAATAGTTTAATCCTATTATAAAAATAATACATGCTCACTATAAGTAACTTTAAAAGTGAAAAAGCATGGAAACAAATAGAAAAACCTATCATACCACTACCTGGTGACAACTCATGTTAATATTTTGGTATATATATTTTGGTGATAATATTTTGGATTTTTATATATTTATACATAAACATCACTTATTGAATTCCTATGATGTAGTAGGACTGAAGTAGGCATTTGACAGATGATTTCTCATAAAAATCCACAGAATTTCTCTGTAAGATAGGTACTATTACCCTTATTTTACAATGACATCCTGAGGTGCAGTGAATTTCCAGGATCTCAGCTAAAAAGTAGTAACCCTAAATCTTTCTGATTCCAAGCCTAATGATTCTAACTTCAATGTTGTATTGTATCTTATGCTCCAATGTAACATATATGTTACACTCTATATGTTCTATGTATATGTACACATATATACTATAACTAGCATATATGCTCTTCTATTTAAAACTTGGAGTTTTTTATTCTGGCTTTCATGATAACATCCCCAATCACAAGCATCCCCTCTGCTATTAGCTATTTCTAGAAAACATTATTTTAATGAATTTATACTATTTCATCACGTCTTAGATTTATTACAATATTATAATGAGCATCATTGAACAGAAATATTTTTTTAACAGAAATATTTAGCCTCTGCTTATTTCCTTAGGTTAATTTCTTAGAAAATGAGCATTGTGAGAACTATGAATATTTTTCGGGCTCTTAATATTTATTCTGAAAGCGTGAGACAGCAGCTTATTTATTATTAAAGATCTACTGAGTCAAATACCATTCACTCGGGGAGTGGGGCTGAGGGATAGAAGTATATTGATGAGAAGAAAAGAGAGAGTAAAGAACAGAAAAGTGGGGAAAAGCTTCTGCTTAAGAAATGAGTTAAACCAAGTTTGAGCTGGAATCTTAAGATATTGCCAAATTTTGACAGCCTGTGTTTCTCTTTTACATTCTTTAGCAGATCCATCAAGTCTCCCCTTGCATAACTGTCCCTCCTAGCTCTAATTAATTCACGAAGAAAACAACATGAAGAAAGTTGCTATCTGCCTCTGCAAGCACTTGCTACTCCCATAGGACAAGACTCAGCTCCCCTTGTATGTCCAACATAAGGGCTTGCCATGGTGCTCCCATGCTACCATTCATGACTGTTCTGTGGCCCATTGCTTATGAGAACACCTTTGTTAAGACAGATGTGACCAGATGGTCCCATTCTGTCTCTCCTGTTAAAATTATTCTTCTCCTTCTCCTTCTCCTTCTTCTTCCTTTTTTTTTTTTTAAAGTAGACTCCATGACCCACATGGGGCTTGAACTTATGACCTTGAGATTAAGAGTCACATGCTCTACAGACTGAGTCAACCAGACACCTGTATCCTGCTAAAATTCTTACAAAGGAAAAGGTTTCATGGGATAGCCTTTGTTTAATTGTCAGCTAGTAATCCATCTTTTTCTTCATTGTCAAATTCTCATTAAACTGACTTATTCTTCCATAGGGACACTGAGGATAAAAGGTTTCCAAGACACTATGTCTTGTTTCTGGCCTTGTCTCTATGTTTTAAATCTCTGATAGCTGGCCATGATGTTTCTAACTGTGCCTTCCTGGAATGTCCCTCTTCCTGAGTCTACAATCTGCATTCTCACTGCAGTCCTATAAAATGCCCAGTGAATGTGACCATCTGGAAACTATTTAGCTGTTTTGATGTCTAGTACTCTCTTCTTCAACCCAGAAACCTAGGCTTCTGCTCACGTGTTTTTCTCTATGTGCTTTCAAAAGCTAGTAAAATGACACCATTTGACTGAACAAACAAGCATTATTAGGCAGCTATTAAGTACCAGGCATTCTGTTATTTATTTATTTATTAAACATAAATAGACTACGATCATGGATCCTATCCTCAAGGAATGTCTATCTTAGTGAGTCAGATAAATATACAAATAAATAAGTAGAATAGATGTTTATAAGTACTCTATTAGACATAAGCCCTGGGTACTACAGAAAAAAATATAAATTAAAATAAGAGGTGATGGCAGCTTTTCAGAAGGAATGAAAAGAGTCTAAATGAAGTGTGGAAGTGAAGTAGGAAGAAGTGGGAGAAGAAGCTGTTCATGGAAGAAATGACAGCAGGAAAATGCAGAGGTCCTTGAGACCACGTGTGATAGACAGTGTGGTCAGATTTAGCAAATACAAATGCAGGATGCCCAGTTAAATTTGAATTTTAGGTACAAAGAAAATAATAATACTTTGGTATAAATATATCCCAATCAATATTTGGAACATATTTACACTAAAACATTATTTGTTATTTAACTGAAATTCAAATTTAACTGGGTATCCTGTACTTTATAGGGATTGGCTAGATATTTGTGAACTGCCACGGAAAGTGAATAATGATGTAGCCAAGAGAGAGGAGCATGTATCAAATCATGAAAAACCCCACATCCAGTCCTTTAAACTTGGACCTAAAAGCATATTATCACTGGAAAATTTAAGGCAGAGCCTTAAACTTTCGTGTTTAAGGTGTGAAGCCAAATACAAGGGAGGCAGGAGTGGGGCAGAATGGGCTGCCATTGAGGTAGATCAGGAGTTTTTCCAGTTAATTCTGTGGATCTCTAAGCCCATTAGCTGCTATATGGGAGGAGAGAGGCTCCTGAGCATGTTTGGAGACACTGACACATATTTCTGTCTTATGTCTCCAACTTACTTGAACACAGATTTTTTTTTCTGTAATAGTTCTATGGAACTAATAGAAACACATTCAAAGTATTTAATAATCAGTAATGAATAAGCACTAATCATAATGAGTGCCTGAAAGGTCCTGGAGGTCCTCTGCAATATCAGGCATGTCCCAGATCATGGAGAGGTGATAGAAGGTGCCAGGTAAGGAGCGGGGCAACCAGGATGCAGAGGCAGCTCTCAACATCCAGCTCTATAAGCAAAGTTAAGTTGCTAGTGACAACATTTAGTGGATGAAAAACACATTTATTCAGATCTGCAACCCCCCATGCTTATTCCAGCATTATTCACAATAGCCAAGTTATGAAAACAACCTAAGCATCCATCAACAAATTAATGCATAAAGAAAATATGAAATATATATGGGGAAATGATATATTTTATATATTACATATATATAATAGAATATTATTTAGCCCCAAGAAAGAAGGAAATCTTGCCTTTTGTGATAACATGGATGGACTTTAAGGGCATTATACTGAGTAAAATAAGTCAGAGAAAAACAAAAACTAGATGTTCACAGTTATATCTAGTGGGTTCTTTTTTTTTTTTTTAATTTATGATAGTCACAGAGAGAGAGAGAGAGAGAGAGGCAGAAACACAGGCAGAGGGAGAAGCAGGCTCCATGCACCGGGAGTCCGACGTGGGATTCGATCCCGGGTCTCCAGGATCGCGCCCTGGGCCAAAGGCAGGTGCCAAACCGCTGTACCACCCAGGGATCCCTATCTAGTGGATTCTTAAAAAAAGTTAAACTCATAGAAATGGAGTAAAATGATGGATACCAGGGGCTGGGAAGAGGAGGGGGATGGGGAGATGTTGGTCAAAGTGTATGAACTCCAAAATATAAGATAAATAAGTTCTGGGGAACTGATATGCAGCATGGGACAATAATTAACAATATTGTATAATTGAAAATTGTTAAAAGGATAGATCTTAAATGTTATCACCACATACACACACAAAGGTAATCATGTGAGGAAATGGAGGTGTTAATTATTCTTATTGTGGTAATCATTTTGCAATATATACATATATCAAATCATCACATTGTGTACTCCAAACTTACATATGTTACATGTCAATAATATTTCAATAAAGCTGAAAAAAATAAAAATGCAATAATAAACTCATACGGTAGAATAAAAAAACAAACCAAAACAAATCTGGAGCCTTTTGCTATTTGCTCAGAGTGCACATCAAACTTGACCTGAAACCAGACATCTACCCAAACTCCCCTCTGTAGCAGACAAAATCAATTCATGTTTCTCAAAAATGCCTTGCTTGTTTTGTTGTTGTTGTTGTTGTTGTTGTTGTCATCACTCTGCTATTGCATACAGTACGTTTCCAAAGCATCTTCAAGGAAACATCAATTTTCAAGACCAATATCTATCCAGTTTGCTCTGTATATACTGGGTTAATTGTAAAAATATTAAAAACATCCATACCAGTTTCAAAAGCTCTACTTTATCATGATAGCAGGAATTAGGTGCAAATATTTCCAGAAATCTCTTTCTCCTTGCTTCTCCTACTTCAAAAAGTCCATTCCTTCCCCTCTCAGGGCCTTTGCACATCAATTTCTTTTGCTTGCAATGTTCAGTCATCACTACCACCGCCCTATTCTAGCAAAAAGCTATTCATAACCTGGCATATAATCCAAGACCTAGGTTTACATAAGATCTATGTTTCTGTCTTAATTTCAGTCTCACCTCCTCAGACCATGATCACCCTATCCATGGAACCACAACTTTCTATTTTTTCTCTCCATCCCCATTAGTTTCCTTCTTAACATTTATAACAACTTGTATAATTTTATTAGTGTGCCATTTTTTTCACTCTCATCATTAGTAGAATATAAGGTCTATGAAGATGGGACAGTAATTGTCCGGTTCACCATCATATCCCTAATACCTACAAGAGTACGTGATGCACTAGTAAATGTTCAGGAAATCCCTGTAGAAGGAAGAGAGGCAGGCCGGCTAGCCGCTACTCAGTCAGCCGGGAATACCAGTAACCATGGAGGGTCTCCCAGGTCTTGAGGTGAGCCCTTCCTTCTTTGAGGGAGAACTTCACAATTAACTTCACAGAGCTCTGCCTGATAAATGTAGTGAGCTTGAGCTCGTTGTGGTCAAGTCAAGCAACCAGTGTGACACGTTTGAACAAGCTAGTTCAGATCTTCCTGGCCTCACACTATTGTTCCTTCAGAGCAGCAGAAGTGGGCTTTGCTCTTTCTGATCATTTCATATGCTATATACATTGGTCGTAATAGTCAGTCATTGCAGGCAGTACCAAGCAGGGCCAAATGCATGCCAACCATGCTTCTCCACATTCTAAATTACTTCTTTCCATGTTTTGTCTTCTGCCACAACTGTAACTGTTCTATTATAAAATTAGGTAACAGTATAAAATATAAGCCCTAACTAATCTGATTACACTTTTCTCCTCCCTGGCTTGACATAAAGAAGAAATGTAGGCTAGATCATCCAATGGGGCTCTGGGAGAAAGTTGATGCATATAAATTATTCTCTTTAGCTTTACATAATAATTTTTAAACTAAATCTTGGGAAGCTGCATAATATTAAAAGGATAAATGAAATGACTTACACATTTCTAGCCATCTTCCAAAACCAAGAAAGAGTTACTGATACACTTGTTTGTATATAAAAGTATAACAATAAAGAATAATTTTATAAAAAGAAAGGAAGGAAGGAAGGAAGGAAGGAAGGAAGGAAGGAAGGAAGGAAGGAAGGAAGATGAGCAGAAGGGAGGGAGAGAAGATATGTAGATAGATAGATACATAGATATATAGATACACAGATGGAGATATATGATAGACCTGCATAGATCCTCACATACATATAGACACATATAAAGAGGAAGAAAGAGAAAGCAAAAGCTTACTTTCTGTTAGTAACTAACATGCATATAGAATTTTATTATCATGTTATAAATTTTCTGATTGTCAGGACACATCCATGGTTAGTTAAATAGGAGTTATTTTCCAGCTTTATAAGCAAGGACACAGAGTCAATAGCCATCTTGTGCTGCTTTGCCCAAGGTCACACAGCTAGGAGTGGAACTGCCTCTGAGGATGTCAGTTTATTCCCTGTCCACACTCTACTTTTACATGTTCTTCATGCAGAAGCTCTTCTAAGAATCAAAATCCCTTAACTTTGTACAGTCATTCATTTAAGGTTTGGGCATCTGAAATACTTTTTGGTGTGATATATTTTATTTCTAAGTTAGAATGTTTTCTGTGAAGTGTATTTCTAATATGCTGGTTCAGCAGAGTTTAGGAAAATTTATTCATTTTGGCTTCAGCAATCCTGAGACGGTGCATAATTTGCTGTGTTCATCTGTATTCGCAAGCTGCCATCAGGCATTGTCTTAAACCAGTTGAGCCCAGAAATCATTACCATGTACTCACTATTTCTGAGATTGAACTAATACTTGGGTTGTTAGCTCATTCTTCCTAGAAATCCAACCACTAATGTTCTGATTTTTAATGTTTTGATATTCCTGATATATTTTTTAATTAATCTCAGTTCAAGGAAAGAAAGCTTAACTTACTTTCCTTGTTTCTTCTTTGAATGTCTTTCCAAAATGAGGCAGAGTAGAGGGCTTTTTCCCTACAGAAGCAGAAATTGGAAGAGAAGTTGGCATGTGTCCAATGAGTTGAAGGGAAAACAAACAGATCAATGAAAAGGGGAGAAACACTAAATTCTTGATGAATGATACTGCCTACTAAGCTTTCTTATTTTTTCTGTTTGAAAAATGTTACAACTTATTTATTTTTTGAAAAACTCATCAGGAACTAAAATTTTGTAGATTACGGTCCCTAGTAAACTCTTTAAAAATTGGGGATAGTAATAGTAATAGAAGACATTCAGGAAATGCCATCTACTCTATTGCCCTGGAGGAGTAACAGTGTGTGCAAACCTGCTAACATCACTGAAACGTCACTGGGAGATGGGAAGGGCAATTTTTTTGTGTGTAGTCTAGTATCATAAAGTTATTTAACCACAAAACTTGATTTTTTGAGGATAATCCATATTAATCAAAGAATATATTTTAAGCTACTACATTCATGTTCAAGTTTGGTTACTCTCTTATGTTTAAATTGTCCAGTTGATTTTAATATTTGAAAATGTACTGAATTATGAGTATGTTGAGCACAATCAGTGAGGCAGGCATGGTAAGGACTAGTTGAGAGAAAGTAGGATTAGGATTAAGTTTATAGTCAAGGCAATAAAAGATTTATTTCTCATACTCTCCTCTATGAAACTGCTTGCTTATTATATGGATATTCTCTTTCCACTCTGCCACATAGTTGCTTTTTAGTTACTGATTATTCTCATAGCCCACACTAGTTATACAAAAAATTACCCATCAATATCCTTGTTTAGCTGAATTAAACATTTTTTAGAAGTCCCCCATCATGTTATCTTGTGCAACTGTTTCCGTGATTTAGTTTTTAGGATTTCACACACTGTCTTCCTTGATGCTCCTCAGAAGCCTTCATTTCAACTTTTTCCTTCTCTTTCATTACCAGTCAACTTAACCTGTCTCAGTAGCTCACTGAAGTGATAGGTCTTTCAGTGACCATTGTTAAACACTTGAAAGGAAATTGAATACCATAGGAGATTTCCTGTCCCTGCTACTCCAAAGGGCATGCAGAAAACAGCACCAGGAATATCAAAACCAAATTGCTGGGCTGCATTCAGTGGGTTTGCAATGTTTGCTTACAGAGACCCATTAAACTTAATGCTGAATTTTGAAAATAGCTGATATCAAGTGATGGGCTTCATTAAACTGAAAGTAGAGTGGGATGAATTAGCTTTACTCTCAATTTTTGCACATGGTAACCTAATTTTTTTTTAATTTTTATTTATTTATGATAGTCACAGAAAGAGAAAGAGAGAGAGGCAGAGACACAGGCAGAGGGAGAAGCAGGCTCCATGCACCGGGAGCCCGACGTGGGATTCGATCCCGGGTGTCCAGGATCGCGCCCTGGGCCAAAGGCAGGCGCCAAACCGCTGCGCCACCCAGGGATCCCCATGGTAACCTAATTAATCTCAAATCTTTCTATGCCCAAGCATTATGATGCCCTCTGGTGCCTGGAACACAAAACTCAGAGACATTTTATGAAATGACCATCACTCAGGATGCTTCTATGCTCTTGAAATGACAAAAACTCATTTTTGTGAATTATGAACCTATTCCTTAGTTATGTTTATGAGACTTTCCCCAATTATTATGATTTCACATATAGATATTCCATACTTTTGCTCTAAATTTGTCTACTTAAAAATATCTTTTACTTGAGAAAAAAGATAATTAAAAGATGATTTTTTTCAATGCTTTATAAGGTTTATATCATTTTTTTGCCAATTAGATTGGAAATCAGATGAAAGGGACTTAAGAATACCAAACCATTCTCTTGGTGCCATGTTTTAATTCCTTTAAATGATTTATTTTTAGAATATTCCTGAGGTCTCTGTCATCCCAGGTTTTCAGAGATTTATGCAACAGATATCTTTTAAATGTAAAAAGGAATCAATATGATTCTTCAATTAGTAAAATTCTCTTTAACACTTAATGTATTACCTAATGCTTTGTCTTCTTTAAAATTTATTCCAAAATGTCACATCAAAATTTTATTAATTTTCAAACAAAAAATGAATAGAGAGCATGAATAAAGGAAAAAATAATAAAAAGTATAATAAAAAAAAGTTAGGGACCTGGACAGTCAGAAGGTCTGGAAACAGAGCAGTCCTATTGTGAGTATTTGTTTTCTGTGATCAGATCAGTGAATTCTTGAATCTTTGGATTTCAGGTTCCTTCTGGAGCTACATCATCATGTAAGTTACAACTTCATAGAGACAGTGTTTTTTTTTTTAAGATTTCATTTATTTATTCATGATAGACAGAAAGAGAGAGAGAGAGAGGCAGAGACACAGGCAGAGGGAAAAGTAGGCCTCATGAAGGGAGCCCGACTTGGGACTCAATCTCGGGTCTCCAGGATCACACCCCAGGCTGAAGGCAGCACTAAACCACTGGGCCACTGGGGCTACCCAAGACAGTGTTTTAAAATGGCAACCATTCTTGTTTCTCAGGATATAAGCAAAGAAAACAAGACCCTCTTTTCCCAACAGTTATTTTAGGACTATATTTATGATATGTCTACAATCAAGGACTTTCTAGTCACTTCTAAGAAGAGGGCATAAGCTTTTTTCATTGTCTGGGAATAACAGTTTCCATCACATTATTGTCACTGAGTAACTATTGAAATTCTTCTAGGATTTCCTTTCATTCATCAAGTTTATTTCAAGAGTAATATACTCCTAAGACCAATTTATTCTTTCATTTTTCTCAAAATCTGATCTCAAGATGTAGACAGTTAGGAATCTTGATAATTCAGACCTAAGAAATGTTCACAGACCATCCCTCCAGTTCAAAAAAGAACTTTTATCCATTCTATAATAGACAACTTCCAAATGATCATATAAGAAGTGTGAATCTCAAGCTCAAATTATAGATAAATATCTCCAAATGAATTATAGCTCTAGTTTCTTCTATTTTTTTTACTTTTGATTTAAAATAATACTTTAATGACAACATACATATGTTTATTCTATACAGTTGAGACATAGTTTAATTAAAATAATTTTTTACAAGACATTAAATATTGGAGTGTCTATCATATTTAAGAGAAATTTTCCTAAGTGACAGCTTAAAACACATGTAAGGCCAAGGGCTGGAATGTATAAAAATACTCTCATAGAAATTATATTCTGGTAGAAAAAAATAATGTCTAAGAATTAGAATTGGAAGATGCCTTGAGGAACAATGAAATCTCATCCTTGGTGAGTTTAAAGGAGTGGCTCAGTCAAGAATGCTACATAGGTCATTCTTGCATTTTTATTGGAGGCTGGAAACAAGGACCATAACCTCCCCTTCAACCATGACTATGACACTCATTTCTCAAATCCCTGGTAGTTGAGAAGGGTGATATGAAGAAATAATCAGGGAAGGGAGTGGAATATCTACTTAGCACCAATATTGTATGTGTACAATATGCTTTATTTCCATTTATTTAATCAGTTCTGGTGAGATGGACATTACACCATTTACTGATAAAACATGAGATTCAGACCTAAGACACAGCAAAATAAATTTGACCTCTAATACTTCAGATTTCAAAATTCATGTTCGTTCCACACACAATACCACTATATATAATATAATTTCTTTACCCTTACTTTGCAATGACTACTATAATCTTGAATTATACTATGACTACTATAATCAATTGTCTTCAAGACCAATTTTAGAAAAAGATTTAAAAATAACTTCTGCCAACTCATTTTTCAATTAAAAAAAAGCATCCTCGAGGCATATGCCATTCCATTATGCTCCTTGGGAGCTCATTTCTGTATTTTAATGAGGATTGTGCATTACATGTGTTCAAGCCTGTTGATGGCTTGCTGGGCAAAATGTTCTCCAAACATAAGCACGGAATACTACTACTAGGCTGAACCAGGAGCTTCATTCTCATTTCAGAATCTCTAATGGCATCAAGCATAGTACTTTCTCAATAAAGAAGTAGTCAATTGAATCTGATATTATTACTGGGAATGTTAACAACATATGCTAATGAAGCAATTATATGATTTAAAGCCAATGACTATGAATTGATAAGCTGTGCTATCCGGAAAATTTATTTAACCTCTCTGAATCTAATTATTCATATGTAAGATATTAATCAATATTTACCTTTCAAGTTATTGTGAGTATTAAAGATAACTTGTGTAAAGTACCTAGGCTATTTCTTATCACATAGGAGGCACTTACTAAAGAGTAGCTATTATTATCCTTGATTTGTTAGATTCTTATTAGAATAAATATCTGTATGGGTTTGAAATTATAAAGCAATTTTTCCAGTAGTTCTGTTAGATGATTTATTATATACTTTTATTCCAGAAGGTTGACTACATATAACTTTCTGAAGGTAGTTCTATTTAATTGACTAAGAATGGCATTTTTCTAAGAAATGTAAAAAACTAAAATTTCCCAGATTAAGAAAAATACTACTTTTAGTATAGCCAGTGATGTATACAGAGCACTTAAACGGAGTTTAAAACATGATCTATGTCATCAGGAAACAGACATTATAGTTGGAATGACAAGATCAAAACACATAAAAGAATCAGAGAGTAATTACTAAAAAATACTCTACTGGTAATAACATGACAGATCTCAGAAAAGGGAGCCATCAGAGTGGGGTCTAGAAGCAAATATCTTGGATTAAATTCTTCCCCCATCACTGACTAGATATGCACAGGTTAATTAACTTTCTTTAGTTTTTTTTTTTTTTAAGTTAATTAAATGACGGTTTATTTCAAAATTAGTCTTAGGGTGTCCAAGGGCTGGAGCCAGACTACGTAAGGCGCGGTGAGCGCGCCCGCCTCCCTCCCACCGCGGAGAGGCCGCCACCGGCCCCGCCCTCCGTCCCGCCTCCGAGGATCCCTAGGACTAGAAGCCAACAGCTAAGGAGCCCGCGCGCTTGCTCATGCTTAATCCAGGTTAAGGTACACGTTGAAACACACGTCGGGGGGTACGTGGTGTCATGCAGTCCCTGAGATAGGATGACTCTTGCTCCGTGACCTCCGCAGCAAGGCTGCCCCCGAGGGCAGGGTGGGGTGGACAGAAACTTTTAAAGTGTAGTCCGGTAGCAAAGTGGGCACCTTCTCAGCATCCTCCTTCATGGCAAAGAGAACGTTTGCCAGCATCTGGAGATCTTCCCCCGCCGGGGCAAGGCTTTCTTCTCGTCAGGGCTGAGCGTGTTCAGATACTGTATGTCGGTTCCCGAGGAGCCGAAGGTCTGGAGGACGCCGCTCTGCAGACCTGCAGGCCGTTGGAGATGCTTCCAGCCGGAGCGCTTGAGGGGCCTCTGGCTTCCCTTCCCTATCCGGCTGCTCTGCAGGCTCAGACCTCTCCCTCCGCCCCTTCTTCGTCAGTTCTCGGGGCTCCTTCTGCTTCTTCTGAACCTCAGTGAGCACCGTGATGAAGGAGTTCTCTTCCTCCTCAAACTCCAGCTGCACCAGCTCCTCCGAGAAGCCGGGGTGGCGCCCTCCACCTGGTCCAGCAGCTCGGTCAGCTCCGACCCCGACATGTGCCTCAGGCCTTTGTAGGACCAGTCGTTGTTGAAGGTCTGGGTCAAGACCCGCATCTCCTGCAGGAGGACCGAGGCTGCCTGGGAGGAGGTTTCTCCCTTCTCCTCCTCTTCCAGAACCTCCTCTTCTTCCTCAGGGTCTGGGGAGTTCTGCATCATTTCTTCAGTCTCCTCAATCACCTGATCTGCTGTGAGTAGAGGCTCCTCATTGATGCCAGAATCACGTTCACTCTTCTCATCCAGCTCTTCCTCTTCTTTCTCGTGGATCTCAGTGTCAGAGCTGTTGCCATTCAGAGCCTCCATGTTTGGGTCCCTCCGGCCTTCTGAGAGTGAAGGGATGTAATTGTCTGTCAGAGCATCCCAAGCCTCCTCATCCTGCAGGGTCTCCTCCTCCTCTTGGATCTGGAACTGGTTCTTCACGGGAGCTAGGGTCTCCGTCTTGGCATTGTAGTTCCGAAAGCAGACATTGAGCTTCTCCTCAAATTCATTCACGAGGTCCTCCACAGACTCGAAGCAGTGGGCCCTCCATTATTGCACAGCAATGGGACAACTGCCACTTTCAGGATTCGTTTACCTGTGCGGGTCCTGGTGGAGGGAGGCGGGTTGCGTGGCTCAGCGGGACACCCCCATCCACCAGGCGGGGACACCCCCATCCACCAGGCGGGGAGCCGTGGTAGTGGTGGCAGCTGCGAGCCAGCGAGCGCTCCCGCGCAGCTCCGCCAGCTCCCGGCTCCACTCCCCTTCTCCACCCTGCCCCCTCCCTTTCTTTAGGTTTTGTAGAAGGTACACTCTAGAGTGATCACCAGTAAGTCATACTCTTGTATAATCTCCTCCCTTTGAATGCTTGCTACGAACCAACAGAACCCATGGATTTGCTTCTAATCAGTAGGATGTGGCAACAGTCAAGAAATGTTGCAGATGTAATCAAAGTTTTCTAATCATTTGACTTTAAGTTAATCAAGACAACCTCCTGCAAGCCTCAAAGAAGAAGCAAGACACTATGAGTTGTACAGCTGTAAGAAAACTAATTCTACAACAAACAGGTGAACATGGAAGAGGATGCCTGAGCTTTGGACAGGACTTCAGATCCAGCCAATGCCTTGATTACAGCCTTGTGAGATCTTGAGACTATGACCCAGCTAAGCCATGCTCAGACTCCTGTAAATATGAGTTATTAAATGTAGATGATGTTTTAAGCCAGTAAGTGTATAATAATTTGTTATGCAGCAATATAGGCTTCAATTTCCTCATTTGTAAAATAAGACTAAAAATAATTCATACTATAAAAGCTTGTAATTAAAATTTTGTAATGGCACCTATTATCAGATAAGCTTGATAATTCATATAACAACTCCATCACCAGTATCCATTTTAGAGAGTCCAGTTAAATATACTTGAGAAACCTGCAAAATTTGAGGCAGTGCTTATGCTTGTCCATAAATGAAAAACTGAAAACTTAAACTTTAAAATGTCAATTTTAAACACAAATAAAATAAACACAAATAGTTTGCATAATATTTTTTCTTTGCTAAAATCACAGACACCACCACAATATTGAAGTTGGCAATCAAAATCATGAAATCCTCTAATGACTGTTACGTAATAAGCTCCAAGCATGTTTTATATGGCTCATTCCAGTCATCAAAGCAAGGGTGAGAAGTACAGAAAGAGCTCTGCCTTTATATACTTTAGTAATCAAGGTTTCATATCATTGGAACAGGTCAACTGCTAGAGGTGGTCACCAGATTTCCCAACATTTTCTCCACAGAATTTGGAACAATTTTCACTCCACTTCAATCTGGTCACTGTACCAACTGACTACAAGTATACAGCTCATGTGAAGAAAAAATTTTAAATTTTAATCCACCTGTGAAGTGGTGAAGGCAGAGTCCTTGAATCAATAGAATGTACCCTGAAAAAAAGAAGTGCTTCTAAATTCTGTCCCTAATTTTTTACTAAATTCTAAATTCTGCTCCTGTATTATTTATAAATTCATTATTGTATAAAATTATAAATCTACTCAGACATCACAATAAATCAGCAAAAGGTTGAAATAATTACCAAGATTATTTGAAATATGGATTCATGCTCATTGTCATTAATGTTGAAACTCTCCCTAAGTGCATGATATATATTAAAATAGCTGATTATTATATGAAGAATTACTATTAGCAAGATCCAAAACTTAAATGAAATATTTGTAACATGTTGAAGGTAAAAGAAACTTAAATTTTTGAACCTAATACATGACAAAATTCCATTAAATATAATGAAAAATGTTTAGATGCTTCATTGGATGTTTCCCCCCAAATATTAAAAATTTAAAAGACACCACGGAAGAGGTAGTAATTCTTCTTAAAAGAGTAAGAATGGTCCAAATAATATCCAGAAAATTATATCATATCAAACCAAAATGCATATCTTACCAGAAAATATTATTAGAGGAAAGCAAATTTTCTAAAGAAACATGTATTAAGCTGATTACAAGTTGATTAATTACAAGTTGAGAGAAGTTTGTCACTAAACATTTATATAAATGTACAGGTTTTGAATATATCTTGGTTTATAGTACTTTCTAGATTCTTTCAAAAATAAACAGAGGAATATAGGTTTTGTGATCATCTTAAGGAAAGATGTACTAGATAAGATATATTCTTAATAGTGAATAATTGTGGAACAACAAAAGTTTATGGAAATCCACATAATAATATCTACTAATGATTTTAAATATATTATGAGGTAAGTTTCATATACAGTACCACATATGAAATAAATCTGCTACATCACATATAAATTATATCAGCAAACAAGTTGAAGGCAGAAAAGCATAAAATGCCAGTAGATACTATCAATGTGGCTAACATCATATAAAAAGACTTTAGAATATAATTTCTGGCCATGCAAATACTAGATTTCAGCACATACCTCCCAAGTATAACTAAAAAGACTATACATAACATTTTAAAAGTCCAGTTGAAAGCATGAGACCAAGAAGCCAGAACTTGAGCATCAAAAATTCCAGAAAGGAGAGAAAGGCATAACAGTAAAACCAAAAATGTGTTCTTCTTTTCCCTTTGAAGTATTTGCTGATTCATGAGCAGAGCAAGACTAGAAGATAAGAGATCAGAACAAAATGTCAGCTAAAGGACTGAGAAACTAGGAAGAGCAATCCTCAATTTCATTTTGTTAGAGAGACAAAAATTGAATTTCAGGGCTCATCAAGGAGATGAAGTCCCAGTGAGTAGCCTGGCTCTCAGATGCAACCCCTGAAGGGTAACCCTAGAATAGACTGCAAATAGTTAAGGTCTTTAAAATACTGCAGTCCAGGAATGTGTTCTATCCTGACTGGATTAAGCTGGCCTGCCCCTACTCTCACTACTTAAAATAATCTAAAATTAATTTCCTCGCAAAGATATTATTATAATCATACATGATGTCTAGCATTCAATTAAAAATTACCACATATACCAAGAAACATTGTCAAGACAAAAAGAAAATAGAATATAGAAATAGACTGAGGGGTGATCCAGACATTAGAGTTAGCAGATACAGACTTTAAAATAGCAGTGGTTAAATGTCAAAAAAAGATGATAAGAGATTTTTAGAAGAAAAGTAGAATATATTTTAAAAATCAAATAGAAATTCTATAATTTAATATACAATAACTAAAATTAATAATTCAGTAGATAAGTTCATCAATAGATTGGGCCCAGTGAAAAGATGATTTTACTGAACAGAAAGATAGAAAATATGCAGATGAAAGCATGAAAAAATATGGAAAAATTAGAAAACAATATAAGAAATATATAGATTTTAATAAGTTCTGTGATACATACAATCAGTGTCCTAAAATGATAACAGAGAATGTGGCAGAAGTAATATTGAAACGATATGACCTAGAATATTCAAAACGGATGAAGGACATCAACTTACATAATCAAGAAGTGCTTTAAACATCAATATTTTGAAAAAATAAATAAATTCACACTTAGGCACACTATAGTAAAACTGCTAAACACCAAAGACAGAAAAATCCTAAAGATAGCTAAAGAAAACCAGCACATTATCTTCACAGGAGAAATAGTAAGCCTGGGCTGATCTTTTAACAGAGAAGGAGGGAGCCAGAAGACAATAAAAGGATATCTTTATAGTGCCAAACTAGAATTATATAGTCCATTAAAATATCTTTCAGAAATGAAAGTAAATTTGAGATGTTTTAGCCAAACAAAAACTAAGGAAATTTATCACCAATTGACTTTCCTAAAATAATTACTAAAGGAAATTCCTTGGGCAAATGGAAAACAGTCTTGAACAAAATGCAAGAAGGAATACAAGGTGGTATAAGTGACAAATATGTGGACAAATATAAATGGAGCGTGACTATACAAAACAATAATAATAATCTGCTGCATAGTTTAAAATACACTAAAATAGATGATAACAGTTTGGGGGAAAGGCAGAATGAGAATAAATGGACTTAAAGTATTCTAAGTTTCCAGCATAATCAGACAATTGATAAAAGTAATATTTTTTGTTTGACTGCAGTAGGTCAATTGTAAGTATTAAATAACAGAAGAAGGTATAACAGACAAGGTAATTGAAATTAAAATAAAAATATTTTTTTACTCATAAAGAAGATGATATAGTAAAATGATGGTTATGAGAACAAAATGGTGAATACATTTGGCATATTTCTCATATGTAAAATACTGCACATATCAAATGCAAGTATCTAACTCATATGTAAAATACTGCACATATCAAATCTGCGTATCTAACTTATGAATTTAAACAAAAACTCAACAAATTATTTCCCTTCCTAAAAAAATATTAAGTAGGAAGAAAACAATAAATTTGAAACATAAATTAATAAAATAAAACACAACAATAAAATAAATAAAAATAAAAAAAATATTTTCTTCAATAAAGAAAATCAACACAACCAAAGGGTTTTTTTTTAAAGATTTTTATTTATATATGTATTGAGAGAGGGAATGACTATGCACATGCACAAACAGGGGGGAGAGGCAGAAGAAGAGGAAAAGAATCTCAAGCAGACTCCACACTGACTGTGTAGCTGCTGCAAAGCTCCATCCCCTGACTCTGAGATCATGACCTGAGTCAAAATCAAAAGTTGGCCACTTAACCAAGTAAGCCACTCAGGCGCCCCTTTTTAAACATTAGTAAAATGAATAAACCTCCAGGAAGATGGATTAGGGGAAAAAAAATGAAAAGAACATAAACTGTCAAAATCAGAAATACACAAAGATGATATAATCTCAGATTTGACAAATATTTAAAGGACAAGAGAAAATCATAATTTTATGCTCTGGGTGTTTTCTCTGACATCCCCAACCAATTCTCTGATTCTCCAGATACCGAGTGGGTACCCAACAATTCATTTCAATTCTGACACTCTCTACCCAGAGTTAGTACAGACACCACAGGTTAAGGACTCAGTCTCACAAAACTGCCCCCACTCAGACACCAGTCACAAATCCAGTGCCATCCACACTTCTGACTAGCTATAAATCAGGTGTTCCTAGGATCCCCTTGTCAGTTTCAATAATTTACTAGAATAGCTCACAGAATTTAGAAAAATAGTGTACTTAGGTTTACTTTATTCATCCTTATTATAAAGGATACAACTCAGGAAGGGCCAAATGGAAGAGATATGTTCTCTACAAGGTATTGGGGGCCAGAGCAGCACTTTTTGTCATAGCAACAACTGAAAAGTACCCAAATCCCTATTTAAAAGAGTTAAGTAAATTGTAGTATATTCACACAACGGCATACTGTTCAGTGATGAGAATGAAGAAATCACAAATATTTATCATAATGTTGAGAAGACAAGGTAACGAAATACTATACACTGCATGATTCTACTTGTATAAGACGCAAAAAACAGGAACAACAAATTGATCTACATGCTGAAAGTCAGTACAACGGTTACCTCTGGGAAAGGTAATGACCACAAGGAATCCCCAGGGGAGCCTCTATAGCGTGCTAGTGATGTTCTGCTTCTCTACCTCATGCTTGTTTCATGGGTGCTTTTACTTTGCGAAAATTCATGAAGTTGAAACTTACAGTTTTTCTGAATGTAAGCTGGGCTTCAATAAAGAGTTTAAAAATAAAATATGATTTTAAAAATGGAATGGAACATATTTCCCCAAGGAAGTGAAGAATATGCCAACATATTTAACATACAAACTTCCAATTACTTTATTTTTCTAAATTACCTTCATGGCCCTGAAGGCATTTCAGTTTGGAACTCTTGTTGGGGGGGCATAATATAAAATACGAACCTTTTTTTTGTGTGTGTGTGTGGCTAGGCTTTATCTTGAGCTATGGCTTTGAAAATGTGAGATCCTAACTACTAATGTACTCCTTTATGGAATTTGCAAACATCCTTAGACTGTGTGGGGAAGGGATGGGAGGAAAGGAGAAATAACTTTAAACTAGGTCAGATAATAGAAACCTTGGTGAAGCCCACAGGTTGTTTCTCTTCCTTAATGATCTTCTGGATGAATATGTACAGTGGGCATTGTCCTATAACCAAGAATAGAGAAAAGTAGTCACTTTCTCCTGGGGCTGGCTCTACTATGCAGGGAGCAGAGACTTACAAGGAGGGCCAGGTACCCCACAGTCATCCTCATAAATACTAACAGGCTAGTGGCTTGAGAAATAACGAAAAGAGACACCACCCTCAGGAACACATTAGAGGAACATATCTTACTGCTCTCAGGTAGCCACTTAGAATTTTTGAAGTGGCAAAGTTAATCTAAAATATAATTTCAGTTAAGATTAATTGTAGATAACACGTAGGGCTAAACATGATCACAACTCATTTTCCAAGTTATCTGATTATCCTCTCATATGTATTCCAAATCCATGTTCTTACATCACCCCACTATCAACCTTCATCTTCACATGGCATTTTCTCTGTGTGCCTGTTTGTTTTTGTATTCAAATTTCCCCTTCTCATAAGGACACAAGTCATGCTGGATTAGGTTCTACCCTAATAACCTCATCCTAACTAATTACACCTGCAATGGCCTTATTTCCAAATATGATTACATTCTGATGTACCAGGGATTAGGGCTTCAACACATGAATTGGAGGGGTGGGGTGAAATAGTCTGATTCATAACAGATCTTATTTCCGAAGAAGGTCACATGAACAGCTACTAGGGGTTGAGACTTCAAAATCCTTTTTAGGGACACAATTCAACCCATACAGCACCTATTCTTTTAGATGAATAGTACTTTAGGCCAGGAAAATTACCCCATAATGCAATCCACTCCTAGTATCTTCTCAGTCCCTAAGTAAATTCTAGGTGTTCATGGACTTTCACCTGCCATCTGTGTTACTTGTTACCATGTTTATCTCTTTGATTGCATCTCCCCGATGCTGTTTCAATGACCACTTGAGCTTTCTATGCCTTTGGGACAATGTGCATAAAGCTTTCTGACTTCCTTGCCCTGCATGCCTCTCCCTTCTCACATTATTACGCCAACCCACCTATGCCCACATGCACACATGGGCACAAAACACCCCTTACACCAGAACTCCACATACAAGAAAGATGAGGCCAGTTCTGTGGCCCAGGTGCTATTCATGTCCCTCAGTGTATCATCTGGGTGGAGCTGCTCATGCCATTCATGCTTATGTCATTCATGTTATGAAAGTGTGCTTCAGCTCCAACATATCTTTACCTGCTAGCACATTCTGGTATAACTGTGTAGACACAGGCAATGGATTTCAAGTTTTACCCAGTATTTTATTTTATTTTATTTTATTTTATTTTATTTTATTTTATTTTATTTATTTTATTTTATTTTATTTTATTTTATTTTATTTTATTTTATTATTTTGTTATTTTATCTTTTTGAGAGAGTGAGAAAAAGGGGGGAGAAAGAGAGTCTTAGGCAGGTTCCATGCTCAGCACAGAGCCCCACACTTGGGCTCAATTTCAAAATCCTGACTGAGATCATAACCTGAGCCAAAATCAGGAGTCTAACTGACTGAGCCACCCAGATGCCCCTTGTCCAGTATTTTTAAGACATTTTTTCTTTTTGTTTTGTTTTCCCTAACAGACAAGTAATGCTGACTCTGTTCTCTTCCTACAAAATGAATCAGAACATGCTTAAGAGTGACAGGATGAGTAAGGTACAAGAGTTTCAAGAAATTGGATAGTGCATTAAGCTACATCCTTTTTGTGTAAACATGAATGACAGTGGAATTCTAAATCCTCTCTTCCCACTACCACCTCATAAGTTAAGATCAAAGGAAAAATGCTACAATCAATAGTTATTATTAAAACATTAAAAGGCAATGTATTGAAGTATGAAAGAAAAAAATTATTTGTAATTGGGAAGGAAATTTAATTGTGCCCTCCAATTTATTGCACTTACAAGCTGGAATTAGAACAATTTCAGGTCACCAGTCACTTAACTCCATCGAATTCTAGTAAGTCGCATGTAATATTAATCCCAAGTAAAACTTCTATGCATTATGGAATAAAAGAGTCCTAATTTCCCAAAGAAAAAAGGTAATGCATTTTGGTATCATTTGAATGTCAGAGACTTCCTGCTCATAACTAGCAAGTTTCATGACACCTTTAAATTTTACAATTACATTTCTTTTTTTTAATTTTTATTTATTTATTCATGAGAGACACACAGAGAGAGGCAGAGGGAGAAGCAGGCTCCATGCAGGGAGCCTGACGTGGGACTTGATCCCGGGTCTCCAGGATCACATCCTGAGCCAAAGGTGGCACTAAACTGCTGAGCCACCCGGGCTGCCCTACAATTACATTTCTAAAATTTGTTGTCACAATCATTATATCCAGAATCCCATGCAGTTGTTTACTTAAAACATGCTCTCCACTTGACATTTGGGGGGAAAAAAGATGAAGACATCTCAAAGCAGAAAAAAAAAAATTATGACACTTCAGAGGGAAGATTGACATGATCAAGTCCTCTGGTAACTGAAAGAAGACCCTCAAACCAAGAAAGGTAGCCAAAAGATACCAAATGTAGAGGCAGTCTGGGAGGAGAGTTTTGGCAGGGCACACTGCCACATGGGCAGGTCATCAGGAAGGGTGGGATCCAGCCATGCAGGCTGGCAAGTGCTTCATGACGTGAGAGTTTGGGACTTGGGTTGCAAGGAAGGACTCCAGGTCCCAGAAAAGGTACTTTTGGAGAAAGGCAACACTTCACTTGTAGAGAAAAAAAAAAAATAGTGCTAGAGGATAACCAAGGATAGATGCCATGGCATAGGAGACAAATGACAAGAGAGCGGCTTACAAAAAATGGAACACAAAAAGGCAAAGGTGGGCTAAAGGCAAGGATGCCTACTGCTGAGTCTAATCAGGGTCAGAATGGATCATAAAAACAAGCTGTCAGGAATAAGCAGCAGGAGATCGAGCTATAGAAAGAGGGGTGCCTCAGAGGCTGGGCTATCGGAAGAATTTGGTGATTATTGATTCTAATGTCCAAAAAACAATAGAGGGACCTAAGCCAAAACACATGGTCATCTCGGAACTCAGGGAGGAGTCTTCATTCTGCCTCTTCATCTCTCACTGCTTCCTTCTCCCTCTTCCTGCCTCCCTCTCCCGTTCTCCCTCTCAATCACTTTCTTACTCTTCTTGCCTTTGTCTCTAGGCTCTGTTTGTAAATATTTGATTTCTCTGGCCTGTTTGTCTTCCTTTCATTCCTCTTATGCCCTCCTTTCTCCCTCTCCTCTCCTCTCTGTCATCTGACCGCCTATCTTAGCATCCCCACACCATTCGACAGTCTTTTCACCCACCTACCTCTCTTACTATTCCTTCCTTCTCCAATCCTGGAGTCTCCTTCTACCCATCATATTAAAATGACATATTTTTCTTAATTTCATGTAGCTATTCAATGAAACTTTAAAATACCAAATTTAGAGAAGATCTTTAGGATGTTTTTAATATTTCTTTCTCATGAAAAGACAAAAGCAAATTATTTTCCTTCTAATGCATCTGATATGGGAGACTTTTTTCCCCTAAGAAGGGGAAAAAGAATCAGTGATTCTTAATAAGAAACAAAAAAGTTTCTCCCCTCACCCTTGTTTTCAAATTTCCTAAGTCATCATTTGAAAAAGTCTCACCAACAATGAGATTCTTTGTACATTATTAAATTCTATCATCTCATTGATTTACCATCTCTTTGTTATACCAGAGATAAAGAAGATGAGAATCTGACTCACTCTTATAAATGGTAACAATTATATTCATCATGGCTAGGTCTCTTTGAACATCACAAAGGAGCATCCAGCCCAATAATAGCAGTGGCCATACAAGCCGTGGTAATAAAAGATGATCTCTAAACCAATAATAAGTTCTCAGGGTACATTGTTCCCCCCGCACTGACCAGCAGTTTATTTTAACACAATAAGACCTCATTCCCAAAAGATGTAGGACAGGTAAAATGTAATTATTGCACACTTTATTTGTTCACTCAGATCTCCATGTGTTTTCTGACCTCTGATACTGAAACTGCCACTGAGGCTTATATTTCCTATTATCAGCTTGGCATTAGCAAGCTAGAAAAGGAAAAAGAAAAACAACCACAGCTTAGAAGAATTTATTGTCTGCCATAAGCGCTTGCATCAATGAGGCTGAGCAGCTGGCTCAAAGCTCTTATAATATCACCATCTGTAACTCAAAGGGAAAACGAGTATCTCTGATTTTTCAAAGGGTAAAGGGAGTACAATTGTATTTATTAGGTGTTCAAAAGCTTTGACAAGAGAGGCCTGTCAGACGTTATCAGCATGTGCCAGTTGGCACACAGATTGTGGACATATTGTCCATTTAAGTTGTCAGTATACAAGTCTCAACCAATGTTTGCAAATCTGCATAGCAAAAGCCAGTCGTTGTTGTCATGATCCCTGGAATACTGCTTAGGGACTGGTGTCCCCACTGTTTAAAACTTACATAGCAATGTGCTTTGCAGGAGAAATAAACAAAAATTTGTATAGACATGGTGGACCATACATTATTTCTACATGATTACCTTGGTAATATAAGAATTTGCTGGCTCTCCTTGCTCTAGAGCTTTCCCTATACTTTTTCTTCTCCATTTGACAACTTCTATCTTCATTCCTTCCAGGGCGCCCAGTTTTGAAGCTTCTTGGAATCTTTTGTGTCACTAATAAAATATATTTTATAATATAAGCCTCACTAACACATTTTAGTACCTGCATTTTTTCTTGAAACACAGGAAATATGAAAGAATACCCTAATAAATGGGGGAGAAAACAATGTTTTTTGAGGGAAAGATTATTATAAAAGATATCTGTTCTTTCCAAATAAATATATACTGTAAGACAATTCCAATCAAAGTCACAAATGATAGAATAAATGGCTTTTATGGCTTTCTTCACCTTTTTGAAACTTTACAAAATAATATTTAGAAAAATAAATAGGCAAGGATCACTAAGATTTCTTTAATGATGTTACCATCGTAATGAGGAGGAACTTTCTGTACCACAAATTAAAATGTGTTTTGTAGCTACAACAATTAAAATCAGTGTGGTACCTATGCAACAATAGAGAAACAACGGGACAGATTATTGGGACGCTAAATTCTATGCAGGCAGAGCTTGTGTGTGTCCTGTTCTGACGATTTTATTCATTCTGATATCTTCACAGTGCTTGGAACATAGTAAACATTTGTAGAATAAACGAGCTAGCATGGGAAAGGCAATATACATAGCATTGGAACATAAATACACATATACATACGTTCTGATTATCTTAAATCAGTGAAAAACAAATGTTTTATTCAAAAAGTGTTGAGAAAATCGCCTTTTAAGGAAACAATATACTGTTTTAATCATCACCTCACAGAATGCATGAATAGAACTTGACTTGATCTATAATTAAAGTGTAAAAAAGAATTCATAAAAACCTAGAAGAAAACAAATGATTACAAATTTTATCTTTGGATTGGGGATTGGAAGCTTTAGAGGTAGGGAAAGGAACCTTCAATGTTTTAAAAAATATATACCAGATGTCATAAAGAAAAGATATTTCCGCTATCCGCATTCAGAATCTCGGTGTATGGCGACATGCATACGCGCATCACAACTTTAGGAGCAGTCATTCACATGGGAAGGGTGTCTCTGCAGGACCGCTACACTCTCCCAGTCATTTTGGCCCCCTGGGGAATACCAGTTTAACTGGCAATATCTTAAGAGAGTTTTTAGTTTTCATTTATGGATCAGCATCATAGAAAGCCTATGTTCAGCTCTCAGATAGCTTAGAACAGTGGTTCTCAGAGTGTGGTTCCCAGCCACCAGCATCAGTATCCCCTGACCCTCACCAGACCTACTGAACCAGAAATACTGGAGTGGAGCCCAGCGCCTGTACTAGGGATGCTGAGATGACCTTAAGTCTGAGCACCACTGGCTCAGATGAAAGTAACCACTATCCACATTACAACTGAATCCACAACCTCTTCTCAGTTCAGCTCCACTTTCCTTACCACTGAGCAGCAGATATCATTTCACACCTAGTGGTCATGTTGTCCTGTCCCAGGCCCACCAGCCAACCAGCTCTTAGAAAATCATTGTTTATTAGCATATTCCCACCATGTTGGTTCCTGGGAAAATTTTCACAGTCCAATATGGGCAAGATCTAGGATTCATAAATCAAAGGTGAAGAGAACATTAACAACACCTAAAGTCTTATATAGCAAGCAAGGATAGGCTGAAGCAGTCAAAATCTAAATTTGTACCACGTGTAAATGAGCACACACACAAAAAAAACCTTATAAGAAAAAGAGAGAATACAATATATTACTTGATAGCATCAGAAATCCATAAAGAAATGACAGGTGATGCCAAATGACACTATTTTCCAGAAGAATGAAAGGAGGGAGAGAGGCAGAGATCATGCTGGGAAGACAGGTTTGAGATCTCCATGTGTATACTCTGTCCTAAAGATGCTCATTTATCTATGCTAATGCCTCATGAAAGTGCACATGATTAGTAAGAAAATCCCCAAATCTTCAAGAGGAAAGTGTCTAAATATCATAAACTGACATGTCACAGCAGAGAAAATTAAAAGAGCTAATTTATGAACGTGAAAGTAGTAAGCCTTTATAGTAATGATAGACAGAAAAATAAAGCTATACAATTCAGTTATTTATTAAATTGTTCAAATATTAGCAGAAAACTCTCAGTGATGACAGAAGTATTAAAACATCACAAAGACTTAAAAAGGCAATTTGGCAAGCTACATTAAGAACCTTAAAATGCTAAATCTTTCTGACTCAGAACCTTCTAGCCCACCATTCTAAAGAAATAAACAGGAATATGGACAAATATTTATATCAATAATGTTTATCTTGATGTTATTTATTGCACACAAATTGGACATAATCAAATTGTCAAATTATAACAGCATAAGAAAATGTTCAGAAATTTCCTTGTGAAAAAGTGGGATACAGAATTAAATATGTAGTATGAATTCAAATATGCAAATATATGTATATTTGACTATATCAAACATATATCCTTGAGTCCAAATATATGAAATATAAGAAGCATATACACATGCTATATGTTAACAGTATTTATTGTTGGATGATATGTTTGGAGTATCCAGTATGGTTGGAGATGATGAATATTATTTTTGTCCTTTTCTTTGCCACATTTTCCAAAATTTCTATAAAGAATAACATTTACCAGAAATTTTTTTTAAGGATACTACATGAAAATTGCATTTGGAATATTTTGGGGAAAATATTTGGGGCTTGTGATCTTCCTAAAAAAATCACCAATGGCAATAGCTTTTAATGTGTTTTAATAACATAATTATTCCGTTTAGTGTTAATTAAATCTTTACAAAATAGAGCCATTTTCTCCACTGTTTTGCAGTATGAAATCAGAGAGATGTTTATTTGGCAATATTTTTCCATTATATATAATTAAAACGTTCTGGCTGTGTTTAGAAGAGAAGGCTATGTCAAGCACTCCTACAAGACTTTGCTATCCATCGTAGCACCCTTCTCTCTCATCATCTCACCAACCTTCCAGGATAATTTATGACTAGCAATGTTTCTCAGACTTCTCTCTTCCTTTGCTATTTAGAATAGTAAAAAGAATAAATGAAATACTATATTTTATTAACAATTAGGTAGCCTTCCTTTATATCCTTTTAGGTTAAGATTTCAGAGTCTGAAAAAAACTATAAATTCTATTCATCTATTTCAGACTAGGAGTGCTAAAATGGATTTTGAAAACTTTTCTTCAAATTACTCTGGGAAAAAATGATTTTATTTTATTTTATTTTTTTTTTTTATTGGTGTTCAATTTACTAACATACAGAATAACCCCCAATGCCTGTCACCCATTCACTCCCACCCCCCGCCCTCCTCCCCTTCTACCACCCCTAGTTCGTTTCCCAGAGTTAGCAGTCTTTACGTTCTGTCTCCCTTTCTGATATTTCCCACACATTTCTTCTCCCCTTCCCTTATATTCCCTTTCACTATTATTTATATTCCCCAAATGAATGAGAACATACAATGTTTGTCCTTCTCCGACTGACTTACTTCACTCAGCATAATACCCTCCAGTTCCATCCACGTTGAAGCAAATGGTGGGTATTTGTCATTTCTAATAGCTGAGTAATATTCCATTGTATACATAAACCACATCTTCTTTATCCATTCATCTTTCGTTGGACACCGAGGCTCCTTCCACAGTTTGGCTATCGTGGCCATTGCTGCTATAAACATCGGGGTGCAGGTGTCCCGGCGTTTCATTGCATCTGAATCTTTGGGGTAAATCCCCAACAGTGCAATTGCTGGGTCGTAGGGCAGGTATATTTTTAACTGTTTGAGGAACCTCCACACAGTTTTCCAGAGTGGCTGCACCAGTTCACATTCCCACCAACAGTGTAAGAGGGTTCCCTTTTCTCCGCATCCTCTCCAACATTTGTGGTTTCCTGCCTTGTTAATTTTCCCCATTCTCACTGGTGTGAGGTGGTATCTCATTGTGGTTTTGATTTGTATTTCCCTGATGGCAAGTGATGCAGAGCATTTTCTCATATGCATGTTGGCCATGTGTATGTCTTCCTCTGTGAGATTTCTGTTCATGTCTTTTGCCCATTTCATGATTGGATTGTTTGTTTCTTTGGTGTTGAGTTTAATAAGTTCTTTATAGATCTTGGAAACTAGCCCTTTATCTGATATGTCATTTGCAAATATCTTCTCCCATTCTGTAGGTTGTCTTTGAGTTTTGTTGACTGTATCCTTTGCTGTGCAAAAGCTTCTTATCTTGATGAAGTCCCAATAGTTCATTTTTGCTTTTGTTTCTTTTGCCTTCGTGGATGTATCTTGCAAGAAGTTACTATGGCCGAGTTCAAAAAGGGTTTTGCCTGTGTTCTTCTCTAGGATTTTGATGGAATCTTGTCTCACATTTAGATCTTTCATCCATTTTGAGTTTATCTTTGTGTCTGGTGCAAGAGAGTGGTCTAGTTTCATTCTTCTGCATGTGGATGTCCAATTTTCCCAGCACCATTTATTGAAGAGACTGTCTTTCTTCCAATGGATAGTCTTTCTTCCTTTATCGAATATTAGTTGCCCATAAAGTTCAGGGTCCACTTCTGGATTCTCTATTCTGTTCCACTGATCTATGTGTCTGTTTTTGTGCCAGTACCACACTGTCTTGATGACCACAGCTTTGTAGTACAACCTGAAATCTGGCATTGTGATGCCCCCAGATATGGTTTTCTTTTTTAAAATTCCCCTGGCTATTCGGGGTCTTTTCTGATTCCACACAAATCTTAAAATAATTTGTTCTAACTCTCTGAAGAAAGTCCATGGTATTTTGATAGGGATTGCATTAAACGTGTATATTGCCCTGGGTAACATTGACATTTTCACAATATTAATTCTGCCAATCCATGAGCATGGAATATTTTTCCATCTCTTTATGTCTTCCTCAATTTCTTTCAGAAGTGTTCTATAGTTTTGAGGGTATAGATCCTTTACATCTTTGGTTAGGTTTATTCCTAGGTATCTTATGCTTTTGGGTGCAATTGTAAATGGGATTGACTCCTTAATTTCTCTTTCTTCAGTCTCATTGTTAGTGTATAGAAATGCCACTGATTTCTGGGCATTGATTTTGTATCCTGCCACGCTACCGAATTGCTGTATGAGTTCTAGCAATCTTGGGGTGGAGACTTTTGGGTTTTCTATGTAGAGTATCATGTCATCAGCGAAGAGGGAGAGTTTGACTTCTTCTTTGCCAATTTGAATGCCTTTAATGTCTTTTTGTTGTCTGATTGCTGAGGCTAGGACTTCCAGTACTATGTTGAACAGCAGTGGTGAGAGTGGACATCCCTGTCTTGTTCCTGATCTTAGGGGAAAGGCTCCCAGTGCTTCCCCATTGAGAATGATATTTGCTGTGGGCTTTTCATAGATGGCTTTTAAGATGTTGAGGAATGTTCCCTCTATCCCTACACTCTGAAGAGTTTTGATCAGGAATGGATGCTGTATTTTGTCAAATGCTTTCTCTGCATCCAATGAGAGGATCATATGGTTCTTGGTTTTTCTCTTGCTGATATGATGAATCACATTGCTTGTTTTACGGGTGTTGAACCAGCCTTGTGTCCCAGGGATAAATCCTACTTGGTCATGGTGAATAATTTTCTTAATGTACTGTTGGATCCTATTGGCCAGTATCTTGTTGAGAATTTTTGCATCCATGTTCATCAGGGATATTGGTCTGTAATTCTCCTTTTTGGTGGGGTCTTTGTCTGGTTTTGGAATTAAGGTGATGCTGGCCTCATAGAACGAATTTGGAAGTACTCCATCTCTTTCTATCTTTCCAAACAGCTTTAGGAGAATAGGTATGGTTTCTTCTTTAAACGTTTGATAGAATCCCCCTGGGAAGCCATCTGGCCCTGGACTCTTGTGTCTTGGGAGGTTTTTGATGACTGCTTCAATTTCCTCCCTGGTTATTGGCCTGTTCAGGTTTTCTATTTCTTCCTGTTCTAGTTTTGGTAGTTTCTGGGTTTCCAGGAATGCATCCATTTCTCCTAGATTGCCTAATTTATTGGCGTATAGCTGTTCATAATATGTTTTTAAAATCGTTTGTATTTCCTTGGTGTTGGTAGTGATCTCTCCTTTCTCATTCATGATTTTATTAATTTGAGTCTTCTCTCTCTTCTTTTTAATAAGGCTGGCTAATGGTTTATCTATCTTATTAATTCTTTCAAAGAACCAACTCCTGGTTCTGTTGATCTGTTCCACAGTTCTTCTGGTCTCGATTTCGTTGAGTTCTGCTCGAATCTTTATTAACACCCTTCTTCTCTTGGGTGTAGGATCTATTTGCTGTTTTTTCTCTAGCTCCTTTATGTGTAAGGTTAGCTTTTGTATTTGAGTTCTCTCCAGTTTTTGAATGGATGCTTGTATTGCGATGTATTTCCCCCTTAGGACTGCTTTTGCTGCATCCCAAAGATTTTGAATGGTTGTATCTTCATTCTCATTAGTTTCCATGAATCTTTTTAATTCTTCCTTAATTTCCTGGTTGACCCTTTTATCTTTTAGCAGGATGGTCCTTAACCTCCACGTGCTTGAGGTCCTTCCAAACTTCTTGTTGTGATTTAGTTCTAATTTCAAGGCATTATGGTCTGAGAATATGCAGGGGACAATCCCAATCTTTTGGTATCGGTTCAGACCCGTTTTGTGACCCAATATGTGGTCTATTCTGGAGAAAGTTCCATGTGCGCTTGAGAAGAATGTGTATTCAGTTGAGTTTGGATGTAAAGTTCTGTAGATATCTGTGAAATCCATCTGGTCCAGTGTATCATTTAAAGCTCTCGTTTCTTTGGAGATGTTGTGCTTAGAAGACCTATCAAGGGTAGAAAGAGCTAGGTTGAAGTCACCAAGTATAAGTGTATTATTATCTAAGTATTTATTCACTTTGGTTATTAATTGGTTTAAATATTTGGCAGCTCCCACATTCGGGGCATATATATTGAGGATTGTTAAGTCCTCTTGTTGGATAGATCCTTTAAGTATGAGATAGTGTCCCTCTTCATCTCTCACTACAGTCTTCGGGGTAAATTTTAGTTTATCTGATATAAGGATGGCTACCCCTGCTTTCTTTTGAGGACCATCTGAATGGTAAATGGTTCTCCAACCTTTTATTTTCAGGTTGTAGGTGTCCTTCTGTCTAAAATGAGTCTCTGTAGACAGCAAATAGATGGGTCCTGCTTTTTGATCCAGTCTGAAACCCTGCGCCTTTTGATGGGGTCATTAAGCCCGTTCACATTCAGAGTTACTATTGAGAGATATGAGTTTAGTGTCATCATGATATCTATTCAGTCCTTGTTTTTGTGGACTGTTCCACTGAACTTCTTCTTAAAGGGGAATTTTAAGAGTCCCCCTTAAAATTTCTTGCAGAGGTGGTTTGGAGGTCACATATTCTTTCAGTTCCTGCCTGTCTTGGAAGCTCTTTATCTCTCCTTCCATTTTGAATGAGAGCTTTGCTGGATAAAGTATTCTTGGTTGCATGTTCTTCTCATTTAGGACCCTGAATATATCCTGCCAGCCCTTTCTGGCCTGCCAGGTCTCTGTGGAGAGGTCTGCTGTTACCCTAATACCCCTCCCCATAAAAGTCAGGGATTTCTTGTCTCTTGCTGCTTTAAGGATCTTCTCTTTATCTTTGGAATTTGCAAGCTTCACTATTAAATGTCGAGGTGTTGAACGGTTTTTATTGATTTTAGGGGGGGATCTCTCTATTTCCTGGATCTGAATGCCTGTTTCCCTTCCCAGATTAGGAAAGTTTTCAGCTAGAATTTGTTCAAATACATATTCTGGCCCTCTGTCCCCTTCGGCGCCCTCGGGAACCCCAATTAAACGTAGGTTTTTCTTTCTCAGGCTGTCGTTTATTTCCCTTAATCTATCTTCATGGTCTTTTAATTGTTTGTCTCTTTTTTCCTCAGTTTCCCTCTTTGCTATCAACTTGTCTTCTATGTCACTCACTCGTTCTTCCACCTCGTTAACCCTCGTCGTTAGGACTTTTAGTTTGGATTGCATCTCATTCAATTGATTTTTAATTTCTGCCTGATTAGCTCTAAATTCTGCAGTCATGAAGTCTCTTGAGTCCTTTATACTTTTTTCTAGAGCCACCAGTAGCTGTATAATAGTGCTTCTGAATTGGCTTTCTGACATTGAATTGTAATCCAGATTTTGTAACTCTGTGGGAGAGAGGACTGTTTGATTCTTTCTTTTGAGGTGAGGTTTTCCTTCTAGTCATTTTGCTCAGTGCAGAATGGCCAAAAACAAGTTGTATTGGGAAAAGGAGAAAAAGAGAGGAGAGAAAGAAGGAAAGAAAAGAGAAATAGAAAAAAAAAGGGGGAAAAAAACGAAAAAAAAAAAGAAAGAAGAAAGAAGAAAAAGAGAAAGAAAAAGAAAGGAGAAAAAAAAGGGGGTGGGGAAGGAAACAAATCAAAAAGCAAAACAAAACAAAAACAAAAACAAAAACAAAAAAAGAACCACGGGGGAGTATCTTCTGATTCTGTGTACTTTAAGTCCCTTGGCTTCTCCTGGAAGTTGTCCGTCTATCTGGTGTTCTGGGGGAGGCGCCTGCTGTGCTGATTCTCAGGTGTGAGCACTTGGGGGAGCTGCTGTGCCCCTGCCTGGTGCAGGGCTCAGTGGGGGGCGGGGGGGTGTTTACCCCGTGAGGCCGCAGGAGGAACAGCCCCAGTGGCGGGGCAGCTCTGGAACCTGGATTCAGCTCCGGCAGGAACTCCGTCTGCAGGGCCTGGAGGCTCCGGGGCGGGGCCGCTGATCTGCTCAGCTGGGGCAGGAGCGTCCTCGCTGTCCTGGGCCCTCCCGGCCTCTGCCTGTCCCGGGGGAGGCGGGATCCTGGGCTGTGTCCCGGCGCCCTGTGCTCCGGAGCCTGCGCTGGTGGATTCGCGCTCCCGGGCCGCGCAGCCCCCTCCGCGGAGCCGCCGCCCGAGCCCCCCCGAGCTGCTCCTGGAACCGCGCAGCCCCCTCCGCGGATCCTCTTCCTCCGCCCGAGCCCCTCCGAGCTGCTCCGGGTCCCGCCGTGCGCGCTGCAGCCCTTAGGGAGCTCGGCGCACTCTCCCGGGGCGCAGGTGTCTGTTAGTGTCCCCGGGATCCCGAGGGCATCCCCGCCCTCCTGGGTCCTGCTCCAACTCCCCTGGAGCCCCTTTCCGCCCGGGAAGGTCGGTGCAGCTCCTGCTCCTCCGGGACGGGGCTCTCCTGTCCTGGGGACACTCGCCCCGGCCTCAGCCCGGCTCCTCGCGGGGCCCCTCCCCCTTGGAGGCCTTTGTTCCTTTATTTCTTTTTCTCCGTCTTCCTACCTGATAGAATGCGCGAACTCTTCTCACTGTTGCATTCCAGCTGGTCTCTCTTTAAATCTCAGGCCGAATTGATAGATTTTCAGGATAATTTGAAGGTTTTCTAGGTAATTTGGTGGAGACAGGTGATTTGGAGACCTTACTCTTCCGCCATCTTGCTCCTCCCCCCCGGAAAAAATGATTTTAGATGTAATTCTAACTCAGGGCCAAAGGTGGGCATGTTCTTCTGCAAAGAACCACAACTCTGTGTTCAGAGGAAACTAGTCCATTTCAGATAGTATTCAGTTTCCTCCCAGACACTGGGATCTCATCATTCAAATGCAACATTGATTTTAACAGACATGTGCTGCCTACTTGATGAGATGGCAAGCCACTGACGGATCCTGCACAGGTGTAAGCATAGGCAAGTGGCTGGTGGGCAGTACGGATGGGATACAGATGTAAGAGTGCAGGGAAAAGATATTCCGTAATCCAGGGGGGCTCTGCTACATCAGTCTATGGGGCCTGCAAAACAGAGAAGCTGCTGAGCTCCAGATTCCCTCCTCTGGCCAGAGCTGGGATGAGGCACAGGGGAGCTGATAAACATGATAAGACACAGCAAATACATTAAATTTAACAAGAGCAGGGATGTCTGGGTGGCTCGGTAGTTTGGGGCCTGCCTTTGGCCCAGGGCATGATCCCCGGGTTCTGGGATCGAGTCCCACATCGGACTCCTTGCATGAAGCTTGCTTCTCCCTCTGCCTGTGTCTCTGTCTCTCTCTCCCTCTGTCTGTCATGAATAAATAAATAAAATCTTTAAAAAAATTAACAAGGGCATATTTAACACGCCTTAAATGCCCAACTTACTTATACCTATGGATACTGAGTTCAAAGCACAGCCTTATCCTCCAAGTAAACCCTCCCAGAGCCTCTAACTATTGGTTCATGAGGGATGAGTAATCTTGTCAACACCATACAACTTGAATGGAAAATTCAGGACTAACATTTATAGCAGATATTTATCTTTACAGCCATAGATTCTAGTGTATAAATACATAACTTTATCTCCCTATTCTTGAGGTTCTCTTGCCCCTCTAGTTGCCATATCTGCTACTGAGCCATGTTCAATCTTTCTTGGGAAATACTCAGTCTCACCCCCTCCATCCTTTCCTTAGAAAAGCAATTTGTAATACTAGATAAGCCCATGATTCTGATCCCGCATGCAGTCTGGTACCATCTCTGTTACTTTACTGCTATGGGCATTTGGGCAAAGGTATTGAACTTCTTTGTACCTTGGGTCCACCTTCTGATAAACAAGAATAGCTATTTATCTCACGGGACTGTTTTGAATATTAAATGAGTTAAACATGTTATCTCACAGCACAGCCTAAAGCATTTACCATGCTAACTGTATCTGGCACATGGTAAATGCCATAAGAATCTTAGCCACTGTTCTTTCTGCTGAAGAAAGTCCCTGGGAGCATCTATTTTACCAACACATTGGTCTATCTCATCCAAAGCCCCTCTATGGACTTGCTGATATAAATCAACCTCCTTTATGCTCAGTGACCTTGTTCCACTCAGGACCACACATGTGGTCCACCCACAAGGCCTCTCTAGCCCAACAGCCCATGCTAAGCTCCTTCTGAATCTCTGAAAAGTCACCGCAAATTTCAGACACTCTTGGCTCCCAGGTCACTCAGGGTTTTAGGAAACACACAGTGGGATGGGATTCATCTTATAGTCTCTCTGCCTAAAATGCCACATCACCATTTTCCTTTTTTACTCCACTGAAGAAACAACATGCTACTGTGTAAAGCGAAGGGAAGGGAACTTTTCTAGGAGGTTTTCTCTAGGCCAGGTTTCCAAAACATGAAGGGCCAGATAGTAAATATTTCTGGTTTTGAGGGTCAACCTGCCTCTATGCAAGTTCTCCACTTTGTTGTAGCAAGAAACAGCCATAGATGCTAGGTAAACAAATGAACATGGCTGTCCAACAACAAAACTTTGTTTACAGAAACAGTGAGCAGGCAGGATTTAGCCTGCCAGTTTGCCAACCCCCTTTCTAGAGCAGAAATGCCTTGAAAATGCAGACAATGTCTAGGTCTTCTTAAACTTCTACAGAGAATTTACTGCCTTCCATTCATAGAAAGTCAATGATGTTTGTGTGAAAATTAAATGAGAGAAAGAATAAATGTGTTCCCTACAACGGCCTAATAAATCTATTCTTGACTTTTGAAATCAATCATCTGTCTTTTAGAAGATACAGTTGCATCTTTCAGAGTTTGGACCTGTAAGCAAAATCCTTTCTGAGTTCACACAAGTTATGTGTAGTCTGGGGCTTCTCTTCACCTTCGTTTCAAAGCCCCTTTCAGGGCTGAGCTAAAAGTATAACTAAGAAAGCTCTGAGTCCTGATGCCAGCCCCCACAGAGGAAGCTTCTGGACTCTGGGAAATCATGTTCCTTCAGACTTTCAGAGAAAAATCCAGCTGTAACTAGACCAGGGAAAAACTGAGGAATCTTAGATGCCTATCACTGCCACGATGGAAATAAACTTTCTTTGGCAGCCTGGGACTTCTGAGGTTTATAAGGCTCTCCTATGAGTGAGAGAGGCCAGGGAATATTGAAGTACACTCAAAGTGTAAGAAGCTGTAAAGACCAACTGGGAGTGATACAGCCAGTTGTCTGTAGCCTCGAGCTCCCTGGCCTCTACTCACAGCATCAGCCTGCCTCACTTCCTCCTGTGGTCATCATTCTCCATTTATTACTCATTCCTAGTCCAAGTCATTGTTGGAGTCCCTATATCCAGCTTCCCCAGCAATCATCAGGCATCAGACCTACCAAGTAGCACCTCTTAATTTAGTCCTACAAGTGACCACGTGGCTGAGGATCCCAGGCAGCCAGGTCATTTCACTTGTACTGGATCCACTGATTTCCATGTTAATATCCTTGTCCCCAACTATGCACCAGTCATCACAGAGCCATGAGCATGGATGACATCCAACCTGCCAATCTCAGGCCTCTCATAGCTGCTTCTGGCATTTTCCAGGCTTGGTTGCAGGTAGGTGATACCCTCTCTGCAGGTGATGCCCTCTCTGCACCAATACACACACACACACACACACACACACACACACACACACACACACACAAAGAATGGCCCTAGGATGTCTATCTGGGAGCCTTCTAGCAAGACCTGTTTCTCTTCGGCCTCCCTCATCACCTCTTCCCATAGCTAAAGAGCAAAATCCTATTACAGTGCAATAGCTCAATCTCTATGCCACAGAGTTTGTGCACCAACATTTATTTTTGTTCAGTGAAATCAAAGTCATTCAGTCATTCATGACTATTATATCCCACTCAGAGAGGGAGAGTTTTGGTTCCCTACTGAAGATCCAAAAAACTCTTCCCCCACATTTATAATTTTCTTTTTTGTTTGTTTGTTTGTTTTTTATTTATTTATGATAGTCACAGAGAGAGAGAGAGAGAGAGGCAGAGGGAGAAGCAGGCTCCATGCACCGGGAGCCCGATGTGGGATTCGATCCTGGGTCTCCAGGATCGCGCCCTGGGCCAAAGGCAGGCACCAAACCGCTGTACCACCCAGGGATCCCCATTTATAATTTTCTAATAGGAAGTCACCTCCTTTGTTCTTAAACTTAATAAAATGACTCCTTTATCCATTCCCTAGGAGTCTACAACTCAATAAAATTCCAGCAGCCATTTTTGAACTCTTCTAGATACCAGGCATTGTACTAATTGTTTAACTAATATCATAGGTTAATCCCCACAAACCTGTTATCACCTCTATTACACAAATAAGGAGATTGTGGACCAGACAGTTAAGGAACTTGGTTAACATCTCACAGCTAATAACTGCTGTGAGATTATCTGAGTCTGCCTACACAGAGCCTTCATATTAATCCCATAGCATACTGTCTCTCTACTAGTGCCTGCCCTTTTTCAAAGACTTTCCAGTAACACATTTAAGATAATTTCAATGACTATATTTTTATAATAACGCATACATAAGAACTCTTTTTCTTCCACAGAAGTTTCATGACAATATTTGTCAGTTTTTCCAAAACTTGCTTATTTGAATAACCATGAAGGGTCATAATGGAATATTGTCTGTATGATCTTAAAAACTCTCTTAGTAATTCTGAATAATATCAACAAATATTGTGAGTGATGCCCTCCCTCATTATCTGAAAATAATTTGGAAGGAAGTTATGAAAGATTGTATAGTCTTTAGAATGATTGATTACTAAAAAAACAAAATATTTAGTCACTTTAGTAAAATACAGTGGTTAGCTTGTACTATATCAATAGTATATAGGCAAACAAGTTATTGCGAATTGTAACATACTTGAAGAATTAACCCTTTTATTTTTTGGTGAGGTGGGTTGGGGGAGTTAGGGAGAGAGTATGAGTTGCCTCTCATTCTTGTTTAGTATCAAATATCTTTGGGAATCTCCTTGGGAATTATCTACAGTTTGTTTCCCATCATCCTCATATGCAACAAAGGTATTGGAAATAATCTCCATTTTCGGATAAAAGACTTCACTTTCTGGATTCAGTGCATTGGCTATTAACTTATCCAACAATCACACAATGGCACTGCAGATGGATCTCAGTTTAGACTCTATCCACATAGTTTGTAATCAGCTGTAACTTCTTGTTGGAGGTGTCAGGAAGAATTAACATTTTTAATGATAATTGTCAGAGTACCACAATATGACAATCTGTGGTTATTTAGTGAATATGATGATTATCATGGATTCTTAAATAGAACATTTCCTGAACACAATTAGGAATTCATAGACATAAAACATTCTTTCTAGAGCGATGGAAATGTCCTAAAATTTGATTGTTGTATCGATTATACGACTCTGCTAAATACTAAAATCCACTGAATTGTACACTTAAAATAAATGAATGTTATGATATGTAAAATATATCCCAATAAGCTCTTTTAAAAAATAATAATACAGGGGAAAAATAATGTTGCTGAAGCTTTAAAAAATTACTTTCATTACTAATTATCATTTGCTGATGAAACTAAGTATCATGTTAAACAGGGAATCTCATTTAATCAAAGAAACTTCTTTGCTTCATTTCACTTCCATTTTTTTTCTTTACATCTCACTTAAAACTTCACAGAAGTCCTCTGGATAGATATTTCCAGCCCTGCTTCACAGATTAAGGGAAGACATGCTGGAGATTTCCTAGATCTAAAGAGAAAGAGCCAGGAGACAAATCCAGATTTCTCTAATTGGACTCCAATGATTGTGCTGTGCTTTACAGTTTCCTTAATTCTGGGTACCCCATTATACCTTATCTAAAATATTGGATAGGGATGCCTGGATGGCTCAGCAGTTTAGCACTGCCTTCAGCCCAGGGTGTGATCCTGGAGACCCGGGATCGAGTCCCACATCGGGCTCCCTGCATGGAGCCTGCTTCTCTCTCTGTCTATGTCTCTGCCTCTCTCTCTGTGTGTCTCTCATGAATACATAAATAAAATCTTTTAAAAATTAAAATAAGAAATAAAATATTGGATAATTAGTCCAAACCTTTGCCCAAATAGCATTTGAGTAAGAGGCTCTATAAGAAATTAGGATATATCTGAAGTCTGGAATAATAGATTAGTAAACTGAAATTAAAAACAAAACAAAACAAACCAGAGGTCGCTTTTGTTATTCACCCAAGAGCTTCATTCTAGGATGTGCTGGGATGGTGGCATATTGCTTCAAAGTCATCTTAAAAGCCTACACAATCAGGCCCTAATAAAACTATAACCTCAGCCTTTGAAACAAAGATCCACTGTGCTGATCCCATAGTTTGCTCAAATATGCAATTATCCTATTTAAAAACAGCTGATCCATGACACCAGCATGGATTCTGCAGAGGCTTGAGTCTTCTATGAACTTGAAGGCACAGGAATGCAAGAAACTATCTTTTGGTCTCTGACCTCTGGCTGTTTATATCTGCTTTTCCTTCTTTTAAATCAAGCTATATACATCTTCAGTTCTCTGCTTCAAAGGCACCACCTTGGAGAAGCCTGGCTTACATGCCATTCTCATGTGGGGTAGGGAGCCACATGTACTCTGAAAGCCTGCAGTTCACTGCTCACAGCACTTAGCATCCACTATTGTAGATGCATGCTTAATGCCCAATGAGATGCATCTGCTACCGATTCCCAACAGTACAGCAAGGGGAAATAGTGGACACTCAGTAAATAATCATTCAATGGATAAAATAAATAGCCTAAACTTACTTGGTGCTGAAGATTTCAAGTTTTTTTTAAATTTCATTTCCTTTTCTTTTCCTTTTTTTAATTTACAGACTACAGTCCCTCTCTAAATTGTTTAACCTGTGAGGATAATGTAAACAGTGGTATATCATGTGGTAAGCAAGCATATGTACATGCTATCAATTGAGACATATATAAGATATAGTGGGAACAGATTTTCTCTCCATATTCACTTTTATTAAAATAAATAATGAAGATTCATAATATGAACCAAATGTGTAGTAGGGAAGGCTTAGCGAGACTGTTTCTTTCCAGGGCACCTGGGTGGCTCAGTCAGTTAAGTGTCTGCCTTCAGCTTAGATCATGATCCTGGGGTCTTAAGATTGAGCCCCACATCAGGCTCCTTGTTCAGAAAGAGTCTGCTCCTCCCTCTCCCTCTCTCCTGCTCATGCTTGCTCTCTCTCGCTCTCTCTCTCAGATTAATAAATATAAAAATTTTTAAAGGCTTTATTTCCTTTTAGATATCACATACTACTGATGTGGTGACTGCATTTCACAATCACAAGAATGAAGATTTCTGTAGGTATGATGAACTAAAGGAATAACTACACAACACAGTATATATTTTTTTAATTATGCATTTTCTAGAACTCATGCTTGTAAAAGGTAAACTAATGAATTTTCTCCCCACCCCAAACCACCCTTGGGTGAGAAGAGCTGTCAGATGTTGTATTGGGAAGGGTATAAACTTTCTAATAGTTACTTAGAAGTTATCATTATGGAATTTATCAGATCTTTGTTAAAGTTTCTCTTTTACAGGTCAGGCTTGTCCCAGGACATTGTTTGTCTCCCATAATATGGGGATGGCATGAGGACACTAAAAATTTGCTCAGGTTCTATGGGTGAAACATTCTCTCCTTTTGATCCAGATACATCATTCCAGAATTCTAGAGGTGAGTTTCTGCGAGGCTAAGCCAGAGGAGGATGAGTAGGGTGACCGACTGGAACAGGACTGAAATCTCTCTAGCATCTGCTATCTGCCTGGCATGGGACCAGGAGCATGGTATATATAGTTATGCTTCAACTTTGTTAACAATCTTATGAAATTTATGCAGGAGAATACTGAAACCTAGGTGAAGTCCCCACAATTAATAACTGGGAGTCTAGTATTTTACCCAAGACCATAAAAACTCCAGAGACTTTTCCTCTGCATACACACCCTCCACAAATATCAGTTCCCCATAAAATCTGCCTATAGGATAGAAAAAGAAGCAGATAAAATTCTTTAATATAATTTTCCATTTTGGGAAAAAGTTACATCAAAATGGTATTTTAAAAGCATACATCAGTAAAATAATATAAAACATCTATATTAATAAAATATATGATTAAATATATATTGTATAATCTTATATAACATAAATATATGAAATATATTGCTTTATATTAATAAAATAAATTAATATAAAATACATATAGAAATAAAATAAAGCAAGTAGATTTTTTTCAAAATCATCTAGGTTTTATGTCAATACTTTCAGCAGGAAAACAGCCAATTGGCTTTATTAATTTTTCTAAATGATGTTTACATTTGAGGCAAATTGATTCTCATAACCATAGTACTGTATAATTGGTGTAACAGATTTATCAAGCATCTTAACTTAGAGCAAGTGTCTGGTGAGCATATGCATAATAGCTTTCTAGAGGAGGAATTTCAATGTCAGCCAAAGAAATAATCACTTACAAAGGAAAAAAATAGATTGGGCACTTGGGCCTAAGTACCTTCAGGGTTTCCATGACAACCACAATTAGTACCATTTAACAAGAAAACAATGGGTTTGCAGGCTCAGAATAGTAGTCAAATACATGTCTTCTAATTTATTGCTATTATTAGAAATACAAAGAGATAATTGAATACATACTGTGACTGCTCCCCTACATACTTTTCAGAATTTCTGATGTGGTAAGAGGATCACACCATTAGCATAAACAATATTGATTGTGTGGGCTGTGGAGGGACTAAGATAAATGTCTTTTAGAAATCCCATCTGAACACTCACCACCCTCCCAAATCAATTACCCTCTATAAGATAAATAAGAACTGACAAGTTCTTTGTTCCAAAATGACCAAAAGACAAAAGGGATTCCCCTCCACCTCCATTTTTGGCTGGGTAGGATCACTCCAAATTACAGAGGTTAACGAAAGGCAAATCAATAAACTAGAGCTGTCAGCATTTCGTGATTAGTCCCATAAAAACTTTCTGATCACTCTTTTTTTTTTTTTTTGTAACTTTGCTTTTGAGAATGTGAAAATAGGGTCACATCAATTCTCAAGCATATAGACTTGGCTGTGATTACTGCCTGCCTTTGGCTGAGTCAGCAGAGTCAGGCTGTGAAGTAATGGGGCATGGCCATTTCAGCCTTTCCTGTCCAGCACGTTTTGTTGCAATGCCCTCCACAGCTGGCAAATTTTGTACACCAGCCTGCTTTATTTACTTGGTATTATTGTTTGAGATTTCTACCAAGTTACCAGTTAATTTGCTCCAAAAATATTCCCCTACAAGAAGAAAAGAAAAGAAAAGAAAGAAAAGAAAAGAAAGAAGAAAGAAAGAAAGAAAGAAAGAAAGAAAGAAAGAAAGAAAGAAAGAAAGAAAGAAAGAAAGAAAGAAAGAAAGAAAGACAGGGTAGCCCGGGTGGGTCAGCAGTTTAGAGCTGCCTTCAGCCCAGGGCCTGATCCTGGAGGCCCGGGATCAAGTCCCGTGGGGCTCCCTGCATAGAGCCTGCTTCTCCCTCTGCTTGTGTCTCCTGTCTTCTCTCTCTCTCTCTCCCTCTCTCAAATAAATAAAATCAAAAAAGAAAGAAAAATTATTTCCCCTATGCACAGAGCAGGAGAGACATAAACATGTATAAGCAATTTCAGTAATAACAATAGTTCCCTTATATTGATTATCCAAGAGTACATTGCAAAGATTCTTTCATTTAATCCTCACAAGTCTCTGAGGAATGTATTCTTATTATCTTCCTTTACAGCTCAAGAAACCTAACCCTAGAGAAGTAACAGCCCCAAATTACATAGTTAGCCACTAGCCATGTACTAAATAAATGTGAGGGTTCAAATCCTAGCAGCCTCACCCAGGGCTGGCTCAGTAATAACACTACTCAAATTACTGAGGCCTAAACCACTCGGAATTCTCTGATACACGTAGATATTGTTCATAGGAGGTATTCATAAAAACTAATATGTCTTCAGCTTGTATACCTGGCATTTCTTTTTTGAAGAGTTACTTGTCCCAGGAGGCAGAACAAAAGAATGGAGCCACAGGGACACAGGTTTAAATCCCAGCTCTGCAGCTCACCTACTAGATGAACTTGGGAAGCTTCTGGGCTTTTCTGAACGCCAGTGTCCCCAACTGTAATATGTGTCTTGGAGAGCTTTGGGGAATCCTAGCAACGGCATATGTTAAATGCTTTACAGGTGACGGGCACTCTGAAAATAGAGTCAATAATTATCTTGAGCTTCATAAGGACCCATCTTCTTCAGATCTATCTCTGGCCCCAATTCTACTGATTGCCCCAACAAGCAAAGGTTTTCATAGCAAAATCCAAGAGGATTGTCTATTTGTTCTGAATCCTACTGGTGGAATAGATGAAGGGGTTTCCTTTCGTTTCTAAATGAGGATAATCTTACCCAGACATCTTTACATAGGATGTTATCAGGAAGGTACCTAATCTCAAGGGGCCTGTCATTTTACAATGAGGAAATTTTAGAGGCATGAAAAACTAAACTTAAATGAAACAAGATGGTTCCAGAAGAAAATTAAATAGTGTCTGAGTTGTGACCACTGGGTTGTGCTGGGCCCAGAGTGTGGAGGTTGTAAAAAGGGCCCCAAGCAGTGCACCAAAGAGCTAAATGGGATTACTGGAAGCATTTGCTCAAGGCTAAGGAAACAGGAGGGCTCTTTCAATCCTAATATATTCAAATAGATACTGAAGAGGCCCTGGAAACAGCAGAGTGTTCTGCAATATTTAAAGGATGCTGCTGAGATTCACAGTCCTAAAATTAGACCTGCAGGCTGTTTCCTGCACTTCAGGCTAAACTTCCTTTCCATGCCCAGGATTATCTTTCTAGAAATGAGGGTTCTGTTTCATTTAACCATCTACTCTGTTTACGATATAAAGAGGCCCATAAGAAGCCTGGGCTCTCCTGCCTTGCTCATAGACTTACCTAGCAGGACTACACCTGAGTTCTGTGAAGTGAAAGAGCTGTCAGGGAAACCGGCTGGGTCTGGGATAGTGTCTTATGACTCAAGGACTGTATGAAGGAAATGTGGAGTCTGTGTGCCTTGCTACTCCACCTGCATGGTGAGAGCATCTCAAAAATGGAAGATTAGGATCTTACCCTTTTCTGAGTTTTAAGGTTTCAGGACCTTGAAACCTAACAGAGTAATGACTCCAAATCCCGTACACTAATTTAGAAACTACATCTTTACTTTTTAAAAAGTATCAAAATGACAACTTTGACTTTTGATGTTAACTTATATCAGTAACCTTGAAGGTGAGGGAAGTAATATAAACCAAAAATGCATTTAGCCAACGGCATAAAAACATTCGCGCACATACGCACAACACACACACACACATACACATGCATGCATCTATATATATAGTTGCCCCCGTGAATGGCCTTCATGAAATCATCATTGGCACCATTAGCCAAAGCTCCATAGGGACTGTGAGGCAATACTTGCATTATCACATGTCATCTAGTCAAAAACCCAGCTGGTTGTCAATGGAGATTATCTCCCTCCAGGCAAAATCTGACTTTGTGTGATCCGGACTTCTTTTCGACATCTGTTTCTGTCACCAAAGAATTACAGCAATTTCTGTCTAGAGTGAGGCTTGTGTAGACCAGTACTGCAACCTAAACCTCTCGAATAAGTGAGCATTTTCCTTACAATTTCTTAACCTGAATAGAGATCCATTATTTATAGATACAGTTTTTCTTTCTCGATTTAAAAATCAATTATTGTAAATAATTTTAGTCACTGCTTATTTAATCATGCTAAGGTAGTAATGATATAATATTTGTGGAAGTAGCCAGGGGACACTTTCATCTCTCCTACCCAACATTAATTGAAACCACCCTGCATGACTGAAAATCAGAGTCTAGGAAATTGAAAGAAAAAGAAAAAAAAAACAAAAGACAAAACCCTGGCATAGGCGTGAGGAAGACTATGGAAATCTACCTACCCAGGAAAGCCAGTATTTTCCCTTTTCATTGCTAGCAAATGTACTGATGATTGAATATATTTATTTTATTTACAATAATAAATACAACCTGGGAGCATGTTTTCAGATTAAATGGCCCATGCCCCGAACAAGGAATTATTTAATTATGCTAACGTATATATATATACACACACACACACACATATATATATATGTATATACACACACACTTTATAGAAGGAATTATTTAATTAATTATTTAATTATGCTAAAAAATATATATGTATATATATCCAGAAATATATAGTAGCCAGAAAAAGGGACAAGTGTGTACTGGCATTTTAAAAACCTCTTCATTTTAGCTCTTGCATTCTCTGTTGGCAGCATCATAATTCCTGCAGTAGCAACTATGACAGCCAAACAAAGGATTAAGGCTGTTTGTGGAAAAGCAGCAGCAGTTGAATTCATAAGCAAGAGAAATTCAATATACTTGTAAATGCCTCTCACAATAGAAAACAAGGGAGATAAAACTCTGAAAAACAGAACTATTTATTTCTCTAAGATTACTTGAATTCTAAAAGTGGTGAAGCCTTTTCATTTGCTGCTTGCAAGATGCCATCTTGGATTTTGACCACATACAGAACAACTCTTGTGGTGTTCACTTTAAATGTATTATAAAATATTATCAAAATAAATTGAAAATAAATTTTTAAAGATGGTGAAAAATTATTACACTCTCCAAACACATTATTTTTACCTTTTTTTGTTCTTTCCCAGTCATATTTTATATGTTTCATGCTAATTCTTCATAAAGATACAAACATAGAGCAGGCAAATTCTTCAAACTATGTTCTCTAAGAGACCTTTAGTTTGTTCAGATTTCTAAGGAGAAATATTTTGCAAATATTGTGAATAGCTGCATATTATTATGTAGAATTAATGTGATTGTCATTTTAAATTATTATTTAGTATGGGGTGTTTCATTTCTTTCCAGTTCCTTCCTATTATAGATAATGCCACAATAAATATCTTCATACAAATAGCTATTTTCTGCTGCTGAATTATTTGCTTCAGACAAATTTCCAAGGAAGTGAGGTTGATGGATCAAATGACATAATATTTTTGTGCTCACCTTAGAGAGACATACTACTTTCTTAAAAGGTTGCTGAAATTGACCTTGTCATCAGCCAAATGTGTGTGTAAGGTGGTTGTTTCTAAATTAGTATTTGTGAGGTGCCCGTTTCTAAATTTTTCTGGTAGATCAGAGTGCATACAGGCAAAGTGGAGGAAGAAGGTACAGAGTAGGAAAGAAGGGAGGTACATGAAAGGATAATAATGAGTGTTCAAGAGAGGATGGTTGAATGAACAAATAGATAACTGGACTATTCAAATGTTCAACTCCTTGCTTGGAAGAAAAAGTAGCCTAGCGTTTGCCTAGCACAGTGAGTGGTTACAGTTTCTTCCAAAGGTTGGCTCAATAATAGAGTAAGCGTTGGCTTCCTATTAGCTTTAAAGTAGAAATAAGATGCTCTTTTCACTATGATTTTTTTATTATAATTGACCGTGAACTGCCTTAATACCACTATCATAGGACAATACACTTTATCATCATTTCCAATCTTTAACTAAATCCATTTCTAAGGCAATTACCTGTCTACTATTGACTGGCCATCTGTTTCCCCAGTAATTACACGAACATATCACTTAGCAACAGGATGCACTTTTCTTCCATATTCCCATAGAACAACATGGTTATGGTTTTAAAGCAAGGAAATACTGAAGTCCTCTGTTATTGCAAATAAATGTATAGTCACATGCTCCGTGCACATCTGTGTGAATGGATATGGCTGTATGCTCCTTTTATCCCTGGTTGCTGCAGTTAACAAGAGGAAAAAGATATTTGCTTGGATATCTCATAATTACCAACAACAGCCACTACAGTGACTATTGGAGACACTATTAGTATAATTTGCAAAAACTTTACGTACATTACTTAATCCTTAGACCAATCTAAGATAAGCTAGGTATTTTTATACCTAACAAAGCGGGTTTATCCTATTCAGAGATAAAGAAATGGAGGCTTAGAGAATTTAATATCCCTAAGGTCATAGAGAAAGTGACAGAATTGGAACTCTAAACCAGAATTACCCACTCAAAAGTCCATGTTCTTAACTACTGTGCCCTTCGAGTTGATCACAAAATTAGTTCATTTACCACTTGGGCATCTTGGTGTTTTCTGACCAATTTCATATAGATTAACAATGAAGGGGGGATTTAAAAGTGCCTCTGGTTCCCTCTTTAGACTCATTCAGATGTTTCTTTGTTCTCTTGCCAGTACCTGGATCAGTCCTTGCAGTTGAGTTTAGGGCCTGTGGACACTGCTTTGGGTACGGAGAAATTCCCAGATCCTAGCATAGATAGCAAATGTCTTTGTCCAGGGAGTTTTTTCTCCTTATCCAAAGTAAAGTAAGTATCTTTAGTAAAATAACTAGCTATTAAGTTTCTGTAAATAAACTGACACTTTTACTTTCCTCTTTCATGCTACACAGCTTCACTTAGGTAATCTTAAGCATTTCAAACTCAAAAGATCCCAAACCAAACTCAATTCTTTTTCTTTCTGACCTTTCCCATACTCCTAAAATGTCTCTGGTCCAAGGACCCCTGCTACTGTGAATGGCACGACAAGAGTTAGGTTTGCTCAATAGAACCTAGTGAATATAATTATCTATGATTCCTCTCTCTCATCTACTCACAGCTCCAATTCTATTACCAAGCCAGTTTACCACCCCCAACCTTTCACTTACCTCCATCCCCAGGCTACCAATACATCTTTCAAAATATTATTTCATTTTACTGTTTTACAGTGTTATATTAGTTTCAGGTGTACAATACAGTGATTCAGCAATTCCATACATTATCCAGAGCCTATCACTCTCTGTAATTAACCAATATGTCTCGCTGTAGTTATTATGGAAGTCCCCAAATTGATATTCCTACACCTACTCTTGGCCTAGGCTATCTACTCAGTTACTTCATTGCAACTGGAGAAACCTTTCTAAAATGCATGTCTGGTCTTTTTACTTCCCTGATAAATAGCAGGTAATTCCACATTGTCCTTAAAATTAACTTTGAATTTCTCTCTCTCGGGTTCACATAGCCCTTCATAGATGGTTTCTGCATCACTCTCCAGCCTCACTTCTGGAGATGAATGAGTCTTCTGCATTCCAAGTACATCAACTCACTTCTTGGTCCTGAATAGATCATCTTACTTACAGGCCATTGCACTGACTGTTTCTCAAGCCTCCATTGTCCAACCACTAATCCTACCTAATTCACTCACTCTCATCCTTTCCAACACTCAATGCTGAAATTACTTCCTCCAGAAAGCTTTCCTAAACACTCTGGGTCAGAATAAATGCCCCTCCTAGGAGCCCCTATAACAGCTTAGACTTCCTTCATTGTTGCATCTGTTACACTATTTTGCAGTCACTCCCACTGTCACAGTCCCACACCATCACTGTAGTGAAAAGCAATCTTGGCCATAACAATATCTCTAGGAACTGGGACAAATAGTAGATGGAAGCTCCATTTCTTGGATGATTGACTAGTTGGCTAAATAAATAGTAATGTTAAGAAATCAGGGTCTGAAAACTAGTATACCTAGACATGAACATTTTTATCTTGGCTTCATATCATGAACTTTTTGGTTTTCTTTCTTCATCTTGACTAGATCATATGGGCAAGAATTTGCAAATAGTTCTTTGATCTGGCAATGAGGAGAGGTGTTAATAGAAAGTTTGGGTAGGGTCTAAGAAGGAAAAACACTAATGACTTCTATCAACATACACCAAAAATACATGCTTTATCAGCCCTCAGTTTCCAACTATTTAAGAAAAAGATTATGAACAATAGGCAAAGCTGCTAATGCAAATTTCCATACAGAAATTCTTGACTCCTGTGTAGAAACAAACGGCAGGATGCTCTGCCATGTTGGTCCTGTCCTGGTGATGGGTGGCTGTGGTGTGAAAGAGCTCTCTCACCAGCTGTCTGGATTTAGGCAATTCATTCCAACCAGGCATTTAGGCTTCAGTTTTCTTATCTGTAAAATGGGTGATTGTACTCTCCTACCTCAAATTGGTCTCCATGAGGTCTACTATTACTGGTTTCTTTAAAACTCTTCTTAAGTTTCTTGAACATTCACAGCCTATTGTCTTCATTTCTGCTATTCTCCTTTATCTGGAATCTCCTTTTATATACTCCTTCTTGTAAGGTAGCTCCTAGTCTGTCCAAGGACTCAAGTATCAAGTGCTCCAGAAAACCTCCTATGATCTAAGTGAGATTAAGTGCCAATTTCCTCAGCTCCATTTGTCATGGAGCACTGACAACACTGTCATGCTGCTCTATTATTTTTGGTTTACTTCCCTGAGTCTCTAAATTGGCTGGAAGGTTAACATCAATAGTAAAAATAATGATGAGCATTCATGAATCCTTACTATGTGCCAAGCACTCTGCCAAACTCTTTCCATGCACTTTAATCATCACCGTAGATCTATTAATCCCCACTTTATACATGAGAAAATCCAGGTTTAGAGACGTTAACTTCTAAGTATGTGACAAAAACTGAGTTTCAAGCACCATCCATTCAATTTCAGAGTCCAAATGCTTAACCATTATGCTATATTAACTCTTCTTGAGAGAAAATTCTGTCCTATTTATCTGTGTACTATACACACTTAGCACACAGAAGCTAAGTAAATGTTAGGGAATTGGGCAAGCAGTTGAATGAATAAACAAATGAATTAATGAATATGGCAAAGAAGCAATAATAAAACAGTAAAAAGAATAACAATAATAATATCAACTGGAGATTAAATAATGGAATAATATCAAACATGGTGAAAAAATTTGAGAAATCTTATATACATATTATTGCCGTGGTTTCTGGTCTTTAATTGCCTACTTGTTAAAAAGGTGATTAAAAGTTAAAATTAAAAATTTTTATAACAGTATTTCCAATACATCTTTCCTTATTTTGAGCTAAAATGTTTGTTATAGTGCTACTCAACATATAGTTTGTGCTAATCAAGTGTTAATTTTACTGAGCAAATGCCCCAAATGATGTTTCGTATAATATGCCAAGTCTCAACCAAAGGGGCACTACCTTTGCATTTTCTAAGTCCTCAGGAACATTCTTTGGTTACATCTCCAATATATTGGCTCAAAAGATAATCCATCACAGAGAGATGACTAGCATAGCCTTGTCTTCAAGCAGAAGACAGATAAACTTAAAGAAGTGTGCTTTGTGGGCACCTGGGTGGCTCAGTCGGTTAAGTGTCTGCCTTCAGCTCAGGTCATGATCCCAGAGTCCTAGGATCAAGTTCTGCATAGGGGTCTCTGCTCAACAGGGAGTCTGCTTCTCCCTCTGCCCTTTCCCCCTGATTGTGATCTTTCTTTGTCTCTGTGTGTGTATGTGTGTGTCTCTCTCCCTCAAATTAAAAAAAAAAAAAAAAAAAAGTGTGCTTCGCTTTGTATTTATTCCAATCTCCAAGTTTTTCCACACCAGGAGAAGAAGGAGATGAAGCAGGAAGAAGAGAATGAGGAAGAAAAGGAGGAAGAGAAGAAAGATAAGGAGAAAGAAGTGAAGAAAGAGGGAGAGGAAGAAGAGAAACTGGAAGAGGAAAAGGTGCAAGATAAACAAGAGAAAGAAGAAATAGAGAAAGTGGAGAGAGGAGAGGAGATGAGAAAAAAGAACAGAAGCAGGTGAAAGAGAAGGCAAGCCTCTCCCCAAATGATACCTTCCTTTACTTTAGAAGTCCTATGAACTGTGGGAGAAGCCCTAGCCTAAGAGCAGAAGGACAGGGTCCAGGTTGGCCTTCTCTTGCCTCAGGGACCCTGAGTATTATCTTTGTGAAGATAAAACAAGAGAATTGAACTAAAATCTTCCAAGATTTCTTCCAGGTATAAAATATTAATAAGTTTACTGAAAGCCCTGTTTTCAATTCTTTTAAATCCTGACTGAAGAATGTATATTATAGATAATTTCAGTGTTTCTCAGGCAGCATGAGAAAAATCCATCAGTAGAATCAGACTGTGTTTGTTAATTTTCTGTGTCAACTTTACTGGGCTATAGCGTGAACAGTCTGGGCTACAATGATCAAACATTTTTAGGGGTGGGGTATTTCTGGATAATAGTATCATTTGAATAAGTAGACTGAATAAGGCAGATTGCCTTCCTTAATGTGGTGGTCCTCAGTCAGTTATCTGAAGGCTCAAATAAAACAAAAGTGCTGACCTCTCCTGAGTAAGAGTGCACTCTTCCTGTCTGACTGTTGAGCTGAGATATTACTGTTTTCCTGCCTTTGGGCTCAAACTAAAATTAGGCTCTTCTTGGGTGTCAAGCATGCTAGCTTTTGGACTGGCACTTATGCTATCAGTCATCTTGCTTCCCAGGCCTTTGGACTTGAACTGGAATTACATCATTGCTTCTTCTGGATCTCCAGATTACTTATTATAGATTTTGGGACTTCTCAGCCTCCATAATGACATAAGCCAATTCCTTATAATAGATCTATCTATCTATCTATCTATCTATCTATCTATCTATCTATATTAGTTCTTATACATTATTTTATATATATATGAATTCTAATATATATATGAATATATATATAATGAATTCTAACATAAATTTTACTAGTTCTGTTCCTCTGGAGAACCCTGATTGAACACAGATCATTTAAAAGAAATGAATAAGCAAGGCTTGATAATTTCTCTCCTTCTCTGGAACTATTAAGACTTCCCCAGCTAATTTCATAGATATGATATTCCCATAAGAACTAGGATTCAGTTTATAGCAAGCTATCTATATCATGGAGCATCCAGTGAGCTACCTCAGAAATCATAGATAGCCAGAGTTCCTTTGGTACTTAAGTTAGAATTTCCTGAAACTCTAGGGCTCTAAGCCCCTAAACCCTGCTCTATGGCTCCTTAACACCATGTAGCAGTTTCCAAAATGTTGAACCTTCAATCTGCAGTGTGTCTCCCTCTTTTAATAGGCTGTTCAACAGACATTCATCTTTCTTCTAAAATAAATACTGAACTGATCAATTTAACTTTTTTTTTCAGATAAATGCACTGCAAATCATTAATCTTATTGGAAATATTTGGGGGAGTTCTTTGAATAGTGTAATACTTGATTATGTTACCCTTTATGACTTTCAGCATATCCGTAGAAAGACAATGAAAATTTATTATCTAGAATTCTTTATTCCAAACACATTAAAGACTTTCTGTTATAGGAACTGTCAGGGAGAAAGTAACATACAACATCTGTATGCCATAAAAAAAGAGAAAGAATTTTTTGAAATTGTGATACTCTGATTCCCAAATACTTTTCAAAGATTTATAAAAGGCCTTGAATTTAACTATAAGATATAGCAGAAAAATTATTTCTGATTACATGCTACTCTTGCCTTTTAATAGGGTTTAAATTGGATCACTGATCTAAAATATTAATTTTGAAAATTATTTCACAAAAAATAAGATTAAATAGTTGATGCTTTTAACTATGGTCTTTAGAAACAGCCAAATGATATTAAAACTTGTTCTTCATTGTATTTTTGTTCTAAATAATCTCTATTAGGATGATTATTGCTAATATTTGAGTTAACCAAAGAAGCAATTAATTCTACTCGTAATAAATTACAATGAATTAAACCTATAAGAACTTTTCATTTTAAAATTTTACATAACAATTGCATGATGTCTCCTTCACTAAGGAAAGTAGTTTCAGCTATGGATTTAAGTGTAATATTTAAAATGAGCTAATTCCCCATTAACTTTTCATCTATTTTATTTTTCTTGGGGAGATTTCAGTTTTGATATTGTGGCAGTGAAATATGTCCCAGAATTTATCATTTCTTAAGAACAAATGGCAAATGCAACAATCCAAAGATTTCTGTCCAGGTTTAGGGGTAATAAAAATAGTAGAACCAACTAGACAACAGAACTTCCACCACTAAATAATACTCCTTTCACGGTGCCCAACAATTTAGGGATAGAACATACTTACCCAAAGTCTTTACCTCACACATGATTCAGATTAGAATTCGATAAGTAGTTGCTGAGAAATTAGTGCTACACTGGACTGTGAACAACATAAAAATAGAGATTGTAAGTAAACTAAGAAAAATAGCCCTTTGAAAAGAGGAAAAATGTGCAAATAAAAAGACCGAAGTCAGCAGTAAGAAACACTGTAGAATTATGGCTGACTGTATAATTAGAGACTGACATTTCCATAGAAAGTAGTTATCAGGAAATATAGAGTCAACATGAATCTGAGAAGTCCAAGTTTGGTCATATTTAGAGTCTGGATATCTGTGTAGGTCTACTTCCCAAGTGTGTGCTATTGGACCTACTATTAGAAAAACTACCACTTTTACCTTGAAGGTCAGTAACACAGAAAATGGAAATTTCCTTATAAATCAGCTTATCCAACTTTCAATCTCTTTTGAATTACTGACCGTGAGCCAAATAAATAAGAATTACATATTATAAAATGGTTTCCAATTCAGATTCATGCATAGAATTTTAAGGTCCTGTGGCAATATACACAGAGCTGAGTCATAACCCAAACCCTGTATTTTGAGGATGTGATCAGTATACCACTTATGCAAACAAAATCATTAATCAAACAACAGATTGACAGTATGCATCATATATGCATCATATATGATAAACATTTAAGCCATAATCCCTCAAGGACATTATGAATTTAATATTGAGCACAGAAATAATTAGTTTCTATAAGTAATCAGTTTCTATAAGTAAACTTCTATAAGAAGTTAGGAGAAGGGCAATATCATATTGAGTTTAAGATTCCTTGTAGCTTTTTTCAATTAGCACACATATGTAGACTGTTTTATTAGGTCAGACTTTATCAAAGTAAGCTTTCCTAGCATTATTCCTGTGTGTGTGTGTGTGTGTGTGTGTGTGTGTGTGTGTGTGAAAGAGAGAGAGAGAGAAGGCCAGATTTGGTTAGTGGGTCATGTGAGTTGAATATTAACAGTCACTGGAAACCCAATCAACAGTATCTAGTGTATACTTACTATGTGTAGGACACTGAGCTTGCTATTTTCAAAGCCATCTTTATGCTCTACATTGACCATAGTGAGGGAACGAGGCATGGGAAATCTGCTTCAGCCATGAAGACCCTTTAAGTTACCATCAAACTTGAATGACGATATTGTTACAAAGTCATGGGTGATTTTTTTCTTGCCATTGTGATTTTTATTTGGTACTCAATGAAAGAGGTCTTTCAGACTTGGATTTTTGTCATATGTCACTCTTATGCATACAAAAATAAAAGAACATAAGTGAAAGAAATGCATTAAGATACTTCTAAGGTAAAGATGATTACATCACAATTGTCAGTGGTTCTTAGCAATCATAAGACAATCCTGATTTCAAAAATGCTAAAAGGGGGCGGGGGGATAAGCAACAACAAATAACATGTACCCAGGATAAACAACAACAAATAATAGGTACCATGTAACACCACCTTGCTTAAGATACAGAACAAGTCCTGACATCATTAAACCTTGTATACACCTCCCTTGCCACACTTTCCTCATCTCCATACAAGATAATTACTACTTTGAATTTGAATTTGGTATTCATCATTTCCTTATTTCTCTCTACAGTTTTACTTAATATATGCCCAATATAGACTGTGTGTATATATATATATTTTCAACACAGCTTGGCTCTGAGAAGTCCTACCAAGCTCTGTTTAGGCTATCATTGTCATCCCAGCTTATTTGGCCGTGGGAAATATGTCCAAAGTAACATCTATTAATTTCTGAAGAAGCACTGTTCTGAGCAATTCACCTGGGAAACACTGGCATGTCAAATGTGTAAGGAATTGCTGAGAGAATAGGGTGGACAGGCAGATTGAGGCCAGATTGTAGGAAAACCTGAATGGCACATGAGGGAACTTGGATTTTTCCTGATAGTGTCAGAGCCATCTGGTCTGCTTTAAAGGACATGGCATGGTCTGACCTGTGCTTCAGGAGAGTTTCTCTGGCACTGGGAAGATGGATTAATATGGAGGGATATTGGAGGTAGGAAAACTAATTAGGAGACAAATAGCAGTCAGTAGCCCAGTGAAAGGTGATAAGGGTATGAACGAGGCCAGAGGCAGCAGTTAGAATAGGTATAAATGGGTAGAGGAGGGACAGTCATAGTTACCAAAGTTGGTGAAGATCAAAGGTGAGGAGATGAATGTTTACAAGACAAATCAGAGGATATGAGCTTAAGTGACTAAAGGAAAAAAAAAAGTGTTACCTTTAGAAGAAAAGAAAAGGAAAGTCAGGAAGAAAAACTTCTACGTATTTTTTAGAAAAAATATTGTTTACTTTGGACATAGAATGAGATACAACCACCCAATCATTCAGTAAGTTTAAATGTCAATCATCATGGCTAACTAAGATGTCCCTTGTTTGTATTTCCCCCAACAACAACAATTTGGTATCCACTCATAGACTAAAGTGCCTCCATGGAAGTTGTGGAATCCAGCACACATGCCAATGCACCCAGGAGAAGTCTCATCCATCCATGCATCAGGTAATAAGCATGTAGACAGTCCTCGCTGTGAATCTGCAATGGCCCATGAACCACCTCCAGCTCTTCTCAGCTATGGTCCAGACAGGCCCTGGACCACATTGTACAAGAGAGCCTCTGTGGAAGTCCAGATTTCCAGCAGAAAAGTTCCAGCACACCAATGGAGCAAACTTATATAAGTTTGCACACACTGGAGGGAGCAGTTTGTAAAGAGTGGAGGTGACTACTACTTAAAATGTGAAAACAGCAGTGCAAGAATTCAAGACTTCAAGGAAAATGGTGGTGATGGTTACACAACAATATGAAAGTACTTAAAACATTGAATTGTATACTTACAAATAGTTAAGATAGCAAATTTTATGTGTTTTGCCTCAATAAAAGAAATTGGGAAAAACTAAATGTATACCTGTTTCCTCCCTCTACTTCCCTTTCCTTCCTTCCCTCCCCTTCCATCCCTTTCCTCCCTCTCTCCCTACCCCCTCCTTTCCTTCCTTGTGGGAACCAAGCAAAAAGAAAATCAAGCCTGGGATATTGAAGCCAGCCCTCCTAGCACCCTTTCAGCATATCTCCTCACAAAATATTTTATCAATTAAAGGAAAGAAAAAAAGTAAATTTACCTTGGAGAAACTAGGCAGCTGACACCATCTTAAACACATATTTAAAGTTAATACACAGATAATAAGATAAATTGACATTGTGTGGCTCCTGATAGGACATAATGAGAAGAATACAGGGCCACTTCTATGGTATTTCAGTCAAAGATGCAAAACCTGAGTCTAATTATGAGAAAGTGTTGGGCAAGCCTGAACTGAGGGAAGCTTATAAAATGGCCCTGTATGTTTAAAAAGACAAGGTCATGACAGTAAAAGAAAATTGAGGAACAGCTCCAGTTTGAAGGAGACTCAGGAGACATGACATGGATATAATATGTGATGCTACCTTGGGTTGTTTCACCATAAAAGACGTTACTGAGATGATGAAACTTGGCTGAGTCTGTGGGCAAAGAGAATGTGGGAGTTATTTTGTACTATTCTTTCAGTATAACTTTTCTGTAAGTTTGAAGTTATTTCAAAAGAAAAAAGGAAATTTACCATGACAAAATTAAACAAACAAAAAAAAAATGGATAAAGAAAATGTGATATATATATACACAATGGAATATTATTCAGCCATGAGAAAGACGAAATCCTGTCATTTGCAATAATAACATTGATGGATCTTGAAGGCTCTATGCTAAGTGAAGTAAGTCAGACAGAGAAAGACAAATACTATATCATATCACTTATTTAAAAAACCCAAATGCGGGCAGCCCCGGTGGCGCAGTGGTTTAGTGCCGCCTGCAGCCCAGGGTGTGATCCTGGAGACCCAGAGTTGAGTCCCACATCGGGCTTCCTGCATGGAGCCTGCTTCTCCCTCTTGCTGTGTCTCTGCCTCTCTCTTGCTCTCTCTGAATAAATAAATAAATAAATCCTTTAAAAAAATATCTTCTTAAAAATAAAAAAATAAAAAAATAAAAATAAAAAACCCAAATGCATAGAAACAGAGACTAGAATGGTGGTTACCAGGAGCTGGGAGCAGGAAGGAATGGGGGATGTTGGTCAAAGGGCACAAAACTCTAGTTATAAGCTGAATAAATTCTGGGGATAGAATAATAACATGGCGTTTATAGTTAACAGTACTGTAGCATATACTTGAAGTTTACTAAGAGAACAGATCTTAAATGTTCTCACTACAAAAAAGAAATGGCAATCATGTTAGGTAATGGAGGTGCTAACTAACGCTACTGTGGTGATCATTTTGCAATGTATAAGTGTTGTACAACATGTTGTACACTTTAAATTTACTCATTGTTATGTTTCCATTGTATCTCAATAAAGCTGGAAAAAATAATTTTACATATCTACTATATTCCAGGCAATGTACTAGGTGCTCAACATACAATTGTGAAAAAGACAAAGGCCCTCTTGTAGAGTAAGGAATAAGAGGTAAAATTTACCACAGGTGATTTTATTTTATTTTTTTTTTAAGATTTTACTTATTTATTTGAGAGAGAGACAGCACATGAGTGAGGGGGAGGGGCAGAGGGAGGAAGAAGCAGACTCCCCATTGAGCAGGGAATCAGATGCAGGGCTCAATCCCAGGACCCCAGGATCATGACCTGAGCTGAAGGCAGATGCTTAACTTACTTAGCCACCCAGAAGCCCCCACCACAAGTGATTTTAGAATGTTCATGTTCAAATAATATTTCAGAAAATAAGAGTATTTAACAAGGTGACAAAAATGAGATACTTTAAAAAAATAGTCCTGTGTGCACACACACACACAAAAGTAAAATCAGTGAAGACAGATGAGTGTGATAAACATGGATGTCCATAAGATACAAGAAGCAGTAAATCTATCTGTTTCTTTGCTTCATTTGAACAGAGATGGGTAATTAGAAGACAAAATGAGATACCAAGTTTCTACTCTTGGAAGAAAACCAATTAGCAGTAGGATTATCACCAAGAAATGACAGCATAAGGGCCTGACAAAGGGACTTAGAATCCTGAATCACTCCTCACATCCCAAAAGTAATATAAAGAAATAAACTTCCCTAACAGAAGTGGCACTACCCTACCTGGAGGTCAGAGCTGCAAGACCAGGAACACAATGTAGAATATTTTCTTTCCATTTGCATAAATATGCAAATCCAAGCAGGAGTGTTTAAGAACTTCTGTGGTACATATGGCGATGTCCTGGAGTCAGCATGCACCAGCTCATGAGAGCCTATTGCTAAATTTTCAGGAACTTTGCAATCTGGTTTTTAAAGTGCACCTTACTAAACAGTAAATCATATAAACTTACAATTAAGTTTCATTTTTAAAAAGCAATAAATACTTAAAATTTATCACTTTCAAATTTAAATTTTACTATTATCCTGTGCTCTTGAGGTTTTTTGAGGTTTTTATACCTACTCTTATCTGTACAGTGGAATAAAATAATGACGTATGACTGCACATTTCTGCCCAACTCCATGTTCAGTGACATCATGTTGGTAGCTTGGAATTGGTCAAAGTGGGAGTATTTACAACATAGAAATTGGTAAATGCTACAAATCAGGGTTGGTTCCTCACTTTGTTGTCTGTCTAGACTTAAGAAAGTAATAAAGTACAGTGGGCCAGAGACATCAAGTAGCTAGCCCAAAGTTACACAACAAGTAAGGGCCAAGTTTTGATCCTGGGCAGTTTTTCTCCACACTCATGAAACTTAGCCAGATTTTATGCCAGTAGACTCCTCCAGGCTTGAGATAAGGTTGCCTCTCTGAGCAAGCAAGGAGGCTAATTCTAATAGGACCTGAGAATCTCATCACCTTCAAACACCACATTCACCCTGTCTCCTACCAGTCTGTTCACCATCCTTCACCTGACTTAATATTCCCACCATCAGTGCTATTCTGTGTAACTGCTGTTGTCTTACATTTGAAAAGCAGGGCAGTCATTTTTAAAATGTACTCATGGCATGGCAGTGGTCAGGATCTGGGGTGTGGATGGACATTTCTCTGCTAGGGAAGAATTCTCAGGCCTCTTCTCACCAAGCAGCTTCACATGAATCCATGTATTACTTACTTTTTTAAAAGCTACAAAAACTGACTCTAAGGTTTTAAACTGTAAGGAAATATATTCATGAGTGAAAGTGAGTTTGCTGGGAGTAGAGGAGGGGATGCAAAATCACCAACTCAGGGTTATAGGTCTTAGATGATTGGATGAAGTGAGGCAGGCCCCTTCAGAGGAGGCACTGATGGAGCTCCTGAAGAAAACGGGCAAGGAATGAAGTAGGGAAACAGAAATGGTGCAGCATCAATACTCAACTTTGCAAACCCTACAGTTTTAATTAGGGCAGAAAGATTATAAGATGCTTCTAGGCTGAGGCCCTCTGGTTTCAGATGGGTAAAACCTACTCGCATGCAGAAGGCCGATATTCCTTACTCTGACTTCTAGAGCTTTTATGTTCTCTCTTTGATCATTTTTTTTTAACTTTTCCCTGATGTTTGTCCTCGATTTAATTAACCTATCTATTTCCCCACCAATGAGGCAAGACTCTCCAAGGCCAGCCTATTCCTATAGTTAAGATGCGTCAAACTAGGGGGCACCTAGGTGGTTCAGTAAGCTAAGCGTCTGCCTTGGGCTCAGCTCATGATCTCCGGGTCTTGGGATTCAGCCCTGTGTCAGGCTCCCTGCCTAGCGAGGAGTCTGCTTCTCCTTATCCCTCTGCCTTTCCCCTTCACCTGCTTGTTCTCTTTCTCTCTCAAATAAATGAACAAAATCTTTCTAAATAATTTTTTTAAGATGCATCAACTATTAGTAAAAGTTCAATCAATATATGTATAGGCTACCAATTACTATTTTGATGGCATCATTAGATTTTTCTTTAATTCATATGACTTGCTTGGATAATCATTTGACCAAATTTTTTGGTTGTTTTGATACCAGATAGGCATATTCAAATAAAGTTATTCAATTATGTCTTATCTGCTTTTTTTTCAGATTGAGTGTCCTGATATATCTAACTTCTATGCCCAGAAAGTATTTTCTGGTGACTCACTAATTTTCCTTGCATTCCTGTGAACTTTCTCACAATATTCACATCCTTCATGTTTGGGACATAGAACTTCAGGCAAGTCTATAGTAATACAAGATTTTTGGTATATTACAAAGGCCAGAAATTCAATGATTTCCAAATACATGTACTCTGTGTATGTGTGTATGCACATGTAGGTATATGTGTATTTATATGAATACATTTGATGTTATAGAAATAGAACATCTGGTATTTTCATCCAGTTGTTTGACATTATGTAGTTACTATAATCCAGCCAGCTATGTGCTGTAGGTCACTTTTTTCTTTTTTGTTCATTGATGGGTGTAACATGCAGATAATCAAAAGATTTGTTGTGATCAAGACAGAGTACATCTATCATTTCTCCTTGATCTACCATATTAGATTAGCTTAAAAGGATTTGGTTTTAAGTAGGATACATTAGTCATTATCCACTAAGTACCTTCTTGTCTTCAAGTTATTTGCAAATTGATTATATCAGGGTTTCTGCCAGTATTTTCTTAAGGATCCAAGTGAAGGTTACTTGTCTGCTCTGCTTGTTATATGACTCGTGACTTCATTTAGTCCTCTACTGGTGACAGATTTCCCTGTTAACACTTCAAGATAAAACCTTTAGGGAACCTGACATATGAATAAAAGGAATGCATTAAAACCAAGGTTGGTGGATTGTTACTATTATTAGAGTTCCTACATATGAAACTCTGCCAGTATTGCAAATGCATACTGAATTCTTAAAATTACCATTGCCATTCTTAGTTGTGTATTTAATATCAGACTTAGCAAGATTGTGAAACTTCTAAGGTTTTCCACTTTACATGTGGATTAAATTTATATAATAAAGTCAGTGTTATTTCATGAATGGTGTGATTGATACACAATAATATGTTATTTCCTAAGATAAGTGTCTGCACTTAAAAATTAAGTTAATTTTACATATCGATATATCTAGAAACATGTTATAAAAGGATTAGGAATGGATGTAGGCATCTCATAGACCTGGTTCGAATCTCAGCTGGCCCACCTACAAGCTGTGTGACTGTCAACAAGTAACCTAAGCTCTTGAAACCTCAGTTTCTTCATTAATAAGTCAGGGTAGTATTATCTATCTTATCAATTTATAATGAGCTTAAAGGATATCACATATTTAAGTTAACAATATCTGGCACATAGTAACTGATAAACAAACATTAGAGTTCTAAAGATTCATAGGTTTTCTAAAGAGGGATGAGAACTATGATCGATAAATCTGCTAAACCATTTTGAACAATTGTTTGCTCAGTTCATTAGCACAGGGACAATGTGATGATATGCGAATCACCTTTATGTGGTTTCTGGGACACAATTGGTCCAGTTGGATGGAGTCAGATTAACATTGTATTATTGATGCCATCAGATTGGGCAGAACTATCCATATAGGATAACTATCCAACATACATGAGCTCTGAGATTACTTTTAGACATGGATTGAACAGTATTCAGATTATAGGCACAAATAGAAAATTGATATAGGCTCTAATCAAATGACCGAACTCATAAATTAACATCATTCACTACATACCAGTTCTATTTAGAGTAACACATTGCTAATAATTCACCAGAAATCCTTCAAATGAAAGCTAGGACCCCTACCTATCCTGCCCAGCTTAAAAAGTGAGCCTCAACACTCTCTGGGCTTTTATCAGAAGATTATAGGGTTGCTCCTATCCTAAAGATGGCTATAATCATTATTATCATCAATATGTGAATAAATACATTAAGGCCCATAAAGGCAGGGCCCTTGAATATATTGATCACCAACATATCTCTAGCACTCAGAGAAAAATGTAATATATATGGGTCCATCAAAATATATTTGTTGAATGAATAAATGAATGACTTTTGAATTAGGCAAATTCTTGAACAATCAACCAGCCTGTCAAGTGACTGAGCTGTAAAGTTTTGTCACCTGAGAGTTAAAGAGTAGTCCAGCTTCCTGTTGGTTCAGTTCTCATGGTTTCTAAACGTTTCTCCAAATGTCCATATAAAATCTCTTGCCTTCTAAGGAGTCTAGTGAACATGATTGTATCTTTCAATGATGTGATAGATCATTGCAGCCTCAGGATTATCATGCTAAATCCATTTTCATCTTTCAGCTACAGGTACAGAGGTAGGAAGAGTAGGAGTTGGGATGAAGGAAATATGGTCCTGAAATACAAATTTAAGATTTTCACTAAAATAAAGAACTATTATCAATAAATGTTTTCATCACCCATATCTTTTTATAAAATCCATATGGAAAAATATCAATATTTCTAGGTTTCTGCCATATAGGATCTGAATAAGTTTTGCTATAATAAAAATCCTATTATCATTCAATAGGTGAGTAAAGTTTTTTGTTCCAGAAACTGTTTGTGAAAAACAACAACAACAACAACAAAAAACAACAACAACAAAAAAAAGAAACTGTTTGTAAGACATACTGTACACTAGGAAGACATGTGTCCTTGAGAAACACACTCATTAACCTTAATTTAATATATTATAAAAATAACTATCTCTATAGCAAAATATAATTACAAGATACTGTGTTCAACTAGAAGTGATTATTCTATATACAAGGATTCTCTGAAAAGGCACTATGTAACATAAATTTTGAAGAATGAGTAAGAGTTCACCAAGTTCCTCAAGACCATGTTGTACAACTCCAAGGAACAGCACCATCACATTATATGTAAATGGCGACTCTTGAGATTGTGCTCTTGTGAAACTCTTTTGTATATGAGTTAGGATGTCTGCAGATGCAAGTAACAGAACATTACAGAAAGTGGCTTAATTAATGGAAGGTTTTATTTTCTCAAAATCTAAAAAAGTAGTCCTAAGGTGGTTAAGGTGCATGGCTATGTCAGTCAAGATCTTCCATGATTTTACTCTGTTGTGGTCAGCATGTTGGCTTCTATCCTTGGGCTTACCACCACATGGTCATAAGATGGTTTCTAAGGTTCCAGAATACTATCCAAAATACAGGAAGAAAATGGAGCAGGTGAGAATGTACTCTCTTTGAATGTATCTTTTTTATTTTATTTTTTAAAGGGAAGAAAATCCTTCATAGATGTCATCCAGATGTTAGCCTTACACCTCAAAGGCCAGAACTTACAAATAACTAGTACTAGTAACAAGAGAAATTGAGAAGTTGACTAAGTTAAATACTTTTTAACCTCTACTGTGCAAGGTACTCTCTACTAGGAGGATAAAAATAGAGAAAAGGAAAGCTCTTGCATAGGCAACCCACAGTGTCTCCAGACTATTCTGAGGTGAAAAGAGATTTTGGCTCCAAAATATTTGTCAATATTTTGAGAAATATTAAGGGTTTTTTTTTGTCAATGTCTGCTAAAACTATATTTAGGTTGTTTTTTTTTAATTTTTATTTATTTATGATAGCACACAGAGAGAGAGAGAGAGGCGCAGAGACATAGGCAGAGGGAGAAGCAGGCTCCATGCACCGGGAGCCCCACGTGGGATTCGATCCCGGGTCTCCAGGATCGTGCCCTGGGCCAAAGGCAGGCGCCAAACCTCTGCGCCACCCAGGGATCCCTATACTTAGGTTTTAATAACTTCTAGTATTATTCTTCCCTTTCTCATGAGTAGTGAGCTTCAGTTAAACATCCTCTTTTTATTTTACCAAAATTACCTATGAGATAGCATTATTATAGTTAATAACCATCTGCAGAAGAGAAAATTGGGGCAAAGAGGGGTTAAGCAATACAACCAGTAAGTAATTAAATAATGTGAAGCCCATAAATAGTCCCAGGTCTCCTGACTTTTTCTGTGATGTCTTAAATGTTTATATTTTCATGTTATTTTTATGTATTTATTATATGTTTATATTTTCAAGTATTATATTATAGCATGACATGATAATATGATGAGTAATAGTAGAGTAATAGTAATAATAATAGAGTAATAGTTAAATCTCTCCCATATTTCAAACTATTGTAGCCTAAGATAGACTATTGACTATTGTAGCCTAAGATAGACTAAGCAGCTTCATAGGAATTATTCACTATAGGCTTAAAGGTAGCTCTTTTTAATGGGGTACTCTCCGTTCCAAGAGCCCACCATCTTCCCAATACAACCTGAGAGAAATAAAAAAGTTGGCTCTCATTCCAAGAGTAGACAAGCTCGGGATATGACCTGCATATGAAGGCAATGAAGTATTAGGAAGGTGATTTGAAAAGCAAGAATTCTACATTCCTTGGACCTCTTTCCCTCCTTTTGTCCTCTAGTTTGCATCTGTCCATGGGGAGTGACAAAATCACCAGCAAATCAAAAGAATACGTTGTACCAAGACATAAGATGAGCCTTTAAAAGCACACAAGGAGCTAAGATGTGCTTCACACCCGGGAAAAGAGACTGCATGGGCCATTTGAAAACTCTCTGAGATGAACTCTAGACTCAAGATCAATAGATTTAATATCTGATAGCACCGGCCACAGTCACCATGGTGAGCAAGGCTCTGGCTATAATTATAAGGTTCGGCTGGATATATGGCAGGGAGAAACTCTTTATGAACAAAACAGGCTTGGCACCCTTATAAAGCTCATAACTAGCATATTTCTCAGTCAGGGACAATTCAAAAGATGGTGCCTTTGAAGATAAAGTAGAAACCAGAGTAACTGGGTCATTTCATTCTGGGGTTTTCAAAAACTATTCTAAATCAGGCTAGGTTCTAAACAGTTCTCAGTACCTATAGCTATAAGTCTGGACTGTGGCTGAGTGTTTACTTGACCTCATTTCCCGACATAAAGAATTACCTATTAGACAAGTAAAAATAGAATTTCTTCAAAGCAAACACACTTTTCAGGGCAGAACCCACTCAAGCAGAACCCTGTAGCTTGGCATCTAAAGAATTGGAGAGGTCAATGACAGAGTTTCCTGAAGATGCTATCATGCATTTTTAAAAAGAGTGAACCAAAAGAAGTGGTAGAGTGTCATATTTCTGAGTCATAGGTTGTTTAGTATGCTTTGATCATGCAGATTATTGTGCAGTTACTCAAAAAACTGTTTCAGGATAGGCAATGAGCTTTTTGACTGAACTACATACACGCTGAAAATGCAAAGATTATATAAAGTCTACAGGTTGGTGGCAAGTCCCAGAAATAGAGCAAATGGTTGATGTGGTTTTTCAAATTAAACTTCCTATTTTTGAAATAACCGTAGCTGCTTCTGCATTTGTAAGAAATAATATAGAGACAGAGTACTCTTGATTCAGTTTCCCCCAATGGCAATATCTTGCCTATAATATCAAAACCAACATATTAATAGTGATATGACCCTTCAACCTTGTTCAGATTTTCCTAGTTTTATATGCACTTGTGCGTGTGTGTGTGTGTGAGTGTGTGTGTCTGTGTCTGTGTAGTTTCACAGAATTTTACATACGCAGAGGTTCATATATACACCCTTACAGTCAAGGTACGAAGCAATTTCATCACCACAAGGGTCCATCACATTGCCCTTGATGTAGTGTTTTAATGACCTGTGAAGGAGAGGTAAGAACTATATCATTATTTAAACCAAGTGGAAGAAAAAAATTATGTATTTTAACATGTACATTTGTAAGTTTCTTTTAATTTCTATTATATTTTTATTTCCCCCTGGATTATTTAAAAATATAATTAATCTGACCTTGCATAGTTTTGATCTTTTCATGTGGTCATTTTAAGATATATATTTAGTTGTTAATCAGTTATTTCCACTATAAAACATATGACCCATCAATTACCTGGGTACCAATCATAGAGAAATGAAAATTCATGTTCTCCCAAAAACCTCCAGATGAACATTCATACCAGCTTTATTTTTAAGAGCCAAAAGGTAGAAATAACTCAAATGTCCTTCAGGGGTGAATGGATAAACAAACTATGATACTCCCATAAAATGGGGTACTACTCAGAAACAAACAGGAGTCAACATTGACATACACAACTTGAATGGATCTCAAGGGCAGTATGTTGAGTGAAAAAAAAAAAAAAAAGCCATCCTATCTGATCCCTAAAACAGTCCCAAAATAACAAAATTTTTGTGATGGAAAATAGATCAGTATTGCCAGAAGTTAGGATTGGGAAGAAGGTATGACTATAAAGGAATAATAGCACCACAGAGTTTCTTTATTGGATAGAACAGGTATGTGTTCTGATTATGGTGGAGATTCCACACATCTACATGTCATAAAATTTCACACAACTATATATCCTTCCCAAAGTGTTTAAATGTATAAAATGGGTGAAATCTGAATTAGGTGTGCAGTTTAGTTCATGGTATTCTACCCATGTCAATGATCTGATTTAATAATGACCCATGGCTAAGATCTTGCCATTGGGAGAAGCTGTGGAAGATGATACACAGGAACTCTCTGTGCTAATTTTGCAACTTCTTGTGAGTCTAAAATTATTTCAAAATAAAAAATGATAACAAAAATCAGTTTCCCATATTTACAGAGAAGTAAATTAAAATTCAGAAAGGCTACGTAACCTGCCTTTATAAAGAAACCCTCAAGCTAGTAAAAGGCCAAACTTGAATTTAAGCAACAGGACTTATGAGTCATGTGACTATTGAAACTTAAATTGATTTTTTTTTAAGATTTTATTTTTAAGTAATCTCTACACCCCACAGCGGGGCCCAAACTCAGGACCCTGAGATCAAGAGTCCCATGTCCACTGACTGAGCCAAACAGGTACCTCTAAACTGGTTTTAAATAAAATTAAAAATTCAGTTCCCTACTTGCTCTAGACATATTTCAGGGACCAATATCTACCTGTAGCTAATGGCTGCCATATTAGGCAGTGCAGACAGGGAACATTTCTGTCATCTCAGAGAGTTCTAATGCACTGTGTTGCCTAAAGTAACACACAATGACTCACTAATTTGTCTTCCTTGACTTTTTCCTGCCTCTCTCACACAATCATGTTTTATTAAGAGGTACAGCTCTCCATGTCTCAAATGGGTCCCTGACATCTGAAATGAGGAGAGCAGCATTGAGTTATTTTCAGCACCATTATGCAGAATCCAATTATAATAGAACCCTGATGTCTTCTGTATAAACATATCAAGTTTTATGCTTATGTCATTAATACCATGGTATGTTTAATATGATCAAAATTGCAATAGGCATAATAATAGCACTTCTTAAAATGTCTACATCCTAATCCCCAAAACCTTTGAATATTATATAGCATAGAAAAGGGGAAAGAAAGTAGCAGATAGAATTAAAGTTTGCTGATCAGCTGATCTTGGATGGGTAAATTATTCTGGATTATCCACGTGAGCCCAATGGAATCATAAGTTTCTTAAAAATGGAAGAAGGAGGGAGAAGAAGAGTCAGTGTCAAAGTGATACAGAGGGAAAAAGACTTGACAGGCTATCAGTGGAACCACGTGCCCAAGGAATGCAGGCAACCACTAAAAGCTAGAAAATGCAAGAAAACAAATTCTTCTATAGAGCTTCCAAAGAGGAATGCAGCCCTGCTAACACTTTGAATTTAACCTGCTCAGAGTGATTTTGGGCTGATAACTTCCAGAACTATAAGATGATACATTTGTGTTATTTCTTAAGCAACTAAGTCTGTCATAATTTAGTACAAGAGCAATGGGAATCTAATATAGAAGTTTCCTAAAATTCAATATAATGGATGTAACTCTTGTTTAGTTATGTAATTCTTTTATTTATTAATTATTATTATCATTTGTAGTTGTGGAGAAGTAGATTTTAAAAGCATTTGTGGTACTTTCTCAGGAGTTCTTGTATGAAGACACCAAGACTTCAAATTGGTCCCTCGGCCTAGAACTGCACAGGAGGGAATGGCCGTTCTGGTGGAGGAAGAGAGCAGACCTTGAGCTAAGACTCCATGCACAGAGCTGCTAATGCAGCATGGTTGTTTCCCCAAAAATGACACTGAAGTTCTCAGCACTGAGGATAAAATTAGCTAATCTATTTTGCTTCATGAAGAGGACAAGGAAATGATATAATCTTTAAGAACAGTGGAAGAATATGCACAATTCTATCTAAAATAGCAATAAGACAATTGTTCTATTGTGTCAGATTACTGAGATTATATGCTATTAGATGAGATTTTATTTTCCATTTTGTCAATTTTTTAAAAATTCAAGGTGCTTCTAAAGACAAAAAGGTTAAAAAAAATATTGAATCTTAGTATCAAAATAGGAAAGTGGGTCCAATACATTTGAAATGGGAGGAAATTAGCTGGGATGTGTGCTAAAATACATCCTAGAGTTTTCATATGACGTGCCAAAAAGTTATGATTTAATGAGGGCTAAGAAAGTACCTCAATACTTTCCAAAAAGTTCCACACTTCTGTGCCTACCTGAAATTTGTACATTATTTGCTTGTTTTATTTGAAGCTTTAATGGTCAATGTTAAAATAAAATTATATATATATATGTATGTGTTAATGGTCAATGTTAAAATAAAATTGTGTGCATGTGTGTGTGTGTGTGTGTGTAGACAGTTTTTTAAGTCAGTGTTTTCAGGAATCTATTCTTAATGTACTTTTCAAGAGCTCTGAGCTTCCTGTGTCTGCTCTCAGAGACCCTGAGATCTGCTATGTGTTACCTATTCAGATCCAAGGATCTAGCTGCCTACCACACACCTCAAAGTCAACATGTGTCAAACTCAGCTATCCAAATCCTTCTCCCACCCCCAACCCTGTCTTTCTCCCATTTTTCCTGACCCATCCACTCAAGCTGGGAAGCTGTTATCCAGAAACACCCCATTTTCCCTCCCCACCACTTCTAGCTCATCGCCAAATCCTCACACTCAAAAGTCTAAGTCAGAGGAAAACTATATTCTTTTTTTTTTTAAACTATATTCTTTAAAATGATATTTATACTCCTTAAATAACTTCCATATCAAGGCCTCGATTCTACCTATTTATGTTTGCGCACTTTCTTTCTCCCTGTTATGCCTTTGTCATATAATTTCTAGTTCCTTTTACAAAGAAAATACATGGAGTTAACGAGAATTACTCCACAGGAGTGTTGAGAGAACTTAATAAAAGAAAGCCTGTGGATTGTCTACCACAATGCCTGACAAATAGTAGACCCTCTATAAGAAGTAGTGAATACAGTATAATGGCTAAGACAATGGGCTCTGTAATCAGCCTGTTGCTACTACTTTACAAGCAGTGTGACCTTGGCTAAATTACTCAGCCTCTCTGAAACTTGTCTCCTCATATGTAAAATGTAGCTAATAATATTCCATAGAGTTACAGTGGAATCTAATTAGATAATGTATGTAAAGCACTCAGCCTAATTTATTAAGGACTCAATAAATACTAGCTCTTTGCTGTTATCTCACCCTCCTCCCCAGAAGGAGGAGTTGGAACAAAAGTGTTACAGGGAAAAAAGAAATCAGTATCTAATTTTAATCTACTGCATTTATATACACACCAATCTTTTGCCAGAAGGTCACTGGTTCATCATCCGAACAGAAAGAGATCAAACCATGGGATTTAGGAACCCAGGGAGAATCTTATCTAAAATCCAGCTCAATCTGGCCACATTTAGAAATGAAATGTAGGTTCATAAAAAGAAAATTGACTTCCCAAGGTTGTAAAGCTTGTTTCACATAGATCCAACAGTAGAATCTAGATCTCTAGGCTTATAACCTCATGCTCTTTCAACTACTAAGAAACACACACCTTTTTAAAAGTCAGTTCAGCACCATCCTGTATATTAGAAAGACTAAAAGGAAACACTAGTCATATTGTCCCAAACTGTTTAACTGATTATATTAATGTAAGTAAACTATCTATAGCTAAGTTTAAAATTCAAGTAAAAGCAAATTTATATGCTCCTGAATTATGTGTCTATATTGCTTTAAAATAACATAAAATATGAATACTTTTAGGAGTTAAAATTTTTAATGTTAAATAATTTTTTTAAATCACTCATTAAATTCAGAAAGGACATTGATTAAAGTAATAATTATCAACAAAAAAATTGGAAAAATAATGATTTAAAAACCCCCAAATCACACAAGTTTTCTGCCCTTAGGAAGATTTCATTTCCTGATCACAAAGGAGCTTCACTACACATCTTCAACTATATCACCTTAGAATTAATAGTTTTAAATATGACACAAATGCAAATAATACAATGAATACCCTCATTCTTTGGAAAACTGATTGAGCACTTCCTTTGTTCCAGTAATGGTGGTAGGAGCTGAAGCCATAACAGTAAAATAAGATAATGGTTCCCATCCTCCAGAATCTTAGAGGATGATAAAAGGAGACAAGAGATTAAGAAACTAAAATTCAGGCTAATGGATATCAACAGCTAACATTTAGGATAACTGATATCAATAGCTAATATTTTTTCAACACATATTAGGTGCCAGGCAATTTTCTATGCACTTCTAACTTTCAGGCTATTTCACAGAACCCTGTGAGATGGCTCTATTATTAGCTTCATTTCCAAGTCAGGACTCTGAAGCCAAGAACTTCTTAGAAAGCAGGGGACATAGGATTCAAGTTGTCATTTGCTGTGTCTGAGCCCTGTCTGTTAACAATAAGGACCACTACCTAAGTGATAGATGGAGAATACACTGTGCCAAAGATGAGGGGCCAAACCCAGTCTTCGTGGATAAGGGATCAGGATTCCTAGAAAATACAACACATACATTGAAACCTGATAGGGACTGTGCCAGTCAGAGAAGGATAAGAAAGACCTTTGAGGTAAACAACAGTATAAGAGGAATCACCTTCCCACTGACCTGAAAATTGAAAGCGTGGCCTTCAAGTCCCTTGTTGGTATGGCTTAGACCCATCTCTCAACACTACTCTTACACTTCAACCACAATATAATGTTTTTCAATTGCTTCAAAGAACCAAGTTCACCATCCCTGCCAGGCCTCTGGGCATGCCCTTCTTCTGTCTAGATTAGAACTCCGTTCCTAGGTAATGCTTGATCCTTCTGCGGGTCTGAGCATAGACATTATTTTCTCCAAGGAGTCTTCTAAGAGCTCTATCCAGGCCCTTCTCAAATTGCATTTAGGGTCTGTACCATTCATGTGTATGGACCCCTGCATTTCTGTCACCACAGCACTAAGCAGACTGCTAAATCCACATTCAAACAATTACTTTCTTTATGATACTGAAAACTCCATTGAGCCAGGTCTGTTTTACTCATCACTGTAACCCTGGAGCCTGAAACATGGCCAAGCACATAGTAGGCACGCAGTAATTGTTTGTAGGAGTTAAAAAAATCTAAGTTTGTAGAGTAACATCCCCATCTTGTGGCCTTTTGGAAGAGTCTGATAAAATCATGATTCCCTGCTGTGTTTTCAATACCAAAAGCACAGGTAGGGACTGGCAACCCTTGCTCCATGCACTGAAGGAAATGAAAGTAAAAGTGATATACCACCTGTAAGGTCAATGCTTCCTACCTTTAGTTGACACAAGGCAGAAGAAATACTTAGAAGGGGATAAACCTGAAAGTACAATTGTAAACAGTAGTGAAAGTATATTGAAATCAGACAAATCAGTTCCCTTGCCTACTTCCATTTTTGAAGCAAAAGATTTTATTCAGTTTTGCCTTCTGGAAGGACATTTTCCAAGCACATATTTCCTCATGGAATGAGTCATTCTCAGTCACACCCACAACCTTAGAACAATAGCACCTCAGGTGGAAGGAAAGAACCCATATTTCAGAAAGAAAGCACCAGCTAGCAAGTGGCATTGCTAAACCAGAACCCAAACCTCAGTTGGGTTTGTTAATAAGTAAACAGTGATTAGTTAGTGTGCCATGGGTTGGGATGATAGAATTTATTATTATTATTATTATTATTATTATTATTATTATTATTGACTCATAACCAGAATGTAATTTTTCTATGATGGTCCACTAGTGGGTGGTGGCGCATAAATTAAAGTAAGACCCAAAATGGGATGCTTTGAAAATGTGTATTCATCCCCAAAATAATAAACTAAAACTTCAGAATCTTACACGATTTTAAGAGAAATGAGGCTTAACGGAAGACTTATTCTAATTAAAATGAATAAAAAATTGAAAAAGACTTTGACTTTCCCAAAATAATTATCACTAGCACTTCTCAAAGCATTTCCTGTGCACCATAAACTGGATTTACATGGATTATCCTACTCACATTCACAAGCACCCCAGTTCTGTAAGTAGATGCTGTCATTAATCCCATCAAAAAGAGGAGATAACAGGGCAGCCCGGATGACTCAGCGGTTTAGCGCTGCCTTGAGCCCAGGGTCTGATCCTGAAGACCCAGGATCCAGTCCCAAGTCAGGTTCCCTGCATGAAGCCTGCTTCTCCCTCCGCCTCTCTCTCGGTCTCTCTGTCTCTCTTTCTCTGTGTCTCTCATGAATAAATAAATACAATCTTAAAAAAAAAAAGGAGATAACAAAGCAAAGAGGGGCTAAGGAAACTGTTTAAAGTCTCTTGTGAGTAGATGTGGACCTGAGATGCAAGGTGCTGGAGTATATATAGAGCTCTTGCTTTTGTGGCCTTTTGCAAAACTGAAAGTTAAACCCTTCCTTTCTGTCAGTTTGTCACCATAAAACTTTCTTTTGAAGATGTGCTAAATTTATGACCTCACTTCCTTTCAGACACTCGGTAGATATTTTCTTAGTCTTTTCATTTAATAGAGATTTCTGGCATAAAAATAAGCCACAGTGAAATCAAAATCACACTGGATTTGATGTTGAAATACACAGGTTGGAATACTTGGATTTTCCAGTTTATCAAAGGTCACTTAACCTCCTTCAAAATTTCCTAAAACCAAAGCAACAACTAATTTACAAAGTTGTTGAGATAGTTTAATGAAATAATATATTTTAAAAGGCCTGGGATTTGGTGGGTGCTCAAATATTTTTTTGGTTATAATGGGATGATTGTCCCTTGGGTTTTCACAATAACCCTCTAAAAATGGCAATGACCCCTCCCTTGCAAGAAGTCTGGGTATAAGGAGTTGGTCACTCAGACACTAAATTACAGAAGGAACTTTGGGATTATTTTCAAACATTCTTGAAGGCCCTAACAAAGTCCAGCAAAATCTTTCCCCTCAATTTTGTCTCCAAATCTGGCACATTTCTGACTATGGGCCTATATTTGTTTAGCTCAAATTTGAAAGTTAAATGACTCTTTAAGTCATCATCAAATGTAGAAGAAGCAAATAAGCCCGAATGAAAACATTCTTCGTGTATTTTTCATGCAGAATCAATCAACCCATGATGAGATTCGTTCATTCAACACTCGGCAAACATTTATTGAGTACCTACTATATTTATTTTTAATAAAATATAATGCCAGGTGTTCAGAATATTTGGAGATTGGTAAAATTCATATAAATTGTAAATATTTTTATCCCGTCTCCAATCATTCTCCAAGAAAGGAATTCAGAGAGTGACAAGCTTAATCTATGAAAAACCACAGAAATGACAGAACTCTCCAGGGTGACAACCTTCTCTTGCTAATAAGGACTCCTCTTCTCCCATAGTCTCCTCACCACACTGCCTTTGGTAACAGGCACCTCCCTGTTCTGATTCAGCCACTTATAGAATATGTTTAGGAACATGAATAAGTTTTCTTTACCACACACTCTAGCCTTTGGCACAGCCCAAGGACATGAAGTCAAACAAACAGATACTAAGCAAATGTTCTCTTATCTCTTGCCATAGAGATAAAAGGGGGAAAATGATTGAAAGAATAAATGGAACCACCTCCTCTGAATTTTAGCAACAACAACAACAAAAAAAATTAGGAACCTAAGGACTTTGAATGCTGGTGTAACCACTGAGAGCAGTTCAGTATTGCTTGGTACAGGAAGGTATGCCTTAAGAACCAGTGTCTAATTCAACACAGCTCTTAACTCTCCCCTCCTTTACTAATCTATAAAATAGGGGTGATATTGGCCTTTCACTCATCTGTGGCTCAGGGAAATGGACAGGAGGCAAAAGTGCTGTGTCAATTGAAGAGAACCACCCCAGTGTTCATGAATTTTACTGTACAGTTTTGACTGTAGAAATCTCTTTTCCTTCCACATTATTTGGTTTCAGAAGACAAGAGAGGGAATAATGAGAGGTAGGGTGGAGTACAGACAGAATAGTGTCCCCCAAAGATGTCCACATCCTCATCTTTGGAATCTGTAAATATGGCCCCTTACATAATAAAATGGACTTTGTAGGTATGCCTAAGTTAAGCATCTGGTATCTAGTTGGGGCCAATGTAATTGCAAGTGCCCTTACAAGAGGGAGGTAGGAGTGTCAGAGTCAGTAATGGTAGATGAGATGGTAAAAGCAAGAAGGTAGAAAGACCCAAGGAAGGGGCCCTGAGCAAGAAGTGCTGGTGGCCTCTGGAAGCTGGAAAAGGCATAGAAACAGATTTTTCCCTCACAGTTTCTAGCTGTACCCAGCCAGTGAACTGGTTTTGGACTTGACCTCCAGAACAGCAAGATAATAAACGTGTGCTGTTTTAAGCCACTGGGTTTGTGGTAATTTGTTACAGCAACCATAGGATGATATAGTCTCTAGTAAGGGGCAGCCTGGGTGGCTCAGTGGTTTAACGCCACTTTCAGCCTAGGGCCTGATCCTGGAGACCCGGGATTGAGTCCCCACATTGGGCTCCCTGCATGGAGCCTGTTTCTCCTACTGCCTGTGTCTCTGTCTATCTATCTATCTATCTATCTATCTATCTATCTATCTATCTATCTATCTATCATCTATCTATCATCTATCTATCTCTCATTAATAAATAAATAAAATCCCTGAAAAAAAAAAAGGACAAAGAAAGAGGGTCAGAAAGATTTTGCTCTGGTTTTAGGTTCAGCACTGCTAGCCATGGGACCTTACATAAGTCACATTACCCCTTGGGACTTTAGCCATGCACCACACCATCTAACTCTGGTTAATGTCTTAGTTCCTTCTAACCCTGTGAGCCTATGATGGGCACAATGCCAACCATATAGAACCACTTAACATCTTCCTCATCCCCCAGATGATATTCCAAAATTTAGTTTACATTCTCCCTGCCATGCCATACCTCAAATGACTCTATAGCCAGATTACAAATCTGAGATTAGCACTAAAGATACAGTTGCATACAAAATTTATGTCTAAATCCTGGAATATATTTGCCTAGTACACAAGATTTTTTTTAAACACATGGTTTTTGCCTTAGGTAGTTTTATTTTGGAGAAGGAGCATCTTACTTCTGGCCAAACATATGGTCTGGCAGTTCCACTACACCCACTGAGTGTTTATCTTCTCTGCTCCTGTGCAATAATTTTAATAAAAACCTTTTACCAGCCCTCACCCCAGGTGGTGAGCCAGCCCCACCTGTCTCTTCCTGACAGACTGTTGAAAGTGGATGTCTTCCAGCAACTAAAAGTCATTATTTTGCCTCCTCAACCTTTCTGCTTTTGCTCCAGGTAGCTGTTGCACAGAGTAGTATATTTAGAAACATGATGTCAGCTATTTCTTATCTTGCTATCTTTGAGATGTTCCCTGTCTCGGAATTTCCAACAAAATAGATCCCTCTTTGCAGCACTTCTCATTCTAAACACACAAAAGCAAATTAAATAGGTTAAAGGAATCCCATTATTTTACCTATATTTCATCTTCTTCAGAATAAATAAGCCCACCCAGGCACTTGGTGCTGGAAATAATCTGAGGAGGACAGCCAGGTGATGCTTTGCCCTTCACTGGCCCTGGACAAAGGATTTTATTGGTCTGAAACCGAGCTGTTAACTGCTTTTAACCAGACAGATCCTATGAGAACATTTTCACCAAAAATCAAAATAGAAACCAAAATATTCTGAACATACATTTAAAAACCAGATTCCAGGTACTTAGCAATTCTGAGAGTTCATGAAAGCACTCACTGTATTTTGTCAACTTAACAAAGAATTGTTCCTGCCCTTTGTGAAGCTAGCAAATAAGGATAAAAGAGAGTTGGAAAAAAAAAAAAAAAGAGAGTTGGATTTTTATATTTCTTTCTCTCAGACTTTCAGAGGGGTAAGTTTTCTGTATCGACCATCTTGCGGAATCTGGAGCCTCTGAAAGCTTGAATAATAATATGGGGGCCTTTTAAACTGTGGCATTAAAAAGGTTATAAAAATTATTTAGGATATTAAGATACAAGAGATATGCTAGGAGATTAACCATCACAATATCACAATATCACAAAGATCACAAAGGTCTGATCTCTGTGATACTCCTCCTAAAGGCCAGATGATAATGAAATTCTTTTCTCTCTCTTCTTTACTCCTAGAATCTGAAGCACTCCCTTCACCTTCTCTTGCCCCTACAGGCCAGTTCCACCCAGCAATGGAACTAAGTGAAGATGAGACGGGCAAATAAACCACAGTGGAGGCACAAAAGCAAAATTATGCAGGCATAAGACACAAGAGAAATTCAACAATAAAAAAAAAATTCAACAATATCCTTCTTTGTAGATAAACATTTATCTCCCTGGAAGTGTTTAATTTTCTATTAGTGAGAATTATTTCACTTTCTTTTCTATTTTTAACTTCATTATGTAAAAAAGTAGATGAATAAAAAGAGCAACAATCAAACGAAGTAAAAAATCTGTAGTGTTTCTCATGTAGCCTTGGATTTCTTGTGGTTCGCTGTCCCTAGATAGAAATCAAATGTTATCCATGAATCACTCTTGTAAAGGTCAAGGCTCTTGGTTGCAAGCAATGGAGACCAAATATCACTAACTTAATGAAGCAGTAAGGCATTTATTACAAGAATATTGCATTACTAACTCAATCAACAGGAAGACTAGAGAGCCCAGGCTGAGAAAATGGGTAGGGCCAGAGTACAGTGAATAGCAAGGAACCAGGAACCTTCTGTCAGGATACCACCACCAGTTATTACCACCACCAATAGCTCAAGGTTGCCAACACCAGCACCTCATGTCTTTGCCTCCAGAATTTTGACACTAACCACTGCCATTGTTGAGTTCCACGAAATCACCAAACTAGTACTAAGAAGTAATATTTGTCACTAGCCTTGTAATTTTGTGTCACTCTCCCAGGAAGGCTGGAATGCTCAAGCCTAGGTTATGAGTAATACCCCAGCATCAGGGGCCAGGGAGGAGTGTCTGGCCATTTTAACTTCTATAATAGGATGTGAGGCTTCCCTTCCACCAAGGTTCACATCTTGGAGGATTTCCCACTAATAGAAGGGTGTTGGGATGCTGGGTAGCCAAGCAAAGCAGATATCCACCACAGTCTAGTACTCTTCTTACCTGATTTCTTTGTATTGTCCTCATTCAAAAATACTACTGCTTCATAATGTTCCTCAAACAATCAAGACATTTTCATCCCCTCTCAACAAAGGAAGGCAACCCTCAGCCCTGCTAGTTACTGTCTCTAGATTGAAATCTAAGATTTCTGAGTAATATTCTTTCCTCCATTTCTGTTGAATGCTTACTTAATATTCTGCAGCATATGACCTGAAATGTAAAGTTAATCAGCAAAACTTATTTACAAATGGTATAGGAAAGAAAAAGAAAATTAGTGATAATACACACATCTATACATGACATGGCACAGAAGGAAACGGTGGTTATGGGATGTAGTTGATAAGTTATAATTTTTCCCTCTCTTGCACATTTTGTTTGCCCTCCATCTTCAGCCCACATTATAACTGGTATGGGACTGTTAGCCATACAAATAACACAAATCTTCTTTCCCACTTAGGGGATCTCAGTCCTGTGGGTTAGCCTAAAAGGGGCTACTGTAGTGTTTCAGTAACTTGTTTTGCTTGATAGAGTAATAATAGGTTGCTGCCCAGGGAATTACCTGTACTCATTTCTGTATCTTTTGAATAAATGAAGCTGTGTTTCTTCTTGATAGTCAGAATCCATCACCCCAGTTACCACCATGATCCTTTTCTTCCTCTGTTTTCCTACAAGCATGAATGGTCTGAAATGGTCAATGTTAGCTTCTGGTCCAGTTGAAAATTATTGTTTTATCTTCAGGAAGAAGTATGTCTCTTGGGGTACTAAAATTATTACACTAACAGAATCCAGAATGACAAGGACAGAAAACAAGTTTTTTAAGTGGGTCATTAGCCATGTGAGGTAGAGGATCCACCCAATTTGCAGTTCATTATTCTTGGACATGCACATTCTGGCTATAGGAGAAAGAGCACCATATTTCAGTTGTCGGTTCAGAGTACTTTCTGAATTTTGTAAGACAGTATCTAACTTCACTAGGCATTGGCACTAAAATAAGTATTGCATAGCCCATTGCACCATTTCATAAAGCTAACTTTCTAGTAATAAAGTCAGGAATTTAGTGAATTCCATGAACATCAACCATTGCCTTGTTTTCTGTAGCTTAACTTCCACTTGGCCCTTCCTACCATATAGTCCTTTCTTTACAAATCAGAGAAACCAATGAAGAATATAGGTCAGGATACCTATTCTGACTATAAGTAATATGTATATTTATATTTACATATGTTAATATACACACATATATCCATCTAAACTTACAGGAACTAGGTAAATAAACCTCTATAAAACTCCACTGGACCCATGGTCAGGTAGATCTGGGTCAAAATTCTGATTATTACCTGGATTTTTAAAACCTTCATTCTTCCTGGTAGACTTCAGTGGAATTTGGGGTTACCAGAAATTAGTTCCTGAGTTGGAACTATTGTGAAATCTTCCCTGGAATAACTGGGTATTTCTCTTTCTCCAGGACCTATTTACCATGGTAAATAGTTCTAGGGCCCTTAAGGAACAACTAGTGCCTAAAGCATATATAAAGTATACATTCATGACTTTCTAGTATTTCCTTTCTGAGGGGCCCCAGACCTACCTTCATTCAAGGCGCTCCAGGTCTGTGATGTGGCTCAGGGCTGGGAATTGGGTAAGGAGCTACTACTCTATCATAAAACTTCATCAGGCCTCTTTCCATCACAGAGATGTTTTTGTTTTTTATTTAAATACATCAAGAAGTACCATAGAGAGGGTACAATGCTGAGTGAAATAAGTCAATCAGAGAAAGACAATTATATGGTTTCACTTATATGTGAAATATAAGAAATAGTGAAAGAGACCTTAAGGGAAAGGAGGAAACTGAGTGAGGAAATATTAGAGGAAGACAAACCATGAGAGACTCCTTACTGTGGGAAACAAACAAAGGGTTGCAGAAGGGGAGGTAGGTGGGGGGATAGAGTAACTGGGTGACAGGCATTAAGGAGGGCATGTGATGAGATAAGCACTGGGTGTTATACTATATATTGGCAAATTGAATTTAAATAAAATTAAAATAAAATGATAAAATGGAAAAAAAAAAAGAACCACAGAGTTTCCAATTAGATATCCCATGACCAATTATCTACCTCCAAAATCCATACGGGTCACAGTCTTCTAGTCAGCCATTATCTATTACTTGGACTAGGCATCCAGGTCCTCACTGAGTTTGAGTCTATTTTCCTACAGCACTTCCCACTGCTATTGCAGTCTGAACTCCTTTTCAAAGGTGCACAGCTCACCATTGTATTACTTGAGACCTTGTTGAAGACAGTTTATTCTGAGACCTCTTGGAGGGCATAGCCATGGGAGTCACACTCAATTAATGCAATCGAGGACTCTTGTCTTTGTAGACATAGGCATTGAGTAATGCATTGATCTCTGAAAGATCAAGTTTCTTTACTCTAGAATTCTATGAAACCCAGTTTTTTTTTTTTAAGATTTTATTTATTTATTTATAAGAAACACAGAGAGAGGCAGAGACATAGACAGGGAGAAGAAGGAGCGAGGGAGGGAGGGAGGGAGGAAGAAGCAGGCTCTTTGCAGGGAGTCTGATGCAGGACTCAATCCCTGGACCAGGCTCACAACCTAAGCTGAAGGCAGATGCTCAACCACTGAACTACCCAGGTGTCCCATGAAACCCAGTTTTCATTCAACTAGCCAAGGCAACATTGAGAACTACTTCCAGTTGCTTAGTCTAGCACACAGGATCCAGAATCTCTGGAGTCTGTGCCTGCATTGATAAATTGAATCTGATCTGTAATTATGTTCTTCCTTCCTTAATACAGCTTCCTCAGAAGTCACTTCCCTGCAGATTTTGCTGACACGAATTAGCAAAGATACTTAACTCTTTTGTTATGTTACCTTTTCCTTCTACATTTCCCTTTGTATTTCCTAAGCATCCACTCCTCCATCACTCTACATCACACATCCTGGGCAGCCCGGGTGGCTCAGCGGTTTAGCGCCAACTTCAGCCCAGGGCCTGATCCTGGTGTCGCGGGATCCAGTCCCACGACGGGCTCCCTGCAGGGAGCCTGCTTCTCCCTCTGCCTGTGTCTCTGCTTCTCTGTGTGTGTGTGTCTCCCATGAATAAATAAATAAATAAAATCTTTAAACACACACCCTGGTTTCAAGTCCAGAGACATCACTAGGATGAGTGAGTGCAGGAAGAGTAAGTACTTCTTCCACGTCAACTCCCTCAAGCAAAAGTTCTGTGAAATAGAGTGGCCTAACCCTCTGAAATTAAACTGTTTATAGAAATATTTTTGCATATTTTTACAGACTTTTCAGGTGTTCTGAATTGAGAGGACTATTCTGGACAGCAAAAGCATCATATTCCTGGAAAACTCTCCTACAGCATTTGATGCTGGTAATCACTCTTATATTTGGAAACTCTCCTCCTTCTATGCATCTATGTCATTTCATTCTCCTAATTTTGCCTTTCTCTTTCAGTTTCTGACCATTCTTCACTTCTCTAAGAGTATCTTTTATATTCTCTCTTCTTTTGTCACAGTTCCAACTATAATCAATTATTCCCTTTTTTTAATCCATAGCCACATGCCTTTATCTCTCTTCTGAACTCCATTCCCACATTGTCAGCTGCATGACAGATACCCTCAAGTTGCCATTGCAACATAACATCTCTAAGACTGAACTCCCCTTCTTCCTACAAACAAGTTCACCATCACCCGAGTTAGGGTCTTGGAATCATATTTGAGTTGTTCTCCCTCATTCACACATGTCATCTATGCCAGTTCCTTTCAAATATCTTCATAGTCTCTAGAATCTTTGATTATATAATTTCCTGCTAAATTATATCATTTCTTTGATTATATCATTTTCTACTAAAAAGTTTTCAAAAGGGTTCCATTGCCTTGAGGGAAAAAAAAACTGTAGTACAAAACAGGTCAGGCTATTAAGAATCTATTTACTCTTTTTCCAGCACCATCATTGTCTAGGCAGATCTCCAGTTTACCCCTTGACCTCCAACCATACTCCCCAAGGTAATCTCAAGTGTCTATTATTTCTCATACTCGACCTTCTTGAATTCACTTCATCATCTCTGGTCATGCTATTCCCTTCACCTTGCCACTCCTAACCATCCATTCTCAGCTGGATTAGGTAAAGAACCCAAGAACTGGAAGATAGATACAACAGAACCAGAGGGAAAAAATGTGACAATGATTTCCTTGAGAGGGTATCCTGTGCTGAGCCATCTCCTTTCCCAGGGAAATTACAGGAATGAGGAGAGGTGAAAATTACAAAAACCTTTGGATACATGTTTGAGAGACAACAGAGCAAAGGGAATCTGTGCCTTATGCTAGGAGAACCTTGAAAATTGGCAAGATCCCAGTGTCCCTAACCTCAGCATACATGGGAGAATAGAGTAGACATAGCAGTAGAGTGGGAAATCCAGAACAAGAACCTTATGTGGTCTCATAGAGGGCCTGCCTGGGTGCATATTGTCAAACAAGAGAATGAATGATTTCTTTACACCTAACAGCATTTCATAGCAGCAAACAGCACGGAAGAGTGACTCAGCACTGAGAGCATTCCTATATTTGGAATGGAAGACACAGGAATTACCTGGATAAAATAACCCAAGACCAACAAGAATAAGCATATCTCAACTGATGTCAGAGGGGTCAGGAACAAAGACCCACACAGCATGTGGTCCTTTTCAATGCCTGAATATCATAAAGCCACTCTGTCTTCTCTCAGCCCCCTCTCCTTCCATGAACACAGACTTGGGCTGTGGGTGGAGGGGTGCTAAATGGATGAAGAGGTAACATCTGCTACTTAGCAGAGTAAGGACTCTGAACAGAAATTATACTCACAAAACAATAAAAATGATCATTGAACCACCTGATTTTGTGTTCGAGATCCATATCTGCATATGTGTATTACATATATACACGTGTATATACATTTTTTCTTTCATTCATAAATCATCAATGTGTGTCTTAGTCCATCCATTTAGGCTGCTAAAATGAAATTCACAGACGAGGTGGCTTATACACAAGAGAAATTTATTTCCCACAGTTCTAAAGGCTGGGAAGTCCAAGATGAAGTTTCCGTAGATGTGGTGTCTAGTGGACTTACTTCCTGGTTCATAGATGGCAGTTTTCTTGCTGTGTCTTCACATGCAAAATAGGCAAGGGAGCTCGCTGAGGTCTCTTCTAAAAGGTAATAAATTCATTCCTGAGGGATCTATCCTCATGACCTAATCACCACCCCACCTCCAAATACTATCACACTAAGAGTTAGGTTTTAACATAGGAATTTTGGGAAGACACAAATATTCAGTCCGTAACAGTGTAGTTATAAATACTGTGACAAAAAAATAATCTGTCAGTAAAAGGAATTTGTGACTATAGAACATCATTCTAAACACTTCTAGACACAAAATCAAAATCAATTAACTGAAAAAAACAAACCAAAGTTCTCTGTGGGAAACACTATCCTTAAGGACCCCCATGAAGTCATTTTCTAAACTTTCTTGAAAACTCAAGTAAGATTTTATTATAAATAATAGAACCTGACAGCACTGGGAGGCAATTTATAAATTCCATTCTATGATGAAATCATGCAGCTAGAAATTTGAGGAATGGGCTAAATAAAATGATCTTAGAGGTGACTTCAAAACAGCAACCCTCATTATATTTCTGGATCCTAATTTTCCTACTTCCCAAATAATTTCAGGACATTTAAACTGCTATTTGTAAGAAGAGATCAGATTAAAAAACTCAGAAATTTAAGACACAACTATAGAAAACGCATATCAAAATAAGTGCATTGATATATACATACACACACATTGATATATATATATGTATATATATATACACACACAGAGTGGTAAAAATACATGAATATACAATACATAAGTACGTTTTTAACCTTTTATAGTTTGGTCTCATTTTTTAAGCGTTTTTGCTATGTGTGCATGAGTATACATATGAATCAGTGGGAGACATACTGACTTAAATAAAATCATTGACAAAAGTAGCTTATTGATGTGGAAAACCAGAAAACACAGGAGCACATCTAATTATAAAAGATGGGAACTATAAATGGAAAAAATTGCATAAAGACATTAAAGCTAAGTCAAGTCAAGAGAAGTCTCCAAGCTCTTCTTTCAAGAATAACTGTTAAATAGATTTCATTGAAATTATACTTCACAACATGTTAATTCTCTTTCCCTAAGGGAATCCATTTTGCATAGAACCTAAATAAACTGCCTGAGAAAATTTTGCTGAGATTGGATTTAATTACCAGACCTAATTCTTCAGTAATGGAAATTCAGCCAAACAACTGGAGAAAATGCTGACTGAATAGAGACCCAAGTGACCTACCTAACTAGGAAGGGAACAACATTTTTGATTAATTGAAAGGACAAATATTCATCTTAAAATATCTAGAGGTGAGACTTGTAGAACTAAGTAAATCTACAACACTGTTTAATAGCACTTTCCCAATAACCCCGTGGAGTACCTTTTCATATGATAATATATGAAATAGCAAGAAACATATTTTTTCAGGCACCTTTTTACACTCAAAGTAAAATTTAATGTTTTTTAGAGTCTCTAGAATAGGGCATTTCTACTACTTATAAAAACAATTTCTTACATTTTCAGGGTTAGTTTTACTGCAAAGGTCACCAATTGTAATTGGTCACAGTACTTTTGTAGGGCACAGTTGGAGTTGGCAAGAGATTATTAAGTGAAAAATCATTTTTGGAGCTCCTAGGTAGAGTTTTGTGTCTCTTTACAAGATGAACTGCCTCTATAGCAATGAACTGCAATGATTCTACATGTTATTTCAAACATGAAAATGTCATAATTCTTCCCCTTGCAAAGTCGTCCTGCAATCAGTAACAATTAGTATGCTTGTTAAAAAAGAGATGATGAGGGACACCTGGGTGGCTCAGCAGTTGAGCATCTGCCTTTGGCTCAGGTCGTGATCCCAGGGCCCTGGGATCGAGTCCCACATCAGGCTCCCATAGGGAGCCTGCTTCCCTCTCTGCCTATGTCTCTGCCTCTCTGTGTCTTTCATGAATAAATAAATAAAATCTTAAAAAAAAAAAAAAGAGGGCAGCAATTATCACCTGTTTAAAAAAAAAAAAAAAAAAGATGATGGGATCCCTGGGTGGCTCAGAGATTTAGCGCCTGCCTTGGACCCAGGGCATGATCCTGGAGTCCCGGGATCACATCCCACATTGGGCTCCCTGCATGGGCCTGCTTCTCCCTCTGCCTGTCTCTACCTCTCTCTGTGTGTGTCTCTCATGAATAAATAAATAAAATCTTAAGAAAAAAAAATCATTAAAAAAAGAGATGACTTTACTCTTATTAACAATTCCATACCACATTAGAATTGAGTTTATTATCACTGCTCTAACAAATCTTGAAATTAACATGTAGCCTAAATTTAACTGGTCTGTTTTGTTTGTCTATTAATATATTTTAAAATACTACATGGTTTGGTCAAATATGTTTCTTATATAATTAGAGAGGAAAGAAAGATTTGGCTACCTTAAGAAGTCACGGTAGGACTGATTTATGAAAATGAAATATCACTAACCAGGAGGAAGTTATTTAAAGGGACATAAAGTGGTTATTGCCAAAGGAATCTCCCCATGATTGGAGGAAAATCATGATAAGGGAATCATGCTGCAGATGGAAACAAAACACATCTCATTTTTCTTTCTTCTCTCCTTGTTTTAGCCTAGAGGGAAAGAACAAGGAGTTTCTCTCTCCTCAGAGCCGCCTGGAACACATATGGAATCTGGTGTCACTTTAAGAAACTGAGGGATAAGCAGAAACACATGCAGAGACCAGCAACCAGAAGGACAGGGAGTCTGGAAGTCACAGGATGAATGTTTGCAGCAACTGAGAATGTCTAGTTTGGAGTGGGGACAATTAGGGAGAAATACAATAACTAATTCAAATATTTGGGGTTCCTTTTTTTTTTTTAATTCAAATTATTTAAACTAAAAACAAAAACAGTTAACCCATTTCTCGCCCCACCCCTCCCAGCCCCTGTTTCTGACAACTACCAATCTGTTCTTTGAATCTATGAGCTTGGTTTGGTGAAAAAAAATTTTTTTAAGATTGCACATATAAGAGAAATCACTCTGTTTGACTTATTTCTCTTAGCATAATGCCCTTGAGGTCCATCCATGTTGTCACAAATGGCAGAATTTCAATTTTTTTTTCCTGAGTTTTTTGATCTGATCTCTTCTTACAATTAATAACCACAATTTTTAAAATATTCTATGTATCTATATACCACAATTTCTTGCTCTATAATGTAGAATATGTCTTTAAATATGTTTGTGCAGTGACAGAGAGCAAAATCTACCCACATCTGAGCAAGCATTTAAAGGCAGCAACCCGCCCTAACTGCAAGCCATGAACTTCTGCCTCCACCTGCATATTATTCCATTGATATCCTTGTGGGGGCTTCACTACTTCAGGCTTATCCCCTAGATTGCTTCCCTTTTTAAGAAATACATATAACACCCTCAGATAGAAGTCTTATTCATCCATCATTGTATAAAGGATGCTACTTGCCTGGCTGGTCTATAGGAAATTTTATTATTTATTTCAAACTGGAACTATATACATACATATATATAATACATATATCACCTATAATATATATAAACATAAACTTATTCATGTTCCTTAGAAGGAAAAATTACGATATGTAGAAAATAGAAATTACCCATTGTCCTGCTATCCAATCACTGCTAAAATTATGATATTTTTCCTCATTATTTTTCTGAGTATTTGTATAAAGCTCTGATCTTTGTACATAGTCACTTTTATAAACCATTCTTTTCACTTATTAAAACAAAGATTTTTATATTATTAAAAAAGCTTTAAAATATTCAATGATTTTATACCTCTCCATTATAACATTATTTATTCTACCAGTTGGGGGCATTTAAAGTGATTCTCGACTATCCCTACTATAAATATGTTGGGTTAATCTGTTAATAAGCCATCTGGGGTTTTTTTCCCTTAAAATTCTCATTTTGCTCCATGACCTCCCTTTTGGGCATTTAGGCTTTGCTCAGAGAAGGGACCAAAGGGTAAGTGAAAAGACTTCACACTCAGCTTCTGAATTTTAAAGTAGACTTCCGAAACTTGCAACAAAGATGAAGCAAAAGATTATTTTTGAGCCTCAAAAGCCTTTCAAGTATCAAATAAAATCATGTTATTGGTGACATTTATACCATATACAATAAACCTGAAAGCATGTGAGATTGGCCAAAGCAATTTTGAAGAGAGAAAAACTTCAAGAGAGAAGTCTGAGATATGAGAGGAGAACGGTGAAGTTAGATGGTGTGAGTCTCTGAAAGGAGATCCTGCCCTCTGACCATCATCACCAGGTCCAAAACTCTTGGGAGAGGGTGAGGGGCAAAGGATCCTAGATAGGTTTGGGCTCTGAGTGAAGAGGAGACCAGTGCCCCACTTCCTGACTGGAGACTAGCCAAGAGGCAAACCTTAAATAGGGCTCTACCTCAGCCAGGTAACAGTGGGTAGAGATAATGCTTTGGGAATGTCTATAGGCAGGTGTCTGGGAAAGCTCCACAGAGTTTCCTTTGGCCTCAATGTGGAATAGAAAAATAGCTTAATTTTGCCTGTGCCTACTTGGGAGGCACGGGGTTGTTAAAAGTAAGAGCTCACACGTTCAATCACATCTCCTAGGTTGGAACTCCTCAACGGCTGACGGGTGTACTAGGGGACTACAGCAACTAAACACCAATGGCCACCCAGATGCCTCAGTAGATGCCACACTAGAAAAGTCACAGAACCAAAGGATCAGTTAGAATAGTGCATCTCAGCAGATGCCAGCTGGGACAGAGAGCAGCCCAGGTGCACTCTCTTCCTCCTGCCTTGATGTATTTTAACTTCCTCACAATTGAGATGCAAAATCAGAAGGGTGAATCCTGGAATTACTGAGAAAACCGTAACTTGATGAAGTCTATCTTGAATTGCCTAAGATTAAATATCCAAGTAGAACAAGGGGTTCAACATCAATGTTAATTTCAGTTGGATAAAAATTACTACATTTTTGCACACCCCAAATCTGACACCTCTGCTACTGAGCACCACACTTAACCACTCATTGCTTGGCAGCAATCAGAACTTGAATGCCTTTTCATCTGGGTGTAGTCATTCACCTTTATACTCTTTTACTCCTTCAACCAACTTTTTGAGCACCTATTTCCTAGGCACTATACTAGACATTAAGGTTAGAGCATGGAACAAACAGATGTAGATCCTCTCTGTTTTCACTGACTTCTAGTTCGGAAGACTGACAATAGAGAAGTTATTATAACAAAGTAATGTGGCCATTTTGACAAGGGAGGGGTCCCAACCTAGCCTTCTAGGCAAAACATCAGTGACACAGAACCCCAAATAATTAGTAGACATAAAATCGAGAAGAGTATCCTAGTATCCTTTGGAAGAAAACAACTTATCCAAAATGTCAGGAGTCAGAAAGAGAAGAATGATATGGCCATACATTATCAAGTATGTACTTAGCATTTGAGGATGTGTGTTGTGTGTGTTATAAATGGAGTTTCAAGGACCATAATGCTATAGTTTGGGAGAAACGGCAGGACTAAGAGCTAGAATTAGAAAAATAAATTTTGTGAAAAATACATCCTCTGTATTCAAGAGCCTATAACTTTTATTTTCACTTGAGTCAGTAAATACATACTTCATTTTTCCATGACTAGAATAGAGATAGATAACTTCCTACCTCAATATTAATTTTCTATTTTTCCTCTGATTTTTAAAAAAGGATTTTATTCAATATAGTGATATGCTCAGCTTTTCTCCAGTTTCAGATGTGACCCAGAAAATAAATTCTGGCCATCCAGATATAGGTAAAGTATAGGAGGTACCTGCAGGAAATTTTAAATTTCCTTCTTTCTGCTGACATCCTAGAATGCAAACATGATGCCTGGATCTCCAGCTGCCTTCCTGAAACATGAAGACAAATTCATACTCTCAGGTTTATAGAGTGAAGAGTAAGAAGGATTTGGTTACCAATGGTTTTGTAAAAATTACCAGACTAGTTTACCAAATTGATTTTATATGAAAGGAATTTATCTCATGTTTTAGTCATGTTATTATTTATCAGGGATATCCTATATGTAGCCAAGCCTAATCCTATCTAATACAGTGTGGTAAGGAGCTGATTTAGGATAACTGAGAAATATTCTAAATATATGTCAAAGGCCCAAAACAATAATCAGAAAACTGTAAAGCTCAAAAGAAATGCAGAAGTCGGGGATCCCTGGGTGGCTCAGGGGATCCCTGGGTGGCTCAGCAGTTTAGCGCCTGCCTTTGGCCCAGGGCATGGATCCTAGAGTCCCGGGATCAAATACCGCGTCAGGCTCCTGGCATGGAGCCTGCTTCTTCTCCCTCTTCCTGTGTCTCTGCCTCTCTCTTCTCTCTATGTCTATCATGAATAAATAATTAAATAAGTAAATCTTAAAAAAAAAAAAAAAAAAAGAAAGAAAAGAAATGCAGAAGTCATTTTGTCCAACTGCTTAATTTTGTTAACCTGACCATACCCCTCTTTAGGTTGAGACTGTTCATTTTCTACATTGGTAAGATAATGCTTAAGTTTCCTGAATGGTATGATCTGATCCTTTCTACTTGCTTCCTAATATAGAAATTATGCTTTAAAAAAAAGGAACAAATAAAAAGAAAAAGAAATTATGCTCAGGAATTGTCAACTATTTTTAGTATCCTGATATAATATGAATGTCATAACCACGTGTTTATTATGTACTATTTTCTCCATCAAAAAAATGCTTCCTTGCTTTGCCATTTTGCTCAAAAATTTCCCTCTTCATGAAATCTGCCTACCTTCAAATTATCAGGCAGGCTGATCAATTCCTCCCTTTTGTTATCTTTATAATATACATATTTTTCTAATGTTATACATAAGCATGTAAATAGTTACCATCTAATGAGATATTGTTTATTCTGTATTCCCAGGGAGGGCCCAGCACAATGACATATAGTAGGTGCTGAATAACTACTTGTTGAATTGACTGGCATTTCAAATTAGAAAATTAAGAACTCTGAAAAACTAATCAAACTAGGTTGTAACAGCAGAGACCCAAGGTTTATATCAAAACAGAAGGGAAAAGATAAGCCAAAATATCATTTTTATATCAAGTAGAGGTCAAGTTGGGGGTTTTGGCTTATATGTTGACACCCACTAACACTGAACTCCAGAATCGGGCAGACTTACTGGACCAGCAAGGTAGCACTGGAACAGGGTAAGGGTCCCATGTGTGCAAACAGAGGGAAATGCATATTTACTTCTGAAAAGAGGAAATTGGGACCTGAGCTGAGCAAGCCCTACTAACTGGACTCAGAGGCTAAGAATCTCCTCAGAGGCAGAGTGATTATGAGGGTAGAGGGTAGCCCAGAGTTATAACAAATTGAGCTTCTTTCATAAGAACAAAGCATCAGGAGTGGGCAAGAGGTGAACCCTGCCCACATCTCCCAGCTTTTCATTCTCTGGACTTAAGCGTGAAAGCTTTGGTTAGCAAGAGTTGTGGCTCTCTCCCTCAGGAGAACTTTGCCCCCCCCCCCAAACTTCATGAGACCACATTCTATACCAATCTCTGTTTGGGGGGGGGGTTCCTCCTGGGTCCTGTGGCAAAGCTGAAGATTTTAAATGTTTAAATATTTTGGGATGCCTGGGTGGCTCAGCGGTTGAGCATCTGCCTTTGCCTCAAGGCATGATCTCAAAGTCCCGGGATCGAGAGTCCCACATCAGGCTCCCTGCATGAAGCCTGCTTCTCCCTCTGCCTATGTCTCTTCCTCTCTCTGTATGTCTCTCATGAATAAATAAGATCTTAGATAATAAATAAATAAATAAATAATGGGACTACTTCGCCCTCTCCCTCTCACTCCCACCCACTTGTACTCATTCTCTCTCAAATAAATAAAGTCCTTAAATATATATATCAACTTTGAGTCCTCTCCATGCCAAAAGCTGAAAATGTATTTCCTAGTCTCTTTTCTGTCCAAAATTATGTCCAGGCATGCTGTCCAGTGTAGCATGACAAAGGTTCTGCTGAGATTGAATGCTATCTTAAAGATACTTCAATAATAAAATGCCTTTAAAGGGTGCTTCATATTTGAACACAATTTCCCTTCTTTTATTAAATTCCAAGAAAGGAATTAAAGTCCCAAGATTACACTCCTTTACAAGTTTAAGCTAAAGACATTAAAATCCAAAAGAACTAAAGTCTAAAATCAAATTCTCTTGTTCTGTGTGTTAAAGTTCAAAGTACAAAGTTGAGCTGCAAAACAAAACTCATCCCTCAATTCCTTATTCTACACAGGCTCATTTAGAGGGTCTCTTCAGCAACTGCAGCAATCTCTCCCTGGGATGGGTTATAGAGCTTTAAAAGCCTCAGACATTATAGTAATTCAAGACCTGGTTTCTCAGAAGCCTCACTTCCAAAACTCCAAAGAGTTAACAGTCCACATAGAATTATCACAGGCCTTTTCCAGAGCTACCTAATATAGAAAGCTATTCTCCTGCCATTAAATCAGTTAGTACAGGCAAAATTACATTCCCAGAACCAGGGCTGCCATGACCCCAAGAGTAATTCAATGATAACGAAGAGGAAAGGAAAATATTCTTGGCCTCAATCGCAGCAGGAAGTGTGTCATTCCAGACCAACTGTCTGGATTCCATGACCTGTTTACTTAAGCCAAACCAGGAAAATTCTTCCAACAAGAAGTTGAGGCTACACATTTAGCATTTTCATTTACATTTCTTTACACTTACATTTTCATGAAGAAAATAAATCCGTCTCTGATTCCTGCATCCTCACATAAAGTATCATGTGATCCATTTCTGTCTTCTTGCAAACAGCTGCAATGGGGGCGGCCCCCCAGTGGGGCTCACTTCAGGCGCTTTCTTCCCACCCACTGTTATCCCAGCATATCCAGTGTTTCTTAATTCCTTTCCCATGGAGCCTTGGGCCCCTAACACTACCTTGAAGACAGGCTCTGTCTGGTAACAACTACACCATCTCCTGGGAGCATGTATTTTCTGTCCTGTGTCATGGAGGCTTTCACTGCCTCTACCTTTGGGATTGCTCAGGCTGCAAGACCCACCCCCTATAGAAGTGTTCTTCATTCCCAATTTGTTTTAGCTGAAGAATCATCCTCAACAGATTCCTGCTCTAAGAGACTTTGAAGCTTCTGAAGCTTGTGCCCTGAGGAAAAGCAGTGTTAAATGTCCCAGGGTCTGAGAAGCTATTTTTTTTCCTGCTATGCCTTTTTCTGAAATACTAGGACATACCATTGGTATTTAATTTCCCTCTGCTATTACTTGACAGCTTTCAGGAAGCTGAATTTCTTAACAATTTAATCTAATTCTTAAAATGGCCCCTTTCCTTCCCTAATCTACATTAAGAGCTAATACTGCTTGCTGGAATTGAGTGCCTCTTTTTGTTTATCTTTACTTTCTAGCTCAGATGGTTATTTTTATAACTATTCTGCATTAATAATAATAATAGAGAAGAAATCAACAAGTTCTAGATTTACTGTTCAAATTTTGTGTGCTTTTACTCTCAATGATATGGATAATCCCCACCTTCGATGTTCTTCCATCAGACATTTAGCCAAAGCCTAGATTTGTTCTCTGATTACCACATCTAGATTTCTTTACATCTTTCCTCTACTTTTCTTTAGGGTCCTCACTTCATTAATTTATTGGCTAAAGTCATTAAGTTCCCTCCCAAAAGTATTTTTTAGGTGAGCTTCTGTGTGAACTATACCAAATGGAGAAAAAGGCATTGCCATTGTAGTGATTAATGTGTAAAATTGTTGAATCATTATATTGTTCACCTGAAACTAACATAACACTCTATGATTATTATACTTGAATTAAAAAACACTGCCTATTTCACATGCATTTCCTTTCTCAATTCTGCCATGTTTTTGTCACCAAAAAGCTACCCCAGTAGCTGTCCTAATCTTTTTTTTTTTTTTTTTTTTATGATAGTCACAGAGAGAGAGAGGCAGAGACATAGGCAGAGGGAGAAGTAGGCTCCATGCACCGGGAGCCCGATGTGGGATTCAATCCCGGATCTCCAGGATCGCATCCTGGGCCAAAGGCAGGCGCCAAACCGCTGTGCCACCCAGGGATCCCTGTCCTAATCTTTAAGAAGTGGTTCTCCAATTGCTCTGACTGAGGGCCTGTGGCTTTCAGAAATCATCTCTCAGTGATGTGGCCTTTCTTAAGGGGGAATCACTCAAGCTTGCTCCTCTGTTAGATTTGTTTGGATCCCAGTCACATGTTTTTTAAAGATTTTATTTATTTGAGAAACAGAGAGTGAGAGCATGAGCAAGGGGGAGGGGAAGAGGGAGAGAGAGGCAGACTCCTGGCTGAGCAAGAAGCCCTATGTGGGGCTGGCCCCCAGGATCTGGGATCATGACCTGAGCCAAAGGCAGACACTTAACCGACTGAGCCACCCAGCCCCACCCAGTCACCATTTCTGATCTGGTAACAACAAAAATATCTTTCCTTCCTAAGGGCAATTAGAATCTGGGTACCTTTCCCCCTCAATTGTGTATTTGTCATTCAGGGTGCCCTTTTTCTCTTTTACTCCTGAATGAATGAATAAATAAAAAAATCTCTTCCTGCAGTTTAATTAGCCTGTGTTCCTTTATTTTCTTAATCTTTATGTGCTCCTGGGTTTGATAGTAAAACTGAAGTACCCTTTTCAAACCACGCTAGTTTCTCCTTGTTTTCCTAAGCAAATTGGACTATTAGAGGCAAACAGTTCCAAGCATAGAACATTTTTGTTTCCTTCTAAGACTCTGCATTTATAACAGTGTCATTTAGTTGATTTTCTATCTTAAGAGGATGGCATTTTCTAATAAGGGCTCACATCTCTTACCTGTTCATTAAATCTAACACAAGTTTATGGTGAAGCCACAGTTTGAATCTCAGATATCAAGTCAGAGTTACAACTTATATCAGCATAGTCAGAGCCAATGTGAGGTTCTATGATGGGACAGTGAGTCATAAAAATAGGAAGGAATACTGCATGAAGTCAAGGTCAGTCTCTCCAAGGTGCCCTCCTTAGTCCTAAATGAGGAGAGAACCTGGAATACCTATTTGGTTACCTAACTAGGTTTGGTACTAACTGCATAAAGCTAGGGCATCTGTAGTGTTCTATGATACATGCAGAATTCAGCTTCAGTTTAAAAGTAGCAAATATTCTTGTGTCAGCTAATGTCTAAAATGCTTATAGAACTCTTCTCTCTAATCGCATCTTCACCTTAGCTGAAGAAAAGCTAGCCTGAGCAGTAGCTAAAGCAGCCTCCACCTGAAGCCCCCACACAGATAAGGCATTGTGTTTTATTTTCTCATGTAAGTTGCATAAGTCATAAGTTGCAGTCACCTGCCAAGTTCAAAATACCTCATGACAGCTAGAGCTTCTTTCCCAGGCTATAGAAGTTCAAAGCCATGAGCAAAAGTATAAAAACATGTTTGGCCTAAAATAAGACTCTGAAACCAAGCAAGCACAAATATCTTTTCCCTAAATTTTCTCACTCAAGGGGAAAAAATTTATTTCTCTTTTATTTCTCAATGTTCCTTGTGAATAAACCAAATCTCTGAGAGCCCCTCCCCAGTAAATAGCACTTTTATCATACTCAGTTTAGAACAAGTTGAGAAATACAACCAAACAGAAAAGTAGGAGAGGTCAAAATATCACATGGTACTGACAGAGAGCAGACTCCAGGACATGGATTGTTCGATGGGGCAGTGCCGGACTTGGGTAGGCCTCTCCATATGTAGGCAGCCTGACTAGTTAAGATTTACAACTTAGAACACACAGGCTCATTCCCCACAGGAATAATGTTGGAGCAAAGTCAAGTAGGTTCATGTACTCTTCTCAATGCTAACACTCAAAACACCTCATCTCTCGAGGAACAGATTAAATAAAGGATGAAGAGAGGCCTGGAGTTAGATTAATAGAGCCCACTTCCCAGGAAGGAAACATCAAGAATGGGGAAGAATTATTCCCAGCTAACAATATTTGCATACACAGTTACAATCCTTGCTTATTGGCTTTTACACTAACAGTAACTTTTCTCAAGATGTTTGTACAATTTTGATGGTGCAATATTCTCATATTTAGTTTTCAGTACTATACTGAACTGCAATTTAATATATCCTACTCATGGAATATCAATGTTTCACAGTATCAACATTAATTCACTTTCATAAAATTTGATATCAGAAAGTACTTTTTAGAATTTAGTCTTCAGCTCGACAATTTAGGAATGTATTCATAGTCTGTCATTTAGATGTCTAGAAATGGATTTCCCATAACATCATTCAGCCAGATTATTCCCTGCCAAATAATTTCCCAGAGTCCAACTGTAGTAGAAATAAGTGTATCAGAACATAAATGTGTGCAATGGTCTAAGAATAACTTATCACAAAAATATTCACTGTTTACATAATGTGTTATCAACTAAAGAATCCAATCTTTGCAAACCAGGAGGTAGGAGGTGTGGAAAAATCAGAAGTAAATTTTCCCTTAGATTATATATACATGGTTGATTCTTTTAATAATTGAAAATAATTTTCACCTAATGTCTGTGTAAAAACAGACATTATTATGTCTGTTTATATTATGTAGTCAACTTATCAACAAAGCATTATACTATCTATGGTTCAAGTGTTAAGAGTGTGTCTAGTTCATGGTGTTAATTTCTCATTCCATGAAGGGTTTGGTTTGTCTTCACAAAGAAAATTAGGCAAAGAATAAACATTAGTTCTATATCCATGAACTTATTTCATGGGGGAAATTTTTCAAAATTAATATCAACTACTGCAGAAGTAATATTTATCTTAGCCCATACCTAGCCATAGTTCCTACCATGGTTCATTTCGTAAGGATATAAGTATGCTACTTCAAAATAGACCTGTTTTATTATACACAGAAATAGTCTTTATATCTGCAAAGAAATATGCTTGCTCAATTTTCTCAAATTATATAGCTCTCTTTTACTTCTCATTTTGACATTTTTAGTAAGAGAATTATAAGAAATAGTTCATTTTCCTCATCTCAACAATTAAAAACAACAACAACAACCCAGCAAAGGCTGACAGCTAAAATTCAACTTCAGAGACATAAAATTCAACTTCAGAGACATAAGAACTGTGCCAAAATGGAGAATGAATACTCTAAAGAGACTCTAAACTAGCATATCTCAGCTCCAATGAACTAAATTCTAGGAAGGAATGCCAATCTTCTGATTTTCTTTAAAAAACTGAGAAATTCGTTCTTTATAGGACACGTTTAGATATTAAAAATGGGTAATAAGGGATGCCTGTTGGCTCAGCAGTTGAGCGTCTGCCTTCGGCTCGGGGTGTGATCCCAGAGTCCCAGGATCGAGTCCCACGTCGGGCTCCCTGCATAAAGCCTGCTTCTTGCTCTGCCTGTGTCTCTGCCTCTCTGTGTCTCTCATGAATAAATAAATAAAATCTTTAAAAAAAAGTTTAAAGAAAAAAAAAATTAAAAATTGATAATAAAATATTTTAAAGCAATGTGTAAGCCAAACTGTGTAAACCAAATTTGCAGCCAAATGTTTATATGAACAATAATTAATACTCCCACCCCAGTAGTTTAAATTGATTGTTAAAACATAAACCTTATCATGTCATCCCTCTTAAACCTTTCACTGGCTTCCTTTCTTGAAAGAAAGGAAAGAAAGGAAGGAGAGGGGAAGGGAAGGGATAGGAGGAAGAGGGAGAGGAGGGAAGGGAAATGAAGGGAAAGAAGGAAAGGAAGGAAGGGAGGGAGGGAGGGAAGAAAAAAGGATATGAGAAAGAAGGAAGGAAAAAATAGAGAAAACTTCATTATGGTTTATAAGACTACACCACTGGTATACCACAGAAGATATACCAGCTCACAAAATCTATTAATTTTTAAGGAATTTTTGAGAGCTGGGCAGCCCGGGTGGCTCAGCGGTTTAGTGCCAACTTCAGTCCAGGGCCTGATCCTGGAGACCAGGGATCGAGTCCTACATCAGGCTTCCTGCATGGAGCCTGCTTCTCCCTCTGCCTGTGTCTCTGCCTCTCTCTCTCTCTCTCTGTGTCTCTCATGCATAAATAAATAAAATCTTAAAAAAAAAAAAAAGAGAGAGAGAGAGCTAGTTGATCTCCTACTGGTAGCTTGAAATTGGCCATGGCAGGAATATTTATACCAGAGAAATTGGCAAACAGTACAAATCAGGGATTTTTATTAATTTTTCCCCCAAGGATCCAGCTGTTTTTTTTTGTTTTGTTTTAAAGATTTTATTTATTTATTCATGGGAGACACATAGAGAGAGAGACGTCTCTGACATGTCTTACCCACTCCAGCAGCACATTCATTCCTGCATCGGATCTTGCATACACTGTTTATTCTGCTTGGAATTCTCCTATCCTTGCTTAGTTCCCTTATTAAAGAGGCTTTTCCATGATCATCCTATGTAAAATAACGAACCACTTCCCCATATCCACAGAACACCTGATACACAGTATTTTATCCATCATCTATCATTCATCTCTTTGTAGTATAATATAAACTTCACAAGGGGACATATCTAATTTGTCCTGCTTTATCCCCATTGTCTTAAAGAAAATACCATGGCACATAGAAGGTGCTCGATAAATATTTTCCTGAACTAATGAATGAATAGAAGTTGCCACTTAGTGGTCTGGATCTAAATATTTATACTTATATGTATCTCTTTCTTGCATAGAAATTAATTGTTAGATCACTTACACTGCTGAATATGAAGAATTATAATTTTTTAACATATAACTATGTTTTACATTATATCTATGCTTTCTAGAAATCTGTTGTGCCATCACAACTAGCCTAACCATGAGTCCACACGGTCTGTTACCCTCAACTTAGTGGCAGGTACAACTGCATATACCAAATGGTGCAAGTATAGAAGGATGAAAATAACACTCATATATCAGAGAAAATGACCAGAACTTGACAACTGGCTGTTTTAAAATAAAAGGAAAGGTCAATTTATTCCACAGTTTTATATGAGGTACCTGGGAAAAAAGTGGTATCCTGATACAAACAAGAAGCTAAAAGGAGTAGTTGGTTTAACAGAAAAGCAGAAGAATTGATTCTTTGTTTGTTTGTTTGTTTTGATAAGCTAAAGTTAGTGAAGATTATATCAGGAAATACATTAAATGCCTAAACATGGGAATTATTAGCAGATGCATTATTTATAAACCCCAAACTGAGTTGTCTCAGGGAACATAGACACAGATACTAAACTGGTCATTGAATAAAGAAAATTGGATGGAACTAAAGGAAATTCCAACACTTGCCGAACAAGGAAAACAATCAGAAAACAGGACTCTGAGCAAAGGAATACTGGAAAAGATCGAATTGGGAGCTGGGAAGATCAAAAGCTTCATTTGGGACGTTTTTTTTTGTTTTTTTTTTTTTAAGATTTCATTTATTTATTCATGAAAGACCCACAGAGAGAAGCAGAAACACAGGCAGAGGGAGAAGCAGACTCTTCTCAGGGAGCCTGATGTGGGACTTGATTCCTGAACTCCAGGATCACGCCCTGAGCTGAAAGCAGAGCTTAACCACTGAGCCATCCAGGCATCCTCATTTGGGACGTGTTAAAGTTGAGATGTCTCTGAAGTATTTGTGAATAAGTAGATGCAGAAATTTGGATGTAGAAGTCTGAAATTCAGAAAAAGTCTGAGCTTGTATAGATGAAATCATTGGCTAAGAAGTGGTGTTTCAAGCCCTAAGCTTGGATAAGATCACTCACGGAAGTTTTATTATGAGCAAAAGAGTGAAAGATAAAGCCATATTCTACATTTGATAGTTCAGTAAGAATAGCCTGTAAACTGCAGCCAAAGAAATAGACAAAAAATACAAGGGAGCATTTGTCTCAGGGAAGCCATAAAAAAAGAGGAGTTCAAAAAAGAGTAACAATATTGCTGACGTAAAATAAAAAGAGTTCATGGGATATAGAGCAGAAATTTGCTGGATGGAGATACATACACATACCTGTTTTTAGACTAAATGGGTTTTTGAAGTGATGAGAGGGAAAAATAGGTTGAAATGGGTTGACAAGTGAGAAAATTGTGGCAATGAGAACAGAAAACATTGTTTTGGTAAAGAGTAGTAAAAATGTCTGAAAGATGGGGCATATTAAGTACCTTTTTTTTTTTTAATAGGAGACACTTGAATATATTTACAAACAATGGGAAGGAATTTCTGCTTTTCATTGGCTGATTGTTCCTATCAGGTCAACCTTTCAGTAGATAACAATGATAAATGTTGAACAAAATATAAAAAGCAGTTGCCTGGCAAAGAAAAATAAGCAGAAACTGGAAGGGAGTCAACAATTGGGATGCGGGTAAAGCACTGGCAGTTTCCCATTTTTTAGGGCTTTTACTAAGAGTAGGCCCTGGTCTGCATTAAGATGGGGATCTAATATGTAATAGAAACCCTAGTTTTACTGGATTGAAGAACTAGAAGACTAGGGTATAAAGACAATCTCAGAGAAGAAAGAACAAGAGAGCCTGTGCGCCAATTCTGTTTATACACTCTCACTAATGCTTGAATCATTCAGAACCTCTGGTACAATTCAGAATTACTAAATATACAAAGAAGTAGGAAAACAGAACTTATTATCAAGAGAAAAGAAAGCCCACACAGAACAGCCTCTTAAGGATCCAAACTGCAAAATTCACAGAATAGGAACTCAATGGAGTGAATATATCCAGCTCTAGGATATAAAGGAAAATATGCTTATAATGAGTAAAAAGAGAAAATACTAGTAGTGAAATACACATAATTCACAGAAAAGGAACTCTATGGAGTGAATATATACCCAGCTCTAGGATATAAAGGAAAATACGCTTATAATGAGTAAAAAGGGAAAATACCAGTAGTGAAATACACATTGTTAATAAGAACAACAGAAATTCTAGAACTAAAATATACAGTACGGGATCTCTGGGTGGCGCAGCGGTTTGGCGCCTGCCTTTGGCCCAGGGTGCGATCCTGGAGACCCAGGATCGAGTCCCACGTCGGGCTCCTGGTGCATGGAGCCTGCTTCTCCCTCTGCCTATGTCTCTGCCTCTCTCTCTCTCTCTCTCTGTGTGACTATCATAAATAAATAAATAAATAAATAAATAAATAAATAAATAAATAAATAAATAAATAAATAAATAAATAAATAAATAAAGTATACAGTGTCTTAAAAATGTACTGGATGGTCTTAATGGGAGAATGAAGATGAATGACAAAGGGAGCTGGAGAACTTGAAGAAATATTTTATAGAAATCATCCAATTTGAAAAACAAAGAGATGAAAATGTTTTTAAAAATGAAGACACAGGGATCTGTAAGACAACAGCAACAAGTCAAATGTATGTGTAATTGGATTCCTGGTAGGAGAGGTTTAAGAAAACGAGTGGGGAAAAAACTTTTTCATAAAATAATGGCTGAAAATTATCCAAAATTTGGTACAAAACATAAATTTACAGATTTAAGAAATACAATGAAAAGCAAGATGACTACAAAGAAAACAACATCAAGCATATCATAGTTAAATGCTGAAATCCAAAGTTAAGAAAATATTTGAGTACATTACGCCCAGCAGTCAGTCACAAAAAGACAAATACTGTCTGACTCTACTTACATCAAGCACCTAAAGTAGTCAAATTCATAAACACAGGAAGCAGAATGGTAGATGCGAGAGCCTAAGAACGGGGAATGGGGAGTTGTTGTGGGTACAGAGTTCCTGTTTTCCTGGATGAAAAGAGTTCTGGAGATGGATGGTGGTGATGGTTGCAACAATGTGGAATGTACTTACCACCAGTAAACTGTATAGTTAAAAATGGTTAAGATGGAAAATTTTATGTGTATTTTACAATTAAAAATAATAAAAAAATTTTAAAAGGAAAAGTCTTGAAAGCAAGCAAAGAAAACTGAAATTCAACATATGAGGACAAGGACATGTATGACCGAGGACTTAACAAAAATAATGAAGATCAAAAGTTACAAACCTCCAGTTACAAACCTCCTAGTAAGTGCTAGGGATCTAATATACAGTATGGTGATTATAGTTAACAATGTACTTGGAAGTTGCCAAGAGAGTAGATCTTAAATGTTCTTACTACCAAAAAAAAAAAAAAAATGTAGGTGACAGATGTGTTAACAAATTTTATTGTGGTAATCAATTAGCAATATATATGTGTATCTAGTCATCATTTTGTACACTAACAATGTTCTATGTCAGTTATATCTCAATAACCCCAGAGAGATAATCAGAGAGAAAAAAATGTAAGGATGGAAGCAAAGAAAAAGTTGAAGATGAAAAGCTACAATTGTTGGCTTTGAAGATGAAGGAAAAAGGCATGAGCCAAACAATTCAAAAAACCTCTAAAATCTGGAAAAGCAAGGAATTGTTTCTCTCCTAGAACCTCCAGAAGGAACACAGCCCTGCAAACACCTTGATTTTATCCCAGTGAAACCTATTTTGGACTTCTGACCTCCTGAACTGAATGATAAGCTACTAAAAGCATCATCATCATCATCATCATCAAATAGCAGAGCAACAACTTTAAAGTGATAGAAAAATCTGTCAATCTAGAATTTCACATCTAGTGAAAATGTCATTCAAAAGATTAAGACAAAATAAATGCTAAGAGAATCTGCCTAGAGTAAATGCTACATAAAATTATTCAGGCTCAATGAAAAGCAAAATGGACTGAATCCTGGATAACAAGAAAAAAAATAAAGTTTCAGAAAAGGTAAATAGCAAATGTTTAATCTATTTTTCCTCTTATTATTATTTTTTTTTTTAGAAAGGGAGGGGGTTGGGGAGAGGCAGAAAGAGAGAAAGAGAATCTTAAGCATGAAACATGCCCAGCACCATGTCCAACGTGGAACTTGGTCTCACAACCCTGAGATCATGACCTGAAATCAAGAATCAGATGCTTAACTGATTAAGCCACCCAGGCAGCCCATTTTTAATTTTTTGAATGTACTTGGAAGTGTTTTTAAAGCAAAAATAATATTGTACTATAAGTTTTACAAGGTTGTAGATGTAATATATGAACATAAATCATAGATCACTTTAGAAAGAATTGACATCTTGATATTGGTGTCTTCAAATCCAAGACAAATTCCTCCATTTATACGGTGTTCTTTAATTTCTCTTAACAATTTATTTTCAATATACAGGTCTTGAATATGGTTTATTAAACTTATTACATATTATTTGGGGGTTTTCTGATATATTATAAATTGAATCAATTATTAAAACTTTATTTTCCAATAGTTTACTCCTACTAAATAAAAATGAATTGATTTCTATACATTAATTTTATATCTTGTCATCTTACTAAATTCACTCATTTGTTAAAGAAATTGTTATTTAGAGGTTTCCTAGGAAAACAATCATTTTGTATAATACAAATAATTTTCTTCCATCCTTTTATTTGCTTTTGCCTGTTATATATTTTTCTTCCTTTATTAAACTAGCTTATTAATGATATATACACACACACACACACACACACACACACACACACACACATGCTAACAGGCTTGGGAGAAAATGTACTGATGTCTATAACTTGCTTTGAAATGCAGCAAAACCATAATAGGAGTGGAGGGATAGATATATGATAAAGCAAATATAGTTAAATTTCATTGTAAAATATTGGTATGACTACTGTCAATTTTTTCCAGTTTTCTGTATATTGGAAACTTTACTATGATATTAGGAAAATCAAAACCAAAGCTAGCATCTTCTTTTGAGAGGACTGAAAATACAAGAGAGTGAAAGGACAGAGGACATTGTCAGGTTTTTTAGAGACAGGCTAAAATTGATGAAAATTAGGCTTAAAGGAGATAAGCAACTTCATTTTATACCCAAAAATTTGAATGTGTATAGAATATATACAATGCATACAAATGAACATATATTAGTATAAGATGAATACATATTTGGTTTTGTTAGCTGGCTGATAAGGGGGTAAGTTTTGAAAGAGGCACTGTGGAAACTTGATTAGAGAAATGTAAATTCATTAGGCAATATTGAATGTTTCTTGGTGGCTTTGAATTTATTAGACTGGAACCTGTGCTCAGCTGCCTAAGTCATTTCCTCACTTGCAAAACAGGATAATAATACCTAGCACTGAGACTGTTAGGAGACCTAAATGAGAGGATCCCTATGAATAACCTAGCACAGTGCCTCACACAAAGGTACTTTGTGTTATTCTGGAAAGGCTATGTGAAGTTCTTTATGTGCCTACTACTAGTGATTATTTTGTACAGCTGCTCTTCAGGAAGTTGCTCAGGTTTCTTATGCTGCTATATTAAAGAAATGGTAACTTCAGTCAGTAGGCAATCAGCTAATCAAAAGAGCTGCAACAGGCACAGAAGGTACCGAGCCACAAAGGTACTATACAGTGTTTATACCCAGTGTTAGGCTGCAATTTAGACTTTAGCTAAGGGTTATAGGGACCACTATTTTTGCAAAGCTACTGAGAGGCAAGCAATTTATTTTAAGTCTTATACATCACAATCAAACTGATAAAGAGCATCTTGTGATAATGTTCCAAATTTCCATAGGAATTATAAACAGGAAAGAAACTGGGGCAAATAGCTAGTGAAATCTAGTTCAATTTGAAAAATATGAAACAATTATGTTTTCCTTGAAACTAGGTACAAGGAAAATTGCTGCCAAAGAGTTGACTTTTTTTTAATTTTTAAGAGCTGTGTTTTACAATTTGGAGTGCTATAATTTGGAAGTAATACTTAAATTCCTATTACTCAGCTCAATATATCTGGATATAAAACAGAACTTAAACCACAGCAGGACTTTTTCATCGTTGTGATGTATGTTGCACAACTTCAAATCTTAGGAACAAAATTTTAATTTATATTATAAAAACATAAAATGAAAGGAGTGATACTAACATCATTGCAGCATAAGATCCCTCTGCTGTTGTCACTCACCCACAACAAAACTTCAGCAGCCATGGCAAAACTGCCTTTGAGAAAGCTGTGGGGTTCAGCTGCATATGTCAAGGGATGCAGAGGAGCCTCACACACCTGTGCATGGATTGACAGACAGACAGTCCTTGGTCCCAGTTGTTGAACCTGCAGTGACCTGCAAACTGGCTCCAGGGTCTCCCCAATCAAACAGTCCCCTGGAAAATACTAACTTAGGAGAATCACTTAAAGAGAAGAGAATCTGGGGATCCCTGGGTGGCGCAGCGGTTTAGCGCCTGCCTTTGGCCCAGGCCACGATCCTGGAGAGACCCGGGATCGAATCCCACGTCGGGCTCCCGGTGCATGGAGCCTGCTTCTCCCTCTGCCTGTGTCTCTGCCTCTCTCTCTCTCTCTCTCTCTCTCTCTCTCTCTGTGACTATCATAAATAAATAAAAATTAAAAAAAAAAAAAAAAAAGAGAAGAGAATCTTTGTGGAAATCCAAGAAGTTCCAGCACTCCACTGGAGAAAAAAAAAAAAAAACAACAACAGGAGTTTCAATGCCATTGTAGTGGTAACAGTAACAGTTTGACTTCCTTCAGGATATCTATCCCAGTGGGAAAGGAGTGTAAATGAGCATGTGACTTCACTAGTTGTACCTGATACTGCCAAAAAAGCTCCTTTCTCTATTACCCCATCAGAGTACAGAATCATGAGCTTTATGACTGGGGTGGAGGGGCAGGAAGAGACAAGGAGAGGTGCAACTATAACTACAGGAGGATAGTAAGGGACTCAGATCCTAACTGCATCACAGATTCCATCAAACATCTGCCTGTGAGCTGATGGGCACACTTTACTTGTGGATCACCCCAAATGGTCCACAGAAACCCCTAGCACTCTGAATCTCACATATAAACCTCCATATACTGTAGCTACCTGTTTGTGCTCCGAAGGGCAGCAGCTAGAGTGAGCTTTGAAGAGAGTAGTAGTGAACATGCAAGTAAGCTGGCCAAATCTGCAGGTGAACTTTAGTACCACCTTTGGGGAACAAAAGAGAAATTGTCAGCATTTGGCCTGCTCCATTGTAAGATGCAGAGAAAGCTTAAAGCTTAAGAACTCCGCCATTTGGGGGGACAAGAAGTAACAGTTGGACCTAAAAGAGATCTGAGATAGCTTTAGAATCTATATCATGGCTGATGGAGGTATCTCTCCCCCAAAAGCAGTTAGTGTAGCCCAGAGGAGGTGACTGCTACTTCAGAAGGGAGAAAAGTAATGCAAAACTTCAAAGTACTTAGAAAATCAAAGGTAATATGATTCCACCAAAGGAGCACAATCATCTTCTAGTAACAAAACCTAAAGACAAACAGATCTGTGATTAACCCAATAAAGAATTTAGGCAACCTACAAAAAATGGACCAATTCCTAGAATCATACAATCTACCAAGATTGAATCATGATGAAATGAAGACTCTGAACAGACCAATTAGTAGTAAGGAGATTTAATTGGTAATTAAAAACTCTTAACAAACAAAGAAAATTCAGGACCAGAAGGCTTCACTGAATTATATCAAACATGCAAAGAATTAATACCAATAATTCTCAAATTCTTCCAAAAAAAATGAAGATGAGGAAACTCTTCCAAATTCATTCTATGAGGCCAGCATTACTCTGATTTCAAAACCAGACGAGGATACCACAAGAAGAGAAAATTACAGGCCAATATCCCTAATGAGCATAGATGTAAAAATCCTCAATAAATTATTAACAAAACAAATTTAAAGTGCATTAAAAGGATCATACATCATAATCAAGTACGATTTATTCTAGGGATGAAGGGATGGTACAAAATCTGCAAACCAGTCAATGTGATACATCACATTTACTAAAATAAAGGATAAAAATCATATGATCATCTCAACAGATTCAGAAAAAAACATTTGAAAAAATTCCACACTGACTTAGGATAAAAACTCTCAACAAAGTGGGTAGAGAAAGAAAGTATCTCAACATAAGGGCCATATATGACAAGCCCAGGGCTAATGTCATAATCAACAGTAAAAAGCTGAAAACCTTTCCTCTAAGACCAGGAACAAGAGAAGGATACCCACTCTTACCACTTCTATTCAACATAGTATTAGAAATCCTAGCCAGAGCAATCAGGCAAGAAAAAGACATAAAAAGCATCCAAATTGGAAAAAACAAAACTGTCACTGTTTACAGATTAGCTGATATTATATATAGAAAACCCTAAGGACTCCATCAAAAAAGTATTAAAACGAATTCAGGGAAGTTTCAGGATACAAAAATCAATACACAAAAATCTGTTGCATTTCTATACATTAATAACAAACTACCAGAAAGAGAAATAAAGAAAACAATCCCTTTATATCAAAAAGAACAAGCAGGAATAAATTTAACCAAGAGGTTAAAGACCTGTATATAGAAAACTACATTAATGAAAGAAATTGAAGAAGATAAATTCAAAAGATAATTTGTGCTTATGAATTTGAAGAATACTGTTAAAACATCCATATTACCCAAAGAAATCTACAGATTCAATGCAATTGGTATCAAAATTCCAGTGGCATTTTTCACAGAAATAAAGTATTAAAATTTTTATGGAACCACAAAATAACCACAAATAGCTAAGGAAATCTTAAGAAGAACAAAGCCAGAAGCATTGTGCTCCCTGGTTTCAAACCATATTACAAAGTTATAGTAAATAGGGCAGCCCGAGTGGCTCAGCGGTTTAGTGCTGCCTTTGGCCCAGGGCCTGATCCTGGAGACCCTGGATTGAGTCCCACGTCGGGTTCCCTGCATGGAGCCTGCTTGTGTCTCTGCCTCTCTCTCTCTCTCTCCTACCTGTGTATTCTCATGAATAAATAAAATCTTTAAAAAAATAAAAAAATAAAAAAAAATTTAAAAACCCCACAAAGTTATAGTAAATAAAACAATATGGTATCAGCATAAAAACAAACACATAGGTCTATGGAACAGAATAAAGAGCTCAGAAATAAACCCATGTGTATATGGTCGATTAATTTATGACAAAAGAGTGAAGACAAAGGACAGTCTCTTCAAAAACGATGTTGGGAAAACTGGACAGCCACATGAAAAATATTCATATTCAACCACTATCTTATACCACACACATAAATTAACTCAAAATGGATTAAGTATCTGAACATAAGACCAGAAACCATAAAGCTCCTAGAAGAAAATATAGGTAGTAAACTCCTTGACACAGATCTTGAGTCTGATAACAAAAGCAAAAGCAACAAAAGCAAGTAAGAGGATCTATAGCAAACTAAACAGCTTCTCCACAGCCATGGAAATCATCAATACAATGAAAAGGCAATCTACTGGATGAGAGAAAATATTTGCAGACCATAAATCTGATAATATCCAATATCCAAAATATATATCCAAATACCCCAAATACATAAATATTTCAAAAGCAAAACACAATCCAAATAAAAAATAAGCAGATCTGAATAGACATTTTTCTAGAGAAGACATACAGATAGCTAACCAGTACAAGAAAAGATGCTCAGTATCACCACTCATCAGGAAAATGCCAACCAAACCATAATGAACTATCATCTCATACCTATTAGAATGGCTATTATCAAAAAGACAAGAAATAATTCTGGTAAGGATATGGAGAACCTTTGCATACTATTTGTGGGAATGTAAATTGGTACAGCCACCATGGAAAACAGTATGGAGGTTCCTCAAAAAATTAAGATAACTACCATATGATCCAGCAATTTCACTTGGGTATATATTCAAAGGAAAGGAAATGGGATATCGAAGAGATATATGCACTCCCGTGTTCACTGTGGCATTATTCAGAACAGCCAAGACATGGAAGTAACCTAAGTGTCCCTCATCAGATGAATGCATAAAGATGTGGTATAAATATATATATGTATACGGTTTTCACTGGAATTATTATTCAGCCATGAGAAGGAAATACTGCCATTCGTGACAACATGGGATGGGCCTTGAGGGCATTATGCTAGTGAAAAAGATGAAGATACATAATTTATGACATCACTTATGTGGAATTTTAAAAAGCCGAGCTCATAGAACCAGATAGCAAAATTATGGTTATCAAGTGCAGAAATGAGAAGATATTGGTCAGAGTACAACTTCAGGTTTTAAGATGAGTAACTTCTGGGGATCTAATGTACAGCATGGTGATGATAATTAATAATACTGTATTATATACTTGAAAGTTGCTGAGATCTTATGTTCTCACCATAAAAATGAAATGGTAATGATAGAGGTGTTAGCTAAGGCTCTGGTGATAATCCTTTGGCGATTATGTGTATCATAATAACATGCACAACATACAACTGATACAGTGTTGTATCTCAATACCCTGAGGAAAAATACATAAATTATAGATTTTTAAAGAACTGTATAAGATCCACATGCAGACGTCAGGACTTTCAGTAAAATCCTTAATTCAAGACTTTCACTACCAATTATAAAGGAGTAACTGATCCTATACTCGCCCTCCCATTGAAAACAACTAGAAAACTAGACAAAATATATACAGCATCTCTATAATGGACACTGGACAGTAGGCAGTGCAAGACTGAGATGCATAAGAGAAAAACCAATGAGGGAAACTCTAAAATCACCCCTGAGTTTGAGCACTTTCCTGCAGGTAGGAAAAGCAAATCCAGGCAGACAACTGTAATAATGATAAGCTAGAGGAAAGAGCAGAATTCAGAAGCTGAGGTGGCTGCATATGCACAGCAGCAATCTGGACGAGTCACACAGAAAAGCATGCAAAATCCTGCAGAACGGTTTCCTTGCATCTTTGGCTGATTACTAAGCCACATATGCATTGAGTATGACTCCACAAACCCAGACCAACGGTAAAACACACAAGCAAAAAACTGCTGGGAAAAGATCTGCTGGAAACTGTAAGCTGAAAAATTACCAGAGCTCATCCAGAGCTGGAAGACATTTGATTTCGGGTGACCCAAGATACAGACACCTTAATGATCTCCAGGACATTTAGCAGAACACTTCAAAAATCATGCCTCAGTTGTAAAGCTCAACTAGGGAAAAAAAAATACTCTAAAAAAAGGTGAAAAACAAGGAGGAAAAGGGGATCAAGCTGCTAATCAAGTAACCACTGCTAAAACAAAAGTTCAGAACTGTTTAGGGGCACCTGGGTGGTTCAGTTGGTTCAGTGTCAGGCTCTTGGTTTTGGATCAGGTCATGACCTCAAGGTCATGAGACCGAGGTCCACCTGTGGCTCTGTGCTCTACTTGGGATTCTCTCTCTCTCCCTCCACTCTCACTCTTCCCCTTCCCCCACATTCATTCATGTTACATACTCTAATAAATAAAATCTTAAAAAAAAAAAAAAACTCTTTAGAGGTGCCTGGGTGGCTCAGTCAGTTAAAACCTCTGTCTTAGGCTGAGATCATGATCTCCAGGTCCTGGGATTGAGTCCTGCGTCAGGCTCCCTGCTCAGCGAGGAGTCAGCTCCTCCCTCTCCCTCTGCCTCTGCCTCTGCCTCACTGCCCACTAGAGCTCTCACTCTCTCAAATGAATAAATAAAATCTTAAAAAAAAAAAAAAATCCTTTAAGGACAACAGAATTTAGACATTCAAAAATGTAACATTACAATGTAAAATTCAAAATAGCCAGCGTCCAATAAAAATTAACACGCAGAAAAAGGCAGGATACATGACCTATGACCAGGAAAAGTATCAGTCAATAGAAAGAGATCTAGAAATGACTGATATGATGGAATTATCAAAGACTTCAAAAGGGTTATTAATATATTTAAGAAATTTTTTAAAAATCATGAACAGAATGGAAATGTAAAATATAAAAAGAAACCAAATGAAATTTAACTTCCAGAGTGGAGAAATTCATTATTTAAAATGACAACTTCACTGCATGGTCTTAAAAGCAGATTAAACTGTGCAAAACATTAGTGAACTTGAAGGCAACAGAACCTATTCAAACTGAAGGACAGTGAGAAAAGGCCTGGAAAAAAAAGAAATTCTATAGGATACTATCAGGAAGTCAAAGATATAAAACTAGAGTCTCAGAAGATTAGAAAGAAAAATATTTAAAGAAAACAGCTAAATTCTTCCAAACTTGATAAAATACATAAACCCACAAATCCAAGAATAACAAATGTGAAGCAATATAAACAGGAAAATACTAAGAAAAATATTGTCAAGACACATTTTAAAGATTTTATTTATTTGAGAGAGAGCAAGCAGAGGAAGAGCAGAGGGAGAGGGACAAGCAGACTCTGTAATGAGCACAGAGTCCGACACAGAGCTCTATTCCATGGCCCTGAAATCATGACCTGAGCCAAAGTCAAGAGTCATATGTTTAAATAACTGGGCCACCCAGATGACCCTGACACATCTTAATCAAACTGCTGAAAAAGTTATAAAACAAAGTTGTAAATCTCACAAGTAGCCATGGGAAGTAAAATAAAAGAAACAACACATAGGGAAAAAGATTAGTAGATGTAAATTAGTAGATGTAGATCTCTGTTCAGAAACACCACAAACCAAAAGACAGAACAGTATCTTTACAGCCCAGACAGAAAAATACCTGTTAAACCATAATTCTATATCCATTGAAAATGCTTTTCAAGAAAAACTGAATAAAGACATTTTAGGCCCCATCAACCCCTCCCCTCCAAAAAAAACCCAGCAAAACTCTGAGAGAACTCATCAGCAGACCGACCCTACAAGAAAAGCTAAAAAAATAAAAAGATTTTAGACTAAAAGAAAATTATATCAGATTGAAATTTAGATCTACAAAAAGCAATGGAGAAATTTATCAGTGAAAGGCCATTTATACTAAGTTAAACAGGGGAAATTGGGAAACCTCCCTCTGCAGAGAAGTATTGAAAGTAAGTGGATAAAATTGTCAGAAACAACCAATCAGGACACTGAAAACTTATCTGAACTAGACAAATTAAAAAATGTTTACTGCTTTATTTTATATAAAGTTAAATATTAAATAAAATTAATTATCTGAGGATAATGGAATTCCAGTGCATCTAAAGGGTGGAGTAGCTGATGCCCTCCTGTATAGAACCACTATGATGCTTACAGTTGGTGGAACAGCATATGCCACGTATCAGCTAGCTGTGGCTTCTTTTCCCAAGAAGCAGGATTAACTTCAGTTCATCTCAGCAGGCAGTTGGTTCTGTTTCATTCAGCTCTCGATGGACCAGTAATCGATAAATTCAATATTTATTGACTTAATACTAACTGCCACCAGTAAAGCAGTCTTTACCATGATAAAATATATATATAATATTTAAAAAAAATAAATATATAATATTTAACTTTACATAAAAAATGGTAATAACTCTATGGCCTTCTCTATCTGGTGATGCTACAACACACCTGTCACTTGGTAAAAATTGTGGCCTTAAAAAAAAAAATTGTGGCCTTTTAAGTTCAAGGGTGATTGCAGCCAGAGTTAGTGGACTCAATTTAGGATGTAAACTGAGGAAAACCTAAGGCTTTGCTGGATTAAAGTGGCAGACATAGTTCAAAAAGGATGGGGAAAATCTATAGCTTTGCTAGCCCAAGTTTGCAAGTTCGGTAAAGGATGGAGAAAATCAGTAAATTTGCTCGCCCAAGGTTACAATTCCAGTTCATGACCATTGAGAGACCAAGTTATTAAATTGAGAGATCCTGGAAATGAAAGAGCCATATAGCAGCTAAGATACAATCTTGACTGACATATCCAACTGATTGCTCAACTGGGGAAGTGAAAACAAAGGATACTGAGAACTGGTTGCAATGTTGAATGTGTTCCTCAAACCACATGTAGCTCAATTGACTTCAAGTCTCAACTTTAAGATGTCTGCGTTCAAACTGCCCAAATGACTGGCCACTAAACTATGGAGACAGAAAGATGATGCAAGGCTAAAATGAAAATAACTGAGCAGAAACATCAGAGGCTGCACAATGAGGAAGATAGATCACACAGTTTAAGTCTAGGTAAGCTATGAAACAAAGAAACAAAAAATTGGGGGGAAAAAAAACAATCCATGAAGCTGCTAAAATATATTATCCAAATATATTCAGCCACAGATTACCACACATGGGGTACAGGAGGGAGAGAAGTATGATACCAAGTAGGATCAGATGATGGATTTAGCAAAGACTTCAAAGTAACTGTTATAAATATAGTCAAAGAACTAAAGGAAAACATGGTAACAAGGAGATAAGAGGGAATTACAATGGAAAAAGTAAAGCTATATAAAAGAACAAAATGAAACTCTAGAATTAAAATGCACAAACATTAAGATGAAAAATAAATTAAGATATCAGATATGAAATTGCATAACAAGGAATCTATGAACTTAAAGATCAATGAAATTATCTAATCCAGTGAGCAGAGACAAAAGACTGAAGAAAATTAAAGCATCAGAAATCTGTGGGACAGCAAGCATTCCAGCATGTAAGTAATGAGACTCTCAAAGGAGATGAGAGAAAAGATCAGAGAAAAGATTTGAATGGTCAAAAATTCCCCAAACTGATACTGTACTACTACTACTACTACTACTACTACTACTACTACTACTACTAGTACTGCTAATAGTCTGGTCCAAGAAACTAAAGTCCAAGATAAACACAAAGAGAACTACAATTAGACACATCTTGGTTACAGTGTTAAAAAGCCAAAGAAAAAATGAAAATACTTAAAACATCAAGAAGTGATGAATATGTAAAAGGGAACAATAAGGTTATTGGCTAACTTCTCAGCAGAAATAATAGAAGGCAGTAGAATGAAATATTTAAAGTGCTGTGTGGAAAAAATAAAAGTAAAATCAGCCAAGAATTCTATAAATGAAGATTTAAAAAGATACATTCCAAATAAACAAAACTGAGAGTTCATGGTCAGCGGACTTAACTATAAGAAATATATGTCTACCATGCAAACTCTCATCAAAAGAAAGCCAGAGAGGCTATCTTAATACTAAAGTAGATTTAGTGCAAGAAATATCAGAAATAGACACATTTTATAGACAAAGGTGTCTATTCATCAGCAAGACATAATAATCCTAAATATCTCTGCACCTAATAATGAGCTTCAAAATGTGGGAGATAATGGAGCCACTTGGGCACCTGGGTGGCTCAGTTATTTAAGCCTGTCTTCGGCTCAGGTCATGATCCCAGGGTCCTGGAACGACCCCTGCATCGGGCTCTTGCTCAGCAGGAAGTCTGCTTCTCCTTCTCCCTCTGTTCCTCCCCCTCGTTCATTCTCTCACTCTCAAAATAAAATCTTTTTTTAAAGGGATCCCTGGGTGGCGCAGCAGTTTGGCGCCTGCCTTTGGCTCAGGGCGCGATCCTGGAGACCCGGGATCGAATCCCACGTCGGGCTCCCGATGCATGGAGCCTGCTTCTCCCTCTGCCTGTGTCTCTGCCTCTCTCTCTCTCTCTCTCTCTGTGACTATCATAAATAAATTTAAAAAATTAAAAAAAAAAATCTTTTTTAAAAATGCATGAAGTAGGGATCCCTGGGTGGCGCAGCGGTTTGGCGCCTGCCTTTGGCCCAGGGCGCGATCCTGGAGACCCAGGATCGAATCCCACGTCGGGCTCCCGGTGCATGGAGCCTGCTTCTCCCTCTGCCTATGTCTCTGCCTCTCTCTCTCTCTCTGTGACTATCATAAATAAATAAAAATTAAAAAAAAATGCATGAAGTAAAACCCAAAAGACTGAATTAGGTAAATCCATAATTATGGTTGGAACTTCCAATATCCCTTTCAGCAAATGATAGGATAATTAATAAGAATAAAGAAGATCTGAAAATGTATCTGGAAAATCTTATTTGGAAACTAACACATTTCCAAGTAGTAATTCAGTCTAAGAAAAAAAAAAATCACAGGTGAAATTAAAAAATAATTTAAACTAATGGAAATGAAAATACAAGATATCAAAGAGTTTTTTTGTTTTGTTTTGTTTTTTATGATAGTCACAGAGAGAGAGAGAGGCAGAGACACAGGCAGAGAGAGAAGCAGGCTCCATGCACCGGGAGCCTGACATGGGATTCGATCCCGGGTCTCCAGGATCGCGCCCTGGGCCAAAGGCAGGCGCCAAACAGCTACGCCACCCAGGGATCCCAAGGTATCAAAGTTTATAAAGGAAGCTAAATCACCATGGAAGGTGAAAATTGTAATTTTAAATATTAGAAAAAATGGTCTAAAATCAAAGATCTGAATTTAATAAGAAATAAAAAGGTAATCAATAAAATATAAAACAGTACATAAAATCAATGAAACCAATTTTACAGGTACAACTAGAACTCTCATATTTTGTTGATAGGAATGCAAAAATAGTACAACCTCATTGGGAAGCTTGTTTGGCAACTTCTCAAAAGTTAAACTTACGTTTATGTTATGTCCAGTCATTTCACTCCTACGAATTTACTTAAGATAATGAAAAGTGTGTCCACAAAGACTTCTACAGAAATATTCAGAGCAAGTTTGTTTATAATAATCAAAACCTGGATGCCCAAAGGTCTATCAATAAGTAAATAGGTTCAAAACATAAAAACATATGCTGATCAATAAAATTTGAAATTAGTGAAACATATGAGAAATTGAGAAATATTTCAATTATATTTCTGAGACAATATAATTTGACAAAAAGATTATACAGTATTTGATTCTAAATTCTTGAACAGGCAAAACTAGTCTATAATGACAGCAAGCACATCAGTGATCACTTGGGCCAGGGTAGAGGTAGACTGCAAAGGAATGCAGAAGAAACTTATAGGGTGATGAAATCTGTATCCTGATTGGGATGGTGGCTACTCTGAATATGTTTGTCAAAAATCAAACACAGACTTAAAATGGCTATTTTATTATACAAATTATACATTTCTCTAAATCCCAGCCTCTTTATTTTTATAGAATACCTACCTCCTAGAGATGTAAAATTATAATAATACAAAGTTCCCAGTGTAATACCTAGCATATAGAAGCACTGAATTCTCCATCAATTGTCCATTGACCACTTTCTGCTTAGAAGGAGCTCTCAAGCTTGCCATACAATCACAAAGCTGCTGTTAGAAAGTTATTCTTCACCTGCAACTGTTTCTTTTTATCTATGTTCACTGATTCTAATTATACATTCTCTAGATCAGTGGTTTTCAACTTAAGCATACATCAGAATTCCCTGAAGTGGTGGTGCAACACAAAGATTGCTGAGGCCCATTCCCATAGTTGCTAAATTCAGATGTGGAATGAAAATGGAGAGTGTTTCTCAATTCCCAGGTGATACTGGTGGTGGTCCAGGAATTCTACTCTGAGAAGCATTGCTCTAGAGAAATACAAATTCTTTTTTTTTTTTTTTTTTTTTTTTTAAGATTTATTTATTCATGAGAGCCAGAGAGATTGAGGCAGAGACATAGGCAGAGGAAGAAGCAGTCTCCTCACTGGGAGCCCGATGTGGGACTCGATCCTGGATCCTGGGATCACGCCCCGAGCCGAAGGCAGACATTCAACCAGGTGTTCCAAGAAATACAAATTCTAAGACCACTCATGCCTCCAAGTGCATCATTCTAAACATTAGAAAAGTCACCTTATTTTTAGTCTCCTTTTTTCCAAATTAAAATAGTTTTAGCTCTCTCATACCTCTTTCCCAATTCTTTTGTTACAATGTCAAAATCCTTCCTAGCATGTAAACCCCTATTGACTGGGGCTGCCAACTGGGGCCTAATCCCTAAACAAAAAAAAAAAAAACAAAAAGGCAATCTTCATCTCTCTTGACCTTGAGTTTCCCATAAGCCTAAAAAACTGTATAAGGCTTTTTTCTATGTGTGTAGCTGTGTCCATCAATTAAACACTTCCTGTCTAACCCTAACTGCTAGAACAGGTCCCCTTGATACACTTACAGAGATAATTTAACTTATTTAAACTTAAAAGCTTTTATTTCATTTTGTTGGTTTAGCTTGTTTTTGAGTAATGTTTCTGTTACTCCAAATTTAAAAAAAAACTGTTCAGAGCCTGTCATACAAATCTGTCAAGCAAACTTTGTTCCATGAACCAAATTTCTAAAGTAAAAATGTTCCAAAGGATAGGATCAATGACAGAAAAATACACTTGTTCAAAGAGTAATTTCTATACCAATATACCTCTGTTAACCACATGATGCGTGTTCTTCAGAAATCTCAACATTTGATGAAAACACATATTTCTCAGTAGCCAACCATATACCAAATCTGAATCATTGAAATAAAAGTTGGATTTCTGTAGTTTCAACAGAAATGGTACCAACAATTTTCTTCATACTCATGTTATTATATTTCAAAACTAATCATTGTATTTCCTGCAAAAATACAATTCTTGATTGAGGCAAAATATGATTAAAGGTAATGACCTACCAAGCAAAGATTTATATGCCTGTGGCTGAAAATGGTCCCTTGGAGGACAGAAAATAACCTCTGCTTTTGTATGTGGTAAATTTCCTCTAGCAGATGAGAAAATAAATGGAAAATGGGAGGACCAACACTGCAATACTTGGATAACAAATTTCGAAAGTACAGTAAAATCATGTCCCTGGATTCTATAGTTTCTAAGTTGTGTCCTTTCCATATACTTCACTAGTATAAGGAGCAATTATTAACTTGAGTATAATAATTCACAGAAGAATTACTACAAAAAAAAAAAAAAAAACACAAGACATTACTAAGTAAAGTTAGTTTATTTTACCTGCAGCTCTTCCAATATAAACTGAACGTAAATGCTGATACTGAGAAATATTAGGAAGAATTAAGGGTAGATGGACGTCAAGATGTCAAAACATCATGCCTTCTAATCCATCCTCCATGAACTTCTTATAAAGTGCCATAAATTTGGCCACAAATGCTTCCAAATGATAAATGGCTTTGCTACCCAGCTGTAGACGATGTTCATAGTAAGCTGCCATCTGGGCCACTTCCCCTTTCAGCTGTCCATCACAATTATGCAAAAGTTCTGAAAGAAGGCCCTGAAAAAAGATAATAATTAAAAAAGTAGACATTAAAAAAAAAAAAAAAAAAAAAAGCTTTCCAAAATCTTAAAATTCTTTGATATGGAATGGTAGTCTTCATACAGAAACAAAAAATTGCATACCCAGTCTATAATGTAAAAATGTGGTACTTATCAATCATATTCCTAATGCCAAATTGAAGGTGCAAAGATATAATTACAAAGATGCTTACTGTAGCATTATTAGTTATAACAATAATCTGTAGACAACCTAAAAGTTCCAACAGAGTCATATTCAAAAAATGATGATATAGTCCTACAATGTCATTCCATTCATCCACTAGAAAGGATAAATCAATACTCTCACAAAGTATCATCCACTCTACACTGCTGAATAAAGAAAAAAAAAAAAACATGGCAGAACATAGTGAAGTTTTGTGAAACTACACACACACAGCTGTACGTGTGTGACTAGAATACAGGCCTGTTAAAAGTGGAAATGGAAGAGTAGACCTTCACTTTTTCTTCTAAATTTGGTATAATTTGAATTTTTCATGTAAGTATTACCATGTAATTTTAATAAATACAAACAAAAACCCTGCATCCTCTAACATCTAAGTCAATCAACACAGCTGGCTAGGTAGCTGAAAGACCAAACTAAAGCCATGCCTCACAATAGTCTACATAGTCCAGACTCTGCCAACTTCTTTAATGTCATTCCCCATGTGCACTAAACATTGCTGTCTGACCCTTAAACAACACAAGTTTCGATTGTGAGGGTCCACTTATAAGTGGATTTTTTTTGCTAAGTACACTATTGTAAATGTATTTTCCTTACGATTTCCTTAATAAATTTTCTTTTCTCTACCTTACTGTATTGTAACAATACAGTATGTAATATATATACACAATGTGTTAATCAACTGCTTATCTGTAAGGCCTCTGGTCGATAGTAGACTATTAGTAGTTAAATTGGGGGGTAGTTAAGTTATATGAAGATTTCCAACTATGCAGCGTGTACTTGTTCCCCAACTATTTACATGGTTCTCTTCTTTTAACCCTCCGAGACTGTTTAAACATGCCTTCCTCATAGAAGCCATCACTGACCTTCCTTCCACAGCCCACCTTCCATTACTATCATTTCTTCTTGTACTTCCTTTTAGCATATAGAACATTCTGAAACCCTTTTGCTTCTTATATCCCATTTTACCCTGCTAAAACGTAAACTGTCTGAAAGCAGACCCTCCCCAGTCTTTTTCAACACTCCCCTAAATGGTGTCTTGGCACACAGGAGAGGCTCATATTTGTTGAATTAATGAGCTGGATAGAAAGAAATGTCAATGTATCTTAGTACTGAAAAAGCCCTGTGATCACATAACCAAAGTCCGAATTTTATGGTTATAAATGGTTCAAGATCTAAAATCAGATTACCTTCATTATTATTTCAGGAGGAATACAATGAGTTAGAAGCTCATAAAGTCTTCCACGAACTTCAAGGAGCCTATATAAAACAAGATATTTTGTAATGAAAATAAGACATAATTTTTTCAAGTTCCTACTGTGCTGTTTTAACTTTTTGAGTTAAACAATCCAAGACATTTTCTTAAATGGCTTAATATACTTAAGATACACATTTAAGGGTATCTGGGTGGTTCAGTCAGTTAAGCATTGCCTTCGGCTCACATCATGATCCCAGGGTCCTGGGATCAAGCCCAGCATCAAGATCCCTGCTCAGCGGGGGAGTCTGCTTCTCCCTCTGCCCCTCACCCCCTACCATGCTCGCTCTCATGCATGTTCTTTCTCAAAAATAAATGAAATCTTAAAAAGACATACATTTAAGCCTTTCCTAATTTCAGTTTATTTTTCAAAAAATGTTCAGAACTTTTAAAGTCAGACATTTATATTCAGTTATTAGTTACATAAAAATACCATGAAAGTAACATAAAAATTAAGACTTTATGAATAGTGAGGGTTGATCTTACCCACACTATGCATTTCAACATATTCCAATAACCATCAAGTAATGTTTATTTTTTCCTTCAGATAGATACCTCAGACATCCAGAAAATGGTCATGAAAAGAAACAATCACTAATTATTGTAAGAAAAGAGAATATAAGCATGATATGTAACATAGGTTATTATCTCAACTGCTAAGTAAAAAGGCAGTATGGCTGGTAAACAAAGCTATGCTGTCACATAAAGGGCAGTTCAAGAGATTACTGGTTAAGCACAGAATCAGGCTGCCTAGTGAATATATGAACATTCCAACCTCTGAGTTCTTAATTCTAGGCCCTTTTCATAACAGTTTCAGGAGGGTAAGGGGTAAAGGATAAAGAAAGAAAATATACATATGACATTTTAAAACAAGAGAAGAAAGTGACAAGTTATAAATACACATAAAACAATTATCTTGAAAATATTTTTCTGGGGATCCCTGGGTGGCGCAGCTGTTTGGCGCCTGCCTTTGGCCCAGGGCGCAATCCTGGAGACCCAAGATCGAATCCCACGTTGGGCTCCCAGTGCATGGAGCCTGCTTCTCCCTCTGCCTGTGTCTCTGCCTCTCTCTCTCTCTCTCTCTCTCTCTCTGAGTGACTATCATAAATAATTTTTTTTAAAAAATTAAAAAAAAAAAAATATTTTTCGGAATCTTCACTAAAATAGTATCACGGATGTTCCATATTCAGACCAATCAGAGAAGTGATTCATCCTTAAAAGTGGAAGTCAAACCCTTTTCCAGGGACTCTTAAGAGTAGGAAGATGCAGACTATAAAAGCGAATAAAATGAAAAAGAAACTAGCATCTTTTGAGCCCCTGCTATAGGCAAGACACTGTAACAAATAATTTAACTTAGTCTCACCTTAGCTCTGAGTGGGGGCATTGTCTCCATTTTTTTAGATGAAAAAACCAAGGCTCAGATAGTTTAAGTAACCTCACAAAGCTGACTATAGAAGAACCATGATTTAAGAACAGATCTGCCTTACTCTCAAATCCATACCCTTCCAATGTCTGTCAAAGCATTTATTTAACCCTTTCCTCTATAAGAGGCTCACTGCAGTATGCTGTTTATACCTCACAACACCACCCTTTTACTGAAAAGAACTGAAGTTCAGAGAGGTTTGTGTCCATTAAAACCCATGTAAGTTGAGTCAATTGAGTCAGAATTTTAATTCAAGTCTGACTTCAAAGCCCTTGATCCTTCTTAGACATGGTAGTAGATCTCAAAAAAAAAAAAAAAAAAAAAAAAGGTAACCCTGATTATTAAAAACAGACACAAAATGACAGATGATATGAAATTTTCATAATTATGCATATAGTTTATTTCTGAAAAGTTAATTCAGAACATATTCGCTTAAACAACTGTGCTTATAACTCTGGTGTGTTCATCTCATGCATGTTACATGCATCTTGGCTTAGTCTGAGTTCATTTCTAATATGACTCAGTTTCTTAAAAATGAATATATTATACATTTTTTATGTTTGTGTCATTATTTCTCGGGGATTACAAGTGATAAGAAGTGCAAATTCTTCTGTCAGAGAAACATGGTATTACAGAACTGATTCTTAAATGAGTATCCATGAATAAGCAACAATCTCTGAAAACAGCAGTTTCTTACTACAAAATGAAGACTAGTAATACTTTTCTTTACTGGACTGTTTTAAATGAGATACCACAGTTTAAGAACCAACATACTAATAGCACACTAAATACTAGCTGCTATCCAAATTAGAAAACTATGATTCTTCTAAAACAAATCAAACAAGAATCAAGACTAAGGGGTCAAGAATAAGAAACAGTCATTTGGTAGTATGTGGGCCAACAATCAGAATGACACTAGCCCTCTCAGTATTTCCTGAAAGCTTTCTGGAATTGAAACTGTTTTTATGTAACACAATGGAATCCATTCCCACAACTATTAGTCTACACAGGAAATAACAGCACCTCTTCTTAAACAAACTCATTTGTGAGCCTCCCAAGTTTGTTTGGACAACTGAAGAAGTAGCAGCAGCTAGAAGAATTAAGCAAAGCAATAATCAACTAAAATCTTAAAAACACAACTAGCAATTACCAAATACGACAACATCTGTACCTAGCTAGCTCTCTTAAAATTAGAAAAGTCCTACTACTACTACCACCAAGTTTTCTTCTTTAAGATCAAAAAACATAAGAGAAAAAACTGAAACTCTAAGATGAAGTTACCTCAAGAATCTTAGCTAAAAATCAGTAGAAGTCTGATTCATAAGATGGTGTTTTTCTAGGGTGTGATCCATCAATTACAAAGTTATTATTCTTTTCAATATTAGAAAACTAAGAACATTATGCTACATACTAATATTAAGTCATCTGAGATTCTGAGAGAAAAACTTAAACTTCCAAGATTTAATTTATGTATAAATTTTATATTTACCTGTCAATAGCTTAGTAAAAGTTATGATACTACATACCAATTATTCTGAACCACTAAATTTCTAATATTAAATCATTATCTTTTCTTCAAAAGTTTAGTATTCAGATACAAGATTTAATTATAATTCTAAATGGCATGTTGGTAGTATAAAACAGCTAATTCAAAATTCAGATCATCTGTACTATTTCCATGATGAAATTTTTACGGTCATATTGGATACCATTTACCTTTGTGGAGTCTGCTCACTGACAATAGCATTGGCAGTCTCCCTCAGATACACCTCCCAATCTGTTTCAGGGATTTCTTGATCAGCAGTAAAAGGATATCTACATGATTAAAAAGAATACACAATAAATTAAATCAAAGTGTGCTTGTGTCCCAAAATGTTTCCTGTGGTAAATGTCCCTTTCACTCACTGTTGTACTCTGCAGGCTTCACACATAAGTAGGGCTTTTCGGAGATTCCTGCAGGACTTCTCTGCAAGTCTATGAGCCAGTTGTGAAGGAAGATTCAGACCTTCCTTCTTGCACACAGTAGATAATACATGACAAATCTACAAACAAAACATTATTAACAAAATTAGGTAATCTGTCAAATAGCACATTGAAAGTAATTGTTGATAAACATCTTTATAGACCCTTGTTATTGTATTTATTTTTGTCACTCCCTACCCTAAGTCACATGTTCCTTTAGCAGAAAGCCAGAGGTCTAGTCTAGCTGTTAGAAAGAGGCAGCAACTGGCCCTGCAACTGAAGAAAGACCTGGTTTTAAATTACAAGTCTGCCAGCCACCTTAGAGGAACATTGAGAAAAACACACAGGGCCTCAGGTCTTTTACAAGGACATCACTCAAAGGACTGCCAAGTAGAGCTGCATAGGCTGAATTCTGCATGACTCAGGCAGTATTATTTGCATGCATCAAGACGCCAACAGTGCCCATAGGAGTGATGTAACCGGGTAGTCCTGCCTTTTAAACTATATTAGATTTTAACTATATCAAACTGTTTTTAACTATGTAAGAATTTTTATAAGTGAAATTTTTTTTTACAAGTGATAGTTTTAATGGAGATACTTTGCCACTTTGCAACTAACAGGTCACATTATTATCCCTACTTTGCATAAAATCACCCAAAATCTATACATGGCAGGAAAGCTGCTTATTTGAGAAATGTGCATTTTTATTTCTATGTATTAACAAGGATAAAGGGAAAAAATGTATTATGTTGTTTCAGACTAATTTGGGTCCCCTAACTAGGACCTAGGAATTCCCACATTATCTCCTTGCAAAATCTGTATCCTCCAACCTCAAGTCTTTTCCAAAACCAATTCAATCAGCTTGAGGTCAAAGCCTTATTACATAACTACCCCTTACCTAGTTTAGTAAAATTCATTATCTACTTATTTAAGGTAAAAAATGACTTAAAGAGAAGAACTTGCTAAATACTGATGGCATATACACAGTATTATTCTTAACAGAGCTTACCATCACACTTTCTATATAGTGGTAATTGGCATTTACTACCATATATATTGGTTTATCCATCCACTACTGGTTGGGCCCCAGGCCATATATGTTCCTAAAGTACTAAATACTTCACTATGTTTTTACAAAACAAACAGGACAGGGAAATGCACACACTGCTCACAGAACCTGAAATATTTCTGAAAAGTTTCATTTGACTTACATCCTCGATGCTGGGAGCAGGCACACGAACTGCCAGGCACCTACTACGAATAGGTGGTATTACTTTAGATGTAGAATTGCAACACAAGATCAATCTGCAAGTGGACATATACTTTTCCATGGTTCTACGCAAGGCATGTTGAGCATCTTTGGTGAGTTTGTCAACCTCTGTCAATAATACCACTAGTCAAAGAGAAACAAAACAAACTAACTTGAATATCTCTTTCTCTTCTTCATTATTTAGAGTGAAATCCTAAATAATAAATCTGATATAATACTACTCTTTCCTTTAGCAAGGACATATAAAAGTCACAGGTATGGCGACAATAATTTATTTTATTTTTATTTTTAAAAGTTCCAATCAAACAAACCTAAGAAACAGCAGGTTAAATGAAGTTTAACCACAAGAGCACACTGTAAAGTATAATGGGCCAATTTGATAACGGCACCTACGGGGTTCAATTTACAGGTCAGAGCAAAGGAACCTGGATGCAACAATGTGTGACAGAGCAGTAAACTGAAAATAACAAAATGAAGCTCCTTTCCAAAACAATCCTTCACAATGAGTAGAAATTCAAATGGAACAGGAAAAATAGAAACAAGGAGACTGATCCCAAAATCTAACAAAGATAGAACTTAAAGTACTACAAACCAATGGATACCCCCCCAAAAAAAGAAATTCTTTGGTAGGCAGAAAATAGCAGCATATTTTAAAAATTAACACATGACCAAGTGAGGTTTGCTGTAGAAACACAAAGCAGTTTCACTAGAAGACCCAATATAAGTTACAAAATTAGGTAAGACAAACAGCTAAGAAAAATCATAAAACCACACTCATGGATGCAGAAGCAGCATTTGAAAACATTTAACAAACATTTATGTTAGAAACACTCAGGGATCCCTGGGTGGCTCAGCGGTTTGGCGCCTGCCTTTGGCCCAGGGTGCAATCCTGGAGCCCCGGGATCGAGTCCCACGTTGGGCTCCCTGCATGGAGCCTGCCTCTCCCTCTGCCTGTGTCTCTGCCTCTCCATGTATATAATAAATAAAATCTTCAAAAAAAGAAACACTCAAAAGTATGAATTGATGTTAGCTTTCTTCTTAGGATCAAATAGATACCCTCAGGCCAAAGCCAAAAACTAAATAAATGGGAAATCCCTAAAGCTCTCCTTTGAGTCATGACAAAGATGTCCACTATCTTTAGTACTATTAAACACTGTATTATTAGAGGTGTTGGCAAAGATAATTAGGTTAGAGAAAGTGCTTAAAGCCATACAAATTAGAAAGAAGGGGAAAAATCATCTCTATTCATAGATGACATAAATACATATATAACTGAAAATTCAAAAGAAACAATGGAAAGGCAAACAATAGAAAAATGTAAAAATATAGTAAGATATAAAATTAAGACACAAACATCAATAGATGTCACATATGTAAAAACAAAAAAATTAGAAAATATAAGACAACCCCATTTACAGTAGCAAAAAATAAGCAGAAAACAGTGCCTGAGTGGCTCAATCAGTTAAGCAGCCAACTCTTGATTTCAGCTCAGGTCATGATCTCAGGATCATGGGACTGAGCCCTGAGGTCAGGCTCCACACTGAGGCTCCAGGCTCACCTAAGAGTCGACTTGGGAGATTCTCTCCCTCTGCCCCACCCTAAAGTCTCTCTCTCAAATAAATAAATAAATAAATAAATAAATAAATAAATAAATAAATAATAATTCTGAAATACAGTGAACTAAGGAGGAAAGACAAGAAATAGGATGAAATGTACACAGGCAATTCACAAAACAGTAAAATGAGCAAGGAAAAAAGAAAAAAATTACCACACTAAATAAAGTACAAACTATTTTCTCCACTCAAACTGACAAAGATTAAAATTAAGTAACTACAGTGGTGATAAATGTCACGGAATAATGAGAACTTCCAAATACTTCTGGTGGCAGCTTAAGTCTACCTTACAGATAAAGAATTTGACAACATCTATCAAAAGCATTAAATGCTTTTTTTCATCACAAAATCTTCTACAAGAATGTACACATATGTGCACATAAATAATACTGGAAGGTAGTGACAAAAATGTTAACAGTAACTGTGTCTGGATGGCAAAATTAAAGCTGATTTTTTAATTTAAATATTTGAAAATGAACATAGAACTTTGGTCCTCGGAACAGTTATTTTAAAATGTTATTTCTTGTTTTAAATAAAGTGTTTTGAATTCATCTAGTTCTAAAATAACAAACAGGTGGTACAGTCTTCTTTCCATCAAAATTCAATTCCATTAAGTTATATACTCCCATGAGCACAAAGATCATGCCTCCTATTCACTTTTATATCCAAAAATAAGGGAGCATAATGTGGTTGGCATAGAACAGGAAGTTGACAAATACTTGCTAAATAGAATTTACATTTCCCACTGTATTTTCTCTTATACTCACTGCATACAATTTCAGTGTCTGACTTAAAAGAAATCTGTTTATCACATACCTTTAAAATCTCTTTGGGAGTTTGTTTCAAGTTGCTGTGATTGTGCCACTGTTTTCAACATCTCCTGAATTACTACTCGGTCACTATTTCCAGCATCACTATATAAAATGAAAATAATGGTAAATATAGATGTAAATATTTAGAAGATACTATACCCTTATTCTTAATCTGTTACTATAAGAAAAACATTGAAGATCTTATTAAAATTTTAATCAAAATTATTGACACCTAATTACATTCACAAAATTCTGAAAGTGAAATATTTTAGGGTAATTAAAATACAATATTCTGATGTTCAATTATAATTTAATAAGTATCACTAAAAATAGTTGTTGTAATATTAAGTTTACTATAACTTAAAAAGAGCAATAACTAATCCTTAAGTTTCTTAATTATTTGTAGTTACTCAAAATGTAAAAATAACTGACACAGAAATTTCATCTCCATTCCTCTTTTCTATCCCCCAAATCATAAAGGTCTGAGAGAACAAGCCTAGACAAGTCAGTTCCCAACACTAGCATGGAGCTGATACAGGGTCTTAGCAAGAGGACAAGATAAGCAAATGGAATTTAAGATAGAGCTGTGTAAGCTGTTGACTTATTATAAGCATCATCTGTCACTTATACCCACATTATTGCTGTGGCACTTAAGTCATGCACCTCACAAATCACATGAGTCACCTAGTTAACTTAGGCTGTCAATTTCAAACACCTGAAAAACAATCAGCTCACCCTCTGACTATTCTTGCCACAGAGAACTCACAATGAGAAACAGGGCAAAGCCATCATCTTTTAGTTTATTTTCCCAACAGCCATCACGTCTTTCTCAATTTACTATTATTAGATCAATATACCTGGAAAGTCTCTTTTATGATTTCTTAGTCAAGAATCCAAAGCATTTCCCTTCTGTCTATGGAATTAATACTTTCTTCTAGTTTTCTAGTAAGACCCTTTCCCAGCAATGTTTTTTTTTTTTTTTTTTTAAAGATTTTATTTATTTATTCATGAGAGACAGAGAGAGAGGGAGGGAGGCAGAGACACGGGCAGAGGGAGAAGCAGGCTCCATGCAGGAAGCCCGATGCGGGACTCGATCCTGGGATTCCAGGATCATGCCCCGGGCTGAAGGCAGGCGCCAAACCGCTGAGCCACCCAGGGATCCCCTTATCCCACCAATCTTAATTCTCTTAATTTTCTTAGACATATCTGAGGAGAGTGCTAACACCTGTCTGTTAGGGTTGTTTTAAGGACTAAATAATCCACGTGAAGCTTCTCATGCAGCATCTGCTACTGAACACTTACTAGCTTGTAACTATATTTGTCCTGATCCATTCAGTTCCTCCTCCTCTCTGCATCACCGCCAGAAGAGGCTGCCTTCGCCTGAAGATGTCCTTGATTCTGTATTCCTTTCAAGAACATATCAGGCCCCAGACAAGCCTGAAGCTTTACCTAACTTTGCTCTTAAAACAATCACTTCTACACTATTAAGTAGTACATAACTGTCATGGTATAAATTTTCAGTGTGCCCCCAAAGATGATCCTAATCTTATTAAATCGTGATTAAAAAAAAATACACATTGATTGATGGACTATTACACACATTCTAACCAAGAAACTGAAACAAAGGAGTAGCAAAAAAAGATCTGGTAACCCAAATTCACGTTCTGAAATGCTCACTCCAGACATTACAAGCTTTTTAGACATACTTTGCCATCAGTTCTGAATCAGTCAATAGAACAAAAATTTAATGACTATGAAATGTACTCTGTATAAAACACTGAGCTCTATAGAGCAAGAAAATTTAAATACTAAAATTATTTGATCCAGGGGTCAAAGAGAAAAGGGGAAGTGGAAAGGTTCTAGGCTCCCTATTTCACACTGGGCAGCTTTGCTTTTATGTGTATATATATCGTGCCTCCATATACGATTCTATTTCAAGAATGGGCGCTACTCTTAAAAAATTTTTTTTAAAAAGACTTTATTTCTATATAGTAGAAATTTACCTGGGATTAACTTCAAGGTGATAATTGCTTGCAATCGTGCTAATTTCAATTTTCTTCTTAGATGGAGTCTGTTGACAAAGAAGATCGATGTTTTTAACACTGATTTATTGGCCATTTCTCCTCTTTTCTGTATTTCATAGTTTTTAAAAAAATAAACAATTTATGCTTAATAAAAAACATTTTAGGTAATAACCACTAATATTTCGACTTCATTAACCCCCTTGTCTTTCCTATGTGCAAATAAACATGTTTCCATATAAATTGGGTCATATCACACATCCTGTTTTTATTATTTTTTTTACCTCTACCACCAGAATCTACAAACCATTCCATTATGAGCACCTCATCACTGTAAACAGTCTGCATGGACTTTACCATCACACACACGTATATTTAAATATATTTATATATTTCTATTGTGTCAATGTTTCTTGTAAAAAGAGTTATAAAACAAGTGGCAATCATATCTATTTTTCTGTGTTTTACTATTCCTAGTTAACAATATATCTCGGCAATTACCCGCAAACACTGATATAGAGAAGTTGCATATCAACCTGTCACTTGGATGTCCCCAAAGTCAGTCATACTGATGGGCCATTTTGTTCCTTGCTTTTTGACACCTCTAACAATCCCACAATTAACATCCTTCCACATGTCTAATGTACTGACTTCATTTCTATGTAACAGATTCCCAATAAAGGATTTGCTGGATTGAAGGAAATGTTTTCTAAACTTTTATATATATGTGTAACCAGCCTGTTTTCCAAAAATAAAAAAATTATATATATATATAGAATTGTGGCACTTAAGTCTCATATATATATAGATATATAGATATATCTATATATCTATATATCTCTAACAATTCATTTATCCACTGGCAAGAAACACTCTTCCCCAACATTCCCTTTCTGCAGGTTTTATGTCATGCCTTCAATTTCCACCAATTTGATCAGACTCACTGCTTCTCTTCAATTATCACAAATGTCAAACGTCTTTACATATGTTTATTAGCTTCTTATATTTCTCTTGAGACTTTCATTCAGTTTTCTAAGTTGTCTCCACTGTCAATTTGTAAAATCTTTTATCTAACCCGTTCCTTTCACATACTTTTCGGCTATTTTTTCCTGCTGATTTTATGTTATCTTCTGTCATACAAACTTGTAAGTTTCATATAATACAAGTACATACTTTATCACTTACATGTTTTTATAAAAGGTATTCCAAAAAAAAGGTATTCCCGACTACTATAGACTGTTCATATAATCTAAGAAATTTAGGGGGATCCCTGGGTGGCGCAGCGGTTTGGCGCCTGCCTTTGGCCCAGGGCGCGATCCTGGAGACCCGGGATCGAGTCCCACATCGGGCTCCCGGTGCATGGAGCCTGCTTCTCCCTCTGCCTGTGTCTCTGCCTCTCTCTCTCTCTCTCTGTGATATCATAAATAAATAAAAATTAAAAAAAAAAAAAGAAATTTAGTATTTTCATTTTAACACTTAAGTCTTTAATTCATATGGAATTCAATTTTATCAATTATTGAATCATAGGGATTCGACTTTCTTTTCTTCAGAGTAACTAGTTACGCTAGCACATCTTTCTGACTCATGCTCTTAATACTTATTTGAAATAGATACCATCAGATTTTGGGGGCTCTCTAATAAGTTTCACTGATTGAATTCACTCTTCCCATGCCAATATAACATTGTTTTGATTACAGGAGCCTTACAATAGGATTTAATATCTCATAACACCAGTCCCACCTCACGAATCTTTTTCAAAATTACTTTAGTTTCAGAAATGTATTCTTTCATATGTACTTTTTTTTTTTTAATATATTATTTATTTACTCATGAGAGACAGAGAGAGAGGCAGAGTCACAGGCAGAGGGAGAAGCAGGCTCCACACAGGAAGCCCGACGCGGGACCTGACCCCAGGACCCCGGGACCACGACCCAAGCCAAAGGCAGACGCTCAACCGCCAAGCCACCCAAGCGTCCCTCATATGTACTTTAAGAGCGTTTCATACAATTAAAAAAACTTGGATTTTTAATTGTAATTTCATTTAAATTTATGCTATAACTTGGGTAGAACATATTTTCAAGTAGTAAGCCTTTATCTAAGACCTTGTTGCAACTTTCTATTTGATCAGCTCTTGTGTTTTGTCCTTTTATAAAATATTACAGTTTTCTCCCTACGGATCTCACACCTTTCTTGTTAAATTTGTTCTCGCATACTTTGTAAGAATTCTCACCGGGGTATACCACCAGCACCTCAAACTCAATGTGTCTAAACATAAGCTCATCAACATTAGCCTAAAATCCATTTATCTTTCCTAAAGATTCTATTAATATCACTAGTTACCATCCAGTCATTCAGCATACATTTTTTTCAGTGCCTAATATATATATATATTATATATATTTCAGTGCCTAATATAGTATTATATATATACATATAAGATGTTACACCACGGCCTATGAAGGATACAAAAATGAACAGGACATGTTCCCTACATAACTTCAAACAAATACAATTTTGTCAAAATAAAAAAATGAAAAACTATCATCAAGGGCAAAGCTAAGTACTCTAAAAATATATGAGAGGTAAAAGGAAAAATTAATTCTAATGGGACTGGAGGGCACAACAAGAGGAAGTATTTCAGCTAAATCTTCAACACTGTCTATAAGGAGAGTATGGAAATGCACTGCATGTCATGAGGCTGGAAACTCAGCCAAAGGCAAGATCATGGGAATGATCTGAACATCCCAGAGTTCATGCTTCCTTTTCTAATTAGCTGCCCAATCTCTTCCAAGTTGCCTGATTCCTTTAAACTTTTTCTCAAAATCATTCCTTTTCTTTTCAAATCCCATGATTGCTCTCTGAACAATGAACTTTAGAGACCTGAGTTCCAGTTCCAGCCAAGGTAGTATTGATTCACTAGATAATCTAAAATGAATCCCACCACCTACATTTCACCCAAAATCTCCTGTTACTCTTATTTCCTAACACAACTGACTTTGATCTGGTTTTAATAGTTAGATCTATACATCAGTAGCTCTCAATCCTGTGCACCTGAGTTATACATGAAATTCTTACTTAAACACACATTGATGGCTAAGGCCACAGGAATATGCATGATGAGGACAGAAAATCCCTGCTTTAAATATTTGGGAGGCCTCAAAGTAAAATGCTTACTGTGATGGTCTGATGTTCAATTCTTAATTTTTCCACTCCAACACCATAAAGTTCACGTAGAATACACATAATTCTTGTCTTTTTTCCAGCCCCTGATGGTCCATACACTAAGAGATGAGGAAAATCACCACACTGCACCTGCAATAAACAAGGAGGCATTTTTTTTTCCCAAACAACGACTCTAGGTAGAATTAAACTACTTTTTAGTTATCAAATATTTCATATCTCCACTTACGAGACTCATTAGAAATATGTATGAATGAATGTGTATATAAACAGAGAACTTTTAAAATTACCTCTGAAATGTTACTTATTCCCTGGCATTAATTTTATATAATCATATACTTAGTATAATACACGCAGGATACAACACCCTGTGCTAGAATTAGAATGCAAGAACTTTCAAACTGAGTCTGTCACAATCTCCTAGAGAACGTTTTAAAATAAAAGACTGATTGATTACTAGACTCCATCCATGAGATTATGATTCAAAAACTGAGATTGATGCCTTTCTTAGTTTGGGCTTCTATAGTCCGTTTGATAAGAACTGAGTGTATTTGGTTTGAGAGGTAAAGGAAAACTTTGTAAGGCAATGAGGAAGCAAAGGACAGGAAGGCAGCCAATGAGTGTATTAGCCATTTAAATACCATTCTAGGCATCTGGAGTTTAATTCTGCTGGGGATACTCTTGAAGCCAGTATTCAAACAAACAAACAAACAAACAAGCAAACAAACAAACCCCCAAAAAACCTACCCAAGAAGGTGGGGAAACTGGAGTATGATATGCTATTTTTCATCAGTCCTTTGATGAAGCCTGCTTGGGAAAGTGGCTGGGATTAAGGGAGGGCATTAATTCCCAGGCATTTTAAGTCTGCTTAGAGGTGTCAGCAAAAGAAAACCTTCAGAAAGTGCAGATCCAGAAACACGGAAGTCAGTCTGCATGCACCTAAAAATCAAGAGCTAAGGGATGGAGGAAGGCACTGACAATACTGCAAAAGAGTACAAGACTGTGTCCATTTACAAAGCTTCCCAGATGACTGATGATCAGTCAGGTTTGGCAATGAGTGCTATAAAGGCTATAAAAATGATGAGAAAACAAACCTTAACCTCAAGGGCATAAAACCTTGTGAAGCATAAGTTTCTAGATGAGAAAACAAACCTTAACCTCAAGGGCGTAAAACCTTGTGAAGCATAAGTTTCTACATAAGCATTATGCTAAAAATGAGATAAATCTTAACAGAAATGATTATTGCAGTGCATTTTAATACTTTGTAAACTCCGGCACTGAAAAAGTTTCAAGGAAAAGAACTATTCACCCATGCAAAGAAAACAGCAGGTGCTTCACAAATACCTTGCCTTTGCTTTTTAAACTCGATCTAGTCAAAACGAAGGGTATGCTAGGTTTCACAGTTTCACTAAGTTGTAGATTCAACAGTAAAACAAGTGAACATTTTTTAAAAACAAATTAACAAACAAGACCCAATTTTTGTTCAAAATATTTATTCCAAACTCTGCACAACAAAAAGAGAGCCACAGAAAAGAAAATGTATCCTATGGCTAGGAAAATCAAAGTGAAAGCTATTTTGAGAAAACCCAATTTGTCTAGAAATTATATACAGCTGTAACAGATTTATTTTAGTGGTATTGATGGAATACCACTAAAAAAGAAGGAAAAAACCCTCACTCTCCCAGCACTACCAACTTTTCTAATGACTTTCATATACGGGTGGAGTTGTTTTTCTTTTTTAATTATTTCTCACTTTTTAAAAGTACTTAACAAGTTGTACCTGTAACTCTGAAAAAAGGTGAGTATTGAAGAACCGGAGAGCTGAGCAACACTTCCATCAGCATATGGTACTATCGGATTCTTAAAAGCAGTGAATAAATAGCTTCCACAGATACTACATTTTTCTCAAGACCCTTCTTCCCACTCCAGCTCCTAAAAGATTCAGTTTGCTTTTCAGAAAACACTGCCACTAGACATTTTTACCAACTACAACACGAAAATACACACATAAGGTTGGAGGGGGAAAAAAAAAATCCTCCATAAGGAATTTAAACTCGACGACTCAACACAACCTCTTTTAGAATTAGAAATGACCGGGACACTGGGCGGCTCAGCGGAGGAGCATCTGCTTTTGCCCAGAGTGTGATCCTGGGGACCCGGGGTCGAGCCCCACATCGGGATCCCTGCAGGAAGCCTGCTTCTCTCTGCCTCTCTCTGTGCCTCTCACGAATAAATAAATAAATATATTTTTTAAAAAGGATTAGAAATGACCTCTGAAATTAGTAAGTACCTTCCTTTTTGTAAATAAGGGCACTATCACCAAGAAATTTTAAGTAATTAAATTTGTTAAAAGTAGTTAGAGGATGTCACCTCTCTGCTCAAAGCCTTCCAAAGGCTCCCTGTCTCACCCTACAGGGATCTCCTGGTCTGCACACACCGCGTCCCCCGCCCCATTTCCCACCTCTCTTCCCGCTGGCCTACTATTATCCAGCTACACCGGCCTCCCTGAGGTTCCTCAACAGGCCGGGCACACTCCTGCCTCCAGGAACCTGCACTTGCTGTCCTCCGTCTACCTGTTCCACTCTTCCCTCCTATTTCCCTATTGAAGGTTTTCCCACCCACTTCAGGTCTTAGCTCAGAGGACAGTTCTCAGGCAGGCCTTCCCCGTTTACCAGCACAACCGCCGCCCACCCTCCTTCCCTCATCCCCTTCCGAGGAGGGTGGACGAAGCCCCACTCCTCAGGCGCGCGAAAGCCCACAGAGCCGGGGCCTCCCCGCCTCTCCCCGCCTCTCCCCGCCCGGCCCGCGGACTCACCAGGTTGCGCAGCTGGGCAGCCTGCTCCTTGTGATAGTCAAGCCGCCCCAGGGAGCAGGGCCGGTATTTGTCCACCCAGAGGCTCATGCCAGCTCGAATTCCCGGGTCCGACGCTTGAAACTCCCGCGCGCGGGGCCCTCTCTCCGCCCGGACGCGGAGTTCTCTCGCGAATCCCAAGTCTCGTGACGTCACTACCGGCCCTGGTCGCGCAGGCCAGTTAGGGACTAAAGACTACGGAAGCCGAGTGGGGACAGTATTAGCCGCCGTGTTGGTGTTGGTGAGCATCAGCCTAGTCGTTGATGTTCTTTGTTTCTGTAATTAGTTTTGTTGTTCTCACCCTCTACAGTAGTCCAGAAATTACTAAACAAAGCTGGAAATTTGGCTCTGATACTCCCGGCTTCAAAGCAGATACCTCAGAGAAACCATGTTCCTCGATTAATTTCATTCATTCATTCATTCATTCACTCACTCATTCGCTCTACAGAAACCTGCAAAATATCTACTGTGTTGAGCTCGGTCCTTGGCACTAGGATATATACGACTTGGGGCATTTCTTACTGGGCAGGCTCTCAGTAAAGCTTTTTAAAAATAAATTGCTAAAAATAAAATCCAATCTTCCCTGCCTTTCCTTCCATTCTTCAAGAGTCTTACTGAGTTGAAAGCAAGGGAATAAAAACGTCATGAAAAACTACAGAAATGTGGCCTGTAGGAGACACGATAAGAGAGTAGTATGCTGTGCTAAGTCCAAAATGTTTAAACACCCTTCTGATTAAAATGAGACTAATGTGAAACCCTTGGGAAAATATTCTACATATAAAGCCCATATAAAACTTTCATTGTGCCTCCAAACTTCACCTCTCAAATGCATTTTTCTAATTGTACATGAAATTAATCCCTTATTTACATTATGGTCTTATTTTACACATTGTTCAGGAAGCCTGTCATTCAATCTCAAGTTCTTACAGGACAGGCAATGATCACAAAATACCTGATCATAAAAATGACCTGTCGAAGTACCCCGTCTCATTCATTTATTAAACTAGAATTTATTGTGCCCTATGAGTCATCATATTTACTGAATTATTCCTACAGGCATGGTGTTATTCAGCACCATCAACAGCACCAAGAACTATAAGATATATTCCCTATTCTCAAGAAACTTTCTGAAACAAGCTTTGGGGGCTTCTACCTCAGGACCTTGGCACTTCTATTTTCTTTTCCTGGACCACTTTTGTTCAAGTGTCAATAGAGGTGGGTCTCTCACTTCTGTCAGGGTGTTTGCTCAAAGTCATCTCTTCAATGAGGCTTCCCCGCCCTACTTAATACTACAAAACCTTCCACATTCCCTATGCTATTCCCCTGTTGAATTGGGATGGAGGGGGGGAAATGTTTGAAAATAGAAGGTAAAGGAAATCAGAAGCAAAGGTGTTGAATTGTCATCTACGTGGGTAATGGAATCTTGAAAAAAATAATGGAAATAATTATTCAGAGGAAGGAAGTAAACCAGGTGCTAAAATGATCAATGAATTGACAATGACGCTGAGCATGACAGACAACTTCCTACTATGAAAGGTAATAGAGAGTGGAGTCTGAAGATATGTAACATGTGTTTCAGAGTTGCCACAGGTTCCAAGGAAGGAGAAATGTTGCAGAAGGAACACCAACAGATGAGAAAGACACTTAACTCACATAGGGCTATCAGATTCCATGAGTAAAAATATAGGAAGTCTACTTAAGTTTTGGATTACTTTTTATTATTACTAAATATTACTGCAAATATTGCATGGGCATACTTTAAAAAAATATCCATTGTTTACCTGAAATTGCAATCTAATTCGGTGTCCTGTATTTTACCTGGTAATCCTACTCCAGACTTACAAATATGAGAATTGAGATATGACTTCAGAGGAAATAGGATCCTCAGGGGAGAGTCAGGAAATGAAAGAAGTGAAAGTAGTGGCTATGCATATTAAGCAGTGGCCAGCAAACAATAGCTCCAATCACTCAATGGCTCTGCTTCCTTGGCCCTAAAATGGAGTTGATGAAACCTGCTTTCCATAGTTCATTTGAGGATTAAGTAAGGTAATATAAGCAGCAACCACATAGAAGGTACTTAATAATTAGTGGTTATGTTTTATTGAGAAAAAAACATATTCACAGGGATACAAGATGAGTGGGCATGAATATATAGATGGTTAAGAACACACTAAGGTTAAATTTGCACTGAGCTCATCCAAACAAAAATGTTAGATCTGTCATCTTCTACCTGTAACCAAGGGTTAGGCAGAGCCAACCTTAATTTCTAAAAACCTTCAAGATCGAGGATTGAGCCCAGAAAACCTGGGCTTTTCTGCTCCTAACTCTTGGCAGTTTATCTCAATGTACCTCTCTGGGGCAAACCCATAATCTGTTCTTTTTTTTAAGATTTTATTTCTTTATGAGAGAGAGAGAGAGAGGTGAGACACAGGGAGAGGGAGGAGAAGCAGGCTCCATGCAGGGAGCCCAATGCAGGATTTGATCCCAGGATTCCGGGATCACACCCTGAGCCAAAGGCAGAAGCTCAACTGCTGAGCCACCCAGGCATCCCCTGTAATTGATTCTTGTCAGAATCAGGAGTTCTTTCTATAGGCTGGATCTAATTTGCTTCTTTAAAGAGAAGTAATGAAGCAGATATGTAATGATCTCAAGAAGCCTAGAGACTAGCCAAGGAGTATGTGTAATTTTACTTCCTCTAAAAAAATTATTACCACTTTGGCTTCACAAACATTTGTGAGATTTCTCTTTCATACGTCTAAGATTTGGACCTTCCTCTTAGAGAGCATATCCAGCATCCTTGCTTCGATTTTAAAGTGAGAGAGTGTCCTGGTCCTTTTTTTTCTTATAATTTATTCTTTGAAATTGTCAGTGTTAGTGTCCAGTTTAATTCTGGTTCTCCATTTGGGGAAGGGACAGTGGGCAGATCTGTCTCTGCACTTTAGAAATAGCATTAAATAGTAAGTTGGGAAGAATTTTGAACAGAGGTTTTTCACAGGAACTTCACATGTCACATTTTTTTGTGGCAATAATATGAAATGTATCTTTCTGAAATAAGTAACCATAAGTTTTGCTGCAAAGAACTTGAAAACAATAGTTTAAAACTCCCAAAGATGAATAGTTTAAAATTCATTTTAAAATTGTGGCAGAGGGATCCCTGGGTGGCGCAGTGGTTTAGCGCCTGCCTTTGGCCCAGGGCGTGATCCTGGAGACCCGGGATCGAATCCCACGTCGGGCTCCCTGCATGGAGCCTGTTTCTCCCTCTGCCTGTGTCTCTGCCTCTCTGTCTCTCTCTGTGTGACTATCATGAATAAATAAAAATTTTAAAAAAATCTAAAATCTTAAAAAATAAATAAATAAAATAAAATAAAATAAAATAGTGGCAGAGCCAATGCTCTGTGTTCACCAAATCTCCTGATTTTCCTGGGTTCAAAAGCACAGGAGTGCTTTTTGGAGCTTCCTCCATAGTTAGTGGAATCATGTGACTCAATTCGGGCCAATGGCAAGTGGCTGCAAAATGATGGGCACCATTTCTGCTCCTGTCCCATTTGAACTCCTGGCTGCTCCTTCTCACCATTTCCACTTACTGGCCCCTTTAGTACAGAGAATCCAGCGGAGGCTCTTTAGGGGACAGTTGGAGCCCTAGATGGAGGGAACTTGCTTGGGTCCCTGTGTGTTAGCCCCGTTGCTCTCCATACTGCCCAAAGCAAAGCAGGTGCTTTATTTGGGATGTAATTACAGGGAGCAGCAGGGATGAACTGAGGAGAGTGAAAGAGGGAAGGAAGTAAAACCAATGCAAGGAGGAGGTATTATCAAGGTCATCTCTGTGGGAAACTGAGGCTTGCTCACTTTCTGTGAAGTGTGCAGAAGATTTTTTTCAGTTGTCTACTGAGAGGGATGGGAAGAAATATTCCTCTCCCAGCTCCCATACTCTGTTGGTTGAAGGGGCTCCTTGAAGATGATAATCTCCAACATACTCACATTTCTGTGGCAGTGGGCCTGTGTACTCAGCAGAATCCTGCTGGTGCTCATCATCAAAGTGCATCAATCCTACCAATTGTTCTTTCCCATTATCCATCTCCTTATGCGTTTATTTTCCCATTGCCCAAGAAAACAGGTAATACAGGTTTTATACTTTTCATATTAAATTTCCACACAGTATCAAAATATCCCAGGATAATAAAGACAATTTTTGTAAATATGATTAAAATATAAATAATAGCTTCAATTTATCAGAGAGATTGATGCATAGCAGATAAATATTTTTCACATAAAAAGCAATCCCTCATTAAAATGCCAGGCATTCAGAAGTTGAATAGGGAGGCAGAAAATTCTTTGTCTGGTCCCCCTATGTCCCTTTGCAGTTGGCACATGCATTGCTTCAAAAGGAAAAGGAAATCTAGGAATTCAAACTCTATAGGTCCATTTTATATTCAAAGGCTTCTTCAGCCAATTGTCACCAGTCAAGAATACGTGTTTACTTAATGACCTCTATTACTAGAGTAATTTTGTTCTAATTTTATTTTGTTTTTAATATGAAAATTGTTTCTCTTCTAAATATGTATTTTTCATGTGATAAATCTAAAAATTACATTGTAATGAAAAGAGAAGATTATCTGAAATAATGTTTAATAGCGAAGGCAAAGTACAATCATGGTACACTATAACATAGGGTTTTTTTGGTCATATGTAGCACTTTTGCTCATGACCTAAGTATCCCAGGTAGACTTCTGTGTCTGTTGGGTGTGAACTGGCACTCCTGGCTCTGAGGAGCATCTCAGGATGGCAGGTGTTAGTTGTGGACAATGGAAATGTCTGCCATGAATCAAAGACATGAAGCGTCTTTATCCATTATTCTCTGAGTTATATGACCCTATAACACCACTCAACTAAACAAGAGTCAGAGCACAAGATTCATATCTGTGCTAGGTGAAAGGGAGCTGAGCATAGGGGCAGCTGATATCATGTGGTGCTTTTATATTCACTCTGACAAGTATTGGTACTTACATTTTTATACACATTTAAATCTGTGTATCCACAATCTATATCAAGATACAGAACATCTCCCCAACTCTAGAAGGCTCTCTCATGCCTCTTCCCATTCAATATAGCCCCCAGAGTGGCCACAATTCTGAATTCTATCATCATATATTATTTTCTCTGTTCTTAATCTTCATATAAATGAAATCATATAGTATATTTTCTGTTGTGCATGGGCTCTTTTGCTCATTGTATGTCTTCAAAATTCATCCATTTGTTATATGTAGTAGTAATAAGTTGTTTATCTTTTATTGCTGTGTAGTATTCCATTGTACCATTATCAGGACAGGCTTCATAGGAATGTCACATGTGCAGTGCCACGTAGGCTCCTGTTTGCTTTAATGCTCTGCTGCTGACATCTTGAGATTCTTAATAATTTCTTAACAAGGAACCTGCATTTTCATTTTGCACTGTAAAATTGCCCTGTAAATTGTGTAAACAGACCTGATCAAGATAGCTTAATTTACTATCTGTTGTACTGTTGATGGATATTTGGGGGTACTTCATGTTTTTTCTAATAAGAATAATTTTGTTGAGTATTCTTGCATATATTTTTGAGATATGTACTAACTTCCATTGGATGTATACATCTAGGAGTGAAATTCCTTGGTAATAAGGACAGGCATATATTTAGCTTTAGTAAACACTGACACATTCCAAAACACTTGTACTATTTTACATACCCATCAGCAAAAACTAAAAGATAGGTGTTTCACATCCTCTCAACAAGTTTCTTTTTTTATTGTGGTAAAATATTCAAAACGTATCATTTGAGCCATTTTTAAGTGTACACAGTTCATTATCATTAAGCACACTCACATTGGTGTGCAACCATCATCACCATCCATCTCCAGAACTTTTCCATCCTGCCAAACTAGAGCTCTGCACCTATTAAATAGTAATTTCCCATGGTGGTAACCCACAGGCCCTGGAAACAATCCTTCTACTTCTCTTCTCTGTGAATTTGACAATTCTAGGTACCTTATGGAAGTGTAATTATATATTTGTCCTTTTGTGTCTGGCTTATTTCACTCACCATATTGTCTTCAACGTTCATCTGTATTGTTGCATGTAATAGACTTATTATTTTTTAAGGCTGAATAATAGTCCATTGTAAGTTTATATCATACTTTGTTCCTCCATTTATCCATCAATAGATACTTGGGTTGTTTCCATCTTTTGGCTTTTGTGAATAATGCTGCAAGGAACATTTGTATACAAATATCTGCTTAAGCTCCTGCTTTCACTGCTTTGGGCTATATACTCACATATGTAATTGTATTACATGGTAATTCTATGTTTGATTTTTTTGAGTAACAACAGAAAACACCTGTTCTCTATTGCACTGCACAATTACACATTACCACCAACAATGCACAAAGGTTATAGTTTCTCACTAACCAAGAAGCCTTTTAATTTTAGCCATTCTTGTGGTTTTGTAGAGAAACATGATTTAATTACCCTAATGAGGGATGCCAGAGTGGCTCAGTGGTTGAGCGTCTGCCTTTGGCTCAGGGTATGATCCTGGGTCTGGGGATCGAGTCCCATGTCGGGCTCCTTGCAGGGAGCATGCTTCTCCCTCTGTGTCTCTGCCTCTCTCTCTCTCTCTCTCTCTCTGTATCTCTCATGAATGAATAAATAAAAACAAGATAAAACGTTCATTTAAAAAAAATAATTACCCTAATGATTAATGATGTTGAGAATCTTATCATGTGTGTATTGGTGATTAGAATATTCTCTTGTAAAATGCCTATTCAAATCTTTTTGCCAATTTTTTGGTCTCTTATTGATTTGTTTTTTAAGTGTATGTATTGTAAATATCTCTTTTCTATGTGTGGTTTGCCTTTAAACTCTCTTGATGGTTTATTTTGATGAAAAGAAATTCTTTAATTTTAATACAGTCCAGTGCATATATTTAAAAAAAAATCTTTACCTACTCCAAAGTCATGAAAATGTTCCCCTATAGGTTTTTTTAAGGCTTTACTGTTTCATTCTCACATATAGATTTTAAATCCACTGAAATTTTTTTTGTATGATGTATGATGTAAGCATAGAGATACATTTTCCCCATGTATGTATTCAGTTATACCAGAACTATTTTTTTCAAAGATTTATTTATTTGAGAGGGGAGAGGGCAGAAAGAGAGGGAGAATTTCAAGCATGCTCTCTGCTGAGCACAGAACCTGATTCGGAGTTCTATCTCATGACCCTGAGATCATGATCTGAGCCGAAATCAAGATTTGGATGCCTAACTGAGCCACCTGGGTGCCCCATACCAGCATTATTTGTTGAAAAGAACTTTTTTCACTCTACTGTAGGATCACCTTGTCATAAACCAGGTGACAATATATGTGTGGATTTGTTTCTGAAGTCTGTATTCTGTTCCATTTGTCTATTTGTCTATCTAGGTACAGATACCACACTGTTTTGATTACTATACTTTTATAATAGGTATTGGTTTCTGGTAGTTGCACTCTTTTTGCTCTTCTTTTTATTTTTTAAAGATTTTATTTATTTATTCATGAGAGACAGAGAGAGAGAGAAGCAGAGTCACAGGCAGAGGGAGAAGCAGCCTCCCCACAAGGAACCCGATGTGGGACTCGATCCCAGACTCTGGGATCACGCCCTGAGCTGAAGGCAGGCACTCAACCACTGAGCCACCCAGGCATCCCTCTTTTTGTTCTTCTTACCCAAGGTTGCTTTTGCCAGTTTTTTTCTTCTGCATTTATATAAATTTTAGAATCAGCTTGTCAATTTCACAAAAAATCTTGTTTAGGATTCTTTTGGGGATTACTGGTTACAAGCATTTAAGTCTATATTTGAACATTGTGGATTTCATCTTCTTGGTCTTAGAAATCACAAAATATATTTTTTCCACCTGAGCACATTACAAACCCATCACCCCATTTTACTCAAGCCTTTATATAAGCAGCAAAAAAATGCAAAGTGAAAAAGCACTTTTTTCTACATGATTAAACTGTTGTATATATTTAATACTTCTTCAATTGCCCTTGCTACCTTCTTGAAAGGTAATATATTAAAAGCGAAAATAGTCACACATAGATGTTAAAAGGGAGAATTTATTTTACATGAAATGGCATCAGAAACCAAACTTAAAAACACAAAATGTGATTAAATGTCTAATATAACAGAAGAAAGAGCCTTTAGTCCTTTGAGGTCCTATGGCTATTGTCACTGGTATTACTTCATCTTGATGTTTCAAAAATGATCAATCTGTGGCCTCTGAGAGAGGGACCTTGAAAACAGGAGATCCCACAGTGGGGCAGAGCAAGAGGACATTCCAGGGCTCCAGTGCAAGAAAAGTCCAGGCAACAATGACAGACAAGCTTGGAAAATGAATGTTTTAGGCTAGAGCGGAAGGACAACTGTCTTAAGAAGATGAAATTAACACCTGATGTGCTCACAAATACTGAAATAAAGTTTACACATATACAAGAGAATTTGGGGGTAAATTAGCAATAGATACATTAAAAATTAAGCCAAAGAGATAACAAGACAGTTACTAACAGTAAGAAAGATAAAACTGAATAAAGGAATATGTAGTGTCTAAGAAAGGAAATGTTATAATATTATAGCTTGCGGCTGAATTATAAATAGCGTAAATGGAATCAAAATAATATAAACACCATATATTTACCTAACCAGAAATTATGATATAAATGCACTAGGAAGTATGTGAGAAAAAAACAGATGGAAGAGAGATAGACCTCATTTTCCATAGCAGGAAATCAATAACTAACTTTTCAAAATAAAAAAAAAGAGCAGGATGAGTATGTTATCAAACAATATGGAGTTAATACTAATACATACACACGCACACACATGTACTCACCAACACACAAACGCACACACATGTGCATACACACACACACTAAAAGAATTGAAAGCGTTTCCTCCAGGAAGCAGAAATCAAGTTGGTGGGGCAGAGAACAGGGGTAGCAGGTACCACTTTTCATATCAACCTGTGAGGAACCTTCTGACTTTTCTTACTATGTCCTTGGATAAAAGTAAAAATTAAGTAAAAAATACAATGATTAATACAAAGTGAGCCCAAAGAATATACTGGCCTCTACTGCAACACATATTAAATTGTTTATATCAATACTAACTTTAAACAGGCTTTCTAGAGGCACCTGGGTAGCTTAGCAGATTAAGTGTCTGACTCTTGATTTTGGCTCAGGTCATGATCTCAGCATTGTGAGATCGAGGTCTGCATCAGCATGGATGCTCAGTGCAGAGTCTGAGAGTCTCTCTATCCTTCTCTCTCTGCCTCTCCCCGCCTCCCTCCACTCATGCAATTAATTAATTAAAAAACAACAACAACAAAAGCAGAAGGCTTTCTAGGGAGGGCCACCTAAACAGGTCATTTGGGAAAGGTTTCTTTGGAAGAGTAACACTTAGAATGAAGCTATAGTTGGAATCAGCCAGAAAGGGAGGAGAGTGTATTTCAGGATAAAGGACCAAAAATTGCATAGTCCCTGAATGGGCAAGTTTCAGGGCTCCTACTGAAAAACTTGTAGGTAGGGAGAGGCATAACATGAAGGAGAAAGCCAGGACAAACAGCAGGACAGGCCAATGAAGAGTCTGTATTTGGTGACCCTTGTGCTTTTTAATAAGGATCTTTTGGGGGGATCCCTGGGTGGCGCAGTGGTTTGGCGCCTGCCTTTGGCCCAGGGCGCGATCCTGGAGACCCGGGATCGAATCCCACATCAGGCTTCCGGTGCATGGAGCCTGCTTCTCCCTCTGCCTATGTCTCTGCCTCTCTCTCTCTCTCTCTCTCTATCATAAATAAATAATAAAAAAAAAATAAGGATCTTTTGGTCTATATCCTAAGTTTCCTCTAATTACCTCAGCGGTCTATAACAAAATTAAGTTGGTTCTTTCCAAGTGCAACATTCTGCAGTTCTAAAACCCTGAGTTGTTTTCCCAGGGATTTTGCTTCTTGATGGACAGCTCTCTGCTGGGAGTCCCCACACAGCTCAGCCTGGCCCTGCGTTGTCTCTGCCTTCTTGTTTCACTTTGGGCAGGTCACCGCCTCCAGGCCTGATGGACTCATCCACAAAGTGAAAGGCTGCGTGGGGGTAACAACCTCTACCCTGCAAGCCCCAACACTGTAGCTCCTTGCACTCCTCTTTGCTTTTGCCAGAAGGAAGAGCACTTAGTTCTTCCAAGTATTCACACTTTTGTGTGAAACTCCTCTTTTTGATGTGATATTTAGCAATTCCTCAGCTTCCGTTTTTGAGATGTTTCTACAAAGTCGAATAACAGTATCAGTGGGTGTTGGTTTAGTAAATGGGATGCAGAAATGATGATCTAGGATGATCTTCAGGTCAGCCTATTATTAGATCACTTCGTTGCAACATTGTTTTCAAAAATAGTTCTTTCCTCTTAGAAATTTATCATCATTATACACATTTTTATCACCTAGATAATTTTAGCGACATTCTAAGCTTTTCCTGTAATCATGGCAGCTCATTACCCCATTTGTTTGATGATTTTTCTGGTTTCCATATATCACCTGCAGCAAGAGCCTCGTGTATGGGGCTCCCCTGGGAACGAGGCAATCCCCTCACCTGCCTGCTCCACCTGACTCCCACCCAGCAGCATTCCACAGGGGAAAAGGGAACATTGTGGGTAAGGAAAGGAAGTACAGAGCTTTCTTCTAGTTAGTTTCTTACCTATGCTACCACAATGATCAAAACCTTGATGGTTACTTTCCTTTTGGCTTACTGTCCTAATGGATGACCCTGACACCTGGCAACTCAGATCTCACGAGCTTAGCTTTGTCTTGATAACAGCTTATCACCAACACAAGATATAACACATTTCAAGCTCTACAATAGCTAGGAATATGGGGTGTAAAAAAGGAACTCTGTAAAACATTTTAGTTCTTGGAAGCAATCCAGTGGCATTTGAGCATTTCGAGTAAACGTCATTAATATTAATGTTAATAGGGTGAGATTCGTGTCACATTTCTCCTTGGGGGAAGACCCCACAAGGCAATGCAGCTCACCCTAGAGAGGGAAAAGGCCTCATTTTGGATCCTCTAGAAACTTGATGCAAGAAACACAAAGCTAGGCTTTATTCAGGCTGAAAAGGACTCTGTCCTGGACTCTAGAGCAGCTGGGTTGAGCAGTATTGATTCACCTTTTAAACTTCAGGGGGTTGCTGCAGAGTTAAGGAGAATAAGTGAAAGGTGGAAATAAACCAGGGCCTCTTTTTAATCCTTCCTTTCAACCTCCGCCTTAAAGGTAGCAATATTTAAATCATTAAGGTTTGTTCTATTTCCTGCCCCTCTTGGTAGTACCTCTGTTTGTAGCAATGAACAGGGGCAGGTGAGTTCCACAGCTATCTACACCCCCATGGATAGTAGAGAAGAGTGAGCAGCCCACCTCTTGCCTGCCCATCAAAGTTTTTGATATACATATTGTATATGCTCTCTGTTCTTATATTCCTACTTTTGGTGCCTAATTTTTCACCTCCTTTAAGATTTATTTTGCTAAAAGTTACCTGTCTAACCACTTGAAATCTTTTGGAATATGGCAGAGTGTGCATAAATAAATACACAAATAATCCATACATTGGCAATTTAGAAACAAAACAGCAAACAACAGGAGCAAACACTTGGAAGGGTCAAGAGGGTGGCTAATTTAAGATCTTTCTTCGAAAATGGGAGAGAATCACTACTTCTATTGGCAACAGCTGTTCTCCGGATGCGGCGTTTTTAAGGCTACAGTAGTCTGAAATTTCCTCTAATCAAGTCAAATCTTCTCTGAAAACCAGCCATAAGCAGGCCCTGACTAGAACCCCAAGAGTCTATGGCTGGAAAAGCCACACTGAAGAAAGTTGTTGTTGTTGCTGTTTTGCATTGTTTTGGGTTCTGTTTTTCCTTTTGAAATCCACTAATGGTAAGACGAAGGAGAAGGAAAAACTAAGTAGAAAAAGCAAAGAAATGTATAAACGATGATATTGTCCTGCTTTTTTGTATTTAACAGTGTGACTTAAAGGCTAATCTCTTTTGTCCTGCCATATCAAAAAACCACTGTTGCTTTTTTAAGGTGCCATGATTCTGTTGACGAAAAATGAACAAACCTTTCAGAATTTCTAAAAAAAAAAAAAAAAAAAAAAATGGAAGAGAGCCCAGATTAGGACAGCCTGGGATACACAATCTCTGTAAGAAAGAAAGTGCTCCAGAAAGGGAACATTTGGTGTAAGGTATTGTACATTTTTTACATTAAAAAATTACAAATTATTAGACAAAGAACATTTCAGAAAGTGGCAAACCTTAAGTTTCTATTACATGCAGGGCTGTATGACTTTAATCTTATGGGAACCAGAGAATTTTCTTACTTTTTCTCATCCTCTATCTTCAGAATGGTCCTTTTTGGTAATTTATTTTTTTAATGAAGCAGATGTACAATGTGTGCTTGGGGCAGAAATAGAGCCTCTTGCTTTGAGATTTTGCAGTCATTTTGACCTTGGTAAATGTTAGAGCACAGCTTCCCTGGGAGCCCAGGAGCAGAGCCGACAAACATTAGTAGTTGAAAATTTCCTTTAAGAATTCCCGGTTGTTCTTAGATTATCATAGTTAAGAAAAGAACATGAAATATGCAATACCTATGTATTCTGTATCCACACCTTAGCTTTCATTTGAAAGACTTTATTTTTATTCCACTTGGGGCTGCTACACTATCATTTTAAGAAGCACTAGGCATAGTGCCATTAACAAAAACAGGAAGATAGAAGAAGACAGCTTAAATGATTCAAAATATGTGAAATGTAAATCTAAAGGCAGAGCTATTTTGACTGTAAGATATTACAAAGAGTTTAGAGAGGCCATAAATCTGTTATTCACTTCTTAAGATTTCTATATTTTAATAAAGATTTAAAGATTCATCACAGGGGGCACCTGGCTGTCTCAGTGGGTTAAGTGTCTGACTTATGATTTCAGCTCAGATCATGATCTCAGGATTGTGAGAATGAGCTCTGTGTCAGGCTCTGTGCTGGGTGTAGAGCCTGTTTAAGATTCTCTCTCTCTGCGTCTCTGCTGCTGTGCCCCCCGCCCCCCGCCACACACATACAAAAAGAATTTAGAGATTCATCATGAAAACTTCAAATTCATTAATTTAAAGATGGAGGTATACTTTTCTCAATTTGTATATTATTGATTGAACAACACAGGAAGACCTCCACACACCGTGTGTATAGAAAGAAAAGCAAGTACATTTATGCTTAATTAACAGTTGTTATTTCTTTGTTTCAGTATTCTTTATCTAGCTCGTTTTAAAAGAAAACCCAAAAAATACAGGTATGTCAAGGAATCTCAGCAAACTAAAAAGTTTCTTTTTTAAGTATTTTTGTTCAGCTGCTGTAATGATCCAGTCCATTCTAATGCATTTGTTTTGAAGTGGTTCTAGCACCATCAATTCCCTTTTTTTTTTCTCTTGAATAAAGATCTAAGTATGGAGTTTTGAAAACTTGCTCTTTGTTATTGTTTCTACATATCACTATCACCCCACGCCCATTCCTCTACATAGAAGTTACAAATAGAAACGCCAACAGGGGCCAGACAGGCATTTACATGATCCAGGCTTTGGGAGAGCAAAACAGAAAGAGAACACAGAAAGTCTGTCCTTATCAAAAGCCCCTCAGCTTCACTTGATCCTCCAAACAAGATCCCAGCCCATTGGTGATAGAATTTCATATGTTTTGAGAAAAGCCCTGGTTCAGACATTTTTTCTAATCTCCTGAGAAAAATGATGACATTGTTGAGGCCTACTACAGAGCACATCTGCAGGCCAGATTCAGCCTGCACTCTTTGCCTTGCAAACTTTGCTTAGACCTTGTAACATTTTGCTCAAATCTTCCAGAAAGAACCAAAACTCAAATTAAGCAGTATTTGATTTATTCCCCCTTGATTTATTACCCATTGTTTGAGACTGGAGGGAAACCTTTGGGCAGGCCAAAGCTGGAACAGTTGACTTAAAAGTGAAGGGAAGACTCCATTCTGATTGCCATTATGCAAACATTCCTGCTTGTTAATACTGTGAATTGACAGCAGCTGATAAACTGTCATCTGGAAGGCTACTACTTTGGCTTAACACATTAAAGGAGATTTGCTTGCTTTCATTCATAAACATGTGTATATGATTCTCCACATTTGAAGACTAATCACAGTTTCCTACAAATAACAGCTTGTCCACAAATCATGCTCAGAGATGGAAAGCAAAGCCCATCTGACCATTTAGTAATTTATTTACACAATTATCTGTTATATAGAAATCAATTTGCTGTCTCATTTCTGGAATGAAAAGGCTCAGAAATCTCTTTAGTTTCATTTATTTTAGGTGATGGACAATATATGTTATAGCCAATAGCTATAATCCTATGAAATATAAACAGGCTTTTATTATGAACAACTGATAATACAAGTAAAAATGCAAAGGATTAGTAATGACTTCTAATAGAACCCTATTGATTTTCCTTATATTTCTCACACACTTTTTATGTCTCTGATGCTTTCTTGCTAAATATTCTGCTAAATTCCTTATCTCTCCTACCTTCAAATTTAGGAATGATTTTGTAGGAACTACTTACTATGAAGGGAATTTTGAATTTTTAGGTCCTTTTCTATGGTGCTTTTGAATACTACTCATTAGAAACAGAGTTTCAAAAAGCAGTTCTGTTTATTCATGGCTTTAAGGGCATATATATTTTTAATTATTTTCCTAAGAGTCACTAATATATTGAACTTGCTTATAATTTTGTTACTACTATAACAAAAAATTGTTCATGTAATTTCTGTGCTGTATTTCACTGGTGAAACTGGACACATCCTAAATAATGTGTCTTTTTTAAAAATTCTAAATAAAACAGTTACTATTCAAATTAGAACATGGTTTTTAGGGCAGCCCAGGTGGCTCAGCGGTTTAGCATCACCTCCAGCCCAGGATATGATTCTGGAGACCCGGGATCGAATCCCATGTCAGGCTCCCTGCATAGAGTCTGCTTCTCCCTCTGCCTGTGTCTCTGCCTCTCTCTCTCTCTCTCTCTCTCTCTCTGTGTGTGTGTCTCTCATGAAGAAAGAAAGAAAGAAGAAAGAAAGAAAGAAAGAAAGAAAGAAAGAAAGAAAGAAAGAAAGAAAGAAAGAAAGGAAAGAAGAAAGAAAATGTTCTAAGTGAGGAGGTGAAGCTGAGAAAACTTAAACATGTATTAAAAAAAAAAAGAGCATGGTGTTTATGGCATTCAATTAGCCTCGTCATCCACCTGTGACCACAGGTATATAAACAAAAAGAAACCAAGTTTAACAGTAATTTATATTTATAAACCTTAGCCAGTCCCAAACAATACCAATCTTGCACTAATATCATGGTATGTTTCTACCAGATTACAAAATTACTACTGCTTTAAGTAGGGTAGGAAGTTTACTCTAAAAACAAAATGTATAATTGCTCAAAAATCTTACAACTTTATTTCTCAATTATGTAAGGTCAAAAATGAGTGATCCTAGGACAAACAGGTGGCTCTTCCAAAAAGCATTACAGGATCACAAGCTCCTTCCATCTTTAGTCTTTGCTATTTTCACCAGCTGGCTTCCAAGGTCACCATGTTTGTCTGAATCAAGCCAGTGGAAAGGTAAAGAGCATGTAGAATCACATATGAAAGTGTGTCAGAGCCAGAACTGGAAGTAGGATATAGCACATCACATTGACTAGACTTCGTGATATAGCCATATCTAACTCAAATGAGAGCTGGGAATAATAGCCCAGCTGTATGTTCAGTATAAGAGAAAAGGGGTGTAAAGAGCACATAGCCAACTGGCCTCACCAAATATTTGTGACTGAGCATAAATTGCATAATCCTAAAAAAAAAAAAAAAAAAAAACAAAAAAAAAACAAAAGAGGGCCATACCTGTTTTAAGATAGAGGCTTTCTCCTAAGATACAAGAAGCTTATATCTTCCCTCTGTCCTTGCTACTTAGAGTGGTACCTGAACCAGCAGCAATCTATAATATCTGGGAAATTTGTTAGAAGTGCAGACTCACAAATCCCACACTAGTGCTCCTAGTCTATACTTCAGTGAGATCCCCAGGGAATTTTCATATACATTGAAGTTTGAGAAACACTAACCTATACCTCAATTAAGATATCTTATATTAATTTGGAATTATTGTTCTATTTATATAGAATTTATATTTCTTGTGTGCAGAGTGGCATATTGTATGTACTTATGCATACACACCACATATACTATGTGTACAGATGTGTGTATATTCATGTGCATTAATCGATATATATGCTTGTGCTCCCTGTAACTGTATATATTATAGTAATTTCTTGGTATAAAAGCACTTTTTGAAAAAATTATTTTCTTTCTTTGAGCTTATAAGCTATCAGTTACAAGTTTTTTCAGATTTTGTTGAGAGAAGAGCACTGAAATCAGATGGACCCATTGACAATTTCAAGTAAGGTTTATATTCCAGGCAGTACTACAAGGGAAGTGGCATGTCTCACAGAATGATGCCTGAGTATTGCCTGCTCATTTTAGGGTATGCCCCCAAAAGGTAGGGGGACTGATGTAGAATAGTAAGTAATTAGGATGGAAATTGTGAAATGCATCTTTAAGGTGGTACCACTTGAGTTGGATGCTAAATGATGAATAGGAATTTTTCTGGGCCAGGAGAGAAATCTACTGAGGAAGAGAGGCTTGATAACAAAGATTTATTCAAGAAAAGATGAATGATATATTGTCTATGGTTGTATCTGCTAGGATTGGATTTGGTTACATGTCAATGTGATCTGAATTAGTGGCATAACCAAATAGAGATTGATTTTTCTCACAAAAAAAGACCAGAGGCAGGCAACCCAGGCCTGGTGCAGCAACATCGTGCTGTCCCCCACATCCCAAGCTCCTTTCTTCTCCATACTACCATCTATAGCTGGTAACCACCATCCTTATTTGCCTCATGGTGGGGGGGGGGGGGGGGCGGGGAGGAAGCTGTTCTACCTCCAAGCTTCAATCCACTTAGCCAGACAGAAAGAAGAAAAAAAAGAACAACAACCAGCAAATAGAAGAAAGGGGTACTGTGGGACCCAGGAAATTGAACAAAATCCCCTACCCCTGGACAAGCAGAGAAGGTACTATTTCAAGAAACTGAACTCTTCCCATAGCTTTCCCACATGCAATTGCTTAGGTCTCTCTGGCCAGAATTTTGTCAGATGATGATTCCTGGCTAAAACAAAGATGAGAAATGTCGTGTGTGTGTATGTGTGTATGTTTTAAACTGGGAATATTTATGCCTTGGAATAAACTGGTGATCTAAGAATAGGAAAAGGGAGAGATTAGATTTTCATTAGGCAACTACCAGCATCTGACAAAACAAGCATAGTGTGAGGATTAGGGAGTGGGGATAAATGAAGGGAAACTAGGCAAGTGCCAGATAAGGAAAGGTCTTCTGTATCATGCTGAGAAATTTGTATTCACATGTGATTTAATTCATGTGATTTCTTTAAAATAGACATGTAACTCTAGAAGCAGCGTGGATGGCAGACTGGAACAGATACACAATGAAAGCTAGGAGACCAGTAAGATACATACTGTCAAAGTCTAGTCCTGGAAAGATGAGAGCCTCTTCTAAGAGTGGCATTAAGGTGGGATATTGAGAAGGTATTTAGAAGAGAATGGGAGGATGGGGTGGAGAGACATAGTCGCCAGAATGTTTCTAAAATGTTTCTAAAATTCTTGTTTACATGACTGAATACTATTAAAGTTATTTCTCAAGTTGTGAAAGGTCAGATGCATTTTAATTAATTAACCAAGTAAAATTAGTTAGGGGAAAGGGGCAGAGGGAGAGGGAGAGAGACTCTAAAGCAGGCTCCACCCAAGCGTGGAGCCTGATGTGAGGCTTGATCTCACAACCCTAAGATCATGACTTGAGTCGAAATCTAGAGTTGGATGCTTAACTGAGCCATGCAGGTACCCCTCAAATTCATTTTAAATATATTGAATTCTTGCTAAATTTTTACTTAGTATATTATAAATTTAATATTATAGTCCAAGCCCTTAGTGAATGTTTTAAACATTTAAATAACACATTTTCACCCTTGCCTCTCCTCTGTTTACTTGTCTTATTAGTAATTAGAAGAACAAATTTTCCTACAGCATATTAAAATCAAAATATTACAGAATAGCTGAGTGAAGAACAGCTCTGCTAAGCAACCACTTCAAAGAAAATTTGCTATTACTTCCAAGGGAACTAGTTACTAAATGATTATTTTTCCCCAAGAATGTTAACTGTTACAAAATGAAAAATCAGAGTTTTCAATTGGCCCCAGGGTGTCTGAGATTCTTTTAGCCTAGTCTTGAACTTGTCACTGTTGTTCCCCAAAGTAAATTTTCTGTTGCTGCAGTACCTATGAAAGCTTTAATTAAAGACCATTAAAAGTTTGCTTCCCAAAGACACAGATTATAGTGCCCCACAATGATCTGCAAAGTAACAAGACATTGTGTTTGTTGAACTTTTAAACACAAAAGCCTATTAAATAAGTCACGGGGATGGAAAGCACAGCATAGGGAATAATAGTCAATAATATTGTAATACACATATCATGAATTATTTATATAATAAATATTGAATTATTACACTGTACACCTGAAACTAATTTAATATTATATGTCAAGCATACGTCAATTACAATCAAAAAATAAAAACTATTTCAAACATTAAACAACTGTTTGTTTCCTATTATTTCCATAACAGTTTACTCAAAATTGGTGGCTTAAAGCAACAGAAATGTATTCACTCATAGTTCTGGAGGCCAGAAGTCTGAGATCTAATTGTCTGCAAGGCTGGTACTTTCTGGAGGCTCAGAGAGAAAATTCATTCCATGGCTTTCACCTAGCTACTCTTTTCTTAGTTTGCCCATAATCCTTTGTTTTCCTTGATTTGCAGACACATCATTCTAGTTTCTGCCTCAGTCTTCACATGTCTTCCCTCTGGTTCTTTGTGTCTGGTTGTCTCAAACCTCCTGCATTTTCTTATTGGAACACTCATTATTGGATTGGAGGCTAACCCCAAAACCAGTATTCTCTCATCTTGAGATCTGTAACTTAATTTTATGTACAAAGACCCTATTTCCAAATAAGGTCATATTCACCAGTACTGGGAGTTAAGACACGGACATAATTAGGAAGGACAGAATTCTATCCACTGTAACAACTGTCCCAAGTAGAACACCAAGCTTCTGTGATGTCAAGGGGTGGCAGAAATCATGAGATCCAAATTTGGGTTGATGGATCTAACCCACAAACCTAAAAGGAAAGTCTACTGAAAATAAATGATCTTGGAGTATTTTATTCACATTTCTTTTTTAAGCTGATGGAGACAGTCCAGTTTTTATATTTTTCTATATGTTGCATTTTTCTGCTATAAAAATGTGTTTTTTTCATTAGCTTAAAATGATAAAGGTTTTTGGAATTGTTGGGTCATCATTACTTTCTTTCTTTCCCTTATAGCAATAAATCAAGACAGAATGCCGCCTACCTTGCTTGCACACCTTTTTCTCTCTATATTGCAATTTTATTCACTAGGTGACTTTACTCTATATATTTCCATATTTCTGTTAACTTTTATTTATAGTTTTGAAATAGGAACCTTTGAACCATAAAAAGGGCAAAAAATCAACTAAAGTTCTTTGATGCTTACATAAGTAAAAGTGTATATCTGCTTCATAGCTAAATAGTATTAAATACATCCATTGAGACTAAACTTTACTTTTACTTTAAGTATTTAAAAGATCTGTTAAAGGGAATTAAAGTTTAAAGAAAAGCAATTTGGATTTTGGCAACTTTTGTTTATAGATCTGTCATCAGTAGGTAGCAAGTAGCATGCAATATAATTTTCTATTTTAAATAATTTTTACTCATCAAGAGTATGAATAGAAATGTTTGAGAGAAATTAAATGTGGATTCTACGTAACTTTTTAAATATTTCCCTCTCTGTTGTATAAATTCACTCCAAAATATTCATTGAGTGCCTGCTCTAAGCTGAGCACTGTTTTAAGGAGTCCATGAACAGGCTGACCAGGTCCTTTTTTTCATTGGGATCATTCCAGTGGGAAGAGACAGATAAAAAATAAGCACCAGTATAATTTCAGACATTGATGCATGTAATGAATACAATAGTGCTGGGTAATGTGACCGTGTGTCACATTGTGGCATGGGGTGAGGGATGTCTCCTTTAGCTAATGTAGTCCTAGAAGCCCTCCCTAAGAGAGATGATACTAGAATTGAGGCTAACGGATGAAAAGGTACAAGGTACTTTTAATACTGCTAGAGTGGCTGACATTGTATTAGCAAGGCCAGATCTATCCATGCTCACACTAAGTACAAGCAATCTAAAGGAAAAAGAAATGGTGTCAGCTTCAGGACAAGATTTGAAGCCAGAAAACTTATTTCCAAGCTGATGACTCAACATAGAGCTGGTGCATAGGGCCAGAACCATCTTAGATGTATGGCCAGAAACTAATTGGGAGCATTCCAGACCCATGCCTGTGGTCCTGTGCCCAGATACAGTTTTATTCTATTGATTCTGGGTATGACAGCAGAGGATCTCAACAGCAAATAGCTCCAGGTAAGAGTCTAAACTGAAATCCTGGGGAACCTTTCCTCCAACCTGCCATCATTCCCTCTATGTGACCCACAATCATCACACAGTTTAATAATACCAAATCTGTGGTTCCTAAGGGTTGTAGGGGTCAATCTAGAAAAGTTTGGAGAGAAGAAGAGGATTTAAAAGAGCCTAATTTCTGGTAAAGAAGCAAAGAAAGGCTTTCTAATTTATTACCACCATCTCTCAATACTGCAAAAAGGTTGGCTGGATAGAACAATGCAGCAAGATACCTGCCTTAAAGTTATGGTCAGATTTTTATTTTACTTGGAAGTCAAGCTTTGAATTCTATTCAGTATCAATTCAGGGGTCACTATTACTATTATTTTTTGGTTCCCATTTCTCTTTCCAAAAAAGCAACTATATTGAGATATAATTTATATATCATAAAATGTTTATAGGTCCATACTGACAAATTGTAACATCTGTGTAAACGCCTCACATGAAGAAATGAAATATTGCTATCACCCAACAGTTCACTTGTGATCCTTCCCATTCCATTCCCATCCCCATCCTCAGTTCTAAGAACCATGGTTTCTTTCAATCACTATAGATTTGTCCTTCCTAGAGGCTTATATAAATGGAATCAGTAAGTGGCCTTTTGTGTCTGACTTTTTCCATTTAGCATAATACTTGGAGGTTCATCTGAACTGCTCCATGTCTCAATAGTTTTTACTTTTACTAGCTGAGAAATATTCCATTAGAGGGATATAACACAATTTATCTATATACCTTTTGATGGACATTTGGGTTGTTTCCAATTTTTTGTTAATATGAATAAAGACATTACAGTGAGGTACATACCTTTAGCAGACATCTGTTTTCATTTTTCTTGAGTAATATCTGAGTAAAATTGCTCACATAAAGTTAAGTGTATATTCAACTTTACCAGAAACTGCCAAATAGCTTTCCAGTGTGGAATTCTATGTAACATTTTACATTCCCACCAGAAATGTGTAAGTGTCCCAGGTGCTCCTATCTTTGCCAACATTTGGCATCATATCTATTTGTGTGTTTGTTTTTAATCATGGGGGGGTAAAAGTGGGATCTCACTGGAGTTTTAAGTTTTGTTTTTCCTATGACTAGTGATATTAAGCATTTTTTTCATGTGCTAATTGACCATTCACATATCTTTGTGAAGGGTCTATTCAAATCTTTTGCCCATTTTTAATTGAGTTGATTTATTTTATTGAATTGTAAGAATTCTTCACATATTGTGGATACAGTCCTTTGTGAAATAGATGTGTTGTATGTGTTTTCTTCCAATATGTGGCTAGCCTTTTCATTTTATTAATGGTAATTTTCAAAAGGTAGAACAGTTTCCTTTTCTTTTTCTTATTATATTGCTGATCTTTTGTTTGTTTTTTTTTTCTTCTTGTCATATTCCTGAATTATGTATGTTGAGAAACTGAGATTATAATTTGCAATAATATATACTGCTAAATATTAAATAGGTAAAAATTATGCCATTATGAAACTGAAGAAAGTTCTATAACTGTAACTGCCTATACTAGTTTTATATAGCTGTTGTAACAAATCATCACAAATGGAGTAGCCTAAGATGACACCTATTTATTATCCCATAGTTCTGTGTATCAGAAATCTGGTCTCATACAGCTCAGGTGGTTCTCTGCTTCTAGTTTTAAAGGACCAATATCAAGGAATTAATAGGGCTGCATTCCTTTCTGGAAGTTCTGAAGATGAATCCACTTTCAGTTTCATTCAGGGTGTTGGTAGTATACAGTTCCTTATGGGTGTAGGACTCAAGCCCTGGTTCCTGTTTGATTGTCAGTGGGAATTGTTCTCATGGCTACCTGCACACCCCTGAGTCTGGCTCCCTTCACAGCCAGCAATGGCAGTTGAGTTCTTCTCAAGGTCTCTGTGTCCTTTTGCCTAATTTCTCTTGTCTGCCTCTTCTGCTGCATTTCTCTGATGCTTACGTCTTTCTATTCTACTTAGTAAGAGTTCACATGATTAGATGGTGCTCACCAAGATAATCCCGAACAATCTCTTTATTGCAGCTTAGCTGATGAGTCACCTTAATTATATCTACAAAAGTTCCTTTACAGAAGTATCTAGATTAGTCTTTGATTGGATAACCAGGGGATGGGAATCTCAAAAGAACATCTTTAAAATTCTACCAAACACACTGCCAAACTACTATCTACATTATGTGTGAGAAAAAAAAAAAACAATTAAAATTAGATTTAGCGAGAGATTGGAACTAGGAATGCTAAGAAGATATTTTAATTGGAAATAATCATGCTAATGTTAAATATTAGCTTATAAATTAGCGTATAAATTAGAGATGGTAAGGTAAAATTTACAGATAGTCTACATAGACATTTTATTCAGATATCATTTTTTACCCCTACTCATTGTCACATTGAGTATGCAAAGAAAGGGAAAATTCTTTCATTTTGCTTTTCTTCTCTTTGCTCAGCCATTGACTTAATAGATACCTTAAATAATTAATAATTTGTATCTGCAAATCTATAGTATAGGTCCAGTAAATGTAAGACCTTTTTTTTGAGAAATTACTAACAGTGACAGAATAGAAAATAAAATCATTAACTGTAACATATTGTTGGAAGACTGCCAGTTGTTCTTCCTCTTTTACCCTCTTCCCTTGCTTTGTCCTTTTAGAGCTTGAATTGCTTTTTTAATTTTGAAGAGCAATGTAAGATATGTGAAAGGTATAAGAAAACAAACATGGTGTTGTCATTGCTACATGGGTCTGCTAGGGCTGCCATAAGAACCGCCACAAACCAAGTGGTTTAAACAACAGAAATATGTTTCCTCACACTTCTGGAGGCTAGAAGTCCAAGATTAAGATGACTTCAGGGTTAGTTTCTGGTGAGGCCTCTCTTCCTGGCTTGCATTTGGCTGCCAATTCACTGTGTCTTTCACAATATAAAAGTACACCAGGGGTTATTGAGCTAAAATGAATGCTTCTTTTGAGAAACTTGTTGAGGTAGGTATCGAAACTCTAACTTGATAGTGTAATATCAAAAGTAAAATATTGCAGGAGACAGCTGCTTATTATTTCTTACATCCTCAATAATGTCATGAGCTCATTTCTTCACCTCCATGATCCACCTTCTGAAGAATTTTTAAACTTCTTTTATATTCTGATTTTTTAAATTTAAATAAACATGGATACAAGAAAAATACAATAAGAATGAAACAAACTACAAAATTACATATAGTAGGGTTGTGACATTTAAGCAAAATATGTTTAAAGACCCAAATGTGTAAATACCACTATAGCATAAAATAGAGTGAAATACAACCGAAATATTGAAATGACCAGTCAGAACTGATTTATATAGCACTTAAAATGTTCCTGCTTCTAAAATAAATATCATATTTATTTCTTGTTTTTATTTTATTTGTTCAGGATACTAGTGGACACTTGCTTTCTGCAACAGAACTGAGCCAACACTGAGCTTAACATTCCACTCTGTATTTTATGCAAAACATAAATTGTAAATAAAACTTCCTTTTTTTCTACTTTCACATCTAGGACTAGCAGTTCGCTTTCCTGTAGTCTCTCTCTCTCTTTTTTTTTTTTCACAAAGGAAGAGAGTTTGTCATTTCATAAGAGCAGAGAATCAGAAACCAAAAATGTGGTTGCCAATGTGAAGTGCACCCAGGAGCCGAGTGACACATTCCCATACACAAACCTCAGGGATAAGGTATGCAAATTTCCACATGTCATCAACCTTTGAGGTCAAAACCATAATGGCAAATGGTAAATTCACAAATGCCTAGAGGCTACTGTAATTAAAGGTAAGCCCTGACTGACAATAAACATGGATGATGGGACTCCATCCAAATCGTGCGAAGAGAAGGTTATCAGGGGAATTTGTGAGATAGCTTTCTAAATTGTGAGGGAGATAGGGTAACTGGGTGATGGGCATGAAGGAGGGTACTTGATGGCACGAGCACTGAGTGTTATATGCAACTGATGAATCACTGAACTCTACCCTGAACCTCATACTACACCATATGTTAGCTAACTTGAATTTAAGTTCAAAATAAATAATAAATAGATGGATAAACAACGCTGGGCTCCTACAGGATAAATGCCACTCTGAACAATACATGGAAGATACCAACACTAAATATCATGTATTAATATTAAAATGAAACTAAGAAAAGCAAGAGTATTGGAGAAGAATGTATTTATTACTCGGGAAATTTTTTAATTTATAGAGCCATTGGAAAACACAATACTTAAAAGTGCATTAGAACATCAAAGCAGCAACTCCTGCCCCAGTCAGATCTAAGAAAAGTGTTCTTTCAGAGTGCTTTCTTTATTAAGAACATTCATCTTTATGCCAATCAGTGCCCCAGTTGGTTCTAAACTCCATGGTAACAACATTAACTCCTAGAAATACCAAGAGTAGCAATAAAAATAATAATTATAACAAATGCCTACTTGGGGGAAATTTTAAGCTGCTTCAGGAGTTTGATTTCTCCTTTGTCTCATGGAGGCAAATTATAATAATTGTTTTGTCAGTTGCTCCTGGAGTTCTTTTAACTTCATATCACATCAGTTCAGAGATCTCAGGTCTAACTGTCACTCAGATAAGGTTAAATAACTGGTTGGGACTCTGCAGGAACCTGAAGTTTTCTGATTCCTTCCATTGAATTCTGTGGAATAAAACAGCATTCCCTTGGCACAGCACTTCTCCGGTCCCACAATGCCTCGGGGTTATTTTCAATCAGATACACTAAAAGGACAATGCCTTTATAACAACAATATGCTGGGAAACCGCGTATGTGAATTTAAGAGCTGGGAGGAGTCTACACAGAGTGATTTCCCATTCAACAATAACTGACGATTCTTCTGTAGTGAAGAATTAAATTTTATCAGTAAATGGGATCCATAGGGAATAATGTATTTTTAGTAATTTTTAAAAAACCTTTTGAATTTTTTTCAAAACAAATTAAATGTTTTAAAACCTGTTCTAACTTACTCTTTTAGCCAGTGAGTAGCTGTATAGAAGCAACAATAGGGAGATCCCTGGATGGCTCAGCCGTTAAGCATCTGCCTTTGGCCCAGGGCGTGGTCCTAGAGTCCCAGGATGGAGTCCCAGGATCAAGTTCCACATCAGGCTCCCTGCATGGAGCCTGCTTCTCTCTCTGTGGATGTCTCTGCCTCTGTGTGTGTGTGTGTCTCATGAATAAATAAATAAAATCTAAAAAAAAAAAAGAAGCAACAATAAATAATATAGGTCAAAATGGAAAAATAAGCTATTTCTAGAGTTCTTTCTCACTGGGAATTCTATCAGAACAAGGGTAGTGTTTTCCGTGTTCATTACCACTGCATCTTTAGCATATACTCAACTGCAGTGGACATGCAATAAATAACTGTTGAATGACTGGAGGAAAGGCATGGTGGCTATCATAAAAGATATATTTTTAAAGCTTTTATTTATTATTCATGAGAGACATAGAGAGACAGAGACACAGGCAGAGGGAGAAGCAGGCTACCCATGGGGAGACCCATGTGGGACTCAATCCCAGGACCCTGGGATCACGACCTGAGCCAAAGGCAGACACTCAACCACTGAGCCATCCAGGTGCCCCATAAAAGATTTTTACATAATTATTTTGACACAATCTTATCTTGATATTTTTATTCCACCTGTACATTTTTATTATAGCCCAAAATGAAAATATAGGTGGAAAAGGATAAGTACAACTCTTTTCTCCATAAATTAACCATGGTGTTTTGGAACAACACTGTGCTAGGGGTGAGATGACTTCCAATAGGATGACCCTATCCTGTCATGATGTGCCTATGAATTAGCTAAAATCTGAAGTTCAGAGAATAACATCTAGCAAGAGTTTATTATAGATGAAATAATCTTAAAATAACAACATAGACAATTCTTTTGCAATTAGCAAAAGAAGTATTAGTATGCTACCTTGTGTTTATACAATACTCCCTCCATTTATTGTGTTTATACAATACTCCCTCCATTATAAAATCCCTCCATGTATTATCACTGTGTTTGCTTATCACAGTGATGACACAAGAAATAAAGACCTCAACCATCAAATAAAAGATATGTTAACCTAGAGTCATCTAAAATAAAACACAGGCATTTTCTAACAGCTTTTTTTTTTTTTTTTAGGATTAATTGCATACCATATAATTCATCTATTTTAAGGGCAAAATTCAATGGTCTTTAGTAATTTTACAGTTGTAAAACCACCAAAATCCAATTTTGAAACATACTTATCACCCCAAAGAAGATTCCTTGTGCTCATTTGCAGTCACATATTGTTCCTCCCTCCAGCTACTCAAACAGAAAAATAACAAATAATGTTTTAATATATATGTTTGTCCCACATATTTCATAGGGCATACTAATACCAAAACATTTTTACCATTTATCTGAAATTCATATTCAACCAGAGACCCTGTATTTTATCTGTTTATCCTACTAAAACATGGACTTTTGAAACCTTTAAGTATTGTTGATGGATTCACACATACTTATTCACGATCTCTCATTGGTAACAAATACACTTTTATTAGATAGCTGACCATGGACTTACATTTGTATAGTTCTTCCTATTAAATCACCACTGGCATAACTAAGGAGTTCTAAAAACCAGGATTTCTAAGGAAACTAATCCCCACATCCCTTTCACATGTGAGTGCAGTTATCAGAGAACTTCAGGCAAAAGGCCAGGCTTGGTGCTGCTCTGGGATGTGTAAGTGTTTATGATTCTATCTGATGTATCCTGAGGCAGTACACTTCTACCTCTGGCATTCTTTAAGGCATGTGTGAATTTTAAAATTAGCTACAGTACACACTGCCTCCAGAAGAGGTTCTGTTCAGGGAATGGTAAGTCAAGCAAAGTGGAAACCACAAATAAGGGGATCCCTGGGTGGCTCAGCGATTTAGCGCCTGCCTTTGGCCCAGGGCGTGATCGTGGAGTCCCGGGATCGAATCCCACATTGGGCTCCCTTCATGGAGCCTGCTTCTCCCTCTGCCTGTGTCTCTATCTCTCTGCGTGTCTCTCATGAATAAATCAATAAAATCTTAAAAGAAAAGAAACCACAAAGAAAAGTTTGTTCCACTTGATTAATATTGTCATTGTATTGGAGACCTGAAACATCAGGCTGGGACTGTTTAGTTACCAGAGACCTGTTTGTTTTTTTGTGTTTTGTTTTTAATCAAAATCAAGCCTCCACTGAAGCATGAATGTGAGGTTTCTTACAAGGTGAGGATAAACAAATGTTAGGTGGAAAATAGTCTAAATGATCTCCTACAGTCTTTATGCTGTGGTCCTATTGTTTCCCTCATTCTATAACGTCAGTTTAATCATTCAATCTGTTGACAAATACGTCGCAAGGGTATTGATTTGAAAACCTCACATTCTGGCGGGATCTAGAAGTTTGGGATAGTGTTTGGTTTTTGTACCCCTTTTTGGCCAAGCTCATTGCCTAGCTCGGCACCCAAATGCCGAGGCCAAATAAAGGAATTCATTCAGCAGTGAAAAGAAGCAGTTCCTGCCCTCAACAAGTTTATAGCCTATTTTACTGATTTTTCTCAGAAAAGCTTTGAGGCTCAGCAGAGAAAATGAGGCCACAAGAGTCTCTGCAGTTCTAGTTTTCCTCTATGTTAGCTTTTTGCTTTAATCGTGAATGCTTAAATCTTGCAAATATTTTTTTTTTTAATTTTATTTATTTATTCAAGATAGACACAGAGAGAGACAGGCAGAGAGAAGCAGGCCCCACGCAGGGAGCCCAACCGGGGACTTGATCTCGGGGCTCCAGGATCACGCCCTGGACTGAAGGCGGCGCTAAACTGCTGAGCCACCGGGGCTGCCCATAAATCTTACAAATATTTTGATTTCCTATTTTAGCCCTCTGAACTGAAACGGGAAGCAAAAACACTAAATGCTTCTTCCATGGCTCACTTCATGGGGTATTATCAGTCAACCCCAACCCTAAAAACTCCTAGTTTTAATTAACTAATTAATTGGGTTAATTAATGATTAATTAAAAATATTAGCATTGAAGCAATAACATTTAATCACATAGATTACACAGAAGCATAAATTTTTGTAGGCTGTTTTCTTCAGTCAAAGTTACATTTTAATCTGCTGAGACTGTTCATCACTTTTGGCTGTCTGGTACCAAGCAACTTGTCAGAACTTATAAATGCAAACCGCCTACATTGGGAATAGGATTTTTTTTTCTTTAAGCACATAATTAATTAAATAATTAACCATTAATTAAGTAAATGACAAAAAGACAAATACCGTATGACTCCACTTATATGAGGTATCTAAAGTAGTCAAAAGAAAAGAAACCAAAAATAGGATGGTGATTGCCAGGGGCTGGAGAAGAGGAAAATTGGGAGTTCTTGTTCTGTGGATATATAGTTTCAGTTTTACAAGATAAAAAAGTTCTAGAGATCTGTTGCACAGCAATGTGAATATAGCTAACACTACTGAGCTGTACGTTTAAAAGTGGTTAAGAGAGTAAATTTTATGTTCTGTGTTTTCTAAACACAATTTTTTAAAAAGGATATTACTAGATACACTGAGACCTAATATTTTCTTAGTTATAAGAAAGAAGATTGAAGGTTTAGCTTTTAAATCCTGTAATCTCCATATAAAATGAATCTTCTTGTAGACTGGACAGAGATTATTTCCAAATTTGCATTGGAGATCGATGCTAAATATGCCTCCCTGTGTGTGAATCCTAAAAGGGAGAGTTATTTAAAATAGATTAAATGATGTAGAATAAAACTTCCAAGAGCTGTAATTGAAAGTGTCAGAAACATTAGCTTTGAAACAAGTAACACTTAATCACATAGATTATACAGAAGCATAAATTTTTGTAGGTTGTTTTCTTCAATCAAATTTACATTTTAATCTGCTGAGACTATTCATCACTTTTGGCTGTCTGGTACCAAGCAACTTGTCAGAACTTATAAATGCAAACCGCCTACATTGGGAATAGGACTTTTCCTTTAAGCACAAAGATGATGAAAGTTTAATTAGAATACTTCAAGATAGCAGGTGTGTCTGAGAATGGTGAGATCAAAATAAAGGGCATTTTGTCTATCTGTATTGCTTTAGCTACAAAATGTTGAAAATTATAATAATTCATGCTTATAAAACAGCTTTAAGGGCCAATAAGATATAAAACTTTTTAATAATGGAAACTTGCCAAAGATAGAATGTAACAAGATATATACCATGGTTGGCAGAGGGAAGCCATGAGACAGACCGACACTCTCTTCAAGGGTTGGGCTGGGAGAGGACAGTTATTGGTCATTTTGGAAGACTTGCTAAGATAGAAGGGTTCCAAGGAGAAAGAACCCTCATAGGGCTGCAGATTTTGGCAGTTCCCTTAGTTAACTATTAAACTCCAGCTGCTCTTCACTAGTGTCTAGGGAATTTTTTTTCAATATTACTAGTTTTGGAGCTTCTCTTGATCTTGCTGGCATCACAGAGGGCTGCTGTTAGACTCTGAATGAAGGGCAACTACACGGGGTTGCTGAGGTCACAGTAAAACTGTGGTTTGTCATGCAAATGTTTCTTTGTACTCTTTGTACTCTTTGTACTCTTTGCAAGGAGCAAACCAGGTACAAATATCATAAGGTAGAATAGTTGAAAAGTATGGGTGAATCTATCCAAAGGCAGAACTTCCCCAGAACATGCATCTTTGGGCCAGCAGTAGCAGTGGCCTGGATTTAAATGTTCTAGTGATTAAACATCTTACCAAACTATGGTAGTTATACATACCCCTCCCCCCGCCAAAAAAAAAAAAAAAACCTGTAATGGATTTCAGCTTGTTTATGGATTCGGGGCACAGGAGATGTGGCATACATTGCCATCATTGTTATTTAGTACTTGAGAAAGCAGGTCCTTAGGAATAACCAATGAGGAGACCAGCAAGCATATACTACAAACCTACTTATAAGGCATCATGCTACTGCCCGAGTGACCCACCCTGGAAGAAATCATCTCTTTTTTCCACAGAGCGAGATATATATCCAAGGAACTGGAGAATAACTATCATGAAGATTCAAAGAAAGGATAAATTACTTTCTATTAGGAATTATTATTATTATTATTATTTAAAGATTTTATTTATTCATGATAGAGAGAGAGTGGGAGGGAGAGAGAAGCAGAGACCCAGGCAGAGGGAGAAGCAGGCTCCTCCTCGGGAGCCCGACTCGGGACTCGATCCCAGGACCCAGGACCACGCCTCGGGCCAAAGGCAGGCGCTGAACCACTGAACCACCCAGGGATCCCCTAGAAATTATTTTATACAGGGATCCTGTCTTACCCTTTTTCTTTCTTTTTTCTTTCTTTCTACTACTGGGAATCTATCTGAATAGAATCAAAATATAAGATACTTACAAAATATAAGAACATAAAGATGGTATTAATAGCTCCTTATTCCATGATAATAACAGTAAACTGTATTTACTTTAGCACCAGGGTAAGATAAATGTTACTCATTAGTTTAGTACTGAGTGGTAATACTAAGAGAGACCAGGAAGGCATAATTAGTAGAATTCTTATTATTTTTTTTGAAGCATTGTTTCCCTATTCCATGTGCTCAAATGATTCCTTATAGCCTAAGGGAGAATGGGGTTACCAGATAGCTTCTCCCTGTAGGAATGAGCCCAGACAATAGCAGGCCAGGGGAAGGGTGTTGGAGCAGTTGAAGATGAGCTCAGTCTTGGCTCCCTTGAGCTTGGGATGTTGAGGGGCCTCAACAGTGGAAGCAAAGAAGAAGTGCTTGGATAGTCATGCCCAGAATTTAGAATGGAGACCTACAGAGTACAGATGTTGATGTATGGATATTGATGTTGGCACACTGGATGAGATCACCAAGGGAAACAAACCATGCAGTATACATGAAAGGAGGTAAAGAATAGAGCCCTGTATGCTGGAGTTTGAGTTTCCCAGGGAAGAGCCTCTGACACAGAGTTGCTCAGGATGTTTATTGAGGAGCGCACTTGGGAAACACACCTACAGAAAGGGTGTGGAGGAAGCAGGGGTAGCCAGAGGGAGAGGTTTAGCTACAGTGCCGCCCCCACGAGAGTCTCTCCAGGTGGAATGATCTGTTGTCCTATATATGGCCAAAGTAACCAGGCCTTTATGCTCTGCCTTCATCAGTTAATCATTGGTTATGTGTCCTGGGAACATCGTGGACCTTATGTGAGAGCCCTCTTTGTAGCTGAAGGCACACCAGGTTGAGCTGAAAGCAGTCCCTTGTCTGTAGCAGTTAGGGTAGCAAGCCCCTTCCTATAGAGGCACCCGGGCAGCAGGACCCCATGTCCACCGCACTGAGAAATGCAGAAATGTAAGGGCTGAGCAGAGAAGGAAAAGCTTAAAAGTACAGACATTATGAAGAGCAAGTAGAGAGCAAGTAGAGAAGACAATAAATAGCTTATGCTGTATTAGAAGTGCTGGAGGCCAGAGGAAGAAGGAAGGAGTGGGCAACAGTGTTAAGTGCTATTAAAAAAAAAAAAAAGTAAGATAAGGACCATCAAGTGTAGATAGCTGTCAAAAGTTTATAGCTACCAGCAGAGGTATAGGCTTCAAGGAGCCGTTGCTTTTACATGAAGATGAAGCACTAATGATCCAAAAATGGCATGGACTATAAAAAAGTTGCTGAGATTAAGTCTTAGCTCAAAACTATGTGGAGTTGGAAGAATAGGTCAAATCCACTTAAAAGGGCCAGTTCAGATCCAGTGCCTTCAGGGGTGTCAGGGTTCAATTAAGGCAAGATTCCAAGTGGTTTCCAGTATCTAAGGTATGGATCACCACATTAAATATTCCAAAGCACAGCAGGAGAGCTTAGAAGGGGGAAGAGGCAAGGAAATGGAAGGATGGAGAAGGAAGGGGAAGGACAATGAGCGATATGATTTTGAGCCAGGTGAAAGCGTTCACCCAGTGGCCTGGAGTAGAGTGAAATTACAGGAAAGAAGGAATGCTCAGAGGGGCTTCTTACGCTTTGGATCAGAATGTGAGGAATGGGAGGATTTCTAACCTCAAGACTGCCAAAGTTACTTGTCTCTGCAGGCCCCGTCTAAAAAGGCCTCTAGGGAAGGAATGATTCATTTTGCGTGGTTGACGCTGTTGCAAAGGATTTCTCAGTGAACGACAATAGGGTTGACTAGTTTTCAGGATTCCTACAAATCAGATTCAGCAGGAGCCCTCAGTGGATGGGAGACCTGAGCCGAAGGCAGATGCTCAACCACTGAGCCACCCAGGCATCCCATATTCCTTTTCTTTTTTAATTTAAGATTTATTTATTTAGGGATGCCTGGGTGGCTCAGTGGTTAAGCATCTGCCTTCAGCTCAGGGCATGATTCTGGAGTCCCGGGATGGAGTCCCACATTGGGCTCCCTGCATGGAGCCTGCTTCTCCCTCTGCCTATGTCTCTGCCAATCTGTGTGTGTGTCTCTCATGAATAAATTAAAAAAAAAAAAAGATTTATTTATTGGAGTGGAGGAGGGGCAGAGGGAGAGACTTTCAAGCAGACTGTCTGCTGAGCACAAGCCCTGTGTGAGGCCTGATCCCAAGACCCATGAGATCATGACTTAAGCTGAAACCAAGAGTCTGTCATGCTTCATAGACTGAGCCAGGTGAGAACAACAGGCATATTCTTGAAGGACTATCACAATAACATGTTCCTTTTTTCCTTTTTCCTTTCCCATTTTCCTGTCCCATTTTGTTCTATGTATTAAACAATAAATATTTATTGAGAATTTATAGTTCCAGATAGCTGTCCTAGAGCTTGAAGATAAGAAGATAAATAAAGCACATCCTCCATCCTCCAGATGCTCCGAGCACAATAATTCTAGCATAGTTATAGCTGTCAAGAAAAATGCTATGCGACCGTCATGCAAACAAGCGCTCACAACCTGGAATAAATCAGAGCCAGTCAGATATCAAGCTGTTGATAATTAAAGATTTTAATAAAAGTTGAAAAATATCCCTTGGCGTCATTCTCCACACATTTCCTACTTCTGCTGCTCACTGCTGTTAGGTGTAACATTGCAAAGATATTATGTGAGGAAAGGACAGTGAAAGTAGAGTCAGTGATAGATTTTTAGAGAAAATACCTACATAATTATTATTCTACTCATTGCAGCATCAGTCTGGAAGAGCAGAACATGCCAACTGTTTCAGCCACCTACCTTCTAAGCAGGCTTCCCACTCACTAGGCTAGGAGGAATCACTTGTCTTTCATGTCAGTCATAGATCATGACTGATCTGCTTGTTCCATCCTCCACTTCCTCTCTTCTTATCAGCTTGCAAGTATTGGTAGAACACTCCAGACTAAGAGCTGATCTGGGGGCCAACCCCCAAACAAGCTCAGGCTATCCTTCTCCCTATGATCTATGGGCATCTCTCACCAAAACCAGGTTCTCATCACTGATGTTTAACTGTTCTAGCCTCACATCTTGACAAGAGGTTTCAGCCCTCATTACCAAGGGCAAATATTAAATTGCTTTAATTTATTCATGAGAACTTTATGGAGTGCTTGCTAAGGACTCAGAATTTTAGATGAATAAGACATGGGCCCTTCACTAAAGAATCAAAGGGGGAAAAACAACAAAATAATTTTTTAGAACAAAACAGATGGCCAAGGGAGCAAGCACATGACATGGACAAAATCATTCCATTTACTTCTTTCATGGAATAATGAAAGCCTGAAAATAGTTAGCAGCCTAATTGACAGGATCCTGGTGCTATAAATCAAAACCTACTTGCATACAAATTATACATACAAATATTTAGCATATATGAACATGTATCATTCATTCATATAGTAATAGTACACATAGAGATGTTAAATTTTGAACCTAAAATGTATTGTGTGTACATTTAACTTATTAATATTTATTGAGCCTCAGTTCTGTGCAGAGATCTATTAAGACACTAAGAGAGTTACAAGATGTATTAGACACAGAGTCTCTTTTAAAAAGCTTTCATTTAATGATCAATATTAACTTTTTTAGGGACAGTTTTCACTCAATTTGGAAGGCATATATGGATGTACTGACTTAAAATACAGATTATGTGGATACTGGAAATTCACTCAGGGGATCCTTAGAGTCCCCCTCAACCAGATAGGCTGTGTTCCCAGATATTAGGTATTTGGAGCCACCCAGCATCCAGGAGTACCTTGTTTTTTGGAGAGAGGCATTACTTCTTCCATGCATGCAATCTTAGCAAGATGGTCAATCAAAGTATATAGCCCTCTCACAATGGATGCTGAAGGGCCTCTTATGAGTGCTCCCCACCTCTGAGAACAGCCAGAGGCAGGGAAGTGAGCTAAGAACGACCAAACAGCTTCTCTCTCCCAAGACTTAGACTCTTGAACAGAGTAATCTAAAAAAGGAATAAATTACTGGAGTTGGCTCATCCCAGTGGTGGATTCTGAGTAAGACTGGCTGCCTCCCCTGAGACTGAGATCTGTGGTAGGTTCTGGTCTCTGTTGTATGCCTGGTTCTTCAGTCTTCCATGGGGTTCTGTAAGTTTCCCTATGGCCTTTTAATAAAGTACCTTAAAAAATTCAGCCACCATTCTGTTGCTCTCAACCAAAGAACCCTAAGTGATACCACAGGCATCTCCCAAGGGCAGCTTGAGACCCACATGGCTGCTAATGGAAAGAGAAATACAAAAACCACAGAGATTTCCAAAAGGAGTCCCATAGTATAACTCTTCAGACATGCGAACACCAGACATTGATCTGTGACAGAGTTGCTTCTCACCTGGATTCCTTGATGTGGAGAATAAGGATTTATTTACTTAACATTGGCTAACAATTGTCCTGAAAATGTAGAACTCAGATACAAGACAATGAAAATTCAAGAGGAAATGAGGTCATTATCATAAGAGGACAGGTAAAGTGCTATGGAATGCCAAGGAAAGAAACTGTTTGAAAAGCCAAGGAGATATCCTGGAGGAGACAACATTGAACCAGGTGATCAAAGCAATTCATAGTTGGGGAATAAGATGAGCAAGTAAGTTCTAGAGGCACAAAATTATGGATGTTGAATAGTTAAGCTTTGCTAAAGCTCTGGGTTAGTGATGAGGAGCAGCAGAAAGTCAAGGTTGGACAAGTAAACTGTTGATACAACTAGGGGACTCTAACCAATGTGTGTGCTACACAAAAGCAAAGCATTGAACTTCAGGTACCATGCTATGTGTTGAACTGTCCAGTTCCAGCTGCATCTACTGAGTTTAGGTATCTAGCTTTAACGAATTGTGGAGAGGTTCTTTTCTAATGACTTGCTAGTGCCTTGGAGAGGTTTAAGGAAACCTGGCATGGTTAAAATTGTGTTTGTATTACCCTCTCTGGAAATCACGGAAATGGAGTCTAGCTATCATGTCCATGAATACCTGGTCTGTGATGGGCACATGGCAGGTGCTTGGTAAATAGCAGCTACTTTCTCCATGACTTTCCTCATTAAGGCTCTGGTGAAGCATTACCATGATCTTCAAAAGTGTCTTCAAGGGTCCTACTTTCCTTCAGTTATCATTCTTTTCCTCAACTAGAAATGTTTGTCATAATTTCCAAAACATCTGATTTAAAATTTGGAAAGGAAACTGGACACAATATTCTCTAAAAGCATAATATCAGGGATTCTTCCTAACTGTGGTTGGTTTCAAATACACAACCCAGTCATAAGTGCAAGATGCAAAAGATGTAACTTTATTTTCTAAAATTCACCATAAGTTTCCATTCTCATTCCATCAGTCCCTGGCATGTGTTAAATACTCAACAAGTTTGTTGAATAAATCAATAAATGAATAAATGAATTTGTTAGCACAAAACTTTAATCAGCAAGTCCAACTCCCTCCCTAGCACATTAATCTTTTCCTACAATGAGGCATCCGACTCTTAAACCATTCTAGTTTTTTGGTACCTTTGAAAAATAAATTGACATCTTACTATAATTGTGGCCAGTAAGAAAACCATGTGTCCTAGTCTAAGCTACTTTGGATTTTAAATATTCTATCCTAATGTTGGATCACAAACCACAACTTTTGTTTCAAGAAATACGATTCCTGCACATGATTTCTATTGTTACTTTCATACCTAGCTTATCCTCATCACCTTTGGTTTTCTTCCTGCCTTTTTTTATCCTCTAAAGCTTTCTAGGAAAGTCAAGAGAGAAGCTGACCAAGAGTGAATGGAGCAGCAGGCAAGACAAAGAGATGCCCCAAAGCTATCATAAAAGGCTGACAACAACCCTCTTATGGCACTGAAGACAACCTGCTTATGTGGGGAATTGGGCACCCCCTTCTGTAGCCTTCAGGTCAGAAGGAGGAGGGTCCCACAAGAGCCAAAGAGTCAGCCCAGGTCACTGAACTGTTATGGACCAAAGTAATGAATGCTGTGCCTTCAGGTCCTGGTCCTTCCGAGGCCATTATAAATTGATAGCTCCACACTGTGACGCCCCCATGACTTAAGTCTGTGGCCTTTGGCAGCCTTTGACTCAGAAATACCCAGTAATTGGGGGTAATCAGGGCTTTGCTTAAGCTGAAAATACGGAACCAAAGAAAATTTGGGAGTAGTTTTAAATCAACTTTTTTTCTATAATCATTCTGCCTTGTGTTTCAGTTCCATGCTTTTTAAAATACGTGTGAATTGCAAATGGATTTGCACACAGCCTCCACTTTGACTCAGCGGGAGACAAATGCTCTCTTCTCAGGTTCTTCTGGTTCATTTCAAACAGCCTGAGAGCAGAGGTCTCAGATCTCGAGTGTCAAAAGTTAAATTTGCAAACTGCTTAGGACCTCAAGGTCACACTCTTCAGAAACTCATTTTTCTTTGAGATATAATCAGGACACATAATATCCCGACATTACAACTGTGGACAGAGATTCCAAGAAGTGATGGTAATTGCCCAATGTCACTGAGCTAGGTAAAGTGTCCAAACTCTACCAATACTTGCTGGTAACGTCAACTGTTCTTTCTGTATTTCTGCACTCAAACTTGTTTCCTGTGGCTCCTCTTGTCTCTCCCAGAAAAATAGAGTTGCAAGGACAAGGGCAAACAGGGAAAGACCAGGAGAGAATTTCTCAATTACAGGAAAGAATTTCCTTGAATTTGGAAATATCTAGCCCCTGTCTTGCATCAAATGTTCAAATTCTGGAATTTCAGATTCTGTGAACTTTCTCTTTAAGACAGTCTACAAAGTAGGTAGTCGAGGATTTACAAACGTCAGAGGGCTCTGAGTAGATTCTGTCAAGGTATTATTCTTTTTAAACCACCTATTTCCTAGTTTGTAGCACAGTGTTAAAATGATTGATGAACAAATGAGTTCATAGTAGTTGAAGCAAACAGTGCTTACCCAGCTGAACCAACTACAAATCATACATCATTTTGTAGCATTAAATCCTTTGTGTGTTGCAAAAAAAATAAAAAACACAAAATAAAAAGCCACACACCCACAATTCTTAATGACAACACAGAGGGGAAACGGGTGATTTTTGCATCAATCAAATGCTGCTGTTTTTCTTAGAAACAATTCCCAACCCAAAGGCCTCTGTAATGGTGAGCTGTGGGCTAGATGTCTTATTTCTCCTTTCTGGGCTACTTCCAGAAACATTTGCAGTAGTACAAACACATCTTTCATCCTTAATACACTTAAACTGAAAATGAAAAAAGCACAAGGCACTATCAAGATACTAACCTCATTCATCTTGAAATGCTATTGAAACAGCTCAAGGCTTTAGTATAGAAGAGTTTTCAAGTCAACCCTATACATGTTCTTTAAGCACCTCTATTTTCAGGTGTGCAGCAGAGATACAGAGATGAATAGAACTTAACACAGGTCCTGTGCATTTTGTTTTACAGTTAGGGAGATCTGAGAGATAAAGAAGGAAAGAGTGACCATGCAGTGTAATAAATGCAATGACGAGTGAGCATTTGAGAGACGGAAGGACTTTGAAGAATCAGTAGGAAGTCTCATGCTCAAGAATGTGGATGTGCCCTCTAGGGACAGGGTGTAACACATGCAAGCTATGACTGGCAGCAACTGGGGGCTATTGAAATATAAAAGAAGGGGTGCTGAGATCTGTCAGAATGAACTGGGAGGTGAAACAGGAGGAAGTATTTATGATATGGGGACCAAGAGACCTTCATTTATTCAAATCTTCCAAAAAAGAGTAGCCATAACTCTTCCTCTCTCTTTTGAAAATTCCTGATATTCATTCCTTTGGGCTGTACCTACTAGATAGTAAAGGCTACCTGATATTGAGGGCAGAATTATTTTTTCCAAATAAATATATTCCTTCCCCTCTAATAAAGCTTTCTATGAAACTCAAAGTCATGGGGCACCTGGGTGGCTCAGTGGCTGAGTGTCTGCCTTTGGCTCAAGTCGTGATCTCGGGGTCCTGGGATGAAGTTCCACATCAGAATCCTTGCAGGGAGCCTGCTTCTCCCTCTGCCTGTGTCTCTGCATCTCTCTCTGTGTCTCTCATGAATACATAAATAAAAATCTTAAAAAAAAGAAAAGAAAAGAAAAAAGAAACTCAAAGTCACAATTGTTTAGTGGTTAGAAGCACTGGCTTTAGAGTCAGACAGGTCTGAGCACAACTCTACCTCTTTACTCTGTATGTCCTGAAAAGTTATTTAAATTTACCTTTACATTTATGTTTTCCTACCCATATTATGGCTGCTATGAGAATTAAATAAAATGTATGTACCACAGTGTCTGGAGTATAATAAATATCAGAATATAATACCTGCTGCCATTATCATTGGTTTTTTTTATTGGCAGTTTCCTAGCATAACATTGTGTTAGTGTCAGGTGGATAAATAAACTGTCTCACTATAAATCTCTCCAAGCTCAATGGCAAATAGATTGGAACAGTAGAGCAAAGCTCCACCCTTGAGAGCCTTAAAATGTGCTAAGGAGAGAAACCACAAAGGTCCTAAAGACAGGACCCTATCCCCAACTTACCCTGTCACCTGCCTCCAGTGGGAACTCTCTCAGGCTCCTAAAAGATTAAACAAAAATGCCCAGAATGTTAGACAGATGTTCTCATAAAATCCTGATTGTGCATATTTGGAAATTGTGTCTCCCATCCCAGCTGGCATGCTTGCATCAGGAATCTGGAGCCATGTTTTTATGCTGTTCCCTCATTCTGTACTACACAGAGGCATTTGGTAAAGTTTTAGGTTTTAAATGCATAGAGTACAATGAAAGTAGCTTTATCAGTAAGATCTGAGAATATTTATTCCCTCCAGAAATATTTTCTTAAACAACCTTAACTATTTATTCAATCTTGAATATTAGAAGAAAATCAGAAGTGAGGTGAAAGTAGGGTAACTATCAGAGCTGATCTCCAAAGAATGAATAATTTCTTTAGAGTACAGAAACGGAAATGTGTCAGGCCCCTGTTCTGAACAAATGAACTGAATGTTCATTTGTGGATGAAAATCTGTTCTGTATGAGATTACTCTGGAGTTTTACAGTGGTGATTTCCATGATTTCTATCTTGAAAAACATGCCAGTCTTATTAAAAAGATGGAACTGGATACCTGTCACAGAAATGAAAATGCCTTACCATTGTCTAAGTATATTCTGCATTGCCAAAATATTATCTTGTGCCAGGCCTGCTAAGTTCTCCTTCACCAACTTCTGGGGCAGGACTTTCATACTGCCTTCTCATGCATTTCCTGCAGCATGAGGTCACTCTAACACCAAATTTCACCAAAGTTAATTTACGAATTAAACTTCACTGCTTAGCCACCATATCTCTACCACCCTAGTCATAAACATTCAACAAATATTTGGGGAGTGTCTAGTTTTATATACAAAACTGTGCTAAGTACCATGCTGAAATGCCAATGGATAAATTATGTTATTTGGGATTAAGAATTATGTAATGTCATAAGGGAAAGAAGGTCACAGAAATTAGTATGCAAAACCAAGAGCAAACAACAGAATCAAAGCAATGTAGTGTTGTTGAAAAAGCTGAAAATTTAAAACAGTATCCTAGGTTTAAAATCTTGCGATGTAACTTAGTACTTGTGAAATCACAGTACTAATTTTATTGTGCTAAGTTTAGTTTTCTCAGTTCTAAAATGGGGGTTAGGCTTACAGTATTGTTGTAGGATCAAGCATGGTAATCTTTTTTTTAAAGGTTTTATTTATTTATTCATGAGAGACACACACAGAGAGAGAGAGAGAGGCAGAGACACAGGCAGAGAGAGAAGCAGGCTCCATGCAGGGAGCCCGACGTGGGACTCAATCCCGGGTCCCGAGGATCAGGCCCTGGGCTGAAGGCAGTGCTAAACCACTGAGCCATCCGGGCTGCCCCAAGCATAATAATCTATGTAAAAAAGTGTTTTGTAAGCTTCACAGTCCCATACAACAGTTAGATATTATTATAAGTACCGAATCCTATGGTATATACTTTATATTATCTTTTTAAGTTTTTCTAAAACAGTGACCACTGATGATTTGCAATATCTAGCTTAACAAGTTAGTATACTACAACAACAAAATTCTAAGAAATCTAGAAAATGCATATAATTGCATCCCACCATATTGGATTTCTCACTGCATTTAATCATATGGTTGTGGTTTTGATTTTGGGTCTCTTAGAGCCCCCAAATTCTCGATAATTCAAACTGACAAATAAATGTAAGACATCATTTTTTCAAACTATTATTAATTGATTGGGAACCTTATTGCAAGACAATAGCTTTAGAAGCCCTGGAAACAGACATGATTTTAATGTGATCTTGTCCATATGGATTTTACTTTTTGTTTCAGGAACTATTTTTCAAAACTTGATTTTTCAAGTATGTAAAAATGACAGATCATGACCAAGTTTCAAAGGAGGCCCTAGTACCACTCATGCAGATTTGCACCTGCACGCATTTACACGCAAACGATTTCATTTGCATGCACAAATTGAGTAATTAGGCAGCTAACTACAAGATCAGCAAATGTAAATGCTTATTAGCCCATCAACAAATTTGTGCTCATAAAAAATTTCCAATCATAGCTTATAGTCCAATTTCTTTACACCTTTTAAATATTGGCAATATTCTTCTCTGTTCCTTATATTTCCAAGAATTGGAGAATATTTTCCAAATAAACTTACTTTCTGAAGTGTTAATCCTTCATAAACTTTTCAGTTTCAAAGAAGGATTGAAAGATGCTCTATTATTAGCAAAAATGATAAATTTCCCACAAAATACAGTGTTCTATGTATGTGCATATAATGGTGTATGTACACACATATACACACATACATACACAAACATATACATACTACTTATTTATAGGTACATATTTTAAATTGAATTTTATTACTGAAATGGATCTTACTACTTGCTCATTTCTTTATTTTTTGGACTATAAAACTGAGAATCAGAATAAACAAATACCTCTAGTTAGTTGCACAGCTAGGGATTTGATTCTACATCTCCTGATTCATCCTATCATATTAGGGCATTCCCTTGGTGTCCTCTTAGGAAAGACAGAATATCCAAATAGGGCAGGAAGTTAAAATCAACATATGCAAAAATTCTCTGATATTATTCAAATGGACCTTTTCTTCTTATCTTTTAACAAGAGAACTTGAAAAATCTGACATAATTTGACAGTTGGAGCAGAGTCTGAAAGTTAGGGAAACTGGAATTCTCAGGCTTTATGAAAGTCTGGGCTTATAAAACTTCAAATAATGTGTTTCTAGCTTTTATGTTGCCATATAAGGACACTGAAAAAAACTACTATAATTCACTCACAGTGTAATTCATAAAATGAACAAGATTCTAGTAGCAATGAAATTGAAAAGGTATGATCACAGAATAAAGGACTATCTTATGAGTCAAATGAATTTAGTTCGTGTAAAACTAAGTAAATAAAGTTTCTTGAAACATTTTTCTCAGTCTGTTGCAGGCAATTTAGGAAGATCTTCCATAGGTTGAGCTGACCTCAGAACTTTCACCCATAGTTCCAGTGTGGGTACTAGTGTTTCTTCCAGAACACACACAAGTTCAGTATCAGATCACTGGATACTTAGGCAAGCACAGCATGGAGGGCAGAGACAGACAATGTTAAATAAAGAACCCATTTCTTAAAGGGCAGACAAGAAGATCTAGAAGATGTTACTTAGGATTTAAGAAACTATCTGACAAAATTTCAGGCCAAAGACCATTTAAATAATTGTGTCACTATCATATTTACAGCAATGACCAAAACAGAACTACTTGAACACTGTGGCACTTATAGATAATTCTACTTTTATCATTTCAAATGTTATTAGATATTTGTATTATTATAATACATATATATTTGATAACTATTCTATGTTTGAAGTGATAGCTGAACTTCTTTTCCTAATGAGAAATTACAGGATTCAATGTGCAGAGTTAAGTGACTATGTCTTGGGATGAAGTCAAGGCCATGAGAGTCCTCAGGTATCATAGATTTTAACCTGTGTACCTTTGTTTCTGCTGTGCTTTCTGCCTAAAATGACGTTTATGACCTTATCTTAACTTGTGAAAGATTCATTACTAGGCTTTCTACCCTCTCAGGTCTGATTGCTCTTCCATCCTTTTCTCATTGGTACTTTATACATAAAAACATTATTGTATCTACTGTTGGGTTTTATTTGTGCTGATATCCCTTTATACGCAGAACAGCCTCAAGGTCAAAAACTGAATCTTACTATTTTCTACACATTCTATCCCATCTCAGGTTGAATGTCACTTTCTTCAGAAAATCTTCCTGCATGAGCAGGTAAATGATGGTTCACTGTTGGGTGTCAGGTCAGCACTAGCACCATGCTTATTAAAACCTTTGTCAAACTATTTAACTGTGTCACCTCTTGCTGATCTCTCCCACTAGAGGAAAATATCCACCAGTGCAGGGCACACAGTGAAGCCCATGAAATATTCATGAGTAGCAAAGTGACTTATACATAGTCATTACTCAAGGAATTTTTTACATAGGATTTTTAAAAGAAGTTCAATATTTTATAGATTTCTCAGAATTTTGTGATTTCCTAACAGGTAGCTAAATATGGACAATTCAATTATCACCCCAAGTATAACACTGTGAATTGCAAAGTGCATCATCACCTTCCAAAACAATTTTCTCTATATCTATAGGGAGGGTGATTCTTCTTGAGTCTCCATAAGGGAAGAGTAGAAGACACTCCTGTGTCTCCAAAGCCTAGCAAGGAGCCCTGCAAATAATAGGCATTCAAAAGCAATGGTTGAATAAAGAAAAGTTTTAAAATTTGGGGGAATTACTCAAAGACTACAATTGTATTGGTAATGTTTGCATTTCTAGATAATACCCTAATGTTTGCAATTCCTTTGTTATAAATCTGAAATATTTCAGAATATAGTTATTTTTATTGTGTAGAAAAAATACATAACATAAAATTTACCATCTTAACTATTTTTTTAAAGATTTTATTTCTTTATTCATAAGAGACATAGAGAGAGAGAGAGAGAGAAAGAGAGAAAGAGGCAGAGACACAGGCAGAGGGAGAAGCAGGCTCCATGCAGGTAGCTTGATGCGGGACTCCATCCCGGGACCCCAGGATCACCCCGGGTATCAAGGCCCGGGCCGAAGGCACTAAACCACTGAGCCACCCAGGGATCCCCATTAACCATTTGTTTCATTAAAGGTGAAGATTTAGTTGATTTTATCCTAAACATATATTTTTTAAGATTTTATTTATTTATTCATGAGAGACAGAGACATAGGCAGAGGGAGAAGCAGGCTCCATGCAGGGAGTCTGATGTGGGACTCAATCCTGAGACTCCAGGATCCCACCCTGAGCCAAAGGCAGGCGCTTAACCACTGAGCACCCAGGAGTCCCTTCTCCTAAACATTTTTAAGTATATGATACGTTAGTGTTTCCTGTATAAATCTCACTGTGCAACAGATCTCTAGAACTTTTTCATCTCGTAAAACTGAGACTCTATACCCAGTAGACAATTGCCCTTTCCCTGTCTCCCAGCTCCTGGCAACTACAATTCTACTTCTGTTTCTAAGCAATTGACTACTCTCAGTAATGCATGTAAGTAGTATCATGCAGTATTCCTCCTTTTGTGACTGGCTTACCCCACTTAGTGTTGATATCCTCAAGGTTCATCCATGTTGTAGCATATTAAAGAATTTACTTCCTCTTTAATGCTGAATAATATTCATTCCATTGTGTGCATATACCACATTTTGTTTATTCATTCCTCCACTGATGGACATTCAGGTCAGCTTCTATCTTTTGGCTATTGTGAATAATGCTGCAATGAACATGAGAGTGTCAGAATATGGTTTTTAGAAGCCTTGGATCGTGTTTGGCCCGCATATTACTAAATTCTCAAAGCTTTTCTCGATTTCTCTTCTAACCCTGCCTTCCTCTCTAATTGACATTTCTTTCAATCTTGTTCAGGCACTTTCTGCTCCACACCTCAAGTACCAGAACAGTGCCTTAATTTTTCTTCCATTCTTCAATCTCTTTCTACTTAGTTATTTTATACAGTACCATTCATCCATTAACTTTCCTAAAACTGCCACATTAATCACATTAATTCCATGTGAAAAATCGTTAGTGAATTTTAGCTGTCTATACTAAGTGGGGCCTAAGGGAAATGTCCTCTTTCCCTTCCAGCTTTATCAACTCTTGCCCCACATCTAGGTTTTGCCAATTGCCAGGCTTCCACCAGTGACAACAGAAAGGTGGCAGAGGGAAGACCCTAGAGAAAGGAGCAGATGGATTATGCCCTCAAGGAGGATGTCATAGAACTGTAGCCAAGATTCAGGGTCCCCAGAACAAAGCCAGTGGGACACATTTGGGGTCAAAGTTAAGCCCAACAAGAAAAGGAGACAGAGGAGTCACATGCATGCAGACACATATACAGACACAGACACACTGCAGCTACACCGCAGACTCACTGAAACACAGGCACAAACTCCAATGTACACGTGATACACACACGATGACGAAGCTGACAGCCACTGGACTGGGAGTTAAGAGTGAAGCCACATCCACCTTAGTCAACGGCCAGTCCTCCCAGAACAAAACTGGAGCAGTTCACACAGCAGTCAAGAGCAAGGAGTTCAGATAACCCAGAGAGGGGAACAATGGGTGGCCAGGTGAAATGTTGCTCCTGCCCTTTTGTCCATCTGGTTTTACTTGTTTTTAAGTGGTGTTTAAAATTCAAATTGTATTATATTTGCGTGTGGACAATTTTGTAAAGATGAATAGGAAAATAAGCAATGTACATGTATATAGACACATATGCAGATATATAGATATAGATATATAACATTCTTATGTTATTAAAAATTTATCCTATGCATCAACTTTAATGCTGCATAGTATTCCACAGGTGTATTTAAGCAGCCCTCTTCATTTACATTTATGAGAATATCTTTTGCAGAATCTGGCCATTTTCCAAAGGTAGATTCCGAGAAATAGGCCTGTGTGTTAATGGCTATGAACAACTTTAATATTGCTGATATATATTGTTGAACTTCCCCTGGGAAGTCCATACAGCGTATAAGAGTTCTGCCTTACAACTTTTCCCAACACTGAGTATTTTAAAGTATTTTAAACCACTGCTATATAAACCAGCCTGACCTTCATTCACAAATAATGTCAGGCAAAAAAAGAATCAGCAGATATTTGAGAGAATATATTTGCACAAATGAAAAGAACCAAGATGAATAAGCAGAACAACCAGCTCCAGTGAAAACATATAATTCAGGGGATAGAAAGGAACTTGAAAATTTCTTTTCTATATCCTCAGAGAAATACGAGAAGATATTGAAACCATAAAACAAACTACAGTGTAGGCTGCTATGAAAAGGAGGAATCACAGAAAAAGGTATTTCTTGATAATTAAAAAATATGATTTCCAAAATGAAAAAAAAAAATCAATGGAAGTGCTGGTAGATGCCCTTGCAGAAACCTCCCAAAATACAGAGCAAAAGAAAAAAGGTAGAAAATCTGAGCAACTAGTTGTCTGGACTGGCCTGTCTTTATACAGAAAATAAAATGTCGCTTTGAAAAACAAGTGTCAGAGAGAACTAACAAGCAGGTGGGAGAAAGTACAAGGATCAGGAACACCCACATTTTAAATAAGTGAGTCAGAGTTTGGTAAATCAAGATAGAGAGGTTTACATGAATTGCTTAAGTTAAAAAGGGAACCACCAGAGGAATCAAAACTACTGCTATCCATTAGAACTTAAGATGAGCAAAGATGGGGGTAGTGGATTTCATATCAGTGAGACAAGAGATGCTGCTAATTTTTTAATAAAAAATTAAAGATGTCTGCATATTATTCAGCATCATATAGGTAGTTGCTGGAATTGCTACAAAAAGCTAAAATGATTAATTTTCATTTGAAATTATTACTTGATAATATGTACTTTTCCATGATCTAGTCTTCTGTGTTGTTGGAATTTTTTCACTAGGTGCTTACAGTTATTTATGAAAATAAAAATTACATTTCACCAAGACAAGATGATTCACCAAGCTTTTTCAGACATGCAAACATACATTTATACTGTGCAGAAGCAATGTACTGGGTGTAGGTTAGGAGGCACATTTGGCAAGGATGTTGGAGGCTAGCCTTGGAAATCTTTGCCCTCTAATTACTTGCAAAAGACCCTTTGGGGAGCTTGGGAAGCCAAGGTTCTGAGTATGATGATATTCCATGGTATATTCCATAGCTCTGAAGATGTAGGACTTGCAGTTAGCAAACACATGTTTGGAGAAGGGGAGAGTTCAAAATTGCACATATGGCATGTAAACTTCAGAAGAGTATAATCTTGCTCCTCGACCAAAGCTCCCTTCTTTGATTTGACCATCTTATTAAGAAATATGCATAAATTTAAAAAAATCTGCTATTTGCTAAAAATAAAGAAGTATAGGATCTATCCTGATAGAAGAGAAAAATGTAAGTGGAGTTATCTGTAATAGTAATAGTCCTCTGCTATTTTGAACAAGTATTTGGAGGCAACTAGTGAGTTTTTCCTAGAAACTACTATTAGTGAAAGGAAAGTGTTCTCTCTCATCTCAGAATTTCTAATGTCTTACCTCCTTCACTGCAGCTGCAAAAAAATACATACTCTTTTAAATGAGGCATCCATTCTAAGTTTATTCTTATGTGAGATAAAAAATAATAAACTAGATATATAGAATTATTTTACTTTATTTTTTAAAAAATATTTTATTTATTTATTCATCACACACACACACACACACACACACACAGAGGCAGAGACACAGGCAGAGGGAGAAGCAGGCTCCATGCAGGGAGCCTGACGTTGGACTTGATCCTGGGACTCTGGATCAGGCCCTGGGCTGAAGGCGGGTTAAAGCGCTGAGACACCCAGGCTGCCCAATAGAATTATTTTAAAGAAACAGTGTCACACATAAGGAATTCAAGAAGTAACACATTCTAATGAACTTGAATCTTTACTAAACCATTCTTCTTTGGTTTAAAGCTGGAGAAGGCTCAATTAGGGAGTGCCATTTTAAAGGAATGGCAAGAAGCTTTGTGTAACTCTACTCCTTTGTCAACTGGTTGACTAGATGTGTTGGCCTTAAATCTTAACTTGGTAGCTGGTGACAGCTAATTTGTTACATAATCTGGAAGATTCTAAATATCTTGGTTTAGGTACAGGGAGAGGCTAGCTTTTAAAGTGATTTCTCAGACGTTAGTTGTTTTGCTTCTTTAATAGGCATCTGAAATGCAGTGGTGCCTGCAGGCAGGCGCTATAAAGATCAAATTTTCAGAAAAAAATATTACTTAAATACGGATTATCCAAGAAAAATGAAATTTGGAATATGAGTATTTCTATTAAAATTGACACTCCGTGTGTCAAAGTGGGTGAGTTGCTTTTGTTGCCTCACCATCCACTCCCAGGTCTTTCTCCAAGATCTTGAACAGTAAACTACACCTTTACCACTGTTGTATTCCAGGGACAATTTGCCTCACCATGAATGCATTGCACTGTAGGTGTTCACCATGATTGAAGAGAATGTCAGCAAACTACTTCCCATCAGTGGACTCGAAAAATAAAAATAAAAACAAAACTTCAGAATCCATGGGCTCTGTGGCTTCTTCTAGTCATGATGAATACTTTTAAAGAATACTGGCCAAAAATGTGTGATAAAAGAATCAGATGTGATTAGAGGTGCCATCAAGATGGCAGCAGGAGTACTTCAGTGTCCATTTCTTGGAAATGATTTGAACCACAAACTTGGATGGGAATGGTGAGCACAGGCTTCTTATCAATTTCATATCTGGAATCAAAGGCAGATCAGCAGCATTCCATCCTTCAGGGAGGAGATGAGTTTTTAAGAGCCATTCTACTGAAGAACAGAGGGTTTTATTTACAAATTCTGAGGAAATTGACTTGAATCCTCAAGAAATATTATGGGCTAATTTTAGGAGAACAGCATTCTCCTTTCAATAATTTTCCCCTCCACCACCATCACTAGAAATAACTTGCATAGAGAGCTTAGGTTCACACTCCAAGAGTTTCTAATTTGCAAGTAAGACGGGAAAAAAAATGTGTATATTTGATCCTTTTCTTTTCAGCCATATCAGGAGAAGGAAGGTTTAAGAATATAGGCTCCAGAGTCAGAGCCACTCAATTTAAATCCTGGTTCCTTGGCATACTAGCTGTGTGGCCTTGAACATGTAATAACATCTTTTTTCCTTAGTTTCCTCTTCTTCAAAGTGAGGACGACACTAGCACCTACAGTATAGGGCAACTGGGAGCCAAACTATGTCAGACCTGAGAAATACTTGGGTATGTTCCGGATTCTCACTGTTAATATTTAACTATTTCAAACCTCCCTTTTGCATCTGTAAAAAAAAAAACGTAATTATTTTGCTTATCTTATTATGTTTCTGTGAACATAACTTTGCTGTGACTCTTCGTCCATAATAAGACCTCGATAAATATTAGCTATTACTATGACTTTTCAATAAAACAGCGATTACACCACTAAATGTGGCCTCTTCACAATGAACTTCAGAAACACTGCCATCTAGCGACACATCGACACGTCCAACGTCCTCTGTTTCAGAAGCTATGGCTCTACGCCTTTTGTTATTTCCAGCTCATTGATGAAATAGGCTCTGCTCCATCCTTTAAAGGTGTGACTGGCCTCTACTGCCTGCCCCAGACATCAGGGAGCTACGTACAAAGGAAAGGAAAACGCATTGGCCACACTAGCCCTGGGTGTACTTAGATTCTAACAATCCATTTGCTTCTCTCCTGTGTTGACTCAAGCATGGACACAGTGTTTCCTTAAGCAAACTCAACCTGAATAATACCGAAAAATCAATAAAACAACACATCACGAAGAATTAGGTATGGCGTCAGTCCACAATGCCATGGTACAGTTTGGTACACTTTGGAATTGTGGATGGTTACAAAGGCTATGGAAGAGCCCCGGCAATGAGGCAGCATGGCACGTATGGCCAGAGGCTAGCTGAACTAAGGATGATCTCGGCTAAGCAGGAGTGCAGTAGGGTGCTGCAGAGACCACGGGCTTCCGGTGGCGTTTGTGTGTTGGTGGACCAGAACAGAAATTGCCCAAAAACAAACTGAGCAGGTTGAACCTCATCTGAAGAGCAAACACAGAAATGTGATAACTAATGGTGACCTTTGTGTCATATGCTTGAATGTCACCCATTCTATTTTTGCAGTCTTGCTGCTTTCTTGCAGGCAAACACATTTGGGTGAAAAACTGCTCAGGCTCTAAATGTTGAGGAAAAGCTCTCAACTTAATCGTGACTTTTCAGAATCTTTTGTTTCAATTACCCAAATAATAAAAGCAAAAATTCTGAGAGTAGAGATAAAGAAGGATGTTAGGGCCCAATTGCCAAGAATTCTATTTCTGCTTTCTGTTTGACCTTTGGGTTCAGGACCCTGGTCTCTAAATCCTGGTGCCATCCTCACTTCTTTGGGAAGTCTCAGCTGGCGTCAGTGAGGTCAAATTTTCCAGCAACGTTCTCACTGAACCAAGTACTCACTTTCTGCATACTCTCAACATTACATTACATATATGTGCGTGATTGTTTGATTAACAGGTCTTTTTTCCCATTTGACTGTAAGCTTCATGAGAGAGGGAGCCTGATCTGCTTTTGCCTAAGATCATATGCCCACATTTAGTGCAGGCCTGGAACAACACAGATGCTAAATAAATGATGAAGAGGAGAGATCATTCATTGCTGGCTGAGCCAAAGCTGTCACTGAACAAAAATGGATATGCATGTGGTAAAAAGCCTTTAGACCTATTCACTGTCCATCCTGCTAGTTAAAAATGACCGTCACTGGGAGATCAAGGTGCTCATAAAGAAAAACTGTACTACCACAGCAGAAAAGGAACAAATTCATTTTGTCAGAAATAGGAAAGTAATACCTCACTCTTCTCTCTAAAACCAGGACTCAGCTCAAGGTTTATATTAGGGGCCAATGACTTAATTCTTTTCCAAGAGCAACCTTTGAATTGGGCTTAAATTATTAAAATTCAATTTTATATTGTAGTATGAAATAAGTTGATGTAACAATTAAAAAGTGCTTTATAGGTCTGATACCAAAATAAAGGTTCATGTAGAACACTGCTTTCAGGTCAGCAACCAAACCTGCATGTGTTGATAGAGGAAAAAGGGGAAATGAGGCACATACACACACACAAAAAAAGAAACCCAGAAAAAAAACATGGAAAAATCTCAAACAATAAACCTCAAGTCAACAAATATATGTATCAAGATTAAATACTACAGAATTGGGATTCACGGCCTTATCCTTTCAACTGACAACAGTAGCACTGGGACTATGTTATTCTTTTTGATGTTGGCAAAACTTCACTGTATACTTTTAATAAGATAACACATGGGGGCTGAGGAATAAAATAAATGGTCTTTTTTTTTCAAGGAGACTACATTCTACTTCCATGAGGAATATGTTACATTTGTTATTGTAAATAAGAAAACTGACTTCTCTTACCATCTAAAAATAATATTTTATTTTGGGAATATTCTTGGTTGACAGAAATAATTTAATCTGCTTTCACAGGTGAGTCAAGACAGTCTTAGAGAAAAAAAAACTATCTATCATCTATCTATCTATCTATCTATCTATCTATCTATCTATCTATCTATCTATTTTTTAACATTCGGTGTTAAATGAGTAGTGTACCACACTGTGCTTTTGGGGCATTTTAGGGTTATGGAATACAAAGTACTCTACTGCCTTTAGCCTAATGAAATACTTTTAATGGGGTCAAATAGAATTGGGGGGGGCAATTAAACATCTGACAGAAACAGTTTTATAGGTTTTGTTTGATTTAAGGAGTACAATGATAGTCTGGGAGTCATCATCTGATGGTTAGAAATTAGCTTCAAACTCTCTGGAAGCCATATCTAATGAGTAATGTCCAAAATAGTTCCAAATATGGGGATTCCTGGGAGGCTCAGCAGTTTAATGCCTGCTTTTGGCCCAGGGCATGATCCTGGGGTCCTGGGATCGAGCCCCGTGTGGGGATCCTGGCATGGAGCCTGCTTCTCCCTCTGCCTGTGTCTCTGTCTCTGTCTCTCTCTCTCTCTCTATCATGAATAAATAAATTTTAAAAAATCTTAAAAAAAAGTTCCAAATAGGCTCCAAAAAACACCAGTTATCTAGCCGTAGGAATTTTATAACTGGAATCTATTTTGATAATCGAGGTAACCAAAGTATTCAAGGATCTTATACTATACTGAGCCCCATTACTTGTTGGTTTCTGAAAGATTAGATCCATGTAGTCACTTACACTCTTTGTCGGCATGTTCTCCTATGAAAAAATACAGAAATGAGAGTGCAAAAATCACAACGTATTGACCAGGTGCTAGCATTCTGGGCGTTTCATACATCTTGCATCTGAATTCTAAGATTATTGTGCCATCTGACTGATAGACATGTTTTTTTTCTGTTTTATTTTTACTTTTTACTAGGTTTTTAAATCTTTCTGGTGTGATTTTTTAGGCAAAGCTAGGATCTCGGACTCTTTTAAAAAGTGTCTGCTAAGGGACGCCTTGGTGGCTCAGCGATTGAGCATCCTTTGGCTCAGGGCATGATCCTGGGGTCCTGGGATCGAGTCCCACGTCGGGCTTCCTGCATGGAGCCTGCTTCTCCCTCTGCCTGTGTCTCTGTCTCTCTGTCTTTCTGTCTCTCTCTCTCTCTCTCTGTCTTTCTCATGAATAAATAAATAAAATCTTTAAAAAAAAGTGTCTTCTAAACTGCATGCGTGTCTAATGTGCCGTTTGAGATTAATGGTACTAGTGACATAACTGACTCACCCTACAGATGAAATGAAATCATCTCAATGTTATGACCTCAGCTCATTCAAATCTGGCATGTTCTGGGTAATTCAGGTATTGTCGTATATGTATTATATTATTGCTCATCAGTCACTGGTGTTGTCTTAGAGAAATAAAAGGAAATGTGCTAAGATGCCAAGCTGATGAAGTTGATCTAAGTAGAAGTCTTATAAATTTAATAGCAGACAGATTCTGACTAAAAGAAGTGAAGGGAGAAGATAGAATTAGTATCAAAGACATAAAATTATAACTATTCTCTCACCCTACATTGGTGATACTAATTAAATTTGAGTTCTTGCTAATTCCCTAAAGGACAAAGCTTTCTCTGGGTTAAAATATACATTGATATATTCTACTCTAAGACTATATACTCTAAATTTGTACAAGACTAAATGTATCATATATACACAAAGGAAGCGGTTCCTCTTCCTCCCAAAATAGTATGATACACTTATAAATACGTCACAAAGGAATTTATTTATTACTATAATTGCTAAATTATCAAGGTTTGGAATTATTTACTTAAAAGAACACTTGCTTCTATTAGCAACCAGAATACAATAATACATTAGAAAAATAATTTGCCACAATCAAACACACACACACACACACACACACACACACACACACAAAAGTGAGGGAGGACAGAGCCTCAGATATGTGTAATTAAAATTTCAGATACAGAGGAGAAAAAGAAAAACTAGCTAAAAATTAAGGGGGCTTCTGATAACTCCAAGTCTTGAGTATATGCAAGATTGTTCCTATTATACTATCCATCTCTTTTATTGATATGCATTGACTGTCCTTTCTTGAGTAAAACAGAAAGGAGTAAAATTGTAGCCATTATACTGGGAATGTCTTCAGCACAGGCTTAATAGACTGTGGAGGTAAGTTTTTGCTTACCTCTATCATAGTATTTGATCATTCTAAGATTGTAGCTGCTTTCTGAACTTGTCTGTTTCTCATCAAGCTCTTGAGGATAGCAGCAGTATCATAGCAAATAGAATGAATTAAAAAATATTTATTCAATTAATAACTGGTTTATACAAAATAAAATAGGAGTCAATTGACTTTAAAAATTCCTTGATAGTACACATATCATATGTACTTAAAATTATCTCACAGAAATTTGATTTGAGGAGTGTTCCTATTGCATTGCACTCTTTCTTTTTTTAAGCCAAGTACATTTGTACTTGGAATTCCAAAATCTTTATTAATATTAATTCAATATAATTCAGTGAGCTTTATTGAGTTCTGACTATGTGCTATGTGCTAAGAAAGCATGAATTAAACTCAACTTCTACCCTCAAATGTTAGAAGCACAAAGAAATAATTACAGTATAAGAATAATAATGCATGGGTAAAATACACACTTAGAATGGAAAAGGAAGGATTAAATCTGATCAAACAAGTCCAAAAGACTTCCTGACAGAGGTGACATCTTAGCTGTGGTTTCAGGGGTGAGTAACAGATGATTAATGAATAGTTGGGAAGGAGGAGGAGGGAATCATCCTGGGCAGAGCAATATGTGCACAGAGAAATGGAACAGCATGGATGGAGACAAATGGGCAAAGGGGATGTGCTGTAGAATGTGGCTATAGAGGCAGGCAAAGTGCAAATTTTGTAGAGTCTTGTATGATTTTCTAAGGAACTAGCACTCAATTTTATAACTAAGAGTCTAACATGAAGTAGATACGCTAATGTTTGTGTTTCAGGAAAACCATATTTGTGACAGGAGGGAGATCAGAGAAGGAGAAGATAATAAGACAGGAAGTTAAAAAATACTGGACAATGTACTTCAGCTTCTCTAATAGAATCACTTGAGGCAACGTTTAAAACTCCAAAGCCCAGACCCATAGAATTAGAATCTCTGGAAGTAGAAGCCCATGTGAATGTGATTCCAAAGTGCAGTCAAGGTTGAGAGCCACTGGTTTAGACAAAAACCCTTCCTTCAAGTTATTTGTGGAGAAAACGAGAGTTTAAGTAAAGAATCAAAAGTCACAGAAAATGGGAAATAGAATGGGAAATAGAATCCAACAGTCCTGACTTCCAGTCCAGGGGCCTGACCACCAGACACCAAGGAACATCAGCACATCATGGACCACCACTGACAAGTCAGCTCCATGGCATTCATTCATTTATATCTCTACATGCTCAAAGCTAGCAGAAGCTGACTACAGTAAGAAATAAAGGCATTTTTGCTTACCTGATATGATGACACTTAAGATGATGAAGAAGTAATTAGGAAGACCTAATAATTCCAAATGCAAAGCCAGAGAACATATACTTCAGAATATAGTTAATGGTAGAGGCCCTTACTGAAAGTCATAGGACTTCAGAGAAGTGAGAGTTAACTCTGGAAAAGATCACTCAAGGAGGAGACAAAACTCATCAAAATGTAAACTTCAAATTATGAGTATTTTAAAAGGCAATGAATGGCATTTCGTGAATGTTCAGGTAACAATCCAATTAATTCTGACAGGTATGCACATAAGTCATTGAGTATTGCTTTACTAGGCAAGATTTAGTACGTTCAGGAGCAGTTTACAGCCTTTGCACAATTTTTAATTATAAATCAAAATGAGATGCAGTCATTTTGTTCATGGAAAGATTAGGTCAATTGGAGAAAAAAATACAATTAACATTGAAGCAAAGTGAATTATTAAGCTCATGTGGCTTTGAAGAATAGTCTTTCAAATTGTTTCTACAGACAGAGAGTAGATAATCTATTTTTAACTGGCATAGTGATAACATTCACTGTTTCTATATGTAAATATCATCAAATACAAATTTAGTGAATACTCAAGAGTTATTTTGAAAATAACAAAAGGCCAATTTTCCATAATATCACAATCATTAGTTTTCCCATAATCATCATCCCTTCATCCCTCCTTCCTTTGCACATCTGTAGAATTGTGGGATTTCATCTCTTCTTTGACATTGTCCACATTTAGGCTTGAACTTTGGATATCCAGGCACACTCTACTGTACCTTCCCAAAAATACCCACCGTGGTTGGGAGCTGGCATGGTGAATGACTAAGAGCATGGATTCTGGCTCAGACTACCTGGGTTAAATTCTGGCTCCATCATTTACCAGCAGAGTCATCATAAGACAAATGAGTAAAAACATAAAATAATAAGTTGCTCAGCCCCTGTGTTTCAGTTTCTTCATCCCTAAAATTAGAATAATGAGAGTATCTACCTTCAAAGATTGTAGTGATGATATTTCAGTTCACTATAGTAGTTATAGCAGTGCCCTGAACACCGGATAAATTCAATAAACATTGGTTATGATGCTATTGTGATTTATAATAAGAAATATGTATTTGCTGTTTGTTCTGGTTCCTGGCACAGAGTTCCTAAGACACTTGGAATTTCCTGTGGATATAGTTATGGTGTTGTTTGTTAGGTTAATGAGATGATTTTTGGAAAGCAGTTAAGGACAGGGGCTGGTTTCCAGTGGAAACAACCATGTGATTATAGGGTTGGAATGTTCAGTCCCACTCATGACTTTTGGGAATGAGAAGGAGCTGGAGATTGAGTTCAAAACACCAATGGCCAAAAATCTCATCAATCCTGTCCATGTAAAGAATCCTCCATAAAACCCCAAAGAGATCAGGGTCCAGGGAATTTCTGGGCTTGTGAACACATGGAGGTGTTGGAAAGTGTCATGTTGGGGAGTGCGCAGAAGCTCTGTACCCTTTTCCCATACCTTCCCCTATGCATTTTTTCCAGCTGCCTGGCTCTTAGTTATATCCTTTTATAATAAACCTGTAATATGGCAAGTAAAATTATTCTCTGAATTCTTTGAGTTGCTGTAAGAAAATTAATCAAGCCCAAGGAGGGGGTCGTGAGAACCTCTAATCTATAGCTGGACTTGGGATTGGCATCTGAAGAGGGTGGTGTGGGACAGGTTTATAGGACTTAACCATTAACCTTTGGCATCTGATACTGACTATAGTCATTACAAAGAACACACTGGAATTGGGGGGCAGAATCATGGTTATTACTGTGTCTTGTATTAGGAGATGTTGAATAGATACTAGATGGAAAGGTTGATGGATGGGCAAGTGACATAGAAATAAAACATCTGATAAAAGAATAACAATGTCCACTACAACCAGCAGGATTTGGTCTTTTTCCTGATATACTTCAAACCTGCAGTAAATTGCCAGGCAAGTTCTATAATGTCTCTTTGATCTTTATATATATAATGATGTCAGTACATTCTTCCTCTCTTCAAAGTGACACAGAGTCTAATGCTGTAATATTTTTCACTGTAACATTTGCAAATCATGTCTGATAAGTATAAAATATTATTTTAAAATATCTTAGTTTTATCCATTGTTTTCCAGAAGGAGTTGGAGGAACTACTTATAAGGAATCCTTGAAAAGCTTAGTATTATGGTCTTTTTTCAAGTTAGCATATTTGGAGCATTATATGTGCTAGTTCTCTAAAAATATAATGAGAGATCTCTTACTTGGGCTTGGCATTTGCTAAAACACACATAAGCCCCCTCTCTAGGGTCTGTGATAAATAGGACATGACTATGCCAGTGCCTTTTTAAAGAAAAAAACATTGTCCTGCCACATATTGAAAAACTCCATATATAACAAGCATAAGTTTCCTCACCTATGTAAAAACATCAAATTGATACCTATTTGAATTAAAAGTGATCCCTTCTGTGAGATCAATGTCTTTAAGATAGACCCAAGTGTTGTAGACAATGCTTAGTGCACAACCCAGGGGAATGAAAGAGTATGTCAACCACTGATGTATTAGTTTCTGCAAAAGTTGCACCTAGGGGATACATCACAGGGGCTGAGTCACTGAGAACTTCCCAGGCTGCATACAATCAATGCAGGCAGACTTGAATTTACAACTTGCAAAAGAAGAGAAATAAAAACCGCCAGGAGAAAACCTACCATTCCACTTGGGTGGTTTGATCAATTGTGATTTGTGGAACGTGCCCATTTCAAAGCCCATGTATTTGAGTATATGAGTTTATGGAGTTTATGCTTTTAGACACATGTTCTGCTGAGGAAGCAAAATTAGTTCTGCATTGGGCCTCCAGGAGGCAGTTGTATACAGGGAAAGTGTATTTTATGGCAAGTGACTTTTCCTCCATCAGAAGATTGCTCTCACTCTAGGCCTTGATCTATACCCCAAATATTTGAAAAGCAGAGATAAATTATTCCAAATGACAGTTTCCATATAATTTCACTGCAAAGACTACTAAAGCTACAAGAAGCCTTAGAGATCGTCTAGTGACAACTTCGTAGCCTTACAAGTGAGGAAACAGAGACTCAGAAAATCTATGAGCCTTGGCTGCCAGGCACTGCTAAAGTCAGAACTAGATTCCAAGGCCTCAGATGCAGAGTGTCTTCTGGAGTTAGGCTGGATTATGCTTTAAATTACTGTACATGCCAGAGAAACTAGTTTATTACCTGAAAACAACTCAGGACAATAAGAAGACCATAACTCAACAAAGCAGTGATGTGTGAAGCATTGATACTCATAGTAAATATACAGGCAAAATATATAGGCAAAAGTCTAACAGGGCAGGCTGTTCATAGATATGCAGAGAAAAATATGATTAAGTGCTTTGACAAAAAATGTTCATTCTCCACTAGGTAACAGCACTCTAGAGTAAACAGGGTGATCAGTAAAAAAAAAGCTATTTCCAAAGATTTCAAACTCATTTAGCCTCGTCTAAAATATTTACAACCTATTTCAAAATCTCATTTTTTTATCACTGACTTCCTTATAATTCAATCAGATGTACATGCTCAGTCAAGTACAAGTATTTCTTTCATGCCTACTATGAACCTTTTAATGCTATTCTCAGTGATAAGCAAAAGAATACCGTAAGGATGCCTGAATTTGCAAAGCAAAATAAGCTAAAGAAAAAAAAGAAATACTTTATAATACCTACCTAACAGTAGATTTATGTGTCCAGTACAAGAAGTTTATTAACAGAGAGCAGTGACTTTTTCTGGTCTCTCAATATCCATAACTAGATATATATATATAGACACAGATATAGCTATAGATATACATCTGGTGCATGTGTAACATCTCCCTTGACCCTGGCTTTGTTCCCGGAGCACAAAGTATCCAAGGTACTGGAGAGTAAATTTTTGACTTAGAAATCTTAGTCCAGTAAGGCTATTTAGAAGTTAGAAAAACTTGTGGACAGGACAATCTCCCAACAAATAGTGAATGAAAATGTATAATTTAATGGTATTGCTGTTTAACAGACTACAAATTTAAACTTTTGAGTCAGATCAATTTTGAGTCAGACCAATTGACCTTCCAGCAGCAAGGTCCAATTTTTCCAAATTATTTGCCTTTTGATGCATTGAGTTTATAGGAAACTAGGAAACCAGGTTATTCTGCAGGGTGGTGTATCTCAGAATTGAAACAGTGCTCTTTGAGCAAGTAGAGAAGGCAGTGCCTATCTGGGCAGACTTCAGAGACCTAAATGTTTGTCTGGACCAACCTTAGTGTCTGGAAGCCTACCAATAATGAAGTATTCATATAGGTAGGTCCTCTTATAACAAATTTTTAAAAAATGTGTTTTTCCTTTTTTGCATAGGTAATGTATATTCATTTTAGGGTAGACATAAGGTAATGCAAGATAGTGATAAATAAAAAGCAGAAAAAAATCTCATATTCTTATCGCTCACAAATAAGTACACTATGCATATACATAGTCCCCAAACTGTGTGTGTGTGTGTGTGTGTGTGTGTGTATAACTTTTTCCTAAAAGGAAACTTGGGACACTTTATGCTTTATAATTTGCTTTTATTATTTCTCTCCATATACAGAAATCTTCTCCCTTTACAACATTTTTTTTATTTATTTATTTATTTATTTATTTATTTATTTATTTATTTATTTTTAAAGATTTTATTTATTTACTCATGAGAGACACACAGAGAGAGGCAGAGACACAGGCAGAGGGAGAAGCAGGCTTCCTCCGGGGAGCCTGACGTGGGATTCGATCCTCGGTCTCCAGGATCACACCCTGGGACAAAAGCAGGCGCCAAACTGCTGAGCCATAGGTCAAATTCATAGGTTTTTGGGATGATGTGAAAGTTATCTAGGCAAGTGGTGGGGCCAGGTGACTTGGGGACCCTACTCCTCTGCCATCTTGCCCCGCCACCCCCCCCCCCCCCACCATATGCTATTATTTTATAAATCCCTTAACGCTGGACAATTTGTTGAGTTTCCGTTTTCTAATAAGAAGAGCAGTGCTGCCTTGAATTTCTTTGTAGGTAAGTCTTAGAACTGTGGGACCCAGGACGTTGAACCGAAGTCCCAGGCCTGGCGGAGCAGCAGGACCGGCTCCCTTCGGTGCGGCCCCGCCCCCCCGCGACCCCACAGGCCCTGCTTACTGCCCACGGCGCTGCCCACCCTGTCGAGCCGCCGGGCACCCCTCCCGGCCCCGGCCCCGGCCCCGGCCCCGGCCCGCAGCCACGCAGCCCCGCCTTGTGCCCCGAAGCCGCGCGGATCCGGGGCTGCTGCGGGGTAAGGGGCCACGCGGGGCCCCTGCGTGCGGGCCCACGGGACCGGGCAACTTTCCGCCCATGGACAGTCCCGCGGGCCCCGGGCCCCGTAGAGCTGCGGCGCCTCTTAGCCTCGGGGGCCAGGTCCCTGCTCCCTGCGTCGGGCGCTCCTGGACCCAGGCCCGTGTGTTTGCATCCGGGCGGCTCCTCGGGGGTTTCTCGGATTCGCGATCTGGGGCACGACAAGAACAAATCAATGGTTTATCCTATTGCTTAGGCCAAGTTTTAGAGTCCCTAGTTTGAGAATATGCTCATTGTTATGCATATGGTGACCCCCTCCTCTCTTGGGGGGGGCCGAAGCCTAGCCATAGGAGGGATGGACCTTCATGGGAATGGGACCCCTCCAGGATGGCGTGTGGAGAGTAGGGGCTGGGGGGCCCTGGGCACCAGCGGACCTGGCCTGACCCCCCCACCTGCCTCTGCCTCCCTGCGCGGGCCGGTGACCCTGGCGACCATCGCTACCTCCTGCCACGCTGCCGGGGGCTCCCCCTGAGCGAGGAGGGCCGCGGGGCCCCAGGGCTGCTCGCTGCTGACCCCCTGGAGGGCTCCGGGTCCTCGGCAGCGGCGCGCCGCCTGTTCCCAGTGAGCCCTCAGGTCAGCTCCGAGGGGGCGGCCTGGCGGTCCCCCTGGGGCAGGTGTGTCGCGTCCCGCCGCGCAGGGGCCGACTCGTTGGCGGGCCCCGGTGCGCTCGGGCGGGTGAGCCACCCCCACCCAGGGCCGGCACCGAGCGCCTGGCCGCCCAGGGCTGTCGTTTTCGCCCTGTGCGTGTGCTTTGGTTCTCTTGCCTTTTTTGTTTTTAATTCTCTTGCTTGAAAAAAAAATGCTAATTTTAAAGCTTTCAATATTATTTCCAAACTGCTTTGTGGAGAGGCAGTACTAAGTATAATTCCTCCAATACTGCCAATGCTGGTTATCCCAGTGTTGGTTAGTATTTGGCAATTTGACAGCAAGAATTCAGCACAGGACATTGTGGTATTATAGGGTCTCTTATTACATGAAGCCTTTAGTGAGAGCTTATTTCTGGGAAAGAGCATCCACTGTGTAACAACATGGTGCCCCATGTTGGAAGACGAAGGCAGTAGAGCAGTGGGCCCTGCCCTTAAGAACCTTAAGTCCAAAGAAGACAGCTGAAAAGTGTGAAGCCTCCAAAAGATGAAGAAGTGGGGGTTTAAGGAGAAGCTGTGTTCAGGAGAGTGGGGTTGGTGCAAAAATGTGTGATGAGCAAGTCTGAGGAGATCAGCCACAAGATTGAGTTTATTCAAATGAATGCCTTAGGGTGGAAGGCTCATTCCCCCTTGGCTCTGTGGGGGGAGCCGGGGGGGAGCCGGGAGGAGCCGAGCAGGCTGGTTACATTTATAACAAATGGTTGTGTCCCCACAAAGGAACAATGAAGCAGTAATTTTTCTTTTCTAATGGTCCATTACCACTGTCCTTTGTGTGAAACGGTAACAGTGGGCTCTCTCCCATCTACACCTTTGAAATGGAGGCTTGAAATCTCTTGGAAGCTGCTGACTTGTGGTTATGCAAGAGTACCTCATGTTGGGTCACCGTGTTCCCTGCAGTGTGTGGCTCATCTTAATTCTTTACACTTGTGCTTACGCCTTTTTCTTTTTCTTTTACAAGTTTAAAGGTGTAGCACATATCATCAATCCTGTGTCACTTAACTGAACTACACATGTTTATACAGCTGCTGGGCTCCCCAGATACCCTCTTGGGAAGTAGACAAAAGTTTTGAATGTAACTTTTTATACCTTAGAAAATAGTACAGTCTGAATTTAAAGAAAAAAATTAAAGTTTTTAATTCAACAGCCTTGCCAAGAGGGACAGTGGCTATGCACACATTGGCCCAATAAAAGATCTATGTCTCAGGCATGTTATTGGAAGCAATAGCCAGCATTTGGAATATAGGAGGCATTTATTTGTTCTTTCAAGAACACTGGAGTTTTGCATGATTGTGATACTTTTTCCTCATTGTTTGTTTTAATTTATGAATAGCAAAAGCTGGAAATAATCCATTTTTAGTAGAACTTTCCAACTGGAAATTGTAGCATCTCCCCTGCCCCGGGAGACTTCGCTGTTCTATGCAGCTGTGCTGATCCCTACCCAGCTCCTGCCTCGAGTCTTCCTGATGATGTTTCAGGCTTTCCCCACTTCCCCTGCCTCTTGTTGAACAACTCAGTTACCTCAGTTTACACTGTGTCTATTGCCTCACTCAATAATCCTTTGAGATAGATACAGATAAGGAAGCTGTATCAGCGAGAATGTGACTTGTTGGAGATCTCCATCTTTTCTGAGAGGCCACAGGTCATTCTGCACTACTCTAGAGATCAGTCAACAATAAGTTATATGGTGACTCTCAGCAGTAAACTCTGCTGCAGGATAGAAAATTCTACCTTGGTGTTTGGATGGGAGTGAGGCAGAGTCAGTGCCCTCCACTGAGCTACCCTTGTCTGTCACCACAACTCTTTTTCTCTTAGTTCTTTCAAAGATCTTTCAGTAGTTCCATTATCAATGAATTTTAAGGTATGAAGGGAAGTCTGTTGATGATGATCAAGTCCATTGTCATTTGAAACATAGATACACTGGTATAGGTGTGGAGAGCAGTCCACACATGTCTCTCCTCTCCCAGATTCTGTCCTGTTTCACAATGAACTCCTGACTGTTTGACTCTAAACACATTCCATCATGTCTTTTTTTTTTTTTTTTTTTAGATTTTATTTATTTATGAGAGAGAGAGAGAGGCAGAGACACGGGCATAGGGAGAAGCAGGCTCCATGCAGGGAGCCCGACATGAGACTCAATCCCGGGTCTCCAGGATCACTTCCTGGACTGAAGGCAGTGCTAAACCTCTGAGCCACCTGGGCTGCCCCATCATGTCTTAATTTACCCATTCAACAAACATTTACGGAGCAGCTCCTTTCCTGGACACTGAGTTTACAATTCCCTATCCATGCCTTTCCTTTCCCCATCTCACCCTCTGGGCTCTCAAAACAGCAAAATAAGCCTCCTTCTTCCTGGTCTAGTGATGTCCATATCATCAATACCCAGTACAAGTCCCAAGCATCCCAGGGGCTTTACCTGGGCAGGTGTGGTCTCACACATAGACTGATGAGATGATGCAGACCTCGTTTACTGTGGGTATGGGTGTGGGGACTGCTCTATTGCACTGTGAGACATGTGAGGGAGAAGGTACAGGGATGTGATGAGCGAGTTACTGTGCCAAGTCATTTGCAAAGCCTAGAGGCTGTGGAGGAGAATAACTTGCAGCAGCCCAGGTCCAGATTCATACAGCAGAATGCCTGTAGCATTTGTAGGGTAAGCTTGGGTGATGCAGGAGAGCAGAGCTTGTTGAGACGGATTAGCCCCTGGGGTTTCTGATTGGCAGCCACTATCAACTCTCACATATTTACCTGCCAGAGACCTTTGACTAACTGGTTTGCCTCCACTCTTGCTCCTGTCAGTGTCTGCCACATGGCAGCCAAAATAACCTAAACACATACTGATACTTTCTTTTTTTTTTTTTAAGATTCTAAAAATTTATTTATTCATGAGAATACACAGAGAGGAGAGAGAGAGAGGCAGAGACACAGGCAGAGGAAGAAGCAGGCTCCATGCCCAACATGGAACTCGATCCCGGGTCCCCAGGATCACACCCTGAGCCGAAGGCGGCACCAAACCGCTGACCACCCGTGCTGCCCTACATACTGTACTTTCTTAATAAAAGTATTAATGTGGCTTCCTGTCACATTTAGAGGAAAACTTACGCATTATCCTGGACTACGAGGTCTGTTAGCTGGTCCTCAGTTTGCATCTCATCTTCCACTGCTTCCCTTTCTTCTCAGCTGCATTGGATCCTTGCTGCTTTAAGCATTCCTGCCTCACACATTGTCAACGTCTTCTCCCCATTAAATATCCCTTGGTTAGATTTACAATGCTATTAAGATCTCACCTCCTCACAGAAGCACTGCTAACACCCAGTGTGCCTCTTTAGTTAACCTCTTGCCCTGCTGTGTTATATAGTTTATATATATAATTATAATACTTATCACTACCTGACAATCTTGTCTATTCCTGTTTGTTGTTGGTCATACTGGGTAGAATGTAAACACCATGAGGGCTGGGGTCTATCCTTCTTGATCACTGTTCTATTTTTAATGCCTAAGACAGTGCCTACATATAACTAGGGATCAATAAATAAATTTATTTATCCATCAATCAATAAATAGATGGACTAAGTTAACTAATTCATGAATGTTCTCACAGCCTATCTTTAAAAATTTGCTCTTGAGAGGTTTGGACTCCTATATGCAATCAGTTATACAACAGTTGAATCAGTGTATATGCTGTGCTAATCTTGACGCTGATTTTACTTTACTTCTTAACAAGATAATTTAGTGAGGACGCATTTTGTAACTGAAAGAAAATACGTTAGGTATTTAATGTAAACCTAGTAGTTTGTTGAGAAAATTATACAGGAGAGCTTGGTTTTTGTCTCACAGAGTCAAAGAACAACAGAGTAAGCAATAGAAGTTTATTAAGCAGAGATACAGAGGAAGTTCTCAGAAGTGAGAGGGGTCCTGACAGGGTTACCTCTGGGGGCTTTTAATGGTCTTTTATAGGAAACTAACTGACCAGGGAACTTGGTGATTTTCCTGTTGATATCAGGGTGGATTTGTAAATATCATGTCTATATTTAGAACAAACAGAATGCACTTAAAACAAATAAGATGTTTCTTTGTAAATACCATGAGCACAAAAGAGATGTGCCCCTCCTTCTGGTTAATACCTCCTCCATGACATTTCTCTACATCTGGGGTTTCTGTGATTACTTAGTAGCCGTTAAAAGGGGACACTCTCTAACATTTTGGAGCTAGGGAGCCAGGTTTATTTTCTTCTGTTTTTACTGTCTTATCTCTGTTTTCTTGGGATGAGTAGGAAGCCTGACTCTGGGGCCTTTTCCTTGTCTTTCCCTGCCTAGTCCCATCTGCCTCTAACTTGTTCCTACATCATAAGGAATAGCAGTAATAAGCCATTTAAAATATAAAATGGGAAAGAAAATGCTTTCATTCACCTATTCATTATCCACTAACTCAACAACTATTTATTGGTTTCCTCTCCATAACAGGCTGAATGGTAAACTATGAGAATGCAGTGGTGAAAAACAGCAGACTCAGTACTTGCCCTCAGGGAGCTTAGCATCTAATGGGAGAGTGTCTTTGTCCATTTGGACCCCTCTAACAAAACTACTATAGATAGACCAGGTAGCCTATAAACAACAGAAATTTATTTCTCACATTTCTGGAGACTGAGAAGTCCAAGAGCAGGGTGCCAGCACATTTACTGTCTTGGGAGAGCTTGATTCCTGGTTCATAGATGGCCATCTTCTCACTGTGTCCTCATACGGTAGAAGGGACAAGGAGTCTTTTGGGGGTCTCTTTTATAAGGGCAGTTGTCTCATTCATGAGGGCTCTACTCTTATGACCTAATCACCCCAAAGGCTCCACCTCTGAAAAGCCTTTGGGCTTCAAAGGAAGTGATATCTTAACTGAAACTGGAAGGGTAAGAAGAGGCTACCCAAGTCAGGAAGAGGAGACAAGCATCCCATGCAGGGGAGCAGTACGTGCAAAGGCTCTGAGGTACACTGGAGTTTAGTTTATTGGAAAAACTGAAAGGAGATCCAATATGACTGGAAAACACAGAATGGATAGGTGCAGGATCAGAAATGAGCTTGGTGAAGCTGATGGAAGCTGGCTTTTAGGACCAACATAAATCCATAAGAGAGTTAAGAGATGAATGACACAATCAGATTTATCTTTAAAAAATAAACAGAGTGTGGACAGTAGATTGGAACATGACAAAATTGGAATCAGGGAGGTAAATTAGGGGCTGTTGAAGTCATCAAGACAAGATATGATAACTTGGATTAGAGAAATGACAGCACAGATAAAGTAGGTGGATCCTAAAAATAATTACAAAGTAAAATAGACTGTTTTGGTGACTGGACATGGAAGAAAGGAGAAGAAGGTATGAAGAATGATTTATATCTGTTTTGAGTTTAATTGTGTCCTCCTAAAATCTATCTGTTGAAGTACCTCAGAATGTGATTTTATTTGGAAGTAACATTGCAGATGTAATTGGTTGATCTACATTAGATTATACGGAAGTATAGAGTAGACCTCTAATCTAGTATGACTGGTATCTTTATAAGCAGAAATTCTGGACACAAATATGCCCACGAGGAGAATGCCATATGAAGATGAAGACAGAGATTGGGGTAATGATGCATCTATAGGCCAAGAATGCCAAAAGATTGCCGGCAAACTATGAGAAACTAAGTGAGAAGCATAGAACAGATTCTCACAGTCCACAGAAGGAAGCAGCCCTAACCATACCTTGATCTTGGACTTCTGGCCTCCAAAACCATGAGACAATAAATTTATATTTTTTTAAGCCACCCAATTTGTGGCTGTTACAACAGCCCTAGCAAAATAATATGCCATCATTGTTCCAAACTATGTCCCCTAATAGGACCACTGCTGAAGGGAGTGGGCTGGCATGGGGTTGCCTTTTCTTACCTCCTTTACCCCAGAAAAACACCATCCCTACCTTCAGAAAGCATATTGAATAATCAAAGGCATAGACTAGAGAATAACTCATCTATCCATCCATCCATTCATCTAGAAACATTCAACCAGAATTCTTCAAAACCTATACTTTTAAGTGCTAGGTGAATCTTAAAGTATTATCCACATGTATTGAAAGAAATCACTTGTTTGGGGTGGTCAGGAAAAGTATAGCCAAAATCTTGGATTCAGTTGAACAATGAGAAAATTTGGCTGACCTTCAAAAAAGCATTCCTAATAGTAAAGGCTATTATTCTGCAAAGAGTATCCCAGAGGAAGTGGTAATAATCCTATAGTTTGAGTCATAGGAAATTTTGCTGGACAGAACATTAAATAACACTGTTTGGGGAGCAGTCTTAAATTATAAGGGCGAGTAAGCAGGATTACGTCATTGTTTCCCATCTTTACTTTCTATAAAAGCTCCTTGTGGAGATTTTCACTACATGGGTGGCCAAATTATTATCACCAAAAGATACAGTGGAAGATGAATCAAAAAGTCATGATTGTTCTTTTCACTCCTATTTCTGACTTTTATTTGCAAGCCTTATTCTCTGGATTCTTTCTCCTTAGCATTTTCAATTAATACCCTCCATTTTTCAATATTTTCTATTATTGCCTTTGTACTTAAATTTCAGGGGTTTAATTAAGATATGAAAGCCACAGACTGTCTGAGTTTGCACATCTTTTGGTGTAACTATGAAAATAATCTTTTAGATGCAAACAAACTATTGAGAGAATTTGCCTAGTTCCCATGCCTTTAATGATATTTTCGTATCACCTCACATTGTTAACAGGAAATTAGCAACAAGATAATCCTCAAATATTTTCTTTTGAAATGCTTGTATTTTGTGTTTAAAGAACTTAGTTTTTAGCTCCCTGGCAACTTCTAAATTGCTTCCTAATCTATTTCTGCATTTCCAGGTGTCTTACTTGGTAGAAGAGGGAGGTAGTCCTAGGACTACTAATTAGCCCACGGCAAAATATAAGAAAGCTTTGAAAATATTATCCCCTTCCAGCCAAATTGCCTTATCACCTAAGACTCATCAATGTCTAACCCAAGAAAAAAACCTGCTCCTCAGGAAGTGTGGAGACTGGTCCACATTGGAGGGAACCAAATGCTTGTAGAGCATAAGAATGGCTTTGTTTTTCCCACATCTGTAACAGAGTCATGGGGCTCATAGGACATGTGGATCTGGTAAGATACCCCTTACCAGATTTCAAATTAAATGGTCATTTTTGTCTAGGATGCCACCAGGGCTTGGTTTAAGGGTCTCAGATTGGGTAGCACTTAGGCAAGAAATAATTTCTCAGGTAGTGTCCATTTCCAGGAAGTCTTTCCAATCCACTGGCCTTCCATGAAATCCTAGATCTTCTTTTCCGTAAAATTCTGAGGTTCTCAGGATAATCTTCAGCAAAAAAAAAAAAAAAGTCATTTTCATTTTTTTTTTCTCTGCCCCTGAATATGATGCTCCATCAGATAAAGGTGTGAGGGATCACAGTTGTCAGCAAGCAAGTTGAACTAGGAAAGAGAAAGTTTTGAGCACAAAAGTTGTGTTTGTTTTTTTTTTGTTTGTTTGTTTGAAGAACTCAAGGGGCAGCAGTAAATCGTTTTTTAATAAGAGAAATATATAATATTGTCTTCACTGTGTACTGTGTGGATATCAAGTTATATCAAATCATCCATTCTTCTTTCACTTCTCTCAAATGCATCCATACAAGGGATTATACACTTCTCTCTGGACTCTCACCAGCTATGGGGAAGAAGAGGGTCAGCAGCTCTGGAAGCATGTGATGAGTGACATTGAGGTGAAGGTGTTTTTTATTGCTGTTATAGCAAGTTATCACAAACTTAGAGGCTTGAACCAATATGCATTTATTATCTCACAGTTATAAAGAAAAAAGAAATCTGGTTCAGAAATCTGGGCTGGCTGAGCTGATTACTCTGCTTAGAATCTCACAAGGCTGAAATCAGTTCCATGTAATTGTAGAACTGAGGTCCCTATTTTCTTGCTTACTTATGGCTGGGGGTCATTCTCAGCTTCTAGAGGCTTCTTTCATTCCTTGGCTCAAGGCCTTTACCTCCAGCTTCAAAATCAGCAGTGGAGGGTGGAGTCCTTCCTATGCTTTAAATCTCTCTGACTTTCTTTCTACCACATGTTTCTTGCTCTCCTATTCTGTTGCATCCCTTTAACTATTCCACTTTCCTCTTCTAGTTTTAAGGGTTCTTTTGATTACAACGTGTCTATCAGGATAATTTATCTGTTTGAAGTTCAGCTGATTAGTTATCTTACTTATATCTGCAATATGCCTTCACAGCAGCACCTAGATTAGTGTTTGATTGAATAATCAGAGCATGGAGGTCTTGTGGGGACATCTTTAGAATTCTGCTATCACAGGGAGCATGGCAGGGACGTGACTTCAGGCCATCTGTGTAAAACAGGATGTTAAACCAACTCTTCTGCTGTCTTGGAGTTTCAACAGAGGTCCTAAAAATGGAGAACAAAAACATAGATGCCAAATGATCCCACATCCGAATGAGTTGTTCACATGATAAGCAATTACAGAATTTTTTCAGCCAACAGTAACCCCCCACCCACTCCAGCTGTTTGGGAGAAGGATTCATTGGCAGTGAGGGATGTTTGAGATAGTATTGTCAGTGTTGTGTACTCTGAGCTCATCTGCACTCCTGATGAAGGAAAAAGGCATGCTTCCTTCTACTTCCATCTGAAGCTATGCTGTTTCAAGACAACCATTCAGAGAGATTGGCACTCATTCCCTAGAATTTGAGGAGTGCAGAGTCACATATCTGACTCAGGCCTGGAAAGTTAAAGATGAGAGGCTTCCCTGCCTGGTGGCAGAGGGAAGAGCCACAGATACATAGGGAATAATCTGCACTTCCAGAGTTTGACGGAGCAAGGAAAGACACCTTGAATTTCCCAAGGGTCAGAGTTCATCCTGGAAGACAGCCAGTCTTGGGTCCTTTAAGGGACTCTGCCCAAGACTACTTTTTTAAAGAAATGAGATGACCAGCAGAAGAAGCAGGTGAGGGGATCCCTGCGTGGCTCAGCAGTTTAGCGCCCGCCTTCAGCCTAGGGCACATCCCGGAGTCCTGGGATCGAGTCCTGCACCGGGCTCCCTGCATGGAGTCTGCTTCTCCCTCTGCTTGTGTCTCTGCCTCTCTCTCTCTCCATGTCTCTCGTGAATAAATAAATAAAATTAAAAAAAAGAAGAAGAAGAAGCAGGTGACAGAGGAGGAGAGTATCAAGAGCTAGCTAATAGGAGGGGATTGAAGGAGGGAGAGATCCACTCATGGGGGAGAGGGTCTTCAAAGGACCCAATTAGCAGTCCACAAAGAAAGAATCAGAAATTGGAATTTGCCATATTTGGAAAGCACCAACACCAGATCGCAACCATATCAGCCAAGCTAGAGCATTCGATTCCTTATCTCCCCACTCCTTAGCTCTGCAGATCCTGGAGAAAAGGAGAAAGAAGAGAAGAAGTGGCCCGGGCCAACATGAGCTGGATGAAGAGGGATATTTTACACTGGAAGACAGTTTGTAATTTCATAATTATTACACTGGACTGGCCTGGCTGGGAAGAACTACAGTAATTTCCCAAAGTTTCATCTAGGCGGTGGGTAAAGAACTATTCAGCACAGGAGGTTGAGAGGAGATTAGTGATAAGGAATAAAATTGGTTTGTATTGTCTTAAATCAAACCTGTTCAATAAAATAGTTATGTGTTATACGTGTCATTAATTGCTGACATCACTTATATATCAGAGTCATTTTAATAGAGATGAGATCATATCTCAGCTTTCTTTTTACCTATTGAAATAATATTGTTTCCTTCAACTGAGTGTTTTAGTCATATTTGAGCATCTCCTTAAAAAATCATCTCTGTATGATTTCCATCAAGAGCCAAAATAATTCCATATACCTTGGCTCCAGTTTTTATACACTGTATACTCTAAGGGAAGCTGAATAAAATGACCTCTACAGATATTTCCCGCTCAGTAGTTACAAAATGATTTGTAGCTTCCTCCAAAGCCTCTTTGCCTTAGTTAGCAGATTAGAGGTCCAGTTAGGGTTGAATCTGATAAAGTCACTAACAGCTCTCTACCCTTCACAGAATACTTGGCTCCATGTAGAGACAATGCAGGGAATAATCTCTATACTTCATCTCCCACGGTCATCTTCAGTCACCTCCTGGGACCCATCTTCACTTCATTTTGCCATGCTCCAGCCCCACTTTTCTCAGATCTGCCAAGAAGTGCAGTTCTCACCTTAGTGCCCCCACTCACTCCCATCTCACTTTATCTCCAATGCTAGACGTCTCTGTTAGAAAGGCTTATGGTGCAGTTTTTTAAAAAAAATATTTATTTAGTTATTTTGAGAGAGAGTGCACATATGCATATACATGAGTCGGGAAAGAGGTGAGGGAGAGGGAGAGAGAGAATCTCCAGCAGACTCTCCCTGAGTGCAAAGGGAGCCCAACATGGGCTCCATCTCATAACCTTGAGATCACCACCTAAGCCGAAATCAAGGGTTGGACACTTAACTGACTGACCACCCAGGCCCCCCAGGGATGTTGGTGCAGTTTAGACAGAAACACTTTAACATTGCTGGATATCCCAGATGAATAAACTCTGGAGAAAAGAACATTGGCATCAAAGCAAAGCTCAGTTTATATACCATAGCAAGTTTTGATAGCTATAAACCTGACATGCAAATAGAACATTTTATGGCATATCACAACATTTAGATTAAAATGCCTTTTAATGAAATATGTCATTTACAAATATAAAAGTGCATTTTTATTGCCCATAAATGAATTTTTAAAGTATTTAGGGGTATCAGGAATATAAAATGCAAATGATTAGATGAGTCATGCTGCTAAAAATAATTTAAATAGCAATAACTATGTAAGGAGTAACTATGTAGTATTAAGACAGAATTCTTAGGATGCCTGAGTGGCTCAATGGGTTAAGCATAGGAGTCTTGATTTCATTTCAGGTCATGATCTCAGGGTCGTGAGATTGAGCTCCATGTTGGGCTCTACTCTCAGTGGGGAGTCTGCTCAAGATTCCCATTCTCCTTCTCCCTCTGCTCTTCCCCCAAGCTCTCACACACACAATCTCTCTCTAATAAATAAATAAGTCTTTAAAAAAGAAGACAAAATTCTTTGAACTGCATATGAAGCCTGTTTTATTACTTTAAAGTTATAGTTGTATAGGGTACATTATTACCTGTTATGTTTAAAATGTATTGTTATGGATGGTGAAAAATCATGTTGTATGTGACAGAGAAGATTTAAGATCTATAGTCACCTTTGTCACTTGTCCATACCTTGATCATCATGTATTGGACAATTACAGTTCTCCTGACTTTACTCAATGTGAGTCATGCTTTTTCTGATTTCTTCACTCTTTTACCAGCACCCTGTGCTTATCTGCTTCTGTTTCATCTGACCAAAGAAAGAGCTTGGGATTGATATTTAGGGAGCTCCTCACAGCATTTTTCTCTCTCTTGCCCCACGTCACATCATCAGATGGCCTCCCCACTGTAAGTCAATGTCTCATACATCAAGTCCGAAATAAGTGAATAAGTGAAATTATAAGATCATGGGCCTCTGGTCCAGCCTGGCCTTTGGATGTTAATAATAGCTATTGAGTGATGCTGTGGAATCTGCTCAAAACCATTAGAATAATATCTGTATCTAATAGAATTAAGCTGTGCTGTAAGGCAAGACTAGGACAACAGTTCTCATAAATGCCTCAAAAGATTACAGGCAGCCATGAAAATGTCTGGTAGGGAAATTCAACTTAGTCTAGGAGCTCTAAGAAGCTTCTCTGATGAAAGGACATCCAATATGGCATCCAGGGAATGAATATGTTATCCAATATGAAAGAAAATAACATTCAGAGAGGAATGTTTGAGGATCTGATAGATTAGTAGAGCAAGAGAGAGAGAAGGAAAGAGAGTTGATTTAAGCAAGAGTGGTTCAGCTGTTATAGGATGACTATTAGAGGCAGAAGTGCTTGGGAGAGAGAGTCTAGCAGTCATACTAAAGTCTAGCAGTCATACTAACTGGGGATAGAAATGATGTTGGTTTGGAATAGGTTGGTGCAGAAGAGATGAAAAGAGATAGGTAGTTAGACAGTATATTTAACACTGATGATTGATTGCATATGGTGGGTGAGGAAAAGGAAGGATGTTTTCGACTTACACACTTGGATAGATGGCAGTGCCATTCACTGATTTGATGGTTATTATTATTATTTTTTTTTTTACAATTTTATTTATTTATTCATGAGAGACAGAGAGAGAGAGAGAGAGGCAGAGACACAGGCAGAGGGAGAAGCAGGCTCCATGCAGGGAGCCTGATGTGGGACTCAATCCTGGGTCCCCAGGATCATGCCCTGGGCTGAAGGCAGTGCTAAACCACTGAGCCACCCGGGCTGGCCGATTTGATGGTTATTAAAGATGTTATATGAATCCATCAGGGTAAATGAGGTTCCTTAGTGAAAGCATATAGAAAAAATTAGATTTAAATTGAGAAAACAGAAGAGGGCCTCTGACCAAGACTTAGGGCTCTCCAGTACTTCCTTACTTTTTTACTTAATTTACTTGTATATAGATTTATTTAATTATTTTTAGAGAAAGAGTGTGGTGGGAAGGAGCAAAGGGATATGGAGAGAGTCTCAAGCAGACTCCACACTCACCTTGGAGCCTGATACAGGACTTAATCTCATGAGCCTGAGATCAAGACCTGAACCAAAACCAAGAGTAAGGGGCTCAACTGATTGTGCCACCCACCCAGGCACACACACTCCAATACTTTAAAAGCTGGGGAGAAGATAATACATTGGAAAAGCTGGGGATATGAGAGGATAACCAGTAGTGTGTTGTACCCCAGAAGCCAATGGGATTTGAGTACATTAGAATAGAGGAAATCACCACTAAAATAAAGTATAAAGTGTAATGAGATGCCAAGTGAAATGAGAACTAAAAAAAAAAAAAAAAATTCATTATTATTCAGAGGCAGAAAGGTCTCTGCTGATCTTACCAAGAGCCATTTAAAGAGTGAATACCATGAATAGGAAAATAATGGCATGAGTTCTCAGTACTTGAGAGCTGAGGAAATGCAGAGAATAAACAACTCTTTCAAGCTGGTGTGACCAAATGTCCAGTCTTACCCAAGATTGGGTTCCAGTTTGGCTTATTGTCCTGGAAAAACTGTTAATAGTGCCCTCCTTCATTCTCAACCACATCCTGTTTTGAGTGATAAAATATGAATCCCCCTACAAGAAGGGCAGGGGCAGGGTAGAGTAGCAATCCTTAGCTCTCTGGTGTAAGTGAGTGGCAGCACAGAGCTGTGAATGAATCCACATATGAAGGCAGACAGCCCTGAGCATAATTGCCAATTCTACTACTTATTGACTGTGGGAACTTGGGCAAGTTTATCTAAAAGTTTATCGAAGTCCTGTGAGACTAACAAGATTTCCATTTCCAGTGAAGGTTTCTTGTAAAGTGCTAATGTATGGTGCTCAGCAAATAGGAGTTCCTTTCCCTTCGTCCCTATGTTCTTTAATCCTTGTTATAATGGTTTGGCTTCATTTCCTTCCCAATCTTCTCTTTTCTCTCCTTAGCCTTGCCCTAAAGCAACTCAAATACTTTGTGAAAGGAAAAGTTCTTCTATATCTCTAATAAAACACGGTCCATGTAACAAGTTTCATTCATCAGAATACTTGGGTGACCCAGGCTTTGGTTCCGTTATTCTAACTGGGAAATGTATTGATACCCAACTCATTCATGTCAGTGCATTTCAACTGGTATTTACTGAGTGTTGCTTATATAGGAGCGTATGACGTGATCCTTTTTCTCAAGAACTTTCTTTTGCAGGGAGACGATATACTCTGCATAACACTCATTCTGTTGCAATCCCTCTACTTCTGCTGGTGGCCACCATTTATTGAACCTCTTAGATGTACTGTGTTGGGCAGCTAGCTAGCATCATACTGCATTACATGTTTATGTTGTGCAAGGCATGACTGTAATCATTCAGTTCCACAAATGAGGAAAACTGAAGTCGAAAGACTTTAAGCAAACTGCTCAGAATTACAGAGCTCGTATGCATCCAATCTGGGGTCTGAATACCTCTCCACCTGACAGCACAACCCATGATGTTTCCATTTCTCAATGGAATAGAAAACCAGGGACGCCTGGGGGCTGGGGGGGTGCTCAGCGGTTGAGCGCCTGCCTTCCCTGCCTTCCTTCGACCCAGGGCGTGATCCTGGTCTGGGGATGGAGTCTCGCATCAGGCTTCCTGCACGAAGGCTGCTTCTCCCTCTGCCTCTCTCTCTCTGTGTCTCTTATGAATGGATGAATGGAATTTTAAAAAAAGGAATAGAAAACAAGGAAAATATCATTTCAATATTTCAGTTAATGTGCTACTTGTATATATTGTTTAAAATGTTTAATTAGAAAGTAAAACATATAATGTTTGTCCTTCTCTGACTGACTTACTTCACTCAGCATAATACCCTCCAGTTCCATCCACGTTGAAGCAAATGGTGGGTATCTGTCGTTTCTAATGGCTGAGGAATATTCCATTGTATATGTTCTCATTCATTTGGGGAAATATAAATAATAGTGAAAGGGAATATAAGGGAAGGGAGAAGAAATGTGTGGGAAATATCAGAAAGGGAGACAGAACATGAAGGCTCCTAACTCTGGGAAACGAACTAGGGGTGGTGGAAGGGGAGGAGGGCGGGGGGTGGGGGTGAATGGGTGACGGGCACTGAGGGGGGCACTTGACGGGATGAGCACTGGGTGTTATTCTGTATGTTGGCAAATTGAACACCAATAAAAAATAAATTTATTAAAAAAAAGAAAGTAAAACAAAATCAATTTCTGAAAGTAAAATTGATTCTGATTATGTGTCAAAATTAATGGAACATTAAAAACAGAAGTCAAAATGTGCACTCACTGAGCAAAATATAAATACTTAGGGTGCTCAGGAAAGAGAGAGGGCATCCCCCAGATGAAAGGTACTGGTAAAGGCTGTAGGCAGAGGTGGGACCTGAGGGTCCTGGTATAGTTTACGAAAGTAATTGTCGAAGACAGACAACGTGCCTTACAATTGTGAAGCTAGAAGTGCTTCCCAAGGGATTAGATGTATAGATTTCCAAGGGCTTCTGTCTCCCCGGCCTTGACTATTTAAAGCAAATTTTCACTTAAATGCCCTTGAAGTCAAATTGGATGGGATCAGCCCTGCTACCTTCCAATAGCTCCAAGCTTCCTGGGCTTGGACTCTCACTTATAAGCATGAATAGCTGTTCAGGGTTCAAACTTACAGAGTTTCCTGAGGTTTACCAATAACATGTTATTTGTTTTTAGTTCTTGCCCCTGGCACTGAAGTTGTACAGACTTTAGCATGATTTAAAGTGTCCACTTAGAAGCTAGCTGAATAATGCTTGACTTTCATCACTGCTGAAAGGGTATTTAAAGCACAGCCCCTGCAACTGTGTCATCTTCTGCAGATCAAGGTTGATTAATAATGAGATTGCCTCACCCTGGCGTCCTGCCTTTCATCTGAGCAAGACTGAAGCGATTCCTGGACAAGATCCAGTTTTCTTTTGCTGCAGTGGGGGCGGGGGTGGGGTGGTGGTGGTGCCGACACCAGGGGCAGAAGGGAAGGGCAAAGTTAGCATTTGTGTTTGGGCTGAGGGGAAGTAAGAAGATTGAAATCCATTCTGTAAACGGTATTAAGGTTCTGTAGGCTCAGGGCATGGGGTTGACATCGGGGGTGGGCGTGTGATCATGCTTTCTCTGTGCAGCCAGGCGGAACCATTTTATGGGCAAGCTTTCCGGAAAATGTTGATATCGTTAGTGGGTGGGGTTCTAGGCAGTTCTCCCGCCTTTCTTCTGAAAACAAGCAGGCTATTCTTCTACATAAGAATTTTCAATCCGTACTCCATGGAAGTTTGCCATGGATCTGTGGCTTGTTTCAAAAGCAGAGCTTTGGCTATGGAAATTTTTGTAAAGGACTCTCCCCACCAACACACACACAGACATTTTTCATCGAGAGTAAGGATAGTGTATCGATATTTTCTCCTGACTTCTACTTCACCATGTCTTGTGGCATTGATGCCTACCTCAGAGCACTCCAGGGGCATAGTGGACGTAGTGAAATCCCTGGGAAGGAGACATTTTGTGTTGTACCTGACATATAAAAGACTTCTCTGTATTGCAGTGCCTTCACTGAGTGTTCACCTTTAGGTATGGAGAAAGTAGGCCCAACCTTCTGGGCCAATACAGAGGAGGTTGGTTTTTTGCTAGAAAACTTGCTGATGATCTTGACGTACTTAGAAGCCATCTGAGCATTCCAAAGAATGTTGTGGATATTCGTTCACTAGTGAAACTATAGAAAATTTAAGGCTCTGCTACCATCTCCTTGATTTGCATGGATTTATTGTTAGAGTTCCAGCCTCCGGTTAAATTGAACATCTATGTAATAGTTACTGAAGTCAAGCTCACTACTGACTGAGCGATGCGTTCTTCATCAAAATTAGAGGTCAACAAGCTGACGCTGAACTCTTTACCAAAATCCACATTTGAACTATTTTAATGTAAATACAGGTCTTTAGTTTATAGAATTAAAGATTATAGGTGAAAGGAAATCATGTTCTTTCTCTCTATAACAGTAAGAAAGGAGGGATACCTGGGTGGCTCAGCAGTTGAGCACCTGCCCCTGGCTCAGGGCATGATCCGTGGTCTCAGGATTGAGTCCCACATCAGGCTCCCTGCCTGGAGCCTGCTTCTCCCTCTGCCTATGTCTCTGCCTTTCTCTCTCTGTGCCTTTCATGAATAAATAAATAAATAAAAATCTTTAAAAAAAAAAAGAAGAAAGAAAGAAAGAAAGAAAGAAAGAAAGAAAGAAAGAAAGAAAGGGAAATGTGGTGAGTCTTAGGAATCTGCTATATTCTAAAAATTGTCTGAGTGCTACATCATCATTGGTCTAATGGGCCTACATGTAGGAAGAGCATTGAGCCAAAGAGGATTATTTTCAAGCCTTAAGATTACCAGAATTTGTCTTGCTAAGCTTTGGACTTGCTTGGGACCCATCACCTCTTTCTTGTTTCCGATTTCTCCCTTTTGGAATAGGAATACCTATCCTGTGCCTCTCCTACCGCTGTATTTTGGAAGAGCATAACTTATCTGGTTCCACGGGTTCACAGCTGGAGAGAAATTTTGCCTCAAGTTTCACTGATACCTGATTTAGATGTTATTTAGATAAGACTTGATGCTAGAATGAGTTAAGATTTTGTGGGTTTTGGGCAGGAGATGAATGTGTTTTGTATACAAAAAGAACACAAATTTTGGGGGGCCAGAGAAAGAAATGTTAAGGGTTGAATTGTGCCCCCCTAAAATTCATATGTTGAAGCCCTAATACAGTGGGACTGGTGGTCTTACAAGAAGAGAAAGGGACACCAGAGTGCCCTCTCCTTCCAAGTGCACACAGATAAAAGGCCATGTGAGGACACAGTGACAAGGTGGTCATCTGTAAGCCAGGAAGAAAGGCATCACAAGAAACCAGTTCTGCCGGCACCCTGATCTTGGACTCCCAGCCTCCAGAACTGTGAGAAAATACATCTCAGTTGTTGTTGCTTTTTTTTTTTTTTTTTAAGATTTTTATTCATTCACATGAGAGACACACAGAGAGAGGCAGAGATATAGGCAGAGGGAGAAGCAGGCTTCATATAGGGAACCTGATGGGAAACTCGATCCCAGGACCCTGGGATCACAACCTGAGCCAAAGGCAGATGCTCAACCACTGAGCCACCCAGGTGCCCCCTAAATTTCTGTTGTTTAAGCAATTCTGTGGGTGGTATTTTGTTACAACAGCCTGAGCAAATTAATATACCGTCCAGTTAATAAATACCAATGGTTTCTGAAATTAGTCCACCAGTCTAGGAAATTATTATTATCCCATTATCAACAGCAATTTCTTGTCCCCTGAGTGAGAAGCCATGTAACTGGCAGTATAAAATTAAGAGATCCTAGAAATTAAGTCAAAATCTCCTCAGGAACCAAATTAGACGAATAAAAATTTTTTTCAAGATGTATCTGGATAAGAATAAAATAGCTATTGGCAAAATATGTATATTTTGCTAAAAGGCAAAATTAATGTAATTCAAGTAACGACTAAATAAAAAATTCTCTTTAGAATACATTACAGGATTTTTAAAAAGATTTCCTTTTCTACTAGCGTTTTACTTGAATTAATTTAAAACATGTTTGAGCAGGGTGCTTGGGTGGCACAGTTGGTTAAGTATCTGACTCTTGGTTTTTGACTCAGGTCATGATCTCAGGGTCATGAGATCAAGCCTGGCGTTGGGCTCTGTGCTCAGCAGAGTCTGCTTGGGATTCTTTCTCCCTTTCCTACTGCCCCTCCTGTTCGTGCGGGCTCTCTCTCTAATAAATAAATAAATATTAAAAAAATAAAAAATAGAATGTGTTTGACCTGACTGAGCCACACTGACTGGGAATAGAGATATAAGCCTGCTTTCTGCATATAGCAGATGAGATGGAGAATTTCTTATGAATACTTAGAGCTGACTGTATTCAGATTCTGTGGGGGCATGTGAAGTAATTCTCAGCTAGATAGGGCAGGCACTTGAATGAGAGAAAATTCCAGTGAAGGTCTAGTGGATGGTAGTGTGAAGTTGTCTTTCTGTTCTAGGTATGGGAGCCACTCTGAACGAAAGGCTAGGAAAAGGAGTAGAACCTTTCTTTGTGCAGAGAACTAGCAGTGATTAGGAAGACAAGTCAAGAGATTGTTTTTGGTAAACCAATGACTAGCTCTTGGAGTTTTCTGAGGGTGGCTTGGCTTGAAGGGAGGATGAACATTTTCATCATGTTTGTGCATTCATCACATTTGCTGGATGCCCACCAACTTTCTGATTGATACTCCCATTACATGTGTGTTTAAAATTATAGTGTGCCCGTCAGAACCACAAATTCACTATTTTTATAAATCAGATTGTGATTTAATTGGAGTATGCAATATAAACAAGTTTTATCTAAAAAACAGAAATATCTTCCAACCAGATAATGCCACTTGTGTGATCTTTTCACTGGAAACAACATGGCTAATGAAGGAAGATGTCTTCCCTTCTTCTTTGTGCCAGTCTTATTCAAAGTTATTAGCACAGTAAAAGTCCACAAGACTGGATCAATGATGGCAAACAAACAGAAGACAGAACAGAATCCTCCTCTTAACAACTGCAAAGCAACATGATTGAGCCTCCTGCAGGGCTTTCTGCGCAGCTTGTTCCAGAAAAGGCTCTGAAGTTTGCTCTCTTCCAGTCCTCTAACTTTCCATTCTGTAATCATGTGTAGGTTGTAAGACCTCAGACTCAATTTTCCAGATGACTTCATGGACAGAGAATTGCTAATTTGTTATACTGATCTTGACATTTCAAACTGAATTGAAAACAGTTTTCCTTAATTGTGTTGTTCCTGGTGAAAAAAATTAGACAAAACTGGCATGTTTTGGTTGGGCAATATTTCTATTTTGGTGTCTTAGAAATATAGTCCTTTAACCCCAAGCTGATATCCATGTATTAATTTCTCAGCTCGCCCCATAGAGAAAATTAAATGTGAATAACACTCTACAGGGCTATTTGGGAAATAAAGATTTTACCTACAAGAGCACTATTTTATTCATATTATCCATCATAGAATTATTGCAAGAGAGGTGTTGTGGAAAACCTTTTTCTCCACTTAGCAGACAAATGTATTCTTTAAGAACTAATTCTCCAAATATGGGTAAATCTTTAGGGAAAAAAAGTGTCAGAAAGAGAACGAGGCATCTCAACAGCTTTAAATGTGCCTTTACCTTCAAGTATGTTGAAATTAAAGTTGACTGTAACTTTTCCCTCTAAAATATTTGCTAAAACATTGTGCTTGTCTAGGCTTTTATTAATACATGTATCTTAAAATATGTAATAAATATTATAGGATATATATTTATATAGAAAACAATTCTATATTAGATTTACATGTAGATTTAGTACATATAATAATATACGTAAATTTTATAGGAGAAAATTGTAGGCTGGTAATTCCTACAAGAACTAGAAACCATAATTGCTTTCAATAGTACAAATGGGAGGCCTGGCTGCTGTATCCTGAGGCACCTCTCCTCACCCAAGCTTTTGTCCTTCTAGAGGTATATTCTCTCAGGAATGCAACACAAGGTGGTGCTGTTGTATTTATGCTAAACCAGCTGCAAGCCCAGCCACTTAGGCTATCTGTAGATTTGATCTGAAAGTGTTAAGTGTCAAAGGCAGGGAGGGATGGGTTTTGCATATATAAGTGTTTACAGTGTAGTTATCCTTTCAGAGAAGAAAAGCTACGTAGAAATAAGGTGATGGAAAGTAAGGTTTGTCCATTTGTGGAAGCTTCTGGGAAAAGCATCTTAACAGAAGAAAGTGAAACAGCAAATGGGTTCCTTTTGTGACTAAATTGCAGGCGCATAGAATGTTCAGGGCTTGAAGAGATACCATTGAGATATTATCTAACCCATTCTCCAATTTTCAACCAGGATTTCATTTATTAAAGTATAAGCCCATGAAACTTTTTTCTTTAAGATTTCCCAAAGAAGGAAATGGGGCAAATTAACAATCAACCCTAGTGCCAGCCATCCTCCCCTCTGCCTGTGATGCAGAGCTGAGCACCTCCTCACACTCCTTTCACTCTGAATTCACATTCACGGGGGATGGAAGGAATGTCACCAGTGGCCCTGCTTGGTGAAGGAACTGCAAGGGACTAGGCCTTAGGGAGCTCAGATTCTCCTCCCTCATCTGACTCTGAACAAGGCAGCCTTCAGATTCTGCATCTCCAAAGACTCAAGAGGTTGGACTAGCATCAGTGGTTTCCACAAATAGTTAGATCAAAGAATTGCCTGGGATGTTTTGTCAAAAATACACATTTCAGAGTCCCACGGACAAAACTGCTCAATCAGAATATCTAGGACAAGGCCTAGAAATTGTACTTAAAAAACTAATAACAAAAGCTGAAGGCTTTTCCCCTCCTGGAAAACTTTTTTCCTGTCTGAAGTTGGGGAAATTACCTATAAATTCATAGGCAGGTAGCCCAGCAAAAGCACTGTTGGCTGGTGAATAGGTGAATAGATATCACTAGGTTAAATAGCTCTTAATTCCCACATGGCTTTAAAATTTTCAGGCATCTCAAACACAAACCCTTTGAAAAATAAAAGTAAATTATCCCAGGTCCAAAGTAACTTTCTTTTGAATTATACTCCCAGTATAATTCTATTGTTATAATTACATTTTTACAAAACTGGAAAGTTAAGGAGCTGGTCAAATATTTGGCCAGTATATAAAACATATTCTGACAAATTCAGCTGTGTTGAAGTCCCTCAACAAGTCCTCTAGGAGGGGGCTTCCTTACTCTTTCAGATTTTGTCTAATTTGGCGAAGTGAAATTCAGTAACAATGCAATTCAGATGATTTACAACCTGAAAGTCTCATCTGAAAGAATCAGATAATTGAAGCAACATTTGTTTACTCTAGCTTATAGTACCAAGGTCATTAATTCTGCTTTCCATTTCCCTTGCTAATATAATGTGACCTCAATGTAATTTTCTAAGTAAATCAATTAGGAGGTTTGGCTTGCATATGCAACTCTCACAAATGGATAATTATCCCAGCAAACAGAAACCTATATACTTTTTGCAAGCCCCAATGTTGGTGTCACTTTCAAATATTTGGTTCTCATTATTTGTAGATTAAAAGCCATTTATAAGTCTAATTACTTTGTTCCACAACAATCTAAAGATCAATATTTCCAGCTCCATGGATCAAATGTATGAAATGATGCATTGGGCCAAAATTAGCATTTAGTTACATATTAAAGTCAGTTAACATCAGAGCTAAGCTCCACTAAATGCCTTTTATGTAATTTGTCCATTAGACCTTTCAAACCACCTCTCAAAATTCGGGCAAGCTACTACTGTTTATCAGTTACAAATTTCCATATTCCTCTGCTGCTCAGTCATGCTGTTCCAAATTACCTCTAAGTCCATGTCTTGTGATTCTCTGTATAATTACATCTGCATTTCCCTGATTTTCTATTAGCTTGTGTCATCCTTTCAGGATTGCTCATGAATGCATTTGCTCCCTTTGTCAGGACACCAGTGCACAGCTCTTCCTCTATTTTGACTCCCAAGCGCCACTGAATAAAAATAGCCTTGTGTCCTCTGGAGTTCTCTGAACCATTTAGGGAAAAAAGAATGCCTGTCATGGAATCACTATCATTTGTAATATCCTCTGCAAAAGAAAGCCACGAGGGGGAAAAAGCCCTAGAACTATTTGTGACCTCATGAAATACAAAAGAAAAGAAAATGTGCCCGAAACAATACAGCTTTTCTTTTCTGTCCTGACTTCTTGGAGCCCCAGTGATTTTGGTTGCCAGACCTGGTCCTGGTTGCAGAGAGGGTCTGAACGTGAGGAAATCGGTTGCTGCCTCAGCAGCGGGTGTGAAATCATCCTGCATTTTGAACCAGGCTCTGTGCCTGCACCACCCTTACTGTTACTGGCTCTAGAAAACTGAGGATGCTTTCTCCCTGGATAGGGCAAACCTTGCTCCTTCTTTGGCCAGAAGCTCTCTCCCGCCGCCTCAGTGGAAGAACTGCTTGCTGGGCCCGCAGACTGCGGTTCTTCAGGCAGCCAATTTTGAGCTTTGTCCTCCATCGAGCTCCCGAACTTCCGAGGCTGGAGAGTCCTGAGGCATAAGATGGAAACTGTATCCACCTCACAGGGCCGTTTGCATTGAATAAACGTTCCCCGTGGCCCCGCCTTGCCCCACAGATGCGAGGGGTTGTTGAGAGAAGAGGCCTCCAAGTGGGGCCCACGCTCAGGGGCCGCACAGCAGTCCAGCGAGGCATGGAAAGAGGATGTGACCTCAATGTGAAGGGGGTATTGGGTTTTTACGATATTTGTACGCGGATCAAAGCTGGTGCCTTCTCTAGATCTCCACGTGAAATGCTCTTGGGACTCGGTACATGGGATGTCCTGGGGAGTAGCGCCAGTGCCATGTCACAGGAGTGCCAGGGGAGGCACCACACGTCTGTACACATTTTTCTACAGGGCAACAGGCTGCAGTGTGTGTGTGTCCTGTGCAGCAGGTGGAATAATGGCCCCCCAAAGAGGTCTGTGCTTTAGTCTCTGGGGTCTGTGGGTATCACCTGCCTCGCTAAGAGGAAATTTGCAGACGTGATTAAGTAAAGGGATCTTGAGATGCGGAGGTTACCCAAGGTTATCTGGGTAGGCCCAGTATAATCACCAGAGGCCTGACAGTAAATGAAAGAGGGAGACAGGAAAGTCCTAGAGAAAGTTGTAGCAACCAAAACAGAGTTCAGAGCCATAGGATTGTGGGAGGAGCAACAGGCCAAGACATCCCGGCAGCTCCTGCCAGCCAGAAGAGTCCTGGAGGCAGAGCTGCGCCTATAGCCTCCAGAAAGAACACAGCCCTGCCGAAGCCTTCATTTTTCCCCAGTGAGACCCATTTTGGGTTTCCCACCTCCAGAATGGTAAAAATATTAAATTCGTGTTGTTTTAAGCCACTACATTTGTGGTAATTTGTTACAGCAGCAAGAGCAAACAGACATATTGTGTTTAAGTGGATTCGTGAATACCATTGTCTAGTTTTAAGGAAAGGAATGCCACCAAATGGGCAAATGTCCTCTAAAGAGATTTCTGCAGAAAAAAAAAAATGTTGCTGAAAGACAGCCTTAATAATGCAAGCTCAAGCGAACAATAACAAATTGGCAGAGGTGGACTTCACCTTATTTTTCAGTTCATTTTGAAGTCAAAGCCATGATGATGTAATATACTTAATCTTTCTGCTTCCGTGATAATAATTAAATGAAGACAATGGTTTTTATATCAGGAATACATTAATTGAAAATAATTTTACTATTAACATATGCATTTTATATCTATTAAATCCTTTTTTTTTAATTAACCTTTTATTTTGAGGTAATTGTAGATTAACGTGTAGTTGTAAGAAGTAATGCAGAGAGAAGAGTTTCCCCCAGTGGTCATGTCGGGCATAACTATAGGTTGCAATATCACAACCAGGTTATTGACTTTGATACAATCCACTGACCTTATTTAGATTCCATCAGTTTTACATGCAATTGTGTGTGTGTGTGTGTGTGTGTGTGTGTGTGTATTTAGTTGCATGTAGTTTTATCATTTGTGTAGATTCACGTAACTACACTACAGTTAAGTTACGGAATAATTTCCTCAAGGTGAGGATCTATTACACTGCCATTTAGTCATATCCAGCTCCCTCCCCACTTCTCCCAGCCTTTTGCAACCAGTAATCTGTTTTCCATTTCTATAATTAGTTATTTCAAAACTATTGTATAAATGGAGCAGTTCACCTTTACTCAAAGGTAACCTTTTGAGAGTGAATTTTTTTTTTCATTTAACATAAGTCCCCTGGGAGCCATCCAAGTTATTGCATATATTAATTTTTTATTGTTGTTGTACCAAATTACCACAAATTCAGCCACTTAAAGCAACACATATTTATTATCTTACAATTCTGAAGGTCAGAAGTCTAGGAACAGCATGGTTCAATTGCTTAGAAGCTCACAAGGCCTACATCAAGGCCTACATCCCTTTCTGGAGGTTCTGGGGATGGAGCAGCTCTAAGTTTTTTCAGGGTTGTTGGCCAAATTCAGCTCCTTGCAATTATAAAACAGAGGACCCCATTACTTTCACTGGCTGTCAGTGGGGACCCGGTCTGTGCTCTTAGAGTCTGCCTGCATCCTTCTTATGCTGCCTGTGTGGCCCATGAGTCCCTCTGACACTTAGAATCTCTCTGGTCTTTATTTTTACTCTTTTTAAGTTGGGGGAAAAATCTGAAGGCCTACATAGATTTTTTCCTTTTTTTAAAGAGAGAGAGAGAGCACAATGGGGAGGGGGTGGGTGGAGAGGCAGAGAAGGAATCATAACCAGGCTCAGAGCTGATATGGAGCTCTATCTCATAACCCTGAGATCATGACCTGAGCTGAAATCAAGAGTCAGATTATTATTTTTTTTTTCAAAATTTACTTATTTATTTATGATAGACAGAGAGAGAGGCAGAGACACAGGCAGAGGGAGAAGCAGGCTCCATGCCGGGAGCCCGATGTGGGACTCGATCCCGGGACTCCAGGATTGTGCCCTGGGCCAAAGGCAGGCGCCAAACCGCTGAGCCACCCAGGGATCCCCAAGAGTCAGATTCTTAACTGACTGAGCCACCCAGGTGCCTCTGCATAGATTTTTTTCCTCTTGTTAAACACTAGGTGGATGTTTACAGTCAGGGCTATGACTTGAAACCTTAGACAGCCACAGAGGAGAGAGAATGAGAATGTTCCACGGTCCATCCAAGCCAAATAACATCAGAAGTTTTATAAGAAATCATTCATTGATTCAACAAATATTTATTTTCTTACATATTCAATGCTTCATGCCACAGGTTGTAACCCTGATACATATAATCTTTGTCCTGATGGAGACAAAGCTCAGTGACAACTCCAGATCAATAAATAAGCAAATTCAAAGGAGGGGCAAGTACAATGCTAGAAGAATGACGGAATGCCATAAGCACATACAGGAGGAGTGTTTGAGTCTGGAATCATTTGGATGTAAGTGACAGAAACCCACAAGGAGCAAAAACTGGTGATTTAAAATGTGGGTAGAGGTAATTCCCAGGAAACCAAAAGGGTAGGAAACAGAGCTATTGGAAGAAAGGCAGCTGGTTTCTTGTTCTTCATCTTCCTGAAGCCATGTGATCTTGCACATTTGTTTCTTTCTGGGCATCTCTTTCCTTCTTTGAAGGCTGGCTATTATTATTATTACTATTACTGTTATTATTATTTCTTTACACACATGGCAGAATATGGATGCCCCACACTGGCAACCCAACTGAGCTTACCTCTCTTCTTATTTCTAACATGAACTAAAATGAGTTATTATGCTAGGTTCCAAACCAAATTCTCAAGAGAGAATCTGACTGGCCTAATTTAGCTCATGTACCCATGTGGGCTGAGAAGACATCTTACATTAGGTCTGCTGCATGGAGTACCAATATCTCGGCTGATTAGGGGATTCAGGGAGAGTGTCCAGGGGAAACAGTGACTGACTGAGATGGCAGGGATGATGTTATCAGGAGCCCAGAGAGGACGTGGCACATTTGGAGCACTGAAAGAAGCTTGGGACAGCTGGAACTTCCGTACAGTGGGTGTGGAGTAGGGACCAACAAATGAGAAGTTGAGTATGGAGAGGGAAGAAGAGGCCAGATGAGAAAAGATCTTGAAGGCCATGCAGAGGGGCTGAGTTTGGTGAGGTGGTCTTTCATGATGTAAACTTTAGTATGAAGAAAATTGTCCCTTCCCACCAGAGCACTATTTATGACTATATTGATTCCAGCCATACACTTCAAAAGACTAAATTAGAATATTTTGTTTGGGTTCATGGCCACATGGCTTTCTCTCCAGTTGTCTTCCTCTAGCTGTCCTTGTCTGGGCTTTCTATGAGCCTTGATTGAGGTATGGTACTCTCGTTTTTGGGAGTGGGGTTGAATGCACATTGGAAGAGCTGAGTTGGTGCTTGCTCTGGAATTTCTGTCTGTCTCCCTGCTTGAGATGTGAAAAGTAAAAATGAACTAATTCTCGGGCAAAATACTATTCTTCTTTTTTGGTAGATCCCTAGGGGCTACCATCTTTAATAATTCAATACCAAGGTTCACGTCCAGGTTAGAAAATAATTAATTCTTACTGAAATTTTAACTTACCAATTTTAAGAATCTGAATTCAAGACTAAAAGAATAGAGATGCTTTTTAACTGCAGGACTAAATGTTGAGGCTCTACTATATTGCAGTTTTCCTTAGGAAATTTTCTGGACTGGCTCAAATCTATCATTGAGCTGACTTTTACCCAAACTGGCACCTCATGAATTATTCACACTTATGAAAGTACAAAGTCCATGAAAAAATTATTATTTTTGCTACTGACTTGAATAGCCAAGATACTTGTCATCTCTCAACATTAATTTTTGATGGCTTGCTCCTTGGATAACAGAAAATGAAGCCAGGGAGGGCTGAAAGAGCAAGAAATATTCCTCCTTTTGTGCTTGGAGATATGCAACTCTACTTTTCTCTGACATATAAAAGATCCTCTGAGAGAAATGGAACCATGGCACCAAAGGGTAGCAGACCCCTGAAAAGTGAGACTAAAACCAAAATACAATGGATACTTGAACATTAAACAAGATACGTACTAAATAGAGTGAATGTTTATTAAACTAAATTAAACTTGATATTTGAAAATCACCCAAAGATTTAAAAATTAAATCCCCGTAATATTTCTCAGGAGCTAAAATGAAAAATAAATTCAGGTCACCAAATTATCTGTAAGAGTTGTACCTTTCCAAACAAGCCCACTTATCTTTAGGGATAGGGCAGAGAACAGACTTCACAATCCTCCATATTTACAACACGTTTTGCATTAAACTGTTTTCCTGAATTCCATGAAATTTATTTGCTAGAATATTTTTCTTCTTTTGTCCTTTTTATAGAATTTATGACTATAAGATATAACTGATGTCAGAAAAAAGTCTGTTTTGTATTGTTCACAGCAACTTTACCCCAAAGAAATTCAAGGGACTTTCCAGATCTAAAGTATATAACCCAGCAAGCTTTCTCTATATATTATGAAGTGACATAGTACATAGAAGTCACAAATACCTCACTCACTCATTCGTCCAGCTGTATTTTCATTTTTTTTGATTCATCAGATATAATCTCTCTGCTGTTATGGTTTCAACTGCACAGAAATAGGAAAGCAATATAAAAACACAACAATGGAAGTACAGAGTTTTCCCATCTTCTGGTTTCTTTATTTAATCAAACCGGACTTAAAATGGATCATTTCACCATATTAGCTCTTGGTTTAAAGATGTAAATAAATTAATATGTAATTATGTATGTAGAATATACATACATACAATATACTGTTTTTTCCTATCCTACAGTAAACTATAGCTTCTGCCATGCTGTGATATGCATTCATCACCAAGAGTATGACCAAGGGTTCTTCCCTTAAAGATGAATTTTTCAACTGTAGTCCTAAGACCATTTCCTTAGGAGTAGAGCAGAGAGGAGTCAGAGCATGGAACAATGACTTGCCAATTTGCAGAATTCACACAAAAGGCAAGATTCTGTGATAGTCCAGAACAGATAGTTCCAAGCAGACTGTGTGTTGACAGGTAAGGGAGAGAAGCTGATTCACACCGTTCTCTGTGGCATGGTGTTCTTGGATATTGCTATTGCTCTGGAAAAAATTTGTCTGCTGTTCATTATCAGAACATGCACCACACACACTGTGGAGATTGTTCTCTGCTCTAGTGACACTCTGGGTTGTCCATTCTGTCCCTTTCTCAAGGCTCTGAGACAAAAACATACTAAGGCTTCTCAAATAGCGTTAGTCCCCTGAGAGGAGGAGGAAATAAATGTCAGTGTCTTTATTTTCAATAGGGAAAGTAGGCCAGGAAATAGTAACTTACCAGCTAGATCTCTGGCAAAGCAAAAAATAAGAAAAGGAAAGGGACAATTTTCTAGCTATTTGGTGTTGAAACTCTGTGATGTTTTGAATCCCATGAATATGTTTCAATACTTTGTATTTGCAGTTCCTGTTTTAGTTTTCGGGATACAAAAGGATTAAAATATTGAACACCTCAATTTTGTAGCTTCATGTTTCAAATGCTAGAGATTCTTAAACTGTGGTAGGATAGAAATAGAATCAGTAGTGGTGTTTTAAATCATATGTAAATTTCACTGTTTTCAAAACCTAGGAGAAAAAGAATAGTGCTTTCTTTTGAAAGAATGTTCTGTGAAAAGAAAAAATATATATTTGGGGGTTTGCACTTCTGATTTGCTATCATCGTTCGTGGGAACTGAGAGGACGTGAACAGTCCTCTCTAGAAGTAGTCTAGAAGCAGAACTAAATTGGTAGTGACTTGAACTACATGGCATCATTAAGCAGGTGTGTCTGACCATCCTAATCAGCAAACTCCAACTTGGATAATGAGAAATGTGAAAACAATGTCCATAGTTTGCTGAGTTAGTAGATAAAAGAGTGAACAAAGAATGGATCGTAGAAATGAACTCTTAGAAGAAAATGTCAGAGCAAATCTTTTTGACCTTTAGTTAGGCAATAATTGTTTCTTAGATATGACACCAAAAGCAAAAGCAACAAAAGAAAAAAGATACATCAATTGGACTACATCTAAATTTAAATCTTTTTGCCTCAAAGGAAACCATGAAGAAAGTGAACAGACAAACCACAGAATGGAAAAAAAATGTTTGCAAATTATATATATATATATATATAATAAAGCACTTGTATTTAAATAATATAAAGAACTTTTAAACTAGATAGTAAAACTACAAATAGCATAATTTACAAATGGGCAAAGGATTTGAATAGACATTTCTCCAGAGAAGAGACATTATTGGCCAATAAGCCCATGAAAAGAAGCTCAGTATCCTTAGTCATTACAGAAATGCAAAGCCTAGGTGGCTCAGTTGGTTGAACTTCTGGCTCTTGATTTCAGCTGAGGTCCTGATCACAGGGTTGTGGAATTGAGCCCCTTGTCTGGCTCCACTCCTCACTTGCACACACAGTCTCTCTCTAGAAAAAAAAATGCAAATCAAAACCATAATAAAGTACCACTTCTCACCCACCAGGATGACTAAAATAAAAAAAGACAATAATGAGTGTTAGCGAGAATGTGGAGAAACTGAAACCCTCACACATTGGTGGGAAAATAAAGGAATACAGCTATTTTGGAAAAGCCGGGTTGCAGTTCCTTAAAATGTTAAACATTGAATTACCATACAACCCAGCAATTCTATTCCTCAGTAAGTACTCAAGAGAATTTAAAACATATATCCACACAGAACCTTGCAGTTGAATGTTTATAGCATCATTATTCATAATGTTAGAAATTGGAAATAACCCAGATAATCATAAACTGATGAATAGAAAAACAGTATATAGTACAGCCTTATGATGAAATTGTATCTGGTCATAAAAGTAATGTGAAGTTGGGATGCCTGGGTGGTTCAGCGGTTGAGCACCTGCTTTTGGCCTAGGGCATGATCCTGGAGTCCCAGGATTGAGTCCCGCATCGGGCTCCTCTCAGGGAGCCTGCTTCTACCTCTGCCTGTGTCTCTGCCTCTCTCTGTATTCATGTATGTCTCTCATGAATAAGTAAAATCTTAAAAAAATAATAATGTGAAGTACTGATACATACTGCAACATGGATGAACCGTGAAAACGCTTTGCTAAGTCAAAGAAGCTAACACAAAAGACAACATATTATATAATCCCATTTAGATGAAATGTCCAGAATAGGCAAATTCATAGAGAGAGAAAGTATATAAGACATTGAGAGCGGCTGAGGAGAGGAAAGTATGGGGTGAGTGCTCACTGGTGTGATGAAAACATTCTAAAATTAGTGATGATGGACATATTAACTATTAATATATGAAAAGCCACTCAATTATACATCTTAAAATGGTGAGTTTTGTTATGTGAATTATAATAAAGCAGTTATTTTTTAAAATTGTGACCAAGATTCAGTTTGAGTTGCTGAGGGGTAGGGAGAGGAATCTGCAAAATAGATGTGAACCAAATCATTTTTACAGGTTGCAGAATCTTGATGATGTTTTTTTTAGAATGTTCTTTTTTCATATTAAGTGTTCCTTAGTTGGACTTAACCTGTATATGCAAAGTATGAAAAGAAAGAATTGTTCTTTCAAATACCAGGGAAATTGGGCAGTGCTTTCCACAGACACGACCGGAAGCAGGTCTCTCTGTGAACTTTGCATAAGATAATGCTCCAAATCACATTGAATTTCAAAACTTAAGAAAGTCAGTCAGCTCAAGGGAAAATAGTCAATTAGGGAACAAATAAAGTTGGTTTCTGCTGTGATTTTATTTTATTTTATTGCCATAAAAATCACATGTGTTCCCAAAGACTGAATTAGTTGCTTATAAAGTCAGGAATATTTTTATTAAAAATATAGAATCTCACTGATAACAACAACCGTTACATATACATAAAACTGTCATTTTATGTATATGTATATATATACACATATGTTATATATATATACAGACACACATATATATAATATATAGCATGTGGCTATATGTAATACACATATATAATATAGAACATATAGTTATAAGCACACACATATGTATAAAATCTTTGTATTTCTAAGCAAATCATCTGGTGTTGCCTCAGATAAAAAATAATTTTGGCTAAACTGGGGCTAAAAAGACTTGTTGAGTTTTTCCTTTTGAAAACCATAATCATTGTTACTTAACCGGAAAAAAGGTTATTAATACAATTGTTGAGAATAAATGATCACAAAGATGTTTTAGTTTGTCCTTGTCCTTGTCCTTGTCCTTGTTATAAAATTCTACAAGTCTATGCACACATCTTACCTTTTTAGTTTTATTCCAAGGGAGGGGAAAAAAAGGTCAGAGTTTTTAATGCTGAAGTGACATTGGCAAGGATTTCATAAATTTGGGGAACAGATGGTGTATGGTATGTATGAGCCCAGCTATTGAAGACTTACAGAGTGACTCATGAACTGATAGCTGTTTATTGAAGGGGAAGAAAGGGCATTATCTTGTTTAAAATGTTGCCATTTTGCAGAGAGAATAGAAATCTCATTCCACTTTGAGCCTGTCTCCTTTCTCGTTTTATTAACAATAAGGCATTTTTCTTTTTTTCAAATTATTTATTACATTTCATTCTTTTAATATAGCTTTTGTAGGCTGGGCCAAATTTTTACTCCAAATGAAAGGCAACTGCAATGTGTTTTCCTGAATATGTTTTAGCCTATTGCTTTCCATATGTTAGAAAGCATGTCCACATACATGGATACATTCATTAGATTGGCTTATATGTCATATTTGGAATTGAGTAAACTAGTGTTTTGGCTTCCTTTAGTCAAAACATGAAATTAGAGGGAAAATGAAGTATAATGCTATTAATGGATTTTGAATGTCAACTGCTGACAAGTTATGTGGTGAGGGGGTGGAAAAAGAGTCTTAGCAACTCTTGATCATTGCAGTTTGTATGCCAAACATCATGCATATAATGATGATATGATTTTGACTGTAACTGGTGACTGCTGAAGGTTGCCCAGTGGCTTGAGGTACTAAGATCTGAATTCCTGTCTTTATCTGTAATAAATTAGAAAACCAGTTCCCTGTCTTGGTTGCATCTCTCAATTCTGGTTTGCTTCTGGTGTAGAAAGAGAGAATATTAAGTTTAGAGTGCTCAGGGATTGAGCCCTGCCCAAAATAGCAACTGAAAAAGAAATTTTCCACAAGGACTCTTGGAGAAAGAGAATGTATCTCCCTCACCCAATAAGTTTTGATTCTCAGGCATGGGTAGAAAGAAACATCACTGTTTTCTAGTCCATAAAAAGGAAATAACGTAGGATGTGGAGGAAGATAAACAAAGCTGATGTGTATCAGTCCTCAGCGTAGTACATGGTACTAGAATAAGACAAGCTCAGACCTATGAGGGACAGGCAGAGACCAAAGGCCAATGGAAAGGCTCACTAAGGTCAGGTCAGGAAAGGCCCTCCTCACTGAAGTTAGGTGCATGCATTGGGAGAATAAACCAACTTGTGATTATTATCCTCTGTAAGGCAGAGTTGAAGCTCAGGACAAGATAATATCCAAAGAGTAGGCATTATTTCAAGAAGTATTAATACTAAGAATTCTAATTTAGTATGTAAGGCACAGAGACTATGGACAATGAAATAAATATTCTGTTGTGGTTCTGGGATTCCAGTGCATTCACAGTCAGACTCTAGCTAGTGATTGGGAGAATAAAATAGGGAATCTGTCCCCTGGAAAGGTCTTAAAAAGTTAGGATGGGTATCACAGCCTAGATAAGCAAGCTGTGGGTTAACTAAAGCCTTAGAGGGCCAGTAGGTAGATGACCTAGGACCTACAGGCTATGGAATGGGGAATGGGTTGAAGCCCATGGCTAAGTACTGGGTCAAGACTGTGAGGCTGTGGAATGAATTAAGGACTCACATTTCCTCACCTGGCTCTGTGTAAGGTTATGTTCCTGGCACATCTAGTCCCAGTTCTGGCTGGTAGTATGGATTGATCAACGGACTGATTGATTGGTTTATACCTCCATTCCATTCTCAATAAGACTTAAGGTGACAGTCAGCACGATTTATCCCCATAGGACACTCAGATACTGGTGCTTATCCAGAATAGCTAAGTGAGTTTAGAAGGAATCTTCAGCTAGCTGGATGGCCAGCGTAATATCTAGGGATGATTTGTGTAGATGCCTTATGCATGATGGAGAAACATGTGATGGGAAATTTGGAGTATTTCAAAGTGCCTGGACACCTAAAGGCAATCACTTCTCAAAGGCAATAAAGAAGTCTCTCTTGAGAAATCACATGGTTAAGAATGTGCTTTTGGATCTGAGTTCTTTGTGGCCTAGGTTAAACCTTCCCAGGGACCAACAGGCTTTCCTCTGAGCTTGCAAACCAGCAGCTCCATGAGCACTCTACCACTTGACAGCTGCAGTGCATGTCTCAAGGACACAGAAGGTCAGAGTTTGGATAAACTGCTCATAAGCTGTGGCCCTCACAGTGTCACTCATATACAAGTATATTTTTATGCACCAGAACTGCATATTCACTCGTGCAATACTCATGTTGAGTGCTTATGATCATCAGGTATGAAGTCAAACTACACTTTTAGTGAGCCCACATGTGGCAGCCACTATGTTGGGTATTTTAGCAATATTATTTCCAATCTTCTTAATTATTCTATGATCTAGGGCAGAATTATTAGCTGTATTTTGTAAATAAATAAACTGAGGCTTACAGAAGTCAAACAAATTACTCCTAGAGCATAAAACTAGAAAGAAGCTAAGGTTCTGTTCAAATCTTTTGTTTAATGCCAACCCAGTACTTTTCCCCCTACCACCCTATGTCTATATACTGTTGTCACAGGGCCTGACACACTGGGCAATTTCTGTTGTGTACCAACTTTCCCTTTAATTCATTTATGGACATCCTTAATTTTCTGAATATCTGACAAAAGAAAGGAAACTAATTAATTAAGGTTACACACAAACCTAGTGCAAATAGAATATAACAACCCTCTGTATATGTGAGTGCTACTTATACATACATATATATCTACACACTGTCAAAGTTATAAAACTTAAAAATCACTAGATAAGAAAAAGCTGAAGGCCTAATCACATTCTTTGGCTCCTTGAAAGCAAAGAAAATGCAATTCTTCACCAAAATAGTCTTCAACATGGATTTCCAGAGCTAGGAATCCTGTCCTACCTTATTCCTTAAATGATGTTGGGCAGACCGCAGAGCTGCTGATGTGGAAACACAGCTGTGGTACTCTTGGACAACTTATTTTGAGAAGAATTCTAAAATATGGAGCAAACTCATATGTTAAAACCCAGTGTGTCTTTCACTTTTCAAAAATGCATTATCTTATGCCTAGGAGAATATTTATTACTCTCTTTCTTAAAAATGTTCCCTTTTTGATGAAAAATGTTCAAAGCCGGAACAAAGCATTCTTACTTGAGATAATTTCAGGAAAATAGCTCAGGGGGGTGGGCATGGAGAAGAGGCTTGAGAAACTGCAGAAAAAGGGAAAAAAAAACCACAGAAATGTAATTTTAGTATCATTTTCTTGGCTTTTGAACATCTCTTTGTTGTGTGGTTGAGGCAGCTTTATGGGTTCTTTACGAGAAGTAAGTGAAAAGTCTGAATTGATGTCTCCTTGGGAAAAGCTGGAGCTGAGTGTGAGTGGTATCTATTATCACTCATGGAACCAGGATGGATGCAATTCTCCATTACACGCCAGCAGTGGTGAGGGATTGAACAGTTTCTGGTGTCAGAGGTGAAAAGCTTCAACTTAAGGGAGACTTTTTTTGCTGTAAGTTTTGCTACAGGGAATTTTTGATGCTTTTGATATGTATATTTCAAAGTATGGAAGACCCAGAAATGGAAAAGCCCCTATTGGGAAAATCTCTCTGTTCATAATCAGCCCAGCAGATCTAGTAAACTGCATTGAATTCCTCTCCCATCTACTTTCCCTCTCACACTCACCTCCTACGTGCATCAAATACACTTATTTGGAGCATACAGAAAATGTGTGTTCCAAATATATGAAGGGTCTATTCTTCCCATGGGACTTGGCTGGGTAGATTTCTGTGCCCTTCCCATTATTCTGTGAAAGCTGCCTCCTGCCCGTCTCTTATTGCTATCCTGTTCAAAATAAGTGAGACTTGTTTTCCAGCTTTTCAGAAGAGATAGACAACAGCCATATAAAAGCAGAGATACACATAGCACATCCGGAGCCATGGAGGATAGGAATCTTTTTTTTTTCTTTCTAAAAAATAAACAGACTTAAGTGTGTATGGGACTGAGATTTTCTTTGCTCTTTTTGTGGCTGGGAGATGTCACATGTTTACATGTGTCTGTACCCCTTTTTAGTACTGCAAATCCACAACTTCCATGCCCACCCTTGGAGGTCTCCATGGAAAAGGTAAAATGGCAGAAAATATTGGGATGGCAATAATTTTTCACAACAGAGATGAGTTTCTTTATTTTATGAAACGATGTGAATTTGCTCACTCTAAAGATGAGACCACAGAAATACAGAGTAAAAGGGATGTCATAAGGCCTGGTGAACTTTTAATCATGTCCTAAATCCTTCTGAACAGGGGACAAGGTTACTTTTCATACTTAAGAAGAATGACTACAATCTTTCCAGACCTCTATAATTCAAGATTCTTGAACTATAAAGATATCCAGTCACCGTTGTCAAACATTGTATCAGGCAGAGGTTAATCAGAGAAAGGCTTTTGGGCATATCTAGGTTTACAAAAGCTGTAATTGAGCCAAAAAACTGATCTAAAATGGTGACTTCTTCCTCTGGTGTCTGGATCTCCAACATCATAAAGTGGTTATTGCACACCGGGCTTCTCTTTTCTGTGGGATGTGGGCCACTGTAGAAGGCATCTTTGTCTAAGAAGCATAGCCTGAGAAGGAGCCACTCACATAGGGGAGCCCCTTTTTGACAAGAAGGAAGTACTGATTTTACTTATGGGCTTATTTTCGGCCAGGTATCTTCCTGAGATAGGCACAGGGGAGCTAATTGCTAATATTCTAGCATAAGAACCAGCTGAAGGCATAGCAAGTAGCCATATCTTCTTCCTCTGCTGTCTGCTGGACCCAGTGGTCTTTTGGCAAGGACTTTTCCAGTGCCTGAGAAGTGCCAGGCACTAGGCATTGGGATGCAGGGATGAACATGAGAGACACAGCTCTGGCCCCCGGAGGGAGACAGGCATTAAGCAGTCTCGAAAGTATTTTATTCACGTCAAGCGTTGTGAAGGGGTACAGGACACAGTGAGTGTATGACTTGGGTATTAATGCACATGGGGATCAGGAGGTTTTCCTCAGGAATTTATGTTTATGTTGAGATCTGATAAATGAGTCAAAGCCAGATAAAGAGAGTAAAGTTCAGCCCAGCACAAATAAAATATGTCTGCCACATGACAAACAAGGAAGCTCCTAACAGCCCTTTCTGCCCCCTTCCCCACATTATTCCTTTGGCTCTATGGTCTAGGAGATTTCTTCTGTTCCCTCCATTCTAGCCACCACACTGGTCACCTAGTATCTGTGTGTATGTCAAAGTTCTTTTTTTTCTTTTTTAAGAGTAATTTAAGATTCCCAGTAAAATTGAGGACAAAGTAGAAAAATTTCCCATGTCTCTTCCACATAGGAGCTTTTTAAAATAGGATGGAGCCTCATCTTTTCAGGGCTGTTATACTTAAGTGTCCAATCATCTAGAAACAGAGGTTAAATAATCAGGATTACACGGGCTCCAAGAGCACACTGATTCTAGAATTTTAACTCCATGATTATATGGCTTTTCCCCCCTTGCCAGTTGGACCGAAAGTAGGGCAAAAGCCGGCTTTAAAAGTCTGGAAAGGTTCTTTTCCCAGAGCAGTACCGGAAGCTCCTCTTCGAGTGCCGAGGGCCGCCTTCTGGGCCCGCACAGGCAGAGCGGCCCGCGGTGCTCACTCCCCTGGAGCGCTCATGACTGGCAAACGGAACCAAGGCAATTTGCTCCTAGATCAGGCAAGGGTGAGTGAGAGCAGGAAGTGCCTGGAATCAGAGCTGCCTTACAAAGGGCAGAAGAGAAAATACAGCTCAGCAAAAACTGTGACTTGGGGTTAGACGCAGGACATGTACGGAGAAGAAATCACCTAAAGCTTTGCTCTGGACAAGAACACACCTGCCCAGGGTGTGAGCCCACTGACTTGGGGGATGCCAATTTTGATCTTCCATGCGACCCTTGCCTTGGTTCCCTTCCCGCACCCTTGGTCCAGCTGGATGTCTTGCAAATGCTTACTTTTGGTCTCCAGGGGATCCCGTGAAACGGGTCAGTACAGCTCAAAGTTCATGCTTCCTCAACCTGAATGCACATGAGGGCCTCCTCAACCTCCTCACATATGAGGAGCAGTTTTTTTTTTTTTTTGTGGGAATGAATTATACTGAAAGTTACGCTACTGTCAGTTACACTTCTGGATATCAAAAAATCAATATTTTTTTACTCTGTGTTAAATCTCAGGTATAATGGACTGAATAAAAGAAAGACAAGTCTTCGTGGAAGTTAGTCCTATGTGGAAATTAAAAACAAAATGGAGAGCTTGAACAGAAAAATCAATGCATTGACCTATCTGAGGCTGATTATACCAGTGCCTCATAAGTTTAGATAAAATGGAATTTACCTAGAGAACGAACTCTGTAGAACATGTGGAACATATAATGCCGAGAATAAAAATAAACATTTTTAACTGTCTCAACTATAATGTTGAAAGTGAAGACTAATATCAAATATCATAATGCTGGGCTTCAGAAATTGCCGGGTGGGGTTTTGACTATCCCAATGGAAGAATCCATGGTACCCACAGTTTTCTAATTTTCTTAATTCAAAACTGTGGGAAGTAGCCTTTGAATTTTTAAACACATGTTCCTAATCACCACTCCCTGTGATAGAAAAAAATAAGAGTTTAAAGTTACCCTACCTAGGATAGACCAATGATGGGTTTTCAGAGTTCCATACATCTGGGAGCTGCTGCTTCCCCATGTGGGATCCTGTGGGGGCTGAGCCACTATACCTATTCTTGACCCATTAGACAAATGAAAAAGAAATGTTAGCAACCTGCCTCTTGTGTCTGTGTCTTCATGGCTGATTATGTGAAGATGTGCTAACAAGCCAGAGGGAGAACCCACTGCAGCTTCCCCAGTGTGAGCTAGGCTTGCTTGGTAAACTTCAGTGCATGAATGCGAATATGGAGAGAAAGGCCTCCAGATTCATTCAGCTAATCTGGACTCAGAAGGCAGGCAGGGATTATTAGGGCTGCTTCAATAGCATAGGACCTATGTATCACAGAAATAAGACACTCGTGAGAGACCACATTCAGGTCTGTGCTAGGGGACACACTTATTCACAAAATCTCTCTACCTCTTCTGCCTGGGACTGAGTATAGCTGGGGTTGCTATAGGGGTGTCATAAGAAGGGCTTAAAGCTTAAAGCTCCTGATTTTACTGTCTCAGAAGGCTGCTCTACTTACCCAAGCATAGCTCATTTGTTTGGGGGAGGAATGATGAGGAATTGGTCCTTTATCTCAGGAAGAAGTAAATAAGAGAAAGAAAGGTTGAGAAAGGAAGAGATAGATGAGGAGAATGGACCAAGGCAGACAATAGGAACTCAGGGGATTGCTACAATTGATTGAACACCATCTCTTTGCCAGGCACTCTGCTGGACCACTGATTCCATTAGGTGAAACCCTTACAAAGGCCCTGTGAGGTCAATGCTATCATCTTGTTTTGTTAATGAGGAAATCAGGGCCCAGAGAGGTGAAAAAACTTGCCCACACAATACACAAGGGTAAAAGCTCATGTTGCTGAACCTCAATCTTACCCCCCCCCTCCCTCCAATACCAAGTTGGAACACTTAGTGAAAACACTTGAAAGCAGCCCCATACAGGTCATTGAATGCAAGAGAACAAAAGCAACAACTCTGAGAGCAAATGTTAAGCTTATGTCTTGAAAAGGGATCTAATTTTTTTTTGCCTTAGTAGCCTATAGAAGAAAATCTACCTTCTTGAGATAGCTAATGAGCTGTTCCGGGAGACAGAAAAGGCTGGGAGTTTAAGGATTTTGAGAAGACTGCCTGGGAAGGAAGGACAGTCCCAGGGGAAGGGTTGAGATCATGGTGTTGTCAGGTCATTGACCTCAGAGATCATATTTAAGCCAAATGCTCATTCTGTGAGATGATAATATTTAAAAAGAAAATATAAAATCACAATGAAAAGGTTTGGCCTACTTTCATTTTAAAATAAGTTTTCTGTTTTAAAATGATATCCTGCCCACATCTAACTTCTGGAAGTCCCCCACCCAGAAATCTCCCCTCAAAATAGTAAACTTTGTCTGTCATTCACAGAGTTGCAAGTTCTACTCTCCTGTCCCCAGCTGAAATCCCTTCAGAACCTCACCCTCCATTTAGAGCTCATAGTCGCTGAATTCTCTCCCTTTTATAGATGAAGGAATTGGGTCACAGACACAATCCTTAATAATATACATAAAAAGAGGATATCATTCTTTTCTTTCCAACCACATGACCCAGTTTGGGCGACTAATTCTAGAGGTAGTCTGCATGTGAAGAAGCGAAGTGGAGGCTCAGTATGGTAAACGTGTCGGTGGAGGTCATGGTGTGTTTAGAGAGAGCTTTTCTAGAGTCATCTCTTTGAAGGGATAAAGGGGTGAGCAAATTGGCTTTTCCGTGTCTGGCATGTCTCAGGCTTTAACAGGAAAGATTACACTTTTTAGAAACAATTAGATCTCTCCTTGTTGCAAATAAACTTGAGAGCTCTCCTGGGAGAAGGAATCTTAGCCCTTAATGAGAAGAAGAGATGTTAATTGGATATGTCAGCAGAGTTTTCATGTTGTAGCTATGGGTCCAGTTATAGTTTTACTCAGTTCTATGTTGTTAACATCCAACTTAAACTTCTTCCTGCCCCCAAAGACTGGGCCCCATAGGAGAGGGATGGATATGTTTCCAAATTCCTTTTCAGTGCTGCTCCTTTCTTGGACTCCTGCCATGCATCCTTTCCCCTCTTGGAGCATTCTTGCTCTGTCTTCTCAGCCCTTCCCTTTACTAGTGGGATTTTTCTAGGCCCATACTTAGCTTTCTTATCTTACCATTGTATACTCATTCCTGAGAAAATCTACTTTCAAGGCCTGTGGTCCAGGGTTCCCGAGTCACTAATACCAGTCCATCTCAGTCTTCTCCCAGGACAGCATGGCTAAGAGCCGGGAACTGAAACCTGCACAACATTTCTTCACCCCCATGTATGGTACCTAACATAGGATGACTTAAAAGCTGAGTTCAGCTTAGACTTGACTGGTGTGCCCATACATAGTTCCTTATGTAATGTGTGCTTCTCAGAGGGATAGCAGCTGTGTTCTGAAAGGTAGCACCCTAAAGGAGGCGCAACTATTCCAAGAGCACCAGACAGAAGCTGCCAAGACCTTTTATGACTTAACCTTAGGAATCACAAAGCATTGATCTGACCATACTCCACTGACTGAAGCAGTCACAAGTTTGCTCAGGTTCAAGAGTAGGGGACACAGACCTCACCTTTTGTTAGGAGAAGTGTCAAAGAATTTGTAATCCTTTAAAAAAATTCCTAAAGGCTATACCTATCACTACTTTAATAAAGAACTTGGCACTTAGAGAAATAAAGTAACTTGAAATATGACACATTTAAGTAGGAGAGAGTCCAGATTTAACCCAAGATTTTATAGGCAGGTATGGATTTATTTTTACTTATCCTGCTAGGAACTTTATATAACTTGAATATAAGAACTAACGTCTCCAGCAGCCCGGGTGGCTCAGCGGTTTGGCACCTGCCTTTGGCCCAGGACGTGATCCTGGAGACCTGGGATCGAGTCCCACATCAGGCTCCCTGCATGGGGCCTGCTTCTCCCTCTGCCTGTGTCTCTGCCTCTCTCTCTCTCTCTCTCTCTCTCTCTCTGTCTCTCATGAATGAATAAATAAATAAAATCTTAAAAAAAAAAAAAAAAAGAACTAATGTCTCTGGGAAATTCTCAGCAGTTTCCCCTTTAAATATCATTTAACTGCCAATTTTGTTGTTAAGAATTCACTAATTCTCTCTTTGACAAGATGATTCTTTTTCATATGCATCTCCTTATTTTTTACTTTTGCTTATTTTTGTTTTGTAATTTGTTTTCTTTTTCAATGAATTTCATCCTTTTATCTCTTTCAGGATTCTAAGCTCAACTGAGGAACATATCAGCATCATATCTAGAGAGTAAGAGAGCTTTTGTCAAAAATACATCTCTTCATTTTCCTCCCTGCTGCCTTCCCCATCAAACAATAGATGTAGGGAGAGGAGGGGCAGGATGGCAGATGAGTCAGGTCCCCAAGCCACCTGTCCCCACCAAATTACCTAGATAACCTTCAAACCATCCTGAAAATCTATGAATTCGGCCTGAGATTTAAAGAGAGACCAGCTGGAACGCTACAGTGAGAAGAGTTCGCGCTTCTATCAAGGTAGGAAGACGGGGAAAAAGAAGTAAAGAAACAAAGGCCTCCAAGGGGGAGGGGCCCACGAGGAGCCGGGCTGAGGCCGGGGCGAGTGTCCCCAGGACAGGAGAGCCCCGTCCCGGAGACGCAGGAGCTGCACCGACCTTCCCGGGCGGAAAGGGGCTCGCGGGGAGGTGGAGCAGGACCCAGGAGGGCGAGGATGCCCTCGGGCTCCCCGGGACAGTAACAGACACCTGCGCCCCGGGAGAGTGCGCCGAGCTCCCTAAGGGCTGCAGCGCGCACGGCGGGACCGGAGCAGCTCGGGGGGCTCGGGGGCGGCTCCGCGGAGGGGGCTGCAGGGCGGGAGCAGCTCGGGGGCCTCGGGGGCGGGTCCGCGGAGGGGGCTGCGGGGCGGGAGCAGCTCGGGGGGCTCAGGCGGCGGCTCTGCAGAGGGGGCTGCGGGGCCGGAGCACGAATCCACCAGCGCAGGCCCGGAACAGAGGGCGCCGGGACACAGCCCAGGATCCGGCCCCCTCCCCGGGACAGGCAGAGGCCGGGAGGGCCCAGGACAGCGAGGACGCTCCTCCCGGAGCTGAGCAGATCAGCGGCCCCGCCCCGGAGCCTCCAGGCCCTGCAGACAGAGAGCTCCGGAGTTACTGCGGGGGCTGACTCCAGGGCTGCAGAGCTGGCCCCGCCACTGGGGCTGTGTTGCTCCTGGGGCCTCACGGGGTAAACAACCCCCACTGAGCCCTGCACCAGGCAGGGGCAGAGCAGCTCCCCCAAGTGCTAACACCTGAAAATCAGCACAACAGCCCCCCCCCACCCCCGCCCCCAGAAGACCAGCTAGACGGACAAGTTCCAGAAGAAGCCAAGGGACTTAAAGTATACAGAATCAGAAGATACTCCCCCGTGGTTCTTTTTTTTTCTTCTTTTTGATTTCTGATTGCTTCCCCCACCCTTTTTTTCACCTTTCTTTCTTTTCCTTTTTCTTTTTCTTCTCTCTTTTCCTTTTTTTCTTCCTTTTTTCTTTTTTCTTTTTATCTTTTCTTTCCTTCTTTCTCTCCTCTCTTTTTCTCCTTTTCCCAATACAACTTGTTTTTGGCCACTCTGCACTGAGCAAAATGACTAGAAGGAAAACCTCACCTCAAAAGAAAGAATCAGAAACAGTCCTCTCTCCCATACAATTACAAAATCTGGATTACAATTCAATGTCAGAAAGCCAATTCAGAAGCACTATTATACAGCTACTGGTGGCTCTAGAAAAAAGCATAAAGGACTCAAGAGACTTCATGACTGCAGAACTTAGATCTAATCAGGTAGAAATTAAAAATCAATTGAATGAGATGCAATCCAAACTAGAAGTCCTAACGAGGAGGGTTAACGAGGTGGAAGAATGAGTGAGTGACATAGAAGACAAGTTGATGGCAAAGAGGGAAACTGAGGAAAAAAGAGACAATCAAAAGACCATGAAGACAGATTAAGGGAAATAAACGACGGCCTGAGGAAGAAAAACCTACGTTTAATTGGTGTTCCTGAGGGCGCCGAAAGGGACAGAGGGCCAGAATATGTATTTGAACAAATCATAGCTGAAAACTTTCCTAATCTGGGAAGGGAAACAGGCATTCAGATCCAGGAAATAGAGAGATCCCCCCCTAAAATCAATAAAAACCGTTCAACACCTCGACATTTAATAGTGAAGCTTGCAAATTCCAAAGATAAAGAGAAGATCCTTAAAGCAGCAAGAGACAAGAAATCCCTGACTTTTATGGGGAGGAGTATTAGGGTAACAGCAGACCTCTCCACAGAGACCTGGCAGGCCAGAAAGGGCTGGCAGGATATATTCAGGGTCCTAAATGAGAAGAACATGCAACCAAGAATACTTTATCCAGCAAGGCTCTCATTCAAAATGGAAGGAGAGATAAAGAGCTTCCAAGACAGGCAGCAACTAAAAGAATATGTGACCTCCAAACCAGCTCTGCAAGAAATTTTAAGGGGGACTCTTAAAATTCCCCTTTAAGAAGAAGTTCAGTGAAACAACCCACAAAAACAAGGACTGAATAGATATCATGATGACACTAAACTCATATCTGTCAATAGTAACTCTGAACGTGAACGGGCTTAGTGACCCCATCAAAAGGCGCAGGGTTTCAGACTGGATAAAAAAGCAGGACCCATCTATTTGCTGTCTACAAGAGACTCATTTTAGACAGAAGGACACCTACAGCCTGAAAATAAAAGGTTGGAGAACCATTTACCATTCAGATGGTCCTCAAAAGAAAGCAGGGGTAGCCATCCTTATATCAGATAAACTAAAATTTACCCCAAAGACTGTAGTGAGAGATGAAGAGGGACACTATCTCATACTTAAAGGATCTATCCAACAAGAGGACTTAACAATCCTCAATATATATGCCCCGAATGTGGGAGCTGCCAAATATTTAAACCAATTAATAACCAAAGTGAATAAATACTTAGATAATAATACACTTATACTTGGTGACTTCAACCTAGCTCTATCTACCCTCGATAGGTCTTCTAAGCACAACATCTCCAAAGAAACGAGAGCTTTAAATGATACACTGGACCAGATGGATTTCACAGATATCTACAGAACTTTACATCCAAACTCAACTGAATACACATTCTTCTCAAGTGCACATGGAACTTTCTCCAGAATAGACCACATACTGGGTCAAAAATCGGGTCTGAACCTATACCAAAAGATTGGGATCGTCCCCCGCATATTCTCAGACCATAATGCCTTGAAATTAGAACTGAATCACAACAAGAAGTTTGGAAGGACCTCAAACACGTGGAGGTTAAGGACCATCCTGCTAAAAGATGAAAGGGTCATCCAGGAAATTACGTAAGAATTAAAAAGATTCATGGAAACTAATGAGAATGAAGATACAACCGTTCAAAATCTTTGGGATGCAGCAAAAGCAGTCCTAAGGGGGAAATACATCGCAATACAAGCATCCATTTAAAAAATGGAAAGAACTCAAATACAAAAGCTAACCTTACACATAAAGGGGCTAGAAAAAACACAGCAGATGGACCCCACGCCCAGCAGAAGAAGAGAGTTAATTAAAATTCGAGCAGAACTCAACGAAATTGAGACCAGAAGGACTGTGGAACAGATCAACAGAACCAGGAGTTGGTTCTTTGAAAGAATTAATAAGATAGATAAACCATTAGCCAGCCTTATTAAAAAGAAGAGAGAGGAGACTCAAATTAATAAAAACATGAATGAGAAAGGAGAGATCACTACCAACACCAAGGAAATACAAACGATTTTAAAAACGTATTATGAACAGCTATACGCCAATAAATTAAGCAATCTAGAAGAAATGGACGCATTCTGGAAAGCCACAAACTACCAAAACTGGAATGGGAAGAAATAGAAAACCTGAACAGGCCAATAACCAGGGAGGAAATTGAAGCAGTCATCAAAAACCTCCCAAGACACAAGAGTCCAGGACCAGATGGCTTCCTAGGGGAATTCTATCAAACGTTTAAAGAAGAAATCATACCTATTCTACTAAAGCTGTTTGGAAAGATAGAAAGAGATGGAGTACTTCCAAATTCGTTCTATGAGCCCAGCATCACCTTAATTCCAAAACCAAACCGAGACCCCACCAAAAAGGAGAATTACAGACCAATATCCCTGATGAACATGGATGCAAAAATTCTCAACAAGATACTAGCCAATAGGATCCAACAACACATTAAGAAAATTATTCACCATGACCAAGGAGGATTTATCCCCGGGACACAAGGCTGGTTCAACACTCGTAAAACAATCAGTGTGATTCATCATATCAGCAAGAGAAAAACCAAGAACCATATGATCCTCTCATTAGATGCAGAGAAAGCATTTGACAAAATACAGCATCCATTCCTGATCAAAAATCTTCAGAGTGTAGGGATAGAGAGAACTTTCCTCGACATCTTAAAAGCCATCTACGAAAAGCCCACAGCAAATATCATTCTCAATGGGGAAGCACTGGGAGCCTTTCCCCTAAGATCAGGAACAAGACAGGGATGTCCACTCTCACCACTGCTATTCAACATAGTATTGGAAGTCCTAGCCTCAGCAACCAGACAACAAAAAGACATTAAAGGCATTCAAATTGGCAAAGAAGAAGTCAAACCTCCCTCTTTGCCGATGACATGATACTCTACATAGAAAACCCAAAAGCCTCCAATCCAAGATTGCTAGAACTCATACAGCAGTTTGGTAGCGTGGCAGGATACAAAATCAATGCCCAGAAATCAATGGCATTTCTATACACTAACAATGAGTCTGAAGAAAGAGAAATTAAGGAGTCAATCCCATTTACAATTGCACCCAAAAGCATAAGATACCTAGGAATAAACCTAACCAAAGAGGTAAAGCATCTATACCCTAAAAACTATAGAACACTTCTGAAAGAAATTGAGGAAGACACAAAGAGATGGAAAAATATTCCATGCTCATGGATTGGCAGAATTAATATTGTGAAAATGTCAGTGTTACCCAGGGCAATTTACACGTTTAATGCAATCTCTATCAAAATACCATGGACTTTCTTCAGAGAGTTAGAACAAATTATTTTAAGATTTGTGTGGAATCAGAAAAGTCCCCAAATAGCCAGGTGAATTTTAAAAAAGAAAACCATATCTGGGGGCATCACAATGCCAGATTTCAGGTTGTACTACAAAGCTGTGGTCATCAAGACAGTGTGGTACTGGCACAAAAACAGACACATAGATCAGTGGAACAGAATAGAGAACCCAGAAGTGGACCCTCAACTTTATGGGCAACTAATATTCGATAAAGGAGGAAAAGACTATCCATTGGAAGAAAGACAGTCTCTTCAATAAATGGTGCTGGGAAAATTGGACATCCACATGCAGAAGAATGAAACTAGACCACTCTCTTTCACCATACACAAAGATAAACTCAAAATGGATGAAAGATCTAAATGTGAGACAAGATTCCATCAAAATCCTAGAGGAGAACACAGCCAACACCCTTTTTGAACTTGGCCACAGTAACTTCTTGCAAGATACATCCACGAAGGCAAAAGAAATAAAAACAAAAATGAACTCTTGGGACTTCATCAAGATAAGAAGCTTTTGCACAGCAAAGGATACAGTCAACAAAACTCAAAGACAACCTACAGAATGGGAGAAGATATTTGCAAATGATGTATCAGATAAAGGGTTAGTTTCCAAGATCTATAAAGAACTTCTTAAACTCAACACCAAAGAAACAAACAATCCAATCATGAAATGGGCAAAAGACATGAACAGAAATCTCACAGAGGAAGACATAGACTTGGCCAACAAGCACATGAGAAAATGCTCTGCATCACTTGCCATCAGGGAAATACAAATCAAAACCACAGTGAGATACCACCTCACATCAGTGAGAATGGGGAAAATTAACAAGGCAGGAAACAACAAATGTTGGAGAGGATGTGGAGAAAAGGGAACCCTCTTACGCTGTTGGTGGGAATGTGACCTGGTGCAGCCACTCTGGAAAACTGTGTGGAGGTTCCTCAAAGAGTTAAAAATAGACCTGCCCTACGACCCAGCAATTGCACTGTTGGGGATTTACCCCAACGATTCAGATGCAATGAAACGCCAGGACACCTGCACCCTGATGTTTATAGCAGGAATGTCCACAATAGCCAAACTGTGGATGGAGCCTCGGTGTCCATCGAAAGATGAATGGATAAAGAAGATGTGGTTTATGTATACAATGGAATATTCCTCAGCCATTAGAAATGACAAATACCCACCATTTGCTTCAACGTGGATGGAACTGGAGGGTATTATGCTGAGTGAAGTAAGTCAGTCGGAGAAGGACAAACAGTGTATGTTCTCATTCATTTGGGGACTATAAATAATAATGAAAGGGAATATAAGGGAAGGGAGAAGAAATGTGTGGGAAATATCAGAAAGGGAGACAGAACATAAAGACTGCTAACTCTGGGAAACGAACTAGGGGTGGTGGAAGGGGAGGAGGGCGGGGGGTGGGGGTGAGTGGGTGACGGGCACTGAGGGGGACACTTGACTGGATGAGCACTGGGTGTTATTCTGTATGTTGATAAATTGAACACCAATAAAAAATTATTTTATTAAAAAAAACAATAGATGTAGTCAATTAAAGATAGAACCCTGATACATTTACTTTAGAAATGCTTCTGAGTAATACTGACTGCCCATTTACCTCTCTCACTATATTCCTTATAACTCTGTCCCCCAAGGCTCATACACTTCTCCCACTGTTGGTAATCATTACTTTAAAATATGAATCTAAAGGTACCATGAAGAGGAAACAACCTGGCAATATAGGAGATCCCCAAACTCTTTCCTCCCATGGATTCACTGTATGTGTAACTATACAAGGAGCAATACCTTATGAGAGAAATCTAGAAACTAGATGAGCGACTATTACATGATGAAATGACCAACTAAAATGAGTAGGAAGGCTGAGACACGGTTTCATCATAAACCTCACCCCTAGCACAGCATATTCCTTTGGAAGGGAACCTCCAATTTCCAACTTCTTGAAAAGCCTGGTGTTTGGATCACACATCTAGCACCTCAAATTTTAGGGTACCTTCTGAGGGATGGGAACCCAAAACAGCTAGCTTTGGAAGTCAACCTGGCTTTTGTTCACAAGTATCACAAACCATAACAAAGAAGTAGTTTTCTTCCTCAGTTTTATTAAGATATAGATGGTATATAACATTGTATTAATCTTAGTGTACGAAATGATGGTTTGATACATGTATATATTGTAAAATGATTACCACAATAAAGTTAGTTAACATCCATCACCTCACATACATTTCAATTTTCTTTTCTTGTAATGAGAACTTTTAGGATTTACTCTCTTAGCAACTTTCAAATATATGATATAATAGCTTTAGTCACCATGCTATACATTTCATCCCTAGAACTTATTTATCTTAGAACTGGAAGTTTATACATTTTGACCACATTCACCCATTTTTGCCTACCTTCACCCATCTCCCACTTCCCCAGTTCTAGAAATCACAAATCTGTTTTCTGTATCTATGAGTTTGGGTATTTTTAAATTCTAAATGTAAGTGAGATGATGTTGAATTTGTCTTTCTCTGTCTGACTTATTTCACTTAGTACAATATTCTTAAGATCCACCCATATTTTTGCAAATGACAGGGTTTCCTTCTTTCATATCTGTTATATTTATAAAATATATTATAATTATAAATATTTATATAAATATTTGTATATAAAATTTCACACAGAAATAGAATTGTTGAAGTGTATGGTAGTTCTATTTTTAATTTCTTGATGAACCTCCACACTGTTTTCCAGAGTGGATGCACCAATTTACATTCCTGTCAACAATATATAAGGGTTCCCTTTTCTCCACATCCTTGCCAACACTTGTTATCTCTTATCTTGTTGATAACAAACATCCTAACAGGTGTGAAGTAATAGCTCATTGTGGTTTGATTTGCATTTCTCTGATGATTAGTGCATCTTTTCATGTACTTGTCCGCCACCTGAATGTCTTCTTTAGAAACATGTCTATTCACTTCCTCTGCCCATTTTTTAAATGGGGTTGTTTGTGTTTTTTTTGTTATTGAGTTGTATGGGTTCTCTGTATATCTTAGATATTAACCCTTATCAGAGATATGATTTGCATCAAAGGTATAGTTTTTTTTTTCTAAGATTTTATTTATTATTTATTTGAGAGAGAGAAAGGGAGAACACAAATGGTGGGGAGGGGCAAAGGGAGAAGGAGAAGCAGGCTCCCTGCTCAGGGACATGGGGCTCCCAACATGGAGCTTAATCCCAGGACCCTGAGATCATAACCTGAGCTGAAAGCAGATGCTTAACTGGATGGGCCACCAAGGTGCCCCTCAAAGAAATAGTTCTTAATGGATATGTAAGCACTCACTGCAGTTATCCCATTGCGTTCAATGCAGAGAGAGCAGGCAAAAATGCTCATTTCTCAGTCTTTCCTAGGAAGAGATTTGACTGCATATGTTTTAAGCTGCTGCCTGAATGTCTGGCCTCTAATTAACATGCATTTAAGTACTCACTGTGGTCCTCCCAAAAGCATCAAAGAGCTGATGGATACTTCCCCACCTTATCCCTCTGGCTTACTCCAACAGTAAAACCAAGTTTTCAGTATCTCTTTCGAAGGAGAATGTCACAAGGATCTTCCTGGAAGGAGAATGTCCACACATCTAGTGCCCAAACCTTTGTGTCTACCACCAAATGTGTAGGCCCCCAAATCGCCTACTTTTGATAGCCAATAGAGTTTGCATTAATGAATCCCACAGGTCTATAGCAAACAAAGAAGCAATTTTTAAACAGGTATAAGAGCAATCCCCATGGTAATATACCTGGCCTCAGCACCAAAGGAAAAGATAAAACCTACCTATATCCCAGTTCTCTCTGAAAGGGATTTAACCACATGTTTTCCCAGCAGCTGCCAGAGGGTCCAGTTTCTGACCAACATATATCTCGGTGATAACTGTGATCTTCATCTTTGGGACACCGACAGTTCTTGGTATACCTTCAGGTATTGGGAACCACTATGAGTAAAAACAGTGGAATGTACAATCACAAAGGTTTGAGGAGCAACCGGCAGCTCAAGCTAGGCAGATTGATGAAGATCAACTCCTACATGAGACCAGCCTGTCAAGACTAGAGAGTTGACTATTTTACTTAATACTGAGAAACCAACACACAGAGTCAAGGAAAATGAAGAAATGGAAATATGCTACAAAAAAATAATAATAATAACATGATAAATGTCCTGAAACAGATCTTAATGAAATGGAGAGAAGAGCTTTATCTGACAGTGAGTTCAAGATAATAGTCATAACAATGCTCACTTAGGTCAGGAGAGCAATACATGTACAAAGTAAACATTTCAGCAAAGATAAAATATTAAAAAGTACTAAACAGACATCATGAAGCTGAAGAAAAATAACTGGGCTGAAAAATTCAATAGAGAGATTCAGGAGTAAACCAGATCGAGCAGAAGAAAGGATCAGTGAAGTCAAAGTCAGGACAATGGAATCCATTCAATCAGGGGAGCAAAAAGAATGAAAAAGGGTGAAGATAGCTTAAAGAATTTATGGAACAACATCAAACAGAGCAATATTCACATTATAGGACTCCCAGAAAGAGAAGAGAGAGAAAGGAGCAGAGAGCGTATTTAAAGAAACAATGGCTGAAAATTTCCCTAGTGTAAGGAATGAAACAGACATCCAGATCAAGAAACCCAGTGCCAAAAAAGGTGAATCTAAAGAGACTCACACTGAAACATATTATAATTAAATTGTCAAAAGGGGAAGACAATGAAAGAATCTTTAAAAACTTCAAGATTATTAAAGCAGCACTTTATTATAAGGGAACCCCGTAGGACTATCTGCAGATTTTTCAACAGAAACTATAGACCTGGGCAGCCCCCGGTGGCTCAGCAGTTTAGCACCGCCTTCAGCCTGGGGCCTGATCCTGGAGGCCTGGGATCAAGTCCCCTATCGGGCTCCCTGCATGGAGCCTGCTTTTCCCTCTGCCTGTGTCTCTGCCTCTCTCTCTCTCTCTTTGTGTGTGTGTGTGTGTCTCATGAATAAATAAATAAAATCTAAAAAAAAAAAAAAAGAAAAAAAAAAGAAAAAAAAAGGAAACTACAGACCAAAGGGAGTGGGATGATATATTCAAAGTTCTGAAACCAAGAAAACTGCCAAACAAAAATACTTTGCCTGAAAAAGTTGTCCTTCAGGATTGAAGAAGAGATTAAGAGTTTTCCAAAGAAAAACTGAAAAGCTCATCAGCACTGGACCAGACTTCTGAGAAATGTTAAAGGAGTTCCTCAAGCTGAAATGAAAGGGGACTAGTTAGTAACATGAAAACATATAGCATGCTGGTAAAGGTAAATATATATGTTAGGCTACCAAACAAATCTTAATAAACTTGAGAAGATTAAAACCATACCAAGTATCTTTTCTAATCATAGTGGCATAAAACTAGAAATAAATTACAAGAAAAAATGGAAAATATGCAAATATATACTCTGGATGATTAATGGGTCAAGGAAGAAATCCAAAGAGAAGTTTTAAAAAATCTTGAGAGAAGTGAAAATGGAAATATAACATACCAAAACTTAAGAGATGCAGCAAAAGCAGTTCCAAGAGGAAAGTTTATACTGATAAATGCCTACCTGTGTTAAGTAAAAAGGAAGATCTTAAATAATATAACTTTACATCTCAAGGTACTAGAAAAAGAACAAACTAAGCCCAGAATTAGCAGATGAAAGGAAATCAAGATCAGAGCAGATATAAACTGATACCAGAAAAACAATAGAAAACATCAATGAAACTAAAAGCTGATGCTTTTAAGTTTCATTTATTTATTTTTTAGGGAGAGCGAGCAGGCCAGCAAGTATATACACCCACTGGAGTGGGTGGGGAGGGACAAAGTCTGAAGCAAGCTCCATGCCTAGTATAGAGCCCAACATGGAGCTCTATCTCAGACCCTGAGATCATGACCTGAGTTAAAACCAAGAGTTGGATGTTTAATAGACTGAGCCACCCAGGAGCCCCTAAAAGTTGATTTTTTAAAAATAAAAAATTGACAAATTTACCTAGACTAATGATTGTGACTTTTAAAATTAATATTTGCTAACTAGAGCCCCTGGATGTTGGATGGTGAACTGAGGTTAACAAAAGACCACAAGAGAATTAAAATAGAGAAGTTTGTTGCACAGAGATTCTAGAGGAAGTACATAGCATGCCTTGAGGGACTACATGAGAAAGTCAAAGCAGTAACAGGCAGAGAGGCAGGACTTGGGACACATGCCTTTATGAGAATCTGAGGGTGGAGCACTTTGGGATTCTTGATCTAAGGCCAGATTGGCCAATTGATTACAAAGAGTGGGGTTTTGGCAAGGTTTATGGAGGAGTTTATCATAATGATAATCACAAGATAATAAATGCATGTTTTAATGTCAGTTTAGGGCCTCTGGAGTCTACTTGGCCAAACAAAATGGATGCACCTGCAGCAAATACCATGGTGTAGCTTATCTAAACTTTTAACATTAACTTAGAAAAAGAAAGACTTAAATAAAATCAGAAACAAAAGAGGAAACATTAAAGCTGATAACTCAGAAGTACTAAGGATTATAAGAAATTATTATGAATAATTACATACTATATATAACAAATTACATAACCTATAAGAAATGAATAAATTCCTAGAAACAAACTCATTTTACAAGGCCAGCATTATCTGATGCCAAAGCCAGACAAAGACATTATATGAGAAGAAATTTAGAGGCCGATATCCTTGAGGAACATATACGCAAAAATCCTCAACAAAATATTAGCAAATCAGACTCAACAGATCATACACCATGATCAAATGGGATTTATCTCTGGGATTCAAGGATGGTACAACATATGCAAAATAATAAATATGATACATCACATTAACAAAATGAAGGATAAAAACCATATGATCATCTCAATAGATACATAAAAATTATTTGAAAAAATTCAACGTCTTTTTATGATAAAAACTCTCACCTGTAGATGGAAAATGCTTCAACACAATAAAGTCCATATATGACAAGCCTACAGCTAACATCATACTCCACAATGAAAAGCTGAAAGATTTTCTTCTGAGATCAGGAGCAAGACAAAGATGCCCACTCTCAGCAATTTTATTCAACATAGTAATGGAAGTTCTAGTCAGAGCAATCAGGCAAGACAAGAAAAAGGCACTCAAATTGGAAAGTGGGAAGTAAAATTTGCAGATGACATGATCTTATATATCAAAAACCCTAAAGACTCCACCAAAAACAATGACAAAACAAAACAAAACCCGATTAGAAATAATAAATTCAGTAAAGTTGCAATATATAAAATCAATCTGCAAAAGTCAGTTGCATTTCTATATACTAACAATGGACTATCAGAAAGAGAAATTAAGAAAACCATCTCATTTACAAAAGCTTCAAAATGAATAAAATCCTTAGGAATAAATTTAACCAGGGAGATGAAAGATCTGGACACTGAAAACTATAAAACATTAGTGAAAGAAATTAAAGAAAACACAAATAAATAAAATAATATTCCATGTTTAGAGATTGGAAAAATTAATATCATCAAAATGTCCATACTACCCAAAACAATTTACAGATTTAATACAATTGGTATCAAAATTCCAATGGTTTTTTTCACAGAAAGAGAAAAACAATTCCAAAATTTGTTTAGAACTACAAAAGATCTCAAATAGCCAAAGCAATCTTGAGAAAAAATAAAGCTGTAGGCATCACATTTCTTGAGCAAACTATATAATAAAGCTATAGTAATCAAAACAGTATAGTATTAGCATAAAACAGACACACAGATCAATGGAACAGAATGGAAAGCCCGGAAATAAACCCATGTATATATGGTCAATTAATTTCAACAAAGGAACTAATTATATACAATGGAGAAAGGAAAATCTCTTCAGTAAATGGTGCTGGGAAAACTGTATCCAATTTTCTGCTATCCAGAAGTAGCACATTCCTATGACCTTTTCATAAACTCCATGGCATAAGTCAAAGAAGCAATTACCATTAATGTATCTGAAAAAAATTGAAGTGTTCCCAGACCCAAAACATAACCTCTCTTAAGCTTTTCTGGTACCTTAGGACACATCTTGCTAATGGATGCACAAAATAAGTCAAGTTAAAACACAGATGCTCATGAACACAGTTCAAAGCTATGGCAGCTTGCTGCTGAGAAGCTGAGTGTAGTTCTGGGGAAGGAGCTTAGCGGGGCCACTCTAGCTGCTCAGGCTATGAGATGCATCTCCAATGGCTCACTGCAAAACCAACACTGAACACTATTTTTGCTTTTCACCTTTTTTCATAAAAGCAAAAATCCTCTTTGGATTTTTTTTTTTTTTTTTTTTTTGGCTAGTGAAAACAAGTACTAATGTAGATCTTTTGTAAAAATGAAATGTCATAATGTGAACTTTTGTAAAGCAGGGGCCATCTGTATCTCTATGCTAAAAGAATAAAGCTGGACCCCTATCTTACATCATACACAATAATCAACTCAAGAATGATTAGAATGATTAGAGACTTGAACATAAGACCAAAACCCACAAAACTCCTAGAGAAAATATTGGAGGTAAGCTCCTTAACATCAGCCTTTGGCAATACGTTTTTGTATTTGACAGCAAAAGCAAAGGCAAAAAATCATAAAAGCAAAAATCAACAAATGGGACTACATCAAACTAAAATGCTTCTATACAGTTAAGGAAACTATAAATAAAATTAAAAAGCAATCCATAGAACAGGAAAGAATATGTGCAAACAGTGCATCCGATAATGGGTTAATATTCAAACTATACAAAGAGTTCATACAACTCAATAGCAAAAAAAAAAAAAATTAAAAATTAAATGAGCAGAGAGCCTGAATAGACTTAACTTCAGTGAAGACATACAAATAGCAAACAGTACATGAAAAGGCAATCAACAACACTAATCATTAGGGAAATGCAAATCAAAATCACAATGAGCTATTACCCCTCACACCTGTTAGATTGTCTATTATCAAAAAAGATAATAGAAAGCAAATTATCTGACCCCAGATCATTGCAGCTTATGTAATATTACATGGATCAGGAGGTTCACGCAAATGGGCCCAGTAAATATACAGAACCATGAAGATAATACATAAGATGTTTTAAGCTTTTATGTTTGGGGGCAGTTTGCCATGCATCATGAATAACTTACATTGTTTTTCCTTTGTTCCCTTATTTCTTTGTATTTATCAATTTCTCAAATAGTCATAGAATCTTACAGTCACAACAAAGTTAATTCAATCGAAATCTCGTTTATTTTTTATTTTATTTTTAAATTTGTGGTGAGGACTCTCTCCAATTAGTACCAAAGCTATGTGTAAAAGAATGATTTCCATCCATTCTACTCCTTGGTCCCTTGAGCCCTAGTGGCAATATATGTTACTGGTTACCATGCTGCTCAGAGCTAAGTGAATTACCTTCACTCCCTCTGTTGATTTTGTGAAAGCAACATAAGATTTGAAGATGGCCAATTTATGTTGACTCTCAGCTGTACACTCATTATTGACCAAAACATTCCTAGAGACCTATAGATGGTCATAGGAAACATGAATGTTTAAAAAGCTTGGATTATGGCAGAAGGCAGTCAACTACTATAATGAAGAACATTGTTTTAAACAAATGCAAACTAAAAATCCATAATAGAATGAAATTGAAAAATATTAGAGAAAATAATCCTCATAAAAATATATCTAAACCAATTTTTCTTCCAAAGACTTGCTTTATCACTTTAATTTCACTGCATTTATAATACATATGTTACTTCTAGTTTTTAGTTTTTTTGCATATTCACTAATGCATTCAGCCAATATTTACTAAGTTCCTTTCCTGTGCCAAGCATGGACTGTGCTAGGTTGTAGAAATAAAAATATGAGTAAGAGAGTATTAGTTTAATGAAACAAGAACACACACAAAAAATCAAAATTCAATTTAGGGACTAAACTAAGAGAAAAATAAAGGATACTCTATAATAAAGGCAGCTTGAGAGGCTAAAGGAAATTCCCTGAGATGAAATGACTCAGACTGCAGCCAAGTCTTGAAAGATCAAAGGCTTTGCCTACCCATCTCGATCTTTGGTCCACAGTCTCCTTGCCAGGGTTCATCAGGCAGGGCAAATATTTATTGAGCATGTTTTCAGGGCTCTGGCCTTGGTCCCTGGTGACTCAGCACTCCTCTCCCTCAACAAGGATGAGTCCTCACTCACAAAGAGGGATCCTACACCCAGTCAGAGCTCATCCAGTGGCTCAGGAAGGATTGTACTGGTCAGACCATGAGGACTGAGTATTCCTAACTTTAGTTTTCTATTGACCAAGGAGAGAGTTATTTAGTCAACTTTGTTTGGCACACATCTCCAACCCACTGTATCAAAACATCTCTCTTTTATTGAGCAAGTCAATAAACTTTTCTTCCCCTCAACCAAACATAGCTACTTATCATAAGCTCTATTGGACCTTTTGCTTTTACTTTCAGTATTTCAATCTTGAGATAAGACTGGTAACATTGCATCTGATTGCTTTTGATATTCCTGGAACAACATTTTTTTCTCCCCCTATATGGGTTCTGCCTTTTTTCACTCATCAGATTCTTAGAATGCTAGTGATCTCATGGATTCCACACGAGTCCTATCCAAAGAAAATCAGTCATGTGAGGTCATCAATGGTGTGGACACTACCATAAAGCAGGGGAGTGAGGATCCCTAATTTCACCACAGAAGTACTAGGCAGCCTCTTATCTCGACTGCCAAGCATGCTGGAAGTTTCTCTAAGGGCCAATTTCCCTGGATTATTTATTTCCTAGCAGGAGAAGACTCAAGATCATCTATACTGTAAGTGCCACATTGGCAGCCTGCAGGGCAAATTTAACCAACAGATAGATTTTGCTGGGTATTCATGGCATTCATTAAACATTTTGAGTAAGGAGATTTCTAAAACTTAGATTTCACATAAAAATCTGAATTTCTAGCTTTTTAAAAATCAGAGGATTTGGTATAATTCATTCCATCACAAAATAGGATCAGTCACTGTGGAATAATAGTTACTTTTGAAATAGAGACCGGTGTTTTCCATCTCACTTTAGCCCAAAGTTCAGTTTGGCTGAACTTTGCATTTCCGTTTCTATTCCTGAACTAGTCCAACTCCTTCATTTTAGAGAAAATGAAACTGAAGTCCAGAGACTCCTGGGCTTACAGTTGGTTGTAAACCAGAGTCAGAACTTCAACATGGGTCTCTTTGTCCCACTCTCTACTTTAAGATGTTGCCTTTCTTTTATTTATACCCAGAACCAACTGCTCACCATGATTAATTGCTTCAGGCTAGAGTCCTCTAGGAAGGGCTGCAGAAAGGCCAAACAAACATCAAACTCTAAGCGGAGAGTAATCATGGCTCAAGTCTTAATATGGATTTTGAAGAGGTTTGATTATTTTGATGTATTTTTTTTCCACCCAATGCCTCTTTTCTTTTCTGTGGCACATTGTAGCAGGTGGATGCGAAAGTAAAACCAAATGTTTTCCTGGTCCCTGTACATCTATGTCACACGAGAGGACATGGACCTCCTCTTCACAATGACTTCTGGTTAGCTTGATATGGAAAGCCCTCTTGAAATATTATGTCAATGTCACGGGTTGATTTTATGACACAGATGCAGTAGATTTTTATTTTATCTTTGGGCTTGGTGCGGCCTAGTTAGCACACTTTATTGTACACTCATAATTGTGAACTTCCTGCCGATAAAACCTTCTGTCTGTTGTTAGGGAGTAGACACTTTTCTAAGAGGTGAGATGGAGCTCTAACTTTAGAGCCCTCTTCCCAGCAGGCAGGAGCATAGCAGAGTTCCAAGAGATAAGCTTTTCCTCTTATCTCAACATATTAATGAGTTGTTACAAGTCTTACTTGTTCCCCAGGAAGCTAACAGAAAAAATAATTCCCTATATTTTTAATGAATGAGAGGCCCATCCCAACAAAAGCATGAGAACTACAGATTGGCTAGAGCTGTTTTTAATAATCCTTTCTTTCCCCTAAGATTTGGCCGGGATCTCACAATGAGGTGCTTTGTGAGCCTCACGCCAGGGTTGATTTGGCACCTCCGTTACAAAGAGCATGTGCAGACTGTGACAGGCTTTCAGGAAAGCCACATCCCACATGTGCTCCTCTGGTTCCCTCATTGGTGTTCGGGAAGAGGAGGTTGGTTCCTCCCCGTGAGCTGGGTGCTATGACAGATTAGACTTTTATGCGAGAAAATAAATCCTGCACATTTGATGTACTACTTTAGACTTAAAGACCTCCTGGGACCTGAAATTGGAAGGTAAGCAGTGCTTTGCCACAATTCTTGAACTTTGAAACTGTGAATGTAATTTGAGGATGTTCCTTGAAATTCTTTGTTGTTTAATGTGAAACTTTAACATGCTGCCTCTCCTGCTGCCTTTAAGAATAACAGCTCACTGTCAAACATGCACATACAGCTCTGGTTTAAAAAAACCAAACCAAACCAAACCAAACCAAACCAAATCAAAACAACAAAGCCACTGCTTAAAGAAGAAAAATTCTTTCATAATGAAATTAGTCACGTTGATTTGTTGTACTTTTCAACTTGTGTGGAAGTGTCCAGGATGGGATGGGTTTTTCTCTCTGCTTTGAGGAATCAGTGTCCTTTAAAACAGGATTAAATTATCTTTGCCACTTGAAAATGGGTGTGTGTGGAGGATTAATTCTGTAGAGAGAAAAGCCCAGTGGAATTGCAACCAGATGTCAGTCCAGATCTGTGGGTCTTTGTCCCAAGTGTGGCTTGGTGCTTGCTGAGGCACGGGAAGGGATTAGAGAAACCCATCGCCACAGTTGTGTTAGCACCTCTCTGCAAGGCCTGGAGAATCTGTCGGGATCAGGTGTGGCTGTGTGTGGACCACTTCCTTGTGATTGTGGCAAATTAAGCTGGGAAGCTGGAAGTTATTACAATGCAAATTAAGAGCCAGTGGTTTGTCGGATATAAAATGATGTAGAGCAAGTTCAATCTATAAGGCAGTTCTGTGTCTAATGTTAATGAAATCCAGTCTTTTTGTAGAAATTTACAGGAACTTTAATGTTTCTGTTCAAATTTGATCAGACTCCAAGTCTATGCTTGTAGCTCTGTAAATACTCTATTTCTAAGAGGGCATCACTGTAAAATATTTCTCTGTTGTAGGAAGAAATGATGTTAAACCTTCTGTGTTCTGGAGACCATACAGGAGAAACCCTCCACTATAGTCACACTGTTTTTTTTTTTTCTTAAATCTTTGTCCAGATTTTTCTCCTGCTTTCCTACTTTGTCTCTTCCCTGCGGACTAAGTTATTGTGGAGATCTCAAGCTTCCCCTGAGGTCCCCAACCCCTTTCTGTGTTCTTCTCACTGTCAGCATCAACGGGGCATCCACACAAAACCTTCAGATTCTTGCTCACTATTGTATTTCTCACTCCAGCCCCCTAGGCACAGTCCTGTGATACAGGTTCCCTCTCAGTTTACAGGCTGAGAAGGTAAGGCCCAGAGGAGCTAGGGCACCCCACCTAAAGTCTGAAGGAACAGCAGTGGGGGAATGGCCTAGATGCCATTATCTCCCCTTCCCCAGGCTTTCTCCCTTCTAGGACGAAGCTGCCTCACTTGGCTCCAGGTATTTCCATGAGCCTACCCTTTGAGCCATATTACTGATTAGCTGCACACAGGTTAGGAGAGGTACTCATTCACTCCTAGGATCAGAATGTCGAAGCTACCTTTAGTCTGGAGGGAAGAAAATATCCCCCCCAAGCATGCAACAGGGAATGTGGGGGGGACGGGGTCTTCTGGAACCAAGAGTGGCTATCTTAGGCTTTTTCTCCTGCTCTTGTTACTCTGTTTCCTGCTAGTCTCAGCACACATTTTAGAAACAGCTCAAGCAAAAAAGGTGAAGATTCCTAAGGAAATGAGGCTGGGGTTGTTTACTTGGTACAGCTGGGAAACCCAGGATGCTGGTCTCAGAAAGATAAGCAGTGGGCTTGGATTAGCATTCCAATGTGCCATTGCCTTACAGAAAGAGTTATTTTTAACTTGACAACATTTCTACACATCTGCAATCCAAATACCGTGTACATGAGAATAAATATTTAGGCACTGTGTTAGCTTCATTAAGCAGACACTACATCAGAGCCATTCTTGTAATTCTTTTTCTTGTTTTAATAAAATTAAAAGGAAAAAAAAAGGAGGTTAGGGGTAGAAAATGGGCCAAAACAGAGGTGAAATATATTGTCAATAGCAGTTCAGGAGAAAAAATGACCTAATCAGAGACCAGAAATTTTTTTTTTCAAGATTTCTCTATTTCTTTTATCAAAGATGACATCTCTCCCTTGAAAAATTCACTCAGCTTCTTGGGTTTTTCATCTTTGATAGCCCTGAGTCTTTTCCTCATAGTTGCAATTCCCAAAAGGTAGACAAAGGCACTGGAATTATAGGTGCTAGGAATAAGAATTCTCTGTCGTTCTAACAACCAAATCCTGATGAAATCACCACCATTCTAGAACTCACATTTAAAGAATGTCTCATTTGTCTCTAGAACCAATCATTCCCTTTATGTTTGTTGTTATTACTTTTTCCTTTTCATTCATTACTGAATGAATGAAAGCCTGAAGGAATAGGAAATTAGCTGTGATGATTTCACATCCCTCAATCATTTTACAGGTTTCCACTGAGATTACATGGGCATGCCAGTCTATTGAACAAACACTGAGAGATATGGTTATTTTAAGCAAACCCTAGGAAGGCAAAGGCAACAATGTAAAAGTTAATGATACTGACTGAGTCCTTTTACAGAGAAGATAGAAAATAATTTAAATATTTTGTCTTATGTAATATGGTATATTACGCAAAATCATATAAAGTGCAACCTATCACCTATTTGCCTGGAAGCAGCACTTAGAAGGCTCAAGAAGGGTTGGCTGGCAACTAAGGAGCTTTTGGTGACTCCTTATACACTTTCCCTCTCAGACAACTATAAATATAGACCAGGAAGTAAGGGCAGGGCCAAGCAGGAATTATGGCCCCTGGAACCACACTGATTTTTAAAATAATAGTAATAATAGTTAAGGTGGGTTAAGAGAAAATAGCATGGGAAAACTATGGGGTGGGAGAATATGAAATGTATATCATATTCTTGAGTTCATTCTGTAGAGACACTAGGGGATGGATAAGTTGCACAATTTCCTTGAGAATAGGTCAATGTAAAATACTTAGAAGAGAGTGCTTGGACAGCCTCCTAGCTGAATTTATCAACATTTATTTTCAAGTAGGAGGTTATTCCCCATTGGTGTCTTCAGACAGCTTCGAAAGGAACTTATACATACTACTAAACTTTCTCAAACTGGCAAGATTCTAAAATGGGTTAGTAAAGGAATGGTTTGTAGAGTGTCCAAACGTGATGCCAGTGGATCCCTAGTATCCAGCATAGGTTCACTTAAAAGAGAATCATCAGGATAATTGCATCTTTTCCTCTAATGTATTACTGGCCTGGTAGATGGTAACATGTTATTTAGCCAAGAATAATTTGGTCAAAAGCAAATTGGTCAACACAACAAATTAGTGAAAATTAGTATCTTCAGTCATTATACATTCAGGTATGAATGATAAAACATGGGACAGGTTTACAGCACTGTAAGACTCTTTAAATGCTCTTTTATAGTTTCTAGAGTTCATCTTCAAACAATTGTTCTGTTTACACTGTGAAAAATTTAAACAATTAAGGAAATGTTTAGGGAATGAGAATCCAACAAAAGGAGCTAAATACTTGAAACAAATAGAGTGATTGAACAATTGACTACAAATGTGATTTATGATTTATGTATTACTTTAGACTTTTTAAGCAACACATGCTTGTTATAGAAAATTATAATACAAAAAAAGAAAATTATAATACAAACCAGGACAAATTTTTAAAGATAATTCCACTAAATAGTGTCAACCAATGATCGTGCATTAGTGTATAACAGCCTTCCATATGTATTTCCTATGGCTATATATGATATTTTACCTACCATATGGTATTTGAAACTTAGCACATTTTTAAAAACAATCATCCATTGTTGGAAAATTTGCATTCTTCTAATTAATTGCTGAACAATTATGTTATTTCAGTTAGTCTGCATTATAAGCAATGCTTGATAGAAACAATGGGAAATGAATTAGAAATTTTAAAAATCAAATTATTGAGAAAAAAACAAAATATTGACAAAAATATATAAAGCATAAAATGGGTCACAACTCTTTCCAGTAGTACACAAAAATGGCCAACCTTGAAAACACACTGATTGGTATTATTCTTCTTTATCTAGATCATTGTTTTGACAAAATTGTCTTCTTAACCAAATTGCTTTTTGTCAAATTGTTTTTAGTCAAAGTAAATCTGGCTGAATTAGTAGGAAACAATAGTTCAAGGAAATGGAACAGACAAAATGCTCATGAACTTCAGTGGGGCATTGTGTAATTTCTTCGTGATATAATTGGAGACAAGATTAAGAAATATGAGCTGAGTTAGTGCAATTAAGCAGATTAATAACTGGTTGAATGAACATACTTAGAAAGTGCTTCTTAGCAACCAGGAGTGTGTGTATGTGTGTGGGGGGCAGCCTCATGGCTTATAAAAAACTCTATTCTTAGTCCTATCCTAATAAATATTTTGGTCAGTGTCTTGGGTAAATGTATGTTAAACAGATTTCTGGATATAAAGCCAAAAAGAATGAATACATTAGTGTGTTGACATCATCAAAATCCAAACCGATTTTAACAGGTTGGAATAATGATCTGAATTTACCTAGACTATGCAACAGTGGTAAGTATAAGACTACTTTGACATCAATATAAATGCTCAAGTACTCATTGGAAGAACATGTACTTGTAAAATAAGACTTTAGGATTTTGGTTGATAGTAAATTCCATATGGTGAAGACAAAGAGGGCAATGTGCTTTTTGGTGACATTGCTAAAAGCATAGGGGAGGAGTGCAAATGGAAAATGCTATACCAAGCCCTGTGCTAGCTCTAGTACAAGCTTCTCATCATTATGCCATCCCCTGTGTGACTTCCACTGCTTCTTTTTTTTTTAAAGATTTTATTTATTTATTCATGAGAGACACAGAGAAAGAGCCCGAGACTCAGACAGAGGAAGAAGCAAGCTCCCTGCAGGGAGCCCAGTGTGGGACTCCATCCCAGGACCCAGCATCATACCCTGAGCCAAAGGCAGTTGACACTCAACCACTGAGCCACGTAGGCATCCCACTTCCATTGCTTGAGTACATGTGTCATCCTTGAACTACCCTCGAATTCCAAAGTCCAAATGATGGACCAATCAATACTTTCCAGTACAAAAGATCTCTTTATTTCAATGTTACTGAGGCACCTGTGGTAAATATGGAGAAGACGGCAGTACCTAGCCTATCAGGGTGGGAGAAATCTTCAGAGTCTCTACAAGATGGAGAATAATGGGGCAGCCTGGGTGGCTCAGTGGTTTAGTGCCGCCTTCAGCCCAGGGCCTGATCCTGGAGACCTGGGATCGAGTCCCACGTCAGGCTCCCTGAAGGGAGCTTGCTTCTCCCTCTGCCTGCGTCTCTGCTTCTCTCTCTTTTGGTATGTGTCTCTCATGAATAAATAAAATAAAATCTTTAAAAAAAAAAAAGATTGAGGATAATGATTAGATTTTGTAACAAAGCATGGTTGGACAGTTAGGGCCCTGCAGGGACAGAGTCATAAAAGAAAATACTCTTCATATCATGACAGTTAATGAGCATTAAGATTCTAGGTGGAGTGGAACAAGCTGAGGAAGTCTAGGAGGACCATGTTAGATCCAGGAGATGATGAGTACCACATCAGCTAAACCCAGGCATGAGAGGCTTGACAAAGTTTGAGCACATTCTGAAATGATTTAAAGACTCAGGAGAAAATGGAAACCATCCATGAGCTGGTCTCTTCTGCCTGTCCCGCTGCTAGAACTATGTTTATCTACTTGGGAAAGGTTTCTGTATTCCTTTTGATTTGTTTCTACAAGAGTTGCTTTCCTGAGCCTGTGCTCTTTTTCACTCATCTGTATCTGCTGATTATTGGCTTGAGGCTCTCTTTAGTTCTGGTCTGCAAGTGATTCTCAGCAGGCTATGATTACCATTGCTCTTAATCCGGTGTCCCTGGAAGGAAGGCAATACCTAGTGTGGTTTAAAGCATAGGTGTAGGACAGCCCGGGTGGCTCAGCAGTTTAGTGCCACCTTTGGTCCAGGGTGTGATCCTGGAGCCCCGGGATCGAGTCCCATATTGAGCTCCCTGCATGGAGCCTGCTTCTGTCTCTGCCTTTCTCTCTCTCTGTGTCTCTCATTAATAAATAAATAAAATCTTAAAAAAAAAATAAAGCATAGGTGTAGGGTTAGAGCCGGGCCCTGCCACTTGCCAACTTGGGGGAAATGCACTCATTTTCTTGGTCTGTTTCCTCACGGGTAAAAAATAAAATCATAATAGTATTAACAAGTTAGGGTTGTCGTCATGAGAATTAAATAAACTCATACATGGTAAGCCACTTACCATAGTGACTGGAACATTTTATTACATTTTAAATTTCTATTTCTGCTTTTAATTATCTTTTATACCAACCTTGTATACCCTCTGAAGATGACCAAATACTGATGTAAAGCAGCATGGTGGCCTTTAGGGCTAGAAGCAATTATAAGGACTAGCCAACTATCACTGTAATAAAAGGTAAGACCCAGGCAGCTTCAACAAAATATAAGGTTTTCAGATAGAAGATGAAGGACTAGCAATTAGCATACTTCACACTCACCTCATCACTCACAGCCCCAGGGAATACTCTTTACAGTCTCCATCTGGAAGCTACTACTATGAGCATAGAATGAACCTCTTCCATATAAGACGACCCAATCCTATTCATGAGGAGTTCTATTACTAATGCTTTATACACAATAATTTTTTTCTGAAATTTTAAGAAAATAGTATACCAAGCTCTCTTGTATCTTGCAATTCAACTTAAACAATTATCAATCCAGAGCCAATCTTGTTTTATCTATGTACTCCCACTGTGCCTACCTCAGATATTTTTGTGATGTTAATCCAAGACATCATCATTTCATCTATAACTATTTCAGTTTGTGCAGACTTGGTTTTAGCATTCTACTTTTTTCCCGGTCAGATGCCATTTTTGATGGATATTTGAAACAATTAGGTTCAAAGTGTTTCAGTGCAACAATTATTCAGCATCCATTAAAAACATAATTTGTAATGGGTTGTATGAAATTTTTGTTCACCAATGAAGAGTTCTCAAGTTCTTTTCATGTTTTTGCTTCTCTGAAATTTGGATGAATTTTAGTTGATGGCAAATGATTGTTTAATTGAATGTTGTTTTTCTTTCTTCATACAAAATCGAATGCTTTATCTCAGAGAACAATGTCTTAGAAATGAAGAAATGCAATAGTTGGGAAGGTAAATGGGCATCACACACACACACCCCTAAAGCTCCCTATTTATACACTTTCCTATATATTTCTATATAAACAAAAAATGAAAATAAATTAAGTTTATTTCATAAGTTCTGAGAGGTCAGGGTAAGTATTTCTGAACATGTTAGGGTACAATCTGGAAAGCCTGGAAAAGAAAAAATCCACAGAAACATTTTATCCCAACAGGTGCAGAAGCATAACTTACACGAAGCAGGAAGCTTACACTTCTCAAGATGAAGTTGTCTCTCCTTTAATAACATTCCCATAGTAAAAACCCTCCTTTCTTTATCATCACCATTGTCTTCACTCATCACTTTAGCTTTCAGAAGTTTGTTAAGTGGAGGTAACTGAAATGGCATTGTGTGATGAATGTGACAGGACAGGAAAATGGGATGTGTGGTGACCCCAGGGAAAGCACATGATGTAGATATGAAATATCCAATGCGTTTTTATGTGACTGCTCTGTTTCTGTATTAGCTAGTTTGACAATCAAACACATCTTCTGGACATTTTTTAAGCTGCATGGTAAACAAGGTTTTTAAAAATTCTCATATATCAGGGGATCACAAGATCTAGGACTAGCTGTGTACCTTTGGACAATTAGCTGAGGATTCTCTGAACCCCAGGTGAAAAAAGTAGACCAAAGAATTAACTCATTCATTACATTAGACTGTAGCCTTCATGAGATGAGGGACTTTTGACTCTTATGTTCCATGCTGTATTTCCAATACTTAGAGCAGTGGCTAGCACGTAGTAGGTGTTCAATAGATGCTGAATGGATAGATGAATCTTAGTTCCCAAATTCTGGGACAAAGGCTATAGGAGAGACAAATTATTTCTAGTGACTGCAACTGGTCTAAGAATGTTCACCGAACGCTGTGTGAACTGAATAGATAAATGTTTCCCATATAGGTGATTTACCACTTTTCAAACATACAAAGGTTCTTTTGTGGTTAATACAAATTTTAAACCACATAATTAATATTACGTGAAATTCTTCGATTATATGAGCAAACATTACATAGCACTTACTTTGACAGACACTCTAGGAACTTTACTCTTCACAATATCCTATGAATGTTGTACTTTAATTATCCCTATTTTGCATATGAGGTCACTGAGGTAGAGAGGTGAAGTGATGGAAATCCAAGCAACCTGAATACAGACGCCCTGCTTTTAACCACAATGCTCTATTAATATTGCCAAGGAGTCTTCTTTCTAGCTCAGCACGGTAACTCTTATACTAACATGATGTCTAAGATCATGTCTAGCCTATAAATGGTGTGATTCTATACAGGAAGTCCCGATCTATGTATTAGTAATGTTAAAACAGCAGCACAAAGTACTTCACAGAAGCTTTGGCCATTTCTTCTGGGATCCGTGGAGGAGATGTATAAATGTTCCTCCATTTAGAGATTAGGAAGGATTTCCTCCATTTAGAGGTTAAGAAACTGTGGCAAGCCATTCCAAGAAATTCTGCCAAAAAGTCCTGATGTTAAAGGAATGTTTACACCTTACCACATGACTCAGTCTCATTTTAGTAGCAGCTTCTCTTCCTTTAGGAGCACGTCAGGTTATTTTATGCCTTGATTTATTCCAGGTCCTTGTGGTCAAGGGCAAAATATACTGACACATTTAGCTCAATGACTTGCACTGACCCAGCAGAGTGACATTGACTTATGACCTTTTCCCTTGGGACCCTCATTAACCATAAGTTATGACACTCTAGAGAACCCTGGAGAGAGTCAAAGCTTGGAATTCATTTTATTTTTAGTCTAATGGTTCCTTCTTCTCTTATTTCAGATCAGTCCTTTCTCAATGGCTGCCTCTGAAAGCCAGCAAGCTTCTAGTTGGTTAAACATTACTTAGCCTTATTATTGAAACAAAAATAGGAGAGCCAAAATAAAGAAGCACTTTCTTCCATAAGAGAAAAAAATATTTGAGGTAGTAATTACTCCATTGTTTGAAATGATTCTGTAAGCCATTGTCTTTCTGTCAAAATTAGCCAGTACTAAGAAACTGGCAGGAGAAGGGAGTTGGTAGAAAAATATTGTTTTCTTTTTTTTAAAGATTTTATTTATTTATTCATGAGAGACACAGAGAGAGCAATAGAGATACAGGCAGAGGGCTCCCTGCAGGGAGTCTGATGCGGGACTCCATCCCAGGTCTTCAGGATCATGCCCTGGGCTAAAGGCGGCGCTAAATGACTGAGCCACCCGGGGATCCCCCAATTCTTGACTTTTTTGAGGGGGGGGGATCATACACTCCTTGAAAAATGCCTCAGGGTTACTACTTTGAAGACTTTTCATAAATTGCATAAAATGTCCAGAGGTTTAGGTATTCTCTTGTTCTAAGCCCCATCCAACAAGGAGTATTAAATAAAACACAATGAAGAACTGACTTAAATAAGAAGCAGGCCTTTGAGGAGCCTGGATCGTATTATTGGATGATTTCCTGATTGGCACTTGAACTTGAAACAAGTTGGATCAATAACAGGGACCCACCCCCTCTGGCCGTCCTTTATTTTCATCATTCAGACATTAACAAGATAGTTTATAAACAGTCTTTTGCATTGTTTCATGTTATTTTTTTGGCCAAGAGGAGAAAGCTGACTTTAAGTATGGTACCTGAGGTTCAAAGTGGGCAATGGACTTGCTCCAAGCAGTGGTAAGAACAAGAGAGAGCCCCAGCACTGAAGCCAAGTCTGTTGGATTTCTTCGCAGTGAGAGACAGCACTGTTAAGTCCATCAGATGCAGCAAGCTAGAAATGCCTTAAAAGGAATTTTCGTCCAATGCAAAATCAACATAGTTCCATAGTTCTCAGAAGGAAACCTCAAACGATACATGCTATTATATGGAACTCTTAGTGTTTTGTTCTTTCTCTCTGTGACACCAAAAATTCAACAATAGTAAAAACTCCATGAATGTGTCTGCTACTAAATCCTTACTTAGTGTAGTGTGATGTGTGACATGGGCCACAAAGAGGAAATAGGTAGAATGTAAAAAGCCTCCATGGGTAGTTTCACTGAGTGGAAGGGGCAGTAGAATAGAAATAATGGCATTGAAAAATTAGTGCCTCCTCAGCACTTTTCCTTTCAGATCCTCAGTGTTGACTGTAAAGGACTTGTGATTTCTTATGTCAAAGAAATTTCTGTATTTTATCTCTGAAGGGACTGGGGACAGCCACCAGTGTTCATATAACCCAGCTCCCATTCCTCCTGTAGAGGTAACACTTGGACACTTCCTTTCCTGTTACAAGCTGTCCAGCTCTCATCAGAGGGGTGAGGTGAGACTTTGTCATGGAGGAAGAACAGTTGCTGCAGCATCAGGCTTAGGCAAGTACAAAAAAGCTGACCTCCTCATTCAAAGGAGTTTGGAATCAAGAGCCTCTCATTTCCCTTTTGGTGAAACGATAAACTAGATCGGATCTGAGAGAGCCCATCTGCCTTCCTCCTTCCTGTTATCCCTCCTCCCTCTTCCTTTCCCACTTTCTCTCTCTCTCCCTGTTCAGAAATTATGAGCAGGGAATATATTTGTAGATAGTAAAGATCTGTTGGACTTCCTCTCTATGGTGACAGGCTAGATCTTTTTGAGGACCAGAATTTCACTACCTCATGATAGACAAGTTTCATTTTAAAGATTCAGGAGACAGGTGTTCCAAAGGTTAAGAGAGGGCCCAAAGTTACAGAGTCAGCTTGGGGGCTAGAAGTGATTCCTAGCGATGCCTTCCCTCAATTTCACCAAATTGCCTCCCTAGATATTGCTATTAGGAAGAGTGAAGGCTGATATGGAATGTGGAAATAAATGAAGACCACCCAAATGAGAAAAAATGGAAGTAATTTATTCGACATTTACTATAGCAGGAGAATCAGCCACCAATCACATGCATTTGGCAGAGATTCAAAGGCAAGCAGAGGAGTTGGGAAGCTTACAGGGGAAAAAAGAGAAGTCTCAGGGTATGACCCCATTGAAGGTTTTTGGCATGCTGAGGCTGGAGGAGGGCTAGCTAGAAGTGGACCTTCCTATATGATTGCTTAGAGGAGCATTTTTGGCTGATTAGTCCTGAGTTGAAGCAAGTATTAAAAATTGGGAAGCTGACAGTCACTGGCTAAGTCCCAACTGCTCTGGGCCATTGCTGCAGAGGCTATGGTTGGCTTCCTGCACTGTTTGCTGCAGAGAAGGTGCATCAGACCTCTTTTGTCACATACAACCTGGTCATTGTCACCTTGTATGTTCTGTCTCCTAGGAGGGATTGCTAACAAATACAGCCGTGCCTCAGTCTCTTGGAGGAGACGTATCAGTAATATCTTTGAGTCTTCCTTCCCCTTTGTTCTCTGTGTTTTATCTATCACAGTTCTTTCCTTGAGCAATCTCTCTGACAGTCACACATTTCCTCCCACCAAAGCCTTGTCCAGACATATCATGTTCTCTTCCAGAACTGCCAAAACTCTGACCTAGCTAAGTTCGTCCCTCCACTCACCTGACCCTTAAGTCCATCCAGCAAACAGGCCCCTCTTAGGCTAATGTCCCCAAACCAGCTGCCTTTTGTGACACTGAAGCCCAAAGCAAATGAAACAACACATCATAGCTTTATCCTAATAAGTCCAGGTCAAATTTGTAAAGCCTGACTTTCAAAGTCCCACATTACCAACCCCACTTTATTCCCCCCCCCATCCCTTGGGACAATGGCCTCCCTAGCTCACCAGCACTAGGGCAGGAACCTTTGCAAAGGAAGGCCCTGGAACAGGCTCCCAGGGAGTTAAGAGTTTGGTCCTCATTTAATCCATGTGCTTTATTTATGTTGCACGGCCGCAGACTGTACCCTTGTACCTGGTAGTCACCACATAGAAATATGTCATAAGATCAACTGCAACTCATCTTTTAGATTTTTAAGTATTTTTTGACTTAGAAGAAGTCATATGAAGGCATTCTTTATATTCATCCTTTCAGGTGATTATAACAAACCTGGGAGAAAGTTAGTGCAATATTGTCCCCATTTTATAGGTGAGAAAATTCATGCTTTCACAAATTAAGTGATTTACCCCAGAGTTACACAGATAGTAGATGTGAAGAATAAATGAGTAAACAATATTTTCATAGTCTCTATTCTTAAAACCATGCTCTGGGTATTCAGCTGACCACTTGTATGTATATTTTTTCTGACTGCTGTAGAACATTTGGGCAATATAGAAAAGAGTAAAAATCACTCTAGAAAGAAAGAAATCACCTAGAATCATACTCCCCTAAGAATAACCACTGTTAACATTTTGTGTATTTCTTTGCAGTTTCATGTTTACTATTTTGAAATAATTGATCCCAAAGTCTATATAGTTTGCATTCCTCTTTGTTAATTCAATATATGACTAAGGCATTTCCCCATGTTTAAAAATTCATAATAAAAAATTCATGACAAATATTCGATGCATAATACTTTCTCTTTTGCACATATAAAATATAATAAACTATCTCCGAGCAACTAAACCTTTGCTTAGTTTATGGAATTTGTATTTTTTAAAATGCTGCCTCAATATTTTGTTCATACACTATCTTGGACCCTTTACTAAGAATAGGTCTAAAAAAAATTAAAAATTAAAAAAAATAAAAAAAGAAAAAAAAAGAATAGGTCTAAGATTTCTATCATTGAAAACAATATTGTTTGATATTAGAAAGCTATTTTCTAGAAAAGGTACTTTAATTCAAACTACTATCAGCAGCAGAAGGTAATAAACACCTCATCACACTCTCATTGACCCTGAATTTGATGTGTTCTCAAAACCTTGCCAAGTTTATGGAGAAAACAGTGTCTCATTTTAACCTGTAGTATTATTTTTTGCTGCTATTGAGACCAATTTTTCTCTCATACATTTATCAGCTTTTTCTATTTCCTTTTTGGGAAAACTTTGTCTCCTTATCCATGATGGGATTGTGGCAGGTTTCAAATTAATGAGTATGAGCTTTAGAATTTATTTTTACCCCTTTGTGATCTCTTCTGAGGCAACTTTGAAGGAAGTATAATAGAGAATGGTGTGCCCACTATTTCTACAGATTTGTTGTTTTTCAAGAAAGCAGCTGAAAGCATGGAGGCCACATCTGGTACAGAGAGTGAGGGTTTTCTCAGTAAAACTGAATTGAAAGGACCTCAAGAACAGTCGTTCTATCTTTTTTTTTTTTTATATATATATCCTTAATAGAGGCTTAACCCACCCAAGGCCACACTGAAGTACATTAACAAACACGTGGTTTATCAGCTTAGGAAAATGGGGAGAAATATAAAGGTCAAACAAAGGCCTGTGATTTGCCAGAGAGCAAATCAAGGTTATCCTGTACCCTTGACCAGCCACACACTAATTGGATTTCCTACCTCTTCTGGTCAAGTCTGTTTAAGAAGAGTATTAATGCTTTCAAACAGTATTTTTACATCTCTGATAGTCTTTCAATTACAAAGTTTTCAAAACAAAGCAAAATTTAACTTCATTTCATACATGCAATAGAGTTTCTACATATAATCAAGTTAACATGTAGAACTTCAAACTGATCAGGGCTCTCTGGTAAATAGTTTTGGGGCCTGGGCAAGAAATAAATGATGATATATCATCATTTGAGCCTGAATGTATATTAGAATTTAATCAGATTTGTTTTTCTTTCTGGGAGGTCATATTGTTCTTCTCTCCTACCCTTCCCATCACACAGACATATACTCCCTAGTAGAGTCCCTACCTACCCCCAAATTTTCAGGACTAACAACATTCAGTAAATGTCAGAGCTTGCCTTACCTTCTAACTTCCTCTTCCATTGACCAACTTTACAAACCCTGCTTTTCAGGTCAATCATTTGGGAAGGTGGACTTTATCAGTATTTGTTTCTAAAAGAGAACCAGAAGTTGAGAGGCAAATCCTTCATATCTCTTTTCTTGTAAACCAACATTGTGATTTGGTATCTGGCTTAGGTGATTCCAAATCACTAGGCTCAGACCCCTTTATTCTTACTGGCATTTGAACTTGCTTTCTGTATTTAGGAGCAGTTGATTCTGTTTTTATTGTGACACTATGAGCTCTGGCTCTTTGAGCAGTCTTCCTTGAGAAATCTAAAAAATAAAGTTGTCAGATAAAATACAAGGCACCCAGTTAAATTTTAATTTCAGGTAAATATCAAATAAATTTTTAGTATAAGTATGTCCCAAATATGGCATGGAACATACTTATAAAAAGTTATTTGTTGTTTTTCTGGAATTCAGTTTTATTTTATTTTTTTTTAATTTATTTATGATAGACACACAGAGAGAGAGAGAGAGAGAGAGAGAGAGAGGCAGAGACATAGGCAGAGGGAGAAGCAGGCTCCATGCACCGGGAGCCGACGTGGGATTCAATCCCGGGTCTCCAGGATCTCGCCCTGAGCCAAAGGCAGGCGCCAAACCGCTGCGCCACCCAGGGATCCCTGGAATTCAGTTTTAACTGGATATATTTTTATTTGCTAAATTTAACTACCCTATCAAGGAAGCAGCACCATTGAGGAACTAACAGCACAAATCAAATACTTATTTAGTGTCCTACCTCCCTGACACAGCAGTGAGAACCACCAGCAGGTGTTACCATCAAAGAAAAACAAGTGCACATCACAAGGATGTAGGCCTGATCAGGACCAGCAAATGAAGGTAGAACTTAGACAGCCAGGGAAACCAGAGGATTCAGGATGGCTCCCACTGACATAGGATTATTCTAATCAGAGAGATTTTAACAATTAGAGAAATTTTAATTGTCAGAAATCTCTTTTTAGACAGTGAAAAACTATAAGAACTAGCATAAATAATAGGGCCATTTTGAAAAAGAAAATCTGGCTTAATTTTATTGACATAAAGAAACATATAAATTTAGCAAAGAAAAAAACTGTGCAAATATGAATCAGCAACAAGAAAAATCCTGGTTCTACCTGGGCAGGAGCCTCACTGGGAAGAGCTTCACTGTGCACACACCGTTGCTGACCCTGCCCTGCCCACATACCTAGTCTCTACTCTCCTCCCTCAAAGGTCCTCAGAGGACCTCTCAACTTTTCAAAAGCTCTGTTCAAACAGAGCATTGGCATCTCTGGAATTTAATGAGGATGGTTATCCAAGAACAGAATGTGAAATCATATCAGGTGTGATTTAAGCCTGTGAGTAATCAAGATTTAAATATTTTGTTTGGGCAATAGTCTGGTTTCCCAGCTTATAGCATATGCAAAGTTTGAATTTATCAGCAATGGTATAGTTGGAGTGGGGTCAGGGGGTAAGAGGAACACCAAGTCTGGATTAGTTAGCCCAGAATGTCATTGTGCTAGAGAAACAACAGTTGCATCTGATGCCTGAAAGATACATTTTAAAAATTGATTTCCCCCCAAACTTTGGGCCTACTGATTTCTTTTAGCATGCCCAAGTAAAATAAGACTTTTGATCTGCTCTCCAATTGCATCTCAATGAGGATATTTTTACATCTCTGGTGTCTTCAGCTGGTGAAAAATCACTGGTGTGAAGAAGAAAAAGTATGTTGAGAAAAAGACACTTCAGGCTAAGAGGCAGAAACTGTCCCTGTGGCTTAACATCAATAATTTGGATTTCTTCTGTGCCAGAAGGGGAAAGTACTATCTACTCTATTTTCCACAGGGTTTATGAATTGTAGACATAAGAGTACTTTGCAAAGTTAAAAGTGCTCCGTAATAATCCTATCTGTACACTTCTGTTCATAGCCATGTGACTCATAATACCAAAGGGTGGAAACAATTCAAATGCCCATCAACTGATGAATGGATGCACAAAATACGGTAGACATGCAACTAAACATAATGTGGCCTTAGAAAGGGAGGAAATCCTGACATAGGCTACAACAAAATGAAATTTGAAGATGTTATAAGTAGAATAATCCACTTAGCAAAAGGATAAACATTGTGTGACTCCACTTATATTAAGGTACCTAGAGAAGTCAAATTCATAGAGATGGAAAGCAGAACAGTGGTTTTCTGGGACTGGGGGAGGAGGGAATGAGAAGTTATTGTTTAGAGGGGACAAAGTTTCAGTTTGGGAAGACGAAAAAGTTCTGTGGATGGATGGTGGTGATAGTTACACAACATGTGAATGTACTTAATGCCACTGACCTGTATGCTAAAAAATGGTCAAAAAGGTAAATTTTATTTTTTAATATTTTACCACATAAAAATAGATTATATATATTTTTTAACAGAAAAAAAATACAGTAATTAGAAGTAATAGTGAGCACCTGGGTGGCTCAGCTGGTGAAGCATCAATCTTCTGCTCAGGTCATGATCCTGGAGTCCTGGGATGAGCCCTGCATCAGGCTCCCTGCTGAGCGGGGAGTCTGCTCCTCCCTCTGCCCCTCTCCCCTGCTCATGTGCAGGCATGTGCACACACACACTATCTCTCTCTCAAATAAATAAAACCTTAAAAGAAAAAAAGAAGTGGCAGTAGGTTTACTGGAGTAATAGTATAGGTAGGTTGGAGAAAGCCTTCACATCGTATTGGGCTTATGTAAAAGGGTGGGCTCAGCTACTTACTTCAAAATATTATGGTATGTTTGAATATATAAAGTGAAGAGGCAATTTATGTCTAAATTTGCCTTTCAAGGCAAATTAAAGGATTCTAAAGAAAGTTTACATACCTATATTATAAGAATACGTTAAATAACTGCTTAATTTTCCCCAAAATTACCCCCCTAAGCAAGTCAGGGAAATGTTTTGAATATCTGCATATCAGGTACATGTTGAACTTTAAATCTGTAATTTCAGAGCCTCTGCTATATGTTTTGATACTCTGGGGCTTCCAGTAATTTAACATGTGTTTTACTAATCCTGCTGTGTCCTTTTCCTGCTAATCCTGGGAGGCGTGTGGTGACTTCTTCAGCATCCAATACATAGGTACCTGGCATAGGGCTGGGCTTTTAGTAGGCACTCAATAAATATTTGTGGAATGAGTGAGCAGATGTGCAGGGATAGTGGAATCATATGTTAAGCATATATATTTTTTTTAGCTAAATAGATCTTATAATTGTTATCACTCCAGAGTGTGAACATGTCCTAACATGTTTACACCCAAGACCCTCACTGGAGAGCTACAGGGTTCTGAGGGCTCTAGAAAAGTTCTTGGGACAACAGGACCAATACAGGGTTGGTCTAGGCACACCTGCCCTTCTCAGGTGAGCCCCAGGGGTCTCTGGTCTAAAAGAACCAGGATTTAAAGTCCTGGCCATTGTCTTCACATTGCAACCCCTTGAGAATATGGGTTTCCACAAGCATCTAAATTATCCTGGGGATAATTAAAAGTTCTCAAAAGCTCACAAGATACATTTTAGACTGATACTCTTTTTTTTCTTCCATTTCTCCTTTTTCCTCTCATTCCTTCATTTCCTCCTCCCCTTTTCCTTCCTTCCTTCCTTTCCTTCCAAATATTTATTGACCAGCTGGGACTATTTCTAGTATGAAATATAGAGCAAGGGAAAAACAGACTATATAAAATCAGAATTTAGATTCTGGTTAAGGCAAGAGGGGAGACAGGCAATAAACAAATACTTAGAATATGTAGTGATAATTGCTATGGAGAAAAATAAAGCAGCAAAGTGGGGGTAGGAAGTGGGATAAGATGCTGCAAATGTAAATAGAGTGGTGAGAGAAGAGCAAGGCAAAGCCAGAGTGTGGTTGGCATGGAACCAAGAGTGAATGGCATCACTAACTAACTTGCTTAAATTTTTCCATGCTAAGAACCTCTGCTTCAAATGTTTCTTATTTTTAAGCATATTATTGCAAGTCTCCCAGTGGGGTCCACACCAGCATTTCCTTAGAGACTTCAAACATACCTGAGTGCTACCACTCAGCAGTCTGGGAACAAACTCTGGAACATCTTTCTGGCTGCTTGCAATGCCTGTGTTCATATGGAAATTTACAAGCAATTTATATTTGTTAATTCATTCATTTACTTATTCATTAAACATCTATTGTGTGCCCATCACTCTATAGAATTCTGGGGAATTAGAGATGAAAAAACCCACAACCCATGCTGCCCAAGGGTTTGCATGTAGCAATAAGAAAAAAAAAAAAAGGTAAATATAAATAGATGAAATAAAGGGTCTCAGGTACACACACACACACACACACACACACACACACACCTGGGGAGATTAGGGTTGGAATGGGCTGGGAGACAAGAGAATAAAGATATCTTCATCTGAGAGCAAAACAGTGATTTATTTGCAAAGTCTCCATTTAGTATAGACTCACATGTCATTAATTGTTGACCACTATATATTAGCCTTCCGGATTGATGTATTAAAATTGTTATGGAAAAATGCCATCAATTCTTGCCAACAAATATATTTCTTCTCTGAAGGAATTATCCACTGTTGCAGGTCTGATTTCAGTTGTATAATACTTTGCCAGAATTTTAGTTCATGCAATTCAAAAGGAAAGTTTATTATTGTTGTTTATCTACTATAGAATAACATTTAAATTTGAATTAACCTCTCCCAAATAATTGTATCTGAATTTAGAAAGACATTAGGGATTAGGTGCGCATGCCCCATTAAAGTTAATTATAAGAAAGAAGGATTTCTATTATTAGCTTGTATTTCTAAGGCATTCAGAACTATAAAATGCCATGCAGTTATTTTGTGTATCCTCATTCTCAGCATTGCTCCCATGGGCTAAAGACAGGGCAAGCAGTCCCTTTTACAAAGAGAGAAATGAGTCTGGCTCAAGTGAGAAGTGGCTTGTCAAGGACCACAGGATGGGTATGGCAAGTAGGACAAGAAGCCACAAAGTTTGACTCCGGAGTAATATTCTTTCGATCAAAGCCTCCTTCCCTTCAGTCAGCTGCAGAAGACTTAGCACTATGCAAAATCCAGGTAGAAGTATTTCCAAAACTTTCACTTCTGACTAAGGTAAAATCATGAATTAACCTACTGGCTTTTGCACCACAGGCAGGATAGTTCACAGAAATTTACCTATATTAATTTTCAGCAAATTATATTTCAACTTTTTACCTTACTCTATTGCATTTTTGAGATACAATTTGCATACCATAAAAAATCACCCCTTTAAAGTGTACAATTCTGTGATTTTAGATTATATATGACATTGCTAAATCATCACTGCTAGTTCCAGAACATTTCCATTACCCCTGAAAAGAAACCCCATTCCCATTAGCAGATATCCTCCATTCTCCCCTTCCCTAGCCCCTGGCAACCAGCCAGCTATTCTCTGTGTCTATGGATTCGTCTATTCTGGACATTTCATATAAATGGAATCATACAATATGTAGGCTTCTGTGTCTAGCTTAAAGCAGCATAATATAAAGGTTCATCCATGTGGTAGTATTTAACAATATTTCATTCTTTTTAAAGCACTGGATAATAATTCCATTGTATAAATATATCACATTTTGTTTATCAATTCATCAACTAATGAACATTTAGATAATCTCTACTTTTTTGACAATAATGAACTTTGGTGTAAACATTTTTGCATGGGTATATGTTTCCATTTCTCCTGTTTTTACACTTAAGAATGAAATTTTTGGATCATAAGATAACTCTGCCAAACTATTTTTCCAAAGTGGCTGTACCATTTTACTAACCACCAGCAATGGATGTGGGATCCAATTTCTCCACATTCTGGCCAACACTTGTTACTGTCCGTCCTTTTTACTATAGTCATCTTAGTGAATGAGGAGTGGTATCTTATAGGGAGAAGTCTTGATTTGCATATCCCTAATGACTTATGAGGTTGAACATCTTTTGATATGCATGTTGGGCAGTTGTATATCTTCTTTGGAGGAATGCCTATTCAAATGCCTTGCCCATTTTAAATTTGGGTCATCTACCCTTTTATTGCTGAGTTTTAAATGTTTTTCGCATATTCTGAATGCTAATCCCTTATCAGATATGTGATTTGGAAATATTCCCCCAAATTTGTGATTTATCTTTTCGTTTTCTTGATAGTGCCGTTGGCAGCACAAAGATTTTTAATTTAGATGAAGTCCAGTCTTTTTTGTTTGCTGCCTGTGCTTCTGGTGTTATACCTAAGGATCCATTGCCTATTCTGAGGATACAATTTTCCCCAAGAGTTTTATAATTGTAGCTCCTACATCTAGATGTTTGACCCATTTTGAGTTAATTTCCAATTATGGTATAAGGTAGGTTCTAACTTCATTCTTTTGCTTGTGGATATCCAGTTGTCCTTGCACCATTTATTGGAAAGAATATTCTTTCCGCCACTGAATGGTCCTGGTACCCCAGTTGAAAAATCAGTTGACCATGGATATATGGGCTCATTTTTGGACCTAGTTAATTCTATTGATCTGTATGCCAATCATTATGCTATTAGCACATTGTTTTGATTATTGTAGGTTTGTAATAATTTTTAAAATTAGTAAATTTGAGTACTGTAAGTTTGTTCTTCTTCCTCAAGACTATTCTAGCTATTCACTTGCCTTTCCCTATGAATTTTAAAATCAGCTTGACAATTTCTGTAATATAGGCAATATGAATTTTGTTAGGAGTCTGTGGATTAATTTGAGGAGTATTACCATCTTAACAGTGTTAAGTCTTCCAGTCCATGAACAAGAGAGGTCTATTGACTTCTTTAATTTCTTTCAGTGATGTTTTCTGTTTGCAGTATACATGTCATACTCAACTTTTGTTGAATTTATTCCTAAATATTTAATTATTTTTGATGGTATAAATTAAAGATGTAATTGATACTATCATTAAAAAATAGATATTGTTACAACTAGATACCAGATATTGGACCAATCCATCGTCTCATTAGACCCACCCTACAACTCTTGGAGATGCTATTACTATTCTCAGTCTACAGATGAAAAAAAACAAAGCTCAAAGAAATGAAGTAATTTGCCCAAGATCATCGGAATAAGTGGTTTACTGGAATTAGAAAGCAAGTGTAACTGAGTCTAAATTGTATGCTACTAATGTAAAAATTTTTGTGCCCCATTAAGTTGTCTTTGAAGATGAATAGTTTGGGAATCCATGTGTTTTTATATCCAGTGAACCATGAAACTGTTATTAGTTTTACTTTCAGTACCCATATAAGGAGAAAATTGTTAACAGAGTATGGTATGACTCCAGGATGACTTTTAATGACACTTATTGTTTAGAAATCTAGAGATTATGGCTTATCAGCATCCATAATAGAAATGTGATCTTATCACATATACAATTATTAAATTATTGCTTAAATTAGTCTTCACCCAAATATTAACTTGACACAAAAAAATTAAGTTAAATTATTGAAATCCTTGTCTCTTATTTTTATCTTGTATGAATCTTAATTATGTGAAGCTGGAGTTGAAGAGGGCTAATATCAACAGCAGAGCCCCAGATGCCCACATTTGGAGCATTTTGGTCAATTCAAGTCTAGAAATATTTATAGATGGTTATTGTTTTGATTTTTCATTGTCGTATAACAAATATTTGGTAGCTTAAAACAAATAGTCATTTTATTATGTCTCATAATTTTGTGAGTCAGGAATTTAGGCAGCACTCAGCTGAACAATTATTATGTTCAACAAGTCACACCAAGTCATTTGTTTTTATCAGCTGCTGGTTGATCTGCTCTAGAGGGTCCAGGATGGCTTCACCCATATGCCTGATGCCCTAGTTGGTGAAGTAAGTAGAAGGTGAGCTCAGCAGAGCCCTTTTCCCACTCTTTTTTTAGCAGAGTAGAAAGAGTTCTTAAGACTGATTTAGGAATCCAGAGAGAGGGTAAAAGATAGTCTTGAAATGGACATTGAATGACTTCCAACATATTTTAATGTCCAAAGTCGTCAGGGATCAGCCAAGATTCAAGTAAAAGGGAACTGGAACCCACCTCTAAATGAGACCAATGCAAAGAATTTGTATGCCTCTTAAACCTGTACCAGACATGATATTAGGCTTCAGGGAAAGAGATTAGAATGCTTCTTTACCAAAGGCTCTCAAAGTTTAATGACTGTGGTTAGGGTAATCATATCATATAATTTATTGTCTAAGCCAGATACTTTTGAGAGTGCAAGGAGGTGCAAATAATTATTATGCTTGGATTAGAGGCATGACATGGAACTATCCCATGCAAACTGAAATGATAGTCATGCTAATTTGGGGTACATTGAAGCTTAGTATATCAAGATATTTGTGGAAAGCTTAAACTTTATTTTCCCTAGAAATTTCACCACTCTCTTAGTGCATGAACTTACTTTTATTTTTGAAAGAAAGTGTGTTGGGGAATGGTTTGAAACAATAATGAGACCACTGTGTGTACCCTAAATTGTCAATGATGAAGATCACATTCTGATATCAAGAAAAGCAGATCTGCATCCTCTGTCTAAAACTCTATGCTTCTTGCTACATACTTGACTTCTTTTCTTTTTAAGATTTTATTTATTTATTCATGAGAGGCACAGAGAGAGAGAGAGAGAGGCAGAGACACAGGCAGAGGGAGAAGCAGGCTCCACGCAGGGAGCCTGATGCAGGGACTTGATCCCCGGACCCCAGGATCATCCCCAGGGCTGAAGGCGGCAGGCGCTAAACCGCTGAGCCACCCAGGGATTCCCATACCTGACTTCTTAAAAAAAAAAAAAAAAAAAAAAAAGGACTGAAGAAAGTTGCTCAGTAAACTTGTGACAAAAGCCAATATTTATGAAGATGAACAAGTTCAAAATTATCCTTAGTATAATCTACTCCATCTGTCACATTGCTTCTTCTATTTTATTTCTGCCATGCCCATTACTGAATTTTATTTTTACCTAAATTCTTCTTTAGGCTAAAGTTTACTCTAAGAACTCAACCCTTAGGGTTCTCTAGGGTAAAGAGTGAAAAATAAATGCCCCAAAGGCTTACAACATTAAAAGGATTTTTTTTTTCTAATTTGCTCATTTCACATTCAGGTGTAAAGCCAAATAAGAAACACCTACTGGGCAAATGGCAGAGAGGCAGTGTCATTCTGCATCCCTATCAGAGGTTGTTGAGGCTGCAATCACTTTATGTGAGTCTCCAGATTTGGCACTCAAGTGGCAGGGAAGAAATTCTGTGAATAGGAGAAAAAGGAACATGAAACTTTCCTGGCAATGTGTTTCAAAGGAACTAAAACCACTGCGCTAAAAATAAAACTTCAGACAAGCTGTATTTCATAATGACTATTCTTGCTTGTATTAATTAGGAAGGTTTTTAAAATTCTTATTCCTTCTGATTAAGTATTTTAAAGTCAGTCACTCATAGCAGGTGAATGTACTGGCTTCACTTTCTATTTGAATGAGACATGGATTTCATTCCTGACCTCTCTACCCTGACCGCCAGGCCAATTACATATTTATTTTTCATTTGAAACCTAAATTGTCAAGCCCTCATCTGTATTTTAAAGTGTTTTGATATCTTTCAAGGAAAAGTGATGGATGGATGGATGGATGGATGGATGAATGGGTGGGAGGTGGAGGGTTAGGCTAGTAGAGATGTTCATTCAACCAGTATTTCTTTTGAACCTGCATCTATTAGGTGTCAGTCCCCGACTTAGTGCTGTGAATACCAAGATGAACAAATGCTGATGAGGTCCTTTTCATGGTATTTACGCTCTGGTGTAGCCAGAGAAACAGTAAACAGGTCAATTATAAACACAATAATTATAGATTGTATTAATTGCCTCTAAGGAAATACACAAGATGACATGATGGAAAGTAGCTGGCTGAGGTGGGAGGAAAGGCATGATTAAGCCTACCAGGAAAAGCCTCTTGAGGAGGTCATATTTGACTTTAGACCTGAAAGATGAGAAACAGAAAGCCATGAACTTAAGAAAAGTGCCTTTGAGACTAAGAAAATAGCAGCTATGAAGGCCCTTTTACACAGTAGCATATATGCAACAGATGCGTTAGGTGGCCTGGAATCCAAAAACAAACAAAATACACTAACTAGAATTTTGCTAATTATCTAGAATCTAGGCTATCTGGATTCTAGGTAGTTTGGTCAAACTAGGTCTGAGTCTCATTCCAATAACAAAATAAAAATGACTACAGAGAACACAAACTTCTTACCAACTATCTGTGATTTGAGGCAAGTCCCTTCTCTAGGTCTTAGTTTTCTTATGTATAAATCGAAAGAAACTGCCCTAGCTACTTTCTGAACTCTCTAGAGCTTGAAGACCTTTCTCAGAGAAGGAAACTGAGGCCCAGGCAAAGAGAAAACTGAAGGAACTAGCCTTCACTTAGGATTGAGGACTAGGACATGGGAAACGCTTTTCATACCATGTCCCATTCAATTCTCCAGGATTCTGGATTAAATACTATCTTCTCTGTATTACAAAGAGGAAACGAAAGCACAGAGAAGTAAGGTGACTTCCAAGTCTACCTAGCTAGTAAGTGGCAGAGCTGAGGTTGGGCCTTAGGGCTGCTGACATTAGATCTCACTGGAGTCTGAAAGGCATGGATTCAAATTCTGGCTCTGTTCATCAGCTGATGAGTCTGTGCAAATCCCTTAACCACATGGGACTTGGTTTCTGCCTTTGCACATAGAGATAATATTGTCTGCCTAATGGGACCACTGAAAAGATGAAAATAAAACTTGGCTTTTAAAGTACTCTGTAAGCTCCTTGTACAGAATGAGCTTTTAATAAATGTCAGCTGTTTTTATTTTATTTCCCTGAGATTGCATAGCAGATGGAATCAGATCTTGTCTTTTACATCCAAGAAGAGTCCTCTTATCATTCCCCATGTGAAGTAATATTGTATTAAAGAAGTAAATATATTCACTGAATACCTGACTAAATACAATAAAATAAAAATAATTAGGAATGAAAAGAATGAAGATGTCCACATGTCAGGAAAAGCTTTTGGATAGTATTTTGCCAGACACTATGACTGAATTCTGTGGGACCAAAATTTTTGCTAGATCTTTCCTGTTTATATCATCTTGAACATAAAATCACATTATGATTCATTAATCTAGATATGTCAGATTTGTTGTTCAAGGTCCTTCAAGATAATTTCTGGCTAATAGAACTATCATTGTCAGTATAAAAAATACAATTTGGATAAGTGTTTGAATTAATCAATTCCTAGAGGTAAACTACATGATTCAGGCCAAATAATTTCTTAGGCTAGAGGAGAGTAGTGGAGGTAGGGGGCTTCAGAATGACAACTTAGGGTCTGAGCTACTAGATTCTCATCCTGGACAGGGCAAAATTGAGATAAGCACACTATGGGAGCTGCTTGTTAAGTGTAGATATTAAAAATACTTCTCTATAATTATTAAATGCAAAATGAGAACCCACTGTGTATGAAGAACTTTCTTTCATATCATTAATTTCCTTATCAAATCCTTTATTTGCCCATAAAATGAATACTCTTTCAAAGTTTTGTTAAAAAGTCAACAAATAAATAAATTATTGCATTAGATAATACTTTTCTACATTTTGAAAGCATGTGCATGTAACATTTCACGGTTTAGAGTTCTGTGAGAATGTAATATTTCAACACCCTACCCCCACAGCTCTCCCTCCCCACCCTTCGGCTAGAATTTTGGAATAGTTGCAGTTGATCTAAAATTAATTTTCTTAAAATCAAACTGGAGTATGATTTCAAGGTGCAATACGGAGGCCTTGACACCTGTGTCTCACCCCTATTTTGCAAAAGCAAAATCATTTGTATGCCAGTACAAAGCACTGACATTTTTATCACCACAGATGCGGTGCCTGACTTTTCCCATTACAGAAGCCTCCTAGAGCCAAGGCAGGTGCTGAGAAGCTCCTAACCAAGATGTGTGGGAGTTTGAAGTATTCTTGGGCAGAGCTTCCTGGAGTCCTTGGATTCCTTTATATGGGATCGTGAGTGCTTAATGTAGTCTTCTCCACACATCCGCTGGACGTCAGGCAGAATGTTTTCTTCTACAAGCGGGACCCCTGATAGAGAGATGCAAGAAGAAGAGCTACAGGGTATTTGTTTTGCCATGTTTCACTTTAGGATTTTAGGTGAATTAGCATGGAGATGATTCTTCTCAGCCAGAGAGGAACATAAGTTGGGTGAGGACCAGTGGCATTCCAGTGTCAATGAAGAAGAACAGGACCATGCACCTGGCATACTCTCTCTTTGTGTATGCCAAGTCATCACATGAGGCTTTATTCTTGCAGTTGGATTTAAATGGATAAACACATTTTACATTTGGTCTTTTAAAAAATATTTATTTATTTGAGATAGAGAGCATGAGTGGGGAGGAAGCAGAGGCAGAGGGAGAGGGAGAAGCAGACTCCCCAGTGAGCAGGGAGCCGGATGTGGGGCTCAGTCCCAGGACCCCGGGATCCGACCTGAACTGAAGGAAGATGCTTAACTGACTGAGCCACCCAGGCACCCCTCACACTTGCTTTGATAAGCATTTTGTCAATTTTAAAAATCACTGCCATCTCTCAGACAGTAGCTGGCGTCTATTACTGCTCAGCTGTGTGCTCTGTGTAATATCCTCCAGCTTTGTCCCAGAATTCTCAATCAGTTGCCATAGTTGGCAAAAGGGAAAGAAAAGCGAAGAGCCTTATGTGATGTCACTGCTGATGCATGAAATAAAATCCATCTTAGGTTATCATGCTGGCTTGAAAAGTCTGCCCCCCTTCCCCCAGGCGTTCCTGTAGGCAGACTTTTTCACATATGACACAGCCCAAAGACCACATACTGCCACCCCACTGAAATGCCACTTCCCCATAGCTTTAGGGGGCAGAACCCCTGCTCTTCACGTTGCTTAACAATAAGATGTTGTCTTGTGACAACAAGCGGCTAACAACATAAGGAAGGTGGTGAGAAGAGCATCTTCAGTTCTACCACAGGCTAGTTATTTTAATGGCCAGCCCCCTTCCTCCTGCATAGTAGCAAATGAGGACCTGCTCTCAAGGAGGAAAGTGGTACATCGGGATCCCTGCATGGAGTCTGCTTCTCCCTCTGCCTGTGATTCATGGTCTCAGGGCCACACGGAGGAGAAAGCAGAGGCTACATAGACTCTTGAGGCAGAAGCTTGCAGATCATTTGACTCTACATCTATCACATTCTACTGGTCAACACAAGTCCCAGTGCCAGCCAAGAGTCAAGGGGAAGGGAGCTAGATTTCAGCTCTAGATCTTGATGGAAGAAGTGGCAAAGACACAATACAAAAGATTGTTGCATCTGTCTTTGCAAGTAGTCTACCACAAAGAGCTCAAAGCAGAGTATTTGTAATAAATCCATGGCAAGATTCTCAGCAGAAGGAAAATCTCCATGTGCTTCAATTTACTATTTCTGATCTGAGGGTTTTGTTCTCTAATGATGCAAATGCAAATCTAGCACATGCATATTGTTCTGCTGGAGCCATCTGAACATTTGAGTGTTAGTATTTCTAGAAAAGCCCATATTTAAGTTGCTGTATAGAGAATATCGTACATCCTCTGAAACAATTTAATGGTCAATCACTCAGGCAGTTTCACAAACACCATCAGGGAGGGCCTTAAAATATCTTTTTTCATAAAATAGCTGTTTGTTCCTCCTTCTATTTCTTTGGAGGTTTTTTTTTTAAAGTCTGACCTCAGGAACAGCTCAGGCACCCAAATGGGAGAGGTCTCCAGAGTTCTGATTGCCTCTTTTAGCTCTAAATATGGCAGAGGATGGCTGACCTCAGATATGTCCAGAGAAATTCCCTGGGAAAAAGTGGATTATTTCAGGAGATATTTTCACTGTTTTAGTTACACTTTTTTGGAACAGAGATTCACCCAAGTTGCTCAAGTAAATTGCTAGTGGGATCTTGTTTTGTTTTATTTTGTTTTGTCAGTTATAACCTGGGGATAGGAGGACAGCTGGAACTGGAAAGCTTTAAGCTGTCAACTCTAGGAACTGACTTCTCTCCCTCTTTTATGGCCTGATCTCTCTCTCTCTCATTTTTTTCCTGTCTCTGTCTCTCTCTAGCTCTCCTTCTCCCTCTCTCATATTATCTATTTTATCTGTCTGGTCTCTACCAATAGGTTTCTCTGTTTATTAATCTGCTTTTCTAGAATTTTGGCTAAAGCCTCAAAACTGGAGCTAACAGGTACAGAACCCCTGATTTTCAGAGATAATGTGGAAGAGCAGCCAGATGCCTCCTCCTCCAGCCCTTAACAGAGTCTTTTGACCCTTTTTCCTACCTTCATGTCATCTAGCCTCTCTATGTAGAAGACTACTAGAATTATCCAGGAGAGAGAGAAAGGGTAAGAGATTTCATTAATATAAAAGGTAGCTTGAATTGGAAAGTGTTGGTGAAGTATAGGAAGACGTGCAGTGTGAGATGCTCATTGGCCTTAAACCAAATGCAAGAAGCTTCAAGAGACACTGACATGTGCCCTCCCCCCTGCCCCCCCCAGCTAGAAGTCACTGAATTCCAGAATCAAAGACCCATGACAGCATAGTGACCAGAGTGCTGTACAGCAGGAGAGGTCTTGTGAAAGCTTACTGTGGTTCCCCCAGAGTTTAGGGGTACATGCTCGTAGGGCTTTTGCTGTTGCTTGTGGCCTGGAGATTGCTAAGGTGAAGGCTGACCCCAAAAGCTAGAGAGCATAAGTGAGCGGGGAGGACCATTGGACCAGTGGACCCCAGCCATGGGGCAGGGCAGAGAACTGAGGCTTCCCCACCTTCCAGTATGTACCACAACAGCTGGCTGGAAGTTCTCCCTTGCTGGATTCCTACCTATGAGGAGGGCCTAGGAGTGAGAAGCTATGGTGTCAACAGCCAAGGATTGGGGTTGAGAAGTGTTTCAGGAGGTCAGAGAGTGCATTGCCTAGGATAAGGGATGGGCAGTGTGAAAAACCTACAGATGTGCCCTGTGGGGAAAGAACAGAAAAATGCTACCAAAATGTGACAGCACCAACCACATACAAAATGTTTGTCCTTTAACTCTGTCCTTGCTCTGAAATCCCAGTACATTCCAGGGATGGAAGAGAGAGAAGGAGATACAAAGAGCAACAGTGAGGGAAAATACAGACCAGGCTTCCCTTTCTCACCACAGGAGCCCCATCTTCAGCTAGTCCCCTGCTGGGGTTTTGGGAGGGGTGTTATGTAATACCTTTGAATTAGATGTGAGGTTGAAATTTTAAAATTAGATTGTGCAGCACTTAATATATGAAAGTGAATCATAATTACTAAAAAGGGAGATAAGGCCTTTTAAAAATACCTGAAAGTAAGTAGAAACCTCTGGTGTCTGCCTGAGATATCATCAAGGGAAACACAAAAGGGAAATCCCAAGGAGGCACTGGTTGAAGAAAAAAATACTAATAAGGCTATTTCCTTTCTTGTACCTCAAGCAGAAACTGATATCAAGTATACATTTCTCAATTCACAGTCCCAAGAGAATCTTGATTGGCTTAGCTGGCCTTTTTTTTTTTTTTTAAGATTTATTTATTTATTCATAAGAGACACAGAGATAGAGGCAGACACACAGACAGAGGGAGAAGAAGGCTCCTCGCAGGGAGCCCGATGCAGGACCTCTATCCCCAACCTGGGACCACGCCCTGAGCCAAAGGCAGATGCTCAACTGTTGAGCCACCCAGGTGTCCCTTAGCTGGCCTTTATTTGAGGCCACCCCATAAATCCCTAGCCAGCCTACCGAATGGCTACAGGTGCCTGGGGACCCAGCTCCGGTCCAGTATGCTGCGGCCAGAGCTAGGTCAGAAGGCATCCGGGACCAGGCCTCTGCAGGTCTTCCCCTCACTAGGCAGGGGGGACAGGAAACTACCCCTATGGAGGTTTTAGGTTAGGCAAAGTAGGCAAATATTCAGCATTCTTGTCTCCTCTAGGGGCTGCTTAGAGGCTTCTGAAAGAGGACTAATCTTCCTGAATTGGACTCAGAATCAAAGAAGATGCTCATGCTTCCCCTAAACATCCCCTATGTGAATCTGTGTGTGTGTGTGTGTGTGTGTGTGTGTGTGTGTGTGTGTGTCTTTTGGCTGACAGTTTGGCATTTCTCTTCCCCAGAGTGCTGCACAGCACATACAAAGGTGGGTGTGTGCATGCATGCTCTATTTAAAATACCCAAGTTAGTTTACTGGCATTCAAGAGAATCTCAAGGTACAAGCAATACACATTATATAGATATATGTATACTTTTTTTTTTAGGTTTTATTTATCTATTCATGAGAGACAGAGAGACAGAGAGGCAGAGACATAGGCAGAGAGAGAAGCAGGCTCCCTGTGGGTTGCCCCATGGGGACTTGATCCCAGGACCCTGGGGTCACGACCTGAGCCACCCAGGTGTTCCTATATGTATACATTTGTACTAAGAAAGTCAGGCTCTCTAAACCAGTTGAAAGCAGAAATCTCTGCTTCCAGGTTAAGGGCTTAGGGTTATTGCTTAATAAATGTTTACTCTTTGCAATGACTCTGTCCCTGTACGTGAGTTCACCCTGACCTCTTGCCTCAGTCCAAATCTGATCTTGTTGATCCCAGCCTTATGCAGAGAGTCTATATTTGTTTATTTGTTCTCAGAGTTCCTGGACCTTTGGAAGTACCTGGGGGAGCTCACAGCCCCTACGGTCATACAGCCTTTGGGAAACACAGAGCTTTAGACAGAGCAGGGACTCCGGTGTCAGCCCCACGTTACTAAATCTGTACCACCTAATAGCTATGTGACTCAGAGTGGGTTACTTAAGGTCTCTGAACTTCTGTGTATTAAGTTGTAAAAGGAGACTTCAGTCGTCACTTCAGAGAGTTGTTTGGAAGACTTTGACAAAAAGTAGAGTTTCCATAGGGTGTCTAAAGGACACGAAATGCTTAATAACCTACCCAAACAGCCCCCTGCACGCTCTGCCCACAGACTTACTCTCCCTGGCAGGAGCTCCTCTACTGGCCCCCAGACTTTTGCTTAGATCCTTTCTATTTTTCTTAAAATGTCTTTATCATTTTGTGCAATTGGCCACTGAATGAGCCTGCTGCCTGCATTGCTAGGCATACCTCCCTCCTCTCAATAATTTCTAAACCCAGGTGTTTATTTTTTAAACTTTTACTTTATTCACAGCTCTTAACTCCCAAAGTCACTCTCCAGACTTCTGTCTTTCTTGCCTGCATAACTATAACAAAATCAAACCCTCAGCCCTCACTGATTTGTTAATTCAGTCATTTGTTTAACTATCTTCCTAAGTCATCTGTATGGATACCAACTTTTTCAGTGGAATTATGGAAAAGGAAAGAAGGAAAGGTATACAAATGATAAATTATTATTTTGTAGGAGCCTACGGTCTATTATGAGCACTTCATTGTTAGGGGATAGTTGTATCTGTTGTTGTTATGTGATAGTTGTGTCTTAAAATTAACACTTAAAGTCAGTATCTCTTTTTCCATTCTTTCTCTCTTTACAGATTAGCATACAAAAATATTACAATCTTGTTCATTTCTGTTTCAGTAGCTTTCTGGGACAGGCTATGTTTTGGGTATAGAAAGTTGCAAGGTCAAACGACTTGCATTTTTTGAAATTCACTTTTTTTTATCTCTACATATGGGGATAATAATCCATATCTGACAGGCTTTTCCTGAAAATCAAATAAGAGAAAACAAGCATCCAGCTTTGTTCCAGGAATACAGTAGGCACACAAAATGTGTGCCTCTTCCTGCATTACTTAATTGGCTTGGGGGGGGGGGGGGGGTGGAGGACAACTTCCTTTCTCCATTCTCATTCTTCTCTTCTTGATCTAAAATTGGGATCAGTCCCAACCAGGAACTCACTTCCTCTCATTTCCATAAGGGACTTCATCAAATCACATTGTTGAGCCGGACATTTACAAACCTGCCAGGGACCTAAGGATCTGCGGTCTGAAGGATTTCATGAGTAATTGACAAAATGACATTTATTTGATAAATAAGCCATCTGCCAAATCCATCATTAAATGGCAAAGACTTCCAGGTCTTGTGCTTAGTTAGAGAAGGAAGGGCCCTCTGTTTTCAGTGAAACATTGACTGGAACTGCCAGGCTGGAGGGTGAGTGAAGGAGAAGGCAGGACCATTAGTGCTGTTTTCCCTCCCTGATGCATAATATACTAACAGCCTCGTTTGCATGGACTATTAAGAGGTTATTTGTATTCTAATCAGAAGCTATTAAAATATTGCATTTATATTCTAATTGCATGATTTTTTGAAAGCTCATTTGTTTTCCAGAGGGGACTGAGGTTAAGGAGAAAGAAATGGGCAGTGGTCTGGAGCTTTGGTCACAACAGGACCCAGTGTTGAGAAATCAAAATGGGAGATAGTGCCTAAGAAACAGAAATCACTGACTCCTGTGGGTGTGTTAGGGGGAAATGAGGCAGAAGCAGAGAGATGTAGTTTTCACTGTAATTGAAAATAGCAACTCATTGTGAATTGGAGAACAGCTTTTGGAAACCAGCAATACAACCCACCAAGCATCCTTGAAACTACCCTCCCCCCCGCCGCAAGACCCAGACAAGATCTCCTAGTCATAGATACACAGATGAGAAAAAAATTATACACGTGTACAAATTAGTGTTTTAGGAAAAAAGATTTTGGATCAACGACTGGACTGAGTAAATGCATTTTCATAGAATATGTTGATCTTCTATACAGGGGCTCTGGATGGGACGTTGGAAGCGATTAAGAAGTTCAGTACAGAAGTACTATATTAAAAATATATGAAGTGTGCCAACTCTAAAGTGTCGGGCTCCCTTGGCTTTATCCAGGGAATGAATATTCTCTCAGCTGCCTCATTTTTCCCATCTCTTTTGTGTGTTCCACTGGGAATATGGTGAAAAACAATATATAAAAAAAACCAAACAAACAAAAAACCAAACACTGAATAAGGAGTTGAGAAACCCATGTTAGAGATTTGGCTTTGCCACTAATGAACTAGGTGGGCCTGGACAAATTCCTCGAGGCAGTCTCCTCTGACCAGTTGCTCTGCTCGTGGAGATTAGATCATTCCCTTCCTTCTGTTGCCATGATCATCATACTTGGAGGATGTTGCTATACTGCAATGACTTGCTCACACGGCTTATTTTCTTTGCCATTCATGAATTCCTTGAGGCAGGAACCTTATTTTCCTAGGAGACAGTGAACCTCATGAGAGCAAAGACCATAACTGTTCTTAGACACCTTTGAATCCCCCATCTCCAGCACAGCTCCGGCAAATAGCAGAATTCAAGGTCCTCGACCTGTTCCCCTCTCATCCCAGCGTGATCGTTGCCCAAGTGCTCCCAGAACTGATCTCCGCCGTCATTTCTCTTCCCTGCACACCTGCCTTAGATAGCCTCCTCTTGGTTACTCTCCAATGCTCCATCATACCACCCTCCTGTACCCTTGGTAGCATTTGTCATCATGTGTCACTGTCATATCTGTTCACTTATGTCTTGTTTATTTTATTTTCCCCTCAGACTAGAAACTCTATGAGCTCAGGGAGTTCCTCAACTGTATTCTTTATTTACCTCCAGAATTTAAAAAATATGTCCAGTTCACAAATATTTGCAGAATGAATGAAATGCAAATTAAGAAGCTCACTAAAGGCTCAGGTAGTTCCACTTCAAACAAAATCACTCCAATAATCTCTGACTTCAGGAAATGGAGAAGTGTCTCCCTTTCATAGAATACCTGACCTCTACAAATGTCTGAAGACAAATGTCTTTGGAGAAATAGTGATGATTTGCTGCAGGGCTTCACCCTACTAGAAATACTGTGTGGTGAGTACTTACCGCCTGCTGTCTTCATTGCTCATGGACCACATAACACTGCTGTATTTTAGTCTTCCATTTTAGAAACACATAACAAAAGCTATTATGTGAAATGTTATCTACACATCAGAATTTTGTATTATTATTAGTTTTTGTTGTTATTTGCTATCTCATTATCCCCCCTCTGCTACTGCTGCCTGATTTTTTGAGAGAGATTGAGGTTATAAGGGGACACTTAGATATAGTCAGTGGCTACAATACAATCATGTTGGATAGAATCTACGATTTCAACTATTATGGGAATGTCAGCCTAATATAATTTCTGCAGACCAGAATCATATCTTAACCTAAGTATTTCAAATAAATGAGTTGCCACTGTATTTCAGGAAGTGAAGCCTGTGTATAGAGTATTTCCAAATTTGTAATTAAGAAACCTTGGGGGAGGATCTATCTCACACTAAGTTTCCAAATCCAGCATTTGAATCAGGGTAAAATATAACAAATATGAGACAACACAGATTTAGCCAGGGACCTGAGAACTTGGTAAAAGAAGATGACAAGAGGAAGTATAGAAAGAAACTATTAGATGCTCCAAAATGGTTAGCTAAATAAAATGAATAAACGAGTGAATGAATGGATGAAAACATACACTTGGTTAAAAGCTGAAAATCAACAACTTCAAATCTAAAAAAAATAAAATTAAAGAGAGTACTAGCACTATGATTGAAGCAAATCAAATTCTTATTTGAAGGAGTCTGCAAAACTGAGTTCAATACATGATGTTTCATGAATTTTTTTTACCTGTTAATAAAATTGACTCTGCAAGAATCAAAATTCAAAACTCAGACCTATCTTCTTTAGATTTCATGTGAATCTTATGTAGCTCTGTAATTCAAATTGATTTAACTCATGTTTTTAAATTACTTCCTGGAAGCAAATTATGTGGGTTGATGTAAGTTTAGCTTCTTTGAATTTCTTTCCATACGATAAAATGTATGAGTTGATTAGAAACTGTCGTCTGGTCTTTGGCAAAGTAATTATCAATGCCCTTGAATGTGCTGCAAAATAATAAGCGTTAACTGCTAAGAAGTTTGGTAGAAAAAGTCGTGCAAGTGGAAAGTTTCATCACATGTTGGTGTTCATTGTACATTTGTGAGAATTTGAAATGAGTTTCTAATGAACAAAAGAGCAATCAGAATGATATTTATATTCCAGGACTTTCAAGTTGCCATACGGAAACTAAGCATTTTCCAGATGATTGTATGTTAAAAGGTATCTTGTAGATATTTATCCAACTGAGGGCAAGTTTGCTCTCTTTTACAACATAGGCCAGAAGATAGCAGTTTGAGGGTGTGGGCCACGGACATCACTCCTTCACTCTCTAAATTCTAAATGAATTCTGTTTCTTGCAATTCAGTGGTGGAGATTTGGGGTGCCTCTGCTGCCTCTCCTCTGTTCTAATGGCACAGGGTTAAGAACACAAACTTTGAAGTCCCACTCTTTCCATTCATAGCCACAATTTATTAATCGCAAGACCTTGATTAGTTACTTAACTTTGCTGTATCTCAGATTCCCCTCTTACCAAATGATGACAGTGCCTACCACAGAGGTTTGCCATGGGACTTCAATGAAACCATGGTGTTTAGCACGCGAAACACTCTCAATAAAGATAAATGAGTAATATTCATTCCTTCATGATACTTTCAGGAGGAGTGTGTTGCTCACAACCGGAACTGAATGCTACTTTTGGAAGGATGCAAAATCTGAGTTTAGAAATGATAATGTTACTGAAATTGATACACAGTACTACTCTGGGGCTCCAGGAGATTTAAAACAGCATTCTACACTGTTGGAGAGCTCAGAGGTCCCTAATCAAACTCCCTGGTTGTCTAGGTGGCATAACTGAAACCATGACTGTGATAACACAGCAGGTCAGGTCAATGTACCCAGGAATCCTGATGATCCAGGCAGTATTTTTGACATAGGCATATTAAAGCAGTAATGATGCCTGTTGTCTTGACTATTATTTATTTATTTATTTATTCTAATATTATTTATTTATTTATTCATGAGAGACACAGAAAGAGAGAGGCAGAGGCACAGGGAGAGGGAGAAGCAGACTCCTTATGAGGAGCCTGATGCGGGACTCGATCCAGGACTCCAGGACGCCAGGATCATGACCTGAGCCAAAGGTAGTTGCTCAACCACTGGGCCACCCAGGTGCCCCGATTAATTATTTTTAAATGGAGTATCTGGATAGAATAGCAAATGCACTTATTTCCTACTCTTCTTCAAATAGGAGAACAGACTTTTGTGAAAATTAGCACCTTTCCCTCCAATTTCAGGCTTTGAAACAGGAAGAAGGCTTATGATCTCAGCTTCTTAGATACTCCCATAATTAGGGTGCCCCACTCCCAGTTTTCCAAAGAGAGTCCAGTTTATGCCTATTGTCCTGGTATCCTATTGGATTAATACTCCATTTCACTCTCAAAAATGTCCTACTTTGGACAATGAATGTTAGATTTTCCTATCCCAGATGCAATCTCAAGTAATGGCAAGTGAAGTTGCTGAACCTCCAAGTCCTCCTTTCCAGGAGCAGAGGGAGAAATCCTATTTCTCATATCTTTTAAAATAGAAGGCTGGGGTGCCTGGATAGCTCAGCTGGTTAAGCATCCGACTCTTGATTTTGGCTCAGATCATGATCTCAGGGGTCGTGAAGGGCTAAGAAGAAGATACATGCCAGGGGCTACAGTAACGCCATAATCTTATTTACTACTACATATTGAGGTATTGAGCATTTATTATGAGCAATGATCTGTGCTTTGTGTGTTGCATCCATTTCCTTACAACTTTGTGAGGTAGGTATTTAATTTTCACTTAACGAGTCAGAAAATTAAACAAAGGATATAGAACAGGATATGGTAGGAGCCAGACTTAAACTCAGGACAGTTTGGCTCCATGGTCTGTTCTCTGCTCTGCTGTACTATTTATTCTTCAGTACATTTTGTACATGGAGTGAAGAGTTCACAAAGTGGGTACTGTAAAAGGTTTCTCTGAGCTTAGGGAAGCATTTTCTAAAGAAAAAGGAAGAACTGCGCTTAATTCATCCTTTTTGTTTTACCCTATAATTTATGGTAAAATAAAAACTGTATCTCAAACGTCCCTGTGTGGTAGCATCTCCAAAGGAGAGCTGGCTCATAGCTGCCCCCCACCTCTGCTCCCTGGACTGTGCATCTTGCATCTACCAGGAATTGGCAGGGAGAAATCCTGGGGGATGTGATGAGGCCAACTCAGAGCACACCCACTGTTTCACCACCTTGCTCCACCCTTCATTTGCAGCTACACCACTTTCCCTGGAGCCCAATGAACATTGTTTTTCTCTGTCAGAGGGGCAATCCAACCATGTGAAAGAGAAATAGGATAAAGGAAGTGAGTGAATGATTGTGTATGTGTGCGAGTGTTCAAAGAAAAACAACAGTAATTTAGGTCATTTAGTTCGGGTCCAATGTAGAAGCACTGTGTAGAATCCTTTCAGGATTTTAGACCTAGAGAAAGAAGGAACTTGATGACCCAAAATAGCTTTGAGGTATCTATTCCAATCCAACATCTGTAAAAAGAAAGAGAAAGAAAAGAGAAAGCTTTGGAATAGAAAATCTTTTAGGTGTCTATTTCTTTTGTAAATCAAACTTGAAAACACCATGGGGTTGTGCATTTAGGGACAGTTCAGAGGTTCTAGGAAATGCCCATTGGTAACAATGAGAACTATTCCGTGTATTTAACAAACAGCTTCTACCATTAGATCATTAAGGCATGCTTTAACTGTGAGGTCACTGATGTTGTGTAAGTCTAGAGTATGAAGTGAACCGTTCCTTAAAGAAGTTCTGACATGCCTTGGCAAAACTTTCAGATGCTATGGATTAATGCCACTCTGAGTTCTTAGCTCAGGGATATGACTCAGGTTATAGCATGAATAAGATAAAATTAGATGCCTAATTTTCTGATATAAGGTAAGAAGGAAATGAGATTATTTAAATACTCATGTTTATCAGGTGGCCATCTTTTAATGAAAATTCTTTTCAATATATGAAAAACTATCATTAAATTATTAAATGCAGTTTTGTCCCCTGAAAGACGAAAGAATAGTGTTTAGACTATCTGAAGAATCCATTTGACTGAACGATGCAAACACATGTGGTTTTGTTGTCATCTCTGGGTCCTTCTGAAAACCCTGTGTACAGAGTTCAGATTGGGAGTCAGGAGTGAAAATGAGTTCCCCACTGGGCCAGCTCATTTCCCAACACCACCCCAGGCTGAGATGCAGCGCCACAGGTCCTGACCCCAGATTATATCACCCTCTCCACCTGACCTTGCATGTCAGGCTAAACCCCTCCATTCTGCAATTGGCTTTTATATAACATGGGTGAATAATGAAATAGAACCAGCCTAAGAGGAAAGTATATACTAACATCTGACTTCTTTCCTTTTTAACGTTATTGTGAAGATACAATCAAACACAATCGACCTATTCTGTGCAGTGATTGCATTTTAAAAATTGTGCCAGTCATTCATGTAGAGCTCAACACAGGAGACTACAGATGCAATCTGTGAGGGACATTAAGCAAAGAATGCTTTTTTTCCCCATATTTTCCACAATTGAACATCCACTAAACTGGATAATGACTAAATAATATATATAAATATAAATATGTCAGTATTTTTGTTTCTTTGTCTTAGGTACATTCTTTGTATTAAGAACCTAAGCTCATCTTATAGATAAGGCAGATGCAGTATGGTACTATTTGCAAGAACCTGCTGCAAAGCCCTAGCATTCATTTAGGACTTCTATTTATGTGATGTGGAAAAAGAAAAAAGAAAAAGGTTATTGTATGATTAAAAGTAGCCACCAAATTCTTTTGTGAATAGCATTAGGCAGCATTTGGATGACAAGAGGAAATTAAAAGGTAAGGACTTTCTAAATGCCCAGAAGAGTTAAATGCAATGAATGACATTGCTGAATAATACAGCTGACATTATCAAGCACTGTTTTATCATCAATGTTATTTACAATTCAATACATGCTTCTCAATAGGAATTAAATGAATCTTTCGGAGAACTTCAGGATAAGTTCATTGTATGAAATTAAAAAAAATAGCAGCTTGGGTCCAACGACATTTTGCCCTTTTAAAGCAATGGGGTTGACATTTTCTAGCACTAATGCTTTATGTTTATTCAGGTCTTGGGTAATCATTTCATTGATTGTTATTCAGTTCTATGAATGATCACTGTGCTCTTAAAGACATTATGCCTTGTTCATTGCCCCTTAAATAGAAGTGAATACAGAACATTGTGACATAATGATCGATACATAGAAAACAATTGAGAATTTATCCTTGCAGAAAGTAGGTAGCTGATGTATTTATTTCTTTCTGAAATATGTTTTTCTAGCAGAGTAAAACTGTAAATAATAAGATCAGAAAATAAATACTGGTGAAGAGAAATACTTTTTTTGATATATAAATATATTAAAATAATTTTTGTTAATTATTTTGTCAATATCTTCCCCCCCCCCCAAAAAAAAAACAACAAAAGTTTTGACTCCCACTTTGATTCCAACCCATTTTCTGGTTTAAGGGATAAAATACTTCTACACCAGAGCAAAATTTCTTCTTAACTGCATCCAAGTTGATATAAAGATAGATAGGTAGACTGCAGAGACAGTGCAATGGAAGCTAGCTTACTGATGATTTTCTGAATAGGAATTTATATCAAAAAATGTCATTATAATAGGATGCCACAGACTAATTCACAAGGTCCTAAATAATATTATCTGGTCAGAGTAGTGCTGAGTATTGCTGATTAACTGGCTCACTAGTGCCAAAATGTGCAGGAACATATTCCATAGTGATGGGTAAGCAATAGAATGAGTCCAGAAATGACTATGCAAGGACTCAAAAGTCGATGTCTTAGCCTAGCCTCAATAACTCATACATTCTTTTGCTTTGTGTAAATTACCAATAATGTGCTGATTATATGTATTAGCTACAGATTGACAGTATCACAATCAACTTGCATCAGTGAATACCATTTGGCAAATTAAGCTGGTAAATGCAAATACCAACAATGTCATTATCATGACAAAACTTGGGTTCTTGGGGGCAACACTATGATCAGGAATCTTCCTGTGACCATTGCCTAACAAACTTTTTTTAGACTTTTGTGATGGATGATTTTCTCTTTATACTTCAAGTCTAGTGGAAATGTGTTATCGTGGCCACATTCTTTGTTTTCACTATCGTAACCATAATTTTTACTACAAATTACTTTTACTTGCTTACCAGAGGTCATGATAAGATTTTAACCTGATCCCTGAGTATAGCATTTTGAATACTGAAAGTGTTCCTATTTATAGAAACATCTAAAGAGATAAAGTAAAAGCAGCCTATATCATCTTAATTATCACTCTACTCTAGAAATCTAAAACTTCAACTACTTCAAGTGCAACAAATAGTGAGATTTGTTTAAAATAACGTGGCGGTTTGATTAAAATGAGAAGCAAACATAAGTAGTCCAGTTTATTCCCTACTTTCAGCATTTTTTGGTCCAAAGCTCATAGCTGTATCTACATATTTTGTACAATGCGGTGCAGGAGTTAGCGTTATGGCATGGAATGCTAGCACTTCCTCAGTCATCAACTGGATGAAGTCATATCTCTTGTATACTATTTACCAACGTAAGAACGCAAAGAAAATACTCTCAGTGCTTTGAGAAAAGAAAGCTGAAATCAAACTGTTTAATATCTATCTGATTTTAAGAATAGACTGGGTAATTGTGGTTTTAACTTAACACAATGCCTGGCTATTTTGGGAACTTGATAAGTGGTTTCATATAGATAGATGTCACCTGGTATTCCCATAGAAGGAGGGTAAGATATTTTGGATGGTGACTAAAATTACATGTGGTGTTATAAATCCCTAGTGCTTATGCTAGCCAAGGATTGCTGTGTAAGAAAGAGAATACCAAGTAAGTGCTGCTCCAAGCTCATAAAATCAGTGTGATTTAACACCGCCCTGGACTGGACCAACCACTGATCATTTCCACCAGTATATTACACACACTAGGATGTCAGCAGGGACTTGGCATCTGATTTACAGAGACTAGAACATCTTTTTTTTTTTTTTTTCAATCCAGGTTTATATCTCAAAGGGATTCGTAATGAATGCTGATTGAGTTCATTTTCACCTAAGAGGATCTGAATCTTTCTACCTCAGGAGTCTAGGATTGTATTCTCTACAAGAGGAAGACAAGGGAGGGATGCCTGTGTGGCCTTCCGCGCAGGTCGTGATCCTGGGGTCCTGGGATTGAGTCCTGTGCCAGGCTCCTCACAGGGAGCTGTGCCAGGCTCCTCACAGAGCTTCTCCCTCTGCCTGTCTCTGCCTCTCTCTCTCTCTGTGTCTGTCATGAATAAATAAATAAAATCTTATTAAAAAATAGGAAGACAAGGGATGGAGAGGTGTCAGGAGAGAGAAATTCTTTACTTGCATCTACCATGTTATAGCCAACAGAGTGTTGAGAGAAGATGAAGAAAGATTAGGACTGTGGGACTCACAGGTTCTCGGGATAGAATATGTATCAGAAAATGTGTGTCTGAGCAGGTAACGATACAGGCTGGAGCATATCTAGTACTATGACGAACAAGAGAACGTTTCACAGAGGTCTTCCTTGCTATTTAATTTTCGCCATGCTTTACCCTTGGATAAGACTCTATTAGCAAGTCAAAGGGAGTCAAGGTCATGAGGGACTAGTCCAATGCAATACTGCATCTGGGAGGGTGGATATGTTGAGTCTCTGAAGGAAAGGCACATAATCAGCATCTCTGAAGGGGAAAGTAATATGCAATGGCCACAGCAGGCCAATTAGAAATACGGATCAGCAAATTAACTTTTCCCTAGGCTTCAGAGTAAGTATTTCCTAGAGGCTAAGAAAGTGGTGGAGTGATTGGTAGAGGGTCTGAAAATCAGCCAAAAGGAGGTCTCGTGGGCTTCATTAAAATAAGTTAAGGGTAAGAAGCTTTTGGGGTGTGAAGAGATGAGAGGACTTAGTGGCTAATGAGTGAGGGACTAAGGGACAGGGAATTTGCAATCTGGATCAACGAAAGCTTTGCTGGGGTGCTCTGGGAAACTCGCTTCATTTCTTGATTCCTCTGGCCCCTTGCCTTGAAACCAAGCTACTCCAACTTACCTCATGGGGTGGCTGTGAGAAAGAGAATAAAAGCCAGCTCAAAGACTTTTGCAAATACACAAAAATATATGAAAGAAAAACAAGGACTGCTAGAACCTGTTATGTAAGTTATATGTGATTCAATAAAAGGCTCTCATTTGCCATTGATGTGCATTTTACTCCTTTTATATTCATAAAACAAATGTTCTTGGGCTTGTATAACTTATCTAAAAGACTGCAAACCTTCTGAGATTGTTGCCACATTAGAAGCAAATTAAAGATTTACAACGCAAGATAGTGTTTCTGATAGAATGAGGCCAGGGAGAGAGGCAATGAGACGGTATTGATTTTTTTTTTTTTTTTTTTTTTGTCCAGCAATTCCTTGGCTCTGGAGAGTTCAAAAAATGATGTTAAAACTCAGCAGTTTTTCTCTTCTGTTTATTTTATATTCTTACCCACATAAATGTACCTGTTTATAGGGTTTATGCTTATAACCAAAAGAAGAATGCCATATAATATCATCCCTAATTCTCATATATGTCACTTATCTCATTTAAAATAGATTTAACGGGCAGTCCGGGTGGCTCAGTAGTTTAGCGCCGCCTTGAGCCCAGGGTGTGATCCTGGAGACCCAGAATCGAGTCCAACGTTGGGCTCCCTGTGTGGGGCCTGCTTCTCCCTTTGCCTCTGTCTGTGCCTCTCTCTCTCTCTGTGTGTGTCTTTCATGAATAAATATAAAAAATAATAAAATAAAATAGATTTAACTTAGAAAATATAGTGTTTCCATAGCACACATGCATATTAGTTTCTAGAGTTTCATAGAGTGAAAGCCCAATAAAAATCCCCATGAAGCATTTGAGTATTTATTTGTAGCCAAGCCACAAATTTGGCTCTGTCTAGAAATCTGTAACAAACAAGCTGGAACATACAAAAACTTCTGACTGGTAACATTGTTTTCACTTATAATAAGACAACATGTAGGAACAGTGCTGGGCAATTTTGTTATTAGTTTAGCTGTGGAGGTTCAGGGTGGCTGTTGTAGTAAAAAGGGGTAGATTTCTTCTTAACCTTCCTACATCAGTCCTTTAAAGGGTCTTGATTTCTCTAAGATGCCCCTTCTGCACGCAGAATGAGTTGAGTTTTGCCAAACTTGACTCTGATTATGTAAGGTTCGTGCTGAGTGGAGCGGAAGTTAGTTACCTTACTGCCTATTAGAACAGGTTCATTTCAATGCAATTCTGAGAAAAGGAGAAAGGCCCCATTCTGATTCATACCTAATACTTCAACTTGAACTTTGAAGTTGCTCGGAAGCAACTTTCTGGTCTGGAGGGGGAAAATGGCTGGAAGAAAAGTGATTAGGCCATTCACTAATGAATAAACTTATTAGTGCCATGTGCAAAGTAGAAAGAATAAAGACAAGGCATCCCTCGTTTAGTTTTTGGAATAAAAAAAGGAAAACATTGGAAATGTGTGCATATGTGGGTGCATGTATGGGTGTACCCAGGAACAAGAAACTCATTTACTCATTACCCTGTAAATCTGAAAAACTACTGTTTTAAAAATAATCTAAAATTGTGCAAAATAAATCTAGGCTGGTTTACACCATAGTATGTTCTTTATGGACATTCAAAGGTTAATAATATACATGCAAAAGTAAATGCCAAATTGACACTGTGTAGATTTAAGCAGAAAAGTACACTGAAATATTAGAAAGTTTGTGAAATAAAATAGTTTAATGATTTTAAAAATAAAGAAGGGAGGAATATTGATAATGGCAGCAATGAGCTTATTCTGTTTTCCTTTATCAGAATCAATTTTATAATTATTTAAAGTTTATTGATCTTTTGGTCTTGATGGTCCTAATTCTTTTGGACTTAGGCAGGGTTAATGCAGTAATTTACATTTAATGCAGTAAAACATGGATTCAAATACAAATGAGTTGCTATGTTCCAGATTTGCCATTCTTTTTTTTTTTTTTTTTAAGATTTTATTTATTTATTCATGAGGGACACAGCAACAGAAGCAGAGACACAGGCAGAGGGAGAAGCAGGCTCCCAATGGGGAGCCTGATGTGGGAATCAATCTCAGGTCCCTGGGATCACACCCTGAGCCAAAGACAGATGTTCAACCACTGAGCCACCCAGGCGTCCCCAGATTTCCCATTCTTAAGTTGGGAAATATATCGGACTAAGCCATGCTTTTTTTTCTGGTGATGATAATATTCAGCCTGGTGGCATATAGTACTACTTGCAAAGATGTGAACGGAGAGTGGGTGACATATTACACCATTACAATGGCTTTGTTGGCTTCATGGAGTGGGCCAGGAAAATTATATGATTCCCCCTAATATTAATACTTCCCTATACATTCCAAAATTAGAGAGTCACTTGGAGCCAAAGTTCCTCTTTAGAGATGGAAGTGATAAGAGCTTTATTTTGTTTTAGATTTCACCAAGTGCTTTCATGTATATTGGAGGTTAAGCCCATTCATTGGTCATCCATGCGTTATTGCCTTTTCTTTAATCAGATTTATGTGTAGCTAAAGATCAGCTAGAGAGAAAAGAATATTTGATTGGGAGATGAAGGTGAAGCTCAGAGTACTGAAGGAAGATAAGGCCTATTAAGATGATGAAAATATTAGTTTGACTCTAACCCTTATACAAATCTCCCTTTCATTCCTTTCTCCTCCTCCTCCTCGTCTGTTTCTGGTGTTATCACATCTGATTTCTGCTGTTCCCAGAAATAGTTACAGCTTATCCATAAACTATGCCAAGAGCCTTCTGTATAAAAATTTTCCTATTTAAATTCTATAAGAAGCAATATACAAGGCCAAATCAGAACAGAATTATTTAAAATGGAATTTAAGATGACTATGAGTAGAACATGTATTTAGGAATTCTTATGGTACCATAACGTGAATGAAGTTGCCTTCTAACCAACAGAATTCTCAAAATTTCTAAATGTGTTCTTAGACACTATTATCCATTTTCTATGCTCACGTTTAGAATATATTTTTCCATTTTTGCTAAGGTTTTACTTGCAGTTAAGGACAGAATTGGTTTCTACCCACATCTTTATCTCTGGGAAGATGATTTCTTATTGCTTCCTCAATCATGAAGAGGCTTAAATGTCTCACCCTGCGTCAGTCTTCTCACTTCTCTCCCCAGGCTTGCCCCTGCTCAGGTCTCAGAAAAAGAGCTCTGCTCTGCCCCCACAACCAGGAAGCAACAGAGTAGCAACTGCTGTCCTCAGGATGGCACTTCCCACCTCACCTCCCACTGCTGCCTGCATGCTCCAGCCAAACAGGATGGCATCCTCCCTGCAGGGATTGTGACAGGTTGCACAGTTAGTAACCCAGCTCGCAACTCATCTGCCAGCCTCTTGGTGATAAAAACAAATATTGCAGTAGAAACCTAAACCAGCAGGCCAATTCTTCCATCCAGGCAATCAGAGTCACTTATTACCTCACAGACTCTACTGAATAACTAACTACAGTATTGACTTTAGGAAATGCAAAGGAGATGAAAGGTGCATCCGTAGTGTCCCTTTCATCTTTCACAATATTGACTGAGTTTAAACACAATGTCCTGCTGGGCCGGATGTTGGTGATACTGGGAAAGAAAGGAGTAAGACCATCACTGACTTCAAGGAGCTCCTGGTCTGGGGAGAGAGGTGGGAAAGAAAACCTATATTCACAATGCTCTGTTTTAAGCACAGTGACACAGATGAGCACAACTGGGGTACCACAGCGGGAAGAACGTGAGAGGCAGTGTCTACCTCTGCTTGTAGTGAGGCCAGTGGCTGTTGAAAATCTCTCTGAGGGTAGCAAACGCTGGAGCTGAGTCCAAAGAGAAGTTAGGTTGTTTTCACAAGTATTTACAGAGTATCTTCTCAGTACAGGCCTCCATAGTTCATTGGTTTGCATCGCTGACTAGTACTCCATTGTATGAATATACCACGATTTGTATATCCATTCTGTAGAAGGACATGTGGGTTATTTCTCGTGTGGGTTGCTCAGATTGTTTCTAGTTTGGGACCATTATGAATGAAGCAGCCATGGTTATGAGTAAGCCTTTGTGTAGGCATACATTTTTATTTCCAAGAATGGATTTTCAGGGTGGTGCAGTATATTTATTTTTATTTTTATTTAGTTCGTTAAAGATCTGCCAAACCGCCAAAATGGTTGTGACTTACTTCATCAGCAATGGATGAAAGCTCCATTTACTCCACATTCTCACCAACAGTTGGTGTCTATCTTTTCGAAGTTTATCCCTTCTAGTCAGTGTGAAATGCTGTATTGGTGTCTTTAATTGCACTTCCCTGATAATGAAGGATGTTGGACATCTTTTTGTGAGCTCATTAATAACATCTTGTATCATGAAGTGTCTTTTTCAAGGCTTTTGCCCATTTTTTTCTTTGTCTTCTCATTATAAATGTGTGTGTGTGTTCATTAAATAAATATTTTATCCCAGTCCATGGCTTGCCTCTATGTTCTTAACAATGTCTTTCCATTAACAGACTTTTAAAATTTTTAATGAGGTCCAATTTATAATGGTTTCATGTTTAGGTCTCTCGCAGGCTTTTTAAGCAAATTCCACCTACTTCAAAGTAGCAAAAATATTCTGTATTTTTTTCCTAAAAGATTTATGGTATTTGCTTTATGTTTCGATCTCAAAGTAATCAGTAATTGATTACTGATTACTCCATCATGCCTATGGAGGCATGTACTGAGAGGAATGGTGTGACATAATGGAAATGACATTTTAAAATTCATTTAAAATTTTCTTTCAAGCTGTTTTTGCTGCTAGAATATAGAAAGGAGGTTGACTTTTGTATATTGACCCTGTATTCTGGAACCATGCTAAATTAACTTGTTAGTTTTCTATAGATGATTAGAATTTTCCGCATAAATAATCATACCATCTGTAAATAAGACGGTTTTACTTGTAGGTTTTCAATCTTCGTGGCTCTGTTTCTTTTTCTTGCTCTATTGCAATGTTTATGAACCTTACTACATTGCTGAATAAAGTAATGAGAACATAAATCTTTCTGCTCCCAAAATTAGGGAGAAAGAATTCAATATTTTGCTATTAAGTATGATGTTAGCTGTAGGATTTTCCTAAACACTCTTTACAGGATGAGGAAGAGTATTTCTGCTCTTAGCTTGCTTATTTTTAATCATGAGAGGGTATGAATATTGTCAAAGGCTTTTTTGTTGTTGTTGCTGCAAATATTGAGATGGTTAATTTGATCCACCTCCCCCTTTTATTCTTTTTAATGTAGTAAATTGCTCAGATTAATGGCTCTGATTGCATTCCTGGGATAAAACCCCACTTGGTCAATGTATTTTTTCTTTTGTATAGTATTGGGTTGATTTGCTATGTTAAGAATTTGGATTTTGTGATCTATATGCATAAGGGATGTTGGTCTTTATTTGTAAAGTCTTTGTCAGAGATTGGTAATAGGGTTATTCTGGCTCCTTAAATGAGTTGAGACACATTTCTGTTTCTTTATTTTCTAACAAAGTTTGTATAGAATTGGAGGGTTTGTTTTTTTTTCATTATTTTATAAAAATCATTGGTAAAACCATCTGGGCTTGGAGTTTTCTTTTTGAAAGGTTTCTTTGTTGAATTCTAAATTTAATTTCTGTAAGATATATAGCCTTTTCAGATTTTCTGTTACTTTTTTGTCTGTTTTGGTAAGACAAGGTTTTCATAAACTTTTGTCATTTTATGTTATCATATTTATTGGCAGAAAGTTGTTTATAGGGGCACCTGGGTGGTTCAGTGGTTGAGTGTCTGCTTTTGGCTCAGGTCGAGATCCCTGGGATTGAGTCCTGTATCAGACTCCTCACAGGGAGCCTGCTTCTCCCTCTGCCTATGTCTCTGCCTCTCTCTTGCAAATAAATAAATAAAATCTTAAAAAAAAGAGAAAATTGTTTATAATACCATTTTTATTTTCCTCTTATAACCCATTATTATGTAGCAATGTCCACTGTGTTACTGTTGATACTAGAATTTGTGTTTTCTCTCTTTCTGCTGTTGTCAATTTTATTATTCGTTTTATAAAAACGTTTGACTTTGTTAATTTTTTTGTTTACACATTTTCCAGTTCATTTTATTTGTTCTTTATTCTTATCATTACTTCCTTTCCTCTCTTTACTTTGAGAATAGTTTGCTCTTCTTTTTCTAACTGTAAAAAATTTTAATTTCACATCACAGTAAAAGAAACAAAAAGCACTTTCATTCATGTACTACAAATATAAATTCTAAAATGAATTTAGCGTCTTCCAGAACTTGTTTTTTATTTCTTCTAGTACTTGTAGTGAAGATGCTCAAATGAAATCTGTTTTCTAACTTTTTAAGATGGAAGTTCAGCTTAATGGTTTTGCATCTTTTTATTTTCTAATGTAAACATTTAATATAATTTTCCTTTTACCACTTCTTTAGCAGCATCTCACAAATTTTGGCATATTGTGTTCCATTATCATTTTATTTCCAATATTTCCAGTATTTTCCCTTGGATTTATTCTTTGATCCATAGGCTATTTAATGTATTCTTTAATTTCCAACTGTTTGGGAGCATTTCTAGATATTTTATTAAATATGTGTATATCTTACTATTAATTTTTAGTTTAATCTTATGTTGTAAGATTTCAATCATTTGAAATGTATTAAAACACAGTCTATCTTAATGAATAGTCCAGTGCACTGAAAGAGTGTGTATTCTAAAATGCTGGGTGTAGTGTTCTAAAATGCCTACTAGGTCACATGGATTAATAGCAACTTCCCAGTTGCTATGCTTACTAATTTTGCGTATGTGTGTTTATTTGTTCTGTAAATTACAAAGAGGAGATATTAAAATCTCCAATTATGATTATGGATTTGTATTAGTTCTGTCAATCATTGGTTCATTCATTATGAAAGTCTGTTAATAAGTGAATGCATATTTAAGTTTGTTTTATCTTCCTGATAAATTTATTCTTTTATGATTATGAAGTTCCTTCTTTATCTCTGATAATATCCTTATTCTTAAAGTCTAATTCAGATACTATTAATATAGCCACACCAGCTTTATTATGTGTATTATTTGCACAGTGTACATTTCCATCCTTTTACCTTTAACCTGTCTTTTAATGTGTGATTCTTGTTGACAGCATATAGTTGAGCCTTGCTTTTTTGTCTATTTTAACTCTTCTGGCTTTCAATTGGAATGTTTAGCACATTTACATTTAATGTGATTATTGATATGGTTGGGTTCATATCTCTTATTATTTATTTTATACTTATCCTATTTTTTTCATTATTTTGTTTATTTTTATTTTGCCTTGATTTTTGCTCTTCCATTCTATTTTCTTTACTATTTCTTTTGGAAGAATTAAAAAAATACTTTCTTTTAATTTCTATTGGCTTTTTATCTATATGTATAATTTTGACTAGATATTTTTAGATGTTCTAAAAATTGTGATAATGCAGCCTAAATTTTCAAAAATTAAATTAGAATTATCTCTGAAATTAAATTAATTAAAACAAAATCAATATTATACTACTTTACTTAAAACAGTATGTTTACATTTATCTACTCTATTTCTTGGGTTATATGAGTAATATCTATACATAGGATAATCTGAGTTGAAATGTTATTATTTTTAACAGTAATTTTTAGAAGAAATTAAGAGATAATAAAAGATACTATTTTGTATTTACCTACATATTTGTCATTTTCACTTCTTATTCCACCCTCTAGATCCAAGTTTCAACTTGGCATCATTTTTCTCTTGTAACAAGCTTATCTGTTGGCAACATGCTCTCAGCTTTTATTTATCTTAAAGTCTTAACTTCACCTTCATTTTTGAAGAATATCTCTACTAGCTATAGAATTCTGGATTGACATTTCTTTTTTATTTTAGCACTTAGAAGATGTTTCTAGTTTCTGATTTCCATTATTTCTGAAAAGTTTCCATTGTTTCTGATTTCTTCTGGTTTCCATTGTTTCTGATAAGACGCCAGTTATCAATTCACACTATTGTTTCCCTGTAGGTAAACATTTATATACATATGTAGTATGGGTGCCTTTAGGATCTGCTCTTTGTATGTGACTTTCAGCAGTTTACTGTACTGTATCTTGGTATCATTCTCTTTGTATTTCTTTGAGTTTCTTGAATCTGTAGGTTGATATTTTTCACTACATTTGAGATTTTTTTCCATTATATCTTACTACCTGTTTCTCTACTCCTTTTTCCCTCTCTTCTCTCCTTTGAGAAATTCTATTACATGTATGTTAGAAAGCTTGATATCTTCTTATAGGCCCCTGAAGTTCTGTTCATCTTTTTAAAAATATTTTCTCTTTTTCAGATTGGATAATTTCTATGGGTTTGTCCTCTCTGACTCTTTCTTCTAGAGTCCACAATCTATTTTGAAGCCCATCTAACAGATTTTTCATTTCAAATGTGACACTTTTGGAGCCTTTCCATTTTTAACAGCTTTTATTTATCTGCTGATACGCCTCATGTTGACTCAGTAGTTCCACCTTTTCCATTAAATTCTTAAGCGTATTTATATTATCTTGCTCAATGTCCTTTCTTAATTCCTTAACATCTGAGTAATCTCTGGGTCTGTCTTGGCTGTCTTTTTTCTTGGGTTTTATACCACATTTTCTTTCTTTTTATCATGTACAGTAATTAATTGATTGTACATTCAACATTGATACTGTGGATAATATATTATAGGAAATCTGGTTTTCAGTGCCTTTCATTAGAGGGAGTTATATTTTGTCTGGCAAACAATTAAATTACTTGGAATATTCTCTGTCCTGTGAAATGTGTTTTGGTTCTTTGTCAGGGCTTGTGTAGGATAGTTTTGTCTTTACTCTTAGGATATGGCTCTTATCTGGAATATGGTCTTTACTCATAGGGTGTGGTGCTTTTAGAATCTGGACTAAATACCCAAGGTTCCCAGAGATGTCTGCCATTCGAACTGGGCCAGAATTCTGTCTTCTAGCATTATGTAATTTCTATCTCCTGTTCTGCCCTCAGCCCTAAAGCAAACATTCTCTTTCAGGACTCACAAGATTTTCTTTCTGAATGCAAATTTAGCAGTAAGCCAAAGATTCACCAAAAACCTGTGCAGAGATTCCTAAGGCTGTTGCTGTCCTCAGATCTCCCCTTTCTAGGATCCTGCCCTGAAAGTCCCAAATGCTTCAGCTGTCCTGCAGATTTGTATTAGTCTCTACAACTCAACAAAATCACCATGGTCTGCTTGGGCTCTGTCTCCCTGCACTGCAGTCCACCGTTTGTTTTGTTTCTTGTATCACTCCAACTACAATAAAAGTGGAACAACATAAGTGTCAAAATGACATTTGTTGGTTTTGTTCACTGATTCACTGATTTATTCCTGCAACTAGATTAGTGACTGGCATATACAGATTGCTCAATAAATATGTGTTGTTAGAGTTAATTGATATATTTTTAAGGATGATCAGTCTTACTTTTACAGAAATATGCTAAATAATGAAGTGAAGTTAAGCAAGTGTAAACTCTGTCAATGGATGGTCAGTGCTTCTGGGAGAGGACCATTTTAGAATATCTTGTTATTTTGACTTACAACTGGAATGTTCAGTCCAGCTACATCAATCATTTTTCTGTTCCTCATTACATATGCCAACCTTCTTCCTTAGAAATGTTGCAGTTCCATCTCCCTGGAAACTGTCTCCTTGCTCTTCCCATGAACAATGTTCCTTATATCATTCAAAAGTTAACTCAAATCCCATTTTAGAGAGGCCTTCCTAGTTCTAAAATAGAAGCATGCACACCCGCCAGTTTCTAACACCATGCTTGATTTTCTTAAGAGAACATATCTCTGAATTACCTTATTTTTACATATTCATTGTCTTATCTGTTTTCCAAGAAGATGAACTCTGTAAGAGCCAGAGTCACATGGGGTTTCTTCAAATTAATGCCCAGAACCTAACATAGTGCTTGGTTCTCTGTAAGCACTTAAGAAATTTTTCTGATGATAAGCAGAACTCTAAGATGGCTTCCATGATCTCCACACCTTGGCATTACCCCTGTGATTATGTTATACAACATGGCAAAGGGATTTTGCAGATGTAATCAAGGTTGCAAATCAGTTACCTAATCAAATGAGACCTTTCAGAGCAGAGAATTTTCTCTGGCTGGCAGCAGAGGAGGGGGTCAGAGAGATTCCAAGTGCAAGAAGGATTTGATGAGCCACTGCTGACTTTGAAGATGGAGAGGAGCACATATAAAGATCAGAGAGAGGCCTCTCCAGCAGCCAGCAAGGGAATGGGTACCTCAGTCTTACTACCACAAGGAACTGAATGCTTCCAATAACCAAACAAACTTAGAAGCAGATATTTTCCAGCACCTCAAGGTAAGAGCCCAACCTGGCTGACACTTTGATTTGGCCTTAAGCTGAGAGCCTAGTTGAGCCTATCTGGACTTTTGACCTACAGAACAGTGAGATAATGAATGGACACCATAATAAGCTGCTAAATTTGTGGTGACTTATTATGCAACAATAAGAAACTGATACAAAGCTTCAATAAATATTTATGATTTTTCTTCTGCCTCAGCACAACATCTCAGTTTCATGGATGAATGATCTCCTCCTCTACAGAGGTGACAATGGCCTACTAGGTTGTGACCCACTGACTTAGCTTTATCATGTGTCAGAAATGTCCCTTGACAATCCTTCACTGCAAAGGATCTCTTTATCTTCGCTCACCTATCTTTCCTTCTTGCTCATCTCTGAGGAAGAGATGCTTCTTTTGGAGGTTTAATTATTTCACTGGTGATTTTAAACAGAGCATGACCTGCTTTGTCAGAGTATTGCTTCTTCTGCTATCATCCGTTTTGGCTCATATGTGCCACTTCCTCTATCAGATGCTTCTTCTTTGTCTATAAATAAAAATTAGCAAACATATCATCTCACTATTTTTGGTTTAGTAGTCAAGCTTTTTGAAAGCAGAGTCAGCACTCACTTCATCTTCCTCACCATCAACCAACTTTTGAAAGTATAGTTTTATTTATGTTTAGTAGAATTAATCTATATGTACTTTGTACAAAATCCAAAAAAACACAAGAGTATAAAAGAGAGTAAGCCTTACTCGCATTCTTGTCCCAAAGGGACAATTTTCAGTTCCCCTTCTTAGAGGCAACCGTTTGTCTGTGTGTGTTATCTTTCCAGGGCCAATGTATGTGTGTGTGTATGTGTGTGTACATGTGTGTACATATGCATATACATTTGTTTAATGCCTAACCTTTTACTCTAGCTCCCACTGATCCTATTCTTTTGGAAGGCACCAATACTTTTATATTTTGTTTTCCTTATTTCCTGGCTCTTCATTAATCTCTCACTTCTCTTGATTTCCATGAAGCATTTGACATTCTCAAAACAACACATTTCATCATGCCACCTCAACTCTTTAAAAGCCCTCGTACGGGTGCCTGAGTGCCTTAGTCCATTAAGCATCAGACTCTTGGTCTCAGCTTGGGTCATGATCTCAGGGTCGTGAGATGGAACCTGGTGGCGGGCTCCATGCTCAGTGGGGAGTCTGCTTGGGATTCTCTCTCTCCTCCCTCTGCCCCTCCCACTTGTGTTCTTTCTTTCTCCCTCTCTAAAATAAGTAAATAAATCTTTTAAAAAATCCTTGTTGTTTCATAATAGTGCAGTTTTTAGGTGGTCTCCTAAATCCCAGATTACATGTCCATTTTATAGTTGCCTCCTTTTCTGACTCCTATCCTCTCAATGTTAGGGTCCAAGGCTCTGATCTCATGGATTTCTACAGTTTTAACCATTTAACCTTATGTGGATTATTGCCAAGCTCATCCTTTTAAATAGCCCAAACAGATTAGCCAAATTCTAGCTCTTTATTTTAGCAGACTATGAGCATTCCCCCTCCCCTGACATTCCATAACTATTTAAGATAGGATTTCTAAAGCTAACGTCTACTTCAGCTCTTTCTGGGGCATCTGGAAAGGGGAGACCCAGAAAACAGTGGCTCTTGCTGACATCCCCACTGGTGTTAACTGTTCCACTTAGGTTCTATCCACTCTTAGATTTATAGATAATCCTTTCCTCTCAGCTCTTATATAACCCCCATTACCAGACAAAGTCAGTTCTTGGTTTATAATCCCTTCCCACCTGTTCCTTCTTGCTATACTTGTCGTAAATCATGCCTAGATAAAGTCTGCTAAATATTTTCAATGCTTCTATATGCTCTCTTCCCTTACCCATTCTGTACCATTACGTTGTCTAATTCAATTCTCTCTTCTTATTCAAAACCTCAAATGACTCCCTATTGCTTGTAAGATAAAATAAACATTCTTTAGCTTATCATTCAGAGTTGAAAATAATCTGACTCCAACATACTTATGCAGCTTCATTCCTCAATCAACCCTCCATTTATCTTGCATTGTGGTAACTGGAATTTTCCATGGCCATACCATCCTGTTCCTGAACCTTTCATCATAATATAATGGCTCTCCATACCTCCCTTCTTTCCAGTTTCCTGCATCACTGACACTTTTAAAAAACCTTTCATCAATTCAAGGCTAAGTAAAATGCCTCTTCATCTACTAAGTATTCTCTGATGTCATCTGTTTGCTATGTAGTTTACAAGCCTTGCTTGTACACTGATTGCTTATGTGCAAAGAGTAGAAAACCAAAGCTACTGAACACCCAATATGCACTGGTTACTCTGCTAGGTACTATCATCTCATTGAATCTTTGCAACTGTTATGGTGCTATTGTATCAACCCAAGATTGCACAACTAGGTTATGGAGCTAGGAGCCTACCCCAGGTGGTCTAAATTGAAAAACAAAAGCAAAACAAACAAAACAAAAAGCCAGGAATAGAGCAGAGTAAACAAAGAACAAAAAGACTCTGTGTCTGTAGTTCCATTTGAAACTATACTAATTGTACTGGTAAGTTCAGGGCATATGACACTATTTAATGGATGTATCCTGTTTGTACATTGAGGTCCACAGTTCATTTGGGGCTACATCCTCTCATTCCTTACCCAGTGCTCCTTTTCATGGTTCACTTTTACTTGTCATTCAGGTCTCAAATGAAATGTCATTTCCTCAAAAAACCTTTCCCCACCCACCCTTTGTCCCACCCAGGTGTGGTGCTTTGTTACGTACTCTCATTATACTTTGTACTTTTCCCTGTGCAGCATCATCACAATTCAGTTATTCATGTAGTTACATATTTTATTACTTGTTAATATCCAGGAAATTGCTTATTAATTACCTAAGCATGAACTAATTTATGGGTAAATACCATATCTCTTCCTTGAAAAGTGTATCACTGAAAGAATTCCCCATCACTCCCTTTGTGGTGAATTAATGAATGGATGGACTGATAGATAAAAGAACAATTCTCAAAACTCTCCTAGTCTAGATTTTGAGAAAGGCAGCCCAGGAATGATAAAATTGTGTGTGTGTGTGTGTGTGTGTGTGTGTGTGTGTGTATGTGTGAAAGCAGAAAATTTTAATTGTCTGATATCCTTTTGTTGCTAACCACTAAAACTACCAGCACACTACCTATCCCTATAGATTTCACCTTAGGTCCTTTCTTTCTTTCTTTCTTTCTTTCTTTCTTTCTTTCTTTCTTTCTTTCTTTCTTTCTTCTTCTTTCTTTCTTTCTTTCTTTCTTTCTTTCTTTCTTTCTTTCTTTCTTTCTTTCTTTCTTCCTTTCTTTCTTCTTTCTTTTTCTTCTTTTCTTCTTTCTTTCTCTAATTCTAGTTAGAAATGTGTCTTTAATATGCTTGGCATATCTGTCTCAGAAGAGTTAGAAGATGTTAAATAATACAACACAACATAACATAAATAATGGCAGTACTACATTGTCAACATTAAGCTGATTCATTTAAGGACTGGCAGCATCAAGAGTTGTTTCAAAGAAATTTAATATTTGAAGATCCTATAGATACACAGTAAGTATTAATTAGTCTGAATAGTATTTACAACCCATGAGAAATTTGTTTTCCCACATAGCTATTTTCATCTGAGGTTAAACACAAGCCACAATGAAAGGCCTTTGTTTGGATGCAGTGTGATGCTCTTGGAACAATACCTAGATGTCAAGACAATATCTCTAACATGGTGGATTTACACTGCACCATGCTTCACAGAAGCTTAATTGTGTTGTTGTTTTAAAGACAAACTTGTGCCAAAGATCTGGCATTCTGCAGAGGATGCCAGATGCTTACCCTGGAAAGTCTCTTCTCAGAAACAGGTGGGTGTTCCATCTCACTATCCTGCCCAAAGGCAAAGCCTTAGCTCTGTACTATTCAAGGAGTTCTCAGGGAGAATCACTTTTCTGACAATGGGAAATATTTTTCTTCCAGTGGTGTCGAGTACATAGTAAGCACTCAAAGATACTATTGATTGCTCTTTTAAATTTAAAAATCAGGGCAGCCTGGGTGGCTCAGCGGTTTAGCGCTGCCTTGAGCCCAGGGCCTGATCCTGGAGACCCTTCATAGAGCCTGCTTCTCCCTCTGCCTGTATCTGCCTCTCTCTGTGTGTGTCTCTCATGAATAAATAAATAAAATCTTTAATAAATAAATAAATTTAAAAATCAGTATCTCCTGCCCAATTTTACTCTGAACGTCAGCTTCCAGCTGTCTACTCTGCATCTCTTCTTAAATCTCTGCTACTTAAGAGTCAAAGCAGAATTATTGATTCTTATCCATTCCTCCCAACCCAGGCTTTAGGCCAAGCCAACTCCTATCTAGGGCCTTTTCATCCTCTGTAAATGGCACTCTGTCCACCAAATAGTTCAAGACCAAAATATAGGGGTTCCTGTGGATTACTCTTGCTCTGTAACATCCCACTCAAATCTACCAGTAAGTTCCTTGACTCTACCTCCAAACTATATCTCTAACTCAGTTAAAGCCTACTCTCTGATTGAGTCAGCTGTAGCCCATGAGCATCCTCTCTTGCCTGTTTGGTCTCTCTCTTCCACTCTTGCTTCTTTAAAGTCCATTTTCCCCACAGCAGCCTGGGCAAGCCTTGTAACAGTGCAAACCAGATCATCCCACTCCCCTGACAGCTTCCAAAAATATTCAGAATGAAATCACGTTCATTGCCCCCCCAACTATAAGGCCCTATAGATCTCCCCTTGCCAAAGGAGAACCCCATCTACTTTATTTTTCCCACTCACTCACCATTCCCCAGCCACAAGTGCCTTGACTTTGACCCTCCAACACACTGAATGATTCCAGGTTCATGGGCTTGGCATTTGGGGGTCCTGCTATTTAAAATTTCCACCTTCCACGTCTATGTGGGATTTACCTCTTGTCTTTCAGGCCACAGTTCAAATAACACCTCCTCAGATTGCCCTACCTCATTTCCTTTCAATCACATTACCCTATTTTATTTTTTTATGCCACTTGATTATATCTAATCGTGTCATTTGCTCACATGTATTTGTTGCATATCTCTCCATTAGTTTATAAGGTCCTCGAGCTCAAATACGGACTCTGTTGGTCATTGCTGCATTCCCAACATGTAAAAGTGTGACCAGCTGGCTGGCCAAAAATGCACATAAGGCCAATCTGTCTCAGTGAGACCAGACATCTTCCTGAGTCCTGATTCCGAAATTTTTACAGAGCAATATTTGGCTAGGGTCAGTCACAGACAGGACAAAAGAATCTAGGTTCAATATTAATATTATTTTTAAAAGATTTTATTTATTTATTTGAGAGAGAGAGAGAGAGTGAGCAAGTGAGAGAAAGAACATGAGCAGGGGTTAGGGGAAGAGGAAAAGGGAGAAGGAGTCTCCCCCGCTAAGTAGGGAGCCTGATGTGGGGCTTGATCCCAGGACTCCAGGATCATGACCTGAGCTGAAGGCAGACACTTAACCAACTGAATCACCCACCCAGGCATTCCTAGGTTCGATATTATAACAAAATAAAACAAAACATAAACAGAGATGGTGTTTCCACAGAGACAAAATGCATTTAGGAGATATTGAATATCACCTGAGATTTTTTTCAAGCTAAGCCTGAGTGTACCCAGGAAAGCCACAGCTCCAGGCACCCAAGCACCTCTCTTTTGCCAGAGTATCTCTGCTTCAATCTGCTTCATTTTTTTAAAAATGTAACTGGTTCCCACAAATGAGATTCTGACAAATAGGATCCTACTAGTGCAAATGAATGTGACTGCTTAATAGATATATTTACGAATATTTAAAAGTCCTCTTCTGAACCTTTAAAAGTAGATATAAGGTGCATTTCTTGTCATTCACACTTCTAGCTTTCTGGACCCACTGTCACTACTCTATTAAGATCTCCCCCTCTTACTTTGGCCTGGATAGTAACTGGAAATGTCTCTGTCTCCTTTCCTCTCCCTTCTGCTAATTCCTTTGTCACCCTGCTGTTAAAGTAACTTCACCCCTCCCAAGCCCAGATCCGAGTGTCCCATCCCAGTTGTCTCCCCATGTCTACTGCACTCACACTCATCAGCCTGGACTGAGACCTTACCTTACTCTTCCTTCAGAGTCTCTGTACTCTGCATACCCTTCACATCAGCCACACTTGACTAGTTCCCAACACAGCCTGAAGTTCTCCCTTCTCCTACCTGGCTGTGCTCTGGCCATTCCTCACACTGATTCTTTCCATTCAGACTTGCCAATTGAAAGCCCACTTATGCTCCCTTAGGCTTCCTCATTGCCCCCCTCACTTCATCCTCAGGACATCATCTCCCTCTTCCTTTGTGCCCACAACTCTGCCCTCATCCTCTTTGCCTACAGAATAGATACCTATCTACCTCTCAAAGCTATTATGGGTGTTGATATAAGTGCAAATAATTTGGAAGCTAGAAATGTGAAGTATGCTTATTCCTATCTGCTACATGAGGGCAGGGACCATTTCCATTCATCTCTGCACCTAACCTCCAGCCCCAATGCATGCCAGTATCTAGGAGAGTCCATTCTCTTCAATGCAATTCTGAAAAAAAGAGAAAGGACCCATTCAGACTCACACTTGGTACCTCAACTTGAATTTTCAAGTTGCTCAGAAGAGTTATTTCTGATCTAGAGGGGGAAAAAATGCCTGAAGAAATTTAGGCTGTTTATTAACTGCTTTATTTGAATAACAGATTATTTGTGGGGAGGTCCAGGTGAACCTCTGAAGTGAGGACTATTATGGGTGTTTCATGTGCTTTCAAAAGTTCAGCCCCCAGTTTTGGGAGCTCCCAGCCCAGGAACTCTTTGGGGCAGAATTTGAATGAGACAGTTGCATTAAGGCAGATACAGGTTTGTCTGATGGCCAGGGGATATGGTATATTTCCAAAAGGTGGGCTAGACAGAAGGAAAAGAAAATAGGATCCCTAAAGTAACACTCTGTGGAGAAGTCTTGATAAATGGTCCAGTCTCTGCAGCAAAGCTTGGATGATGCATGGAGTAGATGTTTTAGGGTGAAGCTGTGCTTGGCTTTCCTATGACTCAGCTCCTTTCCAGTCTTGTAGTGTTGAATCAGCATAACTGGACAATCAGGTTACACACTGAACAAGAATACACATAGGAAGATATTATTGACATAGTGAATTTGCACATACTATCTTTTTTGTTTGTGTCTTTACTTTTGCAATTTTCTGCCACAGGAAAACCAAGTAGGGGAGGCCCTGGTAGGGCACCCTAGATGGGGAGGGCTATTAAAAGTGAAAAGAACTATGCCATTACGAGCCCAATAGTTCCATGTTAATGTTCCTTCACAAGGATTGGTTTGGGGAAGTAGGAGTTTCCTTACTTGTCATGGTGGAGAAAAGTGCCAGAGTCCAGTAGTCCAGAAGTCATTGACAGAGCCAGAGCAGAGCAGATGTATGGTCAATGGGGGAGTGTGGAGGTTCCCAGTCCTGGTTAAACCCACTGCTGTTGAAGCACATACACAATTAGATCATCACTAATTCTCTCTTCCCACCTAGCCTGCTTTCCCCAAGCTCTTTGAAGGGAATAAATGTGTCTTAGCCATATTTATCCCCTGAGGACCTAGTACAGGGTCTGGTGCATAATATTTACTTACATGATTGGTTGATGGATGTCCATGGGTTTTATAAGTTTCATCCAGGAGGCTTCAGATACCCATGTTCTCTTCAAGCCACCAGGTGGCTTTCTTTCCAGGCTCAGTTTTTCCATCTTTCCTCCATTTTCAAGTTATCAGAAATACCTTCCTTTACCCTAAAATTCAGGACACCGATCAAGTGAGTGAAGAAGCTTTTATTCTAAGCCTGCTGGGTATAAAGGGCTGCATTTTACTCTAGGAAGGGATTCAAAGTCTTTCCAAATAAATGACCTGCTTGCCTAGCTGTCAAAATCTGGGCCTCATTGGTAGTCTTACCACAGCCGTAATTCAAGTTTATGTGCCAGAAACGGAACTTCTGTCTTTCAAATTCAAGAAAGTCTTCAGACCGCGGCTGTCTTGCACAATATGGAGCTACTATTAGAGCCACTAAGGGTATTTACAGGGGGTTTAAATAACGTAGTGCAAAGAATAGGAGGTTTGAAAGTCTGTCTGGGAGCTGGAGAATTGATTTCCATAAATCTAAGACCCGAAAAATACCTTTTTTGTTCAAATGTTGGAAAGAGTTTTGTCGACCTTTTTGCTTCATTGGGATTTCTTTACGTTTTCCTGGTAACCAGAAACAAATTTCACAATTTGTGTCGCCCTTGGCTCCTGTTCCACGAGAGGGAAAGCTGGTTGTTATTTCAGTAATCCCTGCACGGCGGAGTGCGGAGAACGCCGCGCCGGGGAAGGCGCCAGCAGCGAGTCCTGCCAAACCAAACAGAACTCAGTGTGGACAATGGGAAGATTATGCGGTGGAAAATGGATACCCCGAATGGAGGGCAGCAAAGCCGTGTCAATTATATTTAGAAGCAGCATCCCTCCGGCACGTCACAAAGCCGTCCCCTCAAGCGTTTAGAAGGCTGCTGTTCCACCAAAGGCTCACCCACAGAAGTTCAGTGGGCGAAGCCCAAGCACAATGCTTTTTCTCTTACAACTTCCTGTGTGCCACGATTTCTGGCCACGGACCTTCCCGAGACCCCTGTGTCCTTTCATCCACACTGCAGCAGGCCGTCCAGTGCTCCCGAGAGGGTGCTCCCTTAGGCTTCCTCATTGCCCCCCTCACCTCATCCTCAGGACATCATCTCCCTCTTCCTTTGTGCCCACAACTCTGCCCTCATCCTCTTTGCCTACAGAATAGATTCCTATCTACCTCTCAAAGCTATTATGGGTGTTGATAGAAGTGCAAATAATTTGGAAGCTATTAAGCCCCGGCTGCCAGGACAAGTGCAGGGGGCCCCGAGGTACCCTCCAGCGGGTGCCCTCCCGACAGGCCGCGTGAAGGACCCGCTGCTCCCCTTCCTTCCCACGCTTACCTTGACCTGCCGAGAAGACACAGAGAAAGAGAAGAAACGTCAAACAACCCCTGGGTTTTCCACGCCACCAAAGCCCCAGTGAGGGCCTCTCGGGGTAAGCCCTTAGGATGACTCCTAGTGGCCGAAGGGGGCCCCTGGTCCGTCACTGCTGCAAGCTGAAGGCCAAGGGGCTTCGCTCCCATCGCCGGCCAGCGGCCAGGCTTGGCCAGGTGCCCCGCTCAACAGGCATTTCGGCCCTGAGCTCGAGGCTGAGAACTGACTTCCGTGACTGAGGCGCTGTGTACCCGAGGGTAAATGATTCTTTGATCCCCATCTCTTTTTTGAAAAAAGCAAAATCAAACGAGTAATTTTTAACAAACAGTGAAGCAATCGGAAGTACAACAAATAATCTGACCTTGTACGATAACCAAGATGTTTAGGTAGTATTGTTGCTGGAAACAGACCTTGCTTGTTCATGTGTTTGTTTTTAAAGAAATGAGGCTTGGAGGATATAATAAAGCTCCACCTGCATCCCTCCCTTTGCCAGAGGGTACCTCCTAAATTCAGTTGGCATGGGTCATTCCCATGTGATTTTTAGGACCTTTACCATGTGTTCTTATTCATAAGTGGATATATATATGTATGATTTTGCATGTTCTTTAAATTTACATAAATGATGTATTTTACATATTTTTCTTCAATTTACTTTTTGTGCTCAACCTACTGTTTTTGAAATGTGGAAGTGTGAATATTGGTAAATCTAGCTTTAAGGTTGTTTAATATTCCTTTATTTTTTAAAAGATTTTATTTATTTAATTGAGAGAGAGTGAGCACAAGTGGGGTGAGGGGCAGAGGCGGAAGGAGAAGCAGACTCCCCACTGAGCAGGGAGCCTGATGTGGGGGGATCTCAGGACCCCAAGATCATGACCTGAGCCAAAGGTAGACACTTATCTGACTCAGCCACCCTGGTGCCCCTATATTCCTTTAAGTTAAAAAAAATTCTTTAAAAAACCTAATCTCTTATTTAAGGGTAAGCTTTTTTTTTTTATTATTAGTTTCAGAAGTAAAGTTTAGTGATTGATCAGTTGTATATAATACCCAGTGAAGAGCAAGCATTTTTTCCCCACTTTTTTGTAATACAAAAAAATACAATCAATGTGCTTCCATGTTCATCTTAGCACACATGTCTAGTGTTTACTGAGGCAGGCTCTCAATAAATTGGAAGTATTATTGCCAAACCATAGTCCAATTTAAACTTTATCAAATACTGGCAAATTACTTCTGAAGAAGGCTGCACTAATTTACAATCCCAAATAATGTGTAACATTTCACCAAAACTTGGTGTCAACAGATTGTTTTGCTGATCTGATAGTTTCAAATGGCCATTCACTGTTTTACATTTCAGTTCCCAGATAATTAGTGAAATTAAGCATATTTTCATATGCCATTGTCCCTTTGTGCTTCTTGCTTTTTAAATTGTCTGTTCATGTGCTTTGCTTACATTTCTACTGTGTTATTGTAGGGATTCTTTATAGAGTTTGGGATATACATGGATTTTCCCAGTCTGTGACTCCTTTTTTACTTCATTTCCAGTAAATGTTAATTTTTAATGTGGCTAAAATTTATTTTTTAATGTAGTTAAATTTTTAAGTCATTTTTCTCTGTTTTATTAGTACTTTGTGGTTTTTTAAAAAGAGAAAATGCTTCTTTAGTTCTGTATTCTAAAGATTCTTCCAAGCTTTATTCTAAGGTTTTAGTTTTGTTTTTGTTTTTCATTTCAGTCTTCAGGCCATCCGAGAATGTAAATTTGCTTATAACAAAGTAAGGGCTTAATATTATCTCTTTCCATATGAATAATCAATTATCCCACATGATTCATTGATTCCCCACTGATTTATAATACCCCCTGTCATATTACAAATTTCCTTGTATTTGTGGGTCTATTTCTAGAAGGCTCTCATTGATCAATTTTTCCATACTTTTAAAATTACAATAATTTTATCAAAAGTCTTATTATGAACAAATTATTTATCTTTTCCCTTCATCTTTTCCTTTTCCTACTGTTCCTTTCTCCTAGACTTTATTGGCTTTTGTGGGCCTTTTACTCTTCCTTAAGATTTCAGAATCAGCTTGTCCAGATCCTCAAAAATCCTTGGCAACAAGAGGACTGTAATTATATTGAATTTATGAATTAATTTGGAGAGAACTGACATCTTTATAATATTGAAGATAATGTATCTCTCCATTAATAAAGTCGTTTTTTATGTCTTTCAAATAACTTTTATAATTCTTTTAAAAATATTGCACACTTTTATTCGATTTATTTCTAGACAACTTATCAATTTAGTTACCAATATAAATTATATCTTCTAAAATTGTATTATCTAATTATGTGTTGCTTTTTATACTAATGCAATTTTTATATATGCAATATATATGCAAATATAATAAAATTTTGTATTATACATAGTATTTTAATAAAAATCCAAAATTCCTTATTTGTTCTAATAATTTGCATAAGTTCTAGGCATTTTTATGTGGACAGTAATGTCAATGATTAAAGTTTTATTCTGCCTTTCTATTCAATATAACTATTCCCTCCTCCTCCCTTCAATCTGCACCATGCAAGAAGAAACAGTGATAGCTGGAAATCTTTTTCATTACTGATTTTAAAGAGCATGGTTTTGTTTTATTTTCAATATTGACATTTATGACAGATTTAAAAGATACTTTTTGAAAATGTTCCTTTTTTTCTAGTGGGCCAGTAATTTTTCTCTTTTCACGAATTTTTGCTTGTTTGTTTTTCTATCCTTGGTTTTCTTCATCTGTTAATGATTTGTTATTTCTCCCTCTAAACTGTCGATGTTGTGACATATTAATAGGATATCTAAATTAATACTTAATAATAATATATGCAGGGCTTGATTTTCTATTATTTTATTTAGACTTTTTGTACTTATGGTCATAAGAAAGATTGGACTATAAGATTTTATTGTTTTTCCCTGTACTGTCCTTGTCTAGTTTAGGTCTGAGATTACATTGACTTCATTAAATGAATTGGGTTACTTTTCCTGTTGTCCTGATCTTTGGGAGAGTTTATATAAAATAGATATGATCCATTCAGTGGAGGCTTGGGAGAATTTGCATATAAACCATTTTGGGGATCCCTGGGTGGCGCAGCGGTTTGGCGCCTGCCTTTGGCCCAGGGCGCGATCCTGGAGACCCTGGATCGAATCCCACATCGGGCTCCCGGTGCATGGAGCCTGCTTCTCCCTCTGCCTGTGTCTCTGCCTCTCTCTCTCTCTCTCTGTAACTATCATAAATAAATAAAAATTAAAAATAAAAATAAAAAATAAACCATTTTGGACTGGAGGATTTTTAGGGGGATAGTTTTTGATCCATTAATCCATCTTTTTTAAATGGCTGTAGGTCTGTTTAGCTTTTTATTTCTTCTTGAGTCAGTTTTGTTAAGTCATAGTTTTCTAAGACTTCCTTAATTTATTGCAGACCAATATTTTTGTAAAATATGAAATTAGGTGCTTGGATATTGCAGCGATATAAAAAAATGCTTTCAATGATTCTAAGTACTTACTCTCAATTTCTGTACTTACTTCATCTCAGACTGGTAACAGTTTGCAGACCAGTTAGCTGACCACACTTTAAGTAGCACTGTTCAGAAAACTATCCATTTGTCAAACTTCTCAAATGCATTAGTGTAGAGCATTGTTCATGATACTCTGATAATATCTTTAAACATTGCTATTGTATGTATAGTTAAATTGTTTGCTCAATTGTAGCAAAAGGAAGTGTGGGAGAATGGAAAAATTTAAAGTCAGAGGAACCAGCTTAATCCACAGCCTTGGATTTTATGAGCTGGATGACTTTGGGCAAGTTAGTTCTTAGAGACTTTTGTTTGTTTGTTTGTTTGTTTGTAGATTAATCAGGACTTCTCAAACTTTTTCTTTCATTATCTCCAAATGAAGCCTAACATTAAAGCAGATCAAAGTAGAATTGCCCTTCTTAAAGGAGAGAGGGGTATTGCCCCTTTGTCCTTCTACTTTCTCTGACCCCCAAAAGGCCCCTGAGGCACTTCACAAAGGCTAGTATTGAAGAGGAAAAATTTTCCTCTATCTTTCATGATTCTTCTAGCTGATCTAAAAGAAAAAGAGGCATGCAAGAGATTAACTGGAGAAAATCAAATTTAATTTGTACGTACTATGGAACCTAAGAAGTGACCAAGGTGGGCAGCTTTTGTAGTTTATAGAAAAAGAAGCATAAATCTGTGAGGCATTGATAAAACTTATGTTTGGAAACTTTAATTAGAAAGGAATTCTAAACTGAATTTGGACTTGGGTAGTAAATTAGTAAAAGTAACAAGGTTTGCTTATATAGGCTTTTTCAACCCTAAATTCCTTCTCTCTGATCATAAAGCTATCTCTCTGCCTCGTGGTGCAGAGAGGGTACCTTTCACATGGAAGATTTTTTTCTTATATTCTGGAGACAAAAGAGGGTCTGAGTATTTTTGCCCTGGCTATTTCCTAAGTAATAACTTTAACTCAAAATAATCCATATGCCATTTTGGCATATTTTGGGGCAGTCTGCTGTAGGCTCCCACACTAGCACAGTTTGGCCCTACTTGTTTACTTTGCAAAGGTTTGAAATAAACCTTCCTTGAGTTGGGATCATGCCAAACAGCCAGTAAATAATCAGCCAAAGTGATTGCATTAAGCATGGTTTCCATGAGGACTAAAAGAGCCTTCCAGGTTTCCTAGCAACAGAAATCAAGGTCTACTGGCTACAGCAGAATAAAAAACATTCTTTGAAACATGGGAAAAAATGGTTAATTGAGTTTAACCCTATTCTCTATTGTGATGCAACAATAGAAATGATCATTAAGGGTGACAATTTTCTAGTTTTTCCACTTAAACCTTCCAGAGTCTCCTGAGGTATACGTGGCAATCATCAATCACAAGATGAGAGTAGTGGAATTCTCATTTCATTGAAAAATAAAAGGTATTAGTCACATTTTCCTTTGATGCACATTTTACTTATGAGAGAGAAAAGTAAGGAGAAGAGAGTGATAATAATTTCAGCATTTTTTCCCTTTTGTACCATAGTACATAAAGGAAGATATTAAAATACAGCTTTTGGGATATCTTTGGTCTCTTTGTCCTTTCTTTATGAACATCATCTCCTTACTTTATAGATTAGAAAGATTCCTTTCGAAGCTAAGTGACACATCTAAGATCCCACACCTATTAAAAGGCAGAGCCAGGAGAAACCAGGCTTTTTTTTTTCTTTAGACTAATTTGTAATTTTTGTTATAATATTAATTGATTATAATCTTCTTGGCCAAAAGTTGACATCTTGCATCTTTTTTCCCCACACTTTATACTTTGAAAAATTAACCTACAGAAAAGTTGAAAAAATAAAATATGAAAACCATATACCACCATTCACCTAGATTCACAAGTTTACATTTTATCTTTTTGCTTTTCTTCTATATATGTGGATATATGTAGATATATATATCCACATATATATGTCTACATACTCATATATAAAATATAAATATACATTTTTATGCTGAACTAGTTACTGAAGAATTAGCAACTCATTAATAAAGACTTCTTACTTTTATATTATATATCTCATATATATATTCTTCTAGCCAAAATATCATCAACTACATGTGAGAATTAAATGGATTATCATCTAATATAGTCTATAATCAAATATTTTCAATTGCCTTAATACTATCTTTCATAGGTTTTAAAAATCTTGGATCCAATCAAGATTTGCACCATATATACATTTTTTTAAGATTGATTTATTTATTTGAGAGAGAGAGAGAGAGAGAGAGTATGAGCAAGAAGGGCAGAAGGAGAGGGAGAGACTGTCAAGCAGACTCCACACTGAGAACAGAGCCTGACCTGGAGCTCAATCTCATTACCTGGAGATCACTCCTAAGCCAGAAACAAGAGTTGGATGCTCAGCTGACTGCTTCACCCAGGCATCCCCCTACATTTGCTTTTGATATTTCTTTCCTTCTTTATTTCTTTCTTTCTTCCTTTCATGACACTGACTTTTTGAGTTCAGATCATTATCTTCTCGAATGTTCCATTCAGAATGCACTCTGAATTTTTATGACTGTTTCTTCATAATTTGACATAGATGAGATTTTTAGCAAAAAAACTATATATGTAATATTGTATATTTATTGCATCACATCAGGTAGCAAATAAAGTCAGGAGATTTTCCTATTGGTGAGGCTGTCTGATCACCTAGTTAAGATGATTCCCAAATGTCAGGGTACATTTCAATTTGTAATTTGTAAATAATCTGCATTATGAATCTTTGAGATCATGTGAACATTCAGTTTCATGACAATCTTTAGGCCAAATTGTTTTAGCATCCTTGCTTACCCTGTTATTGCTGGAATGATTTATTAAAATAGAGAATTGCAGGGATGCCTTGGTGGCTCAGTGGTTGAGCGTCTGCCTTCTGCTCAGGGCGTGATCCTGGGCTCCCTGCATGGAGACTGCTTCTCCCTCTGCCTGTGTCTCCGCCTCTCTCTCTCATTAATAAAATCTTTTTAAAAAATGAAGAATTGCAGAATGATGATTTTTTTTTAGTTCTATCCATTCCTTCCACGTTTATTAGCTTGCATTCTAATTATAAAGAAAAGTCTTCTTTCTGCCTCTTTGTCTCTGTGTATGTATTCCTTATGCCTCTGTGTCTCTCCCTATCTCATTGCTAGTTCAGTAATCACTGCCACACTGCCTTCTTAAGCTTTGTTGCTTTTGATCTAAATTGCTACATAAAAAGGGCTTGGGGAAAATGTTTATGGTTGTTAAGGCACAGTGATGTAGGATTCTTTGTCTAAGGCGTCTTCTGAAAGCTTAATGAGGAGGGTAGAGCCAATTTACTTCACCTGAGCTTCTAGGAATGAAGTTCTTGATTATTGATAAGGTAATTGGTGAATAATGCCGTTAAGTAGCTAATGAAACTAGAGAAGTGTCCATAAAAGATTAAAAGGAGTAGGAATTTTTTTTTAAGGGTGTTCTAAAATTCTAAAATGTCATTTGATTTTAGCTAAAGTATAACCACAGGGGCCACTGGGTCTTCAGATGAAGTTTTGCATTTCAGATGAAGTTTTTTTAAACTTATATTATATGTTACAGTTCAATTTAAAAATTAGCAAAGTGTTTCTAAAAATGTCTTTATTCATTATTTGTGAAAGGCTGAGAAAATATCAATTATGTTTATGTGGGGAGGTAGAAATTATTGTTGGAAATTATGGAAAAGCTAAAACTTTGATACCAGCATTATTTCTACATTTGAAGATCTTGGTTTTAATAGTGATGATAGATGCATAAGCAAATAATTATAATAAAATATACAGGGATCCCTGGGTGGTGCAGCAGTTTAGCGCCTGCCTTTGGCCCAGGGCGCGATCCTGGAGACCCGGGATCAAATCCCACATTGGGCTCCCAGTGCACGGAGCCTGCTTCTCCCTCTGCCTGTGTCTCTGCCTCTCTCTCTCTCTGTCTCTCTGTGTGACTATCATAAATAAATAAAAATTTTAAAAAAAGATTTAAAAAAATATACAATTAGTGGGATAGATGAATGAACAAAAAAAGATATTAATGAGCTAAATGGGCAGAAATCATTTATTTGAGGTGGAGCCTGACTAAGGACACACACTGGGTTTTCCTTCAGAGACATTTGAAGACAGTTTGAATCAGAATTTGGTCCTCTATCCTTCATCCTCTTGTTTCTATCATCAAACCAAATGGCCCTGGGGACACTGCACACCCATCAAACCTGGTGTTTTATGTGCAATAGTTATAGGGAGGTCAAAATTAGAAGGAGGCCATATGAGTAGGTTATAGGGTACAGAATATCTGAGGGTCAAAGTCAAGAAACTCTGTGAGTACTGGCTTAGCAGAAAAGGGTATTGATATCAGCCAGGGTAGAAAAGATCATGAGCCCCTTGATGGCCATTTCAGGAGTGCCTTAGAGTTTGGGGTTCAGTGGAAAGATAGCATGTGTAAAAGGCAGATTGTTGAAGAAAAGGTGTAGAACAAATGGCATTAATCAGACACTCGTTTATTCTTCTGGCCATAGATAGACCATAGTTAAAGTCTATCAGCTAATGATCATTGACATTCATTCAACTTCTACCTGACTAGGTTTTGAGCATGAATCTAACCTGATTTATATGTTTTAGCAATGCCTACTGTACTACCTACAACATCATAGAATAAAGGTGGTATGACTAAGTGGGAAGACTCTTGATACTTCTTTTAACCAAGAATGTGAAACAGAGTAAGTATCAGTAATAATACAAAGGTTACAGACATTTACAGACATCTTTGGGTTCATGAGTTAAACCATGATGTAATGAAGTCTATAGAATAAGACACTTTTCAAAAAAATTTATTTACTTGTTTTAGAGAGAGAGAGAGAGCATGAGTGGGAGGGGTAGAAGGAGAGAGAGAGTCTCAAGCAGACTCTGTCCTGAGCCTAGTGCAGGGCTTGATCTCATGAACCTGAAATCCTGACCTGAGCTGAAACCAAGAGTAGGACACTTAACTGCACCACCCAGGCACCTGATAGAATAAAGCACTTTTAAATAGGATATAAATAAAAATATAATTTGATGATTTAGCTCTTTTATTGGAGCCCTATGTCCATAATATGAATGATAAAAACACTAACAATTAGCCTTTGAAATAAGATGATTAAAATAAATACAACTTATCAGTGTTCTGTGATGAATACATGCTGTTTCCATATACGAGCAATCCTAATGATAACAATAACTGTCAGCTTAATATATCATAACCTAGAAAAAATAATTCACACATTATATGGTGAATTGCTGAGGTCTTTGGAATTTAGCCACTTGATTAATACCTGGAAGAGCATCTGGTTTCAAACTCAAGCTACAAATCTCAGAAAGAAATACAATCTAAACAATGAACAGTATATGGATAAAGGATTGGCTATTCAAATGATAGTATAAGCACAATTTGTAGAAACTCAGCTAGAACCTGTGTTTGTTTCTTTGTTTTAACAGAGCTGTCTTGCAGGAATTTGTAGGAGAGTAGTTTAGGGTATGATTAAATCACTGGGATTTTTTTTTAAAGATTTTATTTATTTATTCATGAGAGACACACACACAGAGAGAGAGAGAGAGAGAGAGAGAGAGAGAGAGGCAGAGACATAGGCAGAGGGAGAGGGAGAAGCAGGCTCCAGACAAGGAGCCTGATGTGGGACTCGATCCTGGGACTCCAGGATCATGCCCTGGGCTCAAGGCAGGTGCCAAACCACTGAGCAACCCAGGGATCCCCAAATCACTGGGATTTAAAATCTAGCCATTTTTTAAAATCCGTATCATGCTGACACAACAAGGCTTTTCCAAATGGCTGGTTTATTATTCTGTAATAAGCTGTAACTAGGTATTTAGTTCCTCTAAATGAATCTATTCTTTAGAGTACACATTTAAGTCATGTGTTTAAAGTAGATTCCATCTATACATGCATGTGTCATTTATCTTAGACTGAAAATCTTTACTATTTTTAGAAAGACTTAGATATAATTGAAATTAAGGATAACTCTTTATATATTAATACTTTCCTTCATAATTTTATAGTGTTTCAAACTCTGTTTTCATTATAATTTAAATTGTCTATTTAAAAACCATTTAAACCTAGTGATCCATTTTATTTCAACTCCTCATATCTTTATCTAAAACATTATATTATGACAGGGAGAAGTTATGAAACTCATTTAGTGAATTTCCATAGGTGACATGTTCTCTAGATAATCCATATATTCAGGTCTTACTGGATAGAGGCTTTAATTTGACATTCATGCACTTTTTATTTGACACTCATGCACTTTTGTTTGCCCAAACTTCAACACACTTAAGCTCTCTTTAATAGATGATGAAATAACATTCTCTTGAAACCCCGATTATTACACATGCATTCAAATTCATTTTATTGTTATCTCTGAAGTACATATATATATATGAAGAGGTGAGGTTGGCAAAATGTTATTGTTCAACATCAGACTTAAAAAGTAATTTTAAAACAGCTTGGAGGTTCCTCAAAAAAATTAAACAGAATTATCATATGATCTAGCAATTCTACTTCTGGGTATATGCCCAAAAGAATTGAAAGCAAGGACTCAAAGACATATTTATACATCCATTTTCATAGCAGCATTATTCATAGTAGCTAAATGATGGAAACAGTCAAAGTGTGCATTGACAGATGAGTGGATAAACAAAATGTGTTTTTACTTACTTACTTACAATTAAGTATTATTAAACTTTAATGGGATCCCTGGCTACCCAGGGTTTCAGTGGTTTAGTGCCGCCTTCAGCCCAGGGCCTGATCCTGGAGTCCCGGGATCAAGTCCCACATCAGGCTCCTTGTATGGATCCTGCTTCTCCCTCTGCCTGTGTCTCTGCCTTCTCTCTGTGTGTGTCTTCCATGAATAAATAAAATCTTAAAAAAAAAACTTTAAAAAGGAATAAATTTGTGGTACCCACTACTACATGAAAGAATCTTGAAGACAATATGTTAAGTGAACTAAGTCTGTCACAAAAGGAAAAATATTATATGATTCCATTCTTTTTTTTTTTTAAAGATTTTATTTATTTGAGAAAGAGTGAGAGAGAGAGAGAGCATGAGCAGGGGGAGGGAGAGAGGGAGAAGCAGACTCCCCACTGAGCAAGGAGTCAGGTGTGGGGCTCGATGTGGGGGCTCAATCCTAGGACCTTGGGATCATGACCTGAGCAGAAGGCAGATGCCTAACTGCCTGAGCCACTCAGGCGCCCTCTGATTCCATTCCTATGAGCTACTTAGACTCATCAAGCTCACAGAGACAGTAGAATGGTGGTTGCCAAGGGCTATGAGGAAAGGAGAATGGGGAGTTAGTGTTTAATGGATATGGTGTTTCAGTTTGAGAAGTTGGTTCTGGAGATGGATGGTAGCAATGGCTACTCAACAATATGAAAGTCCTTAGTGCTGCTGAACTATACACTTAAAAATGGTTAAAATGGTAAATTTTATGTTATGCATATTTATTACAATGTAAAAACTAATTGAAAAAAGTGATCCTAATATATTAGTAATACTTGGTGAAAAGCAAACTCTAACTTTTACTGCTTTAGCAAATCATAGTCCTAGAGGTTATTTTAGCTTTTATGCAACCAGAAATGAGATAATTAAGGTAGATGGAGTCTTGGCAGAGACAATACTTCAAATGAGACCTCCAGTGGTGCTGGATAGGCAGATCTTCCTGAATCTAAAGCCCATGATTTTTCTGCGAGGCTCAGATTATAATGGGCATCTTTGTGTTTAGATGAAAGACATTATTAGAAGCAGGTGCTATGTGAAGAGCCCAGGCAGCTGCCCCTGGGAATTCTGTCAAACTTGGGTATGGGAGATGTCATTTCTCTAGAGATGAGATATCCCTGGACAGGTGATTCCAGATAATAGGACACATGTGGTGGGGGGCAGCTTAAATAAATTGGTCTCAGGACCAGGGAGAAACTGTTATTGTTATTTGGGGCTTAAGTTCAGAAAATGTAGTAACTTAAGCTGTGACCCCTAAGAATTGTGCATAGCTCCTTAAATCCTTCTTTCTGGCATGGGGTTCAATCCACAGATGAATATTCGCTGAGTCTAGTTATTACAGAAGAGAGAGTTTGGAGATTGTGGGTATTGTGGGTACAGACTGGATGGGAAGGCTCAGGTTAAGAGTTTAAAGAATCACTCCCAATCTAGTTGAAAGTCATTGGCCATATTTCTAGGCTATCAGGTCCTCAGCCCTAGCATATGAACCCCTTGCACCATTGAGCAACTCTAGACTTCTTCCCGTTCCTCTTTCAGCTGCCCATTACCATCCTTATGTTCCACTGTCCTTCCATCCTCTCCCCAAGAAGTTTGAAGCTCCAACACCCCCAGTCTAGCTTTCCTCCTTCTTTCTGATCCACTCCAGTGTGCACATGGGAAGAGCTGTTTGAAAGGTCTGGTGCTTTAGAGTTGCGTTAGCCCTACTCAGTAGGAAGTATTCAATAAGTGTTTGTTGAATTATGTTGAACACCTCCCTCTCCAAATAAAACTATTTCGATGCATTAAGTTTATTAATTTCTCAGTGTATTCTGGTGCCAGAAAATTGGCCTGGGGAGGAACCAGGAGCTAGCTATGAACAATTCCTGTGATCTTAAGCAAGGATTTAACTTCATTGTTGTTCTTCTTATAAAATAAAAAAAAAATTTAAGTCCTCAAAAAAACATTCTAGTTCCAAAATGTTGGATTCTCTGGGCTCACACCTGCATCTCTGTCTGGAATCTCCTATTCTCCTATAAACAATTGATCCCTGATCCAAGGGCATGACATGAGGCTGTAGAATTCTCTTTCAGTGACAATCTCCTAAGCAATACAGGGTCTTTTTCTAATCATGACTCCCAGTCCCACCAGATCTCGGGTCTGAAATTATGTTTTGGGGCTTTTTTTGGGTAAATGATGCCAAAAACTAGTGGTTAAACATAAGACATAATGCAATGGCTTAAATACTGATGCAAACTCATATTTTGAATAATATTTCTTGATTTTTATTTTTTGACCATCAAGGAAATTTGATCCATGTGTATGAAGAGCTAAAAATTCAACTTTTAATGCCAAATTTTAAAATCTATCCACTGGTCTCAAAGCTAATGAAAAGTACCAAGCCATTTGGCTTTGCTGCTTTTTAACTAAAATAAAGTGAACTGAACTAATGCTGATTAAGTTTGGGGGAGGAAAAAAAATCAGCATGGATGACACATTATATACCACATATTGGCTTCCTATGATTCAAAACCATGTTGCTGAAGACCAGCAGGCTGCTGGTGGATCTTTAATTACTAAAATTAGTAATATGGACATATAAGCCTAATGTATAATATGAATATAAAGTACACAATTAATAGGAAATGCATACTAAAAGAATTTTAATTAATGAATGAACATCACTATTGCATTAGCTTTCTTAAGTAGGTCAGAGCTTAAAGCTGTCCAAATAATAGATTTTATGTTTCCTTTTTTTTCTTCTCCATCTATCTCAAGGCAAGAAATTAATCTTTTTCCTGTTCCAGTGTCATCACTAGATTAATGACTATCATATGTGGAGTCTGACTACAGGGAGCTCCTCATACACACAGCCACATGTGGCTTCTGAAAAATGAACGAAATCATTTTTCTCACAGAATATGATTACAGTGGGATATCAAATAGATTATTTTTTTTTCTTGGAAAAAAAGATTGTTAAATTTGTTCTGATGACAGTGGTAATTGAGCTTTAGAAATACAAATGCCTCTCCCTTCTGTCATGCCTCACTTATGTTGTCATAGATACTATTTCAATTTAGAAAACCTTATTGAGGACGATATGGAAAAGACAAGATCCCTGTCCCCTCCTCCCAAAATTATATATTCTAGTAGGAGATATATGATCCCAGCCACAATCTACTGATACATGCATATAATGCATGCAGATGAACATTTTTATTGAAAATCAGTCTTCAAATTGACATTTCATCCCTTCTTTTGAACATAAGTAAGGTAAAGTTTGAACAAAGAGAATTGGTGGGGTGTTTTTTTCTTTTTTTTCTTAACAGAGAGTTTTTTTAAAGTAAAAAAGACTCCAGTGTTATTCCAGACACTCCCTATTGGCTGGAACTTCACATTTGGAATTAAGGCACATGGATGCATGTGAATGACAAGCCAGAATTCTGGAGACATGGATTCTGCCCTAATACCTCTGCAGTGAAGTTCTGTAGCAGTAGGATGGCTGAAATGAGAACAAGTAAGAAAGCTCTTGAAGGACAATGTTACTGACAGGAGCCAGGCAAATCTTAAAAAGGAAATGAATACAAAATTTCAAACTTAATTAGACTATAAAAGTCACATATGTTAAATTGTAAGGGACTCTTTTCCATAACATTGCTCTGTTATACAAGTGCCAAGAACCTTTTTTTTTTAATTTAAATTGCAATTTGGGGGATCCCTGGGTGGTGCAGCGGTTTGGCGCCTGCCTTTGGCCCAGGGCGCGATCCTGGAGATCTGGGATCGAATCCCACGTCAGGCTCCCAGTGCATGGAGCCTGCTTCTCCCTCTGCCTGTGTCTCTGCCTCTCTCTCTCTCACTGTGTGGCTATCATAAATAAATAAAAATTTAAATAAATAAATAAATAAATTGCAGTTTGGGAAAAAATACTTTTAAGCCCTTAAAGCATCTTCAAAACTAGATATGTTTAATGCCTTTTCAAAATGCTTTAATGACTTAAAATTATTTTTTTCCAACTACTAATGATCCTGATGAATGAATAATTGGTCAGAAAAGTAAAATTACCAAATATAATTCAGTAATTAGTAGGACAAAAGAATGGTCTGGAAACTGCATTTTACTTAAGACATTATTTGTGTCCAAGTCTAGCATTGGACTGCCTTATGAATCCTGGCGTCACCAGCACCTGGCTTATTGTAGGTGCTCAGCAAGTCTCTTGTTGAAGGAGTGACCCTGTGGGTTAAGTGAGCAAGTGAGCAAAGAATGAATGAATGCAGGGCACCTGGGTGACACCGTCAGTTCAGCATCAGTTAACCAAAACTCTTGGTTTTGGCTCAGGTGGTGATGTCAGGGTCATGAAATGGAGCCTTGCATCAAGCTCCACACTCAGTGTGGAGTCTGCTTGAGATTCCCTCTCCTCCCCCTGCCTCAAATAAATACATCTTTTTTTAAAAAAAAGAATGAATGAATGAATGAATGAATGAATGGAGATTTACCAGGCAATACGTTTAACACAAAGGGAGAGTGATCCTGGAATCTCAAATTGAAGATGAGTAAATGCTTCTTAAATCCTGTTTGACGAAACATTGGGAATTTTCCCCTTACTTCAAGCCAAGAGCCTTCTCAAGTTCCTCATTTCAATAATGATGATGGTACTGAAAGAGAAGCAGTCACCTTCTTTGTTTTTAAGTAATTCTCTTTCAGTGAACTTTTAATTATCCTAAAGGAGGAAAGCAATGGTGCACATAATCCCAAATCTCTTGTTGGAATGCATTATATGATGGCTTTTTTACAGTAGTTTGCCTTCCTAATTATGTTTTGATTAGGCTTCTATTACAGTTACTAGAATTCCCTTAGCAGAGAGAACAGCAGGTCAGGCAGCCCAAGAACACTGTGATCAATGCATTGAGGTTGGCTGGGGTTGACCCATACTTCACTAGCAGCCCTTCTTTTTAAAATGCAGTGGACCGGGCACCCCTGGTGGCGCAGTGGTTTAGCGCCGCCTGCATCCCGGGGTCTGATCCTGGAGACCCAGGATCGAGTCCCACGTCAGGCTCCCTGCATGGAGCTCACTTCTCCTTCTGCCTGTGTCTCTGCCTCTCAGTCTCTCTCTCTCTCTGTATAAATAAATTAAAAAAATAAAATAAAATGCAGTGGACCGAGATGCCTGGGTGGCTCAGCAGTTGAGCATCTGCCTTTGGCTCAGGGCATGATCCTGGGGTCCTGGGATGGAGTCCCACATCGGGCTCTCTGCATAGAGCCTGCTTCTCCATCTGCCTATGTCTCTGCCTTTCTCTGTGTCTCTCATGAATAAATAAATAAAATAAAATAAATACAGTGTGCTAAGCACATTGAGGAATACAAAGTCATAGCGGGTCTTTCAGGTTCATAATTTATTCAGTGGTGATCATCAAGAACTTTTAGGTGGTAAAAGGGGCAATCAATACAAGGAGGAAATAAATATCATCTTATACAAGGAAGAATGATATATAAGCTTAGAATTCCAGGAACTCATGATGTAGATATGTGACCTTTAGCAACACAAGGCAATATATGCTAAAGGATAAATGGACCACATCTTCAGACATCACCTGAGGTGAGAAGACAAGGAAGACACTAGAGGAGGGTGACTTGAGTTAGTTCTTAAAGGTAAATAACATTTGTATTAGTGGAGAAGATTCAGGAGAGTTCACTAAAGCAGCAGTGTCCAATGGAAATACAATGTGAGCCATATATGCAAATTTAAATTTTCTGATAGTCAATCAAAAAAGCTAAAAAAAATGGGTGAAGTTGAATTTAATAGTACATTGTGTTTAACCCAATCTATTAAAAATATTATCTTAACACATAATCAGCGTAAAAATTACAAGATGCTTTACACTTTCCTTTTTAAACTACATCTTCAAAATCTGGTGAGTATCTTACACTTGCAGCACATCTCAATCCAGACTAGTATGTTTCAAGTACTTAATAGCTATAAGTAACTAATGGCTACTGTATTGGAAAGCGTAGGTCTAAAACCTTGCTTCTTAAACTATAGTCTGGGGATCAGCTGCATTGGCTGAAATGTTAGAAATGCAGAATCTTGGGCTCCTTCCCAGACCTACTAAATCAAAATCTGCATTTCAACAAGATACTCAGGTAATTTCTATTCACACTGAAGTTTGAGAAATACTGGTCTAGGCAAGGAAAAGTTTGAACAGCAGTCTGGGGTTAAGAGTGCTGAAGAAATGTTTCAGGTCCAGCCATCATTAGAACATATGAGAAGTAGAAGAGTAGATGGGTTGTCGTTTATAAGGAATTTGATAAAAACAACAACAAAAAAGGAATTTGATAAAACAATTTTAATCTGAGTGTCTGTTTCTCAGACTTCAAAATGAAACTAACCCTGCTCATCTTGTAAGACTGATATTTAAATTAGGGACAATGTGGGATGCCTGGGTGGCTCAGTGGTTGAGTGCCTGCCTTTGGCTTGGATCGTGATCCCAAGGTCCTGGGATCAAGTTCCGCTTCAGGCCCCCAAGCCTGCTTCTCCCTCTCCCTGTCTTTGCTTCTCTGTGTGTGTCCCTCATGAATAAACAAATAAAATCTTAAAAAAAATAATTAGAGACAATGATAAAGCAATTCACATGGTGCCTGGCTTCCAGATATGGAAGTTTTATATAATTCCATTACTAATAGCAAATAGTCATAGATGCAGACTCTAGTACTACAAGATTTTAACTACAAGGAAAGTATCTGAAACTATAAGAAAATTGACAAATAGAATTGCAGACCACCACTGCTGTCATATGCCAGGATTCTGTGTGCTTGGCAGGAGTCTCAAATGAGAGCTAATGTCAAAGCAGGTTCATTCAAGATAGGATAGGAGAGAGGGAAGTCCCACAGGGGGCAACACAGGTGCTAGGATTCACACATTATGTTCATAAACCCACTGTGACCACCACTCATCAAAATATGTTGCACAACTCTGGACATATGGTTTACTAACAAATTAGCAGGACTGAAAGGATCAGATAACTGATCCTTATGCTCATTTAACATCTGGCCCTTTCACTAAGTTGACATGTTGGGTCAAGACATCTTATTCCAGCTGTCAAACTGTGTCAGCATGTCTGGGAATATTAACCCACTGTAAGTAATACAGTACTGAGAACTAGAAACCCACTAATATTGTTGTTGGAAGATTAGCAATATCTCCTTCTAATGACAGTCTATCAAAAATGTCAACTATCACCAAAAAGAGTGGGAGGTAACTCTGGGACAATAGAAAGACCCTGGTTTGAGAGTCATGTGATCATGGGATTCTAGTTTTAGCTCTTTCATAATAATTAGCTTTGCTTTCTTAATCAGAAGTTTAATCTCCTGTGGCTTCTGCTTCTATATTGATAAAACAATGAGCTTAGATATGTGAATCTCTTCATTTAGTCATTTCCAGTTGTATTTTTATTTGATTTTTTTCAAATTTTGTTTTATCTTTTATTGCGGCAAATTATATGTTACTTAAAATTTATCACTTTAACTATTTTTTGAAGACTTTTCAAAAAATTTAGTCATTTGTGAGAGAGAGAGCCAGCGAGACTGTGAACAGAATGGAGGGTCAGAGGGAGAAGGAGAAGTAGAGTCCCCACTGAGCAGGGAGTTTGATGCGAGGCTTGATCCTAGGACCCCAGGAAATGACCTGAGCCAAAGGTGAGGCAAAACTGACTGAGCCACCCCAGTGCCCCAATTCCAACCATTTTTAAATATACAGTTCAGTAGCATTAAATACATACACATTGCTGTACAATCATCACCACCGTCCATCACAAGAATTTTAATTTTTCCAAACTCCATATACATTAAACACTAACACTGTCTTCCCCCTTGGCCTAACTTGTAAAAACCAATATGCCACTTTCTCTCTCTATGAATTTGACTATTATAGGTACCTCATATAAGTAGAATCTGGTCGTATTAGTCCTGTTGAGTCTAGCTTATTTCACATAGCATAATGTCTTCAAGATTCATCCATGTTGTAGCATGTATGAGAATTTAATTCCCTTTTAAAGTTGAATAATCTGGGATGCCTGGGTGGCTCAGTGGTTGAGCATCTGCCTTCAGCTCAGGTTGTGATCCCGGGGTCCTGGGATCAGGTTCCACATTGTGCTCCCCACGAGAAGCCTGCTTCTCCCTCTATGTCTCTGCTTCTCTCTTTGTGTTTCTCATGAATAAAAAAATAAAATCTTTCAAAAAATAAAGTTGAATAATCTCCCATTATATGTCTATACCACATTTTGTTTATCCATGTTTGGGTGCAGTGGCAGGTGGTTTGGAGATATGTGTTGCTAACATTCCTTGCAGTGGTGCCTGAATAGGCAAATGAATGCATGCATTGGTCAATTTCTGGGATTTCTAGGGTTAGTGGTACTTTGCTCTAAACACCAGGAAAGGGAATAAGAGGTGGTGAGGGAAATGATTTAGCAATAACAGAAGCCAGGGCATAAGGACAGAGAAATGCCTGTTTATCAAAATGCAGGGATGATATAGACTCAAATATTGGAGCCACCAAAAGAAGGTGAAGCTGTGCAAAGAGTTGGGCAATGCTGAAGCATGCAGGGCTGATGGGGAAAGTAGGAACCAGTGAGGCACATTTTGGTCCTTAATGGGAGTATCAATCAGTTACCTTGGTAGGATGATCATCCCTTTGAGATTGGTATAACATTTCAACTCATGCAGATGAGGTCATCAGAGTTAAAAGGTTCTCACTGTTTATAGTGTTTGTTTCCATATGCCCCATTTTCACTATGATGAATCTACAATAATCACTGGGTTTATGAATTAGTGAAGTTGACTGACAATGACAATGTCTATAAAGTCAATCTATGAGTTCTACAGATTGTGCCAATTCCAAGCAGCAAAAGAAAACACAAAGCACCTGAAATTATTTGCTGGTGTCATTATGTCATTGTGAAATTAATTTGTTTTGAACAATGTCCCAGACAGACCACTCACAGAAAACCTTCAGGGAGGAGGAAGAAAGTTGGAGAAGGCAGGGTTGGAAAAAGTGCTTCTGTTCAGCCTCATTGCCCTGACCTTTCCAGAAAAGTTGGATGAATTGGTTGAAGCTGAAATTGGTCAAGGGTTATAAGAAATAGGATCTTTCTTGTCCAAAAATCTCACCTCTGTTTTAGGCCAATTAGAAATAAATGTAGATTAAGAAGTTTCTCTTTGCTTTTTAAAAAATATTCTTTATTATTTATTCATGATAGTCATAGAGAGAGGAGAGAGAGGCAGAGACACAGGCAGAGGGAGAAGCGGGCTCCATGCCGGGAGCCTGACGCGGGACTCGATCCTGGGACTCCGAGATCGTGCCCTGGGCCAAAGGCAGGTGCTAAACTGCTGAGCCACCCAGGGATCCCCAAGAAGTTTCTCTTTGAAAATGAAAGTATTTCTCATAGCTCAGTCAGAAACTTTTGTAAGAAAGAGGTTAGATTGGGGGCCCATGTCAGGGTACTCTGGACATAATAGTACATCTGCGATGTTGTACCAAAGGGTAGTCAGAGCACTCTGAAGTATTTTAAAGACTGTTGGCATGCTATTAATTCTACCTTCTTCTATTGGGCAAAAGTTGGAGAAGAGAGAGGGTGCCTGGGTGTCTCAGTCAGTTGAGCATCCGGCTCTTGGTTTTAGCTCAGGTCATGATCTTTGGGTTGTGGGATTGAGCCCTGCGTCAGGCTCTGCACTCAGCTTGGAGCCCTGCTTGTCCCTCTCCCTCTGCACACCCCATGCTTGCTCTCTCCCTCCCTTTCAAATACATAAATTAAACTAAAAAAAAAAAAAAAAACTTGGAGAAGAGAGGACCTTTACTCATGTTTGAGAATGTCATGATTTCAAATGTTCAGATCTCCAGTCTTCAATCTCTCAGAGGCAACATATGGTAAATAAAAGCATGGGAATAAGAGTAAAAGACATTCTAGATTTGTATTCCAGCTTTGCCACTTAATAGCTGTGTAACTTTGGGCAAGTTACTTAGCCTTTCTCACCTGTAATTGTTTGTGTAATGATAGTTGGCTGTGCTATTAAATGATCAGGTATAGAGAACCCCTAGTACACATAGATACTTAATCAATGTTAGTAATCTTCCCTTATTGTTTTGTTAAATTTAGAAATATATATTTATCCATTCATCCAGTCTTTCCTGCTCCAGATACCATTAATATGTATGTGCTTAGTACTGTTGAAATAAAATACAATCCTTTATCAAATAATTTATTTTCAATTACGTGTTATCTTTTCCACAAAATGCTTTAGCATTGGAAATAATAATTCTTCTTGAGTTTTTCTGTAAAACAAATCAGTTACTTTGTATCATTAAATATTCAGTTTGATATTGTGTGCAGTATATATAAATAGGATGAAGAGTACATAAACTAAAATGTCAGTTTGATATGCAACAGAAAACAAGTCTCATTGAGGCCTAACAAATTCAAACAGATATTGTTGGTAAAACCTTATTTTTATATTAGGATGTAATAAGGTTATTTTATTATAATGACTACTGAAAGAGATTATAGAATTGATCTTGTACCTACTGAGAGTTCACAGCACTCAAAAAATACATTGATTTGAGAACTTTTCAAAGGTTTTTCTTAAGAGTTTCATATGGGCACCTGAGTGGTTTAGTTGATTATGCATCTCTTGATTTGGGTCAGGTCACAGTCTCAAGGTCCTGGGATTGAGCCTCATGTCAGGCTCTGCACTCAGTGTGGAGTCTGCTTGGGATTCTCTCTCTCCCTCTCCCAGCATGCACTCTCTCTCTCTCTCTCTCAAATAAATAAATAAATCTCAAAAAAAGTTTTCACAAATATCTCCAGGATTATGGTGAGAAAAGTTTTGTGTGACTGTCTACAGGGAAATTTTTCTGTAACTATCATATTTTAGGACCAGAATTCTAATGATGGATTGATAAATACTGAACACTAAAATAGTTTGACAATCATCATTCTGTTCTCCAAAGCTAAATTATATTGAAAATGGGCATGAGAAAAAGGGTTAATTTAAAAATTAGTTGTCCAGAAAATTTTCTCATGTTTATGATGTATTTTAAGAAATCAAATTCTACTTATTTAAACTTGGATAGCAAGTACTAAATTAAACAGGAGAATGTAAATAATGTCCATAAGGCCATCAAAACTATAATTTTTGTGACAATATTAAAGCTAAGCTTCTTAAGAAGTATCTATTTAATTATTACTGTTTTGATACCTTTTTGTGTTCCCCTGAGAGAGTTGAAGAAGTGTATATGATATGTATTTTCTAATCCTGAAATCATGAGACCATAAGTTTATCTTGTTTACAGGTAAAGATAGAAATTTCAGCCAAGCTGACCTTGAATCGAGTTGATTTCCTTCCTTTGATTCTTACTATTTATTTCCTTCACATTCTTAGTAAATGTGGAATTCTTTTTGTTGTTGTTTATATGTGGTTTTTAAAAATATATTTTAATATTAATGGACTTTACATTTTAGTTAGGTTTTAGGTTTATAGAAAAACTGCAAAAATTACAGAGTTCCCATATATTCCATCTTCCTTCTTCCCTGCCTCTAACCAGTATTTCCCTTATCACTAGCATTTTTTATTAGTATGGTACATTTGTTACAATTGGTGAGTCAATGTTAAAATATTAGTATTAACTGAAGTCCCCAGCTTATATTAACGTCTACTCTTTCTTTTGTACATTCTGTGGATTTGACAAATGAGTGATAACATATATCTACCATTACAGTATCATACAGAATATGTTTACTGCCCTAAAAATCCCCTGTGCTTCACCAATTCATCCATCTTTCCTTCCCCCTGAAATCTTGGCAAGAACTTATCTTTCAAAAGTTTCCATACTTTTTTTCTTTTCCAAGGTGACATATGGGTGGGATCATACAGTATACAGACTTCTCAGATTGCTCTCTTTCACCTTAGAATATGTATGTAAATTGTCACTGTGTGTTTTTTTTTAAGAGAGAGAGAGACAGGGAGATGGGGAGGGGTAGAGGGAAAGGAAGACAGAGAATCTTAAGCAGGCTCTATGATGTGGAGCTGGATCACATGACCCTGATACCATAACCAGAGCCAAAACCAAGAATAGGATGCCTAACCACCTGAGCCACCTAGGTGCCCCTTCTCTGAGTCTTTTTGTAGATTGGTAACTGTTTTCTTTTCTTTTTTTTTTTTTTTTGAACCTCATTTCTTTTCATCACTGAGTAATATTCCATTTTCCATACGTGCCACAGTTTATTCATCCATTCACCTACTGAATGATATCTTGTTTTCTTCTAAGTTTTGGCAATAAATAAAACTAAACTAAACATTTGCATGCAGGTATTTGTGTGGATTTAAGTTTTCAACTAATTTAGGTAGATACCAAGGAGCACAGTTGCAGGATTATATGGTAAGAATATGTTTTGTTTTGTAAGAAACCACCAAACTAAACTGTCTTCCAAAGTGGCTGCACCATTTTTCACTCTCATCAGTAATGCATGCATGAGAGTTCCTATTATTTCACATCCTGACCAGTACTTGTGTTGTCAGTGTTTTAGATTATAGCCATTCTAATAGGTATGCAGTGATAACTCGTTGGTTTAGTTGCAATTCCCTAATGACAGACAATGTTGAGCATCTATTCATAGACTTACAAAAATTTGCCATCTGTATATCTTCTTTGGTAAGGTATTTGCCCAGATTCTTTGCCCATTTTTAATTGGGTTATTGGTTTTCTTATTGTTGAATTTTAAGAGTTCTTTACATATGTGGGATACTAGTCTTTTATCAGACATGTATTTTGCAAAGATGGGGGGGGGGTCTTATTTTTTCATTCTTTTACCAACATCTTTCACAGAGCAGAAGCTTTGAATTTTTAATGAAGTCCAACTAGCCAATAATTTCTTTCATAAATTATGCTTTTGGTATTATAACTAAAAGGTCATCATCAAAGCCAAGGTCACCTAGATTTTCTCATATGTTATCTTCTGGGAGTTTTACAGTTTTGCATTTTAAATTTAGGTCTATGTACCTTCTTGAGCTAATATTTGTGAAAGATATAAGATCTGTGTCTAGATTGATTTTTTTGCACATGATGTTCAGTTGTTCCAGCACCATTTGTGATAAGGACTATCAATTCTCCATTGAATTGCTTTTGTTTTTTTGTCAAAGATCAACTGATTATATTTATGTGGGTCTATTTCTCAACTGTCTATTCAGGAGGTCATATTATTATCAAAGAACTCTAATTATTTACCAGCTCTTGCTTCATGGCATTATTGGTCATTAATAATTTCTTTTATGTTTTTAAGGTAAAATTTACAAGTAGGAAAATGTACAGATCCCTTCCTTTTTGGTACCTATTGAGTTTCTTGGGTTTTTTTTAATGCAATAGTATAAAACAATTGATACTTTATACTATGATATTTATAACTAAGGTAAAACACTTTAAAGAGTGAAAGCTCATCTTACTGTGAGCTTATTGTTTTATAGACTAGAGGCTGTCACCACTGCAATCACCACTGTCATGATCAAATATAACCTAGGTGGATTTTATTTAGTTTAGTTTTAATCCAAGGTCTGTGTTGTACATGCCTATAGTACTTTATGCAAACTATTTAATCAAGAATCAGCACCTGAGGATCCCTGGGTGGCTCAGCAGTTTAGTCCCTGCCTTCCGCCCAGGGCGTGATCCTGGAGTCCTGGCATCGAGTCCCACATCGGGCGCCCTGCTTCTCCCTCTGCATGTGTCTCTGCCTCTCTCTCTCTCTCTGTGTGTCTCTCATGAATAAATAAATAAAATCTTTAAAAAAAAATCAGCTTCTGCAGTTAAAGAAATGGAAATAATTATGCATAGCAGTCAATATTGTGATGGAGATTATATGATAAAATATATTTGAAAGGGCTTTTTGTAAAATATGAAATTCTAAAGAGATGCTGGATATTGTTTTCATTGAATAACAGGATTTTAAGGGGCTATATTAAAGATGAATACATATTTCTACCATTAGAAAGCTGATACTTTTAAACCAGCAATTAAAGCATTAAAATACTAAAATCACTAAGAATGCTTTCATAAGTACTCTCCAGAGAAGAGGATTCCCCTAAATTCTATCAAACTATGGTGAAGTCTGTAACTTTAAGCCATATTATTGTATGTCTAACTTAAATCTCTCATGCTGTATTGTTTTTAACCCTCTCTTTGGTGAAAAATTCTAAATTGCTTTCAAAATTTGTTACTGTAAAGAATAACATTTGAGGAATAGACCATCAATACTGTGGATAACTGATATGTGGTTTTCATTTTTCTTAATGTGGCTTGGGCATAGACGAGGGGCATTCCAGCTAGAAAGAATGGCATGTGGGCAGCCCGGGTGGCTCAGCGGTTTAACTCCTGCCTTCATCCCAGGGCGTGACCTTGGAGACCCCGGATCGAGTCCCACGTCGGGCTCCCTGCATGGAGCCTGCTTCTCCCTCTGCCTGTGCCTCTGCCTCTCTCTCTGTCTCCTCTCTGTGTATTCTCATGAATAAATAATAAAATCTTAAAAAAAAAAAAAAAAGAATGGCATGTGCAAAAGCATAGCAGTTGAGGATGAGGTGCTGTGGCCTTCCTTGTATCTGTTTCCCCACCCCCAAAATGTAGGATTTTGGTCAGTGAGGGGAGGATGTCTGATTGTCTCTTCCAGATTTTGAGTTCAATGCCGGTGCCACTAGCACAGTGATAAAGAAATAAGTACATAAATTCCATTGCTCCAGAGCTCACTGGATTGGCCTATTTGGTCAGCTGTAGTAAAGAAAGGATTGGCAAATGTACAAATCTAACACTAATAAGAAATTGTAATAACTCAGTGAATAAAATTAGCTTTGGGGGAAACTTTTCAAATGCAAACTTTCCACATTTTTCTTAACTCACAGACACATTTTATTTAAAACAAAACAAAAAAAAGACAAATGATAGTAGAAAATGTGAAAGTCCTTTGCAATCCATAAAATGCTAAGTTAATTAAAATAATTGATACTGTTTATTGACTCAGAAAAAATATGTAATTATTTTTCATTTTAAATCTAAATTTTTTCTTTTCTAAATATTTCAACCACATAGTTTTATTGATCTCTCAATTTTTTGACTGGGATCCTAAGGATGAGCTGTATTTTAAAGAAATGACTAGATCTCTCTAAGGTTTTTCTTGTACAAGATTATAGAATCCCTGCTTCCTCTGATTGAAAGCAGCAGGGAGAAGGTGGCAGTGGGATTAATTTCAAAAATCTTGGTGCCTACCTGAAATGAATTTGCTGGTTGTGTAGATTAGATGAGGAAGTTTGACAGCTAAATTCAAATTTATCTACTATGCTGAACTTTGTTTGACAGTTGATTTTGAAAGATTTTTATCAAAACTTATACATTAGTCATCTTTCAAAAACTGAGAGCACCAAATCCTTGATATGATTTATATGAAATGAATATTATGTACTTCAAAAACTAAAACAAGATGAACTGCTAGTACCAACCTACTACCCATATTTTCCAAACATTTTTGATAGCCTATTCTTATTTGTAAAACATTTAAAAATATATCCCCAACATACATTAATGTGTTTATTTACATATTATACCACTTATTACTAATGTTCATATATAGTATAAAACAAGTACAAATATAGACATTTTTAAAATAACGGAATTAAGGAGAAACTAAATACTATTTTAAATGATTGACTAATTTAGGGGCACCCAGGTGCCTCAGTTGGGTAAGTGTCTGCCCTCAGCTCAGGTCATGATCTCAGGGTCCTGGATAAAGCACTGCATTGGGCTCCCTGCTCAGCAAGGAGTCCACTTCTCCCTCTGGGTCTCCTGCTCTTGCTCTCTTGCTGTCTCTCTCTCTCTCAAATAAAGAAACAAAATTTTGTTTAAAAAACAAAATTTTTTAAAAAATTAAAAAAGAAATTATTAGCCAATTTTGATGGTTGTATGCTATCATTAGTTAAGTGAATTTAGGAATGAAGTTCTTTGTTGATGATAATGGATGAAAAATCATATTTAAGATGATCTTGAAAATTTCCAAAAATAGCTAGACTGATTCTTTTTATAATTTTATTTACATTCAATTACTTAACATAGAATGTATTATTGGTTTCAGAGATAGAGGTCTGTGATTTATCAGTCTTATATAATACCCAGTGTTCATTCCATCACATGCCCTCCTTAATGTTCATCACCCAGTTACCCCATCCCCCTCCCCCCACAATCCTCAGTTTGTTTCCTATCATTAAGTTTCTTACAGTTTGTTTCCCTCTCTGATTTCATCTTTATTTTTTCCTCTCTGCCCCTATGATCTTCTGTTTTGTTTCTTAAATTCTACATATGAGTGAGATCATATGATAATTGTCTTTCTCTGACTGACTTATTTCACTTAGCATAATATCTTCTAGTTCCATCCACATTGTTGCAAATGGCAAAATTTCAGGGTTTTTTGATGGCTGAGTAGTAGTCTTCTTTATCCACTCATCTGTTGATGGACATCTGGGCTCTTTCCATAGTTGGACTATTGTGGACATTGCTGCTATAAATATTGGGGTGCAGGAACCTCTTCAGATTACTACATTTGTATCTTGGGGTAAATACCTAGTAGTGCAATTGCTGGGTTGTAGGGTAGCTCTATTTTCAACTTTTTGAGGAATCTCCATACCATTTTCCAGAGTGGCTGTACCAGTTTGCATTCCCACCAGCAGTGTAAGAGGGTTCCCCTTTCTCTGCATCCTCGCCAACATCTGTGGTTTCCTGAGTTGCTAATTTTAGCCATTCTGACTGGTGTGAGGTGATATCTCATTGTGGTTTTGATTTTTATTTCCCTGATGCCGAGTGATGTTTAGTATTTTTTCATGTGTCTGTTGGCCATTTGTATGTCTTCTTTGAAGAAATGTCTGCCATGTCTTCTGCACATTTCTTGACTGGATTATTCATTCTTTGGTAAGTTTGATAAGTTCTTTATAGATTTTGGATACTAGCCCTTTATCTGATATGTCATTTGCAAAAATCTTCTCTCATTCTGTCAGTTGTCTTTTGGTTTTGTCAACCGTTTCCTTTGCTGTGCAAAAACTTTTTTTCTTGATGAACTCCACATAGTTCATTTTTCCTTTTCTTCCCTTGCTTTTGGAGATGTGTCTAGCAAGAAGTTGTTGTGTTCTTCTTTAGGATTTTGATGTATTCCTGTCTCACATTTTGGTCTTTCAACCATTCTGAGTCTACTTTTGTATATGGTGTGAGGAATGGTCCAGTTTCATTCTTTTGCATGTGCCTGTCCTATTTTCCCAGCACCATTTGTTGAAGAGACTGTCTTTTTTCCATTGGATGTTTTTTCTGCTTTGTCCAATATTAGTTGATCATAGAGTTGAGGGTCCATTTCTGGGTTCTCTATTGTGTTCCATTGGACTGGTTCTAATAAGATGAATTTTATCTTTTAATGGAGTTGAGGTAGAGTTCATAGTAGAATTAGGAGCAAGGCCACTCAGACATTTTCTTGTTCACTTCTGCTTATCAGTGTTGTCTGCATTTGCTGGTTTCTTTACAGGATTCCTTTTATTCACTTCTCCCTTATGTGAAAATTAATTATATTAAAGCTCGGTAACATAATGCGCAAAGCCACTAAACTAAGCATATATAAGCTGTAATGTGCTGAAAAGGCCTGACGTGGTGCTAGGAGCCAAGGTGAAGGGTGATTGGGAGCAAATTGCATAGGCTGGTTCATTCTTGCTTCTGTAAACTATCCACACTTCCATTTCAAACAGAAGCGCTAAACAATAGAAGATATCCATCAAAGGTTATCCTGGAAGCCGATATTTTTATAAACTGCAATGCAAAGTTCCTATTCAGTATTTAACATATAAGATAATAAACATACAATAATCTCATTAAAATTCATGTAAACATTCAACTTGGCAATATATTTGGAAATCAAACCAGAGAATTAATTATTTTAATTTTAAAATAATTCCTCTAATAAATTATATTTCAGACATGCTGTAATCAGGCCTTTGGGAGTTGTTTTTATACATTATAGGCAAATATTTATGTATATAAAATATGTAAGTATATGTACCATCACTGTGAAAACAGTGGTTTCAATTGAAAATGTAACAACTTGTGCTATTTGGGTCTGCATCCCTAAGTAAATAACTATCAATTTTAGAAACATGTCTCAACTGTATTTTGTCACTTTTTCATTCATTTTTCTATATCTTTAAGTGGAGTTGAAATTATCTTTTTGGACCATAACAGTTGAAAGCACCTATAATCTGATAAATATTAGAAGTGGCTCATTGATGTCAAAATCTCCTGGATAAAAATGAGGCCAAAGTTCTCCCTCTGGGATGGTCTGTGCTTTCACCTATTATGTTTTGTCAAGGGTTAAAAACTTTGCCTTTTTCCCTATTTCATATCAGTGTTACACACTTAATGGCATTCTGGAAAGATAACATTTACTACTGGAGAAACACTTGCTTTTTATGGTGTTTTCACTCATTATAGTTTTCTGCAGTGCACTCAGTGAAACAGGCACAGCACCACATACCTTCATGCACCAGCCTTGTATGCCTCTCATCCAGGGCTCCCCAAACTTCTCCCATTTGACAGGCAACATTCGTGATCTTTGTCACATCCCTGTGCCAGCTATACTATTATTCACATTGTTTTTAAGGGCAACTTTTCTTTTTAACTTAATCATAACCTCAGATAATTACTCTGAAATCACAGGTGTGTTTTTTCCAATGCAATATATACATACATATAAAAATATTGCTCCTGACCACCAGTTTTATCTACAATATGCTTTGGGAAACAGATGGCTGAAAGCAGGGCCCCAGAACACTGGTGGTAAGTTAAAGGTAAAGCCAGGCCAAGAGGGTGCCCTGAGTCTAGATATTCTCTGAATCTAATTTGCCCAAATGAACTAATAAAGGAACAGTGTATTTTCAGTTAAAATCTTGATATTCTTATGAGGTACAATACATAGAATATCTGCTTTTGTTCCCTGGAACATCTCCCAGAATACCTATTTACTTTAAAACATACCCAAAAAACTTTAATATCTGTCACCACAATACAATCTAATTATTATTGAAGATGTACAGTGACTTTTAAGAAAATCAAGGCTTTTGCATATACAAGTACTCCTAGATTTTCAGTCATTATGATTCCTAATCTTATGGGGATTTCAACAATGTTTTACATATTCTGTAATGAGATCAATATTCGTTTTTCCTTTATGAGTTCAGGGCAAAATTGAGTTTAACTTGCATTTGCTGAAATGAAATTGCTATTCCTAAGTAGCATTAGCTCATATATGTGCCATTTTGTTTGTGTATTCGCCTCTGGGTGAACTAAATATAGGATGCATGCTTATAATATAATGTGACATATTCCCATTTGCCACACATAAAAATGAATCTCATTCCTTGATATCTTTGACTTTTATAAAATAAGGTCCCTCCCTTAAAAGGTTTTACGAAGTAGGTGTGTGGGGTGTACAAAACCAATAAACACAAACCAATAAATGAAAAATTAAGTGTAATCTATTTCTTGTAAATAGTGTACAATTCCATTAAACTTAGTTTATATCACATTGGTTCAAAAGTCAGTAATAGAATTCTTGTATCCTGTTGGTTTTCTTTCTCATATAAAAATTCTACAAAGGGGGCACGTGGGTGGCTCAGTTGGTTGGGCGTCTGTCTTCAGCTCAGGTCATGATCCCAGGGTGCTGGGATGGAGCCCCTCGGCAGGCTCCCTGCTCAGTGGGGAGCCTGCTTCTTTCTCACTCTCTGCTACTCCCCCTAGCTCATGCTCTCTCTCTTACTCTGCTGTCTTTCTCTCTTTCTCTTTCAAATGAATGGATAGAATCTTGAAAAAAAAAAATCTACAAAGATTATAGTTTACCTTTTTTGTAGTTGTTTGATAAATGTTACATAAAATCATTCTAGGCTCAGGTCCCTTCAGATTTTTTTCTTTTATATCTATGCAGGGCATTCTGACCATGAAGAAATCAAGTAGGAAACAGATCAAGGACAAAAATTTCAATTTAATTTGGTATTTGAGAAAGAGGCTGAAATTGTTTATCATAATAGATTTTTGTGCATATGGCTTTTATTATAGAACAATAAAAAGAAAAAATACATAGAAAAATACATAAGAAAAATGTGAAAATTAGAGACAATTATATCTCAAGGTATTTTTTATTGCAACTCTTTAAATAAAGATCATTTACTCAATAGAATATATTGACCAGTAAGCCCTCTTTAGGGCTTAGTGTGTATATAAAGCATTGATACAATAGTGTATTGGCCTCATAGACATTTGTTTAAGAAAGATCTGTAAATAAATATATTGGCATATACAATGTCAGATACTTAAGTAGGGCACCATTTTCCAGGGACTTCAAAACATTCTGTGACTCCAAATAGTAACACTTTTATTCTATATGGATATAGATTGTACTTTATATTTTTAATGTTTACAGCTTATGAGCTGAGATGTTTTCTTATGTAAAGGAATTACCCAGGCTTCTCAGCAGTTGCCTGGGGCCACAGTAGTCTAGATTATTCTTGTAATTAGGCAGAAATCCCCAATACCCCCACTTTTCACTCTAGGGACCTAAGGAAATACAGTATAACTTAGGAAAAAGAGCAGAGGCCACAGAGCCATGATTCTTTTTCATAATAATGTAGAAATGGGATGTATGCCCCGGGTCATTTAGCATGTTAAATTTTGTATTTATTAAGTAGTATAGAGGATATTTAGAAAAGTAGTTTGTAACCTAGAGCAATCTGAAAAAGTGGCATTATATGAAAGAAAACCTAGTACCCCAAAAGAGAAACTAGGAATAATTAACAATTGAAGGTTAGGATGTTACTCTGCAGACAGGGAGAGAGAGGGAGAGAGAGAGAGAGAGAGAGATCTAGAACCCTGCTTGCTTATTTGAGCAAATATACATACAGTTCTTTATTCCTGTTTTGCAGTGCAATTCGATTAATATTTAGTAGGCTTTGATGCTTCCCAGTAGGCTGCTAACATCAGACCCTTGTAACATTGGACTAATATCCTCCCTTGTTATTTTCTTTCTCAGCCATGTTTGCACTGAGTTTTTCTCTATATTTCCCCTGTTCTCAGAAGCCTACATGCTCTTATTCCCAGAAGGGAAATATTTCTGGGTTCACTTAAATCTTCTTCTCACAGCATCCAGTCATGTTGCAGAAGGTGAGCAGGCTATTTCTATGGCTGGTAGACACCTGCTGTAGACCAGACCACAACTCATTTCTGAACTCTTACATAGCATCCTCATCTCATGGAAGGAGGTGAAAAGATATAAGAGCCCACTGCCTACATTAGAACCTGTTCATTTCTTTTGGAGATCTGGTGAACTTGAACACAGAATAACTGCTGGCAGCAAGGGGGCAAGAGTGTAGCCTTGCTGGCACAGCAGAGAAAGATGATCCAAGCCCCTGTGAGTCCTAGCATTGGGTATTTGAGTTATGTAACTAATATATAACGTAAGGTATACAGAAAAACACAAGCACTAAAAACAACCACCACACTTACTTTTTAAACTATCTATGCATTAGATATTTCTCATTTACTCTCAAAAGGAAAATAACCTTAAGATAAGTTGAATTCACTTCATTTTGTGAGGAGTTTCTCACCTGGGGGATTATGACAGATTGTAACGTGAATTGGAATTGCTAAACCAACCAAAAATGAAGATAATTCTAGTCATTCTCTAATGCATAAAATTCATCAGAATGGAATCTGAACTCCTCAGAAGGAAGCAGATGCCTTCTCCTGATGAATCCCCTAGATGCCCAGATACTTCAAAATGTGCACAGAAGGAGCTATCAGACACCACCCTGAGAATTCCTGCCAATCCATGGGAGCTGAAATCTCTACCAAAGGATTCCTCCTCAAGGAGGAGGAGCACCTGGAGCAAGGTGCAATACAATGGCTCCAATTCTGAGGCCGCCTGGTGGTATGAGCATCATTAGTCATGTAGAAGTCATGGGAGCACATCATTTACCACCACAGGAGCAGTAGAAGATAATATTTACATGTCCTCCCTTGACAGCTGTGTCTCTTTACACATCTGCTACTCAGAGCTGCAGAGAAAATCCAAAACAAATCCTGAACAAGGCCCAACAGTTGATTTTTTTTCCAACCATGACTGTATAACCCAGGATATGTGAGGTGACAGCCACCTCATTGATGAGTCCACAGAGAGGAAGGAGGGAGCCGGGGGTCACATTTTCCCACAGCTGCCCCCTATGAAACACTTTTAAAGGACCCCTAATCAGGAGCTTACCCCGAAGTAAGTAAGGAAGATTTGCATCACAAAGAGAGTTTTCAGTGAATGTTTTAGAAGCAAACTAGGTTAGGACCAAAGTGAACAAAAGAGCAATCCATCTAGTGATGAGTAGCTATCTAATGACAGGAATGATTCCTACAAATGTTTGAAAGATGGCTCCCTTCTCAATTTAAATACATTATAAAACTCTTGTCAAGAAAAGTGAAGGGAAGAAAGATCATTTAGTAAGGCTTTATATGAGGGTAAAATTGGTAACATAAATTATAAAGTTTAAATCATCTATTGATATTTCAAGCATCAATGGTTGTATCATTCACCTGACAGAAAAGTCAAATCCCCAAGTAATCCAATATGCTTGAATGAGTAGCTGGGATATTAGAGAATGTGGCTTCCTGTCCCGTGTTTTTTTGTTTGTTTTTAAGGTTTTATTTATTTATATATAGAGAGATAGAAGAACAAGACTGGAGGAAGGGGCAGAGGGAAAGGGAGAATCAGACTTTGTGCTGAGCATGGACTCAATCCCTGTCCTGGGTTCTTGACCTGAGCTGAAGTCAGACACTCAACAGACTGAGCCACCCAGGCACCCCCTGTCCCATGCTCTTTCACAGATGCCTTTACTATTACACAGTGTCAGAGGGAGGCCTAGCTTCCAAAGAGACACTGAAACAAAATATTCATTACTCTAAACTTGTGGTTAGAAATAGCCACATGTTGGGACGCCTGGGTGGCTCAGCAGTTAAGCATCTGCCTTCATGTCCAGGGCATGATCCTGGGATCGAGTCCCACATCAGGCTCTCTGTATGGAGCCTGCTTCTCCCTCTGCCTATGTCTCTGCCTCTCTCTGTCTCTCATGTATAAATAAATAACATCTTTAAAAAAAAAAAAAGAAGGAAATAGCCACATGCCAATTTCTTCTCTGAATAGCAATTTTTATATTTTAATTTTCATTTTTTTAAATATGTTTTTATTTTTTAAAAGATTTTATTTATTTATTCATGAGAGACACAGAGAGAGAGAGGCAGAGACACAGGCAGAGAGAGAAGCAGGCTCCATGCAGGGAGCCCGATGTGGGACTTGTTCCTGGGGCTCCAGGATCACGCCCTGGGTCAAAGGCAGGCACTCAACTGCTGAGCCACCCAGGCGTCCCTATTCAAGTTTTTATTTAATTCCAGTATAGTTAGCATATAGTGCTATATTAGTTTCAAGTATACAATATAGTGATTCAGCACTTCCATACAACACCTGGTACTCATCACAATTGCGCTCCTTAATCCCCATCACCTATTTCCCCCATCTACCACCAGCTCCCCTCTGGAAACCACCAGTATGTTCTTTCTAATTAGGAATCTGTTTCTTGGTTTATCTCTCTCTCTCTTTCATTTTCTTTTTCTTTGTGGATAGCAATTTTTTTTAAAACAAGCAGCACCTTCTTTGTTTTGTCTTTATCTTAACCTATTGACCAAAAGGAAAATTAATATTTGTCTGAAAGTTTAGTTAATAATTTACTTGCCATTTCGTCATGACCAAAATAAATACAGTACAAAAATAATCTGTATAATTTATACTACATATACTATAGTTTGAAAGTTAAATTTTGACTTAAATTTGTAATGAATTACCTGTGTAATTATTGTTTCCTTACTGATGCAGGTTTTTTTTTTTAACCTTTCTTCCAATTGAGATGTCACCTCTATATGTGGAAGCTAACTTTCTGTTCACTCTTCCTCATTTAATGCCTTTTGCTCTTAACTTCATGCCTAATTATTATATAAAATTATTAAATCCTTAAAATTTCTTTAAAACCCTTCCTATAATTAAATATAGACTTTCCTTTGTAAAATTATTTATTTATTTATTTATTTATTTATTTATTTATTTATTTATTTATTTATTTATTTTATACAGAGAGTGCACGAGCAGGGGAAGGACAGAAGGAGAGAGAGAAGAAGCAGACTCACTTCTGAGCAGGGGCGTCCTATGAGAGGCTTGATACAGGGCTTAATCTCAGGACCCTGAGATCATGACCTGAGCCAAATCCAAGAGCTCAAAGCTTAACTAACTGTGCCACCCATGCGCCCTTAGACTCTCCTTTAATTACAAATAATTTATCTATTTGGAAATTTAGCCCATGCAAGGGGTTTAGGGAAGGCTTTCCAGAGATTTTTTTTTCTTATTAATTGACATAAGCTCTTCCTATCATGATGTTTACATATATTTACAACTCGTATTTAATATTGCCAAACTGTTCTTCAAAGTATTTCACTATTTTCTGCTTTTAACAGGGAGCTATAGATGGGAAGTAGCATTGAAGTTTATGTTGCCTTTCTTGCTTTTTGACAAAGAATAACACTGACATATATGAGATTGGTTGATGGATGCAAGATTTGATTTTTTTGTACTATCCATTTTAACAGACTGTGTATGTAAATTAACATTCTTCCCTCCTTCATATGTAGATTTTCTAGACCAAATGCTGAATGAACTTGGCTTTTGTGTTATTTACAATCAGTTAAATCAGAATGACTAGTCTGTCCAAGGAGAAATTTTCATATCTGCCTTTCCTACACAGTTATATTTGTGATTTCTTTGAGGGAGTAATGGTTATTGGTTGTTAATAAAAATGAGAAAACAGACCTAAAGAAAGCCCAATTATTTAGCTTAGTGTATTACTAGAATGATTCCAAAAATAAAGCTCAAATGTATTTCTTATTCAATTTATTCAGAATTTGGGTGGTATAAGCAAACCTACTATAATTAGGGAACACCTCACCACTAAATAGGTTGTGTATGTGTATATCTATATATCCATAATCAAGTAAATCTTTCTGAAATGTAGGTTAAAAAACCTCCCTTGGATAAATACACAGCTACATGTAAATTCTGCAATTTATGTTGAGGACTTATAAATACAGCAAATAGACAACACTATACACTTATTTCATTCACTTTAATCCAGTCATTCATATCTGGGTCTTTTGATAAATTCCATAACCTGAGAAACTAACTCTTACTCAATTATTTAGTGCCTGGTGGCATATATCAGGTCTGTGCAGACAGAGGATACCACAGTACCAAAGTTGGAGTGGATCACAAATGAATTTAAATTGATAGCTTACTTCTGGTACTATACTATTTCTGTTAAATGTTTGCTATGTCTAAGACAGAAATATTAAGAAAAATTTCAGAGCTCTTCTTTCCAGCATTTTATTAATAATTGTCATAAAAGTGTGCTAATCACCTCACAGAACTTGACAGAAGTCATTAGACCCTGGTGAGCCATGTAATGGTTTACCTGCCATTGCACATCACCCCAGGTAGTTCATAACTTGTTTGCTACCCTCTCCACAAGCCTGAGCTGCATATCTTGTCTTATCTTCACTTACCATAAGTAACAAAGCAAATAGCAGGAGTCCCAGAGAAATACTCATTGTAATAAAAGTTCATAGTGCAGATGCCCAGGACTAATGCTTAAAAGTTAATAATGCTTGTTCAGCAAAGCAAATTTAGTGTGCCAGTTGTTTTCTCCCTGATATCTCATCCTTTAAAATATACTAACTATTCATTTAAATAGTGACCCCCCCGAGGGCAGCCGGGGTGGCTCAGCGGTTTAGCGCCGCCTTCAGCCCAGGGCCTGATCCTGGAGACCCGGGATCGAGTCCCACGTTGGGCTCCCTGAATGGAGCCTGCTTCTCCCTCTGCCTGTGTCTCTGCCTCTCTCTCTCTCTCATGAATAAATAAATAAAATCTTAAAAAAAAATAAATAGTGATCTCCCACAATCCCTAAATACTAGTGTCTGCAGAAAAAAAAAATCTCTTCATTTCCTAAAGAAGAAATGCAAACCCCATAAATACATCTTGACATTTTACTAATAAGTAGTGATGTAGGACCCCCTTTACATACAGACTTCTAAGAGAAGCATCAGTGATTCTAAGAGGCAGGACATCAGTCACAAGAGGCACACAGGGCACTTTGGCACTTTTGACACTGGGGGTGTTCTGACTCTGTATTTATAATTACAAGTGTTTCAATAAGAAGTATACTGACATTAATGAAAAAATATTCTGGAGCAAATTTCATTAAACTGATTTTTTACCAATAAGTCCATTCTCTACACAAAGCAGTTGAACCATTTTCCCTTTCTGTCACTTTCCTTTTTATTTCTCTGAAATGGTCCATTACTATCACTTTCCTAATATAAATTGCATTAGGATTTGATTCCCAGAATAGTTTCTTTAAAAAAAATTATTTATTTATTTGTTCATGAGAGACACACAGAGAAAGGCAGAGGGAGAAAGAGGCTCTCTGCGGGGAGCCTGATGTGGGACTTACTCGATTCCAGGACGCTGGGATCAAACTCCGAGCCAAAAGCAGATGCTCAACCACTGAGCCACCCAGGCTTCCCCCAGAATAGTTTCTGTCCATACTAAGTTTTCTCAATTATAGCTTCACTACTGTAAATTTGTTCTTTTGGCCATTATTTCTATATAATTCCATTTTCTATGTTCTAAATATAACCAAGGTTTGATTTTTCTGTTGATTTATAGTCTGCAACAGATTCTGCCTTATGCAGTTTCAGCTGCTGTTCAGTTATATTTTATTATTTATACCGAGATCCCATTTCCTTCGGTCACTAAGAGCTATTTTCACAAAAATGCCATCATTCTTTACTTTGCTCTCCAGTTAAAATTAAGCCATTGTCAGTTTTATTTTGTGTTTGTGTTCTTATCAGAATATTTGTTAGGTATTTTATAGAAAATTGGGCTTTTGTGTTTTTTTCTTAGAGCAGAGTATGGTGGTGTTTTTTTCTTAGAGCAGAGTATGGTGGTGGTGTAGATACCACGCAGGGTGGAAGCTTTCTGCTTCTGCAGTATAGAGTTAAACCATGATTGAGTGAAGCTTAAGGAAAATTTGAGGGACAAGCCAATGAGTGCAATAAAGTGCAAGAATTGCACTGTGAGAGTACCAAGAGGGCATGCAACGGCTTGCTTATGATGTAGAGGAATAAGAAATCACTGAACCATTAGAGGAGACAACTGGGAAGAGGCTGTAAGCAACTAACATCAAAATACAGAATTATTTGGTGTACATGCTAAATATGATAGGTGATAACAGACCTGCTGTAAGCTTGATAAAATAAGGACCAGGAAAGGATGGAATTTGGACACAGCAAAGGCTGCCTAGTAATAGGTAGTACCTGAGGGCAGCGGATCCTCCTAATGCCTAATTTGATAAAAGACCTCCAGCTGGGAATCAGGTTGTCTCTGACCTGGTAGATGTCTCACTTCTCCCAGGTTACTTTGACTACTATTTTTTTTTCTTTTTTATCTATTTATTCATGAGACACAGAGAGGCAGAGACATAGGCAGAGGGACTCCATCCTGCCACCCCAGGGTCATGCCCTGAGCTGAAGACAGACGCTCAACCACTGAGCCACCTGGGAGTCCCTTGACTAGTAATTTTCAAGAGGCATGGGGGAACTGGCTCTATTTACCATGTCCTTGATCACGTGATCTTTTGTGCCTCTTGTTTGTAGATTCCATAGAAATGAAAGTGGGAGCAACTTCAAAAATGATAAAACACAATGTCAATCACAAGACGCATTGCTATGGTTATAATGAAGGGAAATTCTTTGCTTATCCAGCATCTCCACAAATGCCAGAAACTGTGCTAGAGGTTGGAGTTGCACAGAAAACCTGACATAGTCTCTGAGTCCAGAGCAGTTAGAGAGGATCAGGAGGCATAGATATTGTGGTACATTCTGTAACAGAAGTACAAGTGCTTTAAAAGCACAGAAAGAGAAAGTAATACACTTGGCTTGGGAGAGCCTTCCAAAGCAGGTGGCATTGATTTGGGCTTTGGAGGATGAAAAATGGGAAGGTACTTATTAGGTGAGGAAGAAAAGAGAATTGTTGGTCCACATCAGTGACATTAATGATCCCCATCTATGCTGTATTCTTTTGATCCTTTTAGAGGCAGAGTCCTGGGCCGATTGAGTAATCCACATGAGCCTATGTACTCATGTTCTCTCCATTCCTGCATTAGGAGGCCCAACTCATTGTATTTAAAGTCATCATGTAGATTACATACCTTACCAAAATATACCTTAAAAAAAAATCTTTTAAGGGATCCCTGGGTGGCTTAGCGGTTTAGCGCCTGCCTTCAGCCCAGGGCGCGGTCCTGGAGTTCTGGGATTAAGTCCCATCGGACTCCCTGCATGGAGACTGCTTCTCCCTGTGCCTATGTCTCTGCCTGCCTCTCTCTCTCTCATGAATAAATAAAATCTTTAAAATAAAAACATAAAAAAACTTTTTAAAAATTGTGACCAAAAGTGACAAAGGTAATTTTTCTTCTTTTTTTTTTTTTAGTAAACCACAGTTAAATAACCCTTGGCAGTATCTTACCACATTCATTCTTGAAACAGCTCCTGCAAATGGCTTATGTTCAATATAATTTTGCCTTGGTGATAAGGGTTTCCTTGGCTTTTTAATTTTTTTTCTGCTCAACTCCCACCTATCATGCTAGGAAATCCTCTAAAATTTATATAATTTTACTTATAAATTGATATTTTAAAAAAGATTATTTATTTATTTGAGAGAGAGAGCGCAAGCATGGATGGGGGGAGGGGCAGAGGGCGAGGAAGAAGCAGAATCCCTGAGCAGGGAGCCTGTTGTGAGGCTGGATCCCAGAACTCTGGGATCATGACCTGAGCTGAAGGCAGATATTTAACTGACTGAGCCACCCAGGTGTTCCATAAATTGGTATTTTAATCTTATTGTATAGCATACTTATAAAACATGGTATACTTTTTAATAAATCAATTTAGGTAAATTTGTTCTTTCATCCATAAAATTAACATTAGTTTTTGCTATGTAATTCATTTATTCAGCAAACAAATATTGATAATTTGTTTTTCCTGGATAGATAAGATTCTTGGGCCTTGGAGAGTTTTGTGGTGCACATTTTAAAAGTGTCCCCTAATCAATAAGCATGTGAAATTAAAAGTTTTTATGAAGCACTATATAATTTCAGAATGAAAAGAGACATTATTACCTGTGGGAAATCTAGGAAGACATCTTTTTTTCCAAAAAATAAAAATAAATAAAAAACATGAAACAAAAACACAACCAAACCCTAAGATAGCTTTCTTGGTGCATATACAATAACTACAAAAAAATTTCATTCAAAAGTTCCTTTAGAAAAACCCCCAAAATTCCCTCTTATAATTCTCAGTTGGTGAGCTGACCACTCAATTGAAAGGATACACAGAAATGAAATCACCACAAACACTCACAGGGTATTGGGAAGAATTGGCTAACTCCAGTTTCGAGGACCTGGCTGACATTTTCAACAATTCAGTGCTAAAAAAGAGCCCCGTGTTTACAAGAGAAGTGCCATTTGACCCAAGCCTAAGTGTTGGATAGATATTGGACATGTGGGAATGGAAGAAGGTTATTCTAGACAAAGAGAAAAATATATATGAGGCCATATAAGTGAAGAGGTGTATGCAGCCACATTGAAGAAAAAAAGAGACATCAGAGTCACTTGAAGGCAAGGTCATAAAAAAAATTATGGATGGCATTTCTCAGTTTTAAAAAAAAGCAGGCAGGAGCTAGCTAAAATTAATGTGAGGATTTGAGTTTCTAAATTTGAATATTTTTATCTTCAAAAATCTCCATGTACATGCATTAACTCCTAAATTTACACTGACTCTAGGTTGAAATACCTAGAGAAACACGAAAGAAAGAAAGAAAGAAAGAAAGAAAGAAAGAAAGAAAGAAAGAAAGAAAAGAAAGAAAGAAAAGAAAAGAAAAGAAAGACTGAAATAAAGTCCAGAAGCAAGTAACATTCAGTTATCGCCAGAGAGCAATGGAAATGTGATCTCACCTATGAAATATTTTGAAAAATTTGAAGTAAGATGTCAAGCTGCTAATGTTGAAAAAGAAGACCATTTCTTTCAGGTTGACGAGAAAACTGAAGGCCAAGATATGTTATCCTTTCATTTGTGACTGTGGTTTAAACAAAGAAATGACAGAGCATTAGTCACATTATGTGGTACAATAATGGCCCCCAGGTACAGTAGTTATTTAAAAAGATGATGACACCTTTCGAATTGTTAGACTAATGCTGTAAATCGTTTCTGTCCTTTACAAAAAGGCATTATAGTATGATATTTTGATGCTTTTGGATTGCAAGGGATAAGCAAGTAGCTTTGAAAAGCAACTAATTTAGGAAGATTTAAACTGTAGAGCAGTCTAAAGTTTTGTGGCTATTCATGGTATTAAACTTGATACACTGGCAGAAGGCAGTACAGAATTTCAGTCAGGTACACTGGCAGATCTCTCAAATCAAATTTGTAAAACTCATCTAATGTCACTCGCAAAGACATTTTAAAAAGACAAGAAATGTAATGGAGGAAAAGAAACATGTCTAAGTAATGCAATTTAAAAATAACAAGATAGAGTATTTCTAGCAATCACAAGGATTACACACAGAGGCTATCAGAAGAAAATATCTTCAATTTGGAAATAAACAGTAGTTGTAAAATGAATAGAATAAGAGAATTCAAGTAAATCATTTTTATCAGTGTGACAAAAAATGTTCAGGTTTTTTTGCAAAGGTTTTGAACTCTAGAATTTTTTCCTTTTTCTTTTCATTTTTAGAAGTAAATTCACAGCATTCAGCGTGTCAGTTTCATAGCAAAGCTAACATCTATATGTTAGAAATCCAGAACAAAAAAGAAGAGTCCTTTTATTCGTATTAATAACTTATGAGCTTATGGACTTTATAGCAAACTAGAAGAAGGAACTAGAAAAGGTGAAGGAGGTAACATAGACAAGATTAAGATTCTTTTTTTTTTAAGATTTATTTATTCATGAGAGACACAGAGAGAGAGACACAGAGAAAGAGAGAGAGAGAGAGAGAATGAGAGAGAGAGAGAGAGGCAGAGACACAGGCAGAGGGAGAAGCAGGCTCCCTGCTGGGAGCCTGACATGGGACTCGATCCTGGGTCACCAGGATCAGGCCCTGGGCTGAAGGTGGCACTAAACCGCTGAGCCACCCAGGCTGCCCAAGATTAAGATTCTTAAACATATTTTAATGCAGTGGTGGCAACAGTAGCGTTCAAGAGAAGTAACACTTTCTAAAAGCTTATTAATACACTTAAGGCATTAAAAAAATATGCTATCGGTACAAAGAATGTAAGTCTGCTGAGATATTGTCAACAGTTTGCAGACTAGATATTGAAAGATCTCAACCCAAACACAAGATTGCATTTAACTGTGTGGGGCTTTATTTGAAGGGGCCTGATTTTGTGTCTTCAAATCCTTTCAGTCTAACCAAAGCATAACAATACAAAGCTAAAACTTACCTGATAATATTGCTGATTCATATATATATATATATGAATTATATATATAAATATATAATATTCACATATTTAAGTTAATGATGAGCAATGAGGTGTTTTAAGAATTTAAATGGTGGAGAGCTTATGTGCTTACAAATGGATTCTTTAGTCATATAGTCAAAGGTGATTTGTTCTCTCTGGGATTTTGCTGCCAACACCTAGTCAATTTCATTTGGCAACAATTTTTATGATGCCTGAAAGGACCCCTTTATTGTGACCAGTTGTCTGCAAGATTGTTTGGTTCAGTCCTTCCATATTTTGAAGTGGCATTTTCCTTATTGTTTGTCAGCCTAGATTTTGTGGAAAGGGGGAAAAAGACCTCAGGCCTTCCTTCTTCTGAAGGCTAATCTTTTCCCCTCTAAAATAATTTCCTCTGTGTCCAGATATTATACTTTGAAAGTTTATAGAGGGACTGTTTTGACCATTTAAAAAAGTCTACACTGGGGTGCCTGGGTGGCTCAGTTGGTTAAGCATCTGACTCTTGATTTTTGCTCAAGTCATGATCTTGGGGTCTGAGCTTGAGGCCATGCCCAGCATGGAGTCTGCTTAAATTTCTCTCTCTCCCTCTCCACCTCTCAATTCCACTCACAAATGCACTGTCTCTGTGTGTGTGTGTGTGTGTGTGTGTGTGTGTGTGTGTATATATATATATATATATATATATATATATATATATAAACAGAGTCTGCACTAAGACTTATGAATTTGAATTTAAGTTTCCAAATCAGGTTAAAGTTCTGTCACAGAAAAAAAATTGTTAAAAGTTGCAATGTAGCTGCGTGGACAGATAGGTAAGAAAATACATATACTATTCTTAGGACTTCAGCTATAATGCCAGTAACTTTCTTATTTTATACTGAGCTTCCAGACCTGGAAAATAATATCTTAGCTAGCTCAGTCTCATGTAACAATACCATAGACTGGGTGATTTAAACAACAGACATTAATTTCTCATAGTTCTAAAAGCTGTAAAGTTCAAGACCAAAGCTCCAACAGGTTTAGTTTTCCGTGAGGGCTCTCTTCTGGTTCATAAATGGCTATCTTCTCGCTGTATCTTTATACAACAGAGAGAAGCACCTCTGGTGTTTTTTCATCTTCTAATAAGGGCTCTAATCTGATCATGGGGGCTCCACCCTCATGACCTCATCTAAAACTAATTACCTCCCCAAAGTCTCACATTTGAATTTATTAGGGATTTAGAGCTTCAACATATGGTTTTTGGGAAGGATGCAAACATTCAGTCCATAACACCAAATATATATTTTGAGGTACCTTAACTTCTCTATTCTCTACCTTTAATATATTCTAATTGTATTCAAATTATTTCAAAGCTGAGGTGTATCTGAATGTCATGTTTTATGCTTAAATGGAGTGTCTTTTAGTTGAAAAAAATAGGTGATACTTTTGGAATAAAATAACATTAAATTAAATATTATAAATAAATGTAGTAGGTTAGTATAGTTCTTTAAGAAGTATTAGATTTCAAAACCATTTTCAAACCTCTCTAATTTGTGAACATAGAGGAAATGAAACTCAGTAGTCTTTCTAAAAAGATTGTTTCTGGGAAACAGAAAATTCAAATGACAGATCTATTGTATGTTATAATATAAACATATCTATCAGATGCCTAGAAACAAAGTTAAAAAGTCAACTATTATATTTACTATTTTATTGCTTTTAATCCTTATGGTATGTGCTAATTTCCACATTAATGACTTGGTTAGAAAATGACACTGAACCTGAAGATTACTGAGAGCTACAAACAAACCTCTAATATTGAGTGAATCTCATGGCCGATATCAGCAGTAGCTTTATTTTAGTATATAGACTATTACAATAGCCATATTATATTATTCCACAGACTAAATATTAGGAATTACATGAGAGTTCCTTTTTATTTTATTTACCTTCATTTTCAGACCCTAACAGATAATACATACAGTTCAAGAGAAACCTGAAAGTGAGAAAAATCATTGTACTATTATGAGCAAGGTCAAAATTTTAATCTTTTTCTTAAAAAACTTAATATTCGGGATCCCTGGGTGGCTCAGCGGTTTAGCGCCTGCGTTTGGCCCAGGGCGTGGTCCTGGAGTCCAGGGATCAAGTCCGCGTGGGGATCTCGGCATGGAGCCTGCTTCTCCCTCCTCTTGTGTCTCTGCCTCTCTCTCTCTCTCTCTCTCTCTCTCTCTATCATGAATAAATAAATAAATAAATCTTAAAAAAAAAAAAAAAGCAACCACTTAGTATTCTTTCTTAGTATTGTTAGAGAGGAAACCCCCCCTCTAGGATGCTGGCAAAATCTCTTCATAAGGAGGGATCTCCCTGAAGGCAATCTCATACAAAATTGCCCAGTAGGAATTTCTGGGGGTTGTTGCTGGCCAAAGGATGCTGCTGATGGCCATGCAGCACAGGAGATGGGTGCTGGAAAAAGCTGCCTGCACTGCAGGAGCTGGGAGCAGGAGAAGCCACACAGGCATGAGCCTATCAAGTAGGCCCAATGGAACCAAAAAGCAAATCCCCTTCTTCCTGCAATGTTGTTCCAGCACCATCTGCTGACAAGGCTTATTGACAGCTGGCAAAGAAAAAATAAAGGTTCCAAATTCATTTTCATAGAACAAGAAAGGAAGAGGAATTTGGACCTGAGAGGCCATATATTAATAATTGGCATACTTCATTCCTTTGGCCATCCAGTGCTATACTTGAACTTTCTACACACATTTGAATTCCTATATAGCAACAAAATAGATTTCCAACTAACAAAATCAGCTATCCACGTTGCAAGTAAGGGTGCCCTCTCCCTTTCCTCCAAATGAGGAGGTACATAGTCCCAAATCCCAAGTTACTGTGTTCAACACAGGCTAGAGTAATAACTCCTCAAAGTCAGCCACAGTTTCACTGAATATTCTGTTACCCAAAGACTATAGTGTAAGCTACCAACAGCATGTATATAAAATAAGAAAGGGAAGAAAACTGTATACAAGTAAACATGTCCATATAGCAAGAAGAGAAAAAAAATATACAAAACTAATATTTCTGTAATTATCTCAAGGTTGTAGATGATATCCATGGATTCCATCTTTAACTACCCATTCCTTTTCTCCCTTACTTTCTGCCAAAAGCTTGACTGTTCTGAGTTCTTTATCTGAATGACCCAAATCTTTATTCCTAAAGGTATGCATTCTCAATTGTTCTGCCTTTTCTTGCTTGCTATAGTTTTACATTGACTTTTACAATTGGGCATGAAAGTAATAAACTGTGCCCCTGAGAATCCTCAAGGTTGCAAATATAGTCTTTTTTGTCTCCAACTCAATTTCTAATTGGTAATATGGATTAATTGCTGCATCTTTTTATTCCTTTCTCTATATTGTTTCAGTGATATAGGAGTCCCAAATTGCCAATTAGAAGTATCATCTTCCAATTTGGTGGATTCATTTTTGTGTCCCTGATGGAAGCATTCCATGCTTGGAGCGTAGAAGAACTCTCTAACCTAGAAGTTATGGGTATGGGAAGAAAAATTGTGCAAGTGGTTATTACATGTTCACTGCTTACTTTCTGGAACCATGTATTTTATGAGGGAAATGGCTAGCATGCAATGGTCTCTCTGAGCAGCAAAAACTCAGGGCAAAGTGCATTTCTATTCCGTTGTTCACTAACATCCTCAAGACCCATCCTTTTAGAATGTGGTCTCCCAACTGGCATTGTAACAGTTTTCAATAAGGCATTCCTACTTCCTAAACCAGAATATCCTCTGTAAATAATAGTCTCTCCTTCATTGCATTCCTATGTACAGTCTAGAATTTGTAGGTCATTTCAATCCAAAATTGGTGAAAGCAGAATCCCCTATTTTATCTAAGTTTTAAAAGGTATGACTTAGTATTTTATCTTTAAGTGATAAAAATGGCTATTGGTTTGAGAGAAACATCTTCACATATGAAGAGTCTTCTAAGTTACACTTTTGAAAAAAAAAAGATTTAAAATAAGTATGAAATTTCACTAAATGACTTTTGGAATACAAATGGATATAATTGTAAAGATTTTTCTTATTTTATGTATTGATATCATGTGATATCAATACATCTCTCTATAGTGAACCATTTTTATTGTATTTGCTTTTGCTGCAGTAACAAACAGCCCCCAAATCTTTGTGGCTTACATACACAAACATGTTACATTAAGGCTGTAGATTGCAAGCTCAATCTGACTGCAGATCTGTTCCATTGTCTTCCTGTGTTCAGGATGAAGAAGCAACAGTAATCATAGTAGAGGGGAAAAGACAGACTGAAATAAATCATGCAATTTCTCTTAAAGCTTCTGCTTGAAAACGGCAAACCTGACAACCATTCCGATTCTATTGCCAAAGCAAGCCACGTGGTCAAGCCCAATGTCAATGAGGTGGAAAAACATACTTCTCCCAACAGTCTGGTGAAGGGAGAATGAATATTTGTGAAAAGTAATGCAAACTACCATAATTACACTCGAAGAATAGACACTTCTTGGTCATGGCAAATTACTCTTTTGACACACTGTTAAGTCTATTTCATAATATTAAATTATACATAATCTTAAGTAACATCTATAATTTTTCATGCTTTAAGAGTTTTGTAAGGGGTGGTAGAAAGGGAGGTGGGGGGGCAGGGGGTGACTGGGTGACGGGCACTGAGAGGGGCACTTGATGGGATGAGCACTGGGTGTTATGCTATATGTTGGCAAATTGAACTCCAATAAAAAATAAATAAAAAACAAATAAAAAAAGAGTTTTGCAGGATAGTTATGTTTGCTTAGTACAATGAACTGGGTAGTTTTACATATTTTTCTCTATATTCTATATATGGAGCTATCTATTCCTCTTAAGAGATTTTTACCAGCACTGTTTAGAACTGAAAGCATTTGGGGGAAGTAATTTATTTGAGAACATAAAACAAATTTTTTGTTGATTAAACTTTTAAGTAGTTTTATTTTTTCTAGAAATCATCCACTTTGTAATTTTCAAATTTGACACTGATAAATAATATATATATATATTTAACATATATACATGTTATATATGTTTTCTACATGTTCTAACTTTTTTTTTTAAGATTTTATTTATTTATTCACAAGAGACACACAGAGAGAGAGAGAGAGAGGCAGAGACACAGGCAGAGGGAGAAGCAGGCTCCATGCAGGGAGCCCAATGTGGGACTCGATCCCGGGACTCCAGGATCACGCCCTGAGCCAAAGGCAGACATTCAACCGCTAAGCCACCCAGGTGTCCCTGTTCTAACCTTTCTATCATTTCTAATTTTTTATTGGGATTTTCTGAATTTACTATATTGCAATTTATTCACTTTTCTTCAATTTTCTAATGCATTTACTATTTCTGCTTTTATTTTTGGTAGTCTTCCTCTTGCTTTTTTCATTTTCTGAATTGCTTAAGTAAAATGATTAGTCTTGTTCATAAAATAAAAATCTAGCTATGAACTTAAGTTTAACAATATTATATAATTCCATCAAAGCAAAAACTCAGGGAGAGGTGTATTTCTATTCCTTTGTTCACTAACATCCTCCAGTATCTAGCACTGTGCCTCTGCACAGAGGCGTTTCACAGGATAATATTCACAGAATCTGTTCTGTATCGTTTCTTTTTTGGAATTATAGTTATTTCTTAATTCCAACAATCTTAGATTTTAGTTTAAATTTTCATTAGTTTACCTAGTTTGGTGACTCTCAGACTTTAACACCCATCAAGGCTCACTTGGAGAACTCATTAAAACACTAATTTTTAAATTTCAAGACACAGGCTCTACTCTCAGAATTTCTAATTCAATAGGTTTGGGGCAGGGATCTAGAATTTGTATTTTTAAGAAGTTCCCAGGTAATGCTGAAGTCTCCCTGGGGTTCACACTCTAAGATTCATTGGCCTGGTTTATTTCATTTTATGAGCATGTTAATTACCAGCTTCTGCTTTGGAGAATTTATTGAGGTTATCTTGGTGACTAAGGAATAGCTTAGGTATGCTTCCCTAGCTATAGATATTCTACCATCTTAAGTATTTAAAAATTCTGTCATTTATTTTTTATGTAATTGAAAATAGACTAACAGTTAATAAGATGTATATCAAAACAGCAAACTGTTGAATTCTCTAAGTTACCATACGGCACAAGAGAGTATAATCTTTTTATGCATTTCTGGAAATACTTTTTAAAAAATAAAAGGCTTATCACAAACCTAGTTGGTTTAATCAAAATGTACCACAAATATCCAGTATTACGTCTGTTAGCTATCTCTATTTTCTGAAAAAAACAAAAACAAAAACACAAAGACAAAAAAAAAAAAACTGATTTTGCAAAACCTTACCTACATGCAAATCATTTACCTGAGCCACTACTTTGTAATTCAGGCATTAAATCACATTTTCCTTAGTCCACCCAACAGAGGTAGTTTTAGTCCTTTTAATGATGAAACTGGCATGTTGTGTCATAAGCTCTCTATGCATGTGCCATTTCTACAAAGTGACGGGCCTTGTACCTTTGGATTTTCTTCAACCAATGGTTCTAGTTAAGAACAGCTTCCAGAACAGCCCGGGTGGCTCAGCGGTTGAGCGCCGCCTTCAGCCCAGGGCGTGATCTGATCCTGGCACCCCGGGATCGGGATCGGGATCCAGTCCCACATTAGGCTTACGGGGTGGAGCCTGCCTCTCCCTCTGCCTGTGTCTCTGCCTCTGTTTCTCAAATAAATAAATAAAATCTTTAAAAGAAAAAAAAAAGAACAGCTTCCAAATTCAATAATCAGTTTTTCTGAAGCTTGCTCTGTTCTTTTTCTCAATTCTATTTTGTACTTCCAAGTCTCTCTTCCTCTGATTTTTAACTCATTTTCTTCTGTGTGGTGTATCTTTGTGTTATAGTATTGTAAAATTTTCCTATGCATTGCTTTCTACCACAAATTCTACCTAATTCGGACATTAATACTGATGCATCTTCTAGTATGACTTAAGTATGGTCACTGCTTCATTTGTAATTTTTCTGAATAATTTTTAGAGGCATCTCTTATAAGCACTAAAACCACTGGATTTTATTTCATTATACACCCACTCCAAGAGACTTTTTAATGAGATTTAAGCGTTCACAATTTTTAAACAATTTTTACATGTCATTTCATTATAGAAAAACCAGAAAGTACTAGTATTACAAAAAGAGAAATAAAATCAGTTAATATATTAAGATTTTTAAAATGGATTGACATACTAAGGACATTTTTTCTAATTATTATTTGTTTTATAGATTTTTAACACACAGACTTTAACATTGTTACATAGCAAGAATTATCAGTGTCTTTTCCTTTTTGATTTCTGAACATTTCTGTGATTAAAAAAGGCCTTTTCCTGGGGCACCTGGGAAGCTCAGTTGGTTAAGCTTCCAACTCCTGATTTTGGCTCAAGTCATGATCTCTGGAGTCTTGAGACTGACTCCCTGTTGTGCTCAGCAGTGGGGATGGGGCTGGGGGTGGAGTCTGCTTGAGATTCTTTCTCTCTGCCCCTCCCCCAGCTTGTGCACACCTGTACACTTTTTTTTAAAAAAGGTCTTTTCCTATCTAGAGATTAAATATTCATCCTTATTTCCTTCTGATTTTTGGTTTTTACTTTCTTTACATGTATTACTTTGTTCTATTTAGAATTTGGTGCATGTGTATTTTACTCATTTCAAATAAAAAATATAATTCTTTTATATACAATACTCTTTGGGCATACTGTATTTAGGGCATTGCAGTAAACATTCAATATTTATAATTAGTTTTGTCAAGTATTAGAATTATTTTATCTTTATCCCTTCACCTACCATTATTTATCAACATGATGCTGGTTATTGTAAGAGAAAAAAACTGTTATTGTAAGAGAAAAGAGGAATGAAGTATTTGAGACCTTATAGGTAAATCAGGGTTAGGGGATTGTGGTAAAAAGTGAATCTAAAATAATGACACACAACTCATTAAAGAAATCAACTTCTGGCATTTTCAGTATTTTTACACAGTAATAACCTGCATTGTTCAATGTTAAAAATCTTTGTTAATTTTTTTTTGCCTTGCTGTAAATATAAGAAGCATTTTCCCTTGGATCTCCACCAAATAATTAGTGTTTTTTTATGATTCAGTTATCTTATTTAGCTTAAGATAATTGAAGGAGAAAATGCCAGCATACTGTATTCTTCAAACCTTTCTACTGCATTGTTTTGTGTTTAAGATAACTTAATACTTGTGTAGAAATAACCATGGCAGAACATTGCTCTAATCTAAAGCTTTCACATGTCTCACTTTCTTTCTTTTGGTTTACTTTGCCTCAGAGTTCCCTATCTTCTCCCAATATGTCATTAGAAAGATATCTACATACACTTGCTCCTCTTTTTCTATCTATCATCTATCTATCTATCTATCTATCTATCTATCTATCTATCTATCTATCATCTATCTATCCTCCTTCCCTTTTCTCTTCCCAGGATCCCATGCTTTGATTGTGATTTTAAAAATTATCCTCAAGAAAAATTACTCATTTGCAAATACAGTATCCTAAATTCTTGTATTTGTGGAAAAAGTACAAGTCTGCAAATCCACATTTGTAGAATTTTGTACAATACGAATTATAGTTGGGAAGACATTATTGTACTCAACACGGTGTTTAATAATAGAAATCTGGGATCCCTGGGTGGCTTAGCAGTTTAGCGCCTGCCTTCTGCCCTGTGATCCTGGAGTCCTGGAATCGAGTCCCACATCGGGCTCCCTGCGTGGAGCCTGCTTCTCCCTCTGCGTGTGTCTCTGCCTCTCTCTGTGTGTATCTCATGAATAAATAAATAAAATCTTTAAAAAATAATAATAGAAATCTGCTTAATGGGACTGTATTTCATCTGGTATGGAAACATATTTAAGACAGTGGAGTTAATACAATGACTATATCTCTATAACTAAAACACCAAGGCTACTAAAGAGGTTAATTCTACTAATTCAGAGGTTAATTAGTAGAATGACTAATTCTTATTAGTCTTATCAATACATAACTGAAATATTAACAATAAAAGTTTGCCATGACAACTGAAAAAGATCTACTGGAAAATGGCTTTTTGGTAGTACTAAAAGTCATAGAAAAATACCTTTATATTTTTGCTTCTTCCAAAGTACTAACAGTTGGCATTGCTCAAAATTAGTAAACTTAAGATATTAAAATATTTTATCCATGACAAATGTCAAGGGCTCTAAATGTGCTATTACAATAAATGAATGACCTGCATCAGTACTTACCACTTTATTTTTTTAAAGATTTTATTCATTTATTCATGAGACACACAGAGAGAGAAAGAGAGGCAGAGACACAGGCAGAGGGAGAAGCAGGCTCCATGCAGGGAGCCCCACGTGGGACTCTATCCCGGGACTCCAGGATCACGCCCTGAGCCGAAGGCAGGCGCTAAACCACTGAGCCACCCAGGGATTCCCAGTACTTACCACTTTAAAATAGTTAATTTACTTTATCCATATATCAAATTATATCAATTATCATAGAAACATGTGCCATATGTTAGTCTTATACTTAATTGATTACAAATAAATGCTACTATTTTAACAACATAATAATAAATGTAGCTCACCATCAGGGAGATTAGTCATTAAAATGGGTACAGCAAAACAATCAATGCAAACTTATTACCAAGGAATAACTTAAAAGAAATGATAGGCAGTTTGAATGAGATTTAAAACACAAGCCAAAACATTAAAAAGTTGAAGAATTGCAACTCAAACACCACACAAAGGTAGTATTAATGCCAGAGAGATTTAATTGCCAATGACTGACAGAAGTATTCTATATTGCCAGTGTACAAGGAATTTAAAAAAGGTCCTAGTACAGAGTAAAAATGTTACAGTAATGTTAGTCTCAAATGGAAAGTATTAACAAGGCTATCGATTGTAGCAAAAATAACATTGATAAAAAGGTATATAAAAAAGGTATGATACTGCAAGAGCTGAATCAACTTATTTCAAAATTTCTCCTTGGAGAAATGCTTCTTTCCACCGATGTTCATTACACATCCATTTAGGTATTATGTTTTTAGAAAGTAGGAGGAAAGATAAAAACAAAACAAAAAACAACCCAAAACAAACAAAAAACAACCAGAAAATGGAACCTGAAATAATCAACAGAAAATATTTTTGAAAGCAAATCTGATGCTGGAGTCTTAATTTGATTATTACATCAAACTCCAGCAATCCTTGATTGAAAGTAAATTACATCATCTCGCATGATGCTTAATGGCAAAATTAGCTGAGAAAAATGGTGACATTAATAGCCATAATAAAAAAATATCATAAATTACTAATTACATTTAGTCAACAAACAGGGTTATTAAATAATACTTCCCAAATACAACAGGTAGCATTTCTAATGAATAGCTGGGTTTTACATAACACCTCTCTTTATCCTGAGTGAATTTGTAACAAGGTTCATTTATTTATTTTTAAAGATTTTATTTTTTAAATATTTTATTTATTCGTTCATGAGAGAGAGAGAGGCAGAGACTCAGGCAGAGGGATAAGCAGGCTCCAAGCCATCGAGCCCGACATGGGACTCAATCCCGGGACTCCAGGATCACGCCCTGGGCCGAAGGCGATGCTAAACAGCTGAGCCACCAGGGCTGCTCTCAAGGTTCATTTAAAATAAGGCACAGAACATGTCTGTCTTTCCCTGGTTTAAACGGTTAATCAGTAATGACTCAGATACAAAGTACCAGGACTCTTAGGGAAATACCATAGTTTTAGGACAGGTGTTCTCAACCTTTTTTTTTTTTTTTCTTTTTCCTTTTTCTGTTGGCAGCTCATTCATATTATAAGGGAAAAGAAAAGGACTGGAGTCCAGTGAACAAAATACTAATGATTTTTAAAAACTGAGGTAGAAAATAGCCAAATGATAACAGCTGGGAATTACAAAAGTACAAAACATTTCATAAACATAAAATATCACATAATCCTAAAAAAAGGTAGTTAGTGGAAGAAGAGCAATAATTAAGAATAGTTAACATGTCTCAATATAACACTGAGGACACACTAGCAGGAAAGCAACCTTCTTGAATATTATGGAAATTCCAACTGCCTGCATGTGTGCATATAGAGTAAGAATCTGTAAAGTTGCCAACAGTTGGTGGCATTGCACAACAGAGTGGAGTCCTGAATTAGAATCCTCAGTTATTTGTGGTAATGCAATAATCTTAGTCTATGAATACCAAATTTAGTAATAAGCCTTAATAACTCATTCAGCAGGTTACTACTAAGAAGCACTTAGTTGCCAGTAAAAATCCATCTATGAAATTGGCTTCATTCATATATAAGTATAAAAAATGAGTCTTGCATTTTTCCATGAAGGGAGCTCTCAAAGCCCATGAATTTGCTTTATTACAAGACTGATTTAGGGAACCCAGTGTCTGACATAGAGCTCAAAATAGACAATGTAGTGAGTGTATGGACCTAAAATATACAGAAAGAAAATAAGCATGTGTGATTAATATCTGATTTCATAAAAACATATAAAGTACAATTTCATTGATCTGATGTAAGTTTTGATACATTTTAGTATGAATTGATTTCTCAAAGCATATAACGAATTCATTCCTTTAATCACTTCAGTGATATTAAAATTGTTTTTGATTCATAAAAACCTTACAAAATTACTGCAAAACATTTCAATGTTTTTTGTTGATCTTTAGATGTGTGAATTTACAAATCAAAGATGTATCAGCTTTTTTTTAGTAAAGGCAATCACACCACAGCAAACATTCTAAACTTTTATCTGAATTTAGAAATAATTTCAGCTATGAACATAACAAATCTAACAATTTGTATTTCACTTAGGAGCAAGTGTGGTGCACTATACTATGTCAGCATCTAATGCAGTGGCAGAGTTAGGATATGACAAGAATTAAATGGAAAAGGCCTGAAGAAAGGTTAGGTAAGCCATTTTTACCAATGAAAGCATTGTGTCCCTTTGTGAATGGCACGGTGTGGTGAAATGGGGTGGATAACGGATCTTGGGGAGATGCAAAAGGACTTCGAAAAAGCCTGGCATCTTCCAGAGAATAAAATTAGAATGTTTGTTGAAACCACTTTGTCCTTAATTTCAGTAATTTCTCATTACTTACTTTTAGCAGCTAATGAGAAGGATGGAAATTACTGCAGAATGACTGAAATTTTAGTATACCTGGTATTACAGCACCCTCTATCACATGATCATATATATACAGAACATTTACATGTAGTAGTCACTTTAATGTGGGCAATATTCACTTACGTACAGCTTTCCCGGTTCTAGGGCTTAATACTTTCCAGCAAAGGGGCCAAAGGCCTATACATTTTTCCAGTTCTAGTTTCATCACTCTCTCTCCTGTAATAGCGAAGAGCATTAATGACAAAGCAATCCTGAGCTCTAAATTCTTCCAGGTGTGCGTCTAGTGCCAACAGCTTAAATGTCAGGGGAGAATTTTTTCAAAGCTATTATTATCCAGCTCTACCCCCCGGGTCCTTCCCAGTAGAAACTCCGGGTTTTAAGGCCAATGTGTTTTAAGAAGCCTTTCGGGGACTTGTGAGGCAAGCTCAACTTTAAGAATCACTGCTATAGAAGAAATGAACAGACGCTAATGTACAAATTCTGAAGGAAACGTATCTCGCTTTCACTATACACACCGATATTCAGTTAAAACGTCATTCCAATAAAACACAATCTCATGCTTGCTACCTAACGGTGTCGTCAGGCCTACAAGCTTCCAGGGAAACCTAGGTTGTCACTAAGAATTCAGTATCAGGGAAGAATTCACCTCGATTTTGCAGACTTCGGGGAAATTACGTTTCCTCTGGCTATCTAAAAGAAATGTGCCGTGCCCACAAACCCAAATTCAGCCTGAGCATTTCTGAGGCTTTGTCTGGGAAATGTCCTTAGCCTCTTTGTTTTTTTAAATGTTTCAGGCTTTTATTTAAAATCTAGTTAACATACAGTGTAACAGTTTCAGCAGAATTTAGTAATTCTGGCCTTTTTTTAAAGCAAAATTCCCACTAAGTCCTACGCTTCCCGATGGGCTCCCAACACGCCCAGCGCCCGCCCAGCGCCCAGCGCCCGCCACGGCCTTAAAGCGTGACAAGAAACAAAAGCTTTTCTATCAGAGGACAAGCTAAGCCGCCAAGTCTGTGCGACCGTCCGAGCAAGGGGAAGTGCTCCGCTCCTGACAGACGGGGACACTCACGGGGCGGGACTGGAGCAGCTCGGGAACAAGGCAGTGGAAACATAAACACAGGGACACGTTTTTTCTGGGCTTAACTCTAGAGAAAGAAATCCATTTCCTCTCCATTTTGGGATTGGGAACACACAGCGACTCCCCCACACAGACCCCTCTTCAACGTCCCGGGAAGTGTGCGGGGGACCCGGCGGGGCGGGGCGGGGGCGCGGGGGCCTCCCTTCCCGGGGGGGGGGAGGGGGGGCGAGAAAAAACCGCAAGGGCCGAGGTTTCTCTGGAAGGTTCCGAGAGAAAAGTGCGCGCGCCCCTTCTCGGGCGGTGGGAGACGCGGCACCAGATGGCGCTGCCGCACCGAGAGCCGCAGCCTGGGCGACCACGGGGGCGGAAAGAGGCGTCACCGGATCCTTCTCTTCGTGTCCCTCGCCGGAAATGCGCGCTGGCGCCAGCCGCTGGTCCCGGATATTAAGCCTTCTGGAGAGTTCCCGCGCGGGGGCGGGGCTAGGACCGGAACCGAACGGCGCCCGTCGGGCCTCGGGGCGGAAGCCCCAGGCGGTACCAGCAGGGCCGGCCCTGCGTGCGCGCGCCTCTTCACGGCGGGAGCGCGGGGCTGGGGGGCGGTGGAGAGCGTGGGGGGCGGGGCCTCGCCAGGCGCCTGCGCACTTTGGGGACGTAGTCGCCGTCGGCGTGTGCGTCTTTCTCCATCTTTGTACGTTTGCTGGCCTTGCGAGGCGGAAGTGGTGACGTAGTCGTTTTTTTGTTTTGTGTGGTTTCCCCCCCCCCCCCCCCTCTCCCGCCCACAGGGTTTGGGTTTCTAGCTGTGAGTCAGGCTTCTGGAAGTCATTGTGGAAAGTTAAGGGTACATGAGGTAAAAACTCGAGCTGTATTTTCCTCTTGACTCTAAAGCGATCCAAATGTTTGGTGGGCGCGGTCCCAGTGCTGGTACGGACCCAGCTTTTCCCTCTAAATCTCTGGACCGGCCTGATTCCACCCACTCTGCTTCTTTGAGCGTCAATCATTAGGCGGTAGGGATGTCACAAGGGAGCGCAGGCAAATTGTTCTGCGGAACCCGACACAGTTATTTAAGGAAGCGTGCTTTCGCTTTTTTAATAGTGCTTTTCAAGAATTGAAGGAGTTCAGTCGACTTAATTTTTCTGTTTTTGTCCGTGTAAACATTTTATATTGTGCTTTTTGGTGGTATAGTCCTGGTCCTCATCACACTTTGCGAGCTTCAGGAAGGCTGCGGGCACACAGCATGCCAAAGGAGGAGTCTGCCCCTTCTCCATTTTTGCCAAGTAGAGGCAAACCACTTGGATGGATGGATGGGCCGTAGTGACTAGTGAGGAGTGCTCTGTTTTGTTTTTAGCTGCAGCAGCAGGGAAACAACGAATGTCGCAGAAGCAAATCTGTATCCGTCCTGTTTTAATTTTAGATTGTAACTCCAGAAGTGTCAGCTGCAAGGTGCTTGGTTCTCCCAAGGAATTTGTTCAGCTCTGGTAAACACTTATCCCTGTGTTTCAGAGCTCCTCCTGTCCTGTGGCCTACCATAAGAATTGAGTACTTGAGAGATGCAGAGCGGAAGTAATAGAGACTTAAGTGGATAGACTAAGAGAAGCAGGTGGACTGGGGGATGCAAGGAAGTTAGATCGCCTCTAACGGCTGAATGAGGACGTTTTAGTTTCTTGATTAAACCTTTTGGGTGGTCTTGGTAGTAGGTGTAAAGAAAGCTGCCGTGGCTTGAGTGTGGGCAATATTGCAGTATCATTAGACTGACTAGAACGAGGACAAGTAGGAGGCAAGACATTCAGGAAAATGTAAAAAGGGCGGGGGGGGGGGGGAACCATAGTGATAGGTATTAGAAAACGTGAAGGGGCAAGAGTCAAAGGTGTGATAGATGTGGGAAGAGGCTGATTCGGAAGACAGAACAGTGTTAGATCTCAACCTGAGTGGTAGAATGAGGAATAAGTTCTTTATTAGAGGTTTCCGTTTTGGAAATAACTGCATATGATTGAAAGACTCCTTCATTTTGCCACCATTATATACTAGTAACTTACACTAACATAGTTCTCCATAGTTTAAAAAATGTATCCGTTTATTTTATTTATATTCACAACTAGAGGCATTTAAATCACTTGTCTGAATATACCTCAACTCTTGTCCCTCACTGTGCTTGCCTGGCAAACCTGGCTCATGGAGAAATCACGCACTTAAGTTTTCTGTGCTTGCGCCCAAGAGCTTGACGATTGGATGAGCTAATAATGATCTCACACCTAAATGGGCTCTCCATATTGTCCAGTCATCCAGCTCCTTTTCTCTAGTGACTTGACTGTTTTCTGGAAACCAAATATTTCATTATTCTTCCTTTCTCAAATTACCAACTGTCTCTTCAACCAATTACTCTGCTTCATACTTTATTAAAAAATGAAATTGTGAGTCTAAGCCAAGAATTCTTTTTTTAGCATCTACTCTGCCCACACCTGTACTTTTTAAATATCTTCCATCTACTTTTAAAGGATCCTAGGTCTTTCTATCGAATGCAAACATGATACTGTTAGTTTTTAGTTTTAGCCATTTGAGTGGGTATAGGTGTTAATTTTATTTTTGTGAAGTGTATTTAAAACTTTTGCCCGTTTTTAAAATGGAGCTTTTCTTATAATTGAGTTGTAGGAATTGTTTATATATCATGTATATTATTTATTTTGTTATTTTGTGGTGAAAGCACTTCACGTAAGATCTGTTGTCTTAGCAAATGTTTAAGCATGTAATATATTACATATTGGCACTGTGCTGTACAATAAATCTCTAGAACTTACTCATCTTGTATAACCAACTTTGCACCCTATAATACCTCTGTTTTCCTTTCCCTTTGAACACCTTTTATGTCAAAGTGTGTGTTGTGAATATTTTGCTACCAGTTTGTGGCCTGCCTTTTCATTTTCTTAATAATATGTTTGGAAGACCAGTTTTTGTAAGTTGTATATTTCTAGGAATTTGTACATATTATCTAAATATTAAAGTTCATTAGCATAAAGTTGCAAATAAAATCCTATTATCTTTTAAGTATTCACAATTTATTACATTTAAGCCTGTTATCCATTGCCGGTTAATTCCTCTGTATGGTATAACAGTAGGAGTTGATATTCATATTTTTCAAAATGAGAATCCAGTTATTCCAGCAGCATTTGTTGAAAGGATTATCCTTTTCCCCATTGAATCACTTTGACACCTTTGTCTGATTTTTTTTAATACCTCTTCAGTTCTATTGGTAAATATATGTCTGTCCTTATGCCAACTTATCCAACGACCTTTTTTCTCAGAATTGTTTCGGTCATTCTAATTCTTTTGTATTGTAATATATATCTTAGAATTGGCATTTCAGTTTCTGAAAAAGCCTGCTGTGATTTTGATTGGGATTGTTGAATCTGCTGATCACTTTGGGGAGAATTGACATCTTAACAGTATTGAATTTTCCAGTCTATAATTATGGCATATCTTTCCATTTGTCTTGGTCTTTTAATTTCTCTATGTAATTTTCAGCATACAAGTCTTGCACATACATCGTTAAGTTTTTTCCTAAGTATTTCATGCTTTTTATTTTTTTTAAATGTATTGTTTAAATTTTAATTTCCAGTTTTGAGTCATTGTATTTTTCAGTTCTAGAATTTTCATTTGATTCTTACAGATTCTACTTCTCTAGTGAAATCCTGAGTGTGTGCCTAATAACTCCAATATTTAGATCACCTGTGGATCTTATTTCTATTGTCTTTTTCTTATTCCGGTTTCTTGGTGTGCCCAGAAATTCTTAATGGAATGCTGTCTTTGTTTATGAAAAAAATTAGACTCTGAGCAATCTTTTTTACTTCCATAAACGATTTTACTTTTACTTGTGTCAAAAAGGTAGGCCAGGGGTATTCAGGCTGTATGGTATTCAGTCTGTTAGGTCTGGTCTACTTCAGGTCCCTTCTTATTACAACGATGGCCCTTTTCTGTGTCTCAACAAAAAGCCTGAAGTATTTTCAAAGGCCGTTCCTCATTAGTTGTCCTTGAACACTAGTTTTTATTTTCTGAGAACCATGGGATTCCCGAAAGCTATTCTTGGTTTCTCTCCTTCTTAGCTAATCTGCCATGTTCTGAGTGACTTTCCCAGCCTCAGGAACAGCTTTCAAATTGGCAAATAAGTCAAAGGGAAAAACAGTTGAATATGGGCAGACTTCTCCCCACCTCTCCAGGAACTTGTCCTCTCAAAATTATCAAAAAGATCCTTTTTGTATTTTTATTCAACTTTTCTAGTTCTTCAATTAAGAGGATGATCTGATTAAAAAAAAAGAGAGAGAAAAGAAAAGTCCATCATTGGCAGAAATGGAAGGTCCTCTTAACGTCTCAATGATGCCAATAAAGAGTATTCCTTTTCCGTGTCAGTGTTACCATTTCTTATTCCCAAACATCAGAAACAATCCAGGAGACACACCAATGGCTTTCTGTCTTGCTTCTGGAGGTGGTGTCTCTAGGGCCTCACAGAAGTGATACCACCTTGCCACAGAAGGGCTCTTAGGAAATACCCTTAAGTTTTCTTTAGACTTTGCCTCCCTGTGTCTTCTGACCTCTGCTCCATCTGCTGAGGGTCCCAAGGTAGTTCTCTTTTCACTCAAACCAAGCACTACTATCACTGTAGCTATAAATTTAGTCTGTCATCTTTGGTATTCTTAAAATACAAACATGTGTTCCAATCAGCCAGGAAGAAATGCATCCCTTTATTTTTATAGATATCAATGAAGAGATATATACTCCCCAGACAGAAAGTGGATTTGATTTCTTATGTAATTTCAAGCACTGATTATATAAAACATTGCCCACCAGCTCATGGGTGTGCTATATAGAAAGGTTAGAATAGGCAGGACTTAATCCCAGATTCCCCACTTCTTGATGGAGGATTACGTTATTTAAATTTACTAAGCCTTAGTTGCCTGATTTGAAAAACAAGATGTCTACTTTTCAGGGTGATTGGTGGGTTTAAAGAAAGATACTATTTGTAAAGTAGCTGATACCTGATAGATCCTATCATTATGTATAAAATTATTTATATAGGTTTCAGGGATTTGTGCACATGGCAGCACTGTTTCAGAACCCACAATATTTTGAGATTTCTGCTCATCACATGGTTTGCTTTATTCAGTAAACATTAATTGATCCTCTGTTAAATACTGAGCACTGCACTAATACACTAGGATCCAAAAACCATGAAACAACTTGCCTCACAGGTCTGTAAATACGGCTTGTCCATTTTATTAAAAGCCACAGTCAGAACTGTTCCGAAACAGTTTCATCACCCATAGTGTTCAAGGGTAAGGCGTTGTGATTTTGTTTTCTTGCTGCTATTTAATGAATCCTGAAATAGTTTTTGTTACCTAAAATAAAATTAGATAGAGTTTAATTAACTTAGAATAAAATTTAATATAAAGCAGCTCTAATACAAATAATTTCTAAGGGAATTTTATTGCTAACAAACCAAAGTAACAGTATCATGAGGCAGTTTCGCTTAGGAAGCTAGATGACACAATGGAACATGAGCTCGGCTTTGGTGTATTAATAATTGGCCTGACTCATCCAGGTACTGGAGGATAGGCTGTTATCAAACATCATGGGAAGTTCTCTTAAGTTCTCTTAAGTGTGCTGGAAGAGAGCTTCTTTAAGAGGAAAACCAGTTTATTTTATAGTTGAATGTTTGTAAAAGGAACTGTCTGCCAGCTTTTCCATTTTATCCATGTTCTAAAGATTGTTCTAGCTCTGACACCGTTGTAAGCCCCTTGAATACAAACACCTAATTCTCAGGTTTTATTATGTCAACTCTCATTTCTAAGGCCTACCTACTGAATTTCTACTTTATTGAGGGAGTATAATAGTTATGCAGTAAATATGAACGTTGTAATTTTATAATATCCTCAGATCCAGTAAGAGATTCTCCTGTAATAAGAAAGCACCATTCAAAATCAAATGTTCTGTTTTTTGGGGTTGATTTCCTTTATTATATAGTGGTTTGTTTTTATTTTCCTAATCCATTGAATAAACAAATACAGCTTGGAACAGACAAAATAAAAAAAAAATTCTTGCAGTATTGACTATAAAATTATCCAAATTGTTTCACTGGTTAAATTTCCTAATTTCTTTGATTTAAAAATACATATGCAAAGAAGTAATGGCAATACAATTTAGTAACCTTAGTCACCATTTCAGTATTGCTTCACCATCTTTTTTGTATATATATATATTTTTTGGAGTTCGATTTGCCAACATATAGCATAACACCCAGTGCTCATCTCACCAAGTGCCCCACTCAGTGCCTGTCACCCAGTCACCCCATCTCCCTACCCACCTCCCCTTCCACTACCTCTTGTTCATTTTCCAGAGTTAGGAGTCTCTCATATTCTGTCACCTTCTCTGATATTCCCACTCATTTTCTCTCCTTTCCCCTATAATCCCTTTCACTATTTTTTATATTCCCTGAATGAATGAGACCATATAATGTTGGTCCTTCACCATTTTTTTTTTTCCACATTTGAGTTCATAGTTCTCTCACTGTCTTACCGGGGTTTCACATTTAATTATATCCATTCTATAACTGGATAAACTAGAATTATTTGTAATTCTTTTTGGAACAGTCGTACAGTCATATATTGAATTCATTTATGGGCAAACACAAAAAATTAAATGTCAAGTCTAGAGTGGCTTTCTCATAACCCTTCTCTATTAATGTCTTAAAAAATCACCAAATACTCTTATTTCAGATCATGATGAGGTCAAGCTGGAGTGTTAAATCTGACCTCTATGTGTTCTATAAGGGATTGCTCAGTCCTGTTACAATCCAGTAGTTTAAGTATAGATTTTCTGGCAGTCATTTGCCTATATTTATAATGTGCTTAGATGGAACAGTAAAACAAATGTGCCTTTTACTATTTGAATGGGGTTATTGTAGAGATAGAAGAAGAAGCCATAAACAAGGGTGCAACATTTCCTTTATCCCCAAAACACAAATAGTTATATTGAGGCCTGGAACATATTTACTTCAGTATTTTTTAATAAGAGAAAGAATATAAGTTTTCTATGTTCAAAATAAATTTGACCTTAGTACATAACAACTGATATATTCTAAGAAGTACCTCTCTCTGCCCTGCTTCCCTTTGGAGCAGCCCTTTGTCATATCCCTTTAATTCATATAATTGAATTATTTTAAAAATTAAAACAAACTGACATTTTCTCTTACCTGCTTCTTGAAGTTTTGTTTTCAAATTGCTAAAAATCAATTATATCCTTAATTGATTGCCTGTGGTTTTCTGTGGTAAAACTTAAAATACAAAACGTATTTTACCTAAGTGTATTAATTTAAAATTTTATAGTTCAAAAATAATTCCGTGTAACTCTTCCTTAACTGCTTTTAAAATATAATCATTGTTATGATTAAATATTTAATTATCTATGCCACACTGCTTTTAAATCATTGATATAAATGTTCACATGATAACTTGGTGCTAAAATTTCCAATTAGTGCCTTTTTTTTACTTTGGTTATTTTTGGCCATTCATATTCAGACTTACATGATAATTAAAACCCACTTTTGTTTTTGTATTTTGCCTGGAATTTGGAAAAGTTTACTAAATTAGAAAAGAATGATGTCTTCTTTCATCAAGAAAACAATGCATTTTAATTTTCCCTATCCATTTTTGGGGTTAGTGTTTCATTTGTAAGGAATACTTTGGCTGGTAGATTATTATAATTTATAGATTAATGAAAGAAAATTAAGTTTTTATAAAATAATGTTAGACACAATCCCTACCTTCATGGTGTTTATAGTAGCCACTTAGTGATTAGATTAAGAAAGTAAATATACCCAACGGCATTGAGATGTTCTATAGCCAACATATATGAGTTATATTCCAACTCATATATGAAAAAATTAAAATATAATCATGTTGCAACATTCAATAAATTCTTAAGCATAGGTAGTTAGCACAATCCCTACCTTCATGGTGTTTATAGTAGCCACTTAGTGATTAGATTAAGAAAGTAAATATACCCAACGGCATTGAGATGTTCTATAGCCAACATATATGAGTTATATTCCAACTCATATATGAAAAAATTAAAATATAATCATGTTGCAACCTTCAATAAATTCTTAAGCATAGGTAGTTAGCATCAATTGCTGCTAATATAAAAAGAAAGACAATCAGATATTATATAATTCTTGATGGAAGCACTCAGCACTACCAAGAGTCATGCCAAAGGAATGGAGCCCAAATTGTATTCACCTACTGATTTTCAGAAAAACAGAAGACAGGAACAAATTGAAATATACTATTGAACATGCAGTTTGCAAATTTTGGACTGTAGAAAACTACAGAATATAGAAAAAACTTGGGTTTTTCAACATAAATTTTAACAGAAATATAGATTAAGAGAGTTATAGGATATCAAAAAATTTATAAAGGGCTGGACTAAATTTTAGCATCAAGGGATACACCTTTGACTGATAAAGCTATGAAAAATGCAAGGAAATGATTACTGTAAAAGTCCATAACAGTTCCTTTTGGGAGGAAGAAGGAGATTGCAGTTGGTATGGAGTATATTGGATTGGGAGATTTTGTTGGGGAGTGGGGCACAGTTCTGGCTAAGTTTTACTGTTTGACTCTATAGTGGTTAAAAGGTTCTTACAGTTAAGTAATTCATTAAGCCATATATCTGTTTGGGTGCTTTTCTATACCTCTAGTAGACAATAAAAACATTGTTTTGAAAAGGTATTTCCAAAAAAGGGAGGGAACAGAGGCAAGGGAGATTTGAACTTACATGAGAAATGTTGAGATGCTGAGGCATGTTTAAACTCCTCGATATTTATATAATATCCCTGTATTGTTTAACTTTCTCAGTTGTAAAATACAACAACAAGAAATCCACAGGGTTCCCATTACCTACTGAAAAAAATCAAACTCTTTAATATGGAGCTTCTTATCTGGGGACCCCATTTCACTTACATATATCATGTGTTGCCATTATCTGCTAGGCTCTATCAGATGGAGTCAGATAAATATCCTCATTATTCTTTGAACATGCGGTATTCCTTTTATGCTTTCATGTCTTTGGGATTCTATTCCCCTGAAATAGTACTATTTTTCCTTCAAAACTCAGTTTAAAGGTTACTTTCTCTATGAACTCTTCTTTTCCCCAGGCAGAATTATTTCTGTTTTGTCTGTGTTCCCATATCATTGTGTACGTACTTTGGTTTAAATTCTGGCAATATTATCAGTCTACATGACTCTCCCTAGACTAGAGCTCTTCAATAAATATATTTTCTTGGGCAATACTTGGGGAATACTTGGCATATGAATAAATGAATGAATGAATGGAGACAGGACTTGAGTGGCTTCAAAGATACTTTGCCTAAGGAAGCCACTGGGTGCAGGGGAAAGATGTAGATATTGCAGTCAACTATGTACAAGTGACAAAACCACAAGACTCCTAAAGCTTGTCCCACATGTCACTATGTTAAGTTGAACTCTATGTACTAATGCGTCTTCTGTGTTCTCATATCTTATGTTTTATTCTGTTTGAGTTCTTCAATAAGCATGGCATTTTTTTCTTAGTCTGTATGTGTTGGGTCTCTACTGACTGTTTTGTAGTACTTGATCCATCAGTAAGGGAGTAGTCATAGCTCTTATAGAGATTATAATACAATTCAAACTCCGGCTTCCTGAAGTCCTAACAATGTTTCTTGATAAAATATTGGTCAAGAAACAAAATGGGAAGTAATAAATAAAATCCTATTAGTAGGTCCTATTAATATCACTATTTTAAGCTAATGAGATGGCAGAGACATTGAGAATTTAAGTAGCTTGCTCAGGTCACACAACTATAAGCAAAGAAAGCATTACCTGAATTTAGGCAGCAGCCTGCTTTTGCTACACTCAGTACAATCACTAAATAAATAGTAGTTATCATTATTGTGATAGAGAAGAGGAATGTTATATCTAACAGTAGGAATACAAAAAACTGGAAGGCCTTTCTCAGATGGATCTGGAATCAAGTATGTCTTTTTTAGTCTACTTTAGCAGGATAAGTAAATTAGTCCCAGTTATAGGAAAAACAGATTAGAGACATTGTCAAAAATGAATTCAATACAAACTACTTGAGCTCAGCACAGGAAAATTTTCAGTTTCTTTTTTGTGTTTTTAATGTTCCCTGAAGGTTAATTACACAAGCTTCTCTTTTAAGATACCGAACACATCTACTACTTGAAAAATAAATGGCAGAGGTGACTGAGTCTATGCATAGCTTTGACCTTTGGCTCACTTCATTTATATTTGGGATCAGAAACTGATATTACATTATTTATGCCTGTTGTTGCAACTGGATATTAAGTCAGCATTTTAAATGTTTTAAAATACTGATGTTTCTTTATAAATGTGCTTTCCTCTAAAAAATTAAATGTAATGGTCTTCAATTTCCAAATCAGTTAATTAGTAAGATTCTTCTTTGCAAATGAGGAAATTAAAGAATGGCATTCTGCACTTTTAAATAATATATAAAAATGAGGATAATTGTATATTATATTTTAGAAATGTCCTAGAATTTTTTAAAGAAAAGGATTATTTACTGTATGTATTTCCATTTTTTATTTATTTTATCCTGAAAAGAGCAAAATGAGTCAAATAATTTGTTCTTTATATGTCAGCACACCATTTCAATTTTTGGCATATTTTGTGTAATTGTAAGTATTTTAGGAATTTTTTTCTTAATTTCTCTTTAGATGACATTTTGGCACACATTAGGAAGAAAATTTCCTTATTAGTTTCTTGCAATTCTATGTCATGACTCAGTTGTATATAGGAGAAGATATTCAATGATTATTGTATCAGTGAAGTCTAATACTATGGGGCTAAGATTTATACATGGCAACCTTTGAAAATGACTAGAAGGTTAGCATTTTAAAATTTCTTTCTCTAAGAGAAAAACAAATGAAGAGACATTGTTTGAATAATGTATGAGCTACAAAAAGCAAGTAATGGATAAAGATCTAGGTAAAAAAACATTTGGAAAATGAGAAATTATTTCTATAAGAGGTATCAAGTCTGAAGAAAAATTGTATTTGGGTATTTCATAGTTACAAAAAACATTAAACTGTTGAAGTAAACTAGTTGTACTGTAGAGACTAAAATATAAAAGAAAAATCTCAATTTAAGAAAAATATTCCAATGGTTTTGCTCCAAATAAGAACAAAACCATATTAAATATTTCTCTGGCTCTGTCATTTTTTTTCCAAAGAATAAAATAGTTCTCTTTCTTGTGGCCACTGGGGCTTCCCATTTGTAATCATTCTAATAAAATACTTCAAATGGTTTTCATTATTTAAAATTCTCATCATTTAATCTTCAAAAAACCCAGAGCAGAGAAAATATTTTGTTTTTATAGTTTCATATTTTTTTATCCATTCATTTACTTGTCATGTACTAACATAGTAATAGCTATCATTAATTCATCACTTACTGTGTACCAGAGTGTTTCAAGTGTTTTACATATATAAACTCCCTACAGTCCAACATTATTGTTTCTAGTTTTATAGGGAAGCAACTAAGGTATAGAGAGGTGAAGTAATTTGTTCATGGTCACACGCTAATGAATGGCAGAGCCTAGCTTTGAACCCTGTGCTGTAGCTCTCCAGAGCTGGCCTTTTTTTTTTTATTTTTTTATTTTTTTTTTTTTTTTATTTTTTATTGGTGTTCAATTTACTAACATACAGAATAACCCCCAGTGCCCGTCACCCATTCACTCCCACCCCCCGCCCTTCTCCCCTTCCACCACCCCTAGTTCGTTTCCCAGAGTTAGCAGTCTTTACGTTCTGTCTCCCTTTCTGATATTTCCCACACATTTCTTCTCCCTTCCCTTATATTCCCTTTCACTATTATTTATATTCCCCAAATGAATGAGAACATATAATGTTTGTCCTTCACCGACTGACTTACTTCACTCAGCATAATACCCTCCAGTTCCATCCACGTTGAAGCAAATGGTGGGTATTTGTCATTTCTAATAGCTGAGTAATATTCCATTGTACAGAGCTGGCCTTTTTAAACACTCTTCTGCTCTTTTGATATGGGAGCTATAGAATTCAATTAAAACTTGTGGTGTTATGGGAGAGAGAGAATAAAACGTGGAAACAACTACTTGTTTGTCCAAACAAACATTTACTGAGTGTTCATTCTGTTTCAGACACTGCGCTAGGTACTTAGTGGTAAACTAGACATATCTCATCTTTAGTCTCATAGAACTTACAGTTTAACTTTGAAGCTGCCCATTAAACAAGCAATAATACTGTGAAACAAATGTTTGATAGAGGAAGCACAGAAATCCATAGAAACCTCTCCCAGGAGTGAAGCAAGGTTTCTCAGAGGCACTGGTGATTAAGCTGAGATCTAACAAATCAATCGACTTGTCTGCCTTAGTGTTGAGTCTGTCTAATATAAATCCTAGGCTCTTTCCCCTAAAAACGTAAATAAAATTAGGAACAAGAGGCTATAATATCAGATATAATATGATTTTAAAAGTATAGGAGTGTAGATAGGTCTACTAGTAAATTTGAAAGACTTTGTAATTGATAATATTATATTGAAATATATATTGTCAATGGGATAAATAAACAATTTCTCAAAAAAGCAAATACCTACCTGCAAGGGTCTGTGAGTTCTTTAAAATTTTTTAAAAATGGGTAATTCTTATGCAATACAAATTTTCTGAACCTCATTTATAAAGATGCATAGCTTCCAATTTATTTTATGAAACAACATCTTGATTAAAAACTTGATAGAGGACAAAAATGAATATGAATGCAAAAATGCTAAAGAAAACAGTAGCTAACCAAACTGAATAAGATTAAAAGGAATTACTTATCACAACCAAGTACAGTTGATATCATGAATGTAAGGATGATTTAATAATTATAAATATCTTAGTATAGTTCATTGATATGTCCAGTTATCTAAAGGGGATTTGATAAATTCCAAGATTCATTATGATAAATAATCTTTAAAGACTTTATTTTTTTTCTTTCTTTAAAGACTTTAAAGGTACTTTGATGATATAATACAGGAATGTATGTTTGGCTTAATATAAGATTAATATGCTTTATAAATTAATAGATTAAAGAAGAAAAATTTGATTACCTTAATAGATGGAAGAAATGCATTCAGTACAATTCAACATCTTCTCACATATAAAAAAATTTTGATCAAAAGAAAGGAACTGCCTGATTAACACAAAAACAAAAGCCATACAGTCAATATTACACTTAAATGGAGACATGTTGGAAGCATTCTCCTTAAAATCAGAAATAAGATCAGAATATCTTCTTTTACCATCATCAACACTGATTAGAGGTATATAAGGAAAATAAAAGAAAGAAAAATACAAGGAATGAAAGGGAAACAAAAGCATCATTAGTCCCAGATATAAGAGTATGAAGACAACATCCCAAATATATAAAATTAATGAGACCTTACATATATTTTTGAACACAATTTAAGAAAAATCAATTGAATTTTTGTGTCCTGTTACAGAACGTAGAAAATGTAATTTTCAAAAAGATGTTATTTATAACAGCATCAAAAATATCAAGTGCCTTAGCATATAATCAATATGTGAGTGCTGTAAGTGGCCCTACCTTTGCCATAAGAGCTCTAGAAGCTGCTGGGTTGTTAAGGTCAATTCCTTCGTATAGTTTCAGCCTCATTTCCTAATCTCTGCAGGTATCCATTATCTACAGGGCTAAGAGGAGCCCAATCCTGTTAACCAGATGAGCAAGGGCCTGTGATGGTATTTAGACAGAAGAGGTCATGGAGATGAGGCCGGGCAAGGATACAAAGAGAAATCTGGAGTAGAGAATTCACTAAAAAGGATCAAGAGAGCCAAGTGCTCTCATTTGCCATGTGAGCCTCGTCAAGACCTTATTCTCTTTAGTAACTGTTCTATAAAATCAGAACAAGACTTACCTCACATTATTGCTGGAAGAAGAAAATGAAGTAATATATGTGAAAGTACCATACACAGGATCTTGTACTTAATATTCTGTTAGCAAATCTTTATTTTTTTTCCTGAACAAGATACAGTCCCTAGCTTCCAGAAGATGACTATCCTCACCTGCTGAGTTGTAATAACAGCAACACCAGCAGTACTTAAGGGGCATTCACCCAATACACTGCAGTCTATTGAAATAGGTGCCAGCATCATCTTCATTTTACAAATGAGCCCACAGGGAGTTGTTCCTGTAAGCATCTGTCAAATTGTCTACACCAGTGGCAGAGAAAGACATTAGCAATAATCATAAGAGAGTAGCACTCATTGATCAATCCAGTGCCAACTCACTGTATTGTCAGCTCCACTGGCTGCCGGTTCACTGTAGTCCTTATTTGTTGCTTTTTTAAAATTTAATAATTCATACCTTTAAAAGTCAGTGTGTACTTGTAGTAAGACATGGCCCATTCTTCAGCTTCTTCATGGCCTTTTCTCATGGGCAGAAGTATGTATACACTCTTCTATCCTCAAACCCTTTTATTTAGGACACATTTTGGAGTTACTAAACTTCTATTGTAGGAACAAACCAGGTGATTGTTTTAAAAAGGTAAATATGTAAAATAGTGCCTGTCAAACATATATTATCTACCATTATCATCACCATATCACTCTTGTTCTCAAGATCATAGTTCTTTTCCCAATAGGGGAGTTGTGGCAAGCATCAAGAGTAAGAAAAATATAATTTCCAAGTAACACATTTCATGAGTCCACTCAGACTTGGCAGGTTCCCATGTACTTATATTCCATTGGTCAAATATGCCAGGCACAAAGAAGTGTTCAATAAATGTCAGAAAGTATTGTTTTACAGGTGAATAAATAAGATTTGCGGAAATTAAGTCTAAGGTTATATAATTAGCATTTGGCAGTACCACATTCACATACAAGTCAATAAAGCTTTTTTATTCTAGATCTTTTATTTATTCTGCCTCCAAACAACCGATGATCAATGAGTAAAATTTTAGTTAAATGGAAAATTCACATTTCTAACCTTCCTTATTTTTGTAGAACTTCATACTTTTTCCAGAAGGAATAGACCAGGATAGAACTTTGCACTAGAGGCATCTAAGTAACTTGTGAGCCTTGTCAGATGTGGAAGAGATGTGGACTTAGATATGGAAGACTTACAAGCAGCAGGAAGAATTAATGAAGACAAACTTAATTATTCCAATTCAATGATGATTTATCCAACAGTCTAGAAAAGGACTTTTACTGTATCTGAAAAGTTTAGGATTCTCTCTTTAAAAAAAAAATTATTTATTTATTCATGAGAGACACAGAAAGAGAGGCAGCAGAGACCTAGGCAGAGGGAGAAGCAGGCTCCATGCAGGGAGCCTGATGTGGGACTTGATCCCGGGACCGTGGGATCATGCCCTGAGCCAAAGGCAGATGCTCAACCGCTGAGCCACCCAGGCATCCCTATCTTTTATTTTTTAAAGATTTTTATTTATTTATTCATGAGAGACACACAGAGAGAAAGAGAGAGAGAGGGATAGAGAGAGAGAGTCAGAGACACAGGCAGAGGGAGAAGAGGGTCCTTGCAGGGAGCCCGATGTGGGACTTGATCCTGGGACTTCAGGATCACGCCCTAGGCCGAAGGCAGGCACTAAACCACTGAGCCACCCTGGGATCCCATGATTCTCTTTATGCTAATATGTTTTTAGCAATTTTAATTCTATAGCTAACCCTTAGATATGTAAGTTTATAATTTGTTCCCTAGTTAAAATAAACAGATCTTAAAGTCTAAAAGAACAATGTGGCTCTGTATGAGCCACAACTTATAGTTTCCATTTTAAAAACACTTGGTTTTGCATTTTTGAAAGTTTTATAACATGCCAATATAGTGTTATATTTTATCTTGGTAGATTAAAAGTATTTTTAATTTATAAATTTACATTTATAAAAAGTTCTTAGGATTAACTGAGGCTGATCTTACTGAGCCTAATCATAAATGTTTTTTAAAAATTATTAATATAGGGGAATATTCTCATGGTTTATGTTAATTTTAGAAACATGTATTTTTATTGACTAATTTAGATTAATTACTGGCTAGGAATAATTCTTTATATGTAAAAAATAACCTGCTTAAAATTGTTTCCTACAGAATTCTATAAATCTGAGGAGTAAGCTTTAAAAAAGTCATCAGAGGAAAGGAATTTGTAGAAATAAAACTGGAAACATCCAGAATCTTGATGGTGTGCTAAACCAGATGTTAATTGGAGCTCGACCAAAACCTAAAGTAAGTAGCTTTATTATAGAATATTCTGGGTGGAGTGTCATGTCACATTCACACAGCAAAGTCAGCACCATATTTGCACATTCTCTATTACTTTTTTTTTTAAATTTAGCATTGAAGTTACCTGTTTTTCATTATAACATGATTTGTAATAAATATATATATATAATTAATATTTATAAAATTGGAAAAAATGTGGGCAGTGATTTTGTTAAGGTAAATGGTTAGTTTGTTGTCAAATGTAGAGCCATAGCAGAGGATTATATGCACTTCAGCTAGTTCCTTTGTTATTAGTGAGAATTCTTGCTGCAAGTGAAAATACCCTTGAACTATTTTTATAAAAGTCTTCCCTATTGGGATGGGCCATATCCCACTACAGTTCCAGAAATGAGGTATCAGAAATGAAGTATCACATTGGGGAACACATCTATGAGACATCAGCTACAAATATTAACTACACTTTATATAATTGTCTTTGTGCTACAAAGCTAATACCCAGGGATTTTTTGTTGTTGTATTTTTTGGTATATTTTTAATAAGGAAAAACCAACCAGGCTTTCTTAAAGATATTTTACAACTTTTATAACTTTTTTTTCCAAATCTCTATAATTTTATCCACTTTTTAAATTGAATCTGAAAGTATATCTTCATAAATTCTGACTAGTATTGGATGTAGAGGGATGTCAATAATAACTTGTAAGATTTTGTACAGTTGCATATGGTTCTTGATTTTACGATGCTTTGGCTGTTACAATGTTAAAAAAGACAATAATAATTGCCAATAAATATGAAGGACAAACATTATGTGTCTTCCTGACAGAGAACAATAGAAACTTGCTAAATTACCTCAAAGGATGATTTAAGAGATTGCTTATATAGGGATGGTTCAGGTTAAAGGGAAGCCAACTCTAAGATGGTTGCCCAGCAAGATTTTTGTCCTTCAAGGGGGAATGCAGCTATAACCAAAGTACAGCATGACAGAGAAAAGGCACGGAGAGTAAAGACCCATCTCTCTCTCCATCCCAATTTCTAATCCCAATTTCTAACGTCCTCTGGGACCTTCCATTTGTTGCTCTCATCAGGAAATTCAGAGGGAAGGATAGTCAATTTAGAAATTGTGCCCCACAGGCAAGATGGTAAAAAGCAGAGAATAGTTTTAGAGGGTCAAATAAAAAGTATTGAGCATGCATTAAAATAAAAATATCATGGCAGCTACCATTATTAAATATTCAATATGTTCTGGGCATAGTGCTAAGCCTTCACACACATTACCTATTTAATTCATACAACAACTCTGCAACATGGACATAATTACTTCTGTTTTTTAAAGATTTATTTATTTGAGAGAGAGAGAGAGAGAACACGTGTATGCTTGCACACATGTGAAGGATTCGTGTGAAGGGGATGCAGAGAGAGAGAAAAACCCAGGGAGACTCCATACTGAGCAAGGAGCCCAATGTTGTGGCTCTATCTCACAATCCCAATATCAGACCTGAGCCAAAACCAAGAATTGGGCACTTAAACTGACTGTACCACCTAGGCACCTCTCCATTTTTTTAAGAAGAGAAACCTGACCTTCAAAACAATATTATAAAGTTAGTGAGATAGGTATTAATGTTATTCTGATTGTACAGATGAGAAAACCAAGGCCTAGTAAAGGAAAGTGACTTGCCCAGAGTGGCAAAATTAGTGCTTGAGTGTGAGCCTTCCTACTCTTTCTCACTTTGCCATACCAACATACATGGGTTTGGGGGAAATTTTAGAATGCCTTTAAGAAAAAAGATGAATATTATTACAAATGAAAGAAGCCAGTCTGAAAAGGCTACACACTGTATGATTCCATCTACATGACCTGGAAAAGACCAAACTATGGAGACACTAAAACAATCAGTTGTTGCCGGAACTCAGTGGGGAGGGAAGGATGAATGGGTAAAGCGTGGAGGATTTTTAGGTAAGTGAAGCTCTTCTATATAATGCTACAGTGGTAGATACATGACACCATACCTTTGTCAGAATCCACAAATTTACACCATCAGTGACCTTTAAGGTAAACTAGGGACTTTGGATGATGATGATGTGTCGGTGGAAAAGAAAAATATAGTACGTCTTAATTATATTTACTGCAATCCAGATTTTCTTTCTTTTTTGGTGAATTACTGACAGATAGTGTCAAACTTATTATATAAGGCTTTCTTCTCAGAACCTTTCTCAGCCCAAGAAGAAAACATTTATTACAAATCGATGCTTTTTTTAAAAAAGATTAACAGTGAAAGTTAAAAACGGGAAAGCCATTATTTTTACTGTGGTGTTATATTCCATTGCCTATTGACTTTTAAGAGAATGTAATTTATTAAAGAGGCATTTGGGACCTCTTTTAGCTGATTTTCTGATTTTTTTTTTCATTCTTGTTACTTTGTTTTTACAGTAACCTCTTAATTATCTTGGGACAGGTAACTTATTTCTGAATTAGCTTATTCAGGATAGGGTAACTTTATAAATTATTAGGTAAGGAGTTAGGCAGTATTTTATTTTTTGGCCCATTCAGAACAAAATTATAATCTGAGTCCTCAGTCAAATCTCACTGACATGGGCGTGGAGAAGAGGAATATATAGCCTGAAGTGTTAATATGGGGATCTTTATATCCTCTGAAAATCTTTTTCTGTTCTCTGTTTTCACTACCGATATGTTTATGGGCATTCCTTCTAAGATATTTACTTATAAATGGAGCATGCAAGCAGGGATCAGCTTGACAGAAGAACTGCTTTTGCTGTTATATCTGAATCTTTAGGTAGATGGACAATGTATTCTAGAAGCTTTCCTTGCTATTCCCTGTTCTAGGCAATACTTTCTAAGACATAGCTTACTTCTGTTTCCTCTGAATATGTCATAAAGTCAGAGGCTTCATAAGATAGAGAATTCACCAATTTCTAATTTCTTCAAAGGTAGGAGACAAATCCTTCCACACAGATTTGTGGCAAGGCCTACTGTACATTTATTCATCTGACTTATTATCATTTTCTTGTTTTCTTAGGCTAGTGTGCCAAATCCAATTTCAGCTATAAAGCCCTGGATGTGTATAATTCACTGCCATGTGGAACATATCTGAGGTACATGTGCTGAGTTTTGAATGTGGCTGCCAAATACTGAGGGCAAACCTCTCCCAGTCATGATGGGTTTCCCACAGGGCTAGTGCTGTTAAAGAGTAAAGGATAAAGGTGTTTAACCCTTGATTGCTTGTCATAACTTCTATATACTTTAGAAGTGGACCAAAGTTGGGAATATGGGCTTCTACCTTAGTAGGACTATTCATGTCTGTTCCTCACAGGTATTACTTTCCTAAGGGTAAAGTAAAACATAAAAGCTATTGATGGTAGCTGCAGGATAATTGAGACACAAGAACAGTTCAGGACTTTTTTTTTTTTTTTTTGGTTCAGGACTTAAACTAGACATAGACATTTTTTTTAAAGATTATTTATTTATTTATTCATGAGACACGCACACACAGAGAATCAGAGATACAGGCAGAGGGAGAAGCAGGGTCCTCGCAGGGAGCCCGATGCGGGACTCAATCCATGGACCTGGGATCACGCCCTGAGCCAACGGCAGATGCTCAAGTGCTGAGCCACCCAGGTGTCCCTGGGCATAAACATTCTTACCAAAGAGCCAAAAAGCTCAATCTGAAGCCAGATCAGAGCTACACATGTAGATGGCATGCCCTGCACAAGGCCCACCTTTTCTAATTAGCACACAGGTATCTTCTGACACTAAACTGTGAATCCTTGAAACAGTGAATGCCAACCAAAGAGGATTTTTTTCTCTAATTATTTAAAAAAATACTTTGGATTAGCACAGGCTACTACATAGCTAAGGGGATGGTCCAGGCTGGCTTGACAGAAACAATAAAAAGTCCAGGGGCCAAGCCATAAATTTGGACAGCCAAGTTGCCAAAACCGTAAGAAAGGTATTTAAGAGAAACCCAAAGCCAAACAGTGAACAGTAGAAAATCTGGGGCTATTCTGGCTCTGTTCTCAACTTCAGAGAGCAAGTTGGGCATATTTCTGAAGCCAATGACTCATGAGCAGTTTTTGATTTGTTTACTTCCCAAACATGTGAGTGGATGGAAGGGGCAGGACATTGATGCAGAAGTTTTGTTCTGGGCAGGGAAGAAAACAGTAGGGTGCTGACTGGCTAGCTCCAGAGGATCTGTTCTCTATAACCTGTATCTGTATCCCCATCTTCCTCCTGAACCCTGTCTTGGCATCTCTAATTGACCTCCAACTCAGTCTGTCAAGTGTTGAACGTCACCATTTTCTCCTGTGTTAGTGAAGGGCACTCCAGTCAGCTCATCATTCAGACCAGAAACCTACACGTCACTCTAGTTTTATTCTTCTCTCTGAAACTCACAATCACTGTCACCAAATCCTATCTAGTCTACATTTCTAATGACATGTAAATTCATCCCCTTTGGATCCCTAATGCCACTGCTCTGGGTCAGGTATTTCTAACCTGGAGTGCTGCCTATTAGCTGGTCATTGGTGTCATATACCCCTCATCCGTTATCCAAAATGTAAACAGAGTGATCTTTTATGAAGTTAAATCTTATCATTTCTCTGTTTTATGGAAAATCCTTAAATATCATCACATTTTCTTTGGTATAAAATCAAATTTCTGGTCATGTTAGACAAAGCTGCTCATAGTTTAGCTATGCCAACTTCTGCAGTCTCTCTTCTCTTGTCTCCTCCACCTTTCACCTCAGGTTCTGTCCACATCAAACTGCTTTGGGATCCATCTCACACTCCTTGTGTTTGGATCAGTTGTTCCTTTAACTTGGAATTCCCTTTCTGTCTTCTTCACACTGATTCACTTTACTAGGTTCTAAAGACTCAGTCTGCAGGAAAGACCCTGTTTTTCTAGCATTTATCACATCAATATTATCTGTATATGTTTTTTGTTTTCCCCTTTATTAGACTTGAAGAAATTTGAAGTCCAGATTGTCACTTATCTCAATAACTTAAGTGCCTAGCATAGTAACTGTAAATACTGTGCATTCATAAAATGTTTCAGGATATAGTTGTTGCTTTTAGGGTCTCCTGTCTGCTCAGAGGTAATGGCCTGAATTACTACTCAGACGCATTTAGACTAATGTTGTGGTAGGGTTTTCATAATGGAGAGGAAGATGGATATACATTTACAGCATAAGAAGTAAATGGGTTCTAGGATGTCAAGAATGGAAGAGTTGTAGGGGAGAAAGACTTTCTATCTAGGAGAAATTCCTAGAATTTTTCCACCTAGGTCAGAGTTCTAGTTACTTCTCTTTTCTTTTTTTATCTGAGAGCACTAGAATTTGGGTAGCATGTTGTTCTTTCCATTGCTGCCTTCTTTGCTTTCAACTGTTACTTCTTTTATTCCTTGACTAATGAGAAATGAATAGTCCCAGCAAAGATGACTCTTCCCTCCACAGTTTTTCTAAGGCTTTTTATTGGAAATTATAAGAAAAAGATAATGAGCAAAGGGGGCTCCACATAATATCCTCCTATCAGTACTTTTTATTTTTCCTAAAAGAGTGTTGGAGGGAGATAAGACACAGATAAGTGGTGGTTCTCAAGTAATGTTTATCTATACTTTGAAGGCCACCTTATGTTAAGTGAGTTTCCTGGGAGCTAAGGAAGAATTAAGAAATAACTGGGGTCTAGGAGTTGAGATGGAATAAGGCACATGATCCTGTATCTTGGCTGGAAGAAAGGTAGCCATGGAAATGGGGGAGAGAAGAAGCCTTGAGTGGTGATGCTGGGGGTAGGTATCCTTCTTGTTACTTCTTCCTTGCTATTATTTCCAACATAACTTGGAATCCATAGTAGGGTTGTTCAGAGGATTTTTGTGTGGTCAAAGAGAAGAGAAGAATTTTTGAAACATCTCTTCGTAGCAGCAACTATAGGGAAGCAGAGTTACTTTGGCCACCAGGCTGAGGTGGTAATTCCCAGGGATTATCTGTATGTAAACAGTGGTCCAGCCCATGTAAAATAGAGACCATACATTATTTTTTTTTTTAAGTAGTATCCTAGAGAATAAAACACTGTTCTTTATATTGTGTTCCATGATTAAGTTCTGACTAACTATCCTAGAATAACGTTAGGTCCTTCCTTTGTCACCTGCAGATTTAGATAGTATTTACCAGGGCTAATATATACAGAGCCATGACTGTGTAAAACGATATCTGTTTCAGGAACTCAGCCCATTTGTACAGTTGAAAATATGCAGTCATAAGCCGCATTGTGGCTACTGCATTCTTGAAGCCCTGACTAGATGTATCTGTCCATAAAATAACCCCAGCTACCAACAAAACATGTTTTTTCTCTGAATTATTAAAAAGTATTTTAAACATGGGGTATCTAAAAAAGTCATGGCTTTCATTTTGGTTTATTTTATAGCCTTTATTGATTACACACATTTCCTCTATGGCTTGAATGGATAATAGCATTAACTGTTATAATAAATTCTCTACTCCTCAGACCTGTGTAGCACGCATGTAATGTGCCAAAGTTGTGTACTAGATGGTATCTGAAAATGATTTAATATCTATGGTGAGATGGCATTTAGAGAAATACATTTGCACGTAAAGCAGGGTGGATATTTCACAGTGATTTTAAAAGTAAATTGGACAAGTCAGTCAATAAATGTTTACTGATTGCCTACTCTGTGTAGAACTTTATAAAGATTACTCTCTTTTTTTAAAGATTTTATTTATTCATTCATGAGAGACACAGAGAGACAGACAGAGAGAGAGAGGAAGAGGCAGAGATATAAGCAGAGGGAGAAGCAGGCTCCTTTCAGGGAGCCTGATGTGGGACTTAATTCCGGGTCTCCAGGATCAGGCCCTGTGCCAAGGGCGGCATTAAACCACTGAGCCACCCGAGCTGCCCAAGATTACTCTTTTTATGTTGGGTTGCCTGAATGTAGGGCTTAGAAGTGTTGCTAATACATCATTTCCTACAAGAAGTTTGGAGAAATAATGATTTCCTAAATTTTCAAAGTCTCTCCATTGTTGATTTTCTGTGTTATGAACTTGGGACAGGAATTAAGAACATTTAAGCCATCAAGGATCATGTTTTCTGTGGCTTTTGGAGTTGGGCATGTGTTGTAATATTAAAGGACTGGTGGAAAACAGGATAGGTAGGATCTGATTAGGTGCTATAAATGGACTTGGTCCATAAACAACCTTAAAGACTTTAAATATCCAGTAAAGTCTTTATCAAGATATACAGAGCATTAGAAGTGACTGAATTTTAGTCATGATTGTCATTGTCCTGAAATACATGTTCTTTAAAAATGACACAAGAGTTCCTGGAGAGTGAGTGGCAGAGATGAGTTACTGAACTGTTCCAATGACCCCTGACTTACATAGTCTATCTTCCCCGCCCTCTTCAAAGACCTACCACCAAAAATGAAATGTTCTTCCCCACAGTTAAGATCACAGACCATAAACCCTTGTTCCATCCCACCCCTTAACTCCATGAAGTAGAAATGAAGTTTCCATAAAGCTTCCTACTTTCACATCATTTTACTAGAGGAAGTCCAAGAGGCGGTTCCACTACAAAAAGAGTGCAATGAACTTGCTACCCCAAAATGAAATGTCTTGAAAGACTTGACATGACTTTCTTAGCTGATAAAATGTTAATTTCTTGGTAGACTTAAGAAGTAGCCACATGTAGGCAGCTTTCTAATCCTTTGTTTTGAAATTAGATTTCTGTCCGTATTGTTGAGGAAGACAAGCAGTGAGTGGGCTGCTAATCACTGTGAATAGAGAGGCAATTTGAATAAATTCACAGTAATGTGTAAATGACTGAAAGCCCTTTAGCACTCTCAGGAATATTTACGTTGTTAAAAGATTCTTCCTTAACCCAAAATACATCTATGGTGGGGTTGGGTAATTCTGACAATGTAGCACAGTGAAATAAAAGGAAATCAGGCCATGCATAAGAAAGTGTTTCAGAGGCAGGGGCACAGAAGTCAGAAGACCAGCCCCTAAATACTTTGTTTTCCCACAAGTGCCTTTTCACTGCTTCTCTAAAAGGTTCAACTATTTTTAAAGGGTCCAGGCAAAACTTCAGGCCAGAGCAAGAAAGCATGGCCAGGAGGGGGCAGTAGGTAGATCGGACATGGAGACAGGGTGGTAGGTGGTTCTTTAAATATTCTGATTATTTTAAATTAAGTTTGAATACATCAGAGATTAACAATGGTTTGTTGTAAATGTGTCTGTGCACGGATTGATTTGTCCATAAAAATATCAGAAGTGTAAAAAATAATGGTAAACCACAATAGAGAGTATAAGTTTTGCTGTTTATGTCAAGCACTTGGAAAATATTCAGCCCCATTGCTCCCTTGGGCTGGATTGATACTACCTATGAACTTCCTTCAGGAAAAATACAACCCGTTTCACCATCCATTTTTATTAACTCCACACTCTCAGAGGAACCTTTATGCACTCCCTTGAATAGCAAGACTAAATTTGTTTCACTCCATGTAGCACTGCCTTACTGGATGTAATTTTCTGGGAAGTCGGTTCTGCTTTCCAAGACCAGCAGGAATATCTGTGAATATTCTGCCCTTGCTTTGCTTACTTTGTTTTGTCTCCAAACATTATTTAAGGAATAAAAAAACATTTTTTTTTCTTTCTAATAACTTAAGGGACAGCATACTTGTTATGAGTGTCAGACTTATTCCTCAACATACACAATCTGAGAAACTCTTCTTTGGCTAAAATAGAGGTAATCAAAAAGAATTGCTAGCTCAATGGGGATGTTAGTGCCTGTGAGAAAAGAAAATAGATCAGGAGATTGGGCTTGGATCCTGGGGGGTGGGGTGGGAAGAGGCAGGGGACAGGGGGTGGCAGAGCTCAGATAAAGATCTAGGACATAAAGTTGAAAGCTCTAGGTCAATGTTGCCTATAGAAGGATAATGTGAGCCACATAGGTAATTTAAAATTTTCTGACAGCCACTTAAACAAAAAAAGTAAAAGGAACAGGTAAAATTAATTAATTTTAATAATCTATTGAAACCAGTATATCTAAAATGTTACCATTTTGACCTGTAATCAATACACAAAATTATCCATAAAATATGATTTTCTCTTTGGGAAGGGTTCTAAGGTCTCAAAATCTACTGTGTATTTTTACTTAAAGCTTTCCTCCATTCAGACTAGCCACATTCCAGGTGCTCAATAGCCATAGGCGGTCAGAGCAGTACTGAGTGATAAATAAGCCAGGAGGAAAAACATGATGAAAAACCAAAGCCATTTATTTGTTTATTTACAAGTAAATTATTCTAAGTACATAAATTATCTTATAGAACCTAGTCAGAGAAAGCAATACAAAACAATGAGAGAAATTTAAGAGATTTGCCTAACTTTGGACAGTTATTCCCAAGAAATAGATTGATGAAGGGAAGATTTATGTGACTGGGGTACAACTTACTGAGTTAGGCTTTAGGAAGTTGGAAGGGGTTGCTACTTTGAATTAAAGGATAAACTTGGAGTGCATTCACAGATGATCTTGGTTTTCTTAAGGTAAGTAAGAAAAACAACGCTGCCCTGAGGGCAAGAGATGAAGAAAAGGTGAATTCCAAAGAAGATGACCCTAAAAACTCCATGAAGGTATTAATCTAAAGGGCAAAGAGACATCCTGAATCTGATAGGCATAACATCCCTGAGTTTAAGTGAGCTCCCAAATCTCCTTTCTGCAATAAAGTAATTTTTATCTTTATGAAGTGCTTTGTTAATTGTGAAACTCATATGCATACATGGGTTATTATTACTGGCTAAAGAAAGAACTGTTCTGTGGAGATGAGCTACCAGGGAAAATTCTATCATGCCAGGAGCGCAATGTGGGACTCAATCCCAGGACTCCAGGATCACACCCTGGGCCAAAGGTGATACTAAACCGCTGAGCCACCTGGGCTGCCCTATTATTACTCATCTTTAGAGCCTTCAACTATTAGTCTCATTATATATTTAGGGTGAGGGCATGGACTGCTCAATAATTAGTTTTTTCTCTCTCAATATAGGCTTTTGGTGGCTTCATAAAAGTGAAAAATGGCTGTTCTTGGACACACAAAATAGAGATTAGCAGACAATTTAAACTTAAGATTTCCCAGTGGAACCATCACTACCAATAGGATCACACATCGACTCTCCTATACTCTGGAAGAAATGTTAAAATAAGGCCAAGATTTTTATGGTTCACACTTTCTACTGCCCAAAAGGCTTTCCTACCTTTCATTTCTCCCGTGTCAGCCACAGCAGCATTTTCCCAGTTATGTTCCTTTGGAGTACACAGACATATGGATGCTCCTAAAACCAGTCATGTGAGGGAGTTCTATGTTTTGCTGAAACAGTTGTATATTTGAGAAAAGTTACTTAGAAAATGGCTTTGGAAGACACAAACACATCTTACATCAGGTGACAACTGGAAATCAGTGTAGTCAAAATCTTTTATAAATAGCCTGTTCTGCAATACTAGTTGTAATTAAAATAATGACACTTTATTATTAGAGTATAGGGGTTTTCCTCACATAGGATCTCATATGAGCTTCACAATGACCTTGTCAGGGCATTTAAAAGATTCCACTTCTTTGATATAGGATCTGAAGCCCAGAACATCTAAATGACTTGACCAAAGTCACACAGCTGATATTTAACAGGACAAGCACTTTAGTGTTTGCTTTTATCCCACGGTTCCTTCTCCTTTACATCTTTATAAATTGCGTTTTCCAGGCCATGCAACCTGGAGGCCAGAATTGTAACCACACATTCATTTTAAAGCTGTTTCCATGCAAGTCCAACTCTACGATTCCTGCCAACCAGTTCCAGGAGTGTCAGGGTCTTTTTTTCCTCTAGGAATCCTAGAGAGAAGGAGGGTGGAGTATGAGAGAGGAGTGCACATATGTTTGAGACTTAGATTTGTTGGTTATATGGTGGCAGGCACTGTTTTTATTATTTTGTGATCCAATCTGGAATCCATGATGTGATTTATCACTGCCTATTTGATGAAGCAGCTGAACCCCTCCAAAGGTACTGAGGCTACCCAAGTGTTATCTCTGTCATTTGTCTGGTCTAGCGCCTGGCTATTCCTGGGTACAGCCCAGAGCTCCAGGAGCAAAGTCACCCCTTAGAGAGGAAGTGCCCTTTGTCCCACCCCTGGCTTCCATTGTTACAAATGCTGTTAAACATTGCCCTCAATAGAGTCTTTATGGAAACTACTCTTTTCATTTTTACTCCCTTTTTATTGTATTTCTCCCTGAGGGATCCACAGGGGCTGAGCCAGAGAAGTGTCCAGGTAGCATGTCCCACATTGCTCCCCAGTTGTTGCATTCTTCTAGCAGTGCCGCCGTTGAATTTGAACTCAGCTGTCCTGCCTTTGGATGAGTTATTTCTCTGAAAATCCTTAGATCTCTCCAGCCGATAGATTTTGCTGGTCTCCACTGCCCTTCCTTCCTTCTGGCTAGACATGTCATAGTTTGGGTTATCAAGCTAAGATCTCTATGTTCACAGTTGCTGGAACAATTTTTCCTAAAAACTCCATTTTCTCAGTTAACATTTGTGAACATGTATTGACTCAAAGCCAGATTTTTCTGCCTGAGTTTCAAGGTCTTTTACCAATTGTTCATTTTATATTATTATTTTTCAAGCTTCTCCCTCCATAGGATGTCAGAATTTGTTTGTATTGGGCATTTTCCATGTATATCAGTGAGGAAATGGCAAGCTATGGGTGACAAATTAGATACTGAGTTTTTGTTCTTAGGTATATTTCTAGATATTTTTTATTAGTGCTTAACATATTTTTCAAACTACATACATATTATCATCAGTCTTTTCCAAAAATTGTTGGCCGTGGACTAGTAGGGTCTTTCTTATTAATGAAGGAAACCACATTAATTAGTGCAGTATTGTGCTGGTTATTAAATAAACTAGACCTCAAGTTAAATCAAAGCTTTCTCAGGAGTTTAAAATCTGGGGGAGGTTATAGTAATTTAGATCTATTCTGTAAAAGGACATCCAGGATACTTATATAAACACATAATGTCTTAGCATAGCATAAAAAATCTAAACTGTGAGCATTAGTGCAAGTGGTTTGATGTGGCCTAGAATTTAAGAATGAGTCATGAGAATTGCCTATTCATAGAGGATATGGCCAGGTTAAAAAATAAATCAGCACTCATTTCCTTTTGGAGAGACTTCAAGAAGAAAATGAAATTTCCAACACTCTTTTGCTATGAGGAAGAAGAAAATGAGGTTAGTGGAGGCCAGTAAATCCCATAACTCTCCTCCAGATTTGAGACCAATTGAGAAAATACATACAGGTGTCAGAAAGAGATCAAAATGAGATCTCTACTGCTGATAAGGCTGGATTGTAGACAGTGCCTTGAACACCAAATTGCCTTCTTGTTCCCCCCTTACTTTTATCCTGCATGGAATTTACAAGTCCCAGGCAGATCAGCTGGATATTTCCAGACCTCTCTTTGGAAGAATTAGCAGACAGTTCTCAAAGGGGAGGTACAAGGAGAATGGACTGTGTTTGCCTAGTGACCCTGTCTCCTATTTTACCAATCTCATAAATCAAGAATAGCAAACTGTTTCTATAAAGGGCTAGATAGTAAATATTTTAAGCTTGGAGGCCATACGGTTTTTGTTTGAACTATTCAACTCTGCTGTTGCATGAGAGCAACACTGTAAACATATAAATAAATTAAGATGGCTGTTGTATTAGTTTTCTATGACTGCTGTAACAAAGTACCACAAGAATGGGGAGCTTAAACAACAAAAATGTATTACTTCTGGAGGCTAGCAGTCTGAGTCCAAGGTGTGGACAAGGTTGATTCCTTCCAAGGTGCTGTGATGGAGAATCTGCTCCATCCCTTGCTCCTAGTTTCTGGTGGTTTGGTGGCAATCTTGGCATTGTGTAATTTGTAGCAGTATCACCCTGCCTTCATCTTCACCTGACGTTCTCCCTGTTGTACACAGCTCTGTCCAAATGTCCCCTTTTTGTAAGCATACCAGTAATCTTGGACCACTGGGGCTCACTCTACTCCAACATAACTGGTATTAATCAGTTATATGTGCAATGACCCTTTTGCAGATTAAGGTCACATTTTGAAGTGTGGGGAATTATATGAATTCGGGGGAGATACAATTCAATTCATAATGTAGGCATGAAATGTTAAATTTCATATAAATGTCATGTGTCATAAAACATTCTTCTCATTTTTTCCAACCATGTGAAACATGTGGATGTGTGTAGGCTGTACAAAAATAGGCCCTGGGCTGTGGATTACCAGCCCCTGGGGTAAGTCCCTGGTCCTCCAGAGGGAAGAACTAAATGAGGGAAGGAAAGAGGGATTACAAGTATTCCTACCCTCCTAACCCTCCAGGGGCATGAGTGAGAGTTCCCTGCCTTCTGTGGAAATATGAGGGTATTTACATAGGCCAAAGGACTCTGACTAGTTGGGAGGCAGATTATATTCCAGGCAGAAAAGGGAGACATTAGGGAGGTTGATAGAATGGGAAAAACAAAGGGGAAAAAAAAAACCCAGGAAGATTAAAGAAATTAGAAAACCTAAAGAAGGATTTGTATAAGTACAACACAGTCTTTATTTTAGAGCATTTAAAAAACACAGTAGGTCCTATAAAGAATGTATCAACATGGTCAGAGTAATTCAGAAGAAGGAAGAATTGATCCACGAGCAGGGAACCTGGAGAGAAAGATCATGCAAAAGTCTGATTGAAGTGTTACAGGAACTCAACTAAGGCTATAGCTGTGGAATGATAACAAGTATTAAATTAAAAAAGCATCTTTCTTTGTTCTAGGGACTCTATCTCTTCTCTAAGACTCAGTAATGAAAGCTCTTTGCTATATATGTTCTTACACTACTTATTACTCTGCATCTTGGAAGAAATGCAAGACTTTGATTTTTGTGATAAAACTTTGCTCACCTGATGGGGGTTTTGTGCACACAGATATCTTTTTAGTCAGCAATCTGCTTTAGGTACTTAATTTCCTTAATTGATCTTAATCTTTAGTTTCTAGTGGTTTTCTGAGTAACTTTTATTATGAGCTTTTATGAGTCAACAGATGATCATGGGGAGTGGTCTTAAGGGACACGTTACTCTCATCTGCTTTTCACCAAGAATACTGATACACAAGCAGATTTATAAAATCTGCTCATATATCAGGCCACATGACCAAGAACAGATCATGTGTACTTCATTATTTTAATCTTCCATCCAGAATTGCCTTCACAGATTTATAATTTAACAAGGGCCTTTGAGCTTTAATTAAGGGTCAGTTTTTTTCTATAATAGCCATAAAAAAGATATTTCTGCATCTCTTATGAAGCTTCTGTTAAAGACTCTCAATTATATTATTCAGTGCTAGTGTATGGAGAGCTAGGTAATAAATTATTTCTGGGTTTTAGTGCTAGAAATAAGATAATTTCTCTCTGATGAACTATGTCCTTTAATTAAGATAACCATGCTACAGAACTTCTCAATACTCCTCTTGCTTTGCCTTTTTAGAAGCTCAGAGACCAATTTTTTGTATTTGATTCTAGAAGAGAAACTCAACCAAGGATTGTCAGTTCAACTCTCTCCTAAACTTTATGATTTGGATCTTTTTATTTTTAACTTGCTTTAGTGGTTTTATTACATAGTGCCTTTTATGGCAATATTTGAATGTGAATAGGATATATATAATAAATGATTGGCTCTCATTACTTTGTCCAGTGGATTTTCCCCCTAGAACAGATTTTTGTGACCTTAATTACCTTCTAATGCTACCTCAGGTTCTAATTATTTTTTTTTTCCACCACAGATTCCTTCATGACTTCTGTCCTGATATATTTGTTAAAATATATATATATATCCTGAACTCCAGAAATTCACTGTTTTTTTTTAAAGAAAGTATTGTTTTAGATGCATATTCAATGATTTCTTTTAAAAAAATTAAATTAAATAAAAATCGCTTTATTTGGTTGTGCTCATTAAGATTCTGTTCTTTGAAAAGGCGAAAGGTTAACTCTAATTTACAAAAAGGTATCTATTGATTCAAATAATTTGGAAAGCTAGAACTTATCTGTCTAGCTTTAGGTATGGCTAGATCCAGGAGCTCAAAAGAAGACTCTTTCACTCATCATTCTGCTTTACTAAATTAGCTTTTGGCTCCATTATCGGGAGCCATATTAGGCTCTCCCCACAATGTAGCAAAAAATGACTAGCAACATTTCTGGGTTTACACTGTATTAGCAACTGGCATTCCTAAGGAAGAAATACAAATGTCTAGTTTTCAACAGCTCCAACAAAAGGCCAAGGGACAGCTTTTGTTGGCCTGGCTTTGATTATGTGACTATACCTGGACTTAATCACTGTGGCTGAAGAAATAAAGTACTTAACTGGCCAGAGTCCTGGGATATGCCTGTTCCTAGAACCTAGGAGATGGGATTGGCCCCACCCAAACCACTTGGACTCAGAATGGGGAAGAGATAGTTCCCAAAGAGATTTTGGGCTGAACAAAACACAGGTTAACTACATCTTGCATTACATTTGCATTCCTTGGCTGCCCAGCATCCATAGGTACCTTCCTTCCCACTTTTAAATTCCCCAAAGGGCCCTGGTTAATATAATGCAAATATACCTATAAAAGAAAGTTGCCTCTACCTCCACTCTAAAGGGAAATAGCTCATATGTAGGCTCATCCAGTTACTGTTTTCAACTTTAATTCCAGAATCTCTAAGTTATATTTTTCTTGGTTGTGTCTAAACTAGCTTCTCATGTTTAGGCAACTTCTGGCTAAATGTTATATTTAATACTACTAGTTAACAGTGGCAGAGAGAAAACACTTGCTGCAACAAAACTTCTATTTGGCAAAGGGAGAGAAGGGTGATCACTAAATAATGATCTCAGTTTCATAGCAATTATCTCAGGCTGGACAAAGAGTACAAGGACTCTCTGAGCTAGCAGTGGAGGGGGTTCTTTGTTTAAAAATCTGGCTGGCCTCTCACTGTTTTCTGGGAGGAACTCCCTTTCCATTGTCCTACATGGCAGGTTAACATTGGGGAGGCTTTCATCCTAACAGCTATAAATATTTCAGTTCCTCCTGGCTGTTGGTGCAGGTTTGGTGCCTGTAAACTGTCTTGTAATTTGGGCATTCTCAGGTCTATTTGGTGAGCTTTGGCATTTCTCTGGCAATGCCACTGGGTTTCTTGCTAGGACTGGTGGGCTGTTTATTTCTTGACTATTTTCTGGATTGACTCCTGTGGCCCACCACTCTGGTTCCAGCCTTCATTGCTTCTTCCTCTGAGCAGTCTGCCTTTATGCTCTGCCGCTGCCCCAAGCCATCTGGATCTCAGACTGGGAGACAATGAGCTAACATCCTGCAGATCCTAATCCTCATAGTGGTAGGAGTCCTGGGGAGAACTTCTCTAGAGGAGTTGTAGTAGTTTTCTGTTAGTCAGAGAATGTAGTGTTTGGAAATGATCCTCTGGCACCCTGGCTCACCAGGGTCTCAATCTGTTTTCCCATTGTGTTTTTCACTTGCACTAACTTCAGCAAGGGGCAGAGATTTATATATCTGCCATCCCAAAAGACACATGGCTATCTGCTATTGACCATTTTAGAGTGCCATGCACAGGCAGAAAGGATGACTCTTAGTAAGGACTGAATCCCTTTTCCTCTCTGCTTCCAGACCTGCCTGATTAGGCTGCAGGCCATCCTTTTCTTTGAAGGCTAAAAGAAGTAGCCAACACCGTCCAAGATTCTGACACTTTTTTCCTGATCCTCTGAAACTCTATCCTTGATTATTTATGTGATATGAGTTCTATGATACATTAGGCACCTTTTAATTGATGCTTTACTATCAAATAATAGCTTTTGCCCTTTCCCTAGCCTGGAATGGGTGAATTTTCAACCGTAGCTCAGCCAGTATCACATTTTAAAGTCTGTTATTTTAACATTCTACTTCCAGGTAGCAAATTCTGTATTAGGATTTATTTTGGATTTGATAGAGATCCAGCTTATAAAAGTTGCAATAGAAGGAATTTTTTGGCTTTTGTAACCAGAAAGGCCAGAGATGAAGTTGTCTTCAAACATGTTGGTTATAGAAGTTTAATGTCATCAGGACACATTTGTTGTCTCTACTACCCGTGTTGGCTACATTCTAATAGTTTCCCTACTTTTTAGGAAAGATAGCCATCCACCCACAGTTCTAAGCTTTTATCATTCTAGAGCTAGCAACAGAGCCAAAATTGTAAATGCAGAGATACCTTTTGTTGGCCTGAGTCACCTGCCCATTCTTTAGGGAGATGTAGTACTCTGACAGATAAAGTTGTTGATGTCCTCTTTTTTAATTAATTAATTTTTATTTTTATTTTTTTATTGGAGTTCAGTTTGCCAACATATAGCATAACACCCATGTTGATGTCCTCTTGATCTAGGAACAGGATCAGCCACCTGGACTGAGAATAGCAGGTGGGAGGTTTTCCTGAAGAGATGCTGTCAGAAGCTTATATCCCCTATATTGATTAATTCACCTTAAAGAAAAAGAAGGCAAATACTGAACAGAATTCAGTCTTGGTTATATACCATCATATAACTAATTGTTGAACACATTTCTATAGCACAGTGGTTCTTAAGTATCTGTCTCAGACCCCATCATTCTTTCTTAAAAATTACTGAGCACTCCAAAGAGCTTCTTGTTTGTGTGGGTTTCAACTACTGATATTTATTTACTGTATTAGAAATGAAAAAAATGTATATTAGAAATTAGAACAGAAACTTAAAATTATTTTTCATAAATTCATTTAAAAATAATAATAAGCCCATTACATGTTAACATAATTAGAATATTTTAATGAAACATTACTATATATTCACCAAAAAAGAAACTTAGTGAGAAGAGTTTTAAATTTATTTTATACTAGCTGTTTTGCTACTTTTTTTTTTTAAAGATTTTTTTAAAATTTTTATTTATTTATGATAGTTACACAGAGAGAGAGAAGGAGAGAGAGAGAGAGAGAGAGGCAGAGACACAGGCAGAGGGAGAAGCAGGCTCCATGCACCGGGAGCCCGACGTGGGACTCGATCCCGGGTCTCCAGGATCACGCCCTGGGCCAAAGGCAGGCGCTAAACCGCTGCGCCAACCAGGGATCCCTGTTTTGCTACTTTTTAAAAAATATTTTTGCAAATCTCTTTTATGGCTGACCTAATAGAAGATGGCTGGAGTTTTATATCTGCTTCTGCTTCAGTTTATTGCTATGTTGTTCTGGTGGGAATCTATGGAAAAAATCTAGCTTAACATGGTTATGTGGTTGGAAAAGGATGAGTATTTTAATAGCCTATTTTTAAAAATTTATTTATTCATGAGAGACACAGAGAGAGGCAGAGACATGGGCAGAGAGAGAAGCAGACTCCCTTTGGGGAGCCCATTGCAGAACTCAGTCCCATGACCCCAGGATCACGCCCTGAGCCAAAGGCAGATGCTGAACCACTGAGCCACCCTGGCATCCCTTAATAGACTATTTAGATAGTTGTGTATATACTTCTTTTATATTATACCAAAACCCAACAAGTGGTTATTTCTTGACATATAGAATCAGAAATCCTATCAATGAGCTTTTCATATTCTGTTACATTAAAATCAATTGGACATATTTGGACTTTGAATGTATCTTTTACCCATGCATGATTTTATAACATCATGCTTTGGTTATTTGGTTTATGCAGATCTTCCAAATGCTCACACGTTTCATTATAGCTTCAAAAAGTCACATTCATTTACACTACACAATTCTCAGTAAAGTATTTTAAGTATTTGAAAGCCATTAAGCTCATAGTGGTGGATAAAAGTTTTCCAAAATTCTATTCTCTCTTAAAAGCTTGAATTTTATCATTGGCAACAAATATTGTCACTTTTCCTTTAAATGGTCAAATAGCTGGTCTGAGTAAGTATAGCCTGTCAGTTGTTCATTCAAGTAAAAATGAACCTTCATGGGAAAAACTTCTGTTTCAGTTTGTAACTCAATCACATGCTTTTCCTCAAGCCAGCCATCATACTTTCCTATGCAATGAAAGTGCTTTGTGCTTACTTCCTGTGTTGTCACACAGAATATTTAAAAGCTGTGTATTCAGGGTTGAGATTTAATAAAATAATTTTTACTGCTTCATCAAGGATATTCTTAAGTCAAATTTGTTCCTTGTTTTCCCAGTGCTAGTGCATAGCATTGTACAATGACTACAGGTGTAGACTACAGATGCTAAGGCACCACAGTTTTACTTCTGTTGTTTTTCCACTATTAATAAAAATACCAAAAGAGTGAAAGAGGTGAATAATAGTATTATAAAGAAACAAATTTTGGCTTCTTGAATATCCTGGAAGTTCTCAGGTACTCCCTGGGATCTACAGGCCACACAGCTGTAGCTATTCCTGTAAGAGTTGAAAGAAAGATATTTATTGAGATCCATCATAAAAGGACCCATGAGCGGTGTTGGGGAAACTGAACAGCAATATGCAGAAGAATGAAACTGGACCAATTTCTTACACTGTCCATTAAAACAAATTCAAGATGGATGAAAGGTCTAAATGTGGGACAGGAAAGTATCAAAATCCTAGAGGATAACATAGGAGAAACCTCTCTGACCTCAGCCTTACCAACTTCTTACCAGACACATCACTGAAAGCAAGGAAAACAAAAGGAAAAATGAACTATTGGGACTTCATCGAGATAAAAAGTTTCTGCACAGCGAAGGAAACAACAAAACTAAAAGGAAATCTATGGAATGGGAGAAGATATTTGCAAATGACATATCTGATAAAAGGTTAGTATCCAAAATCTATAAAGAACTGATCAAACTAAATACTCAAAAAACAATCCAGTTAAGAAATGGGCAGAAGATATGAATAGACAACTTTTCCAAAGAAGACATCCAGATGGCTAACAGACACATGAAAAGATACTCAACATTATTCATAATCAAGGAAATACAAATCAAAGCTATGATGAGATACCACTTCACACCTGTCAGAATGGCTAAAATTAACAACACAAGGAACAACAGGTGTTGGTGAGAATGTGGAGAAAGAGAAATCCTCTTGCACCATTGATGGGAAAGCAAACTGGTGCAACCACTCTGGAGAATGGTTTGGAGACTCCTCAGAGTTAAAAATAGAGCTATCCTACAATTTCAAGCAATTTCACTAGTAGGTATCTACCTAAAGTATTCAAAAATACATATTTGAAGGGGTACATGCATTCCTATGTTTATAGCAGCATTATCAACAATAGCCAAACAATGGAGAGAACCCCTATGTCCATCAACTGATAAATGGATAAAGGAGAAATGGTGTGTGTGTGTATTTATATATTTATATTTATATAATGGAATATTACAGAGCCATCAAAAGAAATTTTGCCATTTGCAACAATGAGGATGGAGCTAGAGTATATTATGCTAAGGGTATATTATGAAAGTATATTATGCTAAGCTGAGAAAGACAAATACTGTATTATCTCACTTATATGTGGGATTTAAGAAAGAAAACAGATGAACATATGGGAAGGGTGAAAAGCAAAAAAGGAGAGAGAGAAACAAGCCATAAGAGAATTTTAATGATAGAGAACAAACTGAGGGTTGATGGAGGGAAGTGGTGGGGGGGGGGTGGGTTAAATGGGTGATAGATATTAAAGAGAGCATTTGTGATGAGCACTGGATATTGTATGTAAGTGATGAATCACTGAATTCTACTCCAGAAACCAATGTTGCACTGTATGTTAAGTAAGTAAAATTAAACAAAAAGAAAAAAAGAAAAGAAAAATAAAAGGGACCCACGAGCATGAGTTGCTGTTTTGTCTTGTCTCTTGATTTTTATCTGTCATTTTTGTCATTGTGACAGTACATGTCAAACTAGATTTGAAATACTCTGTTTTGAAGTTCTTTCGAGAATTGAGAAAAAATCAGCTTAATAGAAGTATTAAGTCAGAAAATATTGACCCTTGACACATTTGTTTGCCAAATTTAATAATAGCTTTACTTTCATTTAAAATGTTTTGTTGCTTAAAAATAATTTTAAGGGTAATATTAATGTTTTCATAATATTTTTATATCTATGCCAAACCATAAACACTTATTCTGATTTATAATATTTAATTTTGTCCTGCTATATGTGACACTTTAATTTTGTGAAATGATTGTCTTAATTTAAAAACACTTGTAAGAAAAAAAACACTTGTGAGTTAATTCTGTATGAATTTTTATTAACCTATTTAATTACATATTGAATTATCCCAACTTGTATTTCTTTATTCCTAAACCATACCATTTACCAACTAATTAATGATTAGATTTTGAACCTTCCTCAGCCTCAGTTTCCTCATTCAAAGAAAAGTGAGGACATTTTGGATAAATGATATCATATCATAGATGTGAAACTTACTGCTCTACTTGCTACATAGATGGCAATTCAATTTTCATTTCCTTCTTTTTCATCCATTTACTTTCCCAGTCCATACTTCTAAGAGCAACAAGCATTGATTGTAGATTCATATAGTCAGGAGAGGAGTTTTAGTCTTCCTCCATTCAGTTTAACTAAAGTCCCTAGCTGCCATGGACTGTATGTGGAGAGCAGGCTTTCTTTGGGGCAGACCATGTTGCAGGATATAACAGAAGGATTGTCACATCCACATGCAGGGCTTTTCTAGCAATATCTCCAATAGAATAACTTCTGCCATTCTCCTGATATAATTTATTTTTTAGGAGAATTATGAAAAATTTGGAAGGGATTAGGACAGGTAAAAAAGGAAGTATGGTGTCATGGGATTTTTTTTGTAGTTGTCCTTATTTTTTCAAGTTCTTTTTTTAACAGCATACAATTTTTTCCTAGTAGTTAATACTGTTTTCCTTAAATGGCACGCTTCCTATTATTATGACATTCATATTGAAACATTATTTGAATCCTGGAAACAAGTTTATCTTCATCATACAAATTTAATAAGAGAAAATCAGTATCTCCATATCATGAAGTTAGAAACTAGAAACTAGAATTATGCTTAGAATGTTCTACGTCACTGCTTAGCTTCATAAATGATGCTCTCCTCATGGTAGACTCCCAATTGTACTTCGTTCTACTTTATTAATATTTGGCAGTCATTGAGTCCTTTTACTGCTAAATACATAAACAAAATGTTAGAAAAAGTTATCACAGTCTGAGACAGAAAGGATTTCATCAAGCATTCAATTGATTATGTGTGAAAAAATAACAAGCCCAAGAGTACGTAGAATGGATTTATTTAACCGCAAGCAAAATTTTTCATTGATCATCTCTAAAATACTCTGTTCAGGTGCTGTCAAGGCTAGTAATTAAAAAGGAACATAACTAAGTGATATGAGTTAGATACAGGATAGAAAACACTTCATACATGTGACTGTACAGAACTTTGGGAAATTGTCCATCTCATTTCCCTTCTTGGATGGTTTTCTAATTCTTAGCTTTATTTTGATTCTTTTAAAAATTGCATAGGTAAATTTAATGTTTAATAATTTATATTAGAGTGGCCTGATATTTGGTCTGAACAGATGCCTGGCCAAGGTTTCAGGAAGCCTGGGCTCTTGTCCTTTCTTTCACTCTAAAAATTGGTAAAATCATTCAATTCACTTAACTTTTCTCAGCCTTACTTCTGTCACCCATAAGAATAACAGTTTTGGATTAAATAAGTTTTGAGGTTCATTCATCTGCTAGGATTTGAATTGCAATGCACTCAAATTAGTTTAGTTGTGATAGGGAGAATTCAAGACTATTTCAAAGTTTCTCTTTCAATTAATTAATATTTCTTAACCATTGTATATGAAAACATGAAGAAGGTACAATGATCTTATGTGTATTATTTAGATTCCTTTAATAAAAGCATTTAGACTCATTCAATCTTACTGGTTATTTTTAATACCTAAAGCCAGTCTTATCTTTTTCTCATTATAATAGTAGAGATCCTACTACCTTATCTCTTGACTATCATAAAAATGCAAATATTTTTAAATGTTGGATTTATTATACACAACAATATTCTGAAATAAAGGGACTCCAAGAATTCCTACAATAAAGTGATTAGAGGAATTTGAATTTTAATCTATTTAACTCCAACTGTATCATTTCCATTATAACCCTTTTATCAACATTGGGATAGTACTTCACTCCTAAGTACAAACTTAGCAGAGGATAGTTTCAAATTCCTTAAAGTATATCAGCTGCTTATGGTATTCTTATAAATACTTCATGTTGGCTTAAGGCTTGAGAATAAATGGGTTAGTTTTCTCTGTTTGCAAAGAAATAGATGCTTTTAAAATTTTAGTTCACATATATGGAAGTACCAGTGGCATTCTAGTTACTTTTACTGAAACTGGTCTTTTGATACCACAGCTCTTTTTTATTGGACACTATTTCAGTGACTTACATTATACTAGTAAAAAGTGATTGTCATTGATGCATATGGTTAAAAGACTCTTTGTTTCATATTACAGAGCCTTGAATATCTGATTTTTAAACTCCTGTGGTACTAAAGTTACATGGTAGAACCACAGTAACAACCACGTATCCTCCAAATCATTTATCATTTCAGAATTTCAAGGGTTATACATTCCAAGAAGCCCTCACACATTTAACTCCATCTTCACCAAACCCAATCCTCTCCATGGTGAATGGGACTCATGGGCCTATGAGGAGACATAACAGTATTCAGCATACTTGTCACTTGTGGATGTGGCACAATGATAATTAGCATGAGAGAGAAATAGACTGATGGTGGTTTTTATAACAGATAATACAGAAAATAAATAAATCAGCTAATTTGGCCACCAAGTGAACTTGGAAAGTTTTCATATTGAAGAGACATGGTAAATAAATAGATCAATGTGAAGATAGATGGGAGGAATGACTTAGTATTTTAGCTGTGATTTAGTACTGCAAACTAGTATTCCCACTTGTTTACTAAATAGTTTTACGATCTTGGAAAATCCTTCTCACTTCTTTATCAAGATGGAGATTGCCCAAGGTATTAATAAAACCCAAGCTCAGACTGTGGTGGAGGGTGAGGTACTCATTGTCACAATGATAGCTGCAACTCTCTTGGCTGATAGTGAAAATAAAATGCAGGCTGAGTATTGTCTTATAGACAGACTTCAAGACAACTGCCATTATTCACAGAATATACTGCACATTTATTTAGTCTTCATGGAAAGGAAATAAGACTGCATGTTTTTGGTTATGTCTGGGCATCCAGCACATAACATCAGCAACATACATTTGAGCCTAAACTAAAGTAAGTAGCACACTAGATCAGTTTTCCTAGGACAGAAATTAGATTAATAATTTTGGAAATTTAAAGGTATCAGAATGATGGGACTCATCTGAAGTAGTTCTAATTAAGCTAACATATTTTTTATAGTTCTCAAAACTTATAAGGAAAGCCAAGGTCTATTTTTCTTGGCATGAAAGGGTAACCGCAAAGGAAGTCTGGTGTGAAAATAAGCCCAAACAGATTTCTCTTAGAAAACATCTGTTTCTTATATATCTGGGGTTTAATTGAGAAAAATGACACTTGTAGGTTAATAACAACAAAGTAGACTAGATTATCACGTAACCAAAATTTATCCTGAAATGAGGCTATGGAGTTAAAAAAATCAAAGATACAGTAGAATTTGAAATGTGCCAATTGATATTGAAACAAAATGGTTCACATGCCTTCTTTATTTGAAAACAATCAATACATAGAAGCTGTATTATCTTCAGGAGGCAGCATTATGAAATTTAAAAGCATTCTTCTGTATGTACCGCTGTCCTAGGTATTGCACAGAGAGTGAACAAACATGGGAGCTCTTTGGCTGCTTAATACTTAAAACCTTATTATATGTGCCTGAGCATACAGGTGATGCAGACAAAGTAATTAATATGACACAAGTGTATGATGTGAATAAATGCTTGAATAATAATATTCATATCATGTATAAGAAGAAAGGAGGGCAGCCCGGGTGGCTTGGTAGTTTGGCGCTGCCTTCGGCCCGGGGCATGATCCTGGGGCCCCAGGATTGAGTCCCTTCCTGCATGGAAGCCTGCTTCTTCTTCTGCCTGTGTCTCTGCCTCTCTCTCTCTCTTTCTTATGAATAAATGAATAAATCTTAAAAAAAAAAAAGAAGAAAGGAAATTATATAATCAAGTAGGTTGATGTGTTAGGGAGAGATTTAGATATTAAAAACATTAAAAATGAAACCAAAAGGAAGTTTCTACCATGAAGATGTTTTAGGAACTGACCAATTATTCTAAATAACTTAATAAAATAATTATTATTATTATTGTAATATTAGTAGGAATTACAAGCCCTATTTTGGAGGGAAGTGTATTTACTATGGTATTTTAATTTCTTATGTTAAAACTTGCTTCAAAGACATTTATCCAGGATGCCTGGGTGGCTCCCTGGTTAAGTATCAGCTCTTGGCTCAGGCTCAGGGCGTGATCCTGGAGTCCTGGGATGGAGTCCCAGCATCGGGCTCCCTACATGGAGCCTGTTTCTCCCTCTGCCTGTCTCTGCCTTTCTCTGTGTCTCTCATGAATACATAAATAAAATCTTTAAAAAAAAAAAAAAAAGACAATCCTTGTCTGAAATAAATGATAAAACATATTAAATGTAGAAAGATAGTTAGCCCAAGATGAAAATTGATTTAAACCATCCATTATAGGAGAAGGGTAGAAGACCAGGAATAATGCAAAACAATTCAAGACCATAACCTCCTACTGGCTTTACTCAAAGGTAATGTATACACAGCAAGGATTTCTGTCCTGTTTAGAAGATGAGGAAACTGAGGCACAGATATTTAAATATTTTACTCAAAACTGTAAGAAAGGAAGTGTAATCCACATAAAGAAAGTGTTGAAGTTTTTCAGTCTTTTATCTTTAGGCCATGCTGCCCTTATACATGTGTATCATTTATTGTTGAGGGCTTCTTAAATAGTATTGTATATAGAGGAGCTCATATTATTTGATAGCATTTCCATAACAATTCTCTAATGTAAAACAGAAGTGCTTTCTTACAAAGTTTTAAGTGATATCAAAGAAAACCTGATGTGATGGAATTCTGAATGTTTTTTTTTTTTAATGTTTTTTTTAAATGGCTGGTACAATTACAAGGGTGGATTAAATTGGGAAATAAGCCTTTATTCTCACATGTTTTGTACTCTCTGAACAGTTTTTATGGTCTACACAGGCTAAACTAGAAATATCTGGCATAGCTACACACGGAAGGCAAACTCTCAGTGAGGTCCAGAACTAAAGGAAGTGTAGGCAGGAAATAGAGAGTCACTGAGTCATGTCATGGGAATGTATGGCTAGTGAGCTTTGATAACATTTAGCTAAACCACACTGTTGATTTTGGAAGATTTGTCGTGGGAACCCTAAGTAGAGTCCTTACCCTTTTGGGGTGCATTTATTTTTAAGTTTCCTACTGTGTTTAAGTGGTTTAGGCTAGTTCTTTCTTTTTCTGGTGTGGCAGCAAAGAAAACCTTGAAATGGCAACCTCTATAGAGTATGACACATAAGCTCTCTGTTTGGCAGTTGTCCTAAACGGCCAACTAGTTACCCTTAATTTGCTAACTATAAGGGAAAAAATCCCAAGTCTTCCATTTCAATCAAAAAGCTATTTTGCTGAAGCCTCCATTCAATTTTACTGGGATTACAATTCTATCAGCCAATCTTCTTGACCACTGTTCTATCTTCAGCCCTCTTCTCCCTGGTAGTAGACAGTGACCCGATGGAATGTGTCAAAAACTAAACTGAAAAAGTGAGTGCAGAGTCCAGGGGGAAGTATAGCAAGGGAAACTTAAACTCTAATGATTCTCTTTATAAGCCCTTTTTATGTCTCCTGACACTTACCTCCATCAGGGCTGTCACTACTGAAGTTCCTGGGCTCCTTGCACTTCTTTCTATTCTAGTGTCCATGTTGCCATTAGACCCTGAATTTCCAAGTATAAGTTCATTCATTCAATATATCAAATATGTATGGGAGGCATACTAAATGCCAGGTACTGTTCTGGGGCTAGAGAATCAACAGTAAAAAAACAAACAAACAAACAAAAAAAAAAAACTCTACCCTCCTTGTACTTATGCTAGTGAGGTAAGAAAATAATAAAGTCAAGTAAAATGTATGCTGAATGGCAATGAGTGCACTGGGGGAAATAAAGAAAAAAATCAAGAAAGGAAGATAGAGAGTAGTGTGGATAGTTTGCAGTTTTGGATCAAATGTTTTTGGTTAATGTTACACTGAAAAGGTAGCATTTGAGTCAATATGGGAAGGAAGTGTCTGCAGTGTTTCTAACACTAAGGACTTAGCATTCTTGAAAGAATTGTAGCTTTCTGTCCCAGATGTAAAGGAATCTTTGAAGTGAGCAGTTAATCCTGGTAGTCTGATATTCTGATGAACATAGCATCCCCAAAGTAGTTTTGTCTTTTTGGGTTTACTGCTGTCTGCTGAGGAACCTATACCAATTCATTCAGGGTCTCAGGGGCAGGCCATCCATGTGGCACCAACCAGATAACTCTCTCACAGCCCTCTTCCACTGAGCCCCACCCTTTAGGACTGTGAGTGCAGCCAACTACTGGCCAGTTTCTGTGAATGTGATAGAAATTCCCAAGTTTTGGGGGCTAAGGAGGTAAGAGACTGAGTAAATGCTAGATTTGGATTTTCTTGATCCTTAGGATGTACAGAGTTCCTAGGTACTTCCCACACCCACCTACCACCCAGTTTAGGACAACTGCCAAACAGAGAGCTTATGTGTCATACTCTATAGAGGTTACCATTTCAAGGTTTTCTTTGCTGCTAGATTTGGATTTTCTTTAACTTTTCTTTTTTCAAGTATAGTAGGAAATAATTAACTTTTTAAAAACTAGTAAAATCCAATTCTTAGAGCAATTTTAGGTTTATAGAGAAATTGAGTAGGATGTACAGAGTTCCTAGGTACTTCCCACACCCACCTACCACCCAGTTTCCCCAATTTTTTTTTCAAGAAGTTTCTCCTATTATTAACATCCTGCTTTAGTGTAGAACACTTGCTGCAACTAATGAAGCAATATTGATACATTATTATTAACTAAGGCCATCATTTACATTAGGATTCACCCTTTATGTTGTTCAGTTTAGGAGTTTTGACAAATGTATAATCAACTTTACTGATCATATGACATTTTATCTGTGTGACATTGTATTCTGGGACTTTGTGGGAGGATGGGAGGAGTGTTAAGTGTAGTGGATCAGGCCCTAGACAATAGCTCTGCTTTGTAATGAATTGTGTGGGTGTCTGAGAGTTGGTTCCATAGGGACATTTTGCTTGAAGAGATGGATTATGGTTTGTAAAGGTCAGATGATCATGGTAAACTTTTTAGGTATCCCACCCCACTGACACACTAAATGCTGATAGTCTCTGGGAGATATGACATACTTATAAGTATCTATGTCCCTCAGGACCACAAAACTTTATTTAACAGAAGAAGAAAACCCCAGAAAAAGTATGTAATAAGAGATACTGCACAGAATGTATTCAGCATTTGATTGACCTTGAGCAAGTTAATCTGAGACTCAGGCTTCTCATTGTAAAGAGGCGTAATGATAGTTAACTCAGCATCAATGAGATAAACTCCATGAAGTACTGAGATAAAGTAGACACTCAGTGAGTGGTAACTATAATATACTATTCAACTCTCAGCATTTCCCTACCTGAGACAGTTCTTGCCTTTAGGTTCCTCTGAAAAATCATCTAGTACAATGGTTTTTAAATTTTATTCCTCAGAAATCTTGAGCTCCTGATTGCATTGTGTGAAGTATAATGGAGAGACAAAATGGGTTGGACTCCAAATTCCCATTTTTTTAACTGATATATTGGGTTGCAATATATTGATAAAGTTTACAAATCACTTTTCTATGAGAAGTTGCTTTTAGACAATGATCCTTTATTATATTTTATAAAGTCTACAACATAGTGGGCCTAGGTTCTTTGCATAGCTTAGACTCTCCTCTTAAACTTCCAAGATACAACTTTAGCATTGAACTACAACTAACAGATCACTGATTCATATATCATATACTTCATACTCTTTGGAATTTTTGCTGAATCCTTTCATGGTATTTAAAAAGCAAATCAAATCAAAGCAGAACACTTACAAATTACAAATCTCCAGATTAGAGTATGTCCTCTTTTAATAAATTATTAGGATTTCTCCCAACGAATCCTCAGATCTTAGGCAATCGAATGCCTAATGTTCCAGATTTCAAATTAATGTTTCCTAAGTTGACTGAGCCCTCTCTCATTCATTTATCCAAAAATATATGTTGAGTGCCTACTGTGGTGCCAGATGCCAGGAATACAATGGAGGAATGTTTTTCCATTTTACATCTGGCATTTTTCCAAGGTCTGTTCTCTTTTTACCAGTTGCGTTCAGCTTAGAACTTTCATTTTAGTCTTTTACTCCAAATAGCATGCCTATCCACTACTTACAAAAATCTCCATAATGTTATAAGTATGTCACATGGCCAGGAGGCATAGCTAATACCTACCAGCATCCTCCAATGTATGACTTAAAATGATTTTCCCAGAGCAAATGAACATGTGGAATTCCATAAAACACAACAAAAAACACAAACTTTTGAAATAAGTCAAACTATTGCCATTAAAGTCAATATTAATTAGAATCAAGTTATAATTTATATAGCAGATAAAATCATTTTCATGATTATTTAAAAATTACTTGAATGTTTAAAACAGTATGTTTAGTGGGCAATATCGTTATTTTATGTAGCTTCCATTCCTTGCTTAACATGAAGTTCTTTCTTAATGTTATTGATCCATTTGATTTTTTTTCTTTTCAGCAATGTTCTGACCTTAAAAATTATTTTTATCCCCCAAATAGAAGAAATATGATAGGTTTTTAGTTTGATAATTTGCTGAGATTCCTCATATGATAATGAAAACTAGCAAAGTAGGCAGAGATAAATAAAAGAGAAGTTGAAGTGTTTAGCCCCATTACCCATGGCTGTTTCTTAAGTTTTTAAATGCAAAGTCACCATTGTTCAGATTAATAAAATTAGCACATTCAATTCTGGTCCTAGAAGAAGCTGAATAAGTAAATTACATGGTACTTTCAATTAACTTCTAATTTAAATACTTTAAAAAGAAAATATGAAGGGAAGTTTTAATAGAGAAATTGTTTTCAGATGTCTGCATTCATCCTGTTTTTTTCTTAATTGGTTGTAGTTGAAACAGATAAAAGTAACATTTCTATAAATCATTTGTTAGAAATTGGTCAAGAAAGAAAATTAAAAATAATATGATGTCTTCTCAATTTTTATTACAAATAAGTGTACAAATATCTGAATACTAAACCACTAAATTAATTTTTAGTTTGGTTTACCAAGAGATAACTTTCTATAATACTTGGAAAGAATCATAATGAATTATCTTATGGAAGTTTTAAAAGAAAACAAAAGCATAACAGTTAACTGACTACATATGGATTATATAACTTATGTTTATTTTTCTAAATTGAGGCTTGATTTTTTTATTAGATTTCTAACCAGTTGATTAATAATTGATCAGAAGAAGAAAATGAACAATAAAATTTGATGGCTTTGGTGGGGAAAGGCAAGTGATTAATTGAAAGGAAGATCTTCTAGGTTAAAGAGTGTAACAGTATTGCACCAGACCACAGTTGTTAACCCTTGTGAGCAAGGAAGGCTTATAAAAGTGCCCAAAATAGGAGCTTTCTAGTGATCTGAGTATACCAGCATCTCATGAAACCCCTCACGAGGTGCTCACCCTCCACTCCAGGGGCTTGGGAATTTCTCTGCCCCTTTTAGAGCATTTACTTAATGTCAATCTTCTGAAACTTGAATCCTTTTTTCCTTTCTATGGATAATTTAAAATGTATCATTCTTACCCTTCATTTATAAGGCATGTGGCCAAGATAACTTTATTAGATTTTTAACATTTGAATTATTTTCCATGTGTATATATGAAATAATAATTGTGAAAACTGGACTAACTAGAGCCCAGGAACTTTGAAAAAGCAAATCTATTGTATATATAATTGTAATACAGAAACAAAATCAATAACAACAACTATAGTTGACCTTTGACCATTATGGGGTTTGGAGCACAGATTCCCTGCAAAAATACATGTATAACTTTCAACTCCCCCCAAAACTTAACTACTAATAGCCTACTGTTGACCAGAAGCTTTACCAATGACATAAACAGTCAATTAGCACATATTTTGTATATGTATCCTACACTGTATTTTTCTGATAAAGTAAGCTAGAGAAAAGAAAATGTTACTAGGAAAAGCTTCCAACTAAGCAGATGCTGGTCTTCTGGGTCCTACCGTAACCCTTTTGTATTTGTTGCCTGGCAACTGTATTTATACTGCAAAGCCCATTCACCTTCTATTAGTAACCCTAGAGGTCACTTTTGGGGTCCTTGGGTCCAAATCCCAAGAAATGATTCCAATGTTCTTTTTTCATTAGGGCTGCTTTAGGTCAGGATTGATTTTAAAATGGGGGTGAAATCACTGAGGAACTCTTTGATCATGATTTATAAGTAGGGCAGTCAAGAGTTCATAATAAATGGTTTTCATCAGCAGCAGTGTCAATTCTATACTTTCTGTATTCTACATTTTAATATTTCCAGTTCACCAAATATACCTGATGATGAATTCATCCTATTTTAGCTAATCTAACTCTATTTCCTTCTTTCATCTCTGCATGGACCTCCTTTTTTTGCCCTGCAGTAATTTGAAATGGGAAGGTTTAAGACATTTCGACTACTGGTAATAATGAATATACCTTATATTTGTATAGACTTCCATACAATTAAAAGTGATTGCATATTCATTACCTCATTTGACCTCATTTAAAGTGAATAATGGGCACTCTGTGTCTTTGGAAGACCAATTTCTGAGCTCTTTTACAGCAAATTCGTGAGAGTCAGCCATTTCTACAACACCCTCATACAAGATAAGAAACTTTATAGGACTGGAAATTGCTTTATAATCTATATTGTCCTTCTTTTAAAACTTCAATCCTTATTTCTTTTACAATGAATTTATGTCAATAAAGCATTATTTTAATGTTTTAATGTTTCAGGACCAAATATTGTGGGTATGCATATGGACATAATTTTCTAATTTCCTGGATCATTTTTTGAAAGTCGGAAATATTTTAAAAGCAACATGTTTTATTTTTTAAACTGGTCTCACTTGAAAGGATTTTATAAGATCATGAACCATTTCACTTTTGTAATTAAAAAATGTCTTTGAATTTCAGAAGAACTAAACAGTAGTAAAATTATTAGTCATCTGGCTTATTTTTGACATTCATTTAATTTAAGGCAATCTAAATCTATTTCCACTAATTGCATTTGCACTTTCCCAAGTAGGAGTTTGGAGAAAATGCTCTTAGGTTTAGTTTATAAATCTGTCAATAATAATTGACTTTATGTAATATAAATCAGTTCTTTAGTATGTGAATTTGCCCATTATCCACTTCCTATATTCAGATACTTACTTAGTTTGCTTGTCTCAAGTACCAGCTAGTAGTCTTTAAGGTTATGAATAGTAAAAAGAGAGAAAGCCAGAGTTGGAGGAAAAAGTCTCCTTAAACTGATTTTTTGAGGTCTAGGTGATCTAAGACTTTCAAATTGAAGATAATTGGGATGTTGAAATATTATCTTATGAGGCTACATGAGCTTTCTTTTTCATTTTTCCTTCCCCAGCTACCACCCTATACTTGCAAATGACTATATCCTAGTTAGTTGTGAAATACTGAACTTACCATATTGGACTTCTTTTTCAATAATTTTATGCTTATGTAACTCTAAAACACTGATAATAACCTCTCTACAGGTTAATGTCTCATTTCATTTTCCCAAGAAAAATCATATACTTCATATAGAGCCATCATTTGTAGTTATTTTTAAAAAACCTGAGTTATGGCCAAAATTGATTATCAATTATTTTCAAGGCCTAATATTCTCCTTTTTTGTTTTTCCCTGATTGCTCACTTATTTATTAGGCCCAGGCACTCAATATGTTTGTCATATTTTAATTTTAATTGTCTTCTGAGGCTACCTGGTCTGGACCGGACAGTCTTAGGAGATCTACAGCTGTTCTAGATTTTCATCCATAAAATTCATTCCCAAAATTTGATGTTAAAAATTCCTTAGGCAGTTCTGTTGATTCTGTGTCATCAGAGAGCCCTCTAACTAACTCCCAAAGACTTAACAACCTTGACTCACTTCTGAATCCTGTGACTATTTTGCCAGGGAAGAGCCCTTGGGGCAGTTCTTTTTTTTTTTTTGCATTTTTTTTTTAATTTATTTTTTATTGGTGTTCAATTTACTAACATACAGAATAACACCCAGTGCCCGTCACCCATTCACTCCCACCCCCCGCCCTCCTCCCCTTCTACCACCCCTAGTTCGTTTCCCAGAGTTAGCAGTCTTTACGTTCTGTCTCCCTTTCTGATATTTCCCACACATTTCTTCTCCCTTCCCTTATATTCCCTTTCACTATTATTTATATTCCCCTTGGGGCAGTTCTATATGGAAATGCCTTCTGAAGGCTTTATCTAATCCTAATCCAGACCCTAATCAGGATGGCAGTCAAGGGTTTCCCTGAATCAATTATATATACCCTTTGGCCATCGTATTGCCTCCCATATGATTTGTTCTTTCCATCTGCTCAATTAAAAAAACAAGAAGAAAATTAAAAAATACATACTAGTCTGAGAATTTTTATCTAAGACCTTTCTTTGTTAGATTATGGCTAAACTTCAAACTTCAAACTGGATTCTACTTTCATTTTACCTATTTGGTATACCAAACAAAGGAACAATTAAAAATATGAAGCTTTCCTTAATCAGATCTCCATAAATTTCCCACACTTATCACATTAAAAGATGCATTTAAATAAAATATTACTATTATCTTTGATAATTATCAACATTTATTATGTTTATTTTAAAACTTCAACCAATTGTATGTTATTAATAACTGTAAAAACCTAGAAGAAATTTTACATTTAGATTCATATCACCATAAGAAAATTTTTAAAAATTAAGAATCTATATGTATATACTTATTTTGTTGCAGAAATATGAATAGGTGGTCAGTAAAATGCTTTTTATTAATGTCTTTTTAAATTAGGATATTGGGATAGGTAGGTGGAATAGATTTCAAGAAGAAAAAAATACTATGATATTTCCAACTGTTGGATGTTTTTTATATTTTATTATGAAAATTTCTAAATACATAAAAGATTATAGGGAAGAGTAACAAGGAACCCTTCTGTACCCATTACCTAGCTTCCATAGTTATCAACTCATGCCAATCTTGTTTCATCTGTACTCCCACCCACATCTCCCCTACCTATATTATTTTGAAGCAAATTCTAATTGTTGTGTCAATCTGTCAGTAAATATTTTAGCATTTATCTCTAAACAAGAAGGACTTTAAAAAAAATAACCACAAATCAGTATTACACCTAAAATTACCAGTAAGTTGTAGCATCATAAAATATCCAGTCAGTGCTTATATTTCCAAGTCAGCTTTAAAAAAAAAAAAAAAAAAGATCCAAATAAGTCCATACATCAGAAATGGTTATCTGACTCTTAAGTCTCTGCATGTATGGGTTCTGTCTTTCCCTTTCTCTCAATTTTTTTTTTCCAAATTTTTTGTTGAAGAAATTGAGTTGTGTGTTCTGTAGAGTTTCATACAAACTGGGCTTGGATGATTGCTTTTAACATAATTTCTTTGTTCTTTGTATTTTCTGTGAATTGATAGTTGAATCTAGAGATATAAATAGGCTATAATAGTACTATATTTTTTGGCAAGATTACCTCATAGATGACATTGTCTTCTTCTGTTAAGAAGCACCTAATATCTGTGTATCTCTCTCTCTCTCTTTTTTTTTTTTTTTGTGATGTTAGCAACAGGAGCTATCAAATACATAGATCTATTATTTCATTAGGAGTTGAAATGGGAATGTACAGAATTAGTATATTGTAGTCATTCTCTTTTTATTAACTTTCTCGCATCTACTATTTGGTTATGTCTTGGTACAATTCACATAGGAAAGGCAAGATTAATGCTTGGTGCTTTCTTTTTATTTACCACTTTCCAAAATAATGATTTGCCCACCATCATTCTCCAATGGTGAACTATTTGTTAATGTTTTTAGGTCACTAAGAACTCATGAATTTAAACATACTTGATATGCTTTCATCTCTTGCTATTAACATGATTTTTTTCCTCTCCATTCTTTGTCTTTGGTCAGTGCGAGCTTCTTTCGGGTTGGCTTCTGATTCATTTGACATGACCTTAGTAAGTTTTGATAGCTTCCTTGCTTTCTCAGGTGTGACAAGACCCTTCTGCCTCATCATAAACATTTTCTGCTCTAGACTTGAAATCAGCCATTTCCCCAAGGAGTTCTCTTTTCATTTACTCCAAATGGAACTTGGAAGTTACAGTTTGAATTCTCACTGCTACTAAGCAAAGTCATTGTGTTTAAACCTTTTCATTGGCTAGATGAAAGAAATACAGATGTGTGTGCGAATGTATTTTTAAGACAAAATAATTGTGAGTTCATATTCATGATTTCAACTTAAATTCAGTACTACAACATTTGTACTTCCCTGTTTTGATTTTATATCTGTGTTCTCCTTTCTCACAGCAAGAACTCTCAAAACAAACAAACAAACAAAAACCTGGGAATGACAAAATGTCATAAAACTACTCATTTGTTTTGTTCTAAAATAGAGACCATAAGAGTTTCAGATGAATACCAGTACTAGCACTACTAATATAAGCATTGGAAATGGTTAGTATTCATTTATAAAAATGAATATAAATTTGCTTGTATTTTTATAAATTACTGCAAGTAGTTCCTCTCTGTACAGTTACATTACCAACTGGATAAATATTTAGTTTCATTTAGTTCATTTTATTTCTTCATTTGAGTGAATTTCTTTTTAAAACTTTAATATTCTATAATTCTGTGGTTCTAAACTTGAATATGTAGTGTAAGAGTCTTAGCTTCTATCCTTATTCCTTCTACTCTAATTGTTTCCTTCTTCAATAGCTAATCATTTAAAACAAATTATAGACTATACTTCTGTTAGCTTAAAATTGTATATGTATATATAATATACATGCAAACATATGCAATATATCTCATACATTAAATATATACAATATGCAAATTGTCCTTTATTTTTCTTTTTTAAATTTTATTTTATTTTATTATTTTTTTTAAATTAAATATTTTATTTATTTATTCATGAGAGACACAGAGAAAAAGAGAGGCAGAGACACAGGCAGAGGGAGAAACAGGCTCCATTCAGGGAGCCCGATGTGGGACTCCATCCCAGGACTCCAGGATCATGCCTCAGGCCGAAGGCAGGTGCTAAACTGCTGAGCCACCCAGGGATCCCCTATTTTTCTTTTTTAAATTATTTTTTAAAATATTTTTTTAAGTAGGCTCCATGCCCGGGGTAGAGCCCAACACAGAGCTTGAACTCATGACTCTGAGATCAAGACCTGAGCTAAGATCAAGAGTCAGATGCTCATCTGACAGTCACCCAGGCATCCCATGTATTGCCCTTTCTTAACCCACAGCACCTAAGCACTCCTTTTTCCTTATTGCTTTTTTCTCTTAACAATATATCCTGGGATCAACCTCATAGTGGCACATAGAGACATTCTTTATTTCTTTATTTCTCCGTTGCATGGATGTAGCATAATTTATTCAGCCAATCCCTTTACACGTTTGAGTGTTTTCAGCCTTCACCTTTTACAAATAATGCTGTGATGCAATGTGCATCTATTTTAGGTTGTTTGTTTGTTTGTTTGTTTTTTAACGACAAAACCCAGGACAAAACATAACGACAAAACATCTGTCCTTTTGCTTTCTTGCCTGAGTATCTTTGGGATAAGTTGAATAAATGCATTTTTTGGATTCAAGAACAAACATATTGATAGCTTTGCCAGATACTGTCAACTTCCTTTTCATAATGGTCACATTGTGTTTTCATTCCCACCAGCAGTGTATGCAATGGCTCTTTCCTCTTGCCAACAGAGAATGCTGCTGAATTTTTGGAGTTGTACTAATTTAATAGGTGAGAAATGGTATCTTAGTATACTTAAAAAAAAAGATTTTATTTATTTATTCATGAGAGACACAGAGAGAGGCAGAGACATAGGCAGAGGGAGGAGAAGCAAGCTCCATACAAGAAGCCCGATGTGGGACTTGATCTGGAACCCTGGGATCACACCCTGAGCCGAAGGCAGACGCTCAACCACTGAGCTACCCAGGCGTCCCTCTTAGTATACTTTTAATGTGCATTTATCTTATTATGAACAAGGCTGATCATCTCATATGGTTAAAAGCATCATGAGCCACTTTTTCTGTGAATCATATGTTCATTTCTGTAGCCCTTTTTTTTAGAGTTCTTGGGTTTTTCTCCACTTTTAGAAGCTCTTTATTCAAATATTAACCCATTGAAAGTGACATATCACAATTTTTTTTTCCAATTTGTCATTTGACCTTATGTTTTACTTCATTTTTTTAAAGTGGGTGATGTTGGAAACCAAATGGTTGTGGAATTTCAATTCCCTTGAACATATGGAAAAAAATGGTATCATAGTTTTATTATAAAATAAAATATTTACAATATACCCAGACGATGTTTAAATATATATATATTATTTAAATATATATTGAAAAAAATGGATATCAACTTTGAAAAGCATAAGTTTCCAAAGTTATTTTAGGAGGTCCCTGAGGAACAGTATTATAAGGTGTTAGGTCCTCATCAGTAATTTCGGTAGTTTGGCATCTATAAAACAGCCTGTGCAGGAAAGATAATCTGACTTTATAGTCTGATAGGTTGAAGTCCAAACTCTGCTAGTTGGGACAGGTTATGAAATCTATTTGATCCTCAATTTCATCATATGTAATATATGGAGACAATAATATACCTTCCACATGGGGTCCTTATGAAGATTAAGTGATAATGTCAATATGTCTAAAATAAAGTAAACCATAAATATTTTCACAATGCTTAGGTTGTTAATGAAATGCAGGTATAATTTGCCTTAGCAAGCCATCAGTTGCCTAGGATCAGATTATTTCCTCTGATTTTCCTGCTTTCTTTCTGATAGCAAACCACCTGCCTCCCCCACCAAAAAGTTATTTCATGCTGGTTTGATGATATTTGTCATGCCAGTCATTTATTTAGTAATATACCTCTACGGATATTAAGTATATCAGGCACTATGCTAGGTATAGAGATTCAAAGATGAGACATAATCCCCACCCTTAAGTTACTATTTGTGAAATAAGAGATGCAAGTAAAAACGCAGTCTGTGCTGTGCTAATTTTGCTATGACAGAGGTATATATGCATTGGTGCTGGAGCACAGAGCTCTTAATTCAACTTAAGATAGTCAAAGAATGTTTCTCAATCAGATTATAACAAGGTAAAATACAAAGAGCAAATAGAAGTTAGCTAGATGATGAGGATATTCTAGAAAGAGGAAACAGGATGGGCAAATATTCAAGAGTGAAAGAGCCTGGAAGCTGGTGTTCCATTGATGTGGCATGTAAGTGATGGGAGACGGGCCTAGAGATGAAGATGGGAGCCAGACATGTAGGGAGGAGCTGGCACTGCCAAAGAACTGGAATTTGTACTGAAGTGTTGTTAGCAATGAAGTGTTATCATTAGCCTTGTGTTTGTCCAGAGATCACTTTGGCTGCATCATTAGGAGTTCAGGAAAGAAAACCATACACATGGCTTTCATGGTCATTCATTCATTCATTCGATTGTTCAGCTATTACTTACTGAGGTCCTACGCATTTAGGCCTATGCTAGTCACTGCAATAACAATACAAACCTGAACTAAGGCACTGACAATATGAATCAAGAATGTTTTGATCAGTAGAGGACAGGGAGGGATTGAGTGAGGGAGGAGGTATAGAAAAAAGTCTGGCTTATGTGTCTAGATTGATTACTTTTGAGGAGAAATTTACCTGGTCCACTTTTTAAAACTTTTTCATTAAGTGTCACATGTACTTTAATAAAAATATACATTGAGTGTGTCCACCTTGACACTTACATGCTTTTGTACACCTTGATATAATTCAGTATACCCATATAATCAGCATCTAGATTGTGAAATAGAATATCACCAGTCCTCCTTTATATTTCTTCTAGTTACCAACAATTCCCAATTTCTAATAACATTAGTTTTTTGTTATTTTTTGTGTTTTTGTTCTTTAAACCAATACAGTATGTACTCCTTTGTGTCGACTTCTTTCACTCAACATTATTTTTATGAGGCTGACCTAAATTGTGTGAAGTGTAGCTCATTCATCCTGTTTGCTATATAGTATCCCATTGTGTGAATATACAATGACTTATTTATCCCTTTGATTGTAGGTGGGTATCTGTAATTTCTAACGGGTGGCTCTTACAAGAGCTTTGGTGCACATTTGGGTGCATTTCTGGGTCCATCTAAGAATGGAATTGTAGGAATGGACGTATAGATGTTTAGTTTTGATAGATCCTGCCAAATAGTTTCTGCTTGTGGTTGTACTAGTTGTACTTGTACCTTTCACCAGAATACGTTTGCTGTTGTCAGTCTTTTTAGTCATTCTGGGTAAAGGTATCAAACTGTGATTTTAATTTCATTTCCTTGCTGACCAACATTAATTTTGTATGTGTGTTGGTCATTTGTATATATATCCTCCTTTGTGTCTCTTCAATGATTTTGTTCATTTTTTAAAAAGATTTTATTTATTTATTCATGAGAGACACACACAGAGAGAGAGGCAGAGATATAGACAGAGAGAGAAGCAGGCTCTATGCAGGGAGCCCAATGTGGGACTCGATCCCAGGATTCCAGGATCATGCCCTGGGCCAAAGGTTGATGCTTAACCGCTGAGCCACCCAGGTGTCCCATTGTTCATTTTTTTAAATTGTGAATAATTTTCACATATATATTAATAAAATGTGCGTCTGTATCTTCTCTCACTCTATGATTTTTCATTCTTGATGTCTTTTGATAGCAGAAGTTTAAAATTTTAATATAGTCCAATTTATCAATTTTTTATTCTTTTACACTGAATGTCCTTTGTGCTGTTTAAGAAAACTTTGATTTCTTCAAGACCATGAATGTATTCTACATTTTCCTCTAAAGTTTTTATTATTTTACTTTTCACATTTATATCTGAATCCATTGGAAATAGTTCTCTGTGTGTCTATTTTTTTCAATTTCTAAAAATATTTTGTACCCCTTCACACTGGAGAGAGTCTGTTTATTTATTTATATCAGCTGAAGGTAGGGCTCATACCTGAGTGGGATAATGTGATTAAAGAGAGAAGAGAAAATGTTACCTGTCACTACAAGAAGAACGTGACAGGTTTAAGGCTCTTTTGTATTCCATCACTCCAATGAATGCTGCTCCAACAGCCCCATCCAAAGTGTTTTCTTTCTTGAAATTTGACAGCAGTTATTGTCTATACCAGAGCTTCCCAATGTTTTCACATTGAAGCACTTAGGGAAAAGAGAAGTTTTTTTCTCCAGCATTTTGGAGTATATTAATGAGACTTCTCATAGCTAAAAGTAATGAATTGGGGCTTTTGCTACCCCAAAACCATGAGGTGGTTGCAGGGGCCACGGAGATCCAGATTTAATACATCTGTAACCCATTCATGGCACACTTGTTAGAAGGCTCTGCTTTATACCTTTAATTTCAAGTTTATTTACCTTTTATGTAATAAACTGTCATATAATGAATTGTTTAGTGCTTCTTAAATTTTAGCATTCTTTGTAACCACCTGAAGGGCTTATTTAAAATATAGATTCTTGAGCTCCATCCTCAGAGATTTTGATTCAGAAGGTAAAGACATGGAGGTTTCGCTAAGGATATCTCTTTCCAGCAAGTTCCCAATGATGTGATGCTACTGGTTCATGGACCACAATTTGTAGGCAGTACCTACACCTTGTAACTCTCAGCACAGTGCCTTTGTGCATCATTGGCTTTCGATATTCTTTGATTGTTGGCTATGTGAACAAGTCAGTGAAGGATGAAAAAATAGCTCTTTTATTTATCCTTAAGGATTTAATGTAAATATCCACTCTTCTGTGAAACTGCCTCTTACCCTTCCAGGCAGATTTAACCTCCTTTTTCTCCATTTATTATTGCTGAAACTTACACATATATCTATTGGTATGCTTATTAGCACATTCTATTGTAATTATAAGTATGTCTAAAAATATGTATTGTAGAGTCAGACCAATATGGCTTCACATGTGAACTCTGACACTAGCTCTGTAAAATTGAGCACATTAATTAATAGTTCTGGTATTAGTTCCTTGTTTTTAAAATGTGGATGACATTGCCTATTCTTTGTATTACATAAGGATCCATTGTAGGGCCTTAATCAGTTATAGTGTTCTTTACATTCAGGACACCAGCACATCTCCCTGAGGCAGGATGCTATTCTGTACCTAGCACATGGCACACATCTAATAAATGATGAATCAACAAGCCATCCTGCAAGTCCAAGGACACCTATGAATCTTATGTATCTTTGTCCTAATTTTTAAAAAAAAATCCTATAGTTTCATTTTAGTGTATTTTTATGGAGAAATCACCCATGGATAGAGTCCCTGAGGTCAAGCCAGATCCTTTCAAAGAATTTTTGAGTTGAGTTTTGAGTTGGGTTTTGAGTTGTCTGGCCCCTCCAGATACTTTGAGCAACAAAGCAGCACAAGTTACATAGCAGCATTAGTATATGTCAGTAGTTCTCAACTGGGTCATTTTGCTCCCTGCCCTCCACCCCTCTACAGGACGACTGATAATATTTGAAGACATTTTGGGTTGTTAAAAGTTGGAGTGGAATGGTGGGGAGGAGATACTATTGGCATCTAGTTGGTAAAGACCGTGGTGCTGCTAAACATGTGTAGGACAGCTCCATACACCACCACCACTAAATGAGAATGAATTTTCCAGCCCTAAATGTCAATAGTGTCAAGATTGAGAAATTCTGGCATATGTTTTTCTTTTTTGAATTTTGGAAAAATAATTACAAACTGATGACAAGCTCTAAATAAAAAAGACATGTTATGAAAAGTAAATTTAAAAAGCTGGCTAAAGGGGATCCCTGGGTGGCTCAGCTGTTTAGCGCCTGCCTTCAGCCCAGGGCGTGATCCTGGAGTCGCGGGATCAAGTCCCACATTGGGCTCTCTGCATGGAGCCTGCTTCTCCCTCTGCCTGTGTCTCTGCTTCTTTCTCTCTCTGTCTCCCATGAATGAATAAATAAAATCTTAAAAAAAAAAGCTAGCTAAATCCACACTCTTGGGGAGATTACATATAGAAAAGAAAGGCACCATCTGTTTTATAATATGATGAAAAACAAGGTGAGTATACTATGTAACTTCATTTGCCATGATTTTATTTTCGGAATGAGTTCATATACATAAGTATTGCATCTTCCTCTAAATAATTTGCTTTATATAAAGAATTTATAATGAAAGAATTTTTTTCTGTATAATTAGCTTCATTTCCTATTTCAGCTATCTAGAGAATAGTAGATTTTCTACTAGTAAAGACTCTACAAGTGTCTCTAATGCTGCTTATTTATACTGCAAAGATTTGTGTTCATTTTGAAAGGATCCTTCAATATTCCTCAGGAAGGTCACTTTGTTTTGCTTTAAAAAAATGAAAATATGTTTGTCTGCCTTGCAGATAGGCATAAAATCAGTTGGTCACATGGCTTTTTTCCCCAAGGAGCCAAAAAAAGAAGGGAGCCTAATGCAACTGAATGGTGAATGTATCCACTCTGGTAATCAATTACTTCTGAAACACAGCCATGCACATGGTATATTTTAGAATGGAAGGAGCCCTCTGAGGGAATATTAAGTATTCCTTTCCATTCTGAATTAGAACTTGCTTTGCAAATCCAGCAAATAAAAACGAATTGAGAGTATTTAAATTGATCTGTGTGCTTGGAAGCTAAGGATGAAATATTGTGACTCAGCCATCTCTGTAACGCATTCACAGGAATTGGGTGCTGCTGCTCTGCACGGCCAGTTTCTATTTTTGCATCATGCAGAAAGATCTTTGTAGCATATCTCTACAAGCAGATCTCTTCCTCTTTCTGTATGACTAGATGGTGAGGACAATTTCATATTCTTTGTCTTTTCCTGTAAAAAATTTAAAAAGCACTTGGCTAAAAATCATATGCATAATTTAAGATTAAGTGACTTTTTAAAAACAGAATAGCTAGTGTCTTATGAACATAATCTCCCCTCATTCCCACCTTTCTTGGAAAGGATTCTTTGGGATTTTTGTGGTCAGGTGACTAGAGTCTTACTTCTGTCTCTATCATTAGCTCATTATATAAGATTAGGCTAATCTTAAACCACCTGTCTGAATTTCCTCTTACATAAAGTGGAATAATAATGCATGCTTTTGCTATCTTACAGATCGTCGTGTGCAACTAATACCTTTATTATTTTCCTATCCCCTCTGCTCTGATGTTACCTCTTTGTCCATGTCTCCATTCATGTACCCAGTGTCTTTGGAAGTACCTGGTAAACATTGTTCCTTAAATATTTGTTGAATGAAACATAAATTATTTCAGTTTTATAATTCCTATCAATAACCATGGTGAGGGGAGTTCTATGTGAACTATACTTTCAGTTATTCAATAAGCCAAAATATTGAAATATCTCTCAAAAAGGTCCAAATACAGTGAAACTATGACACCTCAGCTTTGATCCTTAAAATTATTGTTCATTTATTATTGGTGAGGAGGGTCATGTAGTATTGACTAAATAGTGGACCTTGGAATCAGGCAGTCCTGGGTTTAATACTAGTTCTGAAACTTACTTGTGACAGTGCACAAGTTTCTTGAACTATATAAACTCCAGTTTTGTTTTCTGTAAGAGAGGAATAATAATAATGTATTCCTTGTACTATTCTGAGGATTAAATGAGGGTAATTTATATAAAGTGCTTATCACAATGCCTGACATAGATTAGGATATGCTAGGCTGTGGTAACAAATAGATGCCCCAAGTAAATAATGACTCAACATATTAGTTTGAGGCATATATTTTTGGTTAGCAGGTGGTTCATCTGTAAGATTAGAAAGGGAAGAGTAGAGAAGGCCTTGGCCAGGAAACTACCATATCACTTCTGCTCTTACTCTGTTGGTAAGAATTACTCATATAATTCTTATATGAGTAAGAATATAAGAGAGGAAGGAACTAAGTATTACAAGGAAAGTCAATGGATTAATTGAATCGAAGTAGCAGTAAGAGATCAAAGCTAAAGACAAAAATGTTTCAAATGCATATAGAGATATTAGTGTCTTTAGTATAAATTAGGCATGAAAGAAGCTAAGTAAAATAGAGAAAATTCTGAATTGGGATTTAGAATATTGAACTAGATGTCCAGAAGCATATCTACTTGAGAGAGTCTTTCAAGAATTTGGAGATGGAGGATTACAGCTGGAGTGGAGAGTTCAGGTAAGTGATAATAGCTTCTTTGGAAGTCATTCACATAGAACCAATGGTTATATCCTTGTGACTGAATACAGTTGCTAAAAAAAATATTGCACCATTTTAACTTCCTTTATTTCTAGCACCCTTGCCACTAGCTTTGCATAAGAGCAAAAAGTCAATGACTCATTAGAATTCTCCAAAAAATGACTAGAGTATAAAGACCTTAGTGACCAGCAGTTCAAAAACACCCTTAGATCAGTCCCAGGGATTAAGAAGATAAAACATTCAGACATAGTATCAAAAATATTTACCATCTATAAAATAGAGATAATAAAAGCAACTACCTCATTACTGTTGTGAAGATTAAAATAAATGGTACCGGTGAGTCGGATGGCTCAGTCAGTTAAGTGGCCAACTCTTGGTTTTGGCTCAGGTAATGATCTCAGAGTTGTGGGATCAAGCCCAGTGTTGGACTCTATGCTCAGTGAGGAGTCTGCTTAGGTTTCTCTCTCCTTCTGCTCCTCCCTACCCCATACACATGCGTGCTTTCTCTCTCTCTGAAATAAATAAGTAAAATATTTAAAAAAATGAAATAGATGGGTACAAGTAAAGTGTCTAAGTACTTGGATATGGTAAGTTCTCCTGTCCTACTTGTCTACCTGCAAATGGCTTTATTATTACTATACCCTTAGCCTGAATACACAACCCCAAAACATCCAATCTGTGTCATATTTAATCAGTACCCTCATTTTGCCATGAGAAGAGAGTCCTTGTACTGCACTTGTATCACTCAACTTCAACATCAAGTTCTGATATGGGTCCTTCCAGTTTTCTACAGAAGAGCAAACTTTCAGGAGATTTCTCTTCTGTTTAGTGTGCTCATGGAAAATGAAAAGATCTGCTACCCCAGCCATACATTAGTTTTATCCTTAGGAAAATTTTTACTTTTGTTCTTGCTTTTATGTACATCAGGGGTCAGGAAGAAATGCCAAGTATGTGTTTCTCTTTTGGATTGTCTTAAATTTGTATTTAGGACTTTAAAATACTTTTGAGTTCACAGAAGCCTTTTGGTTCCTAGAGTACTTTACATTTATGCCAAGTTCCCAAACCCAAATCTGTACCAGAGCCTAAAGAACCTTCTCCGAAGAAAAATTCCAAAAAAGAAAAGGAGAAGGAGAAGACCCAACCAAGATCTCAGTCACGTTCCAAATCAAGATCCTGGACACGGTCGCTCTCCTTCTCATACTCAACCTAGACGGCTTCATAGATCCGGATCAAGATCATACTCACCTAGAAGGAGGCCAAGTCTGAGAAGGCTGCCATCTCCTCTCAGAAGAACCCCACCAAGACGAATGCCACCTCCACCCAGGCATAGAAGGAGTAGATCTCCAGTGAGACGAAGACATTGTTCATCAGCATCCTTGTCAGGAAGTAGCTCATCATCCTCTTCATCTCATTCCTGGTCACCGCCAAAGAAGCCTCCTAAGAGGACATCCAGTCCCCCTCGAAAAACTCGTAGGTTATCTCTTTCAGTAAGTCCTCCGAGGAGAAGGCAAAGGCCATCACCTCCAGCAACTCACCGCCAAAACCTCGTCATTCCCCAACACCTCAGCAGTCAAATCGTACAAGAAAAAGTCGTGTTTCTGTCTCTCCAGGGAGAACTTCAGGTAAAGTGACAAAACATAAAGGTACTGAGAAAAAAGAGTCCCCTTCACCAGAACCTAAGCCTAGAAAAGTAGAGTAATCTGAACCGGAAGAAGTTACAGGTGGCAAAATGGCTGCAGCAGATTCTGTGCAGCAGAGGCGTCAATCCAGACGACAGAACCAGCAGTCTTCATCTGATTCTGGCTCCTCTTCTTCCTCAGAAGATGAGCGACCCAAGAGGTCCCATGTGAAGAGTGGTGAAGTAGGCAGGCGGCGGAGACATTCCCTCCCCGGAGTGCCTCTCCATCACCTCGAAAGCCCAGAAAGAGACTTCGCCTCGTGGTAGACGGAGGAGGAGTCCTTCCCCATCACCCACCAGAAGGCGACGTTCCCCTTCTCCTGCCCCCCTCCTCGCAGGTGCAGGTCTCCCACGCCACCACCACCACGACGAAGAACTCCTTCTCCTCTCCCCCACCGGCGCTCACCATCCCCAAGAAGATACTCTCCTCCGATACAGAGGAAATACTCTCCTTCTCCACCTCCAAAGAGAAGAACGGCTTCTCCCCCTCCCCACTCCTAAATGAAGGGCATCATCATCTCCACCACCAAAGCGTCGGGTCTCCCATTCTCCACCTCCCAAACAAAGAAGCTCCCCAGTCACCAAGAGAGTTCACCTTCATTATCATCAAAGCATAGGAAAAGATCTTCCCCGAGCCGGTCTACCCGGGAGCCCCAGTCACCACAACCAAACATAAGGCCTTCACCCTCACCACAGCCTCGAGCTCCTCAGACCTCCTCAAGTCCTCCACCTGTTTGAAGAGGGGCATCATCATCACCCCAAAGAAGGCAGTCCCTTTCTCCAAGTACTAAGCCAATTAGGAGAGTCTCCAGGACTCCAGAACCCAAAAAGACAAAAAGCTGCCTCACCAAGCCCTCAGTTTGTAAGGAGGGTTTCATCCCCTCTACCTATCTCAGGATCTCCTGAGCCAGCAGCTAAAAAGCCCCCAGCACTTCAATCCCCTGTCCAGTCTCAGTCCCCCTCTACCAATTGGTCACTAGCGGTACTGTTCAAAAAGGCTAAAAGCCCAACACCAACCCCATTTCCAGCAAGGAACTCAGACCCAGAAGGAGGTGGAAAGAAAAAGAAAACGAAGGACAAGAAACACAAAAAGGATAAGAAGCACAAGAAGTACAAAAAACACAAGAAGGAAAAGGCTGTGGCAGCAGCTGCTGTAGCAGCCATCACTCCCATGGCTCCTGTGGCCACCACGACCACATCAGCACAGGAGGAACCAGAGGCAGAGCCTGAGCCTAAGAAGAAGATGGAGAGTGAGCCCGAAGACAACCTCAAAGACTTAGAGAAGCACCTGTGTGAAAAGGCGCTGAGGTCGATGTGGAAGGCTCAACTGTCCCCACGGTCTTAGGTGGGAATGTGTGTCACGATGTACACTTTATTTGGTTTGTATGCAATTCAATTTCAAAATTGCTAAAATGTGTTTGAGCTTCAGACTATAACATTTGTTGTAATAATTGCTAGGTTGAAGTTCACCATGTTAAAAAAAAAAAAAAAGGCACTCGTGGATTTGCATTGCAAAAGGTGTCCACAGTGTATTAGTGACATTCTTTCATTGACAGCTGACATAAATTCATTTAGAGTGAAATATTTTAAGCCAAAAAAAAAAAAAATCCCCTTTTAAAAAAAGGGGGTTTCAATATTGTTGTCATTTTTATGGTTTCTTTAAAGGCCTTGGCTCTTCCCAGAGGTTTTCCTTTCTTATCATTTTTTCTTTATTTTTTTCTCATTTGAGTCTTAGCACCCATTTAAGTTATGATGCTTCCAACCTTGCATGGTTTGCAAGCTTGCCCAGAAATAAGACCACTGTTGAACTACCACAAAGTGTAAATGAATATTTTAATGCCACAGTCTTTCCTGTTGCCTATGGAGTCTCTGGTGAAATGAATCAGGATTCGAGCTCTAGGACAGGATGGAAAATGAAAGCATGTTGTTTGCCAGGACACTGTGGGTTTATATTGATGTGTAACAAGTTGATTTGGAACACTGGAATTCATTCTGTTCTGTTTTTGTTTTTGTTTTTGTTTTTTTGTAAAGGCAATTAACTAGTCCCAGGAAGGATCCTTCAGTTATATAAAAGTTTGTTTTATAAAAAAAAAAAAAAAAGAATATTGAAGTTTCTAGGGTGGACTTCATTCCTGGGAGAATAGCATACATACAAGTTCAGAGAAAAAAAGACAGAATATATGGACAGGGAAATGGGTGATAGAGCAGATTAAAAGATTTGTGGCAGAGAAGAGTAGGTGATAGGCTGGAAAGTATTAATAGAAAGAGAAATGACATTCAGGTTTATTTCTTCTTTATTGTGGTTGTGTTTATAATACATAGAAAAATTAGTGAGAATCATATAGTTTCATTTTATAGCAAAGCAAATTAAATGGAGATTAGTGCTCATTAAACTATTGACTTTAACAGAAGGTAGACATGTGATGTGCTCTAAATGATATATTTATTTCTGGTTATACTGACCATTCTACGAAGTTTGTGCCAGATTTTAAATTTTCTATACAGGGATCCCAGGGTGGCACAGCGGTTTGGCGCCTGCCTTTGGCCCAGGGCGCGATCCGGGAGACCCTGGATCGAATCCCACGTTGGGCTCCCGGTGCATGGAGCCTGCTTCTCCCTCTGCCTGTGTCTCTGCCTCTCTCTCTCTCTCTCTCTCTCTCTCTCTGTGTGACTATCATAAATAAATAAAAATTAAAAAAAATAAAAAAAATTTTATATACAAATGCATATCATGACAAGCAGAAACAAACAAACAAACAAAAAAAAGTATTACAAATTTAAATATTTCATCTCAATCTTGAGTAATCTGTAAAAAAAAATCACCCTTATCTAAAAAGCTTAAACCAAGACTAACTTTAGAAAACCCATGATAAACAAGAGTATTGTTATAAACCAACAAGTATAAATGATACTTAAGATTCCTAGAGGCAGAATGCTCTAAAGGCCTGTGCTACTATAGAAAAGGCAAAAATCTGATATAAGACTTAGTTCAGGGGCACCTGAACCCACTCTTGGTTTTAGGATAGGTCATGATGTCATGGGTCCTTATATTAACTCTATGGCTCTGTACTCCGTGGGGAATCCCCTTGAGTATTCTCTCCCCCTGTCCCTCCCATCAGGGGCATGCTCTTTCTCTCTTAAATAAATAAATAAATAAATCTTAAAAAAAAAAAAGACTTAGTTCAAATTTAAGGGTCCCCACTGAGGAGCCTTTAATTTCACTGAGCCTGGGTTTTCTCATTTCTAAAATGTGGGAATCATAATGCCTGCCTCACATGGTTGGTGGGGATTTGATGACAAACCTAGTACTGGCACCCTGTCTAACACTGAGCAGGCACTCAATATATCCTTTATTTCCTCTCCTCTATGAGTTTACAATAGATATATGTCACAGAATTTTTTTCAATTTTAAAATCAGTGTTTTTAAATCAGTTTTATTGATGTATAATTAACATACAATAAACTACACATATTTATAGTGTACAAGTTGATAAACCTTAACGTATGTATAACTCAGGTCACCCTCATATAACCAAGATAATGACCATAGCCATCCCAAAGGTTTCCTCACACCCCTTGGTAATTTCTTCTTCAATACTGTCATCCTCATATACTAGTGATACTGCTTCTGTCATAGCAGCTAGCTTGCATTTTCTAGAATTTTACAAATATGAACTTATTCAATATGTGCTCTTTTTTTTATCTGTTTTTTGTTGCTCAGCCTGATTATTTTGAGATTCACCTTCATCGCTACATGCATTGATAGTTTATTCCTTTTTATTGCTGAGAGCATGCTATTATTGTATGTCTATCATACATATTTACAGGTTTTTTTTTTTAAAGATTTACTTATTTATTCACGAGAGACACAGAGAGAAGCAGAGACATAGGCAAAGGGAGAAGCAGGCTCCTTGCAGGGACACCCTCAAGGACACCCTGTAAGGAGCCTGCTGTGAGACTCAATCATGGATCCCAGGATTACGCCCTGAGCTGAAGACAGACGCTCAACCGCTGAGCCACCCAGGCGTCCCATATTTACTCTTTTAAGTAGACTTCAAATTGCCAGGATTTCAGGTTAGATAACACAGTTTTAATGTATAAAACTGGTAATTTTAGTTTGGTGCAAAAAAGATATTGCTGCTTTTGTTTGCCTTTTTTTTTTTTTTTTTTTTTGGTTGATTCTATGTGATGCTTTAGAAATCTAGAAAAAGTAAACATGTTAATTTTCATTTTTAAATTAGGAATAATAAATGCTCTATTGAAGAAATAAGCATGGGTTATTTTTAAAATAAAAGTGATACATTGTCAATATTAAAAATTTAAGAAATACAGGAAAGCACAAAGAAGGAATTACAGTATCACCCTAATCCTATGACCCAGAAACAACTTCATTAATAATGTTGACCTTCATCCCATAAATCTCTTAACAGATAAATAGATAGGAAAAAAATAATTTTATAAAAACACATTTGGGATGTCTACGTTCAGCTGAGATAGAATAATGGAAGCTGGATATACCCTCCCACTTTAAATAACAAAAACAAAAACAAAATCCCAGACGAAATATCTGAAAGAGTGGTTTTCAGACATTGGACATCTGGCAGTACAGGACAGTGAACCCTAGAAAAGGGGAAGTCAACAAGTTGAGCCTGACAGCTGTTCCAGCTTACTTCCTGAGGAAGCTTTCTATGCTGCAGTACAGGGAGGGGGAACCAAGGCAGAGCCTGATGGTCTCCCTGACTTGAGGAGACAGGGTTGGCCACAGGAAGGCCAGGGCAGCTAGAATCCAAGGGAGAGCACTGGAGGAAGAACTTCACAGAGAGGGAGAGCCCTGGGAGTAGGGGAGGGGGGGTCTGTAGAGGGTTTGCCAAGCCTTTAATATGCAGCTGAGTACTGATGAGTACCAGCCCATGCTGGTGAAGAAATTACCCAAGGCTAGGGAAAGAACCACCAGAAAGGATGAGAAGTAAAGTACCAGAGTTTACCCAGGGCTAAGAATAGTTTGTGTTCTTGTCACTCACAATTAAAAAAAAAAAAATCTTGCAATTCATGGGACATTGGGTAGTGTACTCAAAGGAAATTGCTTAAATAATTGGGGAAAAAAATGAGCCCTAGAATAAAGGCTGCTCTGATTTCATGTAAGAAAGCTTAAAAGCAAGTTTTGGAAGGATTAAATAATTTCCAACCAAACTAACCACATCCCAGAACAAAGTTAGAGAACATTTATAAGAATATAAAAATATTCAGCACTCAACAAGAAAAAAACTGACAAAGACTCACATTCAATTAAAAAATGATCAAGAATGCAAAGAAGCAGGTAAATATGACCCATAATGAGGAGAAATATTAATTAATAGAACAGGCCCAGAAATGCCACAGATGATAGGATTCTTAGACACACACATTACAACATCTCTTATAATCACATTGCATATGTTCAAGAAGCTAGAAGATTAAGCTTGTTAAGTGGAGACATAAAAGATACAAAAAGATATCCAAAATGAGCTTCTAGTAATGAATGAAGTAAAAAAAATGCACTGCATGAGACTAATAACAGTCGAGACCCTACAGAGGAAAAGATCACTGGGTGAAACTGAAGACATACAAATTATCCAAAAAGAAACACACAGAGAAAAGAGTTGGGGAGGGGGACAAAAAGCAGATCTTCCCAAAGAAGATATCCAGATGGTAAATCAAGATATGAAAAGATGCTGTACATCACATGTCATCAGGAAAATGCAAGTGAAAATAGTGCTGAAATACCAGTACACCCCTACTGGAATGGTCAAAATCCAGAACACTGACACTGCAAACGGTGGTAAGGATGTGAAGCAACAGAAACTCTCACTCACTGCTGGGAATACAAAATGATACACCCACTTTAGAAGGCGGTTTGGAAGTTTCTTACAACATTAATCATGATTTTACCTTATCCAGCAATTGTGCTTCTTGGAATTTATCCAAAAGAGTTGAAAAATCATGGCACTCAAAACCTACACATGAATATTTAAAATATTTCTTGATAATGTTTATATTATTCATAATTATTATGATTTGTATTATACTTTATATTATTCATAATTATCAAAACTTAGAAACAACAAAGATGTTCTTCAGTAGATAGTAAAAATAGATTAATACATAAATAAATTGGCTACTAGGAGTTATGGGGGAAAGAGAGCTGAATAATCAGAGCACAGAGGATATTCAGGGCAGTGAAACTCTATGTGACTCTCTAATGGTAGATATGTGTCCTGGATTGGTCCAAACCCATGGAATGTACAACACTAGGCATGAACTATGGACTTTGGGTGATAACAATGTGTCAGTGTAGAGTCATCAGTTTTAATGATTGTACCACTTCAGTGGAGGATGTTGATAGTTGGAAAAATTGTTTGTATGTGTGGACAGAGGGGTATATGGGAACTCTCTCTGTATCTTATACTCAATTTCACTGTAAACCTAAAACTGCTCTAAAAATGACAATCTATTTTTAAAAAATCAGTTGGCTATGGGATAACTTAAAGCAGTCACATTCACAGGTAATTAGAAGTTTCAAAAGAGAAAGGAAAAAAATATTTGAAGGAATCATGGCCTAATTCCCCTAAATTTGACAAAAAACTTTCAACCAACAGAACCAGGATCTTCAATGAACTCCAAGCACAAGAAATTTGAAAACTACACTGAGGTACATCATAATGAAATTACTTGAAACAAATGCTAAAGAGGTCATCTTAAAAGCTGCCAGAGGTTAAAAACAAAAACAAAAACAAACAACCACATTCCATACAGAGGAACAAAGTTAAGAATGACTTTAGATTTCTGTTTGGAAACAATGCAAGCCAGAGAGCACTGTTTAAGTACTGAAAGAAAAGCTGTCAAATTAGAATTCTAGACCCAGAAAAAAATATCTTTCAAATAAAGGTAAAATAATGACTGTGTTATGCATAAAAAAAATCGAAGTATTCATCACCAGCAGATCCACACTACAAGAAATATTAAAGAAAGTCCATCAGGATAAAAGAAAATGATCCTGAATGGAAATCTAGATCTATGCAAAGGAATGAAGAGTACTCGAAAAGATAAATATGTGGGTAAATGGGAGAAAATGTTTTTGATCTCTTTAAAAACAATTGAGTGTGTAAAGCAAATATGTATTTGCAACAATGTATTTGGAGGTTTGTAACAGATACAGAGGTAAAACATATGACAATAATAGTTCAAAAAGAGAGCAACAATGGAAGTATAGTCTTGTAGGTTTTATGTACTACTTAAAGTGATAAGATATTTCTTGAAGTAGACTGGTCAAAGATGAAAACTGTAAACTTTTAAGCAAGAACTCAGAGTGCAATCAGGATGACAACAATAACAACAACAAATCCCAAGGAGTTATAGTTTATAAACCAACAAAGGAGATAAAATGGCACCATAGAAATATTTAAGTAACACAAAAGAAGGCAGACCAAGAGGCAAAGGCAATTCAATAAAGAAAAGATAGTCTCTTCAGCGAATGGTATTGAGACATTAGATGTCCATATGCAAAAAAATGAATCTTTGTACCTCTCCCCACATACAAAAATTATCTCAGAAGGGATCACAGACAAATGGAAAATACAAAACTATAAAACTCATAGAATAAAACACAGGAGGTATCTTTATTACCTTAGTTTAGGCAAAGATTTATTAGATATGACACCAAAAGTAATCCATAGAAGAAAATTGATAAATTGTATATTTTCAGTATTAAGAACTTCTGCACTTCAGAAGACTCACTAAAAGAATGAAAAGGAGAACCATAGACTGGAAGAAAAATTTCAAGAATCATTTATCTGATTAAGGACTTGTATCTATAATATATAAAGAACTCCAAAAATGCAATAGTAAGAATACAAGTAACCATTTAAAAATGGACAAATAATTTGACAGACACTTCATCAAAGTATAAAGATGGCAAATAAGCAGGTGGAAAAGAGAGACACTACATCATTAGTTATTAGGGAAATGCAAATTAAAACCACAAACATTTAAAATTAAAGAGACTGACCCTGCCATGTGTTGGCAAGGATGTCTAGTAACTGGAGCTCTTCTGTACTGCTGGTGGGAATGTAAAATTGTACAACACTTTGGAAAATAGGCTGGCAGTTCTTAAAAAGTTAAATATATACCTATCATGTGATTCCACTTCCATGAGAAAAAGAAGAAAATATCAATAAGAAGAATTATAAATGAATATTCATAGCAGATTTTTTGTAGTAGGCAAAAACTGGAAACTACCTAAGTGTCCATCATAGACAAATGGATAAACAAATCATGATTTCTCTATATTATGGGATGAATCCTCAACAATAAAAATAGACAAACTCTTGATTCATAAAACAACATGGATGAGCCTCAAATGCATATGCTAAATGAAAGAAACCAGAAAAAATAGATACCACATGATTCCATTTATATAAAATTCTTAAGAATACAGACTAATATACAACAAGAGAAGGCAGATCATAGGTTGTCTGGGGACTGGAGGTAGGGGTAAGAAGGGATGTGAGAAGTGATTACAAAGGGTGCAAGGGAAGTTTTGGAAGATATGTTAATTATTTAATTGTGATGATGGCCTCATGGGTATATGCATAAGTAAAAATTTACTACATTATACACTAAATATACATCTGTGCAGTTTATTGTATGTCACTTAAACCTGAACAAAACTGAAAAATTAAAATGAAAATGTCATGAGATTAAAAAAATCATCATCATAATCATAAATATGTTGTGTAGGTTGTTCCTTGCTCAGAGGAGCCCTTCCAAGGGAGTGAAGAGGTTCTGAAATCCTGGGGTCATTTATCAGGAGGTAGATGGGCCTTTTGTAATTCAGCCAGCCAGAGGAATTCTCTGCATATGTGTAATTAATTCTTTTCAATAGATGCTGCCTTTTTCTAATTCACAGAAAAGTTGTTTGTGTAAGCAGTGGCCTTGCCAAATCTGCACGTGATCATCATCATAATTTTTTATATTTCAATTTTATTTGATGGTGAGAAAAAGAATCCAGTGGGACTAACAGAGTTGCTGAACTTAAAAATTTTTGTACACATGAGAAAGTAGGTCATAAAGATTCCTAAGTTAACAGAAATTATGAAAGCCATAAGCTATCGAGTTTGTTATGATTTTGTAAACTACATATTTCAACTTTACATACTATCTGTTAACTATTGTTATAAAAGATAAGGAAATCAGCACATTTAAACCTCACCTGAGGGCACCTGGGTGGCTCATGGTCGAGCGTCTACCTTTGGCTCAGGTTGTGATCCCGGAGTCCTGGGATCGAGTCCCACATCGGGCTCCCTGAAAGGAGCCTGCTTCTCCCTCTGCCTATGTCTCTGCCTTTCTCTGTGTCTCTCATGAATAAATAAATAAAATCTTGTAAATAAATAAATAAAATAAGCCTCATCTGATATGCCATTCCCCATACTTTTTGAACTCTGTTTTTATATTATTTTGACATTGTCAGAATAAAAACCTAACTGTATGAATTATAAAACTAAAATTATGTAAGACTGTGTAAATACCTTGATTTTGTATTTAAATGGATTTATTGTTCACTACCTGTCCTTGTCTTATGGTTTCTCCATCTCTGATAATTTTTCACTTTTATCTTCCTCTTGGTAGTCTTTGTTAACAATTTGTATTTTTCAAGGAGGCACATTGGATGTTACTTGAACTCTTGCAATCCTCTCTGTCATTTTTATATTTATAGAACAAGTTTATCAGGCATATGCTTTTGGGGTCACGTTTTACTTTCCTAACACCTTTGTAAACAAATGTCCACTGCTTTCTGTCTTGAGTGTTTCCAACCAGATGCCTAGATAATTTATTTAAGGGACAATACCAGTCAGTTCACTGACACTTGACATTGCAGATTTTCCAGAGAAGAATTTGTCCTATTAAGCAACAAACTAAGTTGTTCTTTTATTTAAGAAAACTTTTCTGCTACTGTTTGAATACTCTTTATGTCCTTGTTGTTCTCTCCTCCAGAACACCAATTCTACGTATGTTAGACTTTTCTGTTTCTTTCATATTTATCCCCATACTCTTTACACAGTCATTTGCCACCTCATCAGATTCTTCAAACCTAAGTATGGGCTGTGTTTTCTGTTTAAACTTACCTTTTAGTTTTGTGACTACAGATATAATTTTCATATCTGCAGCATTATTCTGTTTCTCTTCTAATTTCAATCTTAGACCTTGCTACCTTTTAAGTAGTTTTAAAATACGTTGTTTTTTTTAATAAAATAATTTTTATTGGTGTTCAATTTACCAACATATAGAATAACACCCAGTGCTCATCCCATCAAGTGTCCCCCTCAGTGCCCGTCACCCACTCACCCCCACCCCCCACCCTCCTCCCCTTCCACCACCCCTAGTTCATTTCCCAGAGTTAGGAGTCTTTATGTTCTGTCTCCCTTTCTGATATTTCCCACACATTTCTTCTCCCTTCTCCTATATTCCCTTTCACTATTATTTATATTCCCCAAATGAATGAGAACGTACAATGTTTGTCCTTCTCCGATTGACTTACTTCACTCAGCATAATACCCTCCAGTTCCAACCACTTTGAAGCAAATGGTGGGTATTTGTCATTTCTAATGGCTGAGTAATATTCCATTGTATACATAAACCACATCTTCTTTATCCATTCATCTTTCGATGGACACCGAGGCTCCTTCCACAGTTTTAATAGGTATATTTTTTTTAGCTTAAAAACTTTTGAAGAGAATCATGTGGTCTATAATTTTTTTTTTAAGAGATAGAGAACTATCATTGTGAATTTGTATTGAGTTCTTTGTGAATTTATCTGGAGATGCATGTTTGCTTGTGTTCTCACACTCCTCCAAAACCCACCCACTCACACACACATAGTTTTTTTTCTCAATTTCCTTTTATATGTCCCTCAGTGGTTCTTCTGTGATTGTTACTCAATTTGAATATTATGTACTGATTTCAAAGAATAATATGAACCTAGACTGAAGTGAAGGATGAATTGACAACTTGACGCTGCTGTCTTATTATAAATACTCTGTTACTAAATCTGTTAATTTTTTTTTCCCCCTGGTAGAAAGTATCCTCTTATTTTTTGGATATCCTTAGCAAACTTCTTCAGTGAAGGGCCCGATAGTAAATATTTTAGGCTTTGCAGGCCATATAGTCTCTCTTTCTCAACTATCCAATTTGGCTGTTGTAGCCTGTTATGGACTGAATTGTGTCTCCTTCAAGTTCATAGGTTGAAGCCCTAATGCCTAATGTGACTGTATTTGAAGATAGGGCCTTTAGGGAGACAATTAAGGTTAAATGAAGTCATAAAGATGAGGCCCTAATCTAATAGGACTGGTGTCCTTAAAAGAAGAGGAAGAAGACACCAAGGATGTGCATGCACAGGGAAGATTATGAGGATACAGTGAGAAGATGGTCTGTGAGTCAAGGAGAGAGGCCTTAGGAGAATCCAACTCTGGCAGGACCTTGATCTTAAATGTCAGCCTTAAAAAGAGCTGTGAGAAAACAAATTTCTGTTGTTTAAGGTACCCAATCTGTGATATATGTCATGGAAGCTCTAGTAGACTAATAAAGAGCCCAAATGCAGCCAGAGAAAAGATAAAACAGATTAACATGTTTGTGTTCCAATAAAACTTTATACATAGATGCTGAAATTTGAATTTCATATAATTTTCTTGTGTCACAGAATATTAATCTTTTTTATTTGATTTTTTTAAGCCACTTACAAATGTAAAAACCATTCTCAGCTCATGGTAGAACAAAAACAGACAATGACTAGATTTGACCAGCAAGTAGTAGTTGCAGTCCTTGTGCTAATGGGAAGACTGATTCAGAGGGAAGCCTAGTGAGTCACAAGCCTTTGTGTTCACATATGATAATTGGTTATTCCCTTCTGTCTTTCACCCTTACTCACTTCTGAGTGTAGAAGGTAATATGACAGGTTAGCCTGGGTTGGTGAGCCCACCTCTCCTGTGTTCCATGACAGGGCACTGCTCACAAGAGCACTCCCTGCTTCTCTCAAATTCTCCTAGTACTGGTTGTTCTGATCAAAGGATAATTGGCTAGACCTTCCACTATTGTGACATTTATTTTCAGAGACGTCTGAAACTTCTTCAGAGTCTGAGGTTTTGGGCTGCTCTCAGCACCCTTGTTTTGGCAGAGCTTTCCACTGTAATTGCCTTCTGTGTTACATAGTCTGTGGTTTAGGCTTATGGCCATTTTCTTGTTTTATTGGTGGTGGAGGTTTTTTTTTTTTTTTTTTCTGTTTTCCATTATGCCTTTGGCCTTTGAGGGACTGAGTAGAGTAAAAAATCCTTTACACATACATCTTTGAATGGAAGTCAACCAAATGCTTCTGGACAATTGGAAATGCTATCTTTTGTTCTCTCTCTTCCCAGAGCATAGCCCAGGGCTTGATCCAGGGTAAATATCTGCTGAATCACAAATCTCAGTTTTCCCTGTCCTGTGAAACATTTCCCCAAATCTTCTGTCTACACTGGGACTATTCTTATGCATGCCACCATCATCTCTTCCTTGGGGATTGTATCAGTCTCCAAACTGGCCTCTCCCATCAATTCATCCCTCACTTTTCAGCAGGTGATGTTATTTTTTTTAATTTTTTATTTATTTATGATAGTCACAGAGAGAGAGGCAGAGACATAGACAGAGGGAGAAGCAGGCTCCATGCACCGGGAGCCTGATGTGGGATTCGATCCCGGGTCTCCAGGATCGTGCCCTGGGCCAAAGGCAGGCGCCAAACCGCTGTGCCACCCAGGGATCCCAGGTGATGTTATTATATCTCAGATCTGGGCATGCTGCTCAAAGAGGTGCTCCTTATGCTTAGGTTAAGGTTCAGAACCAGGCATATAGGAGGCATTCAATAAATATATGTTAAATCAAAGACGGTAAGAATCAGGAGCCTCAGGTCATTGAGTTGTAGTATCCTCTTTGGCAGTTTATTAATCTTTCTTTGCATCAGCTTTTCTGTTTATAAATAAAACCTTATGCTTATGACCATAAAACAAGAACAAGATAGTAGATGAATGTTTTAGTGTATGTCTGCCAAGAGGCAGATACCAATAGGATTAGACATGCAAAAGATTTATTGAGAAAGGGAGCAGGGAAGGGTGGGAAGAGCCTCTATATAATATTGGGGGTCTGACACCTGTGGGAGGAGACAGGGAAGGAGGAGACACAGTGCAGTTCCAAGAAAGGTTTGGTCAGACCAATGGGAAATCCTTTAGCAAAGTCATCCACAGAAAGTATCCTGCTTCTGCCTAGCAAGGGTCTGTATCAACAGCCCTACCAACTTTATTCACTGGCTGAGAACCAGCTTTTGGGACATACAGCCTCAGCACTAAATGGGTGGTGTTTCCAGGGGGACAGTAGCTCCCCAAGCAGAAGATCAGAGTAGTGTGTTTTTATAACTACCTCAAGTAGAAACACCCTTGAGTTAGGAGAGGAGGCATTAATTAAACACAAGAAAGCAAAGCATCTTTCCATTATTCAAGGACACTGTTCAACTTGTGAGTTTCATAGCATAAACCCATCAGTCTTGCCTTTTAGGTTTCTTCTTCCTGCTATGTTCCTTTTATCCTTTTCACTATTCATCAAATTCCTTTGCCAGGGTTGCAGGAACAGAGAAGCAAGAATTCAGGCCATCTTTTCAACAAACAGCAAGACCAAACTCCCACCTTCTCTACTTTTAATTTTTTTAGCCCCTTCCTTCCTTCCTTCCTTCCTTCCTTCCTTCCTTCCTTCCTTCCTTCCTTCCTTCCTTCCTTCCTTCCTTCCTTTCTTCCTTCCTTCCTTCTTTCCTTCCTTCTTCCTCCCTCCCACCTTCCCTCCCTCCCTCCCTCCCTTCTTTCCTCCCTTCTTTCTTTCTTTTAATGGTAGCATGCAGCAAAGTATTTATATAAGTGTTTTTGTCTAAAGATGGTGTTAAGTTATATTTTGGTAGATAACAGTTTTAAAGTCTCTGACCTCCATTAACACAAAAGTAATGATATTGTATTGTTATCTTCTGTTTCATATTATATTGGCATTGTATTAAACTATTGCCTTTTCTGTGGCTTTCAAATTCAAAATGAAAAGGTGCTCCAGGAAAGCCAACATCATCAGTCTTTCTTCCATACCCAGAAGAAAACACGTTCTTAAGAGTCATTTTTATTTTTTAAAGCACTTAGGATTTATTCAGGAAGTTACTTGAGCTGGGGCCAGACGGAAGATCACACCTGACATTTTCCAGGGCTGTGTGTCCAGAACGTGGTGACCCAATTCTTCTCTATTGGCCTATATTAAGCTGAACATGTCAGGACCTAAGTCATCAGGCTTAGGTTAGATGTTTTGTTTTTTAAGCCAAAAACCATTCTTATAAAGAAAATGCATTAAATAAAATATGCCACTATAATTTTAAATAATCTTAAAAGGTGGCAGTACTGGTCTATAAAAATAAGCTTGAAAGCCAAAGCAAATAGGCCCATAAAGCAGTCAAACCCCAGGGTTGTCCAAGGAGGCTGACCATGTGGTAACAGCCAAATCAAACTCGATTTTGATTTCTTATTTATGCACACCTAAAAGTAAGATGGGGCTAGGATTACTAACGGACAGAATTGAGGTGTGATGCAGTAACTTCTTTTCCATAAATTCTTTAATGGTGGGAAATATTTTTAAAGTTAGAGATGAAACTGAATATAATAGTTGGACAGAAAGATATTTTCATGTAGATACACATAAGTGTTCCATGTTACTTGTTTATTTTGAATGCATAGATTAAGCCCATTATGTGCTAAATCTGGTCCTAGATACTATGGATGAGAGATGGTATACAATTTTTTAATTTAATATTTACATTCCTATGAAATCTATTTTACATGTAAGGAAACTATGTCTCAAACAAGTGGGAAAATTTGCCTAAGCCCATGTAATTAGCAAGAGTTGGATTCAAGTCTCAAATCCAATGTATCTAACTCATAAACCCAGCCCATTTTTTTTTTTTTTTTTTTAGAAAGATACCACTGGTGGGGAAGGGGGAAGGAGCAGAGGGAAGGAGTCCAAAACAGGCTCCATGCAGAGCACAGAGCCAGATGTTGGGCTTGATTCCATGACTTCAAGATCATGACCTGATCCAAAATCAGGAGTCAGATACCCAGTGAACTGAGCCACCCAGGTGCCCCTACACTCAGGTCTTTCTAATACATCATAATGCCTTAAAAGAAATAGAGAAAGACAGATCTTAATTTTCCAGTACTCACAATTTGCTCATCTTCATCAGTGTTAAGGTTGCCCAAGGAAAAACCTGAAAACCATCCAAGATGCCCCTCTCTCTCCCTACTCTCAATCTCCTCCTATGATTCATAACTACCACATCTTCACACATAGTCTAGTTCAGGTCCTTTTGTTTCACCTGGTCCTGATCTACTACAATCCCCTGACTGATGCCCATCTTTTTTTCCCCTAGCCCATCATTTCATGCTTCTAGATTTACCATTTTATAGTCGACTCTTTTGGAGTCCTTATTACCCATAGAGGTCATTCTCAACTCCTTACTGTAGTATACAAACTCTTTTATTTTCTAGCCTTTTCATAGTTTTCTAATCCCATCACTTTACACTCTTTCCCATAACTGATTTACAGCAATATCAGAGAACTTGCATTTCTCTGAAAACTTATGCTCTCCTCTGCCCCCTTTCCATTGTATATATTTTTCCTTTTCTCTGGAATTCCTCTCTCCCTCTTATTTTCCCAGTAAGATTATTCTTTAAGAGGCATCTTAAATATCACTCTCTATATGAACCTCCCTTGATTCTCTTCATGAAGTCCACTGTGCCTTTCTCTGTGCAACCATTATGCCTTGCATGCAACTCTATTGATGTGCTTATTCCACAGGACAGCAGCCTTGTCATTATGACTGACTTAGCCAAGTTGGTTAATTCTGTATTCTAACAAATTCTTCACAGAATAGCTAGCTAATTGGTTGACATGTGTATGTCTTATATCTTCTTCTAGGTTATCAACCTGCAGTCTTCTACTCACCCACAAATTGTCCTAAGATGAATCAGCTTTCTGGTAAAGCTAAATAGCTGGGCCAACACATTAAAGTATTTCTCACTGGACCTATATTACTTGGCTAGGAAATATGTGTTTAAATCATGAAACCAAACATTTTTTGTGATTATTAAATAATTCCAAACTAAACAAGGAGAAAATAATTGGTTTTGAGTTAATTAACTCATATTCCCATTTCTCAATTTCTAACAGATTAATTCATGGTTTTGCATTCAGAGTTTTGTTGTTTTACTTTGTCTCATAACATAATATTATTACTCATAACGTAATATATTATTATCTGGTAAATGCATGTGTAAGTATAGTCATTAGTTTTCAGTTCTTCTAACAAAATTTAGTGAAAATTCATATGATAGCATACTTTATAGTATTACATTGATGTTCCCAGATAAGTAGTGACATCTTCTAGAGGAGGGGGTCAGGAACTGGTGTGTTGGGGTCAATCCAGGGACAGTCCAAGCCCAATGTCCATGTTGGAACAGGACACTCAGTACAGGACCTAAGGGGAGGAACATAGGAAGTCTGAGCAAGCAGGACAAGAAGACCCATATTTTAGATTCATGATCCAGAGACAAGAAGAGCATCTGGAGGTCTCCATGCCAGTCTAGTTGTCCCTGTAGTCTCATGCTCAGCTGCTCCTTTCATACAGGCTCCTAGCAAAACCTGCCTTGAATTGAAGGATTGGTCAACTTTTGCTTAGTGAGACTGGTTATACACAAGATGGAACTTTTAGATGCTTGTTTTTTTTTTTTTTTTTTTTCAGTTCTGGAAAAATTACTTCAAATATTTATCCAGATGCAAAATTCCTTGGATCATTGTTTAAAATGAACTTTATTAACTAAACTGGATCCAGGAAAATTCTATAATCAGTTTTGTTATTAAGAAACTTAATTTTTTTATTTGATGCATTCCTTTCTTCCTTCATTTATTCACTTCTGGGACTTGGTCCAAATCTTATATAAAACATACACAGAAAGAGAGAAAACAAGTGGCCTCTTTATATAAACTAATCAAGAAGGAAATGAAGCCACCCAAATGTGGCCTATGCCATCTGTGGTCTGTGATAAATAGCAAAACTGCAGTCATGCTTTTTCTTTAAATGTTAACTGTAAAATATAAAATCCTTTTTATTAACACCAGATGTCAAGAATGCTTATTAAAATGCCATGGTTTATTAAATAACATCATTTTAGACTCACTGAGCTAGTAAAGACTATTTTTTTGCATTTAGATTAAACATCTGAAATTATGTATTACTTACTAGATCTATAAAAATACGTGAATACTAATATATATACATCAAAATTTAAATTTAGAAGTACAAAGATTTATACATCATGAGTTGAACCAAAGTATTTTTAAATCTGCAAAAGTAGATTTTTCACTTGACTGTTCATTTAAGACATTGAGATTTTTGTATGCACTGAAATAAGTGTTACTTTATGTATCTCAAGTCTAGAGGAAATCAAGGAAGATCAAATAAAATAAAGAGTCGACCTAAAATTGTGTATTCTTTCTATCCCTTTTAGCAGTCTTTTCTTTGACTTTCATTGCATAGGTAATTGTGAGGAAATCTATTAACTTCTGTTTCTCCACATACCTTACCAACTAAGAGTTACTTCAGCCTTTTCTCAACCTGAGTCAGAGAGGAAATAGCTTTGAGAATTAGGTAGGAACCAACATATAGAATTTTTGCAATAAAAACTTTTGGAAAGTTTTCCGCAAGGCCATGCTTAGAATAATTTGAATTCAAATTTAAAGTCAGTATTGAGAGTTAGCGTGGTGATTAAGGAACATTATGTTTTCATTTTTTCTTCATGAACTGATACTTGAGTTGGACCTCTCTCTAAGCAGGGTTCTTTAAAAATGACTCTAGAATTGCACATTTTAGTGCTTTTCATGTTTTCTTTAGTGCTTTACATATAGTTTGTACATGGCCTATTAGGTAGCTAAGAAGATTAGGAAAAGTTTTTTTGAGATATAAAATCACCTACATCAGTGTCAGTCAGCCTTAAATTATTTAGGCCAAAGTCAGTATGTGTAATACTCACACCTCTTATATGTGTCCAAAGAAACCAACTTTCTAGTGGTGATCTGGTGATTAATCTTATTTTTCATTGCTACTTAGACATTTTTCTGTAATGTTTAAATCAGGGTCACCTCTGAATATAATTTATTGAGTTTGAAACCAGCAGGTGTATTCTGGACAAAGTAAAGAGCAAACAGTAAAATGGCTTACATGTTTACCCAAAAGTTTATTTACTTTGGTATTTTATCTGCTGCTTTGGGTTTTAAAGGTTTACTATGAGGGCAGTAGGAACAAATGGGCCCTTTGTGTTTCAGGAGGAGCAGGTGTTGAAATAGCTTTCAGATTTCACTTGAACAATAGTTAATGTATTTATCAGCTTGATTGATCATCACATACCCCAAGACCATAGCCTTCCAATAAAAACTTTCTGAATATTTTTATGATTGCCTGGTATTGTTCTGTTCTTTTAATCTGCATATTTGTCTATGTGGGCAAGGGATACATGTCTGGGTAAATTTATTCCAAAAAGCAATTGCATTTTAAATCCAGCTGTATCATAAAACAATTCCTAAAATGTTGTTATTGTTAGATTGTGTGAACATGGACTTATAATTGCTATGGCTTTAGAGGTATTAAAAACTTAATACCTTATGAGGCATCTCACCAAATGAGGCAAATGACTCTTAAACTTAATTCAAAGGAATTTACTACAATTTATCCATGAGATAATTCTAACAATTCTAGAGTTCCTAATCTCCAGCTTTGATGATTTAGCTGCCCCTAGCCATCTATACAACAGAGATAAAGTGTCAAGCACCCAGCATAATGCTAGAAATATGTTTCTATATATTGACAAAACACTCAACAAATATTTGTTAAATTAAAACATTCAGAGAAAAAAATCCATTGATGGTCTAGAGACATTTAATCTAACTAACCTGGCATCAGTGAATGACATCCCACATTCTGCTCCAAAGTGTACTCTTCGTTCTTATATTTCTGAAGCTGACTATGATCTAATAGTAACTGTAGGTGAGTATAAATAATTATCTTAGTATCATTTCCTTTATTATTTGCCCGTAGTCACATTTTAATTCTTATTGATATTCTATTAATGTGATATATTGCTAGGGTCTAAAATGCTTCTACCCTATCATTTGGGTTTCCAAACAGAGGGTTTTGAGTTACAATAGAATATATGCATCCAGAGATTTTTATTTGTCTTTTTCAATTGTGGAAAAATATGCAAAACATAAAATTTATTGTCTTAATCATTTTAAGTGTACAGTGTAGTGTCCAGCAATCCTCATCATTTCTATCTCCAAAACTGTTTTCATTTTGCAAAACTGAAATTCTGTACCCATTAAACAATAACTCCCCATTTCCTCCTCCTTCAGGCCCTTGGCAGCTGGTGATTTTTAGTGAAAATTATTGTGCTAAAATAGTGCTGTATATCTATAAGGAAATATATGTTCACCATCACATTTGTGGATGTTTAGAACTGATGTATTATAGAGAATGCATGTATATATTTATTCTACGCCACATCAGCTTTCCTGGGAAATGAGTGTCCCTACTTCTGCTTCTAACTTTTCATGTACTATTTATTTATTTATTTATTTATTTATTTATTTATTTATTTTAAAAACGATTTATTTATTTACTTATGATAGACAGAGAGAGAGAGAGAGAGAGAGAGAGAGAGAGAGAGAGAGGCAGAGACACAGGAGGAGGGAGAAGCAGGCTCCATGCCAGGAGCCCGACGTGGGACTCGATCCTGGGACTCCAGGATCGTGCCCTGGGCCAAAGGCAGGTGCCAAACCGCTGAGCCACACAGGGATCCCCTTCTGTACTATTTAAATGGCTATAATAGTTAGGGTTCATTTTTAATTTCTCTAAAATCTTTGAACTTCAGTAATATTTTCCAAATATCTTCAGTTTTCAAGAGCACTATTCCTGTGAATATCAGGCATTTAAATTCTACTTCTTTTCTGATCATGACCCTCAACATTAATATTTTTCATATTTCCATGTCAATTTATCTATTTATCAAATTCAAATTCTATGTATCCTTTACTGTAAATTCTATATTGAAAACTTAATAATAGGCAACGATACTTTTGTCAAATAGTCTGTTTTATCTGGGAATCACTATTTCACTTGGGGTGCATCGATTTATTTTGGAATCAGTAACCTAACTTTCAGTTCTTCTGTCAAGGATTATTTCTTATTAACATATGAGTAGTTGTGTTAGCACCCCAATCTCATGGAGTGGTTGAGGAAGCCTACTTAATAGGTTTTGTTTTCTTTTTAAGCCCTCAGGCTGAAATTTCTTTGTAGTAACTGCTCATAAGTGAGACTTTTTAAACAATTGAGGCTGAATTTTCCTGGGTTATTTCTTTGCGTGATAATTAAACCATTATTATGATATTTAGAAAATAATTCTTAATATTTTATTATGTTCATGTAACAAAAGTTATTTTATTTTCTAATTTTATTCTACTTGCTATTGAGGTAAATAGTCATTAAATAAATTTGCTCCCAGACCAAGGCAGAACCATTTCAGTATGCTTTACTACTACTAAATAAATAAATATGCTCTACTACTATCTGCAGTCAGGTTGGGTTCTTTCTAGAGTGGTAAGTAGTCACCTACTTGATATTTTCTGAGAAATGTGGAGAGAATTTTTCTTCTTTGGTCTCACAGCACCTGAAGTTTTACCATTAGAGGTTCAGGAGTTGGTGTTTTTTGTCAGATGGTAACACACGAAGATGTTTGGGAAAAGTGATTCTTCTCATTGTCAGTCACCAACTCTTTTGTGGATTTGTTTTACCCAAAATAAGTATGAGCAGAGGCACAGAATAGGGTTCGAGAAAGAGAGAGAATAGAAAGTGGGGTGGCTAGGAACTGAGCTATAAGGACAAAGCTTTAACTGCATTGGTATTGTGCCTCCTTCATACCTGACTCCCGTAGAGTATCATTTACTCCATGCTTTGAGAAAGTTAGGAAAATTTAAGTTCCTATTTTTCCGGATTTCCTTCAGAAAAACAACAGATATTCATTGTATGTTTCTTCAATGCCACACTTGCCACAATCACAATGCCACATATCACATGAATTATTTTACTTACTCCTTAAAGCAACCCCATTTGACTGACAAGGAAATGAGATTCAGAGAAATTTGGTAACTTCCTGAATGTCATGCAGCTAGTCACTGTCTTTCTGATTGCCAAACATATGCTCCAAAGCATATAATCTAAAACTGTATTTATTCTTAGGATAATATGGAATGGTTTCAAGAAGAGAGATGTGATGAAATTGCATTTTAGAAAGATCATGCTGGGTGTGAATAGTTTGGAGGGAATAAGACTAGATTCAGGGTAGAGGTTGGGAAGCTATTGTAGTTATCTAAGAAGATTTCAATGTTGCTCAGAGATGGAAGTAGGAATGAAAACAAGGTAGATGCATTTAGGCAAGATTTGGGAGTAGACATCAACAATTTAACTAGAAGGATAGGAAGGAGTCAAGGATGATCTTTGGATTTCTGGTTTGAGCAAGCAGGTAGATGGTTGTTTTAGTCAATTCAGGCTGCTATAACAAAAATACCATAGACTGAGTGGCTTAAACAACAATTATTATTTCTCAGTATTTGAAAACTAGAAGTCTAAAGTTGAGGCACTGGCAGATTTGGGGTCTGGTGAGAGCCTGTTTCCTGGCTTTCCACCTTCTTGCTATGTCTTCACATGACAGAGAGCTCCAAACTCTTAGTCCTCTTAGGGCACCACTCCTATCTTGGGAGATCCATCTCCATGACTTCCTTCAAACCTAAATACCTCCCAGAGGCCCCACTTCCAAATACTTTCACATTGAGAATTATCCACATGCAGAAGAATGAAACTAGACCATTCTCTTTCACCATACACAAAGATAAACTCAAAATGGATGAAAGATCTAAATGTGAGACAAGATTCCATCAAAATCCTAGAGAACACAGGCAACACCCTTTTTGAACTCAGCCACAGTAACTTCTTGCAAGATACATCCACGAAGGCAAAAGAAACAAAAGCAAAAATGAACTATTGGAACTTCATCAAGATAAGAAGCTTTTGCACAGTGAAGGATACAGTCAACAAAACTAAAAGACAATCTACAGAATGGGAGAAGATATTTGCAAATGACGTATCAGATAAAGGGCTAGTTTCCAAGATCTATAAAGAACTTCTTAAACTCAACACCAAAGAAACAAACAATCCAATCATGAAATGGGCAAAAGACATGAAGAGAAATCTCACAGAGGAAGACATAGACATGGCCAACATGCATATGAGAAAATGCTCTGCATCACTTGCCATCAGGGAAATACAAATCAAAACCACAATGAGATACCACCTCACACCAGTGAGAATGGGGAAAATTAACAAGGCAGGAAACCACAAATGTTGGAGAGGATGCGGAGAAAAGGGAACCCTCCTACACTGTTGGTGGGAATGTGAACTGGTGCAGCCACTCTGGAAAACTGTGTGGAGGTTCCTCAAAGAGTTAAAAATAAACCTGCCCTACGACCCAGCAATTGCACTATTGGGGATTTACCCCAAAGATTCAGATGCAATGAAACGCCAGGACACCTGCACCCCGATGTTTCTAGCAGCAATGTCCACAATAGCCAAACTGTGGAAGGAGCCTCGGTGTCCATCGAAAGATGAATGGATAAAGAAGATGTGGTTTATGTATACAATGGAATATTACTCAGCCATTAGAAACGACAAATACCCACCATTTGCTTCAACGTGGATGGAACTGGAAGGTATTATGCTGAATGAAGTAAGTCAATCGGAGAAGGACAAACATTGTATGTTCTCATTCATTTGGGGAATATAAATAATAGTGAAAGGGAATATAAGGGAAGGGAGAAGAAATGTGTGGGAAATATCAGAAAGGGAGACAGAACATAAAGACTCCTAACTCTGGGAAACGAACTAGGGGTGGTGGAAGGGGAGGAGGGCGGGGGGTGGGGGTCAATGGGTGACGGGCACTGAGGGGGGCACTTGACGGGATGAGCACTGGGTGTTATTCTGTATGTTGGCAAATTGAACACCAATAAAAAATAAATCTATTATTTAAAAAAAAAGAATTATGCTTCAACATATGAATTCAGTGGGGGCACAGGGACACAGTCATTCCATAGCAATGGTGAAACCATTCACTAAGATGGGAACACAGAAAAGAGATCAGTGTGAGGCTAGGTGTGTACATGAGGGGGTGGATAATGTTGAGCTTTGGACACATGGAGTTTGAAGTGTCTGTGAACTATCCCAAAGCAAATGTCCAGTAAAAGTTTCCTCTATTAGCCTGGAGCTCAATGAAAGAGTAGGCTAAAATGTAGGCTAAAGGTATAAATCTGGAGGTTATCAGAATATGGATGGGAATATGGATGAAATCACTCTGGAAAAAGGGCAGAGTGAGAAGAGAAGGCCCTGACCAATGCCTGACAAAATTAAACAAAAGTAAATGAAATCAACATAAAAGAAGGGCACAGGCCAAAAAGGAGCCTACCAAGAAAATGAAAAGGAACAGGTAGAGAGGTAGAATAGATAGCAGGCATAGTGTGGGAGAACAAAAGCCCAGAAAGATAAATTCATAAAGGCAGAATGCTCAGCGGCCTTGGCTGTTGGAGTGTTACAGAGAGAGAAAGTGCGGTAGGGACTGGTTTTAGCACTTAGGAGGTTGTTAGTAACATGAGGACAGTGGAGTAGAAGACAAAAACTAGATTTCGGTCTTCTGGTTATTAATGGATATAGGATAGTGTAAATTTTTCCATAATCCAGATAAAAACAAACAACACATTTTCCTTGTAAATGAATATTTTGTTTATTGTTCAGCCTAAAATCATTCAATACTAATACCCTTGTGGCATTTTAGTTTAGTTTAGTTTAAAATTTGATCCTAATTTTACGATGTGATTTTTTTCAAACTTGATGATGTTATTTTTGGTGAAAGCAATGTAATTTTGAGATATTAAGATAGTTGTGTTTTGTGTTTTTTTTCAGGTGCTCTCTCACAGACAAAGCAAAGAGAGAGCAGGTAAGTCTCGTTGGAAGGATGTTTTAGTCTATTTGCTTATCAAAGTTGTTTGAAGAACCTTGCCCAGTCACTGTAAGTTTAAGCATGCCATGAGTTTTGTTGAATAATCAATATTCACAGTATGATGTTAAATTAGAATATGTCCTGTATCTTGAAGACTGGATCAGTTCACTTAGGTTATCACTAGTTGTCATGCAGCCCATAATATGGGTTTAGTCCCCACTTTTTACAGTTGGTTTTTCCCGCAAGGAAATACCAATACCATTCCATAACCAGTCCTTATCTTGAAACATATACTATAGATTTAATAAGAACTAAATAAATATTACACCTATATGGAAACAACTGTTTAAATGAGTTCTCCTGACAATAATGAAGTGTAGCAATTTTTATTTGTATAGCTTCTGTATTTGGAAATGTTCTGTGTAAACCAATATGGTTTGCATCTTAATTTATTTAATCTATTATTTAAATGACTACATAAAATAACAGCTTAATCACTCCCTGGACCACCACTTCTTACCAACTGTGTAGTAGATGTTGTATTAGTTGAATAATTATTTTTTTTAGCAATCCTTGTGGATACATCATTCTGAATGTTCTTGTTTTTCTTTACTTCATATGTCATTCAAATGCGTCTACACAGAAGGAAACCATTTCAAAAACTTCGTGATTCCACTATATTTTCCTTTTTACATTGAGGATTACAAGCTTTTAGAATAATTCAATGTAAACTTAAAACTTCTTTTCTCTGAGTTTATATCTTTAAAGGCTGTTTTTGAAATAATGTGAAATAATGCCACTAATTTTAATTGTCTAATGTTGCACTTGTATTGGGTGACCCTCATTATTTCCATTTTTGAACACTCCTTTTTCTCTAATTGTTGGAGAACCACTATTCAAAAACCGAAGATCTCAGCTTCAGCTCTAATTGTATCAGCATCAGCATTGGATCTCTGGGATATAGTAATCTGTTGTACTATCTCTTAGGGAGATTTGCAAGGAGACCTTTACACTGGACCACTAGGCAAAGTGGCTGGCTGGAACTTTGTCATGAAAATGTCTTTAGTGAGACAGCTGGACCCACCAGCTGTGCCACTAAAACCAGCAACAGAATTTGCTCCTGCCATTCTGCAAAAACACTTGTAGCATCAAGTATACATAATTTTGTCTACATTCACTTTTTATATTTGAGACTTTAACAGTACTGAACCCTCAACCACCCAACACCGAAGTGGGAAATCAGCAAAGCCGTCTTTCAAGATTGTGTATGTCTCAATAAGTTATGCCATAAGCAGAACCCTCTATGCCTCATCTCTCTTGTTTGAAATTCCAGCCTAAATTCAAGGAGTTGATACTACATTTACATCAGCAAAGAATGTGCTTCACTCCAGAAATGACCAAATGAGGGATTTACACGAATGAACAGCATGTGAAAGTTTTCGACAAAGTGCTTCTTCCCCTGGAGATTTGATAACTAGAATATGTTCGTTTTCATAAGCATATCCAACTTAGGATAATTGCCATCATATAGAAGCTACAGTTAAGGGAGTAATTAAAAAACAATTGCAGTTAACTCCAGGCTGGAAATGACAAGTGGCTTTATGACCAATCTCCAGTGAGGGAAGTTCAGCTTTGGTGGCTCTAATGTGGTGAGAAGTACCAGATTGGATGAGGAGCTTATCTGCAAATATTCAGCTATCATACAGTGGGGCTTCAGTCGAGCAGAGACTACATTTTTAGCTGCTTATCCATTCCTCCAGCTAGTGTTTAATTTTGACAGGAAAAAAAAAATTGAGTAGGCAAGCAGGCCAGCAGAAACTAGAAAAGAGTCAAATCAATTCTCACATAAATATTTATGGAAAGCACTCTGGGAGTAGGAAATATTTGCAAAGGATGTCTGAGAACAATTTTTCTGCACATGTAAATAAGAGGAGAATTTTTGAAGCCTAATTCAAATTTCCATGCAAATGTAAAACAGTCCATAAGTTTGGGATTTTTCAATTATAGTTATCCTCTTTTATTTTTTCAATCTCCTCTTTCAAATTAAATTATTTTCACAATTTAAATTTTTAATGATCTTTCCTTCCTGCCATTTGTAAAGTGTGAAATGGGCTCCCTTTGCTTCTAATTTGGCTCCCTATACTGGCTTCTTGATTGGAGTATCTGACAGCTCTCGCTGTATGTATGTTTTACCTAAGATGTAATAGGGCAGCCAGATGGAAGATCTATTGGTGACTGCTTAATATATACAGATGTGAGGTAGAATGTGACATGGGAGAAGGACTGACTGTGATCCAGCTGTTTTCTTTGCCCTTGTAAGCTGATTTCTCATGATTCTTTCTTATGTGTCAAAATGGCCTGATCCTCATTTGCCTCTGGTGTTACACACTGGTGTGGGATAAATGTGGAGCCCATTGGAATAGTGATCTCAAGCAGAAAAGCTGAGGTACAGTGATGTGATCTAAAGGCCAGCCATTGTTATCACTTTTGCTAATAGATTAAGAGAAAGTGTCACAAGTAGCCATACTCGATTTCTAAGTAGTTTGTCTGCCAGGACCATGAGATTTCAGCCTAATGAAAGAAAAAACATTTACTATGGTAACAGTGCAGTAAATTCTCTGAGTTCATGCCTATTATGCTGTGGTCCTTGTTGGATAAAAAATCAAAATGGAAATGAATGGTATTAAAAAAAAGAAAGAAATGAATGGTACATATTATGGTATAGATTCCACAAATGGAATGAAAATTTACCTTTGAAAAGTGAATGTAAAAGTTCACAAGTATATGTATACTTTAAAAATTAACTCATATTGTTATGGTTGACTTACTCTGTCTTTAAATTTAGTTTCTCATTGTATGTATTTTTCATTTCTTTAAATTTGTAAATAGGATACCAAAGCCAAATTACGTCTTTCCTTACTATCAATAATATTTGAGTCTTGTACTGATATGCTATTCTTAGCATATATTTTATGTATTTTGCTTCCAGATTGTAATAAATTTCTCTTCCATAAAGAAAACAATTTTAAAACCTAAGGAAAATAAGATCATTTCTGAAGAAATCACTTGCTTTTTTTTTTTTTTTCCTTAGTAATTTCACTAGAGCGACAGGGATAATTCCTCTAAGAACAGTTTCAAAAGCAGCTTTGTGACCATAACTATTCATCCTTCCTGCAAGTACTGTAATTACTTTCTGCCTTCTCAGCTTTATTGTGTTATAGTATTTTGTTAGGCCTATTATCAGGATTATGAAGGATCTATCACAAACAATTTCATAAGTCTTGGAGATACAGAGTATGTGTGGAGTCAAAAGCATGGCCAAACCCAATGATTATGAACAAAAACATTTACTATGGAGTGTACATATTCTTCTGTTTCACTGGAATTTAATTGTAATGAGCTCAAGAGATTCCTGGTACCCTCTCACCAATCCAAATTAAAAACTATAACTTCTTTTTAATCATCAAGTGTACATTGAACATCTATGTCTCTGGCATTATGCAAGGTATTAGCAACACAAAGATAAATAAGATTAAATTATCCTTCACTCAAACTCACCTACCTTAAATCCTCTCAAGATTTCTGCGGTTAAACCAGTGCTTTTCAGGAAATGTGTGACTAGGGAGATTTATGATAATTCAATAAGCTTTACAATTGTGATTTCCTGTGTCTGTATAAAGAGAAACAATTGCCATTTTGTGACAATATGTCCACACAAGGCAAAAGGAAAGCGTCAGAGTGTGCTGAGAAGAACCTAGCTTTATTTTGTGTTTTACCATGAATCTCTATCTTGAATTGCAAGTGCCTCATAAGTGGTATACAAATCTAGCTATATCTTTCCCTCTGTATCTGAGTTATACCAGTTTATTCTAAATAGTTATAGCCCTTGTGAGCTGCTAACTTAAATATAGAGGGGGAAAGAGTGATTTTTATTCGCCATTCCTACATCTTGCAGCTGACATTCAAGGTCACCACTGCAATATTTCCCAAATATTTACCAAAGAGCCCTGAGTAGCAGGAAGTCAGGGAAATAGCTAAACCAGCAAATATGAAATTTGTTTTACCTGAGGGATTCAGATGACTTTTGCTTTGTTGTTCCCTCTCCTTCAAATGCTCATCTCTAAGTCCTCTTATGACTATGTGTTCATTATCCAACTTAAAAGCCACCTGCTTTTAAAAGCCTCTATCCACTCTATCTAAAGAGGTTGGCTCCTCCCCGACAAGTTTCTGTCTCTCCAATTTCTTTGTTTCCTTCACAGCACTTATCAAAAATTATAACTTCTTTCTTCCCCCCCTTCCTTCCCTCCCTCCTTTCCTTCCTACTAGACTAGAAACTCCCTATCTTATTTATTATTTTATCCTTTGTACCCAGCAGACTGCTGTTTCATAACAGGTGCTCAAAAACATTTGTTGACTAAATGAATCCGTAAATGAGTGTTTTATATTAATATAAGTGTGTGCCATCCAGAAAAGTGTATGTGGCAGGATGATCATCATGTTTATCCAGTGGCTTTGTGACCCTCTTGACACATTGCTAAGTACCAGTTTGAAGAGGATATGTTTGGGCTATTAGAGGAAGATAGAGGATCAGTTTTTTATTGAGTGCTTTTTATGTGCCAGAAAAGCATTATGATATATTCCTTATGAATATTCATTCATTCAATCCTCAAAAATCCCTACAACATAGGAGGTATTGTCCTCACTTTATACATATAAAAAATAGGATCAAGGAGGTTGAATTGCTCAATGAGTGTCTATGTTGGAATTTTAACCTGGTTCTATTTGATTTTCAAGACAATATACTTTTCACTAAACATACTTTCCAAGGAGTGTAGTTGGGGGCGAGTGGGAGGAGGTGTTATCGCTGGTTGTTATGGGTTGTTTGCCCATAAATTTCAACTACCATGTTTTATGTATACATTTATTGAGCAGGCATTATATTTCATTACATAGTGAACATAAAGAAGAAAAAGACAGTGTCTTCCTTCAAGAGGCTCACAGTTAGTGTGGAAGAGAATAAATAAACAGAATACATAGAGGGAAAACACATAGATATTTTCTATTACATTTATATTTCTGCTGTTATTTAGAATGTAAATATGCCAGTATGCAAGCAGGATCCTTAAAATCAAAGAAACATTATTTTTGCAAATATAATTAGTGAACCTTTACTTAAATATCCCCTAAAAAGTAGCAATTTTTAAAAAAATAATGAGTTCTCGAGACCAAAACAAGAAATTTGATCTTACTGCTGCTGTTGTTGCTTCTAAAGTGCCTTTGGAGGAAACCAGACCTGGGCAAACCCTAAATGATGAAAGACAAATCAGTACTTGGTTTCTTCCTTTTGTGGTCTTCTGGGAAATGAAGTAGGCTCTTCTCGAGGATGAGAGACCTTGCAAAGATGAGATCATGACCAGAAAGCAGAAAAGCAGAAAGCAATTACAATACTAGCTAATTTGTTGTCAACAGAGAAAGAATATTATCTTGTTTTAAGAATCCTTCTTTGATATAATCAATAATCTCTTCAGTCAGAAGCACTGACATATCAATTTGTTTTGTTGCTTAATACCATTTATTGCAAAGAATAGACCTTAGCTGAAAAACAGCCTTTTAGCCTTACGTCCTATTTATTTCATGATCCGAAAGGAAAAGATTAAAAATTTCTATTCAATAACAACATGATTTTATTTTATGTGCTGTCTAAAATAACCAGGTCTTTCCGCTTTTCTATATAGCATATTGATCCCTTAAATAATGTAAATTTAACGTTGAAAATAAAATACAATTTCATTTTAAGGTTTTACAATCTACCCACAAACTTGTAAATAGATGTGTAATTAGTCGATGTTTATTTTTATTGTTCTTGAAACAGCAACCCCTGTAAATAATGTCCCAAGTAAAACACTAGAATTAAAAGGCAGCATAATTTTTCTTTTGAAATGGCCTTTTATAAATATGTTATGCTCAAATATATAATCTTGAATGTATCATATACCATTATAGCCCCATGGATAAATGTCAATCATATTGACTGCAGCATTAGTACAGATGAGTAACTTTGATATATGCTTATTTCTAGCAACTAATTCAGTCTTTGGAAATAATGGAAGGTCTAAATGATTTCTTGTAGGCTCCAGTTGTTTTGTGAAGCTGACTCTTCCTCTAGGGAGCCCTGTAATTATCCTGTTGAAAAGATAGGACCTTTTATGAAGCATTGTCCTGACCCAAAGAACTAAGCATTTACTTTAAAAAAGGAATATTTTACCCCATCCAGTTTTGTACAGAAGTTAGTAATTGAATACTATTCAATTAAGTCCTACTGATTTATATTTATACCTTTTGTTAACATCCTCCTCTAAGAAAGGAAGAAAATCACATTAGAATATGGGTACCATCACCTAAGGCTACCAAGTAATTGTGGTTCCTCTTTTTTCAGTTCATCGTCAGCATCAGAACTTTCTAACCCAGAACCTTCCAACAATGGATACAGGGCACTACCTTCCCTCCCATCCCCTCCTGTTTATTTGCCAGAGCCTTAACTGCCTTCCCCCCCTCACCTCCTTCCCCCATTCACTGAGCACACCTTGCTTTTTCACACTTGGGAAACCTGAAGACAAGATACTTGTATTCCCTGACTTCTCTACCTGGCAAATTCTTCCTCACATTCAAGAGGCAGATCAGAGCCTAATCTGTCTGTTGAATTTTTCCTTAATTCCCAAGCAGAGTTAACCAGTCATCAACACTTTATAATGCTCTCTGTTACAGCTCCTATAAAATTCTGTAACTACCACTGTAAGCTCCTTGAGAGCAGGTACCAGGAATTATTATTCTTTGTATCCCTGGAACCTGTGCACAATAGATTCTTGATAAATTTTTGTTAAATGAATGAAATAAGTATTCATTTTATATTTGTAACGACCCTATGAGGTAAGCATATAGTTACTATATGGTTTTACAAAATAGGTATTAAATGATTACTAGATATGAACTGATTCATCAAAGTTTATGCATCTCCTAACTGGTAGACTAAACTAAGATTGAAACTTTAGTCAGGGCAGCCCCGGTGGCACAGTGGTTTAGCGCCGCCTGCAGCCCAGGGCGTGATCCTGGAGACCCCAGATCGAGTCCCACGTCGGGCTCCCTGCATGATGCCTGCTTCTCCCTCTGCCTGTGCCTCTGCCTCTCTCTCTCTGTCTCTGTCTCTATGAATAAAAAAGAAAAAAGAAACTTTAGTCAAGTAATTTTTCTGGGACACTAAGTATTGAGTTTTGTTTGTTTGTTGTTTTGCTTTTATTCAACAATTTTTTCCATGACTCGATTTTAAGGTTGGTTATTTGAAAACACAAACGGTTCACAACAGCACTGCCTAATAGAACCATAATGCAAAGTGCAAATGTGAGCCAAATACATCATTTGAAATCTATTAATCTCATTAAAAAAGCAAAAAGAAATAGGTAAAATAATTTTAATAACATTTTATTTTGTCTATATCTCCAAAATATTACTTCAGCACATAAAAAAATTAAAACTATTAATGAGATATTTCACTTTTTATATTAAATATTTGTAACCTGGAGAGTATTTTACACTTTACAGTACATCTTAATTCAGACTAGTCACATTTCTAATGCTCAGTAGCCACATAGGCAGGTGTAGTACTACCATATTTGATAGCACAAATTCTAACATCTTTTTATAAGTCACTCTGCAGTTTGCTGTTTGATGTGGTCCTGTGGAGAGCAGTATTCGGTGAATCAATTCCAAATGGTGAGAAAGGGGAGATCATCATAGCATAGCTAGTGAAAATCAGTAAGCCACCAGAGTGAGTTATAGTGTCTTTCCCTCCATCATTTTGGTTTGAAATACTTGTAGGAATTATTGATTTCCCTAATGGATTCATTGAAAGCACTCCTACCTTCCTCTGAAATTCAAAATAATATTTTTATGTTTTATCTTTCTTAACCCAAAACTGAAAAACATTGTTCTTTTTGGAGACAGAACACCTGGGCTTTGAAGACAGAGAGGCCTAAGTGTGAGCGTGGACCTCTTTCACTTCATGGCCTTCTGATCAAAGGCAAGTTACTGAACTGTTTCAGCTTCTTTTTCCTCATCTGTGACCATAAATAACAACATGATTATTATGAGAGTTATATGAGATAATAGATGGAATAGTCCTGATTATGGTGCCTGCTTATGACTGATACATGGTGGCTATTACTGGCATTATTATTATTAATATTAATAATAGCTCTATACAAAGTTCTCATAATCACTTCCAACTATAGCATATTCACTGACTACCCAATTGATGAATTATAAGGCATGTTAATGGTGAATAGAAGTCTATAAACTGAGGACAGAGTCTTGCATAGTCTCACAATAATCTATTCCCTTTGTTATAACATGGGGCAGGATAGGCACTGTCAACCTTAAAAATAAAATAGCCAGTTATTTTACCAGAAAATGACTTTATTGGGAAATATCAGAGGAATTACAAGCTATGGTGAGCCATAGGCAAGTCCAAAAAGACAAAGAGAAGGTCAGCTTTTATTATGTTTTAGGAGGAAATTGGGGAAGATTGTTTTAAACAAAAGTTCTTTGGAGAAGATCAAGAGCTCATGGATTGAGATGATTTCTTATTGGCTGTAAGTGGTGGTTAGTGTGTTGTTGCTGGGCAGAGAGAGATCTTCCTTCTTTTCCTTAAAAGCAGAAGGGGAAATTCCTATTTGAAAAATGTCCTCCATTGTCATAATAATTTGTATCTTTCTACTTTCTCCTTGTTATGGAAGCTTCAGTGAGTGGTACGTGTGTAAGAGCTTTTCTTTCAGGACTTCTTGACTCCATTTTAATTTCTATTTTATTTTTCAAGATTTTATTTATTTATTTGAGAGAGAGAGAGAGAGAGAGAGAGAGAGCCCACAAGCCAGGTGATGGGAAGGGCAGAGGAAGAGGGAGAGAGAGAATCTCAAGCAGACTTCATGCTGAACATGGAGCCCAGTGCCGGACTTGATCTCACAATCCTGACATCATAACATGAGCCAAAATCAAGAGTCCAATGCTTAACTGGTTGAGCCACCTGGGCACTCCTATTTTTAAATTTTTTAAAAAGATTTTTTAAGTAATACTAGACGCAACTTGGGGTTTGAACTTAAAACCCTGAGATCAAGTCTCATGCTCTACTGAGCCAGCCAGGTGCCCCTTGACCCTATTTTAGATGAGGTTTCCTTTATTTATTTGCATTAAACAAAGTATCACTGAAACCTATCTCCTTTCTTGAAATTCCATTATGTGTCAATGCATACAATCAGTCTCATTTAAAAAGACACTAGAGATAATTTCCTCCATAAGCAAGAAAATACTGAGGAGGAATTAGAAAAGGAAACTCTACTACAGGAAATTTTATAGGTGATGCATGAAACAGGGTTGAAAAACTTAAGTAACTAAAAAATAAATGGTTTAATAAATAAATAAATAAATAAAAAATAAATAAATGGTTTAAATATAGATGGTCCTAATTAGCATTTTAAAATAATGGCTAAATAAAACTCAGTATCATCCATCCCACAATTTATATGGTAGTTTAATTGCTGGAAAATTCAGTGTATATTAAAATCATGTCAAAACTATTTCATTTATGTCTAAAATGGAATTAGAATTTAGTTTCAGAGAAGCTCAGATACCTTAACTGGTAGATGTGGAAATCATGTTCAATGCAGAGCAATTCTTCACTGTGCAGTCCTGTCCTATGGTTTTTTCGAAATACTCATGAAATTCTAGTAGAAGTTCCCCATCATTGGAGTAAACAAAAATGCACTCACCTCACTTTTTTCCCAAGGACACTCATTGTAGTAAATGTAGACTCTCCATTGAAAAGCACTGGATTATAGAGGGAGAGCAGCCTGGCATTCAGGACTTTCCATGCAGGTGTACTAAGCTAGCAGCATGACTTGAGGTTGGGTTACCACCTGGAATGGGCCTGAGTGCACTTTTGCTACCTGTTCTTTCAGCTGCATGGTGCCAACCTTGGTATACCAGCTTTGCCAATTTGTAGGCACTTCAAATGCTTGCTGGACACTCTACTTGTTGATGGTTTTGGACAAATCTCTTTCCAAGTAGGAGGCATTGGATAAGGCTCCATGCTGCTGACAGTACAGTCAAAATCCCAAAGACCAGAAAACAACAACAAAAAAATCTTAAACCCACCATAGAATAAACAAGTGTACAATGCATATCCACTATTCCATTTGAATAATTACGTATACGGTGGTTTTCCTTCTCACTGAACTCTGGTATAAGGTGAGACTACACTTTTTATTCAGCTTTTGAGGGTTTTAATGAGATTTAAAGCCTTTTATTATCTATTCTTAGCTCTATTATCTATTCTTAAATCAGTCTGTCATTTGATAACAATCAGCAGATCAAATTAACAAATTCTCAGACTCTGATGGGATTTTAATTTACCTTTAAAGTCATCTTTCCATTGTGAAAGCAAACCAGTTTCTCTTCTGGAAAATTCACTAAAGGCAAGCTTGTCAGACTGTGTCTATTCTGAGTAGTGTTGCAAGGTTTCTGAAAGGTACAAATGAGCTATATAATGTGCAAGATAAATTTAGGTTTTTGCATATAAAAATATATCCACATCCCTTCTGCTTATGGCCTTTTTTGATAAGCACTTCTGTGCTCTCTATTACCCACAGGATGAAATCCAGAAACCTTGTCTAGCCATCAAATTCCTAAACAGGCTGTCACTACCCCCGCTCCCTCTCCCTGCCCCCGCCTGCTCCTATTTGCCAGACTTCACTCCCTCTCTAAAATCGCCTACCCTTCCCTCCTCACTCAGGCCAGAGGCAGCAGACTCTGAACCTGCAGTTGAACCCCTTCTTGGTCACTTGACTCCTTCACTCTCAGAATCATTTTTTGCTATAAATACAAAGCAGGAGGAAAGAGCTGCGTGATGTACATAGAATGCTTAGCACAGGCTCTGGCACATATTAGGTGTTCTTGAAAGGGTTAGTTCCTTTTAAGGTCTTTATCTCACACTCTAAAAAAACACTATTTTTGAAACCAGCTCAAATTCCACCTTGGTGAAAAGTTCCCTTGAGATCTCAGCTGGAATTAATCATTCATTTACAGATGAAGAAATTGGATTACAGAGATAAGACAACTTGCTCAGAGCTTCTTAGTTAACTGGTAAGTGGGAGAGCAGATTCCAACCTGGGTTGTCTGACTTTAGAGTCTGTATGTTTTTATTTTGTTTTTAAGATAACTTAGATTTTTAAAAAATAGCTTTATTGAGCTGTAATTTATGTGCCACACAATTCACCCATTTAAAGTGTATAATTTGATCATTTTTTGCATATTCACAGAGTTGTACAACCATCACCAAAGTAAATTTAATAACATTTTCATCACGCAAAAAGAAGCCCCACACCCATTAACAGTGACTCCCCCATTTCCACCACAATCCCACCATCTAGTCTCTGGCTACCACTAATCTACTCTCTGTCTCTGGAATTGCCTATTCTAGATATTTCATATGAATGGGATCATACACTATATGGTCTTCTGTGACTGGTTACCCTCTCACCATAATGCTTTCAAGGTTCATTCATATTGTAGCATGTATCAGTGCTTCATTTCTATTTATTTGTGCATAATATTCCATTGTATGGGTATATTGCATTAAGTTTATCTGTTCATCAGTTTATGAATATTTAGATTCTTCCCACTTGTTGACTGTTCTGACTAATGTTATTAGGAATATTCATTTACACATTTTTTTGTGTGAACATATGCTTTTATTTCTCTTAGGTACCTATTTGGAATTGCTGGGTCATAAAATAATTCTGTGTTAAATTTTTTGAGGCACTACCAAACTATTTTCCATAGTGGCGGAATGCACCAGTTTAAGTTCCCAGCAACAATGTATGAGGGCTCTAGTTTCTCCACATCCTCACTAACATATTATCTGTCTTTTTTATTATAGTCATCCTAGTGAGTATGAGGTAGTAGTATCTTATTGTGGTTTTGATTTTCATTTACCTACTAATGATACTGAACATTTTCCACATGTTTATTTGGACATGGGTATATCTTACAGGAAGAAATATCTATTAAATCTTTTTAAAAGATTTTTTAAAGCCCATTTTAGAATTGGATTGTCTTTTTTAAAATGTTGACTGGTAAGAGCTTTAAAGTATATCTTGTATATAAGCCCTCATGAGATTTATATTATTTGCAAATATTTTCTCCCATTCTGAGTTATCTTTTTACTTTCCTAATGATGTCCTTTGAAGTACAAACTTTTAAAATTTAATAAATTCAAATGTATCTATTTTTTCCTTTTGTTGCTTATGTTTTTGGTGTTGTTGTCTAAGTAGTCTTTTGCCAACCCAACTCAAATTCATGAAGATTTACTCCTATGTTTCCTTCTTAAAGTCTTGTAGTGTTAGCACTTACATTTAGGTCTGTGATCACTTGGAATTAATTTTGTGTGTGGTCCAAGGAAGAAGTCTGACTCTATTCTTTTGCACATGGATGTATAGTTGTTCCAGCATCATTCGTTGAAAAGAGTATCCTTTCCTGCCCTGAATTGACACCCATATTGAAAAAGAGCCTGTGTGTTTGATTTCAGTGTTGTGTTGTGTCCATCAGTTCCACACCCTACCAATCAGATCCATTCATCCTTACAAAGTACACTTTTTTCCTCAGTCACATCATGCTCTTCACGCTTCCCTCCTTCCCCCATCCTTCCACTCTGTCTGGAATATAGTCCCCGATCTTGTCTGCCTGCCAAACTCTTGCTGTCCTTAAGAGCAGCTCAAATGGAATATATTTTGTTTGGTTTTTATGACCATACCTCCTGCGCATTATTTATTCTTCTTAAATGTTTTACTTTTCATACTAGATCATTATCTAGTTATTGACAATTCCTGTACTTTTTTTAAGACTCTCATTCTCTTTCTCTAAGCACTGGCACAGTGTCCAGAACACATAGTTGACACTATAGATATAAATCTCTTGAATTGAATTAATGAAAATGGCCTTGGCCAGGAATTTTAAGGCCTATCAGAAGTCCAGAAAGATCCTAAAGAAGTCAAATATCCAATAAATATAAAAGTTAATAAAAATGAAAACGGCAACCCACAGTGAAAACATTATCATTTTTCTCATGCTTCTGATAAACTTCCAGCAGACTTACCATTGCTCTATCACTGTTCAGAACAGAGAAGCTGGTGACAATTTTACAGGCTGATAAAATGTTCTGTGAGCTAATGCACTTTTCTAATGTATCTTATAGACTGCATTACTGAGAATATTTTAAAATCAATTTTATTAGTGCCTATCTCTCGTTTAGTTTTTATAGCATATTTAATGAAGATTAAGAATGTTTTAGTTGCCAATGTGCAGCCACATTCAATGCATATGCTTTTGGCCCTTATTTTTAAAGAAAATTGATTTATAAATGTGTTTATGAAACCAACATTATACACAAATGTCTGAAACTGAGGTCTATGGAATGCTGCAGCAAGTAGGAATAACAATAAAACGAGAGTGAGCACTTCTGCAAAGGCCAATTACAACAAGACAATAGAACATAGAACATTTTTATTTCTCCTTGTAAATTTTTTCTGTAATCGATTTTTTCTAATTAGAGAAACCAGTGAAACAATATGAAAGACATATAAAGCAACAGTTAATCTCCCCTTTCATTCCTATTTCCACTGCTAAGCAACCACTTTTGATAGGGAAGTTTTTTTTTTTAAGAGATTTTATTTATTTATGAGAGACAGAGAGAGAGAGAGAGAGAGAGAGAGGCAGAGACACAGGCAGAGGGAGAAGCAGGCTCCATGTAAGAAGCCCGACGTGGGACTCGATCCTGGATCTCCAGGATCACACCCTGGGATGAAGGTGGCACTAAACCGCTGAGCCACCCGGGCTGCCTGAAGTTTTTGTTCACAATATTCTCTTTTCTCTGAAAACATTCACATACCTATAAACATGACTCAGGTATCTATTGCTGCGTAACAAACTATGCCAAAAGAGGTGAGGTGGACTTATTCGTAGCTCTCGTTGCAGACATTGATACACCAACATTCATACCTAGAAGTTGGGTGCTTTGTTTGATCTATATGAAATAGAAGCATAATGGTATATTACTATAAAACTTGTCTTCTTGATATCATATAGACATACTCATAAATCACAGAGTTCTAATTCTAGCTATCTTGCTCTTTTATGCATATTACCCACACATAAATGGATAGTTTCAGTAAATTTTTTCTGTCCTTTTCTTAAATTGTATTTTAGTAATCCCCTTCTCCCTACCTCCCCCCAAGTTCCCACGCTGCCTCACCTACATAAGATAACCTGTGTTGAGAACTGATGTTGCTTCTTTCCAGAAATTTTTTATTTGATGGTTGATGTCATTGTCTAACAAAAATGAAGTCATACTATGCTTCTTTTGTGCACCATTTTTCCCCCTCATTCAAAACTTTGTCATTGAAATTTGAATCAAGTCAAGTAGTATAGAAAGGAGGAAATAGGTAGAGAAAGAAATTACCTTACTTTGCTTCCTTCTTCCCCCCTCTTTCTTTCAAACTTACATTCCTTTAAAAATTATTTTAAATTAAACTTTTTATTTTGAGATAATTATAGATTCACATACAGTTGTAATATGAATAATAATATAGAGAGCTCCCATGTACCCTTTCTCTAGTTTCCCCCAATGGTAACATCTTGCAAAACAATGGTACAGTATCACAACCAGGATATTTGACATTGAGAGAGTCAAAATAGAAAATATTTTCATCCCTACACGGATCACTAATGTTTTTATAACTATACCCATTTCCCTCTCACCACCACTCTCCTTCACCTCTGGCTACCACTAAGTTGAAGTTTTTTTCTATAATTTTGTCATTTCAGGAATGTTATATAAATGGAATTAAACAATCTGTAACCTTTAGGGATTGACTCTTTTCAGTCACCACAATTCATGGGGATTCATCCAGGTTGTTTGTATATCTATAGTTCATTTCTTTTTGTTGGTGAGTAGCATTTCATCGTAAGGATTTATTATATATTATGAATAATGCTGCTGTAAATATTCATGTAAAGATTTTTATGTGAACATAAGTTTTTCTTCTTCTAAATAAATGCCCAGGAGGGCAGCTGTTGGGTTGTACAGTAGTTCCATGATTGGATTTTTAAAGAAACTTCCAAAATGCTTTTGGGAGTGGCTATATCATTTTGTGCTCCCACTAGCAATGAGTGGTAAAGTTTCTCTGCATCCTCACTAACATTTGCTGGCTTTAGTTTTGGGGATTTTTTTTTCTAAGCCATTTTGATAGGTGTGTTGTAATATCTCATTGTGGTTTTAAGTGCATATATCCTTAATGGTTAATGATGTTAAAATTTTTTCATCTACTCATTTATCATCTGTATACACTCTTTGGTGAAATGTCTTTTCATGGATTTTGCAATCTCCTTTTTCCATTGTGGAGTTTTAAGAATTCCCTATATACTTTAGATACTAGTCCTTTGTTAGATACGTGGTTTGAAAACATTTTCTCTTACTCTACAGCCTGTTTTTTACCTCTCTACCACACAAGTGTCACAGAGAAAGAGTCTTTTAAATTTTGGCACAGTCTGTTAATTTTAGCGATCTTTTCAAAAAAACCAACACTTTATTTTATTGGTTTTCTTTAATATTTTTTTTCAATTTCATTGATTGCTGCTATTATTTTTATTTCCATGCTTCTCCTTATTTTAGGTTGATTTTGCCTCATTTTTTCCAGATTGAGAGATGTGATTTCAGATTACTGGCTTGAGACATTTCCTCTTTTGTAATACATATTTAATGCTATAAGTATGCCCCCTCAGCTTTAGTATGTCCCCCAAACTTTGATATGTTGTATTTACATTTTCATTTAGTTTAATGCACTTTTATTTCTTTCCCTTGAGACTTCCTCTTTAATCCATGGATTATTTACAAGTGTGTTGTTTGGTTTCCAAGTATTTGGAAATTTCTGTTAACTGTCTGCTGTTGATTTCTAGTTTGATTCTTTGTGGTCAGATAATACATTCTATATTATTTCAATTTTTAAAAATTTGTTGAGGCTTGTTTTGTGGTGCAGGATATGATCTATGTTGGAATATATCATACACACCAAGCACTTGAAAAGAATGTGTTTTCTGTTGCTATTTGGGTGGAATGCTGATTGTACCATGTTGGTTGATGATGTTGTTGAGTGATTCCATACCCTTGCTGATTTCCTATATATTGTTCTATAAACTGTGGAGAAAGAGGTGTTCAAGTCTCCAACTATAATTACACATTTATTAATTTCTCCTTTCAGTTCTACCAGGGTTTGCCTCACATATTTCGAAGCTCTGTTTGTTGGTACATACCTGTTTAGGATTACCACACTGATTGGTGAATCTACCTTTTCATATCCATTTAATGTCCCTCTATATCTCTGGTAGTTTTCTTTACACTATATCATATACTATATTTGATATTAATATAGCTATTCCTGCTATTTGATTAATGTTTGCATGATATATCTTTTTTATTCGTTTATTTTCAAATTGATTATGTCATATTTGAAGTGAGTTTCTTCCACTTAATTCTGCCAATTTCTGTCTTTTAATTGATACACTTACACCATTTATATCTAATGTAATTATTGATGTGTTAGGTCTTAATTGTGCCATATAGAATTTTGTTTTCTATTTTCTGTGTTTTTCGTTTTTATTTCCTTTTTCCTGCTTTTTTTTCTGTGTTACCTGAACGATTTTAGAATTTTATTTTTATCTATCTGTAGTGGTTTGTTTTTTAAGATTTTATCTTATTTATTCATGACAGACACAGAGAAAAGTAGAGACATAAACAGAGAGAGAAACAGGTTCTCCATGGGGATCCCGATGCGGACTCCATCCCAGGACCCCGGGATCACTTCAGACACTCAACCACTAAGCCACACAGGCATCCCTAGTGTTTTAGAATATATCTTTTTGATAGTCCTTTTTAGTCCTTGCTCTAGGTACTACATCACCTATACTTTTCACAGTTTGCTGCTGTTATTTTACCAGTTCAAATATTTTACCAGTTCAAATCATAAAATATTTACCTCCACTGCATCCCTTTATTCTCCCCCATTTACAATATAATTGTCTTAAATATTCTCTCAAGGGGTGCCTGGGTGGCTTCGTCAGTTAAGCATTTGTCTTCGGCTCAGATCATGATCCTGGAGTCCTGGGATTGAGCCGCAAATTGGGCTCCCTGCTCAGCAGAGAGTCTGTTTCTCCCTCACCCTCTCCTGCTCCCTCTGCTTGTGCTCTCACATACTCTCTCTGTCAAATAAATAAGCAGTATCTTTAAATAAATAAATAAATAAATAAATAAATAAATAAATAAATAAATATTCTCTCAATGTACATTTAGAACCACATGAGACAGTGCTACAATTTTTGCTTCAACCATCAATATAATTGAGAAGACTCAAGGAGAGAGGGAAAGTCAATTATAATCACCCCTATTTTTGCTTGCCATATTCTTCCTTTCTTCTTTTATTGTTTTGTTTTTGTTTAGAGAACTTCCTTTAGCTATTGTTTTAGGGTAGGTCTGCCAGCAACATGTTCTCTTACTTTTCCTTCATCTGAGAATGTCTTGATTTTTTTATTTCTGAGGAATATTTATACTGGATATAGAATTCTAGGTTGGCCATTCTTTTTTTTTTTTTCCTACACTTGAAAAATATGATGCCATATTTTCCATCTGAGAATGTCTTGATTTTTTATTTCTGAGGAATATTTATACTGGATATAGAATTCTAGGTTGGCCATTCTTTTTTTTTTTTCCTACACTTGAAAAATATGATGCCATAAATCCCCTACTCCATGATTTCTGATCAGAAATAAGCTGTCATTTGAATTGCTTTCTCTATATAGAAAGCAGTTTTAAACAAACGATTTTTGTTTTCTCTCTTTTTTTCTTTTTTTTAAATTTTTATTTATTTATGATAGTCACAGAGAGAGAGAGAGAGAGGCAGAGACATAGGCAGATGGAGAAGCAGGCTCCATGCACCAGGAGCCCGACACGGGATTCAATCCCAGGTCTCCAGGATCGGGCCCTGGGCTAATGGCAGGCGCTAAACCACTGTGCCACCCAGGGATCCCGATTTTTGTTTTGTCTTGAGTGTTTTAGGCTTTTGTTCTTCTTTTTTAGTTTTCAGTCTTGGTATAGATTTCTTTGATTTTATGTTGTTTTGAGTTTACTTAGCTTCTTGAATCTATAGATTTATGTCTCCCAAATTTGGAGAGTTTTCAGCCATTATTTTTTAGTATTTTTTCAACTCGACCCTCTTCCTTCTATCCTTCCAGGACTCTGATGTTGGAGAATTTTTTAAAAAGATTTTTTATTTGAGAGTGAAGGAGAGAGAGAGAGAGAGTGAGCGCAGGAGCCAGGGGGGTGGGGAACAGAGGAAGAATGCTGAGCAAGGAGCCTCATCAGGGCTCAATTGAAGGCAGACACTCAACCAACTGAGCCACCCAGGTACCCTTTGGAGCTTTTCAGATACCTGAGGCTTTTTTTTTAAAAAAGTAATATTCTCTCTGTTGTTTAGATGGATAATTGTTATTTTTCTGTTTTGCCATTCACTTACAGTTCACTATGGTTTCTTTTCTTCAGTCCATTCCATCCTACTGTAGAGTCCATCCACTTAGTTTTCTATTTCAGTTATTATGTTCTTCAGTTCTAGAATTTACATTTGGCTCTTCATTGTTCTATTTCTTCATGAAGAATTTCTATTCCTCTGTTGAAGTTCTCTATTTTATTTAAGCTTATTTATAATTGCTTCTTGAAGCATTTTTATAATAACTGCTTTAAAATCTTTGTAAGATAGTTCTGATATTTCTGTCTTCTCATTGTTGGCATATGTTGATTATCTTTTTTCACTCAGTGTGAGATCTTCCTGGATCTTAGTATGACAAATGAATTTCAGTCAAAACATGAACATTTGGGATATTAAGTTATGAAATCTTGCATCTTATTTAAGCCTTCTGTTTTAGCTGACTTCTTCAGACACTACTCTGACTAGACACTACTCTCACTAGCATCTTGTTTCTGCTTAATGGGTATAGAAAACAAGATTGTTTATTTGGCCTTCATTGACACCTGGGGGTGAGGTTGAGAGGTGGCTCCTTGTTATTTCTGGGTAGGGGTAGAAGTTCTGGTTCTATGCTAGGCCTCTACTGATCCATTCCTGGCTGAGGGGGTAAGAGTGCTTTGCTACTGCTCCCAGCTAGCCTCTTCTAACACCATGACATGTGAATATCCTCCTGACTAATGGGCAGTAGTAAAACCTCCTACTCTCCTCTGGGCCTCTTCCAATGCCACCCTATGGGGAAGGGAAGAGGCAGAAAGCACATCATTACTGACAAGTGATGATGAAAATCTAAACTCCCTATCTACTCTGCCTCTTCTAACACCATCCCTGGCAGGGCATGTTGAGTGCCTTGTTAAAGTCTGGTGAGGGTAGAAGTCCCTGTATAGCCTTTGCTGATTTGGGTCAGGGAGGGGACAAGGTTTCATTTTCTTCCTGTGCTGTTTGGCCCCAGTAGAGTAATTATTTTCTAAAATTTCCTGTCTAACTAGGCTGTCCTTTCATGCTTCTTTGGCTAGAGAGAGCTGGCTTTTGTTGGGCCTTTTTGGTCTGCACCCAATTGTGTTTCCAGGTTACCAGCTTTTCCAGCAAACAGTCTAGGATATGTGAGTGAGGCAAAAAGAAAACCTCAGAGAATTAACTACATTTAGGTCCTGAGGTCCTTAACTGGTCAACTGGTCTGCCTTCTTCCTTCTGCCTTTCAGAAGCTGCTTATATTTGTTTTATGTATAATGCCTAGAGTTATCAGTTGTATTTAGCAGGACAATTTAGGAAATTTATACCTACTCTCTTTTGCAGGAAACAGTTGTCCATCTTTCTTTCTTTCTTTCTTTTCTTTCTTTCTTTCTTTCTTTTTCTTTCTTTCTTTCTTTCTTTCTTTCTTTCTTTCTTCTTTCTTTCTTTCTTTCTTTCTTTCTTCTTTCTTTCTCGTCTTTCTTCTTTCTTTTCTTTCTTTCTTTCTTTCTTTCTTTCTTTCTTTCTTTCTTTCTTTCTTTCTTTCTTTCTTTTTCTTTTCTTCATTCTATACAATATTCCCTATTGTGAATGTGCCACAGTTCATCAACTATTCCCCTACTGATGAGTATTGCCACTAAGAAAACACTGCAATTTTTATATTAGTACCTATGTACTAGCATATTACTGCATGTATTTCTAAGGTAAAGATTCCAAGGAGTGGATTGTATTATGTGTATTTTAAATTATAGTAGCTATTACCACATCACTATATCAGTTCACATTTCCACCAGCAATATATTTAAAAACCCCTTTGCCCACATTTCTATTAACAATGTTATTATTGACCTTATTGTATTTTTTCCAGTATTAGAAGCACAAAGTGATATCTTACTTTATTTTATGTTGTCTTTTTCCATATTTTTAAATATTTATTGACTATTTATAATCAGTTCTCTGTTATTTTGTCCCTTCATGCTTTTTCCCCATTGGATTATTAGTCTTTTTTACCCATCAATTTGTAAGAACTTTTTGAAGTTATAGACTCTTTATGTCTCATCTGCTTTATAAATCATTTTCTCAGAGATATATTTTTTGGCATATGTTTTTTTTATTTCTATATAGTCAGAAATGTTTACAGTTTCTTCTGTCAGGCTTAATGTTATCACAGTCAACAGCTTGATATGTCTATTTTGCAAATGTTTCTCTGAATATCTATTCTTTATTATCTCATAACTACTTGCTCTGAGTAGGGCCTGGTCTGGTTCAATTATATCTAAAATCTTCAGTCCATTTGGTTTATTGAAACTAAAATCTTTCCCTCTCCCAGGCAGGTAAAACCTACAGTAAAACCTTAGTATTTCTGGGAAAAATAACTAATTTTATCTTTCTCCCCAATATTTATACTAATTGTTTTATTTTTCTGTCTTAATTATAACTTCTGATAGCAGAAATCCCTAATTATATCCTGATTTGACTGAAATGGTGTAATGTTTCACTTTTTTAAAATAAACTTCCTGTTTTGATAGTTTTCATCAAATTTTAATGATTTTTTAAAATTACCATTATTTTACTTAGAATTTCTATTTAATTACCACATAATCTTACTTGATTAAATGACCTTTTCAGGGCAGCCCGGGTTTAGCGCCACCTTCAGCCCAGGGTGTAGTCCTGGAGACCTGGGATCAAGTCCCACATCAGGCTCCCTGCATGGAATGGAGGCTGCTTCTCCTTCTGCCTGTGTCTGTGTGCCTCTCTCTCTCTCTCTCTCTCTGTCTCTCATGAATAAATAAATAAAATCTTTTAAAATAAATAAATAAATAAATTACCTTTTCATATGTATTAATATATTTATTTCTTTTTTCTTAGTTCAAATCATTCCTGCATTCCTAGGAATGATTTTACTGGTCATAATATATTACGATTATTGTGCTAATATTATTAACATTCTTTTTGAAATAATTTCCAGCTTACAAGAAATTTGTAAAAAAAAAACAAAACAAAACCCTGTATGCTCTTTGACTCAATTTACCTATATAACCATTACCCAAACTTAACCAATTTTTAACATTTTATCATTTTTTAAGACATTTTGCCACTTTTGCTTTATCATTTGCACTCTATCTGGATAATTTTTTGTGTGTGTTAGGTAACCTAAGCAAATACATGTATACTTTCTTATTTCTTCTTTTTTTTTTTTCCCACAAAAGTTAACATTCTGTTTATGCTCTTTTGTATTTCTTGTATCACTTAACAATATATCCTAGGGAGCACTCCTTATCAATTAAAGAAGATTCTTAATTTTTTTAAATAGATGTATAGCACTCTCTCATGTATATGGACCATGGTTTTACCAACCTGCTCCTATGTATATAGTTTTCAACATTTTGTAAATACAAATAATGCTGAAAAGCATAATCTTACACATTTGTATTTTTATATTGCAAGGATACATAAAGGGTAAATTTTAGAAGTGTGATTGCTTGGCCAAAAGGCTCCTTTTGCATTCACATCAGCAATATATCAAAGTGCTTGTTTCTCCTAGCCTCACTGACTTAATATAATATCAGGCTTTTAATTTTGCTAGTCTGATAAATTAAAATGATATCTTAGTATACTTTAAGTTTAGGTTTCTCTTATTATGCGTGAAGATCAGCATCCTGTCATATGTATAATAGCTATTTTGTGTTTTGTCTGTGTTTGAGAATTGTTGTTCATGTCCTTTGCTTATTTTTCTGTCAATGTTTTATCTTTTCTACCTTCAAGTTTTGAAAGTTGTATATGTATTGGGAATATTAGCCTTTTATACACATTGCCAATATTTTCTCCTACTTTGTCATTTGTCTTTTATCTTTGCTCCTGCAGTTTTGCTATACAAATGTTTGTTTTGTTTGTGATGTTTTGCTTTGTTTAGGTTGAATTTGTCAATCTTTTCTTATATTGTCCTTGGACTTTGAGTCAAAGTTAGGAAGCTAACTTTTCCCACACCTAGGTTATAATGTAATTCACTTATGTTTCTTCTTGTTTTCTTTTTTTAAGGTAGAGTATTACTATTTTAATATATTGCTGGATATTTGCTAATTTTTAATTTTAGAATCTTGTACCTATTATAATTGAGATTAATTCCAATTTCCTATACATTGTGCTATCTTTGGTATAAAGTTGTCCTGGTTATATAAAGTAAATGAGGGTTATTTCTAACTTTTTCATGATAAAAAATATTTTATATACCATTGCAATGATGTCATTGCATAATTAACTAGAACTTGAGAGATATTTACTCACCTTTTCATTCTGTTTTATAGCAAATGTTCTGTTTAAATTTTCTTTTGTTGTGGGTCATTTGGCAATTTTCATTTCTTAATAAATCATTCATTTCTTGAACATATTCAAATTTGTTTTCATAGATCTATGTATGGAGAGTTCTGCATGGTCAAGACCAATCAGATGTACCCTCTCTATAGACTACTTAATCTTTTAAGAGAGAATGTTAGAATATTGTGTTTTAATATCAAATATTATTTTAGTTTGTATTACGGTACTCCTATATTATTTCTATAAGCTTCCACATAAATGGGTAAAAATGGAAGGAATATCAAACTGTAGGCTTGCTTTATTTTACACAGTGCCATATAATTTGAATCTAAGATTCAAAGAATTTTAAAGATGGAAAAATGATTAGAGATAATTAGTCCAACCCTTTCACTCTAAAAGGGAGGAAATGGAAACCCTAACTAGGTGACTTGCTTAGACTTAACCATTACGCGTGAGTGATTAGTAGTAGGCCAAGACGCCAGTTTGCCTGCCTCCTGCATTGTAATCCAGTGTTCTTGCTCAATTTCCCCTTTATGCTTAATGGGGAAGTACTTGAATGTTGAATGTAGTGCAGATTCTTCCAGTCTACTACTTTCAGTCAGCGTTCCAAAGGGAGATGATCCTATAAGAAAATGAGTGTGCACTTAGAAATTCAGAATTAAGCTTTGTGGTGAAGGTATTTCTTCAGGATCCATTGGTAAAGCTGACTTGCCCATTGGGAGCCCAGCAGAAAAAAAAGATGTGTTGATCCTTGGCCTTCATTATTATCCTCATCATTACTCTCTCCCATTGGAGATTTTTTCCAAAGATCTTCAGAGTCCTCAGATGAACTCCAATGAGTCTCTGTACTTACAAAACAGCATGAAGGTTATTATCATTTGATGACAAAATTTTGCTTAGAATTAAATGTTGGATATATACTTCTGCTGTCCTGGTGAAGCCTGAAAAGCTTGAAGTGAAGCTGACTGTAAGAGTAGTGTCTTCAGGCATACAGGGTCCATGGACTGGCCTTATCCATTTGCCAATTGCTTTGTAAGTCACCTATAATGATGCAAAATTGAACCAAAGAGTTTCAAAGCATCAATGAGGCTAGTTTAAAAAATAAACAGTAAAGAATAAGGAGAATGATTGAAGGGATGATTCTTTGTCAGATATTAATGCAGTACTTCTTTATTTTTAAAAATATTGTTTCCAAAAAAATAAAAATAAAAATAAATAAAAATATTCTTTCCAAAGAAACCCATCTCTTTCCATGCCTACTAAAATCAAGAACTCTCTTAGCTTGTAAGATTCTTCCCACATTCTCTGTGTTTTTTTCAGAACATCAGCCTAGACATTGCTGAAGTGCATAGTGGCACAACCTGCTAGGATGCCCAGACCTTAGAAGGATTAAACAGAAGCCAACCACAGAAATGCATTTGAGGAGAGTGGGTGTCCCTAGAGAGTGGACAACAGCTGAAATCCCAGTGAAAAGCATGGAATCTCAACTGATAGTCCACTTCTGGCAAATAAGAAAGGAAATGGGGAAAAGTATAACAAACAGGGTAGAAATAGTCTTTGCTTGCTGTCATGTCTATGCCTATGTCGTATTTATGCCTGGAAAATGGTGCTTATTTCCATTGCCAGGAACTAGCTCTGTTAGGTAGGAAATTTTCTAAATGTAATTTAGAAAGCTGTGATTCTTCATTAACATATGTTATTTCTAATAAATTCTAATGTCATATCAATTATATAATAAATCTTGCTTTGTTCCAATATTCAGAAGAATTCAAATATTTCAAGTCAGAGATATTGCCATGAAATAGAGCCAAAGATATTATAGAGGTAAGACTAGTAAATTAAATAGCTTCTCTTTTTAAAAAACCTTGTTAAACATTAAATACTTTTGAGGTGATTTTAATACTCAAAGCAGCTGGACTGGGGGAAGCATGGCTAGAAAGAAATGCAAAATTTCTAGAAGTTGTGAAGAAAATGAAGCACATTCTTCCTTGAGCTGGTGACACAATGTTCTGTTGATGTTTTGGGTTGAGGTTGGAAGTTTTCACCTCCTGCACAATCCCATATTGAGCATAGTCTACGGATGCTCTCTGCCAGAGGACTCAAGTGTTTTGTATGGATCTAGAAGAGGATGAGTGCACAGGGCAGTTCATGACTCCATTTTATCCACCCTGTGAGGATAGTTGAAAAGACAAAGTTGAAATTATTTTGTTAGAGAGTCTAGTTCTCTTTTAATGTAGACAGTTGATTTTAACCAATCCTCATAAGAGGTCCCCTTTTGTAAGGTACGGCTCTTCTCCAACACTGAGAAGGTAGGAAGCCAAGCATTCTGGGTGGGTGCTGCAGATGGTGAGCCAGTGACAAGTCCTTCTTTGTTAACAGAAATGAGTGAGTTTGGGAATAGGAGATAAAGCCTGATGGCTGCGAAAGTTTGTGACCTTGCCCTTTTGGTTGGAAATGCATTTAGCATCCTAATTATAATTCTCTTGAGACATTATTCAGATCAGGCAAGATGTCCCCATTCCATACATTAGCCTCTGTGCTACCAATAAGCCTTTTGAAGAAGAGGGTGTCTAGCACCTGCTGTTCTCCATCTGCTCTGCTTCTACTTCCATTTATTTGACTATTAGCATCTTCCATGACACCAATAAAATGGAGGTAGTAGATTATCTTAGAAGATTTCCAATAAATCACCCAATAGCTACCTCACCTAGTCATATATCACAAGCATATTTCTACAATGGAGAGGCATACATAGCTATTGATTTTTATTAAGCTTGCATTAAGCACTTAGGAGAAGACAGCAATAAATTAGTAATCACCTCAGTGTTTTCAAGTTCAACTGGAGTGGCATTAGAGGAATTTTGAGATGCTATATCAAATATACACTACATGGTGAAGGACACAGAGAGCAAGGAAGACAGGAGAAAGGAGACTAGATCAGAAAAATGGGGGGAAGATTAAACTAAGGAGGATATGCTGAGAAAAACTGTGGGTCCCAAGGTTGACATTTGTGTACAACATAAAGAGAAGCTGAAATTATGGAGTGTCTTCCTTTCTTTGTAAGGTATTTGCACTTCCAGCTAAGACTGGTAAATAGGAATAGCTATATCTTATTCCCAGATGGATATTATGTGTGCTGACCTGGCATGTTCTGAAACAAATTTGACAGTATTTAGCCAGGCAGGTACTATGCTTACTTCCACTGCCCAAGCTCTGATACCTAGAGTGGAGAAAAACATACCATTGTGTGCCAGAGCTTTTTTCTAGCAACAGAAGAGAAAAGGTAGTAGAAAAATCTGCCTCTTCCATCCTCTGTCCCATAGAATCTATAATTCACCAGCATAATTTGTAACTGAACAAAAACATTGTGATGCATAATGGGAAGGAGAAAAAATTGCAACCTCTTTGTTCTCATTTTCTAATTTAAGGGTCATTCTCTTTATTCTTTGACTCATAGGGTGATGGTTAAGATTCCGGCACAACAGTGTTTGAGTTTGCACTGTGGTTCCATGCCACACTAGCTGGGTGACCTTGAGTAAGTTGACATTTCTGTGCCCTCATATTGTTGTGCAGTCAATCTCTAGAAATATTTCATCTTGGAAAACTCTGTATCCATTAAGTAACAACTCTCCTTTTCCTTTCCTTCCCAGCTCCTTGCAACCATCTGTCACTATGGATTTGACTATTCTTAGTACCTCCTATGAGTGGAATTGTACAGTGCTTGTCTTTTTGTTTCTGGCTTATTTCACTTGACATGACGTCCCCATATTGTAGCATGTGTCTCACCATTTCTTTCATTCTTAAAGCTGAATATATATACCATATTTTGATTATCCATTTGCCTGTCAATGGACTTGGACTACTTCTACCTACTTCTTTAAAGTAGTCAGAATCTTAAACAAAGAAATGACTACATTTGCCCTTGGAGTGAAGTTTATTTTGTGCTCTTTTTAACTTAAAATTCAGCCTATTACCTAGAGATAAATGATGTGATCATGGCTATGTGATCCCAACCCATTTTGTGTTTCTCCTCATTGTACTGGTTGCACAACAACATGAACGTACTTACACTACTGAACTTACACTTAGCAATAGTTAAGATGGTCAATTTTGTGTTATATATAATTTACCACAATTAAGATTAAAAGCAATAAGAATAATGCAAATTCTGTGAGAATAGAGTAAGATTAAGGGACATTTATTTCACTGTAGATTTAATTACTTTTTCCCATGATTTTGCTCTGTAAGAAGAACTGCCACCTGCCATTGGGGCAGTTGAGGCAATGATCCAGCAGACTCCAGATGCAAGCAGTCCCACAGAGCTCCAGGTGACAGCTTGGGCAGTAATGCAGAAATAGCAAGGCTCACTTAAGCTCAGAGACAAAGACCCACCAGGGAATATATGTAGTCTGTGTGCTTTTAAAAATTACCTGCCACTACAAAGGTCATAATTTCCACCTGAAATGACACTTTTGAATAGGATTTTTCACAATTATGATTAAAATGTTTCTACCCATTGTTGCTTAGAAAAATGCTCTCACAATACTGAAAAATGCCAAAATAAAAACAAAAGCAAAAGTGCAAAAAGCCAGACAGTACTGGGCATGCATTCCATTTCTGTTGGCGTCCTATCTTCATGATGCTTGAAGCCTTTTTTCCCCCTGACTTTTAACCACCAGCTGCATTACAGAGCTCTCAGGCTTTCTGTGATGGGGAGATAATGACCATGAACATAGCCTAGATAGGAAGGCAGTGTGGTAACAGGACTTACCAGCAGACTTGAAGGGGACCTGGGTGATGGAGAACACCCCACTACTCATCTGAGTTAGAATAAGCAAATTCAAAAACCCTGCATCTTTAGCCTTTGTAGCCAGAACGTAAGAAGTTATTCTATATGTGTTGTTGAAAATGATTTTAATTGTCTAAAATTATATGGAAATCCATATAAGGAGATGTTGTACTTTCTTGATTCAGCTCTTATACTGTAAACAAGTGTCCTTCCTCTTCACTATTTAGTACCGAATTGTCACATTTTGTACTTTAATTGCTGATTGTTTTTTATTTTAAGATTTTTACTTATTTATTTATTTGAGAGAGATAGAGCATGAGCAGGGGGAGGGGCAGAGAGAGAGGATGAGCAGGGAGCCCATCTGATGTGGAGCTTGATCCCAGGACCTGGAGATGATGACTGGAGCCAAAGGCAGACGCCCAACTGACTGAGCTACCCAGGTGCCCCTAACTGCTGATTTTACTGTTTAAAATGGCCATTATGTGTAGTGCTAAAGTGTTGTCTATTGTTCCTAAGTTCAAGAAGACTGTGATGTACCTTTCAGAGAAAATAGGTGTGTTAGGTAAACTCAATCATGAGTGTTAATTCTGTTATCTATGAATTCAAGTTAATGAGTCAAAAATATAGATGAAATAAGTGTCTTTAAATAGAAAACACATGCAAGAAAGATTACGTATTGATGAAAATATTCTGACCAGTGGCTGACAAGAGCCTAAAGTCATATTTTCTCTAGGAGCAAATGCTCAGTATTGGCTAATTCAGTGTTAACAGCTACTTTATGGAGCATAACTACCACAAATAATGAGAACTATTATTTATCAACTTAGTTGATTGCATAACTCACATCTTTGTATTTATCATTAATTCAATGGATATTTGTTATGCACACAGAGTTATGGGACTGGAAGGCTGTCAAATTACTTAACAACACTTGTATTAAATTTCTAAATCCATTGAGTTAGATCCAGGTCAATCAAATGCCTTATAAGGAAGACCATATTTAGATAAGTATCAGAATGTGGAAATTACAGAGTTCTCAACAATTCTCAGAGCAGAGTTCATGTCTTCTCTGCCCTCTGTGGTAGTATTCTGAGCAGTGTGAACACAGTGAACATTTGCTACCTTCTTCAGGCGGGCTGCATGAGCACCCTTGCATGTGGAGAGGGGGAAGGCAGGATGAAGAGGTGGGGCTGTCTTCTGCATGTTCGCAATCCACTCTCTTCCTGACAGAGCTAGGAACCCTCCTCACAGCACAGATGATCACACAAAAAGCATGGATGGAAGTAAACTCACTGAGATGGTGGTTCTCAGCTTACTTACTGTCCTACCCCACTCAAGTGATATAACTCGCCCATCAGTAACAGTTGCTCCTATAGGCAGTAATGCCTAAGAAGGAGGTAGGATTGTGTACAGTGGTGGTGGGGTCGGGGGAAGTTGTCAGAATTTCTTTGAGGGAAACGTAACTTGAAAAAGTCCCAGAGGTGATTTTGACATACTTCCTCCCCTCAGCAGAGTGTGACATTTCCTTCTCACATTTCTCTCTGGTGAGAGAACATGCCTTGTTATTTCACAAAATGTCCAGTTCTAACTCAGTGCCCACATTTGGTGTTTTGCTAGTGCTGGATCTTACTTTATTGTTTAGAATGACTTGTTCTTAGTCATGCCTTTAGGAAGCTTAAGGGGCATATTTTAGATTCTCTCTCGGGATCACTACCTTGTCCCAAGTCACCACTCTTGCCTTGTAAACATCAGAAATACTCATTCTTGCATAAGATCATTGTACCATTTCTGCTTATGGTCCGTGATTTCTTCTGTTAGTATCTCTCTCTTTAAGTTGAATAACAGAACAGCATGTTACTTTGATCTTCCTTATTTGTGGCAAAACACATCCTTTTTGGACTCTTGCCTTTAAAAAAAAGACTTCCGTAAGATATAATATAGATAAGAAAAGATTTATGTCAGCAGATAATCCCAGTTCATTCTTTGTTCTCTTTGAATCTGCTTCTTATCAAGATGTCCTTTGTAGTACCATACCTCCTTTATCTGTATTTCAGGGGCCATTGAGACATTTTTCCCACTATCTATGAAAAACATCTCATTATTATTTATTTCAGTTCCAAAAAAACCAATGATCATCAGCCTCTTTTGCATATTACTGCTCATTGATAATGCTAGCTCAAACTAATTAAAGATGAAAGTTTGCTTATGATTCAAGAGGTCTACAGCGAAAATGAAATAGAATCTTCCTATTAATAAATAGCACTTAGAGTAATAGAAAAATCCAAGGGAGAAAAAGGATAAAAGTTTTAACCAAGATTTATGGGGAAAATTGAACCACTGAGCTGGTATGATTTCCTTATCCATATAGCAAATAAAGGTTAATGGTATTTTGGTTCCCTTTATGAAATATTGTCTGTCATGAGTTCTAAAAGTATAGAGTAGAAAATAATAGTCTTTATCCTATAGCTTGGTACCCAATTGGACCAAAGATTTATTAAGAGACAACAACCTTAGGCAAGATGACTATTTACACAATGATAGTGCTCTCTCATGGTGTCATGTTGGGGCACATATTTGATGTCATGTTTTGGTTCAGAATCTTATTAATCTACAGTATTTATCATGAAATATTTATTTCTGGCCTAGTTTATTTCTTATCAAAACCCCCTTGAATTCTATGAGCTAATGCAAGATGTGTGTACTACCTTTTAAGTCTCCCTTAAGGATGTAGTGCCAAAATTATTTTTAATGTTAGCATGGATATCTATGATGAAAAATAATTTTTAGAATCGTTTATCCTCTTGCTTACTTACGAGGCATTCCCTTGGCCTACACCCAAAATATTTTTGAAACAATTAGTTCGGAAAATCCTTAAGTCCCACATATCATCCTTAACTCTACACACAAATGAAATTTATCATTAGTCCAAATAAGTTTTTTTCCTTGAAATATAACACAATACATAATGAAGCAAACCACCAAATCGTTATTTAAGGGAATCCAATTACATTGCTATTATAAGTTACTTCATTTAGAAGACAGTTCCTGATATTTTGAGAGCTGAAATTTTTATGCTGTGATTCCCCGCTCTAATATCAGAGCAAAAGAACTACACAGCTTGTTTCTAAAGCAAACTATGATTATAAACATATGTGCAAAATACTGCAAGAGGAGATGTACAATTGATTATAAAGGTGCTATCCACCCTCTAGCTACATATAATTTACTATTCTTATAATTCTTTAATATTTATTCAGTTTATGAGAACATAGAATTTTCTGTATTAGATTCTGTATTATCAAGCCTACTATTGATTTTGATTGCGTGATCACAAAGATCTGTCACTTGGTTATTCCAGTTTAATACTTTTACTCACAACTTGAAAAAGACATATAACGACTCACTAATCTTTGGATGCCACAAAGGAGGGAAATATAATAAAGATAAAAGATTATAGAATCATGATTCACAAATATCTTAATGTGTTGGAATAATGGGCCTTAACCCAACAAGATGGAATTTAATAGTATAAAAATAAAAGCATAAAAGCCATCAGTGGCCCTCTGTTACTGTAAAAGATAATCAGATATTAGACACTGTGATTGTTCAGGTTCTCCAAGAAGTCTACATCATAATGACATTAATTTTGCAAGAATTGTATTGAGCAGAAGGCCTGTGAGAAAATGGGGAGGAAGCTGGGAAAGGATGGCAGATTCATCCAACTGTGATGCAAATGTGACTCCTAGTAAAGGACAGAAAGGAAGGCAATTGGCTGAAAGCGTTCATGACCTCCATGAAGTCTAATTAAAGTTCATCGAGGCCACTGGGGTGTTCTTGAGCCAAAATTGTCCTTTTGGAAAAAGCCCTACTGCTTTCAGGAACAAGCTGACTTAGCACACCTGCTTTAATCAGTCATTAGCTAGGAAAGACCCATGGGAAGCATGGCCTCAGGACAAATGATGCAACGCATTTCAGAACGTGGCAGCTGGGGCCTATGGTCAGTTAATGTCCTTATAGTTGGAAGTCCACAGCGTACATTCTCAAAGCATTCTCAAGACAAGTGCTTACATAATTTGGGTTTTCAATATTCCATCCCATCCAGGTGTTGCTTAGAAAATATTACAAAAACATTTCTTAAATTAGTAATTGAAAAACAAACACACCAGGGATTCTAAAAATGTAATCCTACCTTTGAATTTCTAGTTTCAGAACAGTAACTACTTGCAGAAAAGATGTTTAAGAAAATAGAATTAGGGACACCTGGATGGCTCAGTTGGTTAAGTGTCTGACTCTTGATTTTGGCTCAGGTAATAATCTGAAGGTCTTGCGATCAAGCCGGGAGATGGGCTCTTCGCTCAAAGGGGAGTCTGCTGGAGAGACTCTCTCTCCCTCTCCCTCTGCCCCTCCACCACCCACCTCGTTTGCAGTCGAACTCTCTCTCTAAAATAAATAAATGAATCTTTTTTAAAAAAGAGAAGAAAATAGAATTAGATCTAGTCTTTGATATGTGTATGTGTGTGCACACATGCATGTATTTATAGAATGATGACTTTTTACACATTTGCTGTATTTTAAGCATCTACAGCCATCATTCTCCTTTTGATGCTTAAACTGTTAACTTTTGCCAGTGGGAACCTTTTAAGGTTGCCTATGGGTCATTTTGACATACTATATTAATCTTTTTTTTTTAACTTGTGGATCTTTTCTTTTTAGATCAACTTTATTAAAGTATTATTGATATATACTGAAATGTACCCACTTTAAATTTAAAACTTGATGAGATTGACAAATATATCCCCCATGCAATCACCAACACAAACAAGAATAGCCATCCTAAAATTTGCCTTGTGCCACTTTGCAATCATTGCCCACACAGTTGCAGCCACAATCAATGATCTGCTTTCTTCCACTGTAATTCATTATACTTATTCGTGAATTGTATACAAGTAAAACCGTATAGAATGTGCCCTTCTGTTAGTTCTGGCTTTTTTTCACTCACATAATATTCTGGAGACTCCACTGTGTTTTTCCGTCTATCAGAAGTCCATTTCTTTTTACTTTTTTGACAAGTATTTCCTTCTGTGGATGTACTACAACTTGTTTATCCATTCACCTCTCAATGGACTTTGGAGTTTCTAGTTTGAGACTAATATGAATAAATCTGCTATGAATATTCACATAAAAGTCCTTGCAAAGACAATGTTTTCATCTCTCTTGGAATACCAAGGAATGGAACTGCTGAGTTAAATGGTTAAGTGTCTAAGAAAACTACCAGAGTACTCTCTAGAGTGCTTATGCTGTTTTACAACCTCTCCAGCAATGTGTAAGGGTTTTAATTGCAGCACATCATGACTAATACTTGTGTACAGTAGTATTTCATTGTGATTTTAATTTACATTATCCTGGTAATAATTATATTGAGCATCTTTTAATGTGCTTAGTGAGTGTGTACCTTCTTTTGCAAAGTGCTTATTCAAATCATTTGTCCATTTTAAATTGGAATCTTGTCTTTTTAATTAATGAGATGAACAGTTCTTTATATATTCTGGATATTAATCTTTGGATATATATATCGTAAATAGTTTTCCACCTGAGGAATTGCTTTTTATTTTCTTAACAATGTGTGTTTCAAAGAATAGAGGAACTTACTTTTGATGATGAAACTTAACTAATTTTCATACAGTTTGTTTCTGTATCCTAAGGATCCTTTTCCCACCCTCAAAATCCTGATGATTTTATTTTATCTTGCCTTCTAAGAAGTTTTATAGCTTTTGCTGTTTTTTAAATCAATTCTGTGAATATTATAAAGTAATTGCAAGGTGAATTTTTTTTCCATATGGATATCAAATTGTTCCAGGATGAATATTATTGCTAATTGTTACAACAGGACAGACTTGAAGCTGACTGTAAAGCTGGTGAGGAATATCCTCTCTCTTCCTCAAAGGAGAGTCAGTAAAAATCAGAGGAGTTATCTTTAGTCTGCTTTCTAGTACTTGGCCTGTAACTCCCTCCTAAATCCTCCTCAATAACAGGCAGTAAAGGGGAGAACCATTTTTTTGCCTGTTTGGTCATACAATTTGGTCAACAATTTGCTGTATTTATCACTAAAATGGTCCAAATATATGAAGGGTCTGAGCTTTTAAACCCTTCTTGCAGAGAGACATGATTCCAGTATGTCAACAGGAGACAAGAACTTTATTACTCATGGTAGGGGCAAATGCCAGAGTGTCCGTATTTGCACAACCTCCCTGGGCCCCCATTTTTATGGGGCAGTATCTGTACATGCAGTACAGTGTAGTAAAGGAGGGGAGTACTGAGCTTACGGAACCAGAATCTTTTATAATGGAGAGTAAGTTTGTCTGCCCTTTGCTCCTGAGAGAGACAGTATCTCTATCTTCCAAGGCTGTTTGCTAGATAAACATCTGTGAAAAAAACAACAAGAAAAAAAAAAAGCCCAGAATAAATGTAGGTGATACCTCTGGTTGCAAGGTATCTAGAAACATGAGCAACCAATGGAGAGTTGTCCCTACTTGTTCTTTTATGGCCTCATGGAATTTCTTCCTATGCATCTTGGTTTAGTATTTTGCAACAGACTCAAGGAGACCCGATGCAGATTTCTGTAGCTTCTTGTCTGCATAATACCCTTCTCTCTGATTCTCTGTTCTGAAAATTCCAGTCATTTCAGCTTCCCTGAGTTCTTATCTTTGTCTTCTCCATTTAATATGCTTGTTGTGTTTTGCTGGGGTTCTCCTCCTTTGTGCCTCAATTCAGAAAGTATTCCCCAACAGAACGCCGAGGAAACTGTAGGGCTCACCTTATCTCTTGAACTTCTCTTGGGGATCACAGGCCTCTGTTATCTCTTTTATAATGTCTGAAACAATTATTCTGTGCATTTTGTCTGAGGTAGTCATTAAAAATAATTAGGCAGGGGATCCCTGGGTGGCGCAGCGGTTTGGCGCCTGCCTTTGGCCCAGGGCGCGATCCTGGAGACCCGGGATCGAATCCCATGTCGGGCTCTCGGTGCATGGAGCCTGCTTCTCCCTCTGCCTATGTCTCTGCCTCTCTCTCTCTCTCTCTCTCTCTCTCTCTCTCTGTGTGTGTGACTATCATAAATAAATAAAAATTAAAAAAAATAATTAGGCAAAAAATAATAATAAAAATAAAAATAATTAGGCTTTAAGTTGCATATACATAAAACTGAAATTAATCACAGACCTAAAATGGAACAGAATAAGAGAATGCTTATACTGAAGCATAAGACACTTCTGAGGCAGAGATACAGTCTGAGAGTCCTTTTCAGGGAGGCTATCTGGGTCTGTCTGCACTGAGGCCAGTCAGGTGAGGGGGGAAAGCATTAGAGATGCCCGGAGGCTATTCCCTCCCCCTTCTTTGAGAAGGCAATTCATCCAAACCTTTGGGAAAATGTCAGATTGATTTTTTTGATGTTGTGAAGTACTTCATAGTAAATATTTTAGTCCTAAACAGAAGTATCTCTTTCTCCATTATTAAATCAGAGCTTCCATCTCATATTGGTTATAAAGAGCGGTAGCTTACTGCTATTCATGGCACTGGAGCTGTTTCCTGGGCTAGACACATTGGCTCACAAACCATAAGGCACAGGTTTGGGCGGAGGCTTAATTGGGGGAAAAATGGTTTCCAGCATACCCTCACTTTTTTACCTTAGGACTGAATTAGTAGAATGGGAAAAAATGAGGGAAGAATCTGTCACTCATTTTACCAAATCTTTTTCCAAAACACCGCCAGCACAGTGAGGGTACCTCCGCTCATGTCTCATCTTTCATGTTTCATCCTCCTTCCCATTTTATTTCCAGCCTGATAATTGTCCATCATTTCGACTCTTCATTTCATAATCTTATAAAACCAAATGATAACTGTCCATCATTTCGACTCTTCATTTCATAATCTTATAAAACCAATCTTATAAAACCAATTTACCAATGTAAAACCCAGTTTTACATATATATGCATATCTATCTATCTATATACATATCTATCTATCTATCTATCTATCTATCTATCTATCTATCAATAGATAGATAGATACCAAGAATGGACTGAAGCTGCTTTCCAAATGTTTTCTTTATTCAATAGATGACTGGATTTTTCAGGCCATGCTAATAATCTATTTCACCAGCACATATTTAACAAAACACTTAATGTGTCCTTTTAGTGTTATTATTGTTTAATGTCAAAAAAATCAGTAGATATTTTTAAAGTCATCTCATTTGGAACTATGATATATTATGATTGTGATTAGGGCTCAATAACATGACCAAAAGAAAATCCAGGAGTAGCTTCTCATCCTCTGACCTTAGACACCCTCTTCACCTCTGCCATAATTACTTTCCTAAAAAACAAAGCTATGCCAGTCACGGCTTGAAGATTTCTGATGGCTTCCTGTGGCCTAATATAATATTGAAACATTTAGGGCACACGAGGCCCATTACAATCTGAGCCCAGTTTTAACACCTTTTAGGTTTCAACCACTCTGAGATCACCTTACACCATAACCAGGTCACAAGGCCTTGTCACGATTTGGTGCCTTTGCTTGAGCCATTTCATCTGCCTAAAAAGCCCTCTCTGAACAACTCTGACTACTCTGGCCAATGCTATTTGCTCAATCTTCCTCACTCATTTCTTACTTCTGAGCAGCTAAAATGCATCAGCAAACACATCACTGGCAAATCCTGTGCTTTACCTATCAGAGAGCATGAAAGACTCAGGTTAATAGAATTCTTCAACCTGGTTGCCTTAATCTTGTCTCTTGTTGATTCATAATACACCCTCACCTCTTTCCAATAGTTGCCACCCTAAACATCCCTACAAATCCCCTGTTATGATTACATATGTAACTCAAATTCCCCTGGACCCCACCAGACCAAGGCAGGAAGAGAAGATACTTACTGATTGTATGTTCTTGAGCAGAGCTGCTCAGTACAGCTCTCTGCAATGATGGAAATGTGTCTCTACTGTCTTATATGATGGCCACTTACAACACATGGCTATTGAGTATTTGATATGTGATGGAAGAAATGAATTTTTAAATTGCATTTTAATTAATTTAAATACTTGCATGTAGCTAGGGGCTACCATATAGGACAATGCAGTTCTACAATCCTCATAGGCTTGGAAACCAACTCATAGGACTGTTATTCTAGAGATTAGGCCTTTAATAGTAAAAGAAAAGAATTTTTTAAATGTACAACTGGTCATAAAAATTAAGGTGCTATTAGGGTCATATGATTGCAAGAATTTTTTTTTCTTTTTCCATCCTTCAGGACTTAATTATCTACAATTTGGCCTATGTTATTTTGTATTAGTTTTCATACTGCTTTTTAAATGTTCTACAGCGTTCACTCTGTATGTAAATTCTGCCACTCTGGAATAATATTCCTAATTTTCTATTTTGTTTATTATTTCTTTTTTAAAAGATTTATTTATTTATTTATTCATGAGAGAGAGAGAGAGGCAGAGACACAGGCAGAGGGAGAAGCAGGCTCCACGAAGGGAGCCCGACGTGGGATTCAATCCTGGGTCTCCAGGATCACGCCCTGGACCGAAGGGGGCTAAACCGCTAAGCTGCCCGGTGCTGCCCTGTTCATTATTTCTTTATAACTTTATGAATGTGCTGCATATAGACAACATGTATTAGATGATGTTGAGCTAGTAATTGGGCTAGTCAACGAAGTACTAGACAAGAAAGATTGCTTTTATGGAATATATGAAAACATAGAATCATCTCTAAATTCAGTTAGCATTCATGATGGTTATAACAGGGAAGGCAATACAGTGTGGAAGTTAAAGCACAAATGGGATGCCAGATAGACCTTGGTTAAGTGGTTAACCAAGTGGTCTAACCTATCTAAACTTCAACTTCAGTTTCCTATACTGTAAAATAGTGAGGATAATAATAGTATGCAATCTCATGATGTGCATGTAGAGCTATTAGGCTAGTGTCTGGCACAGGGCACGTGTTTAAATGTTAGTTGATATTGTTACTGTAATTATGATTATTCCATTATTCTATTATTAGTGTTCTCATTAGTGTAGAACTTCACAGCTGACAAAGCACTTTCAGAATGTAATCTCATCTGACCCTCTAAACAGCTTTCCAGGCAGGTAGATAGTCCCATTTTATAAAAGAAAAGTGATGTTTAGAGACTTTAAGCAACTTGTCCAAGCAACAAAAGGCAGAGCTGTCCACACCAAAGCCCACGCATAGGCCACTATGCTGTGCTGCTTTTGTTACTGGTAATCATCTTGCTGCCTTTATCGAGATGCTTATTTATTTCTTCATCTCCAAGTACTTAATCTTAATCTGGGTTTTAGCAAATATTCCTGCTTCCCAGGATGGTTGCCTCTCTTTCCAGCCTTATGCTACTATTGTGTTCTAAAGTTGTTTCTTCTGTGTTAGGTGAGTAAATGTTTTGTAATATGTGGTGATGCCTTGTGTAAGCATTGCAAATCAATTTTTTGAAAAAACTCTTATCCATATCCAAGAGCAAACACTTACTGTTTACTCCTGAAAAGCCAGGCCAGCATCTGAAGCTGGAGCTCAACAAATGTGTCTTTGTTTCAACTGATCTGAACATCAGATATAAAAGCTCTTAGGCATCTGCCAAGAGTCTTTGCCATATTGTATCTTACAAGTAAAAGACAAAGGGCTTTGGAATAATTAAACAAAGTACAATTTCTACATTTTATTTGCTCAGGACCCTGTCCTGTATTTTTTATGCCAGCAAAATGTAATTGAAAGTTAGCTGAAAGGTGGCTCACGTGAGATTTAGAGAATTAGACTCATAATCCATAATCAAAAAATGTCCCTACCAGTGCATATTAGGCAGTAATAAGACTTGAGTTCTCTTCTTAATTAGACAGAATACAATGATGTGGCTAAATAAATGCAGAACTTGATGACTACATTCATTTCACCATATCAGAACAAACATGATGATATGGCCAAATGAGCCATGGTATCCTTCACATTTAAAGGCAATATAAGTCTCTTCACTCTGTGTATTTATTTCCCATTTACACCTCTAGCCTGTCTGACTTGGAGTCACTGATGAACACTGAGCAAAGAATGCATATTCAAACACAACTGAGTTTCAGGAAAAGCAACAGGGTGAAGAAGCAAAGCATATCACAGGATGCTTGGGGCCCTCTGTGCATTTTAGTTTTCTGATTAATGAAATGTGAATTAAACTATTGCTTTATAGGGTTGTCTATATAAGCATGAACAATTCAATTTCTGTGTCTTTTTCTCTGCATGTAAAGCAAAATAGGTGAGGAAAGAATTCCCATAACAGAATCAAGTTCATACGGGCTCTTCGACATTATGCCAGAACTGGCCTATCCTGAGAAACAGTCTAGTGGACCAGTACAGCTAAGGCCTCTTAAAACAGCAATATTCTAGGAAATTATACAATAAAGATTTTTCAGAAGACAGTCGCTTTATAGTTGGCTGTGTTCTTTCCAGAATATCACACAAGTATTGAGGATTTTTCCTTAGCATCCTGCCAAGAGATTCCACACACATACACATAGTGAGTAAATGCTGCTCTGAAGTTCCACTGAATGATTCTTACAGCTTTCAGATCAATTCAGGATAGAGATGATAAGGGAACATTGACCCCACATTGACAACATGTGGTCTCTGCTCCCAGCTGATTTCCTGAGCTGTCCTGGGCATCTTAACAACACACTTCCTGTTCCATCATTTGTGAAGTCCAGCTAAGAGTCATTTGAACTAATCCTGTCACAGCCATAATATGCATCCTATATGTTTGAAGATTTTTAAGAAATGCTTCCAAATAATGTGTTAAAGTAATGTGGAGTGTACTTGGCCTGTAAGTCAATCATGTGTGTACTCTGCACATTTACCTTGCTAAAGCCACACGGCTCTTGCAACATTGATTCACAGTGTTATTCTGGCTTTCAAAACAAAACAGAACTTTGAATTTGATTTGAAAATAATTGCACATGTTTCAATCAGTGAAGATTTTGGTAAATGCAGTAAATATTGAAAGGCAAAACTGGTGACATCTGACCTGAATATTTTGAAGACTTTATAATTGTGGGTTTTGTTTTGCCAATTGTGAGAGTTTTTTACTCTGGTGTTTCTTACCTATATCAAGCAATAATAATGTTAAAATCTATCTAATTGCTTTCCATTTCTTAAGATATAGCTATTTGTTTTAAATAAAATGCGGTACTACATTCTTTGTGAGTCAAAGACTTTTTTTATTTTTTATTTTTTACTGTAACCCAAACTGTGATGTTTTCTAGTCATTGAGAGGGGTAAACCCTTATTTTTTTCTGTGCCACATATACAAACACACAAGCTTAGAAAGTAGCCTGTGGAGTGATTAAGAGAATTTAAGTGCTGCCTGACAAAACTAATATGTCATGGAAAAGAAATATAGAAGTAGTGACTAGTCTGTGAAACTGCACCTAAAAATACTGTATATATTCATCTAAAGGTAGAAAAGGGACAGAGATTTTCAAGGATACAATTACAGTTGTTTTCTTCCTGGGCCAGTATGCAAAATAAAAAGAATTCTTGCATCTTGGTGAAAGATGGGATTTCCTAGAGCCCAGCATGATGTTCACCAGAGCTAAAGCTGTCTGGTTTAGCCTGGATTATTCTCTAAGGGGGCTAGACCAGAAACACTCTCTTATTGGACCAGGAATAACAACACCCTCCTCAGACTTGAGTGTCTCATTCAGGACATGAGCAAAGTGTGTGCCTTGAGAATATTTCTAATAATGCTGATTTTCATTGATCCATTTTATCCTCTTGCTTCTGCTTTGTGATAAATGATGTAAATTTATGAATTGGTTGGATACATAAGTGCCATCTGTCATTGTAAAAGAGAGCAAGGCTCAGCTGCAAAAATGGATAGAACTGGTACCCTTGGAATCCTCGACTTGTTCTAACAAACTAAGTCAGTAGAACAAGGGTAAAGGACAGCAAAACTCAAGTTCTGTCAAAACACATTGCTTACGGTAGAACAAATCCTGCAGCAATCATTCTGGTGGTGATGCTGGGCAAAGCAACCTCATAACCAAAGCCAGGGTATGCTTTTTGGTTCTGATTTTGGACGTGAATTTAAATTCAGCAAATTGTTCTAGCTTCTATAAGATTATCAAACATGGGGATTAAGTCTTCCTTTTCTTTTATATTTGTTAACAGTAGTTTATAAAGTGTAGTTCATAGAGGAAGCACTTAAGACATGCTATCCATTGCTTTTTCTGAGTGTTTTACTTTTTACAGCCTATAACATCATTCCTTCTATTCTAGATTTCTTCAGAGGTTCCCTTCATGGCATGAAATATACTCTGCTTGAATGTGACCTCCATGCCTTTATTTTATCTTTGTACAAAAGTGATTACTTGTTTCCTTGTACAAAGAGTAGATCATTCTTGTTTTTGTTTAATTGGTTGATCTTTTTAAAATATGACTAGAAAATAAATCAGACTTCTAACAGTATAATTCTAAAAAATTTTTATAATTGGGGCACCTAGGGTGGCTCAGTCAATTAAGCATCTGACTCTTAGTTTTGGCTCAGGTCATGATCTCAAGGTCTGCTTGAGATTCTCTCCTTCTCCCTCTGCCCTTCCCACCTCCACCTCAAATAAATAAATAAGTAAAATCTTTAAAAAATTTTTAAATTACAACCAGATTTGTGAAGTTATTTTTTTCCTAGGCAAAGAACTTTATTAACCTTGTTTCAAACTTTATTCTCAAGCTTCTTCAGCTTAATTAGCTGCAAAGAATGAATTGTGTATAAGCAAAAACTGAAAAGAGCTCCAGTGTCCAAAGGGCTTGGGCTTAAAAATATTAGAGAGCTATATTTTATCAGATCCATGAACAAAATTTTAAAAAGCAGTCATAATATAAAATAGCAGCTCCCAGTAACTTCTTCAAGTTTTATCTTCTTCAGAAGTTGACTCAATTCAGTTTGCTTCATTCTTGGAAGCTTCATCAAATTCTCCACAAGATCTGATACTTCATCATCATCATCCTCTTCGGTAGCAAGTGGTGCTTTTCCATCCACGGATTGTTTGGGCAGAGCTTCAGCCAGTCTTCTTAAACTAGTCAGACTGTCTGAACCAAGCTGGTTTAAGATACTGGGTAGCATTTCTGTCAGCTGCTTTGTCTCAGCATGGCCTGTAATGGTGAAAGTGTTCGCTGCCAGTGTTGCCTGAACTTTAGGGTTGTTAGAATGGATCACTGTTCCTTGGTTTGTGAACATATTCACTTCTTCAATACTAGAGATATTGTTTACCCCTAATTTCTTTAAGGAGAACTGAAGTTTTTTATCATCTGCTGTAGCTGTTCTATGAACCACCTTCTTTCCATGAGCAGTTCCTTTCCCACCAATGCGCACTTGTGCTTGCAGTTTGGCGAGTTTCTCCTGGTTCATGATAGTTTCTTTCATCTTATTGGAGTGCAAATGGGACTGCGCGGGGGACTAGGGTTGGCGCTCAGGGGGTCTTGGGCAGACCAGCTGAGGTTAGGCACACACACGCGGGAACGCAAGATGGCAGCTCTTGTGAAGGTATTGAGATCAAAGGTACAGGACGGTCTTGCCTTCTAAGCATTAATGCCAAATTATTTTACATTTGAAAAATATAAATGGTGGTACCTGGGTGGCTCAGTCAGTCAAGCATCTGCCTGGGGCTCAGGTCCTGATCTCAGGGTTCTGGGATCCAGCCCTGCGTCAGGCTCCCTGCTCAGCAGGGAACCTGCTTCTCCCTCCCTCTCTCTCTGCCCCTTCCCCTGCTCATGTGTGCTCTCGCTCTCTCTCTCAAATAAATAAAATCTTTTTTAAAACAATATAAATGAAGATAAATAAAATCAACTTGAATATCAGAGAATGATTAATTTTCAAGTGAATTAATAGAACAGTTTTTTTTTTGTTCTCTATAGTTTATGACAGGTGAAAGATGTTCATACACATTTTATTATCATATGACAAGAAAATAAAGAGCTAAAAGTGGTAGGTGATGGACAGGATGTGGTGAGAAGCAACCCTGCCTCTTTTACCAGAAAGCTCCTCAGCCTTCCTTCACTAGAGTTCCTTCTACTATAGCATGCGAAAGTCAGGGGAGAAAGGACCCTTTTTCCTCCTTTTTCCTAGAATTATTTGACTAGTGGAGTCATTCTTCCTTAAATGCCGGTTATGTATACCTGATGTATCAAGCATTATCTTAGCAGGATCTCTACACTCTGAAGGCCTGATATATGAGGCAAAAATATGAAGAGCCAGCAAGGTACAGGGGTCTTGGGACACCAAAATCACCAGCAGCAAACCCAACACAATGTTAAATGTCTGCCATAAGGCTATCAGTATGAGGATTGATGTCAAAAGGTTATGCCAGATCTTAGCCTGCCAGTGTGAGTGACGTGGGTGCAGCTGCCAGACTGCAGAGCAGGGGACCCAGTGGGTTATTTCAGGTCCCTGTGCTTCACCAAGTCAAAGAATGAATTGGCAATGCAGAACAGCATGCTACTGATTTCCAAATTCCTCTTACAGTTCAAAGGAAACAGAGAACACAATGAGGCTCTAGAAGAGATACAACTGAAGTGAGTTCTGAAGAAAGGGTAGAATTTAAATAAAGTAACTCAAGAGGAAAGCAGGATTCTCACCGGTAGAATTTGAGCTTCTGCATCTTCTTAAGCAGCTCCCTCTATTGGGAGTGCTCAGCCTGTGCCCCATCTCTATAGACTTCAACCAACAACCACATGGGCTGAAGAGCTCCTTCCAACCCACACAGAGGTCCTCCTACAGGACTCAGCCCTGTGGTTATAGCTGCCCCTTAACTCTGGCAACCCACTCCAGTACTATGTCTCTTTTGGAAGTGAAGCCAAGCCACAAACAATGGTCTCTTCTAGGCAACTACTCTTGATCTTTGCCTGTTCTCTCAACCTGGCTATAGTTGTTCAATTCTCCTGGAGTTCTCAGAATCCAGCCTTGATATTGGTTTCCAGTTCTTAGTCTTCTGCAACCTAATAGATGTCCTTTGAGGCTTCTTGGCCCCTGGCTTCCAACTCCATTGGCTCTTCTCACCTCTGATTTTGGCATTTCTCTTGGCAGGGGATGAGAAACTCTATGTGGCAGGCCCAGCCTTATAGAAATGCACCCCCTCAGTCTCCCACACTTGTGAGTCTCCTTTTTCTACCCTCATAGCCCAGTAAACACTCAGGTGCTTCGAGAATAAAGACCAACTAAACACAGAGTGTGGCAAAAAGGACAATGTTCTCTCCACTGTGAGTTCCTCAAGACAGGTGACCATGTCTTTTCATTTTGATTCTCTATCACCTAGAGCAGAGTCCTGCATAAAATGGGCACTATTTAGTTAGATGTTTCTTGATTATCACTCCATGATAAGGTAGAACCATTTTAGTCCATCTCAGCTGAGATTCCCTGCTATGGAGATCAAAACATTAGGTGCCATGCCCCTCCACTCCCTGCCCCAATTCCAAACCAAGATGCTATGCAGGATTTGCAAAGAGGGTAGTCAAAATTCTGTTTTCTTCTCAGCACATCATCCACCTCAAATTTTTAAAGGGGTTGAAATTGAAGAGTAAAGAAGGCAGCTCTGTTATTGGTGGAGTGGTCAATATGCTGTTTCTCTCTCACTTTAAGTCAAATAGGGGGACTCCTAGGGCTGCACTGCATGACAGTACCCGAGAAGTTGACTGATATTCTCTGGACTTTAACAAGGTCCAGAAAATAGTGCCTAATTCCTTTCTAAGGGAAAAAAAGGCAAAAGGCTGTGCTTTGAACTGCCTGCCACAATAGTAGAACAAAAAGAGATCTGGGAGAGAACTGTTCTCCACTGATGGCAGCAGGTGCAGGTCCCTTGTCCTGGGCCAGATGTGACTCCTACACAAAAAGTCAGCATGAGAACTACTTGCAGGGGAAACTGATTGAGATAGAGGGGGTAGGCCACCAGATGTCCAGGGCTGAGAAAGAAATCCAGCATGTGACCTCCTGGAAAAAGATCGGCAATGGGAATCTGCCACATCCAGAGGGTGTAGATAGGATCTCATCTGACCAGCTAGTTCAGCACAGAAGAGCTTTTGTTGTTGTGGCCTCAGGCCCCTTCCACCCATTGCAACCCCTCAGGAGACCAGGGTGTTCCAATGAGAGGGGAAAGAGGTATAAAAGGAAGGCTGAAAACCAAGGCTGGGAAACAGAAAAGCTTTCATTTGGGATCAGATTTGAAGCTTTTTATAATGACAGTGGACTGGATATTTCAGTTGCTAAAATGACATTGTTCTTCTGGTCACTCAAGGTGACCAAATTACTTTAAATCAGCTGTGTGATCCGAAGAGCCATGGTACTTCAGATTTCATCTGAAGAATGAGGAAGAAATGGTTAACAGAGGTTTTGAAGGCCAAATGCTGAAAAAGGAAGGGAAGCTGCTGTTTCATGCAGTTGAATTCAGCTGATCTAAATATAACAAATAATGAACTGACAAATGAAAAAATAAATGCACATGAGGAAATCATTACAAATTCAGTCATATGACTCAATTTGACTCAAGATATTATTTACCATAAATTCAATTTTAAAAGTTATCTCCAGTTCCCATTCTAGTTTACTATTATCTCTGCTCTTAACAGGTCAAAATTCTGTCCTCCATTTTTTGACCATTTCAGGTGAATACTCTCCCTTACAGCTGCCAGTTCAGAGCTCTGACTTCTGCTCTCCTAAATTTTATTTTATTTTTTTAAAAGATTTTATTTTATTTATTCATGAGAGACACACACAGAGAGAGAGAGAGAGAGAGAGAGAGAGGCAGAGACACAGGCAGAGGGAGAAGCAGGCTCCATGCAGGGAGCCCGATGCGGGACTTGATCCCAGGACTCCAGGATCACACCCCGGGCCGAAGGCGGCACCAAACCACTGAGCCACCCAGAGATCCCCTGCTCTCCTAAATTTTAGAGCAATTTTATTCTTGAACCCAAGTAAGCCTTTGCCTTTTTTTTTCTTCTCCAGAACTTTCCTAATCTGCTACTCTGTGGACATATTCAAGACATATATCCTTTTCCTGCTTTTTAGATTCTTTTTTTCCAAAGTAAAAAATCCAAGACTTGCTGGCACATTGGATGCTTGGGCACCAGAGAAATTGGAACTGTTATCAAGTCAGACATGATTTGGGAAGAGGGTCCTATATGGTTTTTTTGAGTCTCTCTTTTCTGCCATCGTTTTGGTTTTCACATGTAGGTCACCCGCCCTCTGTTACAGTTCACTATTTCAGGTCTTCCCATGGAATCATGAGCATATTTAACGAATTTGCTCTTTCCTCAGGGCAGCAAACTCTTTGAGGGCAGAGTAAAGATTAAGCAGAGGCAAAAAATGAGTGCCCCAGGGGATAAAAGGATTAAAGAATTTGAGGACTACATCCCTGTGGACAATGGTATGATTGACTCTCCATCAAGATAGTTCCAATACTTTGAGGTGTTATTTTACAACATATATTTTAACATAGATCTTTGTGCTAAATCACTATTGTACTGTTATACTTACAGGCTTACTTACTCTTGTGCTATAGTACTAACTGGTAGACTTTTAAAGTTCTTTGCAGTTTATTAATATCAATTCATTTTATTCAAAAACATTTGCTTTTGCAGGCCAGTGGATTCAGCATACTCTTAAGTAGTATTAAAGTATTGATTGGTCCGTGTTTAAAAAGCCATGACAAGTGGTTTTATATGATTTGATTTAGCTGTCTGCCTCCCTGATTCTTGGTTTGGCTGACAGCAATCCAGTGCTTTAAACATTGGTTTAGTAAACTGAAGAGAAGCATTGCCCTTCACTCATTACAAAGTGGTAAACAACTAGGATTGAAGCTGGAGGAAGGGTCATCTAGTTGCAATTATTGCTATGAGATTTAAAATGTTTTTATTTGAAGGCAACCTCATAGTTCGTTTCATCTGAAGATGGTCTGTGATTGGACCATATTGTACAAGATAACTGTTCTTAAGGCCTTCATCATCTTTGCTTTAGAGCTGGGTATGCCAGCCAAGTTCTTCTTCCAGGGCTCATTTATCTCATAGGTGACACATTAAATAGAAGCAAATAAGTCAAAGTTCGAACTCCAGCCTCTATGTTGTCTTGGTCTGTCAGGTCAAATTAATCATCTAATAGTGTGCCCTTGAACGAGCTGCTTGCCATATACATTTAGCTGTCCAAACTGCATCCCCCACCACCACCAGTGGAAATAATCTCTGATGAGAAAACAAGCTCACAAAAGACAAAATTACCAGGCAAGTGGGACAGGAGGATGATTAGAAAGAGGATGTACGGTTTTCTTTTTTCAAATCAAGCACTAATGGCATGCTGTTTCCACTGGTGGTTGCTAGAGTCCCCTCAGTGTATGGCATTCCATGGGAACTCAACCTCCAAGCAAGCATTATGCCACCCGTGTGATATTTCTGTGGAACAACCTAAAGGAAATATGGGAGAAATATTAAGTGTCTTGTGAAGGAATCTAAATACATTCTGAAAGTTTGATTTCCTGGATTTTTTTCATTATTATAATGGAAGATCCAATGAGTTATCACTCAACAGTCCAGCCCAGACCAGATATGTTGGAAACTAAACATGAAGAATTCTGTTGCGTTTAGTGCTCCAGTGCCACATGTGGACTGATAAATTGGATGAAGTTTGGAAAGATCCACAGGAATCATAACAGTAATAGGGGAGAGTGATTTACAGAGCATATTCAAAAGAACCAACTATGGTATAGTGTAGTGAAGTGATGGCGAATAGAAAACATGAAGCCAGAAGTATTTGAAGTGTATGAATGCCAGCGTGAAGAATTCTATTTCACATGAAGAGAAAATACTCCCTAGAAGCTAGACTTCATGGGATAAAATGAAAGGGAAATGAGTTTAAGCTGTTCACCAAATATTAATAGCTAGTACTTTTTAAAATTTATTTATTTGAGAGAGAAAGAGAGAGTGTGAGGTGGGGAGGGGCAGAGGGAGAGAAAGAATCTCTAGCAGATTCCCCAGTGAGCATGGAGCCCAACATGGGGCTACATGTCACAACCCTGGGATCATGACCTGAGCCAAAGTCAATAGTTGGACACTTAACTGACTGAGCCATCCGGGCATTCCACTAATTTTTTTTATAATTAAGAAAATGAAGCTATTATATCAATAAACTGTTATCAGTGAGATAGCATTTCTTTATAATTTCAAAAAGATACTGAATTCTAGGAATCAGGTCTAGGCTGTAGCAAATTCATGAAGAGTCTGTTTCCATTCTCTGAAATTATGAATTTTTGGTGTTCTTTTATCCATGTTTATTTAACATTTGTGTGCTAGATGCTGCAGTACAACACTGAACAGAAACAGAGCCCTTGGCTTCACAGAGCTCATGGTCTACTGAGAGGACCAATGATAAACCAATAGCCACACAGATAAATTTCACATTACAGCTCATGTCAGTGCTCCGCAGGAAAGGACAAATAGTATTCCAAGAGTTAACAACAGTGACCTTCCCAGTCTGGGGAGGGTGGTAGGAGAAGTGACATTTCAGCAGAGGCCTGAAGAGGAGATACCTTCGAGGAGATAGGGGTAGAAGGAGAAGTTGTAAGGGGCAACAGGCAGTTCTGTGAAAGCCCTGAGACACCAGCGAGCAGGGCACAAGTTTAGTAACGTGATTAGTTTCACTTGAGACCTGACTTGCTCAGAAGAAAGAAAAATTAAAGTGTAGGGTAAATGACCTGAGGTTACCCAAGAGAACCCAGAACTTCAGATAATTCCACTAAGAACATTCTATCCACATGACTTAGTGTCCATAAGGTTTGACATGCTGCAATTATGCTTCTGCAGAGCAGCCTGGTCTTGGATCTTTGCACTCGCACTCGGGGCTGGGAAGATCTGCATGCTTAAGGAGTTTGATGTGGCCACTGCTGTCCTCTGTGGCCATAGAAATGTCTATTCTTTCTATGTTGGAAACTGAAAGGATAAGGCCCGTTAGAGGGAATAGTTGTGGGAAACTACTGGATGGTATTTTGACTTTGGTGTATTATTGTATAAAACCATGTTGAGAAATAAATTTCTTATATTCCACAGAAGTAATGAATACAATGGAGGGAAATTTAAAAGGAAATCCTTAGGACGCCTGGGTGGCTCAATGGTCGAACATCTGCTTTCGGCTCAGGGCATGATCCCAGGATCCTGGTATCAGGTTCCACATCGAGCTCCCCTTGGGGAGCCTGCGTCTCCCTCTGCCTGTGTCTCCGCCTCTCTGTGTCTCTCATGAATAAATAAATAAAATCTTAAAAAATAAAGGGAGATCCTTAATATCATGTAATTGAGGAATTACAATTTCTAAAATTCCATGAGTGTTTCCTCATGAATGATTTTCTGAGGAAGTGATGCATAATCCCTATGTATAGGGACACTCCTGGGTCACACCCTTATTGAGAATGAACATAGGCTAACTGTGAGGTATTTAATAGGTGTTCTGTGGGAAGGACACATCAAAAAAAGTTTAGTGAATTACGTTTAACAGAGGCTAGGTGAAACAAAGCTAAAAACAGACTTTCTTACTGCCCAACTGATAAAGTACTTAATATTTTTTATTAATATAAATTGTAAAACTCTTGTAAGGTAATAATATTTGACATTGCCCAAACTTTTTCTTTTTTGGAGCATCTTTTTTTCTCCTTGAAATACACAATTCCTCAGAACCAAATATTTCCTATATACCACTCATATAGGTGATCTAAAATTAGGAAAAAAGTCATTACTATTTTTTGGTTCTAGAATTTATTGCCACTTTGTTGCCTTTGTAATTATATCTATAGTTCTGAGCTGAGCAGATAAGACCATTCACTGTCTGGACTCAGTCCATTTTTTTCTTCCATTTCCCCTGCCCCAGCACATGTACTTTATGCTGTAGCCACAATGAACTTCTCCCTTGCCCTGAAAACACCTCCTTTTCTTCTGTCCGTATCTTCCATAGTCCCCTCTGCTGGAAAGCCGTTGGTCCCCACCTGTTACTTCCCTCTGCTCCTGGCCCCACTTCTGCTTGTCAAGAGTCTGTTCAGTCTTAAAAATCTAGCTCAAATATCTTCTCTGGCACTTTGTTCTTCCTTCTGTTAAAACATTTTCACCATTATATTCTTATTTATCAGTTTCTCTGACCCTTCCCTGCTTCTGCCTTCGCCAGGCTGAATTTCTTGCTTCTGAAATGACAGAGACAGTACTCCAGTTTGTATACAGTCTTACCTGACACAGCATCCAGCACACAAACGAAATATCTATACTGAGTGCATGAACTTGAATTTGTGTGTGCATCCATATGTGTAATAAAGATATTCTCTACTTTTAAATAAAACAAATCAGACCATAAAAAAACCTCTCTGATGAGGAACACAACTTATCTTTACATGCATTTTTTATTGCACTTATAAAGTATTAAAATTATGTATTTCTATGAGTCATATGGTAACATTGTCCTTGAGCACAGGGATCTTAACATACTCATTTTTCATTCTTAGCACTTAGCATAGATCCTGGCATTTAGTAAATGGCCAATAAATGGTGCTTGAATTAAATGGAATTGAATGTTGCTCAGCCACTTGCTGCTACCCCTGCTGATGTAAGGACTATCTCAGCAAAGTGACAAAATGTTTGAACTCTGGGATCAAAATGCTTGGTTTCAATCCTAGCTCTTCATCAGCTCTGTGACCTGAACCATTTTGTCTTTTGCTTTGTCATCTGTAAAAAGAAGATGTTCATATTGTCCAATTCTGGGGCTGTTGCTTTAATCTTAATCTATATTTATATCTATTTCTGCATTTATTCTATTTATTTTGATAATATAGTGTCTTTCCCAAGCCTTCCCAGTAAGGGAACATAAGCGCTATATTATACAAGGGAAAACATCTACCCTTTCTAAATTCTATTAAATGTCAAATCAGAGATGAGGATCATATCAATAAAGGAGTTACCTGAGCAAATATGAGGTTATAATTTGCATTCGGTAATGATTATAATTTGCCCAACCAAAATGATCTCATTTGATTGTAAAATGACCTTATTTCTCAATTTTTAGACATTGTTGTAAAGCTTTTATGAAAAATTCTGTAAATGTCAGGGGAAAAATTACTATAGGACATATTTTTTATTTGTACTATTTTACAAAGTCTTTAAAATATATATTATTTGATTCTCATAGGAACTCTGTAAAGAAAACCAGATCTAGTTTTGCAGTCCAGCTGGGTGATGGCACAAATAAATGACAATGGGCATAGTGTATACTGAGTATCAAATGTACATTTTAAATAATTAACACAGGTTTTCAGAGCATGAAATTATTCCTGAGAACCACTGTCATTGGGATAAAAATATTATAGAAGAGGTAGAGTTTCAGGTGGGCCTTGGAAGGTAAGATTTAGGCAAGTGTAAAGCAGAGAGGACGGAAGTTGACATGTATTTGGTATGTTTAGGGTGATGAGCTCAACATATGGCAGGAGTGGAGGCTAAGCTGGTGCTGGAAGCTAAGTCTGGTGGTCTATACTAGAGTGCTGAGTATAGAGCATGGCTTGGAATGCCATGCCGACCCACACATTCCCCAAATTAAACTGTTCACTTCCCTGCAGACACCACTGGCTAACATCCTCCATGAATCACAAGTATGATAGGCATGGAAGGTCTTGAGTCACCCTCCCCCAGGGACCTAGAGCCAGACACTGGCTTCCCCCTATTAAAATAAAGCTTTGCTCAACTGCTTCATTCAACAACAATAACCAGCACCATCATTGTTCCAGCACTATAAAAATACTCATTCAGCCACTAAAATTTACCAAACATTCCTACCAGAATTGTATTGGCTATTGAGAATGGCTTTAATAACAGGACTTTGTTCATTTGGTTTTTAGATGTGTTATTACTGATTTACCCATCCAGTCAATTTCGATTTTCTGTGCTGGGTAAAAAACTAACCCCCCAGCCTCATTCCCTGGACCAGAAAAAAGAAAAAAACAAAATATAAAAGAACTACATGATAACCACGGAAAGTAATCACGTACTTTCCTGCTCTAAATTAGGGTTTTCAATTCTGATATGGATTTTTCAGGGATATTGTAGTCTTCCCTGAAAGTATTACAAATAGGATGCATTCTCATCTTCTGTGAGTTAGGGGTGGGAGTGTGCAGGAGGAGGAGGCTAACATAAGAGGGAGGAGGTCAGAGTGAGAGTGATTTAAATCCTCTGTTAAATTTCATGTAACTCCATGAGACTAATGTAACATTTTTTTCTGTTGTCATGCAGAACTACTAGACTTAATATGCATACTAAGAGCCTTAGCACTGACTGTAAAAAGATAGATAACCTCTGAATAGATAACTTTGTTTTTGTCGTTCAGAGAAAGCCCAGTATTTTTCACTTGGTGTCCTTAAGTTCACACACACTTCTGTGTGTAGTCTTTCTTCTCAAATGTCCCCTCAAATCAGAAAGAAGACATAAAGTAAAATTAAATGTTTTTACCAGAAGATGATTCTTGTTTGCTACTTTAGATCTTTAAAGCACATACGTACCATTTATAACCCATTCTCAGAGTAATCTTTTGAGAAAAATGATGCACTGGTTATTGATAAAAATTAAGATGCTTAGGGCTTTTGCTTGATTTTATTCCAAATCTTCAGGAATAACAACAGCAAAAAGGTCATTTTTAATAACAATAAAGTGGCAATGAGAAATAAGTCATGGCTGTAAATTATAAGCTGAACCCGTTAAGAGTCTCAGTACTTTTTCTCATATGCACAATACCATGTAGCATCCTACTGGACAACCGCCCATTGTTTCCTCAAGCTAGCAGCCCCTTCTCCACGGTGGCCACCTGTCCCAGAACTGTCTCCTTGACCTTTTAACAACATTTGGTATTGTTTCCTGGAGGGCCCATGACCACCCTGGTTCCCTGGCTTCTATAGTAGAGCAGTACCTTGGTACTTCCTTTACCTCTCTGATTGCTCCTTCGTGAGCTCATTGGCTCCTCCCTGTGTTTCCTTAGTGCAGGCACTGCCCATGGTCTCTCCCATCAGGGAAGCATCTCAATCACAAAGCTTTATCCTCCATAAAGACCAAATCTATAGCTAAACCTGCCTCCACCTGCCTTTTGAATTAGAATCCCCCATTTTTGATTCTATGTTTGGCATTGCCCCTGGCAATATGTCTTTATGACACCTTCAACTTATTCCTTTTCCATCTCTTCCTCAACCCCTTCTTCTGGAATATGTAAATCTTCTCTAAATCATAAACTGTATTAGGACAACCCTTTTGCGTGTTTTCATTTTTACTTAAACTTAGATATCCTCAGCACTTAGAATAACGCCTGGCATATAGCTGACATCTGGTAGATATTGGATGAATGAATGAATGAGTATCACCCCATCTGTACCCACTGCAAACCAGCCTAACTCTCCTCTGCATCCTTGCGGTCACCTCTGCTTAAAGCTTGGGTGACTGTATTATTTATCACCTAAACTGAGTGGAAAGAGGCACTATTAATTTTTAGTGTGAAAGGGGCACTATTAATTATTATGCTGGGACACTAGTCATAAATTTGGGAAGTCTGTGGAAAACCTGGTTGAGTGCTTATTCTAATCATTGGCATTATTATTATTATTATTTTTTACTTTTCCTCCTCATATGTTCCCCTACAAGTCAGCTACCAAGACGTGTATCTTGTCTGCCTTTGAGCTTCTCCTCTTTGCACCCTCACTTTCTTTCACTTGACTGTTTCAGGCTTCACCACATCTAGCCTGGTTACTACTAATAATTCCTTGACTGGCCTGGTTGATCCCTAACCAGTCTCTGCAGTGTCTGTCATTGGCCATTCTATTTCCAGTACATGTGGCTGCCAGATTAATCTTCCTAAGGAATGACTACAGTAATATATCCCTACCCAGAAGAGTTCTGTAAGTTCTCTATTAACTTTGAAGTAAATGCAGACTTCGGGTTTTTAAAGTTCTCAACCTTGAACTAATTGACATTCGTAGGTATACATGTTAGAGACCTGAGCCACTCAAAGCAAAATTGGTGTCACCTGGGAGCTTATTAGAACTAAAGACTCTTGGACTCCATCATTAGACCTGTAGAATTATAATCTACATTGTAACAGGATTCCTGAGTGATCTGTATACACATTGAAATTTGAGAAGCACTGCTCTAACTTTAACCTAACTGGGAAGAATCACAGTTCCGAAATCACACCCCCAGAGTTTCACTTGCATGCTTTGTTCATACTGGTCTCTTTTTATAGGATACCTCTTCCTACCTTCTCTCCTTATTGTAATTGTATTAATCTTCCAAAGGTAAACCTCAGCCACTACATACTCTACAAAACCTTTTCTGAAGCAACTACTATCTTTGCATTCTGTGAGCACCATAGTGTTTAATTTCTACTCTTACTACTATCTCACTTACCTTATGTTACAGTTATTTAGGTACTAAGTTTACATACATCTGCATTCCCCACTATACTATAAGCCCAATGTAAGCAGGGACTATCTTTTTTTCTTGTGATAAAAGATACATAATATAACATTTACAATTTTAATCATTTTTGTGTGTACAGGTCTGTCTATTTAAGTAGATTTATATTGTTGTGCAACCACCACCATCCACCTCCAGAATAGTTTTTACTCTTTCAAACTGAAACTCATACTCATTAAACATCAACTTCTCTTTCCTCTCTTCCTGCAAACCATGGCAACTACCATTCTACTTTCCATCTCTGAATTTGACTACTGTATATACCTCATATATATAGAATCATACAGCATTTGTCCTTTTGTGTCTGGCTTATTTCACTTAGCCTGATGTCTTCAGAGTTTATCTGTGTTGCAGCCTGTATCAGAATTTTCTTCCTTTTTGAGGTCAGTTAATATTCCGTAGTACATATATACTGCAGTTTCTTTATCCACTCATCCATCAATAAGCATCTGAGATGCTTCCACTTTTTGACTATTGTGAATAATACTGTTATGAACATGGATATAAAAACATCTGTTTAAGTCCCTGATGTCAGTTGGGCGTACACCCAGAAGTGAGATTGCTGGGTCATATGGTAATGCTACTCCTTCATTTTTTGAGAACTCTCCATACTATTTTCCATTGCAGTTGTATCGTTTTATATTTCCACCAGCAGTGCATAAGGATTCCAGTTCGCTACATCTTCACCAACACTTGTTTGTTTTTTTTCTGTTTTGGGTGGGTTTTTTGTTATGTTTTGTTTTGTAATAGCCATTCTAATGGGATAGTTATGAGATGGTATGTCCTTGTGGTTTTGATTTGCATTTCCCTAGTGATTAGTGATGTTGAGCATCTTCCCATGCGCTTATTGGCTATTTGGATGTCTTCTTCGGAGAAATGTCTGTTCAAGTCTTTTGCCCATTTTCAATCAGGTTGTTTCTTTTTTGTTGTTGTTGAATTGTAGGTGTTCTTTGTATATCCTGGGTATTAACTCCTTATCAGATATATGATTTACTCATATTTCTCCCATTATGTATGTTGCCTTTTCACTCTTTTGTTAGTATCCTTTGATAAACTATTTTTATATCCCTACTTTAAATGGCGTCTGGTCCATATTTATATTTTCAGTGTAATTGAGTTCTTAAATGATGCTTAATTAATGATTTATCACTTTACTTAAATTTATTATACAATCTAGCTAAATCTAAATTAACTTTGCTTTAAAGTTACTTGGGACAAGTCCAATGGGAATGAGGAACTTCACATATAATTGTAAACATTTTCAGGCTTGAACTCTACTAAGATATATAAAAGAGGTTTCAAAACACTGTACTGAAAATTTCCCATCACTGTCCCTAGATTTAGAATTTTGGCAACTTCCACAGGGAGGCTTTGAAAGTTAATTCCTCTTGTATGACAAGAAAGAGATGAGAAATTATTTGTGGGACAATCAGATGAAAGTTTGAATCCTTGTGTTTGGCTATGGGCTGTCCCATGATCAAAGACAGATGGGAAATAGAAAGTAACTCTGAAAGAATGAATTTTCAGGGAAGTAAGGATGTTTATAAAAATTCTGAATGTTCCCTGAAGCATGACTTCTGTTGATCTTGCTCTACTTAGATGCATCATTAATATGACAGTAGTGAATAAAAAAAGCTAGTGAATATTTGTAGGATGGTAAAATGAAAGAGATAGTAGTTTCTTCATTATTTCTGAACTGCATTACTTAGATAATTTATAAGCCAAGAAATCCACTAATAATATCTCTATTAACAATTCTGATTCTCTTACTTTCTCACATTCTGGTCTTTCTGTTCTGTGATTTATTTTTAGTTGTAAAACTGTACCACAAATTATCTTTAGCCTATCGAGTCACATTGGTTGTGTACTGCTATGAACATGTGCCCTCTGTAGACAGCTTAATGGAAATTCTGATTGTTCTGGTTGGTTTGCATTTGAAAGGATTACATAAAACTTTGAGTAATTAATTAGCACAGCATCCCAACAAAGAGGTAGTTGATTTTTTACAATAAAAGGTCAAGCAAGAGAAAGTCAATTTGAAGGCAGAAGATATTGCCTTCCTAGGGTCATTTTTATTCTGAATTATGAAACAACTTCAAAGGCATGAGTCAAGCACTTAGTATTTCTGGTGCAAAACATTACTACTGAGCAACTGTAGATCTATCACAAGATCTCTACTGGATTAACATAAGTGAGAGCTAATAATGGCCAATTCATGCACAGATGTAGGTGTATTTAAAGGGTATGTGTGGGTAGTCAACCAGGGTCCTACTTAGCCTTCATTATAATTCTCTATTTACTCTATTTACCCAACCCCTGCCTTTGTGATGAATGATCCATTTGGAGCAAATTTTGTGCTCTTGCAAATATGTAAAGTTTACACATTTTCCCCAGCTGCTTGGTATAATGCTTTAAATGTTTTCCCCTGACTATTCTTGACTCATTCACTTACCTGTGTTCTGACGTGATTTGTCTGATTGTTTACATTAAAAGAAATGAACAGGAATAGAGAGTTAAAGCCAGGAACATATGGATCTTTCTGAGTTTGATTAGTTATATCATAAGTCTAAAGTGTGACAGGTGTTTCTGAGACAAGAGCTATTTTTTAAGGCTTTTGAGCCTTAGTTGGAGTTTACACAAATAAATGCTGTGACCACATTTTCCCAATTTCAGTTCTGGAAAGAAGAAGAAAACCAATAGGTATTGTATAAACAACTTAAATTGAAAAAGTTCATGTGTTGAGTATCAAACTTACCTGAAATCATACAGTTTTAGAAACAGGGTATCTATTGTTTCTTTCACTTTACATGAAGTAAATGAGACCCAGTGAGTTTAAGGGACCAACCTGATGCTATATAGCTCACTAAGGGCAGTGCTAGAATGAGACTCAGGAACTGGAAGACATCATAGCTCAGTGTCCTCACTATTACATATCATCTTCCTTCAGTTAATCCTTTTGATAAGCACTGTATTAATCAATTCTTGCCTTTATAATTAGAGGAAACCATGTCTATTGATGGAATCAACAAGTTGTTCGTCTATTAAACATTGAAATTTTTCTTGTCCTAATCTTCCTATTGGAAGAAGAATGCTAAAGTGGCAAAATATTTTTGACAAGGTAACAAAATCCTATCCAGTGTGAAATCCTTAATGACATCAGTCTGAAATGCAGAACGGTTGCTATTTACATACAGAGACTTAAGGAGTGTACGCTTTGTTAACAGTTTTTCAGAAAGGACATAGTATTAATGGACATTTAAACAAAGCAAATGTAGAAAGAAAAAAAGAGCTGACCTTTTTATACAGTATGCTTTCGGATGCTAGTGAGGGTGAAAATAGACAAGACTTAGTCTTACAGAATTTCTCTTTGCTTAGATGGTAGAAGCATTGACAATGGGGAAGGAAAGAACTGATACATAATAAAATCCTTTCTCCTATTAAGACTTATGTTAACATGTTTTATACCAGTTTATTTAGAGATGGTGTGAATTGATACTAAACTTTGAGACAGATTTTAGATGAAACTAATTATTAGCACTTTAGTTAAAGGAAATATACAGAACTAAAGCAGGGCAACATTCAGAAAGGGTGATTTTGTTCTGCATATGAACGCCATGCAAAAACCCAGGTAACCTCTTACATTATAATTAAACGTTAAAATAAATCCTAGGACATTAAAAAAGTAGTACAAGCGGTTTTCTCTGTATGTTAATTTCCTGTTGTTGAGATTACTGTAGTGTGGAAAACTGTTCCCTCCTGCCCAAATCCGGCTGAACATGAGAAGGGTACAGTGAGATAAAAATTCAGCCTAAGTGATATTAGCAAACTTTTACTGTATATTAATTTCCTTCTGTCTTTCTGAAACTAATTGTGCTATGCAAATCAGTGCCCCCCTATTCCCCAAGCTCAGCTAAAAATGAAAGATGGAGCAAAAATTCAGCAAAATTGGCTCACAAATACAAAAACTAATTTCCTCTTCTAGAAGAATAAAAAGTGGTAAGTATAATTATTTATAACCAATTAATATATAAGAGCTCATAGTAGTAGATAGTTATAGGTGCCTGTTCTAAATGCTTTATAAATATGGTCTTATTTAACATTCACAACAGTCCAATGAAGCAGAGTACATTATTATCCTCATTTCACAGGTGAGACTCAGAGAAGCTGTAATTTGTTCTAGAAAGTGGCAGAGCTAGTCTGGAAAAGATAAAGGCCATGAACAATGTGCTTATGTACTTTATCCTGCAGTTTATATCCATTTGTGGTAATCCGGACTGTCATGATAGTTTATCTTTTGAGTATAAAATCAGAAATATCTGGAGAAATTAAAAGATTGTGGATCTATTGATATTTCTTGAATTACTTAACAAATATTTACTGAGGACCAACTATGTACTAAACCCAAGGATTCTTAAGTAGCTCCCAAAACAAGGGAGATTTTTCTTCCAATTGCCTTCAGAACAAACTTTACCTAAAATATATATCATGTATGTCTATGTGTATGAACATAGACACACATTCCTTAAACAAAGAGAAAGGGAGCTTTCAAATACCTCTTTTTTTTTTTTTTTTACAAGCCTAGAACAAGTGGTAGTTTATTGGGAGACATATACATTCCCAAGCTATGTTCAGTTTGCTTTGAACTACTAGAACTGTTCCCAGTCTTTGTTCAGGATATTTTTTTTTAAGATTTCATTTATTCATTCATGACAGACAGAGAGAGAGAGAGGCAGAGACACAGGCAGAGGGAGAAGCAGGTTCCATGCAAGGAGCTGGATGTGGGACTTGATCCCAGAACTCCAGGATCATGCCCTGGGCCGAAGGCAGGCGCTAAACTGCTGAGCCATCCAGGCATCCCTAAAGTGATAGTTTAAATATGAGCATATACTTGTTAGTTGAATGAAGAGATACATGAGAGAATGTGACATGAAAAATAAAAAATAAATAAATAATTTTACCACAGAGATATAATTATTCATCATTTTTAATTAAGAATTTTTAAAGGTATTTGAAGGAAGAAAATCTTGGTAAAAGAAATTGCCATTTTCATTGGAAAAGACCAAATTTGGGACACCTAGGTGGCTCAGTGGTTGAGCATCTGCCTTTGACTCAGGGTATGATCCCATAGTTCCAGGATCAAGTCCCGCATCGGACTTCCTGCATGGAGCCTGCTTCTCCCTCTGCCTATGTCTCTGCCTCTCTCTTTCCATCTCTCATGAATAAATAAATAAAATCTTTAAGAAAGAAAAGAAAAGACCAAATTTAATTTGGCTGTGAAGATTGAGAAGTAGGTAGGCTCTTCATCTGTGTCAGCACAAAAATAAACGTCTACAGAGGCACCTGCTAACTGTCTCAATGCTTTGAGAAGCTGAGAACTACAAGTAGGAGAATGTACTTCTGAATTGGTTTCTGAGATGTCCAATGAGACTAAATAGAAATAAAGATATCCCACTTGAAAGGTTGTCAGATAAAATACAGGACAATACAATTACAAATACTGCATGGGACATACTTCTATTAAAAAAAACTCTTTGTTCTTTTATCTGAAATTCAAATTTAACTGGGAATCCTGAATTCTTATTTGCTAATTTTGGCAGCCTTACTCAACTTTCCAAGCCTTATTCTGGCTTCTCACTTCTGGTGGCTCCCATTGTCTTGGTCAAAAATTCCAGTAGGGTATGTTTGTGGTGATGAGAAAGGATGGAATGTGATGGTATCTCTAACAGGGAATATTGGGAGAGCCTCCCAGAAAACCTCTGAGTTGGAAGCTGTAAAGTCCTGCCTATAGAAGCCCTTGGAAGACACGTTATGTATTGGGCTGGCTCCTCATAATGTCTCTCTTGGCCTCTCTGGAATTAGTCGGCCTGCCTTCACTTCCATAGCCATGCCCTTATTTCTGTTCAGGATGGCTCTTATTCTTAAGTATTTTCTCATCTGTACTCTTGTGTAAGACTCTTCATGGCACAGGGTCTTACAGTATACTACTATCTCCAGCATCAGCACAGAGACCAGGACATAGTAGAGGACCAACAAATATTTGCTAAACTTGAGATTCTCAAAGATTTTTGTTGTTGATGATGTTTTTCTGCTAATAATGGTAAGGAGGAAACTCAGATTAAATTATTCTCTCCTAAGCCCTCATTATTCCTCTTTACTTTTAAAAGTCCATAGGAAAGATAGAATCACACAGAATTCCATTGTATTTTGTGTCCAGCATAATGTCTTATATATAGGATGTAAAATATTTGTTGAGTGAACGAATGAATGCTAATTATGATATTCGAGTACAAGGAGGGCTGACATAAGTTGTACCTGCATCTTATAGAAATAACCTTTCATCAGAGGAGCTTTTCTGTATTAAAGGAGCTGGGCCAGAATGGGAGAGGGGGCTGGTTAGATGTTACTCAGCTTGGGACATATTGAGAAGAATTGGTGGAGGGGTGCCTTGAGGAAGTGAGGAAGAGGGATTACTCATAGGGTTCATTCCCCTAAGATAGGAAGTGTTTGAAGTAGGAAGAGAAACTGGGGACATAGGCAGTACCAAACAACAGTGATAGAAGGAAGAAGGGGAAGGAAATCACAAACCCTGTTATCAGAAAGGGGAGGGAGGGTTCCTACAGCTCCTGAGCCCTCTGGGCTCTTTTTCCAAGTGGCCATATATCTGAAAGGGACAGATCTCAATCTATATGCATTAGTTAGGGAGTACCCACAGGCAGAGATTACTAAATTCTTATTTTCACATAAAACATCAATCTTCTTAAACGTAATTCAATTTGAAATACTTATTTTTGTGGAATGTGATATTCCACATGTGAATATCACATGCCACAAAATATTTGATCTGGGCCAGATAAAAATACTGTGAGTCACAACCGAGTCCCCCCCGCCCCCATCTTCTCTAATTGGTTTACATTATACAATAAGGCAAAGGCATAATAGATAGTTAGCTAGCTGCTGTTTAATCTTGGAATATTTTCCCACCAGAATAAAAGCAGACATAGAACAGGTTAAAATAAATTTAACAATACCATGCTAAATATTTAAGTAAGTAGATACTAAACCATAAAGAATGGTTTTTAATTCTTGAAGACATTTTCTTGTTGTTTTTACTAGTCCAAAAAAAGAAAAAAAAGCTTGTCCTTCCTTTTTTTTTAAGAGCTACTCACTTTTGGGAAGTGATAGTCTCAATCTTTTTTTTTCTATTGCAGTTAACCAGAACACAACTATCTTGGACTGAATTTAGTTGAAGTCAGCCTGTATGTAGCATTGATCAACTGTTTAAGGCAGAGAACTGTCTTCAGGTTTCAGAACTCTGCTTAAAATTGTTGCCCAAGTATATGCCTTATTAGAAATAAATTAAAAGAAGGTACAGAACAGCTGGAAACATTATTTTTCATGTCTAATATACATTTTGTAAAATAAAAAATGGTAAAAAAAATTAAGTCATTCAGACTATGATATATCACATCCCTGACTTGATGAAAATTGTTTCCTTTTTTCTTGATATATTATCTACATTGTGACAGAGGGGCTGATGAGTGTTCATGCTGTTAATGCTGTCATAAATCATTTTGCTATATACTTATTTTAATGTATTTTTAAGGCAAACTTGGACTACTGGATACTTATACAGTACTCTTTTATAGGACCATGGATAACTCCTGTCATAACCTCTAAAAATCCTTCATAAAAAATAAACTTTTAGCTTGAATCCAAAAGGTTAGCTTTCATAATAGTTCATCTTTGAACCCCCAGCAATAAGCTCCTTTCACTAAATGTTGATATAATATCCGGCCTATCAAGAGAAATCAGTGTTTAATGCTTATGAAAGGCATAGAACTGTGCAAATGTGTTGTTTTATAAGGCATTAATCCAGAGATCCAATAATATGTACAGTGAACTTTATCTTGACAGGTAAATCAACCCACTGCTAAGTAAAACAGCCAGACAATACTACCCTTGTTGTGAACTGCAGGTGTTTCAGAAGCCGGGTAAACGCAGGAGAAACCTCACAGCCTCAGATGGCAGGAGTGAATGGTAGTGAAGGAAGCAAAGCTTGGTGAGTTGGTTAGGCAGGTGCTTGGGACATTTAAAGGTGAAAATAGAAATAAAAAATCAAAAGCAGGTGCCTGTTTAGCTTTTATGGCCTTACTAGAAATAATGACAGAGCTAACATTAGGAACACAATCGATTCAAATAGTTCTTTCTAAAAAATCTTGGTTTGGAAGAATGAATTAATGCTTTGGAAATTACGCTGCTCTCAGGATTTTTTTATTTTTTATTTTTTATTTTTTTTTGCTCTCAGGATTAATTGCATCCAGATTAATTACAGGAGAATCCTGTTAAATCTAAGAACAAACATATTTATCAGCCTCAGAATTATTATTAAATCCCTCCAGTGTCGGTGACAGAGTTCTATCCTCTATCCTGCCTTTTAAAAAAGATTTTATTTATCTATTTGAGAGAGTGAGGGAGACAGCTAGTATGAGAGAGTCAGCACAATGGGGTAGGGGGTCAGGGGAAGGGCACATGGAGAGGGAGAAGCAGACTCCCCGCTAAGCAGGAAGCCCAAAGTAGGGCTCCATATGGGGCTCCATCCCAGGACTCTGGGATCAAAACCTGAGCAGAAGGCAGACATTTAACCGACTAAGCCATCCAGACACCTGTCTATCCTGTCTTTTTTAAGCAAACCATATAATCTTAGGAAACATTATTTGCAAGAATTTTTAACAGTTGTTGCCAAGTGCTATATATGTACATATAATTTGCTTACAGAGCCAAGCTTAAGCTATTCTGCACCTGTGATCCTGTGCATAGGGTGAAGAAGCCTTTTACTCCCTCTGATAGGAGTCTCCAACCAATAGTATTAAGAATGCTTAAAATAGGGACAGCCCGGGTGGCTCAGCGGTTTAGTGCCTGCCTTCAGCCCAGGGCGTGATCCTGGAGACCTGGGATTGAGTCCCACGTCTGGCTCCCTGTAGGGAGCCTGCTTCTTCCTCTGCCTCTCTCTGTGTCTCTCATGGATAAATAAATAAAATCTTAAAAAAAAAAAAAAAGAAAGCTTAAAATAAAACAACCATTGGGTGGATTTTGTGTTACGCCAATAATATCTTGCTGACAATGTTTATTTATTTATTTATTTATTTATTTATTTATTTATTAAGATTTTATTTATTTATTCATGAGAGACAGCAAGACAGAGACACAGGCAAGGGAGAAGCAGGCTCCACGCAGGAAGCTGGATGTGGAACTTGATCCCCGGACCTCAGGATCATGCCTGAAAATGTTATTTAAAAACATGAAAGTAGAAACATAAAACCTTTTAAAGAGAAATTAAGAAAATAACAGAAAGAATTTGTGAGCAGGGATAATTAATGTCTCAAGTGAAAATGACTATGTTTTATAGTTATTTTATAGTTTTATAGTTTTATAGTTATATCAGGAAAAGTATACCAGTAGACAGAAGACAGAGCAACCTGTTTTCCTGGCCAGACACCTAACCTGCAGTGAATTTATAGTTCATACACGAGGATTCTAGACAGCTTAATTGATTCCAAGATAGTGAAAGCTGAGAGATTGAATTTTGTATTTGGTTTGCCCATGATTCATCTACAAAACCCATTTGGTGAAATACATGGCATTGCATCTGCTAGAAAATCTTGTGTTCACTTTTGGTTTCTACTGCTTAAGGGTCTCATGGGAACAATCTCTGGCCTTGCCATCTTGCTTTCCCTTCCCTGGCAGGGCTGTCTTCTCCAGCCTGGAATGCTCTCAGGTGGGATACAGAGCTGTTCTAATGCAGTCTCGCCTGTAAACAGGGAAATGAAAGGCAGGGACACCAGCTGGGCATCACTGCCATGCATAAGAAGCGTAGTTTGATATTGCTTAGTACCCTTTGCCCAGATTAAAGATGCTGAAGAATACCTTCCCCAATCCCAATTACTTTCTCTCAAGATTTCCTAGTTTGAATTCCTTGAGGGTATGGACTTCTGTTTGGCCCAGCACCCCAAACCCCTCCTTTCCTTCACTCCAAGGGGACCAGGGTCCTTTCCTGCTTGAGGTTCAGATGAGCCTAAGTCAGTTTATTTTTGTAATTTTGTGATTTTGTGATTTTTGTGATTTTGTGATTACTTCCTGCTGTCATGGAACGTCTGTTACTCTGGAGTTTTTGTCTTTTGCAGATGCCTCCCTCCAGATTACATTCTAGTACATTCTTGCTGCACTTTGGTATGTTGTATTGGAGCCCCTTTCTGTTCTTTCTGGCTTTATTTATCTGCTACGTTTCTGCTCTTATCCATATCTGACAAGTTTTTTTTTCCTCTCTCTTTCTTTTTTAAGATTATATTTGTTTATTTGAGAGAGAAACAGAGAGAGAGCTTGAGCAGCAGGGAGGGGTAGAAGGAGAAGAAGAGATTCTCCACTGAGCAGGGAGCCCAATGCAGGGCTTAATTGCAGGACCCTGAGCCGAAGGCAGATGCTCTATGGACTGAGCCACCCAGGCATCTCTCTTTTTCTTAATGTTATCCTGTTCTCCTCTTAAACTACATATACTTTACCCACATGAAAGCCATATTTTCCCCTAGATGAGACATTATTGGTTTTTTGTTTTACAATGCTATATTCCAAGTCAGAGAGTCCCAAAAGGTTTGAGTGTTAAATTAACAGTATACTCTTGCATATTCAAGCTAACTCAATTCACTTGTATTGTATATTTAAGATAGTGATGGCTATCTTAACCGACTGCGTTTATACATATTTTAATACAGAAAACCTTAGACTGACCCTGGTTTGGGTGAAGGGAGGGAGTTAATTTACGACAATATTACTTTCTCAAATATAAAAATGCAGAATTTGGAGGGAAAAAACCCTAAATATTTTAAATTAATTAGCTTGATTAAATATTTGAAAATAGTTGATAATATTAACCCATAATTTATTACTATCATTTCCTCACATTCTTGTTTATTTTATCAATTGTGATGTAGGACATATGTGTCTCTATGCATATCTACTAATTTCTGTCTAATGGATTGATACTAAATCTTTCAATGTTTGAGCAGGTAACCAACACATAGACACACCCATCTTCCCTAGCCCAGTCTTCAGCCCCAATTTCCAATTTTTATTCATTCAATAAATATATAGTGAATACTTACAATGTATTGGGCACTGTATTCCAGACGGAGGATAGAGAAATTAAAAACTGACTTCCTGTCCTCAAGGTGGTGTGAAATAGTTACTCTCTGGAGTTTAGGTAGATCTATAAAAAAGAAGAGCCAGTGTGTTCTAGGCACATAAGTACAAAAGTACTGAGGCTAAGAGGGTGCAGCACATTCTAAGAACTGCCAGTTTCTCTCTTTTCTCTGGGAAGCATCAGGCAAGTGTTGATGCCAAGGACAAGAGGAAGGACGGTGTGCATGGCTTATGTTAGGTCCCTGGGAGAGGCCAGTTCAAAGAAACAAAAGGTTGAATAGAGGTCACTGGGGCTGTGGGCAGGAGGGAAGGGCAAGTTACTCTGAGTACAGACAAAGAGAGAGTGGTAGTTACAGATGGCAGCGAAGTTTATGCAACATTGTGAATGGAATTAATGTCACCAAATCATATACAATGGATACTTGATAAATATTACTTGCATTTTACCATGATTTAAAGAAGTGATTTTGAGTGTCCCTGGCTTTGAGGAGAACGATGAGGTTTTGAGACAGCCATAGTGGAGAACAGGAATAAGACCCAGCCAGAGACATGGTGCAAATGTGCTGGCAACATTCAGTACATCAACATGGTGTCACCTCTCTGTGCAGTTCTGTGATTTCATCCACAGCCTGTGGTGGCCCGGAGGTAAGGGTGGATATAGGGTTTTGTCAGACAGGCGTGGAATATCTAGAAACTGAAATAGCTTTTTGTGTTTGTGCGTGTGTGTGTGTGTAATAACAAAGTGGTTGAGAGGCTGGCTCATGGAGCTTAAACCAAGGCTTGAAAGGACATGAGGCCAGAGAGAGGGACTGATTAAGTAAAGCAAAAGCAAAAACAAAGATCATGAGACAAGAGGAAGAATCCTGGAAAAATATAAGATCATTACAGAAGTTGAGGTGGAGGTTTGAGATTTTGGAAGCACAGTATCTAGGGCAGTGACTTAGCCCAGGGTGTGTCCATAGGGGTGGGTGGGTTAGGGATGCTGGAGACAAAGACCTCTGCAGTTTTGAGTTGAAGGAACTAAACTCTCCAGAAGATATGGGACAAGATCATGTGGTCACATCAAATGATGTATTATTTATTCATGTGTCACATGCATCCATTAAGTGTCCACTTTGTACCAGACACTGCCCTGGGTGCTGGGAATGAGAGTCCAGGAAGAAAGACAATACCCTGCTCTCCTGGAATTTACAATCTAGTGAAGAGGTGAGTTGGGCAATAGCCAAAATAAACAAACACAAAATGTCACATGGGCATGTGCTATGGTCAGGGTTAGTGAGGCTTGATCATGTAAGAGGGGTACACAGGGGTGGTCGGGAGAGGCCTTGAAAGAAGTCATAGTTGTGTGGATACCTACATGTTAAGAAAATAAAATTCAGTCATTTATTTTATTTATTTTCTTTGGGAACACCATATGCCAAGCACAGTGCCAGACGCAAGGAATGCAAAGATACATAAAACAGAGGCCCCAGTCACACAAATGGAATAGAGATGTCAATAATATCAATTAAGTCAAGAATGATCTCCCAGGACTCCAAGACTGGCTTTCAATTTGTAATTTTTCCTAATTAATATCAGGAGTTTCTATTTTCAGTGATACCTACAAAATATTTTACTAAAAAATAAATTATACCAAAAATATATTATAAGTAATGAATGGCCAGTAGAGGACCAACTGAAGTGATACCGAAAATACAGCATTATCCCATATGGAAGGAAAGAATGCTCAACTAAGAGGAGAAGACAGGAAAAAAATACATATTACGTGATAAAAGTAATTTCCATTGCCCCAGAAACTCTTAAACATAACTTCCTTTGTATTACTCACCTTATTATAAGGTACTAACAGGAAAACACTTAAAATTTGTAAAAATCAGCTATTCTTGGACAATTTCTGTTGAAGAGATATATTTTCAAGTTTAACTTTTTGAAACGTCAGAAATTGAAATATACTTTATAATATTGTTTACACTCCTTACCATGTTGTTATTGACAACAAGAAGTGTCACTGGGTGTTGACAGAATTCAGTTTTTGTTCTCATAACCCCTTACTGCATCTGAAAAAAATTAAGGACTGGGAGACCTGAAGTAATTCTGAGGTCATCATTGCATGAAAATGGGTTCAACCCCAGAAATTTTATTAGATAACCAGATATTTCCCAGGGGCTTAATGAAAGGTTTGAATATAAGTCATCTCTAGATGACTTTAAATAATGAAATAGGTTTAATCTTGTTACTGACACAGATGTCATTTCTTTTATGATTATAATGTAATGTATTGTCTGACACCTCCAAAGGTCTACAAACAAGGGAGGAAAAACACTATCAAGTTTAGACAGACAAGGGCTCTGGAGGGTGGTAAGGGAGCTGTGGGGGAGTCAAGTGAGAGCTAGAGTTAGCTGGGAGATCAGCTTTGAGTCTTGGTTCTGCAATTTATTAGCTAATAATCTAGCCATATAACTTTTCTGAGCCTGTTTCTTTGCCTCTTTTCTTTTCTTTGGATGAATGCCTACTTCATGTGTTTGTTATGGTAAGTAATCTATGCAAAGTGCTTCATCCTAGGTAGTGCTTAACTAGGGCAAAGGCTTATTCGTGAAATTATTCCTAAAAAAAATGGCATATCTTCTCAGATTAAGTAACAAGTTGGGAGTTACTGCTGAGATATCACCCAAAGATTTGCCTCTAGAATGTGGAATGTATGCTGCCTGTCTTTAAAGATGGCAAAATTTTGCTCCATATGTATCTGTGGAATAAATATAATTGCAGTGGGAGGTTAGCCCAGGAAAGTGGGATTAGGGTCCCAGATCCTTCTGACTGTCCATACCACACACTTAACTGACCTTAAACCATGCCAGCAAGTGGAACACAGGGCCACCAGAGGAAACCTGTGTCACTCAAGGGTAAAGACACTTGTTGAATAAATACATTTTTTATTTTATTTTTAAAAGATTTTATTTATTTTGTAAGAGAGAGTGCACAAGTGCAAGAGAGAGAGAAAAGGAAAGAGCGCTGGGTGGGGAGGGGCAGAGGAATAGAGAAAGGAAGAAGGAGAAGCAGACTCCCTGCTGAGCAGAGAACCCTACATGGAGCTCCGGTCCCAGCACTTCAGAACCATGACCTGAGCTGAAGGCAGATGCTTAACAGACTGAGCCACCCAGGTGCCCTGAATGAATACATTTTTAAAATGCAAGTAGGCAATGTACATTCCAAATGTAGATGGTCTCCAGTCTTTCCTATTATCTACAACAGCTTTCATTTGGGTAGCACTTTGAATTGATAAGCCTCTCATGGGTAGTTTAACTTTGATCAGGGTGAGTAGAACAGATGTTCTTGTCAGCACTAGACAAGTAAGGAAGCTGATGTTTAGGGAGGTTAAGTAACTTCTACCAATGCTCTGGCTAATCATTCTCCGAGCTGAGATTTGAATTCCATTCTTATACCTCCCCAGTTCATTGCTATTCTCTGCCACTCTTTAGTGTCTTCTTGTTAGTTGGTGTGATGCTATGCAGAATTTAGCTGGAATCTCATGAGAATTGCAGAATTGCTGTAGGCCAAATAATATTGATAATGATAACTAACATTTAATGAATGCTCATTATATGCCAGGAGCCATTCTAAGCATTTCCCATGTATTATTGCACTGGATCCTTGCCAAAAACCCTCTGAGGGAAACACTATTATTATTCCCATTTTATAGATGTCAAGGCAGAGGAACAGAAAAGAATGGTAACTTGTCCAAATCATACAGCCAGCTGGTGTGGAGTTGTCTGCCTCCTTTACCTGCCTCACTACTTTCCTGCCTAAGCAAGCTAGGGAGCTTGTCTTTTCCAACTCTTAGATGATATGTTTATTGGCTTTTAAGAGCTTGGTAGCACCAAGACACACTTCACAGGATATGTTTGAGTGTCCCCCAAACATGCTGAGGTCTAAAACTAAGCCTCTGTACACAGACAGTCATCACAAAACAGATGAATCTTAACTAGTCAATTTGCTTATGTCAACGCAATAAAGCATGGTTGTATAGGAAGTTACATTTATTCAACCTTTATGGCTGAATAAACAGATTGAAGAATGCCACAGTGTGTCCGCAAGCAGACATCAAGATGATTCCAGTCACTAGACACTTTAAATCCAGTAGCCTGTAAGTGTGATAAGTGATTTCTGACACGCTGACCCAGGATCTCCCATATGAGAGTCCCCAAAAGCATACATGAAAAATACAGAAAGGAATTACCATATTTGTAAAGTCAGTGAAATATTATGACATGACATTAAGGCTCAAGATTCCAGGCATTTATCAGTGTCCATGAGGAAAATACCAAACATAGCCAAAGATTTTGATCAGCAGTGCGGAGCTCATGGCTAACACCAAATTTGCTTCCAAGAAAGCATGGAGCCCAACAATATTTTAAGTAACAGAACAAAACCCAAAAGCACTCACAACTGTTAGCATTAGAAGACTGGCAGATTCAGAGCTTGGCAGTGCAGCACAAGACACACCCACTGGGACAGGTACAGATCAGTGACTATGAGCTAAGGAGCCAGCATGAAAACCAGCTTCTCCAGAACTTTCAGCAATATTCTTTTATGAGGAAATAAATATTATGAGTTTGCATTTCAGAATCTCCATAACAAGACCCTGAAATATAGCCTGAAGGGAGTGCTGAAGGAATAGTTGCCACATCATGTTTCTCTGGGGGAAAGAATGTGCATAGAAAGAGTCACACTGAGCTCTTTACCCTTCTATTGTGCAGCAAGGAGAAATGGGTCACTGTAAGGAAGGCAATTTCCTACAACGAAGCTGAAAAACAGTATAAAATAAGGGATCATAACCTTAGGTTCCTGGCAAAGGTTTGCTGGTCTGGTATAGTTAGAAACTGAATTCTTTTTCTAAGCAGAGGCTTCTGACAACAAAATACTCAGCAAGTGAACAGATATGTTCCTCCATTCTTAGTTATAAGCGGCGACGGCACAGGATGAGTTGGACATAGAAGGGGGTATAGAAGAGTTCAGAAGTTAACAGAGTTGCAGAGTCGTTGGTATTCTTATATAGAGGAGGGTGAGTGGCAAGCCCTCCTTATTGCCTGTGGTTGTTGGTACAGTGGTGATGAGTCTTAATTATATAACATTAAGAGAAGGCTAAGAAAAAATATCTTTTTTTTCCCTTTTTCACCAAAGTTGTTAATCATAGTATTATTTGCGAGTTCAGAAATTTGGAATGAAGTGTCCAAACTTATGAAGGTTTTAAAATAAATTATGTGTCTATCCAACAGAATTTCACACATTTACTAAAAACTGTATTGTTTTTTAAGATTGTATTTATTTATTCATGAGAGACACAGAGAGAGGCAGAAACATAGGCAGAGGGAGAAGCAGGCTCCCCACAGGAAGCCTGATGTGGGACTCGATCCCAGGACCTCAGGATCATGCCCTGAGCCAAAGGCAGACCTTTAACCACTGAGCCACTCAGGCGTCCCAAAACTGTATCTAAAAAAAAAAAAAAAAAAAAAAAAAAACTTAATAGACTGGCAAGATTCTCACAATCTAAGTGAAAAATTTTTTCAAAATTTGGGTGTTAAAATTATTCCTGTTTTTTTAAACATGCAAAGAAAAAAACTGAAAAGGAAAATTTTCAAATGTTTTCAGCTTTCCCTACTTGGTAATATTACAGGTAATTTTAATGTTTCTATTTATAATTTTCTGAGTTTAAAAACTTATAATCACTATTATGTATTCTCTATAGTGAAAATGACTAAACTTGATAAAAGAAAAGAGAGGGATAATTCATGACAATGAAACAGCACAGCCACAGGCATAATTAAAAGTTATGTTTATACTAAGGAGCAGTCCCTAGTAATAACCAGTCATCTAAAATTATAGTAGAATATTTATTGAGTCAGAAAATGATCCCACTATGTGCTGTTCACTAAAAAAGACACATGGGACTTAGAAATAAAAGTACTAGTCCCAGCTCGAGGAAGTCAGGACTATGGGGGGAGGCTGAGAGGAAAGTTACCTACAGTACTCTGTGATTGCCTGGCCTACGGGAGAGAAGGAACACCCCAGCCACTGGGATCTGTAGAAGGCTTTCAGTGGGAGCTGACATCTGACTTGATTCCCGAAGGATGAGTGAGGGAAAAAAAAAAAAAAAAAAAAGTAGGGGAAGGTCTTTCAGTAGAGGGAATGTATAAAAACAGAGCTGAGTGAGGGCAGTAGCTCTCCAATGTGAATCTTTTAAGAAGAAATTCAGGAGAGGAAAGAATAAAATTTGACCAAACCCTGTACTCCAGAGATGGAGACACAGAGAAAGATTGAAGCAATATTAGAAATTCTGGAGGAATTAGAATGTCTTTTAGGTATCTCTGTTGGACAATTGACGAGTGGTGGCATCACTGGCTAACAGAAAATAGAGATGGAAGAGCGGGTTCGCAGGGAAAATTTTAGAGATATCCGTTAGTAAGGTAAACGATACACAGTGCTGGAGTAGAATCATTCATTCTACAAGTTTTTACTGAACATTACTCTCAAGGACTGTTCTAGGTGCTGAGTACGCGCTAGTGAGTCAGGCTGACTAGGCCTCTGGTCTCGTAATGCTCCAGGTTTCCCTGGGAGACAGACCAGAACAAAAAAGAAAATGTCCAAAGTGATAAATTCTACAAAGAAAATTACAGCACTCATGGATGCCACGAGAGGAAGTAATGCAGTCATTTAGATTGGGTGTCAGGAAAGGCCCGTTGGAGGAGCTCAGGAAGGATTTGGGGTAGGACAGCAATGTGATAATGATAACGATAGGACAGCAGTGTGGTAGTACTCACTGACTGAATCCTTTCTTTGTGCCAAGTGGATTATTTCATTAAATCCACAAAACAATCTTAGAGGTAAGTGATGTGGAGGCAGAAACTTGCCAGAGTCTAACACAACTGTGCCTGCACTCTTTTTTTTATTTTTTCATTTAAATTCAATTAGCCAACATATAGTACATCATTAGTTTCAGATGTACAGTTCAGTAATTCATCAGTTGCATATGATGCTCATCACATCATGTGCCCTCCTTAATGCCCATCACCCAGTTACCCCATCCCCCACCTCCCCTCTTGCAGTCCTCAGTTTGTTTCCTAGAGTTAAGACACTCTCATGGTTTGTCTCCCTCTTTGATGACTTCCCCTTCAGTGTCCCCCTCCCTTCCCTTATGATCCTTTGTGTCCAGCTACACTCTTAAACACAAGTACTTTTGTCTTTACGGAGCTGGGAAGTAAGGGATGAAACTATGGGAAAGAATACAATCACCCAGGGACAAGAGCTTGAGGGAAAGGTGTGGGGTGGGGGGTGGGCATTGAAAACTGAAACACAGGGAATGCCAACCCTGGAGGTGGGGGGAGGAGCTCTGAAACAAACACCTCAGCCATGTGGCCTGACAGCCATGAGACAAGCGAGCATCAAGAGGACGCAAATGGTCAGCAGTGTCCCATTGTCCACGTGACCTAGAAAGGACAACAGCAACGCAAAACATCCATTGGATTTAGCAACCAGACAATTATTGGTGACCTTGGAAAGACAGGTTTCGGTGAAGTAGTGAGGGAGACCAGATGGCAGTATTGATAAGGGAAGATTTCTTTTCCAAGGGATACAGGATGGAGGCAGCACGCTTTGCCAAGGGGGTTGCGGTTTTGTTTGGTTTAAAGAAGGGTGAGCCTTTTTAGAAGAAGGTGGAGGGTAAAGGGAGTATAGAGGAGGAAATAACAGGTAGCAAAGTACTCATGGGGACAAGAAAGGACAGTAAACAGAGCACAGGTGGAGGACTAGGTCTTAGTAAGAAGAGGTGCTTTTCTTAGAAAGCACGGGTGGGGATTTCTTTCCTCTGAAGTAGACATTATTGTCATCTGCTCAAGGTGAAGACCCCAGGGTGGGGGAATGTCATCCTTAAAGGAGTCCTACTTAAGGTTCAGCTTTGAGATAGGGCTTATGGATGCTAAGGACCTGCATGGAGACTCCAGGTAGCCCTGAGGTTCTTGTGAGTTTAGAAGCCTTGCATTTTCAGCAGCAGCATGTGCACAACTGTGAGATTTCCTGCAGAGAGGCTGGCAACCCAGGGCCAGGTAGGGAGATGGGCTGAGCTGTTCCAGGAAGATTACTTTAGTCTTTCATCTGGCTTCTCTTGGATGGTCCTGAATTCAGGGACTCTTCTACAATCAGAACTAAACAAACTTGCTCTGCAAGAATTTATCTTCAAATTCGTCATTTAAAGAAAGCCCCTAATCCATGTCATCTGAATGTAAAACATGTCCTAGAAAGGACCGGGGGTGGGGGGGTGCCCAGGATATTTGGAGCTAAATGATTAGTGAAATGGCTGGAATATTCCTTGTATGGTTCTATTCCTGTGCAAATATTGTTACAACTACTGCTTTTGTTTGATTCAATTAGGTCCTTTTTAAAAGTTAATACACAGCTTCCCTGGGCACGTAACTGAAACATTTTGTTGTTAGACTGTATAGAAGTCACTTTAAGATAACACAGATCTTTCTTCTTGCAGAGAATTTCGTTACCACTACATGCATACAAAACAGAGGATGTAATCAAAAGGGTATTTGGCATGGGCCCAGAAAGCTATCTGGATTAGTCTATAACTGGCTGCCATAGTTTCCAACCCATTTCTGATCCATGACTTATTGCTTCATAACTGACAATTTCAAAGGTTTACTGGGATGACGCATAAGAGCACAATCATTACTTTCTAGCTCATTCTGAAGTGTGTTTCATTAGTGAACATTTTTGATTATTAAAGATAACAAATAAGACAATTAAAGACTGTTTTTACCATCAATCTCCCCCCTCCCCATTTTCTACCAACAGTATAAACTGGTGGTGGAAATGTTTATTAAAGTGTAAAATTGCCACAAGAGTACCTAAGGTAGCTGATAATTTCCACTCCTTAAGTCAGGAGCAAGTTATGTAATCGAGAAAGGATTCAGCAGTTTAATTTTCAAACCTCATGTGGAGCACCTGAAGTTTTTAAAAAAAAAAAAAACAGCTGATTAAACTGGCCCTCTGGCAGTCTGGTTCAAAGACATTCAAAAAGAAATGATATTCCAGAAATTTTACTGTGAGTAATTTAGAAGTTTTCTTTTGAAATATTTCAATTCCTCTTGCCAAACTTGAAATGTGTGCTATTAATCACATCGTTGAATTACATCAAATGTCGTCAAAATGACTTTCTCTAAGGTCCACCAAGCACTTAAAAAGCAAAACATTGAGAATAGCAGGACACCCTGAGGCCTGAACCAGCAATGTCCTCATCTTATGTGTGAGGCTTTGGAACCCAATGCCTTGGTCACCACCTCTGGAGGTATTTCAAGAAGAGCAAGCACCTTTCCTCCCTCTTCCCTGCAGGAGTCAGTTAACTTCTAATTATAAGTCTACTTCATGTTGTGGACTAAAAATACCTTAACATTCTTCAATTTTCATATCTCACTTACTCATAATATCTACTTTTCATGTATATTTTATCTAGATTTTAAATGCTTTTCCACGGTATGTAAATGTATTTAATGTGGGTTACTCGTGGTTTGGCCTTAATATTTTCAGTTATTTTCCTCCAAAGCAGAGGCTGTAATACTTGGACTCTTGAAAAATCACTGGGTTGATTGCAGCCGGGTAATCATTTCATCGATGAGATCAGGAAAGGTTAACATGAAACCCAAGAACACTAACTAGTGTCAAACTGCGAAAGAGTGTCAGCCACACCGGATACAAGACTTCAAGTGGCTCCAAGTCAGGAAAACTATGCCGAGTTATCATGGTACTGGCTGTGGCACAGCTTAAACTTTGTGGGTGTGATGGTGGCGATTCTGAAACTGAAAAAATGGAAACTGCCAAGAAATGGGCTGTGGTGCGGCCCCGGGCTGCGAGTGAAACCGAAGAGGGGGTGGGAACTGCGCGCGTGGGCCCGGGCCGGCGGGGGGGCGGGGGCGGGGGCGGGGGCGGGGGCGGGGGCGCCGAGCCCCGGGCAGCAGCGAGGGAAAGCGGGAAAGGAGCGGGGGGGTCGGCGGGGCGCAGAGGCCAGGCCGCCCCATGTCGCGCCCGCCGCGGGTCGGGGCGTCTGAGCGGGGCCGCGCGGGGGGGGGCGGGGGCGAGCCCGCCGGCCGCGATGAGGACGGGGCCGAGATGACCAGCGGACCGAAGCCCTCGGCGACGCAGCTCCGGCGGTCCATCAGCGAGCAGCTGCGGGATTCCACGGCCCGAGCCTGGGACCGGCTGTGGAAGAGCGTCCGGGAGAGGCGGCTGGCAGGTCGGTGCCCGCGCGGCAAGGGGGCGGCAGGAGGCGGCAGGAGGCGCCCGCCGGCGCGGCCCGCGCGGGCTCTCGGAGCTCCGAGCCGCCGGCTCCAAGCTCCCCGCCGCCCGCTCCCCGCTCCCCGCGCTCCCCGCTCCCCGCGCTGCCCCGAGCGCGCGCTGACAGCCCTGCGGGGCGCCGCACGCGGGGCGGAGGGCGGGCGCGGGGCTCACCTGGCCGGCCTCCCTGCTTGCCTCCCTCCGGTCCCGCGGCCCCGGCCGCGCCGCCTTCCAGCCGGTGAATGAATGAGCGCCCGGCCCGAGGGGCTCTCCGCGAGCGCTGCCTCTCTCCCAACTCGCCCTTTCCACGCGTGTTGCGAGCGGCGGGGTGGGGGTGCGGGACGAAGCAAGGGAGACCAGATGTTTGCCGGGGGAGCAGGGGCGGCCTGGGGGAAAGACAGGTGGACAGCTCTTGGTGCGAGGACACGGCCGCCCACAGCCCCCGCCCCGCTGTGAATCAGGCCCTCCTCGCTTTGGAATTACACAAGAGGGGCCTCCCTTTTGGAATCTGTTGCCCACGAATTAGAGAAGGAGAAGAGGTGATTATTCTGCGCTCAGGGGTCCTTAAGAATCCTTGCTGGGGTCAGAAGCCTACCGCTACCGTCCTCCCCAGCACCTCCCCCAGCCTCCCCACGCTGTGCTCGTGCCATGGAACCATCTCCTTGTAGGGCCGCGGACGCAGTGAGCGGTCTGAGCCTTCTCAGAGCCCTCATTCAGAGCTGCAGGTCGTTAGTCACTACATCATACCTGCCCCAATAAGGGAAGGGAAGCCGCCCTACGCCCAGTTCCAGAACAGTGTGGGATTTAGGATTACTTTTCCCAGGGACTGACTGCTAGAAGATGTCTCTGGTGTTGTGGGAAGTGTGGTTGGAAGGGCCCCTGGGCAGACCAACAGTCCAATCTCTGGACCTTATTGCCTCCTGTCTCTCCAACAATATCTCCTGAGTTGGTCTGTGACCACAAGGATGGAAGAGAGTTCTAGAGAAGAAGCAGGTATGAAGCCTGGACAGAGGGAAGGGATGCCAAGGGTGAGATGGGAGATTTTACCTTCTCTGAGCTCCTCCCCTTTTCCTTAAAGTAGAACTGTAGAATAGTTTGCTAGATGTTCTGTCCCTACACTCCTACAGCCACCTCTCCCCATCAGCCTGAGGGCATTCTGGAGTAGGTGCCCTGTGTCTGTATTCACCTTGGTCATGAGGTCCTTCTTGGTCTAACTGGTCAAATCAGGAGTAGGGATTACAGATGATTTCGACACTCAATGTTGTCAGCGTAAAATGTTCATCCCATGTCTCCTGTCCAACACAGTGACCCCGTTTTAGTAAGCGTCCAAGAAATAAACAGACTTTTTTGGTCTGGACCCAGAAATAAGTTGTGGTAACCAGGAGGTTTGACTGTTGATTTTTAAAGACCTGTATGTGCATTGCAGACCTCAATTAATAACAATTAGTAACTCTCCCTGTTATGGTGCTAAATTGTATAATCTACATGATGGATGGTGTTGGAGAAATTTTTGTGGTCTAGTAAATGTTTGTTGCTTCATAACTTCAGAATGCTTACTGCAAATGTCTCTTTTAAAGCTTCTGTTATTTAAGTTTGTTAAGTTTGTTAAATCAATGGATCTTCAGGAAACAAGAAGTCTTTCCAGGAGGGCTGCCAAGGCTGTGCTGGGTTTTTATAGAAGTTGAGGCCAAAGATGACTGCAGCCCTGTCTTTTTGAAAAAAAGATCTGGAAAGGAAGAGAGTGAAATGTAAAGACATACAAACATTAAGGCTGTCCAGGAAAGTCATTTATTCACATGAATTTTAGACACTGCAGTTCAGTTAAAGCGATGGAGGGACAAAGGGAAATAAACCACAGGTAGAGATTTTAAGATTGTGAGTATATAGAACTTAAGGCTTGAAGTGGCTTCAGAATGGTAAGCATAAAAGTTCTCCAGAGTAGTGCATTTTTTTTTAAAATAGCGGTATGAGGTTTTAAAATGTTTAATCGGAATATTAATATCTGCTTACCCATAATCTGCTTACCACTCTGCTAACAGTGGATGCCAGCGGGTTATTCACCTAGCACCAAACAATCCTCTGTGAAGCTGACTTCAACTTCTGCTTCTTTAAGCAAGCTGGGATGCATGCCACAAAACCAAGCCAGCTCCATGAAGGAGCTTTTAGATGCAAATTGATTTTCTCGGGTTTTCTTGCTAAGGTAGCTAAAATATGGAACTTTGGCCATGAGACACTGAAATACTTAAGTTATTAATGTTGGCATCAATTCTAGGCGAAAGCGTTCTTCATTTGTAAAAGTGTTCTTTATATGGCTCTGTTCACAGTATCAGAATAACCAACTATGTGAATGTACCCCCAGAGAGCATCCACCCTGCTAAGACATGATACTGGCTTTTTTTTTTCCCCTATCAGATGAAAGTTGTGTGCTGGGACTTCTTTAATTTCCTAAAATCTTCTTCTCACCTTTAGTCAATGGAATAGTGTTCAGTGTGCTTCATAACAAATTTGTATTTATTGCCTAGAGAATCCTGAAGATATTTGATTCTCCCCTTTACTCCTTTACACCCCAAGGAAGGAAATCCTTATTCTAACTCACTCTTGCTTCTCTTCGCAAAAGGCTGTCTTGTCAATGAGAGAGAAAGACAGGAAATGGAACCGTGTAACGATACTGAAGCCTGCAGATTTCTGTGCCGGGGGCCATATTTAGGAAGGAAAGGATTATACATAATCAGAAAAAGCATTTCTCAACACATATCACAACAACACAGGTAATGAAATCCATAGGAGGATAAGATGTGAATGATGTTCAAATATGGCCAACTTATTACAAATTTTTAAAGAGCTAAGTTACTGTTAAAGAAGGATTGATATTGGGAGCTTTTCTTGGGCCTTCCAATTCTGCAGTGGTTGCCAGAGTTTCGTCAGATTGTAGCATATTTGCCAACTCATACTTTTAATTTCCTAAGACCCTAACCCCGTAGGGGTCAGCAAGAGTATTTCTCACCTGTTATCTGAGTATTGATTAGTCTAATAATGGTGGTGATTGTTATTTATTCCCAAGATGACAAAGCGAGTGTTCAAAGCAGGATTCTAATGCAGGTTTTCAGAAGTCAAAGGGCATCTGTGCCCATTTTGTCTTACATCACTCTGCCTCTTCCATAAGCTTTATGGAGACACATGGACCTCAAATCCTTTCCCCAAGGCTGTCACTTGCAGTTAGTTTTAAAAAAATTCAAAGTTAACTGGAAAAAGTTGATCTTTGTTTTTTTTAAACTCTTGGTGTGACAAAGATAACCCTGTGCACCTAGAATCATTGTCCCCTAGTCATCCTGATGGGCTGATTAGTGAATGGGCTTATAGAGATTTGAAACAGTCATACCTCTAGCTTGTCGGGGACTCCTATGTGGTGTGCCTTGCCCACTACCATCACTATAAGAAGCCAAGGGCTGCAAGAAGGAGATGCTGTCATAAAGTCTAAATGTAGGTTTCTTTTTTTTTTTTTTTAAGATTTTATTTATTTATTCATGAGAGACAGAGAGAAAGAGACACTGGCAGAGGGAGAAGCAGGCTCCATTCAGGGAGCCCGATGCAGGACTCGATCCTAAGTCTCCAGGATCACGCCCTGGGCCGAAGGCAGCGCTAAACCGCTGAGCCACCTGGGCCGCCCTAAATGTAGGTTTCTTCAAGGTAGCTGAGTGACAGGTTCTTTTGGCTTCCCCAGATCTCTAATCAGCCGCTACTGGTGACAATTCTTAACATTTATAGCATCTTTAAGTTCTGTAAGCAGCAGCATACCCTTCAGCTTTTGGTGTTTGTAAGCAGCTTGAACTACTTTTCAAATGTTAAGGTCTGAGAAAATCCAAATGAGTTTTCTAAAGCTTTCTGCTCCTTTATTTTAAAACCCCACTCTATGTTAATGGAAATGTAATCCATATGTTTCATTCCTTTATACTCACATAACAGTGTTTAGGTAGCTTGTGAACTAATTGATATCCAAGTCTTTTGATCTCTTTTATGGTCTCATTTTAAATCATTTCTCTTAGGCACAGGAAGTTCTATTGCTGCCAAGAATAAACTAACTTAAAACACTGAAAAGTTTGAGTTTTGATTAGAAACGCTAATTCCACCAAATTTCAGTGAGTTTTTGTCATGTTAAAACAGGTTTATTCATTCTCAGAGTCAACAGTAGCATCCTGTGATGTGATGTAAACAGGAGATTGGGACTTTAATGCAGAGTGGGATCAAGAATAGGACGTGGGCCATAAAAAAGTTCCTTATTAAAATCTGTGTTCTGTGATAATCAGAAAGTGCAGGATGATACTATCTGATCCTTTTCATGTGTTTTATATCAGAGTCCTTCCTTTTTATTATCACTTGCCTGTAAGGAACAGGCCATCCCACTCTGTCAGGTTTTTTTTTTTTTTTTTTTTTTTAACATCTCTTGAAAGGAGAGTATATTTAGATGTGATTTATATTAACAATAACAAAAAAAATCTAAGTAAGTACACTGTTAAGATCAGAGAGATGGAAAGCATATCACTTATATCAGGGTTCTTAACCTTCGCTACAAATAGAATCACTAGGAGCCTCTCACAAATATCCGTGCCCTGCCTGCCTCTTAGAGATTCTAATTCAGTTTAGATAAGGCCTGGGGATCAGCATTTTTTTCCAGACTCCAAAGGTAGTTCCACTGGGTAGCCTGGCCTGAGAACCACTGACTTATAATAACTACTTGCCCAAGTCTGTGTCTAGCATGAGGTCATATTCTAGGCCCCTAAGGAAAGGTTTGCTGAAGTTGAGTTGGAATGAGCTTGTTATTTTACAGGGGGGGAAAAAGGTTTGGGCTTTGTTGTTAGGGCAAGAAAGTTGGATTTGGTTCTGCATATGATAAGAAGCAAAGGATTTTAAGCAGAGGACTGGCACTGCCCTGTTAAATTGCCACCAGAGTAGTCTAGGTGAGAGAGAAACAGTGATAGTGATGGAGATGGAGAGAAAGGGACAGATTTGGAATATGTCTTGAATGGAGAGACAACAGCACTGAGATTGATTGCTGGAGCTAAGGGAGGGATCAAGAACTCTTCAGTTTAGGGATACCTGGGTGGCTTAGTTGGTTAAGCATCTGCCTTCAGCTCAGGTCAAACCATCTGCTTTCAGCTTAGGTCATGATCCCTGGGTCCTAGGATGGAGCTCTGCATCAGGCTCAGTGCTCCGTGGGGAGTCTGCTTCTCCCTCTCCCTTTCCCTCTACACCCCTCCCCAAATATATAAGTAAATCTTTAAAGAAAGAAAAAAGAACTCCTGGGTTTGTAGTGCGATGGGCTGAGACAGTGCCCGCTGGCAAATTTGATTGTTGCAGCTGCAAAAGGAAGGTTTTTTGGGTTTTGTTTTTTTTAGCATAAGACAGATGAGGAGTGAAGAGTTCTCCTTGAGCCAAATTAGACCAAAAATGCTTATCAAACATGCAACAATAAAAGCCAAAGAGGTGGATGGATACACAAGTACAGGTTTGGAAGAAAAATTAAAGCCAGATAAATCCAGAAGTGATTGGCATATAACTACTATAAAGTAAAGCCTTAGGACTTAGAAGGGGTTACTTAGGATAAGGGGCGGGGCCAAGGACAGAATCCTAGGGGACCCTTTATTTAGAGCACACTATTTGAAGTGAACTTTATCCATATAGGTGTGCTAAATTTCTAGGGCATTAGAAAATGAAACACTGTTTCTGAATTCAGCATTCTTATAGCAGCAGAGTGGTAGCACTATATTGAATAAACTTTTGTGACAGTTATTTGCTTCCAGAACTGTTGATGAATAAAAACATAATCATAAAAACATGTCTCACTAATAAAATATACCTTTTTAAAATTTAGAAATGGTATTGCAAAGTAAAAATTAAAAATTTCAAATAATACTTGAAGGAAACACTGCTCAAGTTTGCCCTCATTCACAAAAAAATAAAAATATGGTTAATTAAATAAAAATATATTGGGCAGCCCCTGTGGCTCAGCGGTTTAGCACCGCCTGCAGCCCAGGGCATGATCCTGGAGACCCTGGATCCAGTCCCATGTCAGGCTCTCTGTATGATGCTTGCTTCTCCCTCTGCCTGTGTCTCTGCCTCTCTCTCTCTCTCTCTCTCTCTGTCTCTGTCTCTGTGAATAAATAAATAAAATCTTTTTAAAAAGTATATTTTATAAGTATATTAATATACTTGTATTATATAAGATGATATTTATAAAAATATATTAATATTAATAAAATATTATGTATAAAATATTCCTTAGCAGGAATATTTCTATGGTTATTATAACTTGTGGGGGCCCCCATATAATGAGGTAAGAGCTTCCTATTGGAAAGATGACTTCTCCAGCATCATGATATCCAGAAATAGTCTAATCAAACAAAGTTTAGCTTGTAAGAAAAGTTCTCTATATTGAAGTTTGCAGGATTGCATCCATTTACTCACCTTTCTTTGTCAGTTATGGTTTGTCCATTATAAAGCTGATTGAAGGGAAATTTCTCAGTGAAAAAATAGGTAGTGTCTTGAATTTTTGCAGTTGTAAGGAGAGTAGCTTAAACTTGGCCTAACCTATCTGTAGCATGCTGGCTAACCCTTAGGAGTAACACAATTTCCTTCTGGAATTGGAGCAAGGAAATGATCATGTTCATTAATTGCTGGTGGTTGCTCTGAATAAGACACAGAAGCCCCACTAGTTGGCTGCAATTCCTCGAGAAGACCATGTGTTATAATTTTTGTTCAACGACTTGATCATTTAGAGATGAAGCATATATCTAATGAAGTTAACATACACTCCTTCATTGTGTTTTTTAAATCTTCTGCTGAACAAAACAATTTATAAAGAAAAATTTACTAAAAGACCTTGTAGTTTACTGGGAGATAATCCAACAGTATGTTTCTATTCTGCTCTTTTGCAAGTTTAGTGATGTTGCAAAATGAAAACAAAAGTGGTTTGAAAAGCGTTACGACATTCCTCGGCTTTTTTCAGAATCCTTGAATGTTTAGTCCTAAAACAGCCGAGTTGAAGGACAAACATTTTTGTCATGTTTGTAGTTAGTCAATAAGTATTTATTGAGCCATGAAATAGCATCCTTGTCAAAGCATGTTGGGACTGTAGTGCAGGATATTAATTTAGTACTGTGGTTTTATCCTGGCAAAGCACACGAATTTTATTAGGCTGCTCAAATCACTTAACTCATCTATTTAACCAGAAATAGAGCAAGCTTCCAGAAATTGCAAAAGGACATTATAGAATGTGCCATGACTACACAATACTGTATTTGCAAATCAGCTCTATCAAGCCATTTTGTATTCTCAGAAAGACTATTTCCTTAGTAACATTTTCATCCAAAATGAATTTTTCAGACTCTTACGGTTGTTATTTTGTGTAATACAGCATATTTTACCTCTATTTCATCAGGGCAGACTGTGTTTGGTGAATATTTTTCATTCTCCTTCCTATGTAGGAAAATTAAATGAGTATAAGAGGTAATGGTTGTACAATCCCATGAAAATTAATACATTTACTAGCAATGACATTGAGTTGGGGAGTCTTATCAGATGCTTCTTATTCTCTCTCCATCAGATAAAGTGGAAATATTTCCAGGTTCCTTGAAGAATCTTTGAAAGCATTTTCCATTGAAATTTAATATTTATCACTAGAATAATGTCCTAAAAGTACAAATATTTAACAGTGTAATTTACACTAATGTGCCACTTCATGAGGATGTATGGATTGTCACAACATCACAAGGAAGGCAAGGCACTGCCTCCCTCCTTTGACTTACAGTGAGTTGCATTCATCCCAGAACTCTTCAAAAACAATGATAGATTGCACCTTCTCCAGCTATGAGGAGTTGTCCCTATGGTCTTGGAAATAAGTTACATCTTTATTTTAGTCCCAAAAAAAGACTTCATAAGCAATAGATGTAAAAGATGAGCCATTGTTAGAATTTAGTAAGTAAAACAAACAAAACAAAACAAAAGCCAAAAAACAAAACCAAAAAACTTTCACATATTTCAATATAGGCTGTTTCATTCTTTCTGGAAAGACAGAGGAGAGGCTTTGTGCTGAGTGTTTGATGTTTTGTTCTTATATCTAAGTCAAGACAATAATGACAAATGAGAAAAGAGCACTCTAAACCCTTTTAGCATAGTGGTAGAAAAGGCATTGCAGCTATTTGAGATGTCCTATGTATAAAATCACAGCTGTATGATGGTGATCAGCATCTGGAAATTAGCATCACCTCAAATTTGCCACAGCTACAGTGCTAGGAGCATAGATCGCCCAGTGTCATAAATGTATGTCATTTTACTTTTGGTGCATAGTGTAGTGGAGGGCATGATTAGTGATATTTGGGCATGATGGAATATTATTGGTGGTTAAGAGCAGCCACCGGAACCCAAGACTACGTGGGTTTGAATCCTGCCTCCACCACTTAAGCAGAAGGTCCTTGGGAAAGATAAGTAATCTCAGTGTTCCTTAGTTTACTCATGTTTTAAAAGGAAGAGAAGCGTAGTACTTACCTCATACGGGTTGTTATGAAGATTAAATGAGTTAATATTTTCAAAGTATTTAGCATAGTGTATGGCCCCTAATAAACATTGTATGAGAGTTTCTATGGATATATATAAACACACACACACACACCCTGGCCTCCACGCAATCAAAAATTCAGGTATAACTTTTGACTCCCCCCCCCAAAACTTTCCTAATAGCCTACTATTGACCAGACTAATAACATAAACAATTAGCACATATGTTGTATGTTATATATGTTTTATACTGTATTCTTACAATAATGTAAGCTAGAGAAAAGAAATATTAATAACAATATTATAAAGAAGAGACAATACAGTTACAATATTGCACTGTATTTTTGGAAAAAAATCCACATACAAGTGGACTTGCACAATTCAAACTTGTGTTATTAAAGAGTCAACTGTGTGTGTACATGCAAGTGGAGAGCAGTAGAGACATTTCCTGGTAAGGGAGATGCTTTTAGATCCAGCCCTAAACCACCCACCCCCATCATACCTGGATTCATCAGCCTATTCTCATATCTAATGAACCCATTCTAGATCCTACATTTGAGGACTCCCAAGTGCTAAGATATTAGCCTCACTCTCTTTGCTCTGACTGAGACTTAAAAAAAAAAATCAAATACTACATATATTGTTAGCTTTGTCTATAGCATCTTGTGTAATCCATTAGTGTTATAGCATAAATCATTCATTATACTAATATTTTGTCTTCTGAAAGAGCATCAGTTAAGGTTTGTTCATTAAAATCACCGTCAGCTTTAGAGCTATGCAACCATGAATTCATTCCCGTGCCCTTGGCCTAAATGGAATTTGATGGAGACCTAATTAAAATGAGAGAAGTTAGACTAGATAATCTCTAAGGACCCATTTAGCTTTAAAGATCAATGAGTCTGTAAAACTAGACCATGCGTCTGAAGGAAACTTGATGCCCTGAGTCTTTCAGTTCCCTTTCTGTGTAGATTTCATAGGGTGTTTTGAGAGATGAGAGGGCAGAAGCCCATAAGCATACCCCAAGGATGCCTGCCAGTGCCATTCTCCGTGTTGGTTTGGTTACAGAGCCTCCATCAACAGCAACAACTTATAATTGGTACTTTCTGTAATTGGAGCTGCCTCTGCCAGAACTGGAGATGGAGCAAGGAAAATGGCCAGCTGGGAGTCCTGGGCCTGCAAACACCTGTAGAATCTCGACAGCCCCTACGCCATGCTCAGGCAGGGCCCCAGCTCAGAAGGTCTCTGTCCTTGGTTTAATGCTCTTCTATTGCAATTTTGAAATTATTAATAATCACTGAATGGAGGGCCCCCATTTTCATTTTGCACTCTGCTTAACAAATGAGGTAGCTGTTCCTGCATTTCAGGGAAAGCCGGTCTCTTATAGAATCATGCCTTGATTTGTGAGTTCACCTTCATTGGTGATTTGGTGTTGTTTAAGTAAGATAAAAAGAATGCATGAAATCATAGGCTATTAGGTTTGGAAGGGACTAGGAAGCCTTCCCTTGAGCATCTACAATATATAATCCAGGTGCTCTGTGCCCCTTACTCTTGGAGAAGATGATCTCCCAAGAGAAAGTGTGTTTGTTTTATTTTATTCTTTATTGATTCTGACAGCATTATTATGAAATAAAGCAATAACATTACCCCTGGTGTTCACAGAGTTATAATGATTATATTTTGGTTATTACATATATTGAAGGAAATATTTCAATTAGTTTTTCTAAAGTATTGCAGTGCTTAGGTAGAATAAGAAATTGGGACAAATTATACAACTCTTGGTAATCTAGATTTTCAGATCCAAGACTTGTTTTGAAAACTTCTTAATTAAGCTTTTTCTTAATTAAAAATTTATTTGCAATACTCATAATAGATTAATTCATTAAACCACTGCTATTAAAACCATTAAGGCTATTTCCTGTGTAGGTTCATCTAGGGCTACTTACTCATAAAAGGAAATTAGGAGAGATAGTGATAAAGTCTATCATTTATCACCAGGGATTTTCAGCCCATATCTGCTAACGTTTTGTTTTGCTGTTACGTCCATTTGTCTCTGTGAAGAACACTAAAGCTGACTAAAGTCTAGTCTCACAATGGTGCACAGGTTAAATCCTTCTTTGCTAATGGGAGCTATACATAGAACTCCCCATTTAATGATGTTTTTTAAAAAGAACATTTTCCTTTGTTTGAAATAAAGCTTATTATTTATGCAAAGTATTTCTGGACAGTTGACTAAAAAAGTGCATTTTAATTTGCTTTTAATCTGCTTCAAGCAAGAATGTATTTGTGTAGTTCTGAGTAGTAAATAAGTAGGCAGATTCTATCCCTCCTCAGTGAACTCAAGGCCATGTTGTAAGAAAGTAGACCTGCCTACTGGCGGGTCCTGCTACTTAGGTGGGCACAGGTGCTATTCCACAAGAAGAATCGAGTGACAGTAGTTTGGTAGGTTCATTCTGTATGTTTAGCTCTAAATGTATGAGAAGTGTGAGAGATATAAACAGCTTTATCAAACAGATAAACAAATTTTACTTTCCTGATAAAAATGTCTATAGGAATAAATTAAACCTCACTAGCACAGTCTCAGAATTCAGAAATTCAAACTATATCACTCTGGACAAGGTCTCCTGTATCATTATGTGAATATAATGATTTACTCGAGTGTCGGTATTTACACCAAAGCCACAACTCTATCCAGGAAAAAGATAGTGTCTTATTCACTGTAGATAGTCCCATTGTAACTGGGATATAGAACGTGCACAGTGAATGTCTGTTGAGTGAATGAATGATAATTAAAGTATTAACAGCAAACCTGCATTGGACCCTTTTGTATGCCAGGTTTTATGCTAAAGACCTCATGCATTTTCTCATTTGATGCCCAGGCTTCAGGGTAGATACCACTAGTGTCACTGTTAGCACACATAGCAGCTTACTTCTTTTTGAACTCATGAATTAGAAAAAGGTGCCTCCTCTGAGAAAATGCAGCCTTAAGGGTATACAGCTAAGTGAGTGAGCCCTGGGCTGAATTTCAACCTACGTGGTCCCCCTTGACTGTGTAGGCACAGCCTACACAATTGTACATGGCAGCCCTGTGTACTAACATTATCCCCAGCTTATGCAAGAGGAAACTATGACTACTACTTGGAGCTATGTAGATTTGTGAGACTGGCACAATTCACATGACTTGTAAGGTTTGTGAGGTCCTGAAGACTCATGAAATCACAGTGTGGCACTTAGGAATGGGTAACTTTTCAGGGGTGTCATAGTGACAGTATGGAATCATTTCCAAAGCCCTACCCAGCATTGCCTCAAGGTTACCATGTGGTGTATTAGATGGGATTAGATGGGAGCTGACTATGGCATCCCGCATCCGAGGGCCCCCATGATAATAAAGGTGATGATTAATAATGATCCTGAATATTTGTGTAAGACTTTGCAGTTAAGTGCTTTTCCATTAAGATAATACAACAGTGGCTTAAATTGTTAGGTTCTCCCAAAAGTCCTTTGAGAAAGGCAGGGTAGATGCTATGATCTCTACTATGTAAACAAGATGAATGAGGATAAGAAAAACGAAGTGACTACCCAAGGTCCCATGGCCAGTGAGGGATCCTACACTAGGGCTCACTCTTCTGGTTACTTTCCTGTTTGTTGCCCCGTGTGAGCTCTGCTCTGTAAGATGTCAGTTGCTGTTAACTAAACCCATGGCTCCCAAACCCGACTGAGCATCAGAACCACTGGAAAAGCTTTTAAAAAACAGCCTCTTGGACTCCTCACCAGATCCATTGAATCAAAATCATCCCTGGGGGAGCAGTATAACAAGTACTTGTGGGTGTGTATGTGTGTGGTAGGGGGGTGAGGGCGAGAGAGCTGATCAGTAGTATTCGTTTTTCACAAGCCTCCTAGGTGATTTTTATTGTTGTTTGTTTACAGTTTGTCCTCTCAACAGTGACTGCAAAGGTCTCTAAACTCTCACGATTATTTTAAGGCTCCCTGACTTGTGCTATTCAGTGTCTTCTGGTTTAATACTTTTCTCTCCTGCGTACCTAGATCGTAGCCATTTCCAAGGACTGCTTCAATTCCTTCATGATTTTTTTGCCAGTACCATTCTGGCTATGTCCCATTCCCACCTCCACATGATCCCTCCCTTCCATATCTAAGTATTCCTAAAGGAGGGTGAGGGTGGGAGCCTCGTGAGGGCCTGCTGTGTGTCGGGCCCTTAATTCAGTCTTTTCACACATGTCATCATGTGAACCATCCCAGCAAATGCTGAGGTCATGATTATCATCCCCAATTGAAAGAGGGGAGTAAGTGAAAAAACTTGGCTGAGGCCAGCACGGCTAGGAGAGTGCATTGTCTTGTCTGGCTTCAAGGTTCTGACTTTCTGTTCACTCTGCTGAGTGCTTCAGTCCTCAGAAACCAGAAAGCTTTCTTTTGTACTCTATTTGAGAAACTTGGTCTTACATTTAAAATAAAAAGTCAAAAAACAAAAAACAAAAGTCAAAAAAATAAAATAAAATAAAAAGTCTTTTGGGCAGCCCGGGTGACTCAGCGGTTTAGCGCCTGCCTTCATCCCAGGGCATGACCCTGGAGACCCTGGATCGGGTCCCATGTCCAGCTCCCTGCATGGAGCCTGCTTCTCCCTCTGCCTGTGCCTCTGCCTCTCTGTCTCCTCTCTGTGTATTCTCATGAATAAATAATAAAATCTTTTAAGGGAAGCCTGGATGGCTCAGTGGTTTAGCGCCACCTTCAGCCCAGGCATGACCCTGAAGGTCCCGGGATCGAGTCCCACATCAGGCTCCCTGCATGGAGCCTGCTTCTCCCTCTGCCTGTGTCTCTGCCTCTCTCTCTCTCTGTGTCTCTCATGAATAAATAAACAAAATATTTTTTAAAAAATAAAATAAAATCTTTTTTTTTAAAAAAGTCTTTTACCTCATACTGTATAATCCACATAGTAAAATAATCTAGCTGTTGAAAAAATAAAAGAATGAGCGCCTTTTCTTCTTTTGTGAAATCACTTCCTAGCGAGCTTCGGAAAGTTGAACTTGTATTGATCAAGACATGATGTTGAAATTCCAGCCAACATTCTATCCTCTTCTTTCTTTTAATTCAAAAACTCATGAAATGTTAGAGCATATGGAAGCCTTGTAGATTATCTTGTCCAGGCCATTCATTTTACAAGCGTTGATTGAACATCAGATTCAGTTAACTTGCTCCAGGTCACACGTCTCATTGGTGATAAATTTGAGATTAGAGTCCAGCTCCAGGTCATACCAAGGGACTTTAGGGATTATAGTGAATTCATAAGCAAGGTGCCCATTTTTGAAATTAGTCTAGAGTGCAAATTTCTTGAGGGGAAAAAATGGTACTTTGCCCTCAAGAGCAAAGCTTCTCCCATGAGATATGCTTATAAGTGTTTGTTGGAGCAGCCTGGCTCACAGCCTGACTGACTGAACATCATTTAAGGAATCTGATTGCTCCTGCCTACATGCTAAGTTCACCTCTGGTGTCCTCACATCCTGCAAGATAACCTTTCCCTGTCCTCCAGCCTCCTTCCAAGGGGCATTTGGAAATTTTATAGCTAAAGGAAAGTAACACTACTGTTGTCACATGTTGGCTGAGGAAGGTGGAGAAAGTATAGTTGAAATTTAAATAATGATTTTTTTAAATCTATTTAAGATGGAAATGTTCCCTTTTGGCCATTAAAAAAAAAAATACAGAGCTAGAGAAAAAAATGAGTTTCTTTCAATTCCCGTAAATCATACAATTCTTTTTCCACAGTGACTCAAGTTCTCCTTCACTTAACTTATTCAACAAATATTCATTAGGTCCCTGTCATGCCGAACACTGTCCCAGCTCCTGGGGATTCAGTAGTAAACAAAAGACAAAATCAATACCCCCACTGAGCTTCCATTTGAGTGGGAGGAGACAGATTATAATGAACAAATATATAATGTGTATTATAAATAATACAGTATGAAGAAAAACAATAAGAAGGAGAATCAAAAGGAGTGCTATTTTGGATGAGATGGTCCCAGAAGATCTCTTTGAGGAGGAGGAAATTGGAACAGAGACAGTAAAACATTTGGGGCAAAGAGTGTTCTAGGTGGAAGGAATAGGAGGTGAATCAGTCCTGAAGCAGGAGCACACAGATGTGTTTGAGGAAAGGCAAGAATGCTGGTGGGGCTTGGGGTCCAGTGATTGAGTGGAAGAATGGCAGGAAGAGGGGTTGACAGATAGCCAGGTCTTCTGCAGCCTTTTGGCCTGGGAAGGAGTCCTGATATGATCTTGGGTATTGCTCTGTACAGCTATCTGGTTTATCATGTAAAACTTGAAAAGAAAAGATGATAGAGGCCAGGAGTGGAAGCAAAAAGACATTTTAGAGGTCTCCCATAAATACCAAACCTAGCTAATATCTCAGTTATAAAAAAAATAGTTAGTTGCTAGTCACATGTGGACCTATTTCTTAATTAAAAGAAAGGGGAGAATAACCTCTGGCCCTCAATGTTTTTTTTTACCCAAATGGAAAGAATTAGATTCACTCATTCATTCAGAAACATTTATTTAATGAATATCATTTTCTAGATGTTCTGCTCTGCTATGACCCGAGCATAAAAAGGTGAAAAAGACACTAAGCCTTACCCTCAAGGACTTAGAGACAAATGCAGCAGCAGCAGAGTACACGAGATGTAGAGAGAAATCAGAGAATGGAGTGTGAACTTGGCCTGGCTTTGTAGAGCAAAGGACATGACCCTTGAGTTGGGTATTCAAGGAGAGAGATTACACTCTAAGGGGAGAATTAGGCAAGCACATGCAAAGAAACAAGGAGGCATGAAGCTGCATGAATAGTTTTTTAGATGTTGACGGATGGGACCTTGGGTTAAGAAGGAGAGCAAGGGAAGAAAACTGGAGAGGTGGGCAGAAGCCAGAGGCTGAGCCTGTAGATTTCATCCGTGACTTACAATGCTGCATCAAGTAGTCTGTACATTCGTTTCTAGCTCTAGAACTTTATCATCACACAAATCTATCTTCCTTCCTCTGTAAATGTTTGAGGTAAGCGCCACCAGCCCCTGTTTATTTTTATATTTATCTTTTACAGTTACCTTGCTCTACAACTGTAAAGAATAACTATTAGAGCCTCTTTTCTTGCATAGGTGTTTCACAGAACCCAAGGTCCTGTGACTTTTAATGATGCCATTAGTTAGATTAGCAGAACTGACAGGAGTTCCTGTGAATTCCCAGCTTCCTGTCTTGTTTCTTGGGGCTTCTTTCATTCCACATCTTGGTGCAGTTGCTTGGATATGCGAGTTTAAAGTTAAAGCAAGTGTCCAATATACATGTGGTATCTTACAGAGACTTGGTAGTCTATAATTTTCACAGTACAATTAATACGACTACTTGATCAATTTCTCAGAGGATTTTGGGCTTCTTGGTTACTTTAAAAGGACGTTCTTGAGAAAGAGATCTGAAGTGGAACTCGAAGGCTGTATTTACTCATTTATAAGCATTTATTGATTCCCTGCTTTAGGCAAGATTGTATACCAGGTATTGGGGACACAAAATGAATAAGATAAAATTCTTTCTTTCAAGGAACTTGCAACTATTAATGACTTCTTATAATTCTTATAAGAAATATTACAAACTTTTTGACTTAAATATATATACAGAGTGGTTTTATGTCAATGATTAAAAAGGTTTTATAAAATTTCATTTAAAATAGTTGAGTTCTTTGATGATGTATATGCTCAGCCTCTCCTGGAAAGCTGAACTTATTTATCTAGCACACTGACTAGAGGCAAGGAGGAGAGAAAAAAAAGCCAGAAGAAAAGTATTAATTCATGATGCACAACTTGAGAATCTCCAGTGAACAGCTGCATTGTGACACTCACCCTTTTTGTTCACATGGAATTGCTCTCTGGAATCCTCAGATATCCTTGGTTGCCTGAGGGCTCTTCAAATGTCACCAGGGCAACGACAAAGTAACACACATGAAGCAGCTCCTCTGTGGCATTATGAAAAGCATTGAATTAAATTATTGCATACCAAATCATCTGCATATGAAAGGCAGTGAACTGTTGGAGAACCCAACTGGAAACAATGCTCAGTTTGATTATTACCTCCACTGATCACTTAAATTGTACCCCCTTAGAAATCTTGTTGTGACCAGAGTCCCCTTTTCAGAATGTGGGAAATATTAATACTGTACTTATGGCCTCAAGGGGATTGTGAGCTAAATTAGGGAGATTATTGAGATGGTCATAGAAAAGCTCTTCTCACCCTTTCTTGGTCTGCCTTTCAAAAAGATTAAGGAATTTCCCACTCTGGATGAAACTGTTGCTTTCCACCAAGGAGATCCTGGCAAAACACATTAACAGCTATACTGATTGAGTCTTATCATGTGCCAGAGACTGTGCTCAGCACTTCACGTGCATAATTTTTATTTCATCCTAAAGACCTGTACGTAGGGTCAGTATCGTTAAATTCCTCATTTTATAATGGAGATATTTAGACTCTAAAATTTATGTGTTTCTTGGCCCAGGTTCACAAGGCTAGGAGTATTCTGAAGCAAAGAATTAGGACCAGGTGATCAGTCTCAGGAGCCTTCAAACCTCTGTACATATTAGGGTAGAGGGAACTGTATATTCCATCACATCCTCTGTCACCATTATACTTGGCTACTGCGAAATCTAGAAAGAATTCTTTATAGTAGGAAAAACATTTTCTATAGACTAAGTATATTCATTCAAGAAAGTCTGTGGAGAGACAGTGTATGAAAAATAAACTTGATGTTTTAGGGTCAGTTAAACCAAAATAAGACAGATTTTGGAAAATGTACTGAAAGATTTGTATCCAAATGATCCTGCCACTCACTAGTGGCCCACCCGCCCTTAGCCCCAAGCTTTTCTTGGAAATTGCTAGCTTCTGAACCACATAGGAAGAAAATGAGTCTCATTTCTGTTTAGTTGGATTTCAGTGTTTGATCCCCACAGAAAACCAATCACTTGCTTTTCACCTGAATTGTCTGTGAAAGGCTTAACTATTTTAAAGCACAAGTCCATTCCCACAATGCAAGGAATTAGCCCCACTAACATGTTCCTCTCCTCCTTTTACATTTTATTTATTTATTTATAATTATAAAAACAGCATGTTGATTATAGAACTAACATGTTGATTATAAAAAGCACCCAAAGATAATCACTACATGCTTCTAAAGTGTACTCAAAAGAGCATTTTGAAAATATTTCAAGCAAGCCAGCCAGCATTTTTAAAAATAAATGTGCTCTCCCAAGAGAATTCTTTTAATGGAGACAGCAGATACGTGGTTCTTATAGGCGTTTTTCGAATGGTAACATTGCTTTATAATCAAATAACTAATGTGCTGTTCTAAGATTGAAGCACGATTTGTGGATAAATATACACTTATTTCTTAGCTGCACCTTTTTTTTCAAAAACAATTATAATAGCTACAACTTTCTGAGTGCTAACCACATTCCAGGCACACAAGTTACTGTATTTAACACTTATAACAGGTCTAGCAAGTCAGGGTTAGAGTCATTTTTCATGCAGTACAACTAAAGCTCACGGAGGCTTGTGAATTAAGCAGAGTCTGATGGGTAAGGCTGTCTTCCTTGAAGACTCGTGTGATCACCCATGAAGCATCCAGGGCAGAAGAGAAGCACAGTTATTTCTGCCTAGAGGGAGACTAAACATACAAATTAAGTTATTAACATCACCACTTATGAGTTAATGGACTACTGGAACTGAGATGAGACACATTCTTCAAATACTAAGAGAACCTGTATGAAAGCATCTAGACAGTCACTTAATTCATTCAACTTTTAGAACAGAAGAATCATCTGAGGGGCTTTTCAGTTTACATAATCTGGGATCCACCAGTTTAGAAAGTCAAGTTAAACAGAGAAACGCCCAGGAACCTGCATGTATAAGATGTTTTCCAGAGAATTGTGAGGCTATAGGTCCAGGGGACCCTCTTCAAAAACCACCACTTCATCAGATAGCAGATGTTCTCAACATGGCTTCCTTTCCTTTACCTAAATGCCTGAGTACATACAGAAAGAAAACCAAAGACATTGGTATAAAGCCAGAGCCCAGGTCATAGGGTATTGTGTCTGGTTTACATCACATTACCGGAACACGCCAAAATGAAATTTCATCTCAAATTCAGCCTCTCACCTTGATGGCCTCTTTGTAAGACTTGGTGTAAGTGGTGTTTGAGTGAATGAAGAAAGTTCTCACTGAAGCTCTGGTTTGATAAATCTCAGGATTTTCATGGCATAGGGACAGCTAAAGTAATACCAGGTGGGGATGTGGGGGATTTCCTGTTTGTTTTACCTATTAAAGATGATTTTATACATCCTGTGATTTTTACAGTTGTGAAAGGAAGTTCTTATATTTAACTCTATTGAAATGTAGCACTTGTGTTTTTAAAGGAGGGGAAGATGGGGATAAATCTCCCTTGCACTTTTCATGAGTTAATGAATTATGTTCTTGCAGCTTCACTTTTCTGTTGTCTAGAACAAAACAGAGTTAGGCTTTATAGGACTGATGATGAATTTCTAAGATTTATAAATTGTGTGTCAGACAGTTCAAGAGGTGGGGTATGCATTTTGGGGGGGCTTTTTTTTACCCCCTCTTTTCCTGTTCTTTGGGCCTACAACATTTGGATAGTTTAATCCAACCCATAACAGCATAGGCAAGAGAAGGGATTAAAATTAAAATTCCTTTAAGTGCCTCACATAAAAAAAAGCGTTGTGAAAAAAAGGACTCAATATACCAAGACTTTATATTAATTTTTATTTTCTTTCCTCTCTATAGAGTAATCAGGAGGTAGCTATGGGCATCTATTGTCCGTAGATGACAGCAAAAAAGAGTGTCTGGGAAAGGTTCTCATCTTGTTTTTTTCTGGACCTCGTGAGACCTGACATGTCAGCCAATTAGGGTTGGATGAAGGTTAGAGATAAAAGTTAAGTTGGACCTTCACTATTCAGTCTCGATAGGAAATAGTACTGGTTGCTCTAAAAACACAGCTGTGCTCATGATGTTTTCAGAGAAGATAACAGGTGGCCAATAATATCAAGCAACCTAATGACAAGCTTTTCTAATGTGTAGGTTTAGAATCCTTTCAGTTTACTTTTTAAAAAGAGGAAGAAATATATATGGTATACCATACATACTTTAGATCTACAAGGAAGTAAAAAATTAGTGTTAACAAAACAGACCCTGTGCCAGTAGGAATGAAATTTATTGCATAGATTGGAGAAGCAGCACCCAATTTCAGAAGGTAGGGCTTTAGGGATAGTCTCAACGTTGATATCGATCAATATTTAATCGTCAGTCTGCATGTAGTATCACGTTCAAAGTACTCAAAAGACACATAAAACCCTTTTATTTTTTTAGATGATTTATTTATTTGAGAGAAAGAGAGAGAGAGCAGGAGAAGGGGCAGAGGGAGAGGAAGAAGGAAAGAAAAAATCCCAAGCAAACTCCCCGTTAAACATGGAGCCCAATGCTGGGCTCAATGCCATGACCCTGACTGAGATCATGACCTGAGCTGAAATCAAGAGTTGGATGCTCACTCAGCTGACCCACCCAGGCGCCCAACACATACAACCTTTTTAGATTTTAAAAGTTGAGGATTTAAAAAAAAATTTAGATAATCCAAATATGTTAATCCGCCAAAGCCATACAAATTACCAAATCACATGTAATATCTCTTCATTAACATTGAGTAAAAAATAGCAAGCCATGAGGTCAGTGGGGGATAGGAAGGAAGGTGATGAAACACCAAATACCTCTTTCCCAGAATAATTTACATGAGTATTTTCAAGATGTTTCTGTGAACAAGTTGTGAAGGATTTTAAAAAAAAAAGAGAAAAGCAGTTTTGATGACTGGATTTTGGAGCTTCCAAAATCCACTTCAATTCTCTGTTCAACATCTACCTTTGGTTCTGTGATTGATATACCTGGCTCATTAAAGATGAACATTTTCAAAATCTATGTAGAATTTTAAATTCTGGGATGAAATAAACCTGGTTTCTAAGTCAGGTATCAGCCCTCACCCTTGGCATAAGGAGCTTTTGTTATGCAGGTCTTGAGGAATGCCCCAGCTGGGGAAATGCCAGTTAATAGATTCAGACAGATGGATTTTGATGAGAGTCTGCACTGTTCACACCCCTTTAGCAAATGTTTTCAAATATTCTCAAGTAACACACTTAACTTGAAAACAAATATGGATTTGCTTACTTTAGAGTCAATAGTAATTATTATCATTAGTAGTATATAAAAATATCTGTTCTGTTTGTGCATATTAGAGTGTTAAATTCATATGTCACATTATATCTCTAGACTTGTAGCTGCCTTGTACATACAGAAAAAAATTCACTTTGAATTTAAAACAGGTTTTGGCAGAAAATTATTTCAGCTGTTGTGAAATATAGCACTTTTTTTTTTTTTAACTTCCCTCCCCCATAAAGTCAGAGGGATAGTCAGCTGTGGAAATAGCCTTACGAAATTCCCAAGAGGAATGCAATTTTTTTTTCTCTCAGTGGAGACTGTGTAACCAGACTAAAAGGGAATGGCATTGGAATAAAAATCAGACTGGCCCAAAGCAAGGGAGCATTTCTTACAGGGGTCATTTTAGGGAGTCCAGTGCTCTCTTCTTGAGCGTGGGGTATAGCTCTGGCCATATGTGTTGCCAAACCCATTCTTCCCTGGCATTAACTTAATTAAAGTCTGGACAACCAAATTTAAGGAAAATGGGAAAGCAGGAGATTGGAGATACTGCTTTGATGTGTAAATGTATCCATTATATTGAATGCTCTTTTGGGCAAGGCGCTTTGACGGGTTTGTGGAGGTAGATCTCATAAAACTAGCAGTCCAGGGCTGTGGATTGACCTTATACAACAAACTGCAAATGTAATTATTTAATTACAGTGTGAAAAAGTGCTATGTAGGAGAAGGAAGGGTGCTGCAGAAGTGCAGCAAGGGGACTAAGCATTCGGAAGGTTGGAGAATGCTTCATTGAAGAATAGCATTTGAGCTAACTTCTAGAGCATAGTATCTAGTATAAGTTACTTAGAAGAAAAGCTTAGAAAAAGGCATGTAAGCCAGTGGGAACAGCCTATGTGAAGGCTCAGGATCAGGAAAGTATTGGTGTGGTTGGAGTGAAGAGAGTCCGTGAGGGAACCAGGCTGGTGGGTGCCACTAACACAGCATTGCACATTCCGGGGGGGGCGGGGGGCGGGGGGGAGCAGGCGGTGCTTTTCTCATTATATTGTGTGGTACCCACCATGGTGGTACCCCATTTTCTAGCTGGAAGAAAAAATGTTGGGACTTCAAATTTACTCACTATGTTTTAGTTCTTGCCGCCTGTGTTTTTATCTTCTCCATCTCTAAGTTTCTAAAAAAAAAAAAGGGGGGGGGAGGTTGTGTGTGTATGTGTTTCCTAAGAAAATCATAATTCTGTTCATAATTGGCAGTTTTAACTAATGTAATGTCAGCAGTGGCCTTGTGTATCTTTAAAAAATGGAATATTAGTTCAAATTAGTAGATATGTGACCTAAATTATCATAGCATATTTAAAAGCTAAATATGACAGTTTTTTGTTTTTAACTTCGGGAGGGCCTGACTTAGAAAAGAGGAAAATAAATGAACTCCTCCGTACCAAAAGAGAAGGCTTTTAGATCCTATTTCAGAATAACTGAATAATGTTTCTGCAGCTTTTATGTCACATCTGTGTGTGCAACAGCTGTTAGATCATTGCTATAACTTTAGCATTTGCTCAGATTTTAAGACGTTCAACATTTTTGTGTGCAGATGTAAGTTTCAAAGCTATATTTGAAGAAAACATGCCTTTCCAAGTTGCAAAATATATTTTCTGCTTCATTTATTAGGAGAGGAAAAAATATGAGATACATTCTCTAATGCACTTCTGGTGGTTTAACTTCTCAGCGCAATTATGTGGCAAACAGCATAAACAAGAGAGGCTGGGCTCCTTTCACCTACAGGTCAAGATTTTACCAATTGCATTGTTTGGAAGACTCGTGTTCCTAAGACTTTGGGCTATTTGTGTGTTGTGTACTTTATAAGTAAATATAAGCCATTCTTGCTGATTGTCATCCTCAGACTTGAAAAGTCATATAACTAAAGATATTAGATACAATGGTGAGTAGTAATGTAAAGTTATCATAAATGAAATCGATTTTGAAGTGAGATATAGTGTTTGTAAGGCAGTTGCACACATGCTAATCTCAATGCTATGATTAATGAGCAGTGTGTTGATAGTATCTGCTGAACACCTACTTTATTCAGAACATTCTTTCATGCACAGGTCATAGCAGAATCAAAAAAAGAGCGGGGAGGGGGGGAGAGAAAGAACACAGTCTCTTCTGTATAATTAAGCAAAAGTCTAGCCTGATATACAAAATACATGTCTCTGATGATACTTAAAAAAAATTTAACAGAGGTAACAATGCTTTAGAAAACTGAATATACAAGTACTGAAAATATAGAGGAAAAAAATAAATTCCTATCAGCAAGAGTCACTTGTTGAAAGCCTCTGGAAAGAGAGGGTTGGCTGGAGAGGAAGTTAAGTGATAAGAACTGATGCTCACTCATCCTGAGGTCTAGATAGTAGGAGAGCCTCGGGTATTGTCTGCTACTGTTTCCCAGCTGTGTGGCTTTAGGCCAGATACTTCACCACTTGAACTCAGTTTTCTCATCTGTAAAATAGGACTAATAATCATGTATGTTTGAATAAAATATGTAAGAGAATGGTGATGGCAACAAAGTACTTACAATGGCAGTTTTTATTTTTTAATTATCTTTATTCATTAATAGAACTAATAGAAATCAGGGTTATTAGGTATAGAGAAAGCCACATACAGAAGTATAGAGGAAGGAACAAGCCTGCCTAGTAGTCAGTTGGTTTTAAACAATAGAAATGTTACTTCTAGCAAATAAAATAGATTAAAAATTATTTACGTGTACAGTATTTAATGGTCTCCCTAAAGTTGATTGTGTGGCTTTTAAATGTCCTTAAAAATCTTGAAATTATTACAGCCTTTGGCTACTTCTACTTCCCATACATTCGGAATTAGAAACATGACTAGTTCATGACTAACCTTTAGCAGTAGGTTTATAATGGAAGAATGAGTGTGTGTGCACTCACATGAACAATGGAGGGTGTCACAGCTTTTACTGAAAATTTGTGAGTCCAGCTTTCCATCTAGATTAGTACACATAAAAAGTTGATCTTTTTATCATCTAAAAAAGTATCTATGAGTAGAAAAGTGACTTTGAGAAACATATATAGAGTATTTAGTATAGTGTACTTTGGGAATTTCCAGGTTCTGAAAAAATTATATAAGTTGACCTAGGAGAAGGACGTAAAACTTAGGGTAATATTCAGAGGGATGTCATTTTCTCACATTGGTTAGCTAATCCTTACATGCACTACTCTAAGAGACCCTGCAGTGCCCTGATCCCAGCACACTCAGGACCATGAAATCCTGGTGTATGGCCTCTATAGCGGGAGGGGTTGGGAGAAGGGGTGGGGGTGGAGAGCCCCAGAACAAGAGCTCCTGGCCCAAGTCACTCAGAGCTGTTTTCTCATGTAAAGTGAGTATCTTTACTTTTTTGTAAGCACTGAAAGAAGTAACATTTGGGAAAAAAATCACTAAATACACCCCTTTCTACAGTCGGGGTATTCAACAATTGCTCTTTAATTCTAGAGGTAGCCAAAGGCTGTAATCACCGGATTTTGTTTTAAACACCTATTAGTATGCTCCATGATTACTGCTTACTAAGTACAAAATCATCTAGTATTCAGTGTTACAGAGGAGTAAACTGAGGCAGAATGGGGTGGCCTAACTTGTCTAAAGTCAAGCATTTAGCAGGTGGCTTAGCAGGGCTTTTGGCTTGGGCAGTCAGGTCCCTCCAAGGTGTGCTCTCACCCATCAGACAACAGAGTCTCATCTTTAGGGGAAGTATGGTAAGGAGCATATAAGTATATATCTTCTCTTTGTTGTGGTTTTGTACAAATATTAAGTTTTTGTACAGATTCACAAACTTTGAGCTGTGGAACTGAAGGCGATTTTAAAAATCATCCGTGAGTCCAACTCCTTAGTTTGTAAGTCCTCACCAAAGACCAGAGAAGGTGAATGACAGTGATCCTGGTAGCAGGAATGTGGCAGGTATCCAGGCCTCTTGGTGCAATACGCTTTCCATTCATTGTGTGCATTCCAGCTTCTCAGAAGATAATTTAATTATTGTGAAAATCACATTCTTTTAAAAAAATTTTTTTTGAGATAGAAGTCACATAAAATTCACTTATATAAGGTGTATATTTCAGTAGCTTCTAGTATTTTCCTAAAGTTGTACAACCAACACTGCTATCTAATTCTAGGACATTTCTGTCACCTCAAAATGCTTATTAGATGTCGCACTCTGTTTCTCCTCCCAGCCCTTGACAACACTAAGCTACTTTCTGTCTCTATGAATTTGTCTGTTATGGACATTTCATGTAAACAGAATCATATGATGGATGCCTTTGTGTCTGGCTTCTTTCACTTAACACAGTGTTTTCAAGGTTTATCTGTGTTGTAGCATGCATTAGTATGTCATTCCTTTTTATGACTGAATAATATTCCCTGGTACTTATATACCACATTTTGTTTATCTGCTCATCTGTTGATGGATATTTGGGTTGTCTCCACTTTTCAGCTATTAGGAATACTGTTTTTATGAGCATTCATGTACATGTTTTTGTGTGAAAGTATTATTTTCAACTTTCTTGGAATATATATCTATGGGTGGAATTGCTAGGTGATGTGGTAACTCTTGTGTGTTACTTTTTGAGGAACTGTCCAACTGTTTTCCAAAATGACTACACATTTTCCCTTCTGGATTCAAATTTCTCTACATCCTAGTCAACACTTTTTATTGTCCAACTTTTTTATTATACTCATCCTGTAGGATATGAAATGGTGTCTTATGATTTTGGTTTACATATCCCAAATGAGTAATGATATGAGAATTTTTTCATGTGCATTTGTATATAGTCTTTGGATGAATATATTTTCAAATCTTCTGCTCATTATTACATTGACTTATCTTTTTATCGTTTTGTTGTAAGATTTCTTTATATTTCTGGATACTAGATTCTTGTCAGATATATAATTTGCAAATATTTTCTCCCATTCTCTGGATTATCTTTTTACTTTCTTGTATTCTTTAAAGCACAGGTTTTTATTTTTAATGAAGTCCAGTGTGTTCTTTCCTTTGATTATATGTTGCTTTAGATATAATTTCTTTTTTTTTAAGATTTATTTATTTATTTATGATAGACACACAGAGAGAGAGAGAGAGAGAGAGAGAGAGAGGCAGAGACACAGGCAGAGGGAGAAGCAGGCTCCATGCCGGGAGCCCAATGCAGGACTCGATCCCGGGACTCCAGGATTGCGCCCTGGGCCAAAGGCAGGCGCCAAACCGCTGAGCCACCCAGGGATCCCCTAGATATAATTTCTAAGAAGCCATTGCCTAATCCAAGGTCATAAAAAACCATACTTATGTTTTTCTTTAAGAGTTTAATAGTTTTGGGGCACCTGGGGTGGTACAGTTGGTTAAGCATCCAACTCTTGGTTTTGGATCAGGTCACGATCTCAGGGTCGTGAGATCAAGCCCTGCATCAGGCTCCATGTTTAGTAGGGAGGCTGCTTGATGTTTCTCTCCCTCTGCTCCTCCCTTCACTCTCTCAAATAAATAAATAAATCTTTAAAAAAAGGTTTAGTAGTTTTAACTCCTAAATTTATATCTCTGACTCATTTTGAGTAAATTTGTGTATACAGGATGAAGTAAGGATCCAATTTTATTCTTTTGCATGTGAATATCCAATTGTCCCAGCATCATTAATTGAAAAGATTATTCTTTCCCTATTGAAATGTCCTGGAATCCTGTTGACACCTTCGTTATTATATTAAAATGAATATTCTCTATGAGTCAGGATAAGTAAATTGTTATTTGTTGTATTGCTTTCCAAACTCATTGGGAAACAATATCTCTATAATTCTGTTGTTCCATCTATAAAATGAGAGTGATAATACTTTGCTATAGTACCATTTAAAGTATGTAATACCTTCTTGAAGATGGAGGCCTAGATCATACAATGTCCCAATATATTGTCCAATTTTAAAGCTCTAATGTTTAAAGTTCTTTGAGTCTGACTGACCTGGGTTCAAATCTTAGCTCCATTTCATATTAGTTGTATGTCTTGGGCAAGTTAAATTTTTGTAAATTTTAAAAGTAATCTCTATGCCCAAGTGGGGTCTCCAAATCATGACCCCAAGATCAAGAGTTGTGTGCCCTACTAGCTGAGTCAGCCAGGTACCCCTGTAAATTTTATTTTTCATTGAAGTATAGTTGATATATTAGTTTTAGTTATACAACATAGTGATCTGACAATTATGCCCATTATAAAATACTTATGAGAAGTGTAGTTACTATGCAAAATTTTTGCAGTATTATTGACTATATTCCCTATGCTATATTTTTCACCCACATGATTTATTTATTTTATAACTGAATGTTTGTATCTTTTAATTCCTTTCAGCTATTTTGCCTATCCCCTCATTCTCTTCCCTCTGGCAACCACTAGTTGTTTGTGAGTCTGTTTCTCTTTTGTTGTTTGTTTTGTTTTTTAGTTTCCACATATAAGTGAAATCATATGGTATTTGTCTTTCTTGGTCTAACTTATTTTACTTAGCATAATACCCTCTAGGTTTATTCATGTTATAGTGAATGGCAAGATTTCATTCTTTTTATGGCTCAGTAGTATTCCATCGTGTATATATACCATTTGTTCTTAATCCATTGTTCTACTGATGTATACTTACTTAGATTGTGTCCATATCTTGACTGTTATAAATATTGTTGGAATAACCATAGGAGTATATAATCTTTTCAAATTAGTTTTTTTTTTTTCATTTTCTTTGGGTAAATATCCAGAAGTAGAATTACTGGATCATATGGTATTTCTATTTTTAATTTCTTGAGAAACTCCATACTGTTTTCCATGGTGGCTGCACCAATTCACATTCCCACCAATAATTTTATATAATTTTTAAAATCTAAATTATACATCATGACAGTTATTTCCATTTTGTTTTCAAAGCTCAATGCTTTCATGAACCTGGCTTATGAAAGCAGCTACACTTACTAACTATAAAGACCACATGATAAGTAGAACACAAGACAACACACAAGCCCCTGGCTTGTACTTTACAGATAAATTTACAAACATCTGGGTGCATTGACCATTACTCTCAAAATGCTGGTGCCTGAATGGCAATCTGATGACATTTTCGTGATTCCATATTCCATAAAATATTATGTATGGCTTTTAACTGATAATTTTTTCTTTACTGTGAGGTTATAGCCTTTCTTCCCTTTGATGTTTTAAATGCCAGTTTTTTTTTTTTTTTAAAGTATAATGATGGTGGTGGTGTTGAATTCCTTGACCGAGCAAAATTAAAAGGTAGGTAACTAGTTTTACTTCCAAACTTTCTTTTAAAATTATTCCCAGTATAAAGTTAATGAAAAAATGCATTGTTCACTTTATTCAATTGTCATCTCTTCAGTTTCCAGTACCAGTTTCCAATACCCTTTTTTAAAAATGGTAAAAGCCTAAATTTATAATTTGATAAACACTAAATATTTCCTATTAATATAACCTATTTTTGTATTTTACTTAATGAACTTTAAGTGCCTGTCACTCTGAAAATTGTGTATTTATAATCAAGCTTGTCTAACAGTTGGACTTAATAGCATTAATTTGTGCACTCAAGTGAGGAGCCCTGCTTTAAGGCCTGAGCACTAGCAAAACTGCAGGTCTAGTTTTGATCATTTTTTCCAGACATGCAATAAAAAGACTAGCAGATGAGGACCACAAAGGATGTTCAGTTTTACAATGGAACCTTAATGAATGAGCATTCAGAAGTTTATGGTCCTCTAGATACTGTTTTTAGTGGGGATCACCATGGAAGCTGTACCAGTTCCTGATTCTCTTGAGCCAGATGCTCCTCAAGGAAGGGACCAATGAATTTTAAAACTCACTTGAAGCACAGCTGGTTGTGGGGCTTGGTGCAAAGTTCCTGTTTCCACCCCTACCTACAAAATAAGTATAATGATCTGGAATTGACATAGTGTGTTTAATTATAACCAAGTTCAACAGAATATCCTTGTCTTTGTAATAAATTAACCTAGCAATGAATACTAGCAAATAAAAACTATCATTCTGTTAAAAAAAAAAAAAAGTCTCAATGTCTGGGATTCTCTCTGTCTTAAAATACACGATCCCTGAAGTCTATGAACATTGTTTCAGTTAATTACGAAGGGATCACAAAGAGTCTCTCTCACCATGCTGTTAGTAGATAATAGCTGACCCAATCAGGAGTCTATAAGGGAGTTCTTTTTATGGCAGAGGTAGCCACTTAAAAGTCCCTTAAGGAAGTTGGTATACGTGCAAATGTGAAGTCTGGTAGGGGCAAATAAATTCACCTTTGTATTATTTAATTTTAACTCTCAACCTCTATTGAATGAGATTGACCAGATGCTTAGATCATATTGACTATTATTCCAAGATATTAGTTAAGTAAGTGGAAAGATTTGATGTATTAAAGTAGAGAAGTTAAGTTTTATCATAAGCTTTTATGCACTCAATTAAGTTTCTATAGTTTTCACTTCACATTTGTGCTACCAAGACAGGCATCCAAGGGGAACTGTGTTCTAGATAGAGTAAGCTCATTTTAGTTTACATCAGCGAAGGTAGGCATATGTCTTTTCCTTGATAAAATATTTTAGAGTGTTTTATGTTTTTTCTTCCCAAGGATGTTATAGATTACACACACCATTCAGATCCCATGTAAACCTTTGTAACTGTCAGTGGAAAGGATGGGCTTTCCAACTTTAAAAAAAAAAAAAATGTATCATTTGTTTTAGTTCTTTCTCTTTCTATAACCTGAATATTCTTAGTAATCACATACGTTCTACACAGAATATACTACCAGGTACCGTAATTGTAAAAGACATACTTTCTGGTCTTTGATTGAACTTGATTACGAGGTATGAGATACATGAGAATAAAGCACCATTGCAAGCTAGTATTAAAGAAGGACACCAGTGGGACGCCTGGATGGCTCAGTGGTTGAGCATCTGCCTTTGGCTTAGATCGTGATCCTGGGGTCCTGGGATCGAGTCCCACATCGGGCTCCCTGTAGGGAACATAGTTCTCCCTCTGCCTGTGTTGTGTCTCTCCCTCTCTCCCTGTGTCTCTCATGAATAAATAAATAAAATCTTTAAAACAAACAAACAAAAAGGACATCAGCTTTAGTGCCCTGACAGACCTGAGTTTGAATTCAGCTACTTGACAGATGAACAAACTTGCTTGTTCTGTGGAGTATCATGGAGAGCCAACAAATTAGATGAAAGTGGAAGTTGGGAGAAATAGGTCTTGGAATGCTCTCCAGAATAGGTGACTTGCAAGATGAATTTTTAGGAATTAGTCAACTGGAGAAAGACAATTATCATGTGGTTTTGCTCATATGTGGAATATAAGAAATAGTGAAAGGGACTATAAGGGAAAGGAAGAAAAAAAAGGGGAAAGGAGGGAAAATGAATAGGGAAAAATTAGAGAGGAAGACAAACCATGAAAGATTCCTAACTCTGGGAAGCAAACAAAAGGTTGCAGAAGGGAGGTGTTGAGGGGGATAGGGTGACTGGGTGACAAGCATTAAGGAGGGCACTTGATGGGATGAGCACTGGGTATTATACTATATGTTGGCAAATTGAATTTAAGTAAAATATTTTTAAAAAGGAATAAGTAAAAATTTACGGAAGGAGGGGGAGGATGGAAGGACACTCTGGCAAGGATCAGCAGCATGTGCAGAGATATTTAGGCATGAAGCCATAGTGAGTAGAAAGCAGAGGGTCTAGATTACTGACCCCAGCTCAGGATGCTTGAAGGACACACAAATGGAAATATTCAATGGGCCTGGTGGCTTCTAATTACTTGGCTTATGCGAACTTTTAATTAATAAAGTAAGCAATTTGTTTATATTACAAAATAATGAAATCTCCCATTGAGATAGCAGATTCTTCATTCTGAATATCTTGTTTTTTTCTAAAAAACAGGTCTCTAGGGCAGTGAACTCATGATAAAATTTTTAAAAGTCTTCCCAACAATAACATTTTAAGTCTATTTATTTTTACTAGATGCTTATACAATTCTTACTCATATTCCCGGATTTAAAAATATCTGACAGAAAAAAATTCTGACAACAAAGTTAGTAATTTTACTAGGAGATTAAAAGGACCTATGGGTATCAGTTCAGACTTCAGTTCTACTAACTAGGATATAAACATTTGGTAATTCACTACAATTGGCTAAAAGAGAACTAAGAATGTAATTACCTAAGAAAAGACTTTTCATTAGAATTCTAGTAAGTCTGGCTCAACAAGTGGATCATTCTTCATGGAATTCTTGTTGTTTGTTATTCAGAATTTTTTGTTACTTTGATCTGAATGAAATGTTCCAAAATAGAATGTGTCTCTGAGTCCAATAACAGATATTCACATACTTACATAGCAGATTTTTTTATTTGCAGAAGAAAGCTATGTTGCCACATGTCTACTCAAATAAATTACCATTACTGTCTAAACGGACTCATTTGTAAGGAACAATCTACATAGGCAAATGTATAACCTCCATCAGAAAGCATGCATGCCAAAAACATTGAAATGGACATGTTTCTTATTTTCTTGTTGTTTTAATGATGCCATCTCCTGACCTTTATGTGCACCCTGACTCTTGTACAATTACTGAAATGTAGAATCATAGAAAATAAGAGGATGTGGGTGAGAAGGAGAGCGGTACAAAAAAAGGATGATCAGGAAAGGCAGGATACAGTTTTTTAAGATAGGAATTTAGGGGGAAAATGCCCCGACGGGAATTCCAACTTGAAAGACTATCTTCCCCAGCTAGGTGGCATCTAGAACCTATGATTGCCATTCAGAGAAAAGGAAAAAGGAGTATAGGATTTTCTCCTTAGGGCAGAAGGAGTTGTTTCTCTTTAGTAAATGCATGGACTTAAATGTGGAACCTCAGACTTTATGGTCAAAAGCAAAGGAAACCATAAGATAAACAGTAAAAATGATTTATTGATAGGATGTTATTGCAGCTTTTATGTATATTTTGTCAAGCAAAACATGGATATTTCATGCCATGCTTTAAGCACAACTTTTGAAAGAAAAACTGTAGTCATTTGTTCTCATAGGAATGCATATTCAATGGTGGACATATCTTGTAGCATTTTTTTTTCTTATAGCAATGACATTTGGTGTCTTTGGGGGATTGAAACAATTATACAATCCTTCCATTTACATAGAACTCATTTCTACGTAATCCACATGCAAGAAAAATAGTATAAATAATGTCTCCTACCTATTAAGTTGCTTTACACTTATGTTGACACCAGGACTTGGCACTACCTTTGGTTGCATTTCCTAGCATGTCTGCCTATTCTCTCTGAACCTGACATATTCTCTGGAAGCTCTGAATATCTTTATAATTTATAAAGATAATTTTATAATTTTATCTCTGTATTCCAGAGCGTAAAAGGAGTCCACAAAGTTTTGTTTTTGTTTTTTGTTTTGTTTTTTTGTTTTGACTAAATGAATAAGGAATTGAAAAACCTCAGACTAGAAGAGATGAAACATAAGTAATATTACAACTAAAATTTACAGTTTGCAAAGCTCTTTCATTATCTGATTTAATATTCAAAATCATGGTATGAGGTAGATATCTCCTATATCTGTTTTACCAATAAGGGAACAGAAGCTCGGAGACATTAAGTAGGCTGCCCAAGAGCACAGCTAATGAAGTCATTTAGTTGGGATTTAAGCCCAGATCTTCCCTAAATTTCATATGCTTTTTACTCTAACCTGCTGTCTCTAGAGGCCTTATACACAAAGAGTAGAAGCTGAAAAGATTTTATCTCATATATTGAATTTTATTCAGGGTGAAATCAGTATTCTATTTTTTAAAAGTTCAGACTATTAATAACATTTTATGAATGCTCACATTCATTCAGTTTATTAGTTTTTGTAAATATGAAAGAAGAAGAACCAGCAATGCGAGTTTAATATCACAAGAGATTTGGCAGTATTTTATTAACCTGCCCTGCTAGGTTGCCGGCAGTGATGTAAGTACTGCTATTTATCAGCTGGTGCAGATGTACTGAATTACAGCCCAGAGATGTGTAACTTTCGCTTATAGAGAAGAAGGCTGGGGAGTACAAAGCATTCTATTGTAATCCTAGGAAAATATTTTTAAATATGTATTTCCCCTTGGCAATTCCATAATGATTTCCTTTCATGTAATCTCATCGTTAATGGATTTATACCTCGAAGAACCACCAGTGTCCAGGAGGTTGTCAGCAACATGCTGTCCCAAGAACTAAGTGAGTGACAGCTGCCTGCTGCCACCTAGACTTGCAGTTGAAAAGAGCACTCATTTTTTTGCTCAGGATGGTGGTGCAGGCAGGATGGGCAAGTGTCGCGGTCTCTGTACTGCCAGGAAGCTCCGCAGCCACCAATGAGATCAGAAGTGGCATGATAAACAGTACAAGAAAGCCCATTTGGGCACAGCCCCGAAGGCCAACCTTTTTGGGGAGGCTTCCCATGCAAAAGGAATTGTGCTGGCGAAAAGTAGGGGTTGAAGCCAAGCAGCCAAATTCTGCCATCAGGAAGTGTGTCAGGGCCCAGCTGATCAAGAATGGCAAAAAAATCACCCAAGGATGATTGTTTGAATTCTACTGAGGAAAATGATGAAGTTCTGGTTGCTGGGTTTGGTCGCAAAGGTCATGCTGTCGGTGACACTGCTGGAGTTTAAGATTGTCAAAGTAGCCACTGTCTCTCTTTTTGTCTTTTGTCTTTTTGTCTTTTTGTCTGTTATGAAGACAAGAAGGAAAGACCAAGATTGTAAGTTTTGATGGTGGAAACATAACAATAAATATTCATATACCAAAAAATATATATAGAAGAAGAAGAAAGAAAAGGGCAGAGATGGATCCACTTAGTGTGTTCTTATATTCCTAACTGTCCAAAGTCCATCAAGTGAGAGGCCTTTACACGTCTCTATTATTTCTCCATATCCAACCCCGTCATTATGCCAGGGGAGCATAATGTCAGTGGACCTTACACAAAGGTTCTAGAAAACTGATCCAAGGTAGACCATTTATAATACTTGCCATTTACTAGAAATGGGATGCTATCTGGAGGAAAAACATTAGGAATAGGCTAGTTAGGGCTGAAGATCTGCATTGTCCCCATCCTTAATCTATCTCTTAGAATACCTTTTATTCTGAAGAAACACTTCCTGTCCCATTCATTCCCAGTTTTGAATATTGATGTCTGCTTATGACTGGCTGCCTTTTCTGCTATTATGTGCATACTCTAAAAAATAACAAATTACAAAGAAATTGTGACAAATATCCTGAGTAGGAATAGGAAATCCTAAACATGGAAAAAAAAAAAAAAGGAAATCCTAAACATGGGTTGGTTGTTTTAGGTTACTCTAGAAAGCTACCGGTCAGTATTTTTTAGGAGGTTTTGTTATTCAGTGTATTTGATTGGAATAATGGTTGAACATGACTATTCTCTCCTGATCTTCTCTCCTTTTTGCCCACCATTTGCCTCACTGGCTCAGCCTGTGCTTTGTAAACATAGACATCATGCGAGCTTCTCTCTTCTACCTTCCTTTTATTTGGTCAGGCGTCTCCTTGCAGAGAGCTGACCCATAGCTCTTGCTCTCTCTCTGGCCTCTATTGTGAAGACTCCAACTTACTTCATCCAGCTCTGTGGCTTCCTCCAGGGACTGATCCATCCCCTGGATGCACAACTCTATAATGTCACTTCACACTCTTTAAGAGCTCAGAGAGGGAAGAATGAGTATTGGCATCACGGAAGGTGTCATGAAGGGGGCAGGGCTTGTACTCATTATAATGGTGGACAGACTCTTCTGTATCAAAACCACCCAGATAGAGCTTGTATGATAAGAAAACTTACTGAATTATTGGAATTCAACACTATGCCTAATACACATCCAGTGGTTGTGTAAGTTCAAATTTCTCAGCTAAGATCAAGTTTCAGTCTGCAGAAAGCTGTGTTTGTTAGAGACTCACAGAATTAAGTTCTTGGTGAAAGAGCTCACAAGAGACAACATGACTACCATGAGATCCTTGGTGGTTTTACAGACCCCAGAGCTCTGGAGGGGTCCCCAGCACACGTACTGTGGGCAACCATCAGGCAGGTACCATATGGGAGGAAATGGGCAGTCCTACAAGGCAAACATGTTTTGCCAAGCCATTTGATTGGAAATTAGAAACAATAAATAAATAAACAGATCACAGGGTCCAGATTTGATGCTTTCAAGAAATGCAAGTATGCGTATTGATGGACACTTTTCTAATATTTAAAATATCAGGCACATCAACTTTATTTATTTATGATTTTATTTATTTATGAGAGACACGGGGGGGGGGGGGGCGGTGGACAGAGACACAGGCAGAGGGAAAAGCAGGCTCCATGTAGGGAGCCCGACGTGGGACTCAATTCTGGGTCTCCAGGATCAGGCCCTGGACTGAAGGTGGCGCTATACCGCTGAGCCGCCCAGGCTGCCCGCACATCAACTTTAATACAGTCCCCTGCTCTGTTTTCTCTGTGCACTGTTTGTTACTTATGTCTTCAGGAACATTCTGGTAGGAATAATCAAAGGAAGAAATAAAAAACAGCTAATTGGGAAATGGGCTAATTCTAAAGCCACAGTGACGATCATTGTGGGAGGAGATGGCAATGATTTAATTGTTCTTCCTCTGGAGACAATCAGTAGAGTGGGTTTTGCCAAGTGTCCCGAAGCAAATACTACTATAAAGCTCCATGTGGAGTAGGACTATTGTCCCTCCAAATATAGTCCCTTTGTGTTGAAGGCCAAGAAATCCAATGACGGAATGAAACAATGGAAATCTGCCCAGAAATTTTTGTAAAGAGCGATCCCTTTGGTAAAACTGACAAATAAAGAAGCACCACAATTGCTCTTTTACCAGTAATTCTTTAAAATGTTTAATTGTAAATTAAAAATATGTGGTAGTTTGTGACCAAGGAGGTTCACATTTTTATGTGTGCTCCCCAAAGGGTATGGTATCAGAACAGACAGATTAACATAAAATCTGAATTCTAATGCATATCTTAGGCTTTAGTAGATACAGGGTCTAGCTCCAAGATGCAGATGGGGAGAATATATGCCAACCTTTCAACTGGATCCAGAAGCTCTCTCCAAATTATTCATCCACTACATGGGTGACAAGGCCTGCTGGCACATTTCAGTAAAGTTCTGTGCTTTAATATATCATAATACTTACTAAAGAGTATTATCATTGTTGTTACTTGTTTGTCTCCCCCATGTAATACTTAGCATAGTACATGTTTACTCTGTATAAATTATTCTGCTAATCACCGTGGGGGACACAGAGATGAGACTCCAGCTAACCCTAATTTTATTCCCAGGCTCATGTGGAACACTCATCTTTAACTCACTGTGAATCATCACTTGTCAATTCTTTGAAGGTTTAGTGACTAGGATACAATGGGTACTCATTAAATGTCTGGTGAAAGAGTAGATAAATGAACCTATCTGGTACTCACAGTCAATCCGCCACCAAAAAAGCTTGGGGCTAATAGCTATCAGTGCCCTAATGAAATCGTTTAATCTTTCATGGGCTCTTTTTCTCAGCCAATTATAGTCAGCATCCTTAATATTTAACTGCAGTGTAAGATCCTTGATCTATCAGCTATATTGATCTTATTCACCATTGTATTCTCAGTCTCCAACACATAGTAGATGATCAGTAAATATTTGCTGAATCAAGTTTTTAATGTTTCCTTTTTAGTCTTTGTAGAGGAGATACCAAAAGTAGACAAATGGCTATGATAGAAAACACAGAGTAAAGGAGAAATAAAATATTCAAGGACTCACTCGTGGTCAAGATCATGTTTTGTTGTAGAGCTACAATACTTTTTATAAATAAAATTTATAAATTTTAATGATATTTTGGGTAGATCTTAAAGAGACAGGTAGAATTTCAATTGATGTCCAGGAAAACATTAAGTTTTACTTAAAAAAAAAAACCCATTCTTCAAATGCACAGAATTCCTTGATTCAGAGATGTGGAGTTTTATTTTTTTTAATATTTTATTTATTTACTCATGAGAGACACAGAGAGAGAAAGGCAGAGACATAGGCAGAGGGAGAAGGAGGCTCCATGCAGGGAGCCCGATAATGGGACTCAATCCCGTGTCTCCAGGATCACACCCTGGGCTAAAAGCGGCACTAAACCGCTGAGCCACCCAGGCTGCCCTGGAGTTTTAAAAATATACAGAATTCTGGGGATCCCTGGGTGGCTCAGCGGTTTGGCGCCTGCCTTCGGCCCAGGGTGTGGTCCTGGAGTTCTGGGATCGAGTCCTGCGTCGGGCTCCCTGCATGGAGCCTGCTTCTCCCTCTGCCTGTGTCTCTGCTTCTCTCTCTCTATATCTCTCATGAATAAATAAATAAAATCTTTTAAAAAAAGATTTTATTTATAAAATATATATATATACAGAATTCTTATCTTTATATCTGCAAGGAAAAGCAAGTACTTTTAATCTGAATTTTTTAATCTCATGAAATCTTGGTAAATTGTTTAAAAAATTTTTAAAGGGCGGGGTTTCAGAATTTAATTCTGTGAAATTAATGTAAAGCATTAAAACACATTCCTATAAGAGTTTAAAATATTTTGGTACCAATAATAGGCTTTAGCTCTTTTCTTAAAACTAAAGTCTGTCTTAATAAGATCTTTAAGAAAAATAATTTTACTTTCAGTGATAAGTAATATTAAAAATACTACAAAAGTGACATTCAAAGCAGTGCCTAAAACATTCCCCTAATCACGTAAGAATCCACGGCCCAGAGGAAAGATCAAAAACATCAAAATAAAGGCTCGGTCCTGCATTGTGTCTGCAGGTAGCAGATTTCACAATCTGGGAAAGCCCAACACAGCCATCTTCCTGGTTGACAAAAAGAGGGGGTCATTATAGAACAGCACCTCTCCAAACTGTAATATGTCACTAATCACCTGCAAATCTATTTAAAATGCAGATTCTGACTAAGTAGGTGGGAGGATTAGTGGGGAGATACTGCATTTCCAATAAGCTCCCAGGTGTTGCCCATGTTGTTGGCTGTTGACCTCACTATGAGTAACAAAGCATTGGAAATCTCTTGAGGCTTTCTGCTGCCTGAGGATCCTAGGTAAGGTTTCCAGGTTTCTAGTATGAAAACTCTGTTATCAGACATAAGCTGGAATGCACTTCAACTACACACACTTCTGGAAGTCTTTCTCAATGAATGTGAATAGCGCTTAGCATTACTTTCCCAGTATGACTTAAAGAAATAATCTTCTCTAGATGTCACTGGCATGCAGTACCTTTATTCCTTAATTTCCCTCTGAAAAGCCTCAGAACATAATAGTACTTAAATACCAGTAGGTACTATAATGTACCTTGTGTGAATTTAGGATCCTTTAGGAATTTGGCCAGTGGTTGTATCACTGTCATTCAAAAATTCAAATAATAACTTCTTGAGCCCTACCATGTACCAAAGATTGTATAATGCAAGGTGTATATCATTATCTTTTATTTTTTAAATGAGGACATTGAGGCTAAGGGTGAGGTCTAGGGCTATCCATCCAGTAAGAGGAGTCAAGATTTGAACCAAAGTCTCGCTGGCTCCCAAGCTGTACTCTTCCTACTATACCCACTGCCTCTTTGAGGGAGGCATAAGACAGAATCAAGGTAGGGATCTGAAGACGTATATCGTGTATTGTGGACTTCAAGAAGTTTCTAAGAAGAGCACTAAGAGATGACACAAAGCAAAGCAGAATGAAGTGCCCAATGACTGTAACAGAAAGAAGTTTCAGAGGAATACAGAAGAAGGAGGAGGCCATGTATGCAGGAATGGCCTGGAAAGGCTTCCCATAGAAATAGGCCACTGCGCCAGGACCCTGGGATCATGACCTGAGTTGAAGGCAGATGCTTAATCGATGGAGCCACCCAAACACCCTGCTTTGCTCTCGTATCAATCTTTCTTTCTTTAATTCTATATGACCATGCTCTCTGCCTGTAGGCACAAGTATAAAACAAGGGCTATAGTTCTGAGAACAGTTTAAAACTGAGTGAGCCCCGGTTTTCCAAGAAAAAGAAACTCAAGGTAGAAATTCTAAGAGAAGAATGTGACTGAGAGTAACATTTGATATGTATCAGCAGCTTCGAGTTTTCTTAGGTTAAATCCTGCTCAATAAGCCAAGATGTCACATAGTAAAGTAAAAGGCATACTGCACATCTTTGATTAGAACAGAGTCCAATCTGGAAGAGGAGATTGAGAAGAGAAGATATTGTGTGGGAGAGGGGGTTAAAATAGCAGTCAGGTCACTGAGTACCCATGCTTCAACCCCACTGAGTGGTCAGTTGCCCTTGTGTGAAGTGCTTTGCTTTCTCAGATGCAGACTGAAAATACCATCCATCCTGTTTGCCTTTCATCCAGCATTCCATTCTACCCAACTAGTTTTTATTCCTATGTGCCAGGTACTGGGCTAAGTTCTGTGATACAATAATGAGCAACAGGACACAGGGTCCCTGCCTTCATGGGATGTACAAGCTAGGGAAATATTAATCTAATACTCACCCCCTTCCCCCACATCACAATGCAGCTGTAACAGGCTACAAGGGAAATATTACAGAGTGTGTCAAGAGACTGAAAGGAGTCAGGGAAGGGCATCCTGGAGGGAATGGCCATTGAATAGTGGTTGATTATACCAATCTAGGAGTACTTGGTGTTATAGCCCAGGAAGAGGAAATGGAATGTTTACTGCCTTGAGGAAGAAGACACAGAGCAAGAGAAGGGATGTGATTTTTGAGACTGCAAGAGGAAGTAGGGGTAAGACTAAACAGAGCCTTCTATGCCCTTTTAAAGGATTGTTTTAAAGGGTTGTGTTCATTATCAAGTGCAATGATGGGCTTAAACTTATAATTCTAAAATCTTTAAAAATTATAAAATGCTGAACAAATGAAGGGCAATTTCATTATCATCAGAAGTATTGTCTTTCTGGAGTTACACTTAAGAGAATTGCACTAAATATCATTATATTTGAATGATATATAAGAATATAGCTTAGCACAAGTATCTATTCTACTCAAGGAATCAATGAACAAAGTTGAGCTGTTCACTTGGTCATAAAATTGTTCTCCAAAGAAAAGTCTAGGCATCCACCTTTTTATGGAACCATAAACTTTTAGTTTGGAAAGGATTTTCCTCTCTAACCTATAACATTTCTGATATATTTGATGGCACTGAAATTGAAAGCCTCTGGAGATGAGGACCTCTGAGCTATTGAAGACAATCTATATTCTATGTTTGTGCTTTGAACTTGATTCAGTTACCTCTCCTGTTTTGAATGGGAACCAACAAGATAAGAATGGGGGAGGGAGACACTAGCCTTACAGTGTGCCAGTCACATACATAATCTAATTCAACCCTCACGAGAGCTTTCTGAGGCCTAACCTCTGTTTTATAGATGAGAAAACAGAGGTGTGGAAAAATGAATGAACTTTTATTTGCCCAACCTCATATAGTTAATAAGTAGCAGAGCCTGATGTTGAATATGCATTGACTTGACCTCAAAGCCACAGTTCTAGGTGATCTAGAATATACTTTAGAGTCATTTTAAAAATACTTTGATAGTTACAGCCTGTCTTTTGAAAATCTGATAAGATCTTATCACCTCTGCTTTAAAGAAGTGAATATATGCACAAATTTTTGTAAACAATTCCAGAATTTATATGGCTCATAGATCATCAAGTTAGTACACCCATGCTATTATGGTCATTGGCTAAACAGAGCTTCACTGGGACAGAGGTCATTGTTTGTTGAATTCATTGCTGCATTCCCAGCACTGTGAACATTGCCTGGCACAGAGTAGGAGTTCAAAAACTAGTTGCTAAATAAAAGTGATTCCAAATGCCTGGACCCATTCACCTAATTACTTAGAGCAGGGTGATAAAAAATATAGTATGGAGGTATGGCCTATATGCAAAATTGAGGAGAACCATAGAATGACTTCCCAGCCCTGACCCCAGGGGACCCAAGGGATCCTAAAAGGGAGTGTCCACATCCAGATCTGAGTCATTATGGGCCAAGTTTGTTTTATTTTGCTTTTGAACTTTAAAATCACTTTCTCTCCACCCCCCACACTCTCAGTAAAAGAGTGTCTTTGAAAGTTTCTTTTTAAATTAGAATTTGAAATACCCTAGAAAAAACAGCACTTCTGAGTCAATTTTCAGGAAGTATTTGGATAAAAAGTTGTCCAAATGCTTCCTGATTTTCACTGCTATATTATTTAAATGCATTTTGCTCATTGTTGGGAGGCTAGAATTTTAGGATGCTTATATGTATTTCTAAAACTGAAGTAAATATCAACTCTTAGAAAATAGCTGTAGGGACATAGCATGTTATCTATCCTAGGTTTTAAAACCAAGAATAGCTGAGGAGATCCTTTAATATATCTAAAGATTGGGTCTGTGTGGTTGACAGTTCTTAGTGCTCCCAGTAAATCTCCCCTGCAAAGGCAATGTTCAAACATTGGATGGGAAGGGAATGATCATCATATATACTTGGACTATATATATATATATATATATATATATATATATATATATATATATAAAATCTATGTGTATGTATATATGCATGAATGCATGAAAAGGAAAGGGACACTTTAAGCAACTCAATACCTTGCAAAGTAAAGTAAGTGGTAGATCTGGGACATTACTTGGTGTTTTGCAACAGGATAGTAATAGGATGGAAGTGCTATCCTGAGAAGCTAAGGGTTCTGTGGTGTTCAGGTGGTGCTCAGGCAGGCAAGAGAAGACACAGAGACACAAGCAGGACTGTCAGAGTCTCCCAGGCAAGAAGGGGTCCCTACATGGTAGAGACAGTAATGAAACAGTAATGCAAGAAGGAATGGATGTGAGAGGTATTTTGAAAAAGGAATCCATAGACCTCTATCTTTCTTTCTCTCCTTTTCTCTTTCTTATTGCGAACACTAATAGTGCCTAATACTGTGTTAGGTACTAAAGAAGCTATGTTGGACAATATCTATCATTTTTTGTGCAGATTTTTCTCCTCTCTGTCTTTCATCTGCAAGACAGAAAGGCAGTTGGAAATAAGCTGAGGTTGAGGTCCTTCTCCATACTTCCCGACATGAATCACTGGTTAGGCCTGAGCTCCTCATTATATGAGAAATATAATTAGTCATATGATAGAATATTTGGAGAATGGAAATTTAAAATATTTCACCCATAATTCCACCATCCTAAATATGGACATAATTATATTTTTGGTGTGTTTTCTTCTAATCTTTTTTACTATGCATCAAATTATTTATTTACTTTCTTACTTACAAAATGTAATTGCATTTTACAATTACAACAATTACCTTTTGTGCCCTACATTTTCCAATTGTAACAATACACCAGTTGCAACAATAAATACACTGGTTGATCAGCGAGATACTATGGGACTGGATTTTCTAAGGTAATCCACATTGAGAAAGAAACCAAGGCCAAGGCAAGGCTAGTCTTCAAGACCCCCAAAGTCAGAGAATGAGAGAGGGTATTTTAGATTCATCAAAGACCAAGAGTAGCTTTTGGTGTGTTCTATTCTTATATGCAGCAAACACATTTTTGGTATTTTGTATTTTCCTGTGATTGATTAGTGTTGAGTCATCTTGGTGGAGCAGCAAAAAGAGAAGGTAATCACGCCCAGTTATCTGTGGTGTATTTGGTCTGTTTAAACAGGTCTGTGTCCTAAGAGACAGTGTGATTATGATGATACTCTCAGAGGCTGGCCAGAGGCCACTGCGTGCTTCAATAAACATCAAGTTCTAAAGAAATAATAACATGAGAAATCTTAGGACAAAAAAAAAAAAAAAAAAAAAGAAATCTTAGGACAGTCTCTGTATATTTATATACACACACATTCTAGAACAGAAAGGAACTCCCCCAGAAAGTCTCTATGAAACAGGTATAATAGCCAAGCAATACTTTTTTCTTCCTTCAATTCAAAGGAGCACCAGGATAAAGAATCTTTAAGGGAAGCTACAATGGGTATAGATTTGGAAACCTGCTTGATCTTTAGAAGTAGCATTGTACTGATTTTGAAAGCAAATTAGACAAAAGAGAGTTTGTTGCACAGTGTCGGAGTACCATTTGATGAGTAGATTCAGAACTATTGACATGTATTGTCACTGTGAATCCTTCTGGCAGACTCCTCTTCCTTCTGCCCAAGCCTGTAACTCTTGAGTTCAGTTTACCCTCTTAGTTCTTTACCATTATTTACTGTAATCCTTCTAAAAGGACGATGACCTCCAGGAAATAGCTTTAGCTGAAAAATATTCCCCCTCTTTAGAGTTTTGGTGGAAAAAGGGGAGAATGAATCATGAGGAACATCTGAGGGAGGAGTGTGTCCTCCCAAGTTGACTTTTAGAATCTGAGAGGTCTCTATAACATGGTGATTTGAAATACTAAGTCTTCTTGTTAATTAAAGAAGGGAGCATGACAGGAAAATATTGATGTAGTTTTTTCTTTTTTTAAAGATTTTATTATTTATTCATGAGACACACACACACACACACAGAGGTAGAGACACAGGCAGAGGGAGAAGCAGGCTCCATGCAGGGACTCGACACCAGGTCTCCAGGATCACACCCTGGGCCAAAGGCTGTGCTAAGCCACTGAGCCACCCAGGCTGCCCTGTAGTTTTTTCTATTTCATGAACACTTTTTTTTCTTGATATTTTCTTCACCTTCTTCTCACCCAGATATGTATCCCTCTAGGTCCAGCAGTATTTTTCCTGCTGTGTAGAATGAATTTGCTCCTGTTCTGATCCAGCTGCTCTCTCCCACAGACACCTCTGCACATCTCTGTTGTAGCACCTGTAATGCAGTCCAGTTGTAACAGTCCTCAGCTTTAGCCATGATGAATCATAGTGCGGAGAGGTGGGACAGTGTCATATTCATCTTTGTACCACTGGTGCCTAGCACTGTGCCTGGCATGAAGTATGCACTAGAAATATTTGACTAGGAAAGGGTGAAAGATACTATAACATGAGTTAATTAGTGGCCTTGTCTCTATTTATGAGATGCAAGATGCTCACAAAAAAACTTATTTTCATTACACCAGATTCACCTTTGGTTACATCATTCCTCCTGACCCGAAAGAGGAATCTCCCCTTGTTGCTCAGCCACAACCCTGAAATTTATCTTTCCCATTGCCTTAAATTCCCATTGATACTGATATCTAGGGCTCTAGAAGGCTATCTTGCTACCTTCTCAACCTTAGGGCTTCTCTCTTTATAGGACGTGTTTTAATGCTGTTGCTCATCTTTATACCACTTGTCATTCTTTAAAGTATAGATTGCTGGTCTTCTTAGGAATAAGGAGGGAAAGCATTCTATCATATTCTTAGTGTACTGAGCTGAATTTGGTTTAAATATATAAGAACTGAAATAGCATTATTAATCCCACACCCTTCTCTGTCCACAGTTTGTGGGCCATGGTTATTTACAAATTTTACTTCATGCCCAATTGCTGCATGACGCCAGATGCAAAGCAATTATGTAAAAAATAGAGTTGATTCCGGAGCAACAGGTCAGCATACAATCTAAATAGTGGTGTACCTTTCATTGGGCCATCTCAAATATTTACAAAACAGATAATATGGAGAATCAATAAAGGGTTTGCCAAAGGACTTATCATAGGATTTCTCTAATGAGTAAGCTTTCTTTTTATATTCAAATTATAATTTGAGTCAACATCGAAAAAATATATTCACCTGTTTAAGATGAGGAAAGAGTTTATATAATCTAACCTGATGAAAATGAGGATAAATTTCTAAGTGCAGACAAATTCCCCCCAAGAGATTCAAAGATCTCCTCTAGTAATTGAAACAACCCTTAAAAAAAGAAAGAAAAGCAACACCAAAAATGAGCAATTACCTTTATTTTCAAGTAGGGCAAAAATACACAGGTTCTAGAAAATATCATATAGTAAATTAATTAAAATACCCAGTAAAATTATTGCAAAAATTATTAAAAGATATTTATGAGTGTGAAGAAAAAGAGGTAGTTGATAACCTAATTACAGGATAGGCCCATGAAGAACAACTAGCCCCTTTGTTGTTTACCTTTTAATTTAAGACACAGCAGGCATGCTTATAAAGTTTGAAGCTGATTCGGAGCTAAGGAAGATAGCTTTTTTTGTTGTTTTGTTTTTTTGTTTTTAAATGTCTTTTAGCCTCTCTCTGTGGAACAAAGATTGCTCATCCCTCCAGGCTCCCTAATTTTCATAGAAACCTTAAATTGTTCTTGTTTTGTTGGTCAAAGCATATACTTTTGCCACTAACCAAAAAAGTGAAATATGTACATTTAAGATTTTTTCTGGAGAATAAAACGTTAAATTATCTATGGTCTAGTTCTTGTCCAATCCAAATGTTGTGGTAACAACAGCAACATTTATGGTGATTGCCTAAAAAATATGCATCCATTCCTCTAGACATTGTAGACATTCTAGATCTTTGGAGAAATTCAGATGATCATTTGTTCAAATATTTATTTAATCCTTTATTAACCCAGCTGCTCTTGATTTCGTACTGTTTCTCAGACATTGAGTATGGAATGTAAATGAAATAGACACAGTCCAGACATGACAATCTACTGGGGGAAAGGCAATGCGTTTTTCAGTGAACAAATAAATAGGTGATTATAAATTTAGAAAGGTGCTATAGAGACAACAAATGGAATGTTGCTTCTTCTCAGGTATAAAGTGAACAGGGATGGCCTGTCTGAGGATATACCAATTAAATAGATACTTGAAAGCTGAAAAGAAACCAGCAAAGGGAAGGAGTGCATGAAGAGCATCTAATCTAGGGAGTAGCATGTGCAGAAAGAAGACTCAGGTAGCAAAGTGGGGGAGGCTAGGTGATGAGGTGGGAGTGGTAAGCAGGGCCAAGTTAGGAGTTTGGATTTTGTCCTAGGTGCAAGGTGCAACGGAAAACTTTTGAAGTATTTTAAGCAGAGAAGTAATATTTAATTCATAGTTTAGATGATCTCAGTGAATAGCATACTTAAATTATGTGTTTTGGAGGCCCTCAAAGAAATTGCTTTTCCTAAATAGTCCTTTCTTTTTGAAGTGTTACTGGAATTGAAGGGTGCAGATCAGAAACCATGAACTCAGGCTTGTTACCATATCCAGTATCACTCAATATGCTGATTTTTTATGAGGACCTCAGAAAAGTTTTCTTGGGGGTCTTACTATCGGTTGACCTGTGTTTATCTTGAATAACTGTTTTGTTTTTATCTTGTGGGTATATTACATTTTATAACTGATCTTTTTTCCCTTTTGCTTTATCACATAAGAATCCTTTTTTAAGATTTATTTTTTTATTTGAGAACATAAGCAGGGAGAGGGGTACAGAGCCCAAAGCATGACTTCATCTCATGACCCTGAGATCATGACTTGATCTGAAACCGAGAGTCAGACACTTAAATCGACTGTGCCATGAAGGCACCCCTCACAAATGGGAATCTTAAGTCATGTTTTCAGCCATCTCCCACAAATGTATAGGGTTGTATTGATTATATTTCTGTAAACTGATTTTAGCCTTGACTATATTATTTTCCTGCAATCTTTTACCTTTTTCCAAACTCACTTACCTGTTCATTTTATACTTTAAAAACATAGGTATTTTAGGTATTTTTCTCAGTTACCTCAAAGAACAAAGCAGAATTAAATAAAAAAAAAAAATCAGGGATTGAAAATATCTCAATAATTCCAATAAGTTGAAAGACCTTTTTTTTTTCTTTTTTTTTTTTTTTAGTTTGAACGGTCATTTATCAGTTACAGAATAGAGAACATTCATTTAACAGCAGGTTTTATGAAGACACATAAATATCACATGGCTTAAGCATTTAGGTTGACTGTAAAACAGAATGAAGAAATAGAGATAGTTTGCTACATAAGGCTTAACATTGGTGTAATGGTGAGTTTCTTTTCTAGCTTCCCTGGCAGACTCTTCCTTGAGGTCAAGGACCATATCATATTCACCTTTGTATCTTCCATACTTACTACAGTGCTGTATAAGCATTCAGCTCATGCTGAATTAATGATTGAGTAAATATAGATTAAAAAAATCAAACTTCCTCTATGTGAGACTAGATCAGCAAAAATATAATGTCCCGAATGCAGGAGGTATGCACATTTTGTACCATATACTACCATATACTACTGTACTTGGCCATGTCTAGGGCTCTAAGTTTAGGGTAGGAGCCATATTCTTAAAAAGATACTAAAAGACTGGACCAGATCCAAAAGATAGCAATTGGCTGTCTGAAGTTGTGAATGGTTTGATGTAAAGGAATGTTCAGCATACCAAAAAAAAAAAAAAAAAAAAAAAAAGGGTTCTTATAAGAAACAGTTTCGCTCTCTACAAACATCTAAAGGACAAGCATATGGAGGAAGGGATAGATTTGTTCTATTTAATTCCAAATGACAGAATTAGAGTCAGTGGATGGGTATTATAAGGAAAAACTTTCTTAAATAGTTTGTGGTCTTTGTGAGATACAACAATTAATATATGTGGGTAGAGTGTTACTTAATTGATTTGTATAGCAGCTGACTGGTTGAGTTAGAAGATGTTTAATATCCTTTCCGAGATGTAAAAACTTTATGCCAATAGGAGTTACAATGAATAAGTGGATTCCATATTAGCATGTTAACAAGCTAATCTGATTAATTGGCCACATAATGACTATTTACAGGTATTAACATGACTGTTAATACTAAATATTTTTGCATTCATCATGAAAATATTTCTAAAGGCAATAGGTTTTGACATGGTGAAAGAAGAAGAAATCACACAGTTCTAGATCTTTGAAACAACTTAGCAAAATGAAAGAGTTTTGGTTTGGCTGGAATGGTGGGTGTAGGCAATGAGCCCAGGACAAGTCAGACCAGATTGCTTACCATATGAACTGGGGTTGACGGTTGGGTCCCCAGGGGATGGTATGAGGGCAGTGCATGTACTCTTGGAGGCCCATAGAGGTGAAGTTAATCAAAGACAGTAGGGAGGATTGAGAGACAAAATAAAGCAAATCTGTTACCACCCACAAGTCCGGCAGCAGCAGGAGCTGGATTCTAAATGATCTAGAGCTGGCAAAGCTGAATCAAAAGAGAATCCACTCTGAAACTTTTCATGGAGGCTCCTGGTCATGTCAGTATTGCTGGCTTGCCTGCATTGGTCATTGGACATGTAATGAATGCATATTGGGAATGCTTATTGGCACAAAGTTGGGCACATACTCCACAAATCAATTGGTGGAAATCCGTAAAGTGAGCTTCAGAACCTACAGGAAGGCTTTGCCATTAGCACAGAACTTTTGGATTCATGTAATTTCAAAAGCAGCTCTCCAAATCAGTACTGCTTTTTTCCTCCTACCATTTATATCTCAAACATTTTCCTGCTTGGCAGAGCTACCTTGGCTCCCTCTGAACAGGCTGACGAAGAGGCTGGAATGTCTGTAAAGGAGTAGAAGGAACGGTAGATAGATGAAAGCACCAGGAGCCATTCCTGGCTTCTGTAAAAGTGCACCTAGCTTTCTGCTACATATACACAAGATTCCACTGAGCGCTACTCTGGGATCATCTATCAAAAGACTTGATAGCAAATGTTTTGTTTAGAGGTCAGGTTTCAGAGTTTTGACTGTATTTGGAATGTTTGCATTGGGAAGAAATTCCTGGGAAAAGGTAAGACAATATGCAGAATTAGCCTTAAGGGTAAACAGAAAGCAGAGGACAAATAGCTTAACCTGCTAAAGGAGTTGGTAAACAAAAAGATAGTTTAGCTGCTTCTGCACTTTAAGCTTGGGGTGGGAATGGGTGGGTCTCCAGTTCTGAGCCCTGGGTTAATCCTAAGAGGGTCCATGGTTCTCACTGGCCAATTAAAGGTTCTGGGTTGTTCTAGCTTGCTCTCTAGACCCTGTATCTCAACCACTACAAGAATTTAGCCATCCCATACCTATGCAGTTGACCTTTGAACAACAATAGGGTTAGGGGCACTTATCCTATGCAGTCTGCCTATGACTTGACTCCCCAAAAACTTTACTAATAACCTACTTGACCAAAAGCTTTACCAGTAATATAAAGTCAACACATATTTTGTATGTTGTATGTATTATATACTGTATTCTTACAATAACATGTAACTTTTTTTGTGATTTTTTTCAGTATTTCTAAGCTGTGTGGTTTGTCTGCAAGTTTTTAAAATTGTTGCCAGTCTCCAAAAATTTTTCCAATATATTTAATTGAAAAATATCTGCGTGGAAGTAGACTCACATGAGTAAATCTGTGGTATATAAGGGCCAACTGTATTTTCATTTAAGTATTCCAGTATCACATGCAATTAAACAAAATTAAGATGATTTTCAATATATCCTTCTAAAATGTTTTCATCTCTCCAGTTTCCCCAGCATGCTCTCAGTGCCTCAGTCTGCCCTTCTCTGTTTCTCTTGTGTGATAGTGGAAAGAGTTTAAATATCATCCTCTTGAAGATAAACAGTGGCTTTCCACTTGGTTGTTTTATGACTTAGAACATCTCTTCACCTCTGGGAGTTATAGTTTCCTGTTCTGTAATATAGGATACCACAGAGGTTTGCTGTGGACATTAATTAAAGACATGCCTGAAAAAAAACAAAAAAAAAAAGACATGCCTGGCATGTAGAGGGTGCTCATCACTAGTGGTCCCTCTCACCTACCCTTTCCCTCCTTTTCTTTTTTTTTTTTTTTAAGATTTATTTATTTATTTATTTATTTATTTATTTATTTATTTATTTATTTTAAGAGAGAGAGAGAGTCAGAGATTGAGGAGGCAGAGGGAGAAAGAGTCCCAAGCAGGGATTCTCTCCATGCTGAGCATGGAGCTCAAGGTGGGGCTTGATCCAGGACCCAGAGATCATGACCTGAACTGAAATTGAGTCGAATGCGTGCCCCTCCACCTTCCCTGTTAATTGCTCTCTTTGGGTCCCAAATATTCATCTGTTTATCCCATCCCTGAAATAAACTGAATGAGGATTGCTCTTGACCAAAGTAGGAAAGAGGAAAAGAGGTGAAAACTAAAAATTAGTGCCATCCTTTTTCCTCATTTTTAAAGAAATTGGAAAGGAAGGAATCCTGCATCAGTCTTGAAAGATACAGTTGGGTTTTCAGCACTTTCTCTCTCTCCCTGATTTCTTTGGCCCTCACTTACTCACCAGAGAAAATGAAGAGTTCTCTCAATGAGATGCCTGGAGGACCTTTTCAGCCCAAGGAAAATTATCAGCAGGTTCTTGCTTCTATGTTTACAACAAACAGAACTGCCCACCCAGTGCTTATTATTTGGTCGCTAGGACCAAATAATGAAAAAAACATTCATTAAAAGGTGTGGGTTTCTTTTTTTTTTTTTTTTAAGGTGTGGGTTTCATAGCAATACATTAGCATAACACAAGGCACTAATGGCGCTAATAAGAAAGCAGTGTTACTTAATCTGCTTTAAATATGGTATTTTGGGCATTTGAAATGGCGAAAACATGGTGAGCAGTTGCATAGATTTATAGCTACTACTTGAACCATAAAATAAAACTTAGAAATGCTGCTACATAATCCTTCATAGATCCCTTTCCTAACTTTATTAAAACTTAGACTGATTTTTAGAAAAATTAGGCTTTATTCTAAATTGTCTTGCTTTTAATCAGGGAATAGAAATTTCTTTTTTTTTTTTTCATTGCCCATCTCTTATGAAATACTGTGTTTTATGTTGTTGCATCTCTTTACATATATCAGAGCATACATATTTATGATCTTGATGTTTTCAGCTCAGGACTTTGAATGCAAAAGGGAGACATTGTGATTTTTTTTTTTTTTTAATACTAAACTGGCCATGATACACTGCAGTGCTTCTCAGAAAGAATCATTCCATTTATTTTTAAAATGTAGCCAAGTCAATAATGAACTACCAGGTTGGCATTGGGAATGGCCAATCTTTAAGTGTGATTCATGGCTATAAAACAACTAGATACTATTTCCTGCTTTTTCTTTCCCTTTGCTTGGCTTTGGAACATATCCCAAGTTCTTCACGGAAGAACTCCTTCCATTCCCTCCCAGTGGAAAAGTGAGAAATGCCAGGTGTCTGGCTTGAACATGTGTTTATTTAATGGCAGGGATGTCCCTAATGCTGGACTATCAAAACAAAAGCTGGCACACCAAGTAGCTGACATTAGCATCTCCATTAGATGGTAACCAGTGCTGAATCTGAGCATGGAATGGACCTTACGGGTACCTAATATTGAAGTGTCATGGTAAAACTGTCTATTATTGCCTTTACTTTTAGTATACCAGAGTCACTAGATCTTAGGTCCCTTTCACCTTCCACAAAAGATGCCCTGAAACAGCAAAACTCTGACGAAACTCTAAATTAGAATGGAAAGAGAACAAAATAATCCAGTGAGATCTTTCTTTCCTTTTCTACTGTGATGCTATTGAAAACCTAACACTTGGCTACTCTTGCAGTTATCAGAAGAGGCTCACAATGGCCATGAGAGAGAGTATATTCTATTGTAGACTCTATTCATTTACATAGTGAGATAGTTAGGGGAGATGAGCTGCTGGTCAGAATAGGGCCAGCAAAAGTTCCCACAGGGAAAAGTGTTAGGGTTGACCACCGTTAGCCACAGTAACCAGATTTGGGGTCCTAGTTTATGTCCTGTTAAGCTTCTAATCAAGAGTTTTTTCATCAGGAGGACTATAAATCACAGGCCAGACTATGTTGCAGTTTGAGTTAGCCAAATGTAAGAACAGCTTGGCCATATGCTTCTTTTTCAAAGAACTTTATTCATTTAGCCCCAGGCTCAGAATTCAATAATGTTTTCTATGGACTTTTTCTCTTCACATCAAATAATATTAAAGAGGAAAAATAGGGGAAACAATTCTAATCACTCTCATATGTATACTCGGATATGGCCAAATTGAATTCTTCAGTTTCCTTGAACACATATTCTGGTTCCGGATCTCCACACGTGTGGGCTTAGACTTTCCTCCAAAGCCCTCCTCAGCCTCTACTTGTCTGAATGAAACCCACCCATTTTTTTTAAAGCCCCACCTGAATCTCTTCTCTGTGTGTCCTGCTGTGATCACCTCAGTCAAAAGTAATATTACTTCTCCAACACTGTCTTTGTGTCTTTTTAAAAAATATTTCATTTATTTATTCATGAGAGACACGGAGAGAGAGAGGCAGAGACATAGGCAGAGGGAGAAGCAGACTCCACCAGGGAGCCCGATGCAGGACTCGACCCCAGGACTCACGCCCTGAGTGGAAGGCAGATGCTCAACCACTGAGCCACCTGGGTGTCCCTCATTGTGTCTTTCTTTCTTTTTTTTTTTTTTAAGATTTTATTTATTTATTCATGAGACACACACACACACACACACAGAGAGACAGAGAGAGACAGAGAGAGAGAGACACAGGCAGAGGGAGAAGCAGGCTCCATGCAGGGAGCCGGATGTGGGACTTGATCCCAGGCTTCCAGGATCATGCCCTGGGCTGAAGGCAGGCGCGAAACTGCTGAGGCACCCAGGGATCCCTCACTGTGTCTTTCTTGAGATAACTTTTACATAAGGTCTGTGAAAGCCTTGAGCTTTTGTATGACCTATAACCTCTACTGATCTTAGCAGCCGGGCAACAATACCTTCGCATAAATCCGAATGTTTACAGTGATTCATGGCAGTGTCTTAAATGAGGCAGGTACTTCATAACCAATTTTGTTTCTTGGTGATTAAAAACTGGGGAAGTGGAAGGATTACAGGGGAACAGATACTTAACAGTCTGCCTTGCTGATGCCCTTTGCCGGTCCCAGGCATCCCTAAGAGCTCCCAGCTTCCCACCGCAGAAGGTCAGGAATCCGTGTTTTTACTCAGGGTGTCAAAGCACTTGAAAGTTTATTTTTCACTGGAAGCGCTTTATTTGATTCATTTCTTCGTAATGAAGGGCGGTAACACGCTCAGCTGTTTATGCTCCTTTGAAGTAGTTTTGCGTGTCAGAGTCTATCACGCCCCAACCGCCTCCCCCACCCCCGTTTTCTTAACCTGGCTGCAGCCGCCTTGGAGAAGGCGAAGGTGCTTTCTCTAACTTTTTGACAACCCAAAAGGAAATCTCTACACCCAGGGCTTGTTTTTCTTCCGTCGCCTTTTCTTCTACCCCGGTCTTTTCCACTCTTGGGGCGTGCTGCTGCCCACTCTTGGGCTTAGGGCGTGCTGCTGCTGGGCGCTCACCCTGCGCGGGGGCACCGAGGGGGGCCTGCGCGCTCCGCTGGGGCTGGGGCTGGGGCTGGGGCTGGGGCTGCGGCTGGCGGGGTCCGCGGCTCCTCCTCGGGGGCTCCCCTCATTGGCTGCCCGCCGTCACGCGGAGGCCGGGGCTGGAATCCCGAGCTGTGGCTGTTGGCACTCCTTTTTCTTTTTAAAAAAGCCTGCTCTGTACAGCTCTGCTGGCCTTGGTGCCTTGCTCCCTGAGCCCGGAGACAGAAGCGGCCACAGGGCAGACCGGGTGGCAAAGAGGAGAATTCGCCGAGATGTTGCGCCAGGGGCCCAGGACCCCAGCCTCAGGCTGCTACTATCTGAACCCCTTGACCCCCGAGGGCCAGGACATGTACTTGCGATTCGATCAGACTACGAGACGCTCTCCTTACAGGATGAGCCGGATCCTGGCCCGCCAGCAGCTAGTCACTAAAATCCAACAAGGTGAGTGGCCGGTAGTGGAAGGCTGTGCCGATTCTGACTTTTATCTCTATTTCATGCTAACCCGCTCTCATGTTGTCGTTTTCACTTGGCAATAACATGGATTTTCTCCGCCACGCTGCTTGTGACTTTCAGAAGGAACTTCAGGCAGCAGTTTGCAGCAAACAGTGACAGCACTTACCTGCTGGCAACTCAACATAAAGCGCCCAGGAAACTTCTCGGTGGGACGGTGTCCCATCTATTTCCGAAATTTGTGTGTGTCGACACAGTGAATGAGACAGGTTCGCTCAGTGTGTGTTTTAGGAGCTTTTCAGCAGGTTCCTCACACTCCGTCCTATTTAAAACTTGAGCATTTGTTTATTTAATTGAGGGTGTGGGAAGGGAGGAAGGGACTGATTTGCTCCCTGCCCGGATTCTTTCGAACACTCTTAGTGACAAGGGAAAGTTAGACTTCTCTTCTTAAGAGAAGGCCGGGGAGCTGACAACCAGAAGCGCATCTTCTATTTGTATGTTTGTCAGTAATTGCCTCTGATCTGTTGATACTGTTTTTCTGGTAAAGGATAAAGTTGTCTGTTAAATTCAAAACAAAGCTTGTGACCTGTGCTTATGAAGTACCAGCTTCTTGAAGCAGAGAGAACAGGGTATTGATTATAAGCTGCTAGATATTCCTTCTTATCCTATGCAAAAAAATTAATAAATAAAAGTAAGATAGATCAACAGTCCGGACATCACTAAAACTCATCATTCTTCAAAAATAGTTAAAACATGCTCCTTATCTTAGAGTAGGTCTGTAGAAGCTCAAAAATGAACATTCCTAGGAAGCCCCTAACTGGTACTCAGTTAAAAGACATGCACATGATACCCACATGATCACAATAAGTTTACAAAGTTTATGATCATTCCCCCCTCCTGGACTAAAAATAATAATAATAATAATAATAATAATAATAATAACTGAATTATTATCTTGGTGATACAAAATTTACCAGGAATTTCTAGAGCCATTATAGAAATATAATTTCCATTTAAATAAATGAGTTTAAGATTATATTGAATTTTAGAAGGGAAGTGGGGGGTTTTGTAATCATGAAAATCTTATTGTAATGTTTCCAAAAGGAACAATATGCATTCTAGCGAGTAGCAGTTGATGAGATTGTTTCCTTGGAAATTAGGATTTGTTTTTAAAGGTTCAGGAACTGGTTATGTGTGAAGGATACTGGTCCTACATACCAGTCTGATCTCAGGAAGGATATTATGTCATTCCATAAACTCTGTGTGCAAGTCTTGATTGAATAGAAACAAAAGTAATTATTTCCCTGTGGCTTGATTTAAAAATACATTAGGCTTAGAATAAAAACTAGCTTTATTTTAGCTTTAGAGATTTCTGACAGTGGTGCTTTACCAGATGCCATCATCATATGGATGTTGGGGCTTGACAAGTGTTTGATGATGATCTATAATCTACACTTGGTAAATGTTCTTCAGTGTGCATATAAAGTGTATTATGTTGGAGAGACCACATGTAGAAATAGTTTGAAGTTGTTTTGCATGTCTCCTTAAATGTATTTACAATAATTGATTTAATTAACATTCTTTATGTTCTTTATATTCCCATTGAGGAATTGAAGTTATGAACACATGCATAATCATTGAAAGTGTACTGAGTCTATGTTATGTATGTTATGTATGTAGGTATTTGCCTAAATAGAAAATGTGAGCATTCTCACCTTTCTGTGTTGAGCAATGGGATATTTGAAGCCAATGAATGCCTAGAAATTGACTGATAGTGAAGATCACAGAGAGGCATGAAGGAACTCCAACAGTCCAGTGATTAGGAACTCATCATTTATTGGACTTACACAGTAAGACATTATGAAAGAAGCAAAATTATTTTACTGGGTTTACTGTATTATTAGGTCACTTCACTGTTATAGTAGAGAGTATTGATTGAACATTTATGTGTTTCAAATACTGCTCTGAGAGCCTTATGTATATATTTCAATTTATTTTACCCTTGGGGAAAAAAAATCCTGTGAGTACATACTATTATTATACCCATTTTAAAGGTGAGAAAACAGAGGCACATAGAGTTTAAGTAACTTCTCTCAGCTTATGTAGTAGGAGCTTATATCTGAATATAACTCTGAAGCCCATGCTCTTCAATACACTAAACTGTTTTTCATTTTTATAACGAGTGTTATAGTGTTGGACCTGTGGTTGATTTTAGAGTCTGTAATATGCCAAAGACATTTTAGTCTTTTCTGCTCAGGATGCAGCCACAAATCATTTGACAGAATCAGAATTTGTCATTCACAATGAGATTTCCAGTCAGGTTTTATTTCGCTAATGGAAGCAAAGCGCTGTGTGTTTTACCTTCCTTGAACAGTTAGTATCCAATAGTGTGTGATGACAAGTTATTTTACCAATGGCCTATAATCATTTGATTAAAGCTTATCAAGTGCATATTAAATTAATAACACCGTTATTTTTTGTAGTTCACATATCAGTATCTTGAAATGACAGCAACATCAGCAAAGTGGTTTCCATTACTATAGATCTTTCAAGGAAAGTTTAGTGTTGTATTAATATAATTTGAGGCATTATTGCTTATGATCATCATCTCTCCTGGCTGTTGGGAACAGTGCAAACAAGAGTAATTTGCTCCTCACTGACCTCATTCTAATGAGCTAATCATTGAATGGCATGGACGTGATTCAACAGTGATACACTCACAAGAATGAAAAACAAGGAGGAGAAATAAAGGAATCTTTGATGATGCATAGGATCAGAATTAGTTGCTTAAACCCAGGATGAATCTAAACTTGCTCATCCTACAATATGCTTCACAATAACAGGCATCATTTCTCTAGCTTTCTTTATAGTTCTGGAGTTGTGAGTCCATTTAAAAGAGAACTTTAAGACAGCGTAGTTTGGAAAGTGAAAGTTTGTCATAAGTCATAGTGCCCGTAATCCCTACCCCACAATCTCACCCAATCAATGGGGGAAATTGTTGTATGGAGAGAGAATGGAAATAATAATGGTCTTTATGTTCCTCACTAGCAGGCACTTGGGAATGGACAAGAGGGAGGATGCTGGAGAGGTGGAAGAGGAATGTGTTAGGCCACAGGAAGGGAGAATTGAGATCTCATGTCATTATTTGATGGCTAGGATGTGTTGGCTACATGTGCACCATGCAGAAAACCTATATACTCACACACATGCTATTTGGAAAGGACCTAAGCAAATACATGAATGTGATTATTTGCCTTGTAAAATAATTCAGCTTGCGAGTAAGCTATTTTTTAAAAAATTACTTTAAATGCTTAATGCAGCATGATATGGACCCGATTGCAGTCAAGTTCACTAAACCAGGAAAAAAGGAGTTTGGGATAGAGGCTCTTACTTACACACACTCATTCTTCCACTGTGGCAAGTTTCAGAGCCTCACTGGGTCTTTGCTTCTTGATGAGAAAGTGGAATGGTCAGTCTGTGATTTCTCAGGTTTTTTTCCTGGTCCTCAAGTCCTGTCTGTGGTTGAGTCAATAACTTCTTGAACAAAAGTGCACAAAGCAGGGAAACTTAAACCTAAAAGGAAACGGAGCAGCTTTCTAATGTGGAACAAATCAGTGGCTTATAATTTTTCTACAGCTTGTCAAGGAAATGGTTAAAGCAGAAATCAGATTTTAGTTCTACAGCTGTCACTAATTAATTGTGTGATCTGAGGCAAGTCACAACTTCTCTGGGCACTCTATTCCTTCTTCCATAAAATAAAGGGTTTAGATTAAATAAATGTAAAGTTCCCATCATTTCTAAAATTCTAGGATTCATGATCACAGTTATTACTTTAAGAAAGAGAGACAATTCTTATTTACATTTTTCATATTATGTCATTCAGTATCTGGACATGTTTCTTCAATATCTGTTTAATGCTCTCATTATCAATTTAATAGGTACGTGACGATGTCCAGTCTTGTGAACTATTTAAATGTCATTATAACAACTATAATTATAAAGCAACTTGTAAAAATCTTTCTTTTTCTGGAATCTGGGCCTATGAAATGGAGTTATTGCAGTGCCTGGCCTATTTTGAGGACTGTAAGGATCAGAGCATGTCCATGTGTGTGCTTCTCCCCTCCCCCCCCCAAAGACCTCTCTTCTTGATAGAAAATACAAATGTAGAACATTTTGCAACTAGAGGAATTAGTGAAAGTTGGATTTGCATTTTCGTTGACTTTTTATCTGAGACAATTTTTAAAGATCACACTGGAGTTGAACTTAACTAGAGTGGGATGAACTGCCTTTCTTCTGTTCCCAGGGAATGGAACTGGGCCATTGGTGATGTGCTGTCTCTCTCATTACTTCATCAGGTCAAATGGCATCTGGGGAATTTGCCTGACCTAAGTGGTGGCCTTGCTCATTCTGATGAGGAAGCCCCCCACCAACTGGATAGCGTCAGCAGAAATTGAACAATCATTTATTCTTTGGCAATTGCCCTTTCTCTGTGTTCCTTACTTTTTTTTACCCAACTACCTTCAGAAATGGAGAGTGGATACACTGGCAGAAAGACAGAGGGAACACAGAAAACAGGGTGAGAATGCATCAGTCACATATTGCTCAAGTTCTTTTTCAGAAAAGTGGCAACTGTCAGAAATTCACAATTCATGAATCAGCCTCTTTCTGCTCCTTGCTGCTGACTGAAGGGCCTGTTCATAAGGGATACTGTGTAACCAAAAGTTACAGGAAAATCTGTTCAGTGAATTAAGTCAATGAACTTTGAGTAACATTTTAAAAGTTATCGACTATTAAAATGTTTAAAATGTGAGCAGTTCAGAAATAAGTGCTAGAAGGAGAGTAGCAAAGAGCTATGTGCTTGTACACACATAAAACTTGAGAGTTTAACTAAATTGAGACATCCAAAGCTGCACACCACTGCTGCTTTTATTAGCTTTAATTTTATAAACACATATCCCAGATGTAGGCAGTGGCCAAATTTGGATTTTGTGATATTAGTTTAAGTGATTGGAGATTCATTTCTTTTCTTGTCTTTTCTCCAAAGTCAGTGCTTTAATTCTATGTAAATTCTGGACTCTGGTCAACTCTTATAAAGCAAAGCTCCTCATTCCCTTTTGCCCCCCTAATCATAGGCAGTGCTTCTAAGTCTTCTACATCCTAGCAACATCAACTGATGATCCAAGCAAACAGAGAGAGAGAGAAAATGATGAGTGGTTTTTGGTAAACCTCTGTACAAGGGAAATAAATCAGTTGGGATTTAATGGAGGCAGGTCATTTATGAGGATACACCTCATCTCTGTGTTTCATTAGGTATGAGAACCCACTGGTATGTCTCGGGAAGAAAATACAAGAAGATAGGAGACCATGAATTGCATAGCTAGATCATGAGAAAATCATTTTCTGTCTCCACAGGGATAGTCTGAGTATGATTTTGGTGTGGGTAAAGTCATCATATATTAATTTACATTCTAGTGCATTACATAAAGGATTTGAAGTAGTTTGTAAAAGAATATGCAACTCAGTTAAGACTATAAAAAGATAAACCTTATGAAGAGAAAAATGTAGGTTAATTAATATGATAAAGCTAGGGAGAGATTTAACATACAAATATGAAACATAAGGCACTAAATAATTATTAAAAGTGGGCTATAAATTTAGTTTGAGCTTCCCTGGTCTAAGCAAAGAGGAAAACATGATCAAGGGAAGATTTGTCATGTCTCTGGTTAAAGCCTACCAGCGCAGCTTTTCCTGCGGCTTAATGTTTGGGAAAATTTTTCCCAGGAACTTAATATATGTGAGCACTTTCTCATCCTAATCTCATAAAGGGAACACTACAAGATGTAGTAGATGAATAAAACATTGCTACAGTGAATTCAATTGCAAGTTTCCTATAGCATCCTGTAGTGAACCAGGGGCATAACAACAAATTATAATTCAAAAAAAATATTTGGGCATGGGGTGAGTGGCTCAGAACAAGGAGGTTCAGGCTTGCATTCTGGCTTAATCTCTAAGTAGCAGAGATAGTTTCTCTGTTGGCTTCACAGAACAGTAGTCCTGCTAGATAATCAGGGAAAAAATGTTTCTGTGGTTAAATAATTTGGGAAATGCCATATCCTCTTTTCCCTTTTTGGAAATTCATACTTATGAAAGGCTCTGACAAACCCTGCAGAAAGTAATTTAACTTTGTTTAAACTGGTATATTTCATCATGAAACCATTCTTCACCGGATACCAGGAAGTGACATCTTATAAAACCACTTTCTCTGGGGAACACAGAGAGTTTAAGAAGATTGAGGGCCTGTGGTTCATTCAGATCATTCTCTTTGACTATATTTCTTGCATGGATTGGGCGATAGATAGTGTGAGGTTATATTTTGGAGAGTAAATTGCAATTACTTTTTGTTTTCAACTAAGGCCAGCTCCATATACTCTAAAAATCAACTGGGTAAAGACAGGATGGACATCTCTTTATAAAAATTAACAACCAGAGGAAGATTCTAACCTGATTAGGTGACCCCTGCACTTTTGCCAGGCAGAAAACTGAAGGACTGGATATATGGGCAGAGTTAATCATTCTAACAAGAATACAGATGATCTTCAAATAACTACAAGTTAGGTGCTGGTGGGCCAGAGGAAGAAATTATTGCTTTGTGGCTTTGGATTTGTCTAACCCATGATAGAGCCGAAGCCTAGGGCAAATTCCAAAGGGGTCTGCTATTATCGCAGCTAATTTGGGATATTCCATTACTTCTGGGAAGAGGAGAGTCACTGCCCCACAAGAAAGAAACAGGAAACTCTTCAGTAGTGTCAGATTCTCCTTGGCCATTGGTGACGTGGTGATATGGACTCTCTGAGACTCGGGCATTGATGAGTGTGGCGCAAAGTCCATTTCTGACTTCATGGTCCAAATGTATCTTTGGTTACCGTGAAGTCACACAGGACCGTAGCAATCACTGTAGAACGGTGCAGTCGAGGGCAGGACAGGCGCACAGATTACCATGAACATCTGTACACTATTGTTTGAAAAGACCTGATCTCTCTCTCTCTCTCTCTCTCTCTCTCTCTCTCTCTCTCTTCTTTCAGTTTGGAATCGAAGGGAATTTAAATGGACCAGTTGCAAAATAACTGAAAGTTACAGAACATGCTAATCCTGTTTTAAAAAGAAGGAAATCAATAAAAATAAATCCAAATGTCTCGCTAGACTGTCAAATGATTTCCCTCACAAGGCACAGGAATCCTCACAATTTTAAAAGTCTGACAGAGGCAGAGCTGACTAAAATCTCAATGATTTGCATTGCCTTGCCTCTAATACTCTGATAAAATAAAGGGCCAACAGTATAGAGGAAAAGAATAGAGATTGTAAAGAAACTAGGCAATTGTGAATAACTAATTTACTTGTATTTTGAGCCAAAAAAGGCTTTCTCTTTTGCATTCCAAGTCTCCTCTTCCTAGCTGATTTTGAAAATCATACATATGAATGGCAAGAGCCTTGGATTAGTATTCAACCTCTCTAAGTAAACAGTAGCAATTCACATGCCCTTGTATTCACCAAATGACACCCTGGGAAAAAGTACAGTAGTCATAAAAATCATGTTTTCCTCTGAGAGTTTTACTACTCCAATATTATTTATAATGTTTAAAATCACTAAAAGAAATAATAAAGACACACAATTCCAGTGATAATGGTATTCCAACCATTCCCTCCTACATAAGACTAGAGTTCTTAATGGAGGAATTTGTATCTCTCCCAGATGCTTTGAAGGACACAAAACATTTCTTCCTAAATGCATTTCCCAAAATAGAGAATGAACTCTATTGCAAAACCTTACTGTCTGGACCAAGTAAAGGCATGTGTAGTGTTCAGCAAGTTCTTAGTAAGCAAATCACCTTCACTTAAACCGTTGATGTTTTTTTAGTAGGAGGGTCATCTAACACACCTTCCCTGTACATCCTCACCCTCACCATTCATACTCCATTCTACCTGCTATTACTATGTCAGAGTTATTGCAAAAGTTAAATGAGATAATATAATTAAACATAGACTCAGTGCCTGACACATACTAAGTGCTCGTTATAAGATAAAATATGTACACTAAACAAACATCTGTGTACATATGGCCCTTCAAGGAACAATATCATTAAATGAAGACTAAATTATACACTTTCTACTAAGCTTACTAAGGCAGGGATATATACTGCCACATTTTTGTGTCTTCAAAAAGTCTCACAAAATGTAAAACAAAGTTGGGGTTTTGTTTGTTTTGGTTTGGTTTTTGGTTTTTCGGTGTTTTTTTTTTTTTTTCTTTTATCTTGAACTGTAATGAAATCTATTCCCTTTCCCAAATGTAGTTTCCTTTGCTTCATTTACTTAGTAACATCAGTTTGCTTAGTAATGAATGTATAACAGTTATTCTCAGTTGCTCTGCGCTGATCTGAAATGTTGGGTTTAGGCCAAGTTTCAACTCATATAGATAAACAGCACAGCCCCTTCATCCCCACCTCCAGGCAAATTAAAAGAGACCATCCTGGACAGGAAGTGCTCCTGGCTCCTGGAACCGCTTGATAGAAAACTCTAAAGCTGAGAGACAGCAGCAGAGCTGCAGGAAGGGGACTGTGCTCCAACAGAGATAGACCAGAATGAAAAGCCAGGGAGATGACCAGATGGGGGACTGAGACTAAGGCCCAAGACAAGCATCACCAACCAGTAGTCAAGTTAGATCTCAGAGCCTGGTGGATGAATCTATGATGTCTGAATCCCCCTCCCAAGTTGTGATTTTCTAAACTGGTAAGTTAACTTTGAGGTTTTTGTTAATTTTGTAGGCATTTTCCCATATTAAATGATCTTTGTGTGGAAGAGTTAAAAGGAACACTGTACCACGTAGATAAACTTTCTGATGCCCAGTTAGCAATGTAAAAACTCAGCACCCCTTTTCAAACTAATTCAAACAGATTATTTAAGAAACTTCCATTGCCTGGTTCCTCCAGGATTTCATTCCTTTGAATTGAGGAATAATCTTCAACATTGTTAAATTCCCCAGCTAGAAAAGACTGCATTTGAATGTGATCATTAGCTTTTGCTGAAATTTGTTCTTACAGAGTTGAATGGATTAAATATACATGGATTCTTTTTGCTTTATTTACGTATGGAGTATGTATAGTCTTAAGAGGCTCCATGTCAGAAATCCCTCCACAAAGATAGAAATATTAATTAGCTTTGTACATCATAACTTAAGCATTGAACTTTGTAAAAAGACTTGTTTGATAGGATAAAATATTTAATGTCTGCAGATGATATCGTGGAAACCCTGAAAAACTATTATAACAGTAAGTTCTTAACTGGTATGTTGCATGACAGTTTATGGAGCAATCCAATATGCATTATCTTTTTAAAGACCTGTGTAAAATGGTATTAGAACCTTGGATTAGGAGGCTTTGCCACCTAGAATCTTTTAGAGACCTGACCAATGTATATGCAAGTTTCTCCACTTTGAAATGTTTCCAGGCTCGTTTTCCTGAGTCATTCCTTTGGATGCAGATTTTCACTTGGTGGTGGTGTGTGGAACAGCACATCGCCTTGAGTGGCTAGAAAAGCAGAGACTTGCTTGCTAGAATAAGGAAACTTGGCAGGGAGCAGTGCGTTCATTAAACATTAACTAATGGGTAGAATAGAGATGGTTCAGGAGCCAGTTTTTTCCTTTCCCTCCTCCTCTGAGAGTAAAGTCATTTCCTCACCCCCAACTTTACACCTCAGTTTCTGATTAAGCCATCCCGTTCCTGGCTCCTCATGAGGCTTCTCCTGTCAGTCTGTCTCCTCCTCCCACCTTTGGCTACCCTAGCAGGGCTGACCCGGACCCTGGCATCTTCTGTTCTATGAGGCTTACTGATTTGTTCCAGAATGTAGGAATGACATGTATGTGAGACCAGCTCTTTTCAGCTCACTGATCATCAGGCATGCCCCCTGCAGGCTGCGGGAATCGGTGCAGAGCCGTGCCTGGGGGTGCCAGAGCCCTGCCTCTGGGCCCAGGGAGAAAATTTCCACTGACTCACCCAAGTGAAAAGAAAAATGAGACTCAGGGTCGGTCATGGAGAAGCAGGTTGTCAATAGAGTTTACTAGCATTTCTATGCATTTACATACAAGATTTGGGTCTAGGGATGGCAATTGGGCTTTTTATAAATTTTACAACACCCATTTTTGGTTTTGAAACATTTACAACCTTTTAAAAATAGTAACACTATCTGTAGCTACTTCTATTGAGGGCTCGTTATTACGCACCCTGGACTATTTTTCACCACTACATTTATTGGCATTTGATTTAGTTTTCAGCAAGACCTGAAAGTTAAGTTTGCTCCTATGGAAAATAAATACAGTAAGGCCTAGTGCTTAAGGTTTTAGTATATTTCTCTTCCAGATGAGTAAACAAAGATTTAGAGAGTCAAATAACTTTCCCAAAGTCTCCCAGCAAGTAGGTGGCAGAGGTGGGCTTTGAACTGGAGTCTGTATGACCCAGGAGCCCACATTATTCACCACTGTGCAACCCCGTCACACTCATAATTGGAGGTAGTCGTGGTCTGCTTGGAACCAAAGAAGGTTGTTCATTTTGTTTTTTTTTTTTCCATCATTTGAAGCCTGGTTGGTCCTCTCTTCGTCACCCGCCCTTCAAATTGTTGAGGACTCCACTGTGCCGTGAAGACCAGCAGCAAGTCTGAGCCACCATCCTGTATCCTAACTACCCCCGCCACCGGCCTGAGGGTGGCTGCTCTTTATCAAGAATGCTCTGTCCAAAGTAAATGTCAAGGCAGCAGCATTCCAGCCTTTGGCAAGGAATCCAGCGTGGTTAGGTAGGAACAAGCATAATAAGGGGAAAGAGCAGATTCCTCCACCCCCCAGGGAAAAGTCATTTTCCTTAATTCTGAGCCTGCAAAACGCTGCCCTTCTTCCTAGAAAGTGCTGGAAGTGGAATGCTCACTGTCCTCCAAGCGTTCTCCGGGACTTCTAGGGCCCACCTAGCTCAGTGACCCCTATAACCTTCACATAGGGCCTTTGCAGACACCAAGCCAGGAGGGAGTTAGGTCAAACCTATGCTGTTCTCTGGATCCTAAATCTCAAATTCAGCAGCTGTGTAGTGGAAGGAAAGCAAGTATTAACCCAGGGTCTCTGTTTCTGGAGAGAAGTCCTGTATGGAGATTTTTTTTTCCCCAGCTTTTGCAATTTGACCTCCATCACAGCCGAGGTCCATAGAGCAGAATAGTTGCATTTGTGCTCTGCACTCGTAGCTAGAGAACAGCAGCCAGTCAGAAGAAAATATCGATGTTCTGCCAACTTCTGCTGTTTGTGAAATTTTGCCAGAAGCAAAACAGGATCAAAAATAATAAACAGACCTCCTCCCTTGCTGCATGACTGCTATTTACATAAAGAGATGGATGAACTGACAGTGCTGTGTGAATGCTCAGGGAAGGGAAATCTTTAAGGAGAAAAAATTAATTTTTTGGTGCTTGGTTGCATATGGTTTGAGGTTTTCTCAAATAACTGGGTTTCCAGAGAGACAGCCCCCATAGCACAGATAGTGCTGTTTCTTCAGGGTAAGTGGACTAACCCATGGATAAAACAACTTGACACATGAATTACATGCAACTCTAAAACCTCTGCAGGGAACATGAATCTTGAAAACTTAGGAACAGTGTGAGTCTCAAGTGGAATAGTGATGCTTCCAGGAGAAAGAGAAACTTGACCTATATAGTAGCTTCAGGGAGTTAGAAGGCAGGAGGCCTGGGTGCTGGGACACCTTTGTCCCAATCGGGTCACCCTAGATTATTTTATTTAACTTCTTTGTGCCTCAGTTTCTTCATCTGTCAAATGGGAATAATATTAGCTCCTACTTTTAGTCATATTACCAAGGAAAAAAGAATCGATGTGACGTCAATTCAAATGGAAGGATGCTCAGGCTGCCTGGGTGGCTTAGTGGTTGAGCGTCTGCCTTTGGCTCAGGGTGTGATCCCAGGTCCGGAGGATCCAGTCCTCCAGTCCCACATTGGGCTCCTGCAGGGAGCCTGCTTCTCCCTCTGCCTGTGTCTCTGCCTCTCTCTCTCTGTGTCTCTCATAAATAAATAAAACCTTAAAAATAACAGCAACAACAAATGGAAGGATGCTCAATTCTGGGGTGGCTAAGCAATGCTGTGGTGAACCTGATAGGGATCACTGTACTGGTTCAAACACAGGAGTCACGCAAAGGAAGACCTAGTTCTTTATCCTCAGTTGGACACAAAGCATCACCATACTTGCTTTCTCTTCCTTGAATAATAATAATTCATGTCACTCCTCAAGGATATGGGAATAAGGAACTACTCTGTGGTTTTATTAATTGGTTCTCAAATGGACAAAGTCTACTACTAGCTTTTAATTTCATTTTATGTTTTCTTTTTATGCATTTGATGTGCTAGGAATGAATCTGTATCATTAAGTAGGGTCATTTGAAACTCTAGTTTGCCCCTGTATTTTTCGTTCATTCTGAGATGTCAAGAATTGTGCTCTCTCTTTTTACTTAGGGAACGAATGTCATTTCACCCTTAGTGAGTAATTTCCCATAATCATGATCAGCATAAAACCTTTTAAAGTGAAAGGATATTGTGCCATAGATTCAGGGACATTGACAAATTGGAGTGTCGTAAATCATATGCTTTCAAACTGATGAATTTCCAGTATAAATTGGGCTTCCTGTCTAAGACTAATATTTCATGCGGATAGTTAGCCCTTTAGGGCAGGATACCCTGCTGGGGCTACTTAGTTGGAGGCCTATAGGAGCTCATTGTGGTCATGGCAGATTTGTCTAAGTCTGAGGGGGTGGAAAGAAGCCTGATGAGGTGGTACCCAAATTATCTGATGAAGAAAAGATGTGCCCCATGCTCTCCTGCCTCCTTGCCTGGCACAGCCTGGGCTGGAAAGGCGTAGGAAGGAAACTAGGGTAAAAAGTGAAAGGAATACATACTTTATAAACATCTCCTTTCAAAACGTTTGGATTTTGTTTGATAATTTTGATATCAGTTTAATTTTTTGTTTTAAATGTTTGAGCTTGCTGCTGCTGCTGGATTCCAGGAGAAAGGGCAGTTGCTGAGCTAAGACTTGTGTGAAAATCTTTGAAAATTGCTAAGCACTCTGTACACTTAGTTATTCTCTGGAAAGGCTAGGTGTCTTAAAAGAAGTGGAATTTGTAGGGGGGAACGTAGGTGAAGAGAAGCAAGGAGCTTGTTTGATGGAGAAGTATCCCAGCACATGGATGGCTTGCCGAAAATCTCTTGCTTCAACAAAAACAGAACCCTAAGACTGTTGACTCCTTTCTTGCACATGAGGGAAGACTGGATTCTCTCCGCCCCCACACAGATATATGATGCTCTGAGTTTCCCTGCAGCCTTTGGCTTTAGCAGAACACATTTCTTGTTTATAGCTGGCTGTGCTCAATGATCAGTCATTTAAATAAATTACCATGTTCTGTGATTGATGTTAACAATTTGACATGGGAGTTATGAAGCCTTCAGATCCTTAATTTATCAGAGAAAGAATCTTTCGAACATATTTTTCTTTAGCTCTGGGAGGCTGTGCTTTTTCTGAAACTTGTAGATACAGTGTGCATTGTAGCTTATAGATGTAGTGTGCATTGCACAAGAGCAAGAGCTTCATTGTTTTCTGGACCTGAGTTCAATTCCTAGTTCAAGCACTGATTAGGTGTGTGATCTTGAGCAGATTCTATGGCTTCTGCGAGCCTGTTTCCTCATATAAAGTGGGAAAAATAATAATAACATCTACTGCCTGCAGTTGTGGTAGAACGAAGTGTGGTTGCACATGCAGAGTGCTTAGCATGGAGCCAAACACTTACTCAGGGTGCAGTGTGCCTTAATCTAAAAAAGAAACACAGAAGGACATTACAAATCAGCAACATGGCCCCATGCTATGGATTAACTGCTTGTGGGGAAGATTAAAAATATCTAGGTTTGGAGAATCACATAAAGTGGAAGCTAAGGAAGGGCCATAATCATAGCGGATCTGAAATTAGAATGTCTGCAGTTTCATCAGTGGAGAAAAAGTCTGACGGGGCCAGTTGGAAACTATGCCATTTTAAATGAAGATTTTCCTAACCAAATGGAATTTAACTCTAAAAGCAGAAAGCTGTGAAATTCGAGTTATAAGAGATAATATTTTTAGTCCTTAAATGAATGAGACCAACCCCCATAAATCCAGGATATGAACTTCCCCTCTGGCATCAAGTTGATGGAAACATACATCTTGATCTTTTGAGTCTAACCTCCCCAAATGAAGCACTGTATCTTTAAAACATTTGCCTTAGCAGTGCCGTCATTTAATAATATATCCCCCACACTACTGTCTTAAATTAGGTGAGATAAGCGCAGAGGAAGCCTAATATCCTGCCTTCACCCCACCCTCAGTCTGCAGGCTGCTCTAAAACCTAGAGGAAAAGAGATAGCACAGGTAATGGACAAGATATCTTCAAAGCCTAGAATCTTCTTGACTTCTTTTCAAAGACTGCCTTTAAAATCTTTAGTTTTTACCAAGTTTTGCTAAACTCAAAACACTGAACCTCAACTTCATTGCAACCCACTCACTGGCTTCCAGAAAATGAAGTGCATTCATTGGAGGAATGGTCATTCCCTAACTCACGGAATCACTTCCGGAGGGCCAGCTCTGTGCCAGGTGCTGTGAGCTCCTTGGGATATAATAATACATTAAAACACGACCCATGACACAATGTAACAGGTGTGCTTTAAGCAGGTGCCACAGACTTTTGTAGGTACGGAGATGGGCATCTGTGCAGGGAAAGTGGAGGCACAATAAAAGGAGTCTTGTTCTAACTCTAGCTATTGATTTGTGGATGTCCTAGTGTTTTGTTGTTTTCTTGCTTCAGCTTTTATTCCTGTAGCAGAAAGCATCCATGCCTGGGGTTACGGGAGGTAATTTCCCCCCCCCCCCCCGCTTTTTTTTTAAAGATTTTATTTATTTGAGAGAGAGAGAAGAGAGAGAGAAAGAGAGCGAGTGCACACAAGCAGGGGGAGGGGCAGAAGGAGAAAGAGAGAGGTAGAAGCAGACTCCCTACTGAGCAGGGAGCCTGACATGGGCTTCATCCCAGGACCCTGAGAACATGACCAGAGCCGAAGTCAGGTGCTTAACCAACTGAGCCATCCAGGTGTCCTGGAGGTGGTTCTTATTTAACTGTCTGGGGAACCCTAGGTTTAAGGCTTCATCAGTTTTTCCCCCATCGGTTTGCTGTGGGTCTTTAGAATCTGAATAAATGTGCTCCAGCCATCCAGGAACATGGAACTCTCTCTTTCTGGTGAAAAATACATTCTTGTTCTCCTCAGTCTTTCAAAGTAAGGGCCCATCATCTACAGAGAGCTTACCTCTGTGTTAATACTGCTACACAGGCTATATTTTGGAAACAAATAATGTGATTTGGTTTGTTGTTTATTTTTTTGCATCAACTTATGCCAGTGGAGAACCTAACATAGTCAATATTTCAACAAATGTCTATTCAAAGTCAATTATGAAAAAAAAAAAAAAAAAAAACAAAGTCAATTATGTACAAGATCTTTGCTGATGTTATATATGTGAAAAATCATATAAAACATCACCATCTTCAGGGAGATTACAATTAAGTGAGATAAGATATAGAAATAGTCATTAATGTCAGCAATTCAAGAGAATACATGGTTTGCTGACTAACAGGCTGTCAAAACGTAGTTGTCCAGAAGAGGACATGGTCAGTGGGGCAGTAAGTTACAGAAATAAGATTGTTGGGCCCAAGCTATGGATAATGGCTGTATTTCCTCTGAGCAAAAATCAGAGTGAGTTATTCTAAGTAGGGCAACAGAATGAGTTGAAACTATGATTTAAGTAATTACAAATGTCATTCAAATCTGGTGAATTAGAGGGTGGTAGGACCTGTAGACAGTAAGGCTGAAAAAGTTGTTTGAGGCCAAACAGCAGTGAGTTTGAAATTTATATTATAGGTAATGATGAGTTACTGAGGGTCTTTGAGTAGAAAAGAAATAGGATAAAGACAGTAGTTTAAAAAGATGAAGGGATGAATGTGGGTTTGAAGTGGTCAGACCGATGAGAGAGAAAGAGAAACAGTCATTGAGCATGTGTTCTGTCCGGGCCTTAAGTATGATAAATAGTTATCTCACTGAATCCTCATAATTATAGGTAGCATTTATATTTCCACTTTAAAGATTAAGAAATGGAGGCCCAGGAAGGTTAAAATAACTTATTCAAGTTAAACCCAAATAATTAGCAGAACCAGGAATTGAACCCAGGGCTATCTGATTCTGAGTCTATATTCTTCTGTAGCTTAAGACTTCTATATTGTTGTCGCTGTTGTTATGGTGACTACCCCCTAAAGATACCCTGAGGGATGAAGATTTTTAACTGTGGTGATAAAGAAATGATAAATACAGGATTTAGTTCCATAACTTCTCAGAATGGCAAAATATTTATATGCTCTATAAAATTTTAATGTTTCTAATTATTAATTTATCTCTTCATGCCTTTTTTCCTCTTACTATGATAAGAATCCATTAATTTGAATTTGGTACTGTACCTTCTACTAGAGATTGTCATTCCACTTAGAGACTGCTACCCAGTGATTTGTGTTCTCGGAAAGTCTTATTCGGTAAATTTGGTTCACTGTACAACAGAAGTTTCACTGTATTGTAATTAAATTAGCTGATGGAACTCTACATGTTTCCTCTGCTTAAGGCATGACCCCTTTAAACATTTATTGGTAAGGAATAAGTAAAACCAAATACTAATATTAAATGAATTTAGTATGTGTGGTAAGAAGATTTGAATTTGAAGCCCATAGACAATTACCAGTTAGCTTGAAGGATCTTTTTTTTTTTTTTTTAAAGGCTTTTCTAAGAGGACTATGTACCCAAATACAAATATAATTTAGTGCCTGATTTGAGAAATGTGAATAAACCAAAACGGTAGTTAAATTGGGCCAATTGGCTGAAATAGTTTGAAACTATAAGATTAATTTATAGAGAAACTCAATAAACAAATATCACTATAGGACACTCGTTCTTGTTGTTTATACCATATTCTTAAACAGCCAGTCATTATTTTATCAAAAAAGAGAATTTTAAATGTGAATTCTTCCAGAAGTAATTTAAAGATGTTTAAATATTTTATGAAGTATGAAATTGCACATATTTGCCTGAGGCAGATGCCCCACTGGTATTGAATAAAAAACACTCATATAGTATTTTAAAAGAGCTATTAATATAAAGTTTTACTTCTCTGCTTGAATTGTGGTTCATATTCTGAATCTAGCCGCAGGTTAAATCCCAATTAAATGAGGTGATGCAAGAGCCTCCAGGAGACAGGGTTTATGTGGTTCAAGGGAAGAAGCCATGTAGGAGAATTGGCTTACCCAGGCATTGCACAAATGATACTGAATTATCCACCACACTTTTTAGCACCCCTGCACACATTCTACTCTTTTCCCACACACTCTAGTGTCATGACTCCCGCTTAGAAAATAATTTTTCATTATTTCCCTCAAGTCCAATTCCCTTTTATCTTTCTTTATCAAGATGGTTCCCTCTGTAGATCAAGATGGGAAAAGGTCATGGTGAGTCAGGCAGTCTCTTCTCCTGGCAGCTCCTGGTCACACTTAACTCCTAGGAGCTCTCCCGATAAGCAAAAACTAGAGGCCACTGCCCTATCTCTAGTCAATGTCAGGTTCTTCTCTAGGATAGGCTGCTCTTGACCCAATAATCAGTGCTTGAAGGTTCATGGCTTTTCAAGGAAAAGCTCTTCTTTCAATGTTCTCTCTTTCTTGTTGCCTCATTGTTGTTATTATTTTTTAAGGTTTTCATTTATTTTATTCATGAGACACACAGAGAGAGAGAGAGAGAGAGACAGATACACAGGCAGAGGGAGAAGCAGGCTCCATGCAGGGAGCCCGACATGGGACTCAATCCTGGGTCTCCAGGATCACACCCTGGGCTGCAGGCGGCCCTAAACTGCTGCGCCACCGGGCTGCCCTGTTCTCTCTTTCTGTAATGTTCTTATATTTAAATCCCAAGTATCTCTTTCCTGTGTATCTAGTTGCTCTTCACATGGGTAGCATGAAAGAAATCACAACCTCTGCAATACCTATGTGTAAAAAAGACCTCTAGATACACTGGTGAGACGTGTGACCTTAAACTCCTCACCATGCCCAATGGCAGATGCATCCCTTGACTCTTTTGCATGTAACTTCCAACTGAGCTAATCCTACAAGACCCAAGTTCCCCAGTGAATACGTTCTTTGAGCAGCAGTGGTTAAAATTCATGCAGGTGTGTTCAGCTACTGTTGCTATGGAACAGTGCGTTCAAACTTGCACCATTAAACATGAAGCAACCATTGTTATGTTCATGGATCCCGTGGGTCAGGAATTTGGAAAAGATGCAGTGGAGATGGCTTGTCTCTGTTCCAAGATAATTGTGACTTGAGCTGGAAAAACCTGAAGGCTGGAGATGTTTCAGTGACTGGGCTCTAGAATCATCCAAAGCCCCATTCACTCCCAGGAATGGGCATTGACAGTGCCTGTCAGTGGGACCTGAGCAGAGGCTGCCAGCTGAAAACTCGGTGTCCTTTCTAAGTGGATGCCCAGCCTTCCTCACAGCATAGACACTGCCTTCCAAGAGTGAACGAGGCAAGGTACATGCCTTTTTATGACTAGTCTTGGAAATTACGTAGGGTCACTTTTGTTTATTCTGTTGGTCAACATAGTCATAAAGGTCTTCCAGGTTCAAGGGAAGAAGACATTGATCCACTACTTTGGAGGAGGTCCAGAGAATTCACAGATATATTTTATAACAGCAACAAAATATGTTTAACACATTTGATAATTCTGGGTTTCTGCCATTCTTGCTGGCATATAGCTGGCTCTCAACTGATTTTATTTGTCTTAATGGTACAGCTAGAATCATCATGCAATGTGATTTTGTCCCCAGGTGCAAAGAGATGCCTTGGTGACATTCCTAATTGCACCAATTCCTTGGCTGTGATTTTATGAATAGTAACAGGCATTGTTTTGCACAGATATTGCCATGCTTAAGCCCCATAACTCTCTGCAAAGGAGAATATATTCCCACCCCTACTCTTTGCCTAAGATTAGAATAAAATCCAGAATCCCCAACTTTAGGGCTGGAGAAAGGTCTCCAAGTGAAGCCAAAAGGTTCTCAGTTTATACCAAACCCTGTTTTCCAGAGACAAGAATTACGAGTTATCTCATTAGTAATCACTCAGAGCTGTTTTCTTTACCTCTACCCTGAATCCATAGGTGTAGAATTAAAATTTGTGGGTGCTGCTTTATTAAGAAAATAAAGAAGATGGGGTTTGTTTACAGCAGTGGTTCTCAAGCAGGGGCAGTTTTATTCTCCAGGGGCAACTGGCAATATCTGGAGATATTTTGGATTGTCACAACTGGATGGGGGGGGGGTGTGCTACTAGCTTTTCAGTAGATAGAAGCTAGAGATGCCACTACACATTCTGCCACACACAGGATAGCCCACCACACCAAAGAATGATCTGACCTGAAATGTCAGTACTGACACTGTTGGAAAATCCTCCTTGACAGGAAGTTTTTTTAGTTCCCCTTAAGAAAATGGGGAAGCAGGGGCTCAGAGGAGCTAAATGACTTGTTCAGGATCCCACAACTGGTAAGCAGTAGAGCAGGATTTAGGCAGCTATCTTGAAATCCTCTGTGTCATGTTCTTTTCTCCTTTTGATGCTGAAGTATCAAAATAGGTAATGAAGTACTATTCATTCTTCAGGACTTCAGCTAGTCCTGTCACCTGCCTAGATAGAGAACTTGGAGGCGGAAGGGGTCTTTTTCACTCTTCTCATATCTTGGGCACTGGGAGGTCCACCACAGTGATCGTAATGAGCGTGAGTCATCACGAGGGACATGGTGCTCCCTCATTTTCTTTAGGAGATGGGTTCAGTGCTCACACAGGCATAATTAGGACTCTGGGTTAAGGTGTGGGTGGGATTTGGGCTCTTACCTCTCAGAATGAGACTTATAAATAACGTCTGAAAAACTGGCACACAGGGTGCTTGTGTGTGTGTGTGTGTGTGTGTGTGTTTGGCAGGGGCGTCTGGGAGTGTTGTGGGAGGGCAGTAAGATCTTATCTTACAATGACGAGCAAATAGCTAATTACTTGTAACTTTGGAGATAATTGTTTTTTCATCCGCAAGCATGCCGAGCAGGAAATTAATCTAAGCCTCAGAAAGTTCGAATCATCTGCAGATTGTTATTAGGGAAGAAACACTCATTATCCCCTTAGAGCCCCCATCACATCTAACAGGCAGGCTGAAAACTGCAGCTGTGGCCTAGTGCTGCCACCACCATGCTGGGCCCCGTGCTCCCTGCTAACTGGAGAGAAAACAGTACAGTGTCTGGCAAAGGCAGGCCCCAGGCAGACAGGGGCCCGCTCCCTCTTGACACCTGATTAATGCTGCCCAATGCAGAATGTCTGGCTTTGAGTCATCCCTTCTGATAGACCCATTCATCACTTTGCATTCCGTGTCAGTGCAAGAACAGACTTCTTTCTGCCTTGGACAAATGAGCCCCCAGGTAGTTTAAATGTCAGGCCAGTGTTATCTCTAGTGAAAGACTTGGCCGTCTCTGCTCAGTCTCTTTGCTTCCAGTTTGAGGAAGTCTCTCTTCATTTCTTTTTAAAAGGGAGGATAAATACAATCCAGAGTACTCATTTAGATGAAGCATCTTCTGCTTCATCTTCTCACTTGCTCAGGGGCCCAAGTGCGCCAGGGAAAGCCTTCTAGGGGCAAGCCACAGAACAAAAGGAAAAGCCTGCCCAGCCTTCTGAACTCAGGCAGCCCACACATAACAGTGTTTTAACTGTTCTGGAAAGAATGAAGCATTCATAAGCCCCATCCCATTTTTAAGAAAAAAATTTCCTGTGACATTTTAATCATCTTTTGTGCTGGAGCATTTTTAGAGTTTTCTCCTGCCAGTCATCTCAAATGTTTTATATCTTTCCCTTTTAGCTGAATTGCATATTATGAGCCATGACCCACAATTAAAAAATAATGCTACTGTTTCTGAATGAAAGTCTCGTTCTTTGGGTTATTCTGGGCTGTGGGTCAGCATGCAAATGCTGACTTCTGAAAGTCCAAAGGCGTTATCTGGTTGAGGCTCATGTTAAGAGAACAAGAATGAGCCATGAGATGAAAATGACCACCTGGGATGTCCAATTTAGTTTGTTTCCCTGAAATGCTTTCTATAAATGATAATGACTGTGTGCCATAACATTTCTCCCAATATGATATCTGGCTTACTTCTGAGATTTCTTAACTGCTTGTGGAATTTTTGTACATATCCTGTATCTAAATCAGAGTTTCTTAACCTCAGTACCACTGACATTTTGGGGCCAGATAATTCTTTTTTTTGTGGGGGCTGTGCATTGCAGGATGTTAAGTTCCATCTGTGGTTCCTACCACCTAGATACCAGAAGTGTCCTCCCTCCAAATTGAGAGTCAAAACGGAAGTGTTTGATGTGTCTTCAGACATTGCCAAGGGTTTGTAGGCTGGCAAAATCATACTTGGTGGAGAACCAGTTATTTAGAATACCCAAATATAAGTGAATTCATTCATATGTTCATTACTTTTACAGATATCTCAAGGGCCTACTGTGTGACCAAATCTTTGGAGACTGTGAACTGAGAGAGAGGACTAGGAGATCATAGTTATTACCCTATTGGGACTTGTAAGGCAGACAGCCTTGAATGTAAATAATTATATCAGGGACGTACCCTAATAAAAATAGGAAGAATTTGGCTTGGGAGTTCAGAGGAGGAAGTTTTAACCCTGATTCAAGTAGTAGACTTCCCAGAAATTCTTGATTCTCTCTTTATTCAGGAAGCACCTGGTTTTCAGGGGAAAAATTCCTGTTTACCAAGATATTATACTGTATACTGTAGAGAGTTTCAAAACTAAACCTGTGAATTCTTTTACAAATGTATTGGTAAGGTAAATTTAGATTATCAAATGTAGATTAAAAAATGCTATCTTGACTTAACTGATGTACAAAATATATGTATGAGAGCATCTGAATGATTCCATTGGATATTGGCACTTCCAGGGCCTGAGTGAGCTCTGGACCTTGGACCATGATGAGGCTTGTTTTCCGGAAAGTATCTGTCATGCTTTGAAGTCAGTTTTCAACCTTTGTTCAGTAGTAACAGACAAAAGTGGATGTTTACACTGCTCTGAGCCTCAGATGTGATAATCTCCCCCATAAAATATGGAGAACAATAAAATAAAACTAAAGTGAGTGAACCATCCTAACCGTTGAAGCTACACTGGCAATGGTTGTACAGTATGAAGTGCATGCAGCAAGGAGTCTAGCTCCCAGCACTCCAGCTGGAAGTCCTCCCTTTCTATTCCCTGCAAACAAGTGTGAAAGATCCTGTGGTAAGGGATGGTTTTGAATGTATGTAAATTTGTATTTAAAACCAAGTGTATGTTTTAACCGAGTGGGTGGCAGTGTGATTTAATCGTCAAGAACACAGGCTGGAGAGTTAGAAAAACCTGGGATAAAATTCATGCTCCACCAGAGCATGGACAAGTTATCAAACCCCACTGTGCCTCAAGTTCTTGGTAGAAATTCGTGCAATAACACCCACCTCAAAAGACTGCTCTAAGAATTATAGACATTCAAAAATTGCCTGATGTAAATGCTTGGTGAATGAGGGGTGGCAGTATTGTTAGTAACACATTACTTGCCATATACTTCACATTGGTGTGCACATGACCCTATGATTGAAAACTGATTTTATTTTATATTACGAATATCTGATTTTACTTTATTTTTTTTAATTGAAGTGTAATTAGCATATAATGTTATATTAGTTTCAGGTGTGCGATGATTCAATTCTATACATTATTCAGTGCTCATCATATGTGAACTCTTCATCTCTTTTATGCCTTCCCCCACTGACCTCCCTTCTGACAACCGCCAGTTTACACTCTGTATCTAAGAGCCTGTTTTTTTTTTTTTGTCTCTTTTTTTGTTTTTTGTTTTGTTTCTTAAATTCCACATGTGAGTAAAATCATATGGTATTTGTCTTTCTCTGTCTGACTTACTTCATTTAGCATCATACCCTCTAGATCCATCCATGGTGTTGCAATGGCAAGATCTCCATGAAAAGATGCTTAACATCACTAATCATCAGGGAAATGCAAATCCAAACCATAATGAAATATCACCTCATACTAGTCAGGATGAATAAAAGAAAACAAGAAATAACAAGTGTTGATGAGGATGTGGAGGAAAAAGGAACCTTCTACACGCTGTTGCTGCCAATGCAAATTGGTGCAGCCTTGGAGAAAACAGTATGGAGTTTCCTCAAAAAATTAAAAATATAATTACCATAGGATCTAGTAATTCCACTATTGGGTATTTGCCGAAAGAAAATGAAGACACTAATTTGAAAAGATAAATGTTTATGGCAGCATTGTTTACAATAGCTAAGATATGGAAGCAACCCAGGTATCTATCCATAGATGAATGGATAAATAAGTTGTGGTCTCAATGGAAAACCATTGTTTGAAGATGAAAGGAAAGGTCAGTTCTGCTTCAAGATAGCAATATAAGAGGATCCCAAACTCACCACCTCCTATGGACACACCAGAATCTCCATCTACATACAAAATGATCTCTTCTGAAAAAAAAAAAAACTCTGAAAATTGGCAGAGTGACCTTTTCACACAGGGCAAACGAGAGGGAAAACCGCATCGAAATGGGTGGTAAAGGCTAAAAGAAGCTCACCATAAATTCCACACATAATACAGTGACCCACAATTGGAAGGGAACTCAAAACCCAGAGCTTCTCCCCAAGGAGTCAAGCATTTGTACCCCACATCAGGCACCCCAGCTTTAAGACCAACACTTGAAAGATGAGCCCCCAAAACATCTGGCTTTGAAGACCAACAGGGCTTGTACCCACCAGACTTAGGGGGCTGTGATAAACTGAGGAACATGTCTTAATGAGCCCATGTGCAGACTCACCTGCCTTGGGGCCCAACATGGAAGCTGCTCTCTTAAAAATGCTCTGACTTTAAATGAAGGGGACTCATTTCTTAATTTCAAGGCATGGGTGTAAGGAAAAGGGGCTTGGTGGGATACCCCCTAGGGATGCAGACTGATGAGCACCATTTCCTTGCTTTCCTTTTGCCTTGCTAAGACCAGCAGTCATCTTTTTTCTTTTCTTTTTTTCCTTTCCTATAGTGCCATCTTTAGCTTGCAGGAGCCATCTTCCACACTTTCCCCTCTGTCATATTAAAGCCAGGGGACACCATTTTTTTTTACCCTTTTATCATTTTTCTTTTTTTATTCCCTTACTTTTTTCTTCTTTTTTTTTTCTTCCCCCTTCTCCCTTTTTTCAGCAAGTGCCATCTTTGCACTCCACATCTGGCTCAGTCTAGCCAGTGGGCACCATCTTCATGCTCTCCCTTTGTCACTCTCCAGACCACCAGTATCTCCCAGAGGGAAGCTTCTACATACATCTGGTGCCCCAAATTTTATGTCTGATGCTCTAGTTTTTGCAGCTGCCACCAGAAGAGACCCTTTCATCACCTGGCTTGGAGGCCAGGGAGGCTTGTATTCCTCGGCCCCATGGGACTGTAACAATTGGAGGGACAGTTGTTGGCAAACTGCTACTCCCAAGGAGACTAAAACACACCTCCAGGCTTTCTGAGAAGGAGGATTTTTAACTTGTCCAGGAGCTTTGGCCTGAGGGGCCAAAAAAACCTTCTGATTTGGCCTTAGAGAGTGGCCTGCAGGAGATGGAGGCTAGTGAACACAATCTTTGTGTACTCTCTTTGCCTCACCTAAGCTTGCCTCTATCTTACAGAAATGAATTTACACCCTTCTCTGGTGCCCTGATTTTTGCAGCTGCTGCCAAGGAACACCTCCATATCACCTGGCTCTGGTGGCCAGCATGGCTTATGCTCACAAGTCCCATAGGACTGTAACCCAACTGAGAAAGATTTCTTAATCAGCTACCACTCCTGGGGGACAGCAAGAGGCAATAGACCCAGGAACTCAATCTTTCTGGAAAGAGGCCTAGTCACTTATCATCATAGCTGTAGCCTGAGAGGCTTCTAATTAAACACACATCTAAGGGTTGTCTGTAAACCTTTCCTGAGGACTCAGAAGGTGAGCAGGAATTCTGTGCTCTCCCTTTACCATGCTCCAGAGCACCAACATCTCTTGAAGATGAGCTCTTCTACATGTTCAGGTATCCCAGTTTTTATATCTGGTGCCTTGGTTTTTATGGCTACTGCCCAGGGGATACCCCTTGATCACCTGGCTCTAGTGGCCAGAGGGTCTTGCGTTCCTGATTCCCATTGGATGGTAACAATTGGAGAGGCAGTTCTTGGATGGCTACCACCCCCAGAGGACTGCACAGATGGCAGACTGAAACATACCCCCAGCCTCTTTGGGAAAGAGGCCTACTTGCTAGTCCTGGAGCTTTTACCATATGAGCAGACTTCAGGTTTAGCGCATATTTAAAGGTTATGGAAGTGTTCTCAGTGAACACAGACCCAGGAATGCCATTTTTGTGCTCTCCCTCTGGCTTGCTATAGCTCATCAGTATCTCCCAGAAAGGAGTTTACACTTATCTGGAACCCAGTTTTTGTGACTACTTCCCAGAGGATACCTCCAGTTTCACAGGGCTGTATATATTTGCATTCTTTAAAAACTGTTGCAAATAGTTGCAAATAGCCAAACTGGTGTTTGGCTCAGCCCCTGCCTGAGTCTAGGTGCTTACTGAAATCTTACCCTTTGGAACACTGATCTTGGCAAACCCTTAACTACTGGGAGCTATTAAAAATAAATTAGGTGGGATGCCTGGGTGGCTCAGTGGTTGAGCATCTGCCTTGGGCTCAGGGTGTGATCCTGGAGTTCAGGGATCGAGTCTCATATCAGGCTCCTTGCATGGAGCCTGCTTCTCCCTCTGCCTACATCTCTGACTCTCTCTCTCTCTGTGTGTGTCTCTCATGAATAAATAAATAAAATCTTTAAAAAATAAAATAGGCTGCTTGGACAATCACAAAGGTTTGAGAGACAACTAAGAGTTGGGACAGTGTTGAATGCTAAAGCTCATCTCCTACGCAAGGCCAGCCCTTTAAGACGGGAGAAGTTTCATCTAACGCATAGAAACCAACACAGAAAATCAAGTATAATGAAGAAATTAGGGAATAAGTTCCAAATGAAAGAACAAGATAAAAATCTCAGAAAAAGTCTTAAATGAAATAAGTAATTTACTTGATAAAGAGTTCAAAGTAATGGTAATAATCAAAAAGAATGAATGAACACAGTGAGAACTTCAAAGACAAGATAGAAAATAGAGGAAAGTTCCAGGCACAGGTCATGGAACTGAAGAATAGAATAACTGAACTGAAAAATACACCAGTGGGTGTTCAACAACAGATGAGATGAAGTAAAAGAAAAGATCAGTGAATTTGAAGGCAAGGCAGAGGAACTTAACCCAATCAGAGCAGCAAAAAGGAAAGAGAAGGGAAAAAAAAGTGAAGATAGCTTAAGGAATTTATGGAAAACAACATCAAGCAGAAAAACATTTGCATTATAGGAGTCTCAAGAGGAGAAAAGAGAGTGAAGGGGGCAGAAAATGTATTTGAAGAAATAATGGCTAAAACCTGCCCTAACCTGTAGAAACAGACCTCCAGATCCAGGAAGTGTAGAAGTTCCAAATAAAATGGGCCCAAAAAAGCCCCACACCATGACACATAATTAATATTCTCAAAAGTTAAAGACAAGGAGAGAATCTTAAAAACAGAAAGAGAAAAACAATTTGTTGCATTTAAAATAATTTCTATATAAGATTATGAGCAGATTATTCAGTGACAACACTGCAGGCCATAAGGGAGTGGCACAATATATTCAAAGAGCTGAAAGAAAAAAGAATTTCATGAGAGACTCCTAACTCTGAGAAATGAACAAAGGGTAGTGTAAGGGGAGGTGGGCAGGGGGATGGGGTAACCGGGTGATGGACACTGAGGAGGACACTTGATGGGATGAGCACTGGGTGTTATACTATATGTTGGCAAATCGACTTCAATAAAAATTTTTTTTAATTAAAAAAAAGAATTTCAAACAAGAATACTCCACCCAGCAAATTTTTACCATTCAGAATTATAAAGAGAGTTTTCCAGACAAGCAAAAGTTGAAGGAGTTAATCACTTTTAAACTGGCCTTAAAAGAAATGTTAAAGGATTTTTTTAAGCTGAAAAGAAAAGGCAGTAGTTAATAACAAAAAAACATGAAAATATAAATCTCACTGGTAAAGCTGAATATATAGTTTACCCTTGAATAATGCAAGAGGATAGGGGCACCAATCTCCTGCACATTCAGAAATCCACACATAACTCTGGACTCTGCAAAAATGTAACAATAGCCTACCTTTGACCACAAGCCTTACCAATATCGTAGTCAATTAACACATATTTTGTATGCAATATGTATTATAGACCATATTCTTACAATAAAATAAGCTAGAGAATAGAAAATCATAAAGAGAAAATACAATTACAGTACTATACTGTATTTATTGAAAAAAATCCATGTATTAGTGGATCCATGAAGATCAAACTCAAGTTGTTCAAGGGTCAACTGAGTAGTAAAGGTAGTGGATTAATCATTTATAAAGCTAGTATGACGGTTAAAAGACAAAGTAGTAAAAATAACTGGAACTACAACAATTAGTTAAGGGATACACACAATAAAAAGATGTAAAATGTGACATATAAAACTTGGGGAGAGAGTAAAAATGTAGAGCTTCAAAATACATTCAAACTTAAATTGTTAGCAACTTAAATAGACTGTTTTAAACATAAGTTGTAAGCCTTACCACACAAAAACCTGTAGTACACAAAAGATAATGAGAAAGGAATCTAAGCATAGCACTAAAGAAAGTCATCAAACCACAAAGGAAAAGAGCAAGAGAAGAGGAAAGAAACAGAAGAACTACAAAATAGCTAGAACAAAATGGCAATAAGTACATACCTATCAATAACTAAATGTAAATAGACTAAATCAAAAGATATACAGCAGCTGAATGGTTAAAAACAAGACACATCTATATGCTGCCTACAGAAGACTCCCTTCAGATATAAAGACATACACAGACTGAAAATAAAGGAATGGAAAAAGATATTCCATGGAAGTGGAAACCAAAAGGAAGCTGGGGTAACTATACTTATATCAGACACAATAAACTTTAAACAAAGTCTATAATAAGAGACAAAGGAGGGCATTATGTATTGATTAAGGGGTCAACCCAACAAGAAGATATACCATTTATAAATATTTATGCATCCAACACGGGAGCACCTAAATATATAAAGCAAATATTAACAGTCCTAAAGGGAGAAATAGCGATAAAATTATAGTAGGGAACTTCAAAACCCCACTTACATCAATGAGTAGATCATCCAGACAGAAAATCAGCAAGGAAACGTTGGCTTTAAATTGTATGTTAGACTAGATGGACTTAACAGATGTATGCAGAACCTTCCATCCAAAATCAAACGATTATACATCCTTCTCATGTGTACATGGAATGTACTCCAGTTTATATAGGCCACAAAAGAAGTATTAACAAATTTAAAAAGATTGAAATCATATCAAGCATCTTTTCTGACCACAATGGTATGAAACTAAAAATCAATTACAAAACTTTCTTCACTGGAAAATCTGCAAATATGTGGAAAGTAAATAAAATGCTATTGAACAACTAATGGGTCAATGAAGAAATCAAGACTTTTTGAAACAAATAAAAATGGAAATGCAGCATACCAAAAGTTATGGGATGCTGCAAAAGCAGCTCACAGTGATGAATGCCTCGCATGAAACAAAAATCTCAAATAGCAACCTACATACCTTAAAGAACTAGATAAAAAAGAAAAAATGAAGCCCAACGTGAAAGAAATAACGAAAAGCAAAGCAGAAATAAATGACATAAAGACTAAAATCACAGTGGAAAAGATCAATGAATCCAAGAGCTAGTTCTTTGAAAAGATAAACAGAATTACCTTTAGGTACACTCACCAAGAAAAAAGAGAGGACTCAAGTAACTAATATCAGAAATGAAAGAGACTTTACAGCTGATACCACAGAAATGTAAAGGATCATAAGAGATTACTGTGAACAATTGTACATCAACAAACTGGACAACCTAGAAGAAGTGGACAAATTCCTAGCAACATACAATCTTCCAAGACTGAATTGGATGAATGAATGAATGAATGAATCATGAAGAAATAGAAAATCTGAACAGACTGACTATTACTAAGGAGATTGAATCAATTATATAAAAATTCTCTAAAAACAAAATGTCAAGACCAGATGGCTTATTAGTGAATTGTATTTCACATTCAAAGAAGAACCAATACCAATCTTTCTCAAATTCTTTCAAAAAACAGAAAAAGAGAGAATATTTCCAAACTCATCTTACAAGTCCAGCATTACCCTAATACCAAAACCAGACAAGGATTCCACAAGAAAATTGTCATATAGGCCAATATCCCTGATATAGAAGCAGAAATACTCAACAAAATATTAGCAAACAAAATTCAACAATACATTAAAAGAATCATACACCATGATCAAGTGGGATTTATCTCATGGGTACAAGGATGGCTTGGCTTGACGTTCACAAATCATTCATCATGATACACCACGTTAACAAAATGAAGGATAAAAATTATATAATTATTTCAGTAGATGCAGAAAAAGTATTTGACATGGGATGCCTGGGTGGCTCAGCAGTTGAGCGTCTGCTTTTGGCTCGGGGCATGATCCTGGAGTCCCAGGATCGAATCCCACATTGGGCTCCTGCAGAGAGCCTGCTTCTCCTTCTGCCTATGCCTCTGCCTCTCTCTCTCTGTGTCTTTCATGAACAAATAAATAAAATCTTTTTAAAAAAAAAAAAAAAAAGAAAAAGCATTTGACAAAATTCAACATCTACTTAAAAACTCTCAACAAAGTGAGTATAGAGGAAATGTACCTCAACATAATAAAGGTCATATATGACAAACACACAGCTAACACACTTCATGGCAAAAATCTGAAAATTTTTCTTCTAAGATCAACAACAAGACAGTATTATATTTTATTCAAGATAATATTAAAAGTCCTACCCAGAGTAATTAGACAAGGAAAAAATAGGCAAAGACATGTAAGTTGGAAAGGAAGTGAAACTGTCACTATTTGCAGTTGGCATAATATTATCTATAAAAAAACCTAAATATCCATTTAAAAAAACTGTTAGAACTAATAGATGAATTCAGTAAAGTTGAGAGATACAAAATCAATACACAGAAATCTGTTGCATTTCTATGCACTAATAACAAACTACCAGAAAGAGAAATTAAGAAAACAGTCCAATTTACAGTTACATCAAAATGAATAAAATATCTGAGAATAAATTTGATCCAAAGAGGTGAAAGACCTGTATACTGAGAACTATAAGACATTGATGAAAGAAATTGAAGAAGACATAAAAATGGAGAGATAGATTATGTTTCTTAATATTTTTAAAATTGATACTTTTAAATGTTCATACTACCCAAAGCAATCTACAGATTCAGTGCAATTTTTGTCAAAATTTCCATGGCATTTTTCACAGAAATACAATCAACAATAAAAAAATTATATAGAAACATAAAAGGACCCCAAATAGCCAAGGAAAATCTTGAGAAAGGAGGACACAGCTAGAGGCATCACACTCCCTGGCTTCAAACTATATTACAAAGCTATAGTACTCAAAACAGTATGGTATTGGCATAAAAACAGGCACATGGATCAATGAAGCAGAATAAAAGAGGCTGGAAATAAACTCATGTATATATGGTCAATCAATTTAGGACAAAAGAGCCAGGAATATACAATGTGGAAAGATAGTCTCTTCGATAAATGATGCTGGGACAACTGGACAGCTAACAAGCAAAAGAACAAAACTGGACCACTATCTTATACCATACACAAAAATGAATTCAAAATAGATTAAAAACTTGAATGTAAACTGAAACCATAAAACTTATAGAAGAGAGCATTAGTGGTAAGCTCCTTGACATGGGTCTTGGTAATGGCTTTTTGAATTTGACACCGAGAACAAAGACAACAAAAGCAAAAATGGACAAGTAGGACTATATCAAACTAAAAAGCTTCTGCGTGCAAAGGAAACCATCGACAAAATGAAAAGGCAACCTCCTGAATGAGAGAAAATATATGTAAATCATTTATCTGATAAAGGGTTAATATTCAAAATATGTAAAGAACTCAAATAACTTAATAGCGAAAACAAACCAAATGGTCCAATTAAAAAATAGACAAAGAAAAAAAATAGACAAAGGATCTGAATAGACATTTTTTTCAAGGAAGACATACAGATGACCAAGAGGTACATAAAACGGTTTTCATAAAATCACAATGACATAACACCTCACAAATGTTAGAATGGCTATAATCAAACAGATAAGAAATGACAAGTGTTGGCAAGTGTGTGGAGTAAAAAGAACCATTGTGCACTGTGGTGGAGATGTAAATTGGTGCAGCTACTATGGAAAACAGAATGGAGGTTCCTCAAAATATTAAAAATAGGATTCCCATATGATCCAGAAATCCCACATCTGGATATGTATCAGAAGAAAATGAAGACTAAGTTGAAATGATTTATGCACCCCCATGTTCACTGCAGCAGTATTCGCAATAAGCAAGACACGCAGGCAACCTAAGTGTCTATCAACATGTGAATGAACAAAGGAGACATGATATATATACAGAATGGAATATTATTTTGCCATAAAAAATAATGACATCTTGCCATTTGCAACAGTTGATGGACCTTGAGAGCATTATACTAAGTGAAATAAGACAGAAAGATAAATACCGTATGATCTCACTTATATGTAGAATCTGAAAAAATTAAAAATTAAAAAAAAACCAGGATCATAGATACAGAGAATAGATTGGTTGCCAGAGGTGAGTTGGGGGAGGGGGGTGGACAAAATGGTGAAGGGAGACAAAAGGCACAAACTTTCAGTTCTATAATAAATCATGGAGATATAATATACAGCATGGCAACTATAGTTAATAAATCTGTAGTGTATATTTGAAAATTGGTAAATGAGTAAATCTTTTAAAATTATCACCACAAGAAAAAATATTTTATCTATATGTAGTGATGGTTGGTAACTAGATTTATTATGGTGATAATTTCACAATATATGTAAGTATTGAATTATTATGTTGTACAACTGAAACATATAATGTTTCCAATATAATGTTGTATGTCAATGATACATCAGTTTTTTTAAAAAAGGCAGAAAGGACCAAACCCAGGAAGCTATCATAGGTCTACTGAGCAGCTGTGTTACTTAAAACCAAAGATCAAAAATAGTTGACTTTGTTTCTAATGCTAAGGAGCTGTAGGAGATTCTTCAGAGTAAAGCCAATATTGATGAGGTCAGAGTGGTATTTATCATTAATAAAAGAGCCGTTGCTGATTACAGAAGGGGAGGTCAGAAAGGCCATCATACCTTAGGGAAGGCCTGCATAGGTAGAAATAAACCAACCCTTTAAGTTTGCTTTCATTTTGAATATCAATAATGACTTTTAAACTCAAACAAAAGTTTGGTATCACTGGTTTGGTATTACTCATTTGATTTCTTGGGCCTGACCCAACCATAAACAGAGAACACTTTGCCCTTGACCCCCGAGACTTAATAAAAATGTATCCAAATCACTTTCTGTGCTTTCTTTGGCTGGTGACTATGTAGATGTGACTGAGGATAGTAATACGACAAAGGAGATGCCTTCAGCCAAGGTTGAAATGACATCAGATCATGAGGACTGACGCCAAAGTGAGTGTGAGGTTTAATAGGTAGAAACATTGAAGAGAGAACTGTTTTTGAAGAGATCTTTTCCTTTTCTGTGAGCATTCTTGGCCTGGATATCCTCCTTATCAATGTATTTTTCTATCAACTTTTAATTTCTACCAGAATCTCAGGAAGAGAGGATATTGTCAGCTCTGATGAAAACAAGGACAATACAAATTTTAACAATCTCTTCCTCAAAAGATAAATTTCTTGTATCCATTTTCCCAGTTATTTATTCAATGTTTATGAAGCACTGTTATAAGCTAGGCAAGGCAAGACGAGGGCCTTCCAGGAGCTCCCACTGTAGTTGGGGTGGGAGGGAGGGAAGTCTAGAGGTAATCACAGTACAATGTTGATGTAAGTCCAGGATAGAATGGAAGCCACAGACTCTACACTGAATGCTTAGGGAAGGCTTCCAGGATAAGCTGATGCTCCCACTGACTTCTGAGTGAGACAGCCAAGCAAAGATAGAAAAGAGAGACTTTTTAAAATATATTTATATTTATTCATTTTTCATTTATTCATTCATATAAATATTTATATTTATTCATGAGAGACAGAGAGAGAGAGAGAGGTAGGGACACAGGCAGAGGGAGAAGCAGGCTCCATGCAGGGAGCCTGATGCGGAACTCGATCCCAGGACTCCAGGATCACACCCTGGGCCAAAGGCAGGCGCTAAACCACTGAGCCACCCAGGGATCCCAAGAGAGACGTTTAGAGGAGAAATATCTCATGTGCCATAGCCACACTGGTAGTGTGGGAAAGCATGATTTGTTCTTGGAGCAGCAAATTGAGGAGAAACCGTATTTTCTTTTTGGAAGCAGAGGCCTGACTAGTTTATTAAGACTTTCTAATGACTGTGCACATATAATTCCTAGCCCCTGGAGCCTTCTCTAAATCAGTGTGACTTATTAGTATTAGTGTGCTTATTAGTATTAGGTACTTATATAGGAAAACTACACATAGAGTTGAATTGAAAATCTTTAATTGAAAACTACAAGAATGATTCTCAGAAATATTCGTATTTCACATTTACAAACAGCTTGAAATGTTTTATAATACATTTCTGTTCCTTCCAGCTTTGGGATCTAAACAGTGCATACTAAAAATAAAAAGGCTGTCCTTTACTACTTTCTCCCATGCTTTTTCTTTTTTTTTCCTTTCCTAATCTTTAGAATGAAAAGTTGCATGGTCTCTTGTGGTAATGTGTTCCCTACTGTTTGTCTTCACAGTCAGTAAAATAAGTTTAACTGAAATCCAACTGAAACTTGTTCTCTTTGATTTTTGCTCCATTGAAAGCACAGATCTGCTCTCTGGCACATCTATTTTTCTGGAAGATGGTTATGTAAGGACTTACTCCAGTGACATAATATGGGTAGGCTATTGCTTGCTTTGTCTATGCCAGATAAAGGATAAGCCCACTTCTCCTTGGCGACCAGAATCATTAATGCTAGAGCCAGAGGAAGACACTGGGTAAATTTTGTAGCTGGAAGGAGATTTGCATCTCCTTGGATGAGGGGCTATCACTCACCAGCTTAACCCAAGAAGCTGATAAAGAGGAACTGTCCATTTCAAGTGAATCAGAGCCTTATCAATGCATATAAAGCAAAATGACTAAATGAAGCAGCTGGAATATTATAGTGAGTTTTAATTATCTTTTAATAGCCAAAAGCCTCTTGCCAACACATGCTGATAATCTGTCAGCTGTTATGTGCCATACAATCTCCATTTATGAGTCTCAGCTGTTACAAATTGGAAAATATATTTACAGTGATGATCTTTTCTTGTTAAAGGCAAATTCCCAGAGATGTTCAAACTGAAATTTGGCATCACTACTTTGTTTCTGTTGCCTTCTTGTGTGGAAGTGAAAGGGCTGGCAAAAACTGATAACAATAACCCACCCCCCTTCTTGTTAATAATTTATGACTCTCGTTATGATATAATAATCCCAATCCATAAAAAGTAATGGTAAAATCATTTCTGGGGCTCATGGATTATATTTCTGTAAATTATCAAAAATTGTTTTTTAATGATAGTCTAAATTTATATGTTGTTTTTTTTTTAAATCAGCCTGTCCCCTTCTCCTGTTCTTAGGTTTATCCGTCTCCAGCGTTCTTTGAGCTCCAAGGTTCCTACTAGGGTGTCAGTCACATTTACTCTCTATCCTCGGTGCTAGCGTGGCCTTTGGCATTCAGCCCAAGTTAGAGTGAGTGTGAAAAAGCCTTCCAAATTTACTGACCTCTGCCTACTTCTTAAATTTAGGCCTTAACTTCGTTAGCACTTTATTTTTCCTCCCCACTTCTCCTGACTTTTTTTACTGTGTCTTTGCTAGCAACTCTTACTCCACTGCCTAGCTCTAACATTCTTCAAGATTTAGTTTTCATTCACAGCTTTTATTATCAATTTCAAATTAGATCTGTTGGTCAAACCTCACACCTTTCTGCGAGCTCAGATTTCATATTGCCTTAATAAAAATCTCTAATTGCGTGATCATTGTCAGTTCTGATCAACAAGCTCAACAACTGAGTATGTTAATTTTCCGCCTGCGACCTTGCCCTATTTTGGCTACAGCTTTATCTTTCTCTCCCATCTTTTTTTTTTTTTGTAAAGACTTTATTTATTTATTTATTTATTTGAGAGAGTGAGTGAGAGCAAGAGTAAAGGAGCAGGAGAAGGAGAAGGAGAAGGAGAAGCAGACTCCCCACTGAGCAGGGAGCCCCATGTGGGACTTGATCCCAGGACCCCAGGATTATGACCTGAGCTGAAGGCAGACGCTTAACCAACTGCCACCCAGGAGCCCCTTCTCTCCCATCTTCTTGATAAGAAAGTCATTGTTCAAATTCCTCTCACCCTCAGCTCCATAGTAATCACTAAGCACTACCAGTTTTTTCTTCAAAACATCTTTGGGATTGGCACAAGGATTGAATTATTCTTTATTTGCACTGCAAACATTGTGGTCCAAGTACAGAAATGTCTCTATTTACTTTCAACTTAAAAAATTTAATATATAAACAAATTATACTTTATTGAAATCCTCATCAGTTCTACTTTCCCCGATAGCCAGGTTGAGCAACTATAGGGCCTCATTTTTATCTCTGCCAATATGTTTGTTAATGTGCTTGTCACATTTAAGCGTGATTAGGAAGGGTTTCCGCATTTTGAAGTGATTCTGGTCTGATAAATGCAAAAGTAGTAACAGTTTGAAGTTCAAAAGCAGCTATAAAGTTCTACTAATAAAAGAACTGCAATTATGATGGAAACCAAAATAGAAGTTTTTTAAAAATTAAAGGGGAGAAAATGTGTTGCACGTGTACTTGGAATGAATAGTTTGAACATTTCTAAACTTTGTAAGTGCTAATGGGCTCAGAAGAAATGTGGTCAAGCGTACAGAGCCCATGTGACTGGCTATAATCTACAAGTGGAAGGAAACTCATGGACAAAATGGAAACATCGTTGAATGAGTGGCTGGAGAAGCCTCTGAGCCCCCAGGCCAGCCCAAGCCTTGCCAAGGAGGCTGAGCAAGCAGAGGCACAATTGATGAAATGACCATTATCTCCCCAGTATAGTTTCTTAGGGCCTACGCCTATTCAAATCTGCACATCAGAGTGGTTACATACAGCTCAGGGCTGAGGGTACATTCAAAACTTGGCATTTTCTGTGAAAATTAGTTTTGAAAATTAATCCTTTTTTGTTGTCAGGTACATACTCAGCTCTGTTAGTATTTCAGTAGGCCTAGCTAGATAATGATCAGATAAAATTAATCAAACTTATAATTCTACATTTCAATTTTTATTTATATTTAATATAAAAATTGATCTGATTCTTAGACTCTTTTGTACTCTTTCTTTGGTGATTAGGAAGGATTACCTGTAGACCATCATTATGAGTGTCAGTTTGGGGAATGTAAGCAGGACTGCTAGTTAGTGCTTTCTCCACAACTGAGGATGGATAAAACCAAGACCTTGGTCTCTTCCTCCATAGTACAAGTGAGCATTTGTTATACACCATTAACCAGCCCCTCCTTGCCCTGGAAGGAATGTGGCTGAGAATAAGGATAAGGATAGAAACCTTTTCTTTTTTTTTTTTTTTTTTTTTGTATTTTGGTTTTTTTAAAGATTGTATTTATTTATTCATGAAAGACACAGAGAGGGAGAAGCAGGCTCCCTGCAGGGAGCCTGACGCTGGGACTCAATTCCAGGACCCCAGGATCACTACCTGAGCCAAAAGCAGACAGACATTCAACCAATGAGCCACCCAGGTGCTGCAAGACCTTTTTTGTATATGATTCTTTCTTGTTGGTGACGAAGAGTCATCTTTGGGCTCACTCCCACTCAGTCTGATTTTTTTTTTCTATCTCTAGCAGCCTCTGAAGACTTTGCCTTTATTACAAGAAAAGAATAGCATTTGGGGAAATAAATTGCCAGCAAGACTCCACACCATGAATGCCTTACCTTCCATTTACCTCCTTATATAGACTTGGGGAAAGTGGGCAGGGGTGTGATTGATGGCTGTGGAGCTTGCAAGCCCTGGAGGAAGGAACTTGGCCCGAGTTGTGAGTGGTTCTCCTTAGAGACTGAGGCACTTGACAATTTCTTCATCCTCAGTTCACATAATAATAGTGAGAGTCCAGCTCCCCATTGTAAGTATGAGGACTCATCTATCCCTTATTGTAAGCCAAGGAGAGAGTTACAACATTGGATCTTTCTGGATATGAATTGTATATACATCAGTTTATATACATCTGTATGAGATTTTCAACTTTGTTGTATTCACAGCACATTTTCAAATGCTCAAATATAGGTGACACCAAAGAAGGGATTGAGAGATGTAAGATAAGCCTAAACAAATCAGCATAATGACAGTACAACATAGTGATATCTTAACAGTATCCATAAAGGCACCAGTGTCATATCCACTTCTCTCTTCAGCACTGTCAGAACCTACTGTCTTGACATCACCTTCTCCTTTGACTCCACTTAGGTGCCCTAATATGTCAGGTTTACAAATTATTCTTTGCTATTGGCTTGATCTTGTGTTGTGCTGCTGATTTCAGTGTGCTTCGTGACCCACTATCTTATCAGCTTAGTGTTCCACCCAGTTGGGACTGACCAGTCCATTTTGCCTGGGACCCAGGGGTTTTCTGAGACCTTAGATGTTCCGTACTAAAACAGGGACAGTTCCACAGAGGCAGGGCCACCTGGTCACCCTACATACAATGTTCAACATCTTACTAGTACATATAGTCAATTGTAGCACTAATATATTTTACAAATTGACCACCACTTGGCAGCCTCCCCCAAGTGTGTGTTTCTACTGGGGACTGTGGCAGACCTGTTGAAAGTACCTCTTTATGATTTGTTCATTGCTCAGCAAACTCGTTTCTATTGGAGAGAGACCTTTATTTTTATCCCTTTCAATGTAGTTGAAATCCAAACATGTTTATATTCTCGACATTTTGAAAGTTTAATTCCAGGTTTTGGTGATATATTTATAAATCAGAAATACAGGTGACATAAATCAATAGAATATACTCACTCTGTAGGGTGGGGTGATTGTTGGGGACACAGAAAGCACAGAGGCTGAGTGTCAGCAGAACTGGCCGAGAAGGCCACCCTGACCTTATCACTGGATGGAAAGCCTCAGCCTTCACAAGAGCATCTCCCTTGCCCACCAGCACTGTGGTTATATCCAAGCTTCATGCTCAAGGTCACAAATAAGCCCTATAGCCCACATTGTGGGTGTTAGCACTCATTTGATGTTTAACTTGAGTTCTATATGTTCATTGGGATAATTCTGTTTCTCCTAAGCTAACAGAACTGTTAGCTAACAGGCTAACAGGCCTGTTGGTGCTGTCTATTGGCTTAAAATATTTTAAGAAATTATTTGTATGTTGAGATCTATCTTTAATATCAGGAAGTTGAAGAATAGCATAAGAGTAGTGAGCATAAAACCATGATTGAAAGTAGACTGTAGCACCTATATTTCTACCAGAGTCTGAATCTCTTTGGAAGACCAGATGGTCCACAGCCATCTCCTTAAGACTGCAGAAGCCACCCCGCTGCAGGACTGTGGTGATGTGGTAGGCAGAGAACATGCACAATGCTCTGTAGGTATAAAGGTTGGATTCTTTCTCAGTTCTTAGAAATACCTTATGACATTGTGATCTAGGTGTCATAGAAAAATTGTTTGGTGATGACCTTTTTATCTGTTACTAAAGTAATCTGAAAATGTGAAAGGGATGAGTAGGGATAATCTGTTCCAGTGTAGTGGGCAATGACATTTTTCTCTAACCTGCCAACTCTCTGGTGCGCTCCTGCAAAAGGAGACACATTTCTGTCCTTTACAGCCCTAATCATGCAAATTTCTGTGACTTGCACAGAACCCAATTTAATTGGAAAAGTACTTTCAGATAAAAATCTTGCTAAGTTATTTGATGTGGGAAAAGTTGTATCTAAACAAATGTTCTTCTTCCATATGAGACCTTCAATTGTTTGATGATGAACAAGTCACCTGAAATTCACATGAGACTCACAGGTACCTACAGTGTCCTTCTTATGTACAGTGGCACAATCGGTTCTCTCTGGCAGTTCAAACCGAGCATGTAGAGATCTTGAACCTTGAGATGTGTAAAGTGAAAGTATTCAGAGCTGAAACTGGCTGTTTGGTACATTTAAAAATATGCAGAAGGGAAACAACTAAATACAGCCCATGGAGTGAAAACCTTCTTAGTCATTCTGTGTGGTTAAAAACAAATGACAGAGGTCTGCTGTGCAGCTATTTCAGTGTTCTAAATGGAATGTCTAGCACTGTTATCGCGGCTTCCGCCCAGCTCTCAGGCCACCCCAGCCAGCCTCACCCTGTGTTCTCTTTGCCCCCGTCAGAAATAGGCAGGATGTGGGGGGTGGGCAGTGAGAAGGGATTAAAGCAATTTAATTTTGAATAAAGGAATTCCAAATAAAGGACAACTTCTGAGAGAGAGAAGCTTCTCAAAGTCTTGGGTGAGTCATGTATTTAACCAGAATAAATTGAATTAGAAGATCATGATGTGGGGATCCCTGGGTGGCTCAGTGGTTTAGCGCCTGCCTTTGACCCAGGGCTTGATCCTGGAGTTCCCGGATCGATTCCCACATCAGGCTCCCTGTATGGAGTCTGCTTCTCCCTCTGCCTATGTCTCTGCCTCTTGCTCTTTTTGTGTCTCTCATGAATAAATAAATAAAATCCTTAAAAAAAATTTTTTTTAGAAAGATGATGAGATGATGATGTATCCTTTAAAAAAAAAAAAGATTTATTTATTAGAGAGCACGAGTGAGCCGCACATGCACACGAGTGCTCCCTTGCACATGGTGGGAGGGGCATAGGGAGAGAGAAAATCTCAAGCTGACTCTCTACTGAGCAGGGAGCCCAGTGCCCAGATCAATTCCCACATCAGGCTCCCTGCATGGAGCCTGCTTCTCCCTCTGCCTATGTCTCTGCCTCTCTCTCTTTCTGTGTCTCTCATGAATAAATAAATAAAATCCTTAAAAAAAATTTTTTTTTAAAAAGATGATGATGTATCCTTTAAAAAAAAATTATTTATTAGAGAGCACGAGTGAGCCGCACATGCACACGAGTGCTCCCTTGCACATGGTGGGAGGGACAGAGGGAGAGAGAAAATCTCAAGCAGACTCCCTACTGAGCAGGGAGCCCTATAGAGGGCTTGATTCCAGGACCTATTAATAAGATCATGACCTGAGCCAAGACCAAGACTGAGCCACCAGGTGCCCCAGATGTATCTTTTTTTTTTTTTTTTTTTAGTACTAGAGGACCATTTATTGTGTGAGAAACATTAGATATCAGAATAAATGAATACCTTATTTAATATGTGATGATTTTAATATATGTAGCCTTTCAGGATGAATAGCACTTATTGTTTTGATTTTTAGGCCTAATCAGAAATCTGGAGAGTTAGTTTGCTAGTTTGTCTATTTTGAAAAGGAAAGGAATTTACTCTGGAGATGCTGTCCAGGATTAGATGTTACTTTGTTCAATTTAAGTAGCAGCGTTACTTGACAAGCTAAATAGGGTACCAAATCTGAGGCTTGCAGAAAATAGGCTCTCAAAATTCCCGTCTAACATTAAAAATGCATTTCATTATAGCTTACCATCAAGGGAAAGAATAACCTAACATATAATATGCCTATACTTCTTACAAATAGCCGATAACCTTTTGACAAAAAGGGAAACTTTTGGAAGTGTAAACATGTACATCCACTTAGTAAGGGTCTATCAGCTTATTACGTGCTGCTGACATAATAATGTCTTGTGTACTTCCTCTTTGAAAATACAAAAGTAAATGATATTGAGACCAAAAGTCCTAAAAATTAGTGGCTATTCAGGCTTTATAACTGTGGTGAACCCACAGGGTTTTCTCATGTTGACCACAAAAGAGGTGGGTGAATCATCCTAATCTGGCACATTGTTTCGGTAGATCTTCCATTTTAACAAAGTGATTCATTTAGAAAGAATCGGTGCAATGAGGACAAGGCCCAGTTCCTCCAGTGATGTGAGGGGGCTCCAGTCTATGTAATCCTACTGTTTGATCTCATTAGCAGCCCTGAAAGCCCAGGGAGCCTGTCAGTCTGCAGTGGATCCCACCACCTGTACACTAGATGTTTCCACATATATCATCTTTAATTTTCTGCTCAATTCTATAAGGTCAATATTATCATATTTTGTAAATAAAATGTGAGGCTCAGAGATGTTAAATGATTTGTAATTCAAGAATTCTTGATTCCAAACTGCATCCAAACTCTGTTTCCTGAACTCATCCTATTCTTTTTCTTATCTATTTCTTATTCCTTTTTCTATGATGTCTTCCTTCCTTCTCTTCCCTTCCCTTTCTTTCCCATCCTGTCTCCATTTTCCCCATCTTTTATTCATTCATTTGTTCAAAACATATGAGCTTCTACATTATGTCGGGCCATGTGCTAGAGGCCAGGATTCATCAGTGAGCAACACGGACAAGGGCCTTGTCCTTATGCAGCTGATAGTCTAAAAAACAAGAACAGAAGTGTGTTCAAATGGAGACCAAGGGGCCTTGGGAGGCAGGCAGCAGGGAGGTAGCACATATGGAAGGTGTGTGTGCTTCCTGGGGAGGATAGCTAGTGTATTAATTGGAAGAGTAAGAAGTATAAAAGATTTCAACAAGATGGAACAATGGACCCAAGGTACTGGTTGAAATTAAATAGAAATAAATGTAAAGCCTTTCATTTAAGCTTATCATGATATATTTACAGAATTGGGAAGACATGACTTCATAGAGTTTCAGTTGGGTTTGAAATCCCAGCAATATGAAGCAATGGTTTAAAAAGCATGTAGTCTTAGGCTCCATCTGTACCAGCATGGATTCCAAAACAAAGATGCTTGTAAATCCATGCCATATCCATAACTCTTGATGGGGATTTTCTGTTTTGAAGGCACTGATTACTAGATAGCACATGGGGAACTTCTGGTTTGGTATTTAAGAACCAGAGGGAGATCATTGTTTTCCCAAAGTAGCTGATTTTCCTTAATAATACCCAACAATGTCTACTGCTCAAATGTTGAGAATATACTCTCCTAGATTTTTTTTTTTTTTTTTTTTTTTTTACTATTTTAGTCTGGTTTAGTCTTTTAGGCTAATAACAAATAAAATAATTAGTTTATGAAGGCATTGGGAAGAAACAGAAAAGGGTGACTATAAAGAAGTGGAAAGAATGCTGGCATCAGAATTAAACTTACGCGTCATGCTTATGTTTATTGTGATACAGACAGTTCACTTACCATTGCTGAGCCTTACTTTCTTCATGGTAAATTAGTGCCACGATATCCACATCTCAGAATTGTTGCAGTGATTAGAAATAAGGCTGGTAAATTGCCCACCCCTTCCAAATTGCCTGGCACATTGTGGGTGGCTAAGGAAACCCTGAGAAAAGAAGGCAATAAAGAAAATATAAGTCAAGGAAGGATTCCTGGAAGAAATGCTTTTTGAGATTCATCTTAAAGAAATCACAGCTATGGATTGATTACTTTTAAGAAACCCATGACAAGCAGGGGGAAAAAAGACACAGAATCATTCACAGTTAAAAACTGTGAATGAGTATAAGGTCAAGAACTTGTATAGATGGTGTTGTGTTTTCTCTTTGGTCAACCAGTCTGTCATTTGATAATGTGTTTTCTTGAGATTGAAGTTCATTGACAGCTGGATGTGGTGATAATCTCCAGGTGTGTGTTGATTTCTCTGTTCCTGAATTCTCCCAACATTTGAGAAATGGTGTTATTTTGTTATTAACTTGTTTTTCTCATTTTAATTTATAAAACCAGCAGACATTTAAATGCCATGAAGAATGTCACGTATTTTTCATGAGAATTTGCAGGAAGCATATTTTCTAGTGATAGCTTCTTATAATGCTTCCTGTAGCATTGATTTCTTCTCCTTAATCAGTAATATCTGACAAGAGGACAGAGAGTTTTATTTTGTAATCTTTTGTCAGAAATTACTGCCCTGGCATGCCTGGGTGGCTCAGTTGGTTAAGTGTCTGCCTTCAGCTCATGTCATGATCTCAGGGTCCTGGAATCCAACCCCTCATTGGGCTCCCTGCTCAGCGGGGAGTCTGCTTCTCCTTCTCTCTCTGTCATGCTCATGCTTGTTCTCTCTCTCTCTCTGTCTCTCTCAAATAAATAAATAAAATCTTAAAAAATAAGAAATTACTGCCCCATTTATTAGTGAAGACCAACTTTACATTTATTTTAAAGAGAACTAGATAATATGTTCATTTTGGCACCCAAAATCTAAGGCTGCTGATATCCAACTCATTCAATACACACAACTAATAATTTAAAATATTGTGTTAATTCAGGTTTTGGGGTTATTAGGAAGAGGGTGTAGATGAGAAAGAAAAGTGAAGAGGTGGAGAAGAAGGAAAAGAAGAAGAAAGAACAATATGGAGCAAGGAAGAGACAACAACAGGGGAGGGATACAAAAAAAAAAAAGAAGAAGAAGAAGAAAAAAACAAAGAGAGACAAAAGAAATAAGGAAGAGGAATAGAGGACTGGGTGGGGCCAGTGCGAGTATCAGTCACTAGACTTCCTGCCAGAGGCCTCGCTTCCGCTCCACTGTCCAAGTCTTAACCCCAGTAGAGGGTAACTCTGGATCCGAAGGCCAGCGTCAGGGGTTTGTGGAAGCCACAGTGCACAAACCTCTAACACATCACCACATACCCAGCATTGTTTGGTTTTATGTATCACCTAAAAATTCCTTTGTCATTAAATGTTCCCTTCCTGTGTTACGTTCTTCTTCCTTTTTTATCTTGCTCTTCTTTCTGATGATAGTCATGACTCATTCAAAACCCAACACCACAGTGGAAATCTAAATTTAAAATATTATATATCCATTTATTCAAAATTGACTTTCCTAGTCTGTTGGATCTTCAAGTGTAGTGATATAAGGATCCCTCAGATCATTTAAATTGCCTGAATGAAAAGTTTTTTTGCATGAGTGGGCCTCAATATTGTCGGCACATTCGAATTGCCTGGGGACTATTAAAACCCAAAGTATCTGGGCCCACCAATTAATTGGGGGTGGTCTAAGGTGTGGAGTCCTATCACTGTGTTTTAAGCACCTTAATGATGGGATATGCAGCCAATGTTGAGAATTATGCTTTTATGGAGGAGATGGCAGTGTGTGTCATGGCTCCCAGCACTTACTAGTAAGGGATTATACCATTATGTATGTATAATTGAGATCATGTGGTTTTGCTAATTGCACTTTATCTATCTATCCATGTATCTACTTATCTACCTATCTATAATATGTTATATTTGGTAGAACCTTTGAGTCCCTTGAAAAAATGTTGCAAAAATACTAGCTCCCAATGGATGAGAGGGTGCTGGTTATGTGGTACAATTGTCATGAAAACAGTGTTGGAGAAGCTTCACGTTGAATTTGTAACTGCTTACCCAGCTGTCAGAGCACACCGCTCATCCTGCCACCCAATTACTACTAATGTAAGCACTGACTCCTTACTTGGAGCTTCCTTCCATTATAGTTCTCTGCCTCCTGGCACCCTTGCTCCAGCCAAGCTCAGCCATAGGCACCTTCTCTTCTGAGCCTTTTATCCAGCTATTCCTTTAAACCATCGATCACACTCCTTAACCACGCCTCCATTATTTCACCATTACCTATTGAAATTCTATCTGTCCTTTGAGGTTCTTCTTCCATAAATCTATCTTAATTTTCTTGCCAACAGATAAATTCCTTCTTATCTCTGAAACCCCACTGCATGTTGTTTTGTACTCTATTTCTCTTTTTTTCTCTCTCTTTCATTGTCTCTGCCTGTCTGTGTTTGTTTTGGGTCATGAGTATTTTGATCTCAGCTAATAAGCTGAGTTTAGCTTGAGAATATCTTACCTATCTTCCTTCGCGTCCTCCCCTTGTGCCTCATTAGCCCTGTGTTCGTCACAGAAAGTGCTCAACAAATATTTATTTAGTAGAATTCAATAAAAGCAAAAAAGTTGTTGATTGATATATAAAACTAAAATTTAGACGGGTATGTTTGTTAAAATAAATCAGCAATTTTAGGAGTTGCTTTTCTGTTCCTAGGCATCCAGACTTAGACAAAGAGGCTCATGATGTAATACATTCCGACCTGCATTGACTAGAGATCTGTTTGCATGTTTCTGGGTGCAGTAGGTACATGCAAAGTGAATGAATAAGTCGTGTTTTATGCAACCCTAACTTAGTGACTGCCACACATCTCTCTTTTTGTGAAATAAGACAGTAACTTATTCATCTTAAGGCATTTCCTCTTGGTTCACTCTGACACTCATGTCTTAAATTATAACCCTGGGATTTATTATCTTTTGTTTCAGAAGCTCTAGAGACAAAGCATTTATGCCTGTGAATATGGTCCAGTTGCCTTTCTACCCACACGCACAAAAAGGAATTACAATTTTTGAGAAATTGCCAGGCTCGAGCTCATTCTTTGTGATGTTGCTTTGGATATCAGGCAGGCCTGCCTTTCCCCCTTTCTGCACCTTCCAAATATCCCCACTTGTACAGAGAATAAAATATAATTGTTGTCCTTAGGCTGTATCACTCTTCTGCTGCATGTGGTAACCACAAGTGTACATTTAAAAGCAGAACCTGGCCTCAAGTTTACCAGTTAATTTAATCAACTCTTTAAATTACTTTTAGAAAAAAAGAATGAAAGAAAGAACAGAAATCTACTTTAGAAACAAAAATGTATCTGTGCAGCTTTATTTTCATGTGGAAGACAAAGAATCTTTCCAATAGGAGGACAGAATGACAGTTCCACTTATCTTGGCTGCTTGGAAATTAGATCAGTGACATTTTTTCTGTTGAAGAAAAAACCTTATCTTAGTGGCTAACTTTCAGAATCAATCATCTGAATTTCAGTCCTGCCCCCTCTCACAAGCAAGGAGCATTATACAATTTGTACATTTCAATTAGGTTGTGATAAAAAACAAGTAGCTCAAGGGCATTAGTTTATTACTGGTATCCAGCCATGTTTTCCTTTGCTAAATGACGTTCTGAAAGCCTCCATTCTGAGCATAATCACCTTAGGGTGCCCACAGAATGCGGGCCTGAATGATTCAATTATGGCTGAAAGTCATTCTCTTCCCAGAACACAAGACTCTCGAAGCACATCTGTAGTCTTTTGCAAGTGCGGGATGTTTTTCTTTCATCCGTATTCCTGCAAGAATGGAGATGCAGACAAGGATTGTGTCCTGTCTGATTCTTCACTGTTCTCTTTTCTGTCTTATCTGCTAAGGTACCATGTCTCAGAATAAATCATCCTTAATTTTCCAACAAGTGAGTTTATAAATGAGTTGATTCAAATGAGGAGGGATCCTGGGGTGGCTCAGTGGTTTGGCACCTGCCTTCAGCCCAGGGCATGATCTTGGAGACCCGGGATTGAGTCCTGCATCGGGTGCCCTGCATGGAGCCTGCTTCTCCCTCTGCCTGTGTCTCTGCCTCTCTCTGTGCGTCTCTCATGAATGAATGAATGAATGAATGAATAAATAAATAAATAAATAAATAAATAAATCATCTTTTTAAAAAATCAAATGAGGAACATTTTCCTCTGGAACCAACAGCCAAGTGTGCAGTTTCCTACTGACCCACAATAACCTGTTTAGTTCCCAGTGAAACTCAACTCTACAGTATTAATAGTTCTCTACCACTTCCAGGAAAAAGGAGCTGATGTTTCAAATAACTTGAAATGTCTCAAACTGGCCCCATCATGTGACACTTTCTTCCCCTCTGCTAGTGATAGAGGAGATTCCTTCTCTCGTCAGAGGCAGCTTGATGGGTATATCTGAGCATTAGGGATGTATCAGTTATCTATTGCTAAGTAACAAACCACTCCAAACTTAATGACTGAAAACAGTGATCATTTACTGGTTCACAATTCTGTATGTTGGCAATTTGGGCAGGGTTCAGCTAGTAGGTTCTTCTGCTGGTCTCTCTTGGGTTCAGCCATGGGCCAAGAGTCTTCTGGGAGCTTAGTGGAGTCGACTGACTGATACTGCCTCCCTTAGATACTTGGTGATTGGTTTTGGTTGTCAGCTAGGCTTGTCTCCATGTGTTCTCTCATCCTCAGGGAAGCTAGCCTAGGCCTCTTGTCTCACAGTTCCAAGAGGGTCAGTATGGAAACTAAAAGAGCTCTTCAACCTTGGGCTCATATGTTGCACAATATCACTTCTACTTTGTTTGCTGGTCAGAGCAATTCACATCACCAAGCCCAGATTCCAGGGCTCTTTTGATGAAAGGAGTAGCCAGGTCAAACTGCAGAGGAACATGCTGGGGTGAGAGGAATTAATGCAGCCCTCCTTGTAAGTCTTTATAAAGAGAAGACTATAAGATATTGGAGTGGAGGGGCGAGAAGGTGAGTGGCGGAAGGGGATGAGAGAGTGACTAATATCTTTGAAGTTCAGAGAACCTGGATTCAAATCCCACTTTACTGCTTCCTAGAAATGTGATCTTGGAGAAATTATGAACCTGTTCAAGCTTAAATTCCTGATCTCTTGAGTGTAATGCCTCCTTATGATTGTTGTGAGAGTCAGTGCATATAGACCCACTTATTAGCACAGTGCCAGTTACATAGCATTTGTCAGTCAGTGATTATATTAATACCTCCTGTATTCTCTCCTCAACCCAGAAAGGCAAGCAAAAAGGCAAGCAAAAAGACAAGGACTTCAGGTATCTTTACCTGGCTGCTCCTCAGGCATCTCAAAATCCGCTTATCCACAGCAAACTAACTCTCCTCCCTCACCTCCCTCATCCCTATTTGCATATTTTTAAAAAAACATTTTATTTATTTATTCATAGAGACAGAGAGAGAGAGAGAGAGGCAGAGACACAGGCAGAGGGAGAAGCAGGCTCCATGCAGGGAGCCCAATGTGGGACCAATCCCGGGTCTCTGGGAACACACCCTGGGCTGGAGGCGGCACTAAACCTGCTGAGCCAACAGGGCTGCCCTATTTGCATCTTTTACTTACCCCCTTTCCCAGATAAAGGTTTTACCTCCAAATAATTTCCCAAGCTAGGACCCTGGGAGCCATGAACTCCATTTTCCTCTACCCCACATCTACCTCATGGTTCCTGCCTTCCTTCCCTAAACAAATGTTTCTTGGACCCATGAGACATCCTGGACTTCATACCATATTTGGGTTTGACAGGTAAATGAGGTCAATATGGTTCCTGCCCCCAAAGAACTTATAATCCATTGATAATATGAAAATCTACAAGTTCTGTGAAAGAAGATGTTATGAGAAAAATGAAGGGCATTGAGAAACCTGATTTTGCCCACCCTTCCACAGAACCCCACCAAGTCTGAGCTGCTACTGTCCTTGTGGCCCAGCTACTAGTGGCCTAGCAATAGGATTTCTCCCCACTTTATGGTCAGCCTCCACACTGTTGATAGAGATGTTGTGGAAGAAAATAATTCATCTCTAATTCTCTGCTTGAAAATCGCTATGGTCCATAGGATTAAAATCCAAACTCCTCAAGGTAGAATAAAAAGCCTTTCATTCTTGGCCTCAGTCTAGCCATTCTCCCACACAGGTACCCTTCACCCTGGTAAGCTACATTCCTCACAGCTCCTTCAACTGGTCATACTCTTATGAATCTGTGAGTTCACTTCAGAGAAAGTCTTTACTCTGAAATACATTTCTTTGATGCTTCCCTCTCCCTCAACCACACACACAAAGTTTCTATTTGATTTTGCTCTTCAAAGCTTCAGAACATAGTAAGTGCTTTGGCACCTGGGTGGCTCAGATGGTAAAGTGTTGGCTCAGGTCATGATCCCAGGGTCCTGAGATCAAGTCCCATGTTGGGCTCCCTGCTCAGCAGAGAGTCTGCTTCTCTCTGTCCCTCTACCTCTCCTGCCTGCTCATGTTCTCTCTCTCACACACTATCAAGTAAATAAATAAAATCTTTTAAAAAAAATAAAAGAATGTAGTAAGTGCTCAATAAATGTTTGTGCGTCTGGTCAAAGGTAGGAGATAATGTGATTCAAATGAAGGATAACTGAGTATGGTCATGTCCATCAATGTGTACCACGAAGAGGAAGAAAAGGAGGCACTTAGCGTTATGGGGGTGGGAGCTAGGGATGGGATCTCATCTCTGTTGGCAGTAGAAAGGAAACAAATTTCTATTAGAAGTAGGTCAGAAAGAAGCGTTCAATGGAGAAGTGTTTTCTGAAGCTCAGTACGTGTTTCCAGAAACCAGCAGTTTGGAGGAAATTGGTGTTATTTTTGCTGTGCAGTGACTAGTAATGTGTATTTTCTAACTTAGAGGGATTAATAGGTTTTGCAAGATCCAACAATAGAAAAACATACAGGCATACCAGCTAAACCTCCAAATACATCAGACCTAATACATAAAAAAGAAAAGATGTTTTTAAAATGGTTTTAACCATAAAACTATTATTAATTGTGTACTATTTACTCTTATTTCTTTTCCATTTGTATATATATTCAGACTGAAATCACCTAGAAAATGTGTCTGAGGCAGAATCCGAAGTTATTTTATTGCAAGTCAAAGCTTTTATTTTAGTTTAACATCAATATAAAGCTTAGTTTGCAGTTGTATTCTATTACTCCACAATAACTCTGAAGGCCCCAGTTATTTCTTACTTAGATTTTAAACATTCAGTAGATTCCTTTTACTCATCTGGTTATTTTGTCTTATTAGCCTCAGTTAGTCCTAAGAAATAACTTAGAGTCTATTTACAATGAATGGCAGTCTGTTCATTGACTGTAGAAATCAGTGGTCCTAAAATAGTTTATAAAATAATTTTATACCCATAGCCATGGAATCCTCACAACAATGTCATAAATATGAAGGATCACAATTTCATCATTTGTAATATGATACTGATAAAAGCACTGTACCAATGCATCCAAATTAGAAAGGAAGAAGTAAAAGTATCTCTATTCACAGATGACATGTTCCTTTATGTAGAAAACCCAAAACTCCACACACAAATATGTTTCAACTAATAAAGAAATTCAGCAAAGTAACTGGATACAAAGGCAGCACACAAAAGTCAGTTGCATTTCTATACACTAATAATGAGCAATCCAAACAGGAAATTAAGAAAACAATTCTCCTTATGGTAGCATCAGGAAAGAATAAATACTTAGGAATAAATAACCCAAGAGGCCAAAAAAAAATTTGCACATTGAAATCTATTAAACATTGTTGAAAGAAATTAAGGAAGATACAAACAAATGGAAAGATATCCCATGTTCATGGATGCAAGACTTAATATTGCTAAAATGTCCATATTACCCAAAGCAGTCTGCAGATTCTGTGCAATGTCTGTCAAAATGCCACTGGTGTTTTTTTCAAATATAGAAAAAACCAGCCTGAAATTCATATAGAATCTCAACCCTGAATAGCTAAAACAATTCTAAGAAAGAAGAACAAAACTTGAAACCTCACACTTCCTGATTTCAAAACATAATACAAAGCTACAGTAATCAAAACAGTATGACACTAGCATAAAGAGAGACCTATAGACCAATAGAACAGAGCCTAGAAAAAAACTGTCGTATATGATCACAAGTGATCTTCAACAAGGGCACCAAGACTACACAATGGGGAAAGGATACTCTCTTCAACAAATAGTGCTGTAAAAACTGGATATTTACATGTGAAAGGATGAAATTGGACCCTTGCCTTATAAAGTATACAAAAATTAATTCAGAGTGAATTAAAGACCTAAAAGTAAGACATGAAATGGTAAAACTTGAAGAAAGCATAGGGGAAAATCTTCATAACATTGGATTTGGCAATGATTTATTGGATTTGACACCAAAAGTGCAGGCAGCAAAAGCAAAACTAGACAAATGGGACTATATCAAACTGTTTAAACTTCTGCACAGAAAAGGAAACAGTCAACAGAATGAAAAGCTAACCTATGGAATGGGAGAAAATATTTGCAGACCGTGTATCTGATTAGGCATTAACACCCAAAATATATAAAGGACTTCTACAACTCCACAACAAAAAAACCTACCTGACTAAAAAATGGGAAAGGACTTGAATAGACATTTCTCCAAAGAAGATCTACAAATGACTAACAAGCATATGAAAAATGCTCAACATTATTAATCATCAGGAAATGCAAATTAATGCCACAATGAGCTATCACCTCACACCCATTAGGATGACCATTATCAAAACAAAAACAAAAACAAAAAACAGAAAATGACAGGTGTCAGTGAGGATGTAGAGAAATTGGAATCCTTGCACAATATTGGTGGGAATGCAGATGGTGTATCCACTATGGAAAACAGTATGGAGTTCCTCAAAAAAATTAAAAATAGAATTACCATATCACCCAGCAATCCCATTTCTTGGTATATATTCAAAAGAATTTAAAAAGGATATCCAAGAGAGATATTTGCATACCCATGTTTATTGCATCATTATTCACAATAGCCAATAGGTGGAAGCAACTTAAATGTCCATCAGCAGATGAAAGGGTAAAGACAATTTGGTATATGCATACTATGGAATATTACTCAACCACAAAAAAATAAGGAAATACTGTTACATGCTATAACATTGAGAACTTTGAAGGACATACTAAGTGAAATAAGCCAATCACAAAAACAAAATACTGCATGATTCCATTTATGTGAGGTACCCAGAGCAGTCGAACTCTTAGAAACAGAAAGTAGAATAGTGATTGCCAGAGGCTTGTGAGGGAGGTAATAGGGAGTTGGTAAAGAGATTCCAGTTTACAAGATGAAAAGCTCTAGAGATTTGTTGCACAATAATGTTCATATAACTAACATTCATATACTGTATACTTAAAATGTTTAATATGATAAATTTTATGTTATTAAATTTTTTACAAGAAAAAAGATTACCCTACATCGTGAGGATATCCCAGAATTAAAGAGATAATGTATATTAAAGTGCTTAGAACTGCACTTGGCTCATAATATGCACTTACTTATATATTAGCTATTATTATTGCCACAGATTAATCAACTGAAACTAAGGATAAGGCGTCCCACAACTACTAAATGGTGGAACTGGACCTTCAATTCAGAGTTTCTTACCCCAGAGTTCATGGATTTTCCACTATTTTTTGCTTCCTAGAACTGAACCTTCCCTCTTTCTGGCAAAAATTTAGGTCCTAGGATTCTAAACCAAAAATTCAAAATTCAAAACCACTAGTCTGTTCCTTATTAAACATAAACACAAACATAATAATGATAAAAGATGATCAATTTTAAGAGTATGCTGTCTTCCAATGTAGAAGTCTTTATCACTCACTTTACCTTCTGGAGGCAGTGTATTCATTTCCCCCAAATCATTTACCCCACCTGACCCCATCTGTATTCTGATGTTTAATATAGTCCCTCAAGACAATTCAGTCTTTAATCTTCAACTAAACCTTTAGTCTCACCATCTGGCTTTGCCTTTGAAACTAGCCAGGAATTGAACCTACAAAATAAAATTCCAAGGCAGCTGAGATTGTGTTTATTGTATTCACTGTTATGTTCTTAGGGCTTTTTATGGTGCTATTATTTGTATATGAGTGAATAAGAGAAAGGTAAATGCTATTTTAAACAGAATCTTAGAATATCTGAGCTGGAAATAATTCAAGGTTGCCCACAACGAGTCAGTGGGCTCAAAACATATTTCTACTTTCTACTGCTATGTTCATAAATAATATTAATCAGTTACTCTGTATGGTTTACATAAGGTATGTTTCTGAAAGACATTGTTTGGTCTTTCTTCTTGTGAGAAGGTTGGCAATACTGCTGAACGGTTCTCTAAACTTGGCTTACTCTGATTTTTATCACCAGATAGGATGTTTCATTTTTTGTTTTGAGCTACAAAAGAGGGGGGATACAGCCCAACTAGTTAGTTTATGTTAAAGGCAATTTTTTTTTTTTTTTTCAGAAAACAGACAATGTCTCCTAGAGTATCAGTAGAGATTATGGCAGGCTTTTCCTTATAAAATTTGACAAGAGTGGCCAAGTGGGTCTTGCAGGGGTGGTGAGAGGAAGGGGAGATTGAGAATTTTTGATCAAGGGATCACACTGCTGAGTGGTGTAATCTGGGAATGTTTATTTAGCACCAAGATACAGGATTACCTGGAGAAGCAAGAAACTGGAGATGGGAAGGCAAGAACAAGAGTCAATTGCAATAGATCAGGTAGAAAGAAGGCTCCTCCAAAACATGTCAGTGTTGGAAAAATGGGAAGGAGAAATAAGATAATCATGAAATGAGGCCTGTATCCCCCCTAGAAGGCAAGGACCAAGTCCTCGGTTACCAGCACTGACACTGTGCCTTCACCTGGCAGGTATTCAATATATAGATGTATTATGAGTTTATGAACTGAGTGAAAGTGAGGGCCAAAAAACCAAGGATTACAAGATGGCCTTATTGTGTATTTTGCTTGTTTTACCTAGTTAGCTGAGAATAGCAGATCCAATAAGAATATTGAGCATGTCAAGGAGACAAATCTACTTCCTGGGAAAGATACTTAGTTCAGTTGAGGTGGAGATCAATTTGATGATAGTCGAGTGGTATTTGGAAATTTGAGACTGGGACTTGGAAAATGGACAAAGATGGGGTTTCAGGAGAGGTTCAGAGTGCAGAGAGGGATTAGGATGTCCCTAGCAAGTGGAGAAAGTTGAATTCCTTGGGGTAGAATGACACTCTCAAAGGGTGGTATAGGAAAAGAAGAGAAGAGGTCAAGGTGCAGATGTTTGGGGAAAGCATATACATGAGAAGATGGAAAAGAAAGAAAACAAAGCAGAGAAAATGAAAAATGACCTACTCAGAGTATAACCATGCAAAGAAAAGACTTACAGTTAGGAAATAGTAGTCCAAAGTATTAAACTTTGGAGAGGAGACTGAAATGTTCAGGAGAAACAAATGAAGTTGTGTGACCTCAGAAGATGACCATAAATTAATTTCTAAAAACTACCACACTGAGCAGAAATGCTGAAGAAATTTCTTGGGTAGCTGTTGTGAGCCAGAGAGTTGTTAAGGCACTAGCCTCATTGGCCTTGAGGAATTGATCCTTGGTGGCCCTGGCTTTCTCTCTCCTCAAAGTTAAGTACTAAAAAATTACCAGTATTAGAAGATTCACATTAATAAAGATTCTCTTCTGTATTCCAATAGATGTGATTTCCTAACTAGCTTCTTATTATGCTCAGCATTCCACCAGCACATTGCTAAGGAAATAGAGGACCTCCCAGAGAAGATTATTGCTGAAAGCTTCTGATTTAGTCCTTAAAAGTTTGGATATCTCTGCATATGTACAAAGGCTTAATGGGATTATATGGAATGAAATACTGAGATCTTTTACTCAGCAAAATCTCTAACACTCAAAAACCATGAGTTTTCACCACACCCAGTAGTCTTCACACCACTTATCCTTCTTGACTTTTCTACAGGGAAATACTATCAACCGATGTGAGGTATGTCCTGCTTGGTGTTATGCAGAGGAAAATGTTAACCAGAATGCTGCCAGGGACTTTGGATCATGCTCTACTGGCCAGTCTTGAATCTTCTGAAAGAAATGTGATTCATTCTAAACAATTTGAAAGACCGAATAATAAGAATGATTCAGTGTTCAGAAACCAAAAGGCATTGCAGGCTCTCCAGAATGCCATTGGGTAAAGATAAAGCACAAATTATTTACAATTCAGTATGCTTTCATCATTCTAAAACTATAGAATTACTGGAAGATATATATACCCATATATATATGTATGTAAACTAACAGGTTTGGGGTTGGGTTTTTTATTGCCCCAGTGGGGCCATTACTATACATTATACTATACATTACTATATTTTCACACAAGTTGAGATTGCCTTGTTATTAATTTGAGAACTGAACATCCACGTGCCCTAGCACAGTTTTGCTTTTGGGTCATGCTCTACTGCAGTGGCTCTCAAATTTGAATGTGCATTAGAATCACTTGGAGGCCTGGCTAAAACACAGATCACTGTGCCCCACCTGCAAAGTTTCAGAGTCAGTAAGTCTGAGGTGGGGCCAAAGGATTCACATGTGTAGCAATTCTCATACCAATGGTTCCCATACCTCCTTGGTTCATTGGGCTCTCAATGTCTTAGTAATGTTTTCACTGTGCTCTTAGATACAGAAGTCTAAAGAAATACCTAACAGTTCTGTTTATTAAATAGTCAGATCCAAACAACTTAATAAGCATTTATGTCCTAACAACTCAATGGGTATTCAAACAATAATAACCTTTAGATTGAAAGAAAAAATTTTTTTAGTTCATTATAACCACAATTACTTAACAATGAGATGTCTGCACTGAATGGACAATGAACAGCTTCTCAAACCTTGGACTCACATTGGATATCACCACCCTTATTTTCTGTTGCACATTGGTTTTCAACATGGCCTTTGCTTTTTTATCACAGTGACTGCTAAAGATTCAGCTTCCCATGGGTGTGGCGTTATAGAAAGGATGTTGTTGAGCTCATGCCAAAACTGTTGGCCACATTGAACTAGTAGTTTGCTGAATTTCTGACAGATGTCCAGTGTTGTGAGGAGTCCCTAGAAATTTTGAGATATCCTGAGGTGCCCCTCTGAGTTTACCACAGTGCTTCAGTGCATCTCAGGGCACATTTTGGAAACTGGGTCTCAAGTGTTGTTGATGGTGCTGGCTTGAGGATTCCACTTTGAGAACCATTGTATTGAGGTCTCAGAGAGATCACAAAGCAGGTGTTTTCTGAGTTTCTTCTCATTTTCTTTGACAATACTTAACATCCGTAAAATGTTGGAAAGCAAGAAATGCAGAAAAAGCCATACAAATTTACCATTAATGATTCATTTTTTAGCAGAAGAATCAGGTAGTGCAGGAATCAGAGAATGAATAAAGATACCATGAAGAGAATTGGAAGTTTTGAGGTTAGAAGCACTTAATGATTATGTACAGTTTTTGTTATGGAGCATTTACAAAGCAGGGGGTGTTTTTCATGCTGTTTTTCAGTCAGAATTAATTCAGCTGGGCAATCACAGTGATCTAGGTAATGATTATTGTCCTTGCTTTACACACAGAAATTGATAGATACATCAGATTAGGTGACTTGCCTTAGGCCAAAGAGAGCTTAACTTGTTGGAGGCAGAATGTTACAATCCCAGCATTTTAGCTTTCCTTAAAAAAAGGGTTATAAGAACCACCCTATCATTTCACTAATGGTTCCCTCAAGCTTCATTGTTAATTTTCTCAAAAATCTTGTAAAATGGGTGAATAGCAAGGAGTCCCATTGGGCTGACAAGAAATCCACAGCCAGTTGTGAAAGTGTGTGTGGGAGATGAGTTACAGAGGCATTTTTGAGAACCAGTGGATCAGAGAGGAAGAATGTGTGATAAATTTGAGACATTGAGCTGTAGGAAGAGAAGGGCTCAGGGTTAGCTTTGAAGATAACTGGGCCAAGTCCCTGTATCAAAAGGAACATTTTTCTCAGAACAAAAGTCAAAGCTCCTTGAGGACAAAGGGACAGAAAAATCAATTTATGACAAGAAAAGCAGGTAATAGTCAATAGTACTTCATCTTGAGGGATAGGATACTCAACTTCCGCTTAGTGGAATCACTACTTCAGTGGGGACCCAGAACTGAGAGGTTAAAGAGAGTCTATTCAGATACAATCAGCCTAGCAAATTTTTCTGTGTATATGTATAATTTTAGGCTGGATGTATGTGTAAATGTGGTCAGTCCTATCTTTCTTTGGCTCATTCATGATGCCTCAAAGAGCGTCCTGTGCATTAGGCTTGAGATATATATTGCAAATTTTCTGGAGTACGATTGCAAGATTCTGGAGGAAAAGAGAAGAGACAAGTGATTACAGATTGAGTGATTGCTTTTTTATCTGTCCTGGAGTCTATGAGATTCAATATACTAACCAGTGTTATAGATGATTGAACAGCATACACTTGCTAAGATGACAATGAATCATTAGGTTATTCAACTCTTTAAAGTTTCAGATAAAGCTCAGTCATCTTAAAAAGTTACAGAAATGCCACTGACCCTGGAGTCAGAAAGCATGACTAGCAATTTGAATCCCATTTGCAAGTTCTGGCCAAGTGAACAAGGCCATTCTTTCCTCTTTCAGTTTCCTACCTCAGGAGTCTGTATAGAGCCCAAAAGTGAGATGATAAATGTGAGAGCATGGTGTAAGTTTGCTACTAAGGTCCCTTTAATTCAAGATGACCAGAGTCTAAAATACAACTTCCCAACTCCCTAAATTTGCTCCTCCTTTAAAGGAATTATAGGAATTAAAGGAGGAGCAAATTTATTTTTTTTAAGATTTTATTTATTTATTCACAAGAGACACACAGAGAGAGAGAGGCAGAAACATAGGCAGAGGGAGGAGAAGCAGGCTGCACGCAGGGAGCCCAATGTAGGACTTGATTCTGAAACTCCAGGATCACGTACTGAGCAGAAGGCAGCCACTCAACCTCTAGGCCACCTAGGTATCCCAAAGGAGGAGCAAATTTAAAACACATCTGCCTATCGGGCACTGAGGCTGGCCTGAGGAAGTTACACGCATACATTATTGGAGTTTTAGGACAGTAAAGTTGTCCCGGTCTAATGAGAGCTGCTCTCATTGCCACCTGTGTGCCAGGCCCTGGGCCTAGTCTCTTCCGTGCCTTTGACAATGTGCTGGGTTAAAAATAGATGCACAGTAAAAGTTTGGGTCCTGCTGTCCTGCCTGAGTATCTCAACCCCCTTCCCTGGACCTTGCCCATGAATGGCCACTGAGTCAGCAACCCTGGGGCCTGGCAGGTCCATTCACTACCACTTCCAACCTACTGCACTTGAGACTGTCCCTCACTGTGTTTTACCCTTGAGATAAATGCTGAGTTCTGATTTACTTTATAGTTCTGTATCCAACTAAAGGATTTCAGGGGATCCAAGACTTCTGGTTTAAAACTCAGTTGATAGATTACTCTATACATGGCCAACTTAAATTCTATCTCCATCAAAACTTATGTCCCAATCTTCTCAGTAAGAATTAGGAATTATTTTTTTCTCAGGCACCTGGGTAGCTCAGTCAGTTAAGCATCTGCCCTCGGCTCAGGTCATGATCCCAGGGTCCTGCGATTGAGCCCTTTGTTGTGCTCCCTGCTCAGTGGGGAGTCTGCCTCTCCTTCTCTCTCTGCTCCTCCCCCCCTTCCCTGCTCATGTGCACATGTGCATGCTCTGTCTCTCAAAATAAATAAAATACTTTTTGAAAAAAAGAAAATGTTAAAAAAAATCATTTTTTTTCTCTTCCTTATATGCCCACAACTTTCTGATTACACTTCTATCTTAGGTGTATTAAAAGTTTTCCCCAAGTGTTTATTTTTTCATCAGGTTTTCAGCATTTTACAGTCATGGTCCTTGATTCCTCCCTAGTGCCTAGTTGTTGCTTTGTACATCAGAGGTACTTAAAAGTACTTTGCTTGAACTGATGAAATTAATCATTCAGATACAAAATGAATAGAGGTTGACCCTGGGCATCATAATGGACTAAATAAACAATGTTTAGAAGAGATAATGTGATTCTCAGATGCATCAACATGAAATTAACAGGAAATAGGCTGAGATTTCAGCAAAAGAGAATTCTGTGTGTATCAAAAAGCAAACAAAACTTGACTGGAAGGATGATGGGGAAAAAATAGTGGGTGTAGGTTACAAGAGGAGATTCTAGATTCTCTACTCTCAAAATCATTTGACACTGTTCCACCATCCATGTATCTCAGTTTAAGATGAAGATTCTCAGAAACAAGGGCTGGATGAAGTAATGATGGAGACAGTATTAAGATAGTCACCTCCATGAAACCCAGTGAGGCAAGATGAGTATTTGCCAAATTTCTACCAGAGGCACCACATCTATTTTTTCTTTAACCAAAGAAAGATGTGCATGTACTGGCTGATCTTTGTGAAAGTTCTTTCGAAGTCAGGAGTGTGACAATAAAGCTAACTGGCAACAGATAATAATATCACATTGTATTTGAATACTTTTTCCACAAAGGATTTATTTGGGCACACGAAGACTCAGTGAATTACCATTTGCCATGGTCTTCACCGAAGAATGATAGCTCTGAAATTCTTCTTCCACCATGTGGACTGGCCATCTGTTCGCAATAATTGCAAATTCACTTCCAGGATTCATAAAGTCTCCCTATGTTCTTGCACATCTTTGAAATGCCTCAGGCAACTGCTCTTCTCTCCAAGCCAGCAGCCGGAGCAGCCACAACAGCTGTGGGATTCACCAGGGCTTGTCTCTGTTCAATTTCTGGCAGCAGGCAACAACCGCCAAAGCCACTCTCCAAAAAAGCCTGCAAATTGTAAACCCATTAAGGCTTAACTCCTAGGGGACAACAAAGAGAACTGCCTTTGAATGTGAGCTCTGTGTGGGATCACAGAGGCCTCTGGCACCTGGGCTTGTCCTCAGGGCCAGGGTGATCTGTAGGGAAAGTTACAAGCTGCTGAGGGAATATTTTCACAGGTTTTCCAAACAAAGAATCTTTTCTTCAAACCTCCTACAACTCCTTTCTGATTGCTAATTAACCAAACCTACTGAAAAACAGGCCATTTCTGTAAATAGAATAGAAACTGCATGTATGTGGGTGGACGCGCGCACGCGGTCCTGTTGATGTGCATTCTTGTGTGTTTTGTTGATGGTTTTCGGGGATGTCGTGACACGAGGCACTGTTTAGTTTGATGAGATGGTAAGGGGACTGTCAAGGCATATCGTCTCACCTAGTGATTTTTCCTGTGCACACACAGTTTTGCAGCTGTGTTCGTGCATCCAGCATGGTTTGTGTTTGGCTTTACCTCCCCTTCTCTCGCCTGCAGCTGAGAGTTCTCACCTTAAGGTCTCTTTCACTCTGTCCTTACGCTATACCTCATCTGTCTTCCCTGTTTACTTCTATGGAATCCCTATTTAGGAAGTCTTTTCTTGGTCCATCTGTCTTAAATTACTGCCTTGTTTACTTTCCCGGATGCTTTCCCACCCAGGAACCTTCTCTCTGTTAGATGCACATGAAGATCTGAAGGCCCCATTTCCTCAGAAGCCCCTACAGGCCCCTGGCAATTTTTAGAAGGGCTGCTTCACTCCTCGGTGTAGCTTCCACTTAGTCGGAGCCTGCCAGAGCTTGGTGGCCTCTTGGAATTGTTGCTGAAGCCACCAAACCCTACCTCCTTTAACTCTGCGCTTTCCGTTATCCATGGGAAGTTTTACAAGTTTCACAATTTCCATCTGTTGGAATTTTGAAAGACCATTGCCTTTTGCTTGTTTTATCCACAGTGATGGTGCTTGTGATGAGGTTACCTATCAACTCGGTCATGGCCTTATCGGTGTTTGATCAGTATTTCTTACATTTGTGTTTAATTCTGGCGGTTTTGGCTCTGAGGCAGTGGATGGGGGAGAGAAGCTCTTCACAGGCCTCTAGTGGACATGCTGCGGAACTGCAGAAATTGTATTCAGATGCGTGAAACTGGTGTGACTCCGGAGGATCACGCAATCCCCAAAATATGTTCTTCGTTTGATTTTTTCATTTACTAGTAGAATAGTGTGTTCGAGGGCAAAGAAATGAGGAACAGTGGCTGAATTTTTCCGTCCGTCGTTCAGCTTTACCACCTAGCGCGCTTTCCGTCGCAAGCTCAAGTTGTTAGTCCAGGTTGGCTGCAAGGGCTTGCTCCTGCCGCGGGGCCTTGAGCTGCTTGAGCTGCCTGCGAGCAGGAGAGCCGGCCGCGCTGTGCTCCGCGGTCCTGCCATCCTTCGGCCCTCGCTTCCTACCACAGCTCCTGGCACTTACTCCAGACCTGAACTGACAGCCTTTCTTTGTGGTACTTGTCCTAGTTAAAACTGGGGCTTGGGGAACTATGCCACATTTTGTCTTCAGGATCTCAGTTTGTATCCAGCATCCTCCCTCCCTTCCTGCTTCCTCCTGCCGGTTCATTTCCAATTTACAGTGATTTTAAGTCCCCGGATGACCTTTTCTGGGGTATTTGAGATGTAAACCTTGTCTGGATTCAAAAGGAAAATGTTTTGCCTGGTTAAATCGGAACAGAAATGTCAGGCGACCGTGCTGATGAGAGAATTGTCTGTGGGTGGAATCGACAGAGCTCTGTGTATTTAGAATTATCCTCCCTTCTCCCTAAGAGGCCGGCTTCGCTCTTTCACAGGGAGGCCTCCGGGCCATCTTTTGGATTAAGCTTGCAGAGTATTTTCAGAGCATTGATGTGAGAAGTAATTCTGGAACAAATCAGCCCTGTGTTTACATCTATAGGGAGCTGTAGCAGCTGGGACCATGTTTTGAGCTGTCCATGGGGATGGTGAGATTATTACCTCAGTACAAGACAGACCTTGCACCAGGTTCGAGAGGACTAGGAATGAAACTTTAAAGAGGGTGACTTTACGGATGGCTGTCTAAGGTTACTGCTGTGGGATGTCTGAGACTTTACACTGGAGGGTCGAGCAGAGCTCCCGGGTCATGGTTGAGACAGTCTAAAAGCTATTGGTCACTGAGGTATTTTGTAGTGTGGCCTTTTAAGGGTGTTAAAGTGGATGGAGTTTGCTTCGCTGGAAGAGCCTCCTTAGTGTTTGTTTCACTGGGGGTAGATGAGGCATTGAGGTTCTTAATCTCGTGACTTCTTATCTCTTTAAAACTTCAGAAATGATAAGAAAAATGTTTATACGTTTGCCAAGTGTTTAATGGGAAGAACTATAGCAAGATTCTTGAAAATGTAAAGAAAGGGAAAAAATGACTATTTTAAGAGGCAGTTGAAAGGTAATGCGTTATATAGTATGGAGTAGATTAATAGACTCTTTGTCTAAACAGTGCCTGGACTAGGCTCTATATTACCTTTATACATATTGTCCAGTTTGTTTACTGAATTCTCTTATTTGAATAACAGAATCAAATTTCAAAACTAAATATCCTGACATTTTTAACAATAATCTGGCAGTAGCCTTTTGCTAAAGACTATTATGACACAAAAGTGAAGAAAATCGGAACCATTAGTTGGGTTGAAAGAATGATTTATTCTTAAAATAATGAAAGAGCACAAGTGAAATTCATCGCTAAGGATAAGTTGTTTGGAGGTTGAATAAACCACATGGTACAAATGCCCCTTCAGTTGTGGTTTTCGAAATGTGTAATCAAACATTACCATTAGTCAGAGAAAGATAAAAGGAAGGATAGGATTAAATTCTAGATCTAAACATTTGAAAATACAAATTTTCTTGGCAAAATGAGGTGAGAAGGAGGACACATACTAATATGAAGGGATTTTTCTTCATTAAGGAAAAGATGTAGAGAAGAACACAAGGCAGTATCTTATAAAACAATAAAAAAAATCATTATGCTTAAGAAAATGAAAATGCTACATGTTGAATACCTCTCAGCTCAAAACATAGAGATATTTCACTTATCCAAAATCCACTGATATGTCCACATCAGCTATATAGAAAAGACCAATAAGCAAAGCAACATAAATGTTGGTGCACTGAAGGTCTTGGGTTTTATTGATAGACCAACACCAGAGATCCTTCCAATTTCACTTATTTACTCTCATGTAACAAATAATCCCTTTTAAAAAAAGATTTATTTTTATTTTTAGAGAGAGAAAGAGAGTGTGAGTTCAAGGAGGGGCAGAGAGAGAGAATCTCAAGCAGATTCCCTGCTGAGCCAGGAGCCTAACATGGGGCCCAATCTCATGACCTGAGCCAAAATCGAGTTGGACGTTTAACTAGCTGTGCCACCCAGAACCCCCATAGTTCCCAAATAATTCTGATGCATTTAATTTCTAAAATTTTGGAGGATAAAAAACTAGAAATTTGAAGGAAAAGGAGACTACCAATGTATACACAATAGATGGAAGTGAGATGGCCAATTTGTTGATAGCAATGGGGAGGAAAAAAGTGATTATAAAAAACCAATCCGTCTCAAAAGTCCTACACAGCACTCTGGGATAAGGGTTATTCTTACTCCTCCTCGTGTGTTTCCAATACTGACAAATCTACTTAATACATATTTACATGTGTATTTGTTAGATGAATTAACATTTTATTTGATACCAAAGGTATCACCATATTGTATCTGATATTTATATTGATGATCTTTCATGATTAAGAATATATTAAATTATGTATGCATATCATGTTTTAAAAGAAGGAAAAATATATAACCTTTCAAAAAATGCTGTCATCCCAAAATGTTGGGTTTTTGAAAATTTTTAAGTTTAGAAGCTGTACTGTTAAGTCCTTTGGTTCACACATGCAAAAAACTTAGCTATCTTAAAATACCTCACTTCTGAAGTTTTGAGCTTTTAATTCTCATATGTTGTTCATGAAAAGAGTAGGATGACTTAGATGATTGTCTAGGGAATCAAAGTTCCAATAAGTTATATGTCTACACAGAATGAGGAAGATCTGCTTATGTTCAGGAGATCATAGTTTTGAGAGAAATGTGCAGGAACAGGGATATTTTATGTGTGTATTCCTATCGATGTTGTTATTTTCTGAAGAAACAGAGACTCATTTAAACTTGCCCAATCATAAAAGGAAGGATGCAGTACTCATTAGGGTCCGTTTATAAGGTATTCAAATGTAACCCTTCTCCTAGGCACATGATGGGATTGTACATCCTCTTTGAGGTTTTGCATCAGTCATGTTACTGATGAAATGTGGGGTAGAAAGAACATGGATCACTTACAGGTGGAACCTTCAGATGTGTTTTCTTCCTGCTGCTGTGATGATTGTTGAGATGAAGTCTCCAGTAGCCTGTATACCTGAGGAACTAAGGTGTAGCCAATGCTTAGTGGACATATAGAATAAGAAGTATACTTTTGTCGTGTTGAACTGCTGAGATTTGGGGGCTATTTGTTACTGAAGCATAATTTAGTCTATCCTGACTGATACAGAATTGACTATAAAGATACAGAACTATATATTCCACATCTAAGACCAGGAAATAAGATATAGTCAGGGTTCATGGGAACTGAAATGAAGATGTAGAAGAATCACAGTTCTTTTCTCCATGCTGTGGCTGCATGGTGTTTTTTGTCTTTGCTTTTCTCAACATGTCGTGGGTTATTTCCAGCCCAACTAGTCAAAACAGTTGTTTTTCCGTCCTCACCCCAGACATTATCAAATATAACTGCTGTCGTTTTTTCTTACTCTGTGTTTTGGGACACCCAGTTTAGTTTCCCTATGGTAGGAACACGATTGATTCAATGAAAGCTGCATTATGAACTCTTGATTGAGGTATCCTCCCCTATTCCAACCCACCATGGCCGTTACTAAGCAAGCCTATGGTGTACATGATTTAGGAAATCCCTAGATCTAGAAAAAATAATGGTTAGCATGCAGTGACCATTTCATACGTACCAGGCACAATTCTTTTTTTTTTTTAAGATTTTATTTATTTATACATAAAGACACAGAGAGAGAGAGAGAGAGAGAGGCAGAGACACAGGTAGAGGGAGAAGCAGGCTCCATGCAGAGAGCCCAACGCGGGACTCTATCCAGGGTCTCCAGGATCACACCCTGGGCTGCAGGCGACGCTAAACCGCTGCACCACCGGGGCTGCCCATACCAGGCACAATTCTAAGTGCTTCTGTGTGTGAACTCTTTTACTCCTTTGACAACCATGTGACATATGTATTATCATTCTCGTCTTACCGATGTGTAAACTGAAGCACAGAGAACTGCCAGGAGTGAGAGAGGCAGGATTTGAATACAGGCCCTGTGGATCCAGAGCCACATTTTTAACTGCTCTATATGGCATTAAGGTTTTCATTTTCCAAGTGCATTTGTCCTAGATAGCCAGAAATGTGTTACATACAAGCTTTTAAAAAGTATCCAGGTTGTTTTGAGTTTTGCTTTATGACTGTAGTATTATCCTTGAAGAACCATAGTTAAAACAAAGTATAAACCTTGCAATGTATTGTATGCACCATTGTTCTCAGGTAACTCCTTTAACATCTTTCTTCAGGTTCCCAGAACTGCCAGTAAGTGCTGGGTAATCTAGGACAGTGGGATCACTTCCACTTAAATTGTTTTGTTGATTATCAGATTTTAACTAAATTAATCTGTGCCCTGTTTTCAGAAATGAAATTCTGTAGTAATCCCAAAGTAGAAAATAGATTCCTAACCCCTCTTTCCCTTTGAAAGCCATTGTATTTATCAGTAACTTAATTATGTGTGTTTCACAGACCAATGATCAACACAAAATTAATTTAGTCTTAAGAAGATTCAGCTTGGGAACAAATAAGAATAATAGCAGTTAGTCTCAGGGCCCTGTTTCTTGAGATTACTGATGCATTCTCTCGGTGATGTTATTCATTACCAAAGAGGAATTTTGAACATTTTGCTGGTTGCTAAAAATTTCAAATGGCTGAGAATTTTTAGGATTTTTGCCATTTATATGTCATATGGATAGCACATATAGGTATTTTATTTCTTCTTCATCCCTAATATAGAGAACTATGAGAAAAAAGAAACATAGAAACCCAATAGAAATGGATGTTAAATGTGCTGTAGAGAAAGGGAGCAGAAGCCATTATGGAAATGTTCTGTATCTGCTAATTCACATTGGCCTGACTTAAAAGTGTTTTTCTTAGTCAAACAGAATTTGTGACTAATGTAATATATGGATAGGAATTAATTCAAAAGAAAGCTTTGAATACTTTCTATGATCAAATACATGTGAGATGATTAAAGAAAATGAAAAATGAATAAAACTCTGTTCTCAAGGAATTCACAATTTAGTGGGAGGACACCCCCACATGTAGATCCATAGCGATGGCTACTCTGACACTGTGGTTAGATAAAGTACTATGAGGATACAGAGGCAGAGCCTCATGCTTAGAAGGGCCTGGCCCTACGTTTCATATTCTGCAATAGCCATCTTGAGATTATTATTTTTTGATGTGATAAAATACACGTAACATAAAATTTGCCATCTTAACCACTTCTAAGCGTGGAGTTCCGTCGCATTAACATATATTCACATTGCTGCGCAACCATTGCTGTTATCCATCTCTAGAATACTTTTTGTCTTGCAAAGCTGAAACTCTATCCCATTAAACAACAATTCTTCATTCCTCTCTCCTCCCAACCCCTGCCAACTACTATTCTACTTTCCATCTCTCTGAATTGGACTACCCTAGGTATCTCAGATAAGTGGAGTCATGTAATATTTGTCTTGTTGAGGCTGACTTATTTCCCTCAGCATAATGTGCTCAAGCAAATGTTTTAGCATGTGTTAGAATGTCCCTCCCTTTTAAGGCTGAATAGTATTCCATTGTATGTATTTACTACATTGTGTTTATCCATCCATTCATTATGAGACGCTTATACTTTTTGGCTACTGTTGAATAATGCTACAATGAATGTGGATGTATATATATCTCTTAGAGACTGAAATTATTAATAATTTTTGAGCAAGGGGGTTTTCATTTTGCACTGAGATACACAATTTACATAGTCATGTGTCAGGGAACTGAATAAGAGTGAGCTGGAGCTCCAAGGAAGAATTGGATTGGCCAAGCAGAGGAGCGGGACAAGGGCTCTATTCAGAGGGAAGAGGGTGAACCTGACCCAGAGGGAGGAGGAGCCAGGTGTGCTAAGGGACGAGGGGGATACACACCCAAGACAAATAAATGAGTCTTTGGTCTGAGATCAGTTTTCAGTCCTCATGTGTCACAAAAGATGATATGATTCAGCCTAAAAAGGGGAAGGAAATATTGTCACATGCTACAATATGGATGAACCTTGAAGACAATAAGCTAAGTGAAAAAAGCTGCTCACAAAAGGATAAATGCTGTCTGATTCCACTTATCCAAGGTCCCTGGAGTAATCAAACTCATGGAGACAGAAAGTTAGAATGCTGGTGTCCAGGGACTGGGGCAAGAGGAAATGGGGGTTTGTTTAATGAGGACAGAGTTTCAGTTTTGCAAGATGAAAAGCATTCTGGAGTTGGATGGTGATGACGGTTGCACAACAGTGTGAATGTATTTAATGCCACAGAATTGGATACTTAAAAACGGTTAAAATGCTAATTTTTTTTCTGTGTTCTACCACAATTAATTTTTTTAAAAAAGGTTGATGATGAGTGTTTTCATTTCAGTAGTCCATATGCTGTTGTACATTCTTCCAGAGCCTAAATAGATTGGGGGAGTGTGTTTACTATGTCAGTGGATGTGAAGACTACTGTGAATCCATCTAACTGCATCTCTGATACTCATTCAAATTTTTGTCTGTTCTTCCAGCCTCTACAAGAACTTTTTATTCGTAGAGGGCAAACACTTTCTGTTAATATAAAAATGCTGTCCTTTTATCTGTGTTGTTCATTGTAGAAGAGATGAATGATGGAGTAATCTGTTGGAATCAGAACCTAGATAGCTTTTAGTCATTTGTTTTCTGAAGATATTATATTTTAAATACATTAATTTTTATAAGGGGTCATTTTCATTCTGATAGCTAAAGCTCATTATCTAGAACCAGCTAATACTCATTGTCTAGTATGTAAAACAATATAATAAATAATTACAGATTTTTTCCCCATAATTTCAGGGAACGTTAAAATGAGCTAGGAAGAACAGAGGCCATGCTTCCAACATGGGAACTTCAGTATGACTCCAACAAGACAGAACTAAGTCTGCTGATGAAACACATGGCCTTTTTAAGGAAGAATCCCTTAAGTGAAAGCAACATTCTACCAAGCAGGGACCAGCAGGACTCAGCTCTAGTTACCCCCCCGCCCCACCCTTATTTTCCCTCAAAATACTCATTCTATTCCTCAATTCTCTGATGCACTCAGATGCACTTCTGAGATGGCAAAGCATTTTCTTGTTCTCTAAATATATTCTTTCCCAAGGAGCAATGGTTTGTGCGTCTTACTGGAAAAACTACAGTTAGAATCTAATGCTTCCAAAGGATTTAAACAAGGTTTAGTTTCCCTGGAAACAAGGCTCTTTTTGATGGTTGTAAACATTTTTCTTATGAGATTAGTAGCACCTGAATCTCTTGACAGTAAAGGCCACCTTGAAAATCAAAATATGGGCGGTGGTTTAAAGAGCATTCTAGTTGTTTAAACACCTCACATATTTCATTTTAGCTACCATCACAGGAGAAAGGGGTGTGTGTGTGCGTGTGTGTATGTGTGTGTGTGAGAGAGAGAGAGAGAGAGAGAGAGATGATAGAAGAAATCTGGGATTTATTAAAAGCTAAGGTTTTTAATAAGGTCTGAAGTCATTAAAGGTCAGAGCTGACTGAAGCAGTTATCACTCTGGGCTGATGATGTTCCTAGGTTCGGATTAGGGGGAGCATTACAGTAGAGTAGCTAATCTTTTGTGGCCAGTGCTGCTTGCCTGTGTTGATAAGTATGATTAACAACTTTAAAAGTCAAATACATTAGCAAATGCCTTATTGCCCCCAGGAATGCTCATGGCCACCCACACTTCACAGCAAAATGAAAAACAAGTTCAGGAGCCTAGGATTCCTGAACCTTTTAGATAAGTATGCCTCCAAGTTTGGTTTTGAAGTTGGTTTCAATCAAATCATGTAGAGTTGTTGTTAGAAAGCAGACAGATATGAAAAAAAAAATGAGGAATGTACTTCTGCTTTGGGAGATTGTAAAAAATGATGTTCATTATAGTTTCAGAACCTACTTTAGGCCTGCTTTTCCCTAGAAATTTCAAAGTGAACTTTAAAAAGAGATACTGATTTTTGTTTGATTTAGAAAAGTCATTGCATAATCCAGTTTTTGAGAGTAATCCCAAATAAAAGTCCGAACTCTAGGCCACATACACATTGCATGAGGCAATGATAGGTGACATAATCTTCAAAACAGTGGAAGAAATTCAGTTTAGTAAGTGCCTGCTCAGCCTGGCTTGCTGTGTGACCAGGGGCTTTGTTCCTTGCAACTGGGGCTTCATTGTGGATGTGCATTAGCATCATAATTAAAGCAAGCCTCTGTGCTAAGTGTCATACAAAGCAATTCTGGATTTCTCTGCCCAGCATTAAAGAAAAAAACCATTGAAATTTTAAACTAGTATAAGATTTGACTTTTACAGTTCAAGGGTTAGTAGATAGTGGGGGGTGAAAGGAGAATAGGAGCATGGAATTAGGGTAGACAATCCTGAAGAATTGCCAGGTTCCAAGAGGCAAATCCATGCTTGTAGAACTGTCATGAACACAGTGCATGAAATTGGCATCTCCCCAGCAGGTAGTTTATACTTTCTGCCTCACTGTTGACTTTCTCTGGTCTGTAGCTGCTGAATGCCAGAACTTCACATACCTTCCCTACCTTGAGAGAGCCAGTGTAGGTTTTGTTCCATGGTAACAGAAACCGCAAGGCAATTAGGTAGCTCTCCAAAGCATCAGATTTGTAGGAAAGATGTCGATATGATGAAGCTTTCTTTATTTTCCCTTTCATCATTTACATCCTTCTGAGCCTATTGTGGACATAGTTATTCTTGTTCTATGTGATCTTATTTTCTCGGTCTTTAATAGGACTTTCCAATGCACAGTTGACTTTTAGCTGATGAAAATTTTCCCCATTTCTCTCTCTTTTTTTTATGGGTAGTATAAGCCAGAAGTTTATAACTTTTGGAATTTTACAAATACTGAAATGGGAATCCTATGTGTACAGTGGAACATCTGCATAAATAACACAGTGCCGACATTTTGAAGCTGTACATGATGTGGAATTAAGTTCTTATCATTTGAATTCCATGTACAGCTGTTGTTACTCATCCAGTTCATTTTTGAGAGCCCTTGTGCTGCACATATGCTGTCAGATTTTTCTTACATAATCTTTTTAGATAGAGAAAGCTCAGGGTTACCTGGGTGGCTTAGTCGGTTAAGCATCTGACTTCAGCTCAGGTCATGATCCCAGCATCCTAGGATGGAGCCCCATGTTGGGCTCTTGTGTTTAGTGGAGAGCGTTCTTCTTCCTCTCCTTCTCCCCTCTCCGCAGCTCGTTCTCTCTCTCTCTCTCTCTCTTGCTCTCTATCTCAAATAAATAAATAAAATCTAAAAAAGAAAGAAAAAGAAAGAAAGAAAGAAAGAAAGAAAGAAAGAAAGAAAGAAAGAAAGAAAGAAAGAAAGAAGAAAGAAAGAAAGAAAGAAGAAAGCTCAAAAACTCAGGATCAGTAATCCAAACAGCCAAGGCCATTACCTTGACCTTGACTTACTTCAAAATAAGAATCTATCAGAGGTGAGGGTCATAGGCTTCACTTGAAAAACCTAAGGGCTTCACAAACTTTCCATCTTAAACATTACCAAAAGCAAAGTTAATTTTATGATTTTCTCATTTTATAATGAAAGGCAACATTCTTCTCCAGAAAAAGAAAGGAGATGAAATATAATAGACGTGACGCGATTGATTATTATACCCTTTTAAGAATGTTGAATGCTGGAGAAGGGGTTTGTGGAGAATTTGTTTTTAGAGCACAATATAAATATGGGTTTGTTCGGTTTTCCACATTACCCGGAATGTTTGCTACCCAACTTGTGTCGGAGGCATACACAAACAGTATCCTGAGAACTGAAAACCACAGATTGCAACTTAAAAATGAGCTCTATGATACCAGAGACTGCAGGAAGTCACAAAGCCCTCATTGTACACCTGTGCACCTGCCTGTAAGTGTTGGTGGTGGGACCCCTGTAGATGAGCACGTGCCACTGCTCCCTTGTGCTCTCAGTGCATGCCCAGTGCAAGCGACCCAAGATGCAAATCTGGAAATTCGCCATTTCTGTTGCCATAAGGAAGACTAACTCAGCAATGGCAGGTGATATTTATTTACCACTTAAAGTAGGGTAGGTAGGAAAGAGGCAGATATGCTCCATGTACCTGCGTGCCTGTTAGAGGGACAGTCGGTCACCTGAAACAAGTCAAGGAATTGAATTCGACTCAATTATTTTATTCATTTATGAGTTTGTGTGCTTACTCATTTATCCATCGATTTTACTGTACTGCTTAGAGAAGAACAGGAGGGACATCTCTCAGCCGCAGGTGGACGAGTGACTCACCTAAAAGGCACTGGAGTGTTTTGGGACCTTGTCACTTTCTTGGTCTGATGTCCTTGGTACCAGACTTTTGACTGCATAGTTAATTGGGTTCCACTAGATTCAGCTGGTAGCTTTATTTGTTCATTTAAAGTTCTCCAAGACATATTGAATAGTACATATAATATGATTCTGTTTATATAAAAGGAATTACCTAGTAGGTGTGCAGCATGGGTGTATATGTACATATTATGTGTAGACACGTATGGATATGTTTTACTCATATAAAATATGTGTATATATATGTGTATGTATAGATGATATATATAAAAAGATATCTATATCTATAAAGTTTGGAAGAAGGACACTAAATTATTATTAGTATAACCCCTAGGGAGGGGAAGCAGAATTAGGAGTTGTAAGTAAAAATGGACTTTTGTTTAAATTTTTACTGTGAGCAATATTTGGTGTAATTAAAATTATTTTAAAGAAAAGTATTGTATTTTTTTAAGACTTTATTTATTTATTCATGAGAGACACAGAGAGGGGGCAGAGACATAGGCAGAGGGAGAAGCAGGCTCCATGCAGGGAAGCCTGATGTGAGACTCGATCCCAGGACCCTGGGATCATGCCCTGAGCCAATGGCAAACATTCAACCACTGAGCTACCCAAGTGTCCCTAAAGAAAAGTATTTTAAAAGTTGTTTTTATTAGTTATTAAAATGTGCTATAGATATTCTTTTATTTCTTTGTGAAGATAACAAAATAATTTAAAAAATGAATGAACCCTTCTTCAGGATAAGAACTGTATTTTCATATTTAAAATTATATTTGTAGCATAATATAAATTAACGTGTAGTACCTTTCTGGGTCTTTTTTTTTTTTCTAATTCCTTTTTTTTTTGCCAAGGAATCAGTGAATTTCTTAGAATCCAATATCTAAGGAATCAGTGAATTTCTTAGAATCCAATATCTAAAGCAGATGTGACCAAAATAAACATCTTTGTCCCGGGCTTTTTGGTCAAGCAATCTTTGGAACTTTTGCATATCTTCTTAAATGTCTTATGGGTTGTATGTCTCATGCTGCCTTTATTAGTAAATAAAATGATCACATTGGTTACACACAACTGTTAGGTTCTTTTTGTCAGATGAAAGTAGCCAAAGAAGAAATTTTGAAGCAGAAGAGGGTCAACTACTCTCCCCAAAACTTCATAATTAAGTCATATCGATAACTGGACATAGGACCAGTTTCTGCCGGGTATATGGACATTTATTAAACAAACACCCCCACATGTACATCAATTCACATAACCTGGGTGCAGGTTTCCTTTTACGGGCTTCACCTACAGCCTTACATAAAGAGCCGAGAGAGGCTTAGGACAAGCACCTCCATTCCCAAAACCGATTCTGTCACCTGTGTAGCCAGCATCAGACAAGAGCAACTCTCCAGAAATCATGGCTAAGTGAACTACAATGATTACAGTGTGATGGATGACTCTTGGGTTCTTTTTGGCAGATCATGGCAGGCAGATAAGTACTTCTGGAGCAAAAGAAGGTTATCTACTCTCCCAGAACCTTGCAATCAACTCATATTAATAACACATCTAGGACTGTTTTCAGGATTGAGACTGGAGCATGTTCACCAGAGATATAAAGGCCTTACCAGGTTTTACACACTGAAATATTGTAGCCAGTCCATATTTCTTGAATATCTCAATTCCACTGAGCACACTAGTCAACAGTAACCGTTTTCACTAGTTGAAACCTCTTTTTGACACTCGGAATGCTAACTGGAGATTGTTAATGGAGAGGTAGTGCCAGCAGGGTTTATATCAGCAGATTCTGAAGCACAGGCTCCCTCTTTAGAATACCAGCTAGACTGTCTCAGACTTTGAATGCTTTATTAGATAGATGCTAGCCGCACCTGGGTTATAGCTGAACCTAAGTAGCACATAACTTTGTACCATGTATACTCAAGTATTTTAGAGTAAATTACAGACGAGTACTGCAATTACCTATTCTTGCAGAGAGTTCTGTTTCTTGAATTGAGATTAATCATATTCAGCCCTATAACTGTAGTAGTAATCACCTATATTTTAGAATTCTAACTATGGAATGATGAGTAACACATATTGAATGTTGATGGCAAACTCTATCCCCAGCATTTTACATGTATTAACCCACTTAATCTTCATAATAACCCCAAGAGGAGTAGTATTATTTCCCCTTTAATAAAGAGGGATCTCAAGCAACTTGTCCAAACTCATGCAGCTTGTATCTGGCAAAGTCCAGATTAGAACCCAGGCATTTGGAACATAAAGGCAGTTTCTTCACTGCATTAAAGAAAGAACACACTCTTATCCATGAAGCTGTACTGCTGTCATGAAATACTGCTCTTAATTTGCTCCTGCACAGATTCTGTGCATAAGGCATATTTCTACACGCTATTACATCTAAACAGCTCTTGCCTTGATGTGCACTGTCCTCTCTGGAGTCCTTGATTCCTCAGTATGTCTTCCTCTCTACAGAGCTGGCAAGAAAGATCTAATAGTCAGGCCTGGCTCTCTGCAAGAAAGAAAAAAAATCCCAAGGAGCCTCTTGGATCCTCCTGTGGTGCCCTTTCACACCACCACAAATGGTTGCTGTACAATTTTTGCACCCCTCCTCTGAGCCTGGACTCTACTTTAAAAAAAAAAAAGATGTTTTATCTCTGTAGAGAGTGAGCTTTCATATATAAACTTTCAGGGATGTAAGCCTGGGTTCTATTGTCCCAAAGCTGATTAAAAGAAAGGGGATTGGACGGCCTGAACCACACAATTTGTGGAATATCACTTAATCTGGCACTTAACCTTTGCCCTACTCTGTAACCAGGTCCCTAAGTTTAGAGCTTCTGTTGTTAAAGTCCCATAAACAATATATCCTGCACCTTTTTGGTGTGTTGAGGAGAGAATGGGACCAAGGACTCTCAGATCTAGCTGCTCCTTAAACAAATGGAATCAATGCATTGTATGTAGGCACTGTCTTTCCTTGAATCTTTTATTAAACTTTTCTCCTCTTTGCTAGACCTCCCTGGAAGCAGTTTTGTTTTCCTCTTTGCTAAGTCATCATCATTTTTTCATCTGATAGCTGTCTCTTCTTCTTTTTAAAAATCATTTTAGTTTATTTTGTTTTTCATTGAGACAAGTGTACTCTTTAATTCCCATCCCCAATTTCCCCCATCCTCCCACCCACCTCCCTCGTGGTAATCATCATTTTGTTTTCTGTAGGTAAGAGTCTGTTTCTTGGTTTGTCTCTCTCTCTTTTTTTTTTCCCCTTTGCTCATTTGGTTTGTTTCTTACATTCCACACATGAGTGAGAGATATGGTATTTGTCTTTTTCTAACTGACTTATTTCACTTACCATAATATTCCCTAGCTGCATCCACGTTGTTGCAAATAGCAAGATTTCATTCTTTTTTATGGCTGAATAATGTTCCATTGTGTATATATACCATATCTTCTTTATCATTCACCAGTCAGTGGACACTCAGGCTGCTTCCATAGTTTTGCTGTTGTAGATAATGCTGCAGTAAACATAGGGATGCATGTATCCCTTTGAATTAGTGTTTTTGTATCTTGGGGGTAAATACCCAGGGTTGAATTCCTGGATTGTAGGGTGGTTCTAGTTTTGATTTTTGGGGGAACCTCCATACTGTCTTATAGTGGCTGGGCCTGTTTACATTCCCATCAACAGTATAAAAGGATTCCTTTTTCTCCACATTGTCGCCAACACTTTTTTCTTGTGTTTTTGACTTTAGCCATTCTGACAGGTGTGAGGTGATACCTCATTGTGGTTTTGATTTGCATTTCAGTAGATTAGTCCTATTTGTTACTGCTGTGCTTGATTCATGAATTTGTTCTGCACTTAACACCTGGGCACAGATGTGGCTTGTGATGCATAACTGACTTCTTATGCTCAGAGCTTCATAAAAATGGGAAGCTTCAGATGCCAAACCATTTGTTTTGCCATCTGGTATAATTCTGGCAAGTATTTTTGTCCCAAATATGGATTGTGTTCCTTTTTTAAGTACTGATTTCCTCAGGCATGTGGGTATTGGGCTTTTGATCAAGAAAATGGGCAAGACTGAGTTAGATAGGCTTCTGGCACCTTTGAGTTGGTGGTTATGGGCAAAGCTGCCACATATTTTGGGTTGGTTGTATACTGCACAACTCTAGGTTGTCCTGGTTCTGGGGAAGCTGGGTCCCAAAGTAGAAGTAGAATTTGAATCCTGAGATCCCCTCCCAGTGCTTATTCCAGTCCCCAATATTTTTCTTCCTTTGCCATGGTTCAGCACTAGCAATCTGGTGTCTATCACCAGTACTCTACAATGGCTTTCTTATATAGCTGCATATCTGTTTTAAATGGCTGTATAGTATTTCTTTATATGACTGTACCATAATTTCTTTGTAGGTTCCCTATTGGTGGGTATTATGTAGTTTGCAATACTTTGCAATTACAAATAATGCTGAAATAAAAACTTGTATGTGTTTGTACATATGTCTGCAAATATCTCCGGGAAAAATTCCTCCAGGTAGGATTTTCTTTGACTCATCTCCCTTGACCCTCATATCTAAGCAGATGCTGCTAGGACCCTTCCCTTCTTCACCCTCATCCTCTAAGCTCGAGCCTTCATGACCTCTTGCTTAAATTACTGCAGTAGCCACCCACGTGGGTCAGTCTACCTCCTGCCTCCTTTATAATCTATCGGAAACATGGTTACTAGGTCTCACTGCTCAGATTATGTTATACCTGTGTTCTAGAACCTCCCAGGGTTCATGATTGCTGATTGAACTCAGTATTAAACCCCTTGCCCCAGCATTCGAGGCCATACCGCTGTATGTGGTTCCAGCCTATCTTTGGAGTCTCATCCTCCACAATTCCCCCACATTCCCTGTGCTTCAGCAGACTCAGATAGCTTCTGGTTTCCTGAGCTTGCCTTGCCTCTTGTCTCTTTCTGTGCCCTAGAGCTCATTTTTTTTCTCAGAGTGTCCTCTTTCAAGTGTTCCCCCTCATCTCTGCCTGCACAAATCCTTCCCAAACTTTAGTGCTACCACCCTAGTCATATTTTCTGAATTCTCCCACTCCTTAATCTAGATGTGATCCTTCTCCTTCAAAGCCCAGCTGTGCTCTTTCTATCCCCAGCTGGCTTCAGATCCTGTTTTTGATTATAATCTTTTGCGCTGCTGGAAACCAGTGGTAGCTAGAGAGCTGGAAGCATGCATCCTCTGGTTTGTCTAGTAAAGTGCCTTGCATAGGTAGGCATTAAAAATATGTTTATTAGCTTAGATCTTCGCAATTTGTAAGTTCACTTACCCCAAATTGGCATAGCCCTGCAGCTTGGGGAGAAGAGATCATATACCTGAAATCATTAATATGAAAGTAGATTCCCTTTCCAGTGTGTTTAGTCAAAAACACGGAAACACATTGGCAGTGAGTGGCATTCAGGGTAGGAACAGGAGCCCATCACATCTGCCTTTCCTTCTCCAGGAGTCTACTCCTGTTGTACATAGCCCACATGGAGTAGGGTCCCCCTAGGCTTGGAAAGGTGACTTCTTTCCAGCCACAGCAAGCAAAGACTCGCATCCCCATTTAAGAGGAATTTACCCTAATAATCCATGTACTTTCATTAAGGGGTTGTTTACAAATATCCTGGTTCTTGACTCACTCATTGTCCGCAGAATGACATTCTCAGGAGAGGAAGTGGGAGGCAGGGGAGTTGCTAGGGGAAGTCAGAAAGCAGGATCAGGTCAGGGGGCCCCCCGGAGCAAAATCTCGTCTCTTTTCAGTGACCTGGAAAGCCCCAATCTCACATTTGAGGACACTGGAAGGACACACAGGTAACCTCCACTTTCAAGCTCAGGCTTCTCATAATAATCCATACTCTCTCCTTTGGAGGGAGTAACTCTTACCTAGTTCAAGTTCTCATTCATTCACTTACTCAACACATGCCAATTGTGTAGGTCCCTGCCCTTAAAGGACTTATGGACTAATAGCAGATGACAGTTCCAGGATTCTTTCTGTGAGGATGTGTAAAGAGAACTAAGGTTTCAAACTTTTACTACTGAGCCCCACTTGACCTATGTTTACCATGTATTCTCTCTCACCAAAGAGTTAAAATATTCAAAGTCAAAGTTGCTGTTGTCCTCAGGATGCACTTTGTACCCTACACATTATTCCTGGAATCCTTTTGTCTCTAGTGCTCTTTATCACAGGCTGGTATTTATTTTGGTAGCACTCTTTGCCAGATTAAATATTTATACTTATTTAATATTCTCTCTGTTGTAGAAAACAATACAAATGTTGAATAATAACAATGAAGTAATTTATTGTCTTGATTTAATCTTTCAATCACCTGTGAGGTCTCCAGAGCTTACTGTATGCCTTTTCTGTTCAAGGACACTGTCCAAGAAACAAAACTGAGACTTGAATCCAGACCTGCTGATTCTGGATCCTAGTACAGTCTTCAGTCTTCAAATCCTTATTTTAGTAATACTCATATAACCTATTTGCTGTAAATGTGCAGCTTCCCTGCCCAATAAGATTTGTTTCCTGTTGGCTGTGCCGAATACATCACTCTGAAAATGTGTCCTCTGTCCTACTAACTTACAGAGAAGACTGGTGTTACAAATTCAGCTGTTCTACTCTACTTGGTAGGACAACCTTCTCTCAGCCAAAACCTGAAATGCATCTTGTGTATTCTCTACATTTGCCAAGTTCGTCAGTAGTATAAATGCTAGCAAATCCTGTTGCTTAGGATATAATGTCATCTGAATATGAATGATTACTTGTGTTTTAGGATAGAAATTATTTTGTGATGTACTATTTTGGCATTTTCTGCTTGGGATCAGTTTTCAAAATTTTAATGTTAAATATTTCAGTGTGTGTGTGTGTGTGTGTGTGTGTGTTTTAGTCATGGGCATCTTCTTTTGAGTCTCATTAGGCATGGAAAAGCATAAGCCTGCTTTAACAGCGCTTCCTGTTGTCCTGTGAAGTTTCAGGCGAACTTAAAAATGAGATTTGTTATATAACATACATGCTTGGCATTGGCGTGGGGGCAGAGGGGGTGCTAGGAGAGGATCACCCCCTTGGTTTGTGACAGACTGGCAGCTTTTTCCTCTAGTATGTGCCATAGCTGCAGAGCCAGATTTAAAGGAGAGGATTTATAGGAAATCCAGCTGTGAGTTTTCGTTTTCTCTCTCAGAGCTGGAGGCGGGGCCAAAGCCAACCTCAAACCAGGCACACCATTGATCAGGCTAGAATGATGTGGAACAGTCTCACAGACAACAGCTAAGCACAGAGGAAATATTAGCTGGCAGAGATAACGAAGAGGAAACACTCAGTGACAGATGCACCATCTGTCAGTTTCGGAGGAGCAGTTTTCAAGAAAACAGAAAATGAAATGAAGAGAGTGGCTTTGTTTCAAAAGTACAGCCCAGCCTAAGGACATTTTTCAACAAAGTAAGTTTGTGTTCCATAGGAAAGGAGGTGGTGGTGGGTAAGACAACAGTCACTTCCTATTTGCACGGAGTTGTGTTACCGATATATAAAGTTTTCTTTGTGGTATATTTGATGACCAGGAGGACGTTCTTTTAACAAGAACTTGATTTAAATTTAAAGCAGCGCCTCTCGTGTTGGCTATTCACTTGAAAAACATTTGAAAGCAAAATAGTAAGATTTGTTTTACTTCTATTTAACCTCAGAAAATTGTTTTTATCTCAGACTATAGATATTGACATAGGACTTTTTCCCCCCTATTGTTTTGAAATACGAGCAAAATAATTTGTATCTTTCCCCAAAGGCAGTTTAGTGAGAAAAATGCCCATCTCTCAGATTCAAGGGGCTGACAGCAAGTGCTATCTATCGGATGTTTAATTCTGTGGGGTCGGTTATGTAAATAGCCGTGAATATGACCTAGACTTCTGCGTGCCTTCCGGATCATCTTATTGTGTTGACATGGTCTTTAAAGGAAACTGCTTCTGGATCTTTTAGTCTGCCTTTCTCAAAAAACCTTCTACCCTTTTCCAGAACACAAGCTGCTAGATTTCACAATTCTGTTCCTTACGTTTAGCATGTTTTCGAAAGCATACTAGTCTTAAAGTGGGGCTTGAGCTGTCTGTTTTTGTGTGTTACATCCAAGCGGTTTGTGTTGGATGTCATACGTACGTCTCATGTTATGTTAGGGTAGGACTTGTGTAAGCCCAAAGGGATCTGAAACAGTGGTTTGGGATGGTAAGCTTATACGAACAATAGCAAAGCTTGGAGGGGCATCACAGGAGCCCCTGTTTTGGAAAGAAGCGATTCTCTCGATGTTTTACACGGGCAGAAGGGGACTCAGTATGCATCAGCGCAAGCTGGCTGACTAGTGCAAACCAGAAGTAGAGGCACTGGCTGTAAACTCGCCAAGGCAGAAACCACTCAGTGTTATGGCCCAATATGGATGTCAGAACTTCGTAGCATGTGTGGGAAAATGGCTGCAGTCCAACGTCTGGAATCATTTATCTTCTGGTGGAGTCTAGAAGACAACCGTTGTACGCATTTTACAGAAATCCCCGCTGATTGATTTCATTTACACAGAGCGAGCACAGTGACTGATGGGGGGGCAACTGCACGTGGGGGAGAAGCATTGATCGAGTTCTGCTTTTCCTGACATCCTCGTCTCATTAATGTGCTTGGCACCTTTGAATGAGATTGTGCTGCTACTGACAGCCATATGGTTTCTACGAGGCCCTTTCCACACGTTTTGTAATAAATGCCACATTTAAGTCTTTTCTTATTGGCAAAGTCATAAACTGAAGGTTGAGCGTTTTGTCTTACTGTCTTTTCAGAGCTTAACCTGTTTCCGATAGTCTAGATTGGAAGAATGAGAGGAAACAAAATGTTCGGAGGCAGAGTTCTTGACATGGACTTAGTGCAGCTTATTGCAGCCATTGAGAGACGTGAGCAGGATACTCCGCGAAACTCTGGAACATGCTCTTCTTGATGTTTAAACTCGCATCCGCATGTGAGGGTGTCAGATATGCCAGCCAGTGTATTCTGCGTGAGCTGAACTCACATGTGCTGACATATGCCGACATGTGACAGGGTAGCCTCCAGATCTGTTTGTCGAATGTGTGAAAGAATATTGGCCAATTTCTGACAGTACCCGTGTCAGGTCTCATGAAGACATTTTTAATTTATTGCAGGGACCAAGATTACAGTCAAAAGCTTTGGATTTCAGCCACCGCCCTTATGCTACCTAACTTGGTGACCTTGAGGAAGATAACTAACCTTTTAATAAATCGGTTCGCTGCTTAAAATGTCTCCCAGAGACATTTCAAATGTCAACCAGATATTTATAATGTGTCTTGTGCTGTTAAATTTTAGTATTTATGTCATTTATGAAGTTGCCTTCATTTTCTTAGAACTACACTACACTAAAAAAGCCGAAAAACTCTAGGTCACTCAAAACAAAATTCAGTAATCTAATATAATACTACTTTTGTTTGCAGAAGCCTACACTGGAAAGTACTTGCACTGATCTTGTTTCTCTATGTGGAATTATCCTTTGATTTTTCTCACCCAGTTCTGGCTTCATGGAACACCAGTCATTTCCTTACACAGGTTGAAGTTTTAGAGGCTGGGATGCAATTCGTGCAATACTGCTTTGATTTAGTATGATTAAATATATAATTTTTTAAATTCCCAATGTAAAGAAAACAGATGATAGTGCAAGTTCAGGTACCTAATATTTTCTTACATTTGATATATCCACGCTTACATATATGCTTATCTTCATGTATGATGCATATATGTACACAGACAAAAGATAATCTTTCCAAAATATTTTGATAAAAGCAACAGTGTGTAAAATATTAAAAGATAGGAGCCACTATTTTAAACTATAGTTTAGGTATTTTAAACTATCTTCATTTTAAGTGATAAACATGATAGCAGCTTAGTTAGTATAATGCAAAGGATGTCAGAAGTCAGAAGTTGGACCTTCCAACATCAGCTGCCAGTACCACAATGTTCCAACAAAACCATCCCCTGGGGCACCATTTACTGAATTGTGAAGCTACCCCTCAACTGTGTGACCTTGGGCCAGTCACTTAACCCCACTGACTCATAGTTTCTATGAGGTCATATGGGTAAGAATGGATACCTTACCCCATTAACTTGTTGTTAAAGTCACATGATATATTAATATGCGTGATAGCGCTTCGAAAACTTTAAGGTCACTAATTGCTTTCTGAAATATTCCTTTTTTCCTATCTTAACAAATCCTGCCCATCTTCCAAAGGCTTCTCTTAACCCTTTTCTGATCTTCTTAAGGATGTGTTTTCTCCCTCTTTTGAACCCCTAGAGCCCTTTATGGAAAGGACTAACCAGTTTGCCAGTCATGTCGATCCACCTTCTCCTCAGTGTGACCCTGCTATTCCCTGTGGTTTCCATACCCTGCTTTCCACATCTCCACACCCTGATCATTTCAATCCCCAGGCTCTACTAAATGTTTTCTCTTTTTTTCTTTTTATCATTCTCAACACCCTCCAAAGCTACCTAAAACATTATGCATCTTCAAAGCTTTACCCAGGATTTTTCCTCCATAGAGTCAGGGGCCTTCTTCATTCATGGTTCCATAGGATAAACTTCTAATAAAGCTCTCATCTTGTTCTACTAGGTTTTTTATTTACATCTCTGTCTCCCTTGGTGGGCTTCTCAGAGACAGGGAAGGTACCATGTTACTTTGATTCCCTGGTGCTTACCCCTAGTTTCTCATAACTGACCAGTGTTCAAGTCATGTTTGTTGAATGAATGAACAAGTCAATCTCTTCATACCTTTCTGAAAATTTTATCCTGTATGTGCTACACTATGATCACATAACCTTTGGGACAGAATCCAGGTACCCATTTGTTTATCTGGAATAATTTGTCCATTATAGTGTATGTTATAACATATAGACCGATTTAATGTGGGAACCCGAGACTTCCAACATCAGAAAGGCCTATACATAATCACCGGTAAATAAATGGTTACCTTACATAGTCATATCTGAGTCCTACTAATTATACTTAGCTAACTAAAGATTAAAACTATCAGTCAACTATCTCCATTTGAAAGATCCTTGATATATCTGTGGCTAGATATGGTGGTTATTATTGTTTTTAGATTTTATTTATTTATCTTAGAAAGAGCAAGCAGGGGGAAAAGCAGAGGGAGAGGGATAAGCAGACTCTGCGCTGAGCATGGAGCCCGATTTGAGGCTTGATTTCACAACCCTGGGATCATGACCTGAGCTGAAATCAAGAGTTGCACTCTTAACTGACTGAACCACCTAGATGCCCCACTAGATATGTTTTAAAAAGAAAATCTAAGCATTTTTTCTGAAAAGCAGTTTGGCAGTATTTATCGAGACCCTCTAATCTAAGAATTCTCCTTCTGGGAAATTATCCTAAAGAGGTGGTAAACAAAATAAAACAAAACAAAAGAATGTAGACAAAGCTTTCTGAACCAAGATGTTTAACATATTATTCATAAATAATATGAAAAATGACAAATAAATAAGCAACATTATTTTAATAATCTCAATAAAGTTCTCAATAATCCAAAGGTTGCCTGATCAATTATCTATGAATTGCACTGACCTAAGGGCTGCCTTTTTTAGATACTTTATGTAGAACCAAAGACATACCTAGAGCACAGTCATGTTTAGCAACTTCATGCCAGGATTCTAATTTTCTACTCTCCTTTTATTAAATTTAGAAAATGTTGAACATATGGTAACCTTTGAGGCCAAAGTTTGAAAACTCTTTGAGGGAACAATAATCTTAGCATCAAGAGGGACCCAAGAGGCCTGTTTTACCCACTTCCATGAAAAAGTAGACTATCACTGAGAGAAATCTAACTGGTCTAACTTTTCTCTTGAATTAAGGTTAAGAACAGTTAAAAAGGAGAAACTTGAATCTACTTGTGAAATGATTCTGAAGAAAACTATGTAAATTGTGGAAGCTTTTTGTAATTCCTTACTTAATCTCTTTTTACATGGAATAACTGGTGGAGGTAAAGCCATTTTATTACAATAGTTTCTGCAAGTTATATCGGGATGAACCATAGGAATACTGGAAGTAATCTATCAAATCAAGGTCATGTGGTTAAACACTGAACTGCGTTAGAAGCTCCACTCTGTTTACAACCTCACTGATAAATGGGTCAGGAGCCTCACCACTGAGATAGACTAACCATCACCTACTTCTTTGTTCAAGAGGGGAGGTTTTCCTTTTCCAGTTCTTGGAATAATACTTGAAATGCATCCCCACTAAAAGTGCCACTCCCTGAGGCTCTCAGTAAAGAGACTAGACTTTGTTCTAAAAAGTCTAGTCTCCTCAGTACACCTGTCCATCACGTCTTAAAAGGCAGAGAAGCAGGTGCCTTCTTTAAAGACCTTGCTTAATGGTTCTGTTTGGGATGCTGCAGAATAAGTGCTATCAGCTGGTGGCCACAGAAAGTTCACTGTTTTTATGGTGAAGGAATGCCAAGTTCAAAAATGAATACAGCCCCAGTAATGAATAGACAACTCAATGTATCCCCAGATGAGCTGCAACCAAGCCAATTTGCAATGTCAGTGCATCAGGTTGTGGGTAGAGGGAACAGGAGAAAGTGGAGTCCTGAGAGGTTAAACAGAAAACCTAAGTCCTGATTAGGAAAGCTCCTTGAAGTGGCCTTGTTCTTATGAGGCTGTGGAAGCCTGAAGAGAAATGTCTTCCCAGGGCTGGCATGGTAGCTTACACCTTGCCAGTGGCTTCCACAGACAGAAATAGACAGCACAGGAATGCAGGTGGTTGTTATGTAGCTTGAGCTAAGGCAAGCTGATTATGTGAGCTAGAAGTAAATGAAAGAGCAAGCTGCTAGCTGAAGGAGGACTCAAAATCTTCCAGCCCAGAGAGCCTTTCCAGGACACCAGGGAAGAACGTAAGTGACATCAGCAAACCAGAGGGGAAGGAGTTCAAGAGGTGCTTGTCATTACCCTTGAACCTCTACCCTTGAACCTCTACCTCTAGGCTCTTGCAGGAAACCTAGTATTCTGTAGTCAGCAAGGGGCAGGAGGACCCTGTCTGAATTTGTTGCTCACGGGTCTAGAATTTAAACTCACTCTACTGTCTCAGGAAAGATTGTGCTATAAAAGCTTCTTGGAATTATTGGTTCTCTACTTTCCATAAGAAAACAATGATTTAGAACAATCTCCTGAGAACTACTGTTCTTTCCATATGTGCTTATTATCCTGCATACTGGACCATTTGTTCGGGGCCTGGCCAGTGACTAGCTGAGTACATTATGAGGACAGGCCTGGGGAGGAGAAACCAGCAAGCAGATGAGGCACAGTTTCTTAAATTAACAATACATTACTCCATGAAAAGCACCCTTATGTAACAAGAGGCATCCTGACTGGCATTCTTTAGGCCTCATGAGCACTTGAATAAACCACAACGTGGTTAAGCAACAATAGTGAGTGCTCAGTTTAAATAGAGCAGTTTGTGTTTAGCTGAGAATCAAACTCCTAATTAAGTGATTTCTCTGTGCCAGGCATTCCAGCAGAAGGAAAGAAGATATCTATATCTTTGGAGTTTATTATTGAAGGCTCCTACCTCATGCTGGTTTAAGCTACAATTCTATTTTTCTTTTCAGTCCCACTGAAATTTGCTTAAGTATTGGAGTATTACTCCTATACAGGATCTAAATATGTAATCTTTTGATGATCCCCTTGTCTCAAAATCCACAGTTATAGTGATAACATGTATTTCATTTCAACAACTGTGTGTCAGTCACTTACCACATGCAAGGAACTGAAATGGAGTAGACCTATGATGCCTGTTCAGGGATGTTATAGTCCCATCTTGGGGTCAGGTAAAGATACAGCTCAAAGGAGGGTGACTTCTATAGAAGTTAGAGGCATGTAGTACTGTGCTATGGAACCCATGTCCATAATCTCACTGGGAGAATGAAATAGCTTCATAGATGATAGAACATTTGAGCAAAGCCTGGAAACATCCACAGATTTCAGTAGAGGGCAAAATAGACGATGGATATTCTGAAACAAAAGGATACAGGTCTAAAAACTCAAAGTATTTAAAGCATTCAGTGTGTCCAAGAATAGATAGATGAGTGGTCTCCCAGTGTGACAAGACCTTAGGATGTATTAGAGAGGTAGCTACATTGGATATGGGGTAAAGGGAGATTGGGTTTACATCTCTGAAGGCTTTTAGATGTCATTTCATAGATCACATATAGCTATTGACAGTTTAGGAGGAGAGTAGTGATATTAGGATGAATATTTTGATAGAAGGATGGATTGGAGAGGAAGCAATTATACCATTTATTTCAAAGATTTTTTTTAAGTAATCTCTACACCCAAGGTGGGCCTCAAACCTGTGACTCCAAGATCAAGAGCTATATGCTCCACTGACTGAGCCAGCCAGATGGCCTAGTAATGATACCATTTATAGGTCCATTGCAGTAATCCATCCATCCATCTGTTCATCCACCCATTCAACAAATATTGACTGGGCACCTGCTGAGCTCCAAACCCAATTTAGGCAGTAGAGAAACATCAGTAAGCAAAACAAAGTTTCCTGCCTTCAGGGAGCTTATATTCTAGTAGGAAAGACAGACAAAAAACAACATAAATAAATAAACAATGTTTATTTTAGTGACAATGGATGAAGACAATGACTAAAACAGGGAAAGGTGATATGAATGTGAGCTGGGAGGGATTAAACTTTGCAAAGAGGTACCCAGGGAAGGCTTCTTGGAGAAGGAACTTGAGTGAGGACTTACAATGATTGAAGGGTTCCTGGATGTCTGAGGCAAGAGTGTGTCCAACAGCAGAAGCAGAAAAGGCAGAGGCTCTGCTGCAGGGTGAGCCGAAGGTCCTCATGAGTTGACTGTCCAGTTGAGCCGGGGCTGTGAAAGAGGAAGACAGAGAGAAGCTATTTCAATGAAAGCATCCCTCCCTGACTGGTGGGTTGGGTTAATAAAGAGTAAGATAACGATGACGTGGGGGAGTTTTACATTGAATGATGTAGACTGATATATTTGCTGCTAAAACAGCTTTTGTAGGATGGTCTCGATCTCATCAAAGGAAGAGGTGAAGTCACCTATGAGTAAGTAGCCTGGGATTAGGGCTGGGAATTGAAACCAGGGGCAAAGTTGTTATTTTTTTGTTTTGTTTTGTTTTTCTCTTTTCTTTTCTTTTTCTCTCCTTTCTTCTCCTCTCCTCTCCTCTCCTCTCCTCTCCTCTCCTCTCCTCTCCTCTCCTCTCCTCTCCTCTCCTCTCCTCTCCTCTCCTCTCCTTTTCTTTTCTTTCCTTCACAAAGTTTTAGATTAGCTGCCAAGAGGGATAGGAAAAGGACCTACTGGACATAAGTATGAGGAATGATGAGTGGTGTTTGTAGCTTAACTCTGGCATTGTCTGTTCAGCAAACATGTATTAGCACTTACTGTGTGAGTAACACTGCGCTGAACGCTGACCATGCAGAAGTGGAGCATGCTTACTGACAGAGAAGAAAGAGAACATTAGTAAATATATAAAGTCTGTTCCTTTATCAGACTGGAGAACAAGATAGCATAAATATTTAACTTCTCACAGCAAGCGGAGTTATGATACAAATAAATTTTCTTGGACTGATTCTTAAGAGGTCTATTTAAAAAAACAAAAACAAAAAACCAAACCTTTCTCTCTCCTTTTGTATAGAGTTAACTCCATTAGAGCCTAACAGCTGTGTTCTTCGGTAATTGGCCCTGCCTAAGTCCGTTTGTAGGACTGAGTTTCCAAACAGTGTGCTCTCAGGTGCCTCACATTGGATGTGGGCATACTCTGACTGGGTTAAAGATCTGCTGAAGATCCTCCTCCCCTCAGTCCTTGGGCTGGCTGAGCAGGGCCTGGGGCAGACAAAAGCCTCCTCTGATGACCTTGGGCATCTGGCAGCGTAGTAGTTTATTCCGTGTGTAGTACAAATACAATGTCGGCCATGCTGTGGAAGAGGTTGGGAAGCATGCTACCAGATATGGTCCTACAGCATCCCCACTCTATACTCATGTTCCCTAGTGTAGCGGCCCCACACTTCTTCAAATGTATGGTCCTGTCAGCAATACGATCTTGAGCAGTGCTTCCCATGGAGTTGTTTGCATTTTATAAGTTATACACACATTCCACTACCATTAACTGTCCCAAGTCATAAGGACCAAAGTTCATCAACAAGCACTTCTATCCCAATTTCAAATAATCTTTCTTCTGGACAATTTTTAATTATTCTAACTGACTTCTTGTCTGGTCTATATATATTTTCATTGTTTTTACCTTGTAGATGTGACTATTATGGTGCTAGGGGTAGGGAAATTTCAGTTTTGTCACTTCCTGTTGACTGTTCCCACTAATTAATATCTTCTGTTTGTGGTATCACAATAGGAATCTTTTTAAGTTGCTTCTCCATTTTGTGAGGATCAGTTTATTTAAAAGTAAGCAATGTATTCCTCATACCTTCTCAATCAGGTATGTATAGACTTCAGTACATCATGATACTTGGCAGTACAAAAATGGACATGTATGTGGGATAGCTAAGGCCAGCCCTCTATACTATACAACTGGTTCTGATCTTCACCCCCAGATAAACTACACACCACTGTGCAGGTGTGTAGTTTAAGTGAGAGGACCATGTATCAAATCCTGACATTGAATACTGGCATAACTATTTATTTGTTAAAATATCTAAATTACTGGGGCACCTGGATAGTTCAATTGGTTAAGCAGCCAACTCTTGGTTTCAGCTCAGCTCCTGATCTCGGAGTCATGGGATCTGGGCCCTATGCTCAGTGGGGAGTCTGCTTGAGGATTCTCTCCCTCTCCCTCTGGCCCTACTTCCACTTGTGTGCTCTCACTCTCTCAAATAAATAGATCTTTAAGAAAAATACTTAAATATTTAGAGTAAACACAGAAATTTCTAATACACTCTTCTGCATGAGGTTTTTGAGACCATTGCCCTCACTTCCCTCCTTAACCTAATAATAAAAGCTGTTACTCTGTGCTTCTCATCTGCCAACCACAGTACAGATATCATCATCCCATTTCATCCTCACCATCACCCTTTGAAGCAGGGTTTTTATCTCCATTTTACAGATGAGAAAACTGAGGAGGTTTAGAGAGCTTCCTTAACTTGTCCAAAGTGGCACTGCTTGTAAGAAATAGATTTGAAACACCAGCTCTTTCAGTCTTAATTACTGCCTTCCTTCTCTTAGAGTCTGGGGTAATTTTCATACTTGTGTCTAAAGAACTTAGTCCCCCCAAATACAGAATTTTGAGTTCTCAGAACACTCTTTACAATAATACTATTGTGGGTGCTGCAAGTCTGCTTCCCACCTTAAATTGTAGCCCACGATGCCTGGTTTGTATCCATGCCACGAATCTAGTTGCTATGGCATCCCTCATATTAGGAAAATATTTGTCAGCTCCAGGTGGCTGAAACACCAGGCAGGCTTACTGATAGTTCGGTGAATACAAATAACAATTTAGTGGGTCATGGGGTACTATGCTGAGTGCAAAAACATGGTCTCCAGGGATTTTGATGAGGTAGGCCAGGGATTTACACAGTGTATTCCTATTGCTACAAGCTTCAACTTTAGTCAGCTGGGTTACAAAGAGTGGCCAAATCTGCAGAGATCAAATAGGAGGTTACTGAAATAGCAGTTCTTGCTGTGGGGGAACATATACCGCATTAGAATAAATGAATGTGTTGACCCACTAGAATTAAGTTGCCTTATCCAAAGTGATGGCACAATTAAGCATTTTAATTGTTGGTCATCGATTTAAATCATCTCTTTCATCAGAATGTATTCTTCTTCAACATGATTACATCCAGATAATGTTCTCTTCCAGTAAGAAGGGAAGAACAAAGGAAAATAAATAAAACAGTTTACTAGAATCTCATAAAAGTTCTTGCACAAGAAGTAAGGAAGCATGGGAAAATATGAGTTCTTTTATAAAAACAACTTTTTCCTTCAAGTCACTACAAGATTGCAGTTCACATAATATATTGGTATGTGTATGTGTTTATACAAGAGGGGGCTATATTCCCAGGACAAATGTGAATCAAAGTCCTTATAGTAGCTCTGGTCATTTTTTAAGATGACTAACAGCATGCATAATTTCCTTTTTAAAAAGTAGTTTATCATTCATTTATCATTAAAATAATAATAATAATAATCCATTTTCACTTTCCCCAAAAGAAGCCCAGATCTGGGTATTGAGAACCATTTTTTTTCCATCTTAATTCTTCACAATTTTGAATTTGTCCTACATTCTGCCCCAAACTAACAAAACATTATAGACTTGAAAAGTTTTCTATTAACAGCCAGATTGTATCTCGTTTATGTTAAAGCAGTTTCATTCTGTTCTAAAAAAAAAAAAAATATATGATACTTAAATATAAATGTATTTCCAAGCCTCAAACAAATGCTGGTTAACCTATGTTATGAATTCATACCATAAAAGAATCTGCATTTACAAGATCATAAATCAGGTTTGTTTTTTAAGATTCAGCCAAAACACTTTCTTACAGTGAAAAGGCTAGTCTCCTTAGTAAACTGGATGTCATAACTGAATATTTCCAAAATAAAGTATTAACGAGCCCTCCATATTTAAATTCAGATTTCTTTACAAAAATTCATTTGACATACAATTTTAAGGTAATACCTGGTTTTACAAGTGAAGTATATTTATGGTTCAAAAGTCATTAAATTTTTATTTATTTACTTATCTATCCAGTTATTAGGCATGGGCTGTGTTCTTTGCCCCATTCCTGTGGCTTTTCTGCTGAGTTGAGTTCATTGAATGTTAAGTCCAGACTGAGGCAAGAAGGGCTAGCGTGTTTCTGCGTGCGTTCTTGCTTCTACCAAGCAAGAGTTCTTCTTTTTCCCTGAATAAGTGAAAAGAAGGTCTAAAAATCTTTGAGGTCTCTGGGATAATTCTGGACTACTTACTAATAGAAAAAAACAACAACATAAAAACCTCAGCTGAAAGGAACTTTTTGCTTCAGTTCTGGCGGGGGGGTGGGGGGGAGCATAATCCTATTAAATTTAGTAATCAGGCCCCAGTTGAGATTCTGACTGGCTTGATAATCACCATGGAGCCATCGAGTACTTAGCTGGTAGATAGCTAAATTTAATTAACAGTACAGATTGCTGGATAAACGTCCCCATTCATTTTACTGATCTATGCCCATTGTCTCCCCTGCACCCTCCCACCCCCACCCCTACCGAGCTAGGGTCCTCTCTGGGTTTTCTTGTCTTCCCACCGCAAGCTCTGTGTAGTGGCAGAGGACACCCTACAGCAGGAGGACTTTGAGCTGCACCACATCCTGGAAGAGTGGAAGGCTCAGGCTCAGAAGAATCTGGGTGTTCACGCCAACACTGTCACTGTTTGCACGCTTTCTTATTGCTCCTATCCAAAATAGGGGAGGTGTGAGGTCATAGGGTAAGGACTTGGTGCTATGCTTTGTCTGGATTATGCCCCACAACCACACTGTTACTACACTGCCCTCACTTTACTGTTCCCCACCTCTTCCACAAGGAATCAAGACCTTTGAAAAACTACTGCCTGATGATTCAACTTTTTCTCCTTGTTCATATCACTAACAACCATCATTTTCATCAGAGGTTAAGCACTGCCTCTGTTGACCTCTATTTCTATCCCCTATTTTGTCTGGTGCCATGGTGACATCCACGTTTAATGGCTGATTAAGGTATGAAAAGAATAAATGGGGAAATTATGTGAGTGAATTTTTTTCTCTCTTTAGTTGCTTATTTATAATTTATGCCCAATCTTCTTGACAAAAAGATGTGGAAATGCTTTGCTTTCTTTTTCTATGTATTCCCGTATGGTTATGAGTGAGGACTAGAATGGAAGCGGAAGCCCTTGGTATGACGATAGAATCACTCTGGTGTGACCTTGGCACCTTATTTGACCTCCCTGAGCCTTAGTTTCCTCCATAAACTGGGGAAAATAATACCTTTTTAGAAGTTGTTATGAGGATGAAATGAGTCATTTTGTATGAAAGCCTAACACATTTAGCTTCATGCCTAGCACATAATATTAACGATGACAGTGCAGATGCTTTCTAGCGGAATAGTTAAATGGCATGTTAGAGAATTAAAACAGGAATCAAATGGACTTTTTGGGCTCTGCAAGCCTTCCTTGTGCAATTTATATCAGGGAGAACATTCCTGAATGTGCTTTCAGAACAAACAAACAAACCAAAAAACCCTGCAGTATTCTAGTGATGATATTTATTTCTAGGGAAATGAATTCCATAACAAGTGTACATGAATATGATTAATAAATTAAAGAATAAAGGAAGCAAATTTACCAATATACTGTTTTAGCCACTAAGGAGCTTATTCCCTATTTAGTAAATATTCCTGTTACAGCAAATGTTTATCCTTAGTCAAACTACAAAATGCCTAAAGCTTCCACATGGTCTAGAATTTTTTTTTCCTTTTCCGTAATCATTATTTAGTAAATTGCCGACAAACTTTACCTGCTATGTGCCTGACACTGTCAGGTGCTGTGGAAACTGCTGGAACAAAGAAGGACTCCAGTTCACAGATTCCTATAACTTGATTTCAGAGAAAGCAGTCCAAAGCCATAAGCACCAAGGGCCAGATTGCCTGGCTCATTTGCAGGCTGAGTGCAGTATGAGGTCATTTACCCAGACATTTTAATAACTGTCTTACAATAACTGGCTGCCTTAAAAAAATGCACTTTTATTCATCTCCTTCCAGTCAGAATCCTGTCTTCTTGTCTTTATTAGAATTGGATTACAAAACAGAGAGTGATCAGAAATGTTGCATTTAAGAATAAAATTGAAAAAAAGGAGTAAGTTGGGGATGATGTCCAGGACAAAGACACAGCAGCTGACACTGTGGTTTCTCAGGATGTTTCTCTTGGTATGTCAGAGACCACAATATGAAATCATATAAACCATTTGGATTAGAGCTCATCAACAATGCTTTCCTAGCAACAAAGTGTAGACTGACCTTAACTTTCCTACAACATTCCTATGGGTTTCTTGGATTCGGTTAGCATGGGTGTGGCCCTTGTCTCCAATGGTGTACCCAGAACATAGGTACTAGGTACGGTTTATCTTCTTTGAAGTCCTGTGACATTGTTCCAAAATGGCATTGGTCTTACTGATTTCAGATCCTGTCAACATAACATTTTATCTTTCAAATCACAGGATTTTAGAGCATTAAAAGACTCTAAGAGAGCCTTCACTTTGCTGGCAAGGAGCCCGGGATCAGGGAGGTTAAAGTACTGTGCAAGGTCACACAGCTAACTGGTCACTTTGATGGTTTCACTGAGCATCTCTTGACTCTCCTTTGGAGCAACAGATTGTTCTGTAAAAGCCTCTGCCCTCTACAGGCTCTCTTCCCCGCCACCCCTCCCCCATTGCTAATATATACATTTCTTTCCTAAAAAAAAATTTTAAAGGAATATGTGTAAACCTCTTGGTAACAGCAATAGATGGACTGTGACCAAGCAAATATTTTGGTTAAATGAAATTAAAAAGTATTCAGAAATGACTTCACATACTATCTAATAACCCAATGGGGCCAATCATCAAAGCTTCCCTGAGAAAAATACACCTAAAAAGCTGAAAATCGTGTGGGCAGGGTTTTTTTTTTTGTTTGTTTTTTTTTTTTTTTTTTTTTTTTATCATAGTGACTTCACTTTACCTATTTGTATCATAACTTATTAAAATAAGTATACCTTTGAAATTGTTCACAAAGTTCCAAAGTCTTTTTGTAAACGTGAGTTTCTTAGTGTTGAAACTTCATCAGCTAACAGTCCTTTCTCTGCATTCCTAACAGGTGTGAATAGAGGTGACTGTACCATCAAAGTTCAGTTCCCCTTTTCTCTTTTTCATGTTAGAAGCCACTGGGTTTTAGGTATGATCCTAGTCATTTGTGTGTGAGGAGAAGTTGTTTTATTATTCCTACTGATTTCAGTACTAAGGTAGTGAAGTCATGTTGTTTTGCCAAAAACTGCTCACCCTCTCCATGGTATTAGCAATGCATTTTGTGCCTATTTGGAAGGTTTGATGTGCTGTTTCTCATTGAAGATTGTATTTAAATGAGCATTGGGACATGTTGGGAGAACAGTCTGAGGGGTAAAATAAAAATACTCTAGGAAAAAAATGCATAGGAGTAACACTGCTTTTTTTGGTTTGTTTTGAATTCATGGATTTTTTTTTTTAAGAATATGTAATTTATATTGGCCAAATTGAAAAATAGGTGCATTGTTTCAACTGCATGCCCTTTATTTTTGGTCTATCACAGTGGTGGTACTAAAAGCCACAGGCTTAAAAACATTTAGAGTTTTGCTTTCATGGCTATCTCAGTAAATCCTTAAGATATTTTTGAAATAAACCAGGTTCAGGGCAAAATAAAGCCCAAACAGGCATTCGTTAACCATAATGAACTTTAGCCAAATATTTATTCATCAGTTAATGTGAACTTGCTAGCTGATCACATGGTACCTAATACAGTGAGAAGGTTGTTTTTCCCCAGAGGGGTTAGGAAGCTAAATTTTAAAATAACATAAATCTAGAATTAGGTTTGGGATCATCTTTTTTGCAATAGTAGTTTAAAAGATTTAAAGTGGGGGTACCTGGGTGGCTCAGTGGTTGAGCGTCTGCCTTCGGCTCAGGTTGTGATCTCGGGGTCCTGGGAGCCTGCTTTTTCCCTCTGCCTGTGTCTCTGCCATTCTCTCTCTCTCTCTCTCTCTCTCTCTCTCTGTCTGTCTCTCATAAATAAATAAGTAAATAAATAAGTAAATAAATAAATAAATAAATAAATAAAATATATAAAGAAGAAAAAAAAACTGATTTAAAGTAGATTCAAGGTGAAGGTAAGGTGAGACCTAAGGTCACACATTTCCATCAGTGACTTTTATTAAACTCCTGCTAGAAATCCAGAATACCCAGGACAGGAAGTCAGGGGTGCAGAGAACCATCTTGTGGATGGGAGACTGACTGAGCCAAGCAAAAAGAATGTATTTAGAAAGGTGAAATAGAGAAATGTGTCAAAGTTTCTGATTTGAGAAATAGCTATAAACTGGGACTGTCCATAATAAGGACATCAATATACAGCATGGAAAGGGGAACACCAGGTTTCTGCTTTGTTAGAAGGAGGTTCATATACAGCAGCCAGATCACTAAATAGAGTCCTGAAGTACTAGTGCTAGATTAACCTTATGGGCACCAGCCAGCATTTGTTTAGGTACTCTGACAAGATGACTTATTTTTGGAGTCCATCTTCCCTTTCTTTTCTCCCTTCCTTTTCTCATTCCTCCCTCCATTCCTTCCCTCTTTCCTTCTTGCCACCTCCCTCTCTTCTTTCCCTCCTTCTTCCTTCCTTCCATTCTCACTTCTTCCTTGCTTCTTTCTTCTAACTAGCCATTTAATATAGTTTCAGAAGATACAGCCACCTTGGAGATTTCAAAAAATTTATAAATGAACCTACCATCACTTCTTGTAAATATACAAAAGGATTTTTTAAAATTTTGGCTTGTAAACCTTGTGATGTTTTTTCAAGCTATCCCTGATGTTACTTTTAGACAATAAAAAGAAAGGAAATGAAATATTTTTAAGTGATAAAAAGAAACATAAATACAAGGTGTGGAATTATTATTGACTTGCCCCAATAGACACTAAGTTCCAATATCTAGTTCCAAGTCACAATTACTAGTCACAATTACTTTAAAAAGGAAACATCAAATGCCACTTTGTAGTCCTTAGCCTAGAAATCAATGTTAGCCTGAAAATAAATATAAACATATAAGGGATTTGTGGGTTGTGTTATCAAGGCAAAGTGTCCTACCATTTGTCATTTTCACAGAATAGTCTGACAGTGCAAGAAGTTTCTTCATGAAGAGAACCCCAAGCAAAGAGACCCAGTCACCAGTCAGTATCCCCCCCTGGGGGATCTGCCAATAAAGTCTGAATAACCCCAAACTCTTTTTGAAACATACTTGATTCTCTAAAACTGATGAGCTTTGAAATAAACCTATTCAGTCAACTGAGATGGCCTTCATTTTCAGGGGCAGGGGTGAGAGGGCTGGAATTGAATCTTTTTCCAAAGAAACTGTTTCACAATGTATCCTGGTGTGGTGTGTATTGAAAGTTGGATGACTTCCATGGAAACAAAAGTGGACCTGAAAAGCAAGAGCTTTGAGTAATATTTAGAGGAGGCTGAGTGTGTGCGTGCGTGTATATATGTGCAATAGCAAAGGACCCTCGGAAATTTTTCTCAGAATTAACTCTCTGTGTGCACTTTGATTTTTCATGTGCATATTCTTATGACTCATTCAACATTCATTATTCCATAAGCATTGGCTATATGCCTACTTCTTCCTGGGCAGAAGGTGGCCATTGCAGAGATTCAACATCAAATAAGGCAGAAGTCCCTGTCCTCAAAGTGTTACAATGTCAGCCAACTAAAAGTTTGTTTCCCATTCACACTGGGACAAGATGCCCTGCTCCAGATCTAGGCCTACTGATCCCTGCCACCACAATATGCAGCTTCTGAGGTTCTGAGGTCACCTGGGCATTGGTGCAACCACTTATGGATAGAGAAGGAGAAGAGGAGGTAGATCACAGGCAGGTCCACTAACATACTTTTGCACAGAACTTCTCCCCATGGCCTACCTACAAGGGTGGCTGGCAATCATAGGTCACCCGCGAGTCTGTAAAATACATACTTACTGCCCCTCCACAGTATTACTTATAAAAACCCTAATTAAAAAAATTATCATAGTAAAAATACCCTTTTATTAAAAACTGACCTGGAAAGCTAAGACTCAGGTACTATATCCAATTTATTAATATTAATGACAAATAAGGATGCCAGTCTCAGTAAAATAGATGCCCATCTGACCACGTATTTTTAATTAGCTCCCAGATTTGCCCAGATTTTTGCATGAATATGAGATTGATGAATATGCTTCTTGTTTCTTTTACCCACTATCCTCTCCAAAGTTGCACATAAGCTGTGGAAAGGGGAAGAGTGGAAGTCGGGGTAAATCAACTCTTAAATAATGCACAAGTCAGATCAATACTGTAATATAGTAATAATTATCCCCTAAAAAAGAAAAATCATTAAGAGTTGACAGTCCTCAGCAATTCACTCTCTAAGATGGACAGATTGGAACTCTTGTCTCCCTTCTGCCTGCCTTCCAGGCTGCCCCCTCCCTCCCCAGGCCCCTTATCACACACCCCCAGGCCAAGGTTCCTACAGAAGGGGAAGTTTAGCCACAGGCTGAAAGGACAGGAAGTGACTCATGGTTCCCCTAGGGGTCAGGTGAGTGGGTAATGAGGAAGGCTGGGAAAGAGAATTCCAGATTAGAAAAGTAGCCCAGATGGGAGAGTGGCCAGGGCTGGAATTCCAGAAATGACAATGACATCAGCAAGAGTGATACTCCCCCACTTTCCCAGACAAGGATCTCAAAGCTCTGCTGTGAATTGTCCCCCATCTATTTTCACAGCACAGTTGGGGACAAATAGTTATCGATATGAAGCCTAAGAAGAATGGTTGTAAATCCCTGAAGTGGAGTTTCAGAGAGGAAGTTTCTGGCAGAATTTATCACAATTTAGTACAAACTGGGTTTTGCTAATAGAAACCATTATGTCAAACAGAATTTCAAAACCCAGAATTCAATAAACTGAAGACTGGATTTTTTGTTTGTTTGTTTGTTTGGGGATTATTCAAATACTCTAAGTTTGATGATACCATTATTGTGTTAGGAAATAAATGAGGTTGCAGAATATCTAAATAATATACTGTTTAAACTATAAGTAGAAACCACACTTGACAAAGAAGACAGGAGTAAAATTTGAACAAGTTTATGCACATGGGCTCAGTAGTACCTGCGTGGTACTATGAGGTCACTCTGCACCAGGAGGGACAAAGTCCTATAGAAATATCATCTTTGCTATTTGTAGTCAACTTCAGAATGATTCAAAACTGTATTTATCTTCTTAAACGGCACATAAGAAAAGATTTGGAAATTTCAAACCAAAGATTAACCATTGGAATCATAATGTAACTCTTGAGCTGGTTCTTTATGGGTAGAGAGTTCTCTTTGCTACTGAAAGACCCTGTTGATAACGTAAGTGGAACATCCACCTTACATTTCAGTTATATTTAGGGGTTTGATACATTAGAAAATGTGTGGCTCTTTCTCTTCCAAATGGAGCTTTCTCCCTGAGACTTTATTTTGAGGCTGTGATGCAGATCCATGGTGTTCCTTTTTAATGTGAATGAAAACAATGAGCAAAGGAAGTGTGGAGGTTTGGAATTTTCGCTGATGCTTCACAGGTCACTGGGGAGCAGTGAGGTTCTTCTCCACTCTTAGTGGCCGGAAGCATTAGAGAGGACTATTTTTTACTCCTTGCTCTAAATTTCTTTGAGCCTCTGTACTGGAAGCTTTCTCAGTTTGCCACACGAACGTAAATCAAGCCCTTTGGTTGGTGCAGGATATGCGAAGACAGTGCCAGTGGAGGCAAACAGGAGAGCAGAGTAAAGCGAAGATCCCAGTGCCGGGTAAGTCCTGGGCTGGAAGGACACAAAGGGTGCAAAGGAGTGACAGGGCGAGCCTTTATTACCTGGGTGGCAGGAGCAGGTGGTCTTCCCAGGACGGACTTTGTAGAGAAGGTAAAACTAGAGCTGAGAGTTACAGAAATAGGAGCCAAAAGAAGAATTAGCTAGTCAGAGGAAGTGGGAGGAAGTCATGCTGCACATAGGCAAAGTACCTACGGGGAACAGCAGGCTGGAGTGGTGTGAGCTGGCAGTTCTAGGGAACCACGAATTGTTCAGTGCCTCTGGTCTCCAGGGCATTGTTGCCAGCTGAGACACAGACAGACATGCCAAGAACCCACACAGAACTCAAGAGTTGTATGCTGTTCCCCAGACGTTGGGATTTTACTATAGGGCCATCTGAGAGTCATGATGGATTTTTAGAGCGAGTGATGAAGTCTGGGTTCCATCTCTGAGGCCACCTTTGCAGGATGTTGGATGCGTTCCTGAATAAAATGCACAAATTACCATCAGAACATAGGCTCTCCTGCTACTTTATGGGTATGTATTTAAGGAGGTCTTTGTTTCTAAGCCAGCACTTTATGTCGCTGAGCAGAGACTCTGCCCCCATCCTGTGATCTTACGCCCAGCCGACAGTCCAGTTTCCATTGCCTGTGTGTCTGTCTCTCTCATGCATTCCAGTGAGACTCCGGGCCCAACTTTGTGTCACTGTAGCTCAAGTGCAGTTGGGATTGCCTGAACACATTTTCTAGAGTTCAGGAAGGTTGTTATTAAACAGTAATAACAAGTCACCTCTCAAAAAATGAGATTTTTCTTGTAAATGTACAGCCAAGCCTCTGTGGCCTCGCAGAATGTCCTGCAGTGGAAGAAGCCAGAGGACAGTGCCTCCCCTTGGAGCCCCAGTTTTCTTAGAATTTGGGGGAAGGTTTTATTGTTTTAAAACAAGTGTGGGCATGTTATGTTCTTCCTCTCTATGAGTGGAAGTGTCAGATAAACCCACCGGGGGTATCTATTTTCTTCTGCCATTGGAGTGCATCATTGGAAAAAACTGTGCAAAGTACTCATTTTAGTCAATAATGATAGCTCCAATTTTTAAGTGCCTGCTCCTTGTCAATTCACAGAGTTCATTTTGTTCAGCAAATGTAAACACAAAGTGAAGTCCAAAGCCCTTTGCCAGAGGCCAGGATTGCAGCAGTGAACTTTTGAAATGGCCTTGCTTGTTGTTGAGTTTCTGTTAGCATCCTTACAGTATATGTGACATTATGTACATTTTGCAGTTGGGAAACTGAGACCTTAAGATGAAACAGAGACTTCAAGGTGCAGCACAGTTTGCCCAGGGACCCCTCCAGTAAGCCCATACTCCGTGCAGGCTCTCCACTGCCACACTGCCTTTCTGAGAGTTTTTGGTCTCAGCCTGTTGTTCCTTTCCCTTATCTGTTCCTGCCTTCCTTTTATCCATTAAAGACATTCATTGCTTTCCACCGGGTCTGTCTACTTTCCTAGCTCTAGAAATGAAACAAGGCCTAGCAGTCAGCAGCAGACTTGTTTGTGTGTTAATTATTAACAGTGGCCTTAACAGCCACAACCATTACAAACCTGTATTGAGCCCCTACTGTTTACAAACTCACTCTGCTCAGACTGTACATCTATAAATAGATGGGATTCATGGTTACATATGACAGGTCAAATAACAATCCAAGATGGCCAGAAATCATGGAGTAGTGAAGACCATAAGTGTTAGAAATGTTCAGGGAAGGCTTCTTGGAAGAGGTGCCCAACAAACTATTCTTCAAGGAAGGAGAACCTCTAAGCAGAGTAAAGAGGACAGCCTTCTAGCAGACCCTACTAAATCTAGTGCCCAAAAAGAAGTCACCCCAGTATGTTACACATTTTCCCCCGGCTCCTGAAAGCCAAAGTCAGCACAGCTGAATGTGGTGATGGTTCAAGAGAGGCATTAATGTACCTAATTAAAAGCTGACCCACTTCCCCAGGGGTGTCATCAAGGGCTAGCTGGGGGGCTGTGATTGGGGTAGCCTGGGGGAGTTAGGTTTTGTCCGGGGCATATCCAGGGAGATCTTGGGTGGTCCAGACTGAATGAGGACTCAAATCTGTTTTTGAGGAGACCTAACCATTTTTACTCATCAGCAGAACTACCCTCTCCCTCCCAGAGTCTTCCAGATTCAAAGTGACTCTGGACCAAATCTAACTTCCCAACACTATTCCAAATCCACATCTGGAAGGCCTCTAAGCTGCGTGAGATTTCATGTCCTTGATTTGTTACTGACTGAGACTAGGGCTGGCACTCAGCCCACGCTCTGCCCCAGGAATAGTAGCACCAGACTTCTGAAACAGAGTGGAACAGAAAGCTATGAAAACCCAGCATGTGCCCCTCAGCCTCCTTCAGTGAAGCCAGGAAAGGGGGAAGAAAGCAGGAGAGCGTTTTCAGGGGGCAGAGGTGTCTTCGCTAGAGACCTCTGCACAGCACTCATCTGGAGGTCCTGTTCTGCTTGGGGATTAATGCCGAGCAAGGACAGTGGAAGATGGCCATCCAAGAGCTACGTCCAGCTTCTCTGCAGTTCGGCAGATGCTGCGCACACGTGGGTTTCCAAGTGCTCCAAACTCTAGAGATGCCAAAAATGAGCCAGGCAACCTCTGTCCTTGAAGAGCTTATGGTCTCATGGGGAGACAGATGTGTAACAGAGACATTTTAGGCTAATTTTGTAAGGATTATAAGAGATTACAAAAGTGCAGAGACGAGCAGGCTAACCTGAGATTCAGGAGATGAGGTCTTAGCTAATCTTGCTAGAAGACAAATGAAAGTAAGTCAGGAGAACAAGAAGTAGGAGGAACATGATAGACGAAGGGAGGAAACAGCGTAGGATGAGAAACAGCACCATGGGACTGGTGAGCCCCAGCTCTTCTGCACAACTGGGCCTGCTGTGGGCTGTCAGCCCTGGAAGCAGGCAGAGGCTGGGTGAGGGAGGGTGCCGAGGCCGCGAGAGTGGGCTGCTACTTCATTCTGTAGGTGACAGGGAGGCACAAAGGAGTCTTAAGCGGAATGAGCTGGCTTACGTTGTGGGGAGATACAGAAGGCAAGAACTGAAGGGCCAAGATCCTTTAGGAGGTCTGTTGCAATAGGTCCTAGGGATGTGAAGAGGCTCTCCACCAAGTCAGAGGGAATGCGGGTTGGGAGAACAGGAGTTTGAAAAATGCACTTGAGAGAGAGAGATTCAGCAGGTCTTGGGACTGTGTTGTGAAAATATGGGGATGCGGGAGGGGGAGGAGTCTAAGAAGACCTCCAGGTGTCAGTCTTAGAACTGTGTTCCATTCATCCATTTATTTAACCAGATGCTTGTCAAATAATAGAGTGTCGTCCAAGACAATGTTCTTTAGCTAGAAGGGGATTGTGAAGTTAGTTAGTGGGTATACCCAGCGATTTTTTAAGAACTATTTTTTTTTAAGATTTAGTTATTTATTCATGAAAGACACAGAGAGAGAAGCAGAGACACAGGCAGAGGGAGGAGCAGGCTCCCTGGGGGAAGCCCGATGTGGGACTGGATCCCAGGACTCTGGGATCACGTCCTGAGCCAAAGGCAGACACTCAACCACTGAGCCACCCAGGTGCCCCAACCCAGTGATTTTTAATAAAAGAAAACAAATCAGAAAAGAACATGTCAGGTGGCATGGCATATATGTATAAAGTCTAAGGATGGTTTTGTGAAACTTTGTTTCAGTCCCTGTGTGTGTGTACACCTGCAAGTGTATGCATGTTAATAACTATATGATGTGTATTTCTTACTAAAGATAGTGGCCAAAACATTTGAAAGTCCTGTGATAATCATTTCCTGGTTGTGTCTGATTATTCTTAAGTATGAATAGGTCCCAGTGGTTTGATTATCTTTAAAAGGGAGGATAATTCCTTTGTGAGAAAACAGGAAAATCTTTTCTCGTTAATTTTTCAAGACCAAATCTTTCAGTCATCTGTACCCTTGGGATTCCCAAGGATTCCAGGCAGAGGGAAGGGAAAGGGGATCAGAGCCAGCAGAAATGACTCTTCCTGTCAGGGCAGGGACAACATCAAATGTCCTGCCTGTCAGAAAGCACAGGCACTGCTGCGCAGAGGTATCTGGGGACTTGTCTCCCAGAGGTGAAATCACTAGAAGAATAGTGTTACCTTATTTTGTTTTTAATTAATTATCTATTTGAAAGTGTGTGTGTGTGCACATGCACCTGTGAGTATGCAGGGTGGGGGAGGGGCAGAAGGAGAGGGAGAGAGAGTCTCATGGAGACTCTGCACCAAGCACAGAGCCTGACCTGGGGCTCGATCTCAGGACTCTGAGATCATGACCTGAACCAAAACCAAGACTCGGACGCTTAACTGACCGAGCCACCCAGGTGCCCCTTAACTTTTTTTTCATATAGGGCTTTATAGTTTGCAAGCTACTTCCACAATATATATTTCCATGTTTACAGTAGCTTGGGGAGTTTCGAGAGGCCTGAATATCTAAAAAAACATTTTAAGTGTTTATTGACCCAAAAATATGTAAAGCCGTAAATATTTTTCTTTTCCTATAGTCATTCACTCTTTCAGCCAACATTCATTTGCAAGACTCTGGGCTAAGAATTGGACATGCAAAGATGCAACCTGTTTTCCAATCTGGTGGTGTGTACCTGCAATGTCATAATTTCAGAGAATACAAAAATCTGCATATTTATTTCAGGATATTTTCAGTTTTACCCATGACGTGTTAACAGAATGTATGTGCACCTGTGTGTATATATATATATATATATATATATATATATATATATATATATAGTGTGTGTGTGTGTGTGCATGTGTGTGTATATAAGTGTTTCAGAGAGAGAGAGAGAGAGAGAGAGAGAGAGATCATTGATCTTTTTAAGCTCCAAAATCAAAAATTGATTGCTCACAGGGAACAGGCAGGAAAAAGCTAGCCCTTTTATAAACCTAGTACATAAAGTTTTCTCCTTGAGCTAAATGTGAATACCTTAGTGGTAGAATAAGTGAATCGGAGAAAGTAATGAAAGCAACATAGTCTCCACAAATAAAGCACCTATGTAACAATATTTTCCTTCTAGGGAGTTCCCATGACTCTGACTTCTATCTAAAAACCCCAAGTTTCTTAACTTGAGTTAGTCTAGGCAAGGCAAACTTCATCTCAATTAAACACACACACACACACACACAGAGTTGACCCTTGAATAACACAGGCTTGAACTGTACAGATCCACTCATGTGTGGATTTTTTTTTTTTTTTGGATACAGTATAGTACTGTAACTGTATCTTCATTATGGTTTTCTTAATAACATTTTCTTTTTCCTAGCTTATTTTGTTGTAGGATTGCAAGATATAATATGACATATTCAAAATGTGTGTTAATCAGCTGTTTATGTTATTAGTAAAGTTTTTGAAAAGTCAAAAATTTCAACTGTGCAGGGTGTCAGTTCCCTTAATTCCCACATCAGTCCAGGGTCAACTCTGTGTGTGTGTGTGTGTGTGTGTGTGTGTGTGTGTGTGTGTGAATATGTTCTAACTGTTCCTTGTATTGGAAAAACAAAAATTCAAAGAAGACTGCTTTCTAAATTTTTTGTTAGCATTAGGTATAATTTGAGCGGTCATGAAATGTTAATTATGATCATTTAAGCATAACAGCCAAATATTTCTTTGCTTTTAAATGTAAATGACTTGAAATATCTTAATGGTATTTCTGTTATTTTCCTAATTGCCTTCTCACAAGGTAGAGCCTTGAATACACACCTTTGATGTTTTTAATAGTGGGAATGACCTTGACAGGAAGCCTCTCTGGGAGACTCTTGACCTCTTGGGGTCAATGACCTGGGGATCCACTTTAACCCTCAACTTTTCCCAGTCATTACTCCACAGGAAGCCCATATCCCTTGCTAACAATTTACTTATTTGCCCACTTTTTTTCTCATAACATGGAAAAATAATCTTCTGAAGGCATTTCCTTAATGAAGCCTACACATCTGATACAGATTTCTTTCCCAAGGTTCTGATGTGTTTGTTATGTTTAAACACATCTTTGCCCTTGAGATCCTCCCATATCAAACAAGTTATTGCTAATGTTTTACTTATTAACTGGTAAGCACATCATAAACTATAATTACCAGACTGTCTTTCCTAACCTGGTGTTGATATCCTAAAAGAAACAGCCTGTGGAGGCCCTTAGTTCCATTTTCAAAGTCACATTTCATTTATGACTCTCATTACATCTTGTTAAACAGCACTGTATTGTGTGAAGCATGGCTTCCTGCGATACAGCATCATTTAACAAAAAGAATATAATGCAATCTTCCACAGAGTGTAAAAAATGAAATGCCTATTAGATTCCTGTCATAAGAAGGATCTAGATGTAGAGGATGGGGCTGTGTTTGGCCCCAAAGCCCTCCTGCAGGCACAAATGAAGGAGCATAAGCTTCTATTCCAGAAAAATGCCGATTCACAGGAATCTCGGCTTCAAAAGCAGTTGGTGGGCAGAAGAGGGATTGCTATGGACAGAACCATTTAGCCAACCACCTTCTGCCTCAAATCTCATCTCACCTGCTAAATTTGTCCCAGTCACTTTACCAGAAATGCCCCTCTTGCTCTGAGCCCTGTAGGACCTTGTCCTACTCTGGGAGCCTTTTGCTTTTTTGGGGATTAGTGATTCCTGGATATGTCTTTGTCCTCCCTGCTTGGCTTAGAGACCTGCAGGGTAGGACCCTACTCCCTGCAGCTGGGCGGGCATTCCTCTACAGTGCCTAACCGCAAGCTTTTCAAATCCTGGGCACCCCGTATATATCTACTGAATAAATCAGTAACATGAATGCCTTCTATTTCTTTTTTATTTTTAATGTTTTTTTTTTAAACATTTTATTTATTTATTCATGAGACGGGGTTGGGGGCAGAGACACAGGCAGAGGGAGAAGCAGGCTCCATGCAGGGGGCCTGATGTAGGACTCGATCCCAGGACTCCAGGATCATGCCCTGGGCCAAAGGCAGGCACTAAACCTCTGAGCCACTCAGGGATCCCCAGTGCCTTCTATTTCTGAAGGTCAAATGAAAAAGCTAAGTGGAGAGCATCAGAAGCCATTGGAACCACTATTTCCTATTGTAGGACATGAACAATAAGCACCTCTACTGTGCTAGTAGCCAATGTGGCTAACAAGTCATTTCATCCTTACAACAATGCTCTAAAGTAGATGCTGTTATTTATTCCCATTTTATAGATAAGGAAACTGAGGCATACTGAAGTTAACCTAAGGCCATGATGGTAATTAGAGGTAGAGCTACGATGTGAACTCAGACCTTTCTTCTAACACTTTATGCCCTTTTATAGCCCCTATAACAGTCTGCATATGCCCTCACTGAAATAAAGGGAGGTCTTCTAAACAAATCGACAGGCTCTTTTTAAAAAGTTAAATCATAAAACAGTATACGTATTCAACAAAAGAAGAATGAATTTTATTTAATAGGTATGCCATTAGTTAAGAGCAAAATGAGATTAGAATGTATCTTCATTTTAAACTCCCTTTTAAAGCAATAACATTAACCTGGCACAAAAAATAAATATGTTTTATTCTAAAGAGATGCACTCTCAGTGGATTTGCTAGTCTTCGAAATTTGGGTCACCTTTTGCTTTTATATAAAGGATTGGGGGAGTCATGCAGACTCCAAATACTCATCTAGTCAGCAAAACAAGATGGGGAGTTTTTTCTCTATTTGGTCTAGTATATTTGTTTTGGTTTGTTTTGTTTTGTAAGTGTAACTGAAACTTTAGCAACACCCTTTAGAAAATAACAGTTTATGACATAAAGTTTTGAAATGCATCTTTGAAATTATCTAAATACATATGCAGGAGGTCAAAGACAAGTGGGACAGCTGTTCCATGAAATCTCCACTTTCCAAATACCAAGAATGAAGAGGTGGGAACATGGTCCAGGATCTAACCTTAACTTTGAACTTCCTGACTTGTGTTAGTTTAAGACATCCCTGTAGCATCATTTAAACATAGTTCTGGTATATGAATAAACTTCCACTTGGAATTTCCTTTTTGAAGTCTGCTGAGAATATAAATTAAAACCATATGAGATGGGTCTTAATCCGGAATGTAAAATAACGTGAGAAATGTCAACCCAGAAGTACTCCCTGAAATATATTCACCAGGATGCACGTTCTGACGAAATTCTTTATTTGGAGTGAAAGCCTCCAGAGAACTGAATTTATTATTTTTAACTCATGATTATGACATCTGAATTGATAAAAGAAGATGCTTTTTAAAGTAAGGGCGGTCAGAATGTTTTTCAGCCATCTAGAATGATTGAAAAGGAAATCAGTTGGCTTGGAAAGAGGTTCAAAAGGCATGGTCAGGTAGAAATGCAGATTATAATTTTATTTAAAGATTATGTAAAATATGTAGTATATTTAGCCTGGATACACATACACATCTTCATACTAAAAAAAATGAGAGACTGTTTGACACCAAAATATTAATCAATATCTAGATGAGAGAATTGTGATGATTTTTCTTTTCTTTCTTTTTTTTTCTTCCTTGTCTTTCATTCAGATGTTTCAAATCTTAGATTTAGATTTTGCTACTTTTCTGTTAGATTTCCTTTAAGAGGAGATTTTTGGTCACTTTTGTATCTTATTCAAATCTGTTCATAAGGGAAATAACCCTTTTATACCTGAATTCAGTGAGTATTTGGGCAAGCATCTTAGTCAAGGCCATATTATTGACTATAATTAATAAAAATTATTAAATGCCCAGAGCCAGTCAGGTAATTAAATTACATTTATGTTTTATGAGGTAGAACTACCTGAACCTCCATTTAGAAGTGCTTGTGTGTTTGAATGACACATTCTTCTGTCATTTCCTAATGTGCTCTTAAAATTTGAAGTTTAAGGTTTGGGATAATAATCATTAGGCTCAGAGTTCTTTAAAATTAGACGTTATTTACTATACATAGTAAACTATTCAAGATTTTAAAACTTTATTATGTTTAAAACTTTTAAAACTCTTTACAGTTTATATAAGTTTTTAAAAAGTCTATTTGATTGCATTTGTGGTATATTTACGGGATGCCTCAGTTGACTTTAATATATCAGTATGCTGTGTGGTTGGACAGTCATTAATGTATCAGTGTGTCTGTGTACAAGTTGTTTCCCACTCCTTCAGTCTGAATCTTAATCCCTTCTTTCCCAAATCAGTAAAGCTACTTCAGTGACCTAATCTGTTTTAAATTGCTTTCCGTAGGAGATTTGTAATGTCAGTGTCTACTAATGATTTGCTAAATAAAAATCCCAGTGCTTAAAGAGCAAGCCTCTGAGCTCAGTGGTCACTTTGGCTTTGAAGAACATGGAGAAAAAAAATGAATCCATAGCCGAACACCTAATAAAAACATAATTTCTTGAATCTGGCCCTGATTTTCTGAGACAAGTGAAGTATGTTTAGAAAATCATTCACAGAAAGAGTGCCATTGTAGGCAGATAGAAAACATTCCAGAAAACTGGCAAAGGCACTTTGAAAAGTTCTCAGTAAGTATTTTATCCCAGTGAATATTTTCTGATAAATATCTAAAAATTAAAAGTACACACATGCATACATTATCAAGTTTTTCTATGCAATCATAATAAAATTACCCTTGAGTTGTACACATCTTTTCTTGGGATTAAGTGAAGCAAACACTAGTTTCAATTGATCCAGGTATTACAACTGCTGAGAAATTCAATGCACAAAGTCTTGAATGGGGAATCAATAGCTTTGGTACCATGCCAACCCTATGAGGAGTGAAAGACTTGAAAAGGATCTATAGGGTTCTTGGAGTTATTTTATCAGGACGGTTTCCATGCCCCTTCTGATGCCTGCATGGTAGATGTTTCCCTGGTATCATGAGAGCTTCTGGTGTAATTGGAGTATCCGGAGCTATAAGAGTTGGGCTAAGAAACTAAAATAGCAGATAAGCCTTTACAAGTATAGACATTTGGATATGTCTGAAAATAGAGAAGGGTTTGAGTCCCCAAAGACATGCAAAAAATTTTTAACATTAAAAAAAATAAAACTCCTAATGCAATATAGGATAAAAGAGTACCTGTCCAAAGCCAAGGAATCTGACTTCCTAGCCGTGGTGGAACTTGTCCAAAGCAATTATTCTTCCCCAGGCAGGAAGTTGTCATCAAGGGGTGAATATTGAAGGGGTGCATCTGATACTGCCAGTTTGGCTTGACCTTGAGGAAGTTAGAGCTTCTGCTCCTGAGATCCAACATCAAGTCAGCTCCCGGGGACTCTTGTTCTTCACCTTTCCAAGAGAAGCCAAAGAAGCCAACATAGAAAAATCATCTCCAGCCTCTCATACCCTTGTCCCAAGAAAGGCTACTCAAGACTTTATTATCTTGGTGGATCAGTATGGAGATACTTTGGCGAAGGCCTGCAAATTATGACCCTCTTTCTAATTTTCTGAATCACATTCTATTCCCCGACCTGGCATTTCAGTTGCTTAACTAACCCCACCATGAAGAATCTCTTGGGATTTAGTGGTAGGCAGTGTCTCCACACTTCAAAAAGCTGGAGATGTTCATATGCTTGTGTCTGCATGCAGCCTCTCTGAGAAATACCACAAGCGCCTGATGGGAACAATCTGTACAAAATGAAGGGAGAGAATAAAGAGCTACTCTGCCTCATGGAAAACTTGAGTCAAAACAATCTGGCCAGAAACTATTTGGCTGGCAGAGCATATACTTTTTCTGCTTTCTTTTTCTTTGAGATTGATCGGGGTGGGATGGTAAATTTTTTTTCTTTCCTTTTATACTATAAGGAATATGAGCATAAGGAATAGTATTTATATTCCTGAGGACTTTCCTTGTTCAGTTGCAACTGAACTTCTGATTTTCTGTAATGTATGTGTGTGTGAGGAAGTGTGTGTTTGTGAATGTCTGTGCACTCACACACTCACACATGTAGCTGCCTGTGACAGAGGATCATAAAAGTGTTGTTTACATTCTTTTAAATTCATAGAGGCCATGCGCTGTAGGCAGGGAAGCAGAATTCCAAGCAGAAATGATTACAGAGATTGATTATGTTCGTTTCTAGGACTTGCTAGCACATATCCAGCAAGAGCTTCAAGTTGAAATAAAGGTCCATATTCTTTCTCTCTGAATATCTGGCCCCACGTTAAATTAGTTTATTCTAGATTATGCCACTGTAACAAGTTGTCCCCCAAGTGCTAGTGGCATGAAACAACAGAAATTTATCTCGTGTTCGCATTACATGTTAACAGCTGGTCTGCTGTGGCTGTGTTCCCCACGTCATCATTCCAGGGCCTAGGCAGAAGGAACGGCCTGTGTTTGAGACATACTAGCCTCATGGTGAAAGCAAAAGAGTAGAAAACTGGAAAAACTAGATGATGGCTCTTGAAGAGTTTTGCTTGAAACTAGCATATATTGCTTCTGCACATTGGCCACAGTGAGTCATGTGGCAAAGCCAGACATCAATGGGATGGGATGTATATGCTTCCCAGTTGGAGGAGTGCTGTAAGTTCCATGACAACTGGAAAGAACAGGGAATCATTGAAAGAGTGTAAGGAAATGTGTGTGTGTGTGTGTGTGTGTTTTCATTATAAATTTAATTATTCAATAAATTAGTAACAAATTAATAATAAATGACATATATATGATTGCCTCAACGAAGCTAAAAAACAACTCTTGAGTGACAAGGAATAGACCTACCACTCAAGCGTTGAATTTGCTCTGTCCTCTTTCACCCTAATAGAAATTATTTTTAAGTGACTAGATTTACTATGAATATAGCCGGCAGAAAATCATTCAAGTCTTGGAGACGTAAGGCTAGTGTTAAGAATTAGTGATGGAGTAGTATGTCTCAACGTGTATGTGATCCTAGCTCTCAGGAAAATAGTACACATAAGCACAGCCATGAAACTCTTAGCTGAGGACAACTCACAGGGATATAGACATCTTCCCGATTTCTTTCTTCTATAGTTCTGTAGTAGCTCACAGCAAGAAGCGTTGCTACACATTAAGGAAAGAGTTGCCTTAAAAAAAAGTTGCCTTATGTTATGCGGAGTTAAATGGGTATTTATCAGTTGGTTCACTAAGTTGAATATTCGGTGACTGATAATATTAAATTTATTCTTAAATAACCTGGATTTTAACTCTACTATTAACTTAGAATATAATGGAAAGAAAAGGTTATGCATATTAGGAAAAAAAAATGTACTTGGTAAACATTTAAGATGTTTTCAGGACTTTTACACATCACAATAACCTTATTATAATAATTCAAAGAGTGCAAAAAAGAGGTATCCTGTCACCATGATGTGAAATGTAAATCAGTCTGTGGTTACTACAAAACTTGATGCTTCATCCTCCACCTGTGGTTGGGGTTATAAAGCATTCTTGGGAGAAGGATTGTGGTGGTAATGTATAGTTCTATATAATATTAATTATTGCATCATTTATACCTATAGATTAGATGGATGCCCTGGCATTGGTTTTAACAAAACTAGCCTAGTGCATGGCCAAACAAAATACACCTTCGATAAATAGGGACTTCACTTGAGAAATTCCATCGAAGACAAAAGAGTCATTCATCTAAAGTAGTACACTAATAATGAAGCTAGATCAGCCATATAAATTATCCTAAGCCAACAACCATGAGTGTGTTGAAATGGTAATACCCTTGATATACTTTAATAGTGTTAATTGCATCCACTGCAGACACCTTGAGGTGATTGAGTCACCCATAATCTTTCAGAAACAGGGTGCCTACCATGTTAGCCAGGGTAAATGAAAAAACAAAGCACCTACTTTTCTGAATCACATGGAGACCCATGATGTGTTTTTCCCCCACTTCTTTTGAGTATTTTAATGAACATTTAAGAAAGAAGACCTACTTAAACTGGAGCCAGTGTGACCATTGAAATTCCAGGAGATTTGTAAGAACAACATAAATACATATGCCTGTATATGATTTCATAAACTTTTCATGGTAGACCAGGTTCCTTCTGGCCAGCCAACTTTCTGATAATAATAAAATTTAATATGGCCCTGATTTGAGTTTTTGGTCATTTAGAAAGAATAGTATTCCTTTGAGTTAGCTATGGAAAAAGTATTTGCTGTGCCGAGAATAATGGAAACCAAAAAGTGTACTTAAAATGCTTAGCTAGGAGAACACACTATTCCCAAGCTCTCAAGAAACATCAGTTTAAAAATTCAATGAGGTTGTTACATGAGAGGAGGCCTGCCAGCCTGGGCAGCGAATTTGCTGCGCTCAAAATATCCCCTTACTTTAGTCGAGCCCTCCAGAACCTTATTCACCTGACTATCCAGACATCACTACATGATATTTCTTTAAAGAACAGCATGTAAATTTCTAACTCACAAAGACTTCCAGCCTTCTCCACAACCAGTCTGTGTTGGCGAAGGTCTGCTAAACTCTTTTCTCTTGGCTACTTTGATATTATAACCTCCCAGCACTGATGAACAATTGGCAGTATTCAAAAATCAAGTATTTAAAAAATAAGCATCCTTCTCAAAACAAATTTCCCATTTTTACCAACATCATCATTATATGAGGAAATATTCACAGCGTATTATTATGTGAAAAAGTTAGTCAACCAAAGATATTGCAATGATTATCTTTTTGATAAATAGTATTTACTGAATTATGTGTTGGTAATGGTAAAATAACTGACTTTTTTCTTTCATTGTGCCTTCTGTGTTTTTTATAAGTGCTCAACACTGAGCATATATAATTAAGAAATACTATAATACTCTTGAAAACCAGTGTACAGGCCATAGGTAGTTTCCATAATGACCTTGTTCCCATGCCCACTGATGTACAGCTCCTGAAGCACCCAGGAGACAGCCTCCCTCTACACATCTGTCTCTCAACAGAGGCCACATCATGTTCTAAAGGCAACTGAGGCAAAAAGAATGACTTTCCCTCAAGTAGAATCACAGATAGGTGGCAGAAGAGCATGCCTAGCACCAAACCGTCTTCTGGATTTATTGAATGGAAAGGTTTACTTTGTTTTTGTGCAGAACAAGCTTATCAATTGAAAAGCTGGACATCTCCCTCTTCAACTAGTTGATTCCAGCCTCCAAACAACTATCGACTTAAGATCCCAAAGCTTCCTGATTCCCCTGAACTAAGGGGAATCAGGTGTTCTTAAGGAGTAGGTCATGCCCATTTGGGTGGTGGTAATAGGGCCAAGGAATGTGGTCTAAGTGACCAAGAGTGTCACCCCCACCTAAACTATATAGAAGAGGCTTTTAACATAAAGAGGTTCTATTATCTGAAGAAGAGGGGAAGGGTGTTGTGCAGGCAAAACTAGGTACCCACTATAGAGTTAAAGAGAAATGATTTTTACATATAATAGTAACAAAAATTCTAATGAAATCCTATCATGCTATGGAGCCAAATGGATTGAATTTTCTTAGGTAATGTAATGTGGTAACCACAGTAGAGACCAGTGGGCCAGTTTGTCCAAGGGCATTCTTCTGTTCCGTCCCACACTTAGGTTTTCTACAGACTTGCAGCAACTTGATGCTTTGCCTTGTGGCCCTGGAGCTGCTATAGGGGCAGGTATGTATTGTAAATAGGGAACAAATAAAACTGTAGAAATGTGATTTGAATGGCCCTTAAAGCTTTCACATGTTATGCTAGTAGGCAAAAGCACAGTTAAAAAGGAGATTTTCACACTGTCCTCAAATGTCATTTAGATGGATCTTGGTGAAATGATGACACTGGCAATAATAATTCCTTTTTAATTTTGTAAGCTTTTTGGCCATGTAATGTGCTGTGGGGAAAACAGTAGCATTTGGCTGACAGGTATTAGGGCTGTGGGGACTCAGTAGAAATTATAGGGCTCTTTTTTTCTCCAACTCAACTTGAAGGGCAAAGTCAAATTTGATAGCAGTTAGGTATGTATGGTTATTTTGATTGCTTTGTTATTAGGTAGTAAATAAGAGTTTGTTTTGCCCTTAGACTGAGATATCAAGGTGCTAGCTAGGCTTATGAGTAGAGCACGGGGAATATTTGAGAGATTTTCAGAAATAGAATAGCAAGTTGGGTGTGTGAGAGTGATGGTAAAGAGCCATCCACCATGGCTGGGATGTGGCTTCTTCTCATTAATTAGTTACTAATTGCATTTTTTGTTGTATTTGACTCTGGACTTAAAAATTAAATGCCTACCCATTTTAAAAATCAGCTTATTTGAGAGTTTGATTTAGCTGGATCCTGGTTAAGATCTGATTATTCATGTTTATGTATGCAAGGAATTTCAGTTCATTATCTTTGTTACTTCTGTGGAAAAAAATGAAATGAAGTTATCTAGAGAAGCTTTTATTTTTTATTTGTATTTTTTTAAAGATTTTATTTATTTATTTGAGAGAGAGCACATCCGTGTGCATGTACAAAGAAGGGAGGGACAGAGGAAGAGAGAATTTCAAGCAGATTCCACACAGATTGCAGAGCCTGACACAGGGCTCTATCCCAAGACCCTGATACCATGATCTGAGCCAAAGTCAAGAATTGGCCACTCAACCAACTCTTCCAAGTGCTCCTAGAGAAGTTTTGAATAAAATCTCCTAGGCTAGCCTGAGCCCTGTTCCTCTGTCCAATGAAAGTCTTCAATTCCAAAAGGCGTTTTCTATAAGGACCCCTGCTGCCTACCTCTCCTCCCGCTCATTATCTTAACAGTGGGGGTTATACTTTTTTATAAGCTTGCTTCTCACCCTCCTTCGAGCTTTCTATGTTGTAGAACCCCTGCTTTCCAGGGCCCTTCCATTTGTTCTTCATGGTCTGTCTCTCTAGGGAGAGAAAGTAATAGAAAAAGGCATACTATTTGTGTAGTTCAAATAGAAAATACAGAACTTTGTGATTCTCTTTAAGACTTGCTGGCTCATAATTAAGTTTTGAGAATACCCAGAAGTTAGATATTTCCTCCCTACTAACCACTGCATTATATTGAAAGGGAAAGCAAATCTTGTGCTTGAAAATTTAGGAGTCAACAGTCTATGTATGACTCAGTAGAAGCTCACCACATTTTCCACATGTTAAGGTCAGAATGTGCATTTCCTACTTCCCCTGAAATATGTGTGTGATTTTCAAAGCAGAAGCCTTCGTATTAGGACTCTCAAAGGAGTACTAAATAGGACTCAAGCCATACAGTAATTGCCCTTCATACCTTGAAAGAGAAGGCCCACAATAGCCAATACAGTGCAGTTCAGCTGAATGTCTGTTTTGAACTGCACTTGTGGATGTCAGAGACACCCCTCCTAAAAGAATGCGTTCCAAAGTTTTTATTTCCAGCTTGCTGTCCTGGATATTTCTGAATGATGCCTACATGGCAGGAATGAGTACATATTAGGTCTCTGCTGGTGACAATTATATAAAAAAACCTTCACGCCAGACTAAAAAACCTCAAGATTTAGAAATTGACTAATGACAGTGTATTAGAGGACACCAGGAGGAGCAGACACTCTAGGATGAGGACCAACACAGGCTCTGCTTCCCTGAATTCAATGACAAATCTCAATCCATGTCCAACCTGATCAGTGGGACAGGGCTGAAAGTGTTTGCTTCTTCCCTTTGGGGCCTGTGCAAGATCTGGCCTTTGATCTGTTTCCCTAACATATACCTGATAGCTCTATCACATTAAACATTATGCTGCACAGACATTGTTTCCCTGAATTCGGTGCATAGATGTTGTGCTTTTGATGTAGATGTACAGGCTCAGGCTGTAACATTAGGCAGCTGATGTTAGTGCAGATCATTTTTGTAGTTGTCCCAAGAACACCCCATACTCTCCAGTTCATGATATGAACGTCAGAGTAAATGGAAATATGGTGATCTGAGCAGGCTCCATCCCAGCAGCAGAGGATGGGAACTGGGTAGAAACCTGTTATAAATAAGCTGTTTAATTTTGTTTGGAGAAACTGTACTTTTGACAGATGAACTTCTTTTCCCTTGCATTCATATTTATCTAACAGAGTTGTGGTTAGGAAATGATCCAGGATTCACAGGGTCAAAAAGTGACCTGGTTCACATAATGTTGACTCCTCCCATCTCACTCCGCAGCTTCTCCAGGCAGGTGGTCCCGTGTGTTGTTGGTACATCCACACTGAAATGGTCACCCAAAGGACATATCAACCTTTTAGGTTCGGCCCTCAGAGATTCTTGCAGCCCCAAACTCACCTCAGCTTTATGTTTCCATGCTGCACTCTGCAGCTTGAAATCATTCTAATGTGCTTGATGAATCAACATATTGTTAGGCATTGGGAATTAAAACCATTAGAACAATTAAAGAAATAATAATACATTGAATTTTTGTAATACCTTTCTTCATGAGAAAATACATTTTCATAGACCATCCAGTTGTATTCTCTCTTTCATTATCCCAAGGTGAAAGAATAAAAGAATGTTTCTTAGCTTTATCTTTGAAAGCTAAAAAAAGAATTCATTACAAAAAGGATCATAAGAAGTATTTCCTCCTTCTCGATAGGCCTCTGGTTCCCTGGTATATAAATAAGACATTTTTCCCTGCCTGAAACTCAGCCTTTGTGTTTTGTAATCTGGTTTTGTTATCCAAATACTTGTGGATCGACGTTGAAGATAATCTTAAAGACAGGTAAGTACGTTTGTGATAGTGATACCTGCTCATTTTACACCCATTTCTGGTAGGTACTACTTATGCAGACCTACCTGAGAACAATTTTACTTTATAATAACTTGTACAATGCTCACCAGTTTCTCCTTGCTTAAGGTAGAGTGCTGGTGTGTGGCCATTGGACTCACGCATTTCCCTTTCTTGTATTTTTCAGAAATTGAGGCAAAGGAAGCATGTGGCTGGCTCCGTGCTGCTGGGTTCCCACAATACGCTCAGTTGTATGAGGGTAGGTTGGCTGTCCCTTCACTCTTTATGAAGAGAATTGATTCAAAATGAACCTCACATATCCTGTAGTGTGTTTGACTTCAAGTCTTTCTCAATTATTTTTCTTTGCGGTCTCTTTCCCTCAGCCTTTGCAATCCTAGGGCTTAGACTGATGCCAATTTAGACACGAGTATTGCTGCCCAGGCCTACCTGACTTTCTGTTCTATGTTGCTTCTCACTTTCTTACTTTCTACTTCTCCTCTCTTCACCACCAATCCCAACTCTGCCTTTTCCCTCCAGCGGTCTACCATCAACAGCTTTCATTATTACTATTATTATGGAAGTATAACTGACATACAGTGTTATTATATCAATTTCAGGGGTACACCATGGTAATTCAACAATTCTGTACATGGTGCAGTGCTCACCACACTAAGTGTAGTCACCATTGTCACCATGCAATGTTACTATGGTATTATTCACTGTATTCCCTATGCTGTGTACTATGCTGTACCAAAATATAATCAGTTCTGACTACTACCTGGATAGTCCTCATCTATAGTGAATTCGGATCCCAGCAGTAAGCAGACGACATACTCAAGATAATCCGAGGATTTATTTCCAAAAATGTTGATTACAAAGATGTGGGCAGGATATGAGAAACCATGAGGAGCAGTTCAGGTGCCCAGAGCTCATAGCAGCAGAACTGCCACTGTCATAGGCCCAAAATGATAGGCAGAGGGAGAGGGTGCCGGAACCCAGAACAAGAGAGGATCCTTAAAGCAGAGGACGCAGTTGGCTGTGGATGAGAACCAGCAGGGTAAATACCCTGATCTCATACTCCTTCCTCCCTCTATCTCCAGCCAGGGCTTCCCATTAGCCAAACACAAAAGGAAGCGAAAGGACATGGATCCCCCTGAATGCCATCCACAGGGGTGATCCTTGGAGCACAAGGAGCAGGGTATAGAGTAGTGGAGAGTGGATCTGTAGGGCTATAAAAAGGATATCTAGCGCACTAAGCAGTGTCAAGTTCTCTTCCTGATATCATAAAGTATACGTAGAATAGAAAGAATCAACAAAATTAACCTGTAGTCACTGGTGAATCCCATTCACTCACTTGGAAGCTCAGTTTTATATTTAGAAAACCAACAAACGCTTATTCTACTTCCCCAGCTTAAATTCTGTGAGGACAAAGGAGAGCATATCTCAGAATGTGCTTTGAAGTCTAGAATCTCTGATACACCCTTTTATAAATTATAGCCTTGTAGGCAAGAAGGGTTTTATAATTTTGGTCTAGGCAACCCTACTCCCATGCCCCACCACCAATTTCCTGACTATGAGAGAGAGGCCCAAAGAGGTTACATGACTTTTCCAACATTAAAGGTGGAGGAATCAGAATTAAAATCACAGTCTCCTGAGCTTTAAACGTAGTGGATTTTCTCCTGTAATGTGAGCTTTCTTTGTAAGTTCGCAATACTATGCAATTTAATCTGAACTATCTAGAAATGGCTAAGAAGTAAAGTAAATTTCTTCTCTTTAGATAGAATCAATTGTTTGAAAAAAAAAGAAAGAATCAATTGTTTGAATATTTTGCTGATACTCTAAAGTGACTCATTATTTTACTACAAAAGAAAATATTTGAGGTCATTGAGCTTTGGTTATTTTGGAAATTTCCTTTCTAAAGAAAAAAAAAATCTGCTATAAGTAAAAGGTGCCTGCCAAACTGTGTTTAAGCCATATGCATTGAATAAATATAATAAGAAAGACAAAATGCTTCTATAGAGCATACTATGTGCCAGGTTCTGTTGAAAGCACTTTACCTATGCTATTCATTTAATTTTCTCAACAGCATAGGATAAGTATTATAATTATCATCATCCCCATTTTACAGAATGGGAAACAAAAGACCCAGAAGAGGGTAGATAAGTTGCCTCCAGTTCTATAGCTAGAGTTTATGAGTGCCAAGATTCAAAGCCAAGGCAGCTGGGCTTCGATGTCTCTGTTTTTCATTATTACACATATTCCCTCTCCAGCAGAACAAGACAGTCTTCATTCTGGCATCATCCAGAATTCACTCACATTCCTTTTATCACCCTAGAAGAGCTTGTTTCTGTTTCCAACTCACATAAACGTTTAGATACCTTTAGATTTATTATGACTGGCAAAGCAGAGGCAGTGCAAAATATAAAATGAGACAGAGAAAAGAATGGCAGGATAATGATAACAAATTGACAGGGATGCCTGGGTGGCTCAGCAGTTGAACATCTGCCTTTGGCTCAGGGCGTGATCCTAGAGTCCTGGGATCGAGTCCCACATTGGGCTTCCTGCGTGGAACCTGCTTCTCCCTCTGCCTGTGTCTCTGCCACTCTCTCTCTATGTCTCTCATGAATAAATAAATAAATAAAATATTTTTTAAAAATGATAATGAACTGACACTGTTAGATTTGACTATGGCCTCTATTAGAATGATCTCTAAATTTTTGCCTCTGTGAATAAGGTACCTAAAATTAACATTGCACCTTGAGGATTGCCATGACCTCCAAAGTTGGCATGAATAGTCTATGGGAGAAAAGTTATGATGTTGGAATTTATTCTCTTTGGATAGAATCAGTTGTTTGAGTATTTTTCGGATACTCTAAAGTGACTCAAGATTTTCCTACAAAAGGACACATTTGAGGCCATTGAGCTTTGGGTATTTTTGGAAATTTCCTTTCTGAAGAAACAAAAATCTGCCAAACTAAGTATTTCATTAACTGATCGAGATAAAAGTCAGTGACGTTAGGTGGATGGTTAGAGTATAAAATCTCTTCATAGGGCAGCCCGGTTTAGTGCTGCCTTCAGCCCAGGGCATGATCCTGGAGTCCCTGGATCGAGTCCCACATAGTGCTTTCTGCATGGAGCCTGCTTCTCTCTCTGCCTCTCTCTCTCTCTCTGTCTCATGAATAAATAAATAAAATCTAAAAAAAAAAAAAAAAACCCAAACTCTTCATATAGGTAAATGTATGCAATTATGATGAACTACAAAAATGCAAGCACTTAACATTAAGTCCTATCCAAGGGCAAGAACTTGGTTATTCTCATATTTCACAGTTCTTGTGAATCCTTAAAAGCGTTTATTTGATAAAATAAAATGCCTACTATCTTAAGCACTACTAACACACCATTGATGGGAGAATAACTGCCCAGATCAATCATGTGTACTGAAATGTGGTGGTCAAAAGATATTGGTGCCCACTCAGATAAAAAAAAGATCCATAAACTTCTCTATTCTTCTGTTTCTCTTTCTCAGATTCCCAATTTCCCATCAACATTTTAGCTGTCAAGAATGATCATGATTTTCTTGAAAAGGACCTTGTAGAACCTCTTTACAGGTAAATAATGTGAAGTATTTTTATTACTTTCAATTGTGCAGTCTCCAATAAGTATCACTGTATTGAGGAGCAAGTTCAACAACTCCATAAGTATTTATTGAGTGCTTACTATATGCCAGGCATGGGTCCAGGATCTAAGTATACAACAGTGAGCATGATTGGTCTCTAGTTTATGAACCTTATATCCTAGTTGGAGTCTTCAGAAAATAGATTGAGGAAGACGTAAGAGAGAGTCAGAGAGAGAAAAAGAGAAGGAGAGGGAAAAGTTATCTTAGAGAGTGTTCAGTGCTATGAAAAAACTAGATTAAGATGAAGCCATAATACTGTGGTGATTGGGGTCAGGGGTGGGTTAGTGGATGGAGGAAGGAGGGAAGGCCACAGCATGAGTGGCCAGAGAAGGCCCTGAAAATCTCCATGAGTTTGTCAAACTTGGCTGTATTTTTTGCAAAGTCAAGTGATTATATCGGCACTTGAGTATTTAAGCCTTTGCTATGTGAGAGCTGCCACACAGAAACAAAGATTATACATATATGAGCAATTTCCTCCCCTCAAAGATTTATAATCTGGTTGGAGAAATCTAGTTGAAGAAATAAAGCATGAACACATGTACAAATAAGACAATTGTAGTAAGAGTGATAGGAAAAGATGCCAATGTAACCAATATCCAGGAATAATTAAATGCTGTGTGAGAAGCTGTATGTGTCTGTAGAAATTTGAAGTTTCCTAGCTAAGCCCTGGAGAGAGGTCAGGGCTGGAGATAAATATTAGTTACAGGAGGTGAGTCATTTTTCCACGGCCACACAGCTAGTTATGGGCTGAACTGACCTTAAAACACAGTACTTTGGGGCACCTGGCTAGCTCAGTCCATGGAGTGTGCAACTCCTGATCTTGGTATTATGAGTTCAAGCTCCACATTGGGTGTAGAGATTCCTTAAAAATAAAAAAAGTCTTTTAAAAAATGCACTACTTAAAATTTGTAATCCAGTGTTCTTCCTAGCACATTCTGCATTGACATAGAAAGATGGTAGTTTAATCAGAAGGTAATGATAAGCAAAACTTTTGTCAAGATAGGAGAGACCAGTGTATGTTAGGATAGTATGCAAACAACTTTGGGCTTCCTGAATCTTCAGACATACATATTTTTGTTTCACTATGTAGTTCCTATATGAAGAGAAAATAGATTTGCATTAAGAAGTGATCTCTGAATGTTTAAGGAAAACAGTACTGAACAGTACTGTGAGTTTGCTTAAGTGGGTAAAAGAGCAAAGAACTCTTCAAATCGCAAATTATAGGAATAGGTTATTTGGGCTATTAAATTATTATTATTATTAAGCACAAAAATGCCATTTGTGAATTTATGAGAGGAATGGATGGTTTGATTGTGACCCTTTAAAGGTAATGAATTGGAAAAGCAGTGTTTTCAAGATGTCTGGGGTGCACCCCAAGCAAGAGCATGTCCTTCCTTAGAAGATTTCACTCAATCCAGAACTATTCCAACGATACCTCCTTCTGAGTTTTCCCTCTTAGTTTTAACCAAGAGGATTTTTATAGCTGTCTTAAAAAAATAATGAATTTTTATACCTTAATTATAATATATTGCATTATCATTTTTCCTATTGAATTTTTTAAATTTATACTTTCTTTTTTTAATTTTCAAAAAAATTTTTAAAAATTTCTATTTTATTTATTTTAGAGGGAGAGAGGGAGTGCATGTGAACAGGGGAGGGGGAGGGGGAGAGGACTAGAGAGAGAGAGAGAGAGAGACGGAATCCTCAAGCAGACTCCCCGCTGACATGGAGCCCAATGCAGGGCTCGATCCCAGGACCATGAGATCATAACCTCAGCCAAAATCAAGAGTCAAAAAAAAAAAAAAAAAAAAAAAATCAAGAGTCAGCTGCTTAACTGATTGAGCCCCAATTTATGCATTCTTTATTTTTTTTTTTTTTATTTATGATAGTCACAGAGAGAGAGAGAGAGAGGCAGAGACACAGGCAGAGGGAGAAGCAGGCTCCATGCACCGGGAGCCCGATGTGGGATTCGATCCCGGGTCTCCAGGATCGCGCCCTGGGCCAAAGGCAGGCGCCAAACCGCTGCGCCACCCAGGGATCCCTTTATGCATTCTTTAAATCAAAATGTCATACACACACACACACATATATAAAGTAAAATTCATGGGCAGCCTGAGTGCCTCAGTGGTTTAGTGCCTGCCTTCCGCCCAGGGTATGATCCTGGAGACCCTGGATCGAGTCCCATGTCAGGCTCCCTGCATGGAGCCTGCTTCTCCCTCTGCCTGTGTCTCTGCCTCTCTCTCTCTCTCTCTGTCTTTCATGAGTAAATAAATAAATAAAATTTAAAAAAAAAAACCTTAAAAAAATAAATAAATAAAGTAAAATTCACTATTTTGAGTGAACACTTCTTGAGCAGTTACTGCTACCACAACCAAGATGAAGAACAGCTCCATCACCCCCAAAGTCCCTGATTCCCCTCTGACATCAACCTCTACTCTATTCTAAGCCTACTCCCAACCCACTGGCAACCACTGATGTGGTATTTGTACCTACAGTTTTTGCCTTTTCCAGAATACCATATAAATGAAATCAAACAATATGTAGCCTTTTGAGCCTGGCTCCTTTTACTTAGTATGGTGGTACACTTAAGATTCTGCTATGTTGGGATGCTCAGTGGTTGAGCCACCTGCTTTGGCTCAGGACATGATCCCAGGGTCCTGGGATCGAGTCTCACATTGGGCTCCCTGCAGGGAACCTGCTTCTCCCTCTGCCTATGTCTCTGCCTCTCTCTGTGTGTCTCTCAGGAATAAATAAAATCTTAAAAAAATAATAAAAAAGATTCTGCTGTGTTGTTAGTGTTTCAGTTGGCAATTACTGAGTAGCATTACATCTATAGATGTACTCCAGTTTATCCATTCACCAGCTGAAGGATATTTGAGTCGTCATCAGTTTTGGTGGTTATAAAGCAACTATAAACATTCATATTCAAGGTTTCATGTGAATGTAAGTGTTCATTTCTTTTGGGTCACATCCTAGGTAGGAGATTGTGGGGCCCACTTGATAACTATTTTAACTTTATAAGAAATCACCGATTTTTCAAAAGTGATCCTATCATTTTGTATTTTCACCAATAATGTATGAGAGTTCTGGTAGCTCCACGTCTTTGCCAGCACAAGGTGCTGTCGGTTTGTGTTTTGTTTTTTATTGAGGTATAATTGACACAACAATGTTAACATTAGTTTCAGGCATACAACATGGTGACTCAACAAGTCTATACATTGTGCTGTGCTATCACTAGGGTAGCTCCCATATGTCATCATATAACACTACTATAATACTATTGATTATATTCCCTGCACTGTACCTTTTTTTTTAAGATTTTGTTTATTCATTCATAGACACACACACACACACACACACACACACACACAGAGGCAGAGACACAGGCAGAGGCAGAAGCAGACTCCATGCAGGAAGCCCAATGTGGGACTCGATCCCAGGTCTCCAGGATCACACCCCAGGCTGCAGGCGGCGCTAAACCGCTGTGCCACCAGGGCTGCCCTACACTGTACCTTTTATCCCCATGGCATATATTGTTTGTTTTCTTTTTAGCCACCTATTAGAAATAGGTTTCTAGAGTTATCTCATTATGAGTTAAATTTTCATTTCCTTAATGAGTAATGATGTTGCATGTTTTTCATGTAGTTATTTGCCATACCTGTATTTTCTTTGTTCAAGTCTTTTGCTCATTTTTTAAATTTGATTATTTTCTTATTATTGAGCTTTAAGAGTGCCTTATGTGCTCTAGCTGTAAATTCTTTGTCAGACACAGGTTTTGTAAATATTTTCTGCCAGTCTGTAGCTTGCCTTTTCAATCTCTTAACAGTGTCTTTCACAGAAGTTTTAAATTTTGCTTAAATCCAGTTTATCAACTTTTTCCATGTTTTTAGCCATATCTAGGAAATCTTTGCCTAACATAGGTCACAACTATTTTATCCTCTGTTATCTTCTAGAAACTTCAGTCTTATGTTTTATATTTATTCGATAGTCCATTTAAAGTTAATTTTTTTATAAGGTACAAAGTATAGGTCAAGATTCATTTTTGCACATCAATATCCCATTGGTTTGGCACCATATTGAAAAGGTTAACTTTCTTCATTGAACTGCCTTTGCATCTGTATTGTAGATCAATTGACCATGTATGTATAAGTCTATTTCTGGACTGTCTATTCTGTTCCATTTATCTGTATGTCTAATCTTTCATCAATATGATACATGATTACTTAGCTTTATATATGTCTTGGAGTATATGTCTTGGAAACACTTGGACAAAAAAAGTATATATCCTCCAACTTTGTTCTTTTTTTTTCCAGGATTGTTTTGGCTTTTCTAGTTCCTCTGCCTTTTCATATAAATTTTACAAACAACTTGTTGATATCTTTTTAAAAAATCTTCTGGAGTACTGATTTGGATTATGTTGAATCCATAGATCAGTTTGGGGAGAACTGATGGCTTAGCAATACTGAAACTTCTGATTCATAAATACGTTTCTATTTATTTAGGTCTATTTATTTAGTGTATGTTTCTATTTATTTAGGTGTCCTTTGATTTTTTTTTTTCAAACCTGACTCATAGTTTCCAGCATATGGGTACTACATATCCTCAGAAGTACTTAAGAACTGCATGTTTTGTGGTACTGTTGCTAATAGTACAGATTTTTTATCATTTCAGTTTCCAGTTGCTCATAAATTGTATGTAAATTTTTATGCATTGTCCTTGTAGCCTACAATCTAACTTCACTCATTAGTTCCTACTAGCTTCATCATAGATTTGTTAAATGTTATTTCTAAATATAAATAAAAGATGACATTGGAAGCCAAGAATTAAAATTACAACACACATTTTTAAATCAGGATTACAGGGGCAAACACTGTCTCTGATTGCGCAGTTATATTCACTGGTGACATGGCTGAGTGGGCCAAGCTTTGAATCTCATATATGTAGGTGGTAAATCCTTATCTCTTCACTACTGCTTGTGATCTGAGATGCCTTGACTAAATTCTGACTTTGCCATGAAAGTCTACGCTTTTTTTAAAGATTTTTTTTAACTTAATGGAGAGAGTACATGCATTAGCAATGAGTAGGAGCAAAGGGAAAGGGAGAAGCAGACTCCCTGCTAAGCAGGGAGCCTGATGCAGGACTCGATCCCAGAACCCTGGGATCATCACCTGAGCCGAAGGTAGATGCTTAACCAGCTGAGCCAGTCAGGTGCCCCCAAAGTCTGCTTTTTTTGAAAAACTGTCTTTCAGACATATTATTGAGATGACCCAGTACAATGAATGTGAAATCATTTAGTGATATTAGGTTCTGAATATTATTATTAGTGTCAGCCAGAAAAATCAGGAAGCCTTCTCTGGTAGAGCCTGTGACACCTCTCTCTGGTACAGCCCACAGCGGGATGATGCAGACATACCCCAAAGGTACTGCTACATAAATATGTAGAAGTGCAGCAATCCCAGACACCACGGTGTTCTTCACAGGAGCCCAGCTCATGTAAAAATGACAAGAGTGGCAGCAGGTTGTTATAATTGGAATAATTCTAATGATAGCTATGTCTCCAAAAATATTATTAAATAAGAAAAGTGTTTGGCTGGAAGTGTGCGAGCTGGGATTCTTGGAGTGTGGGAGTTGTGGGTGGAACAGAGGCCAAAGGAGTAGTCACAGCAGGGTGGATCAAAGAAAGCAGGCACAGTAAGGAGGCAGAGGTGGAGGTAGCTTGGCGAAGGGGACCCTATGGAATTTCTTTCCCTTCACTACAAGTTCCACCAGGATACTGACTTCCCATGTAGCAAATCACAGAAAGCAAGCAGAAGGAAGACCTCCAGCCTGAAGGGAATGACAGCGCTTAGAAAACTTTGAGATCCATGAGTGGTTAATGAGACAGTCGACTCATGTTATGTAATGATTGATGCCTGGAGAGCAGTAAGGGGTTGTGATTTTGTTTTCTCACTGGTACGTTGCAGACAAAGTGATAGAGTTGGTCTCCTGTTTTATTTAAGGTTTGTGGGCTACCCATTTCTCACGCATATTTGAAGTGCTGAGCTAATGCAGAATCATAAAGAGAACCGTAGCCAGAGGGCAGGTAGTTTCTGCCAGGTAGACAAAAGAAGACAAGAGGGCTGGCTGAGAGTCTCCCGGCAATTATCACCTGCGACAAGAATTTTACTCACCTTTGGTTTTCTGGAAGTGCCTCACCTGCATAGACAGTTGATGTCCTAGGTCTTAATTACACTTAGTGAGTTGTTGGGCAGCAGTAACTTTTTGCCTGGCTGGAAAAATATATCATAGGGAGGACGTTGAAGACAAGGAAGACCCACACCTGGCCTGGAATACATGGAAGCAAAGCTCTCATTTTTAGATCTCTGACACTAGACAGGTTGCTGTTTTTGCTGAAGGTGTGAACTTGTAGGATGGCAACTGTGTCTCGCCATTGCTTCTGCAGCTCTGAGTGCACCGACACATAGTAGGTGCTCTGTGCACATTTGTAACGCAAGTCAGAGCAGTGTAGTTTCCTATTTTAACAGCTCAATTATGGTTTTGTTTTGACATTCTTTGATTGAATTCTTAACTGAAAAATATTTTCCCCTGTAAGTAATGAAAAGCTGATTGCAAATCTAAGTACCTAGATGAGCTAATTGAAACAGTTAACTATCAGAATATAGGAATAGCCACAGTGTCAAAATAGCTTACAAAGGTTGTCACCTTTAAGGCAAACTGCAGCAAGTCAAAGATCCTAAATGAGATTTTTTAAGGATAAGTAATATGTTCTCTTAGCATTTTGATTTGCGATATTCCCTCAGACTTGTAATGTTGGGCCCTGATGTTTAAGGTGAATTTCTGATTTAATATTTGACCAGTAAACCATCCACGTAGCTTATGTTGTTGATAAGTACTAGTTAATGTTATTGTGTGTAAAACAAGGACATTCCCTTGTTCAGTACCATTTCAGGGAGATGGAATTGATTAGGATTATAGAGTGCATTTATCACTGCCCTTTGTATTTAAAAGGACAATTAATGACCATGGTTTTCATATGGGGCAGGGGAGCTGGTGCAGGAGAGTGCTAACAAAAATGATATTTATGATTTACCTCTGTGCACCAACACATCTTTGAGTATGTTAAACAACATTAATAATATTAAATAATGGTAGTCTTTATGAATACTGATATATATTTTAGATATTTTCCCTTTTAGAATATTTATCAAAGAAAATGTACAGTATTATATATTATGTCATGTAATAATAGGTGACATTTAACTAAACTGAGACCTTGGACACATCATTGAGGGAAAGATACAGAGATATATAAGAGAAAGATCTTGGACACATCATATAGAGAAAGATATAAAATAATCATGGGGGATCCCTGGGTGGCTCAGCGATTTAGCACCTGCCTTTGGCCCAGGGTGCGATCCTGGAGTCCCAGGATTGAGTCCCGCGTCGGGCTCCAGCATGGAGCCTGCTTCTCCCTCTGCCTGTGTCTCTGCCTCTCTCTCTCTCTCTATCATGAATAAATAAATAAATCTTTAAAAAATAAAATAAAATAATCATGGTCATTTCCAACTTTAAAATTCTGAGCTATAAAAAAATACAGATCCCAGTAAGCAGTAATTTTATCTTTTAAAAAACACAAAGTACTCATTATGTATGGAGCACCACTCATACATTTTACAAATATTTAGTTATTTACTTCTCATGACAACCCTATAAAGTAGGCTGTAACTAGCATGATTCCCATTTTACAGACAAGGAAACTGAGGCACATAGGTATAAAAAATTGGTCCACTTACAGCTAGTGAATGGCATTGCTAGGAATCAAAGTAAGACAGGCTGCTTCTGGAGTTTCCAAAGAGAGCTTAGGTCTTCTTGTGAAATGCAATTTAGAGTGATTTCCATTTCTTTCTTTGAAGGTAATATTTCCAAAGATGTCTATGTTGCCCTGTGGCTTCCTGAGTTTGGCTTCTAAAACCCAAGAATGTAAATTATGGACGCATTTCCACCTTATTCTTCATGGAACTCCATATTTAAAAAAAAATAATAATTGAAATAAGAGTTGAAAGCATACAGTTCTTTTGTGGAGAGATTAGATCTGATTTACAGTCAGGAGAGTAGTAGCCCCTTCTCATTCATTGATTCTGCTCCACAAGCCTCTCTTTACTACAGGCCTTCAGGCCTCTCTTTACTACAAAGAATCCTCACCCTGAGGTCTCAGGCAAATGCAGTAGTCTCAACCTGGAAGGGGAGGGCATTTTGTCCCCCTCTCAACTTCTGGGGACATATTTTTGCTCATCACAACTCCCAGCATCTAGTGGATGGAGATCAGGGATGCTGCCAAACCTCCCGTAATGCAAGGGGCATCCCCCACGACCAGGAATTGTCTGGCCCCAAATGCCAATTGTGCCAGGGTTGAGAAATGAGTAAATTATGATTTGCTTGGGCAAATGATATGATCACTAGAAGTACAGATGCAAAGGAAGGGGTTTTAAAGAGGGTTTCTTGGAAAAATGGCCCTCAAAGGCCAGTGGCGATTACCTGGACAGGAACACATGAAATTTTGATGTGCCTCTTTTGAATTTTAGCTCTTGTTTGTTTTTAACTACATTAATGTGCAGGAAAGACATCTTTATCCCTACCCCCAACCCCACCATGAACCTTACCACAATATAGCCTATATAGTATAGGGCAGGCTTGGGGTACTGACAGGTACAGACATGGCAGGGTCAGAGATAGGGGATTTCATATATATATATACACACACACACACATATATATATACACATTTATACAAATACAAATATATACAAATGTGTATATATATATATATATATATACATTTCATTCATATATATAGTGTATGTATACATATATATAGAAAATGTTGGTCTTTGTACCTTAAAATGGCTTCTTATGTAAGCTTTTCCAACCAGCTGCTCAAAATGACTTCTACGTGTTTAAACTTTCAGGAAGAATACATACACAAGACCCTACAAAATGGGACAGCAAATTGAGGGGAGAGTTTATATTTTGAATTACATATATATTAGATCTATATTAGATATTTTGTATTGCATTATTAAAAACATTATCATTTTTAAAATTGCCCTTCTTCGCCAGCTAAATAATAGATGACAATGGCAAACATTTAGTGAGTGCTTACCATTGCTTAGTAGCATACTAAGCTCTTTCCATTGTTCTCATTTCATCTTCTCAAGGCCCTATGACTGAGAGATGTTATTAGTATTGCTGTAGTTTAGAAGTAACAGTGACCAGACTCCCCTTGGTTTGAGCATCTGGGGGGTGGTGACACCCCTCCCTGAGGCAGGGAGCAGCTGTGGAGGCTGGGCACGGTCTGAGTAGGGGAAGGTGTGATGAGCTGAGGTGCCTAGGGGACTGGGACCAGTATGCGGTCAGGCATGCAGGTCTGGAGCTGACCAGGGACCTCAGCTGGAGACAGAGATGCAAAGTCATCCACATATGCGGGTGTGAAGATCCTGAGAGTGCATGAGGCCACTCAAGGACAGTAAGGAGAGTGGAAGAGGACCATGACTGAACAATAGAGGCCCACATCCAAGAGGCAGTCAGGGAAGGAGCCAAGAGACAACCCCAGGACCCAGGATAAGCACTCCACACCTTCCAGTTACCCTGGCCTGTTTGTGCTTCGCCTTCCACCTTTTAACCTCTCCGAGAGATCTTTGGTTGTGACCCTTCCTTCAACTTGGACCAGTTCTTACTAGAGAAGCTATCTGGATTAGATGCAATTGTTGTGAACAGTTAAAAGCTAAAGACACACCATCTGATTTTTCCAGTACAGATGTATGTGAATTTAAAATTTGTCTGAAATCCTGCAAACTAAGGAAGTCTTTTTAAACAACAACAACAAAAATGTTTACTCTTGGGCCACTGTAGCCATTGAACTTTATTGATTTGCCAGTGGGTCTGACACTCATCCTTGAAACCTTGATAATTAGAACATACAGCTTATTTAAAATTATTTTTCTGGGGATGTAGTATATAATCTGGTGACTAGAGTCAACAATACTGTATGGTATATTTGAAAGTTGCTAGGAGACTAAATCTTAGAAAGTTCTCATTATAAGAAAAAAAAGTGTGTGGCTGTGGATGTTGACTACTAGACTTCTTGTGGTGATCATCTTGCAATATACGTATACATCAAATCATTAGGTTGTACACCAAAAATGAACACAATGTTATACGTCAATTATATCTCAATAAAAAAAATTATTTCACAAATCACACAGTTCCACACATACATCCTCTCCCCCAACAATGACATACATATGCTTCATTTTCTTCCTGTAGCTAGATCTGTCTGTGCTTAACTGTTTTCCTCCCACACTCCAGCTAATATCCAGGGACAGTTGCTTGTGGGTTTGGTCTGGAAGAGAGGCCAGCCTCTCTGTAGCAGCATGACCACTTGGTCGAAGAACAGCTAGAGGGAAAAGCTCAGCAGAGCAGAGGCATGGCCTTCTCTGACTCAGCGGTGGCAGGCTAACAGCCACTTGTGGACCTCAAACGACACTGTTTTTCCCTCAGACACCAGAGAGCCCTCCCGCTGGCTGGCTTGTGCTTTTTGAAAGGCCCCACCCTTGCTGAGTTACATACCGGAGTTGTCTGACTGGCATAGCTATCCATCCTGCTCTGCAGAATCTGTTTTGTAAACTCCCCGGGCAGCAGGGAGACCTTTCCCAGGCCCTGCGCTCCTGCCTGCAGAGGAGGACCTCCTGCCTTTGATCCCTGGGTCAGGAGGAGCCTGGAGTCCTGGTGACTGAAGGTCTTTGAGCGCCACGCCCAGAACACTCCTTAGCAGCCGGGGCTGGATACCTTTAGCCGCTGACACTTGAATGGAGGGTGAGAAGTTCAGGCTGCAGGCTTTAATCAGAACCGCATGTTGGAGCTGAATGTGTACCTCTGCTTACTACTCTTCTCAGGGCTTTGGCAGGAATGTTAGAACTATCACAGGAAACTGGCCATTAAATCAGCAGGGGAGACCTCATGACCAGTCTGAGCTCGTAGCTGAACTGTAAAATGGGAATCTGAAATGTGAGGAAGGGGAGGGTTTTGTTGCTCTCCTGTAACGTCCACAGGTGGAGGGCCTTCTGTGTGTCCCAGACGGGCCTGTTACAGTGGAAGTGGAAGCATCCTCTCAGACACGGTCCAGGCCACCCTCCTGTCACACGGTCTGATGCTCCTGGCCATGCGCTGCTCCCAGATCCCAGCCCTCCTAGCGAGCGCGCCGCTGTGCCTTCTCCTGGTCCTTCTGCGGGACCCTAGGCCTGGGCGTTCTCTCTCGTGTTCTCCTGTGTGCTCAGAGCAGTCTGTGTTCCATCCCACTCTGGTTCCGGTCAGCTGGGGGTCTGTGCGGGGACCTTCCACCAGCTTCTAGGTGCTCCCGTAGTAAGGACTGTATCTCATTCAAGGGGTTAGCATGGGGGCTTTGTGCCCTCGTGCTGAGCAGGAGTTCCCTAAATGTGCGTTAAATTGAACTGGAGCGAGGTACCTGCGTGGCTCAGTGGTTGAGCATCTGCCTTCAGCTCAGAGCATGATCTGGGGGGCCTGGGAGCCTGCCTCTCCCTCTGCCTATGTCTCTGCTTCTCTCTCTCTCTGTGTCTCTTATGAGTAAATAAATAAAATCTTAAAAATAAAAAATAAATTGAACTGGAGCCTGGAAGAAAATAACCTGTCAGTTCATAAACTATTTTATTGCTTCTACGTGTGAAGAAAATATTATAAGATGACGGATTATTCATTTTCTCCACAAAATACCCCACATCTCTCTTAGCTTCTTGAAAGAACTCTCTGTGTTTCTGGCCTGTCTTCCACTCTTTCAGGATCTGCTTGGCCCTCAGTTCTCTTCCCTCAGACTTCTCTGAAACTGCTCTGGCTAAAGGCTAAATCGAACAGGCACATTTGAAGTTGTCTACCACTTACTTTTCCATAACTATTTGGTCTAACTAACCATCTTCTCCCTCCATGGTGCTCATTCTGTGGCCTTCAGCTAGCTCTGTTGACCTCTTCTGTTTCTGACCCCATCTTCCCCAAGCCTGGCTCCTTCTCACTGGCCCATGCCTTCCACACTGCAGTTTCCACGGTTCTGAATTCCCTCAGGATGGCTGGCTTAACAACTATGTATCTTCTGTGTATGTTGTCTCTATGCCAGCCATTCCCAAGTGGGTCTGGATGTTATAAAGGCCCCTAAAATCTAACACCTCCAAATCTGAGCAGTTTATTTCCTCCCTCCCAGCTCTCTACCAACTTCCCTAAGTGACTGTTTCCTGTGTTCAGGTGGTACAATGACGAAGCCTAAAATCTGGGAGTCATCCTCTGTTTCTCCCCCTCCACAGCTTCCACGTGGAAGACCAAATCTTCATCAGCTCTGACTCTCTTCCCTCACCGTCTCTCACCCAAACTATCTTAAGCCTGTCCTAGCTGTTCTTCAGCTCATTCGTCATCCTGCCACCACTTAGGTTTGTAACGTGCGATCTAATTACGTTCCTCTCCTGTCTAATATCCCTCAGTAGCTCCCCCTCACCCACAGTTTGCTCTTGACATATTTATTTTGGTTCTTTGTGATCTAGCCCGTGCCTTTCTTTCAGATATTTCCAATCATATACTTGCAATTCCTAGACTAAAGCATGTTATTTAATGTCTATTTGTTTTGCCTGTAATTCTTTTAGTCTAGGCAGCAAATTTCTCTTAGTCCCTCATAGGCTTGCTCAAATATCCTCCTCTGGGAGGTTTTGTCTTTACACATTCAGGAAGTGAGTTGCTTCTTCTTCTTTTTTTTTTTTTTTTTTTTGCTTCTTCTTCTATTTGTCATATTTATATCGCACACAAGACTGTGAGATCCACAAAGCACGGACCACATCCTCTTCACCTCTGCATTCCCAGCACCTACCCTTGTCCCAGGTACATAGTACACCATTGGATGAACAAATCTTGACTTCTTTTCTTCTTACCGACTTTCCCATCAGAACCTCAGGTTTCAATAAATAAATGAATAAATAAATAAATAAATAAATAAATAAATAAATAAATAAATAAAAAAATAAAATAATAAAAAAAAGAACCTCAGGTTTCACTCTTGAAGTGAGAATTACATTTCCCTTTTATTAATGGATTAGTCTTTCCTAAGGATTCTGAAGACAACAGTAGAAATTAACAGGTTCTGGCAGCAATATCGTTGTGACATTTCTTCTGAAAAGATCAAACTGCTTTGCTTACGTTAACATAGAAATCCAGTTTGCTCAAAGCAGAGTGGATAGGCTTCATCACGTGTGATGAATTTTCTCTTTCCCTGGAGAAAAAGGAGAGAAGAAGGAAGTTACCAATTATTGAATAGAATGTGCTAGTGACAGAACTATCCTCTCATTTTCTAGGCCCCCTAAAATTCTTCTTAGGTAGGTAGGACCAGAGAAATCATTGGCAGGAAGAAATCCTAGTTCCACTGCTAACTAATATGTGGCTCTTTCTGGAAAGCTGATCCTCTCAGATCCTTATTCTCTTCATCTGAAAATAAAAGGGTCAGACCAAATTGTCCCCAGAGTCTGCCAAGCTCTAGAATTTCTTTAGCAAACATTTACTGAGTGGATTCACTTTAGCCAATGCCTCTGCTAGGCATTGGGGATGCAAATGAGATGCAGTGCTTAGCCTGTCATATTCAGTGGGGGAGGATAATTCTGTTATTCTGACTATACAAGGACTATTGCAACTATTTAAAATCAATCACTGATTGGACCTTTATAAACAAAGGTTATAGGTTAAGAAAGAGAAATCTACTGAAATTACCATGTATAAAATTTTCTGCTAGGCCTAATGTGGCTTAGAAGAATAAATTATGGTTTCTGCCTCAAAAGAGGTTTAATCCAATGGAAGACACACTGTTCATGCAGCAAATAAAACAAATTTTATAATCGAAATTATTATTCATGCAGGAATAATTTTTCAGGAAACTAGGGCTAGACCACCTCAGATTATCTGGAGGGTTTAATATTACTTAACAATAAGTTAGAGGTAAGTAAATACCTATGCTAAAGACTTGTCCTGAATGCACATTGGCTTCATTCATAGCAGAATTTCATAGGGATTTTGAGAAAGTGCTCTGAATACTTCTATTATGTGACATGTTCTTTTACCTGAGACAGTCAGTCCTTAAAGAGGCATTTATATTTCCTCAGGATGTGTGTTTCATCCATTTTGTATTCTTGCAGAGTCTAGCCATTGTTTATCTTACGTGGTGGAAAATAAATCACGTGCTGATGCTACACCATGCTGAAACTGCCTATCTCATTTCAGACCACCATAAAGAGTATTTTCTCTCTTTTTGTCTTTTTTTTTTTCTTCATCTTAACCCAATTAGCTGTTTTTTTCTCAACATTATTGAGGCATATTTGACAAATAAAACTGTAAGATATTTAAAGTGCACAACATGTTGATTTGATACACATTTACATTTTGAAAGGAGTTGAATAGGTGTGTGGATGATATTTGAAATTGTATCCAGAATTTCTACCATGCCTTCAATGATGATAGTTTTGTAGATAGGATTGAGAATTAATGAGCAAGTGGGTGAAGAGCAAAAGAAATGCAAATCACTTTACATCAAAATTTCAAAGTTGGGTAAATAAAGTGATTTTTAATTGAATAAAACAAAGACTATGTCTTTAAAACAGACTTTTTAAAGAGCCATTTTAGGTTCACAGATAAATTGAGCACATGGTACAGAAAGTTCCTAGATAGCCCTGTGCCTATACGTATACAGCCTCGTCCACTATCAGCATCCCACGCAGAGTAGCACATTGCAGTTGACCCTATGCTAACTTATCATCATCACTCAAAGTCCATAATTTGCATTAGGTTTTACTCTTAGTCTTTCTTACAAATTCTCTGGGTTAAATAAATGTGTCATGATTTGTATTCACCATTACGGAACCATAGAAAATAGTTCACAGCCTGAAAATCCTTTATGCCCTGGCTCTTCAGCCCTCCCTCCCTCCTAACTCTTGATAACCACTGATCTTTTTAATGTATCCATAATTTTCCGTTTTCCAGATTGTCTTATAGTTGGAATCACACAGTATGTAGCCTTCTCAGATTGGCTTCTTTCACTCAGTAATATGCCTTTTTGTGGCTTGACGGCTCAATTCTTTTTAACACTGGATAATATTCCATTGTCTGAATGTATTATAGTTAAATTCTCTGTTCACCTCCTAAAGGATATCACAGTTATGATGAACAAAGCTGCTATAAACATTCCTGTGCAGGTTTTTATGTGTACATAAGTTTTCAACTCATTTGGACAAATACCAAGGAGTATGATTGCTCAATCCTATGGCAAGAGTATGTTTGCCAGTAAGAAACTACCAAACTATCTTCCAGAGTGCTGTACCATTTTGCATTCCCAACAGCAATGACTGAGCATTCCTGTGTTCCTCATTCTCGTCAGCATTTGGTGTGGTCACTGTTTTAGAATTTTGTCATTCTAATAAGTGTATCATGTTTGTCTCATGGCTATTTTAATTTGCCATTCTGTAATGACATATGATGGTAAGCATCCTTTTATATTGCTTGCTTGTCATTTGTGTATCTTCTTTGGTGAAGTATCTGTTCAGATTGTTTGCCTATTTTTTAGTTGGGTTGTTTTTTTGTATTGCATTTTAAGAATTCTTCATATATATTAGATAATAGTCCTTTATCAGACATGCTTTTTGCAGATATTTTCTCCAAGTCTATAGCTTATCTTCTCACACACTTGACATTGTCTCTCATAGAGCAGAAGTTTTTAATTTTAATGAAGCCCAGTTTATCAATTGTTTATTTTATAGATCATGCCTTTGGTGTTGTATCTAAAAAGCTTATAACCAAATGTAAGGCCATTTAGATTTCCTTCTATGTTATCTTCTAGGAGTTTTTTAATTTTGTGTTTATATCTAGGTTTGTGATTCATTTTCAGTTGATTTTTGTGAAGGATTTAAAGTCTATGTCTAGGCGCATTTTTTTTTCTTTTTTTTTTTTTTTGGTGTGTAGAAGTTCAGTTGTTTCAACACAATTTGTTGAAAAGACTATCAGTTCTCTGTTGTATCACCTTTGTTCTTTTGTCACAGATCAGTTGACCATACTTCTGTGGGTCTATTTCTGGGCTATTTTATTTCATTGGTATACTTGTATGTTCTTTTACCAATATCATAGTGTTTTGATTACTTTAGTTTTATAGTGAGTCTTGAAGTTGGGTAGTATCATTCCTCCAACTTTCTTTTTCTGCTTCAATATTGTGTTGGCTATTCTGGATCTTTTGCCTCTCCACCTAAACTTTAGAATCGGTTTGTTGTCTTGTAATTTTTCACTTAATATTGGACATTTTAAACATTATAACGTATCTGCTCTCAAAATCAGACCTCCCCCCACCAAGGTTTGTTACTGTTGCTACTGTTTAGAGACTTTCCTCAACTAGTTCTCTAAAGTCTGAATCCTTTACAATATATTACCAATGAAGTCTCTACTTGGTTAGTTTAGTGGTCAGCGAATGATTGGACAGAGATTTCCTTAAGTGCCTTGAACTAGTAGTATGTCACCCAGCCTTTGCCAAGGGCACTTTGTGTCTATTTGGCTATGGTTTCAATGCTCTAGCAGGAAGTTGATAACTCTGACTTAGCCTGCTTGTGCAGATCAGCAATGCCAGACAGAAGTGAGAAATTAGGACCTTCTTATGCCTTTTCCAGGTATGCACACAGTTATGTATATGTGTTTGGCCTTCTAGATTCCTAAGAATATATTAGAACTTTTCTAAAAAGAAAAAAAAAAAAGAACTCTTCTAAATCCCCTATGGACATCTCATTCCTACAGCTATTCTTTTTATTTCTTTTGGTTCATATCTTGTTTGGCCCAAATGTTGCTACCATTTCAGGCAGATGTGATGTTAAATAATTGCCACTGATAGTTTTTGACAAACACCCTAGGGATAAAAACTGTGTTCAGTGATGAGCTCGGAGTCAGGTTAAATGAAGATAAGCCCTGTGAATGGGGGCATTCAGGGAATTGCCAAACAGCTCAGATAATGACAGTTCTTTAATAATGGAGTTTTTGGGGAGCCAAACTCATTCTGCCCTCTCCGGTGGCTTCTAGGCTGCCAGTTTTTCACAGCAACACTGATTGTGATCTGTGTTTTTCAAAGCTTCTACAGAACTGAGGAAAGAAACATGAGAATAGGACAAGTTCAGATGCCTCCAATTTCATTGTTCTTACATAAATTCAACCATTTTTCTTAGACAGTCCTTGAATTGTCTTGAGCCTTTATTAATTTCCAGAGTTCTTAAAAAGTTGATTTTGACAATTATTGCCAATATTATTCTTGCTTTTATAGAGGACCAGGGTGTTAGAGATTTTTATTCCACCATTCTCACTGATGTCACTCACTTACAGTATTTTTTATTCAGCTTTACTGAAGTATACTATACATTCAAAATAATTCACCAACTTAAAATATACAACTTGATGAATTTTGCCAAATATATACAGTTATGTAACTATCAATACAATCACAATATAGAACATTCCATTATCTCAAAAAAGTTCTCTATTGCTAGCATTTGGTAAACACTGAACTGTCTTCTGTCACTACAGTTCTACCTTTCCTAAAATTTTGTATAAATGTAAATATATAGTATATGTCTGACTTCTTTCACTTAACATAATGCCTTTGAGACTCATCCATTCTGTTGTATGTATCAGTAGTTAGTGCCTTTGTATTGTTGAATATTTCATTATACATATATACCACAATTTTTATTTCTATTTGCCAATTAAGGGACTTTTGGGTTATTTGCACTTTTTGGTTATTTGCCAAATAAATCTGCTGTGAACATTCAAGTATAGGTCTTTATATGAGTGTATGATTTATTTTATCTTGGATATAAATAACTAACAGCAGAATTGCTAGGTCCAATGCTAAGAATATGTTTAATTTTATAAGAAATTGCCAAATTATTTTCCAAAGAGGCTGCATCCTCTTGGAAGTTTCAGTGGTTCTATGTCTTTGCTAAAATTTAATATTTTTAGTGGTTTTAATTTAGGCACTACAGTGTATGTAGTGGTGTCTTACTATTTTAATTTGTATTTCTTCCATGATTACTGATGCTAAACATCTTTTCATCTGCTTATTTGCCATTTGACTATCTTCTTTTAGAACTATAAGTTCAAATATTTTGCACATTTTAAAAATCAGATTGTTTGACTTATTATAGAATTTATTATGGAGTTCTTAATGTATTCTGGATATAAGTCCTTTATGAGATACAGATTTTGCTAATATTTTCTCCAAGAAGAGGAGCAGTTCTTAAGGTGCCAGCGAATATCTGAGTTTAGGAGAGATAAAAGGACCTAAATCTAGGTAGTCAAATCTCATTTGAGTCTCTAGTTTTAAAAAATAATAAATGAACTTCTGTTTGTGTCAGAAAGTATAAAGCATATTCAGGTATGTGGTATATAAAGGATGAGCCCTTTGAGGCTTTTCTATATGTAGTAGATCACAAACTTTTGCATGCAATAAAAAGGTTTGTTTGTACTTCCAAACTATAGTGGAAGAACAAGGTTATTAGAAAAGCGTATTTTACAAATAACAGGCAACGCTTACCTAAACAAACTTGTTACAGAGCTGCCAAATGAGCAATGTGGACTTATTAAGCTCTTATGATTTCATTATATATCCAAGTGAGAATATATATATAAAATTTACCTCACATACTACTCTTAGCTCTTACGCAGCAATTTTAACATATATGGAACTGGCCAAAAAGATAGGCTGTCAGTTTTAAGAGCAAAGGCCAAGCCTATGCTAAAGATAGCTTCAGACTAAATGATCAGTTTCTAATCCAGGGTTGCTTATTATATTTGACACTAATGAATGTGTAGTCAGTGGGTAAACTGGAGATGGCTGAAAATGAGGGAAGTCATCAAATATTTTTAAATAAATGAGTGACATGAGAAAAAGTTGAGAATGGAACCAGTTTCAATGTTAATAAGCATTTGAAGTGGTAGTGAAACCAATTCAAAAGCTATTGCCTGACTTTAGGTAAAAGATAAGAAAGCACCAAAGTAGAGCCAAAAGAAAGGCAAGACTTCAAAAATTTACCATGGATAGGGCAGCCTGTTTGGCTCAGGGGTTTAGCGCCGCTTTCAGCCCAGGGTATGATCCTGGAGACCTGGGATCGAGTTGAGGGGTTGGAATATTTTTCACAATCTGAGATTGGGAACCAACCAGAGAAAAAAATGAAAAGAATGCTGGGTAGCAATTTTGGGATCCCAGCTGAGGCTGAAAATCAAAATGTACTTATTCGTCAGCACGGGCTGCCATAACAAAATACCACAGAGTGAGTGTCTTAAACAACAGACATTTATTTTCTCACAGTTCTGGAGGCTGGGAAGTCCAAGATCAAGGTGCCAGCAGGGCTTGGTTCCTGGTAAGCACTCTCTCTCTCTCTGAGTAGCAGACAGCCACCTTCTCACTGTGTTCTCACATGGTAGATTGAGAGAGAGCCAGCTCTCTGGTGTCTCCCCTTATAAGGAACCAATTCTGTTGGATCTAGGCTCTTTGCTATGATCTCATTTAACCTGTTACTTTTTAGTCCACATACAGTCATGCTGGGGGTTAGGGTTGCAATATATGAGTTTTGGTGGGGACACAATTTAGTCTGTAGCCCATATAATTCAGCACCGAGTTATTTTTCCCTCTGTACCCCACAGCCCAAGAGCAGGGTGAAGGTTGAGTTGATCCAAATTTGGGGGCTAGCATGATCAAGGTGGCAAATTTGGGGGCTGAGCAAAGCAGAGCTAAAATGACTGCTCGTGGTTTCCAAGAACAGTGGAAAGGGAAGCCAGGAAAAGACTGGGCAGGGATTGATAGGCTCCACAGAGGAGTCCTCTCAATTCTGGAGGACCAACAGGAGCACTTGGATAGCACATCTTGAGTGGGTGCAGTACTTTCTTGGGACATAACTTCTTGTTCCTGCACTTTCAATTGTGTTGGCAATAAATGAGACTTATCAAACTGAAAAGAAAATTTAGGTTTATTAGTGGTAGCAATCATCACCTTTTTCTTTCTTTTTAGACGACTAAATACATTGAACAAGTGTGCCTCAATGAAACTTGATGTGAACTTCCAAAGGAAAAAGGTCAGTGTCTCTGCCTTGCTAAGATCATGATTATATTAACAAAAGAAGCTTGTGTTCATAGATTAAAAACGTGAAACCAAGCAAAATTCTGAAATACCTGAACAACTATATCTGTTCTCCAAATATCCCATCTTATAATCATCATAAATAAGTCCATTAGAAACCCAGGCCAAGGTCCATTCATTTCACCATTTCATTTTGCTGTAGTTTTCATCAGAGGGTTTGCATAAAGATATGACATGTCTTCTTTATGGTCATCTTTTAGAAGTTTCTTTAGTTGTAAATACCCACCCCGTATCAGACTCAAATACTCCACAGTGATTCACAGATTAATAGAATACAGAAAAGAACCCTGGGTCCATGCCAAATGTCTTCTGCTTCCTCCTTTCCAATAGCATTTTATTTCCAAGTATGCTGGAAGATGTGCTCATCGTCAGGTAGGTTCATTTCATAATGGTTGAGGGGGTCACAGGGATCATAGCAACAAGATGCTGAGCCTACCTCCTCCCCACATGCACTCTTCTCTAGTCACAAGGAATTTCATTCCATTTTAAGAGTCACTAAGCTCCCTCCCTGTTCTAAGACTCACATGTTCTATTCCATCTGTATGAATGAGACTGGAGGTTTCAGTTCTAAAGTAAAGCTGGGCTTTATTGAGATCTTACTGTTTTCTAGGAGCTACGTTATGTACTTACCGTACATGATCTCATTTAATCCAGTGAGGTAGGGATCCTCTGTTTCCTAGAGAAGTAAAACTTGAGCAGGTTGTCATTTGTTCATAATCTTTCAGCTAGTGGTAGAGCAGAGTTTCAAGCCCAGGCATGCCTAACTCCAAAACTGAGGCTCCTCATAGCCACCACTATGCTGAAAGACCTCTGTCTCTGTCTCTGTCTCTGTCTCTGTCTCTGTCTCTCTCTCTCTCATTGAATTGATCCTTTTGGGAAATTCAGAGTAAAAATATTGTTAATAACTTTTTTTCATTTCACATCTCCAATATGTAACAAGTCAAGCCTCATTATATTTTGAAGAAGCAGAGAAAACATCTTTGAGTCAAAAAAAAGTGCTCTTTATCCTGGTCTACACAGAAAAATCATTAAATCCAATGGATTTTAAGTCACTCTTGAGTAACCTTATCTTTAAAAATAATTTTAACTTGAATTTCTGTTCTAAAAAAGCACCCAATCGGGGGAAAAAAAAGCAAATGAATTTTGGTTGACCTCACCTTAAAAACAATTTGGGGTTTGAGTTAAAAAGCAAAAAGATTTAAGCTAATGAGGTAAAACAGTGAAAAACAATATCCACAGAAATATTAAAATATGAGCAATTTGTCTAGGCCAAAGACAAATTAAAAACGTGGGAATAAACGTCCCAACAGCTGTCTGGCTGAATAGACCCCTTGAGAAGCATACATACTATTTGAAGCATGAGGGTCAGATGTTGTTTTGGTTGTAACACATGGTTCTTATTAAAGCTAACACAGCCACGCCTGTGTGTCTAAATGGTGGCTGGTCTATACAGCTTCCTATACGGATCTGTAGCTACAGTGTATTACAGAAGACAAAAACTAATGACAGGATTTGTTTTCAACCAAGTGGAGTGATTGGATTCTCACCCTATCACCAGCTTTTCAAAAACCCATATGTGAGATGGACCCAAATACCATTGTGGGGCTATTTATGTGTTACCTTCACAAAAACTCCTCTGTAAGTCGGTCACTTCAGTATTTCTGACATTCTTAATTTACTCCTGATGTTGGATATAGTGGCACACACCCTGACAGCCCCTACTTAGCTCGAGGCCTCACAAATGCATGCACTCGAATAAAATACTGCTTTTCACATTGTAAACTGAGAAGACATGTCCTGAATTTCTGAATAAATAATTTCAACATGTGGTTTCCACCACCATCTGGGCCTGTGGTCGAAGCAATTATGCAGGAGACCCTGTGTGGGGCATGCATTTCTGTCATCTGCCCCTTTCACAAGTCATAGGCTCCTCCTTTATTTTACTGCAAATAAATAAATAGATAAATAGATAAGTAAATAAAATACAGGCTAGGAATAGGTCAAGTGATTCAAATATAGAAAGTGAAACTTGAGGAAAGCACCATGTGACCTTGCAGTCACTCTGGAATTAGTTTCTTTGGAAGGAAAATAAGACCAGCAGCATTTCCTCAAGTACATCCCCATTTTAGGCAATCCAAGAAATAAAAATGTAATCCTCATCTCTAATCTGCAGAGGCCCAGACATGCTTAATTGTGCAGAAGGTCATCCCCAAATCGCCTGTCTGGAGCTACAGTTATTCTTTCTCCTTTCTGGGGCCTCTGAAGGGGCTGTGTATGCTTGCTTCCCTGTCTGTGTGGGCAGCAAACACTCCCACGGAGCTTCCTGTATGCCGGACACCATTCTTCATCACTGACTCCATGTCATAGATGCAGAAGTAATTACTTCCTCAAAGTCACACAGAAATAGGCAGAGTTTGGGATGCCTGCACGGCTCAGTGGTTGAGCATCTGCCTTTGGCTCAGGTCGTGATCCCAGGATCCTGGGATCGAGTCCTGCATCAGGCTCCCTGCAAGGAGCCTGCTTCTTCCTCTGCCTGTGTCTCTGCCTCTGTCTCTGAGTCTCTGATGAATAAATTAATAAAATCTTTAAAAAAAAGGAAGAAGAAGAAATAGGCAGGGTTTGACCCCAGATATTCAGGCACCAAATTGCCCCTCCTTGAAAGAATTTCAGAAATAGAGAAAGAATTCAGAAATATAGTGGAGGCTGAGTGAGCTTCTGGCACTTGGTCTGAGACCCAGAAGAGTTTCCCTGCCAATGCATACAGTTATATATTTTTATTGTTGTTTTTAGAAGAGGAATGTTTCTTGCCATGTACACAAAAGGCCACGATTTATTTCATGTCTTCAGGGAAATGTATCTCTGGATCTCTCACAGTGACTCTCATTTGCTCTGCTTGCCATTTTTTTCTCATCTGATTTTTTTTTAATTTTCAAGAGTTTGATGGGTTCACCCAAGACAGACAGACAAGTCCACAAATAGATGAGAATGGTGAAGCCTCCTTCATACTTAGTTAGGCATGCACTTTTTCTTGTTCATCAAATGCTAGTTGTAAAGCCCCCCAAAAAATGAAATCACACCTGCCTACCCACCTCCAGATGGTACCACAGGATTTTCTCTTTGCAGAAGGGAAAAGCGATTCTTCTGAGATTCAAGGTAACCTCCCCTGTCACTGTGAGAGTCAGGTAGAGAAGAGAATTCTCAATCTTGGCCACACACCTCACTGAAAGGCTTACTGACTTCAGACTCCTCCCCCTACAGCCCTACAAGTGGTACATTCCATCTTGTGAACAGGTGGACTCAGCCGCTCAGCTCCAGTTAACTTTTTGGGAGATGCACTTCTAAATTTCTATGTAACTATGGATTAGCTGCCTTTTGCAGCTGTGGACTTGTGTGGACTCCTGTTTCTAGTGTAAAGATACAGCCAAATTCCATCGGGGTGGGGGGAAACCTTTCTTTTGCAGTGTCTGGTTGGCGTTTGTCTCTGAGGAATATATAATTTCAACCAAGAATGTTCTCATTTTTGTAGAAAAAGCCAAATATCAGCGCTCCATCTAAATTAAAAGCCCCAAGGCACAGGCGGAGCTAATTGTTCTCAGAAAAGTGTTTCTTCTCCATTATTAACTACACAATTCACACTTTCTTCACAATGACTTAAAAATCCCCCAGTTATGGTTAGCATGTATGTGGGCTGACTTCTATTCAAAGTTAAGAGTCAGAGACCGAAGGATCCAATAAGGCTGTCTGTTAAATGAGGAAAGAGAAGGACACGTACGCACACGAGACTCTTCCCTAAGATTTCCCAACAGAGAAAGAGTAGCTCCAAAAGGTTCCAGTTAAAGTTATAGTTTTAATAAAGCTCTCTGAAATCATGAGCAGAGGTGGAAAGCAACACAGAAACCATGACTGCTTGCCACCTTGCCACCTTGCAGCCAGCCTCTCCTGGCCTGGATGCCATCAGCATTTCAAAGTTGCTGCCACTGCTGCCCAGGGCAGCCTGATCTCCACCCCACCCCACCCCACCCCACCCCACCCCCTCACCCTTTCACACACGACCCCACCTCCCCCTACCCAACTGTCTCTCCCATCAAATCAGAAGCCTCTCTGCAGCAACAGACAGCAGGGTGAAGTGAGAGAAAAATGACGTATTCTAGCATTCACTTGGCCTGGAAATATTAACAGTTTGAAGACCATTGCATGTGAATAGCCTAGAACCATAGGATCCTCAAGTTGGAAGGGATGTCCTGTCATCTTCTCTAGCCTCTTGTCCATTACAGGATTTGCTTCTAAGGGGATCACTCATAGGTCACTCAGCCGCTGCTTGTGGGCATCCAGATACGATGAGTTTGTTGCATTGCACGGTAGTTCATTTCCAATGACTAGAAGTCTTCTGAATAATAAGCTAAAAGCTGATTTGATGTAAACTTCCTATTGGATTCTAGCTCTTTTCTCTGAAGCAGCACCAAGTATATATTTCCCTTTTTATACAGCAACCCTTCAGCTCTATCTTCTAGACAGGGGTTGGCAAACCAATTGTTGTATTAGAACAAAGCCACACTCCTTCTTCTTGCAAGGACAGCAGAGTTGAGTTGGTCTGGCAGAAACTGCATGCCCCCAGGCACCTATGAGGTTTACTGTCTGACCCTTCACAGAAAGTTTTCTGACCTCTGCTCAATCTAGAACAGAGTTTCTCAAACTGTCTATAGTGAGTGGCTTGGGTTTTGTTTGTTCTATTTTTAATGTCCAGTCTGCCACTGACCAGGATACTTTTGTAAAATTCAGTACAAACGAGTTATTAGAAATATGAAATGAAAAAAGTTATAGAAAATACAAACCCCGTTGTTTTATTATTAGATGCAACAAACACAGAAGTTTCATTTCAATGAATATAAACAAACCAAATGTAGTGGGAAATAGAAAAGAGTTACAAAACTGCCCACAATTTTATTGAAAGTGTATGTATAGGCAGTTAATATGAAGAATCATGATTATACTCGTATCCTTTTTGTTGTTCAACTGTCAAAACTAAACAAAAAGCTTACTTTGAAATAGCAGTTTCTCATATTAAGTGCTTATTCACACACTTCAATCAAATGCCAGGACTTCGAGTATTCCTGACAGCAAGTTTCCTGTTTGTTACCTAATTTAGGCTGGATTGCCAGTAACACTACACTCAAAGGAAAGATGTATATCTAAATGTTTGTTTTAATACTAGTCATCATAAACCAGTCTCACAGAGTATATTGACTACAACGAAAGAAGAGGTTTTAAAGTAATTTTTAAAAGCTGAAGGTATTCCTTTTTTACCTTCTATTCAAAATGAAGTAAGTGAAGCTGTATTTTCAAAATTCATCTTCAGTCCTTCATCACCAGCCAATTCCTGTGATTATCGTTCTGTGAAACACTGGATCCTATACATGATCTACTTTGTATTATGGTAGATCAACTAATCTTGAAATATCATACATGGTAATATTTATGTGACACCCAAACTGGTCTCTACCCTGTTCGGTAAGACAGAGCCACTCTGTTCATGAACTTGGATAACACAGCCTTATCAAATGGTGACCAACTTTTTTAATGCTTACTTCTTAGGTCTGTACTTTTACCTCATTAAAGACTGAGTAGTTTGGGGACCGGTGGCCCCTTGACCACACTTTGAAAAGCATTGCTTTAAATTTCTCATTTTGAAACCAAACTGTTAGTTCTTTCAATCATCATTCACAGGAGGTTGTGGTTCCTAGATCCCTGGCCATCCTAATTACTATTCTTTAGAAATACACCCCTTTCCATGTGTGTCTTAAAATGTGTTTCTGATGTATGTGACCGGTGTGCACCTCTTCAGAGTCTTGAGATTCATGCTTCTGGTTAGGCATCTTAAAGTTGGTGTCTTAGTCTGGCAACCACATCACACGGTTAACTCACATGAAGTTTAAATCCACTACAACTCTCAAAGGTATTAATAGGAACTGCAGTTAAACCAAGTCCATTCCATCCTGCACACACTATAGTTAATTTCTGAAGTTAGGGTCATTATATTTTATTTCATGAAACTTCATCTTATTAACAGGCCATCCTTCAGTTCTGTTAAGATCTCTATACATCTCAATATCACCAGTCTCTAACAACAGTAATTAGCTTTATCTTGCACTTTAAGGCTTATGTGGCATTTTCACATATAATCACTTTTGGTTCTGTTGACAAATCATGGTAGATGTGTATTATTATCATCCCTATTTACAGCTGAGAAAATTGACTCTCAAAAAGAGCACCATGTGATCACTTAGTGAATTACCTTGTGCCATATTCATACCGAAAAAATGTGAGTTCTTCTAGCTCATTCAAGTTATTCTTAAAATGCACATAACTTTGTGGCCTAATTTAGGCTGGATTGCCAGTAACACTACACTCAATATTAATGGAAATTAAATTAAATTAATTTATCAAATTAAATAAATTTAATAAATAAATAATAAATAATTTTAATAAATAATTATTTAAATACATTATTTAAAAAATAATAAATTAATTTATTAAATTAAATAAATTTTAATAAATAAATAATAAATAATTTTAAATAAATAATTATTTAAATAAATTGTTTAAATAAATTTAAATAATTAATTAAATTAATAAAATTAATCCTTCAGAGATTTCTCCCTTAGTTGCATTTAGCCTTTTGATCACACTCTTTGGGTGTGAGCTGCGCAACCAGTTACCAGCAAAACTGTCTGTAACATCAAACACAGCCATCTTGGCCACAAGAACCATGAGAACCTTTTGTTAGAATTCGAACACTGTGTCTGTATTTCCATGGTCTACTAAACCACTGAGACGGGAGATTAAAGTTTGTTTGGTGTATATTTTTCTCATAAGTATATCTGATTCCTAGAGATTTGCATTTTGCATTCCTAAGTAATCAAACTATTTGTTTTTAGCCTCAGCAAACATTATCAAACAGATTATATTTTAACACCTCCTAATCAGTACACTTGCACAATTATTACTAGAAAGTGTGTGTGTGATAGTCTGGGCCCTATTGTATTAAAAAAAAAAAACTTAAACTCTATTGCAGTGTGTTTTTCATACTTTGGATCATGACACATTGGTGGGTTGTGAAATCAATTTGTAAGTGAGAATATTTTTTTAAATGAAACAGACCAAACTAGATTATAAAATATCAGAGTACAAACAAGGAATAACGATTATAGCATCAGTTTGTTTATTGTAATATATGTGTTACCTTAAGCTGTGATGGAAAATTTCTTACTGTAGGTCACTATCAATAGCTTGAAAGATTCTGCACTGGTAGAAGAAAAAACAGAATCATGTCACTACCCTTTGGGACATACTATGATAATTATATATACAAGATGCAAAAGGAGAATGGGTGTTTTATCTTTTTTCTTTGTTTTGTTTGATTTTTTATTGCTTTGGTTTTCCTTTGTTTGTTTTGGTTCAAAAGATCTAAATACTGCAAAATTTCCCTGAACTATTGGCCTTTTTTTCCAGGACTTTACCACTGTTTCACATGCCTTGGTTAGATTGCAAATACATTCCTGTTGCTCAAAGCTAGTATAATAAGCTCTTAGAGTCGAGAAGACAGAGGCAGGCTTTCCAGTCCAGTCCACAGTGCCCAGCTTGGCATATTTTCTTGACCAAAATAAAGGGATCCTTATCCAACTAGTATGTGGTTTGCTAGCATCAGTAACCAAGTTCGGGCTAGCTTGAGAGAGAGCTTGTTAGAACCCACACTAAATATCATAGTTTCTATTTAAAATATCTACATTTTCTTTAAAAGTTTATCTTTTTTTTTCCTTCTCAAAAAGAATTTGCCAAACGGGCTATTTCAGAATGATAATTTAAACTTATTTTCACAAATGTGTGGGAAATATCAGAAAAGGAGACAGAACATAAAGACTCCTAACTGTGGGAAATGAACTAGGGGTGGTGGAAGGGGAGGTGGGCGGGGGGTGGGGGTGAATGGGTGACGGGCACTGAGGGGGGCATTTGACGGGATGAGCACTGGGTGTTATTCTGTATATTGGTAAATTGAACACCAATAAAAAATTAATTTATTAAAAAAATAATAAATAAACTTCTTTTCACTAGTTTCCTGAAATGTGATATGCGATGGTGCCTGATATATAAATGGCCCTCAAATATCATGTCTTTTTGTATCAATCACAGGGAGTGAGAAATCTAAAATGCTACAAAGACAGTATAACTTTGATTCATCATCCTGGAATCTGTACTTTTTAACATTTATACAAGTACATGTTTAAAAACTTTTTTGTCAAATCTTTATATAACTTTTTTTTAAACCCAAAGCTATGTCCTACTGTGATCCCAAAGCTATGGAATTCTCCATTAGTACTTTAGTTTTTTCCTTTCTCCCATCTTCCACCACATGTGAATGTTCAAATTTGTCACTGAGTCCAACTTGTATGCATCTAGATTTTCAAAAAATAAGCAAGAATGGGGAGATACCAATACTTATTGACTGAGCATCTGTTTTCATTGAGAATAGAATGTATTAAAAAATTAAGGGAAGTTAGGACGCCTGGATGGCTCAGTGGTTGAGCGTCTGCTTTTGGCTCAGGGTTTGGTCCCAGAGTCCCAGGATCGAGTCCCACATCAGGCTTCCCTCAAGGAGCCTGCTTATCCCTCTGCCTGTGTCTCTGCCTCTCTTTCTGTGTCTCTCATGAATAAGTAAATAAAATCTTTAAAAAACAAATTAAGTTAAAGTGGACATTAGATATGTAAAAAGATAGGTAAGCAATCTTCTTAGATAGACAATATATAGGTAAGTATTTGAGCAAACACTAGAAAATAACAAATACTCCTAAGTGAGGCCCTCCTAAATGTATTATTTCACATAACTCCTTCAGCAAACCTATGAAGCAGGGCCTATTTTTAGTCCCATTTCATGAGTGATAGACACTTACTTTGGAGAGAGTAAGCAATTTGCAAACAATTATCCTAAGCTCCTAACTGGTGTTACCAGAATTTAGAAACAGGTCTTAGAACCAGATGCCAAAGTAAAACAAAACAAACTTAATTCAAATAAAAAAAAAAAAAAAATATGGAGCAGTTACTATGTGCTTGACATTGGGGAGGATATAAATAGGAATAAGACACCAGAACACAAGCTCTTCTCTTGAGCTTACCTCTAATGATTGACAGTGGATGCGAGTGGCATAAGCTTAAATTATCATTAGAATAAAGGCTATAACAAAGATCTAATCCAAATGCAATATTGCTCAGGGGAGAAGGTAGTCATTGCCTTGGAGCAGTCAGGGAAGGCTTCAAAGAGAACAGGCCAGGGAACAGAGAGCAGTGAAATTGAAAGACACAACTGAAATGAGGCAAGAACAGTACATTGCAGGCGGGTTGAAAGGGCTTTGAATGCCATGCTAAAGAATGTCATGCTAGGAAGGCCAGGGGACGCTGAAGGTTTTGAAGCTGGAAAATTAATTACATGAGCATATTTGGATTCCACTGTGGAAAGCTGTTTAGATGCAGAAGACGCCAGAGACAAGGATTCTAGCCAGGCTTTTACTGTAATAAACCCCGACAGAGGTGCCAAGGGCTTACACAAAGGGAATGGGAATGAAGATATGAATGAGGGAACAGGTTTGAAAGTCATTTCAGAATTGGGTGTTGGTAATATGCCTGACAAGGAGGGGGCAGACGCTGATGAACCCATTCATCTTGGAAGGAGGTCATTATTTTTTTGCCCTAGGTCAGGATCTGTCCTGGGTCACTAAGGATTCACAAAGACAAATGAGGAGGCCGTCTCTCACCACAGGGAACCAAAACTGTCATCCCTCAGGGGATTCATACTCAGCACCCAGATAGGTAAAAGAAATGTGTGAGGTACAGAGTGTGAGAGAGGGCAGAGCACTGGGGGCCGCAGCATCCCAGCAGCCCGGAGATGCGTGTCCTGCCAAAAGGCGTTTAGACTCCGAGTTAATTAAAAACAAGAAGGCAGGCCAAGCAGAGCGAGCTGGATGGGACACTCCTCAAGGAGTGATGTCTAGAATTGTTCCCAAGTTTCTTAAAATAGTGGAATTCAGTGGGTGATTTTGCTGTTAATTTATACAAGAAATACACAGTAAGAATCAGGTTTGGGAGTCTAAGGTAAGGAGTGTTAGCTTTGAGGTAGATTGATGCTGAGGTTCCGAAGAGGGAAGCTGGAAATATGGTCCTGGGGCTCAGTGAAGAGGTTTCAGGAGAGAAGCGCCCTTTATGGCAGGATTAAGTTTCCGAAAAAGAGAACTGCAGGTGTTTTATATTTAGACGTCTAGTCAGATGGTAATTACAGCCCTTTGTAATCAGTCAAGGAAAACTTAGAGAGGAAGGAAGGATTCAGCAACTCTATGAACATTGAAAGGAAGAAGGCTGGGCAGGTTGAGCAGAGGGAGGAGGTGGAGGAGGGTGGCCGGGACAGTGAAAGGTGGCCGCGGCCGGCGGGTGCAAGGGAGGAAGGAAAGGGGGGGGGGGGACCGCGCCTCGGTGCGCACCCGGGTCCCCACTGCATCCACGCTGCCTGGAGATGAGCATCGCCTTTAATGTCTTCCAGGGCGACGACTCGGATGAGGAAGATCTGTGCATCAGCAACAAATGGACTTTCCAAAGAACCAGCCGCCGGTGGTCTCGCGTGGACGACCTGCACAGCCCGTTCCCCGGAGGAGACAGAAATGGGTCATCGGGAGACATTCGGATGAGGAACACCACCAGCAGTGAGAGCGTCCTCACGGACCTGAGTGAGCCCGAGGTGTGCTCCGTTCACAGCGAGAGCAGCGGCGGCAGCGACGGCCGCAGCCAGCCGGGCAGCCAGAGCGCCGGCCGGGAGCCCCTCGACTGCCCCGACAGCCCGGCCATGCTGGACGCCACGCTCGTCGGCAGCGGCGGCCCACCGTCCCCCAGGGACGCCCTCGGCTACCCTCTGCACCCAAAGAACGAGAAACCCCCCAGGGCCAGAGCCAAATCGTTTTTGAAACGCATGGAAACTCTCAGAGGGAAGGGAGCGCACGGCAGGCAGAAGGGGCCGGGGCGGACCGGGGGCTTGGTGATCAGCGGGCCGCTGCTGCAGCAGGAGCCGGACGCCCTCAAGGCCATGCAGCGCGTGCCCATACCCATACCGAACGGAGACATCCAGAGCTTGCCCTCCACCGCCGGCCCCCGAGGCCTCCTGAGCCCCGGCAAGTGGAGTGGGGAGAGCAGCCAGTCGGAAACCAGCAGTAGTGGGGTGAGCACGCCCGGCCTGAAGGAGCGGAAGTGCCAGGAGGCCAGCAAGCGCGGAGGCATGTACTTGGAAGACCTGGATGTGCTGGCCGGGCCGGCACCGCGGGCCGCGGGCGACCCCAACCACACACAGGAGTTTCATTCCCAGGAGAACCTGGTGGTGCATATCCCCAAGGATCACAAACCAGGAACGTTCCCCAAGGCGCTCTCTATTGAAAGCCTGTCACCAACAGACGGTAGCAATGGGGTTAACTGGAGGACCGGTAGCATCTCCCTGGGCAGACAGCAGGGCCCCGGTGCCAGGGAGCCCAGGCTCATGGCATCCTGCCACAGAGCGAGCAGAGTCAGTATCTACGACAACGTCCCGGGCTCCCACTTATACGCCAGCACAGGAGACCTCCTGGACTTGGAGAAAGATGACCTCTTCCCCCATTTAGATGACATCCTACACCACGTCAATGGGCTCCAAGAGGTAGTGGACGACTGGTCAAAAAATGTCTTGCCTGAACTGCAGACACACGATGCGTTGGTTGGAGAACCCGGCTTATGCCCCTTCCCATCTCCTAACCAGATCACCTTAGATTTCGAAGGCAACTCTGTCTCGGAAGGTCGGACAACACCCAGTGATGTGGAAAGAGATGGAACATCTCTCAATGAGTCAGAGGCCACTGGGGTCAGAGAGAGGAGGGACTCTGGCGTCGGGGCCTCTCTGACCAGGCCAAACAGGTTGGTGGCATGATTTTCTGAGATAATTTTTAATCCATGTCCTAATAATTATGGTCTGTTTATTTAGTGAACATTTACAGAGAGCTTACTAAATGCCTGACGCTGAAGTGATATATATATATAGTTAGTTAGTTAGGAATTATTTGAGTAGAAGTATCTTTTCTACAGACATCATGGTAATCGAATCCATGTTAACTCCCATTCATTTCTCTGAGTCTTTTCTCTTTAATTCAATCTTACTTTTACTCAAAAAAAAAAAAACAAACAAACAAAAAATTGTGAGTGTATGTGCAGAGAGCACTATGCCAGGCACCCTCAGGAACCACTGGTGAGGGAAACTCAGCACCTGTGCTTCCCATGACCTTGTTGCAGTCATGATTAAAACATCTCTAACTCAAATTTTTATTTTTTATTTTTTTTTTAATTTTTATTTATTTATGATAGTCATACAGAGAGAGAGAGAGAGAGAGGCAGAGACATAGGCAGAGGGAGAAGCAGGCTCCATGCACCGGGAGCCCGACGTGGGATTCGATCCCGGGTCTCCAGGATCACGCCCTGGGCCAAAGGCAGGCGCCAAACTGCTGCGCCACCCAGGGATCCCTCTAACTCAAATTTTTAAACTTCTTTTTGATCCTGTGAGAGATTTCTGAGACCTAAGGTGTGTACTTTGCAAGTTTATGTTGGCTTTAAGATGCCAATTACAAAATACACAAAGCTATTTTACAAAGACCATTTCAGAAGCACCCTGGAAAAATGGCCCTGGAAGGGCCATTAACTAGTGGAAACAGTAATACTGTACATGCTGCTGGGCTCTTGTTGAATGAGATGTCCCTTGGGGTTCGCTGAGGTATCACTTCAGGGGTACTACTTAGTCTGTGCCTGCCACCTCCGGGTTCCATGTCCACAGAAGGAGCATTGGAATGGAGACAGGATGGCAGTGTGAAAATGTTGTACAGTTCCAGAACATTCCAGATCTCACTCTCCATCTTGAGCTCTCTCTCTCTCTCTCCCTGTCTCTCTGTCAACACACACCTACACATACACTGTCTCAGCTGCTTTCAACACTTCGGGAACAAATTTAGGAATAAACAAACAAATAAAATGTATTTATGTCCCTTATTAGAACCTTTCCCGGGTTTATCAGATTTGAAGTAGTTTCTTGTTTCTTCTCTGCATTGGTGTCTTCTGTTCCATTTACTTTGTGATTTTCCTTGGCTCAGAAACTATTTTGATTAGCTCCTTAAAAACTAGTAACATCTTATGTTTTCCAATATCACGTCCACTTTGTGACTGGCTTCTCTGACGGTCTTTCTGGTAAAGGCGACTCCGATGGAATAGTTTCCAGCTCTCACACCAGCCTCAGCCATCCACAGCACCGCACATCAGCAACCAGACGGCCGGCCAGCTGAACCTGCTCCAGCGTTTCTCACTGCTTCGCCTCACAGCCATCATGGAGAAGTACTCCATGTCCAATAAACACGGCTGGACGTGGTGCGTAGCATGTTCACTTAGGAGGGGATCGTTTGTTCTAGAGCTAAGTGTGCAGTTGCGAAAGCTTCAGTGTTTAAGTTCTGATTCCTGAAGAAGCCACTCGTTGACTTCACTGCCGATCTTCTGAAAATAAGGCAGGAGTTCTATCTTCACGTCTGCCTTCTGTGCTGCTGCAGCTTGGATGTGATGTAGCCGACAGAAAGCATTGCTTTATCTGTAGCTGTTAGTTTCCAGGGAAAGCAGTGAGGTTCCAAGAAGGAAAAAAGACAAGTAAAGGGTGATTAATTGTGAACAGAGGAATTAAAAATAAACTCGCCATAAAATAATCCTGGCAGTTTGCAAAGAAACAGCTGTCACTTGTACCTTCTGGCTCAATGCAGAGCTCAACGCTTAGAGCATTGATTTCATTCAAAGAACACTTAATTCTTCAAATACATTCCTACTTTGACTTCATTGGCAAATAAAAACAAGAATATGCAGTAAACTTTTATAGTAAGGAACTAACAAAAGCATGTGTTGGAACCTAAATATGGACCTGTTTTAGATGAGTTGGTGGATTTGAAAAAATATAAAATATGTCTTTAATTGTCTTATGTTATATACTGTGTATAGAAAGAAATCGACAGTGCCTTTATAAAAATATTTTGGGAAGTTATAAATTGCATAGTCAAATGAATATATGCTTGTATATTAAAAGTTCCTTTAAAAAGTGTAACCGGTTCTAAAAAAGTAAGGACATAGTCAAGAAGTGTTTCATCTTCTCTCCCATCCTTCCTCCCCCACCCCCAGCTAAATTTCTTCTTAGAATTTAAAATTTTGTTCTGTTTTGTCTTATTTGGGACAAGTATTTATCACTTGAGAGGTGTGCCAGTCACAATTAGATTAGAAAGTTGTCCTCTTCACTTGAAAATAGAGCCATAAATCGATTCCTCTAACGGGAGTCATAGTTAGAGATCTAACATAGGCAAGGGGCACACATAGTACTTCCATGTCATGTGATTAATTAAAAACGAGTTGTTCAATTCCCCCTGTGCCTGTTGGTTGTTCCAACAAAAGCTTGGCTTCCCTCTTGCTTGCTTTCACAGCCTCTCTCTACAGACTGCCCCAGGAGGCTTGCATGACTTGGTTTCTGTGAATTCTAGGTCAGTTCCAAAGTTCATGAAGAGGATGAAAGTTCCTGATTACAAAGACAAGACTGTCTTTGGTGTTCCTCTCATAGTTCACGTCCAGAGAACAGGACAACCCCTGCCTCAGAGTATTCAGCAAGCGCTCAGATATCTGCGTAGCAACTGCCTCGATCAGGTATGGTTGTAAATCCCAAAATAAGCCAGATGAAGTCGGATCTCTCCAGTGTCACATAAGACATGCCTCGCCAAAAGTAAAAGGCATTGTGATTATATGTCAGTATTTCATTTACCCAGGCTACATCCTGGTCAGGCTGTTTGAGGGTATTTTCTCACTGGGAATTGAATGATGTCCTGAGTGAAAATTCATGGTTTTTGGGTTTTTTTGTTTTTTGGTTTGGTTGGTTTTTGTTTTGTTTGTCTTTCTTCTTTTTTTTTTTTTAATTTTTTTTTTAAATTTATTTATGATAGTCACAGAGAGAGAGAGAGAGAGAGAGGCAGAGACATAGGCAGAGGGAGAAGCAGGCTCCATGCACCGGGAGCCCGACATGGGATTCGATCCCGGGTCTCCAGGATCGTGCCCTGGGCCAAAGGCAGGCGCCAAACTGCTGCGCCACCCAGGGATCCCTTGTTTGTCTTTCTGAGTGAAAATTCATGTTAATAGTTTGTGTGTTAATAGTGTGTATCTGTGCTATCAAATTTGCCTTCCCTAGAAACTGGGAGCTACTACGCTTTACCCTGCATTTCCTTTTTAATTGTTGCCCCACTGCCATCATTGATTTCATAGCATTCTTTCATCCCTGTTTTATTATTTATGAGAAAAGAATTAAGTTTTTATATTTTCTTTTATTAATTCTTTTTAAAAAAATCTTTTCTTTATTTACTTGAGAGAGAAAGCAAGTCCACAAGCTGGAGGGGCAGAGCACAAGGAAAGGAAAGGAGTCTCCAGCTGACTCAGCGTTGAGCTAGGAGCCCAATATGGGGCTTGATCTCAGGACTCTGAGATCAGGATCTGAGCCAAAACAAAGAATTCTGCGCTTAACCGACTGTACCACCCAGGCGCCTATTAATTCTGGTTTTTTTGTTTTGTTTTGTTTTGTTTTGTTTTGTTTTGTTTTGTTTTGTTTTGTTTTGGAAGCAGCACCATGACCAGGAAAATTTAAATCAAAGATAAATTTATTTATGTCATTTTAAAATATACAAGTAAACTATGAAAACAATCTCAGCTAAATCAAATATCCCCTCATCTTATAGAGTTGATTAAAAAGCTCAAGCCACACAAAATATTCAGAGATCATTTTCTGTCTCCATGACTATTTGGGGGACCACCATAATTGGTGGCCTGTGATTGGATCCAGAGCACCACCCATTCTGTAATGTACTAGGTCCAGCCTTCACTCCTCCAAATTAACACCTGTTCATTTCTTAGACATTTTTCCTCCCAAGAAGGCCATATTCCCACTTGATAAATTGCAACCCTCTCTTGCCTTATTAGAGAAGTATACATTTTCCCCATTTCTTTAGAAGCCATAGTGAAGGGCAGGAATGGTTGCTCTTACTGTTGTGGTGGTGAGGACTGTTTCCTTTTGAGAAATGGCCTTAGTAGCTTACCTGTTATTTCTCAGAAAGAAGGGCAACAGATCACTTTTCTAAAACTATAGTGCTTAGCAGATTAAGCCAAAATTAATTGGCTTGTGAATAATATCGAAGTAGAGCAAACCAATGAATCTAGTTACTTAAGCATTGTCTTTTTTTTTTTATTTTAGAACTTTTACCAAAATTGCACATTAATCAAAAGGTAGATGATCTATGAATATCCTACTGAGAAAACTTGCTGGAGAGGTGGACTTAGGTGAAAATATGGAAATGCCACTCTGATCTCTTCTGCAACCCTAAAAGCAATGCAACCATGCCCTTTCACATGGGACTTTGTGTCTTCAATTGTACTTTCGTTGTTTTGTTAACACAGACCCACGATTGTGTTTTGTGGAGGGTAGCCTTTTATTCAAACACATATTTATCCACGCTTCTCAATTTTCCTAAGGGTATATAAGACTCATTCCTCCTCTTGGCTAATTCTCTTAGAGCCTTTGGCTCTGCCTTTTACTAAGAACAAAAAATACTTTGTTCTAAACATTATAATGTATGGCCAGTGAATGCTTATCAGCAGAAGCTCTGTTCAGAAAACAGTGTTTGTTTAGACACACCTAAAGGAAATGCAGTCCATCTCTGCCATTAGCTTAATAGTGATAACATTTCTTGAGTTCCGGGCATGTTTTAGGCATTGTTCTGAATGTTTTACATTCATTGTTTCATTTAATGCTATATCCACCTTGGGTCGTGTATCCCCCAGCTGACGATGGTGTAGCCAACACTTGCTTGAAAAGCTAACTCCATAGTCCAAGTCTTTAAAAACTACACTCTGCTGCCACCTGTTAGAATTGCTTGTCCCAGTGGACTTGGAGTGATACCATCTCTAATGCTGAGAGACACTTGGAGAAATGGCCCTGAACGACTCACTGATGAATGCAGTGTCAGGATTTTGTTGATAACGTTGATTATTGCATGAGATGGTGTCCTTCCTGTGATCTTAGAAGAGTTTTTCTCTGGCCCCAACACCTGAAGGCATTGTGTTTCTTTAGGACAACTAGTGTGTGTTTTATATTAAGAACAACTGGATATGTTTTCCTCTCTATATTAGCTGCTAAAAAGATTGGAGCCAAATGTGTGTTCTGCCTGCAGTAAATATATGTAAATTTTTGGCATGAATTTTGTACATCATTCCTACTTAGGGCTACTCTTTTTATCTTTATTTTCCTTTTGTTCAGATTTTCTTATCCATTATCTTTAATTGTATCTTACCCATTTTATAGATCATAATAAGTCACCTTGAATTCTTTTTTGAACAAAGTTGGATGGAAATAAATGAATTCTAATACAACTGTTCTACTCACTACATAGTCTTTAGTGTAGGCTGGAAACCACTTGGGACCCCTGCAGATTCTGAATAATGGTTCCCACCAGTGAGACCACTGCTGTTGGGTCTAGTCTCCTTTCTGAAGCAAAAGTGATTCAAATTAAGGGAAGGACAATAGGCACCAAAGTCTCCTCAGTCTTGGCTCACTGGCTTTTTCTCAGTCTCCATATCAAGCCTCCAACTGTTTTTTAAAACTGGAAGAATGCGTTACTAAAAAACAAAAAACAAAAAAAACAAAAAAACAAAAAAAAAAAACGTGCTGGAAAAGCTTTGTAGGAAAAAGACTTATTTTGAGGACATAAATACAGATTCTAAATGTAACCAAAATGATTAATGCAACCCTCTCTTGTATCAGTATGAATCTGTAAGATGTCCAAGGGACTTTCACCAGACCCGATTACTACCTTATGAAGCCCTCCACATCTGTAGGGCTTCCCATCTGGTAAGTCACAGAGTGTGGAAAGCACACAGGGATCCGCCTCTGGTCCCTGCGAAGAAGGAAGGTGGTAATAAGAAGGGAACAAAGGAAAAGGGGACACACACAATGGAGAATTAAAAACCAGTATCAAAAGGAAGATTATTCTAGAGATTTAAGAGTGAGGAAGGGCAAATAAAAATGAATGAATCAGTAAAGAAAGAGGGAACAAGAATAAGAGGGAAGAAACACATATCACGCTAGACTGTTCTTTCTTTGCCAGTAGTACCTCCCTGGAACTAAAAAGCTTCAGGTCTGTACAGGATCTTGAGATCTCAGGCCCTGGGTGGTGGAAACCCAGAACATCTCAGAACATCTTTTCCCTAAACCACACTGATGGGCCTCTGTGCTGCCTCTCTTTACATGGTCCTCTTGAGCCACCATTCAAGACCCTCCCATGGTTTTGCCCTGGGTCTCAGGGAAGGGGGCTTCTTCCTGCAATGAGTTGGACCCCTTTCCCCCATGCTAAGTGTCTACCTCAAACATAAGCATTCATCACTAACAGTTGAATGCAGCCCCACAGGGCCCTGAAACATTGCCAACATTTTGCCTCCCACACTCCCAAGTGCAGAACAGTTTATATATGATCAAACAAAGGGTATCCATTCTCCCCCTCACAGCTGGCCTTAGATGAAATAAGGAAGTTTAGCCTTCAATTATGAACCATTTGTATTCAGACATAGCAGTGTGTGAGAGGAGCCTTGCTTTGTTGGCAGAGATTTTATTTCTGCCCTAAATCAGTGGTGCATGGAAGCACAGGCTATGCCTGTCCTGAGGAATATGAAGTCACTGCAAGGAGAGGCCCACCCTGCAGGGTTCAGAATCAGAACCCGCCACATGCCGTACTTAGGAACCTTTCTCTTTCTGAATAAAACCAACCTTTCTTCGTTAGCTGAGCATATTTCTGAAGAATAGGAAATGGAAGTCTCAATAAACATCATTAAGTACTGAAAGGAGTAGCATAAAAGGGATGCCAAGTAGGAGAGTTTATATTATTTAGATGAAATTTGAATTCTAATGCAACACTCATGCCCGACCACTCCTTCTAATGGAACAGTAAGTTTTAGAAGCCCAATTACGCTGGGAAGACACTTCCTACTCAGTACAAGTGTCTTCTACCCGATGAGTGTTCCTCACAGCCCTGTCGCCTACCTCAGATGAGATAAGTGATGTTCTGGGGCCTTTTCAGATTATACTTTGAGTCCTTGCTTTTTCACACCTGGACTTTTGGGTGGAAGACAAAAGAGAAGAAAGTAAAACAAGACCAAGGGAATACTTACCACTCACCCTTTTTCCTGGAAAATGAGTAAGCAGGTGCATGATCCTTATAAAATGAATTCTGCATTGCTGACCACCGAGCTTCCCTTTTTAGAGCTGGCATTTGAGCCATGCTTTAAAGGTACATGAGACTAGGATCTGCTATGGAGTTTGCAGGCCTCGTGCAAAATGAAAATGTGAGATTCTTTGTTCATAAATTATTAAGAATTTCAGAACGGTGACAGCAGAGAATTAAACCAAGTGTGGGGCCCTATGTGACTACCAGCAGTGACAGTCACAGAGGCAAATGAAAGACATTTTACTCTCCTTGGGTCTTCCTCATAATGAAGTTGAAGTATCTGGAATAGCCTCCCCTTCATAGTGGTGACGAGGCTGCTGCCCTCAAAAGCAACAGCTTTAAAATGGTTTCTTTAGCTCTCTATTTTTCACTTGGAAAAAAATTTTCACCAGAAGTGCAGATTTCATCACTGCTTTGAAAACTCTTCTAAGAAGAAAGGATTATTGACAATCACTCACGTCACCACCTTGGTTGTTGGGTGAAGGTAGGTAGACTTCTTCCTATTCTCCGGATCTCTATATGGAAGAATCTTCTAGTTACTGTGTCCGGGAAGTTTTCCACTGCAAGGAACAGAAGCTTGTCTTGAGATGGAGTAAACCATGGGAAATTCATGAGCTCACGTGACAAGAAGTCAGACATAGGGTGGTCCAGGGTTCGTTTTACCATCAGCTCCAGGCGCTTTCAAGACTGAGGTTTCATTCTGTCGTTTCCCTCCTGCCATCCTTAGTTACTACATCTGGGATCTGGTCTGAGTTCAGACCACATTTTCTTTATTAGGTTCAGGAAAGAAATTTCCTTCTGTGCTTCCAACAAAAATCCACAGATCCCACAGATATTTCCCACATCCCTGGAAGATAAGGGTGGGACGGGAAGGTTATTGTCAGAATTTGAGGCAGAACAAATAAATACCTGACAGCCCTCTGGACATCCTGTGAGATCTAAGTCAGAACAAGCAGCTCAGAGCCTGCAGCTGGAGAGCTCCAGACATGTCTAAAATAATTAAAATAACAATATTTGCTGAAACTAGAAAGACACTTGGAAACAGAACAATACAAAGAAAACACCGCCGGGATATGTTTGTACACGTACACCAGTGTACACCCAACATGAAGCCAGCAAGACACAGTGGACGCTCTGCAATTTACACACAAACACTTGTCTGCTTTATTCTGTTGATAGATTCCAATCAATATTTCTCTGCTGCTCAGAAAAGAACAGGAATTCTCAAAGGGAATAACAACACCAACTCGCGTGAGGATAAATGTTTGTGAGTCACACTTAAGAATTCACCTTCTAGGCATTTAGATTCTGAGAACTCCCATGTAGCACAGCCCTGTGGCACTGTCTCGGGCCTCCTTCCAGAACTAGAGGAGTGAAGAATGTAAACAAATTGAAGACGGAGCTCACTTTAGCAATCATTCATTCGACGTCTTGAATTTTTCTTTTGACAGTACATGCTTTCTTCTCATGCACTTTGGTGAAGTTTGGAGTAGTTGCCAGAGGATGATACATGTTCTTTAGATTCTTGAAGAGTCATCTAAGAAGGCAAAGCTTTTCATTTTCTAGACCTTCTAAACTTTAAGAATAAAAAAGAAAGCAATTAACTTTTTTCTTTAAATTAAAGTAATTCACATAGAATGTATTAATGGTTTCAGAGGTAGACTTCAGCGATTCATCAGTCATATAGAACACCCAGTGCCCATCACATCACGTTCCCTCCTTAATGCCCATCACTCAATTACCCTAGACCCCCACCCCTGCCCTACAGCAACCCTCGTTTATTTCCTATGATTAAGAATCTCTTAAGGTTTGTCTCCCTCTCTGATTTTGTCTTGTTTTATTTTTTTCCTCTCTTCCCCTAAGTGACAATAAACCTGAATATCCTGATCTGTGGAATTAGAGTTATAAGGCTTGGAATGCAAAAAAGTATTACTAAGAATTCTATTTTTATTGCCACAAAAAGTAGCAGTGTATAATTTCCCCCAGAATCCATTCAGCTGACATATACAAAACCCTGAGTATTCTCTAATTGCTTGGAATTCTTCTCCTGCTGTCACTGTACTTTAAAGGAATTAGAACTGCTCTCCATTTATAGCAATAACCAAGAGAGCTCCTCTCAGACACCTGAGCTTGGGTCAAGGCTGGCCCGGCACGTGGAGCAGCCCTGACGCGGCCTGGCGCCTTTCCCCAGGCATAGAGAGGAGGAGCCATGGCTCACCGGTGTGCTGCTGCTTACCTGCCTAACCACTGGGAATATTCCTACCTTGCTTCTTGGAAGTGGGCCAACCTGCGAGCCCTTGAGGAAGGAGAAAAAGCAGAGATTGAGGGTTGAATGAAGGACTAAATTTGAGCAACTCAGTGCCCTGCGGGCATTTAAAAATAGCAGATATGCAAATTTGCTGTGAACCAGAGCTCTGAGAGAAACTCAGCCCTTTCTTGGGTCGAGGCAAATCCAGAGTGCAGAGCCTCTCTAAAGGGGCCTAGAATGTAAGCTGCCAACCCCCTGCTGGAATCTCCATTCTCCTAGGGCTCTGCACCACCTCACTCCTGGGTCCCTTACTGCTGCTCCATTTTGTCAAGCAGAAGAGTAGTCTCAGCCCTAGGGATGAAAAAGGTATAAGACAATGTCTTGAAGTCTGAAAAAATGCCACCCAGGAATCCTTGCTGGAGACAGAGCTTATGCACATAATGACCATCCAGGTAGAATAATGAGTGCTAAGCACACATGAGAAACATACACAATCCATATAAGGATTCCAAAGAAGGACAAGAAATAAGACTTTTAAATCAAAATACATGCTCATGGTATTATTTTGATTCTCAAGCATATTTCTTGTAAACCTCTCCCCCAGAGGTGCACTGAATATAGTTGCTTATCTGGGATCCAGTGAACCATCCATTCACCAAACTTTCTCAAAACCCCTACTAAAGTGTAAACATTAGAGAGCAGGGAATTTGGTCTGGTCTGTTCACTCTTGACACCTAGCAACTCTAAATATGCCTAAGATAGAGTGGTACTTAATCACTGCTTGTTGGATAAATGAATGGCATGATAGCATCTAGTGTGTTAGAAGGCTACAGGTTACAAAGACAGTCATACACATTTTCTCATTTAGTCTCCACAGTAGCCCTGCAAAGTGGGCTATTATTCTTATCTTCATTTTACAGGAGATGGAGTTAGTGTTCTACTACTACTGCCCAGAGTAACTAAACTAGTAATGTACAATTTACTAGTTTGGATGCAGATGCTGCTCATCCAGTCCTGGTTCCATGCCTTGTCATCACTCTCAAGGTGCTTGCCTTAGGAAGAGAATGGCTGGGGTGAAGGTGGCCTCACTAACACGTCCTTGTGACTTGTTTCAGGTGGGTCTTTTTCGAAAATCGGGCGTGAAATCTCGAATCCATGCATTACGTCAGATGAATGAGAACTTCCCCGAGAATGTCAGCTATGAGGACCAGTCTGCGTATGATGTGGCAGATATGGTAAAGCAGTTCTTCCGGGACCTCCCAGAGCCTCTTTTCACCAACAAGCTCAGCGAGACCTTCCTCCACATCTATCAGTGTAAGTGGAAGTACTGCAGATCAGTGTTCCCGTGTGCACCCATCCACTTAAAGCATTCTTTAAAAAAAAAAAAAAAAATATTTTATTTATTTATTCATGAGAGACACAGAGACTGAGAGAGAGGCAGAGACACAGGCAGAGGGAGAAGCAGGCTCCATGCAGGGAGCCGGACATGGGACTCGATTCCGGGTCTCCAGGATCACGCCCTGGGCTGAAGGCAGCGCTAAACCGCTGAGCCACCCGGGCTGCCCAACTTAAACCATTCTATAGGCTGTCTGCCAGTTATGCAAGTAGTGCATGAATCCATAAAGAAATGTATAAAAGGTATCATTCTCTGCTTCTTTCCAGAAGTAAACTTTGTTCACAGTTTGATATGAAAATCTCCAGGCCATTTTTTATGCAGAAAAATACCTTTTTGACATCAAAATATTCCTCCTCAGTAGGGTTTTGTGTAAGATCTGAAACTAACACTCAATGTACTTTTAATAACTTTAAAGTGAAAACGGGACACAATAGAATTTATTTCATATATAAATGTTTTTTAAAACTTTAATTTTTTAAAAAAATAAGCATTTCCTTGAGATACATGAAATTCAAAGCCAAATATGTTAAAATGACCAGAAATAAAAAACAAATGTGTTTTAGTACAATGTATTTTAAGTGATGAAAAGCAAGCAAACTAAATCAAGCTTATGCTTAATTCAACAATTTGTATTTTCACTTGGAATTTTTTAAGTGATGTTAAATTAATAATTCTCAGCAAAACCCCTGTAATTAAAATAATCATTGAATAAAACAATGTCTGATTAAAAAGCATGTCCTTCTAAAGGTAGCTACAAAGGGGTATTAGAAATCAACATGTGACTCTTTCTTGATGCAATAATGTAATGATTATAAATTATTTTAGTGGTCCAAGTTCTGATTCTTTAGAAGAAATGTATTTGGCATGTGGACTTTGAGTTTTCAGGAACATATACATGAAATGAGGCTCAACATGGAATTGATCCAACTTGAAGAAGATCCCTGCTATAGAGAATTCTGTGCTAACTGTGCTTAAGGAGCCTACAATATTGCAAGTCCAAAAAGGATTATGATAAATACCACTTGTAAAAACAGGATAAAGTGATGACCCACTAAATAAATATTATTGTGTCAAAGTGAATAGGTTAAGTTAAATTAATGATACGTGGTGCATGATCCCAAACACAGTTCATGATTTTGTTGCCATAAGAGGTTGATCTGCATTTTTCCAGTTAAGCCTCCCTCATGGTTTGGAACTATCATATATGATTCTTTACATTTACTCAGTTCTCGGGTTAGGGTTGACATTAGTCTAAGATTAAAGCCAGATTATTTCCAAGAGATAAATCCCTTTGGTCGTTTCTGAAACTCACCAGCAAGAAACCAGATCAAAGAAGGGTTTATTTTAGCTGAGCAAACATTAACTGAGTTCCGCTTACGCACAGGGCACTGTGTTGAATGCTGCAGATGGTATGGATGGGTAAGACTTACTCTCTGCTCTTAAATACCTTACAGCTGAGGGAGATGAGACATGTACAGACATAACTGCCATATAGCAAGACTGGAGAAATTCTATAATAAGGTTACAAAGAAAACCCAAGGAAGTTGAGATGAGTACCAGGACTTGGTGTGGACAACAGATGGTGGAGAAATTGGAAGGAACACTTGTTGAGTGACACAAATAGCATGAGCATATGCCAGGAGTGGACAGGGTGTTCGTCTGGCTTGTGTGAATGGTAACTGTATGACACAATACCAGTGACTCTGAAAAATGAGACCGGGGCCATCCCAAGGAAGGGCATTGAATTTCAGGGCAAAGAGTTCATACGCGATTCATTAAGCACTGAGGAACCCTTGGGGTTGAGGTGGTTGCCAGTTACAATGCTCTCAGCTGTAAAGACAGAACCAGAAATCCAACAAGTAAACAATAAGGAAATTTTATAATCTAACATGGCAAGAAATCTGGAATTAAGTAATTCCAGAGTCAGTTAATTTCATAGCTCCGTGATGCCAGGGCTGATGTCAGCCTCTCTTGGTTATGCTCTCAAGGTTGCAATACAATTACCATAACTTACAATTATCATGTCTTCCCAAAGTCACACTCAAAGGCAAGAAGAGAACAGAAGGGCTTCTCCTGGGACATATGTCTCTTTTTATCAGGGAGATAAATTTACAGAAGCTCCTAGCATTTATCTTGGTCACGTAGGTGAGAAATGGTTTATACGTTCTCCCTTAATTCAATCGCTGGAAAGAGAGCTGGGATTACCATTTGGGGTTTAGGCCAACATGGTTATGCCCTGGGTCTGAGGGAAGGGCTCATCTTCCCTGAGATTATTACAGCCTGCATTCGAACAGCAAGTGTGTTTCCTTATGGAGGAGGAAGGAGAGAGTAGGTGTTGAGTAGGCGGCCAGGTCTGTGTCTGTCACAAGGGTCCATGTCCATCAGAACTGCTCTAGTCACCCATGAATCTGGAAGTGGTGAACAAGAGATACTGGACTCTACAAGAACAGAGGGTTAGTGATAAGCTGACACATTAACTGAGGTGCTGGATTACCTGCAGTGACTTCCAGCAATGAGACTGGAAGTTCAGTGTTCCATGGGTAGACTCTAGAGTCAAAGGGAGGAACCATTCTTCCTCCACTTCTCCAGAGCAGTTCTAGTTTTAGCTGTATTACTTCTTGGATATTTATCAAATGATTCATTAGAGTTTAGATGGATAATGAAAATAGCTGAAACCCACTGGTCTACAGTAGGGAGAATGGAGGGATCAGAGACTACTCTGTAGTCTTCAGGTTTGGGGACGGGGAGAATATTGAAAAGAGGGGAAGGAGAGCCAGGTTTGAGGGCAGGGAGAGCAGAGGTGTTCAGGACCAACTGGATGTTGAGTTTGAGGTGCTGATAGCCATCCACATGGTTGCCATTATCAACACTAAGATATGCAGATCTAGAATAGTCCCCTGAGAGCTGAGAAAGAGGCAGGAACTACAAGTGTCAGTGTAACAAAGGTCCAAGACGATAGGATCCAAAATGAATGCTGAATTTAAGGACTAGTAGTTCACCTTCACAATCATTTTTTAGTAGAAAAATCATAGAAGATACTTTCTGACGGATAAAGGAACAAGGGAATAGAAAGTTGAGGTGACATGAAGCCATGACAGATGACTCGTAAAAATTGTGTCGTGGAAGAGAAGGCCTGCCATGTTAAGTTAAACAATATATATATACACTAGACACCTTAGCTAAAGCAGCATATTTAGAAGCACAATGGCTTGGCTGAATTTATAACACTTCAGTACAGGCTTGAAATCATTAGTGGTGTCTCCTTCTATTTCAACAGAAGCAAGAAAAAAGAAAAAAGTTCTGCTAGAATTTGAACAAAATGAAAAAAAAAAAGAATTTGAACAAAATGGTTCTTTTCGACTAAACCCAGGTCTATCTTGTGCTGCACAGTGGACATGGTGGGGTTAAAGATGGGTTCTAGAACACTGAATGTAGTCAGACTTTTCCAGAAATGTGGATGTGCTGGCTGCCTGTGCCAGGAGCGTGCCCACCCCGGGCTGTCCGATGGAGAGAGTAGGTCCCAGGCAGAAGACCACCCCACAGCCTCTCTGGAGCAGCAGGCTCCAAATTTATCATGTACCCCTACAAGTAGTGAATACCTGAGCATGTTTACTTACTTATTTTTTCATAATAGAACTATACTGTGATATACGGTGCACATTCTAAAGCATACCCAATCAGTATTTTTAAAGCATGAGAGAAAACATAAACACCATTGGAAATCCTGATATTTTCTTCTCACAAGTCAAGGATTATCACAAACACATTCCCCCATCCCTTCAAAGGACAGACACCCTACTGCAAAGACCTGCCCTAAGACATGGTATTTTAAGAAAGAGGATGTACCCAAAGTGAGCTGCTGATGATAACTTTCAGAGTGAGAAGAATAAGGGCAGTGAGTCAGATCTCAAAGATCAGTAACAAACACATCCAGGGGGCAGCAAAATGCAGTGCCTAGCACCCACTTGCTGTGATTTTCTCCATCGGTTCACATCTGGGACCAGTGCCCTTCTAACCCACTATCACCACCACTCCACAAGGGCCGCCCTAAAGGGGAATGGCCTGGCACAGCCAGCCTTTCTCCATAACCTTAGTGAGCCTAGTTCCTCTTCCCCAGGTACAACCTCAATTTCCATAGTCTCCAAGATTATGAAGTACGTGACATTGGGTCACCACAGGGAGCCAATAGCACATGTCCTCTGCACTGAGCCCGGGTGACTTGTAGGAAAAAGAAAGATGTGTGCAGCTGACCCTCAAGGAGCTGACCCACTAGGAGTCACTCCAGAGAGCCAGCCAGCTGGATCCCACCACTCACAGTTAACTGTGCCAAGCTGGCATCAAGGCCTGGCTGTTCCACCAGGGGTGGGGAAAGGCAAGGCTGATGTCTCGTAACACAGTGGTGTCCGAACCGGCTCTGTAGAGCCCTCGGCATCCTGAAAGGTGCTTCCCAAGCTGTCGGGGCTGGGGGCGGTGGGGGGGTGGGGGGAAGGTGGGCATTAGGGAAGCCAGACCAACAGTGCCCCAGCCTATTGCCAACTTCAGCCAGAGCAGAAAACAAGATTGAAAATAACCGAGCAGGTAGATTGCTCAGAAACCATGAAAGGCCCGGCAGGGGGCGACCCTTGCCAAATAGCGTCTCGCTGTGAAGATGGCAGGTTTGGAGTTGGACTGCTGGGGTTCCAGTTCCATCTCTGCCTCTCTCTTACCAGCTGTGAGGCCTGAGCAATGACGTACTTTGTGGCTGTGGCCATGGTGGTTGATGATGGTCCTGTCTCTGAACGCATCTTCATCCCCGAGAAGGGGAAGCTCCCTCACTATCTCCCCGCTGGCTCTTTCTATGGCTGTTCCCCTATGACCTGGCCCCCACTTGTCCACAGATGTCCCCAAGGAGCAGCGGCTGCAGGCAGTGCAGGCTGCCATCCTGCTGCTGGCCGATGAAAGCAGGGAGGTCTTGCAGACACTGCTGTGTTTTTTGAACGACGTGGTCAACTTGGTGGAAGAGAACCAGATGACGCCCATGAATCTTGCTGTGTGTCCTGGCCCCATTCCCTCTTCCATCTTAATTTACTGAAGAAAGAAAGCTCCCCCAGGTGGGTTTTTCTCATCAAAAGCCATGATCCTAAACCAGGTATTTCCCCTAGTTGATTTTACACACACACACACACACACACACACACACACACCTTCTTGTGTTGTATTTCAGCTTGGGGATTTGCCACCATTTAGTTTATAATCAGAAAATGTTCCAAGGAGACTTAATTCCCATGCTCAGTTATGAATCCCAGTAGTATGGAAGGATGCCCATTGCAATCCAGAAAGCTTGAGGAGTAGTGTTGTGGTCTGTGTGTAGTGCGTGAGTAGGGAAGCAGGAAAGAGTAGAAGTCATATTTACAATCTTTAATGAAAAAAGCAGGACCTAAGGCTCCAGAACAGCTGCCTACAGTGATGTGGTTTCAAACTTGGGGAAAAAATAATTTCTCCCCCAGCAGCTTTTCCTGCCCTTGTAGTTTTCCATGGTTTTTCATTAGAAACTGTCAGACTCTTAAACTGACTCAGAATATTTAGGCCATGTGCTCATTGTTTTTATTTGGCAATGAGAAAGCCTGGGATCTGGATTAGCATCCGGGCATGACCCAAAAACAAAAGGGATGAGCTCAGTGTTGCGAAAAGCCCTTGGGTTTGGGATCTGCTTACTGACTCTGCCCTTCAATTACAGAGTCATACAGAAGAAATATGCCACCGGGAAGCCAGATCAAAAGGACCTCAGTGAGAACCTGGCCGCCGCTCAGGGGCTTGCCCACATGATCACGGAATGCAACAGACTGTTTGAGGTGAGCAAAAGGTTCCAGCAGCCTTCCTCACAGCTCTTGGAGCTACATAAGATGCTTGGAATGGTTGCTACGTTTGTGGCTCATATGTGTTCATTCCTGATTTTTTAAGGACAATAGTACACTCCGTAGCTCCGGTCTTTGCCTCTAAGAAATGTGAGGAGCTAGCTGTACAATAGAGGCTCTGCCGGTTAGACACCTGGGGTTGCTGTGATGATGGTTTTCAAGGAAACGGTTACATTACCTTCCATTGCCAGATTCAAGGCCAGCCTGCCAATTACGTTGCATTTGTTAACTTGGACTTGATGAGGTTCAACATCTGTGTGTGTGTGATATTGAGCAATCCCTGTCAACTAAGAATCAATGACAGCTCTGCGTATAGCTGCAGATATGTTCAAGAAGTAACTGAACTAGACTTCTGGCATACTTTTTGTGGTATAACTGGCATTTGTAAATGGGGAAAGTGTGCTAAAAAGGTAAAGGTATTTCTAAGTCATATTTGAGGTTTCCTTTAGGTCTGTGTGCTTAAAGTTTCCTCAGCCCACATTTTGCCAAACTGAATAAAAATACGTTTAAAGTAAAATAAAAGGGAAATGGAAAGACTAAAAGGGAAGTCATTGAAATGTTTTGAATAATAACTGTAGTCTCAGAAACGTATTTGTTTTTCCCGACTTTAGGAAATGCTCCCACCCCAGCCTTGCCGCCAATCTTGGGCAAACATCCCTGGCCCCATGGCACCAGGCCCACTGCCCATACTGTGGTTTTTGACAAAATTACTTTGCTTTCTTTAACTATCAGCCTCAGCTTTTCCTTAGCTCAGTATGTTGCTCTTTCGTGCATCTGTTGGTCCAGGTCCCTCAAGAGTTGGTAGCCCAGTCCCATAATTCTTATGTCGAGGCTGCGATCCATGCTCCAACTCTGGAAGACCTGGGGACCCAGCTGGAAGAGAGTGGGGCAACTTTCCATACGTACCTGGAGCATCTCGTCCAGGGCCTCCAGAAAGAAGCCAAGGAGAAGTTCAAAGGCTGGGTCACATGTTCCAGCACAGACAACACAGATCTTGCTTTCAAAAAGGTAATCTCAGGGTAGCTCAGTCGGTCAAGCGTCTGCCTTCATCTCAGGTCATGATTCCTGCGTCAAACTCCCTGGTGAGCGTATGCTCTTAAATAAATAAAATCTCAAAAAGGTAATCTCAGGGGTTGGAAAAAATTACCCCCAAAGAGCCATGTGTAACAAGTAGGGATTTGTTTTGCTTTATAAATGGCCATTCCAGGGGTGCCCTGGTGGCTCACTCAATTAAGTGTCTAACTCTTGATTTCGGCTCAGGTCATGATCTATCTCAGGGTCGTGTGATCACACTTCCCGATGGGCTCCATGCTAGGTGTGGAGCCTGCTTTAGGATTCTCTCTCTCGGTCTGCCACTCCCCCACCACCTCTAAAAAAATATAAATAAGTAAAATAAATAAATAAAAATGGCCGCTCTGTCCATGGGGTTTGGCACACACCTGAATAGGCCAAGGATCCACTCTGGAGATTGCCAAGCACTCCCTATTGCAGATCATCGGAGTGTGGACTGTGAAGCTAGGCTGCTGGATGCCAGTCATATCCCTATCTCTTAGCTGTGTGATGTTGGGCCAAGTCTCATGCCTCTCTGTGCCTGTTTTCTCATTTGCATAATGAACCTAATCCTACCACTGTCAGAGGAGGATTATTTAAAAATAAAATGGGTTAGAATCTTTCCTGGCACACAGTACATACTGTATGTGTTGGTGGTTATTATTTGTATTATCACTATTATTTATTTTTATTATTTATTATTTTATTATTTTTCTTCTACATCTTAACTTTAAAACCTGAAGTGTCCAGGAATCCCTGGGTGGCTCAGCGGTTGAGCATCTGCCTTTGGCCCAGGGCGTGATCCTGGAGGCCTGAGATCGAGTTCCGCATCAGGCTCTCTGCATGGAGCCTGCTTCTCTCTCTGCTTATGTCTCTGCCTCTCTCTCTCTGTGTCTCTCATGAATAAATAAAATCTTAAAAAAAAAAAAAAAAACCCGAGGTGTCCAGAATCACTTGTTCAAGTCACATAATCGAAGATGTTTTCCGAATGTCCAGTGAAGAATGGTAGGTTCTGGCTGGAACTCGTTGACCTCTTCAACCTTCGGTGGTGTCTTTTCCTAAGGTGGGAGATGGGCATCCTCTGAAGCTGTGGAAGGCCTCCGTGGAGGTGGAAGCGCCCCCTTCCGTGGTTTTGAATCGTGTTCTGAGAGAGCGCCACCTGTGGGATGAGGATTTTGTGCAGTGGAAGGTTGTGGAAACCCTGGACAAGCACACAGAAATCTATCAGTATGTGTTGAACAGCATGGCCCCCCATCCTTCCAGAGACTTCGTGGTCCTCAGGTAAGCCTGACTGTAGGGTTTAAGATATTTTTCTTTTTCCCAAAAGCAGATTAAGATCTGCATATTTAAGCATTTCTCAGGGTTCTACCACCAAAGCTCAGCCTCCACTGGGGATGCTAAGCGAGCGCTCATTTTCCTGGTGAAAACTGACTTTGCTGTATTTATGCCTGACTTCGTGCTTCCTGCACCCACTTTACAGCTCTGCTGGGCTCTCTGATGGCCCCTTTCATTATGGAACATATGGTTTATTAGGCCACAAATATTGTTCTTTCCTCAGAAGAGCTGCTGTTTGTCCAGTTGCCCTTTCTGCCAAATTATGCAAATCGAGTCTGACTTTTCTCCTGATTTGGCCTTTCTCCCTCGGGAAAGCAAGGCTTTGGTTTGTGTAGCTCTCAAGATAGAAGTGTGTGTAATTTCAGAATCCATCTGTATAACTTCAGATATTCACAACTCATTGCCGTGTATGGAAAGCTTGGCCCAACTCCGAAGGTCCAATTCTGTAGAGACAGTCGGATGTTCAGCGAGATTTCAGGGCCTGACAAGGCCTGCGAGTCTGGTGTCTACTGTTGAAGTATTGCTTCTGATCGATGTATGGGTTGAGCTCTGGCTCCCTGCCCTCTGGGTTTGGAAGGGGGTGCTCAACCAATGATAGGAAGGATGCCCAGTACAGCTGTGCACATGGGCTGGTGAGTCAGCATTGAATCAGAAAGAACATGGACTGAGGATACTAAGAAACAAAATAAAATATAACTTAAAACAATGTATTCTCTTTTTTTAATTGATAACTGATGGAAAACACTGTCTCTTCCCATAGATTGGCAGTGTAAAAGGAATCACTAGTGAAATTGCTGAATGTACATTTCAAATAGTTTCTTTATGAAACTCGTTTTGATGGCAAACTACAGGTCACTTTTCACATGGGCCTTTGGAGTTGGTCCTTGGGACTCTGAATTTTAAGGATCATTTTTCCCTAAATATGTGTGTTTATCTTAGCAACCTTGGGATCCTGGAGGAGAATGTGAGCAGGCTTAAGGGTGGCTTATTACCACAGTTATGGGAACATTTGTCATCTCATGGAATTCAAATTTCACATCTTCACTCTTATAAGCAGCAGATTAAATAGTTCTTCTGGGATGGCAGCCATGGGAATGGAGCCATGCCATAGAGAGGGCTGAGGGCCAGAGCCCATGCATGGAACCTCCCTCCTTCTGTCCACCCAGCAGTCCCGCCAGCCTATTTTTTAGTACAGGGCATTATTCCAGCTGCATGGGGAGGCTGTGGTCTGTGACTACAACAGACCGCAGTCCTGCTCTCTTGGGATTTACATTTTATCAGGAAGGGAGTGTCAATCAGTAATAAGTAAGGGGATAATGTTACTTATATTAAGGGGGGCATAAGTAAGATAGGACAGTGATTAAGGGGTTGAATTTTAAATACAGTGGTTAGGGCAGAGTCTCACAGCATTGATAGTTGATCTACAACTTAAAGAAGAAAGTGGGTGGATCATGAGGCTCATGGGGGAAGAACTCAACACTCAGGAAAATAAACCATGCACCAGACATAGTTCTGACAACAGGGATTCCTGTGGTTATTATGATACAAGAAGGTAGAAAGTGACAAGGTGAGGAGGTCACAGAGCTGAAATGCTTCTCTACGGAGGCTAGCAATCCATTTAGGACTGCCACTTTTACTTCTTGCTTGATCTCCTTCTTTAAATCCTCAGGAGCTTCTGGTGATAGTTAACTGAGGCTTTTCCCATTTTATCCCCACAAATCTGTACAGCTCCCAGTCTTTATCACTAATCATATCATCGCACATGAGGAGAATGGTCACACCCATGGAGAAGCTACGAGGCATTTGTATAGGGCTTGCTTCTTGTTCTTGTGGGGCACGTATAATAGTTTCTCTTTCTGGCGTGGTAGGACAAGATGGATGAAGTTATAGATGACGTGGCCAAGCAAGGGATAGGATTTGTGATGTAAATAGCTGAGATTATGATAATGAAACCTATGTCCTATGATAGAAATGGTTGTACACAGATGCTCTCATGGTTCCTGACTTCTATCTACCACATTTTCCTGAGTGATAGCCCCCTCTCTGCTTGAATAGCTCCTGTCACAGGGAACTTACTGCTCCTCAGATTGCCTGTTTCATTTTTGGAGAGCACGTTTGAGTCAGATTGTCTCTATACTGAAGTGACACATGGCATCCCATCTCTGCCTGCTGGGGCCAAATCAACTGTGTTTTTTCTCATTCCACTCAGGAGCCACTCAGGTATTTGAAAACAATTAGCAGTCCACATGTGCCTAGTTTGCTTCAGGCTGGGCACCGCCAGCTCATTGTTTTCCTTTAAGACTGAGTTGAGCATCACCTCCTCCAGGAAGCCTTCTCCTGTGTGCCTTCCCTTCCCTTCCACAGGATTGCAGAGCAATGTGTGCACAGCCACAGTACTGTGCTTACCTTGGTGTTTTAGAGGTCTCTTTGTATGCCTGTTTCTCTCCCTTGGTTGTGTACCTTCGTGTGGATACTCATGTACCCGGTAGGTGTTTGTTTGCTGAATGAATTGAATGTGCAAGGCCTAGTTCTAAACCTGTAAGGCCAACCCTTCAGTAATGGCCAGGAACCTCTGAGGCCTCGGTTTGGGGTTCCAGAAGCAGATTAGAAATGGCAAGACCAGTTCTGGCCCCTAGGTCAGAGGGCTGAGACCCTTGCTTTGAATTGCAGTGTAAAAATTTTACACACCCTTATGGAAGCCATTGGTTTCATCTAAGGTTTGGGATTTGAGCAGGAAAACACAGCTCAATGCCATGCCCAGGGTTTTCTTTCTCTCTTGGCCTTAATTTTGATGTGCCGGTTGTTGTGTGACAGGACCTGGAAGACCGATTTGCCCAAAGGAATGTGTACCCTGGTGTCCCTCTCTGTGGAGCACGAGGAAGCCCAGCTCATGGGCGGCGTGCGGGCCGTGGTGATGGATTCCCAGTACTTGATAGAACCGTGTGGCTCCGGCAAGTCGAGACTGACCCACATCTGCAGGATAGACCTGAAGTAAGTGTGCCCTCCCCAGGGTGGCAGGCACGCTGTCTGAGCCTCAGCTCCAGTGGCGGGATCGCCAGGGCCCTGTTTGCCATCCCGATTTCTTATTTCACTCTACTTTGTTTTTTCAGTGCCATTAGCGTGCCTTCATAGGTGATTACAGATCCTTTTCTCTGTTTTCCTTTTCCTCATCTTTCCTAAAACTCTGACCTGCTTCTGTGACCCTTGGCTTTTCTTTCTTCTCCATGTTGCTCCTGTTTCCCTATATGTGCCTCCTGCGCAGAGCAAACACACACGCATGGTGGCTGCTCAGTAAAGGCGAGTCCCGTTCTCTTGTGCTGCTGTTGTGCCAGCTCTCTCTTTGCTGTCCTCTCCTCTTAACCTGCTTTGAGAAGAAGCTAGCTTAAATCCAACCCCGTCAGAATGCCTAGCTGGCTCAGTGGTTGAGTGTCTGCCTTCAGCCCAGGGCGTGATCCTGGAGACCCGGGATCGAGTCCCACGTTGGGCTCCCTGCATGGAGCCTGCTTCTCCCTCTGCCTGTGTCTCTGGCTGTCTCTCTGGGTCTCTCATGAATAAATAAATAAAATCTTAAGAAAAAAAAAAATCCAACCCCATCAAGGCAGTCATGATGCTGAACAAGTTCCAGTCTGGGTACCATATAAACAGAATTTTCTCAGTGAATTCCAGAATTCAGTCTGAATCTTCCCTGAGGAGATGGTGTCATCGTAAAGCATCCAATGAACACTGAAAAGATGGACTGAATACTTGGCCAAAGAGGCATATTCAAGGCACCTGATGACAGAATGAGGTTCTCAGATCCTCCAGGGGTCAGCCCTGAATTGTAGGCGAGTGCACGAATGGGCAGGGCACAGGACAGCACGCTCTGTCATGATTAAGTGCTGAGATTTGGAAAAAAGTTTTCCCACTTTCTTTCTGATTTTTGTCTCCACAGAGGTCACTCTCCAGAGTGGTACAGTAAAGGCTTTGGACATCTGTGTGCAGCGGAAGTTGCCAGGATTAGAAACTCTTTTCAGCCCCTCATTGCTGAGGGTCCAGAGACTAAAATCTGAGTTTTCCCCAGTGTGACATCAAACTCAGGGAAGAGGAAGTGAACGGAAACACTTGTGGGAGAGAGTGTGCTCATGAGAAAGCAAGAGAGAGAGAGACTGAGTGACATGGTTAATGCTTAAAAATGGAAACACTGAGAAGTTGGAATGTTGAAGATGCAGGAATTTCTGAGAACTTTCTTAGCCTTCCTGGAGATGGCTACATCCCTACTAATATAATATTTTTAAAAATCAGAACATTTATCTATGTTACTTAAAATTAAATGGATTATTCCTTGTGCATTGCCGAATTTGCTATTTAAAGGCTTCTAAGAAGCATACTCTTAACTGTAAATAAATGTATTTATAGCCTATGTACATATGTGTGTATATCTCTATCCTTGCTGTATATATGTACAGTATCAATTTTATATATAATTGCATCTTTCAAAAAGGAACGCATCTGACTCAGTGAGTCCTTTCCTCACTCTTGTGGTTCTTTCCAAGTTGCTCTCCCATCTCCCTACGACCATCCTGTAAGCTGAGCAGAAGCTGCTGCTAACACCAAGGTGTGAAAACGTGTAATCTGTCAGTCTGCCCTGCTGTCTAACCAAAGATTAGCTAACCAAAGGAAAACAACAGTACAAGGTTCTTATTTGTTGTCAGTTTGTGCGTGTGATTCAAAAACTGAGCTTAGGGTGTTGGATAGAGCCAGGAAAATAATTTGTACTCCTCTTAAAAGCAAAGAAGTGGGGAAGAAGTTGTGACCAAGTGGAAGGCTAGGTTACCAGTTGCCAGTGGACCCAGCCAGGTGCAGTTTCAATGAAATGTCAGATGCCCACAGGCCGCTGGAGTCAGCATAAGTAACTGAAAGAAACTTTTCCCTGCTGGTTAGAGCCAAATAGGATAGCCTTTATACATTCACAGCCAAAGGGAGGCTCTGTGTCTTATCAAGTTTTCATAGATAACATTTCATCATGTTCTTAAATGTCATTCTCTATGACCAGTGGCCTACTTGGTCACAGTTAATTGGTATTTTCTTACCAATATATTGCACTGAACTTAACTCTGGACACCAGACAAGGGGAGGTGATGGTCATTTGAGAGTCCTGGACCATTACAGTTTCAGGGAATTCTTATTTTGTTACATATGATGCTCTAAAGATAGAATTCATTAAAGTTTTGCGATTTGAAAGACAGGGTTTTAAACTAATGGTAAAACCAAAACTATACTCTGCAATTAGTTTTAGAAAATATAAACAGGTTTCTTAATTTCGTATTTCTTCATTAGCCAGTCAAGCTTACCTAGATGTTTGACCCAACCTTATTTATTATTGTAGAGACTAAGCAGATCGACTCTCCTTAACCAATTGCTAATGTATTTTAGTTGTGGGGTTGGTTTTATTGTAATTCAACAATGAAAGAGAAGAAGATAAGTTATTATGTTTGGCTTCAGGGAGAGATTTTCTTTGGTAATCCATGAGAGATTGGTATCATAATTTAGCAACTGGTGTGGGAGGAAAAAAAAACTTAAATGAGTGTTTTCCCCTTTCTTGTATTGTATGCATTTATGTTATTATGTAATGTTTTTTCCTATAAGCAATGTGCAATTCTTTTATTGAGAGAAATAAAAATGCTATGTATGAGTTCTATATGGTGCAAAGGAAATCATACCATTTGTTTATGACCCAGGAATTTTTTATTTCCTTGCCTACAAAAGATGGTGCCAGCAAATCCATAATTTTCTATTTGGACAGTGCTCTGTGAACAAAATAAATTCACTTATGCCATGCATCTTAGGTTTAACCATATATGCTGGATTACATTCATATGCATAGACAAGATTAACAAAGTCTAGTTTAACACCTGTCCAGAGATAGAATCCTAGGTGTTTGGAAAATGTGATAGACACACAAAGATGAATCGTATCACCGAGTTTAGCGTGCACACAATCATCTGGAGACCTTGTTCAAATGCAGACTCTGATTCAGGCAGTCTGGAATGAGAGTCTACATTTCTAACAAGTCTCAGGGATGCCCATGCTGCTGGCCCAAAGGCCACACTCTGGAAAGCAAGAGGATACAAAAAACTAATATGATTGTGTTTCTGACTCCTCCTCACTTCGAATTATCTGACTGACTTTTCTTTTTTTACACACATACTAATCACATCACCACCACATAACACAGTGCGTCTAAAAAAAAAAACCCAAAAAACAAAAAAAAGGAAAAAGGAGGGAAAAGGTGCATCAAGCTTGTTTGTCAAGTACCACAGTGTTTTACTCATGGTTATCTTGCCAATGGAAATAAAATATGATATTGCATTTAAATATTATATTTATACCTCATGTATATTTTTACCTCAATTGTTGGTATCAGTCATCAATTGTAAATAAATAATTGCCAAGACAAATACATTTATATACATTAAATATTTCCTATTTTCTATAAAATATATGTTGATTTTCATGCTTCATCCTGTAGGTTGAAAACCTGTATTCAGTATCTCTCCCAAATACAAGGAGGTTGTTAACATTCACTAACAGTCTCGGTTTCTTAAAATGTGTCAAAGGCATTAGAGTGATGGGAAGGGCTGATTCTTTACATTTCACTGTGCTTAAGACTGGAAGTCATCAAAACACATTTATGGTATTTTTTATCAAAGATTCCGTAAACTCTAGCTACATTTCATTTTAACTGAGAAGACCAGAAATTGAGATGTGATGAGGTGACTTCTGGCTGCAACAGTAGATCACGAAGAGTAGCCCACATCTGGCTCTAAGCCTCTTGGCCTCATTCTGTTTGTTCTCTGCTTTACTTCTAAAAGATAACAAAAGTAGCTCCTAATCAAGTACGCAGGAGCTCCCTAGCATTCTCAACTACAGGCTCCAAAAGCCACAAAAGACCATATGCCCCCATAGAAATGTTCCAAACTCTGCCCTCTGTGCATCTCCCTCAAGCCTTCCTCTTTTCCTTGAAAGTTTTGCCTTTCATAGGCAAAGGAGGAATTTCAGTTGCCCCTTTCTTCTACTTCAAAGAAGAGAACATAGTGGTCATTCTAGCAGCCCCTGGCTACAATGTCCTGAGACCCTTAGGCCATATGAATTCAAACTTGATTGCAAGCATACTTGTAATTCTTAGGTATGACCTATTCTACTTCTGTCTTTTGATATTTAGCTGCAGAAAAAAAAAAAAAAAACTGGTCATATGTCTTCTTCTCAGGATGATAGGGTAGAGGGATAAAATAGACTCCAGCAAAGGGGAGTGTCACACACTGACCCAAAAGCAAAATCAGTCCAGGCCGACTGCATAAGGAATTAAGAAAGAAAGACTTGAAGTTACAACACTGTAAAGCCACAGAATTTGAACAACTGGCAACATGCAATGCTAGGCATGCCTAGGCAGGCCACATCCTTGCTAGACTGAATGTTTACTTCCATTCTAGCAGTCGCACCTAACAGGCTAGCCAAATGCCTCTTAACCCACATCCTCCTTGTGCAGAGATGAGGCTCAAAATCCCAAATAATGCTGTCCCTTTGAGGCAAAACCTTCTGCATAGTTTGTTCATGCAGAGCACTCCATTGGACACTGAAGGGGAGATGGAACACTGGGCAGGCAGAGGTGTGGATAGTGATAAGCAGCAGTACATTCTTGTCACCAGTTAGCAAGGACTGAACCACTGCTCCCTGCAGAAATATAAGGATAGGTTCCCATGAGCCTCTACTCACATTTTTGTCAACCAATCAGCATATAACCTTGTTCTAGGTGCACTTCTGTTTAATAGAAATTTCTTACAACTAATTATTTACCCACAGTATTTCTTTATAGTAAAGCAACAACCGTCAAGAAAGGCTTAATATTTTCTGGAACCCGAGTAATCTGTCTATAAATTTCTTTGGCTTTCAGCCTCGCAGCCTTGCTTTTTAAATCATTATCTTTTGTATGGGCCATCATCTTATGAATCCACAAATTTAGGGCTTTCTATCTTGTCCACAGCTTTGTCATGCATTATCAGTGTTACTTTCCAGAGTAGCCTGACTTACAGATCAGTGTATTGCCTCTTCCTTTTTCTAAATGTACCATATTGTCAATTCATTAACATTGAACTCACAGCACTAAAACTCCTGGCTAAGTGAAGCTTATCTAACACATATATTTCCTCTGTAAGGCATATTCCAGCCTTCTTGCATTCAAGAATTCAAGACAGCACTCAGGACTGTACCTGGGGCCATTTTAAACTACAAAATCATAGACAAAAAGCACAAAAATGGAAAAAATTTGGTATTAAATACATCATGAAAAGGATACTTTTTATAGTGTGAGAACTTAAACAGGAAGGCAGAGGCCACATTTGCTTGATATCAGCTGGGAATGTGCATGAACATTGGTGATTCCAATTTTGTGCCATTTTGCACATATCCCAGAATGACCTCGAAAGAACAGTGAGTATTGACTTGGAGATTACAAAGAAACCTAGAAAGTAGGCAAATTGGCAAATATAGAATCTGCAGGTAATGAGGATGAATATGTATACACAATACCCCGTAGTAAGTTACCATGAAGTCCATGAAGCCCAGAGGCGGTGGTGACTCCCGGGGACTTTGGAAGAGTGACAGAGAGACAAGCACATGGAAAACCTGCGATGTGAAGGGAAAGGATGGGCTTGGGCATTAGATGGAGGTTGGGTGTGGCTAAAACAGAGGGTCAGAGGGTACAGAGGATAGCAGTGAATGGAGAAGGAGGTAAAGCTGAATGGTCACAAGCCAGGAATTTTTTTTTTTAAGATTTTATTTAAAATCTTAAAATTTTAAATTTCTCCCTGCTGGGAGCCCGATACAGACTGGATCCTAGGACCTCAGGATCTCACGAGCTGAAGGCAGATGCTCAACTACTGAGCCACCCAGGGCGTCCCATAGCCAGGAATTTTTAAGCTGCAGCACGGACTTTGGACTCTCTATTGAACCAATTGAGACGTGAATTCACATTTGTTTTGATGGCAGAGACTTAAAATGGGCTAAAAGAGAATTGATGTATTCCTGTATGCAGGAGCAGGGGTGTGAAGACACCCCCATCTTTGCCTTTTCCTCTCTTCGGTTTCTACATAGACAGAAATAAAGTGACTGATACCACTGGCCCTTCTGAACTGATACTAATCCATAATCACTTGCCTTTCCTTTCATTCTAGGATATATAGCTTTCCCTTATTTCCTCTTAAATGGGGAGTACTTATATAAATTTAGTATTCATCTGAAAATCCCAGGAAAGACACTTTCAAACCAATATGCCAAGACCTGTGGTGCTCCAGATCAGTCTGGGTGCTCTAGGATCTGAAGATGCCAATTGCTGGTATGATGAGCTTACTGGTGAGATCTCCAAGGACAAACTCTGAATCAGCAGGAAAAGTTGGCCTGGTGCTGATTTCTGTCTCTCTCAATTATAATGCCCGTTGCCTATCCGGGGGTGGAGGGTAGGCTGGTTCTGGTGATGAAACAGTGCTGACCCTGGAGCACTTGCTCACTGAGAGAAGACATCTCTAATCTGTAGAAGTGACACTTAAGCTGTCATTTTGCCTCCTCCTTCAACTCCAATATGGCCAAGACGTGGACCTAAGACCTGTCCCATGAGCCAGATTGGAATCTGTTCTTTTCTGCTTAGACCAGGACCCCAAGTATGCTAAGGGGGGAGCTTCTGGAAGATAGCAGCCATTAGAATGACTAACAGCTGAGATGAGGACAGACTGGAGTGATGAAGGGTAGAATGATGGTGGGAAATCCAAGCAGAAGGCTGTCATCACATTCCAGGTGGGAAATATTTGCGGAGAAAGAAGTGGAGAGATTTTTAAAGATACCGCTGAGCTGGAATTAATAAGATCTATATATTAGCTGGTTGTGGCAGGGTGGGGAAACGGAAGCAGCTGAAGAGGACTCTGAGTTACGAGCTTAGAAAAACTTGCATGTGGTGAGTCCTTTAACTGATATAAGGAGAAAGAGAAGGAAGAACAGGTTTCAGATGGGAGCAAGGCAGGGAGGGAACCATGTTGGAAAGGTTGGTCAGTCAGGCTCTGATGACAGAGTGCTTGCAATGGCTGGGAACCATCCAGACAGAGGTCCCCAGCAGCCAGTTGGACACACAGGTTTGTAACACAAGAGAGTGCCCAGTGCCCAAGCTACAGCTGCGTTCCTTAGGCCACTTTGGTTTTGTCATTCCTGCCTCTTCTGACCATGCACTTAATGGCCCAATAATACGGAAGCACTGTTTCTCATCTCTGTGACTTTGCATTGACCTTGTCTCTGTCTTGTTGGTCATGTGATAGCCTATTTATTCCTCAAAGTCAGATTTGGGCATGGACTTTCCGACCATCCCTCTCAAATCCACCTATTTCTTTCTATATTTCTCTTACTGCATGAATCACATTGCAGTTCATTATGTAGCAATAAATCTGACTCTCCCACTAGATGATAAGCTCTTGCGGTGCGTACCAGGTCTTGCCTACCTTTGAAACTCCAGATCTTAAACTTTCTGCCACATCATTCCATAAATATTGTTAAAATGAAGGGAGCATATAAAACCTGGACCTTAGGATGACAGAAGCCATAGACGTGGAAGCCATAACCTAGGGACACTGTGTAAAGTGTTGCAAAGCTAATGAAATAACTTTTTGTGATTATTTTGTGCTTTGACTACTTCACCTCTCAGAGAGTACAAAGCACAGAGAATTCATTGGTCTCCCAAGAAGTTAAATGTGGCTGTTTCTGACATTAGCAAATGTTAACCACCTGCTTACAGCAAATAAAACAGATTAGATGATTCATTCAGTCAATATGTATGGAGCCCTGTTACGTGTCAGACACTGTTCCAGGCTTTAAGTAAATAAAACAATAAATAAAATCAGTGAACAAAAAAGACAAAAATCTCTATCCTTGTGGAGCTTATGGTCTAGTGGGAAAAATAGCCAAGGAACAAGACAAATAATTGGCCAGGTAAGCTTTACAGAGAAAAATAAAACCAGAGGCAGTAGATAGATCAGCTCGTCAAGAAAAACCTTACTGAGGGCTGGGCGGAGCACTGCTCCAAGTGATACCCTATTTTTCTCTCCAGCTCCACTAGAGTTTCTAAAATTACAGTGGTGGGAATGATCAATTAATTAATCGATTTGCAGAGACCTGTTCCCTTTGAAGAAAAAGAAGCACAGCAACACTACACACATGAATCCCCTGAGAACTACGCTTGCTGATACATAATGGCTGCATCTTCCAAGCCAGTCAGAAAGTGGGGCGAGGGGCACCTGGGTGGCTCAGGGGTTGAGTGTCTGCCTTCTGCTCAGGTTGTGATCCTGGGGTCCTGGGACCAAGTCCTGCATCTCCCGTGGGGAGCCTGCTTCTCCTTCTGCCTGTGTCTCTGTCTCTCTCTCTGGGTCTCTCATGACTAAATAAATAAAATCTTAAAAAAAAAAAAAATGAGGTGAGCCAGGATGCACGGATGTTATAAATCTGCATTTCCCAGACAGTAACATTTTTTTCTTATGCCTAAATGATCAGCATAAGGAGGTCTTATGAGGGTCTTAGAGAAGAGGTGGGCGGGGTCCCCCGCTGTTCTGGTTTCCAGATATTAGCACGTTTCAAAGGTACCAGGCACTTCAAGGAGTTCTGGCGACCAGGTCTCTGGTGTGCTCAGGAGTAGGCTCCCCTTCTTCAGTTTTGACGTCCTCATCACACCCCACACATCAGCCACACCTGCTGACAATGACCTCATGAGCTTACTGCTGGGTTCCATACATTTCCTTTCTGCTGTCATCACGCTGACCTTCGAGGGTCCTCAGGGGGTGGGAGGGAGACCCGGCTCTCCCCTTGATACCTCTGTAAGGAGCCGCCCCAGATCCCCAGATCCCCACAGCACACCTGGCTGACACCTGGTTGCACACCGCTCGGGCCACCTCCCTTGCATCTGTCATCCCACCTGCTGCAGAGCTGATTGATGACAGTTTACTATGAATGAGTTTCAGACAAAGCTACTCCATGATAGGTTTGCATAATTAAGCTTTTTCTCTCTTTATTGGGGATCAGAGGGCATGTGGGTTTCAGGCATCAACAGGTCCGTATGAGCTATTTTTGGAATTAGGAAGAGCCCAAAATTACACTACCGTGTAAAACCCTGAATCTGAAAGGCAACCTGATCTGGTTGTTCCAGGATGACTGGGGTACACAGGAGGATCGTTCCCCTGCCTGGCCCCTACTTCTCTGGGAGGCTGGGGTGCTGCACCTTTCCAGGACTTCAGGGTGTGGGGGAGCTTGTCTTGAATTCAGAAGGGCTCTTCATGGCAGCCTCCTCCTACCTGACCCTTCCCTCACCTTGTCCCTCTCCCCTTTCACCACTCAAAAGCTCTCTAAATCTATTGTTTCTCCTCTGAAAATCCCCAGTGCCTTTGGTTTCAAGCCTCTCAGGCATTTTCTGAAGAACTCTCCACAACGGTACATAGTGTCCATGTGGTCTGTAAGGCACAACTTGGTCAGGAATTTATGCCCAAAGAGAACCCAAGAGAATGCCCACATCATGTGTTAGAGGTGGCAGACAAGGAGAAAAACCTTTCCCAGAGCTGGTGGGGCGACAGGAGGTGGGACATATTCCCAACAGACCAGAGTTGATGACATCACACAAGGAAGTGCCAAACCGGGGAGCACTGCACAAAATAATCAGATGGCTGGATTTGGGAGTATTCATTGGTTCTCCTCATGATTCTTCAGTGTCTCTGCTGTTCCTCATCTTGTAGGGGGAAATAAAAAGGAAACCGGTATTACTGTCAATTCTATTTGAGCCACAGATAGAGTATGCTGTCTACCATGGAGATGGGCAGTTCAAATTTTTTGGAAAAATCCAACTTTCCAATCATCTGAAATTAAATGTGCTCTCAGAAGAGCAGCCACTGGGGATGACACCATCCATCACTGGGACCTGCTGGAGCCTCCCTCTGGACACCAAGCAAAAGGAACACATACCCAGAGCAGTGCTTCTATTCTAGGAAGTGCAAGAAACAGAATGTTCAACTCAAAAGCAACTTGCAAGTGGCAGAGGACAGTACATTTCTTCGTAGCTTTCTCTCAGTTTGCAGTGGGTCCAGTACAAAGCTGATGGCATATGTACAAAGCACGAAAAGTATCAGCTGGCTCAATGGGAACATCAAACCAGAGGTGCAGCATTTCATACAAATGCAACAGTTGTCTGACTACATTACTCACTTTTCAGAAGATGGTGTGCCCTCTGAGTCTTCTCCAGAAACCCCAAAATTCCCATTTAACAGAGCCCCACTCTCCTTTGTCCTGATGAGTATATTACCTTTCAGGGTTCAGATTATTGCACAGCAGGCATTGAGCAGGATTCTTTTGCATGAAATGAAGGAATTTTAAACAACTGTACACAGCAACAGCTGTTGCTTCATGGAACAGAATAAGGATGAGAGGGGCAGTTTTTCCCTGAGAAGACAGACAAACACTTTGTGCTCAAGGATTTGGGCATGTAAAATAAATAGCTCCCCATGCTCCCACATTCCGGTGTCAAAATGTTATGCAGAGACTGGAAATACGGTGTTCAAAGTGACATCATGAGTGGTACAAATCAAGAAGAAAGTCTCCCAGCGACAGTGAAGTCCCAGTACAGCGTTAAGACCACTGCACGGTGAGGGGAATCGAGCCCATAAGAGGAATCCAAGGCTAAAGAGCACTTGTACCCTCCCTGACAAAAAGAAAATCCCACCAAGCAGCAAGCAGGCATGGCAATTCTCCAGAGCATTCTCCAGGTGGAGTTGTGAAACCTGTTGGTGGGGCACAGGTTCAGAAGTATAAACAGAAGTTCAGACACAGAAGTACAAACAGCAGGGCAACTTCTCCATCTTCCTGCCTCAGATCATTCCAGATTACACAAGGAAAAAGTGAGAAGCCCACAACAGCTGTATGCATTGAGGTGTTGCTGTATGCCAACGAAATCTTCATACACGTTCACATGTATTTACAGATATATGTGGGATTTACATATCGAGCCTCCTTACAATAATCCAATAAAATAGATACTATTATTTCTACTTTTAAAAAGAGCAAGTTGAAGGACAGAGAGGACAAGTGACTTTCCTGACAATCACCCAGCCGGGACTGGGTTTCAAAATCCAGGCAATCTGATCTTTGCTCTGCTGCTTCCCCTCACGAGAAGGAGGGTTCCTCTTTAATGGAGACGATGAAGTCAGCAGTCGCGTATGGAAGTCAGGAAGCTATGCTGGTGTAGCGAGCAAGATGGAGTCACTCATGTCAAGGAGCGTCAAGCAATGACGCCAGCAGCTAGGGCAGTGAGCTAAAGACCAGATTCGCCAAGATGACCACTGGTTAACGACACACTCAAACTCATAATCAGCAGAAACAGAGGAGGTGTGCAAAGGCCCGAGACTGATTTAATCTCTTTAAAATGGGAGGATTTTTTGCAGCAGACTCTTGACTCCTCAGGCACTGACCCCTCAAAGTTTGACACTTCAAAAAGGCAGCAGCTGCTGAAGGCTGCTTGATTGATCTCAGAACAGAACAAAGATCCTTCACAGCTTGAACATAATAAGCAGTAAGTGCCGAGAGCTGCCCCGGACCAGATGGGGCCTTACCTCAACCGGTGTTCAGACTGACTTTGCATTTGGTTCCTTAACTACCCATTCCTTTTTCTATCTTGTCTGTCATGGGACTTGTAAGAAGCCAAGCTAAACTGGCAGTGCAATGTCATTGAGTTTGGAATCCTGCAGCTGCTTTATAATTATGTTCACCTTGCTTTACGACTGAATCAAGCTAACACTGTGGAAAGAAAGACACACCTCAGCTGGCCAGGGCAGGAGAAGACTGAACAGATCTTCTGAAGAATGGCGTTTTGAATATAATTGCAAATAATCTCCATAAAGAAGAAGACATAAAGGTAACAGGGCTGTGCAGCAAGCCCTCTGATTTAAAAAGCAACAACAGGGATCCCTGGGTGGCGCAGCGGTTTAGCGCCTGCCTTTGGCCCAGGGCGCGATCCTGGAGACCCGGGATCGAATCCCACGTCAGGCTCCTGGTGCATGGAGCCTGCTTCTTCTTCTGCCTATGTCTCTGCCTCTCTCTCTCTCTCTCTCTCTCTCTGTGACTATCATAAATAAATAAAAATTAAAAAAAAAAAGCAACAACACACGTTAGGGAGGGATGACTTGACCCTCCATCTCCAGCCCAGCACTGTCTGCCCAGCCCTTTGTGGCACTGGCAGGTAAAAGGCAGATTCTGATGTGATTCACCGAGGTCAGCAGCATTGTTTGGATGTGCGTGGTCCCTGCATCGTCAGACAGTCCACAACCTGTGTACTCTCTCCTCTGAACATGCTGCGGAGCCAGCAGGTTCAGCCTGCCACGTGGATGGATGTGTCTGGACGTGTCTGGATGTGTCTGGACATGCTCACTTAAGATTCAGATTCGGAGGCAAGTGAGAGTGCTTGCCCTTTACTATGGTTCTTGAACATTTGCACAGCCACTAATAACCATGTCTTTTGATTCCCTTCCACTGTTGTTCCTGTGCACAGACAGCCTTCAGAACCTGGTGGAAGGAATTGGTAAGAGATGATCAAGATTTCAGTGTTCATGGGGTCCTGGCAGTAATAATATCTATTTCCTAGACACGAGGCAAGAGGAGATTCAAAATAGAGGCATAACCTCGAAGAGTCATGTCAGGGAGTCTGAAACCCAAAATGTACTGAGATTTTCAATATGTATAGAGGGCAGTAAAAAATAAACAATACTAATAGAATAAAGACTTTTAAAAGGCACACGTGGTACAAGAACAGAAAGAAGGAAGGGGTTGATGTCTGCTTGATGTGGGTGGTATAATGTCAATAGAAGACAGAAGGAAAGCAAAACGATTCCTTCCTTAGGTCATCCTCATCTTTCTGATCATAAACATCTTTCCTGAAAAATGGAGAACAAAATTTGATCAAGAGAGTGGTTTTAAAATATGTCCACAATTTATTTGATGCTCTTCCCTTCAAGAGGTAGAGTTTAATAATTCTCCTCTCCAGAAATGGGAGCTATATTTAGTGACTTGCTTCTAACAAACAGACAGTGGGAGAAATAACAGAAGTGTAAGGATAGGTACTTTTATTTCTCTCGCATAGACACCTAGAAGTGGAATTCCTGGACCATATGGTAGATTATTTATCTAACTTTTAAGGGAAATGCCAACTATTTTCCAAAGTGGCAGCATCATTTTACCCTTCCCACAACAATGCATAAGGCTTCCAGTTTCTCCACATTCTCATCGACACTTACTGTCCATCTTTTGGATGATCGCCACCTTCATGGGTATGAAGTCACTCAGCTTTAAATGTCAACTTTAAGCAAAAATAGAATTTCCAAGTGATCAGAAGAAATGATAGAATCCAGTTAACTCAAGTTCTGGTTCTTGCTTTTTATAATCACTCAGCTATTGTTGATTATTTCAAATCTGCCATTTAAATAATCTCAGGGATTGGAAGCTTCATGGGGATGATGCTTCAAACAAGATAGAGTAATTCTAAACTCTTCCTCACCCTTGCTTTTGAAGAGGGTGAGACAGAGAGCATATTTCTGCACTTTCTCTCTAGACCCCCATCTAAAATCCCCTGAAGTTGTGCCTTCTGCTGACTTGTATTCTTTGTCTTTTTCAGATTCCACCCTATGAGTGAGTAAGAGAAATGTGCTAAATGAACACACCTTCAAGGGCCTTCATGGCCAACAGGAGGAGAACAGGAGAAAAGGAAGTCAAATGTGTTCCTTCCCAGCTCGAGACACTGGCCAGCCCTGGGGGGGATGGGGAAGGTCTCTACTGAGGAACCCCTCAAACTTAGGCATGAAAGGGGGTAAGCCTTTGAGAGGCACAACCAGGAGAAGGGAGGTTAAGCAGAAAAGGATAATCACCTTAAAATGGCAAAAACAGCTCCCAGTTCCATACTGGTTCCATGAAACCAGAAAGAATGTTCTGCCCAGATGTGCAGTTGTCAGTAGTGGAACCACGAGAAAGGAAATCATAGAGGTGAACACTGGGAATGCCCATCGAGGCCTGCCTGGGAACAGAGATCCTGGGCAGTGGGTTTCCAGTCGGGTTCTCCTGCCAGTGGCCTCTCCCTGAGAAGACAGAGGCCCTGAGCATCCCATTCCCCTATCTCACTGGATTCCATTCTGTGTTCAGTGAGCACCCTTCTGAGGAGGATTTTGCTCCTACGCTGCAGGGGCTCATGGGGATATAATGTGCATGTAGGGTTTGGAAGTTGGTTTTAGTCCTCGGAGCAGAGTAGCAAATCTAGCTGTGGGGAGGAGGGATTGGGGAAAATGATGAGGGGGAAAAGCCTCACCAGGGGCTTCCAGGTCATGGAGAGCAAGGTGTCACTCCTGCTCCTCAGCATCCGGTGCCTCCCTGAGTCACCAAGCAAACACCCTCCAAGTCATCAGGCAATGCTTTAGCAGGTCACAAGTAGTTTTAAAGAATTACTATTTCCAGTCATGTGGGACATTTGCATGGTCAGACATTCTCAAAAACAAGAGTTCATCAATTCAGGTAGAGTCCTCAAGAGTGGCCATCTAAGGGCTACAAAGGACTTACTGAGACCCCTTCATAGCCACAGACTCAAAATCCAGCTGTTTTGGGGGGCACCTGGGTGGCTCAGTGGTTGAGTGTCTGCCTTTGACTCAGGTCGTGATCCCAGGGTCCTGGGATTGAGCCCCGCATCAGGCTCCCCACAGGGAGCCTGCTTCTCCCTCTGCTTGTGTCTCTGTCTCTCTCTCTCTGTGTCTTTCATGAATAAATAAGTAAAATCTTAAAAAGAAAGAAAGAAAGAAAGAAAGAAAGAAAGAAAGAAAGAAAGAAAGAAAGAAAGGGAAAGAAAGAAAGGAAAGAAAGAAAGGAAGAAAGAAGAAAGAAAGAAAGAAAGAAAGAAAGAAAGAAAGAAAGAAAGAAAGAAAGAAAGAAAGAAAGAAAAGAAAGAAAAGAAAAAAGAAATCTAGCTGTTTTCAAAGAACTGATGCTCAGGGTGCTCTCGGGCACATTAAGATTGTGGTAGCCACTCTTCTGATGGGCATTTGGACATCTCTGAAACCTAGATCGAGTACGGGGGGCATGCAAAATGGCAAAATTCATGAGGGCCTCTTTTGTCTTTACCATCTAATGTGGCTGTTCTCCCAAGAATGACTTTCCCGTAATTGTCTCTACGGGAACAGAACACTTCTTAGTGGTATGTCAAGCTCAGTTTCTGAGAACTTGAAATCTCCCAAAGCCTCTTTTGTTTTTGGGGGGACAAGCTATGAAAGGTTTGTTCTCAAATATTCCAACTCGAACCTCCACCTGAGTGTGAGTACCAAAGCAATGCAATGAATTGTTTCCTGTTTCTAATACCAAAAAAAGTTCCTCCCAGGAGACTCAGTTGCTATACTAGAGCCAGGCAGTGGGGAGGAGTGTGAGAGGAGTTTGATATGAGAGCATTTGTAGGAGACAAGAGCACAGCACCCCCTACTCCCTACAAAGAGAAAGGAAGGAATCCCAAACCAGTATGGGCTGGATCTGTCCCATCCACTTAGCATTGAGAATGCGGAGTTTCTGCTCAGATCTCTATCAAGAGTCATTGAAAAGGCGCATTTGCTACAAAGGTTAGGTTAGTTCGGGTAACAATGAGTTTAAACTAACTATGCGATCAATCCATGGATAAGGAGAGACGGTAGGTCTTCAAAGGGATCATAAGACAAAAGTCAAGGAAACCAGGCAGATGATGGCCCCGGAGAAGCAAGAATTAAGCAATGAGAAGTAGAAAACCAGGAAGACTGAAGAAGTCAGAAACTCCCCCGAAGCTATTTCCCAAATGAGTAGATGGCCTTAAAGATTTGCTCTCCTGGTTTTACAGGCATTCCCAGAGTCAAGAATTGTTAATGCAAAGCCTTTTATGGGCACAGATTCCCACCTCTCCTCCTAACGTGCTATAACTCCAGGACTTAAGAGAAATGTAGCTATTCAGAAGTTCCCTTGTATAGATTTCTATTTTTTGTTTAATTAAAATACGGAGCTGGTACACCAATTGGCAGGTGCATTAAACTGTCGAGCATGGCAGAAACAGTTGTGCAATGTTCTGTCTTTTTATGGGGCATGAGCAGCACCTGACAAATGGAGTGATAAAGAAACATGCAGTGCCAGTTTATTTAATAGGCCGGAAAGATGAAAAAGAACTCTCCCCAATGAGCCAAGTACAACATAATTTCTAACAGAATAGTAACCCCCGGAACAATAAGGTAGAAAAGTCGGGTCTTATGAAAAAGTGACTGAAAGTTTGCCTATTGGAAGCCCAGTGGTCCTTTATTTGTTTTATTCCACGAAAAGAACATAAATGGGGGTCATGCTGGCTTTTTAAATAGTTCAGATTCCTCCCTTCCTCCTCTATTCCTTGCTCTCTCCCTCCCGCTTCCCTCTCTACTCCCTCCCTAACCCACACTGAAGTGTTCTGTGTTAACAACTAGCCTTGTAAACAAACACACATTCACAAACATGCTTACAAATGACATACTTTGGTCATTGTTTACTAGTATTATTCACAGAAGCGCAATGTCGTACATTTCTGCAGCTAGGTTTTCTCAGTAATACTTCGTACAAATCTGTACAGAGCCAACTGATTTTGCTTTAATTCATTCTTTTTAATGGTTGCATAATGTTTTATGACATTTCGAAATTTTTTTATTTTAAAGGTTGACTCAACCATTCTTCTTATTTATGGGGAAATCACCTTATTTCTGAATTTTTATGTATGTATGAATAATGCTGTGATAAACATAATACATCTATCCTGATGAAATTATATTATTACAGTAAGGTATTTTTATTTCCTTGGAATCGCTTCTCAAGAATGAGACTGGTGAATCAAAGTATATGTGAGTTTTTGTTTTTAGAAGATAGTGCTGGGGCACCTGGGTGGCTCAGTGGTTGAGCATCTGCCTTTGGCTCAGGTCGTGATCTCAGGGTCCTGCCATAGAGTCCCACATTGAGCTCCCTGTATGGAGCCTGCTTCTCCTTCTGCCTGTCTCTGTCTCTCATGAATAAATAAAATCTTAAAAACGAAAAAAAGAAAAAGAAAGAAAGAAAGAAAAAAGAAAGAAAGAAAGAAAGAAAGAAAGAAAGAAAGAAAGAAAGAAAGAAAGAAAGAAAGAAAGAAAATGGTGCCATACTACAGTTAAAAAAGAACTGTGACAATTCACATTTCATTTGCAAAGCACAATAGTACCTTTTCCTCTAGATATTTACCCTTAAGGAGAAAAACAGTATTGTCATTCTCTTGTTTTTGTTAATTACATGGTTATAAAGGACTATTGCATTGTTACTTGATTTTGCATCTCTTTGATTACAGATGATTTTAAATATCCATATTTTATGGTCATTTTGCTCACTTTTGGGTAAACTATCCATTTATACCTACTTTTATTTTCTGTTGCCCATTACTGAGAACTCCTGGTATTTAAAGATATTAACTTTGTATCTGTCATCTGTGATACAAATGTATTTTTACTTCTGTAATTCCTCAGTGACCTTGTTTAAATCTATCACTGTTGGTTTTCTGGTCTTGGGTGAGAACAGTTTTCACAAATCCTAAATTGTATGTAGAGGCTCCTAGATTTTCTTCTATAATTTCGATAATTCATTTATCTACTCATTGATTTATCTTTATATCTATATCTAATTCTTTATGCTGAAGTCTTCAGGAATCTGGGATTTATTTATACAAATGCTGAAAGAAAATGTACATTTCTATTTTCTTCGAGATGGATAGCCAATTGAGCCCGTACCTTCCTTCTCATTCTGAATTGAAATATCAACTTCATGACAGATTAACATAACGTGTATTTTGGAATCTAGATTTTCCATTCAATTCCTTTACCCCATACTTATTTATTTCAAAAACCAATGCCCTATTTATTCAATTATAGTGGCTGCATTCTGTGTTTTAATATCTGCACCACTAGTTTTTTTTTATACATTTTTGGGGGGGCTTTTAGTGTTTTTTCCAAATAAGCGTTAAGAACATTTTGCATTATTTTTAAGTGTTACAACTCTAATTGGAATTGTAGTATATATCACAATTAATGTATGTAAAAATATTATATATACATGTATATAGTGAATTTGGGGAGAGCTAACATTTTAATTACCTTTAGACTATACATCTAAGAACTCAATATATATCTAAGAACGTAGTATGAGTTTCCATTTGTTTGAGTCTTGTTTTTAGGATTTTATACTTTCTTCACACAGTATTGCTTTGCATTTTCTTGCAACCACAAATTAATTTTTCCCATTTTCACATTTATGCAATTTCTGCTATTCTTTGTTATATGTATTTTTCTCTCTCTATTTTACCAATTCAAGTGCTTTTTTCTTAAGTCTCTTGAGTTTTCTAAGAATATAATATTACCAACAAAATGAGAAAGTTTTATCCTTTCTTTTCCAATTTTTTTAAAAGATTTTATTTATTCATGAGAGACACACACACACACACTCACAGAGAGAGAGAGGCAGAGACACAGGCAGAGGGAGAAGCAGGCTCCATGCAGGGAGCCTGATATGGGACTCGATCCAGGGACTCCAGGATCATGCTCTGGGCCGAAGGCAGACGCTAAACCGCTGAGCCACCCAGGGATCCCCTCTTTTCCAATATTGATACATTTTACTGTCTTTTCTTACTAGAATCTCTAAGACAATGTTGAATAATAACGAGAAGAGCAAGCAGTCTTATCTAGTCTCAGATCATAATTAGTGATTTTAGTGTTTTGCTAGTAAGGATAATGTTTACTGATGTTTTGTAGTCTTTACCACACTTAAAGAGTTTCCTCATGTGCATATATTCTTAAAGTCATTATTAAGAATACCTGCTGAATGTTTATGAAAATGGCTTTTCAGCATCTATTGGGATGTCCATTCATTTTTTGGCTTTAATATGTTGATGTAATGAATTATGTTGCTTGATTTCCTGATACCTATGCCACTTTGCATTCTCGCAATAAACTCTACTTGGCAATAGTTTCTTAGTCTGTCAAAACATTGCTGGATTATTGTAGCTAATATCACATTTAAAGTGTTTTGCATCTAATATGACATCAATCTTTTTGCAGTATCTTTATCAGGATTGCTCTCATAAAGACAATGACAATTTGTCTTCTGCTATTGTCTTAAATTACATCAGAACTGCTTGTCCTTTAAGGTTAAATAGTGTTGAGGCATGAAATTAATCATCAAATCCTGTTAACTTTTTCAATAATACATTTTTAATCACTTTTATCATCTCTTCTGTGATGCTTGGTTTATATAAGGTTTCTACTTCTTCATTCAATTTTAATAATTTATATTTTCCTAGGAGATCATTAGTGATTTTTAGGCTTCTGAATTATATTTTTGAGATTAAGCTTTACTTTGTGGTCAAGTACATGGTCAACTATTTCTGTTAATACTGCATGGATGTTAAAAACTGGATGCTCAGGTGCCTGGGTGGCTCAGTGGTTGAGTATCTGTGTTCGGCTCAGATCATGATCCTAGGATCCTAGGATCAAGTCCTGCATCGAGCTCCCCACAGGGAGCCTGCTTCTCCCTCTGCCTATGTCTCTGTCTCTCTCTGTGTGTCTCATGAATAAATAAATAAAATCTTTTTTAAAAAAAGAAAAGAAAAAAAACAGTTGAAGATGGTAGAGTGCCTGGCACATAGTAGGTGGGCAGTAAGTATTTCTTAGATGAATGAATGAATGAATGAATGAATGATCCGTTCATCAGAGGAGATATGAATTCAGGGAGTGTCACCAGGTGGTTGGAAACTCACACGTCACAGGACAATGAAGCAGACAGATGTGCAAGAAAAAGTGAAGGGAAGAAATGTCCTTGCTCCCAAGGGCCCATCAGTCTATGTGTAAAGTTTGAGTCAGAGGCCCAACTGCAACCCCATTCCTCAGGTCTGTCAGATTCACTGCAGCCTGGAATTCCACTCTTTCCTGAAGCTAAAAACACCAAATCAGATTTAGGTAGTTTTTACCAAATGTCTGTTTTCTGCCTGGGATACCACATTCTGTGTAGTCGTCCTGTCCCTCAGGCTCCTGGTGCTCTGAGTAAGTTTCTCAGACTTCCCTCGTTTTGTGTGACCTTCTGGTGCTTTTCCTGCTTTGTTTTATTCCTTCCATTTTATGCTTCCTTTGTATTTGATGTGTTTTACTTTGTTGTCTCCTTTTCCTTTTGCTGTTTTTTGCTAGTTTCAGAAGTGTCTTTTCATTGTCTATTTCACTTTGTTAATACTGTCCTCCTACTGTAACTCCGTACTCCGGATGCATTTGCTTCTCCTCTCTAGGGGCTTCTTCTCCTTCTCCTCTCTAGGGGCTCCTCACAAAACTTACAGTTCTGTCATTTTCTTTCTTTCTTTCTTTCTTTCTTTCTTTCTTTCTTTCTTTCTTTCTTTTCTTTCTTTCTTCTTTCTTCTTTCTTTCTTTCTTTCTTTCTTTTTTCTTTTTCTTTTTCTCTCTCTCTTTTTTTTTTTTTTTTTAGATTTTATTTATTTATTCATGAGAGACCTTGAGAGAGAGGCAGAGGGAGAAGCAGGCTCCTTGCAGGGACCCCAATGTGGGACTCGATCCCATGACCCTGGAGTCACAACCAGAGCCAAAGGCTCTGAGTCACCCAGGCATCCCCAGTTTTGTAATTTTCTTTTGAAAAAAAACCCACACAAGCTATAATCTATCCCTTCACCAAGAGAGACTGTTAAATATGATCAGTCTTTTAAAATGTTTTCAATACAATTTTCAACTCTGCCCTCATCCAGACTGAGATCAAATCTTGCAAATGCTTTGCCTCTTTGCTTTTCTCTTCCTTCACCCCTAGCTCCTAGATTTCCCTTAAATAGCTCAGCACTCTTAGTTCCAGATTGTTCGTAGAATTACCCATACAAAGTTCCTTTCTATTTTAAGAGTTCTTATCTGGGATTGCTAGTATACAATCCTGGTCTCTTGTCCACGTCGGTTGCACTGGGTGTGCATTCTGACCTCTGCTTCTTCTCCTCCCCATGCTCTCGTACCTTCTGTGGTGGTACGGGTATGGGTAGTAGGTGGAGGTTTGCCTGCCATATCTTCCCCTAGTAGCTTCTTCTAGAGTCCCAGCTGCACAAGTGACACACTCTCTGGATCACAGAACACCCACCTTACTGACTGACACGCTCAGTGAGGAAGGTGGCAGTTCTTCTCTCTCACTGGGCAGAGATAGTCGCCATCTTCTGGTTAAGGTGTCGCAGATGAAACATCTCATGGCACTGATTCTTTAAGCAACCAGTTATTTCTGTCTAGAACTTTGTAATGGTTTCCCTTCATTCTTGGAGTTTAAGAATTTTTCAGACTAGCTTTAGTGACTTTTTTTTTTTCTCCTCCCTTCTGCTTGGAACTCTGTGAATAATTGCAGTCTGCACAATTCAGGTCTTTCTTAATCTTGAGGACATTTTCTTCTTTCATTAGTTTAATTATTGCCTCTTCTCCATCTGTTCCTTTTATCCTTTCTAAATTTTCTTTTTCTCACATGTTAGTTCTTCCAGATACAACTGCCAAAAATCTATTTTTTTCTCTCATGATTATCTTGTCTTTGTTCTTTCACTCCATGTTTTAAGATGTTACTTTCAGTTGAATTTCCAGGTTACTAACAGTCTCAACAGTGACCATGACTCTCCTCCAATTCATTTGCTAGCATTTTTAGTTCAAAAATCATGCAGAAAGTCTTTACAGAGCATAATCGACTACTCTGACATATTTCTATATTTTGGTCCAAGGTTTAATGTTTCATTTCGCGGCTTGTCCTGAGTATTCTGCTTGTTTTTTCTCTCTCAGGTTGCCTGGTCCTCTCTGAACACTGGAACTTAGATCCAGCTATTGTTGTTCTTCAAATGATGCCATAGAACAGAGGTTCTCAAAATGTGGTCCACAGAGCTCTGCAGTCCCCGAGACTCATTCAGGGGATCTACACGATCAAAATGCTTTTATAATAATCCTACCATGTTATTTACCTTTTTCCTTATGTTGCCATTTGCTCTGATGACACGAAAGCAATGACTCAAAGCAGTGTCACTAACATGCATCAGCTGTCATTGTATCCTTCACCACCATGTATTAGAAAATGAGGAATTAAAGACTTGAGTGGTTTCTAAAGGTCTCACTGCAACAAAAGGCAAAGCTAGGCCCCCATCCAGCTCTCCGGCCGGGCATCACAGACACCAGACTGCTCTGCAATCTCCCTCTCTCCTTGGAACTGGCTCTAATTGTTGGGAGAGGAAAAATAAGATGAGAATAAAAATAGACATAAAACATACAGTACTTTTTACAAGAGTAATGACTAAGGAAAGAAAACAGTCCATTCTCCTCTGGCTGTCTTTGTCTGTAATGCTGTCCAGCACCTAATGTGCTGTTCTGGCAACCAGAGAAAGCATGACGGCTCCTAAGCGAGGCTTGCCCTGTCTCTCATGAATAAATAAACAAAGATGCTAAAATATAAAAATTTTTCCTTTCCAAAATTTGTTACTTACAGAAGAGTAATAGGAGTTGTAGCAATGCACGAGTAACAACATAAACTTGCAAATTTGCAAAATATTTTAATGTCATCATTTTCTATAATGTAATAATTACTGTACTTTATGTACTGTGTGATATCTTGATTGACCATATGATTTTCCTGGCTTTTCTGCAAATTTATTAGATCATCAAAATCTATACCTCTAGCAGCTTTATTTTTAATAGCTGTTGATTTAAGGGGATCCCTGGGTGGCTCAGCGGTTTGGCACCTGCCTTTGACCCGGGGCGTGATCCTGGGGTCCCGGGATCGAGTCCCGTGTCGGGCTCCTGGCGTAGAGCCTGCTTCTCCCTCTGCCTGTGTCTCTGCCCCTCTCTGTCTATGTCTATCAAGAATAAATAAATAAATAAATAAATAAATAAATAAATAAATAGCTGTTTATTTAAAGCAATATTGGTTATTCCTGCAAGATTGCAAAAAATGTTTTATTGTTTTTAATTTTGAGAAGGATCTTTCTGCACATGCATCCGTTACTGGAGCTATTGAGAGCTTATTTTACAGGCTGTGATAGACATTGTTGGGATTATTTGGGGATATTCAATTGAGATTAATTTCTAGTAAGTGATATCAAAATACAAATATTATTACATCTGAAACTGAAGATTGTCACAGAGTAATTTTTTTCTAAAAGATTTAACTCTCTGTACAAGTGAGTTTCATATGAGACTGAAGTTAATTTCACATGCAGATGTGTACAATGGTATTTCAATGTTTCCTCTGACATTTTCTTGAACTTCCAGAGCTGCACCTGTCACTTCCGCTGCCACTGCTGCCACCACATATCTGGACCCTGGTACTGGCCTGGCCACTCCCTCAGGAAGCTCGACTGCCCTGAGGCATGCACGGGAGGTCTGGGCCAACCGCTGTGTGCCATGGGCTGCTCTGGACCACAGCCATCCACACGGGTGGGCTGCTGCTTAGCATATCTCCACTCACCAATGTGCGGACTGCATTGACGCATCAGCATCATCACAAAGCACAAATTCAAAGATAAAAGTAGATTAAGAATCTCAAGATGATCACAAAGAACATTAAACCAAGCACAGGGTCCTTCTCAACCTGGGCCCTTTGTGACTACAGGCTCTGCCTGGGAGCCCAGGCACATAGCAACTGTAATTTCTGGTTTTCCACCCACTAGTGGTTTGGACTGGAGTGTTTAATGCACTTTTTATTGCCAATCTAGTAAGTAATTTGTCTTATAAATCTGCCGTTTACAATCTCTCCTTCTAGAGGCTTTCTGAAGTTCCCTCAGCCAGCAATTGTCTCTCTTCTCCTTGTAAATCAGTTGGCTACCTTTTCCAGGAAACCAATGTGAACCTAATTTTAAATAGTCACTAATGGCTTAATTAGTTGCTGGGTCTTTCTGAGCCTCTAATTTTCCCAGGACTGATTAGCTCAGGCATGGAGAAGTTCTGCATTCAGCCAGCCATTTAAAACATGATGGACATAAATTCAAAGTGCAAGTTCTGGAGCAGCCCCACCTGCTCAGATCCCACTCTTACGTCCACTTTCCTGCTTTGAGTCCTTAGCATGTCATTAACCTCTGCAAGCCTTGGTTTTCTCATCTGTAAAATGGGAATAGTAGCACACTTTTAAAGATAGGGCTTGATAAAGTTTATTAATATTCACTTCTAGGTAAATGGGATTCAATATCTTAGCTTATTGCAATGATGTCCCTAAGAAAACAAAAATGCTAGCTTTGACTAACAATTGTTTTTTGTAAAATGTAGTTGTTCGTTCACTACTTACTGCTCTCTGAAGGAGTCTCTAAGGGAGCAGAAAAAAAGTCCAACGCAGTAAGACCATTCAGAAAGCACAATTGGGTGAAAGCTGCTGCAGTGCAGGATCAGCTAGGGGTATGGGAGGTTTGTTTGAGTGTGTGGGAGTGTGTGTGTGTGTGTGTGTGTGTGTGTGAAGAAAATGCTCTGGGTCTGCATATGATCAGCCTTGAACTTACTTGAAAGTAAGCCTTGATTGCCTATGTTTATAACCAGCAGATACAAGTGGCTTTAATTTGGTCACTAGGATTGCTTCCTCTTGTTTACATGGCCACCATCAGCAGGGCTCCAATGGGACAAAATGATTAAGTAATACAGAACAGAGCACCTCCTCTCACACAAGACAAAGAACAGGCATTTTTTGAGGTTGATTTTCTTTTAACTGGGATGAGTCTTTCCAAACTTACCATGTGTTTGGTCATGAATTCAAAGCATAAGCCAAGTACAGGGTTTGGTAAAAGGGTATTGCAAATTTAAAAAGAAATTCGCGTTTAGGTTTCTTCAGCTTAACTGGTATAGACTAAAAGATTATAGTTAACCCTATACACTAATAGATAGGCATTACATGAAAGATTAATTTCTTCCCTCCAGACTTTACAACTAAAAGTGTGACCTAGGACAAGGAAACTAAAACATCAAAAAATGATGAAATTAGAATATTTCACAAAATTCTCCTATGAGATTTGTGTCATAGAATATCTGCAAGGGGTCTGTTCTGTTAAATGAACGGCCTCTGGAAATGGCCATCAAACTTGTGTCCTTCCCACTCCCCCCCATCTCCATTTGCTTAGGCCTCTCCTGCTCCATAGGCAGGACTAGAGTTGGCTGCCCACGGTTTCTCCATTCTATACTTTATTAGCTTTTTACTCTCTTTACTGTCAGCTGTCAGTCAAGTTCCAGTGAGAACCAGAAGAAAAAGAGGAACTAATTTGAGATTTCACAATAGGGAGAATGTTATGTAGAGAGTTGGTTACAGGCATGGTGGAAGAGAGCTGAGAAGCTAACGGGAGTGGAGAGGGAACTCAGGGAGGAACAACAGCAGGAAGCCACTACCTCACCCAAGCTACACGATAAAGGAAGAGGTGGCCTTGGACCCCAGGGCCAGGGTCACCTGGGAGAGTTGACAAGCCCATTCAGTGGGCACTGCAGCCCTGGAAGAAACACAGGGCAACATCCCAGACCAATTAAGCCAGAATCCCTGCAACTGGGCCCAGGCATCAGTGGTTTTTAAAACTCCCTAGATGATTCCAGTGTGCAACCAGGCTTGAGAACCACTGCATAAAGCACCCAGTCACAATCTACATCCCTAGTATTGTATTTATTCCAGATGAACAGACATGGTGAGAGGAGCTACTGATGTAGCATGGTTCAAAGTCCAGAAACAGAGACCAAAGTGACCGGTTAGATAGGCAGCTAAACTACTCTAAGGTACCTTTGAAGACCTATCAAAAAAACTGGATTTGATTTACAGAATTCTGCTTCATAGGTAACCTTTTAATAATTGCTCTACAAAATACACTATTTTAAAGAGCCATATTTTGCTTAGTATCTACTGAAAAAAAATTGATTAAATATCGTACCATATGCCAATTAGAGTAAAGCGTTGGCTGGCGCAATTGATGTACAAGGCATTTCAAATATACATAAATTGACTTGTGTAGAATATTTCTGCATAATAGCTCTATTAACTTGCATATCTTAAATGTGTGCTAATTACTTGTTGAATGAACTGATCATCAAAGAAAAATTAATGTTTGGTGTGATATTATCAAATTTTTTTATTGTACTTTAATTTTTTTAAAATGGATAATCCATGATGATATATATAATGAATCTGTTAACTAGAAACAAACATCTTAATATCATCTTTTATTCAATGACTGAGAATACAGTTCAATATTTTGTACGGCCCCAGGTAATCACTATGAACAACAATTATCATCATAAATATTGTTGACTATAAGTCTGAGTGGCAAAACCCCAGGTAATAAAGGTCAACTGAGCCTCAGTAACTGGAAAAAAACCCAGCCAACTCCTTTTAAAGAACCACCTGTAATAAGTTTCTACCCCTTTCCATTAAGCATTTATTCATATAAGAAATGTTTATTAAGCAATTAATATTCATTCCAGAGAATAACAAGACAAATAAGGTATCTGCCTCAGAGCACTTAACAATCTAATGGCAGAGATTAGACAATCGCACAAGTCCTGGTAGGAGGTAAGAGGTGCTGGTTGTAATGTTCAGCCTAATGCTGAGGATGACCAGGCTAGAGGACTTGCAGGGGGAGGTTTAGAGCAAATGTCAGCGGAAGGTAAAGAGCAAGGACTCACACTGTAAGCACTTGGAGAAGTGAACTAAAGCAAAATGGCATTTGATGTGCAGAAGGGACACAGCCAGAAAACTATTTAGGGAGTAAGGGAAAAGTCTAAACAAGGAGTTTAAAGGGACAACCTCAGGAAGCATCTAAACGCAGGGTGGATGCTACAAACATCAGAGCAAAATCCATAGAATTTCATGCTGAATGTCTCCCAGGGATGACTGGGGGAAAGGAAGGAAACAGAAAGAAGAGTTAGTTTGAAGGGAAAGAAAATATTTCTCTTCAGAAGACATCCACCATGAATGCACTGCAAACACTCACCATTTGCTAAATTGTATTTTTTATGAGATTGTTCTTGTATATATGTAGCGCCTCCACTTTCCTCTAACAAAGTCATGGTGGTGACGACAATGTTGTCCAGGCTTTTAGGCTGACGTCGGACAATATCAGATCCAACTATTCACAAGTCCATCATATGACCAGTGATGATCCTTAGCCTTTGTATATTCGTGTCTTACTGGTCAAGGCTGGAGGGACCACTGAGATGCTAGAGACTGTGTTTTGCAATTACATCACAGTTGGTTTGACTGTAACCCCCAGCTGGCTTAATGAACATGGCAGCATTTCCTTGACACTTCCCTTTTTTTCCCTCTATCTCTTTAGAGGTGATGGGTGGGAAGTCACCACTTCATTATAATAATGAAAAGCTGAACAGACTGAAAAATCAGCAACCTTTCTCAGATCTGTCAGAGAGGGGAAGACACAAGGCAAATTCCTGCCCCCAACATTAGAGAGACAGACAAACAGAGGGAGTCGTGGTGTACTCAAGCAGAGATTCACGAGTGGGAATCACCTCAGGACCAGTGCTGGGATAGCAAACCCTGAACTGTAATTCATGAATTGCCAGAGACTCAGGGTGGACAGCTCTAAGAGTTACAAACTCTAAGGAGATCCATCATGGCAGAGCTGGGGCCGGGTGCACAATTTGTGAGAATAACTCCAGGAGCTTGACCAGGTTCTCACAGTATGTTGGAGATAGTATTTTGCAATTATGTAATATCAGAGAAAAATCTTGTGTTTCTAGCAGGGGAAAGAGTAGAAGGGACCATTCTGGGATATGTCAGCGCACTCCATTGGTTTGCTTTAAATAAATTCAATGTGGGGCTGGAACTCACAACCCAGAAATCAAGAGTCACATGCTCGAAGTCATTGAGCCAGCTGGGCACCCCAAAGCACTTGATTCTTAACAAGGCCTGCCCTCAGAAGAAACTAGCTAACCAGGGCTTAGTCTACCTGGGTCTTTATCAGAGCCTAACAGCCCTGGGAGAAGAAAAATACCCAACCCTAGCCCACTCTAGTCTTCCATGTGGAAAAATTCTGTCATTGTTTCACATATTTCTTTCATGGGCTCTCCCCAATCCTGCAAGCCCTTCTGGTGCTTTCTGGCTTCCCTTGTCTCCCTTCCTTCCTTCCTTCCTTCCTTCCTTCCTTCCTTCCTTCCTTCCTTCCTTCCTTCCTTCCTTCCTTCCTTCTTTCCTTCCTTCCTTCCTCTCTAGGTGAACACTGCTGGGATCTTGCAGCTCCGGTATTGTCAGTCTGATGGACAAGTAACCCCCACTGTGTTTGTTTTGGTGGGTTATTAGGTCCATGACAAGCATAGATAGAATAAGGACGTTTTAGAACAGTATCAATTTGGAATAAAATCATGTTCATTTTTCATCTGTCATCTTTTACTAATGGAATATTTTCACCTGACCCGTCAATCTTTTTCTAATTACATCTGTTTTTGCTGCTCTGTGGCTTACCACTCCTGCCCATGTGGATTGAAATGTTATACTTTGAAGCCTTTGGGCTACTTACTGGAGACTTGTAATACCCGTAATTTAAGGTGAAAAAAATAGTTATGAAATCTTCATGTCGTAAATGCAACAGCGTGGCCTTGAAACACTGTAGTACTTGCCGTCTGATAACCTGGAACTAAATTAGCCAAAGCTTTGATTCACATGATCAAAACTGGCTGCAAAGTCTTAGGCAGCATTTATGCTTAAGGCCATAATTAGACAGTCACCACTACAATATTGAAAGAACACCAAATTTTACAAACTAATCGAGATTTTAAACAGAAACAAAACATTCAGCCCTATTCTAGCAATTTATTAAGGAGCAATGCTTCACTTGCCAATAATTTATTTAAGAAATAAATAAGCTCATTAGAAGTTAATTCGTTTTTACCATAAAATAAGCATATGGAAAGATTACAATCAAAATTAGAAACTCTACCAAGGAGTTTTGAATCACATAAAAATTTAGTTAATGGGTCTTCAATTATTTGCCAATTCAATAACAAATATACAAATTTCAGCATTTTGTCTGTGTCATTAGATTGTTTCAAAAGAGCAGATGGTGCAACATACTGACATAGACACATTTTCTGCCAAATTACCTTCAGGATTCTATCAATTCATCATTCGTAAAATTTGGATCCAAGAAAATAATCTGATATTATTAAGTGACTGATTTTTTTAGTTTGGTTTTACCAAGGGTATTCTATGACGATGCATATTCAAAGTCACAAACAAAATAACCAAAGAGTTTCTGGATGAATTGTATTGACTGTTTCAGTCTCTGGTTTTATGTTACTGAACTCTGTATATCTGGTTAACAAAAAAATCATTTATGTATTAAGAATAGCTGGAATTAGTCCAGAAAGAAACATATCTAGGGGAGGTGCTTTGTTTATTGAATACTTAGTATGTTCAGCACTATGCTCTGATAGACATTACTCCCGTTTTAAAGATAAGGAAATTGAGGCTCAGTGATGTCTTGTCCCTCAGTCTTTCTGAATCAATTAATAGGTAGATTGAAATTGTTCTCTTCTCTAACCTATTGGGTTAAAACAAAGGATGATAATTAGTCACCAAGGCTTTTTCCGATGTGTGACAATTATGTCACAAAACAGACTTCACTTTATTGTAGATGTCCTATCACTGACATTATGGCATTTCCACCCTTTACTGAAGGTTCCTTGAAGCTTTTCTTGACCCCTTTTCCTCGATACCAAACAATGGGTACTCACCACGAAGGTATGAAACAAAAATGTCTCAGGAATTGCACCGCAACAAACAAAACTCTAATAATATTTAGTGGCTGTAAAAATGGAAAAACATAATGGATCTGAAGAAAAAAATACATGTTCTTGGAAACTAAGTATTTCAAGATGACCTAAAAGAATTCCTTCTAGAAGATGAGTTGTCTTGTTTTTATTTGCAGAAAAGAAATTTAACTGTATGTATAACAATTCTTTCAAGTAGAAAGAATACTAATGGGTTGAGGGACAGTGTGAATAATAAAGAAAACAAGTTACAATTTTCTCACTCTGTGATTGGTCTAGGGGTGATGATTTAGGACAGCAGTGTTATTGTCTTGTTACCCAGAAAGACAAGTTATCAAAGGTGATCACATGGAAGCTCGAGTTCCTTCTTCTGAATACACGGAATTGAGCATCTAACACAGGGCAGTTTCTGATTCTTGACAGTCTTTATTAAATGAATCTCGGGACAAAGGTGCTGTCAGGGAGCTAATTCGTGTATTCCATCTTTCATCCATAATTTATTCAACGAATCAACATTTATTGGAGAATATTTTGCATAGGACATCGGGCTAAATAATGAAAATCAAAACAAAACAAAAAGACATGGCCTCTTCCTTCCTTCTGGAACCCAGGCTTTCTGTCAGGATTGATCCGTGTCATTTAAATTAACATTCTCCTTCCCAGATGGAAATTTTTATCAGCACTGTTCAATATTAAATATATTTCTTAAAGATTTTATTTATTTATTCACAAAAGACAGAGAGAGAGAGAGAGACAGGCAGAGACATAGGCAAAGGGAAAAGCAGGCTCCCTGCAGGACCCCGATGTGGGACTCGATTCCTGGACCCGGGATCATGCCCTGAGCCAAAGGCAGACGCTCAACCGCTGAGCCACCCAGGCGTCCTGCAATATTAAATATTAAATGGAGATGCTATAGGACAATATATTTGCTCTATTCATTTAGGAAAAGGTAATTTGAATAAGAGAAAAAAATAGAATAGAGTATGTAAAAAGAGAAGCAATTTAATTCTACCACCGGAATTAAATATTCAGAACTAGTTACAGAATTGTCCCTTCCACATAGATGTGGTTTTTTTTTTTTTTTTTTTTAATTTAAAATTCAAGTTAACTAACATGTAGTATATTATTAGTTTCAGGGCAAAGCTTAGTGATCCATCAGTTGCATAAGAAATCCAGTGCTCATTACATCACGTGCCCACCTTAAGGTCCATCACCTAGTTACCCCAACCCCCTACCCACTTACCCTCCAGCAACCCTCCATTTGTTCCCTAGAGTCAAGAGTTTCTTATGGTTTGCCTCTTTCTCTGTTTTTATCTTATTTTTCCTTCCCTTCTCCTATTTTCTCTGTTTTGTTTCTTAAATTCCACATATGAGTAAAATCATATGGTATTTGTCTTTCTCTGGCTGACTTATTTTCCTTAGCATAATATACTCTACTTCCATCCACGTCATTGCAAATGGCAAGATTTCATTCTTTTTGACGGCTGAGCAATATTCCATTGTTTATATACCACACCTTCTTTATCCATTGATCCATTAATGGACATCTGAGCTCTTTCCGTATTTTGACAATTGTGGACAGCGCTGCTATAAACATTGGAGTGCATGTGCCCCTTCAAATCACTATTTTTGCATCCTTTAGATAAATACCTACTAGTACAATTGCTGGGATCATAGGGGAAATTCTATTTTTAACTTTCTGAGAAACCTCCATACTGTTTTCCAGAGTGGCTGCACCTGTTTGCATTCCCACCAACAATTTAAGAGGGTTCCCCTTTCTCTGCATCCTCACCAATATCTGTTGTTTCATGCATTGTTAATTATAGTCATTCTGACTGGTGTGAGGTGGTATCTAATTGTGGTTTTGATTTGTATTTTCCTGATGCTGAATGATGTTGAGCATTTTTTCACGTGTCTGTTAGTCTTTCTTATGTCTTCTTTGGAGAAATGTCTTTTCATATCATCTGCTCATTTCTTGACTGGATTTTTTGGATTTTGGGTGTTGAATTTGATGAGTTATTTATGGATTTTGGATACTAGCCCTTTATCCGATACATCATTTGCAAATATCTTCTCCCATTCCACAGGTTGCCTTTTAGTTTTGTTGTTTCCTTTGCTGTGCAAAAGCTTTTTATCCTGATGAAGTCCCAATAGTTCATTTTTGCTTCTGTTTCCCTCACCTCTGGAAGACATATCTAGCAAGAAGTTGCTATGTCCAGTGTCCAAGAAGTTGCTGCCTGTGTTTTCCTCTAGGATTTTGATGGGTTTCTGTCTCACATTTAGGTCTTTCATCCACTTTGAATTTATTTTTGTGTTTCCACATAGATGTTTTATTTTCATCAATAGTTTAGCTTAATTGTAAATTTACTTGTCAATTATCTCTAAGGACTATAAAGCTTGGAAGGTCCTTTTAAAAAGTTTATTCTCCTAACTTATTATCTTATTATGCTACTAATTGACTTAGCAAAGCAAGGCTTTCTTTATAGACCTGCACTGCCCAGTGGAGCACCCATTAAGCCCCTTGTGGCTATTGAGCACTTACAGTCTGGCTAGTCCAAATTGAGTGCAAGATGTGCCATACGTTCAAAACACACACCAGATTTCTAATACTTAGTATTTTTAAGAGTATATGAAAATCTTAATCATTTTTATGTTTATTACATGTTGAAGTTATAACATTTTGATTATATTGGAAAAATAATATATAGCACTAAGATTTATTTCTTCTATACTTTTTAATTTTTTAAATGAGGCTACTAGAAAATTTAAAATATGCAGCTTGTACTATCTCTCTGTTGGATAGCATTGTTATAAATCGTATAAAGGAAAAGCTTCCAAGGCATTAATGGATTCTGATTATTGTCCGTGGAAGACCAAAAGTAAAGTGAAAAATGTCCTTAATGAATCTGAAAAACCATCCTTGTAAACTCAAGCAACAAGAACTAGGCATAAGTGCAAGGGGTACACGGGAGTCCAAGGCAAGAATTGTGAAAGCAGGGCAAATACAAGTGTGGCAGCAATTAGCCAAGAGGCCTCAGGAAACCACAGTTTACCACCTAATGCCTCTGTACGATTGGTCCCACAACCTACTAAGACGTGTAGAAGTTCCAGGGGAACAGTCTCTACATTTCAAAAATATATGTAAAGTGGTGAAATACCCAGGATTCGTCAGTAAAATATTATAAAGACTGAAGTATAGGGAGGGCGGTGCTCTGACCCCCCCCTCCTGGAGCCCCGCCTCCTGGCCCCGCCTCCCACTTACTCCCCATCCCTCCAGGCTCCTGCGGTCTGGACAGACCCAAGGGGTGACCTGGCTCCTTTCCTGCCAGTGGGAGCCACCGACCTCCTGCCAAGGTCCACAAGGGGACTCGACGTTAGCATGCTGCTCTCACAGTACCTGAGTTGGATGGCTTCGAGATGTCATTTCTCTTCCAGCTCTTTGGCGTCTCTGTTTTTGTCTCTTTCCGGTCTTCCTCTGTTTTGCTCTCCCAGCATCTAAAAGTCTCTGCTCCACCACAAGGATGAGCCTGGGGCACCCTGCATCGTCACCCATCTTTCCGCCTTGCTGTCAGACCCATTTCTTCACCACCCATGTCCTATGTAGTTCAGTCAACTCAAAAAAAGTTCTCTTTTGTTTTGTTTTTTTTAATTTATTTTATTTTATTTATTTATGATAGGCACACAGTGAGAGAGAGAGAGGCAGAGACATAGGTAGAGGGAGAAGCAGGCTCCATGCACCGGGAGCCCGACGTGGGATTCGATCCCGGGTGTCCAGGATGGCGCCCTGGGCCAAAGGCAGGCACTAAACCGCTGCACCACCCAGGGATCCCCTCTCTTTTGTTTTTTAAGAAATGTATCTAGTAGCCAGTTATATAATTAGGAAAGAAGCAAAGCCTCAGGCAGATTTATTACAATACTTCATCAAGGGACAGAATTACTTCTGTCTACACTCAAGGAAATGAAAATTAATGTTGTAGCAAGAATATTTTTAAACATTATTTAACAGTAATTAACAATAAACTGGTCCAACCAATAGGAATGGTTACATGAGTTGTGATAAATTCATAAAGCAGAATCACTCTACAACTATTAGAAATCATGCTTTTGAAGACTAATGACAAAAGAAACACACACGATAGAAATTAATAAAGACACATAATTATTTGCAATATGATCTGACTCCATGCAAAATAAAATACATCGGCTATGTTAATAGTGGCCACTTTGGTAGTGAGCTTATAGGTCATTTTTCTCTTTACATATAGTTTCTGTGTTTTTCAATTTTTTACAATGAACATAAATTACTCTAAGAATCGGAAAAAATATATACATAAAAGAAACTATTATATCTAGTTTCTAATTTTAATACCAAGTCCAATTTTTAAAAGATTACCAACAAAAGCTCATCTTTCATGGAAAAAAAATCCTACCACCTCTGAAGATGATACATAATACAGTACAGCAATTTTTTTGCACACTATCACCCTGTGTCAGCAAGATTAGCGATGCTAGATATGATAGTGGTTTACCTTGCCTGATATGATATTGGCTTATCTAGAAAAGAAATAACATGATCATCCGCAACTCCAGTGTAACAGAAAGACCCCTGTCTGAAAATCATCAAAACTTAAGGGGCTTTCAAGGATAAGACCTCATTAGCCCTTTCTAGAAATCAGTAGCCTGTTTCACTGTGAAAGTTCAAAGCAAAACTAGTTCAAAGCTAGTTCCACAGAAGTTGCAGCAACAATGTAAAATAAACCTCAGCAATCATAGGAACAAATCTCCCAGTGTTATCAGACCAAATGCTTTGGAGCCTACTAAGAATTTTAAAAACCTCAATTCAAAGAAATCATGACACATTCTGAAGAACAGCAAGCGAAGTCACTCGTCAGCGGATGAGTTATTATTTCGTTCTCACTTGCTCAGGAAAGGTCACATCATTCATTGCATGGAGTGCTCTAAAATCGAAGAGTTTATAATCAAATTAATCATACCGTTGCTCATAATAAGTACTTTTTCCTCCTTTCCTCCCCCTAGAGCCACGCAGTACAATGCATTTCAAGATCAGTTCATGCTTCCTGAAGAGGCCAACATCTCACGATTCATACTTATTTTTCTACAAACATTAAGAGTCCTTTTTGCGCAGGCCCTTGGTAAGGCCCCAGTAACACAAAGTCCTCAAGGACCCCCGGGCCTGGAGACCTCAAAAGTCACAAACGATGAAGTTCTATAATCTGCTCTGCTAAACATATCATTAACCAGACACGGAAACTAATATTAGCAGCATTTGCTAGAAACACTGCTTTTAAAAGGAACGTTGCTGCCCCCCTTGGCCCCTTGTCACTTCTCCTATATTCTACCCCTTTGTTTTTCAGGGGAAACTTGGTTCAACAGCGAACCCTTAGGCATATCATGGCGGTTTAGAGATGGTTGCTTGGGACCTTTTAACTTTTTATTCCAACATCTGCAATTATTACTTCGAGATAAACATTACATTTAAGAATGGGCACTAATTGAATGGGCACCATTCAATTTCTGTAAAAATGTTGCAGAGTGACCCCCACTTCCCATACATTTGTTACAGTGTGTGTTACAGGAATGATGGCCCCTGACAGTCTTTGATTACCCTTCAAAAAAAGAACAAATCCAGGCACTATTCACATTATCCAATATTTTACAATCAGCTATGCTCATTTACAAACGTCTGTCATATGCCACAAAAATTTTTCTTCTAGAAGCCGGAATAACGAAACCTATAGTTTCACAACACTGAGAAGTGCAAATGGTTAACAGCTGATGTATGTGCATAATTATTTCAAAATAGATGAATAGGAAAATGTTCAGGACTATTTATAACTTCTTCTGCCTTTCCTAGAGTAGTAGAAAATCAGAGAAAGAGAAATAATAAAAGCAAAAAGTAGGAAAGCTATGAAAGCCAGTAAAGACTTTCGGGTGTGAAAAAAGCTGCATTCGGTGCACAGGGTGAATTCCTCTGGACAAAACCGCCCCAAAGTTTCAGGGCCTGGGAAGCCATTGTTGTCAATAATTTTCCTGTAATGCTTCACCGACGGTTTGGGCTCAAACTGGTTTGCAGCATAATGATAGAGGCCAAACTTCGGAGCTGTGCGATCATTAAATGAGTAGGCAAAGTATCCACAAAGATTGATACCATCCAATACGTAGGCTGGAAAAACAAAAGGACAGAACAGTCATTAAAAATGTTTGTAGGCGACACTTAAACCGCATTAGTGAGTGCATCGGGGAAACTTCCAATACCATTTGTTTTTATTTTTTAAAAGTTTTTTTTCAATACCATTTAATAACTAAGTTAGGTTTAACCATAAAGGGCTTCTTTCATGCAAGGACCGATACTGAGCTACGTGTAACATGGTAGGTTTTCCGTAATTAAACCTCCTATGATGGGCTCGGCTTAAATCTTTAGGCACCTGCAGGAGGCAAGAGAGCCGTGAACCCATCCGAGGTAGGGGACAAGGGAGGCCACGGGTTTACAGCTTCAGAGGAGGTGCTAGGGATTGTCCGCTCTTTTCGAGCTGGACTGCATCGTCCCTGGGGGAAGATGCGAGCTGTCTCTTGGACTTGCTCAGCGTGGAAGGCACGGGCAGCACCTTGCGGTGGGAGAGCCAGTGGGTGTGTCCCCTCTTGGCTACCGCGGCCCGGGGACACGGCTTCTAGGGACCGCTGTCGTCGGGCGGGCCGGGCCGGGCCGGGCCGTACCTTTCAGAGCTTCATTTACATAGTTCTGCATGTAATACACCCTCAACGAGTCCTGGGCTGCCCGCGGATCGTCATCTATGCCGTTGGATACGATATACATGGGGAGGTCTCCGTACTTGAACTTGAGCCAGTTGAGCACTTTGCGCAGGCCCCAGGGCACTACGGCCACCTGACTGGGGGAGTTGAGCCAGGTGATGTCGGTCATCTCCTGCACTTCCAGGTAATCATTGTATTTGACTGGGTCTTCCTTTTCCCAGTCCACGAGGATGGTGGTGTAATGGCTCAAGGCCAGGAAGTCAAAGGAACCCCGGATTAGCCTCTTCTCTTCGTCAGTGAAATAGGGCAGGAGGGAATGGTCTCTCCGGGTGAGCCAGTCGCGCATCAGCCGCGGGTAGTCCCCGGAGCCGAAGATGGGCTCGGCCAGCCAGCCGACGTCGAACTCCAGAACCCTCTCGGCCACTTCGCGGTCCTTCTGGGAGGAGGGGCAGGCGGGCTCCACCCAGTCGGCCTGCAGGGCGATGGACACCTTCCCCTGCTGCGAGCCCCGGAACTGCTCGTCGTACACGCGCCAGGCCAGCGCGTGCGCCCGCAGCAGGTTGTGCCCGGCGCGGAGCGTCAGGTTCCGCGTGGGCGGCTCGCGCAGCGTGATCCACACCTTGACGTGGCGGCCCAGGGCGCGGAAGCACAGGCGCGCGTACTCGGCGAACGCCAGGGCGGTGCGCGGGTTCTCCCAGGCGCCGCGCTGGGCCAGCGGCCCCGGCAGGCCCTGGTGCGCGGCGGCGGGGCGCCAGAGCGCCACCACCGGGGTGATGTTGGCGCGCAGGAGCTCGCTGGCCACGCAGCCGTAGTAGTGCAGGGCCGCGTGGTTCACCCGGGACTGGTTGCCCAGCGGCAGGAGCAGGGCCCAGTCCAGCGAGAAGTGAAAATGCGAGACGTGCATCTCCTGCAGCAGGGCCACCTGGGGCCCGATGGCGGCAAAGTCCACGCAGTAGGGCTTCCTCTTCTTGGCCCGCAGCCCGTCCACCTTAATCAGCCTCTTGCTGTGATGGACGTCCCACAGGTAAACGTTCGGGTCGGTAAACTGAGACAGAGTGGTGTCCACCTGCCAGGAGAGGAGGGAGCGTGAGCTTCACCTGCCGCCCTGGAAAGGCAGCTCCGTGCAGTCCCCTCCAGGACGCCAGCAAGCAGGAGGAGCAAAGAGACAAGCCTCTGTAGCAGAAAATGCAATCCGTTACAAAAAAAAAAAAAAAAAAAAAATCCCACTTTTTGATGCCGACTTCTTATACCCGTAGTTCTGACTCTTGCACTGTTACTCTATCGTTTGTTTTCTTAAATCTTAATTTTTACGTGTCATTTCAGATGACAAACATTAATGATTCTCACACCCCTCTGGTCCGTGTTAAGCAAGCAAAAGCAGACTTTTGAACGTCTGTATTTTAAGGAGAAAGCACTGATAATGTGAGGCTCCCAAATTAAAAAGAAAAATAGACAAAAAGATAAAGCGTAAAACCTGAGTTAGAGGCAGAAAATGCAATGATACTTAAAATCAAACCATGCTTCTTAAAATCAAGTTCTAAACTGAAGTTTGCTGTAGGTAGACAGCACGCTAGGTATGTGTAACTATTGTCTTTTGTTGGCATTAGTGTCAAAGACAGAACTCAACAGATTCAATCTGCTGATAAAAATGTTCAAGAATGTGGAAATGAGGAACAATGTTGTCATTTACACATACGGGGCTGTTTGACCATAGTTTCAAATTTTTCCTGAGTTATTTTTCTGTGATGATCATGACACCAATGGCTTTCGATCATCTGATACACTAGCCTCCAAAATGAAAATTGGTATTTAGCAAAAGTGGACAAATTATAAAATGGAAATCACAAAATGTTCCCTCCCCATGTGAAACCATGGGGGAAAATACACACTGGAAGCTCATCCTAAGGATTCACTGACTAAACCAGTTTTCTCTTCAAAAACAGTCTGTTAGAATGAGTCCCTTGGTTTGACCCTCCATATACAAGCAGGGCTCAAACTCCAGTTTGGAATCTCTGGCAGAGGTTTCTTTGCATTCTGCCAGCCTGAGCTGCTGATCCTTTGAAGGGGTCAGTGCTGTGTTTATAAAGGAAAGTAATAAAAACCAGCATGTCAGAGGGAAATTGCTTTCTCTGGAGAATTGTCCCTTGTAGATCACCCACACATGCATTTCCCCTAGTATTGTGGGAATGCTCTAAGAAGTATTTTTCCACTGTGATGCGCCCACAAATCTTGTTTCCTCAGCTTTGCAAGAGAAAATATTTGCATGCTCTTTTGAAGTGAAAGTGTTCATGACTTGAAGGAATTCTCTGGATTATTTTTACAGAGCTCCGAGCTGACTAAATTTGTAACGTTTCTACCACAATTTTTCCAAAATAGGAGCTTTTATTCACTCCATCTGCAAACAAATAGGAGAGACTAAGGTATAATTTCTGGGGGTGGGGGAAATCTATTTCTTAAAAATACAAGTCACCTAGAAATGAGTACTCAGGCATCACTCTATCTAACCTCCATTAATTTGTTGACTTTTCTTTCTTTCTTTCTTTCTCTCTTTCTTTCTTTCTTTCTTTCTTTCTTTCTTTCTTTCTTTCTTTCTTTCTTTTTTTCTTTCTTTTTTTACTTTTCTTAATTAAAAAAAAAGGAAAATAAAGTGGAGCTTTTTAGAAGAAATGGGTATGAAATATATATGTAATATATTACAGAAGAAACTTTCTCCTAATAGTGGCCAATGTTAGAGAAGCTCTATGACCCCAGCATGTAGCAGGTTCTGTACCCCTGTTTACTATGAGCATGAATGGTTAGGAGAAAACAAACCTGTTGCCTGGTTAAATTAGGTCCAGTGACCATGACAGTCCATGTGAACAAGCCAGAGGTCAGACTTCAGACAGATGGTACTCTTACTGGAATATTCTTTTTAAAGTTTTTTAGGATTAATATTAGGAATTTATTTGTATTAGGAGTTTAAAATACTAGCCAAGAGGGAAAAGGATGAATTTCAAAGGTTTAAAAATTACTTCTCAGGGCTTTAACATAATGTATTAAAAGTATAGAGAACAGCTTGTAAATTAAAACATACACACACACTCCTCAGAACTGCCCTACCAAAAAACTTGTTTTCAATTTGCCAGTTAGGAAGTTAACTTAAGAAGGGCACTGCCAAAACAATGCAGTGCTCAAGGTGAAAAGAAAAAAGAACAAAAAAGCAGTTGCAACCTTTTCCCACTAGAGAGCTTCTGGAGATGTTCAGCCACCATGGGTTTGAGAATGAGTTAGTTTGTGTTTGGCTGGTTGTGTGTAGGAGAGACTGGGGGGCTCTGCTGTATGAAGGAATAGGGACCCCCCCGCCCCGCAACTGAAGAAGTAAAAACGGCAGGGCAACCTCCCAGGAAGGGTCCAGGACTGATGCATGGCTGGCATCAGATCAAATTCTAAAACAAGTGCCCTTAAGGAGTAGAAAAAGCAATCCTCTCCCCATCTCCCTTCCTCTTCACTTATTGCATCAGACCAGAGTTTCTCTGATCTCTCAAGGAAATAGGTTGTACTCTTAAAACTTGCTCACTACTTACCAGCTCCCAAGACAAACACAGTCCAGGGATGAGGAACAGAGCAGGAGGGAAGGGGCTCCCTGCAGTGTCTTGCAACTCCCCGAGTTCACACTGTCTGCACAGAGATGCTGTCGGAAACTTTACTGCATGTAAAACTGAACTGGGAATTACCTGCCTGGGCATGGGCTGCTATCAGACGTCAGGGCATAGCACGAGTCATCAGGGACAGGGCCGGGCAGGGAGTGGGGCCGGGGGCCGGGCAGAAGGTCGTGAGAGAGAACACAGACCAGGGACCAAGCTACCCTCAGCAGGGGAGGAAGGAGGGATGGGGAGCCCATCACCCTCCCTTTGTCCCCTTGTCCCCTTCCTCCTCACCAGCAGCCTATTTGAGCCCCACTGTGGATCTCACAGGAGAGAAATTAAGAAAGGGAAGTTCCAGGAACAGAGGCTGAGGGGGAAGGAAAGAAGAGAAGGGAAGAAACCCCCAAACCCAACAGGGCAGAGCTGCAAGTATTGCTCCTGCACTCAGATATCCTTGCTATCTGTGTCTCGCAGTCACCTTTTAAATATAAGAAGGGATATGAATCTGAGACTGCCCTTTAAACTCACTGTGGTCTGCGAAAGACCTAAGAATTATACACCTCAGCAAAAAAATATATTCAGGATACTGTTGATTTATTTCCTTCGATACTTACAAGAAAACAGCAACCCATTTCAACTAAAAGATCTTTCCTCAGGTCTGAGTATCCTAAATACTTCTTTGGAACTGAAGGGTAACAGAATATGCCACCCCAAAATGTGACTGTGGGAACTCAGGGCCTACCATCCCAAACTATGCCCCTCTGCTATACTGATTATTGTGAGCTGCAGGGCTCAAAAATTATAGCAAATGCAGGGAAAGGCTTTCTCTGAGCTCCCCTTACCTGCCTGAAGACAGATCCTCCCAAAGGAACTCAGTTGTCATCAGTCCCCTCCCAGGAGTTTCCTCACCTAGGCAAGGTGGAGTCTTGTCACAGAAAAGGAGACCAGAGGTCACCACAACACACAGATGGGCTGTGTCACAGACTATTGTGGTTTCCATCTATTCTTCTAAGGGCCCATTCATCTTTCCTGAAAATTGTTTCTTCTTCCCTAAGAGACCCATATCCCACCCTAGCTTCTGGCCTTTTCTATTAAGATGGTATGTAAGCCCGAATCCTAAATCACCTCAAGTATTTACGCATTTTTCTCTGAGTATCTCCCATGTATATGTAAGCTACACATATTAATAAACTTCTGTTTGCTTTTCTTTTTTATTTTTAAAGATTTTATTAATTTATTTATTTATTTATTTATGAGAGATACAGAGAGAGAAGAGACAGACAGAGACAGAGACATAGGCTGAGGGAGAAGCAAGCTCTCTGAAGGGATCCTGATTCAGGACTCAATCCCAGGACCCCTAGGATCATGACTTGAGCTCTGAGCCGAAGGCAGACACTCAACCACTGAGCCACCCATGTGCTCCTGCTTTTCTCTTGTTAACCTGTCTCTAATTATAGGGTATCTCAGCTAAGAACTCAGAAGGGTAGAGGGAAAGTTATTTTTCCTCTCCTACCAAAGCAATGAATTGGCTAGAAGCACCCGACATGCTAAATACCATTGCTTCTCCATGGGTACCAAACTCTGTCTCTGTCTTGATCTCTACATTCATATTGGTCAGCAACACCCTACCACCACCCTGCTCACTTAGCACCCTGCTCTGTGCACTCCATTATTTGTGTATCCAGCATTTTCCCTCAACAGGCCTTTTTGAAAGCAGGGGTCAACCATACTCATCTCAGTGTGTACTCCCCTCGACGAAGCACCCCCGGCAGTTAACATAGGGCTTTGTATGCTAAACATCCAATAAATGCTACTAAAATATTCCATCAAACTCTAGGAAACCCTTTAGGATTGGAAAGTTAAAAATAATATTGATTAATTAAATAGTAAGTGCTCAATAAATATTGGCTGACCATTTGGATCATTTGGAAGAACTTCCTTACCACTTCAATGACCAGTTTCAGAAATGAAATTTTGTGCAATGAATCATTGGAGCAAGGGTTTTTATTGCCAATGGGCTTGTGCAACAGGGCACAGCTATGCCTCCGGAGGGGACAGAGATGTCCTGATGTTCCTGCCTCAAGCTCAGCGGCTCCACTGAGACCTGAGGTACTGTGTTACATCTTGTTTATGGAAGAACCCACCTGCTTTTAAAAAGCACTGTGAAAACCACTGTGTTAAAAGGGAGTATTTTATCTTTTTTAATATTTTTTCAGATCTTAAGTAGTCATATATTTTAAATATGTTCTTCCTTTGGGGCTGATTTAAGGTGCAAGATAAAGCTAGGAAGGTTTTTGGAAAGAAGGGTGCAAATTCCAAGCTGTGCCCTTACTATGCTCATTAAGGATCCGCCTTTGGCCTGAAGAATGGACAATGTGCCATGATAACCTAAGAAGGAAGCACTACTTACTAGTGATAGGGCTTGGTGAGACTGCTCATTGGTTTTGTCAGCTGACTTACTTGAATGTAGTTGTCAACAATTCCCCAAGCAAAGTCACAGGGAAATGTCCCTTCTAGGGGCTGATTTTCAGGTAAAGGAGGGAAGCCATTTTTCTCTATCAGCTTTTGGTAGAACAAGGCTGAAGACTTTGGCAACAGTTTCTTATCCTGGCTTAGAAAGTCCACGTAGAAGAGTCCACGTCTGATGCTGTAGCCTCTGTGCCACTCGAAGCCATCCATAAGGGACCACGCTGTGTATCCGATGACATCCACCCCATCCAGCCTGATGGCTGCAAAGAGAAGAAAGGACAAAAACAACATGACCCTTAGCTGGGCACTCACAATTCAAGAGCATTTGAGGGGTTTACTATATGTGGAAATAAGTTACATACAATGCTTAGTGTTTGGTAAACCTATGACCTTTTTTACTAATGAAAAGCTGCCACACCTGGATAATTCTAGAAATAAGTGTCTTCACAAATAGGATGGCCTCCAATATGTTTTTTGCTTGAAATATTTTTATTTCTGTTAGGTGGTCTTTGGGCCAGAGACGTGTCTTACTTCATCTTCTATTCTAGCATTGTGTCTGCTGCAATAAATGAATAAAACCTTTCAAAGCACGACCACTGGAATGTTTTCTTCAGAAAGTGTTGACATTCCTTTTTCTTTAAAAATTATTTTATTCAGTGCAAATAGTAAGAACCCAAAAATATACACAGAGATCTAGATATCAGGGGATTTACTTAATCCTTAATACCATCTGAAAATCTAGAGTAGTGGGGTGCCTGGGTGTCTCAGTGGTTGAGCATCTGCCTTTGGCTTGGGTCATGATCCTGGGGCCCTGGGATTGAGTCCCATGGGGCTCCCTGTAGGGAGCCTGCTTCTCTCTCTGCCAATGTCTCTGTCTCTGTGTGTCTCTCATGAATAAATAAATAACATCTTTTTAAAAAGTAAAAAATAAAAATCTAGAGTAGTAACTGAAAATCTGGTTACTTCACACATCATAACCCAGTTTCTCATTGACAAAGGAGTTTTAAAAATGCATTTAAGTTCCTCATTGACAAAATGAGTTTTCAAAATGCATTTAAGGCCCCAAATAAGAAAGATGTTATATAAGTGCATTCCTGCCATTGCCAAAATGATTTTCTGCATTATGATTAAAAACTATAAAAACTATAAATTCATGTAGTTTATTACAGATCATCTGAAAGATTGTTTTTCCTGTGGATTTTGGCAGGAAATTAGAATTTTACCCCCAGTCCTACCTTTTAAGGTTTCCATTATGAATTTTTTGAGGTAATACATATATTTGGCATCATCTCTCTTGGTGGTCCCTGAGACAAACCAGCCATTTTCCACAATAAATATTTGAGGGTGGTTATATTCAAGGTCAATCCAAGAAAGGAGTTGCCTCAGGCTGGGAGATTCTAATTGGTGGAACTTCATATGAGGGTCCAAGAGTTGAAAACTCAAAGTTGGTCCAAAAGAAAGAGCAAAAAAGTCAGCTGTTCCCTTGATGAACTTTTTCTCAGATTCAGTAAAAACAGGCAGAAGAGATGACAGGTTATTCTTCATGCTCTCAGGATAGTCACCATCAATAAATATGGGCTTGGCAAACCAGCCTAGTACAAAGTCAAGAGATTTTTGACATTCTTTGATGCTATGGTCGGTCATTCTTCGAGGATTGATCCAGTGGGAGCTTAGGGCAATGGATACCTGGCCTCCCTGAGTTGGGCGGAAAGAAGTATTGTAGAGATGCCAGATTTTGGCGTGAGCCTATAAAGAGAAAAGCCATGGTGAATTTCTCTGATTGTGAGAAGAAATATAGTACATTTTTGAATCCCCAACTCTATTGGTATCTGTTTCTCATCAAGCCTAACCTAATGAATAACCCCACAGAGTTTAACAGTCACCTGGAAACAATAAATTATTTTCAGAGTTAGGTCAGCCCACAGTAAGCTGCTACCATGACCAGAATTGTTTCCATTGTTTTTCGGTAGCCAGCGGAAAATGTGCATTTCTTGTCTTGAATGCAAAGTGATTATTCATACTTTGAAAAGTTAATGAAATAAGAATTTGTTATAATATCTTACTACTTAATTGACTTTGGATTTTGTAATTTTTCATTAATAGGCCTCATGAAAGGAACCAATCTTACATTATGATCACACCAGGACTTTCTAAACAGGATTATATTTATTTTTATCCTAAGAGACTGGGAGTTTTCGAGTTGACTCAAATTGTTGGAGTCATTTTAATATTTTGTGTGCATGTCTCACAGCTAAAATTCTAACACATGTTCCCACAACCTTTGTTCTTCCCTAAGAAGAATCAGCACAATAAATTAAAGGACCAGCTCCAATATCTAACCTTGGCCCATCCTCTGGAACTCAGACAGTGCTGGTTTTCTCACCAGGTGCAAGGTACGAGCCAAGAGCAAGAATCACCCACGTACAGCCTCAGGGAGATCAGATGTCCATTGTTAGCACTCAGCTGGGAGTTTCCTACATCAATGAAATGGGCTTTGCTTCCTTAAGATTAACTTTATACTCCTGTAAAATCCAACTGACTTCTGGTATCTTATTTTTACTTGTTTTCCTTTTATTTACAAAGACTAGTGAGGATTGCAGGGTTTTTCCTCCCTTGCTTGAATCAAGTTTCTCTTCACTTTAGAATTTGTTGATTTACTCCCGTTATTTTTCTACAAATACAAGAGTTGTTTATCAGCCTTTTACTCCCCTAATGTAACCTCCCTGAAAACCCCATTCCAATTCTCTGTTTGACTCATATACTCCAAAATGATCATGCCAATTTCATCCCACTCCCTGGGCCTAAGAAGCTCATTCACTCAGTATGTCAGATATCCTCTTCATTTCTCCTAAATATTCTTCTCATGGTTCATTTCAGTGCAGGTGTCCAAGAATGATCTCATCACTGTTCTTATGAGTTCAGCCAAATATTTCAGTGGAATAAAACAGTTTACATCTAACTTTCATTTTTAGTTTCTTAGTAAATATCTACTGTGTTTCATTCCACTGAATATATTTTTTTTCATGACCTGAAGCAGCTACCCATATGCTAAAAAGGAAATGAAGAATAAAAAGTGAATCAGAAGAATAGTGGCATTTGCCCACGTGGTTCAAGAAAACTGGAGCTCAGTTGGGCTAGGTTGCTGGCTCTGTGACGTCTCCCACCTCTATCTTCCTCACCTGTACCACCTGATCAGTCTCTTCACCATTGTCAAGAAATCTCACCAATGCCATTTAACAGTTAAGCAGAAAAGGAAGGGAGCAGCTTAGGCTAGTCCTCAGGATATTAGACCACAGCATTTTCTTAACTAGGTCCATTGAGGCCCATAGACACTTATGTCTTAAATTTAACAGACATGCTCAATAGAACAAATATCGTGATGGAGAATCTAAGAAGCCAGGCAGGAGTGAAAGCAACCCGAGAACTTCCTAATCTGGGCCAGTTTGGCAGGTAGCTGAAGTGGGAGTCATACAACAGAATGGCCTACACTAATGCACCATTCCTCTAACCTTGGATACTTTGACACCACGCAGAGGAGGTCTGGCGAGGAAATGAATGCCCTGGCCACATGGTAGTGTACACACAGTCTTTAATGTCAGATAAAATTCCTGCTCCATTACTTTTTTGTGTGTGCCTTTAACCGTGTTACATAACCTGGTCAGGTGAGGCTAACTTCCTTGTGTCTCCCACAGGGATGTTATGAGGACTAAATAATCTACATAGAACACCTAACACAGAGTTTGAACATGGGAAGGTCTCCATGAATGCTTATTCCTTCTCTACCTAAAGGTTGAGCAGGCCAAAAAAGGAAAGCTTAGCCCATAAAGCATAGAATACCACCTGCTATGGAATTCAGCTTAAGTACAGCCAAGTTATGTAGTGATACCATCAAGGGATTGGATTAGAAGAGACTTAGGTTTGGATCAAAACTCCTGCATCCATTAGCAGTGTGAACCTCAGTTACTTCTGTACAAATAGGAATAGAAGGTATTCTCTTGCAGGGACATGATGAAGATGAAATGATAGGATGCAAGTAAAAGTGTCTATGAAGTAGTTGATTATTTTAGAGAAGTGTAAATTTGCAGCATTGGGAAGTTGATGATTAATTTTATGTGTCAACTTGATTGGGCTGAGGGACTCCCCAGATAGCTGGTCAAACATTTGTCAAGGGTTTAGCTAAGCTGCACCACAGTAATGCTGCCTCAGCATCCATTTTGTTGGGCCAAGGGACTTAAGGGACCTTAAACTGACACTAGCCCCTCCTACGTGTGCATGCCCTAGACAGCAGCCTGCAGGGTCACAGGCAAATGTAAGATCCTGACATGACCTCCTGAATAGCGCTTGTGATCCACAAGCCCCCTCCCTCCCCTCTACCTATAGGCTCTTTCCATAGACCCTCCTGGGACTTACCAGAATCTGTTTTTTTATTTGAATTGACCAGTCTGGCCCTAACCTAGGAACCTTAATAAAGGCCTATATTTAGATCCTGCCTCTATCTTTGTCTGTGCTCTGCCTGATCCCGCCAAGTGGCCCCTTAAGGGCCGTATACCTCCTTCAGGACCTGTGAGTCACAAATTTTTCAATATCAAGTTCTCCGTTGTTGAACTGAGGCTCACCAAACAGCACTGTGCTCCACTTAACAAATGTTAATCGAGCAAATCTTAACCACAGTATCTCTGGGTGTGTCTATGAGGGCCTTTCTGGAAGAGATTAGCATTTGAATTGATAGGCTGAGTAATGGTCACCCTCATCAAGGCGGGTTGGCATCATCCAATGCTTTGAGGAGCTGAAGAGAACAAAAAGGGGAAGGAAGGGTGAACTTTCTCTGGGGAACCCAAACTAATATACAAAGTGTCTTGGATATCACTTGCCTTAAGCACTCACCCCACCCCCAACCCCCTATTTATCAGTTACTTGACTGTTCACCATAGCAACTCAACTTGGTGGTTATCCCATGAGGGGCATCTGCTCCAGGAAGTTCCCCAACTCCCACCACATCCTGCCTGCCACATCCTACCCACATTGAGGGCTGTGCATCCCTCTTCTGGGTGCCCTCCAAGTCTCAGCCATACCTCTCTTGGATCACCTACTGTAGGTAATGATGCCTCCCTGCCCAGACTATGCTCCCTGTGTGTTCCCTCATCCCCTCCCTGGCACGTGTCTGTTGAACTGAACTGAACCCTGCTTCATTCCATTTTCAGATGGTAGATTTAAGTAATCGACTACTATAAGGCCAGGTGTAGGAGGGTCACCACTTAGAGCATAGCAACAACAAAGGATGATTAAGGGGAAAATGGTTATATTTGTTTTTTTGCATTGCTTTCTAATTATTCCAGGTGTGTTAATCTTACATTTCAAAACTGTCATTTCAAGAATTGAGATTTAATAAAGCTATTGACAAGCACTCAGGGAAGTAATTACGGGTGTGCCTAAGAATGTTCACCTTCATACTATTTCTGATTGCAAAATACTAAAAACGATAGAAATGCCCAATATTCAAATATATTCACACTCATATATGCAGTTTTAACACATTATGGTATTACTAAAGATATACTACCATTCAGATATTACAAGTAATGCAGAAGAACATCCATTAACATGGCAAAACTATTTCTAAAATACTGACTGAACAGAAAAGCAGGTTACAAAGCAGTACGTAGAGTTTAACAGTGTTTTTTTCAATTAAAGAAAAACACGTACATAAAAATCTGGAATTATTTATAAGTTGTTAAAAGAGGTTTGTAGCAGGATTGTGGGTGGTATAATTCTCTTAAATTTGCTTATCTATATTTTTCATTTCCTACCATATACATGTATTGCTTTAGAGGTAAGAAAAAACCTTAAAATTAAAGAAAGGAAAATAGCTCATAGGAGCTGCACAGATGACCCTGCTGAACTGTCCATGATGGTTATCTGAAAGCCATGATCTAAATAATCTCTGCCTAACTGTTCTCTGTTGTTCTCTGCTTCAGATCCTGAGTCCTAGGCACATTGAACCTTCCACGAAGGTCTGAAATCCCCTAGGCTTTCATGCCTTCATAGGTACAGCTCTCCCAAGTTTTCCTATCCCTGGTAACTCCAGCCTCACCTCACTTCAAACCTCAGCTCAAGCATCACCTTTCTGAGAAGTCCTCCCTGACTTCTTCCCTCTCTCTGCCCTTCGGTGTCCATTCCATGTGTCTCCATGGCTGGCCTCTGTCAAAGATCTTCACCAAATTGTCTTGCATTCACTTAAGTATCTATATTGTAGGTATTTTCAAGGCACTGACTGGGTCTTTTATCTCAGATTCTAAAAATGTCTGGGTGCAGAATAAGTATAATAAATATATATGGAGGAATGAAGGCTGGAAGTAAGAACCAGATCAGAGTTTGGGACAGCAGCAAACATTTTTCTGGTCCAGAATAGGAAAACTCTTTCATAAGATATCCTGGTTGTATTTTATTTCTGAGACCTTGAAAGACAGAGAGCTTTTAGGCACACACCATTAAGAAAATAAATTAGAAGGAATTTGGCCTCTGAGAATAATACTGTATTGTCTCAAAATGTACTAGTGATCCATTTTGGGACATAAGACACTGGTGTGTGATATCCTCTTCACTTCCTTCCCAGCCTCAGTGTTGAATGTGAAATCTACATTCTGAAAAAACAAGGGGAAAAAAATCAATCTCCTATTCCTTTCTGCCAATCAGCTAGTATCACTAAAGCTTAGAAGTCAGCTGAAATACTCTGAATTCCATAGCACATATAAACATTCTCTTTCACGTTAAATAACTCCTTGTCATTTACTTATTTGTATCCTTCACAGAGCCCAATGGAAAGTTTCACACAAATTGGGCAGTTTGAAAATAGTGAGGGAAGGAAAACATAGGAAGTGGGCTTCATGTCCATTTCAGCATCCTGCCTTGGTTCAGTTTCCAGATCTGGGTGAGGAAAATGAAACCCAAGCAAGCAACACATGGTAGCATTGCAGAGCTGAGAAGGCAAAAGGCAGCAATATAAAAATGAAAATTTTATCAAGTGTGATTAACAATATTAATTCTATGTAAACTAGGATCTACCTAGATCACGATGAATAATCTTTAGAGAAACCACAAAAATATATTAAACATTTACCTTAAAAGCCAATAGAATAACAAAAGTGAAATACTGAAAAATACAAATTTTTTTTAAGGATCCCTAAAGAAAGAAACAAATAAAACCAATGAGATAAGTAGAAAACAAACAGCAAGATGATAAGCATAAATATCAATCCTACTAATAATTACTCAAATAAAAATAGACAAAAAATGACTACTAAAAGACAGATACCGTTAAACTAGATTTTGAAAAGTACGTTCCAACTATGTTCTGTGTAAAAGAAACACACTTCAAGCATAAAGCCTCAGATAGGTTAGACAGATTAAAAGAAAAAGGATGCGAAAAGATATATCATGGAAATGGCAAGCATAAAAAAGCTGGCATGGGTCTATTACTAATGAAATAGACTTCAAAACAAGAAGGGTTACAGAGACAAGGATGGGCATTTCATAATGATTTGGTTTGCTTGGCCAACCCTTTACCAGTAAAAATTGCTCTGATTGGCCAAGACCAGTTACTGAACCAATCATTGTCAAGAAGAATGATATCACTATGATGAATTCAAACCAGTTAGGATCCATCCCCGGAGCTGAACTCTCACAAGCTGGCTGAGTTTTACAGGCTGCCTGGAGAAAGCATAGCTACTGCTCAGGCTAAGGGCTCAGGTGAACCATCCTGTGGAGAGCAGGCTTGGGCTGACGTAGAATGCAGTTGTGCTCCCAGGAAAGGCTATCATTCTTATTGTTCTCCACTTTCATGATCAAAAACAATTCAGTTTGGTATGGTGATGATGTTAACTAGACTTATTGTGTTGATCATTTTGCAATACATACAAATATTGAACACCTGAAATTAATATAATGCTATATATCCATTATATCTCAAAATTTTTTTCTAATAATTAAAAATGATTTAAAAACAAAAAAAAATGGTCATATTCATCAAGAAGATACAATTCTAAGTGCCTTGATATCAGAGCTTTAAAATACACAAAACAAAAACTCAGAGAATTTTAAAAATAAATAAATCAAGAATTACTGTTGGAGATTTCAACTCCTCTCTCACTAATTGATTGAATAGCAAAAAACATCAGTAAGTACACAGACTGCCAAAAGAATACTGTAAACCAGCCCTCATTGACATTTATATCAACACTACACTAAACAATATTTTCAAGTATACATGACATGTTTATGAATATAAACCATATCCTGGACCATAAAATAAATTTCAAGAAGATCAATATGTTAAAATCTTAAAAAGAATGTACTGTGATCAGAATGGAAATAAATTTAAAAATAAAAAAATGTATTTGTAGAAAATCCACCAAATATTTGCAAAGTAAACATAAACCTCTGAATAACCTATAGGTCAAAGAATAGATCAAAAGGGGCATTAGAAAACATTCTAATGTTTTAGTAAAACATCAAATCGAAAGATAGTAAAACCATCAAATCGAAATTTGTAAGGTGCAGCTAAAACAGAACTTAAGGGGAAATTCATTGCTTTAAATATTAATATTACAAAAAGAGAGTGATCTAAATCTCAAGGACCAAAGTTTCCACCTTTAGAAGTTAGAAAACAGAAGAGCAGATTAAAACCAGAGTAATTAGAAGCAAGGACATAAGATAAAAGCTAAAATGAATGAAATAGAAAATCAGTAGAGAAAATTAACAAAAGCAATGTTGTTTCTTTAAGATAGTAATAAAATTCTTACAAACCTGCTATGGCTTAGGAAGAAAAAAAATCTAGAAAATACAAATAACAATATAAGAAAACAGGAGTTAGCCCTGCAAATATTCAGACACTAGCAGGATAAAAAGAAAATATTATGAGCAACTTTATGAAAAAAATTTGACAATGTAGCCATAAAATGCACAAATTCCATGAAAAATACAACTACTCAAACCTGACATAAGAAGATAAAGAAACTCATAATTTATCTATATCAGGCAAAGAAATCAAATTCATGATCAAAAATCTTTCAATAAAGAAAATTGTAAACCCAGATAATCTCACTAGTGAGTTCTAGCAAACATTTAAGGGGAAATAAAAGCCCACCAATTCCACAAAAACTCATTTAGAAAATAGAAGACAGACTATTCTCAATTCAATCTATGAAATTAGTATAACAGTGATACAAAAATCTGCCAAAAAATATAGGAAAAGAAAATTAGAAACCAAATATCCCTGAAATATATATGCAAAAATCCTTGAAAGAATTGGAGATCAAACACACAATATTTAATGAACCAAAAGAGAGACGGGGTAGCCATACTAATATAGTCAAACTATACTTTTCAGTAAAAAATTATTGCAAGAAGGATGCCTGGGTGGCTCAGTGGTTAAGTGTCTGCTTTTGGCTCAGGTCATGATCCCAGCATCTGGGATCGAGTCCCACATCGGGCTCCCTGCAGGGAGTCTTCTTCTGCCTCTGCCTATGTCTCTGCCTCTCTCTTCTCTGTGTGTCTCTCATGAATAAATAAATAAAATCTTTAAAAAAATTGTTGCAAGAGACAGAGAAAAACATGACCTATGGGAAGAGGGTCAGTCCATCAAGAATTTATAGCAGTTATAAACATATGCACACTAACAGGAGAACAAAATTAATAAAGCAAAAATTGATAGAACTGAAGGAGAGATACATAATTCAATAATAATTGTTGCAGACTTCAATACTCCACTTTCAATAGTGGCTAGAAAATCTAGACAGCAGGTCAACAAGAAAACAGAAGCCTTGGACATTACTATAAGTCAGAACTAACGGACATACAGAACAGCCCACCCAACAAAAACAGAAAGACATGAGACATTCCCCAGAATTGACCATATGTGAGGACCCAAAAGAATTCTTTTTTCTTTTTTTAAGATTTTATTTATTTATTCACAAGAGACACACACAAAGGGGGGGGGGGCGGGCAGAGACACAGGCAGAGGGAGAAGCATGCTCCATGCAGGGAGCCTGACATGGGACTCGATCCCGGGTCTCCAGGATCAGGCCCTGGGCTGAAGGCGCTAAACCGCTAAGCCACCCGGGCTGCCCCCCGAAAAGAATTTTTAATAAATTTTAAAAGCCTGAGGTCTGGCAAGAATGTGGCAAACCATATAGAAAGTAAAGGAGGCAGGCAGTTCCTAAAGAGATCCTTAATAAATTTTAAAAGTATCTTCTCTAACCACAGTGAAATGAAAAATCAGTAGCATTCACAAATATGTGGAAATTAAAGAACACATTCTTAAAAATGAGTGGGTCAAAGGAGAAATCACAGGGAACATTAGAAAATACTCAGAGAGAAATAAAAATCAAACCACAACATGCCAAGACTTTTGGGATGCAACAAAAGTAGCACTTAGAGGAAATTTTATACCTGTAAGTGACCACATTAAAAAAGAAATACCTCAAATCAAGAACTTAACCTTCCACCTTAAGAAAACAGAAAAAAAAAAAAAAAAAAAAAAGAGCGAAATAAACCTACAGCTGGCAGAAAAAGGGAAATAATAAAGATTAGAGTAGATATAAAGATAGACAAGATATCTAGGCAATTATCTGACAAGTTATCTAGACTAAGAAAAATAGAAGACTCAAATTACTAAAATCAGAAACAAAAGTAGGGATATTACTACTGATCTTTTCTGTATATCTACTTCCATAATAGGAGGATTATCAGAGAATACCATAAAAGTTGTATGCCAACAAATAAGATAACCTAGATGAAATGAACAAATTCCTGGAAATACACAAATTACCAAAGTGGCTGAAGAAGAAAGAGAAAAAGGAGAAAGATACCGTTTTTTAATGTTCAATTCTGCCTTTTGTTGTATTATTTCTTTATTGTTTAAGCTAAGACCTCTGGTACAAGTTTGGATAGGGGAGATACCATGTTTATGGATTGGAAGATTCAACACTGGAAGTTATATATCCTCCCCAAACTGATTCCTAGATTCCCCATCATCCCAACAGAATCCCAATATAATATATATATAAATACCAATAATATATATATAAAATATATAATATATATAATATATATATAATAAGGACAAGAATAGCACATTCATATTCTTTCGGGGATTAAATATGTCAGTAATAATAAATAAATCAATAAATAAATAAATAAATCAGTATATAAAAAGCACTTATAATTGTGACTGGCCTGGCTGGGTAAGTTTATTATTCAAGTGTGGTAGCAATGTGATTTATGATTTTTAAAAGATCACTGGCTGCTATGTGGCAAACTGACTCCAGGAGGGCAAGACAGGAGCAAGGGAACCAGTTAGGCAGTTATTGTGTTGGTCCAGGCAAAAGATGATGTTGGTTTGGTCCAAAGGAGATAGTGAGAAGTGGCCAGATTTAGGCTATCATTGAAGGTGGAATCAGCTAAACTTGCTGCTGAATTATACATGACTTTCAAGGCAGGGAAAGAATCAAGGACAACATAGAAAGCAACCAGTAAGGGATTGGTGAACGAGAGTGATCAAGTTCTGTTTGGGTTGTGGGTCTGATACCTCAGGGAAGATGCCTGGTTGGTGGCTGAGTGGATGAATGGAAAGCTGGAGAAGACATGGATGATATTAACCATCATTCAAATACATTTCAGAGGTTACACTGAAAAGGGTTTCTTCTGGCTATCATTCCTTAGATTTTTCTTTAAATGAAATGGAATAATTCTTAAAGGATTAATTTAATCCTACAAATAATCTTAATTAAATTGAGACCAATAGTTAAAGAACCGAAATGCAGCCCATAAGCAAAAAATAATTCAAACAGCTAATTTGTATCTACTCCCTACCAAAAAAGAGACCTCAAGGTGTTGTCTGGTTCTAAATTGAAGATACATTCTTTTAAGAAAGGTCAAAGGACTAAACAAATTTCAAATCTATATTACATGTCCAAGGACTTTCTTCAGTCACTGCCACCTTGAGCTGTTACACAAGTATGCCAACTACCCAATGTTCCTGTTTGTAGACCAAGTTAACCATCTTATTTCTATCAGCACAGCTCTGTAGATTATAAACTGCAGTTCTTTCAGATAGAATTTCAAGCAGCCTTTATAAACAACCATCTAAAAGAGTACAAGAATAATCTCCAAAACAAAGCCATCTATAATTTTCTATGCATAAGAATACCGTAACCAGTAGTCTCTGGGCACAGCTCTCCAAACATCATCCAGGACCTGTCTCCATCATCTGGGCCCCAACCTACACCCAGAGCCTCACATCCACCTCCCCTGACACCCAGTCAGACAGATGTATGGAAGCAGGCAGCAGCTGACCTTGTTTGCCTTTACTGCAGACTTCTTAGCAAAGTCAATATGTAGAATTTCAACTCTGAGCACCAAGCCTCATGCCTCTCGAAAGTTAAGAGGAAAAACTAGTACAGTTTCACACCCAAACGAGTTTCATATCTCATCACTTCCCAACCCAACTCTTTTACCATAGAGGAGTCAATTTCTTGAAAGCTCTCACACAGGGCTGTCCCTTGGATGAGAATCCATCAATCCTGAAATGACGTTCTACTTTTCCTTCATTATCTTATAGCCTTCCCTGCCTTCTGTTCTAGATGTGTTTCTTCAAAAAGAGTCCATAATTAACCCTGCTTACTCTTGGTGCTATTTTCCCCAGTTACTCTGTAAGTGTCCACTCCTTCCAAATTTGGCTCCATTCTCATATCCTCTGTGAAGATTCGTTTGGCTCCCCAGATGCATGTAGACATTCCTTTCCTACCACACCCTGAACATATGTAGTCGGATACCATACTTTGTCATGGTTCTTCATAAATTAGTCTCTCTTCACGAAGACCGTATACTCTACCAATGAGAGTTGAATAGAAACAACCTGAACATCTCACAATGAGATTATTTATTTATTCTTTCAGGCAAATATTTATTGAGTAGCTACTATGTGCCAGACATAGTCCCTAGATGAGGTGAAACGATCTAAAGGGACAACAATAAGGATTCATTGAAATAATCCATGACTAAGAGATTAAATGGAAAAAGTTGTTAGCTACAAATGATCATCAATAATTTTAATAAATTATAGTCAGCTACAGATAACGCATGTGCAGTACTACCTAATTTATGTAAATATACAGAATAAATAGACATAGGACAAGAGTCAATTTCAACTTTAAGATGAATAAACCAAGGCAGACCAATGAGAGATCCTCCCTGAAATTTTTCTGCTGTAGTAGAGGCAAGGGTCTATCCTGCCTCTGGAATAAATCTGGACTTGTTGGCATGGGATGACCCCCTCTGTAAAAAAGACAAGAATATCCAACTGCATGCACACACGAAGGAGGGGGGGGGATGGGGGGAGAGAGAGAGAGAGAGGTTGCCCCCTCCCCCACCCCACAATGGTAATAATTACCTGCAAGTCCAATCCCTGAAGTCCCTGGAGTTGTTTTCCAATTCTTTGAATTATCCATGTCCTTCTAATACAATCCTTTTTCTCCCTTAACCTAGTTTTAGTTGGGTTTGATAATTTGCAAATATGGAATTCCTAGATGCACATATACTCAAATTTGAGATTCGTAAGACCTCACTCAGGTAAAGGTATGCTTTTACAGTTAGGCAAGACAAAGGCCAAGGTTGAGTTTTTAAATCATGGTGTGATTTTGGAATGTTGTTATCTATAATCATTTTGTCTGGATTTTTCCAAAGTAGGTTCCATAAAAGGCCATATTCATAAGTGTAAACTTCCTTCAAATGAAGTAAAAAATATTTCATAACTCAGAGTAAATATAACAATAAATCAGAGATTAAGTTTCTTGCTTCATTTATCTGTATACAACTAATCAACCTCAGTTAATTCATTCTATTTAATACTAAATCATGCTGCCATAAAAATCTGTCCAAGTCACTGATGCTAGGTTGTTAGCAAAATATCCGGCTTGTGACCAGAATCCACCTAGTTCATTAATCACCATGTTCTCAAAGACACAGAGGAGTTCCAATCCCTGAATTTTATATCTCTGTTTTTCTAACAGCAACAAAATGAGAATGGTGAGGGAACAAGTCGGGAGATATCAGGCAAAATGAGAAAAAGAGACAAGAAGATAAGGAATTCAGATAAGGAATGTTTATCATACGGTCGGCAAAAGCATCCTGTGGTTCATCCATCAGCTGGAACCCTTTCAGTAAACATCTATTACTAAAATCACCAATGTAATTCTATAATACCCTCCTGAAACAGCTGCTCTCCAGTTTCAACAAAATTGAGCAAAGCATTTTTCTCATAATAGTCAGCTTTACTTTCTAAATGTTTTACCTCTGCCTCCTCACCTAATTCTCCTGCTCAAAATTATCAACAGCAGATGCCAACTGACTGACTCTCTCTGAGGCTTTAAGATCATTTATCAGTTCACAGGCTCATTTACGGCTGTTTGCTTTCGAAATAATTCAATTCCCCTTGCAGTAGAGAACCCTTCCTCCCTAAAGAAAAAGTGACACGTAAGCATGTGAGGGCTTCTGCATTGTCAGACAAAGTAAAATTACAGAAATATAAAATATGTTTTGTGGAGGGGCACTTGGGTGGCTCAGCTGGTTAAGTGTCTGACTCTTAATTTCGGCTCAGGTCATGATCTCAGGGACATGAGATCGAGCCCCGTGTCAGGGCCCAGCATAGAGCCTGCTTAAGATTCTCTCTCTCCTTCTCAGGGGGGTGGAAAAAATATATATATATATTCTATACACACACACATACACACACACATACATATGTATATATATGCACGTAAATATATTTAAAACATATATATGTATATGTTATGTTTTTATTTTTATTTTTTGTTATGTTTTTATACATACGTATGTGGATATGATATTTTGTTTTTGTTTTTTTGTTGTTTTTGTTGAACATTTGGGGAACAGCTTAAGAAACTGCCATGCGACACCATGGAATGTCGACCAGGCATTACAGCGACCATGACAGCCACTTCTATGTGTTTCCAAATAATACATAAGGTGAAGAGCAGGATTCAATGAAGCCTGTTCACCAGGACTTCCTTGGAACCAAATCAGCAGTTGCATTTGGTTGCTGGAAGTTGACTGTTTCAAAACATTGCCGTATTTCAATATATTGTCAATATTTTTACATAGACAAGAGGAGGTGGTGGAGGGAGCTGATAAATAGGAAAGGCCAGGCAGTCCTGTCCTGGTGCCCTGTCTCAGGGAAGACACATATACATATGTATGTTTTATGGAGTAGCTAGCAGTAGAAAGTAATTACCCACACTTTCCTTCCCTCTTTCCCATTTGCCTTATGTGCTGGCAGTTTCTACACGGTTTAAATCACAGTTTTTCATGGCAGATTCCAGTCATGACATCAGGTTAGGAGCAGCCACAGCAACTTTGAAAATCCAAGTAGGATAGAACTACCTAGAAATTATCAGAGTGTGCTGTGTATAGTAAGGATAAGTAAGCACTGCTTCATGAAACTTTCATTTCAGTTGTGAATGTGTCAACTTTCTTATTGTGGGTCAAGTTCCAACTATTTGAAAGTCACCGGTCCAAGTTAAGGGATATTTTCATTCAGTAAGTATTTATGGAGCATCTACCTGCCTGGCACAGTTTTAGTACTTAGGGAGACAATAGTAAACAAATCGAACAAAAAGCTCTGCCCTCATGGAGCTTCTATTTTAGCAGAAGAGACAATAATCAGTGAAAGTAATAAACACTACTTACTATAAAGCATGTTAAAAGGTAATAAGTGATACAGAAAATACAGAACAATAAAAGACAGCCTGAGTGCCAAGGGCAGGAGATGCATTTTCTTGGTGGTGCTCACAAGAATCTTTCATTATTTTGCCGTTAAACATGTTGTGGTGTTAATCTTCATTTTACATCTTTGTAGGGCAAAATCCATATGTGTTCTCACTGAGCAAGAATCATTTCCATTAACATCTACCCTCACAGAATTTAAAATACCCTAATCCATAGTAAATAACAAATCAAGCAAAGGCATACTCCCCTCTACACCCCCAGAAAATCAGAATCAGAGAATGGGATTAACCCAAGCAGATTAGCTTCTGGCCTCAGCTCAGGAAGGCACCTCATCTTTCTGCCCCATTTCTGTGTCTATGGAAATTTTTTTACAGACTCCCTTTGTGATCCTCAAAGATTATACTTTATCTGCACACACACCCTGCTATATAAAAGCTGCTCTCCTTGGGCATTGGTCAGATTCATTTATAAATGTTCTTCACGGGATATAAATTAACACTTGGCCCTACAGTGTCAAGCAACTGCTAAATCTCTAGCTTCTGTCTGGGGATGGTGCAGGAAATCAAAGATTGTATTTTCAACAGCCACTATTATGCCAGAGGGATTTTGTTTGTTTGCTTATTGTATTTTGTTTTTTAATTGCTCTTATAGGATCTTCTCTTCTGAAGCTAAAAACCAAACCCCTAAAATCCTTCTCCACACATTTCATTTGCAGTACCTATAAATTTAGGGAGCTCTTCTTCCACTAGACCCCCCTCCAGGAAGTACTTCTGGAGTCAGGAAGTAGGTCTCTACTCCCCCAAAGGCCAGGTCGCTAGGAGAAGCAGTTTTAGATGGGGTGGTCAGGCCATGCATCATTCAAGAAGGTGGCTTCTGAGCATAGGCTTAAAACAGGTGAGGATGTTGGTTCTATGGATTGGGGCATCAGGTGGGATGGGGAGAACATTCTAGGCAGGGAGGAGAGGCAGAAGAAAAAAGTTCCTAAGGCACAACAGCAGAACCTTCTGCACCACTGGAAGACAGTGAGGGAGGGGCAGGGGGTGAGTTAAGGCCAAATGTGGCACACACCTGCAAGGATGTTTCCAGGAGGAGGAACTAGGGCAGTAATACCCAATTGATCTAACCACCTCCCCCCACCTCATGACGAAAGGGAAAATTTAAAGGGGATTAAACATGAAAGGAAGAGAAAAGAAGCTTTTTAATAAAATTCTAAATGCCATATTTTTTACTCCCCCTCTCCCTCGTTTCTCACAGATGAGCAATAAACACACAGTTTCTGCTATAACTCCTCCTGAGAGATTGTTTGCTTCCTTCCATTTTTCAGAAATTAGAATTGCAAAGGAAAATAAAATAAGAGCCCTGAACCGAAAGGCGCTTTTTCATAACTATTATTTGTGTTATCGTTATTTCACTGAACAAGTATTTACACGTCGGGCAAGGGATGCAGAGCGTACAGCATGGGATCAGAGCCCAGGTATGCAGAACGATCGTGACACAAGATTGAAAATGAAAGGGCCACCAGAAGGAGTTTTTATTTATTTATTTATTTATTTATTTATTTATTTATTTGTTTGTGTATTTATTTATTTTATTTTTTATTTTTTTTGAGAAGGAGTTTTTTAAAAGAAAATACAATGGGGCTTCAGGGAAAAGAAAGACTCCTTCGTGTGGAGAGGTCTTCGCGTAGGAGGTAATTTCCAGGCCATCTGTGGAAAGATGTGCAGGTCGAGGTGATGGAACAAGACATCTGAGACAGAGCACTGTGAGCGGAAAGCCAGCAAAGCTGTGGCAGCTCTCGGTTTTGAAAGTGGAACTTGCCCCAAGGTCCTCTACAACCGTGACCTTGCCACGCCTCCCCGGAGGGGTCTGTGTTCCCTCCTCTGGACTCTGGCGGTGGTGACTGATCAGACACAAGTGAAGCTGCGTGACACCACTTCCTTCTCGTTGATTCCCTTGGAGGTGCTTGTCTGCACCGACAGCCAATCATGCCAGAGCCCAGCCCTCCCAAAGCTTAAATGACTGCAAGGACATCTTCCTTGATCCTCACCCACCGTCGGTATTACATAGCAATAAGAAGTGGAACAGATAGATGCGGTTTAGAGTTTTTCTTTTTAAATATGAGTCCTGGTGAGTCTCTAGATGTTAATGAAGGTAGAAGCCACTGATGAGAATTTAGGATCACATTCTTCTCCATTTCAGAGGCTAATATGTGGACAAGGAGGGAACTTACTCTTGGTGTAGGCATTCAGTAGCACACCTGCGGCTGAAACTGTGCCGGGTCGGAGGCAGCGTGGAATCATGGAATGTACATTGGGAATGTTCAGGAAAGCAGATCCCAGTTCCAACCCCTGGCAGCCATAGGAAAGTCAGCTAACTCTCTGAGCCCCTCTACTAATTTACCTGCCCCCCAAAATACACAGATGCATTTTAGAATCTATAAGCATTAGTCAGTGGTACAGGTTTTTTTAAAAAAAACTTATTTTAATTACATAAATTCATTCACGTAATTTAAAGTCAAATTGTACCAAAGGCTTGCCATGAAATAGTATTTTCTCCACTCCCTCTCAAACTCCCTCTCCTGCACCCTGCAGATGACCACATTTAACTTTTAGCTGGGGTTTTTTTTTTTCTAGTAATTACCATCATATTCTTAAATAATATGCTTATTTCAAAATTTAATAATGCATCATGTTAATGCAAAGATAGTTCTTTCACATTCCCCAATTTTCTTCCCTTATCCTCCCAAATGTCTGTTTGTATTTACATCAAGGTTCTTATATAAAAATTGTTCATTGCAAAGCCAAATACAACACTAATAACATCCTCTCCCCACTCCACCCTCTTTTTCAGAAAGCTCTTTACTTACCCTCAAATAAATAACCACCTCATTAAACTTGTAAAATACTCCATGTGTTTTAATGCTTTCATGATTCTCCATCTTATTCACCACCACACCACCTGTTCTATTGAGTACTTCCTTCACCTGCTCTGCTAGACCTTTCCATCTTCCTGGTTCCATCTGGATAAAATGCTGTCTAGAGCTGCTCTTGTCCTAAGATTTTTCTCTGTTTTTCATGAATTGGAACCATACTCTTTTGGATCCAATTTCTTCCTATTATTTGCCCTGTAATTTTGCTGGTGCATACTTTCCATTAGCGTCTTAGGACAGATTACATTGAAGGTAAGCTTTCTAAATCCCTACATAACTGTGCATTCATTGTTCTAGGAACTCAGTAGGATCTTTAAAGCTGAAGGCTCACGTTTAGTCCTGGGGCATATTCTTATATTATTTCTTTAATAATTTCCTGCCCTCTGCTTCCATATATTTCTTTTTGGAACTTCTCTTAGTCTAATGTTGAACTGTCGTACTTGATTTTTTCAATCTTTTTCCCCTGCCTTTAATACTTCCATTTCTTTGTCATTTTGCATTACTTTGCAGTCATTTCCCTTACTTTACCCTTCAAACTTTTCACTAAATTACAATCATATTGTTAATTTCTTTAATATTGTTTTTTTTTCAGTGTGTGTATATTTAATTTCCTGCACAATCTGTTTTTCCTGGTTTGCTTTTCCTGTTTATTTATTTTATTCTGTTTCATGTTGAGCACCTTCTTCAAATAATATTTTTTGATGCTTGGCTGTCTATTCATATTTAAGAGAAAAATACTTAAAAACTGGTAATACTTAAAAACGTATGGGATCACCTTATAAAGAGCAAGCTATACCCAAAGCTGATTGGCCAGGAAGCCAGACATTTCATTAGGGGACCATCTGAAAAGTCAGTGAATGAGAGCTATACTTTGGGAGCCATTCAAAGTCTTTCAAAGAAGGGAGAAAAAAAAGATGCTACCTGCTTACAGAGTGAAGAGGTGATGAGGAGTTTGTAGATACAATTCCACTTGAGCCCCTCTGTTCATCTCTGTGTCTACCCCCTGCTCTTTGCTCCCCAAAGTTCCACCTCCCTCTCTTTCAAATTCTCCCAAAAGTAAACCTTCTGTCCCAGGCCTGGGAGTGGGGGCAGGGTGTGAACATTCTCTATGATCGTAGATTATCTAATGACTTGACAAAAACCTATTTACGTCATTGAATAAAATCAGTTTAAGTGGATACCCAATTATGTATTTAATATTGCAGGATGTAACACCTGGCACTCACTACCAAATCCATACATTAGGGAGCATTATGCTCAAAAATCCACTTCTCTGGGGGCACCTGGGTGGCTCAGTTGGCTAAGCATCTGCCTTCAGCTTAGGCCATGATCCTGGGATCCAGGGATTGAGTCCTACATCAGGCTCCCTGCTCAGCGGGGTGCCTGCTTCTCCCTCTCCCTCTATTGCTCCCCCTCACTTGTGCTCGCTGTCTCTCCTGCTTGCTCTCTCTCTCAAATAAATAAACAAAATCTTAAAAAAAAAAAAAAAGAAATCTTCGTCTCCAACTTCTGTAATCACTTCATGTGGGGAAATCCCATGGTCTGTGAGCAGCACTGCAGAGAGAGGTGAAACCTGGTGAAGACTCCAGCCCTGATGGAGAACTTCAGGCAGGTCATGATGGACCAGACATGCTGGAGGCTTTAGGGTCATGACTCTCGCAAGGCTTGCAGATGACCCAGATGCTGTAGGTCAGAGGTTATGGACTCAAAATCCATAGAAAAGATTTGTTTGGTCCTTGTCATACTTAAAAAATTTTTTGAGACAACCTTTAAAATAGGAAATTTCACGCAAAATTCTGAATTTCCAACTTCTTTTGAAATCACAGAGGATCTGCCAGGACCATGCTTCATCTCTCCTGACAGGGATTTGGCTGGGGCAAATGTTCACTAAAGGCCATGAGCTTTCCTACTCCTGGCCCACTTCACCCAATTAAAACAACCGTTTTACCCCTGTTAGACATTATACTTTGCAGCCACCCGGCAGATCATGAATTTATCAAGATACCAAACCATGTATGATTCTGAGCTTCCTCAGAGAACTGTATTTATATGGGGGCACCTGGGTGGCTCAGTCGGTTAAGTGTCTGCCTTCCGCTCAGGTCATGATCCCAGGGTCCTGGGATCCAGCCCCATATCAGGCTCCCTGCTCAGCATCAAGTCTGCTTCTCCCTTTCCCTCTGCCCCTCCCTCCAGCTCATTCTCTCTCTCTCAACTAAATAAAGAAAATTTTTTAAAAAAAGAAATAACTATATCTATATGTAATAAAATCCAAGATTACAAACTGCATATGTTAGTTGTGTTGTAGGTACGGGCACTCAATAAAATTTAATTGATTAAATTTACTTATATAAAGACATATATTTCTAAAATCAGTTTATTACCCCAACATGACAAAGTTGATATGGAAATCAACACTGTATTCTGAGGTCATAGACTCTGATTATTTCAAGTCTCTGACTTCCTGAATCCACTACACCTGTTGGGTCTCCTTGATTTTACTGTCACCAGCATTTTTGAGTCTGTTACCTCTTGCCCTGTATTGTATCTATCCTCAGACTATTCTTGAACTTGGGTTTCTAATTACTGCAAGAGGAAAGCACATCAGGAGTCTGCATGCCATTCGAAATTCATCATCTCCAAGAGAGGCTGAGCAAAAGAATTTACAGTTATGATCATGAAACATCCATCAGTTACTTTGAGAAATCATGGAAAATATGATGCTTGAAGAATGAACATTTTCTTAATTTTAAAGGGGATGAAAATGGGGATTTCAGAAATAATAGACTCAGGACTGAAGGTATATAATGGCTTAATAAAATTACATCAGCGCCGAGGAAGAGAACGTAAGGGGGAAACAACATGGATTCATAACATAAGGCTGCCCAACTAGCCTCACACTATTTTTATTGTGTTGTGTATCTTACCTAGGAATACAATAGGAGTCTAGGAATCTCTCTGTGTAGCCATTTTGACAATTGCCAGACCTCCTTGTGATATTCTTGGGGTCAAAAAAGAAGAAAAGTAGGATATATATATATATATATATATATATATATATATATATATATATACACTATATGCCACATACTGTCTGCTTGCATATTTGATGCTGGAAAGCTATATTTTAAAAGTAGTCATTGATTAAACAAAAATTTACTGGTTCTTACTGTCAAACACTGACAGATGTTTGCAACAGTGATTAATAGATGTCCCGCTGAGAGAAGGTGACTAACAACATTCCACAGAATTTACTCACAGTTTTATTTCTTTTCAACGTTTTTATCATCAAAAGGATGAAAATTCGCAAAGGATTAATCTGAAAATTTGGAAATGCTGCAAAGCTTGCTTCAAAAAGAGTTCTACAGACTGAAATGCTGTAAATATGTGCTGTAACTAACAAAGTTTAAAGTGATGATAAAATATTTTTTTTTTATTTTTATGCAACTTATAACAACAATCACAGTTCCCTGCCCTACTCTTTCCCCAATCTCCCCAGTTGCCCTTTGCAAAGGTATACACCGGTTGACTATTACGGCTTTTGAAACTTCTACATTTCCATACTTCCATACTTTAGACAGTATCCATTGACTTCCTGTTATGGTAGGTGAGGACTTAGCTCTCTTATACAGCTAATTCAGCTCTACAGCAGGTTTTGGTTTGAATAATTAATCTTCCATACTGACATTGTTCTGCCAACATGACTATTACTCACAGCTGGACTTTGTAACATGGTAATTAAGACTAGGTTTTCTTTCTTATTTTTGTCTTCCTTAAAGTTAATAATTGCATTGCTTTTTCATTTCATTGGTTTTCTTTGTGGCTTATTCTCCCCACGCTTTCCAATAGACTGTCAGCATACATTTCCACAAGCTCACATCAGCCTCCAATATTTTTCTTGAAGACACACTTCCAGAATTTTCTCCTCTTCTGGAATGGTTGCTCTTAGTTCTGCTGCACAATTGACTTTCTAGGTCTACAATTCATCATTGCGTTCCGGGGTTAGACCTAATATTTTGTCTTCTTCCTTCTTCTTTCTTGTCTCCATTATGTTCTTCATAAAGGGTTCATGTAAGATTTATTTTTTGAGACTTTGAATATCCTGAAATCTCATTATTTTACCTTCCTCAATGGTTGGTAGTTAAATAAATATCAAATTCTGGTTGGAAATAAATATTTTTAAAAATTCTGTTTGGATGAGAGACACCTAATTCTGGGAAATGAACAAGGGGTAGTGGAAAGAGAGGTGAGCGGGGGGGGGGGGTGTTGGGGTGACTGGGTGATGGGCACTGAGGGAGGCACTTGGTGGGATTAGCACGGGGTGTTATGCTAAATGTTGGCAAATTGAACTCCAATAAAAAAAATTTTTTTGATTAAAAAAATAAAAAAATAAAATTCTGTTTGGAAATAATTTCCATTCCCTTCTTCTGAATGGCATTCCTTACTGGTGTTGTGGAAGCCATGAAAATGCACTCCTCAGTTCTCCTGCCTAATTAGTGACACCAGTTGCTGTCCTTCTGGACCCTCTACTTCACTGGCCCTGAGGTCATGCTTGTCACAGACTACTCTCCCTTATGACTGACCATGGCAGGGGTACTAATGCAGACCCATTTCTGCAGGACACTGACTCCTTCAATAAGCAATCTTGGCTCAAGGGCTTCTCATTGGCCTGGCTGGATCTTTCTTAGACCTGTACTGCCATTTGAGACTCTTCCCTGCCAAACCTGTTTCTTGCCCACTTTCTTTCACAGGTGTTAGACATGGGTCATGGTCTAAAGGCTCTGCCTTCTGTGGCTCCTTCCTCTTTATCCTTCACAGTTGTTTCCTTCAATAAATGTTTTGCACATCTAATCCTGTCTTGACATTTGCATCTCAGAAGACCTAAACAAACACAAGTCGGGTTTCACTTCCTGGAAGGCAAAGAAAATGCCATTCTGAGTGATATTTAGGGGGTGGATAAATTCCTGGCACAAGATGGTGTCCTGACTGCCAAATATTTCACCAGCAGAACCTGGGGAAATGTCCTGGTGGAGGTGAATGACATTGCAGGTGCAATGATCCAGGCATCCCAATGCCTACAAGGAGAAGGGGACTGATTCGTTCCTGCTGTATTGTGCTGAGACATTGCAGAGAGATCATGAGAAATCATAAGCCTTTAATAAGCAGTCAAAGACTCAATATGAGAGCCAGAGGGTCTCACTGGTAGCTCACAAAGAGATCATTATCTCCTGCAATGGAAGTATACGTACAACTTAGCCTCAGATCCAGGACCTGGTAGAGATGCAGAACTCCAGAGATGTTTAAATGCTCAACCAAGGTAGGTCTGTTATACCAGGATCAGAGCCCTGGTTGGAAAACCTAAGACTCTGAAACATGGGAAGTAGTTGCTGGGATTTTCAGAGTCTTTGGAACCCATGGAGACTACAAAGGTCGCCTGAGCTGCCTTAGTTAGAGGCAGCACTTCCCTACACTGAAGAGGCCTCACTCTTCAAAGGCAGCAGTGCCTCCCTCAGGAGCCAACAGGCCACTAACTAGGGTGAAATCCTGGGGTTAAAACCTAGAGACAGCTGGGCCTGACAGAGGAAGAAAGACATTATATCCCAAAGTAGCTTCAAGATTTAGAATGTACTGGCAGGAGCCCAAGAAGTACCACTGGGAATGAAGGCCCTTGACTAAGGGACTAGAATATAAGGCAGGACAGGACAGAATTCATTAACTACGGGGGTAGTTTCTCCAAAAATGTGTGTTAATGCTCTGGCAAGGAGCTCAGAGATAGGGAAAACCTGCCACTAGAATGGCTCTGAGAAGCCTAGAAAAAGTTATGGCCCACATTGAGTGGACAGAAATGCTTGAGCTTCCCTGACAGCTGATAGAGGAAGAAATGCAAGAAGCTGGGAGAAGTAGGCATGCTGGAATGACTATGTTATGTAGGGCCAAATAATCCACTAGAGTTCTGTGTCTCATATGAGCACTAGAAGGAGTTACACCATTCACCAGTGCCATCAGGAATATGCTAGTGAGGGGGCACCAGCATCACTCAGAAATTTAGTGGGGGCACTTCTCTGCAGGCCATGGCTGACAGTGGGAGAGGCCATCACAGAGCTGGGCTTGTTACCATCCATGGAGGCCATGAGTCTAGTGAACATCTGTCACCACACAGAGTCACAGTTCTTTTTCTTCTGATGAGAACTTTTAAAATCTACTCTCTTAGCAATTTTCAAATATACAAAAGTGTTATGAACTATAGTCGCCATGCTGTACACTCCATTCCATGACTTACCGGGCAACTAGAAGTTTGTATCTTTTGACTGAGGCTTTTTGTTTGTGTGTTTGTTTTTAGCTTTTTCTCCCTGTATAGCCTCAGTTTCTTTAAGTTTCCTTCCAAAATAGTTGATTTTGTTGTTGTTTCCTTATTTGTATGGTTCTCAATCTCTCGTGTTAGAGGCCTTTCTCAGATGTCTGTTGATCTTTGATCTTCTACTCATATTTAAGAAGGAGAAATAAAGAACCTGATTGGAAGGTCTGAGCGTGTGGGTGGGGTTTGCTGACTCTGAGCATCACTGTAGAGGGATCTGTCTCCACCAGCTATTGTGGAATTGGTAGGATCGGCATCTTAGGTCCTTCCACATGAGCTCATCAGATTCCCTAGAGAAGACTCTTCTATCACTACTTGGGGAGTAAGCCACACTGCCAGCATTCTCAGAGCCTGATGGGTGAAGAGGGTGGGCATGGGGCTGGGGACCTGGAGGTGTCTCAGCTTTCAGCTGCATATGTTTATTTAATCCTTGTTATCAGTAGAGTGCTCATGCCCTCAAATGAGACTGATGTCCCTTAGCCTAGACACTTTCCATTCTATACTCTCGAAAAAAAGTAACCTCTAGTTTTCTCCTCAACGGAGAAAGAGCAGATGCCCAGCAGTGAGGAGAAGGGGGTGATCTTGAAATGTAGTTCTTTCTTAAACAGTTTTCAACCAATTCTTATGTGAGCACTTCCTTTCCCTCCAGTTCCAGAATATCTGGTCTTGCTACTCTCAGAGCTTCTTGAAAATCCTGCAATTTGTTCTTGGCTTCTCCCACTACCAACTTAACAGTCTGCCTTCTTGTGTCTGCTCAGTCAATAACACTTGTCCATCTGCTTTTCAGCTCTTAAAGCTTTGCTGCTACTTTGCTTTCTCCACTATGGGTCTTTCTCCACCTCCCTTCCTTCTTCTCTCCCACCCTCTTTTCTTCCTCCACCTTCTTTCTTTAAGTTTCTTTACCACAGTTTGACAGGGTCTCAAGAGAGAAAAGAAAACCTTAATGGGTAAATTCAATCCACCTCCTTTTCCCAGAAATACTATTATTTCTCCCTTGCAAAAGTAATACATTTTGCTTATGGAAAAATTAGAAAGTCCAGATAACCAGAAAGAAAAAAAATCATCTGTAAACCACCATCTAGAAACTTTTTTCCTTTACCAGTTTGTGTGTGTGTGGCGGGGGGTGGAGGTGGGGTGGGGGGGGTGCACTCTTTTATTCCTGAAACAAACATTCTGCATGCTCCCTCTCTCTGAGCCTTGTGAAGCTCTGGACATAAAATAAAAAGTGAGCTAAACATGGTTCCTGGCATCTCAAAGCTGAGATCTGTCAAGGGAAGACAAACATTTCAATAAAATGGGCTAAATATCATTAAAGGAGTAGTACAGGATTTTACGGCAGGAGAAAGAAGGAGTATCAAATCTAGGTTTGGGCATGTCAGGAGGGGGCTAGAGAGAGTCTCACACTGCCCAGGAACTGTAAAGTGCTGACTACGTAGTCACACTTATTTATCAGCTGAGATGTTTAAGAAGCATCACATAACTGGGATTTTTCTCTTAACAACATACCATGTGCAACTTTTTAACCACCCTACATCAACTTTTTTTTTAAGATTTTATTATTTATTCATGAGAGACACAGGGAGAGAGGAAGAGACACAGGCAGAGGGAGAACCAGGCTCCTCATGAGGAGCCCATTGCAGGATTTGATCCCAGGACCCTGGGATCATGCCCTGAGCCACCCAGGCATCCCCTACATCAACTTTTTAATAGCTAAATACCATTCCACTGCACACGTGTACAGCTATTACTTTAATTGATCATCTTAATATATTTAATTTCCAATTTTTGAGAATTATCCACCATCTGTGGTAACCCTCTTCGTACCTTTGCACATTGAAGATGAAATTTACTGAGATTAAAAGTTCAAAAATAAGGGCGCCTGGGTGGCTCAGTGGGTTAAGTGTCTGCCTTTGGCTCAAGTCATGATCCCAGACTCCTGGGATCCAGCCCCACGTTGGGCTCCCTGCTCAGCGGGGAGCCTGCTTCTCCTTCTCCCTGCTCTCTCTCTCTCTCTCTCTCTCTCACTCTCTCATAAATAAATAAATAAATAAATAAATAAATAAATAAATAAATAAAACAAAACGTTCAAAGGTAAACAACAAAAGGTGATTTCAAGAGAGATCTGGCTCAACAGCAACTCACATGGGGAAACATTAAAAAGCCTGAGAAGGGGTGGCCCAGGTAGCTCAGCGGTTTAGCGCTCCCTCCAGCCCAGGGCCTGATCCTGGAGACCCGAATTCGAGTCCCACGTCAGGCTCCCTGCATGGAGCCTGCTTCTCCCTCTGCCTGTGTCTCTGCCTCTCTCTCTCTCTCTCTCTGTGTCACTCATGAATAAATAAAATCTTAAAAAAAAAAAAAAGACACCTTGAAAAATTCTAGGTTGTTTCCAGCTTCTCTCCCTCCCTTTCCCCTGATGCTTCAGGCATTCCAAGTCCTGCCCCTGTAGGGGGAATGGTTACCTCTCTCAGCTGTCCTGACTGCCTGCTGCTTTCCTAGAATGCCACAGGCCCCTCCCCCCCTCCCCTCCCGCTCTCCCGACACCCCCCCCCCCCCCCCCCCCCCCCCCCCCCGCCGCCCCGCTCTGTGTTGGGTGCCTGCACTCCAGCCCACACCTATTTTTGTAAATGAAGCTATCCCAGGACCCTGCTGGGCCCATTCAGTCCCTCGTTGCTGATGGTGTGGACACACACTGCATGACCTGCAAAGCCTAAAACCTAGCCCTCTGCTGAAAAGCCTGCCAGCCCCTGATCTCATCAGTATAGTTTTCCTTGACTGCCCCCCAAAATTCTTACTCATCCCCCCTTTCCTGGCACCCCCCACTCTTCCTGGTACTTATTATAATAAGGCGCTTAAGACATTTTAATATAATTATTTGACAACCATCTCTCCCCAACTCATCTGTAAGTGACATGAGGGCAGGGGTCTTACCTTATCTTTCTTTCTGTGGTGATGTGAGACCCACCAGCCTTAAACCACCAATCACTACCCCCAACCCCAGCCTCTTCTACAGCTGGGGCAAACTTGAAGACTCTGAGAGAGAAGTCTTTGGTCCTCCGTGGGTGCAGGGAGGCTTTGCAATGGAACCCTGGCCAGGAAGACTGGAAAGGGCGAGGCGGCTGGTTCACAGTAAACACAGTCCCTATTAGGTAAATATGAGGAAATGGATCTCTCACATAGGCCTAAGAGTGTGCTTTGAAAATATCCCTCCTCGACTTCTGCTCGACTTCAGACCATTTCAGGGAGGATGTACCTGAGCCCTGAGCAAACACCCTACCACTGTTGTTCCCATCTCTGCCAAGCCCCAGCAGAAAGGCCTGAGATTGAGTAAAGAGATGCCAACACCAGGAAAGAACTAGGGTCACTGATGGGGAAGGGGCTAGAGGGAAAGACTAAGTGCTAAGGAATCCAGAGAGAAGGGCGAGTCATGTAGGAAGGAGAAGGGGCATCCCCAACAGGCTTGCAGGGGCCTGGAAGTGAAGTACATTCTCTACCACCCTTACCTCCCCTGTGGGTTTGCAGGCATCCCCTAGACCTTACAAAAAAGAACCTGAAAATATAGCCAGGAGTCCCTATTCACTTCAGGATCCTGAGCCTGGAGACCTCGGGCAGCTTATGCTCAGTCATCTGCATCCATCTCCAAACCCCTGTTAAGGATGACGGGACAGAGACAGGCCCGATAGGTAACCCTAGACTGCTCTGCTTCTTGGAGACCATGACCCAGCCCCTACCCCCAGGAAATAGGAAGATCAACTTTTCCATCTCCTGCCTCATCTTTTCGTCGTCAGAAGATACAGAGGCCTCTCTAGGGTCATATTTGCATTCTCAGAATTCAACAGCATGCCTGCCTGCCACATAGTAGGCTCTCAGGAAGTGGGCCTTGGCTAAATGTCCAGCTCTCTATGATTCTTCTTGGGGCAGATGTTAGCATGAAGAGAAAATACTTAGGCAGAACAAAGTGGCCTTTTCAGACATTTGAAAGGCAGTCTCATCACAAAGCAGTTAGTTTTATTCTTTGAGGTTTGGAAAGGTCAAGACCCAACCAGGGTTGAGTCCTGTGCTAAAGCCCTGAAATGAAAGGCAGGCTTCCCATTCAATATCAAAGATAGAACTGAGTGTGTTACTTGGGAGGAGCAGAGTTCCTCTTGCTGCAAATAGTCAAGCAGAAGCTGGAAGATCCCATTAGGGTAACTGCAAGTGGTTTGTCCTGAGAAGAAATTTGATTGAGGATTATCCCGGGTCCCTTGTATTTCCAGCATTCTAATTATCAAATAAAGGTGCACTATAGGGACACCTGGGTAGCTCAGTGGTTGAGTATCTCTGCCTTTGGGTCAGACCGTGATCCTGGAGTCCTGGGATCGAGTCCTGTATCAGGCTCCTTCTGAAGCAGGAGCCTGCTTCTCCCTCTGCCTATGTCTCTGCCTCTTTGTGTCTCTCATGAATAAATACATAAAAACTTTTTGTTTTAAATGTGCACTATAGACATGGAAATAGTATTTGCTTAACCGTTGTATTTAAACTTACTGTATATCACTGCTTTGTTTATTTTGAGTATTTTATCAAACCACAAAGATAATGGTTCATGGATGATGTTCTGTCATCCATACTTCAAACCATAATGTTATTAATAAAAAATCTATTCAGACCGAGACCACAAAAGTTCACTAAAGGTTTATCTTTAGTTTAGTCAATATATCAAATTGCTGCAGTCGTAAACTTAAGTATATTTCTTTTAAACACCAAGCTCGGTTCAACAGAGTAAGTTGGTAATGTGCTTTATGAAAATAAAGTATTTCAAAAATGATTTGAATAATCTTTGGTCAAATGCTATCGAAATAATTGCAAAGATTTCATTCCATTGAGTACTATAAGTTGCAAATGAAGAAGTGAAGCAACAATTTCTAAAATGTTTAATTCCTTTCTTCTAAATAGCTCAAGAGTACCATTTCCCAAGTGCTTTCACTTTTTTTATTATTACGATAAATCCATACTTCACCTTTGTAGAGCTCTTTACATTTTTCAAGACATGTTGACATTCATGATTTTGTTTTCCTTCTCACAATTTATCGGGGAGGTAGGCAGTATGGCAGAGATTGCTGGTTCTTCTGAACGATCTGTTCCCACCTGATTTCAACAGAATTGGATTTGCTACACTTCCAGTTGCACAGCGGGACATAATTCCCAGGTTCCTTACACCATGTGACTGAGTAGCTCGGCCAAGGGGACCTGAGTGGAAAGGACCATGCAGCCCTCCAGGTCAGGCACTCATGAGCCACAGTCTTCCCCTTCCCTCTTTCTCTGTCACCGGATGAAATGGTCTACTACTTGCCCAGGAAATGCACAAAGGTCATTACCTGTCTGGGCAAGACATTTTCCCCTGTTCTTCCTCACTGCTTTAAACTCTTCCCCAGATTTGTGTGAGAAAGCAGACTATAAGTATTCAACTAAGACGAAAGAAAAAAGGGGACACCTGGGTGGCTAAGTGGGTTAAGCCTCAGACTCTTGCTTGAGAATCAGGGTCGTGAACTCAAGTCCCGCACTGAGCTCCATGCTGGGTGTGGAGCCTACTTAATAAAGAAAGAAAAAAGATATACTGAAATAGAGATTATTTTACATCTACATTAATTCCTTCATTAGAATTTATATCAATTATATTCTTCCTTATCAAGGGCTGAGATAACCACTAAACATTAAAAAAATAATATGATATTATTGTCTATGACCTCAAGGAGTCACAAAAGAGTAAACAATCCATGCTGCCTGTTGTTATTACATGATGGGAATATTTGTGTCAAGCCTCTGAAGGCTAAGTAATGGTGTATAGTGATCTTTCACACTACTTTTGTATCCAGAATATATCAAGGTAGAGTATATAAAAAGGAAATTATCTGTTGAAGTATCTATTTACCTTATCAACACATATCTTACTTATCCTATAGGTATACTTATCTGTTTAAGTATGGATTACAAGTATAATTTAGCAGTTTCCTGAGAAGATGTGGATCCTGGAGGACAGTGACTATGTATTTTTACTCACCCACTCTTATCCTCCCAATAGGCATGTATTCCATTCTCCTCCTACACCTCAACTTTCCTTCATGCCTTAAAAAGATGACATTCATTGAAAGAAAGGCACATTTTGTACAGGTTAATTATAATAAAATTCTGGCTTAGAACAATCTTACTGTTTGAAAAATTAATATAACTCAGAAGGGTTCTATAAGCCAAAGCTATGACTAACTACATAGTCAGGTATACTGTTTTGCATTCATTCATTTTGTACTTAAGAAGTACGCATTGACATTATTCGAATGCTGAGTAGTTCGTATTTTCCCTCTTTTCTATTGACATTGCTAAACATTGCTATGATTTTGAAATTATTAGTCTTTTTTCCTATTCTTAAAATTTTTCTTGGACTTGACTGTAACCTTTAAAAAACGCAATGTTCAATCAGATATTCAAAGAAGAGTGAGTCAAGTGCCCTGGAAGATATTTTAACTATTTCTGATTAAACACACTAAGGAACTCAGTACTATTCTACAAAACACATTAACTTCCAACCAAGTTGATTTTTACATCTATGTACCAAATATATTTTAATGAGAGGAAAATTGGCAAAGTGCTTCCCAAAAGCATGTGGCATATACAATTTGAGCATGTATCTGGCAGATAAACTGCCTTCATTATTACTTGAGAAATGAAAAGTCATCCAGATGACAAAAGTCATGCTACTAAAGCCAGCCAGGAGACTTCCCCTACCTCCCATTCTGGAAACGTCTTCATAATATTGCACAGTGACTCTAATTTTTAATTGGTGGTTTTTACAATGGAATCATAAATCTGACGATGAACCTTAAATATTTACTGAAAATGTCAGATTCTGCTCCTTTATGCTTACTGATCTTTCTGGTTAGGATTTGGTACTTCCTGTCCCATTGGAAAGTGGCTAGAAAGATTGACAAAGAGAGTAAGAGCAAATCTTAGGAGCATCTGCTTATAAAAGCTATTAAATGGCCAGAAGCCACTTTCTGAGCACCTACCAAGGACATGGTGGCACTTTAGGATAGACGAAGTGAACATGGTTTCCTCACTGAAGGAATTGCCCAACCCAACCAGTAGAAAAGTGAAAGAAGGCAAATGGTTACATGAAGGAGGCCTGTGGTAGGAGGCATCAGAAATGAAGCACAGTGGGATTTCAGAGAAGGAAGAGATGGCAATCAGGTGTGGAGCCAAAGGGAATGCGTGAGCTGGTCATTGAAGGAAAGGTGGGATTTTTAATAAATAAAGGACTTTGTCTTGCTCACACATGATGATATAGCCTTGAGAATGCCCATCATGGCACACTGCAAGAAGCAAGGGCAGAGGCAAGGACATTAGGCAAGAGGCTATTCCAATGACCTAGGCAGAATCTGACAGGGACTTGGATCCGTGGCTGTAGATAAAAAAAAAAAAAAAAAAAAAAGTGGTTGGATTCTGGATACATTTTGAAGGTTAGATAGGGCTATAGAATTTGTTGATGGATGGAAAGTAAGATGTGAGAAAAAGGGAGGAGTTAAGGTTTCGGGCTAAGCCAACTGAAAGAGCAGAGTTGCCATAATGGAGATGAGAAGAACAAAGGTTTGCTTTTGGATGTGTTCAATATGGCGTGCCCATTGAGCATCTAAGTGGAGAAAGCAGTTGTCTCTCCAAGTCTGGAGCTCAGAGCACAAGTTCTGGCTAGAGACTCAAAACTTGGAATCATCAGGATCTAGAGTATTTCAAGAGTTCACTTGGAGTAAATCTAGTGAAGAGGCCCCTCGATGGAGCCCTGGGCCCTCTAACATCTACAGGCAAGGTGTGGAGAACACAGCAGTCACCAGTGAGCTGAGAGGGAAAGCAAGAAAGCCAAGTTGAGGAAATGTGTTGAGAAAAGAAAATAGTGTCTAGATATATGCCACAGAGAAAGGAACTAAGACACGAGCATTGATTTGAATGCATGGCCTGCTCAATACCAGTTGTGTCTGTACCATCCATTAGTGTCCAAAGATTTCTGTTTTCGTCCCACCTCCTCATGTGAAAAGCAGTGTCTTTTCCCACAGGTTCCCTTACAAGCGTTTGCAAGACTCTCATGTGGGAGGTCCACACGTATCTTCAACTGGGTCCTGGTCCTCTCAGAAACCCATGGTCAGAACAAAAACTCAGAACAAAAACTCCGGGGCTGGAATCACAATCTCAGGCCTTCAGTGCAAATTTTTCAGGGGATGTCAAGAATGACCTTCCCAGGGCTGTGAAGGCACAGCAGTCTCTCTTCAAGTCAAGAGAAAGGGTATGTCCTCTTTCTGGGTGATGCTCAGGTGAGCAAAGCAACGTGGGCTCCTAGAGCTCTGTGGGGGAAACCCTGCTTTTAGTTCTGTTTCTCCCTCTGTCTCTGTCCCTCTTTGGCTCTTTTACCCCCACACACAGACACACCTACACACACGGACTATTTTTTCAAGGTTTAGCTCAGTACCAGGACTCCAAAAGAACATGGAGGCCTCCATTTTGAGCAGAGCCCCCCATTATTCACCTTGCAGTTTGTTTGGCCTGCCTCCTGTCCTCCAGGCCATCAGACCATGATTATTGAATGGAGGCAGGGGAAGGGGAAAGTCTGGCTCGAATTCCCAGTAAGGGGTCTCCTTAGCCCACCTGTAAATTAGTGGCACAGAATGGGGCAGGGAAGAGGTGCTGGCCAGCTTCATCCTTCGTCATCATCAGATCCCCAAATGCAAAAGTATATGCTAGGGGTTTCGTGGCCTTGACAGCAATTTTCTAGGTCCTGGCTGAAATGTTCTATTACCAAAATCTGCAGCATATGTTTTATCTTTTCCAATAAGGTCAAAACTTCCCTACTTCCCTCTCCCTAACACATCCACTGAGAAAGAACACTGAAAATAGAAGGAAAATATCTCCTATGAAAAACTTAATATGCTTGATGACAAATGATCTCTTCACAGTATATAAGACTGACTGAATTCCAAACCAAAGAAATTTGAAAGCAAAATTAATATTTTACAGCATTTTGTTTGCAGCATCGGCAAAACCAAGTGTCCACCTGTTACTAATTTCTTATGAACACAAAGTCCACTCTGCTTCTGGGAAGGATGGTTAGTGTTTGTCAAGTTTTTTTGCGTAAACATACAAAAATATAACTGAAAAGTTCATCAGAGGGCCAAAAGTGGGAATAAGAATCCAAAGCCTGTTGACTATTCCAAATACCAGAGTTCCAGAAAGCTTCTACAGTCCCAACTCCTGATAAGTGAAATTATCATGAAAGTCACTGTAATAAAAATTGATGACTTTTGTATACATGCAGAGTTTATTACATGCACTCTAAAAACAGAACTTGTATGATTTAAATCTAAAGAAATGATTTTGTAAGGACACCTGGGTGGCTGTGGTTGAGCATCTGCCTTCGGTTCAGGGTGTGGTCCCAGAGTCCCATAATGGGGTCCCACATCGGGCTCCCCTCAAGAAGCCTGCTTCTCCCTCTGCCTATGTCTCTGCCTCTCTGTTTCTCTCGTGAATAAAGAAATAATATCTTTTTTTAAAAAAGCAGTGATTTTTCAGGGATGGTCTATTAGGTCCTCCAGCTGGTCCACAAATATCTTATTTGTTTCTGGTATGAACTAAAATTTGCCTATGTTTTCTTCAGAAGAGGGGCCAGTTCTTCCCATAACTTTTCTATCACTAACCATGAACAGGTGACGTTGAGGGTCTTCTGATTCCTCAAAAAAAAATTTTTGACAGACTGAAAAAGTTTCCTACCATAGCTTTAAAGTATCTTAATGAAAAAATATATATCAATCTGAAATAACAAGTTTTTTGGTCCAACAAATCCGACATTCTTCTATGAGCTGTGGTAGCAAACCGAATCTGACATACAATCAAATTTAGCCATTACTGCAACACTAGCAGCAGCTCAGAGCGCTGTGTCACCTCAATAACCCAGAGCTGTCCTACCTCAATTATCTATAGCTTCAATTAAAAGTGTATAGAAGTGGTTTTCATCTTGAATTCGTTCAAAATACGTGGCTTAATTCTCAATTTCAAATAGGTCTTCAGTAGGCTCACAAGTCACCAAAATACAGTACCAGAAGTTAGACATTTAAACATTTTTATTAAAATGTTTGCACATACACATAAAAAATCCTTTCTCTCCTGTACAAAACTGTACAAAATGTACCAACAACTGACATCATTATAAAGGAACCTGCAGATCAACGGGACCTAATCTTGAACACCAAGTGAAGGAGAAATAGGAGGAAGAATTATTTGAGAGACAACTTTATCATGGCTCATCAATAATGCCTGCTGTCAAAATGTATTAAGGCATCGCACAAGGGTGTCAACATCAGTTGTGTCAGGCTAATAATCTCATCTCTAAGGAATCCTGGAAGTTGGAGAAAGGGTCACGGAAATGCAGTTGTTGGAGGGCATACTCTAGATCGTCCCGTAGTCGTAGAAACAACTGTTTTTAGGGCTAGCTCTGTTTAAGATTGCATAAGGGGGTCTTCACACTCCTGATGATTAGTATGGTTGATGGATGCAGTTCTGCGTGCCACAGAAAGAACCTTGGAAGAGTTTAAGCCCGGCTCTCCAGGACATGCGATTCTGACACCTTTGAATTTGCTTCGGGTGTGCATGGGCCACACACGCAAAACAGATCTGATTGGATTAAACACTGAACTCCTGACATCTCCACAAACTCTAGCAGAGGGTCATGCTGTCTGCAAGGCTCCCTAACCTTGCAGTTTCTCTTGGCCACCCTCCTCAGTCTCCCCTTCCGGACTCTCAGGAAAGCGTCCCCTCCTTACCTGTAGGGCTTCCCCTACACCCAGAGAAGGGAGCTCCCCACCCCCTCGATTCCCAGCTGCTTGGCTTGCCAGGGCAGCCCCAGCGGCCCGGTTCCTCCCCCGGGAGCCTCCTCGGGTGGGTGGTCGAGGCTGGAGGCTGAGGCGCCCCGCGCCCCTGGCGTCCCGGGCCCCTCCCTCCCCGCGGGCCCTCCGCCTGGCCCCGAACTCACCAGGAGGAGGTTGTGCGCCACCAGGTACCCGAGCCGCGGGCTGCCCCGGACGCCGGGGGCCAGGCGCCCGGTGGCGTAGCCGTGCCAGGCCACCACGTAGGGGTTGTCGATGGTGATCCAGTACTTGACCTGGCCGCCGAAGTGGCGGAAGCAGAGCTCGGCGTAGTCCCTGAAGTGGTCGGCCAGCGCGCGGTGGGCCCAGCCGCCGTAGGCGTCCTGCAGGCGCTGGGGCAGGTCCCAGTGGTACAGGGTGACCACGGGCTGCACGCCCAGCTCCCGCAGCCGCTCCAGCAGCCGCCGGTAGTAGCGCAGCCCCTCGCGGTTGGGGGCGGCCGCGCTGCCGTTGGGGAGCACCCGCGCCCACGAGATGGAGAAGCGGTAGTGGGTGACCCCGAGCTCGCGCAGCCCCTCGGTGTCGCGGAAGACGTTGTTGTAGCCGTCGCTGGCCACGTCCCCGGTAGCGGGCGGGGACGGAGCCCGGGCGCCCGACGGCAGGCCGGCCGCGGGGGGCGCGCCGGGGGGCGCGGGGGGCCGGTGGGTGAAGGTGTCCCAGATGGACGCGCCCTTGCCGTGCTGCCGCCAGCCGCCCTCCGTCTGGTAGGCGGCGCTGCCCACCGCCCAGAGGAAGCCGTCGGGGAAGGTGTCGTGGAGGAGCCCGGCGGCCTCGGGGGCCGGAGGCTGCGCGAAGCGGGCCCAGGTCTGCGCCCCGTCGCCGGGCTCGGCGTGCAGCCGGCGGCCGCCCAGGGCCAGCAGCAGCAGCAGCAGCGGCGGCGGGGGCAGGGGCAGGGGCAGGGGCAGGGGCCCGGGCAGGGGCGGCGGCGGCCGCGGGCGGCGCGGCGGGGCGCGGGCAGGGCATGCTGCGCGGGAGCCGGGCGCTGGGGCCGCGCCGCACCCCTTTATGCCCGCGCCCCGCCGCGCCGCCCGCCCCCGCCGCCGCCGCCGCTCCCCGCCGGGCCCCGCTGGCAATAATTACCTGCGAGGCGGCGCCGCCCCCCGCGTCGGCGGCGGGGGCGCAGAGGGCGAGCGCGTCGGGACGTCGGAGCCCCCGCGCCCGTGCCTCCGCGCTCCCCGCCGGCCGCCGAGGGGCCTGGCGACGCCACCTGCCCTGCCCGTCCGCGCACCTGCGGGAGGAGCCGGGAGCCCGCGTCGGTCTGCGACGGGGGCGGCCCCCGGCTGCCCCGAGGGGCGCGGGGCGCGGGTTCTCGGGCTGCCCTCCCGGCTCTGCGGGCGGAGAAGCACCGGCCTTCGTCCCCGCCCCCACTCGGAGGCCCAAACAGTTCCACACGGACATTGCTGGATCCGATTCGGAACCGCATGAGATCCTTTGAGGACGGCGAGGTGGGGAGGGAGAGCCCGGGGAGCGGGGGCCGGAGGGACGGGGGGGGGGGGGTCTTGGGTCCCCCGGGGGGCTCTAGGTAAGATGCTCCCCCCGGGGAGCCGCCTGCTGGAGAAGGGGTGGGTGGTCCGGCCCCAGGCCCCAGGCCGGAAAGCCTTCAAGGAAGAACAAGGAGCTTGGGGGGCCTTGACACTTTGCTTTACAATCCCTCATACTGTTACCTTCTTCTTTTTTTTATCTTTTTTTTTTTTTTTTTAATGTTTATGATAGTCACAGAGAGAGAGAGGCAGAGACACAGGCAGAGGGAGAAGCAGGCTCCATGCACTGGGAGCCCGATGTGGGATTCGATCCCGGGTCTCCAGGATCGCGCCCTGGGCCAAAGGCAGGCGCCAAACCGCTGCGCCACCCAGGGATCCCTTCTAACCACTTCAAACTAGTATTTGTTCTTGAGTTAGGCCTTGCAGAATTACTTGCCCATGGCCCAGAGGAAGGGGAAGGTGACGTTTCATGTCAGGACCGGTTTTTGAGTTTCTTATTAAAAAAATAATGTGTTTTTAAAAAAGCACACACACAAAAACCAAAGTACCAAGGTTTCAACTTTGAAAAACTGTCATTCACCTTTTTTTATCCTTTTGCATCTGTTGTATGAGTAATCACGTTTTAGCCTTGAGCTCTGACTTAGCAACTAACTTATCTGTGCCACGCTGCGTTCGCAGCTGTGCCGGGAGCTCGAGGTCCCCAGGTCCCACCACTGCCACCTGTGCTAAGAAGGGAAAGGGGTAGAAGGATTTAGACTAAGCAACCACTCCCACTCACTACAACAAAAGGGATTCATGGTCAGAGAACCCTTTAAACAGAAGTTGCAGAGAGACACAGTATCTGTTTGAGGGTGTGTGTAGACTATGAGTAACTGATGTACATTGGGGGCGGGGGGCGGGGGGGGGGGGGAGCGGACAGCATGGGCCTCACCTTTGTGGGCTGGAGTGGAACAGTATCTTCCCCAGCCTTAGGAATCTCATCTGTAAAATGCAGGTGGCCATGTCCACCCTGCCATCTCAGAGGCCCATGAAATGCAAATGTAAAAATGTGCGCACAGATGACTCAGTCCTGGAAAGCACAGACAAATGTAAGATCTTGCTAGTATCCTTCCCTCCCTCTCTGGTACCACGTGCCTCACTCTTGGCACACCTGCCCCCTTGTGCCAAGTGATGAAGATCCTCACCGAGGTACATCTGTTCTTGTCAAAGGATCATCCTTGTGCTGTTTCTTACGTAAAAGCAATAAAGGTTTAAATGTTGCAGGCGCAGGTGTTTTTATTGATTTATTTTAAATGTAAGCACAACAAATGTATTTCAGTATTTTATTAAATATTCCCAACTCCAGCTAGCATATATTATCATGATTAGTCAGATTAAGCCATCAGACTGAAACAAGACATATTGCTATTCTCTTACATGTGGCATTTACATTTTTCAATAAATGTGAAATAGCAAACAGTGACACTTCAGCAATTAAAAAAATTATGCCACACAACTACACGGGCACACTTGCTTCCAGCTAAATTAAAAAGCTCCTATGTCTGCATACTGGATCACATTTCCCTTCTAGAGCTGAAGACTACAGTATTTGCTGCACTGTAGCTTATTAAGTTTCAATTAGAAATGCTTCACGGGTCTCATGGAAAATAGCTTAGACTTAAGTGTTAGTTTATTGATGTATGGTCTGTTTGCTCAGGACAGATTTTATCTATTACTATTTTTATTTAGCCAACAGTTAAAAAAAGAGGTTTTTGTTTTCGTTTTGAGTGGTGATTAAAAAGAAAGACCCAGTTGACTAAATGCTCACATTTGAAGTTCATCTTTCCTAAGCTGGACATCAGAGCTTCAGCATTTGCAGAGATATTCCCAGGTGATAGTCCATTTCACCCAATGATGAAGATTCTTGATCATTGAAGTAAGTTTATTTCTGGAACTTGCTGTTTTTTGAGGTTCTGTTCGTGGTTATTAAATTCTGGATTCCTGAAGTGTGAATAACTGCAGGTATTGTTCCTCATTTGTTCAGTTTTATTTTGGTTCTCGTCTTTCATAGCCACCCTCAGATTCTACAATGTGGGTTTCATTCAATGATTTTGTTCCCTGGGTAAATAAGAGAGTCATTACTTGCTGTGCTTTGACTATGAAGGTGAAGTTATTGATGCATCAAGGGAAGGAAAATTTTTAAATTTATTTACTGACTTCTGTCATGGTGACGATTTTCAACAACCTGAATAAAGGTGGTCCTCAGGCTGCTCATCATCCACATTCTTTCTCTAGTCCCTACTCAGCAGAGTTTCTCCTATGTGCTCCCGGGACCACCAGAGCCCTCCCCGGCCAAAGTAGCAGAAGGAAGTCCACTGACCAACATGGGCCCCAACACAACACCAACCCCACAAGCTCCCAGCTCACCGGCTGGTGACATTCAGCCTCTATGGGGAGGTACTGAGAGCATCACCGACAATCTCTCTGACCAACAACCATGGGCAAAGTAACCCTGAGAAGCCTAAGACTTCGGATCATAGGTGACAGCCCCTACCTTCAAAGACAACACTGGATTGGAGAAACAGTGTAAAGGCTGCTGATAAAAAAAAAATACACTGTTGAGCGTTCACAAATGACACATGAGAGTTGTTACAGGAATTCAGAAGGAAGGGAAGTTATCTTCTTTTGACTTGGATGGAAAGGTTTCACAGAGAAATGTGACAATATCTGGGGTTGAAAGAGTAAAATTTGGTAAAGAGTAAAAAAAGATCTACAGGCAAGGATAATAGAGAAGCAAAATATGGAAGAAAAAAGCATTCTCAGTATATATGTATTAAAAACACCTATTTACGCAGAGCAATCTCTATTGAGGCTAAAGAGGCAGTTACAGACTGGAGATTTGGGCCAGAAATTTTGATACTGGGATGATGGATAAGATGAAGGTATTCAAAAAGAGACAACTAAAAGCCAAAGGCTGAGTGTTGGTATAGGTCTCCATCTATGGGGGTCAGGGGTGGAGTAAGAAAGGAGAAAAAGAGAAAATAGGACCGACAGCGAAGTGCAAATCCCGGGAGCATGTGTTTTTCAAGCTCAGGAAAGGACTTCAAAAAGGAGAGGTGATGAGGGCATCTGGGTGGTTCAGTGGTTGAGCATCTGTCTTCTGCTAAGGTCATGATCCCAGAGTTCTGGGGTCGAGTCCTGCATCCGGCTCCCCACAGGGAGCCTGCTTCTCTCTCTGCCTATGTCTCTGCCTCTCTCTCTAGAGGTGTCTCTCATAAATTAAAAAAAAAATCTTAAAAAAGATAGGTGATCAAATTTGTTGAGAAAAGACAACTGATCTAGAAATTAGATCACTTGCTGACTTTGGAAACAAATTTTATTGAAGCTGTAGAGGGGGCTCAATCAAGCCTGTCTGCCGTGTGAAGCATCCGTGAGAGTTTCTGGGAGTTGAGGAGTTAAGGCTATCAGTACAGATGCATCTGAGATGTTGGCCAGTGTGGAAGGAATGTGAGAAGATGGTCACTTGAGGCATTTGCATGGCAGAGAGAAAAGTTTTCAAGGTGAGGAACTCTGCCCTTGTTTGTGCTCAGAGGAGGAAAGCTCAAGGAGAAGGAGAATTGGGAGTCTGGGAGTTCATCTTTTTGATGAAGAATACAGCAGAAGCTGTGATCTTAAATAGATGGTTGTAGATGTTCAAGGTCCCAGCATATTAAATAGGGAGACACTAAAAAGACCACAAAAACAAGAGTGTGCAGCTGAAATGTTGAAAATGATGGAGAAGGCAGCATGAGCAAGTGCCTCAAAGAAGTTGACCAAAAGCTACTAAGAAGCAACAAAGGGAGTTCCATGAAGGATTCAAGATACTGGTAAGTGGGTTCCTGGGAAGCTGCAGCTCTGCTGAGCTCTACGGAGTTTTTGTTTTTGTTGTTGTGTTTAAGATTTTATTTATTTGTCAGACAGAGAGAGAGAGAGCACAAGCAGCAGGAGCTGCAGGCAGATGGAGAAGCAGACTCCCCGCTGAGCAGGGAGCCCAATGCAGGACTTGATCCCAGGATGCTAGGATCATGACCAGAGACAAAGTTAGATGCTTAACTGACTGAGCCACCCAGTAGTCTTTCTACGGAGTTAAAGTAGGTGATAGAGGCACTAGATTGGGCTCTGGCTACTTCTGCAGTCTGTGGAAAGTGAGCATTCCTGGATGGCTCCATCTCTTCTGAGCAAAGCAGGGAACCCAAGGGCTTGGATCCTGCACCTGCTTCCCCCCCCCCCCATGTCCTTCTAAGTGGCACTACTGTCTCCATTGCCCAGAACAAATTTATACCCCAACCAAACATGTCCTGACATGAAGCTCATGTCTAGAAGAAGGGAACATGGTCCCAGGGGCTTAGGGCATTGAATGGCCACAGTTGAGATGTCTCTACTCCCTTTCTCAAAACTACCCTCAAAATAAGAATAAGAGACATATCTGTTTCCAATGAAATTGAGGGAGGCTAGTACGTGGGAAGGAGATGAAGATAAAGGACTGATATGTGAAGTATCTGAGAGAGATAATATGTATGAAAAGCAAGATGATTTACCTGGCATCACTCCAGAAAGGCTGTGATACCTGGAAGAAACAGGCAGCTGGGACCTGAAAACAGGAATGATGAGATCCCAATTTTCTGCTCTTAGCACAGTCTGGCACTACCCATTCCCTAGCTCCATGGGTGAATGTATTCTCTCTGAAGAAATGGACCCAAAGAGGCTACAGCCTTGGGGACAGCACATATGGAGAAGAGCATGGGTGAGGTTTGAGGAAAGTAGATCAAGTTCTGTAAAGCAAGAGTGGGACCCCCTAACCTTCCCTAGGCTAGCTCCAGGACTCCATCAGAGCACCTGGCAATAAAGCTCCCTCTGTCACAAGCCCTGCCTATGCACATAAAGCTTCCAGACAGCCATTTAGTGACTCATCATCGGATATAAAAGAACAGTCAAGAAACACCAGATATATGAAGGAAAGCTCCTCATGCAAGAGTACGAAATTCTCAGTAATATTTTCAAGTAAGAGAAGGTATTGCATCTATGGTACAAGAACAGGAGAAGAATAAAAATAGGAACAATAGAGATGCAAAAGAGAACTCGTGGAAATTAAGAATATTGTACCAAAAGAAAAAAGAAAAAGAGATTCTAAATTTGGTAAAAGTATTGGGAAATAAGAAAATACCTTAAAAACTAGTACAAAAAATAAAGCATTAGAAAATAGGAAATAAAGACTCAGGAAAATTTAGGAGATCAAACATCCAACTTAAAGGAGTTCAAAAGAGAGAACAAACAGGAAATTCAGAATTGAAGCTCATGAAGTTCCAGGGAAATGGGTCTAAGCTGCCCTATCATAATAAAAGGCCCAAAGTAAGGCACATCATTGTGGAATTCCAGAATACCAGAGATAAAGATAAATTCCTGAAGCTTCAGCTTTAAACAAAAACAAAACAAAAAATACAAGAACCAAAGTAGCCCTGGATTTCTCAAGAGTAACATGAAAAATCAGAGAAAAATGATAACGGGCTTTCAGTTTTCTAAGGGAAACTTATTTTCAACCTAGAATCTTGTGTCCCACCAAACCAGTAATCAAGTGTGAGAGTCAAGTAGGCATTTTCAGATATCAAGGATCTTTTAAAAGGTGCTTTCAAATGCATCTTTCTTCTGAAGCTATAAAAATATGTACTCCACTAATACAAGGAAGTAAACAGAGAAGGCAGAAAACATGAATTGCATGAAACAGAGAGTAGAAAGCAGATGAAACATGAAGAGAATTTGTAGCATTGTGCAAAAGGAAGCCTCAGGATGCAGCCATTTAGAGCATAAGCATTCTAGACAGAAGCAGAAGAGAAGGCTTCAAGAGGATGTCCCCAGGAAATAAACAAGCATACAAAAGGAACAGATAGATATCTAATAAACCTCATTGAGAGATATTTTATAGGGTTTTAGGAGTAAGAAAACTTAGCCAGAAATTCAAAATAATGGATTTCAGGTTTCTGATCTGACACGTAGATGGCTTGGAAGTCATCACGCCCATCCTTGCATCAAGAAAAAAACTTGAACAAACTGAAAATCAACTATTCTTCTTAGATGCATCAAAGACATGAGGTCACAGAACAAACTGTTGCTCCTCCAAACATAATAATAATAAATCTTATTACTATTAGGTAAGATAATAGAATCACAGCTTACCAGAGGTAGATACCCACAAATGGAGCCGATATAGCAGGAAAACTTTCAGCTGTAATCAATAGAAAACTGACAGTTCAGTGTGAACAAATTTAAGAATTAACTCTGAGGGGTCCCCCCACACTTCTGTGAAGTTTACCACCATGGGCCCTACCAAATTCTCACTGTTAAGATGGGAGAAAAAGCCTCTTATGCTTCTGGCAGGAAGGAGGGAAAAGTAACCATTCTGAAATAGCTCATACCTCTCAGTTCTTAACAAGGCCTGCTCTCAAGGGAAATTGCTTTACCAGAGCTAACCATCCTGGGGAGCAGGAAATACCCAACTCCAGCTCCTATTAGCCTTCAACATGGAGGAAGAGATATATCCAAGTCAGGTACAGTAATAGACTGAGACCCAATCATGGGGCTGCAGAATGATTCCCCTTCCCCTATACCTTACCACTACATCGAAGGACTCCTGTATGATAACAGGGAATTATAACCAAAAGAACTGTGAGCCTCAGACTCTATTTAAGACGTTTATAGAGAAATCCAAAGATGATACAAAGGAGAAACAAAAAATAAGGACACTGGAAGAAATTTTAGCTTCTGATACCACAGCTACAACAAACAGTAAATGCAGACTAATTCCTAGCCAGATAAACGTAAAACCTCACAATAAAACCTCTCTGTTCCTTTGACCACGCCAGCTTTCAGCAAAAAATTTCATACAAAACTGCATGCTAAAAGGCAAAAACAAACACAATCTAAAAAGACAAAGCAAGCATCAGAACCAGACTCAAAGAAAGAAAAAAAAATGACGTAATCCCTTCCTCAAGGGAAAAAAAGTTATATGATAAAGAAAATGTTATAGTATACTCTTCGGCTCAGCTGTGAATGAATTTTACTCATTTATAGCTTATATGAATATAATGGAGAAGTATGATGATAACTGTGTTTGGCAATTGTATAAATATTCAAGAGCAACTCCTTCTGCCCTTCTTCCACTTAAAAAAAAATTAATTTTTAGGAAAGAGAGCAGATGGTACATACACATTATTTTCAAATATTGAGCTGAAGTACCAAGAAAAAAAACAGCTGAAAGAGTTGCAAGGGGCAAAATCGGGGGATTGGCATTTTTCAATAAAACATTTCAACATTATCTGTCATTTTAATTTGTATGCAAATTAAAGGAAGTATCATGTCAATAAATTTTGGTCCAAAGTGAGGAAGGACTATATCTTCTTAAGAGAAGAAAAGAAGAAAGGTGGGTGAAACTACGGAGAGATTTGGAGGCAGAGATAAAGATATAGACATATATTTTGAGGTGAGAGGCTGATGGGGAGCAGTCAGGGGAATGACATGAAACTCCAAACTAATGGTTTCTATCTTTTAATAGAACGGAAGGCTAGTTTAAGTGCTGAGAGCGAACAAGCTGGATGAGTATGAAAAAAAGTAAAAGCCATGATGGTGAACTTCCTGAAGAATCAACAAAAGATGAGTAAAACATAACTGAACAGCAGAATGAAAGCTACACGGGATGCATTTTTAAAATAACTATCTATATAAACTGCATTTATCTCCAATACTTAATGCAGTATTTTAGATTGTCTAAATGTCTGTGCTTAAATTCACGATTCTATGACCTGTTTTTCACTGAGATGACAACATAGCTATTCTTTTCATACAATACAAAACTGAATTTGCTATTTCTTTGCATAAGGCCTTCCTCTGTTGTTGACTAGGACCAAGGGCAATGGTTCAGAGCTTGGATGGCCCAATTATCATCCCTCTGGTCCACTCAAAAGATTTCCACTCTGCCCCTGGCCAGGAGCGCTTGAAATTGATGTCCTGGGTCATCAGGGGTATTGGTAAAGCAGAAAGTAAATTAACTAGTTGGAATTTATTACCAGCATAGAAAAATGGCACAAAATGGATCACTTTCTTAGTGTAACTAATAAAATTTGGACGTAGGCTCTGTACTCTTGACCAAGTGACAGCTGAGTTGCTGACACATCCTCAACCAACAGTCTTGATGTTGTACTCACACTATTTTGGCCATCTTTCTCTAAACAGAGAACCTGACAGTCTTATTTTTTTAGCAAGAACTTCTCTGTACCTTGGGCACTTTCATCTTTATAATTTTTTTCTATAGAATGAATTTTGTGATCCTAGCTTGGCTCCTTCTCCCTTGTGTTTACCATCCTCATCTGCCAGTCCTTGGCTCTCCATCCATCTCTCTCTGGACACCCTTCTTCTGAGAACTCGTCTGTTCCTAGGTTTCAGTTGTGAGGATGATTCACAAACTAGAATCTCTCTGACATGATCTGATTCCTGCTGTCCCACTCCACACCTACAGAGCCTGCCCTGCATTTCAACTGGGAAATTTCAAGCTTCTATCTCGAAGTCACCATCCTTAAATCAGCAAATCCCACAAAGAACTAACAGAACAAATCAGATAGAGCATAAACATGAAAAATATTCAATGTCCTGGAGAAATGTAAATTGTGCAGAAGTAGTCAAGAAAGTTATAAAAGGAAGAATAAGGAAGAATTTTTACTAATATAAAAAAAGCAATGTATTACTGGAAGAGGAATAGTGAAAAAAATAGTAAAATGTACTGGAAAGAACAAAACAGCTCTGGAGGGATGGATAGATGGATAGATACAAAAATTTAACATAAGCTAAAATGGACTGAGTGATTTTTTTTTAAGGCTGGTAAAAATGGCCATTCATTTGAAAAAATAGTAACAAAATTAGATTCCAAATTCACACCATTATAACAAAATATTCCTAATGAATTAGATTTAGATAGCAAATGTATAAAAATATTAGAAGATGTAAGAGAATGTATTTATAATCTTGTGAAGAACACCTTTTCCATCATGAAGCAAAACCCAGATAACATAAAGGAAAAGACTTGACAATGTTAACTGAGTAATCAAAGATACTACTTAGAATTAAAGAAAAATGACAGACCTGTAAGAAAATATTTGCAGAGTTAATAACTGTCAGCTATAGAGTTCTGATAAATAAATAAATAAATAAATAAATAAATAAATAAATAAATAAAGAATGACCTTAATGCAAAAATCATAAAAATATGACTAGGTGGGACTCCTAGGAGGCTCAGTCAGTTAAGTGTTGAACTCTTGGTTTTGGCTCAGGTAATGATTTCAGGGTCGTGCGATCAAGCCCCACATCAGGTTCTCCTTCTCAGCAGGGAGTCTGCTTCTCTCCTCCCTTCTACACCTTCTACACTATCTGCCCCTCTACACCCCTCTCTCTCTAAAATAAGTAAATAAATAAATCTTTTTAAAACTATGAATAGGCATGTCACAAAGGAAAAAATTAAAATGTCAAATAAACATAAGCAAATAAGAACTACCAAACTAATGGAGAGCAAAAGAACATTGTTAAAAGACATACCATTTTCCATCTGAAAACAGAAAAATAAAATAACATTTAGTGTTAGAGTGCAGGAAAATGCACATTCATATACTACTGATAAACATGTAAATCTTACAACTTTGGAGGAGGATAATTTGTCATTATCTTAAAAAGCTACACATTCCCACACCTTATAATTCAGAAATGCCACTTCAAGGATTCTATCCTAGAGCAATAACAGCAACAAATACATAAAGTTATATGTGAACAAATGCCACATGGTGCTGCTTGTTATAGAAGACAATAGGAAAGTCCCCAATGCTGAGTGAAATAAGTCAGTCGGAGAAGGACAAACATTATATGGTCTCATTCATTTGGGGAATATAAAAAGATAGTGAAAGGGAATAAAGGGGAAAGGAGAGAAAATGAGTGGGAAATATCAGAGAGGGAGACAGAACATGAGAGACCACTAACTCTGCGAAACGAACAAGCGGTAGTGGAAAAGGAGATGGGTGGGGGGCTGGGGTGATTGGGTGACAGGCACTGAGGGGGGCACTTGATGGGATGAGCACTGGATGATATGCTATATGTTGGCAAATTGAACTCCAATAAAACAAAAAATTAAAAAAAAAAAGTCCCCAATGCCCTCAACTCGGGAAATTTACATACGTTATGTTACAAATTTAGATTTCTTTTTTTAATCTCCTGGTTGAAGAAATGCCAAATGTGTACCTCTGAGGCATGGAATTAGAGGAGAGGGTTTTTTTTTTTCCTTTTATTTTTTACTTCATAAATACTTTCTGCCCATCTCTTAACTCTGAGGAGGGAGGAAAAAAAAGGAGAGCAAACAAAAAAAAAAAGGTGGGTTAAATAATCCTATAAGGATTATCTCAGTTGTGTAGTACCAGTGGGCAGAGTGATGCTGTATGAATGGAATCACTAATTTCCCTACCTCTTCTTTTCAATTCTATTTATGTCCCAGAGAAGAGATAGGAAATATAAAGAGAAATTCCAAATGTGGAACTCATGTTCCAATGAAAGCAATATCAAAGAAGAAAAAAAGAGAAGAAAGAAAGAAAGAAAGAAAGAAAGAAAGAAAGAAAGAAAGAAGAAAGAAAGAAAAGGAAAAAAAGAAAGAAAGAAAGAAAGAAAGAAAGAAAGAAAGAAAGAAGAAAGAAAGAAAGAAAGAAAGAAAGAAAGAAAAGAAAAGAAAGAAAGAAAGAAAGAAAGAAAGAAAGAAAGAAAGAAAGAAAGAAAGAAAGAAAGAAAGAAAGAACAGAGGGTTGAGGAATGGATGCAAGCAACATAGAAAGGGAAGGGAGGGAGGGGAGAGGAGAGCCAGGTCTCAGCAATCATTTCCTACTTCTTCTTGGTGACCCAGCACCCAACACTTTTTCTTTTTTTAAGATTTTATTTATTTATTCATGAGAGATACAGAGAGAAGCAGAGACATAGGTAGAGGGAGAAGCAGCCGGGCTCTGATGCAGGACTGGATCCCAGGACCCCAGGATCATGACTGGAGCCAAAGGCAGATAGATGCTCAACCACCGAGCCACCCAGGTGCACCCCCACCCCCACCCCCAGCACTTGGTGGCAACAGGAGTGGGTGGAAGTGGTTTCCCTTTTCTGGAAGCTAGGCCTCCACTGGGCTTTGAAAAGTATCCCATTGTGTGAATAACTTAATGTCTTTTAATAAACAAATCCCTTCTCTGCTGAAATAAGCCACAATGGGTTTCGTTGTTTGCAGCTGACAGAGAACCAATCCTGTGGCTTTATCAGCCTGGCACCTCAACCTCATCAAAACCAGAATCTTAGACTTGGAAAGAAGCTTGAGGTCATAGGACCTCATCTCCCACCAGGTATGCGTGGAGTTTCCTCTGGCTCCCTCATGCCCCCTGCCTGAACAATTCCTATGACAGGGAAGTCACCACCTGGTGAAGACTCCGCAGCATTGTTGGACACTTACAACAAAACCAAATATTGCTCATTCCTAAGAATCTGCCTCATTGTACCTTCTACCAGAGGGTCTTGGTTCTGCCCCCAGGAACCAGGCAGAGCCTCTAGCTTAGAGCAGCATTCCCTGTGGTTTGGAGGAAGCACACACCAACCTCCCATTCTCATCTGTGCTCCTGTGACATCTGATCCACAGTGAACTTCTCAAGGGCAGAGCTTAGTGCCCTCATGCCCCATGGAACGTGCCCTAAACTCTGGTGACACAAATAAACAAATGGATGGCAGTTTACATCTCTGCTTGGGTGCTGCAGTGACTACAATGATTGAGCTTGTGACCACTCGCTCTCAAAAAACCTACTCCTCCAAATTATGGTCACTGAAGTGCCAACACTCAGCCCGGCTTCCCGTAGAGGAGGGGGAGAGGCTGCCCAGGGGCCCTTGAAGCATGACCCATACATAGGTGGTGTTAGAGGAGACCGATGGGCACTGAGAGACAAGATTGTGGTACAGGCTACAAGATATTTAGAGCATCGAGAGGCCTAAAAAGCAGAAGTAGGGAATGAGATGAGAGCCATTATCAGTTCATATTTTACAGCTAGCTGACTGAAGCTCCGTGGATGGAGATCTGACAAGGAATAGTTTACAGGAGCTGACCTGAGGCTGTGTCACTAGACCAAGGGAGGAGGAGGAGGGCACTGTCACACCAAGGTCCCCAAGGAATAATTAGCCACTAGAACACCAGAGGTGAGGACAGTCTGGCCTATACTAGGACTAAATGTACAGCAACCAGACCTAAACCAGAAATGTATTTAATATTACAAAGACTTTATTCACTCATTTAACAAATACTTACTGATCACTTACTGTGATAGGCAGTTATATGGCGCCCACAAAGATGTCCCACGTTCTAATTCCTGGAACCTATGAATATGAAAAGGATTCATACAGCAGATGTCACTAAGGATTGAGAGAGAGAGAGAGAGAGAGAGATTGTCTTGGATTATCTAGTTGCTGTGAACTGAATTGTGTCCCTTCAAAATTCATACAAGGAAGCCATAACCCTTAACGTGATAGTATTTGGAGATGAGGTCTTTGGGTGATAATTAGGTTTAGATGAGGTCATGAGAGAGGGGATCTCAGGAGGGGATTAGTGCCTTCATAAAAGACACCAGAGAGCTTTCTCTCTCTCTCTCTCTCTCTCTCTCTCTCTCTCTAGCTCCCCTTCTTCCTCTCTTTCTACCAGTGAGAACACAGCAAGAAGTGAGCTATCTGCAAGCCACAAAGATAGCTCTCTCCTGAACCCCATCATGCTGGCACCCTAACCTCAGATTTCTAGCCTCTGGAACTATGAGAAAGTTCAGTTCTGTTGTGTGAGCCACCTATTCTATGGTGTTTGGCTGTTGGGCAGCCCAAGTTGACTAATGCTCCAGTCAGCCCAGTGTAATCCCAAGGACCCTTATAGGGGAACTAGATGGGCAGGAAAGCCAGATTCAGGGAAGGCAATGAGGTGATGCCAGCAGAGCTGGTCTTGAGATAGGAACATGAACCAGGGAATAGGCACAGCCTTTAGAGGTGAAAAAAGCAAGGAGGTATATTACTCCCTAAAACCTGCAGAGGGAACATGACCCTGCCAACACTTTGATTTTGAACTGTAAGTTAATAAATGTGTGTTGTTTTAAGCCGCTACATTTTGACAATTTGTTACATCAGCAGTAGGAAACAAATACATTTACTATGTGCCAGGTATTGTACTATGCATTTGGCATGGAGCAGTGAAGAAAATAAACAAAACCCTTACCCTTGCACCATTTACATTCTAGTGAAGATGGAGAATAAACAATAAGCATATTAAGTAAACTGTTTAGTACATAGCACCTCAGGAGGTGACGTGCTATAGGGAGATAAATTTGTAGTCAAGAAAGAAAAAACAGGACTGTGCAGCTGATATGGAGTGGCTGCAGTAGTTAACAGGGTCAAAATGAGCTTTGCTGAAGGGTAGCATTTCAACAGAGACCCAAAGGAGGTGAGGAAGTGAGCCATGGCTATATCTAGACAAAGAATAAATGACACAGGGAACAGCCAATGCAAATGGCTGCAGCTCAGGGTAGGCCCAGCCCATTCAGGACCAGCAAGGAAGCCATCTGGGCAGGAACAGAGAATGTTGGCTCTTACACTGAGTACCATGGCAAGCTGCTGGAGGGTTCGAGCAGGGGAGTGACATGAACTCAGTGGCTTCTCAAGGATTACTTTGCCTGCTCATTTGGGAAAAAATGGCAGGTAAGGGGGCTGGGAGCAGGGTAGTAGCAGTAGAAGTGGCAAGAAATAGTCAGATTCTAGATATTTGGAAAGTGGAGCCAAGAATTTCCCGACAGATTAGATATGAGGTTGAGAAAGAGGAGTAAAGGTTAATCCCAGGTTAAATTGGGAGCATGGGTTCAACCAGGAAGCAAACTGTTGAACTGCTTGTTAAAATCACAATTAATTAGTTCAACATAATTCCATAACCATTAACCATGTAAATAAAAAAAGGTACAATTCTTTGCGAAAGAAACTTTACATTAAAAAAGAATATATTCTTGGGCAAAGTGTCAACAGGCTAAGAGATAGTCTTAGATGCTGTGTATATGAGTTTGGGGCCAGCTAAGCTGGTCTAAGAACAACAGGCCAGGAGCTTAAACAATATAGAAATTTAATTCTCCCTTACAGGACAATCCAGGGGGAGAAAATCCAGGGATTGTGCTGGTTTAGCCATCCCCAGCCCACGTTTCCAAGACGGCCCCTGTTGTCAGCATTTCTCAGCCATTAACAAAGGAATGGACAAGAGACTGTCCCGAGTAAGCATCTCTACAGGAAGGAACCAGAAGTTGTACTCATCCTTTCTTACACATCCCACATGGCAAAATAAGGTTACACGGCCATACTGAGTTGCAAAGGGACATGGGACATTACTCTAAAGCTGGAAAGCTGAGTGCCCAGCTATACTTGGAGGGTATCTGTTGCTCCTAGAAAGGACCAAGAATGGGTGACAGGGGAGGGTCTTCAGGCTCTGCCGCACCATTCCTGGGATGCAGCCTCTCTGAAGAGCAACTGGGAAACACAGATTGAAATCTTAAAATGTTAAATCACAATTTCATCTCTAAAAATTAACCCAGGACACCTGGGTGGTTCAGAGGTTGAGCATCTGCCTTTGGCTCAGGTCATGATCCCAGGTCCAGAGATGGAGTCCCACATTGGGCTCCCCTCAGGGAGCCTGCTTCTCCCTCTGCCTGTGTCTCTGCCTCTTTCTGTGTCTCTCATGAATAAATAAAATCTTTTTTAAAAAATTAAACTAAAGAAATTATCACAATATTTTATAAAGTGTTGAAGATAGGAATTTTAAATTAAATTTGAAACAATATAATGTTCTTGGAAATTAGAGAATTGGATTGTAGAGCTCGCCTTGTAAATTTAGGTCTGCTTCCCTGTTTCCCTGCCCTGAACCACATGAACCTTAAAGTTCAGGACTGGATCACATCTACTTTTGATCCCGAGGGCTTTGTGCTCAATGTGTATTTGGAGAATAAAGGAATGAAAGAAAAAAAAAGAATCGTGACCATGAACAAATATTTAGCTCTAAGCATAGCTACTGAAAAGAATTGAATATAGCAAAAGAATTGGAACACCCTAAATATCCAACAAGATAGAGTTGGTATAATAAATTACCTGTACAGTGGACTACTATATGGTTATTCAAAATGGCATTGTAGTAGACATGCAATGATATAGAAGGTTTCCAACAGATTAACCATTTAAAAAGCAGGTTTTGCAGGGTCCCTGCGGGGCTCAGTCAGTCAAGTGTCTGACTTTTGGTTTCAGCTCAGGTCATGATCTCAGGGTTGTGAAACTAAGCCCCATGGTGGGCTCCATGCTAAGCAGGGAGTCTGCTTGAGATTCTCTCTCTTCCTCTGCCTCTCCCCCAACCTCTCTCTCTCAAATAAATAAATCTTAAAAAAAAAAGCAGATTGTGCAATTTCAGGTAAAATATGATTTAACATATGCTTTAAGATTCTCACAAATATATCCATACCAAAATGTATATCAAAATTTTACTTCTAATTATTTTCCACAAAATGTCCAAGGTATACCGACATGTATACCAAAATTATATACTAAGATTTTACCTCTAATCATTTTCTTTTTATTTCCTTATATTTTATGATACAAGGACACAGTAACGGTGTGTTCCTTTAGGAAGTAAAAAAAAAAATTTTTTTTTTCAAAAATGAAACAACTCTGCTTCCAAATCTAGCCTCCCTGCTCATTGCTCTGTTTCTTCAGGTAATGACAATATTTTCCCATCACCGGGCTTACCACCTTGGAGTCATCTCTCATTCTTCTTTTCCCTCATCTCCAATATGCAATAATCAGATAGATGATGCCAGTTCTTTCCTCAAAATATCGCCTGTATTTGCCCTCTCCTCCCTCCCTCCCTTCCTTCCTTCCTTCCTTCCTTCCTTCCTTCCTTCCTTCCTTCCTTCCTTCCTTCCTTCCTTCCTTCCACACCTTTCCCCTCCCATTCAGCTCCATAACCATTGCTGCTAAAGCCTCTCAGCTGGCTCTCCTGTCCTCAGTCTCTCCCACTCCATTCTCTGCTAGTTATTCTTCCAAAGCCTTATTTTGAAACTGCTTAGAAAGCCTTTAAGGACCTTCCTTGCAAAGAGGTCAGCATCTCGTCTCTTTACCTTGGCCTTGAGGCCCTGGCTCCATTTGTCCCAATCTACTGCTCCAAGTGTGATGAGAGAAGCACCTTCTTGGGACGCCTTGGCAGCTCAGTGGTTGAGCATCTGCCTTTGGCTCAGGGCATGATCCTGGGGTCCTGGGATTGAGTTCTGCATCCTATACCTATGTCTGCCTCTCTCTGTGTGTCTCTCATATAAATAAATAAGAGAGAGAGAGAGAGAGAGAGAAAAGCAGCTTCTCAGCCAGCCACACTCCTGACTCCACCGGGACGTTCTCCTGAGCAGCCTAATGCCCCTCCCTACACCCAGTCTTGGTCATGGACACCTATACTAAAAAAATAACTCATTTAGTCACTTCTCCAAAAGGCAATTGAGTTTTAAAGAATGAACATACCAAAAAAAAAAAAAAAAGAATGAACATACCTCAGATCTTTTTTTTTTTTTAATTTTTATTTATTTATGATAGTCACAGAGAGAGAGAGAGAGGCAGAGACACAGGCAGAGGGAGAAGCAGGCTCCATGCACCGGGAGCCCGACGTGGGATTCGATCCTGGGTCTTCAGGATCGCGCCCTGGGCCAAAGGCAGGCGCCAAACCGCTGCGCCACCTAGGGATCCCCATACCTCAGATCTTAATGTGTAAGCAGGCACTTGAGCAGAGCAATGGAAAGAAAACCAATAACTATGGGAAAGCAGAGTCAGGCAGGAGTCTCCTTGGTCCTTATGCTTCCTGGCAACCCCTGGGGCTTTCAAAGGCAACCCATCAGACTGCAACATCTGCAGGTCCTCCTTCACAACCATGTGAGCTGTTCCTCTGCAACCACGTGAGCTCCTCCTCATTCACTGAAGACCTCAGCATCCAACTCAGTCCTTCTCTCTACTACTACTTTTATCACCCTTAAGGTGATTTAATTTGCCCATGGACTCTTTCTCTTCAACACTCTGACCTCAAAATTCACAGATCCCCAATGCTCCTGGTCTCCAACCTGCTTTTTCCACAGACATTCATGTCGTACTCTTGACTTCATTGTTGTCAATAGCTTCACCACCTCTAACATCTCAATTTTTAAAAAGATTTTATTTATTTATTCATGAGAGACAGAGAGAGGCAGAGACATAGGTAGAGGGATAAGCAGATTCTCTGTGGGGAGCCTGATGCAGGACTTGATCCCAGGACCCCAGGATCACAACCTGAGCCAAAGGCAGATGCTCAACCACTGAGCCACCCAGTGCCCCATGACATCTCAGCTTTAGATGCCCTACTCTCTAACCACCCTCTGCCAACTTTCTGTCTTACTCCTACCAGAACTTGCCTGGCAACAATTCTACAGCTCCACTAGGACTAGGAATCCTCTGACCCTACACCTTGTCACTGCCATATCCCAACCTTGCCCATGATCTCACTCCCTTCCTTCTAGAGCTGAGATTCCTTTGTCCACCATTATAATCACACCCTTGCATTCTTTCTCAAGACCCTACCCTTCTCCCTTCAAAGGAGTAGTCTGCAAAAAACAAAAACAAAACCCCAAAAAATCCTGGTGAAACTCAACTCTCTACTCCTTTTCCACCTCTGAACAGCTGAACAAGGTTGGAAAAAAAAAATCCACCAGGCGGGTTATCTCAAAATTTATTGCCACACATGGGCCTTCAGCCCAGCCCAGCCACCCTGCTCATTTCCATGTCATTTCTCTCCCATTTCCTAATTCATAGCTTCTCCTCTTTCTTCAAACTCTAACACCCCCTCCCTCATTCCCACTCTCAGATGCTGACCTTGCTTCTTTTTTCACTGAGAAGACAGAAATGATTGGAAAATAAATTTCACAACCTCTCAACAAATCTACCATCCCACATGCATCTGTGCTTATACTCTGCTTTCCATCTTATCACAATGTAGAAAAGCCCTGCGCCATCCAGAGTCAACTGCGTCTCATCCCTGGATTCTCATCCCATCCCCTCCTGTAAGAAGGAACTCTATTCTTGAAGTTCCCCTTCTCTCCCCCTCCATTATCATTCCCACCCCCCTTTTTACTGGGAGATTATTTCTATCAGAAACTCAGGCTGCTGTATTGGAGTGACACCACATTCCCCTTCATGCCTCCCCAAGACCATTCTCCTAGCAGCAGTTCTCCTTGAAAGAAAGATCTGCATTCGCTATCTCCAGTTCCTTTCTTTCCATTCTCTTTATTAAATTTGAAATGTTTTTAAATGTAACATTTGACTCATAGAAAAAATAATATAAACTATATGTGTAAAACGTAACACAGACTAATCTAATGAATGCACAAACCTATCACCCAACTCAAGAATTGGAAGATTACCAATGACTTCAATTTATATCAATACCTCTTGATTTTCTCTCTCTGGCAACCCTAATCCAATCTGTCAGCAAACCCCGATGAACTCTAGGTTCACAAATTATCCCAAATCAGACTAGTGTACCCTCATCTCTGCTGACATTATCTACCTCATGAATCACTGCCATCACCTTCTCTCTGCTTCCAGTCTTGCTTCCTGATTCCTCAAGTAGAAGCCAGGCTGATGCTTTTAAAATGTCAAGTTAATAATTTCATGTTCAGTATCCCCCAGTGGCTTCCCATTATACCCAGAGAAATTCTGAATCTTTGATGTGACTTATAAGGCCCAGTGGGATCTAGACCCTATTACCCTCAACTCCTGCTATTCTTCCCTCATTCCATACAGACCTCCCAACTTTGCCTTAAACAGACCAGGCATACCCTTGACTCTGGTCAGTCATTTGCATTTGCTGATCCCCCTGCTCAGAATGCTTATCCCTATGTATCTGCACAAATTATTTCCTCACTACACTCTCTTTACTTAACTGCCATCAGAAAAAGTATCCCCAGGCAGCCCAGGTGGCTCAGCGGTTTAGCGCCTGCCTTCGGCCCAGGGCGTGATCCTGGAGACCCAGGATTGAGTCCCACGTCAGGCCCCCTGCATGAAGCCTGCTTCTCCCTCTCCCTGTGTCTCTGCCTCTCTCTCTCTCTCTTTCTCTGTGTCTCTCATGAATAAAAAAAAAAAAAATTTTTAAAGTATCCCCCCCACATACTGACAATGTAACCTCAAGTAGCAACCCTCATCACACCACTTCTAGATTTTCTTTATAATGCATCATACCTGACATCACAGTACATATGCATTTGTTTCTTTGTATACTGTCTATCTCATCTTGCTAGAATATAGGTTCCAGGAGAGCGAGGACTTTGAGATGCTCATGGCTGATGCCATGTCTCCATCTGGTGCCCTGCATATAGTAGGCACCTAAATATTTGTGGCACAAATGAGGTGGGAAACCAAAACAAATGTCTACGTCAGCTAACTCAAAGATCCCTGGTCCATTACTCCGAAAGTCTCACCATATTTCTGCAAGTGGACAGTCACTACTTATGAATATACCAGCTTTTAAAGCAGTCCCTACAACATGTAGATAATTAATCACTGAGCAGTATGAAATTATTAGGTAGAAGAAAGTCCTGATGGAATTAAGAGGATGGCACATAATAAGCTAGAGGTGCAGCAGTGTGAACTACTGATAGAACCATGTACTTAATTTTGTTCTGCACCTGGGTTTTGTTTGTCTAGGACTTCAGGATTTTCTTATGAGAAGTCAGGGCAACAGCTGGAAACTTTTAAGGCATTGAGTGAACCATTAAGCATCATCCTAGTTCAGGCCAGCTGAATGCCACTGTTCGTGCTAGGGCCAGGGGTTATTGTGTGGCCTATTAAACTGCTGGGTGTCCTTGAACAGCCCCTCTTTAGAGCAGCTTCAGGACTGACCATGTGGTCTGCCCCAGGTTCAGGTCAATCCATAGATCTGAGAAGATCCTGGAGAGTAGGGCATTCTAAGCCCTTTCTTTCTTGAAAATTCTGTTCAGAGTATAAAGTGGCAGTGGGAGAGATTCCAGTAGCTTCTTAGGTTTATTTTACAGAACCTTCTAAAAAATGAGATTCCTCAAGAAACTTAATGTAGTATTCCTCCTCCAAATGGAACACTTGAAGTGGTCACAGAGGGGTAGTATGAGTAGACAGGCTATTGCACTGAGCAGACCCTTCCTGCCCTTTGCCTAGAGCAGTTACTAGGTCACACTGTTCTTGGTCGCATTGTCAGATATAGCCTTTCGTCATACTGTCCAGGGTTAGGGAGTAGAACCTCCTCTATCAGCTGACCTCCCATTTCAGCTGTAAAAACCTCCCTCAGAAATCTTGATCAATGAACAATGTTGGGTTTCTCCTCCTTCCATTTACCTAACCCTGGGAGGGCCAAGCCGGGAACAATCTCCCATACTCATCCAACAAGGGGTCCCTTACAGTGCTCCAGCTTGTCCTCAAAAATAAGAAAAAGCACAGATAACTTACTATCTGATTAAGGAAGCAAGATTAGCCATTACCAAGATGTTTAGAAAATACAAGCAAGTATAGATTAACATAATACGCACTTTGAGAGAGGAAAGAGGAAGGAAAACTAAGGGATGATAAAGGAAGGGATGGGTTTGTTCAGGACACTGTTCTTGTTAGAAGCCAGTCCATTGTTATGGCAGCCCTACCTAACTACTACAGGTGCAAGTCTTGACATTCCTTCAAAACCAGTTTATTCTTCTGGCATCATTGTGATCTCTATTCTCATGGTTACCCAAGTTCAAACCATTGTCAAAATATCAGAGAACTGTAGTGATGATACACATTAGATGAATAATGAAATAATGAAGTTAAACCAAAAGATAAAAGAAAAGGTAGTGGGTTTTTTTTTTTTTGAGTTAACATATTTATTAGTGTTTATACAAACAAGCTGCACCTACTAATTAAAAAATAGGAGGGTTTTTTCCTCGGTAAGAATAGAGTCTTTAACAGGACTCTATTGGAATTAAGAATTCCATACAAATAGAACATATACTTAACACAAGAAAGCAAGGAAGGATTTTACATTACACAGAACAGACATTCAGTTGGTTCAATAATGGTGAGTTACCTAACCTAATAGTTATATTTTATATTTATTACACATATGGCAATCAGCTCAGTATATGCCAACAATCACACTTTTAATATTTAGTAGCATGAAGTACACATTTCCCAAGGGATATGTGATGTGGTCTTCATTTCAGAATGCCAGCAGGGACTGAGCTATTATGTGTTCTTTTTTTTTTAAGATTTTATTTATTTATTCATGAGAGACACACACAGAGAGGCAGAGACACAGGCAGAGGGAGAAGCAGGCTCCCTGCGGGGATCCAGATGTGGGACTCGATCCCAGGACCCCAGGATCACTACCTGAGCTGAAGACAGACTCTCAACCACTGAGCCACCCAGGCGTCCCTATTATGTGTTCTTTAATGTTCCAGCTAACCATCTCATTGCCTCATTGAAGCCAGTGACTTGGGTTGCTGAAGGTTTGCATATCTGTCGCTGTGGGTCCTTCAGTGCTGGTAACTCAAGAGAATTGGCATCTCTAATGGAGTCACGGCCTGCTGCATGCCCTGCTTATTTGTAAACACCACCAAAATGGCTTTTCTCAGCTCTTCTTTCTCCAGCATAGCCACTAACTCTGACGTGGGAATGCCAGTTTGGTTCGGTCACAACTGTCTACTATAGAAACGACTGTATCCGTGTTTGAATAATGACATCTCCAGTATGGCATGAGCCTTGTCTGTCCTCCTCAATCCCAGACTTGGGATTTAAGGTTCTCATATATTACTGTCCCAACATTAAATCCGATGGTAGGAATAGTAGTAACCACTTCTCCAACCTGCAATCTGTACAAAATTACATTTTTCCTGCTCCATACAATCTCAAAATTAAAATCCTCATTTCTTGGGGTTCCAAACAAGACTAGACAAAATATTTGATAAAAAGCCACCCATGATGAGCTTCCTGTCGCCTTTGTCAGTGGTCAGAGACAGACTCCGGCCTCGACTCCTGCCACCTCTGCCTCACCTTGGCCTCTGGCTCCAGCTGGCTCCCTTGGAAGTCAGGTCCACCAGCAGCTTCCAGGTGGGACTCCCAGCAGGGGCGATGGGCCGCAGCGACTATGCACAGGGATCAGCAATCTCAGAAATGGTAGATTTAAAATAGGTTTAGAAAAATGCTGTATAATAAGGCCAGAAATATTCCCCAGCTAGATTTATACACTGACTAGAAAGACCCAGCATCATTCACTAATTTTCCCAAGACAGTGCAATCAATACGTGATGGATCATGTTTTGAACATGAGAGCTTGTATTCTTCCCTCTTCCCAAGCACCTGTCATTGTCTGTTTGTTCTGTCTTCATTCATTGATCTCATATATTATAAAGCACTGGGGGGTACAGAGGTGTGCCTGACACATTCAATTCCATTTTATTTCCACAAATTTTATTGAGTGCTTAAAATCAGTTCTCCTTCTGTCTGGAGAAGCCCTGACTTATGGCAATGGCCCATTATCCCCAAGGGGCTGAGAAGCAGGGGTGGGTCATGGGTAGAGGAGACAGACAAACTATCCAGTGTGTGGTGTGCCCACTCAGTGGTACAAATGAGAAAGTTTGGGTGACTTGATTCCAAACGTTCTTCCCAGCAATGATTATTTTATGACTGATTATTATTTGTACCACTTATTAGCATCAGCTTTCTGTGAAATATTTATGCTATTATTAGATGTTACTTAACTTCTGCATTATTATTATTTTTTAAACTTCTGTATTATTTAATTTTTTTATTAGTTCAAATCTTGTATCCCAGATTTGAAGTTTCTTGAGACAAAGTCTGTCTTTTTGCTTCCCTAGCAAAAGTCAGAACTCAATAACTACAGATTCATTGATTATGAACATCAATTATTTTCAGATAAACAGATATCCATGTTCTCTCTTCTTCCTATTTTACCTTTCCCATATACTAAATATTGGTGATGCAGAGTATTTATGTCTGGAGAGATTGCTGGCAGGGATGATCTCCCTCTTTTCCCCATGCTTGCTTTTTCAAAATAGGTACTTAAGAGCATGAGAAAATTACACTGTTAAGTGAAAAAGAGCAGAATACAAGATAGTATACATAGAATATATCCCAATTTTATTAGAGAAGTTGGAAGAAGAAACACAGATTTGGAACATCCAAGACGTCACCAGCCTACAAACACAAATGCTGTCACACTAGTATTTATATGCCAGAATGTCTGTTCTTGCCTCCATCTGCACATGCAGAATATGGGACTCCCCTTTAAAAGTTCTTCCAGAAGAGACCTTCACATGGGCTCATATTTGACCCTCAGGTGCAGACACTAATTGGCATCAGCTTTTCTCCTGCCCCTATGCCCTAGACATTATCCATTGCTGGTGAAGCCACATAAAAGGCTACTAATGGCTGCCAGGAAAATATTAAGACTTGTTCCCTCTGTGTGGCAAGGATATAAGTATTAAAATTACTTAATTATTTTTCTCTGTTCTTTTTATATTTTCCAATTTTTCTAGATTATTAGTTTTATAATCAGAAAAAAATGTTGATTAAAAACATCTGCATCAAGTCTGCAAGATAGCTGGAGGGTGGTTGTTGTGAATAACCCCAGAAGAAATCAGAAAACAGCAAGAAAAAAACATGGGGTGAATGCATTGGTGTTAGAATTGCAGGGTCCATCAGCATAAAACCCTGCCAGACATCTTAGACCTGTCCTGGGAGGTACTGGCATCTGCTGGGATCCCACTGATTTAGTTCACAAAGCGTAAAGAGCATGCAGCAAAACGGACTGCTGTTTGGCATGATTGCCTGATGAGACTCAAGGAAGTTCATTTTAGGGGAAAAAAAATGTGTAAGCCATTCAAGGGCACCAATAGCTTTGGACTTGGCCAGAACCTCATAGGGAAAGCTCCTAGAGTTGTCCCAGGCAGCCTAATGAAGACATCTGCTGAACAGACAGCTGGCCAGAAATTTAATAAGACACCAGACCAAGTTACGAAGAGAATATAGAGCATTGCTATGGAAAAATTAATAATGTTGTGTGCATTAATGAGCAGGAACTAACTGAAGCATCAAAGGCATAAGGGGGCAATTTGGTTTTTAGAATAATAATAGAATTCATGAAAAAATGTTCACCCACATTCCCAGCTGAGGTCAAACAAGGCAGTCTCTGCCTTCCTGTTTCAGCTGTCATAAGTAAACAAGTATCCTTTTTGTGGACATATTTTTTGCTCTTTTCTGTTTTTTTTTTGTTGGTGGTGGTGGTGATTTTGTTGTTTAAAACAGCTCCCAAGGGGATATCTGGATGGCTCAGCTGTTTAGCGCCGCCTTTGGCCCAGGGCTTGGTCCTGGAGTCCCGGGATCAAGTCCCACATCAGGCTCCTGGCATGGAGCCTGCTTCTCCCTCTGCCTGCGTCTCTGCCTCTCTCTCTGTCTCTCTGTGTCTCTCGTGAATAAATAAATAAAATCTTAAAATAAAATAAAATAAAATAAAATAAAATAAAATAAAATAAAATAAAATAAAATAAAATAAAATAAAATAAAATAAAACAGCTCCCAAGTATCATGCTCTTGCTTATCTAAGATTGGATAAACTTCCTTCAGGTATGAGTTACAGAGCTATCAGCTGTGAGTTCAATGTTAATGGGACAATATATACTAAATAAGGGTATTGTTAAACAGAAATACACAAAGTGATGTGTGAATCCAGCAAGATCACATAAAACAAGGATATGTATTGATCTAAGGGTAAAAATGTGACCAGAGGCTCCCAATACTTTATTTCCCCAGACTGATGGCTCTCACTATTGGCTAATTTAGCGTTCATGGCAACTCTGCAGAACATAACTACTATGTATAATGAGAATTGACTATATTATCATTTCAATAAATAGTTAATATAATATGATTACTGAGATATATTGCATTATTTTTTGTACTGAGTCCAAAATTTGATATGTCTTTTGCAGCTACAGCAAAATTAAATCCTTAAATCCTTAAATTTGTCATGTTTAAAGGGCTTAGTGGACACATGTGGCAAGTGGCTATGTACTAGCCAGAGAGATCTAGCCTATGACTCCACGAAGAAATTGAAACCATCAGACTTGGGGCACCTGGGTGGCTCAGTGGTTGAGCATCTGCCTTTGGCTCAGGTCATGACTCCAGGGTCCCAGGATCAAGTTCTGCATCAGGCTCCCTCTGCCTATATCTCTGCCTCTCTCTCTCTGTGTTTTTCAGGAATAAATAAATAAATCTTAAAAAAAAAAAAAGAAAAAAAAAAAAGAAAAAAGAAACCATCAGACAGAGTTCCCCAAGCATTACCAAGACCCATGTCTGTCCCTCTGTGGAGCTCTGGACTATATCCCCACTCTCTCCAGGGAAGTGGCCCCTGCATCAGGCCCTTTCCTTCCTGCATCTTTTTTTTTCTCTCCATTGGTTATTAACCTTCAGCATATAAATGTGCTTGTCTTCCCAATTTAAAAGACAAATAATAAAATGAGGGACTGTATGTGTCCCTCCAGCTTTTGTATGTACTTCTGAGATAGCATTATTCTTCTATTGTGTTATTTGTTCATTCATCTGCCTTCTCACTGGATGAACCTCAGGGCGGTGATCATCTTCTACCACATTTTATTTAATCAATAAATATTTACTAGATCAAAGATTTTCTATGCACACAGCACTGTGATAAGGCCCCAAGCATACTGTATGAGAAAAAACAGGCTTGTCCCAACCCTAAAGAAATCTTACAGACTGGGGATCCCTGCGTGGCTCAGCGGTTTGGTGCCTGCCTTTGGCCCAGGATCCCTGGAGTCCCGGGATTGAGTCCCACGGCAGTCTCCCGGCATGGAGCCTGCTTCTCCCTCTGCCTGTGTCTCTGCCTCTCTCTCTCTCTCTCTCTCTCTCTCTCATAAATAAATAAATAAATAAATAAATAAATAAATAAATCTTTACAAAAAAGAAAGGAAGAAAGAAATCTTACAGACTAATGGGTGAGTCAGACATTATTCAGGTAAACCCTCAAATAAATGCATAATTACAAGCTGCAATAAGTTCTAGGAAGGAGTACACAAGGTTTTGAGAACTTAGAACAGGGAGACCTGATCTACTTTGATCAGACTTCTCTGAAGAAGGAACACTGAGCTAAGTCAGAGTAGTCCACCAGAGTCCAGCTCATGAAAATGAAATCTTCAAGAGGGCGGGGCATTTATTTCATCACTAGGTCTTCAGCACCCTAATTCAGCAGCTGGTATGTAATAGGTCCTTAATAAATATTTGTGAGTGAATGGATGAACTATGCAGAAGAGGAGAGAGAAGGGAGGAAAGAGGAGACAAAAAGCATTCTGACTCTATGAAACTAGCATGTGCAATGATCCTGTGGTAGAGGGAACATGGCACACTCAAGGGACTTAAAGGCCAGTGTGGAAGAGCAGAGAAAATGAGGGAGAGCATGGGATGAGATGAGAATAGACAGGAAGAAGCAAAATCATCACTGGCTACTCTGGAGATTTTATTCTTTAACTGAAGAAACACAGATTTTTAAGGGTGGAGATGGGATAGGAAATGACTTGACCAGATTTGGCTTTGGTGTAGAGTGAGGTGGAGGGCTGAGCATATGTGTTTGAGGCTAGGAGTCCTGTCAAGAAATGAGGTAGTAATAGTAGTTTGGACTGATGGTGAATGAAGATGGATAAAGGGAATGGATATGAGAAACATTTAAATGTTAAAATCAACAGGTGAGGTCACTGGATAAGACAAGGGACAGAAGGAGAGACATCAAGGACAACCACTTAGTGTCCGGCCTCTGCCAATTAAGTGGAGCCATTTTCTGAGAGGAAAAAACTGGAAGAATAATGACAGTTGCGGGGTGACTCACAGGTGTTTGGACATGCTAGGTTTGAGGTATTCTTGAGATACTCAAGCAGAAATGTAAAGGCTGTGCTGTGGGTTTGGAATGCAGAGAAGCCTGGGGTGATGATATAAATTTGAAAGTAATGGTGTAAAATGGTAATTGAAGCCCAGAACCTGGCACGTGATAGGAGTTTCATAAATATTTGTTGAATTAATGAATGAATAGGGATTACTAAGGATTCATTTTAAGACATTTTGAGTTTGTAGTAACTCGAGACTTAGAAATATCTAAATATACCTTTAAGCTTCTATGTTTCATAAGACACTAATATACAAATAATTTAAATAACATTTAATCTTCTCCAAGTTCATGACATTATTTTATGTTATGGCTTATTTTTAATTTCTTGGCCTTTAATGGCTTAATGGCATCACTCAAGACAAAAGCTACATTGAAGATAGCATGTTGTTTATTATATGCCAGTTTATCATACCATGTAAGCAAGATAATGTATCTTAGAAGACACTTTTCTCTAGTAATAAATTTTTACTTTTTTCTCTGTTCTTGTGGCACATGCAGTTCTCTAACAAAAATTAATAAAGAGTCTATTATCTTATGTACATCAATCATATTTAGGCTTAGACACCATCAGAAAGAGCAAATACAAACACAGCGTCTGGAAAAAGCAAAGCCTTAATAAATGTTTGTTAAACTGAATTGAGTTGAAAAATCACAAGTATTTTCCTTTTCCTGTTCCACTTACTTGTTTATTCTCTTTTATCCTGTAGCCAATCTGTCCCTCCTCCCCTCATCAAACATTCTTTTTTTTTTTTTTAATTTTTATTTACTTATGATAGTCACACAGAGAGAGAGAGGCAGAGACACAGGCAGAGGGAGAAGCAGGCTCCATGCACTGGGAGCCTGACGTGGGATTCGATCCCGGGTCTCCAGGATCGCGCCCTGGGCCAAAGGCAGGCACCAAACCGCTGTGCCACCCAGGGATCCCCTCATCAAACATTCTAATGTGTTTTACAAATATCTTAAAATGTGTATTTGTTGTTTTGTAAAGATATATCTTTTCTCTTAAAAATATTTTGAACAAATTAATGAATTTTAAAATTTGCATACTATTGACCACTGAATTATTATTACATGTTGCATTGTTTCACATAAATAAAAACATAAGTACAATCTCCCTTCCCCTTTTTAGAAAAAAGAATTGCACTCCTACTCTAAAACTATCAGAATCATATATTTTTTCTTCTTTTTATTTATTTATAAATAAATAAGAAATTTATTTATTTTCGTAATTGTGGTTAAACATACATAACATAAAACTTAACCATTTCAACCACTCTTTCTGTTTTAATATCTTATTTTGAAAACAATTTTAGATTTACAAAAGAGTTGCAATGTGTTTTAACATTTCATTTTGAAATAATTTTAGAGATACAGAAGAGTTGCAAAGAAAGTAACAGAAAGTTCCAGTCTAGCCTCATTCAGCTTCTCCTAATGTTAAGTTTCCGTAACTCTGGTTCAATGATCAAAACTCAGAAATTAACACTGGTACAATGTACTATTATTTTGTTATGAAGATTTTTTATTTGTATTCATTTTTAAATTTTATTTAAATTCAATTAACATATAATGTATTATGGGTTTCAGAGGTAGTGGTCAGTGGTTCAGCAGTCTTACATAATACCCAGTGCTCATTACATCACGTGCCCTCCTTTATGTCCATCACTTTTAAGTGTACAGTTAAAGGGTTGTAAGTACAATCACATTGACCTGTGGTTGTGACCACCATCCATTTCTAGAACCTTTTCATCTCAAACTGATACTCTGTCCCCATTAGACACTGTCTCCCTCCAAACCCTGGCAACCACCATTCTATTTTCTGCCTCTATGAACAAAAATTCTTAATTTAGGTGAAGACCAATTTATTTTTTTATTTCATTGCCTGTGCTTTTGATGTCATACCCCAGAAGTTATTTCCAAAGCTAATGTCATGATGCTTTTTCCCTATGTTTTTTCCCTTAGGTTTTCTTCTAAGAATTTGGTAGTTTTAAGGTATATTTTAATTTGTATAAATAGAATTATGTTATATATCCCATTCTATTTCTTACTCTTCTCTCAGTGTTTTATTTTTAAGGTTTATCCATGCTCCTACATGAAAATTGAATCTGTTGCTTCTTACTGTGGCACAATCCTCCAGGAGTGTTTACCCTTGCCTTTTACTGTCCACTCTCTGTGAAGGACATCGGATGCCCCTACAACCAGCCACCAATACCCTTAGATGTGTCCCTAAAGGGCCTGTAATGAGGATTTCCTGGGGCAATGCAAAGGGGAATGGCTGGACTCTAGAGCATACACACACTTCGATGCACTGAATAGTGTGCCACTTGCTGGATGGCTGCCCCAGTCTGTTCTTCCAACCAGCAGGGCAGAGGGGCACCTAACCTCACACTCTTGCCAACAGTGGGCATCATGCAGCTCCCTGATTAATTCCTGGTTAATGGGCACAAAGTGATATTGCATTATCTATTTGCATTTCTCTTATTAATAATATTTGAACATCTCTCCATGTGTTTATTAGCTCAAAGAGTTTCCTCTTCTGTAAACTGCCCCTTCTGTATGTTGCCCACTTTTTTCTACTGAAGTATTTTGTAGTTGTTGATATGCACAAGCTTTTTGTATATTATCAATATTAGTCCCTTGTCAGATTTAAACATTACAGATATCTCACCTTCTTGTGTCACCCTGATCCAGGGCATCCACAAATGTTTTATTTTCACCTTATTATATTTAGGAATTCCAAATTTTAAAAGTGAATTACTTTGCCAACAATAAAAATTATATGTTCTGTGTTGCTTTTTCTGTCTCTTTAGTTAAATTAATTCCTATAAGTAACATATTTAGAACAATCTGGCATATGTTCAGCATTCAATGAGTGCTATTGTTATCATCACTGTATTTAATTCAAATTTATGTTTCTCAAATGAAATAATCTCATATGGCCTACCTAGCATAACTGCTTTAGGATACATTCAAATGTATTGAAAATTGAAATTTGAGGTCACTGTGAATTCTTTATCAGGAAAGATGATTCCATTATTTAGTAAAATTATTAGAAGACAAGAAAAAATAAGAGAGATGCGCACACTGTCCATTTTTTTTAACTCATTTACGGTCTTTGAAGATGTGAGGGTTAGATATGGCACAGAAATCACAGCATCTTTAACCTTCTGAGAAAGAATGTATACCCTGTGCATAATTTCAGCCTTTCTGTCCTACTGCATTACTCTTTCTGATTCTCTATTTTCAGGTCACCTATGACCCCTTACTTCCTTATTTCAGGTATTATGAGTCATTTTCATGTTTAAAAAAAAAAAAGCTCACAAGTAATAGAACTCTTTATTCATTTTAAATTCTCCTGATAAAGATCAAATTTCAATTCCTAGAAACACGGCTTACCCTCCTGGTCATGACTCTGACCTGTCTCAGCACCCTTGCCCCTCACGCTCCCCATCATGATCAGAACACCTGCTTTATCATGGCTGCGTGTTGACAGTGAACGGAGAGAATCACAAACACATCCATGTACATCTGTGTAACACGGCAGGGTTCTGAGTTTCTGCTCAGAGGATCCTACTGCAGACTTGGATGGTTTTGAGCACTGAATAAAGTGGTTTTTTAAATAATTCTTTTCAAAAATGTACTTCAATCGATTAAATATAATTAGGCAAATGAACTGATTGTGATGCCAGGAAAGGTATTTTCTACCTGGATTTTTTTTTTTACAATTTCCTGAGATATTCTCATTAACTATGAGAGTAATAATTTATAATTATACTTATGTAGTCAGAAGACATTTGAGTGTATCCATTCCCTTTGTATTTGGAGAATGAGGTCATATTGAAGCGAGAGATTTTCTTGCATAAGTAGTTAAATAGTTTTCATGTAAACAATACTTATTTCTTAATTCTTTTCCATATTTTTCAACAATATCATATTGCCTAGCAAAGTTTTAGCCACAAAAGGAGGAAGATGATTGCGTTTCCATCACAGTCAATGCAGTGGGGTGCCACTCACATCAGCAGTGTTCTCCTTAAGGTTGCCACATGTAACCATCCCCTCAGAAGTTTTCTACTTTGTACCTTTTAATCCAAAAAAAGAAATTGCTTGGAACAGCTAAATGGGGTGTTGTTGCTTTTTAAATGATGTCCAGTGTTTTCTTTTTCCAGATTAGAGCACTGTTACCTTATGAATCAAAATATGAAAGAGATGGTTCAGCGTTAGCAGTGAACTTTGTTTTAATACATTGGGTATGTTTTCTTAGTGGTTTTGTAAACTTTGGCCATCTGTTGCTGAGCTGTGAGGACCACATATTTCCTTTGCAAGTGAGGAAGGATGCAATACATTTAACCACCATATGTGTAAGACCAACTATCTACAAAACCAGAACGACGGATCAGAGTCAAGCTGGAGTCAAAAAGCTAACATTTCAGCAATTTTCTTAACAGTATTTCTGCAAACATCTTCAGTCTGTTATCGGTACCATGCCACTATGGATCAAATGTGTGTGACACCCTAAAATTTACATGTTGAAGCTCTAACTCCCAATGTGATGGTATTTGAGCATGGAACTTTTGGATGGTAATTAGATGAGGTCATGAGGGTTGGGCCCCAGGGTGGGATGAGTGCCCTTAGAAGAAGAGGAAGAGATACCAGAGCTCTCTCTCCCTCTGCCACTGAGGACCCAGCAAGAGGTCTGCCACTTGCAAACCAGGAAACAGGCTCTCACCAGGAACAGAATCTGTAGGCACCTTGATTTGGAGCTTTCCAGCCTTCAGAACCGTGGGAAATACATGTCTGTTGTTTTATCCACCCTGTATGTTGTATCCTGTTTTCGCAGACCCATGTGATTGGTAATAGCCATGGGGACTGAACAGATAGATACATTCAGCACTTCTTAAATGTAAGGTTTTGTTCAAGATTTCCTGGACTACTTTCCCTCTGCTCTGCATATGGAGTCCTGCACTGAGGAGAAAACAAAGCCAAAAGATTCTGCCCAAATGATTGGAGCCTTTGGAATATTGCACTGACCTTAGGAAATACTATTGTGAAGAACAGGAAATGTATCTCCATCATTTCCAACCTCCTCCTTCCATGGAAAATGATCTCAACTATTAATTCGTAAGACAGTGTTGGCAACCTAAGTGTATGAGCCACCCTCTTACAACTTCAACAAGAGCGTCTGCTTTTTCCAATAAGATGCTTTTACCTGGAAGAATGAATGGATGATAGAATTCAGAATACTGGGACATCTTTGCAGGTGATCAGTAATCTCCTTAATTTTTCCTTCTCTTGTGCCCACTGACTGCTTGCTTTGTTTGCAGTTAAATGCCTGAAGCCTCAGGATTGGGTTCAGTGTTGGTTCACTGTTCACTGTTGCTCAAATGCTTCTACCATCTCTGCCAACAGGCCCCATGCCTGTTCCATCCAGTCTTATCACCCATGGCTATTCCAGAAAGTTCTTTCCATGGTTTACTAATTTTCTCATCACATCCAGTGAGTAAGATCATGTTGAAATCTCTATAAAACAACTACTTTCCAGAAGAATAAGCTAGTGGGCAGTTCTGGGTGGGGCTTTCTTCAGAAAAGTGGAAAACCAGCAGAGCAGGACTAGGGTGAGGTGGAGCAGACACTTAGGGTGCAAAAAGCAAGGAGGCACCTGCTGTGCCCTCTGCTGACTGCGCTCGTAGGATGTTTCTCATCCTAGGCACCTTATCCAGGTGACCCTAGCTCTTTTAGCCTCGGGTAACACTAATTCTTCTCCTTGGCCCTTTCAACTGTTCTATTCTCTTATAATTAGGTTTCCAGATGATTTAGTTGCAGACCTACTGGGTAATTTTGATATAAATCATTTTAAAACACTCTATGTCTGCACCAATAGGTTCCTTTGCCAATGTAACAATAAACCAAGGTTTATTGTTTGAACTGGAAGGCTTGGAATTTTACATATATATGTTCTTTCTAAAAACTTTAGAAAAACTTGGTTGATTTTTATCCATTTTTGTGTCCTTCAAAATCATTTCAGTCTTATTCCCACATAGCTCTATATGGCTCCACCTTGAAGTAAAATGAAGATTAAAAGATTCCAAGTGGCCACATCCTCTGTGATGGTCACAAGAGGTACCACTCAGCTCTCCAGGCTGGTGGGAGCTGGTGGGAGCTGGTGGGAGCCAGCCTACGATATGCAGAGGAGATAGAGAACAGTGCCTCTGCTGCCCAGAGCAGCCCACAGGGACAGAAGGGAGGCCACAACCAACCTGAGCAAGGGTGGTGGACATCTGTCCACTCTCTTTGGGGTTAGTGATGCTTGGAGGTGGCAGTGGAGCCAGTCAAAGTTAGGTCCAATCTCAGTGGGCAGTGCAGTGTGTGTTCCTGGCTCTGTATCCATGCTGTCATCATAGCTGGAAGGTCCACTGGAGGTGAAGGTGACTATTCTGCAGTCCTTAGCAAAACCTTTTGGATTTTTTCAAGGTATGCTAGCTATTCTGTTTGCTTCCCCAGATCCATGGTTTCTACTCTGCTGTATCCCCCCAGGAGGCTGACCTCTCTGGATTGCATCTCCCAGCTCTTGGCCCTTGACATCTGCATGGGTTTGACAAGAGGCACTGAGAGATCAGAGGGGTGAATGAGAGAAAGATCAGGGTACTTCTCCCACTGTTCCTTCCTCCAGTCATAGTCTGACCGTGGCTCCCTCCTTCTTTTATTACAGCCCCTGCCAGTTACCCTCTAGGACTCCTGGGCTCTGGAAAACGATTTCTCCTCCTTGCACCTTCAGGCTGTTGGGTGGTAACCACTTCCTGCCAACACTAGTTCTCTGAGGGGCTCACCATGCCCCTTTAGTTTCCTTAACTCTGGCTATAGATCAGTAAATAGGTACTTTTTGGTTAAATACTTTTGAGTGGAATTCTATTTCTTGGTAGAACCTTGACTGACATATTCCTATCTCTTTATGTCTACATACTCTTACATCTATCTTTTATAGTTTGATAGAATAAATTATCTTAATTTCCCACTAAAAGAAAAAAAGCATAAAACACTAGTATGAGTTCATCTTAAGAAATTCAGGGAGAAAGGAAATGTAAACATAATAAAGAATCTATTAATTCTCTATAAAGGCAGAACCAATAGGGAATAAGTATATGGACAAGAGAGAAACAAAAAGAAAGAAACAAAGGAAATAGAAATATTGTAAGGCATTGGATCATACAATTATGGAGGCTGGCAAATTCAATATCTGCAGTGTGGGCCCGCAGATTGAAGACCCAAGATAGCTAATGGTGCAAATAAAGTTGAAAGGCAGTCTGCTGGAGAATTCCCCCTTGCTCAGGAAATTAGCCTTTTTGTTCTACACAGGCCTTCAACCGATTGGATGAGGCCCACCCACAAATTGGAGGACAATCTGCTGTACTCAAAGTTCACCGATTTAAATGTTAATCTAATCCCAAAACACTCTCCAAGTAATACATTAAAATAACTATTGCAGGAACCTAGAAAATTGAAAAACTATATAGGGATCCTCAATGATCAAGAAGTAATTAGATTAATTAAAAATGATTTTTAGTGTTAGTCCTATGTACAGCATCCTAAATTTAACTAGCAGCTTCCTCTGCTTTTAAACACATGTGGGGCACGTTTTTTCTTGATCATTTTGTTTACTCAGACATGTGGAAATGTTGCATTTTCTTATTCAACCAAATACAATGAGACATAAATATAAACACAAAGAACACATCTAATGTTTTTTATTTGTGCCACTTAAATAGCTCAAGCCTAGTGCCTCTTGAACATTCCCTGGGCCCTGGTTCCAGAGTCATGTGCCATTACCCTCCCACACACCCGAGACAGCTCATGGATAAAGCATGGTGGCATTGGGACCCAGCACATGGAAGGCTCTATCCCATGAGGTCTGGGGACAGTGAAATGTGCTCTTGCAAGCTTGCCACACATCTGGACAAACATACATTTAATTCTCTAAATTCATTGTTGAGATAAGGCTCAATCCTTTTAATCATTGCAATTAAAGGGCAAGAATGTATTTTTAATCTTCTGTATCAAATTTTCTTTTGTTTCATAGGCACAAAATGACAATTCCCCAAAAATTTATACAAAGAAATGAATCACTCATGCAGAAAAGCTATTTTATGAGACTCCGGTGTGTGTTGGGGAGTAAGGATTGGGGAATGAGAATCTTCATTTAAAAGAAAAAAATGGTTCAATATTAAAAGGGCCTAAATATGAACAGAAATCTCTTCCTCAATGCTTTTTTCACAGCATTAGATCTCATTCAGACCAATGAAATGGTAGCATCATTTTTTTTTAATAGGACTCAGAATGCAGCTCAATTCCTTGTGTCATTTTTCACACACAAAGCACTGCTCCACTGAGTAGCAAAGCATTTCTTCCATTAATAAGGAACTTAATGTTGTCATAATATTTTTTATCAAGAAAATATGTTAATTTTGTGTCCTGATAGCTCTTTTAAACCAGAGCCCACAAGAGAGTGGGCAAGAAATTTTGCCTTAACTCCCTTAGGTCCTACAGCCTGAGAGTTTTAACAGCACAGAGCACAAGAAATGCCATGATATTCCCCTTTCTCTCCAGTATGGAATCCATTCGGGAAAACACACCGACTAACACCAGCAGTAAAGATATAGATCCTTTGGTATCAATGTGGCCCCGGGGCTCCTTGCACCATTAGTCCACCTCTTTTCCCTTGCCCTGAACATGGGTGGAAGAGATACTGCTATGTTCAACAAAAAAGTCCAGGAACCCCTTCTCCCCAGAGCAGAAGACTTGCTTGCCTCACATTTTTATATCAAAAAGAGGTTGTGTCAAGAAAGATGTACTCCAGGGTACCTGGGCAGCTTAGATGGTGAGTGTCTGCCTTTGGCTCAGGTCATGATCCTGGGATCCTGGAGTTGAACCCTGCATCAGGCTCCCTACTCAACAAGGGAGCCTGCTTCTCCCTCTCTCTCTCTGCCTCTCCCTCAGCTCATGTACTCTCTCTCTCAAATAAATTTTTAAAAATCTAAGAAAAAAGAAAAAAAAATGTATTCCAAATGTAAAACAGTACAGTCACTGCGAAAAACAGTATGGAGGTTGCTCAAAAAAATAAAATTACAACTACCCTCTGACCCATTAATTCCACTTCTGAGTATATATCGAAAATAATTGAAAGCAGGGTCTGAAAGAGATATTTGTACACCTGTGTTCACAGCAGCATGATTCTCGATAGATAAAAGGTAGAATCAACACAAATGTCCATTGACAGATGAATGGTTTACTGAAGTAGTCTATCCATACTGTGGATTATTATTCAGCCTTAAGAAGGAAGAAAATTCCAACACAGGGTACAACATGGATGAACCTTGAGGACATTATGTTGAGTAAAATAAGCCAGGCACAGAAGGACGAATACTGTATGATTCTACATACATGAACTACATAGGGTGGCCAAGTTCATAGGGACAGAAAGTAAAAGGGTGGTTGCCAGGGGCTGGGGGTGGGGGTGGGGATTGAGATTTAGTGTTTAACTGATCAAATGTGAGTTATCTGTAAAGTAAACTTGAGTCATCTGTAAATTATGTAGAGTTTTTGTTCTAATCTATAGTACGATTTTAGTCATCCTTAGCTGGTTCTGATATTCTCAGAAAATTGTAAGTGAAGAGCTTCCCGGTTTCATAAGGAGAAGAGATTGGGACAAGGTCATGGCTATTTCACTCAAGATTCTGTGCCCAGGGTTGGCAGTCCAGAGTTGTACCCTTACACAAAGATGCCCTAGATCCATTTCCTTCTGTCTGTGAGTACTACGCATTTCAACAATGATTAGGAAAGGAAAAAAAAAAAAAAAAAAAGGAAGACCAACTGGGTGGCTCAGTGGTTGAGCATCTGCCTTTGACTGGGGTCTATGATCCCATAGTCCCAGGATTGAGTCCTGCATTGTGCTCCCCAAGGGAAGCCTCCTTCTCCCTCTGCCTGTGTCTCTGCCTCCCTCTGTGTGTCTCTCATGAATAAATAAATAATTTTTTTTAAAAAAAGGAAACTGCTAGAGATTGAACAAAAAAAGTTAAAACAATATAATAGCAAACTACCTCATATAGTATAATTTTGTAGGTAGTTCCATTAAGGATATTGGCAATATTTAGAAATAACATTTTTGTGTTCCAGTTCACTGGCACCAAACATCATAGCCATATGCATATATGCACTGTTAAATAGATGCAAGGAAAAATTTGGTCGTTCCATTTCTCTGTGGCCTGTTTATGCAACTATGCAAGCACCAAAATCCAAGAAGTAATTGTCCCTCTGCTCCAAGTATTATCTTAATGAGCCATAGAAAATTTGAGAACCAAATCTTCCATTTGTGTCCAATTCAGCTGCCTGTTTACAGACACACTCTGTTAGTTCCCTAAAACAAACTTTTCTGCTATATGAAGTCTCTATCTTTAACACAGGAAGCAACTAACTATTGGTTAGTTATAGTTTGGAACCCTTTATTAATAACAGAGTATCATGGAAAATGTTTTCTAGTCGGTGGGAAGGAAATTCATCCAAAAACAAAATACTTGTCAGCCCTTACCAATAGTTTGTCAATGTGATCCAGTAATTCATTGGCAGACACAATTCTGAGAGTTTATTTTCCATTTATATCTTTAAAAAAATTATTTTGACATATCTGGATTTCTTTTGGGCTTAAACAAATTTCTTTCTCCTTCCTAGAATGTATGTCTTGGGTAAGCCACTGAATCAAATTCTTTGCCCTTCATGCGTATTTTGATCTGATTTAAAGCCAAATGCAAAAAAAAAAAAAAAAAAAGCCAAATGCCATTGATTAATGCAGACTACATAGTGATTCAAGTTAGTAAACCAAACCTGCTGAGCTCACCTATGGGGCTATATATATCCAGGGGTTACTCAAATGGCTTGGGTATGGTTGTTTAACTTGCTGCTGCTAAAACTAGAAAATTAGGGGCACCTGGGTAGGAAAGCATTTAAGCATCTGCCTTTGGCTCAGAGTGTGATCTCAGGATCCTGGGATTGAGTCCCACATCAGACTCTCCGCAGGGATCCTGCTTCTCCCTCTGCCTATGTCTTTGCCTCTCTCGTGTGTCTCTCATGAATAAGTAGATAAATAAAATCTTTTTAAAAAAAAAACAAAAACTAGAAAGTTATTTTTGGTAAACTGAAGTTAGGGTTTGCTTTGTTATAACATCAAACAAAACCTTTACAGGTTGGTCATCTGCCCTAACTCCTACAGGCCAATGACTCAGGGCCCCTCTGGGTCCTCCTGGGCAGCCTGTCCCCTAATAGCCATTCATATTTCCTTGAATAAAGTTGGTGGAGTAAAATATTGCTAGGATTTCATGGCAGCAGTATGTATAGAATGACTATGAGAGACAACAGGAGGGAGGGAGGAAGGAAGGAAACCACAAAGTGGCAGAAGCCAAAAGGGAAACCTGAGAAAGGTTGGGGATACCACAAGGTCAAAAAGCATGACTGCAGAAGAGCCGTTGGATTACTGCTGCCAGAAGATGGTAAAAGCTTCATCCTCAGGGTGCCTGTGTGGCTCTGTTGACTGGTTAAGCGTTTGCCTTCAGCTAGGGTCATGATGTCACGGTCCTGGGATTGAGCCCCACCTCTGGCTCCTTGCTCAGCGGGGAGTCTGCTCTGCTTCTCCCTCTCCCTCTACCCCTCCACCTTGCTCATGCTCTCTCTTTCTGTCTCTCTCAAATAAATAAAATATTAAAAAAAAAAAAAAGCTTCATCCTTCACATCTCATCTACTGAAGCCCACCACCATAGTCTCATTTCTCAGCCTCTTCTCAGTGGGCATTAAGCCAGCCAGGCCTCACATATCTGTTAAAGACCTTCTACACCCCCAGACTTGCAGCATATGCCATCAATAACCCGAATATTCCTCACAACAGCCCCAGGCAGTAGACAAGGACTAGAAAGCCCTGTGCTCACCACAAAGGAAATACTCAACAGGTGTTTGTTGAATCAGTAGTTTCAATAAAATGTCACCCGGGCTATGATGGAGCACAGGACACCACCGAGGCAGATTCCAGAGATCACAGTGTCCTTGAGGCCATCATCCTCTCTCTTTCCTTTTTCTTTGTCTAGCACAGATGGCAGCTGCCAGTGATTGCTGAATGAATTGACCAATATCTGAATAAATTAAAACAAACAAAAAAGCTCCCCGTAGACAAGTCAGACTCTGTTTCAAAGCTTTATTTAAGAGTTTCTAATTACAAAATTCAAAACTCTTTCCTTAAGGCAGGCTTCTACTCTGATGATGCTGCCATTGCTAAACCTGAATAAAACATTGCAAGCTCTTTCTTTTTAAAAGCAAATTTGAATTTAATCTGTTAAACAGAACCAGCTTTTGGGAGATTTTTCTCATCTCCTCCCCTGCTGCTATATATCCTGTGTCCACAAACAGAGGATGAAAGGGGGAAAAATTCATTTGAAAGTATATTCTTTGCATGAAAGAAAAAAAAAATAAAGACGTTCTTAATGTTTTTGCCCAACCTGTTTTTGGGAGAGTTGATGGAATTGATTTTGTTTAATTTTCTACAAACAGTCTTATGTTTCTCTATAGTTTTATCCCCCTGCAATCAGGAGTATCACTAAGTTCTTTACCAATTACACAGCAAAGAAATTATATCAGTATATAATGCCACAGATTGTGACAATTCAAAGTTAAATAGCAGCTTACCATCCTGAAAAATATAACAGGAAGGAAAAGCACTGACAAGTGAGCTCATCTGGCTTATTATAGACACCGGGGCTGCAAAGTTCCCAATCTATAGCAACAGCAGGAGCCACCATCAGCTAAGATAATAGGATGCACACATAGCAAACAAGAATCTTAAAATCTCCAGTGTTTGTGGACAAACTGAAGTTTCATTTCTTTGTAGCTGACTCAGTTCAGCATGGACTTGGCTTTCCACCCAAATGTCCTCTGAAGTCATCATACCCTGTTAATTTTCTTCTAATATTACCTTGATGAATCAGAGTCCGGCAAGTAGTCAAATTTCTAAAACTCATTAGAAAACCGTTTGCTGCCAACAGTAATGGTGCAGGTTGTGCTCACTTCTGACATGGTTTCTGGCATTTGAAAGCAGGGAAATGTGTTCATCAGAGTGGAATTTTTTATTTCCATACATGCCGATTGGTGGGGTGGGAGTGGAAATCCATTCTATTACTGGCTTATATTCTTCAAAATATGCCTAATGTACTTCACAGACTCTGCACACTTTACAGTGTGATGCTCCCTAATAGCTTAACTCATCTCTGTCAACTTTTAGCACATTCTGGAGAATTGGTCTCTTCTTTGGCACTGGATTCACATGGTTGGATAGAATAGTTGAATAGATAATATCTAGAGGAAAGGGAGCCAACTCTTCTAAGCACTGCAATATGCCAGGTTCGTGGCCAGGTATTCTCCATACACAAACCAAGAAGCAGGTGTCACTGTTCCCCTGTATAGGGAAAGGCCTGACGCTTTAAGAAACTGAGTCAACATTCCACAAAGTATGACCCATGGGATTCATAGATCAGAATCCCCCTGAAACTTCTACAATGCAGATCCCTGGATCCCACCAAAAAACTACTTAATCAAAATATCTAGCAAGGAGCCTTGGAGTCTGAACTTTAACTAGCCCAGGTTATTCTCACATACTGAGGTTTTATTGGGTGGGTCACTTGCCCAAGGTCGTTTCTGGGAGAGAGACAGCAGAGGCAGGATTCCCACTCATGTGTATAGAGACTACAGTCTGTATCTTTGCTGTGCCTGAGCCCTCTTCTAGCTCCAACATTCTGACATTTTATTAATATAACCAACTTTTGACATGAGAGTAATAATAATGATAGTTAGCTTTTTGTTGAGTGTTTACTATATGCTAGGACTGAGTTAAATATTTAAAATGTATTATCTCAGTAATCCTCACAACATTCTGTTGGGGTCAGTGTTATAATTATCATTATTTCCATATCTATGTATGTGTAAATTGAAAATTGGAGAAATTATTTTAACCCACATTTATCTGAGGCAGGGGTGCTATTAAGAATCGGGTTGAAGGATGCCTGGGTGGCTCAGTCGTTGAGCATCTGCCTTTGGCTCAGGTCATGATCCCGGGGTCCTGGGATCGAGTCCTCCATAGGGCTCCCCATAGGGAGCCTGCTTCTCCCTCTTCCTATGTCTCTGCCTCTCTCTGTGTCTTTCGTGAATAAATAAAGTCTTTAAAAAAAAAAAAAAGAATTGAGTTGAAAAACTCAATCGAGTCACAACAAGGTACAAATGTAACTTTAGGCCATATCTCCTTGTCCTCTCTCCCAACCAGCCACCCCTAAACCCATCCAGTATGGAAGTTCTGGAGACTTCACTGGCCTGACTGGAAAGCTTATGCCCTTAATCATTATGTTGTACTGCTATAGACCTTGGATAACCATTTCTTTTTTAGCATAATTCAGTTCAATTTATTTCATTTCAATTCATTTCCACCAAATGCTGTGGTGCACCCAATATGTAATAGGCGTGTGCTGAGCCCTGTAGAAGATGAGACGGTAAATTAGAGTTTTGTGTCCTGAGCCTCACTACCTAATGAAATAGGAAGGTACAGTTAAAAAGCATTGTAAATAAGATTACAAAACACAAGGAAAGAACAAAGAGGGAATGGCTAATTAAGCAGTAGCTTAACAGCCAGCATCTATCTTTCTCTCTATCATTCCCCCTTGCTCTAAGCCATCTGGAAGAATGGACCAAAGACCAGCTATAATAAAAGGCAAGTGATGGTACTAAATACAGTGCAAAAAAGATCAGACCCCCCAAGGAAAAAAAAAAAAAGATCAGAACCCCCAAGGAAGGCATTGAAAAGGGTCTAGGTAGAAATTTCTCCACGGGCTCTTCCCAACTCTGTAGAGCAAATGCTCTGATCCCTTTTCCAGATGATTCTGCCTCCCATTTGAGCAAAACTGCTCTGTGTGATAACATTTCTCCATTTTCATTGAGTCATAGGTATTACATAACTCAAAGCTTAAATTATTGCCCATGTGCCAAAATATGTCAAAAGTCTGTACATTGTCCATATTTGCAACATGTAGACAAATATCATAGGTTTCCGTTTTAAAAGTATAATGCCTTACTTTGAGCACCAGTAGTTATTATCTGAAGTTTACTATATCAGAGAAGTATCTTTTAAGTGTTCTAATATGACTCATTCTGCTACAATAAAGAAAAAAAGCTGGTAAAGTCCTTCACAGTCCAGAAGGAAAAAATGCTTCTCTCACTAGTCCTATCTTACTGTGAACAGGCCATCTGGTAAATGACTAGGTTTTATTGTCAGCATTTCTTAAGACTTTGCTTTCTCTTCCTTCCACGTTTCCTTTCTTTCTGTTGTGCCTGCCCCCTATGGCTTCCAGCAGGGAATACCACCCAAGTAAGTGGACAGAACATCCACAGTCCCCTCCCAGAGCATAATGATTTCTATATGGCCCACTATCTCAAAGTTGTTACCTTAAGTATTTCTTTGTTATTTGTGCTGGCTGAAGACCAAGTACTATTAATTGATATTTTTCTGGGTGTTACAAAGTAATGAAGAGAATTCTGCAGTTCCAATCTCTAGTATGACAGGTAAAAGACCTGCAAGTCATCGTTGTATGCTAACAAGTAAAAAGCTGAACAAACTGACAATCAGTAACTCTTCTTAGATCTATGGGACAAACTATTATCCCCCAATTTAGAAAGAGACAGGTAGATACAGAGAGTCTGTTGGAGCAGAGACCTACTAGTAGAAATCCCCATGGGAACCAGTAGCAGCATAGGAAAGCTTGAATTATCATTGACAAATTGCTGGTGGCACATAGTGGACAAATCTGAAGATAAAAACTTCAGGGAGGGCTCACTTTTGGGGGATGGTGCCCATATTTCTGTGGGTTTTGCCTTCAGGAGTTCTACTAGGTTCTCACAGTGAATATTGGAGAAAAATCCCTTCCAGCTTCCCATTAGACAGGAAAAAGCTAACCATTTTGAAATACACCAGAGTATTCTCTGCTTAACAAGCCCTACCCTCAGAAGAAACTATTTTACCAGAGTCCAACTTACTGGGTTTTTATCAAAATCTAACTGACTTGGGGGGATAGGAGATACCCAACTCTAGCACCCTCTAGTCCTCCTGTCCCATTAAGATGGAGCAGGGGTGGGGATAAGAGATCAGGTACTGAAAGGTACTTCTTAAGTTTACAGCCCAGTGGCAGAGTCTCATTAAAAGGCTGAGAGATCCAATCATATGACTACAGAATGTTTCCCTTCCCCCATACTTCACCACTGCATTACTAAGAGCCTATTTACAGAAGTCTCTTGTACCCTGCACATCATGTCTGGCTTTCAACAACAACAAAAAAAAATTACAGGGCATACTAAACAGCAGGCAACAGCTTGAAGGGACAAGGCAAGCATCAGAACCAGACTCAGATATGGTAGAAATACTGGAATAATCAGACGAGGAATTTAAAACAACTATGATTAATATGCTAAGGACTGTAATGGAAAAGGTAGATAATGTGCAAGAACAGATGGGTAATGTATGCATAGAGATGGAAATTCTAGGAAAGACTAAAAAAGAAATGCTAGAGATCAAAAACACTGTAACAGAAATGAAGAATGCCTTTGAGGGGTTCATTAATAGGCTGGATGTGGCTGAGGAACAAATCCCTGAGGCTGAAGGTATATTTGTAAAAGTTTCCAAAATTGAAAAGCAAAAAAGAGGAAAAGACTAGAAAGAGAGAAAAGAGTAAAAATAAAGGAACAGGATATCCAAGGACTACAGGAAAACTATAACATACATATAATGGGAATACCAGAAGGAAAAGAAATAAAGAAAGGAGCAGAAGGGATATTTGAAGCAATGATGGTTCAGAATTTCTCCAAACTAATGTCAGACACCAAACCACAGATCCAGGAAGCTCAGAGAACACAAGCAGAATAAATGTCCCAAAACTACACCTAAGCATATCAGATTCATATGCATATAATAAGCATATCATATTCAAACTGCAAAAATCAAAGATAAAGAAAATATCTTTAAAGAAGCCAGAGGGGAAAACACTACCTATAGAGAGCAAAGGTTAGAATTACATCTGATTTCTCCTAGAAACCATGCATGCAAGAAAATAGAGAATAGAATAAATAGTTTAAAGTGTTGAAAGGGGAAAAACTCATCAACCTAGAATTCTATACCTTGTGAAATTATCCTTTGAAAATGATGCAGAAACAAAATATTGACAAACAAAATTGAGAGAATTTGATACCAATAGATCTGCCTTACAAGAGATACTCAAAGTTCTTCAGCAAGAAGGAAAATGATATAGGTCAGAAACTCAGATCTACATAAAAAAAGGAAGAATTTTAGAGAAGAAATAAGTAAAAGGTAAAATAAAAACTTTATTTTTTATCCTTAATTTACCCAACAAATAACCATTTGTTCAAAATAATAATAGCCACAATATATCTGATTATTATAACATATATAAGTGAAATGAATGTCAGCAATGATACATGGGACTAAAGGGAAGAATTAGGAATACCTTTTTATTGTAAGGTACTTGCACTACCTTAGAAGCAGTATAGTATTATTTAAAAGTGGACTCAAATTAGTTGCAAATGTATATTGCAAACTCTAGGGAAACCACCATAAAAGTACAAAAAGAGGCATAATTGATGTGCTAAGAATATGAAATCATATAAAATAATTAAAACCACAAAAGATATACAAAGAGTGGAAAACAAGATTAGTAACAAGGGACAAGGACAACAAATAGAAAATGGTAGATACTGATCCAACAATGTCAGTAATCATTTAAACATGGGTGATCTAAATACACAAAACAGAGATTGTCAGAATGGGCCAAAAAATAAGACCCAACTGTATGTTGGCTACATGAAATTAACTTTAAATATTGAAAACACATACAAATTAAAAGTAAATATTGGAGAAAAACAGCATGCTAATACTAAGCAAAAGAAACCTGGTGCTTATATTAATCTTAGACAAAGCAGACTTCAGATCAAGGAAAGTGATGAAGATTAATGAGGGACTTTACTGAATGCTAAAAGGGTCAACACTCCAAGAAATGCAGCAATCCTTAGTGTGTATGTTCCTAATAACAGTGTCAAACTACATGAGGTAAAAACTGATAGAACTTCAAGAAGAAATAGATGAATACACTTTCATAGTTGGAGACTTCAATACCTCTCTCAGAAATGCACAGATCCAGAGGGCAGAAAATCAGTAAGGACATAGTTGAACTCAACACCACCACCAACCAACTGGATATAATTGACATCTATACACTACTTCATGCAACAACAGAATATACAATCTTCTCAAGCTCAAAGAACATTCACCAAGACAGACCACATTCTGAACCATAAGACTCACTTGAACAAATTTAAAAAATAGAAAACATACAATGTCTGCCCTCAGACCACAAGACAATTAAACTAAAAATCAAAAATAGAAAGATAACTGGAAAATTCCGAAATATTTGCAGCTACAGACTAGGAGCAAATATTTGTACAAGATATATCTGATAACAGACTGTTATGCAAAATATTTTTTTAAAAACACTTAAAATTCAATAATAGGAACATAAAAAACCTAATTAAAAAGTAGACAGAAGATCTGAACAGACATCTCACCAAAGAAGAAGATGTACAGGTAGCAAGGACATTCAATATAATATGCTATTAGAAAGTTGCAAATTAAAACAACAATAAAATACCACTACACACCTATTAGAGCAGCAAAAATCTAAAACACTGACAACCACAGATACTGGTGAGGATGTAGAGCAACAGGAACTTTTATTCATTGCTGGGAGGAATGCAAAATGTCACTTTGGAAGACAGTTCAGAAGTTTCCTATAAAATAAACCACACTCTAACTGTGTGATAAAGCAGTCATGCTCCTTGGTATTTACTCAAATTAATGAAAACATGCACATACAAAAACCTGTACACATGCACATATGATCCAACAATTCCACTTCTGGGTATGTATCCCCCAAAATCAAAAGTACAATCTTGAAGACATATATGTGTGCCCAGGTTCATAGCAGCATTATTCACAAGAGCTAAAATGTGGAATAAATCCAAGTATCCATCAGTGGATCAATGGATTAACAAAATGTGGTATATATCTGTATCTTCCATATCCATTCATCTAACAATAGGCTCTTAGGTTGCTTCCACATCTTGGCTATTGTAAATAAATAGAAGCAACTCAAGTATCCATTGATAGATGAATATCCAAGATGTGGCACATATATACTCAGCCATAAAAAGAATGAAATATTGCTATTTACAACAATATGGTTGGACTTAGAGGATATACTGTTAAGTAAAATAAGTTAGTCCTGTGGAAGGAGCCTCGGTGTCCATCAAAAGATGAATGGATAAAAAAGATATGGTTTATGTATACAATGGAATATTACTCAGCCATTAGAAACGACAAATACCCACCATTTGCTTCGATGTGGATGGAACTGGAGGGTATTATCCTGAGTGGAATAAGTCAATCGGAGAAGGACAAACATTATATGGTCTCATTCATTTGGGGAATATAAAAAATAGTGAAAGGGAATAAAGGGGAAAGGAGAAAAAAGGAGTGGGAAATATCAGAAAGGGAGACAGAACATGAGAGATTCCTAACTCTGGGGAACGAACTAGGGGTGGGGGAAGGGGAGGTAGGCGGGGGTGGGGGCCACTGGGTGACAGGCGCTGAGGATGGGATGAGCAATGGGTGTTTTTCTATACGTTGGCAAATTGAACACCAATAAAAAATAAATTTACAAATAAAATAAAATAAAATTTTACTAAAAAAATAAGTTAGAGAAAGACAAAATACTGCATGATTTCATTCATATGTGGAATTTAAGATACAAAGCAAAGAAAGAAAGGAAGAAAAAGAGACAAAAAGCCAAATTCTTAAATACAGAGAAAACAGAATGGTGGCTGGTAGAGGGGAGGTGAGTGAGGGGTATGGGTGAAATAGATAAAGGGAATTAAGAGTACACTTATCTTGATAAGCACTGAGAAATGTGTATATAGAATTGTTGAATCATTATATTGTACACCTGAAATCAATATAATACTGTATGTTAATTATACCTGAATTTTTAAAATGTAGTATATGCATATAGTATATGCATACAATGGAACTTTATTTAGACTTAAAAAGGAAGGAAATTCTGACATATGCTACTACATGGATGGACCGTAAGGACATATGCTAAGGAAAATATGCCAGACACAAAGGAACAAATACTGTATGATTCCACTTATAAGAGTTACTTAGACTAGACAAACTTGTAGAGATAGAAAGTAGACTGGCGTTGTCAGGGTCTTGGGGAAGAGGAATGGGATTTATTATTTGATGGGTATAGAGTTTCAGCTTTTCAAGGTGAAAATAGCTTTAAAGATGGATGGTGGTGACATCCATAATATTGTGGTGCACAACATTATGCATGTACTTAATACCACTGAACTGTGCATTTAAGAATGGTTAAGATGGTAAATTTTATGTTATGTGGATTTTGCCACAATATAAGTAAATAAATATATAAGTCTTGTACATACATAAATAAAACTTGTATATATACATATATATACACAAACAAATCTTGTACACACACATTTATATCAGTTGTATTCAAAATTACCAAAACCTGTAAACAACAAGGACTTCTTTCAGTAGGTAAATGGATGAACTGCGGCACATCCAGACAATGGAATATTATTTAGCATTAAAAAGAAATGAGCCATCAAGCCATGAAAAGACATGGAAGAAACTTCAATGAATAATAAGTGAAAAAGCCAATTTGAAAAGGCTATGTAGTCTGTGATTCCAGGTATATGACATTCTGAAAAAAATCTATAGACTATGGGGGCAATAAAAAAACAAAAAAGAAAGAAAGAAAAAATCAGTGGTTGCTAAGGATAAGGGACAAATGAGCAAATGAAAAGGTGAGAAACAGGATTTTTAGAGCAATATGACTACTCTGTGTCATACTATAGTGGTGAATACATGTCATTTTACATTTGTTTTTTGTTTGTTTGTTTATTTATTGATTTATTTATTTATTTATGATAGTCACAGAGAGAGAGAGAGGCAGAGACATAGGCAGAGGGAGAAGCAGGCTCCATGCACCGGGAGCCTGATGTGGGATTCGATCCCAGGTCTCCAGGATCGCGCCCTGGGCCAAAGGTAGGCGCCAAACCACTGAGCCACCCAGGGATCCCTCATTTTACATTTGTTAAAAACTTATAGAATATACAACACCAAGAGTGAATCTTATTTAAACTATGAACTTCGGGTGATAATGATGTGTCAATATGGCTTCATCGATTGTAACAAATACGCCAGTTTGGTGGGGGATGTTAATAGTGGGGCTGCTGTGCATGTTGAGGGGAGGGAGTGCATGGGAAATCTCTGTACTTTGTGCTCAATTTTGCTGTGAACCTAACAATGCTCTAAAAAATAAAGTTGATTTTTAACAGTAATGAAATAAAGCAAATGCTCTGTAAGATACCATCCTGGTACTCTGGCTCATGCTGTTCAGGCACCTTCTCTGCCTTTGTTCACCGATGCTTCTGCCTTCTTTTGCAGCCTGGTTGTAGACATGGCCCTGAAATGCTCTCCTTAGCCACTCTTCTCTCTGAAATTCCTCCTCAGGGAGCACACTGACTAGATTTTCAGCTATAGTGACCTGCATGCCTTCACTTTAAGAATCTGTGCACTTGTATAGATTTCTTCACTATCCTTTCGCTAGCTTGTTTGCTTGTTGAAAATACAATTACCATTTTATTTTTAAAATGTATATAGTTAAATGTCAAAAAAAAAGTGTTAAAATGGCATTAGTGGCTCTTTGTGAAAGGCAGACTTGCCAGTGACATTTTTCTTCTTTATATTTTTATTTTAAACTTTCCCTACTCATATAAGTGGGGCCCCATCAGATTCATAAAATGATAAAAATCCAAAGCACAGGATTTGAAAGCATAAAGTTCATATGGTTGCCAAGGACAAGCTCAGTTTTAACAATCTCTCCCTGAGTTCTGATGTAGCCTGATTCTTGAATGCTTGTTCTTTGAGGACAGATTGAGGTGGAAAGTGTCATCCTCATCTCACTGCACATTCCAGTTACCAATCTCCCATCCTCCTCGGATTGTGAGGCCGTGTTGGGTTCAGACATCATGTTTCATCTGCATGGCCGCTGAAACCTCTGCCCCTCCTCTCGGGTGGGCTGCAAGGTGAGCCATCCCTACAATCAAGAGGAGTTGCCTTATCTCTTTTGGGTGACAAAGTCCCTACTAGAATTCCAAAATACTTTGCTGGGCTTCAGTTAGTTTGCTAGCAATATCCGATTTCACACATTTCAATCGGAGGCATCTGGAAACCTGGAAAACTACTGGAGTGCTTCTCTCCAAGAGGGAAGAGAAGTATGCAAAAGCTCACCTGGCGCTCGGAGTTCCAGCAGTGGCACCAGTGAGACAGGGAGCACAGGGCTTGGCGTTGGGGATGTGATCAGCGATCCCAGCTAAACCTTCCTGGCCCAGCATGATGCTTCAACTCACTACAGCAGTTTCCCAGCCCTGGGCACCCACAGTGCAATTATTCATTAAAAGCAATCTGTTACTTCCCTCCCATAACTGCTTGGCATCTACCCAGTCCCGCAGGACTCTATTAGTTGTACTTTTCTCTGAGTCCCTGTAAATTCATCCCTAAATATGATTTTTTTTTTTTTTTTTTTTTTGTATCCAGATACAGGAACGGCATACCTAAACTCCACCAGAAGGCAATTTCTCGTAAAGGCATAGCTGTAGCTCATTGACCCACGGACTTGCCTTCCCGCCCTGTGATTTTCCTGTATCCTATTCAACCCTGTCTTTTTCCTGTGAGCTCATGGGCCTCTGCTGCACAGTTGCATCAGGTTGCCCAGCTTCCTCCTCCAAGCCTCTGGCTTTCGAATAGGTTGTGCTTGTGCCTGCAGGTGGCCGTGAACCAGCCACTGCGGCCACGGTCCCACCTTCTAGCCTGTGTTAAGTTCCCAGCTAAACCCTGGTCTGATCTTCTCAGTGCCCCTTGGGCTAAGAGCACTGCAGGAGGGCCCCCTCTCAGGTCATCGTCACCATCCTCCTACCTGCTTAATGTACACACATACACACCACACATACACACACACATCACACACACACCACACACACCACACACACACCATACACACCACACATACACCCACACATACCACACACACACACACCATACACAGACCACACACACACTTCTTGGTGTTATTCCATGGGAGATATGTAAAATCAAGCTGTTAGAAGGACCGCAAGAGGTTATCTGGATCATTCGCCAGCCTTTGTTGATTCCCTCATTCATTCATTCATTCATTAATTCCCTCACTCATTTATTCAGCCACTTGTTTATTCATTCCTTCACTCACTTGTTCATTTAGTCATTGAGTAAACAGTATTTAGTCAACATGGGTTTAGGCCCTGAGGATTCAAAAACAGTGAAACCAAGACCTTTAATGTGGTAGAAGCCCATTGTCTGGTTTTGTGTTTTGTTTATTTGGATCAGAGAACAGTACGTACTCCCCCTTTTGCTGACAATAGCTCCTAGCTTTCCTTTTGGTGAGCCACTGGCCCCTCATTTACCATCTACAGTGTTTCATGGGGGGCTGATGACAGCCCCAACTCCAGCCCATTGGTGGGACAGGCCCATGACCCAGTAGCCCTGGCCAATCAGAGATACTTCAATTGATTCAGAGCAGTGTTACTCTGCTACTCAAACATTTTGGTCTCAGGCAGACCTGATGGCTTAGCGGTTTAGTGCCACCTTCAGCCCAGGGCATGATCCTGGATATCCGGGATCGAGTCCCACATCGGGCTCCCTGCATGGAGCCTGCTTCTCCTTCTGCCTATGTCTCTGCCTCTCTTTCTCTCTATCTCATGAATAAATAAATAAAATCTTTAAAAAAGCAAACAAACAAACAAACAAAAACCCAAACATTTTGTTCTCAATACCACTTAAACTCTTAAAAATTATGGAAGACCCCAAGAGCTTTGGAGTATTTGAGCTGTATTTGTAAATATTTACCACATTTGACATTTAAATTAGGGGAATTTTTAAATATTTGTTTTTATTGTACTGCTCCGATAGTCACATGCACAAAGTAGCCATAGGGCAGGGATAGAGGTCACGCATGGGCCCAACAGTATGGCCTCTTTCTGGTCAAGGCTGATCTAGCTACTGCCACTGCTGAGCAAAACCCTAGAAAACAAAACAATGCTGGACCCCAAGATGGCACCTTCCCTCAAGGAGACCAACCAGCCAGCTTCTTGGTGGAAAAATGACTATATGGTACCTCTTCTATCCTAGAAAGAGTGTGACTCCTCTTGATAGAATTGACAATATTCTGATACGGGATTGCCTTTCTCACAGTGGCTCCACCAGCACTGCTATCTGAAAGCTCTAGAGTGTCTGATCCACACTCTTACAGCCCACATGACATTGTAGCCCACGTAACATCAAGAGCCCACTTTACAGCACAAGATATGTCAGTGCCCACATGACCATGGGACCCACTGTTCTCTCACATAACACATCACAGGGAAGCTGCTGGTCTAAAGGAAAGACAATTATCTGCTGAAGGTACAACGGAGGAGCCTGTTAGGACATAATACCCTGCACGGATGGGGTGCATCCTACTGAACACAGTAAATACACTAAACCACTGACCAGTATAGTTCTTTGTCCCAAGTAGGAAAAATATACAGGCCCTGGAACAAGAGGGGCCCCACTTATCACCAGGTAGGAAAGTTTGCCTTCTCATCTCTACGTCTCTGAGCTCTGTAAGTGAGCAGGTTCTGGCTCTCAAAATGGGATATACCTACCAGTGGATACACCAAGAATCCCACAGAACTTTCAGCTACATCTGCCACTAGGGCACTTCGGACACGTATGCCAAGGCAAGCAGGAGGAGGATCCCTATTGCATCCTCAGTGCAATAGGGGCTTTGGAGGACTTTAGAATGTAGAGAGTGATTGAAGCCATGAGCTTGGATGAGAAAACCCAAGAAAACTATAGGCAAGGTCCATTTGCCCTCAAAGTCCTTTGCAAAAGGGATGGTATCACATTCTTCCTGGCAGTAATCCCTTTCTTTAGCTCCTAAATCCTGCATGATATCAGATAATGATTTCTTCTCTGGTTCTAACTTATATAAGGCACTTTGCATTCTTGACGATATTAACTCCTCCTCAATCTTTTAGGATAAACTAATCTCCAGTCCCTTTATTTTTAGCTCAGTAAGATTAAAATGTTATTTTAAGAAACATACCTAGATAAGTTAAAAATTAATTCCAGGAGGGCCACTGAAGCCTTCCAGGAATCAGTGAGGCTCAACAGGCCACTTGTACTGCCTGGGTGACCTTTTTTTTTTTTTTTTCCCCTAGTCAATGTTCTGATCAACATGCAGCACAGAGGGTAAGCTTTTCCCAGGGCCACACTTTGCAGACTGTGTGAGTGATTTTATTATTTCAAACTTGGAAAAGAGTAAGGATTATGTGTCCCATTAAAAAACAAACCAAACATCTTAAGTAGGATGTTCACCCTCCCATCTTTGTAAGGACCATGTGCTGTGAATTCATTTGAATGCGTTTGAAGCAACACAAGGATAGCAATCAGTGGACCAAATGCTGAGCAAGAGCAAATTCCAGCACACCCCCTAAGCATGTGACCTGGTCAGTAAGCCTTCTCTGTGTTGGTTGCTCTTTGAAAAGTGAAAAGATTCAGCTTAAATGACCTTAGTGGTCTCCTGAAGTCAAGAAATTATATGCAATGGCGTGTTGCCTTATGACTTCATGTTTCCATTCAGGCTCCCCACCCAACAGTAAGTCCTCAGAGCAGACACAAAATACTGATCCTCTCTCCTACTCCCACGGTACAGCATACACAGTGGTCCTCAAATCATACTGGGCTTAACAATCACCTGTAAAGCTTTCTGGTGGCTTAGAGTTTTGTTGATGCTTCAGTCTTTTGTCCAAACATCTGGATTTGAGCTGAGATGAGCCCTCAAAATTTGCATCTGTGACAAGTTTCCCAAGTGATTCCAATGCAGGTGGCCTATCTGCCATATCCAAGATCTGCTCTTGTACGCAAAGCCTACAAAGCAGGTATGATTGAGTGACTGGTGATTCTGGTGTCTATCATCTTTTCCAGTGTAGGCCACAGCTTATTTTGTGGAGGTGCTTCTTCCTATTAATACACTTTGGAAATTTCGAAAGCATCTCCTTATGATGAATATGTGGTGAGGATTATTATTATTGTGATTGGGAGACAATTCTGATTTGCTGTTCTGAATTTTGATATTATCAAGTACTAGAAAAAGAAAATGAATGTTCAATAGCTAATAATGTCATTTTATTTCATCTTTCATTCTCCAAAACACCGACAAATCCAAGAAGCATATATTAAGGGACAGCTAATATCTGTTATTTTATTTTTATTTCAAGTGACGTTTCAGCAAAAAATTCAATAACACAAAATCATTTTTGAGGCACCTGGGTCGTTCAGGGGTTGAGCATCTGTCTTTGGCTCCCAGAGTCCTGGGATCAAGTCCTACATCAGGCTTCCCATAGGGAGCCTGCTTCTCCCTCTGCTTATGTCTCTGCCTCTCTCTGTGTGTCTCTCATAAATAAATAAAATAAAAATAAAATCATTTTTTAATCTGGTGTTTTCATAATTAAGTCACAAAAATCATTCTCTCCTTCCCCCTACCAAAAAAAAATTCCCTTTTGCCTTTAGGTGACTAGGGAATTGTTTTTGTTTGGGTTTTTCTTTTTTAAACTCAAACTTGGAAGTACTGCTTCAAATGTAAGATTTTCTAGTGTCCCATTTGACTACTTTAAAAAGTATAGCTTATACAGCAGTGTTTAGATTTCCATAGCATTTGAATATTCTGCATGAAAATGCAATGAAGTCAGAACAGGAGACAGAAAGGAGGTTGAAAGCCTGCCTGAATAGGCTCTACCCCTCATGCTTGGGCAGGGCCTCTTGCCATCAGTCCCCTCCCTCATTCACCCAGTACCCAGGAGCCAGAGAAGCTTCTCCAAACATAAGTCTGCTTACACCTCTGTTCTAGGCTGAATTGTGTCCGCCTACCCCCAAACTCCTGTGTTGAAGTCCTAATCTCCAGGACCTCAGAATGTGACCATTTATGGAAATAGTGTCTTTAAAAAGGTGATTCTCTTTAAAAAGAGAGGGTTTGTGGGGGTGGGGGACGGGACTCTGATCCCGAATGGCTGGTGTCCTCATGAGAAGAAGACATGAGAGGGCAGCCCAGGTGGCTCAGCGGTTTAGCGCTGCCTTCAGCCCAGGGCCTGATCCTGGAGTCCCGGGATCGAGTTCTACATGGGGCTCCCTTCATGAAGCCTGCTTCTCCTTCTGCCTGTGTCTCTGCCTCTCTCTCTCTGTTGGTCTCTCATTAATAAATACATAAAACCTGCAAAAAAAAAAAAAAAAAAAGAAGAAGAAGACATGAGGACAGAGACATACACAGAGGAAAGGCCAGGTGAGGACCTAAGAAGCCAGCCATCTTCAAGTGAAGGAGAGAGGCCACAGCTGAAACCAACCCTGCTGACACCTTAATTTCCTGTAGCCTCCATAACTGTAAGAAAATTAAGTTCTGTTGTTTAAGCACCTCACTCTGTGGTATTTTATTATGGCAGCCTGAGCAAACTAACATGGCTTCTCTCTCTCCCTCTCTCCCTACTCCTCCTCTATCTCTCCCTCTCCCTCCCTCCCTCTCCCTTCCATCCCTCATCCCCTTCTTTCTCTCTCTCATCATGGACACTGTCACTACAGCAGACCCAGCTACAAACTCTCATGGACCCTAGACATTTTCTTCATGGCATGTACAGAGGTTTTGAAATTATATATGCATTTACTTGATCATTTCTTATTTTTTAAAAATATGTATTTATTCATGAGAGACACAGAAAGGCAGACACATAAGCAGAGGAAGAAGCAAGCTCCCTGTGGGGAGCCTGATGCAGGACACTCCCACATGAGCCCTGTGGGATCATGACCTGAGCCAAAGGCAGATGTTCAACTGCTGAGCCACCTGGGCACCCCTACTTGATTATTTCATTCGTATCCGTCTCCCCAACTTCATCATGAGCTCTAAGAGGGCAGCGACATGTCTGTTTTGCTCTCTGTTGTATTCCCAGGGCCTCACATAGTAGGTACTCAATGAAAGACCACAGTTTCCACTCACTGCTGGTCTCAGAGAAATGGCCAGGTCAGGGGGGATGAATTAAGATTTCTAGGTATAGGAGCTCAGTCAAAGGCATGAAAGCTGACCCTAGAAACAACTCACCTCTTTGCAAGAAGATATTCGATTACCAGAACTAGCAACTACTGACTCCGCTTCCTGTCCTGAGAGACACTGTCCACCCCACCACCACCCCCCACCCCCCACAAAAGGCCTTCAGCTGGGCAATGGAAGGCCCTGCATTCACCCTGCGAGGCATAGTCCCTGGCCTTGACTTTGACATCATTTCCTATGACCTCTTCTCTGCTAAAAAAAATCAAGGTTCCCAGTATTCCACATCCTTTGGCCACTCCCTTGCCTTCTGGACATTTGTTCCCCAGCCTTACCCCTTTCAACTATCCTCTCGGGAAGCAGCTTTTCTCTTGAACTTGTCATTATTCTCAAACATGATGAACATCACGATCACATGTACCCTTTTTAAGAACAACATTCCTGGGCCTGATGCCCAAAGACTCTGAAGTTCACCTGGAAAGAAAGCCGAGTCTGTTGCCATCTCTTCCTAAGTGATGAGCCACCCTACCATGGATTATCTCTGTATCACAGTAAATTTATTTGAGTGGTTAAACTAGTTTAAATGTTTTCCAAAAAGTACCCTGGGGATGATAGCAAATTTGATAAACACAACGTAAGGTTCTAACTGTGTGGTAACTAACACTGGTGATGTGCATCCTGGCTGACAGATTACTTCCCAGCCCACCTCTCATTTGATTCCCCCGACTCTGAGGAGGCAGGAGAGAGGGCATAGCCACTATCTCCCATATGGGCAAGGACACTGTGGTGAGTTTCCTGCTTGGGGTGCACATTACAAATGGTAATTGTGACACAGCTCAAACATATAAGCCCCTGGAGTGCAGGTGCATCATTACCTAGCCTCCACAGCCCTCCCCTCTGCCATTAAAACAACTACTTTACACTTTCTGAATTCTAAATTGAAGCTGACAGGAAATCAACGTGGACTAATAGAAATGCATTTATTAATTATTTCTTGAATGTCTCCCGTGTGCTGAGCACTCTTCTTGGAGTTGGGTGACCACAGCAGTGGCCAAAGCAAACCAGGCCCCCAAACACACTGTTTTCTGTAGGTGGAGCCCCTGCTGCCTGCCCTTTCAGAGCCAACTCACAGGAGGCCCAAATTCACAGCAGCCACAAAATGGATACTATGAACATCTCTTTCTGAAAAACATGTCTTTAAAAAGATTATCCTTAGGCTAATACACAAAATACACATTTCCATTGAAACCAAATGGCCAGAAACATTTTAAAAGCATGGTTTTACTACAGCCTTGTAACTCTAGAGGAAAAGAAATATAAAATAAAAAGACCCAATGGGATTTTTTAAAAAAAATTTCTAGATCATCTGTCACCTGCATGCCCTATGCAAGCCCCTTCACCTCTTCCTGCCTCAGCCTTCTTCTTTGCACATATCCCGTCGTGTTATTGGAATGAACAAATGAGCTACACTTCCACAGCACCCAGGACAGTGTCTGGCACACAATAAGCCAATCTCCGAAACCCTTACTTCCACACAAGTCTTTTCGAAGACATTTCTTCTCACCCGTTAATAATGAATTTTATTTTATCTTCTCACGTACTCTTAGGTTGCCTTCCTGCCTTCCCTGAGATTCCCAATCATTCCCAATTTAATATCCACCATGAATTTAATTAAAATTCTGTTAGCGTCTACCTCTTCTAGACCATTAATGAGGCTGTTAGATAAAATGTAATAAAGATCCCTTGAGCAGCTCAGGAGACATTGCTATTAATCATTGTTTACTTCTCCACAGCCTGTGTTCATACTTCATGGACATGTCCCAACCCATTTGTATAAACCCACCTAATATGACTTTGTTTTTCTAAATGGTGTTAAGCACCTTTCAAAAGCCACTGCACATGGTGCTGCCTGCTGCCGCGGTGGGACCCTGCCCTCTCCCGTACCTGGGCTGGCACTCCTAGGGATGGGCCTGAGCATCTGAGGGCGGCGCTGTTCACGTCTGATACTCTCACCCATCCCTAACCCACTTCCACACACACGGATGAAAATCTCTCATATTCTACTCTCAGAAATTCTGTCCTTGAAGCTGAACAATCTCCTTTTAAATATCCCCCCAGCTACCCTGGAAAGGGTGAGACCGTAAGTGCATATTGCCTCTCTCTCTCTTTTTTTTTTTAAGATTTTATTTATTTATTCATGAGAGACGCAGAGAGAGAGGCAGAGACATAGGCAGAGGGAGAAGCGGGCTCCTCACAGGGAGCCCTTATGCAGGACTCGATCCCAGGACCCTGGGATCACGACCTGAGCTGAAGGCAGATGCTCAATCACTGAGCCACCCAGGCAACCCAGTAAATGTGTATTATTATTGATGTCTTCAAATTACTTCTGGAACAAGGAAATTAACAAATAAAATATACCTCATTTTGAATGAATTCCAATCCTTTCCTTCCCAATCTTAGGAGACTCATGATCAGTTCTGCTACTCATCGTTTCCTTTGGGGTCTGTGAAGTGTTTCTGTGTGGTTTGGAGGCACAATTCATGACTTGAAGGAAAATGATCCGGGTTCTAGCCCTGACTTCAACACTCACCACCGATTTCCTCACTGTGAACACAAAAATAATTATTAGTACCTCAAAGAGCTCTGTGGAAGATTCACAGAGATTCCATACCAAGATGTCAGGTTTTGCTTCAAATCTCACTGCTGCTGGGATAAAACTTAGGTTATATTGTCAAGCAGTTTTTCAGACAACAAAGAGAACAAAATTTGATGAATCTATCAATTATTTTTATCTTTGATAGCTTGTGTTTAAACCACACTCTGGTCCCAGAGAAGAGCTACAGGACCTGTGAGGTCTTCTTCCCAATTCCATCCTCCAATTAGGAAATCCCAACAGCCTTCCTACCCAAAGTATGGTTCTTGGACCAACAGCGTCAATATCACCTAGGAGCTTGTTAGAAATGCAGAGTTCACTCTGGAAAACTGTGTGGAGGTTCCTCAAACAGTTAAAAATATACCTGCCCTACGACCCAGCAATTGCACTGCTGGGGATTTACCCCAAAGATACAGATGCAGTGAAACGCCGGGACACCTGCACCCCGATGTTTATAGCAGCAATGGCCACGATAGCCAAACTGTGGAAGGAGCCTCAGTGTCCAACGAAAGATGAATGGATAAAGAAGATGTGGTTTATGTATACAATGGAATATTACTCAGCTATTAGAAATGACAAATACCCACCATTTGCTTCAACGTGGATGGAACTGGAGGGTATTATGCTGAGTGAAGTAAGTCAGTCGGAGAAGGACAAACATTATATGTTCTCATTCATTTGGGGAATATAAATAATAGTGAAAGGGAATATAAGGGAAGGGAGAAGAAATGTGTGGGAAATATCAGAAAGGGAGACAGAACGTAAAGACTGCTAACTCTGGGAAACGAACTAGGGGTGGTGGAAGGGGAGGAGGGCGGGGGGTGGGAGTGAATGGGTGACGGGCACTGGGGGTTATTCTGTATGTTAGTAAATTGAACACCAATAAAAAAAAAAAAAGAAAAGAAATGCAGAGTTTTAGGCCCCACCCTCCATCTATACCCATCCCATCCAAGAATCTGAATCTTGACAAGATGATTTATATCCATATTAAAGTTTAAGAGTCACTGCCTTATATAATATCCTTCATACGTGGACTAAGAATCAATAACTGAACAAAGCCACAGTGTATATGCATGCATGCGTGTGTAGGGGATGATGCCCAGGTCTTAGAGCATCCAAATGTCATTAAACTCCTTTCCAAAAGTAAAAGTAATGAACTTTTAAGGGGGCTATTTTAAAAATGAAGATATAGCTTGTACATTTGTGAATTCTCACCTTACTCACTTTGACCTAGAACCAAATCTCTTGATTCTTTTTCCTCCCTTCTTCCTGTTCTCTGGGTCACTTGATCTCCCATTTGTTTCCTGCTTCCTACTTAGGAATTGGGCACCACAATGCCAGGAAGGATTTATGCACATACACATATGTGTATATACATTTCAACCCAGTGCCTGAAGAGGTGATTATTCAGCAGCCAGGACTTATATGTAGCGGTGGGTGTGGATGAGTCTGAAATTCAACCAAAACCAGGGAGCTGAGTACAGTCTAGGTTTATCTTTGCTTCCAGTTGTCATACTACTTTCTGAAAATTAAAGATTGGCCTGCAGATGCCACTGTTCTTTGGTGGAACTTCTTTCAGTAGAAGATTTAGGAGACATGAAACTCTCCTCCTCAATCTTTTGATCTAGGCTCATCCCCTGTGAGATGCCCAACCATAGACTCCCATGTTACCGAATCCCTCTAAATTACATATTGTCTTAGTGTTCTTAAAAAAAATAGTACTTCAAAATCATCACAAGTTACTCAACTAGATTAGAGCTTTCCTAATCGGCAGAGATCAGGTCTCACACAACTTTGGGGAGGCACCAGAGCAACACTTAGAGCCACTAAGCAACTATATGACTTGGAGACACAGACTTCCTAAGCCTGTTTTCTCAACTATAAAATGGAAATAATCATAGGGTTATCATGAGAACTAAAAAGTAAAAAAGGATTAACACATAGAAAGTGCACGAGAAAGACTGCTGATCACTTGGCCGTGGAAATGAGATGAGACCTGAGCACCACCATATCCATTTCTCTCCTTTTACTGGGGGAGCAAGAAGGTAGTAGAATGGCTGCTCACACAGTAAAACATGTCTCCTGGTTTCCCCAGCATCCGTCAGTGAATTGTTCTTTGTACATCTAACAATTTGTATGTCAGCAGGAAGCCTTGAAAATGACCACGGAGGGCAGGCTTAATGCATCCACAGCAACAGATTCTCATCTTCCTGTTCTCTGAAATGCGCGAAAATTTCCTGCAAGGTGTAGGTCCTCTGCTATGTGAGAAAAGCATCTGAACATCGGGGATGGGGGAGTGCCGACATGGGGTACCTGACGCACACAGCGAAGCGAAGGAGATCAAAGATAATTAGATGCTCCTGAAATACCTACATGTCTTCTAAAAACCAGGAGGAAACATGGATGGCCTGCAGCTGACAGATTACATCTCGTTGCCTAGCACTGGCCTGAAGTGGCTGGGAGCTGCTAGGCAACCCAGCCTCCTGGGCTTGGTGATCCAGCAAACACCAGGCAGATGCTGCTCCTCCGCTGCCATGCCGCCCCTCACCATTTTCTCATCTGTAAGAGTCACACCTGATTAATGTTTCCTCTGGACTTGTTTCTGCTTGGACAGGGCCACAGCGACGTGCAGGATTGCCCGTGCTCAAGTGAGCCTGGCCACCAAGCTAAAGAGTGCCCCAGGCAAAGAACAAATGACCGTGTCAAAACAAAACTGTGTGGAGATCGAAGCCTGAACGCTGGACTGTAGGATGAGAATCAGAATGATCTCCTGTAGAGGCTATCAAATGGCCATCTGCATCCAAGGCAGATTGGTCTGGTACTGATTAAAATGCCCTGAGCCAAGTTACAAAGACACCCGAGTTTATTCTCGTCACTGAATTATTTGGGGCAAGAGAGGGCGATTTTTCCTAGCAGGGAGCTTCTTCGAACTGCTCACAGTGTTTACACTTTTTGGCAAATCTCCTCCAGTCCTATGACAGAGCCGAGTATAAATATAAATGATTGATAAACTGCTTACTCCCTACTCGCCCCAGGAGTATTTACATTATTCGGATGCAGGGTAGAATTTCACAAAGGAAATAGGAAAAGCAATCTTTTGTCCTCCTTTCTTCCCTCCCTTCCTTTCTGTTTAACAAAAAACAGTAACAGAGAAGTAGTGACTTATTTAGCAGGGCTCTATACTAGCTCCTGCTCTCCGGAGACTTCTTATGATAAGATATGAACATTTTCAAGCTAACATTGTTAATCATACACCAGTGAAGAGTTACTCACTCTAGTTTTTCCTGGTCTCAGGTTTATTAGAGCTTTCTAGAATGATGAGATGGTGGTTTTCTTTCCAAGCGGGGCATTCCTATTTCCTCCTTTCCATTTCTTCAGTGTTTATAACTTTTCAAAGCATATCCATTTTTTTTAATTGCACTGTTCCAAAAACTCCTATGCTCTGGTGCATGTAAGTTAATTATGATGCTTTTCATTTAGGAGAGAAAGAGGCTGAAGAAAACTGTAGAGCATAGTGGAAATGAATTTCAGTCCACAAATTCAGGTGTAAAGGAAATACCAGTCTATTTAGGTCAACTGGAGTCTGAATCAAGGTCTATCCCAATGGACTGGAAGATATTCAATATTCGAATTATTTTTTAAAAGATTTTATTTATTTATTCATGAGAAGACAGGCAGAGACATGGGCAGAGGGAGAAGAAGGCTCCCCGTGGGAAGCTTGATGTGGGACTTGATCCCAGGATCCCAGGATCATGACCTGAGCCGAAGGCAGCTGCTCAACCACTGAACCACCCAGGTGTCCCATCAATATCAGAATTATTGCTGTAGAATCCAGGAAGCTTAAGAACCGCCTGGAAAATGGAGTGAAGGCCCTTACCTCCAGTCTATGGTAGTTGCTATGGTACTCTCAGACCCAAGTTCATGTGGTCCCTTAAAGTTCTTGCCTTCCATTCCCAAAATCTTTGTCAAGTCCTGGAGCCCAGAGGCAAGGAGTCTGCACCAGCCCTTGCCTCTGAGGGGAGCCACTGCTCAGCCATCTGGTCTCTGTCCTTCCCTTCTGATCCAGAGAGAACCATCTCTCCTTTCCTACCCCCAGGACTGCTATTCTTCCTGACTGCCCCCGCTGTGCCTCACCCCCACCAATCTTGAGCTATCTCTTTGATGGCTTAGGTTTCCCCAGTCTGCAGAAGCAACTATTCTCATAGAACTAGGATAAGGCGGGAAGCCTGGGTGGCTCAGTGGTTGAGCATCTGCCTTGGGCTCAGGGTGTGATGCCGGGGTTCTGGGATTGAGTTCCAAATTGGGCTCCCTGTGAAGAGACAACTTCTCCTTCTGCCCCACTCTCTCTGTCTCTCATGAATAAATAAATAATCTTAAAAAAAAAAAAAAAAGAACTAGGACAAGGGACTTTCTTTTCACCATGCCAAAGTTATGCTTTTGTCACATCACTAACACAACTCTTATGGAGGCCACTTACTACCTTCATGTTACCCAAAGCATTGTTAATTCTCTGCGCATTTTTACATTTTCTCTCAGCAGCATCAAGGCTGACCGCTCCCTGCCTGAACACTGCCTTGTCTCTGCTCCCAGGACACATCCCCCTGGTTCTCTCCCACTTCGTGGCTGGCTCACCCTTGTCCATCTCCCTTTCTTGGCCTCCTACACCAAACCTCTAATGTCGGAGTGAACCCAGGTCTGTGGTCTTCTTCTGGGTCTACACTCTCCCCCACACTATCTAATCCAGTTCCCCAGCCAGGAAGACCATCTATAATATTGACTCTCACATGTGTGTTTCCAGTCCAGAACTCTTCCATCAGATGCAGATATACTTCCAACTGCCTATTAACCTCGTGACTCGTATGTCCTGTAGGCATCTCAAAATTAACATGACCAAACCTGCCATCTCACCCCCTTGAGCCTTCTGTCGATTTGATCAGCCCAAAACTTGAATCCTCACTTTCCCTCATACCCATTATCTAATCCGTTAGTAAGTTCTTCAGTTGTACCTGTAAAATCAATCCCAAATCCCATCACTTCTCCACATCTCCACTGGCACAACCCTAACCCAACCCCCATTACTTCTCACCTAGATTTCCACAACAGTGCCCTGTCTCCATGGGCCCTGAGTCTGTCCTTCACACAGTAGCCGTATGCTCTTTATAAACAAGATCATGTCACTCCTCTGCTGAAGACCTTCTAGGGGTTTCCCATGATGGTTATCATAAAACTCAAACTCTCTGACCGTGACCTGCATGCCTGCCTCAGTAATTTCACCTTCCCCTACTCTCCCACCAACCTGTCACACTCCAGCCACCTGGACTGCTTTCAGCCCCTGCACCTGCCAGGCTCACCCTTCCCTAAGACCTCAGCATTTCCTATCTCTGGCTGGAACCAGAGTCACCCCCTTCTCCTCATATGGCTGCTCTTTTCACCATTCAGGTTTCTCCTCACTCAGAACATTTTCCCAGATTCCAGCTGAAGCATCCTCCGGAGTCACTCTACTTCACATGACCTTGTTTTATCCATAGCACTTTTCAGCATCTGAAATTTACCTACTGAAGGTCTATCCTTACCTACTGACCTCACTTACCTACTGAACTAGACTATCATTACCTGACTAGAATGCAAGTTCGTGAGATGGGCATTGTTTTACTGGACTTTCCCCTCTGCATCTCCCAGAGCAATGCCAGATCTGCCTGACTTCCACCTCAGCCCAATGGTCCCCAAACCTTGCTGCTCATCAGAATCACCAGAGGTGCTGCTTGAAATACACTGGCCATGTGAATTACACATCAACAGGATTGTTCTTTTTTTTTTTTTTTTAATTTTATTTATTCATTCATGAGAGACACAGAGAGTGGCAGAGATATAGGCAGAGGGAGAAGCAGGCTCCATGCAGGAAGCCTGATGTGGGACTCGATCCTGGGACCAGGATCACGCCCTGAGCCAAAGACAGACTCTCAACCACTGAGCCACCCAGGCGTCCCACAAGATTGTTTTTAAAGTATACATCTCTGTCCTGGACCCACTGAATCAGGATTAAAGGTGAAGTCTCTGATTTTAACAAGTCCCACGCAGTCACACCTATGGTGTGTGACCACCATTGCATTGGGTGCAATCGAAGGATCTTCAGAAGATAAAAATAAAGGGGGAGGTTGCATCCTGCTCAGGGAAGGGAGGAGGCTCCGAGTTCAGAGTCACAGAGCAGGGTGAAGACAACACAGACACCATTGTTCTACCAAAAGAGCATGGATTAAAAACAATGAGAATAATTTCCATTTCTGCTAAATTGAGAGTGTTTTTTTCTTTCAAAGGGAAAATAGGTGTTTTTTCAAGACTCTGACTCTTTCAGCTGCCTCAAGGCCCAGGAGTCAAAGCTGGGTCTTCACTCAGAAAGAGGTCACGAATTCTGGGTGACTCTCGTGGAGAGCGGGACATGTCCGCATTCTACACAGGGCATCCCCTCAGCAGGTGGATCTTCCTGGCCCACAGGCCTCAGCAAGAAACCACCACCCCACCTGGAGCTCTTGTTCTGGGAGATGCCTAGACAAATACTGTTACCCTGCATGCCCGACACACGGCCCTGCACAGCCTCGATGCTAGGGGCTTGTGCTCTAGCTAACACAGGATGTGGAGCAGCGGTCTCAGCCTCCTTCCACAGCAGAATTTCAAAACCCAAACACACAGTACAGAACTCTGTCCCTTCCTCAGACTGTGATTCTTAGGAATTCCAGTGTCCAGGGTTCTCTTGAACCATAGGCATAGCAACTTCCTGTATCTCTATGTAGATGCAGGAGACACTGAGGGCAGACAGAGAAGTGGGCTGTGTTTTAAGCACACCACAGGCCCCTGATCTTGCGCTCTTGAAAACGCCTCCATCCTCTCTCCCCATTCAGTAAGATAGAATCCACCTTATCCCTACTAATCTAGCAACTCACTGACCATTTTATTTATTTTGCTTTATTGTGGTAAATGCGTATAATGTAAATTTACCATTTTAACCATTTTTAGGTGTGCAGTTCAATAGCACTACATACATTCATACTGTTGTGCAACCATCAATACCTTCCATCCCCAGAACTTTTCCATCATCCCAAACTGAACCTATTAAACAATAACTCCCCATTGCGCCCTTTTCCAGGCCCTGGTAACATCTATTCTACTTTCTATCTTTGTGAATTTGACTACTCTAAGTGCCTCCTGGAGTGGAATCATACAATATTTATCCTTCTGTGTCTGGCTTATTTCACTTAGCATAATGTTTTCAAGGTTTATTTGTGCTGTAGCACACATCATATTTACTTTCCTTTCTAAGGCTGAAAAATAGTCCATTGCATGTATGTGCCACATTTTGTTTATCCATTCCTCAGCTGATGGACATTTGAGTTGTTTCCACCTTTTGTCTGTGTGAATAACGCTGCATTGAACATTCGTATACAAATATGTTCAAGTCCCTGGTTTCAATTCGTTTGAGTATATACCCAGAAGTGAAATTGCTGGATCATATGATAATTCTACTTTAATTTTCAGCAATACCCATGCTATTTTCCTTAGCAGCAGCACCATTTTAAAGTCTCACCAACAGGGCACAAGGGTTCTGGTTTCTCCACATCCTTGTTAATACTTGTTATTTTCTGGTTTTTTGATAATAGCCAACCTAATACTGTGAAGTAGTATCTCATTGTGGTTTTGATGTGCATTTCCCTAATGATTAGTGATGTTGAGCATCTTCTCATACAATTGTTGGCTATTTGTATGTCTTCTTTGGACATCTGTCTATTCAAGTTCTTTGCCGATTTTTGCATTGGATTGTCTGTATTTTTGTTGTTGAGTTCTAAGAGTTTCTTATATATCCTACATATTAATTCCTTATCCAATACATGTTTTCAAATTTCTTTTTCCATTTTGTGGATCATCTTTTCACTTTATTTACAGTGTCCTTTGATACACAAAATTTTAATTTTGATAAAATCTGATTTATCCATTTTATTTTGGCTATCTTTGGTATCATTAACAAGAAGTTATCACCAAATCCAATGTCATGAAACTTTTCCCCTATGTTTTCTTCAAAGAGTTTTATTTTATTTTATTTTATTTCTTCAAAGAGTTTTATAGCTTTAGCTCTACATTTGGGTCTCCGATCCATCAGAGTTAAATTTGTATATAGCATAAAGGGTCCAGCTTCATCTTTCTGTGTATGGACATGCATTTTCGCAACACCTTTTGTTCATAAGACCGTCCTTTCCCTCAGTGAGTGGTGTTGGCACCCCTGTTGAAAATCAATTGATTATATGGGTCATTGGCCATTTTTAACCCTGAAAATAATAGCATATCAATCCTACAATGTGTGTAGTAGCACTTGCTGCATGTCCAGAAGTTTGCTAAATAAAGATGAATAAAATCCAGTTGCAGGGAGTTCAGGAGTACACATAAGAGGCCAGACAGAAACCCAAACAACTACAATGAGGTAGCATACGACATGTGCTCAAAAAGAGGCACAAACAAAACCCTGAGGGGTCCAGAGGAAAGCACAATTAATTCTGGCAGTGGATACTGAGCAAGTTTTCATAGTGTGGACAGTGTGAGAGCTCCACCTTAGCATATGGATAGGATCTCCTCATGCAGAAGCTGGGTGGGGGAAGCAATTTCAGATGAAAGGTGCATTGTAGGGGAATGTCCAGAGGTGAGAAATTACAGAGGCTTCACTTTGGCTGGAACACAGGTTGAATGTGGAGAGAGATTGCATGGGAAGAATGTAAGTTACTGATGTCTTTTCCATCAGCACCTCAAACAACTGCCCAGATTGGCAGAGCCCCAGGGGTCAGGGATGGAAAGTAGGGCTTAGAATATGGAAAGAGGAAAGAGATGAGGAACTGGGTTTCTATGCACCATCCCAAGAGTGGTTTTATAGGGCGTTCCTCCCAACAGTTTCCAGAGTGATGTCTCAGGCTCAGAACTGAAGTCCTGTCATTAAATGTGCTCCTTCAGCAGCACTCCAAGAAGCAGATGATGCCAGATCTGGTTCAAAACTCCAGGCTGCTAACTGATTAAGGCCCCTTGAGCCACAAATCCTGACTTTGGTCCATGTCCCACTGAAGCGAGCACAGAGAGCAGGACCCAGGAGTCAAATTGCCCCTGGCTGGGATCTGTGTGGTCTCTCTGGGAGTCAGCCCACAAGAGGACAGTCCACTCATGTGGCTCAAAGTATCAGCACAAAGTATAAGAAATAGTTGAATGAAGAGAGCACTTCGTGCTGTTTCTTCCAAGTCAGAAACAGCTCATAGGCTGCATTGGTGAGCATAGGGCTTGGGGACTGGAGAGAGAAATAATGGGAGCAGGGATAACAGGGCTCGAGGAACCAGCTTCGCTTCCTGTGAGTGCAGTGCAGGTGCATAGTACCCCCAAGGAACAACTGGCCTTTGGCCAGGCTAGTGCTTTCAAACATTGATGAGCAAACCCATCATGGCACTGTAGATACACACACACACACACACACACACACACACACACATATATAAATAATTGAATCATAAAATATATAATTGTATAAAGCAATACCTCCTGGAACATAAACAATAAAATGTACAAAGGATGGACTGCTCCAGGGTTGCTTAATTCAACATTTTAACAGCCTCTGCTTTTCTCCATCTTCCCATTCTGCCATTGCCAGCACGTTCGCTACTTCCTTGGCATTCACGGGATGCCAGCAGCAGCTTTAGGTGACACACTTCACACAGCAGCTTCGGGTGACCCACTTTTGGAGACATGAAAGGACCCATTATCCTCTCAGGTCTCTTTCTAAAAGTAAAGAAGCTTAACATAGAAGCCCCTTGGCTTACAACTCAAAAGGTGGTCTCATATGGACAGCGTGTGGGACCCACAGGCCCCACCCCAGGCCGCCAGAATCAGAATCTGCAGAATCCCAGGTCATGCACATGCACAAACAAGCTGGGGAAACACCTCCACAGCTGACTCCACTGGCCAGCATTGCATCTCACACTCCAGCTGAAGCCAGTTACTAGCAGGCAGACTAGAATTGCCATTGTTGGCATAAGGCAACCAAAATTCACCCCTAGGGGTAGAGAAAGAAGTCCAATCTTCTTTGAGGCTGAATACCTGAAAAATATCAAGTTTCTATCAGTAAGAAAAGGTGGAGAAAGGTTTTTGGTAGGCAACTAATGATGGGTGCCCCAGGGAGCAGACAGATAAGCAAGTAAAATATAAAATGGTGTGATAAGTACTATGAGATATTAAATCTGCTGTTGGAGCCCAGGAAAAGAACTGAGTAACTGCCTTGGAATGTTGATGAAAGCTTTATAGAAGAGGTGATACTGGGGAGGGTTTTTAAGGATGAATAGGAGCTTTCCTACAGATACTGGGGTGAAGGATAATCTAAGCCAAAGAAATAGCATATGCAAATACAAGATCTGTTTGGGGGCTCCTGAGTGACTCAGTTGGTTAAGTGTCTGCCTTCAGCTCAGGTCATGATTCCAGGGTCCTTGGATAAAGCCTCACATAGGGCTCCCTGCTCTTCAGAGAGTCTGCCTCTCCTTCTCCCTCTCCTGCTGCCTGCCGCTCCTCCTACTTATGCTAACTCTGTCAAATATATAAATAAAATCTTTTTAAAAATGTGCTTGGAATATATTTCTGTTTTGCAGCTCTGTGAATTCCCCTCAAGGTCATAGTATCATCATTAACAGCTCAACATGGCTGGAGCACAGGATGTTTGGGAGAGAGAGGGTATGCCAGGAAATGTGGCCAGAAAGGAGAATACAGCAGGGAGTTATGCTGCAACATTCTTCAGAGGAACCAGGCTTTCTTTAGTCCCACAGGACCCTCTCACACTGTCTTACTTAATTAGTCTTTCCCAGGTATGTTAACTCACAGATCAAGCCACTGAAGCCCTCTGTCCTTGGTGTTTTAATCAAGAGAGATGACATAAGGAGAGGAGGAGACATAAAAACACTTCCATCCACTGACCAAGTCTGAAGTTGACTCTTGGATGCTGAACCAGGATAGAAAGTGGGAAACACTCTCCATCAAAGACAATGCTTGAGTCTCAGCTTCTTCTCTTTGGTCCCTGGCAGGAACAGGCAGTTGGAGGGTTCATAAGATAAGGAGCCTTGATACGGAATTAATTATTTCCCTCTTCAAAAATGATGTTGAGGGACACCTGGGTAGCTCAGTGGTGGAGCCTCTGCCTTCGGTTCAGGTTGTGATCCTGGGGTCCTGGGATTGAGTCCCGCATCAGGCTCCCCATGGAGAGCCTGCCTCTGCCTACGTCCCTGCTTCTCTCTGTGTGTCTCTCATCAATCTATAAATTTTTTAAATCTTTTTAAAAGATTTTTTACTTATTTATTCATAGAGACACACAGAGAGAAGAGGCAGAGACACAAGCAGAGGGAGAAGCAGGCTCCACACAGGGAGCCCGCCACGGGACTTGATCCCAGGTCTCCAGGATCACACCCCGGGCTGCTCTTAAATCTTTTTTAAAAATGGTGTTGATGTGGGTGGGACAGTAAGAGGAATGAAGCCTTTTATATCTTTTAATAATGTCCTGAGTGCTTAAATTAAGTCTTCTGTTATTCCAGAAATTAGCTATTCCCCAAAATGACCCACCTCTCTCAGGGCTGTGTCTTATTAGAAAGATACCAGTTTAAGGAATTCTTTAAATGATTAGGACGGATTTTCACTGAAATGGGTTAATCAAATTCTGCCGCCAAGGAATATAGGTATCCTACCACGTCCCTCATTCAACAGCCAGCTCTTACTGATCCATAGGGACTCATGGAGAGAATACTTAGCTTTTTCCAAAAATTATTTTTAAAACCACTTCTCATAGGTTATTCTTTTTTTTCTCAAGATTCTATTTATTTATTCATGAGAGACACAGAGAGGCAGAGACACAGACAAACAGGCAGAGGGAGAAGCAGGCTCCCTATGGGGAGCCCTATGGGGGACTTAATCCCAGGACCCTGGGATCACACCCTGAGCCTTCATGGGTTACTCTTTATCTACAATGATTCCACAGCAAAATGCATATTCGGTATATTTTTTTAATTTAACACTTCAAATGTTCATGGTATACTGCAAATAGCTTCCTGATTCCCAGATGCTGCATCACCAGAATACATCTGGGAATCATGCATGACCATCAGCCAACAAAAGCATCTTCCCAAGAGAATTATCTACACATGATCTCCTGGCAATGTGTGGATATATCACAATGTATATGAATGTGTATAAAGCTGTAAACATAATTATTTTTCACACTAGCAGAATTTTTATTGTTTAGGTGGTTGTATTCCAGGTTCCTAAATTTTTCTTCCAACAAATGTAGCAACTAAATTCCAAGTCAGTGTAAGAAGCATATTATAGGTGGAGATGGGGAATTAATACGGAATAAGAGGTCTCTGATTAAACCAGTAGTACTGAACATCTAACTATATAGTCTTCAAAACAACATATGAAGTATATCTTATTTTTTCTCATAAAGAAAAGTTTCAGGGAGGGAGTCATACTCAAAACTATATGGCCCAGTGAGTGGTGAACCAACATTTGAACCAAAGTCTTTGACTTCACGCTGCCTATTAATGTATACTATCTCATTATTATGAAGTCTGTTCAAAAAAGTTATTAGTGCAACTTCAGCACATTGAGCTAAAATAGCAATTTGAAAGACTGCTAGATGATGGGATGCAAAGACAAGACACAGACCTCTCAGGCCTGGAGGAGCCTATAGTCTGAGGCAGGACAGCAGAAAGCCATAAGGCAGAGTACGACAAATGCTATTTAGAAGCACAAGATGTTCATTGCACCAGCAATAGTCTCCCACGTTCACACCCTGGTGAGCTCCCAGGGCTGCCTCCTCTAAAAAGCTGCTCAGAAATCCCTCTCTGACACTTTCTCCTTGGTTCTTATAGCACCTTCCACAAGCCCCTCATCATACAGTATTAACAATATGCATTACATGTCTGACTTCTCCTAGACTTTAAGAAATAAGGGTTATCTGTTTATAACATCAGTCACTTTCTGGGAGACCAGAGTTAGTCAGCTAATCTGGATCACGTGATTTTACCCAACTATAAGGTTCATTAAAGAGAGACATTCCTCCCACAGGAATAAAGAGGGTTCCTAGATCAAGGGCACACTCAAACCTTATCTGGCCTAGAATCTCTAAGCAAGATCTCAGAATCTATTTATAGAAACATGTAAAGCTAGCATCTCAATTAGATTGTCTCTTTTTTATCTCTAAATACTGTATACAGAGCACATTGTTTGGCACATAGCAGAGGTGGTCAATACTATTTATTGAATACATAACATATGAACAAATGAATGAAAAAACAATATAATCTCCCATTATATATATATATGTTTGGATTTTATGGGATTGTAGAGGCTTTTCTCATTTGAAAACATGTTAATTTGGTTTTTGAAGCTATTATTCAAGCTGAAATTAAGATTAAAAATGAGAATGCACAACATTGGAACTTGGAAACTGGATCTGATATTATGCTACAAGGACAATTTCCTCTTTGTTCCAATGCCTTGTCTCTGGATTTTATTATGTTTCCTACATTTCTGGCATTCCACAGGGGTGCTCACAGGATTCCCGAGGGTTCCCAGCAAGGAATCCAGAATCCATGAGGTCCTTTGGTCCAACTCAACTTCTGAAAAGCTCCTTAGAAGCAAATGTCTTCTGCTTATTTTGAGTTCACTATGCAAATGTATGCTAACATCAGCCAAAGCAAATAGTAGATATTCAATAAACCTTTGTTGAATGGCTAGTAGTGTCTCACATATGTACAGCACATTTTTACTTATCAAAAAACATTAATGTACTTGATGTCATCTGAGCTTTAAATTAATGAGATACACAAGGTTGGTATTCTACTTTATAGATGAAGAAACAGAAATACAGAGAAATGATTTTTCCAGAAAAATGAAAACAGGACAACTAATAAATCTGAATTTCAGATAAACAAAATAATTTTCAGTATAAATTTGGGACTCTGCCCCATTGCCAAAATGCAAAGACTTAATAATACTAAAAGATTATTCATTAGATTTACTAGAAATTCAAATTTGACTAAGCATCTTGTGTTTTCTCTGGCAACACTAGCCCAATATGGTGTGTTAGTGGCAAGGCAAGAGCCAATGATCTCATCATGATTGAATCGTTGAAATGCCAACATTAGTCTATATTTAAACCAAACACAAAATGATAGAAATCAGGAGATGCCTAAGTTGAAATGGTAACAATAAGGGCAATGAAATTTTGTCACAATTTCCAACCGCTTTAGGAAAAAAGCAACTTAGCCTAAAGTAACTATGATATTTCATGAGGCATCTTAAATGTAATGAGAGTTTTAACTCGTCCCGAAGATAAGATGTAGGCAACTGGCAAGCTTGTGTGGCCAGCCCCAGAAGAATGTTATTTAGTGGAAAAACTTAAGAACCCCAGGCAGAGAGATGACAAGTTTTTAGCGTGTGCCTACTCTGATGATGCAGAGATGAACCATAGAGTATGGATCTGCTTTCCCAGAGCAGAAAGCCTAACCCTGTAGAAAGTTTCCCTTAAGGGGCAAAGAAGCCAGAAACATCCCACTTGCCATGTGTCAAACCATAGAAGCAGAAAAGAGCAGCTACTTAGGCTACAGCATTACTTATCCTACAGATGATCCCATGTCTGTCTTCCAAGGTCACATTCCAGAGAGACAGCGGCTGCAGGAAACATGAAAGAGCAGTTTCCCTACAGCCTCTATAAAACAGGAGAGAGTACAAGTAGTCCTGCATTCCACCAAGACTTATAGAGTGTAATGTGGACTGGAAGGGAACATTCCCCGCCTCAACACATATGCATCTACATGAGCCTTTGACATAGAGTAGGCAGATGTGGCCAATTTACGAGAAGGTTCATTCAGGAATGTGTATAAGAAACCCCCAGAAACATTCAAACACACCTTGGGAAGACTTTGCAAGGGTGGGAGGGACTCTGTCAGCACATGAGGGCAAGAGACAATAAAATGTTGGTGTGACCCTGATAGTGCCATTGGCTGAGGAGTCTTGGGTTATACAAGGTAGCTAATTACACTCAGTTGTCAACCACTGGATTCTGGGAAATCACCATGTCCAGTTTCAACTATGACAATACTATGTGGCAGCATACCTCAGCTTCTTTAATTAATGTTATCTTCTTGAGTTTACTTCCGATGGTAAATGATTTAAATACTTTAAAGTTTACTTAAATGGTTATGTTTTAAAATATTTTTTATCATCTCAATATATGTAATTTTTATTCGCCTTTTAAATATATTGGCAGGCTCATTAAAGGACCGGATAAAATATTAAAATTTCCCGAGGTAAGACAACCTCCCAGTTCATGAGAACTATATTGCAACAAGCCCTTTAAAGAGAAATATAATGAGAGGGCCTTGGGAATTAAATGTAACTGATCCTATCCTAGAGTTTGTCTAATGAGACGCTTAGGACTTCATATTTTCTTTTGCCACGGGCACCTCTGCTGGTGATTAAAATGCTTTTTTTGAATACAAGAACAAGTGCAATATAGTTAAGACTTTTCTCAAGAACAGACATTAAAAAAAATAAGCATATCAGAATTGACTTGCTAGTGTTTGTAAAAATTTTATAACAAGGCAAGATTTTGTTAATTCATCCCAAATTTCCATATTATGCAAAAACAAAAAGTTGCTTTTCTCATCTGCAAAGTGAGGCTAATACCTAGATTTGCTAGTCATGGCAATGTGACATCCAGTTTTTTGTTTTTTGTTTGTTTGTTTGTTTTGTTTTTTGCTTATTTATTTCATTTTACTCTATTCCTTTCCATAATGTCTCAAAACATTTCCATGGATAGATTTTCCCTAGCTCGGCTTACACTCAGGTGTACAATAGTCAAAGTCCCAGGAAAATGTACTTTTCCATACTAACACAACTTTTTCTTAATTTTATCTACTACTAAAAAGTGCCTCAATTGAGTTTCCAAATTTTACTCACCCATTCTCCAATTTTCTTTGTCATTTGAAAGCCACAGCTCACATACATTTGTACTTCAGATTTGTCCTACCTTCGGGAACAACATTCCTCTCTCCTGTTCTCCAACAGCCACAACCTCTCAGAAGCTCCTCTACCTTTTGTAATCTACCCATATGATGTCATACCCCTGCCCCTCCCCATCATTCCAATTACCTCCTCAGATTTTCTACCTCCTCAGACTTTCCTATGGCAAATGACTCACTAAGTTCACTTTAGCAGAGGTCAACCATTCTCTTCTGCAACCAGCATATATATAAAAAATCAATAGCATTGCACCAAATAAAAACCAAAAGTAGTATTAAAATACAAATGTGGATCCATATACGGATGCAAGGTTCCTATAGTAACTTGAAGTAAATTGTGATAAGTAAAAGATGAATGCTGTAATCCCTGGAGTGAGCACCAAAATTAATGAAAAGAAATACCTAAAAAGCCAAAGGCACTAAAACATTTCATTGACAGAAAAGAAAACAGAAAAGGAAGAACGGAGGAACCAAAAATAAAGGCAAGTTAAAATTAAATAACAGAATGAAAGACCTAAATCCAATTGTAAATTAATTACATTGAATGTAATTGACTTATCACTGATCAAAAGGTAGAGCATTTGAGATTACCTAAAAAGCAACACCTAGCAATATGCTATCATATAAGCATTTAAAATACAAAGACAAAATAGGTTGAAAATAAAACAATGGAAAAGACATCACGTGCAGTGAGCATAAGAAAGATGGAGAGACACGATTAATATGAGACAAGATAGACTTTAAGACAAGGAAACTTCCAGAGACAGGAAAAAGTTAAGATAGAACAATCATAAATGTATAGCACCTAATAAAAGGGTTCCATAATACATAAAGCAAAAACTCTAGACTGAAATAGATAACAATTAGAACCAAGGCTTTCTCAACAAATTGATAGAACAGGTAGACAGAAAGTCAGTAATAATATAGAAAGCTTGAACAAAATCACCAACCACCTTGATCAAATTGAGATTTACTGATGCTCCACCCAACAATAGCAGGACTTTCAAGGGCACATGGGACATTCACTTGTATAGACCTTATATGTCAGGTTAAAAAATATTCTCAATAAATGTAAAAGGATTGAACTCATACAGCATGTGTTTTCTGACCCGTAGCAGAGTAGAATTACAGCTCAGTAACAAAAATATATCTGGAATATACCCAAATACATGTAAATCTATACCTCCATGGACACACTGACTCCTCTTCTGTGTACCTTTTCCTTTTCTGACTATGTGAAATCTCTATCTATCTCTCACATGTAAGGACCTTTATGATTGCATTTACAGATATTTAAAAGAAAAGAAAAATACGGGCCCAAGGTAGAATGACTTGCTTCCAGGATAACAAACGAAGTCTTAATTGCAGTTTCAACCTCTCCCAGGATGGAATTTTAAACCAATCAGTCTGGAATTTTCTGGTCAGCACTAGTGAGGTAATCTGCTTGATAAAACCCCCTGCCATCCCCTAAAGGAGGGTAACCTAGCCTGAAATAATCCTGTCTTTTCTTTTGCTAATAACTTTCTAGTCTTTGACTAATCCCCCAACCCGACCCCTGGCCCCATCTATTTTATACCATTCTTCCAGCTCTTGTCTATTTACCAGAAGAGATGCTGCTCTGATTTGTGAGTCTTTGAATAAAGCCAATTAGATCTTCAAATTTATTCAGCTGAATTTTTGTTCTTTAACACAAACAATTTTGATAATCCAAGATTCTTTCCCCATGTCAAGAAACTTAATCATTTTGACAAAATTCTTTTTCTATATAAAGTGACATTCAGAGATTCTGGGGATTAGGACATGGATGTATTTTGGGGGGCATTGTTTAGCTTATTTTCCACCACACCACATTTTCCACATGTTTTTATTAGCCTGAATTACTGATACCAAAAACATTTGAAAATATCAAAAGAAAACAATATCACTTCACCATGAATACAGATACAAAAGATATATATGCTTAAAATATATTCGCAAATCTAATTCTGCAATATATACAAAGAATAATACATTAAATTCTGGAATGTGAGATTGGTTTAAAACAAAATTATTTAAAAATAATTCACTATATTAATACAGTAAAGTGGGAAACTCCTATGATCATCTCCATAGACACAGAAAGTGTATTTGACAAAATTAAACACCCATTCATGACAAAAACTCTGAGCACACCAGAAATTGAAAGAAATTTTCATAACCTGATAAAAAGGACTTATGAAACTGCTACAACTGAAATCATTCCTATAGGTGAAAGACCGAAAGACCAGTCACAAAGCAGAGATGTCTGCCCTCCACCCTCCCCCACCCTACCCCCCAACCTCCCCACCACTACTCTCACCCACACACTACAGTAGGTGGCTGATGTTAGCCTCCTGTGACCCTCTCAAATGACCTCAAGGAGAAACCAAAAAACGAACCAGAAAACCAGTTGAATGGAGGCATGCAGGAAATATTTTTAAATAATCAGATATGATAGACACAATGTATTTAGGTGACCTAAGGGTATTTCATATGTCTACATGGAAATCAGTAAGCCTTAATTTTTACAACCAAATAAATTATACCTTGTGATGTGCAATGACATCCTGGAGAACTGCTTGCAAGCACGTACACTCCTTTCCCTTTCTTCATATAATCACTGGTAAACTGATAAGCTTCGGAAGCAGTTCTATCAGAGCCATCTGATATATTGTCTCCTCAGTATGACAGCAAATAAAGCAATTGTCTGCCTATTTCGAGATAGGCCTTAGTCTTAGTCGACACCTTAGTCGGCACCTCTACTTCTATTCTATCATTTACTAGAGATCCTAATGCAATAGGCAAGAAAAGTAAGCAAAGACATGCAGTTTGGAAAGGAGGAAATCAACCATCTATATTTTTGGATAATCAAACCATGAATCTTTAATACCTCAAAGAATCCACATAAATGCTCCTAGAACTAGTAGGCGAATTTAGTAAGGCCGCAGGCATCAAGGTCAGCATACAAAAATCAATTCCATCGCTATATACTAACAACAAAATTTCATTTCAGAAAATGAAATTGAGAAAAAAAAACAGTTATGTTTATAACATTAAAAATAAAAACACTTAGGAATAAATTTGATTAAATGTATGCAATATCTTTATATTGGAAACTACAAAACATTACAGAGAGAAATTAAAGAAGACCTAAATAAATGGGTAAATACACCATGTTTGTGCATCAGAAGATTCAATCTTGTTGAAGATGTTGTATCTCCTCAAGTTATTCTACAGATTCATTGCAATCTCAATCAAAATCCCAGCAGACTTCTTATAGAAATTTCCAAGCTGATTGGCAAACATATTTGGAGGTGCAAAGGACCTAGAATAACCAAAATATTTTGAAAAAGAAAAATTAGAAGACTTAACACTATCTGATTTCAAACTTACTGTAAAGCTGTATTACCCAATACAACATGGTATTGGCATTGGATACGTATAAGGATCAATAGAAGTAGATAGAGAATCCAGAAATAGACCCATACTTATATGGTCCGTTGGGGTTTTTTGTTTGTTTTTTTTACACAGATGTCACGATAACTGAATACGGAAGGGATTATTTATTTATTTATTTATTTATTTATTTATTTATTTATAGATTTTATTTATTTATTCATGAGAGACACAGAAAGAAAGAGGCAAAGACATAAGCAAAGAGAGAAGCAAGCTCCATCAGGGAGCCCGATGTGGAACTTGATCCCAGGTCTCCAGGATCACATCCTGAGGCAAAGGCAGATGCTCAACTGCTGAACCACCGAGATGTCCACTTTATTTATTTATTTTTTAAGATTTTATTTATTTATTCATGAGACACACAGAGAGAGAGAGAGAGAGACAGGGAGAGGGAAAAGCAGGCTGCCTGCGGGGACTCCGATGTGAGACTGGATCCCAGGACCTGCGGATCATGCCCTGAGCTGAAGGCAGCCGCTCAGCCACTGAGCCACCCAGGTGCCCCAGGATCATCTTTATAACATATGGTACTGGAGCAGTTTGATATCCTTATGGAGAAAAAGACCCTTTACTTCACATCATACATAAAAATTAATTTGAACTGGATCATAAACCTAAATGTGAAAACTAAAATAGGAGAGGATCTTTGTTAGCTTGAGATAAGCCAAGAGTACTTAGATAGGACATACACGCAAAAATACAAACCATAAAAGAAAAATTTGATACGGTGGACTTCGTCAAAAACTTAGGCTTCTGGAAAGATACCCTTAAGAAAATGAATATGCATTTTGTGAAATGGGAGAGAACTTTTGTAAAACATATATCTGACCAAGGACCTGAACCCAGAATATCTCAAGAACTCTACAGCATGATAATAAGACAAACCAGTTAGTTTTAAAATGGACAAAAGATTGGACACTTCGCAAAAGGAAATATGCTAATGACCAATGAGTATACGAAAAGATGCTTGGTACATGAGTTATCAAAGAAATGAAAAATCAAAACCACAATGAGATGTCCCCATCCACACACTAAAACAGCTAAAATGAAAAGAAGTGACAATACCAGGTACTGGTGAGGAGTAAAAGCAACTATAAATCTCATGCATTATTAGTGGAAATACAAAATGGTATAGCCATTTTGGAAGATGGTACTTTCTTATCAAATTAAATATGCCATTATCACCTATCGATTCCAGTCCTAAATATTTACCCAAGAGAAATTAAACCATATGCATATGTATACACATCAGATATGAATGTTCATAGCAACATTCTACAAATGGAAACGAACAAGGGGTGGTGGAAAGGGAGGTGGTCGGGGGGTGGAGGTGACTGGATGACCGGGCACTGAGGGAGGCACTTGATGGGATGAGCACTGGGTGTTATGCTGTATGTTGGCAAATTGCACTCCAATTAAAAAAAAAAAAAAAAAAAGGAAATACTCCAAATGTCCATCAATTGGTACATGGAATTCTAGTCAGCAAAAGAAAAAAAACTAATATACACACAAAATGGATAAATCTCAAAAACATTATGCAAAGAGAAATAAGCAAGGCACAAAAGATTATAGTACATGATTCTATTTTTATGTAATTCTAGAAAAGGCAAAAATGTTAATGATAGGAAGTAAATCAGTGATAGCCTGAGTCCAGCAATGGAGGAGTCAGGGACTGACTCCAAAGAAGCACAAAGAAAGTTTGGCGAATGGCAATAGAAATGTTCCAGATCTTGATTGTGGTGACGATTACATGAATATACAGTTGCCAGGACTCCCCAAACCATACACTTAAAATGAATGAATTTTATTGTATATAAATTAAACCTCAATAAACCTACTTTTTATATATATAATACACATATATACACATTATATATATGTGTGTGTGTATATATATATATGTATGAACATAAAGACAAACCTGGTTTACTAATAATAGTGGTTATCATTCATTAAATGTATGTTCTGTGATAGATACATTATATGTGTTATCTGTAACCTTACAACCTTCCAAGGTAGATATTAAACCTACTGTCCTTGTTCAGGCTGCCCTATCAAAACACCATTGATTGGATGGCTTAAACAACAAACATTTATTTCTCATAGTTCTGGAGGCTGAGAGGTCCAAAATCAAGGCACAGCAGATGTGGTACCCGTTGAGGATCAGCTTCCCGGTCCACAGATAGCAGCCTTCCTACCATGTCCTCAGATTGGGGAGGGGAGGGGGGATGGGAGTTCTCTGTAGTCTCTTTTATAAAAGCAGAAATACCATTCATGAAGGACTATGTTTTAAGTGCCCCATCTCCAAATATTATCCCATTGAGGAGTAGAGTTGCAACATACAAATTTGATGGGGGGTGGGAGGGTGGTGGTGGAGTAAAACATTCAATCCATAGCATCTACTTTCCAGTAGATGGAAAAATAAACTGAGCAGGGGACAAGTTCAGTGACTTCTACATGGTCACATAGTGGCTGAGCCGGTATTCACATGCAGATTGTTCTATCTGATTCTAAAGCCCCTGTTCCACTAGTCAGACCACTATCTGCCCTTATTTAGGGAAGCCGGAGGTGGCAACGGGGCAGTCACTGGGTAGCTGCAGGCCAGTGGCCCAAAGACATACTTTGCAGTCAGAACATGAAGAGTCTTTATCTGCCAGCCCAGCTCACTGAAACCCAGTCATAGTGACTGAGACTCCAGAGAATATTGCTTTTCCTTTGGGCAGTGCATAGGGAAACATAAGTGCTTAATCCTTCCTTACTTTACTGTCCACATTCTGCAGCCGATGTATCATCTGTCGTGGAGAAGTTGACAAGAGGAGAATTATAATGCCAGCATCCTGAAACATCCCTGAATTCTTGAAGGGAGAGAGTAGACTACAGCTTTGACACAGGAGCCAGGACTAGAGCTTTGGCGTCGGACACAGAAAGAACATCTTCCCTGCAAGCCGGGGCTCTATGGCTCTCACTGTGATCCCTGACCTAGTATATAATCTTTTGTGTGTGCTGGCAAGAGGGATTCACATTCTGGAACTGAAGTTAGGGAATAGAAAATGCCCATAATCATAGCGACCAGTTGCAGAGTGTTTGCTGTGTGGGTCACACTTCACGTCCATTACCTCATTTGTTCATCACAAACAGTCTTCGAAATTTTATGGATGAACAGAGGCTCAAAAGAATACATTTCCTCAGGTTCCCAGGCTCTTCCACATGGCCAAATGCTTTATGGGAAATTGGCTCCAGGCATAGCCCTACAGAGTGTCACCGTGATTAGTGTAAGGCAATGCTGGCAGCTCCTTTCCTCTCCCAATATATGGCTTGGGCAGGGGCAGTTCTATCAATGGGACATGAGAGGAAGCCAGCTGAAGGTCTTCTAGAAAAAGGTCTTCTTGCTGACACAATCAGAATTTTTCTTTATATATATATATATCTTTTTTAAAATTTAAACTTTAGTTAGTAAACATACAATATTAGTAAATATTAGTTATTAGTATTAATTAGTAAATATTAGTAAACATACAATATTGATTTCTGGAATAGAATTCAATGATTCACCACTTACATACAACATCCAGTGTTCATCACAGTAAGTGCCCTCCTTAAAACCCATCATCCCTCTAGCCTATCCCCCACCCACCTCCCTCTATGAATCCTCAGGTTTTCTATTTTTAATAGTCTCTTAGGGTTTTTTTTCCCTTTTGCCCCTTCCCATATGTTCATCTGTTTTCTTTCTTAAATTCCATATATGAGTGAGATATATTTGTCTTTCTCTGACTTATTTCATTTAGCATTATACCCTCTAGCTCTATCCATGTCACTGCAAATGGCAAGATTTTTTTTTTTTTTTTTGAGAAAGAGAGAGAGTGCATGCTTGTGTGACCAGGGAGGAGGAGGGGCAAAGGGAGAAAGAGAAAGAGAATCTTAAGCAGGCTCCATGCCCAGTGTGGAGCCCACAACCCTGAGATCATGGTCTGAGCCAAAATCAAGAGTTGTATACCTAATTGACTGAACCACCCAGGTACCCTAAGATTTCTCTCCTTTTTGATGGCTAAGTAATATTCCATTGTATATAAATGCCACATATTCTTTATCCATTCATCAGCCAATGGATATTTGGACTTTCTCCATAGTTTGGCTATTGTTGATAATGCTGCTATAAACATCAGGGTGCATGTAGTCCTTTGAATCTGTATTTTTGTATCCTTTGGTAAATACCTAGTAGTGCAGTTGCTGGATTATAAGGGTAGGTCTACTTTTTTTTTTTTTTTTTTTTTTAGAGAGAGAGAGAGAGTGTGTGTGTGAGCAGGAGTGGTGGGATATAGGAGAGGGGCAGAAGGAGAGGGAGAGAGAAAATCTTAAGCAGGATCCATGCCCAGGGCTGAATCTGACATGGGGCTCCATTTCATAACTTTTTTTTTTTTAAGAGAGGGTAGTTCTATTTTTACCTTTTTGAGAAACCTCCATACTGTTTTCTAGAGTGGCTGCACCAGTCCATTTTGCATTCCTACCAACATTTTGCATTCCTCTCCACATCCCCACCAACACCTGTTGTTTTCTGTGTTACTAATTTTAGCCATTCTGACAGATGTGAGGTGGTATCTCATCGTGGTTTTGATTTGCATTTCCCTGATGATGCATGATATTGACCATCCTTTCATGTGTCTGTTAGACATCTGGATGTCCTCAGAAAAGTGATGCAATCAGAACTTGAAAAATTTTTTTCTTCCACCAGACATTGTCGTGTCTCCATTCCACATCTGGATCCATGACAGCCATCTTGGCAAACTGAGGATGGCAGAGCAGTACAGAAGGATGGAATGAGAATAGTGGGATCCTGAAGATGCTTTTGAGTATCTGAATAATAAGCCTAAAACTAGTCATATAATTTAAAAGCAGTGAATCTACATTTTTCTGTTACTTGCAGCCAAAAGCACTGTATCTGTTTCTGTCCTTTATTTCTGTATTTTGAGAAGCATCTAATAAAAATATGCTTCAGACAGTCTGGCCTGGCTTTGTTTTGTTGAACCCACTTGGGCTGCACAGGATTCTGGACTAATGGTTTGTAGTATAACTGACCCAGTTGGTACTTTTCCTGGTCTCTCTAACATTCTGGAGTTTTGCCAAACTGCTTAGGGAAAGGAATCCAACACTGTGAGCCAAGGCAGCTTTTTGCTAGTAATTTTCTTCCTTCTCTGCACTTCAAGTTTTGGGGTCCTCTTTCCACATGCCCATCTCCACACACCCTAGTCCACTGTCCTATTGCTCTCAACAATTATCAACTAATCACTGTTTGAGTGAGTGAACTGATGAGTAATATCAGATGTTAGATATCCCAGAGATTTTTTTAAATTTCATTTTAAAAGTAATATCCAGGGTCTCCTGGCTGGCTCAGTAGGAAGAGCACACTATTCTTTATCTTGGGGTTGTTAGTTCAAGCCCCACATTGGGTGTAGAGATTACTTAAAAATAAAATCTTTTAAAAAAGTAATATTCAACATTAGGGGGTTGGGGGGAGATGTCTGAATCCAAAAGAATCAAGCCATTCTAACTGGGGGAGTGCCCTCAGGCTCTCTAAGGCACAACCAAGGAAAACTTCCACACAGGTCCAACTCCCTATGCCTCCCCCTCATCTTCCACTTCTAAAGGCCTCTGGATAACCCCATTCTGTTACTCCACTTTATTTTGCTTTCTTCTTACTCAGCTACTTTCTTGGTGCTGACAGCCCTGCCCCCTGAGAGTAGCATCTTTTTCAGTTTTGCATCACACTAAACCTTGACTTCCACTTTCATCCAGACTCCCACCTTACTTTACTTCTGCCAGCACCCACTATCTCCTGCCTTTCACAGTCCTGATAAAAAATAATACACCTTTGAAGGTAGCCTCTAGGGTAACGTCCTAATAATATTGGCCCAAATCTCCTAAGACCTCCTTGTCTAATTCAAGCAAAACTGGTACTGTAGCTGCAAGCTACCTCTAGACAACCAGGCTCTATTAGCCTCAAAGAAAAAGATCTCGGCTGGTGCAATTTGCCTCATTTGGATTTTGTTCCCATGGCACAGCCCCAAAGGCACCAGGCATTCTAGTTTAGCTAAATGTAGCTAATGGAATTTTTCAGTGCTGTTTGCCTACTGTTGAAGAGACCAATTTAGGTGCACACAGAACCCTAGAAGTGGGGATGCCTAGGTGGCTCATTGGTTGAGTGTCTGTCTTTGGCTTGGGGTGTGATCCTGGGGTCTTGGGATCAAGTCTCACATCGGGCTCTGCACAAGGAGCCTGCTTCTCCCTCTGCCTGTGTCTCTGCCTCATTCTGTGTGTCTCTCATGAATAAATAAATAAAATCTTAAAAAAAAACAAAACCCACCACCTAGAAGTGACCCTGCCCCTAGTCACTCTCTACCATGCCTCTGCTTAATTTCCTTTAACTGTAGGTCACTGTGGCAGAGACTTCTCTCATACTTCCTAAGCAATAGAAATCTGATCTGATTTGACAAGTCAAGATTCCCAGCTAAAAGACTACATTGCTGGGGTGCCCTAGCTAATACGTTCATGTCACCCTGTTTTGCCCTATTATAGTCTGGGTTCCCAAGAAAGCAGAGCCTGAGACAAAGTGGATGTGTCGCTAATTTTTTAGGAAATGCACTCCTAGGGAAGGAGCGGTAAGGGACATGATGTAGGGAAGGAGAGAGAGCCGATATGAAGATGTGTTATGAAGCTGGGCATTGCTGGGCATCAAACACAACTGATCGCTCAATTTCATGAGGCCTATTCCTTTGCCCCAGGTCAGATGGAACCCCACTCCTAGGTGGGGATGGGGAAGCCTTGCAAGGAAAGCTACAGAGCGTAGCCAGGCGGCAAGGTCACACTGTGACGAGTCTATGCAGAGTTGATCCAGTAGCTGAGGACCATGGAGACAGGTGAGACCAGGAGTCTCCTGGAATGTGGTCAGTTCTGGGTGTTAACTTCTGGAAAGGTTTCTTGAAAGATACCCAGACCCTCTTCTTCCCGCCTCTTCCCTGGAATGGAGACACAATGGCTATTGAAGCTCCTTCCACCTTACACCATGAGGCAAGGTTGAGGATGAAAGCCACATGCCAAATGTGAAAGAGCACAAAGTCACAAGGATCCTGGGTTCTTGATGATTCCCAGAGCTGCTGTGCATGTGTTAATGTTCATCATCCTCCTACGACAGAGGGAAATAACCCAATCTGCTTAAGTTGCTACTGTCAGGTCTCTGTGAAGGCCAGCAAAATGCAATTCCGAAATGATACAATCACTGTCTGAAAGCATCCTTTTTTTTTTCCTGTGGACAAATGAAATGATACAAGTCCTCTAATAAAGGCAAATATGAAATCATAAACATGAGCTTCTATTTAAGAGGAGAGCTTTAATTAAAGGGAACCTATGGAGCAAATCACTAGAGCTTAAAGGGCTTTTGTTTATTCTGGACGCTGCGCTATAAAATGCCTTGCTCTGTGCTGATAAGGAAGCTGAATTTATGGCCTAGTGAACTAAACAATTAAAAAAAAACTGTTTGCTAACTAATCAGATTGAGGCAAAGGTCTGAAGGAATATAAATTGGTCTCATCCCTGTTTTCCTTCACAAGTCACAGATTTCTTCTGTGCTAGCTAATGCAAAGAGATAACGGCCCTCTTATAAAATTATTCTACTATAAAGCCTATCTTTACCCAATTAAAATGTATACTTTCTGTGTTTATGAAGGATTAGGTTTGTGAAATATGTTTAATAGTGGAAGTCATGAAGCATGGCTAACGTAGGTTTGGGGATAATGTATGAACTTAACGTAATGTTGATTATTTCCAATAGAACTAGCTTAAAATGAACTCACCAATTTTCTTTTCCATTTCTTGCTTTAAATTGAGTCACTTGTTTTCCACTCAAGACACAAATTCTAGTTGAACTCGGTGTTTGGAGGTGACTATTACTATGTGCTGAATGCCTGCTGCAGTTACTTTAACAAGCTTGAATCAAATAGAATAGCTCTTGACAGGTATGAAACCTAAGCTGATGTGATATTTGATCCTTCCATGCTGCTTGAGCTTCCCCTACAAGAGCCCTCAGCCCTCGCCACTCTCCATGCCTTTAGCAGCTGTCTCCAGCTGCCACCAGGGGTTTTTCTCTCCACTGCTCCACAGCTCTCATTGCTCAGGGCAATCTCCACCAAGCAATTAACATTTCCATGAAGAATGACACCTACTTGCCATCCCTGACATACGTGTGTGTGTGTGTGTGTGTGTGTGTGTGTGTGTTTCCAAGTCATTAAACTATAAATTTAAAGAGGATAAGAATACATCTGTCTCACATCAATAAGAATTGTTTCCTGACCTATGAAAAGAGAGCCCTGCTAACTCCATAGTCCTCAGGAACAGGTTTATGGAAATATATTCAGTATATATTCAGAGTTTTCAATCTCCAGTGGCTACTACTGAGCTCTGCAACCCAGTTCATAGACGGTTCTCATTTTAGTGAGAGTTTCCTTCTCTCCTGGGAAAGGCCAGTCTTACCCTTGTGTTGGGCCAATTCCCAGCCCATTCCTGTCCACTGACTCTCAGTCAGAGTCCAAAACTGCCACAATTTACACAATTCCTAACATATTTGTTAACAAGATCATTCAAAGTATAACGTGCTTATGCATATAATAGCCATGTCCAAACATCTTACTTGTCATGTAAAATATTAACCTGAGAAGCTCAGAATCGAAGTTTATCAATAAGGAAACCATTATAATTTTGGATGCAATATCCAAGAAGCTGAGAGGCCCATAATTTTGTCAAAGCAAAGAATTGTCGTTTAAAATATGGGGACAGATTTCATTTGGGGACTGGCTTTCTGGGATCATGCCCCATAGAGTGTAAAATGTCAATAAATGACCAATGTTGTGAGGCCATCCATCATAGAAGTCCCTAAACATCCTGAAGATATGAAATGTTCCTATTGGGCTTCATTGAGCTTCACTCCCTTGTTGTTGCATTTTTAAGTATTCAACATTTGTCAGGGGAGGGGTGGTCTAACTCATGTGTCCTGGGATCTCTTATAAAGATGGACTCTACTAACCTACAGGCATCTAGCCCTGGATTGGATATAGGGTGTTGGGGAGTCTCTTGGAGTTAATTAGCGTATGACTGTCCCCAGCCCCCAACCTACTTCGTGGCAGTAGATATATCTTTTTTCAAGATATTTTTCACATTTTAAAATGAAATATAGGGACACCTGGGTGGTTCAGTGATTGAGCATCTGCCTTTGGCTCAGGTTGTGATCCCGGGGTCCTGGGATTGAGTTCTGCACCAGGCTTCCTGTAGGGAGCCTGCTTCTCCCTCTGCCTGTGTCTCTGCCTCTGTGTGTGTGTCCCTCATGACTAAATAAATAAAGTCTTTTAAAAATAATAATAAGATGAAATATAAATTGAATACAAATCTCAGGTGACCTATTCCAGTTTTAAGTTCTTGTGTGCTGCTCTAACCTGGAAAGAACTGCTTGTCTTTGAAAGCTTGCACTGAGGGGATGATTACCATGTTGGCCAGGATAAACGTGGATAGGGAAGGGTTTTCCCAAGATATGTTATTCTGTTGAGATTATGAGAGTGCACACACATACACACATACACACACATTACATATATGTTTATATATACCAGCACACCCATACACATATTATAAACAGTTATAACACTATGTATGCGTATTTTACATAAGGGACTCTGTGTGAATATTTGAGATTTTTAGAAATGTCTGAATACAGCCTTTTGGCGTTATTTTTAACATTGGAAAGAGGCATTTGACCCGACTTGAGGGTCCGGTTGGCCCTTCAAGGGGAGAAGGAAAACCTCTCCCTGAATAAGAACCACTCCCAAATCTGCAGATGCTGACCATCTAGTCTTCCTGTGGTGGGACCATCCCTCTCTCTCTCCCAGCAAAGCCCACAGGATGAGCCATTGATTCTTCCTTCCCAGCTGCCTGCGGAGACTCCACCCTGCATGGCCCTCAGGACACTTGGAAGTGCAAAGGGGACCTCACAACACCTAACAGGGGGATGGGAAAGAGTCCACTATCCACATCCTTAAAGCTGACAGGGACAAGAGTGTTCCCCTACCACCCTGCCATTCCCCACCCCCACAACTAGAAAGACAAAAAGCTTCAGTAAAACCCATAATACTAGGTAGTGTGCACTAGGTTCTTATGAAAGCCCAGGATATGAGTTGGGGTATCCAGGTCCTCGCTTTGAGGCCTGAAGCCAACCATGTTCTGAAAAAGAATTCTTACTCCCATTAGTCCTTATATTAACCTTAGACCCGACTGCTGGGAAGCTTTGTGTTTCTATGCCAAGCTAATTGGCATTTGGCATGTTCTCACTCTTCTAGCCATGGGATGACTCAGCTAATTATTTCTGATCTGGAAGGTACCCGTTGTCGGGGAGGCCAGGGATCCACAGCCCATACCACTTACCCTGGCTTGACTGGAGAAGAGTGAAGGACCTCCTATCCCCTCTGGTGTTGCTGAGATGCTGAGAAATGACGCAGGAGTCACCCCTTCCTTCCCCCAGCAGGAGACAGAGAGAGGTAAACATCACAGTGACCTTTGACTCACTGGGTACCCCTCAGAAGGAAACAGTGCTGCAACATTTATAAATTCTCTTCCTTTCGCAGGAACTGCCTTCGAGTACTCATAATTTATGCATTGTTGTCTTTGCAGACACTTACTTAAATACACTGAGACTGGGAATTAGAGCAGGAGAGGCCACCTCACCTCACCCCACTCCCTTGTCGGCTGAAACCCTGGCTTCCTGCCTTATTTGTTCTTCTCCATAAGAAATTACTCAAGAGGAAGAGTGAATATCAAAACTCCCCCCTTGGGGTGGTTTTAGTACTTTTCAAACTTGACAAATAAAATCGTTAGCAATCCAGGGGAGAGCTTAGCAGTTTTCATGCAACACACTTCACTGATTCATAACAACATTTAGGCTTTACACAGTCCCTGGGACTCTGGAACTGTTTTTAAGCTCTGGGTTGTTGTCATCCCTCAAGGGTCACCTTGCTTTATAAACCAGCAAGTGCCACTGTAGACAGGAAGTGAGTAACAGAAAGAGCTAGTGAGTCAGAAACAGAATTGGGAATGGGGATTTAAAACTCTCGGGCCAGCCCCAGCACAGATTGAGAAGGAAGCGAGTCAGAGTGGTAACTGGGCAGGGGTCTATGTGCATGTGGTTCTTCAGTATTCCTATCATCACTGAGTCCCCAGCAAAACTGTGGTTTTGCCTCTCATATTTCCCCCTGGTAATCAATAAACGCATCCTTTCATTCAACCAACACAAGCTGGGTGCCTCCTCTGCTCCCATTGCTGTGTTAGGGTTGAGGATGTAAGTCTAATGGAAGAGAAAGATAGTCTAATGGAAGAGACAGACGGGAGACACGTGAGGACAAGGCCACAGTGATTCTCAGGTAAGCTCTGTACCTGTAGTCTGTTCACAGCTATGAAAACACAGACTGGAGGAGACTCAGTTCTTCCTTGGGGATAGGAGGGAAAGGCCAGTGAAGATCCTCCAAAGAAGTGACAACTGAACTAATTATGAAAGGTAAGTTAATTGGGTAGAAAAGTGAGGGAAAGGCATGCCTTTGCACACTAAGCAAAGGCAATGTGAGCATTTGAGGCAGGCATGTTGTGCAGGGAGAGCCACTCAGAGGCCAGGAGGGGCTCTGGGGACACAAGACAGTCTCCTAGCATGTGAGTGACAGACAAAGGAGTGAGAATGAAAGAGAAAGAGGGAGGATAATCATAATGCAGAGGGCTGGGAAAAGATCTAGAAGTGAGAAAAAGACATCAAATATAGACTACTCTCTCAAGAAGTTTGGGAAATGGGGTTGGAGATCTTACTAACACACACGTAGCTCAATCCTGATAACTTAACAAAGTAAAAACATCCTTTATCATCTCTTACTATTGAAATAGAATTTAATTTTAGAAGTGCAATTCGTGGAGTAAATTACCAATTTCCATTTTGCAAGAAAATCCATTTCAGAGGATGACCTTGACTCTTACTTTAGGAGGTAAGCCAAGTATGTCCCACAGCTCATTGTTGTCAAAGGAATCTGGGCAAATGATGCATCTGGAAGAGAGAAGAACTGGGCCAGCGTGCCATATTCTCATCAGAATATACTTCACAGACTGGTGTCTTGAGGAGAAAAAAAAATGGTGAACGATGATGTCAGCAGCTAAATTTTGCCATAATTTACAGGAGCTCTCCACAGGCCATTGGACTAATTCAGCTGCTGGAACATACTGGAAATTTCTCCCTGAGGGAGAGACAGAGTAGCTAGCTCAAAACCAGTATGATGTCATAACAATTGCCACCCATCACCCCAGGTGCATAGGGCCTCTAATATACCCAGAGCAAGGGCAAATGAGTAGAAAGTCTTCCATTCTTGCCTGAGGCTTTTCTTCTGTATTCTCTGGCTCATCTTTGGTCCAGAGCTTCCAGCCCCCACCCTCAATTTTTTTCGTATATTTATGAATATACACACATCCTATTTATTTATTTTCCTTTCTCAATTACTTGAAATGGCAACTGCAAAGAGCAAAAATAATCCTACCACTTAAAACACAACTATACAGAACAAAAAGTGAAAACTCCCCTTACAACCCCACCAAGATAATTTATTAAATGATTTATTATTTACTTATCATTTATCTATCCTTTTATTTTTTAATTATTCATGAGAGACTCAGAGAGAGAGAGAGGCAGAGACATAGGCAGAGGGAGAAGCAGGCTCCATGCAAGAAGGCTGATGTGGGACTCAATCCCAGGGCTCCAGGATCATGCCCTGAGCCAAAGGCAGACACTGTACCACTGAGCCATCCAGGCATCCCTTATTTATCTTAATTTTTCCTTCACAGATATATATCTTTTCTAACAGACAAAAAAAAGAATCATAGTATAAATTGGACTCCAGTTTACTTTCTTATTTAATATATCTGGACAATATTTTAGAAAATGTTGTATATCTTCCTCTTATTCTGGATGACTGCGTAGTATTCCATAGAACAGCTATATTAAGGTGTTCAACCATTAAGTTAACCATGCCTATTTATTCAGTTTGTTTCAATGTTTTGTGGTTACCTACAATGCAGCAAAAGAGTCTCTATCACACCAATAATAATAAAGTGAAAGGGGGGAGAGCATCTGCATTCAGATTCCATCCTGATTACTTTGACCATCATCAGCATTAGGTGTAGGCAGACATCTGTCTTCTTAAGACAATTTCTTCTCTTGGCTTCTGTGATGACACGCTCCTCCTTATTTTCCTCCTACCCAGCCACTACTTCTCAGTTTCTTTTTCATCAATTATTCATTCACAAATATTTGTCACGTGCCTCCCACCAAGCTAGGCACTCTTCAGGGCACTAAGCATATAGTGGTGAATAAACATAGGGTCCCCACTTTCTCAGAGTTTACTATCATAGGGAAGAGATGGCCGTTGAACATGTCATACAATGTAGAACAATAGAAAGTAATAAGGGCTATGAAGAGAACTGAAGCAGATCTTAGGAAAGAGAATTGGGGGTGCTCTTTGGATAGAATGATCAAGAAAGGTCCTTGCAAGGAGGTGGCATTTGAGTAGAGTAGGAATCTGAACAAAGCAGTAGATGGAGTTCTGGGATTCTCTAGGAAAGAGTATTTGCAGATAAATTGAATAGCAAGTACAGTAGCCCAGAGAGGAGCATGCCCACACATTCAGAGCAAGAAGGCTGATGTGGCAGGAGTTTAGTGAGGAAGGTGGGGTGACTAGAGTGGTCTGTCAGATGGGACTCCTCTAGATTGTAGGAGTGAGCCATGTTGATAGCTTGTTCTAAGGCAGTGGAGGCTGGGCAGTGGTAAGGAGTGGTAGAAATCCATAGGTCCTGCTGATGGTTGGGATGTGGAGTGTGAGAGAAAGGAAAGAGTCGCTTGGGTCCTTTGCCAGCCCTCCCCCTTCCACTCTCAGGATGTGGAAGGGGCCATGGACCTCTCCTCTTCTCTACCTATATATTTTCTAGAGGTAATCTCATCTTATCTTGGGCTTTACCTACCACCTATAGGCTGACGATGCCAAGATGATATTCACATGCCTTCTTGATAGTTCCATTGGGATACCCAATAATCTACTTCAGATATAGTATACTCAAACAGAACTCTTGATAACACCAGCCCTTATCCCTAAAAGCTCCTCTCCCAGCCTTCTCCATCTTAGTTTGAGAGACTCCAAATGTATAGTAAGAGCACAGGACTCTGGAGCCAGCCTATCTGGGTGGGTCCTGGCTTGGCCACCTGCTGGTTATCTGATCTTAGACAAGTTGCTTAGTGTCTCTGTGATTTAACTATAGAATGGAGAGGCAATAGTGGAACCTACATCTGGGGGTTGTTATGGATTCAATTACTTATTACCTACAAAGTACTTAGCACAGTGTCTGGCACAGGGTAAAGCCTGGTATATTGTTTTATATTTATGCCACTGCTCCCAGTTGCCCACCCTCTGAAATCATACTGACACATCACTTACTCGAAAAAGAACAGGAACTGGTCTAGGGTCTAGGAGACAGTAGTATCCCAAGACAGTTGCATCAGACATTTAATTATTATTTGGTTAGGTGAGACAGGGCAATGGAAAAAGCATGTTATTCAGAATCAGATAAGAATTGATTCCAAATCTTACTTCTACCACTTCCAAGCTGGGGATACTTGAAAAGTTACTTAACATTTCTAAGTCTCTATATCCTCATATTTAAATAGGAATAATATTACATGTCCCTCAGGGTACTTGTAAACTTTAAATAGAATAATGCATATAAAGTGTCGGCTCAGTGCCAGATAATAGCTATTATTATTAAGGGATTTGGCTTCCTCAGCCCCGAAGTCATCATGTGGCATCAAAGGAATGAAGCAGTTGATAATAAATTCCCCTCTAGCAGATCCATAGGTCATTTGGGAAAACAAAAATGTAAAAGGCTTTTGTGAGACTTCATGCTGCTGGGGAGAGGGTGCAGCCCCAGATCGTGGATCACTGAGCGGAGAGGAGTATCCTCTGATTACAGGCACCATCTCTCAAGGGTCACCTTTGCAATCAACCCAGACCCCAGGGGTAAAGCATGTTGTGAGACCATTTCCAACTCTGTCTCCAGTTCTCAAGAGCAGAATAAATCCATTAATGTTTAATATTTAAACAAAAACTTTCCATTATTAATCACTTTAAGCCCCAGTGATGATTATTAAAACATAATGGGGGATAAGGTCTTATATTTAAAGCTTGATTTTTAATTGACTGAGATAGAAATCAGAACTAAAAACAACATTGGGGATCCCTGGGTGGCGCAGCGGTTTGGCGCCTGCCTTTGGCCCAGGGCGCGATCCTGGAGACCCGGGATCGAATCCCACATCAGGCTCCCGGTGCATGGAGCCTGCTTCTCCCTCTGCCTATGTCTCTGCCTCTCTCTCTCTCTCTCTGTGACTATCATAAATAAATAAAAATTAAAAAAAAAAATTAAAAAAAAAAAATAAAAAAAATAAAAAAATAAAAACAACATTGAACCGCCTTGTTTTCTAGAGCTTGTTCTTCCTGCAGGCCAGAGCCCTGGGGAGATGGCCTAGCTCCTCTGAAAAGCTAGGGCTGCCATCCTTCTCAGTAAATTTCCAGTGGCATGCCCTGGATAAGAGAGTACCCTCAGGGAGACCCAGGCTCTGGGTCACAAGGCCATAGCTAGGATAAGAGATCAGTGATGCTACCCACTCCTGGCCCTAATGCCTAACCCCTCAGCCACAAGGCATCTGGCCCAGCCTGAGGAACCCCAGGTACTGGGCATGTAGAAATAAGCTCATATTTTCACTGCTGGCCACTTGTGGGGAATTTCACCACGTGGATTGATTCTCCCTTATTTACTATGACAACTGGGTCCACAGGCATATCCTGCGGCCAAGGAGGAAGGACCCAGAAGGTGAAGGAGAGAAGGCAAGGGGCCTGCACTCTGCTGCTCCTTGTAGGTTGTAGGAGCTTCCAGACAATTGTGCATTAGGAGCTAAGTGGATTAGTCTACTTGGTAAAATGGGCTAGATAGCTATAAGGGGGAATATCCCTTTAATAATGGCAATCAAAAAAGTATAAAATTCCTAGGAATAAATTTAACAAGAGATGTTCAGGGCCTTTGTGGAGAAAACAATAAAATTCTACTGAAGAACACGTGATATTTGAATAAATGGAACAATAAATTTGATTTTTGAACACATCCTCTATATTGTAAGAAAGTAATTCTCCTGAAATCAAACTGCAAATTCAATGTAAATTCCAAGCAAAAAAAAAAAAAAAAAAAAAAAAAAATTTACAGGGTTTTTTTCCTTTAATACAGAAAAAAATGATATCAAAGTTCTTCTGAAAGAATAAGCATGAATAAATAGCCAAGCAGAATAATGAGTGAATATTTGTCCTACTAGACATTAAAAAATATGATACAAGTATGGAAACTAAGGTATTATACAATTAATACAAAGCTCAGTAGTACAAAATGCAGAAACAGACTCATAAATTAATGAGAATTTGATACAGGGTAAAAGTGAGTGGGGAAAACTGACCTAGTCATTTAGAAAAATAGGCATTGCTACCACCAAAATAATTTCCAGCTGGAGCAAATATCTAAATGTAAAAAGTATATATTTTAGTCAAAATACTGAGACAAAACATAGGTAATCAATTGGTAATCTTAGTATGCAACTTTCTAGGTGGTCACCTAACACTATATATTGGCATAATAAGGTTTTTTTTTTTTTTTTTATGATAGCCACATACAGAGAGAGAGAGAGGCAGAGACACAGGCAGAGGGAGAAGCAGGCTCCATGCACCGGGAGCCCGACGTGGGATTCGATCCCGGGTCTCCAGGATCGCACCCTGGGCCAAAGGCAGGCGCCAAACCGCTGCGCCATCCAGGGATCCCGGCATAATAGGTTTTGATCTAGTATTTCCAATCGTGAGAATTTTTGCCAAGGATCTAATGGGTCAAATTCACAGAGAAGTATGTATAAGGTTCTTCATTTACACACTGTTGATAACTGTGAAAATTTGGAAACAACTTAAATATTGGTTACCTAAATTATGATATATCCTACACAGCCAGTTAAAATAATGACACACAACCATGCTGTTACTGTATTTGCTGACTGTCCCAGGGATTTGTGCTTGCTGACGGCCCCAGCAGTGGTTAAGTGTGTGCCTGTTGCTCCATCCTCACCAACACCAGGGGGTGTCATCTACATGCTTACTCTTTAGAGCTGTTTTTTATCTGCTGAATAGGCACATGCCACTGGCCTCAGCTATGCATGGTTTGCCCTTCAGAGTCCTCTAAATATCCCGCAGAAACAACTGATAGTCTAAAGGAGGGAACCTGAGCATCTGATCTGCAGAGCAGAGATACTTCAGGAGGTCCCCGCATCCCCCAGAATTGCAGCCTTAGTGTTGGTATTGCTGTGAATCATTGACCAATGACAGGATATTGCATCCATTGCAGAAGTTGGTGGTATTTCCATCTTCACCTCCAGAGTGAGCTGTGGAAATTGGTTGAATGCAGGCTGGGGAAACTGAAGCGGCTACATAAATGCTGCAATCGTTAAGCTTTGGAGACTGTAACATTCTGCTTGTGGCCTTGGGGCTGGAAGGCCTGCTGGTGCACCTGGTAAGGACTTCACTGTCATCCAACTACAGTAACTCAAGATTAAGGACGTGTTTGGTTTTGATCTTGTTCATATTGAGATTCAGCTGAGGCCGATTACCCCTAAAATTCCCCAGAGAGAACTGGGAAGTAAGAAGGATCTTCAACACCCTCACGGAGTGCTAGAGACAAGACCCTACAAGGGGAACCGCCACGGGGCAACTCAAGATTCATATGCACTGTTGCCATTGGTTGATAGGTGAAGAGGACAGCTGTTTGTGTACTCTGAACAGATTGTCTGGGGAGGAGACTTAGGTAGCTTCACTTCTCAAAAAGATGACTCGGCTTGGAATACAATTAAGAGTGATCATCTCTGAGAGATTTTTCTTGCTTTTTTTATTTTCTTCTTTAACCTGAGTTGCCCTGGCTCACAAAATAAAGATGGCGCTTCCATAATAAGCGTGGTTTAAGTTACTATTCCAAATCTTTGAAGATTAGTTTTCAAACTGTTCAAAATTGTAAATCTACCAGGGACGTTTCTATAGAATCCTGAGGTTATGGCAGTGTGTAAGGAAGTGGTTATTGGTTACAATGGAAGGAGAGAATGTAAACTACCTATGTTTTAGTCAGGCCATACTAGTCCTGCAAAAATAAAACTCAGGAGTAAATTACTGGTGAATAAAAACACAATTATGATCTCTGTGGCACCTTCCCCCATGCTTTATTTTACATTTTTTTCCCATGTGCACTCAGATAAAACAGTCATGGCATGATGGAAAGACAAACTAAAGCCATCTCTTCAGTTAGGTCCAACAACCTCTTCAGTATTCCAGAAATTCTAACAGAAACCCAATAGTAACTACTAAGACAGGAACTCTGGGAAAGAGTATTGGCTTTAGATTCAGGATCTAGATAAAGAGAAAGTTAAAGATTGATGAGAAAGGTACAAAATCGAGCTATGAGTATCATTTCTAAAACTCAACTTTAAAAGAATCAGTTATTCTTTAAGATTCAATTCCTTTAATACAGACTATCATTTTTTTTATTACTTAAAGAAAATTTGAGATTATGACTCTAAGAGACTTGAACAAAAGGACCCACTTGGCTCTCAATTAAAGCCATATGTCCATCACTTAGTGACAGACTGCCTGAATTGCAGGGCTAAGGAATGGAAAACCCTCTTTAAATCTTCAACCATAAAATTAAAGTTGTCTCACAGCAGAAAGCATCTCATATGTATGCTCAAATGTGCATGTATAATCTGGAATGTGTATATAATTTCCTGATAAAATCTTGTTTCCCCTCATCTCTTTGGCAATGAAATATTTTCTGCTTTTCCATTTTTTATAGTATTCTCTAAATGCCAAACTTTAATAAAATTGTAGGCATCCATTATTTTTCTTTCACTAATACATCCCCTTAAGTCTGTATCCCCAGAAACAAATAACTAGAGACAATTATTTTCTGACACACAGAATTCCATAATTGAATACAAGAACAAAGATTCTGAAGGAAGCCTTCATCTTCAGTTCTTAAATTATCTTCCTCCTACCTCTCAGCCCTGCCCCCATCCCCATTCTTCTGACCCCACTTCTTCTGTGATAGATTGTCAGAATAATGGCTCCCAATGAATCACATCTGCTGGGATCTATGCCCCTTTGGTCATCCCATTAAAAGGTGGACTCTTATTTCTCCACCCCTCCAATTTGAATGTCCTTGGGACCTACTTGGACCAGTAAAATGTGGCAGAAGTAGCATTGTACAAGTTCTAGACCTTAGGCTTTAAGACCCTGAGACCACCCTACTGTGAAAAAGCTCATTCTAGTGTATTGGAGGATAAGAGGTCATGTGAAAGAGAATAGACGTGCCTCAGCCAACAGCCAGCATTGACCGCTGACAATGAGTGAGGCCGTCTTATACACTCTACCCCCAAATTCTTGCAACTCTCATTGTAAGACAGGCAACAGAGCTGTGCAGATTTCCAACCCTAACAATCACAGGAGAAAATAAATCATTGCTGCTTTAATAAAGTCACTGAGTTTTGGGGTCATTCATTATACAGCAATTGATAGCTGATAATTTCAAGAAACCATGTCTTATGGGAATATTTCCACAGAAGGAAGAGAAATATTTTCCTTCCTTCCTTTGATAGACTCCACTATTGGCTTACACTGTCCTACTCTCTACATTCTGGAAACAAGCCATTAAACATTCACTTTTAATTGGGGCCTTTGCTCTGGCTTACCTCTTAAATTATCAAAGGATTCTCCTTATGTTCATTCTTCTGCCCATTAACAAATGTGGGAGGGAGGGAGGAAGATGGCTTAACTTGAGCTCTTGGAGGCCAAGGGAGTATATTCAGACACCATTTTGCATATGCCCAAGGTGAAGTCCTAGGTGGTGGGCACTGAATAAACATTTACTTAAAGATGCCAATAAGCAAGAAAGACATTGAGTCCCATATAATTTAGGACTTCACAGGGCAGACTAAAAATCCCTAAAATACTGGGACAGCCAGAGGCAGAAACATGATTGAGCTGTAATACTTAAAAGCTACAACAAGGAGTACATTCAAAAGATTCTTCTATTTTTTTCCTATAAATTCCCTTCACAAATATGTGGCATATTAGTAATCTGCCATAAGGGAAAAAACAAATCATAACAGCATCTTGATGTAGGAGGAAAGTACACATATGGGGAAAGTGCTGGGTGTTTTATTCCATGAGGAATGATGTGCAGGGCTCCAGTAATTCCCAGAGTTTGGAAGGTGTGCTGAAAAAGCACTGCTAGGAAGTCAAACTCTCCTAACTTCCTTTAAGAAAATCACAAAACAAAATGAATTCGAGTTCTGGAAGGATTCTTCTGAGAAAATCCAGATTATCACAGTACAAAAGTCAAAGATGCACAATTCCTGCTTAAACTAACAAAATTCTACAGCAGTACCTGGTAAATCATTAAAAAGTAAAAAAGGCAGGTAGGTTTTGTTAAAATTATGGCCTTCGTTCCTTATCAGCTTGCTCAACTTGCAATGTTAAATGAACAGTGAAGCCACAGAAACGTAGAAAGCAATATTCAGATCTGGATCAGACCACTGTTGAAATTGGCTTCATCCAGTTGAAACTAGCTCCTACTGAGAAATGACCTGAACTGGGAAGTTAGTGTGGATCTCATTTCTTAGCAGGGCCCCGTCTCCCGAGTAAGATTTGCTATTATTATGTTACGGCTGCTGTTACTGGTTGTTTGGTTTGGTTTGATTTGGTTGTTTTTCTTTTAGTTGTTTTTAATGTTCAGAATTTCTTATGTGCTGCTGCCAGATGTTAAACATAGTTGGCTCCCCTACAGCCTATATTCTGAAAACAAATAAAATGAAGATTACCAGAGCTATAAAATAAATAAATTCCACAAAGCCAAGTTTGTTGACTTGCCAGCCAAGGAAACACACACACACATACACACACACACACACACACACACACACACACACACGAGTGAAGAAATTTACTGACTAGTTAGCTGAAGGCTGGCGGTGGTGGTAGTGAGGAGGCGGAGGATCAGATTGTTTAATCCAGAAAGAGGGGTTAAAGTTTGAAAAACAGCACTCTGGAAATTAATCTACAGATCTACACCTGGTTGGTTGAAACAGATCTAATTGTTCATTGTTCAAGAAAGAGTCTTTAGTTGAGTCCAGTAGAGGGTTGGTTTGGGATTCACTTCAGCTGAGTAGAATCAGTCATGATAAAACACATTTAATCTTGATATCTCCTAAGGTATGTGTTGCTGGAAGGGGAAATGTTTTCTTTTAAAATTCCCACCTGCTTCTCCTGTAAGGAAGCTCCATATAGGACACATTCATGCATAAAGTGATTTGTCTCCACTTATAGTCCTTAGCTCCATGCTTTAAAATTTCAGTCATCTTCAATAAAGGTTTGTAAAATGTGTATATAAATGAGTAACATTCACACGCCCAGGTAATCTTCACTGTTCTGCCCCAGTTTTACCCCAGATTCACCCTTCTTCCCAAATTCCACTTTTGTCTAGCATTTTGTTTCCAGAGCTATAAATCATGCTACAGAATACTCTAAGGAAAATAGAGCAAGACTATAACGGTAAAATTCTCTGTGAACAGCAAATAGTAGCTGGTAAAATACTTGTACATGATTATATCAGATAATCATGACCCCCAGAGTTCTTAATAGATTTTAGGGACATCTCTACACAAAATTCAAAGCCTTTCAGGATGTAACAGTAAATGGAGAAGGTAAGCAAGGAAGATATTAGAAGGTGGAAGAAAACAAGGGGGAGAAAAAAGGAAGGCTTTGGTACATCACTGTGGTGAAAAGCAAGGAGGAATTACAGAAAAATCATCTGGAGGAAAAATATTAGAGCTGAAGAAACCTGACTGAGCTGGGGGCATATGTAAGCAGAAGGCCACAGAGAAACAGTGGCAGCTGGAGGAGCCTGCAAAGCTAAGCAAGTCCATTTTTGCAGAGTCTGGGCAGGAAAATGCTGTTGGCTAAAGCAGAAAATAAAGTGATTTTTTTTTTTCCCCAGCTGATGCTTCTCTGGAATCCTGCCAAAGCTCTATTCTGCAGAACCAGAAACTAAATAAATAGACTAATTTATTCAGAAGATGTGCCCCTTAGCTGTCTCCCCAGAATGGTGTCAAACCTGCCCAGGATACCAAAAATTTCTGTGAATTTGGATGACAAGGCATTAGCCAGCATGTTTCTCTTCATCCCACAACACCTGCTCCTGAAAAGGAAGCATTTGCTCCTTGCATGCAAATCATTTTTTATAAACAAGGCATCTAATGAGCATTTGATGAAAGTCCCTTAGAGCAGGTAAGACTTACGTTAGACACAAACTCAGAAATGAAGAAGAAACTATTTTCAAGCCCAGAGCTAACCATTTGCTATAGAACAACTATTCTCAGCCTTTTCTTGGGGTGTAATTAATAATTCTCCAAAATCCACTGTGAATATTTGCCCAGCTGTGGTACCCAGAGACTTGACTATATGTTCAGAGTCTGTGTTCGAGCTGTGACAACCTTAGAGATCATGTAGTTAAATGCCTTCTCTTGGGAGAGGAAATTGCAGCCCGGAGAGGTGAGTGACTTACTCAAGTTTACACAGCTAATTAGGAAAAGGTCTTCAATTTTTAATGTTCTTCTCACAGCACTATGGCCCATACCTTCCTCATTTGTCACCCACAATCCTCTCCTCCACCCTAACCGTATCCCTTGCCACTCAATGATGCATTGGGCTCCTATAATAGAAAACCTGACTAACAGTGGTTTGAACTATAAAGATGATCACTGTTTTTCTCTCTTTTTTTAAAAAAGATTTTATTTTTTTAAATTTTTATTTATTTATGATAGTCACACAGAGAGAAAGTGAGAGGCAGAGACATAGGCAGAGGGAGAAGCAGGCTCCATGCACTGGGAGCCCGACGTGGGACTCCATCCTGGGTCTCTAGGATCACGTCCTGGGCCAAAGGCAGGCGCTAAACCCCTGCGCCACCCAGGGATCCCGATCACTGTTTTTCTCAGTGAGAGGCCAGAGGTAGGCAGTCTCAGCATTTGTTCTGAAGCTTAACGATGCAGTAAAAAAACAAAAAACAAACAAACAACAACAAAAAAACCCCCAGGGTTTTCTCATCCTGTTTGGACCTCTGTAGTGTGTGGACCTCTGATCCTCAAACAGGTGGCCTCATGGTGACAAGATGGCTTCCACAGTTCCAGGCATCATAGAGTCAGACCAGGGCTCAAAGAGGAATAAAAGGGATGCACAGAAAAGGACTTTGTTTTTATCAAGAGGAAAATCTTTCCCAGAAGTAAAATATCCCTTTATGTCTCTTTGGCCAGAACTAGGTCACATGGTCACCAGAAGCTGCAAAGAAGTCTGAGAAGGAAAGTATCTAGCAAACAGTAACAGAAGGGACAGGGTTTGCTTATGCCAATCATGGTACATTGTCATCATTAACAAAACCAGGATTCTACAACAAGGCAGAAGGGGATTGTGGCTGGTAGGTAGTTATACCAGTTAACTATTAATGTGTAACAAATCTCTAAAACTCAGTGGCTTGAAACAGCAACCTCTCATTATTTCTCATGTGTTTGGAAGTCAGTTGACCCAGCCGGGCTCAGCTGAGTGGTTCTGATGATCTCAGCTGAATTTGCTCACATAACTTTGGATCACTGGGATGTCAGGACTGATTTAGGCCGTGCTCCATATGCCTCTCCTCCTTAGGACCAGCAGACCATTGAGGAATGTTCTTCTCATGACAAAGGCTGAGGCACAAGAATACTAGCAGAGTCATGCAGAGCCTCCAAAGGTCTAGGTTTGGGACAGCAACACTGTTACTTCTGTCCCATTCTATTATACAAAGCTAGTCATACAGCCAAATCAGAGATGATGAAATATACTAGTGGGAGTAGCTACAACGTCACCTGGCACAGAGTGAGGGTCCAAAGGAGAGCGAAGAATGGGCCAATTATGCAACCCAACTCATCAAACAACCCACACTGTGTGCCAAACCCCTTCTCATTCGCTCTCCTCCCCTAAACCCGCTCACTTCCCTTACACTTCCTTCGGTACCCTCTTCTGCAGTAGATTCAATGTCTGTCCCCTCTCAACTTCCTATGTTGAAACCCAACCCCCAGTGTGATAGTATTTGGAGGTGGGGCCTTTGGGAAGTCATGAGGGTGAAGCCCTCAGAAATAGGATTAGGGCCTTCATAAAAAGACCCCACAGAGTTCTCTCACCCCTTTCACCATGGGAGGACAGAGCCAGAAGACAGACACAGGAAGTGAGCTCTTTCATCAGGAACTGAATCTGCCATCTCTGTGAATTTGGACTTCCCAGCCTCCAGAACAGTGAGAAGTAAATGTTGTGCATAGGCCTCCCAGTCTGTGAAAGCACCTTGGTGGGTGTGGGATATAATCGGTAGTAAGCAGGGCATCATATCAGACTCACATCAGAGGCCCCAGCAGCCAGGAGCTTTACTATGGCCCAGCAGTGGGGCTCAGCCACCTCAGACGTGTAGGGAAACGTGAGGATGACCAGGGTCACCTCAATGCTCAGTTCACTCCAGGTTTGGAACCTGCCACAGTTTTTCTGGTGTCCACACAATAGAACCTGCCAGAGGCCTCAGGAATTTTGTGTGACTGTACCTGACTGCAAAGGGCCTCAGGAGGCTTTTCCAAACAGGGTCCTTGTTTGTCTTAAGGCACTCAGGCTGCTGTCCCAAGGCTGAGAGGTCTTCCCTTAGCTTTGGATTAAATTCACACTTCACTCCTTGCTCACTGTGCATTTCAGCCAAGAAGAACGCTTGGTTTGTAGGTTTTACTCTCCTGAAAACAAACCAATACAGAATGCAACCTGCTCTCCATTTGCCTACTTGCAAATTTTAAAAAGCTTATTCTCTAATGAATACGTGAGTTGTGTGTGTCTGTGTTTTCAACAGAGCTGGTGAAAATTCACTGAGGCAGACCCTGAGAGAGGGCCTCATGGGTCACTTGGCATCTCAACTTGAAAGCTCCTGAATTCCTGGGGGGGCGCAACCAATCAGCTGGATAGATAATTCCTGTTCCATTCAGTCCTTTCCTCTTCATTATGTTCAGGTTTTCTTCCCAGAACCTCATATTCACAGCTACCCAAAGGAATAAGATCCTCTGGGCTCCGATCACAAGCCCAAAACTCAGGCCTGCCTCCACCCAGCAGCAATTCAACAATGAGTGGACATATACCCCAGGGATCCATCTGGAACCTTTTTTTCTGTACCACTTCCTTTTGGTGGCAAGGGGTGGCCTCTGATGCCAGTTGCCTGGAACTGTATCTGAGTGAAGGCTGGCTGGCTATTTGACAGCTATTTGACCAAAAGGAGAAGAGGTAATGAATCCTGAAGAAACTCTCCATCAGGATAAGACCTGGATTCTAAACCCAGCTCCTTCTGTAACACCCTGTGAGACCTTGAGTGAGTTTGTCACTTACCCTTTCTGAGCCTCTGCGTTTTCATCATCATGTGAATTTGCAACCAAGGAAAAAATCCTCAACACTTATTTCTCAGGTGGTCAGCCAGGTGAGCAGAGTGTCAACCATGCCAATGACTTCACTGTATGACATTTGACACAGCTCTGAAAAGCAATGCTGCACCTGAGTGCTTCTAGCACCAGGAGTGCACAATACCTAATTATACTTATTATAATTCCTTTTACTCTTTTGTGGAGAAAGCAAGACAAAGTTTAAAGTAGTCAGGTGATTCTGAGATAATCTTGTTGGAAAATACATCAGTAAAATCTGTCACTAGCTTCTTCTAAGGGCTGGCACTATTCTAGGACATCTCATGGAGGCTCAAAGAGGAGACTCAAAGACTGATGAGGTCCTCCTGGTGAGGTCTGTGTTCTTTAGATGGGCTCGCGCATGAACAGCAAAACACTAGATGCTAATTTTAGCTGGTAACATTCTATGTTCTCTGAAGACTAGTATAGTGCTATGATCTGAACTGAGTACCCCAGTACCCCCCCTCAATTTTTATTTTGAAGCCCTAACCCCCAGTGGATGGTATCTGGAAGCGGGGACTTTGAAAAAGTATAGGTTTAAATGAGGTCATGAGGGTGGAACCCTCATGAGGGGGATAGTGCTCTTATAAGAAGAGACCCTAGAGTGCTTGCTTTACTTTGCCTCCTTCCCCACCCAACCACCTCCACCACCACCTCACTCCCGCCGCAGGCCAGGTGAGGATACAGTGAGGTCTACAAGACAGGAAAGAGTCTTCACTGGGGAACCAAATTGGCCGGCACTTTGATCTTGGGCTTCCAGCTCCAGAACTGTGACAAATAAATCCTGCTATTTAAGTCACCCAGTCTGTAGTAATTTTGTTATGGTCACCCAAGCTGACTAACACCAGCAGGATTATATGATAGTAGGGTCTAGTAGGAAAAGCTTCACTGAGGAAGGAATTTTGAGCTGGTCCTTGGAAGATGAGATAGAGCTAGTCATGCAGAGTCTGAAAGAAGACATTCCAAGAAGAGAAGTGAAAAGTGCCAAGATCCTGGGGCTTCAGGAATGATCTAGATGTTTTGGAAAAACAAAAAGCAGGCAGAGTGGCTAGAGCAGAAAGCAAGGGAAGACTAATACAAAAAGTAAACAGGAGCTAGATTCTATAGGCCTATAGGCAGAACATTTCTGGAAAGATACACAAGTAACTATTAATAGTAGTTCTGGAGGGTAGTACTGGGGTGGATCAGGACACATACACACACACACACACACACACTCATTTTTTTTTACCATCTACTCTCCTAACCATTTGGATTTTTATTTTGACTATATATTAAATTTTTAATAAAGAAATGTCTGGGACACCTGGGTGGCTCAGTGGTTGAGCGTCTGCCTTCTCTCAGGGAGTGATCCTGGGGTGCTGGGATTGAGTCCCACATAAGGCTCCCCACGGAGAGCTTGCCTCTTGCTCTGCCTGTGTCTCTGCCTCTCTCTCTGTCTCTCATGAATGAATAAATAAAATCTTTAAAAAAAGAAATGTTTATACACTCCCAAATATAAGGTGACCACAATATTAGAGGATCCTATTTTCCAACAAAAATATCTTTAAAAAGTGTTCAGGCCAATTCAAACACATAACCCTTAAGGATATAGCAGAAATAGTCAAATGGCTGTTTAAAATATTTAATGTATTACTTAAATACATACTTTAAAAAAAACCCTGCTCTTTCTAATCTCTTATTTATAGAACAACTTTATTCAAACTTTTTCATGTTTTGATCATCAGGGTTAGCGTCTACCAGATTCCTTTTGAGTCATGTAAGGGAACTTTCCAAGTAGATAATATTTACTGCTGATGTGTGTTGCTTGCATACGACACTTTACCATATTTCACAGGAAATGTATCCCAGGCTTTAACCAGCATTCACACGATGTCAGGAGACTTGTGGGTTTTGTTTTCTCTTTTGTCTCATAGGTGCATTATAGTAGGCAAAATAATGCATGCCTCCCAAAATGTCCACATCTTATCCCAGAACTTGTGACTATGTGGCTTACATGGCAAAGGGGAAATGCTAATGGGCTGACCTTGAAAATAAGATTGTGTAATCTGTTCTCAGAGAATCTGCAGTCGCAGGAGGAAGGCAAGATTGCCTCTGTACGGCCATATAGGATGCTGATATATTGAAATACCTTCATATAGATGGAAAATTGCTCTGTCCTAAGACCCCCAAAATCCCTTCCTTTCTGCCCTAGCTGCCTAGCCTCTCCTTCAGGATGCCGTACACGTGCCCACATACACACACACACATGTGCGCACATACATACACACACTTCCCTATGATCTCAAGGACCTAATGGATTCACCTTATGGCATAGAAGGGCATCTCTAGAATCATGTTCAATCACTCATTCTGATTGATCTGTGTTGATGACTTTGTTAAATATTTTTTAAAATCACCCTCAGAGACACAAAAATAATTTGATATCCTGAGTATAGAATTCAAAGGGGGAATATGAAGAATTAGTGACTCATCTGCAAATCTGGGCAAAGCCAGCTTCCCCCAACTAGTTAGTCTTCTGGTAACTTACATTTGTAGCACTGCCTGAATAAGATAAGTTCCCCTTCTTAGAGTGGAACAGCTCCTCAACTGCACAAGTCTTCTGGGCACACATGCACGTAACATCACACACACATACACACACACACACTTCCAGTGTGTTGTACTCCCTTCCCATCAAGTAGAATTGATTTCCCCCCACCACTCCTTGTCCAAATGTATGCCATGGTACACTAACGTTCACTCTAGACTCTAGTGTGTGCAATGAAGTCAGGGATTGGATCTTATTCATCTCTGTATTTCCAGCACAAACAGTGCCCAGCACCAAGTAGGGTGGGTAAGGTGGTTCTGGATTTGGGGAAAGGGGGAAGGATAGCAGGACAGAGGTAAAAGAAGGAAGAGCTAAAATAATAATCCTCTACGTCACCAACAATTACAGGACAGAAAGAAGAGGGTCAGCCAAGCGAATCAAGAAGAAATGGGGGAAGAACAGGAGAATTAGGAGGTGGGACTGAGAGACACACCCAGGCGGCCAAGACCCTTGGAGAAACAAGCTGCAAGGAGGGGACAGTGTCCCATGTGGAACACAGCAGGGATGTCCTTCAGGTGGAGGGCTGAAAATTGGACAGGGATCAGGCATTCAGGATGTCACAATTGACCTTAGGAGAACAGTTTAGTGATTACTTGGGGAGGAGAGCAAGGATCCAGACTGCAGTGAGATGAAGAGAAAATGCAGGGCCAGAAAGTGTAGACAGTGGAAGCAGTGCCAACCTTTCTAAAAGTCTGGTGATAGAGGAAGGAAATCAGTCAACAGAAAGGAAGGAAATGTTAAGGGACACAGTTTCTTCAGGGTACAAGAGACGTGGATGTGTGCTTTGCTGCTTATACACACCACCCCGGACAATGGCTTCTATATGATAGTCAGGACTGGGGTAGAGTCTGCCCATGGGAACTACACAAGCCTGGCCCATGTTTTGGGGTTCAGAGTCACAGCCTCCATCCTGTTGGTCCCCAGCTCAAATGAGCATATTTCTGAGCCCTGGCTGCCTGTCCCAAGACCCTGGTGTAAAAATAGCAGAAGAAGATGACATCACAGAGGGTCTCCCGCAGCCACACTGCTCCATATCTGGTCAGGTGTTCCTTTCAACTAGGATAGTCGTGGTATTTCCATATTCCTGCTCTGCTTGTGTTTCTGCACTGATAGAACTAGAACAATGCAGCCTTACTTCTGTCTCATGCTTCATTTATGGCTGTAATAAATGCAACTTTTCAATTCACTAGAGCAAAATACTCCTTTTTAAAAAATCTCCCCTTCTGGATCCTTTGGCTTTTGGGGACTTTAAAAAGTTCCTGGTGAGTGTGTGTTCCATCTGGAGGCACTAAAGACAGTGATAAACTTGTGAAGGAGAACTGCTGTGAGTGAGGTATATATCATGTGCTCCGTCTCCTGTTCCTTGGCTGATGAACCTCCTGCCTTTGAGAAAATACTTCAGTCAGTTTTCTCCAAACAGCCTAGAATTAGTCATTTCTTACCATTTAGGATGATATACTATTAAAGCAATCTCCTAAGTGATTACAGAAATTATTCAGATGGAACCACTGTGATAACACATTATAGGCATGTTACTTAGCAACTGAAGGATATACACATTCTTAAAAATTAAGATGGAAAAAGTAAGGATACATATTTCATTCAAAACTGGTTTTACAATGATCCATAAAACCAACCAGAAAATCACTATAATGAATAATGAAATGACAAAAAGATCAACTTTAGTTGATCCAAGTCCCTGTCTCATGGGCAAGAGACTAGGAATGTCATAAATGCATGTGTATATATGTTTGCCTTTGTGTGGATATAATGGATTAAAAACATACCCTGTACAGGGACGTCAGGGTGGCTCAGTGGTTGAGTGTCTGCCTTTGGCTCAGATCATGATCCCGGAGTCCTGGGATCAAGTCCCACATCAGGCTCTCTGCAGGGAGCCTGCCTCTCCTTCTGCCTATGTCTCTGCCTCTCTCTGTGTGTCTCTCATGAATAAATAAATAAAATCTTTTAAAAGAAACCTACATTGTACTAGATGAAATTTTTCTCTGATCGTCTCAACAGCCAACTAAAAGAAGCAGTTTTTACAACCATATTTCAAGATTTTTGTTTTGAAAAAGGTTTTTTGTTGTTGTTGTTGTTTTGAAATAATTGTAGATTCACAGGAGTTACAGGGAAATGTACAGGGAAGATCCAAACAGCCCCCCCCCCCCCCCCCGCCACCTTTGCCCGTTGTTAACATCTTATACAACTTCAGCACAATAACAAAGTCAAGACACTGGTACTGGTACAATCCATAAGCCTCATTCAGATTTCCCAGTCATGCATCCACTGACTGCACAGAACCCAAAACTCCACTGTGGGCCACCAGTTAGAGTAAGGTCTTATGGAGGTCGGAGTTAGAAGGGGTTGTGTCTACCCAATAGAACTGTAGGCCCATTTGGTAGCTCCATCCCTAGTTTCAGATGTACTGTATAGTGGAAATAGGCACACAGAGCAACTAGCAAAAGTTGTCCACCATCTTCCTAATCGGTGAAGTGAAGATTGTTTTGGTAGGAAGAGCCAAGTGGAAACCCCAGGAACTATCCTCTCCTTCCCAAAACTCACTCTTAGTCAAGAGAGTAAAGCAGATGCAAAACATCTCCAGAGGACAGTAAAGACCTAGTGCTACCAGCAAAGATATGAGAGACAAAGGAGTGGTGATTCCTGTTACATCCCTAAGTACTCACACTTCTGGCTACAGCAAAGGTCAGATGGGTCATGAAGAATTACTATACAATATGGCAAACTTAATCAGATGAGGTAAAGACAAGTACAGCTATAGTTCTATTTTATAACTTTGTTGGCAGGGCCAATACTTACCTTTACCCCACCCCTTATTACCAGGACTCTATCTATATATCATCTATCTATTTATTATCATCTATCTATCTATCTATCTATCTATCATCTATCTATCATGTGTGTGTAGTTTAGAGAGGCTATGATCATCTCAGTAACTCATAAAACATCATACTGGTCCTTTACACTGATGAAAGTTTATGAATTGGTCTTGTGAGCAGGTCACATCAAGCACCTTCCATGTCTAAGTAAGATATCCACATGTCAGGGGTTGGAGACAGTCCTCATGTAAGATTATGCAGGCCTGCATTATTGAAGTTTCCAGCAGTTCAGTGGAGTAGAATGGAGTGTGTGGGGATTTCCCTCTCAAGTAAGAACCAAGTCACTGCCCCTTGCACCATGTACCACAAAGAAAGAAACAAAATTTGGTGGCCCTCTTTTGGTTTGGAAGCAATAGATACCATTATACGGTATGTGCTGCTGTAGTTCATTTACCAAGGAACCCAGAGGCTGCAAGTTTTGAGTTAGGCAGAAAACAAAACAGAGTCCTTCAGCATGTTCAGACTGCTGTGCAAGCTGCTCTGCCACTTAACTCTCATTATCCCCAGACCCAAAGGTATGAAACTGTTAGTGGGGCCTGTCAGCATGACTGGCAAACTCCAAAGCCCTCCTCTGCTGACAACTATTCTCCATTCTTAAAAGTTGGTTCATGGCCCCTGGTAGAGACTTTATACCTCACCAAGGGATACCAAGTTGACCGTGCAACACAACTGTCCATCATGTATTGAGTATCCCTCATGAATTAAATCTACCAAACTACCATATTGGACATGCACACCAACATTCTATTATAAATTCGAAGCAGTATATATGAGGGCAAGACCAAGCAGGTCTGGAAAGTTCAGGAAAACTGTACCAATAGCTGGCTCTGGTTCCCACGGCTCCTGTTCCTATTGCTTTACCACCTCCCCCTTAACCTAGTCCTATGGCCTCTGAGTTTTTTATGTCCAGTTATTGGAAGAAGACAAGGTAAATATAGACCTTGTCTGCAGATGAATCAGCATGATAAGGCTGGAACCAGGCAGAAGTGGATACATACACTCAAGGATGATCCTGAAAGGCTGGGATGAAAGAAATTATCCTGGGGGGCAGAACTTCAAGTGGTACATCTGGTCATCCACTTCCCACAAAAGGAGAAATGGCCTGGGAAACAAATCTATAATGATTCATAAGCAATGGCTAATGGTTTGGCTGCTTGCTCAGAGACCTGGAGAATTGGTGACAAGTCTGGGGTAGAGATGTGTGGGTGGATCTTTCAGAGCTATTATAAAGCATAAAGATGTTTATGGCCCATGCACATGTCTGCCAGAGACATCCATGGCAGAGGAGGTTCTCATTAATCAGGTGGAAAGGATAGCCCATTCTCTGCATGTCAGTCAGCAGCCCAGGGCTTGCTACATAGAGGCTGCATACCACAGTGTTCCTTTCAACAAGTCTTACCTGGCTACCACAACCCCCAAGTGCCCAACCTGCCCAAAACAGAGGCCAACACTGAGCCACCAATATGGCATCATTGCTGGAGTAACCAGTCAGTGCCATGGAGGGATAACATGTGTCCTCACATGAAAAGACAAAGATTTTTTTCTAAAAGATTTTATTTATTTATTCATGAGACACACACACACACACACACACACACACACACACACACACAGGCAGAGACACAGGCAGAGAGAGAAGCAGGCTCCATGCAGGGAGCCTGATGTCGGACTGGAGTCCAGGTCTCCAGGATCAAGCCCTGGGCTGAAAGAGGCGCTAAACCGCTGAGCCACCCGGGCTGCCGGAAGAGACAGAGATTAAGGGCTTGGATTTGCCACCTCTTGCTCAGCAGTTCTGCTAAGCACCCCAGTTTTAGACATGCAGAGCACTTCATTCATTCTCCAATGTTCTTTATCTTGAAATGTGTAAATATTATAGCCCAAATATTTTTTTAAAGATTTTATTTATTTATTCATGAGACACACAGAGAGAGGCAGAGACATGGGCAGAGGCAGAGGGAGACACAAGCAGGCTCCATGCAGGGAGCTGGATGCGGGACCCAATCCCGGGTCTCCAGGACCAGCCCTGAGCCGTAGGCAGGCGCCAAACCGCTGGGCCACCCAGGCGTCCCTAGCCCAAATATTTTTTAAAAGATTGCCTTTTATGCAACTGATGAATCATTAAATTCTACCCCTGAAACTAGTAATACACCATATATTAACTAACCTGAATTTAAAATCTAAAAAATATTAAAAATAAAAATGAAAGAATTGGCTTTTACCTCTATTTTAAAATAAATATTTCTATAAGACAAAACTCACTAAATGCATTGTCTCTATTATTGTTTTCAAGGCTTCACCAAATGAAGGTGCTGCAACATCAGAGACCTTCTGAATTTATTTCATTCCAATACAGAATAGAAGTTTTTAATTAAAGTTTCATCAAGAAATTCTTCCCACAATTTAATGTATTCCAAGGTGCAATTATAATAATTCAAAACTAAAATTTAAATATAGTTTGTTCTAATATTGTTTAATTTGTTCTGCTTTTCTCTTGCTTTTTATAGGGATAATTTTTAATGCCTTGATCTTCACAAGCTCTTTTCTCAATCATTAAAATTCACCAAAAGCTTCAAATCTGAAGTTTTTGGGGTTTCATCCTTTCAATATACTAATTTTAAAAAGCCCAACTGATTTTGAACAAAATATAACCAAAATCCATCAGAATATTTATAGAAAGTTCAATGCCATACATCGATTTACAAAAATCATTCCTCAAAGGCATGTGCATACCTAAACTATAAGTTGGCAGCAAAAAGAGGAAGCATGCTCTACCACCTACAATATTTTTTTGTATTCATCAAATTCATTATGTTTTGATAAATAAATATTTCATCACAAAAATTTTGTCACTCAATTATAACAACTATGATAATATGCAAATATTTGTAAATATTGACAATTACAGCTTCTGTTTTGATTAGTAAACTATTGCAGCTTGGTTGGATGGAATTATAAATTACATGTGCATCACAATCAATCACAAGTATATCTATGTTCTTTAGGTTTCTTTATTTTGTAAAAACATGGTTTTTAAAATACTTGGCCCCATCAAAATTTATAATTGTCATTATCATCATAAAAATAATTTTATCTCTAATGCTAGCCTTATATTTGAATTTATAATAGCATTTACAATAATGTTCCCTTCAACAGAATGAACTTCTTAAAAGCTTCATTTTTATTCTATGAAGCAGATGGTAAGACAAACATTATTGGAATTAACTTCTATTTGAAGGCTCTTACAATATTATTATGAATCAGTCTTTACTATTTATATATGAATAAATACCATAAATACCATTCTTCTGGTAATGGCATGAAGACCTTAGTAGCTATTACTTCACTTTCCATAGATAAACAAAAAATTGGGGATTGAAAAATGAGCAAAATTAACCTAGAACAATCGTGTTTTGATCTAAACAAAAAGCCATAATTGACTGAGTGATGTGTAGGAGTGACTTCTGCTGCTGCACATATTAAATCACCTCCCTGAGGTCTGCCTGGGCTTCTTAAAATAACTACTAATTTGTGAAGCAGATGCTGATGCTTCTTCATGAGGTTTGTATCTTCTGGTTCTCACGTAGCCAGTAATATCACTATGGGCCCTGGAGTGGGCTGTGAATACTGACAAATATGTTAGGGCAAGTTATACATTCACCATCAACTTACTTAAGAAGCAGAATTTTATTGCTTAATTTTCCATTAAACATAGACTGCCACCTTTTTTAGATTTTTGCTAGCAGGAATGTTTATCAAAAACAAATAAGTAGTTGTAGCCACATAACCATAGAGTAAATGATGATACAAGAGCATTCAGCCTACTTCCTGAGTGCCCCCTAGAAGGAGACCTCAACCTCTTCTTCCCACCTACATTTTTGTATACCTGTCCCATAATTTCCTATGTTTCCCAATGACCACACTGACTGACAGTCTGGTGGCTTCATGCATCTTGCAGGCCATCAAACTGTACAATGTCCAGTATACCAAGTGCCCCTTGAGGGCAGCAACAGTGAATAAATGTCCCACCTCCAATGTCCTTTTCTGTACCTGGAAGCACAGACATCTCCTCTGTCTTCAGGCTTCTTTCTTCTAAAAGGACAGAGTTAGCTGTCCCTGGCCAATTGTATCCAAGCAAACTTTGTTTGATCAACACCCTGTGTGCTGTCCTTGAAAGAGAGCTGCTAGTTAGATTGCATCAGGAAATGGTTATTGCTAGTCACCTCTCGGACTGACCACTTGTTAAAGTGAAAATTGTGTTCACTGCATGCACATATCATGAACTTCTAAATAAAGTATGGCAGGAGCTAGAACTACAAAGTAGAGGTCTACCAAATCCATCTTGGCTTATTTTAATAGAAGTATTGACAGCAAGGGCTTGTTTAAAAATGAAAAATCAAGAACAAATAATAAACTGGTCAGGACACCAGCAGAACAGTCATTATCTGGGACTAATCCAGGAAAACTGCTATCATCATCCTATCAATGGGGAACTTCATATTGAAAGGACTGGTTATCACCATCTGAGCCTGTGTACCAACATTAGGAACCCAAAAAGTGAGGCAGGCAGCCGTGTCTGTGTGCTACCATATGAAGTACACCATCCCACCTATGAAGTATTGTTGCCAAAAATAAAAAACCTGAGTCTAATCAAACTAACTGAAAGTTCCAGGAAATGTGATGAATGAGCTAAATGACACCACAAGAAGGAAAACAGACAAATCTAGAATCTGGGCATTCCACAGGACAACTAACCTGGTTTCTTCAACAAGCAATTAGACCAAAAAAGAGGATAGGTGTGGCAGGGGGAGCTGCTCTTGAGTAAAAAAGACATAAGAGACATAATAGCCAAATGCAATGTTAGGGCCTTGTTTAGATCCCTATTTGAAAAAACCAGCAATAAATAACCACATTGAGACAATCGAGATATTAGAAGGTACCAAGGAATAATGGTTGTTACCTTCGCTGTGATAACGTTATTATGTTATGAAAGAAAATGTTCAATCTTTAGAAATTCCCACTGAATTTACATAAGGATAAAGTAATGTGCTTTCTGAAATTTGCTGTAAAATACTTCAGCAGAGAAAATTAAAGGTAGATGAAGCCAGTGGAGCACAGTCATGCTAAGTCTAGAATCTGGGTGTTGGATAAATGGAGGCTTGTTATACTATTATTTCCTATTTTATATATATTTTACATTCTATATTTAAATTTTCAATTTAAAATGTTCAACAAGGCAGGGCCAAGAATGGGGCCATGAGGAGAGGGATATGTTTTAAGCCCCTTCCCCCTTTTTAAAAGATTGCATTTATTTATTCATGAGAGACACAGAGAGAGTCAGAGACGTAGGCAGAGGCAGGCTCCCTGCAAGGAGCCTGATGTGGGACTCGATCCCAGAACCCCGGGATCACGACCTGAGCTGAAGGAAGATGCTCAACCACTGACCCCAGGTGCCCCTGTTTTAAGCCCTTGGTCTACTTTTCAATCTGTTAATCCATGCTGCCTGAATGTGGTTAACCAAGAAGGTAGAATTCCACCTAACTGATCAATGTTGCTTCTGTTTTATCACCTATGGAGAGCTGTTGAGACCATGGGTCCTTCATTTTCTTCTTACTACAATTATAGTTAAAATATATGTTTTGCTATACATTTCCACTGAGATTGTTCTGGCTTTAGCTTTTTTGATTATTCAAATTAATTTATATCACCCACCTTGTCCATTATAAAACCTCACCGAGATCATTGGAGATAAACCGATCTCCCTGTATGACTCCACAGCTTCTCTACCTGCCTACCAAACTCTTCTTCACGGATTGGCAGAGTCTAATTGCCTAAGTTTTTTGGAGAAGTCCCTACATCTTCAGTTCTTTCCCTTGTCGTCTCTAGGCCATGAGATCCCATTATGTGTTCTGTGATTTTTTTTTTTTTTTCCAGGTGTGTAAAGATGGTTTCCTGATGGCAAACTACCATAACTGCCATGACCAGCATGGTCACCTCTCTTGGTATTCTGATAATATGACTTGCCTCCTACCAGATCTGTTTCTTTGGAACCCACGATTCTACTTGCCAAGTCCTAATAGCCCACCCCATTGTGGTTACATAGAAAAGACTATAGTTTTCTAGTTATTTCCAAATCTTAAAAGTCTTATCATTTTTCATATTCTGTACATTGGTATCTAATCAGGTGAGGCCAGAAATGTTTCCTAATTATTTGGCTCTTTTTTTTTTTTCTATATCTGGAAGTGCAGACATCTCTGTCTTCAAGGCTTCTTTCTTCTAAAGCACCCAGCAGCCTCCTAGAACATAGTAATACTGCATGAATATTTTTATAGCAAATGAACAAATGAAAATGTCATATATGCCTTTCATTCTGCAACATCCAGGATTAGAAATAGTTGCCATGCATTTCTCCACAGTAAATCTTAATGTATAATTATTAGAATCCAGTTGGCAAATCTCCCTCCAAATAGTCTTCCCAATCTGTTGAAATGTACTTTATCCTTTAGCAGGATCCTTCTCACACCCTACCCCACACCCAGTATGAAAAGCCAAAGTTCTGAAAACAACTACTAGATGTGTGATCTTGGTCAAGTTACTTAACTTCTCTGTGCCTCAGTTGAGGAACTATAAAATAATACCTACCTCAAAGAAAACCGAATGAATCAACATGTATAAAGCATTTAAAACAGTGCCTGACAAAAAAAAAAAAAAAAAAAAAAAAAAAAAAAAAAAACAGTGCCTGACAAACACTAAGTCTTTTCTTCAAAAAAAAAAAAAAAGATTTTATTTATTTATTCATGAGAGACATAGAGAGAGGGGCAGAGACACAGGCAGAGGGAGAAGCAGGCTCCCTCTGAGGAGCCTGATGTGGGACTCAATCCCGGGACTCTGGGATCACACCCTGAGCCAAAGGCAGACGCTCAACCACTGATTCACCACTCAACCACTAATTCACCACCGTATCTCAAAACTAAGTCTTCAATAGATGTTGGCACATATTACAGGCATACCTTGTTTTTTTTAATATATTTTTTAAAGATTTTGTTTATTTATTCATGAGAGACACACAGAGAGAGAGGCAGAGACACAGGCAGAGGGAGAAGCAGGCTCCATGCAGGGAGCCTGACCTGGGACTCGATCGTGGGTCTCCAGGATCAGGCCCTGGGCTGAAGGCGGCGCTAAACCGCTGAGCCACCAGGGCTGCCCGCATACCTTGTTTTTATAGTGCCTCAGATAAAAGTTATTTACAAATCGAAGGTTTGTGACAACCTTGCCTTGAGAAAGTCTACCGATGTCATTTTTCCAACAGCATTTGCTCACTTTGTGTTTCTGTGTCTCGTTTTGGTAATTCTTGCAATATTTCAAACTGGTTCGTGATTATTACATTTGTTATGGTGACCTGTGATCAATGACCTTCAATGTCATTACTTTAATTGTTTCGGCGTGCCATGACCTAAGGCCATCTAAGAGGGCAAACTTATTTGGCAAATGTTGTGTATATGCTGACTGCTCCATCAAAAGCCATCCTCCCATCTTCCTCTCCTGAAGCCTCCTTATCCCCTAAACACAATATTGAAACAAGGCCAATTATTAACCCTACAATGGCCTCTAAGTGTTCAGGTGAAAGGAAGGGTTGATTGATGGGGCAAACTTCAGTACTGTCTTATTTTTAAAAACTGCCAGGGCCACCCCAGCCTTCAGCAACCCTGATCAATAAGCAGATCAGTGTCGAGGCAAGACCCTTCCCCAGCAAAAAGATTGACTCATTGAAAGCTCAGGTGATGGATGGCATTTACCTTAGCAATAAAGTATGTTTTGATTAAGGTATGTATAAGGTTGTTTTTGTTCTTGTTTTTTTTTAAGATTTTATGTATTTAGGGTAGCCCGGGTGGCTCAGCGGTTTAGCGCCGCCTTCAGCTCAGGGCCTGATCCTGGAGACCCGGGATGGAGTTCCACGTCAGGCTCCCTGCATGGAACCTGCTTCTCCCTCTGCCTGTGTCTCTGCCTCTCTTTCTCTCTCTGTGCCTCTCATTAATAAATACATAAAGTCTTAAAAAAAATAAAAAGATTTTATGTATTTATTTGAGAGAGTGAGAGAGAGAACAGGAACAGGGGGGAAGGGTAGAGGGAAAGGGAGAAGCAGATCCCCTCGGAGCAGGGAGCCTAATGTGGGACTCGACCCCAGGACCTAGGATTATGACCTGAGCCGAAGGTAGATGCTTCACTGCCTAAGCTACCCAAGCGCCCTGCATATTGTTTTTTTTTTTTAGGCATAATACTATTGCACACATAAGAGACTACAGCATAGTGTAAACATAACCTTTATATGCACTGGGAAACTAAAAAATTCATTTGACTCCCTTTATTGTGATATTTATGGCAATGCAGTAGTCTGAAATAAAACCTGCAGCATTTCCGATGCATGCCTATATTGTTACTCAGGTCACTAATCTCTTACTGTTTTGACATCTAGTTGTTTTTGTCTTTCACTGACATTGATTCTTTTTTTAATAGCAAAGAGGTGTTGAGGTAATAGGGGACAAAAGACCCAAATCCAGAATATGAATGCAACATTAGTGAATTCCAGGATATGTGCCAACAGACCAGCAGGCAGCACTAGCATTTCATCCCTATTAAAAGACCTGCTAATCTACAAAGTGATTGCTGTGAGCAGTCTCTGGAAGCAGTCATAGGTTGGTCCTCTACATTTAAAGGTTATTTGACTACCAGACACCCTGCCCACTCAGTAGTTGGGAGTCATATAAAGAGAAAATAATTTGGAAGACTAGAAGAAAGCATTTTTTAACTTGTCTAAAGTAAAAAATAAATTAAATTGCCCCTTTTCCTGAATGTTATTTTCCAAGATAAGAAGGCTTGTCTGAAGATGCTGTTATGCCAAAAAACCCAGTGCCAAGAACGAAAAGTTTTGTTACACATGTAAGAAAAATGTGTATAAAGGTTAGCCTTCCAGAAGTGTGGCTGAAAATACTCAAAATCATGGACTAAGACCTGAGACAGACCGTGGAGGTTCTCTCATTCGTTCCCTTCACTGTACAGATGAGGAAACAGTCCCAAAGAGGTCAGCAGTTACCCAGTTTTACCAGATGTACCAGACAGACCCAGGCCATCCCTCTTTCCATGTAGGTCAGCCAGTGATGATACGGTTAGACCAACGCACGTATTCAAGCCACTCAGGCAGCTTCTCAGTAGGAGAGTCAGATACCCTCTTAAACCCTAATGGGCAATACACATCTTTCAGAGCTTTCAGGAATATAATATAAAGATATGAGTCAACTATCAAAACATAATGAAAACATGGAAGTTTCGCCTTGAACATTACCCACTATGAATGCCACGTAACCAAGTAACTCTGAGAATTTTTCATACATATCGCAAATCACATAATTTCCAGTTGGTCCCTATCTTGATTTCTCCAGAATAAACTCAGTGGACTCCAAATTACTGTCATCATTTCCAGGGTTCATTATTGCTTTCAAAATCCTAGACAGAGGTTCTATTCACTGTGGGTGTCCTCTATCGAGTCTGACAGCCAAGAAGGGGCTTGGGAAAAGGGACAAAGTAGATTGAACAGATTTCTTAAAAACATAGTCATTATATATAAGCTGTTTATTCCAAAAGAGACTTAAATTTTTGATGGATGGGTGAGTGGTGTGTAGGTGTGTGTTGGGGGGAGTGTGTGGAGGGCTGGGAGGGTATGGGGGTTGCGGGGTGTGTGTGGGGGGGTGTGTTTAAATTTGCTAAACAGCGCTGTGGTATCCTGCCTAAGAGCTCAGTCTCTGGAGTCAGAGTGTCTGAGTTTAAATCCTGGCCCCACAACCTGCTAGCTGTGTGATCTTCAGCCAGGTACTTAAAGCCTATTATATGCCTCAGTTTCCTCATCTATTTTATAGGCATAATATGAAAACTTAGCTCAAATAGTCTCTGTGAGGATTAAATGAGTTAATGTACATACAGCCTGTAGAACATTCTCTGGCATACAGCAAACATGTAATTAAACATTAACTGTTACTATCCAGAGGTCACTCATCTGGCAACCACAGTTATTTGGAAAAACACCCAAGTAAGCCTTCTACAAAACCTGGGCACTACAGCCTGGCCACTTAAGTCATAGACAAGTCTCTGCTGATTTTACACTAAATCCTAACAAATATATCTTCTTCCTTGTACAGGAAGTCGCAAATCACAGGTACGTGTCTTCCTCTCGATGCCAGCTGCCAGCCCTTGAAGCAGCTCCACAGTCACTGGTGCAAACAATTTTTATGGAGCACCTACTGTCTCCATAGCATAATGGGAAGGCCAGGTAGCTACCCACACCAGGAAGTCATCATATGGTAGGGAAAACGAGCCATACACAAACACTTCAGGGGTAAACACAAGAGTTTGAGAAGTGTGTGCAAGAGAAGCACCAGGCTGGGTGAGATCCAATTTAACCAGCTCCTTCTGGTGTGGAGGAGATCCAGGAGAACACTACAGACAGGAAGGTACAGACGGCTGTTCACATATGGATAGGAGGGACCTTACCCACACCACGATTCATTATCCCTAGGCTGCCAAAAATAAAAACAATGATTTTTAAAGGCAGGCTTAAAAACACAAATCCCCATGTAAAACCCAAATCGTTACATAAACCCACAGACCATAATACCCAGTATCACAGACAAAGCTACATTGATTCACCACTGGGTTCCTTTATGGCTGCTTCTGTGGGCCTCCACGAGCACTGGGATTGCTTCCCACTCTTGGAGCTGCAAGGCCATAGCTCAGTGACTCACCGAGTCACTCTGCCCTGCCCTGCCTCTTCCAGAGCCCGCCAACGCCTGCCGTGAGTGCACATTTGCTAAACTGTCAACTCGTTCCTTTAATAACTCTTAATGTCAATTTATCCAGCACGGTCTGTGCAGCAATTTATGACTGAGTAGGAGGCAGAGCAAAGTTGAGCAAAGCAGGATGAGTCAGCTTTCCCAAGACTCCCTTCTATTAGCTAGGTCTGGATTGGGAGAGGGACTCCAGGAAGGCTTTCAAACTCTCATCAAAAGTGAAGACTTTCACCTAGTTGTCCTCATGTGGTCTAGCCACTTCCTAGTGAGCAGCACATCTCCCCTGGTGTGGTCACTTTCCCCTGGGGTGGTTGGTGAGAGCTATCCAGAGCCAGCCTCTGGGGTGGGGGGGTGCCCTCCGAGGAGTGGCCCTGCCATTCTCACACTCTCACCCATCTTTCTAAGGGGCACTGGGCAACAGTCCCACACTTGCAGACAGAAAGGCCATTTGTTATTAGCCTAGGCCCAGAGGCTAACCTGAAACTGAGCTTTAAAACTGACTATGAGCTGGGATGAGTGTGATGAAAAAGGTCCCGACCCCGTGGCTCTGCTCAGTAAGCATTCATTACTCATGTATGTCCAGGAAAGGCCACAGGACTTCCCACTGTCACCACTAAAGGAGAGACGAGATGTTCCAGTCTCGGGCTGCTTGCAGATACCACTGATGCCTTGAAACTTGGTCTGAAGATCTCTGAAAATATGGCAGGAACAAAGAAAGTCCAGGTGGGGTAGGGCAGGTGCTGTAGAAGAAGTGCTGTCATTTCAAAGGAATTTGGGGTACAACAAGAGGAAGACTTGAATATACCTTCAGAAGAAACTTTGTTCCAGGGGAGCCACTCTAGGGGCCATTTGAGGATGGAAATAGGAAGCTGAGCCCATAATTAGAGAAGAAAGAGGCTTTTGAGGCAGTGCTGTGGGTCTTGGGGCTGAAATACTCTGTGTGATCATGAAAAATATTGTCCATAGGTAAAGTACACTTCTATTCTCTGTATTTAGTTGCCTTTGAAGATATTTTATTTCATTTCACCTTTTAAGAATGGATGGAGGCTTCTTGGTGCAAGAAAACTGCTGTTTATTCTTGGGAGGTGGTGGATGCTTTCATTGGCTTAGGGCTATTGGGGAATTTGGGCACAAGGTGCAGAAGATGGAGGAGAACCTCTCAAGAGAGAGGAAGATGAAAGCCCAGGTACCAACAACGTAGTCCCAGAGACCTAGAAGAGGCTCCGTGCTCAGTATTTCGGGGTGACCATTCCTGTGTCCTGGGCATGGCAGCTCTGAGAGCCTCAGAGATAGCCTCTAGGGGAGGACATGGATATTCTCACTGGGGACATCATCACAATGGCTGGCCGAGAGTCATGGAAGATTCCTGGGCTGTACTCATCAACCAGGGAAGCCAGAGCACTGGGAGACAAGCCCCTAGGCAAAGATGATGGCATTCTCATCAGGAACTCACTGTCCATTTCCAGGGCTGTGGACATTGACCTCAGGGAGCCCAAGAGGGAGAAAAAGAACCCAAGAGATGATTTCTGAGTGAGTTCTGGAATGCCAGCTTGAAGCACTCAGAAATAATTGGCACACTCTTAAAGGGATGTTAAGTTCCTGCTTGGCAAGATCTAGGCCTAAGATTAACATATGTGCTCCCAGGCTGGTGAGACTTACACCAACCCTCTTGTCTGTGATAAGACACAATTTATTTAGCAAATCATTCTATTCCCAGTTCTGCTACTGATACCACATGGCTTTGGTTAAGCGGCCTTTGTTCCTTGAGGCTTATTCTCTTAGTTAACCCCAGATGATGTTTGCCCATTTGCCCTGAAGCCTGAAGGTGACACGAACTGCACTGACTTCCATGAAGGAGGAACTGCAGATGGGCTGCCCCTAGAAACATCTTCCAAATGGAGTGAGAAGTCTAAGTAAGAGATCCATGGGAAAGAAAAATAAAGGTAGAAACGGTAAATGAAGCCACCTTAGCTTGAATTCTCCCAGAAACAGAACCTGCCACAGAACTTGAGTAGAAGTAGTTTATGTAGAAGTCACAAGCAGCAGTCACAGAGAGGTAGGGGAGTGAGACAGAGAAAGCAGCTAATGAAGTGTGCACGTTAAACCACCTCAAACAGTGGGCAGCCAGTCAATCCCGCATGAAAATGCTAAGAAACTATGCAAGATACACATGTCCAAACTGTTCTACCCACCAGATGAGGGAGCTGGAGTATTTGTAGACCAATGTCTGTCTGTCATTGCTGAGGGTAACTCCCCAGGGGGCTCTTAATTCTCCAGGTCTCTTCTGGTTTTCAGGGCAAGCAGGCAGCCTGCATTTGAAAAAGAAAAAAAAAAAAAGGAAGGAAGGAAGGAAGGAGGAAAGAAGAAAGAAAGAAAGAGAGAGAGAGAGAGAAAGAAAGAAAGAAAGAAAGAAAGAAAGAAAGAAAGAAAGAAAGAAAGGAAGGAAGGAAGGAAGGAAGGAAGGAAGGAAGGAAGGAAGGAAGGAAGAAGAAAGAAAGGAAAAGGAAAAGGAAAAGGAAGAAAAAGAAAAAGAAAAAGAAAAAGAAAAAGAAAAAGAAAAAAAGAAAAAGAAATCCCTAGTGCAGAGCAGAGACACTGAGAGCTCAAAGTCACCCAGAACACACTGAAATGATAGGGTCCCGGGTACACACAATCTGCTGTGTCACTTGGCCTTGCACCACTGAGATCCACTTGTACCGTGTTTTAAGTTCACTCTGGTCACCGTTTCTTCGAGGTGGTAACTGGTCACAGCTTCCTAAGGAAACAGCGTACAGTAGGAAGCAATAGCCCCTTCTGCTACAGTTGGTTCCAAGGCTACAACTGATACTTATCATCTCTATGTCTAGAATCCATTCTAGATTCTCCTCACCTTCAGGCAACGCACTGATCTAAGTTGCTTGCCCAGCCAGTGTGCCCAGTCACATTGTTTCCCTAACAAGGTAAAACTCAGACCTTCTTCTCTAGTGTGTCTAAGTCCCTGGCCATCATGCTCTTGTCAGACTATGGGTTTTTCAATTGTCCATTTATAGTTATTTTTTGGTGATGAAAGCGCCAAGGAACATTCCGGTAAATTCCAGACATATCTTTCTTGTCTCTGTTATGGATATGGAGCAGCAACTGTCCTCAAGATAACCCGGGTCAATTCGGTATGGGAATTTCCTTCTTTGCCTACTGGTCTGCTTACATGAGGAACCCAAAGTGAACATGTAGCAGCCATAACCTTAGATTTAGTAGAGCTCTTACTGCATCCCCTGACAAAACGTCCCTCCCCTTGGACCAGGAACTCAAATCCAGCTGAGCCTACAGTTACAGGGGCTAGAAGCACAAATTCCCCCAAGTAGGTTACGAAAAAGATGGTAAAAAGAGCCATTTCTACTACAACCACTTGGTTCCTAGACCCATGTTGTCTACTTCTGAGCAAAATGTCACTGTGTAATAGTCACTGGCTTAATGTTTTTAGTCTACCTTGAAGGACAGTGTATCAACCTCTTCGTGTCATCTCTAAGCTAGCAATTGCCCTACACCTTTTAAGAGACCAACCCAGTGTTCTATTAGGCCAGTCACTCAGTCACTTCTGAATGACGCACAGCACAATAGAACCAGTGGATCTTGAGGTCTTATACCCATTTTCATTTTCCTTCCCTGTAAAGTGGGCCTGTTGGTCCGAAGTGATGTAACAAATATCCCACAACAATAACCAGAGAGTGGTGCTGGCAAAAGCACTAAAGGCAGGAAAGGAAAACACATACCTGGAATAAGTAATAATTCCAGCAGGTATGACTCAGTATTCCTTCCAGGATGTTGGCTGGTTGGTCTCCTTGTAGGTGATTCCATATCAGTCTCGGCTGCTTGACAGTTCTGACATTCAGCAGTGACAGCAGGTGGATCAACCTTGTGATGATGTCCATGCCCTTGGGCCTATGCACAGCCTCAGTCTCCACCTCCATGACTACCTTGTTCATAGCCTCATCATGTGAGAACAAGGGTGACCAAGGAGAGGGGCTGGATCATTTCCACTGCATGAATCACTCTATATACCTGGTTGTTCTGGGCAGCCAGTGTGGAGGATGCCTCTTGAACTGGTCATTGAGGTAAACACAAAGATCCTCATATTCCCCTAGATGTACCCATAATTCTTTTCTAGACCTCATAGTCTCCGAGCTTCCAATCTTTCTCCTCCTAAGCCACTGACCAAATAGCGAAGTCATTCACCACTGCCCATTAATCCAAGTATGTCCTTGCCTCAGACTACTTCACCTCCCTACACAAAGTTGAATGCCAGGTATGCTGTTCTAAGCTCTGCTCATGGGGAAGATGTCCCTCATTCCCCTACGACAGTCTTTCAGAGGCATCTCTGAGTAGAGCTGTAATGCAGCGTCATATCAAATGTATCAACATCTCGAGCTGACCCATTTAGGAACAAAACTTAAGTTTTTTCTCTGTTGATCAGCTGGTCATAGGAAAGCATCAATGAGGCCATAGGGGAGGCACCGGTATAAGAGAGATAAGTGCAGAAGATTTCAGACCATTTATTCTTATAACTTATTTGTGTTTTCCAGGTATACTCATGCCCTAAATGTAATATTCCTGTGGTATGATGGATTGCTGCCGCATCTGCGTGATTTGGCGAGTCTGAAAATACCCAGGACATGATGGAAATCTCCAATCACTTGCTGTCTCACATCAAATGCTCGGTGTCTACCAAGGCTCAGTAGCATATCAAGGGCTGCTTCTCAAATAGTGAATAGCTCTCTGCTGCAGATGGCATGGCCTCACTTTAGAACCTGAGGATTCTGTTCTTCAATTCTCCTATCAGAGCTTGCCAGAAATACTGTAGAACATTCTGGTCTACCATAGCAACACTATAAAGCATCTTCTATATCTCCAGACAACTGGAGTTCACAAGTTTTACCACTGTTCCAGGATCTTGGATTTTTTGAGGTTTATTTCCCATCTTCTGATGCATTTATATCCTAACAGAGCATCTAAAGTATTTGTCATCTGCCTTTCCAGATCTAAATCAACAAAGTATTGACAACATAGTATGGACTGACATGGTGGACAGATCTGATGTTCCAAAGAATGTTTAGGTAATCAAGGCACCTTTGGATTATGTTATAATAAAGAATATAAGAGACAACACAGGTCTGAGGCATGACTGTAAATTCCAGGTAAATGCAAACTGCTTCAGCATCTCCTTTTCTTTTAAATATTTATTTATTTATTTGAGAGAGAGAGAGAGCACATAGATGAGCAAGGAGAGGAGCTAAGGAGAGGGAGAGAGGAAATCTTCATGCAAACTTCCCACTCAGCATGGAGCCCACTGGAGGGCTCCATCCCAGGACCCTGAGATCATGACCCGAGCTGAAATCAAGAGTCGGCCGCTTAACCAGCTGAGCCACCCAGGCACCTCTCTTCTTGAAATGAATTGAAAAACATGCATTTTCCATATCACTAGCCACATACAAAGTGTCAGAGGCTGCACTGGTGTTTTCAAGTAGAGATACAACCTATACACAATAGCTATAATTGGAGTTACCACTTGATTAAATTTACTGCAGTCCTGTGTCAGAGAGAAAGAAATTACATAAAGAAATGGTCTGGACAACCATCCCTGCACATCTCTGAGGATGGCACTAGTTTCTGCCAAGTCACCAGGATGAGATTTTGCTTTTGAGTGATTATCTGGGCTGAAGATGGGGGAATTGGGAAGGAGTGGCAATCTCAGAGGCCTACACTTGGTCTTTCCTATGGGTCAGAGAACTACAGGAAAGGGAATCAATCTGAAGGCTCTGTTTGGTAATATAACTATTTCAGGGGACACAGAGACCAGAGAATGACCACAGTTGGGGCAGTAGTCTCTAGACCAACTGGGACATGGACTTGGACCAGGACTCTACTTATCACCAGATCTCCAAATGCCTCAAATCTACCATCTAATAAAATGACATATTGGATCTCCTGGTGTTGTCAGTCTTATTACCTAGAAAACAGAATCTGAGAAAGATACATATGTATAGGAAGCATATCAGGGACTGACTTTGGGGACAGCACCTGTGAGGGAATGAAGACACAGACTTGGGCAGAGAAAGAAGTTGAATGGCAATGCAGTTGCAAGGGACCCCATCTGATGCTGTGGAGGGCTCTGAAGCTGGGCTAGCCTTTCAGAATGTAACACATTAAGGCCAGTGGCCTAGCCTTTCACCCAGCACTTTGGCTGGTCATTAAATGTGGGCTTCCGCCAAGGAGGGGCTCAGCTATAAGCCATCAGCAGCCAACACACCTAGCAGCTGAGAAGATGATCCTTCTTCAGTCCCAAAGGAGGCTCTGAGACACACACTACAGGATCCACTCTAGTCCAACTCTTGCGCTGCTTGGATCCATTTGATTTGTAGTAAGTTTACCCCTCCAGGAATAGCTCCTTCAGGAGTCTGAATGTAATAGGACAAAGTGTAGCCCCAAGGGCTGCCGCTGATCTCAGGCCTCAACTGATACCCATCATTTCCTTCCTCTACCAACCATACTACATTTCCCTCACTGTAGATTAGCACATCTGCTGTCCTAGTGACTTACTTGATGGAGTGAATCAAAACCTGTCTGAGTCCCTGGTCACCAAGCCTTCTCAGGCAATGGCAATTGCCTTTTTTCATTTTCTATCAAAATTGAGCAAGGTCTGCCAAGTTTATGGCCCAGCTTGGACCTGCTATAGAGCCCTCTCTGTTCTGGACCTCCACTCAAAACTTGTAGCTTTCCTTGTTCTTCAGCAAATGAGCCTGACCATTATGTCCAAACATGGAATATGTTGTCTACATAAACCCAAAAGGCAAAGTCAGCATTGTGGTATGTTCTTACTAGGGGAGGGAATAAGAAGAAATCATTTTTTCTTTATTTTGGAAAGAGATCCCAACTTGCCTCAGATCTCTAAAGCTATATTGAGAAGGTAGTCCTCCAACTAGATTTATCTTTCATCAGCTGGAGTGCAGGTATCTTACCAAGGCCTCCAACATACTTGCCACTTCTTGCTCATCAGTTCAATTAGCATGATGCCATCAGCATAGTAGACCAATATAAAGTTTTACAGATTTTCCAGATGGTTGGGGACCCTTCAGACTTTCATATGACAGAGGGCAATGAGTTAACATAAAAGCTAAAGAAAGATTGTAAATGTATACGGTTGTTTGTCCCACATGAATAAAAACTGCTTCTAGCACTCTTTTCTAATAGGAATAGAAGACCACACACTTGCCAGATGCATGGTCATATACCATGAACCAGAGGTCATATTAATCTACTCTAGTAATGATGTCAGCAGGGCAGCTGCAATTTGACTTCCTCCTTAGCTGAATTGGTAGTAATCCACTCCTAGGATCCATCTGGTTTTATAGGAGGCAAACTAGTGAACTAAATGTAAATGAGGGGGACAACCACCTATGCATCCCCTAAATCTTTAAGAGTGTCACTGATCCCTAGGATACAATATGATTTTTGTTTTACTACCTTGGAGGCAAGGATGCAGATTCAGAGGTTTCCACTGAACCTTCCCACTATATTAGCTCCTACCACGTACTCCTAGGCTCAGATATGGGAATTGTTCCAACTACCAAGTATGTCCAGTTCAAATATGCATTCAAGAATGGGAAAGTGACTACAAGGTAGGTCCCTGGGTCTAGTAGAACCACTGTGAAACAAAGCCTAGCCAGGACTCTATTTATACTACTGGGCTCCTTATGTCCCTTCTCCAACTGGGTGGCATGATACTTCAGTCGCTAGATTACAGGATTACAATTACTGGGATCCTGTGTCCAACAGTCCTTGAAATGCCTGTTATTCCCCCGTCCCCAGGGTACAATTACTGAAGAAAATGGACAGAGGTTCCTTTGGGGAAAGACTGGGAAACTCATTACCACATACATTTGCTGTAGTGTTACAAAATTGTTCCTCCTGAGGATCTTCAGTCAATGGGTTCTGGTCCTGAAAACTGGTTCAGATGAGAAAATGGAACAAGGAATTGACTTTTTATTGAGGCAGGTACCTTCAGTCTCCTGATAATCTATCCTTGATTTCTTCCAGTTGCTTCAACTGAACAATACTCTTGCTGGCAACCCATCTATCTTGCTGCAGGACAACATGTTCCATCATTACTCATTCCTGTGGCTCTCTACACACCATGCCCCAAAGGCAGCTATTCCACTCTATTGCTCATAAAGAACATTGCGCCACCTGGAGTCTATTATTCAGGATTTTATCACCTCCATTGCTATCAAAGATCTGTTTTGTTTTGTTTTGTTTTTAATTTTAACAGACTCACCCATCAGTCTGGCTGGCAGCCCTCACCAGTGTGTTCCTTACCTCTTTGGTAAAGCATAGCCCTTCTGTGGACTACGGTGGGCTAGTGGGCTTTCCACCCTTGCATGGTGTCCCAACTTTATCATGCCTGCTATTCTAAGCCTTTTGGTCTTAGGGAGTAGAAGAAGTTCCCAGTCTGCAGTGGAATTCTGGCATTTCTACTTCACTTTGTGTGAGCCATCACTTTTTTCAAGCTTCTAAGAACAGCATGATAGTATACTAAATCCTGTATAAGTTCTCAGAAAATCAGACTGCTACCAATCAATAAATTTTCCATTTCCAAGTTTTGCTCTGCCACCCTTGATCCATTGCCATCAGGATCTAGTCCCAGATGGACTCCCTTGGCTTCCACCTGTGAACTGATTATTTGGCCCCAGGGGTGAGGGGTGAGGGGTGAGAGTGGGGTAGCAACAGATCCTGCGGGAGGTACATGTTGTATTCTAAGGCAGAGGCCCTTTCATTATCTTTAAGTAAAACTGGGGGTGGGTTGATAGTCCTTAACAGGGAGGAGTGGGCTACTTCTATAGGCCCAGTAGGTTCAGAGATATCTAGGGACCGAAGAACCTCAGATGCATCAACTCAGATGTCCTTATTCCAAATTTGAGGGTCCCAGCAATTCCTGACCTGGACCTTGACCTTGCTGTACCAGAACTGCTAAATTCCAAGTTTAACTTTATATGAGATTCCAAAACCCCTATAATTAATACCTGGGCCTGACCCTCAGCTTTTTCTATCTTCCAGCTACTTATCTTCTTTTTTTTTTTAAGATGCAGCTGGGTCTTCCATGAACGCAGCCGTTACAACACATTTTGTGCAAACTCTATCAAAGGCGACTTTCTCTTAAAAAATCCTTTAAACCTTTCCCTCGAAGTATTGCCTGGATTCCCTGTGACATGTTGGAAAGCAGGTGGTGGCCTCCTCCTCTCCAGGTTTGGAGGGCTTTGAGTTCTCTTGCTTGCTGGTTTTCTAAGACACCCCCCACCCAACTCCTGCCAAGTGTGTCCATAACAACTCGATTCCTTCCAGCTGCTCAGGAGGGATGAGACCCCGCAGGTTCTCACAGTCAATGGAACTAAAATAGATTCCTGCTGATGGAGTGATAAGAGATAAAAAAGAAGCAGATGGGATCCCTGGGTGGCACAGCGGTTTGGCGCCTGCCTTTGGCCCAGGGCGCGATCCTGGAGACCTGGGATCGAATCCCACATCGGGCTCCTAATGCATGGAGCCTGCTTCTCTCTCTGCCTGTGTCTCTGCCCCTCTCTCTCTCTCTGTGTGTGACTATCATAAAATAAGTAAAAATTAAAAAAGAAGCAGATAAGAGAAATTTTACATGTTGTAAGAAAGCCTTCTAGCTTTACCACATCACTTTGAATTAGTGATTAGTTACCACCTAGCCTTTGATTGTCTCTCTTTAATTGATAGCATCCAATAAGTTATCCAATTCCATTGTCCTTAGAGTCACTACTTCCCCAGGACCTCTTGAATGCATGAGATTTTGCTCCTGCCAGTGCATTGCCTTCTATCAGCATACCAGTATCCCATCCTAGTTCACCACAAGTGGAAGTTTCAGAAATTGTCCTGCTATAGCCTTACCAGGAATTCTCCAAACCCTTTATCTGCCAGAGATGGACTCCTCACTGCCACCTATCTGATTTGTAATCCAGTTCTAAAGTCCCACTTCTAATTGTCTTGGGTTGAGTTTTTTGGTAAATAGACTCTGAGATGAAGATTTTTGTGCAGGAAGTTTAGTGGGGAATGTGGTAAGAATAACTGAAAGGGCAAGTTGGATGATAAGGAAAGTTGGGTTAAGCACTAGCTAGAATGAAAGCTTCAGCTCTGGCCCTTCAGAGCTGTCTTTAAATGAGTCACAAAGGCTAGGCCTTTGTACCCCACCTCAACTAGTCAGTGGATGTGGGATGCCCAGAGAGAGGTATAACTTTGGGTGAGATGCTTCCTTTAAACTGAAAGAAAGTCCAGAGAGCCTTCAGCAGCTGACACTCCCAGCAGCTGGTGGAATGGGTGTCTTGACCCTGAAGGGGGCATCCTCTACAGACCAGGATAAGGAATAAGAGTAAGCAAGTGTACAAGCCTAAAAGCCAACTGGATAAAAACTGATGATAAACAGTGTTAATGGAAGAAGTCTTGAAAAGTTTTATTTAACTTGTGTTTTTTTAAGCAGTTCAAATTCAATATGAGGGCCTGTTACTTGTGCCAAATCAGAAAGGTCTGCAATGTTCAAAATTGTCTTCCATGCATCACAAAAAAAAAAGGGGGGGGGGACTATATCTTACAAATATTATTAGAGACCAGGGCTTCAAAATCTCACTCAATAGATTCATGTCTCAATAAATATCATAAACCAATAATTACATAAATTACATAATTTGTTAGAAGAAAAGAAGTCCTATTAAAAAGAAAAAACAAAAAAGAATCATTCAGGAGTTAGAGAAAAAGGAATACAGGGTAGTTTGCAGATTAAATAGGATGGTGATAATAGACCTTATTGTGAAAATGAGTTTGGAAAGAGGACTACGGGTTAAGTCAGAGAGAGAGCAATGATGGTATCTGAGGGAAGAGAATTCCAGGTTGAGAGAGCAGCCATTGCAAAAGCACTGTGGCAGGAAAATGTCTTGGTGATTGAAGAGCAATAAGAATCCCAGTATGGCCAGAGGGGAGAGGTAATTTACAAACAGAGTAGTAGGAGAGAGGCTCAGAGGGGTCATTGGATGGCAGGGGAGGATGGGGGCTGGTAGTCTCTGGCAATAGACCTGAGGCAAGAGACTTGAGTAAGGGCATCCATTGCCATTCAACCAGATTCTATTAATAAATAAATTTTGGGAAGCATTTACCAGTCCACATACACTGATTTTACATGCTCAGTGCTTTGATAGCTTTTTAATATTTTTCCCATTGGATAAACATAATCTCATGCCCTACTTTACTATATTATTTTACAGTCAAAACAAATTGAATATCATGACTGAAAGTAAATCAAAGCAGAGACAAAACACACTTTTGTTTCCAAACTATACAAGCCTCATAGATATTCTGATATGGCTTCTTTCCCACCCCATCCTATAGCTTTCCCCAGAGCAATATTTTTTTCCAATAAGTCCCCTATGGACCATCTGATGAGTCTTAAAGGGATTCAAACATGAAAATCCTATCCTCCATACTTGTAGGCTCACACTGTCACTCAACCACAAATTATGGCTACTCAGTAGTAATCTGCTAAATGAGTTATATATAGAAACCAAAAGACAGAATTAAAAAACAAAATTAACATGTGACAGGAATTTACTGAGGCCACTCATTGGACATTCTCTTAAGAAGTCTGGCAGCCACACAATGTTTGGCAACAAAAGTACATGGGTAAGGATTTGTAATTTCCACAATTTTCTGAAAGAACTTTCTCCCATTGGTCCATGGTAGGTATTGTCTTCAGTTTGTTAGACTTTCCAGTTGCTACTATTCTTGATTTATAACTATAAATTATAGTTAGTCTTCCTTCATCATTATCAGTTTGGCTTGTTGAATTGTTTGGTGTATTTGTGTAAAAAGAAAAGATCTGTAATTTTCCAAAAACTAGATTTGAAAGCATATATACATTGTAATTTGAATTGGGGCCACATCAAACCAAAAAGCTTTTGCACAGCAAGGGAGAAGGTTTTGCAAATTATATATCTGATAAAGGTTAATATCCAAACTATATAAAGAGCTCCTATAACTTAACACCAAAAAGTAAATAGTCCAATTAAAATCTGGGCAGATGGGGATCCCTGGGTGGCTCAGCAGTTTAGCGCCTGCCTTCAGTCGAAGGCATGATCCTGGAGTCCCGGGATCGAGTCCCACATCAGGCTTCTGCATGGAGCCTGCTTCTCCCTCTGCCTGTGTCTCTGCCTCACTCTCTCTCTCTCTGTGTCTCTCATGAATAAATAAATAAAATCTTTAAAAAAAAAAAAAAAAACCTGGGCAGAGGACCTGAACAGATACTTTTCCAAAGAATACTCACAGATGGCCAACAGACACTGAAAAGATGTTCTACATCACTAATCATGAAGAAATTACATATCAAAACCACAATGAGATATCATTTCACTCCTTTTAGAATGGCTACTATCACAAAGACGAGAGTTGACAAGTGTTGAGGAGGATATAGAGAAAAGGGAATCCTTGTGCACTGTAATGGGGTTGTAAACTGGTGCAGCCACTATGGAACACAACATGAAGCTTCCTCAAAAAGTTAAAAATAGAACTACTGTATGGTCCAGCAATCCCACTTTTGGGTATACACCCAAAGGAAATGAACAGAGGATCTCAAAGAAATATCTGCACCTTCATGTTCATTGCAGCATTATTCACAACAGCCAAGGTATGGAAACAACCATTAATCCCCAGTAAATAAGTGGATAAAGAAAATTCTCTCTATATATACAATATATACAATGACCTTTAGTGCATCCAAGCTGTCACAAATGGAAGGGTTGCCTTCATGGCTGACTAATATTTCAAAATGTGTAGAGTAATATTAGCCATGAGAAAGAAGGCAACCTTGCCATTTGTGACAACTTGGATGCACCAGAGGACATTATCCTTAATGAAGCAAGTCAGACAGAGAACGACAAATACTATGTGATATCACCATATATGGAATCTATAAAAGCCAAACCCAGAGAAACAGAGTGGAATGGTGGTCGCCAGGGTTGGAAGGTGGAGGAAATAAGGAGATATTAGTCAAAGGGTATAGACTTTCAGTTACAAAATTAACAAGTTCTGCAGATCTAAAGTACAATATGGGGATTATAGCTAATAATACCATACTATATACTCAAACTTGCTAAGAGTAGATTTTAAATGTTCTCACCAGGGCAGCCCAGGTGGCTCAGCAGTTTAGCACTGCCTTCAGCCCAGGGCGTGCTCCTGGAGACCCATGGGATTGAGTCCCATGTCAGGTTCCCTACTTGGAGCCTGCTTCTCCTTCTGCCTGTGTCTCTGCCCCTCTCTTTCTGTGTTTCTCATGAATAAATAAATAAAATCTTTTAAATAAATAAATAAATAAATAAATAAATAAATAAATAAATAAATAAATATTCTCACCGCAAAAGAGAAATAGTAGTTATGTGAAGTGAGGTGTTAGCTAATGCTAGGGTGGTGATTAATCATTTTGCAGTAATATATGTGTATCAAGTCAACATATTGTGCACCTTAAGCTTACATAATGTTCCATGCCAGTTATAACCTAATAAAGCTGGAAAACAAAACAGAGCAGAAGCAACAAAGGCTTTTCTGCTCCATTCCCTGTGGTGCCAGAGGGACTCTCTGAGAGGCCCTCAGGTTCCAGGGAGAACAGCCTGGCCCATGCCCAAGGGCAGCTGACTCTGCTCCCAAACTGCTCCTGTAAAGAGCCACGGGGCTGGGGAGGATGGCAAACACTCAGATTTCCAGTGTTAGAACCCTGGGTGGGGGCTTCTGGCATGAGTGAGAGGAGAAAGCAGCCTCCCACTTACTCTGCTTCTATGAAAATGGCCTCCTGCCATCAGGGGGGGAAAAAAACAGGAGAAAGGTGAAAGTCACAGGTGTGTGTGTCCTTTCTAACAAAAGAAGCAAAGAAAAAACTCCTGAGCCTAATACCCCTGTGTAAATAATTCCTTACAGAAATTCTAGCCTCCACCCACACCAGCTCCCACAAAGCCTTCTGCCCCACAGGATGTCCAGTGGGCCCCTCTCCCAGGCCCCTCCTGATCTAGGGGTGGGTTTCACTAAAGAAATCAAATGGACCTCAATTTCATCCCTTTCAGGCAAGTCACCTGGATTTTTTTTATTTGAGGCTATTTATAGGTTGATTAATAAATAATAATAATCCCATCATTTTGTAATTCTCAGCCATGGCTTGTGCCCAAATTTCCATCACAAACTGTTTTCCTAGAGCTTTGGACAATGAGCCATGTGAAGAATAGGTTACTTATTTATGTGAGCACTAGAAAGTGTTCCTTACTGCAGCTCCTGAAGGAGTCTTGATTGCTGGCAGAGGAAAAGGTATATTAAAATCACACGGGGTTGGGGGGCTGAGGAGGCACAGTTGACTTTGACCACCCCTAGTGAGCCTGAGCCAGGTGTCTTCACAGACAGGTGCAGGAGAAGAACGATGCCTCCACAGAAGGAGGCAAGGGCAGCAAAATGAAAGAGAATCTCATTTAGAATTTCCAAGGCCACTGACATGAACAAATATCTTTCAGCTGCCTCCCACTCTTTTCAAAAACTAATCTCGTTTTTCTTAAGCTTTGATGAAAAAGTTGTCTTCCTAGCGGCCCTGCATGACTGATGGGCAAGCCTCATCCTTTATACCTGCAGTGGAATAAAACTGGCTCTCCCCAGACTATTGAGGGCCTGGCAGTTTAGACAGGCTGTCTTGCCTGTCTTCCCTTCCACCTGGAGGAGCTGTGGCAGATCCACCCACCTGGGGTTACTCCACAGGCTAGCATGGGGTTTGCATCCAGAAAGTGCTCAGTCATTGCTGAAGTGAACTCTAAGCTTCCCCATCTTCCTCTAAAGTCACCAAAGATCATTCCATTCAAAGGCAAGCCTCAGGACTCCAGGACACTAAGGTGGTCCAAAGCTTTTCTACTTAGAGTGGTCCTTGGACCTGCTGCTTCTCTTGGGAGCTTGTCAGATGTGCAGACTGCCAGGCCCCATCACAGAACCTGAGAGTCAGAATCTGCATTCTAACAAGAGGCCCAGGTGACATGCACATGTTCCAAGTATCAGAGAAGCACCACTTTAGCAAACTTGCTCTCCATCTCTGGTCAATAGCCTTTGCATTCTGTTACCTACCCAGAAGATACTTATGCAGCACTGTATTAGTTTGTCAGAGCTGCCCCAAAACAAAATACCACAGACTAGGTGACTTAAACAACAAAAAGCTATTTCCTCACAGTTCTGGAGGCCAGACATCCAAGATCAAGGTGTCAACAGCTTTGGTTTCTCCTCAACTTCCAGTTGGCCATCTTCTTGCTGTGTGCTCATGTGGTCTTCCTCTCTGCCTGTAGGCCCTGGTGTCTCTCCCTGTGTCCTAATTCTCTCTTCGCATAAGGATATCAGTCATATTGGATTAGGGCCTGCCCTAACAGCCTCATTTTAACCCAATTACCTCTTTAAAGTTCCTATCACCAAATACAGTTGCAATCTGAGGTGCTGGAGATTAAGGGTTCAACATCTCTATTTGGAGGGAAGAGACAGTTCAGCCCATAAGAAACATTACCATGTCCAGACATTGTGCTAAGCCTAGGTTACCACCATGAAGGGGAGAAAGTTGGTTCTCAAGCAGCTTATAACTCCTCACTGGTCACATCTCCCCTTAAGTTTTGCCTACCCAGACCATGCAGTCTGCCCACCATAGCCTCTTATCCACTGTTAGGTCCTGTGGGTCTGGGCTGCCTGCACTGGCCACTTACCCAGCCCACCAGGAGGAGAAGCTAGTTTCCTCACCCTTTGGCTGGGGAGAGTGGGGACACCCCATGTAGATGTCAGGCAAAAGGAAGACCTCCTCCCATAAAAACAAAACTATTTATAGTCACTAAAATTTCTGGCTAAAGTATGATGAGAAACAGTATATATACATAGTCTAAATGTATCTCCCTATTAGATATTTATTAATCACAAGGGGAAAAAAGTAACCTGATAGTGGGGAAACTTGCAGATACCACCTTAAGCCAAGTGACCAAGTTAACATCACCAGTAAAAGGACATGTCAACAACATGAACCTCCTGATATCATGCATTAAGAAGGCCATAATATAATTTCTGTAGTCTTCTCAAAAATTCATAACCACCATCTAATCATGACTAATCATGAGAAAAACATGAAAATTTCAAAATCAAGGATATTCTAAAAAAATAATTGACCAGTACTCTTCAAAAGAGTCAACTTGGGACCCCTGGGTGGCTCAGTGGTTAGGCATCTGTCTTTGGCTCAGGGTGTGATTCTGGGGTTAGGGGATCGAGTCCCACATCAGGCTCCCTGTGAGGAGCCTGCTTCTCCCTCTGCCTGTCTCTCTGCATCTCTCTGTGTCTCTCATGAATAAATAAATAAAATCTTTAAAACAAACAAAAAAACCCAAAAGAGTCAAGTTCATAGAAGACAAAGGAAGGCTGAGAAATTGTCAAAAATAGAAGACAAGAGATTTCTGGGGAAGATGGAAGAGTAGGAGGACCCTAAACTCCACTCATTCCACAAATACAACTAGATAACACTCACATCAGTGTAAATAACCCAGAAATGAGAAGGCCCCATCAAGGAGAGTAAGAGGGGTGGAGTCATGGTTCAGAGCTAATTGGACTCACAGTCCTGCCCATGGGAGGGAAAGACCTCGGCAGGTGTGGAGAGGGGAGGTGAGTCATCACCTTAGGTATGGGGAACCAACACCAGGAAAATGAATCCTCATAACATCTGGTTTTGAAAACCAAATGAGCCTAACCTCATCAGCAGGACTTAACACCTGCAACTTTTAAAAACCAGTTGGCTCATCTCTGGGAGAATTAAAGGGCAAGAGTAAACTGAGTCCCCAGTCTTAAAGAGATAGCACATCAAACAGCCCTAACATGTGTAAGAAGCCCCAAGAGAGGCCAGCATCACTTCAAAGTGACTCCCCAGGGAAAAGGCAAGATAACCACCCAAGCTGTGGGTTAGGTGCAGACATCTAGTCTGACGTAGGCTCTGCCCACCAACAAAAGCTTCTCAGGGGACAATACAGGGAGAGTACCTTGTGGTTTGATGCTACTGCATCTCTGGCAAATATGTGGTCTGACTCAGCTCAAGCCCAAGGTGGTCTCAGACTCGCCCTCTAACAACACAGGGACCAAATCCTACCCCAACAGCAAAGAGACCCATTGTAGATGACTGGACTGAAAGCAAAAGCAGCTCAGCCACTGTAGAAAAGAGCACACAAAACACACATAGGAGACACCCCTGAATCACCAGGTTCTGGTGAACAGGGGATATTGCAGGCCCCTCAGGATCTCTTCTTCATAAGGCCATTACACAGGAGACATAGCTGACTTTGCTAATACATAGAAACAGTCACAGAGTGTTAGACAAAATGAGGAGACAGATGATCATGCCCCCAATGAAAGAACAGGACAAAATCACAGCAGGAGAGCTAAACAAAATGGAGGCAAGAGCTTAAAGTAATGATAGAGAATTTAAAGTAATGGTCATAAAGATATTCACTGGACTTTAGAAAAGAGTGGGGGACCTCAGCAAGACCCTCAACAAAGAGATAAATACATAAAAAAGAACCAATCAGAGATGAAGAATTACACAAGATGGAATAAGTAGTGGACTAGAGGAAGCAAAAGAATGAATCAGTAACCTATAAGACAGAGTAGAGAAAGTAGTCAAGCTGAACAGGAGAGAGAAAAAAAGAGAATAGACTTAGGGAACTCAGTGACACCATCAAGCATAATAACACTCACATTATAGGGATCTCAGAAAGAGAAAGGACAGAAAAGGGGACAGAAAAGGAGAGATAAAGAGTTTCCCAAACAAAAATTAAGGAATTCATGACCACTAAACCAGCCCTTCAAGAAATGTTTAAGGGTACTCTGAGTAGAAAGGACAGACCATAAGTAGGAGTAAGAAAAGTAGGAAGCACAAAAACAGTAAAATTGGGTGCCTGGGTGGCTCAGTCGGTTAAGCATCTACCTTCAGCTCAGGTCATGATCCCAAGGTCCTGGGATGGAGCTCCACATGGGGCTCCCTACTCAGCAGGGGTCTGCTTCTCCTTCTGACCCTCTCCCCTGTTCATGCTCTCTCTCTCTCTCTCACCCTCTCTCTCTCAAATAAATAAATAAAATCTTTTTTAAAAAAGCAGCAAAATCAAAATTCAATGAAGAGATTCACCAAATAAAAGAATGTCAAGTATGACACTAAAACATGAGGGAGAGAGAAGTAAAAGTAAAAAATGGGTTGGGAATGTGGGTGAATGGGATTCACCACCCATTCAGGATGGGTGAAATATGTGAAGGGAATTAAGAATACACTTTTCACAATGAGCGCCCAGTAACATATAGTGTTGAAATACTGTATTTATTGTATCCCTGAAACTAGTACAACACTGGATGCTAACCGTACTGGAATTAAAATGTTTTAAAATAGGAAAACACAGCTAAATGCAATCTGGAATTGACTATAAGGCCAAAAAAAAAAGATATTAATGGGAAAATGGGAGAATTTCTTATAAGGTCCACAGATTAGTTAATAGTATTGTATCAGTGTTAATTTCCTAGTTTCTATCATTGTATTACAGATCTGTAAACTTGATAATATTAGGGGAACCTGAGTGAAGGGCGTGTGAAACTTGGTGCTATTATTTACCTTTCTCTGAAAATCTAAAATCATTTTAAAATTTAAAAAGAACATTTGATAGAACTTTGGTTTATTAGGGTAGAATGCTAAAATGTTGTAGCAGACAGTCCAAAGAATACAGTCACTTAAAGAATAAAGCAGTCTTCTCTCACACGGCAGTCCTGAGGTATGGGGCAGACTGACTGAAGGGCTGTCCTCCACACATTCACCCAGCTCCCTAGATCCCCTCCACTGCACACACCATCATCCACTGAGGCTTTGTTTTCTTCAGGATGGGTGAAGCTGAGTTCTCATAGGCTCTTTAATGCTAGGCACACAGAGTTCTATACATGTATGTTATATCGCTCTTGTTAATTACATTGTTAAAATATTGCATCACCTATTTTTAAGATTTTATTTATTTATTTTAGAGAAAGAGAGCCTGAGCCAGGGGTAGGGGCAAAAGGAGAAGGAAAGGTAAAGAATCTCAAGCAGACTCTGGGCTGAGCACAGAGCCCCATGCAGGGCTCAATCTCACAACCCAAGATCATGACCTAAGCCAAAACCAAAAATCAGACATTCAACTGACTGAGCCACCCAGGTGCCCCGAAATATTGCATCATTTTTAAATCTGGGGTCTATTGGATAAGTTGCCAGGAAAAGTTTATTATGATATATTTCACCATAGTTATGGATATCTCCTTGTAATTCTGTCAATTTTTGCTTTCTATATTTTGAGGCCATGTTATTAAATGCTGGTGTAAATGGTACCTTGTGACACCATCTTTTTGTACCAACTTCAGAATTTTTACATCTTCCCACTGAACTGTTCCTTTAGCATTATATTGTGACACATTTGTTATTAACCATTAGGTTTTTGCCATTAGCTTGGTTTCATCTCTTATATGGCCATATATTGTTTTCTCTTTTTTTTATTTTTTTATTTTTTAAAGATTTATTTATTTATTTATGATAGACATAGAGAGAGAGAGAGAGAGAGGCAGAGACACAGGAGGAGGGAGAAGCAGGCTCCATGCAGGGAGCCCGATGTGGGACTTGATCCCAGGTCTCCAGGATCACACTCCAGGTTGCAGGCAGCGCTAAACCACTGCACTACTGGGGCTGCCCAATTAATACTTATTTAAACTTACCTACATGTTACCAGGTTCTGTGCTTACTATTACTTCATGATTTCACTGCTTTCTTCCTGGTTGCATTGCCTTCTTCTTGAAGTACATCCTTTTGCATTTCATTCTCTAAAAGTAGTAAATCCTCCAACTTTTTTTTTTTTTAGATTTTATTTATTTATTCATGAGAGACACAGAGAGAAAGGCAGAGACATAGGCAGAGGGAGAAACAGGCTCCCTGCAAGGAGCCTAATGTGGAACTCGATTCCGGGACTCCAGGATCACACCCTGAGCCGAAGGCAGACGCTCAACCACTGAGTCATCCAGGCGCCCTAATCCTCAAACTTTTGAACTTAAGAGTGTCCCTATTTCACCTTCATGCTTAGATGAGAATTTAATTGGAAATAGAATTCTAGGTTGATACTCTCAGTATTTGAAGATATAATTCCATTATCTTCTGATGTGTATTGTGAAGTCTATGAGAATTCTAATTTTTATTTCTTTTTAGGTATTATATCTTTTTTCCTCTGGCTTCTTTGAACATCTTTTCTTGTCTTTAAAATCCTGAATCTTCAAAAAGATCTGTCCCAAAGTGGCATTATTTGTATTTTCCCTTAGGAGTGATTGTGCTTCTTAAAACTGAGGATTCATAACTTTTGTCATTTCAAGGAACTTCACAGTCATCAGCTCTTCTAATATTGCTTATCCTTTACTCTATTTCTACTGTGACAGGAGTAGGGGCAGAGGGAGAAGCAGACTCCTCACTGAGCGGGGAGCCTGGCCTGGGGCTCAATCCCAGGACCTTAGGATCATGACATGAGCTGAAGGCAGATGCTTAACCAATTGAGCCACCCAGGTGCCCCTCCTGTGACAACTCTTGATAGATATAGTTTGTATGTTCTCATTCTATCTACCAAGTTTCTTAACATCACTTACATATCTTTCTCATCTCTCACTGTGCTGTATTCTTGGAAAGCTCTTCAGGTATATTTTCCACTTGACTGTTCCTCTATACAGTGGTGTCTACTCTATTGTTTAAAACACTCACTAAATTTTTCCAGTGATATTTTTTCTAAAAGTTCTATGTGAGTCTTTCAAATCTGTCAATTATGTTCTCCTATGGTCTTGTCTTTATGACTTTAAATCCTTCCTTTTGCATTTAATCACTTAAATGTATTCATTCTATATTATCCTTAAGATATTGTCATTCAATTATCTAAGGTTTTTAAGGGTCCAACCTGATTTTTGTTGTCTCTGCTGTACAAACTTTTACATCTGTGTGGGAGTACATCTCCCCTTCAGAACACTTTTACATTCATTCCTCCAAAGAGACCTAGCTGTATTCCCTAATCTGGGAACAATTTTTATGAAAAATGTTTGGTTTGGCTGCTGCTGGACCATATGGGTAGTATAAATTTACTGCCCAAAACTCAGATAAAGCACAGCCCTGCAATTATGAATTTGGAGAAAGGGGGGGGGGTGTCTCTTTTTTTCAACCAAAGACGAGCTTTCTGCTATCTTTCTATGCCAGTGCATAAGTTTTCCCAGTCCCCTTTCACTGGAGGTAGAGCCACTTGAGCATGTGGATGGAGGAGGGGATTTGGTTCGGTTCCAATTCTGTCCTTTTCATCAGCTTATGGTAGCATGTCTTGTTGCCATGTGGGCATTAAAATCCAAGTTCTGGGGTGACAGGGGCTGACTACCTGTTCTGTGCTCTCCCCTAACCCAAGGACTACACAGGAGCTTATCGTTCTTGTTTTCAGTTCCTTCTATTCCTAGAACGAGAGGATGTCCTTTCTTTTTCTCACAGCTACTCAGTCACTGAGAAGAATCTTTGCCACAATTTGTCCAGAATTTCTGGGTACTTGCCGAAGGATTGGAGATTAGCCTGTTTTATATATTTCTAGAAACCAGTGTGGTTATTAAATCAAGCTTGTTCCTTCCCCGCTTCCACTTCATCTGGTTCCTTAGTTCCCAGGTTTAACAGTTTGGCTTTTGCTCCCATCTCTCTGGAGCATTCTGTTCTAATAACACCAAACTGTACACGGCAAGCTGATCCCTCTACCTGAAATGCCCCCGTACCCCGCCCTAATCTGTTTACTTAACTCTTAAGCTATCCATTAACCTGCAGGGCCTGTTTCATCTTCTCTGAGAAGACTTTCCTTTGAACCTCTATAGTCCCACAGATCTGGGTGCTTATTTCTGTCTCACTATATTATAATAAACATACATGTTAGCATCTCCCTCACCAGTTAAGATCCTTGAGGTCTGGGATTGTGATTCACTCATTGTGTCCCCAGCCCCTAGCATAGCATCTGACACATAGCAGGGATTAATATATTAGTTAACTGAATACATGAACACAGACAAGTTCCATAATTATTGCCTTTAAAAGGTTTAACAATTCCCCCTCCCAAAACCCAGAAAGTTCCAGTTTCCTGGAAAACATTTTTGCAAGACTATCATTTGAGGAAGAAAAGAAAAGTAGGCAGAGCTCAGAACAATGTACACCAGGGCTAAATGGTACACTGTGGTCCCTCTCTTCAGAGGGGTCAGCCTGAGATAAGAAAGATGTGAAATTCAATTATACCGAATGTTCAGATCCTTCCAATGACTTGCCATAAAATGTAGTACAAAGGCTCAACCTGTCATTCAAGGTCATTGAAGATCTGACACCCAGTCTGCCTTTCCTGTGTTATTTTCTGCCCTACAAAACTTCACTCATTTCCCTAAATGATTATGAATTTCTTATTATCATATTATCACCCCTTGATCCAAGCCCCCTAGTCATGCTATGTCTGAGGGCTCAAAAAGAGATGAGTTTGTTTCAGGTACTCTCATTTTTTTTTTTTTAACTACTGGCTTCATTTATGCCTTTTAGGTAGATACCAAAGGAAATAGAATGGATGTAATTGTGTTACTCTTGGCTGTAATAAAGTCCTCTGCTCCTTTGCCTGCATTACCATGAACTTTATATAAGAGTTGGCTCACAGTCTGTGAGCAGCCCTCCCACAGTTCAGCTCCAAGGGAGGGGAAAGAGGCTGATATTTTAGGTCTAACACGACTCCGAAATGGCAGTCATCTCTGCCTCTCCCCGCCACCCCTGAAGACAAGGGCACTGGTCTGTTCTGCAATCCGTGGTCCCTTAGAGGAACTCTGTTCCTGAGATGTCACTTTTCCCAGTGAAATCTGCTATCTTGTTGAAAAGGATTTCAACGAACTGATTACTTCAGAATAAGTATGTAATTATTTTTGTGGTCAACTGAGACAACATCACATGGGAAATAAGAACAGATGTTGCCCAAAAAAGAATTCAGCTTGGCAGATGCAGAAACATGGTGGGGAGAGAACATCCTCTGACTGCCTGGCTGAGTAATTGCAAACAGCTGCTGGTCTGCATAAGGCTCCGACTAAGAAAATGTTTCAGCAGGAAGGAACACTGTGCTCCACTGGCCCCACCTCCCCCTCGCGTGGATCAAGAAACTGAGGCCATAGAAAAAGTACAGTCAGAAACCTCACCTGCTTCTTTCACCCAAAGATTTCTTTTTCTGGAAAATGTAGAAAACCCTCAAAATTGTTTTCTTTGGATTTTCTTATACAAAGAGTAGAAGTCCTAATGAAGCGTTGTCAAATATTTGTAGGCTGTTGAGAAGCCAGTGAACTCCACGGAGTGACTGACATTCCAGAGCAGCTTCTGTCCTCAGTGTAGTCCCTGTTCACATGCGGCCGTGTGACTGCAGAGCACTAAGCTCTGAGCAAGCCCGCCTGGGCTCTCTTATTAGCCTCCCTGTGAAAGGAAAGCCATCATTTGATGGATCCTACCCTGCCCCAGCTCTAATGGAACATGTCTCCATGCTGGGAACATTTATGAATTTCATCCTCATTCAGAAAATATTCTGAATATCTTTTCTACTCTCTATTTATAGTTCATGGCAATCTCCAAATACCAATAGTATCCTGAGTTTATTTCGGGCCCCTGGTGCATTCCAAAAGAGTTCTGCTGCTCTTGGCCTCCCCTGACTTCACGCTCAGAGGAGGGAGCAGGCTTGGGTGACCATCTTCTGCAAGAACTTGCCTCCCCGCCTCCTGTGCCTCTTGCTTTTGCTGCTGTTTCTCTTCCTCCACAAAACCTTCCTCCTGGTTCCAGATACTGTTACTTTACCCTTCCTCTGGTCTCCTGGAGCACTTTAGGAAACTTCCATCACAGCACAGCATTCCGTGTGTTCCAAGAGTTGGTGTCCTCACTCCGCTCCCCAGCCAGACTCTGAAATCCAGGTGGGAAGGACTGAGTCAGTGGCACCTTTAAACCTCACGGAGGCTAGCACATCACCCGCGCATTCAACCTGTTCAATCATGAGGTCTGACCATGAAGCTATCGATGAACCCATGAGTCACTGTCTCTCCCTCTCTGTTTCTCCTGAGTCCCAGGCTGCCTCCCTATCCCCACACCTTCCCCCCTTAAACTCTGAAAACAGGAGCTTAATGAGTGCCGTGCTCCTATGAGGTAATCCAAGCCCTCATTCCTACTCATTCCTGTCCAACCTTGGCCGTGACCCTGACCCACAGGAGATTTTAGAAATTATATGCACAGACAATTAACAATACTCTATTATGTGTTGATATTTACTAAGCGAGTAGATCTTAATTGCTCTCACCAAAAAAAGAAAAAAAAAGGTAACTTTGTGAGGTGATGGATGTGTCTGTTTGATTGCGGTACACATGTCACAAGTATGTGAATACCAAAACATCACATGGCACACTTAAAGATATACGATGTTTATTTGTCAATTATGTCTCAATAAAACTCGAAAAAGGAATTATTTGTTCAGGTGATGAGAAAAACTATTCTCCTCAGGCCCTATTCTGTTCTGAGTTTCTACACTTAAAGATATGACTCTGGACTCTTCAGAAAGCTCTTTGAAATTCAAATCCAGGGTCTCTGGAAGGTTCATTAGAAAGCGAACTCTGTGGTGAGTGGGCTCTCACTGCAGAGGACAGCAACTGCTTTGCATAAGGGTTAACTCAAGGAAAACTAAAATACTTAAGGGCTGTATTTTTCTCTCCCTTGGTGCAAAGTGCATATTTCCAGGACTTAGATTTATCGGTTTTATTGATCAGAAGAGTGTCCAGGGAGGAATCGCTACTGTTTTTCTGCTCCACCTACCTACAAATGTTACTATCTGGACTGATTTGAAGAATAACACTATAGACGTAGCTTTTCCACTTTCCTGTCAGTTCCTCCTGAACCCCGAGAGCAGGCAGCTCAGGCCAGGCGTGGGGTACTCAGCCCCGCACAGATGCTGTCCCAGCCCAGCCAACCTCCAGGGGCATCTGAAAACCCACCTCCCTGCGCCCCTCGTTCCACCACTAACTTACTCTTTAGATCCTCGTGGTTAGAGGCTCCAGGATTCTGCTCACAGCAAAATCCTGAAGTCATGTGGCAGTTTTTAAAGATCACAGTGAATTAGGAACTCGTTGTTGAAGAGATGCTCACAGATGGGAAGAGAAGCTGGTACAGCCATTTCGGTTGTGTTCTAAGCTTGCCAGGGTGTGTGTCTCCTTCGTCAGCATCCTCTCATCCTCTGTTGCTGTTGGGCACCGCTAAGAGACAGACAGACAGACAGACAGACAGAGATGGTGGGGCAGCAGGTGGGATGGAGAGGGGGAGGAAACATGATAGATCTTTGCTCTACTTTTGGTTTGCAAAGAAAGAGGCCACTTTTGTGGTGCTTAACCTGACCATTAGTATTAGTGATAATAAAGTTGTAAACATCCCAAAGGACCAACTCAGTGTTCATTTCCCCCTCATGTGTCCTCTCCCTTTCTCTCTCTCTCTCTCTCTCTCTCTCTCTCTCTCTCACACACACACACACACACACACACACACACAGGGACTAGTCTCTTAACTGGAAGAGAGTTATGACAAGGGATCTTCCCAAGGTCTCTGCTCTTATTTATGTTTCCAGAAACTTTTTTTAAAGGAGGTAGAAGAGGCACTGTTGAGAAGCAAATCATTTGTCAAGGGAGCCCTCTAAGTTAGGCAATGATTACACCGTGCACACATTGCCTAAGGACACATCCCGTGCTGCTGCCCCGGGGCGGAGAGCTCCGGAATTGAGAAAGGCTTGGTGGGGAAGACAAGAGGGAGAGGGGAAAGAAGGAAGGAGGTTGTTCCCTTACTAGAAGGAACAGTCTTTAGTTAAAGCTTCATCTGGCTACTGAGTTGGGATTGTGGGTTCCTGAGTGCTTTTTGCTTAGTGCCTGCTATTCCTCTCTGAGTACTACTTGGCAGTGCTAAGTACCACGCTGATCCTTGACCACTGCCCTCACCTAATAGTCACACTCTTATTTGTGTGATAAAATGTGCAGGAAATGCAACCATTAAAAATGATCAAAATTTTAAGAAAAATAATCTGACATTTTTCTGTTTCCCTGCCTGTTCCATTATTTAGGATTATTTAGAGGGCTTTGATTTTTTTTCTTTTTTAAGAAAAATTTAAATTTTAAATTTTAAAATTTAAAATTTAAGAAAAATTTTATTTTTATTTATTTGAGAGAGCACAAGTAAGGGGAGGTAAAAGCAGACTCCCGTTGAGCAGGGAGCCCAATGCAGGGCTCGATCTCAGCATCCTGGGACCATGACCTGAGCCAAAGGCAGGTGCTTGAACGACTGAACCACCCAGGTGCCCCTAGAAGGCTTTGACTTCTGCTCCTGCCTCCGGCCCTGCTCCCAGAGACCTCGTTGAGCTCTAGTTTGCCCATAAACAGCCAGAAGCACAGAAGACAGCAGGGCTGACCTCGCCCCATCCTGGGGTCAGAAGTTAACAGGTATCTCCTGCTCCCCAGGGACTGCCTGTGAGGCCAGGGAAGTAAGCTGAAAGCCCCTGCCCCTCTTCCCTTCCTTGCAGTTTTTAGCCCTCAGAGCCCCTGTCTGTGGTAAGTGCTCAATAATTATTTCCACCAAGCTGCTGGTAGAGGAGCAGACCTCTTGCTCCATACACGGTCGGGTCCAAAAGATTCTTGAGAGAGAAGATGAATCAAGTTGTTTCCATAGCCTTTCATTAGCCACAAATATGACTAATTAGTTCATGAGTCAGACCCAGGCAAAGGTGACAGCACTTGCATTTGGATCTGAAATGTTCTCACAAATGAGGGGACAAGGATGTGGTCTGCCCACTCTGATGCCATGGCACATAAACCCCCGAGCTGCGAGCTTCCTGTCACTGGGTCAAAGTCACGGACGATCTGAGTTCTATCCAGCAAAAGGCTGCAAGGATACTATGAATCAACAGTTCAACAAAGGAATTACAAAAAGAGTCCGGTTGCCAATAAAATCGCATCCTAAACTCAAAATGACAAAGGAGAATGGGAGGAATCAGCAGGTGTTGGTCAACAAGCAGTTATGTGAACGGGAATAACCCTGCTACACCAGGTCTGATGGGAGCTTGGGAGGAGGGGAGGCATCATCTAAATGTAGATGAGGGTGAAGTGATCAGAAAAAAAGAATATAGCTGTAGATAGATATTGCATAGAGAGTACAGCTATAGCTAGATATAGTGTAGATATAGGTAGATACAGTGTCGATACAGGTATCTATACTGATACATAAGACACGCAAGGCAGGGCCTGGAGATTAGTCACACTGAAAATAAAAACCAGATAAAATAAATAAGTAAAATAAAATAAGAACAGGAATATAAGCAACCTACAAAACAGAGGAAAGGAAAATCAAGGGGATAATTTCACCAAAGCCAAAATCGTCACTTTCTTCAGAAGCTAAGAGAAATGTCATCTCCTCCAGGAAGCCCTCATCCCTTGACTGGTCACTACTTGATCCTCCACTGGCTATTCGCTCAGAAGAGACTGTGAGTCTATCGTGCACAAAGGCTACCAGGTCAAGCAGATCTAACATTCTCCAAGAAGCTTCCAGGTTGGGGAGTTAAGGCAAATGCACAAATAACTTTTTTGTAAGATCCTAAGCAACAGAGGCATTAGAGTGGTCCATAGGAGAGGCAAGAACCCTAGAACCTCAAGGTGGGAGAGGCTGCTCCCCCTGGGAAACTGGACTCCGGTAGGTATCAGGCTAGTCTGTGTCTGCTGGGTCTTGTAAGGCACTTCTTCAGGTTTGGGGCCCAAAACATTTGGTGCACCTCTAGTTTGTCTCCCATGCTGAGTCCTGTTGCTGAGTGAAAGCAGGTGTCCCGTTTGCATGGGGACCCAAATGGTGTCCTGCACTGGCCGGTTCTCTGGAACTGTCTACTAAAAACCAAATTTTCCCCCATATCATCGAACTAGCAGAAACACGAGGCACAGCAGGTTGCCTGAGAATAACGGCGATATTTGCAATATGTTTTCACGATTTTCCCATCGATTAGTTCTCAGCAGACAAAGGCCTTTATGGAAGCAATGATTTCTTTCCCTTAGCAGGCCAAATGATGCTTTTGGTGAATCATTTCTTTATTTCGGTTTCAGATTGCGTCTCACAGAATCACCTGAGGGGCAAATCTCTCCAAATGAAACCATTAATAAGAACTGATAAAACCGTGGCAGCTTTGCACAACTACCCCTGGAGGTCAGCCACATCACAAGCAGGGGCTCTAAGTCCATTTGTAAATCTGCCACGGAAATTCTGGCCGCCCCCCCCCCCCCCGCACTTCCCATCTGTCTCTGGCTGGCCCCCCGAGTGCCACTAGGGCCTCAAGTCTCGGAGTGTGGCCCCTGGACCAGCGGATCAGCACCACCTGAGGCTTACTAAATATGCAGACCGTCAGGTCCCACCCCAGACATGGAGCATCAGAATCTGCATTTTAAGGAGCACGGGGGGGGGGGGGGGGGGGAGGGGTGCCGCCGCCCGCTCCAGATGATTTGATTGCACCTTGAGAAGCACTCCTCTAAGCTAAGACTTTGTCCTGAGGACACGACGAGAGGCCAGAGCTGGCAGGCCCCGTGTTCACTGCCGCAGCGCTTACGGACACTGACACTGGGAGCAAACCGAGCTTGCACGGCGGCCCTTCCCCGGCGCCTGCTGTGCGACACCGAGGAAAGAGGAGTGACAACACAGGGAAGCCCGAGGGGTGCTCGTGTCATGGGGCGGAGCATCACGCGGCCGCCGAGACGTGCCCTCTGCGAACCAAGGCCTGCTCTCAGAGCCCGCCCGGCCTTCGGGGTTGGCTCGCCCGCTGGGAGTCCCTCCGGCCAGAGTTGGAGAAGCCCGCTAAACTGGGGACGCGTCCCTTTGCTAAACGAATATGCAAACACGGAAGCGTGTGGGCCGCCGGGGCCCTCCCAACTGCGGGCGAAAGGGGTCGAGATCCCCGCGCAGGACTTGGCCGCAGCCCCGCCGTCTGGGTCGCCTCCGCCCCCGCGCGCGGCCCGGGTCCTGCGCCCCCTCCAGCGCCGCGGCCGCCTCCTCCACGCCGCGCTCAGCTCAGCGGACTTACGTGTCCGCAGCCGGGTTGGTTCTTTTTTTTTTTTTTTTTTCTTAAAAGGAAGACAGCTCACTTAAGCAAACATAACTTTATTCGGCTACAGCCGTGAGAAGGCAATAAACTCTGCAGAGGGGGCCCTTCCCCAGAACACGGCAGGGTCGCCCGCCGCTCCAGGGCCGGGCTCCGCGGGTCCTCCCGACCGCTGCCCGTCAATCACGGCTTTACCTGCTACTATGCAAGCACAGCACAGTCAGGCAAGCAACACTTCCTGTGAACTGTCAGCGACCGCCTTTACAAAAGCCCCTGACGGTACAGGCCCCAGCCCCTTGTCTGCATCACAGCCCCCCAGCCCCGCTGGCTGGCTCTGCAGCGCTCGCACCGCTTCTCCTCTCAGGGAAGATCGCTGCTGCAAATCCAAGTCCAGCTGAATTTCTTTTTGTTGGCTCTTAATCTAATCCTCTCTCTGGATCACTCAACTCGTCTGGCCTGCGGCAGCACTCCCGGCCCCTTGATTCTCTCCACAGTCTCTTCCATCCTTATTCGCATCCCGCTCATTGATTAAATCAACACCCAAGCCCCATATTGTGTTGGATGTGATGTCCTCAGGTGAGCCAAGGGATTCACTTCTTATCTGGGAAGAAAGAGACGTGGACAAAGCCAAACTGCCTAAGTGCCCATGATGTCCCCAGTGTTGCTAAGTCACATTTTTTTTTAATATTTAAATAAAAATCACCTTGGTCCCCTCCCTTCTCCAAACTTCTGTTTTGATGAGTACTCTTCTTTGGCTCTGGATTTCAGCACCTGCTGAATTCTTTCCCACTGCTCCGCCTGGTCCTGTCACCTCTATGAGCTGGCCTTTGTCTGCATCCTGTGCCTCACTCTGGGCACGACCTTGCCTCTGTCAGTCCCCAGAGTCCCTCTACCTGGTTTCCCATCTGTGTCTGGCAGAAAAAGTTGATTCTCCCACTTTATCACCAGGAGTCCTTTCCCTGCCTTTATCTCTCTACAGATCTTTCCTTATAAATCTGAAAGCTCATTCAGCTGACTGCTAACCAAGAGCCATCTAGGAGAAGACTCCAGGTTTTGGCGGCACAATTTACAGTCTTTTAATAGGATCAGATTCTCAGGCAGCTCCCTTCCCTATTAGCTTCTCTAAGGTATTACAGTTATATTTCATACTGTATATGTACAACTATATTAAGCAAGAAGAAAAATCTCAAATCAATAACCTGAGCTTCCACCTTAAAAACTGGAAAAAAAGACCACACAAAACCAAAAGCAAGCAAAAGGAAAGAAATAATAAAAATCAGAGCAGAAATCAGTGAACTAGAGAATAGAAAAATAATAAACAAAATCAATGGAACCAAAACTGGTTGTTTGGAAATATCAACAAATCTTTAAACAAGATTTCTGACCAAGAAAATATTGTGAGTCTAAAGTATAAAAAGGGGTATTACTGCTGACCTTATAGAAATAAAGAAAGAATATAAAAGAATACTATGAACAGTTGTGTGCCAGTAAGTTAGATAACTTAGATGGAATGAACAAATTCCTAGAAAGACACAAGCTACTGAAATTGATAAAAAACAATAGAGGGATGCCTGAATGGCTCAGTGGTTGAGCGTCTGCCTTTGGCTCAGGTCGTGATCCCAGGGCCCTGCAGGGAGCTTGCTTCTCCCTTTGCCTGTGTCTCTGCCTCTGGAGATGGAGAAGCAGGCTCCATGCAGGGAGCCCGACGTGGGACTTGATCCTGGGACTCCAGGATCAGGCCCTGGGCTGAAGGCAGCACTAAACCACTGAGCCATCTGGGCTGCCCCTTATTTATTTAAAAAATAAATTAAGATAATAGACCATATTAATAGAGTAAAAAACAAATGCTATATGATCACCTCAATAAATGCTTTTGACAAAATCTAACATACTTTCATGATAAAAATAGGCAACACAATAGGAATAGGAAGAATTAAGAACTTCCTCAACCCAATTAAAAAGCATCTACAAAAACCTTACAGCTAGCATTGTGTTTAATGGTGAAAGACTGGGTAATTTCCACCCAAGATCAAGAATAAGACATAGACATTAATTTTTGTCTTTCATCACTTCTATTCAACATTATATGGGTGATTCTGGCCAGGGAAATTAGGCAAGAAAGAAAAAAAAGAAGGTCCAGATTGGAAAGGAAAAATAAAAGCACTTACTGAGTAGTTACTTAGGGCTCCAAGAAGGAGTAAAAAGGTGATAGCTAAGAGGTACAGGTTTCTTTCTAAAGTTTGCACGTATCTGTGAATAGGCTAAACATGATGGTATTGTGCACATCAAATGGGTAGATTGTATGGTATGTGAATTATATCTCAATAAAGCTATTCCAAAAAGATAATGACCAGAGAAATAAGAACCAGAAGAGAGGATAAAAGCGGAAAATTCAGAGAAGGTAATCAACATTACTTGCCAGAGTCAAAGTCAAGAACAAAGGAGGCAGAGGAGTAAGGTCCCCAAGTCATCTGTCCCCAACTTACCTAGATAACTTTCAAATCATCCTGAAAACCTATGAATTCGACCTGAGATTTAAAGAGAGAACAGCTGGAACGCTACAGAGAGAAGAGTTTGCCCTCTAACAAGGTAGGAAGACGGAAAAAAATAAAAAAGAATCCAGTGGGGGAGGGACCCCTGCGAGGAGCCGAGCTAAGACCCGGCGGGCGGCAAGAGCTTCCAGGACAGGAGAGCCCAGTCCCGGAGCAGCAGAGGCTTTAAAAGTCTTCCCAGATGGAAAGGCGCTCGCAGGGAACTCGGGCAGGATCCCAGGAGGGGGGCAGTGGATCCTCCAATCTCCCAGGGTCACAAACAGAGGGTCACCACACCCCACTGGCCGAGCACGGTAAAGGGCTGGACGCGGCACGTGGGGGCCTCTGGAGCAGCTCGGGCGGCGGCTCCCGCGGAGGGGGCTGCGCGGCCCGGGAGGGCGATTCCAGCAGCAGGCCCCGGAGCCCAGGGCGCCGGGGGACACAGCCCAGGATCCTGCGCTCCCTCGGGACAGGCGGAGGCGGGGAGGATACAGGACAGCGAGGACGCTCCTGCCACCGGGCGCCCCGAGCTGTGCAGGTCAGCCAGGTCAGCGTCCCCCCCCCCCCACCCCCCGCCCCCAGGAGTATCCAGGCCAGTGCGGACTGGGAGCTGCAGTAGTTACTGCGGGAGCTGACTCCAGGGCTGGAGAGCTGGCTGCCGCCAGTGATGTTGTTCCTCCTGGTGTCACCCTGTGCCTGGGAGGGTCGGGGCTGCCAGGGGACAGGGACCGCACAGAGTAAACAGCTCCTGCTAAGCCGTGCACCTGGCAGGGGACAGGGCAGCTCCCCCAGGTACACACACCTGAGACTCAGCACAGCAGGTCCCTCCCCCAGAAGACCAGCTGGAGGGCAGCCTGGGTGGCTCAACGGTTTAAACACCGGCCTTCGGCCCAGGGCATGATCCTGGAGTCTCTGGACCGAGTCCCAGGTCACGCTCCCTGCATGGAGCCTGCTTCTCCCTCTGCTTGTGTCTCTGCCTCCCTCTCTCTGTGTCTATCATGAATAAATACATAAAATCTTTAAAAGAAGAAGAAGACCAGCTGGAAGGACAGGGGAAGAGCAATTCTGGACCGAGTAGTGCTGGAAAGCTCCACAGAAGTCAAGGAATTTACAGTGTATAGAACCAAAGAGTACCCTCCTTTTTTTTTTTTCTTCCTTTTTCCAGTACAACTCGGTTGTAGCCACTATGCACTGAGCAAAATGACTAGAAAGAAGAACTCACCACAAAAGAAAAAAATCAGAAACAGTACTCTCTGACACAGAGTTACAGAATTTGGGTTACAATTCGATGTCAGAAAGCCAATTCAGAAGCACAATTATAAAGCTACTGGTGGCTCTGGAAAAAAAGCATAAAGGATTCAAGAGACTTCATGACTGCAGAATTTAGATCTAATCAGGCCGAAATTAAAAATCAATTAAATGAGATGCAGTCCAAACTGGAGGTCCTAACAACTAGGGTTTATGAGGTAGAAGAAAGAGTGAGTGACATAGAAGACAAGTTGATGGCAAGGAAGGAAGCTGAGGAGAAAATAAAAACAATTAAAAGACCATGAGGAAAGTTCAAAGGAAATAAATGACAGCCTCATAAGGAAAAATTTGCATTTAATTGGGGTTCCAGAGGGTGCTGAGAGGGACAGAGGACCAGAAAGCATTTTTGAACAAATCATAGCTGAGAACTTCCCTAATTTGGGGAGGGGGACAGGCATTCAGATCCAGGAGATAGAGAGGTCCCCCCCCTGAAATCAATAAAAACCGTTCAACACCTTGACATTTAATAGTGAAACTCGCAAATTCCAAAGATAAAGAGAAATCTATGGTCAACTAATATTCGACAAAGCAGGAAAGACTATCCACTGGAAAAAAGTCTCTTCAATAAATGGTACTGGGAAGACTGGACAGCCGCGTGCAGAAGAATGAAACTAGACCATTCTCTTACACCAGACACAAAGATACACCCAAAATGGATGAAAGATCTAAATGTGAGACAAGAATCCATCAAAATCCTACAGGAAAACACAGGCATCACCCTTTTTGAACTTGGCCACAGCAACTTCTTGCAAGATACATCTATGAAGGCAAGAGAGACAAAAGCAAAAATGAACTACTGGGACTTAACATAAAAAGCTTCTGCACAGCAAAGGATACAGTCAACAAAACTAAAAGACAACCTACAGAATGGGAGAAGATATTTGCAAATGACATATCAGATAAAGGGCTAGTATCCAAGACCTATAAAGAACTTATTAAACTCAACAGCAAAGAAACAAACAATCCAATCATGAAATGGGCAGAAGACATGAACAGACATTTCACCAAAGAAGACCTAGACATGGCCAACAAGCGCATGAGAAAATGCTCTGCATCACTTGCCATCAGGGAAATACAAATCAAAACCACAATGAGATACCACCTCACACCAGTGAGAATGGGGAAAATTAACAAGACAGGAAACCACAAATGTTGGAGAGGATGTGGAGAAAGGGGAACCCTCTTGCACTGTTGGTGGGAATGTGAACTGTTACAGCCACTCTGGAAAACTGTGTGGAGGTTCCTCAGTTAAAAATGGAACTGCCCTATGACCCAGCAATTGCACTATTGGGGATTTACCCCAAAGATACAGATGCAGTGAAATGGCAGGACACCTGCACCCCAATGTAGCAATGTCCACAATAGGCAAACTGTGGATGGAGCCTCGGTGTCCATCGAAAGATGAATGGATAAAGAAGCTGTGGCATATGTATACAATGTAATATTACTCAGCCATTAGAAGTGACAAATACCCACCATTTGCTTCAACGTGGATGGAACTGGAGGGTATTATGCTCAGTGAAGTAATTCAATTGGAGAAGGACAAACATTATATGGTCTCATTCATTTGGGGAATATAAAAAATAGTGAAAGGGAATAAAGGGGAAAGGAGATAAAATGAGTGGGAAATATTGATGAGGGTGATAGAACATGAGAGACACCAGACTCTGGGAAACAAACAAGGGGTGGTGGAAAGGGAGGTGGGTGAGGGGTTGGGGTGACTGGGTGATGGGCACTGAGTGGGGAACTTGATGGGATGAGCACTGGGTGTTATGCTATATGTTGGCAAATCAAACTCCAATAAAAAGTATACAAAACAACAACAACAACAACAAAAGAGTTCCTTGGACTTGGTGATTATCAGGATAATTGATGACCTGCTCTCAGAGAAACCTTGTCCTTCTATTTTGCCAAAGCCAGCTACTCACCTTTTGCTCTTAATCATTTTCTTTTTTTCTTTTTCATTGGTGTCATTCCAGAAATATCTCCTCCAGGTCTTGTATCTTTAATCATATCATTCATACTTTTCATTTTTTCACTCAACAAATATTACAGCACCTACCATGTGCCAGGCTCTCCTCTGGGCTCCAGGAGATCTCTGCTAGTGGTTGTTGACAAGGACTATGTTATGTGGCCATTGCTAGCTGGGAAGTATTTTCATTTTCCAGCTTCTTTCATGGTAGGTGAAAGACAAAGGAGTTAAGAGCTCAAATTAATGTTGAATTAATTAACCTACTTTTCTTCCACACATTTACAAATAAAACTTTAAATTAGATTTGAATACAGGTCTGACAGCAAGAATTCTTTTCATGGCTATAGGAGAATTCAGATACCCTCCAGTGGTTCTCTACTATTCCCTTAATTGTTCAGGCCAAAAACTTTAGAGCCATATTTAATTTCTGTCTTTTTAGTCACACCCTACATCCAGTTCATGAGCTGGCCCTGTAAAGCAAGATCTTAAAAATATATCTCTTCATCCTCACTGCTACCCCTCTACTTCATGCACCCACCATCCCTCATCTGGCCTATTACAACAGCCTCTTTCCTGAGCTCCCTGCTTTCATTCCTACCTCCCACCATCTATTTTTTTACAGCACAGCCAGACAGATACTCTTAAAACAGATATGATCATGCTAATCCTTTGTGGAACAGGCTTCAAGAAGCTTCTCACTGAACTCAAAATTAAATCTAGTGAAGAAAAGATGATATTTTCAATAAATGGTGCTCAGTCAAATGGCTAGCCATATGTTTAAAATTGAAGCTTGATCCCTACCTCACATCATATAAGGAAAGGAAGTCCAAATGGACTGTAGATCTAAATGTGATAGATAAAACAATGAAAATGCAAAACAAAAACATAACAGAAGATCTTCATTAGCTTTGAATAGGAAAAGATTCCTTAAAACACAGAAAACACAACAATAGAAGAGCTACATTTAAATTAAAAAATTTTCCCCCCTAAAAGACACCATTAAGAGAATAAAAAGGCAAAACGCAGAGTGAGAGAAGATATTCACAATATAAATATCTGACCAAAGATTTGTGTCCAGAATATATAAAGAACTACAAACTTTTTAAAAAGAGTCAATTAACAGGAAAAGAAATGGGCAAAAGATTTGAATAGTTACCTCTCAAAATAAGATATCTTAATGTCCCACAAACATATGAAAATGAAAATGTGCTTAAGTTCAGGAGTTATCAGGAAAATGCAAATTAAAATTACAATGGCACAGCACTATATACACAACTAAACAGCTAAAACAAACAAGCAAAAAGATAAGCTTTTCCAAGCACTGGCAAGAATATAAAACAACTGGAACTCAAAAAAGCTGGTGGGAGTAAAATATGATGCAAACACTTTGGAAAATTCACACTACTTACTGAAAGTGAACATATATTTATCCCATGAGCCAGCAATTCCATCGCTAGACTTATTCCAACAGAAATACAAGACATTTACACCAAAAGACACCATAAGTGAATGCTCATGACAGCTGGATTTGAAATAGCCCAAACTGGAAACAACCCAAATGGATAGATTAATAAGCTATGGAACAGTCATACAGTGGAATATGATATAGTAACGAGAATGAACAATTACCACATACAGCATGGAAGACTCCCACAAACACAACATTGAAGGGCTGAAACCAGACATTAAGAGTACATACTGGAGCACCTGGGTTGCTCAGTTGTTAAGCGTCTGCCTTCAGCTCAGGTCATGATCTTGGGGACCTGGGATCCCCAGTTGAGCTCCCTGCTCAGTAAGGAGTCTGCTTCCCCCCTCTCTCTGCTGCTCCCTCCTGTTTGAGCTCTGTCTCTTGAGTGCACGCACTCTCTCTCTTTCTCTCTCTCTCTCAAATAAATAAAATCTTTTTTAAAAAAAGAAAAAAGAGCACATACTGTGTGATTTTACTTATATGAAGCTCAAAACTCAGTCTATGATTCTCTGTGGAGAAGAAAGGGTGGCTGGGAGATGGGATGAGGGTAGGATGCTGGTAAAAATCTGTTTCTCAATCTTGAGTGCTGGTTCTGTAGGTATATTCAGTCTGTACACTTGGGATTTTGTGTATGTTTCTGTGTTTTTGTTATACTTCAGTTGGAAGTCTTTTTTTTCCAAAGATTTTATTTATTTACTTATGTGTTTATTTATTTATTTATTTGAGAGAGAGAGAGAGAGAGAGAGCATGAGCAGGGGAAGAGCAGAGGGAGAGGGAGAAGCAGACTCCCTGCTGAGCAGGGAGCCCAATGTGAGGCTGGATCCCAGGACCCCAGGACTGACCTGAGCCAAAGGCAGACGCTTAACTGACTGAGCCACCCAGGCACCCCAGAAGTCTGTCTTTTTTACAAACCCATATGCTAATAAAAAAAATCAAACTGCAAAAATAAAAATGAAACAGCATAAAATTTAGGTCCAAAAGCGTCCTCCAAGCCTTTGCACAGTCTGACCTGGCCCTCCCTCACTTCCTGCAGCTTCCCCCTGCTCACCAAGCCCAGCCACTGCCTTCTATCTGCCGCTCAGACACACCGGACAAGCTCCCACTTCAGGGCCTCTGCACCAGCTCCTCTCCATCTGGTACCTTCTTTCCACAAGAGAACACACACTCCCTGACTTATTCAGAATTCTACTCAAAGCCATCTCTTCAGAGAGGTCTTTCTGACCACTCATCTAAAATAGACAGATACATGTAGTCTCTGTGGTTACTTGCTTTCTCTTTCTTCCTAAGGCTGTTGTTATATATTATTTGGTTCCCGCCCCTGCTGTAATGTGACCTCCATGAGGGCAGGACCCTTTTGAGTTTTAATTCATCATAGTATCATCAGTGCCCAGAATAAGGTTTTGTTGAATAAATGAGTGAATGAAACTCAAGGGCAAGGATACTTTCTCACTTTGCATCTTTGCATCTCGTCTGCCAAGCGTGACTCTTGGTCCATAATAAATGCTCAATAAATGTTTAATGGCCTTGGAGTTGAATAGAAATTAATTATATTGTCAATCAACCTTTCCATGGAGGACCGCAAGGCCTTTTGCAGACAGTTATCTGTATGCTACTGTTTCCATGCTGTGCTCTGAAAAACAGTCTTAAGATTTGCAGTTAAGCTGTAGATCCCATTCTCACTTAAAAGACACAAAACAAACCATGAAAAGACAGATCAATGCAATGATTCCACACTGCTAAAACCTCACGGAGTAAGCCAGCGACGCTTTTGTTGGGCTGAAAGTTTCCTGCAGAGATGTATCTTGAGTGGCTGCGAGTGAGAACACACTGCAATACCTATTTGCCAAGTAACAAAGGCTCCCTTGCCTTACGTGCGATATTAGAACTCTCGGAGCCTTCAGGAGAAGTGATAGAAAGCCAGTTTTCCTCAGACGTCCCAGTGATTCACCACCTTTCTTTGTGTATTGTATTGCTAGCAGGGCATAAATCAGTCTTTGTGGAGCTTGTGGAAATATGGCAATAATAGTGACCAGGCCAAACCCAGCATTTGCAAGTTGTGTGGCTGTGAAGGCCATGTAGTGAGTGGAGTGTTCAGATCACAAGCAGAGGCTGGCAGTGGCTCACACACCTAGGAACCCCCAGAGAGCAGGTGCTGGAGGTGGATCCCAGCTCCTCCTGGGCCCCCAAGATAGTCCTTGCTAACAGGAAAACCAGAGCAGAACTGTGTCTCTGCCTCTTCTTCTGCAGCAGCCTTAGGAAGGTGGGGGGCCAGAGCCTCCCTGCCCTGCCACTCTTTCCTCCCCCAGCAGCACCCTTACCTACACCCACTGTTCTAAAACCTGCTCGATGGAAATGATCCCAGACTCATTCATACTAAGGTGCACATATTGGTAATAGTTTAGAGGGTTTCTTCAATGTATGGTATGTCAGTGCAGATTTCTTTAGGGGCCTAACTTAATCATTTACTCTCTGAAACTCCTATTTATCTACTAAAAAAAAAAAGATTTTATTAATTTTTTTGAGAGAGAGAAAGATAGCAACAGAGAGCATGAGCAGGGAGAGCAGGGAGAAGGAGAAGCAGGCTCCCCACTGAGCAGGGAGCCTGACTCAGGGCCCAATCCCAATCCCAGCACCCTAAAATCATGACTGGAGCTGAAGGCAGATGCATAACCGACTGAGCCACCAGGTGGCTGATTTATCTACTTTTATTGTAGTCCTTTCCTTCCACTCCTTCAGACTCAAACCTTTGTTGCTTCTCATTGCTTTAACCTAGGATGGAAAATGCCTGGCTCCTTTGGGTACATATTATGGAAGGTCCAGTGCCAGGCATCCATCTGCCATAAGCCATTGGTGTTCGTCCTCTGCCCGGCACACAGCAGCAGCTCTGTGAGTGTGAGCTGGGGGATGCTGAGGGCCCTCAGGGCCGTGCCCTTCTTCCTACATTGAGTAACCGCAATGTCCCGGTCCTCTGTTAAGTTGTGACAGGAAGCATTGTTTACCGCATCCTTCATTTCAAAACTCTCTGAAAGAGCTCCTCCTAGCTAAGTAGAATCAAATCCATGTTTCTACCCGGGCACCTCCCCCCAACCGCCCTAATTTGGGCTCATTACCTATCCTGCTTTCTTCCTCAAGGATTATAAAGGTTAAAGGCTTAGGGATGGGAGAAGGGAGATGAAAAATTCAGAAAGGTTTCTATCTTCCTTGCGTTTTTTTAAATTTGAAAAATATACGAAATTTCTAAAATAAATAATAAAACATTTAGAGTATTTTTTTAAATAAAGTGTTCTTAACTACCCATATTTTCATGTTATTTCTTTGATTCTTACATAGAAAAAATTCACAGAGGGACGCCTGGGTGGCTCAGTGGTTGAGCGTCTGCCTTTGGCTCAGGGTTATATCCTGGGGTCCTGGGATGGAGTCCTGTACTGGGGTCCCACAAGGAGCCTGCTTCTCCCTCTGCCTGTGTCTCTGCCTCTCTCTCTCTCTGTCTCTCTTGAATAAATAAATAAAATCTAAAAAAAATAATGAAAAAGAACATTTTAACATAGAATCAATAACAGATACTATATCTGAATTAGAGTTTCACCAAACATCCCTTACCAAATTGCCCATGGGAAAGCAACTGTTTGAGGATTTAAATATACGTTTTACTTACATATACCAAGCAAAATAAGAATAAGAATTTATTAAGAAAGAAAGATAATTTGCCTAGCAGTTTTCAGAAAGGCCCTAAATGCCCACGAGGAAGCACAAACAGATCTCTATGGAGACTTTAGGGAAGAAAGGGATACTTTCTGGGGGAGACTCATCAGGGAAGTCTCCACATCACGCCTGAGTCTTTGAGCCAGACCGATTTCCACAAGCAGAGCTGGACAAAGCATGGGAGGCTGGAGACAGACCAGGAGTAAGGATGTCCTGGCAAGAATGCGCAGCATGTTTGGGGACCACAGGCTGCTCCCAGCACGCCCTCCAGGACAGAGCTGGCATGAAATGCTGGCAATGACAAGGCTGGAAAGGGAGATGGCTTGGCACAGCCCATCAACTTGCTATGACAGATAACGCATCAGACCTAAGGCAGCAAAGATGGCAAAGTATACCACCGCTCTACGTCCCTGTGCTGCCAATTAGATCATGACAACTCCTGACTATGAGACACAACCTGATTTCAAAGATGTGGAAATACATTCCCCCAAAAACATGTCTTTAGAATTGATAAAATAGAGTAGGGAGTGAGGAGATTGAAGCAGAGCAATAGGAGGCAGGAGGCACAAAGCATTCTCTCAATGGCACAAGCTTGACTGCCTCAGGACAAGAATTTGCTGAGCTGGAGCTGGAGCTGGAGCTGGAGCTGGAGCGGGTCTCTGAGTGCCTCAAGCAGAATGGCTGTCCACCTGACCCCACCTGGCCACCCTGCCCCAGCCTGGCCCTGCAGAGGAGGAGGAGAGGGAGAAGCACATCCTACTGTTTTCTGGCCCAGCACACAGCTGGCCCTGTTGATACACTGAGAGAAAGCACAGAGTGTTCAGCTTCCCTCTTCCACTGTCCACAATTCTGGAAATTGAAGTAGGCAAAGATGTTTTTAATGATGTGCTTCCTAAGGGAACCAGGAGAGCTTTTTATTCACTTTCATCCTTATGATAAAAAATAAGAATCTTAGAGTTCTGGCTTTGAAGCTCAGAGATATTTGATAATAAAGGGGGAGCTGTGAACTTTAATTTCCGATGATAAAACATCCCTCCCGAGCCACGCCATCCCTCCAACATGGGCACACACTCACACGCTCACACATACATACTCACATGTACACACACACTCATGTGGAGAGATGCTGAGATACTTGCAGAAATAAAAAAATAGATATTATTTCTGATCCTGAGGTATTGGTTGTCATAAGATTTTCAGACATAATGTAGAAATGGCTGGCTTTCAATTTACTTTATGCAAGTTTCTACTAGCTACACATTTGTCTACAGTGACATTAGAAGCAGCAAACCAAGGACTTACATGCATATTTTATTAGTAGATAATTATGTTCCTTATAATTGGTTTCTAAATCAGACTATTTCACACAATTATGGTGTTTTCTTTGCCTATTCCATCAATTGAAAAGATAGTAAGAAAGTTCTTTATTATCAAAAGGCTATATTCTTAACCTCTATTATGGTGTGGAGGAAATAAACTAAAAAATACAGCTATTTTGCATACATAGAATATCCCCTGTTGAAATGCATCATAGATTCAAAAGGACGAAGAAAAAGACTACAAAGATAGATGTTTCTAAATATATCAAGAGAGACAAAATACCAAAAGGGGAATTTGATGATGGGGTAGATTTTAAAAATCAATAATGAAGTCATGGTATTAAAATGCCAAAATCATTTTTCACCCAAATGAAAAAAGAAAACTGGGTCATAATGAAGGCCACAAAATAACTGCTAACAAAAGAGCTACATGAGCCCTGTGCTCAGATACATCTAAGTTTATTCCTTCATTGACAACAAACATTTCCTGAGTGCTGTGTGGGTGGAAAGGACACAGTATTGAGGAAGAGTCTCCATGCTGCTGGAGCTGAACACTAACCCCTGGGCTCGTGGGCTTGCTCGCTTTCTCCCTCTTTTCCTCCTCCTCTGTCTCCCTCCCTCTCTCCCTCTTTATCCCTCTCTCTCTCTCTCTCTCTCTCTCTCACACACACACACACACACACACACATTGAGTGAGGCTATATGCTGGTGGGGAGCAGCGAATGCTGTAGGGCAAGTTCTCAGCAAGACTGGGTAAGGCAGTAGTTAAAAACACAGACTCTGGGGTGCCTGAGTGGCTCAGTCAGTTCATGGTCCCAGCCCATGTCGGGCTCCCATCTCTCTTTGCCCATGCCCCCCACTCATGTGCTCACTCACTCTGCTCTCTCTCCCTCTCTCTCAAAAAAAAAAAAAAAAAAAAAACCTCACAGACTCTGCAAAGCCCACCTCTACTATTTAACCTTGGGCAATTAACTCTCTAACTCTCTGTGCTTAGTTTTCCTATCTGTAAAATGGGGATAATCAAAGCACGCCTACCTCATAAGGATAAATTAATATACATAAGGCACTTAAAACATTCATTAATGAATGAATTAATGAACAAAGAAGGCAAGAGGAAACTTCTGGAGGTGATGGATATGTTTATGGCATTGATTATAGTCATTGTTTCATGGGTGTATACTCATCTCCAAACTGAAGTTGTATATGTTAATTACATACAGCTTTTTGTACATCAATTTTATCTCAAAAGTGTCATTTAAAAAAAAAGTGCTGGGCATGGTGTGGGCATTATCATAAATGTTGGCTATTATTATCATTCCAAATTACAGCTTTTCTCCAGGGTAAAAATGCTATCATGGAGCTTCCTAAGGACCCCGTGGCTATTTTTATCCCTCTCCAGTCCTCTGGGCCCACCTGCAATGACTTGTAAAGCTCCTAGCATTCATCCATAGCTCATGTGCAATGTGTGTGATCCCCTCCCCTGTCACTCTTCTCCTTCAAATGCTGCCTCATTCCAAAGCACACTGAGGGGCTCTGCCACCGGAACCTCATAATTCCCAGGTCTTTATTTGGAGGAGGGGAACCATGTTCATGGATGAAGTTTTCTCAATTCATCATTTCCCCCAATATACTTTTCCTATATTGCTAGAATCTCTCTACCTCTAGTCCATACTATAGAGACTAGCATGAGATAGTGTCTGCTTTCACCCAAAATTTGGTATTTAGAGCTTATAAATTAAATAAGTGAAATGCCATCATTTTCCAGACAGGCTTGAGGACCACAGCTTTCAGGTGTGGTAATGGGTATTACTGGTGTGATTCCCACGCCAGCATTCAGTGAGGCAGGGGGAGGGAAGGGGGAGGAGTTAGGACTGACTCTGGAACTATGAAACAGGTTCCTTTGAGGGTTTGCTGGAGGAAATGAGTGAAATTTTAGCAAGCAAATGGGGCAAGGATTTGGAGTGAGGTGATCTCCCAAAGCAAGCTCCTTTACCAGAGCACATCCATGCCTTGCCCTGACCAACCCGGTACGGAGGCAGAGGTCCAAGCGTCTGTGATCAGAGATGGAGAAACCAAGCAGACAGGTGGGACAAGGGAGCGACAGAGATGCTGGGCAGGGACGGATGGGACTAGAGGGTCTCATACCAACTTCCAAATGCCTTTTCCATCCAGGATAGCAGAAAATGCCTCAAAGGCCAAGCATCCCTAACCCATATGGTGGCTGGGGGTGTGGGGCAGGGAGGCTGCTATTTAAGAATGGGAGTGGACAGCCTGCCTCTGTTTGGGACACTCTCGGGGTCCCCAGAGAGACTCTGCCTCAGGTTCTCAGTGGCCTGAATCTGCCATCCAGGAGGACCAGCAGAGAAAACAGCAGGAGCCCCAAGTGAAAGAATGAACAAGTGAAGAATGAAGGCAACTTCATGCTATTTTTCTCCCAGAATCCAATTTAGACCATATTTCAGCTTGTTCAAAGAGAAAGTTTGAAGTCAGAGAAAGACTAAAGGAGTCCAGAGGAAATAGAGACAAGCATGCATTGAAGGCTCATTTCAGAGGGTTCCCCTGGTCAGGACACCAAATGGACTTTGACGAGCATTGGCTCAGGGCAGTCACTTCGTTCTCCACTTTGGCAGAGGCATTCCCAGCCACCCTCTGCCACCAACTGTCCATTACCCCTTTAGATCCCACACAGCTTGCTGCCATCCATAAACCCACAGTCACCACACCGCAGGTGCCTTCACTTGGCTTGGCACAGCCTTCTTTACCAACCCCTTCCTGCCTCCCACCTCACCTTGACCCATCATATGCCCGCCTTTATTCATTTCTCAGCTTCTGTTCTAGACAAGAATGATAATCAGACTCTTGTTTTTTTAAAAAATCCACACCAGCCTTTGTACACCCAGATGGGTCCTATCCATCACAACCCTTTCGAGAGTATACCTTTGTTCCAATGATGCTAGCATTGGCCTAATGCAACACCAGCTCTCCTCTGTGGATTAACCTTCAATCATTTATCATCCACAGAAGAACACTTGTCTCACCATGCTGTATTAGAGGCACACTCACCCTGGTTTAATGCAAAAAGCATTGGGCTTGGAATCAAATGTTTTTTTGTCTTCGGTTCCCTCCCCCTTGACTTTGTAAGTTCAGACTTAAACTCACAAGACTTCTGTCTTCATTTCTGAATGGGAATAGTAATACCCATTCAGACTGTCCCAGTTTGTAGAGTTTTGTGAGGGTCAAATAAAGGACTATAGAAGAAAGTACATTTAACCTAGGATAGTAGGTTTTGAAAATTTTTCTCTCCTAATCTCCCAATTTACTCACTAGGTATCTTCCCAACTGTCCTCTCACCTCTACCCTCCAGAGGAAACATCTATTCAGTCATTCAAGAAGGATTTATTGAGGGGCACCTGGGTAGCTCAGTGGTTGTGTGTCTGCCTTTGGCTCAGGGCTTGATCTAGGGTCCTGGATTCGAGTTCTGCATCGGGCTCCCTGCAGGGAGTCTGCTTCTCTCTCTGCCTATGTCTCTGCCTCTCTCTGTGTCTCTCATAAACAAACAAACAAAAAAGATGTATTGCATCCCCACTATATGCTGCGAACACAAGACAAATGGCCTTCACTGTCTGTTCCACAAGCAGCTCACAGTAGAGAATGAAGCAGATACAACCATGAAGGGATGGATGAATATCAGAGTGAATGGATACAAGCCGTAAGCAAGGTGTCATCATGTGCCAGGAAGTGACTGGCTGTGCAAATGTGTAGATGGGGCAGCGAGTCAATGAAGATTTTTAAAAGAATATAGATGATAGCTGAGCTGGACTTATCTATTCTTTCAGTAAATATTTGTTGAGCCCCAGCTGTGTGTCAGGACTGGGCAAAGCAGTGAACACATAGGAGAAGATGAAATTCTTGGCCTTGTGGAGCATACTGTAAAGAGGTAAAGAAAAAGCTAAGATAATTTCTGACTGTGACAAGAGCTAAGGTGGAAATTAAAGAATGATGTGATAGGCAGTGACTGGACTGGGGGTGCAGGGCCACTTTAAACCGGATGACAAGAATCACCTCGGTCAAGGTTACATCTGAGCTGATATTTGAAGGCTGGGAAAGAGTCAGGTGCATGAGAGCAGAGGTCCTCAGGAGTGGCAGGAGGGTAGGGTGGGGGAGAGCTCCAAGAAAAGAGAATGGCAGGTAAAGAGGCTCTGAGGCAGAACAAGCTTGGTTGTTAGGTCAGGGGCAGAGAGGTAGAAAATGAGATGTGAGCAGAAAGGAAGGCCAGGTCACATAGAGCAGTGGGGCTATGGCAGGAGTTTGGGTTTTATTCCAAGTGCAGTGGGAAGCCACTGAGGCATTAGGGTGGGGATGGAAGTGATATAATCAGATTTACAATTTTTTTTGAACATTAGTTTCTGTGGAAATAATTATTAGAGCAGCAAAACCTGTTAAAAGGCTCTGGTTATGCTTGCTCTGGCAGCACATAAACTAAAACTGGAACAATAGAGAGATTATCATGCCTCTGTCCAAAAGTGATAGGCAAATTTGTAAATCATTTCATACTTCTAAAGAAAAGGTCCAGGTCAAAGCAGGGAGAAAACTGATCCAGGACATATCAGAAAGCAGGACACCAAATTTTGAAGGCTATGCAAAAATGACAGAAGTGGGCACTCTGAGTTAGAAAACATTTTTTAACTCTATCTCATTCTAGGGTTTCAGGAAAGCCAAGTCCACATAAAAACTGACAACCAGAAAATTCTCAAGGTCAAATCCTATACGAACTTATCATAAGGAAAAAAGAAATAAAGAGCAGAATAATATCCCTACAATTAGAGCATGGTAGAAAGACATGCCCACAAAGTAGATCAAAACAATCATTTATGATTTCAATATGATAGATGTTTTTTAAAAGTATATAACACATGAAAGAAACATAAACCAAAATTAGAAAAACTCAGAAATGAGGTTGCAGAACTCAGGAAAGTATCATTAAAAAAATCATTTCAGAATTAAGACCAAATCAGAAGAAACACAAGAATGAACAGACACAAGAAATAATGCCTTTAAGAGACATAAAAGACAAAAAGAGGAAAACTGAAAAAAATCAACAAAAAAATGAAGAGGTAAAAAGGGTTTGAGAGCAAGTAACAAATACTGAAGATTTAAAATGAAGATAATATAAATCTCTGAAGAAAAAGCAAAAGCAAGAGAACAGAATAGTAAGAACTATAATTCAGGAAAACTTTCCTAAAATCAAGAGTTGAAACCACTATTGAAAGATCACAATACTGTTCCTGAGAATATCAATGTAGAGTGATTAAAAGATAGCCTAATACAATTGCTGGAGGGAAAGAAGGAAAGAACGAAAGAGAAATGGAAAGAGGAAGGAAGGAGGGAAGGAGGGAAGGAAGGAGGGAAGGAGGGAGGAGAGGAGGGGAGGAGGGAAGGAAGGAAGGAAGGAAGGAAGGAAGGAAGGAAGGAAGGAAGGAAGGAAGGAAGGAAGGAAGGAAGGAAGGAAGGAAGGAAGGAAAGATGTTTTGGCATCTAGAAAAAAGAACACATAACTCATAAGAAAAGAAAATTAAATTATCATCAACTACTTAAAGAGAATACTTACTTCAAAAGAAAATGGAATGGCATATTTAAGATCCTTAAGGAGAGAAAGTGTAAGTTATTGGTTTTGTATCTAGCAAAACTGGCTTTCAAGTATAAAAGACACAGACACACTGGTATCAATATATGAGAAGTTGGGGAATGCTGTTTCCCTGAGCCCTCCCTGGGAAATCCACTAGAAAATGAGTTTCAAATCACCAAAATGACCAGAGGGACCGAAGATGGATGGTGAGCAATAAATATAGTAACTGTGGAGTTGAGACGCAGTGAAGGTTCAGAACGAGAGAGTGTCTACAGTCCATGATGGCTATATGCACTGACAGTACAGACATAGCATGACTAGTTTTTTTTTAATGGGGGAAGAATGGAGGAAGCATGTGCAAAAGTTTTTTTCAGCAGGCACATTGGTTTTAGTATTTTTATCCTGACACTGTGATGTGTGATTATGGGATTAAAAAATAATAATTAATCATGGTGTTTACTAATTTTCTTATTCCTTATGTCTTTGGGAACCAGCAAAGTAAAAATTTTATGGTCTCAGATTTGAATTAGAATTATCAATACGAAATCATAAGGTATTTTATTATATATATGTATAATTTTTTTTTTCCTTTAGCCTTTCCTTTAGCCTTTGTTAACATAAAAGGCCTCGACACAAAATGACCATCCGTTCTGTGGTCCTGAAATTACACTTTCTCTCTGCAAGAAGCTAGAGCTTCTTGAGGAAATGACTGATTCCAGGTCTGGTAGCCAGAAAGCCATCAAAGACTATTAGGGTCATGTCAAACAAGCTGTTTACACAGGTACGAGAAGTAGAGAGAAGGGAAATTAGCCAGATGGAGTCCTGGATCGGAGAATAGAATATGTGTAAGCTTCAATCCTAAACACCTTCCATCATGCGTGCGGTGGTGGTGAGAGGAATGGCAGCTTGAATACTCCGTGTGGCTGCTCCTCCTCCTCCTTGCCAGTTTCCCAGAGAAGGTGAGTCTGCACCCTGAGGAGCTGGCCCTGTGAGGAGCCACAATGCATGGCCCATAAACCACATGACACTGCTGCAGATCGAGTACCTAGGTCAGTGACTAGGACCTCACAGCCTGGACTACACAGAACAGCCAAGCGCATGATATAGTATGAAAACCCTAGGTTTCTTTCTTTCTTTTCCCTTCTCTTTACTCATTTATTTACTCAAATATGTTAATTATGGAGTACCCTCAAAGCCCCCAGCTTTGGTACCTATGCCAAAAGCAGCAGAGAAAGACTGGTGTTCCCTGCACACAGAAGTATATGAGGGAGAAGGAGACAAGACCCAAAAACTCAGATTCAAGCAAAGCATTACCACCTAACAGGTGTGGTACAAACTGCATGGGAGTCAGGTTATCTGAAAACCTTCTTGGCCAAGTTGAGCCTCAAAGGAGGAGACAGCCCTGGATTAGCAGGAGGCAAGCGAGAGAACCCTGGAATCTGGAGGTGTTGACGGATGGAAGGAAGGATTAGGGTAGTGAGAGCAGTCTGTGCCCTAACACAGGGTGAGAGACAGGGGAAGGAGCCCAGGCACAGTAGGGCCTCAATGTGCCAGGTGCTATGAAAACCTCCCCATCTCATATAACCTTCCCAGCAATCTTCTAGAATAACCTGTGTAATCTCTAATATGTGGATGAGAAAACTAAAGTGCATGGAGGTTAATTAGCTGGTCCTCATTCTTTATGGATTTTGTATGGGGAATTCACCTACTGGCTAATATTTATTTGTGCCCCCAAATCAGAACCTGTAGCACTTTGCATGGTCACTTGTGGACAGGTGCAGAGCAATGAAAAAGTTGAGTTGCCTGGCATGCTTCTTCCATCCGAGGTCCAACAAGATAATGCTCTGCCTTATTATTTCAACTTAATGGTTCAAAATCCTTTCTGCTATCTATTTAGTGCCACATTTGTTGCATTTTTGTACTTTTTGTTGGTGACTTCACTACTTTTTACATTTTTTTAGGTTTCCCATTGCTTTTTTTAAAAAAAGTTTTATTTAATTAAATTAATTAACATATATTATTGGTTTCAGAGGTAGAGGTGATTCATCAGTTGTATTAACACCCAGCATCCATTACATCACATGCCCTCCTTAATGCTAATCACCCAGTTATCTCCTCTCTCCACCCCCCTGCCCTCCAGCAACCCTCAGTTTGTTTCCTATGATTAAGAGTCTCTCACGGTTTGTCTCCCTCTCTGATTTTGTCTCATTTTATTTTTTCCTCTCTTCCCCTATGATCCTTTGTTTTGTTTCTTAAGTTCTACATATGAGTAAGACCATATGATAATTGTCTTTCTCTGATTGACTTATTTCACTTAGCATAATACCTTCTAGTTCTATCCATGTCATTGCAAATGGCAAGATTTTTATTTTATTTTATTTTGATCATTGAGTAGTATATATATTCTACATCTTTATTCATTCAACTGTTGATGGACATCTGGGCTCTTTCCATAGTTTGGCTATTGTGGACATTGCTGCTATAAACATTGGGTGCAGGTCCACCTCTGATCACTACATTTGTATCTTTGGGGTAAATACTTAGTAGTGCAATCGCTGAGTCATAGGGTAGCTCCATTTTCAACTTTTTTAAAAAAGATTTTATTCATTCATGAGAGACAGAGGATTGAGAAAGAGAGAGAGGAGAAGCAGACTCCCTGCTGAGCAGGGAGTATGATGCGAGGCTCAATCCCAGGACCCTGGGATCACGACCTGAGCCAAAGGCAGACATTTAATTGACTGAGCCATCCAGGCACCCCTATTTTCAACTTTTTGAGGAACCTCCATACTGTTTTCCAGAGTGGCTGCACCAGCTTGCATTCCCAACAGTGTAAGAGGGTTCCCCTTTCTCTGCATCCATGATCTCACTGTTTAAAAAAGCCTCCAAATGTAGTGCTATGGTATTATCTAGTGCTCCTACACACCAGAAGCCTAGAACGTGCTTTACAGAGAAACATGTGTGTTAGATAAGATCTGATTTATAGTACTATTTGCTAGGATTTCGATGTTAATGAATCAACGATATGTATTAAATAAAGTGCTTTTAAACAGAAACACACATAAAACAAGGGTATGTATTGATCGGCTGATGAAAATGATCACCTAACCTTGCATTTTCAGTATTCCCTGATGGAAAAAAAAAAAAAAAAAAAAAAGGAAAAGAAATGAAATACCCAGAATAGTTTGGGCTAGTCTATGAGTGAAGGATGGGATTTTATAACATAGAACTGCCATGAAAAATGCTCAAGATCACAGAGCTGAAATTAGAAACCTGAAATTAGAAACTTTCCATCTGCTTTGGAAGATGAAGCTCCAAGGGGTGCCTGGGTGGCTCAGTCGGTTAAGTGTCTGCCTTGGGCTCAGGTCCTGATCCCAGAGTCCTGGGATGGAGCCCCATGTGGGCTCCCTGGGATGGAGCCCGCTTCTCCCTCTCCCTCTGCGCTCCCCCTGTTTGTGCTCTAGCTCTCTTTCTCAAATAAATACATACATACATACATAAAATCTTTTTAAAATATTTAAGAAGATGGAGCTCCTAGCAAATATGTTACCATCCATGTAGACATATGTTAGAGAACCATTTTCTACTGATGGCAATTTTCAAACTACTGGCCAAAACAAATATTACTCCTATTAAAATCAAAAGAGTAAAAAAATTGCTACATATGCAGGCGCTTGTTCTTCTTTTCCTCCACCTTTTCACATCATTAGCGAAACTTGCTGAGAAACCGCAGGTCTCAGAAGTGTCTTGGGTTTAGAGATGGTTTACGCTGCTTCACGGAGCGATATTGGCAGGCAGCACCAGATAGTCCATGTGCAAACTAATGGACACTGCAGCTGGGTACAGGTGTCAATGGACATGGTTGTGTGCACGATGTTGGGCCATCTGGCATAGTCCTAATCCTCTGGATGGAGTAGTGTGGATTTCACACAGGTCCAGGAGACCAAAGTAGGTAAGCCCCACAAGTTTGTGGAACTTCATCAGGGAGGGTGAGGGTGGGGGGTGATGTTGATGGTGGTGTTTCCTCAGTCCACAAGAAATGGTTCTGCTACCACTTGGGGCAGAACACAAGAGTGGAATCCCACAGAAAGGCAATCTTTAAAGCATCCTTCACTCATGGACTAGCCCAAACTATTCTGGGTATTCCATTTCTTTTCTTTTCTTTTCTTTTTTTTTTTTTTCCAGCAGACAATACAGCTTTGCAATGCAGTTCTCAGTGATACAAAAGCCTATGTGTTGTTGAGTCTATACATATGGAAAAATCTCCAGTATGACGAGAGTATTAATTCATGTACACTCTAAGAAGCAATTTCATGCTTTTATAAGTTTAATGTTTTTACAATTAGGTCCAAGTTTTGCTGTAATTCTTTTCTCAGAAGGGGCATCATAATGTGATATCTAGGAGGCCATTTTCTCCCTTTAGCCATTAGAAGCTCATTTAACTACATTAAGGTCCTGCTGGGAATGTATCTAGGAGTGTAAAAGAAAATCAGACCAGCAGCAGAAAATGTTGTCGTCCACTCTGGATGCAGAAGATACCATTAAGTACATTGCCACCTCCCTCAGTGTGCACACACAGTCACACAAACACACACTGCAAACAACTTTTACCTTTATTTAATAAATAGATTAACTAATTCAATATTTTCAATAAATAGAAAGGTGAGTTATAATGAAGGTGGATATGTGTTCCTGAAAATCTTATCAGTACTAATCCCATTACAATTAATGTTTTTTTAAGATCTACATTAGAAAAAATGTTTAATTTAGTATCTCCCCCTTAATTTAATGAGTTACACCTTTTTTTTAATGAGTTATATCTAATACATTGGAATGAAGAACTCCTAATGTGGTGTTTTGTCACATATGAACTGTCAAAATTCAAGAGAAAAATATCTTCTGAAAAATCTTGTCTCGTAAGATAAAAACTATAAGCTAATATATCAAAACAATTTTAAAATAACAATTTTTTGGATTACGGCAACGTATGGATTGGTCTTGTCAACAACACAATGATAACAAAGATTAAATAATATGGAAAGTAATTTTACTAAGTTCCTTATTTTTGTGACCAAATTTCCTACTTTATAATTTTTTTTAATGTTTATTTATTTATGATAGTCACACACAGAGAGAGAGAGAGAGAGAGAGAGGCAGAGACACAGGCAGAGGGAGAAACAGGCTCCATGGACCTGGAGCCCGATGTGGGATTCGATCCCGAGTCTCCAGGATCGCGCCCTGGGCCAAAGGCAGGCGCCAAACTCGCTGCACCACCCAGGGATCCCTTTATAATTTTTTAATCAATTTGATATAGTTTGTCTACCTCTGGAAGGAATTACTGAGGACATGTCTGTTTTTTACCAGAATATAACTGGATATTGCCTATGCCAAAAATTCCTATTCAGTTAGATGTGATAAGCCTATCATGGAAACAAGTACACTTTACATGTGGAAATAACATCTACAAAGTTCTCCTAGGAAAAACTGTTTGTTGTATGAGTTACAACATTCCAGCCTCACTGATAGTAAAGAATTAATCTTAAAGAAAATAATGCTGATAGCAATGGTAAAAATCCTCTCACTCATAAAAGTAATTTATAACTCTAGAGGCTTTACAAAGCCTGCAGACAGAACTTAATTCCAAAACTTTAATATCATGTGGCTCTAACTCTGTTACATACCAAAGGAAGGTTTCTATGTACTATTCAACATCTCTTGTTGTATCTATATAAATCAACTAGTCAAATAAAACAAGATACAAATTAAGTAAGAGTCATGATAGTTTTATTCCTCTTACCAAGTACTTGGTGAGGGCATGGGCATTCATTGATACATTCTGGTCAATGTCATACTAGCAAAAATCTAGGAGGTAGCGAGGAGACAGTATGGAAAAGATACCTTCAGTAACAAAAAGAGACTCACAGAAAATCCCTCTTCTTCTGCTGACATTATCGTAGCTAGATGTGATGACTAGAATTGCTGCAACCATTTTGCAACCATAAGGACAAGCCAGGATGTTAAGCGATATAAACCTGAGTCCATTCTTTACACTGATTTGTGTGCTTGAGCCAGACTTCTTGTTCTATGTGATACATTTTCTTTTTTGTTTAAGTCAGTTGAATTGGGTATTTTCTTTTTCTTGCAGTCCAAACCAGACTTATGATTAAAAGACTCCAGTTAACTCTCCTATTACCATCAAGATGTTGGTGTCAAACCAGATAAATAGTACCAACAATATAAAGTGTCCAGAACATTATACTTGCTTGTGGAGATTTTACAATAGGGGGTATGTATATAAACAGAAGAAGCATTGCAGGACACATATATGGCATTTGTATATAGTGGGGGCCAAGAGGTAGCTGCTGGATCTAGACAGAAAAGATTCCAACATCCCCAGGTAGCAGAAGTGAGGTGAACAAATAAATAATTCCAAGAGTTATGGTTGGAGGAAAAGTTCTTCTGCTGAGAAAAGTCATGATACACAGAGGCATTTTCAGAAATATATATAGTGCTTTAACCTGTGCCAAGATCATGAGCAACATGAAAATGCAACTCTGTAATCTACCATCATAAAGTCCATCATAAAGTAGTCCTTTGAGGTTCCTACAAAGTATAAAAATAGTTGTACTCCTCAAGATGGCTGACTGCCCCTTGGATGCTCAATGGCAAGAATGCAAATTCTAGAAGTGTATAGCAATGCTTGGAGACATTCACACACATTTTTCATGCATTAGATTCAAGTGCAGTGAGTGATGAAGGACAACAGTGGGCATCTGGTTGAGAGCTGCCCTAGAGCTTACGTCTCTTCACACAATCTTGTTTTATAGGATGTGGTACTTCATGTACTATCAGGAAGAGCAATTCTTCTGTGTTTGAATATGATAAACCTTTTCTCATTTTTGTTTCAGAGAAATAATGTTTTATGGAAAGATACATTACTATTAGGTCTAATCAGCAACTTCTCACATAAGGAAACTGAGGCTGAGAATGGTTTCATAACTTTTTCAGGATCTCAAGTCGACACCAGAACTAAGATCTTTTCACTCACCCAAAATATGCTCTTGTTCCCAATAAACATAATTGTACTTATTCTGCCAACAATTTATCTTGTCAATATTATTTTGAATTTGAACTTTATATTCTAAGATGGTTACAATTCTGCTTCACACCCACTGGGAACTGACTTGGTTTCTTCCTGATTCTTTTTGTTTGTTTGTTTGCTTGCTTTACTCAGTAGTGGAGCAAAGACTAAAAACCCTGACAAATAACCACACAAAAAAGCTATCCCCAACAAAAGGTAGAACTATAATGAAAGGTATATTTTCCTTGCTATCCTCTCATAGTGCCAGCATCATTGAAACAGATTTTAGAAGGTTCAAAAAGTTTCAATATTAGAAATATTCACAGCAATTATGCTTATTAACATCAGAGTTGTTCTTACCACACATGTATTATTTATGGTCAGAGCATTAGTTCTCTAGATCCACAGAGATTAGACAGCAATCAATGTTCATATAATGTAGACATAAACCTAATCATATTCTAAGTAGCCCCAAAGAGCTCATGTAATTAACGAAGCTGTTGCTTTCTGCTAAAATCTAAGGATGTCTACAGACTTCCAATGGAAAAAATCTGACCTTACAAAATGCAAGGTTTATACACCCTGCTATAATTGTTTGAACAGTGACACTGCCATTTCAAGATTTTAATAAATTGATCTGGCACTCTCATTTCAAGTTGATCTAAGAAAAATTAACCGAAAAGCTATGTTGCCTATTGGAGATAGTAAATCCTTACAGTATAAGACAACCCAGTTGCAACAATCTCAGAAATGTTTTAAAAGCTTCGTATTTAGACTATCACTTGACAGAAGCAACTGCTCTTAGGGCTTGACAACCATTAGTTATGAAGAGATTTGCACTGTTGAATGAGATGAGATTGGCATAATTTGAATGGAATGATATACTTAAAATTTTGCCACAAAATCACTTGATATATGCTTGTATCTCTTGGGTTGTGGCATTATATTATATTCCTCTTATGTGTAAATATATTTAGGAGGAAATAAAATGCCACTTCTCAATTTCCAAATAAGCTTACTTGGTTTTTAATTAAATTTCTCAGAGCAGTTTGTCAGCCTTGGCATTTACATATAAAACATTGATAATTATGTAAAGATTCTTAAGAGATTTGTTTAGAAGGTTTGGAGTTCAGAAGCACAATGCCAGAGAAAGGGCACAATTAAAACACTAACATCGCCTTATTCTTATCACAGCTCTGGAAACAAAAGAACATGAGGCACAGAAGTGAATCATGCTCCATAGACCAAAGAGGAGGTGAGGGAGCCCCAGGGGATGGAAGTCACGTTCAAACCAAGGCCATGCACATTAGCACTTTTCCTGGGAAACTGTGACCTTTATTTCTGGGAAAATATTTAGGAGCCCCAGTAAGAGCAAATAATAACAACTAGGAATATTCCTATCAGGATCGGAGGAGACAGGAAAGAAGGAAAGCAAAGACAGGAGAAGGAGGGAGACAGAGAGATAGAACATAATTGTATGTTTCAATAAAGAAACAAACAGAAATAGTATTTTAGAAATCCCATTCTCTTAAATAGAAATATCCTTTGGGTTGTGGATACAGATGAGGTCACCAAGGTCACCAAGAATTCTGACTTGTTCTTGTGGACACGTAGATCTACTCTCACACAGTGTTCCCTACGCATCGAGCCTCTACTGGAAAGTTCTGCTGGCACCTGACATGTCCAAGAATCATGACCTCATAGAAGAGGCATGAGGGCCACCTCCCAGGATGTGCGCCCTCCTGTCTTCCATCTCTTCCCCTCCTTAGAAACTTCACAGTGCACTCAGAGGCCTGAAAACAAGGGGAAATGGCTCCCTTTACTTCTTAGGGGATATCCAGTTACAGGTGTTCCAAACCACAGCAGTTTTTTCTCTCAGTGACTTGTAGGGTTTTAGGTAACAGAGCTGTTGCTGTGTCCTCTCAGGAGGAAACACAGACTTTAGCATACAGACTTGTGTCTTCTCAGGAGGAAACACAGACTTTAGCATACAGACTTGGGTCAAGAGCCAGTCAAGTGAGAGAAACTAAAGCCTTACTCAGAATGCCTCCCTCTTCTGAAAACCAGGGCTCTGGTGGATGTGCTGGCTGCCTCTTTCTTGAGTTGATGGGCTGTGTTAGTCCTAGAGCACTGGACTCTTGTATGCCGCCCCCACAAGACACCACACAAAGCCAACAAATACACACAGATACATCTGAATTCAGAATTAGGACAAGCATTTGCCATGACTTTCTTCTCTTTGTCTTATTTTAATGCACTTAAAACATAAACAAGAATTATGTAATGTATTATGCAACTAATAATAAATAAAATGCCCATTATTAAACCAGCCAGCTTAAGAAATAGAACAGAAACACAATCATATCTGTGTTCCTTTCCTATTCCAACTTTGTGTCTCAGAAGGTGTAACCCGTTTCTCATATGTCAGATTTATCATTCTCCTGTTTTTACACATACATACATACTTTTATCTTGTATCACTAACACTATAGGGCTCAGTTTTGCTTGTTGAATTTCACAAAAATGTCTCATCAGCTGTATAGTCTTCTGAAACCAGCTTTCTCACTCAACATTCTGGTACTGAGATTAATCCATGCTCACTCATTTTCACTGTTTTGTGAGCATGGCTGTATTGAACATTCTGTTACATTTCATGATGACCACATGCAAGAATTTCTTCAGGGTATATATTAGTGGAATTGCTTTGTCATAGGATATGCAAAACATTTCATTTACATTCTTTTTTTAATTTTTTTTTCAATTTTCATTTATTTATGATAGAGAGAGAGAGAGAGAGAGGCAGAGACACAGGCAGAGGGACAAGCAGGCTCCATGCACCGGGATGCCCGATGTGGGACTCGATCCCGGGTCTCCAGGATCGCGCCCTGGGCCAAAGGCAGGCGCCAAACCGCTGCGCCACCCAGGGATCCCCATTTCATTTACATTCTTAATGGCAATATGTTAATGTCCCACATCCTTTCCAAAACTTGGTATTAGCAACATTAAGGTTTTCAATCTAGTGGGTGTGAAATGATTTCTAGCTGAGGTCCTGATTTGCATAGCCTTTATTACTGAGGAGTGAAACATGTTTACTCACCATTTGTTTCCTCTTATGTGAAATGCCTGTTCAAGTTTTTGCACATGCTTCTATTGGGTTGTCTTTTTCTTACTGATAAACAGAAGTTTTTTCTATATTCCAGATGTTAATCTTTTGCCAGTTATATGTATGTAGTTACCATATCCTAGATCATGGCTTGACTCCACTCTTTCTTCATGGTGTCCTTTAATGAATCGAAGTTCTTAACATTAATGTGATCAAACAATCTTTTCCTTTATGAGTAGAGCATACCATGTTTTGATTAAGAAACCCTAAAAAAAAATTTAAAAAAAAAATAAATAAATAAAAAAGAAACCCTTATCTCTTCCAAGGTCATAAAGATAATGTCCTATATTGTTTTCTACTAGTTTTAAAGCCCTTAGCATGAGGGACTTAGATTACCATAGCTTCATAAGTCTTGCTACCAAAAGCAAAGTTTTCCATCTTCTTCTTCAAGAGTGTTCTTCTGCTTAAGTCTTAGAATTGATTTGTTAAGTTCCCTTAAAAAACAAATGAGATTAGGATCATAGTTGTTTTGAATTTTGTGACAACTCACATTTTTATTGTGTTGATTCTTTCTACCCATTAATATGGCACATTTCTTACATAGCTTATAAATGTCTCTGAATTTGTCTACTTTGGACATCTCGTATAAATGGACTCATATGTGGTTCCTTTGTGACTGTCTTTTCTATTTAGCATAATCGTTTTCAAGGTTCATCCATGTTGTAGCATGTGTCAGTTCTTTTTTACTTGCCAATTAATATTCCATTGCATGGATACAACATATTTTATTTATCCATTCATCGGTTGATGGACATTTGGCTTGTTTCTACTTTTGGGATATTACAAATGCTGCTTTGATCATTCATGTGCAAGTTTCTGTGTGGACATATGTTTTTATTTCCCTTGAGTATATACCTAAAAGTTGGAATTGCTGGATCATATGGTAACTCTATGTTTAACCACTTGAGAAACTGCCAGGCTATTTTCAAAGTGGCTGTACCATTTTACATCCCCACCAGCAATGTCTGAGGGTTCCAATTTTTCCACATCCTCATCAATACTTATTACCGTCTGTCTTTATGATTGCAGCCATCCTACTGAGTGTGAACTGGCATCTCCTTGTGGTTTTGATTAGGGAACCAGGCAGACCTGGATTTAGATCCAGCCTTGCCATTTTTTCATGGCCCTTTCAAATGCATGTGCCCTGGAGTTCTGTCTAAGGCTCTGTGGCAGGATATAACATTCCATGGTACCTGTGCTAAGCAATAGCAAAAAGCACCCTCTCAAGATGCACAGAGACCATGAAACCTGCGTTCCTGTGCCCACTCCTGCCAGTCAGAAAGGGGACACTGCCTTCCACACTGCTCTGAAAGCCAAGCAGAGAGAGAGGAGAGGGGAATCAGGGGTCACGATTTAACTTGGCAGTGTCCTGAAGTTTGAGGCGCCCAGGGACCGGTTCTAGAGGTGAGGACTCTCTGCTTGGTCACCACCCAAAGGGCCCTTGAGGGCAAGGAGTGAAGGCTGGAATCTAGGATGTCAGCTTACCTTCTTCTGTGGCTGGGCCCCCCACCTTCCAGGGTGCCGATGCCAGGGTTTGTTAGAACCAGGCTGTAAATCTGTCATATTTGTTACACAGAACCCCTGAGACTGTAAAATCCAGACAATAACAATAGCAATCCTGTAGGGTTTCTAGGAGGGTCTAAGACACTATAATAAAGTACTAGGCAACCAGAATGCTTTCAGTGTTTCTATTCAGCTTCTTTCCCTTCAAATTGGGATCACACTGTATAAACAGTTTGTATTCTACAATTTTTCCCATTTGTTTCTAGATTAAACCATATTAAAATAATATCCAACCATTTTTGGAGCACAGAAACAGCAATTTTAAGTATTTTGATATAATGTATCAGGGACTTTTTTTTTTCTTAGAGTGTATATGTCGGGGGGGTGGGTGGGCAGAGGGAGAGGAAGAGAGAGAATCTCAAGCAGGCTCCATGCACAGTGCAGAGCACAACTTGGGGCTTGATCTCACAACTCATGACTCTGAAATCAACCGGAGCTGAAACTAAGAGTCAGATGCTTAACCGACTGAGCCACCAAGGCAGGTCTGTATCAGGGACTTTTTTCATATTATCAGATATTCTTTGAAAATGTGATTTTTAATGACTGCATATTATTCTATCATAGGAATAAATTCTGACTTACTCAGTTCTTCTCCTTGTTCTATTTAGGCTGTTTAAAATTCTACATTATTTTCTCTTGGTTTCTAACTGGAATATAAGCCATTTAAAATCTATTAATTAAATTTAAAACAAACTACTGCAATAATAGTTTATGTATCATAAACTTTTCCACAAACACTAAAGAACCCTTTCTTTGTAACCCATGTAACCTCTGACTTGCCTGCCATCTCTGATTCCCCCTTCCCTCTCTGGCCAGCCTGCCACTACACAGACCATTGGATTGGCCCTTCTCTCTGCTTCTTTCCTGCTTTGTTTTTACTAAGAACCACAGTGGAGGAAAAAATCAAGTACTCTGGGTATAGGCATAGAATAATCTTCCCAAAGTGCTTATTACTGACACATTAATCTATTATTAGTGAGGTACATTCAAAATGCAATTTTATGTTTTTGTTTTGTCTCCTACTCTACCTTATGACTTTGACAACGGGTACTGCCCTTGCCTCTGGATGAAAATGAGGGCAAGCCTATGGCCTTTGTGATCACTGCTAAATAGATGAAATGCTGTGGTGACTTTAAGTCATACATCTCATACTCCAACCTGGAATGCTTGGCCCAATATATCAATTAACACTTCAGTCACCTCCCATGCCTTCCCCACTAAGCTAGGGCTGGTCATAGGTGGGGGCCTGGGTTTAAGGAGGGCACGTATTCAGTTTCTTATTTCCTTCCCACTGCTTCCACTGCCTGAAGACTGATGGCTCTAATGGTGAATCCTGAAGCTGTGGATAAGGAGCACACAGAGACTGGGGAAAGAAGGCTCTTACTTGTGACACATGGTAGGCAAGGTCTCTAGGCTGGGCAGATGCTTCTAACAGACTCATTCCTGGGAACTTGAGTGGGTTTGTCAGACCCCTGCTGAACTTCCCTACTTCAGGGTGCCTCCCCTCCTCAACACTGGCCTTTGGAGACCTCCACAAATCTTACTGCTGAGCGATCCTGACTCCAGCAGGCCACTTTCTCGGACAAGAGCTCTTTTAAGTGACCCTCAAGTTATTCCCTAAACCAGGTTCCATATCTGGTGTCCAGGATTGCGTGCTGTGGAGCAGGCAGGCCCACAGCAAGGAGGGCATCACTTCTCAGGCTTGCTAGGTGCAGCCTCCCTCCCACTGCCTTGGGCCCCAGGCCAACACCAGATCCGGTGGCCTAGCAAGCCCTGTACTACTTGTGTGTTTAGGGGAAGAGGGGAGGGATGGGTGGTCACAACACAGCTTTTCTCCCAAGAAATCCTCTTTCCCTCTCACATTCAGTTATTTTGTGTCTTCTCTTGTATATAACATCCCTGATACCTTTTCTAATCCATGCCTAAACCGCATGTTCCCAATCCCTGGAATACCATGTTTGGGAGGTCTTTCATTCAGACTTCATATCCCTAAACTCTAAATAGCACTGCCTCTTATTCACTGGTCTCTAAACATGTCAATCAGCAAAGGAAGCTCCATTATTTGAAATAATCCTCTGCCAAAAAACAAACCTCTTCAAATGCGAACTATTTTCTTTTAAATTATTTGCTTTCTGTGTTTGAATATTGTTGCTTTAGGGTTTTGTTTGTTTGTTTGTTTGCAGAAATGTAGGCTGGAGTAGGGGGAAGGAGAAATACAAAGCTTTACAAGCAAAGAGAGATTAATGGCCTATGTTGTACTTGTCTTGTGGATTAGATTACTGTAATTGCAAGCATGATTTCTCCTTCATAAGGTCTGTGGACAAATTAATCAAAGTGTCGATGACATGTGAGCTGAGGGGAGCAGTGAGGGACAAAACAGAAAGCCAAGGGGAAGAAAGCTGTTGCTCGCTTGGGAATGGAGCCTGAGGTCAGGGGTCAGGAAGGTCAACATTTCCAAAGGCTGTAGAGGAGCTCACAGGAAAAATGAAGCTAGGGATCAGGGATCAGGCAAGGAAGGAGGAGCCAGAAACCAAAAGAGGCAAATACACCAGTTTCTAACTCCCTCATTACGGCAGATAGACACCAGTTATGTATCCTTTTCCTCTGTCTGCTTCACTGAAAATTGCCATGGGGGTTGGCATTGTGGACAAGTAACAATCAAGTGTGAACGAAGAACAAATATATTATCAGAAATGCAAGTATTCACCAAGTTTACTCTCCATAACCCCTTCTTAAGAATTTACTGACAGATGAGTTGTGGCAAAATAAGGAAATAATCCAAAAAGAAGACCCGAGAGCTAGGAAATAGATCTCACCCAAGAGAAGGAAAAGTCGCAGAATGAGCACCACACAGAAAGACACAAGCCTTGGAGAGAGTACAGGGGAGTGAAAGTAGGTGATATTCAGGAGATTATCCTGAATTATTATCCAGGGATATTATCCAGGGCAGCCCCCATGGTTTAGCAGTGTAGCGCCACCTTCAGCCCAGGGCGTGATCCTGGAGACCCAGGATTGAGTCCCATGTCGGGCTCCCTGCATGGAGTCTGCTTCTCCCTCTGCTTGTCTCTCTCTCTAGTAAATAAATAAATAAATAAATAAATAAATAAATAAATAAATAAATCTTAAAAAAAAAAAAAGATATATTATCCTGAGAGTTTGGGATATTTTGTCATAAGCCTTTCCACAGTATTTGACTTTTCCAACCATATCTATATATCACCTGATAAAATTAAAATTACCTTAATATAAATTGATACTGGTATCATCAATAGTCCAGATGCAGCCACCGAGGCAGTTGAGAGAGTTTGTGTTTGGGGACTGAGCTAATGGCTACAGCTCTACAGGTTAGGGTTGGACCAATTAGACTGACAATGCAATGATCTAACTTGGCTATTAAGATAGAAATAACTTTGCTGAGAAGACAGGCTTTAAGATGAAAATCAAACCTGTATTTTAAGCTTTAATTAGCATATATAGTGATATCATTATGACAAAAAAATATTTATGGTCTGGTTATGGTACAAAGAGCTTCGAACCAGGAGGCTGCTTGGGTTCTAATCTAAGCTCTACCAACTCACCGTGCAACCTTGAAAAGTCCATAACTTCTCTGTTCTTTGGTTTCAACACTTATAAAATGGGAAGTCTTTCATTCATAGTGTACATATGTATTGACTACCAGAAAGTAGATATTGCAACAGAGGACAAATCTCACCGAGCCATATCCAAATGGAGGAGGACAGACAATAAACAAAATATAAAACTGTACCATATAAGCTAGTATACCAGAAAGTGATGACTGTGGTGGAGAAAAATAAAGTGTAAAAGGGCCATAAGGAATGCTGGGGTGGGAGATGCAATTTTACATAAGGAATTCAAGGAAGGCCTCATTGAGTCAGAAATATTTGAATACTTAAAGGAGATGAGGACAAGACATGCCAATATCTGGAAGAAGAATATTCTAGGCAGAGGAAATACTATATACAAACAGTATAATATGGAAATTTGTCTGGCATGGCAAGAACTGTGAGGAAGCCCCTGGGGCTTGAAGCAGAGTATGTGAGAACAGAGAGAGCAGAGGGAGATGAAAGCAGAGATGCAGTGGGAGGCACATCACAGGGCCTTGCACATAGGCCATGGTAAGGACCTTGGCTTTCACTCCAATGATGATGCATTAAGGATCTTAAGCAAAAGGAGAAATATGATCTCATTTTCATTTAAAAAAGATAATTCTGGCTACTGTGTGGAGAATGGACTCTAGGGGACAAGAGGAGAAGTAGAGAACCAGGGAAGGACCTTCCACAAGAATCCAGGTGTTATGTGTTGAATTGTGTGCCCCACTCCAATACATTGTAGTCACAATCCCCAGATCTCAGAATAGGGTCTTTCCAAGTACTTAAATTATGGTGAGGTTAGTAGGGTGGGCCTTGATCCAATATGACTGGCACTTTAATAAAAGGGAAATTAGTGGGCATGGAGACATACATGCAGGGAAGATGATGTGCAGAGACACATGGAGAACACGGCCATCCATAAGCAAGAGAGCAAGGCCTGGGCCAAAACCTTCCTTCATAACCCTCAGAAGGAAACAGTCCTGCTAAGTTGTGTTTAATTAGCTTTGTCATAGCAGTTCTGGCACACTTAATACATGGGGTACGATATAATTGTGGCTTAGGACAGCAGTGAAAGTATTTAAATTCTGGATATAAGTCAACAGGGTTTCCTGGCAGATTGGAAGGGATGTAAGAGAGAATCAGAGAGTCAAAGGTGACTAGGGCTTGGGCCTTAATAACTAGAAGCATAAAATTGGTACTGACAAAGGGAGAGCTCAACCTGGAGCAGGCTTAGAGAAGGATGTGGTGGAAAGATCAGGAATTCAGCTTGGGGTATGCTACTAGGGATCCAGTTAGGGATGACAAGGACACAATTACTTTTACATAAGGAATGTGAGAATCAAGAGTTCAATACATATTTATTGTGTGTTTAGGGTGTATAAAGCACCGAGGCATTTTTAAGTAGTAGGTATTTTAAAACTTAAAAAGTTTGTTTTATAGAAGCTTTACAAACATTACATAGATAAGATAAGTCCAATATTTAAAAAGTGAAAACATCAAGTATCAGAGAAGCGGCACAGGCTATGCGCGGTTTATCTATAAAGTAATCAGCATAACTGAAATTGTTAATTTCCTCTACAGTACTTTACAAAACAATAATGATATGTCACCACAGTTAATACACTGAAGTATTCACTTGGATTTAAATAACCTAGTGTGTCTGGTGAGTCAGTCTTATTACTATAAAGATATATGGAGCGTAAAGATCGAGTTCAAATGCTGTTGCTGACACCAGCTCTTTGACCATAGTGAGTTACTCTCCATCTTGGTTCGTTTGTCTACGAGATGGGGGTAACAATACCTCATAGAATTGTTCTGAGGAATAAATTAGGTGGCACATACGTACAAGTGCTTCCTCTAGTGACCAGGTCACATCAGGCACTCCAGAAAGTTGATGTTGGTTTGAGACCATGTTACAGGTATTTAGGGTGAGGTGAACAATCACTGTAGGCTCAGCAAAGACTGAGTAGGGCAGATAGCCCCAAGGCTGGAACCTAAACAGGAGGGAGATTTACAAAGAGAGAGCATAGACCAATGCTTCTCAAATGTTAACATGGATTCCAATTGCCCCGGGTTGTTGGGTTGAAGCAAGAGGTCTGGAGCGGGGCCTGGGTGATGTCCCATCTGTGCTGCAGTGAGGCCACACTTAGACTAGAAGGGACACAGGTCACAGGCAAATAGAATGCAGTGATGAAGGCACATCTAATAATAAAAGTGGAAACAAAAACCGATCAGGTTCTGGCTGTGAAGTTCATATTCTCAACCATAAGGTATACATAAATGGCCTCTGATTTGTGGTATTTTTATTATAGTTACTTCCTAGATATTTACCTCTTTTTTTTCTCCTTGACCTATCAAAAAACAAAAAACCCTCCAAGTTATTAGATTAATAAGTTTTATTAATAGTTTTAATTAACTTTTAATTTTGGAATTTGAGATTCTTTATGGCATGATAGCTAATTTCTGTACATTTACAGAATGTACAGATCCAGGGTTGCTTGAAAAGGTATATTCTATTTCAAGGACAGAGGATTTAACATGTATCTATTAGATTTGCCATATTTGATCCCTGACATACTTTTATCTATAACTATTTGCAGGCTGGTTTTTATGTCCACAATCTCATCACTTCTTTGGGCTCTTTTTCGGAGTTCTTTCATTTCGTTGAGTATGAAGAATGTCTGACATCTGCTTTCCTTGAATATTCTTTTGACATATTCTTGACTGGCTTTTGCTTATTCTGTTCCTTTGGAGGGGGTGGATATGGGGGTAGGAAGGGTGCAGTTGGGTTGTGGGGACTATCCAGTTTTGCTGGTTCCTTTTTACCCATTAGTCACCTTCTGATGATGGCAATTCTATCCAGGCCCTCTATTTACAATATGCAGGACATGGTAAGGGAAATTGGTTATCTGAGCAGCTGACAGCTTTAATTTGGATTTCAGAATACACTCTTACCAAGGGGTGGGTGGGGGAGGGGAGTACATCCACACTCAGTTTTTGCATTATCTCCTGCAGAGCAAGAGATCAGAATGGCTCACAGTAAAGCCTTTGTCATGGATTTTCTGGAGATCCAGCTGGTGTTTCTCTAGGCTGAATTCAGTCACCAACTGCAAGGGGTTGTGCAGCTGTGCTTCCCCTTGGCCATTTCTCACTTTCAGATCAATTCTCTCTCCATCTGGAGGCTGAAATGCAGAAAGGGTAGTGATTCCATGAAATTTCTCATTTCCAGTACTTGTCATGGGTCTAACCAAGCCTCGTGATCATCTTGCCTCTCCTGCCACAGGGTTTTTAAAATGGACTCTGCAGAGAGGTAACTATTTTAGAGCATTCTTTCTTGAGCCCTTCTTTCGTGATGCTCTTGGAATTCACCTTTAGTCCAAAAATATTTGACAGATACTCTTCATAATCTGTGGTATACATTTATGGCTATTTCTTTACCAGACTGAATATGAAATTTTCTATTTATTTCAATCCTTTTGTTTTCAACAGTTGCAGTGGCATAGAAAGAAGATTCTGGTTTTAAAAGGTGGGGTAAGAATCCATCAAGGTCATATCTTAGGTACTCAGAAAAACAATGGCATTTCTACAGTGTTAATCAAGTTGGACCACTTAAAAGGGTAAGCTAAAGTTTAACAGGTCATAAGCAGAAGGTAAAGCAAGAAGGGATAGGGCTTAGTCTTAGATTCAGGTTTGGATAGGATTACAGACCAAGATACAATAAGTAAGAAGCAAAACAGGATGGTAGTGTGGAGAAATTGGAACTCTTTTGTACTGTTGGTAGGAGTGTGGAATGGCACAGCCACTGTGGAAAACAATATGAAGGTTCCTCAAAAATTTTAAAATAGCATTACCTCCTGATCCAGCAATTTCACTTCTGGGTATATACCCAAAAGAATGGAAAGCAGAGTCTCAAATAGATATTTACAACATCCATGTTCAGAAGCATTAGTCACAATAGTAAAACGTAAAGGCAACCCAAGTGTCCACTGACAGATGGACAAGTAAAATGTGGAACATACACACATACATACAGTGGAGCATCATTCAGCCTTAAGGGAAAAAAAGGAAAGTCTGACACATGCTACAACATGGACAAATATTGAAGACATTATACTAAGAGTAAGTTAGTCACAAAAGACAAATATTGTATGACTCCACTTATATGAGGTACTTAGAGGAGTTACATCATACAAAGGAGAATGGCAGTTCCTAGTGCTGGGAGAGAGAGGAATGGGGAATTATTGTTTCATGGGGATAGTTTCACTTTTGCAAGAAGAGTTATGGAGATTGATGGTGGTGATGGTTGTGCACTATAAATGTATTTAATACCACTGAACTGTGCAGTTAAAAATGGTTAAGATGACAAGTTTTATGATGTGTCTTTTAGCACAAAAAACAAAAACAAAAACAAAACCCTGGAAAAAGCCACAACAGGTTCAGTGGGCAAGATGAACTACGATTTGGGCAATGAAGCAGAGTTCAGGGATTTAAGAAACTTCCAAAGGCGGATACTGTAAGAGGATGGCAACATAGTTTGGATACCCCTACCTCTGCCCTAAAGCAGTAAACATAAAATATATACCCTAATACATATATTAACTCTCAGTTCCCCATGTATCTTGCTATTTCAGTTACAAGTATCTTAAGAACCAACTATTACTCTTTTGTCCAAAAGTGAGTAATTATCCTGATAACTGAAATCTTGATAACCAAGGGCTTTATCATTTACAGATTTTTTTTTAAAATACTATTTTATTTGACTACACTTTGAGGCTTTTTCAGATACTGATTAGCACCATTTTCCAGAAGTAAGAACTGAAGCATAGTCTGTAAAATGACTTGCCTAAGATCACACATCTGTTTTATCTACAGAGCCAGGAGCATGATGCTCTATTAGCTATTTCCCTACACTTTCCTTTACATCTGGAGTTAAAACAAGGAATGAATGGATCAACATTTACACAAAGTTTCAAGAACTGTCTTTTCCACATAGGTAGCAATATTCAAATGCATGTGGAGAAGAATAAAAATTTATCGAGTGTGGCAAATCTAAAACTGCCATATAAATTTAGGTATATTTTCAAAAGTACCCTTGAAAATCCTCATGTCTCCCATAGTTTTACATATATAACCCAAAGTAGTGCACACTAAAATTTGAGAATCAATGTTTTAAACCTATGAAAGACACAAAAGGATGTATATTTACATGTCAGGCTATTAAAACAATGCTGCCTTTAAGGTAACTATGAAAACATTGGTGGGGGCACCTGGGTGGCTCAGTTGAGCATCTGCCTTTGGCTCAGGTCATGATCCCGAGGGAATAAATTCTAAAATCAGTACAAGTTAAATATATTTATGATATGGCTCTACTTAACTGCTATGACCATGTATATGTATAAACTTTCTCCATCAGTGAATACTAAAAGTACCATTTCTACTGTGTGTAAGTCAGTAAAACCTTGTCTTAAGAAAGAAGGCAAAATGTTGACAGTTCTCCTATTAAAGTACAATGCCAATTCAGGAGCGGGTGAAGGAAGAAAAACTGTCAGTAAAAATGACATTCAGAAAGATAGGAAGAAAACCCCTACTCTAACACTGTTGAAAAGCAAGTGATATATAGAAATCATGAAAAAGGGAACTGAAAAGAAAGGGTTGGATGTGTCACTGGTGACCTCCAATAACAATTCCATAAAATGAGTTGCTCTGAATTTGGCTGGGTGGAAATTCTGAAAAACTTAAGTGTTGTCAACTTTCATGGATAAGTAACTGTAGCGCAGACATGCTAAGGTTTTTTGTATTTTAAGCAGTTCAGGAAGGCTCAAAAATGATGGATTAACCACAAGTTTATGAAACTGTAGTCTCCCAAACAGAAAGATAAATGAGTAGGAATGTAACATAAGTGCTGAAATCAAGGGATTGCACTGGATCCAGACAGAAAACTGAGTACTTTATGAAATTATTTTATGAAAGCAGATAGTATAAGAACACACACATACACACACACTGCAGATCAATCCACAATAAGGCAAGAAGAAGAAATGTAGAAATTTTGACAAATTCTAGAAAGTAAAAACAAATCTTTAGGGAGAACCATAGCCCAAGACACATGCTAGAGATAAATACTGCAAGGAAAAAGCTGAGATGTGGAAGACAATTTGTAAAGTTCAAGAGATTGAAAAAGAATTCCAGAAATTCCATTCCTCCAGAGAAAATGGAGGAAAAAAAGAAATAATAAAGACAGCTATGCGCTATTTCAAAATCAGATGTAAAACAAAATGATGCAGGAAAGTTGAAAAAAAGGAGTATCAAGTACTAATAAAAAGGGTAGCAAAAAAAAAAGGGTAGGAAGATTAAGATCAAACAATTCAAGCAAAGTATTGAAGGGGAAAACAATTTATACTGTTCTAATGGTACAATCCATCAAGACTATATATCAGTCATAGAACTAACATCACAACTTTGACATATATTAAAAACCCATACAAAGAAAAATGGACATATTCAAAATATTTATGGGAGACATCAACAAAACTCTAAAATCAATAGGTTTGCCAGACAATAAATATAAAAGTTTATCAGCGTTGGTTGAAAATCCCCTGCGGCCCTGCCCGTGGCGCCCAGAGCCCCCGGGGCCTCAGCTCACCGCGCCCTGGTCCGTGTGGGGAGGTGACACCCGGGCCGACAGCTCCCGCCCGGGCCGCAGGTGCTCTGGCCCCTGATCCCTGACCTCGGTCTCCCGAGCCCGTGGCAGGAGGGGCCTCTGCCCCGCACGCCCGCTGGAGCAGTTGGCCTGAGTGGGCGCAGGTGGGTGCGCGCGGCTGGCCCCCGCCCGCCTGGAGCTGTCCGTGCTGCGCCGTGGAGGGCAGACCGGAGGGCACGGCCTCCTGCCGCCCCCCAGCTCCGCCAGACGGTTCCCGCGGGTCGGCCGGCCCAGGTCCCACACCGCACAGCTTCCACAGCAGCAGGTGAGGTACCTTTGGGCTTGAGGGGACTTGGCCGGGGCCACCGAGCCACCGCAGGTGCGAAGGTGAAGCAGGGCGGCCTCCAGGAGGAGCCCCGCGGTTCAACCTCAGTTACCGACCCCGACGGGTAGGGATGTGCGACTTCCTCGGGCAACTCCGCCCCTGAGAAGCCGCCCTCACCCTGAACTCTCGCTCAGAAAAATCCCTCCCGACTTTATTCGCGAAATAAAATTCCTTTCCTTTGTTTACTGGGCTTGCTTACGGTTTTGCCATAGCTTGCATGTCCTGAATTGCGATTGTGTTATTCCCAAATAAACCTATTTTTGCCAGTGGGGAAAAAAAAAGATATAAAAGTTTAAATAATCCAATGAACAAGCGCAATCTAAAACACACATTCATATACAGAATTTGGTACCTAAAATACTGTGGACAAACCTTTTCAGACACTTAAAACACACACAGAAAAATTTCTCAACATAGACCAAGAAGTAAAAGCACACAAATGACGTTCCTAGCCCACATTTAAAATGAAAATTAATCACAAACAGATAGCAAAATAAAAACACCCCTCCCCACCTTCAAACCTATCTGTTCAGAAGTTTTTAAAAGTCCTCTGGGAGAAAATTAAAAAAACACCTAGCTTAAGCATCACAACTAAAATTATAAGCTGTTTAGAATGGAATGATAAGGGGAACACTACAAAAAACAAAACAAAACAAAAATCCCTTGGAATATAATCAAGCAGTACTTAGAAATGTCTACATTAGAAAACAAAAAGACTAAAGGTAAACGAAGAAAGTATAAAAACCAAGAGATGAAAAGAATAAATTCAAGTATAGTTGAAAGAAGAAATGAAGATCATTGTAGAAATTACAAAGGTAACAAGCAACAACAAAAAATGCTCCATCAGCAAAACTGAGAGCTGGTTCTTAGAAAATTTCAAAGAAATCCAGTGACAGAGGAAAAATAAGAGATGCCAAAGATTATTGAGTCAATAAAACAAATATATAGAGCTGCTGCCAAGATTTATAATTTTTATTTATTTATGATAGTCACAGAAAGAGAGAGAGAGAGAGGCAGAGACACAGGCAGAGGGAGAAGCAGGCTCCATGCACCGGGAGCCCGACGTGGGATTCGATCCTGGGTCTCCAGGATGGCGCCCTGGGCCAAAGGAGGCGCCAAACCGCTGCGCCACCCAGGGATCCCGCTGCCAAGACTTATAAAATAAAGTAGCCTGTGTAAAACTTCTACCAATAAATTTTAAAATCCAGACATTCACAATTTCCAAAGAAAATATGTTACTACAACTTCACTTCAGGAACAAGTGAAAAACTTGTATTAAATAACCATAAAAAAAAAAATAACCATAAAGACGCTAAAAAGATAGTAAGAGTTTCATCTCCTAAAAGAGCTTTGTTTTGGACTAGGCCCCAAACGGCTCAGGGTAAAGGAGTAAAGGTAGATTAAACTAGTGTTCTTATCCACCAGCAACAAACCGTTAGAAAAAGCAATTTTAAGGAAAGATACAATTTGTGTGACTATTAAGTACAACTTTACTGACAGAAAAGATAGATAGACATCAATCACCTGACTGTATTTATGGATGGGAAGATTCAGTACCAAAATGATGGTCATTCTCTCCAAAAACATTTTTTTAATTCAATGCAACTTGAATAAAAATCCTAATGACTTTTCCCAGAATTTACCAACCTGATTTTAAAATTTAAAATTCTCACATGTGGACATGTGAGAAGACAAAAGCCAAGAGAATTTTAAAGAGTATTAATAAGAGAAATGCCTTAGTAATATGGAAATACACTGGTTATTGGAGTACATTCATAAACTAATGGGACAAAAAAGGTAGCCTAAAAACATAAATATTTTAAAGATAAATACAGTTTTTAATACACTGTCACTATATAAAGGCACTTGGTATGTGACAGGGCATTTAAGTAAAAGGAGAAAGAATCAACTCTAGTAATAGTGCTGAGGTGAATGGCTATGCATCTGTAAAAAATAAGACCCCTCACAGCATACACAAAGTTAATTTCAAGTGGATACAAGTCTAAAAGTGAAAAGCAAAAGCTCTTATGCATCTCTGCTGGGAATATAAAGTAATACAGCTACTTTGGAACATAATTTGACAATATCTAAAAATAGCATATCTGTATTCATTGAATTCAGCATTTCCATTCAGAATGGTTGTTTTTATGAGACAGGGAAGATGTTTGTTCACTTTGGCACTGGTTTGTAATAGTGAAGGTGCAAAATATTTGATTATCAACAAGATAAATAATTAACTGTGTTTTATAATGATTTTTTTTATAATGGATTAACTGTGGTATATTCAAATAACAGAATGCTTTACAAAAGCAATTAAGAGGAATTAACTACAGGATTTAATCAAATCTTAGATGACATCAATTTTAAGGTACATCATTATTTTGTCATTAAGAAATGCTGCCAATTTTAAGACATTACTGATTTAAGAAGCATACAGAGATTATATTGTGAAAAAATGGAAAGATCAACAGGTATCGATGTGGCTATATAGTGGGTGAAAAATAGCAGGTTTCAAAATTATAGATATGATGGACTTTTTTCCTCGAATATTTAAAAATACATGAAATAGTCTTGTGTATTTTTTTTAAAAAAATATATGCATAAAATGAGGATGAAAACATTGATGGGAAAGATACACACTAATATCAGGATAGTTACCTCTTCATAAAAAAGAAGAAGGTTATAAGCTTTAGCCATACCTTTTAATATCTTATTTCTTATTAAAAGCAAAAGAAGGATGCAGCTTTTGCATAGCACATATACCGAAAGTGAGCATATCCTCCCATGAAGGGACATGTGTAAATTCAATCACTTCACAGCATCTGTGACATAATTATGGAATGTTTATTCTTAAAATACAATAAAGAAACATTGCGACATCAATTGGTAAACATCCCTGAGAGATTTTGCTGCTCACTCACAGGGAGAGGAGAGAGAGAACATGTGTATGTATTGGGGGAGGAAGGAGAGTTCAAAATGAAAAAAAAGTGTTCACATCTTTTAAACTTGGAGAATGAGATCATGAGGGTCTACTGTATTATTTCCTGGATGTCTGAAATATTTTTAACTTGGAAACTTTTAAAAATAAAGTTTAAAAAGGCACCATGTACAATTTAAATGTAAGCTCTATCATAAATAACTCTACATTATATAAATTGTTTCATAGAAAAATACAGTCAGCTTTTCTAATTCTAGAAGGCTAACAAAACCCCTTATCCAATACTCAAATAAGGATAACATAGCAAAGGAAATTATACACCAACCTTGCTGCTCAACATGTACATAAGGATATTAAGTAAAAACGTTAGCACACTTGTAAGCACGACCAAGCCAAGCTGGTTAATCCTACCAAAGCAAGGATGATTGTATACATAATTTATTACATTAATAATTATATTTTTAAAAAACAAACTGTTATGCAAACATGGAATTGAAGACACACTCCAAATTTTATTTTTTAATAACCCCAATTAAACAGAAATAGAAACTTTCTTAAACTGGAAAAAGGCAGGATGCTTTCTATTTAACAATGCTCTAGAGGTGCCAATCAACACAATTAGACCAGAAAAACATGATATGTAAGTATCAGAACGATTTGAAATCATACTGACAAAACTACTTGGAGCGAGTGTTATCTACTAAATCCAAGAGAATTAACTGCAAACTGTTAAAACCAATAGAACTTCAGCAAAGTGGCTGAAAGCAACACAGCAAGCATAACCAGTTAGAAAATAAAAGAACAACAATGTTTGAATGATATTAAAGTTTGAATTTTTTTAAAAGATGCAAAGCGGATTCTTATGAAGAAAATAATAAAATTGTATTGAAGGGATGGCTGTTTAAAACCTATCTCAGTGGGCAGCCTCAGTATTATTATAAAGATGTTGGTATTTTGAGTAAGAGAAAACAAGAACAGCCAGGAATAATAAGGTATGTTAGAAAGAAAACGGGAAATTTTCAGACCAAATATAAAAACATGTTACACAGGTAAAGTAATTACATAGATGTTAGCTAAAGGCATGGACAAAGAGACCCAGGTAGATAAAGAGACTTGGTTCATGCTACTTGTGGCATCCCAAACGAGGAGAGAGGAGAAACTATACAATAAATTAAGAAAAGTAACTATGGGGGATCCCTGGGTGGCTCAGTGGTTTAGCGCCTGCCTTTGGCCCAGGGTGTGATCCTGGAGTCCCAGGGATCAAGTCCCACATCAGGCTCCCTGCATGGAGCCTGCTTCTCCCTCTGCCTGTGTCTCTGTCTCTGCCTCTCTCTCTCTCTCTCTGTGTCTCTCAAGAATAAATAAAATCTCAAAACAAACAAACAAACTATGCACTGAAGAAAAAATTAAGTCACACCATAATCATACACATTATACAAAAATAGTCCCCAGATGGATTAAATGATGTAAAAAAACCCAACAACTATGTATTAGAAGAAAACGGAAATATTTTCAAAATCTTGTAGTAAGCACAAAACCCATAATGAAAAATACCCACAGATTTGAGCTTACAAAGGGGAAACACTTCTATTACAGGACAGAAAATCCCACTCTAAAAAGCTTAAATTGACCCACTAAAGGTATCCTCCACATATTTAATAAGAGAATAATGTGAGAATAAGAAAGATGGTAAGCCCACTTTTAGCACACACAGCAGTCTCTGTGTATCCACAATGGGGTACATCTAAGACCCCCAGAGGATGCCTGATGTGGATAGGACAGAACCCTAGATATACACTATGCTTTCCCCCTAATGCATACATACCTATGGTATAATTTAATTACAGATTAAGCATTTTAAGAGATTAACAACTACTAATGAACAATTGTAACAATGTATTGTAATAAAAATTATGTGAATGTGGTCTCTCTCAAAATATTGAACTGGATTCACTCTTCTTGTTAGGATGATGTGAGATGATAAAATGCCTATTTGAGGAGATGAAGTGATGTGAATGAGGCAGACACTGTGACAACTCAAGGCTACTACTGAGAGTCTGACAGTATGAAGATCACCTGTTCCTAGACTGCGGTTGACCGTGGGTAGCTCAAACTGCAGAAAGTGAAACCCAGATAAGAGGGGACTACTGTCTGTGAACCCAAAACAACAGTACCTTTTTGTCCATAACCCATCCCTATCTCCCTTTTACCTAGAGAGAATGATGAAAAAAAAAGCTAAATAGGAAAATGGGTAAAGAATGTGAACAATTCATAGAACAGAAATAATCAAAATGAAAACGTATTCAACAATGTGGTTTCATTTGTAATTGGAGAAACGAAAATGAAAACAAAATAATTATGTAACCACTGGACTGACAAAAAAAGCATTAATTGCACACATTAATTGCTGAAAAGCACACTTTTCAGAAAGCAATTGGGCAGAATTAATCATTTAAAGGAGCATCGCAATTCTCTACATAGGAACTTATTTCTTACAGGAAACTTGGAACCTTAGCACAAAGACATATACAGAAATGATCATTTACTGCATTGTTTCTAACAGTGAAAAATGCAAATAACCGAAATGCTCAACAGAATACTAATTAAATCACGGCACACCCATATAATGGGTATTATGCAGTTGTCAAAAGGGTGGGATAAACCCTTACATGTGGATAGCCTTATGAGAATGTTAAGTAGAAAGTTGTAGGAAAAAAAAAAAGGTTGTAGAAAGGTATAGTATGATCCCACTTACATAAAAAGATAATAGGTATATATGAGTCAGAAAGTGCAACAGACTGAAATCTTGATTTAGTGAACTAAAGAGTGATTTCCATATTTTGCTCTCAATGTCTGTGTTGTTTCTACCTCCTTTCTATAGGAAAGTATTTAGGAAGTCCCTGTGTACATTTTTAAATGGATAAAGACATTTAACTGTTAATTAACGTGAATGTTCTCTGCCTATTTGAATAATGGAACTATAGAACTCAGTTCTAACAATTTCCCATTATGAACGGTTTGAGTCTTGCAGACAAGGTAATTGCCTCTTTAGAGCAAACTAGTAAGCTTATCTTCTTATATTACAATGAACTGGACCCTGTTTATAGTCCCTTAACTGTATGTATTATATACTCTTTGAAAGCTGTCATGTTAAATGTCTTCATAGTTTCATATTTTTATTCTTTTAGAATAAAAGTCATCAGTAGCTCTAAAGTCATCAGTAGTTCCCTCTGTTGGCTTTAGAATTCAAAGCCCTACCCAATGTTTCTCATACTACTTGTGCAAAGTATCTCCTCACTACCCAACCACAACTCAAAGTTCTCCATCTCAGCCAAATGGGTCTCTGGGTTCCCAAATGAACAGATCTACTATGCACCCAACCCCCATTCACACATCATCTGTAAGGTGTTAGACATATGACTAGCTCTCCAGGAATTTTTCACCCAAGATTTTATACAAAACTATAAGCATTCATGAGCTATAATGCAGATTATATACTGAACCCAGTTAAACACATTAGCTGTAATGTGAATGTAAATTGTGGGGGTACCTGGGTGGCTCAGTTGGTTAAGCCTCTTGATTTTGGCTCAGGTCATGATCTCAGGGTTGTGAGATTGAGCCCCACGTTGGGCTCGGTGCTGGGCATGGAGCCTGCTTAAGATTCTCTGCTCCTCCCTCCACCTCTACTCACACTCGCTCTCAAATAAAAAGGAATGTAAATTATGTATACAATAAATGAAATTTTCATTTTGATCCATCACTTTCTAAGATCTCAGCCTGAAGCATTTTATATGCTTTCAATAAATAGCCATTTTGGTTTAAATCAGTTATTTGAATTCTACTCCAAATAAATAGTGTAAGAGTTAAGACCATCAATTCTGAATAGTTCTACTCTGTGACCTATGGACAAGTCTAGGTTTCTTTACTTGTAAAATGTTGATAATACATGTTTCTCCTAATGGGAGACAATGTAGGCAAACAGGTAGCAGAATATCCAGTAAAACATGGCCAATATTACATTCATCTTCTTGACTAGGAAACCCCAATCGAATTGAAGAATTGTATTATCACTACTTCAAAATTTATTAATATTTATTCAATGTTGATTTGATGATTAATATTTGAGGTAGTATAGAAAGAACATGGCTTTAGAGTCAAACAGATGTGATACAATCTTTAGTCACCGCTTTGGAGAGGAGAAATCTCGGGTAAACTATAATCTCTGATTTTCCTCACATGTTAAAGAAATACATACCATCAACTAACACATAGACTTATGGTGAGGACTATGTGAGATGATAATCTGTGAAAAGATTTTAATAAGGTATCCGGCACAATAAATTGTCAGGTTCTTTGATCTTAAATTTTGTTGTAATTTATCTGAATTTTACTAATGTAAAGTTAATATTCAGCAAACATTTTTTGAGACTTACTCTGTGCACTAGGAACTGTGCTGAGTACTAGACACTAACTAGTTAACAAAAACATACATCATCACTGTCTTCAAACAGTTGAGCATTCTGGAGGCAGTAGAACAGGTATTAACCAAATAATACAAATGCCAACTGTGTAAGTGCTATGGAGAGGTAAGCTAAGGGGGACACATTTGCCCTGGGTTCTGAGATGGAGCCCCACATTGGGCACTCCTGCATTGGGCATGGAGCCTGCTTAAGATTCTCTCTCTAGCCTTCTGCCTCTCCCTGCCTCTCTCCCTCTCTCAAAAAGAAACCCAGAAAAATTCTAGGGACAATCAGGAGAAAAATTCAATAGGACTAGATGAAGAGTAAGGAGAAGAAAAGTCAGGGGCAATTTTTAGATTTCTGATTTGTATTATTAGTTGAATGCTAGTTCTATTTTCAGATATACAAAGATGACCAGATTTGGGAAGGAAAGGTTATGTATTCAGTTTTTTGGCACATGTTAGGTTGAAAGAACAGTTGACCCTTGAACAACACAGGTTTCAACTGTGTAGGTTCACTTATACATGGATTTTTTCCCCTATACATTCAGTACAATAAATGTATTTCTTCTTTATGACTTGCTTAATAATATTTTTTTTTCTATTTACTATATTGTAAGAATACAGTGTTGACTATAATCAGTAAGGCTTTCAGTCAACAATAGGCTGCCAATAGTTAAATTTGGGGGAACTAAAAAGTCATATGCAAGTTTTCAACTTTCATGGGGGGAGGTGTCATCAGTGCCTCTAACCTCGCATTGTTCATGGATCAACTGCATTTTTTTAAAAATTAACAATAACAGCGACATGAAGCACACATCTTGCCACTCTTTTACTCAAAGTCCTATAATGGATTCCCATCAAACTCTAAACACAAATCCTGAGAGACATACAGTTATGATCTGGCTCTTAGCAACCTCTTGACTTTCCCTCCTACACCATTATCCCATGGCCACTTTCACTTAAAAACCATGGCCTTCTTGAAATTACTGATACACTCAACATTCATTCTTCCCTAAGAACTTTTGCACTTACTCTTCCTTCAGCTTGTCATACTTTTCTCCCCAGGTGTTCATAGTGCTTTATCCCTCACTTAATGGAAGTCCATGCTCAGATGTCATCTTTTCAAAGAATCTTCTCTGACTATCCTATATAAAACGGCCTTCCTGCTGAGAGGTTGGGATGGAATGGCAGAATGTAATCTCCTGTAGTTTTGGTGTACTAAAGAAAAAGGCCTGTCATACATAATACAAGTCTTACTCTCAAGATTTTAGAAACAAGTGGACTGAATCTAATTAAAGCTGTACCCCAAGATCAACTCCGTGGACTGAGGTGATCAATCACTTTAATGCCTAACAGAAAATAAGGTAAATCTTTTCCTGGGCGGGAGGGGGTAGGGTGGGGGAAGCACATCAACTTCAATCTATCAGTTCTTTTAGACACAGTGTCCTGCATAAAAGAAAAAAATTACAAGCCCTAGATACAGGGAGAAAGAAATATGATCAAGAAGAATGTGACTAATCAAGAAAGAAAAATCAGGTAATAGATTAAGATCCATGATGATTCAGATGTTGGAGTGCCAGCAAGATTAAGAAGAAGAAAAAAAAAAAGGAAAAGAGTAAAGAGATTTTCAAAAAAGAAATGAAATCTATTAAATATAAATAACTGAACACTCTCAAAGTAAAAATATCCACCATTTGAAATTAATTATTTGGATGGGCTAAATGGAAGACTGTACAAATCTGAAGATGCATCAATAGAAAACATCCAAACTGAAGCACAGAGAGAAAACAAGAGTAGACACAAATAGTACAACATATTTCTAATTGGAATTTCAGAGAGAAGCAATAATAGAGGAGAAGTAATATGTGAAGGGATAATGACCAAGAATTTTAAAAAACTGATACATCAATCCACAGATTCCAGAGTTTGGTAAACCTCAAGCAAGATAAATAAAATGAATATTCTAAGTAGGCCTACCATAGTCAAACTGCTGAAACAAAGATGAAAAGGAAATCCTAAAAGCCAGGAAAAAAAAAAAAAAACACATAGTACCTACAAGGAGCAAAAAGGTTTTTTATTGGCTTTGCAACAGAAAATATGAAAACTAGAAGAAAATGGAATGCAAAGTTTCAAACTAACAAAACCGCCAACCTGAATTCTGAATCCAAAGAAAATACTCTTCAAAAATAAAGGTGTGATAAAGACCTTTCAAACAAATGCTGCCACATTTGTTTGAAAAACTGCCACAAGACCTGTACTATAAGCAATATTAAAAGAAGTTCCTCAGGCTGATGGAAAGGAATTAAAATGATACTACAAAACTATCAAAAAAAAAAAAAAAAAAACCAGCAAGGAGATGAGAAAATGTGTATGTAAATAAGAAAGAATACTGACTATTTAAAGTAATGATACTGTGGGATTTATAACCACAAAATATATGAAAACTATAGCACAAAGAGCAGGGAGGCAGCAAATAGAGCTGAATCATTTTAAAGTTCTTGAATTGTTCATAAAAGCACTAATATAATAACCCAAACATAGATGCTATAATCTGTAGGGTAACCACAGAAAAATCATATAATCAAGTATAACTAAAAAGTCAATAGAAGAGATGAAATAGTAGTAAGTACAGATGACCCTTGAACAACAAGAGTTTGATCTGGATTCTTTTTTTGATATAGTACAGTACTGTAAAAGTATTTTCTTTATGATTTTCTTGAATAACAATTTCTCTTCTCTAGCTTACTTTATTTATGAATACAGTAGCTAATATATACAACATACAAAATGTGTTAATCAACTATGTTATTGGTAGGGCTCCTGGTCAACAGTAGACTATCAGTAATTAAGTTTTGGGGAACTCCAAAGTTCTGTCTGGATTTTCGACTGTGTGGGGGTTGGCACTTTAAATCCCCATGTTGCTCAAAGGTCAACAGTACTTTACTGAGGTAGAAGAAGGTAGGAAAAGGAGAAAGTAAAGGAATAAAGAAAAACTTGGCAAAAAAGATAGCAAGATGATAAACTTAAAACCTACTATATTATTAATTACACCAAAAGTAAACAGTCTAAACATGCTAAAGTACAAAGATTCTAAGACTAGATAAAAAGAACAAGTGCAAAGTACAAAATGTTAACACACACTTTAAACATAAGGATATATATAAATAGGTAAATATAAAAAATAAAAGGACAGAAAAAGTTTTGTCATGCAAACAAAACTGGTATGGCTGTATTAATATCAAAGTAGGCATGAATTATTTATACAGATATGAAGTGACATTCTGTAATTATAAAAGTATAACTTCATCATAAAGGCATAATAACCCTACAATTTATGTGCTGAGACATAGCTCCAAAGTATACAAAATTGCTTCTCCTCCATCATTTCTATCTTGCTTTTCCTTTTCTATTCACCACTTTTCACAATCTGACATTATATATTTTTGTTTCCTTATTTCCCTACCCCCCTTGTGGAGATGTAAGATCCACAAGGGAAGGGACTTATTCTATCCAGATGACATTTTATCCTCTGTAACTAGCGTAACACATAGTAAGCACTCAAGAAATATTTGCTGAACAAATGAATAAAAGTACCACTAGTAACTTATATTCTCAGTGCTTACTTTTAAAGTTTATAGGATACATGTTATTTTCTTCAGTTATGTAATCCTTTAACTTAAATAATACTTAGGAATCTCCATTAGCCAAACTTTACATGAGAAGTTTAAACAAAAAGCTTCTAAGAATGTTACTGGGAAATATTTTTTTCTTTTTCATGCAACAAAGGCTCCAAAATAAAAGATCTAAACGTGCCTTTCTTCATTTAAACATATTTAAATATATATATATATTCACATAAATAAAATAATACAATTACATATTAGCTTTCATGTTTATTCAACTTCACAGAAAATCCAAAAGTGTGTCTGAAATTGGCTATCTATCTAAATACCAATTGTTCATTATGGTGACATAATACTATGTGGTAGGGGAGATATGCCTAAGTTAAACAAATTCTTAAATTCCTGACCATTCTTCAAGTGGGCAAAAGGAAATCTTAAAAATCAAACTTACAAGTTGTAAGAAGATACAGAAAGTAATTTAACCTTTAATACCTGGAACAAGTTTTACAGCCACATTTGTAATTTACATATACAGTGGAGATCACTGAAAAAAAGCTTCCTGTTGCACTGCAGCAAGAAATCTTATTATAATGTAGATTAAATGAACTTGCTACAGAGTGCAGCAAGATAACCTCACTGAAGAATCATAAGATTTTCATAATGGAACTTGTTACAGTGAGTTAAACATTTTCTTAATTTTATACAGCACATATTTTCAAAATGACCATTATCACTGAAGAGTTTGCTAACCATTGTTAGCAATTACTGTTGTATACATACTTAATTTTACTTTAGTTATAGTATGTGGCTCTCCAAATGTTAGCACATGAAGTGTTAAGTTTAAACATAATAATAAAATAATCCCCTAAAATGAAGATTCAGGACATCAAAACTTTGATCATTATTGCACCTATTTTTCTACAGAAAAATGGAAAATTTACATCAGAATCCTCCCAAAAAGTGAACAGACAAGTTGTAAAAAACCACAGACTTATTGGCATTAAACAAAATCTACAATGAACATTTTTTGTGAACTGATGTACAGAATTAATGTGCAATGAAATTTGGTTAACTATGATCATGCAAATAAAAATCCTCCACAATCATTTTTTCATTATGTTTTATAAAATGGTCTTAAAGATATACTTCCATAAACATTTCCGGTGCAATTTAGTCAATGACAAAAATACAAAGCTATCCCTTATTCTTTATTTTATAGATTTAAAAACATGCCTTTGTACTGCTGAGATACAAACAGCGTGTTTGGGAGAACTGAGCTCATGAAACGGTTAAAAACCAATGTATCTTGGTCCAACATTAGCTGCCTTGTATACAGCAGCCTCCCATAATCACTGGTGTCAGTACTGTTGGAAATGAAGAATAGTTAAATATTGAGAGATTAAGACACAATTCAAAAACATTTTTTTTAAAAAAAAAAGGCCATTTCATAAACATGAAGAAATCTTTAAAAGAAAAATAATCACATCAATTGTGATATACATTGGAAAATAGTAAAATGTCATTTTTCCAAAATAGTAGTTTCTTTATTATATCCCCTATCTATTATAACCAATTTTGGAAATATACCTTAAACATAATGGCGTATTATATGAAAATGCTCCGTTAGTCAATGTGATAAATTTAATAAGTTAGGATATGATTTTCTTTTCTGATGTTAACTGTGAGAAAACAAAAGAACAGCACCTGAAATACTAAAATGAATTTAGGCAAGCATTAAGTAGTAACTTTTATGTTTGGTTCAAAATACAGTTTATAAAACTGTATAAATGATACTGACTTAAGCAATTTGTTTCTAGATTTTGCAGATTATGATGAAGGAAAGAAAAAGAACTGGTCTAAATCCAAATAAATTTCCACTTCCCCCAAATCTCGACGAAGTAGAATTTCATTCAAAATTTATAAGATTGTGATACCTACAGTAGCTCAGATAGTTGGATATATCACTCCCACCCTGCTTCCCCCCCCTCCCACCAAAAAAAACAAGTTTTTGGCTCCAAAATAAAGTACAATAATAAACTCTTGATGAAAAACTATGTTATGGGGCAATCTATCATATACTATACTAAATATGAATTTACAGAAAAGAGCACATCCCATTTTCAGCACTTTTTCATAAACATGCAACTCACTATAAAATACAAAACACTTGCTTTCAAGAACAGCTTTATAAAGACACACTGCATCAATAAAATTTTTTCTTTCTGATTAACTTTACACTGTTATGGAGAACTGGAACTTTTCTATGTGTATATATCAGATTTTATATTATAGTGTAATAATTTGCATTTTCTGAACATAATGTTCAAGAGGAAATATCTATACACAATAACATTCTAGACTATTAAAACTAATTCAAATTACAGAATTTTATTGATACAGTAGATTAATAAAAACTGAAAAGGGATGATGATAAAATGGGATAAAGAATTCAGTACATTATTTTATAACACACTCTTTAAAATTAAAATATTTTAAATCTCTCTTTTCTTAAAATTTTCATTGCCATGAAAGGCCAGAAAATTCTGAGACCAATACTGAGGTGTAAAATAATCAAACTTCAGGACTATTTCACAATTCGCATGGTGCCCTCCCATCGGAGGCATCATTCAGGTGTGATGGCAGACAAGTTAGCACCTCTGAAGATTAAGGGTGCCTAGGAGTAAACACTAGGTAAAATACACAAGGGAAAGAGACCATTTAACTCTCCAACAAACAATGACATCAAGAAAATGACACCATTTGTTGAAAATATTTTTTTCACAGTAAAATTGCAGAGAATACAAATACAAACACTGACAGATTACTGCTTAAGATCTATCCTAACAAACTCTTTCCAAATCAATAGATCCAATAAACAGTTGGGTACTGTCAGTTTAAAGCCGCAGATAAAAGCTATACAAGCACTTTAGAAGTCAGAAACATTAAAAAATAAAAAAAAGAAAAAGAAAGAAAAAGAAAAGATATATTTACAGGTTTCTTCTTTAGTTTATGTCTACATAGCCATCGCACATCACACTTCCACAAGACTCCATAGTCAATGTTATCACCAAGCGTATGGCTAAAGCGCTGTGACCACAAGTACATGAGGTCATCACAGGAAGTTCCAACTGTCCACTTTCTGGCAGTCCCACTTTGTGCATCAAAGGCTTTCCTTAGCCTCAAGCTTGACAAAAAATGCTTCTTCTCAAAGCTTTCACACAAAAAGTTAATTACATTTGTTCATCGCCTTTCCCTTTTAGAACTTCGCCGCCGTACCTTAAAAGAAAAATCACCAGATGCTTAATTAAAATATTAGACATAGCAGTGATTATTTTTTAACCAATCATTATTCTTAGTTGTTCCTGATTTTCTTTGCTTTTCTTCACTGGAAACCTTTCTGCCTCACCATCACGTATTTAGACCTTATACTATCTGAATGTCCACAGACAGCCCTTCCCACAATAGCAAAAGAGAAAACTTTTACTTTTCTATTTTATAATTTTAAAGAAAAAAGAATGGAAATCAATGTCAACAGCAAGAAAAAAACAATTCCAAGTATCTTTTCACTTAATGTTTCTGTGATAAAAGAAAACATTTGATCCTTATGAACTTAGGTTTACAGTTATCATTCTGGGAAAACAGTAATTGAATGTGGATCCTAGCAATTATCAAATACATGGAAATAATTTTTAAATTCAGACATATTACAATTTACTGGCAAGTACTAATAAAAGCATAAAACTTCAGTTCAAAAAAGACCTCTATTAAGAGGAATAGAAACAAAATAGGATTTTATTAATTCAATTAATTTATGGTGCAGTTTTTTGGATGAAGACATTAATCACAATGAATTCTTTAGTCTTATTTCTACATTTAAAACAATTAAAAAAAAAAAAACGCTTTAAGAAACAAACCCAACAACAAATTGGAGACTACACAGTTGACCTATTTTTCTGTGGTCTTAACCCTTTTACATAAATGAATCCTGATGCAGACAGAAGTGATTATGTTAAATAGCACAGAGGGGCAGGAATCAACTCTGGGACTAGATCTCAGAACAGAGGTTTCTCAAACAAAGATGGCTAACTCTGCTGATCCAAAGACTCACCATTAGTGTAGCATCAATAGTCCCTACTTAAATGTGTTAACTGTATTTCTTGTGTTAACAGACAAAGCCATTCTTTACGTAAAAAAAAAAAAATTATCTCAGGAAGAATCGCATTCCTACTTTTGTAAAAGGAATGTTTGTTATCCATTTTATACATTTCATTTCAAAGGTGTGATTTTTATCCTATATGGTTAATTTCTACTTTCTACTGTGAAACTCAATGACAAAAGTTAAGAAACATAAACCACAGTCTATTTAACATAAAACAGAGCTCTAAAAATCAAGGTATAATTTAAATTCCTGAAGTATCAATATCAGACAGCTACTTGTTCTTCTCTAGATTCAGCCTTCAGCTTGATATTTACCCTTTCACTAGGCTACATCTGTTATTCTTAGTTAGAGTCTCAGGATTCCATAAAGGATGTTCCCTAATTATCCAAGCTGATAGATGAAACACCACCACAAATTAATGGAGAAAAGCAAACAAATACTTAGAAGTAACAGCAAGTGCTACATATCTCTTACCAAATATTTACCAACTCTATTTCTATATTCTATACTATTACACATAGTACTTTAATAATAAACACATACATTTACTGTAGAAACTTCCTCTTCCTCTGTTTCTTCCTGTGGAATATCATCGACAGGAGAGCTACCCTGAAACACATCTACTTCTTCACTTGAATCATTTTCTTTAGTAGCTGCTTGTTTGGAGCGTCCTACACGGCTAGAGTAAAACAGATGAATAAAATGAACATTCTGATCTTTACATAGTAGATTACCTCAAAGAAAATGCTTTAAATACTTCATAAATTCTCATTATCATTTGTATCCTCTATTACCTTATAAAACAAATATTTTTCTTATTCTAAATCCTAAACTAGTGTTTATTCCTAGAGTTTCACCTACAAACATTGACCAAGTAACAAAAACGTGTAACTGAGAGCAATACCAAAAAGGATTTTAAGATATAAACTAAAGTTTGCTCTTCCCTTTATTTTTCCCAACTCAATAAAAGGCATCTGCATCCAGTGAGCTGCCCAAAACAGAAAATTTAGAGTCCTTCTTAATAGTGTACCATTCTTTATCTGGCCCCATAATTCTTACAATGAAATCTCAAATCCTATTCACTTCTCTTCACCTCTACTGCTACTACACATCCAAACCATTCTCATCTCTTTACCTCTTCTCTAAAAATGTAAAAACAGCTGATGTCACTCACTACTCCTTGACAACTCCCTATATACAGAAAAAAATCCCATAAATCTCCTTAACATAGTATATAAGGCCCTGCACACAGTCCTTGGCTACCCATCCATTCCTCTTTCCATTCCCCAATTCCTCACAACAACAATTTGGCAAATTCTTACCTACCTTCAACACTCTTGGCCAACACTGAATTGGCCAAGATTTTTCCTACTTTGGAACTTTCAAATCCAATGTTCCCTCCAATTGTGTTCTTCTTCCTGTTCCCCATCAGCCTAACTTCTACTATCCTCAAGAAATCAACTGTCATTTTCAAAGAGAAAATTTCCCAATTCCCTAGCCCTCCCATTACGTTCTCTTACAGTACCCTGTATTTTTTCCTTAGGGCACATATCACAATTTAGGATTCCAATTTATGTGTGATTAAGTAATGACTACATGCCCATTTAGATGATAAATTCCATGAGGACAAGAATCATGTCTATTCTGTGCAACTATATCTCCCAGCACCTAGTACTCTCCGAAACACAGGAAGCAATCAATTATATGTAATAGATACCATTTAATCAAATGTATCCCTCTCTATATTTTTTATTTGCATGTATATTTTTTTCTTTCTTTTTTTAGATTTATTTGAGAGAGGGAAAGCAAAAGACAAGCACAAGCGGAGATGGAAGGGCAGAAGAACAAACAGATTCCCCGCTGAATCAAGAGCCCAGTGAGGGGCTTGATCCCAGGACTCTAGCATCATGACTTGAGCCAAACATATGCTTAATTGACTGAGCCACCAACGGGCTCCTGAATGTATATTCTTTAATTAAAAACGTTTTTGAGTACAGCTAACACACAATGTTACATTAGTTGCAGCTGTATAACATAGTGATTTGACTTGTTTATACATTATGTTATGCTCCACACAAGTGTAGTTCCCATCTGTCACTGTACAATGCTACTACAATATCATTGACCATATGCTCTATGGTCTGCCTTTCTTTACTCCTGTGACTTATTCCACATCCACATTGGAAGCCCATATCTCCCACTCCCCTTCAACCATTTTGCCCATACTCCCACTACCATATCTCTCTGGCAAGTATCACCTTACTCTCTGTAGGTTAACTTTTTTTTTTTTTAATTAAGAATACAGCTTATCACTTATCTTAGATAATCTAAAGTATGTACTGTTTAAATCCATGCTCAAACCAAGTAATTTTTCTTACTCAATTCAATTTTTCAGAGTTAGCAGAAGAAAACACAGGAATTACATAGAAAATACAATCTTTCTCAAATCCACTAATGTCAAAACAAGAGAGGCAGATCATAACATATGAAGGGATCATTCCCCATGAAGGGAAGATACTTTTAAGACAGAATACAGAGTCTTTTATTGCACTGATTTTTTTTAAATTTTTTAAATTTATGATAGTCACACACACACAGAGAGAGGCAGAGACACAGGCAGAGGAGAAGCAGGCTCCATGCACCGGGAGCCCGACGTGGGATTCGATCCCGGGTCTCCAGGATCGCGCCCTGGGCCAAAGGCAGGCGCCAAACCGCTGCACCACCCAGGGACCCCCTATTGCACTGATTTTTAAAAGACACACTTGTGTGGTTTAGAATATTTGTATGAGGACTTGTGTCATTTTAGGAGACGATAGGATAATCATTTAAGCCCTTGATTTTGATGTCCAAATATAAACAAATTAAAGTTATAAGCCTAAAAGATATTTGTTATTTCCTCAATATAAAATTAATTGCGAGAATTTAATATTCCTTAAGAATTTGTTTAAAAACAGTTATTTTCTGTAACTGAATCCAAACACATTCACAAAGCTACCACAAAAATATACTTACCTTTACTTTTTACTGAGGAAAAAATTAAATGGAAGAGAGCATGAAGTAGCTAGACACTCAGGCACTTTTCCTCTTCCTGTGGAATATACAGGAATAGGAAATACTTCCAAGGTAACTTAAGTATTGAGCAAAGGTGTTCTGGCAAGTCTGAAAATCCAAGGCACTGATGTAATTATGTAATGGGATTACTCTCAGAAAAACTTAAGAATTTCTGACTAATGGAAGACATGCTATTCTAGTTCTACTTAAGTAACTGAGAAAACACAAAGTATACAGATTAGGGACTGATGCTCCTGCTACTTTAACAATCTTAGGCTGTAACTTCTTATAAACATGTTTGTGTGAACTTTCTGAAACTATTTATATGTAGATATGGATGTGTCAATTTGATTAGAAAAGAAAATCAAAGCACCAAAAACTTCAGATCTACATATAATTTCTGTGGATGTAATTTAAAAGAAAATAATGCCTGTTATTTTCCTACAGCAAAGAATAAAAATAAAAATGTAAAAAAAAATTTTTTTTAAGTTGCTGACGAGGAACACTAAGGAAAAACCGTAGTATGGAATGACAAGGCAATCTGGTCAGTATGATGTGATTATTTAAAAATATCTTCTCATTTCTTTAAGTACTATAAACTCTCTATTGGAATAATAAGCTGTTTGGTATTCATTTAAAAAGATTTGCCTAAAACCTGTAAAAATGTACAAATATTGTCAGAGAATTAGTTGGGATATCAATAACCTAGGTAAGTTTATAAAAATTTTATCTTACCTAGTATAATAGGAATAAATATATGGGATTTTAAATACAGCCCTATGTATATTTGAAAATTTGTGAACTTTTGCAAAATAATTGGAAACTGGTTTGAAATTTAATATTATTTACAACTTACACATTTTTTTTTGGTTGTGATGGTGATGGCGTTTTTGATGGTCTTCCTCGTCCTTTCTGTGGTGTGGATTGTGTGGATTCAACTGCACTAGTTTCAGGAGATTCTGCTCTGCTTTGGGGGAAGACCCAAATGTGGATAGCATCAAATTATGATTTAAAACATAGTTACTAAATATATGCAGATTAGAGTTACACGCACTCACCTCTGTTGTGCTCTCCTTGATGTTCGGTGCTGTTTGCTCTTTGACTTCTGTTCTGTGTTTCCACTTTGTCTTTCTTCTTCTTCCTCTTCTTCTGGTGCTGAAGGTCCAGATTTTTTTTTGGCTCCTTTTTTAGAAGTTTTCATTGTTGGCTCTTCCTTTGGTGTACCTCCACCAAGAGGTTTAGGTGGTCGGCCTCTTTTACCTTTTTTTGGTGGACTATTCTGTTCATCCTCATTTTCTAATATATCTTCTTTGAGCCTCTTTTCCTCAGGCCACTGTTGTTCATCTGATTCTGAAGCCGTATGGCCTCTCTTCCGTCCACGCTGACTGCCTTTAGGTTTCTGTTCCTGTACCAACTTAGTGAGGTCATCCATACCTAATTTCTCTTCTGAATCTGTGACAGGTGTTTTTTTCCGGCTTCTAGGTTTGTCCAATTCAGACTAGGAATAAAAACCACAATTTCAAACTTAAAATTGTTAGTATGCATTTTGAAAAATAAAACAAAAACTATGTTACCCACTTATGTCATAAAAATGTGCCTAAATAAAATGTTGAGTTCTTAAGCATATGAGAACCATAACTACTTACTTGTATTTTAACTAAAAAAAACTATCTAGAGTAAGAGGATAAATTTTTATCATTACTTAATTAAGCTAGAGGGCCTTAAATGGAAACATTCTAAGATTAGTATTCTATTAAATTTTAAATTTTAATGAAGAGTTATTTATTAAGTTCCATGCAAGAACAATGGCTAACTTTACTAAAGTATAATGGATCTGCTTTGATAGTCAATTTAAGTAATTCTAATTTTACTACACAGTATATAAGACATAAAATAACTATGTTATGTATCATGCTCAGACATCATAATAGAACTACTTTTATAAATGGAGGTTGCAAGATACAAAAGTTAAACATATTCATTATTAAAAATTTTGAAAACACTTCTGAATCAGATGCTTCTTCTTCCCATGTACAACCAAGAAAACACAAAAACAATTTAAATGATTTAATCAGTAACTCAAGTTTAAAATAAAAGCCTATTCACGTTCAGAGAATTTATTCTTCTCAAAAGAAATCAATTAACAGTATGAACCCTTATAGCTCTCCATACACATACAAGTATAAAACCCATTATTAAGTACATGTAAATTTTATTTCCAAAAGTTTGTGCCAATTTATATTTTTAAAAATCAGTGTAAAGAAAACAACAAAAATTATCTGATTTAATTAGCCATTTTGTTTCCTGTCTGCAAACTTCCTAATAATGTCATTGGTATTATATTCTTTGTCTACTTACATACTGGAGTCTTAATATTTTAATCTACATTCTTCTATATCTTTGCATATACATAAATTTTATTTCCTATTTGTTATGGACTGAATTGTGTCCCCACAAAATTCATATGTTCTGTTTGTGTTCCACATCACCACCAATGTGATGCTACTTGAAGATAAGGCCTTTGAGAGATACTTCAGTTGAGATGAGATCAGGAGGGTGGGTGGGCTCTCATAACAGAATTAGTCCCTTATGGGAAAGACACCAGAGACAGCTCTCTGTCTCTCTCTCCACCATGTGAAGACACAGTGAAAAGGTGGCCATCGCAAACCAGGAAGCAATCAGCCAACTTCGATCTTGGAATTCCCAACCTTCAGAATGGTGAGAAAATTCTGTTTTTTAAGCCACCAGTTTCTGGTATTTTGTTACGGTAGCCTGAGTAGACTTAGACATTATCGTATTTTAACAGGATTTGAGATGAAGGTCTAAACTGTTTTTCCTCTCCATCTCCCCAAAGAGTATTCCAATCATTTCAAAAAAAATCACTCACTTGTAATACTTCATTTATTTTGTATTATGTTTTAAAACTAAAAAATGTTTTTGGGCTATTGTAACAGCAGCATAATATTTTACTAATTATAAATAAATACATTTGTGTCTGGCTGGGCTGATATTATTACTCCTCTTTTTAATATTCATTTGTTTTTCTACATGGACTTAAAATCCCACCGGAATTTTATAAATACATACAGATTCATTTAGAAAGAACAGTCATCTTTTCTTACTCGTTTTTCACATTAAAGAACATGGCATGTCTTCTTTCTCTTCAAGTCTTGTATATTTCTCAATTTGGATATTTTCTCCATTATAGGATCCCCCTACTTCTTCTTTAAGGTTATATTTAGATTGATAGATCTATCTATTTTTGTTGTTGTAGTGGTTATTGTGGTGAAGCAAATCTCCTTTCCCCCAAGTGTATAATTGAGATAAGAAAAAGAACCAGAGGAAAGCTGGTTATACACATAAAAACATCCACATATATGGCTACCATGCTAAATTCTTAGTTTTTCAATTGCTTCTCTTATTTTTCTAAGAGAACAAAAAATAAAAACAAATTTGTCTCTTTTCCATCGTTGTATTTTTGACTATTTCATGTATTCTTAAATTTGTCAAACATTCTAGAATAATCTTAAATAACAGTGATGATGAGAGGTTGCTTGTTTTGCTGATTTTTAATAAAAATGTTTCAAGTGTTTTGCCTTAAGAAGAATAACTTAAGAGGAGTAACTGAATCAATGATTATTGACTTAAACAGATAAAACTTTCAGCATGTTAAAGAAATATCCTGCTGGTATTAGCTTATTAAGAGTTCCTATGTATCAAGAATGGATTTTAAGTTGTATTTATGTCTTCCTTACAAGACTTGAGATTATCTTGTTAGTATTCTTATTTGGTATATTGATCTGCTATATCATACTAAAAGATATCTTGGCATTAAATTTATCCTATGTTCTAGGAAAAACAGACCCATAAGTGATTGGTTTTTAACTTATTTAGAGTTTTGCACATAAATTAATAATTGTCATTACTCAGAGATCCAAAGATAAGGGAAATATTCAATTAAAACTAAATTTAAAATTGTCACCTCCAATGTTAAATGTTACAATTCACTTTGATGTCCAAAAATGTGATAAGGTGGTTCGATTCCTTTATGCCCTGGAAAAGGTTGGTGGTAAACAGGAAATGTAATGTCTGCCTTCTTGAGAATACTATAAAATAATTTAGTTTATTACTAAAGCACTGTATTCTCTAGTTTTTTATTTTGCACTGCATTGTCTTAAGAACAGAGAGAGTACATATAAAACTGAGGTTAGAAGCAGGAATAGGGAAAATATATTATTCATAAAATTAAAAATATTAATATAAATATATATGGAGAATAATTCCTTTGTGGTGAAATTTTCATGTCAAGGTGGTAGCATATGCAAAGACAGTACTCTTTCACTATAATCTACTGGTCTTTATTGTTTTTTTTTTTTAATATTTTACTTATTTATGAGAGACAGAGACAGAGAGGCAAAGACACAGGCAGAGGGAGAAGCTGGCTCCTCACAGGGAGCCTGATGTGGGACTCGATCCAGGGACGGGGATTACGCCCTGAGCCAAAGGCAGACGCTTGACCGCTGAGCTACCCAGGTGTCCCTAATCTACTAGTTTTTAAATTGAACTTTTGTCTCATAATGCTAACTCTTTGAGGCTATTTCAGTTGATATTTAGTAATGCAGTACATATAGTATTTCTGAAAATGGATGCAATATTATACAAAAGGCAGCCAAAGGCCTCCACTATAATTACACATATCAATCTCAAAAGTTCAGAATTTCAAAACTTTTCTATGAAATATAGACTTTCTTCTTCATTGCTCTAAAAGGTAGAACTAAATATAGAATTTATAGGATAAAAAAACATTAAGAGTTCATCACAATCATGTTTTCCAAACTTGGGGGAATGTGGGTGGGATAAGGGAGCAGGACAGTATGTAGGTATGGGTGGCCTAGCTGATGTTTCCAAAAAATGAGAGAAATTACAAGCTCTCCACCTAAGGCATTTTCAAGCATGTGGTAACCAACTCTCATAAATGCTAATGAAGGAATTTCTGCATTAAGTGAGAAGTAGGACTAGAAGACATAAATACCTTTTCCAATTCAAGGTTCTCTTCTATAAATCCAGATAACAGGATTCCTTTCTGGCTAAGCGATCAATTTTTAACTCTGCTTGGGCAAAATTTTTAAACAGCCAATAAAAATCAGAATTTACAGTATAGTTAGGATTTAGTAAGAATTTTAGAATTATAATATTTTAAGTGGAAAGAAAAACAATCTGGCAAAACAAAGTACTGGAGAAACTTGAAAACAACTAAAAATAATTTCAACTTTTTGGGATAGGTAATGTTGGGACAGTGGAAAACAAGAAGGGCAATAAAATTTCAGCGAAACCAAAGTTTTTTATTAATAACATTCCACCTCTACTGAGTAGATTCAAATGCATTTTTTACTTTATAGTAATTATTAATCAAAAATATTGATCTTTATAATAAAATGGCAGCAACACCAATTAACTTAGGCTAATTCATTTATTCTGATAAACCTTACCAGCCAAGTAGCCAAATTTTACAGATAAGAAACTTGATTCAGAGAACCTTAGTGATTATTCAAGAAGTGTTTAAAACTAAACTAGAAGTCAAAATGCGTTCAATTATTAAGGCTATCAGGTTGTTTTGGAATACATAACTGTATTCTGTATCTGCACTAAAACTTAAATCTGTCTTTAAATGACACTTATAAATTGTTTCTATCATAGAAGTTATCATTGTTATTAAAATTTAAAAACTAAGAAGGTAAAACTGTAACATTTCCTACTATTTGCATTTTCTTACTAGAAGTTTGTTTAGTAATGAAAGCTCAAGAAGTCATCTAAAATGGAGGAACCTTTAAGGACCCTCATTCTACTTCCCCTCTCTAATGCTAAGTCTAAACTTACTGTGTTTTAAAAACAACAACAACAACAACAACAACAACAACAGACCCCAAGCAGTTCTGAGTATGGGACTGGCATGTTTGATTTACAAGATCTACAGAGATCACTTATTAGAATGATAAGAAATACAAGAGATTCAGTATGCTTAAATTTCTTGGTAGAGGAGAATTATAAAAAATTTGTGATTAAAACCATTAAAAGAAAATCAAATGTCGAATTTGGGAGTAATATTAACTGGTTTCAGTGTAAAAATTATTTTTGTCATTATTATTATAATTATTATAAAATCAAACCAAATATCTCACCCTTACAAGATCAGAGTCGTCTCTCTTGTCACTTTTTTTTCCTGGCAAAGGTGAAGACATTGTATAATCTTCATTTTCACTGTGATCCATTTCAGAGCTATCAAGCCTTTTAATATAGACATTTGTAATTATTATTACAATGAAATAACCTTAAAAGTTTTTTCTGTTCCCTAGTGTAGCTTTACAGTTTTATGAGGAAAAGTTTCATTCTTTCAAAAAAAAGTATCCATTTTATTCTATCATATTTAGCACCTAACCAACAAGCAATGAATCATATTTAATTTAACATAATAGGGAAACCTTAAAAATCACAAACTTAGTTTCTAAGTCTTTTTTAAAAAATTATATTTTGGAGTGGGTACATAAAGTAAATTATAGCTTCTCTTGTTATCAAGTTGGATTGGCCTATATTACTTTAATTTGCACTTTCCCCTATCTCTCCCATATACCCGTTCTACTTTTTCTTCTCTGTACTCTTAACACCTTCACATATAGTAAAGTTATTATGTTTATTCTCTACTAACTTCCCCTGCTAGAATGTAAGCATGAATCTTTTGTCAATTGTACTTAGCAATTTATATGAAGCACTTACACCAGTGCCAGCCATAAAGTAAGCATTCAATAAATACTTAATAAATGAATTAATAGCACATGCTCTCATTTATTGGTATAAAGGATGTCTTCTGTCCTAGATCACATCCTTAATCTGGCTTTAAAAACCATTTAAACATTGTTAAGTCCTAAATCTCAATCTCTGGCTCAGAAGCTACCCTGAGCTCTAGGCTCACATACTCAATTGCCCACCTCACTTGAATTTCTAATAGGCATCTTAACTTTAACACAGCCAAAACAGTCATTTGGACACTTCTACATCTCAGTAAATGGCATCACCACCTATAGAAATATTCCAGCAGAAAACCTAGGATGCATCCTTAACTATTTCCTTTCCATAACCATTCACATCTAATCCATCAAGCAAGCCTATCTGGATCTACCATCAAAGTAAATCCTAAATTTTGACAATCAACCATCTTCCTCTCTCTTTATCCCTTCCCTGAATTACTATTAGCTGACTCCTAATTGTTTTTGTTTTTGTTTTTTTTTTTTTAACCTCAATTCTAGTTCCTCTATTCTGCACCAACAATCAGGGCAATCTAATAAAAGTACAAATTAGATCACTAGGCTCCTCAGCAATATCTTAGCAAAGGGGGAAAAGTCAAAGCCAATTTTGAGGCATTAAGCCTAAATGACTGGGTGAATTAGATCATTTTTTATTATAACCAGGAATTTGACAAGAAAAACCAGTTATTTAGGAGGTGGAAATATTCTGGTCATGTTGAATATGAGGTCGTCCACTAGAAAATATCCAAATGATATAGGTGAAGGGCCACTTAAGTATTAACCACTAATATGTATTAATACAGGAGTCTAAAACAAGACCTATAAATGTAATTTTTGTTCAATTTCTACTATATTATTTATCACCTGACAATTTATTCATTACAAGAAAAGTGATAAGACATTTTAGAATATTTCCTTTCTTTATTGATTGGTTATGAACAATACAAAAGATAGTACAGTTAAGCCCTGTACAGGGTTTTGCTAACAAACGGTGTACTAAGCCCTATGCTAAAATTAGTGAAAGTGTGAATTATTTTCCCTTTCTTTCTTAAAAAGAAAAATCTGTAGAGCATGATTTGAAAGTATAATTTAAAACAATTTTTTTAAGTTTATGCATGTACATAGGAAAAAAATGTCAAACCAGAGTATAAAATGAGCTCCCTCCTATTCTAGAGTACCATAAGATGTTGTATACTCTTCCCCAAACTTTCTATGCATATGAAAGCCAATGTGAATACAAATCCTTTCTAAGAACTTGAAAATACTGTAATATTATTCTATTAATTGTCTTTTTTTATTCAATAATTGGTTGTGAAAACAATTCATATTGGCTCATACCTCATCACTTTAACAATTATGTATTCCAATGTATGGATATATAATATAACGGTTTTACAAGTGCTAAACATTTAGCTTATGTCTACTAACACAGGTTATACCAACAAGCTAAAATATAAAAGGCTAAGATGGAGAGCCTGTCTAAAATAAGAGAGCAAATAAATAGGAACTTGTAAATGGCTACAAATGTTAAATGGGAATGTTCAGGTATGCACTGATTTCCATTCACTGACATTAAATGTTTTGGGTTACACATTTTAGATCTCACTGCCTTGTTGGAATCCTTAAGTGCAAAGTATGACATTTCTTAGGTACTTACCTCCCTTTTATTCTTCCAGGAGAGCTTGGATTTGAGCTGCTGCTTGCATTGCTTACAGTTTCCATTCGTGATGATTTTGTCTGAGATTGCTTGCCTGCCGATGAAAGTGGCTTATTAACAGCTCCTAGAACATTGGTTGTTTTAGGCTGAAATGAAAAATGCATATCTTTCTATTAAAGCCAAAAGAAATTTACATGTAAAAAACCATAAATATCTGTCAAAGTGTTTATGTACAAATCACACACACAAATATGCCCATCCTTAAATAAAGTAAGGATCTTGAATAGACTATTACTTGAAAGAGTGAAAAACCAAATAGATGGCATAACAATTAAGTTTCTTAGGTATCTGAAGGAAGAAGCTTACATAAAAAGTGAGAATAAAATGTGTAGTCAATAATAAAAACAGATAACCACACTCTTCCTTTGGAAAGACATAATTAGATTAAGATGTTTTTAACTTTAAGATTTTTACCTTGATATAACAGGATAAGATACTTAAGGATCAAGCTCTGTAGGGCTTGGCTTTATTATAAGCTACAATTTATGTATCTCAGCTTGCATCTATATAGTAAGCATAATTATTTCTAACTAGTAAGTGGAAGACATCTAATAATTGTGTTTTCTATCTTAAGATACATCAATTTTTAAAGAAATACAGAAATAACATAATTATGTCAATAAACATACTAAAATAAACTATCACATAAAAATCAGAATGACATTCAAAACGTACTTTTCCAGGTGTGAAAAACGATTTCATTTCTGGAGGCAGATAATTTTTGGTGTTACTGAAATTCTACAAGCAAGGGAAAAAGTTGCAGTCAGTGAATACTGAAACACTATACATGAGGTGGTTTGAAGCCAACAAAGCATACATCAGCTTTTGTTTTATAGTACATAATAAAATATATATTTAAATATATATTTAAATAATCAGTTCAAACACAAAATTTTGGGCATTGATTTCAAATATTGTAACAAAGGGCACCTGGGTGGCTCAGTCGGTTACGCATATGACTCTTGATTTCAGCTCAGGTCATTGAGCCCTGCATTGGGCTCTGCACTGGGAATGGAGCCTGCTTAAGATTCTTTTTCCGTCTCCCTCTGTCCCCCCCCACCCCCCAAAAATAAATACTATAATAAGCTAAAACTAATTTTATACCAACTCCAGTATTAAAAACATATTCACACTCTAACGTGTTAGAGCTCTAAAAGCACATCTGTAACAATACCTCCAGAGAAGAGACCAATCACATATTCCTATCATCTTAATCACAACAAGGTGAATGCTTAAAAGCAAACAGTCCCTTTTAGCTGAGTGAGCCTACATACAAGGGTTTTATAAATCTCTACACGTTGGTAAGACTTTAATTGGTATTTTGCTTAAAAACAAACACAAAAGCAAAAACAGTAGTGTAGTTTCCATACTCTCAGCCAACAGACTTAGGTGCATTATGAACCTCTAAGAGTAATTCCAGAAAACATCTATTATCTCATGGAATACTTGAGTTTTGTAAAAGTGGTTTGAGAACATTCTTATAATGTTCCCTGGGTCTTGAACCTGTTCCAGTGCTTGTTCTCTGCTTGTTTCTTAATACCAGTTATGAATCTCAATCAAAGGCTTATAACTTCAGACTGTGTCTATCAGCATTCTCTTTCCCATTTTGGATCAATGGCCAATAATGACAGATCTATATGCTCTGACCACATTTTTGCCTCAAATCACACAATAGCATAAAACTCTAATCACAAACTCTCGACCACCTTAACTAATCTCTGACCCTTATTTGTGTCCTCTGGTTTGGCCCATATGCTACTCTTGAACCACATTAGTACGATGCATGGTGAGTTTTCCATAACATTAGTCGTACATTAGCTTTTGATATTGATCCTTCCTAATCTTTCCACAACCTAGTGCTGAGAATACATTTTATTTCAATCTATACAAAATCTAAAATAACTACCTTATCAGGTTGGGTGAAAAAACGAGCTGGTAGTACTGGGTCTTTAGGAGATTCCAAACTGTATGTAGTGCTCTTTGACATGATGATATTCATGGCAACATCACACACAGTGTACAGTTTCTGCAATAGTATTAAAAAAAAATAAGGTACTTAAGTTGGCATCCTTGACTCGGTGAATTAGAAGTAATTCTAGAACATGCATTTTGTACAGGCATACCTCAGAGATACTGCAGATTCAGCTCTAAATTACCACAATAAAACAATGTTGTAACCAAGTGAGTCAAATGAACTTTTTGGTTTCCCAGTGCACACAAAAGTTATGTTTACACCATGCTATAATCTACTGAGTGTGCAACTGCATTATGTCTAAAAACCAACATACAATGTAATTATAAGTAATTTAAAAATATTTTATTGCAGGGGTGCCTGGGTGGCTGAGCATCCAACTCTTTATCTCAAGTCTTAATCTCAGGGTCATGAATTCAAGTACTGCACTGGGCTACATGCTGGGCATGGAGCCTACCTTAATTCATTCATTCATTCATTAAAGAAAATTTCATTGCTGAAAATGCTAACCATCATCTGAGCTTTCAGTGACTTGCGATCTTTTTGCTGGTCCAGAGTCTTGCCTCAGTGTTGATGGCTCATCAACAAATATGATATTTGTTGATGGCTTATCAACAAATAAGACAATAATGAAGTCTGCTGCACTGAATGACTCTTCCTTACATGAACAATTTCTCTGTAGCGTGTGATGCCACTTGATAGCATTTTACCCACAGAAGAATTTTCAAAATTGGAGTCAATCCTTTCAAAATTTGCTGCTGTTTTATCAACTAAATTTGTGTAATATACTAAACCCCCTGTTGTCATTTTAACAATCTTCATAGCATCTTTACAAGGAGTAGTAGTTCCCATCTCAGGAAACCACTTTCTTTGCTCATCTATCACAAGCAACTCCTAATTCATTAAAGTTTTATCATGAAATTACAGCAATTTGGTCACATCTTTAGTCTCTACTTTTAAGAACAGTTCTCTTCCTATTTCTACCACATCTGTAGTTACTGCAGCCATGGAAGTCTTGAACCCCTCAAAGTCACTCACAAGAAGTGTTGGAATCAACTTCTCTCAAATTCCAGTCCATGTTGACAATTTGACTCCTTCCCACGAATCACAACTGATCTTAATGGATGTAGAATGAAGAATCCTTTCCAGGTTTTTAATGACTTTACCCAGATTTATCAGAAGAACCATGATCTATGGCAGCTATACCCTTATAAAATGTATTTCTTAAAAAATTAAGACTTGAAAATCAAAATTATTCCTTGACCCATGGATTACAGAATGGATGTTGTGTTAGGAGGCCTGAAAAAAGCATTAATCTCATTGTATATCTCTGTCAGAGCTTTTGGATGAACAGGTGCATTATCAACGAGGAGTAACATTTTGAAAGGAATCTTTCTGAGCAGATCTCAACTACAGGCTTTAAAAATTCAGTAAACCATGCTTTAAACAGATGTGCTGTTATCCAGGCTTTGTTTTTCTATTAATAGAACACACAATGTAAATTAAGCATAATTAATAAGGGCCCTAGGATTTTCAGAATGGTATAAGAGCACTGGCTTCAGCTTCAAGTCATCAACTGCATGAGCCCCTAACAAGAGAGTCAGTCCGTCCTTTGAAAATCTGAAGCAACGCACAGACTTCTCCTCTCTAGCTATTGAATTCAATGGCATCTTCTTCCAATAGAAGGCTGCTTTATCTACATTGAAAAACTGCTGTTTAGAGTAACCATCTTCATTAATTACCTCAGCTAGATCTTCTGGGCAACTTGCTGAAGCTTCTTTATCCGCACTTGCTGCTTCATCTTGTACTTTGTATATTATGGAACTGGCTTCTTTCCTTAAACCTCGTGAACCAACCTTCTGCCAGCTTCTGCTTTCTTCTACGCTTCTTCACTTCTCAGCCCTCACAGAATTACAGAGTCAGGGCCTTGCCCTGGAGTAGGCTTTGGCTTAAGGGAATGTTATCATTGATTTGATCTCCTATCCAGGCCACTCAAACTTAATCTGTATCAGAAATAAGGCTATTTCACTTTCTTATCATTTGTGCTTTCCATTGGAGCAGCACTTTTAATTTCCTTAAAAACTTTTCCTTCGCATGTACAACTTGACTTACAATTGGGCACAAGAGATCTAGCTTTCAGCCTCTCTCAGCTTCCACATGCCATCCTTACCAACCTTCTTCATTACTAGCTTTTGATTAAAAGTGAAAGATATACGACTCTTCCTTTCACTTGAACACTTAAGAGGTCACTACAGAGTTATTAATTGGCCTAATTTCAATATTGTCTCAGGGAATAGGGAAGCCCGCGAAGAGGTAGAGAGGTGGGGAAACAGCTGGTGGGTAGAGCAGTCAGAGGACACACATCTGTCAATTAAGTTTATTGTCTTGTATGGGTGCAGTTCGTGGCACCCCAAAACAATTATATCAAAGATCATAGTAACATCAAAGATCACTGATCACCATAACATACAACAATTAAAAAGTTTGAAATATTGCAGGAATTACCAAAATGTGATACAGAGACACGAAATTAGCAAATGCTTTTGGAAAATGGTGCCATTAGACTTGCTCAGTGCAGGGTTGCCATAAATCAACTTAAGAAAAACGCAATTATCTGCATAGAACATTATGACAAGGTATGACTGTATGTAGTTTTCAGTACAATAGTGTAAGTTAAACTAATGTTTTCATTATTTCCTAGTAACAGCATTACTACTAATTCCTTATTAGTAATTCTACATCAGTAATTCTAATTACTAATAGTAATTATTAAGTACTAATACAAAAGACTGATAATGTCTATACATACTACAGAAGTAGCATATCCATATTTGAATACTTAAATCAACATGGAATCATAATTATTTAAAAAGAATTACATACTTCATTCATTTTTGCATCATCTGGTCCTTGGGCATCTTTTGTTTGTTTAATATTTTCTACCATCTTCCTGATAAATGCATGACTGTTATTTTCATTTTTAGCCATTAATATTTCAAGAACGAACCAAAGACATCTAAAAAGAGGAAGGGGAGAAAAAGAAGTGAAGTGGAAAAAACTGGGTGTTTAATATAGATACAATAATCTAAATATAATAAACTCCACAAATGGAAATAATTAAAAAGGAAAAACCAACTATAAATCAAGAGGAAAAAAGTATGTCATGCATACATATCACAACTTATCAGCAACATAGGTGTGAATTTATAAGACCCCTTCACAAAATCTCACTAATGTTTCCAAAAAGGCACGTTAAACACTTAAATGGTGAAGAGAATGAAATGATCCTAACTCTAGCAATGACAGGGAGAGAAGATCGTCTAAATAACTGGGCCATGGATAAGTGAAGCTTCAAATACTTAATTTAAGACTGAATGCAGTCCTGATTGAAGGTTTTCAAGTGACTATCTCACTCAATAGTTAAGAATCTTCATGAATAAATTAAAGAGGAAAAAGTTATGGCTAACAAATATACATACTGTCTTTGCTTAAAGAGGGAAAAATTAAAAGGATGTTTCATTCATTAGTTGTTACATAAAACTCTATTCAACAGAAAACCAAAAGTACTTTGTCTCTTTACTATATGGACAGAACAGGACAGAGTTTGGCACAAGGGAGACAAGAGTAATGTGGAGCAAGGTATCATTCTAGAAAGGGAAAAATAACCTTAAGGATCTCAGGTATAGGATAAGTTCTCCTGAAGTGGCTCTCTAACAGAATGGGGAGATTACTCATGGCTAGACTGGGGCAATTTAAAAATAAGCCAAGGGATCCCTGGGTGGCGCAGCGCTTTGGCGCCTGCCTTTGGCCCAGGGCGCGATCCTGGAGACCCGGGATCGAATCCCACGTCGGGCTCCCGGTGCATGGAGCCTGCTTCTCCCTCTGCCTATATCTCTGCCTCTCTCTCTCTCTCTCTCTATCATAAATAAATAAAAATTTAAAAAAACATTAAAAAAAATAAAAATAAGCCAAAAATGTTTAGTAAATTCTGAAGAAAAAATAAATGTATTTCAAAAGCCAAAGTTCTCTGAGAAAGAGGAGTTGTTAAAGTTTTCATTAGTTATAATCACTAATGCAGAACTCATTTTGGGAGAACTGCTTATTAAAAAACCAAAAACAGGGGTATCCCTAGGTGGCTCTGCGGTTTAATGCCTGCTTTTGGCCCAGGGCCTGATCCTGGAGACCTGGGATCGATTCCCACATCAGGCTCCCTGCATGGAGCCTGCTTCTCCCTCTGCCTGTGTCTCTGCCTCTCTCTCTCTCTGTCTCTCAAGAATAAATAAATAAAATCTTTAAAAAAATAAAAAATTAAAAAAATTAAAAAACAACAAAACCAGAAACTGTGCTAAGAGGGTAACAGCTTTTCCCTTGCCATGAGAAAGTTATCAGTAATTTGATTTTATTCTCTTGAGGCACCTCAAATATTTAACTATAAAATATTTCAATGAACGAAGAAACCATTATTTTCCTTTAATAGGAAGCTTAAGGTATAATAAATTCATTTATTCAAAACCACAAAGATCATCCTTTATTATATAGTACAAAGGGGGCTAAGGGTCTCAAACTTAAAGAACTATTCTAGTGTTACAAAGACTTTTCTAAATACCATTATATTTCCCTGTTCCACACCCAGGCATAGATGGTTTTTTGGCCTCTCAACAACAATCTTTGGAAGAATTACAAGTGTCATAAACTTGCACTAGAAAATCGCCAGTAAAGTAGTAAGTGGGTAGTTCCTGATGATCAGCTTGGTCCATCATTAGATTAGACCATTCTCTCTTCCTCCGGAGGAAGATAGTTACTGCAAGGAAAAAGTGCTATGTGAATAAAATTAATTCACCCACATGAAAATCTAGAATTGCAGAAAAAAGTGGGAAAAGACAAGAACTGGAACAGAAGCTTTTAATGGACTGCATCAACAGAAAAGAAATGCCAGAAAGGTAGAGAAATAGAACAGTAGTACAATAATTATGCTAAATTAAGTTTTGGAAATCACATAGGAAATGAAATATGAAGAGACGGTATGAAAAAAAAATAAGAGAATACAGGAAAGAACCTTAAACTCCTAAGAATTTAGGAAATCTAATAAACTAATTATAATAAAGATTCCATTATCAGCAGCAAAGAGAAAAAACTTTCAGAAAACATTAACATGGGATGAAAAAAGTCTTACTCTTTAACATCTTTAAGTTGTTCAATATCCTGTACTTTAACATAATCTGGGTCATGTGCCAATAGGTGAATTGTATATGGAACAACATATTCTGGTAGAAGAGACAATAATTTTTCTGAAAAAGATAAAACAAAATAAAACATCCAGGTTAGAAAACCAAATCTTACTCTGTCTCTGATGTCATATTTCCTGCACCCCAATAGTTTACCACAACATGGCTAGACGGAAACTATACTGAAATATCCAGTATTGAGGAACATCATAAACAAGTTTATTCATTATTCATCCACCATGTCCAATATTGAGATGTCTACTAAATGCACCATATGCTAAGGCTATAATGACAAACATTTTCATTTTCAAATGCATGTGGTAAAAAGTGACTTGAATGTATTAAACAAGACTCAGAAAGATCTATTTTTCTTGTCATTATGAGCACCCCATATTTAACAGTTTCTTGTTAAGCTGCTAAGAAAAAAAAGATACATCTTTTTATCAATATGGTGCCAAAATAGGATGACTGATACTCTTTGATACCTGTAACAGAACAGATCTAAAGTAATGGACTTCAGAATTTCTAAGACAGATGAAGTAATAAAACAAACACCTTTTAGTTTAAATTCAAATATTTTTATATTTTGACTGCGATCAGCATATTCCCTTAGAGGTCAGAATGATAAACCTACTTAGTTTTAATAAAGATTAGTCAAAAAGACCAGGATTCATATACTGAACAATTTCTTTTGTATTCCTACTTCCAAAATAAAAGGTTAAATCAGATGCTCAACATATAATACTATGTGTCAATAAGGCACAAAGTTTTATTTATGGCTTTACTGCTGAGCTCAAAAAAAATTGTGTTAATATCATTTACTTAAAAGCAGGTATAGAAGAAAAAAAGTAACAAGTTTCAAAATTCAGTGATTTCAAATTAAAGTGTATCAAATATTTATTGAATGCTATTTTCCAGGCTTACTATTTTTATGGGGACATACTATTTTAAATACAAAGATGAGTAAGACTAAAGACCTCACAGTAAAGTGTTAAGTAGAGACAGAAGCTATAGTTCTATATGAAAGGTGCCCTAAAGTAAGTATAGCTAACAACTACCCAGTACTTCTCTGAACCGTGCATTATGCCAGGTGCTTTACATATATTTAACACTTTAATCCTCCAAATAACCACAAGAAATGAGCACAATTACACCAACTTTACAAATAAGGAAACAAAAGCTCAGATTGCTAAAGCAACCTGCAAAAACACAAGCAGTAAAAAGCAGAAGTGGGATATGACTCCAGAGGATTTATTCTGCAAGGTGAGAAAGAAAGGACTGATACAGTAACACCAAAACTATATTTTAGAGGATTCAAAAGGTGCAAACCATGCTCCTTGGTTTTATGTTTGTCTAGAAGGGACACGCAATTTCCAAATAGTGTTGACAACTAAGGAAAAAGATGGATACACAAATTTCAAATAATCCATAGCCCAAGGTGCACAAAATTGATACATAGAGTGAAAGCTTGAAATTCAGGCTAAGAATAAATTATAAAGGGCCATGTTAATGAGTTTCAACTAGATTCATTGAACAATGAAGAACCAACATGGATTTCAAGCAAGGAAGTGCCATGCATGATCCAATGTGTTGTTTTAGAATGGTATTTTTGATAGTGATGTGTGGTATAGTTGGAGGTAAGTCTGAGGCAGAGAAATACAAAAGAGAGGTGTTTGGAATATATACAATTATCCAAGTGAAATACAGTAGAGTAGGAGAGTTAAGGAGGATGTTCAAGACATCTATCTAGAAGAACAACTAAGAGGACTTGGTGATTAGTAAGAGGAAAAATGAAGGTACAAAAAGGGCCTGACTTCTGGCTTGGATAACTAGACGGATTTTAATGATATTAAATAAATCGGGGCAGCCTGAGTGGCTCAGCAGTTTAGTGCCGCCTTCGACCCAGAGCATGATTCTGGGGACCCAGAATCGAGTCCCACATCAGGCTCCCTGCATGGAGCCTGCTTCTCCCTTTGCCTGTGTCTCTGCCTCTCTCTCTCTCTGTGTCTCTCATGAATAAATAAATAAAATATTTTAAAAAATAAAGTAAAATAAATCAAAGAAGTCAGAGAGACACAAAAACTAATAACATAGATAGGATAAAGTGAGAAGATTAAAAACAGGCACACAAGCATTTGATATTAATGTCAGCTCTAGGTGAGAACAATTAAAGACAAAAGACCTATACTTTTTTAAAACTTAAAAAGACAGTACACTTAGGCAATCTATAAACATACATCGGTGTTTAACTATTTTATTTAAAGTACTTCCAGTGTCATTGCTTATTTTCCTTGACCATTTAGTCAGTTATATAGAGATATGGGTTGATATTTAAATACCTATGTATTCATATTTTAAAAATGACCTTTTTAAAGGAAAAGTTACTGAAAAATAGTAACTTGATTTTATTGACTGCCAATTAGATTATAAAAATAACAGTAACATTTTATATTCTATAAAGCTGAAAATAGCTAGAAAGTATACTTTTCATTTTCATAAGATGCTTACCACTAACAGCTGCATGCTGCTTCAGATACTCTCGTCTCACATTTATATTTTTTACCAGACACTGCCTAGCATGAGCTCTTCTCTCTTTTACAGGATCTTTTGCACAAAGTGCACAGATTGCCATATACTCAAGTGGAAGCCGTAATCGGGAAAGGCCTTTGTGAAGTTTCTGAGCAAACACTTGTCTTACTTGATAGCATTCATCCTGTAAAGACATAATTATTCCACAGATTATTCACATGGCAGCAAAAAGTAATAACCCCAAATACAAAATTTGAAGGATAAAGGAGAGTAAATGTATTCACAACCATTGCTTTTGTTCATAAGACTGAGATATTGTGACATGTTAATTTCAAGGCTGGAGTGTTCACCCAAGACCCTAATTAATAACTACCAGTTACATGTGTTAGAAAATACTGAATATAAACAGATAAAACTAACACATATAAATCCATCCTTAATTTAAGGTATTAAAAATAGTTTAAATAGTATTAGTATCTCCTATTTAGCTTCCTAAGATAAAACTCTGCTCAATTTATATATTTTAGTTTTAACACTGAAAAATCTATTCAGATTAAAATGCACAACTCTGAAGGGAAGAGTTACTAATCAATTTCAGAATTACCAAATTACTTTTAGTTCTATAAATGAATCAATTGCTCATTCCTGCTGTGCCTGGTTTTCTCATACTCCCTCTTCCTAAACCACCCACCTCCACTCTTCTAACCAACTCCTTCTCATCTCTAACAACAGCTCCTATATCTTCCAGAAATCACTGTGTAGCCTTTATCAGGAGGCATCCAGCTTTATGCCCTCTTAGCACTCTGTGTATCTCCAGCACAACATTTATTACACAGTATTAAAATGATTGGTTTATATGTCTTACCCATCACTGCTCATTCCTTAAAGACAAGAACTATATCTTTATTCACCTTGGTGCCTCTAAACCTAGCACAAATCTGGTATACAGATCTTCTGTGGAATAAACTATAGAGCAAAGCTCAATGGGATCAGGGGCGCCTGGGTCGCTCAGTTGGTTAAGTGTCTGCCTTCAGCTCAGGTCATGATCTCAGGGTTCTGAGATCCAGCCCCTGGGAGTTGGGCTCCCAGCTCAATGAGGAGCCTGCTTCTCCTTCTCCATCATGCTGGTGCTTTCTCTCTCTCAAAAAAATAAATAAAATCTTTCTAAAAATTCATATAAAAATTATAAACTTCAGTTTATTATACCAAATACCCACTTTTAAAAAGGTTTTCTAGCTTTCATAGAAATATTATCTATTATCTATCCTCACACTCAACAAAATAAAATTAATGTTAACTCATTCCTTCCTCAGCATTAAAATTCCCTTGCAGGAGAGGAATCTTCATTATCTAAGAGTATTAATTACATATTGTGTAAGTCAACATATCACAAATATATTCACAAATAAACCATTCATTAAAAAACTAATCTCCACTCAAACATCCTTCCCCCCTTACTCAGATACATTCCCAACTAAGACCATGTTTTTGTAACTTTCTCAAGATTCAGGATCTAACAATGCAAATCAATTACTGAATCATGGCTAAAGTAGTAGGATTCCAAAGAATCATTAAAGTGAAGTTAGAGAAGAACTGTTAAATCATGTGCAGGGAAACTGATACAATTTAATAAAAGATGAGAAAATTGACAAAAATGATGACAACCAGGTACATCAAGTAGAATCATCTGCATAAAGAGTTAAAAGATGTGTTCCTAGGAACTGAGGAAGTCTTCAAATGTTTTGTTTTTTTTGCAAAGATGATTATCCTTTTAACTATGTTATAAAAGTTAAATGTAAAGTGCAGAATGGAGTAATGTAATTTTTATCACAGAAAAATATACTCTCAAAAAAGCAAACAGTATTTTCATGGTTACGGTTGTAACTAATATTTTGTTCAATATAAAGAAAAAGAAGATGGTGTCTAATACTACAAAACGTTTCCTCCAAGATAAAGTTCCAATTAAAAGCTTTTTTCACTACTAAATGTGAATTTAATTTTAGTTTGCATCTTATGTAAATTCACTTTTAGTGGTCTTTTCTTGTACAAATTATCTAAAGAACTACTGACAGTATCTTGCAAATAATTCAATTACTTTGTGTATCTCACTGTATTATCAACACTTATTTATATTTTCTGTTCTCTAAGAGGTTATGTTCTTGAGGGCAGTAGCTATGACTTAGTCATCTCTGTATTTACAGATCCTAGAACAACGTCAAGCACACAGCAGTACAAATTTTCCATAAATTGCATTCAAATTCTAAAATATGTAGGTGATTATTAAATAGTACTAAGATTTGTATAACTGAATTTCTATTTCTCCAGATTTATTTTCTATTCAAATATACAACAAAGGCCTTTGAGATACAATACTACCTCTAAAGAGTTCAACTCAAATCAGAAAAATAAGCCACAGTTCATAAATAAATAAAGCACAAGGCATGTATGTATCAAAGGACCGCAGATAAAATCTATGGGAAATAAAAATGAAACCAGCTGTAAGAATCTGAGCAAGTCTTGTAGAGAAGGTTGTGTTTATACCTTGATTTGCAAAAAGAGTCAGATTTGGGCATGCAGAAATGGGAGGTGAGAAGAAAGTCAGAGGCAGCAAACTATAGGCACATAAAAAAAAGTTATTCAGCTTCATTGGTATGAGGGTAAAGGTAGTGGGTTAAACAAGATTTTTAAGTATATATTTGGATCCACAAATTAGAAGGGCTTGAATGGCCAAGTTGTAAAATGTATGCAATTTTTTCTCTTTTATGAATATAAGGCCCTAAAGTATTTTTGACTGGGGGAATAATATGACTGCCAACTGTGATAGGGAAATTTAACCCACAGTGGAAGAAAAAAATCTCACAATAGTCCAGGTCAGAGATAATGATGATTAATTACAGTGTTAAGAACAGCTAAGAAGATATGAATGAAAAGACATAATAAATATAGGACAGATTATCTGCACTTTTGCAACAAGGTGCAAGGCCAAGCAAATAGTCAAATATAAATCATGCTTTTCAATCTAAGAATGCCATTTGGATTTATTTAACACTTACTGAGGTGCTACATGTTAATAAAGAATAGATTTGGAAAAGATTATGAATTTAGTCTTCACACTGAAATTTCTGTTTAACCTTAGAAGTGGGACCAGACTCTGCCTTGAAAAAAGTTAATGTTGCTAGTGTGAGAGTTACCTACATAGAACATGAAATGGCCAAAAAAGCATGAGTTAGTGGAAAATTAGGTCATGGGCATATCCACATAGAAAACATACATTTAAAGGAAAAGAGAACAACCAAAAATGTAGTCAGAGAAGTATGACAAAAATCAGGAGATAGAAATCAAGGAGAATTTCAAAAATAAAGGTTCAATGAGTGTGTCAAATAATGCAGAAAGGACATGTATAATGAAGACTAAGATCATTGGATTTGAGGCCTTTAACAAAGCATTTTTGGAAAAACCAGGAAAGCAAAGCCAAAATATGAGTAGTGAGGAGTGAGAGACAAGAAGGTAAGAGAGACAAAGATGTGGATAACTCTTTGAGGTTTAGAGGTTTAAAAAGAAGAGTCATGTGGTTTTACAAGAACAACAGGATTAGGGAAAGGTTTTGTTCATAAGAGGGCAACTGCGCGTATGTAAGTTGTGAGAATACGCTAGTAACTAACTTTTAACATGAACACATGTTCCACAGTCCACATAATTCCAAAGCAATTTTAAAACTTGGGCAATTTGAGCTTCCACCTTGGGAATTTGGTGATTGAGATAGTGACATATAACACATACTGTGCTAGGACATCTCTAGAAGTTCTTAAGTGTGGATACTTTTCCATACAAAGGACATTTCACAATTTGTACATACTCCTTATACACAGTAAGTTTCAAACACAGCCCATTTCTTTCACATATTTCCTGACTTATGTAAAAATTTCCACTTCAATACTGGTAGCACCAATACCCTTAGAAATAGCAGACCAAGAAAATGATAACAGACTGCAAGTATTACCAATTTAAAAAAGTAATTACAAAGGTTGTTTTCTTCTAAGAAATTCAGTATATACTTTTTAAACAACTTTCACTTTCTTGCAAAATACAATTACCTCTAAAATTAAGTGAGGAAAACTAAATATGGAAATTATAGACTCCTCAAATTCTCATTTTCAAATGGATTAGTGTAATAGCTGAATTACACGACTAAGACTAAAAAAAATCATAAACAAGATAGGGAATAGCTATTTTAAACACAAAAACTGACGAAATGATTACAATTAAAGAAAGATGATTGTTTATCTAGGGGTTACACATAAGCACTAATTATTAAATAAGCGGAAGGGTGGAGAAAAAAAATCACAATAATCTCTGAAATGAATGCCAAATTCTTATACATAAGATTAATGGGAAAATTAAGTGTAAAATGACCAAATAATGAATTAAAAAAATCATACAAAGTGATATAATTAAAATACTGTTACTCTAATATGAATTCTGTAAGACTGGATTACAAATCCATTAGTATCACTGCTAATAATTTGAAACTTTAACTGGCCTAAATAATAAGAAATGCTTCTAATCTGAAATTAATCTATATCATATCTTTGTAATAAATTTCTGTATATTTTATCTTCCATTTAAGAACTAAATACATTCAATCCTCATTATTTACACATCCCAAATTTGTGAATTCACCTACTCACTAAAATTTATTTGTAACCCCAAAATCAATTCCTTCAAGCCTTTCATGGTTACTGTTGAGTAAATGAGCAGAGCAACAACCTGAATTGTTTGACATGTCTGAGCTGGAGATGAACAAAGCAATGCTTTGCCTGTTGTGTCAGCTCTCATATTAGAAACAAGTGTCCTTTTGACAGTCTATTTAATGCCATTTTTGTGTTTTTGTGCATTTGTTGGTGATCTTGTTTAAAATAGCTCTCAAGCATACTGCTCTTTAGCATTCTTAAAAGCAAGAAGGTTATGATGTGCTTTAGGGAGAAAATCTGTTAGTGAAGCTTCATTCAGGCACGAATTACAGCTCTGTTGGTCATGAGTTCAATGTTAATGACAACTATATATTAAACAATGTGTCTCTACATTATGTACTGATAGACTGACAAAAATGCTGTGACCAGAGGCTTGGAGAAACCACCCCTGTATTTTCCTTTCAAGCAATGGTTCAGTATTCACTAATTTAGTGATAGGGGTGATAGTAGAAACAGAACTACTACAAATAACAAAAATCAAATGTATTGGGATGCCCGGGTGGCTCAGGGGTTGAGTGTCTGCCTTGGGCCCAGGGCGTGATCCTGGAGACCCGGGATCGAGTCCCACGTCGGGCTCCCTGCATGGAGCCTGCTTCTCCCTCTGCCTGCTTCTCTGCCTCTCTGTGTGTCTCTCATGAATAAATAAACAAAATTAAAAAAAAAATTAAAACAAAAAAATCAAATGTATTGTGTTAGCAACCTAAAATTCAGAATTTAGGAACTCTGAAACATTTCTCATGCATATACTTTCCAAAAGGAGACAATACAAGATTTTTTTTTTATCTCTACATCATGGAAGACTTTTTTCTTCCTAAAAGTCAAAGACCAGATAAAGTCATATCCTGTATGGCCATCTTCCTTACATTGATAGCTAATGCGCAGAGCTGATACTGTTCTAATGTGATGATTTCATGATAACAAGGTTCTTGGGCCAGCTTCACAATAGCACTCCCAGCAGCAAGTCTCAGACGTGACATATCTGGTTTACTAAAAAATAAGCAAGAAAGAATGTAAATTAGATTTCTAAATGTCTACACAAAAACATCCTTATTTGCTTTACCTAATTTTGTAAAAGTTCCTGTGGCCCAAAAAAGGATGGAAGACAATTTAGTGATACTGAACATCCTATTAAAATTTACTTAACTTTGGAAGATGCTGTTTAATACTACAAAATTCTTCTTTTGAGTGTAGTCTATACTAAAATCATTTAATTCTTGCATCCTACACAAAACAGCTTTTAGCTAAGCTTAGAACAAACCTATTTGTATGTCTAGTTACTGGGTCTAAAGTCCTCCATTACGGATTTTTTTTGGATATGTGTTTGCTTACAGATTAAGTACAAAAATATCCTAACTTGTTAATCAGTCAACTAATGTGCTAAATACAAAAGTAGAATGAAAGCAGGTGTAGTGGAAAACATATTTTTTAGTTAGAATTCAACTTTTCAAACCAAGAGGCTCCTTTTAAATTTAAGAAAATTTCTGCTTAATGAGACACACTTCAAAGATTAGTATATTCTTAATAAATACATCAAAACAATCCTTCCTAAGACAGTGATCTATTAGATGAATTACAGGAATTTGGGACTGATGTTAAGGAGGGAAAGTTAGTAACTTCCTAACTGTCCTAACTAGGACCCCTTATGTACTTCCACAGTAAAAGATGATTATTCAATTTATTCATAAAACAAGTATGTGTCTACTGTTATATATAGCACTGAGAGTGACATAAAAGATACATTTTTGGTCTTCTAAAATCAATGATCTAATTGGTTTAAGACCCTCTCCACAATGATCTTTCTAAGGATCATATAGACACTGACTGAATGCATGACAACATTTATAAGGTTCTGAAGTTACATGTCCCAGAGTTGTTCTTCAGTTCATCAACAGCAATACTCCAAGTGCCTACTATGAGGTCATTCAACCACCACTAAAGGGATGCCTGTGTTTCTTATTGGAGTTTATTTAGTAGAAATAAAGATAATTAAATATTTTACAACTAAGTTTTTGAAGACCAAATTTCTATATAAAGATTTTAAAAGCAAATAAATTCACATATATTTCCAGAATTCAAATACACATTTGATTTCATTAAAGAATAACAAGAAAAACAGGTGAGATGAGATCTAAATAGGCACATAGATAATGACTAATTATCATAGTAGTTAGACAAGGTAAGTATAATCTTTATCTCTATTTTATAAATGAAGAAACTGAGACACAAGGTGGTTAAAGTACTTTGCTAAATGTCACCTCGCTGGTAAGTGGTGTCAGAATTTGAATCCAGGCCCTAGTCTATTTTTTTTTCAATCACCACACTAAATTACATCTTCCAGACAAAATAAAGTGCATGTGTTTATGTCATTTAAATCAAGTACAAAGTTTACATATATTTATACTTCTGGAAACAGATTTAGTAAATTCTCTTCTACCCAGTGTGTTCTTTTATACATTTTATACAAGAATGGAAAATATCAGTTACTGATTAATTAGTATACTAACCATTCTCACATTAGATATTCAAAAATATCTATTGTGAGATATTTACAAGCATCTATTGTTTAAAATATTTACAAAATAGTAATACCCTGTCCCTGACATAGGACTGTCATTTTTTTAATGACTGTCATTTTGAAATAACCAGTGTACAAAAGCATATAATAAAAGTATACGCACACATACATAGGAATATTAATTATTTTCTTAGAAAGAAACTGCACCATTAAACAATTACACTAGATACTGAAATACTATGCAAGAATTTTGAAATAATAATTACGTACCTAATTTTTCCCTGTTCTGTCAAGTCTCCATCACTATGCAATATAGTAGTTAGTAATCTTAAGGTAGATGTTCCTGATTTACTGTGATTATTTTTCATTCCAAGGAGCCATCGAACCATCATTTTAATAGCCTGGATCTATTTAAAAGACAAATGGACAAATACAATATTGCTACTTTTTAAAGAAATTCTGTATCAACCTTAAAAAACTGAAATGGTTTTAATGGATGCTTTTTAAGTTAAAAAAAAAAAAAAAGAATCATTCTTTTTGCATATATGAAGACAACTAAATGTCTTAAAGATGTTTTACCCTCTTATCCAGGCAACTGACAAATGAATGATTTAACTAAAGATTAGGGTTTTTTTTTTTTTTGCCTTTTTTTTTTTAATGTTTCCCCACCATAAATTCTATTCTTCAGAATCCAGAGTAAAATCATGGTCACTTCCCTAGTCAGAAAGTTTAAGTTCCCAACTGCAAATTATATTCTTTCTTTTGTGCTATGTTTTATAGTTATGAAGTGCTTATGTACTTTAAAACCTGTTATTGCCTCTAGTGTTTCCAACAACCCTTTCTGAAGGCATGCATATTACCTCTCTTTCACATATCTTAGCTTTTTTATGGTTCTATGGCTCAGGACTAAGTGGGTCAAGAACAGTGGCATGTGGCAGACACTCTTCAGATCCTTTTCCTGGGTCATTTGTTAAGCATGAGCTTAACTACAGGCAGCCTGCCTTCTAGTCTAGTGTTACCAGACTACATAAAACTGCTACTTGACACTAGTGCTAAGAAAACAGATTTATATTGCAAAAGCACCAAGCCGTCATTCCATGAACTACACTATAGGTCTGCAGAAACAGTATTAGAATCTGAAGCTGAAATAACATAACAAAGTTCCTAATATAAAATATAAACCAGTACACACATACATACACAATATAAATGGATTTATATGAAACTACAACTAGAAAAACATATTTAATATATTTGTTCCTGGCCTTCACACCATGTACAGTGGGGATTGAGATGAAGCCTATATTAAGAGACTATAAATCATTTTAGTAAATCAATCCTCTCTACACTAGTGATGAGCAATCTTTTATGTATTACTCCTAACTCAAGGAATAATTGAACTTTCTTTTAAATCAAAATAAAAAGTTTTATCAAATATCATGGAAAAGATGAACAGTATTAAAACCTGTATAACTATCTTTACTGAACAGAAGAATGTACATGAGAAAACCAGCAATGTCTTTTGCCATAAAAAGGTTGATAACCAAGAAGCAGAAACATGGAGACAGTTTCAAACGTTTTTGTTTTCACATTAGATTATGTGCAGTGCCCACAAGGCCTCAGGTTTCTCATTATTGCCCTATACTTTCAGAGCACAGGAGATCATCTCATACAACAAATATTAAAAATTAGATGATTTTAATAGCTATATCTTTACAACAAGAATAGAAATTTTAACACAACTTTAATGATAATACAATCTAGTGAAGGTAATAAAATACATAGATCTGTGTATATCACTCACTTTGACCATTGTCTCAGGAGAAACTTCTTCATCTGGAACCCAAAGCTTAGTTGTCTTTTTTCCTGGGAGCTAAACAAAGATGAAGGACTTTAAAATTTAAAACATAAATAAGAATTTTCATGTTTAATTAAATTTAGTGAATGAATATTTACCTTCTTCAGTGACAGTCATTACAGATGACTAAAATACCTATTTCTCTAAAAGGTTAGAAGAATTATCTTCACTAGCAACCACATAAAGCACTTACACAACCATCAGCAGTTGGTTCCTTCTGCGTATGAGGTAGGACTGCCTTAACCTCTTTTATATACTTCCTTACTTAGCCTTTGAAACTAATTACTCAAGGCAGCTGGCAAAGGGTAAGATTAAAAAAAAAAAAAAAATACAGCCAAAAAGCATAGTTCCTAAGGAAAAAAGTATATATAAAAAGTCTTGAGCAGAAGATAAATTAGAAAGGCTTGCTGTTGACTGTAAGAAAGACCATGCATTAATAATCTTCCTACCTAAATCCCACTAAAATGGCACACATTAACAGCATAGCTGGAAAGCAAAAAGGGCCAAAAGAAGGCAAGAATCTTTAGAAAATTTTTAAAAACACAAAATATGCAGTAAAAATATCAGCAGAGTTAGAAGGTTTTCATCTCCATAAAAGCACAGAAGGAAACATCCTCCAAAAAAGATAGTTTTTTTCAGCACAATCACAGAATAATTCTGAGATGATAAAGTACAGGTATTTCAAGATGTGCATTTACAGTGGCAGCCAGGAAATTAAAGTAAGGTGACAAAAGAGCTGAACCCAATCTAGAACACTGGAGATCCCAGTATACAACCAGCTGACAGGAGTGATTTCCAGAGGCAGCCTAGGAAACAGAAATCAAATAGCAGCTCAGGCAACCCTCTGGCAACAAGAGAGGTAGACCCAGCATCTGGAAGGCAAACTCATCAAACGTATACAGCTTATGAAGCACTTTAATTGAGAAACGCCTTCAAGTAAAAAGTAGAAATAATGAAAAAGCAATTACATTAGAAACAGTCTGATGAAATTTCTGAACTAAAAATTTAAGAAGATCCCAAAAGATTCCATGGGGAAAGCTTCCAGAAAAGAAGAATCAGATTCATTTCAGATTTCTCAGCTGCAAAACTAGATGCCAAAAAACAATGTTCTGAATTTTCTGTAGCCAAGTACCCTAAAAGATAGGATTTTAGTACTCAAGAATAAGAGAAAAAATATTTTTAGCAAGCTAGGACAGAAAGAAAGTTTCCAAATTATGAGCCATATTCAAAGATACTCTACTAAAATATTTAATTCGTAAGAAAAAAGTCAATCAACATATATTATCACAAAATAGAAAAAAGTTATTATAAATAAAACTGACAGATTGTCAGATGGTTCAAAAATAATAAATTAAACCAAATGCAACAAAACCAATGACAGAGAAAATCTAAAAATAACAGGATGAAAAAATACCAGTCAAGATAAAAAACATGAAATGGAATAAGGATTTAGTTGGGGTACTGGCATAAACAGGATATTGAAGTATTTTTAGAATCTTATACCACAATAAGATATAAAATTTATGAACATGTGGACAACCAGCAGAGTAGTATCAAAAGAAAAAAGTGATTTAAAAAAAAAGGTAAAATAGAAAACTTCACCATCACAAAAGACTTGAATAGATCACTTCCCAAAAAAACCTGATAGATGAAGTTGAGATGAAAAATAGTTAAGTAGAAGCAGCACATATAGAAATATAAGGAAATTAATATAGAGAGAAAATATTCGAGGATTAGAAAATAAAAACTAGCACCCTTTTAAAAAAATTTTATTTATTTTGAGAATGAGAGAGAGAGACAGACAGACAGACAGACAATGAGTGCATTCATATGTCGGGGGGCAGAGGGAGACAGAGTCTCCAGCAGACTCCCAGCCTAGTGCGGAGCCTGACAGGGACTTGATCCCACAACAAACTGAGATTATGAACTAAGCTGAAACCAAAAGTCTGGAGCTCAACCAACTGCATTACCCAGGCGTCCCCAAAACTGGCATTCTTCAGAAATAAAAACAAGAAAATGTTCAGCAAGAAACATGGATGATATAAGATCAAAACTATAAAATAATTCTCCAAATCAATCACAAACATAAAATGTAATTTTAAAAAAATCAAAGTACCTAACAAAGTTAAACAAGAAAAAATTTTAAATTTTCTTTACAAAGAAAATCACAAAACTTTAATGAAAGACATCTTGTAGAAGAGCAAATCAATGGTAAAGAACAGAGGCTATAAACACTAGCAGTGGTTACGATGCAGAGGACTGAAAGAATGAAAGATTACTCAATAACTATTGATATGAAATTTGTCCTAATGGGAAGTAGAAAGAAATGAAATCCTTAAGTCACATCATACAACCAAACAAATCAAATCAATTCCAGATGGATTAAATTTTTCTTTTTTCCTTTTTTTAGTTTTTCAAAGATTTATTGAAGCAGAAACAAGTTGGTCAGATACTTGTTGGAAAAAAGCAGTTTTAATGGTATTCAAAAATACTTTTTAAAAAGTATTCTAGCACAAGTTTTCTTCGTAAACTAGATTGTTGTAAACTTTCTCCTAAATCTTTTAAGAGTGTTGGTTATTGAGAACTAGAGATTACGCCTAATTCCAAATCTATCTTGCGCTCCTGAAAAACTGCAAAAAGGCACTTGAAAGCTGTTTCTTTAAGATACGGATTTCTTTTTTTACTTCTTGCTGGTAATAATTGCACCAAATCTGGGCAAGCTTCACTCAAGGTCATCATGATGCTGAGACGTTTTGTTGATAACCTGTCCATCCCTAGTTTCAACCGTCTTAATCAGAAGTGTTCTTTTTGAGTGAGTGTCAACCAGAGGGAGTGAATCCAGGATGGTTTCCCTCAGGTACAGGGAAGAAAAGTTTGGAAGAGGCAGAGCAATCCTGCTTTCCTCTCCTTCCAGCAGCTTCCTGTAGGTGGCAATCTCAATGTTGAGAGCCATCTTAACATTCAGCAGGTCCTGGTACTCCCGAAGGTGACGAGCCATTTCTTCCTTCATGTTCTGAATCTCATCCTGCAGGCGGCCAATAGTGTCTTAGCAGCTTTGACGGCACAGTTCTCTTCCATTTCACGCATCTGGTGTTCCAGAGACTCATTAGTCCCTTTGAGTGCATCCACTTCGCAGGTGAGGGACTGCACCTGTCTCCGGTACTCATTTGACTCCTGCTTTGCCTGGCGCAGGGCATCATTGTTCCGGTTAGCAGCCTCAGAGAGGTCGGCTAACTTGGACTTGTACCATTCCTTGGCCACCTGAAGGTTCTTGGCAGCTAAGCTTTCATATTGCTGGCGTACATCACGCAGGGCAGCCGTGAGGTCAGGCTTGGAAACATCCATATCGATTTGGACATGCCAGGTCCTGAATCTGAGCCTGCAGCTCCTGGATTTCCTCATCATGTAGTTTCTTCAAAAAGGCAATCTCTTTTTTGCAAGGATTCCACTTTCCGCTCAAGGTCAAGATGCGCCAAAGAAGCACTGTCAACATCCTGTCGGAAAGACTGCTTGGCAGGGTGCTCTCGGCTTCCTCTCTCTGAAGCATCTCCTCTTGCTGCTTCTCCAGGAGCCGCATGATGCCCTCGGCCAGGTTGTTGCGCTCCATCTCGACGCAGGCCTTGTCATTGGTGAACTGGTCCACCTGCCAGCGCAGCTCCCGCATCTCCTCCTCATAGAGGTCCCACAGGCACGACTTGCCCTGGCCCTTGAGCTGCTCGAGCTCGGCCAGCAGGATCTTGTTCTGCTGCTCCAGGAAGTGCACCTTGTCGATGTAGTTGGTGAAGAGGTCGTTCAGCTCCTGCAGCTCCACCTTCTCGTTGGTGCGCGTGTTCTTGAACTCGGTGTTGATGGCATCGGCCAGCGAGAAGTCCACCGAGTCCTGCAGCAGACGCATGCCGGGCACACTGCCCCGCAGGCGCATCGCGGAGGAGCGCGTGGTGAACACGCCGCCCGGGGACGAGGCGTAGAGGCTGCGGCTGGTGCTGGGGCGCATCGCGCTGCCCAGGCTGTAGGTGCGGGTGGACGTGGTCACGTAGCTCCGCGTGGAGCTCGGCCGGCTCCCGGTGCCCGGGACGCAGAACATCCTGCGGTAGGAGGACAAGGACACAGACCTTGGTGGACATGGCTGCTGAGGGCGGCGGTGGGCTGCGCAGCTGCGGCGGCACGGACCGGCTCGGGGAGGACCGGCGAGCGAGGGCGCGGGAGTGCTGCTGCGGCTCTGGCGCAGGGATCCCGGAGTGAGAGTGGCAGAACGGATTAAATTTTTCAAGTGTGAAAAAATCTCAAGACTTTTAGAACATATGGGAGACTTTTTATGACACTAGAGTAGGGAAGGATTTCTTTTTTTAAAAATTTATTTATTAATGAGAGATACAGAGAGAGAGAGAGAGAGGCAGAGACACAGGCAGAGGGAGAAGCAGTCTCCATGCAGGGAGCCCAACGTGGGACTCGATCCCGGGTCCCTAGGATCAGGCCCTGAGCTGAAGGCAGGCGCCAAACCACTGAGCCACAGGGGCTGCCCAGGGAAATTTCTTAAAGATGTAAAAAGCACTAACTACAAAAGAAAGGAATGATAAATTTAGCTACTTTAAAATTAATAACTTTTGTTGAAAGGACACCGTAAAGGAAGTAAAAAGGCACACCAAAAATAAAATTCTTTGCATTTTTATGAAGATACTGCAATATATACCTGAAAAAGTATTAATGTGTATAAAAATTATGAGAAAAAGACAAAAAGCTCAGGAAAAAAAGGCAAAAGATCTCAAAAGAAATTTCAGAAAGAGGCAACATGAATGGTTACTAGACATTAAAAACTTAATTAGTAACCAGAGAAATGCAAATTAAAGCTATGAGGCACTATTTTCTAACATTTAGATGGGCAAAAATGGAAAGATCTGACACTAATGGGTACTATATACTGCTAATAAAAAATAAGGCTTAACAATGCTTTTGACAAATAATTTGGGAATAAAATGAAAAGTTAAATGTGTGTACACACTGTGATTCATCAATTTCACTTGTATAAATATAACCTAGGGATATTTTTACTCATATGTATCATGAAGCCTTTCTAAGAACAGGAACACTGTTCCAACGAGGAAAGAAATGGAAATATTCCAAATGTCCACTAACAGAATAAATGTAAGAAATTTCACACAGTGATATAATACAGAGTAATGAATCAAGTACAGCTAGATGTAAAACAAGGGAGTTATTTTAAGAAACAAATGTGTAATGATAAAAGTCAGCCAAGAATATAATATATACGGTGTAACTCATAAACCTCAAGAATAAGCAAAACTAAGTATTATGTTATTCAGAAACACATATGCAGTAAAGTGTTTTGTTTTAGTTAGAGAATAATAAACCCTAATTCAACATAGTAGCTACCTGAGGCAGACAAGAAACAAAAACAAAAGTTTGGAGAGTAATAAACCAGGAGCTAACAGTTCACAAGTGCTCATTCTGTTATTATAAAATAAATCACACAAATGTTAAATAAATATTCCTTCATATATATCAAATGTAACATTAAAATGTGACAAGTTAATGGGTTAAAAGAGGTAAAAGTTCTGTTCCTGACAAGAGCTAACTAGGTTTTTTTTTTTTTTTTGAACCTATCTTCCACTGGAACAAATGAAAAGGCTGGATAAAAGATCTTTTAAAAAAATCACTATGAAGGTGATAAAAGAGCTACCAGAGCAGTGAGAATTTGTAGGGGAAAGTTTCAAAAGAGGAGAGAAATGAAGATTTGAGTCTGGCCCTAGGCTGCTTTTCTCATACAAACGATAACTGATTCTGAAAGTGAAAGAGACTTACAGGTTAAGCAATATCTCAATCACTGTAACAAAGCTGGAAGGAAAAAAATTGGAATTCTGGGCCCAATAAAGAATAGAGTTCCTGTTAAACACTCTTAGACTTCTGGGTGGCTCTCTAACAGATATAACATACAAATAGAGGTGACCAGAAAAAGAATCAGCCTGTCAAAACCTGAAGCTCAGCTTCGAATTAGTGCATTCTTGACTGGACCAAATTGATCTGACAATAGCTCAACTCCCTGTCAGGAAGAAGTAAGGCCTCCCCAGAAGAAATACAAAATCATTCAGAGCCTCAAATCATCTGTAACATTTTTAATACACAAAGTCTACCATGCAATTAAAAATAACAAAATAACCTTGCAATTAAAAATAACAAAATAACAAAAATTAACAAGATTTGACCAAAAAAAAAAAGAAAAAAAGAAACAGAAGACAAAAAAGCCACAGGAAGTCTAGAAATAGGCTGATACAAACTTTAACATAACTAAAGAAGTTTAACAATTAGATGACAAGATAGAGAATTCTGGCAGGGAACTAAAAGCTGTATCAAAAACTACAAGGAAAATATAAAATTGTAAGATAAAGTAAGTGCAATTAAGAATTCAATGCATGGGCCTACCATAGGATTATACAAATCTTAAGAGTGAATTATGAACTCAAATGCAGATCAGAAGAAAACAAAAAATGATGGATAGAAAAATACACAAAGGTGTGAAACAGCTGGATCACAGCCAAAGAAACTATGTTTTGAGTATATAACTTGAACTGTAGCTGAGAGGAAGAGAGACTATGAAACAAACATTATTCATAATTTATGCAGGATATCAAAGCTATACTATTCAAGAAGAGCTACAAGCCCCAAGTAGAATAAATATAAAGAAAAGCACACCCAGACACATGATCATGAAACTGGAGACTAATGCAAAATAGAAAACATTAAAAGCATTCAAAACAAAAAGAAAACCTTCAAAGGGGGGATCCCTGGGTGGCGCAGCGGTTTGGCGCCTGCCTTTGGCCCAGGGCGCGATCCTGGAGACCCGGGATCGAATCCCACGTCGGGCTCCCGGTGCATGGAGCCTGCTTCTCCCTCTGCCTGTGTCTCTGCCTCTCTCTCTTTCTCTCTCTGTGACTATCATAAATAAATAAAAATTAAAAAAAAAAAAAAAAAAAAAAAAAAAGAAAACCTTCAAAGGAGCAAGACTGCCAGCCAATTTCAAGAGAATAGGTAAGAAAATGGAAGATAATGGTATAATATTTTCAAATTACTGAGGGGAGGAAACATACCAGTCTAGAATTCTAAGCTGAGAGAAAATATCCTTTAAAAAATGTAGGCAAAATAAAGACATTTTCAGGCAAATAAAAATCAAGAGGCTGCATAAGCAGTAATCCACACTAAAAGAAATACTTCTTTAATTCTTACAGTATAAAGAACATCATCACATACACAAAAAGGAACGAAAAATAAAAGAAGGGTGGAAAGATGTTGGTAAATCTAAATAAACATTAACTGTAGAAAAGTTACGGTCCTGTGTGAACAAGAGCACAAAATCATCAGGAAATAAAGGGAATTAAAGTACGCTAAGGTTCCTAAGAATACTGAACCTGCTGTCCTAAAAGTTTAAAAAAGACCAATGATACTGGCCTTCAGAAGTCAAGGGAGAATGTTGTATTCTCTAGGACAATTACTAAAAGAATAGGAAAATGTAAAAAACAAGTCAGTAAAGGGGAAAATGAAATAAAAAAATTAATCAAAAACAAGGAAAGAGGAGTACAATGAATACAGAACTGATAGAACTAAAAATAAAAATCAGATGGCAAATTAGCCAAAATCACTATTTACATTAAATGTAAACCAACTGTTATAAATAATAGACAAAGTTGAAAAGAATGTATGCCAGAACTAGGTTCAGTGCAGTGGCATATTTAGATGAAGTTTTCAAGTCCTCTATTGGGTACTATTAGTCCATCTTCCCCTCTGAGACTAGAAGAAGATAAAAAAAGTCCCCTATCACCACCTCTATTGTTTTGAAGGTCCTGGCCAGGCATAAGGAAGAAAAAAGAAATAAAAAGCATTACAAACAAAAAAGCTGTCTTTATGAACAAATGACATGACCTGAAAAGAGAAAACCCCCAAAATGTAGAAACTAAGGTTTCTTAGTAAATGAGAAACTGCCTTTAACAAGATCCTAGAATAAAAGTTAATATAAAAATGAAGTCACTTCATATGCCAACAAAATAGTTAGAAAATAAATATTAAAAATCATGTTATCTATAATAGCATCAAACAACATAAAATGCCTAGGAACATACTTAAGAAAGCTAAGACATCTACACAAAAATTTAAATATTATTCAAGAAAATTAGAAACCAAGACATATACCATCTTCATGAAACAGAAAGCTCAGGATTATAATACTATGCTCTTAGAGTGAAAGGCGATATTATAATAATGATGATTAAAATTTATAATTCAATGCCACCCCTATCAAAATTCCCACCAGGTATGTATATATGTTGGGATGGAGTGGTTTAGGGAGAACTGACTAGCTGATTCTAAAATTTAGACAGAAACAAAACAAAATGAAACAATTTAGATAGAAGTATGAAAGGCTGATAGCCAAAATAATTTCAAAAAAGATGATGACGACAATGATGAAGCAGCAGTAGTAGCAGCAGCCATTATTAAAGGCATCTGGAGAGCTTCAGCTACTAGGTATCAAAACCTGTGGAAGCACTCTTAAAGAACAACAAGGCTGGATGTATCATGTTCTCTGATTTCAAACTCTACTACAAAGTCACAGTAGTCAAAACAGTATGGTACCGGCATGAAAACAGATACAGATTTCAACAGAATAGAGAGCCCAGATATAAACCAATGTATATAATCAATTAATCTATGACATGGAGGCAAGTATATACAAAGCGGAAAGGACAGTCTCTTTAATAAAGTGTTGGGAAAGCTGGACAGTTACATGCAAAAGAATGAAACTGGACCACGATCTTACACCACATACAAAAACAAATTCAAAGGGGAAAAAGATTGCATATAAGACCTGAAATCATAAAACTTCTAGAAAAATTACAGGTAGTAATAAGCTCTTTGATGTCAGTCTTAGCAATATTTTTTTGGAACAGTCTCCCAAGACAAAGGCAACAAACACTAAAATAAACACATGGACTATGTCAAATAATATTTAGCAAAGCAAAGCATTAACAAAAAGAAAAGGTAATCTACTGAATGGGAGAAGGTATTTACAAATCATACATCAGATAAGGAGTGTGAATATCCAAAATGTATTAAGAACTTACATAACAACTGCAAAAAACACAACTTGATTAAATAACAGGCAGAGGGCTTGAATAGACATTTTTTCCAAAGACATACAGAGGGCCTACAGGCACATAAGATGTTCTACATAACTAATCATCAATGAAATGCAATTAAACCATAATGAGCTATAACTTCACATCTATCAGACTGGCTAATAGTAAAGATACAGAGAATAGACTGGTAGTTGCCAGAGAAAGGGGTAGCTGGGAAAATGTACAAACTTCCAGTTCTACAATAAATACATCATGGAATGTAAAGTACAGCATGGTGGCTACAGTTAGTAATACTGTATTGCATATTTGATAAGTTGCCAAAAGAGTAGATCTTAGATTTTTCACAGGAAAAAAAAATTGTGACTGTGTGGGGATGGATATGAACTAGGCTTATTGTGGGGATCATTTCACAATATATATTGAATCTTTATGTTGTACACATCAAAATAATATGTTATACATCAATCATATCTCAATAAAAAAATTAAGACAACCTAGAGAATGGGATAAAATATTTGCAAACCACATATCTGACAAGAGACTTGTATTTAAAATATATAAAGAAATATTACCACTCAACAAAAACACAACCCTGAAAAAAAGAGCAAAGGATTTGTAAAGTCTTTACTCCAAGAAAAGATATACAAATGGCTAATAAGTATATCAAAAGATGCTCAACATCATTAGAGAACTGCAAATCAAAACCACAATGAGATACCACTTCACTCACTGGGCTGGCTAAAATCAAATTAACAGAAATTAGTAAGTTGGCAAGGATGTGGAGAAATTGGAACTTTTATAACACATGGTAGGATGATAAAATGGTGTAAGCCTCTGTGGAACACAGTTTGTCAGTCCCTTAAAAAGTTAAACACAAAGGATCCCTGGGTGGCTCAGCGGTTTAGCACACCTTTGGCCCAGGGTGTGATCCTGGAGTCCCGGGATCGAGTCCCACATCAGGCTCCCTGCATGGAGCCTGCTTCTCCCTCTGCCTGTGTCTCTGCTTCTCTCTCTCTCTCTCTCTGTCTCTCATGAATAAATAAATAAAATCTTTAAAAAAAAAAAAAGTTAAGCACAGAATTACCATATAATCCGGTAAAGGTATATACCTAGGAATATACCTAAAGAACTGAACACAGGTACTCAAATACTCAGACACAGAATTCAAGCAGCACTTTTCACAATATTCAAAAGGTGGAAACAACTCAAATGTCCATCAATGAATGAATGGATAAGCAAAAATTGATACATACAACAGAGTATTATTCAGCCATAAAATGGAATGAAGTACTGACACATCCTACAACGTGGATGAACTTCAAAAACATTATACTGACAGAAGAAAGATGCAAAAAGTCACATATTGTATGATTCCATTTATAGAAAATATTCAGAATAGTTAAATCCATTAAGACAGACAGGAGGTTGGTGCTTGCCTAGGGGAGGGGAAAATGAGGTATGACTGCTTAATGAAAATGACCTGGAATAGATAGAGGTGGTGGTCACAAAAACTTGTGAATGTACTAAAATGTGACTGAATTGTATACTTTAAAATGATTAATTTTATGTTATGTGAATTTCACTTCAATTTAAAAAAAAGTACCAGAGAAGACAGTCTTTTCAATAAATGGTGTGGAGTTAGGTGGAGATAAAACAATGAATCTTGACATTTATCTCATACCACATACAAAAATCAATCCCAAGTAGATTATATAGCTTAATGTGAAAGTTAAATAAAGCCTCTAGAGCAACACTGTCTAACAGAACTCTGAGATGGTAGAAATGTTCTGTGCTGTACAACACTAGCAATATGTGGCTAGTGAGCACTTGGAATGTGTGAATACATTTACAATTTTATTTAGTTTAAACTTAAATTTAAATAGCTACATGTGGTTAGAGGCTTGTATATTACCACATTTCTAGAAAATGATATAGGGACTATTTTCACAACCTTGGGGTAGGCAAAAAGACAAGGTAATTAAGTACTAACTAAAAACTCCATTAAGAGAGTGAGAGGACAGTTACAAAATGGGCAAAGGTATCTGCTAAACAGACTGCCAACAGGATACATAAGGAAATCTTAGGAGTGAAGAAAAGAAAGACTGACAATTTAACAGCAACATGTGAAAGAGGCTTGAGCAGGTACTAACAAAAGAGGAAAGCCAAGGGGCACCTAGGTGACTCAGTAGTTGAGCGTCTGCCTTCGGCAAAGGTCTGATCCCCAGTTCCTGAGATCAAGTTCCGCACAGGGCTCCCCACAGGGGGGGCCTGCTTCTCCCTCTGCCTGTGTCTCTGCCCCCCCCCCGCTCTCATGAATAAATAAAATCTTAAAAAAAAAAAAAAAAAAGAGAGAACAGCCAATACATGCATGAAAAAGTGTCTAAGGGCATATCATTCATCCATTACACATTCACATAATGGCTAAAATGGCATATTTAATACAGTCAAGGAAATGGTACAACTAGAACTCTCAGCACATATAATAATGTTAATTAGTATAATCATTTTGAAAAACAAATTGGCCAAAAAAAAAAAACAAAAACGGAAAGTTAAGGAAAGAAAAACAATTCGGCAAGATGTACTAAAACAACCTATATAGGGGTGCTTGGTTGGCTCAGTCCATTGAGTGTCTGGCTCTTTTTTTCAGCTCAGGTCATGATCTCAGGGTTGTGAGATCAAGCCCTGTATGGGGCTCCTTGCTCAGGAGGAAGTATGCTTTAGATTCTCTCCTTCTCCTCCTCCTCCTCCCCTGACTTGTACACAGGCATACACTCTCTCTCTCTCTAAAATACATAAATCTTTAAAAAAAAAATAAAACTTCTACATACATTCTAAGATAAAACAATTACACAACAGAAATGCATACCTAAGTGCACAAAAGGATATGTAAAAGAGTATTAATAGCAGTATTCATTTAGCACTAGAAATAACCCAAATGTCTAGCAAAAGAACAGATACATGGTATATACAAACAATGGAGTACTATACATCAGTGAAAATGAACCACTGCTATATACAACAGGATGAATTTATCTCACAAATGTAATACTGAGTGAAGGAAGCCAGATATAAAAAATTTACTCTGTATGATTCCATTTATAAAAGTTCAAAAAAGGGTAAAATTAACCTTTGGTGTTAGAAATCAGGATAATGGTTATCTTCAGGGAGAATGCAGGGGATAATAATAATAAGAAAAAGATGCAGAGGCTTTTGGGGGCTGGTAACATTCTGTTTCTTTACCTGGATTGTTGGATGGTCCGGAATGTTAACTTTGTGGTAAGTCAATGAACCATACCCTTAAATAGTGTGCACTTTGTTTAATCTCAACAAAATTTTTTCATTAGAGAAAACAAAACACAGTAAGGATATAGAAAACCTAAAACATATGATTAGCATATATGACCTAAAGAACAGATGAAATACTATACTTAGGGGAAGAAAAGTGAGGGACACAGCTAAAGAACACAACCAGAGACAATGGTAATTAACACAGGAGCCACGTATCTCCAAATTACAGGGCTTTAGTCAACTAAAGTTAAATGGCCATGAATCATTAGAGAGCTAATATATACAACTACCTTATTATCCCCACAAACTATTTTTCTATAATAAATTAGTTTAAAAGTATTAATAGTATTAAAGTGTATTAATATAAGAATGATGGACATATAGCAACATAGCTATATACTACAAGAACTATAACTGTATTTTAAGAGGAGAAACTTTATCTATACTTCTTTTAACTCTCCAAAGAACCTAGTACAGTTACTGAGCACATGATAGACATAAAACTGATGGTTACATTATGTGTCTGCACATGCATGTTTTGTGTGTGTGTGTGTGTATGTGTGTGTGTGTACATAAATATACACACACATGCATAAAACTCCATGTGACTATAAGGGGTCAGTTCTCCCAAACCCAAAAGCACTGCCCCAAAGATACACAGAAGAGAGACAAAACCATTATTTCTTTCCTCATGTTTTCTCCCAGTGCTTTTTAATTCTCTACTGTATGCAGGGAAAGAAACAACTATTGTCATGACAACCATACTGTGAAGTAGCTTGTCAGTCTTCACATTTTTTTAAAATAGATGCCATTATAAAAATTAACTCACTGTAAAGACGAATGAGAACCAAGTGATGTTCTGTATTTATCAAGGAATGCATTGCAGGTTACATGCCTCTGCTCAACTAAAGAGATGTTTCAATGTTTTTTTAGTTCTAATGGATATAACAGCATGCTAAGAAGATAAAAAACCTAAAAGAAGGCAGCCAAATGCAAGTGTTCTTTCCATCCTTTCACTTCTCTCTTTGCTGCATAAAATTTCAAAAGATAATGTGATGAACACAGGTGTAAAAAAATATCAATTACCCGATCATTCATGAGAAGATCTTTCACAATGAAAGTAGCTACCAAGGACTTCAAAGGAGCAGCAAATTGATCAGGTGCAAGGAGAGCAATATGTCCAATAGTAACCAACGGTGTTATGAGATGTTCCAGGTTGCTTGGATCTAGGCTCTTATGCAGAGGCTGAAAATGAAGAGAGGAAAATACATTCAACTCTATAAATATGCAAATAAACTATTCACATATTTCATGTACAAATAAAAAAGAAAACTACAAAAGTTTCAAGACATATACATGGTGTAAGTAGCAGCTTAAGCTTACATTTAAATTCCTATAGGTTATGTCTAAAAGGCGTCATGTTTAAATACTGTCAGTTTTGCTAAAGTCATATCTTAGAAGCAGGTAAAAAAAATTCAGCATGGAGAATCATATTAAACGTATTTTATGACCAGTATATGAGTATTTTAGAGACTGCTAGGCTCACCAATATCCACTTCTGTTCTACTTCCTGGGCAAAAAGATGGCTATACATATGCAGCTTCCTCTGCAGTTAGATGAGAATATGTGAATAAGTCCTGGTTAACAGACTGGGGGTAAAAGTGAGGTACACCATGCTCCCACTAAGGCAAGTATGAGAATCGTATCTTCTCCATATTCTTGCTCTTTACTCAGTAGTGGCAGGCTTAATACCAAGGATCCAGTGGGATTTAAAGAGAAGCCACTTGTCAAAAAAAGGTCTATGTGTCTAAACCACTGATTAGAATGCAATCCAAACACACAACTGGACTTTTTCTCAGGAACCAGAAATAAGCTTTTATCATATAGAGTCACATGCATTTTTGTGGATTTCTGTAGCATCAAATATTAAGTACCATAACTAATGAAATTATTTTTATTATTCTTATAGAAAACCCAACCATTAATACACATTTTTCCCTGACAAAAGAATGAGACTCCTCATATACCTATACAGAATACATAAAATGTAATGTTCAATTTTTAAAATAGAGAAATTAGAAGAGTGACTATAGTATACTATCACTGGCGGAAGGGGAAGGGGACTAAATGTATGTGACTGTGTGTATTATGTTACTTGTATGTGACAGAAAAGTATATTAGAAACTGGTAACACTGGTTACCTCTGGGAATGAGAACTGAGTGCCTGGGGATACAGGGCTTAGGTGGAGGAGAAAATTTACTATTTTACTATTTGGATTTGTTTTGTATCTTTTTATTTGGAAGCAAGTAAATACATTATTAAAAATTTTAGTGACATTTTATTTTAATAGAGTTGATGCTGTCCTCCCATACTGAACACCAAAGAGTCTAGGCCTGAAAAACAGTATTAAGCTCTTCTCCAACATATTAGGGCAATGGGCAATATGAGGCTTCATTTAGTCAAAAATATATTTAAATGAGTTTACTTTGTGCTAATCTTGACAACTTCCCTCAATACTTCCATTGTACATCTAAATGCCAGCTTGTTTGTTATAAAAATATGATCATGTAGTTTTTTTCAATAATGAGTGTGATATTTTTACACAATAAGATAATACGGTCATTTCTGGAAAAGCAAAATTAATAGCTGACCGTAAATTAACAGTAATCACATGAAGGCCAGACAGCTCTACAAAACCTTTTCTCAGAAAGCTAACCAACCTATACAACATTATAGCAGAAGGATTACAACTTATGGTAAAGATAAAATAAAATATCAGATATATAATATCAAAATGAAATTAAAAGCATCCTACTAATTCAAGTTATTATCAGCATTATCCTGATCCTTATCACCAATTAAAGGAACTGAAAGGAGATTAATCAAGAAAAACAAAAGATTTCTGTATCAACATGAATTCATTAAAGTTATTCTGATATACGAAAACAGACTAAAGAAAATAGCCCCACCTCAAAACGCACAAAATTTTAAAATAAATTATTTGCTATATACAGAAAAGATGATGTTTGATAAAGACAAATAATTTTCTTCCTTGTTCAGGTCTTTAGCATATAACATGAAATATGAAAAAGTTAGCATAAATGTTTCTAAAACAGAGATAACAAGTCAAAGTTTTTAGGGTAATTTAGCTTTGGCATGATTTCCAAATCACTCTGATTTCATTCAAGGCACCGGAACTAAAATTACAAATTTGGATTTATGTAAAAATGCTAAATATATACAAAGCCCAGATTACAAGAGATTAAAATAAAAATAGAATGCAATGCTTAGAAAGGGTAATAGTAATTTAAAAGGTAGAAAAAATAATATGAAATATATATTTTAAAAACAATTTAATCTGATATAAAATTAGGTCAGTGATTATATATGAACTATAAATTTGTGCTTTATATATTGGCTATACTGTACCGATTAGTATTGACAAAATTCCATATACTTCAGCAGTATCATAAACAGAACTCTAATTTTCAACCCGTAAACTGACAGAAACATCTATTACCTATTATCAATAAGTATGATTTTATATGTAATTACTTATTAACAAAAAAGTTTCCTAATACTAAATGTATAATGTCAAAAAATATTATAAATTGTTTGATTTCTGAATTTAAGTTAGTGCTAAACATCTGAATAATCAGATATTTTCATATTTTAACCATTCATCAATATAGATTATACTGATTCAAATTCTGAAAACATTATAAAATGATCCATCTGCAAATGTGAACATTCTATAAAATCATTATTATGTGTTTTTTAACTATAACATATGAAACAAACAAATTTTTTTTTCTTTTTACCTCAAATATCTGTGCAAACTGGGTCTCTTTACTAGAAAATATCGCATGGATACAATGAATGGCGTATTTGGCTTGGCGGGGGGGTCCTTTTTTAGATTTGTGATGTAAAACAGGAAGCAAAGCTCTAAAAAATAAAAAAAAAAATTTAAACAAAAACGATAAACCAGAAAAATCAGCAAGACTCCACTAAATACTTTACAGTTTGTATTCTTTTAGGTAATGTTTCGTAAGACCAAAAAAACATCTACCTGAACTCATTTTCAACTGTCTCTAATTCTGTTTTATAAACATCTACATTAAAAATGTAATCCAAACACAATTTTTTTTTCTTCTTTTTACTTAACAATTCTGAATAAAAACACAGAAGGTAACCCATTTCTTAATGTCATTCCCTTTAGCCTTTTCTGTTTTATTCTCACTGCTATCACTCCAGCTAAGCTGCTGCCACCTTATATATACGACCACTATAATGGGACCTATACTATTTGTTTTTTAGTCTCTTCCTGCTCTGATTCATCTTTCACTTCATACCAGCACAATCTACATAAAGGGAAATCTGATTATAAAACCTATACAAATTAAGTGTTTACCTTGTTTCAGGCATTATTAGAAGTCCCAAATGCTTGCCTTCATGCTATCAGCATATTATGAACAAGACAAATGACAATACACAAATTAGTAAAATATGTGTTTATGTCAAATTATGATAAGAGCTATGGAGGAAAATAAGGGGAAAAAAAGAGGACAGGATAGAGAGTGGAGAGGGGTGTGTGAGTACTACAATTTTAAAGAGGGTTACAGAAAACCTTTCAAGTAAAGTAACATTTGAGTAGAGTTATAAGGGAAGTAAGGAGTGAGTCATGTAGCTACCTGGAGGAACATTCAGATATGGTATCATTACACTACACAAATACTTAGAATGAGTACTGAATATAGCAGGATCTCTTGGCTTAACTATTTATTTAAACATTTATCTCACAGTGAAACCAACTTCTGAATCTACCTTCTTGCCCAATACAAACCCAGTATTCCAGTACTAAGAAATCATATATACAGAAATTCATCACAATAATACCTGAGTGTCACAAAAGATGCCAACAGCAAAGTATAGTAAAAAGACAAGTGACAAATTGAGGGGAAATTCTCCATTTCGTTTCACAGAGAAAGGGTTAATATCCCTAACGTAAAGACTTTCTACAAGTATAGAATGACCAGCAATATCATGGACAAATGGGATGGACATAAAAAAAACCAGAAAGTTCCTCAAAAGTAAATATACAAATTAACCTGTGATGTATGAAAAGACGCTTACTTTCACAAAAAAAGATATAAATTGAAACTATACTAAGAAGACTTCTGCTTCACATGATGACAGTGTATCTGAGATGGGACATTCTCTCCTACCTTAAGCAGGCAGAAAACAGACATACATGTTAAAGGTTTTAGACACTGGACAACAAGCAGTACATGACTGTAATCCCTAAAAGATGGGAAACAAACTAGAAGAGTCCTACACCTATCCTCACTTACTACATGCAAGGCTCCAGAATGCCATGTTAGCCAGAAGTAACCTTATACTTAGAGCCTGGTGGTCACATGGAGTTAAGGGAGACCGAGATGGAACTTGAGGCAGCTCTAATTTCTAGGGCAGAGTACCACAGGGAAGAGAGCTGCAAAGACAGCAAGAGAGCTTGAATTCTGGAGATCCTCAGAGGGGATTGACTGAATAATGATCAGTGTGCCATGGCATGAGAAAAAAACCCAACAACAAACTACTGGACCCAGGAAAAGAACACTGGAAAGCAGTAAGCCAAAAAGTTCCCTAACACACATAAGGCTGCTAGTGATTCATGTGGAAGTTTCCACCAGCCAGAGTAGAAAGACCTTGTAATACATAATCAGGAAAAAAATTCATCAACAGAAATAGGCCCAGAAATGGCACAGGTGAAAAACTTAGAAAAGACATTAAAACAGCTATTATAAAAAATAAAATAAAATTAAAAAAAAAAAAACAGCTATTATAAACATGTTCCATATGTTCAAGAAGAAAACATGAACATGATGAGGGCAAAAATGAAATACATAAAAAAGACCTAAACTGAACATGAAAAACAGAAAACCCGCAATGAAAAATATACCAATAGGATCAAAAGTAGATTATATGTTACAGAAGAAAACACCAGTGAACTTGAAGACATAGCAATAGAAACTATGCAAAATAAAACAAGAAAAAAAAAAAAAGAACAGAGCATCAGTGACCTGTAAGACAGTTATCAAGTAGTCAAAAATACATGCAACCAGAGTCCTAGAAAATAAAGTGAGGAGAGCAGAAAAGAAAAAGTATTTGAAGACATAGTAGCCACTATTTTTCCACATATGATGGAAATAGATCCATAGTCCTCAAAATCTCAATAAGCCTCAAGCAGAAGAAACATAAAGTAAACCATTCCAAGACATGTCATTATCAATTTGGTAAAAACAGCAATAAAGAAAAATTTTTTTAAAACTATCCAAAAAAAAAAAAAATACACTTTACATACAGAGACACAGAACATACAGAGGAACACTTCTCATCATAAACTATGCAATCCAGAAAATAATGGAGTGACATCGGTACTAAGTGAAAGTATCAATCTAGAATTCCATTCTGAGAAAAAATACCTTTCAAGAATGAAGGCAAAATAAAGACTTTTTTTTTTTTTTTCCAAAGAAAAACTGAGATAATCAATTACAAGCAAAACTATACAGGGATGCCTAGGTGGCTCAGTGGTTGAGCATCTGCCTTTGGCTCAGGTCATGATCCTGGGGTCCTGGGATGGAGTTCTGCAACAGGCTCCCCCTGCAGGGAACCTGCTTTTCTCTCTGGCTATGTCTCTGCTTCTCTCTCTGTGTCTCTCATGAATAAATAAAATCTAAAAAAAAGAAACAAAAACAAAAAACAAGCAACAAGCAGAAGTATACAATAAATATTAAAGTTATTCAAGAAGAAAATGATACCAGTTGAAAATAAGGCTATCTAAAAATGGAGACTGACAAAAATGGTAAATGTGTGTATACAAATAAATCTGAGCATAATATTTTAAAGAGACAACAGTTAATTAGTCACATTTGGAAGACGCTAGTAACTAACTCACTATTTTGAACACTGTTCAAGAACACACACACAAAAAAAAACCCAAAGCATTTAATGTGCTTTTCCTAAACAGATGTAACGCTGGGGAACCAGAGAATAGATATTTCTGATTATAAAAGTGTTCAGCTAATAAATGAAGAAAGAATGACAGAATATCACAATTACTAAGTATCCATCAGTTAAACATCATAAAAAGAGAAAAAGAGAAATAACCAGATATCATGTGTCTCCTGGTAGAAGAGCATACCACCATCTATAAAGTGGTCCTGTAATAACAAAAAAGTTGAGCTAGAATCCAACCAGGCCTCTGCATTCAACTATCTCGCTTTACAGAAAATATAAGGAACCCATTAAAATATGCCAAAGGCATACACAGCAAAAATCAATGTATGTGAAACTCTGCAAGAGAGTTTATCAAATACAAAGCGACAAAGAGAATTGGAAGCCTACAAGAAATAAGGCACTTTAAGAGATTTAGCAACAAATAACAATGTGATCTGATTTTTTAAATTACATTTTTGGGAAAACTGGATATTATTAATATTAAGCAATTAATGTTAACTATGTGATATAGGCATTATGTTTATTTTTTAAGAGTTCTTATCTTTTAGAGATACTTAGATGTACAGATGAAATATACAATCTAGCATTTGCTTTCAAATGTAAGTGGAATAGGGAGTAAGGAGAATTACAAATTAAAAGCAACTGTTTAAGTTATTCATATATAAGCTAGTTGTTGGATACATGGGAGTACATTATAATATTCTAGTTACTTCTATATATGTTTGAAAATTCCAATAATAAAATGTATAAAAAATAAGAGTCTCACCAAACTATCCTTATAGTCTGTGGTTTGTAAGCTTCTTTATGAAATGAAAAAATATTATCTTTTGGTAACTTCAGAAACTCCCTGGATAAGACATATCTTCTCCTAGATCAGACTTGCCAATACAAACATCCATAATCCCTTTTCTTAGTCATCAAGAGAAAATTACAGGTCACACACATGTAAAAAGCAATTCTGGGTGGAATTTTTAAAGACAGAATGAGAAATTTTAAGCTTATCCAATGTTTTGCATACCCATTTAAATAAACAGAAACAGACCAAAACAATAAACAAAGAAAAAACACTTTCAAGGATTCTGAAGTATTAGGCAGAGTCTGAGATGTTAATGAAATGTCAATGAAACAACTATCCTCTGATTGCTTTTTCTATTAATAAGTTCCTATTATAAAAAAATACCTTACTTCCCGTTAAAGTGACTTTTCAATTCAAGGTTGTTTTTGTCCAATAATGATACACATACAGAAAATGCAAACAAAACTGAAAAACACATTTAAAAAACCACCAAGGAAAACTCAAAATTCCACTACCCTGAAATAATTACTGCTAACATTTTGGTGACTATAGGTCTAAAATTTCTCTATTCATACATACATATATTAAGTAAATGAGGATACAAAATACATAGTATTTGGAAATTTTTTTTCACCAACAATGCTGGAGGGAACCTCCTATGTCATGTATTGCTAAATGCTAATTTTAAAGGTCATATGGCTCTTTAGTGGATAGCTACATCACAACTAGTCTAATCAATTTCCTACTAATGAGCATTTAAATGTTTTGAATTTTTTGTTTAATCTTAACAAAACCATGAACATCCTTATGCTAGTTATTTACATAATGTTTCTGGGCTTTAAGCCTCCTATAATTTGGTCTGAGATCCTGGCATGGTAAATCTGAAATTATATTTCCTAGACTCCCTCAAGAGCTGGTTTCCCGTTAGGTTCTTCCAATAAGAGACACCAGAGCTTCCTTAGGTATTCTGTGCAGTAGTTACACCACCCCTCCAGCAACAGCTAGGACACTCCTACTGTGTCAGCTGGTTGGGCAATACTGACAGGGCTCTTCCATCCACTGGATAGTCCTTAACATCACTTTTCAGTTGTTGCTCCAGCCCCAAAGGTGGTAGCTGCTTCCAGCAATTCATCATCTCTGGGTTACCAAAGCACCTTGTGGTCTTTCATTCTTCAAACATATGTACTAATTTATTTATTTATGTTTAAAATACCTGGTATGGTTTCTGTTTTTCTGACTGCATCCTGACCCGCATAATCATTAGGTAGGTATCTTCTCTATCTCTAGGATAAGTTCCTGAAAATGAAACTGCAGTGGTGAAGACTGCATTCATTTCAAGTTGGTATATATTACCACATTACCAACCCAGAAAAGCTGAATCAATTTATAATCCAGTCAAGAGAGCATCATTGGAATGGTAGCTAACATTGGTTACAGCATTTAAGTGTTTTTATTTCTACTTGCCTTGATTAGTATTAGTAGGCATAAATGTCTTTTCTTGATTTGAGGGACCAGAGGATTTCCCGTTCATTCCTTTTGCTAGTGTTCTATTCTTAGATCTATTATATATCTGTAAAGAGTCTTTATACATTAGAGATATTAACCTTTTCTAAGTTATACATATTGAAATTACTTCCCCAGCATGCCATTTGCATTTCTAACTTATTTCATGATTTTTGCTTTCGTCTAAATGGTATTTTCCCTCACTAAAATATAAGGGCAGAGTCTGTTCATTTCAAAAGAACCTTTTATACTCTAGTAACTTATATACAGTAGAAGCTCTATGAATGTATTTCAACAAATGGATATTTAATAATACAATCCATCAATATTTCATGATTTGGTACTAGCATCCTTTCACCCACCAAAAAAAATTACAGAAATGTGCTGGTTATTAATACTTTTATTATTTATATATTTAAAATCTTTGATAATCTTGGACTCATCTCAAATATATGAAAAATCAAGATAAATCTACATTGATTCTTGCCTTCAAAATATTTTATCAGTTATTTACTGGGTAATCTAATTTTTTCTTATTTTTTTTGTTAAATATTATCACTCCTCCACTCACTATTATAAAGTTGCAAACTTCTTGAATATTTTACTAGGTCTTCTGGTTTTTACTACTACAATATTTTCAGAATGGTTATTAGTAACATATAAGGAAAGCTCTGGATTTTTACATAGTTTGGCTATCTTGGTTTTGGTAATTTTTCAGTAGATTCTCTTGGATTTTCCATTACATACGGTAATTTTGCTTCCTCCTTTCCAACACTTGTATCTCGTTTTATTTTCTTACATAATTATATTGGCTAATGCTTCTAAAGCAATGTTAAACCATAGCAGAGATAGTGTATTTTCCGCATTTTGTTCCTACTTTAACTGGGAATGCTTCTAGTGTTTACTCTATGATGATGCCTATTGGTTTGAGACAAATTATGTTATAAAGGCATTTATCCCAAATTAACAGGTTTAATTATAAATAGACTCTTTTTTTTTTTTTATCAGAAGCCCTTTTTAGCATCTATCACAATGTGTGTCCTTTTTCCTTTACTCAACTATATAGTAAACTAACAGGATTAGGCTTACTAATACCAACCCTCCTTGTTTTTCTGAAATAACCACATTTGACCATAACATGTAACATTTTTTTAAAGATTTTATTCATTTATTTTAGAGAGAGAGAGAGAAGAGAGAGAAACAAACACAAGCCAGTGGGAGTGGCAGAGGGAGAGCAAACACCCCACTGAGGAAGGAGTTCAGTGTAGGACTCACTGGATCATAACCTAAGCTGAAGGCAGCCACTTACCCAAATGAGCCATCCAGGAAGGGCAGAGGCAGAGGAAGAAGCAGATTCCCAGCTGAACGTGGAGCCCTACATGGGGCTGGACACAGGGCTCAATCCCAGGGACCTAAGACCTAAATCAGACTCAACCGACTGAGCCACCCAGGTACCTCAACCATAGTATATTTTTGTTTTACTATAGTAAAACTCTTTTCTTACTGAAGTTTTACTTACAATTTTTACAGCAATATTAGTAAGATCTGTCTTTTCTTTTGAGGGAATATCTGTTATCCACTTTTAACACTCTTGCTATCTTGGCTTTATGAAAGAAGTAACCTGAATGCTTTTTCTTCTGTCTATGCTTTAAACAACTAAAAAGAATCAAAATCCTTGGCTTCTTGTAGATGTGAAATATTTCCTATAATATAACACACACTTTTACTGGCACTTTTTATTAGTTGATACCTATTTCAATATTTTATAATTACAGCCTAATTAGGTTTTCTCCCATTCTTCTTGAGCCAATTTTATTTACATCACCCTGTTAAAAAAATCCAAGTTTTCAAATATTTAAAATATAGACACACTTAAATTTAAATACTTAAAGTAAAATGATGAGAAAAGACAACTCAGATAAGCAAACAAAAAGAAAACAAAAGTTAGATTTAGGGGCCTAAGAAAAACTGAATGTAAAGGGAAAAAGTACATAACTTGGTAGACAGAGTTCACAATATAAAAGGGGTAACTAATACTTTCCCGAGTCTTTACGTCCTAAAGAATGTTCATTTGTCCTTAAGCACAATTTGGCTACTCAGGAAATTCTTCAGTTATATTCTTTTTTCCCATGAAAACTCTCCAGCTGTTGAATCATTAACTTCAGAAATCTTACGTGGTTGAAAGAAGTGAACCTCTTTTTTCCATTGCACATAATACATTTCCTTATTTCCTTTTGCTACTGATGTTTGTGAAATCACTTCTGTAATCCCTGAAAATGCAGTAAATTCCACCAGAATATTTTCCTAAAACGAGTCCTCTTAATCTCCAGATTGACATTTTTATTCATTCTAAAACAACTTTACTATTATCATTTTTTTAAACACTATTTTCCATTCTCCATTTTTCTGTTGTTTTCTCCACAGAAGCCAATTAGGGCTTTTCACTATCTGCAAATGATTTTCTTTCATTGCCTCCATTTCTATGCCCACTATTTCTACATTCTATGCAATTTCGTCATGCTCTATTACAGCTACATTTTCAATATTGTTTACTCTGCTCCTTACTCTGCTTATAATAAACTATACTTTATAATACAAACATGTTCGTTCTTCTTTATCCTTACTCCTGCCACTTCCTTTTTTGTATTTTTTCTTGTTGTTTTTTCTTGTTGTTGTTCTCTTATTTTTCCAGGTATCATTTCTGCTTAACTTCCCTGGCAGTTTAGAATATTTAAAAATTTTTTTACTAGAAAAATTCAATTCTTTCCAAATAAAGATTATCAGCTTTCATTGGAATACTAAAACACCTACTTAGTTTCACATTTTATTAATTTATTTGTACTCTGTTAACTCATTTTTGAATAGGAGAAATTCTCTGGCTTTGCCATTTAAACAAAAAGGCAGATAGCATTTCCCTGATGACTGAATCCTGGATGCCTCTCTTAAAAAATTAACATCACAGCTCTCAACTCAATCAGTTGGCTAAGTAAAAGTAGCATAGAGGAAGGAGCTGGGACTAAAGGCAGCAAGTCCTTTATCTCTGTGTAATTTCTCTCCAAATCTACTGAAACCCTACCAGTGATGAGAATTAACTCCTCCTGGACTATGGCTATATCCTATGCTATAAGAGGATTCTTAGTTTTGGCACATTCAAACTAAGTCTAGGGGTGATCCAGACTCCTGAAAGACAAGAGTCAGAATAGAAACCACAGCATACCCATCATTTTTTTTTTAGTAGGTTTAAGCACACAATTTTTTTTCTGTACCTATAAAGTTGGTAAGACATTTGCTTCACAATTCTACTTTAAGCCTTACCTCAACTCTAAGCTTTGCTCCTCCTAAGGAAAATAGGTCAGCCCAAAGAAAAATGGTGTGACCACGAAGTCTCTCCGTTAGTTCTATGACAGCAGAAATTAGGCTTTCCTTATAGCTCTCAAAGCCTGCCCATACCTCAATCTCCTCTAAATAACAGAACACTTACTATCCATTCTGTTATACCCCTGAGTCAGGAAGATGTGTATTAAGTGTCAATGTTCTCACATTCAATTCAGTCTAGATGACTTATTTAGCACCAATTCTGTCCAGTTGTGGCAGCTTCTACTTAGATACATTTTTCTTTTGGTTCTTCAAAATTATTTTGGTGAATTCAAGGAAACACAATAAACACTCTATTATTTTTCCTCAAAATCGACTCACCCATTTTAATAACTTAAAACATAATCTGCATACATATTTTATCTCCCGGAAGACATAAACTATGAGCCACTTCATCAAGAATAGTGCGTGCACACAGCAGGTATTCATTATCAGTTAATTTTCCTCATGAGAAACATGTGAAATATACTCACTATATAAATCAAATAATTTTAAGTACTTCAAATCTATATTAAAGCAGCATGTTTTAAAATGCCCTCATGTTCTAAAATGTCCACCTTTTAACCTTGCTCTTGTAATTCTCCTATAAATATATCTAACAATATTTCCTTAAGATATAAAAGATACTAGGAAAGACAGTCTAGAATAAAAATAAAAACCTCCAGTGAATAAATCAAATTAAAACTTGCCCCAAACCCTGAAATATGAAAGGAATTGTGCCATTATAGATATGGTACCACAGGCATTCAGACAAACAGGCCTAAATTCAAATCTTCACTTTGCTACTTGCTAGTTATATGATCCAAACCCATTTACCTCAAATGAGTATCACATTTCTCATTTGGAAGATTTGGATAATTTCTACACTTTACTAAACTGTTACAAGGTTTAAATGAGATAGTACAGGAAGTGGGCATTCAATCAGTAATATAGTTATGCTTTGCTTGTGTTAAACTCCAAACTTTGATCTCTGAAGAATCACAGTACATTCAAAAGAAAATTCATGCTCGGCATCCACTTAAAAATTAAGAAGTCATTTTTTTCCTTTTGAAGATGTTATAAATTTATTTGATAGAGAGAAAGAGAACATGAGCAGGGGAAGGGCAGAGGGAGAGGGAGAAGCAAGCTCCCCACTGAGCAGGGAGCCAGACACGGGGCTCAATCTAGGACCCTGGGATCATGACCTGAGCCAAAGGCAGGCACTTAACCAACGGAGCCACACAACTGCTCCAAGAAGTCAGTTCAGTTCTAATCAAGTTTCTTACTCTTGTCAAAGAGAATATGATTAAGAACTTCTGGTATATTTCAATGATCATTTAAATAATGCCTTTGTCCTGTTTATTAATAGTTACTAGAATTAAGTTCATCTGAACAAAAGGAGTAACAAGAAGTATACCTGAGATTTTAAGAGCTATCTTTGTCCAGTCTCTCTCTGAGGAAAAGGACCATAGGCAATTCTTCAACATGAAGCACGCTCCCTAATCACAACTAACTAGACCAGTGGCTAAGCCAGAAATAATGAGATACAAGTAAAACTAATCACCAATGACCATAGCAAGATGAGGACCAACTATCAGATACATTCTACAGGAATAGGGAGGGGAGGTGAATATAGAGAAGTAAAGCAGGGATCCATAGAAAAGACTTCTTGTTTTGAGCTATTCTATCTAGAATCTTGAATAATCAATCAGCATTAGAGATCCCAAGGGTAACAGCACAATTTCCAATTCTTGGAAATACTGAAACACACACAAAAACACACTGCTGTTAGGAGGTTTATTCCAAGCTTCCCTGAGACAAATAAAGCACAGCTTCTTAAAATCTTCAATTCAATACCTCTAATGACAGAGAATAGTGGAGTCCTCTGCAGAGCCCAGTTGAAATTCCTTTGAAATTTCCCACTACTACCTTAAATTCATGTGAACTGTTTATTCTATGCATGATATATCAAGAGAATGTTTCACTATAAAATTGTTTCATTAGAATATTTAGGCAATTAAAAAGAAATGCCATGTTTGTTCCACAGTTTTGTCCATCTTCTAAAATGCCAATCTGTGCTATCCCCCAGGAAATAAGAATCTAAATTGAATGGTATAAACTTAAGATAACCTAGACATGATTTCCTCAAAACTTAAAAGATTCCAACTATTACATAAATCAAGAAGCAGTAAATTATTTTTCTATTTTCTAGAATATTTATCAGAATAAACTTACGATCTGATGTGTGGGAAATCCTCTTCAATTTTGCTTCCTGTGTTTTTAAAAATTTGGAGTGCAGCTTCTGCTACTTTTTCATCATCCATTTTCAGACAAGCCAGAAGAGATTCAAATGTCTCAGCAGAATGAAACGAGATGGGATGTGTAAATGAGAGTACCTTAAAAAAAAAAAAAAGAATCATAAAAATGATCTGTAAACCCTTTCCATCTTTATAATATAAATCTAAAATATTACATACTGGAAATATTCAAATCAAAGTAAATACAAAAATAATTATGCTAACAAGTACATGAGAGCACTATAAATAAAGTTCTAAACTTACTCAAATATGTAACAGATAGGTTCTAGTTAGTGTTGGAAGACCACATGATCTGATGAAGTCATTTCTTTCAAACGTAAATTACATGTAAAAATAATGTTACCCAAAATTAATTTAATTTGGTTAATGTTTGGGTTTTTTTGGGAGGAGGATGAGAATAGGAGAAAAGCAACAAGAAGACAGAATTTAACAAATTAGCTCTATTCTCCTAAATAAAGATCATTAGAAGAGACTAGCTAATAACATTTTTTAAAAAGTTATCTAGAGGAGAGGGTAAAACAACAGATCAAAAAGCTACCATAATGTTACAATTATCAAATCAACCTGGTACTAACATCAGAAGAAACAAAACAGAGAAAGTAAAGCTTTTTAGTCCTAGCACATATAAGAATTTAGACTATATAGAGTATAATAGATTATAAGGAAGAAACAGAAAATGAAAATGGATGGCATTTTTAATAAACACTCCTGATAAAAATATGTAGCTATTTAGAGAAAATCCAATTAGATCCTCCTATATATATCCTCCCACAGTATATACTTTCAAAATACATTTCAGATGGGTTATATTTCAGTTAAAACACAAAAACAAAAATCTTCTGAACAAGACAGTATTTTTAAGCTTAAAATAAACAACTAGAATCAAACATCCAATGTAAAGACAAGTAAGCATAGAAAAATACATTAAGCATAATGCCGTATTTGTAAGATTCAAAAATAAAGTGATGTTATTTAGAAATACATAGATAGACACAGATGATAAAACTAAAAGGACAGTAAGAGGATAAATAAACTCCAAATTCAGAACAATTATACCTAGGGGATGTGAATCAAGGAAAAAACTACTCAGGGAACTTCACAGTATTGTTAATACTCTTGAGTTAGCATCCTATTTACTTTTCACTGTATTCCCTTACTATATTCTATAACTTCTATATAACAGAATACACTTTATTTTTGATATATCAAGTATGTCTTATAAAAAAGCAAAGAAAATAAACTTACTTAAACTCAGTTAAAAAGTACAGAAAAAAGACAAAAAATTGAGATGTCATTAGAAAATGAACACAGAATAAAAATAATGAGTTCACCAAAGGGAAAATGCTAAAGATTAACATATGGAATTTATACCTCACTGCAGTAATTATAAAAATTAAAACATTATTCTTACTTATCAGGTTAGAGATTACAAATCTCTTTAAAATTTACAATACTCCATATTTGTGAAGATAGGATAGGCACCTTCACTCACTACTGACAGAATTATATACCGGTATAATTTTTCTGTAAAGGAATTTGACTAAATATCCAAAAATTTTGAAAATGATCATCCTCTTTACATTCCAGTATTTTTTTAAAAAGACATTACCATTAGCAAGAGATCTTAGATACACTTATTGTTGTAGTGATTACACGAACAAAATTAGAAAAATCTAACTATCCAGGGAAATAGAACACCAAGGTATCACAAAAGTAGACTAATCACCATTTCAAAAAGTAATGTTTTTTATTTTTTTACTATGAGTCAGAAACTTATGTGCTAGGAAACTTATGTACATGTGCTAGGAAACTTATGTACATGACTTAATTTAGTCCTCTGTTAGATAAGTGCTATTATCTCCATTACAGATGAGGAAGTGGAAGCAATAAACTTGCCCCAAAACATCAATCAGATCTATTTTCTGACACTTTTAAACATACGGTCTTAAAAAACACTAATAAAAATGCTTATAATTTAATAAGGGAAAATAGTCAAGATACAAAATTGTATATATTTAGTCTGATCTCAACTATGTAAAGTGTGATTTTTTTTTTCAAAATTAGAGGATAACAAAATAGACTTATGAATATTTTTTTTAATTTGTATTTTATACTTTCTAAGTTGTCAACAATTAACTGATATTTTTGTAATAAGTAAAAGGCGAATAGTATATTTTAGCTAACAAAATAAAAGATAAAACGGAGTTTTAGGAAGAATTTGGCTCCATGTTTGGTAGGGCTAACACCTTCTTTGCTCACTAATAAAAACTTCAAATTATAATCTGCTATTTTAATATAATAATACTAGGCCCTATTATACGCTTTAAATCTGAAAATATTTAGCTTATGTGTTAGAAGAAATGTACATTTTCTTTTTTTAAGATTTTATTTAAGAGAGAGAGCACAAGAGTGAGCACAACCAGGCAGAAGGGGCAGAGAGAGAGAGAAGAGCGATCTCCCCACTGAGCAGAGAGCCCAACTCGGGGATCAATCATGCTTAACCAACTGAGCCACCCAGGAGCCCCAGCAATGTCCATTTTCTACGTTACCTAAAATGATTGAGAAAATTTTACTTTAGGTTCTATAATTTAAGAAGCAAATCTCAAGAATAAAAAAATATATACTATATATGTTAAATAGTTATCTCATTAGGCACTTAATTTCACCACAAGCATATTTACCTTAAGCAGTTCAAGACCTGCCCTGATGGCTTGATCAGTTGGAACACCCTCATCTTCATCATCTGCTGTTCCATCTATTGATTTATTCACTTGCTTAATAAGAGCACTAAAGCATGACAAAAAAAATTGTCATATTTTCAACTATTCTTTATTAGTAATGTCTAATAAAAATAATCTTTTATATTTTCTATATAGACCATATCCAAACACATAAAAATTTAACAAAGCTATTTCCCAAACATTACTGCAAAACAAGAAATTATAATAGGTATTTTAAGATACTTCTTTTCAAAAATAGTATTTTCCCTTGTCCATTCAAATGAAGTCCAAATGGTATTTGATTTGCTATTTATTAATGCTACCACTATTTTCATTCCTGAATTTTCCATGGAAAATCTATGCCCCAAAACATGAATAGATTTTTTTTAATTATCTGAAAATTAATGCTGCTCCAGTACATAGAACAAATAGTGAAATAAAGGATAAATGGCAACATCAAGCACTTTCAAAATATTTGCCAAATACTACTATGTGCCAGGCACTATTAAAAGAGGTAGAAACATACAGGCCTATTCCTGAAAGGTGTAAAAATACCTGGATAACAGACTTATAATAGAACTTCACTAGAAATTAGAATAGATCAAAAAGGAAACAAAAGACTTTGAAAGTTTCTTCTTAAACCAAGCTTATATTATTGTAAAATAAACATTTATAATACAATACCAATTATCTAAAATAATCATTCACACTTTTAGGTATCCTTTTTATAAAAAACAAGTAGCACACATTAAGGTTAGAGACATAGTATATATATTAAAATGCAGGAAAATTCAACTATTCAATGTTCCTTAAAATGTTTAGCAGCTCCATGTTTCTACAATAATTTCATGAATTCAAATGTCAGATCAAGCTAAGAATAAAATGTATCTGTCTCTCTTGCAAGTTCCTATTAAATTTATCATCCTTAGCAGCTGACATCTTTGAGAATGTTCTCTCCTTTTCTGCTCATTTTTCTTGATTAATCTATTCTCATAGCTCCAACTATCCCAAATAAAAACCTTCAACCTCAATTCTCTTGTGTTTTTAGCAGCTCCAAGGTTTTTAACTCAGATGTCCCACAGAATGAAAAATACCACATATCCAAAATTAAACTTACTATTTTCTTCCATGACAAAAAGCATGAATGAAGCTCTCAGTCTACTAAGGGAAGGCCAAAAATAAGTAAACAAATACACAGAAAATATAATCAGGGAACAACAATGACTAGAAAGAAGGCAAAGAAAAGAAGTGAAGTTCTTCAGCCAGGGTAGTCAGGAAGGGCATGTCTAAAGAGAGACAACTGAGTAACAAAAAAACAAGAGTCAGTCATATAAAAATCTGTGAGAAAAAGTATCAACCTGGAAAAACCAAAGAGAATCAACTGAAAAACTATTAAAAAAATATTAGGAGTTCAGTGAGGTGATACTAACAAAGCACACAAAAAAATCAGTAGTGCTTTTCTATATCAGCCAAAGTCACCTAAAAAAAACAGAGGGGAGAAAATCTACTCACACTGATAAGTTAAAATATATAAAGTAAGTTTTACATGTACAGAATCTGTGCATAAACTCTAAGATTATATGAAGGGGAGCATAGAGATATGAACAATTCCAGACAAGTAATGGCATTTTTCACTAAATCTCTAATTGTACCAGGGGACCACAACTTGGCGTGGCACAAGATTCAGTAGATGCATTCTATGGAGCAACTGAAAAAAAAAAAAAAAAAATCTGGGAACAGCCAACTAATTTTAGGTGGGAGGGGGAAAATGAAATAACTTTCTCAACAAGATAAAAATGTTTCATTAACACCTCAAAAGACAAAGGAATCAAGTGAAAATTCAATTAGTCCAAATCATACAAGAATTTATGCTATAATATGAAAATATGAAAACATAACAAATCAATTGGGAAGGAAAGAATTTTTCAATAAATGGAGTTGATACAACTAGCTTTAAAAAAAAAAAAAGATGGATATCTACTTCTATTTTACACTAAAATGAATTCCAGACCACTTAAAGATTTAAGTGGAAAAAACAAAAATCATAAAGGAAACAGACAGATTTAATTATGTATTTATTGTAAATTACACAAATTTAAAAGGCAAACTAGGTTAATAGCTTCATTTTATAAAGCATTCTTACAATCAATAAAAGACAATTCCTCCAAACCCCTCTTAGAAGTTTTTTAAAAAGCAATTAACTAAGAAATACATGCGAAAAAAAAATGTTCAACTTTATTAGTGACACTGTTTTTAAAAAACACAGTATCACCATTTACCTATGAAATGTCAAGGACTGCAAAGGTTAATGGCCACTATCAGGAAGAATTAGGTGCACTGGACCCTCACGGCCTGCTGGTAGGAACGAAATGTGGAATCCTTCTAGAAACCTATTAGATAGTGTGGTAGTTAACCAAGAGTGCTCTGGAGCCTGACTTCTTGGGTTTCCATGCCATTCACCTCTTCCTAGCAATGGAGAGGATACTCAGCATCTGTGTAAGTCACTGTTTCTTACTGGTAAAGGGGGAATAATAGTATTTGTTTCACATGGTTAAGAAATCAATAAGTAAAACATTTAGAATCATCCCAGGCACTTTACATGGACTAACTGCTGCTACTTGTTATTGTTATACAAACTACTGACTGATAAAGACAAAGACCTGTTTTGGTCCTCAGTTTGACTATCCATACTATATTTTATTTGTGAAAACTTTCTCCATCTTAACTTTCAAAACACTACAGTAAACTGGTGTTCTTATACTCTTATAATTTTTCTATTGTTGAAAAACAAGATTCCAAGGTTCTGTCCCTGATCTTTTCATCTTTTTTCTTCTAGACAATCTCACGCTCAGGGAACAAATCAATTCTCACAGTTTCACATTAAGCTCAATTTGCCTTGATTTTTAAATTGTTTGTCATGTCCAAATAAGAAGCACATTAGCTACCTTTATTCTTTTTAAAATATTACTGTGTGCTTCATCATTTGGATCTGAGCTCTTATACTTCTGGCTTCTCATCAACTTTATTCCCCATTTCCAGTAAGATGACCCATTCTAGTAAAACCTTCCTCAAATATAATCTTCCCTTTCTATCCCACTACCAGGATCCACAGAAAACATGTAACACCTTTACAATCTATCCATTCTACTTCCCTCTTCCTGTCCATCATTAATCATCCACGGTTCTCAACAGACTAAAGAATACAGTAAAAGCTCTAAAGTTAGACCTTAAATACTTTAAAATTTGATCCCAACTACTTTTTTTTAGCATTATCTCATAACACTTTTACACCTCTCTGTACTACAGTTTAAATAGATGGCAATCATTTTCTAAATATCCTGTCCTTTCCTACCCAGTTTGCCTGGTTTATATCACTCTCATGCCTACAATATTCATTCTCCCAATCTGGAAAAACATTCTTCCTCTTAGGTCAAATACTACTCCTTTAGAGAAATCCTTTCAGCCCTCTGAATACTATTTGCATTAACTGTATGAAACTATAATATAATCTCCTGATTAAAACTCTTTATTCCATTACCAGACAGAGGGTTAAAGAAAAGCAAAAAAAGTATGCTTTGCCAATAGCTAACTACATTGTCTTAAATAGAAAAAGCATTGGATTATTTAATAAATGAGTTTCCATCTGATTGTCTTCCTTGTACTAATACAGAGGGTTCTGATTTTTGTTTTATATTTATATTTCAAACCAGAGAGCACTTTCTTCAAATGAAAACTGATGCAATAGGAATCCAAAGTGACTAACTACTGGGTATCCAAACCAGGGTCTCCCTACGCTGCAGGGGAACAAAGGCCAAAAGCTTACACCCTCCATCTTCCCAAACAAAAGAAATCCCCAAAAAGGGTTCACTGGGTACAGGATATAATTTAATTTAGAATCTAATATATCTCTAAAAGATACTGATGACCAGTAAATCAGAATGTTATAAATATATATAACATATATATATATATATTCAGTAAGCACTTTATTTTTTTCGACCAGTTGAAATAGTTTAGAAAATTGTTAAAAAAAAGAAAAAAAAAAAAAGAACATTTTACATAAGGGAATATAGTCATAAAAGGAAAAGTATTTTCCAAGATGTCAAAGTCAGGTGATATCAAAGCTGAAATGATGATTGTTTTAAAAATAACATCTTAGTTTTCAAATACCTGTGAAAATGCACCATATGCTGCTTTACAATATATTCACCTAATTTTCTTCCCCTAAAGGTATAATTACAAATTGTTTGTCTTACTTACATTACACAAGCTAACTAAAAAGAGGAATTCCTAGTACACTGCTAACAGATAGAAACTAGGCTTAAATTGAAATTTTTCTCACCCAAATGAACAAGAAAAATTAAATATACACAGATATATACAGACAAGTACACATATATTTACATATACATATATGTGAACATATATAGATGAATGTGTAGCCATTATACTTATACAAAAATCTATACAGATAAGTGTCTTGTGTATATCAGGTATTTAAAAACGACTGACTGAAGCATAAGTGAATAGTAATGAAACTTTAATATTTTTATATACAAATACCTGATAGATTCAGTATCTATGTGCACAGGTGCTATCCTCTCCAAAAGAAATTTGATCATTTCCAGGAAAGGATTTGTAGGCTGCTTGGGGTTGCCCAACTTCTTAGTTATTTCACGCTGTAAGGCAGATTTTTAAAAAATATTACAAAAATATGTTTAAAAAGTTATATCACATTAAAATGTTAAGAATCTAAAATAATTAAAACCATGTAATACTGGTATTGGCATAAACAAATCAGTAAGTCCAAAAAGCAAACTAAATTAAAATTTTGCATATGAGAAAGGTAACATTTCAACCAATAGGAAAAAAGATAGATTCTTCAATATATTGTACTGAAATAACTAAACAAACATCTTGTTTTACAGACTAAAAACAGATCCCTATACCGTACGTTATGCCAAAAACATTGCAAAAAGATAAAAGCAAATACAAAAGAATAAAACCACAGGCAACAGATTGAGAAATACTGACATTCATAAATATTTTCATTGACTTGCAATAGAATGGGGTTTTGTAAGAAGGACATAAAATGCAAAACCTCAAGAGCCTGCTGTAGACTCAGCTAGATAAAAATAAAACTATGGTATGTAAAGGACATCACAAACAAAATAAAAGGGCAAACTACAAATGACATGAAATTATTTGCAGCTTAATTAACATACATGTCTAACAAATCGATAAAGACAAATGTCATTCCAGAAGATTAAAAACACACAATTTACAACAAAAAAAGTTTTAAATGGCTAATTTGCCCAAGAAGAAAAGATGGTCAGATGACCAGCAACCCAGAATATAAATCCTACCAAAATAATTATATTTTTGTTTTGCTTCTTTCCAACAATGATAGGAGCCAATATTGAATCTATCAAGAAATAATCAAGACTGTGAAAACTTACTTGGCTATAAAGATACTACAGTGTTCTTTAAACAAAAGCTGGGAAAAAATCTGTATGTGTAACACAAATGGACTATTCAATAATTATGGTACATATATTCAATAGTAGTATGCTACAGTGCTATTAATACTATAAAAGGCTAATAAAAATAAGTAAACTACACAATGATGATCTTATCTTGAAAGATATACACCATAATATTAAAAGCAATTATCTCTAAAGGATTGTAGTTTATTGTCTTTTTTTTTGACATTTCACATAATGAATATAAACTTTACATAAATGAATATAAATTATTTTATAAAAGGGGTCAAATTTTGACATAATGAAAATTATATAAAATAACATTTTACATAATGATTATAAATTTGGCATAACAAAGATAAATTATTTTATAAAAGGGATCAAAAAAGGTTTGGGGGTTTCTCCAAATATTAGCTCTTTTTGGTTTTTTAAATAAAGAGAATGAGCTAAAGTAGGGAGGGGGGTGGTAGGGAGGGACAGAGGGAGAGGGGGAGAGAGAATCTTAAGCAGGCTCCACACGTCGCATGAAGCCCAACAAGGGGCTCAATCTCACAACCCTGAGATCATGACATGTGCCAAAAATCAAGTCAGACACATAACCAAATGAGCCACCCAGGTGCCCCAAACATGAGCTCTTTTAAATGTCTGTCCTTACCACACAACCTTCAGCCTGTTTGCAGGAACATGTTGGACTAACAAGTACTTCTAACTGTTTTCTTATTTTCTCATCATCTTCTAACACCTGTGTGAACTTCTTCATGAAATCTTGAGCCTTACCAGGATCTGGCAAATTTCCTTAAATAAATTAAAATTCAATTAAAATACCACTTTAGACAATTTCCAAAATAATAAAAGATCAACATTTTTCATTCTTTTTATTACTTTACCAATCCTAATTTACAAATTCAGTTTAATTAGAAATTGTAGAGCAACTTCAATAGTCAATTTTCACATAATTCTGCCTTCTAGAAATATGAAATAAGAGCACTGTGAAGGAACATCTTTGTAGGAAAAGACTGAACTATTTCTAAATAACACCTTATAATATTTAAGGGCACTTAATGTCAAACTGAATAATACCAGTTTATTACCGTCTGCTTGAGCTTATTGTGTACATTGTTCTCTTGTAATTCACAGCAAGAGATCAGTTAAGTTTTACCTTTAAGAAATTATTTTCCTGTATTGCATTAAATTGTTAAACTATCCAAAGAGAATTCACATACAGATGCTATCAGTCAATAACATATGCTAAGCAACATGCTTCAGGTATTACTATTGGATGTGTCATTATTGCATGAGAAAAGAGGAGTCCTCAAAGAACCAAAGATGATTTTTATACCCCTCTCCTAATATATCCATGTATCAAAACACTTCTGAAAACTAGTAATATGTTGATCTATTTTTTTTGACTACTCACAACTGTTATAGAGGACCAGACTAGGATACTTCTAATAACAGAAATTATAAATCTATAGACTATAATAAAAGTTATAGAAATTCAACTAAATCTTAAAATATGAGTGCACTAAGTACAGCTTTTCTTTTTTTTATTATTATTTATTTATGATAGTCACAGAGAGAGAGAGAGAGAGAGGCAGGCAGAGACACAGGCAAAGGGAGAAGCAAGCTCCATGCACCGGGAGCCCGACATGGGATTCGATCCCGGGTCTCCAGGATCGCGCCCTGAGCCAAAGGCAGGCGCCAAACCACTGTGCCACCCAGGGATCCCCTAAGTACACCTTTTCAATACAACTTTGAAACTCCACTTTAAGTCCTGGCCAAATCATTGAGGATAATAAGAACAAATTGTCCTTATTATAAATACTTGACTGCATCTTTTCGTGTGTCTATAATATAAAAAAGTCTACTGTACTGTCTTCAAATAATTTTGGAAGATGTCGCTTTATAGTCCCTTTATAATGTATAGACATCATATCAATAAGGTCTACCATTCAAGAAACAAACAGATTGGGGGGGGGGGAATGAAATGGCGGAAGATAGGAGAGGGAAAAGGGAGGGAGGAAACAAACAAACAAAAGTTTAATTCAGCATTCTACAAACATTCTTGAACATGAAATCCTTTTTTCTAACAACATTATTAACACCTACAGGATACCAGCATCCTCAGAACAGAATTTCGGAAAACAGGGGTAAAAAAAGTAGAAAATATGTGAGATGATCTCCTTTAAGAGACAGTATCCACAGCTAAATAACAAGGAGACAGTTATTAAACAACAGCAGAAAATCACTTGCTTTAAGTCATCTGAAGAAACTGAAAACTAATTTATGTTTAATTGCCCAAAACTAAAAGATATTTTGGTCTTAAAGCCTTATTCATGCCAAACTCCTATCCCTTAGTCTAAAACTCAGTTAATTAGCTTACTGTTCTCTTCAGTAGCTAAGCATTACTTCCAACCACACCTTGGAATATTTGTTAACATCTCAGATCCATCTAAAACAGATCTCTTCACTATTTCCAAACGGAAGTCAGCAGAAGTGCTTCTCCAGGTGTTCCTGATATTCCCCCCTCTGTCCACATGCTATGCTATACAAAGTAATCTCTGGACAGGAGGAAAAGCAAATGCCCTACAAAAACGGCTACTTTTGCCCAATCTCTGTGCTGAACAGAGAGATGTGCTACATAATCCTTTTGTATTTACTGCTGAATGTAATTAAATAACATTTCATTTGAAATCACTGAAAGAAAAAAAGCAAATTGGTATTTTTTTTTCCAAAGAAGCTCTTTTGTAATTATTAGGTATACACTTTAAATTTTGGCTCAGAAAGAAATTAGCTTCAAATAGATTCATTAGAGCAAGCAACACCAAAGTACAGATTCAGTTTTCACAGTAAGCTTATGCAATAATTCGAATGAATTCCCACAAGTAAATTTATACAATATATCCTTTCTCTAGTTCTTGCTCATCCAGCACAAAAAATAAAAAGAAAAACTCTGGGTAGCAAAGTAAATGAAAATTAGAAAAAAAAAAAAAAAAGTAGAAGCTGAGTTGTCTATTGAAAAAATAAAATCAATCAAAAACACTTTTACTCTTTTCCTTTATTATCAAAGCCTAAAATGAAACTCCATGAAACACATTTAAGTTATCGAAAAGAAATATTTCAATTAAACTTTAAATTTTAAATGTAATATTTGAAATGACTTACTTGTAATAACCATCACTTTTGAAAATATGGCCTTGACACTGGCATCTGTCTGTAAATCACACACACACAAAAATGCAAAATTAAAATTTCCTAACAAAAATCTTCATTATACCCTTCAGAAAATTAAATAAGCATAACCTACTAATGCCCGAGGCCCGCACCCTGACCACAACTGTCAGCTCCGCAAAGTGAATGAAAGGTGAATGCTCCACTGCTGTCATCTCTTCCCCCTCACCGTTTTGTCATCCTCCAAACAAAAAAGGAGATTGCTATACCAACTTTCTGAAATAGGGAGATATTTTGTTTCCTCCAGCAATGAAAGAACAGGGCAACCAAGTTTTAAAAAGGGACAAAATAACCTGGTTTCCAAGTTTTAAGCTTACCTCAAACAAAAAGTTGGCAAGTATGTAATTCTTATTTAAGGTGTACCTAAAATTTTTAAGCCTGAGGATTATAAGGCATAGTCATGAAGCTAATGGGCTTTCCTGGATAAAGAAAATTTAAAAAGATGCAGCTGACAGGTACAAAAGAGTTTTCCAAGAGTGCTACTTACTTGCTGTATCAACACAGTATTTTCGGGAATGAATGTGTTCACTACATTGTACCCCATGTAACAGTCTGTAAAGTCACAGGTATAAAAGATGTTCCTAAGAGTGCCACTTAGTCAAAGCATCAAGTTAGTGTTATTTCTTTAAAAAAGATGTCAATGACCAACTCTGTATAATATATTTAACTAGAAAAACACTGGAGTGAAGGCAACAAATAAACCATCCCTATTCAGGAGCCTGCTAAGACTAAGTGAGAGACAAAAAAAAAGAGTTAATTCCCAAATATTTGGAATTCAAAGAATTTGAACAGATCTGTCTAGAATCATATAATATTTCTGATTAAGAATCTGTTTATAAGACTTGTTTAATTCGAAGGGTAAAAGGTACTGCTGGGCTGTCAAGAAGCTGCTCCTCATGAAAAAGAAACAGTATCAACAAAAGTACAATACTGGAAATTATGTCACCTTCAGTGACACCAAGCAAACGAATTTAGTTAAAGTAGAAGGGCTATAATGCTGACTAATTAAGAATAAAAACTAGCCTTATCAGACTGAATAACGAAAAAGGCAAAAAAAACATATACTGATTGGTAAGTATCTAAGAGTTTTCCTAGTAAAATGGTAAGAAACATGAATACCCAAAAGTTAAACAAAGCTTTGCATTTTTTCTACCTTTAACTCTATAATGTCTACTGTAATTCTTGGTATAAAGTGAATATTGAGTAATAATAGACTATTAATTCTCCTCTCACTAAAACTCCACTTTAGGGTACCATCTTCTTCCATTTGGTTTCTTCAAAATTACATCAATAAGAATTCAACCTCAAGTCACATTAATGAGAATTCCTTCTTAACTTGGCTAACTCAGTAATTATCTTAAGATATTTTAAAGGAAAATCCACAAAGTAGAAAACATTTTAGTTGAATTGAGACTGTATTTTGTTTTTTCACATGAGAATGAAGTCATGAGACCCTCTCATTACCAACAGGCAACAGAAGTTCCCACTAAATAAATTTTAAAGGAACAGTGAGAGTCAAAAACCAACATTCTTTTTTCTTAGTCTCACGCATCATTCTGTTCAATATATGATCTGCATACTTAACATACTACTTAGCTATTATGAGACTTCAATAATTTTATATACATGCATATAAAAACACCTCATATTTTTAATTAACACCTTTGCACCTTTGACCAAAAGGAAGTAAATTAATACATCTCTAGACAGCAAACAGGAACACTTTATCCAGAGCTTATTAACTGAAACACACTAATAAGTGTGTTTAATTAAAACACTAACTGAACCATATATTTACTGGCTGAAGCACACTAACTTAAATGGGGTTTTCCAATTTTGCTCCTTGGCAGAGAAAATATTAAAACAACAAAATCACCAAAATTAGTTTTAAGCCATTATAAGAAAAAAAAATATTCTAGCAGATTCAATATACTCAATAATCACAAGTTAAATTATCATGCTCAATAAACAAAGAGGTTACTGTTAGCCTCCCTTTACATGAAACAATTCCTCTCTATTGATCTCTGTTCTATGAAGATGCAGTGTATGTTTTGTTTTGTGGGGTTTTTTCTTTGGGGGGGGTCCCACGAAGGATTGAAAAGAAATAAAAAAGTGTATTATTAAAGAAATAAAAAAGTGTATTATTATTTTTGTGTGTTATATATTTCCTTGGATGCAATTTAAAATGACCACACATACTGCTTTTTTGATGAATTATAACTTTTACAGGCCTATATACAACATTTCAAACAACATTCCAGGGGGAAAAACACCTAAAATCATTGATATGATTATGATACATATCATATACCAACTGGATGAATACCACCATTAACTTGTAATAATGAAAATCAAGTGGTACATTAAAATTACAGTAATATTAATTATAAGTAAAAATATAAAGATGCTTAATTAAAATTACATGATATTAAATTTTCCTAAAACCACAAGACTATACATAGATGAGTGGCAAGATGGAGTGCAATTTACTCTATTTTCTGTGCTTTTCATTGATACTGAGTTATTATTTGGGTTTTTTTAAAGCTACAAGACAACTTTAATTCTGAGTACAAAGAAGTATATTCTCTTTCCTATTGGGTATTATCTTTTACTGATATAGTGAAGTTAAACTTTATATTTTTCTATGCAGTAAGTTTCTTAAAATTTTCCTTGTTCTAAATTAGAGACCATAGCTTCTCACGTAGAACAATTCCACACAGAAATAGTTGTTCAGCTACACTGTAGCAATGGTAAAGAGTAACTAAAACGTATACGTTTTTACAAAACTTCATCAAAGGAAAACTTCCATTAAATTTTACTTACTTTGGGTTGCTTAATTAAGTCAAGCAAATCCTTCACTTGATGTCGGAGCAGATTTTGACATTTCCACATTTCATTCAATGCTCTGCCAAACACAAACATATAAATTCAAATAACAAAACAGAATACAAATCCTTCCAGAATATTCCACCTATATTTTTTCTTTTAAGTTCAAATTAACAAAGGAGAGGACAGAGATGAGGTAAAACTTCACAGAAGGAAGCAAGTGATGATGTATGGAGAGAAAGGGAAGAGACAAGTATAAGAGGTATGCACATATGAAGGGATATCTGTATCAAAAAAAAAAGCTGTTTTGTGTTTTGTATAAAAATAGGGAAGAATTATCATTAACTGCAACATGTGTGTAAGCTAGGGGATAGGAATTACCTACAGAGATTGTAAACTTGAGAAATAAAGGAATATTTGATGGGGTAAGGACCTACAGTAGACAGGATGAAAAGGAATCAAAGCCACAAACAGAAGAGTTAGTGCTCAGAGAATAGAGGATACTTTTTCCTAAAACAAATATTTATAATGTAATTTTATATTATATATATTACATGTTTGTTATATAAAATGCATATTTATATACTTACAGATAAATATATAGTCATTATAAGATTAAAATATGTATAAATCAAACTAATGTAAGTTAAATATAACAATCTCTCACTTGTTTTATTTAATCTTCAAATTCTTGCTATTTAAAGGTAGAATTTGTGTTTAGATTTTTTTTTTTTTTTTTTTTTTTTTTTAAGATTTCATGACCCTGGGACGCCTGGGTGGCTCAGCAGTTGGGCAGCTGCCTTCAGCTCAGGTCATGATCCCAGAATCCAGGATGGAGTCCTGCATCAGGCTCCTGTGAAGAACCTGCTTCTTACTTTGCCTATGTCTCTGCCTCTCTCTCTCTTATTCTCATGAATAAATAAATCTTAAAAAAAAAAAAAATTCATGACCCTGATATCGTGACCTGAGTCAAAACCAAGAGTAGAAAGCCCAACTAACTGAGCCATCCAGGTGCCCCTATGTGTTTAGATTTTTAAGGACTCACTGAGGTCTACAGTCTGAAGTATAGATATCACATAGTTAACTAAATAACACATATTATATAAATTATATATATTATACAAATTAAGTAAAACATTACATGTAATATTTAACTATAACATATTCTATATGTTCCATATATTATATATAAACATATATATACAATCTAAGTTAGACATTTACATGCTATATATATTGGGTTATACAAATATGTGTATTTACATATTATATATGTGATTTTTATATGGCAAAATTTTTTATGTCCTCTTAATACTCTTAAATACTTTTTGTTTTCTAACAGAAATTTAAATCTAAAAAGATTATATACATACTCAAGAAAAAATACATAAATCATGAGAACAGTTAATGTTACTGAAATATTAAGTTACAGAATTCAAAATCATACATATTTTAGTATTTCAGAAGGAAATTTTGCAAACCCAAATACTTTTCATTATTGTTTTCAATTACCTACACTTTGAACCTCCACTATCACACATATGAAGCACTGCCATAAAACAGTAATAGAGTACACAAAAGCATATAAAACCACCTTTTTTTTGATAGAGAATTCATTGTTAAAATTTTTCCTCCTTAATACTGTATTTTAAGAATACCTTTGGATATTTTTATGGAAATAAAATAGTTTAAATTTGGACACTTAAATTCCTTTATAGTGGTCATCTCAAAATGGTACTAGCAAAGCAAAAGCATTTTATCTTAGAAGTTAAATTTAAAAATAATTATACTGTTTTCAAGTTATTAAATTTCCATTAAAAATTTAATTGGTACACTTTAAGAATGTAGACATTAAAAGAAAAATGATCAGAGAGAGGACTGTAAAAATCTAATAGCTAAGTAAGAGTTATGTAATTAAAATAATTTTCAAAGAAACAGAGTAAGTAGTCATCTGTGAAATTACTCCTGAACTCCAAAGTCAATGAATTGTCTCTTGCTTCCTAACACTTCATCATTAATTACAACTCTGACAGACCTGGATTTTGAAACTTGCCTTCACTTCAAAATAAAGCAGAAATTATTATACTTCTAACAGCTATTTATTAGTTTAAAGATAAATCTCAAGCAATTCTAAAGCTCATTATAAACTCTTATGGCTATAGTGTAAGTCAAAAAGTGACCAACACTAAGATTTTGTATTATATTTTTTAGGGAAACCATCTTCAAGTCCTTTAATAAAATTATCTTAAGCATCAAAGACAATTTGTCCTTGTGTTTGTCTTCCTAAATAGTCCTTTAAAAAGAAAAAAAAAATAGTAGAAATAATATCACCACAACAGGAAGACAAATACAATTTGGTATGAGCCGAAACTCCAGTTCTCTGTCACTAAAATAAATGTAAAAAATTTGGTGAGAGCACAGATACTCTAGTTGCTATCTGTCTACTCTTCTCACTAATTCAAAGAAAAAAAGTTACCCTTGGGTAGCATCAGAAACCCATACAAAAAAAAATAAAATAAAATAAAAAGAAACCCATACAAAAGTTGAAAAGAACCTCTCCTCTAACATTCCACTTCCAGCTGGCAAACTACCCACCTGACTCAGCAGTACAAAAATGGTCTAGATGAGAGTCTGCCTGATGAAGGACATTATAACCAGAACACATGAAACTACCACTAACTCTTGTCACTCACTAACAGTTGTTTTAGGCAACTTGGGGGAGGTTTCAACACATACCAGGATCGGAGAGTACTCAAACCTGCCTATGTTTCATTAATCAAGATATTTAGTGGGGCACCTAGGTGGCTCAGTCCGTTAAGCTCAGTCCATTAAACTCTTGGTTTAGGTTTGGTCATGATCTCAGGGTTGTGGGATCAAGCCCTATGCGTAGGCCTCCCCAATCTGCAGGGAGTCTGCTTGAAAATTCTCTCTTGTGCATGCATGTGTGCATTTTCCTCTCTTTCAAATAAATCTAAAAAAAGATATTTAGTTAACTGAGGGGCTGAAGAAACTGTTAACACATCAAAAATTTTAAATAAAGGAAGTATTCCCCCCAAAAAATGGCCAGAGAATAAGATCTTTTAAAAAAAAAAGAAAGAAAGAAAGAAGAAAGAAAGAAAGAAAGAAAGAAAGAAAGAAAGAAAGAAAGAAAGAAAGAAAGAAAGAAAGATCTTATCAAACAAATTCTCACCATAAACCTGCCTGCCAAGCAGCCATTTTTAAGTGTCTTTCAAACTAATTCGATATTACAAATTCAAACGGCTTCTGGACTAGAATGGTAATGTAAATAAAGAAAGTAGGTCAGATGTTATAATACAGAGTGGTGAGGACTGTGATAATATTAGAAACATTATGGAAAACATCAAGCTTACTACTATTCACAAAAATGAAAAAAAAGAGGAGACAAAATTTAAGACCCAAAAGATTCACAAAAAGTAAGATGTCTGATAATGTTTATAAAAACACAGAAAACTGCAAACCACTGGAGGGAAAACAAATGAACATAATCATATTGGAAAATATTTTGATACTAGTTTATAATGCCGACAATGTACACACTCAGCAATTCTACTCCTAGCTATGCATCAGTGATTCCAAACCTTGGTTGCCCATTAGAATCCATAGGAACTTTTCTAAAAACCCCATGCCAAAGCAACACTTCAAACAAATTAAATGAGAATCTGTGAAGGTGAGATTCAGGTTGTCAGTATTGTTTAAACCTCTCTAAGTAATTATACAGCCAAATTTGTGAACCATTCATAATCATACCTTAGAGAGACCACTGCGTGTGTACTCTAAATTGAAAACTGCTCATAGTGGCACTACTTTTGTATTAGTTAAAAAAAAAAGGGGGGTGGATACCAATTCTTTCCACTGACTCCAATTTCCAATGACAAGATAACAGGATATAATTGTGACATAATGTATTTCTATACCATAGTGAAAATGAATGACCAACAAGCTATGTATGTTATGTATGAATCTGAAGAACATAACAAAACCGGGCGGGGGAGGAGGCCACAAAAGACTATACCCACAATTACTCCACTCTCATAAAGCTCAAAAATAAGCAAAAACAAATATTATTGAGGGATAATACCTAAGATAAAACCATTTTTTACAGAATTTATTTATTTGAGAGAAAAAAACAGAGCAGGGGGAGGGGCAAAGGGAGAGGGGTACATAGACTCCACACTGAGCTCAGAACTCGACACAGGGCTCGATCCCAGGACCTGGAGATCATGACCTAAGCTGAAATCAGGAGTCAGCCACTTATCTTACTGAGCCACCATGATAAAACTATTTTTTAAGAGGAAATGAAAAATACATAATTAAGGATAATAGTTTCCTCTGTGTGGGGTACAGGAGGATGAAAAGGACAAGAGTTCACAAGATGGGTGTAGATTCACAAATATATTTATTTAATTACTATACTTTGAAACTCATGTGATTTCTTTGTATGCATTAAATATTTCATAACAATAAATGTAAAGACTTTTGGAGAAATAATTCACAAATGTAAATTTAAAGTACTAAAGTAATAAACTGTTAAGTATTAGATTTACAGTTGGTTAGTCAATTCCAAAATATTGATTAAAATTTTAAAAATCGCTTAAAATATTAAAATATTTTAAGTGTTTTAACTTAAAACAGTTAAAAATCTATTGACTCACCAACAAGTTTTGCAAAATCAACTGGTCCACAGATTGGAATTTACTTTAGACTTTTCTATGTCATTATTTTTCAGTGTATTTCTTGCGATTAGCATTTTTACTTTTTAATTCAATCAAACATACTTGTTATTTAACTGATGAATCATATGTTATAGTTTTGTTTAAAGACTTATTTGAGAGAGAGAGAAATAGGAAAAGAGAGCATACGATCAAGTGAGAGTTGGAAGAAGGGGTGGGCAGTCGTAGGGATCCATCTCACAGCCCTGAGATCATGACTGAGCCACCAAGGCGGCCCTGATACATATAGCTTTATAACTGCTATTTAGTATTTTCCATTTACAATTATTTTTTAATTTTCTTTTCCATTTCTCATTTCTCATATTAAAGCTTTCATTAATTCTTTTTTGTTCCTATGGGTTTGGAAGTTATACATCCCAATTCTATTCTCTTAGAGCAATTCAAAATTTTAATTTGCATACTTAATTTACAGCCTAATTTTCAATCACTCTTCTCTTTATGATAGAAGAGGGTCACTCACTCTTCTATGATAAAAGAACCACAGAACATTATAGCTACCATCTTACATGCTGTTATCTGATAGGGTCTACCTAGTATTCAAAATTTTTCACAAAGGCACAGCACCAATCAATCAGAACTGCTGGCAGAAGAACAAGGGCCAGAAGGTCATTTCACTGTGCCCAGGGACAGGGGAGAGTGGGTTGGTGTAAGGAATCAAGGACTCTCAAGAGAACATACATACTGTTCCAGGAAGTAAGTGCTGGCTAAGTATCAGCCTAGATGCTAAGCTACTTTTTAATCTATACCTCCTTTCCTTGTAAAGAAATTTTGTTATTGATTTATTGCACTGATTATTTAGAGCTACAAAAGTCTGAAAATTTTGTCACTTTTTGCATTGTATTCCTTCCTTCTGGATTTAACTTCCTTTTTGCCAAAAGAAATTATTATTCTTTAGTAATTTCAAGTAGGATATATGAGTGAACTCTCCTCTTTTGCTTGAGAGTATCTTCTATTTTATTCATGAATGACGGATGAGCCGAGTCAAGAAGGCTAGATATGATTTCACATAAGCTGTTTCAAATACGACATCTCATTCATTCTGAGAAGCCATCAACTGCACTAAGAAGATGAGGATATATTCTAATTCTAGAGGTGTTAGTATATGACAATCTTATGTTTTAAAATCAACTAAATATGGTAGCAACATATTTTACTGTATGCAGTAGAAAAAGAATGAATTTTGGAACCAGGCAGAATAGAATTCAAATCCTGACTTTGTCTCTTACTAACTTGTGTGATTTTGTGCAAATTAACTGACCTCTGGGATTCAGTTTCTCATGTGAAAAACAAGAAAAATATCACTTACACGAAGGGTTGGCAAGCTTTTCTATAAAAGGCCAGATAATAAATATTTTAAGCTTTGTGGACCATACAATACAGTCTCTGTTGAAACTACTCAATTCTGCTGTTAAAGCACAAAAGCAGCCATTGATAATACATACTCTTCTGCCTGAAATACAGCAGGTAATAAGGAATTTACATTTCTCCTTCTACAACCTTTACTTCAATGTTTCTATGAAAGATATAAATAGCACATATAATTATTTCCATGGAGGGAGGAAAGTCAAAAGTCCCATTAAGCAGATGTAGGAATGAAAATTATATACAGCTCCATAGACGTCCAATTTCTGAACATTTAATCCCCAACACTTGTAACTACATTTACTGGAATGCAAAGATTCTACATTTTCTAAAACCTAGAGGAAATCAATCTCTAGGCCTCAATTTCCTAACCCTCAGTATGATTCAATTAGCAATGTCTCTCCCATGTCCAAATTCCAATTCCTTAAGATACAGGCACTCACAAGTATTTTCTGAATGAAAAATGGTCATACAAATATATCTGTGCTTACCCGAAGGCCAAACTGTAACACTATGTTGATGCTATGTAGCATAAAAATATGTACCCTACTGCCCTACAGCAAATTTCAAATCGGTATCAGGTCAAAATAAAGTGGTAGGATTTTCTCAATATGTACCTTCTTAACACCTTAAGGAAAAGACAATCAAAAGGGTACATCAATACTTCTTGAAACAGTAATATGAATGTCCAGGGGAAAAAAAAAAATCAAATCCTGAAAGACTCCATGTCAAGCAGTTATATTTTCTTAATTGCTTAAAAAAATCCCTGTTAATCTCTGAATCCTTGTTAATCTACCTTCTGAAAAAAACAGCCAAGTATTTTATTGTATCTGACCATTTAAACGAAGTTTACATTATGTAAATTGTTAACATTTAAAAATATAGTTGTGTTTTATTCCCCCATAAAATCCAGTACACTGAAAAAGATGAAAGAACAAAACTGGACATTTGAAACATACTTCACAGCATTTAAATCCAGTGTGGCATACAAGTAATATAAGCACTTCATCCGTTCTGTAGTTTCCAAATTGTGAGGAACCATATATTGGGCAAAGATCCGTTCAACAAGCAACCTACAAAAACAGAGAAGGTACTGTAATTATTTTTTTAATGTATTAAATTTGTATAAAAAATTCCAAAACACACAAAAAATGCATATAAAACGAAGTTTCTGCTTTCTGAGTGGAGATGAGATTTCCAAATCAATAATTTCCTTCTGTAAGAAGGGGGGCTGAAAAAAGATTTAATTGGATGCACTGGCAACAGTCTTATATCCAGCTAAGATAACTACCTCTGCATGACCTTGAGTGTATATGAGGGACTCAATTTCCTTATCTGAATAACAAAGTGTTAAAAAAAACTATACCAGGTCCTTCCAAGTGACAAATTCCAAGTATCTCTAAGTTAAAATTATAAAGACATTTTTAAGATTCTTCTGGGTTTTTGTATAAGCATCATGAAAAAAGACTTGGTTAGTCATAATAATAATGCAAATCTCCATGCAATGATGCTGTACACTCAAAAAGTCTAAAAATGTCAATTTTATAAAGATAGTAACTATGAAATTTCTTAGATAATGTTAACCTAAGACATTCATTTTTTAGTTTCTCTAACTCTTAAAATTGTAAGATTCTTAATTTTCTCATTCTGATATATAACAGGCAAGATCATTTGGATCTAACAATTTAAAACAAATTCAATCAAGTGAAATCAATTCAGACTGCAAGCAGGATTCACAGATCTATTAACTACTAAATGGTTAGGATCCATACAAGATCTAACCTTATACTGCAATAGAAAAACACAAAGACTATATTCATATAGTGTATTTCAAATAAAATTATAAACTGGCTTTTTATCCTTTAGTAGAATCTATTTATTTAAAATGTCTATAATCCAAGGTATATATTTTCATTTATTTGAAAATATTTTATTTGAAAAATAATCTCTGAAATAAAATTTAAATTTTTACACACATTTCTACTTTTAAGTACTGCTGTCTAAAAATAGTATACAAAAAGGAACATAAAAGCTGTTATCCCTCCCTAAAGTTATACATACATTACTGCTTCATTTATGGCTTTGGTGGGAAGAAAACTAGTCACTACCTTTGACTTGCAGTAAAAACTGAGAGCCTTTAAAGTAACAAAGAAAACAGTTTGCCTAAAACAACAGATCAACAATAGTTAAATACACCAAAAGCACCATATATTTACATATGGTGTCCTCTACTTACCGATCATCAATACTATTTTGGTAGTATATATGTAGCAATTTGTCTTTGATCCATGAAATCTGTTTTGCAGCATCTTTTCCAGCTGCTGATTGTAAAGCATACTTCTTATAAATTTGGGCAAGTCCCATCATGGCTTCCTTACGAACTCTCCACTTAAAGTAAAAACAAAAGTGCTTTCTTATAATTTAAAAATGCTCACATTATATTTCAGGAAAGTCTGTTTTCTTGTTTTTAAGTTACTTAACACAATATATCTTCATCAATCCTCAGTTATAGGATATCAATTTATAATGACTATGAAAAAAACACAACTATCACTTTAATAGATCTACTATGTAAGGTACAGAGACAGCAACATGAATACAGAACTTTAATGTTTTAATATCTTACACCCATCACCTTCCCCTAAAAAACAAAAGTTAATCAAAATCACATAAAGTCACTTAGAATTGGTGAGGGAAAGTATGCTACCAAATTTTAAAAGGCAAAGAATGAGTTAATTGTGACCTATCCCTTATATGTTTCTTCTAATTGATGGTGTATATTAAACATACTTCAATTAAAGATACATGACATTGGTTTTATCAAATGCTCAGTAAAGACACTCGGTTCATTTTGTGTATTTGAGAATCAAGCTCAAGTGGAAGAGAAATGTATTAAACTATTTTTTAAAATACCTATTTGCAGGTGCCTCAGCACAGTGCATCAGTCTCATAAAACATCTATTTGCTATAGTATATCTAATACTGTTTAATTATCTTGGGATGGGTTTATTCTTTAATTTTACACAAACAGCACCACAATCAGAAGGATGTTAGTAATGTTTAAAACTTCATGAAGGTGCACAGATTTCCTTTTTTTTTTTTTTTTTTCATTTGCAGTCTGTCTTTCATAGTGATATTCTTCCCTTGGTTTTTCTTTCAATTACTTACAGCAGATTAAGAACAGTCCTTACCTCATCCATCCACTGACTGATATATACTGAAATAAAATACTTTAAAAGCCTTACTCATAAAATAAGAATTCAATTTGTTTGCAGAAACTTTCTAATTCTCTATCTTATCTCTAATTCCCCAAACTGCTGCTTTAAGGAGAATTTAAAGATAGAGCATATTCTAATACTGCCAACAACATAAATATGTTCAATTATTTTTGATACACAATTAATATTTATATGAATGAACCAAGCAGCCCTATGATGAATACAACATGATTATCAAAAATTATGTGAATTTTTGAAACCCCAATAATACACAGACACTAGGCTCAAATTCTAAGTGTAACAAAGAAAAAGACTACTTGAACACTTAGAAGGCTGTTATCCTACCACGAGGCCAATCTCCTCTTCCTTCTCTATGCCTTTTGGCCTTTTCATTAATACCCTATGAAATATTCAATAAGGACAAGTCTAAATTTATTAGTTAAAATAAGTTGTTCTGAATACTCAATAGATTTGGAGGGAAAACTATACAATTCCTGCCCATCTATTCTTCACCCACAACCAGCATTATCAAAGAGAGCATTAAATGAAGACAGCACAATCAACCTTATAAGCAACTATTAAAATGTCATAATGTATTTACCTAGTCAAAGCTATCCATAACTACCAACAGGCCTCTCACCTTCTTTGCTAATTAACCCTCAAATACATCAATGATTTTCATTCTTTAAAAAAATTACTCAAGCTTAGTAAGTCCAGTAAAACTCATATCACAAAGGAAAGGCGATGGGGATAAGGAGAGAGGGAACATTTACTTCTACACTTTACTGACTGTTTAATATACTTCAGGCAATATGAATACAAGAATAAGACAACACAGTACCTTTCTTAAGAAGCCAATGATTACTGAGTGCAGCTAGTGGGTGCTCACTCAAGAAGAAAGGTTTAGGGTCACAGACGATAGCCTAAAAGCATGCTGCTCTGATAGGCTTAGCTTTTCCAAGTTGAAAACATGTTATTTTCTACTCCACAGAAATTATAATACAACCAGCTAAAGGACTATCAACTAATACCCATATGGGGAAAAAAAAAAAAAAAAAGAAACCAAAAAAACCCAACAACATAAGAAGCTGTGTCAGAAGCCTTTACAAGTAACTTATTAGTGCCCAGGCAAAACATCTATCATTTAGAGCCATCTCATTTTTAAGAAGAGAATAAATAATCTGACTTTTAAATACAAACAAAATTTAATGTAACCAAAAAAATAAAACCTTCTCATTAACATTATTTTAAATATTAAAATGGCCCCCTAAAAAAGGGCTAATTACATCTACAGCTCAGTATTTTCAAATGAAATACTGTTAAGCTTCAAGTATTCAAAGTGAATGCCTATTAATTATTATTCCTACTTACCCGTTTGTCTAACGTTCTCTCTCTCACAAAATTAAGTAAGTGATCATTGACCAGAAGAATATCCTTTTTAGCAGCTGTAACTATAGACACAATAACATCATGTCTAATAGCTTCCTCAGGATCGTGTGACCTCACTTTAAGATACTCTGAAAGACAAAATTTTATTCGATTAAAATGGAACTTTAACAATTAAAATGTTTTAAAAGATTGCATAAGTCCTTTGAAAGTAAACCACAATAAAACAAACCTAAATAGAAGGTTCTTCAAAGTTTCAAGAAAATTAAGAGCAGAGGAGAAATAGAAATGAAGGTCAGTCCTTTAGTCAAATACAGTAGTTTAAATGCAACTGAGTAGTAAAACCCCTCCCTATTGGAGAGCCGAGTAATAGTTATTAAGGAGTTCTTAACCTCATTAACTAAACCATATAAGTGAACTAAGTAGTATATGACTTTAACTAGGGAAACCGTGAGTAAAGTTTCTGAAAGAATAAAATAAATATATCAGCCACCAAGAAATAAGATTACAAGAAAGACCACAAAGCAAGTCCATGTAACTGAACTAAGAAAGGCCAAAGGGAAGATAGAAGAAATTAAAGATTTAATAATTAGGAGTGGCTGGGGGAAGACTTTAAAGTAGAAAACATGGCAGTTTAGATTTGGCACTGAGATAGAAGAAAAAACTAATACTTTTCAGTAATGATATATTAGGCTTAAGGAAGACGTAACACAATTAAACATAAACATAACAAATAAAATATTTTTCAGCTTTGTATTATAAGACCAATATGGTAAAATTTCATTGTTTTGATCTAGAGTAATAGGTATAGCCGTGTCTATACACACCAAAGAGTGCTTATGATTGTAAATGGATTTACCTCCCAATAAATTGACAGGTTTTTTGTTTTTTTTTAAATTGACCGTTTAACAAAACACCCATAAAACTACTGCCCAGGTATTAAGTATTTTCAAGATGAGCATTCTCTCACAGGAACTATTTCCAAAAACGAGAAGGACCATGTACTGCGGAAAAAACCTGAAACGCTATTTTATCTAACTCAGTAAGGAAAGTTACTTTAAGTACTGATTTCAAATGGAATATGTTAAATATATCTGAGGTTCATTTCCCCACCAAGATAAGCATAAGAGTTTTATCTTTCACTTTACTACTTGTTTCAAGTGCAAGAGATATTATTTTAGGTGCCACTAAGACAAAACCAATGTCAACATCATCGATTTTAAGATGCATCCCAATTTCCCTAAAACAAATCATTCATATTAAACAGGTATATACAAGAGCTATTAACTTACAGATCCTAACCCTGCAGAGGAAAACAAAGGAGAAAGAAGAAAGAAATTCTCGATAGTAAGCATGACAGAGCAGCTAATAATACTCTTCACAATATGGCTGTGTGCCTTAAAATGTGGCTGAAGGCACAAGGATGAATCTCACAAACTTTTCTCTGTCAAGAAAAGTAAGACAAAAGTGTGTGTCTAGCATATATTAATATCAGGTCACTCCTGAAACCCTAAGAAAATGTCTTTTAAAAGGGACAAGTATTGGGGATCCCTGGGTGGCTCAGCAGTTTAGTGCCTGCCTTTGGCCCAGGGCATGATCCTGGAGTCCCGGGATCAAGTCCCACATCGGGCTCCCTGCATGGAGCCTGCTTTTCCCTCTGCCTGTGTTTCTGCCTCTCTCTGTATCTCTAATGAATAAATAAATAAAATCTTAAAAAAAAAAAAAAATACAAGGGACAAGTACAAGAGAAGAGATCATACAAAAGAGATTTCTCAACAGAATTGTGGCAGATGTATGACATTCCAAGATAGAATTTCCAATGTCCAAGGTAGAAGAGCCAGGAAAACATTTAGAAATTCAATTTCCAAGGTAGAAAAGCAATTCAAGGCACCAAGCAATGAGAAAGGTACAGATGAAGAATGCAGCTGGAAATATGAGGAATGGTTCAAAGTACATATAAAGTAATTAAACCCCTAGATTCTTCAGAGCTATCTTTTAGCTAACTACAAAAAATATACAGTTTATAGCAATACAGGCCTACCTCAAGAAGCAAGAAAAATCTCAAATAAACAACCTAACTTTAGAGAGCTAGAAAAAGCCCAAACCCAGCAAAAGGAAGGAAATAATAAAGATTGGAACAGAAATAAATGATATAGATACTAAAAAACAATAGAACAGATCAATGAAAACAAGAGTTGGTGGTTCTTTGAAACAATTAACAAAATTGATAAACCTCTAGCATTAAAAAAAAAAAAGAAGAAGAAGAAAAAAAGAGAGAGAGGACCCAAATAAAATCATTAATGAAAGAGGAGAAATAACAACCAACGCCACAGAAATACAAACAGAATATTATGAAAACCCATATGCCAACAATTTGGACAACTTAGAAGAAATGGATAAACTCCTGGAAACATATAGCCTACCAAAACTGAAGCATGAAGAAATAGAAAATTTGAACTGATCGATTAACAGCAATGAAATTGAATCAGTAATCAAAAAGCTCCCCAAAAAATAAAAGTCCAGGACCAGACAGCTTCATAGGCAAATTCTACCAAAGATTTAAAGAAGAGATAATACCTATTCTTCTTAAACTATCTCAAAAAATAGAAGATGAAGGAAAGCTTCCAAATTCATTCTATGAGGCCAGTGTTACCCTGATACCAACCAGATAAAAACATCACAAAAAAAGAATACTACAGGTCAGTATATCTCATGAGCATAGATGCAAAAAAATCCTGAACAAAATACTAACTAACTGAATCCAACAATATATTAAAAAAATCATACATCACAATGAAGTGTGAGTATTTCTGGGATAGAAAGAAGGGTGGTTCAATATTCACAAAATAACATGATAAATCAGATCAATAAAAGAAAGGGTAAAAATCACACCATCGGGGGTGCCTGGGGTCTCAGTTGGTTAAGTGTCTACCTTTGGCTCCTGTCATGATTCCAGGGTCCTGATATTGAGCCCCACAGTGGGCTCCCTATTCAGAAGAAGTCTACTTCCCTCTCCCGTCTCTCTCTCTCTCTCTCTCTCAAATTAATAAAAATCTTTAAAAATAATCATATCTCAACAGATGCAGAAAAATCATGTGACAAAGTACAAGATCCATTCATGATAAAAATCTTCTGCAAAGTAGGTCTAGAGGAACATACCTCAGATAAAGGCCTTATATGAAAAACCCGCAGCCAACATTATACTGGTGATGAAAAATTGAGAGCTTTCCTCCCAAGATCAGGTACAAGACAAGGATATCTACTTCCACTGCTTTTATTCAAAATAGTACTAGAAGTCCTAGCCACAGCAATCAGACAACATACAAAAATAATAGGCATCCAAATGGATAAGGAAGAAGCAAAACTTTCACTATCTGATAAAATGATACTACACATAGAAAACTCTAATGACTCCACCAAAAACCTACAGAACTGATAAATGTAGTCAGTAAAGTCAATAGGAACAAAAATCAATGTATAGAAATCTGTTGCATTCCTATATACTAATAATAAAGCAGTAGAAAGTGAAATTAAGGAAACAATCCCATTTAAAACTGCACCAAAAGCCATAAAATATCTAAGAATAAACTTAAAGAGGTAAAAGACCTATACTCTAAAAACTAAAAACACTGATGAATTCAAGAGGACACAAAGAAATGGAAAGACAAAAAAAAAAAAAAAAAAAAAAAGAAATGGAAAGACATTCCATGCTTGTGAGTTGGAAGAACAAATATTGTTAAGATGTTTATACCATCCAAAGCATCTACAGATTTTTTTTAAAAAGATTTATTTATTTATTTTTGATAGAGAGAAGGAGAGAGAGAGAGAGAGGCAGAGACACAACACGGGAGGAGGGAGAAGCAGGCTCCATGCCGGGAGCCCGACGCGGGACTCGATCCCGGGACTCCAGGATCGTGCCCTGGGTCAAAGGCAGGCGCTAAACCGCTGAGCCACCCAGGGATCCCTGCAACTACAGATTTAAAGCAATTCCTTTCAAAATACCAACAGCATTTTTCACAAAACTAAAACAAACAATCCTAAAATTTGTATGAGTCAGAAAAGACCTCAACTAGCCAAAGATATCTTGAAAAAGAAAAAAAAGCAAACCAGGAGGTATTCCAATTCTGGACTTCAAGTTATATTACAAAATGGCAGTAATACCACCATTTGCTTCAACATGGATGGAAATGGAGAGTATTATGCTGAGTAAAGTACATCAATCAGAGAAGGACAAACATTATATGGTTTCATTCATTTGGGGAATACAAAAAATAGTGAAAGGGGATATAGGGGAAAGGAGAGAAAATGAGTGGGAAATATCAGTGAGGGTGACAGAACATGAGAGACTCCTAACTCTGGGAAATGAACAAGGGGTGGTGGAAAGGGAGGTGGGCAGGGGGTTGGGGTGACTGGGTGATGGGCACTGATGGGGCACTTGACGAGATGAGCCCCGGGTGTTATGCTATATGTTGGCAAATTGAACTCCAATAAAAAAAAATTTTTTAAAAACCCAAAAAACCAAAACGGCAGTAATTAAAACAGTATGGTCTGGCCTAAAAATAAACAGAGATCAATGGAACATAAAACTCAGCAATAAACCTACATTTACATGACTGATGTTTGACAAAGGAGAAATGAATATCCATTGGAGAAAAAGATAGTTTCTTCAACAAATCGAGTTGGAAATACTGGACAGCTACATTGCAAAAGAAGGAAGCTAGACCACTTTCTTTCACCAAACACAAAAACTCAAAATGGATTAAAGACTTAAATGTGAGACCTGAAACCACATAAATCCCTGAAGAGAGTACAGTTAGTAATTTCTCTAACATTGGTCATGACAACATTTTTCTAGATGTCTCAACGTAAGGGAAACAAAAGTAAAAATAAACTACTGAGATTACATCAAAATTAAAAGCTTCTCCACAGCAAAGAAAAGAACCAACAAAACTAAAAGACAACCTAGAAAAGGGAAGAAGATAATGGCAAACGACATATCTGATAAAGAGTTAGTACCCAAAATATATAAAGAACTGATACAACTCTACACCAAAAACTCCTCAAATAATCAAATTAAATAATGGACAGGAGACATTAACAGACATTTCTCCAAAGAAGAGAAATGGATAGTCAAATGAACATGAAAAGATGCTCAACATCACACATCATCAGGGAAATGCAAGTCAAAATTATAATGAGGTACCATCTCACACCTGTCAGAATGGCTAAAATCAACAACATAAGAAACCACAAGTGTTGACGAGGATATGGAGAAAGGGAAAACCTCTCGCACTGTTAGCGGGAATGCAAACTGGTGCGGCCACTCTGGAAAACATTACGGAGTTTCCTCAGAGAATTAAAAATAGAACTACCCTTCAAGCCAGTAATTGCACTACTGGGTACTTTACCCAAAGAACAGAAAAACACCAATTCAAAGGGATCACGCACCTCTATTTCAATATTATTTATATACACTAGCCAAACTAAGGAAAAAGCCTAAGTGTCCATCAATAGATGGATAAAGAAGAGCTGATATATATATATATATATATAATTATTCTGCCACAAAAAAGAATGAAATCTTGTCATTTGCAACAACATGGATAAAGCCAGAGAATATAATGCTACATGAAATCAGTCAGAAAGACAACCATATGATCTCACTCATGTGTGGAATTTAAGAAAACAAATGAGCAAAGGAAAAAAGAGAGAGAGAGAGAGAGAGAGACAAACCAAGACACAAACTCAAATACAGGGAACAAACTGATGGTTACCAAAGGGAGGTGAGTGAGGGGGTGGGTGAAATAAGTGATGGGGATTAAAGAAAAAATAAATAAAATGTGCCAAGAAGTTGAAAAGTAGGAGATCATACAACATAACAACATAAATGTTTCATAAAAAAAGAGAAACTAGATACTATCATTGGGTAAACATTCAAACATTCCAAACAATGGTAAGGACTAAAAAAGTTATTGATGAAAGTATTCACATCTAAAATATATTTTAGATAGCTATAAAAAATCAAAACATCTATTATTTAGCTAACAGTAAATTTTGCATTAAAGTTCTTCTGACTATGGGAAAATTACTTAAGTTTTTAATACTTTAAAAAAGATTCAGAATGTATATAAAACTACTACAAATCAACAAGTAAAACTAGCCAATTTTTAAAAAGATGGATTTAAATTTAAACACACACTACACAAAAAATATCAATATGCACATAAAAAGATGCTCAATCTCATTAGTCATCAGGAGAATGCAAGGTAAAACCACAACAAAACAGCAAAACCTATGAGAATGACTGTAATCAAAAAGATTTATGATACAAAATGTTGACAAGAATGCTGAAGAACTGGAACTCTCCAACATTTCTAGTACAAGTGGAAAACAGTATAGCTAATATGGAGAACTTAAGTCATTTCTTATAAAATTAAACATGTATCTACCCTATGACCAGCAATTTTACTCTTAAGTAGTTACAAAGAGAAATAAAAGCATAAATCCATAGAAACACTTATAACAATATTCACAATAATCTTAATTGCCCCAAATCAAAAACCCGCATACCCATCAAACAAAAAAGTGGATAAACAAATTATTGTGTATTCATACAACAGAATACCACTCAATAATAAAAAAGAATAAAGTAATAATAATTACTGGAGTCCCAAAGACACCAGCAACTAGACTTCTAAACTCTCGATAGGATACTCCTCAGTGGGGAATCTGACTAGTTGAAGAAAAGTATTTAAGCTAAAGGTTTTCAAACAAACAGCCTACCCTGATGACCCTAAAGTGAAGTTCAGAGTCAACAATCTCATCTATACATTCAGGGCTTTCTAAACAGCTCTTTATTTAGTCCCCCACTCTTAACTATGAGCAGAGAGCTATGGATTGTCAAGCATTTGAGGAAAGCCTCTAACATGGAAAATACAGACAAAAACAAGTAAAAGGTAAGAAAACTAAGTTAGCTAAAATAAACATTTAGTAGGGAAAAAAAACTCTCCAAGATACTAACACTCATTTTCTCAGAGACTAGTGCATCAATTAACACAGGAATAGAATGTTAAGTAAAAGGAACATCCAGGGGAAAAGAGGAGAAGGAAGAGAAAGCAGAAACACACAGAGAGAAGGAAAGGAGAGGGAGGGAAGGCAAAAGAGGGAAGAACAGATCCTCTAAAGATCCATGGTATACAGCAGAAGCTCAAAGAGCATGCAGTTCAAATTCAGATGTGAGTGGGCAGACAGAAGGTTCCAGGCAGGATATCTTACCCCGCAAAAGGATGAAAATGAGAAATACCTGTTTAAACCTGACTGGTAGAAACTTAACAAAACCTGAAAAGCATTACTATGACAATCTATTGTTAAAAATATTATGAAAGAATAGAACTTAATTATTTTATCCAAAGAAACCCGGAAGTATTAAGATTTAAGAAGCAATCATAAGCAAAGACTGCTAAAAAAATCATTTAAGGGATCCCTGGGTGGCGCAGCGGTTTGGCGCCTGCCTTTGGCCCAGGGCGCGATCCTGGAGACCCGGGATCAAATCCCATGTCAGGCTCCCGGTGCATGGAGCCTGCTTCTCCCTCTGCCTGTGTCTCTGCCTCTCTCTCTCTTTCTCTTTGTGACTATCATAAATAAATAAAAATTTTAAAAAAAATTCTAGATCTATTTTAAAAAACAAAATAAAAAATAAATAAAAAATAAAAATTTACAAGTTGGTAAAGTTTTATAAAGAGCAAATAACTAATAACAACATAAAAGAAGGGAAGAGAACATGCAGAGTTAAAACTTTCAAGGTTCCTTGATTGCTCAGAAAGAAGCTAGAATTCTGATTAATTTTATAGATTTCATTAATCAATTTTGCAGTTAAAGTGCGAAAGAGAATATTAACTTCCAAACCCACAGAGGAAAAAGGAAAAATGAGAAGAAAATTAATCAATTACGCAGAAAAGAGGGAATGGCAGGAGGGGGGGTAGGGAGCAAGAAGCATGGAAAATAAAAAACATAAGATAGTAGGAATAAGTTCCACTCTATCAAATTCAAATGATACCATTTCAATAAAATTTTTAAAACACATAACAATATCATATATAATTTATGGACAAAGACACGTGATGTAGAAAGAAAAACAAATTTGGATGCAGACCAAATTTAGTGGAGTGGCTACCCTGTGCAGAAATAAGAATACTTTATGAGAGGCATTTCAACTACATCTACGATTTATTTTGTTTAATCTCTTAAGCAATTATAGCAAAATGCTAACATTTCTGAAGAAGACATAGTGGCTATTATAGTCATCTGTATTTTCTGAATGATTTCCTAATTAAAAATATTAATAGAGGAGCAATATTCAGATACAGAATATCCTTATTTCTACAAATATAAAAAATTCTGAAATGCCTTATAACTTAAACAGATTTCAGAAAAGTTACTTCCTATTTAACATAGTTAGTTTACAAATTAATGACTCTTACCTAAGTTCTCAAAACATGAAAGAATAGTAAAGAACATCAAAGTCAAGACCCGTTCAAATCCAAATGCCTGAAATATCTTCAGAGATGTTCTAAAACTAAAAAACTATTATGATTTCTGGTAAGCTTTTTATAGGTGCTTCTAGACTAAAAGGCATAGGAGTAAAAATTCTAGCTTCACAAAGTAACTTCCAATGATGAATTGAAAGATGACTTTATCCACCACAATAACCAAAAAAGGGGATTTTTTTCCCCATATACATAAAACTGATTTTTTTCATCAAAGAACATCTATTTGTTATTATGGGTATATAATACCTGTTAAGTCCTTTGCTAAATCAGGATGGTTCATGAGACAATGACTAGCAAACTTCACGCATTCCAGACGGATTGGTACATGGATGTCATTAAACCTGATAAAATATAAAGGCACAGAATGATCTTTAAAATTAGAGAAACAGGGTAGGTGTTTAACCTACACTCAATTTATATTTCTCTAGTTAAAAGAAAAAAAAAACAATTTATGTAGAATTCAAAGTGAAGCTAGATTATTTCAACAAACTTCTGATATTTATTTATGAATGCTTTGGAATGTCTATTAAATTAGAGGACAACCTCCTGCAAGAACTATGTACTTTTAAGGAGCATGTAAAAACAATACACATTTGGCTTAAGCACAAAAATTAGAATGACAAGATTTTTCCTATAAATATTATTTCAAATATATCTACTTATACAAGCATATGTGTGTACATAGATGATACATTATATAAATCCCAAGCTGTGCCTGAAAAGAAAACCTTTCCTCAAAGTATTGTTTCTTAAATGTAGGGCATTCACAAAAGTATGCTTTAATCTTGCACTAAATCCCTTATTATTTTACATGAATCTAAAACTGATGCAAATTAAGTCCTATGCAGTTAACTATCAGATTACATTTCCACTAATACCAAAGCCAATTTTTACATGAAGAAGTAAATACCTTAGTATATACCTCTAAAATACTAAAACTCTTTGAAAGATAGGTCATTTAAGTATCTTTTAATCTTCTATTCCTCCTCCATCTTTTTTTCCTTATAATTTATTTAGTAAAGCAATTGTTCTGTGTTTGTGTATGTAGTGCTTTTCCAGTTTAGATTTTGCTAATCTGTATTATCCTGATTTCAATTAATAGGATCCCTTCTCTCCTAAATCTTACAAATTGATAGTCAGTTCTAGACACTTAATCATATCCAGATTCACTGTTTTAGCAAGACTATTTCATAGATGGAAACCTGTTCCTCCATCATTAAAGCACATGACGTATAATATAGTTATCTCTAAACCATTGATGTTGAAAGCCCATATATATATTAGTTCATCCAGGACTACAAAACAGTGATTTTTTTAAAAAATCTTATTAAGTAACAAGAACATCAAAGTGAAGTGAGAGTTTTCCACTCAATATTTTCATGTCTAATTCTGCAATATCAAAAGGCTTCCGAAATCTCCTATCACCCAATACTATAACAAAATTAGTACTATAAATGAGGGGAAAAAAAAGAGGTCTTCAAAGTGAGCACCAAATTATTCACAGAATTAGGGGAAAAAATGCTCTATGAGGTATACTCAAAAAAGAAGTTGTGACATCTAGGCTATTATCTCATATAAAGTTTCCAGAGTGCTTTGAATCTAAGTATTCAAATACTTTGAATCTAAGTATTCCCTATGTACTTTTCCATTTTTCAACTAAACATGAACCATTTAACCATTATAAATAAATTTAAATAAGACCTCTTTAAAAATATTCTAAAGCTCCTTAAATTTGATAATAATCTGAATTTCAGTTTTAGGTTAATTTTAAAAGGAAAGGAAAAATTACTATGTACTAGAAATGTGACATAAATGTTAACCTACAAATTGGATCTAGGTAATCCCATTCCTGATTAAAGGTATAGTTTTTACTTAGACATTTACTATATTTTTGTTTTATCAAAGGAAAGTAGACTTTAAATTGAGAGTATATTAAACATATCAAGTATTCTGTTCTACTACCCAAGAACTTTCCATTGTATTTAAATGAAAAAAATCTAGAAGTCAAACTCAAAATCACAAGGGGCTAAAATCTGTTTATTTGTTTAATGCACCTCGCCAAATATTATTGAGCTACGTAAGAGATAAGAAATCAGATTAAGAATTTAACAATTAGCATTTATAAAAGCTTATACTCCACTTAACAAATTAGAAAAATAAGACCAAAAGAGACTGAATTGAAATAAACATTGACATTTCTAGTATTAAGATGGAAAAAGGTTATAACATACAAATATTTCAATATAAAAAGAAGAGTTAATAAGAGTTTTTAAAATCCTATTTATGTATGACTAACTGCATTATTTGTTTTGAGAAAAATTTAAGCAGAGGAAAAAAATTCCTTATTTTCTGGGTCAAGGTAGGTTTCAGCAAGGGCACTTTAAGTGGTTTTAATATATTCAAAGTCAGGGATACCTTTAGAGATGCAATGAAAGGAACTATTCTCATAGAAAAGAGAAATATACAAACACTCAAACAACACTTGCAAACAAATTCAGGTTTGTGGACATTAAAAGCATATAAAGAATCCAGGTTATCACTTCCTTTAAAAGAGAAACATACAAAAGAGATTAGGAGGAAGAACATATGTATCATTTATTTTATTCATTCTGTGGATACCCCTGTCCTTACAACATCTCACAATGATTTATTTTCAGTTGGGACGAATTACTGCTATGTAATAACACATTTTAATTTCATGATTATACTTTGAGATAGCTTTTTAAACATATCATTTTTCAAAAATTACTAAGAGCAAAATAAGATTAGAAAAAGGGAAATTCTAAATACGGTCAATCAGTACCAACACTCAAAAATTTCAAAATATAAAACATTTCATTTTTATAATTTCAGGAAAATATTATAGGTGGCATTTTTAAATAATATAAACATTTATTACTTTTAAACAGGACACCAAAATCATATACCTGCCCAAGTAACATTGCCAAAGTGGTTTGTTTTGAGAAGCCAATTCTGAATCCTTTGCTCCAAACATTTTTGCCAGTAGTTTAACAACTTGTAGGCGTTCCTCATTATCATTGCTCTAAAACAAAACCAAATAGCTTTAAAACCATCAGGTAGATATATTCGTAATAATTTCCCCATGATTTTCCTCATCTCCCAATTCCACAGAAAAATTTTCATGAACTCCAGATGAAAAAGTATGCATAAAAATGTTCAATATACTATGCAAAAAATAAATGCTCCCTTAAGTGTGCTAATCATCTCATTAAGCAGTACTTCAGACATGATAATACATCCCAAAGTTCAATTAAACTTTAGAGGCCCCTCTTACAATTGAAGCTTATTTTCATTCACAGTCAAATTCAAAAACTAACTACATCAAACCTATGCAGACCCTTGAAAAACTGTGGTTTTTAAAGATAGACATGAAGAGGTCAGGCCTACAGTAAAGAGAAAATTCTGTATTTTTGTATTGTTTATATAATATAGAAATAAATATGTGATGTTGCCCAAAAGGAGAATCCACTCACCTACACATACCAGATTCATAATGGAGTTCAACATGATGAAACCTTGCACACATAAAAACTAATTTCTGTTTTATTTACTCTATTCTGGGTAGCATGGAGACAAGTCAATTTTATTACTGATTTTGGTACCTTCAACAGATGACACAATGGTTAAATGATTGAGCCAGCCACAATACTACACCTGACCATAAAATGTGACCGTATCAAAAAAAACACTAATACTCAAATGACACTGTACACTTTTAATTTTTAAATTTTAAGCCAATGCCTCAGCCTAGCATTAAGAGCTCCCATAATATGACCTAACTCAAAAAAAAAAAAAAAAATATGACCTAACTCATCTCTATCATAATTTCTCTTTTCTCACACTATTCCTCTAAATAATACTTTTCAACCTGGAGGTACATCAGAATGACCTCTAAATGTGCGTGCGCGCGCACACACACGCGCACACACGCGCGCACACAGAGGAATATTACTCAGCCATCAAAAAGAATGAAATTTTGCCATTTGTAATAATGTGAATGGCGCTAGAGTGTGTAATACTAAGTGAAATAAGTCAGATAAAGGCAAATACTATATGATTTCACTCATAAATGGAATTTAGGAAATAAAACAGATGAACATTTGGGAAGAGGGAAACAACCATAAGAAACTCTTAATGATAAGAACAAGCTGAGGGTTAATGGAGGGATAGGCTAGACAGGTGGTGAGTATTAAAGAGGGCACCTGTTAGGATGAGTGCTGGGTATTATATGCAGGTGATGAATCACTAAATTCTACTCCTGAAATCAGTATTACACTATTATGTTAACTAGAATTTAAATAAAAATTTGGAGAAAAAATAAATAACAATTAAAAAAAAAAAACACCCCAAACCTGACAACCTGGACTCTACTGCCAAAAATTCTGATCGAAACAACTCCTCTGGTTTAATGCCTGGACATCTGTTTGTTTACTCCGGCTCCGTAGGTAAAGATTCTAATATACAGCCAGGTATGATTTAAACTTACTTCATGTCACTTCCCAACTAAAATTATTTGTGTTCCATAAATTCACCCAGCACCTTTCTACCTCTATATGCTTCTATAGCTGTTTCCTTTGTTTCACTGTATGCTGTTTATCTTTGAGGACACTTACAATATCTGGTCTCTTATTAAATCTGAATTATTTTCCTCTTCTATACTAGATGTTAAATTTGCTGGAAACAGAGATGATGATTCCTTATTTTTATATTTCTTATGGTATTCAATATTTGTATTAAAGAGTATCAGACCAACAAAAAAAATAAAAGTATGACTGCCTTCTGCCTCATCAAAATTGCTAACTACAGGGGAAAACATGGGGCAGGCAGGCCAGTGAATCAAGTGACTCATTTGAGAAATACACCAAAAATACGCCTCAGAATAAAAGGAGAGTAAGCATTTGCTAGTTTTGTTGGGTATCCACACTACAAATATGGATGGTTTATTTTCTTGTTTTGAAAGGGAGAAATCAAAATTTTTACAAATAAGAAATACAACACAGAAATCATTTAAGAATTTCTCTGGGTAGTACATCAAGTTGCATCAAAGATTATTAATTATAACCAGCTTTATTTAATCTTCCTGTAATAATCTGAAAGAGCAAAGAATATTCCCCACCCAAATCTACAAATGAAACTTAATCTTATGGTATAATTTAATGTCAAAGCAATAGGAACACACTACCAAAACATTCCAGAGAACCATGTAAAAAAGCAATGGAGCTTTCAACACAGGCATAAGATAATATGCACATAGGGAAAATACTTCACAATATGTGGATAATAGACCCTAAACTATTTTTATGACTTAATCAAGGAGTCTTGGGAACCATTATAAACTGTACCTTGAAAAGAAGCTTGATGTACCACTAGACCTCAGAAGTTAGTCACAATCTACAATTTAATTATCTGAAGGAAATTAATTATCTGGAAATTATCTGAAGGAAAATATCATCATTAATTAAGTAGCTACTATCAGTTAGGCACCATACCTGGTACTGCAGACAAATAAGTAAGGTACAAACATGTAAATAATTAAAAATAATACACCACCACATCCGTAACATTCAGCTAAAACTACCAGAAAAATTAAAGAGTCACAAATAATGCTCTTTGCTAATCTGGCTGACAGAACCATAACGCTTTTAGAATAGTTACCTTTAGTTTAAATTCAAGTTGGGGTAAAACTGAGAGCAGCAAATGACTATCAATATTATAGAGCTCCAAAATTAAGTCAAAGACATGTTCTGACAAATCGCTGATAGATGTTTTCCCAAGCATCAGAACCTGATTAAAAAACTTTTGAGAAAGAAAACTTATCATTAATAGAAACACCATAGATAAAATAAATTTTCTAAAATCTTATCATTCAATTAAATTATTATTTTATACACAGTTAAACTAAGGTTATCAAAACATTTTCTAACAGTAGGTGGAAAACAACTACAGGCTAATTCACCCTGTACATGAAATTGATCTTATCCATAATAATAGATAATTTGTACCTATATTATCGATTAGCTTATCAATCAACACTCTGCCTACCAAATACACTTTTTTTCCATTATGGTACTTACTATATTTTATCCTGTAATACAGTTATACTTGTGTACATACCTTAATTTCATGACATCAAAGGTTAAATTCTCATTCAGGCTGAAAATAAAATGGCTTTGTTTCCATTCACAAATTTTCTCCTGTTTAAAAACAGTAAATCTAACCTTTCCTTAACAAGACCACAATAATCCTTTCCAATCTGGCCTCCCTGCCATGTGATGTAAAGAGGATGCCATCCTCTTTACCAGTCTGGAGAAACCACATTTGAAAATTTTAAAAATTAAAAAAAAAATTCCCTGGGCTAACTTCTTACAAATTCCATAAATAACAGTTATTTAACACTTCTAAAAAGGCAAGGACCAAGTCAGTCTTCTCCACTGTATAGTAAGAGTCTAGCATAGTTTCTGACATAGCATAGGTGCCCAAAATATATATGCAACTGATACTATAAGTAAAACAATCTATGCTCTCCATAACGGTTTATAACCTAGCAGAAGAGGCAGAGAGTTGATTAAAGTATTTCTTCCAAAAAGCATTAGTCTTTTATTTACAAATGGGGTACCGATTTTCACACTACAAATTTAATTCTTTTATAATAATTGCCTCCTAATGAAAGCAGTATGGGTAACTTAAAAGTCAGCAAGAAATTCTACCTTAGGTTTAAATGGTCAACTTTATTTAAAAATTGTTTTCACATTAAAAAACACATTCGCTACAATCACTCCAAGCATTATTAACTCCAACTTACAGATGCAAAAGCTGAGGCTAGCAAGATTAAGCAATTTAAAACTTGTGATTAAAACATTCTTAGGGGGCACCAGGTGGCTGAGGTGGTTAAGGGTCTGACTCCTCTGATTTTGGCTCAGGCCATGATCTCAGGCTCATGAGATGGAGCCCCACACTGTGGAGCCTGCCTAAGATTCTCTCCCCGCCCCTCCCCACCTGCTTGCTTGCACGTGCGCACACTCTTTGTCTCTTTCTCAAAAAAAAAAAGTTCTGATAAAAAAATTATCAATAAGTGATCCATGCAGATAATTTCTTAAAATATTACTAAATATTTTTTGTTTTTGATAGTTTGACCTTTTTAAAAAAGACATACACATTTTTAACTTGTCAACTGTCAAATTTTATTTTGAAAGAATAACCTATAACACCACAATAATTTAAGTCCTAAATATGTAAGAATTACTATCTATAAAAAACAAACTTGAATGTGTCTATATCATATCCCTAATAGTGAAAAAGACATAAGTACAAAAGAGACAGAAATGTGGTATTACCTCAGTATCCTACCTGTATTTTTGCTTGCTAATTCTCTATTAGAAAGACAAATAAATAATGGCTACTATATGTACAAGTCTCAAAAAGCTGAGATTTTAATATTGTATTCATTTTTATCCTACAAGACAATTAAGTTTACTAGAAAGTAATTTTACATGTGGTTATAGAAGTTTGAGGTAGAGAAGTAAGATGTATAAAGGATCAAAAGAGGGAAAAAAGCAATTCTTAATGATTTCTTAGCTAATCATCAAATAAAGGAACAAGAAAACAAGATAAAACAATGGAAAAAGTACTAGGAATAAACATACAATTGAAAGTGTGCTCAGACCATTCTCCTAATCTTGTGCCTCTCATCCCCCAGCTTCTGATAAAGATACCACAAGAAAGTATGGAGAGAGCAGCTCCACTTCTGCAAGCAAGAACTAAGAACAGGCAATTAATATAAGGTACTAGTGATAGGGAATGTAAACACCTGAGATTGCTAAAAGTATTTCTCTTGTCCTTTTTTTTTTTTTTTAGTTCTTATTAATAATTATTTTCAAACATAACCATATGTTGAGAGAATAGAATAGTAAAATAAACCATCACCTAGCTCCAATAAATACCATAATTCTATTTTGGGACTTTTTATTTTTATTATCTGGTCAAATATTTATTTCCCCAATTCAAAAAAGATACTAAGCAAACAGTGATACTTGCTTTCTTTTTGGCCAGAAAAAAAGGCATCAAAAAAGTGTTCCCCTAAAAAACATGTGGCTTGGTAATGCCAATTTAAATAAATGACCACCAGGAGGAGCTCACCTAGTGTGTCTAATGGGCCATGAAGATGGTCATTCAGATGCACTTGAAGCAAAAGAAAAGGGAAGGCTCATTAATCACACACAGACTGCTTAAGTCTGGGTCTACTCACTTCAAACGCTATTAGGTCAATAATGAAAAAACTCAACCCACTCAATCCAACTAATTTAACTCTGGCTAATACCCAAGACTTACAAAACTTGCAGAAATCATTATTTAGAATTCCCTGCCAGTTTGGAGCTATTAAGATAGATTACATAATTTGATTGCCCAGCTTCTGGAAGTTCACCTTCCAAAACAATTTCCTTACAAATCAAATACACTTTGACACCAAGTCATCTTGTGTTTAGAATTATTTAAGGCCATAAGTCAGAAACAAAACCTGGGATTTACCAAGATCGTGTTCTATAAAGTTTGTTACTTTTTCAAAGCACATCATTTCATGATGTATTTCATATATTGACTTCATTTTTTTATATACTACAGGAAATATGTTTCTTCAATAAATCCTCAGGAAAATTAAATACGTGATTATAAATGAGTTTCTCACTTCTTTTCAAGGGACAGATTTACATCCTTTACATATTTGAAGTTGGGTGAAAGTGGAAAAAGAAAGTAGAGAAAACTGCTAAAAAAAAAATTCCAGGGATCCCTGGGTGGCGCAGCGGTTTGGCGCCTGCCTTTGGCCCAGGGCGCGATCCTGGAGACCCGGGATCGAATCCCACGTCGGGCTCCCGGCATGGAGCCTGCTTCTCCCTCTGCCTGTGTCTCTGCCTCTCTCTCTCTCTCTCTCTGTGACTATCATAAAAAAAAAAAAAAAAAAAAAAAATCCAGAGGCCAACATTAACACCATGTTCCATATTTATTCACATGGAATGTATTCACATGAGTGGTGCCCTCTTGAGTTGTGCAACTCAACAGAACTGGAGAGAAAATAAAACCCAAAATAAGCATTTTATCAGTGAATCTATCGGCTAAAATACATTTCTTCTGAAAAACAGCTAAAAGATGGGTCGATCATAAATAAGCAGATTGGGATGATACTGAAAGGGCTCATTTCATCTCAATTCTTCCTCTTTCTCAGAAAAGGTTGATGTATATGAAATCTATCCCCAGGGACAATAAGATAGACAACTGTCACCAAATTGCTGCCATTCATACTTGCCTTCAACTTTACAAAGCCCTGGTATTAGTTCTTATCTATTTCTTGTACAAATCAACTTAATCTCCAAAAAGCTGTACATTCCCTGAATAATGAAAAGTTCCATATATTTTATCTAATTACATTTAGCTCTATTTGTAACATGGAAACAAACAGAAAGATATCTTGCTAATGAAAATAAAAGCTATTTTAGTTCCCAGGCAATGTGAAAGCAGCAAACGAATGAACAAACTGAGTGCTATCCTTCCATAAAATATTAAACAAGAATAATTTTAAGGAGAAAGAAAATATGTTACTTAATGATTAAAACAGAACAAAATTCAAAAGTATGTACTACTTGCTGAAATTTTGCTTCTAGCGATCTTTAAAATTATGGCTAATCCTTCTGACAATTACAAGAAAAACTTACATTGGTAATATATGGTTCAATAGCTTGAGCTGTCCTCTTCAGTAAAGCCTTTGCCAAATCATATGCTTGCTTGTTCAAATTCTGAAAAACATAAACAATATCTGTATATATCTCTAACCATGAAAAACAAAATATTACCTGTATTCAAAAATCTACTCCTGAGTAAATAAATGAGAAAACTAAGACTCAATTATAATAAAAGAAAAAGCAAAGTTATTTTTCTTCTTTTAAGACTAACTGGTCTACTTAGATCATACATCCCTTCCAAGAAAGGATAATTACATTCTCTATCTCATTCATAGCATAGGGTAAATCACATTTAGAAAAGACCAATAAATGTTTATTAGAAGAGGAGAAAGGAAATAGTCATTCGAAACCTAGTCCCCAAGTCAAATCAGTTCAGCTGAGTACAAATACAAGCTGTATTACTCCAGGTCCAGAACCACCAAAACATCATGAGAGAGTGAATGGAGTTCTAATGTGAACAGAAATGGGGGCCCAGATGTGGGGAAAGACAAGAGTTTGGGACAGCTATGGGACAGCAGATTTACTCAAGCACATCTAAGAGCACATATAAGGTCAAAGGTAAAACAAGAAACATCAAACAATAAAATATGAAAAGACAAAGGTACAAGAAAGAAATTCTGATGGGATGCCTGGGTGACACAGCAGTTAAGCGTCTGCCTTCCACTCAGGTCGTGATCCTGGAATCCCGGGATCGAGTCCCACATCCAGCTCCCTGTTTCTCCCTCTGCTTATGTCTCTGCCTCTGTCTCTCATGAATAAATAAATAAAATCTTTAAAAAAAAATTCTGATGACAGAAACAACGCCAAAGATCTAAAAGAGAACAAATAAAGGAATTTATTTAAATTCCGATTTAAATATATTACAGAAAACAGGTACGCTGTTAGATACCTTGAAACTCACATTCTTAGATTTACCTACATTGATGCTTCTATGGAATTATTTCATTTCTATCTGCTCTTTAGTATTTTACTGCATAATACAGCTTATTTACTCCTTCTCCTAACTATGACCATTAAAAATTGTATGTCTTGTACATGCTTCCCTGTGCATATAAAAAATAATTTTCTTATATTCTACCTCTGCCATTTTTCACATGGGCTGTTTTGTTCCTATTTATTTGCAGAGTTTCTCTATAAATTCTACAAACTAAACCTTTGTTCCTTGTAGGTATAACGTCTCTTAGGTCTGTACTTGTTTTTTCACAATGTTTACTGTACCTGAGAGAAGTTTTTAGACGAAAAACTAATGTAATCAAATACATCAATATTTTTCTATTTGACTTGTGCTACCTCTTTTTTTTGTTTGTTTGTTTTTTTGTTTTAAAGAAATTCTCTTCAAGACGCCTGGGTGGCTCAGCAGTTGAGTGTCTGCCTTCGGCTCAGGGTGTGATCCTGGAGTCCCGGGGATCAAGTCCCATATTAGGCCCCCTGTATGCAGCCTGCTTCTCCCTCTGCGGGTCTCTCTTGAATAAATAAGTAAACGTTTAAAAAAAAAAAAAAGAAAAGAAAAGAAAAATTCTCCTCCACAATGAGATTTCAATGTCGCTTTATAATTTCAAATAAAAATTTAAAGATTTGTTTTTCAGATTTAGATCTTTATTCCATCTGTAATTTATATTTATGTATCGTGTAAAATAATTATATTATTTTCCATATGGTTATTTTTTTTTTAAGATTTTATTTATGTATCCATGAGAGAGAGAGAGAGAGAGAGAGAGAGAGAGAGAGAGGCAGAAACACAGGCAGAGGCTCCATGCGGGGAGCCCAACCCGGGTCTCCAGGACCACACTCTGGGCTGAAGGCGGTGCTAAACCGATGCCCACCCGGGCTGCCCTTCCATATGGTTATTAACCGTCCTAAAACCAGTCATTAAATAGTCCATTATTCCCTCGAGTGACCTATAATACCCATACTCTCAAGTTTCTATATAACTCTGCATCCATTTGTAAATTCTCCATTACTTCCATATATCCCTTTGTCTATTAACTGCCTCATTACAAAGAATTATAGAAGCAGTGTCTTAACACCAGGTGGTAGAATAAGTCCCCACTTTCTATTCCTCTTCAAAAATGGTTAGCTATTATTGGCCATTTGCTCTTCAGTGTGAATTTTTTTTTTTTAGGTTTATTTATTTGCTCATGAGAGATACAGAGAAAGAGGCAGAGACACAGGCAGAGGGAAAAACTGGCTCCCCATTGGGAGACTGACAGGGGACTCAATCCCAGGACCCAGGAATCACACCCTGAGCCTAAGGCAGACCCTCAAAACACTGAGGCACCAGGCACCCTTTCAATATGAATTTTAAAATCAGTTTGGGAAATCAACCACAAACATTCAAATCTTCTATTTTGACTGAATTATCTATTAGCATGCAGAAATCTGACATCATGATACTGAGTCTTCCATCCCATAAATATAATAAATCATGCAGTATATTTAAGTCTTTATATTTTTTGGTCAATTATAATGATTTTCACCATAAAGCTGCATATTTTTGTGAAATTCTAAACAGCTCAAGTCTTTGTTAAAGCTACAAATTAATTAAAGTATACCAACAGCTTTTCATATATTGAACTTACATCTAGCAATCTTGCAGACTTTTATTTGTTCTAGAAATTTAACTGTATGTGGCTTTGTGTTTTCTGCAGTTATATGCAAATAAGTTCAGTTTATTTCTTCTTTCTAGTCCTTATATCTTTTATTTATCTCACTTTATTCCACTAACTTAAGACCTTTAATTAATGCTGATTAGGAATGACGGTGTTAAAAAAAAAAAAAAATGACAGTGTTGCCTTTTTGCTGAGTAAAAGCGTTCCTAAACTTCAAAGAAAACACTTCAACATTTCACCATTTAGTATCTCACATAACCTAATCACTTTAAGGAAGTTTCTATTTCAAATCTGCTAAGAAGTTTTATCATAAATTACACTGAAATTTATCAAACTTGTTCTATATAGATATTTTTTCTTTGATCTGTTACATAAATATCTTAGTTTGTTAATATTTTCTCATGTTAACCCACCCTTATATTCCTAAAATAAAGCCAATTTGCTTATTCCCAACATTAGTTTACACTATTCCAAACGTTATTATGTTCAATTTATGTGATTATAATTTCAAGTTAGTCTATTTTTCTTACTTGCTTGGTTTTGTCTAGTTTCCCTATGAAGATTATATTCCACTCATACAGTGAATTGTGGGACATTTTTTCCTTTTCTATAATCTGAAAAAGTTTGCTTGTTATTAGGATTGTGATGCTATTTAAACGATTAGTAGATATCTCCTGATATTCAGGTTAAGTTCTTCTGTAATAGGTTTGTGTTCTACTGTTGTTGCTCTTCTCATGGCTGCTATTGTTGTTTGGGAGGAAGAGATTTTATTCATTGTATGGATAGAGTATTTAAAACCAATTAGAATTCTTTTGCTGGTTAAAGGTTACTCAAGATTTTCTCTGGAGACAAATTTGAAGTTATATTTTCTAGAAATTTCTTTTACCTAATTCCAAGAATATTACCATAAAATATTCTTCATGGAATTATCTTTTTATCTTTTTAATGTCTGCCATTCCCATTTCATTCTAAAAGTATATATTGATACCATCTCCTTTTTCTGATTCAACTTGCCAAGGATTTGCTTAATATTTTTCAAATTGCAAGGTTTGAGTTTTTATGAAATGTCATTATATTTTGTTTTATTGAATTCTGTACTTCATTCTTTTCTTCCTTACATATTCTGTATATTCAGGTATTTTTTTTAACTTCTTGAATTAGACACTTAATAAAATTAGATTTAAAAAATATTTTATGTCATATCCCACGTTTTAATATGTATCAATTATCACTTCTAAATACCTTATAATTGTAAATATGATTTATTCTTTTGATAGATTAATTGTGGTTGCTGTAGGTCTGTTTTTGTTTAAAATCTTCAATATTCTTACAAAATGCTCATCTACTTAATTTACAATCACCGGAAAAAGTGTTAAAATGGCCCATCAAATTGTGAGTTTCTTTCTCCTTAATATTCTTTCAATATATATACATTATATATTTGAGCCTATGTACATGCAAGTTGGAATATCTTCCTGAGATTAAACCCTTTATCCTTCTACAAATACCTTCTTTACCCAGTAAAGACTATTACATCTAATATCAGTACAAGCTGCTTCAGTTTTCTTTCAGTTAGAACATTCCTGGCAATCTTTTTCCCATCCTTTTAAAGCTCTGAATCTTTTGTGACAGTATTTTGTTCTTATCTCTTATTGAACAGCTGGATTATTTTCGATCAAATCTGACAATCTGTTTTAAGTAGTAAACTTAAACCATTTACATTTATTGTAATTCTGAAAAATTTAATATGAATATTTCAAGTTAGAAGTTAATCAGTAGCTCTATAATGCTGCTCACCACCAAGATTAGATCACTCATTAACTCCATTAAGCCACTCCTTTTTTTAATTTTTTTTAACATCTTATTTATTTATTCATGAGAGACACAGAGAGTCAGAGACAAAAGCAGTGTGAGAAGCAGGCTCCCCATGGGGAGCCTAATGCAAGACTCAATCCCAAAACCCCGGGATCACAACCCTAGCCAAAGGCAGACGCTCAACCACTAAGCCATCCCTCCATTAAGCCATTTAATCCTATATGTTATTTGTAACCAGTAGTTCAGGACCATTTTGTTAACATCTCTTTAAATAATTGTTATAATTATTATTGTTACTATTTTCTTATAGATCAATTCTTATTTAAAGCATTTCTTCACCATTATTTCTTCTTCTTTCATTCAATTTCCATTCCAGTAGGAATCTACTGACAAGTGAATATTTAAAGTCAATTTCACTCAAATTGAATATGCAACTACACACACATATACACACAAATGCACAATTATTTTATCTTAGCACTTCAGAAATACAGTTCCATTATCTTCTGGCATCTATCCTTGCTACTGAGAAGTGAACAATCAGTTTAATCACTATTCCTTGGTGAGAGGGGTCTACACCTTTTCCTGCTGGGTGCTTTTAGATTATTTCTGGTTTGGCAATCTATAAATTCTCCAGGATGTTCCTGGACTGAGATTTATTTTTATTTATTCCTTTCATGACACTTTTGCTACCTAACTCATAAATTCAGGCTTTTCATCAGTTCTGGGACATTTTAAGCAAATTTCTATTTAAACATTTCTTCTCCATTTTCTGTTCTGAAATCACTACTAAATATACTGGTCCTTTTCATTCTACTTTTCATGTCTCAGTATATTTTATGTTCTTTATCTCACTTTATCTGTATACTTTCCTCTGCTATGTCTCTCAGATCTCTAAATATCAATAGAGATCTTAATTTCAATGGCCATTTCTCATTTCTACTTTTTCCCTAAACTTCTCCTTTCATGTATCTAGCTATCATGTTTTTAACTCCTGTTTTTATGGGTTTGATCTCTTTAAGCATAGGTGATCTTTCATTCCCTTAAGGGCATTATTTTTATCTAATAAATATATTAACTGAATTTTTAAAGCTATTTGCAGTATCTGGCTTTCTGCACTAATGAACTATTTCCTTTAAGAGTTTGGAAATACTATGAGGTCATGTTCATTGAAGCATTATTTCTGTGAATGTCATGTATCTGTAAACTTAGATTGTATCTTGCCAGAAAGGTGTTCAATTTGCACAAATCTTTATACTGAGTGGCCCCTCTCTCTAAGCTCTCTCTTTTCTCTCTTTGACAGAAACACTCGTTTCCAACTGTTTCCTGGAGAGTCAGAAAGAAAGAAACGCACAAACACACATCTTGAGTAATATCACCCAGGGAAGAAACACTATCATCAACATATTCTTTGATTACAAATTAGGAGAGACTTCTCTTTTAATTTCATCCCACCTCTCCATCTACACTACTGCTGTCTTTCACTTAAGGCTCTAATTGGTTTTAGCATCTCCTGACATAAAGTTATAGGACAGCATCTAAGTAGCTATCACTCCCAAAACATATCCTATACAAAACTGAGTTATTACAGATATTTTATTACATCAACTACACCTATTTAATTAGTAATTTTAAGTGCACCATATTTAACTTAACATTCAACATAACTAATATTAATAAAACAGATTCTCAAAAACTAAGGTTAAAGCAGGAAAAAGTATATTTAGAACATAAGCACAAACTCTTCACCTTAATATTAAAGGACTTTAGACATATTTCAGTATATACTACTACTTACCTTATGGGCAGGTACCAGATTTACCAAAACTGTATCCAAAAGCTCCTGAGATACTGTATCACCTTCACAAATAATAGAACTCATGAGGTCTACCATGTGCATATGAACTTTCTGATTGTGGCCATTGCTAAAATTTAAAACAGGTATTTTATTTACAGTGTACAGGATTTAATCATAACATGGTACTGACAAACACTACACTTCCTAAAACATGATACTAGAATATTAATTAATCAAATTCATGTATTTATTTAAAGTTTCCTTCTCTCCCAAATCTTATAGTATCCAAAATACATTTTTAAACTACATTTCCTGGATTACTATTCCCTAATTTTAGTCTGTTTCACAATCAGAAGTCACTAAATCAAGTATCATCTTTAGTTTTACCTTAAATTCAGAAATCAAATTGCTTTGTATTCTAATAGATAAAATTAAATATACAACAACTATTTACATGAACTAAGGAGTAATATTTAATAAAAAGATAAAAATATAAAATACAAAAATATTTTCATAATGGCTATAGATTGCCTTCTGCCACACTTTTGTATAACTTAGAAAACTGATATACTATTCATTTTTAAGTCTCTTAAAATAATGTTAATAAGTTACAACTCTTAGCCTTCCAAATATTCATCATAACAGTTTATGCATATTCGCCTATAAATTCTAAATTCTTTATATTTAAAAAAAATGACATGCCTTGTAAAATAAACTTACTTTATAACTGAAAATAATGTTCTGTATAATTGCGTAAAAATTTCATTGCTATCTTCCAACTCAAAGCAAATGTTATACGACTTGACCCAAGCAATGTTCTAAAAATAAGCAAAAATAAATAAATAAATAAACACTTTAATTAGTGAAAATATACATACATAAAAACCAATTTAAAATGTCAGTCATTTCATGATATACTGCTTACCTCAAGTAAGTAAAAATACCTATTGAATTGTGGGCTCTTTGTATCTTCTAGCCCCTTCAACTGCCTTGTTATAAACATAAATATATCCTTCAAAAAAGAGAAACAAAGTATTATTTAGATTATGAATGCTAAATGAAAATATTCACTAACCTCCTAAAGCTAATTCAGCACTCATGTGTCTACCATGATAAACTGTAAAGAACCAGGAGGAAAAACTGTATTTGGCTGGAACTTTTTAAAAGCACCTAATCAGGGGCAGCCCAGGTGGCTCAGCGGTTTAGCGCCACCTTCGGTCCAAGGCCTGATCCTAGAGACCTGGGATCGAGTCCCATGTCGGGCTCTGTGCATGGAGCCTGCTTCTCCCTCTGCCTGTGTCTCTGCCTCTCTCTCTCTCTCTCATGAATAAATAAATAAAATCTTTTTAAAAAATAAATAAGTAAATAAATAAATAAAAAATAAAAGCATAAATCATATAAAACCTTATTTGAAAACACTAAATACCTTATCACCCTTCACAGGAAAATAGTAAATAATTTACCATGATTTTAGCAAATGAAAAACTTTACCTTAAAGCAGGTTAAAAAACTAGACCCCAAAACTAGTAAATCAAAATTTATCTTATTATTAGTATAAAAGTTACATTAATAATGTCATTAGTATTACACAGCTTTAACAAAGGTTATACTAATAATGTGATGATGCTAATTAGGGTTTGCTGGAACAGCACTATAAAGGTAATTATCCATCAAAAACACAGTTTAGGAAGCTTAAAATTCCAAAATAAATCACCAGGTGAAAAGACAATGAATCACAGAGAATAAGAAATTTTAAAAAGTCTTGTAGACATTAACTTGTCAAGCTTCCTACCTAATCATTATAATTACTTATTTTTTCCCCACCATTTCTCAATCTATCTCCATCTCTTGGCTTTTGATTTTTTACTATGTCTTCCTTTTGTACCTGTAGAGAAAGATTCAATGTCCATTTAGGGGAATTTTTATGAAGATGATGTTTTAAAATTTTTGGAAAAGGGTAAAATTATAAAAGCTAATTGTGCAAAGGAATCATGCTAATCAATCAATAAAATAATAAGGGTTGTATTTATTGAGAGAGAGAGAGAGAGAGCACACGAGTGAGGGGGTGGGGTGCAGAGGAAGAAGTGGACTCCTTGCTGAGCAGGGAGTCCAATGCACAGCTCCATCCCAAGACGCTGGGATCATCACCTGAGCCAAAGGCAGACAAGCTTAACCAACCAATCCACCCAGATGCCCCCAACAAGAATATTTTTAAAAGAGAAAACATACAGTTAATTGCTGAGCTTTAAAAAAAAAAAAATACAAAAAAATAAAAATAAAAATAAAAAATAAAAAAAAATACAATGAAAAGTACATCCTTCAAAATGGTTACTTTGATAGTAGTACTGTACAAAATACATCTTCTGTGAATAAATCCTCCAAATGTGACAAAAAAACAAACAAACCCAAACACACCATGTGCCATAATAACTACCCAGAGACAAATAACAGTCACCCATTTATAACATCTCCAATGATCACTGATCTACATATGAAGACAGGAATATACAAAGGGTTTTCTGATGATAACAATAATTTGACACTGGAAAATGAGGATCAAAAGTGTCAGTTTTCTATGACTGCTACTGCAGACAAAGAAAAACACAAACTTTATACTAATCAATAATGAAAACTACTCCACAAATATTTAGAGAATACCCTGGAAATGAATTATTTTTAAGTACTACCCCAATAAAAGAAAAGAGGCATTTAAAGAAGACCAAAAAATTTGACCAAAGTAAGATACTTTAAATTTTTCAGCTATGGAATAATCCAAAAAGACTCGAATTTAATCTCAGTTCCTCAATATTCTTCTTATAAATTGTCCTATTATAAATAGAACAGATGTGTAACTATTCTTTTGGGAGGGCTTTTCACTACTCCAAAGCCCTGAGATAGGTCACTGATTATGAAAACTGAGAAATCCACAAGAGGTAGAAGAAACCTGTAGCGGCACTCTTCAGTTAGACCTTCCTCTTCATAAGAATGTCAATAAGAAACTGGTAAGGAAGAGCCCACAGCCCATCTCCAAATTAGAGGTTTATAATTAAAAAGCACAATATACATCCTGGTACACAGCTGCATATACCACCTCATGTTACCTACTTAAACCTCTGACCATTCTCAAATTTAACAGTTCAAGTCCACCTTTAAATTACAAATACTGTCTCTATCCTGAGATTCTTTACCAATCAAAATATAAAATAATCATACCCAAGCCAGTTTGGATATTCTACACTAGAATTCTGGCAGACTTGCTCAAATGAGGTTTCTCACTCCCAATTATTAGGGATCATATCAGGACCCTTTTTCACCACACTAAATCCAGTTCCTGACACATAATTAACAACAATACTTGTTAAATAAAGTAAAACTAAATTACCCATAATTTTCTCCACACTGGTATTAATATTAAGGAGATTAATATCTCCTTCTCTAACTCAGTTTCCACAATTATCTTTTATTACTATTGGTTTTTCTAGGCTTCTAACCTGCTTTCATTCAGTATCTTTTTGCACAGCTCTAGTTATTTTACATGTTCTTAACAGTTGGATTAATCATGCTATTCTCCTTTTTTCATTTTTTTAAAGATTTTCCATTCATATAACTTTACTTAGAACTACTTCAACCCAGTAGGTGTCTTTTCTACCTTTATATTAAAATTTTGTTCACTGTATTTTCTTCCAAATAATTCACATCACACCTTCCATTAAACTAATTAGAATTCATATAGTATAAATTCAGACTTATACTACCTACTATGTTTTAAATAATGAACATGGTCTTTAGTATGGGCGTTCAAAAGGGAAAACGAAGTGTATCCCCAAGTGTTACTGAAAGAAAACTAAAAATAACAAAGAAAGTATAGAATACACTGTACTAATCTCCTTCTTATCCTACAGATTCAAAATTGTTTTACAAAAGTACGTACTAAATGGGGGGGCTGGGGGAGTTCTTTAAAAACGGAAGAAGAAAGAAGAAAGAAGAAAAGAGAAGTTGTTGTTTAACAATCCAAAGAAATTATCTAAATACTTTAACTCCCATTTTAGTTAGATAAATGAGAGTACCAGTCAATCTTGGAAATTCTTTAATCAGTACTTGCCTTTAGTTTATCAGGGGATGTATAAGGAGCTTCAGGAGCATAAATCCTGAAAATATCAGCAAGGCAGCAGGCTACCAGTAAGCGAACATCTTTGTCAGGATGCTTGAGAAAAAAATCTGAAGCAAGATGTAAAGCTAGGTTTAAATAAAGCTCCTTTTCTTCTTCAGAGTCCTGGTCCATATCCATGAAAGTTTTCACAACCATCTATACAAAAACAAAATAATAAAATAATGAAATCCTTCATCCAAATAAACAGTCATCTGAAATAACTATTAATTGCAAAGATTAACTTCCATATACATAATATACACTAGTTTCCTTTTTCCTCTGAAAGTCTCTGAGAGAACGAGATCTTTCTGAAACTACATTAAAAATAATTTTTCTGGGCAGCCCCAGTGGCACAGCGGTTTAGCGTCACCTGCAGCCCGGGATGTGATCATGGAGACCTGGGATCGAGTCCCACATCGGGCTCCCTACACGGAGCCTGCTTCTCTCTGCCTGTGTCTCTGCGCCCCTCTCTCTGTGTCTCTCATAAATAAATAAGTAAATAAATAAATAAGTAAATAAATAAATAAAATCTTTAAAATAATAATAATTTTTCTTTAAAGACTGAAATACTTATCATGTACCCATCATACCTGCTAACAAGATAAAAGTTTAGAACTAGCCTTGCATGGCGTTTCTGGTCTCACTTTTACTCCTTCTTAAAAAGAGCACCCCCTTTTTTTTATAATATACCTACTCCTTTTATTATACTTCTAAAGAAAAAAACTAGGAAAAGAAAAAGTTTATTTTTCCATCTAAGCCATAAACCACTCCAGATACATGATTTGTATATTCAGTTAAATAAAAAAGAATAAAGGTTTAAGAAAGGATGATGAAAATATATTCCTGAAGGTTAAAAAGCTACCCCCAAATAACTACAATAGCATTCAACAAAATATTTCTTGTGCCACAGTAAAAGAGACCATGACATGGATAGTTTATTAGTAGGACTCAATAGTATGTATGGAGTAAACAGAAAGAACCTATAGGAAATGTTTTTTTTTTTTCAAAAACATTTACATAAAAGTAGTAGGACAGAAATAAAAATGCCGAGGAGCAGTACCATCTGAATTCTATAAAGAGCTTTTTCTAATTTCAGTATTATTATGAACCCTCAGCCCATATTATTCTTGCCCCAAATGAACTTTAAACTGCCTAACTTGACAGGAACACACATTTAAATAAAACACCAGTGGAAAGGTGACCATTTGGCATCCACTAGATGGTGCTGCAAATACTAATCAACAAGTAGGGCTGGCCATCATCAATATTTATGACTTGGTCCTTGAAAAATACAGAGATTTCTACTCTGCTATAGAGCTAGATTTCTGAGTAATAAATTCTCCAGTGTCTTCCTGGGAAAGAGTGTTCCTCACAGGGCAGATCCTCAGTTCTACTATGCCAGATGCCAGAACCAACAGTAGACTAATCCTTCCCGTCTGGCACTATAATTAGTATAAGGATACAAAGTTCAAGTCTACTAACTTTTTTATTTTATTACTTTAAAATATATCCTTTGATGGCATATGCATATCATGAAAAAAGGCAAAGAAAAAAACCTCACAAAAGGTTCAGTATATTTTGAATAGAATGTTATAGGAAACTCTACAAATTATATAAACAATAACACCTTATATATTAGCAAATTGTTTTAATTTATAAAATTCAGAGCTATACTTGTACATATCAAAAATTACTGTTAGCTTACATTCAAATCTTTTTATATTTCTCTAAGAAGGTTGCTAAAAATAGTGGGTAAGTATAAATTAGGAAAATAAATGAGGAAAAAGTATATTAACTAGATCACTGCTGAGCATAAATGTCCAAAAATAATGCAAACATATTACAAACACTAAATGTGAACACTGGAAACCATTCCACCAAAACTAACAACAAAGTTTACTCAAGGGCTAGATAATGAAAATTTCTCAAAACTGTCTGCAATTCAAATGGTGTTATTAATTTCTTAAAAAACAAAACAAAAAACCCCACTTAATTTCTCATGCATATGTCATCTATTAAGGAAGATAACGGAGAAAATACCTCTAAAAGACAGTTAATCAACTTATAGGTACAGTTTCTAACATTAGTTTCTTAGCAAACGACAGAGATGTTTACCTATCACTGCTGAAATATAAACTAATCCGAAGAAATGTATTCACTTCTCTTAAAAAATCAATAGGTGAAAAGAACATAGATACAGAGAAAAAGGAAAGTGTCACATATAAAGGATTTGTAGCTTCAGTATTTTTAACAAAATATATGTAAGTTCCTAACTAGCACATACTGTTAATTTTAATCTGCTCAAAGACGTCTTTTCCTTTGAATAAAAAAAAAAAAAAATCTGATATCTGACATTCTAATACTTTATACACAAAGTTGTAAGACTAATGCTTTACGTGAAATTGATGAGTATTCAGGTCCTCTTCTTCTAATAAAAATAAACTATGTAGTAAGAGCTATAAAATAGTACTTTGTTTCAAAGCTCCTGGGTCTTCAATGATTAAATAAGGCAAGTTTTCCAGTCTTGAAATATAGACAAATAATAACATATCAAGCAACATAAATGTCTAGGTAGATACAATCCAGAAGGGAAAAAAATGCTCAAAAATAACAAACAACTAGCTGATAAATCAGCTTAGCATTCTTCTTGGCCATTCTGTTCTTTTAACCATTTTACAATCACATGCACCATCACTGCTCTGAAAAAAGGTAAAATATTGTTCAAACACATATAAGGAGACTAGCTATACAGTGACCACCTCATCTATGGAAATTCACCTTCAATCTTGATTCACTGCTGCATGTCAGAAGCAGAGAGAAGCCGAAAGTAAAACTCTTTAACCTACAGCCAAAATAACTTACAGGTAAGTTAAATACAGCCTAATGCTCAGTACAGAGACTTAAAACTTCCTTTCTTAATTAAAGAAATTATTTTTTGTAAAATGATGACATATAGGGCAAAGGACAACTTTATACAGACAACAATGAATTTAATAAGAGTACTACAGATTTATTCTTTATATCCAAGTTTAGGAGGCCCTAGAAAAATCTAACCTTCACCCTTCCAGTTGCTCTTCCCTTAACAGTAGCTAAGGAAACCCTACATTTCTTTACCTACTTCCACTCTCCTTGATCCTTTCCCTGCCATTTTTAGCTTCCATTTGGTTTTTTAAGGTGTCCTAACAAAATACAGCCCTACATGATTTCCCCAGGTAGCCCCTCCACTCTAAACAGTCCTATAAAACATAACACAAATTTTACTCACCTTTAACCGTCTCACCATCTCCTCTTTAGATATTTTATCTGAGATTTCCTTGACACCAGGAGGATAAGTAATTTTTCCATCATTGGTTCTTGTCTTTGAATGAGCCATGATGGAAATATTTTTACCCCTAAAACAAGAAAACTGTTAGATGCAAACCAAAAAACAGGCAAAAACAAAATTAATACTAAACATGAAAAGTAACCTGTCCCATCACCAAATAATTTATAACTAATTCCTAATTTATAGTAGTTCACTTATTAATGAAAAGCATTTGATTAAGCATTTCCTCAATTTTTTTCAATTATATTTATTGTATTTTCACTTCCATTTTTACTAGTAGCAAACTGGGTTATCTGCACTAACTCTCCAACTCCAAAAAGTATAAATAACAGAAAAAAAATCCAAAATAAACATATTTTTTAAAGCACCACAAATTACTTGTCCCAAATAAAAGAGAATAGAGGAATCCAGTGACATAAATGGAGCACTGGAGCATTATATTCATTTATGTCCTGAGGGCATTGGCAAACCCTGACAAATCTGGAGTTCAGTTTTGGTGTCTTATGAAGCAAAGGGGACAGAATCTCAACCTGTCAACCAAGATGGAACATCAAATAAGAGACCCTCCTGACATCAATGTGCAATACCACCGCATCTCCAAAAAGGTAACACCGAGAGATTAGTCAGAAATCAACGTGTGCCCATAATCCCATCAACAGCCACAGGGGAAAGCAGAGAAAGCTGCCTTGGTACTAAGCAGAGCAACATAATAATAGATACAGCTAATTAGTTTTTGCCATGGTCCTGCCCATTTGCTGTGGTTCACATTACCTAAGTTGTCCAGAGAACCTCAACACATGAATGCAGTGACCCTTGGCTGGCTGTACAATCAAGAACCTAAAGTAAGCAAAATTCTACCCTCAAAGAATACTAATCATGAGGTTTCTAGGATAATGAATTTTACCAAGTCAAAAATAATCAAACACCTAAGGAGACATGATACCATGAGCAAGAATCAGCAGAAATACCAGGCACCAAGACAGGACACACAAAGACTTTAGATATTACAATTCTCAAACAGATTACAAAACTACTATATTTAATGCTTTTAAGAAATAAAAGTCTAACCCAAGGAATAAATAAACCGGAACAAAGAGCAGAACTTCTAAAAATGAAAAATACAAAAACTGAAATTAAAAACTCAATGGACAAGCTTATTAGCAAAATAGAAAAAGCTATTAGAATTAGTTAAGTGCAAGAGAAATTAGAAGAATATAGAGAAGAAAAGTTTACCTTATGACTCATGGGAGTATCAAAAGAAAAATGAAAGCAAAGGCTTCTGAGTAGAACAGCATAAAATATCAATCCATAAATTCAAGAAGCCAAACAGAATTAAACTCAAAATAAGAAGAACTGTAGAAAACAAACAAAACCTTAAAGTAATTGTATTACCTTAGAAGGAACAGTATTTAAACTAATAAGTGGCTTCTCAACAGCACAATATAAGCCAAAAGACAGGAAAAGGTCATCCCCAATGAGGGGAAAAATATATAACTGCAAAGCTAAAGTTTACATCCAATGAATATAATTTTCAAGAATAGGATGAAAATACAAATTAGCCAAGCAAAAATTGGAAACTATAGGTAAACATATATAGCACTTACAACACCACTTAGCACATACTACATACTTTATGCTATACATATATGATATACATGATTGGGTTAAAAAAAACAAGATCTTAAAATTTCAATATAAAGAACTTAAAAATTTTTTTAAAAAGTATGGATATGAGACACTGAAAGCAAAAGGATGGGAAAAAATACTATGCAGACACTAAATCCAATTACAAAATGGGCAAAAAGACAGACATTTGAAGGAAATTCAAATGGCAAATAAGCATACGAAAAAATATTCAACACCATTAATCTTTAGGGAAAGACAAAGCCACAATGAGATATCATTATATACTATTAGACTGGCTAAAACAGACAACAGAAATAATTTCAACTGTTGGCAAGGATGTGAAGAAACTGAATCTAGACACTGCTGGTAGAAATGTAAAACAGTACAATCATATTTGAAAATCATCTGGCAGTTTGTCATAATACTGAATATGTACTTACCATACAAACCAGCCATTGCACCCCTGGGAATTTTTCCCAAGAAATTAGTTTGTGTTCATGCAAAATTGTACAAGAGTATTTGTAAGAGCTTTATTCATATAGGCCAAAACTGGAAGCAATCCAAAGCCCTTCAATGAATGAATGGTTAAACAAACTCTGATAGATCCACACAAGGCACTACTACTCAGCAATAAAAAGGACTGATTGATACATGCAATAACTTATTGTCATTACACTTATTGAAAGAGCCAGTCTCAAAAGATTATGTGTATATAGTTTCATTAATTTAACATTCTCAAAATACAAAACTACAGATATGGAGCAGATGAGTAGTTACCAGGGTACAGATATGAGACTAACAAGTAGCATTACAGAATTCCTTTATAATTCTGTGTCTTGACTATGATAGTAATGATATGAATCTATACTCAGGATCAAACTATACAGAAGATAGACTACATAAAGACAGAATATTGTACAGAAGCTTGAGAAAACAGAGTAAAATCAGTAATCTAATTAACAATATTATACCAATGTCAACTTTGATTTGTTATTGTACTAAAAGTTACATAATATGACACTACTGGCAAAAAATGAGTGAAGAGTTCACAGAATTCTATGTACTAATTTTACAACTTTATGTCTACAATTATTTCAAAATAAAAAGGTTTAAAGGGAAACCAATCAATGTACTCCTATGGATAGCAAATAAATTTAAAAATATAATTTACATAGAAGATAATAAAGTATCTACAAGTTAAACAAAAGATGTACTTTTACAGAAAAAATCATAAAGCTTTACAGATAAAAATTAAAACTTAAATAAATCAAGACATATCCTGGGCTGTATTGGTTTCAAATACTACAAAGATAGCCGACCTTCCCAGTGAATAAATCTCAATTAAGCCCAGGTTTTGATTTTTAAAAGAAACATGGCAAATTTTTCTAAGACTTTATATTAAGTGTAAAAGGGCAAAAATAAGATACTTGAAGAAAAAAAACTGTAAATGGGTTTGTTCTCAAATATTAAAACCCATTATAAAGCTAAAGTAATTTAGACATGTAGTACTGATGCAAAAAAAGAAAACAATCAATGGGAAATATTAGCCTAGAAACATACCCTTCATGAGTTATTATACGTAAAATTTAATATATGAAAACAGTGGCAGGGCACATCAGTAAAAAAAGATCAGAGAGAACAAAATAAAAAGTTCCAAATACTGTCTAATATTTTAACAATATTAAGTCTTCCAATCCATGAACATTGGATATCTTTCCATCTATTTGTGTCTTATTTCTTTCATCAAGGTATTGCAGTTTTCAGTATACAGGCCTTGGTAAAGTATTGTCAAGTAACTTTTTTCTTTTTGATACTATTATGATGGAATTCTTTTAGTAATCTCCTTTTCAGATAGTTCATTGGTGTATTTAAATATGTAACTGATTTTGGCATGCTGATTGTGTATCCTGCAACTTTAATAGAGTATTCTAAAAAAAATTTTGTAGAGTCTTTAAGAGTGTTTTCTACATATAAGATCATGTGATCTGTGAACAGGCAATTATACTTCCTTTCCATTTTGGATTCCTTTTATTTCTTGCCTTTACTTTACTGTCTAATTGCTCGAATTGTCTAACTTCCAGTACCATGGTCAATAAAGTGGCAAGAGTGGGCATCCCTGTCTTGTTCTTGATTTTAAAAGGCAACTTTCCATGTTCACCATTAAGAAATGCAAATCAGAACAAGGTATCACTTCACTCCTATTAGAATGGCCATTATCAAAAAAACAAAAGCAAACAAATGTTGACAAAGATGTGAAGAATAAAGAATTCTTGTACACTGTTGGTGGGAATGTAAAATGATACAGCCCACTATGGAAAGCAGTATGGAAGTTCCTCAAAAAAAAAAAAAAAATAGAACTATCATATAATCCAGTAATCCTGATCCTGGGTATATATCCAAAAAAAACAACAAAAAAAAGGAAATCTGTAATTTAAAGGTACTTGCACACTCATTTTCACTGCAGTATTATTCACAATACCAAGATGTGGAAAGAACCCACATCATCAATAGATGAATGGATAAAGAAAAAGTGGTTTAGGGCGGGGGGTGGGAGTGAATGGGTGACGGGCACTGGGTGTTATTCTGTATGTTAGTAAATTGAACACCAATAAAAATATAAAAAATAAAAAAAATAAAAAAATAAAAAAAGAAAAAAAAGAAAAAGTGGTTTATACATACAATAGAACATTATTCCGGGTTAAAAAAGAATATCCTACCATTTGCAGTAACTTGGATGGACCTGGAAGACATTATGCTGAGTGAAAGGTCAGTCACAGAAGGGCAAATACATGATTTGCATGATTCCATTTATAGGAGGTATCTAAAATAGTCAAACTTATAGAAGCAGAACAGTGGTTGCCAGAAGATGAGAGTAGAAAATGGAGAGTTGTTATTCAATGGGCATAAAGTTATAGTTATACAATATGATTAAGTTCTGGAAATGTTCTATACGACAAAGCACCTACAGTTAATACAGTATTGTGCATTTAAGAATGTAAGAGGGTAGATTTCATGTTAAGTGTTCTTACAAAAAGAAAGAAAAGCAAAAGGACAGAAGGAAACTTTTGGAAATAAAGCTATGCTTCCTGGAAATGATGCCTGTATGTTATAGCATCACAGGTGTTGTATATAATATGTATGCAGTTTTTTCTCTGTATCAGTTACAATTCAATAAATCTATTTTAAAAAAAGAAAAGATTTTCAAACACCCTTTGGGAAGGAAAATGCTTTGCCTCACCTGCTGGAAAAAAAGAGGAGGGCAAGGCGGGAAGAGGAAAAATGACGACGATGATGGCAGTGGCCAGTTGTGCACTTAGATTTCCAAAAGGTATCTGAGCTCAGGACAGATTTGGGAATCCTCGGTAATAGTTAAAACCAGGGGCACAGATGAGAGCATTCAGTAAAATCTCGTAAAGTGAGGAGAGGTAAAAGACGACCCATTTTTTAAGGAACAGGCAGGCAAAAAAGATGTTGCAAAGAAATTTGAAAATGATCAAAGAGGTATGGAGAAGATCCAGGTTATCTGGATCAGAAAGTAGGGGGTACACCAATTTTCAAGACAGGGAGTGGTCAACAGTACTAGACTCTGCAAAGAGATCAAGAGGAAAAAACTAAAGAGAATCCATTCAGAGATTAACTGTAAACTAGTCTAAGGGATCTTACTGAGGAAAATGTTCTAAATCTGAACTACAGTGATGAGTACACATCTCAGTAAATTTGCCTAAAAAATCACTGATTTGGTACACTTGAAATAGTTAACTTTTAATAATGTTATATGTAAAGTTCATAAAGTTAGATTTTTTTTTTAATTTTTTCAAGTTCTGAGACACTTTAATACCTCTATAGAAGAAAAATGACATCATACCTCTATCTCATACCTTACACAAAATGAATTCCAGGTAAATTAGTGACCTAAAATATAAAAACTTTTAGAATATGACACAGAACAATTACATGACCTCAGGTTAGGAAAAGCAAGAACCAAGGTCATAGCTGTGTTCCTTCGACCAAAGAAGATATTTAATATTTAGCAAAGGCCCAGAACAAATCATTTCAGAAAAAGGTAAATAAATGTGTAATGTAAATGTAAATAAATTCCCAGTTTTCCACAGAATCTGGAATGCAAGAAAGTCTGCCTTGCCCCAACAGAAGTAAAAGCTGATGCTTATCATTCCTAACAACAGATACACAATTGTGACCACAGACTGCAACTAAATAATGTAGACATGGGTGCCTTTGTAGAATAAACTCATCCACATAGTAAAAAAAAAAAAAAAAAAAAAAAAATTTGTCAAGTGCCTGTTACTTGCATAACTCTTTAGCAGTGACTACAGGGCAAAATTAAGATGGATCTCAAATCTATTTTTAAAAATCCCCCTAAATAATTAAATCACAATAAATTCTAAAATTATCCTAACAGAAATAACAAGCTTGGAAAATATAAGCTGAAAGAAACCCCACTTCTATAAGTCAACGGGAGTGAAGTGATAATATATAGAACAAAAAAGGACAGAGAAAACAGTTCAAAATATGTTACAAATCAAGAGAATAAAGTTCAGAATTTGTTACTTAGGATCTAGAAGTGTGATTGAAGGAAAAGGTGGAAAGAAGTAAAGGGAGTTAAGGAGGAAAAGATAAGAGCAAAGGGGCAGGTTTACTCAGTATGCACTTCAGTTTTTATAAATAAAAGTACTAGAAGTAGATATGAAATACCTCTGTGAATATATACAAGCTGTCTTCAGAATAGGACATTTACTGTCCCTTGTCTACCAAGCAAACTCCATGTACGTTAAAGTCTCAAGTCTATAAGTCCATGTTTAAACTCACCCTCACTTCTCCAAGTAGAGCAAGGTTCCTTCCCTACAGCTAGAAAAACTCTGAATACATCATAATTAGCATTTATCATATATTTAGTAAACGTCTTATTCTATGTCTGTTTCTCTTACTAGGCTGTAAGCTCTATAAGCCAAGGATAGTATATCATTTTTATGCTAGCATCCATTCCAGAGCCTACTCTGGAAATCCTTGCTGAATGAATGACCAGAACTATTCTGAAATGGTGGCTAAAACAGGCATTACAAACCAGATAGAGGAGAAATCAAGTATAGTAAAACCAGGCAGGAAACCTACAAAAATCCCAGATGAAAAGAAGGAGCCAACTGCAGGCAATCATGGGAAAACAAGAAAATAGATTTGAAGATTTATGAATGATTTTTAAGGAAAAAATCAGAAAAAAAAAAGAGAGAAGTAAAAGGTGATTACAAGATTCAAAGCCTTTGTTCCTTGAAAGTCAATTACTTAAATATTTACTGAGAATTTACTTGGTATAATCTACTATGCTAAACACTAGGAATGCAGTAACAAGCAAATATATAAAATCTCTACCCTCATCATAATGGGACACAGGGAAAAAACAGAGAAAGAGATCAAGTCTTGGGGGAAAAAAATCTCATCTAGAAGGCGACTAAAAATGTAGATCTGAAGTTTTAGAAAAAAAAAAAAATCAAGGCCAGAAATATTTTAGGACCCTGCACAGCTCATGCTTTATGGGTTTACAAAATCAATTAAGAAAATGTATAGGGTTAGCTGAGACAACAAGACTGAATTTGCAGGAAATATCTATACTGATACATGGAGAGGGATAGGAAGAAAAAGGGAGAGAGTCAAAAAGGTAGAAAAATGTTTAAAAAAACATAGAAAAAAATGTTTGAAGGTGAAGGGGTGGCAGGCATACTGTGCTCATTATTTCAGAAATATGCACTGCTGAAACATACAAAATGACCTCAGCGAATACTCCCTTGGACTTGGCAAGGTGACTTTTAAGAAGGAAGTTTCTAGAGAATAATAGGAATAAACACCAAACTGCAACATAAGAGAAAAAAAAGGTATAAAGGAGAAAGAGAAAAGGAGCAATGCTAAGGAAGAAGGGAAGGGTCTAGGAAATAAATAGGATCTTCAATTGCTATCAGAAATGAAAAGTAAGAGTGATATATAGCTGCTCTTCTTAGGTTTAACAGACTATCAAAGAAATTATCTGACATAATTTATTGCATCTCTGTGGAATTTCAATTATTCACATTTAAGGTAGGGTAGATACACTAAAAGTGAGAAAATAACTATACTTTAAAAAATAATATAAAACTGACTAATGTCAGAATCCATTTTATATACTACATACACTATAGAACAAAGTACTAATTCTATTCTCTATTTAAAATATATTCATTTTTAGTTTCACCAATTTATACTAAAACCATAATCCAGAATTTCCCTTTCAAAGGGTAGTGTGAAACAAATACTTTCAGATAGCAGTTAATTTTACTGTATGCACTATGTATTATATTTACATTTTTATGTCCAGTATGATCAATAACTAAAATACAAGAAAATTTTCTAATAGTAAATAGCTTGTACAATCTCTGAATAAATTCAAATAAAAACAATCATTAAAGGAAATGTATCAGTATTTTTTAAAAATCATACTGATGTGCTAGAAGAAAAAAAAAATCAATGAAATCAGCATTCTTCATTCTGATATTATCAGATGTAAATAAATGTTAAGTTGAAATAAGACTGAAGTAAAAATATTTAAGATCCTTTCAGTGAATGGAAAAGAAGAGCAAGGGTAAGAGCAATAGGAATAATCAAAAAAAAAAAAAGGAATAATCACTTTTTGATCGATCCAAGAAGAGATAAAGACAGGCATCTGTCATTTTCATGATGATTTTTCTTAAAAATCCCGTATGTAACACGCTCAGGGTCACATATCAAATCAAACTACTACTAGAATCTCTACTTGGCCATGTTTATTAAAAAATATTTTTCCTCCTGGGATTTGACACAGATAAAGATGGAATTAGAATGAAAAAAGATGTGTGAAGAGCCTGGTAACTGCAAAAGGCAGTCTTCCCACAACACGTACCTCTTATAACCAGCAGATGGTGCCCTCCATAAAGACAACCCTTCCAGTACACAGTCATTAGGGAGAATAAGTCCGGCTTATCTTAGGCCAGAGACAATTAAAAAGCTGTTTTAAGTATTTCCTAAGAGAATAAAAGACTAAATAAATTATGTTAATTTTCCCTAAGTATATAACCTTAAGGCCACGTTTACATATTTTCCATCTATTCAACAAAAAGCTGTTTTCCATATACAGTGTCACCACTAAGCCACCATGCAATTTGAATTCATCTGTTTTAATTCGAATTAAATGTATTTAATAGTTACCTTTCTGAGTTCTGGTAAAACAAAATAATTTTCAATGGTTTAGGAAGTCCTTTTAAAAAGCAAATTCATTCTGTTCATATTTTTGGCAATGTCTATTTATAAAAGGTTAAATGTATTTCTTGCCTAGGTCCTTTTTAAGGACCATCAATCTTACAGAAGGGAGTAAAGTTAAACTTAACTGGTTCAAACAGAGAAAGAGCCCCAGGCCGTAGAACATCTCAACTAGCACCAGTTTCTAACAGTACAGAAAGTACTGTTAAATCTCTTTAAACAGTATTTTTTACATTTATAATGATAGTATCTCTCATTTATTGAATGACTGGTACTTCTCTAGTCAGTTATCAGATCAATGTCCCATTCAGTGGGGGGATAAAATTATGTATTCCTCTATGGATATCAAACCTCATGCACACATTCTTGCACAACCCCCCATTCTTAATAAATTTGCCTCAATTGCAATTGAGAAAACAGAAGCTCTAACAAACAGGAATTTCCCTCAGTCTCCCATCACTAATCTACTGGCCCACCTAGTACATTTATAGCAACTCTCATTCCCTCCTGTTATTATAAAATATGTTAGTCTTATATAAAAAACTAATCCCTTCACAGGTATACAAAATCTCATCATCTACAGATGTATCAAAGACTCACTTCACTAGTTGTCTCCCCTTCCCTCTGCATCAGCATCTTCAGTGTCTAGTAGATCCCTTCTCTAGCACCCAATATACTGTTCTTGAATGGAAGGAATACTATATAGCACACTTGCTTAGACTAGTCTTCTCTCAAATTATCCTCACAGCCAACCTTCTCAAAAAGTGTATTTTCTACCTTCACATCTTCAGTTTCCATTTACTTTTCACACTATAACAATCCTTTTTCCATCACCTGCCAATAAGGCTTTTGCCATAATTATTGTAGTGGACTTCAAAAACAAGAACAGATTTTTCCCTTCTCTATTATCTACACCCTTGCAATGTGACTTTGTTGCTCCTCCAATCAAAAGGAGTGTTTTTCCCATCCTTGAATCTGAAATGATCTTATGACTTGATCCAACAGGGCATCTGGCAAGCTTAGTAAGTGTTTCTGCCTTTGAGGTTACTGACTTGCTGCTCTTGGAACTCTACTGAATATGTGCACAAGCCCAGAAATTATCCCACTGGAAAATCAGAGTCCCCATTTTTCTTGTCATGATCATCATGAGCAAGTCAGCCCCAGGCAAACTAGCAAGTGATCACCATGTAGATTCATGAGGAAGCCCAGGTAAGAGGTCACTAAAGCTGACCCAAATGAGTAGAACTGTCCAGCTACTGCCCAGCTAAACCAAACTCAATTATCAACCTGCAGAATCAGGAGCCACATAAATGGTGGTTGTTTTAAGCTGCTATGTTTTGGGGTGAGTCATCATGCAATGAAAGCTAACCAAAAGTCATCACTGACTTCCACCTTGTTGAATCAAATGAACACTTTTCTAATCCTTACTTAATTACTCAGCAGTATGAAACCCAGTTGATGGAATCCTCCTCCCTTGAAACATTGTTTTCCTTTGGTTTCTATTCCACTTTACCTCTTCCTGATTTTCCTCCCACCTTACTGGTCACTCTGGTCTTTGTTGTTTCCTTCTCTACCCAGTCTCTAAATATTAGTAATTCATGAAAACTCAATTCCAACCCTTTTATTCACTTTTTTTTATTAAGTAGGCTCCATGCCCAGCATGAGCTCAATGCAGGGCTTGAACTGACAACCCTGAAATCAAGACCTGAGCTGAGATCAACAATCGGGTACTTAACCAACTGAGCAACTCAGCCACCTTTATTCACGTTTTAATCTATATTTTTTTCTCCAGAGTTTTGCCTTAATTTTTTAAAAACCTACATTAAAAAAAAAAAAAACCAAGACTTTAAAGTAACACATACCCTACCAATAGATCTCTTATGAACACTAGTCCATCTACACAACTAGTTAACATTTCCACTTGGTTTACTGAGAAAGGCATGCTGAACTTAAAATCCCCAAAACTAAACAACAAACTATCTCCCAACTTCTTCCCCCTCCAAAATAACCTTCTTTCTCCTATCTTCTCTCTGTATATGGTGCAATAGGGTATCCAAATTGTTCCTCCCAGAAAACTGGGGGAGTGGCCCCTTCAACATTTAAAAGTAACCAAGTCCTGTAAATGCTACTTGCTAAATATAAATTAAACCTACCTTCATTTGGCCATCATTTCACCACAACCTTATCTAAGCCACCTCCATTCATTCTTCATATAGCAGCCAGAATGATCTAAGGTACACTAACGTCTTCACATCACTGCCTTACTTAAAATTCTTAAAAGAGGTTTCTAGTGTCCTTAGAGTTAAGTTCTAAATATACTATCCCACCACTTTAATCACTAAACTCCTGTCACACCTCTATTTTTTAAAGGCTCCAAATCAAGATCCATCTGTCTGTAATATTCTTTCCCTTCAAAAACTTTTTCCTACTGTCATCCCTTCTCATGCCTGGCTAACACTGATTTTTCAGTCTCACATGTCAATCCTCAGGTATGCTTTCCTGAGTCTACCCAAACTAAATTAAATCTCTATTACACGCTCTCAACATCATTCCTGTATTTTTCCTTCAAAGAATTTATCATAATTATAGGTGTTCATTCTTTAATGTCTGTATCTCCTTTTAAACTTTTATGAACTATATGGAACAAGAATCCAATTCTGTTCACTGCTGTATACCTAAGTGCATAATACAATGATGGACAAAAAAGCAAGAGCTCAACAAATATTCCTAATTATGAAATGAACTACATAATTAAACACATTTTATAAATGAGGAAACTGAGGATCAAAGAAATTAACTGTTCCGAAGTTTTCCAGCAATTATACTGGAACTAATCCATACCTGATTCCCAAAGCCAATTCCCTTAACTAAATGGTTCCCAATCTTTGGAGCACAACTGAATTCCCTAATACTCAGGCCCAAACACCTGCACTTAAAAAAGGTTCCATGAGGATTTTTATATGAAAAGTTAAGTAACAATGCATCTTAACAGCCAAAAACTTAACCCAAATATCTATTGATGAATGGATAAACAAAATGTGGTACATCCACACAATGGAAAAATAACTAGGAATAGAAAGGAACAAAGTACAGCTATATGATACAACATTGATGAACCTCAAAAACATTCTCCAAATAAGATACACCAGACACAAAAACTACATACTGCATAGATTACATTTACATGAAGCATCCATAAAAAGCAAATAGATGAGTTGTCATCAGGAATTGAGGATGAGGAAGTTGTTCACACAAATGGACACCAATAATCTTTGGACAACAATGGTTATATACTCTAAACTTACTAAAAATCATTGACTTATATACATACAATGAGTATTTTAAAGAAAACACAAAACAATTCGTTTCATCAGATGGTAGAGAAAATTATCACTACTTCTGTGGAAGACAATAAAATGGCAAGGTGTGGATTCTAGGATTCAAGGCAGAGGAAATACTGAGCAATGAGAAGCACAGAAATACGCTAGCTCTAAAACAAAACCCCAAGTACAGGTATCTTTTATATGTGCCTTTTTAGAAAAATCTCACATTCTGTAAAATCACAACTTTCAAAATAATGGATAAAGCAGAATTATTAGTAAAACAACAATCCAAATATCATCCAAGCATAGTCTTCACTGCTATTTGTTCCCAGGATCATAATTTTCAGCCTTAATTACTAGAGTTCAGGCTTTCTCCTTTAAGATGCAAGGCCCTTGGAGACAGTACTGTACTTCTAACAGAAAAAAATTCAGCAAAATTAATAATAGCCGGGATCCCTGGGTGGCGCAGCAGTTTGGCGCCTACCTTTGGCCCAGGGCGCGATCCTGGAGACCTGGGATTGAGTCCCATGTCGGGCTCCCGGTGCATGGAGCCTGCTTCTCCCTCTGCCTGTGTCTCTGCCTCTCTCTCTCTCTCTCTCTCTCTCTCTCTGTGTGTGTGACTATCATAGATAGATAGATAGACAGATAGATAGATAGATAAAATAAAAATATCTTTAAAAAATTAATAATAGCCTTCAATTTTTTGTTAAACAAAAGGAAGACAGCCTCAGATATTTTATCTGCACTTGAAGCTGTACTAGAGAGCTGAACACAGATTTAGGGATTCTTGACACTTAAATCTTCTGCTTGTACAACACAAAGGCAATTTTGCATCAGGATTTTTAGCCCTTTTTGTTTGGGGTTTTTTTGCTGCATCTACAGATCACCTTTTATAAGATGTTTTGGAATGTATTTTTCTTCAAAACACTATAAATCTAAACAATATTTTTGTCAAACATCTAGATCCAATAAAACTTCAAACACAACATACGGTCCCACATTTTAAGTTTTTTTAAACTTCTACGGGGATAAACTGGACACACAACATTATACTAGTTTCAGGAGTACAACAATGATTTAGTATATGTACATATTGTGAAATTATCACCAAAATAAGTCTAGTGAACAAGTTACAAATTTTCTTTCCTTGTAAAGAGAACTTAAAATGTTTAAGTTTATAATATTGACCTTTAAGCTGAAGTTGTTTATTAAATGTTGGTCATTATAAATACTTTATTAAACTTTTAATTAGGTGTGATTAATAACTCCACTTTATTTTACATACAATATGATCTACTCCTTAAGTATCAATACAAAGGGTACATTTATGTCCATTTTATTGCGGTCTTAAAGACCTACAATGTAGTATTACATAAAATGTACTGGATTTTTAAAGTATAGATCACAAAAAATAAAAGTACAAGTCTTGAGTTACTTACCATGCACCTTGTAACTGAACACAGCAGCTCTCTAAACAGTTTTCTTTTCAATTCCCTGAGTGAAGGGAGAGTTAGGGGAAGTAACAGGGATCCCAAGGAGATAAATAAATGGCCATACCTGATATGGTCTGAGAAAAGGTCAGGATATTTTCCATTCATGGGTAGAGCTTTCTTACTGCTGGCTTAATCTTTTTTTCTCCCACTAAATCATACTTCTCTCCTGTTTTCTATTATATTAACTGTTCTTACCACAATAAAATTTTAAAAAATAATTTATGTACCTTATAGATGGAAATATAATTACTAAATTGGGAGGAGAATGATTGGAAGATAAATTTCAGTATCAAATCCACCAAAAAGTTTCATTCAATAAAGTTCCCAGGAAATTTCCCTATAAGTGGGAAAACATATCAAAGTCAACACAGTACATAAATATTTGAAGATATTCCTTAATATATAAATTTTGAAGGTATGCACAAGTGCTTTAATCTAGTCTCCTTGATGTAACTTTTTTCGGTTATTCTCAATTGCATTATATCTGATAATTTCTTTACCTACTGAGGTATATTTTGTAGCTGCATCACCCTGACTAGGAAACTAGTGCTCAATCCATGAGGGAATTACAAAGTTTTCTCTACGTTTGCAATAGATAATTGCCAACATCTACCATATATTCTTCCTGACTAAAATCAACCCAATTTTGTTCTTTGGCTTTGTTGCCCAAACATAAATGCCTGTTTTTGTTTTCTTAAGCAGGTTTATTGATATATAATTCACATAACAAACAATTTACTCTTTAAAGTATAGAATTCAACAGCTTTTGGTATACATTAATTTATTGTGGTAAGATATATATAAAATGAAATTTGCCATTGCTAACATACAATTCAGTGACACTGTTTATACTCACAATGTTGTACAACCATCACCACTATCTATTTCTGAAACTCTTCATCACCCCAAATGAAACTCTTATAACCATTAAGTAATAACCCCCCATTCTCTCCTCTCCCCAGCCCCTGGTAATCTCTAATCTACTTTCTGTCTATCAATTTGCTTCTTCAAGTAGTTCATATAAATGTAATCATACAGTATTGATCCATTTGTAATCTTGCTTATTTCATTCACAATACTTCCAAGATACATCTTTGCTATATGAAGTATCAAAACTTCATTCTTTTTATGACTGATAACATTCTATTGTACATATATACCACTTTATTTATTCATTCATCTGTTGATGGGTTGTTTCCATTTGGGTTGTTTCCACTTACAGCTTTTATCAATACTGCTGTAAAACGAGGTGTACAAGTATCTCTGCAACACCCCACTTTCAATTCTTTTCAGTATATACTTAGGATTTTATGAATTCTTTGTGGAAAAATGTCTATTTGAGTCCTTTGCCAATTTTTAAGTGGTCTTTGTGCTGCTGAGTTACAGGCATTCTTTATACAGTCTAAACATTAAATCCTTATCTGATATATCATTTACAAATATTTTCTCCCATTCTGTAGGATGTCTTTTCCCTTTCTTAACAATGTCTTTTAATGCAAAAGTTTTTAATTTTTATGAGGGCAAACTTACTCCTTTTCTTTTATGGCTCTTACTGATGGTATCATAGCTAAGAATTTATTGCCAAATCCACGGTCATGAAATTTTACCACTGTGTTATTCTAAAAGCTTATGGCATTAGCTCTTTAGGCTCTTGATCCACTTTGAACTAATTTATGTATATTGTTTGAGATATGGATCCAACCTTCACTCTTTTGCATGTAGAAATAGAGTTCTTCCAGTGTCATCTGTTAAAACTATCCTTTTCCTGTTTATTTTTAATAAAGATGTCCTGGGTTCTCCTCTATAAATTCTGATTCAGCAGGTATGGGGAGAGACTTCAGATTCCCCATTTTTAAGGACTGTCTCAGATATTTCCCATGGTCAAACAAGTTTGAAGAACAGTAAAGAATACAACCTCAAATACTTGATTCATATTCTGAAGCACTCAAAGAACTATTTCTTTTTGATCCTTGCTTAGCCCTCAGATACACTCAGCTTATGCTACATCCAGGTGAGGACTTAGATAAGAGCCCTTAATTTTCACAAAAGGTTCTCAACCTTACCATCTGCACATCTGATCTCTAAAATATAGGCTTTACCAAAATAAGGAACACCAACTTGCCACAATATAAATTCATGCCATTCACGTTTTTAATTAATTAAATGTGAGCATCTATTATACCCCAGCACTGTTTGAGCTATAGGGGATACGGCAGTTAAGACAAAGATTCTTGCTTTCGTGGGACTTAAAAGTTGGTGTGAGAAGACAAGTATATGTGTTTTTGTTAGTTAATGTAAAATGTTAAGAAAATTAAGGGTAAGTGGCGAAAGGAGCGGTTTTAGATTGCAAAGAGACATCTGGATGAAGTGACATTTGAGCAGAAACCTGGAACAGAGTAAGAGAATAAATCAGACAAAAACCAACAGCAGAATATTCAAGCCAGAGTGAGGTCCAAAGATGAACAATAATATACTACCCAACTGTCAGCAATGAAGCCCAGTTAGAGTTCAAGGATTATGAAGAATTTTTAAAATTTTAAAAGAGAAATCCAATTCATCTCTTCTTCCAGATCAGGGCTTCTCAATCCAAAAACATCATTGGTTGATGTTTTTGCTCAGAATTCTTTAATGTGGGTGGGCATCTGAGTGTTCCTTTGCATTCTAAGATAGCAGCATCCCTGGACTTGGCCCACCGACACCAGTACCACACACACACATGAACACCAGTTTTACACAAAACCTAAAATGTCTCCAGGTATTGCCAAATTCTCTCACAGAGCAAAACACACTCTAGAATGAGAACACTGCTCCAGAAGTGCCACGTAGAAAAACCATAAAAATGGGCTTTAAAAAGCCTATGAACCACGTAGTCATCTGAACGAGTACATAAAGTCTGCAAGTGTGAAAAATGTGTTTCTAGAGAGAAGGTGCAGAAATTAGAATATCTAAAAGGCTAATGATGCAGAAATTAGAATATCTAAAAGGCTAATGATTCTGGGGCAGCCCAGCTGGCTCAGTGGTTTAGCTCCATCTTCGACCCAGGGCCTGATCCTGGAGACCTGGGATGGAGTCCCGCATCCAGTTCCCTGCATGGAGCCTGCTTCTCCCTCTGCCTATGTCTCTGCCTCACTCTGTGTCTCTCATGAATAAATAAATAAATCTAAATTAATAAGTACATAAATAAATAGTAAAAGCTAATGCCTCAAAAAATAAAGTTAAAGAATATTTTAATGTTTTAATTGGGTTACTAACTAGTAAGATTCTATCAATGCACAAATTCCTAGAAAACATACCCACTCCCAAGACTGAATCAACAAAAAATACAAAATCTGGGACGCCTGTGTGGATCAGTAGTTGAGCATCTGCCTTCGGCTCAGGTCGTGATCTGGGGGATCTGGGCTCGAGTCCCACATCAGCCTCCCCACAGGAGCCTGCTTCTCCCTCTGCCTGTATCTCTGCCTCTCTGTGTCTCTCATGAATAAATAAAATCTTTAAAAAATTTTTTTAATCAAAAAATATGAATATATATCTACCTATATCTATATATAAAGACATACACACACACATATTTTTTAAATGGCTTAAATAACATGTGAAAGCTCTAGGTTTGAGTCACATTTGTCCTAGCACCTACATATTTGATTTCAATAGGCTGCACTTTGATTTCTTTTCCCCCTTCATCACAAAACCCATTAAAAGCCTATAAAACCTGCCACTGAATTTACTGAAAGATGTTTTTGAAAAATCATAACCAACTATCATTACCATCCCTATTTAACAAATGAAGAAACCAAGGCCAAGATAAGTTGACAGATTTACCCAGGATCAGAAAGCTCTTGAATGACAGAACTGGAAGTACACCCCAGCTAAATGGTTATATAACAAGAAACAGCCACAAGAGCAAACCTAACTTTGTGTTTTTATTTGAAAAGCAAAATTAGGAACACTGTAATTATGGTACATAACCAATAAATGCCTAAGAAACTATCCTCAAAGAACGTAAGATGAGTATCACACAGAAATACCAGTCTTACGTTAATAAGATTAATGTTGACTAAGACCAAAAAACTTAAAACGTGGTCAGGGGAAGTGAATCTTTTTCTGACACCTGAATCCTCACTGAACTCTCAGTAGGTTGGTGAGTGATATAAAGGATAACCCTACAACATACCCTACAACAGAGAAATGGGTTTTATTTACTTTTTTTAATCCCTCAATGCAATCCAAAGTACAACTCAAACTATTTAAAATATGCTTCAATTCTACAGGAATGGGGAGAGACAATTCTAAGAAATGGGGAGAAAAAAAAAGAAATGGGGAGCAAACACAAGCATCCAGAAAGTGATCTCAATGTCGGTGTTAATCTAAAAGAAATAAATCTAAATACACAAAGCAATGATTCTTCAAACTTATTTTAATAATGAAACTCATTCTTCTAACCCAAATCTTATAACAATGTATACTAAAACAGATTAAAGGAGCTGCTCTTGGTGAACTGGGTGATCCGTACCCCAACTCTTCTTGCCAAGGAAATCCCCAAGGAACAACGTGAAAACCAGTGATCTGTCAGTGTTTTGGGAAACGTGAATTATTACTGCCTTTCTAAAAAGGAATATATCATAATATCTATGAAATTTTATTTTATTTTATTTTTTTTATTGGTGTTCAATATCTATGAAATTTTAATGACATATTCCCTTCAACCTTGTAATCCTTTTCTTCCCATTCTATTTCACAGGAATAAAAACACCAATATAAACTGCACAAGAATATTTATCTTAGCACCATTTATAGTGGGGGGGGGGGACAAAACATAGAAAAAACTTGACAATGACAAGGAAATAGCTAAATGAAGTGGGGTAAATCTTCCTGTGGAATATTATGCAGCCATTACAATGAGCAACTTCTATCACCTCATCTATGCTAATGTTGAAGAGAAAAGCATTCTCCTCAAGTGTGTGGGCACACACACAACTACAGGTATAATGACATTGTAATATATACCACCACCAACATGTACCAAAAATAAAAGCCCTTCTAGAGAGATGGAAAAATATGTACAGAACTAAATTAATGAGAAATGCAAAACTCAAAATTACTTCCACTGTTAAGTATGTAAAAATGGAATACAACTGATTTGAACCTGGAATAAAACACAGTTTTCTTATAGATGTGTTATTTCAAAGTACTTTTAACAAGCTATTTTTAAAAAGCAATCCTTAAAGAAAACAAGCCAACAACCTACAAATTACTATGGACTGCTGTCCTCTGAGCTTTTGCTTTCCATCATTAATGTTTTTTCCTTAAAACTGAATCTTTATTTTTTTTTTAAAGATTTTATTTATTTATTCATGAGAGACACAGAGACATAGGCAGAGAGAGAAGCAGGCTCCCTGCAGGGAGCCCAATGTAGGACTCAATGCCAGGACCCTGGAATCACGACTGGAGGCAAAGGCAGATGCTCAATCACTAAGCCACCCAGGTGCCTCAAAACTGAATTTTAAAATGAAGACTAGGCAAAATTTATTCAAGATTGTATACCATGGCAGGACCCAAGAGTGCAAATATTCTGAACTGTCAAAGGCATCTCTGCCTTTAATAAGAATAAAACAACAGCATCTCTCTCATCAGTCCCCTTCCTTCCTTCCTTCCATCCATCCATCCATCCATCCATCCATCCATCACCTCCCACTGGAAGATCCTAAGATACAGAAGAATTCAATTATATGACCCAATGAGTTCCATGAGAGGACCCAACCGTCACCTCCATCTTCATCCCTTCTTAGATCTCTTCCAGATCTGAAATATACTTAAGTATATGTACCATATACTTAACAGTTATCGGCAATTCTTAGTATTCAGCTCTCACTGGGTGAGTATGATCTGTTATTCACAAATCCATCGATGCAATTATTCAATTACTCGAAAGTTAATTTTTTATCTCTTTTATATATTTTTCCAGAAAAACAAAGTAACACTAAGAATGTCAATATAAAAAATGGTTTTGCTACCTTTCACTTGAAAGAAGGTATTTCTTTTCAATCCCTGCCAAACCTAAGTTTCCTTCTCCAAAAAAGGGAAGAAACTCACAGAAAATGAAGTTCTTTAAAAAAAAAAAAAAAAAAAAAAGGCTATGGGAAGTAAACTTTAGAACACAGACTGTCTTTTAAGATGCAACTAGACAGCTCAGTGGATCACCTTAATACAAATACCTATAGCTTATCCTACAGAAATGGCTGCATGTTCTCTTCTATAAAATGTAGACAGTAACTATTTGCTTAATTGCTGTAGAAACTGTAAAGCCTGATAACTGCAGTTACCAAACAGTGCTCCAAGACATATGAAAATACTGAGAACACCACAACAAACTCACAGGCATTAAGTTTTTTTGTTTTTTTGGGTTTTTTTTAATTATCAAGGAAAACATGACAATTCTCAAGATCTGTCAGACACAAGTGAACTAGCAGCTCAAGGTCATTCCATTTCAACATTAGATCATTCTGTATTCCCTCTAAAGATATCACATCTTTGAGAAACTGGGCTTGAGTGCAGCTGATGTGCTAAAAAGTACTGCATGAAAAATCAATGAGAAATAGGAAATGAAGTGTCAGTACCCAATATGATTCTAAGACTTGAGAACTTGTACATGAATAACAGGCAAACACACCCCATTAATAACTATCCTTTTTTTAAGAATGAAAAATATTTTTTTCTTCTAGCGTGTGTGTAATTACTGGGCCATAAATACTTCAGAAATTGAAATAGGACTCTTAAGTATTATTTTTTAGATCTAAGAAGTGATGAAACACTAAGGGCACTATAAACCAAACACTTTTGAGAACCTCTCACTGTATATTTATAAGATACTTTCATAGATATTTGTATGTTGCACTAGGGGACTAGAGGGACTAGGGGATCTCTCCCAGATCTTCACTGGTAACCGTTCAAAGAAAATTTAAAAAACTACAAAGGCTGAAAACATTAAAAAAAAAAAAATGAGTAGAATGATAGGGTGTTGACCATCACATTTCATTCTAGAAAAGCAGGAAACAAAACTAAAGGTTGAATACAATAATTAAACAAAAAAATACTCAAATGGTGTTATTATGTTTATTTAAAGACAAGGGCTATTTCAGTCTCAAAGCCTTAGTTATCTAACAATCTTTTTCAAACACTCTTTAGCAGTTAAGTCCTTCTTTCAAGCAAAATCTGCCACCAAATTCTAAGTTACAAAATATCTAAGAAGCAGAAGTCTCTGTAGCGGAGGAGGAGCCTAGGACCAGTCTGGACTACCCCCTCCACACCGGTAACATCATTCACTGGAACCCAGAGGTTTCAACAAATAGCTAGCTAGGGCTGCTGCAGGGAAAGGGGCAAAAGTGCCTCAGCCTTTCAATTTAAGCAGCTCAGCTTCCACAGAGGTCCTTTGAAAAACTGATTCTTTGGAGAGGCACAGGTTACAATCCATAGCCTAAGGCCAGGACAATGACTTTCAAACTTTATTTTGAATTGAAATACAACCCAATCCATAAATACATCAAGGGGAAAAAAAAGTCTTACTAAATAACATTCTTTTTTTGTGTAATTCATGAGATCTTCTATTCTAATTGAAACTTGGATTAAAAAAAAAAAAAAAAAACCTCTAACCTAAGAAATTACCTCAATGACTTTTCAAGCTATCAAAAAAAAAAAAAAAAAAAAACCTTTTTCAATGACTGTAAACAGGTGGAGAAAGAAGAAAACAAAGTTGTTATTTGATAATAAAGGAGCAAACAAAAGAGAAAAGAAAAACCTAAAGATTTCCACTCCATTATGTATACCAAAAACCAAATATAAACAATTTTTAAAAAGGGGTGGGGGAAAAAGAAGGAAAACAGTAAGTAAAAAGTGAATATGCATGTTAGAGCTCGATGTAAAAAACAAAATCTTTCCTCTAGGTAAGAAAGAACTTTTCTACCTGAAAACAGGAGGATACATCTTTGAATCTTTTTTCAACACAACTAATTTTATAGCAGTCAACCACATTATAATATTTATCTCTCCTCTTGCCCAAATCCATTAAATGGCCACAGAAAAAGAAACCCTGTTAGAAATCAGAAAGTCACTGACGATGCTGATAGTCAAAAGGAAAACCAAAACTCCAGAAGCCACCCAAATACAGAATGGGGTGAAATGGACCAAATAAAACAAATAGAAAGTTCCCTAACTCTGGCCCACCATAATTAACAAACAAGCAAACAGAATCTTCCAATAACATGCTCTTACCTCTACAGCAACTTATTTCCTAATTCCTATTCATAATCTCAGCTCAGAGAACACTGCAATTACGATTTTGAAACTCCACCAGAAATCAAAACAGAACTAAGATGGGCAAAGAGTTTTCATATGCGTTTTCTTTAGTTGGCATAGACCACAAAATAAATCATTTGGGATTTTGTGACCCAAATGCTCTCTCAGCCATTTATCTTGTTCCAGGGAGACACAAGCCTTACTAGTATGCTGCCAGCCCACATACCCTAAAAATAATCCTACTTTTTAAAAGCCTGTCTCAGTTCATTTACCATACCAGGGATAACCCACACAGAGGATTAGAGCCACCCATCCCTCAGGAGGACGCATCTACAGAAAGTAATCCTAATTGGTACAACGACTAAAGCAGCCCACATGCACTATCAATAACAACTAATTCAGAATCCCACTTATAACTGCATAAAAATAAATCAAAAGGCACCTCAGGAGACTCAGGGGGTCTAAAAGAGGTGCACAAATTGAAAATCAGAGCAAATAGGCCAAGTAAAATAAAAAATACAGAAAGGTACAAAAGAAACTTGAAAGAATTTTTAAGTTAGTACTTTGAACTGTGGGGAAACTCACATACATAATAAAAGTACACTACTTGAAAAGTAGCAACAGTAAAACAAAATTCTGGGGACTTAAAAGTACCACAGTCCCAACTTCAGGAAAGGGTGAGGCAAGAGGTAATTAAATATCAACAGAAGTGGAGAAGAGCCTAACACAACTTTAAAAAATGAGACTATTCATTAGTATACAGACTATGTATCATAAAAAGCTTAGAAAAAAAAAAAAAAAGCTGCGCTCATATTCAATAGTACAGAGACTATATATCATAAAAAGCCCCAAAAATTCAGCAGAAAAGTACTGTCACATTGTTGAGTTCATAAAAAGGAAAATATGTAAGATTTCTACACTTGCCTTCACTTCCACACAAATGTCCGTATCAGCTCTGTGCCAGCTACAAGGAGGCAAGCTGAACCTAAGAGTTATCCTTTAAACATATAAGACCCTAGAAAGTTCCCAAAATATAAACAAGTCCTATTTCTTAGCAGATACAAAAGCAAATCCTCTCGAGTTAAAAATAAAAACTCAATGTGAGCTCTCAAATTTTCCACGTATTAAGTTCTACAATATATAAATCCTGCTTAAGGATCACACACACCTAAGGACACAAACACCACGTGTGAACATGTTATTATTCACCACTGAATTCAGATACTAAAATTTAATTGTAACATTATAAAAGATGAATGAAACATAAAAGATTTTTTTTTTTAATTTTATTTATTTAATCATGAGAGACACACAGAGAGAGAGAGAGAGAGAGAGGCAGAGGCACAGGCAGAGGGAGAAGCAGGCTCCATGCCGGGAGCCTGATGCGGGACTTGATCCTGAGTCTTCAATATCACGCCCTGGGCTGAAGGCGGTGCTAAACCGCTGAGCCACCGGGGCTGCCCAAGATCAGAGATTTTTAAAAACTAAAACACAAGATACACTAGCAAAAAGAAGCTTCTGAATATCACCAGAAAAACTAGAAAAAACAAAGATACTAATGGCTGATTTCAAAATCTCAATGAGCTGGTAAAATGGATTACAAATGGGTAGACAGGGATGCCTGGGTGGCTCAGCGGTTAAGCGTCCACCTTCAGCTAAAGGTATGATCCTAGGGTCCTGGGTTTGAGTCCCACACTGGGTTCCCCACAGGGAGCCTATTTCTCTCTCTGCCTATATCTAGAGACGCCTCTGTGTGTCTTTCAAGAATATCCTCAAAATTAAAACAAATAAATAAATAATAAAATAAATACATACATACATACATACATACAGGTAGTCATAAAAATCAGTAATTGGAAAAATTGTAAGATACAGAACCGAGGCAAAAAATTTAAAGGAGAATTAAGATATATCATATGATACCAAACTTCAAAGTCCTAAAAGAAATTTTTTAAGAAATAATTATAAACAAGGAAACAAAATACAAAGTACCATACATAATAACAAGTCTCTTGTTTGGGATAAGAAAGACAAGTAAAATGCTGGACAACATAATCATGAAAATTGTGAGGAAAGCACTGATCAGAGTAAAAGGGATTTTTTTTGTCAATTTTGAAAAGGGCCAAGTTTTTAAACCTTAAAATTAACAATTATAATAGAGAATTTCAAGGGTATCAGCTGTTTTGTTTTTATCAGCTGGTTTTTAAAGAGAAAACACAAACTACAACCACCACACCTAAAAGAAAAAAGACATGTAGAAGGACCTCAACACCATCATGTAGTGACTAGTTCCTTTTTTCTCTCCCCCTCAACTTATAATTAATTACACATCCATAACCCAATAAAAAGCACCTCTGCATAGCACAACAGACACCCAAACGCTCCACCTATCTAGGCACCCAAGAGTAGACGGACAAGGGGCTGCAGAGGGGAGTAGCAGCAGAGGAAGTGGCAGATCCAATAATGAGCCAGCATGGCCTTTCTGGCAGAGGAGGTGGAGAGTGAAGGCAATCAATGGGAGTCTGCTCAGCCATGCATGCAGCAGCTGGAAAAACCCACTGCTTTCTCTTAAGAAGAGACCACAGTGAGTCACGGGAAGGAAGGGTAAAGGAAGAAGGCAGTGAGAACCAAAGAAAAGCATTTCCTACTGTCTACCACAGGATTCTGGCAAAAGGACCCACCATGGGCCCCAACCACCACAGGAGGCCCCCTACTGGACTGTGGCAAAGCCCTAAGTGTTAAACACACACCTCCCTTAAATCTGCCACCACCCTTCCATTCTCTGGCAGTTTTTTGTTTAATGTCAATATTCCCAAAAATAATGGCAAGTCAGCCCTAGTAAGAGAAACCAAAAATCTGGCTTCAGCACTACCTTCTGGAAAACAAAAAGAAGGCTCCTAGTTATAACCTGTTGAACTTTTGGAAAGAAAGGAAATAAAGCTTTACATAAATAAGATGTTTACTACTTAAATGCAAGAAATAGAGGCACTTTTCATCAAACACTATAAAAATCATGGTAGTACAATATCACACACACAAAAAAGACAATTTTCCAGCAATAAAATAAAAAGACACAAAATACTGTCATTGAACTGATAACTCAAAATGGCTATCATGAAGAAATTCAATGAACTCAAAGAAACCTCAGAAAGGCAATACAATGGTATCAGGAAAAAAGTTTATGAACACAGGGAGTATCTTACCAAAGAAATTATAAAAAAGAACTAAACAGAATTCCAGAGGTAATTCAATAAATGAGATAAGGATTACATTAGAATTCACTGAAATTAAAGCACATCAGATGGAAGAGAAAATAAGCTAGAGAATAGCAATACAGAAATAATTCAGGTGGAAAACATTCTCTTTTTTTTAAGATTTTATTTGACAGAGAGAGAGAGACTATGCGCACACACACAAGCAGGGGGAGTGGCAGGCAGAGGGGCAAGGAGAAGCAGGCTCCCCAAGGAGCAGGGAGCCCGATGTGGGGCTCGATCCCAAGACCCTGGGATCATGACATGAGCCAAAGGGCAGACGCTTAGCCAACTGATCCACCCAGGGATCTTTGGAAGAGATTCTTATAATGTAAAAAAACTCTATGAAAATTATCAAACACCATTAAGACAGTTAACATAAGATTTCTCCTTCTGGGTATACCAAAAAGGAGAAAAGAGAGAGAAGGAAGCAGTCTATTTAAAGAAATAATTGCTGAGGCCTTACCTCAAGACAAAACACCTTTTCCAAGACACATCATATTAGAACTATCAAAGTTAACAAAAAAGAATTTTAAAGTCAACCAGAGGGAAAAAAAAAAAAAGGGCAGTAACTTATGAAAGAACCCCTATAAGGCTACCAGATTTCTCAACAGACATGCTACAGACTGGGAGAGAGTGGAACAACATATTCAAAATACCAAAAGAGAGGACACCTGGGTGGCTCAGCAATTGAGCGTCTGCCTTCAGCCCAGGGCGTGATCCTGGAGAGTTCCATTGGGCTCCCTGTGAGGAGCCTGCTTCTCCCTCTGCTTATACGTCTCTGCCTTCTTTCTGTTCCTCTTATAAATAAATAAAATCTTAAAAAAAAAAAAATACTGAATGAGAAGCTGCTAACCAAGAACATCTAACCATCAAAATTATTCTTCAGAAATGAAGGCGATATAAAGGCTTTCCCCAACAAATAAAAGCTGAGAGTTCATCACCATTGGACCTGCCTTGTGAGAAATGCTGAAAGGAGCTCTACAAAGTAAAACACAAAGATGTAAATACACAAAAGAGATTACCATGATAAACAGAAAATTGTAACTCTAATGTACAATATTAAACAATTATAGCATGATGGTTAAAGGTAAAGATCATTAAAAATAACTGCAGCTTCCACAACTTTAAAAAAACAATCAACATAAAAAGAAAAGATGTATGACATCAGAAATCTAAAAAAAGAAAGATGGAACACCTTTATAGGTAAATGAAGACAAAATGCTATCAACAGCAAAAAAAAAAAAAAAAAAAAAAAAAAAAACTATTTTATCTATGAGACATTTTATGTAAATCTCAAGGTTACCACTAGATTTTTCTAGAGCAGAGACACAAAACATAAAAAAGGGAAAGACTAAACAATCATGGAAAAAAACAATCATGGAAAACCACCAACATACAAAGGTAGAAACAGCAGAAAAAAGAAACAGCAGACAGGCAAAATAACCAGAAGACAAAAGATGAAATGGCAGTTGTAAATCCTTACATATCAATAATCAGCCTAAATATAAATGGATTGAACTTACTAATCAAAAGGCACAAAGTGACTGGATGGACTAAAAAAAAACAAGACCCAACTATATCCTGCTTATAAGAGATACATCTCAGCTCTAACACAGACAGCCTCAAACAGAAAGGATGGAAAATGATACTCCAAACAGAAACTAAAAGAAAGCAGGAATAACCATATTTATATCAGACAAAATAGATTTCAAGCCAAAAAGAGACAAAGTCATTATATAACAATAAAAAGGCCAATATATCAAGAATATATAATATGAATATACATCCCCACCAAAACACATTAGGCAAATACTAAAAACATCTTAAGAAACAAATATACAACAATACAGTAAGAGTAAGGGACTTCAATACCTTACTATCAGCAATGGACAGATTTTCCAGACAGAAAATAAAACAAGAAAACAGTGAAAGTGAACACCTTAAGAACAAATGGACTTAATAGACATACATTCAACAGCAGAATACACATTCTTCTCAAGTGCACATGGAATATTCTCCAGGGCAGAACATACAATAGACCACAAAACAAATCTGAGCAAATTTTTTTTAAAAGACCTTATTTGAGAGAGAATGCAAACATGGGTACAAGAATGGGGGATGGGGGGGAGGAGAGGTAGAGGGAGAAGCAGACTCCACACTGAGCACAGTGCCCAAAGTAGGGCTCAATCTCAAGATCCTGAGATCATAACCTGAGTTGAAATCAAGAATTGGACGTTTAGCTGAGTCACCTAGGCACCCCTAAGCAAATTTAAGAAGACTGAAATCATACTATCTTTTCTGACCACAAAGGTATGAAACTAGAAATCAACAAGAGGAAAGTAGGAAGATCTAGAAGTATTGTTGAAACTGAACAACATACTTCTAAACAAACACTGGATCAAAGACATCAAAAGAGAATTAGACACAAGTGAAAATGGAAAAACAGCTAATCAAATTGTACAATGAGATAAAAGCAGCTGTGAGGAAAATTTACAGCCATAAATGCATGTATTAAGAAATTAGACTTCAAGTAAATGACCTCACTTTTCACCTCAAGTAATCATAAAAAGAACAAATTAGGCCCAAAGTTAGTAGAAAAAAAGAAAATAATGATCAGAGTGGAAGTAAATGAAATAGAGACCAAGAAAACCAATGGAAAGGATCAACAAAATCTAAGAGCTGATTCTTCAAGAAAATAAAATTGACAAACCTTTAGCCAGACTAAGAAAAAAGACTACAAATAAAACTAGGAATGAAAAACAATACATCATAGCTGATACTATAAAAACCAAACTGCAAAAGATTACTGTGAACAATTATATGCCAACAAATTACATAACCCAGAAGAAATGGATACATTTCTAGAAATACACAATCTACTCAATCAGGAAGAAAAAGAAAATCTGAACTGACCAAGTAACAAAATTGAATAAGTAATCAAAAAAACTCCCTAAACAGGAAACTCGAGGACCAGAAGGCTTCACTGAAGAATCCTATCATTTAAAGAAGAATTAACACCAGCTCTTCCAATATATCAGGGAGGAGGGAACACTTCCAAACTCATTCTATGAAGGCAGCACTACCCTGACACCAAAGCCAGATAAGGTTACTCCAAGAACACTTTACAGCTTCTGAATATAGATACAAAAATTCTCAACAAGATATCAGCAAACTGAATTCAAGAACACATCAGACAATAAAACATGACCAAATGTAAAGTATCCCTGGGATACAAGGATAGTTCAACATACACATATCAATAAATGTATCACATGGCAATAAAAGACAAAAATCCCATGATCATCTGAATAGACACAGAAAAAGCATTTGACAAAATACAACATCCTTCCATAATAAAACCCCTTAACAGACTGGGTATAGAAAGGACATACTCAACATAATGACAGCCATACAAGCCAAATCCACAGCTAACATAGCCAATGAAGCAAAATTTGAAGTGTTTTCCTTTTCCTCTAAGATCAAGAACAAGACAAGAATGTTCCTCTCTCACTGTTCCTACTCAATAGGACACTGAAAATCCTACCCAGAGCATCTGTGCAAGACAAATATTTGAAGGCAATCAAATCTGAAAGAAGTAAAAAAAACTATCTGCTGATGATATGATCTTATACTGCAGACCCTTAAACGACACAGGTTTGCCCACATCCACTTATTTGTGGCTTTTTATCAACACAGAACAGTGCTATAAATGTGTTTTCTATTGCTTGTGGTTTTATTAATATTTTTTTTTCTACACCTAACCTTACTGTAGTAACAGTATATTACACACGTAAACATACAAACTGTGTTAATTGGTTATGTTATTAAGGCTTCCACTCAACAACAGGCTATTAGTAGTAAAGTTTTGGGGGAGTCAAAATTACACACAAAATTTTGACTACACAGGGGGTTAGTGTCCCTAAACCCTATACTGTTCAAAAAGCAATTACACATGGAAAAATCCTAAAGAATCCACCAAAAAGACTCTTAGAATTAAGCAATGGGGGCACCTTGGAGGCTCAGTTAAGTGTCCAACTCTTGGTTTCAGCTCAGGTCATCATCTCGATCCTATAGGATCAAGTACTGCATCCAGCTCCCACGTTCAGTGGGGAGTCTGCTTCCACTCACCCTCTGCCCATCCCCTAGCTCACACACTCTCTCCAAAATAAGAAGAAAGAAAGAAAGAAAGAAAGAAAGAAAGAAAGAAAGAAAGAAAGAAAGAAAGAAAGAGAGAGAGAGAGAGAGAGAGAGAGAGAGAGAGAGAGAGAGAGAGAAGAAAGAAAGAAAGAAAGAAAGAAAGAAAGAAAGAAAGAAAGTAAGTTAAGCTATGATTTCAATAAAATGGTACCATACAAAATCAACACACAGAATTCAGGTGCACTCCCTTATATACCAAGATGAAACATCTACTAAAGAAACAAAATCATCAGCTTTACAATAACATAAAAAAATACTCATTTTAACCAAGGAAATCAAAGACTCATACAATGATAATTACAAGACTCTACTAAAAGACACTGAACAAGACAGGAAAACAATAGGAAGATACCTAAAAATAGGAAGATACCCTGTATTCATAGATTAGAAGAATTAATACTGTTAAAATTGCCATACTCCCCAAAGCCATCTACATATTGAACACAATCCCCATTAAAATACCAAAGGCAAATTTCACAGAAATAGAAGAAACAATCTAAAATTTATATGAAACCACTGAAGATCCCAAATAGCCAAAATATGCTTCAGGGTTTCAAACTATAGTATAAAGACAAAGTAATAATAAACAATATAGTACTGACACAAAAACAGGCACATCAACCAATGAAACAGAATAAAGAGCCCAGAATTATATCCTGGCATATACAGTCAATAAGGGAGCCAAGAATATCCAATTGAGGAAAGGATAGTCCCTTCAACACATGATACTGGGGAAATTAGAGAAATGCATGCAAAACAATAAAATTGGACCCTTATCTCATACCACTCACAAAAATTAACCCAAAATGAATCAAAGACTTAAACAAAAAGCCTGACACCATAAAACACCTAGAAAAAAATGCAGAGAAAAAGCTTACAGATACTGGTCTTGGCAATGAATTTTTGGCCATGAAACCATAAGCACAACAAAAGCAAAAATCAACAAGCGGAATTACATCAAATTCAAAAGCTTCTGCACAGTATGAAAAAGTGGATGCCTATATCCATATCAGACTAAACATATTTTAAAACACAAAGAATTGGGACGCCTGGGTGGCTCAGTGGTTGAGCATTGGCCTTTGGCTCAGGGCACTGTCCCCGAGTCCCAGGATCGAGTCTGACATCAGGCTCCCCTCAAGAGGCCTGCTTCTCCCTCTGCCTATGTCTCTGCCTCTCATGAATAAACTTTTAAAAATCTTTAAAAATATAGGGGATCCCTGGGTGGCTTAGCAGTTTAGCACCTGCCTTTGGCCCAGGGCATGGTCCTGGAGTCCCAGGATCAAGTCCCACATCAGGCTCCCAGCATGGAGTCTGCTTCTCCCTCCTCCTGTGTCTCTGCCTATCATTCATAAATAAATAAATCTATCTTTAAAAAAAAACTTTAAAAATAAATATATAAAACAAAGAATTATAAGACAAAGAAAAGTCATCACAAAATGATTAAAAGATTCAAATCACCAGGAAAGTACTTTAAGTTTACATAAACTATTGAATAAAATAAAAAATATGGTAAAAGTTGATAAAACTACAGAAATAAAATTACTTTCCACCAACACAATACAGGAGTTTTAACATACTTTTTCCACTACTGGTAGATTATACACTACAAAAATTAATAAAGATATGGAAGGCTTAAATAAGAAAACTAATAAGCTTGATAAGTGAAATCACTGAACCTTGCACCCTCACATAATCTTATCAAAAACACATATATTTATAAAACTAAGGACAATCTGATATATAATGAGTCTCTCAAAAAATTCCAAAGAATCCAAATCTTACCCACTATACCTACCTAAAATGTAATTAAATTAGTAGAAAACAGGGGCACCTGGGTGGCTCAGTGGTTGAGTGCCTGCCTTTGGCTCAGGTCATGATCCCCGGGTCCTGGGATGGAGTCCTGCCATAGGGCTCCCCACGGGGAGCCTGCTTCTTCCTCTGCCTATGTCCCTGCTTCTTCCTCTGCCTATGTCCCTGCCTCTCTCTGTTTCTTATGATGAATAAAATCTTTAAAAATAATTAGTAGAAAACAAAAAGATAAATATCTCCATCTTAGAAAAAGTACATAAATGACACATAACTGAGTGACACAAAAAAACAACATAAAACTTGATAGAATCTGGGACAATAGTACAGAAAGGAAAACAGAACCTTTAATGTTTACATTGAAAAAAGAAAGGCTTAAAATAAATAAGTACAAAACTAAAAAAGCTAGGAAAAGAGTAACAATGTACCCAATAATAGGCAAAAAAAAGAAGAAAAAAGCAGAAATTAGAAGAATACATTAAAACAGCCAAAATACGGTAATCCAGCAAGACTGACCAAAAATACAAAAATTAGTAACACTAGGAATAACAAAAGAGATTTAACTACTGAGATTATAGGAAGTACTGCAAAGGTGATAAAGAATACTTTAAAGCCAAAAATAGGCAAACTTTCTTAAAGAACTAGACAATAAATGTTTTTGCTCATGCCTTCCCTAATTACTCAACTCTGCATTTATTACACTACAGCAACCACAGACAACATGAATGGACATGGCTCCATTATAATAAAACTTATTTATAAAAAGGAAAGGGCAGCCTGAAAGCAATAGTTTGCAGACTCTTGCTTTATGGCAATAAATCTAAACTCAGAGGATATAATTTCCTAAACAAGTACGAATAACAAAAACTTATTCTACAAGAAATAATGAAATCTAAAAAGATAAGCAATCATTGATGAAACTGACTAAAATCTTCCATGAAGAAACATCAGGCATGAGATGTTTTTTAAAAGAAAATTTTTTAAATTTTAAAATCTTTTTTAAAAGAAAATTTGAAACAGAGCTTGAGAGGGAACACAGAGGGAGAGAGAGAAGGAAAAGCTGACTCCCCGCTGAGCAGAGAGCCCAATGCAGGGCTAGATCCCAGGACCCTGAGATCATGACCTAAGCCAAAGGCAGACACACTTAACCGACTGAGTCCAGGCACCCCTGTTTCAAATTTTCTAAGAGGTTTCACCTTATACAAACTCTTCCAGAGAGCAGAAATAAAGATAATACTTTCCATCTCTTTCTAAGGCTAATTTAATTTTGACATAAAACCACACAATATTATAGACTCTTTTTTTTTTTTTTAAGATTTTATTAATTTATTCATGAGCGACATACAGAAAGAGGCAGAGACACAGAGGGAGAAGCAGACTCCCTGCTCAAGTCCCAGTGCGGGACTTGATCCAGGAGTTCCGGAATCACATCCTCAGCTGAAGGCAGAGGCTCAACTGCTGAGCCACCCAGGCATACCAAAATTACAGACTTACACGCAAACATACATACATGGATTAGCCAAATACCTCCAGCAATGTATTTAAAAAGGCAACTATATCACAGCACTGCCCAAAAAGCCTTCCACAATAACTGAAAATGTATATTTTGCACTGTTCAATAGCCACTGACTACAATTAACATTTGAAATGCTGCTGATTTATCTGGGAAACTGGATTTTATTTAACTTCCATTAATTTAGGGATGCCTGGATGGCTCAGTGGTTGAGACCTGCCTTCGACTCAGGACATGATCCCGTGGTCCTGGGATCGAGTCCTACATCAGGCTCCCTGCATGGAGCCTGCTTCTCCCTCTGCCTATGTCTCTGCCTCTCTGTCTCTCTCATGAATAAATAAAATCTTAAAAAAAAAAAAAAACTCTCTATGATAAATAAATAAATAAATCTTTAAAAAAAAAGGGGGGGGGGATCCCTGGGTGGCTCAGCGGTTTAGCGCCTGCCTTTGGCCCAGGGCGCGATCCTGGAGTCCCGGGATCAAGTCCCACGTCAGGCTCCCGACAGGGAGCTTGCTTCTCCCTCCTCCTTTGTCTCTGCCTCTCAATCTCTCTCTCTCTCTCTGATAAATAATCTTTAAAAAAAAAAACACCTTTCATTAATTTAAAGCACCACATGTAGCTAGCGACTACTACTAATTGGACAGTACAGCTATATCATGACCAAGTCTGGGTTATCTTAATGCCAAAGTTCGTTTATAACCAGAAAAATCTATCAGTATCATTCACCACGTTGACAAATTGAAAGAAGAAATCTCAATAGATGCAGAAATCAGTACCCAGGTGCTAAAAACAACACAAAGAAAATGTGCTTACCTGATAAAGATCATCTACGAAAAACCAACAACAAACATTCTTAATGGTGAAAAACATCAAGCATAGATCCCTCTAAAGCCAAAAACAAACAGGATCCCACTATCACTTCCACTTTTTAATATTTACCATAAGATTCTAGCCAATGCACTAAGAAAAAGAAATCAACGGTATAAGGATTTTTTAAAAAAATTAGTCTCATTATTTGCAGGTGATATAGTTGGCTATACTGAAATTCAAGAACAAAATATTAGGAAAGTAAAAGCTTAGCAAGGTAGACAGATTAGTTTAAAAAATATGATTTCCGGGATCCCTGGGTGGCGCAGCGGTTTGGCGCCTGCCTGTGGCCCAGTGCGCGATCCTGGAGACCCGGGATCGAATCCCACGTCAGGCTCCCGGTGCATGGAGCCTGCTTCTCCCTCTGCCTGTGTCTCTGCCTCTCTCTCTCTCTCTCTCTGTGACTATCAAAAAAAAAAAAAAAAAAATGATTTCCATATACCAAAGTCGGTAAAAATGTAATTTAAAAATCAAGAAGCAGATTATAAGGAGGCTTTTTAGAATCTAACCATATATCTAAGACATATGTAAAAAAAATTATAACATCTTACTAGTCATACAAAACCTAAATGATTATAAAAATACACTATGTATTATAAATATGTCAATTTTCCTGAAAGGATTTGACAGACACAGAAATTAAACAGAACTACCCAAAGATCTTAGCAATGGATTTTAAAGTTACCTGAACATACATAACGCTGAAATATCCCTGAAAAATAGAGTGGGGGCATTTGCCCTATCAGATAGCAAAACGTATATGAGGCTATCGTCATTAAGCCAATGTGTTATTATTACAGTGAGGAGAAACCACCAAATCATATACTACAGACCTGAGTCTAGAAACAAACCCATACATATGCGGAAGCTTGACTATAACAATCAGTTTTGCCGCAGAAAAGATGGACTCTTTAATAAATGAAGCTCAGAAAATGGATTGAAATTCATTTTTCCCTGGACAATCACTACCCCACTACTGGTGGGGAAGAAAAGCATCCCCAGTGAACTGAAATTAAAGACAAAAAGCTTAAAAGAACACTTTTTTAGTACCCAAATCTAGAAAAATTAAACCAAAATAAATATAAATAAACCCTTAATACATAAACTATTGAAAAAATTGATAAATATTACATCAAAATTAAGGTTTTTTTTCTTTTTTAGTATTTTGCGAAAAACAATCTCAATGTGGGCAAAAATATTTGCTACTCAATTTTTCAAAGAACATTTATTAATAGTGAAGAAAAACAAGGCACTATCAGGTGCATCACAAAAGAACAAGAATACCCAAAAGACATTTGACAAGTTGCCTCCAATCTCCTTAATAATGAGAAAAATACAAATTAAGACCACAGTGAGGAAAGATTTTATACCCACTGAACTAGCAAAAAAATGAAACAGGTAATAAAGGCAATATTAAACCAGATGCTAATAAGAGAAATCAAGTTGCCATGGTTCGTTTAATAACTATTCTTATTAAACCTTGGTATCCAATAGGGACCAGCAGCCCCCTCCCAAGCACATGTAACAAATGAGTTCTATCTGCCATAAAGAAAACAACAGCAGGGATCCCTGGGTGGCGCAGCGGTTTGGCGCCTGCCTTTGGCCCAGGGCGTGATCCTGAAGACCCGGGATCGAATCCCACATCAGGCTCCCAGTGCATGGAGCCTGCTTCTCCCTCTGCCTGTGTCTCTGCCTCTCTCTCTCTCTCTCTGTGACTATCATAAAATAAATAAACAAATAAATATTAAAAAAAAAAAAAAGAAAGAAAGAAAGAAACCAACAGCAGTAGCGGTGTATGTCACACTGGTCTCTTCCTTTCCAATTTTCGGACTCTTATTTATCTCATATTCCTAAATACCAAGATATCCAAAACAATGTGGATACGCTGCTGCCTCCTCTACAATTACCACATCCTCTCTGATGCAGCCACAACAAATTTGAGGTGGTAGTAACATGTAACTTCATTAAATAACTTCTAACCGGCCAAGATGATACGGATAATTCCATCCCTCAGGAGAGTAAATAAATGGTTTAGGATAAAACCAATTTAAGCTGATGGGGATACAGTACTTCTAGCCAAAGAACCGCAGTTCAGGAATTTGTTTTAGAGGAGAGAAAATGCACATGATTTTCACTGTCACACTAGGGTAAGATCTCTCTTCCTGGAAATGAGTTCTTTCTGCAAAGGACTAGCAATATCAGAAGTTCTATTAATGAGTAAGTTATATTAATAGATAAAGGGGGGGGGAGCACAAAATTATGTAAATTAAACTATTCACTATTCCTGATTTATTTAAACCACTCAGAGCAAATCACGAAGAGAAGTTCTTAAATATGATAAACTGCTTTTCAGAGTAAAGAGCAAATAATTAAACTTAATTACAAAACACTAGAACATTACCACTTAGACAAACACAAGATAAGGGTAGTCACAATTACCATTTGGATTCTTGAACTGTCAAGGAACAAAATTCCCCCAAAATTACCTTCAAAAACAAAAAGGGTTTATTGTCTTGGAAAATAACCCCAAAGTAGATAAGGTTTTCGGCATAGTTCCATTTCTGCTCTTGGCTCTGTTTTTATTCCAATCACTTGACTCTTCCTTTCTCCACATGCCATGATACCAAGAAATTGCATTCTGGGCTTATAATGCAAAGGCAGGTATAATAACAAAATATCAAGAATTACCTACATGTTCTGCAATAAAAAATTAAGTAATTTTTCGTATAAACATGCAAAACTAGGGATCCCTGGGTGGCGCAGCGGTTTGGCGCCTGCCTTTGGCCCAGGGCGCGATCCTGGAGACCCAGGATCGAATCCCACATCAGGCTCCCGATGCATGGAGCCTGCTTCTCCCTCTGCCTGTGTCTCTGCCTCTCTCTCTCTCTCTGTGACTATCATAAATAAATAAAAAAAAATTTAAAAAAAAACATGCAAAACTAAAATTGATGAGATTAATTTAAAGACTGACCCAGGTCAGGGGCCAAAATTACACTGAAAAGGCAAAACGATGTTTTTAAAATATAAACATTTTTGAGGAGGAGAAAAAGTAATTGCCATTGCTAGCTTAGGATCTTGAGAAACTTCTAGAACCCAAGATGCAGTATATTTCACAGAATGAAGCAATTCTTTGCCTGTAGGCAGTTAAGTTATAAAAATACTCTAATATTTTTGAAAACAAGCCTACTTCTTGACTGGCAAATTACTGTATCTACCACATCATAAATCAAAGAATAAAACTAATATTTGCTGAGCACCTATTTTCCAAGAACTATATGTTATTTTTAAGAACTCTGCATTACGGGATGCCTGGGTGGCTCAGTGGATGAGCATCTGCCTTTGGCTCAGGGTGTGGTCCCAGAGTCCCCGGATACAGTCTCACAGAGGGCTCCCTGCATGGAGCCTGCCTGCTTCTCCCTCTGCCTGTGTCTCTGCCTGTCTCTCATGAATAAATAAGATCTTAAAAAAAAAAAAAAAAAAATTCTGCATTACTCATCTTTCTAGCAATCCTGAGATATGTAACGTTCATAACTAGATATTAACAGGAAAAACATGTCAACAGCCCACAAAGTTGTAACACTTGTAATTGATAATGGTGGAATTCAATTCTAGATTTAATCCCACAGCCCATGCTCTCTTCATTAAACCATGGTAATCAGGTCTATAAATGTCTAAAGGTACAGACTTTCTTATCACATTCTTTACAAAAGTGTCACAAAGAGATAAAAATTACAGAAAAGATCCAAAGTAATAAACTGCAGTCAGTCTCACTAGCAGCTGCCTACTCATGATTCAATACACAAGCATCATATAAAAAAATCATCATGGTAGCCTACTTCACTTCTATATGTCCGGTATCCCTCTAATCATGGTACCAAAATTCTAATCACCAAGAATCTCAGTTCAGCTTTGGACAAAACAATTATGTGATTAACTGATAAGTCAATGAAAATCACATGAAGCAATTCAATAATAAAAGTGCCAGGCTTACCTCTGCTTATTCTACTACACACGACATACTATGTTCATACATAATACAGATGAATCTTAAAATTATGTCGAGTAAAGTGAGTTACACACAAAAAACTACACACAGTATAACTCAATTTATCTGAAATTCAAAAATGGGGAAAACCAATGTATGATGTTACAAGTTTGGGTAACAGCCCCCTGGAGGAGTACCAAAGGTGGCACAAAGAAGGTGTTCTGGGGTGTTGCTAATGTCTGTTTCTTGATCTGAATGTTGGTTACAAGGGAACATTTCATTTGTAAAAACTCATGAATCTATTCACTTATACCTTGTACGTTTACTTTATACATACATGAATAAAAGTCAATAAAAGGGACAAACTCATTCAGCCAAATCACTCTCTACTAATGTTCAACCATAATAGTCTTAAACACTAAACCTCTAACAAAACTTTTAAGAGAAAAAAAGACGAATCATCTGGAAGGTGGAGTGAAAAGCTAACATTTGGAGTCAATAATCAAAATGTTTTGGCTTGACCCACTAATTGTGACCATAAACAACTCACTTAACCATTCTGAATGTTTCTACCTTGGAGAAGTTACTATGGAGAAGTAAATATAATTTCTATTTGGCCTCCTCATATAAGAAATCATTAAATAACTATTTAAAAGCCATATTGAGTATTAAAATTCACTGTGAATGCCAGCTAACAAGGTTCCTGAAACTTACAAGCTCATCCTATCATTTATATAGAAATTCAATGAACCGGGGATCCCTGGGTGGCGCAGCGGTTTGGCGCCTGCCTTTGGCCCAGGGCGCGATCCTGGAGACCCGGGATCGAATCCCACATCGGGCTCCCGGTGCATGGAGCCTGCTTCTCCCTCTGCCTGTGTCTCTGCCTCTCTCTCTCTCTCACTGTGTGCCTATCATAAAAAAAAATAATAATAATAAAAAAATAAAACTTTAAAAAAAAAAAAGAAATTCAATGAACCCAAAATAGACAAAAACTAATCTTAAAAAAGAGTAGCAAAGCTTTTTGGAAAACTGGCATTTCTCTATTTCATAAATTAATACAAAGCTACAGTAACTAAGTGTAATATTAGCATAAGTATACGCAGAATGGAAAAGAACTGGGAGTCCACAAATAAACCCTTATATTTACAATCAATTGACTTGACAAGAAAGCCAAAGCAATGAAATGGGGAAAGAACAGTCTTTTCAACATACGGTACCAGTAGAACAGGTTATCCATATGTAAAAGAATGAATTTGCACATGTATCTCAAATAATATACAAAAAGTTAACTCAAAATTGACCAAAAACCTAAATATAAGACTTAAAACTGTAAAATCTTTAGAAGAAACCACATATTTAAATCTTTGCGATTGTGGATCAGGCAATGGTTTCTTAGACATACCAAAAACTCAAATGGTAACAAAAATAAACTGGGCATGAGTAAAATTTAAAACTCTTGTGCCTCCACACAATACCCTCCACTTCTTGGCATTTATCCAAAGGAAATGAACACAACTCAAAAGACATACACATCGCCATGGTCAATGCAGCATTATTTTCAACAGCCAAGAAATGGAAGTAACATGCCTATTAACGGATAAAGTGTGTGTGTATATATACACACACAGAAATATCATTCAGCCATAAAAAGGAAATCTCACCATTTGCAACATAGATGGACCTTGAACGTATTACACTTAGTAAGTCAGAGAAAGACAAATATTGTACAATCTCACTGAGGGGTAGAATCTTTAACCAAAAAAACCCTTCAAAAAACCTCAATTCATAGACAAAGGAGGGATCCCTGGGTGGCGCAGCGGTTTGGCGCCTGCCTTTGGCCCAGGGCGCGATCCTGTCGACCCAGGATCAAATCCCACGTCGGGCTCCCGTTGCATGGAGCCTGCTTCTCCCTCTGCCTGTGTCTCTGACCCCCCCCCCCACCTCTCTGTGTGACTATCATAAATAAATAAAAATTAAAAAAAAAAAAAACATAGACAAAGGAAACAGACTGGTGGTTGCCAAAGGCAGATAGTGTAAGTGGGTGAAATGGGTAAAGGTAGTCAAAAGTACAAACTTCCAGGTATAAGATAACTAGGTCTTGGGAACGTAATGTCTACAGCATGGTGGTTATAGTTAATAATGCAAAATATGTTTGAATAACTAAGAGAGTAAGTCTTAAAAGTTCTCAGAAAAAAAATTATAACTATATGTGGTAACAGATATTAGATTTACTGTGGCAGTCATTTTGCAATAGATACAAATGTCAAGTCATGTTATATAACATCGCATTAGTTTCAAATGTATGTCAATTATATCTCCATTAAAAACATGTTTTAACTTTACTATCCAGCACTTTGGTTCCATCAGTCCCCCTATTTATAATTTCCCACAATGTGCTACCCTTAGAGAAGCTCCAAGTCTTTTACCTTTGTTTTGTCTCTATCTAAAAAATGTATTGCTCTTTTGTTAAGAAACTGTATAAGCCCAAGTTCCAATGAACCTTTTGAGTTACTCATCAATGAATATTCATTTGTATGTCAAATGCACAAGTTAATGAACTTGTTTTTCTCTTACTATTGTCTTTCATTAATTAAGTTGCATGACCCCAGCTAATAAACCTAGAATAGGTAGAAAAAATGATTTTTCTACGATGCTACAGCAAATTAGCTAGAAAGAAGATAGATTTTTATTCACATGTGTATATGCTGCAGTTCACAGAAAAATGTAACTCAAGGAGGTGTTTAGAATATGGGGCTTATATACCATCTTAATAGGTGAAAGGAGGAAGAGTATTTACAGGAAAACACACAAAAAAAATTTTTTGGGACATGATATATGGGCCCTTAGGAAAAGAGATGGGAAATATATGGTAGTTTTCTGACAATGTCTGTTTTGGGTGTGGTATGGAGACTTCTCATCTCCAGGGATAAAAGTCAATCTTCTCTGGCTGCTACTGGGAAGGAAATTTATGACTGAGTTCTTTGAGGAGGCTCTGCTTTTTGGCAGTTTAAGAGATTTCAGGAACTCAAATACCTTCTTGAAATAATTTTTATGCCACAGTAGCCTATGCTGGAGCCCTTCAAGTACCAAGACTAACAAAACAGAGGAGAGAGAGGTTGAGCTTAATTTCAAATATACTAAGGACAAGTGGGGATTTATATCAAAAAACAAAAAGTTCGTATTTAAAAGGTTAACATCAAGAGAGTGAAGACACAACCAAAAGAATGAGAGGAAATGTAAAAAAATAAATAAAACTCACATATTGGTACAAGACTTGTACTCAAAATACATACAAAAAGCTATTAGACTAGTAATAAAAAGACAACCCAATTTTAAAATGGACATGATATGAACATTTTTTCAAATAAGATATACAAATAGTTAATACACACATAAAAAAATGCTCAACATCACTAACCATCAGAAAATAAAAAACCACAAACACAGTGGGATACCAGATCACATCTACCGCTATACTCAAAAGATAGACAAGTATAGGCAAGGATGTAGAAAAACTGAAACCCTCACACAGTGATGGTGGTAATGTAAAATGGTGCAACATCTTTGGAAAATAGTCTAGCATTTCCCCAAACAGTAGAACAGATTTACTACATGATCAGCAATTCCATCCTCGGTACATACCCAAGAGAAATAACAACATGTCTACACGTAAACTTGTGCCCAAATGTTAATATTGCTCATAATAGCTAAAAAGGGGAAACAACCCAAATGCCCAACTAATGAATAATAATATAGCATACAACGAAATATTTGGCAATTTAAAAAACTAACATACTGTTATATACAACATGGATTAATTTTGAAAACATTTTGTTACATGAAAGCCAATTACAGAGAACCAAATATGAAATGATTCCATTAATATGAAATATACAAAATACACAGATTTATAGAAACAAAAAATAGACTAGTGGTTGTAGGGAGATAGGTATGTTAGGTAGTGCTGGTGAAGAGATGTGGGTTTCCTTTTAGAACAATGAAAATATTCTAAAAGTGACTGGGAATGAATGTACAACGCTGCAAATATACTAAACCACTGAACTGCACATTTCAGTGAAGTCAATGTGAGTCAAACCTAAGCAAAGATGTTTAAAAACAGCTATGTGATAAATGCTATCATAAAAGCATACACCAGACCAGCAAAGAAGTCTGAATTGTGTAGTAAGGATAAGGAAACCTCTGAAAAAAAAAAAAAAATCACACTTGGGCTAAATCTTTTTAAAAATGCAGTCTGAAAGTTTGCCAACAAAACAAACCAAGGTACAGGGTTTCAGATGAAATTAAAAGCACATGCAAAGTACAAGAGAATACATGAACGTCCTCAATAACTTCATATATGTTAGGACGCAGAAATTCTATTACAAACTAAAGATTCTATTGGAAAGGGCAGCACAAGCAGATTCATCAAGAACCTTGAATTCTCACATTTATTTTTTCTTGAAAGCAATAGAAGTTTATTTTTTTTTTATTTTTTTTTTTATTATTTATTCATGATAGTCATAGAGAGAGGAGAGAGAGGCAGAGACACAGGCAGAGGGAGAAGCGGGCTCCATGCCAGGAGCCCGACATGGGACTCGATCCCGGTACTCCGGGATCACGCCCTGGGCCAAAGGCAGGCGCCAAACCGCTGAGCCACCCAGGGATCCCCAGCAATGGAAGTTTAAAAAAATTTTAACCAAGGAAGTAAAATTATCAAACATCTGTTACGTAAATTATCTTGACAGTTCCTGGAGGATGGAATGGAAGAAGGGAGTTAAGAAACTGGTTAAGAGGCTACTTATTTAAGTAAAAATGAGGACTTCCCAAAACCAGAAGCCACAAGCATAAAGAGAAGGGGGCCTGGACTAAATGAAAAGTAACAAGCATCAAAGAGAAGAGTGTGAGGAAACTTCAGATGTTGGTGTGGGGGGAACAAAGAACGGAAGACATGGAAATAAATGACATTATGCAAGAAAAGCTTACAAAGGTAAAATAACAAAATACGGGATAGTTTTTCTCCAACTTGAGAGGTCTCTATGTAATGAATTTACATCAGTAAAATCCATAAATATACTGGCAAACTAACCATAAAGATTAACATTGCTTCATTAAAAAATCAGATGGCTCTAAAAAGGAAAGAATGGAATTTCAGCCACAACTAAACTTTTCAGTAACGTTTTAAAAGGTTTGGATTAAAGGCACAACAGTGTAGTACTAAGAGAAGGAGGAAAAGCAACGTTTCAAGTATCCAAACAGTGCTCACAGTTCCTAAACACTTAATATGTATTAGTTCATTTAATCCTTACCAACCTTGCAAAATAAATAACCTCTTTTCCTAAGAGTGAGGCATAAAAAAGCTAAGTAATCTGCCCAAGGCTGAAGAGCTAGGAAGGAGTGGGACAAGTTCCAGAGTCCACATTTTTAAACAAGTTGTACTGGCTCTTAAAGGCAAGTATTTTAAGATTAAGAAAAACAACAGCAACAAAACAAAAAATCCTTTGTATATCAAGACACTACCATAAGCAATTTACATACATTATCCTCAAAATCATCCCAGAAAGTATTTTTCACCTAACCATTTTTATAGGTTAGGAAACAGATTTAGAGAGATGAAGAAATTTGTGCAAGATCACATTGTATGGCAGGATGATTATAAAATGGCCCCAACTCTCTAGTATCCATACTCCCTGTGGCTCTTACCATAAGAAGGCAGTTGATTTCTCACTTTCAATCTTACCTGATCTCTTAATTTGTCTTAGCCAATAAACAGAACAAAAGAAACATGCCAGTTCCACGGGTAGATCTCAAGAAATCTCACAGGTTTCCACTACCTTTCCAAGAATACTGCCATGTGAACAAGCCCAGACTAGCCTGATGAGTAATGAAAGACATGTACCTCAGTCACCCCATAAGAGCCAGTAACCCACCAGAAATGTGAGAAGGCACCCTAGAGCACCACCAACCTTCCAGGTGACCAGAGATATATAAGTGATCCAGATGAAATGAGCCAGATCTAGCCCAGATGATCAGAACCATCCATCTGATCCACAGATTCATGAATAAAATACATTCATTTTAAGCCAACAAAATTTTTTTTTTTTTTTTTTTGCAAGGGGATATGGTGGTTACAGAGCAATAATCTATTGAAATTCACGGTAAGGAGAAGAGCTGGAATTTAAAGCCAGGCCGTCTGGATCCAAGTTCACCCTCCCACTTACTGCTACCTACATTATAGAACTTCTAGCTTCAGAGTAGACAAGACATGCAATACTACCATAGCATTTTCCTTTGTGAAAAAGAGATGTCATTTATGCTATTTCATGTTATTAAAAATTTATAAAGGCTCAAAATACTAAATATAATTCTTGTTTTCTCCTTTAGGTTAAAAAAAAAAATCCAAAAAGCATATTGGACCTAGAATTAGAACTACATTGCTATAACCACCTTTCCACTAACATAAGTTAGATAATAAAAAAAACTACATATATTTTTTTATATTAGGTACAGAGTATCCTGATAAACTGTTTCCTGAAATGTACCTATACTGACTTTTATTAACTCATTCTTACTCTTAAATCATTTACTTTGCTTCCCAATTCACTGATCTGCAACACATCACATCATCTACCCACCTATATGCAACTATGCCCATATAGTTCCCTTGGTAGATCTTTGTTTCCACCAAGAGATACAGCAATGATTCCATTAAACTGGAAGTTGAGATCACCACTCAGCCACTTACTGCTTTTCGTGCCGATGAATCAACAAAGGAGATTACAGAACTAACTGGGGTCGAGGGATCTTACTATCAAGAGGAAGCTGGGTTGCCACTACACAGAGGAGCTTTAAAAAAAAAAAAAAAAAAAAAAAAAAAATGTCTTAAATGCAAGAGTTCCTCTGGGACACCACTTAGTATTTCCATGTAATGTGATTAAAGTCAATCCAGCCAGGACTGCTAATGACCCAGACCCTCAAGGAATAAAGCCTTGAGTCATCCTACCAGGCAAGCAACCACAACCAGCTGAGGTACTTGCCAAGAATAGAGAGTACGTGGAATGACAGCAAGAAAAGGCAATTATAGATCGCAACTTCAACCACATAATTAGTTACAGAAATGAACATTCTACTATTTCTTCCTATTTTGATATAAGAAATTAGTATATATATTAGCCAACTTACTTTTTATCTCCCTTTTTACAACCATCTAACAGTAGCTAATCTCGAATCAGTACTTAAGTTACAGGATATTAACTAGAAAATGTGACTTAAGCAGGAAAAAAATGAACCCGACTGTAGATAAAAGCATTTTCTTTCCTCTCTTAAGAATATTTGTATGTTAACAGTTGGAAAAGGATAGTTGCATTATGTTCATCCAAGATATAGTTTTGAGGGATGCCTGAGTGGCTCCACGGTTAGGCATCTGCCTTCAACCCAAGGCATGATCCTGGAGTCCCGGAATCAAGTTCCACATCAGGCTCCCTGTGGGTCTCTTTCTGCCTCTGCCTATGCCTCTGTGTCTCTCATAAATAAATAAATAAATAAATAAATAAATAAATAATCAATCTTTAAAAAAATATGTAGTTTTACAAATGACCAAGTTAAATATGATGAAAAGAGGTGTATACAGGTGCCATGGGGTCAAAGAATGGACTGTGATGGTTTTTCATTTTCAGCTAGGTTGCAACTACATTTCAGCTAGGTTGCAAATTTCACTCCCTGCATGGTTGCAGTTAGTTAAGATCGGCCTCAGAAGACATTCCCATGAAATTCAGAAGATAAAAGTTAAACAACAGTCATATTCAGAACTTCATCAAAAGGTTAGGTAGTATTGCACTTCCCACACTGTCATGGATCTTTGGGTCCACCTTTGTTGGTATGAGATAGCTACTCCGCCCATAGTTCCCCTACCTCCTACTGGAACTCCTCCTTTGTTTTTCCAAGTTATACTGGGGTAGGTTGTGTGCAGTTCCATGGTCAAGGTATGCCACCCCTACTATAGATTATCTACATCATCAAAGTTGCAGGTTTGGAAGCAGTTGAAAGAACAATGAAGGTAGAACTTCAAGGTTGTAGGTTCTAGCTACTTCTAAGTTCCAAATGTTCTTTCCATGTTTCAGGGGTCTTTTTTCTTAAAGATTTTATTTATTCATGAGAGACAGACAAAGGCAGAGACATAGGCAGAGAGGGAAGCAAGCTCCGTACAGGGAGCCTGATGCAGGACTCAATCCCAGGACCCTGGGATCATGCCCTGAGCCAAAGGCAGACGTTCAACCACTGAGCCACTCAGGTGCCCCTCCACATTTCAGTTTAACCTTCTCCATTAATGTCTATCTTCCCTTCACACACGTCAACACGCCTGACTTCAAGCGTAGCACCACTCTCAGGAGTATATATCCAGTTCTCGCAATTGGTAAAAACCAACCACTACAGTAATTTTACTTCTCTAACCAAACCCTAGATGATAGAAATGAAAATGTTACTTAGGATTAGAATACTGTGCAAAGGCCTGAACGTGCCCACCTTTCTCTTCTCCAACTCATATTACACCCACCCAACTGAAAAGAAAAAGTAAAATATCACATATTAAGACTATCATGAAACTCGCTTTCTTTCCATCAACAAAAACACTTTAGGATTTACCTGAAGAACAGTAAGTGTGAAGTGCATTTACTTTCTAAAGGGACAAGTTCAAATTTTTAAAACTACATTCTTATAAAGTTATAGTAACATTAAAACAAAATAGACTGTCCAAATTCAAGAAAATTAAAAATAAGCACACCTTAATGTATTAGTGTTTTTAGGCTATATTAATGTTGACCTTAGATGCATGTTGAAAATACAAAGCAACAAATCTCTTAAAAGATGTGCCATGTAAAAAAAAAAAAAAAAAAAAGAGTGTGCCATGTAGGGATGCCTGGGTGGCTCAGCGGTTGAATGTCTGCCCTTGGCTCAGGGCGTGATTCCAGAATCCCAGGATCAAGTCCCACATCAGGGACTTCCTGCATTGGAGCCTGCTTCTCGCTCTGCCTGTGTCTCTGCCTCTCTCTCTCTCGGTGTCTCTCATGAATAAATAAATACAATCTTAAAAAAAAAAAAAATATGTGCCATGTCTAAACCAACTCACCTAGTTCCCCCTTTAATACACTTTTTTCTTTTTTATATCTGTATAAAAGGGAGAACCACAAACTCAAGTTTTTATAGAATGATCCTGAAGGGTCCTGTGGACCTGAGCTGGTCCCTAGCTAACCACTTAAAGAAAAACACATGTCTAACACCCCTACCATGGACATAAATTGAGAGCAAAGCAGTTGAAACCCTTGGATTTTAGTACTTTTGCCACAAAGCAGAAATACTAAGGTGGAAGACAGTTGAAAAAAATGACACTTCCCCCCCCCCCAATACTATCTGGTCCCATATGTCCCAAACTGCTGTCTGTCAAAAGTTCCTGCCAAAAATGGGGTGAAGGAATAGCAGCAAAAACATAGTTGTCCCTTTTACCAGCCTTCATAAACATTCTTTAGCTCCTGGCTCTTCACTACATGAGTACCTACTCAGACTAACTATATGTAACTGAAACAATAGTGAGCTTCTACCTTACTCTAAAAATGTGTAACTCTAAATAAAACAAGGTGTGTGTTAAGAGCAACTATATATATATTTTTTTAAGATTTTACTTATTTATTCATGAGAGAGACAGAAAGAGAAGCAGAGACATAGACAGAGGGAGAAGTAGGCTCCCGGCAGGGAGCCTGATGTGAGACTCAATCCTGGCACTCTGGGATCACATCCTGAGCCAAAGGCAGATGCTCAACCAATGAACCACCCAGGCTTCCCAAGGGCTTCCCAAGGGATTTAAGGCCTAGTTTGAAATGAATGAAAATTAGTCTATGAAGAGTTCTAATAACGGTGGGATAGCTTTTGTCTACTTGTGACACTAACCCTTCCACAGATGTCAATTATAAATTCTAGATAGAATGAATGAATGAATTAATTAATTAATTAATTCTGGATAGAATGCTTTTAAAAATGATTTGAAGGCCAAAAAAAAGGCATCTAAGAACTGGTAGAAACTGGGAGATTTGACCACTGAAAGAACAGAAGTACACCAGGTTCAAATTTATACGGCTTTTACCCTTTTCCCAGCTTTTCCCCCGCTAGTCTGTAGAAACACAAGTCCAGTAGACCATAAGCAGATAGCTGTAGTTTTACTTAAGTTCATGGCCACAGAGTGGCTGGAAACTCAGAGGAAATTCAGTAAAAGAGTGAGCCACAACAGGGGAAGCCTCAAAAACTAATATAAACTCCTTCAAATTCTTCAAGGACCCTTGAACTGTGTATGCTCAAGAAAGAGTCCAAGGAACCCAGTAAAAAACGACTGGGAAGTTTGAATAATTCAGCAGCAATATCAGCTGTTTCCCACTGCAGAGACATAAGCCTGGAGTTTGAATCCAGCCAAGTGACACGGCATTAGAAAACACCTCAGGCTTTCAATAGACCCATCTTAAAGCGTAAGACCAAGCCACCACAAGTTCAAGATGATCAGCCAGCAATTTAATCATACTCACCAAAGAAAATGGAGAATTTAGAAATGATATATTATCCACATTGTTCACTCTATAATTACAACTTTCTAGACATAAAAATAAGCAGGAAAGGGACACCTGGGTGGCTTAGTGGTTGAGTGTCTGCCTTCGGCTCAGGGCATGATCCTGGGGTCCTGGGATTGAGTCCCACATCGGGCTCCCCATTGGGAGCCTGCTTCTCCCTCTATGTCTCTATCTCTGTGTGTCTCTCATGAATAAAAAAATAAAATTCAGAAAAAAAAGGAAAATCTGACATATTATGAAAGGTAGGAAAAAGCAGCTAACAGAAGACCACAAAATAATTCAGATGAGTGAACTAACAAACAAGGATGTTAGAGCTACTACAAATATGTTGAAAGACTTAATGGAGGACAGGGTCACAATGAGAGATCTCCACAGATAAATGGAAATACTTTAAAAAAAAAAAAAAAAAAAAAGAACCAAGATACTAAAACTGAAGGATATGTTATTTTAAAATGGGTGTAAAAACACCAACACCCCCATAATCACTGCAGCATTGTTCACACTAACCAAGACAGAGCAACAATCCAAGTGCCTACCAACTGGTGAATTGATAAAGCTATATTATATACAAGAAAACACATTCAGTCAAGAGAAAGGATATCTTGCCATTTGCAACAACACAGATGCAACTTGAGGGCATTGTGCTGAGTGAAATGAATCAAAATAGATACTGTATGGTCTCACTTATATGTGAAATGTGAAATACATCCCATAGAGAGTAAGTTGGTGGCTTACTTACTTACTTACTTCCAATCTTATTGGAAGATTCACACTATTTGACTCCAAATCTTATGGTAATAGAGACAATATGAAACTGGCATAAAAGAAACAGATAAATAAAACAGAACTGAGTCCAGTTATAGATCTATACAAGTAAGTTCAAAGGACTCTGAACAAAACCACAAAAGTCATTCACTGCAGGAAAGGAAAGGGTTTTTTTCAAGCAATGATTTGGAATTGGATAAATGTATTTTTTTAATATTTTATTTATTTATTCATGAGAGACACAGAGAGAGAGAGAGAGAGAGAGAAAGGCAGAGACACAGGCAGAGGGAGAAGCAGGCTCCATGCAGGGAGCCTGATGTGGGACTCGATCCTGGGACTCCAGGATCAGGCCCTGGGCTGAAGGCAGAGCTAAACTGCTGAGCCACCAGGGCTGCCTGATAAATGTATTTTTAAAAATGAACCTCAACCCCCTATTTCATCATACGTAATAATTCAAGATGGATCATAGCCCTATATGTAAAAGTTTAGACTATGAAACTTCTAACAGAAAACACAGGAAGTTATTTTCATGACTTTTGGAGAGGCAAAGGCTTCTTACGACTAAAAAAGCATTAAGCTATTAAAGAAAAAAGTTGATTAGACTTCATCAAAATACACTATTATGGAAAAGAACTGAGAAACAGAAAAAATATTCAGCACACTAATGTGACAAAAGAACTTGTATCCAAACTATATTAAGAATTCTTGCACATCAATAAAAAGGTAACCAATTTTTTAATGTGCAGATATTTGAAAATGCATTCAGAAAACAAAATACACTATCAATACTAATATGAAAAATTGCCCAACATCATTAGCCACTAAGGAAATCCAAAATAAAACTACAGTGAGAAACCATTTCAAAAAAAAAAAAAAAAAAGGGATCCCTGGGTGGCGCAGCGGTTTGGCGCCTGCCTTTGGCCCAGGGCGCGATCCTGGAGACCCGGGATCGAATCCCACATCGGGCTCCAGGTTCATGGAGCCTGCTTCTCCCTCTGCCTGTGTCTCTGCCTCTCTCTCTCTCTCTCTCTCTCTGTGACTATCATAAATTAAAAAAATTTTAAAAAAAAGAAACCATTTCAAATCAAATAAAATGTCTAAAATGAGTAAGACTGATTATCCAAAGGTTGGCAAGAATGTAGAATCTCATACTCACGGTGGAAAATTACTTTTAAAAACTATATGGAAGTTTCTTATATAGTTGAACACACATCTGCCTATAAACTCATAATTCCATTCCTAGGTATTTACTCAAAAAAAAAAAAAAATGAAAGCGACTGTTTGTATGACGATCCATATAGGCCTTATTCTTAATGGTAAAAAACTGGAAATTCAAATGTCCATCAACAGAAGAAAAGATAAACTTTGGTATATTGATCAATGAAATTCACTTCAGCAATAAAAAAAAAAATTTGATACTTTCAACTTCATGAATAAATTGAGATATAGATGTTCAGCCAAAGAAGCTAGGTGCTTCTTTGGACACACTGTATGAAGACAGAACAAAACTCATCTATGGTGTTAGAAATCAGAGTGCTTGGGGGAGAGGGAATTGAATGGAAAAGGAAAATGAAGAAACTTTCTGGGAGGACAAAATGCTCAATATCACCTTTTGGGTAATGGTTACATGGATATAACTGTCACACCTCAAAGTGAGTACCTAAGATCTGTACATTTTATTGTATTTAGTTTACATCCTGACACAAATCAAAAACTGATTTAAAAAAAAAGAATTTGTGAGCTCATTGTATTAATTTTCCTTTTTTTCTCTTAATCTTGAGTGGTCCAGATATATATTTAGAGTGTGTGTACATACACACTAAATACTATCTACTATGTGCTAAAAACTATGCTAGGTTCCAAAATAACTAAAAGTTCATGCGCTCAAAGGTTAACCATCTAGGGCAAGAAACACACTTAAATAACACATAACATGAGGGTTTCCATTACAGAGCTATATAGAGGGTCTTGTGAGAAGGAGAAAAAAACCACCACATATCGCCCAAATGAAGAGTCAGGTATCAGAAAACCCTATTAGGCGGGTGATGAAAAGCAAGAGTCTGGACAGGTGGACAATCAGGAATGGATCATTTCAAGCAGAGAAATATATATGCATACAAAGACTTAGGACAAAGGGTCTAACACAATAGGAAGCAATGAGCAGTTCAATGTTTTTTGGAGGTCAGAGCCCAAGACATAGTGACAGGAAAACCTGGGATGGTAGTAGGTAGGTACCATGCCAATACTAAGGTATTTGGATTACACAGAACTTGAAGAGCCACTGAATAGTTTTTAAGCAAGGAAATGGCACATTCAAATTTGTGATTAAAACTATCACTCCATTAACAGTATAAGAAATAGCCTAGAAGGGAGTGAAAGTGGAAGCAGACAGACCTGTCAGAAGACAAATGCAGACAAATGAGCAAGTCGTGTTTACTTTTAGTAAACCAATGGCACATGGACTGAAGAGAAATTTAAGAATTCCCAAATGAACAGAAAAAGTGAATGAATTTAAGATCAGACAGTTCACAGGAAAAAAAAATAATAATAAAGATGGCCCTTAACAACGTGAAAGACACTCAGCTTTACTTGTAAGAGAAACATTAATTAAAACTACACTGAGATACCATTTTTTCACCTATCACGCTGGCAAAAATCCAAAAAGTTTGATTATATGCTGTGTTGGCCAGGATATAGGGTAACAAGTATTCTCATATACACATTACTGTTATTACCTCTATGAAACACAATTTAACAACATCTATCAAAATTATAACAGCTATATATCTTTGACCAAGCAATTCCACTTCTAGGAATTTATCCTACAGACACACCTGCATAGTACAAAAATGATATATGTACAATGTTGCTTAATGCAGAATTTTTGTAGCAGTAAAAACTGGAAACAATCCAGCTGTCCATCAGTGGGCTTTATAGGAAAATTATTTTACATTACTGTATAATGATAACTAATATTTTAAACTACCAGTTAAACTGTAGTTCATAGGTAAAAATGAACACTCTGCACCTGTCAAGAGAAGGATAGTAGAGAGAATGCACAAGCACTAGCACTTTATACTTAATAAGTTAAGATCTCCAGGGTATATTAAGTGGAAAAAGTAAAAGACAAAGCAGTTAGTTTCCAACATCGATGTAAAACATTTGGGGAGGAAGGGGTAGGTGGGAGGGAGTATGGAGAGGAGAGATAAGATAAACATATTTGTAATGGCTGTATTTTTTAAATCCCCAAAAGGATACAGAAGAAATCAGTACATTAGCAAACTATTTTAAGAATTTGGGAACTCCACAGATGGGAAGAGATGAGAAGGATGAGAAATTTCTGATTGTGTATCTTTTTTCCTCTTTTTGCTGTTTCACTTTTGAAGTACTAATGTACATACAGTATTTAAGAAAAATACTTTGAAGATGCAGTATCAGAATCAACAGGATTTGGATTTTTTTTTTAATTTTTGATTTATTTATGATAGTCACACAGAGAGAGAGAGAGAGGCAGAGACACAGGCAGAGGGAGAAGCAGGCTCCATGCACCGGGAGCCCGATGTCTCCAGGATCGCGCCCTGGGCCAAAGGCAGGCGCTAAAACACTGTGCCACCCCAGGGATCCCAGAATCAACAGGATTTGATAACTCATTTGAGAGGAAAAGTAAAGAAGGAGGGATCAAGTCATCTCTCATCTCTCTGACTTGATAACAAATCTAGTCATCCCTTACAATTTATTGAAAAACAGAGAGAGAGAGAGAGACAGAGAGAGAGAGATCTGTGTTATTAACCAAGATAGGATGTTAAAGGGTAGAGGAAGGCAGCTCAGTTTTTAACACATTTTACTGGAGATAGTGTGTCCTATACAGTACTACACTAGAAAAAGACCGCAGGAAATTTAAGAGAGGGGTCAGGGATATAGTTAGTAGTAAGCCTTGAAGAAGAAAACATTTATATCAGCCTAACTTATCTACAAATTATTTGTCCTATAAACTCAAACCAGAAAATAAACTAAAAATGAAATTAATTCAAAGAGACAGAATAAGGCCACATAAACATATCCTTTTCTCACGAAGTTCTCACTAAAATCTTATTTAATACATTTAATTTCCCAAATTCACAACAGATTAGAAAATTCAAAAAAGACCATGGGTGTTAACTACCAGAGGCAATTATTTGGCAGCAGCATGAAGCAGCAAAAAAATAATGAGGATACTACCAATATGCCAAAAAGTACAGCATTCTTGAAGTGCTCTTCATAGGAGTCAAAAGTCTCATGTTTTACCATCTAAGACTTGGCCAAAATAATCCCCCTTTCAAGAAGTTTTTCATGCTTCCCTTACTCTCAGCCTAACAGAATTAATCGATTTTCTTTTATCAAATTACCAATTTCAGACATTTTGTTTACACCTCTCTGAAAACTCTGTATTCTGCCATTTTAAATTACTTTGTAATTATAGCTGGTTTTTATACTATCAGTCTTCTTCTTCCTACCTGAATATACATCTCATAATTGACAAAATATTTCACCTATTTCTGAGCACAAATTTCTTGCACAGTATAGTATGCAAATATCCATTTAACAATTAACCATCTTTGCCTTTTCTAAAGTGATGTGAATGGGCTTTGCCACAAATACAGTATCCCTGAACCAACTTAAAATAGTGTTTTGTTGCATACTTAACAACTTAAGCATCCAGGTAAACATTTGGTCTGGCTTATTCCCCCCCCCCCCCCCCACCAAAAAAAAAACAAAAAACAAAAAACAATGAGACAAGTAGTAATAGGGAGTGACAGCTATCTCTTTCAAGGAAGATAAAAGTGTTCTAAAATCAGAGTGTGATGATGGTTGCATAAACCTGTGGATGTACTAGAGAAGAAATAATTGTACACCTTCAATGAATAAATTGTATTGCATGTGAATTATAGCTGAATTAAGCTGTTCAAATGTAAGGTATGTGTATAAGAAACAAAGACTTAACAAAATCAGGTAATTTGCCCATGGTGACATAGCTAGCTAGTGATGGAGAAAGAATAAAAACCTAAACAGTCTTCACTCTAAGTCTGTATCTTTAACCAAGCTCTTCTGCCTTCCTTAGAAAGGGCTTCATTCATCAAGCATTACCTCTAATGCCTACATATGCTCCTACTGCTGCTGAAGTAAAAAATGCTAGAGATCTTCCAAACTCCAACTAGAACTGCAAAGACTTTACCCAGTTAGATTACATCATAAAGGTATAGGAAAAGGAAAGTCAAAAGCTGAAAAGAAAGCTACCAAAGAGATCAAGAAAACAAAAAGGTACTCAAGACTTACATTTCAAAGCTTGCCATTCTGAGCAAAAGACTACATGAAACACATGAAATAGCTTGATGGCTTCTATCAAAGTTGGTGGGCAGGACTAATTTGGCTGAGCTGCGGTGAATTACAGGCTTCCTGGACTGGTTTTACTTAGACCCGGCTTCTCAACCTTGGCACTATTTTGACATATTGGCACAAAAACTATTGTGGAGGGCTGCCCTACACAGTAGGATGCTTAGCATCATTCCTGACCTCTCCCCACTAGATGCCAGTAGCACCACTGCCCCCTCTCCCCTCAGTTATGATAGCCAAAATGTCTCCAGATGTTGCTCAATGTTCTGGTGAGCGGCACTGGGGAGAAAGGCAGTGTCCTAAACCCTACATTTGAGAACCACTGGTCAAGACTGAAGGTAATGATGCAAAAGGGACAGCTATCTGATGTTAACTAGTGAAATGATAACTGGAGACAGACAAGAACCTTTTTTTTAAACAGTTTTGTTGAGATACTCTGACCTACAAAAGTTGTATATATTTAAGGTATACAACCTGATATTTTGATACTATACATATGCATTGTGAAGAAATAGCCACAATCAAGTTAATCGACATCACCTCTACATAGTGAAGGAGCCAGAGGAAGGGGACAGACAACAGCCCTTTAAAACAATCCCCTCCCAAGACTACAAGGAAATATTTCACTTCAGTTAAAAACAAAACAAAAATATGAAGCTGAGGATGAGGGTAATATGTAGAGATTAAATAGGTAACCTATGTAGTCATGTCAAAATCCCCAGATTTCTATACAGTTCAGCCTCTGACACTACAGTAGAAATATTAACTATGGAGAGGTACTACTAAACATCAGATAATAGATGTAAAGGATGTTAGAAATGAGAAGTGCTCCCTTTAATTTGTTTGAGGCAAATTCAGTTTCCCTTATAATTAAAACTAAGCGTCCCTCAGCTCTGGAGGAACTATCGAAATAACAAGGTCAAGGCTACCACCCCTCCCAGGGAAGAGGAGCAAACCAAATGACAGTATAAATAAAAATGAAATGACAGTTGAGGGGCGAAGGGGGGAATAGTGAGACAAGAGAAACATACAGAAGACAGAGATGACCCTATACAAAATTTATTTGTTTAAATAAATGACTCTCAAATCTCCCTTTCTGCCTTTATGTATCTTGCTAACACCAAGTTAAGGGCTTTCAATTCCCCAGTGTTGCACTTGGTAGTTCAAAGTCTAGCACTGTAGTCTCTCTAGTCAAAGCAATGCACCCCTCAAGGTGCCACAGGCTCTAAGATATCATCCCTCTTTAAAAGCTGCACCTCTCTCAGGTCATTTTAGATGGGGGGAGGGGGGGGCGGAGTCAAGCAAATTAAGCTACTTAATCTAAAGTATGTTCCACAAGTAACCTCTGCCAAATAAGCATATCGACGAAAAAAAGTTTACCCTCACTTGTAATCACAGAAATGCAAACCCAAAACAAGATAAAATTTCACATCAAATTGGCAAAAAGCATACAATAAAGTCCAATGTTGGTGAACATGTAACATGCATACTCATATACCACAGGTGAGTGAACTATTACAACCTAATTATCGCTCAAAAGGAGTCAGAAAAAAAATATTAAATATCTATATAACAAAATATTCTAGGGGCACCTGGGTGGCTCTATTAAGTGTCTGCTCAGGTCATGATCCCAGCCAGGGTCCTGGGATGGAGCCCCATGTCCCTGCTAAGCAGGGAGCCTCCTTCTCTCCTTCCTCTCCCTCTGATCCTTCCAGCCCCGTTTGTGCGTGTACAAGCGCACCTTCCAACAAAATCTTATAAAAGATAAATAAAATATTCTAATCATTTTTAATTATTTATTTATTTATTCGTGAAAGACAGAGAGAGAGAGAGAGAGAGAGAGAGAGGGGCAGAGACACAGGCAGAGGGAGAAGCAGGCTCCGTGCAGGGAGCCCGATGTAGGACTCAATCCCGGGTCTCCAGGATCACACCCTGCGCTGAAGGCTGGCGCTAAACTGCTGAGCCACCCAGGGATCCCCTCTAATCATTTTTAATTATGTTACTCTAAATGCGCAAATATGAAAACACCTCTGACAATAACTAGGCAAAATGTAAACTGCAGTTTTAGAAAAGGTAAACAGTACAATACTGTTTGTATAAATTTTTTGAAAAGTAAACTTTCTGCAAACTGTTAACAGTGGATTGCCTGTTGGTGGAAAAGGAAAAATAGCTTTTAATTTTCTGTACCATCAGAATGTTTTTATCATATACATGCATTAACTTCTAACTTAAAACATACAATTACTTAAAGTCCTCTAATCCCCACAACCTTAACCACTATTCTTACCATCAACTGTCCACACATTCCTCCCTCCTTCATCTCAGTATCTAAAAGTTGACTAAAATTAAACTTGCCTGACAGGAATTTCAGCTACTAGAGAATGTATTTTGGAAATATATTTTGGACATATATTTGAGGTTTTTCTTTAAAAAAATCTCTTCACTCTAAAACACCTCTGAGCTGGAAAAAAAAAAAAAAAAAAAAAAAAGAGAAAAAGATTTCCTACACTGCCCCGAAAACCAAAAAATCTCATTTCCTATCGGGCCCCTAACCCTCCTCTCCTAGAGAGAGGTAATGCTTATGGTTATAATATCCTCCCCTTCTTCTAATAGTTATATATGTAGTCTTGGCTAATTTCACTCTCCCACATAAAAAAAGAGCAATCTCAATTGTTACTGAAGAGGAGGAAGGCTTGCCCCTTGCAGAATTACTTAACAAGATGGCAAGGATCTTACCATCTGGTTTTCTCAGCTCTCACCACCTTGATGCAGATGGTCAATCACTACTCTAAACTTCTATAGGGCAAGATCTCAGTCCTTTTACAAGATCATCTCTGGTACTCTGTGTATATGGAAACTTAGTATTTGTTCATTTCACCTGAATCAGGTTAGAGCATTCTTTGTCAAAGGGAGAGGGAGGTTAGAAGAGTACTTCCAGGTTACGGCCCTTTAAAGATGCTTCCTGCTTTAATCAGTCTTCCTCCACTCTCCTTAGCCACTTATAAGTTTTACAACTAAACCAAGTACTTCTAATTACTGCTTATTCATGTCTAATTATTAGAACACAATAACTATTATGGATATAATGGCTTAAGATTTACTTTAAACAACTAAATTTTGCTCACCTGAGTTCAGTCTTCATAATTCTCTCACTGTGCATGATCACCACCACCCCCCCCATCAACTAAAAACAATTACAGTCTCAAAGCAGCAAACTTACCCTATTTTTGAATTACTGAGAAAGGATTAAAAATCTTTTCCACATAATGGGGTAAATGGTTATAATCACGTTCATAACATTATAATGTGAGGCAGAACTGACTTCCACATAAGGAGGAGTCACAACTGCAAACCATTTGGCAGCTTCTTAAATACACTTAAAAAGTAAATACGTTCTAAGTATTTTTGGAATACTAATTTTTGGAATTAGTTTTTGAGGAATACTCAAACTAAACACAATTTTCTGTAAATATCTATTTGAATTGGAAGTGACAAATGGTTTGTATAGCAAACTGAGTTTAAAAGTTTTAAAAAAAGGTACACACTCATCACACATACATACATAACAAAATCCAATACTAACCTCAAAATTACTCTGGTTTACAAGTTTCAGGAAAATAAATAAATGCCATGTCAAGTAACATTGTTCAATGGGAGATCAAGCAACTCCACAAGAGAAAGACACACAAAAGGTTATCTTCTAAGACAACTTAAGTGGATTGAATCCTGAATAAAATTATTAAAACCAACTCTGAAACAGATGGTTAACCTTGAAACTTTATTTCTTGACTGAATGAATTAAAAGAGAAGAGAAGGTAATGAAGAATAATATACTACCTTGTAGTATTTTAAATATTACTTAAGTACTGAATCAAACAATACAGACCACAACGAAGAAATTCTAAGCTTCCACAAGAAACTAAGAGTTACCCCAATTCCACCACATGAATAGGACTGTGACTTTGGATAAATCAATTAAATAACAATCTGAACCTAATTTCTCATGCACATGGTGAGTTGATGACCAGTTTTAAGTTTCCTAATAGCTAACACTGACAAAGGAAACACAAATGTATTCTTTTCTAACTTAAATTATACACAGTACTTGTCATCCAAGCCAAATCACAGTTGAGTTCTGTTGTCGGCACACAGGATCAAAAAAAAAAAAAAAAAAAAAAAAAAAGTAGCAATGAGGAAGCCAAAGGATAATCCTAATTCAAGAGGGAGAAGCAGAAAAACACAGAAATTCCCAAAATATTCCCCCCCCACCCTGCCCACCCACAAATTTCTAGGTGTATTTTACCATTTCATTCTTCATCAGGGCAAGTCTTGTCTGGCAAGGGTATCACATTATTTTAGGCTCAACAAATTACTGATAAAGCCATGTCCTCAAAATGTTAGTTACTCTTATGGTCTGTTAAAACTGCATAACAATTTTTAAATTAAAAAATTAAAGCAACTTTCATTCAACAGCCAACTCAGACTACCTGTCAAATAAGCAACATTTCATGACATCTCATGACAAGAATCACTATCATCACATTATCTCCTGTAATTCCTGGGAAAAGTGAGGGGAAAAACAGACGTACCTAGACAGGAATAAAAGCAACATTAAAAATACAAAAGCTGCTGTGAAAACAAAGCTAATACAAGAATCTCAAAAAAATGAGAAAATAAGAAAGGGTGCAAAAGTTCTTAAAAAAAAAAAAAAAAGGCCAATCCAAACAGTACCGTCATTTAAAATATTCACACCTTAAAGTAACACCCACCAACAAAAATGGTCATTTTCTAAACAACAAAAATTCACTACTTCAGCCACTGCAGTAATCAAAGAATGTCTAAAGTGCATCTTTTCTATATGTAAATTTGTAAATATGTTTCAAAAGAACGTTACTGAATATGCGTTTTTATAGTTAAGTTTTTGAGAATAAATCTATCTTAACATAAGACATCCCACGTTGAAACTTTCACCTACATATTCACCACTATAAATTTTAATTAGGTTTTCTGCTGTCACCAGGTGATACAAGATTAATTGTTCCACAACCCGACCTGCATACACTACAGGAATGCTCCTCTTACTGTCCCTAAAAATGCTAGCATCTGACAAATGTAGTGCATAGATAAGAAGTGCCCTTTCTAGCCTTTATTTTGCTTAATACCACACTTCCATAATTTTAACTATTCTTACTTAAGCACTACGTGAGTTAATATTTTTAAAATGCTCTAACTTGGAACTTTACGTACATGTGTTAGTTGGGAACAATGATTATGTCTATCCATTCAAGTCTTAAATAACCGTCCTTTATTTACAGCTCACCTCATGTCCTAGCACACTTGAATTTTTAAAGTTTACCAGGAAGACGGTAGAAAGACTCCCAACTCACTCAAGACCGCTGACCAGCCTTCGAAATAAAGGCTGTATCCCAAAGTTTAGGAAACTATTTAATAAGGGTAGGGTCGTTCAGGACAGCACTGCCCATCCATCATTTCATAATCAAAGTGTGCAAAGAGCGTTCACAGTACATTCTTCAAAGCAAAATAAAGGGCTCCCTTTTATTGGGTTGGTCAGGATTCTCAAAACGTGTGTTGAGAGAGTCGGGAACTGCCCTTTCGAGCCCTTCCCCGAGTTTCCACCGTCCCCGGGAAGGAAGGCAGCAACATGGCAAGTCTGAAGGCGAGGCACCGCATTTCAGGGCTCAGATTCATTCCTTCAAATAACTGTGCCCCTGCCTGGCGCAGCCTCCACGCCTGTACCAAGCGACAGCAGCGACAGCAGCGACATACAAGATCTTCCTTCTGACCAAAAACTTTTCAAGCGTCAGGAAGAACACAGAGTGCAAATATGTCCCCTATTTACAACTGCACGCCTCTTCCATTGTCATCCCGACTCCGAGGCTGCCTAGAGGAGAGCCGGAGCCCAGGAGTCGCCCGGGAGGAGTCCCTGCAGCCAGGGCCGAGCTCCTCCTCCGCCAGGTCCTCAGGTCCCCCCAGCACCAGCTCCGAGAGCGCGCTGAGCGCGCTTTATCTCCGGCGACAGGCGAGTAACAGTGTAAAAATGTCACTCCGGCAGCGGGTCCGCTGGCCCGGAGCAGAGGCCGGGCGGCGGGGCCGGGCGGGCCGGGCGGGCGGGGCGCGCGGGGACCGGCGGAGCGGCGGGGGCGCCCGAGGCCCCAGGCCGCCGCGGGCTCAGCCCCGACCCGCGCTCCCCACCCGTCGCCCGGAAGGGGGAAAACCCGCCAGCGGGAGGATTCAACAGGAGCACCGCGCCGCCCGCCTGCCGCCCGGGAAACAGCCGCCGGCCGCCGGGACGCGGGGGGAGGGGGAGGGGGAGGGGGAGGGGGAGGGGCGGCGGCGGAGGCGGCGGCGGCGGCGGCGGCGGCCGGGCTGCGGGGCGCGGACCCCCGCCCTCCCTCCCGCCCGCGCGCAAGGTCGCCGCCCGCGCCCCAACGCCGCCGCCGCCGCCGCCGCCGCCGCCGCCGCCGGCGCCCCGACTGGGGCCAGGGCGGCAAGTTTAATTTCCCGAGGCTGTGACGGAGCCCGCGGCGTGGACGGAGCGCGCCGGCCGCGGGCCCTCCCCACCCCCACCCCCACCCCCACCCCCAGCGCGGCCCCCGCCCCCCGCCCGCGCCCCGCTGCCCCCGGCCCGGGCCGCCGCCAGGCAGCAGCCGCTGCAGCCTCCGATGCCGGGAGGCGAGTCTCGGCTGGCAGACGGGCGGCGCTTGAGCCCCGCCACAGACACCGCCGCGGCGGCGGGCGCCGAAAAATGGAGCGCGGCGAGCAGAGAGGAGAGACATTTTCTTTCCGTTAACTGAATGGTTTCCTACCTCCGGGCTCCCGACTCGCGACTCCTCTCACTCCGCTGCTCTCCGGGCTCCGCCGCCGCCGCCGCATCCAATCGCCTCCTCCCCCCCTCCCCTTCCGCAGCCAGCCCGGCCGTTCCTCCTCCTCTCCGCTTCAAAATGGCGCCAAGCGCTCTTCGGCGGCTGCTCCAATCGAACCGCCGCGGACGGCACCCAGGGGCAGGCGGTGCGCGGCGCGGGGGCGCAGCGCCCCCTGCCGACCAGACGGCCCCCGGCGCGCGCCCGCCGGCCCGCTGGGCTCCCGGCCGGCCCCGCCCCCGCGCGCGCCCGGCTCCGCCCCCCGCGCGCACGCGCAGCCGCCCGGGCGCCGCCGCCGAGGCCGCGGAGGCCGCGGAGGCCGCGGTGGCCGCGGTGGCCGCGGGGCGCGCAGCTGTCGGTGCTTTCTCTGCCTCTGCTTTTCGCGGAAAACCATGTAAATTGTGACATGTCCCTAACTTTGGGGATGAAACTTCGGTATTTTTTAAGACACCGAAGTTGAACACTGATGCCGTGCCATGCAAATGAAATCAGAATTAACTACTTTGCTCTTTATTTGGGGACTCTTACCCAGTCGTCTCAAAATAGCGCAAAATAGGCTTTTTCTACGCCGTATTACGTGTCTACTTAATCCACAGCTTTCCCATTGTGAGGAGTTGGTTAAGCGGCAGGTGGGAAGAGGAGCGCAGTGATTCAACCTGGACCAAAGCATTCCGCTCGCCTCTTACCACAGTTGTCCTTGCTGGAGGAGGGATCCTCTGAGCACCACGACGCCCTGCAGGAGGGAGCTAGGTTTCTAACCCCCTTCACCCCTCCTGCAGCTCTGGGGGAGTGTATTAAGAGTTGATTTGACAATTGCTATTAGGACACAGAGGAAAACACCTCAAAGAGGCTTAGTTTCTAACAAAAGAAACCGTGTTTTATACAACAGCAAATAGATTTACAGAAATTTGTAATGTAAACCTTCCCTTGAAGCACCACTATTTAGAAAACCTGGAATCTAAAACTGGTATTAAAACAAAAAGCTGCAATTCATCAAGAGAAATGTAATTGGATGTGGCATAATTTAAGATAGTTAAGAACATAAACCATTCAAAAATTAGCTGTGACTGCTGCCTACTTCCAAGACAGAGGAATTATGTGGGAATGATGTAAAAAAAAAAAAAAAATGCTGGGATCCCTGGGTGGCGCAGCGGTTTGGCGCCTGCCTTTGGCCCAGGGCGCGATCCTGGAGACCCGGGATCGAATCCCACATCAGGGCTCCCGGTGCATGGAGCCTGCTTCTCCCTCTGCCTATGTCTCTGCCTCTCTATCTCTCTCTCTCTCTGTGACTATCATAAATAAATTAAAAAAAAATGCTGATTTTACACAGACTTGGTTAGGAGAATTATCTTTGATTATAAAGCACCACAAATCCAGTCACCAGCTGTACTAGTTTTCCACTACTGCTGTAATAGATTATCACAAAGTGCCTTACAGTTCTGTAGTTCTGAGGACTGGCATCAAGATGTTGGCGTAGCTGTGTCCCTCTCTGGAGAGTCTAGGGAAGAATCCATTTTCTTGCCTTTCCATCTACTAGAGGTTGATCACATTCCTTAGCTCTTGTCCCACTTCCTTCATCTATACAATCAGAACAGCAGCATCCCTCTGACCTTGTTTCCATTGCTACATCTCTTTCTCTGACTGCCTTCTGCCACCTTATTCACTTTTAAGACCCCTGGTGATTATACTGGGCCCACCTGAGTAATCCAGGATAACCCACCTCATTTAAGGTCATATGATCAGCAGCCTCAATTTGATCTGCAACCTTAATTCCCCTCTGCCATGTAAACATATTCACAGGTTCCAAGGAATGTGACAGGAACGTCTTTGGGGACTATTATTCTGCCTATCACATTACTCGTGTTTGGGTTATCTGGACCTTTTGTTTTCTTTTGGTAGGTTATAAAGCTGAAGTTAAGGGAATTAGGAAGTTGGAAGACAGCACGAATACACATGGTTAATGTGAACAACCCTAAAAACACCTACATTGCCCTTAGTGTGTTTTGAATACTCCTCTACTACATCTCTAGACCAACCTCACAACGCTACACTAGATGATGGTTTCTGAAATCTTCAGGTGTTACTCTACACCTGAAGCCAGAAATCATATAGTCTTGACTATCCACCCTACCCTATCTGGGGGACATTTAAACCTTGCAGGATGTGGTAGGAAGTATGCCAGCAGATGTGTGCTGAAAAATTGTCTCTTGAGAATTTAGAATTTCAATGAATGCGATTTGACAGAAAATAATTTCCAGGTTAAAAAGAAAATAGAATGCTGGGCAGCCCCGGTGGCGCAGCAGTTTGGCGCCACCTGCAGCCTGGGGTGTGATCCTGGAGACCCGGGATCGAGTCCCACATCAGGCTCCCTGCATGGGGCCTGCTTCTCCCTCTGCCTGTGTCTCTGCCTCTCTCTCTCTTTGTCTATGAATAAATAAATAAATTCTTAAAGAAAAGAAATGTAAATGTTTAAAAAAAGAAAATAAAATGCTATATGAATGTACTCTCCTCTAGAAACATAGTACTTAGTGTTGGCAATTATATTTATTGAAATATGTGAATTGCAAAAATAATGTAAGTCAGAATCACTTTCAAAATGCACTGGAAGTATGCTGAACTATGAGAAACTGTGTGGGTATGTCAAAAGAAAGAACAATTTCTGAAAGGACATGTCTGATCAGAATATTGTTTTACTTTCACGTTTATCATTTCATTCCAAAAGCAATAAAATATTTATCATACATAATCAAGCGTGTTAGCTAATTAGACAAGGAGGAGACTGGGCCCTACTTAGATATAGGCTGTTATTTATTCTGTGTAATTTGAAGTACATCGCAAAGTCCAGTCAAGCTGAAAACATGACCCCCGCCTGCCTTGTATAACAGTGCTGAAATTCCACTAGACTAATTCTTTGAGTTAAGGCATTGGATCTCCAGAAAACATATTGAAACCTGGTTATATTACTTGAAAAAGGTAACCTGCTAGCCTATTAGTATCAATTAGCAGAGACTAAGCCAGGTCGAAATCAACTTTGTGATATTTAGGCATTAGTCAATCAGGCAAATGAAGTAATCTCCAAAACTCTGAGGTCAGACTCTTGTTCATGATGTGGCCATCACGGAAAGATAGCATAGGGGCTCTTCTCCTCTCCCCTCATCCAAAACTCAGCTTCTGGTGCCTAGAATTCCTCCCTTCATGATTAATTCCCTGTATTAAGCACCGTGCCCATTCTGTGACCCTCTTTATTTGTTTTAAGTAAATTCTACCCCCAGTGTGGGGCTCAAACTCACAACCCTGAGATTGAGAGTCACATGTTCTACCAACTAAGCCAGCCAGACACCCCTTAAACTTTGTGCTATTTTTGCCCATTCATTTTTTAAATTTTTCTTTGCTTATTTATTTTTTTAAACGTAAGCTGTATCCCCAATGTGGGGCTTGAACTGAAGACCCTGAGATTATGAGTGTGGTATGCTCTACAAACTGAGCCAGCCAGGTGCCCCTTCTGTGACCCTTTTTAAAATACAAAAATTCCTGAAAGAATGCCACATTGATCTGGTCTCAGGGCAGTGGTTCTCAACTGAAGTGGAGTGGAAGAACCCCAAAATCACCTGGGAAATTTCTGCAAACCTCTGAGCCCACCCTTCTGCCACCTTACATTAACAGATTATTTTCCTTTCTATGGAGAGAGATAGGTAAAAGAGACAGAGCTGAGAAAGATGCTGGGATTTCCAAGCAGGAAGAAGAACTAGAAGATTAAGGATGCCACAAAGGAAATTTAGGGGAAGGTGACCTTTGCCTACCTCGTAACACCAGAGCTAGCAAACATAAGCTAAGGCAGCTCTCTTCTTTCTTTCTTCTTGAAGAAAATGTTTTCTTTTGAACATTGTCTTGGAGATCAATTGTCTTAGAGGTTGTTAAGTACATTTTGTTCCTTAAAGAATTCTAGACCATCTTTTAGCTACCTAATAAGTAATTGTGCTCCTGATCTCCTATACAGGAATCATGCTAAAATTCTTTTTTCCTGGAAAAACTCTCTGGGATTTTTGGAGAAATGTGTGTATGTGTGTGTTATCAAATATCATTTGGGTAAATAAACACACTTGGTAGAGTCATCTTGATTTCCTGGGAGTTGAATAGCGTAGGTCACCATTGTGATTGAGGTCTGAGCTGCTGACTATTTCTGAATGTATAAGGCAGAACAGCCTAAGCAAAGACCATTCACTCTTACCCATAGTCAGCACTCCGCAGTGTGTGCAATCCACGGGCCTGCACTTGATTAATGGGAGGAAATTGCATTTATTTACGCTCTAAATCCATGCTTTCCAACTGAAATACAATGTGACCATGTATGCGATTCAAAATCTTCCAATTTTAAAAAGTAAAAAGAAACCAGTGGTATTAATTTTAATAATATTTTATGTAACATATCCAACATACTGTCATTTCTACATGCAGTCAATACAAAAATATTTTACGGGATATTTTACATTCTTTTGTTCACATTGTGAATTTTACATTTAAAGCACATCTCCGGGGGCACCTGGGTGGCTCAGTGGTTGAGTGTCTGCCTTGGGCTCAGGACATAAATCCTGGAGTTCTGGGATCAGGTCCCGTATTGGGCTCCGGTATGGAGCCTGCTTCTCCTCCCTCTGCCTGTGTCTCTACCTCTCTCTGTGTCTTGAATGAATGAATGAATGAATGAATAAAGAAATAAACAGAACGAAAGAAAGAAAGAAGAAAGAAAGAAAGAAAGAAAGAAGGAAGGAAGGAAGGAAGGAAGGAAGGAAGGAAGGAAGGAAGGAAGGAAGGAAGGAAGAAAACATCTCTGTTCCTGCTAGTGATATTTCAAGTGCTTTGTAAGCACATGTGGCAAGTAGCTTCCTTTGTTGACAGCACAGCCAATAGACCCTGGAATCAAAAATGCTACTTTTAACAACTTGTAATACAGAGCAAACATTGTTTCACTATAGTTCATTGCAACTATTGAAGCTTGTTATAAATTATGTTAATATCAGTTGAAGTGCATGCATATTTATGGTATGTACAAACATATATATAGTTACCTGGTATTACACATATATAGTATATACGTTCATGGCTATATTATGTTCATGTTTTTAATATAGAATAATGACTTACTCTAAATTTCAAGTTTATATCAAGTCTATCATTGGTTTAGTTCTGTAAGAAAGCAAATGAGATTTAAGAAATATTATTAGCGGGACGCCTAGGTGGCTCAGTGGTTGAGTGTCTGCCTTTGGCTCAGGGTGTGATCCCGGAGTTCTGGGATCAAGTCCCGCATTGGACTTCCTGCATGGAGCCTGCTTCTCCCTCTACCTGTGTCTCTGCCCCTCTCTCTGTGTCTCTCATGAATAAATAAATAAAATCTTAAAAAAAAAAAAGAAATATTATTAGCCACTAGAACTAACCATATTCACAGTAAGAGGTTAATATCAGAAGCATACTTCTAGTAACACATGAGCTTCTTTAAACATATTTTTGTTCAAAATAAACTTCTTTACATGCTGTTAGACATAATGAGTAATAGAATAATCTGGCCAGATAACCAAATGGAATAAAAACGAGGACTCTCTCACAAACCTCTTATTTATATTTTGATTTTAATTAATTGTCTTGCATCCAGGGCAGCTCCTGGTAGTGTTGATAAGTCTGAAGCTATATGGGGGCCTACCCTTACTTCAACCAGATTCCTTTACTTAGTCACTTTTATTATTGTTTATTATCTATTATTTATTATACTCTTTACTTTTGTCCCACTTTCCACCCCCATGCTGCTTGGCCCTATGGCTTTTTTTGCCTGTAGGTTTATCTTTCCTGTTAATTTTCTTTTCCTCTCCATAGTCTACTGTCTATGCTGTTTACAACTGTAGAAAATTTTCCCCTCACTTTTTAAAATAAAACATTCCCTAATCTTGTCCATCATTTCCCCAAATAAAGTGTGGATACTATATGAATTCTACAGACGTATGTATATTTAACAAGTGTGTTCTTTATAAGCTTATGTCACTTCCACCCATTGTAGAGAGGAGACCTCTATTTTTATAAGCTTAAACTAGGTGTAATTTCTTGTATAAAAGGCACCTAATAGACCTTTAATTACTTGATGGTGCCTTTTTAACATTTATTACCAGTTTGCTTACAGATATAATTGCTTTAGAGCTGGTTAGGGAAGGGTGTCAGAAAATGTCATGAAAACATTTTGAGAATTTTAGAGTTCATAAAGCATAGAAATGATCACGTCTTTCAATTCATTTCACATAAAGAAGCTGAGACCCAAATAGCTAAATGATTTGTCCAAGGATACATAAATAGGGGGAAATTTTTAGTGAATCTCATCATCCTCCAATTAATTTACAAAGTAATTCAATGCTATTCACTCCATTTCAAAAACATGTTTAAATATCTTTTTAAAATGTAAGTCACAGCAAATGCTATGAATTTATGGATATACTGATTGACTTATAAGAATATAAAAAAATGGAATAAGTGTAGTACATGGCTGCTTCAATATGTTCTTTTGAATTTATTATACATGTATATATTATGTATTATATAACGTGTAACAGTAATATTATATATAAAATAAACCTTTTATTATGGTAAACAGAATACCATAAAATTTACCTCTTACCTATTTTAAAGTGCACTGTTCAGTAGAGTTAAGTATTATTTACATTGTTGTGAAACAGATTTCCAGAACTTTTTCATTTTTCAGAACTAGAACTGTGTACACCCATTAAATAACAACTCCCCTTTTCCTCTTTGCCCCATTCTATTTTCTGTTTCTATGAATTGGACTACTCTAGCTACCTCTTTTCATGACTAGCTGATTTTACATAGCATAATGATAAATCTTATTTTTTAAGAGTTTCAAAGAGATAATTGAGAGATGTTTGATACAAAACATCATATCTCTCACTACCGTCTAAAGAGAGATTTGTGTTAGGAAAACATTTATCATCAATTCAATTTCAGGAAATAATAAAGAGATATGGAACCAAGAGCAATTTCATTTGAAAAGTACTGAGAATGACACAGGAGAGTTCAGACTGCAGCTCTGAATATTTGGGCAAAGGCGAATGAAATAATACAATATGATATATTTCATATAAATACATATTCAATCTCTAATCAATGTCTTTATTTTACTCAATTATCATTTAGCATTCCAGTATAAGATAGCCAAAAAAACCAAACCAATTTTTCAATGTCAAGTTTCTGTTCTAGGCAAACAAGTCTAACTTTTTGTCTGGGTAAGAGCCCACTCTATAGCTACCCAAGTTTGTATCACGTTTTGTTGCAAGTAAATTAATTTGACTCCTAATACTCACTCTTCTAAGATATGTAAGAAGCATCCCATTCTATATCTTCTACAGACTATAGTAAATATAAATACGGTAATATTTGAAAATTAACTTTACTCAACGACCAGCAGATGGAGCTGTTGAAAAATGTTGTTACTTTAATTTTTTTTTTTTTTTTTTTTTTTTTTTAACTCAGCTGAAATAAAACCAGGTCAGGTATAGTCTCTTTTTGATATGTAAATAATTTGTTTATTGAGGGGAAATCTGGAAATTCAGTTAAGAATAAAAGGGAAAGGGGCGGGACACCTGAGTGGCTCAGCGATTTAAGCAACTGCCTTCCGCCCAGCCCAGGGCGTGATCCTGACTCTAGGGATTGAGTCCCACATCGGGCTCCCTGCATTGGAGCCTGCTTCTCTATGTCTCTGTCTCTCACTCTCTGTCTCTCATGAATAAATAAATAAAATCTGAATGAAAGAAAGGGAAAGGGGAGACTGAATGGCTCCGTAGGATGAGGGTCCCACTCTTGGTTTCAGCTCAGGTCATGATCTCATGGGTCCTGGGATCCAGGACCAAATTGGGATCTGATCTCAGCGGAGAGTCCACTTGAAAATTTTCTCTCTCTCTGCCCCTCTTCCTGTGTGTGCATGTACACACACACAATCTCTCTCAGATAAATACATAAATCTTTAAGGAAAAAAAAATCTATCATTATCATGCCACTATAGAAAGTTACTTTTAATATTTTGTTGTATGTCAGTCCAGAATACATTTTATCCATATAATTACATTTACATTTTATTAAAAATGTAATGTTTTATATGCTTTTTAATAGAAATATAAAATATGCTAAATATATATTTATAATAGTTTATAATCTCCCTTATCTTCTTAAAAATATAAGATGTATTTGTTTGTATGGAAATATGCAGGGATGATATTTAAAATATTTGTAACTGTACAGAACAGGCAAAGACAAATCAGAATGGATACTGGCTATAGCTTGAGCAGAATGCTGAATGTTGCCTGGTGTCCAGGCATTCATCCTTTAGTTGGTGGCTGGTGGGCAAGGTCTAGGGGGTGATAGAAAGGGGCTGGAGCGCTCAGGGAGAAAAGAGAGTACTCAAGAGGTCAGGGAAGCAACTATGTAACACCCCTATGGAAGTCCTTCATTATTTTAGTGGTATAACATTTATTCAATGGTGTGACAACTAATACAGTCACACCAATGCATAGCAGCTGAACTATCAGCTCTAGACCATCTGAAAACATATATGAGGATACACAGATTCAGTGACCTCCCAGGAGAGGATCTGGGTAGCTTGGGAACAATGATAGAAGAGAAATTTTTCACCTTTGGTAGTATGACGTATTTAACACTGAAAATAATTTTTGAGTAAAATATCATGAATAACTTTCAGGTGAATAAACATATACTTAGATTGTTATTTTTAGTGACTGTATACTACCAATCTATCATCGCTATACATCATAATTTATCTAACAAACCTTCATTTGTTTAATAGTTCAGTGATGAATTATAAAATAAATATTTTAAATATATTTGAATTCATGAGTTCATGATATATTTTTAAAATAAAAGCACTTAGTCACTGTAGGAGATTGCTAACAAACCAATTTATTATTTTGAAATCTGGCAAATAAAGGAAAAGAATCCATCATTTATCTTACCTGTCTATACAAACTATGCCAGTGGATAATCATATAGTTTTCTTTGAGCAGAAGATATCTAGCTAATAAAGAAGGAATGATAGAATTAGAATATCATTTTTTAAAACTTGGATGAAAATAACAGATGCAGACACTGAGCATAAATACCTGCTAACATCACACAGAAAAACAACCAAATCATTGGATGCTCTCTGAAGGAAGAACATGGCAGCACCTATGCAGGAATATTGCCATAATAATCTAGCCTAAATCTGATCAAGCCTCTAGATCCAAGTACCAATTTACAAAAAATATAGAGAAACATATTCGGGTTTCTTTTTTTTTTAATTTTTATTTATTTATGATAGTCACACAGAGAGAGGCAGAGACACAGGCAGAGGGAGAAGCAGGCTCCATGCTCTGGGAGCCCGACGTGGGATTTGATCCAGGGTCTCCCGGATCGCGCCCTGGGCCAAAGGCAGGCGCCAAACTGCTGCGCCACTCAGGGATCCCATATTCGGGTTTCTAACTTAAGTTGAAGGTTGACACCAAAAGCAAAGGAAACAAAAGCAAAAATAAGTGGGACTATATCAGACTAAAAAATTTCTGCACAGCAAAGGAAACCATCAACAAAATGAAAAGGCAACACACTAAATGAAGAAAAAGGCAAATCATATCTCTGATAAGGAGTTAATATCTAAAAGAATCTATACAACCCAATAGCAAACAAATAAACAATTTGATTTTAAAAATAGGCAGAGGAGGGGTGCCTGGGTCACTCAATTGATTAAGCGACTGACTCTTGATTTTGGCTCAGGTTGTAATCTCAGGGTCTTGAAATTGAGTCCTGCGACAGGCTTGGTGCTCAGTGAGAGTCTGCCTGAGATTCTTTCCCTCAATCACTGTGCTCTGTCTCTCTTTCAAAATAAGTAAATAAATCTTTTTCAAAAATGGGCAGAGGAGCGGAATAGATATTTTTCCAAAGAAGACATGCAGATGGCCATCAGTACATGAGAAGGTGTTCAACAACCCTAATCATCGGGGAAATTCTAACTCTAATCAAAATCATGATGACATGGTTAGAGTGGATAGTAACAAATACAAGAAGTAACAAGTGTTGGTGAGATGTGGAGGAAAGGAAATCTTTGTGCATTGCTGATGGAAATATAAATTAGTACAACCACCATGAAAAGTAGTATGAAGTTTTCTCAAAAACTCAAAATAGAACTATTATATTATATATTGATTCCACTTCTGGGTATTTATCCTAAAAAAATGGAAATGCTGACTCAAAATGATATCTTCTCCCCCATTTCATTGCAGCATTATTAACAGTAGCCAAGATATGGAAACAACTTAAGTATTTAATGACAGATGAATGGATAAAAAATAATTTGGTATACACAAACACATACATATATATGCACTGGAATATTATTCAGCCACGAAAAAGAAGGAAATAGTGCCATTTACAGCATGGTCGGATTATGCTAAGTGAAATAATAAGTCAGACAGAGAAAAACAAATAACATTTTTTTAAAAAGGCTCACAGATGCAGAGAACAAATTGGCAATTGCCAGAGGCATCGGTTGAGAAATGGGTGAAATGGGACAAACCTCCACTGATTAAAAAAACAATCATGGGGATATAATGTATAGTATTGCAACTATAGTTAATAATTCTCCATTGCAAATTTGGAATTTGTTAAGAAAATAGATCTTAGAAGTTCTCATATAAGAAAAAAATGGCATCACTATGATGACAGATGTTAACTGGGCTTTTAGTGGTGATCATTTCACAATATAAACAAATATCAAATAATTATGTTGTACATCTGAAATCAACATAATGCTGTATGTCAATTATAGCTCAATAAAAATTAAAATTAAAAAAGTAAATTCCAAGGGGGAAATAAATGAGCCATGGAAACATTTTGAGCATTAAAAGAGATTAACTGATTAAATGCAAGCATGTACCTACTTGGATTCTGATTCGAGAAAACAAAATGTGAAAAATAATTATGCATTTATGAGACCATTGGAAATTAGAACACTGGATATTTAATGATAGTAAAGAATTATTGCTTAGTTTTTAGGTGTAATAAAATAATAGCATAAAAAGTAAAGGCTTAATAAATAATAATAGTAATGGTAAAAAAAATTTTAACTGGTATGAAGGATTCTGTTTGTTTTTTTAAGATTTTATTTATTTATTCATGAGAGACAGAGAGAGAGAGAGACATAGGCAGAGGGAGAAGCAGGCTCCATGCAGGAAGCCTGATGTGGGACTCAATCCCGGGACTCTGGAATCACCCCCTGAGTCAAAGGCAGATGCCCAGCCCCTGAGCCACCCAGGCGTCCCATGATTCTGTTTCTTGATCTAGGTACTAGTTGCCCAGTGTGTTCAGTTTGTGAGAATTTGGTGTGTAGCACTGGACTTAAAAATGGACCAAAGACACCCCACCACAGAAGATATACAGATGGAAAATAAGCATATGAATAAATGCTCCACATCATATGTCATCAGGGTGTTTGAGGAGCTCAGTAAGAGGATGTGATGGTCTATTGACTTTTTGGCTGGACCTGGACAATCAGAGCTCCTCACCCTCATCCTTGTCCTTGGAATGTGCATTTTACTTGACTTCCCCATGGTAGAACCTGCCCCAAGGACATAGCCTTAAGAAAGTTATGTGGTGTGTGGTGTTGAGACCATCTAAACAGTATATGACCTCTACATATACTTTTAAGATGGATGTGGAGATCTACTTGCCTTTTGGACACACAGGACAAGACTTGTAAATAGATTTCCCTTGCTTATTAAAACTGCCTCATACCAACCTAAAATGGTCTGCCTCTTCTGTCTCTCTTTGCCCTGCATGTATGGGGGCTAGTTTTGTGAAACAACACAGAGAGACACAAATTAAAACAACAATGAGATTTGCACCTATTAGCATGGCCAAAGATCAGAACACTGACAAGACCAAATGCTAACAAGGAAGTGAAGCAACACACATTGCAGGGGAGAATGCAAAATGGAATAGGTATAGCTACTTTGGAAGACACTTTGGCAGTTTCTTACAAAACTGAATATATTCTTACCATATGATCTAGCAATCACACTCCTTAGTATTTACCAAAAGAAGTTGAAAATTTATGCACATATAAAAAGCAACACAGATATTTATAGCAGCTTTATTCATAATTTCCCTAACCTGAAAGCAACCAAGATATCCTTCAGTAGGTGAATGGATACAGAAACTATGGTACATCCAGACAATGGAATATTATTCAGGACTAAAAAGAAATCATCTATCAAGTCATGAAAAGACATGAAGGAAACTTAAACATACTAGTGAGTGAAAGAAGCCAATCAGAAAAGGCTCTACACTGTATGATTCCAACACTCTGTGAAGGGTAAAACTATGGAGACAATAAAAAAGATAATGGATGTCAGTGGTTAGGGGTGAGGAGGAACAGATGGGGTGCAGATGATTTTTAGGACACTGAAAATATTCTATGATACTCTAAGAATGGTATATGTCATTATGCATTTTTCCAAATCCATAGAATGTACAACACCAAGTGTGAATCCTGATGAAAGCTATAGACTTTGGGTAATTTTAATGTGTCAATGACGGTTCATAATTTTAACCAATGTCTCACTCTGGTAGAGGATGGTAATAAGGAGAGAAGTTCTGCATGTGTAGGGGCAGAGGGTATATGCGAAATCTCTGTAATTGCTTCTCAATTTTGCTGTGAACCTAAAACTTCCCTTAAAAATACAATCTTTATTTTATTTTAAAGATTTTGTTTATTAATTTATGAGAGGCACACAGAGAGAGAAGCAGAGACATAGGCAGAGGGAGATTCAGGCTCCCTGCAGGGAGCCTAATGTGGGACTCAATCCCAGGACCCCGGGATCATGACCTGAGCCAAAGGCAGGCACTCAACCCCTGAGCCACCCAGGTGTCTCCCAATCTTTATTTTTAAAAATTTGGTAAGCAGCACATTTCTCTCTCTTTTTTTTAAATTCCAGTATAGTTAACATACACTGTTATGTTGGTTTCAGGTAAACAATATAGTGATTCAACAATTCTATACATTACTCAGTGCCTGTCAAGATAAGTGTACTCTTAATCCCCTTCACCCCTTCCTCCAGTCCCTCACCCACCTTCTCTCTGGTAACTATCTGTTTGTTCTCTATAGTTAAGGGTCTGTTTCTTGGCTGGTCATCTTATTTTTCCTTTATTCATTTGTTTTGTTTCTTAAATTCCACATGTGAGTAAAATCATCATAGTATTTGTCTTTTTCTGACATATTTTGTTTAGCACTATTCTCGCTAGATCCATCCATGTTGTTGCAAATGACTAGAGCTCATTCTTTTTTATGGCTGAATAATAGTCCATTATATATATGGCTGAGGTACCTGGCTGCCCCTCCATTATATATATTTTTATATATATATCATGTCTTGTCTATTCATCTATTGATGGATACTTGGGTTACTCCCATAATTTGGCTATTGTAAATAATGGATCAGCATATTTCTTTTATTTTTCTCTAAAGATTTTATTTTAAGTAATCTCTACACCCAACATGGGGCTCAAACTTACAACCCCAAGAGTCACATACTCTACTGGCTGAGCCAGCCAGGTGCCCCTGGAATAGCACATTTCTATGTATATATTACACTTCAGTGTAAAGTTAAAATGTAAATTAAAAACAATGACATAAAATGATTTTTTTAGAAAAAAATGATAAGATATCTAGAATTCAACATAATACAGATAGGAGGAAAAACGTGGATTATATATGAATCAAGACTGACTCCTAGTTGATAGTTATTGAAGTTAGGTGATGGACACATGGCAGTATATTATATTCTTCTGTCCACTTTTGTATATATTTGAAATATTTCAGAATGATGAGGGTTTTTTTAAGTGGACAGATTTTAAAGTTTGGGTACATATTATCAAATTACTCTCTATAACATTGTTCTAATTTTTACTCTACCAGCAGTGCAAGTGAATACCCATGCATACCAGAATTCATGCAGTTTTATAGAAACAAAATTAGGGGTAATGACATCACTAGGTATTTTAGTTTATACGCCAATTAGTTTGAGATTTTGCTTGGTACAGTATTATAAAGTATAATAAATATCTCATATGAACATATAATTTGTTTTCATTAAATAATAGTTACTGAAAGGTCTAATGTCTAGAGACAGACTGAAATAAATTATAAAGAAGCTTAATTAAAAATGAGTTAAGTCTTCAAGGTGAAACCTACCTAAAGTATTTAAGTACACACACAACACGTCTGCACAGAAAGGCATTGTAAGTTTGTGTAAAGAGAGTGGATTTCAATCCTAACTACACAATGTCAATCTTGGGCAAGTTATTTAACCTTTCAAGTACTCAAATTGGTGATTTGTAAAATCTAAATAATAATATCAGCCACCTTTCAGAGATGTTGTGATAATTCAAAGTGTTGTATATGAAGCCCCAAATACAATTCTTGGGATATTGTATTCACTTAATAAGTGGAAATTATTATTAAACTCTCTAGGTAAGTAATTTTATGTTCTATAAGAAACCTCTTAAACTCAGGTTGGCATGTTGCTATAATTTTTAATGTATTTTTTATGTATTTTACAAACACGGTAAAGAACAAGAATTGGTAACCTTCCATAGATGGTGTGGCAAATCTTCACCATTCGATTCCTTGGCAGGGACACTGCAATTCTTTTTATGACTTGGAAGCATCACCAGGTTGCTAAAGGCACTGATACCATTTCAAAAGCATTTCCTTAAAAAAAGCAAAGTTTGCAGTAGAGGGGATGCTGGCGATGAGGAGGCCACGTTTAAGTCAGCAAATAGCTTAATTGTCAGCTGCTGCCAGTAGAAAGGAGAAATAAGTGAGCCAGAGGCTAGGCATGAGGGGGAAGCTCAATACACAATTTGCTTTACCCAAGACCCCCACTTCTATGGTTTTACCTCCAACCCTCATCAATGAAAGAGCCTCCTCTTTCTAGCTCTGTCCTCTTTATAACCAAACCCCCACAAAGCTCTATAAAGCAATTCTTTTTTTTTTTATAAAGCAATTCTAATCTTGCCATTGCCCTACTTCCCTTTCCTACGAGTCATAGCCTCAAAATCTTTGTATGCTTTACAGAGCTTTTGGTGACACTTACCCCAACTTATCTTTCTAATAAAATATACACAATGTATGCTCTGGCAGTACACAAATTATTTGGAATGTTCTCTGTCTTGCCTCCTTGACTTTAAATATTCTAAATGTTTTATGCCTTTCTTCTCCAGAAAAATCCCTAGACACTCTTTAAGACTCAACTTTGTCCATCCAGAGAAGCCCATCATAATGCCTGGGTAGACTTGGACAGTCCTTTAACCATCTTCTCCATGACCCTTGCCTAGTATAACTTTATTCTCACTCTACCTTGTATTTTTGTTATTTGTTTATGTCTAAATCCCCCACTACACCATGAGTTCCTTGAAGATAACCATAATTTATGTTTGTTTTCTGAACTGTTTGTTAGGCTAGAGAGGGCTTCCTATATGTTGCATGAATAAATGTAAATGGCTATAGAATATGAAAGATTTCATATAGATGATGAAAGATGGTGATATTTGTGTACTGGAGGAATAATAGGCAGAACAGCATAAGCTAAACAAAACTGAGCTAGCAATCAGACTCCAGACTTAGTAGCTAGCTATGTGATCTTGGAAGATATACTTAACCTTTTTGAACCTCATATTTTCTCACTCATAAAAGTCATTTTTAAAAAGACTTTATTGGGCAGCCCGGGTGGCTCAGTGGTTTAGTGCTGTCTTCAGTCCAGGATGTGCTCCTGGAGACCCGGGATCAAGTCTCATGTCAGGTTCCCTGCATGGAGCCTGCTTCTCCCATTGCCTGTGTCTCTGCCTCTCTTTCTGTGTCTCTCATGAATAAATAAATAAAATCTTTTATTAAAAGACTCAATCCCAGGACCCTGGGATCATACCCTGAGCCAAAGGCAGACACTCAACCACTGAGCCACTCAGGTGCCCCTATTTTCTCACTTATAAAATGTTTTATGACCCTCCATTACAGACCTCTATCATTTCTCTCTACACTGAGTATATTCTAAAATGGAAATCTGACCAAGTGACTTCCTGGATGTAATGGCATCTCACTACCCTGAGAATGGATTCTCACTTAGAATTAGTACAAGATCCTCAACCATCTAGCTCCTGCTAAGTGGCATAGCCTCCTATTTCTCCCTAAACCCGGAGGGGCTTTGAGTCCTTTGAAAGGCCAGGGCACTTGACAGCCACTATGAACTAATTCCAATGGTTGCCTTGAGATGAAATCTTCTTGCCAACCTGGATTGAGATGTTTCTTTCTCTGACCCTTCAAGTCTGAGTTAGGTGTCCCTTGTATAGGCTTCCATTTTTATGGTCTGATTTACTTTACTTTTTAGAAAATAATTTGTCACCTTGTGGGGAATGGGCTATAGAAAAAAAGAATAGATAGCAGCAGCAGTCTGCTTAGGAAGCTATTTCAATAATTCAGGGGAGAAATGATGAAGGTGTGTGGCCACAGTAGCAAAGAAGAGGGAACAGAATTAAGAGCTATTTAAAAGGTGACAGATTAGATGGAGAGAGATGGAAAAAGTCAAGACATTCAGATTTGAGTCTTAGGGAATTAGTTGGACAGTGGTATCATGAAATTGGAATAAAAAAACTTGCAAGAATGGGCCTTGTAATGGGGAACAGGTAACGATGAATTCAAATACAGCACTTTTGATTTGCCTGGAAGATCTCTAAATAGTGATGTTGAAGATATATTTGCTGGATTCAGGAGCAAGGTTAGAGATAAAGATACAGGGAGTTTTCAGTAAGGAAGAACTAGTCGAAGCATTAGGACTTGGATTAATTCATGTAAAGAGAATATGGAAACAAATATTAAAGTAAAAGGCTGAGGTCAAGATCTTCAAGACTGTTGATATTGGACAAGAAGAAAGAAGAGGAGACTAAAAGAAAGGAACACAGAAGTAGGAGGACAAAGTATCAAAAAGAGAGAAACAGTCAACAATGTCAAATGCCACTGGCGGAGAAGAACAAAAGGGAATCCATGGATTTGGAGATTAGGATCTCACAGGAGATATTAAGGCAGGCAGTTTTCATGGCACAGTGAGGGATGAAAGGTTGTGGCAGGGTTTAACTGTGAATCAGAAGTGAGAATACTCTCTTTTTAAAGCATAGCTATGAGATTGTTATGATGCCCGTGAGATACTTTACAGTATTTCCCATAGACAATGTGATAGAAATGTGTGTTCAAGCTACATTCTAGGTGCAGCTAGCATTCTCATCAGTCATTCATGTGGTAAGGGAAGTGAGTCAGCTAGCCTTATATCAGAAAGGCCATGTTCCAGAGGGTATTACCACCACCCCTTTGGCTATTCATATCTCCATCAACACCACTTTGCTATCTAAGGTCAGAAATGAGTTTTCACAATTAATAGACTTGTAAATATCGTGAAGGATGTTAGAAATGAATTTTCATTGGTGAGATGAAAAGTATTCAGACTAAAATATTCTGGGGATGCTGCTCGCTTGTACATGAACAAATGATAAGCATAGAGAGAGACCTGTGGTCTGTACCCTTCGGGATGGTATTCAACCACAAGTGAGGAGGGTTTCTGGTTCTCTAATGCCAACTATGAAGAATAACAGAATTTGTCTTTCTGTTTCAAAAGAAACGTTCATGCAAGGTGGTGGTCAGAGCACTAAAGAAACAAAGAACAAGCTTACGGAAAAGGTTCTGTGAACTCTTTTGTGTTCACGTCTAAATGTGACTGTTAGTAAATATCTGTAAGTGAAACAGAAATTTGCTTTCAAGGTGATGGGGCAAGGGTGGGGAAAGTAACCCGGACTCAATGCTAACTGATGAAGGCAATTATCTATCAAAAAAAAAGAAGCTAAGGACACCTGGGTGGCTCAGCGGTTTAGCGCCTGCCTTCGGCCCAGGGCATGATCCTAAAGTCCCGGGATTGAGTTCCTCATCAGGCTCCCTGCATGCAGCCTGCTTCTCCCTCTGCCTGTGTCTCTGCCTCTCTCTGTGTGTCTTTCATGAATAAATAAATAAAATCTAAATAATAATAATAATAATAATAATAATAAGGTAAAAGTTGGGTATTACTAAATGGGCTGATGTCAGCTCAAAATAGAAATAAAAAAGAAAGATGAGGGCCTCCAAAGGAGGGATGGAGGACTTTGAGAATATTCTCTATGGTACCAGCTGTTTTGCCTCATCAAAACTGTCATGGCCTTGGTGCATCTGGGGTTCAGTCGGTTGGGCATCCAACTCGATTTCAGCTCAGGTCATGATCTCAGGATCATGATCTCAGGATCATGAGAGTGAGCCCTATGGGTTCCAGGCTCAGTGGGGAATCTGGTTCTCTCTTTCTCCATTCCCCTCTGCCCTCTGCCCTCTGCACCCCGCAACCCTCATCATATGTGCATGCTTTATCTCTCTAAAGACAAAAAAAAAAGCAAAAAACAAAAACAAAAAAACCAAGCCTGCAATGACCTCACCATTCTCAAATGCGTGACCTGTTCTACATGAGATAGATGATTTATCATTGCTTAGATGGCAGACTTAATCAAAATTCTGTGACTTATTCCTCCAAGGAAGAGATCCCAAAAGTTAAAAAATGAGAGTGATAGCTGCATTTTTTACCTACAAATGGTTTAACAATCAATATTATCATTTTATTTTGCCATAATGAAAATCATGATAGTGACAGAGATACCTAGTAGGAGAACAAATAGAGATTTTTAGGCACTTGGATAGAAAGAAAATTCTTTGAAAGAAACTAAGTGGAAAAAATGGCATTAAAATATTATTATGTAAAATACCAGAAAAATATTGCTGCAGAGATGATAGACATATTTCTTGCTTGAAATTTGTCCTGTTCCTCCATTAACTTTTCCAAATAAGGGAATGTAGCTGCCAGATCTGGCAAATCCTGGGATTCCACTTTTTTTTGAGGATATGGTATGGTTTCCTTTCTGATGTTAACTGCACTTGATGCTCACAGGATGTAATCCCTTCTAATCTCTAGCAATGAATAAAACATAATGCTTTGAGAGGGGGCTTTGCCTTGATGCATAAATTACACTGAAGAATAAAAATGTCACACTTTTCCTTAAATGTTATTAGAATAAAAATTTTACAAATCAGCCTTAAGTAAAAAATCTAATGGAAAATGTTTATCACTTGACCAAAAGGCAAGGTAATGAAAGTTTCCTTCCACCCCACTATTGGATACCCTAAGCAGGGTACTGGCTTCATGGACATGGTACCTGGGCAGCAGAACCAGGGACAACACTCAGAAGGGCCAGCATTTGATTTAATGCTCTGCTGTCACTATCCTGAAATTCTTAATAATTCTTTAACAAGAGGCCCCATGATGCATGTCACTGGTCTTGCCCATGAGCTTTCTACAAATTAAACCTCTGACCACTTGGTTGTCCTTTGGCTATCCCAGGCTTCATTTGGGCCCTGCCAAGGACTGATTAATGTTGGCCAGTGCCAACTGATCTGGTCTTGGCATCAAAATGGGAGACACCTCAGCTACCCATTTCTCCCAGACAAATACAGAAATGCCTTTTGTGGGATCCCTGGGTGGCGCAGCGATTTGGCGCCTGCCTTTGGCCCAGGGCGCGATCCTGGAGACGGGGGATTGAATCCCACATCGGGCTCCCGGTGCATGGAGCCTACTTCTCCCTCTGCCTATGTCTCTGCCTCTCTCTCTCTCTGTGTGACTATCATAAATAAATAAAAATTATAAAAAAATAAAAAGAAATGCCTTTTCTTTTATGGATTTGCCTATTAACAATTATAAGGATAACGCAATTGCCAAAGGAACAATTCCAAAGACTTCTCAGCAACACAGTGTCAGTGGTGTCCTTTCTTGCGAACAGTTACAGTGTCCTTTCTACAATGGCCACAGGATCATCTTAGCCATGTCAGATACCCACTTACAGACCCAGGCTATTAGTTAGACAGGACTCATTTTTCTTCAAAGGCCCTTTTGCCCAACACTTATTGGAAGAGGGAATTTCCAGAGAGCAGCGGAATGCAATACCAAAGTGAAATATTCCCCAGCAAAGGACTGGAAAAAAAGCAAGTGCAAGAACATGTGAAGGGAATGATCCCATTTTGTGAAAAGAAGGAGCAGAAAGAAGGAAGGAAGGAGGAAACCTGATACATATAAAGATTATAAGGTTTTATTTATCCATTTGAGAGAGAGAGAGAGAGAGAGAGCATGCGCAGAGGGAGGGGCAGATGGAGAGGGAGAAGCAGGCTCTGAACAGGGATCCCAACTCGGGGCTGGATCCCAGGATCCTGGGATCATGACCTGAGTTGAAGGCAGACACTTAACTGACTGAATCACCCAGGTGCCCCCATATGTGTGTATGTATTTGTATAAACATTGAGAACGAGGGGCACCTAGGTGGCTCAGTGGTTAAGCAACTGCCTTCGACTCAGGGTATGATCCTGGCATCACCGGATTGACTCTTTCAACCAGCTTCCTTCGGGGAGCCTACTTTTCCCTCTGCCTATGTCTCTGCCTTTCTGTTTCTCTCATGAATAAACAAAATCTTTTTTAAAAAATGGAGAATGAAGTGGAGGGAGATATGCCCTCATGTTAACATTGGTTACCTCCGAGGAGTTGGGTGGAGTGCGGGCTGGTGGGGAGATGATTATCTTTTCCTTAACATACATGTGTTTTTGACTTATTATAATGAGTATATTATGTACATTTTTTACAAGTTCAATTACATTTTATAACACCCTTGAATAGATCAAACTTTTTATAATAATCTTGACATGAACACATTCAAATTCTCCTAAAGTTGAATATATTTACATATTTCCTACAAGACATTTCTGCTTTAAGTTTAGGGTTAGGAGTATGGGCCCAGAGGAGGATTACAAAGTTTTAAATTCTGGTTCTGCCTCTTACTAGTATCATTAACCTTAAGCAAGTTACAGCTATAAAATCCTTCTGAGCCTCAGTTTCTTGGTTTGTAAAATAGGGATCATAATAGCATCTACTTCATAGGACTGTTCAGGAGATTCAATGATTGAAGTATGTAATGCTGTAGAAGAGTGTCTGGCACTATTTGTTAGTTACTTTAAAAAGCTCTCTGGGTTGAGAACACATCATTTATGAATGTAGATTATGGCAGCTGAGGCTTTTGAAATAAAGTATTTTTTATTGCTACTGTATTAGTAAATATTTGTGCAAATATAAATAAAACTGCCACGTACAATGAATTTTAGGTAATATGCTATCTATAACAAGTACACTAAAATGTTCTATTTACTAGGAAGTTTAAATTATATTAAAGAACTTTCTCAGGTTAAACTACATGAATAATGAGCATAGAGTAGAGGAGGCAGCTAGAACACTTTCACATGAAAATCAAATCTATTATGAGAAAACAATAATGGGTGCCTAAGGATTGAAAAATGGCCCAGCGCTGTGGGCTGGGCCGTGGAAGGATCCTGGTGAGTGCAAAGAGGTGGATATACTGAGGAAGCAGTACTAGGCAGGCTTGGTGCTACCTTGTAGGACAGTTCACCAGATTCTTCACAGCAGGAAGGGTGGAGACAGTCTCTGAGCACACCAGGCAAAAGACACTGCCTGTAGATTGTCTTTCCTCCATAAGTGAATGTCTTCTCCCTTTTAGATAATGTCCTTCATCCTTGCCTCTTCACCATGACCTTCTCTCCATTTGCCCCATGCTTGACCTTTCTATGGAATTCATCACTCCCAACAACTGGGTCAATTTCCATCGTCCCCCTCTCTAATGCTCCGTTCTGGGGCACTTCACTACACTTGTACCTCTCTACCTTACACAGTGCAGTAGATCTTTGGATCTTAAGTCTCTAAACAGAGGCACACAGAAGATTATCCTTTTCCAGTACAGAAAAAAAAATTTTTTTTTTACTACACAGCGTTCCATTGTGTGAATGTACCATAATTGTTTAATTAGTCTTCTATTGATGAACATAAAGCTGTTTCCAGTCTTCTTAATGTAAAGATCCAGTTCTGAGTTTCTTGTTTTTCTTATTCTATATTTTTTCCCTTGAAGCAACTTGTTCAATTATGGCTTTACTGATTATTAGGCACTAGGCAGCTGACAACCACATTATTTCCTGCTCTGATTTTGGGTTTTTGTTTTTTGGATATTTTTTAGTGAAATTAAGCCACACATTCTCACCTGCCTACTAGGAATCTCCTTTAGAAGAATCCACTCCCTCAAACTAAGCATATCTAAAATAAAGAATAATCTCCCCCTCCCACCCATCCTGCTGTGTTAATTTTATCTGAGATGCATGGCATTTATTCACAATTCCATTCACTTATCCCCACACATCCATGCTGCTGTTGCCACGTTTGTGGTGTTCTATTATTCAATGCACAACCAACTACTATTACAGAAACAGAAAAACCAGAGTTGTACAGTTGCATAGCTGGATGGAGATATCTAAGAGACCATCAGATTGAAGGTGTGAGTACATGATCTTGAAATGACATTTGAGCTATACCCCCAATCTCATCATTGAGAACCTTTAGAAAGTGTTCTTTTAAGTCTCATTTCAATCAGTTTGTCTTTTATCTCTTTCAATTTTAGAGACGTTTAGCCAATTTGAGGGGAATCAAAATCAACTGGTAACAAAGATGGAGTTCCTGAAACTGAAAGAGCTTTCTAATGTAAGGTAGGAACTGCCTCGTGAGAACAACAGGAAGAAAACTCCTTGTGTTTAGGTCTAAGGCATGACACCTGTGAAGTAACATCTTACCAAGGAGAAAAAACAGAACAGCATAGAATCACTTCCCAGATGGAACAGGGCAGGTAAACTTTGGTGAGGGAGTCACAGGAGAGCAGCAAGGTGTGGGATAGGAGAGAGTACTGGGAGCCTAACGTTTTTTAAGTTTTTAAATTACAGACATGCTTATATTTAGAATTTTCTGTCTCTTCTCTTTTCATCATTTGGTGAGGATTTTAGTTTCTGAAGGCAATCCTGTGTTGGAATATCTATGGCTTAGCTGAATAAAAAAAAAAAAAAGAGTCTAGTTCATTTAAAATGTTTCCAGTCTAAATAGAAACCAGGAAGAATACCACAAATAAACAGGACATTTTAAGGAATCTTTTAGAAGATATAATGTTGATAAGATTAATTAATACAGAATCAAAAAAGCTATACAATAAAATGCACAAATATGAGTGCAATTTTGGTGTTTTGAAATATTCACCTGTGAAAGCAAAAACACAATCAAATTTAAAAACATAGCCACACTCCCAAGTATTGTGCCCCATTGCAATCCTTTCCTCCTATTCTTTCTTCTTCTTCTTTTTTTTTTTATAAGGGGCGCTACATTTTCAGATTTCTTTTTTTTTTAATTTTTATTTATTTATGATAGAGAGAGAGAAAGAGAGGCAGAGACAGGCAGAGGGAGAAGCAGGCTCCATGCACCGGGAGCCCAACGTAGGATTTGATCCCGGGTCTCCAGGATCGCGCCCTGGGCCAAAGGCAGGCGCTAAACCGCTGTGCCACCCAGGGATCTCCCTATTCTTTCTTCAACTCCAAACCCATCTCACCCTCCCCTGATTCCCTATGTTATTTTGCTTTTTGCCACTATAGGTTAGTTTACAATTTCTAGAACTTTGGATGAAGGGAATCATACTTTACTGTCTGTACTCTGTTTTGCCTGGCTTTTTTCACTCCAAGCAAAAAATAATATTAATTCTATTAATTAATCTTATCAACATTATATATTATTATCTTAAGAGTCATCCTTGTTTTGCAATAGTCCTTTTTTTGCTGAGTAGTCTTCTATTGTATGGCATGTCAATTTATTTATCCATTGACCTAGCAATGGGTATTTTCCAATATCCAATATCCATTATTTCCAATTTTGGACCAGATAGAGTTGTGATAAACATTTTTTCATTTGTCTACAAGTATTCATTTGGATATATGTTTTCATTTCTTCTCGGCAATGCCTAAATTGGAATGGCTGGATCATACAGTGATGGATCTTTAACTTTGAAGGAACTACCAAACTGTTTTCCAAGTGTTGGTAGCATTTTATACCACCAGCAATGTATGAGAATTCCAGAGGCTATATATCCTTGCCACTATTAATTTATTATATTTTTATTTGTTAATATTAATTTTTTATTTTTTCTCTTGACTGATAATGTTGAGCATCTTTTCATATGCTTATTTGCCATCCATTTATCTTCCTTAAAGTGTCTATTCAAACTTTTGCCCAATTAAAAAAATTGGGTTTTATTACTTTTGGATTTAGAAAATTATTTATATTCTGGCTACATATCCCTTAGCAGATAAGTGATTTGCAAATATCTTGTGCCAGTCTATGGCTTGTTTTTTTATTCTGTTAATAGGCCTTTCAAAGAACACAAGTTCTTAACTTTCATGACAATCATAATTTGTCAACCACTAGTTTTCTTTTATGGATTATGCTTTTGATGTTGAATCTAAGAATTCTGCCTAAACCAAGGCAAAAAATAATTTCTCCTATGTTTTCTTTGAGAAGTTTTGTGTTTTGGAGCATTTTTGAAGGCCTATAATAGAGTTTGTGATATGATATAAATCATATGATATAATTTTTAGATATGATATAAATCATGGATCTTAGTTTTTTCTTTTTAAAAGTTATGGATTTCCAATTGTTTCACCACCATCAGTGATACATTTGTTCAGTACTTCTATAACTGAGATTTTGTTTTTGAAATATAGTTTCACTGGGTATAGAATTCTAAATTGACCTTTTATTTTATTTTTTTTTTTTTAAATTTTCATTTATTTATGATAGTCACAGAGAGAGAGAGAGAGAGAGAGGCAAAGACACAGGCAGAGGGAGAAGCAGGCTCCATGCACCGGGAGCCGGATGTGGGATTCGATCCTGGGTCTCCAGGATCACGCCCTGGGCCAAAGACAGGCGCTAAACCGCTGCGCCACCCTGGGATCCCTAAATTGACCTTTTAAAAATTAATTTAAAGATGTTACTTCATGGGGTGCCTGGCTGGTTCAGTCCAGTTCAGTCCAGTTATTACAATAACTACATATTGTAATTTGTGCAATAAAAAAACCTAAAGGACATGCTGTGATAGAGAATAACAAAGAAATATAGTATAAATAAAAACGTTAGGAAAGTATGAGGAGGCAACAATTTCAGCATAGACTGGAGAATGAACACTGATGAATAAATCACATATTTGGGGATGTGGGAGAATCAGAGAAATCTGGAATATCTGGCTCCAATTTGAGTCAAAATATTTTGAATTTGGTCAGGACTGGCTAATAATTTCAAGTCCCCACATAAAATGAAAATGCAGATCCCATGTTCAAAATGCAGCAGAAAAGTATCATTAAAGGTACAAAGATATAAAACTTTTTCCTGTCTTGGTGATTTTTATTTGCCATTTAATGTCATGCTCCATTTGATGTGGGAATACTCATGGGGCAAGTGTAGGCCCTCACAGGTGCCAGGTGCACTGCCCATTTGCCTTGAGGATCATGCTGGATTCCTTCTGCTGCCAGTGTCAGAAGGAAGCTCTGTATCCCAGCTCAGGATGAGGGAAGTTAATCTCCCCTTCCCAAGGGCCCATCTCCCTATCCTGCCACAGATAGGAAACTGCAAAGGATTCCGTTTCCTTGCTGGTTCATACTTGGTACCTAGATTAGGGATAAGCAAGAGGCTCATCCCTGTTGGGTTGCCTGCCAAACATACTGTGGTGCTGCCAACCCAGGATGGAGACAGCTACCACCCTGTTTCACCCAGAAATGACACTGGAGGGTCACCAAGCCTCATTTTTTTCTACACCCTCACCTAAGATCCCTCTGAAGTCAGAGGGTTTTAGTGGAATGCAGACCTTCCCCCTTCAGTGTGACCAGGTCACTACCCGAGGTAGACAGTATTTGTGGAAATAAGGAGACAGAGTTTTCTTTTTTTTTTCTTTTCTTTTTTTTTTTTTTTTTTTGAGACAGAGTTTTCTACCGGTGCAGAAGGGTCCTGAGATGGAACCCAAGAACCAACCAAGAACCCAACCTTTAGAGGTAGGGAGCTGGCAGGAAGCTTCTGAAATGTGTACCATATCCCATTTGCCTTACAAAACACAAATTCAAAAATTTAATGTTTAAGAATTTCAAGATGGCAATCACAGAGTACTAAATCCTTCATGGGATGCCATTCTGATCACGGGCCCAGTGCAATCACATTGGTTGCACACTTATGCACTAAATGTCTGTGTCCTCCTATAGTTCATATGTGGAAATTTTAACTTCCAATGCGATGGTATTAAGAGGTGGAGCCTTTAGGAGATAATTAAGGTCACGAGTGTGGAACCCTCAGGAATGAAATTAATGCCTTTATGGAAGGAACACCAGAGAGATTTCTCTATCTGCCATGTGAACATACAATGAGAAGACAGTGGTCAGCAAATCAGGAAGCAGGCCCTCACCAGACACTGGATCTGCCAGTGCCCTAATCTTGGACTTCTCAGCCTCCAGAACCATGAGAAACAAATATTGTTTAAACAACCCAACCTCTAGTAATTTGTTAGAGCATCCTGGATGGACTAAGACACATTCCTATGAAATTGTCCCTGAATCTGGTTCATCTGTCAATGGATAATAAGATCAAAATATTTGGTCTGCTAGTCTTGTTTTATAGAATTATTTTACCCTTAGAAATCTCAATTTCCAACAGTAAGGAAATATTTATTTATTTATTTATTTATTTAGATTTTATTTATTTATTAATGAGAGACACACACACACACACACAGAGAGAGAGAGAGAGAGAGAGAGAGGCAGAGACACAGGCAGAGGGAGAAGCAGGCTCCCTACAGGGAGCCCGACGTGGGACTGGATCCCGAGTCCCCAGGATCAGGCCCTGGGCTGACGGTGGTGCTAAACCACTGACTCACCTGGGCTGCACAGGGGAAATATTTAAGTACATTACTACACATATGTTGTGGGTAATTATTTGACCATTAGCAATGACTGTAAACATTTTAATCATGTAAAAAAGTGCTTATGCTATGTTGGTAATTAAAAGAAATAGGACTTTTAAAAATTGTATTCTGATTCTGTGATTCAAATTATGTAAAGAGCAGAAAAATGCATTTAAAAAGCCTGAAGGGAGAGGTACTGAAATGTTAACTTTTCTTTGGATTGTAAACTTATGTGTAATACTTTTAATATTTTCCTAAGGGATTATGGTCATTTTTTGGCTGTTTAATATCTGATTCCAACCTTTCCAATGGAATAGCCAGCTACCTGGCAGAGAATACCACATTCTACATAGTCTTGGTGGTAGGTAGAGCTGCAAGGAGAGTTGAAGGGGCCAGGCTTACCATTTCCCCTATTCTGGCATAGTCACTACGTAGGCACATGACCTAGGATTTGGATAATCAAATGTTTCTCCTAGGATTCTGAATCTTAAACTAATGTTTAAAAAGTATAGAGGGGCACCTGGATGGCTCAGTCTGTTAAGCGCCTCTTAATTTTGGCTCAGGTCATGATCTCAGGGTCCTGAGACTGAGCGCTAAGTTAGTGGAGTGTGGTGGGAGGGGGGGAAATCTGTGCCCAGCGGGGAGTCTGCTTGAGATTCTTTCCCTCTCCCTCCTCCCCTTCCCTTGCTCATGCTCACTCTCTTTCAAATAAAGAAATAAATCTTTTTTTTTTAAAGGAATATGGCAAGCAATGTTCACTGTAGTGCTGACAAAACTTTTCTGCAGATATAATTACTGCTGCCATAATTCTTCTAGAGAGTCACTCCTGAAAAACCTTGCAGCTATTCATTCATTTCCATGCTGGGTGCCCAGCTGATCCTGGGTTCTTTATCCTCTGATAGCTTTCCCCTAAATTTCCTTCTGCTTAATCTAGTCAGAGTTGGAACCTATGGCTAGCACCAAATAATATAACTTCTTTATCATTTCTGTATTTCCACATTTTCTGTGATAACAATGCATCAATTTAATAAAATAGAGGACAAAATCCTAAACAGGAAAACCCACTAAATCATCCTTCAATCACTCTCCTCTCAGTAGTCTTTACCAATCATTGAGTTAAAAAATAAATTCAGCTTCTGAATTTGTAGGTTCTAAAAACAATAACTATCATCTTTATATAGTGAAATGTAATTATTTTTAAAAACTAAATTTTAGTGCATGATAACTACAAATATTTATAATGGAAAAATCAATAAATCACATTACTGATGGAAAATTACTGAAACCCTGCAATTCATATATGAGGTTTTATTGAAGCTGCATAGTTTTTTAAAAAGCAAATATATTGACTAGCTGCTCTGAAAAATTGCCTACAAGGTATACTTTCCAATGACCTTGGCACTAAACAGCCAAGAAAGATGTTATTTCTGCAACTACTGATTAGAAACATAAATGGTTTCATGTCCAAATCCAAAAAAAATTTGTGGGAATTAATTATATTCCATGAAGTAAAACTATAAAATATTTTATTGCATAAATTAACTTTTTTTACTCAGCCCCCCGAAATTTCCTATTATAGATATAAAAATTATCAAATGCAGATTTTCTTTATGACTAGGATAAAAATTTATGTGGCAAGATAGTTTTAAGAAGAGCTTCCTTAGGGGATCCCTGGGTGGTGCAGCGGTTTAGCGCCTACCTTTGGCCAAGGGCGCGATTCTGGAGACCCGGGATTGAATGCCACGTCAGGCTCCTGGTGCATGGAGCCTGCTTCTTCCTCTGCCTGTGTTTCTGCCTCTCTCTCTGTGTGTGACTATCATAAATAAATAAAAATTTAAAAAAAAAAACAAAAGAAGAGCTTCCTTAGACTTCATTTGAAAAGAATATTTTATTTCTTCTTCCATTTCTTTGTATCATTTTATTTGTGTGAAGTCTGGTACACCATACCCTTTGTAAAGTTTGGCTTTTTTGTGAAGATAGACTGAGAAATGAGTGGGTGTAAATAATGCCTATCACCAGAGAACATACTTGTTAGAAGATAGAATGATGGGCATTGTAAGATCTGGGCCAACTTGAGAAGCTAGCTGGCCCTTGCCTTGGCCTCATTATACCTGTGCTGTTACCACCTTCCTTGCTGTCATCACTGCTAATGAAAAACACTCTCCATATTTTCTCTGTTTAGGATTTACTCACACTGTCACTTTTAGAGACAGTGCACTGAGCACAATAAGTAAATAAATGTGTTATATTCTTATTTACAAAATGCCTCCTATGGTCATTTTGGGAGCAGGGCAATACAAGTGGGAGAGGCAGGACAAAGGAACCGGGACTTGGTTTATGTCCTGTTGTAAGTTGTGTTTAGTTTATTTTTAAATAATTAAGCATAAACAATGTGGCTACATACAAAAGTTCAAAGATAGTGCACTCCAAGGATAGTCCTTATTCATAAAAATATTAATATAAAAGTTGAAGGCCCACAAGAATCAAATGTGAGGACAGCAAAATGTGGCTTATTAAAGAATGCTTGGAGAAAGATCAAAGGAGACTGGGAAAGTAGAACTCTCAACTATTTGTTTTTAATTTCTCCATCAGTGACTAGTCTTTGATACCTAAACCTAATTATAATATGACCAAAAAATTTACAAACCAACATCATTTATAAATGTCAATACAAAAATCCTAGATAAAATACAGTGAATAACTGCCAGTATTACACTAAGAAAATAATGTATTATGACCAAGTGGGACTTTTATCAAGTATGAAAGAATGCTTTAATATTAGGAAATATTAATGTAATTTGCCATATTAATACATCTAGTTGCTGAAAAACACTAACAAAATTCAACACCCATTCCTAATTTAAAACTCTTGAGAAAATAGAAATGGATGGATACTTTCTAACATGACTATAAATATATATGCATATCTTACTTGATGGAGAAAAATTAAAAATATTTCCACTAAAGCTAGGAATCGGGAAAGATGATCATTATCTTCATTTCTATATTGTGCTGGAAGTATTAGACAATGTAATTAGACAAGAGAAATCAATTAGAGATATAAGAATCAAAAATAAGAGGAAAAACGACTTCTGTTACAAATGACATATCATACCTGTTAAACTCTAAGAGTCAATACTAAACCAACTCAAACAACAAAATAATTCAGTAAAGTAGCAGGATATGAAATTAATATGAAAAATAACAGCCTTAAAAAAAAGAAAAAGAAAAATAACACCCTTAACTTACACAAATAATAACCAGTTAGAAGATCTCAAGAAAGAAAAAAAGAATGTATCATTTACAATAGTAAGTAAAAAGATAAAATACTTGGGAATAAACTTAATAAATGTTCAAAACCTATGTGAAGGAACTATAAGTATTCCTGATGCAAAAATTGATTTAGAGAGATGTCCAATCTTAGGATGTGTCATTATTATCCATATATCATTCTTCTTTAAGCTAATTTATGAATAGAGTGCAATCCCAACTTAAAAATTACCAAAAGGCTTTTTCTTAGAGCTAAGGAAATTCAAAGTTTACATGGAAAAATACACACTTGAGAATAGCTAGGAAATTACTAAAAAGAGCTATTGGGGAGTGGATAAGGCCTACAAAATACTATTAGAAGTATAGTATTGGTACATGGATAGATAGCCTAATAGAATAAAATAGACAATTCAGGCTTATGTGGACATTTAATATATGATAAGAATGGTATCACAAAACACTGAAGTAAATATTACTTGCCTAAATTATGTTAGCGAAAATTAGAAATTCATTTCCTATACCATATATAACTATAAACTCCAAATGGATTGGAGATCTAGCAAAAAGCATAAAATAAATTCCTCTTAACCTACATGTCTGTAAAGGCTTTCTGGCTATGACTTAAAGTACAGATGTAATAAAACCATGATGAGTTTTTCCAAAAAAATAAAATTTTTACGTGGTGGGGAGAACCAAGCACATGTGAACAGACACATAAATTAGGAGAAACTATTGTGAGAAATATACCAGGTTAAGGGCTAACATCCCTAATATGTAAATATATTTTTAAATTGAGTAAAAAAAGACTAAAAAAATCAAATACAACATGAACCAAAGCCAACAATCTGCGAAAAGATACAAAAAGCTCCCTAACTTAGAATAAGAAAAAAGTAAATTAAAACTACACTGACATACCATTTCTCACTCATTATGTTGGCAAAAGCTCAGGTAAACTGGCACTTTCATAAATTGGTGGTGGGCATGCAAAATGATACGATCTCTATGGAAGAGAATTTGACCACATGCAGTACATATTAATTTACCTTTTGATTTAGCAATCCCACTTTTGGGAGCTTACTCCAAAGATAATTCTCTTAAAATATAAACACACAGGGTACCTTATTGCAGCATTATTTAAAATTGCAAAATGTTGGATACTACCTAAATCAGCATTGGATTTTAAGTGAATAACGATAGTATATCTACATCTACACAATGGAGTGTTATACAGCTGTAAAAAAAAAAAAAAAAAAAAAAAGAATGAAAACCGTCTCTGCAAATGGATGCAAAGTGATCTCCAGAAGATATGGTTAACTGAAAAAAGCAAAATGCAAAACAGCATATGTGATATGTTCACTTTGGAGTAAAAAACAAGAAAGAAAGAAACATACATTTATCTGCTTATTTTTACAAGAAGAAACACAGGAAGGATACAATTAAATTGTATACATATAAAGGGTGGTAGCAAGATGCTGGATACTACCTAAATCAGCATCGAATTTTAAATGAATAACGATAGTATATCTACATCTACACAATGGAGTGGTTCAGGAAAAACAGAAGAGTGTGATATTTCTCTGATCATACTTTTTTGGATGCTTTAGATTTTTGGAAGCATTCTATCTTATATATTCCAAAAGTAAAATGAAATTACCAATAATGGAAGGAAAAATAAACTAAAACTAGAAATATAAACAAGTGAATTGATGTGTATTTCAAATAACAGAAACCCACCAAAGTAGGATAGATAGTGTAGGGTGAGAGAACTAATTCAAGTTATTTTTTGCACATAGCACTTTGACTTTCAACCTTCAATATAGGGGTAAGAACTACAAACAAGGCATGAGCTCCTTCTAGTAGTTTGCTTTTGTAATTATAGGAATGTAACAATTCTGAAACTATTTTATGTGCAATGCAGGACTAGGTAAATAAGTAAACATTGCTGTTAGGAAACAAGGTTGTCACTGTTAATGAAGGCAGATATAAATATGAAATGGAGGCGACAACAGAATGGTAAGAATTGGATTGGATTGTAAGTATCAATATTAATGATTTCTTAAATGGAAATATATATCTATTCCTTTCTCCCTCACCTCTGTCTCCTGAGAGGGCCTAAAAGCAGTAATACCCCAGTATCAAGAAGCACATTTAGTTCTAAGGTCTTAGCTTCTAAATACCATTCTCCAATTAAAAAAAAAAAAAAAGAAGAAGAAGAAACTGTGGACTCCAGGATAGGAGTAACAAATGTACTAGATAAACTTGGAAAATTATTGTGTCACAAAAGTAAGAAAATGTTCAACATGGAGGTCAAAGGGAGCCACTCTGAAGCCAAATCTGATAATTTGAGCATCAAAATAAATAAGGATAGGGAAGAAGAGAACAATATCCCATGTGGAAGAATTCTAAATAAATTATATACATACTCTAATGGAGGAGATTAATAACCAGAAATGTGCACTGTGCACAGTGACCCCTGGAAAGGGGGAAACAGAGTAACTTTACAATGGAGAAATTTGACAAACACTGCTTTAACCAGGTGATCAAGTTTAACATAAACAATCATAAATTATGTTGGTAGTATGTACCCCTGCTAAGATGTGATGAAAGTTACACTTTATTGCTGCGGTCTTCTCCTCAAAAACCTATAACCTTAATATAATCATGGGAAATCATGAGATAAATTCCAGTAGAAGAGCATCCTACAAGATATCTGACCAATTTTCCTCAAAATTATCAAGGTCATCAAAAACAAGCAGAGTCTGAGAACTATCATAGCCACGAACAACCTAAAGAGAAATGACAACTACATGTAATATGGTATCTTGGAAGGAATATTGGAACAGAAAGGGGATTAGGTAAAAATTAAATCTAAATAACTATGGACTGTAATTCAGGTGACTGTATCAATATTTGGTTCACTAATTGTAACAATGTATCATCATAATAAGATGTTTATAAAGGGGAAACCTGTGTGGTTGGGAAGGCGTAGTCCCTGGGAACCACGTACTCTACCCAATTTTTCTGTGAATCTAAAACTGTCTTCAAAACAGTCTAATATAACTAACTACCTGAATAACAAAAGACAGTAATGGATTTTTTTGATGGACTTTTTGAACAAAAAGGAAAATCTAAATTCATGCTGATAGTAAATAAGGAGAACTCTTCTTTATAGTAGTATCATCACTATTAAATGTGGAGGGCTTGAAGGAATTAGGGTGGGGGAAAGCTAGTTTGTAACCATCATTGAAAGATTGGTTGCAGCAAGGATCATCAGTGGAGGTTGAACCATAATATGGGGCTTGATTGGCAGCAAGATATTTGCGTGCTTTCAAAATACCTCCTCAAAGATTGCTTATTAGTTGCAAGGGATACAATAAACAGTGGAGAACTTGGAAAACATCTTGATAAGGTGGTAAAGATTAATATCTTTATAATGAACAGACATCCTGAACCTCCAAAAAAGACCCAACTTCACTTACATGGTTGTTTCCACTGAGGATACATAACTTGGATCTAACGACGAGGAAACATCAAAGGTTGATTCTTTCTTTGTAAGGGGATGGTCTGCTTTGGTCATAAGCCTAAGCCTTCTCGGTCATAAAGCTGTTAAATAATCAAACGCAAATATTCCAGACTGTGATTTTAACTGTTATATTGATAAACTAAAAACTACCACAATAGAAAGATTTATTTAAAATCGAAGACGTTAGCGGTTTCACTTGCAGTGGCAGGAAAAACTGCAGGGGAAGGAGCGGATTTAGAGGGTGTGGAGGTGGAGAGGTGGGAAGAGAAGGGGCTCTAAGCTGAGGATTGCCAAGTCGTTCGGTTATTAAAAAAAAAATTCTATTTTAAAAGACACGCAGCACTTATTTATTTACCAGCTGCGATTCTGAGTGCTTGTCACAAATTAACTTTTTAGACGGGAAAGCTCAGTAATTGGTCTTTGTTTCTCAACGAAAAACACAACACGGTGATCCTGCGAAACGACTTTCTCCTAAGTACTTAAGGCTCTGCTGTAGTGATTGTTTCCAGGGACAGAAGAACACGAGCCTGAAATTACTGAGTGGTTTTTCGTAGAAACGCCGGCAGTCCTACTTGGATGATCATCACTGGGGTGATGCCAAATGTCGAGAGCCCTTTGAAAAAGCCTGATTCCTTGTATCCTAGAAAGTCTTAAAAGCATGCACCGAGAGCGGCTTATGTATCTGTTTGGGGTGCCAGGGACTCTCTTTTCTTTTACGGATGAATCGCAGAGTAGGTCGCTGCCTTTTTCAGCTAAAGTTGACAGTTCTAAATAACTTCCCAGCTCCAAATCTGGGAACTAGTTAGGGTTTACTTTGGTTATCGCTACTGCGTCTATCACGCAATGGATTCTGGGAGACCGAGTCTCCGAGCGCTGAGGTTTACCAGGCCCAGGGCGAACGTTGGACTTCAGTTCCCACAATGCCGAGCGCAAACCTGTAATTCCTGCCGGGGTAACCGCGAGGTGGCAGCCATCTTGCGTACGGCGGTGCAGGTCCCCAGATGCCGAGGGCTTGGGCGTTAGTTCCTCTCTGCTTTGGGGTGGTGTTTGCGCGTTGCTTTCGTCTTTTCAGATGTTCGTGTCTTTCTAGACTGCGATTTTATTGGGAAGTCACAGTCAATGTAGTGTAAGGTGAGTAAACACCCCATTTTAAGGGTGGGGTAGTGGTGGTGACGTTTTTCTGGGTTTTTGGCATCTCGTCTGCTCTGGGCTAAGAGCACCCCTCTGATAAGCTTTGTAAACGTGGAAACCCAGAGTGAACCTATGAGTCTAGGAGATCTATTGAATTCCTATACAGAACCTGAGCATGTCTCCGTGGGAGAAAGAAACTGGGTGACGCACTTTTGCCCGGGCCGCCTTCCTTGGAGGTCGGGAGGCCGGCGGACTCGGGTTGTGTATAGGCCATGCTGTTGTCTCACTGTTCCTGGAGACTCTTAATGATATTTCGAATGAGGAAATGAGAACCTGAGAGGTGGTTGGAGGCAGGGAGAGGGGGTTCCGATAGGATGGCGTTCTTTGCAGTTGTATTCTTTTTGTTTCTGTGGGCCTACCTGTATCGCTGTCTAGTTCGTCTTTTTTGCCCTTTTCTTGTTATCTCCTGTTGGAGAATACCAGAGGGCGGGCAGAATGAAGAAATATTGAGTGAAACAGCCTTTGGGATTGCAGTTTTGAAGGCCCTTAAGAAATTTCAAGGGAGGCAGAATTTATCTTCGACATAGACCAAGCATGTGGAAAACATGAACGCTTTGATTGGGAATTGCCGGATTTCTAAACATAACATGACATATTTGAGTCATACTTAGTGCAACTGAAGTTATTTTTTTTTTCTTTTAAATTAATGGACTATACCCATTTGGAAACCACGTGTACACTACTCATAGGAATAGGGTCTGTCAAATTTGATTACTGAGGAGATGCTGAGGTTTGGGAGCTGGATCCATTTACTCCGAAGCATATAGTGGTTTTAAACAGTTTATGGAAACATTTGTCACAACTGGTTTGGATATGTGGCACTTTGGCTGGCAGATTTAAGATTTACTCTCCATTTTAGTACATAGTTGTGTACCTATATCATCAAAATATATATTATTGATTCAGTTTACCAAACTTAAATTCTTCAAGTTCTTTAAGTTCAGAAATGCATCATTTAGATTAAAGGTGAGATCTGTCTTTTTTTATTTTTTTATTTTTGTAAGATTTTATTTATTTATTCATGATAGACACACAGAGAAAGAGAGGCAGACACACAGGCAGAGGGAGAAGCAGGCTCCACACCCGGAGCCCGACGCGGGACTTGATCCCAGGTCTCCAGGATCACTCCCCGGGCCAAAGGCAGGCGCTAATCCGCTGAGCCACCCAGGGATCCCCGAGATCTTTTTTTAAAAAAGACATTTGTACTTACCTTCCGTGAGGCCCCTCCCCTGAATAAATCATTATAACAATACTTAAATAGTGGTTATAAAATTACAACTTTGTAATTTTTGTATTTTAGGAAAATATTACCATTTAAATGTCTTTTCTATTTTCTTGTTTCTGAAAAACTTTTGTTTAGATATTTAAAATATTAGCTATTAGTTATATGATTTATTTGCTCCTCAGATGCCTTATGGTGAAATTGAAGCGAAATCCTTGGGTCATGGTGAAGAAATAACAGGTGAACCATGCTATAAAAAATTGAAGTCAGCTGAAGAGACTTATGTTTTTTCCCATCGTGGTAGTGCTAATTTTCTCAGAATCCAAGAGAAAACTGGGAGTGATTGGGTCCCTGTGACCACTGTTGATGTCAGAGGACATATTTATGCTCAGAAGGACAAAACCAAAGCTACAGACTCACTGAAACCTGTGCATGAAGAGATGTGTAGTAATAGTAGATCAGATGTTATTGAATCCATTGATCCAGGTCCTGCATTGGTATCCACAGATGATGAGATATATAGCACAAGTAAAGCATTTATAGGACCCATTTACAAACCTCCTGAGAAGAAGAAATGTAACGAAAGGGGAAATCACTCCGTCACCAGCAGTGGTATAGATGGCAAAGGGAGACGAGAACAGAAACAGAAATTCAACTCTAAAGTATCAGAACTTGACAATGAATTATTCCAGTTTTACAAAGAAATTGAAGAGCTTGAAAATGAGAAAGATGATTTGGAAGGCAGTTATAATGAACCTGAACCCTCTGAGGAAAAACTTGTTACATATTGTCAGGATCATAATAATGATTTGTTAAAATCTGAAGAAGGAAAGGAAAGAGATAATAGTAATGTTCTTCAGTCACATTGTGGTTACCAACAGCACGTGGGGAACGAGCCAGGCAAATATCCTTATAATGGACAAGTAATACCTACATTTTGTGATGATTCATTTACTTCCTTCAGGCCTGAATGGCAATCAGTGCATTCTTTTATAGTACCCCATGGTCCTCCTCCTCCCAGTTTTAACTATCATTTAAATATTCAAAGATTCAGTGCTCCACCAAATCCACCATCAAATATTTTCCATGTCCAAGATGGCTTTCAGCATCAAAATGGGTATTATGTAAATAGTTGTCACATTAATTGGAATTGTTTGACTTTTGATCCGAACAATGACTATATTGACTGTAGTGAGAATACCAGTAGAGATCATTCCTCTACAAATGACTACAGTGAGCAAGATGAATATGTGAGTAATGGTTTCTGTGAAACCAGGGAAGGATGCTGGGAAAATCCTATGGACAAGCATAATGGAACAGGCAGGCTTATGAACCAGCATTTTCAAGAGGAAAAGTTAAATAAATTGCAGAAGTTACTTATTCTTTTAAGAGGTTTGCCTGGTTCTGGGAAAACAACGTTGTCTCGGTGAGTAAAGGATACCAAGTGAATGCTTGGTAATTCACTTAAAAATCGTAGATAATAGTAATCAATGACAAATGCATCCATGTTTCTAGTAGAAAATCTTTGTTAACATTTGATAATGACATCTGACAGTGTGAATATTTAAAAATATGTTTTCTGATGGAGGAAAGGAGAACTGGCATATAAAGATTCTGCTGAGAGTTTTAAAAATAGATATACCATGTATAATTATGACAGTGATGTAAGTAAATGCTATTTGAGAACTGTACTGGCCTTCCCTTTTTAGGTCAGCTCTCCAAGAAGAACTGGACTTGGGGTTGGAAGATTTGGGTTTTTGATCCACTTATTTCAAACTTTATGGCCTTGGACAAGTTTTGCTATCTGTTAATAGAATGAGAATTGTTATTTTTCTGGAATAATTGTGAGAAGCAAATGAGATAAACCAAGGAAAGGAGGTGTGAGTTTGTTTTTAGCACTGTGCCGTATTTATACCTTTGATTGGTAGAGGGAACTCTCTTTGTTCTTTAAATTTAAGGAGTGTGAAATAAGTAGTACCTGAGTTATAAATCGAGTTAGAACTGGTTATGTTTTATTGTATAACAAAATGTTTCAAATTTCTGTTTTTGTTTGCATTTTTAAAAAAGAATATTGATGCACTTGAATTCATTTGTGCAGTTGTGAAAAATAATACAAAGAAAAGCAGGACGAATTGTTCACAGTTTTTGTAGGATGACTCAAGATTTATGCCAGATCAGGAGAAAAGGAAAATTGTTTGGTGTCTTCCAGGAAGGATAAAAAAAGTCCAAAGAACCATTTTATGAATTTATATTTACTTGCAAAAACAATCTAAACAGAAGTTTCTCCAGAAGCAATAAATTAAAGATTACACTTAGGATACATTTCAAGCTAAATTGTAAGCTGTGATTTTTGTAAATGAATTTAAATTTAGGTCTTTGCATTTTGATTCTTATTTTTAAAATATTTTTAAAAATTTATTTGAGAGAGCAAGAGAGCATGGAGGAGGGGAGGCACACATAGAGGGAAGAAGCAGACTCCCTGCTGAGCAGAGAGCCAGACTTCTAGGGACTCTATCCTGAGACCCTGAGATCTTAAACTGAGCCAAGGCAGATGCTAACCTGACTGAGCTGCCCAGGCGACTTGATTCTTCTTATTTTAACGAAGATTTCGTAGAGAAGATGAAACTTCCAACTCTTTAGAAAGGATAGAAATCGAATGAAGTCTCACAAACATGGGTAGTCTCCTAGATTTAGAATATAATGACAGAGGAAAGAAATAGTTGAAATTTGGAAATTATAGGAATCTCCTAGCTAGGGTCACCTGACTAGGTGTGGGTATAAAATAAATTTGAGAAGGAAGGATTAGATTTGGAATGACATTGGGGTATGTTGAAACTGAAGATGAATAAAGTAGTGGTAGTACAATAAAATTTCAAGGAGACATAACAAGTGGAAGGTGATAGATGCGATTATATATAATATGCATATTTGAGGAATCAAATGTATAAGAATGCAAGCTATATTAGTAACTACCATTTGTATCATGATTTACAGTCTAGAGTACTTTCATATATAAAAATCTTGTAAGGTGGGTTGTGTTGTTTTCATTTCATAGAAGGAGCAGAGGCTTAAGAGGATAAGTTCGGGTTAAAGGACTTGGGAGAAGTCCAAAGAACTGGTAGGAGGTCAAACTAGAGGTGTAAATGAAAATGTGTTTTTTCCCTGCGCCTTCACTTTAATATCTGTTGCATCCATGGCCCTATACCTGACTCCTGACTTTCAGGAGCTTGTTTAAAGAAGCAGGAGTACCTGTTTAGGTTCTTCACATTTTGTATGACTTAAGATTGGTTGGTTGGGATTGGATAGAAAGCCATTTATTCTGTGGTGGGGAATGGCTTTATATAGGAGTTAGCTTTCAAAATGAGCTTTGAAGAAAGAAAGGAGTAAGATTTGGTAGATCGGAGTTGGGTTCATTTGGGGCACTAAATTAAAGGTACCATTATTTAGTATTGTGTGGTAATGAGCACAGGAGGTTAATGTTCAAATTCTTTGGGGGGTAGTATTCAAGTCCTCTTCTTCCTTAATTTAGTTTTTACCCACCTCTCCATCTTCATTTCTTTCTGCACTTGGACTAGCACCTACCCTCCACCGCAGAGACTTACTTGTTCGTTCATTGTTTTAGGACCTCACTTATTCAGAGGTTCTCTCAAATGCCTCTGCTTTTTGAGGTTTTGGTTTATCATCTCAGTCCTCTGTAATCCTTCTGAACTCATATAGTATTTGTCATTACCAAGTTTTTACTAAGTTGCTTACCCACAATCTGCTAACAGATTTTAATGAAATCAGTTTTAGGTTAAATTCTAACACAAATACAGACTTTAAATATTTATGAGTAAGCTAGTGCAAAACAGTTTATCCATCTTTGTAGGTATGTGAAAGTCCTCTTTGTCCTTTTACACAAACCGACAGCACTTTGATGAAAGGTTCGTCTCAGGCACAATTCAACAAATTCTAAATGTGGAATTTTGTTACCATTGTAATTGTATCAGCTAAACAGAATCCTCTAAGTCAGTGATTGGACATGGGACCATTTAGGGATCAAGCCTTGGGTGTCATTCCTCAGGGTGTAGGCTATACATTTTGCTAGAATTCCTATACCCTGTTCATATGAGGAGAAAGGGTGAACCTAAAATGTTTTAGCCAATATGCATTTCTTCTACTGCACTGATTTCACCAATGAGAGAATGTATTTTCAGAAACAGACTAATTTAATTACTGTATTAGGAAAATATTGGGAGTTGATGTTGATCAGAGATAAACACAAGTATTTTCAAAGTGGAGAGAAGATGTCACACTGCTGGTTTTGAAGATGGAAGAAGGGACTATAAGCCCAGATATGCAGATAACTTTTAGAAGCTGGAAAATTTGGCAAGGAAACAGGTTCTCCTTTGGAGCTGGCAGGCGGAATGCCAGCCTACCTACACCTTGATTTTTAGCCCAGTGGAATTAATTTCAGATTTCTGACCTTCAGAACTATGCACATTGTCTTAAACCACCAAATTTGTGGTAATTTGTTGTAGCAATCATAAGCAATTACAGTTTAAAAAGAAATCTCTTTAAAAAGAGATCTTCAAAAAAAAAAATAAAAAGAGATCTCCCTGCTTTTGGAGATCTCAGTTTAAACTCTGGAGGAAAGACTGACCTTTTCTTTTGTAGATCTTTTCTTCTGTATTCTTAATTGAAGGAGTGTCAAGAGAGTGAAGTGCCCCTGTAGAGTGATTCTGGGATCGAGGTATGCAGGGTCACTCAGTAATTAAGGAGATAAAGAGTTAATTAAAGTATCAATTCTATTCAGATATTTTTGGGAAAATCACTTCTCTTTGTATATGCACATGGGTGTACTAAAAATAATGTACAGTTCTTAGAAATTTTAAAAACAAAGTATGAAAAAACCTATTAAAGTTAACTTTCATAATAGGCCATGTGAGGAAATAGGGTTCCCAAAACTGGGTTAAAGAACAGGATTCAGGACAGCCCCGATGGCTCAGCGGTTTAGCACCACCTTCAGCCCAGGGCCTGATTCTGGAGACCCTGGATCGAGTCCCATGTCGGGGTCCCTGCATGGAGCCTGCTTCTCCCTCTGCCTGTGTCTCTGCCTCTCTCTCTCTGTGTCTCTCATAAATAAATAAATAAATAAAATCTTTAAAAAATATTTTAAAAAAAGAACAAGATTCACTTGTTCTTAAGTGAATTTTATAAGCATGGACTGCGTTAGTTATCTATGGCTGTGTAACAAATTACCTTATTAAAAACTGAGTTAAAGCAACAAACATTTCACAGTTTCTGAAGGACAGGAGTCTGCAAGCAATTATCTGGGTGCCTCTGGGTCAGAGTCTTTAACAATGCTGTGATTAAGATGTTGCCTAGGGCTGTGTTCTGATCTGAAGGTTTATTTTGGGGTGGATCTGCTTGGAAGATCTCTCTTGAGGTTGTTGTGAAGACTTAGTTCTTGTGAGCTGTTGGGTGAGGGGGCCTCAGTTCGTTTCTGGTTGTGTATAGGCTGGAGACCTCCCTTGGTTTTGTGCTCCTTGTACTGCTCACCACTCACAGCGTGATGAAACAAAGTGAGCCAGCTCTGAGCCCAAGACAGAAGCCACTTTTTTTTTCTGTAATCTAGTCTCAGAAGTGACATTTCTTTTAACTGCCATATTCTATTAGTTGGAAACTAGTCACTGACTTCTACCCACAGTTACGGGGAAGGGATTATATGTGAATACCAGGAGGCAGGGATTGGTTGTAAGCCATTGGTTTTGGCTCCCCCATGCATCTGTGTAAGCCATTGGTTTGTAGGCCATTGGTTTTGGCTCCCCCATGCATCTATGTAACTCTACTCTGGTGGCCTGATTTCTGAAATCATTTTCTTTTCTTTCTTTTTTTTTTTTTTTGAAATCATTTTCTTTTTCTGGATTTGTAAATGTCAAATAAGCAAGGGTGTTATGAATATTAAATGGGATGTAGATAAAATGCTTGTCATTCAGTAAAGTTTCAAAAAGATAGACATGAAAAAATGTAAATCAAGTAGCCAGTGAGCCCATATCTCATTTTTTTTTTTATTAGACACTTGATTTTTCAGAGTTCTAAGTTTTAATGTTTGGAGAGTTCATTTTAATACCTAATTTAACTTGTGAGAGTTTTAATAGAATTGGACTATAAGAATTGTGGAAATACTAATATTCCCAAGTAATTTATTTTTGACTCAAGTGATTAATATGGCATCAGATATATCCAAATTGATTATAAGTATTTTTTTTAATATAAGTCCCCAAAATATAGCTTTATAGTTTGAGATAATTCAGGGAATTTTATTATTTTTTTTTTATTTTTTATTTTTTTTAATTCAGGGAATTTTAAAAAGCTGCATGAACAGTCTGAAAGGAAAAAGTCTCTAACCTAAAATTGTTTGCTATAACTATGATTTATATTCTTAAGATATTCTTCATAGAGATTTATTCATGTTTGATGTTTACTTGGTTTAATGATGTAAATTGATTTGCTATCTCCTACCCTCTGTCTCCATGCCTCCCCCACCCCCACCTTTTTTGAGGTTAAAACATTTTTTGGAGAGAAAAGCCTCTATACTCTTGTAGTATTATATTATTAATATTTGAAAAATCACTGGTAATAATGTAATAGAATGGAAAAAATGAAATGGTATTTAAGAAAGATGGTAACAGTTTTATGGTACTGTTAAATATAACTAGGCATCATGAGGTTGATTATGATCAAAATCATTTTAGGTAATTGAGCTTTGGTTTGGAGTGCTAATATTGTAGCTTTTTTTTTTTTTTTTTTTTCCCCAATGAGAAGCTTGAACTCAGAACCCTGAGATCAAGACCTGAGCTGAGATCAAGAGTTGAATGCTTAACTGACTGAACCATCCAGGCAGCCCATAGTAGCATTTTTATATTCTAGGTTATAACAAGTAAGATGCCAAATATGTTAGATGGCATATTTTGAGAAAATCATGCTGGCTTAAATAAGATATCCAACTCTAGCTTCACAACCAACCAACCATTTAATTTCACTTGCTTTGCTTGAAATAATTTGAACTATAATTCTGTAAGTGGAAATGCATGTTTAAATTTTTAAAATTTTTGTATATGCATTTTCTATAAAATATACAAACATAACTTGTTTAATTGCACATCATAGATACTGCACTTTTTACAAATTGAAGGTTTGTGGTAACCCTGTGTCAAGCAAGCTTTTGGCTCCATTCTTCCAACAGCATTTGCTCACTTAGTGTCCTTATGTCACTTGGATAGTCTTACAATATTTCAGACTTTTTTGTTAATATATTTGTTATGGTGATCTGTGATCAGTCATCTTTGATGTTACTATTGTAGTTGTTTTGGGGTCTCATGCGCTGCACCCGTATAAGATGGCAAGCTTAATTGGTAAGCATTGTATATATTCTGACTGCTCCACCAACCTGCTCTTTTCCCATCTCTCTCCTGTTTTCAGGCCTTTCTCATTCCCTGAGACACAACAATATTGAAATTAGGCCAATAAATTACAATGGCCTCAAAGTGTTCAAGTGAAAGGGGGAGTTGCACATCTCTCACTTTAAAATCACAGGCTGGAAGTGATTAAGTTTAGTTAGGATTAAGCATGTCAGAAGTCTAGATAAGGCTTCTTGAGCCAAACAGATAGCCAAGTTGTGAGTACAAGAAAAGGGTCTTGAAGGAAATCAAAAGTGCTACTCCAGTGAACACACAAATGAAAAGAAAGCGAAATAGTCTGGATAATAGATCAAACCAGCCACAACATTCTCTTAAACCAAAGCCTAATCCAGAGTCCTAACTGTAATTCTGTGAAGGCTGAGAGAGCTGAGGAAGCTATAAAAGAAAAGTTAGAAGCTGGCAGAGGCTGGTTCATGAGGTTTAAGGAAAGAAGCTGTCTCCGTAACATAAAAGTACAAGGTAAAGCAGCAAGTGCTAGTGTAGAAGCTGTAGCAAGATCTAGCTTAGATAATTAGTGAAGATCTAGTTAAGATAAATAAAAGTAGCTACAAAAGTGACAGATTTTCAATGTAGACAAATGGCCTTCTACTGGAATAAGTTGCTGTGTAGGATTTTTATAGCTAGAGAAGTCAGTGCTTTAGCTTCAGAAGAAGCTGACTCTTCTTGGGCTAAGGCAGCTGATGACTCAGTTGAAGGTAGTGTTCGTTTACCATTCTGAAAATCCTAGGGCCCTTAAAAATTATGCTAAATGTACTCTGTCTTTGCTCTATAGATGGAACAACAAGGCCTAAATGATGGCATATTTGTTTACACTGCAGTTTACTGAATATTGGAAGCCCGCTGTTGAGACCTTTGGCTCAGAGAAAAAGATTCCTTTCAAAATATTACTGTTCATTAACAATGCACCTGGTCTTAAGAGCTCTGGTGGAGATGTTGAACAAGATTAATGTTGATTTCATGCCTGCTTCCACAACATTCATTCTTCAGCTCATGAATCAAGGAGTAATTTTGATTTTCAAGTCTTATTATTAAGAAATACAGTTTTTAAGGCTGTAGCTGCCATACACACTGATTCTCTGAAGGATCTGGGCAGAGCAAATTGAAAACCTTCTGGAAAGGATTCACCATTTCAGTTGCCCTTAAGAATATTTATGATTCATAGGGTGAGGGCAATATTAATATGAAGAGGAGTTTAGAAGTTGATGCCAAACTTATGGATGACTTTGAAGGGTTCAGGTCTTCAGTGGAGGAGACAACTGTGGATGTGGTGGAAACAGCAAGAGAGCTAGAATTAGAAATGGGGCCTAAAGATGGGACTGCATTGCTGCAATCTCATGGATAGCAAGGAAAGTGGTTTCTTGAGATGAAGTCCACTAGTGAAGATGCTATAAAGATTATTGAAATGACAACAAAAGATTTAGAATACTCCATAAACTTAGTTGCTAAAGCCATGGCAGAGTTTGAGAAGATTAACTCTGATTTTCAAAGAAGTTCTCTTGTGAGTAAAATGTTATCAAACACCATCACATGTTACAGAGAAATTGTTTATGAAAGGAAGAGCCAATGGATGGGGTAAACTTCATTGTCCTATTTTAGAAAATTGCCACAGCCACCCCAGCCTTCAGCAACTACCACCCTGATCAGTCAGCATCTATCAACATTGAGGCAAGACCCTCTACCAGCAAAAAGATTACAACTCGCTAAAAGCTTAGATGATGGTTAGCATTTCTTAGCAATAAAATATTTTTGAATTAAGGTGTATACATTGTTTTTTTAATAATAACTTTTATGTACTGGGAAACCAAAAATTAATTTTGACTCTCTTTATTGTGGTACTCAGTTTATTGTGGTGTGAAACTGAACCTGCAATCTCTCTGAGGTATGCCTGTATACAATTTTATAATAAGCTGAGGAAAGGAGAGAGATGTTTATTTTAATAGTCGAAGTCCTTCTTATTCCTTTGTATTAGGAGGTATGTATTCTTGAATCATCCCAAGACTATACTCTTACATTCTTAATCCCTTCCACCATTTTCCACTAAATATAAATGCCACCTAAAAAAGTACCTGGTTGTAATTGTGTAGATTTAAGTGTGAAGTGATATTTGAAATCTGAAAACTTTTAAGGTTCAGCTCCTGTACTATTATTCTGTTTGCAGTATATTTACAGGTAAGTACCAGAGATTCATTTAATAACCTTTCCTATGTGGCTTATTTTTTTGATGGTTATAAATGGCACTTTGTGATTTCTTTTATTAACAGAATTCTGCTTGGTCAGAGTCGTGATGGCATTGTGTTCAGCACTGATGACTATTTTCACCACCAAGATGGGTACAGGTATAATGTTAATCAACTTGGTGATGCCCATGACTGGAACCAGAACAGAGGTTTGTTTTGGGCCAAGTCTCTGGGATGGTGTATTTGACTAGGAGTCAGAAGACTTGAGTTTTTATTCTTGACTTAACTTTTACCAGCTGAATGACTTTGGCAGGCCATTGAAATAGCTTTGAGACCCAATTTTTTCATCAGAAGTTACACTTGCTTTACTTTATTAGGTTATTGACAAATTAGAGAATTTAAATAGGTATATTTTGTAAACTGTAAATAGTGTACCAATATAAGCTGATAAAATAGAGGTGTAGGATATTTTGATAGCCTTTATTTTATACCTCATGAATAAATTCAAAGAACTCTTCATACTGTTATATATTCCCCAAAGCTATTTCCCTAAGAGTAATAAATGCTGATGTTTTCTAAGGCTTAATATAAGGTCTTTGAATATTAAAGTTTTCCCTATTGACATTACTCTACAAAAAATGTACTTTAATACTTTTTTAGAAGCATATCAGTCAATATTTTCTCATTCTGGAATAGTGATTTGAACATTGACTGCATATCGTGTGTTTCAAAGTAACCTTTTTCTTATTTAACAGCATCTTATTTAACTGCAGTGCCATCATCACACTTAAAAAAGAAAAAAAAAAAGACAATTCCTTGACATCATATAATATCCAGCTTGTAATCAAATTTCCTGTTGTCTTTACACTTGTTCTCTTTGAATCAGGATACAAGCCAGATCCTGGCAGTGCATTTGGTTTTAAGTACAGTAATATCTATCCTTTTTTTAATCCCTTCTTTTTGCCTTTATAACATTAATTTGTTGCAGAAATTGGTTGGTTGTCCTATAGAATGTCCCATATTTTTTAGTTGTCTGTTTGCTTCCTTGTGGTAGCTATTTAACCTGTTCTTCTTTCTCCTCTATTTCCTTAAATAGAACTTAGTTCTAGACAGGAGGATTTGTTAGTTTCAAGTTATTTTTTTTTCATAAGCATATGTCTAGTTGTCCTAGTTTTAATAATACTAAGATTGATTAATAGCTTCAAAGAGACCGCCTACTCTCTCCATTATCAAGTTCCCTATCAAACTTACATGTAATGGTTTTATCCATCAGTGAACTGTTTCCCGAATGAGACGTTTCATTAAACATTGCAAAATGGTGATTTTCTAGGTTTAAGATTCCTTCCATGTTAGAATTCTTCTATAATGAAGAACATTTCACCTAGAAATAGCTTTAGGAAAAAAAAAAAAGAAAGAAATAGCTTTAGGGTTGTCCTAAAGTACAGTATATACAGGAAGAACAGGATGAATGCTTTTCTTTTTAATTGTCAATTTTCACAGTAAGGAATTTCAGGATATCTTTGAGTAAAATCTTTAATGTGAAATAAGTTTGATTTTGAGATTATTTCCTAGTGTTGGTTCTCTGACACTCTAGGATTCTCCACAGAGCATTATGCCACAGAACATTACTGCATAAATCAAGTAATAATGGTATTGCAATTCTGAAAAATATTTGGAGTTATTGGACTAAAGTTAAGGGCACTAGTAGTAGGTGATGAGTGGAATGAATAAGCAGTCACTATACTGTTGGAGAACTGTGAAATGTGTTTATGTAGGACAATTTTTTTCTCTTTGCAATACCAGTCTAGAATATTACATTGAAATTTCATGCCATGTGAGTTAATACTTGCTAAACAAAAAATGGTGTTTCGATAAACTACTAGTTTTATTATAACAGATTTTTCCAAGGTAATGATAGTAATGATAACTAACAATTGTTATACATTTTGCGAGTTATAAGTATGATACTTAGAACTAAATTTTTCTTTTCAACAGATGTTTATTGAATATTTTTAAATGCCAGCTACTATTCTGGCAATCTCTGCTTCATGTGTGTTATTAGAAGAATCCTAAATTCATGTTAGATCACCTATAAATTAAAAACCTCTCCAGGGTGTCATTCTGTCTCTTAGAGTATGTAGTTATTTTGTTTAAGAAATGACTCTCATTATTTGGGTAGTCAAACATTGTTTACTTAGAAACTCTTTCCTCCTAGAGTACACTGGAATGTGGTATTGCATTATGATTTTTCATGAAAAGTAGATCATCATCTCATTCCTGCAAATCAGAGATTTAATCTTATTATTAAGCTGCTCTTCTAGGATATAACACCTTAACAGGTGCCAGCCTAACTATCAGACATTAAGACAATTAGTTTAGCAATTTTTTTTTTAATGAAAGAGTTTATCACTATTTATGATTGAGGATAGAACACTGTAAGATGATAGCATCTTGATATCCTATTTATGACCCAAATTCTAAAGTTCTTTTGGTATTTCAAGACATATTCTCCCAAATATATATTCCACCATAGTCATTATAATTTAACCCTTAGAATTCTCTCTCACCCTTAGACATCCATGTAAGTGTTTTCATTATATAGAACTTAGTGTTTTGATTTTAAGTCCCAACAAAACTCCTATATCATTGCCTTTTGCCTCAGCCTTTTAAATTGTATTGTAGGTTCTTGATTATGTTTCTTGTCTATTTACATTTAGGGGTACACACACCTCTGTCGTTAACAGTGGCTCACTGTGGCAGTGATTCTTATTACCTCTTGGGGAAAGAGAGGGCAAAGGGATAGGAAGATGTAGTTTAGAAAATTTCTATGTGATGCCGGCTCCAATTTGAGAATTGCTAGTCCTAAGAAAGACTTACAAAGTCAGTTGAACTGTGGTCCTTAGCTACTTGGTATGTAAGTTCTTATTTCAGAAACATTATTTGTAATTGTAGAACATTGGAGAATATAGATAAGCATATATTGCTGATACTACCATTACCCTCAGATGACCACTTAGGATATTTAGTTTCTCTTCCCAGATCTCTATATTTTGACCATAATAAGGGTATACTTACATATTGTGTTATAATTTGCAATTTTCAGTTAACAGTCTTCCATCTTTCCATGTCAATAAATGTTTACCTCTTTTCATACTCAGACTGTATTCAGTGTAACTTGCTCTTGTATTTCCTGTAAATCAAAGTTAGCTCTAGACTCAAGGCTTCCTTACCTGTAGCTCAACAAAATGTTTTTCCCCAAATGTCATTGTCAACACCAGCAGCTGGTCCAGAGAATACACATTACCTGTGGTTATGTCTCTTAATTCTCTTTTAATCTAGTAATCTAGTGGAGTCCTCTTTTTTGTTCATGACACTAACTCAAGAGATTGCATAGTTTTGGTTTTAAATACAGAGATATAGGAAATTTCTTAATAATGAATATTTAAGTTTTATTTCATATATTTTATTCTAATAGTTCTCTGGTTTCTGTTTTTGTTTTTTAAATTTATTTTTTATTTCAGCAAAACAAGCTATCAATCAGGGGAGATCTCCAGTTATAATAGACAACACTAATACACAAGCTTGGGAAATGAAACCATATGTGGAAATGGTAAATATGTGATATGGGAGAGTTTTAATATTTTATTCTTACCATTTTTTTCATACTCTGAAATTTTGGTTACTTTGATCTTCATTACATAAACATTTGTCCCTGTTTTCTAAAGAGGTGTGTTTGTTAACTTGGTTTTTAAAAAACTGGGAATGGTACTTACTAAAAAATATGCTCATCTTGTTAGTTTTGCCTGGACTTGAAGACAGTAATTCGAAATTGTCCAGTTATGTGGTCTTAACATTTTTATAAACCATATTATTTAAAAGTAAAATTTCCCTGATCAAACAAATTTAGAAATATTGTCTAAATGAAGCCTCTATTTATCTGACTTCTTTTTTTACTTTAAGAAGTATTCTCTGGGTTTTTGTTTTCTTCCTTTCCTTTGTATAGGCCATAGGAAAAGGATACAGAGTAGAGTTTCATGAACCTGAAACTTGGTGGAAATTTGATCCTGAAGAATTAGAAAAGTAAGGCACTCAAATTTTTTTTGAATCCTTTATCTTTGAAAAAATTTTTTGAATCTTTATCTTTTTTCCTTTCTCTTCTCCTTTTCACAGTTTCTTTACTAGCTTTTGCTTGTCATATGTTTGCTATTTGTGAATAGGGACTGTTTTCACTTTCTGTCAAGAGGAACATTGACTTAAATTCAACGTTTCTTGGGATACCTTGCCTTGATCAATTTTATTAAATTTTCCTTGTTAAGTGTGTGTGTTACTTTCTCTTATGTAAATTCCTACATTGCTTCATAGTTATTGAATGCTAGCAGGGATCTAGAACACTTTGAGGGAAAAGTGAAGTAGGCTACTTACCTGCATCACTTTTCAAACTTTTCTTCCCATTTTAGGTCACATCATCTTTTTACCTGGGTCATCTTCTCTCTCTTTACCATCTTTACTACTATAGATTCATACTCTATAGATTCATAAACCGAGATCCTTGTAATCTGTGTTTTAGAATTCAGGGTCTGTTTTTGTTTGTTTTTTTTAATACAAAGGTAATATAATGCATACACATAATCATAATGCCCGTAGCAGAGTTTGGGGTAGCGTGTCATCATCACATATTCTATTTTTTTTCCTGTGACATATCACTACTAGTCCTCTAAGTAGATAAGAAAGATTCTGCATAATGTACTTTCATTCTGAGTAGATTGTGCTGCCAAATGAGTATAGGTTTGGTTAGATTTTGCTGCCACATGAGTCAACAGAAAACTGAGTTCTTAGGCCATTTTAATTTCAAAATTTGTGGTGAGGGATTGTGGACTTTTATTCCTTTCATCCCTGGCCTTCCATTTGTGTTTACCTTTATCTCTTTCCCCTCATGTCACTGGTTTTCCTATGACTCTTTTTCTTTCTTTGTTTTTATTCTCCTTCTCTGCTTTTGGTAACAACTTTGAAAAATAATTCACGTACCATACAATTTATGCATTAAAAGTGTACAATTCATGGTTTTCAGTACAGTTGACTTTTTTTTTATTTTTTTATTTTTTATTTTTTATTTATTTATGATAGTCATACAGAGAGAGAGAGAGAGAGGCAGAGACACAGGCAGAGGGAGAAGCAGGCTCCATGCACCGGGAGCCCGACGTGGGATTCGATCCCGGGTCTCCAGGATCGCGCCCTGGGCCAAAGGCAGGCGCCAAACCGCTGCGCCACCCAGGGATCCCTACAGTTGACTCTTAATGCAGGAGTTAGGGGTGCTGACCCCCTGGGACAGTTAAAAATCCATAAATAATGGATTTTTGAGTCAATTTTTGATGATGACTTTTGATCCCCCCCAATCTTAACTACTAATAGCCTGCTGTTGACCAAAAACCTTACTGATAACATAAACAGTTGATTAACACCTATATTTAGTTACATGTATCATGTACTGTATTCTTACAATCAAGTAAGCTAGAGAAAAGATGTTACTAGGAAAATCAAGGAAGAAAAAGTACATTTACAGTACTGTATTAGGTCCACTTACACGTGGCTTTTTTACTGTACTGTATTTATTGAAAAAGCCACGTGTAAGTGGACCTGGCACAGTTTGAACTTGTGTTCAAGGGTCAACTGTATATTCACAGAAATGTGCAACCATCCCTTCCTTTAAAAAAACAAACAAACAAACAAACATTTTTTTCTTCCACCTCAGCTTGCCCTCTTCCAACTTATAGCTGTTATTCTGTGTATGGTATTCAACTAATTTCTTTTTCCCTTGCCTTTTATTCATTTGGTTACCCTTTTTCCCTTTCTGATTTGCACACTATGTGTTCATACATGAGTAAAATGGATAAATTAATAACTAGTATTATTCATCTGCTTCTGTGTGTGTTTATTACACCTCAGGTAGAAGAGACAAATTTAAAAACTAAAGCTGTTTGGATTAATGCAGAATAAATGAATTGATGAAATACAGTTAGGCTTCATTAACATTTGAGGGACCGTCGAAATGTATTAGTATTCTTAATATTTGACTTTACAAAATAAAGTCAATTTAACATCTTGCGAATTTAGTCATATTTTGCCAATTTCAACCTCAGGTTCCTCTTTTTTTTTTTTTTGTCTTCTAGTCCTTTTTGCTTTTCTAATCTTTAACATGAACCTCAGTAATTTTAAAAAGTAAACATTTCCTTTGTGTCCCTTTTCTGGGAAAAATGAATTAGCATTAGTAAATCTAGAACTGTAACAGTAAATATAAAGTATGTTCCTATGTGTTTTGCCTGTCCAAGTCAAGTTATAGAAAACTACAAGGGTAAAATAAATTGTAAAATGTTTTTTGAGGTTCAAGTATAATTTTAAAATCACTTTTTGTTGTCATAATTAAATTCAGAGAAAATTACATATAATATAAATTTACAGCTTAACAAATTTCTTGTAAGGCAAATACTCATTTAACTGGTACCCATGTTACAAGAACATTATCAACACCTCAGAAGTTCTTTGAATTCCTTTCCCAGTAATAATTCCTTGGTGGGAATTATTTTCTTTAATGTGTCTTTTTTTTCTTTAATGTGTCTTTTTTTTCTTTTTTCTTTTTTTATGTTTTTTTATTTTTCTAAAACATATTTTGTCTAACACCATAGTTTAATTTTTTTCAAACTTTATATAAATACAGAATGTGTTCATTGTGTCTAGTTTCTGTCACTCAACATTATGTTTGTGAAATATGCCCAAGTTGTTGTCTCTAACAGTAATTTGGAATTGATAATAAATTTTAAAAATGCAATAGGAAGTGTCCTAAAATAACTTTGAAAAGTGATAAATATTTTATATTGATTTTTATAATTGTAAAAGTCCACTCAGTTCCTGTGTAATTCCCAAAACACTGTCTCATAATCTTCAATTTTGTTTTAAGGGGAAGGGGTTAACTCCATGGTTCAGTGAATTGGTAGTTAGTTTTATGTGAGGAAGAGGGATATTATCAGTTAACATTTTGTTATGATTTATGGTGTCTTTAAGCCTTTTTAAAATATTATTAAACTTTTTGAGAGCCAGTATAACTTTTTTTTATCTAAAATGTAGGTAAATGAGATGTATCTTTTAGTATTTATTTGCAAAACATAATTTAGAATCTGTACTCTGTTACTCTAAAACAGTTTAATCTCTAGGCCTGCACATTCTAAAGAATTAAAATCCTTTTATTTTTTTTTTGGTAGGAGGAATAAACATGGTGTATCTCGAAAGAAGATTGCTCAGATGTTGGATCGTTATGAATATGAAATGTCCATCTCTATTGTAATGAATTCGGTGGAACCGCCACACAAAAGCACACAAAGACCTCCTCCTTCACAGGGGAGACAGAGGTGGGGAGGCTCTCTAGGCTCACATAATCAAGTCTCTGTTACAAATAATCATTAAATTGGCTCTTTTCAGCTAACATGTTTGTTGCTTGCCCTTGAAAAGAATTAGTGAGCCTATCTTGAAGTTTAAATAGTTTCAAATTTAAAAAAAGACTATGTTGCCTCACAAAGGATGTTACCAGCAAGCTGTTTAAATCCTAAAGTGTAAATAAAAATTATATAAAATTGTTTTTAAAATGTTCTTATAATTTTTTGTTGTAATTCCCTTGGGTTATTATGAAACACCTTAGAGAGTAGGTAGGACCTAGAATAGTTTTTCTACAACTGAATTTTAAACTAATTGTATCTATTTTATAGGTAATGTTGAATAGTTTTATAGCTCATACCTAAATCTAATTTTTCATAAAACATTAGTATTTTTTTAACTACCTTAAAAATATAAGAAATACTAACTTGATATAGGCACTTCAGTTGATTTTTCTATAATACAGGTAAAATTAGGTTTCTGCAAATTCATCTGACAAAAATATTTCTAAGCTATAATTAACGTATCAGTTAAAACAAATTCTCCATCAAATGCTATACAGCAGTAGGTATATCAATCACCTGGGTGGTTTTCTCCATAATGTACATATCCATAATATATAATAAATACATATTTTCACCCTTCTCAAACCATCTCCTGTCCCTCCACACTCCCCAGTTCTAGAATGAATAAATAAGGAAATCACTGTATATTTAGAAAAAGCTTTCCAGGTTATTTTGATAATATATCACTTTTCTCTATTTAACACTGTATAATTCTAATATAAAAAATAATTTGGACATGTCCTTAGTATTAATTGTCAGAAGATTTGTTGTAGTATATTTTATTTCTCCTGGTTTTAGTTTTTTTGTAGATCAACTATATGTCTCATTGGATAGTTTTCTTTGTTAGATTGTGTTTTGTCACTTAAAATTTAAAAACAGAATTCATTTCAGAGATTTTGTAATTCATCCTCATCTTTGATTTGCTCTTTTTAAGGAAAAAAATCTCAGCTAATTACATGCTATTAAAAAATGTTACCTTCAAAAGTTTTACATGATAATATTTCATGGCCCGTTAACTTTCTCCTAATCCAGCCCATCCTAAATCTAGTAATCTTTCTTCATGTTGTTTAAACCGTTTGCTGTTATTTTCAACTTTACTTTAAAATGTTCTCCTACATCTATATATTACTCTTTAAGTAATACTAAGTGCAAGGCTCAAAACTAAATACAGTACTCTCAACAGGTCTGTATTACATTGCCTTTAGTGAAATAAGAGTATGATTTCTATTTATTTGTACTTTTCAGTGCTGTTTACATTTGGATGGATACTACTTTGCTTTATTTTGTTTAACACATATGTTTGTATGTATTTGTTCTTAACTAAATATGATATAGTAAGAAAATGCTAACTCATGTTTTGTGTGTAAATGTATATATATTTATACATATACACATTTTCTTCATCCACTATTTTCATGTATTCTTTTGCTTCAGAGTAATACTTCTTGATATTTGGGCTATATTTTTCAGTGTTTTATTATGTACATTAGCACATTTTGAAAGTAGTACAGAAGGATTTAATTTGGGGACAGATGAAACCACTGTTAGATATATACTGTGTGTTCCTTTGTCTTTATAAAACTGTTGGGAGTAATAGTGCTATGAATCTATAGTTTTTTATTAATGCTTCATTAGCCAAATTTATTTTAAGGAGGTAAATGTCTTTGAAAGGTACAAATTATAAAGAAATATGTCATGTTAGACAGTAAGTCTGAAATAAATTTCCAGATTTTATTATGGATCAATTTCATCTTTTAGTACTTCTGAATACTTAAATAATCATGCAGAGATCATTACTAATTCCTGATTTTTTTTTTAGTATAAATCCATAATGAGGCAAGGGAATTAAGATTCTGAAAGTTTTTTTTTTTTAATAGGTTTTATTTATTTATTCATGAGAGACACAGAGAGAGAGGCAGAGACATAGGCAGAGGGAGAAGCAGGCTCCTCACAAGGAGCCTGATGTGGTACTCGATCCTGCACCCTAGGATCATGTCCTGAATCAAAGGCAGACAGACGCTCAACCACTGAGTCACCCAGGCATCCCAAAAGTTGTTTTTTTAAAGACAGAAAAATTAATAGTTCCTCTAAGCATATTAAATTAATACCTCCTCCATTTAGCTTATTTTAATTCTTTGAATAATAACAATTAGGCATGAATACACAATAAAAGATACCAAAATCACTGTTACAAGTCATTGCTTTGACTTTATTTTTTAATTTTTTCATTGCTTTGACTTTAAAGGTCTATACAAATCTTTAAAAAAATCAGAAATTTACTGATTAGAGAGGTATTTCATCAAATTTTTCTTCTACTCATATTCTTGAGTTTGGTTTATTTTATTTTAATTTATTTTTTTTCCAGTTATATTCCTAATGAAATAGCTTCCTGTTGCTCTGCCCCATTCTGAATTGGTCTCCATCCCAAAGAATAAATGAAGCATTAGTCATATTTAATAAGATAAAATTCATTTAGTTAAGCAGAATATAGCTTAATGTAAGTTGTTTTTTCATAGGCTTGGTATAAAAATCACTTCCTTTTTGATAAGCAAATTTATAGTTTTCTATATGTCCTAATCCTGCTAGCAAAAATACTTACTGTTATTTATTTTTCTTTTTTTACTGTTATTAAGTTGAACTTGATTTTTAAATAGATAATCTTTATTTTTAGTATTCACCTTTTCAGGAGAAAATGTTAACTTTTTAATATTTTATGTCTATTTTAATGTACAATTGTTTACAAAAGATTGGGTTGCCTTTTGTTGGAACAATAGGTGGATTTAAGTACTTGAAGTTTATTTTTTACCTAATTAATATAGATTGTAGAATTTTCTAGTTTTATGTATAGGTAAGTTTTGAAAGAGTGCATTATTTCAGAGGATATGAAATATTTATTTTGACCACATTTGAGTTTTTATTTTGGGAAAATGTCTGATTTTCTGAGCTTGGTTTTTTAAGTATTTATAAAGAAAATTGGTAGTTCTCTTTGGGAAATGTTGAAAAAATGTGGTTATTTATATATTAGTGCCTTGAGCGGATAGGTTTGCTAGTCTTTTTTGAAATTTTATGTAATATTCTAATATGAATGTAGTAACTGAGAATTTGTTATTAGGGCTGAAGAGAGAGAGAGAGAGAGTGTGAGTGAGTGAGTGTGTGTGTGTGTGTGTGTGTGTTTTAACATTTGGAACCCATTAGGTCGAGTAACACTAGTCTAGAATCATGACAAAGTATTGTTAAGTTTTTGTTACAATGGCCATTCAGAATAAATATTTGGTGGTAGCCGAAAAAGAAGCTTGAGGTAGTGGTTTTAAAGTTAAATTTTAGGATCCCTGGGTGGCTCAGCGGTTTAGAGCCTGCTTTCGGCCTCCAGGGCGTGATCCTGGAGTCCCGGGATCCAGTCCTGCATCGGGCTCCCCGCATGGAGCCTGCTTCTCCCTCTGCCTGTGTCTCTGCCTCTCTCTCTCTGTGTGTCTCTTGTGAATGAATAAATAAAATATTTAATAAAAAAATAAAAAATAAAGTTAAATTTTACAGGTTTCAATTTATAAATAAAACATTTTTTTCCATTAAAATTGTTAGCTGTAATTCTTGTGAATTTACAGAGGAAGGAGGGAGTATATTAAGAGGTTAATGAATATCTTTGGTGATGGTTTTCTTTCTCTTCACAAAATTAAGATTGGCATACCAATTTTTATTTTTAAGATTAAAATATTGTTAAAATAATTGATCTCCCTATATGTATATCAGATTTCTTCTTAAAATAGGAGGTAAAAGGTACTATTAAGTTTGTTGAATGTAATGGGTTCTGAAAGAGGAGTAATTAGTGGTTTTCTCCTGTGTCTTTTTGATCCCTTTTTTCACATTTAAAATTAATTCAATTGATTTAAATTGCTAAGTATTTTAAGCCTAAAAATTTTCACTTTTTGCATGGTTTTACATTGCAGAGCAAACCCTGAAAATTTTATAATGATGATGTTAGCAACTTGGTTCAGAAAACTTGTAATAGAATGGTTATCATTTACATTCAATATCTTTATTTAGACAACACTAAAAGGCATAATTTTTGTAATAGAATATATATTTGTAAGCTTATTTTTTTATTTTTTTTTAAGATTTATTTATTTATTCATGAGAAACACAGAAAGAGAGGCAGAGATAGGCAGAAGGAGAAGCAGGCTCCATGCATGCAGGAAGCCCGATGTGGGACTTGATCCCGGGACTCTGGGATCATGCCCTGAGCCAAAGGCAGACACTCAACCACTTACCACCCAGGTGTCCCATAAGCTTAGTTTTTAATATATCTCCTGTGGAAATTCTTAATACATTGTCACTGTAAAATTATGTATAGAAACAAAGGGAAAAAGCATAAATAACTTTTTGAAAAAAGAGCCTCAACCAAAGTGGAAAAGGTGTCTGTTGGAAAATTTTGACTTTTGGGTGCATATAATAGAAGTTTATTATAATCATTTAGATTAGAAATAGTCTTTTCTTTCTCCTTTTTCCTAACAAATCTTGTTCTCTGAATGATAACCCTGTTGGGTTCCAGGTGTGATAATTGTAGTAATCACATATTATAATACACTTCCCACTATAGGCCCTATTAACTTCAAAGCTGTCTTAAATTTAAGTAATATAAAATGGATTATTTTATAGTTAATAGTTTGTCTGCTAATCTTAGAGCAAGACACTATCGCATTAATAAGCATTATCCCTACTTTGGTGAGTAACTGAAGACTTTATCTAGGAATGTATTCCAGTTGTAAAAATATTTCAATTATCTTTAATTGAGCTTTTTGTAAATTAGTGGGAAGACTGAGAGATTTTTAAGATGATCTAGGTGCTTTTGCCTTTAATTTATTAGTAACTAAGAAAAATAATAATCTGTTCATTTATGTTTAAAATTGTGAAGTTGAGTCCATTGAAATATGCTTTATTTGGATTTTCTTGTCCTGCATTTTCAGAGGACATATAAAATCAGTTTTACCCTTGGGTTAGTTCATCTACAGCTGTTATTACAGTTGTACAGCTCTGTAGTGTCTCTTTAATTATAATCCTGAATTCTTCAGTTTTTTTAGCATAACAAAGTGGAATTTGATTTTGGGAAGGGATTGTGGGTTCTTCCTCTGCATTTATTATTTTCTCTTTTTTTTGTCTTAATAGTATTAGAAATCATGTTTCTTGTTTCTTTCTTTTCCTGTACACATTTTCTTTTTCTTCTGTCCATTTTCTGCTCAGCCATCCTTGTGTAACTGCATAACATTTTTAATGAAGATGATGGGATGGTAAGTGGCTGACCAAAATGGAGGTAAATTTTTCCCTCCTGTTTCACTGAACTCATTGTTCCTTATGAACCTTATTTAGTTAACTGCGTTACATTTATAGATTAGAAGCTTTGCAGTTGGTTTCCTGACTGCAGTTTAGTAAGAACTTAGATATGAAATTACTTGGAAAGATTTATAAAATTCTAACAATGTGTTACTCATTGGTTAAGAATCCCATAAACATAAATAGTGTTTGAATGTATGAATTCGAGAAAAATTTATTTTATAATACTTAAGCATCATGATAGACTTGTTGGTAAGTAGTAGTTGGGAATTCAGTAGTGTAGAATTCACTATTACATCATGATTCTCCAATCCACCCTTATTAAAGAACTGAGTAGTTTTTAAGGGAAGCTAATAGCTTGTTTTGACAACCTCTACAAGTGTTTCATATTGTGCAATGCTGCTACAGTGTGCAGTAGGAATTTAATAGCAACGAGCCTTAATATAATAATGTTCATTTAATAGCTGCCATTTATTTAATGCCTGTCAATGCCAGGTTCTGTTGTAACTGTGACTGTTAACAGGCTCCACGTTTTCATAACAGCCCTATAAGGGTTTTAAGAAGAGGAAACAAAAACTTAGGTTAAACAAGTTCTCCAGCATAATTTCTCTGGGGGGAGATGTAACTGGATTCCAAATCTAGTTCAGACATATTCCTCACTATAGCCCATTTTATCCTTTAAACATAGTTATCTTTTTAAACATTATCTTCAATATAGCCTTTTTTTTTTTTTTAAGGTAGGAAAGAATTTCAGGTGAAGAGTTGAGTGCATCTTTAATGGTACTTTTGAATTTGTAGGGTTGAAGGGATGTTGATTTATCAACGACGTTGAGTGAAGAAACTTGTAAGTGGCCATTTATTTAGAGTCCTGTTTTTAAAAGTCAAGACAAAGTAGAGATACTGTTTAGTATTAAATGTTTTCTACAAAGTATGCATTGATATAATTGATAATCATATTTCAGCAACATCTTTTCAATTGAATTTTTATATATGCTGTTGTGCTTTAATGTTTCCATTTATTTTAATTTTTAAATTTAATTCATTTTTGAAATGTGTAGTATTCAATAAATGGTTTGTTAAATTATATAAGCTGTTTGTTTTGCTGATTTTGAGGCAGTACTTCCCAGAATAGATCAGCACTGTGTGTAAGTAGTCTTAATTTTTTTCTTTTAATGTTCACATATTTTGTAAGTGTGCTATAATAGATATTGTGGAAATTACCTCAGTTTTCTGAATTTCTGAAGAATTCAGCATTTCTTTCTTTTGTAATAGCATCTTTTTCTTCTGCATTGTTTAATTTTTCAAAATTAAAGAATAAAAGAGCCAGTTACTAAGTTTACTATATAAATAATATATTGAGTTAATTAGATTCTACAAGGAAAACCTTTAAGTACAGAGTGAAGAATTCTTGCTGTTGAATATTTGCCTTATTTTGTTTTAGTTAACCTAAAAAATAGAAGGACTGGATCTTGTTTGGTTTTTCTTAATCCCTAGAGTAGATTATGATTTTTAAAAATTGTAAAATGTGAAATCAGAGGTAGAATTTTTGTTAAATAAAGAAGGCTTCTTAAAAAAATAGCATTAGTTTCATCAATCGATTAAAATAGTTCGGGACCTAGAAAGCAGCATGTTATGGAATTGAGATTATTGGAATCTAGTACAATGTGTAACACTGGCAAAGATGTGGCTAAAACATTTTAATTCAAATATAAGTACATTGAAGTATGTACAGGAAATATGATAGGGTCTGGGCTAGACATTTTGAATTAAGATTAGTGAGGGAAAGACCCTATTTTTAAAAATATTCCAGGGAATGATAGGAAAGAAATTGTTAAAGCTGGAAGGATCCTGGTCAAAAGTAGTATTTCTCCCTGCCTGTTTTATCTTTGCTTTTCAAAATCCAGTAGCCTAAGTTATTTAAAAAGATTATCTTGTATCCTAAGTGCCACAAAACAGGGTGTTTCTTGTCATTCTTGGTCACTACTGGGTCTCTTTGGATCTTTGTTCTTCAAAAAGAGTCAATAAAATATTTGTTGAATTTAGACAGTCTTCTCCCTAAAACAATTAATAACCTTTTTATATTAAGGACACAATTGATCTAAAACTTTATAGGATAGTTTGTAATTAGGAAACATGGAGATGGATTGTGAATTAGTTGGGTTTGATACTTGCTAGAGGTGAGTATACAGTTAAATGCTCATCCATTTAACTTGACATATCTAATACCATCAGAACCTTTTATTTCATGATTTATGGTCAAGAAATTAAATCTTAGAATACGGACAACTAAAGCAACCTTCAGGCTTTTGATTATCCATTTCTTTTACAATTACTTAAAGATTATTCTCCCTGCTTTCTGCTTTAAGATTTTGCAGAATTCCCAAAAAACTGAGAAAAATACTTCACGTATTTATCCTAAAGTGGTCATTTTTCAGAACCCTTCTTCAAAGAACTGTGATCCTAATAAAAAAAAATCAAGTGCTTGATCTCTTTTCATTTTGAATACATTTATCTTTATTCAGCATAAAGAATAGCTGGTACTGATACATATCTTCATATAATTGTTTTTTTATTTGAAAAATAATATATATTGAGTTATTGTTTGCCTTCTTTAGCTTAAGTAATCTCAGTTTAGCTTTTCTTTAGTTTGTTGTCCTACTTAGAACACTTTCCAGCATATTCATGGCATAATTTTAGTGAAAAGAACACGTTATTGTAAGAGTCATACAATATGAGTTCCCCTTCCTTTTTTTTTTTTTTTTTTTAATTTTATTTATTCATGAGAGACAGAGAGAGAGAGAGAGAGAGAGAGAGAGAGGCAGGGACACAGGCAGAGGGAGAAGCAGGCTCCATGCAGGGAGCCCGACATGGGACTCGATCCCAAGGTCTCCAGGATCACACTCTGGGCTGAAGGCGGGGCTAAACCACTGAGCCACCTGGGCTGCCCTTGAGTTCCTCTTCCATTTGTATCCATTTCTTTTCTACTTCAGTAGAGAAGGTAGCCCTCCTCCAATCTAAACTCCTGTGTTCTGGATTGCACCTCATACTACTATCTTAGGAATTTTTATATGTTGTCAGTTATTTCTTCTCTTTGTAACTTAAGTCTTGCCATCTTTGTCCATATTCAGACATGATCAAGTCTCATCTCTTAAAGCCTGCCTTTCTTGACACCTCTCCTTTACAACCAAACTCCTCTAAAGAACTGTGACTATTGTCATTCTCCCCTCAACTGTTTCTGATACTATCAGCCCACTCCATTTTAGTTTATTCCTCTATCATTCTAAGTAGATCTTAAGTAGATCTTGTATTGATTAGCTTTTTTCAGTCCTATAACTACTCAGCATTTGACTCTTGACCACTTTTTTCCTTAGTATGTTTTTCCTGTATAAGGTTTTTGTTCATATCTCTAGGAGTATTTCTCAGTCTCAATTGCTGCCTTCTCTTCCTCTTGGTTTTTGCTTTTTAGAATTACTTAAGTTTTAGTTCTAGACCATCTTCTCTTTTTACTCTTAGCTTTCTCCATAAGATTACATCATTTCTCACACATGGTAGTCTCCTACTTTTTTCTTTGTCACCCTATAATTTTATCCACAGAGCAACTAATCTATAATTAAAAAAATTTTTTTTAATGTAAATTACATCACTTCCCTTCCACTTCTTCCCTGATCCTGACTTACGCAACTCTCCCCTTCCATCTATACTGGTCTTTTTTGTCTGTTCTTCAGACATGCTAAGCTTGATTTTGCTTTAAGCATTAGCTCTTTTCCTAGAATGCTATCCTACTCTTTTCTACCTAGCATTGTTTTCAACATTCAGGTCTCACCTCAGATGTCACCTTTGCCAAGATGCCTTCCCTGATTATTTCAATCTTAATAGACCTGTCACTCTTAACTACGTTGTCGCATTTTGTTTTCATCATAGTACTTACTAGTAGTTGAAGTTACCTTATTTGGTACTGATTTGTTGGGGGTTTTCCTGAAAAAGAATATAAGTCCCATGAGAACTTGTTTATTTTATTCACAGCTGTATCTGCAGAATCTAGACCAGTGTCTATAGGAGCTCATTAAATATTGGCTGAAGGATTTTGTGCTCACAGCTTTTGTAATTAATAGTATTGATCCATAAATGTATTTTCTGCTTAGACCTGGTTTGAGCTGGGCAGCTCAGGTGGCTCAGCGGTTTAGTGCCTGCCTTCAGCCCAGGGCGTGATCCTAGAGACCCGGGATCGAGTCCCACATCAGGCTGCCTGCATGGAGCCTGCTTCTCCCTCTGCCTATGTCTGCCTCTCTCTCTCTCTCTCTGTCTCTCAGGAATGAATAAATAAAAATCTTTAAAAAAAAAAAAAAAAGACCTGGTTTGAGCTTCAGCCTGTTTACTTATCTGCCTACCTAATATTTCTACTTTTAAGTCTGGAAAATTGGACAGGGACCTCTCCTATTTCTGGATTTCTAGGATTTCCTTATATAATACATAGATATACCATCCATTTCTGCAAGCCAGATACTCGGGAGTCTTCTTTGATGCTTCCTTTCCCCCTTCATATTCAATCCGTCAACCAGCGTCTGTGGATTTTGCTACTTAAATATCTCTTGAATCTATCCATTTTTGACTGCCATCTTTCTAGTTTGAATTATCATCTACTTTGAATTATCTCTTACTGAGAATTGAGTCCCCACATTCCCCACATCAATTCTTGCTTTGTTCTAACCCTTTCTTTGCACATTCTAAGCAGACTAAAGTATAATGGACATACGGAAAGGTGCTTAAATTATAGCTCGTATTTTCACAAAGTGATCATATCCATGTAAACAGAACTCTACTCAAGAAATGGAGCATTACCAGCATCCTCCTAGCTGAAGTAGAACCTTTAAAATAAAAATATAATGTGTAAAACTTTTTAGGTGCTTCCCATTGCTGTTAGGCTAAAGACCAAAAACTGTGCAGTGATATTAAGACTCTGGTTGATGTGACCCCTACCTTCCTGCCCAACCTCATGTTTTACTATTATTCTTACTTTTTGTACTACAGCCCTACTGGCCACTTCTCAGTTTCTTGATTGTTCTGTTCAGTTTCCCTTCCTGGAAAGTTCAGTGTGCACACACCCCTTCCATACTCATCCTTCAGATTTGAGCTCTTCAGAGAAGTTTTGGACATAGGTTGGTGCGGACCAAAATACATGGTATATGTTTTCATGTACTTTATTAATTTATATATGATTGTTTCCCCTCCGTATTTTTAAGTCATATTTTGAGTCAGACATTGGATCTGTTTTCCTCACCTTTACATATGTGGTCATCAGCTAGACAGTGGTTAGGAAAGAGTGATATTCCATATTTATACAATAAGTGAATATGAGTAGCTTCAGCTTGTTGTGGGCTGAATTGTGTTGCTTAAAATTCATGTTTTTGAAGTCCAGTACGTAGAATGTGAATATTTTGGGATATAGGGCCTTTAACAGTAACTACATGTGGCTGGGCCTGAATCAAATGTGACTGGTGACCTTATAAGAAGAGATTAAGATAGTCACACACAAATGGGAGACCTTGTGAAGACACTGGAGGAAGACTGCTATCTAAAAGCCAAGGAGAGAGACCTTTCAAGAAATCAACCCTGCTGACACCATCATTTTGGACTTTGAACCTCCAGAATTGTGAGAAAATTAGTTTCTGTTGTTTAAGCCACCCAGTCTGTGGTACTTTGTAGATCTGGCAAACTAACATAGATTTTGGTACTGGGAGGTGGGATGCTGCTCTAATAACTACCTAGAAATATTGAAGTGACTTTGGTGCTAAGTTATGGTAGAGGTTTGAAGAATTTTGAGGTGCATGTTAGAAAAAGCCAGGGTTGCCTTGGGAGATTGTAGGTAGAAATGTGAATGCAGAAATGTGCTAAGTAAGGGCTGTGAAAGAAAAGAGATGGTTTCTGTTGTTTTGGATCACAAACAAAGTCTTGGTAGAAATGAGAAAAATGCTTTAGTGAAGCCTCGGAAATCTTATTGGAGAATGCGTGAAAAGCAATCTTGTTAGAATGTGGCAAAGAATTGGCTAAATTGTATTCCAGTGTTTTGTGGGAAATAGAGCTTGTATAATGAACTTGAATCTTTAGCTGAGAATTCTAAGCAAAGTGTTAAGATCCACAGCCTCGTTTCTCCTTGTTGATAGAAAAATGCAAGAGGAGAGAGAAATTGAGGAAGGAATTGTTGAGCACAAAGGAACCAAACTTGAAGATGTGGAAAATTCTCAGCCTATGGTTATTGTGAAAAGTTAGAAAGTATGTGTTCTGGAGATAACATATAGGTTACTGCTAGACAACCATTTGCTGAAGAGATTACGGTCTTGTGACATAGGCATCCATTAAGTCACCTCAGCAGAAATAGAGATGAGATTATGCTAGCAGAAACTAACAGCTTGGACTAAAAGGGATAAAACAGGCTGAAATGAAGGGAGGCCCTTAGATTTCTGGGATTTCTTGAGACCAGTTGGTAGAGCCAGCTGGCTGTGATCATGTATGTCTTTCAAGAACATAGAAGGATAGCCCTGGAGGCAGTTCAGAAACTGACAGGGCCGCCACTGCTATTGTGGGATCAGAATGCTGTAGGCCCAGAAGGCAGGGCCTTCACCTGGAAGACCAAGCATGGAGCCAAAGAGGGATTCTTTAGCCTTAAAATCTAATGCAACTTGCCTTGTTAGGTTTGAACTGGTTTGTGACCCATTACCCCTTTCCTCTTTCTGATTTTTGCCTTTTGGAATGAGAATGTCTATCCTATGCCTGTCCCACCATTGTATTTTGAAAGCAGATAACTTACCTAGATTCACAGTAAAAGAGGAATTTTGCCTCAGGATGAATCCTAACTCAAGTCCACCCATATCTGATTTAAATGATATTTAGTTGAGGTATTGGACTTAGAGTTGATGTTGGAATGAGTTAAGACTTTAGGAACTGTTGGAATGCAGTGAATATGTTTCACGTATGAGAAGGCCATGAACTGTGGGTGAACTGTGGGGACCGGAAAGCAGAATGTTACAGGACTAAATATATATGCTAAAGTCCTAACTCCTAGTACCTTAGAATGTAGCTATTGGAAGATAGGGCCTTTAAAGAGGTAATTAAGATAAAGTCATGTGGATGGGTTCTAATTTAATATGACTGGTATCCTTATAAAAAGAGTATATTAGGACACAGACACAAAAGGAAGACCATGTTGAAGACATTGGAGGAAAACAGCCATCTGTCAGCCAAGGGGAGAAGAGGCCTTAGAAGAAACCAACACTGGTGACAATTCAGTTTCAGACTTGAAACCTCCAGAATTCTAAGAAAATAAATTTCTGTTGATTAAGCCACCCGGTCTGTAGTACTTTGTCACAGCCTTACCAAACTAATGCACAGCTATTACATTTAGCTAGTTGAGCATTTGTGAGACATTTCCTTCTCTCTTCTGCAATTCCTTCATGTGTATAAAATAAGGATATTTGGATCAGTGGTTCTTAATTTTTAATTCAAAGCTTTCTGAAAATGGCATGTATTTCATTCAGAAATATGAATTGCCTGACACTGGAGATGTTCACAGTATGATAGAGTTCTGTGTTTTAGACTGTTCCTTCAAGGTACCCTAGGGATTGTTGTGAAGAACAGAAACCTCCACTTGTATAGAGCACAGATTTTGAAATTGCGCAATTAGAACATAACAGTAGCAGTTCTGACTACAGCTTAGGTGAGCCACTTAACTTTCTGAAACTTGCCCCCATAATTAAGGATAATACTTTCTCACTACAATATAGGGTTATTGAGTGGAAAAAACGAGATGGGTGTGTTAGAGTTTCAGCTGAAATAGCTCTTTGTTAGCCTTGAAATTCTGTGATTTTATTTTACCTCTTGATGATTTTACCTCCTTTTGATATATACTAGGAATAGGCAGAGAAGGAAATAAACCAATTTTTTAATACTAGTTAGAAATGCTGAGAGATATGTGGAAGAAGGTTATTTATCAAAGATCTTCGTATTTCTCATCAGTATAGGCACTTGAGTTAAGCTGTAAAACAGCTGAAAACAAATTTTGAAGATACATGTGCCTTTCTATTATGTATATCAGCACTATTAATTCATCTGTGTTGTATGGATTGTTGGTATGATCTAATCAATTTAATATTCCCATTTTTACTGATAAATTTGGTATGACCAGTTTCACAGAGTAGTGTCTTGGCAAGACCACACAAACCTATTTCTTTAAAAGAAGAAGGATTTTGTTTTGTTTTAATGTCAAGCATTAGGAAGAAAAAAAAAAAGCATTAGGAAGGTAGTGAGCCTTTTCAACCTCCTCCTTGTCTTCGTGGAGACAATTTTCCCCTTGTTTTTCATACATGAACTTTCAGGTAATGTTCCTGTCATGGTATGGTATCAGCTTACCTGTAGTTGTATGAAACAGTTATTGTAGTCTGAGCTTCTATGAAATGAGTTATTCAAAATGGGAACATCAGTTTGAGTGTCCATTTTCTATTTGTATAATACAATCAGAGAAGTGATAAAGAGTCGCAAGATTTATTAGACAAAGAGGAAGAAGATATAAGTTGGAAGGTAAGAGGCAGGTTGTAATATTTTAAGATGTAATTAGTACCTCATTTTATTTTTAAAGATTTATTTGAGCACACACAAGTGGGTGGGGGTGGGGCGAGGGAAAGAATCTCAAGCAGACTCCCTGCTGAGCATGGAACCATACACAGGATTCATTTCAGGACCCTGAGATTGTGACCTGAGCTGAAATAAAGAGTTGGATGCTTAACTGCACCACCCAGGTGCCCCTGATTGTATTTTTATAAATGATAGCATTCTAAATTATTTATAAACTGCCATTCTTTTGGACTCAGATTATTATGTACTTTTACAGTGAAGTAAAAAAAATTAGTGTATTTAGAAACAATTTGCTTATAGAAAAATGACATTATTCATAAGCAGGACAAATAGCATTGAATGGAGAAGGGAAATTAGAAGAAAAAGCAGTTTTTAATTAATTAATCTTGAGACTTCCCAAGTAGGATGTCAGTAAATTCTGTGGTATGGAAATAATGTGGAATGTTCAAGACGTGTGTTTGGTTATATGATTCCTCCATTTATAGGAGCTACGTTATTGGGTTTGCTGAGAGCACAGAGCCAATAGTAGGTCTCCAGAACTGAAGCTCAGTGGAGCATCTTGCCCACAGCAGGAAAAAAGAGCCATAATGGGTCTTAACTATAAGTCTGAGAAAACACTAACATTATGCTGAGGAAACATAAGTTCAGTAAATAAATATGAAGCAAAGATGCGGTAAACTGAAAGACAAAACCAGAAAGTGAAATAGAACTTAGTAACTAAGGCTGCATACAAGGATATCATGAGTGGTGTTGAAATGCTGGAGGCCTGCTTTATTGATTGTTAGCTGCATCATTCTTGGTAGGAAATGGATTAATTTTAGGTTACAGAATTGAACTAGGAAAACAAGGTTTCCTTGAATTGCCTTGCCTAGTGCATATCAGAGTGCTTCATGTTTCTCCTAAGTACATCAGGTATATCATGACTCTTGGAACAATCTATGCAGATATGCAGCAGAAGTACTCCGTGCAGTAGGGTAATAGGTGGAAGCAGTAGCTACTGAGAATGGAATGGTGTTTTCTGATTGGAGGAATGTGTTTGGGAAATACAAATCAGTAATGAGGCAATAAAATATTTTCTGCTTTTCCACTGCTCAGTTAATGAGTTGGTAGTCCATGAAATGTGAAGACTTAGACTTGGGGAAGTCTTCCTGGAGGAGTTGAGGCCTAAGCCTAATTTAAAAGTGGGATTTTGGCAAGGGCTTGTAGGCAATACCACCTGAGTGGCCAAGGGATCAGGCAGGAAACAGTAATGCATTTATTCATGCATGTATCTATTCAACTGTATTTCATGCGTGCCTACTATGTGCCAGGAGGCATTGTTCTAGGTGACAGAGATACAGCAGTGAACAAAACAGACAAATCTTGTGCCCCCCCTGGAGTCAGTGTAGAGAAGCAGACCCTATACCAATAAACAAGTATCCAATAGGTCAAGTTTAGATAAGTGCTATGGGAAAAATTAGAAACAGCATAAATGGGACAAGGAGAGTGGGGCATAGGGGAATGTGTGCCACTTAACCTGTAGTCATCAGTAAAGGCCTAACTGAAGAGGTGACATTTGGGTAGAGTGAATTAGCCAAGACAGCAGTGAGGGAAGAACATTCCAGACAGTGGATCCTGCAAAGTGAAGGCCCAGATGAGGTGAGACTGGGCTTAGTGTGGTTCCTGTGGAACTAGCAGGAGATCCATTTGCCTGGAGCCAAGTGATCATAGGGCAAAATAGTAGAAGAGACTCAAAGAAGAAGCAACAATATAACATCGGCCTTATAAATTATTGGAGGAACATAGGTCTTTACTCCCCTTGAGATGGGAAGCTATTTGAGAGTTCTGAGTATAACTCACAACTTGTGTTTTGAGTTACACAAGTCAGTTCTGGCTGCTGCCTTGAGAATCAGTTTTAGGCAAGAAGGGAAGCAGGGCTCTTGTCATAATCCAAGTGAGAGATGACCATGACTTCAACCATGGGGTAAAGGTGTAGGTGAGAGTTGTTGAAGCGGAGTTGGCAGGATTTGCTGAATAGATAAAATAATGGGCATGAGAGAAATATTATATAGTTGCATTTATTTTAGATAGGTACCTTTCAAACTGGTGAAAGATTTGTTTTTAAAAATTTCTAATCTATCACAGTCTGATAGCTCAGTAAAATGAGTTATAGAAAAAAATTAAATATAAATAAAATATTTTATTAATTCAACAGATATAAAAATCCAGATTGCTGTAAAAGTTTTTTTTTTTTTAAAGATTTTATTTATTTATTCATGAGAGACAGAGAGAGAGAGGCAGAGACACAGGCAGAGGGAGAAGCAGGCTCCATGCAGGGAGCCCGACGTGGGACCCGATCCCCGGGCCTCAGGATCACGCCCTGGGCCAAAGGCAGGCGCTAAACCACTGGGCCACTGGGGCTGCCCAGCTGTAAAAGTTTTTAAAACCTTACTCTCAGTTTCTATAGTTGTGGACTAGTAGCACACTGTTTATGGACTGGCATCAGTATGGATAATCCTTTTGAGTAACACTGTTTGGAATGATTATACTTCACAGTGAGAGTGGTAATAGAAGGAAACAAATGTGGACATCTTACCAGTTAGTTGGAAAGCCACCAAACATTTTGTCATGTTTGTTGATTATGTGGAATGACCTAAGGCAGCCTCTTAAGGCAGTGGTTTGACAGAGGCATAAAACTTGCGGTGGGGCTCACTCAATTGGTAAGTACGAGTGGCTATTCTGATAATGTGGTCTCTGCCATTTCTTCTTCAGCATTCTGCTGTTGTGGAGCCACTCCGGGGTGACCTGGAACTTGGTCAGTCTTTTGGTTGGTAAAATCTGATTATTTGTTTTAGTTTCAGTGGTGACCAGAGGGTTACAAAGGATTTGGGTGGAACACGGTAGAATGACCTCTGTTGTTGCCTGGTTTTCCAGATCATGTGACAGAAAATCACCTGGATTATTTTAGCTGTCCGATACATAGGTTATAAAAAAACAAAAAACTTTGGAGCAAGGGGGTCTCTCTGAATTGACTAAAAGATGGTGGAATGATTAGCCTTTTTGTATAGTTAGCGCATGAAGGCTAACCTTGTCTTGGTAGAGCCAGTGTTACTTGTTGTTCCGTTTCTCTTCTCCTACTAAAAGCACCAGCATTTAATAGAAGAAGATGAGATTCTCCTGAATTCATATTATGTTTCTCTCTCTGTATTCTGGAGGACCTGAGCTGCACCCTGGAAGTGAATATAATGACCATCTGCCAGAGATGTGGGATCACCAAGTATGTTATTCAATTGAACTTTTTTTAGTTATTTGAAAAAGGCCTTGTTTGTCTGTGGTAAGCACAGATCTACTTCCATTTGTATGGATTCCTCACCACACCCCTACTTAGCCCTACTCACCCTAACTTGGGCTGATGGCAGTCAAATCTCGGGCAAGAATAGTGAGAAGGTGCTGTCAGGTTAGAACCCATATTCTTGGGACACCTGGGTGGCTCAGTGGTTGAGTCATTTGCCTTTGGTTCAGGGCGTGATCCCAGACTCCCAGGATCAAGTTCCGCAGCAGGCTTCCTGCATGGAGCCCACTTCTCCCTCTTCCTGTGTCTTTGCCGCTCTATGTCTCTCATGAATAAATAAATAAAATCTTAAAAAAAAAAAAAAACATTCTTAGGGTAGCTGATAGATTTGAGTGTTCTTTATTGATGAAAATATGCTTTCAGTGAGGGGATCATTACAAGATGGCTCTTGAGTATATAGTCAGATTTTGAAATCTGGTGGCATGTTAACTAAATGACCCATTCCTTGGTACCGTCAATGAGTGTCTTGGTTTTCCCTCACCAGAAGTGAGTCTCAGGTATGTCAAAAGGGTGGTCAAAACCCAGAGGTTTTGCATATGTGTTTTTGCAGAGGTAATGTTCAAATTATTTAATGGTGTGGTCAGTTGACCAGCTTGTGCATCTGCTCTCTTTCTGGCTCTGTCAGTCAAAATTCTGGGGGAAGTTGCAGTTCTCCTAAGTAACCACATGAAGGCAACTCTGAAGAGAATCAATGGTGAGTAGTAACAGCCTTTTGGTCAGGGGGCCAAAAGGGCCTGCTGAGACCAGTGGTACTGCAACTGGTATCTCATGTCCCACTGTCTTCCAGGCCAGCTTTGGCAGAGGGATGAGGATCAGGATCTGGCTGGCTGATTGCTGGTTCCAGATCTGTTCCTTGTCAAGACCCACTTGAGTTTCCCTAGGAATGCGTGGGAAAAGCATGTAAAACAGGCTTGCCTTTGGGAGATGCGGGTGGTCCATCCCTGAAGGGAGGCAGTAGCAATGTTCGGAGGCAAGATTTTTGAGGATTGATTGCACAGGCAATAATGGTCATAATGAGTCTGGTCACTGTGCTAGAGAGGAAACCTATGGGCCCTTTGTGGTGCCAGTCACAAACCTGTTGGTGGGTCCATGGGGGTCCTACAGAAGGGGCTGGGCTGCACACTAGAAAGGGCTGAGGATAACTGTATGCTAAGTGGTACAGAAGAATTTAAGTATTTTAACAAGTCATGTTGGCCACATTATTTTAGCCCTTTGAGGTCTGAGAGTCATGGACTCTTGGGTATCCATGGCAGTTTTTACATGTAAAGGAAACTCTACTTTCTCCAGTTTTTTTTCTAATTCTTTTCCTGGAATAGGTGGTGTCTCCCAGAAAGACTTGAGATGAGAGTGTCTGAAATTAGGTGAATAATATCTCCTTCACCTCTGCTATTGGCTGGAATTGATTGGAAGTTAGAATTTGCCTCCTCCCCTCTCTTTTCTGAATCCATGGAGCAGAGTATGCCTCTCACTTGTACATGTTGAATTAACAGTGTCTCTGTGCTTGCTAGTTTTAGGACAAGTCTGAAAACTTGTGAAGGAAGATGGTAGCAAATGGACTTGGTTGAAGTTCTGGTCAGACAGGTGGGCCAGAGTGCTTATGTCTTGGAGACCTCAGATAGGCAAGGATATTTTTAGGGAAGCCCCTAAGCAGAAGGGACATTCAAGCCAAATCTTTGGAATACTCATTTCATAAATTGATTTCCAGGATCAAGAACTTGGGAGTCCTAGAGGGAATGTGAGTGAGAAAGGCCACCAAAAGAGGAAGGTCCCAAACTGTTGAAGCAAATAGTATAAAAAAATCTCTGATGTCCTTTTCAGTCATTTGATATTTACGATGTTCTGGGTCTGTTTAAAGGTACAAACTCCAAGCAGATACTGGTCAATGTAGAGATGGTAGTGACAGATATTTCTGTGTGTGTGGTTGAAATTTATTAGAAAATTAATAGAAATTATGTAGAAAATGATACAAATACTATATTCAGAAGTCTAAGGCATGTCTCTAGGAAATAGGTGATAAAGTATCACTGGTAATTATTCCAATGAAAGTTAAGGGACAAAGAGAATGAAACAGAGACTTCAAGCAGGAATTGAGCAGGGTAGTTTTGAGTACATTAGAGAGCAGATTGGTTGATTGAGGGTGAGAAGGGTTAAAATGTAATCCTTTGTAAATCTAACAAAACAGCAACAAAGATTGTATAGTGAATAGAATACTACAATCAAGAAATTAGAATCATTGTTCTCATTATATTATAGTTTTGTGACCTTTTATAAATTATTGTCCCAGTTCATAACTGAAAATGTTGCATATAAAGATAAAATAACCTTTTTGGGGCACCTGGGTGGCACAATCTTTTGAGCATCCAACTCTTGGTTTCGGCTCAAGTGGTAATCTCGGTTGTGAGATTGAGCCCTGCATCAGGCTCCAAGCTCAGTGCAGAGTCTCAATGAGCTTCTCTCTCCATCTCCCTCTGCCCCTTCCACTTATGCTCTCTCTCTCTCTCTCTAAAATAAATCTTAAAAAAAAAAAGATACCTTTTTGTTTTCTTACAAATACTGCAAATATTAATGAGGTGCTATTTATGGTATACTCTAGATTCTGAAAAAAAATACTGAACATATTGGTGGTTTTACTTGGCAGAGTATTTTAATATGTTAAAAAAAATGGGATGTTTGAGCTGAAAGGGATTTTTAGGACATCTAGCTAAAAACTCATATTTGTAGATGAAGAAATTGAGGCCCAAAGAGGTAAAATAACTTACCACTTAAATTCAGTGAAGGTGCTAGAACTAACCTCTAGGATTCCTAGCTTTCAGTCATTTTGGTATTTATGCTGAGTAATATTAGCTTGTAATATCTTAATAGCTCTTCAGTAAGTCTGAATCCGTGGCAGTTGCCAAGTTGGATACCCAGAGAAATTCATGAAAATTTTTAAGGCACTTACATGAAATTTGATTTCCTTCTTCATTTATGTACTAAAAATAGCATAAAGCATGATTGAAAATAAACCCAGTTTTAGTCACGTTTTTAACTACATTTAACATTTTAATAGAAAACACTGACGAGACTTTGCTATAATTTAGGGGTAGGGTGGGGACACTTACCCAATTCAGCAATGCTCAGCATCTGGGGTTCTTCAGATAGTCATAAGGAAACCAGAAGTTATGTGACACTTTGTAAACTATTTTGTTGAATGATTGTGGGGCTAATGGCTAGTGAGAAAAGCCTAAGGAAGACCAAGCTCATGTACCAACTTAAAGCAAGAAGGTACTATATATAGGTAAGGTTTTCATTACTTTTACACAACTTAAAATTAGCTCTACATGTCACAAAATCACAATTCTATGTGTGCAACACAATAATGTATGGTATAGAGAAGTGAAAACTGAATCCAAGAAGTCAAGCTGTTTGCTGCTTGGATGAGAGCCAGAAAATGTGTTGTGCCCTATCTCTTAGAAAAAGTCTATTTCTTTTTAGAGGTCTGGCTTTTATGGCCATAGACTTAAACAACCTCAGATTGAACTTTTTAGACAGTTTCTCCTTTGGAACGTGAAGGGAAAAGTAAAATCATTGTTGAGGTCCAGGAAAGCAGCCAGCCCATTACAAAGATTATGTAGTCTGGGTCATAAGTCCACTGGTACTCTATGTCTTAGGATCCACTTAAGTAATAGGTCATGAATCAAAAAGGGAAGAGCTGCAAGCAGGAAAGCAAAAAATCTACCAGTGTACTCTGAAGCATGATTTAAAACCATGCTCTTTAACTGTCACATGAGGGAGGGGAAAAAACTTTGGTTAGCATGCTATGCAGCTTTCACAAGCAGGAGCTGCTCCCTGTGAGCATTTCTTGGGGCAAGAAGAGAGAACTCCAAGTATGACTGGCATGTACACAGTGAAGACAGTCATCCAAAGGACATAGTGTGGAAATGATATGTTGTGCTTGAATTGTCTTTGGATACACAAACCAGGATATAAATTATACATACAGATAATTCAGGCATGACCAAAAAAAATTTACACAGAAAGAGATGAAGCAAAAGTAACAGTCCTTTTTATTCCTAATTCCCTTCACATTCTATATCCTAAACAGAGTTAACAGTTTGGTTTGCATCCTTCAGGCCTTTTTTTGTGTCTGTGTTAAGAAAAATGAAATACACAAGTGCACATGCGTGTGTGCAGGCAATAGGTATAGACATTAATTGACGACCTATTATGTTCCTGATCTTGTTCTAGATCTTGTTTTTTCACTCCAAACACAAATCACAAATACAAGAACAGCTTACTCATTCAGTAGTCATTTCCTTATGAACTTTGGAACATGACTCAAATCTCAAAAGTAAGAAAAGAGTTCTGATTTGCTAAAGTAGATGGCACATGCTCTGTATAGCTACATCCCTATTTTAAAAGCTATCTCTATGAGGCATTTTACATTTTCTATACACAAATCTAATAAGGCTATTTAAATGGTTTCGTTACCACAAACCTAGCAGTAGCAGGTGGTGGTAAAGTTGGAGCAGTCCCTGAGAGAAGAATAAGAAATTTAGATTTGAGGGGATCCCTGGGTGGCTCAGTGGTTTGGCACCTGCCTTCGGCCCAGGGCGTGATCCTGGAGTCCTGGGATCGAGTCCTGAGTCGGGCTCCCTGCATGGAGCCTGCTTCTCCCTCTGCCTGTGTCTCTGCCTCTCTCTCTCTCTCTCTCTCTGTCTCATAAATAAATAAAATCTTAAAAAAATAAATTTAGATTTGATAACCTGAAAACATTTGATGATATAAAAACACATCAAATGCAGATAGAAGAACTCAAAAAAGCTGAACTATGGCTGTTTGAAAAAACCAGTAAGTCAGTTTCCAATACATTTGAAGTCACTTAAGGTAAAACTACAGCTCAGTGCAGTAACTTATTTGCAGGGACAATGCATGGAAGGCAGTAATTGACATAAACATTTAAAATATCTGGGGGCATCAACCATTTTCCAGTGAATAGAATTATTGATGTCAGTTGACCAAGTCGTATATGATTCTTGCATGTGTTAGAAAATAAGAACTTCAAAAATGCACGCATTTTATTGCTCTCCATCAATTCTATTTGCATAAATGATGGGCTTAAAAGTAACCCCCAATTTTTTGTTCTTATGAACCATCCAGTTTTGGAAATTGTTTATTCTTAGAGGGGATGATATTTTCTTCTTAATTTCATGTTTGGAAAGATTTAGATGTGTAGTTGCTATATTTATTTTAAAACACCAGCTGTGACTTTCAAATGTGTCAAACATGTTAAGAACTTGAGAAGTTGTAGCAAATCAGGACTATCATCTTAAGACTGCTTGCTACTAATGGGATTTATCAAGCAAGAGTAAGTTTGCAATTTGAAAGTATATTAATATTCTTTTCAAACATAGTAAGTTAATAAATTCTCACTTAAGTCATATTAATTTTTTTAAAGATTTTATTTATTTATTTGAGAGAGAGAGAGGCAGAGACAGGCAGAGGGAGAAGCAGGCTCCATGCAGGGAGCCCGACTTAGGGCTCGATTCCGGGTCCCCAGGACCACGCCCTGGGCTGAAGGCAGCGCTAAACCGCTGAGCCACTGGGGCTGCCCAGTCACGCTAATTTCTGATAAGAAAACATGTTGAGCCTAAAAATACTTTCAGGATGCTTGTAGGAAAAATGATTTTAAAAATTTTATTTTGGTGTTTGGGCTGTTTAAAATAAGCATCATTTGAAAGTGCTAAATCCTAGGGCAATAGGGGTGATGTGCATATGAGATCATGCATGGGTATCACATATCTCATTTCAGGCTTAGGATAAGAAATAAATGAGCTTCGTCATATATTTTTCTTCCATGGTTTTCAGAAAGTCATTTAGCTTTAGCGTTTAATTTGTTGCTTTTTCAAATTGTCTGAATTAGGCCTTCTGGGGGGAATCTATAAAAAAGATTTTTTTCACAAAGTAATTATTTTTTCCATATATGCAAATTCCATAATAAATGAGCATTTCAACCAGGAAGAACTTCTGGTAAGTAAAATTCTTTGCTGATAAATTGTTGTGAACTTCTGGGGTTTTTTGCTTGTTTTGTTTCCCTTTTGATTCTTGGCTTCACTACTTTGTGGTCTAAAGTTTCTTTGATATGACTAGTCCATCAAAAGATATTGTTAATAGTTTCAAATTACTAGAACTTTTTACTAGAAAAATATACAGAAATTCTCTGTCTTGGTATTTGGTCTCTGCTTAGTATAACATGAGTAGTTAGGTGATATTAGGGATATTGGAATCTATGAAATTTACATGAATTCATATGACCATGTAAATTTGTCATGTTGAATTGGGGAGCAGAATTGCATAGTGTTTAAGAATGCAAACTTTAAATGCCAGAGACCTCTACCACCTAACGTTTGGGAAAATTACTTAAATTTCAATGTCTTCTATTTGTAAGGTGGGTTTTTTAAATGTCTACTTCATAGGGTTGTTGTGTAGATTAAATATGATAATATGTGTAAAGTATATATAGTAAGTACAATGAGGAAGAATACTGATATGATTAATAACTAAGAAGAGTCATGTGAGACCCAAAGAATATAAAAAAGAAAAGCGGCCCCTTACCCCCTTTCCCTACAAAATCCTATACCTATGAATTTTCTCTGCATGGGTTTGTTTTGTATTTTCAGGTTCCGGGCCACTGTCCTAGGGATATAAGCCTCTCTTCAACTGTGAATGCATTGGTATGTCTCAGTTGAGGCTCCTGGAGAAATTGTTTTCCTGCTCTAAACAGGGTGAAAAATGAGGATTTGCTCTAATTAGAAAATTAAATATTGCATTTCCCATATATTTGGAAAAGTCACCAAATAAGCTCAGACAAGAGCAATAGCTGCTCCTGTGGTTAACCTAGTAGTAAAATCGCATTCATTTACCAGCACCTTTTGATGTCACAGGCACTATCCTAGGTAGTGGGGGTCAGCTGGGAGCAAAACAGACAAAACTTCACAAGTACTCAAAGAAGACAAATTAATCATGTGGTATGTTAAGAGGTGATAAGTGCTAAGGAGAAAAATAAAGCAGGAGAAAGAGGATAAAGAGTGCCTGGCCTAGGGTAAGAGGATGTGTGTTGGGGGTGCGAGGGAGTGGTTGCAATTTTATTTTATTTTTTTAAAGATTTTATTTATTTATCCATGAGAGACAGAGAGAGAGAGAGAGAGAGAGAAGAGAAAGAGAGAGAGAGAGAGAGGCAGGCAGAGATACAGGCTGAGGGAGAAGCAGGCTTAAAGTCAGTGGACAGGATAGGCTTTACCTGAGAAAGTGACATTTAAGTACTTAGTTCTCCTAATCTTGGTTTAAAGTTATTAAGGGAATTTTTGAACAACAATGTCCAAGCCAAGTTTTTTAGTATTTATTTTGTGATCATTTAACAAAATAAATTATAATTAACTGTATATTTTTCTTAGTGAATAGTAGGTATCTGTGAAGCAATACTGTCAGTGTAAATTATTTCTTAGCAGTGAAAATGAACTGCAAGTATCATTTAAAAAGAATTAGAACTGTCCAAATCAAAAAAAAAAAAAAAAAAAAAAAAAGAACTGTCCAAATCTTGGCAATTAAACCAGATTTGTAATAGAAGATAGGAAATGTAATTGATAAAACTGGAGTTAATATGTTAGAATATTGAACTCATTTACCTTTTTAATCATGAATTTTATGCATGCAGCAGTGTGATCTTGTCAAAGGAAAGTAAAAAGATTTTTCTATTTGAGGCAATCCCACTGCAGTAATGAGAATTTATTTGAAAAGGTGTTAGAAGATTGGGAAATTAACTAGTTCCCTTGGGGAATTTAACTTCCAGAAAAATGGTGACTTTTATCCAATATATTTTAAAATATATGCTACTTTGTCTTTTCATACATTTTTAAACAATTTGAGGATGGATATAATGAAGTCAATACATTTAAGAATAAGCTAGATGTTATCTTTGAGGACCTGCAGTTTGTCATCATTACTGGCAATAATAACATTTAAAGCAAAGTGAAATCTTCAGAGCTCCCATGATAGAAACAGGAAAAACTGATTCAAAACACTGTGTTAGAGTTCTAATTGGAGTTAGACTTATTCATAACTGATGAGGATATAGAGAGGTCATCAAGTAATAAAGAGCTTTTTTAGAAGATGGGTGTTATTTTTGGGTATTATTAGCTAGAACTTAATTTGCACACAGGCTATTTTTGTGTGTGGGATAAGTTTATATTCAATCAATGCACAAGTATATTTATTATTCTAGGGCAAAGCTTAAATGTTGAAAAAAGTTTAACATATTTATATTTTTTCTTTGCCTAATTTATTTACTGAAGAAGATCCCAGGGATGCACTTATGTATTTTTTTATATTACAAAAGTAGGACATGCTCAACATAGGAAGTTCTGGACACACAGAAAATCACAAAGAAATAAACCCTGTAATTTACCACCACTGACATTTTGTGTATTTCCATGTTTCGGAATATATGTACATGTTTTAAAATACGTAAGTATATATCTTTATTGTAGTTGGGAGATATATAATATTTTTTAAGATTTTATTTATTTATTCATGAGAGACACAGAGAGGCAGAGACATAGGCAGAGGGAGAAGCAGTCTCCCTGTGGGAAGCCTGATGTGGGACTCACTCCCAGGACCCTGGGATCATGCCCTGAGCCAAAGGCAGATGCTCAACCACTGATCCGCCCAGGCATCCCTGGGATATATAATTTTGACGGCTATGTAGCCTAATGATTGAAAACATAGACCTTGGAATTAGACTTGAGTTTAAGTCTAACTCCCCATTTTTATTAATTATGTGGCCTGGGCAAGTTTCTGAGTCTCAGTTTCTTTATGTGTTAAGTGAGGAAGATGATGATAGTACTTTCCTCACAGGTTGTTTGTAGGTAGGATTAAATGAAAGTCTATGTATATAACAAATTTCTGCCCCATGGGTATATAGGAGATATGATGCATTATTGCTGTTTTATAGTAAATTTTTTTTTTACTTCAATATGTTGTAGGCAGTTTGACAAGCTCAATCTTTATTTTTCTGAAGGGTATTTCCTCCTTTTTTTTCCTACTGTATTAACAAATTTATTATATGAATATTTTATTTTTTCTTTTAAAATTTTAATTAAAATAATGACATATAACTTTAGTTATAACTATAAAAAAGGTTTATGTTCATATTTTGTTACTGCCAGCAAAGTATATAATTCAGCAAGGAGTACATAATTTTCTGAATTCCAGTTTCTCCACACCCATTCTTGTTATTGTTGATCTTTTTTTATTATAGCCATTCTAGTGGATATGAAATGGTATTTCAGTGTCTTATTTGCATTTCTTTGATAGCTAATGAGGTCGAGCATCTTTTCATGTGCTTATTGGCCATTTGTATATCTTTTTTGGAGAAAGATCTGTTCTTTGTCCACTTTTAAATTGGGTTTGTCTTTTTATTATTGCATTCTAAGAGTTCTTTTTATACTCTGGGTACAAATTTCTTATCTGATACATAATTTATAAGTATTTTCTCACATTCTGTGGATTGTCTTCATCATCTTGAGATCCTTTGAAGAACAGACTTTAAATTTCGATGAAATCCAATTTATTTTTTTATTTGGTTGCGTGTATTTTTGTTGTTATCTCAAAAACCATTGTCTAATTCAGGAGGATGGAAATATACATCTACCTTTTCTAATAGGGGTTTTGTGGTTTTAGCTCTTAAATTTAGGTCTTTATTTTGAGTTAAATTTTGCATATGGTATGAGGTAGGGTTCAACTTGATTCTTTATCATATAGATATCCAGTTCTCCAACATTTATGTAAAAGGCTGGTCTTTCTCCATTGAATTACTTGACAAAAGTCAGTTGGCCATAAATACACGAGTTTATATGTGAACCTTTAATTTTCTTCCATTGCTCTGTTTGTTTATCCTTCTACCAGTACCACCCAGCCTTAATTTATATTGCTTTATGGGGCAAGTTTTGAAATTAGGAAGTCTGAATCCTCCAGTTTTGTTCTTTTTTGAGATTGATATGGCAATTCTGGGGGCCTTGAATTTTTGTATAAATTTTAGAATCAGTTTGCCAATTTCTGCAAAAAAGGCAGGTGAGATTTTTGATAGGGATTGCATTGAATCCCTATCCCTAGATCAATTTGTGGAGCATTGCTATCTGAACAATGTTGTATCCTCTGGTTCATGAATATGAGATCCCTTTCCATATACTTAGATCTTCTTTTAAGAAGATCTTTCATGTATAGAAATACTATTGATTTTTCCATATTGATCTCATACCCTGAAACTTTTGCTGAGCTAGTTTATTAGTTTTATTTATTTATTATTATTTTTAAAGATTTTATTTATTTATTCATAGAGACACACAGAGAGAGAGAGAGAGAGAGAGAGAGAGAGAGAGAGAGGCAGAGACACAGGCAGAGGGAGAAGCAGGCTCCATGCAGGGAGCCTGACATGGGACTCAATCCTGAATCTCCGGGATCACGCCCTGGACTGAAGGTGGTGCTAAACTGCTGAGCCACTTGGGCTGCCCTAGTTTATTAGTTTTAATAGTTTTTAGTATATTCCTTAAGATTTTTTCTATATAAGAAAGATCATGTCATCTGTAACAAGAGATAGTTTTACTTCTTTCTTTCCAATCTGGATGATTTTTAATTTCTTTTTATTTCCTATTTGCCCTGACTAGAACCTCTAGTATTATATTGAATAAAAATGATGAGAACAGACATCTTTGTCTTTTCCTTCCTTCCGTCCTTCCTTCCTCCCTCCCTTCCTTCCTTCCTTTGTAAATTTTTTATTTTTATTTTTTCCTTCCTTTTTTTAAAATTAAGTAGGCTCCACACCCAAGGTGGGGCTTGAACTCACAACCCTGAGATCAAGAGTCACTTGCTCTATTGACTGAACTGGCCAGGCACCCATCCTTGTCTTCACCATTAACTATGATGTTAGCCATGGTTTTTCATAGAAATTCATAGAAGTCTAATATCAAGTTCAGGATGTTTCCATCTGTTCCTAGTTTTTAAAGTGTTTCTGTCTTGAAAGAATCTTGGATTTTGTAGAGTTTTATCTGCATCTATTGAAATAATCATGGGGTTTTTGTACTTTATTGATATGGTGTATGATTATAATCGACTTTTGGATGTTAAATCAGCCTTCCTTCCTAGGACACATCTCACTTGATCGTAGCGTATAATTCTTTTTATATGTTGCTGGATTCAGTTTGCTAGTTTTTATTTTTTTGATATTTCTTTTTTAGGTTTTTGCAGACATATCCATAAAAGGTCTGTAGTTTCCTTAGGATGTCGTGTTTGATTTTGGTATTAGAATGATACTGACTTCATAGAATAAATAGAAGTGTTTTTCTTCTTGTTTTATTTTTTTGGAATAGTTATGAAAAGTGGGTATATTATTCTTCTTTAAATACTTGATAGAATTCAACTGTGATGGTGCCTGGGCCTGTGGGAAGTTCTGAACATCTTTTAAAGTGTAAGTTGGTTTCCTTTCCAACTTTTTAACTTACTTCAGGAACTCTTTTTCATTTCTTCTTGAATGGGTAAAAAAGTATGACCCTACTCTTATTTGACAAGAATAATAATTATATTATGCCACTTTCAAACCAAACCAAACAAAAACAAAATAGAAAGAAACAAAGGAGAGTGGGAACAAAGGAAATAAAACAAACCACACATTTTCAATGAAATGTTTTTGTGATTGGCCTGTGGATAATGTCATTTTATAGCATTGTATCAGTTTTTGCTTCACAGTAAAAAAAAAAAAAAAAAAAAAAATTCAGCCATTTAGGAAAGTATTCTCTGCATTTTAAGTATTCTCAATTCTTGTTATATTCTCTTTCTCTTTTTTTTTTTTAAGATTTTATTTGTTCTTGAAAGACACAGAGAGAAAGAGACAGAGACATAAGCAGAGAGAGAAGCAGGCTCCCTGCAGGGAGCCTGATGCAGGATTCAATTCCCGGACCCTGGGATCACAACCTGAGCCAAAGGCAGATGCTCAAAAGCTGAGCCACCCAGGCATCCCTATATTCTGTTTCTTATGTTTTAATTTATAGCTAAAGTCTGCGCCACATTATGGTAATAATTTATTATAAGGTTATCTATGTAAAAATGATCCAACATAGTTTAATAGTATTTCATATACTTTAAAGTAATACTAGATTTTCTAGGCATATTTTAATAATTACAATTTTAGATCATAATCATCAAAAGTAACATTTAAGAAAAAATTACTGCACAGCCCCGGTGGCTCAGCGGTTTAGCGCTGCCTTCAGCCCAGGGCGGGATCCTGGAGATCCAGGATCGAGTCCCACGTCAGGTTTCCTGCATGGAGCCTGTTCTCCCTCTGCTTGTGTCTCTGCCTCTCTCTCTATGTCTCTCATGAATAAATAAATTAAAATCTTTTTTAAAAATTACTAAGAATGGAAAACTTTTGGCTAAATGTTTTAAAATGATATGTGTGAAGTTCAATGCAATTTATAATACTTCAGACTGATTTAACTTAGACCAACTTACACAACTTCTGGTATTGAGCCTGACAGTAACAATTCCACCTTGTAAATGTGTTCTGTAAATGCTAAGGGATGTTAGTAAGAAAAGCTGTGGCATAAAATTATGCAATTATTATTTTATAAATTAAGTTTTAAAAGTAATAATATAAACAAAATAAAAGTAACAAAAATAAACATTTATCATGCAATACCATTACCCATTCCTGCTTTACACCCATTATATATAGGTAAGTATAATAAAGGGTACCCGGTATGTTCTGGTCTTTCACTGTATTGTCAATCTAGATACCAGATGTGTCTGAAATTTAATCATGGGCATCCTCCAAAAATCAATTGTATTATTATGCACTAATGAGTACTACTAATAAGTAGTTATAAGCGAGAAACATAGTTTTAATGAAATTTTAATAAGACATTATAGAGTATCTAGGTTAAAATAAACTGAAGAGAAACAATCTAGTCATCAAATGCCATCTTTGTTCTTCCTTTGAGTTTATTCTTTCAAAGACAAGATGGCACTTCTTCCCATCAATAGCATATGAACTTGACTTATTTTTCTAGTACCTTGATGGATTTGCTTTGCTCATTCCATGCTCTCACAGGACTCATCTTCAGATAAGCACATTTGTAAAAATGCTGGTTATGAAATACGTGTATATAGTCATGGGTAGGAGGAGAGTTTACCAACTTGAAACTTGATTTGGCTTATAAACATTAGTGCTAGGCTATAAGTGATCTAGTAAAGCTAAAATAATGGCTAGTGCATTCAACATCAATGTTTGGGTTTATCACCTTAGTGAAATAACTAGAAAAAATTCATGGAAATTGAAAAAGTAATTGAATGGAGAATACACCAGTATAAACATAAAAGTCCAAATATGTGTGTGTTTGCCAAACAAACTAGTAGTATATAAAATCAAATACCAAAATTCAACATAAAAGGTAATATGGTGACATGGAATTAGTATAAGAGAAATTTAAATTTTGTATTCAAAACAAAATGAAACATTAACTGCTCTTAAGACAAAATAACATGAAAATATATGTAAACTATGTATAGTTTTATAATCTTTACTTTTGTTCTCTAGGATTCAGGGTAGAAGCAGTCTTTTTTTCATCTACCTACCAAGAGGAAACCTATATGAGATATGATGAGAGTAAAGAGTCTAATTATAGGCAATCTATTTATAATCACACTAGATATAAAAAGCCTACTGATCAGTTCTTTGTATATATTCAGATATACCAAAGATCAATGCATTTTTTTGTCATCTAACTTTAATGACAATCTGATATAACAACTAAACCCACTATGAATAAGAGTTCATTTATTCACTAAATTACTTCTCACCACCCATTAAGAATCAGGCAATGGCTGATTCCAGTATTCTAGGATATTGGAGAGTATCATTTGGTTAAGTTTTGTATAACTTTCACTGACATTTTATTTTATTTTATTTTTTAAATTTTTATTTATTTATGATAGTCACACAGAGAGAAAGAGAGGCAGAGACACAGGCAGAGGGAGAAGCAGGCTCCACGCACCAGGAGCCCGATGTGGGATTTGATCTCGGGTCTCCAGGATCGCGCCCTGGGCCAAAGGCAGGCGCCAAACCGCTGCGCCACCCAGGGATCCCTTCACTGACATTTTAATGCAATATTTAAGAAATTTAAAAAGATGAAAGTAAGCCAAAGTATCTTTGGCCAGCCATAAATATTGTAAATATTGCTGAAGGTCTCTGTATACATACCCTTTACCCTGGAAGATATAAGCAACAGAGCCAATGAGGGTTTAAATTATATGTATTTAAAAAAAATAAATTATATGTATTTGCGTTGACATATATACACACATACACATTTAAGTTTTTTTTTAAGATTTTTTATTTTTTTAATTTATTTATTCATGAGAGACACACAGAGAGAGGCAGAGACACAGGCAGAGGGAGAAGCAGGCTCCATGCAGAGAACCTGACGTGGGACTCGATCCCAGGTCTCCAGGATCACACCCTGGTCTGAAGGCGGCGCTAAACTGCTGGGCCACCCGGGCTGCCCCACATTTAAGTTTTGAACTGTGTTATACTATGAAGTTCATTACACAAAACAAAGACAGTATGGGCCACATTTGGGTTTAGCTCCAGAGGCTGCAGTAATACAGGTCACTGTCTCATTGGGATATAAATTTACAGAAACTGGGCTAGACTGAGTGATGTATTTTTTTTTTTTAAGATTTATTTATTTGAGAAAGGGATGGGCAGAAGAAGAGGGAGAAGGAGGAAGCAGACTTCCTGCTGAGCACAGAGCCAGATGTGGGGCTTGATCTCATGACCCTGAGATCATGACCTGAGCCGAAATCAAGAATCAGATGCTTAACTGACTGAGCCACCCAGCCACCCTCTGAGTGATGTATTTACAGAAGAAATTGAATAATGGTCAAGGAGGAATGCAAAAGAAAAAAACAGGAAAAGTGGTCATGAGTATGAGTTGAGGTGTGAATTAAAACCATGATATGATGAACTGGAAACAGGGTATCAACCTTTTTTGGGTAAGAGACCACTTTAAGAATTCAATGAAAGCTCATAGTTTCTCTTTCTATAAAAATTACATACATGTACATATTTACACTTTACTCCAATTTCAGGGAATTTACAGATCCTCTGAAGTCTTGGATACCTATACATGAATATTGGCATAAATTTGGGGTAGAAAATACAAAATGGGTTAGAGAAAGTGGTTTGGGTCAGAATATGAATGAGTTGGAGGCTTCATAAAATGAGAGAAAACTCATGGCCTCAAAAAGCAATAGGCTTCAGATATCCCACAGAAGACTTATTTTCAATCATACCTGAATAAAAGGTGGTGGGGGCGAGAGTTTAGTTACTGCTACAATTAGGTAGTAGAAATCTGGGAAACTGGGGTTTTGGGGCACAGTCTTCAATCAAATGAGCTTTCTCTACTTTTACTTGTTTATTTGGATTCTTTTAAAAATATTAATAGATGGGTTCTACTCCTTGTAAAGATATTCATGTATCTTTTAAGACACTGCTTTCAATTATTTTGGGTACATACCCAGAAGTTGAATTGTTGGACCTTATGGTAATTTGACTTTTAGTTTTTGAGGAATGACCAACTATTTTCCATAGAGATTGCACAATTTTACATTCTCACCAACAGTAATGCATAGGGGTTCCAATTTCTCCACATCCTCACCAACATTTGTTTTTTCTGTTTTTATTAATAATCATCCTAATGGCTGTGAGGTAGTATTTCATTGTAGCCTTGATTTTCATTTCCCTAATGATTAGTGATATTGATAATATTTTTCATGTATTTATTGGCCCCTTGTATATCTTCTGTGGAGAAATGTCTTTTCATGTCCTTTGTTCATTTTTGAATCAAGTTGTTTGTTTTGTTTTGAGTTTTGGAAGTTCTCCGTATGTTCTGTATATTAATCCCTTATCAGATACATGGTTTACAAATACTTCCTACTGTTCTGTGGGTTTTTTAATTCAGCTCATATGTTTTTTTGACTCTATGAACTATATGTTTGTTTCTATTTTTATAAATACATAACTGGGATTTAGAGAAAGATTGCAGTGAATCTGTTGGACACTTGGGTAGTATTGACATCTGAACAATATTAAGTGTTTCAATTCGTAAACATGGGATGTTTCCATTTATTCATGTCTTCTTTAATTTTTTTTCAACAATGCCTTATAGTTTTCATTGGACAAGCCTTTCACTTCTTTGGTTAGTTCCTAAATATATTACTCTCTTTGATGCTATTGTAAATGGAATTTTTTATAATTTCCTTTTCAGATTTTCCATTGTTAGTGTATAGAAAGGCAACTGATTGTTGTGTATTGACTTTGTTTATGCTGCTACTTTTTTGAATGTATTAGCTCTAACAATTTTTTGTGTAATCTTTAGAATTTCTACGTGTAAGATTATATGATCAGTGAACAGGTAATTTTGCTTTTTCCTTTCCAGTTTAGATGCCTTTTATTTCTTGCTTAATTGCTCAGGCTATAACTTGTAATACTGTATTGAATAGAAGTGATAAAAGTGAGTACCCTTGTCTTGTTTCTAATCTTAGAGGAAAAGCTTTCAGTCTTTCAACAATGACTATGATGCTCATGTGGGTTTTTATATGGCTTTTATTATGTGGAGTTAGTTTCCTTCTATTCTTGTTTGTTTTATTTTTTTTTTATCATGAAAGAATGTTAAATTTTGTCAAATGCTTTTTCTGCATCTATTGAGATGATCAACTGAGTTTCTTTTTCCTTGATGGTATATGACATTGATCAATTTTCATATGTGAACCATCCTGGCATTCCAAGAATCACTCCACTTGGTCATAGTTTATAATCTATCTATCTGTCTGTCTGTCTATCTATCTAGTTATTTAATTTATTTTTTAAAAAGATTTTGTTTTTAAGTCATCTCTACACCCATCATAAGGGGTCAAATTTACAACCCAAGATCAAGTGGTACATACTCTACTGACTGAGCCAGCCAGGCAGCTCTATAATCCTTTTAATATGCTTTTGAATTTGATCAAAGATTTTTGCTTTTCATGTTCATATGACCTATTAATTTGCAGTTTTCTTTTTTTGTGTCTTTGTCTTGCTTTGGTGTCAGGATAATACTGGCATCACAGATTAATTACAGTGTCTTCTCCTCTTCAGTTTTTTGGGAACACTTTGAGAAGGGATTCATGTTTTAAAATTATGTGATAAAATTCATCAGTGAAGCCATCAGACCCAGGATTTTTTCTTTGTCCAGAGATTTTTTTCTTTAAGATTTTATTTATTTGAGAGAGAGCAGACAGCACAAAGCAGGAAATGGGGGGAGAGGGAGGCAGAGGGAGAAACCGACTCCCTGCTGAGCAGGGAGCACGATGCGGAGCTCAATACCACAAACTCAGGATCATGAGCTGAGTGAGCCAAAGGCAGACACTTCACTCACTGAGCCACCCAGATGCCCCATGAATTTTTGATTATTGGTTCAATCTCCTTATCAGTTGTAGTTCTATTCAGATTTTCTATTTCTTAGTGATTCAGTCTTGGTAGGTTTTGTGTTTCTAGGAATGTTTCCATTTCATCTAGGTTATCCAATCTGTTGGCATACAGTTTTTCATAGTACTCTTTTATTATCCTTTTTATTTCTGTAGAATTGGTTGTAATGTCCCCATTTTCATTTCTGATTCTGTAATTTGAATCCTTTTTTTCTCTTAGTCCCGCAGGCTAATTATTTGCCAATTTGTTAATCTTTTTGAAGAACTTGTGATTTCATTAATTTTTTTTCTATTGTCTCTCTATTCTCTCTATTTCACTTGTCTGTATTCTGATCTTTATTGTTTCTGTCCTCCTGCTAGCTTTGGATTTAGTTTGTTTTTTCTAATTCCTTAAGTCTTAAAGTTAAGTTGTTGATTTGGAATCTTTGTTTTCTTTTAAAAATGTGTTTATAACTTAAAATTTTCCCCTTACTGCTTTCACTGTGTGCCATACATTTTAGTGTATTGTGATTTTATTTTCATTTTTTCAAAGTATTTTCTAATTTCCCTTGTGATTTTTCTTTGAGTTATGAGTTAAGAGTGTGTTGTTTAATTTCCACAAATTTGTCAGTTTTCCATTTTTACTTTTTTTATTGATTTCTAACTTTATCCCTTTGAGGTAGGAGAATATATTTTGTATGATATCTATCTGTTAAAATTTATTGAAACTTAATTTGTAGCCTAATTTATAATCTGTTCTGGAAAATGTCCCATGTGTGCTTGAGAAGAATGTTTGTGCTTTTGTTGTTAGATACAGTGTTCTATAAATGTTAGGTCCAGTTGGTTTATTTACTATATTAAATCCTCTATTTCCTTATCTTCTATCTGGTTGTTCTACACATTACTGAAAATAGAGTATTGAAATCTCCCAAAATTTGTAGAACTGTTTCTTTCTCCTTTCAGTGTTGTCAATTTTTGCTTCATGTATTTTGATGGTCTGATATTATGTGCATGTTTATAATTGTTATATGTTCTTGTTATCTTGAACCTTTTATTGATATATAATGTTCTTTTTCTCTTGTAATCTTTTTTTTATTTAAAGTCTATTTTGTCTGATATTAATATAGATACCTTTTTCTCTTTTGGTTACTATTTCTGTGGAATATTTTTCCATCTTTTCATTTTCAATCTATTTGTATCTTTGGAGCTAAAGTGAGTCTCTTGTAAACAGTATGTATTTGGATCATATGTTTTTTCCATTCTATCACTATCATTTGGAAAGTTTAAGCCATTTACATTTAAAATAATTACTGATGAGGAGGGACTTCTGTCATTTTGCTATTTGTTTTCTGTATGCCTTAATTGATTTTTGTCCATCTTTTTCTGCCTTACTGCCTTCTTTTGTGTTGATTTTTTGCAGTGAAATGTTTAAGTTCCTTTTTCATTTCCTTTCATGTATATTCTATAGATATTTCTTTGTGGTTATTATGTGTATTTTAACCTCAAAAGTTATAAAACTCTAATTTGAATTTATGTCATCCTACCTTCAATAACATGCAAGAACTCTGCTCCTTTATATTTCCATCCCCAATCCTTTTGGTTGTTGATGTATCAAAATTACATCTTTATACATGGTGTGCCCCAGGACATAGAGTAACAATTCTTTTAAATGCATTAGTCTCATGTAGAAAACAAAATGTGCAGTTACAAACCATAGTTACAATAATACTAGCTTCTAAAGAAATTGTTTTTTAATGTATTAATCTAGTGAATCATATAGAAAACAAAAAGTTGAGTTACAACTTGTTACTACAATAATAATAGTTTTTATAATTGCCCATGTATTTACCTTTGTTGAGATCTTTATTTTCTTCATCTGGCCTCAAGCTTTGTCTAGTGTCCTTTCATTTTACTTTGCAGAACTCCCTTGAGCATTTCTTACAAAGCAAGTGTAGTGGCAACAGAATCCTCAGCTTTTGTTTATCTGGGAATGCCTTAATTTCTCCCTCATATTTTAAAAAGATTTTATTTATTTGAGAGAGAGAGCAAGCAAGCGAGAGAGCATGGATCAGATGGGAGAGGAAGAGGGAGAAGCAGACACCGCACTGAGTAGAGAGCTGAATGCATGGCTCAATCCCAGGTCCCTGGGATCATGACCTGAGCTAAAATAAAGGCAGATGCTTAACTCACTGAGCCACCCAGGCTCCCCTTGCCCTCATTTCTGAAGTCTAATTTAGCCAATATAGGATTCTGAGTCAACCATATTTTTCTATTAGCCCTTTGAACCTATTAGCCCACTGCATTCTGGTCTGTTAAGTTTCTGATGAGAAATCTGCTTATATTCTTATTGAGGATCCCTGCATGTGACAAGTTGCTTCCCTGTTGTTCCCTTTAAGATTCTTTCTTGGTCTTTGTCTTTTGAAAGTTTGTGTGTCTTTTTGTGCTCCTCTTTGAGTTCATCTTGGAGTTTATCAAGCTTCTTGGATGTTAATATTCAGGTCTTTCATCAAAGTTGGGAAGTTTTCTGCCATTATTTCTTCAAATATTCTCTCTTCCTCCCCCCCCCCTTTCTATGGGACTTCTACAATGTGTATATTTACCCAGTTGATAGTATCCAACAAGTCCCTTAGGCTCTGTCATTTTTCTTTGATCTTTTTTCTTTCTATTCCTCAGACTTGATAATTTCCATTGTCCTATACTCCAGTATAGGGACAGCTGCCTGCCATGGAACTTTTTGTCCACCTTCACCCATTTTATCCATCCTCCACTTTATCCTTCTGCTAACCATCAATACGTCCTTCTATCTATGGGCTTTTTTTTTTTTTTTTTTAGATTTCACATAAGGGAGATTACGCAATATATGTCTTTCTCTGTCTGACTTATTTCACTTAATATAATGCTGTTAAGGTCCATCCATGTTGTCACAAATGTCAAGATTTTCTTTTTTTTATGGCTGAGTAAAATTCCATTACACACACACACACACACACACACACACACACATACATACACACCAGTTTTCTTTATCCATTCATTCATTGATGAACATGTAGACTGCTTCCATTTCTTGGTTATTATAAATAATGCCACAGTCCTTTTATCTTTTAAGCTCTCTCCTGGAACTGCATTTGCACTTCCCTTTTCTAATTTATTTTATTTTATTTCATTTTATTTTATTGAGTGAGAGAGAGAGAAAGAGAGAGAGAGAGGGTAAGCAGGGGTGCAGAGAAGGGGGAGAGATAATTCCAAACAGGTTCAACACCCAGCATGGAGCCCAATGCAGGGCTCAATCTCATGAGACAATGAGACAATGACTGAGGTGAAAACAAGAGTCAGTTGCTTTAACTGAGCCACCCAGGCATCCCTTGTGCCTCCTTTTTCATCCTTAAGACTAAATTGCTTTTTTCTCCCTTTGATTAATCTTACCAGGGGTTTATGAATTTTATTAATCTTCTCAAATAACCAACTTCTAACTTTGTTGGTCCTGAATATGGTGTGTTTATGTTTCTTTGTTATCTTTTTGATTCTTTATGATTCCTTCCCTTTTACTTTTTGGATTTTTGTTCTGCTCTTTTTTTTCTAACTTCTTCAATTATGTGGTTAACTTTTTAACTTTGCATTTTAGCTTTTTTTTTTTTTTACAAAAGGAAAGGAAATATCCCTTCAAATGCCATTTTTATATGTAGTTATTTTTTACTGTTATTCACTTCTATAGATTTCCATTACAAATTTTTCTATCTATGAATTTTTCAACATTTTAAAATTTCAAAAAAAATTTATTACTAATTTCAAAATTAATTGTATTATAGTCAAAGAATATGGACTGTACATTAATAATGCTTTGAAATTTGTAGAGGCTATCCTGATGGCCTGGTTAATTTCTGTAAATATTCCATATGGTTTGAGAAGAATATGTTTAATTTTTGAATGTAGTGTCAACTTTTCTTTTTTGCATAAATCATGATAGTCTCATTGTCACATTCTAATCTTGAATAGTATACTGAGGGCCTCAGTGAAATGTATAAGATGATTTTGTTGTTGATTTGTGATAAAAATAAGAGCTGTCATTTACGAAATATCCACCAGGTGCCAGAGATTGTGCTAGGTGCTTTATTTACAATAAAAGTCTTTTTATTTAAGATAATTGGAACAAGTAGGTAGTTAGTTCATTGAAAAAATTGGTTGAAGTCAGGAATCATTAAGAAATGATACATACATTAAACATTTTATTTGAACTTAAAATGCATGCTTATATACACAGCCATTCATTAATTTTTATGTACGATTCTGTTTAGTGTGTGATTATGCTTATTTTTTATGTATAAACCATGCTTGCAATGTATTGTCAAGAATTTCTAGTTTTTACTGATGTAATTTGGAGGGAGAACCCAAAGAAATCTTCAAATCTTCATACTGAGTGCAAAATTATAGGTTTTAATGATTTTGAGCCAAACTTCATAGTTATCACACTCATTTGATAACAACTGTTTAATGCCTCCTCCTTATTGAGTCACTTACTTCAATTTTATTTTTTATAGAAACTTTCTAGTATTCTTAGTCCACTGGCTGATGTAATGTTACAGGGTATTTAATCAAATCACATAGTTAGAGTAACAATTACAATTAGTATAAACAGACTTGGGAACAAACTCATCTGTCTCCTTGTAAATATACAGCCCTAAACAATGGGAGTAGGAGGGTGTAGTTTTACTAGAAGGCAGCCATTTAGTTGGGAACATTTTTTTGTACCATTAGTATCAGCCCATTATGTTGTACAGAGGCAATGGAGATAATTATTAAATCTGCCATGTCAGTTAAGTAGAGGTCATTTAGGAGCATCTATATTAGTATATTTTACAGCTCTGCAAGGAGGTAATGTTATCTCCATTTTAGAAGGGAGATCTGGTTTGCCCAAGATCCCAATACTAGTTATTACTGAACCAGGACTAGGATCTAGGCTGGGATTAGTTCAACTACAGTCATTCCAAAAAGCTGTGAGAGCTCTTTTTTATAATCTGTGTGCTTTAATTGAATTTTACTTCATTTATTGCTCATGCTTTATGAATTAGTATGTTGGCCTCTGCAATGGAAAATACCGGTTTTAGCCCCTTATTCATTATTTTCATGAAATTTAGGCACTTAGGATACTTTTTTTTTTTCTCCCTAGTAGTTAGTTTTGGCTTTATCTGGATATTTTTCTCACCTCTGTCTTCAAGTCACAGCTTACTGGGTCAGGTTAGCTTGTTTCTGAACAAACACTCTTTTTCTCATTCTTAAGAGGTACACTCACTCATTCCTACCCAGGAGCTTGGATTCTCAGCCATCATCTAGAAAACAAAATATTATTAATCAGAGATGTGTTACTATTTGTTCATTTCTTACTCTTTTCTTTTCTAAGCTACAGCCTGTGCCTCCAACTCTCCTGATTTCTTCTCCATGACTAACTTCTATGTAGTCATGTTTCTTTTCTTTTAATGGTGCCATTCATCCCTAAATGAATGAGCACAAATGAGATCAAGCTTAATGAGCCTTGGCACAGGTTTGATGAGCCTCCCACACTTTATAAATACATCTACTATTGAATAGCCACCTTCCATGCCTACACATTCTAACTCAAATTATCATCATCATCCCTTTTCCTCTCTCCCAAGTGCTTCACAAGTCAGTTATTGGTTTGTGTTTCCTTTCTAGAAGGCCTGGTCCAAGTACCAGAACAAGTATGGTAGCTGTAGAGAGCTTCATGGTACAGAACCAGTACAAGTTGCAGGCACACTTCTCTGTGGAGTCAGCCTTTTGATTTTCATACTTCTTGGCATTGTGCTGTATTTTCACTTGAAATTCCAATCCTTAGGGTCTCCTTTGGCTGACTCTTTTAGCAAACTACCTTAATAAATTGCCTGATCTCTCAGACTTTGATAGTTTATTTTTTAAGCTATCTCATTCTTTCATGATCTATGTTAACTTCTCTACAAACATGAATTTTCATCATTAGCAGGTTTCTACTATTCTTTCTCTAGCTATCGGATTGTAATCCATTCAACAAACAAAAGAACGCTTGAGGTGTATTGGCAAAACCCTCATCTTCTCCACTTTCTAACCTCTGCTATAAGGACAGATTAACTTATTGGTTCAAACTCTGAACTGAATTTTGAGCCAACTGATTTGGCAACCCTGTCTCTAAACCTATACCCTTCATAGGCTTCTTTCTATGTCTCAATAAATGGTCATTTTGTCCCTTCAATAGGCCCAAATCCTTTTGCTCATACTTGACCTTTTTCTAATACTCTATATCCAATTTATTTTCAAGACTTGCTTGCTTTTCCTTTAAAATATATCCAGAATGTGATCATTTCTCACTACTTCTACCCTGTGACAAATACCCAGAAGAAGACCCTTATGTCCATTATGCCTATCTGAGTTTTAGGCCATCTGTCTAAAACTCATAGGGACCCTTGACATAAAGGCTGATTAGGGAGATGGGAATGGTTCTGCTCCACACCATTTCCTCTCAATTTCTGTTGCTGTTTATTATTTGCTTTGATTCAGAAGGAGAGAGGACAAGAGAAAAGTCTATATACTAGGTGATAATAGGAGTCAAGGCCCAATTTCCATTGGAAGGATTCAGCCCTTATCAACTGAATATCTCTGTGTTTATGTATATGTGACAATTCAAAGATGAAAGGAAGGAGAGAAGAAAGAGAAGGCAAGTGATTTTATAAAATTCTCTTTTTTTTAAAATCAAGAGGCAGTTTTGCATGATGGTCAGAGTGTGGACTCTCAGAGACAGCTTTAGTCTGAATCCTGCTGGTAGCCATGTGACACTGGGCAAATTTTTTTCTTTTTCCAGTTCTATTGAGAAATAATTGGCATCTATCATCATATAAACTTAAGGTATATAGCATGTATAGTTTGATTTATATATGTTGTTAAATGGTTACCACAATAAGGTTTAGTTAGCATTTTATCATGTTATATAGATGCAATTTAAAAAAAAAGAAAATCCTGTTTGTAATGAGAACTCTTGGGATCTGCTGTCTTCACAACTTCTCTGTATGCCACACAGCAGTGTTAGTAATAGTCATCATGTTGTATATTACATCCCTAGGACTTATTTATCTTATAACTGGAAGTTTGTGCCTTTTGACTACCTTCCTTTAATTCCTCCTCCACCAGGCCCCAACATCTGGTAACTATAACTCTGATCTCCTTATCTGTGACTGGGGGGTTTTGGTTTTGTTTTGTTTTGTTTTGTTTTGTTTTTTTTAAGATTTTATTTATTCATGAGAGATACACAGAGAGAAGCAGAGACATAGGCAAAAGGAAAAGCAGGCTTCCTGTGGTGAGCCTGATGTGGGACTTGATCCCAGGATTCTGGGATCACAATGAGAGCAGAAGGCAGATGCTCAACCACAGAGCCACCTAGGTGTCCCTGTTTTGTTTCGTTTTTTAAATGTCACATATAAGTAAGATCATAGAGTATTTGCTTTTCTCTGTCTCACTTATTTCATTTGGCATAATGCCTTCAAGTTCCAACCATGTTGTTGTCAATGATAGGATTTCCTCATTTTTAGTGAGGAAGTAATATTCTGTGTGTGTATGTGTGTGTGTGTGTGTCTGTGTGTGTGTACATACATATATATATATATATATATATTTATATTTATATATACCACTTCTCTTTTTTTTAAGATTTTATTTATTTATTCATGATAGACACAGAGAGAGAGAGAGAGAGAGGCAGAGACACAGGCAGAAGGAGAAGCAGGCTCCATGCCGGGAGCCCGACAAGGGACTCAATCCCAGGACTCCAGGATCGCTCCCTGGGCCAAAGGCAGGTGCTAAACCGCTAAGCCACCCAGGGATCCCCTATATACCACTTCTTTATCTCTTCATTTCTCAATGGATACTCAGGTTGTTTCTGTCTTGGCTATTAGGCTGCTATAAACATAGAGGTGCAGATATCTTTCTGAGTTAGTGTTTTTGTATCCTTCAGATACATTCTCAATATTCTCAGCAGTGGAATTACTGGATCATTTGATAGTTCTGTCCTTAATTTTTTGAGGAAACTCCATACTACTGTTTTCCACAGTCGCTGTAGCTGAGCAAACTCTTTAAATTCTTTTTTTCAATTGTCTTTTTGAGATGGGGATAAAACTAGCATTTGCCTTACTGTTGTGAAGTAAGGCAAGTATCATTGCTGTGAAAATTATATGAGTTAATATGTGTAAAGCAACTAGTTTTAATACATAGCAAATATGCAGTAGTTTGTTTTGTTTTGTTTTGTTTTTTTTGAGTCAGTTTTCAAAGTCACATTGTGGGCATTAGGATTCCTGATATCATAGAAAGTTATTAACATTTTGGTCATGAATTGTACATATCAGCATTGCTTAAGTGTCTTAGTTTGGGGCTTTTTTTTGTTTGTTTGTTTATAAACCTATGTGTGTGTAGAGATTTTAGGCATCTTCTGATGTCTTCCCACCCCTATTCACTGGCTAAGAGGTCAGGAGTAGTTCCCTTTTTAAAATTTTCTATTGATACATACATTCTAGCTGTCAGATGCTGTCAGTCATCTTACCATTGATGACCTTTGTTTATGTAGTCCTTGCATCTCCAGAAGTTGAGCTACAGTGGATGTATCTGTTGTTCAATATTCATTAAGTGGCATGCATTTGCAACTTGCAGTTTATTTTCACTTCTAATGTAGTGATAAAAAAATAAATATAATCCTTATGTTGAGAAAAAAACTCCCATTTACATGTGTTAGGGCTCCCTTTTCCTTGTGCCATGGAAAGCTATTTAAAAGTATAAGTTAAGTGCATTTATTTCCATAGAATCACCAGTCCTGACATGAGTTTAAAGTCCTCAGTCTATTACCATTTATTTTAGTAAATAAGGCAACAATAAACTCTACCCATTCTTTTCCTCCTTTACTTGCAACAGGATGCTTCATGTTTGGGCAAAGAGAGTGGTGGGGCCTGGGGGCTGGCTGGCCCTCCCAGCTCTCCTGGGAGCCTGTGGGAGGATGATCAGAGGTTGCTGAAGAGTTTGTGGGTTTTTTTGTTTTTTGTTTTACAAAATGATTCAGCTTTTATTAATTAGCATCTTAGAAGAAACAAAAGATAAGAGAGCCAGCAAAGCTCTGAACAAACACAATGAAACAGGTGCAGACAGCCCTCAAGAAGCCATTTGAACAGATGGAAGCAACACCCTCCTCGAGTGGGCCCTGACCCAGGGGTGCTCCATGATCTGGGCCAAGGGTAGCCTTTCCAAAGGCTGGTATCTGAGAAGCTTGGAGACTAAGTCCTAGGCCCCCAAAGGTAATGATGGGGGAAATCGTAGGTCTACCTTGAGGATGCGTCTGTAGGTCTCATTATGGGAAGGGCTCTCAAAGGGTGGATATCCTACCAACAGCTCATAGCAAAGTACTCCAGTGCACCATAGATCAACCTTCTCATTGTATGTTCTCCTCTCAATCATTTCTGGGGGCAAGTAGTCCGGAGTCCCACACATTGTCTTTCTCCTCAGAGATGGTGTGTGCACAGACCAGCCGAAGTCTGCAATTTTCACCTCACCCTTGAACCCGAGCAGTAGGTTCTCTGGTTTAATATCCCCGTGAATCACCTTTTTCTCATGGCAGTAAGTCAGAGCATCTGCCAATTCCTCCATTATTGTGGCTGTGTTTTTAGAGTAACATCCTAGTCTATAGTATGAGTTTCATTAATTTATTGCACCTTAGGCTTCTGCTAAAGCTTTCACTGAATCAGCTTTTACTGACCATGATGAGTTACTGCCAATGTTGGCATTCTTTACTTGATATCTTTTTTACAGAAGTCCTATCACAACTTCTCCTTAGTAATTTAGCATTCCTTAATGTTCTTTCTATGCTAACATCCAGGAATGTGGAAACAAGGGCAGTAGCAATTAGGTGACAAAGAACAAGGTGTTCAGGGCTCCTGTCTATTGAAAATTGCCTGACAGCATGGGATGAAATAAACCAGGCCAGAAGACAGGGGTAGATTCAACAAGTTCCTTTGTCCAACACCCAGCCAGTCAACTGAATTTTTCCTTCATTATTTCTTTTGGCTTCCATGTTTGTTTGCTTGTTTAATTGTTTGTTGTTTGTTGTTTTGTTTTGTTTCTGTTCTCTATCCTGGATTTTTTTTTTTCTCAGCTGTGTCTATTGTCCTTCCCCCCACTGCATTTTACTATGTCTCTATCTGTACCTTATAGAAGATAACTAGATCTTTATGTTCTAAATTAGATAATGTTCTAAATCCTCTTTTTTTTTCTTTTAGAATCAAAAGATTATCTTTAATTAAGGAGAACTGTGAACTTTTAGTGTGGTCAATGGAAATACTATTATAGTAGGAATAAAGAACACTATATTCTTTTAGGTGGGATAATTTTTTACTGTGGTATTGTCCCTGGCATTGCAGGAAGGTAAACACCCCTGGCCTCAGTACCAAGTGCCAGTAACACATCTCCAGTCATTGTGACCACCTACAATGCCTCTACAGACTTACAAACCTCATTAAGTAGTGATAGAACCTCTGCTTTAGAACCACTGCGAGGTAGGCAATTAGAAGCATCTGCAAACCCTGGATTTTGCTGTTTGTCATCAAATGTGCTTTATAATTTGTAAGTTACTGATTTATGAAACAAGTATGTGAAAATGACTTGTAGCTTCCTTAAAGTGTACTCATTTTTAGTTGAGAGAATTAAAGTTTTTCTCTTTTTAAAATTTTAAAACTATACTACAAAGTACACAATGCTTTAAAATCTCTTGTACTAGTGATTTGCACATTAAGAGTATGTTTTAGTTGCTAGTGTTATACAAATAATTAAGTGATAAATGTTCTTAATTCTTTTATATTTCAGAGAAAGAGATTTGAAGAAAACTGGGCACAGGCTCAGCAAAACCAAACAGAAGAGAAACAGAAAAAGAAATAAAAAGCAGAACAGTCATAGTAAAATCATGGGAGAAAACTCATTTGAAATCTTAAGTTACCATATACCAGGGGATCAGGACCCATCCCAGAGTGAAGAGGAAGACCTGGAAGACACCAAAAGAGAATCGGTGCATGACTTCACTGATGAACTGGGAGATGAACTAAGAGATTTAGTAAATGGCCACAAAGATGAAGTGTGGAAAAGCATAAATCCTGAAGAGAGTTTTCCAAATGTTACATCTGAAATTGAGCTGGACAATGCACCAGAAAATTACCTCTCTAAAGAAAACAATGATTTGTTTCTAAATATGTCACTGATGTCAAATGAAAACTCTGTTACTTGCCTGACAGTGACTCAGGATCTTTCCTGCGTAGCAAGTGATGACTACACGAAGATAGGAAAGCATACTGGAAATGGGCAACCCATGGCATCAGACATCCAGGGTGGATCCACTGACATCTCCTGCTTATCTATGCAGAAGAGAGAGAAGGTAGATAAAAGACTCCCAAATGAAACAATTCTTTGCCATCAGTATGGGTCCAGAACCTTAGAGAAAGATTTAAGAAAGAAACAAGGAATAAATGCAACTGAAAACAACTATTGGGCTTTTTTTCCAAACAATCTATCTGATGAAGAATTATGGATGGGCTCTGAGAGACAACCCTGTTTAGGGAGCTGGCCTGAGGGACCTCATAAGTTTATATGTGAACAAAGACCAAAGAAAGATAGATGGCAAAAGCTGGTCTCTCCGGACAGCAGGGGACAATTGATTACATTGATCTCTGCTTGTGAAGAAACTTCAGTATCAAGGAGCTGTCCAGAAACATTGATAGAGGAGAAACTATTGATAGAAAATGAAGATTTGTCACCTCCAACTGAGAATACAGATTCATTCATAGAAACTGAAACAAGTATCATTAGAATCTGCTTGCCTAAACTGGATATCCCAAAGAGTGACTTACACTCAACAAAGAATAAGAAAAGGAGAGAGAAAAGGATTTTCAATTTGGCACCAAACTTTAACTTACTGGAACAGAGATATATCAGTGTAAAAGAAAGAGGGTCATGTGGCTTGTCAACAGAAAGCAAAGGACTAGAAATTATTTTGGAAGAAGAAAAAGATAGAATTTCAGAAATAAATCATAAAAAGGAGAATACACGAAAACTTATGACCTTGAATCATTATCATCATCCATCGTGGTTTTACTTTGATATTATCAAAGATCTTCCTCTAAATGTTGGTAGACAATCTTATTCTTATTACCTGCCATTTAATAGACTAAGGCACTCTGTATATTTTTACAAAAACCCTATTCCTTCTCTTGTGCTACAATATACAGCTAGCTTTCAGATGGTATCTTTTACAAGCAAGAAATCATTTTTGACTTTCAAATCTCAGACAAGAGTAGATAACCAACTAAGTGACCGAGGATTTAGTTCTTCAGAAATTTTAAGTAGCCAACCTGATCCTTTCTACTCTTTTAGGGTCACTTCTGATCTTCACTTTTTAAGTGAAAGTTTCGACAAAAGGCTGAAGACGTGGGAAGAACCTAAGCCCTTACAGTTCTTGCAAACTGAGGATGACCAAGATTTAACAAGCACTGGCTTTGATTCCCTTGAGCTGCAATTATCACAAGTGTTTGCCTTTCAACTAGTAAAGCTTTTTGGATCCCCCGGAGTTCCAATGGGTAAATTATATTTATTCCCTCCAAAAAAAAAAAAAAAAAAAGTTCATCTTAACATATATGAGTAGTTTTTTGAAGTGTTTCTACCCTGTATTAGTGATTTCATGCAGTTAATTGATCTCCCTTCACTTTTCAGCAGTAGAAGTAGAGGACCCATAGCAAATGGTGCTTGATCTTCAGTCATGTGCTGGCCTCCACCTCAAGGACCAGCAGTCTTTTTTTTTTTTTTTTTTTTTTTTTAATGATAGGCACACAGTGAGAGAGAGAGAGAGGCAGAGACACAGGCAGAGGGAGAAGCAGGCTCCATGCACCGGGAGCCTGACGTGGGATTCGATCCCGGGTCTCCAGGATCGCGCCCTGGGCCAAAGGCAGGCGCCAAACCGCTGCGCCACCCAGGGATCCCAAGGACCAGCAGTCTTAAATGTCTTTGAGCACTTAGAATCCTTGGACTCTCTATATAAATAGACACTGAGGGATCCCTGGGTGGCGCAGCGGTTTGGCACCTGCCTTTGGCCCAGGGCGCGATCCTGGAGACCTGGGATCGAATCCCACGTTGGGCTCCCGGTGCATGGAGCCTGCTTCTCCCTCTGCCTATGTCTCTGCCTCTCTCTCTCTCTCTGTGACTATCATAAATAAATAAAAATTTAAAAAATAAATAAATAAATAGACACTGAGAAGAACAAAGGATGAGGCAGGCAAACAGTAATGAAACAAATAGAGATGGGTTATCCCCCTTTTTTTTTAATCTTCCTATTTTATACATTTTCCTTGTTTGGCAAATGGCCCTTTCCTTTCTCATTCGCAGTATGGTTCATAGATAACAGAATAGTAAAGAGGGTGGAAATGTGAAGGTTAAATGATGAAAAAATATCTGAAATAAGTTGAATTTTTAAAACTATCTGAAAAAGATACAAAGATTCCTTCTGGCTCTTGTTTTTGGAAATGAAAAATCCACCTATTATTAAAACACATTAAAATGTTTTTGTAATATCCTAAGTAAAATTCTAAATAAACTTCTAAATAATATATTTAAGATGCCAAAAGTCTTAGGAAATTGAACACATATTCCAATTTTTCCTTATCTGTAAATCAGTTGCAGTGTTAGTGATTTAATTGAGTTGAATGTGTCCTCTTCCTTGGGGACAGAAACTGTAAGAGCCAAGAAGTCAAAGCTCCATTCCCCACAGTTCTCCTGTATCTTTTTGATATTCTTTCTTTTCTAAACATACCAGAAGTAGAGGACCCATACCAGGGTCTCTGGGTCCTGCTCTTCTCTCAGAGCTTATCTTCCAGAGGTTTTTACATTGCTCCTAAATTTCTGCTGTTCTGGACAAAATTGGGGCCCAGATCCCAGACCCAAGACTGGCTAAGTCTCAGGGTGAGGCATCAAGCAGTTATTAACCTGCTCTTGAGGGTCTAGCATTATGTTTATCATTTTTGTAAACTGTGAATAATCACTCCTTAAACTGTTTGCTACAGTATGCTATCCTAGACACACTGGAGAAATGTACCAATTAAAAAAATTAAAATGCATTTGCTTTAGGGAATTTTGAAAGATAAGTGAAGTCATTTTAGGTCAGGGGTCCTAGTCCTAGGTCCATATTCTAAATGAATGCAAAAAATTTTTGTGTCATTTTGAACCATTTTTCTGAGAAAGTTAATAGATTTTATCACTTTCTGGGACGGGGGGGGGGTGGTGTCAGCACATGACTTGAAAAGATTAACAATCACTGTCTTAAATTAACATCAGAAAACATGAAGGCACTGGTGTGAAAAGATTCTAAACCTCCTCCTCCCTTGAATGCACAATACCATCATAATCAACAGTAATGATCAAGCATCCATTAATTAAGCTTTGGAAAGCTTTCCAGAGGAAATAGACCTCATTCATCAAATTGCTTACCTTCTAAATGGGGAGCAAGACTAACACAAAACAAAATTATTGCACACAGAAAATATAAATGACAAACTTATGAATATTCTATAAGCCAGGTTAGCAGTGCTTAAGGGATTGTTGAAGAGAATATGGGGTTATGGTTTTTTGGGGGATGGCTTTAATGTAAAAATGAATTATAAGCAGTGCTTATACAAATGTAGCTTAAAAAATATATAGGGAAAGAATTTCACATTTGGATATTGTGGGTGCTTAAAAAAGGAGAGGAAAAACTTAAGTGGAAACTGTCAGCTGATTTGTTTGGCCAAGTTGGAGAAGCAAAGCTTTGATGCATGTATGGCTAGTGGCCTTGTAAATGAAGCAGGGAGCTCAAATGAATCCTAGTATTAGGAGGTATTATATAGTAAAACCACACACAGGTCTGAAGAAACCAAACTATTCATATTGCCAGGGACATGTGTGTATAGGAAAAAAATTTTGTGTGATTTGATATGGCTGATATGTATATATCAGTGTTTGGACTTATTTGTGAACATCTTAATTGTCTGTGAGGATTTTTCCCCAGACACTCTTATGTGGAAGGAATAGTTTACAGTAAGACTAAACTTGCTATAGTTGTGCTGTTTCTACCTATCACGGGAAAGGATAACTACCTGAATTTCTATGCCCTGTGACAATGCCACTTGAAGCAAATATATATATATATACATATATATATATATATGTATGTTATAATATATTTATTATTGATATATATTTTTACTTAATGAAAATTTGAACTATGATACATATCCCTTTACATGTATAAATAAGCATTTCCATTGTGTCAGGATAGTGTTTAATAATAAAGGCCTGAGATAAACTAACTCCTGCTCTAGCCATCAGTGAAATATCTTCCAAACCAGGTTCTTACCATTATATCAGTCTAAATATCATGTTTGCATATCTTCACATTTAGGGTAAAAAATCTGTATGACATTGGAGATGAAATTTGTTCGCTTTTATTTTCACAGAATCTTTGATGCCTGATGACTGTGTGGTTTCCCTTGACTGGAAGACACTGAAGATGATCTATTCGCAATGGAAGACTTCACTAGAGGTATATTTTTATGGCTTTCAAAGAAGAACTTCTCTAACTGATTTCTTAAAACAAAAACAAAAACACAACAAACAATTGGACAAAACCTGATCACCAAATGTAGTATGAAGGGCTACATCTCTTATATTAAATTAGAGAAAGACTGTATGTTGATGGGTGGCTAATATATGCTCTTTCAGTTAGTTCCAAAGAGAAAACTGTGTTTAATTCCCTAACTTTGCTGTAATGTAGGCTGATATAAGGGCCTACTGTGGATTACTGAGGTGCCCATTTTAGGAGAGCTCTTTCTTCATTACATCTTCTGTCCAGCCCTCAATCTTATCCTGGTATGATAGAGTAATAGTTACAAATTAGATTCATATTTACTTGACTTGGAAGCACCTCATTATTGGTATTTTCTGTTGGTCCATAGTGAGAGACATGACCATTCTGACAGGCTGTTAATTTTCCAGGTAGGTGGAGGAAGACTGGTGGGGAAGATTAGAAAGGTAATAGAAATTCTGGAAAAGGCAGCACACCGTATAATGTAATGGGGAGAGAGTTGACATTAGTTGATAGTTATTTGAATATTCCCAGAGGCAATGCTAGGGGTACATTGTGAGATAAATGGTAAAAGCAAGGTTTAGTGAAACATAAAATTATATAGTGCAGGATAGTAGGTATTTCTTAACGGTTCATATAAGCACAGCTGCGGGAAAAGTAGATTTGTTTTATGTGCCCAGTTAGTAAAACTAAGTAACATTTTTCTAAACTTCTTATTTCTTTTCAATCCCCATGGAGAATTTATTGCTGCCTAAACACACACACCTACACACACACACATACACACACACACTCTCTCTCTCTCTCTCTCATACACATTCACACATACACTTACACACTCTTACACCAACCCCAATATTTTATTTTTTAAGATTTTATTTATTCATTAGAGAATGAGCATAAGCTGGTGGGCAGGGGCAGAGGGAGAAGCAGGCTCTCCACTGAGCAGGGAGTGTAACTAGGGGCTTGATTCCAGGACCTCAGAATCATGACCTGATGACCTGAGCTGAAGGCAGATGCTTAACTGACTGAGCCACCCAGGCGCCCCCACAACCCCAATATTTTAAATGTTTAAGTGGACATTTGTGGTTATAAGGTTTATTTTGCCATTTTGAGAATGTTCCTACACGAGTATAATGATGATAAATGATAAACTTAACCCCAATGCCAAATATTAATCATTATTTTATGTATTTTAATTATAATTTCTAGAAAAGACAGAAGAAGATTGGTTAAAAATGAGAATATCTAGAACTGTAAGTACAACTTATTCCAGAGACTTCTGTATGATCAGAAGGAAGTGGATGTTGACATTATTTGGTTGTAATAGCTCCATGTACCAAAATCGAAGAGTAAATATAAAAAATGTAGTCTATTACCATAGCAACCCTGTGTGCTATTGCACATGTGATTTTCTATTTCCTTTAAATGTAGATCTTTTTATGAAAAACAACAAAGCTTAGATTGTTGTTACCAAATTTATTTCTCAACTTTATTGGTTAGAACATATTTTAGAGCATTCTGTCAACACACAGTTTATGAGGGATTACCACCCCCGCCCCTCCACCCCAGATTGTTGTGTGATAAAAGCTGGGAGTTAGGGATAGAGGTTATATTTAAATATTAAACAATTCTTTAGGAAAGGAGGTAAAACATGTAGACAGATTTACATTCTATTTTAAACTTGACATCAAGCTGACATTAAAATAAACACATTGCACTTTTTTTTCAAATGCCTAAATTAGGAAATAAACACAGCTGCTATGATTTTGGTATATATGTGCATGGTTTTGATAAGAAGAATTGAATGCACTCTGCATTTACCATATGTTTTCTTTCTTCCTTTTAATTTTATTTCTAAGAGTTTTCTGTGTTTCCATTTTTCAGCTAGAAATATACATATACCCAATAAAAATGTTTTTGTTTCTTTTAAACCTGGTTCTGCTGTGAGAAGGACGAAAGGTTTAGGAGAAGAGTTTGAGATTTGGGGGACTACTAGAAAATGTGGGATTAATGTAGTCTGAGAAGGGATAAGAGGCTAAGAGGAATTCCAGAGAAAGCAGGTGAAGAAATTAATTTATTCGTTTAACAACTATTTATTGAGTAGCCTCAATCCAGACATTGTTTGATACCTGGGGGCTATAGCAGTGAAAACAGTCCTGCCCTCATGGAGTTTATGTTAGGACTGAAGTTAGGAAGAAGTGTTTTCCCTCCCTCCTTCATGAGGCAGCTCCAATGTGACACCAGTACAATACAAGCTGCACGCAGCCAGCATGGACATATTTGGCTGTGGCCATTTCACGAGTCATTTCCATCTGCTAAATTTGGATATATTGTGTCAAGGACACTTTCTGGAATATACTTTTGATTATTATATTCATCTTTCACATTCATGCTACACTGCTTTCTGGTCTTCTCCTACAGACCAGTCACCCCTAATTATTAATCTGTTCTTATGGGGGAACTTTATGAGTGTTGTAGCTATGTACAGGTTTTTTTTTTTTTTTTTTTTAACAATTATGATGAGAACATGCCTCCCTGTTTTGTGTTTGGCATAATGTACTGATTAGTGGGCCTCAAGGGGTAGATAGAAATGTATAAGGAGGGAAATAGCAGGAGAATGTGGTTGGCTCTAGGAGCCCCAAGTCCCTGCCTATTTCAAGATCCTCTTCCTGCTGCTGGTTGCTAGGGTGTTTTATTGTTGCTTGGGTAAAGAGGTGGGGCAGAGTGCTGGAATGAGGATGTGTTCCCATCTTGTAGCTCTTGCTGTCTGGCTGTGTGATCTTAAACAAGACACCCTCTCAGAGCCTCAATTTCTTCACCTGCAAAAAAGATTTATGATAGCAACCTGTCAAGGGAATATTAAATGAGGATTAGTGACATAACTTGTGCAAAGTACTTAACATAGTGCCTGAAAAATAATAGGCTCTTAGAAGGGTTAATTCCCCTTCTCTAAATACCCCTTGGGTGCCGGCATTGTCTTTGAAATGTCCCAGGCAGAACAGAAATTGTGTTTCTGGCAACAACATTGACTCCACAAACTTGGTAACACATTTGCATGAATTAGTGTATTTATTATGAACTTTCTAGTGTAAATAGCTGGATCCTCAGGGAATGGTACAGAGGACAGGTGTGGATTTAAAGACAGGAGGTCAGGCACTGTCAGGGAGACTGCCTCTGTCTGTCACATGAGGTGGGACCAGGCAGGGTGTGGGGATTGTGGGGGAGAGTGAAGGTCTACATGCAGGGGAGTGGCATAAATAGGGAAATAGCCTGAGACACTGACAGCTGACTCCATGTAAGTCACTGTTTTGTCTGGACTTGTTTGGCCTGTGTTTTGTTTGTAGTTGAATTCTTCAGTCTTCTTGGTGCTGTTGAAGATCCTCACCATCAAGAAAGAGTGCTCAGTGCCCACCCAAAGGATTATTGTCAGCCATATACTCACAGGATACCAAAACTGGTTTGGATAATCTTTTCAACTGTTCTTGATTAGTTATTTGAATAATAAAAAACTCAACAAAAGAGGTAACAACTTGAACTTTTTATTATCTAATTGTGAAGATGTTTGCCCTACTTTAATTTGTTTTATGGAAGTAAATAAGGCACAGAAAACTTGAGTAATTTATTTTAAAAATCACATCAGGTTGGAAGGGTAGGCCTTATATTCAAGTATGGGTCTGTGATTCCATTTCTAAAATTCTGAAATCCAAAAAAGCTCTGAAAATCAAAAAGTTTTTGTTTTGTTTTGTTTCTTAAATGTTTGGCATTAAAGCTAAGTTGTGAGCAAAACTTGACTCAAACAGCAAAACTTAGTTTTACTCTTTATTTATCCTACCTAGTGTGACTGTTCAGTTATAACATTTCATTGCAGAAATATTAATGTGTTTAATTACCACTGGCTACCCAGCCCCCACTCAGAATGTAAGGTGTTATATATACACATACACACATACTGTATACAGACACACACACACACTCATTCTGAATTCTGAAATCTATCTGACTTCAAGGATATGGATTAGCAATTGTGGGACTTCCACCATATGACAGGTAACCATCTTTTTAAATTGTTTTAGTTTAGTTGTATTTAACAAACTTCTGATGTGAAAATTCATCTTCGAAAAACAGAAATTAGGGGTGATTACTCACTATCCAACATGTAGGAGTTTACTTAATCCTTCCATTTTCAGAAAGGGAGCCCTGACTGTCTTATCTTACTCCTACTCCTCCCTATCCAGTCTGATCTCCAGGGAATAAACTTTCCTGGCTTCTCTAGGAGATGGGCAACTGCCTGACTCTGGATATTTGTTTCTTAAACAGACTTCCAACTGACCTTCCTGTTTAGAGCCCCAGTTCCAGCCCCGGATCTTCTAGTTCCTGAAATTTTGGGGTTTTGCAGGGTAAATTCTGTTAACTCATGGCTTTCTATAATTCAGGGTTTTTTAGGGGAGAGGGTTGGGGTTTTGGGTCTGGGCTTTTTGTTTGTTTTTGCTAAATTAATTAACACTTGGTCTTTCCAGTTTTCAAAATTTTGGTGCTATTAATCTTCTCTCTTTTTTATTATGGTTTATGCTTAAAAAGATTAACAAAACAACTGCCCCCCCCCCAAAAAAAAATTTAGTGAGGTTTCAAAGAGGGAGTAGAAATTAAATATTTGTGTTCCATCTTCCATCTTTATTGGAAATTGAGGGCTTTATTTAAAATAGCTCTATATTTTTCCTTATACTCATTTCATATAGCTCTAGAAGAAAGCTATCTTTCTCCTAGATGGTGAGTCTGTTCCAGACGGAGACCAGGGTCGTCAGTGTTTGCTTGAACTCCTCAAGAGTCTTGCTTCCTCTTCAGGCTCCTAGAGCCATTGTGAAACTGGCCTTGTTTTTGGTCCAGGATGGGATGATTCCAGGGAAGAACAACAGTATTAGCATCTAAGCACAGACAGCTGTGGAGGAGACTCTGGCATCTGGCAAATCCTTGTTTCCTTAGGGGGCCTTCACTGGCGGTATTTATGGATGTCTAATGAATACATAGAATTCACACTGCCATGCCTTCCCCAAGGGTAATATTGTGAATATTTAACAATTAGTAAGGTATGCGTAGTGACCAGTTCTGAAACACCTCCATGCTGTACTGATGCAAAGCAGGTGACCATCTATCCAGGCTTGTACTTGGGTTCCAGAATGTCTCCAGCTTACTCCAGCCCCTATCTTTATTATCTTGCCCTAATTTCCAAGATGGAACTTTAGAAAAATGGGCTGGGGCCACTTTCTCCTGCTCCCAGGCTTCCTCCTTAAAGCTTATAGTCCTCAAGTGCCCTTGTGGCTAGTGAAATAGGTGCTGTGGAAAAGAAGATATGGTCCTCACCTTGGGGAAGGGGTATGGTACTAAAAAAATAAGGAATGGATTGTGGGAGGTAGAGGCAGGTGGGGTACAGTGAGCAAAATCAGTCTTGTCCAGGGAACGTTCCACATGGCAGACTTCTCCCAGGCCACCAGAGTCCTGTGCATGTCCTGTTAATTCAACCAAGTAGACATATACCTGCTACATTGTTTCTCTTCCCTTGTCCCCCTTCCCCTAACTTCTAGCTTCCTGCAGCTTCCATCTGGCTTCTAAGGGAGGATGAGGGAAGAGCCATGAGGGAGCAGTGTTAGTAGAGAGGGACAAAGTCCTATCTCTGATTGGTCAGATTGTGCAGAATCTGTGGCAGCAGGTGCAAGTGGAGGTGCTAGAGCAATCAGGAGTCCACCACAGAAACAGCTAAGCAGGCAAAGGTAAACTTCTTTCCAGTCCTTTCCATTTATACCAGTTATATATAACAGGAGGAGCATGTATGTGGATAAGACTAATTTATATTTTTGAGTAAAAACATCAGAAAATTTTTGGTAGGGAAAGAAAAGACATAGGATTAAAGAGGATTGGGATAGGTCCTGCCTACATATTTTAAATGGTTCTACTATGTTAAAAGGGCGTTTGGTTAAACTGCTTTGGAAGCTCCATCTTGGTTTCAGACTTCTTGCCATCTTGGCATCTCTGGGGTAGAAACCGGGGGCTGATTTACAAATAAGCATTCTAAATCCTGAGTTATTTGGAACTGTAGGTTTGAGGGTTACATTCCTGGTTTCCACTAGTTCTTGTTGTGTACCTCCTTATTTTCCCATGTTTTTAAAGCAGTCGTAATTAGAGGAATATTTGAAGGTTGCATTTGTCAAAACTTACTTATATAATTTTCCTTACACCTGTCATGCTAATAGTTTCTAGTGCAGCAAAGTCAGATTGTGCTGGTCATCACATGAGGGAGACATGGAATGGAACCCTCAAGCTGAAAAGTTGTTTGGATGAAATGAGGGCACTAAGGAGTGTTATCGCAGGGATCCTCTGACTCCGGTGTAGCCCAGCTCTCTGGAAGCTGCCACCCAGAGAGAAACAGTAAAGATCTGAATGCGGCTAATAGCAAGCTAGATCTCTGATCCGTCAACATGTTTACTTACAGTTTACTCTTTAGCTGACATCACCACGATCTTTGTTTATTTTTAATATTTAGTAAATCCCAAGCTCACACTTATCTATTGAGAAAGTGGCTCAGGTTCACATACACTTACTGAGCACCTCCTGAATCCCAGGTGGTGGTGTTAGATCTTGGGGTGACAGGGGTGACACTGTTCCTACTTATACAGTCTAGTGGGGGGATACAGAAACACAGATAACTTTAAACAGTGTGGTTTAGAGGACTAAATCAGAAAAACAGCCAGAGCTTGTTGACTGGTTAAATGTGGGGCTTGAAAGAAAAGTGTGTAGGGTCACTTCCAGGTGTTACTGACCATCTTCTCCTCCTCGAAGCTCTTTTTCCCTGGGCCTCCATACATCTCTCTCTGTTTCAGAGTTATGTCTGCTTTGCTGATCATTCTCTTATACTCTCCTTTGGCAACTCCACTTCAAAGACACAGTACTTAAATACTGGTGTGTCCAGTGCCCCGTCTTCAGCTGTCTGCTCTATCATCTATCTTCTCACCTGGAAAGGATTCCCAAAGCTGTCTCTAGCTCAGACCTCTCTTCTGAGCAACAGTCCTATTTCTCAGCCTCTACTAGGGTGTTCCATCTGCCACAGACACTGCAGACTCCATATGCCGAAACCTCTAGACCCCCAAATCTCTAGCACCCCCCCATGCCCTTTCCCACATTGCCTGGGGCCGTCTCTGTAGAAGGAAATAGAAATAGATGGAGGTCTCATGCAGCACTAATAGAAATAAACCATCCACATATGTAATTTAAACTTTTCTAGTAGCTGTATTAAAAAAGCTAAAAGAAACAAGTGAAATTAACTTTAATTCTGTGTTAACACACCGACATATTACTATTTCAACACAGTCAATATACAAATTACTAAGATATTTTACATTTTTTTCATGTGTGTGTATTTTAATCTCAATTTGCACTAGCCACATTTCAAGCGTTCAAAAGCCTGTATCGTACAATGCAAGTCTAGAATGAAAAAGGTAGTAATTTGAGGGTGGGCAAAAACTCTTATAAGAAGTATATAGAATACATAGAAGTAGAGGATACCCATATTAAAGCATCACTATTTTTATGAGTCATGCGTGTTATCTGTTCCTTATGGTTTTGCCCTAATATAGAGAGAAGCTTTTGAAATTCTAGTTTTCTCAGCAGTGCCAAGATCCTTCCTCTGATTCTGGGAAGGGATTTTCAAGGGATAGCAGGTCATCTCCCTGCCCCACCTCTCCAGGGGAATCCCAGGGGGGAAGGTGCAATTCTCAGCACAGACCCCTCCCTCCCTACGTGAGTCCTTCTTTCCAAAGTTTATTGTGAAATCTCTGGATTTTGTTTCAGAAGGAAATTGCTTCTCTTCACAATTCCTTTTCAAAATGTTCATACCTTAGCTGCCAGAAACAAAATGTATTTACTTTACAGTTAATTATTACAGCCAAAGCCACATATACGCTGGATTTTTCCAGCATGGTATTTTCAATATTGTCTCTTTCTGTCCATGCATCTTGAATTTTGGTTCAGAAAATAGGATCGCTCTATCACACCCTTGAGTGTGAAATATTGGAGAGTGCTATGGTGATCAACCAACTGGAGCTCATCAGTTCCTGGAACTTAGAACTTAATTCTGGATACTTCTCTATAAATGATTTTAGTAGACTGCTCCTTTCCCTGGGGAGCTGAAAGAGTTCCAGAGAGGCCGTATCTTTTCAGGTGGCAGCAGAGCAAGTACCTGGGCAGTATAGTTCTTCTCAGGAGACCTAGTTTCTGTAGCTGTGGCCAGATCAATCTGAGTTTTAAGGGGTGCATTTTTCTGATGATGAGATTTAAAGTTATGTAGAGGCAACAAAGCTTTCTAAGAATATTTTTGGCAGGCTAAAGAAGGATTAAAAAAAAAAAAAAAGAAACGAAACGTTACAGGCCCTGGGACAGCGTGTTGGCCGCCGGGACACTAGCCAGATATTGGTGCTCATAAATGGGGGAGACAATGGACTTTACTGTTACTATTCAGAATGCTGTTCACAGTTGTTTAATCGTCGACCAAAATGATTTCACTTTCAAGGTCTGGGCCAGTCGGGGGTGGGGTGGAGAAGGGCTGTGGCAGAGGGCCTGACTGCCGAGGCCGAGGCCGAGGCCGAGGCCGGAGGCCCAGGGAAGCGTCCCAGGGTCCCACCGGGCAGGGCCTCTCCCGTGTGGGCTCAGGGCGGCCAGAGGCGAGGGAGCGGGTCGCGGGGCGGGGCGGGGGCGGGGCGGGGGTGCGGGGCGCGGGGCGGGGTGCGGGGCGCGGGGCGGGGCGCGGGGTGCGGGGCGCGGGGCGGGGCGCGGGGCGCGGGGTGCGGGGCGCGCCCAGGTCTCCCAGCGTCCGCGGCTCTCCAGGTGGGGACGCCCCCTCCCACGCGGCGCGGTTCGGTGGGGCGGGAAGGAGGGGCTGGGCTCCGAGCGCCGCCCCTCCATCTATCACATGGCCGGAGAGCCACAAAAACAACAGCTTTGGCCGAGACCGTGACTTCGGGGAGGGAGCCCGGGGCCCTCGCAGCCAGCCCCCACCCCATGGAGGAGAGTTTCCTTGAATCCTTTGGGAGGCTGAGCCTCCAGCAGCAGCAGCAGCAGCAGCCTCGGCCGCCAGCCCCGCCGCCCCCGCGTGGGACACCTCCGCGCCGCCACAGCTTCAGGAAACACCTCTACCTCCTGCGAGGCCTCCCGGGCTCGGGGAAAACTACGCTGGCCAGGTAATGACAGCGGCCTGGGCGGCGCGCGGACCCCCGCCGAGCGAGCCCGGCCCCGAGCCGCCCCGGCCCGCGCCCCGCGCCCCGCGCCCCGCCACCGCCACCGCCACCGCGTCCGCCCGGCCCCGGTCCCGGCCCCGGCCCCGGCCCCGGCCCCGGCCCGAGCCTGCTGCGGGGGAGCCCGCGCCGCCCCCGGTGCCCGCGCGGCCGCGGCCCGTCCCGTGGGTTCCACGCTGCGCTTTCCCGGGGGGACGGTGTCGGCGCTGCGCCTTGCGCAAGCCCCAGAGGGCACGGCCCCTGCCCGGCCGCCGAGCCGGACCCCGGGCCCCGGGCCAGCCGCGGAGGGAGCCGTCGCCGCCCGCAGCGCGCAGCCCCCGCAGCCCCGCAGCCCCCGCAGCCTCCCCGCCGGGGCCCGGAGGCCCGCAGGGAGTCTTCTTCGGGAGCCCGGCGGGGACCGCAGAGAGCGCCGCGGGCCGGCCGCTGGCGCAGCGCCCGCCACGGTGCGTCCACAGGCGTTTTAAAGCAGAGCGGAGAACCGAGGGGCCGGGGCCGGGGCCGGGGCCGGGGCGGGGCGGGGGGCGCGCCCGCGTGGAGAATCGAGCGGAATCAAGCAGCCCCGCGTTTGCTTTGGCAGCTGCGAAGGTGCACAGGTGCACGGGGAGGGGCTGGCGCGGCCTCGGCGGGAGGTCATTAGCGGAGCCTCGCCTCGGGCGCCCAAATTCGCGAGTTGCGTAAGCGGCGCTCCCGGCACGGGGCAGCGGGAGGTGCGCGGGCCCGCCGCCTGCCGCCGCCTGCCGCCTCCCTGTGGCCCACCGCGACAGCCTCATGCCCACAGCCCCCGCTTTGCACTAGATGCTACGTTGAACTGTTTCTCTCCTTGCTTCTGCTGACGCTGGCCCGCCTGCCTGGCTTGCCTCCCGCCTACCTTTGCCCGACTGATTCCACTAGCCCTTTAAGACTCGGATCTGTCACTTTGCCCAGCAGCTACCCCTCCCCGCCGGTAGGTGCTCGCCCTCTGGGCTCCTTGGCTTCCTGTTTACACCTCTGTGACTGCGCTGGGTTTTGCACACGGTTTTGTGTATCCTTCCTCAAGTTCCTTGAAGCGAAGGGCCATAGAAGGAGCCTCTTGCCCTCAAAGAGCTTTCCATCTCCTTAGAGAAGTAAGGCTAGCCATAGAACCGTGGAACTGCTACAGAACAATCGAGGAGGCTACATTCAGGAGCTGATCTGGGTGATACACAAAGATGGTGGGAGCAGGGTCTCAATCCATTGGGGTCAGGGAACTGTGACAGCCCCGGTGATGTGCTGCCAGTTTAATTAGGATTCCTGGCTGATTGGTGGAGTCAAGCCTTTAGCAAAAACAGTATTGCTACATTTTTACAGATTAAAGGGGTGGTGACTTCCAAAGGGTCATTGGCACCCTTTCCTAAAACACATGGATTTCAACAGGCCTCTCTGATTAGGGAGGGAGGGTGGAGAGTGGGGGAGCCTGATTAGAAATCAGCAGAACTTGGGTATTTTGTGACACAGTCCTGGTGGGTACATCTGTTACAAACTGAGTATCTTCTGAATTCAAGTCCCATTTAGTTTCACTTTGATTTTGCTGATCCGTGGCCTGTGGCACGCTGAGTGTCAAAGAAGGAAGTAAAATCTTTGGCCAGATTTTGTTTTTAACTACTTAAAAGGGAAGTGATATGACAAGTGGAAGGAAAAGTGCATAGAATTGAACATCAAATCCGTGGGATGTTGAACCTTAGATTCCTTATCTGTAAAGCGAGTGGGTTGGCCTGGGCGGTCTTTAAGGTCCCTTCTGGCTCTAACATTCTACACTTTTAGGATTTTAATTCCTGGTTGACATTTGGCTAACCAGAAGACACCGGATGAGAGACCAGCTTATTAAAGAACATCTCTCTAGGGACGACTGGAGTGAGCACTGGCCTGGGAGTCTGAAGATTGTGCCTTTAGATCTTCTTCATCACGAAAGCTGGTGACTTTCAGCAATCACCTAGCTTCTCTGGGACTTATTTTCCTTATCTATAGCTACTAAGAAGGGATTAGATTAGGTGATTTATTGAAGATCCCTCTGGCTCTTAATTTCTACTTGCCAGTCTTAAGAATGGTTTGTTAGTAATGGCTAGGTCAGGAGCTCTCTGACGTTGGAGTCAATTTATGGCTTCAAATCCAAGCTCTGCCACTCACTTCCCTTTGGCCTTTTGCTCAGCTCCTCTGCACCTAAGTTTCCTTTTCTGTTACATGGGGATGTCTGCTCTGTCCACTTCAGAAGACTCTCGCAGAGGTTAAATGTGTGTGAGAGAACTTGCTAAACTTTAAATGTTGTATATATTTTACGAGGTATTCGTTGCTGCTTCAGATGTTGATCAGCGGAGATAAATCTTCAAGGTGTTACTGGGGAGAAGCCTGGCTCTGAAATGAAGCAGGCAGCTGGAGGTTGACTTTGTGAGTTCTCCTGTTGGGAGTTCTAGAGGCAGAGGAGCCTTGGCCCTGCTTTGGTGGTGGTGGTGGGGATGGTGGCTTGTGCACTTGTGTAGCAATCTGGGAAGTAAGAAGGGAAACAGGGCACAGCTCAGCAAGAAGGGAAGCCTTCAGCCAGGATGAAGTGGTGCGGCGAACGTCACCCGCCGTGACCCTCAAGGACCTGTCTTCCCCTTTTTTCTGGGGGGTCGGGTGAGGTGAGAAGAAAAATGGCTAATTGTTAAAAAGTACACGTGGAGAAAGTCGTAAAACTGTAAGGCTATCTGAAGTATTGTTGGATTCTGGGAAATTCTATTTTCCTTATTCTCTGTATTTTCCAAATTTTCCATAATGAATATGTATTTTTTGAATCAGAAAAATAAAAAGTTTTTAAAAATTGGAGGAGATCGTTTTTACAAATGTGGGTTCATCTTTCTTCCTGCTTTTCTCATTTTATTAAAGATATAATAAAAATGTTATTGAAATTAGGATATGTTGTGTCTTCCAAATCAATGTTAGATTTCTGTGCTTTTTACCTATATGTTTTTATAGTTTGAAGGGGCTGGGATGTTGAAACCACCTATTTAAATTCTTTGGAAATATTTAAAAAACAGTTTTATCAGGTTTAAGAAAGTTTTGAGTACAACAGAATACTAAAAACTTAGCATGCCCCCTAAATCTGTCTTATCACCTCTATTTCATGAAAAAAAAATTCAAAAATAGTTTATCATTGACCTGTAAGTCCTACTTTTAGGAATTCATCCTGAGGCAATAATTGGACAAGTACATGAAGGGAGAGGAATGTTCATCACAGAGCTTTTTTATATGATAGAAGAAATGTGAGCCAACTTAAACATATAAAAATAGAGGATTAGCTTACAAGTCATGCTGTCATTAATGGGACCATAGATGTATTTGACATACAAATATATCAATTCCCATCATTAAGTTAAAAAGCCTATTAGCAAAGCTATCTATCTCTCTACACAAAAATTCCATTTTCTATTCAAAGAAAGGGGGTCTACATAGACTTAGAGACAAATGTGTGAAAAGATATCTGTTGGTAGTTGTTGACTTTAGATAGTGGGATTATGGACTTTCTCCCCCTGACTTATTTTCTCATTTTTCCATGACAAATATGTATTACTTGTTAACTTTTTAAAGGTGAAAATAACTTTTTAAAGTTGAAAATAGTTTTGTGAAATAAGATGGCTAAATGGACTCAGGTTGTGTGACAAAACATTTATTAAATAACAAAATAAATGTATCATTTTCTGTATAAAAAGTCTTTTTTCCTATGTTTATTCTCAGTTGGACATATATTAGGAAATTTCTTAATACACAAGATTGATTCTAATTGTTATTAAATATAATATTAATTATTAACTTGTTAATTAGCATGTGAACTAACGTGAGCCACTTGATTCTTCAACACCTCAGGTTCTTTTTCACTGAAATGGAGCTAATATTTCATTAATAAGTTTGTTGTGGGGATTTAAGAGGCTGTGGTAAACAATGATCCCATAATTATATGTGTGAAAGTACTGTGGAACGCGTGGGCTACTTAACTACCAACAATTGTTAATTATTCACTAATCAACAATAATAGTATTTGCTGGGTACTTGAAAACTATTAGTACTTGCTTAGTAAATAAGATTAAGAGAAGGAGCCTACAAATGACTAGTAAGTGGAAAACAATAATTAATACACTGCTATGGGTAAGTTCTAACAAGGAAGAACATTTTATATGCTGTTGGTATTCAAGGCCAGCGAAGTCACTGAGAATGATTAGGGGGGTAGGAAAACTATGGAAGAGGACAATGCCTTCCATGTGGAAATGGTTCTTGAACTGGCCTTGAAAATGGGAAGGATGTGGCTGAACAATGGAAAGCATTAGCAACATGAATAAGAAGATAGAGATGAGAGACAGCTGGGTGGTCTACTCAGCTGGTGAGGAGAATGGCTTGGCTGAAGTGGATGGTTTGAATTAGTGAATGTGTTGGTTAGATAAACTCAGGGCCAGATCACGGGGAACACCAAAACCTGCACAAAGAAGTACCAAGTTGGTAGAAGAAATAGGATTCCAACCCCAAGACCCTTTCACTCTCAGCAGATGATCCAGGAATATCTGTTTCCACAGCTGAACTGACAAACTCACCTGGATCTGCATCTGTCCTTTCCTCTTACATCAATGAAAGCTACTGTGGATGATCTGTTTACCTCTATGCTTTGCACCGTGTGTGTGTGTGTGAAAATGTCCCCCTTTTGAACCATTATAACCATTTTTTAGGTGTACAATTTAGTGGCATTAATTACATGATGTTGTGCAACCATCACCAGTATCTATTTCAAGAAACTACCCATGAAGCGATAACTCCTCATCCCCTGGTAACCTCTGATTTACTTTCCATCATTACGTATTTGACTACTCTAGATACCTCATGTAAGTGGAATCATACAGTATTTGTCTTTTTGTGTCTGGCTTATTTCACTTGGCCTAATGTTTTCAAAGTTCATCTATGTCATAGCCTATATTAGAACCTCATTACTTTTTATGTCTGAATAATATTCCACTACAGAGATTGTCCATTTGAAATGAAATGACAATAGAAGAGGGTAGTTTTTCCTTTTGTTTTTAAGGCCATATATGAAAAATGTTGTCAACTTTATGTCAGTACCCTGGAATTTGAATTTCTTGGACTCTTTGCACATCAACCAAAGTCTGAGAACCACACTCTAGTACATGTTGCATCCTTTGCAATGTTCCAGTTCCTTTTGGCACCATTGTTATACGTTTTCAGTTAGGCTCAAAGGGTGCTTGCTGACAGCTGTCTTTTCTTTTATTCATGTCTCCACATAACATGAAATTTTCCATCAAGAGAAACAGCTTTCCATTTTTTGGCACTAGAGCTTTCCAAGGAAGTGAGAGGATGCTTTCCTGATGTGATGCAATGATAAGACAGAGGTGAGGATGAAGGTATACTTTACAAGCAAATATAGTGAAATATGGCAAGCAGTTGAGAAGAGGGGATCAGTTAGGTTAGCTAAATGGTGAGTAGTTAGATCCCAAGTCATCCTGTGCTCCACAGCGCCCCTGGTCAGCAGGACTGTCGTAAATCAAAGTAAAGTCAAAATATAAAGTTTGTAGTATTCCAAGTCTCTGTATATGAAAATAATCAGGTAGGTGACATATCAGATCTTTATTCACTTAGGCCTACTTGGAGAAACTACTAGCCTTTTACATTTTTAATGATTTTCCTCACGTGGATTTTAAATCTCCTCTCTTCATTGTGGAGAGTCCTTAACAATACCTCTCTCTGGAGGTTAGGATGAATAAGGACTTATAAATGTTTCACAGAGAGTAAGAATATACAATGCAGTGTGTGTTTATAATTACTTGCTAGAAAGGCTGTCCAACTATCCAGGAGATTCACCATCACCATGGTCCCAGAGCCATTGGGATAGTGGGAGAACACCCTGCTGAATTGGAGCGGTATAGTATTGCAGGTGTGGTTTATGATTAGAGAAGCAATAGAAATAGAGGAAGAAGTGAAAGGGGAAGAATGTTTTCATAGAAGAATCTCAGGACATGCACAAGAAGTTCCGTAGTCCAAGCCCGAGAAACCAAGCTCTGAGAAGTTAGACATCTTGATCAAGGTCACAGGGATGACTTATTTCTATTCCAGAGCCTTTACTTCTACACGGAGTGAAGAGGCTAGTGGGAGTGACTCTGAAAGAGGAAGGTTGGTTTTGATCTGTTTGATGAAAAAAAAAAAAAAAAAACCCAAAACACGTACATGGCCTTTATTAAAGGGGCTGAGTTTACCTTGATTTCAAGCCACATTTTATTATTTGTCAGTAATGATGATATGTTTCTTTTGATATATATATATATATATATATACACACACACACACACACACACACCATGAGGGAATGTATTTTCTTTATTAATGTGGTACCACTGGGGACAATAGGAGGGGATGACTTAGATTTTTTTTATTTTATTGATTGAAGATTTTATTTATTTATTTGAGACAGAGAGTGAGGGAGACCACAAGCAGGAGGGAGGAGCAGGCTCCCACAGAGCAGGGAGCCCGGTGTGGGACTCAATCCCAGGACCCTGAGATCATGACCTGAGCCAAAGGCAGACACTTAACTGACTGAGCCACCCAGGTACTCAATTAGATTTTTTAGTAAGTATTCATATTTATCCTGATTATGATGTGTTGGAGAGAGATGTCATCAACACCCAACTCTGGAGGGTCTAAAGCCCCTTCTTCACCGGCTCTCATGATAGGACATTTGTAATTCAATCTAGTTCCTTCCCTCCCTCATGGCATTTCAATGAACTCTTTTCTATATTATGGCACCATTCTAGGCCCATTCAGACTCTAGAAGAACCCAATAAGAAATTGTCTTCACTCCAAATTGTTTAAAGAGATTAAAAGCTCTATGGATTGAGGAAATAGTACAATAAGGAAAAACTGATCTAATTTCTAATTGTTCTTTTGTAAGGATCTCTGTTGCATCATTATGGCTTGGGGAGAAGGCTGTTTTTATCAAGGTAAGAGCCTGGGAAAGGGGGAGAGAGAAAGGAAAGAAAGCCCACATTTATTAAGTGCTGACTGTATGCCTGGCACTTCTTATATGCTGGCTTATTAGATCTTTACAATAACTCTACGATACAGTCAATTTCATTTTATAAGTGAGGACGTTAGGATCAGAGGATTACACATTTGCTTCAAAGAGTCCAGATTTCATAATACACAAAGTGGTCTTACCTTACTAGGCATGTTCATGAACAAACACACCTACATCCACTTTTCACAGTTAACGAGGGAATCTTGTTGAGGTATGATTATATAGCTAGGAGGTTTCAATGTTCTTTTTCCACACTTCTTAAGGGTATGATGAAGCAGCAGGTCTGAGAGGGGGTTTCTCTGCTTCCTAACATTATGCCTTTCCAACATTCTTTGCTCTGTACTCTGGCTTTTTTTCTCCCTTACATTAGCACCACCTGACAGATGCTTACCTATTATCTATTTATTTTACTAGGAGGTAAGCTCTGTGAGATGAGATGTGTCTTAAGTTCTGATATGGGAAAATGTTTTCAGCTTCTGAGAGAAGTTCTGGCACCTTGTAGGCCTAAATCACTAAATAGTTGCTGGATTTATTAATTCCAGGAGCTTTCTACGAGATGTCTGCTCAGTTGTCCTCTCAGTTGAGTAAGCACAAAAGCAAACAGAAGATTATTCACCTAAAGAGAGTTAGTTGTAAAACAATGAATGGGCTGTAGAAAATAGACAAGAGCAAAAAAGGGGTACAGCCATCCCCTCCAAAGTCCTCTTCCATCAGAGCACAAGAAAACCATTCCTGTGTTTTACACGTGAAGACATGGGATGTGCCATTTCCACCACCCAGTAGTTACACTAAAAAGAGGTTTAAAAATTAGAATCAAAGATGCAGTTGCTTTCACATAGAAGCAGCAGTCAGAAAAGAGCCTAAATGACAGTTTTCCTATTCAACCACTGTTCTGTTGTCTGTAACTGACTTATGACATGTTGGAAAACACAGCTGAAGACAAGTTAGCACAGAGGTAGGTGTGCTTCTGGTTCTTTTTCCCATTCTGAGCACCACAGAATTGACCAACAATAGAAACAGAGGAAACCAGTACTGTGGCTAGATTCTACAGAAGGGAGCTATTCACATGAAAGAGGAAGGAAGTTCTTCCAGATAACGTGGAACGGGACCACACTGGCACTCAAGGGCTGAGTCTGGTTTTGGATCTGATGAACATGCCCTACTTGAGAGGCAGCAAGGGGAACGGCAAGAGGGAGTGGTAGGACAGTCTGGGAACTCTTCGCTGAAGTCTTCTTAGCCGCTGGGGCTTGATAGTGTCCATGGGGCCGGCAGAGGTTGAGCTCCATCTCTGCAAGGGCAAGGCTGAACCTTGGCACGGTGTTTGGCAGCGCCAAGAAGGTCAAGCCACACCAGACTTGGGGGAGAATGTCCCAGGTCATTTGCTGTGGCTCCCACCCCATTCTCTTCAGGCTGTTGAGTCATAGAACTTAACTTATTCCTTACCCACCCCCACCCCCGCCCCCCACCCCAGTTTAAAGTCCTTGAGGAGAATACCAATAACATCAGAGAAAGTGCTGAAATCCAAGAAGAATACTCTCTTTCTGTCTCCTTTGGGAGGTAAATCCAAGGTTTGGGTAAAATTCTCAATGTACAAAGATGAGTAACTAGAAATTCTCCTCACACAGTTTGGGGCTGTATAAAAGGAGTTTGCATAATTAAGGCAACGGAGCCTAATATTCAAGAATCATTCATATATATCCAGCAGATATTTATTGAATATCTCTCATGTGCTTGATATTCTTCTGTTTGCTCAGAATAGAGCAATGAACAGAACAAAAATTCCTGCCTTCATGGAACATATATTCTATCGAAGAAAAAAATTTTCTGCAGGGAAGAAGAAAAACTTTAAATAACATGGGCTCTGCTTTCAAAGAACAAACAAAAAAGAAGTCCATCACTATTCTACTTGATGTATATACTCTCAGGCACTGTTGTATAAATGCAAAGGGAGATAGGCACACTGATGGTCTCCGAAACCTGCTCATGGTAGGGAAATTGCAAACAAACTAAATGTCACTAGAGAAAAGGACAAATAAATGTAGTTTATTTTATAGTCAGCTCTGGGACCGGAAGTCTAGGACTTAATCCAGCTGTGCAACTCATGAGTCTTTGTTTTTTCCAGCTTTAATGAAATGTCATTGACACATAACATGTGTTTTGTTTTTTAGATTCCACATATGAGTGAAGTCATGTTGTGTTTGTCTTTCTCTGTTTGACTTATCTCACTTAGCATAATGCCCTCTGGTCCACCCACGTTGTCAAAATGGCAAGATTTTATTCTTTTTATGGCTAAGTCATATTTCATATATACAACACATCTTTGTTATCCATCTATTGATGCACACTTAGATTGCTTTCATATCTGGGCTATTGTAAATAATGCTGCAGTGAACACAGGGGTGCAGATATCTCTTCAAGTTGGTATTTGTTTTCTTGAGATAAATACCCAGAAGTGGAATGGCTGGATCATATGGTACTTCTATTTTTAATTTTTTGAGGAACCTCCATACTTTTTTTCCATAATAGCTGCACCAATTTACATGCCCACCAGCAGTGTATGAGGGACCCTTTTATCCACATCCTTATCAACTCTTGTTATTTTTTTATCTTTTTGATAATCGCCAGTCTGCCTAGTGTGAGCTGATGTCTCATTGTGGTTTTGATTTGCATTTCCTTGATGATTAGATATGACTGTTGGCCATCTGTATGTCTTCTTTAGAGAAATGTCTGTTCCTATCTTCTGCCCATTTTTAAATTGTATATTTTGGGCAGCCTGGGTGGCTCAGCGGTTTAGCACCACCTTCAGCCCAGGGCCTGATCCTGGAGACCCGGGATCGAGTTCCACGTGTAAGTTCTTAATATACTTTGGATATTAACCCTTTACTGGATGTATGACTTGAAAATAACTTCTCCCATTCAGTAGGTTGCCTTCTTATTTTGTTTCCTTCACTGTGCAAAACCTTTTTAGTTTGATGTAATTATATTTGTTTGTTCTAGCTTTTGTTGCCCTTGCCTTGGGAGACTAGTCCAAAAAAATATTACTAGGAGCAATGTCAAAGAGCTTACTACCTATATTTTCTTTTAGCATTTTTATGGTTTCAGGTGTTACATTCAAGTTTTAAAATGTATTTGAGTTATTTTGATATTTTGAGTTTGTGTATGGTGTAAGAAAGTGGCCCAGTTTCATTCTTTTGCATATGGCTGTCCAGTTTTTCCAGCACCATTTATTGAAGAGGCTGTCTTTTCTCCATTGTATATCTAGCCTCCTTTGTTATAGGTTAATGGACCATATAAATGTGGGTTTATTTCTGGGCTCTCTTTCTATTTTCAAAATAGACCTATGTGTCTATTTTGTGCCAGTACTATACTGTCCTGATAACTATAGCTTGTAGTTTGAAATCAGGGAGCATATTACCTCCACATTGTTTTTCTTTCTCAGGATTGCTTTGGTTATTTGGGGTCTTTTGTTGTTCCATAGAAATTTTAGTATTATTTGTTCTAATTCTGTGAAAAATGTTATTGGTATTTTGATGGGGAATGCATTGAATCTGGGTAGTATGGACATTTTGACAATATTGATTCTTCCAATCTGTGAGTATATGTTTCCATTTATTTGTGTTATCTTCAATTTCTTTCATCAAAAATATTCTTTTTAAAAAATGTTTATTTGGGGCAGCCCTGGTGGTGCAGCAGTTTAGCGCCGCCTGCAGCCCAGGGCATGATACTGGAGACCCTGGATCGAGTCCCACGTCAGGCTCTCTGTATGATGCCTGCTTCTCCCTCTGCCTGTGTCTCTGCCCGCTCCCCTCTCTCTCTGTCTCTATGAATAAATAAATAAAATCTTTTAAAAAATGTTTATTTATTTGACAGAGAGTGAGAGAGCACAAATGGGGAACAGCAGAGGGAGAGGGAGAAGGGGGCACCCCATTGAGCAGGGAGCCTGATGTAGGGCTTGATCCCAGGACCTGGGATTGTGACCTGAGCCGAAGGCAGATGCTTAACCAACTTAGTCACCCCGGTGCCCCGCCCCAATAAATATTCTTACAGTTTTCAGAGTACTGAAACCTACTTTAACCTACTACGTTAAATTTATCTCCAGTTTTTTTTTTTTTTTGGGGGGGGGGTGGGGGGGAGGATGCAGTTTAATTAAATAAGTTTTTTTTCTTCCTTTCTCTTTCTGATAGCTCATTAGTATATAGAAATGCAAACCAAGTTCTATATATACTAATTTTCTATTCTGGAACTTTACTGAATTCATTTATTAGTTCTAATAGGTTTTTGGTGGAGTCTTTAGGGTTTTCTGTATATAGTGTCATGTCATCTGCAAATAATGACAGTTTTACTTCTTCCTTACCAATTTGAATCAAGCCTTTTCTTTTACTTGTCTGATTGCTGTAGCTAGGGGTTTCAGTACTATGTTGAATAAAAATGGCAAGAGTGGAGATCCTTACCTTGTTCCTGATCTTAGAGGAAAGGCTTTTAGCTTTTCACCATTTAGCATGATGTTAGCTGTGGATTTGTCATATATAGCCTCTGTTAGGTTGATTGAGGTACATTCCTTTTTTTTTTTTTTTTTTTTTGAGGTACATTCCTTCTATACCCACTTTGTTGGGAGTTTTTAATAAGTGGGTGTTGTACCACCCAGGGCAAGCGCTGGAGTGAGACAAGAGCCACCTACATTTTGGTTCTCCTGCTATAAGCTCCCCCTGCTGCTCCCCTGAACCCCCCTTCCTTCCATGGGTCTGGACAATCCCACAGCATGATCTCCCTCCAGGACCTACATACAGGCCTCCACTTCCAGCTGAGTTCTTGGCCTCATGGCTAGGACCCCAAGGAGGGTTATCTAGACAAATGCCTGAAGGACCTTCCTTGGGCTACACAGGCTAGCTGTCATGGTGCCTAGTGGCCAGGAGGGTAAAAATGGACATTGATTTTTGTCAAGTGCTTTTTCTGCAACTATTTAGATGTTCATATGATTTTTATCCTTTGTTTTGTTAATGTGATATATCACATTGACTGATCTGCAGGTGGTGTGCCATCGTTGCATCCCTGGAATAAATCCCACATGATCATGCAATTTGATCCTTTATGTTGAATTTGGTTTGCTAATATTTTGTCGAGGATCTTTGCATCTATGTCCATCAAGGATATTGGCCTGAAATTTTATTTCTTTTGTGGTGTCTTTATCTGATTTTAGTATGAGGGTAATGCTGGCCTCATAAATTGAGTTTGGAATCGTTACTTCCCCTTCAGTTTTTTTTTTTTCCCCTTCAGTTTTTTTTGGAATAATTTGAGAAGGGTAGGGATTAACTCTTCTTTAAATGTCTAGTAAAATTCACCTGTAAAGCTCTCTAGTCCTGGACTTTTGTTTTTTGGGAGTTCTAAAATTACTGAATCAATTTCATTACGTGTAATTGATCTATTCAGATTTCCTATTTTTTCATATTTCAGTCTTGGAAGGTTGTGTGTTTCTAGGAATTTGTCCGTTTTCTTCTTGTGTGTTTCTAGGATTTTATCCATTTCTTTGTCCAGTGGAAAACTGTTTTTTCAATTTGTTGGCAAATAATTGTTTGTGGTAGTCTCTTATAATTTGTATTTCTGTGATGTCAGTTGTAACTTCTCTTTAGTTTCTTGTTTTATTTATTTGGGTCTTTTTTTTTTTTCTTGATGAGTCTTTTTTCTTTATAAAGATTATTGATTTTGTCTGTCTTTTCAAAAAACCAGCTATTTCATTGATCTTTTCTATGGTCCTTTTTAAGTCTGTATTTCTTCTCTGATCTTTATTATTTCTTTCCTTCTACTAACTTTAGGCCTTGTTTTTTCTTTTTTTCTAGTCCCTTTAGGTGTAAAGTTAGATTGTTTATTTGGGATTTTTCTTATTTCTTGAAGTAGGTCTGTATCACTATGAACATCCCTCTTAGAACAGCTATTGCTATATCCCATAAATTTGGAAAATTGTGTTTCCGTTTTACTTTGTCTCAGGGTACTTTTTGATTTTCTTATTGGTGTGTCCAATGACACATTGGTTGTTTAGTAGCAGGTTATTTAGTCTCCAAGAGTTTGTGTTTTTTCTACTTCTCTTAACTGATTTCTAGTTTCATACCATTGTTATCAGAAAAGATGCTTGATAGGACTTAAGTCTTATTCTCTGTTGGGTGCATAAATATCTACAAATGTTCTATCCCCTTCTTGGATTGACTCCCTTATTATTATGTATTGTCTTTTCTTACAATCTTTTTCTTTTTTTAAGATTTTATTTATTTATTTATTATTAATTAATTAATTAATTTATTTATTCATGAGACACACAGAGAGAGAGAGAGAGAGGCAGAGACACAGGCAGAGGGAGAAGCAGGCTCCATGCACCGGGAGCCCGATGTGGGATTCGATCCCGGGTCTCCAGGATCAAGCCCTGGGCTGAAGGTGGTACTAAACCGCTGAGCCACCCAGGCTGCTCAAAATACCCGATTTAAAAATGGGCAGAAGATAGGAACAGACATTTCTCTAAAGAAGACATACAGGTGACCAACAGTCATATGGAAAGGAGCTCAACAGCACTAATCATCAGGGAAATGCAAATCAAAACCACAATGAGACATCAGCTCACACTAGGCACTTTGGCCATTATCAAAAAGGTAAAAAATAACAGGTAGGTCTTGATGTGAGGCTTGATCCCAGGACACTGAGATCATGACCTGAATTGAGATCAAGAGTCAGATGGTCAACCAACTGAGCCATCCAAGTACCTCCAGTCAAACTAGTTTTGTGTGGTATGAGTATTGCTATTCCAACTCTCTTTTCTTTTCCATTGGCATGGAATACCTTTTTCCATCTCTTCACTTTCAGTCTGTGTGTGATTGGATCTGAAGTGAGTCTCTTGTCAACAGCATATAGATTTTTTAATCCATTCAGCCACGCTGTTTCTTTTTATTAGAGCATTTAATCCATTTACCTTTAAAGTAATTGTTGATAGGTATGGACTTATTGCCATTTAAAAATTTGTTTTCTGGTTGTTTTTGTGTTCTCTATTTCTTTTTGGTCTCTTGTTGCTGATTGTTTTCTTTAGTGTTATGTTTGGGGGCCTTTCTCTTTATTTTTTATGTTTCTATTGTGGGTTTTTTGTTTAGTTATCAAGAGGTTCATATATATTGGCCTGTATATATAGCAATCTACTTTTTAAAAAAGATTTTATTTGTTTATTCATGAGTGACAGAAGAGGGAGAGGCAAAGACATAGAGGGAGAAGCAGGCTCCCTAAGGGGGGGCCTGATGTGGGACTTGATCCTGGGACCCCGGGATCACACCCTGAGGTGAAGGCAGACACTCAACCACTGAGCCACCCAGGTGTCCTTAATCACTTAAGTTCTGACACAATCTAAAAGCACTACATTTTTGGTCCCCCCACACACATTTTATGTTTTGATGTCATGTTTTCATCTTTTTATTTTATGAATCTCTTAACTCCCTTATTATAGTCATAATTGGTTTTACTATTTTTGGCTTTTAATCTGTAGTATTTTTTCCTTTTAACCTTTAGCTTTTAAAAGTGCCCTTTACCATATATTTACCTTTACCAGTGAGAGGGTTCCCCCTCCCCCCATACCTCTAGTTATTACCTTTTCTTTTTGACTTAAGGAAGAGCCTATGCAATTTCTTGTAAGGCCAGTTTAGTGGTGATAAACACCTTTAGTTTTTGCTGCTGTGGGAACTATTTCTGTTTCAATTCTGAATGGTCACCTTGCCAGGTAGAGTATTCTTGTTTATACATTTTTCCTCGTCAACACTGTTTCCTGCAACTCTCTTCTGGTCTGCAAAATTTGTACTGAGAAATCAGCTGGTAGTCTTATGGCAGCTCCCTCGTATGTGACTGTTTTTCTCTTGCTGCTTTTAAGATGATCTCTTTAGCTTTTGCCATTTTCATTATGTCATGTCATAGTGTGTATCTCTTTGGTTTCATCTTTTTGGGGGTCTTTGCTTCCTGGATCTGGATGTCTGTTTTCTTCCTCAGGCTAGGGAAGTTTTCATCCGTTATTTCTTCAAATCAGTTTTCTGCCCCTTTGTCTCTCTGTTCTCTTTCTGGAACCCTTAGAATGTGAATGTTAGTACACCTGATGTCCCAGATGTCCCTTAAACTATTCTTATTCTAAAATTTCATTTTCCTTTTGCTATTCTGATTGAGTGCTTTCCACTGTTCTTCCAGATCAATGATCCAAAATGCTATTGATGCTCTTTAGTGTGTTTTTCAGTTATTTTATTCTTCAGCTCTGTTCTGCTCTTTCTTATATTTTCTAACCCTCTTAAACTTCTCACTGTGTTCCTCCATTTCTCTTCTGATTTTTGAGTATCCTTATGTGATCATGACTCTGAACTTTTTGTCTGATTTTTGAGTATCCTTATGTGATCATGACTCTGAACTCTGAACTCTGAAGCTCCATTTCATTAGAGCTTTTTTTCTTGGGACTTTTCTTGTTCTTTGGTTTGGAACATATTTTTCTGTCTCCTCATTTTGTTTGACTTTCTGTGTTTGTTCCTATGAATTAGGTGAACACCTACTTCTCACAGTCGTGAAGAAATGGCTTTGTGAAGGAGAGTCCTCTGTGTAGATTATGTGTGCCTGGCAGCTTGGTAGGGCAGGCAGAAGCAGCATGGGCTGGGAAGTCCTGGGGTGTGCTGCACTGGTGTTGCCTTGATGGGATGGCTGGAGCTGAAGTAGGTGCAGGCTGGTGGGCCCTAGGGTACACCTCACAGGGGATGCCCTAACAGGATGTGTGGAGCTGGAGCAAGTGAGCGTGGGCACCCTGGCAGGTTGGCTAGGTCAGTTGTAGGCTGGAGGGACTTGAGGGGCACATTGCACCAGGACTGTCATGGCAGGGTGGCTGGGGCCTGCGGGGACATGAGCCAGAGTGTCCTGGGGCACATCAATGTGGGGCTGCCTTAGTGGGGTGGCTATATTGGCTGTGGTCCATATGAGGGGTCCTGTGTAGTGCTGTGCCAGGGCTGCCTTGTGGGACAGGTAAAGCTGGAGCAGGTGTGGGCCACCCTGGTGGGATGGCTGGAGCTAAAGGAGGCATAGTCCAGTGGGGGCTGGGGGTATGCAGCACCTGGGCCTCCTTGGCAGGACAGCTGGGTTGGGCAGAGGCTGGGTGGGGGTGGGGGGATGCCCAGAACATGCTGTGATGAGGCTGCCTTCATGGGACAGCTGGGGCTGCTGTGGTCAGGGGCCTGGGGTGTACAAGGGCAGCCCTAGCAGTCTGGCTAGAGCTTGTGGACTCTTGACTGCACACTATCATGGTGAAAAGGAAAATTTTAAAAATGGCATTCACTGGTACCTCTGATTGGAGAGAGTTACAGCATTTCCCCACTTGTGTCTCAGATACTTGCATTACTAAATGGACTTCCTCTACATATAGTATAGTTGCCCTTTAAACTGCCGTGTTTTTCACTGTGCTGAGGGCAGGCAAGTCTGCATGCAGGACCCTTAGTGATACCTCTCTTCTGTATTGTCACCATGTGTCTACCTCTCTTCTCCTTCCGGTGTGGTTTCTCATCATTTGTGGTGCAGAAGCTGTTTAGTCAGCCCGCCGTTCTTCAGGAGGAATTGCTCTCTCTGTAAGTGTAGGTTTGGTGTCTATGGGAAGAGGTGAGTTCACGTTCTTCCAATGTAACCCTCTTGAGTGGCCCTCTTTTTTTTTTTTTTTTTAATTTATGATAGTCACACACAGAGAGAGAGAGAGGCAGAGACACAGGCAGAGGGAGAGGCAGAGACACAGGCAGAGGGAGAAGCAGGCTCCATGCACCGGGAGCCTGACGTGGGATTCGATCCCGGATCTCCAGGATCGCGCCCTGGGCCAAAGGCAGGCGCTAAACCGCTGCGCCACCCAGGGATCCCTTGAGTGGCCCTCTAACAGAGCTTTGTAGTTTGATGTAGTCTCCCTTATTAATTTTTGCTTTGGTTGCTTGTGCTTTAGGTGGCCTATACCAAAAAATTGTTGCCAAGATCAATGTCAAGGAGCTTTTCCCCTGTGTTTTCTTCTAGGGGTTTTATGGTTTCAGTTTTTACATGTCAGTCTTTAGTCCATTCTGAACTACTTTTCGTGAGTGGTGTAAGATGGCGTCTAGTTTCATCCTTCTCATGGGCTTATCCACTTGTCCTGGCTCCACTTATCAGAGAGACTGTCCTTTCTTTGTCAAGTATTCTTAGTTCCCTAGTCCAATATTAGTTGACTATATATGTATGGGCTTATTTCAGGGCTATCAATTCTGTTCCATCAGTCTCTGCCTGTTTTTGTGCAAGTACCATACTACTTTGATCACTATGTACTATAGTTTGGAATCAGGAAGTATGATGCCTCCAGCTTTGTTCTTTTCTTTTTTTTCTTAAGATTTTATGTATTTATTTGACAGAGAGAGCAAGAGAGCGTGCACACAAGTGGGGGAAGGGGCAGAGGGAGAGGGAGAAGCAGACTCTTCCCTGAGCAGGGAGGCTGATGCAAGACTCCATCCCAGGACCCTGGGATTATGACCTGAGCTGAAGGCAGACACTTCACCAACTGATCTACCCAGGTGCCCTACCAGCTTTCTTCTTCTTTCTCAGGACTGTTTTGGCTTTTGGGGGTGGGGTCTTTTGTGGTTCCACAGAAAATTTAGGATTGTTTTTTCTACTATTTCTGTGAAAAATGTCACTGGAATTTTGATAGAGATTGTATTGAACCTATAGATAACTTTGGATAGTATGGCCATTTTAACAATATTAATTCATTCATTCAATTTATGAACAAGGAATATCTTCCCACTTGTGTCATCAATTTCTTTCATCAAAATCTTATAATTTTCAATATACAGATCTTTCACCAACTTGGTTAAATTTATTCCCAAATACTTTATTATTTTTGGTACTACTTTGAACAGGATTGTTTTCTTTATTTATTCTTTAGACATTTTGTTGTTAGTACATAGAAACGCAACCAAGTCCTGTTTGTTGATTTTGTATCCACTCACTGGTATTAATTTCTTCATCTTTAGCACAGGGGTTACTAACAGTCTTATCTCACAAGTCTATCTGAGCATTATATGAGAAATGTAAAGCCATTTGAATAGTGTTGGAACACAGTAAGCACTTTATAAATGTTAGCTATATTTGCTGATAATGGAGTACAGAAAGCGGTTAAAAGAAATGGACTAATTCTATATATAAGCATGAATAGATACAAAAATATACTTTTCCTTCATTTATTCTTTCAATAAATATTGAGTGCCTACTATATTTAAGGGAGTCTTCTAGGTACTTGAGAAAAATTAGTGAACAAAATAAAGATCCTGACTTCATGAAACTTGTATGCCAGAGGTAGGGAAACAGATGTAAAGTATAAGGAAATTGTATATTATATTAGAAGGTGGTAAGGGTTCTGGAAAAGAGAAAAGAGCAGTATAGTAAAGGTATTGGGAATGCCAGAGTTAAGGAAAGGTTGAATTTTAAGCTAACAAAACAAATATGAAAAAATGTCAACAACTATAGCTCCATCCAGGTGGTAGATCTACAGATATTTGTTATTATTTTTCTTTTTTTCTATATATTTAACTGTTTTTCTTGAAAATTCCTCTCCATGTGATGAGGTAAAAAAAATATAGTGAGTCTTAAATATGAAGGGAATTGACTAAGAAGCAGAAAAGAATTTTAAAAGGAGCTAAATGAGATCTATTTTAAAAAAGAATATAAAAAAAATGTTGGACTTTAAAAGCCCATTAGAGATAGAGATGAATAGAATCACAATACAGAAAATCAAAGAGTAATCTAGAAGACAAATGTGATAATAAATATAACCAAATAAAACCATAGTAAATATAACTGAAGAAGTGATTACAGATACAATAGCACATATTTCTGAATTGAAGACTAAATGAAAGTGATAATAAAAAGATAAACTCAGTACTTAGACATATACTGGTAAGACTGGTACAAAAACTGTTAATTAAATACTCCAATTTCCTGAGTTCCTTTTTGTCGGGTGCGGCAATGTGCCAACCATAAAACTACATTTTCAAAGCTCTCTTGCCTCTTCCACCATGTAGAAGCTGGAACTGCAGTGGCATTCTGTGCCCACCAGGAGGCACAGAATGGAGGAATAAAGGAATGGAAGCCTCTTACTAAGAAAGGTGGTAGCTACCTGGATCCCTTGTTGACCTGGGTCCATCATACCTCTGTATTTTTATATGTAATATATAAATTTTTAAAAGACACTGTTACTGGAGTTTTCTGCTAAGTGTAATTAAGCCCATTTATAACTGAAACATATTTGAATTATACACATCTGGGGGAAGGGACTGTAATCCAGTAATTCTCAACCAGCCAAACTGCTAATGTATGAAGACAATAGAAGGTCTTTCTCAGACACACAAGAGCTTGCAAAGTATGTAACACCTATGTAGCATGACTCTGTGTAGATCCGAGGTAAAATTTGGGCAGCACAGCATCCAAGCTGTGTAAATTTGGACCAATTATTTAATTTCTTGAAGGTTTTTCTTTAAGAACTAGAGAAAATATTTACTTCATAAGATTGTTATAAAGGTTAAGGAGAGATAATATATGCCAACCCCATTGTTTAGTGCTTAGCACTCCTGAAAAGAAAATTTATTGGAACAACCAATTTTAGCCCACCAGGGGAAGAATGAAAGACATCTAGAAAAGAATATCCTTGGGGCACCTGCCTGGCTCAGTCCATAGAGCATGTGTGACTCTTGGTGTCGGTGTCATCAGTTCAAGCCTCATGTTGGAGGTGGAGCCTACTTAAAAAAATCCTTTTATGTGGTGTTGTTCAGAAATGTCTCCTCAAACAAATAAGAAAATAAGGTATAAATTGTATAAAGGGAAGATTCACAACTATTGAATATAATTTAAAAAATAAGAAAATACTGGAAAAAAGATAATGAGGAATTTACACATCAAGATTAGTACAACAAAACAAAGTCCAATAACAGGCCTAATTATTTGTTATCATTTAGTATGTAATGAAAAATGTTTTAAAACAATGGGGAATTGACAAAGTATTCAGTTATGTGATTGGGATAACCAGGTTTCTATGTGGAAAAAAATCCAGTTAGATCCTTAACCAATACAAGAATACCAAAATAAAAAAATATTAGATGATTGGGAAGTACAAGGTAATAGGACAAAGATGAATATTTACATAAACTTGGGATGGGAGAGACTATTGTAAATGTATCATCAGAGGCAGAAAGTAGAAAGTAAAAGATGGACGTGTGACTAGAAAAATTTCTAAAAATTTATTAGGCTTTCGTGTTAGACTTTGTCATAAAATTAAAAAGAAATTTACATGTTCAGTAAGGAGATAATATTAACAAGGATACAAAAATATAATTCATAACAAAGTATCTCTAAATGATCAGCACATGCTGGGGGATCTCTGGGTGGCTCAGTGGTTTAGCACCTGCCTTTGGCCCAGGACGTGATCCTGGAGTCCTGGGATCGAGTCCCGCATCGGGCTCCCGGCGGGGAGCCTGCTTCTCCCTCTGCCTGTGTCTCTGCCTCCCTTTCTCTCTGTGTCTCTCATGAATAAATAAATAAAATCTTTAAAAATAATAAATGATCAGCACATGTAAAATCTTGCTGACAAAGAAGTTGGTACAAAGTAAATGCTTAACTATAGTGCATTGGTGAAGTAAATTATGATACATCCAGGTGAATATTTATGTAATAATCTGTAAAAATAATGTCATAGCAAGATATTTCATGAAGTGGGAAATAATTGCTTTGGAAATAAGTTTGATGAAAACTTGGTTTGCTCTATATTATGTTTCTGTTTTTATGTAACAAAACATCAGATTTAAAAAATTCTATTTACCTACCTATATACTCACCTATCTATCTATCTTTCTATCTCCTGGAAAGAAGATCAAGATGTTAATAATTATTTTTAGATATGGAAATATGGGAACCTCCCCTTTTTGAAGTTTTCTGTGTAAAAATATTCCACAGTGAAGTATTTCTTTGCTAATTAGAAAATAAAAACAATATTTTTAAGGTTTGTGTAGATAAAGACATAGGCGCCAACTCGAAGGGCTATCTACTGGCCAAATATGGGACAATTTGGGCATCATAAAGAATAATGATGTTAAAGATTATTAAAAGGGAAGGGGAAAGAAAGCTCCTCTTTACAAGACAATGCACAAAGTAAATAAAGAAGAAATTACATAATGAGAAGAATCAACATTCTGCGATTCCTAATGTAATACTTGATTCAGGGTCAGCAATGAATGTAAAGATCATTGGGGGAAAGGTCGGTGAGTAACAGGATCATTATATGGGGCCTCACAATGTCACATCCCACTTCCCATCCCTGCCCTCCTGCACTGACCTTGTATAACATTACAAGGCAAGCAATGTTCCTTTATGGAGGAGAGATCTGCCTGACACCACCTCTCAGCCAAGTCACCAAACTGAACATGATAGTACAAGCTGTCATTATGTACAGAAGTACACAAACATTACCTCTGTACTTTCCTTCCAAAAATGTGTAACCTGGACCTAATCATGAGGAAATCATCAGAAAAACTCAGAATGTGGGGCATTCTTAAGCCAACTGACCTGGACTCTTCAAAAAACAGAAACCAAAGAGGGCCCGAGGACAGTTCTAGATTAAAAGAAACCAAAGAGACAGAAAATCAAATGCAGTATTTGAACCTATGAAAGACATTATTGGGACCATGAGGGAAATTTAAAAATGTTAAATTTAAAAATTCTGTTAACATTAGTTATTATAAATAAGTGTTCATTTTCTTAATGGGATCATGTTACTGTAGTTATGTAGGAGCATGTTCTTGTCCATAGGAGATACTTGACAAGGAATTTAGGAGCAAAGTGTCATGATGTCTGCAAGTTAATTTTTGAATGATTCGTCAAAAATTCCTATGGGAGAGAGAAAATAAATGAGGCCAAATGTTGACTGGTGACTGGAGATGAAGGGTAAGCAACATTGATTGATTTATTCTTTCAACTCATTTCTAAGGGTTTGAACATCTAAATATAAAAGATTATGGGGGGGGAGTTTAGGTGAAAATAAAAAGGAGAGAGAAAAGTGGAATACATGACACCTAAGGGATATGGCATCCAGGTACAATCAGGGAAATCTGAACACTGACAGGACACTCGGCAAAATGAAATATGGAACAGATGAAACGAGATTAGCTATGATAATTGTTTTTTTTAGAGAGAGAGCATGTGTACAGGTGGGAGGGGCAGTTAGGAGAGAGAGAATCTTAAGCAGGCTCCATCCCCAGCGAGGAGCCCTATGCAGACCTCGCTCTCACAACCCTGAGATCATGACCTGAGCTGAAATCAAGAGTCAGCTGCATTATTGACTGGGCCGCCCAAGTGCCCTGGCTGTGATCATTGTTGAACCTGGGTCATGAGTCCATAGAGAATGATTGTATTATTCTGTTTTACATGTTGGGAAATTTCCATAGAAAAGTTGGGGGTACAACTCAAAATTACATAGTAACGTTGGACTTTGTCAGAGAGTGAGTGATTAATAGATATCTAAATATGTTTCTTTTTTTAAAAAAAAGATTTTATTTATTCACAAGAGACACAGAGAGGTAGAGACACAGGCAGAGGGAGAAGCAGGCTCCTTGTGGCAGCCTCACGCGGAACTTGATCCCAGGACCCCAGGATCGCATCCTGAGCCAAAGGCAGATGCTCAACCACTGAGCCACCCAGGTGCCCCTCTAAATATGTTTCCATGGGTATTTGTTATTAAATAAAGAACTACACAGAAGAGTGGTAAGTTGTGAAATCAAGATTAGTACCTGAATTTCTCTCACAGCAGTGATTTTAAATGAATTGGGGGGGGGGGGAGCTGTGGAAGTGATGGTTACGTGGAAATAATTGTCTATTTTTTTTCTTTTCTCTTATTTTCATCCTCTCAATTTCCCCAATGCATGAGGCTCTTAACCACCATAAAGAAAGCCAGAGCTGATGCATTGTCCTCATCACTTCTGAAGCTGATGGAATGGTATTTATTACTTCCACCTGTTTGAGAATCTCAAGATTTGTTTGTTTAATCGGTTCTCTGTGTAGCTAGGAGAGCTTTTATTGTGCTGCAGATTCCAGATGCTACTGTACCTGCTAGTGATAATTTAACATTCAACTGAAGATAAAACAAGTTTTTAAAAGGGATGATTCAGGAAGATCATACAGACAAACCTCTGACTCTCCCTAGCCTCCCTAATTTCCATGAGAGCTGTAAAGACAAAAGCACTCATATTTTTGTCTGCGTGTTAGGAGTACCAGTTAGGCTATATAGTCAGGTATCTCTTAGGAAACGATAAGCAGGTGGTCTAGCCCCATGGTGGTCCTGAACAATTTAACTTTTATTCTAAGGCAAATTTTTACTATCAAGGAGGGCAGTACTTTCTTTGGGGGGGGGGGGTATATGTGTGTTCTGTTTTCTAAAAGGAAATAGGATTGAAATAAAATGTATTTTGGGCACTCATGTCATAAAGATTTTTTTTTTTTTTTTTTTTTTTGGTAAAGCTTTTTAAAAGGAAACATTAAGGGCCTCCCCAGGTAGCTCAGTCAGTTAAGCATCTGCCTTCAGCTCTGGTCACGATCCCCAGGGTACTGAGATCAAGCCCCACGGTGGGCTCCCTGCTTAGCGGGGAGCCTGCTTCTTCCTTCCCCCCTGCTTGTACTCTCTCTTTCTGTCTCTCAACATCTTAAAAATAAAGGAAACGTTAGAGAGTAGGAATATTAACTTCCAATAGATAATATAAACTATAAAGAGGAAAACAAGAGCAGAGAAGGCTATGTTTATGAGAAGAAAAATTCAACTCTGAAAATGGTAAAAGACCACAACAAAACCCATGAATGGCAGGCTTAATAGGAAAACAAATGAAATCAGATTTAGAAGAGACATCAAATCTGGGACCAAAAAGAAGAAAGTCTTAGAATCACTATCTATAACTTTGCTTAACTTAGTGCATACAAAGGAAATTATAAGTATATATATGTGTGTGTGTGTGTGTGTGTATATATATATATATATATGTAGTGTATAACTTAGAAATGTTGAAATAATATATAAGGAAAATAAGTTATACACTATTATTTAACCTCTGAATGCAACTTTCATTATCTAGACTAGATAACATTGATAAAAGTGATTTAAACACTGTAAAATATTCACAAATATAAAATACACATTTAGTGCTGCCTTTGAGCAGCACTACTATTTATTGGAGACAGAGAGGTGGGGGCCTGTGGAGGGAGAGGGAGGGAGAATCTCAAGCTGATTCCCTGCTGAGCCTGATCCCTTGACCCTGAGATCATGACTTGAGCTGAAATCAAGAGTCGGTCACTTAACCCACTGCACCCTCCAGGCACCCTTTAGTGCTGCCTTTAGATTTTTTTCTAAGGCGTCATCATAATAGTTGTTTACCTTCGAGGTTAAAGTTTGGACCGATGATTTGGGCTTTCGGGTTTGAGTATCTTTAAAGTTAGATCAAAGACATATATATGGAAACTAGGCAGATTTATTTCATCAAATCTCCTTTATTCTTTTGTGTCACTTCCTGTATCCGTGGTAGAGTGCTAAGTGGCCACATTTCCTTGCCACCTCTCCTGTGTTTATTTTCCTATCCTTACACTGGGGGCTGGCACAGCCACTTGCTTTGACCAGTAGAATGTGGTAGAGGCCTAGCAGTTTGTACTCTTGCCCTCCGAGGCACTGCAGGTTAGCCTCCCAGTTTAGCCACCCAGGCACTGCATGGGTTAGCCTCCCTGAGGATGCGAGACCATGTGGACCAAGAGCCAGCCGACAGCGCCCGCAGCCGCGTGAATGAATGAGGCCTGCGGAGACCATTCAGCCCCTCACTCATCAGATGACTGTGGCTGCAGGAACGGTCCCGGGCAAGACGGGCAGCACTGCCCCGATGAGCCCAACCCAAACTGCTGCTCCGTGAAATCAGTTCATTATCTTTCCGTGCAGTGGACTTCCTGGTATGGGAGAGCGACCATCAATGTCTTCTATCATCTGTTCCCACTCTAAACACACCGCATCCCTTTGATGACCTCTTCTCATCGGACTTGGTTTCCATGGTTTTCAGACCTTACATTGACCTCGTCACTCTTCTCTGGACATAGTCCAGCTTGCTAAATCTCTCTTCCAGTTGTGCAGCACTCAGAATGGAAAACCACTTCGAATGTGATCTGCCACTTTTAACCTGTTCTTGTTTTCCCCTAGAGCTCCTTCCTCCTAACAAGTCCTAACGTGTTAGCTTTACCTCTGGGGCTTTGAACCCCCTCCCTCAGCGGCAGAATTCTCTCCGGTCTCAGGATTGGAGTCAAATGTTATTTTTATACTGCTTCCTTGTCAGAGTTTGCTCTCGACCCCAAGTTTTTTCAAACTTCATCTGCACAGTTCTGTATTTGTTTTAAAGATTTTATTCATTTATTCATGAGACACACAGAGAGAGGCAGAGACAAAGGCAGAGGGAGAAGCAGGCTCCCTGCAAGGAGCCCGATGTGGGACTCGATTCCGGGTCCCCAGGATCACGCCCTGGGCCGAAGGCAGGCGCTAAACCGCTGAGCCACCCAGGGGTCCCCCTGCACAGCTCTTTTGAGTGGGTGCTAGGTCAGCTGTGTCTGGTTCTTTGGCTAAGCTGCGAATTCCGTGAAAGCAGCTATTTTATTTTTGTACCTTAACACTTCACCCAGTGCTTGGCATATATTAAGTGCTCAGTAAATGTGTAATGAATTGGATAATTATCTAATATTCTCTGGGCATTAAAATGCATTATCTTCTCATCTACATTTTTCCATGAGGCTATCAAGCAAGAGAGGCCATCAGATTCCTGTTTAAATCAAGATGTAAGATTATGTCCATTGAATTTCCCTGTTTAACAGCTCAGCCCATCAGCTATTATGCTGCTTTGTTTTTAAATGCTATCAAGCCTTCTGAGGAATTTTAACAGAGATGTTTGTTTACTGTTTCTGGAATGTGCTCACTCATTCTTGAAAATCGAGGCATCTGCTTTATTTTGTTTCTTCATCTCTTTCATTCGCTGCCATACTAATCCACTTGCAGTAATTTCAAGATTACATACACACTCCAGTGTATTTTACTACTGTGGCACAGAAACAGTTTGGCAAATTTGATATCATGTGCTATATTTATTAATACAATAATAGTACTTTACACTCATAAAAGTGCCTCACCATTTGCAAAATGTTTTCCCAGATCTTATCTCACCCGAGCCTTACTAGAAGCTCTGTTTCATAGGTAGTGATGATTATCTGTGTTTTTCAGTCAGGGAAACAGCTTAGAGAGATAGGTCACATGACTGGGTAGAGAAGAGTCAAGAATTAAACCCAAACCTTTCAGAGCAATCTAGGAGCTTATTTATGATCTGGGCTCTGGTGCCTTATGCTCATTCTGCTCTTTCCTGATTAAAGACAGCTTTTCTCATGGAGAAGGACAAACAAAAACAGTTGAACAGCTCTGCTTTTCTCTTTACATTTCCTGTTCTTGTCATTCTCCAACCTTTTTCCTTTTTTTATTTTCCCCCCCTTTTATTCTGAGCATATCCATTTGGTCATATATTCTGCTTGCCTATTGAATGTTTTGGTGCTGCATTCTGGGTTCCCCTATGTTATTAGATCAGTGTCATAACCTAGCAAGATAGGTGAAATCATCCTTTATTTTTACAGATGAGGAGAGGAGGCTCAGAGATTTACCCTAACTGGGTACCTACCGTAATATCCATCTTCTCCCCACAAATTGTCTGAATAAGGATTTCAAGTGGAAACATCTTCCCTTTGAAGTTATTTTGTGCAGAGTTTAATATGCTTTTTGTTTGTTTGTTTTGTTTTAAAGGGGGCACTCTGTGACGGTTTTCCTTTTTTCTGTGTATTTCCTGTTTTAAGAATGTGATAGAGGTTTACAAAGGCATGGGGAATGTTGGCTCTACCTCTTTCTTTCTCCTGGTGTGCTTTTTTTCGTTTGGTTTAGGTTACATTTAACATGTAAATATGTTACCTGGATAGGGTGGCATGCGCACACACACGCACACACACACACACAGCACTTTTATCCACATTTCATACATCAGCAAGAACTAGTTTCTCAGATGGGTCCATACAGAACCCAGAGCTCCAGAGATGGGACCAGGATAGGTGAAAGGCAGTGGGGGGAAGGGAAGGGCTACAACGTGGGGGGGCACGGCACTGTGGGCAGGTCTGGGAAGGCACTGGTGCTCCACTGTGCAACAGCAGTGAGGCCCCGGTGCCTAGGAGGAGGCTGTCACCACACCTCCTCAGCCTCCAGAATTTCGTCTGGAGTCAGTCTTGGTGCTGCAGAAGTCAATGTGGTGACCACACTTTTGAATTTTAGGAGTTGGGCCACACATGCAGCTCCTCTCAGTTCTCTCCTGCCTCCTACAAAGGACCTTCTAGAGATGATAAGAATTGCTCTCCTTAAATTGAATTTCAACAACACGTGGTATCCTATTATAAACCACTAAATGTTAGAGACGGTAGGAAATAATTTCTATAATAGCTGTGCATAGTCATAAAGCAATCTCTTATTTCCCCACTTTCTAGACAATTGCAACACGACTTTCCCAGGGCCCTGATTTTCAGCACGGATGATTTTTTCTTCAGGGAAGACGGTGCCTATGAGTTCAATCCTGACTTCCTGGAGGAAGCGCATGAATGGAACCAGAAAAGAGGTGACAAATTCCTTTCAAAATTCCCAGGAAATCTATTGTGCACATAGATCGTAGCTGCTGCAGAATGAATACATTTTCTAGGAGTGTAATAGAAAGTTCTGCCATTTCTCCCCAAAACAGAATGTCAGAGCATAACCTCCTTAGATTTCAGGAAAAAGAAAATTATTGATAATGGGTTCTGAAATATGTGGCACTTGAGTTATATAATGAGGACATTTTGTAATAGAAAATAACTAAATATGGAGGACACTCACCCTTCTGATTGTTGCATGTTGTTCACTGTTATATAACATTGTGTTGCAGCCAGAAAAGCAATGAGGAATGGCATATCCCCCATTATTATTGATAATACCAACCTCCACGCCTGGGAAATGAAGCCATATGCAGTCATGGTAGGAAGAAGCATCATTCTGAATTTTCAGTTATGGACATTTTGTGAGAAAGTTGAAACCTTTGTTTTTTCCTCTTCTTCTGATCTGCCATGATCTCATCTTTATTAAATCCTAAATCTCTCAGGGAGCAGGTAAAGAGGTTTTATTTTAGTGTTTCTCTGTTGTTCAATGGCTGAAATTTGCTGAGATGCTCATCATATCACCTAAGGGTACATTTTTCAATAGTCCTTGGTCCGAATTCTTGATAGTTCTGTCTTGATTGTTTTCCCAAGGGGAGCCATACGTGCAGAGGAACATGATCTGAAACATGCAGAGAAATGCTGGGCTGGATGATGATACTAGCTGAATTGTAGATGATAGTAGGACACTTTTGTCTTTGGCAAGCCAGGGATTTCAGTACTGGAGTGTTGCTGGGGGAGAGTTTTGGGGCAACCTTTTTTCTGGGGGTGGGGTGGGGTTAAAAACAGATTAAGGATTAACACTAATTCTATTAGGGTACTAGAATATAAATATAAATATACACACAAAGATAATAACTCAGCTCTCTTATTAGGACAGGAAAGAACAGCAAAATGAATAAAACAATGTGCATATTTTAAATTTTGAAATTTGTCTGATCTTTTTTCAGACATATTTCATCTCTTATGGTAATAAGTTTTTACTTCCTATTGGTTATATAGACAGGAGAAAAGATTCTGAGACACACAGGGCAGGAAAAAGACAGCTGAGTAGTCTAATTTTGTCACATGTAATCTCCACTTGGCTAGCTGAAAAGTGAGTATCTCTGAAACTGGGCTTGTGGCAGTCTATTTCTGGCTTCCTTCCTTTTAATTTGGGGGCAAAATAGCTTATATACCAGTGTGCTTTTCTTTAACTGTGCATCTATCGGGTTTACTTAGGCCTAGTCTGTGGGACTTTGGATGAATGTAGGAAGGAATGAACATCAATCAACACTGTGGTTATTTCAGCTCATGGACCAAGAGTCCACTTGGGAGAGAAATGAACAGGGACAAGAATAGTCTAAGGCACAACTCAAGAGTTAGTGGGAGAGTGGCTTAAGGAAGGGCGTTTTACTTTTTATTTTTTTTTATCTGGAATGTACAGTCTTTTTTAGCTATCCACAGCTATTAATAAGACCCAGAAATTAGATATTCTCCATTTATGATATTTGAATCCTTCTCTAAGTAGAAGGTTTCATCTCAAGAATGGAGAGGACATCTTTTTACTTTGCTCTTTTCATTCTGTATTTTATAACACAATAAACAATAAATGATTAAATAGAGTTCAGATTCTAGGTGAAAAAGTAGTAGCCAACTTATGAATGCAAAGAATATTTGGATGTTTATATGGAAACTAATCATTTTCTAAACTTGAGGAAAATGGAGTATAGTGCATTGGGTCAAACTGTTGCATAGAGGGGAAAGCTCCTTTTGGCAGGAAGAGTTTATAAAGAGTATGAGAAAATCACTTTTATTTCATAATTCTGTTCCTGTGGCACTCTCACTTTCTAACCAAGGCATGAAGAATGAGACAGGGCATTTGACAGAAGAAACTCTATGATAATCCTATAAGGGACTTTGAGAAGCCATTGAATTCATTTCGCATACCTGTGAACAAGATACTTAAAACTAGTTCAGCTATCTATTTTTAAAAAAGTCCCCAAAGAACCTTTATAATTTTCCTACATAGTAGATAAAATTGACCAAAATTTATCATGGGAACTATAATATAACCTGAGAGTGGTTAAGTATGGAAATGAACCAAATGTACTTGCTAAGATAAACTAAAGCCTTCAATTACTGGTGAAACAAAGGAATTTTAGAAAAGATTTGTAGTAAATGTTAAATGGCAGCATAAACATTCCCAAACATACATACCATGTCTTCAATGTTTTATGTACTTTTGAAAAATCAGGCACTTGAAAATAACTATGAAGTTATATTCCGAGAACCTGACACTCGCTGGAAATTCAACGTTCAAGAGTTAGCAAGGTACTTCTTTGTTTTTCTAGCTCCTCATTATGTATCCTGCTATTTTCAGGTATTTCAGACCGAACAAAAGAATCTTTTCAGGCTGGAAATGGACATGGTAGTGTTCAGGCCAGAAATGGTAAATCTTGGAAATTGATAACTTTGGAATTATTAATGTGAAGATGTTAGTTTTGGGTCAGTTTTCTAATATAATGCTAAGTGCTAAACCTTGGCTTGGAGTTGATCCTTTTAAAGGACACATTTAACTTTCTGCTAAAATGCTTCTTCATTAATGAATATTTGAAAGCACTTTTCTCTGCATGGGATTGCATATGTCCGTGGTGTTTTTGCATTTAGGCTAAAGATCTTTATATGTTGAACAGTCTGTGGTTCATTTATGGCCTAAATGCTGCTTCTAATTTACAAAGCAATAAATGTCCAAGTAATACTAACTTGTGGATTGAGTGCATGAGTTCTGATTTTCACTATCTGTGTTACTTGATAACGTCAGTGATTTAAAGTAACCAGTGAGATCAGAATTTATTTTTTAGGAACAAGGCTAGTTCATCCTATGGTTACAAGCAGATAGTGTTTCTGAAGAGGGTCTGTGGCCCACCCCCATCAGGACTGCCTGAGGTGGTTGTTGAAATCCCAGTTCACAGGCCCCATTTCACAGTGGGAATCTCTGGTAATTGCATTTCAAACTATATCCCCAGTGGATTCTCATGCCCACTTGAATTTAAGATTATCTTAATTAGCATCTAGAAGTATCTAGGACTGACAAATTGATTATAAATATATGCATGATTAACAGGCAAATATATAATAAAAAGATCTCATGGTATTCTTTTACATCTTGAGGCACAAAATTGAGATTTCCAGAAACAAAGCATTTCTGAAGCGCTAAACTGCTAGCCTCAGGGCACCATGAAAAACAGGAGTGGAGCCTGAAAGATAGCTCCTTCAGACCTTATGCTTCTGTATGAGTTAAATTCTGAGATGAGGGAGTGCGTCTCTATGTAATAACACAGGACTTGTAAAATACAAGTGACTCCTTTTGATATGATGCCTTAAGTAAATGTTTGCATCTGTTCCCCTGTAGAAGAAACATTCATGGAGTCCCAAGAGAAAAAATACACCGAATGAAAGAGCGGTATGAACACGATGTTACCTTTCACAGTGTGCTTCATGCAGAAAAACCAAGCAGAATGAACAGAAACCAGGACAGGAATAACGCATCACCTTCCAACAGCACACGATACTGGAATCCCTATGCAGAGTTTCCCAACCGGAGGGCTCCTGGTGGCTTCACAAACGAGGGATCCTTTAACAGAAGAGGCGGTTGTCACCATGGATATTAGAGGCCTATCTTAACAGGCATTCAAAATTTTCCTAAATCAGTTTTTACTGCAAATTTTGGTATTTATTTGTTCAGGTTTTGTCAAAGCTCTAATTCCAGTGTAAATAGTTGGACCTGAAAGTTTTTGAGAAGTCATACTCCTCTTCAACAAGCTTTTGTTAAAGTGATCCTATATGCATGGTCTGATGCTGGGAATTCTCTAGGGAAGCCAGAAATTGGAAACTGAAACCTGAGAGTGTACCCAAGTGCATAAGCAGTCACCTAAGTTCAATATATAGAAGCTTCAGTACCACTTTCTTTGAGGTAATCTATTTTTCCAGGAAATTCATCTCCATCAGGAAAGTTGGATAGGTGGGGGAGAAGTGAAGGCAGGAAAAATGTTAGTGCTTTTGCTATTTTGATAATCTGTGTATCCAGAAATGTGAGATGTGTGGCTGTCATGATATGATTTTCCTTTAAAATTCACATGCTGGAGAGCATACATCTAAGGGAATATTGTCCTTCAAAGCAGACACTTTGGGAGATTATGCCTTTATTCTGGTGGTGTGTCGTTAAAAATGTCTGTTGGATCCTTCTTTTCAAAAATTTCTTTTAGAGACAGTGAGAGAGAGTGCGGGGGAGGAGTAGAAGGAATGGGAGAGAGAATTCTAAGCATGCCCCTTGCTCAGCATGGAGCCTGATGTGGGGCTCCACCTCATGACCCTGAGATATGACTTGAGCTGAAATCAAGAATCAGGCACTCAACCCACTGAGCCACCCAGGTGTCCCTGTTGGATCTTTCTTAACAGCTACATAAGCTACTGAGGAAAATCAGTATGATTATTTAAAATCACATCTTGGTTTTTAACTATCAACTTTAATGAATAGGATTTAACCTGATTAACTTTGGCTGTTGTGCTAATAGTGTAAATAAAAGAAGCCTGACTTTATAAAGTACCAATTTTTAAGACAAAGAGTTGAGCAGTTTTTAAAATTATGCATATAAATAGACATGTGTGTAATCAGTTGGCTGCCCAAATGTTTGGGAGTGCAAGGAATTAAGCATCCCAAGATAGAAGTCATAGGGGTATGTAAAAGTCATGCTCATTGTAAGATGAGCAGTGTTGGTGTTTTATATGGCATTAAGACAATAAAGTTCTACACAACTGTGGAATATCCTGCTTATACCAGTACTGAATTTAGGATTCCAAACTAGATCTCAACAGGTTAGAATCCGAATAATTTGGTGCGAGACCATGATAAGACCATGTAGGATGTATGCTTTATTTCTTGTTGGCCAACAGCTTCTTTCTAATGTTCTGTGAAATATTATTTTAAGTGTTCTATATAATGGTGCTTTTATGGTTATTAAAAATTATATATAGTATTGCTTTCTATGGATTTGTCATTGAATCTCAACATTTTTGGTTCAACGATGTAAAAAAATTACCTAAATCCCATAGAAGTCTACCATATTAAGAACCAGTTTTTCTATACCATAAACGTATTCATCAGTCTCCTTTAATAAACAGGAAACATAAAGGTGAAGACAAAAGCAACCTTGTATTTTACATGCTTAAATTATTTGATCTGTGCACAATAGACACACTATTGCTTTAACATTTCATTACCTGACACTATTGAAATCTGCTTTTCGTTTGCCTCCTCTGAGTAACTGCTATGAAGTGGCCCCAGGTTTAGATCTTGAGCTTTTAAAGAGCTCAAAAGAGTAGTTTCCCTGTGTATTTGTCTTCTTTTTCCCCCTATATGATTCCTGAAATAGTTTGGAAGCATAAAAACAATCGATTAAATGCTGCCAGCTTTATCCCGGCTAGAAGTGATCTATTTTTTTCTCTCAATTCCCAAGTTTCCTGATTCATATATGATCTTTTGAACCTTTAGTGTTTTGCATTGTTAACATTTGCATCGTTCATTTAGCTGGTATAGGGCTTTATGTTCAAGATAGACTCTCATTAAGTGATAGTTGAGTATCACAAATTGCTTTTACCTTTTATCCCTTATCATGCAGTGTACATTCTTGACTCTATAATCATTGTCACTTTTTAGGAGATAGTGTCTACATAGACTTAAGCTTCATAGTTTGCTTACATAGCTTTGCTATATTATTTACAATGTACAGAAAAAAGAAGTGTGCATGATATCTCTACATGATCTAAATGGCAATGAAGAATGGAAGAGGTACTAGCAATGTAGGTTTTCTAGGAATGTAAAAAAAAGGTAAAACTCTTAAATTCTTTTTGTTCACCTGAGATTCTAGAGTGGGTCACTTGGAAAATGGCTGGGGTGTGAGGACGAAATTGTTTTATGAATAAGACTTAAATCACACAGTAATAAGACTGGTACATTTGAGTTAAACAGCTACAGAATGGGCTGCTATGTTGATACTTTTTAGAGGAGAGAAAAATCAAGGATCATAGTTATGAGAGAAAAACATTGCTTCTTAATAGATTTATTCTTGGCTTTGAAATGTGTTTATGATTAGATTTGAAAACATGTTATTTTATATAAATTTAAGACATATTAAAAGATCTGATTGAAGAATTTCTCCATGTTATGAACTCCTAGTTAGAACTGCATTCTCTTTTTCTATTAAACATAAGAAGGTAACAAATGAGGATGTCCTCTTATATTGAACTATCGGTGTCTGCCATGGTGGTCAGAGAAAACCAGGTTTAAAGGAAGTACCTGCTGAGTCCTCTAATAAGGCTAAAAAAAGCAGGTAGCATCACTTCAAATTGAAAGAAAGATTTTTTCTTAAGCTGCAGATGATCATTTTGTTAAAAAAAAAAACTATGAAATCTGATTTAAAAGCATTTGAATTTTTAATTGAAATAATTCAGCAATCACACTAGAATCATAAAAAGGAATCACATTGAGGATTCTGTTTTTCTTGCACTTATGCTGACGTAAGGTTAAAGAACTGGTCCAGAGAGAGCACTGCTGTTTGTTCCTTACTCCTCCTGACTTTTGATCAGGATACAACTATAAGAGAACCAACACGTTTATTAAGGAAAACTGGTTCATAGTAGGTTACCTCCGAAAAACAAAACAAAACCAAGTCACCTAAAAAGAACTACAGGAGTCAAAATAACAGTACTTTGAAACCTACTTTCATTTAATTAGGGACACAATTTAAAGAAAAAGTGTGTTTACTTTGTAAAATATACTTGATCATATCCAATCATAAGAGTTTAAAGGAGATTTTTTTTCTTGATTAGCTAATAAATACACAATTTTCAGACACATAACTGAAATAAAGTACACCGACCAGTACAGAGATAGGCCAGGTTTCCTAAGATAGACAAGCACACAGGAGATTTGGGATGTGGTCTTTCTTGTCTCATTATGCACATCTTGACATACAGGTTGAGGCTGTGTTTTCCACACATTGGAAAGGTTGAGTCAGTCACCAATTCATTGTCATTTTTGTGTTTGTTGCCTCTGCAGTCTCAGAGATGTCCTTTTCAGATCACTTGTGTTCTGTACACGGGGCTCCCGCTTCCTGGTGCAGGCCTGGGGGCTCTCGGGTCCTCTGACCCCGGGTGCAGTAGAATGCCTTTTCAGTCCAAGATAATCTTTTGAGCTCGTGGGAGCAGTCCTGGTAGAGTCACTGACAGACACAAGTTGATGTTCTCCTGGTGAACCCAACAAAAGGGCTTGGGTGTTTATCATTGCGAGTTCTTCGTCTGCTATTGAATCACTTTCCAAAAGGGAAAGGTCATTAAATTTACGTGGAGTCATCTGTGGAGAATTCAACTCTTTCTTCTTTATCAGTGTTTCATATTTGGTGCCGCAACTCCGTGGTGGCTGAAATGCCTTCTGTGCAGCTGGAGAAACAAATGTACAAATGGGACTGACAGATGGAGGTAAAGGCACTCTACTCAAAAAGTCCAAGGCTCTTCTCTTTTTGCAGGTTTTTGGGTCATCCATCTCTTTCTCCTCTTTACAATAAGACTTTGAAGTCATTTGGGTTGATCCAGGTATGGGGACAGACTTCTCTTTTGGCTTACAAAGTGATAAAGGACTCTGATAATTCATCTCATTATTGGGAGAAGACATCTAATAAAAAGACAAAAAGCAGCCAAGGTAACTATGCACTAATGTAGAAAACATCAGCAATTTAGCTTTTCGTTAGAATTTTTTTTAAAGATTCATTTCTTTATTTTAGAGAGAGAGGAGAATGGGGGGGGGGGGGAGGGAAGGGGAGAGGGTGAGAGAATCTCAAGCAGAGTGTAGAGCCTGACATGGGGCTCAATCTTAGGACCCTGAGATCATGACCTGAGTTAAAACCAAGCGTCAGATGCTTAACTGAGCCACCCAGGCACCCCTCATTTGAAATATTTAAAGCACACAAATACCACATACAATCTCACTCCCCTCATGACTCATAGGTCAGATGATTCCAAGAGACATTTATATGATTGTGCTTATTTTGTAAAGAAATAGTTTTGCATAAAAGGATACAGAAATGACAGGAAAAGAAAGAATGAAGACTAACTGTACTAAAAGATAAAAAAGGAGGTAGGGGGATATAACTTATGCATTAATCTTTTCTATTAACAGTTTAAAAAAGAAAAGCATTTTTAAACCACTCTAAGAGCATAGACTACCTAGGTTCTAGTAGGTATACTTTTCTGGTTTTGTGACTTTAAGCATTGTTCAACCTGTCTAGGCCATAGTTTCCTCCTCTGTAAAATGGAGATAATTTCATCCCCTGGATCATTGTGAAAATTAAGTGAGTTAATACAGATACACTTAGGGATCCCTGGGTGGCGCAGCGGTTTAGCGCCTGCCTTTGGCCCAGGGCGTGATCCTGGAGACCCAGGATCGAATCCCATGTCAGGCTCCTGGTGCACGGAGCCTGCTTCTTCCTCTGCCTGTGTCTCTGCCTGTCTCTCTCACTGTGTGTCTATCATAAATAAATTAAAAAAAAAAAAAAAAATTAAAAAAAAAAAAAAATACAGATACACTTAGCAGCTGTTAGCTACTTAGAATTAGTCATCAGCCAGTATTACAGACCTTATGGCTTGATCTGCATATATTGTGACCTAAAGAGTTAAATCAAACTGAGCTTCGAAACAACCTTGGTTGTATAGGATAGTCCTCTGAGGAAAAAGATACAAAGTATTTCCCATCACATGTACTTGCAATGCTAAAAATGAAAGCACCGGATTGTAAAATTTGCCCCCCAAAGAATGTTACGTTCTGGCTTTGATAAACAAGATACAATTTCCAGATAGCTAATACTTACAGGAGCCACGTAACAATTAACCACACTTTCAAGTCAAGTTTAATTACATTTTATCATGTTTACTAGGTATACAGCAGACTTTATTACTGCCTTCTTATGTAATTTTTATAAAAATCCCTTAAATTTACATTAACTTACCAGAAATTTATTTCCTATGCCAAGGACTATTTGAGCTGTGTGTGGCTCTGAAGCATAGTCTTTAGTCGGGGTGGACAACTTGGGATCATTTGCATTAAGTATATGCACAAGTTTGTTTTCTGCATCATTGTAAAACATACCAATATTCTATGAAAATAAATGGAAAAAGCTGTTTTGTAAAATGATACACACATATTCATGTTTTCAGAAAATAATACTTTTTAAAAAAGAAAAAAAAGGTTCAGACCAGAAAAAAAAGAATGGCACACCCCAAGCTTGATAGCAACTGTCAAAAAAAAAAAAAGGCCAGTATAAAAATGCAAAGCCAACACAGTTGTTGGAGGGAGAGGAGTGTGTGTATGTCAGGAAAGGAAAGAGATGAGAGAGATCTTTCCAATCATCTACTTTAGTAAGCAAGGTTTCACATGACAATGGTTTCGGAGCTGTAAGATAGGCTCAAGTTCTAGCTCCATTTCCTACCTGACAGCTGTAAATCATCTAACATCTATGGAAGCCTTCAGTTAGTAGTCAAATCGCCTCATGTCTATTCTAAGAATTCACTGAAACAATGTGTAGGTTAAACCATATAAAACTGTTGTTTCAGAAATTACAGTTGGTCGAATACCAGCAATTTTAGAGGATTTAACCTAATTCATGAGAGTGTTTTGTAAAACTTAAAAAATGCTATGTAAATGTCAGTTGTCTCAGAACTGCTCTTGAACAGTCTCAGAGAAAACCTGGATGTACTCTGCATGGGAGCCAAATAATGAATATAACCCCAACTTTACTCCCAATGTAGAAACCAGATAAATCAGAGTGTTATTCTTCACTATGTATATTGAGTCTTAGGTAAAATATTACACAAACTGCCTTCAAGTAGCTGGCTATTCTAATGTTTTTAAAATATAATTTTATTTTTATATATCTTGAATAATGCATATTTCCAATATTAAACAAAGAGGCTTACCTTGAAGATTCTTTTCTAGTTAGTAATTTATAAAATCCAAAGTTTTATTGGAAGGCAGCATTGTATAGTAGTTAATATTTGGGCTATATATTCAGATGGCTTAAGTATGAATCCTGCTTTTAATAGCTTGGCTGTATGACTTAACCTCTCTATTGGTCATTGATAAAAACGGGAAAAAAGCTTCTACCTCATAGGGTTAGTGGAAGAATTAAATGCGACAGGCTTTGAAGAAAGCCTGACATGCAGTAAGCACTCTAAACTGTAGCTAATATCATTACTTTCTGTATATATAGACTTAAGCATAAAAAACGTACATTATCCAGAGAAATAGTTTCAGTTTTCTATCTGGCAGTATTTCAAAGTTATAAACTATAAAATACTACATATGAAGTTTATTTTTTAAAGTTTTTATTTATTTATTCATGAGAGACAGAGAGAGAGAGAGAAAGAGAGAGGCAGAGACACAGGCAGAGGGAGAAGCAGGCTCCATGCAGGGAGCCCGATGTGGGACTTGATCCTCAGTCTCCAGGATCACGCCCTGGGGCTGAAGGTGGCACTAAACCGCTGAGCCACCCAGGCTGCCCCAAATTTATGTTTTAAACTTATCTAGGGACGCCTAAGTGGTTCAGCGGTTGAGTGCCTGCCTTCAGCCCCAGCGTGATCCTGGAGACCTGGATGGAGTCCCACGTTGGCTCCCTGCATGGAGCCTGCTTCTCTCTCTGCCTGTGTCTCTGCGTCTCTCTTTCTCGCTCTCTCATGAATAAATAAACAATATCTTTAAGGAAAAACAACAACCCATAAATTTGTAACCTGTGTGTTATTAACTAACTACATTACCAATTGCTATGAACCATGGGTGGCTCATATTATTCTTGTTGTTCACATGGTCTGTAGTCCTGAATATCCTCCTCACAATTTCCCCTCACTCCAGCTGTTGTCCTCTCATCTCTTTAGGGTCGTGAGCAATTTACACATGATGAAACCTCACCTTACGCTGTATCTCAACTACCCAATTTTCACAGAAGCCACCACTTCCTTAATATTTGACCATCAAAATAGGAAAATGCCAAAATGCATGGTAATGCACAAATTAATTTTACCTCAACAGTATTTTTCATTTTGTGGAATGTCTCTTGAAAATGCTCCTCCTTTGGACTGGCAGAAAACCTGGAAAAATCTCCAGCAAATAAAGTAGGAATTCCTGATTTGGCTTCTGGTCGCCACTGGAGGTTGCTTGCAGCAATTAATGTGTAAGGTTTAATAATGTCTTCATTAAAATCAGTCCAGAACTTTATTGCCAATAAATTATGGCATTCATCTGACAAATAGACCACAGGAGCAAGACCTAAGGAAACAAAAAAAAATGAAACACCAAACGTCTATATATATAATATATATATATTTTTTTTATTTTTTATTTTTTATTTTCATAGTTTATGTAAAAATATATTTGACCAAAATGTAGAAAAAGTGATACTGTTATATATGATACAGTTGCATCTAATGAATCTAAATGAAGAGTGTGGGTTTTATTCAATTGCACAATTTGCTAGTGTACCTTCTGGGTAGTGTGATGCTTAATAAATAGGAGTGAGGGGCAGAGGATTTGGATAAGCTAGAAGCAGGGTAATTTTGTCAGAATTGTAAACTTGAGTTGGCCCCCACACTGTTGGGGAATGTGGAATGTTTCAGCTCTGAGATGTTAATCAAGAAAGCAGAAATTACAACAAAGCCAAAGTGTGCAGCCCTGCCTACAAAATACTCCATATCCAGTTTAATCAGGAGTTTCTTGGTCTTTTATTAACTTGGTCCTGAAGAAGGAATTAAAGTCCTACATAAGTAAATCTTCAGTTTGCCATTCCCTGAAGAATAAAGGAGATGAAACTAGGCCAATTACTTTATCTCTACTTTGCTGTCAGAGAGGCCCCTTCTGCCCAATATTTGTTAACAACTCCTCAGTTATTGATGGGTAGTGGTCTTCCTGATAGGACCTCTCTAAATAAGACTGAATACTACCACACTTATTCCTGCTGAGTAGACGGTCTCAGATCAGAGCAGAGCATGGGTCATTATTGGAATATGCTATCTGCTCCCCAGAGACCTATGTTGGATAAATTTTAAAAAATGCAAGGAACTTCTAATATGCTCATTTATTTTGGTATGCTACTGGTAAAAACAGATAAAAATAACTAAATTTAGAGACAGTTCAGGATTTCCAAAATAATCTGTTGCTTAATGTGCTAGAATTTTAGTGCCGATATGATGATAATATATTCTATTACTGAGGCCATGGGGAAGCAGGTATGCTCATATATTGCTGTGAGAATACAAATTTGTACAATCTTTGGGGAAAAAAATTGGTTGAACCTAGCAAAGTGAGACATATTTACCTTTCTACCCAGCAACTTCACTTCTAATACTCTATTCTGAAGATGTACTTCCAATAATAGATACATATGAACGAGACTCATGAAAACATTGTATACAAGGTTATTTGCTGAAGCACTGTTTGTAGGTAGTTATAAATAGTTTAAAGCAGATTATAGGACAGTAGTAGCATGAACCATGGCACATTCATACAATGCTGTACTATGCAGCTGTACAAAAGAATGAGGAAGAGCTCTGAAAACACAACAGTCCAAAATCTTTGGGATGAAGCAAAAGCTGTTCTAACAGGGAAGTTTATAGCAATACAGGCCTACTTCAAGAAACAAGAAAAATCCCTAATAAATAATCTAATTTTACGCATAAGGAAATAGAAAAAGAATAAACAAAACCCAAAGCCAGTAGAAGGAAAGAAATTATAAAGATTAGAACAGAAATAAATGAGAATAAAAACAACACAATGAAACCAGAAGCTAGATCTTTGAAAAGATAAACAAAATTGATAAACCAGAGTAAAGCCAGACTCATCAAGAAAAAAAGAGAAAGGACTCAAAATCACAAATGAAGGAGGACAAGTAATAACTGACACCACAAAAATACAAAGGATTATGAGAAGATTATGAAAAATTATATGCCAACAAACTGGACAACCTAGAAGTAATGCATGTAACCCTCCAAAACCAAATCAGGAAGAAACAGAAAATTTGAACAGACCAATTACCAGCAATGAAGTGGAATCAGTAATTAAAAAATTCCTGATAAACAAAAGTCCAGGACTAGATGGCTTCACAGGTGAGTTCTACCAAACATTTACATAGGAGTGGATAACTCTTCTCAAATGATCCAAAAACATAGAAGAGAAAGGAGAACTTCCAAATTCATTTGGTGAGTACATTATTACCCTGATGAATACAGATGCAAAAATACTCAACAAAATATTGTGAAACTGCATCTAACAATACATTAAAAAAAATCATTCACCACAATCAAGTGGGATTTATTCTCAGGATGCAGAATTGGTTCAATATTCACAGATCAATCACCATGATACATCACATCCATAAGAAAAGGGATAAACCATATGATCATTTCAATAGATGCAGAAAAAGGATCTGAAAAAGTACAATATCCATTCATGATAAAAATCCTCAGCGAAGTAGGGTAAGAGGGAATATACCTCAACATAATACAGGTCATATATGAAAAATGCATATCTAACATCATATTCAATAGTGAAAAACTGAGAGCTTTGCTCCTAAGGTCAGGAACAAGTCAAGGATGCCCACTCTCACCACTTTTATTCAATACTAGAAGTCCTAGCTCACCATTTTTATTCAAGCTACAGCAGACGGAGGGAAAAAAAAAAAAGAAGAAAAAAAAAGGTGAGGAAGAAGTAAAACCTGCACTATTTGCAGATGATATGATACCATAAAGAAAACTTAGACTCCACCAAAAAATTATGTGAACTGATAAATGAATTCAGTTAAGTTGCAGGATACAAAATTAATACACAGAAATCTGTTGTGTTTCTATACACTAATGACCAACTGGCAGAAAGAAAAATTAAGAAAATCTCATTTAAGATTGCACCAAAAAGAACAGAATAAGAATTAAAAAGAAATGAGGGGCGCCTGGGTGGCTTAATAGTTGAGTGTCTCCCTTTGGCTCAGGGCATGATCCCAGAGTCTAGGAACTGAATCCCACATTGGGCTCTCTGCGAGGAGCCTGCTTCTCCCTCCGCCTATGTCTCTCTGACTCTCTCTGTGTCTCTTGTGAATAAATAAAATCTTAAATAATAAAAAGAAGGGAGAAAGCTCCCTATAACCTGATTCTGTTAAGTAAAAAAAGAAAAGCACACCAAAAAAAAAAAAAAAGATTAAAGTTTGTTACCCTTCAAATAAGAAAGACGTGGCTATAAGAAAACATATACATGATGTATCTTTCCACTTGTAGAGAACAAACACAGGAAGGATAAACCAGAAATTAGAGAGACAGGGTGTGGGTAGAAAGAATCGGAGGAACAGTACTGGGGTAGAAGGGATGACAGAGTGACACTTGTCTGGTATGTCCTTCTGCAGCTGACTCTTAGAATCACAATATTTCACACACCCTTCACGTAGCCCACAAACAAACAAACCCAACTAGATAGTAGAAAATCCAAAATAGAATACAAACATACTTCCTTGCTTTATCTATCTGAATGGGCCAAAAGCAATGGCACCTCTGTAGTAATCAGTACATAGTCTAGCAAGCAGATCTTGGCTATAAGCACCATTTTCTCCAAAAACAAACAAACAAACAAACAACCCAGGGTTCTTGGGAGAAGTAGCTGACTTGACTTGACTGGGGCAAGGAATGTACAGCATGAACCTGGAACATCTTGTGATGCCAAAAAGTATATAGGTGTGCAAAAAATTATAGGAGTCAACCTGAAAAAATTCCTGATGGCCAAATTTGAAACAATCTGAGCAACCAAATAATGCAAGTATTGAATTTTAACCCACAGAATAAAATACGTATTCATTAGTCCATACTGATATAAATCAATAAGGAAGTAAATCTGGGGAAAAGAGGCAGCTCTTTCTTACAGTAGAATTCCAATGACTTTCAATACATGTGGAAAGAAAAAAGGAAATCATTAGGCAAATACTACAATAAAATCTGTTGCAAACAAAATCAGCTGATGGATGCTAAAATTAATTGGTGAAAGTCTACAGTGAAATAGGACTTGCACAGTCTGAAAGAATCTGCTCCACGGTTAAGATTGCAGATACCACCTTACCCAAATAACTGAGGTTGCCACTCCCAGTAATAAGCAAGATCACATCAATAGCCCCTTGGTAGGACAGGCACAATACTGTTTCTGTGGTAATTTTGCCAAAAATGTGTAACTTTATTCCAATCATGAGAAAACATCAGACAAATCCAAAATGTGGGAAATGCTGCAAAATAATTGCTCAGTCTATTCAAGAGAGTCAAGATCACGAATAACAATTCCTCAGTCTTTTCTTGGTTAAGACTAGAGGAGAGTAAGGAGAAATGATGATGAAATGAAAGTGGGATCCTGGAATAGAAAAAGGAAAATAGCGTGACAAACTTCCAATTCAATTATATCTTTATAATGCCAGTGTGAACTTCCTGATTCTGATTATGGTACCATGGCCATGCAGGATGCTGACATTAGGAGAAGCGGGTGAGGGATATTTGGAAAGTCTATTACTTTTACAACTTTTCCAAAGGTCTGAGATTATTCAAAATAAAAAGTGAAAAAATTTCAATGCCAAAAATGGGAAGGGACCACTGGATAAGCCATGACAGGACTGAGGCACTAACTATTCAGTCCTACTATTTAGAATTCCTGGTCTCTATTACTGTAAGAATTATGTTTCTCTTATAAATGATAGGATGGATTCCATTCTCAGATAAATTGTTTATCCTGTTGCAAATGATGGCTGTTCAGTTTTTTCAATTTTGTAAGTAGATTTATTTAATGGATCTTAATCTTTAATTAAATATTCTTTTAGAGAACTATGTTTCCCAAGCATGTTCAATTTTCTGATTTTGGAATTTACCTCTAAATATATTCAAAACTTGATTACAGCCCTTCTGTCAAATGCCCTTCTTTATGTTTTTAGGGGCACCCGAGTGGCAGTCAGATAAGTGTCCGACTCTTGATTTCAGCTCAGGTTATGATCTCAGTGTTGTGAGATTAGGCCCCAAGTTGGGCTCCACGCTGAGCATGGACCCTGCTTAAGATTCTCATTCCCTCTACCTCTGTGCCCCCCACTACTTGCTCTAAAAAAAACCAAACAAACCCAAAAACCTATGTTTCCCCTCCACCTACCAAAGTAATATATGTTTACTGAAAAACACTTAGAAAATGCAAAATATAAAACTAAGCTTCCAGTATAGTTTCCTCACTTCATTTTTTCCTAAGTAGAGGTTTCATACCTAGATCAAATTGTATACAATCCCCCTGCCCCAAAACTACTTATTTCTCTAATTACCATGCATCTTGTACAAATGGTAACAACTTGACAAGGTTTTTAAAGTAACACTTTTAGAATGTTGGCACTAAAAAAAATCATGAAAATAAAAGAAGAAAATTATTTTGCAGCTTTATAGCCTGGGACTGCTTTTAACTTACAAGAATTCACTGTACCTTTTGAATTCTTTTTAGAAACTTTCACTGAAAGGATAAAGCACATAGCTTATTAACCTACATTCACAAATTTCCCCTCCAGTGCTGTTATGGTGTGGGTGCAGGCACCTCCATCTTCAGGACCCAGGGGGTGGTCCTCCAGTCTGTACTTTCAGGGCACACTGGTTATTGACAGCTCCCACCTGAGTTCCTTCCTGGCTCACCCTCAGTGAGGGGCCTGCGTCTGGAGGAAGCAAGCATCTAATGACTGGCCGGCCCCTTACTTCAAGCTGGCATGGCTCTGAAGGGCGGTGGCATCAGCAGAGTCCCCACAGGACCTTTGCTGCATCTGCACGGTACCTTGCCCTCTGCACGGCCTGGCAAGCCACTGCTCCCTCACAGGTGCTGATTCTGATGGCACCTTCGAATAAACTGGAGTCTGTTTCCCATGCAAACTGACCTAAGAAGCGGTCTCATTTAATGAATTCACTTTATACCAGTTTTTGTAATTTAGTAACAAAACAGACTGAACACTAGAAGTCCCTACTTTAAGCCCAATTCTCAAATGGGTTTGGTTTGGTTTTGTCAGCAGGAAGTATAAGAAAGAACACATAAGCATTAGAGCCTAATAGTATGGGTTCTGATCCTTTACATAACTGTGACCTTGGGCAGGTTATTTAACTTCTCTGAGCTCCAGTCTCCCCATCTGTAAAGTGGGATGATAACAGCAAATGAACAGTGTTACTATGAGGACTTTATGAAATTGTATAGACCTGAAGGTTTCAATAATTACCTGCTCACCTGCTCCTTTCTACCCCACCCAATTTTGTTAGAAGTAGGGATGTAAAGAAACTAAAACACAGTCCCTGTCCTTGAAGAGATCACAGTATCATTGGTAGGGAGGAGGTTCAGGACTGTGGGGACAGGACCATGGGTCATGTGATGGGTGCTAAAATGGATCAACCCATGACAAGCTGCAGCAGCCAGGCAGAGAAGCTCTAACCCTGGCAGAGGCACCTGGCTGGAGGGGGGCATGGAAGTTGACTAACACATGAGAATCATTCTTGAATTCTTCACGATGGGAGGACAAAGGCCATTTTGGAAGCAAAGTGAACACATATTTAAAGGTAGGAAGTGCTAAATGTTATATATAGGCCATCAGGAACATGACGCTGCACAGCTTAGCTGAGGTGTGTGGGGAGGTGGTTTAAGGCAGGCAGCTGAAGAGTTTTTCAGGCATATGAAGGAGTGTGGGTTTCATTTTCTAAGGGACAGGAGCCACTGAAGATTCTAGGCCAGGAAACATCATGATTGGATTTGGGTGTAAGATAACTAGTACTTTATTTAGGCTTAAGGTGGCACTTTGAAGCTTTCTATAACAGAATTTTCTTCCTCTAACATTTAATATCAAACTAAATAAAAACAGAAATTTTCACCAAAAACAGAAATGAGGGATACCTGATGTAAAATTTAAAAATTGGTGATGAAGAAAAGAAACAAGATTGTGTATAAGGCCAGGCACAGAAAAGGTCAGCTTTTAATCCCTTTCCCCAAACTGGTGAAATGATAGGAAACTTGAGAATTCTATTACCCTGAAATCTAAAGGAAAGCAAATGGTCCATATTTCCTTGCCTTCTTCCTCTTCTGATCAGAAATAATGAAAATGGCCGCAGGGGAAACAGGTGACCAGGACTGACCGACAGAAGTGAACATTCCAGGGTTAATGGGTTCAACTATGTCTTCCCAGAAGCTCAAGTCCTAAACCCTACTACCTGTGAATGTGGCCTTATTTTGAAACAAGGTTTTTGCAGATGTAATCAAGATGGAGTCATTTTGGTGGGTCTGACTTAATGTCCTTATAAAAAGGGTAAATTTGGACACAGACACGTACATGGGGAGAATGCCACATGAAGATGAAGCAGAGATTAGGGTGACACATCTAAAGCCAAGGAACACCAAAGAATGCCAGAAACCATCGGAAGCTAGGAGCAAGGCACTGAACAGATCCTCCCACACAGCCTCAGAAAGAACAAACTCTGCCAACGCCTTGATTTTGGGCTTCTGCTCTCCAGAACCATGAGCCAATGCATTTTGGTTGTGTAAGTTGCCCCAGTGCGTGGTGCTCTGTTATGGCAGCATTGCAAATTAATACACAGGGTGGCTCACTCAGCTAGGGAAAACAATGTAGAACAGAGACAGTATCTTCCAGGGACACACAGTATATAGTGGAAAGAAACTAATGTACTCAGCCACCATCTGGTAACCAAGGGGAAAACAACGACCTTGGATATGGTCAAGAACCACAGGGCCCTCCACATGTACCTCCCCCTACCTCCCCTCCTCACCACTATCTGCCCCGAGGCTGTCAGAAGCGATCTCAGGATCAGTCTCCACAAGCAGCCAGGCTCCTAGGACCGGAAGCATTCCTCGGGCTGTCTCCAGAAAGCTCTGTACACTGCCTCCTTTCACACCATCTCCTACCTTTTCCTATCTCCTGGAACACCTTCCCTGGTCAAATCTCCACTACCCTCAGCTGCTCCTGGAACTGCTGTCTTTCCTGGCTTCCTGTCACTGAAACCAGGCTCTCCTCTAATGCCACAGCTGCCCCGCAGACCTCTTGTGCACCCAGCAACCAAACTGGGGTAGGGGTCTCCCCTGCTCCTGCTCCCAGCCCTCTAAAAACATTCATCCTTGTTATTGGACCTTTTTCATCAGTATACCCTCTTACCAGCATGCTATTAGTTTTCTCATTGGAAAAAAAACGTTCTCTTGATCCCAACTCTCCTTGTGAGAGCGCTCCCCTTCCCTTCTTTGCTTAAAGCATGATCTTAAAATGCTGGCATTCGCTGTGTGTGTGCCCCTCCTTCTGTTCCATGTCCTCCCTGGTGCTGAAGCCAACAGTCCCTTCCTAACCCTCACCTCACTGGCTCAGCAATCAGACACTATCCGAGACATTTTAAAAGATATTTTTAGACAGTATCCATAAGAAGTGACAATTAAAAACACACTGTACATTACCTATTTTTTTCACAACAGAAACTACAAATCCTATTAGGTCCACCTCAGAACAAGGTGGTTGGAAGTCCGGATCCAACAGTTTGTTGAAGTAAAGGGGTTCCCTTGGCTGATAAACTTGGGATAGGATTTCATCTGATGCCTGCAAGGAAAAAAGATCAGAGTATGTAGAATATATGATCTAACAAGCATTCATCAAAATTAAAAAACTATAATGAAAAGTTTGTACTGGTAGTTGCTGGTACTGAGTTTTCTTTGTTGCTGTTAGCTGTGTGTTGGCTTTTCCAGATTTACTTTTAGATTGTGATGCTGCAAGATGATAGATTCTGTATCTCTTTCCTTCTATTAACAGGGAATATAAATCTGGTGATGGACGCCAGATACTCAATGTAACTAGATAAAGAGGAGAAAGACATAATGGAAGAACTGATGAGTGTTAAAATTCTTATAAAATAAATACCTTAACAACAGAGATTCAAGGATTATACCATTATTTTGTGGGCAGTGGTAGTGCATTTTTACCCCTCCGTATTAAAAAAAAACTTTATCTAGCATTTGAAGTCATTTTTATTAATAGTACTTTAACTTAAAAAATTTACATACTGACCTGAATCTTTTTCTTTTTTCCTGTAGCTTATGATACGTAACTTCCACACAGTTGTAACATCCCTTGGTAGAATTTGTTCTCCTTGCTCAGCAGATTCCATAGCCTTCTTGAATTCTAACTGGATCTGTGCTTGCTTCTTATCATTCAACATCTGTCTGTGATTATTCAAGGCTCTTAACTGCTCTTCACTAAAATAACCCTATGATCATTTAATATATTAAGGCAAATGACATTAGAATAAAAAAAGCAAACAAAACAAAAAACCTCATCCACTGTAAATGAATCCCTTTAAAAAGAGATAAAATACAACAGAATTCGAGTTCACTTTAACAATGTGACAATATAAAAATTGAGATTAATGTACTCAGCTCGTCACATAACAAATATTTTCAGGTGCCTTAAGCTGTTCACTTATCTTAGGTGACAAATTTCCTTAGGGTCAAGACAACTCCATACTTATAAATGTACTCTAATAATCATAACCACCATCAATGCTATAAATGGCTGACATTTGAATGCTCCCTGTATTTGAGGAGTGGAATTTGTATGTGTACGTGTATTTTTGTATGTGATAAATATATGAATTCACCTAGTCCTTACAATAACCCAATGAGGTAGGCACTAGTATTGTTTGCATGTTATAGAAGATGAAACTGAGGTACAGACAGAATAAATAATTTGCCAGGGAGGCCAGAAGACCGACTACAGCTTCCCACCATAAAGGATGATGGTTAAGACTCACTGTATGTTCTCTTACTCTCTCACCTCCAGGTCACTTGGGTCTGGTGCATTTGTCACTGCTTCATAAAGCTCTGCACCATCTTGCAGAGCACAGATCTGCTGTCTTGTTAATGCACATGATGGTATACACTGCTTTGTTATATTTTCTAGGAAAAATGCATCACTAATTAGCTAAAACACAAATTTAAAAACACTGAAAATTAGAGAAACAAGCAAAATGTACCCAAAGAAGCTCATGAAAACAGCATGAGCTGGTGAATCAAATATCGAGAGTCCAATTTTCCTGCAGATTTATATAGAATAGGAAGTTGAAAATCATGAAGAAATGCAGAACATTTTCAGCAAAAAAAAAGATAAAAACCCATAATGTCCTTTATGCAAAAAATACTATGATTTTTTTATTATTAAAATTGCTGCCACAGGGAAAACAAGATCTAGCACCAGGTGTAATAACATGAAAACTACAACAACAAAAAATGCAAAAGTTATATATAGGATATTGAAGAAAGAAAATGAAAAATGGCTTAGGGAAAATAATTTTTTTTGAGTGTTTATCTTTCCTTTTTACTGAATATATCTGACATATAACATTGCATATATTTAAGGTATACAATGTGTTACTTTGATACACTTATATATGTAATATGACTGCTACTGCACTGATATTTATTATATCACATTAGTACAATATTATTGTCTATATTCATTATACGATGCATTGGATCACCATAGCTTATTTACTGTTATTTTTTTTTTTTACCTTTAAACACTATCAATTTTATCCTCCCACCTCCCATCCACTGGTAACCAGCATTTTACTTTTTTTTATGAGTTTGATTTAGTTGTATTCCACATATAAGTGACATCATATAGTACTTGTCTAGGGGGAAATAATTTGGCAGTTTTTTCCCTTGCTATTCTTTCTCTAATACCAAAAAAGGATACTATAAATACTTTAGTACTGAAGCTTCAGAGGAAGTTTACTTAAGACTTTTGAAAATGCTGTTTATATGTTTTATTGTCTAAGACAACTGAAAGTATCTAAAAGCTCTCTTGTAAAAAAAAATAAATAAAAGCTCTCTTATGTTGAATAAAGAAGGGATAGTTTGGGGTCACTTCAATGCTTATCTGTATATCTATATAATAATATTTTTTAAAAATTTTAAAAACTCAGATACAGAAGTGGGAAAGAGAAGTCTACTATTCAAAATAAAGACAATTCACCCAATTACAGAGGTTAAATCAGAAGCCTCTTAAAAACACAAAAGCAAAAACAAAGAAACTTGTTCTCAGATTAAAAAGAACTTGTAATATAAAATTCATTTTACCATCATTCTTTTCAAATTCTGCTTGAATTTTATTGAATAAAACTTCTAGTTTCTTTTGTTGGATTTCTGCATATTTTGTTGCTTCCTTTTCTTCCTCTCTTTCATTGCGAAATATGCATAATCCAGATGGGGTCCTCTCCATCCACTGTAATGATGTGTCAAACAAAGATACATGGTAGAGAGGGATCATTCAAATTAATTGTCCCAAAAGGAAGAAATACACAGTAAGCTTCAAGAGTATATCATACCTGTATTGGGTATGCTCTTTGAACAACTACATCAACACAACCAACATTTCCTCCATCACTGAAAAGTGATGACAAGGGGAGAGGGAAAGGTCTAGGATCAGGAGAGAATCCAAGTTTGGTATACCAGCAAGCAGGACGAGTACTGTTAGCAGAAATCTGGACAAATAATGAACAAGTCAACTTGTAAGTTTATATTCAATTTTACTTCAGATGTCATAACATTTTCATTCATTCAAAAGCCTCATGAAAATAAAAAAGTAGAAAAACTGTACAAAAGTGAAAACACTTTCAAAATATAGTCTCAAAAAATTGTTTATGCTGTTATAGTCTTAATGTAAATATTACTAATAGAAAATTAATAAAAGAGACTTCAATTTAAACATGATGGATGAAAATGTACTTATTTACTTAGGTTTCTTCAAAAGACCTACAGGGACAAAAAGGACTGAAGAGAGGAGGGTAGTGGATGAAGCATTAACACAATTTTGGAAGCTGAAAATTTATTGGACAACTGGTAAATAACAAAGAAGCCTGAGAATGATTACAGTTAATAAAAGTAACAGACATTCCTAAAGCACTTATTCTGGTGCCTGGATAGTGTTAAGTGCTTTATATCTATTAACATTTAATCTTTACAACAATCCCAAGGCATATCCCCATTTTATAAATGATAAAAGTCCAATATAACCTGCATAATATGACTCAACTGGCAAATTTGTATGGAGCCAATAGGAAACAAAATAATTTAAGGAAATCACTCAGAATTTGGAAACAACAGGTATCTCTGAAGGAGCATGAGGTGCAGCTAATACTAGAAGGAAAGACAATTAAGACCTCAGATTTCATTTCCCATCCCGAGTAGTCAGGTGACCATCCTTCTCTCACATGAAGAACCTGGACAATTTACTTTCTGGAGATGCTTAAACACACATATCCTGCACCCCGAGCAACTGGAGTGAGGGTGAGATGCTATACTGAAAACAAAAATGCAATGAAAATCTTTATGCTAGACATGAGTCTCCCAATTAGTTTTCTTACTCTGTTCAGCTCTCAGTCACTGGTATTTGAAGGTTTCCTAACAAAATCAAGTCCCTGTCTTACCACTCTAAAGTTGACAAAGCCTACCTATCACAGAGCTTCTGATTAGCTCATTAGTGCCCCACTCTTGAAGAAGAAAGAACAGCTAACAATTACCAGTTGAAGGAAGTCTCTAACCTGAGAGACCCAAACAAACAAAAAGGAGATTATAGGAAAAAAAAAAAAGCAGCAAGCAGAAAAAACTAAAATAAAATATTAATTGATAGCTTCAGAAAGATGAGAAGATGTTGCAGCTATGAAACAAGAACAGGATGTAATTAAAAAAGAAACATTTAGGGAGTATTAAAGGCCTCAGAGAATGAAAGATTATACCAATAGGCACAAGTTCACTTTAGGGATTAGAAAATTAGAACTAGAAAGTAGGGGAGAAAAGACAACAAAATAGAAAATAGGAGAAAAGATGAGAAAATCGGAAGACCAATCAAAGAGGCCTACTGCCCAAATATCAAGAGTTCAAGAAAATTGAAAAGGAAAAAAGTGGAGGGGGGCAAAATTATCAAAGAACTATTTAAAGAAAATTTCCTAGAACCCAATGAAAGACATATGTTTATAGACTGATTACCACTGTGCACCCAAGACAGTGATTTTAAAAGGCCAACCCCAAAGTACTGTACTGTAAAATTTCAGAATACTGCAGACAAACGATCTCCAAAACTTTTTAAAAACAGATTATAGTGAAGGACTGGGAATAAGCAGCACTGAATTTAGCAGAAACTATACGAGAAGCAAAAAGATAAGAGACAAAATGTCTTTAAAATTCTGAAGAAATTATTTCCATCTTACATTCTATATTCAGCCATCTTAGAATAAGATAAAAGAAAAAGCTACAAGCTCCCTCTCTCAAAAAGCCTCTAGAGGTTGCTTGTATGTGCTTAGAGCTAGGGAATAAATCCATATAGATACGAACTCCAGAAAATAGGGCTTCCAACACAGAAAGAGGTAAAAATGATTTCTAGAAACGTAACTGTGCAGCATACATAGAAAGTAACCACTTCAGAATGTGGCAGGAGTAGGGAGAGGTCCAAGTGATCTCCAAGAAAAACAAATGAAATCAGTAAAGGTATTTTAACATATTGAGATGATTTTTATATATCTCTTGTGTAGGAATGAGTTGGTGATAAGGATATAGAAAATTAAAAAAGAAAAAAACGACAAAATAAAGCAAGACAGTTGTTAACTCCTGGGAAAACAGTAAATTGTAAAGAAAATGTAATTAGCAGATTATATGCCGAGTTGTGAAAAATGTTTTTCAATCATTATAATGTGAACAGTGAATACAGACTTCACTCCTCAACTTTCATAGCAGGAAGCTAACAGTTAACATCTAAAACTGAAGGAGAAAAGATGACATAGTGATATAAGCAAAAGAAACTGCCAAAGAGATTAGAAGTGGTTGCCTTTGGGGAGCATGAAGAGAGAGGTTAAGCAGGATGGCTACAGTGACTGCTTTTGGAGGGAGGGGCAGAGGCAGGTGTCATAAGCCTATGAGTTTTGAAATTATGCACATGTACTGATTTGATAAAAACAAAACAAAAAATTGAAAGATACTGCAACTTTGATATTCTAAGCAACATAAAAGCCTGTTTCGGCTTGACTAAAAGCAACACAATATAGAGTTAACGACAAAGCATGTCCGCTTTAAAAATATTTTTTAAATGCCTTCCTGAAGTAGAGTGATCCAGAATATGACAGAAGTATATTGTTTCACCTCATAGGTGATTCTGACTGTGCAATATTACTATTTTCTCATAGAAATATTATAGACTATTCAATATGACAAAGTCCTACTGTATATAGGTTTAAATCCACATAGAAAGGTACATTTTATTATTATGTATTTAAAAATCACTTAAACCTAATTTTCCAATTACACTGGAATAGAGATCTAATCGAGTAATCAGAGTGGAAGCAGAGCAATACTATGGAACAAGATGGCACCAAAAGCTATAGGTACCCAAATCAAAGCCAGTGCAAATTTGCTCCTGGATTATTTTAGCTCAATAAATATCTCTGGGTTTCCCAGAAATGGCACAAAAAAATTTAACAGTCTAAAAAATTTGCCACATAGACTAACAGTATGTTTTTAAGCAATGGAGCATCTTTGATAGGCGTAAGTTTAAAATTTAAAATCTAAAACCTCCCTAGAATTTAATTTTATCAGTGATTGATTTTTACCAAGTGTGCATTAATTTAATTTACCTTTAACATAAGAGATTCTGGGGCTTCAAGTGGTGTGCAGGCATCAGGAGAGCCTACCAGTTCTGCTCCATGAATAGTGATCTTCTGACCCACAGTCAATCTCCCGTTCTTTACGAGAGCTAAGAGGGGAGGGTCTAACTGGGCCTTAATAGCATACCACCCATCTGTGAGCTCAATAATGCCCACTTTTTTGGTACCCACACTACTAGTTTTACTACTAGAAGTTTCAGATATATCTGCACTTGACGAAATGATTTCAGAAATACAGAGAACAAGTGTTTTTGCAGCTGTGTCATCCCTTTCCATTATCTTCTTTATAGCTGATCTTCTGCTTTTATCAATTTCCACATCATATCTAAAAAGAAAAAGAAAAACGCAAATTTTAGGCATTGGGAGTCTAGAATTTCATTGTAAAAAGGTCACCGAATAATGGAGAATAAAAATTAAATACTTCTAGTGAAGAACAACTGAGACTAGAGAATTTAAAATTTGGTAGCTAGCAATATAGTAAGTTTTATACTGTTAAAATATGAATTAAATATTAAAACTCCCCAGATACAAAAATAGTTTATTAGCAATCCCTGAAAAATGGATCAAATTAGTAAACCATATTCTTCTCACATGCTGAGAGGTTAAGGGAGGGTGAGGTAAGAGGTGTAGGAATGTGTGAATTCTCTTAAAGAGGCTGGAGGATGACAAAAGAACTACTGTGTACCAGTCAGGGATGTGAGGACAGTGAGGGATGGCGACTGTCACTGACAACTGGCTCGTGTACCTACCTTCTATGATGTAGAAGCCACAGACAGCACAAAAGTCTAAACCTTATTACAGTATGTGATTATATAATGTAATACATAAAACTTGCCTGTATTTTAGTTGAAGAAGCACTCTTTCTGGACTTAGACACCTATTAGCAAATTCCTTAGGAAAGGCAAATTCCATGGCTGCCAATTTCCATATAATCCATCTATAGTGATTATATACCCAAACTCTAGAAATACAATTTGGATCCACACCTGGGGTGTCACACAGAGCCCTGAACAAATAAAGGTAGAACAATATAAAAAAACCACATAAGATGATACTGAATTCAATAACCATGACTATTCTTTGCACAAACACTACACTGTACAAGACCATTCAGTAAGTTTTTATGAGTTAGCATATAAGTAATATAATTTAGAAAATGATTTGATACGCATCAAAATATACTAACAAAATTAACATATAAGTCAAAACACTGACTTCACCTGGAAAAGGAGATCTTTAATTTGAAATAATCATGTATTATTTTTCTTTTTCTTTTTTAAAGATTTTATTTATTTATTCATAAGAGACATAGGGAGAGAAAGAGGCAGAGACACAGGCAGAGGGAGAAGCAGGCTCCATGCAGGGAGCCTGATGTGGAACTCGATCCCAGGTCTCCAGGATCAGGCCCTGGGCTAAAGGCGGCGCTAAACCGCTGATCCACCCCAGCTGCCCTATTTTTCTTTTTAAAAATTAAAAAAAAAAAAAAAAAAAAAAAAAAAAAAGACTTTTATTTATTTATTTGAGAGAGAGAGAGAATGAGAGGGTACAAGCACAAGTTGTGGGAGGGGCAGAGGGAGAAGGAAAAGCAGATTCCTCACTGAGCAGGGGGCCCAATGTGTGGCTCAATCTCAGGATCCTGGGATCATGACCTGAGCCAAAGGGAGATGCTTAACTGACTGAGCGATCCAGGCACCCCTAGATTATTTTTCTTTCTTTCTTCTTCTTCTTCTTTTTTTTTTTTTTTTTAAAGATTTTATTTATTTATTAGAGACAGAGAGAGAGATCAGAGACACAGGCAGAGGGAGAAGCAGGCTCCATGCAGGGAGCCCAACGCAGGACTCGATCCTGGGTCTCCAGGATCACGCCCCAGGCTGCAGGCGGCGCTAAACTGCTGCGCCACCAAGGCTGCCCTAGATTATTTTTCTTAAAAGAGATTGTTTTTAAAAATCACCTAAGAACATCCTTCTCTAGTCCTAGTGATTTTTAAAGATCTTCCTCTCTCTGTTCAAATCCCTATCTCTTCTTCCTTTCCCATTCCCACTTTGAGTACTAGGGAAACAAATAAGAAAATTTCCAGAAGCTTCTACCCTCATATCCATCAACCCACCACCAGCATCTGAACCTTTCATCTTTGCCCCCTATTGCCATTTGTTTTTTTTTGTTTTTTTCCTATTGCCATTTGTATACTAGTTCCCACTCTTTCTTGTCTAGTCAGAAACCTCAATCTAGGAAACGCCTCCTCTCTCTCCCCATTATCAATTTCTTTCTTTTCTACTGAACAATTTCCATCAGTATAAAAAATAGGGTTTTTTTCTTCCTTAAATAAACACAACAAAACTAACACCCTTTATTCCTACTTCCTTCTTCAGATACTGCCTTTCTCACCCCACCAATTTACTGACTTATTTTCATTAAGACTAATATTGAGGGATCCCTGGGTGGCGCAGCGGTTTGGCGCCTGCCTGCCTTTGGCCCAGGGCGCGATCCTGGAGACCCGGGATCGAATCCCACATCGGGCTCCCGGTGCATGGAGCCTGCTTCTCCCTCTGCCTGTGTCTCTGCCTCTCTCTCTCTCTCTCTCTCTCTCTCTGTGACTATCATAAAATAAAAATTAAAAAAAAAAAAAAGACTAATATTGACCTCTACATCACTAAATCCATGGTTAATTCTCAGTCTTCCTCTTACTTACCAGCAGCAACTGACACCTGGTCATTCTTTATTCCCTGAGTTCTGTCCTCACTTGGCTTGCAACATACCACATTCTTGGACATTTATTTCTAACTTCCAGGTTGCTCTTTCTTAGTCTCTCTTTCATAACTTTAATTTCCATCTACATGCTGAAAACTATGAAAATGATTTCTTTGGCACATACTTCACATCTAAATTCCAGACTTGCATATCCAATTGCCTACTCAACATCTCCCCTTGGATGTCTACTAATATCTCAAGCTTCAAATATCCCATGTGGGGGTACCTGGGTGGCTCAGTCGGTTAAGTGTCCAATTCTTGATCTTGGCTCAGGTCTTGATCTCAGGGTTGTGAGTTCAAGCCCTGTGTACTTAAAAAAAAAACAAAAAAACAAAAAAAAAAAACCCCAACTGGACACTCCCTTTCTCTTCTATCTCTGATCTTCTCTTTTTTTTTTTTTTTTTTTTATCTCTGATCTTCTCAATTCTCCATACATGGTAAATGTACCCTTATAGCCACTAATACCACAATCTTTGGAGATATTCTTACTCTACTTTTCTCTTACATTCCTCATCCAATCCTTGAGCAAATCCTGATGGTGCCACCTTCAAATTATACCCAGAATCCAACTGCTTTTCATCAACTCCACTACTACCTCCTTTGCCCAAGCAGCCACATCTCACAAACTTAACCTCAGCAGTTTCCTAACTGGTCTCTCTGCTTCCATCATTGTTCCTCCAAACAGTTTAATCTCAGCAGCAGCCAGAGTTATTCTTTCAAAAACAAGGCAGATCATGTCATTCCTCTACTTTAAACATTCTTACTCAGGGCAAAAATGGTTAATCAGAGTTAAAGCCAAGCTTCTTACAAAGGTCTGTAAGGTCTCATCTCTCTACTTTCTCTGCTACTACTCTTCTGCTCATTCTGCTCCAGCTACACTCACTTTCTTCCTGTTTCCCAAATAAGCATGCTTCCTGCTTACAGTCAATGATGCTTTCCTTGCATAGTTCTATACTCATTCCCTTGCCCTCCTTCAGGACACTGACCAAATGTCAGGGCTTCAGGGAAGACTCCTGACTACTTAGTCTATTTTATTTTTTTATTTTTTTTATTTTTATTTTTTTACTTAGCCTATTTTAAAACTGAACCTTTCCTCACCCAATTCTCCCTATGCCCTTTCCATATTTATCTTTATAGTATTCATCATCTTCTAATATATTATACAATTTACTTATTTCTTTTAAAAACTTTCCTTCTCCACCTCAGACCCCTCTAAAAACATTAGTTTGACTTATCAGAAAAGGGCAGAGATTTTGTTTTCTTTTGTTATTCCGAGTACCTAGAAGAGTTATCTGGCACATAGTAGGTCCTCAATAAATATGTTGAATATTCAAAAAACAACTTAAGCTTCAAAAGTCAATATTATGAACCATGCTCACCTGATAACAGGATAATTACCCTTAACTTCTATACTATGCAAGTATAATATATACTTAATACAACTGTTTAGTGTACTTTTCCAACTAGAATTGATAGCAGATATTTATGGGAGACAAGTACAAGGTGTAAATAACATTCCTGTCTTAAAATATTCCAAAAACATAACAATAGTCTCGGGACGCGTGGGTGGCTCAGTGATTGAGCACCTGCCCCTGGCTCAGGGCGTGATCCTACAATCTCAGGATTGAGTCCCACATCAGGCTCCTTGCCTGGAGCCTGCTTCCCCCTCTGCTTATGTCTCTGCCTTTCTCTGTGTCTTTCATTAATAAATAAATAAAATATTTAAAAAGAGTCTCAAGAAAAGTGTCTTCCCACTTTCTCCAAACTATAAATTTTGGAAAGATATATAGAAATTAAAAAAAATAAGAGCATTAAAAATAGGTTTCTTATGTCTAGCACTTGGCATGGTAATTTCATCTCTGTTAGCAAAAATTTTAAATAATCTTTGTAAAAGCATTATAACTATAAGAGGTTATTCAGTTTCTAAGTTGTTGATATTTTAGGACAGTAAAATTTATTAAAATTTATTAGTTATTTGGTTTTATTATTATTTGACACTTGAATATTTCTGCTTAGCTTCTAGTATTTGTATTTCATATTTACTGAACTATACAATGAAAGAATAGAACGTGTGTGTTTGTGTGTATCTACAGTAGGTCCACTTAAACTTTTCTTATCAAACTTTATTTTATAAACACATATGAAAAGGGTCTCAATTTAAGAACATTATGGACAAACCATAATTCACTTTTCAAACGATTACAATAGAATGTCAGGTGAACCGTAATGTGCTTAAAATAATTCACTGTATGAGAATTTGATTTTGAGCCAATTTAATAAGTTTTAGAGAGGTAAGTAAAAAAAAGACAGAGATTGTAGAATACAGAAAAGTTAACACAATCACTTTTGGCAGAGAGTACCTATAAAATTCTTCTTTTCCAATCTTTCCATCATTGGAGGGTATGAGCCATCCACCATCAGCCAATTGTATTCCTTCTCCAGACCATAGGCCTTCCTTACCAAAATAATCCTGAGCATGAAACTGAAAAGACTCTGCATTTTTGCTGTTTATTTTTACACAATGTTTGGAAACACCATACATATAGAGCTGCACAAAGTAAATGATAGAAAAATTTAATAATAAATGAAAAACAAAAAGCACATGTTTCATAGAATAAACACAAGTATAATAAATCAAAATTGAATTTACCCAAAATTTTCATTTAAATATTAAAATATTCACCATCAAAATATTTAACTTACTAGAAGCTAAACATTTTAATGTAATATAAATGACTCCTACTACATTCAAGGGTTTGCTGCACCCTTTTTATTCCCCTTGTACATATGCCTCCTGCTACAGCTGCCATAGGATAGGAAGTCATTCTGGGGACAAAAAAGTAATATTTTATAAAATCTCTTAAGCTAAAAAATTCAGAAGGGGAAAAACAGTAAAAAGCATCAGTATTTTAGGGGATCTGACTTCAGGAAGTCAGATTTGTACACAAGCCTGGCCTACTTCTACCCCAGTATGCCTCACCCCAAAGTATCTTTTCCTTTGTTCAGATGTGATTCTGGACTCATATTCCTTGCTCTGGAACTGTGGCCAGTAGAGGAAAACTTACTAGTTAAGTGCCATTGGGGCAGTTACTTAACCCTCACTGTGCTTCTGTTCTCTCATCTGCAAACAGTGGACAAAATGATGATGCCTTTCCTTTAGATGCTTGTGAAGATTAAGTGAGATCCAACCAGGGCAGGCACAGGGCTCAGAAGAGTGACAAGTGCATAAAAACTACTCAATAAATGTTATCTGTTAATTTTATCAATATTATGTTCACCTCTCCATTGCCTAAAGTTCTAACTAGATAGCAGTCTTAATAAGAATCCTTTTTAAAAAATGTCACTAGGTCTTAATGGATTCAGGACTATAAGTTATTCACACTTTAAATTCAAGTAGACTATTTTCTTTTACCACCTGAGAGCACTATAGTAATAAAATGAGTATGTTTTGAAGGGGGAAGAGGAATAGCAATTTTGGAGCACATATCACTTTGGTAGGATAAGATAGCAGAGAGGAAGGCTATCACTATGGGTTGATTAGGAAACAAAATGATTTCATTCATCCATTTCCATATTTGTCTATTCTTTCTTTTTTAAGATTTTATTCATTTATTCATGAGAGACAGAGAGAGAGACAGAGAGAGGCAGAGACACAGGCAGAGAGAGAATCAGGCTCCATGCAAGAAGCCCGATATGGGACTCAATCTCAGGACTCCAGGATTATACCCTGGGCCAAAGGCAGGCACCAAACCGTTGAGCCACCCAGGGATCCCAGTCTATTCTTTCTTTGAACAAAACATTTTGGAGATACTAGTTAATAAAATGAAATTATACTCGACTATAAAAGTTAGTAGCATTGTGGACAAAAGCATACCTGTTTATGAGAACATGCAGAGGGGACTCGGCCTTCTACTGCTTCTCTCAGAGAGATTCTAGGCAAAGTGGAGGTTTTTGCAAGATACAGACTACCTGGCTGTGGAAAAATATGCTGCCTTTGTTTCTTTTTAATCCGCATATCCTGTATATCTCTGGCGTTCTGAAGATTTGTAATTAAATCTATTAAAGAATAAGTTAGCAAAAATTAAACCTCCATGTAACATTTAAAAAGCACAACTTTTGATTTATAAAGCCATATATATTAATTTGTTCTAATTTTCAGGGATAATTTGCTAAAAGCATAGTTTCAACTTATATACAATAGATATATTATTTTTATTTCAAATTTGAAAAAAATTAGTAGCTTTTTAAATATATATTACAGTAATAACAGTCTTAGATTGTTTGTCTAATTCCTTTTTTTTTTTTTTTTTTAAATAAGAAAGTCCACAAGTAGTTACCTTTGAAAAACATTAGAATACTTTAAATCTAGTCTTTGGACTTAGGAAAAATCGAAAGGCCATTAAAAAAGGTTCTGAAATTATTAATCATCATAAAAGGGGTCAAATCCTCAAAGCATTATTTAAATACGAGAAACATCTAACTGGAGGGCAAAAATGTGTCAACACAAATTTTTACACAATACCTAAAGGTTCTTTTTCATTCTTTGTGAATATTATAGTTGCTGCTTGATTGGAGTTATTTTTCTTAAGCTGATGGATTCCACTGTCATTAATATTTTTTTCACTATCACCAGAGCCAAGTTCATCTATGTCTTTGGAGTTTTGTTTGTTTTTTTCCAATTTAGTATTCTTGCTAATGCACTGCTCATCTCTGTGAAAATGTGATTTAGTTTTAAAAGGTGGGACAAAGACTTTCACTGGTTTGCCTGGAGCAATCAAGTGTCTCCTTTTTTCATTTCCTGTGGCAGGAACCATACAAAATGGTTGCCGTGAAACTGATAAATTACTTGAAGATTTTTCTGAAGCCAGGTGTTCATAAAAATGAGATTTAGGCAAAAATTCTTGACCAGGTGCAGTGAAATTTGGATTCTGTATTTCTTGCCGTTCCTCAGTTGTGCTACAATGAGGAGAAAATATTTAAGTTTGGTTATTTACCAATAAATGTACACATATGTAAATGTTTTGGAATATATATATATATAGGAATATATATATTGGAATATATATATATATATATATGCATATATATATATATATATATATATATTTTGTAAATCTCAGCTGCCATATGGCAATCCTACTCTGGCAACTGTTTTGCATTTCATTATGTTTGCCATCCAAAACAATACCACACTTTTCAAGTCTGTAACCATTTCTCACACACTGACTTCCAGCCTTTACCACTTACTTCATGTAACAGAAAAGTCTGTCAAACCTGGATCCTCTGGTTTGTCTCTTCTAGTTCTATCTATCACAGTACTCCCTAACCAGAGAAATATCTGTCGTCTTCTCAGGTTAACACCCTCACCTGTATTCTTGACCCCACATAATAACTGGCTCCTCAGGAGTCCCACTCTCTGAATTATTATTCCATGTCCCTCCTTTCTCTTTCTACCACCTATTTATACCTTTTTTTAGTGCTCCTTTCATTAAGCCAGAAAGCCATGCCCATCCGTGAAACACTTTTTTCTTAGCCTTATCTCTTCTTCAAGCCAATACTCATTGTGATCTATCCTTCATGGCCAATCTTCCCAAACAGGTAATCTAAACTAGCTATTTTCACTTCCTCAGTTTCTGCTTATTGAACTCTCATTTCTACCATGGTTCTACAGAAATTGTTCTCAACAAAGTTGCTAATGACCTCCCAAATGCCTACACACACAGCTTCATGTGTAAACTCATTCCACCTGACCTCTGGCAGTTGACTTCTTTCCTTAAAATTCTCACCATTAATACCTACACCATTATTGTCCCTCTGTTTCTTTTTTGCTGGTTTTTCCTCTTTCCCATCTCTAAACTTGGACTTCTTCCTTAGATGTTTTTCCTGGGTGATATGAGTCACTTCCATTGCTTAAATTATCATCTATCTAACAATAAAAATATTAATCTGTATCTTCATACCTGACTTTCCCCTAGGTTATTTTTACACTTAGAAGTTCATATAGTACCATATACCTCTACCTTGATGTTTCACATTCATCTCAAACTCAACATGTCTAAAATTTATCACCTTTCCTAACATACATGTTCTTCCTTATATTTGATATTTTGTTGAAAACCCCATACTTTCTTTTACCCAAACCTGAATCCCTGGAATTTGAAATTGCTCTCGAACGGATTTATTCAGTCATCTGGCCATCAAATATTTTTATTTTTTATATTTTTTAAAAGTGGGCTCCATACTCCACTGCATGTAGAGCCACTGACTGCGGAGCCCAACATGGGGCTTGAACTCATGACCGTGAGTTTAAGACCTGAGCTGAGATCAAGAGTTAGATGCTTAACCAACTGAGCCACCCAGGAGCCCCTAGCCGTCAAATAGTTAATGAGTTCCTACTATGCGTGCTAGACACTGTTTTGGCTGGAGGATATAATGGGAACAAAATGAAAACACAGAGATTATATTCTAGTGGAAGGAAACAGACAAATATGTCAATTGGTATGAAATGCTATAGAGTAAGTTAAAAGCATGGTAAGGGGGACAGGGAGTATCCAGCAGAATTAAATAAATAATATTTTATACAAGTTGGTGAGGAAGACATTATTGATAAGGTGACATTTGCACAGAGCCCTAAAGGAAGGAGATAAAGCCATGCAAGTATTTGGGATAAGAGTGCTGCAGGTAGAGTGAACATCATGTGGTGGGCTAGGTAGTAGTAAGCTAGGCAGAAGTATAGTAGAACAGAGTGAGCAGGGAAAGTCAGCAGGTAAGACTGGCAAGATAGCAAAAAGACCAGGTCATGGAGAACCTGTACACTCTGGGAAGCACACCCCAATTGTACTCTGAGATGAGAGTCATGGATTAGTTTTTGAGGATAGAAATGACGCATTCTATCTTATGGTATGAGTGTATTTTGAAAGCAGAGTTGATAGACTTTTACAGGAAAACAGATTAGGGGAAGGTTATCAGCTTTAAAGCTGTTAAGTTTGAGATGTCTATTAGTCACCCAAATAAAAACCTCAGGTAGATAATTTGATGAATGCATATGTTGTTCAGGGAAGGAATTCAGGCTAATGATATTAATTTTGGAGCCTTCAGTAAGCAGATGGTATATAAAGTCACAAAAGTGGATGAGATATTTACTAAGGAGGAAGGTCAGGGAAAGAAGCCATCTGGAGCTGAACATTATTTAGTGGTTAGGGGAAGAACCAGCAAGAGAAAGAACAGCCAGTGGGAAGGAGAAGAGTCAGGTCCCAGAAGCCAGAGTAAAGAAAGTGTTAAAAAGGCAGGAGTGATTAACTATGTGAATGCTAGGTTAACAATGAGGATGGAGAGCTGACAGGATTCAGCAATATGGGGGTAACTAGTAATCTTGACAAGGGGCAGTGTGCAGTGATCAAAGAGTGAGGTGAGTTCAGGAGAGAAGGGGAAGAGATGAAGTAGAGAATATGAATGGAGATCATTCTAAGGAGTTGTACCTTAAGTGGATAAGGAAATGGATTGGTGAGATTAGAGGAATCAAGAAAGGTATTTCTTGTTTAGATGGAGACCTAGAGTATACCTGACTAATGGGACTGATCCAGTAAAGAAGAAGATAGTAGCAAGGCAGGAGACAGGAGTCTCCTGGACAGGAGTAATTATTGGACTGATTTCCCTGAAGAGATGATCGAAAGGAGATCTAGTACATAAGAATGAATAAACCTTCTGCCCCAAAACTTACTTTCATTGATCTTGTACTACCTTGTTCTGAAATATTAAGAATCCTGTGAAAAGAGTTTTCTTTGTAGGTTATGACCAAGATGTCTACTGAATGTAAATGGAGATACTCTACCACTCCCAATTAATCACTATCTAGCCAAATCTTCTCGAATCATCTTTCACTCATATTATACTCTGCTCTAGCACCTGTGTTAAATTGAAACCTTTACTTCCTTACTAATCTCCTTGCAACAGTTTCACTTTGGTCTATTTCTAAAACACAAATCTTGTTATGCTGCTCCTCTTAGAAACTTCCACAGTCACCATCCAAGTTTCAACTTATCAGAAATGACACAGGAAGTTTCCTACTAAAAGGTCTAACATCCCTATTTCTTTTTTGTTTCCTCCCAGTCCCCATGGCACCCTGGCCTGCTGACTCCTGTGAGAAAAGCTACATAGCTTCTTACTCTTCCCAGAGTATGGAGTGCCCTTGCCCAAGCATTCCTTACATTCAGTATGAAGAGCTGTTGTTAAGTTTCTGCTGCATAATTAGCTGCCATTTTTCTATGCTGTCGCATCACTTTGTTATACCTAGTTTAATACTTATATTACAGTAATTCTTTTTATGCCTGGTTCCAAGACTAACAATCTAAGGTAGACTTATTTATCTTTATATCTATCTGCACAATATAAATTAGATACTTAGGAATTTATGCATGCTTATTAAATGCACAAACTTATTTTCTCATGTGTAAATTAAGGCAATATGCAGATCAATAAGCATTTACCTCATATATAAGATTACAACCTGTTTCTTAAAATGTTAACAAACAAATCACCTGGGTTTCTAAGTTCAAAACATGTACATTAGTAGCTTGCTGGAAAATACATAGGATAGGATTCTGTGCTAGAAATCATTTTCTCTCAGAATTTTAAAGGCGCTGCTCTGTAGTATACATTATAGAATCCATAATCTTCTAGCTTCCATTGTAAATGGTGAGAGAATTTATACCATTATGACTCTTGACTTTGTTTGAAACAAAAAATTTAATTTTTTTGCTCCCTGGAAAATTTAAGATTTCCCTTTGCCCTTAGCATTCTAAAATTTCCCAAGGATGCGTCTTAAGATGAGTCATTTTTATTCATATGCTCACTCAGAAAACCCTTTTAATCAGAAAAAACTTGTCTTCCAGTACTGATGAAGTATCTTAAATTATTTCTTTGAAAATTTCTCATTTCTCCTTTGTTCCTTCTTTCTCACACTCCAAATTTTCAGATGTTAGGCCCATAGGACTGACTTTTCTAATTATCCTTTCTTCTTTCATCTTTTCTTTTTGTTTTTATAGGTTTCATAAGTTTTATCTTCTATTACTTCTATGGAGTTAATCTATGTCATCACAGTTTTTTAATTTATAAGAACTCTTTTTTATAGTAACTTGTTCTTATTTTAAGGATGCAATAGGTTCTCTATCCTGAGAATACTAGTAAGTTTTTTTGAAATTTCATTCACTTCCTTGCATGGTCTATTTCCTCTAACTTCCTTTGTTTGTTTTTGTACTATGGGTATTATCTTTCACAAAGGCTTTCTTCCAATAACTAGTGATTCTTGATTCTCTGTTCCTATTTAAGAGTGAACTGTGTGCTGGTGAGGCTTGTCAATTGTTGGCATCATTGCCTGGTGCTCCAGCTATGAGGTTTCATTCAAGTACCTGCGACTGTCAGTATTTGCAGTCTTTTCTATTGAGCTAGTCATGTTCCCCAGGAAAAAAAAATCTTCCAGTCTTCTGCCTAGAGGTCTGGCTGCCAGTATTTGGGAGCCAAATGTGGGAAGGAGGCTGGTGAGTCTCATTACTTGATAGACAGATTTTTTTACTTAATCTCTGTTTTCAGTACCTCCCCTCAACTCTGCCTGCTGTGTCTCCACCTTCCCAATTCAGAATCCCTCCATTTCACCTTTTCTAGACAATAACCTTCTGGTCTTCTGGCACAAAAAGGATAAGCTGGCTGTCTGCAGTGGGGGAAGGGATATAAATGTTTCCTAAATAGATTTTCAACTAATATTTCTATTTTCTACCTCACCTTCAGAAGAACATGCTGCTGCCAATTTGCCTGTCTTGGATTCTTTAGGGCAAATTGGGTACATTGTCTCCTCTATGAGGTTTTAGTTTTCTATGGACTTTCTAAGTCTTTCATGCTTTTTGGCTTTCACAATTGTTATTTTTTTCTCTGATCATTATCTTTGTGGATTTAGAAGTTAAACAAATGGTCTTAGTAATTTGAGTAGGGTTTTGAGGGGGGAGAGATAAAAGAATATTTTCAATATATGCTATATTTTTGATATATTTGAAATTGGTTTTCAGTAATTTCCTTATTCTTTCTTAAGCTCTCTTATCCATAAAATTAGAATAAAATCTTTGTCTACTATCCACAGATATTATGAAACTGAAAAATGAGATAATAAATATGAACAGCACTATAAAGTACTACCAAAGTACATTTAATCTTGCAGGCTTTCTAAAACAGAAGTATTAACTTCTATACTGCATATTAGTGCCACTATTTTTTTAAAAACTGTACCTTCCCTACACTATATTAGTAGAATTAAACAACAGCAACAACAACAAAACTAAGTATGTCTTACCGAAAGGGTCCACAGGAAATTGGCTCTAAAGAAATATGATGCATAAACAAGCTTCTGTCTTTTAGGATGCCTAGAAAAATAGTTTATATTATGTATTAATGACAATCTAATGGGGGATTTTATTCTTTATGCCTGTATATTACACATTATAAACATTTACATAAAAACTTTATTATAGACTTGAAATTTTGACTCATAAATTGATGACTATATTCTAAATAACTCAGTGTAAACATATAAAGGAAATCAGTATAAATTAATCAGCTGATGTTAATCAGAACTCAAATGTGCTACCTGCCATGCAAATATAAAATTTAAAATTTAATCTTATGAAGGTTTACAAGCCAAACTTTAGCTTTATTCTCAGTATGCAACTTTTACTTCTTTTTTTTTTGGAAGATTCATTTGTTTCCGAGAGAAAGCAAGTGAGAGTGCGAGCACAAGTGGGGGGAGGGGCAGAGGAAAGGGAGAGAGAGAACCTCAAGCAGACTGCACTGAGCACAGAGCCTGTTGTGGGACTTAACCTCATGATCCATGAAATCATTACCTGAGCAGAAATCATAGGTTGGACACTTAACCAACTGAGCCACCCAGGTGCCTTCTTAAACCTTCAACTAGTTCATTAGTATGGGATTGGTTGAATAAACTAGAATACATTGATGCAGCCACATGATCAAATACTATGCAACTATGAAAAAGGATGAGAAATCTCTATATAGTTATTAAAGGTTTAAGTGAGGGATTTATCCCATGTGTTTCTGAACTAAGCCTCTATAGTCTAACACATTTATCCCTCACTATCTGAATTTTTCCTTTCCAAATCCAGGAACCAAGTATATAGCAAGTAATAGTTACATGTTTTATTTATTTTTAAGTATTCCATGGTAATGAGATAGGAAACCACGGAGCATTTTAAGCAATCAAGAGGCATGATCTGACCAGGATGATTCTAGCTGCTGTGTTAAGGCAGCCTGGAGGAGGGGCAGAGGCAGAAACAGAGAGATGAGTTAAAGCAATGACCATGACTTGGATCAAGATGGTAGGGGCAAAGGTGAGAAGAAATGATCAGATTGTTATATTTCAAAGGTAGAACCTATAGGATTTGCTGATGGGCTTTTGTGTGGAGTATGAAGAAACAAAAGAGTAAATGAGGACATCAAGGTTTTGATGTATCAATTGGCAGAGTGGCAGCAAGAAAGGAAAGAACAGAAAGAGCGGGTTTGGGAGAGGAATGGAATCAAGAGTTCAGCACTGGTTGTGGTTACTTGGAAATGCCCATTAGCAATGTAAGTAGAAAAGTATCAAGAGCAAATGAATAAATAAGTCTGGAGTTCCAGGACAGGTTAAACCTGCATACATAATTTTGGTAGTCACTGAAGTGTAGGCAGAGAAGAGCCCTAAGGACAGAGCCCTGGGGCACTCCTATGTTTAGAGAAAGGAATGAATAAGGAAAAGCCAGCAAAGGCAACAGAGAAGTGGCTATGCAGGAGGAGAACCAAGAGGATGTGGTGGTCTCAGGAGAGTGACCAACTGTCTAATGTGGCTGAAGGATAGAGCCAAATGACACAGAAATGACTGTTGGATTTACGAACATGGAGATCACCATGTAACTTAGGAAAGAGTGATTTTGGTGGAATGGTGAATGAAGGTTAGTCAAAACTGTGACTGGATTCCAGAACCTAAGCTTTAATTTATTATACTAAGATCTTACTAAATTTTTATAGTTTTTATTTTAAAAAGTCATTATTTTATAATCATTTCATGCTTCCCAATTACAAAGAACCTCCACATCATACTAGGTGTTAAGAAGGAAGAGCTTGCATAACAAAGCAAGATGTATCTTTAGCAAACCACACTATAAAGTCTTGTCCAAGTATCTACATACCCGAAAAAGCTTAGAAAAAGAACTTAAAAAATACTGTATCTAGTACCTATAGAGAGGGAAAAAGATATGAATACAAAGCACATTTTACCGTCTGGAGTGCTTTTTGAAGCTTTTAAAGATGTTTCTTGATTTTTTATTATCCTGTCAAATTCATTTAACAAGTTTCTTTTAATTGGGGGTTCTCCTAAAAAGAAATTTTCATACATTTTTTAAAGCAAATAACATCAATTTTGTTTTTCAAAGGCTTTATAGCCCATTTTTTAAAACTAAAGAATTGACTCTTAAAATTTATTAGGCAAAAAAATACATAATAATTATAATTTAAAAAGCAACCATCCTATTTTGAAAGATGATTCATTTCTCAATATCAATTTTTTTTAACCATTTAAAATACCACTATCTAATAGGGGCTAGGAATAAAAACATGCTACCAGTTACCAAAGATATACTACTTTTTAATAAAATAAACTGGTACTGAATGTGACTGTAGGTTTACCGTAAATAAGGACAAACAAAATTCCTTCAAGTAAAACTCTTTCTGGATTGAACTTGAGAAGGAATTTATTATGGAGGTCCTTGAATTAGAGTAAGTAGAAGAAAAGACTTTTTAAAATTACCAAAATTACTTTAAAACATTAGAAGTTATACTTATTTAAAAATTCTACAAAGGCTAAGAGTAAAATTAAACCATAATTCAAGTTATGCATGTTCAACTCATATGGAGATAATATGTGATAATAGGTACTTTGCTTTTTGATGCTTTATTAAATGGAATGAATTTGTAGAATAAGTAAAAATGACCATGTAAGGCTTTATCAAGTGTTAGATTATGAAGTGATTTCATTGTTTAACAAGGACCTGTACTATTCAAGTAACCAGAAGTTGATTAAGCTATATACTTATATATAATAAAGGTGAGAGAAATTAAAGTGATGCCATTGAGAACATTTATTAGAAGTCTGAGTTGGGTTTTTCTTTTTTTCTCCTAAGCAGGCCAACCCACTTGGGAATAAACATGAACAAAATGGGTTCCTATAAATAAAGCCATTATTTTCCATAAAAGAATTGTGAATCTCTTAAAGCATCTGCACTTGAGAATTTTCACACGAGCACAGCAATAGTTTAAGGTAAGTATCATAAATGTACTACTATTCCCATAACATAAATTTAGTATGGAATGTGACCTGGATAACACTTAAGCAAATCTGTATCCATCAGGGTCACTGAAGGTACCAAATGGAAGAGTGAACTGACTGGCTTCAGTGTCTTCTCTGTAATAAGAGACTGGACAAGACCTGTGATAACTCAATTCTATGGGTCTATAGTTTTTTAAAAATAGCTAGTTATTTAACATCATCCACTTAAAAGCAAGAGTTAGTTATGGCATATAATTTAATTGTGTTTGATCAACAGATTCAATTATTTAAGATTACTCCCAGTCAGAGATACTAACAGAAAAAAAAAAAAAAAATCACACCATTTAACCTAATAGAACTAAGTTGTTACATAAACATTTAAAAGAGAAGTTAGAATATAGTCCAAGTGGCATTAAAACCAGAACACTATCTGCTAAAAATAACTGATTTTTAGAATACTTCAGAGATGAAAAAAAGGAGGCAAATCACCCATAACTGAAACTATTTTTTAAGTTCTTAAGAGCCAGAGTTGGAACCTTTCTGTGTTCTCTCTATATACATATTCATATTTATTTGAAAACAGTTACTAAGTTATATTATGCAGGCTGTTATAAGGATAGAGATTTCACGTTTTCTAGGGAAACTTTTAACAGTAATTTCTCAATTATAACTACATTAATAATCTCTAAAAATACATTAAAAAACCTCAAAATATGCTTCTTGGTATAGATTCAGAGATATCGAGTGAAATCACATTCCCCTAAACTATACATAAAAGTCTATTAAAATATAGCTTATAATACCTGAATTGCTTTATGCTAGCATTCCAACATTTTTAAAGACTTAATTTAAGTGACTGGCAATCTGAAAGGAAAAAATAGACACTTACCAACTGAGACAAGTGCATCTCCTCTTCTTTTTCCAATTCTTGAATTTAACAAAACCATTTCCTTAGTGTTTTGGCATGTAAAAACAAAGTGTTTGGCATGACTTAGCAGTTCGGAATCTGTCAGCTCACCATCTTCCATAAAAGCTTTGGCAATCTCTACGGTTTCTGTTTCAAAATAGTTTTCTGGATCCTTGGAGTAAGTAGAACAAAATTCTATATTTGTTTTCACAGGAAGATTAGGAAAAGTTTCAGCTTTCCCAATCTCTGTTTTTATATTTTTAGGTAAAGCTTGTTCTTTTCCCAAAGGATGAATGTTCTCAACAAGTGATCCTTTGCTTCCGACTAGCAACTGTGGTTTGTCTCGCTTCAATTGAGAGGGACATGGAGAAACTTTAATAGAGTGATGATTTTCTGAAGAACCACTCTGATTGTTACAGTTACTTGATAATCTAAATTCTTTATTGCAGGCTTTATCCAATTTGGAGTTTCTGGAGTGTTCTGGGGTTCTCTTACCAATACAAGAGGGAGGAGGCATTTTTGATACATCTTGTCTAGAAGTAGATGAATGCTGAAGACAACTTTCAGTTCTGATCAGATTGAATTCTTCTAACATTCCCTTAACTTTGCATAAGGCACTTTCAGAAACTGGAACTTGTTTCCCACTTGCTGTCCTAAATCCAGAGAAAGCAGATGATAGTAAATTTTGGGAGGTATATATCACAGTATTTTCTTCATTTGTGAACTTTTCTGAATGTTCTTCATTATCTTTAAGTGATACTTCAGGAAAGAGTTGCTTGGCACTATCTTCTAGCTTAGAAAACACCTCTCTTGCCTTTTGTATTGCAGCATCTGATACTTGTACAGATTTTCCACTTGCTGTGCTAAAAATCCCACATGCATTTGTGTAAGAGACTGACTTGGGAAGCTTCCCCCTAGGAAGTTCACATCTATCAGAAGTTTTTGAATTAATCTGACAAGGTGGTGTTTCAGAAACTTTCTCCAATCCAGACATACTTTGGTTAAGTTGTGAAGTTTGTTCACTTTGAATGTCAGCAAAAACCTTATGTGAAGGTGAACATTCTATAGCACCCAGAGAGTTAGGAAAAATAGCCTCTGAATCATCCAGTGCCTTAGGATAATCTGCCACAATTTCTGCATGGCAAGTGTCTGATTTACTCTTGGTGTTTTGTTTAGTTACCATGCTGCAGTTGTCTGTAAACCCCTCTGTCACTTTTGTCTGGTGTGCAACAAAGACTCTTTTACTATTTACTGTACTGTATGCAGGTACAGAATTATTTGAATCAGAATTCAACTTTTGAATTGTATTAAAATTATTTGAGTCAGATATGGCCACTTTAATGGCTGTATTTTTATTTTTGCATGAAGAGTTAGTCGCAAGTTTCTCAACACAAATATCTTCATTTACACTTTGTGGGTCTGTGTCTGCTTCTCTTCCAGGGGACATTATTTCAGAAAAACCAATGTTTTTTCTCTCTCTAATATTCTTTATTACTGGTTCAATACCAGAATTATCAATTTTACTTCTTGAAAGATATTCTGATTTATTATACACTTCACTAGAATGACAAAAGCCAGGATGGTATGAATAGCTGTTAGACATGGTACTATTACTTAAATAAGTTGAGCCTTGTTTTTCAGAGAGATGATTTTTGTCATTTTCAGTTATGGCACTATTTGAACTATTTCCACATGAAGGATTTTCTACGTAATCATCAGGATATTCTTTTAAGCAGTTAACCTTGGCAGCATTTATTCTTTCTGATTGATCATCCCATTCTCCTTCTCTAAGCCATTTTTTTGCTTCAAATAGTGAAGCCTCACTCACAGAAATTTTTCTTCCGTGTCCTGTGTAAAATGTTAAAGGTGAGTTTTCAATGGCTGAATAAGTGGATTGATTTGTATACATTGTAGGCTTTTTTGCTGTTTCTTTTTCTGTATTTTCATGTACATCAACTTTCTGAGAGGCATGATCTGATATTTTAAGATTTTCAGTTTGTTTGTATAAATTATCACTTAAGAGCCTGGGTCTTAAGGCTGCAATCTCATTAGAAACAAGTTTTTTCTTCTCTAGAGAACTGTGAGTTTCTTCATACTCTGGGGTAGTTGTTATTTCAGTTGTCCCACAAGCTAATTCACGCCCATCTTTACATTCTTCTCTGTCCTTGGACATCTTTGCCCCTCGATGGCTAAAATTAGTGATTTCACTATTATCTTGCTCTTTTTCTTCAAAAAGATTTTTTACTTTGTCCAAAGATTCCTTTGTAATTTCTATTTTTTTCCCACTAGCTGTATGAAAACCCAACACAGCAGATTCTTTGATCTTTTTTATTTTACTTTCTGGTCTTTGCTGCAGGATCAGTAATATATTTTCAGTACCAATTAGGTCACTTTCTTTCGTTATTTTGTCTTTTCTTTCAGTATTTTCTATTACCTCATGATTTGAGATGTCTGTTTTCTTGATATCTATGCCAGGAAGTAATTCAGAATTCAAGGAATCTGAAAAGTTATTTAATTCTTCTTCTGTCCATTTTTGATTAAGGAGACTTCTAGCTTTATTTAATGACTCTCTGGAGACCCTTATATTTTTTCTGCTTGCAGTCTGAAAGGATAAATAAAAAGTGTCAAAATCTTTTATGTTTTGCCCCGTATTAGCTGTTAACTGCTGTTTATTTGACATAGTAACATGAGATGTTTCTTCAGCTTTCATAACTTCCAAACAGGTTAAATCTGACAAACCTTCTTTAATTTGAGTGTTCCCCTCCTTCATAAACTGGCTAAATAATTTCAGATCTATGTTGTGCTGATCAATACAGGGCAAGCCATTTTCTTCTTCATGAATATAAACTGTATCATTTTTACTTGAATCACTGCCATCAGATTCTGAGTTACAAGTATTTCTACCAGCGTCAGTACATTGGTTACCTTCATTTTCTGTATTTCTCCTGTAACTTTCAGTATATTCTTCAACAAAAATGTCAGTAGTCATTTCAATATTATTTTGTAGTATTAGCCGGCATTTATTATTTTTCTCATTTAAATTTTTATCATTACAATCTTCTATCTGAATCATTGAGACAGAATCATTGTATTTGCTTGAGGAGAAACTTCTATCTACTTCTACAGAAGTTTCCTCATTGATATTCTCAAGGTCACTGAACAGTTTCTTAGCTTTTTGCAATGCTTCACTACCAACATTCAGTTTTGTGCCACGAGCAGAATAAAAGCCTCTAAACTCCACTTCATTTTTATCTGTTGAATAGCCAGAAGCACTTCTGTTACAGCTGGTTCTTGACAAGCAAGCAAACTTCTGCTTACCTCCAATTATACCTTCAGATTTCTTGCTATCTACCTGACTGATAGATGGAGCATTAGTTGTGAGATGAAGATCATCATCTTTCCATTCCTTAGAAGTGCTATTCAAGATAGTCAGCTGGTTTTCAGGCATTTCAAATGGATTTTTCTGTATTATGTGGCTTGGTTTTCTAAACTGTGTAAATTCAAACTGGCTTCCTGATTCTTCCAAAATAGTAGAAAGTTCTGTAATTTCTGCCTTTTGACTAGGAGTTAAATTACGATTTGAATCAAAATCTTGCTTTAAAGATAAAGTTGGAGGAGCTGTGTGACCACTTTCACTATCAGAAACATATGTGCTATTCTGCACAAACCCAGATATGATATTAATTGACTGTGGATCAAGTGCATGAGATTTGCTTGGTTTCTTTTGACTTTCTAATGATGAAGTATTTACAATTTCAAGACATGCTAAGTTAGTAGGATAATGTTCCTCAATATCTTTGAAAAGCATTTTACTTTTCCTAATGTTGTTTTCAGAGAGTTTTATCTCTTTATTAGAAGCTGTTTTGAAGCCATTTTCAAAACTGTGATTTGAAATTGGATCAGACAGTCTTGCCCAATTATCCATATAATCACTGTTTCCATTTGATTTCCTAACTATATCTGAGGTAATGTCTGATTTTGAATCTTGATCTAGAGTCATTTTTAGTTGTTGCTTTATGGTACTTCTGTTCCTTTCTGTAAGATCATCTATGCTTGATGAATAACAATCTTTCATAATCGACACTTTGGCTGTTTGTTTGTCATCCAGGTCTGTACATACTACCATGGTAGAGTTCTTAGGAACAGAATCTCTTACACAACAGAGGTTTGAATCATGTAGTTCCTTAGTATTTCCTAAAACAGGAGTATTACTTTCATTAGTTATCTTTAAGACAAAATTATTTTCATCATCTGGGAAAAGTTCTTCAGAGTTTGGATTAACAGTTATTTTTGAAATTAAAGTAGTTTCTTTTTGGTCTTTTTGGATTGTGGTGAGATTTGCATTTTGGTTGAACTGAACCTTTACTGAAGATGATGCTACTGTTATATGTTTTTCAGTTGACAACAGTTTAGCATTTTTAGAATCTGCATTTAAAACATGTATGTCTTGATTCTTTTCCATGGGAATATTTTTGGTTAATTCAAAACCAGTTTCATGATTCTTACATTTTAGTTTCTCTGATATTTTATATGATTCTTTTCCTCTAGACATCACAACTAGGCTTGATGGAGAATCCCTAGAGCTAGGAGTTAACAGACTGGTATTATCACAGTCAAATGAAAAGCTTTCTGGAGACTGAAAGTGAATATCACTACCTTCCACTTCTGAATGTGGCACAGGAGGGTGACTTACTGTAGGCAAGACTTTTTCTTTTATATCTGAAACTCTTTGTTTTTTTGCATCATCTTCCCAATGTTTTTCCTGCAGGGATGACAGACAATCAGTTTCTGTGGTTATAAATGACTCCAATTTTTTCTTATTAATTTTTGCTTCTTTATAATCAGGATCCTGAGATATTATTTTATTATTAGGAGAACTGGCTCCATTACTGGAAACTTTTCTCAGAATTGTCCCAAAAGAGCTGGTTAAAGACAAAGCTGGTTTTTCTGAGTCATTCTGTAAACAGTTTTTTTTGATGGAAGAAGAATGCAATAAACCTAAGCATGAAGACACAAAGTGACAAAATTAAAGTGCCATCAATCACATTCACTAAGTATTTTTCACTAAGTAAAAAAAAAAAAAAAGTAGTATCTGAAGCAAGAATTACATGAAAAGTAAGAAATGAATGAGGTCAGGCTTAAAACAGAAAAAATTCTAAATATTCTCTATTTCAAGTTATTAGGTTTTCCAACTAAAGAATAAACAGGACTTAGTATTTTTTTTCTAACATGTATCAATTTAATCAAAATTTGTATGTAGTTCAAGAAAGCACTAGCTACCATAAGTAAAATTCAAAGTAGTTTTACTGGAAAAAATTCACTGCTACTATTGGTATAATAGGAGATAAAAAAGGCAAATGAATTAGAAAAGTAATCACTTCCTTTAGTTAATTCAGTTTTTGATATTGAAAAAAATCAACTTTTATTTATTTTCTAAAGATTTTATGTATTTATTTGAGAGAGAGCAACAGCACATTATCACGAGTAGAGTGTTGAGGCAGAGGGAGAGGGAGAATCAGATTCCCCACTGAATGAGGAGCCTGATGTAGAGCTCGATCCCAGGGCTCTGAGATCATTACCTGAGCCAAAGTTAGATGCTTAACCAACTGAGCTACCCAGGTGCCCCCCGCATCAGCTTTTAAAAACAGGTTCTACAGATGAAAGGCCTCAAAGATGACCTAATCACAATTATAAAGGCAAATGAATTAAACTGCTCTGAGTTAATTTTTCAATCCTCTAAATTCCCTATTAGCCAGTCAAAATTATTAATCTCATTTTATTTAATCAGTGGCCACCACAAGATATTAGCTGTTTAATTGATTTTAATTCTGACATACACAGTATCAAACATTTTTTCTCTGGAAATATACCCAAATCTCAAACAGTTCCTCTGTACTCCAGTTCCACCAAACCTATAATTCACTGAGATATTCCACCCACTAAAATCTTCTCAAAGGAATATAAAAGATATCTTAAAAAACCAAAAAGCTACAGAAGGAAAACTTTCGGTAAGCAGGCAGTATATTTTCTAGAAAGATGAGAGAGACACATATTCAAATAAGAGAACTTGTCACCATCCCTAAAACTATATGCATTATTCTCACTCACACAGACACACACAGATACACATCCCCACACAGAGGTACCTGAATCAGCATTTGTAAATGTCAGGGGTCCTTCAAAAGCATTTGCTTCAAATTGGGTCGAAAGGTTAATTAGTCTTGACTCTTGGTCTTTCTGTGTTTTCAGGCCTTGATTAGATGTTTCATCATTTATAACGTAAATAAACTTTTTTGTTTTCTTTTTCAAACTAGATATTAAACCTAAATTCTTCAAAGCTACAGAAGTATGTTTGATAGTTGCTGGCCAGCTTCCATCATCAATTGAACTTGTACATAAAGAATCCTCTTTCTGAGAGCAAATAGTATGTTTTTCCAATCCACTTTCAGAGGCTTCAGGTTCTTTAAAGTTTGGATTAGTCATATTATTTGAGAACATTGCATTGGACATCCCTTCAGGTGATTCTCTTATCCTGAATATAGACTTTCTGATACCCTGAAGTGGAGAAGCTATTAAAGTAGTTTCATATATTGCTTGCTTTACCGAAACAACGGAATCTTCATGAGATTCAAGACACTGCCCTTCGTTTATCTTATTTACTACTATTTCCTCATTTAACGTCTTCTCTGAATACTTTGGTACATTTGAAATCTGTGGCCAAGAATTTTCCAAAGTAATGAAGTTGGTGCATTCTTTATCTGTGATTATGAGGTCTTTTTCTGAATTATTTTGGTCATAAGAAGTATGCAATAGAGGTGTTTTCTCCATCTGAGCTCCATTTAGACTTGAGAGGGTTAGGTCAGACCATCCAGAGGCTGAAGACAGTACAATTTCCTTGGAGATTTTGTCAGTTCCATTCCCAAAGGGCTTCTCATGTGTTACATTCCAATCTAATGGATGACTGTCATTTGGTTCCATTTCAGATACCAATGAATGTTTATTTTCTTTCATTTGCTTTTTAGCTTCTTCACATTCACTGGTTTTTGTCTCATTAAAAATATTTTTCCTAGTTTTGCTAGTTTTTATTTTTTGTAGATTTCTTGTTTTATATTTAGGAACACATAATGAAAAACTATCTTCTTCTTCAGAAACATCTAGAACTTTTTCATGTACTTCATCCTCTAGGACATTTGGTGTAGACTTTACAAAATGGTCTTTGGTGCTATTTACTTTACCAAATGAATTCCCCAAACCTGTTAAAATTTAAAACAGAAGTATATTAATAACATTTCATAATAGAGTCATATAATTTACACTATTCTTACGACCTTTCTCATAGAAATAGTATATACTAAATAGCCCATAAGGCAGTATTTAAAGGGTTATCCTGAGTGCTAGCTTAGTGCCAGAGTGCCACCCTTCTACTGTTCTTCTGGTAAAGACTGATTCTAATGTCCCCAAAGCCTTTTAGTCATATTCCAGGTCCTAATAACCTTTATCAGCTCTGCACAATTAAAACTCAATCTTAGGATATATATATGCAATTTAACATTCTAAGATTTATCAAACTAGATGTTCCAAATAAATTTGGGCCCCAGGGCACCTGGGTGGCTCAGTCAGTTAAAGGTCCAGCTCTCGGTTTCAGCTCCAGTCATGATCTCAGGGTCCTGAGATGGAGCGCCATGTTGGGAGTCAGCTTGGGGTTCTCTCTTCCTCTCTACCCTTCCTTATCCCCTCAATGCTAAGACAAACAAATCTAAAAAAAAAAAAAAAAAAATCTGTGGCCCTAAAATAAGAGTAAAATATGATTTTACACACACACACACATATATACACAGTTATCCAATCATACACATTTATACATACACACATACTAAGAAAAATGCAGGAGGAGGGGCAAGATGGCAGAAGAGTAGGGACTCCAAATCACCTGTCTCCACCAAATTACCTAGAAAACCTTCAAATTATCCTGAAAATCTATGAATTCGGCCTGAGAATTAAAGAGAGAACACCTGGAATGCTACAGTGAGAAGAGTTTGTGCTTCTATCAAAGTAGGAAGACGGGGAAAAAGAAATAAAGAAACAAAGGCATCTAAGAGGGAGGGGCCCCGCGAGGAGCCGGGCTGAGGCCGGGGCGAGTGTCCCCAAGACAGGAGAGCCCCGTCCCGGAGGAGCAGGAGCTGCACCAACATTCCCGGGCAGAAAGGGGCTCCCAGGGAGTTGGAGCAGGACCCCAGGAGGGCGAGGATGCCCTCGGGTTCCCTGGGACAGTAACAGAGCAACTGCGCGCCCAGGAGAGTGCGCCGAGCTCCCTAAGGGCTGCAGCGCGCACAGCGGGACCCTGCGGACCCGGAGCAGCTCGGAGGGGCTCGGGCAGCGGCTCCGCGGAGGGGGCTGCGGCCCCGGGAGCAGCTCTGGGGGCTCGGGCAGAGGAAGAGGCTCCGTGCGGAGGGGGCTCCGCGGTTCCAGGAGCAGCTGGGGGGGGGGCGGCTCCGGCGGCGGCTCCGCGGAGGGGACTGCGCGGCCCGGGAGCGCGAATCCAACAGCGCAGGCCCCGGAGCACAGGGCACCGGGACACAGCCCAGGATCCAGCCTCCCCCGGGCCAGGCAGAGGCCGGGAGGGCCCAGGACAGCAAGGACGCTCCTGTCCCAGCTGAGCAGATCAGCAGCCCGCCCCGGAGCCTCCAGGCCCTGCAGACGGAGACCTCCGGAGTTCCTGCGGGGGCTGACTCCAGGGCTCCAGAGCTGGCCCCGCCACTAGGGCTGTTGCTCCTGGGGCCTCACGGGGTAAACAACCCCCACTGAGCCCTGCACTAGGCAGGGGCACAGCAGCTCCCCCAACTGCTAACACCTGAAAATCAGCACAACAGGCCCCTCCCCCAGAAGACCAGCTAGAAGGACAATTTCCAGGGGGAGCCAAGGGACTTAAAGTACACAGAATCAGAAGATACTTCCCCCGTGGTTCTTTTTTGTTTTGTTTTGTTTTGTTTTGCTTTTTGATTTGTTTCCTTCCCCCACCCCCCTTTTTTCTCCTTTCTTTCTTTTTCTTTCTTTTTCTTCTTTTTTTCTCCCTTTTTTTCTCTTTCTCTTTTCTTTCCTTCTTTCTCTCCTCTCTTTTTCTCCTTTTCCCAATACAACTTGCTTTTGGCCACTCTGCACTGAGCAAAATGACTAGAAGGAAAACCTCACCTCAAAAGAAAGAATCAGAAACAGTCCTCTCTCCCACAGAGTTACAAAATCTGGATTACAATTCAATGTCAGAAAGCCAATTAAGAAGCACTATTATACAGCTACTGGTGGCTCTAGAAAAAAGCATAAAGGACTCAAGAGACTTCATGACTGCAGAATTTAGAGCTAATCAGGCCGAAATTAAAAATCAATTGAATGAGATGCAATCCAAACTAGAAGTCCTAACGACGAGGGTTAACGAGGTGGAAGAACGAGCGAGTGACATAGAAGACAAGTTGATAGCAAAGAGGGAAACTGAGGAAAAAAGAAACAATTAAAAGACCATGAAGATAGATTAAGGGAAATAAACGACAGCCTGAGGAAGAAAAACTTACGTTTAATTGGTGTTCCCGAGGGCACCGAAAGGGACAGAGGGCCAGAATATGTATTTGAACAAATTCTAGCTGAAAACTTTCCTAATCTGGGAAGGGAAACAGGCATTCAGATCCAGGAAATAGAGAGATTCCCCCCCTAAAATCAATAAAAACCGTTCAACACCTCGACATTTAATAGTGAAGCTTGCAAATTCCAAAGATAAAGAGAAGATCCTTAAAGCAGCAAGAGACAAGAAATCCCTGACTTTTATGGGGAGGAGTATTAGGGTAACAGCAGACCTCTCCACAGAGACCTGGCAGGCCAGAAAGGGCTGGCAGGATATATTCAGGGTCCTAAATGAGAAGAACATGCAACCAAGAATACTTTATCCAGCAAGGCTCTCATTCAAAATGGAAGGAGAGATAAAGAGCTTCCAAGACAGGCAGCAACTAAAAGAATATGTGACCTCCAAACCAGCTCTGCAAGAAATTTTAAGGGGGACTCTTAAAATTCCCCTTTAAGAAGAAGTTCAGTGGAACATTCCACAAAAACAAGGACTGAATAGATATGATGACACTAAACTCCTATCTCTCAATAGTAACTGTGAATGTGAACGGGCTTAATGACCCCATCAAAAGGCGCAGGGTTTCAGACTGGATAAAAAAGCAGGACCCATCTATTTGCTGTCTACAAGAGACACATTGTAGACAAAAGGACAGCTACAGCCTGAAAATAAAAGGTTGGAGAACCATTTACCATTCGAATGGTCCTCAAAAGAAAGCAGGGGTAGCCATCCTTATATCAGATAAACTAAAATTTACCCCGAAGACTGTAGTGAGAGATGAAGAGGGACACTATATCATCCTTAAAGGATCTATCCAACAAGAGGACTTAACAATCCTCAATATATATGCCCCGAATGTGGGAGCTGCCAAATATATAAATCAATTAATAACCAAAGTGAAGAAATACTTAGATAATAATACACTTATACTTGGTGACTTCAATCTAGCTCTTTCTATACTCGATAGGTCTTCTAAGCACAACATCTACAAAGAAACGAGAGCTTTAAATGATACACTGGACCAGATGGATTTCACAGATATCTACAGAACTTTACATCCAAACTCAACTGAATACACATTCTTCTCAAGTGCACATGGAACTTTCTCCAGAATAGACCACATATTGGGTCACAAATCGGGTCTGAACTGATACCAAAAGATTGGGATCGTCCGCTGCATATTCTCAGACCATAATGCCTTGAAATTAGAACTAAATCACAACAAGAAGTTTGGAAGGACCTCAAACACGTGGAGGTTAAGGACCATCCTGCTAAAAGATGAAATGGAAATTAAGGAAGAATTAAAAAGATTCATGGAAACTAATGAGAATGAAGATACAACCGTTCAAAATCTTTGGGATGTAGCAAAAGCAGTCCTAAGGGGGAAATACATCGCAATACAAGCATCCATTCAAAAACTGGAAAGAACTCAAATACAAAAGCTAACCTTACACATAAAGGAGCTAGAGAAAAAACAGCAAATAGATCCTACACCCAGCAGAAGAAGAGAGTTAATAAAGATTCGAGCAGAACTCAACGAAATCGAGACCAGAACTGTGGAACAGATCAACAGAACCAGGAGTTGGTTCTTTGAAAGAATTAATAAGATAGATAAACCATTAGCCAGCCTTATTAAAAAGAAGAGAGAGAAGACTCAAATTAATAAAATCATGAATGAGAAAGGAGAGATCACTACCAACACCAAGGAAATACAAACGATTTTAAAAACATATTATGAACAGCTATACGCCAATAAATTAGGCAATCTAGAAGAAATGGACGCATTCCTGGAAAGCCACAAACTACCAAAACTGGAACAGGAAGAAATAGAAAACCTGAACAGGCCAATAACCGGGGAGGAAATTGAAGCAGTCATCAAAAACCTCCCAAGACACAAGAGTCCAGGGCCAGATGGCTTCCCAGGGGAATTTTATCAAACGTTTAAAGAAGAAACCATACCTATTCTTCTAAAGCTGTTTGGAAAGATAGAAAGAGATGGAGTACTTCCAAATTCAATCTATGAGGCCAGCATCACCTTAATTCCAAAACCAGACAAAGACCCCACCAAAAAGGAGAATTACAGACCAATATCCCTGATGAACATGGATGCAAAAATTCTCAACAAGATACTGGCCAATAGGATCCAATAGTACATTAAGAAAATTATTCACCATGACCAAGTAAGATTTATCCCTGGGACACAAGGCTGGTTCAACACCAGTAAAACAATCAATGTGATTCATCATATCAGCAAGAGAAAAACCAAGAACCATATGATCCTCTCATTAGATGCAGAGAAAGCATTTGACAAAATACAGCATCCATTCCTGATCAAAACTCTTCAGAGTAGAGATAGAGGGAACATTCCTCAACATCTTAAAAGCCATCTATGACAAGCCCACAGCAAATATCATTCTCAATGGGGAAGCACTGGGAGCCTTTCCCCTAAGATCAGGAACAAGACAGGGATGTCCACTCTCACCAATGCTATTCAACATAGTACTGGAAGTCCTAGCCTCAGCAATCAGACAACAAAAAGACATTAAAGGCATTCAAATTGGCAAAGAAGAAGTCAAACTCTCCCTCTTTGCCGATGACATGATACTCTACATAGAAAACCCAAAAGCCTCCACCCCAAGATTGCTAGAACTCATACAGCAATTCGGTAGCGTGGCAGGATACAAAATCAATGCCCAGAAATCAGTGGCATGTCTATACACTAACAATGAGACTGAAGAAAGAGAAATTAAGGAGTCAATCCCATTTACAATTGCACCCAAAAGCATAAGATACCTAGGAATAAACCTAACCAAAGATGTAAAGGATCTAACCCTCAAAACTATAGAACACTTCTGAAAGAAATTGAGGAAGACACAAAGAGATGGAAAAATATTCCATGCTCATGGATTGGCAGAATTAATATTGTGAAAATGTCAGTGTTACCCAGGGCAATATACACGTTTAATGCAGTCCCTATCAAAATACCATGGACTTTCTTCAGAGAGTTAGAACAAATTATTTTAAGATTTGTGTGGAATCAGAAAAGACCCCGAATAGCCAGGGGAATTTTAAAAAAGAAAACCATATCTGGGGGCATCGCAATGCCAGATTTCAGGTTGTACTACAAAGCTGTGGTCATCAAGACAGTGTGGTACTGGCACAAAAACAGACACATAGATCAATGGAACAGAAGAGAGAACCCAGAAGTGGACCCAGAACTTTATGGTCAACTAATATTCGACAAAGGAGGAAAGACTATCCATTGGAAGAAAGACAGTCTCTTCAATAAATGGTGCTGGGAAAATTGGACATCCACATGCAGAAGAATGAAACTAGACCACTTTCTTTCACCATACACAATGATAAACTCAAAATGGATGAAAGATCTAAATGTGAGACAAGATTCCATCAAAATCCTAGAGGAGAACACAGGCAACACCCTTTTTGAACTCAGCCACAGTAACTTCTTGCAAGATACATCCACCAAGGCAAAAGAAACAAAAGCAAAAATGAACTATTGGGACTTCATCAAGATAAGAAGCTTTTGCACAGCAAAGGATACAGTCAACAAAACTAAATGACAACCTACAGAATGGGAGAAGATATTTGCAATTGACATATCAGATAAAGGGCTAGTTTCCAAGATCTATAAAGAACTTATTAAACTCAACACCAAAGAAACAAACAATCCAATCATGAAATGGGCAAAAGACATGAAGAGAAATCTCACAGAGGAAGACATAGACATGGCCAACATGCATATGAGAAAATGCTCTGCATCACTTGCCATCAGGGAAATACAAATCAAAACCACAATGAGATACCACCTCACACCAGTGAGAATGGGGAACATTAACAAGGCAGGAAACAACAAATGTTGGAGAGGATGCGGAGAAAAGGGAACCCTCTTACACTGTTGGTGGGAATCTGAACTGGTGCAGCCACTCTGGAAAACTGTGTGGAGGTTCCTCAAAGAGTTAAAAATATACCTGCCCTACGACCCAGCAATTGCACTGTTGGGGATTTACCCCAAAGATACAGATGCAATGAAACGCTGGGACACCTGCACCCCGATGTTTATAGCAGCAATGGCCACGATAGCCAAACTGTGGAAGGAGCCTCAGTGTCCAACGAAAGATGAATGGATAAAGAAGATGTGGTTTATGTATACAATGGAATATTACTCAGCTATTAGAAATGACAAATACCCACCATTTGCTTCAACGTGGATGGAACTGGAGGGTATTATGCTGAGTGAAGTAAGTCAGTTGGAGAAGGATAAACATTATATGTTCTCATTCATTTGGGGAATATAAATAATAGTGAAAGGGAATATAAGGGAAGGGAGAAGAAATGTGTGGGAAATATCAGAAAGGGAGACAAAACGTAAAGACTGCTAACTCTGGGAAACAAACTAGGAGTGGTAGAAGGGGAGGAGGGCGGGGGGTGGGAGTGAATGGGTGACGGGCACTGGGGGTTATTCTGTATGTTAGTAAATTGAACACCAATAAAAAATAAATTAAAAAAAAAAAAAAGAAAAATGCAATCCCAATGATCCGATTTAGGTAACTTTTGGTATTAATTACTTTCTAATGAGAAAAGGCCTTTACATTTTGTTATTATTCTTATCTCTGTTGTGAGTTATAGGTTTTGTTTTTGTCATATTAGTATCTTTTTTTTTTTTTTTTGTAAGATTTATTTATTTGAGAGAGAGAGCACACACAAGCTGGGGTAAGGGGCAGAGGGAGAGAGAGAGAGTAGCAGATTCCCCTCTGAGCCAAACACAGGGCTGGATCCCAGGACCCTGAGATCATGACCTGAGCTGATACCAAGATTTGGATGCTTAACTGACTAAGCCACCCAGGTGCCCCTACAATAACATCTTGAATGGTATTATCTTACCATAATTAAACATGTTCCTTTAAATCAAGTTAGCTTCAGGGCACCTGGATGGTTTAGTCAGTTGAACATCTGACTTCGGCTCAGGTCATTATATCAGAATCCTGGGATCAAGCCCCGCTTTGGGCTTCTTGCTCAGCAGGGAGTCTGCTTGTTCCTCTCCCTCTGCCCTCCCCCTGCTCTGGCTCTCTCGCTTGCGCTCTCTCTCAAATAAATAGATAAAATCTTACATAAAGTTAGCTTCTACATACAGTATGTTCAGTTATTAAAAAGGAAAAGCAATGTATTTTCTCTTTAAGAAAGAAAGAAAGCATACTTTGATGATGTCAGTTAAAAGCAGTAGCTCAATTAAACAGAAGGACTTACTTTGACTTTTAGCTTCCCTTTGATTTTTGTTTTCTTTGCCTGGACCACAAGGGATAAACCGATCATTTTTCTTCAGACTTTCATCATGGTTAGAAAAACAGCTTTTAAAAATCTGCAAAAGTTATATTTTAAAGTTACTAGTATAAAAACTCTCACTATGTATATATATTCAACTTACAGACAGCATTACTCCATATGAAGTAAAGAAAATCACATATCTGATCAGGCTTTGAGACTTTCTCAAAGACTTAGATAAATCATAAATTGAAGAAATGAATAATGTACGATAAATAATTTTTCAAAGCATTCTAAAAATGTAAGTCACTGCAACAGCATAATCAAGTTATGATATTTACTTACAGCAGTAGTGTCATTAGGAAATACAGCTGCAGATACTTCTTCATCTCTGACTGTAAAAAAAAATTTCAATTTATCTGTACTGTAATTATATACCATATACTAAAGTTAATGTGAAAAACTTAAATATTTTTTGGTCAGACATCAAAAGTCACATATACTACTAGAGTAAATGATGCAGTTGAAACAAAATGAATGGACTCAAGAATGGTAATTAGAAAGGTAAATCAGCATAAGCTACATTCAATTCCTTAGTACCATTCATAGATACATCTAAGAAATTGTGGTTCGATGAGCCGGACTTTAAGGGGATACTATCCATAAAGACTTAGGAAATCAGATGGAGCTATGGGGTCATGACTTAAAAGATAAAGCTTGTAAACTTTAGCATTTATTTCGATAAAAATACTGTCTAAAGGTATATTTTATGTTAAATACTTCTTACTTTTTAACATGCTTTTATCTGTTATTTCATCTGAGCAAGAACAAAAAACACAAAATTCCCAGCTAAAGAGAGAAAAATATGTAATGTATTTTTGCTAGAAAAATAATTTTAAAAATCCTAGTTTGCATATAAATGGACTCCTACAAAATACCACTCCTAGACCACTTAATGTACTTATGATTTGTTCCAATCTACACTAAATAGAATTATTCTGAACTACTAACACACTTATCAAAGATAGTATTATCTAATCTAATAATTATCTTTTCATATATTCTTTTTGTCAGAAGCATTATAGATGACACTGTATTGGCATCATCTACCATCTTACATAATACACATTTGATAGTATTACCTATTAGCACAGTAGAACTAAGGGTTGGTGGTGTGGCTAAAGAACTTGACCAAGACATATCAGAATCCACCTCAGCTCCTAGACTTTCAGAAATGCGTTTTGGTGTCTGACCCTGAAAATAAAGAAAATATTTCACAGAAATGCACTGATGACTAAGAGCATTTTTTCATTTATCATTTTCTGATACATAAGATTGTACATACATATTTCTATAAATATGGGCAAAGGTAGGACATTGTCAGATTTTCAATTGTCAAATTTTCAATTACTACACAATAAAAATACTTACCTTCATAAGCTTCGGTGTATGAAATAAGCTTCCACATACCACTGTGGGTAAAATGAGGAGAAAATTACTACGTTTTATATATTTTTTTTAATTTAAGAGTATTCTAGAAATTAAAAGCCTTGTTTCTAATCATACCCGACTTTTCTCTCTGTGGTGTTACACGTGTACATCGTAGAACAGGACTAAAATGAAAAAAAAAAAAAAAAAAAGACAAATCCTTCAGATTATTCAAAGATAACAAAAATGGCAAGAAGAAACATGATATTTCTTATTTAAAAGAAAAAGGACTCTCAGTCACATTATTGGACTTATACTACTTTGTAATATTTTGTTACTTTTTAAAAAGAAATCTCATGAAGAATTAAGTAACTACTAAATTATGTTTAAAATGTCCACTAAAAGTAATGTATAGATTACTCACAAATTTCAGCTTCTAGGAATTTTATGTTTTGAATTTAAAAATTATGTAAAGTGAATCTATAAAAGCACCATATTCTCTCAAATGATTCAAAATACACAAATAATTTATTTTAAGCTACTATTTCAAGGGCATTGTTTTTCATCATTTTTGTAACTTAAAAACTTTATATCAACAAAAAACAATGAATTAAACATTATAAAAAAATAAATATTTCTAATGTAAAAATTATAATAAAGGTCTCAACCTAAAAATTACTTAAAAATAGAAGATCCTCTTTCATGCTCTTAAGTCAAAATATTAGCATGAAAATTAGATGCATTTCTATAAAACAAATAGCACGTGCAGGAAAATTTTTCATTTAAATATTTTAATATCACACATCATACCTTTCACTAAGATAAGAATTTAGAGGTGGGCTGGTAACATCATTTGCTCGATCCATTTTAGACTTCATTGTGCAACAACTTTTATGTTTACTATCGGTAATATCCTTTCCTGAAACAGTACAGTAATACAGTGAGAATGTATATGCTCTGGATTGTGAATTTTCATTCTCTGGAAGTTTTTATTCTTATTTTTATTTTTATTTTTTTTAAGATTTTTATTTTTTGAGAGAGAGTATGCCAGCATGTGAGCACGAGCAGGGGGAGGGGGGAGAGAGAGAGAGGGACAAGGAGACTCCCTGCTGAGTACGGAGCCTGACTTGGGGCTTAATCTCAAGAACCTGAGATCATGACCTGAGCCGAAGGCAGACACTTAACTGACTGAACCATCCAGGTGCCCCATCTCTGGAAGTACATAAAAACAAAAAGTCTCATCTATTCTGGGAAGGAGAATGTATGGAGAGTTCAGTTTGAACTGGTTTCTCAGTTTACTGATTCCTCCCAAAAGGGTATGTCTCAAGGGATAGATATCCCCTGCCCCATTTAACAAGTATTAAGTATATATGTATGACACTTTGGGAAATTTAATTCATGACAGCTTTAACTTTAGAGGGTTCATAATATAGTAGGAGAAATTTTTTGAAATTCCATACAAGTGAAATGCAAAACAGAATTAAGTCACATGTACTATGGTATTATGGAGATTAAGAATAAAGAAAAGGACATTTACTAAAAACCTACTAAAGTACCAAATCTGATCATATCACTCTTCTGCTGAAAACCTTTCAAGATCTTATTCTCAAGATCAGGCTCAAAGACCAAAACAAAACTCCCAGGGTAACAAGGACTTTCATGATTTAACTTAATTTCTATGACATTCTTTAACACTCTACTTTTCAACCACTTGCATATCCTGCAAGATTGCTTTCACTATAGTTCTTTACAAACTGCTTCTCTTTATTTTTCTTGATCTGGAATATCCTCTTGCAGGCTTCCATTTTGAAACTCCCTCCCCTGGAAAAATTTAGTGGTTCCTAACATGAAATAAAGTGATTGCTGCTGCCATATGTTCCCAGAGTTTATTATGCACCATTCCTACTTTCCCTAATAGAATGTGAGCTCCTTGAGGTAGAGATCTTGTCTTATTTATCACTGTATCCTTATGAACTGCAATCAATGCCTGGCGTTACAGTCACACCACAATTTCTGGTTGAATGAATTAGCCATGATTAGAAAATAAATCTGTTGTTGAACACATTTACTTTCAAGCAATAGTGCTCAGAAAGGGTTTCTAAAGCTGTATGTGGCTCCGTCAAATGCCATTTACAGTTTTTTTCAATATTGCTATTTCCTATCACAAATATGGCATTCGAGGCACTTATTAATCCTAAAAATTGCTTTAAAACAATAGTTTGGGGACGCCTGGGTGGCTCAGTGGTTGGGCACCTGCTTTCAGCCTAGGGCGTGATCCTGGAGTCCTGGATCAAGTTCCTCATCAGGCTTCCTCCATGGAGCCTGCTTCTCCCTCTGCCTGTGTCTCTGCCTGTGTCTCTCTCCGTGTGTCTCTCATGAATAAATAAATAAAATCTTTAAAAACAACAACAGTTTAATTGGTCCTATGATCTCCAGCTTAGAAAAGTTTTGGGAAAAATAAATCATGTCCGTGTTAATAAAATAAGGCAAAGACCAAACTGAGAACTGTTTGTAGCAGCACAGACAAAACATATTTTCATTTCTCAAGTAACAGGAAATGGCCATAATCACTAATAAGCCAAATATACATGTGAATTAAAGACCCTACTTTTACAAAATATCTAACCTCCTTCCCTTTTTTTTTTTCCAACCTCCTTCTCTAACGGGACTTTTAGTTAAAGATACTAAAAAGCACCTAATGTATTAAAATATTCACCTCTTTCCCATTCACTTTAACAAATATCTTAATTAGGAAAAACACTGCAGTTAAGTAAACCAAAAAATGAGATACTCCTATACACTTATAATAGAATGGTTAAAGTCCAAAACAAAGACACCACCAAATGCTGATGAGGACCTGGAGAAGGGAAAACTCTCATTCACTGCTAAAGGAAATGCAAAATGATGTGGCCACTTTGGAATTTAGTTTGCAGTTTCTTACCAAACTAAACATACTTCTATCATAAAATCCAGCAGTTGTAATCCTTGGTATTCTCCAGATGAGTCTGAAAATTTAGGTCTACACAAAAACCTGCACATTATATAGCAGCTTTATTCATAACTGCTAAAACTTAGAAGCAACCAAGATGTTCTTCAATAGGTGAATGAATAAGCAAACTGGTACATCCATATACAGCATTATTCAGTGATAAAAAGAAATGAGCTATAGCGTGCCTGGGTGAGTTAGTTGGTAGAGCGTTGGGACTTTGGCTCAGGTCATGATTTCTGAGGTCCTGGAAGGGATCAAGCCCCCTGTCCAGCTCTGTGCTCAGCAAGGAGTCTGCTTCTCTCTCCCTCCATCACCCACTCATGCTCTCTTTCTCTCAAATAAATAAACAAAATCTTTAAAACTATACAAACAAGAAAATGTAGAGGAAACTTACATTGCTAAGTGAAGACAAAAAAATGAGCTATCAAACCACAAAATGATGTAGAGGAAACTTGCTAAATGAAAGAGGCTAGTCTGAAAAAGCTAACATACTGTATGATTCCAACTGAATGACATTTTGGAAAAGACAAGATTATAGACAATAAAAAGATCAGTGGTTGTCAGGGGCGGGGGGTGGGTGGGATGTGAACGGATGGAACACTAGGGATTTTTCAGTCAGTGAAACTATTCTGTAAGACACTATAATGGTGGATACATGACATTATGTAATTGTCAAAATCCACAGACTGATATAAAGAATGAACCTAATGTAAACATATGACATCAGTTAATAATAAAGTATCAGTTCTGGCTTAGCAAATGAAAAATCTAAATGTAAAAAATAAAAAGTAAAAAAATGAACCAGGCAAAAATAAGTTCATACCCAAATAAACATTTCCCAAGTAACCTGTGAATTGCATAAATAGGCTGAATAATGGTGAGATTAAATTCAGATGATTTTATGCAAAAGGAAGGACTGCTGAGAAGCTGAAATAGCACATTTCCCTATGAAACTTTAGGGATAATTCTTTTTAAAACATTAGATGTTAGAACTAAATAAGTAGGTTAAAAAACAGCTTAAGTCTTAGATTTTAATACTAAATTTAAGCTACACAAAACCAAAAGGTTTCAGGAAAGCACAATCAGAATTATTTATGTACTATAATCTTAAAAAAATTTAATTTCTTTGCAGCAAGCCCAGAGTAGCCCTATTAATTCTTTCCTAACCTTCCCTAATTATAGATAGACCAATTCCAATAGGTTAAATTAGAGAATAAACCAGTGATTCTAGGTATGTCTTTCAAGTTTCAGCCTAAACTGGTTTACGGATATTTTCCTAAGCACATTAAGATAGCTGCTCCCTTTACTATGCCCACAACATAGCACTTTGTATATGTTCCTACTATAGCATATACTATACCAGTGTATTTATTTATATATTTTGGCCTATACAAGACTGAGTTCCTAGAAGTCAAAAGCCATCTATTCATGTTCGTATCCTTAATGCCTACTAAGTTGCCAGGCACAAAATAAGCATGGAATATTGAATGAAAGATGCCCCCTTTTCTGTGCTCTGCATTTTATCTGCTAAATATTCCTCAAGGCTCTATCCTAGGCCTCATCATAATCAATTTCCTCACTACATGGGATGACTGCATCACTTTCCAAATAGGTAGTTGGTTCCTATAGCTTTCTCTGTTTATATTCTTCCTTTAGTTTCAGTCTTGTACTCCCCAAAGCCTTCCGGACATCACCTTAACACCCTATTACTGTCCCAAATTGCAGTCCAAAACTCAATCTATATTTTTCATTCTTTCAAGCTTTTTCCCTTCTTAAACCTTTTTCACCTCCAGTGCTTACAGTGTCTATGAACATCACCACTGTATTCATAGTTATGCTCTAAACCTGTGATTTGATCCATTCTTTGAAATCTCCAGGTCTAGGCTACTATGGGGTCTTACAGTTCCTATCTTCCACATCCACCTCCACTACCATTACTCTAATTCAGGCACTTGGCCCCCTACCACCTGGACCATTACACGTCTCATAACTGGTCTCCCTGTCTTCAGTCTTCATTTCCATGAGAATCACCAGTTTAGTTTAAAATGTGCACTTATGGGCTCTATTTCTAGAGATTCTAATTTAGTAGATTCAGAGTAAGGCTTGAAACCTTCTCTTTCATTCAGCATTTTAGGAGATTCTCATGATCTAGGCATCACATTTTGAAAAACCCATCTCCAAAGATTGCTGGCAGTTATTGAGCTTTGCTTTTTTTTTTAATTCATTTATTTATGACAAAGAGAGAGAGAGAGAGAGCGCGTGTGCACACGAGCGCATGAGCACCTGCAAGCAGGGGGAGGGGCAGAGGGAGAAAATCCTCAAGCAAAATCCCTGCTGAGCATGGAGACTGATGCAGGGATTGATTCCAGGACCTTGAGATCATGACCTGAGCTGAAATCAAGAGTCGGATATTTAACTGACTGAGCTACCCAGGTGCACCAGTTATTAGGCTTCCTAAAGCAAAACAAATACTCATGTATTCTATATTTACTGAAACTTTGTATGCCACTGGTATCCAATAACATACAAGAAATTTTTGTCCCTTACCTATATCCTCTTTGTATGTGCATTTTTTAGTACCACGAATTTCTTCTTTCATAGCATTTATTCCACTATAATTGCTTATGTAAGTCTCCTCCACTAGAAGCTAACAGGAGTGCGATAGGGAAAACTTCTAGGAGGCAGACAGTAGAGTCAAGACCTGAAAGATGAGCCTAAGTTAGGTAGATAAAAAGGTAGGAAAAAAGTAACTAACTTATGGGCAGAGGTAACAATGTATAAAGAGCCATAGAGCAAGGTGGTTCCAAAAAGAAATTCAGTATGAATGAATGGCAAATTGAAGATGGGTGAGAGGGGGATTATGGCAGCATGAGGAAAGAGTTAGTAAGAGACCAGATTATAAAGAACCTTGTAAATCATATTAAGGAGTTAAGATATTATCAAGAAGGCAAAGGGACATAATCAAAAGTTTGAAGCAGGTAGTAGCATGATAAAATTTACATTTGATTTTTCTGCTCAACAACCGATCAAATAAATTCATTTTAAGTGTGGCATTCAATATCCAGCTCTACGTGCTTTTTTTTAGCCTTAGGTTAAACTTATTGGTCCCTTTTAGATATGCAATATTCCAAGCAATCTGAATTACTTAACATTCTCTTAAACTACATCATCCTCCTCCTGTTTTCCCCTCGGCCTAGTACATTATTACTCTATTTTTGAATCTCACCTATCCTTCAAAGTTTAATTCAAATGAATCACTCCCTAATTCCTCCCAAACCTATTCATGTTCTTTCTTCTCAACTTTCTTTGTACTTTTTGTACTTTGCTTTTCACATATACCACATTCAATCTTAAGACTGTTCCCCTTCTACTGTCAATTCTCCTTGAGAGTCATACTCCAAAAAAATGGACAATATGTCACTTAAATAGCTAATAAACACTTGAATAACTGAATATATAATTTCATTACATGATTGATTGGATTATCTGGTGCATATGCCAGGTAAACTACCACCAAGTCAAAAGACATTTAAAGAAAACTGTTAAAAATAACCTTTTCTGTCCTCTGTGATAACCTGCAGGAACGGAGTTTATTTAATTAACATCAAAACAAGTCCTTTTTTTGGTACAGGAAAGACATAATTTAACAAATCTCACTAGGCAGAATATATTAATCAAAGGAGGGAGGAAAAGGACCACAACTAAGTACCCATGCTGTTTTATTTAATCCAAATTCATCAGACATTATTTTCACTATCTCCATTTTCCAAGTGGGGAAAGTGAGCGGAAGAAGTTGATTTGACCAACATGACACAATTAACAATAGATCTGGGAGTTTTAACATAGGTTGGTCTGAATTCCTGGTATATGTTTCTCCCTAGTTTACTGCACCACATTACTTACCTGAATCTAATCTGTATTTATCTAATTCTTTTAAAGGAGATTGTTGGTATATTGGCTCTCTGAATACTATTGGAGTTGAAGCCAACTGATTATAAGGTTTCCTTTGTGGTGTTTTAAATAGGTTTGGTTCATAGCTGATTTTATAACCAGATTCTTCTGTGGGTTCAGAATTATAGGGTGGAGCTTCTAAAGAAAGTTCTTCAAACCAATTAAGGCTTATTGGTCCTAAATCTGTAAGAAAAATAAAAATTCCACCTTGGTTTTAATCAGTGACAGGTAAGTTCATGAGTCTGTAAAAATCATAATACAGAAAAGGACGCTTGACATTTTGACTGTAGATTACTTTGTTAAAGCATATTAATTAAACAAGATTATTAACCTATTCTCCTTTCAATCTGTAGCAAGGTATAACAGTTTACAAAAGTTACAAGGTAATTGCTCCAAGCTATATTAGCTAGCTTTACTAAAGTTTTCTTTCTCTTATATTCATGATTCAGAAAGTCATAGTAAGAATGCATTCCACAGATACAATTTAATTACAAAGACTATATATAAATCGATGTGAAAAATCTATAAGTACAGGAACATGTAGACTCAGAAATAAAATAGAATAAAAAGACTCTTTGTTAAAAAAAAAAAAATGACAAAGTCTCTACTCTGATGTATCCACCCTTAAAGTACTGATTTTCATCGTGTGGTCTGTGGACTATGGCAGGGGCTGGGCAGGGGGAAGGTCCCCAAGAGAATTTCAGGAGACCATAAAGTAAAAGCTATTTTCATAATACTAAAGCACCGTTTCTCTTTTTCATAATGTTGACATTTGCACCTCTGGTGGATAAAACTGATGACATCTTGGCATGAGTCAAGGCAGTGGCAATAAACTGTGCTAATAATTGTATACACATCATGCACTTGTCAAAAACAAAACTAAAAAGCGAGTCTAAATTAAAAAACCATAAATGAAGCAGGAAAAATTAGTTTTATAAAGCCCAACCCTTGAACACATCTTCTTAATATTCTCTGTGACAAAATGTAAAGTATGCATAAAGCATTTTTGTATACTAAGTACAACAGTTGTCTAAAAAAGCACTCATGAGGAGTTAGGAGCTGAATTAGCACTTTTTTCATGGAAAGCCATTTTTAGTAGAAGGAATAACAAATCATTTTGAGTTGGGTAATTTGGTAGGCACTTTCTTGAAAATGAAGTGAGCCTGTCACTGCAGAAAAAAAGTTTGTTGCCAATGATAAAATGAGGACTCTTTTTTATTTAAAAACATTTAAAAGTAGGCTCCATACCCAGTGCAGCATCCAATGTGGGGCTCGAACTCATGACTCAGATGAAGGCCTAAGCTGAGATCAAGAGTAGGATGCTTAACCATCTGAGCCACCCTTTGGGCACCCCAAAATGGGATCTTTTAAATGGTAATTAGAATTTCGTTAAACTTTGGAGATGCCTGGGTGGCTCAGCTGTTGAGTGTGTGACTTTGGCTTAGGACATGATCCCGGAGTTCCCGGATCAAGTCCCGCATCACATCAGGTTCCCTGAAGGGAGCCTGCTTTTCCCTCTGCCTATGTCTCTGCCTCTCTCACTCTCTCATGAAGAAATAAATAAAATCTTAAAAAAAAAAAAAAAAAAAAAGAATTTTGTTAAACTTTATTTGCCTCTGTAAACTTGACATCTTCCTAATCTTAAGACTTTTCTGATGAGGTCAGTGAATTAATGAATTTAATTTTTACAGTTTAAGACAATGTGTCAATATATGGAATATCTGTGTAATTCAGAACACTGACATTTTCCAAATGATCAGTGCCTGATGTTACAACACAGATAAAAGATTTATTCAAAGTGCAAGAAAGACTAATAGAATTAAATGTAACAAAGAGGATGAAAGTTCATAATATGGTATCCAATTCCATACTGCAACTCTTAAAACTACTACTTGTCAAGTTTTGGTGTATTATCAAAGAAAGATACCCACAATTAACTGAAGACTACTGAAATACTCCTTTTTTCAGTTACATTGTTGTGTGAAGCTGGCTTTTTTTTATATACTTCTACCAAAACAATATACTGGAACAGATTAAATGCAGAAACAGAGGCACCTGGGTGGCTCAGTGATTGAGTATCTGTCTTTGGCTCAAGGCATGATCCTGGCATCCTCAAAGGGAGCCTGTTTCTCCCTCTGCCTGTGTCTCTGCCTTTTACTGTGTCTCTCATGAATAAATAAAAATAAAATCTTAAAAAAAAATAAATGCAGAAACAGGTATGAGAATCTAGCTATCTTCTACTAAGCCAGATATTAAAGAGAACTGCAAAATTGTGAAACAGTGCCACTCTTCTTTTTGCGGGGGAAAAGGGGGGGGGGAGACAGTATTTTTCATAAAAATGTTTGTGTTAAAAAAATGTTTGTGTTAATATGCAATGGATTTGTTATTTTTAAGTGAATAAACATTTTTAAAAACAAATGCTCCTTGAAGTCCTCAATCATTTTCAAGAGTGTAAGGAGTACGGAGACTAAAAAGTCAAACAACTTCTGATATAAAGTGACAGTACCAGGATCCCTGAGTGGCTCAGCGGTTTGGCGCCTGCCTTTGGCCCAGGGTGCGATCCTGGAGACCCAGGATCGAATCCCACGTCGGGCTCCCGGTGCATGGAGCCTCCTTCTCCCTCTGCCTGTGTCTCTGCCTCTCTCTCTCTCTCTCTCTCTCTCTCGAATAAATAAATAAAATATTAAAAAAAAAAAGATTTAAAGTGACAGTACCAACGCTTAAGGTTTGCTAAAAGTTCTGTGCTTTAAAAACAGTTCTTCCTACTGCTCATCAAGAGGTGAGTCTCCTCATTATCCCTAAGGTTCTATACTTATCATTTGGATAATGGTAAATGATCATTTTCTTAACTGACTTACGACCGCATTGACAGAACAGTTCATAGTGAAAACAAAAACGTGAAATGTTGGCTTCTTTTCAGCAAGCATGCACAGTTACGTATTTTTCTGAAGACATTTTCTCAGTGTAAATGATCGATGTATATAAAATTTGTCAATACCTGCTTGATTGCACCGCGTCTTAAAAATTTCAAAAAATGTTGGCCTCTCTTTGCATCCAACAGGCATTTTTATCTACAATATTACTCCAGTGCTTGGTAAATAACTCTGCAAAAGACACCAAAATAACACTTCACAGGGATGCAGTCCTGGTTAACCGACTGAGGTAAAATCAGAAGCTGATAAACACACTGCTTATGTACCTCGGTCCTATGTTTTGGGACAATAATCCAACTCACTGCGACCATGGGAGCATTCTATATATACGCTGTCCAGTACGGTGGCACTAGCCGCATCAAGCATTCGAAACGCGGCAGGTGTGGCTCACGGACAGCACTGTAAATGTTATTTAAATAGTGTGGCTGGGGGGTGCACAGGTCAGCAACAGGTTCCTATTAGAGGTACCTTCTGACAACGTCACATCAGTAAATCTTCGTAACGCAGCAACTGCCTGGGGGTTAAGCAAGGCAGACAGTGTGCCAGGAGCTGTGAAACATTTTCTAAAATTAACTGTCCGTTAAAGTAATTCATCGTATTTCCGATTAAGGAAATTTCAGGCTGGGACATCTGGGGCAGCTCAGGGCGAACCCGGGCGGCTGGCGGGGCGCGAAGTGGGGAAGCGGAGTCCAGGGAAGGGGCGGGGCTCGCGTTTGCCTCGCTGAGGAGCCGAACCGTGGGCCCTTTTCTCCCGGTGGGTGAGAGGCTGCAGAGGCCGTGGGGGCAGGAGGCCCCGGCCCTCGCCCCGTGAAGAAGAGGCGCCGCCCCCGCCGCCTCACGCCGCGGAAGACAGGCCCGTCCGTCTCCACCCAGCCAACACTAACCGCCTTCCGAGGTGCCGCTCTTTTTGGCCGGAGACGGCTAACAAATTCGCGCCGGCACTTCGGCCAGAAAGCTGACCCGCAGGCTCCTTTCCTCGGCGACCCGCGGCTGGGACGACTTCCAGAGCGCCAAGCCCCAGCAGCTCCGCCTCCGCCTCCGCCGACCTTCTTTCAGATCCTCGCGCCAAAAACCCGCTCCGCCGACGCGACACGCAGTGACGCATGACGCGACACGCAGCGTGCGCGCCTCCCGGAAGTCGGGTTCTGGGCAGGGGGCAGGGGGCGGGGAGCGGGCGGCGGGCGGCGGGCGCGTCCGTGTGGCGAAAGCCGAGTCCTCGTTCGGCTGCTGGGCGGTCGGCCTGGAACCGTGTGAAGAGGGAGTCGGGGTGCTCGCTCTCCTCTCCCTGAGCCCTTCGCAGCTCGACGCGGCGCTGCTGGGGGTCACCGCGCCCCGTGTATACTCCCCGCCTCCTCCCCATTCTCTCTACTCCACCTCGCGTTTGGGTGGCCGCGGGCGGCCTGACCCGGGGTCTTTGACAGACCTTTACTCTGCCCGTAGAGCGGGCGTCCGCCCGCCAGTGTCAACGTGGTTGTGGCCGACTGCCCCGGTGGCTGGATCGGGATGCGACCTGGACCAGCGGGCGTCAGTTAGTCCGTGGGCTGCTCCTGGGTGGCCGGTTTCCGAGCCCTCGAAGCCGGCTTGCCCCCTTGAAAACCTGTGGAACCACTTTAACCCGCTCCTGCAGTGTTAGGCGCTGCACCTTCCGCGGGCTCCCGCAGCGTCCTTTACATTCTCGGGGGGCCAGTCACCTGGCTCTGCCTGTCTTCTCTCCAAGTCGCCCTGGGAGAAGGGTCTGTGGCATTAGCACGAAGCTTAATTCAGGTTTGTTGTATAACCTAGAAAACTTTCAGCTGGTGTGGACTGAGCTACCCCTAGGCCTTGGTGCTTCCGGGAAGCTCTGGAGCAGTAAACAGCGAAACAGCCTTGGATTAGAAAAAGGGTGGCCTCTAGCTGGCTACATAGGCGGCGCTTTAGTTGGATCGTAGTCTTTAGCTGCAGCAGGGAGCCTTCCCGACACAGACACTGAAGCCTGTGGTGGTTCCCGCTTACTGAACATTCATGATTTATTCTGTTTTGTGCTATGTAGTAGTATCACATTAAATCTTATTTAAAAAATCCTGTAAATTGGTTAGTATTGTCAGATGGGGAAACCAAATCATCTGGTTAAGTAACTTGCCTAGTGACAAGGCTCAGGTTTCCATTCAATTCCCTTTGATTTCAGATACATAGCCCGTGTTTCAGTTTCCATTTACCCTGTAAATTAAAACAACTTGCTTTTTTCACCTTTTTGGAAATGGGTCCTCACTAGGAGTGAGTTAATGAGAACTGTTGGCATGCAGTAAGACCCTCTGAAATACATTTTCTCGCACTATATACACCCCTACACCCCCCCCCCCCCCCCCCCCCCCCCGCCCATAACACTATTCTCCTTGCTTCTGTGGCTCTAGGGTCTTTGTATTCATTAGCTCTGCCGTAATATACTCTTCTACTTTGCTGCTTCAATAACTTACTACTTGTATTTGATTTACTATATGCTTTAAAACAAGATCTCTAAAATAGTTATTATAGGATACACGGGTGACTTGCTGATGAAAGCATGTGTGTGAATAAGAAGTCAGAAATAAAAAACAGCTTTGAAAAAGATTCAGGAAGAGTGTATTGGAGAGGTAGGGAAGAGCAATTAGGAATCAGGTGGAAATTAGACCTCTAGATAGGTAGATCTCCTGTCCTCCTTTAATTAGGGTAATAGGCAGCAGCTCCCATTGGAATCTGAAATAAAGGGAGAAGCTTGGAATGAACCTGTACTAACTTGATCAGGAAAAAGAAGGGGTGGATGAAGGTGGAAGGCAAAACTAGGAGACAGAAACCGCCCAGGAATATTGTGCTGCGCCTGGGCACCAGGTGAGCAGATGGAGCGTCTTGTCCGTGTTCCCTATGGCTTGTACCAGGGCTATGGGAATACAGTGCCTTTGGGTCATCCTGGACTCTCTGAACACGAACAGCCTGACTGGAGGCGAAATACTGGTCCCCCCAATTTCCTGGCCAGGCCTGGGTTGCTGGTGCCTGCCAATGCCTCTCACTACTGCATGGACCCTTACAAGAGGGCACAGCTTAAGGCCATTCTCTCTCAGATGAACCCCAGTCTGAGCTTGCAGCTTTATAGGGCCAACACCAGGGAAGTGGGTGTGCAAGTGAGCCCACGGGTAGACAAGTCTGTGCAGTGCTCGCTGGGGCCTCGCACCCTGTGCAGCCGCTCCCCTTGGGGCAGTGCAGGCCACAAGGCACCCCTGACAGCCTGGGGAGTCTATTCACCAGTCATGGGCCACAGGAGCTTGATTCAGCTGCAGAGGGAAGGGGAAGACCAAGAGAGGAAGGCTCTTTTGCATCCCACTGAGGCCAGTGAGCAGCAGCAGCAGCAGCCACCACCAATGCCAAGGTCAGAAGAAGACAAGCAGGAGGAGCCTCACCAGCACAATGAGTTGGAGGAGGAAGACGCCTCAAGTCCTCGGAAAGAGAAGAGTAAGCAGGCACAGGGAGTTGGTGGAGCAGATCTGCTCAGGAAACCCACTTTCCAGGTGAACTTTCTCCTACCTGTCCTCAGGTCTCAGCTAGCCTCATCCCACCTTTCTCTTTTCCATTTCTGGGCCAACAGAGCAAAATCGTCTTTCACTTTCTCCTTTTACTTGATGGAGAGGTAGTTCTGGAAATGTGTTTTACGTGGCCTATAGGTTTTGTAACTTTTTGGTCAAATAGGGGGACAACTTTAAACATGTGAAAACAGAAAGTCTCATGGCCATTACTATTGGAAATGAGATAGGTGGGGTTTCAACTCAAGTATGTGATCAGATTTTTGTTCGGGGAGATTGTGCTGGTGGCAGTTGAAAGAACATGAGAAAAGTACGAGAGACAAGGATTATTCTGGGATTCTTGTTTCCGAGAAATGAGCTGCTAAATTATCATGGTTGCCTTGATAATAACTATGAATGGGGTTAAGGGATACTTTTTGTTTCTTTATATGAAGCCAGGAGGAAAGACAATCTGGCTTCACCCCCCCCCCCATGATTGTAAAAGACTTTACCCCTTTATTTGCAGTTTTTGGAAGCAAAATATGGCTATTTTCATTGTAAAGATTGTAAGACCAGATGGGAGAGTGCTTATGTGTGGTGCATTTCTGGAACTAATAAGGTAAGTAAAAGTGAGCCGGATGTGGGAGGAGAGTGGGGCAGACACAGATGTTAAATAGAAGGAGAATATTTCCTGATGGAGCATGACTATAACGGTATCTCATTGATCTTGGCATCCTTAGTGCCAGGCACTTAATAGGTACTTAATGTTTGAACTGAATTGGACTGTCCACATGAACTCCTGAAGGCTCTTAAATCTGGTGTTATATTTGGTTTGGTAATTCTGTTGAACAAAATCTCAGGTGATTTAGGTGAACTCTCGTTCTTGTGTATAGTGGAACTGTATAATTTTTTAGTTGGTATATTTTGAATATACCTGTTTGGGCATTAGCTTCTGGAAATTTCCATAGTCTGTCCACAAGGTGGAGCAATAAAAGAATTTTGTAAATTTATTGTAAAGGTTAGCCTTGGAGAGACTTCTTTAGGCTAAGCAGTTTTCCCCTCTTAATTTGAATTAGTTGTCAACATATTAAGATTGGCAAAGACTTCACGATTGACATTTCCAGATTTCCCTGATTAGACTCTGGTCCCTATAGATTCATTTCAATGTGAAAACAGTAGGCTGGGACTTAGCTTCTAGCTCCTTTCACTGGGCATGCACGCTTGATTTTGCAATAGTCTACATCTGGTCTATTTCATTAACTTCAACAAGCAGTTGAGTTTGAGTCCCCTTTGCTTTCTCGTTTCTGGCTAATGGTCTATAGAAGGAGAGGGCAAGGAGGCGTGCTAAGACCTGAGTGAGAACTTGACTTTTCATACTAGCCATTTACTAGGCTCTGGAGGCAAATAACTTTTAAAACTATGCTAAAATTACTTTCCTCTCTTGCCAGAAGAAAAACAGTGGGTTTAATTAAAATACTACAAGATGGTAGGATGCAAAGAACAAAATCTAGAACTTATTCTTAAGAAATTTATTCTCATAAGAATGACACATATGAAATTTTGGTGATAGACATAGTGGCACCAGTACCATAGAAGTGGTGCAAAAATAACACAGGATGAGGATGATTACCCTGTCGGAGGGAAGGCATCATGATTTTAGAGGATAAATAGGATTTCATCAAGCAAAGCATGGAGAAAATGCACACAAGAAAATGCAGAGTTGAGAAACCATATGTATGGGTAACTACAAATATTTCAAAGTTCAAACAGGAAAATGATGATAAAATGAAAAAATAGAGATTCATAGACTAGGACAGAAGGTGAAGGTCAAAGGTTTGGCCCACACAATGAGTAAAATTATAATAGCTACTTCCTATTTGAGAGTTTTACTGTAGTAAAAAACTACATTATTGAGTAGTTGTCAGAATTATAGAAAATAAGTGGTAGTATCTCGATTTTTACAGGTAAGGAAAATGAGGTTCAAAGGGTGAGGAAAAAGTGATAGCATTAGAAGACTTTAAGACCTCAGGGTAGAGGTTGGGCAAAAACAAGGCACAAAGTAAGGGAATGGATTACTTAAGAACTAAGAGTCTAAGTAAGGTACATATAATCTTGTATGAAAAAAAAGACTTATTTCTCCTTAGGTTTATTTCAAACAACTATGTTGCAAATGCCAAAAGAGTTTTAACCCTTATCGAGTAGAAGCAATCCAATGTCAGGTAAGGATATGGACTGCTTTCGTTGTGTTGATAATGTTGCCATTCTTAAATATGAAGCTTCTGTGGCAAAATGTTGGGATTTCATAGAATTTATTATTTGCATAGGAGTATTAAGTTTTCTATTCCTTGAATTTTTAAACTATTTTAGAAAAATAAATTCTAGATTTTTGGCAGATGTAGGGAAGGGAGAAAGATGGGCTCTTTTAAGTTGTTTTATATGGTATGTTTATATATGGGCTATAGGTTTCTCAAACACTCTGTAGTTTGGATGTAGCAACTTCTTAAAGTTTTTATTTTCATTCCACTTAACATACAGTGTTAAATTGGTTTCGGGTGTACAATTAGTTTCAGTGTTTCAACAATTCCATATGGATATAGTAACTTAATAGGTAGCCTATATTAAATTTTTACTATATACCAAACTTTGGGGTAAGTGTTTTACATTATCTCCTGTAATCTAAACTTCGAGGTATGTGTTATCCCCATGTTACAGACCAGAAAGCTAAAGTTCAAGAAGAAAATAACTTGCTCAAGTTTAGACAAATAGTAAACATTAAAACTATGATCAGATTTTATGGTGTTTCCAGTGTCTAGGAAATCACAGAATTAGATGAGATCTTCTCTAAAACAGCTTGTAGGAAATCTTTTAAAACTTTTCAGGGAGGGACACCTGGGTGGCTCAGCAGTTGAGCATTTGCTTTTGGCTCAGGGTATGATCCCGGAGTCCCAGAATTGAGTCCCATATCAGGCTTCCTGCATAGAGCCTGCTTCTCCCTCTGCCTATATCTCTGCCTCTCTGTCTCTGTGTGTCTCATGAAATGAATGAATGAATGAATAAATAAATAAAATCTTTTAAAAAAATTTTCAGGGAAGTGTGACATAGTTGGTTTTGGTAGTCAGGAGTTTTTAAAATTCTAAATCATTTAGTTAAAAATATTTTTTGTACTACTTGGAAATATTCAAAAAAGCCAGTCTAATGGTTTATAAATAACTTACCTTTAGATTTTCTAGTCTGACATTCTCATTTAGCTTATTTTTTTTTTAAGATTTTATTTATTTAGGGCAGCCCAGGTGGCTCAGCGGTTTAGCGCTGCCTTCAGCCCAGGGTGTGATCCTGGGGTCCCAGAATCGAGTCCCACATCGGGCTCCCTGCATGGAGTCTGCTTCTTCCTCTGCCTGTGTCTCTACCCGCCCCCCCATCTGTCTCTTATGAATAAATAAATAAAAATCAATTTTTATTTATTTATTCATGAGAGAGAGAGAGAGACAGACAGACAGGCAGGCAGGCAGAGGGAGAAGCAGGCTCCATGCAGGGAGCTTGACGTGGGACTCAATCCCGAGTCTCCAGGATTGCACCCTGGGCTGAATGCGGCGCTAAACCACTGAGCCACCAAGGCTGCCCTAGCTTATGTTTAATATAAGTTAGGTTTAAATATATTTTTATTTTCTTGTGTCCCGTTGAATTGACTTTTTTAAGTAAAAATTCTCCATATCTTTTTATTTTGGTAGTTATTCATTGCTTATTGTTCTTTTGGTTATGAGGTCTGCCTTAGACCTCATAACATGGCTCTTGGACTACCAAAGTCTACATAAATTGTGAATATTATCTCTCTTGACAATGCAGTGAAGTTAGAACATTCTAACTCCTTATCACTCATCCTAATTTATATCCTGCTGTTGTATATTTTAATTTTAAACATCACAAGACATTATTTTATATAGTCATTCATGTAGCTTTAACTATATATTTCCTTGCTGCTGTTTTTAGGTCCTTTTTGTATCTGGAGCCACTTTCCTTTTATCTGAAGAATACGTTTTAATATATTTTTAAAAGATTTTATTTTGAGAGAGAGTGAGTAGTGGGAAGGGCAGAGGGAGAGAATCTTCACGTAGACTCCTTGCTAAGTACAGAGCCCAACACAGGTCTTGATCTCAAGACCCTGAGATCATGACCTGAACCAAAACCAAGAGTCAGACACTTAGCTGACTGAGCCACCCAGGTGTCCCATGTTTTAATATTTACTGTAGTGCAGGTCTGAAGGTAACACATCCTCTTGGATTTTAAAGGATAATTTTTCTGGGTATAGATTTTTTAGGTTGGCAGTACTTTTCTTTCTGCCCTTTAAGGGTCTGACCTTCATTGTTTTTTGCAAAGTTGGCTCTTAGTATTTTTGCAGCTCTTTCAAAGTAATATCTCTCACTCTTTGTCTCCTTAAATCTACTCACTTTTGAGATTGTTCTCTCTGTTTTGGTTTTCAATAGTTTTTCAATTTTCTGCCTAGTTGTGGTTTCTATTTATCTTGCTTGGGATTCATAGCATTTCTTGGATCTGTAGCTTGGAGGTTTTTAACTCCTTTGGAAAATTATGAGCCATTATCTTTTAAAATATTCTTCCTCCATTCTCTTTCTTTCAGTTACTCATATTAGACCTTTCACCATCTCCCTTATGACTTATATGCCCTTTTCTAGATTTCCCATGCTTTTGTGTCTCCTTGCTTTACTTTGGATATCATATACTAAACTGTCTTCCATTTCTCTAATTCTTTCCTCTGCTATTTCCAATCTACTATTAAACCCATATATTGAATTGATTTCAGTTATTCTACAATTTTTGTGTGTTGAAAAAATGACTACCAGTTTTCTGATAAAAATATCAGTCTTGTTTCTTTGTATTAAGCATAATTAAAGTCTGTATTAGGTAACTCCATTGACTTAAAGTCCTACGGTTCTGTTGCTATCCTCTTCATTTTCTGTGGTTCTGTCTCCTCGTATACTCAGTTATTTTTGAGTGCTGTCTATCGAATATGAAGAATTATAGTGATAATTTGAGGCATAGGATAGTATCTTGCTCCATGAGAGATTTGTTTGCTTCTGGTGGGAAGATAGGGGCGCTAACAATTTAAGATTTTTTTTTTGAAGATTTTATTTATTTATTCATGAGAGACACAGAAAGAGAGGCAGAGACACGGGCAGAGGGAGGAGAAGCAGGCCATGCAAGGAGCCAGATGTGGGACTTGATCCCGAGAATCCGGGATCATGCCCTGAGCCGAAGAGAGACGCTCAACCGCTGAGCCACCCAGGTGTCCCCAATTTTAGATTTCTATTTTCTAATCAGATTGAGCTATTTTGAAGCTGGGCTTCAGAATCTGTGAAAGCTGAGCCAATTCTTGGTTCATCTTTATTCTTAGACTGTAGCCTTTCAGGGTCCCAATACAAAACCTCAACTTTACCAGGTCTCTTCCATTTGGGCATGTTTAAGATTATCCCTCAGCTTCATCAACTTCTCAAACTTACTTTCCTTTTCCCACTCTCTTTCACCTCTTGTAGAATTGGCAGACCTTTAGAGAGGAAATAGTCCCAAATGTGCGGCTCACCTCCATTTATGGGTTTCTTTCTCTAATGCTTTGATATTTCTTCAGTGCTTTCAAATAGTTCTTTTAAAAAGTTGTTATTTTCTTTAACTCAGGTTTCCTAGTTATCCTAAGTAGGAGGCTTGATCAAAACTACCTGGTCCACCATTGCCAGAAACAGAAACCTACCTTTAGAGTAAATCTTGATTTTTATTTATTTTTTTAATTGATCCTTCCCCTCCATCCCATAATAAGAGTATTTGTGAGGATTTTTTTTTAAAGATCTTTATTCATTTATTCATGAAAGACACACAGAGAGAGGCAGAGACACAGGCAGAAGGAGAAGCAGGCTCCATGCAGAGAGCCTGATGTGGGACTCGATCCTAGGACCCCAGGATCACACCCTGAGCCAAAGGCAGATGCTTAACCACTGAGCCACCCAGGCGTCCCTATTTGTGAGGATTAAATGAATTTATATAAAGTACTTAGAACAGCACATACAGAAAACACCATGTATTAGGTATTAGAATTTTCTTATAAGGATGCATATTGGCCACTAAAAGAGTGGAAGATATAAACGTAGTACACCATTTCATACATGATAATTAAGACTTCCATTTGCAAAATTAAAATGTCTGCTTCCACAATATAAAATATGAAACTTATTTTTAGTTGTGGTCATATGCAGAAAATAGAGCAACGATGATCGATTTTAAAGATTAGCAGGTTGTGAGAGTGGACAAGGGTAGTATACCGATCCCCATAGGGTGTGATTTTTTTTTTTTTTTATTTACCAGAAGACAGAATGGGATAATGATTGCTTTATAGTAAAGATTAGGCATGTCTGGAGAGAAAAGAGCATTAGCTTTCTCTAGAATTCCCGTTCTGTCTAGTTGTGACAACCAGAAGCCTCTCTGGACATTGCCAGATGTCTGCTGGTCTGTGAAATCAATTGGTTGAGAATCACTGCTTTAGTGATATTCAAATATTCAATACTCCAGTCTAGATAATCAAATCACTTAGTATTCAGTGCCCCTGAGTCCCACCTGGCTCACAAATGTAAAAACCCATTAGTGAAGACACTCTATAAACTTTATTTATTTGACAAAGAGAGCGAGTGAGCCAGCACATGAGCATGAGCAGCAGGGAGGAGGGAAAAGTGGGCTCCCTGCTGCAGGGTACCAATGCAGGACTTGATCACAGGATGCTGGGATCATGACCTGAGCTGAAGGCAGACACTTAACTGACTGAGCCACCTGCATGCCCTATAAATTCTTTTAAAACCTTTCTCTTCCATTAAATCTTGGTTGGCTTAGCAGTATTCTCTTAAATCTATCTTTTCTCTTTCATCTTGAAAAATGCATGCCATTTAACAGAATGAGTGGTTTTATACAACTTTGTCCTGGACTTCTCATAGGATTCAAAGGAGGATGAAGATATGAGGAATAATGGTGGTGGGGAGAAGTATTTTGATTTGAGGATTCCATTTAAAGCACTGACTGGATTATTTAGTGTCCAAACTGTTCCTTGTTTTCTAAAGACCTGTTCAAAGTCTTGTTGTTCCTGTCCTCAAAAGAAAAGACATATTGATCTAAGGAGGCCTCATCGACAGGATCTGTGCGGTCGCTGCAAAGACAAGAGATTCTCCTGTGGCAATACTTACAGCTTTAAATACATCATGTGACAGGCAGTATGAATTGTACAGGACATTCCAAATTCTCCTTGTAACTTAGCTCTGACTTGGCATTGGAAAATGGATTAGGTTTTTGTACTTTTTGTAGGTTGTATAACAGTTGTACAATGTGAATAGAATAAAATAAATGCATGTAAAATAGACTGTGAAGGTACATTAATTGTGATCCCAAGGTAAAAACATCCACGTGGCATCGGGAAATGGTAGATACTGTCACTTACAGGAAAGGAAAAATGAAGAGGAACAATAGTCATTTGACAAACTTTCATTAGCTGGGTGTTCTAAGCACTGGGAACATAGAGATGATCAGGGGAAAAGGTCCTTGCCTTCAAATATACATAATAATTACAGCAAATGCTTCAACAGCACTTATTTGCCAGGGATTGTAACTCATCATAGCTGCCATATTAAGTAGAAGCTGCTATACCCTTTCTTAACAGATGAGAGGGAGCCACAAGAGAGATCATAATGTAGTGCCAGGATCTGAACCCATGTGAACTTGGACTTGCTCCATGGCTTGAACTACATTTTTTTTTTTTTCTCAGATCCAGATGTGGTAAGTGCTGTGAAGGAAACAGTGTGCTACCATAGAATGAGCTTTTAGATAGGGTGGTTGGGATGAGGGACCATGAAGATTGAGACCTGCAGGATGGAGGGAGCGTGGAGAAAAGATGGTTTTGATTCAAGGGAAAAGCAAGAGCAAAGGCTGTGAGCAGGTAGGTGACATACTTGGTATGTTCCAGAAATAGGGGCCCCTGAGGCTAATGTGGGACAGAGATTAGAGAGGACAGGGCTCAGGTCACAGAAAGTTCTTTTGACCATGATCAAGCATATGGCAGCCCATGAAGGAGTTTCAACAAGACAATGACATTAGATTCTTACTTTTAAAAAACTCACTCGGTCAGGGGAAGACCAGGCAAAGTGGAAGGTGGGAGATGAGAATGGACAAGCAAAATGATGGCTCCGACAGGGTGATGGCTGTGGAAATGGAGAGAGGTCCATCAATTCAAGGTAATGTTGGAATTATACAGATTGGAAGTGGATGATGCAGAAATAAATGACTTTTAGATTTCTACTTTGAGCTGTGGGGCAGATGAAATTGAGAGGTATACCATTTAGAAACATATTCTGGAGTCAGATTACCTAACTTCAAATTGGGTGTGGTAGATGTCTGTGGGCAAATTACAGGCACACCTTAAAGCCATTGCAGGTTCAATTTCAGACCACTACAATAAAGCAAGTATATCAATAAAGTGAGTCAAGTGAATTTTTGGTCTTCAATACACATAAAAGTTATATTTATGTATTCTATATATTATTGTATATATAGTTATATATTTACTATTCTATATATTTTGTGGTCTAATAAGTGTGCAATAGCAATATTACTAAAAATACACATGCTTAATTCAAAAATATTCTATTGCTAAAAAATACTAAACATAATCTGAGCTTCCAGCAAGTTGTAAGTTTTGCTAGTGGAAGGTCTTGGCTTGATGTTGATGGTTGCTGACTGATCAGGGTGGTGTTTGCCTACTGACTGGGGTGGCTGTGGCAATTACTTATTCTTATTTCAAGGCCACAAGAAGTTTGCCTCATTCATTAACTCTTCCTTTCATGAATAATTTCTCTGTAATGTGTGATGCTGTTTGATAGCCTTTTACCCACAGTGGAAATTCTTTCAAAATTGGGGTCCATCTTTTCAAACTATACAGCTGTTTTATCAAGTTGATGAAATATTCTAAATTCTTTGTTGTCATTTCACCCATCTTCATAACATCTTCACCAAGAGTAGATTCCATTGCAAGAAACCACTTTCATTGCTCATCCATGGGAAGCAACTCTTTATCTGTCCAAGATTTATCATGAGATTATAACAATTCAGTCACATCCTCAGACTTCACTTTGAATTCTAGTTCTCTTATTATTTCTACCACATCTGCAGCTTCTTCCTCCATTGAAGTCTCGAACCCTCCCTAAGTCATCCAGGAGGGTTGGAACCAACTTCTTCTAAACTCCTAGTAATGTTGGTATCTTCTCATGAATTACGAATGTTCCTTTTTAAAAATTTTTTTTTAATTTTTCTAAAGACTTTTATTTATTTGACAGAAGGAGAAAGGGAGAGAGCATAATAAGCGGGGGGAGCAGCCAAGAGAGTAGGAGAAGCAGGCTCTCTGCTGAGCAGGGAGTCTGATGTGGGGCTTAATCTTAGGAACCTGGAATTCTGACCTGAGCCGAAGGCAGATGCTTAACTGACTGAACCACCCAAGTGCTCCAAATGTTCTTCTTGTTTGTTTTAAAAGATTTTATTTGAGAAAGTGAGAGAGAGTGTGAGTGTCTGAGGGCTGGGGAAGGAGCAGAGGGAGTGGGGCAGATTCCATGCTGAGCATGGAGCCTGATATAGGGTTTAATCCTATGACCCTGAGATCATCACCTGAGCCAAAATTAAGAGTTGAATGCTTAACTCACTGAACCACCCAGACACTCCTTGAATCACAAATGTTCTTAATGGCATCTAGAATGGTGAATCTTTTTCAGAAGTTTTTGTTTCCCCAGACCAATCAGAAGAGTCATAGTCTATGAAAGCTATAGCAGTTTGAAGTGTATTTCTGAAATAATACTTGAATATCAAAATCGTATTCCTTGAGCTATGGACTATAGAATGAATTATATGTTTACAGGAATGAAAAGAACATTAATCTCATTGTATGTGTCCATTAGAGCTCTTGGGTGACCAGGTACATGGTCAGTCAGTAATGTTTTGAAAAGAGTCTTTTTTTGTGAGCAGTAGGTCTCAATAATGGATTTGAAATATTCAATGAAACGTGTTATGAAAACATGCTGTTATCCAGGCTTGGTTGTTCCATTTATAGAGCACAGGCAGAGTAAATTTAGCATAATTAAGGATCCTAGAATTTTCAGAACGATAAAGGAGCATTGCTTTCAATTTAGTCACCAGTTGCATTAGGTTCTAACAAAAGAAACTATGAAGCTTTGAAGCCAGGCATTGACTTCTCTCTAGCCGTGAAGGTCCTCAAAGACCTCACCTTCCAAAAGAAGGCTGTTTTGTCTACATTGAAAATCAGTTGTTTAGTGTAGCCACCTTCACGAACTATTTTAGGCAGATCTTCTGGATAAGTTGCTGCAGCTTCTGCACCAGTGCTTATAGCTTCACCTTGCACTTCTATGTTATGGAGATGGCTTCTTCCCTCAAACCTTGTGAACCCACCTCTGCTCCTTTTGAACTTGTGTAGCTTCCTCCCTTCTCTCTGCTTTCATAGAATTACAGAGAGTTAGAACCTTGCTCTGGAGTAGGCTTTGGATTAAAGGGATGTTGTGGCTGGTTTGATCTTCCTCTATCCAGACCACTCAACCTTTCTCCATATCAGCAACAGGCTATTTTACTTTATCATTTATGTGTTCACTGTAGCAGCACTTTCAATTGCTTTCAAGAACCCTTCCTTTGGACTCACAACTTGGCTACCTGTTTGACATAAGAGACCTAGCTTTTGGCCTGTCTCAGCTTTTGACATGCCTTCCTCACTGAACTTAAAGATGTACAACTCTTCACTTGAACATTGAGAGGCCATTGTAGGTTTATTCACTGGCTTAACTTCAATATTGTTATGTCTCAAGCAATGGGAGGCCTGAGGAGAGGGAGAGAGATGGGGGGAATGGCTGGTTGGTGGTACAGTCAGAATACATACATTTGCTGATTAAGTTTTTCATTTTATATGAGCTCAGTCTGAGGCACCCCAAAACAATTATGATAGTAACATGAAAGATAGCTGATCACAGATCATAACAAATACATTAAGGAAAAGGCAGAAATATTATGAGAATCACTAAAATGTGACACAGACACAAAGTGAGTAAATGCTACTGGGGAAAAATGGTGACGATAGACTTGCTTGACATAGAGTTGCCACAAACCTTCAAAGTGCAATAAAATGAAGCATAGCAAAACAAGATATGCTTCTACTTAACTTCCCACATCTCAATTATGGTAGTTCCATTCTCCCATTGATATGGGCCAATGTACCTGTTGTTGGTGGCGAGGACCAAATGAGCTGATATGTTATGCATTGAAGATCATAACTAGCATTGTGAGGACTCAGTAAACTGAGCTGTTCCTTACTTTGGTGGAGCTATATAGTAGATGTATGTAGGTGGCAGAGAGTTTCAACATACTAGATTTGAAATATTTGAGACATCCAAATGGACATGTCATGTAGGCTATTGAGTATATGAATTTGGAATTTAGGAGGGCTATCAGAGCTGTGTGTGTGAGAGAGATTTGGAGATTAAAAAAGTACATAGTTTTTAAAGCCTTGGGTCTGGATGGGACCACCTGGAAGGAAAGCACAGCACTGGCTCTGGGGCACACCAACATTTGGAGCAATGATTCTAAAACTTTCATGTCCCTGGAGTTATCTGGTGATCATATTAATTGCAGATTATGATCCAGTAGGTTTGGGGTCTGAGTCTGCCAATCAAACTCCCATGTGCTATCAATGCTGCTGGTCTTCTGGATCACACTTTGAGTAGAAAGAGATTAGAGATCAGGTAAAATAGGAGGTCAAGAGGGTCACAAAAGTAAAGCTAAAACAGTATTTCAAGGTCAACTGAGTCAATTCCTGTGGTAAGTGAAAACGATGCAGATAGACACATCTGCTAGAATGGTGACAGGAAGGTTACTGATGATCTTGAATGAAGTTTTCCATGGAATGGTGGGGATAGAAGCTGCAGTAGAGAAAGTCAAGACAGTGAATAGAGATAGTTTGCTAGAAGTTTTGCCATTAAAAAGTAGAGAAATTAGTGGTAGCCAGAATTGCATTTGGGGGAAAGGTGAGAGATTGAGTAAGTTTGTATATTAGTGGGGAAAAAAATGGAGAGAACTTGATGGTACAGTTGGTAGAGGACATGCCTACAGGAGCAAAGCCCTTGGAAAGGGAGAAGAGCTGAAATCTGGAGCATTAGGCCTGAATGGAAACCATATTTATTGTAAAAAGATGGAACACCTAGAACATGGGGCTAAAGATAGGTTTATAGATTTGAGGGCAGAGATGAGACCCTCTGTGTTATGTACTCAATGCGTTATGAAGCAAAGGCATTAGCTGACACAGATAGGAAGGGAGAGGGGTGGGAAGCTGAAAAGGAAAAGCAAGGTATGAAGTAAAGTCCTGGGAATTTGACATTATCATGGAAGTGTAATTGTACTGTAGGGTTGTCAGATAGCATTGGGAGCTCATTCTGAGACTTAGTGCTGTTTGAATTATGCTTGGTTGCCATTGTGTTCTAGTAACATCACACATAAGGGATTCTGTTGTAGGTGTGGGATGTGGAGATCTTAGTTTTAACCAGTTTTGTAAGACAGGTGTAAGATGTTTGAGAATGTCAGCAAGGGAGTGACTATAGTCCTTGGAATTTAAACTGGTTCAGCAGAGGAGTAAAGGCAGGGGATAGGTAGTGGGAAACGTAGTGAGATTTACAGATTGTTACTTGTGATAGGAGAAGAATTATAAGAGCAGGTGGGAGCTAGAGTGAAAGGGAACTGGAAGCATTCCTGAGTAGGATGCTGAAGGTGAGTTGCAGCTGGTACACTTGCACCTGCTGGTAGGGTTTTGATATAGCCATGAAATCAGGTGGTCAAGGTAGAGTAGAGGGGTGAAGACCCCTGGATGTAAGAACGCTAAAACCAAGAGGAAAAGGTTTTGTGTGGGTCATGCATGAGGATGTTTGTGGTCCCTGAGAACAGCATCAGAGGTTGGGGTAAAGAAGAAGGCAATGAGCAATAAGCTGTAGTCTATTCAGTGAAGTGAGGGTGTGAAAAGGAGGGTTTTAGATAAGTTCTCAACCAGAGCTGCCACTTAAAGTCATAGGGCAAGCTTTATAAATTCTAAGGCAGGTCTCTCCACTCAGCATTTCATTTAAGGGATCTGGGGTGGGGGTGGGGGGCCTGTGCCTGTGAATCTTTCAAGTTTTCTTAATGGTCCTAATGTACAGGTAAGGTTCACAACCACTCCTGTGAGTGATGGTGATGGGCTTGAGGAGGGCTGACTAGAACAGTTGGGTGGCATGAATTTCTGTCACTGGGCTTTTTGAAATAGAAATGAGAAAAAGATTGGAAATAGAGGTAAGCAAAGGGGAGTTTTCTCAGCCTCATGGCTCAGGAACTTCTAGAAGTTCCTGTCGGTGGCTAAAGTTCTTGGAACCTGAATCAGTGTACAGTGTTAGAGCAAGAGATTACTGTTAAAATCAGGGTCTGGGCTGGAAGCGATGGTGACAGAGAAGGAAGCATCTGCTGGGAAACTGTAAGTAGACTGCAGTGAATTTTAGCCACTCACTTCCGGTGACCTCAAATACAAAGTCACCAAATGATGACAGATTTGAGGTTGAATCATTACACAAACAGCCTACATCAAACAACAATTGGTTATGTACTGTAGAATGAATGAATTTGAATTAAATGTTTCTCAAGATGGGATAGTTGTTAAATTACTGATTTGGTAGACCCTGCTCTGGATTTCACTGAGGGGATCTTCATTTTTGTCATACACCCCTGGTGATTCTTAGGTTTGAGAATCACCTCGGTAACAGATTTCAACCCTTAAACAGCCCTGGAATTTGAGCACACTTCAGTCCAATTAAATCAATCTCCAGAGCAGTGGAGCCTGAGTACTGGCTTTTCAAATTTCCCTACACGATGTAATGTGCAACTAAGGTTTCAAATTCATTTTCCTTACACACTGATTCTTACAAGGAAGACAGGTGCATATTCTAAATTTTTCCTCAGGGGTTTAAAATACCATCTATGTGACTTTGGTCCAGACTTCTCAACAACATACTCACATATCCACCCATTTGCTCACCATCTGGTCTTGGATGCGTAATTAAGGTATCTCATAGATAATATGTCTGAAAATTAAATCTCGATTTCCATCTCTCAAACATGTACTTCTTTATCTCAGTGAATGGCAATTCTATTCTCCCGTTGGTCTAGGCCAAACTTTGGAGTCTCACGTTTCACATATTATCATCAAGTCCTATTAGCTCTCCCTCTGGAATATTCCAGAATATACCAACTTGTAATCATCTCTATTGCAACTACCCCAGCCCAAGCGTTCATTACATATTCACTGCACTATTATAATAGCCTTCTAGCTGTTTTTAAAAAATCTTTAAATAATCTTTATTGAGTGAAAACTTGACAATAATACATTTCTTGCAAATTGGAGATGCTTAGTTCCAAGAAAGAATTATTTTCTTTTTTTTTTTAAGATTTTATTTATTTATTCATGAGAGAAAGGAGAGGGAGGCAGAGACATAGGCAAAGGGAGAAGCAATCTAAAAAAAAATCAAGGACTTCCTCAATGTGCTTGTGTCTACTAATTCAGTCATTCATTACTGTGTCCAGCAATTCTCAAAGTACTTTTGTGTTTATGATTCAGTCTTATGTAACATAAGGACTACTGTGAACTATAATTTTTATGTTAACAAGTGTTGAATAAGTAATTGTGTGAAGATGGAGAGTCACTGAAATTCTTTGGACTCAGTTTCTTCATCAAACTATGCTTCTATGATTTGGATTTAGTTGTTCAATTATAAAATTCAGATGATGACAGTCAGTTCTCTGAGAGGGAAATTTAGTTTAGTAGATGGAATTTTCTCTTTTAAGATATTTTTTTCCCTTGAGATTTTCTCAACTTTGGAAGTTATTGATAGAAAAGCTCAGAGTTGATCATGCTTTCTTTTGACAGCTTTTTTTTTTGACAGCTTTTTTTAAATGGACATTTATGGTTGCAATTCTGATTTTATATTCTTTACCTATAATTACTCATAATTTCTTGCACAGGTTTTCCTATTTTGTAGTAGTATTTCATGATTTTTTAAATAATTTACTAATGTGCAATCATTTAAGCTGGTCTGAAGTTTTTGTTTTATTTTGTTTTAAAGATTTCTTTTTTTTTTTTGTTTTAAAGATTTTATTTATTCAGGGGCACCTGGGTGGCTCAGTGGCCGAGCACCTGTCTTTGGCTCAGGTCATGATCCTGGGTTCACAGGATCAAGTCCCACATCAGGCTCCCTGCAGGGAGCCTCCTTCTCCCTCTGCCTATTTCTTTGCCTCTGTCTTTGTCTCTCATGAATAAATAAATAAAATCTTTAAAACAAATAAATAAGAATAAGAGATTTTATTTATTCATTTGACACACACAAAGAGAAAGAGAGTGAGCGCATAAGCAGGGGGAGCAGGAGAGTAGACAAGCTTCCTGCTGATCAGGGAGTTCAGTGCGGGACTCCATCCCAGGACCCCAAGGCAGATGCTCAACCTACTGAGCCAGCCAGGTGCCCCTAGTTTGAAGTTTCTAAAGTTTGTGCTACCTCAAATACTTTGTGATATACCTTGATTATATATATATATATATATATATATATATATACATATATATATATGTATATATATATATAAAGTTTAGAACACTTTACTAAACATTTCTAGGGCATAAGTAGGAAAGAGACATTGTTTTTCTGCCTTCAAAGAATTTACATTTTAATTGTAACAGTTTTAATTCAGTTTACTAATTCATGAAATATATCTGGAAAATTTGTCAGACTTGGGCATGGATGAAAGTGATTAATGGGTTTTCTTCAAAGGAACGCTGAATGTCTAGGGACTCTGAAAGGTTTATCTGGTTCTAAATGAGTGTACAGTTTGGATCATCTTTGATTGACAAGGCTATTTTACAACTCTGTAGGGATAAAAGTTAAATTGTACAAAACTAAGAACATTGCAAACGTTTTTTACCTATAACACTGCAAATGATTCCTATTCTCAGCAATACAAATGGATTTTGTCCAGGAGAAAATCTAAATCTTTAGAAGTCAAATTCTATTATGAATTGGTTTTCACTTCTTTCTGATTTCCTCATTATTTAATAAAGAAATGAAAAAAAGAATCATTGGGAGAGAGATGCTAACAGGAAGCAGACAGTAAGGGGCATTTCTTTCTTTTTCCTCCAGCTTTGCAGTCTCCCCAACAGCAGCAATGTCAGAGCCTCACATATAGCCATTGTCAAAGCTGGTATGTGGTTTGCAAAATACAAGCATCAGCTTCACAAAGCAGAATAGAGACAGATAGTCCCAGGTTCGGAGCAAAGAGACAATAACTTAACAATTGGCACTCCCATGTTTGAAAAAGGAATCGCCATCCCCCAAGTTGCTCATCTTAGAAACCTAGTAACTAGTTGTTCTTAGGGCTTCTCTCCCCTTATATTAAAAAAAAAAAAAAAAAAAAAAAAAAAAAAAAAAAAACCCTCTATCTGCGTTATATAAGTAGATAAAAATTCTAAACCATAATTTCCAAAATGATAAAAATCATGATTCTTATGTAAATATAAAAAGAACATGAATCAAAATGTTTTTTTTTTAAAGATTTACTTGTGGGGGAAGAGGGAAAGAGAATCTCAAGCTGACTTCCCACTGAGTGTAGAGCCCAGTATAGGACTCAAACTCACAACCCTGAGATCAGCACCTGAGCCAAAACCTAGAGCCCAATGGTTAACTGACTATATCATCCAGGTGCTTCTCACTGGTCTTTCTGCTCCTGCCCTTCTGTGTATTTTCTGCACACAGCAGCCAGTGATCGTTTTTTTAAAATTTGCTTTTATTGTGGTGAAGCATATGCAACATGAAATTTATCATTTCTAAACGCTAAATTCAGCAGCATTAAGTACATTCACAATGTTGTACAACGATCACCACTGTCTATTTCCAGAGCTTTTTCATCAAACAGAATGATCCTTTTATGACAGACGCATGTCACTGCTCTGCCCCCAAACATCCAGTGACTTTCTGCTTCAGTTAGCAAAGGACCAAGTCCTTCCTGACTCACCTAACCCTTTCTGCTGTCCTCTCTGACCACTCTCCTCTTCATTCATTTCACTCCTGTCACTGGCTTCCTTGCCATCCCTTAAACAAAAGGATCATGGTCTTGCTTCAGGATCTTTGCATTTTTCTTTTCCTTTGTTGGAATGCTCTTTCTCCTGGCAACTCTTATTGTGTCTTCAGTTCATTGAGACCTCTGCTCAAGTCTCTCATTATTTGAAGGGCTTCTCTGACTCCCTTCTGAAGTAGCATCAAACCCCAGTTACTCTCTGTCCTTGTTTCGTTTATGGCATGCAGCATCACCTGACACAGACATACAAGTACATCTTCCTTGAATAGAAAGATAACTGTAGTTTCCCCTGAAACAGTTGCCTAGCTCACAGTGGACACAATAAATAGTAAACGTAGGAAAAAACTCAGCTCATAAGTAGTCAAATGTTAATAATCCTAAGTAAATGTATCAAAAACTTAAAACACTCAGCCTTTTTTTTTTTTTTTTTAGTTTATTTATTTGTTCATGAGAGACATACAGAGAGAGGCAGAGACATAGGCAGAGGGAGAAGCAGGCTCCCTGCAAGGAGCCTGATGTGGAACTCGATCCTGGAACCCCAGGGTTACGTCCTGAATCAAAGGCAGACACTCAACCACTGAGCCACCCAGGTCCCCAAAACACCAGCTTTATGGAGATATAATTAACATAGCATAAATTCACTTGTGGACACTATGTTCAGGCAGGTATTTGGAAGCTAAGCTATTGATGCAAGCAGCAGGAGGTACTCCTGTTTCTATGATTCTACAATTCACTGAAAAGATCAGTGTTAGGATTTGGAACCAGAAGTACTTAAGACTGTCTTCTGTGAATGTTTACGTATGCATGCATGCATGCACGTGTGTGTGTGTGTGTGTATGTGTGTGTGTTGGCCAATGGTTACAAGCATCTTTATTCACAGCTGCACTAACACATTTTCTTAGTGTCCTCACCTATGAATGGGAATAATATGTGCATATGTCTCTAAAACATATGGTGCTCTTTCTAAAACTCTATTTGGAGACCATAATTTTAATCAGTTTAAGTCCAAGTTACAGTGCACCTATATAAATTGCTTTTTTTTAATGCCAGTGGATAAAATGTGTATATTTTGGTGCCAGAAAGCACTGAGATATGAGGAGGCATTTCTTTTATCACAAAAGAATCTGTTAAATATCTACCCTCTCTTTTGGGTGGCTATCTCAACTCCTCATCTCCTCCCCATTTCTCTCTGTCCCTGGGGAGGTGAAAATGCTCTAGTAATAGAGGCACAACACATTACCCAGGGAGATTTGACTATAAGTCTGTCATTTTTACTAGGCTCAGCTGGGGTGGGGCTGTAGCTTTAAGGCACCTTTCTCCTAACAGTTTTCCTCACCTATAGTCAGAGAAGAGGAGGTGAAGAAATAGAGGAAAAGTAGAAAATTTCCACATTTTAGCAAATTTCTATTGTTTTATAAAATTAAGAAAAAACACTACCACTACGTTTTATGACTATAGATTACAATGTACTATTGAAATCCCCTCTTAATTTAAATTTTAATTCCAGTGTAAACACAGTGTTATGTTCATTTAAGTTACACAATATAGTGATTCAGCAATTCTATATGTTAGTCAGTGATCATCAAAATAACTGTACTCTTAATCCACTTCACCCATCCCCCCTCCTCTGGTTTGTTCTCTATAGGTAAGAGTCTGTTTTTTAGTTTGCCTATTTTTTCCTTTGTTCATTTGTTTCTTAAATTACACATATGCATGAAATTACATGGTGTTTGTCTTGCTCTGAGTGGCTTATTTTGCTTAGCATTGTACTCTCTAGATCTATCCACGTCATTGCGAATAGCAAGATTTCATCCTTTTTTATGGCTGGATAATATTCCATTGTATATATATACTATATCTTTATTCATTCATCAGTCTGTGGACACTTGGGCTGCTTCCATAGTTTGGGTATTGTGGATAATGCTGCTATAAACAGTCGGGTATGTGTGACCCTTTGAATTAGTATTTTTTTTTTTTTTTGGTAGATACCCAGTAGTGTAACTGCTAGATCATAGGGTAGTCCTATTTTTAACTTTTTGAGGAACTTCCATACTGTTTTCTAGAGTGGCTGCTCCAGTTTGCATTCCTATCAACAGTGCAAGAGGGTTCCTTTTTCTCCACGTTCTCACCAACACTTGCTGTTTCTTGTATTTTAGATCTTAGCTATTCTAGCAGATGTGATGTTATCTATCTTTTTAAAAATATTGTTGATGTAATATCTCCTTGTAGTTTTAGTTGTATTTGCCTGACGATTAGTGATGTTGAGCATCTTTTTTGTGTGTCTGCTGACCGTGTGTCTTCTTTTAAAAAATGTCTATTCATGTCCTCTGCTCATTTTTTAATTGGAGTATTTATTTTTGGGGGTGTTGAGTTTTATCACTTCTTTATACATTTTGGATACTAACCTTTTATTGGATATGTTGTTTGTAAATACGTTCTCCCATTCAGTAGGTTACCTTTTAGTTTTGTTGATTCTTTCACTGTGTAAAAGCTTTGTGTGTGTGTGTGTGTGTGTGTGTGTGTGTGTGTGTGTAAAAGCTTTTTATTTTGATGTAGTCCCCATAGTTTTTTTGCTTTTGTTTCCCTTGCCTCAGGAGACATATCTAGAAAGAAGTTGCTATGGCCAATGTAAAAGAGATTACTTCTTGTGTTCTCCTTTAGGATTTTGATGTTTTCATGTCTCACATTTAGTTCTTTAATCCATTTTGAGTATATTTTTGTGTTTGATGTAAGACAGTGGTCCAGTTTCATTGTTTTGCATGTTGCTGTCCAGTTTTCCTAACATTAATTTTTGAAGAAACTGTCTTTTTCCCAATGGATACTCTTTCCTCCTTTGTTGATGATTAATTGACCATATAGTTGTGGACTCATTTTGGTGTTTTCTATTCAATTTCATTGATCTATATGTGTCTATTTTTTATGCCAGTACTGTACTGTTTGCTCACTGCAGAGTTTTAATAACTTAAAAGTTTGTAATGGTAATGCCTCTGGCTTTGCTTTTCTTTTTCAAGGTTGCTTTGACTATTCAGTCTTTGTTTTAAACTCTATTTTGTCTGATATAAGTACAGCTACCCAGGCTGGGTTTTTCCTGCTTCTTTTTGCATTCAATATCTTTTTCCACCTCTTCATATTGAGCTTGTATTTGTCTTTAGGTCTTAAGTGAGTGTCTTGTAGGCAGCATATACATTGATCTTGGTTTTTCATCCATTCCATAATTTTATGTCTTACAATTGTAACATTCAGATCATTACATTTAAAGTAATTATTGATAGGTCTGTTCTTATTACCATTTGATTAAATGTTTTCTGGTTGTTTTATAGTTCTTCTCTTTTCCTTTCTTTGTGATTCATCACTTTTAGTGTTATGCTTGGTTTTCCTTTATTTTTTGTGTATCAGTTGTAGGTTTTGGTTTGTGGTTACAACAAGATTCACATATAACACCATCTAGGAGTTGGAGGAAAGAATATCCATTGGGAAAAAGACAGTTTCTTCAAAAATTAGTGTTGGGAAAACTGGATAGAAAACACTTCTAAGTATTTAGTAGTCTGTATTAGGTTGATGGTCAGTTAAGTTATAATTCATATAAAGAACTTTATTTTTACTCCCTCACCCTCCATGTTTTATGTAAATATTATTGTTTGTTACTTTTTTTATTTTGTGGATCTCCTTAACTAATTTTATAGATATAACTGATTTTACTACTTTTATAACTGCCTTTATAAGTGATTGCTCTACTACCTTTATTGTATGTTTGCTTTTACTTATGAAATTTGTCCTTTCATAATTTTATTATTTCTGATTATGGCCTTTTCCAATTAACGAATTCTTGGAAGGCCAATTTAGTGGTGATGAAGAACTCCTTTAAATTTGTCTGAGAAATTAATTTCTTTTTTACTTCTGAATGATAATTTTGCTGGGTAGTGTATTCTTGGTTGCAGGTTTTTCCCTTTGAGCTCTTTGATCTATCATGTCACTTTCTTCTGGCCTGCAAGTTTCTGCTGAAAAATTAACTCATAGCTTTATGGGACTTTCCTCCTGTGTAACTAGTTGCTTTTGCTGCCTTTAAGATTCTCTGTCTCAGTTTAATTGTTGGCATTTTAATTAGTATGTGTGATGTTTTGGATTTACTTAGGTTCACCTTGTTTCAAGCTCTCTATGCTTCCTGAGCCTGAATATCTGTTTCTTTCCCCAAGTTTGGGAATTTTTCGGCTATTATTCCTTCAAACATGTTTTCTGTCTATTCCTCCTTCCCTTCTTCTGGGACTCCTATAATGGTGAATGTTCATTTGAGGCTGTTCAGGAAATTTTTTAGCCTATACTCATTTTTTAAAATATTTTTTTCTTTTTGCTATTTAGCCGAGGTGCTCCCCATTACCCTGTCTTTCAGGTTACTGATTTTTCTGCATTCTTAAATCTGTTGATTCCCTCCAGTGTAATTTTCATCAGTTATTGTAGTCTTCAACTTTGATTGATTCTTGTTTATATTTTCTCTTTGAAGTTCTGAGTTATTTCACTCTTCTCCCTAGTTTTGTGAGCATCTTTGTGACCATGACTTAGAACTCTTATCAGCTAGATTAATTTCTCCTTCTCATTTAGTTCTTTTTTTGAAGTTTTGTCTTGTTCTTTGATTTGAGCATATTCTTCTGTCTCATTTTGCTTGATTTTCTTTGTTTCTATGAATTAGGTGGAACAGGTACTTCTCTAAAACTGTGGTCTTGTAATATGGTTGTCTTCTGTGTAGACTGAGATGGCGATTTTGGTTGGCTGGCTGGGGTTGTTACTGGTGTTGCCTGGAGTTCCTGGGACACTCTGTGCTGGGGCTGCCCTGTGGGGATGGCCTAAGCTGAAGTTGGGGCAGACTAGGCAGTCCTGGGGCTCTTTGCACAGAGTGCCCTGGCAGGACAGCTGAAGCTGAGGTGGGTTCAAGCCAGAGTGTCTTGGACATTCCACACAACAGATGGCTAATATCAAGGCAGAGTTCATGCTGAGGGTCCTAAGGCACTCCATACAGAGGGTGCTCTGGTAGGGCAGCTAGAGCTGAAGGGATGGACAGAGTGTCCTGGGGCTCTCTATACTGGGGTAAACTGGTGGGGTGGCTGGAGCCAAAGTAGGGTCTGGATAGTGGTCCTTGGCTTCCCTGTGCATGGGTTACCCTGGTGAGTTGTCTGGAGCCAACACAGGTGTGGGCTGGGAGATTTGGGAGTACTGTGCACTGGGGTTACCAAGTCATCTGGAGCCCAAGTGATGCAGTCTTGGAATGTTCCAGGGTGCTTTGTGCCTATGCCACTTTGGCAGGATGATTGGAGCTATAGGGAATATTGACCAGAGGTGTCCTGGTGTGTGCTGTGCTGAGGCCATCTTGGTGGAATGGCTGGGTCTGGTGAGGGCTAGGGGCCTAGGAATCCCTGAGGAGGCAGACCAGATATGTTGCCCAGACCCTTCTCCCATTTGTGCTATCAATTTAGCACAATGTAGGGGGAGCTTAAACCATGGTACTTGCCAGCCCCTCTGACCAGGACAGATGACCAGCAGCTCTCCATGACATTTAGGAGGGTTCTAGAACTGGTTCTTCTATATTTAAGTAGTACATTTAAACCATGGCTTTTTTTTTCTGTGTCTCAGGTTAGATGAATCTGCTCATGGTCCCTCATTATTATCCCTCCCTACTGCAATTCACAGTATTGTGTGGGGTTTCTTTTCATTACTATGTCTCCATTTCTCTTGCTGTTCATTCTGTATGTGGTCTCTCTATCTTTTGTTGTGCAGAAGCTGTTCAGTCAGCCCTCAGGTCTTTTTCAGGAAGAATTGCTTTACATATAGGTGTAGATTTGATGTGTTTATGGAGGGAAATGAACTCAGGGTGTTCTGTATCACTATCTTGGGCCAGAACCCTGATTTCACTTCTTCTGTCTTATAACCTCCATATCAGCTTTAAAAGTGATTAACATACAACTCTTACCATATAATTGCTTTTCTTAGTGAAGATTTTTCCTTTCACAATTTTCTTGCTTTTAGTCATGGCTTTTTCTTTTCTACTTAAAGATGTCCCTTTAACATTTCTTGCAAGGTAATGAACTTCTTTTAACTTTTGTTTGTCTTTATCTCTCCTTCAGTTCTGAATGATAAACTCACCAGGTAGAGTATTATTGATTGTAGGTTTTTTCCTTCCAGCACTTTGAATATATTATGCTGCTAGTTTCTGGCCTGCAAAGTTTCTGTTGAAAAATCAGTGTATAGCCATATAGGGTTTCCCTTGTATGTAACTAGTTTGTTTGTTTCTGCTTTCATGAGTCTCATTTTGTTTACTTTTTGAACATTTTAGTTACTATCTGTCTTGGGTAGATCTCCTTGGGTTAATCTTGTTTGGGCTCTCTCTGCTTCCTGCACCTGGATTTCCCAGGGTAGAGAGGTTTTGAATTATTATTTCTTCAAATAAAATTTCTATCCCTTTCTTTCTTCTCCTAATAGGACCCTCTAGAACAAGAGTTCATAAGCTTGATATTGTATAACAGGCCTATCCTCATTTTTTAAAAGTGTTTTTTAATGAACATATTCAAACATTGACAGTACTTTATACAGTAAACACTCATATATCCACCACATACACTCTATCTTTAGCATTTTACTAGATTTTTCAGTCTAGTCATGTATCCATTCTCCTGTCCATCCTTCATTCCATTTTAGTTTTTTGAAACATTTCAAAGTAAATTGCGGACAATAACAATTCATCCTAAATACTTCAGTATGCAAATCATTAGGTCAATAGTTTGTTTACAGTTATTTTTCTATTGACATACAATTTAGATGTGATGTACTGCACATATGCACACACATATTTTTAGTGTATGTTCACTGTATTTTAGTAAATGCCTACATAAATAACCCATGTAACCCAAATTCCTATTGAGATATAGAACATTAACAATATCATCAACATTTCTATTACTAAAGTATAGTTGACATATCATGTTACATTAATTTCAGGTATACACTATAATGATTCAACATTTCTATAATTTCTCTGCTGATCATGATAAATAGGTCACCATCTGCCACTGTACAATGTTATTATCATGTTATTGACTATTATGATATTATTTCCTACATTGTATTTTTTTACCTCCAGGGTTTATTTATTTTATAATACAAGTATGTACCTCTTAATCCCCTTTGTCTATTTTACCTATCTCTGCCCCCACCTCTCCTCTGGCAATCATCAGTTTATTCTTTGTACTTAAGTCCATTTGCTATTCTGACTGGTGTGAGATGATGTCTCATTATGGTTTTTGATTTGCATTTCCCTGATGATTAGTGATGTTTAGCATCTTTTCATTGGACTGTTGATCATCTGTATTTCTTTGAAAAACAGTATATGCATGTTCTCTGACCATTTTCAAATACGATTATGTGTTGGTTTTTTTTTTTCTCTTTTGGTATGAGTTGTATGATTTCTTTATGTATTTTGGATATTAACCCTTTTTTTTGATGTATCATTTACAAATATCTTCTCCTATTTAGTTAGGCTGTCTTTTTGTTTTATTGATGATTTCCTTCACTGTGCAAGAGCTTTTTATTTTCATTTAGTCTCACTAGTTTATTTTTGCTTTTGTTTCCCTTGCCCGAGGAGACCTATTTAGAAAAATGTTGCTAAGGCTGATGTCAAAGTGCTTACTGCTTATGTTTTCTTCTGGGAGTTTTATGACTTCAGGTCTCATATTTAGATCTTTACTTAATTTTGAGTGTATTTTTGTGTAAGAAAGTGGTTCAATTTCATTCTTGTACATGTAGCTGTCCAGTTTGCCCAAAATCATTTGTTGAAGAGGGTATCTTTTTCTCATTGTATATTCTTGCCTCCTGGGCATAGATTTATTGATCATTTAAGTGTGGATTTACATCTGGGTTCTCTATTCTGTTTTATTGATCTGTGTGTCTTTTTGGGGGAGGGTCAGTAACATACTGGTTTTGTTACTATAACTTTATAGTATATTTTGGAATCTGGGATTTTTCTACCTACAGCTTTGTTCTTTACCATGATAGCTTTGACTATTTGAGGTCTTTTGTGGTTCCAGATCAATTTTAGTATTATTTGTTCAGTTTTGTGAAAAATGCTATTGGTATTTTGATAGGGATTATTGTATTTATAGAATGTTTTGGGTAGTATGCATATTTTAACAATATTCTTTCAATATTTTCAATATTCTTTTCCATTTGTTTGGGTCATCTTCAGTTTTTTTCATCCGTGTCTTATAGTTTTTAGACTATAGGTATTTTATCTCCTTGGTTCAGTTAACCCTAGGCATTTATTCTCTTTGGTGTAATTGTAAATGGGATTGTTTTCTTAATTTATCTTTAGGCTATTCCATTATTAGTATATAAATGTAACAGTTGCATATTAGCTTTGTATTCTGCAACTTTGCCGAATTCATTTATTCTAGTAGTATTTAGTGGACTCTTTGGAGTTTTCTATATAATTATATAGGTTAATTATATAATTATATAATGTATATATGTGTATACTTATATATGTTTAATTATATATATATTTAGCAGTTTTACATCTATGTTCATCAGGGATATTGGCCTATAGTATTTTTTTTGATATCAGGGTAATGCTATCCTCATGGAATGACTTTGGAAGTTTTCCTTTGTCTTTTATTTTTTCTGGAATAGTTTGAGAAGAATAGGTATTCACTTTTCTTTAAATGTTTGATAGAATTCACCTGTGAAGCTATCCAGTCCTGGACTTCTGTTTGTTAGGAGTTTTTTGACTACCAGTTCAATTTTGTTACTAGTAAGTGGTCTGTTCAAATTTGCTATTTCTTCCTGATTCTGTTATGGAAAGTTATATTTTTTAGGAATTTATCAATATGTTTTATAGTTTGCTCAATTTGTTTCCATATAATTTTTCATAGTTTGTCTTCTATTTTTTTGTATTTTTGTGGTGGTGTTCTTTATCTTCCTTCATTTCTGATTTTATTTATTTCAGTTCTCTTACTTTCTTGATGCATCTAGCTAAGATTTATAAATTTTGTTTATTTTTTTTATAAAGACTCAGGTCTTGGTTTCATTGATCTTTTCTATTTTTTCTAGGCTTTATTTATTTCTACTATAATTCATTCATTCTTTCTCTTTCTTTCTCTTTTTAAAAAAGTGTATGTATTTGTTGGTATGTATTTGATGCTGTATTTGTTCTTCTTTTTTGTTTCCTTTAGTGTAAGGTTAGATTTACTTGAGACTTTCTTGTTGCTTGAGGTAGGCCTGTTCACTATAAACTTCCCTCTTAGAACTGCTTTTGCTGTATTCCAAAGATTTTGGACAATTGTATTCACATTTGTCTCCATGTATTTTTTATTTCCTCTTTGATTTATTCATTGATCCATTTTTTAAATTGGCACGTTGTTTAGCCTCCAAGTGTTTTTTTTTTTTTAGTTTTTTCCCCTTGTAATTCATTTCTAGTCCCATATATTGTAGTCAGAAAAGATGCTTGATATAAATTTGAAATTTCTTAAATTTTTTTTTGTTTTAGATTTTATTTATTCATGAGAGAAACAGAGATTGAGAGAGAGGCATAGGCAGAGGGAGAAGCAGGCTCCATGCAGGGAGCCAGATGTGAGACTCGATCCTGGGACTCCAGGATCACACCCTGAGCCAAAGGCAGACACTCAACCACTGAGCCACCCAGGCATCCTGAAATTTCTTAAGTTTATTGAGACTTTTTCTGTGGCTTTGCATGTAATCTATCCTTGAAAATATACCACATCCACTTGGAAAAAAATGCATATTCTTCTGTTTGGAAGGAACATTCTATATATATCTGTTAGGTTCATCTGGTCTAATGTGTTGTTCAAAGCCACTATTTCCTTGTTGACTTTTTGTCTGGATGATTTGTCCAGTGATGTAAATATGCTATTAAAGTCTCCCACTGTTTTTGTATTACTGTCAATTTCTGCCTTTACACCTTTTAATATTTAGTTTATGTATTTAGGTGCTCCTTTGCTGGGTACATAGATATTTAAAATTGTTATAGAATCTTGTTGGATTGATCCCTTTATCATTATGTAATGCCCTTCCCTGGCTAATGCTACAGTCTTTGTTTTTAAGCTTTATTTTGTCTGGTATAAGTTACTACTTTGGCTTTTGGTTCTTGCTTCCATTTGCATGGGATATCTTTTCCATCCCTTTATTTTTGCTCTGAATGTGTCTTCAGGTCTGTAGAGAATCTCTTACAGCATGTAAATAAGTCTTGTTTTCTTTTTATCCATTCATTCATTCTATGTCTTTTGATTGAAGCATTTAGTCCATTTACAATTAAAGTAGCTATGGGTAAGTATGTACTTTTTGTCATTTTGTTGTTTTCTGGTGTTTTTCATAGTTCCTCTCTTTTCCTCTCTTGTTGACTTCCTTTGTATTTTGATGACCCTTTTTAGTGTTACTCTTGAATCCTTTTTCTTTATTTTTTGTGTAGGTATTATAGGTTTTTTATCTGGGGTTACCATTGGATTCATATATAACATTGCATGTGTATAACAGCCTATGTTAAGTTTGTTGTTGCTAAGTTTGAATACATTCTGAAAGCACTAAATTTTTAGTCTCCCCTCCAGTTTTTATGTCTATAATGTCATATTTTACATATTTTTATTTTGTGTATCCTTGATTAATTTTATAGATATAATTGATTTTACTACTTTTGTGTTTTAATATCTATTTATGTTATTAATAAGCAATTAGTAATTAATCTATCTTTAAAAATTACTTGCTTTTACCTAGGACTTTTTTTTTTTATAATTTTCTTACCCTAGAAATGGGCTTTTCTTTCTACTTAAAGAATTCCCTTCGATATTATTTGCAATATTGAAGGGCTTGTTGAGTGGTGGTGAACTACTTTAACTTTTATCTGGGAAACTCCATCTCTCCTCAATTCTGAATGATAAGCTTGCCTAGTAGGGTACTCATTGTTGTAGGTCTTTTCCTTTCGGTACTTTGAATATATCATGCCACTACCTTCTGACTTGCCAAGTATCTGGTGAAAAATGAGCTGTGAGCCTTGTGGGGTTTCCCTTGTAGGTAACTGTGTTTTTTTTTTTTTTTCTCCCTCTTCCTACTTCTAAGATTCTCTATCATAACTTTTTGCCATTTTAATTATTGTGTATTGGTTTGGACCTTCTTGGGTTTATCATAATTGTTAGAGTTTCTCTGCTTCCTGGACTTGGATATTTGTTTTCTTATTCCAGATTAGGGAAGTTTTCAGCTATTTCTTCAATGCTTTTCTGCTTCTCTCTCTCAGATCCCTATAATATGAATGTTATTACCCTTGATGATGCAGAGTTGCCTTAACCTATTATCATTTTTTATTATCGATCTTCCTTTTTCTGTTCAAGTTGGTTGTTTGCCATTACCCTGCCTTCCAGATTGCTGTTGATTCATTCTTTTGTATCCTTTTATCTGCTGTTGATTCCCTTTTCTATATTTTTCATTTTAGTTACTATATTCTTCTGATTGGTTCTTTTTAATATTTTCTAGATCTTTGTTGAAATTCTCACGGATTCATCTGCTCTTCTTTCAAGTGAGTAGTATCTTTATGACCTTTACTTTGAATTCTTGCAAGTATATTGCTTATATCCGTTTAATTTAGCTCTTTTTCTGTGATGTTTGTGGTGTTCTTTTGCTGGAGATGTATCCCTCTGTTTCCTTACTTTTTTCTCTTAGGTAGGTAAGCTATTATTTCTGATTTAGAATGTAGTGGACTTGAATAGGAGAGATCTTGTGATGCTCTATAGCATAATATCCCCTGGTCACCAGAACTAGGCATTCCAGAGCTGTCCATCCACTGTGTGGTCTACATGTGCCCTCCTTTTGTGACTAAGAATGCTGTGGGCACACTAGTGGTAGGGGCTGCTCTTCAGTTCAGCTAATTCCAATGACCCACTTTGCTTTCTGTGGGGACACTGGGTAGGCTTTACTCCCTGTCCTGTTTAGAGGCCTGGCTTTAGCCATCTGGATTCACTGGTAGGTGGGGCCAGCACTCATACTAGCTGTCTGCAAGTAGCTTCTGTCATAGCTAGGTACGCTGAAGGGCAGGGCTTGCTCCCTGCACAGCCAGCTAAGAGGCTCAGCTGTAGGAACTGCAGGCACACTACTGTGCAGTTATTTCCTTATCTCCTTAGAGCAGGATTCAGTTTGACATGGTGCTGATCTGGTCTGGCCATGGCTGCTGCTAGGAGCAGAGGGACAGTACCCACTTTGTAGGGGCACCTTCCAACCTCAGTGGCTTGGGTGACTCAGGTTTGCAGTGATGTGTTGGTGCAGGGCATGTGGTGTTGGCAAGGTAGATAAAGATGATTAGAACTGGCTCCCACCAAGTGTTCAGCTCTCTAGGCTGGGGTAAGGCAAGAAAAATGGTGCCCATCAGTACTTTTGTTCCCAGAGATATCTGCAGATCCCTGCTTTTCATGCACCCTTTCTAAATTAGTATATCTACATGTATACTCCAGGCATTTTTCAAGCTGTTGCTTCTGTGTCTGAGGGCAAATTATTTAGAGTGATGATTTTTCCAGGGCAGGGACTCAGTATCCTTTCACCCTCAGGCTCTTTTGGAGTTAAACCCCACTGACTTTTATAGCTCCTGGAGATAAGCCCTGCTGATTTTCAAACCCAGACATCAGAGGACTCATCTTTCTTGTGTGGATCCCAGGCTGGGAGTGCACAGTGTGGGTGGGGTCTGGTCCCCTTGCTTCTCAGTGATTATGATGCCCTTCCCATTCATGGTTAATCACTCTGGCATTTTGATTCTTAACCAGGTGACTGCCCCTCCTATCCTTTTTGATGTGGTCTTCTCTCTATGACTTAGCTGTGGAAGATCTTTTATGCCAGTTTTCAGGTCATTATCTGAGTTAATTGCATAGATATAGTTGTTGCCTTTGTATGCTGTGGGATGAAGTGAGCTCAGGATCCTCCTACTCTGGTACCTTCCCAACTTCCCTATCTTCTCATTTAAAATTTTTTCCTCAGGTGGGTTGTATTCCTGTATTCTTTCAGATCACTGCTCTGTTTTTCTAGGTCATTTAATCTACTGTTGATTCTCTCTAGTGTGTTTTTCTTTTCATTTTGTTCTTCAGCTCTGTATCTTGTTATATTTTCTATCTCTTTGTTGAAGTTCTCACTGAATTTACCCACTCTTCTCTAAGTCTGATGAACATTTTTATGACCATTACTTTGAATTGTCAGGTAGCTAATCTCTATTTTGTTTAGTTCTTTTTAAGTTTCGTATTGTTCCTTTATTTGGAGTATATTCCTCTTCTCATTTTGTTTCTTTGGATTAGGCAAAACATCCACTGCTCTCAATATTAAAGGAGTAGCCTTGTGTAGGGACATCCCCTGTGTCAATAACATGTATCTGGTGGCTTTGACCAGCTGGCTGGAGCTTCATGAAGTGCAGGTCAGGGTTTTGGAGCACTTTGCACCAGAGATCCTCTGGTAGGATGGCTAGAGCTGAGGCATGCATGCACTGAGGCTTTGTATGCAGGGGCATCCTGGTGGGATTGGTGGAGCAGAAACCAGCATGTCTTTGAGGTGCTCCATGCCCAGGCTATCTTGGTGAGATGGCTGGAACTATAGTAGGCATAGGTCAGGGGTATTAGGGTGTGTGCCACTCAAAGGCAGCTGTGGTGGGATGGTTAAAACTTGAGTATGTTATGGCAGGTGGCCACCTTGGGATGATGGCTGGAACTGTTGTGGGCTAAGAGTCTGAGGCTTGTGGAGGTGGCCAACTGGCTAGAGCATTTGGGCCCTGCTTCTGTCCTTGCTATCAGGTGGAGGGGGAACATAAATAGTGATTCTCACCAGCATCCAGGACCACAGAGAGAGTTGCAGTAGTTTTCCCACTGTCAGGCAGAAGCTCTAGGGGTTATAAATAAGTTTCCTTCACTTATAGTCCAGTTACCCTTTAAACTGCTGCTTTTTTGTTTTGTTTTGTTGTATCTCAGGTTGGGGGATTTCCATCAGTACCATGTATATGTTTTTCCTGTTGTTCTTTGTGAGGTTCCTCTATTTGTATGATCAACTCTTGATTTCCCTTTCAATTACGAATAATAACCTTGTTGGTTAGAGTATCATTTTTTCTAAGCTTATTTTTCCTCTTAGCACTTTGAATAATTCATATCTGTTACTTCTGGCCTTCAAGGTTTGTTTCTTCTGAAAAATAAGCTGATAGTCTTATGGTGGTTCCTTTATATGTAACTAATTTATTTTTCTTGCTTTCAAAATTTTCTTATGTTTAATTTTTAACATTTGTATTATCATTGTCTTTGGACTTCTCTTGTTTGGGATACTGTATGCTTCTTGGGTCTGCATGTCTGTTTCCTTTTTATGGTATTTTTCAGCTATCATATCTTCAAATAAGTTTTCTGCTCCTTTTTCTCTTCTCCTCATGAGACCTTTATAGTATGAATCTTAGTATGCTTGATATTATCCCAGAGGTATGTTAAACTATCCCTATTTCCAAAAAAAATCTTTTGTTTGCTGATTAGTTTGAGTCCTTTCCACTACCATGTCTTCCAGATTGCTAATCCATTCTTCTCTATCATCTAATCTGTTTGCTCCCTCAGTGTATTTTTCATTTGTTATTGTAGCCTTCAGATCTGATTAGTACCTTCTTATATTTTCCCTTTAAGTTCTGTGTTTATCCATTCTTCTCCTAAATTCAGTAAGCATATTTATTGACCATTACTTTGAACTCTATCAGGTAGACTGCTCATCCTTCTCATTCAGTTCTTTTCCTGAATGCCTTTTTTTTTTTTTTTTTTGGTCTTTTTCCTTTTTAATTTTTCTTTCATTTGGAACCAATTTCTCTGTCTCTTCATTTTGCCTAACTCTGCTTCTATATATTAGGTAGTTCATCTAGGTATACTAGTCTTGAAGGACTGGCCTTATGTAGGAGATCCTATGGGGCCTGGAAATGCAATCACCTGCCCATTTAACTCAGGTGCTCCAGGGCTGTTCACTCTGTGGGCTGGTACATTCCCCTATTGCAGTGATGCTAGACTGCTGTGGGTGAGTGCTATACAAGAGTGGCCCCCGTCCCAGCTGGCTGTGCATCTGGCAGCAACTGATGTAGGGTATGCTAATGGGATTAGGCTGTGCCTAGCCTGGCTGGGTGTAAGGGCTTGCTGAGATGCAGGGTTGTACAGGGATCTCAGTGGGACATGTTCCCTGGTATTAGGAATCTAGGAGGATTCCAGAATAGTACTTGCCAGTGCTGGGATCAGTGTGGCAGAATTGAGTGAATAAAAATGGCTGTTGCCAGTGTTTCTGTCTCTTTGGAGAGCCCCAGCTGTCTCCTGACTCTGGCAGGTACTCCAAAATTATTAAGTGGGTCTCCTTTTCCTGTGGTGTGTGTACTTTTCTTTTTTTTAATTTATGATAGTCACAGAGAGAGAGAGAGAGAGACAGAGAGAGACAGAGACACAGGCAGAGGGAGAAGCAGGCTCCATGCACTGGGAGCCCGACGTGGGATCTGATCCCGGGTCTCCAGGATTGCGCCCTGGGCCAAAGGCAGGCGCCAAACCGCTGCGCCACCCAGGGATCCCGTGTGTGTACTTTTCAATCTGATATTTGTACAGTGGTTTCTGGGTTGAATACATGAGCCTTTTTTAATAATGGGTTTTCCTTTCCCTGAAGTTCTATAATTTTTTTGGATATACTCCCTTTTGGTTTTCATAGTCATGTGTTTTGGGGACTTACGTCTACTGTGCAGGATGTACGGGTTAGGGTTCCTGAAACTGATCTCAAATACCTTGCTTCTCAGGGAAAAGTTAATACCTTTGAGAACTCTCCTGACCATGGAACCCTGTGCCAGGTGTGTTTTCTTTAGTGAGACCATATCTCTGCCTCTTCTACCTATCTCAGTGCTTTTTCCTTTTGTGAAGGCTCTGTTCATCCAGTTTCTATGTTCCCTTCTGTGGGAATTACTCTGAATGTAATTGTAGATTTTTGTGTCCATTGGAGGAGGTGAGCTCAGCATCTTCCTATGCTGCTATCTTGAACTACCCCCGCCCCCAGCAAAGTTATTACAATTAGTTAATAGTTGTCTTTGGTAACATAAAAAATCCTGGTTCATACTCCATTTTACAGGCTATTTCCAGAAAATTACTACTTAAGATTTAGTTTTTATATGTTAGAAAAGCAAGTTATATTTGTTAGTCTAGGTAAATATGAGTAGGAAGACAGTAACAGATCGTCATGTGTGTCTGTGTCCTGTTTTTCATGTGGGGTGAAGATAGATGGAGCATTGGTGACAGAATTAAAACTCCTATTTTTCCATATAGTGTCTATTTCATAATTTTAAAGATGATAATCTAATGATAGGTGTTGACAATTAGAGTTTTCACTCTTAAGATTTCTCTCTTTGGTTGATTACAGAGAGAGCTCGTTGAAGGTCAGTCTTAGCTTAGCGTCCACTTCCAAAGAGGTAACAGCTAGTTCCTGCTTCAGAGTCCCTGTGCTTACTGCTCATCCCCAGCAAGTGCCAATTATAGAATTTATATGAATGGTGCCCCTTGGGGTTATCACTGTGGCAACGCACATGCAAAACTGTAACTGTCCAAGGCAAAGATCTTCTAAGCCAGAAATAAAATCCATAGTCGATATGTATTTTTGTCTTTTTTTTTTAGTCTAAAGGAAGTTCTGAATATCAACCAAGATTACATCACAAAAACTTTAAATGTATTTACAGAGTGAATAAGTTACATAGATCAACTTTGAATATGTTTCTGATGTGCAACTGGTTTACATGCACACAGCTAACACTTGACAGCATTAGTTTTAAGGAGCAAACTTAAGAATGGCCTTTTTCATATATGTTACAAATAAAATATGATATTTCTTAAGTAACAAAGTAACAACTCATAGTTTATCTTTATGATTCTACTTCTGGCTATCCAAATGGATATTAAAATATGCATGCATGACAGGTGAAAAGACTTGGATTTTATAATGTGAATTTCTTTAACTTTTTTCTACAAAATGGCAAAGTTGATTAAAATTAACACTCATCCTTTGTAGTATAAATATGCTCATATAAGCAACCTTCTAGTAAAAAGCAGCCAAGACCCTTACAAAAAGGTCTATCTGGACCATATTTGGTGCTAGGGTCCTAATCACAGACTCCTGCAAAGAGATTCAGGGCTTTCGGAAACAGTAGCCTAGCAACATAAGAAAGGTACTTCATAGCAGCTCCTTTTAGATACAGTAATTGTATTCAAATTACAGTGTATATTAAATTGTCCACTTACAACTCCCTTTTCACATAAACAGGCTGTCAGCTTTTGACCGTCTTACAGTTTTCAGTGGCCAGCTTCATTCTGCCTGCCCCTTCCTTAGCCCACCAAAAAAAGGAAAAAGGAAAAAAAAAAAGGAAAAATAAAAGAATGTACAAGTTTTAGGATATAAATTTTTTTTTTTTTTTTTTTTTTTTTTTTTTGTGAAGAAAACATTGCACTTTTGCCAATCTAAAATTGTTTCTAGAAAGGAAGGTAATTCAGTGTAGTCGGCTTTGGTATGCAATGGAAGTCACTTTCTTCAGTAGTGAGTTGCATCTGCTCAGTAAAATGGTAACACCTTTGTGCCACACAGCATAACGGATGGAGTCTGTCCCAGAATGTTCTATGCTACCTTGGTTTTTAGAGTATTGCTACACGTTGGAAGTTCTGTCATCCTGTTTAGAAAACCTACAGGTAACAAGAGGGAGAACAGTCTGACCAAGCCTTCTGAAGGCTGAAAAGACACAGAATGACGTCACCCCAGCATGACAGCACCCCCAGTTTGGAACCCACGGGGGCTGGGAGGCTCCTGTCAGAGACTAGTGCCAGAAACACTGGAGTCTGGAAGAAAAGCTGTGAGGACCCGGTAACTCTGGGCCCTGCGAATCATGTCCCGGATCTCCATGTTCAGCTCCATCAGCTTAGTGCAGATTTCGGTCAGGCTCTGGTTGGACCCCACCAACGCGTAAGTACCCGTTTGTCCCAGAGTTTGATGGCGGAAATAAATATTCAGTAGTGTCTGGACCTCATCATCAGAACTGCTTCCAAAGATGTCATTGGGCCACAAACTTCTGCAGTCAAAAAATAGCATAGATTATAGAGGCATTATTGGTCACATGGTTGAAAGGTTATGAGCCTCTGTAGTATAAGAATATTACTTAAAAAAACTAGCTTTGAGATATAACTCACATATGTTAATTCATCTGAAGCCTACAACTCAGCGGCTTTTAGTATATTCAGAGGCTTGCAAATATCATCATAGCCGATAGTAGAATGTTATTGGTTTTGATGAAAATATCTAAAGCTTCTAAATATCAGACTAGAATTTGAAAATCATAAAAATTGTATTTGCTATAGCATTCTGGTTCCAATGAATGTGAATATACTATCAAACTGTAGGGAGAAAAGGATACATTCAAATGATAGTTTTCAAAGCATACCCCAACTTATTTTAAAGTGTTTCAACATTTTAGGGATGACAAAACATCAGAAATAACACCTATACTTTAAACATATAAGTTCTGAAATGGGATATTTCTGGCATGGTATGGTAAAGATCTGAGAAGGACGTGTATAAAATATCTAGATGTTCCTTCTGTAGTGATTCAGTTCCCAACCATGACAAAGTAACTGTCAGGTATATATTTCCTTTAACCATTTCTAAAAGAAATAGTTACCTGCATTCCCTGATTTGCCGTAAAGCCTTTCCAAGTTCATTGTTCTTCAGGCACTCTAGCATGGACTGGATGGCTGCTTCGGTGGATGTGAAGGTCGGCTCAGACCACGCACCCTCTATATAAAGAGGGTCAGCTGCAATGGCTGCAGTGGCCTCCTTCAGATTTTTCTTTAAGTCACTCAGTTCCCTGGACATGTTTAGCAGCTGTTGAGAAAATCATTTTTACTGTATTAGTTGTAGGCTAGATTTTGCATCCCCAGGAGAGAAATTTTTTCTTATATAAGGTCTGGTTAAGCACAAGTTTAATATCCTAGTAAACTAAAATCAAACAAATAAAACTATATTGGTATGTGCAGGGGGTTAAACACATTGTGTAACTTTCTGTATCAACTGCTGGGATACCCTCCTTACATGAGAGGTTAACATTTCCTTTCAAATGTTTTCTATTTAAGTAGAAGGGCATATCTGGAGTTAAAAATGCATAAGACTTGGGTAGAGCTGGGTTCAAATGCCAATTCTGCACTGCACTTGTGAGACCACAATCAAGTAAATGGACTTTGACGGGCTTCAGTTTTCTCACATGTGAGACATAAGACATTACACACCTCACATGTAATTCTAAAGATGAGATGACGTATATAAAATGCTTAGTACAGTTTGGCACATAAATGCTTAATCAGTGTAATCCTGAACATGGATCTTGTTTGAAAAATAACCTTTTTAAATCATTTGTATGCCATGGGAAAAGATGAAAGATAAGGAAGAGGAAAAATCTCAAGGTAATGTTAGTATTCATGTTACTGAGGTAAGAGATTTTACCTCAAAATTACTCATACCCAAAGCTAAATCCTAAAAAGAGAACCTATGTCACTTCTTAGTGCCCCCAAAATATACTATGGAAGTCACCTATTTTGTAATTTGATCTCAAGAGCAGTTTAAAAAAGTTGATGTGCATTTAAAAGTTTGTTTTCCTTTGTTTTTTTTTTTTTTTTTTTTTTTTTTAAGATTTTATTTATTCATGAGAGACAGAGAGAGCGAGGCAGAGACACAGGCAGAGGGGGAGAAGCAGGCTCCATGCAGGGAGCCTGATGTGGGACTCGATCCTGGGTCTCCAGGATCAGGCCCTGGGCTGAAGTCGGCGCTAAACTGCTGAGCCACCAAGGCTGCCCAAAAGTTTGTTTTCCTTTGTAATATAAGTTGGTGATGTCTGTTTTCTTTGGAAAGCTGATTTACCAACATCTTCATCTTTACTCATTCCCAGCTAGCTTACTGGACCATGTATAGAACCAAAGCCCTCCAGAATTGTCTTCACACAGGTGTCTATTAAATACAGTACCTACTCCAATACTAGGTTTAAATTTACTGAGGTAATCCTTTATCAAAGGAAGAGCTTGGGAAAATGGCAGAGTAGGAGGATCCTGAGCTCACTTCCTCCCATGGACACACCGAAGCTACAACTACATCTAATGCCACTCCCTCTGATAACAACCTTAGGACTAGAATAACAGTTCTTCCACAGCTTAAGACCTAAAAAAAGCCTCATTGATTAAGGGTAGGAGAGGCAGAAGGGGCAGAGACATTGTCAAGAACCAAACCCCAGGTGTGGCGATTCATAAGAAGAAGGGATATCACAGGTATAGAGGGTCCTTCCTGAGGAGTGAGGGGGATCAAGCCCCACATCAGGCACCCCCTGTCTTGGGGATCAGCCTTGGGGGGAAGATAAGCTCCTATAACATCTGGCTTTGAAAATCGGTGAGGCTCCAGAAGAGTGGGAGGATGATAGTAAACTGAGACTGCTTTTAAAGGGCCAGCATGTTATATAAATCACTCTGAGACTCATTAGAGAGGCAGTAGTATGAAAAGCACCTGAGTTATATATGAGGATTTATGGACTTTTAGGGCATGTGTCAGACAGGCAGGGGTCTGTAGGAGCTTTCTCTGGGAATAGAAGTTTTGGCAGCCAACATTTTCCTTCCTCTCCTTAAGTCTAGCTGGCCTGATGCTGGTGGTAGCCAACCCTGACAATCTCTAACTAGTTTGCTAGCAGTGCTCGCCCTGTCCTAGCAGATACTCCTCCTGCCACATGTGGCAGGCAGCCCCAGCCAGGATGGGCATGGGCAGGCTTCTCAGCCAGATTACTAGGGGCTAATCCCATCCACCAGCAGGTCTGCAGTAGCTGCAGCCAGGTGACTCAGCCAGCCTACCTGGGGTCAGCCTTGCTTACCACCCTGTCTGAAACAATCCTAGCCCAGTCACAAAAGGAAGACACATGTCAATGCTACCCAGGGCAACTTACAGGTTTAATGCAATCCCTATCACAATACCATGGACTTTCTTCAGAGAGTTGGAACAAATTATTTTAAGATTGTGTGGAATCAAACAAGATCCCGAATAGCCAGGGGAATTTTAAAAAAGAAAACCATATCTGGGGGCATCACACTGCCAGATTTCAGGTTGTACTACAAAGCCGTGGTCATCAAGACAGTGTGGTACTGGCACAAAAACAGACACATAGATCAATGGAACAGAATAGAGAATCCCAGAAATGGACCCTCAACTTTATGGTGAACTAATATTCGACAAAGGAGGAAAGACTATCCACTGGAAGAAAGACAGTCTCTTCAATAAATGGTGCTGGGAAAATTGGACATCCACATGCAGAAGAATGAAACTAGACCACTCTCTTGCACCAGACACAAAGATAAACTCAAAATGGATGAAAGATCTCAATGTGAGATAAGGTTCCACCAAACTCCTAGAGGAGAACACAGGCAACACCCTTTTTGAACTTGGCCACAGTAACTTCTTGCAAGATACATCCATGAAGGCAAAAGAAACAAAAGCAAAAATGAACTATTGGGACTTCAAGATAAGAAGCTTTTGCAAAGCAAAGGATACAGTCAACAAAATGAAAAGACAACCTACAGAATGGGAGAAGATATTTGCAAATGACGTATCAGATAAAAGGCTAGTTTCCAAGATCTATAAAGAACTTATTAAACTCAACACCAAAGAAACAAACAATCCAATCATGAAATGGGCAAAAGACATGAAGAGAAATCTCACAGAGGAAGACCTAGACATAGCCAACAAGAGCATGAGAAAATGCTCTGCATCACTTGCCATCAGGGAAATACAAATCAAAACCACAATGAGATACCACCTCCCGCCAGTGAGAATGGTAAAAATTAACAAGACAGGAAACCACAAATGTTGGAGAGGATGTGGAGAAAGGGGAACCCTTTTGCACTGTTAGTGGGAATGTGAACTGGTGCAGCCACTCTGGAAAACTGTGTGGAGGTTCCTCAAAGAGTTAAAAATAGATCTGCCCTACAACCTAACAATTGCACTTCTGGGGATTTACCCCAAAGATACAGATGCAACAAAACACTGGGACACCTGCACCCCCATGTTTATAGCAGCAATGTCCACAACAGCCAAACTGTGGAAGGAGCCCCGGTGTCCATCGAAAGATGACTGGATAAAGAAGATGTGGTTTATGTATACAATGGAATATTCCTCAGCCATTAGAAACGACAGATACCCACCATTTGCTTCAACGTGGATGGAACTGGAGGGTATTATGCTGAGTGAAGTAAGTCAATCGGAGAAGGACAAACATTATATGTTCTCATTCATTTGGGGAATATGAATAATAGTGAAAGGGAATAGAAGGGAAGGGAGAAGTGGGTAGGAAATATCAGAAAGGGAGACAGAACATAAAGACTCCTAACTCTGGGAAATGAACTAGAGGTAGTGGAAGGGGAGGAGGGCAGGGGGTGGGGGTGAATGGGTGACGGGCACTGAGGGGGGCACTTGACGGGATGAGCACTGGGTGTTATTCTGTATGTTGGCAAATTGAACACCAATAAAAATAAATTTATTATTAAAAAAATAAGTCAATCGGAGAAGGACAAACATTATGGTCTCATTCATTTGGGGAATATAAAAAATAGTGAAAGGGAATAAAGGGGAAAGGAGAAAAAAATAAGTGGGAAATATCAGAAAGGGAGACAGAACATAAAGACTCCTAACTCTGGGAAACGAACTAGGGGTGGTGGAAGGGGAGGTGGGCGGGAGGTGGGGGTGATTGGGTGACGGGCACTGAGGTGGGCACTTGACAGGATGAGCTCGCAGGTGTTATTCTCTATGTTGACAAATTGAACACCAATAAAAAGTTTATATAAAAAAAAAAGGCACATAAAGCCCACAAAAAGGACACCCTGGGAGTGCCTAGTTCTGGTGACCAGGGAATGTACTACAAGGCTCCACAGGACACCTTCTGTATCAGGCTACTACTTTCAAGACCTAATATATAGAAACAGAATTATACAAAATGAGGGAAGAGGGGAGTATGTTCCAAATGAAAGAACAAGATAAAAAATCAGAAAAATTACTAAACAAAACAGATAAGACTTTGAAGTCATGGTCATAAACTAAACTTGAGTTTAGTAGTTTTATCTTTCTGTTGAAATTATAAGTCCTGAACTACTAAGAGAAAATACAAACAAGAACCAGTTAGAGTTGGAGAATACAGTAACTAAAATGAAATACAGAGGGAATTAGAGATGTAGAAGAATGGGTCAGTGATCTGGAAGACAGAGTAATGAAGAGCCCCCAAGTTGAACGCAAAAAGAAAACTGAATTTTAAAAAATGAGGATAAGTTAAAGGGCCTCTAGACAATATCAGTTTTACTAACATTTACATTATAGGTGTCAGAAGGAGAAGAGAGAAAGAAAGAAAGAAGGAAAGAAAGAAAGAAAGAAAGAAAGAAAGAAAAGAAAGAGAAACTTCCTTAACCTGGAGAATGAGACAGACATCCAGGTCCGGAAGTACAGAGAGACTCTAATAAGATGAACCCAAGAAATTCACATAATATTTAAAATGTCAAAAATTAGAGAATCTAAAAAGCAGCATTAGGAAGGCAATTAGTTACACTGGAGGGAAGCCTCATAAAGCTGTAAGCTGATTTCTTAGCAGAAACTTAGGATATATCATGCCACTTCCTTTTGGCCTGCACAATGCTGAAAGGAAAAAAAAAACTACAGATCTTCTTTATCCATTCATCTGTTGATGCGCATCTGGCCTCTTTCACAATTTAGCTATTATTGGTAATGCTGCTATATTGTGGTGCATGTGTCCCTTCACGTCGGTATTTTTGCATCCTTTGGGTAAATCCCTAGTAGTGTAATTGCTGGGTCAAAGAGTAATTCTACCTGTAACTTTTTGAGAAACCTCCACAATGTTTTCCAGAGTGGCCGCGCCAGTTTGCTTTCCTACCAACAGTTTAAGAGGGTTTCCCTTTCTCAGTATCCTTACCAATACCTGTCATTTCTTGTGTTGTTAATTTTAGCCATTCTGATTAGTGTGAAGTGGTATCTCATCATTGTGTGTGTGTGTGTGTGTGTGTGTGTGTGTGTGTGTGTGTGTTTTAAGATTTATTTGAGAGAAAGAAAGAATGAGGGGGTGGGCATGAGGAGAAGGAGAGAATCTCCAGCAGACTCCCTGCTGAATGTGGAGCCTGACATGAGGCTTGATCCACAACACTGAGATCATGACTTGAGCCAAAACCAAAAGTCAGATACTCAACTGACTGAGCCACCAGGTATCCCTCTCATCATAGTTTTGATTTGTATTTCTGTGGTGATGAGTGATGTTGATCATCTTTTCATGCATCTTATTTTAAGCGAAATAAGTCTGAGAAAGACAAATACCATATGATTTCACTCACGTGGAATTTAAGAAACATATGAACATAGGGAAAAGAGAAGCAAAAAAGAGAGAGGCAAACCATAATGGACTCTTAACTATAGAGAACAACCTGCGGGTTAATGGAGGGGAGGCAGGGGATGGACTAAATAGGTGACAGGTACTAAGGAAGGCATTTGTTGTGATGAATCACTAAATTCTACTCCTGAAACCAGTATTACACTATCTATAATTTAAATAAAAACTTGAAACAAAAAGTACACAATAAAGAAGAAAAAAAAGACTAACCTTTAGCCAGACTCATCATGAAAGAGAGGACTTGAATGAATAAAATCAGAAGTAAAAGAGAATTTACAACTGACAGCACACATTACAAAGGACAATAATAGACTATTATGAAAAATTATACACCAACAAACTAGACAACCTAGAAGAAATGGATAAATACCTAGAAGCAATCTTCAAGACTGAATCAGGAATAGATAATTTGAATAGACCAATTACTAGTCATGAAATTGAATAATCCAAAAACTCCCCAAAACCAAAAAATTCAGGACCAGATGGCTTCTTAGGTGACTTCTACCAAACATGCAAAAAAAAAAAAAAAAAAAAAAGTTTAATACCTAGCCTTCTCAAAGTATTCCAAAAATTGAAGAGGAAGGAATGATTCAAACTACTGTATAAGGCTAGTATTACCCTGATATCAAAATCAGACAAGCACAGTACAGAAAAAGATTAAAGGCCAATATTCTTAATTAATATAAATATAAAATTGTCAACAAAACATTAGCAAACAGAGTTCATTAATATATTAAAAGGATCATTTACCATGATCAAGGGGATTTATTTAGAGATAAAGAGATGGTTCAATAGCTACAAAATAATGTGATAAGCCATATTAACAAGATGAAAGATAAAAATTATCATCTCAATAGGTTTAAAGCATTTGGTGAAATTCAGCATCCATTCATACAAAAGAGCTCAATAAATTGGGTATAGAAGGAATATATATCAACATAATAGAGGTCATTTGTGACATACTTGAGGATATTATCATAACAGGAAAAAAAGAGCTTTTAGCTTTTCCTCTAAGATCAGGAACAAGCCAAGCATGGGCACTCTTGCCACTCTTATTCAACACAGAACTGGAAGTCCTAGCTCCAGCAGTCAGACAAGAAAAAGAAAAGTCATCCATATTGGTAAGGAGGACATTAAACCATTACTATTTGCAGATGACATGATACTATACATAGAAAACTCTAAAGACTCCACCAAAAAACTGTCAGAACTAATAAATGAATTCAGTAAAGTTTCAGGATACAAAATCAATATACAGAAATCTGTTACATTTCTGTACTCTACTAATAGATGAACTATCAGAGAAATTAAGAAAAACAATCCTATTTACAATTCCATAAAAAAGAATACCTAGGAATAAACTTGAGGACTTAAAAGATCTGCACTCTGATAGCTATAAGACAGTGATGAAAGAAACTGAAGATGAAAAAAAAAAAAAAACCAACCAAACAAACAAAACCTGAAGATGACACAAATGGAAAGATATACCATGCTCATGAACTGGAAGGATTAATATTTTAAAATGTCAGTACTACTCAAAGCAATCTACAGCTTCAGTGCAATTCCTGTCAAAATACCACTGGCATTTTTCATAAAACTGGAACAAATAATCCCAAGATTTGTGTGGAGCCACAGAAGAGCCCCAATAGCCAAAGCAATTGTGAGAGAGAACAACAAAGCTGGAGGCATCCCAACCCCAGAGTTCAAACTATACTAAAAAGCTAAAATAGTAACCAAAAACAGTATGGTAAAGAAACAAAAAGATGCATAGATGCTTGGAAGAGAAGGGAGGGCCTAGAAATAAACCTATACTTCCATAGTCAATTAATTGACAAGGCACAAGTATATAATGGAGAAGTAAAAATCATTTAACTAAATGGTGTTGGAAAAATTGGACTACTTTCTTATACCATGTAAAAAAATAAATGGATTAAAGATTTACATGTAAGACCTGAAATCATAAAAACCCTAAAAGAAAACATAGGCAGTAAACCAGTTTTTGCAAAGGAAACCATCAAAAAATGAAAAAGTAACCTATTAAATGGGAGAAGAGATTTGTAAATGATGTATCTGATAAAGGGTTAATCTCCAAAATATGTAAAGACTCATACAATCTGATAAAAAAAAAAAGTGGGCAGAGGACCTTATAACCAAGTTGTCAAAGAAGATATACAGATGGCCAATAGTTCAATGAAAAGATGCTCAACATCACTAACTGTTAGGGAAAATGCAAATTGAAATGAGATACCTCACACCAGTCAGAATGGCTAATATAAAAAAGACAAGAAATAACAAGGCTGGCAAGGATGTAGAGAAAGGAAGCCCTTGTACACTGTTGGTGGGGATGTATAAACAGTATGGAGGTCCCTCAAAAAATTAAAAATAGAACTACTATGTGAAATCACTTATTCCACTACTGGGCATTTACCCAAAGGAAACAAAGACACTAATTTGAGGAGATATATTGCAAGATTATTTACAATAGCCAAGATATGGAAGCAACCCAAGAATCCGTTAATAGGTGAATGGATAAAGAAGATGTGGTGGACACACACGTATGCTCTGGATAATTACACAGCCGTAAGAAGAATGAGATTTGCCTTTGTGACAACTTGGGTGGACCTAGAGGGTATAATGCTAAGTGAAGTATGTCAGGCGGAAAAAGACAAATATTATATAATATCACTTATATGTGGAATCTAAAAAACAAAAGTAATAAACGGAAAATCAGATTCAAATATAGGGAATAAATTTGCAGTTGCCAGAGGGGAGGAAAGTTGGGGTATGGGTGAAAGATGTGAAGGGGGTTAAGAGGCACAAAATTCCAGTTATAAAGTCATAGGCATGAAAAGTACAGCATATAGAGTAAATAATACTATAATAGCTTTGATGACATACGGTAGCTACAGTTATTGGGGTAGCATTCCCTAATGTATAGAAATGTTGAATCACTACATTATAGGCCTAAAACAAATATTGTATGTCAAGTATAATATTAAATTTAATATTAAAAAATTCATTAAAAAGATTAGAGAATTTTTTTTTAAATTTTTATTTATTATTTATGATTGTCACAGAGAGAGAGAGAGGCAGAGACATAGGCAGAGGGAGAAGCAGGCTCCATGCACCGGGAGCCCGACGTGGGATTCGATCCCGGGTCTCCAGGATCATGCCCTGGGCCAAAGGCAGGCGCCAAACCGCTGCGCCACCCAGGGATCCCTGATTAGAGAATTTTATATCATTTTTAAGTTTGAAAGTCAATATCTTAATTGCTTTTAAGCTACAGATGTTTTATATATTGTGTGTATGTGTGTGTAGCATTTAAAACTTACCTAGATTTAAAACAAGGAAAAATTCACTTTAAATTTACTAGATTTAAATAATTATACATAATATATATACACATGGTATGGATATATAATTTATTACTCTAAAGTGAAACATGTATTGCTTTTTAAATATGGGAAATGACAGGAGTTACATTTGCATGTGTGTTATTTTTTGAGCAGAGATGGACTAGAAGGTTCATATTAACATTTGCTAGAATAGCAAACTTTATCTTGACAACATGTCCTATCACTTGTATCAACTGTGTTCTTTTATCTAATAATTTGTAAGTCTGTGGAGGAAGCCTGGCTTGTGAAGAGGTCTTCATACCCCTCCCTTGAAATTGGCATTTAAAAGTATACTTAGAAACTACAGTCATTTCCTTTTTATCAAACCTAGTGAGAATATGGTAAGAAGGCTGTCATTTGTGTTTCCTCCTCTCCCCTCCTCTGACATAAGGTTTCTGGGGCTCCAACTTCACCCTAGCACTCTTGCTAGGATGGTGTCACGGACTCCTGGCTGGTCACGGATGACTGGCACATCTGGACCTTTAGTCCACATTTCTCTTCTGACCTCAGCTCCTCACATTTAACTGCCTGCAAGATGGCATTAAAACCTGGGCACGTCTAGTAGGCAGATTCAGTCCCTGAGCAACATGCATGGATATGCAGTGGCCTCAGTCGTCCTTTATCACCATGTCAGCTGTGGTACCATGTGCCACTTGGTCCATCTGAGATACAACCTGAACATCGCCCTCGACTCTTCCTCCTACTTCATTCCTCAGTTTCATTGACCTTTTGTGCTAAATAATCTCTCACATTTTCTGTCCCCTCTCCACACCTAGCACTTCTGTCCTGGTTGAAACCCTCATCCTTGTCTGAGCTATTTCAGCAGCATCGTGACTAGTCTCCTGTCTCCAGCCTATTTGTCATCAAATCCACCCTCCACATCCCTGCTAAAAATCTAACTAAAACATTCCCAAGCACAGTATCTTCCGTCATCTAATCCTTACCTATCTCTTGTGTCTGATTCTGGTACTCCTTTTTTTTTTTTAATTTTTTATTTGTTTATGATAGTCACAGAGAGAGAGAGAGAGAGAGAGAGAGAGAGAGGCAGAGTCATAGGCAGAGGGAGAAGCAGGCTCCATGCACTGGGAGCCTGACATGGGATTCGATCCCGGGTCTCCAGGATCGCGCCCTGGGCCAAAGGCAGGCGCCAAACCGCTGCGCCACCCAGGGATCCCTGGTATTCCTTTTTGATTTCCATTTCATATTCTAGCAATACTATATTGCTTCTTTTGGGAACCACTGGACTGCTCAGTTAAGCATCCTACTCTTGATTTCAGCTCAGGGCATGATCTCAGGGTCATGAGATTGAACCTGGGCAATTCTGTGCTGCATGGGTAGTCTGCTTCTCTTTCCCTCTACCCCTCGACCTGCTTGTGCGTGCACTCTCCCTTTCTAAAATAAATAATTAAAAAAATAAATTGCTTATACTCCTCTTTACCACTTTATGCTCATGCTGCAGCTGCTTAATTGAACATTCTTCCTAGCCTCACTTCATCTAACTTCAACTCGTTCTTTTTTTAAATTTAAATTCAATTACCTAACATATAGTAAGTACATCATTAGTTTAAGATGTAGTTTTCAATAATTCATCAGTTGTGTATAACACCCAGTGTTCATCACACTCATTCTTTAAGAATATGCTCAGGTGTGATTTTCTCCAGAGAGCATTCTTATTTCATCCTCTTCACTTCCAGTGAATTACGTGCTTGACATCTGTGCTCCCATAATATCCAGTGTACACCACCATTATTTTACTTACTGTGTTGCAATAGTAGTTCTTCACTTCCAGGAAAATTTTGGCTTACTTGGAAGTAGTATGTTTGTTACTTTTTTTAATTTAGAGAGAAAGAGAACCAGCAGGGGTGGGGGAGGGGCAGAGGGAGAAGCAGACTCCCCACTGAGCAGGGAGCCTGATCCAAGGCTGGATCCCAAGACCCTGGGATTATGACCTGAGCCAAACGCAGACACTTAACCAATTGGGCCACCCAGGCACCCCTGTTACTTTACTTTTAAAAATATTAAGGCATCCTAATACTAAGCAGGACAGGAGAACTGAAGAGAATCAAATGCCATATAATATTTCCTTCCTATCTGAATGTAAGGGCAAGTATGAAAAGGTAAATAAATATAAAGAAGAAAAACCATAACACAAGAAACTCTTTCAAATAAGGATGTCTGGAATCCGGGCCAGGAGCAGAGTGGGCCAAATGAGGCACTTTCAGAATGGTCCTCCAAATTTTGTGCCTAGGCTACAAGTCACTTGCTTTACCCTACCTAGTCCTAGCACTGCCAGATGAGGATAGAAGGAAAGACAATACATATGTAAGTCTTGTGTTTGAGCACATCAATTATATGGAAATAAAATGACTTGGACAGTTATAAATGGGATGGGGAACAAAAGGAAAGGAATGATTTCCATGGTAGGACTTGGGGTCAGGAGGTGTGTGGCTCACCTCTGGCATGGAGCTGACTTCGTGCACCTGGCCGATGAGCTTACAGTAGGATTGAAAAAGCAGCAGCAGCTGGAAGTGCAGTTTATATAATCTCTGACACAGTTCCAATTGCTAAAGAGAAGTGTGCATGGGAAGAAACCGTTATTAAAGATCATTCTTGTATAACAAGTGAAACCTTGGTGGAGAAAAACATTTTTTTAAATCAAGGAAACATAACTAGCTGTTATATTCCAGATGAATCAGAACAACAAAACCCAGTCAATAAATACCAGTGAGAAATTCACAGTATAATAGAGAATAGTTCCTGGAAGATGACTAATTAGGAGTAGTAGCTGTAAAGGGACCCAGTGAATTACCAAATTTCCATTATACTTGCCAATTACATATCTATAAGTTATAGCTATGGTCATCTTAATTGTGGTTATCTTAGTTTTTATAAGATAACATTGTTTTAAAAAGCAAAAAAAATATTAAAAGTATATTTGAAAGGCAAAACCTTAAGTAATTCTAGGTGTCAAATTTAATAATTCAGCAATTTGGAAGGTTACTCCATGTGATAATTTTGGCTGCCATTTAGAGGGTAGACACTCATTGCAAAATCTGTAAACACAACAGTCCTATGAACCTCTAAGGTGTTGTATCAGTTTTAGTGACAATGCTTCTACTCAGGTGCTCAGTAAATATTTGTTGAATTACAGAGATAAAAAGGGGCTACATATACCTACAAAAAGGAGAAATTAAGGGAACATTCAAAATTTTCTATGGAAAGAACATAAAGGAGTCATACAAAATGTCCTTGAGCTCTATAGATACCTCTTGTATTTAAAATGTTTTCATTATATGGCTTGTGTATATGGAGGGAAAAGTAAATCTTAACTCCAACACCAATGATCATACTACTCTTTGAGCTGTTATCTGCTTGTAGTGGCCTCTATATGTTGCCTGTTTTACTCCAAGAATGAGTTAGCTCCTAGGTGGTGGATGGAAAAGAGCAGCCTTCACAAGTAGAATATCCTGGCTCAGCAGTCACCATTGAAAGTGGGTTAAATATGTGGCTTCAACTAAACATGTCACTGTTCTGTTTTCAAACATGGTTAAGTAAGGATAAATAGGGCCTTTCTTTTGCTAATGGGCTATAAAGAACTCAGCTCAATATTAAGAGCTACTGAGGTCACTTAAAATTGTTCCGCCAAATCAGTTTAGGGAGAGAAATTACAAGAACTTAGGTTAGGCATTAGGAAGAATATCCTATTATTATAATCTTATTAGAAGAATCTTATTAGAATTTTGATCCTTATTGTTAAAAATCACCAAAGTCCATGCTAAGGCTATGCTGAATGAAGTTTTCTTTCTCTTGTCCTTTCTCTGGCCCTGGAGGAAAAATAACCATTCTAGATTTAGATTTAGATTTATTTGATCTCTTAATACTGATACTGAACATAAGTTTAAAGAAGTAGCTACACTCATTAGTTAACCCAAACTAGATCTTTGGTTGTTTTTGCAAAGCATTTTGTTCTTTTGATCATTTAAACCTTTATAGAAATCTTTTAAAATCTGGTATAAAAGATAGCTGCCAGAGACTTGAAGATAAATATTGTTTAAAAACATAATGTTACCTCCACAACTTAGGGGGAAACCTAGCTATGAAAAATGTGACCTTTGTTAAGTGTCTGATAAGGCTGGTTATTGTTGAAAATATCCCAGACCGTATGAGAGTTCATAGTAACTTAAGTTTCTTACATTGGGACAAAAGCAGCCCCCAATGCTACTAATTCCCTGCACATCTCAGTCTACCAAATAAAATAAAATGAAATGCAAAGGGGAGAACATGCTAAGAGATATAACAGTAACCATAAAAATAAGATTTGTTATGGGTCCATGCCTAAAATGGACAAAGAGTATGAAAGAAAGTTAACTTACTGCAAGAGATTCCATTTGCTACACAGCAAGCATGGCACAGGAAACAAAGGAAAGGAAAGAAAGTACAGGGTCAGTGTAATGCATGCAACAAAAAGCATGGCCCTCTTCCAAGAGCAGAACCGTCAGCAGTATTAGCATTGCTTGCCCAAACTTGATAAATGGTTGCACGTCTTGTACCCATTCAACATGCACAGCGGTCCAGTTAAAAAGAAGCTTGAATGGGAAACATGTCACTGAAAAATATAATTTGTAATCATTTAGATTCTCTGATTAGTTGGTTTACATTTTGTCAGTATGGGAGACCAGAAGTCAAAACTTTTTTGCTTGAAGATATTAGTGTTTAACTGTGAATAATATGTGAAAGGAGTAAAACTGTGAGGAGACCAGCTGAGTAATCTGAAAGAACTGTAGCTCAAACTAACTATACTATTGCTACCTGTTAGTTAAGGCGGAGTCTTTAATCTCTTTGGCTTCATATCTGCTAAACTATGACTATCCAAATTAACATATATAATTAACAATCTATGTGGCATTTTCTTCAGAGTCACATTGCCTTTCCCCTTAAGAATATTTCATAGGGCTGTGAGATATAGTCATTTCAAAGGATCTTGTCTCAAGTGTGAGATAAGAGAAGTAATTTTCTTGTATTTCATTTTTAATAATTTCCTCAATTTCTAAAAATAATCTAGAACTAGAGGGTAGTTTAGAATAACATAAAGCTGTAACTGAGCGATGTTCGATTATGGCTTCCATTTATTGGAGTCATCGTATCATAACCATAGACTTGGCTTTAAGGAAAGTGTGGGTGTGTGGGAAGATGATCAGAATCTGACAGAATATTAAAAAAAATCAACTTGGCCCTTCCTAATTATGGATCAATATATCTGGTTCTGGATCTGCAAAATATTTAAAGACATCTCCAATTCAGTTTCTAATCCTTGATAGGAAAAAACACTTATTTTAAAGCTCTTTCTAAAAAAAAAATCTCTGGGTTATTATCAGTTTAATGTATTACACTTAATATAAGGTACAGTACACACACAAAACTTTTAAATGATTAGTATCTTCAAGCATGAAGCCTCACCACTAGTGACCTCCCCAATCCCTCCCCCTGTCCTCCAAGGGTCTCTTTCTGGCCTCACCTGTTATTAATATCACATGAGTTGGGCACACTGATGACTATTCTGCTTTTTGAGTAGTTTTTTGGACCTTGGCCATAAAAATCTTTCATAGGTTTCAAAGCTAAATATGTGAAAGCCTGTGATGTAGATGACACAGTCCGAAGTATTTACTATTTTCAAGAAAACTTTATGCTGGGGCAGCCCCGGTGGCTCAGCGGTTTAGCGCCTGCCTTTGGCCCAGGGTGTGATCCTGGAGACCTGGGATCAAGTCCCACATCGGGCTCCCTGCATGGTGCCTGCTTCTCCCTCTGCCCGCCCCCCGCCCCCCCGGCCGTCTCTCTCTGTGCCTCTTATGAATAAATAAATAAAAAAAATCTTAAAAATAAAACTTTATGCTTTGATGTTTTTATAACCAAACCTTAAGTACTGAAAAAACTGCTATTTTTCTGTTTTCCAAAACACAGCTGTAATCCAAGAAGTTCATCAGATCAGTTAAAGCAGAATGTCCTCTGTTCAATAAAGGCAAATGAGACTTTTTGACTCCAGCTTGGTGCTGAGGAATTTCATTGTCAACGAATTCCTCCCACTCAGTTCTCAAGGCACAAAACTGTATTTCTTGGGTGATGGCCAACTTGACGCACACCAGTTTTCTGTATTCTTAAACGCTCCTTTTTAGGTAGGTTGGTGCAAGCCGCCTTGATCTTTATTATCTCAGAATCCTTCCTAGGCCACAGGCTGGGGTCTTGTCTGCATTTAGAACTTCCAAAAAGATAGTGAAAAATGCCCTTTGTGGGGGGCGTATTATGGAATATGTTAAAACGTTTTATCCCTCCTGTACTGTTTTCCTGTATCCAAGTTTTAAGAATAATCCCTTCATAAGTCTTTTTTAAAAATTTTAAAAAGATTTTATTTATTCACTCATGAGAGTCACAGGGAGAGAGAGACAGGCAGAGACACAGGCAGAGGGAGAAGCAGGCTCCACTCAGGGAGCCTGACATGGGACTTGATCGCAGGTCTCCAGGATCACACCCTGGGCTGAAGGCGGCGCTAAACTGCTGAGCCACCCGGGCTGCCCCCTTCATAAGTCCTTTATGAATGTATTTATGTTTTGGTGACTTAAGATTCTTTTGAAAATGTCATGGTAATGTCATTTTATTTGGTCATAAGGATTTTCTTCAAGCCTTGTTCCTGTACTGCTAATATAACTTTATTTATAAATTGGGTTTAGAGGCATGTTTTCTCAGAATGAGAAAAAAATATCAAGAAACAAAGACATTAAGAAATGATAATAGAGGGTAGCTTAAAAGCCCAGAATAATCTAATTTTTGTTCATTAACAGTATCATAGCCATTCTTGTTTTTCTGTATGCTGCTTTGAAATGAGTTCTATGCTTATGACGTAGACAGGTAAAAAAATCGGAGAAATTTTTACCATGACAGAAGCTATAATGTACTGTAATAGCTATTATTTTCATCATATTTAATCTCTGAAAGCCATTAGTTTAAACGGGATCAAATTTAGACAACCTAGCCTAATGCTGCAGCTTCCTTACCCAATAATACATAGATGCGTCTAATCTCTTAAGTAGGTATAAACAGTATGTGCTTGCCTGTTGCTAGTATCACTTGAGTCTGGCACACTGATGACTATTATGTTTGCTGAGTAGTTTTTTTGGATTTTGGCCATGGATATCTTTCAAAGCTTTGAAAGACAAATACCTTTAAGCCTATGATACAGACTACACAGCCTGAGGTATTTACTATTTTCAAGAAAACTTTAAATTCATCAGACACTTTCTTTTAATCAGCGCAGGGAAGAGGATTCCTTACACAAGAGTAATTGACTCTATCTGGAGGATGATGTTTAATGGGTTATAGTTCAACTGCAGAAACTGCAACTTGTCTTGTTCAATTTGTATAAGAACAGAGGTTGCAGGCTTCTTGTTCATTGATTATGCAGGGACGGGAAGGACCTAACTGAGAGGGATAGTGTCCAAAAAGACCTAGTAATTGGAATGATGATTTGAATATAAGATGAAATGTAGTAGGGCTAAATGGAAATTATTACACTTGAATCTGAAGAGTCAAATGTTCAAGTTGTCCTCAGAAATACCTGCTGAATTAGGAGTGTGCCAACTAAAATAACATAATGAGTGAAATGGAAACAGCTCCAGCTTTGCCGGGGCCAGCTCTGCAGGACCCAGGAGGTGAGCCATATTCATTAGTTACAGGGCTCAGACTCATGGTGCCATCCTAAGCACCTGGAGCTGGGGTTCTCCCCAACCCATATTTCTGTTAACTTAAACTAGCTAGTGATAGCCACTCTAGATGAATTCCACAGGAAGGGGAAACCCAAATTCTTAATCAGAAGTGCTGTTTTAGGTCATGAATAGTTTTGTTCCTGCGCTTGTGCAGGCTGAGGAAACATGGGTAAAGCAGTTTCTGCAGATCACACTCCTTGTCTTATGTTCTAGTCAGTGTATGCTGTGTGTTATTCTAGGAGAATGGCTATTATAATCACCCAGAAGCCTAAATCATTTACTAATCATGCCTGTCTTTTAAAACAAGCCTTCCCTCAAAAATTCTTCCCAAGTATTAGAAACACTATTTTTAAGAAACTGTTTTTACATACACTGAGAATTCTTGAAAGTACACCCGAGTAAGCAGGTTGAGCAGACAGGCACTTGCTTGCGTCTTGTATACATGGAGATGTTTCTCACACAGGCAAAGGAATAACACTCTCAAGCAGATGCTAGTGGGTGGCCCCTTTTTCTTGAAACATACAGCCCCTGTCTATCTGGCTTCCCCATTTAGAGGCCTTAAGTACAGAGATACATTTTTCTATTATAAGGAAAACAGCAGTCCAATCATGATGATTGGCACCCAGCTCTTGCCTTCAGGGTTAGGAATTCAATGTGCAGTGGGAAATGGTGGACAGCAGACCAGAGGGGCAAGCTCGCAGCTGCCCTGTAAGAAGGCAGGCCCCATGTCGCTGGCTCTTCTTTTTCAGAAATGGCATACTGTTGTAAAATTTTTATTTATTTATGATAGGCACACAGTGAGAGAGAGAGAGAGAGGCAGAGGGAGAAGCAGGCTCCATGCACCGGGAGCCCGACGTGGGACTCGATCCTGGGTCTCCGAGATCGTGCCCTGGGCCAAAGGCAGGCGCTAAACCGCTGCGCCACCCAGGGATCCTGTGTGAGTGATTTTAATTTTAACTTTTGTTAAGTTTTTTTCTCATTTAACTTTTAATGCGTCTCAGAATTGTATGACAGATTTTTTGGTCAAGTTGTTTCCATTAAAAAGTACCGATTTAAAAAAAACTAATAAAAGTGCTATACACACACAGCCATACACACACACAAAGACAAATGGTCCGCAAAACATTCTCCTTTCCTTCTGAAGGTTTTACGATACATTGTTATCATTAACCAGCTATTAAATTTAAATTGCCAATTGACACAAAAAGTTCTGAGACCATTCTTCCACCACTGATTAAGATTGGGGTGGCAGGTATTGGGGATAATATTCATTTAGCCTTCTGCTTGGCCTTGCCAGCTCCAGCTGCCTTCTTGTCCACTGCTTTGATGACACCCACAGCAACCATCTGTCTCATGTCACCAACAGCAAAACAGCCCAGAGGAGGATAGTCAAACTCTCAACAAACACAGGCTTGCCGAGAACCATATCAATAATGGCAGCATCACCAGATTTCAAGAACTTGGGCCCATCTTCCAGCTTTTTTCCAGAAGGAAGATCTATCTTCTTCCTTAGCTCAGCAAACGTGCAAGCTATGTGAGCTGTGTGACAATCCAGCACAGGTGCATATCCAGCATTGATTTGGCCTGGATGGTTCAGGGTAACGACATGAGCCATGAAACTGGCTGCTGCCATTGGTGTCACCAGTCACATTGCCACAATGAACATCTTTGACATATGTTCTTGACAGTAGAGTCTACACTGTCCCCAGGAAGAGCCTCACTCAAAGCTTCATGGTGTATTTCAGCAAACTTCACTTCAATTGTAACACTGACTGGAGCAAAGGTGACCACCATGCCAGGTTTAAGAACACCAGTCTCCACGTGACCCACAGGGACAGTACCAATAACCATCAATTTTGTAGACGTCCTAAAGATGCAGATGCAAGGACTTGTCAGTTGGTGGACAAGTTGGTGGCAGAATGCAATCCGGAGCTTCAAGCAGTGTGGTTCCACTGGCAATCCCATTTTTATGGGTGACTTTCCATCCTTTGAATCAAGGCATGTTAGCACTTGCTCCAGCATGTTGTCACCATTCCAACCAGAAATTGGCACATATGCTGCTGTGTTGGAGTTGTGACCAATTTTCTTAATGTAGGTGCTATATTCCTTAATGATTTCCTTGTATCTCTTCTGGCTCTAGGGTGGCTAAGTGGAATCCAATTTGTTAACACCAACAATTAGTTGTTTTTCACCTAGTGTGTAAACCAGAAGGGCATGCCACAGGTCTGCCCATTCTTGGGGAAACCTGCTTCAAATTCACTAACACCAGCAGCAATGATCAGGACAGCCAGTCAGCCTGAGATGTTCCTGTAATCAGGTTTTTGATAAAGTCTTTGTGTCCTGGGGCATCAGTGATGGTCACACAATACTTGCTGGTCTTGAATTTCCACAGGGAGATATCAGTGGTGATACCATGTTCATGTTCAGCTTCAGTTTATCCAAGACACAGGCATACTTGAAGGAGCCCTTTCCCATCTCAGCTGCCTCCTTCTCAAATTTTCGATAGTTCTTTTGTTGATCCCATCACATTTGTAGATCACACGACCAGTAGTGATAGACTTTTCCGAATCTACATGTCCAGTGACAATGATGTTGATGGGAGTCTTCTCCTTTCCCATTTTGGTTCAGGTTTAATGGTGGTTTTCACAACAACTGTGTTTTGGCAGGAAACCCGTTGCTAGTGATTTTAATTTTTAAATATCAGGCCAATTAAGAAAATATCATACAAGCATAATAAAACATGTCTGTGAATGGGGTTACAAGTGTCCAGATCACCTGTGTAACCTTTCTACATTATTTTGATGTCTGCAACTTCACGTTAAGAATAAAAGAGAAACTGGATAACAAATATTCCACACCTAGCAAGGAGTTATACTCTCTTCTACAAACCATTCCACAGTGACTTCTCACTTATGCCACATGTTTGGAATGACCAGAAATCAGCTTGTGGCAAGGACCAGATGGCGCTAGGTAGGGCTTGAGAGTGGGAAGACTCCATACACCTATGTGTACACTCTCTCCATTCTGGCAGACTGACCTAAGATCTCAAGAATTTACTTTGCTAAGTTCAGTAAACCAAGTACTAATCCTTTCCTAAAGACACATTTCTCTGAAACAGAAACACTTGTGTAACAATCATTGGCATGGTTATTCTGCAATCTACATTCAGACAATGATTCTGTGAATCATAAGGTCACTTTTCATCCCCATTCCATTTGTCTCCATGCAAAGGATGCTCAGAGTAACTGACAACTTCAAGGTGTTCCAGAAAACAGGGAACCTGACTAAACAAAAGAGTTGGAGAGAATCACTTGAGGATAAACTGTGCTCTGAGGTCAAACACTTGTTGGGTTTTACTTTGGGAGAGAAACAAATAAGTAGCTCTAATTGGCAAAATAATACCTGCCAACTCTGGACATAAGATCATTGTTTCATTGGAGTGACAACATCATCCATGGTCAAGGCCCATCTTTAGTATTGTGTAAAGATTTCCCCCTCATTTGCCCTGATAGCCCATTTTTAGCCTTGAATGTTATTTGTGATGGGAACACAGTTGTCTTTGTCTCTACAGTCCCCACTGTGCCCAGCCAGACCTCACATTTAGCAGTGGTTTAGGTAAGGTGGGTGGGATTAGAGAATGTGAGGTTTAAGCTGCATGCCCAGTGGCCAAATTACTTCCAAAGTCTACTAACAAAACAGAATTTAACGGGGTATCCCAGTGATTTAAAGAAATCACCCAGCCTTGCCTGATTCACCCTCTCTGAAAGATGGTATACAATTTGCTTTCCAGGCCAGCTTCAACCTCAGAATTGTCATATACAAAGGGCCAAAAGCATCTTCTTCAGGACATCTGTTCATTGTCTGAGTTCTCTGGTCATCAGTGTGTCCATGAGCCATGCAGGGGAACTGTAATGCACTGAGCTAATGCCAGTAATGGGAAGAGAGCAAGGTTGGTTTTGCAAAAATGCTGGACACATCAGACTCAAAATTTGGCCTTCTGTTGACCTTTTCCTAACAAGCCCACTCTCCGCCCTGCTGGGTGTTTTATGCAGGTTCCTAAAACCATACAGACATTTAGACAGATGCTGGATATTCTCCTCTAGCTGTTTTCTATGTGTATGTTTTTACCTTTAAACTAAGTTAGAGTAAGTTTGCCCTCTGGGAGACGGGAGAACCTGGCCTGGAGAGGTAGCCTCTTAGCTTCAACTTTCTTATCTGGGAAAACTATTCCAAGGACTGCTGTAAAAGATCAAATGAGATTATATATGTACGGTGCTTGAAAACTATTAGTTTCTTCTTTCCATGTTTGTATTCTCAAGGCTTTATTATAAAGCTAACAGAGTTGCCACGTAGAGATACTTGAGTGAAGAAATGAAGTCTAAAAACAAGAAAAGGGATGAGAAGAAACAAGACTACAACATAGATGCACAGAAAGGGTGGGATGAGGAGGAAATGAAAAAGAAAAAACCAGCAAGAAGTGAAAAGGTTAAGCAAAAACAACAGAAATCTTTCGTGGAGGAACATGGAGAAGGAACAGGTGGGGCGGGGAGGAGCAACTGAACAAAAGAAACCCGCAAAAATAAACTATAAGCACAACAGAGACACATACTTGAAAACTGGAATGTTTGGGAAATAGGATAATTTAACTGGAAGTCCTGAGTGTGTAGATTTCACCAGGAAGCTATACACAAATGAACAAATAAATAAGATTTTTTAAACTCTTGTCCTAAAAAAAAAAAATAAAATAACCCTTGTCCTAAAAATCTGCAACGTATTAATGCATTTTCCTGACTGAGACTTGATTATAGAGAATATAAAAGATTTAGATGATTGAGGGTAAATGTTTAGGTAACTATTTTTATAGTCCATGAGACAAATAATACCATGAGCTGGACTAGGTTTTTGCTAATTGTAAGTCATAACTTAGTAACTTTTCTCTAGAATGAATTTATTTTAATAGCGGAGAATGGGGTAGGGAAGATTAGGCCTGGAATCAGAAGGCATGGGTCCTACTGGGTAGCTAAAAAAAATCTGTAACATAGCTGGTGTGTGTGTGTATGTGTGCGTGTGTGTGTATACACACACATATAAATTATATATATATATATATATAATGCATACTGTATTTGCCATATTGCTTCTGGGGTATGCTCATGGCACTGAATAACCAGTGAAAATCAGTCACAAGTCATTTGAGGCAGCACATCACAGATGCATACACAGGGACTGATGGAAAGGCTAGAGTCTGTTGTAGTTTGAATGGCACATTCTGCTACACTTACGGGATACAGCTCATGTGATGTCATAAAACCCATATTTAAAAAATGTAATGTAGATAAACCATTTGGTATGTACATTTGTCTGTTTCCAGAAGTTGTGGCCAGTCCATGTTTTTGCCTATCACCTATCAACCATGAAGCTTTGGAGAAGTCAAGCTTATCTAGAATGGGGCTGCCGTTGCCTGCCTTGCTTCCCACACCCAGGAAGATCAATGACTTAGGGATATGCAAGTTTTCTGTAAGACACAGTGTGAAATATAAATGTGTCCTCAAGAAGGGCAGTGATGTGGAAATGCTACCCACATGTTAAAACCCTACCTAGATATTTGTCAGCCTTGTAGTTTGCTTGTTAAATCTTGTACTTCTTCACTAACACTTACCAAGGGGCTCTCACCTAGGGACTCACCCACAGTAAGGACAGTTACTCTTGGGACTACAAACTTGTTCAAAATAATCACTAGATTGAATTGAACCACGAGTACTCTGTTGAAAATTTTAATCCCTCTTTGTTTTGTTTTGTTTTTATACCTTAGAGAAGCACTGTTTCTAACATAGGAAGATGGTTTCTCATCTTCTGAAGGGTACAGAATCCAGAATGCTTTTTTCGGTAGTGGTGATGTAATTCCAAGGTAGCACCTGACAGGGCAGCAGCTTCCTCACCTGACTTCCCTAATCCACTCTGGCACACTTCAGCCTTTTTTTACAGTAGAATGCAGGAGCCTAAATCTGATGATCCCCACCCATTAAAACATTTCAATTGCGTACCATTGCTGTTAAGATAAACACCCAAGCCCCATACAGTCTGGCTTCTGCTAGCTTCTCCAGACTCTTAAACTTTTCTCCAAGTTGCTTTCTGCACTAGCAGCCACACAGGCTCTCTTCAGTTCTTGCAAAGGGCCATGTCCCCTTACTGCCTCAGGGCCTTTGAACAGGCTCCCTACTCACTCCCCTTCACTGGCTACCTCACTCTCCCTTCACTTGGCTCATATTTGAGATCTCCACTTAGATGGCACTTCCATGGAGAAGTCTTCTCAGAACTGCCCTCCCCATTTGATCAGGTTCCCTTGCTACCATCTTGCGTAGCTTATGGTTCTTTCCTTAATAGCACTTAGTGCCATTTGCACCTATATGATTTTTGATTAATGTCTGTCTCCCTGACAAGATTGGAACCTCCACAAAGGTGCAGGCTTGTCTGTTGTTCATTATCATATCCACCACGTGGACCACATGGGAGACACTTCGTACGTGACTGTAGAATGAATGATTTTAATCCATTCATAGTCTTCTGCCCCATTGCCTTGACAATACAGCACACATTTACAAGTTAGCTGGTCTGAGGTGTGTACTTAAAGCAATTCTAAATGAGAAGGAAAAAAAAATCTGTTTTAGAGTAATTGCTGAAAGATCACCAAAGATTTCTTTCACTGAAAACAGTGATTTGGTGAAGAATGAATGAAATTTGGTTTTATATTCTAAATGAAGAGCAGATTTATTAGAAAATGATTAGTATAGTTAAATGATGTCCAGCAAAAAAGATCATTTTTATACCTCTGGTTTTCCAAAAAAGATGACTCCCCTTCCACAAATCCCATCAACACACAGTCATGCTTGGCTTGAACATCGGTCTTACTCTATTGGCTTCTTGGGGATGTATGGGGTGACCCATTGTGTGTCTTCCTTTCTCATGCTTTGTGCTTCTTGGGTGGATCAAAATCAACACACGGTGTCAGAGCACAAAAAAAGATACATTCTAACAGATTTTTATTACCTTTTCTTCCGAGTCCCCTGGTTGACAGGTAATTACTCCATCTCTTGATCCTCCTGCAAATGTTGCCTTACAGTTTGCAAGCCACTATTGTCAGAAAGATGCAGACATAGGTAAAATCAGTGATGTCCTGAGAACATTTTTATCATCAATCCTGTCAGAGAAAATTGATTAAGCTTCTAATCACAGTACTATAAAATTTTGCTGTAATAACTTTTTGAAAGTATTTTTTTCTGGTTAAAGATGAACTATTTGAGATTAAACAATCTATTCATATGGGTTCAGTGATGCTCACTTACATATATAATTTCAACATTTCATTCATTCCTGGAGGATGGTTTCACCAGACCATTCATTCCTAATTTATGTATAAACTTGAAAAATCATATATACTTAGAAACCTTTCATATGATTGAAATTTGGAGAGAAAACCAATACTTCCTCACAGGCTGGGTGATTCCATGGACCATGCAACCTGACTCATGGCCCACCTACCTCTCTGTTATATTGGGTGGCTTCTATGAGGGCAGGTCTACCTTAATGTAAGAAAGGCTGTTAAAATAACAGCTCAGCTATTTAGAGGTTCCGCCATCCTTAAAGTATCTGGGATAATAAGTAATACAAATGTGGAAAGGAACCTCTGAGCACAAAACAGTAAGCACTGAAGAACTGAAATTCATATCTGACATCAAAAGATTAGTTTGTTCACCAAGTAGAAAGATTATTATTAACTGATGGAGAAGCTGGAAAGCCACGATCAATAAAGAGCCCCAGAAAGAGAAGACAATGGGAATTGTTATAGTAGCATGTCAGACAGAACTCTCACCCTTGGATAGGATCATAAAAAGATCAACAGCAACAATAACAACAAACAAAAAGCAAGTGATTTTATAATGTCTTCTGTGTGTGAGGCACTGGGCAGTTATATAGGTTATTTCTATTTTAAAGGTAATACTGTGTTGTGTTTAAAAGCATGGACTTTTGAATCTCATAGACCTGGGATTCAATACCAACTTTCCACTTCCTAGCTATTAAGGACAATAATAGCAACTCCAAGGTAGTTGTGAGCATTGCATGATTTAATTTAAGAAATATAGCTCTTATCAGGTTGTTGGATACCTAGATAGGACACAGAAAATGATACATGCTATGACTATTATAATTGTTATATCCTTATAACAATTCCACAAATTAGTTATTATCACTGTCTTATAGATGAATCTGAGATGAGGAGGTAAGTAACTTATCCAAGGTCACTAACCCTTAAGTAGCTGAGCTGTGATCTGAACCCACGTCCATCTGATTTCAAAATTCATGCCTTTTCTATAGTGTTTGGCATATTATAAGAAGTGTCCCACAGATATTACACACAATTACTTGTCAGAAATCAGGGGGGTTCTGCGGGTCTGGTTTCTGGATCATTTCCGTCTCTAACATTTTACAGTCTAGAGCTATGAAGGAAAAAGAGAGTAAAGAGCAGGAGTTGAGACCAAGAGAAGCAATGGGGTCAGGGAGAGGCAGCTACTGACAGTAGTTAAAAGGAAGAAAGAGCTGAGACCCACCCCATCTAGTTCCAGGTGAGGCAAACAGTGGGAGGAAGTAATTAACAATTGTTAATTGTTAATTACAATTATCTCAGATAAGTTAATGACATTGACAAGGAGATATATCAAGCAGATACCTATGTTTCCCAGTTTCTGGGTAGGGGAATTATGGGGTTAAAAATGAAAGCTGCAGGGATCCCTGGGTGGCTCAGCGGTTTAGCGCCTGCCTTTGGCCCAGGGCGTGATCCTGGAGACCCGGGATCGAGTCCCACATCAGGCTCCCTGCATGGAGCCTGCTTCTCCCTCTGCCTGTGTCTCTGTCCTCTCAATCTCCCTCTCTCTCTCTCTCTCATGAATAAATAAATAAAATCTTTAAAAAAAAAAAAGAAAGCTGAAAGCCTCTTTCGTAGGCATCATTTCTGTATAATCCATACTGTTGACAGTTCTACCACTATTAAATTGGAATTGCAGTCCCTAACAGAGGAATAGATGAAATCTGTCTTCTTCTAAAGATCCTTTCATAGATTAACCACAACACCTCCCCAGGACTTGCACTGGTGGGGTTCATTTGATTTTAACTGAATGTATGTGCACAGAAACACAAAAACTTACTGAGAGAGTGGCTTCTTTTCTATTGTTGTAGGTATCCAAATATTCCTGCAGTTCTAAAACACTGAACTTGAGCTTGTCCAGAAGTCCACAAGAAAGGAGCTAAAGACAGGAAAATCATTTGTATATAAGCAAATAGAAACATAACCAGACACAGGCATGGCTACAGAGCTAGAAATGAGAAGTATATTTAGAAATAATGTAAAGTGGGGACCAGTGCCTCGTTTATAGTGAGTTGTACAATGTATAATTTTGCTCTACTATAAACTGCAATGGCAATTGAATACTAGCTCTCTAATCCAAATCTCCTATGAAAATACCCAGTTTTCTCTGTATTGGTACAGACACTCAAATCTTAACAAGTGTTCTGTAGGAGCCCACATTAAATACATCCATTTTATGCATGAACTGCAGTATCTTCATATAGTAAAACTCCAAGTAGTGTGAAAACAGAACTCCAAACAGACTTTCAAACTGATTTTATAGTTAATTTGAACTTTAATCATTTATGATAGAATGATTTCTCTTATTGTATTCCTTGCTGCAAGGTAGCTAACTACCAAGTTCTCGGAAAGACCAATTCTTCAGAGACTTTTGAAATCAAAGCACATCTGCATTGGTTCTGAACTCAGTAATTACTCAGCATATGAGGCGGTTGTGTGATATGCATGGGGGCATAAGCCCTCAAAGAGCTCAGCCATCAGGCAGGCTTAGAGTTTTATATTCATAAAGTCATGATTTAGTCAGCCAGAGGATGTTCTAATCAACCCTCAAACTCATCATTTGCAGTTTGGGCTGGATGAATCCCTCCAGGGGGTGATCAGTCTCTATCTGAGACTTGGGAGTGAGGAAAATGAGTACATATCACCTCTGAAGACCCAGCTGGCTGGCCAACCCGGCATTGTGGGGACAGTCTAGGTGAGCTCTAGAGGTTTACTCACCTATTCATGGCTGTCAAAACCAGAGCTATTGGAGAGAGGTGCCAAGGACACAGAGGGAGTACTGAGGTAGATTTTTCTCCTGATTCTCTGAAATGACTTGGCTTTAGCTAGTAACATACAGTCATTTCTATGCAGACTCAGGCCTTTGGGGGTCATGTCACAACATGGCACTGCTCGCAAATACCAACAGTATCTTTCAGACAAACCACAACACAAGGATGCTCCCTGGGGGTTCCACACCTTAGTAAGCTGGGCTGGTCATTTGCCACCAGAGCAGGATTGGGGGTACTCACAGTTTCAGCATCCACAAAGAGTGTAGGACATTCGGAGCAGGAGGTGAGCATCTGAGAAGAGCTGACAAACTTGGACCCAATTCCCCGGAGATTGTCTCCAAGGTAACTGGCAGCATCACAGGTTAGGAAGCAGAACCTTTTCTGAATATTCTGAAAGGCAGAATAATTATCATTTTTAAAGGGCAAGTTTTAACTTAGGCACTAGAAAAACCTATTTTGTAATCTTTATAAAAATATCAAATGAGCATGGGTCCTCAGGGAGAGGCGGAGGAGATAGGGAGTAGAGTGAGTGTTGGTCTTAAGTAAATAATCACCTAGTGTGGAAAAAATTTCTTCTTAAAGTGTCATTTTCCAGAATGTAGATGCTTCTATAATCTTTAAGTAAATGGTGCTTTTCTTTTTGCTGATGCTCAGAGCTGGTCAGCAGCTTGAGTCCTCCTCACTCGTCTGTGAGAAATTACTTAGAATACGTCAATGCATGCGAGTTAGGAAAAGTCATGGGATGTAACCCTTTTTTGTTCCCCAAGATCACAGCTTCTTGAGAAGGAGCACCAAAATAGTGCCATTCAAGCCTCTGAGAAGTGGAAGTAAATGCTACGTGGGTCTGGAATAATATCTCCCTCTGAGAGCAAGTCTGCTCTGGTGTCTGTAACTCTGTCCCATAGTGTTGCATATGTTGACTCATTAATCCTCACAACAGGGTAAAGAAATCAAGGTTCAGACATGACTTACCTAAGGTCATGCACCTAGTAAGTCACAGTGGAAGGGTGAGCCTGACCCCAGAGCTCACATTCCTTCCACAAATCTACAAATCTTCCTAGGAGCTAGTTTCTCCTATACTGCCTGAGGACAAAACCAGAATTAGGAAGAATCTGAGTCATTGTGTCTGTGTCAGTGCCAAAAATGGGAACATTTTTAAGCCCTTAAGCTTCCAACAAACAGTATCTTTTTAAAAAAATTTTATTTAAATTCAATTTGCCAAAAAAAAAAAATAAAAAAAAAATAAAAATAAAAATAAATTCAATTTGCCAACACATAGGATAACACCCAGTGCTCATTACATCATGCCAACACATAGTATCTTTAACAAAAAGAACACAATATTTAACCAAAAAATAATTCCAGTCCTAGGCAATGGCTTTCCTCAAAGAGATGTCATATCTTTTGAGTTGTGGAATCTAATCCAGGAGAAATCCTCTCTGCCCCTTTGGGAGGAAAGCAGCGTATCTCCAAACAACAGAAGGCTGGTTCTTTATACTTCATATTAGAAAAATGCCAACTATGTTGTGTATTAATGATTTTTTACTTAATAAATGTGAAAAATCTGGCATAACACATAGCATACACGTGTCTTTGTGGTGTTAAGTTAGTTTTACGTGTAGTTAGGAAAAAGAAAAAAACCTGACTGAATGTTAGAGCAGAAAGGAACTAGCAGGGCCATGTCTAGCATCGTACACCTAGTTGAGCAGCAGAGCTGGGAGGAGGATTCAGGTCTGCTAAGAGTTTGGGATTCTTTCCATTTTATCTAAGGATAAGGTGAGGTCTGGGAAGCTCTCTGTCAGGGAACTTTAGAGCCTCTTATAAAGGCAGGTGATATTTAGGGGATATACACTCAGTTCTGTCCTTCCATATAAACACATCCTGTAATTGGTGGCACGGTATGATACAATGACAACATTCTAACAGAGAAGCAGCAGTAAGGACATAAGATGACTGAGACACTGGGAAAGATGTCCACACTAGACCATCAGAAATCAGTTCCTCGCTTTTAGAACCAAATTATTCTGGCAAATACTTCTTCTCTATCCTCTCCGAAACCCAACTAAATACAAGGGAAATGTGGCCTTCAGACTCACGGGAAAATGTTGGAAAACTGAACAGACATGGTGTGGACATAAGAACAGCTTAATAGACTGCATGCCTGAAATGTATTTCATTTCCAGCATATTTTATTAATACCTATTTTGTGACTAATATTGCTCTCAATCACATAGCATTGGATAACAATTGAGAGTTCTTAAGGCTACATGTGATATATATATATTTAAGATTTATTTAAGAGAAAGAGTGTGCACGAGTGGGAGGAGGGGCAGAGGGACAAGCAACCCAATGTGGGGCTTGATCCCAGGACTGTGGGATCATGACCTGAGCTAAAGTCAGACACTTAACTGACTGAGCCACTCAGTCACCCCAAGACTAAATGTAATATTAAAAACTGAAATAAAAGGTACACATTTGTATGGTTATTATTGCAGATAAGCTCCCTAGGGATTCATCTAATATATGAATGGAAAAATAAAGTCCAAACCCCAAAGTGCCCCCTATGCAAGGGCCCAGCCCCACTGCCCAGCTCATGTGACAATTTGCTGATCTACTGGCATTAAGTCAGAGGTCTATTTAAGATTTTCCACTAAAAAAGATTCCCATTCATTCTTCCTATGTTTATTAAGCACCTATTGTATGTTAGCACCTGTGCCAGCTGCAGGGGAATCAAAGTAAGACACCGTTACTTGCTTCTCTGGGGGAAAGAGACAATAGTAATTTTTAATAGAATGCGACAGACATGTCATGTAACCGCAATGTGCTTGAGAACACAGGTGACAGAGAGGGAGAGAGAAAGGAAGGCTTCATTTGCTTAAGTGAGCTCTAATCAGGGGTTTGCGCATCACTGGTAGTATAGCTGAGGGCAAAGGGGAGTTAGCCATGTTAGGTAGAGGGAAAGTATTGCTCAAGACTAGAAAATTGAGCACGAAGAGTCTAGTGACTGTAATAAGAAAAAAAATACTACAATAGCCAAACTTAAAATATTAACCATTCACCATTATTTTAAAATCGATTTAAGAACAATATAAAAAATAAATTACTTTGTTCCTAAATCCTTAACAAGTAAATCTACCTCATGTGGTAACTTTCTCATGGTTTGTTTTAACATTTCAGTGTGGCCTAACATTAGTGTTTCTGGAGTTCTTATCTCTCAGCAAACAATTGCTTTCTGTCTTAGGCCTCACAACACCTCCCACTCCCAGTTAATTCCAGACACAACCTTAGTTTGTTCAGTCAACTTTCTAAAAGATTTCACTGAAACTAAACTGGAAACTTGAGAGAGAACAGCACAGTAAAAGTCAATGTGAGAAACCGTAGCTATTAGTACTCTTGGTATATAATTCTCCAAAAATGGGTCATAAAAAGGGCCATGGGGCTCAAAAGCAGACTTGACTTTTTATAGTAACTACACTGCAGCTTCCTGAATCAGAAAAATTTTAAGGCAGACGATCCTCCTTTCAATAGAATTCTTTATTTTCCTGCCTTTCCCCTCTGCTATGGCTCTTCTTGATGGTAATGGACCCGTGAGTGGGCCCATCCCTTGGTCCCGCCAAGTTACTGTCCCTCTCTTATGATATACTCAACAGAACTCAGCCTGTAAAATCCTCATCCATCCATTCATTAGCTCATCACTCACGTCTACTGAAGACGGGAACAACATGGTCCCTTTCTATGTTTCCCTTGTATTATTAGTGGCAATTCTGTGTTGGAAGTTATCAAATACAAGTTTGGAAAAAATGCTGGAAGGAAGGCATTTTCATTATAGGAAAATAGGAACTTGAAAGAAAGGAAAAAGAAGTGTGTGTGTGTGTGTGCACGCGCGCACGTGTTTGTGGAGAAGGCATCCATAATCTCATCACCCAGAGTAAACTACAGTGAATGGCTAGTGTAAAATCTTCACTATTTTATAGATATTTTATTTTTATTTATTTTCATTTTTTTAAATTTATTTTTTATTGGTGTTCAATTTACTAACATACAGAATAACCCCCAGTGCCCGTCACCCATTCACTCCCACCCCCCGCCCTCCTCCCCTTCTACCACCCCTAGTTCGTTTCCCAGAGTTAGCAGTCTTTACGTTCTGTCTCCCTTTCTGATATTTCCCACACATTTCTTCTCCCTTCCCTTATATTCCCTTTCACTATTATTTATATTCCCCAAATGAATGAGACCATATAATGTTTGTCCTTCTCCGATTGACTTATTTCACTCAGCGTAATACCCTCCAGTTCCATCCACGTCGAAGCAAATGGTGGGTATTTGTCGTTTCTAATGGCTGAGGAATATTCCATTGTATACATAAACCACATCTTCTTTATCCATTCATCTTTCGTTGGACACCGAGGCTCCTTCCACAGTTTGGCTATCGTGGCCATTGCTGCTATAAACATCGGGGTGCAGGTGTCCCGGCGTTTCATTGCATTTGTATCTTTGGGGTAAATCCCCAACAGTGCAATTGCTGGGTCGTAGGGCAGGTATATTTTTAACTCTTTGAGGAACCTCCACACAGTTTTCCAGAGTGGCTGCATCAGTTCAGATTCCCACCAACAGTTTAAGAGGGTTCCCTTTTCTCCGCATCCCCTCCAACATTTGTTGTTTCCTGCCTTGTTAATTTGCCCCATTCTCACCGGTGTGAGGTGGTATCTCATTGTGGTTTTGATTTGTATTTCCCTGATGGCAAGTGATGCAGAGCATTTTCTCATATGCATGTTGGCCATGTCTATGTCTTCCTCTGTGAGATTTCTGTTCATGTCTTTTGCCCATTTCATGATTGGATTGTTTGTTTCTTTGGTGTTGAGTTTAATAAGTTCTTTATAGATCTTGGAAACTAGCCCTTTATCTGATATGTCATTTGCAAATATCTTCTCCCATTCTGTAGGTTGTCTTTGAGTTTTGTTGACTGTATCCTTTGCTGTGCAAAAGCTTCTTATCTTGATGAAGTCCCAATAGTTCATTTTTGCTCTTGTTTCTTTTGCCTTCGTGGATGTATCTTGCAAGAAGTTACTATGGCTGAGTTCAAAAAGGGTGTTGCCTGTGTTCTTCTCTAGGATTTTGATGGAATCTTGTCTCACATTTAGATCTTTCATCCATTTTCAGTTTATCTTTGTGTATGGTGAAAGAGAGTGGTCTAGTTTCATTCTTCTGCATGTGGATGTCCAATTTTCCCAGCACCATTTATTGAAGAGACTGTCTTTCTTCCAATGGATAGTCTTTCCTCCTTTATCGAATATTAGTTGCCCATAAAGTTGAGGGTCCACTTCTGGATTCTCTATTCTGTTCCATTGATCTATGTGTCTGTTTTTGTTATTTTATAGATATTTAAAAAAAAAAAAAGAATACTATACCTACTGGTTCTTTAAAGCTAACTTTCTCTTAAACTCTATGGTAACCATGCTTCCATGCCAGTAAAACTTTACTAAAACCTTCTCTCTCTTTCTGGCTGAGTATTATTCCCAGCACTGCCACTTTCTAGCTGGGATCTGCTTCAAATACAGTTACAGGGCCAGTTAACTCCAATGCTGATGGAAGACCTTTGGGTTTCTTAATAAGCTGTGTTTCTCTTCTTTTGCTGCCTTCTACCTCTGCCAATCATTTAATGACATTTGGAGAAAGTTCAGAGCAAGATACATAGAGAATCTGACAGGAATTTGCACACCAACAGACAGGCAGGCATAAGAATAAACCTTTTCACCCATCAGAAGTCGAGTCCCCTGCCTCTCTTTGGTTCAGTAATTGTTGTGTGTTTGGGGATAACAAGTGAAATCTGAAGGCGTCCACCCAGCAACTGCTACATTGAGCTGTGGGCAAGATGCCACTTAGTGCCTGGCAGAGGGATGGAGAGCCAGCCTTCCCTCTGCTGGCCAAACTCAGTACTGCAGCACTCTGGAGGAAGGGGCACCTGGTTCCCATTTGTGCAGAGGTGGGACAGACTAACTAGCCAGGCTGTGGTTCACCCAGGAGAAGCCAAGTATGACCTGTCATGTGTTCAGAAGCATCTACGAGGAGAAGCACATATTCATAGCTATGGCTGACACGTTTAAGGAATTCATTGAGGGGGTGGCGGGTAGGGAGAGAAGAAAGACAATGAAAGGATAAACAAGAATAATGAAGAAAAACGAGAGATACGGGAAGTGTCAGAGGAAAGACGGGATGTGGGATAGGCTTGGCAGAAGACACAGCTCAATGGTCTAGTTTCATGCTTGCCTGGGACTCATGACATCAACCAAAGCCAGAATGGCCTAAGTGAACAGTACGGCAATGAAGACTACATCTATGCGGCCTTGGCCTTCGCAAGATGAGTGTGAGAAGGTTGAGCAGATTACAGTTAAATGGAAGAAAGACTGAAATTAGAGGCAATTGAGGGAGATCTGGAGTAGAAAACAGGGCAACCCTGGAATGAAACCACCACCCCTCTGGAAACCAGAATCGGCTGCCCCCCTAGGAGATGCAGTCCTCTCAGCCCGAGCCCCATACCTTAAACAAGGAGGAGAACACATGAAATGTATACACAGCACAGGAGCCATCCGAGTCGCACATAAGCTGGTTGATGTGGCTGCGCCAAGCTTCCTCTGCATCATCACAGGCTGCCGGCTGAAATGCAGCAAGGATGGCCGAGAAGAAGGGCGAGGGAGGAGGGGAAACTCCCCTGTCCCCTTCTCCGAAGCTAGGAAAGATGAAAACAACCCTGTCAGGAGGTGCCATTTCCCTTCTGTACTTGGTCATCTCAGCTCTAGGCCTGCCTGCTGTCCTGCCCACTCTGCTCTCGGGGGTGGCTCTGGGGACTCATCTCTTTTCCGCATCTTCCACATTCTTGTCTGAATCTAGTAGAGAGAATTTTCACCTCTAGAATTTCTGGGACCCCTCCCCTTCTGACTTCCTTTATAGTGAGTCGGGACCTGCCTTCTCATTTTCCCAGTGGCCATTCTCCAGACACATAAACATTACTTTTGGCACTTTGGCTCCTTTTCACTTTTCATTATGAACCATTAGAACAAAAATTTGGAATCTTTTAACTTGCCCCTTGTGGGGGTGATTATTAATGACTGCACATGCATGAATGCCCAGGAGGGGAGGGTGGAGGGAAAAAAGGAAATGAAAGGACAGAAGCGCAAGGTGAGGGACATATTGAGGAATGAAGCAAGGAAAGATAAGGAACATGGGTGAAAGGTCAGGTTCTTCTCTATGCACTATTACTTTCAGCTTTCCCTTCCAAGAGCAGATACTGCTCACCATAACAGAAGGTCTTTGTCTAGCCATATCAAAAGCTACTAGTTCTATTACACATTCAGAAGAGAGATACTAGGATTCTGACTTTCTTCTCCAGAAGTAAATCTGTAGCTTTATCACTTGTGATTTATTCTAGACACTTCAATAGCAGTGTTTTGTTTTGTTTTAAGTGGGCTCAATGCCCAGTGTGGAGCCCAATGCAGGGTTTGAACTCATGAGCCTGAGATGAAGACCTGAGCTGTGATCTGAGCCAGACACTCAATGGACTGAGCCACCCTGGCGCCCCTGCATTAGTGTTTTTATCTATTCCTCTCTATTCTTGTTTATTTGTGTTCTCTGGCTATATCTCACTAGTCTCAGGAATACCAGCCACTGAGCTGAAAAGCCACCCACTTAAAAAAAAGTAGGTATGTAACTTATAAAGAGCCTCCTGTTCTTGTCTTTTAACTCAGAGTGTAAAGAACTCCTCATTTGCAAGGTCTGCCAGTCTTGCTTATCTTCAAGGCTTGCAAGGCTTGGACCAAGTCCCCAGGCCCTTCTTTGGCTTTTGAGTTACTCTACTAGGATTTATGTTGTTCTGTGTTACTCTCCGGCTTTAGGAGGCACATGAGTACCGGTTTCAGTTTCACCTAAGGTCCTGTGCCTAGGTTGGGGGACTCTGACCAGCTGAGAGCCTTCGCGGAGTCAGAAGTCAATTTGGACTCTTGATTAGGAAGTCCCAGCAATGCCCATGTGACCTTGCACTTGGGATACAATAGTGAATGCGATATAATGTGCCCAGTACGCTGTCACCACTCATTTCCACCAGGGGCTTCTCTACCTTGCAAGAGTAAACTGGTCCAGTGCTCTATTGCCTTTTTCTTCTGCCTCAGTCATATCCAGGCTAAAGCTACCACTGCATTCGAAAGTTGCTGGGAGTTCATTGACAGAACTAGAAAGATCGTCCTCATGTACGGCCGTGTCCTCTCCCTCCTGAACAGCTTCAGCCTGGAAGAAGAAAAAAGGGAAAGAATCCCCAGCATGTAAGAATAGATTTGGGAAAACCTATTAAACTAAAGGAAAAATAAAAGAGACAAATCCTGACAGTGAGAGAAATCAGGGACATTGATTTTCCAGCTATAACTGGACTTGGGATTTCTCCAAAATACTGTTCATTCTTTACCTTCTTTTCCATCTTGTCCACAATAGTTTCCAAAGAGGTTCTCAGGAAATTGCCATATCTGACCCAGGATTATGGGAGTATAAATGCTAAACTTGGAAACAACCACAGAGACCCTCGGTCCAGCCCTCACATTTTATAGGAAACTCATGTGTGGGAAAGGGACTTAGCCAACACTGAGTAGATAAATGAGGGCCTCTGGATTCAGAGCTCTTTCTACCATACGACCCCCACTTCTAACGTGAGCCTATCCAGAGGGAACTCTCTGATACAGAATTCCTTTACCTATGGAAACTGGAATTTAGAATCATCAGTGATTGGTATGTAAATGCTCAAGATAACCTGCAGGGTGAATAAGTGGTCCATGGTTGTTCACTGCACCTACCATGTTGACAGGCCTTTCCATACTGGAAATCCTCTAAGGCCCATTTACATACATGCTTTGCTCTTGGAACCCTCCCTCCCCTGGAGATAACGGATAAGAGAGTCTGCTCTCACATTGCTGAAGATGTAGAATGAGTGGTGAAATGCAAGAGCTCTAGGTCAGGCAGAGCTGGGATCAGTGAGGGGCAGGAGACAGACACAGTGAGAGCAATGGAAAAAGAGGCTGGGTTTGAATGTAGGCCAGGAGTAATCAGTTCGAGAACTGACTGTTCTGTAGGAGAGGAAGGAAGGCAGCTGGGTTACAGACCAGAAGAGGAGAGGAAGACACGTTTCAGTGAGTCATTTTCTTAAAACCAAGGCAAGGCGAAAAGGAAATATGTATGAATTTGAGCATTATCACAGGTTGCTGTCTGGCCACCCAGTTAGTATTTTGAATCTAGGATTAATAGAGAAATTAAGAGGGGTGTTTAAAGATATGTTAGGGAAACAAGATATCTCATGTCTTTGAAGGAATTGCTCATAAATAGCTGAGTTTCAGAGCTTATCCGTATCTGCTTTTTCCAGCTTTTTAAAACTACAGTGGTGCCATCGAGACTGGCTGCCGGTGACTGGTCTGGCTTATTAGTGTACATAAACTTCATCTATTAGGGGAGGACTGAGTTCTCACAAAAATGTCCTTTATTTTCCCTTTCTAACATCACAGCTATATCACACATTGCAGAAACCCAGCTCATGTGGAAAACAGAGAGAGCCTTTCAGAAATAAGACTTGACTTTTCCTTGATCAAGTTAGATGATTTCTGTGTGAGTTTATAAATATATTACCACTCAGGCAGTGCTTTCTATTGGAAATCTATGTAGTTTAGCAACCAAAATAGAAAAATTGAGAAAATGGCTATTCTAAGGCTGAGAAATATCAAAATATCAAATGTTAATAACTGCACATTTATGTCCTTTCCATGAAATTTAATTTCTTAATCTTAGGATTCTGGCATTTTAATCTCAGACAAGTTTTCTCTCTGGACCTTTTTTGGCTAAAAAAAAAGGACTGTGCTGACTCTCAGAATCCTGACTGTATTCCTTTTGCACTGAGGTTCTCTTAGAAATAATTCCTCAAGCATCAAAATTTTTAAGTGATTGTGATTTGGTTGGCTGTCCTTTGTTTAAAGTGACATAGATTTCCCTGGACCTCAGATCTGTTTTAAGTGCACTGTAAAAGAATACACAACAGCCAGTATATATTTTTCTCATTAGAAATATCAGAAAGAATATACTTTTATACATGTAAAGAATTATAACTTTCTCTTTCAAACTTGTACTACCATAAGCAAACTCAGGATAAAGGACACCTACTACCAACAGCAGTAGGTTATTTTGGTATTTGTAATATAAGAAAATAAAATTCTATATTAATGGCATATATGTGGGCACTTATTTGAACACAGTGTGAAAGTGGATAGTTTTATGGTTAGGATAGTTTAGGGAAATTTTGACAAGATTGACTTTAAATGAAATATACATTGTTAGCTTTTTAAATATCTAATCTTTTAAATAAGAAAACTATATCCATTACTTACTTTTCTCCTCAGTCTGGCTAGAACAGTTTTGTTTAAATCTGGCATAATATTGTGATTAACACTGAAAATTCCAATAGTATCCCAAAAGGCCAGAATGGAATCAATGTACAAATTGTATAACTGGTTCCTACATAGGAAAAAATTTCCCCAAATACATGCAGACACCCACACCTCACTTAGCATATTGTTTTATAAAAGTCATGACAAAGAACAGCAGTTACCAAGTCACAGCGATCTCAGACCTACACCGATTTATTTTGCCATTAATCAGCAGTGTTCCTGCTCTATGGAAAATACAAAATGTCTCATTTGACTGAGACCTGAAATAAAATCTCTTTCAACCAACAAGAAGATGGCTGCTCATTTGTAAGGGTAAAACAACTTTCAGGACATAGGCTCAGGTGCACAAATTCAATGATTTCAAAAAATTAAGAAAGGAAAAAGATAAAGATAGTCCCTCCACTTACAGCCCCCTAAGATTTCTTAGAAAATTGGAAGTACTATTTTCTTTAAGAAAACTAAAACCACAATTGCCCAAATCTCTTCACCTTTGAGCCCTCAGAAATCTGCAGATTATTCATATCAGACAAAGATGCATCAAAACTAGCCATTCTGGTGTTGAATGAATGAGGGTCAGCAGGGGTCATGTCACAGGCTGTGGTGAGCGATTCCATGGGATTAGTCTCCTCGGAAGGGGAACGAGTCATGATCTGGAGAGAAAGCAAAGCAAATGACACTGTAGAGTTTCTTAAAAGGCTCAAATTATTCTTTACGTAAGAGTACAAACCATTGTCTGAGTTTGTTGTTGGTTGATGGATATTATTTAACGTGCATATTTCACTCTGGTTAGAACTTAAACACAGCAGCTGGCATAGGGCATTAGGGCACAGAACGCTAATAAAACACGAACACTCATATTTGCAGATAACCACATCCAAAGGTTCGTTATATTTCCTCAAACTTCAGATGTCTCAGGAATTTTTTTTTTAAAGATTCTAGCCTAGTAAAAGTTATTTGAGGAAAGTCCAGTCCTTAACAGATTTGATGGTGTTCAAGGCTTCTATAAAAACCCCCAGTATTTGGGTCCATTTGCAACCTATAGACAAGAGGCTTGTTACAATCAGTTAGACACCACCTAACATTTCAGAGTTTAGGTTAGCAGCTATGCAAAGTTTCTCTAGCAGCAACTGGAAACCATGCTACTGCTTCAATTACAAAAATAAATCTCCTGTTTCTCATGGTGGGAAGGTTCCTACTTACTAGGTCGGAGTGCTCCAGGATCTGGCTGGTTGTGAGGTCCTCCTCTTCAGAGGATTCATCGGAATCCTCATGGTTCATTTTATTGAGGCTGGGAGACCTTCCTGAAAGTTGGCGCTCCTCCAGAAGCTGCATGTCACACTTGTCCAAACTATCCAGAGAACGCCTGCGCACTCCCCAGTTGAAATTGTCCATACTCTCACCCTGAAATCACACCATCAGCTGGTTTTTATGCCAGAATCTTCCTGCGCTCACACCTTCACACATTCAATTAGTCATAGCTTAGAAATAAATGCTTTCATTATGAACTCTCAAGCTCTCATCTACTTTGGTTCCAAACATTTTGTTTACATGATGTGACAGGTAGTAAAGCATACTATTTTCACCTAAACGCATATTAAATCGTAGGTAGAAGTGATTACACACTTTTCTTGGGTCTGGTGGGTGATATCATGTTTCTTAAAAGGTGACTTTGGTACACTCTATAAGTATCTAAAAATCTGTAAGAAAGAGACTATTAATATTAAAACAATCTCAAAAGAGGTGTGCCCCTCCCCGGCCCGTTTAGTACTGTTTTTGGAAGGAGAAAAGTAGGAGCTATGCTGTAGCACATTCCACATCCTTTGGGTATTAAGTAGAAGAGCATTAGGTAAACATTCCAGCCTGTTCCTGCTACAGCGGTTTTCGCAGATCAAATGCAGAGTTAAAAGAATATTTGATAGCAGCTGGGCAAAGTCTGACGGATCATGCACTATGCAGAGGCCAGAGCAGCATGGCTTGACTTTTGCTTTAGACTCATCTTTAAATAATTGTCCCAACATAGAAAATAGTTGCTTTCCTGGACCTGCAATGATTGACTTGGTACCAAACCCTATCACTGACTTGAACTTTTAATTTACAGAGAACTGTGCTAAGTGGCAATGCAAGTGTTAAGTTGTATCTCAGACTTTCTCTATAGACCATCTCACATTAAGTGTATTTTTCCAGCACAAAAACCTTTCCTAGAAAGTAATTTGGGTTTTATTTTACTCTCTGTTAAAACAGGAATAAGGAAGAGAAATAATATCCAGCTTCTTGATAAGCAAGTTTTAACCTATATAAATAGGTAATTTGAACAAAATCTAGCCCAGATCCTTTCATTTAGAAGTCACTTGAAACACTGTCTGAAGGTTTGTTTGCTGAAACAAACAAACAAACAAACAAACAAACAAACAAACACCTTATTCTGGTGAGAACTCAGTAAGTCGATCTCTCATATAATGGATGCTTAGCTTTTCTGAAGTCTTTTTTGGCTACTCATGGTAGAAGGCAATAGGTAAGAACCTAAACACATTCTGGATCTGATACAAAGGTTACTGTCATTATTTATCCCCATGTATGATGTTTATGATTGTTCTTTGGACTATTTGATTATAAAGAGTAACTGTATCTGCTGTTTTATCTGTATCTATACCTTTATCTGCATCTGCTATGATAAATTGTCATCAAATATTTTATTTCCTAGTAGGAAAGGTTAATTGTTGTGTTGGCATTTTAAAATAGCTATTTCAGTGAAAAAAAAAAAGGGTGGAAGAGGCAAGAGTTCTGGAAAGAAAAAGAAAATGCAATGTGTAAAGAAGTGAAAAAGATCAAAAGAATAAGAACACAGAGAAAAAGAAAAATGTGTACATTGCTGGAAGAAATATATAAATAAAGATTTAAAACATAAATCCTAAAGCTGATTCTCTTGCACCAAATCAGTGAATGGGTTGGATTAACTATCTAAGGCAAAAATTCTGGAAGTCTCGCACGCTGAACCCGAGACAGAACCATGAGCTTACAGAGAAATATAGGTGTCTAGGGTCAGGGAATGCTACACTGGGCACAGACAGCTGCTCCTACTGATACAACTACACCTCTGATGAAGACCTGAATGAACCAGGCATGAGAACTAGGGGCAAGGGAAGGCTGCTCCTACAGGAAAAATATCTGGATGTCTTTCTAGAGGATTCAGTAGCTCCATCAGAGGCAAGGTGTTGAAACTGTTTTCCTGGTGGTGGCTGAAGAATTGAGATGCAGTAGTGCTATAGTCTAGCTCAAGTTCAAGTGTCTGGTTATTAAAAGTCAATAGTGCTACGGTCTAGCTCAAGTTCACATGTGTGGTTATTAAAAGTCAACATATAAGGTTAAAAGCCAAAACAGTGTTTTATTGATTATGTTGGATTTTCTATGTGTGAGAAATTTAGGAGATGGCTAATTATTCAAGACAATCTGCATCTGTCAGTTATCAAACTTAAATAACTACTCAGGATTTATATTGAGATGAGAAAATATTAGTGATTGAACATTCTAGAGATATTGGAAATAATATTTGAAATAATTTTTTCCATACTAGAATTCTGTCAAGTAAGTATGGTTGAAAGAACATAGGTATACCATGACAAAATATATTTTCTCAAATATACACTTTCTCAGAGTAAGTCTGACATGACAGAAGTATAGTAGGGTGATCTTAGTTTTCCCATGATGGTCCTGGTTTGTGCCTGTTGTCTGGATGCAATTATTATTAGCACCCCCTTTTACTTGAGAAATGGTCTCATTTGGATGAAACTTTATATAGTCGCCAGAGATAGCTCCTAATGCCTGGAAAGGATCTGATTGCAAGTGTTTGTGGTATATTGTTAGATGCATCTTGTTGACTTCCCCTTTAATACAACACAACCAAACCAGTTGTATAGCTGCCTTCCCAGAAATTGTAGGGTTTCCACAGATCATATTTAAAACTTCACTTTCTCTCAAGAGATAGACTTATGCAACTTTTAGCCTAGGTGTATCAAGATTTTAAAAGTATCTTGTATTTATAGTTTAGAAATTATTTTCCATACTGGCATAACAAAGAAAGATACTTTTTGTATCACACACACCTTAACGTAAATATGCACGCAAATAGGCATACATAATGCTAGAAGGGAGGAAAAAAGCAATTATGTTGTTATAAATCCGCAATGATGCAAAACATCTACTTAGAGTATCTGAGTTAAAGATAGCATCATCTTACCTGAAGTTCCTTGGAAGCAGAATGAATGGACAGAAAAACAAATAAGAGGTCTATTTAAAATGATTATATTAAAGACACTCAAGTGCATTTATCTTAGTTTTAACACAATAGCAATAAACAGGGCTGACAATATAGCCTCCGGTAGATGCAATTAAAAAAGAAAAAGGTAAAGATCTACACAAACCCCCAAAGAGAGAAATCAGTACCAAACACCAGAAATTCCAATCCTCTTAGGGGCGGATAGTGTAGCTGGGGTAAGAAATCATAAATACAATTTCTGAAATAGCTTGCCACTTCAGTGACTGGCAACTTGTGCTCAACACTTTTTTTTGAGGTGAATGCTTACATTTTTATTTGTGAGAAAACGAATGATGGTCATCAACTGGGAAAAAAAAAAGGTGGCATCACCTGATTCATCTCACAAAGCTAAAGTGTTTGTGGTCATGATGTGTTCACTGCTGATGTGCAATTAATAGCAAGGACACAGCATCTTTTAAAGATTCTGAAAAGTTCTAAGGCAAACCATTTACAGATATGAGTCAACAAATTATGAGACTATTTAATGAAAAGAAATAGACATAAAAAACTTGTCTTTTCTGATAATTGTTTTACTCTAGATGCCAGATATGTTTGGCTTTCTCAGAATGAGAACATGCTGAAATTATTCACCAATGACAGTACAAAGGAACACCTGCTATGTGCCTGACACTATGTTAGAAGCTTTAATCCCCCCATCAACTTCATAGGCAGCTATCCTACCCATTTAATAGTTGAGGGAGCCAAGAGAAATTGCACTCACGTTTAAGGGTATGAAGTGAGGTCAGTGGCAGAGTTGAAATTCCAACCTGGACCTGCCTAAACCGAAAGCTCTAGCATTTTTATTCCACCACTCTGTAAACTTGCTAGAAGCCCTTATTATAATCTTATTGGGAAGAAGCAAAACATTCTCATATAGTTTATTTTATCTGGGTGAAATATATATTTTCACACTCTTAAGTTTCTTATAAAATCTTGATCCTGTAAGATAAAATAATCACTATGCTTTTGTAATTCATGCCTGCTAGGATAATAATAGAACACTAGAAGGAAGATGAAGTATTCCTTATTTATTGTCTCTAGAAAACATTAGTATAATATTTATTTTCAAATGAGAAGCACCTCAGATTTTCCTTCCTTTATTTTAACAGAAATCAAATTTGTTAGTTCTGAAATTGTGTCTGATTTCTTTAGTTTATATCACTTCTGCTAGGTCACATCCCATAATACATTTTTTTTCCTTTTGGCTGAGACTGGAAAATGATGCCCCTCTTTTTTTCATCAAGTTTTTCCCTCATTACTTTAACTTCTAGAGTAAAGAGGTAAGTTTGAATTCTAGCCTAGGAACAAAGATTAAGTTGGCGGCCCAAATCAGGGAGGTAATCTTCTGACATTCCATTTAGCTCTGGCTGAGACATTTCGAAAGTATTCTAAATGGCTGAATTTTGATTTAGACTTTTAAAAACAATCCTCACCATATTCAGTGATTAATTTTGTTATCACTTATTAAAGTTAACAGAAAAGTCTGCCATACTTTTTACAGGTTCTAGAATAATTCAAGGTGAAAAGCTGACATTTGTTTTAAAGATGCTTTACAGTCAGTGCCTTTATACTCTTTCAGGACTGGGTCTGCTAAACTTGTTTTCTACAGAAAGAACAGGTAAAGAAAACATTCTTCATTCTGAGGACATAATTCTCCCCAGATATCCAGGGTAGGCCATGGCTGAGAGGAACAAAAGCAGATCACTTCTTGGCCTTATCTCAACATAAGAGGGTTGGTCTGCAATCATATCCTTTTAGGGAAGGTAAGCAGTGGATGCACAATTTCTCACAAGTTTATAGTTAGTCAGGAGGCGCCTACCCATCATGGGATCCAATAAACTTTGAATATGGGCCTCCATTTTAACTGTAAGACCGACAGAAAGCCCTTTCTTTGGGAAAATCAGTGCGTTTAGTTAAATGTGAAGCAACACCAGAGCCAGCTCAGTACCAGGCATTTTGACATATGGCAGTCTCCCAGTGGTCAATTTTGTTTTCCTCCATGGGGAGACTATCTACTATCCTACTTCTTGGCCCCAGCTGGAACATGCCCCTGAGCTACTGAAATGAGAGGGTCAGAATGATGCCCCTTCCTTCTAATTCCAGTTTTCAGAAGCATGATTAATAACCGAAAGCATCCTATTTACCATAATTATCATTCAAATCCATGAATCTGCATTTGCCAGTTGAGACATGAATTCAGCTGCTCCAGGTGTCTAGGAACTCTAGCTACCAACCCAGAGCAGAGCACGGAGCTCTCCTGGGTCTTATGTCTTGTTTTCAAGATGTAGTGATTTCATTAAACATCACAAAAATGCTGAAGCCCTTAGGCTCCTGTCTCATGTTGGAGCAGGCAAGCTCTGAAGTAATCAAATTAGAGTAATTTTGCTTTTAAAATAATTAGATGCTTAGCATATTTTACCCAGATACCTGAGAACAGGCTCAGAACATGACTATTTTTGTGATTTTTTTTTTTAAGTTCACCTTTGGACTGCACATAACACACACACACATACACACAGTCTTTGTGTGGTCATTAAATGTCAGATCTTTGCCATTTGGAAATAACTTGGCAGCTTATGCTGTGGACTCAGACAGGAAGGGTGTGGTAACTTTTGCCCAAGTTAAGCTGCTGTACTTTGAATAAGTTGATTCAAAATAAAGTTTACAGCTTTCCAATTAAAGACTTAAAAAACCTCATTATTTAGCAGGGTAAAAAGAAACCATTTTCGTTAGTCAAGGAAAGGCTGAGTGGGTTATTTTTACAGAGAATAGACTGTACCTCTCCATCCTCCAGCTCCACATCTAGGAAATCGAAGTCTCTAAAGACTCTAAACTGCTGCTCGCTGTTTGTGTCATCCATGTTCTCCTGCTCTCGGGCGCCGTCCTCAGAAGACACCAAGCTCGTCTGGTGCTCAAGTAGATCCAAGTCCCCACACGATGAAAAAATCACCTACAAATCACAAGAGTCCTCTCCTGAGAGACCAGTCTCCCTCTGGTTGTTTGTGCAACAAAAACTGTAATTGGCTCTTCATGGACCTCTATTTCCAGTGCACACCTAATTCCTTAAGTGGGTATTTTTAGAATGTTCTTTTATTATTTATGTTGGACAGGTGCCTTCAAATTAAACTCATTGCAAAGATGCAAGTTCACACAGGAGTCGAGTCACATTGCTGCTGCTTAATGGATGAATACTGGATCCCACCTGGGTGTGTGTTTGTATGTGTGAGTGTGACAACTGAGTGTGTGTTCACAGACCAACTAGGGCAGCCAAGAAATTTTCCACTGTTTCCGAACTGAGGTTAGAAATTGTACACATGCACGTATATTTCACAAACATACTGTCACATAATATTTTAAAGGCTACCAATACCAAGATATGTTATTGTAGAATGACTCGTGAGGGCAAAGGATTTAACCATTTCAGAGATAAACCAGAAAATGCTGAAGAATAAGAAACAGAAGCCAAAAAGTATAGTCCTTGCTCATTTGAATTAGACGAGTGTCTGAGCAGCCATGCTTGTAATTTATATTTAAATTCCTTTCCTGTTGATATAAACAGAACAAAACATTTTTTTCCTATTGAGATCTTTTGCATGTTAACCTTTTCAACCTCTCTTCTGTATTTAGGTTCTTTCCACTGGGACATTTCAGCAGAACTTTCTAGAAATGAACTGCAAATGAACCTAAATGTTTTGCTATCCAGGCTCTCCTGCACACAGACTGATATTTTTTTTAATAAATTTATTTTTTTATTGGTGTTCAATTTACCAACATACAGAATAACACCCAGTGCTCATCCCGTCAAGTACCCCCCTCAGTGCCTGTCACCCATTCACCCCCACCCCCTGCCCTCCTCCCCTTCCACCACCTCTAGTTCGTTTCCCAGAGTTAGGAGTCTCTCATGTTCTGTCTCCCTTTCTGATATTTCCCACACATTTCTTCTCCCTTCCCTTATATTCCCTTTCACTATTATTTATATTCCCCAAATGAATGAGAACATACACTGTTTGTCCTTCTCCGATTGACTTACTTCACTCAGCATAATACCCTCCAGTTCCATCCACATTGAAGCAAATGGTGGGTATTTGTCATTTCTAATGGCTGAGGAATATTCCACTGTATACATAAACCACATCTTCTTTATCCAGTCATCTTTCGATGGACACCGAGGCTCCTTCCACAGTTTGGCTATTGTGGACATTGCTGCTAGAAACATCGGGGTGCAGGTGTCCCGGCATTTCACAGCATCTGTATCTTTGGGGTAAATCCCCAGCAGTGCAATTGCTGGGTCGTAGGGCAGATCTATTTTTAACTCTTTGAGGAACCTCCACACAGTTTTCCAGAGTGGCTGCACCAGGTCACATTCCCACCAACAGTGTAAGAGGGTTCCCTTTTCTCCGCATCCTCTCCAACATTTGTGGTTTCCTGCCTTGTTAATTTTCCCCATTCTCACTGGTGTGAGGTGGTATCTCACTGTGGTTTTGATTTGTATTTCCCTGATGGCAAGTGATGCGGAGCATTTTCTCATGTGCTTGTTGGTCATGTCTATGTCTTCCTCTGTGAGATTTCTCTTCATGTCTTTTGCCCATTTCATTATTGGATTGTTTGTTTCTTTGGTGTTGAGTTTAATAAGTTCTTTATAGATCTTGGAAACTAGCCCTTTATCTGATATGTCATTTGCAAATATCTTCTCCCATTCTGTAGGTTGTCTTTTCGTTTTGTTGACTGTATCCCTTGCTGTGCAAAAGCTTCTTATCTTGATGAAGTCCCAATGGTTCATTTTTGCTTTTGTTTCTTTTGCCTTTGTGGATGTATCTTGCAAGAAGTTACTGTGGCCAAGTTCAAAAAGGGTGTTGCCTGTGTTCTCCTCTAGGAGTTTGATGGAATCTTGTCTCACATTTAGATCTTTCATCCATTTTGAGTTTATCTTTGTGTCTGGTGCAAGAGAGTGGTCTAGTTTCATTCTTCTGCATGTGGATGTCCAATTTTCCCAGCACCATTTATTGAAGAGACTTTCTTCCAGTGGATAGTCTTTCCTCCTTTATCGAATATTAGTTGCCCATAAAGTTCAGGGTCCACTTCTGGGTTCTCTCTTCTGTTCCATTGATCTATGTGTCTGTTTTTGTGCCAGTACCACACTGTCTTGATGACCACAGCTTTGTAGTACAACCTGAAATCTGGCATTGTGATGCCCCCAGATATGGTTTTCTTTTTTAAAATTCCCCTGGCTATTCGGGGTCTTTTCTGATTCCACACAAATCTTAAAATAATTTGTTCTAACTCTCTGAAGAAAGTCCATGGTATTTTGATAGGGATTGCATTAAACGTGTATATTGCCCTGGGTAACATTGACATTTTCACAATATTAATTCTGCCAATCCATGAGCATGGAATATTTTTCCATCTCTTTGTGTCTTCCTCAATTTCTTTCAGAAGTGTTCTGTAGTTTTTAGGGTATAGATCCTTTACCTCTTTGGTTAGGTTTATTCCTAGGTATCTTATGCTTTTGGGTGCAATTGTAAATGGAATTGACTCCTTAATTTCTCTTTCTTCAGTCTCATTGTTAGTGTATAGAAATGCCATTGATTTCTGGACATTGATTTTGTATCCTGCCACACTGCCAAATTGCTGTATGAGTTCTAGCAATCTTGGGGTGGAGGCTTTTGGGTTTTCTACGTAGAGTATCATGTCATCGGCAAAGAGGGAGAGTTTGACTTCTTCTTTGCCAATTTGAATGCCTTTAATGTCTTTTTGTTGCCTGATTGCTGAGGCTAGGACTTCCAATACTATGTTGAATAGCAGTGGTGAGAGTGGACATCCCTGTCTTGTTCCTGATCTTAGGGGAAAGGCTCCCAGTGCTTCCCCATTGAGAATGATATTTGCTGTGGGCTTTTCGTAGATGGCTTTTAAGATGTTGAGGAAAGTTCCCTCTATCCCTACACTCTGAAGAGTTTTGATCAGGAATGGATGCTGTATTTTGTCAAATGCTTTCTCTGCATCTAATGAGAGGATCATACGGTTCTTGGTTTTTCTCTTGCTGATATGATGAATCACATTGAGTGTTGAACCAGCCTTGTGTCCCGGGGATAAATCCTACTTGGTCATGGTGAATAATTTTCTTAATGTACTGTTGGATCCTATTGGCTAGTATCTTGTTGAGAATTTTTGCATCCATGTTCATCAGGGATATTGGTCTGTAATTCTCCTTTTTGGTGGGGTCTTTGTCTGGCTTTGGAATTAAGGTGATGCTGGCCTCATAGAACGAATTTGGAAGTACTCCATCTCTTTCTATCTTTCCAAACAGCTTTAGGAGAATAGGTATGGTTTCTTCTTTAAACGTTTGATAGAATTCCCCTGGGAAGCCATCTGGCCCTGGACTTTTGTGTCTTGGGAGGTTTTTGATGACTGCTTCAATTTCCTCCCTGGTTATTGGCCTGTTCAGGTTTTCTATTTCTTCCCATTCCAGTTTTGGTAGTTTGTGGCTTTCCAGGAATGCGTCCATTTCTTCTAGATTGCCTAATTTATTGGGGTATAGCTGTTCATAATACGTTTTTAAAATCGTTTGTATTTCCTTGGTGTTGGTAGTGATCTCTCCTTTCTCATTCATGATTTTATTAATTTGAGTCTTCTCTCTCTTCTTTTTAATAAGGCTGCTAATGGTTTATCTATCTTATTAATTCTTTCAAAGACCAACTCCTGGTTCTGTTGATCTGTTCCACAGTTCTTCTGGTCTCGATTTCATTGAGTTCTGCTCGAATCTTTATTAATTCTCTTCTTCTGCTGGGTGTAGGATCTATTTGCTGTTTTTTCTCTAGCTGCTTTATGTGTAAGGTTAGCTTTTGTATTTGAGTTCTTTCCAGTTTTTGAATGGATGCTTGTATTGCGATGTATTTCCCCCTTAGGACTGCTTTTGCTGCATCCCAAAGATTTTGAACAGTTGTATCTTCATTCTCATTAGTTTCCATGAATCTTTTTAATTCTTCCCTAATTTCCTGGTTGACCCTTTCATCTTTTAGCAGGATGGTCCTTAACCTCCACGTGTTTGAGGTCCTTCCAAACTTCTTGTTGTGATTTAGTTCTAATTTCAAGGCATTATGGTCTGAGAATATGCAGCGGACGATCCCAATCTTTTGGTATCAGTTCAGACCCGATTTGTGACCCAGTATGTGGTCTATTCCACACAGACTGATATTATATAAAGTGACTAATATGATTTTCTTAACCATTATATTGTCTGGTCTTCCTTGAAAAGTAGGCAAATCATTTATATGCATTTAATATAACAAGTGTCTCTCAAAAGTAAAAAAGAATGATAGGTTTTATTTTTATTTTTTTAAAAAGATTTTATTTATTTATATATTCATTCATTCATTCATCCATTCATTCATTCATGAGAGACACAGAGAGAGAGGGACAGACATAGGCAGAGGGAGAAGCAGGCACCCAGTGGGGAGCCCAATGCGGGACTCGATTCCAGGGGACCATGACCTGAGCTGAAGGCAGATGCTCAACCACTGTGCCCCCAGGCATCCCGAATAGGTTTTAAGTATACTTTTTTTCTTCCAGTGTTTGAGAATAGTCCTGTGATTTGCATTACATTCTCATAAAATGGTCCATGGCACACAGTTTGCACAGGGATTGCAAATGGCTCTATGAGGGGAACAGCACCGAGGGCCAGGCAGCTAGTTCATAAGAGATGGGGCTAGAATTCGGATTTCCTCAGTTGGAGGCTCCTTTTCCCAGTCAGTGCTGTGTCTCCTATCTGTAACATGCTCCAGACAAACATTTGTAGCTAGAAGAGCCTCAGCACAGAAAGCAGGCAGTTTGGATCTGAGCAGGAAGTACCAGCCAGAATGGCAGTAGGAGATGGCCCTCTCTGGAAAGCTGCCCTGCAGAGGCAAAGTGCCCTTGGTCCCCTTCCTCCCTCTGCCCCTGCTACTATTGCCTTGTTCCCTCCCTGCTATGTAATGTCGTGGGAGCAGTAACAAACCTTAACTGATCAATAACATGAAAAAGGTGACTTCGGTGGAAGCCGAGCTCAGCTGCTGGCTGGCTGGGGCACATTTCCCCAATGATATGAAACACTAATCTGCACTTGAGTGAATATATATGAGCCTCTAACATTTCACCTGCTCATGAATTACACTAGTAGATTCATTTTGAGATTGGAAAGACAGCTTCCCAGAACAACTCTTTGCTAATTCTTACTCGATTTGGGAAATTATTTAGTTTGCTATTTAGTTTTTTTGTTGGTAACAAAGACGCAAAGACGCTGAGATATAGACAAAATAAAAATACCCCTGAAACCAGACCCTGAGATTTTTTTTCCTTTTGCTACAACAGACTCCCAGACAACTTGAATTTTCTAAATTATTTAAAAGCTTCAGAAGCTAAATTCTAATACTGTGATTATTCATTTATTCCAAAGCCCAATGGCATGTTGTTGTTTTAACTGTAACACCAGTGGATGTTTAAAAGAGAAAAACCCCATAATGATATATCATTATTTCCATCCCTATTGTGCATAAGTAAAACAATGACATCACAGGAAGAGGTATGCATACACAGGGCAAAATTACACTGCATAGGAATGTATATTAAATATGGTGGTGCAGGAGAGAATGATGTATACATATTTTAAGGATATCTGGGCATATTTATAAAAAATCAAGAAATTTTAAACAAGGAAAAGAACTATTTGCAGAAACTAGAGCAACAAAATCATTCATTGTTTCTGAACTAAAGGACGTTAAAAAGCATAGGGTGGAGAGAAATAATGTATGGGTTTGATCTAGATGGTGGATATCATACCTATAATTCACAGCAGACTTCTTTAAAGCTAAAAGAGATCAAAGGTAAAAAAAGATATGGTACCAACATAAACATGATACATGACAGAACTTACTGATGGATTTTTGCTTAATCCTACTTCTTGGCCACACAGAGAAAGGACGTGCACCAACTTCTCTTTTGTCCTCTTCTGGAAAAGAGACACACAAACACATTTTAATCACGGGGTCCTGTGATCAAATCTGCTCCAATACTGTAAGCCATTAGCCACATAGGACTATGGTCCCTGGAATGTGGCCAGTGAGAACTGAGATGTAAAATACACAGAGACTTGGTATGAAAAAGGAATGCAAAATATCTCATTAATAATTGCAAGATATTGGCTGCACATGGAAATAATATGAAATATATTAGTTAAATAAAATGTTATTAAAATGATTTTTACCTGTTTCTTTTTAATTTTTTTTAAAGTGACCATTAGAAAGTTTAAAATGAGGCACACTTTGTGTTTCTACTGGACAGTGTTGATCTAAGCTTTCCCAGGGAAGGGGGTGAAAATCAGCCCCTGGGTTCTTCAGCAGATACTCATGACTTCCCTTGATAATCTTTTCTTGTCTGTTACAACTTTCAGCATTAGAAATGCTTTCCTCATACCTACATTAAATCTACTATGTTCTAACACAAATCTATTTTCCTCAGACTGTCCATGGACACCATGAATGGAGTGTGTGCCTAGGAGACAGCAGTCAGAAGGGCTACTGGAAAGCAAAGCATTTGCACATCTTAGACTAAGCGCAGGCCTCCCAAATGTCCATTCATGGAGCAGCAGGTAGATCTGACTACTTTCTACCCTCTTTTTAATTCCTGACTCCTTAGCACATTTGCTAATCTCTTCCCTCCTTCCTTCCCTCTCCATCAATGTAAGAATTTAGACAATTTTACTAGTTGAAAAAGCAGTGTGGCTTGAGGAAGCAACTGTAAAGGCAGATTCTGTATTCTTGTGCAGCCCTATCATGTAGAACTGGTTGGGAGAACTAAGAATGCATTGTTTGGAGAAAAGAGAACTCATTTGGATGAGTGGCAGAGAGGGTGGGGTTTCTTTATCCATTTGAAGGGCTGCCATGTGTAAGAGAGGTCTCATTTCATCTAAGTCTTAAGAGAACTAGGACCAACAGGCCGAGGCAGCAAATGTCAGACTTCAACTCAATGTAATGAGCTGTTCCAAGATAAACTAGGTTCCCTTGGAATGCCATAAGATCCTCATCACTGAAGTGTTGATGCCCAGAAGATGGGCAATGTCAGGCTGGTGCTGGAGGAAACCCTTATCACGTGGGCATTTGGGCTCATAGGTCCCCCTGAACTCCTTTCCAATCCTGGAAGTCTAGAATTCTATACCTGAGAATACTGAGGCCTTTTCCAGCTTACAGGAACAAGAACATTGGAATTGGAGCCTGATGAAGTAGAGGATGTGCTCCTGGTAACGGCCATGGCCCTGGGCTTCCCATCCCGTCCAGAAGAGTTCTGTAGCTCATCGTATCGCCTCCCGATGATTGGTGTCTTGACAAAAAAAGGAATACAAAAGTTCATGTTCTATCTGTTTGATAGTTCTGTGTACTATGGGAGCACTCTACCCAGCAGCAGCCAAGCCCTGCTTATTTGATTAAAACTTAGACAAGTTCAGTGTCATAAGTAGACTCATTTTCCTGATGTTCAAACACATTCTAAATCATTTTACATCTTCAACATTTTCCTACCCTCGTTAGCAGCTGAAAACAAATCCAATTGCTTGTTCTTAAACATACTCTAGAAACCACTGATAAAGATGAGAAGCAAAACATTCAGGAAAGCAAATAGTTTTCAGATATTTGAGCTTAAAAGAATTCCTTATTGTTATAACCAGAGACCAGAGTTCCTTCCTTCTTCTCAACCTTTAAATCTTAGTTATTTAAAAACTCATTTAAATTGGTTCTATCTTTTCAGTTATTATTTATTTATTTATTTATTTATTTATTTATAGATTTTATTTATTTATTCATGAGAGACAGAGAGAGAGAGAGAGAGGGAGAGAGAGAGAGGCAGAGATACAGGCAGAGAGAGAAGCAGGCTCCATGCAGGAAGCCCCACGTGGGACTCAATCCTGTGTCTCCAGGATCACACCCGTGGCCCGAAGGCGACGCTAAACTGCTGGGCCACCGGGGCTGCCCCTTTTCAGTTATTTAAATGAGTAAATTCATGGCCAGGTACTTGGGCAACACTTTAGAAGTTTATTTCCCGAGAATTCCTTTCTCATGCTGGTGTGTGGTGGCTGGGTAGTCAGCCTTGCTGCAGAACCCTGTTTGTGGGCCTGCCCCTCTATCCCCAGGTGGCAGACACCAGTTGGAAATTCTTCATCTGGTTCTCCAGCTTTTTATTCTGGAGCAGCTCTGTTCCTGGGGTGTGCAGCCGACTGGCTGCTTCTTTTCTGTGCCCCTTTCGAACAGAACTGACTTCAGTCAAGGAGTAAAAGTAGCTTTTCCCTTCAGCAATGTAAAAAAATGTTAAAAATTTAAAAAATAATTGATTGGATACCTTAATATCATACACATACTAAATACAGATGCAGGAATCATGAGGGCAGCAAAAGAGTATCTCAACCTTGGTACTGAAGGGGCAATGAGACCGTTGTGTGAAGAAACCCAACCTGGCTACAACCTACTTAATAGAGCAAATAAGTTTCACATAACCAGATCTGGTTTATTCTTTCAGTGAATTTATTCATTCAGCAGTTCTGAAGAATATTTGTTAAGTACCGTTCTTGTACCAGACCATGGTTACAAAATGGACAGAAAGTAGTTTCTGCTTTGGCGAGGTTATGGGGCATGGGGTACACGAGACAGGAAAGTAAAGTATTTGCACATCTTAGACTAAGTACAGGCCTCCCAAATGTCCATTCAAGCAGGAGCGGGTAGGCCTGGCTACTTTCTGCCCCCTCTTCTCTCCCTGACTCTTTAGTTTGGTTCACTGGTTCCTTCCCTCCTCCCTCCCTTCTCCCTCGAGGCAAGACCTTAGATAATTGTACTGGTTTAAAAAGCAGCATGGTTTGGGGAAGCAACTGTAAAGGCAGATTCTGTATTCCTGTCAATCTCAGTCATTTGCTGGTCCGGCTGGGAGTTTGGACAGCAAAGTTGTGGATATAAAGATAGGACATGACACCTGTCGGGTAAAGAAGGAGTGAAGGTCATGCTTTAAACATGCTTAAGATCATTCTGTTTTTAAAGTTATCTTTTAAAAAAATCCTTTAAAAAATAACGGGTGCTCACTTCTGTTTTTAGAGGCTGTCAGCTGAGAGCCCTAATGAATATGACACTTGATGTGTTCTTAAAAAACAACCTAATTTAGGCCTTAGAAAACTTAGTTTGAAATAAACATAAAATAAGTGTCTGTTTCCCAGGCAGCTAGTTGTGATCTTTGCTATTAATTCTCCCTGCTAAGGTTGACAGAAACAGATAACATACCTCTGAAATATCGAAGTGAAAGTCTAGGGTTTTTCCAGGTAATTCCTTAGAGGCACTGGTCCACACTCGATGTATTTCTATCTTTGAGAGGTCACTGTGCTGATAGGAAGGCAAAACAAGACTGGCAGATCGCGACACTACCAGCTTCAGGATATTCAAAGCTTCTCTCCAGTGAACACTCTGAAGAGAATAAAACATTCAATGATCAGAAACAATTTCATTAAAAAAACAAAAAACAAAAAAGAAAAAACGAGTCTACTGCTAGCAACTGAACCTTTTTTAAAAAACATTTAAATTCAATTAATTATCATACAGTGTTTTATTCGTTTCAGAGGTAGAGTTCAGTGATTCATCAGTTGTATGTAAGACCCAGCTCCTGAAACTTCTCACGACCAGTCAGAATTCCCTGATGGAAAACAGTGCCTCAAATTCTATCTTACGTAAAAGGCCAATGACACAAAAATACAATTTATATGTAAGAGGGGATACATTTAGGAAATAAGCAAATAAAAAAATAGCAAATTCTGTCCATATTCAAATAAACAGAAGTTTAAAACGACAAGGTACCATTTTTGCCAATAAGGTACCTCCTCCATTTGAACAAAAACAATCCCCAATGCATTTACGCTATTGACCACTCACTCTTTCTCAAAACTCTCCCTGATTCCAGCTTCCAGTCTTCCTTAGTTTTTCTCCTACTTTTCTGGCTTCTGCTGCTTCCTTTGCTCCCTGGGCGCCTCTTCTCTTCTCACTTCATACCTTCCTCATGATCTAACCCAGGACTCTGGGAGGCATGGTTAGCTCCCATCTTTTCATCTTCTGTATTCCTGCTGGCACTGGATCAGCTGAATCCTCTCTGGCCTCTGCCTGGACTATTTCAATGTCCTCTTAACTGGTCTCCTGGCTTGCGGCCTCTACTGAAGTCCAGCATACCCACCCCAACTACAGTGATCTTTCTAGAACTCTTCAGACCATGCCCCTTCCCTGCCTAAATTTCTTCAAGGGCTCCCTCTGGTGGGCAGGGTGGAGTCCACACTCTTTAAGCACAGCCTACAGGAGTAATATCCCCCACCCCAAGCTGCCCCTGGAGATCTTCACACTAGGCAAGCTCTCTTTGCCATTGTGTCTTTACTTATGCTATTCCCTGTCCTGGAATGCCCTTCCTCTCCTTATTGGTTTATCACAGGCCTACTTTTCCTAAAAGACTCACTTTGTTTTGGAATCTTTGTCTCCCTGACAAACCCCAGGCCAACTGGGCTTCTCCCACAAAAATACTGAGCATAGATAAGTTAACTTGATAAAAGTTATTATTATTATTTACCCAGCCTTTGGAATAAGAGCACATGAAATAAACCATATTTCCTTCACTGTTAAATTCCGTACAAGGGAGGTCATGATTTGAATGTGGAATTAGCCATCATTCAAGATAAGATATCGAATAACAGAGATAGCCCACAGGCCTGAGTGAGAATAGGCAGCCTAGTAAAACAATTTTTTTCTTTTGATCAAGGGCACATGATTTGTAGAAAAATGTGAACCAAACCCCTGGCTCCCAGGACTTCCGTGAAGTGAGAAAGTGTTACTGAATGCTTACTACCTGCATAAATGATTTTTGGAGAAATGAAACTCGAAAAATAGAAACTAAAAAAGGGGGGATCCCTGGGTGGCGCAGCGGTTTGGCGCCTGCCTTTGGCCCAGGGCGCGATCCTGGAGACCCGGGATCGAATCCCACGTCAGGCTCCCGGTGCATGGAGCCTGCTTCTCCCTCTGCCTATGTCTCTGCCTCTCTCTCTCTGTCTCTCTGTGACTATCATAAATAAATAAAAATTAAAAAAAAATTAAAAAAAAAAAAAAAGAAACTAAAAAAGGCTTGGAATCATATTTAGCAGTAAATAATTTCTGCAAGCAATGTGATGTTGAAGTGACAACAGGGAAAAAATATCTAATTTACACTGTATGGCTTTGTGGATGATTTTAACCAGATAGAATCTAGCATCTGCCCTTGAAGTCTGCAACTCACAGAGTACACCCCTGCATTTGTTTTTTTGTAGTATTTTCAACACATTTTTGCAAGTTGTTTAACCTGACTTCTCTCAACTCCAAAGTGATCATTTTAACCCCTGAATTAACACTTTGCATGTGGAAACACCTGGCCTATAACCTAGCACACCTAAGTTCCTTCTCTCTTCTCCTTCTTTGAAATAGGATACTACAGATTCAACACTGCTGCCCTTCCCAGCCAGGTGTTTGCTTTTAATACCCAGTCTGTAGGCCCCAAGAGGCAGAAACACATTTCTGAGGGCTCAGAAATGCACCAGAGCTTGTCCTGTCTTTCTTCTTACTGTACCACTTGGGGTGTGGTCAACCACCACAAATGACTGCTCTCAGTGGGTTAAGGATGCCAATAAATTAATGTGCAGCCTGGCACCCTGATAACTTTGCAGCCAAGTACAAGCTACAAATCTCCAGTCTTTCTAGAATGACTCTCTGGAAACATCCTTGTTCATAAGTGAAGTCATCCAGATACTCACTTGCACATATTTTTCAATGGTCTTCAGAACTTCCACATTAAACTGCTTTACAGGGACGACTGACAAGTCCATGTAGCTGAGGAGACTGTAGATCACCTGGAGGAGGGGCTGCTGCATACTGGGGAGACCCTTCTCCAGCAGCTGTGGGAGGCAAGGTACAGTGTCAGTTGGTGTGTGACACCCGCCTTTTCATACAGAAGGACCAGTGTCTCCCAACACCTTTATGATTGCATTTTTCCTTAGAAAGGAATGGAAAATCCTAACCACTAAAGAAATGAAGATATCATTAAAGGTAATGTAGGGTACCTGGATGGCTCAATTGGTTAAGCATCTGCCTCCGGCTTGGGTCATGATCCCCAGGGTCCTGGGATTGAGCACTCAGCAGGGAGCCTGTCTCTCCCTCTCCCTCTGCCCCTCCCCTTGTCCCCTACTCATGCTCGCTTGTACTCTCTCTCCAATAAATAAATAAAATCTCAAAAAATTAAAAAAAAACAAAACAAATGCAATGTAAGCACACCTGAATATATAGATACAATATTCATAAATGGAATACATACAAAATAAATCTCAAAAGGAAAGCACCAAATACCACTAATTATTGAAAATTACAAATTAAGACAAAAGGCACAAGTTATTAGTTATCAAACTGGCAAGGTTTCCCAAGTGATAACAGTCAGTATTGGTGGGGAGTAACTTGGATAATTTGGCAATTGACATCAAGAGTATTAAAAACAGTTTATGTCTTTTGAAATAGTGATTATACTTCTAGGAACTTTTCCAAACCTAGAGATAGACACTAAGATTTATATGTAAGATTTCACCAAAGCATTATTTTTAATAGTAAGACACCCACAAAAAAAACTAAACAAGAAAGCTCTATAAGCAGTATAAATGTTGAACACTAGGGAAATGGATAAAAAATTATGCTAAATTGTCTGATGAAATACCACATAATCAAGAGGATGACATTTTTAAAGACAGTAAAGGATATCAGATAATACTAAATAGTGAAGGAGGAAGGATATACAATTTCTGTATAATAGATGATGTCAAAGTCTAAGTGAATGGGTGGGTGTTACATGGAAATAACAATGGAAAGAAATTGAACAAAATGCTAGCAGTGTTTCTAGATAACTATTTTGGGTGATTTTTCTTATCTCCCCCTCCTGTTTTTTCCCCCCACTTCTCTGTACCTACGAAATTTTCTTTTATGGACATATACTATGGTATCAACAGTATTTTCAAAGAAGAAAGCAAACTAATGAGAAAATTTATGTGACACACATCATGATCAAAGGTTACTGTTCCAAACAAAGAAGTATAGAGATAATTCAAATAAATGTTCAAATTCCACATCAAAAGAGGCCAAAGGAAACAACTGAGCAGTTAACACACAAGGAAATGAACAATTATGCAAATCTATTGTGTGGGAAAATGAACACTATTCTTAGAAATGAAATACATAAAGGGAATAATTTTAAAGTTTTAAACAATAAAAATATAAAACTGAAAAGAGGCATAAAAAGGATAATAAAATATAGTGAGGATGTGGGAAACCAGGTTTATACACTGTTGGCAGTATTGTAAATAGGGGAAATCTCTGTCAAGACCAATTTCCCAAATGTGTAGAGAACCATAAAACACATTCATGTACCCATGCCCTCAACCTGGATAAGTTACTTTTGAAAACGCCACCAGAAGAAATAACCTGGATATTATCTGATAAGAAGTCTACATAAAAGGTCCCTTTGTGATAGAAAAAAAAATTATGAATATAAGCAACAGGGGAGATGTTTAAGCACACTGGGTTACAATAACCTGTTAGAATCACAGTTGTTGAAAGTGACACTATATGAGCTATGCCAACATATGAAAATACACGCACAGAATTAATGTCACATGAACAGAGCAGGTTCACAGGCAATACTGATCATAGCTACCTAAGATTATACGTATGTGCCTGGCCAACACCTGAAAGAATACATGAGTACCTGAAGTAGGAGTTAATATGTACTATGCTTGGTGGGAAGTTAGGTTCATAATAAGATTTTCAGTGACAGTTTGTGACAAAGCCTGAAGAGGACAAATTAGGTAATCCATTCTCATTTATTTATTTTCATTGTGGTAAGATGTATATAACATAAATTTGCCATTCTGACCACTGCTAAGTGTACAGTTCAGTGGCATGAAGTGTATTCGGACTGTTGTGTAACCATCACCACTATTTATTTTCAGGATTTGTTCATCATTCAAAACGAAGACTGTTAACTGTAAAATGTGAAGTTCCCATTACTCCCTGTCCCCAACCCCTAGGGATCACTATTCCACTTTCTATCTCTACAGATTTGCCTATTCTAGGTACCCCGTACAAATGGAATCCTATTATATTTGTCCTTTTGCATCTGGCTTCTTCCACTTGGCATAATGTTTTCAAGGTTCATCCAGGTTGTGGTGTGTGTCGGTGCTTCCTTCCTTTTTTGTCTGGATAACATGTATGTGTGTATCTGCCACATACCATTTGTAGTTTTGAAACTTTTGTCTAGTGATCCGAACAAGTCTTATCTTCTTGCTAGCTTACGTTTCACTTTTAAAATTGTCATCATCTGCCTTTGTAAGCAAGGGCACTGGTGTCAGTTATCTGGTATTTCTTACGAGCTGAGGTATGTGTGTGGTTTCTTAGTAATTCTTGTGGGGACAGATGGGACCAAGGTGATTATCCAAAGCCACAGGGTGGCATATAAGAGGGGCTCCTTAAAGTGCCAAAGATGGGGTGTGGAAAAACCCTTGGCTGTTGACAGTCTGAATGCAGCTTATGTATTGCTGACCCAGATTGCAAATCAAAATCCTGCAAGATCAACTATCAATGTTGATAAATGGGGCAAGGACCCTCTCTACCAGGTACAAGGGTGCAGTCTTGTGGAGCCTTGCAGAGAATGACTGATACTCTAACCTATCCGCACCCTGTACTCATGACATAACTATAAGAAAAGTGAGAATGTACTGTCCTCATCACTTCTGAAAAGGCCCTAGCGAGAGGTATGCATGCATGTCTCCCAAGGAAAAGCAATGGTGAACACGCTAAACCAAGGTGGCTGTTTGAGACCATTTCTCTCATAGATTTCATGACCTTGTGTATTAAGGTAGTGAGTGGCCCGAGGTGTTACACAGAATACATTTCATCACTTGTCCAATATGCTGTGTATTTCCAGCATCAATGGACACAGGGCCTTGGAATGAATGTACTAGAAACACACTTGTATAAGGATGAAAATCCCTTTCCATTTTTAAAAACAAACTTAAAGATGAAGATAAAAGGTTTACTTCTAAATATATGCTTTGTTAAGTAGTTCAGAGCAAACAACCATTAAACATATCAATCCACATAATAACTTTTTAAGTAAGATTTGAACACCTGGAGTAATTAGGATAAAATTTCCCCATTTCTGGAATGTACTGGCAAGCATTAGCATAGGAAAAAGAAGGAATTTAAGTTTTTGAAGCAGGTATAAAGGCTGGCTTTGCCACTTTAAACATATGGCAGATTATTTCATCTGGTTTGGCCTCAGATTCTTTGTTATGATAGTATCTGAATCACTGAATTGTTGTGAGGATTTAAGATGATTCCATACAGCATCTATGATAATATATAATAGACAATAAATGAAGATAAGAGATTATCCATTCCATATAAATATTTTATCCATGAAAACTATAATAGGCTTATCCTTAATTGAAGAGCTTACCTCGGCCAGGTAGGTCACCATATTCAAGGTAATGTCGGCATATGCTTCATGAAGGTATCGGCAGACCACATTGACCCATGTGGCACAGTCCCTCGTGTAGCTGTGTGTTTTATAAAGGGTCATGACGTGTGCAAGATTGGAAAGTTTGGGGTTCTTCTCTTCCAAACACACCTTTTAAGAGAAGATAATAAATTAGGGATAAAATAGCCTTATGAATAGGAAGATGTGTTAGCAGTTTTGCTATAAGATATGTTTGCAATTTTGCTCTGGAATCTGGAAAACATATTGATACTTTTTATTTTTTTTTTTTTTGCAAGCTGCAGAAGTACTTATCTTAATAATTAGCTAATAAGATTTTCACAGATTCTTTCCACCTGTCTTATAAATAATGAAACCACAAGACAATGTGCATTAGCTACTCAGAAATATAAATTACCAGCCATATCAGTTATGATTTTCAGGTTTTGTGAAACTCATTTCCCTTTTGGGGCAATCTCTGTTTAGCATTGGACCTTCCTGAAGGCCTGTATGGATCCGCCTGAGTATGGAGCCAGAAATCATACCTGAGCAATCCTTTCAGCTATATCCTTGCAAAACTGGTTGGGATTTTCAAAATGCTGGATCAGCTGGGGCAGGAGACACAACACGTTCAGTGGAAATCCTGGATCAGAGAAGATGCAGTGGACATACTGAATATGGTGCATTTTAACTGTTAGCAGTAGGAAGGAATATTGCAGATTTTATGCTAAGGTGATGCAAAAGCAGTCTTTTGAACAGTTTTACTATGATCTAACACAAAATCCAGGAAAAAAATGTACAACCACAATGACACCAGTTACAGAGGAGGCACTGAAGTAGATCTGTAATTCTGAGACAGTGACTGTATTGTTATGGACTGTGAATAAGGATGACTGGCACAGATTTTAAAAAGCAGATTAAAAGGAACTGAAGCTTTGGTTTAAAACTTTTATCAAAAACCATATTTTAAGAAAAGCTTGTATGAGAAGACATAGGCCAACCAATTTAAGTCTCACTCATGTAATGTATCAAACAGGCTTTTTAAAATGCTAAGTAATGGCTTAGTACCATCATGTTAAGTTCTACCTTCATGAAAAGAAGTCTGGGCCCCATGCCATGGTATTAAAAATATGGCTGGTGATTTGGCTTTATTCAAAATGATGAAATCAAGAGAATTTTCAAGAGGTGATAAAAAGGTAAGAAAACAAAAAAGATTTAGGAATTAAGAAAAAAAGAGCAAAAATGTTTTATTTGTACAAGAATAATGGAATAAATTGACAGTGTCTGCAATTTCATCTGTAAAGCACAAAGAAATAACTAATATATTGCTTCTGCCCCTTTTATGCTATTGCTTTAAAAATGTCTTCTACAATTTAAATAATTTTAAGATTTATATTATGTATAGTTTTGAAAGAAATGACACTATTCCCAAGAACCATTTTAAACAGAATTGTTGAAAGTACGAAGCCCATTATCTTATTACACTAAATGTAAACACAACCACTTCCAGAACTTCAGGAGAATGAGTGATGTTGGCCTTACCAATGGCCTGGGATGAATCCACCATGGATACTTTGGATACTGGTGTGAGCAAACTGAAAAGCTGCAGGGTCAGGTCAGTGGTGGTGAGGGAGGTGAATCCTTTGAGCAGCAGCTGCTGCAACCCTGAGAAGTCTGACCACTTCAGCTGTGCCTGGAGTTTCTCAAGTTTTTCTCGGTTCTCAACTTTATCAAGCGGCATATGAGCCAGTAGTCTGTTCAACAGCCTTAAGGCCATTAGGTATTCAAACTCAAAATCAGATTCCATCAAGGCCACTGTGACCCAAAAGATGGTGGCTAATAAGTTCGTTGGATGATTTATGTGAGACGGATCCGAGAGACTGTCCTTCAAGGAAGATGAACTTCTGGTTTTTGAGGAGAGGCCTTGCTGGGTACAAGCCTGAATTCTATCCAGGGTGGCACTTCTAGGTGGGTCTGAGGATCGGTCAACAACTCCAAACTTCTTGGGCACAGAAAAGCTTCTTTGATGCCGGCTCCGTTCTGTGGTTGTGGTGTTGCCACTGGCTGTCCCAGGGTTTACATTTAGTTGTCCTGTGCTCTTTCTGCTTGCTGTTAGTTTAGTGCTAGAGCTTAAATCTGGTGATGAAGAGCTGGGTATAAACATAAAAAATTAAAAAAATTTCAACAGAAAGCCAACATGCTTCAGTAAAGTGCCAGTCCTTTTAAGATTCACTGACAAACAGTAAGGGAGAGAAATCATTCTTTGGAACAATCCTATCTATTCTTTTTTCCCCATACCCTTAAACCTACAGGAATAAATTTTCTATTCCTAAACTTAAAGTTATAAAAAACAAAACAATGAGAACCTTCACCAACAAAGCAACAATCAAACCTAATAATGACTTACACTTACTGAAAAGCTAAAGGAGAGCAAGCAGTTGGTGGTAAAGTTTACTGATCATTCATTTATTTTTTTGTTTGACTTTGGGCAGGAGTAATTTAGAAATAAAATATTCCTGATAGGCACAAAGCTTAATATTCTATTAACTGACCGATAAGAACAGAAATGAAAAGGATATTATCTAGAAAGAAAAAAGTTAGTAACTGCATCAAAGGAAATTTTTTATGCTTATAAAAAATCTACAAGGAATGATCTCTAAGCCCATTTCAGGCTGAATAGATAAAACTCTTTATCAACATTCTTGCTAAATTCTTACTGACTTAGATAAATCTGTAGGTTTATATAGAAAAATATGAATGATGTTAGGAATCATACTAAAATTACCTATCCATAAAAAATGCTCAACTTAAAAATGAAACAAGGCTCAGTGTGATTTATGATAACATTACTGACTCAATTTCAAGCAAAATGAGCTCAATTATATAAGCAGAATACAAAATTGTGAATGATTTGAAATGGGTAATTAAACATTGGCAGGAGCAAAAGGAACAAAAATAAAAAAGAAAGATCTAAGATAGGAATTTATTCAAGTAAAATCAACATTAATTCCAGCTGTTTTTATAGTGCAGGTTCAGATGAGTTTTGTAGATATTCATTCAAAAAATAATATTTAGTTTTGGTTTCTATCTACAATGCAAAAAGTAGGATAACTATTATATAAAATTTGAAAAAGTACTCAGAGACATAGAACAAAAAATGAAAAAACAAAATATTTCTATTTTTTAGAAATAGCATTTCTTCTCTATCTTCCCGATGTTCAAAAATACTTATACGGGTATATATGAGTGTGCCATAACTTTTTTTTTAACTAAAGAAAAAGTACCAAACTTTTCAAACATCAAAAACTAGATTTTTTCCTTTGGACTTTGCCCAAATCCAGGTATCTCTCAAATATTCAGTCCAGCATATTTGATTTCAAAAGTCATTAAGCTGCTTCTCACCGAGATAATACCGTTAAGAGATCACTGTTCTTCAAGCAGTCAGACAAGTTATCCACAGCAGCTTCCAACGTAAGGAGTGCTTCCATTACATAACCCTGCCAGACATGCAAAGATAACATTTTGTACTGCTCAAAACTCCTGTTCACATCCTGAAGATAAATTTAATTAAAGCAAACTTTATTCAAGTCTAATGTTAATACCATTGAGTGCTAGACAGTCATTGCTACTTGAACTTACTGAGTCTAAAAACAAATTTTAAGGGCCATTTAGGAAATTCAGATAGCTTAATAGTAAGCAGGTAATCACAAAGATTTATGTTCCTAGATATGAGGTCCTGAACAGATTAATCTCATTTGAAATCCAACAGGGGGAGGGCAAGGTTAAAGGGGCAATCATGGCTCCTTGCTGAGGGGGATGGTAGGCATTTGAAATGCAGAATGGTAATGTCTGACCAGAGATTTAGAGTTAAGATATGAGAAAGGCTGGGCCTTAGTGGCATTTTGAAAAAAGCACATCCAATGGCCAGAAAGAGGAAAAGAGGCTAGAGTTAAGAGGTGTGCAGGATAAAGTAACTTCTCTAATGGAAAACAAAGGAAAGAAGGGCTTGGCCCAAGCTACAGAGCCAGCAATGTTCTTTGCTTTCGGCCTGCTCCCTAGGCCTTGGGCTCTACCTACAGAGTCTTCTTGTGGTACCTACTCTCTTCATTAGTTCCTTCAGCTCTTCTCAGTGTACTGAAGGCTGGCTATACAGAGAAGGGTAATGCTTTGCAGAGATACAACAGAGATCCCTTCTCAAGGTGGGGAGACTGCATCAGTGCATCCTAGGTTGGTGGCAAAAAAACAAAACAATACAAATAATTCCTCAGTTCTCTGTCAAATCAAACCAACAACAAAACCACCAAGAAGGAGTCTCCAAGGGCTTCTCAGTGGTTGGCTCAAGAAAACAATATCCACTGGATTTCTAGAACAATGCTCCTTGAAGTATTTTTTGTAAATATAAAAAAGCTAACCTCTAAAAAATTTTAAAAATAAATTGTATATTCCCAAATGGTTGGGATAATTGGCAAGAGAAAGAAGGCTCAAAGGAAGCTGTTAAGGCCTCATCTTTGACATGCGAGAATGAGAATGACTTCAGTGGTCTTTCCTTCCATACCTGAATCTCATCTCCATGTTCTCCAATCACCTCCACTAGTCTGGAGAGAAGATCAGACAAGGCGTGTGCTGACAGAGGTTGCTTGAGTGCCCGGAATATCTGGAAAGACCGACCAGCATAGTGCCTCGAGGAGCTTGCAAGGGCTGTCTGCAAAGCAACTTCACTCAGGTGTTGCTCCAGATGGAAACCTAAGCACCAAGAGGCCACAGGTAGGTCAACCGGTACTCTGCAAACCTGGGACATCAATGCAAATCAGGCCACCTGCACAGAGCTGCCTCCTGGTGGTATTGTCTAGGGTTTAGCCATTTTAAAATAAAACAAAATAAAACCCCACCAAATTTGGATAGATCCTAAAGAGGCATAGTGTAGTAGAAAGAATCCAAAGTTTTAGAGCAAGATGGTCCTGGTTTTGAACAAGGGATTTTGGGACTCTGGGAAAGAAACGTATTCTCTGTGAGCCTGTTTTCTTATTTTTAACTGGAGAATCATAGTATCTATCTCCTAGAGTTGTGGAAATTCAACAATTTAAAACATGCTTAGTATGGTGTCTGATACATAATATCGACTTACAAATGTCTTTTTGTTTATTGCACTGCTATTTTTTCTACATTGTTCTTCTGAACTACTTTTTGCATGGAATACTTTCAGTCCAGTTTTCATGAGAGAATTTGTTATGACCAAGTTTTCAGAGTACTTGTGTATGTAGAAGAAAGCTGTTAGTGGATCTAGTCAACTCAAAACACAACCAAAGCCTATATCAAAGTCATCGCTCTTCAGAGTAGTCTATAAACATGCAGATATTGAAATGTAAGTGTTGCCAAGTAGGCAGCCATCGTTTAAACTCTAGTCTGAATATAGGTTCTTCCAATAGCATGAAGGTCATCTCAGTCATCAGAAAACCACTTGAATCAGATGGAAATAAAAATGTAAGGCAAAGTGCATGATTGAGTTCTGGGCCACGATCTGTACTCTCTGCTATGTCTCTCTGCAGGAGGAAATCTGACTACAAAGTCAGAGGACATGATGAAAACAGTGATTTTGACTATCTCTGTGATCTAGAGGGCTCTGTGGTATATTTGATCATCACATAAAAATGAATCAGGAGGGATAATTTAATGTCATTGTTCTTAGCTGCTGCCTGGCTGTTTGACCCTAGGGACTATTTAAGAAAATGTTCCTGCAGAGCAAACAGAGTCCTGAAAAATGGACTTAGGTGTGTATATTCAGGGTAGTAAATACAGGATTAAACCCATACAGGCAGTTCACAATTTTTGAATGGATATTTTAAAACAGAATTTGTTACCTTTATTTTATTTTCCTACTTAATTTTATTACGTGTGGGGTCAGGACCTCTGTTGATTAACAAAAACTTAATTAAATCACAATAGGCCTGAAGGCTAGACCTATCCTTGCAGGACTGTAGAGCACCAGTACAACTCTGACAATGTCCTTAAAGAAAGGCTATTTGATGTGTCACACAGCACCCTGCATTTCCCAGGCTTTCCTGAGGTTAGGTGTGACCTCACGCCTGAGTTCTGGCCAGTGGAATGTGGGAAGAAGCATTGGATGCCATGTTTGAGCCTGGCATGCTGCATGTTCCTCCGGAGTCCTTCTCCACTCACGCTCTTCCTCCACTGGCTGGCTGAATGAGGAGGGTTGAGGAGAGGCCGCTGAGCAACGGGAGTGACAGGGGTGATGCGGGTGACAGACCCACAGGTTGGAGAGTCTTTGAAGCGCCATATGGAAGGCCATTGGAAAAACAACTACACTGATTCATTATGTGATTCAGAAGTAATCTTTTCCTGTGTTAAGCCTCTGAATTTTGGGGGTTGTGTGTTATACCAGCTATGCTACCCTGACTAATACAAGCGTTTCCATAAACACATGTATTGTGCTACAGTGGAAATGGCAGAAAGCAGGGCTGTACAGGGAAACCAGCACCCTCTAAGGACACAGTAAAGGGATTCGTGTGTTTTCTCATTTTTCTTATCTTCATATAATCAGAAGTTTTAGACAAATTAATGTCTTGCACACAAACAATATACATTTCTTCCTTTGGGTTCCTTTCAATTATTAAATGACTTTAAGTGAGGGAAATACCGATAGAAAAGGTCTTAATATTTCAAAAACATCCCAAAGGAGAAACTCCAAACAAGAAATGTCAATCCTCTTTCTGAAATGAGTTTCTCATGTTAGTTTATCAGTATTTTTTGTTTTTTCGAAAGCACCCTCTGATACTGAGAAGAGATGTGGCTAATCTGGAATGTTTTCAATTGTGAGATGTGCTAATTATCAGAGCAATGGGGAAAGCCAGTGAGCTATCTTTCATATGGCCAGCCTGATGTGGGGGAAAAAGGTAGGGACAGTTGTTGCATCATGCTGGGGAATCAAATTTAGATTTCACACACAAATCAGCCCAGGCCAAGTTGAATCTGAATGGTATACAGCTGAGGGCTTAAACATCATGATGCTATGATAGTGTAAATAAGAACCACACTGTGTTCAGAATACTGAATGATCATTGGTACAGGAATTATTAGCAAATACTTTCAGAGTTAAAAACATTTGATCACAAGATACTGTTTTGTAACCAGTTTTCAAGTCTCACTATTTTTCTCAGTTGAGTCTTGATACAGTCAATAATTATTACTCATGTTCTTTTTTTTTTTTTTGACAAAATTTTAAATTTGAGTATACTTGACATACAGTCACATTAGTTTCAGGTGTACAACACAGTGATTCAGCTTCTCTATATGTGATACTCACCATAAGGGGAGCTGCCATCTGTCACCATACAACACTATTACAGTATCATTGACTATATTCCCTATGCTGTGCCTTCTATCCCTGTAACTTATTCCTTCTATAACTGGAAACCTGTATCTCCTGCTCCCCTTTACCCATCCTGCCCATATCCATATTCCCTTCTCTCTCATAGTCTTCAGTTTGTTTTCTTTATTTATAGGTCTGATTTTGCTTTTGTTTGTTTATTCATGTTTTGTTTTCTAACATTCCACATATGAATGAAATCATATTGGATTTTTTCCCTCAATCTGACTAACTTCACTTAGCATAATATCCTCTGGGTACATTCATGTTGCCATAAATGGTGAAAAAAAAACACTCATCCTTTTTATAGCTATATAATATTCCATTATATAGTAAGTTTATTATGTATATCATATATAATGGAATATATATGGAATGAATATATATCTACATTTATATCCATACATACACACCACATTTTCCTTATCTATTCATCTATGGATGGACACTTGGATTACTTCCATATCTTGGCTATTGCAAATAATGCTACAATAAACAGGAGGGCTTGTATCTTTTCAAATTGGTGTTTTCATTTTCTTCAATTTCTTTTTGGATAAATGCTCAGTAGCACAATTACTGAATCATTTGATATTTCTATTTTTAATGTTTTGAGGAAATTCCATACTGTTTTCCACAGTAGCTGCACCAGTTTACCTTCCCACCAACAATGCATGAGGGTACCTTTGCCTCCACATTCTTGCCCACATTTGTTATTTCTTGTCTTTTTGATTCTAGCCATTCTGACAGGTGTGAGGTGATATCTCATTATGGTTTTGATTTGCATTTCCCTGATGATTAGTGATGTTGAGCATCTTTTTTTTTTAAGATTTATTTATTTATTCGTGATAGACATAGAGAGAGAGAGACAGAGAGAGAGAGACAGAGGCAGAGACACAGGAGGAGGGAGAAGCAGGTTCCATGCCAGGAGCCTGACGTGGGACTCGATCCCAGGACTCCAGGATCGCACCCTGGGCCAAAGGCAGGCGCTAAACCGCTGGGCCACCCAGGCATCCCCTTGAGCATCTTTTCATATGTGTGTTGTGTCAAGGCCTTCTCTAAATAAAATTAATATTATAAGGCATAGTTTAATTCCAATGAGGTATATGAAGCAAGGAGAACAGTGACCTTTGGGAATTATTTGATAGAATATAATGCAAGAATATGTGACATTAACAATCATTCAGTTAGGCACATCTGAACTAAGCCTCAAAGCTCCCCTATGAATATTCTTCTGCTATCAATGCTAAATGCAGAACCACACACACACACACACACACACACACACATATATGAAATGTGTGGTTATAATGGGAAGAATATGCTCCATTACAGAAAATGTTGTAAGTGACATTTGGGGAAATAGGATAAAGTACCTGATTTGGAGTCTTTAAATACGGATACAACATGACGTAGAAAATTAGTGAGCTGTTCAGCACTCTTTGAATTTTGATTTTTGGGTGTGATGTCCTCATGGCACCAAAGTGGACCAAATGCCCTTAAACAAAACATACAAAATGTTAAAAAATATAACTATATGAATATAATCATTTTGCATTTTTAAAACCATGTATGCTGTTGTAACTCCAAAGGCGCAGTATGGATTTTTATATTTTACTGATTAATGTGGGGGTAAATTTTAGTCTTATAAAGCTTAAGAGCATACTCTTATGTTTTACTCACAAAATGAAAACCTCACAAAATTCACCCACAGAATTAAAACCTCTCAATTCACCAGAACAGTGTTTACACATAATAGATACATGTTTGTCAAAATAAAATGTTAATTTTATTTGTACATTTAGATTTGTACATTTGTACAATCTATTTGTACATTTTAGATTTGCAGAGATAATGCTTTTATCAGAAGCATATCATTAGGCTGCCAAATATTGCAGAAACAAATTAAAAATACAGCCTCTCATAGCTACTTGGTTTTCAACAAGAAGAACAGGATGCAGCCAGATGTGAGAATTTCAGAGAACACTCTTCCCAACACATGGTACTGACAGTGTTGAGTGGTAAGCATACTTTCATTCTCCACAAACCATTCAGGTCTTTGAGATACCCTGGTTGTAGGCACTATCAACCCCTTTCGAAGCTTCCTGTTCATTAAATCCTATATTGAACTGAGAACTGCAAAGAATACTCTGAATCATTAATTGAGGAAAGAAAATGCTTTTTTCCTTTTTTGCACTAATTGGTGCATTTGTGGAAGACAGAAAAATTATGTGGGTATCAGATAACATCTATACAGACTACACTTTGGGATTTAATGCACTGAGAAAAGATAGCACTCCTCCCCCCCATACAAAGATAAGCATGGTTTTCTTAATACAAATACTGGACCTTGGGTGCTAGAAATTCTGAAGCTTTACAAACTAAATTGTTCAGCAGAAGAACCAGAAGACTTGAAAAAACAGGATTGCTTTCAGTCTTTCTTGATTTTGATCATCAGTTGGCTTCCTTTCCTATCATGCTTCCTATTGTTTCTGACTTCCATTTATAAATGACTCTGGATTAAATGAGCAGACAATGATCCCCTCTGCAGCTGCTCCTGGGTCGACTGTGGCTAATATATTTGGTTTCCAGAGTGATGTTCTCTGCCAAGTCTCAGAACTCCCAGATACTGGCAGCTCTAATAGACAATTAAAGTCATCCCTCACCGTGGGGCACTACTGTGTCCTGCCTCCATCTGCTGTGTTGTCTTTGTACGTGAAAATTCCTGCCCATCAACTGTGCCATCAGTGGGATCTTAGACAACTTCTGCCAGGATCTGCCTGGTACACAGACTATAGCAGATACAATTTAGAAGAGAAAAGAAGGCTTTGCTAAAACCATGGGCTTGCTTTTCCACCTGTGTGGTTTTAATGTGATGACATTTCCCCAAAAGACCAACCCAGAAACAGGCCCCTGTCTTCTGACCCCTCACTACCTGGTTGTCAGAAACTCAATAAGCTTGTTTGCTTTCTCATCTGCTTCAGCAGTTGTATCCGCATCCTCCACCTCCTGGGTCATCTGAGGGAGGTTCCCACTGCTACCCCCCAGGCTGATGCTGGACGACGTGGAACTGGAGCTCAGCCCCGAGTCTGGCACTGGGGATGACTGGTCCTCTCTCAGGAAGTCAAAGCCACCTGGTAGGACAAGAAAGTCATGGTAGAATGTGCTAGGCAGGGTGCTTAATGAGGTTAGGAGGTGAGCAAACAGAAGTGTGTAGTTATTTAAATGTTTTGGAGAAAAACATTTGATTTTGGCTGTGCTTATGATGAAATGAGGCTGATATTCTTTCCTTGCTTATGAAATAGTTGCACTGCCATGTAAACCAGAGTGTTTTTGGTAATAGGAGTGTGATTTGCTGTTTTCTACTCTGATGTTTGAGTTGATGCTTTCTACAAAAGAAGTGGTATGTGTGCATGTGTGTGGATGTACATATGTGTACATGCATCTGTGTGCACCTGCACACACGTGTGGATAGGCCCACAAACATTTCCACTATACATCTGGATTCTACTGTGTTCATAAATTATTCCTGGGTATTAGACTACTTAAATCGGTAAAATGATACCATTTTTGAGGATACCAGCACCTAATAATTGATGAGCTCTACATAATATTTTGAGTAAATGAGCTTAAAACTGTGACTATTATGTGCATATTAATGTTTTAATAAATTATATCTCATCAAAGAAATATGGTATAAACAAATACTATGTTTTTTTCCCCACCTCATATTTAGTTATCATTTTATATCTCTGGGTATGTTGTTGGTTTGAAAATGTATATACATAACCATCTCTTTCATCCTACTTAATAATCATAAAAAGTCCATAGTTCTGGTGTATCTGATAGATACCCTGAAATAGGAGTGAGGAGCCCTGGGCCTGAATATCATCTTTGCCATTTACTATGCAATCTCAGGGAGTTTATATAACTTCTCTGTACCTTGATTTCCTATTATAATAAGATTAAGACAATCATTTCTATCACACAAGTTTTTAGTTTGGATTTGAAAGCAATCATAGTTGAAGCTAGGTGTTCAATAACTATTAATAAATGTTAAGAAGAGACATTTTCTAAACTCTTTGTACGCCTATTCCATGTATGCTACAGATCCAATCATTTTAGCTATCTGCTGTCTTGACTATGGTATGTTTTGTTTTGTAAATCCTCACTTTATGCCACATCGGTGGTATAGTGAATACAAAACTGATGCACTCAGAGGTATACAATTTAATGGACATTATTCTATTCTCAGTCTAAGACCATGTACTTAATGGAATACATCCTTATACTGGGGAGTTAGGACAGCCAGAGGTCTTCAGATTCTTTTAATTAAACACCTATAGTAAAGAGAGTTTTGTGTCTCTGGCTATTAATGGGTTCTTTTATTTTTTTTTAAGATTTTATTTATTCATTCATGAGAGACACTGAGAGAGAGGCAGAGACACAGGCAGAGGGAGAAGCAGGCTCCCTGTAGAAAGGATGCCCTGAGCCGAAGTCAGATGCTCAACCACTGAGCAACTCAGGTGCCCTGATGGGTTATTTTCAATAACATGCAGCTTGTTTTAAAATAAAGGGCTTAAATGAAGGTCGGTAGTCCCTGTCTCAGACTTAGTGACTTCCTATTTGTTTTCCAAAGAAATATCTTTTTTTTTTTCCCAAAGAAATATTTTAACGTCTGTCAAAGGACAAGAAAGCACTGAGTGTAAGGCACATCCTTTTCAAGATTATGAATAAAATACATGGTGACACAGGAAGTACCACACCATATCCAGTGCCAAAATTATGTACAAAATATTCAGGAATGTTAATTCATTATCATTTTAGGATATATTAAATGTTTCGATTCTAAATGAAAACCACTGGTCAACCCTTTGGGGAAAGTTTTCATAAATACCTGGACACAGCAGAATTTGACTCAAACATGATTCAGCTAATGCTTCCTGTTCCCATTTCTAAGAAAATTTTGGTTTCAAAACAGCAATGATTCTTAGTAGACTTCCAGTCATGGTGCCTTCCAGAAAAGTCAGTAACTTAATAAAGTGAAAACTCCCCCAGGGAAGCTGGAAAGTACACAAATGATACATCTGGCACCCTGGCAATGACCTGCTCTCAAGGTGATGGAAAAGGTCACTGTTTTGTGGATTCTCATCCTTCAGTGTTTGAGACTGATGCTCTTGACCAAAGGACATCTTAATTTTCAGTGTATCAGTAGGAGCATATTTAATGAGAGTAGCAATAATAATAATAAGGAAAAAGACATTTGAAAGTATTCAATAATGAAGAAGGATTTTGAGAACCAAGTTAACCATCAGGTGAGATGGTGCATATTTATCGTGCTGCTACTTGCTTGCTTGGAAAGTTGGATGGTGATCACACTAGGGGAGTTAATTTGGGCTCTGCCAACACCCCATCTTTGCATTTGTGATTCTGTCTCAGGCTCTCTGCCCCTCCTTTTGTTACCTGTGTAGAGATACTCTGGTTGATAAGCTGGCTGAACTGTTAGAGTCTTAGCTTCGCCCATCTCTCGAGTCTGTAGAAGCACAGAAGCAATGGTATGAAAATTGCTGTTGCAAGAGAGGGCAATCAAGAGGTGAAGAAGCAATTTTTTGCTGTGTTCAAAGACTTCAGGCCGGTAGTGGTCCAAACCTGGAACAAAACAGTAAAATCTCTTAGTACAAACAAGTTTTAAGCTTGCTTAGATTCCAGGGATAGTAAAGATTCCAAGTCACTCAGGAGGAACATGTTAAAAGAATGTTCGGTTTTCTTTGTTATTGTTTGTATTACCAACATAAAGAAGTTGGGCTTAGGAAAAATAGAATGCTTTATTCCTTAAATCAAATGTTCTCATTAAATGCTGATAGATGGACTTTTCTTGACCTCTCAGTAGCATTTGACATGGTTAGCATTCCTTCTTCCTGGGATGTTGTCTTCCCTGGATGTCTCTGCTAACTGAAGGATTCTAACTTTGTTCATCTTTCTGTAACTAAACTTCTGAGTCTTCCTGGCTTGTTCCTCCTTCCCTTTTTTTTTGCTCTACAATTTGGCTACTTTAAAATCTCAGTGATTGGCTGGCTGTGCACTATATTGTTTCTCTCTGTGCACCAACAGTGTCTCATGGCTTGAAACTAATCACAGCTAGCCAAAGACCCTCAAAGAGCCCCAACCTGTTTTGGGTATCTTTATAGGTATAACATTAGAGAGGTACCACTCTATAGTGCAGTAATAGGGCAATTTTAAACAATGGCTGATCAACTAAAATTGCAGAGCAGATGTCACATAGAAGCAATGAAAAATGGAAGAGACTAAATATTTCAGAAATGAGGAAAGCAGGATGTCAATGTAAAAGAAAAGCTCTCTGGATTACATCTATAAGTTTTTGACCCTATTGGCTAGAATTCCTCTTAGAGCCAATCTTACCTAAGAAGACAGCATGAAGTAATAATGGTAGATGAAGAGCCCAATCTTCTCTCACACTGTGATCCACCACCATCTCAGTCATAAAAATAACAGCAATATTGCACCTAATCAATGACATGATGAAATTAATGTAACTTCCGAAAAGATGGAAATACATTGATAAGTTATTAAGTCATAGTTAAATACAACCTGTAAGCCCTGCTGAAGAATTATGTAAGACCCTTGTTCCAGGGAAATGGAGTTTAGTTTCTGACATAGCACAGAACTCCACAAAATGAAGAAATGTTGGCTGAGCTGATCACACCACAAGGAGTCTTACTAGTCATTTGGTAATAAGAGCTGAGGGAGGAAGAGTTACAGCCTAAAATACATCACAGAATGCATATCCATATCCAGATTGCATCAAGGAAAAATTTTATGTAGCAAGGGCAGCTTTGCACATTGGTTAATATTCAACCAAACTCTACAAATATGCTGAGAGCTGCAATTCAAGTAGTGCATGGTCCCTCTGATTTAAAGGTCATTTCATTTGGTGGGACCTGGAATGATTTCTCTCTTCTCATAGGAGTAAAAGTCCAGCCAAAGTTTAGCAGTCATTTTCCTCTACCCACACATGCCACTTACCTGTGGAGGGGACCCCGGGGAGTGATGGTTTCTGGAAGATAGTCAACCAGAGGGGCCCAGCATCCTCCAGTACAAGGCATGGGAAGGGGCTGTGGCTGTTTGGTCTCTGTAATAGTCAACAGCCAGCCCGTATAGGGAGAAATTGGGTCATCTATAGGGTGAGAAAGACAAGCGTGTGTTATTTTAGGAAGAGATGATTTTTGTTTTCCCTATTTGGTGTTTGTAGAAAGAGTCTTACAAAATTTAGGCTAGTAAAAATAACTTTCTAACCATCCCATTGGGTGAATAAATTATAGGATCAATGGGTTAGAATTACTTGATTAGATTTTTAGTTCCTTTATTTTTTGATAATCTAATATACAATTATGCATTATAGAGCAATGGAAAATACAGACGCACAAAGAAAACACTAAATCATGTAAATCCCCACCACTGTGAGAACTTGGTCTTTCTCCAATCTTCCCCATTGCAATAAAATATAATTCCATATTTCCATTTTGCTCAGGACAGGAGCCTTAGAGCTATCCCTGACTTCTCTGTCACATCTCACATCCAACTTATCATCATCATAATGATGAGGATAAAAGTAATAATAAAAATAATAACAAAGAGTAAACACAGAGAGTACTTCCTTTATACCAGGTACTGCTCTATGTATTGCACATCATTTTTTTTAAAGATTAATTTATCTGAGGAGGGAGGGGCAAAGAGGGGAGAGGGATAGAAGGAGGAGAGGGAAGAGAGAGAAGAGAGATAGAGACACTGAGTCTCAAGCAGACTCCCTGCTGAACTCAGAGCCTGACATGGAGCTTGATCTCAAGACCCTGAAATCACAACCTAAGTTGAAATCAAGTCAGATGCTCAACCATCTGAGCCACACAGGTGCCCCTGCATTGCACATATTCATAGCCCAAAAATAAGTGTCTCTTATTGCTACTTTACAGAGGGGAAACAGAGGTTAGGTAACTCGGCATCATATTCAGTGAATGCTACCTTCAAAACATCCAGAATAAGACCACTTTTCACCATCTCCAGCACTGCCAATGTAAGCCACCACGTTCTTTTACATGGTGACTGCAATGGCCTCCGTACTATGCCCTCCTTCCATCCTTGCCCTTCTACAGCCTGTTTTCCAGAGCAGCCACAGCAATCCTTTAAAAACAGAAGTTTATTTATGTCTTTTTCTCTGCTTGATACCCTCCACTGGCTCCCTTTTCCATTCAAAATGAAAGTCCAAACTCTACACCCTGCCGTTTAAGGCCTTTCAAGGTCTTCTTGCTGTTACTCTCTTGGCTTGTCTCCTACAACCATCCTCCTTGCTTGCACCACCCTGGTCATTCTGGCTTTCTTGTAACAACAAGTGTGATCACTTGAGGTACCGTCCAGCTTCAAGGCCTCCATGTCTAGCATTCCCTTTGGCTGCAGTGCTCTTCCCTGGAGAGCCTGTGGCTCTTTCACCTCACACAGGTCTCTACTCAAGTATCAGTTTATCTCAGAGGATTTCCGGGACCACTCTATTTAAAGTCCTCCCCCCCCCCACCCCCGCCCGGCTGTCATTTTCTAACCTCTCATCAGGGTTTAGTTTTCCTTCCTGGCACAGATCACCCATTCACTGACTCTGAGTGCCTCCTCCAACTCTCATATAAACTCCACCACCCCAGAAACTTTATTTTTGTTCATGGTTTCCCTAGTACCTAGAACAGTATCTCACATGCAGCAGGGAATAAAATATTTTTTGAATGGATGACCTCCTCAACATATCTTTAAAGTAAACACAGCAGCGAATTTCAAAACAACGAACCTTAAACCTGAAGGAGCTAGAAAAAGATCAAACCCCAATCTGGGAGAAGGAAGATGAAATCATAAAGTTAGAGAAGAAATAAAGAATATAGAAACTTAAAAAAAAAAAAAAAAAAAAAGAACAGATCAATGAGACCAGGAGCTGGTTCTCAGAAAAGATGAAGAGGATTGATAAACCTTTAGCCAGACTCATCATGGAGCTCTTTCTTATAATGCTCTCAGTAGAGTCCAGGGGCATTCAAAGACAAGCAGTTCCACTGGGGGCCACATGAGTCCAGTAGATGGCTTCAGACAAGCTGGCTCAATACTGGGATAGCTTGTAGTGTATTAAGAAGAAGGATGTATTAGATCATCTTCAGGCAATTTCTACCATATGAAGTTTTTCTTGGCAGCACTTTTAAAAGGCAGTGAGAGGTGACAGATTGGAGGCTGCTGGTCCTATGTAGAATGCTGGTCTTCACGGTTAGCAGAGCCAGTAGAGGGGGTGTCTTCCCATTGTGAAGATTGGGGCTTGGAGCAAGGGCAGGCATGAGGACACAGCCCATTTCTAGGATGTCAGAGAAGGGAGTTTCCAGGGGTAAGGTCAGGATTTGCCTCAGAAAGTAACTGTTGGTTCTTACTAACACACCAAAAATTGAGCAGCTGGAACCCTATAAATTCTTGGCCATTGACCTTGGCCACAACAGGTTTAGCCCAGAAAAAAATGTAAAGTATATGTGACAGCTCTTCATCTCAGACCTCCCATTAAATTACCTACGGAAAGTTTCACTTTCAGCAAATTAATGTTTTGAGTAACCATCTAGGATAAGCTAATTGCAAAATGCACTCGTAAGTATTCAGCTGCTGTATAATAAAACTTAAAAGGAGAGCAAAAGTGGGAAGAATATCAAAGAATTAAGAAAAAAATAAACTTGTGAGATTTCTGATAGGAAAGGATATACCTTTGTTTCAGTGATGTTCTCAGATACACATCTGATCAGCAAAAATGTGCTGGATTTTTAGTGATTGGATTAGGAATAAGTTGGCCTGAAACTGCTTTTCTACAGTTAGGTCTAAACTATTAGGACTCAGCTGCTATCTAGCTCAACTAGTTTTATCCTTATTATAGGGTTAAATACACCAGCATATGGCCTTGGAGAATAATCCAGATATTATAAGTAGTTCTAAAAAGGCTTACATAATATTGGTAGGAAGATCTTTATAGATCTAGGCCTAAATCCTGTTTGTTTGTTTGGTTGTTTTTTTTGTCCATTTTACTCAAGATAGTACAGGTGTTGTTGGTTTTTTTTTTTTTTTTTAATAATAGAAAATACTCTCAAGAGGCTGTACACAGTCCTTTCATCTGGGTAAACACAGATTATGAAGCCTTAGGGCACTAGGTCTCTCCTGATTCCTTCTTATTCTTCCTATCTTTACTGATCTTCCCAGGAATTCAGGGAGAAAACAATTGCCCTTAACATACACCAGATGCTTGGCCATAAGGTTTTGGAATTGAGCCTACCAATCTTTGCTTTTCTTATGGCATAGGCCATTTCCCCCACTGTGTAGATAGAACCAAAAATACATCAGGGAGGACCCAGTTACCAAAGTCATAAGGGGATTTGTGCCCTATTAAATGTGCTGCTTCCTCCAGACAACCAGAGTTAAATTCCCTTACTTAAACACCTGAAAAATGATCTTAGTATATATTCTCTGGGCTTTTCAGTGATGAGAATATGTTAACTCGATTTCATTTTCTCTTATAATGAATAATTTAAAATATAAGCTCTCAGTTTCCAAAAGACATGCTATGAACTTGAATTTCTCTGGTCAACAACTGTATCCTGTAAAGGATATTACTGACACATGACTCAACTGAATGCAAATTCTTTTTTTAATTTAAATTCAATTAGCCAACATATAGTGCATCATTAATTTCAGATGTAGTGTTCAGTAATTCATCAGTTGTGTATGACACCCAGTGCTCATCACATCATGTGGCCTCCTTAATGTGAATTCGAATCCTGTACCAAAATTTTGCCATTAAAATGCTGTTTATGCTGGCACAATAAATTTATAACACAACATTTCTAGGTGAAATAGAGGCCATGATGATAACATTAGACTTCTTTTTATGACTTTCATAACTATTCACTACAGGTTTTTTCCTCTTCACAAATATTTCTATTACTTTTTCTTTTTGTCCCTTTAAGCCAGTGATATGAGTTTGTATAATGACATAATTATCTTGTTTTATTATAATTATCCTCTGAAATTCACTATTTATGTATTTTCAAAATGATTAAAATTACTTTATTATACCATTTCTATCAAAGTCTATGTCCTGGACCTAGAGAAAAGAGATACACTTTAAAAGAACCAACTGGCAAAGACAGCAATATTCTTGATGCAAAATCCACAGTCATAGAGTATTATGTTTTGTTATTATGTTCGTCACATTCTGGGGTGGGGGGAGGGTCAGGATTTGATGGCTTCACCTTTTCATGATGCTTTTTTCCCCCTTCATTCTGAGTTACTAACTATTGCATTGTAACCAGGCTTTTCTTGAACCACAATTCTCAATTTCTCAATGACTACTCTCCTCATCTGTAAAATCTAGTCCCATCTAAAACTGATGGTCAGTACCCCTGAGATTTAAGACATTCAGTGTTTGGATGGTATGGTCCTCTGATGGGGCAAAGAGAGAAAAGAAAATACAGCTTTATTATCCCTCAGACTTATGGTCCTAGTAAGAAGCTATATAAGGACATAGTTGAAACTCAACCTAAGTTAAAGTATGGCAATTATATGTGGATTTTAGACATCCTTCCAATTGGTATTTTCAATGCTGAAGAAGGGCCTATTTGTGCATTACGAAGCAGAGTCAGGGCAGCTGAAATATGGTGTGATTACAACTATGTAGGTCTTACCCACTCTGTACATTTTCCATAAAACAGAACAAATCAGAACAACAGCTATAGCTACAAAGGTCCTATGCATTGACAAATGAACCTAACTCATGAAATACTATCATATTTACAATTTCCACAAAAATAGACAGATAAATAGTTTATCTGATTTCCTCAGCATACTGAAATGTCACAGGGAGTATTCTTTGGTTCCAGAATTTCTGCAACTTGTGACCAAGTGATATCCTTTACCTGCCCAGTATCCACAGAAGCTGTTCAGGCTTACACAAAATGAATGAATGCATTGACCTCTTTGGTGTTCCCACCTTCCCAGGGTATGAAGAAATTCCTGTGACAATTCTATCTCCTAGTTCAGTGAGGTTTTCACTCGGCTACTAGGACTATGCCATTGAGAGATTCAATGTGAAAACAGATCCTACCCTGGGCAAGCTGACTCACAGGGCTTAAAGGTCAAATCCATTCCTAAGATAGTTTGAAAAAATGAACGGCAACATTTGTTCTCTAACAGGGCAATTCTTAATAGTGTTTTCCCACCTGCATCACCAAGGAAAAATGCCAAGAATATAAACATACAGATTTGGGCAGTAGTTTGAAGTCTTCTAATTTTTATTTGTCACCGTGTGGCTTTTTATTTTTAAGGTGCTGACTATGCTCACCTGCATAGTTGGATTACATGGTTACTTAATATTTATGGGTCTTTTCTGAGTAATTAGAACAGGAATAATCAAAATGCTCATTTTTCCACTCCCCAACCACCTGTATTCCATCTGAACAACCTGCTGGTACTTACTTTTATCTTCATCATATGATCCTCCAGAGCTATTGCTGTATCTTGACTCTAGGCGGGTGTGGGCTCTGATGACGTTACTAAACCTTCAAATACAAGAACAACCGTTGGAAATACTGATGTGTGTATGTGTGCTGTTGCTCATGAAAACATACCACTATTTAGTGGCTGAGTTTCTGGCAACGTGTTCCAATGATGCTTTTCTTAAAGGAATACTATAAGAATTGTACCTGAAGCATTTTGTTCTCCTTGAGAGGGCCAGTGCTCACCCTTGCTCAGAAGCACAAGTTCAAGCCTTGCCAAGATAACTATTTTAAGGCTAGTACTTGAATGGAGCCAGAAAATAACATTTGTTTGGAAAGAAAATGGGAATGACACTGAATCATTTGAGTCCCCTATTCACTGAACAATTTGAACCCCTGATTCACATGGTAGCCTGGCAATAGGTCAATAAATAGTTGCTGATTGATTAAGTCAAATTAAATAGAATTGGAGATATACAAAAGTGATTTCATAACAAATCTTGGACTTTATCAGCTTTACAGTTTCCCTTAAAAATGATCTGAAGAAAAAAAAAATGATCTGAAGATTTTCCCAAACTGTGAAACATCCAACTATAAGATACTAGTTATTATATTTCTACCTTGAATTTCTAGGTTGTCTTGCCTTCCCTCTTCAGGGCACCAAAGGCTTTCAAATCAATAGTATTTTTGTCATCTAAAGGCCTACAATGTAGGGCAAGGATGTGGTTGAGGGGAAGTGATGATAAAACATTGTCTATGTTTATTTTATATAAAATGATACAGACATGTTTCATCATATATATATATTCTACAATTAAGAATTGTAGAATGGATGACAATCCTTCTCTTTTCCCTTGAGATACATCTAAAGCAGTGTGAGGCAGAGGTTATGAAGCCAAGATGAATGAGAACAGCAAGCCCCTTCCATTATATATATGCAGTCAAAGCAAATAATTAAGGCTCTATAGAAAAATCTGGGAAATTCAAACCATAGCAGGTATGCTCCCCTTCATTACTGACAAGTGTTCTGCCTTAATTGACAACAGATCAACACTTATTTCCCTCTAGAACACTGGGGAATGCAGGGCTATAACTGTCCTCTAGTATGGAGAAGAAGATATGCTTTAGGAAAAAGCACTGGATGTGCCATTAAGATTCCTACCTTGTATAACCTCAGAATATTGAGGTTCATCACTGAGTCATCAGTGGCTTAGATTTGATGAACATGGAAATGTAAGACTATAATAACTTTAGTTTTATTCACCTCTTAGATGTTTATAGCAGCTTTTTCTTTCCCGTGACAGAGCCATATTTTCCCTAATAACACTGTATTTCAAGCTTTATTGTCATATCTTTTGGGCTATTGCTTTGTGAATCCATAAAACAGAACAGCTAGGACATCTGCTCAGTCTGTCTATATCAGACTGAACTTATGAAATTAGGAAAGTGACAAACTTATCACTTTTTAAAAAGATTTTATTTATTTATGAGAGACACAGAGAGAGAGGCAGAGACATAGGCAGAGGGAGAAGCAGGTTCCCCACAAGGAGCCTGATGTGGGACTCGATCCCAAGACTCCAGGATCACACCCTAAGCCGAAGGTGGACACTCAACTGCTGAGCCACCCAGGCATTCCAACTTAACCACTTTTTGAAGATGTCCTTTAATCATACTTGTGCTGATTAAATGCCAAGTAAAAAACTTTGTATGCTTGAGCCCAGACCTCATTCAGCAAGGAACAAAATCAGGGAAATGAAAGAATTCCACATCTGGAGATTTCTATGGGACAGAGGGCTCATGAACCATCTAGTCTATGCTGGCCTTATAATCATGTTCTGGAAGGACCAGGCAGGAAAGAACTGTAGAATGGATGACAATCCTTCCCTTTTCCTTTGAGATGCATCTAAAGGGGTGTGAGGCAGAGGTTATGAAGCCAAGATGAACAAGAGCAGCATGCCCCTTCCATACTATTCTCTTTACTCTGGGAAGGTCAAAACTATAATGTAATAAAGTGTAAGCTTGGGTCGGGTTGAGGGAGTAAAAACTGGCTCCTAAGAGTAAAATCTGCTATTTTGCTTTGCTTTCCTGACTTGAAGAAAATAATTTTTGGTTTAGGGTTTAGAGGAATTTGAAGGACAAAATGTTTCTCTAAATTTTCTCTTGCTGATTTAGCTCAAATTAATACTTAGGCAACTTTTTGTAGATTATTAATCTCTACCCCTGTGTCAACAGAGATTACCAGAAATTTATACATGTGAAGCTTATTGCTTTGCTCCCTAGGAAAAATCCTTTCATGGAACTATAAATTTATCAAATAAGCACTTATTAAGGGTTGATGTACTGAAAATACTTATGGAGTTTGGTTCTGCATATTTTACCAACTGCTATAAACAGCTATTTTAATAAAAAATGTGTTCACTTGTTGTTTAATAAAAAATACTACTCAATAAATCCTTCTTTGAATTTAGGGTAGTTTCCATTAGTAGCTTCCAATGAATCATTTTCATTTATTTTTACATACTGAAAGTTATGAAATTCACTGTATTCTTCTTTGTTACTTTGGCTATTGAAGAACTCAAGGTTAGGTTAATATTAACTTTTACTAGTTTTCCTTAATGAGGACTTGAAGACTTTTGACACAACTATCTTCCTCTCCCCTTAGCTTGGCTCTTATTCTTTTATTATTGTTTTAAAGGTATCAGACCTATCCAAACATTTTGTTAGTAGATATGATAATATTAAATAGTGAAATACATCAAAGGACCATTGACCTAACCAAAAAAACATGGCATCAGGCCTGCTTTTTTGCACAATTATATGGCGCCCTCTGGAGCCCAATAATGTATTTTGGTGACCAGTACCCCCAGGAGTTGGGTAACACAGCAGCCTGGTCAGTATTTCTAACCAATTGTATCTGTAGACTCTTTGCCTACAAGGACTGTAAAGAACAGAGGAAGTAACTGTCTTCTGTAATGGGGTTAGCAAGAGGGAGGGAGATAAGTGTTTGGACAGCTTATCTCTGGGGCTGTGAGATTTCTCCCATTTTCATTCACATACTGAATAAACATCAAAGAATTCCGACTATGTGCAGCATAGTAGGCTAATCATTAAGGATAGCAATATGTATACAAGATGTATGGTCTCTATTTTCCAAGAATGAAAATCTAGTGGTTGAGAAAAGCATGTGTACTAGTACCTATAAATCAACCTGACAGGGTCTACAAGGAAGAAACAGTAATGAGTAGTTCAAGAGACATATGGTATTTTACACTGAAGGCGCAGTCTACTTTCATAGAAAAGAGAGAATGTATTAGAGATATAGTGCAGGTGGGGTATAGGATCAATAGAATAATGGTATCCTTTGGGATAAAATATTCATTTATGTATGACATATGTATATAAATATGACCAATAAAGCTACAGGTAAATAGATATAGCCATTATAAAAGAACCAGATATATATAGCATATATATAAAAAAGTGTGGGTACATACTGGCTTTCCAATGGCCAGCACTGACAGAGGAGGAAAGCAAGAGTTAAACAAGAAAGCCTCTATTGGAGGTGCTCTCTGGTCTTGATATTACAGAAATGACTGACTTAATTTCAAGAGCCACCACTAAAAACTTGGGCAGGACACTCAGGACTCTTGTCCCAAAGGGGCCTTTGTAGTAAGATGTTAATATATAGACATGTATCACCTTTCTACCCTAAATAAAATTAAGATGGAAAATTCAGTCTAGACAATAAATGATAAAGAATGTTACACACCAACTAGAAAGAAGAAATATCTTTAGAGAAATATAATGTGATTATTCACCATGAGGAAGTTTTCCAAAGAAGGTACTAACAAATACAGATTAAAAACATGTTAATATTCTTGTATTGTCACTGACATACAGAGTATGAATACCTTTACTCATTTCAGAGTAAATTTATATTCTAATAAAGGCCTTCAGAGAGAAAGGCCTTTATTAGACATCTGTAAAGGACGAGGTCTATGATCATGATCCACTGGGTTTGGGCTTTTAGCCTGAAGGAAGGCTCATGTGGATGAGCATCTGCCTAAAGGCAGTACAGCAACCCAGGATTGAATGTACTGAGGAATCTGATAAGGGTCTGAATTGCAAATAAGCCTTCAGAACTCCACAGGCAGTCCCTCTTATGTCAGATACCTTCCACCAGCAGCCCCCCTGCCATATTACCATGCACAGGTTGAAAGCCTGAGGATGGTCATGAAACATCTAGAAACATTATTTTCATTATGTGATCTATTGCATTTTCTCCATTATGAATTTGTGAGTATATTATCCTTGCCACTAGTTTCTTAAGTGAAAGGGCTCCTCAGGAGTTTTCACTAGAAAATGCTCAGCCTAAGCAGTTTCAACACTAGGAGAATCATTCTAATTTTTATTTCATTTTTTAAAAGATTTTATTGATTGATTGATTGTGCAAGTCGGGGGAGGGGCAGAGGGAGAGGGAGAGCATCCTTAAGCAGACTCCCCTCTGAGCACGAAGCCGGAAGCAGGGCTCCATCTCATGATCCTGAGATCAAGACCTGAGCCAAAATCAAGAGTCGGATGCTTAACTACTGAGCCACCCAGGTGCCCCATCATCTGTTTTTTAATTTGAGTCCTATTTCTTTCTTTTTGTTTGTTTCTCTGCTCTTCACAATTAACTACAGGAAACAGTGATGCAGATTTTATTTACTTATGAGTAGCTTCTGGGCAATGTAAAGGGGCAAGAGAAATACCATTAAAGAGCTAATGTGAAGGGGATAGAGGCTTCTTTTAGCAGAAAAAGGCAGTGCTGTTAGTTAACCAAAATTGACAATGTAAAAATGAAATAAAAATTATGACATTTCATTGAACTCACCCCCAGACAACTGCCCAATCTCTAAGCAATCATTCTGCAATCAGATTTGAAAATTTCACATGGAAATTCCCTCTAATTCCAGAGGGTCTGTGCCCTCTAACAGAACAACCAGTGGTTTTTAGTAAGCCCTGCATAAGTAAGTGGGATCCAGCCACCAGAATGACATCCCTCTTAATCTTTCTCTCCTCTGGCTTTTCTCAGGGAGAAATCATTATCTTTAGGGATATACAGAGCAGAATCAGAGTCCCTTTGTGTTTCTAAAAGCAAAGAAGAATTTAATTGTATATGTATAATTTATGAAACACCACAAATTCTTACTGATCCCTTTGTATATTGCTAAAAGTTATACTGGATATTAAGCCAAATTTGTGTACCAACCTCTCATCAGATTCTTTCAGTATCTTGCTCTCCTCGGCATCTGGGAAACTGTCCTGGCCAGCAACCACTGTGTTGCTGCTGGAAGTGGTTCCTATAGGTAGGATTAGAAAAAAATGTAGGGGTAAGGGTTTAAACCCAGGTCCCAAGTAATTACAGTGAAGGATTTCTCATAAAATCTCATGTTTGAAAGATTCCTTACATCTTCTATACAATCTCAAACATTCTAAACAAACTTCTACGCCCACAGTACTGAAATGAGAGAATCCCAGACATGTGTTATGCTCAAACCAAATTCCTTAACTCTCTTATAAAGTGAGGCTACAACATTCTTGAATCCCCTTCTTCCTAACCACTTAGGTAATGAGCTTATTTATAGTGGCTGACCCTGCCACTTACTGCTTTAGTATTTCTGGGTCCAGGAGTTATTAAACTAATGTTAGTGAAGAAAGTCCAAGTACCTAGAGTTTCTGATCCCTGGGCCACTGTTACTCTGTGAGAACATGTCTGGCAGCAGGCGCAGGGCAAACAGAGGGCATAAGAGACCAGGAGACAAGGGAGATTTGAAGGTGGTTACAATATTAGGAAAATCAAAAGGAAGGAACTTAAGGAGGATGCTATATATTTCATAAAATGATGCCGAGAAGCCAATTTATTGCAAGTGATAATACCATTGAGGAGCATTTTAGTTAACCCTGGGAGACTATTAGCCAAGAAAATTCCATAGATACGAGAAGGAGGGTCTAGAAATGAGATTCCTAAGTGATTGCTATGTCCTGCCAGGGATCAGTCTAAAGTATAAAGCTCCATGGCTTACCAGTACCAGGTCACTGACTGATGGTCACCCTTCTAAAATGATTTTATTAAACAACAATGCCCTTGAGGAATCTCAGCTATTTTGAATCTATCTTTTTTTTTTTTTAAGATTTTATTTTATTTATTTAATTGAGAGAGAGAAAGAGGGAGCATGAGATCAGGCATGAGCAGGAGGAGGGGCAGAGGGAGAAGGAGAAGCAGACTCCCCACTGAGCAGGGAGCCTGATAGAGGACTTGATCCTGGGACCCTGGTATCACGACCTGAACTGAAGGCAGACAATTGACTGAACCACCTAGGCGCCCCTAAAGCCATCTCTTAAATGAAAGTTTATACAGGAAGAAGAAAAAGTAACATACACATACACTCTTATCCCTTCAGTGCTCTCCATAAAGGAAAATCCAGAGATCCAAGACAAGATGCCCACCCAGCTGCCCTTCCCCTACCAGAGGCTGCTGCGGAGGCCTTGCTGCTGGCTGCAAAGCGGTAGAAGGGCGGGTTGTCACAGTGCTGGACAATGGGGTTTACTGGCTCCGTCTGCTGCAGCTCAAAGAGAAGCTCTTCCATGGTCTGAATGGTGTTGTTACGGCACAAATATATCGCCACCTTTTTAATCTGAGAAGAAACACGGAACACAAGGGATGTCTTCTAGAGCCTCGCCCACAAGAATGCTAGACTGTAACCTATTCCTTTCAATGAATGTGTCATCCTCAGAGCTGCCATCCTGGTGGCTCAGCTTTGCAGTCTCCTAGTGTGAACCAAAATGTTTGGATTAAAATTTGCCTCTCTTCACATGCATGTCTGATAGGGCCACTTGGTAAAGGCCTGAACTTCCCTAGTGGCCAGGTTTACAAAACTTATGGGGCACATGAATTCTCTCTAAACTGAAAACTTGCCACCTAAGGCCTTATCTAGAAAGAATTTTATTTGTACAAACCGCGGGAAAAACTGCTAGTTATTTTTGTTTAAATAAGGAATCCAGCCCCCTGCTCTTCTCCCCTAGAAAAAAAAATTAGCTATTTGTATGGTTTTAAATTTTAAAAACAACTCTGAATTAAAGCTCTGAATTACTGTGGCCCTCACAGTCAAACCTAAGGCAGGGAATCTGCAGTAGGGCTTAGGTGGTTCAAAGAGGCAGGCAGGCAGAAAGTCTCTTGGAAGATCAAACAGCACACAAATGCCAATTGAGTTAGGGTTTAAAAAAATGCTGTTGTCTCATTGATCATATCACCTTTATTTGATTTTAAAGATTTTATTTATTTATTCATGAGAGACATGCAGAGAGAAGCAGAGACATAGGCAGAGGGAGAAGCAGGTTCCTTGAGGGGAGCCTAATGTGGGACTTGATCCCAGGACCCCAGGATCAAAACCTGAGCAGAAGGCAGACGCTCAAACACTGAGCCACCCAGGTGCCCTGATCATATTAGCTTTAAAGACAAACACTAAATATCATATATCTCAGGAAGATTTCTCTCTTATTTCTCTCCTACCACTTACATGTGAAGAGAAACACTTGGATACTCTCCATTTTTATTTTGTTTTAAGAGCATCAAGATGTAACCATGAAACATTCTTATGAGCCATAATACAATGTTTTGCTGAGTTTCCCTTACATATTGGGTCTACTGTTTACAGAAGGCAGCTTTTAGTAACTCTTAGGAAAATATCTACCCCTTAATTCATAATAAGTTTCTGCATCCAAAGGCTTAGAAAGACGATGACAGAGGTGTCACAGGACACTGTAGCCTGCTTCCCAGGGGGCAGAAGGAAACTTTTTATGTAATATCTAGGTAAGCTCACAGGAGATTAGGGTGATGGACAAAATTTGACATCTCCATTTTCCTCAGTGCCAAGAGCATATTGTGACTTGTAATTGCAAATACAACTGACAGGATCACCGACTCCTGAAAAGTCTGAGGCACACTTACGTAGGGCAAGAGGAGCGTGTCACTGCTAACTCCACACAGGCTGATCAGGAACTGCAAGGTGATCCTCAGGTTGTTGCTCCATTTCTCGTTGTTGGCTAACGCATTCCAAGCATTTTCCATTTCCGGGCCAGGAACTTCATCTCCGTACTAGAACAAACGAGATAAACATTGGCCCAGGAGGCATGTGGGGAAAATGTCAGGATGCAAAATGTTTGATTAAAACTTGTTATAAGGGTCATTGCTATCTCAAAATCCTAAGAAGGAGTAGACCTGGCCAATCCTCAGAAAGAGGCCAATTTTCAGTGATTTATAATGCACCAATCAGTAACGTATGTGCTTATTCTCATGATTTTTAATATGTTAGGGTTCTCATTTTTCTTTTCATTATTACCTTTAAAAATCATGGTAAAGTACACATAACATAAAGTTTGCCATTTTAAGCATACAGTTCAGTGGTATTAAGTGAATTCACATTGTGGTGTAACCATCACCATGGCCCATGCCCTTGTCATGCGATTTTTTAATGGTAAGTGCTATTCATCCTGAGTTGGCAGCACAGGGTTTGGTTAACCCAGAGATTTTCCTGGCTGACAGATCCATGTCAGTGAGGCACGTATTCTCTGAGCTTACCTTGGCTGTCATGTACATGAGGTTGTTCAGGACCAGTGACGTAGCTTCAGGGGAGCCCCAGCCACTCCCTCGCAGCCCATGTGAAGTGGTGGCTTCTCCTTCCCGATCCTTGACGTCATCCTCTGGGCTGCTGGGGCTTGACCCTGGGAGGAGGAGCCTGCTGTCCACCAGCTCGATGTTGTGCAGCCAGGGCAGCAGATAGGTGAGCATGATCTGACGCCCATTCGGATGTGTGGTGGGGAATCGCTGGCTGACTTCTAAAGCGAATGGCAGTAACACAGAGCCCTATGTTACCTCATCAAGATAAACTAAGATATTAACATAGATCAAACAATGACATCAGTTTATAAAGCATTTTCATATACAGCAGCTCCTCAAGGCCTCAAAATCTTAAAACTGAGGCTTGTCCTCAAGCACCTTGCATCTGGCACCCTGGGGAGGGACGTCAGAGGGCACAGTGGGGAAAGCATAGGGCTTGGTAAAAGTGGGGTGAGGTGCAAGGCTATGGGAGAGGTGCAGCATAGGGCCCAGAACAAGGGGCTGGGAATCAGAAGGACATGGGATTAGATCCCAGGTCCTCCACATACCAGCTGCATGAAATCTGTGTTAGTTACCTAACCTCTTTATTCCTCAGTTTTCTCATCTGTGGAGTGGGACTAGTTGGGCTGCTGTGAGGATTAAGAGATAGAATCACAAGGTATATTATTATTATTATTATTATTATTATTATTATTAAAGATTTTATTTATTTATTCATGAGAGACACCCAGAGAGAGGCAGAGGGAGAAGCAGGCTCCCTGAGAGGAGCCTGATACAGGACTCAATCCCAAGACCCTGGGATCACGACCTGACCCAAAGGCAGATGCTCAACCACTGAGCCACCCAGGCATCCTTTATATGGTATATTATATTGTCAGCACAGTGCTGGTTATCCAGTAGGCTCTTCATAAACAGTGGTTAGGACTATTGTAACAGTGACTATTATCTTTCTGCTATACCAATATTTTAGCAGATGTCCTCCACAAACTCTTAGATGTAAAACTGAGAAGTGAAACTCCAGGAAGAACAGACCAATGTGTGGACTCATGTTCATGGTATCTACTTGAAAACCGTCAACTATGTGGAGGTGCATGCTCAATGCTGCACTTCATTTTATGAAATAAATGAATTAAAAGGGTAAAACGGGACATCCAGTCACCATTATTCTCTCTGATAGCATTTTTGCATTGTTTCACTGCCAGCAGCATTTAATTTTATGATCTGAATAAGCTTTCTATAGAAATAAAAGCACAGCATTACCTATATGTTCCAAGCTGCTTGTAATCTTTTATTTCTAACATCTAGAGAAGAAACGGTTTTATCCTAAGGGAAATTTGAAAGCATGGTCTGATGCACTTGTTATTATCCAGTGCAGCATGTAATCTCGTTTGGAGGGCTCTTGGCTGCTAAACAATAGAACAACACAGATGCCAGGAATTACACCAAGATAATCCACTAGATCCTGAAACAGTAGCCTTAATTGACTTGGCCCTTTTCCTAAAATTACAATTTTTTTTTTATTTTTAAGACTATGAATATATTTAATGCTGTGCCACAATAATCAGTGTTAAGCTGTGATGTTCCCCATAGCTCAAAATCTCAAAACTGACTTAATTTCTATACTTGATGGATGTGATAACTGCTATCATGAACTTTCCTGACACATAATCAGATCATAGGACATTTATGTATTTGACATACAGGGACTTTTCTGGGTGCAAGCCATTGTGCCAGGCACTATGGAGCCAGTAAGGACTCAAGGTTCAGTTCGCATCCCTGAGAAGGAAGCTCTGAGCAAGTTATGTTGACAGGTAAGCCTGGGGCAAGGTAGAAAGTGACAAAGGAGACAGAAAGGAACAAACAGTGATGTAGAAGTTCGGTGGAAGAAAAGGACTTCTGGTCATAGGGATTCAGGGCACTTTATGGCAGAAGAACTATCTTAAGTCTGCTAGCAAGGATCGGGAATTTGGAGGGGAATAAATCCTTCCAATCAGAGGGACAACTGCTATTAAAAATACATCTTTTAGCAATGGCATAAAAACCTGTAGTCCTTTTTTGTTCTTTTTTTGTTGTTGTTAATTTTTTTTTAAGATTTTATTCATTCACTCATGAGAGACACACACACACACACAGAGGCGGAGACAGAGGCAGAGGGAGAAGCAGGCTCCATGCAGGGAGCCTGATGTGGGCCTCAATTCCGGGACTCCAGGATCACACCCTGGGCTGAAGGCAGACGCTCAAATGCTGAGCCACCCAGGTGTCCCTGTAGTGGTTTTCTGAAGCAATGATTAATTTCTAACATATCACATGATTTGCTTATTTATGATGTTTATTACACCTTGACTGTCAGATCTAAGGTCCAGCTGTGTGAGAGTGGGTGGGGGGATATCTGTCTGAAGCATCCCAGGCACCTCGATCAGGGCCAGGATTGTAGAAGTCTTTCTGAAGGGAAATGAGGAAAAAAATGCCATAGGCAGGCAAACAACCCCCATGCACTCCTCCAAAAACAAATTAAAAAAAAAAAAAAAAAGAGAAGATGTCAGTGGGCTGCTCTGTCCATTTTCTGGCTCCTCTGGGAGGGGCCTGTGCAACTCGCCTGGCTACTTACAAGGAATTAACTCATCTGAAGTTACAGGCAATAAAAAAAAATCTTATCACGGGGTTTTTAGTGGGAAAACCAGTGAAAACAAGAGCTAGAAAATCTCTATAACACCTACACTCAATATCCCAAGCTGAGCTCATGATCTCTGCTTTGTCCTTAGCCTCCCCTTCTCGCTGGATTGGCTCTTGAGGTGGGGTTATCACCTACTACCTCCCAGATATCGTACCAGGGACTCCCTTCTCTATACCCTGCATGGTAGCCCTTGACTCTGGTCTCCTCTTTTTACTCCTACAAGCCTCATAATTTCCTCCGTGGAGCACTGTCATTGTTTCTCAACTGATCTCTCTTTTTAAAAATTTTTTATTTTTTAAAAGATTTTATTCATTTATTTGGCAGAGAGAGAGAGAGCACAAGCAGGGGGAGTGGTAGGCAGAGGGAGAGGGAGATGCAGGCTCCTCACTGAGTAGGGAGCCTGATGCGGGGCTTGATCCCAGGTCCTTGGGATCATGACCTGAGCCAAAGGCAGATGCTTAACCAACTGAGCCAGCCAAGCATCTCTGATCTTCCCTCTTTAGACTGGATGTTCTTTTACCCATCCTTCACATACAGTCAGTCTTTCTAAAATGCATTCCAATCTTGTTCCCCCCTCTCTTGTTTGAAACTATTCAGTGGCTTTCAGAACCCAATCAGTTTGTTGGACACCCTCCCTGTTCCCAGAGCTCTGGAGATTTCAAGAAGCACCTAGAGATCACCGTCCTACAAACTACTTAGGGCACAATGCTAAGCCTTCCAAGATTTGACTTCCATTTGTCTGCCCATGACCATCTCTAACTTTCCCTTATCCCTGCATGTTGTAGTAGTCAAACTGACCAGTACATAATCTCTCAAATGCAGCATGTTATTTTATACCTCTAAGTCAACCCACAAGCTATTTCCTTGGTCTGTAATACCTATCTACTTGCCTAATGTAATGTAAATTACTTGTCTGCTTTGCAAATTTCTACTCCTCTTTCCAACTGCAGCTCAGGCACTAACTTTTCCGGAAAGTCTTGCCTGATATTCCTGGCCCAGTAATTGATTATCCCCTCATCTTCTATCTCATACACAGAATATGCTTTTTATTGCATTTGTTGCTCTGTATCATAACCATATGGTTGCACATCTTTTTTTTTTTTATCACTAGATTATGACCCATTGATGGGAGACAGAATGTTTTATTCATGTTTGTGCTCCCAGGACCCAGTGACTGGCATATAGGTGGCATTCAAATCTTAGTTGATGTGAATAAAAATACATTTTAGTTTTCCAAGAAGAGAACTAGTTTATCAAGAAGGCTTTTCTGGAGTCCCTCCACTGTTTCAGGCATGAGGCAATGATGTGACTAATTCTTTTGCAGATAGATGGAGAGGTGTTCATAGTAGAAACAGATTTTCAATTAGGTCTTTTTTTTTTTTAAGATTAAGATCTTTTTGACTTAAAAGATTTTATTATTTATTCATGAAAGACACACACACACACACACACACACACACACACACACACACAGAGAGGCAAAGACACAGGCAAAGGGAGAAGCGGGCTCCATGCAGGGAGTCTGACGTGGGACTCGAACCCGGGTCTCCAGGATCACACCCTGGGCTGAAGGTGGCGCTAAACCACTGAGCCACCCAGGCTGCCCTTTTTTTTTTTTTTTTAAGATTTATCTTAATGGTAGAAGGCACAGAGGGAGAGGGAGAGAGAATCTGAAGCAGACTCTCCACTGAGTGCAGAGCCCAATGTGGGGCTTGATCTCATGACCCTAGGATCATGACCTGAACTGAAATCAAGAGCCAGATGCTTAACTGACTGAACCGCCCAGTTGCCCCAGATTTTCAGTTAGGTGTTAAGAAAGACTGGAGTTAGGAAGGAGAGAAGGGCCATTTCTGGCAAAGGGAAGGGCATGCACAGAAGCAAGGACTGACAAAAGGGCCTAGCTTATAAAAGATCAATTGAGGGATCCCTGGGTGGTGCAGCGGTTTAGCGCCTGCCTTTGGCCCAGGGCGCGATCCTGGAGACCCGGGATCGAATCCCACGTCGGGCTCCCGTTGCATGGAGCCTGCTTCTCCCTCTGCCTATGTCTCTGCCTCTCTCTCTCTCTCTGTGTGACTATCATAAAAAAAAAAAAAAAAAAAAAAAAAAAAAAAAGATCAATTGAGGTGAAAGTAGAGGTTCTTTGATGAAATAGCAGAAAGCAAGTTTGGAAGAGGAGTTTTTTGTTTTTGTGTTTGTTTTTGTTTCCTTGTTTGTTTGTTTTTAAATTGGTGAAGGAGTTCCTATTATTTAATGTCACTAAGCCTTCGTATCTCATCTGTAAAATAAGAAGGATGATTATAGTCATGATGGTCATGGTGGTGGTGGTAATTCCATGCCAGAACTAAGGTAATTGCTTGCGTTTATCAGCTTATTTTAATCCTTGCACCCTCTGAGGTAGTTACTACTACAGATTAAGAAATGGAATATAAGAGGTTCCATGACTTGTCCAAGGTCAAACAGCCAGCCAATAGCTGGGCCAGGGATGAATCCAGGATGTTAAGCCCAGAACCTCATTTCTAACCACTACTGATGGGGTTGTAGATATCAAATGATAAATGAAGTATACATAAAGTGCCTAGTATATACCACTCAATGGATGGAAGCTGTTATTATCAGCAGTTATTTTTAGGACAGCTGGGCAGAGCAGTTTGAACAGAGAAGTGCTGTGCATATTTGGTTTTGTGTAGTGGGTGGATTGCAGTGTTGAGGACTGCAGGCAGAGGATGTTGGGACAAGGGTGCATGAGGTGACTTATGAAGATCTGGACTAAGGCCCTGGTAACATAGATGGAAAAAGAGGACCAAGTAGGGAGACGAAAAGCAACCTCTTGGCAAGGTGTTCCTTAGGCAGGAAGTTAGTTGACAAATGTGATTCTTTCAAAGTGGATTTTCACAAAAATTACTCATAAAGACTACTTCTAAAAATGTACTAAAAATTGAAACTCTCAACAACCTATGTATTTAGCAACACACAAGGTACAAAACACCATCGCCATCACCACCAAAAACAACTTGCAGCAATTTCATGAATTAGAAGTTATATCATGCATATTTAATTTATTTGGGAAATTTTACACACATAAGGTATGTAGAAGGATTAGGACTAATCTAAGCATCTTTGCATTTGTCCTGTGTTTATTTTAGATAAAGTTATGCTATTTTAAATAGACACATTTTTTATATTTAAGTATATTCCAGAATTTACTTTTACACATAAATGTAATCAGTCCAAAGCAACTGTGATCTATAAATTTAGCATCAATAATTTTGACTCTAAAATGATCCTAGACTTGGAAAAGGAAGATCCTGGCCTCCCCATTCTCTTTCTACCCTCTTGAAGCCTGTGGGAACTGCTGGTAACAGGACCTAAAATAACAAGTATATCTGGAAGGCTGTGGTCCGAGGCCATTTTCCATTTTTGCTAGCTATAATAGGGGTCTCTGGAACCAGAAGGAACACACAGCTCTTCTTATGATTGAAGAGGTTTATGCTTGAGATGAAACTAAATTTTATTTAGGCAAGAGATACTCTTATGCGTACAAAACAAAACAAAGAACAACACAATGATTCCTAGAGGCAAAAAGAACAAAACCAGAGTAACCTTGGGAGTAACTCTTGCTCATGGAAACAGCTGCATGGTTCATGCCAAATTCTGAAGCAACCTTCCTGTGAAGGCCCTTGGACACAGAACCTACGTGATGCTGTACCCCTCAAGGATTTAAGCTTACTGAAAAGTAAGTAAGTAAAAATGTTGTATTCTTCTCTTGCAAAAAAGTAAAATAAGATAAAATAAAATAAAACAAAGGGAAGACGACTTAGTGCAGAAATGATCACACATGACATTGCATGGTACCTGAAAAGAGTGGGAGGGTGAGCTCGGGGTACATCCTGGCCAGTTCACACGACAGGAGGGCTAGGGACACACTGTAGAGCGGTGGCAATGGGCCGTGTGTTCCGTAGAGAATACTGCCCGGTCTCTGTTCAGCTATTTTCTTTGAGTATACGAAAAGCTTTGCTTCAAGGATCTAGAGAGAGGTAGGAGAGTGAGAAATGATATGAAAGAACATCAGCTAGCTGTCTCAGGAGGATTTATGTTTCATCAAGTTTCGTAGTAACCAAATTAATGAATGCATATTTTAATTAGTATTAAAAGTAAAGCATCAGTTAGTTCCTGTGTTTAGAGAAGATTATGTAACGGTTTTCTCACTCCTCTATCTTCCCACCCAAGGATATACAGGAAGAAGCAACAATCCGAGTATCGACCACCCTTTCTCTGAAGTTTCTGTGTAAGTCAACGGTACGTGCCTGCATGAGCTGCATGGAGATTTCATAAATCTCTCTGTTGGTGTCAGAGGCCTTGAATAGAACAAGGTTTAACAGCGTCACTATGTCGAAAGGATAGTTCCTAAAACAAAAAACAAAAACAAAAACAAAACAAAAACCAAACAGCATAGTTTATGAGACAGCCTGGTTAGTAGTTTTGATAAATCATTACCTCTCAAAATTCTAGATGGTGAACGACCTCAGTCACACTTACTGATGACATTTTCATGCCCATTTGGTCATTGCACTGCACCCCTCATTCTTTTGCTGTTTTTTTTTTTTTTTTTTTTTAGAAGAATAGAAATAGCTCTACTTTCATTTAACACTGAATATTGTTGCACTGGGCTAAATAAGCACACAAAAATCTATCTAATGTAAATAGTTTTTAATGAAAACCAAATAAAAATGGAAATAACAGAAGAAAATATGTCTACATTTTGCAGTAGCTCACTGATTTAATATTTTCATTCAATCCATCTAAATGTAGCAAGCACAAATACACACATACCAGGAACAGTTGCACAGTACTAATGACACTAAGTTAGTAAGGCTGGTCTCTTCCCTTGATAGAGACTTACTGTATAGTTAGGAAAGTAATCTATGCAGTCTAGTTAGGATGAGAGTAGCTACAGCAGGCTACAGAATCCCGATAAGGGACACCTACACCAGACTTGGTGTTAGGGTAGGTTTACAAGGGGGAAAGATGTAAACTGAGATTCGCAGAACCAGAAGTAAACTGAGATTCGCAGAACCAGGAGACATTGGCCAGGCCATGCAAAGGGTAACATGGGGGAGTGTTCTAGGCAGAGACAACTGCTTTTTGAAAGATTACAAGAGTGAAACAGCAAGATTCCTTCTGTAAAAGAAATAATCTCTATGTAGCCGACTGAATGAAAGATGGACTAGGAACAAAAAGGAACAAAAGGAACAAAAGGAACAAAAGATGGGACTAGGGTGATAGGTGGGTTCAGAAGATAACCAGCTTAAGGACTTCATCCTAAAACTTAAGGAGATGAGAGGAGTAAGGGAATGACATCATTTTTGCAGAAGCACTGTGAATGCTCTGTGGAGAAGGGATTTGTGGGGGGTTCAATATTGGGAGCTGTTACAATACTCCAAAGGGGAGCTGATGAGGGTTTGAATTAGGACAGGAATGGTAGAGACAGAAAGGAGGGGATAAGATCTGAAAAACACTAAGGAGATAAAATTGGCAGGATTTGGTAAGTGATTGCATGCATGGGATGGAAGCTGGGGAGAATGGAGCACCGCAAATAGGTTATGTGGCAACTAGGAGTAATCAAATGGAATGTGGAGCTTAAATTCATTTCCTTTTCTTGCTAATAATACTCCTTAAAGATGATTTCTGTTTCTTAACTGTATGTTTTTTCTTATAGTGGAAGAAAGGTCATAAATAGAAAACTTTTGGTGAGATAAACAATTAGGGAATGGTCCATAGTAGTGAGTGACTGCTATTTATTTTGAGGCAAACTTCAGAAAGCAGAAGATGGGTTGCAGGTGGAAAAAAATTGTTTTTGGGCAGCTCGGGTGGCTCAGCAGTTTAGCGCCGCCTTCAGCCCAGGGCCTGATCCTGGCGACCCGGGATCGAGTCCCGCGTTGGGCTCCTTGCATGGAGCCTACTTCTCCCTCTGCCTCTCTCTCTCTCTCTCTCTCTCTCTCTCTCTCTCTCTGTGTCTCATGAATAAATAGATTTTAAAAAAAGAAAAAAAAATTGTTTTCTTGTGGGTTCCTTTTTTGATTCTATAATATAATTACAATTGTCTAACAAGTTCTGTTTTGTTAGAACAATCACCCTTTTAGAAAGGCATAATACTGTTATGAATCTATGTCCATCTTACAGTAAGTTTAATAAGAGACAATAGTTAGCATTGGTTAAATATATAACAAATGATGGTTTTCACTTATTTTTTATATTAATCAAATTTAATTTTTTATCTTACTAGTAATACATGAATACAACTTCTTAAAAAGTAGAGCCAAGCAACACATAGAACCAGAAGATCTATTCTAAAGATGGTGCTGGCAAGTTGGTGCTGGCTGTAGGTAAGTGTATAAATTATGGAAATGCCTACTTCCTTTCTCTCCCTCAACCGTTAGAGGCATCCACCTTTCTCTAAGTATGTATATAAATAAGTACACCTCCCCATTACACAGGACTGTCAATATAAAGGATATTATACTCTCTATGTGTATTATGTGGAGATGCTTTTTCAGTGAATGAGGCTTACCCCCAGTGTTTCTTAACAGCTGCATAGCATTCCATAGTATGGTCATATCATAAATAACCAATCTTGTTGTAGATGCTGTGATGTACTATTTGAATCCCCCTTTCAAGACTGAGGCACTCAATCCTCCAACTAGTGTTGAAGGCTGAGATCTCTGGATGAATCCCTCCCTGGGAATTGCCATCAGCCAAAGAAATTGGCCTAGGTCAAGGTCATGCCTATAGCCAGCAGCAGCCCCTGGGACAGGTTGAGGTCTCTTTTCCTCTGCCCAGTCCTACTTCCTTCCCTGTCCCACAGATATTGATCTCAAAGGCACCCCTAATTAATGTCCAGCACTCAAATCTCCATCCCAGAGTCTGTTTCCTGAGGAATCCAGCTTTTGACCTGCAGTAACAGACATTTAAAGGTTATTTTCATTTCACTGTTACAATGTCTTTCACTGTTGTTGTTTTTTAAAAGATTTTATTATTTGTTTGAGAGATAGAGAGCATGAGTGTGGTGAGGGGCAGAAGGAGAAGCAGACTCCTCACTGAGCAGGGAGCCCAGGGTAGGGCTTGATCCCAGGACTCTAGGGTCATGAAGTGAGCCAAAGGCAGATGCTTTACTGCCTGAGCCACCCAGGCACTTCGTTTTTCACTGTCGTAACACCAAATGTGCAAGTACTTCTTTGGAAGGGATTTCTAGAAGAGGTCATGTAGGGTCAAAGGGCACATTTAAAATTATGGTAGATCTTACCATATTGCCCTCCAAAATGGCTATACTGTGCTCCAAAATGATTACTTTCCTAGAGCTTTTATTTTTAAATGAATAAAAAAGCATGAGGTTGATTTGTCAGATGAGAAATTAGGGAAAGCCTCCTACATGCTAGTGGTAAGGATAATGAAGAAATGATGGATAACATTTATGTTACGCCCTGCCTACGTTGTGCTGGTTACTCTGCCAAGGCTTTTACCCAGATTTGTTATTTTATCTTCACAACAAGCTTAAAGGCTTAGAGATGTTAAGTACTTGCCCAAGTTCATGTAAATAATGGAGCCTAGACTGCATTTTGGGTAAGTCAGACTCTAAAGAATTAACTTATCCACAGTACTATCAGCCTTCAGGAAAGTCCGCAATAGCATATTGCAAAGCCAGTCTAATTTGGAGTTCTAACAAACTGAAGTAGCTGGAACGGACTGGGAAAGTAGAAAGGATGTTCCATGAGCCCCACAGTGGTGGTGATATCTTCTCTATGTTGCTGTCTCTAACATGGAGATTTTTTTGTTGTTGTTGAAATATTTTATTTATTTATTTGAGAGAGAGAGAGACACAGAGAGACCTAAGGCCTAGCCCATAGTAGGCACTCTGTAACACTCTTATTATGTTCATGTTCACACATGAACAGGCAGAGGATCAGAGGGAGTGGGAGAAGAATCCCCACTGAGCAGGGAGCCCGATGTAAGGCTCCATCCCAGGACCCTGAGATCATCACCTGAGCTGAAGGCAGATGCTTAACCTACTGAGCCACTCAGGCACCCCTCTAACATGGGAATTTAACACATATACATTTTTATTTAAAAGAGCACTGACTGGAATTTAAATAAAAACATAAAGAAAGAAAAGCAACATTGGAAAATAATGCTGGACCATTGGGGATTTAAAGGCAGGAAAAAGGAAGATAAAGTCTCCCTCCTATGCAGGACCATGCACTTGACTATGTAATTAGGACATTCAATTAACTGCTTAGGACTGAGCTATGAACTTGACGGAGAACAATACTGAAAGAAATAACAACAGAGATACAGAAAATGAAAGAAATCCAGAGAAGTGAAAAATCAGAAAGATCTCAAATGAGTGAAGGAGTACAAATAAACATCTGTACTTAGATGTTTAAAATAGGCTTAGAAACAAAGTCTTATGCCATCTAGTATTAGATGATCCAACGCAGGCAGTGGAAGGGTAAAACATAAAGACAGCTGTGATCATTCGGAATAAAAATCAAATTGTAAAATAAATAGGAAAGGCAGATACAATTCAGAAAACAAGCAAAAAAAATTTTTTTTGTTTGTTTGTTTTTGTTTTTTTTGTTTGTTTGTTTTTGTTTTTTTGTTAGCCTAGAAGAGAGGAGAGTTTGAAGAATTTGGAAGTAACCACTAGCTCTGGCTTATGTAGAATATGAAATGACAAAGCTCAGGATAACTTTGAGGTCTTCTGGAGAGAAACAGATTTCATTAGTTGACAGAGGGGATTACATCATACTTGCTTCTAATAGCTATTAAATAATAAGAGTGTTACAGAGTGCCTACTATGGGCTAGGCCTTAGGTCAAGAAATTGGATTTATATTTCACAGATATCTTTCATGCTTCGATATACAGATCCATTTTTAAGAGTTTGTTTAGAAATGATGTAATTTATTTACTCATTCCCCTATTAATGGACTTTAGGTTGTTTTTCACTGTTTTAAAATACAACAGTAAACAACTTGCATGCATTTTTGTACATGGTTGCAATTCCTGAGGTTAGCCTGTACCCTATTAAAAGGAAAGATTGGTTTAATTTAATCCTTAATGTAATTGTACTATCGTTCTCATTTTACAGATGAGTAAGTGTTTAGAGTAACTTGCTCAGGAGCACATGGCTTGATTAGAGGAAGAGCTAAATTCAAACTCAAGACTGCACCTTTCCTGAGCCCAGATTCCTAAACTCGATGCTCTCTTGAAATACTCCTGCTGACAGACAAAACCAAATGAGGTTATCAGTATCACCAGCGAGCGAGTGTGATCAGGATTCATGAATCATAAGCTTCCCTTGTCTTCCTTGGTAATAGATAGACGATATTTCCTTACAATAAGTGGGACATATACTTTTAATATATTAGTTTGCTGGACCTGATTTAAATTAGGAAAGATTGATTAAGAAGTTAGCTTAAGGCAAAACAGACACACAAACAGCAATGGCAACAAAAATCACCTCCAAAAATAAACCCAACAAAATTCTTTATAAATTAAAACTCTGATCTTATATATAATTCTAAAACACTTATTAAATATAGTAGTATGTTGAGGGTAAAAGTAAAAACAATGGAACTCTCATGTATTTAATTAAATGTGAAGAGAATTCTGTTAAGCCAGTAATTAGAAATGGCCTACACTTTTAATATAAAGCGAACTATTTACCTTAATTTAGAATGTTGAAAATTCACTTAATCTCTTTCTCAATTTCTTTATCTGTTCTGTACTGATTTATTTTAGAGTTAAGGGGAAGTTAATAAGAATACACACAGAAGTCAAATTGTTATTTGAGTTAATGCTGCCTGACAGGTGAGCTATTTCCTTTTGTCCTAATTTATAGCACTGAGCTACATTTAATAGCGTTTTATAACATACAAATATATTTTATAGAACATTCTTTAAAATTAATATTTCCAGATCTATCATCACTTTCTCTTTTTATCCTCACTTCTATGGGTCCTATTCAAGATCCATGCTGACTTCCAAATCTCTCAATATCACTAGATATATCAGAGTTATAGTTACAGTTTCAGTTTTGACTAGATTCCAGCAAGTTCACAACACACACACACATACACACACACAGGTCTAGAAATAAAAGAAAAAAAAGTATGGAGAGAACTATTTTTACTCATTATCAAGTCTGATTAACACAACAAGTGATACATGAACTATGCAAAAATGGCTAATTTCCTCTTCTAAAACCAAAGGTAGAATATTTAATCAAGAGCGTTTAAAAAAAGTTCAATTTTTTATGTATTTCATAGTCAATTGTAAATGGTTCCTTAATAAACGAGTCTGGTTGTAAACTGTCATATTCCATAAAAATAAATCCAGCATATGCTCATTTCTATTTGAAAAGGAAGAGGTGATTCTTTACTTTACAAGAAAGTTTCTTTCCTTTAGAGTATGCCTTGTAGGAGTTACTGTAAGATAATTTGAGAAAGTTAAAATAATAAGTTTAGGTATGACTTTTCAGGAAAATATTATTTCATAACATAAGGTATTTTGGTGTTTTTAGAAGTAAACTTGTGGAAAACAAAGCAAAGGCAAAAACACCAGAATTGCTTTCAAAAGAAGTACTGAAAACGTAAGTGCAAAGATTATTCAAACAAATCTGGAGGTTTATCTAGACTACTCAGACTGAGGATTTATGGGAGAGAGAGAGCAAATTTAAGCCACAGCTGAAATTTTAAATTCTGAACATGCCCTGTGGTAACAAATGACAGAAGGGTTGGCTACTGTCTTAGTGGACAGGTTGTGGCCATGTCATTGCCTGGCCTGCAGGCAATGGTGAGGGTTGTGAATGTAAGTTGATATGAAGTATTTGTCTAAGAAAGCAGAATTGTTTAGAATGATATCTTAAAAAATCTAAATGTGAGGAGTTTTATGATGTAATATTTTTGTGCCTGGAGATCTTACTGAAATTGAGATTATACAGCTAAATTCATAGACATTTATTTGTGCTCCCTAAGGAAAAATACTTAGACTCATTCAGAGGAATGCAGCACAATATTTTATGAGATGGCCATGCAATAAAATAAATTTGACTAGGATAGTTCATGTCGAGTTCACTGGGAGGAGGGCAGCAAAGAGAAGAAAATTTTATTATTTTAGTTTTTGTCAAAGGGATCTATGGTCCAAGTCATACTCTAAATACATTTTCAAAATCAAAGAGTCATGTAAACATGAATTTATTTTTAAAATGTCAAAATATCTGAAAATAAAAACACTGGAGAGAGGGATTTTTGCAAGAAAAATGCTATATTGGTAATATTCTATAGGTATACTATTATTTCATAATGTTAACGTCATACAATAAAATGATGGCAAACCAGACAGTTTAGATTATATTCATCTGCTGTAACTTTCACAGAGATTAAAGCATGTAATACACATTCAACTATTAGGATTATAGAAAATGTAAACTTTAGAAGTGAAATGTTACCTACTATCTTCAAAAACGAAAGATAAAAATTTTAAAGAGAAACCTCTCTCTTGAAATAGCATGTTCATTTTAGGTTTATTGAAAGTAGAGTTCTTCTAATATTTGGTTCTTATTAATTTAGAACAGAATAGGTTATAATAGGTCCAAATTTAAAGCTAATTCACTTTATTCCCTTCATCCGGTAACTCAAGATAGCTATTTAAAATGTAACATTTAATTAAAAAAGAAAAGAAAATCGATAGTCTATTCGAGTCTTTTCAAAAATTAACTTGAGCTGCCTTCTCTCAGTTTGTAATATATAAGCTCTCTCTTGGGAATAGTGTATGTACTTTGCAGTCTTCATTAACCCTTCATCTTAGCTATGAAATTATTTCAGTGAAATAGTAAGTTATTTCACTTAATAAATTACAGTGCTGAATGACTTCACTGAGCGACTAATTTCCATAACTAGGAAGGGTGGTTTTACAAATATCCATGGAACTCAGGGGGTCACATTTTCTTTCCTTTTCTTCCTTTCTAAAGTTTTGGGCAAGAGAGATATAATATTCTTTCATTCATTCATTCATTCATTCATTTTTTAAGTAGGCTTCATGCCTAGAGGTAAAGCCCAACACGAGGCTTGAACTCACAATCCTGAGTTCTAGACCTGAGCTGAAATCAAGAGTCAGATGCTTAACTGACAGGGCCACCCAGACACCCTCTTTTACTCTCTCTCTCTCTTTTTTAATAGATAGGTGTAACATTCTTAGACCGCTTCCTGAGTTTAGTTTGTTCTCAGGATGGCTAAAGGATTTACAGTTCACACCTGTCACAAACATTTCTAGAAATTCCTTTAAGTCCTTTAATGTACCTTCTTTATCATTTTCAAATCTTGTTCTCCTTTTTCCCTGTGAATTTCCAGGCAAATAAAAAGATGGATGCTGTAACTACAAATCAATCTGCCAGAGAATGAGAAAAATCATTGTAGCTGCAGACTTACAGGGAGTGGTCTATCTGCTGGAGAAATATTGGCCATTTTGTATTTCCTTAGAATTTACTCTGCTCAGATAATTGCAAAAACAGTCAGCCCTCATATTCACATCGTGAAGAACAACCTTCATTGTACTTGCTACTGACTAGTATCTTTCACTTAGCAAGAATTCATACCTGCTTCCACACACAGTTGCTATGGCTTTGAAGCAGCCAGATGCGAGCTGGTAGGAACCTGTGTAACATCGGTCAATCGCCCAATTAAAAAGATTAATTTGGTCTGGATTAAGTTCCAATAGCAAGACGACAACTTCACAGCCAAGCTGATGAACCTGAATACATGGAGAAAAGCAATTATTCATGTTTAATGAAAGGTTATTCCAGGGAAAGATACAAAATCATGCTTGGCCAATATAAACTGGGTAAAATGAAAGTTTTAATTTTTTAAAGATTTTATTTTTAAGTAATCTCTACACCCAGTGTGGGGCTCCAACTCATAAACCCCAAGATCAAGTTACATGCTCTACTGACTGAGTCAGCCAGGTGTCCCTTCATCTTAATTTTTATTCCATGTAGTCTTTCTTAAGAGGATGCAAAGTTGCAACTGAAAATTGAAATGTATGCCTAAACTAAATTGGACTCTGTGTAAATCTGTCATATACGGTTCGCTTATTCTTGATTTTTAATTCTGAAAAGGTAACAAAGACTTTGTTGGCAGTGTTTTCTTATTGCATTTAAAATATTTTTGAACAGGGATCCCTGGGTGGCGCAGTGGTTTAGCGCCTGCCTTTGGCCCAGGGCGCGATCCTGGAGACCCGGGATCGAATCCCACATCGGGCTCCCGGTGCATGGAGCCTCCTTCTCCCTCTGCCTATGTCTCTGCCTCTCTCTCTCTCTCTCTCTCTCTCTCTCTCTCTGTGATGACTATCATAAATAAATAAAAATTTAAAAAAATATTTTTGAACAATATGTGTATTTTGTTAAAAATTAAATATGCACAAGGATGGTCTTTATTTATGCAAGTCTTTGAGGAAAAAAAATCAGAATATGTTTATGCAACTTGATTACTAAGCTTAGCTGGTAATGTTTTAAAAAGAAATGTAGTATCAATAAATCCTTCTTGATAAGAGACTCTCATATGAAATGATCATCATACTAGATAGAATTAATAGGATCCTTTACTGACATTTCCTGAAGCTACTGTCAAATACTGGATGGTCACATTTGTCCAGGAGAAGCCTAGTGCCTGGAGGCCATATTCCCTTCAGGGAGTTAACATCTTCCTGTCTCCTCTTTCCTTCTTTTGCCAGGTGCAACCAGGTGGAGAAGGAAAGATTCTGGCTCTTTTTTTTTCTTAATTAATTAATTAATTTTTGCTACAGGGTATGGGCTAAGATAGAAGCAATATTCTAGTTGGATGGTCAAACATCATCAGCCTAGTTCCCCATAGGCTTAAGTAATTATCAGCAGATAAAAGCTAATGATACTATTACAAAGTACTTAAAAATAACATTTCATTAAAAAGTTAGTTCTGACTTGAAAGAAAATCAGCAAGTTTTTATTTAGCTTTAGAAACTTTATATTGAAGTGTAAGATACATAGTATACAATTCACAAGTGATGAGTTACTATAACTGAACACACCAGTGTGAACATCAGATTACCAGTACCACTGCAGCCAGCCTTATGTACTGTCCTATCACTTGTCTCTCTCTCCTTTTCAAAAGGAACCATTATCCTGACTTCCACCACCATTGGTTAGTTTGGGCTGTTTTAAAACTCTATGCAATGGCATCATATAGCATATAATTTTGTGTCTGTTATCTTTCATACAACTCATATTTGACAGTCATCTATGTTCATTCAGTTTCTCTGTTGCATTCCAATAAATGATTATTTCACAATGTATTCATTCTATACTGAGGAACATCTGGGTTGTTCCCAGCTTTTGACTTCGTAACACTGCTTTGAACAATTTTGTATGTGTCTGACGTTGTACATACTGGACATATGTTTTATGAAATATATATCTGAGTATGATGCAATTAGTTTTCCAAGGTAATTATTCTGATTTCTACCCTCTGTAGCTTTGTGTGAGAATTCCTATTGCTCTATTTCTCACTGACATTGTTCATCTTTTTAATAATAATAAAATTGATGCAATTTGTTCCTTAAATGTTAAATTCATCAGTAAAGACATCTGGTCCTAAAGTTTTCCTTGTAGGAAGATTTAATTACAGATAAAATTTCTTTATCACTTAGATGACTATTCAGACTTTCTTTTCTTCTTGGGCTGTGTTTTTCTAGGAATCTGTCCATTTATCTAAATTTTCAGGTTTACTGACACTAACATGTTCATATGTTTTTTTTATTTTTAATAGCTACCATTTGTAGGGATGTCCCCTTTATATTTCTGATGTTGGTGACATATGTCTTCTCTTTCTTGATCAGACTTGCCATGACTTAATTTAATTACTAATTAACAAATTTAACTTTTGGCTTAAATGATCATCTTTATTAATTTTTTCTCTTTCATCTCCATAATCCCCTTCATTATTTTTTTTTCAGTTTGATATGCTATTCTTTTTATAGCTTCTTGAGATGGACACTTAGGTCATTAATGATCAACCTTTTTTTCCCCAGTATTTCCTCATAATTATCACTATAATTTGTATAAAAATGTATTTTCAAGTCTAATCCTATTCATATCCTCTCCCATTTGCTTCAATTGAATCCTTCATATATGTGGGCAGTTACAGAACAATATCCACTTCTAACCTAAATTTAATACCATTTTTTAGAAATATGATCAGTAATGGCAAGTACCTTTCATGTGTTAAATTTTCATTGCCTAGAAATCTCAAAATTGGCTTTCTACAATAGTCCTAAAATGGAAGACCTAAAGAAGTCTTAGTGTTTATTGAATTAATGTACCAATTATGTGAATACCAAAAAAAAAAAAAAAAAATCAACTTTTTTTTTTCTAGTATATATACTTAAGGCTATACATTTCATTCTAAGACTTTATTTGCAGCCCACCAGGTTAGTATATAGTATTTTTGTTATTCTTCAGGTGAAAATAATTTTCAGTTTCTATTGCTACTTGTTCTTTGACTCACTAGTTATCTAGAAGAGCATTTCTTAATTATCTTATTATTGATTATTAGCTTATTGTCCTTGTGATTAGAGAAAATAGTCTGTATCATTTCAATCCTATGACCTTTGTGGAGACTTGCTTTCAGGCTGGTTAGTGGTCAACTTTGTGAATAGGTTGTGTTTTTTATCTTGATGTACCAGTGTAAGATGGGCAACACAAAACCTATACTTCTGTGGCTGATGTGTGAAGATTATGTTGTGAACAATGCTTGGGCACCTTAGTAACCCGATCAAGGCAGAACACCCTAGACATTTAAAAACAATGTATTTGGGATCCCTGGGTGGTGCAGCGGTTTAGCGCCTGCCTTTGGCCCAGGGCGTGATCCTGGAGACCCGGGATCGAATCCCACGTCGGGCTCCCGGTGCGTGGAGCCTTCTTCTCCCTCTGCCTGTGTCTCTGCCTCTCTTTCTCTCTGTGTGACTATCATAAATAAATAAAAAAAAATTTAAAAACAACGTATTTTTGGCTAGTACTTACTCGTAAATCTTGACAAGCCAGAATGTTGTCAAGCCACTTATACAGGTAGCCATCTGGAGAAAGGCCCACATTGTCAAACACGGGGCCACAGCACAGTACTGCTGACATTGCCTGATAACAAAACAACCAAACATATGAATGAAACCTGTAATGATCTAATAACATTCAACTGACTTCCTGAAACACAAGTACCAGATTTATAAATGATGAGGATCTACTAAAGCAGTTTTTTCACAAGATTTTAAAGTATTCCTTATTAGATTCAAGAAGAAGGATGATTCTGAATTCTGGATTTTTAAAGAAGAATTAAAAACCATAAAAATTTAACTCCATGGACATAAAATTTTATGATTATAACAAATCTTTGTGATGAAAGAGTAAGATACAACAAAATTAACATTTCACAGGACTTAAAATTTACCTTCAGTGAATTCAATGAATAACTTCTGCTTGTCAGGTAAATATAGCTTTTCAAATTTTGCTTTGATGATAAATATTTGACTAATGTACTAAATTGACAAACCATGGAAAATATGGAAATAGATAATTATGATTCTTAGTCAAAGAAAAAAATTAAGAATATAGACCTTTATTACTTGGAGGAAGAGAGGAAGGGAATGTAAGAGAAGGGGTGATCTTGATTAACTTTGTAATTAGTAGGTCAAAATGACTATGAGGGCCATGGTTTAAATCAGCTCCATTGAAGCAAAGTCATCTAGAGAGTCAGTAAACTTCCAGTATATACGACAGAGCTGATACACAGTTTTTTCAAGGTAATGAGGCTATAAGGAATCATGCTTGTGAAAAATTTGAACAGTCCTAGTAGTGTGGAAATTTATTTTTGGGAGTCTTCTAAAATAGGAGCCTAAAAAGAGAATGTGGCTCTTGCTAGGCTCTGCACTTGAGGTAACATACATATCTTTCAGGTTGTAAGTTAACTGACAAGGCAGTTACTTACAGGGTAAATAAGTAGAATCGTGTGGTTCTCATGCACTCAATAAAAGTAAGAGCTTGGAAAAGTTTTGTATTTTGAAACAGAGAGCCCAACTGGAATATTTACATATTTATACATAGCCATCTATCTATGTTGATGTGTGTATGTTTTAGAATTTAAAAAATCAGCTTATGTATTTATAGGTGAGTGTGTTTGTTGCATATGCAGGTATATTTTATCATATCATATTAGTTACTTTAACTTTATTTAAGGCAAGGTTGTCAGCTTAAGGAAAGGTTGTTAATTTAAGGAGAGACCATTGGTCTGACAAAAGTCATTCCCTGAGACAAAGATGCCCTACCTTTAATGCACAATACTGGTATCTTGTAATCTGATGATTTCTATCACTGTAGCGATCCAGAGGAGTAAACATAATGCTGAAAGGGCCTGCCCACTGGCTAAATAAGATGAAAAGATGATGCCTCAAGCTCTGCTGGGGAAACAGAAATCTTCGGTGGTGAACTAGAGAGAAAAACACAGAGTTAAGAGTCTACTAGACTGAAAAGTATAGTGAATACAGTTTATGTCACTATTATATGTGATTCATACATTTTGAAGAAAGGAGTAATTTTATTTCCTAACTCAAGTTTTCTTTAGGTAATGAAACAAGTATTTAAGAAGTCAAGCCTAATTTTCTCTTTAAGTGTATAGTCCTCTCCTCATGCTGCAATCAATGGCACCTTGTCCAGAGTGGGAAGCAGAGAGAAAAAGTGGACTCACAGATACTGCTTTCTAATCAGTGTCTAGGAAAACTGCAACACCTCCCACGCAACTGCTGCTCACATAGCAAACGTTCTCTCAAATGCTGCTATCCGTCTTTAGAAGTACTGTGAAATATAATGTATAGACTTCTATTCTAAGCAAACATACTTTAACTGAAGAAGTCAACTCAAATCCTAACTTAGGGTCATCCAAGAGGAGGAGGATTGGAAAGAAGAAGGTTTTGCAACACAGAAATAATGAAAAAGTAGAACCAGTTGCATTGTGGCCTTTTGTAATTGTGTCAACACTTTTAATTACAGTAATTAATTTTTACACCAAACTGGTCAGCTATTTTTATTCTTTATGCTTTTATTAGATGAAAGGGTTTCATACCCATTTGCGCTATGAAAAAAACCCAACTCTCAAGAATATAATTTACTGAGCTGAATATAATTCTATAGAATGTGTTGCTTTGGATAGTCAAAAGGAGGACTACTGTGGGGTTGGATCACATGTTCACAGATGAGCACAATGAGAAGGAAGAAATGAATCATCTGTGAATGCTCCCCCTGAATTACTTCCTTCCTACAGAAATTGCATAGATTTATTTTCAGATGGGAACCCAAACAAAGAATAGAAATAATGGGATAGGGGCACCTGGGTGGCCCAGTTGGTTAAGTGTCATGAGTGTCAGCTCAGGTCATGATCTCAGGGTCCTGGGATCCAGCCCCATATCAGACACCCTGCTCAGCAGGGAGCCTGTTTCTCCTCTGCCTCCCTGCTCATGTTCTCTTTCTTTCACTATCTCTCTCTCAAATAAAGTCTTAAAAAAAATAATGGAATAAGCACAAAGCCAAATTTAATTCCTATTGTTCCCTTTCCAACTCTGCGCTGAATAACCACAATCTGTTCTCATGTCTATCCCCAAGTATTTCAAAATAAATGAACAATCCCATCCCAGACCCCATCCTGTATAGAGGCCAGCAGGATGAAGGAGGAAAGCACAGCAATGAGGAACACAAAAGGTTTTTCAAGCAAGGAAGGTACTTTGAAATGACGCATCACTGTACCTGGAACGCACTGAATCAAGTTAGCGACCATTGCACTAAAATGTGCCCGGATATCTTTAAGAATTTCTACTTCTTTGTCGTTTTCAGCTTCTAGAAGCATACGGGTCAGGTCCACATATTCTAAGAACAAAGCTCCAAGAGCTAAAGTATCCCGTTCTAAAGCTCCATTTGTGCTGGAATAATTAAAAAAAAAAAAAAAAAAAGAAAAAAGAAAAGAAAAGAAAGAGATTAAGCTTTTTAGATGGTTAGTCTTCATGTCAAAGGAGTACATGCTTCATGGAAAATAAGATTCATTGTCAGAATTCATGTGCTAACTTTGTTCTTGACCCATGGGCAGTATAAATAGAATATAAAAAAAAAACACCAAGAAGAAGCCTTTTTTGACTTTCCTGAGTAAAGTTAAAGGTAACATATTGAAAAAGATGTAAAAGTAAGAAAGCAAGCAAGCAAGCAAGGAAGAAAAAATACAGGGAGAAAGAGAGACAAAAGGGACAATTTGGTGAGGAGAGATGAACTCATTAGAATTTTCATCCTACCTGTCACTTATGACACCCGCATCAGCCAAAAGCTCAAAAATTCGAAGTAGTTGTAGCCTTAACAAGTCCCGTCGTTCTCGGCGTTTTTTGTTCTGTGTGGAAAGAGGTAACACCACTTATGCATGTGGGCAAAACAATATTAACTTTGCTTTCGGGAAACTGTATGAAAGAAAAGCATCATCTAGCTATTTTCAATTCCCTAAATGTAAAAGACAAAAGCCATTTTTCCTTCTTCCAAATCCTTAGAGAAAATTCTTGCTATTACAGGCTATAAAGGAAACAGATCCTAAGTAGGTCAGTAAATATTTACAAGGTGGCAATATGGAGAACTAACTAAACGGCCTCATTTCCTAGGTGCTCCTGGCATCTACTGAAAGACAAAGTCCCTGAAATAGCAGGAAGGGATAGTGGACATGAAGAATACCACCAGTTCTGGTCTTGCAAGTCACACTGCTAAAATTCTGCTACTTCTTGCAGCTTATCTGCTATATGGAAAGCTTCTTTTTCCATCTTATTCTTTATTTTTGTATCCTGCTACATCATAAGTTTGTCCTTTTCAGAGTTCACTTCAGGGAAGATAATGTTGAGGAAAATTCTTCCTATGCTAGATGAAACAAATACTATTCATGACCATCCAACTCCTTGTAAAAAAATAAGCAAATAAGCTAAAAACCAAAATTCAATCAACTCAAACCTCCTGCAAAAGAATGTAATATTTTTACATACATATGACTATTGAGGTTGTTTTGCCTTCATGAGTTTGGAACAAAATCTTTAAAAAAGGAACCATATTACTCTAAATAAATGCTGAACAATAATAAAAATAACAAAAGTTAAAATATTAAGATTCACTGTTAAAAGCATGTTGGCTGTTTGTATATTTTTTTTAGGGGAAACCATTAAGTGTAATCTAAATTTATACCATTGTCCAAATAAACTGAGGCATTAAGTATTTAAATTAAAGATCTTACCTCTGGTCTTCGTTCCAGAGCTTCTTTCATTAATGGATGAAGTTCTTCTACCAATTCTCTATGGAGGAAAAAGGTCAGCATTTAAAATTCCTTATTACTGACACCGAGTTTGTTACCAAATACATCCATTCAATCCTAAATCATGTGCTTTTCTCCCTTTGCTTTTGACTTCAAAATCTGCCCTGGCCTTTCTGTGTCTCAGTCACATGGTGAGATGGAACTAGGTATTGCCCTATGCTTTGTATTATTGGTTCTCATCCCAGTGTTACGTACATAATTTTGGTTCAATACATATTTGTTGACTTGATTTTGATTTCCTGTTCTGGAGACCTCTACGGCAAAAAACCCTCTCTAAACAGTTAAACAATATTTTGCAAGTGATTATTAAAATCAAAACACTTTACTACAGGCAGTGGGGATGGAGATAAACAAAATGGAGTCCCTCACGGATGACATTTTCAGTGTAATTAGAGCAAAAGAGACCATGCAATTGCCATGGCATTACTTTTGGGATCTGTGCTCCGTGAACTAATAGTTGATCTTACAATGAAGTCTTTTTGGAGGTTCAAAAATAAAACCTTTATTTAAACTATGTGATAAATGCAAATTATAGCAAGTATTACAATAATAAGGTTTTCATCAAAATCTTTTCTCGTGAAGTAAAAACAAAAGTTTGATCATCAGTCCATCCATCCATCCATCCATTTATCTATCTTTCACCTGTCCCCATTATCTCTAGTTCTCAGCTTTATATCTGCTAATTTAGTTATATGCCTTCTTTGGGAAATATTTTAGGAAGTTCTATGTCAAGAAGACAAAATTATGAACTCTAGCCTGCTGCTAGGTATTCAGTCTACAGCCTACTTTATGCCTGAACACCTTGCAATATTCTGACAGGATGCTTTGTACTATTAGACATCATCCTTCCAGGGAAATACAAAGTTAGGAAGGTAAATTTCATGGCATCCTGTGCTGGGACAGAAAACTTGCATTCCATTTCAGATTTCTCTAACACAGATACTAGAGTTTCTTCATCAAAGGAATGGAAATAATATTAATGATCTCCTCCAAAAACAACCATTTACTGAATATTTACTAAATCTATTTTTACATTTAATCCTCTCAGGAAATCTGTAAGAGAGATTCTATAATTATAACAGTTTTCATTTTTTGATTAGATACACTTTATTTGTATTTATTATAACAATTTTACAGGCAAAGGAACTGATACCCAGAGACCTTAAGCTTTCCAGACCCACATGGCTAGAAAATAATATAGTCTTACCCTCCCCTAGGAATATTGAGAGGATGAGATGTACAAGAGCTTTTGTCCTTGGGAAAGAATGTTAGGTAATTCCAGGAATTGTTTTTCTTATCTTCCTGTAGTATATCTATATGATTCATTGTCTTAACTAGTTAAGCAATAAGTAGTAAAACACTGGTTAACTGGGACTCAAGTATCAGAACTCACAATTACTTTTTATAAAAATAAAATCTGACTCTACACATGAATAATGCAGCAGATTATTTCTCAATGGCCTCTAAAATGTCTCATTAATCTTTCTTTTTTGACTAGGGTTTCTCACAGATACTTGGAGCCTTCCCTTTTCTATCTACATAAAAAACGTCAGGATTTTACTTTAGCTTATAGGCTTTCATCGCTTAGCTGAAGTCATCAGAGGCAGTCCAAACTAACACTTTATGATGGCTCTTTCAAAAGGCTTTGACACTGCCTCAGATGGAATGGTTATTTGATTAAAGGCGTGAAATGAGTAAGGAATACAGAAAGTGAGATACGATGGTTCTATGAGGGAAGATAAAGCACCTTCTAAAAAGATTGGCCAGTGTAACAGAAGACTCTTGAAAGAGTTCTTTCAATGCTTAGCCTTTGAGAGCCTGTTGCACAAATGGCTGATGAGCAGACCTCATTGTTTTGACAGTGAAGTGTCTGAACAGTTTGGCTAACTAGCGATGGATGCTGAATTATCTTCATTGATACTTCTCTAAAATAAAATAAGCTTGCACACGAGATAAAATCTGAGACATAAAATCAAAGGGGAAAACCAAGGCAATTGCGAGGAATGCTTGCTCCATGCAGGTCACACACAATGCGGTCACAAAGGAAATGGCGTGAAACCTATTAACTCCTCAGGCACATGCCCACATGCAAACTCAAACTCGAGTTAAAGATAGGAACTATGAAAGCAGCAGCAGAATGAATTTAGAAGAACTCATTGAGACTACTGTACCTGAAAACAAGGGAATTTGTTCTTCCAAATCCTAAAACTAAGGACTCTGTGATCTCAATGCCCTCTAGTCTCATCAAAGGCACCAACTGCTTTAACAGAACTCCCACCGATGGGGTGCCTATGGCCTGAAACAAGTTGATTAAAAGTGAAAAAGAGGTAACATGATAACTGATGCTTCCTTTAATCAAATGATGATTCCATTATAACAGTTTCAAAGTACCAAACCACATCCCAAAGCACTGCCATCATTTCAGAAAGAAAAAAAAAACAACAAAAAAAAAACAGACAGACATAAATTTTAAAACAGCACAATGAATGTAATTTTTTACCCAGAACCAAAAAATTCTAAAGAATATTTTTTATTGTAACAGTTTTCTTTAAAAACAAAAACAATTATGTCTACAAAACCATTCTTTTTTTTTTTTTTTTTTTTTTTTTACAAAACCATTCTTAACAAGATCATTTAATCAAAGCATGGTTTAAAGGCAAATGCTTGGTGAGGAGTGAGCGAAATGTGGTATGTAGAGCAGAAATCAAACCTCAGGGTCCTAATAAATAGAAGTCCCTCTATCATCTCAAGTAAGTTTCTTAACTTCTCTTTATCTTCAGTTCTCCACGTGTCAGGGAGGAATAATAAATTATGCACAGCAACACTCAATGGAATTTAGAAATGTGTAGGATGAAAATCTGATCCCATATACTCCAGATGGCAGGCACAGTGCCATGTGCACTGTGAACTCTAGACAAACAAGCTAAAAAAAAACCTTACAGAATAATTCTTCTGAAGCATGTCACGTCACCTTGTTATCGTAGCTCACTGTACCATCAGGTGTGGTCGCCATTATTTCTGGAGTGGAAGCTCTTAAGTGTCCCGGGCTCATAATGCTGGGTTTTGCAACTCCAAAACAAAGAATAAGGTAATTTCTCCATAATGTAACATAATTGTCTCCGCTGCTGGCAGTGCTGGTTTTCTTGGCATTGATTGGGCTACTAGAAATACAGAGTTGAAAACAAGAGTGGAAGTAAGTGCTGGACTTTAAATATCATGTATTAAAATAAGATCCTAGGAAGTGCTCAGATAGAGTTGAACAATTGTCTGCCAAGGGTTGCCTATGCTGTTAAGAACCGTTTGGACAGGAATGCCTCAACTACATGGGAAGTTGAATATAATTTTAAGACTATTTTCACCAGTAATGGTCTGACATTCTATACTCAATCATCTGTATTATTATTATAATTATTTTTAAGGTTTTATTTATTTATTTCTGAGAGACAAAGAGAGATGGGCTGAGACACAGGCAGAGAGAGAAGCAGGCTCCCTGAGGGGAGTCCGATGTGGGACTTGATCCCAGGATCCAGGGATCATGACCTGAGCTGAAGGCAGACGCTCAACCACTGAGCCACCCAGGCATCCAGGATTATTAATTAAAAACAAAAAACAAACTAGCTCTAGATAAGAACTTTTGACCTGTTTTCACTCAATGTTCAGATTTCTGTATTAGGAAATACAAAGACTAGAGAGGATTATAATATGCCCATCTTTTAGATAAAATGAAAATGTAAGAGGGCAAATGATAAACAAAACAGAGGAAGACAGTTTCCCTTACTTGGGGTCTACCAGGGGCATGATAGACTGGAGCCGAGTGAAGGCGTATGGCCAGGCGTAGCTGAGGGCTGTGGGGCAGTGTTTGGGTAAGTTCTCCTGCCGCAGGAAACTGAAGAGGCAGAGGACCCAGGGGTCTTTGACAGACTGAGCGAAGATCCAGACATGGGAAGGACTCTTTACGTCGTAATGGCTATTGACCAGGACTGCGTTCCACTCCACCAACCACTGCAGATCCACACTGTGGGTCAGTGGTAATGTTGCCTGCAGGTGCAAAAAGTAGGCAATGAATTGATGATGAACTGCAAATTACACATCCGCATCATGGCTCAGCCTAAATGCCCCTTTGTCCATACTGCTTTTTTCGACCACCTCTGCAATGGGCAAAAGCTTTGAATCTGAAACACCCCTCCCACACCTACCACATAGGACGTTGGTTTGTAGCCACTGTTGTTTCCTATGCTAGACTGCAAGTAGCTGAAGTACAGAGTTTAAGGACATGCATCATATTTCATTAATGACACATAGCACTGTGCATTAGTACACCAAAGCTGCTCCTTAAATAGTTGTCAAAAAATATATGGTCTTAATTAAATTAAAACCGACCCTGGATTTGCCATTTAAAATTCTTAAAAGCTATTAACTTCTGAGATTCATAAATGTGTTTTTATTCCTGTAATTAGCATCCTGAGCTTTTTAAAGCCATAATCCTGTTTGCTTTTACCTGGACTAGAATACATTCCCTTTGACTTAGGGAGATGTCAAAATGCAATCCCTTTCATGAAGGGCATTTCACTGATGATTTTTGAGGTAAGAGACCTACTTGTTCTTGTCCTGTGATATCAAGCCAAAACAAAAATACATACTAAAACTTTTTTGATCTATAACTCCCATAAGTTTGTATGTGTCATTGTCTTTTAAGTCCAGAATATCAAAGTTTAGGGAAGGTCAAGTTTCAAATAATCTAGCAGTTGTGCCAGGAGAGACAATTGCTTTTATGACAGTCAGGCAGTTAAAACCATCCATTTTATCTGTTGGGTCTCCAGATTCCTGTGAGTAAATGTGCATCACTAGTGATCACAATGGTTAATGGGTATAAGGGGGCACAGCTGGAGCTTCAGAGCCAGAGAGGAGATTCCAACACAGCCTCCATCCAAAGCTCATGATCTGAGAAGAGCACAGACCATCCCAGAGTTTCTGTCTGGGAGATGTTAATTTATGGCTTGGGAATTATAATGCTAATATCACCTAATCTTTAGATGAATTGTGTGAGATGAGGAATGTAGAAACACCTGGCACAAAGCAGGCACATTCCACTTCTCCCTTTCCTTTGTATATTCTTAAGTACAGCATTGCTGATCTAGTTACCCTGGGCTCAAGATTTTGATTCTGATAAACAGACCAAAATCACATGAATATAACCTGCAGGCAACTAAGATCTGTATACTAAACAATTTAACTAGACTTCCATGCCATGTGAAAGCAAACTGAAGTTCTAAAAGAAGTAGGACTAGGCAATATCACTATGAAAGTCTGCATTGCCTGGCTTAGCAGTTTGAGAAATGATCATCATTACTACGATCATAAGCAAGAACAAGGCCACTAAAGGTAGGAATCTGTGCTCAGTCTCAGAGAAAGACCACAAAAAAGCTTTGTCTTCTTTTATAGCTATTTGTCAGATATGTTGATATTCATTTATAGTTATTTGACAAGAATATACAAAGGGCAACAGCAATGTGGGTACTGCAAACGTACACTGCCTCTTTTTAGCTAGTGAGCTGAAATTAACCCAGGTCCCCTTACTGCACTATACCGATTTTTTAGAAAATCAGATAATTAATATCAGTTTCAATTTCTCTTCTGTTTGTTCAGGAAATTGAAAGTTGCCAAGATGCTCTCTAAAAAGGGAGAAATGTATTTGTATGGCACATAAAGGTGTCCTAGGTTCAGACTCCAACTAGGATCAAACCCAGGCCCTAAACTTGTCTGTGTGACTATGGTCCTGCCCCTTAATATTTTTGAGTTTCAGTATTTAAGAGGGTCAAAAAAAATGTGAAAGCACACTGTAAACTGTAAAGCACCATGTATAAGTTACATAATGATGTCAGGCATGATAAATAATTAATTTTCTTAAAGAATCCTGAGCAATTCTTCTTGAAATTGTAGTTTGCAAAATATTATCTATATTTCTAAGGCTCAAATTTTGTTTGAACTTTATCTGAATGTTTTCTAAGCTATTATATGAAAAGCTTGTCTTGTTTTCACAAGCACTGTTGTGTCAGTTTATGAATCAGACGTGAACCCCCGAGAATTCTTCCACATAGCTTTTTTTGTCTCTTTTTCAGACAGGTTCAGAGCTTACACTGAAGAACAATTGGGAATCAGGATCAAATGTGTACTTACCGAATCTGAAACTGCTACATGAATGAAACTTTCAAGAATGGAAGAACTTAGCTGATCCATGACATCAATCATAGGCCTGTCATCATCCTGTACAAAGGGTGGGCAGTTACTCTCCATGGGGAAATGAATCCTTCCCACCCACCCAATTGCCCTTGTTCAGTACATGAAGCAGAATAGCTTGCAAGATAGTGATAAGGGTTTTCTCACAGAAAAGTGAGTGCCGAGATGGTGAATGGCAGTAGATAAAATTCCCTGTGATTCTGAGTTTAGTCTTTCAATTTTCAGTGGAAGATGGTTAGAGCTCCAATTTCATATTGTATTGAAAAAACATGGACTTGAATTTCAAAAAGTTGCACACGTATAGCAGGATTTAAACACCAGTGCCATACATCATCCATTGGAGTGTTCATGTTGTCATAAATTTTAAGGAATGGAAACACCACAAGAATATGGCTTGCCAGACCACAAAATGGTACTAACTTAAGTCACTGGTCTGCTACAATAAGTGATAAATTGTTGACTGTGATTGAATTTTAGTTTCAAAGAAAATGCACTGGAGACTGACAGTTGGTACCTGTGTATTCTGTGGTATACTGTTGTGTGTAGCTATTTGGTAAAAGAAGTAAATTTCCATCTACAGAATAAATAAGCCACAGGGATGCAGCTTGGTGACTTTCAGTGATAATAACATACTGCATATTTTAAAGGTGCTAAGAGAGTAGATCTTAGAAGTTTTCATTACAAGAAAATAGTTCTATAACTCTGTATGGTGATGGGTGTTAATTAGACTTATGGTGGGGATCATTTCACAGTGTAAACAACTATAGACTTATTATGTCATACCCTGAAACTAATATAATGTTGTATGTAAGTGATACCTCAATAAAAAAATTATACAAAAACAAAGTTGTGGTTGGTGGAAGAGAGCAACATAGGAAAAATGTTCTTAACACAATCTTAGTAATTATTATCATTCCTATCATAGAGACTTAATGGAAGTTTGTCAAAATACAGCATGTCTTAGACATCCATTTACCAGATACTACAGATGTCCTAAAATATATTACAAAGCTACCTGAAGAAAAGTGAACAGAAAAGGACTGTGATGAATTAGAAAATATTTGATAAAGACGATGACCATTTTGTGGAACAGAAAACCAAGTTCAGTGATTTAAAACAGGAACATGGAAAGTAGGATTTTTCTAAAGAAGTACGTGACATAAAGAACTGGTCCTTCTTTCATCAACTTAGGCAACTTTGATTCAGCCACCTGTATTGGCAGGTGATGAGCCTTAACATCTGAACATGGCAGACAGCACTTGACCAAGCATGGAGGTTAACTGGCCGATCATGTCTAATAATTGGCTTACTTCTCCTGTCTCAAGGGGACATATTTTCTTGTGATGCCATTTTAAAATTATTGAAATTAAACAAATTTCAGTTAGCCAGACTGTTTGATACCTAGATCATTTAAATGAAATGATCATTATTTTCTCAAGTTCACTCTTTAATAGAAATGTAATAATGTCTTCTTAATTTGATGTATGCTGAACATTATTCAGGAAAATGACCTACAGCTTAATCTTAAAATTCTTCACTTCTTAACAAAGGACCATCTCTTAGAGAATCAAGAATGGTCTTTCCTATTGCTCTTAGAATTTATGAATTATCTTTTGAAGATCAACAGTGCTATTTCATAATCAAAAGCTCATGGTGAATCAAAAGTTATTTTTTGACATCACGTGTGATATGAAAGTACATAAAAATAGCAATGCCTTATTTACATGTTTTAATCTCAACTTCAAAGAAAGAAGTGAATTAGTAAATTCAGAAGGATAATCCATACCTCAGGGCTGTCCCAGGGCAACAAATAAAGCTCGAATTTCCTTGAGTATTAAAACAGACAGTTTGCGTGTGGCCACCTGGAAACTGCAGAGTAAAACCAGAGCAAAGCCTTCCACAGCGTGAAGAACACTGCAGTGGGGGCCTCGTTCTGACTGGATTCTGTGACTGGAGCCATTTGCAATTAGCTGTTGGGCAATAAGAACACATTTGATATTTAGAAAAATAACAGTGAAAGAAGAAACTACTCATATGTGCATCTTTGAGCATGTGTGACCTCATAATATTAAAATTAATTGCAATGGCTTACAACCAGACACAACTCTAAATTCATAATTATTCATGACATACCATAGAACCCTTTTTTTGTTAGATTAATTGTTACTCTGGAATACCATCAACCATCTGCTACCTCTGATAAGAAATAACTTTCAAAGGCTATTAATATTGGTAAGAACAAAACTGCTTCCATCCATATACTACTTGAGATTACACCATAAATTTAGCCGAAGTGGCCTAATTTGTTTTGACTCAGATTCCCTATGGACTTTTGGATACCATACAATTGAATTTTCAAACATTTCCTTTCTAATCACACTTGCTTCCTTGTTTCTTGAGTTCGATTTTAACCTAGGTGTGTGTACATTTATGAGATAGGTTCTGAAAGTTCCCAAGCCACAACCAAGTGAGCCTAAAATAAAAGCAAGCTGGACAACATGGCAGATTCCACATCCATTTCATTTTTCCTTTGAGGAGCACACATAACTCTTGTTTTTCCACCTATTAGCCTTTAGCATGTTTACAATCCAAGGAAAGAGGAATGATCTAGAATCTGGGATCCTGGCTATCTCCTCAGTGCTGTTGTACTTCCCTGAGCCTCCATGTGCCTCAAACTCTCACTGGTGCTCTTCCTCTGCCAGGCCCTTTCTCCATCTGCTCATTGCCAGTGTCAAGTCACCACTGCCCTCCTCTGACAACACTTCTCCATAACCTGCTCTTCAAATTTTAGCATTTAGGACTGAGGTGGGAAGGAATAAAAAAAATCCTAAGTCTGCATTTTCTGTTCTGTGGATATTGGACAATGCAATCAATGGGCTAGGAAAACAACAAAAAAACTGGTGGGTTACTAACTTTTAGATATGCATGTCCACATACCGTTCGATATGCATATCCATACCCAGCTCTATATCCATGTTTATAATCACCTGTTCTTAGGGATTTATAATCATAACTCTCTGAAAAAAAGCAATTTCTATTCCCTGAATGGCCTTTTGAATGATGACAAATCTAACCTGATGGCATAGCAACCCTGAGTTTCTTGGTCACAATTTATACAAGATGGAAAAATTAAGGGCCACCATCAGGGAGAAAGTTCCTAGGTGGCTGGAAGTAAGAACTCCAAAGGTTCTCCGAGCTGCAACTTATTTATACATACATGATATTAGGGAATATACATTGGTGGGAAGAGTGCGAGAATCACCTCTGAATTTCTGATCTTGTTGGCTTGTTCATAGGCTTTTCCATGAGTTTGTATGACCAGTTTCCATTGGGTGAGCAGCTGGAGCAGTAACTTCAGGGATGAATCAAGGAGCGTATGATGCATATCATTGACTTCCCGGAGTAGGAAGTTGGTAAAACCAAACAGTACATCTTCCCTCCAGTCTGAGAAGTCAACAAGTAAACCCTGAAGGGAATTTTGTGCAATATGTCGCAGCTCATCGTCCATATGAATAGAGAGCCTGTGAAATGAGTAAAAGACAATAAAAGCCTTTATTAACTTTTCTTCTAGATCTGTGATGGAACAAATACAGCTCTCTGTTTTTATTTGGGTCTCAAAAATGGATCACCCTCTGGTCTATTCTTCATTCAGCTTCCCTAATGTTGACACCTTATACAACCAGGGTGGCTTTATCAGAGCTAAGGAATTAACCTGGGTGCAATGCTATTAAGTAAACTATAGATTTTATTGAGATTTCACCTGTTTTTCTCTAATGTCCTTTTTTCTCTTTCAGGATTGAATCTAAAATATTACCTGACATTCTGCTATATCTGAATACTTTTTAATACAATGTTGACTACAGAATAAATTAGTATCACACCCTATCACTTAAGGACAGTAAAATTGAGAAGCAAAGAAACTAAGGGACTCACCCAGAAGTTCAGTGAATTAAGGGTTAGATCAATGGTCTGTAATTGGTTTTGTCCCACCAAGGGATATTTGAGACATTATTGATTGCCACAACTCAGACAGTGCTACTGGCATCTCTCTAGTACATAGAACCTACTGATGTGGTTAAACATCCTAAAATGCACAGGACAACTTCCCTACAACAAAGAATTATCTAGACCAAAATGTAGATAGTGTCAAGGTGGAGAAAACTCAAGTCAACTGAAGAATACCAGGGTATTGGTAGCATAACCTAGAATACTATAGTAATATTAAATCTTGACATTGGTATGAGCCATCACAGTTAATGTCATGTTTTATAGATTCTTTTATTCATTTGGATTCATTTTATTTAAGAAACAAATATTTTTGAGACTCTCCTGAAATTCAGACACACAACCCTTCAGATATGGAGTTCAGTATGGCATGTCTATCGGGTGAGGTGCTTGCAGAAATGAGGGGTGAAATGGTGCTGGAGAGGAAGCAGGGGTAGCTCGGGGAAGTGTCTGTGGGCCACCCTGGAGGCAAAACAGTGGGGAAGTAGTTACGGGTATGTGCTCTGGAATCAGAATGCCCATATCAGTGTCTTGCCTCTGTCACTAACTACCTATGTGATCTCGTGCTAGTCAGTCAATGGCTCTAAAGTCTCAGAGTCTCATTTGGAAAATGAGGACAATAAATGTACTTGCATTGCATAAACTTGTGAGGTTCATGAAGTTGACCCGCATACAATGTGTAGCATGCGTAGCACTCAGTAATTGATAACTATTTCTGTGGGGAAAAAAATGAACAGTATCTTGAAAGTTGTAAGGGAAATAACATGATTAGATTCACATCTGAAAAAAAAAAATAGGCAGGAATATGGAGGATGCCTTGGAGAAGCAACCAGATTTGGGGCAGAGACAAGCTAGAAGGTCACTGCAGTGACTTAGGCAACAAATGGAGTTGGGGGACTGACCCAAGGCAGAGGGAGAAATAGAAAGGGAGACAATTCAAAGGTACTGAAGAGATAGAATTTCCAGCACTCAGCAGCCTGGAGGCGTTCAATGTCAGAGAAGAAAATGGCTGAGTCACTGGGGGACCCCACAAACAGGGCAGGTATCATCCTCAACGAAGGGAAGAAAACACTGGGATCCAGACTGGTGTAGGAACTTGCTCAAAGTGCAGGATTCCAGCCCAAGACTTCTAACTCTTAAGCCAGTTTGCTGCATTAAACAAGTCTGGTATAGTCCTCTGTTTTTGAATAAACATGATTTTAAAACTTGAAAAGCAAATACCTTTCTTCTTCTCTGAAGCATAAAGCACACTAATTGGTCCACATTTGACAATATAAACCAGGCAAAAAGCTCTCTAATGAGCAGATATATATCAAGTCAGGGAAAATATATTTTCTGTTCCAAAAGCAAGTGATGTTCAACAAAGATGCTGAGAAGGAAGATCTAAGCTGATTTTTTCAGGTTAGACTTTAGCCGCTAAGTCTAGAGTTCTTACGGGGGTCACAGTTGCGAAAGGAAAATGTAGAGATCTTTACCCTGGGCTTCCAATGAAGGACTGTCTATGGCAGAAATTTACAAGCTTTCTTTGTGTTTCAATTGGCAGCTCTATTTTTTCCCCCCAAACCTTTAAGTATAACTCTACCACATAACACACAAAATCTGAGTTGCAACTGAGGAAAGGGACTGAAGTCCACCCATTTGGGAGGAGACATTGCCCTATAAGCACCATTGAGTCATTTTGCAGGTTTAAAAAACACTAGTTTATTTAAAAAAAATAAAACAAAAAAACACTAGTTTATAAAAAAAAAAACACTTGAAGTCATCTTCTCATCTTACGTTCATTATTTCTATGTATTATATTTATACCAATCTGTGGTCCTGAATGTTTTAGAGAATAAGTTTCTATAGATGATGAACCACCTTTAGGACAGGAAGGACAGGTACCCAATAAATATTAAATGATGGTAACATGCCAGTGCAGAGGGTTCTGGAGGCCCTGTTTTCAGTGATCTAGAGGGGGTGAGTTGTGTGATCACAAGGGCATGTGCTATTCCCACAAATTCTTATTGAATAAGTAAGGATTTGTGTTAAAAGGGGGAATAACCAGAACTTAGCAAGGCCACCTTCTTGGTTGGTCAGATTAGACAAATGGCTTTCAGAGGAAAATACTTTCATAAAGATGAGCTTCAGATTAACATGGGATCAGTTTAGTACTCTTGAGTAATTTTTGCTGTGGGCAGGTACACAAATCAGAAGGGATTGACTTCAAATTCAAAAACTACATCCAGAAGAAAAAGATCCATTAGGAGAAACAGCCTCTTCTAACTATGGCAGAATAAACAAAGGGTATTAGGAAGATATGGGAACCCACTGCCCTATAACATCGTCAAGGGCAGCAGACACAGTTTTAAAGTCAAGCCCAGGAGACAATGGTTTTCAAAAGGAGGGATCTACTGACAGGTGGATGGCTAGCCTTTGGAATAGTTCATAGAAGTGGAATGTCTTCTATGCAGGTATGAAAGAATGAACTTCCATCTATGCACAGTGTTCTGAACTGCATTTCAATTAAAATAAAATAAATTAAAATTAAGGTAATTAAGTGGTTTATTGAGGTAATATATGCAGTTGAGACTATAGTTATCAGTTAGCTACTCAAAGTAAACAGCCACCTTCCACTATACAGATATAGAACGAAAAGTGAATGGTAAATGGTAAACAACAGATATTTTTCAGGTACCCCAGAAGATCATGGAATTGTGTATGCCTTAGCTCATAAATTGCCACAAATTAAAAGGAGACACTGCATAAAAAGTATTTATCTGCCTCAAACCAATGACATTTGTCATTGCCATTTGGCTTCAGGAAAATTCTGTACATTTGAGCAACCAACTTTACTTTTTTTTTAATTTTTTTTTTGATTTTACTTTTCTGAAGTTCAAATCACCTTCTCTGAAATAGGAATAAATATGTGCCCAGCTTTCTTAACATAATGTGTATGAAAACGCATTGTATATCATGGCATAATCTGTTATTCAAATGTAAAGATGCCTAAAAACAATAACTAACATTTGCTGAGAGCTTACTGTGTTCTAGGCACTATGTGAAGTGATTTATATGCATTATTTGATTCTCACAACCTTACAACAAATTGTTCAAAGGGGAGGCCTGATGCTGAACAGCATATGTAGCCCTGCGGGAAGTGACAGAGGACAGGAGCCTCTAGACTGTTGAGGGAAAGGTCCTTCCTGTGGTCAACAGACAGAGCAGGAAACATTTGGGAGGACAGTAAGAGAAAAATGATGCCTGTGGCCAAGGACATGAGTAAGCTCCCTCCTATGTGGAGAATCTCGGGAGCACCCAGACAACTGGGAAAGGGTAGGCTCTGTGAGAGCAGGAAGGAAATCCTCCCCAGCGATCTTGCCATGATACCAGGATCGCCTGTGTAACTTCCATGAAGTCTGAGTAGAAAGATTCCCCAACCTTGGCCATTAGAAGTGGGCTGAGCAATACACATAAAATCAGAAATGTAGTAGCTTGGACAGAGGAGTTTGCCAGTTCATTCCATATAACACTATCTTGCTAAACATACTAACAGAAGTCTGAAGTTAGAGTGTCTGTGATATTTAGCCGTTACCTGAAATGTCAGGAAGGGGCCTTGGGGGAAAGTCAAGTGGGATATATCCTTGAAACTCCTTATTCAGGAACTGAGCTGGGCGGGGGGGGGGGGGGGGGGGGGGGAATGACCCGGCATGAATGTTGGTCTTATTTTGCCAGTTATAAAGAAAACTGTGGGGCACCTGGGTGGCTCAATCAGTTAAGCATCTGCCTTCAGATTAGGTCATGATGCCAGGGTCTTGGGATTGAGCCCCACATCACCTGGGAGTCTGCTTCTCCCTCTCCCTCTGTCTCTGCCCCTGCTCAAGCTCGCTTTCTCTTCTCTCTTTCAAATAAAATCTAAAAAAAGAGGAAAGAAAAGCAAGTTTTCTCCAGTGACAATATACCATGGATGTAACCAAGAGACATCTGAACAAAAATGTCTCATATCTCTTAGACTAGACTGTATGTATATTGTCTCAGGAGTCAACTCAGTCCAAATGTGAATGGACTATGGGGGAATAAGGTAACTATAGATTTGAAAACCACATTTATTGCTGTTGAATTTCTTCATTTTGTTCTCTGACCTTCTCAAGGAGATCTGAGAGGTCAACAGGACCCAGTATGTAGGTCGAGTACTCCATTATCTTTCTCTTGAGGAGAACAGCCTCAAGCTTTTTAAAAAGTTTATGGAAAAGGCCTCTTCATTGGCTTCCCATATAAGTACAGTCATCTTCTTGATTTTTAAGCCTTGAACTCTGAAGAATGTTTATTTACTCTTTCCCCTCATAAAAACAGTAACCATTGCTTTGAGCTCTGTAAGAATGTACATAATAATAAACACGATGCACCATAAATAGCATTGACATTCCAACCATGTCTAACAGAATCCCTTCTGGCATGCCTGGCACCATGGTCTACAGATCCAGGCGTCACTGGATTTGGTGATCAGAGTAATTCCAGAGGAAGAGTCTTGTACACAGAGTCACAGCGAAATAGCCTCTGAGATTGTACCTGAATGCTGCATGACATTTAAAAAACTTAGTATTTCAAAGGCCGAGTGCACATCACCATCACCAATTAGAACTTCACTGACATCAGGGAACTTTCTTTCTGCTTCAATTTAATGGATAACTGCTTTTTTCCCTGCTGACATATTTTCCCCGGGATTAACCAAAGTGCACATCTATGAAAGTGCACATGTAGCCTTCTCAATAGTCTTATGAGATAGGCAGTATTATTCCAATTTTATCAAGGAGAAAAGTCTGATTAAATAATTTGTCTAGATCACATGGCTGGCAAAATGGCAAAAGCAGAGATGCAAAATTTAGGATTTCCAAAGAGTTCCATTTCATTCTCATTTTTTGGCATTTCCTCCAAATCTCTCAGATGGTACTCTCTCTCTCTCGTTACCTAGTGGCTCACAGGTCATGAGGAGAGGTCTGCTGTCTCTTAATTTCTGATGGCCACATCTAGCCTCTTTACTCAGCAACCTCTCCCCTGTGCACACTTGACTCCTATTTACCCACCCCCTCCACTGCTATCCCTGCACATCAATGGGCTGCTCACTCTTACATTTCTGGGTACCCTTCACACCTGGCATCTGCCTCTCAACATTTCCTTACTCTGTCTTAGCCAGCATCTTGGGAGACTCAATATTATGGTATCTTAGCCTCCTATTCTGCAGCTTCCCCCACTCCCAAAGCACCATGTTTCTTATTCTTTGGGAATCTACCCCTTGTTCCTCTTTAAATCTTCTCACCCAGAGCTGGAAGCCCCACTGTGACTCAGGCTTACATTTCCCTTTTTTCTGCTCCTTCCCCACTTCCAGTGAATATTCTCTTCCCTCACATTCTCGTCCTTAGGCTGCAGCAAAAGCCTAGGCTGCAATTTTTTAAAAACTTTATCATCTTCTTAAAATACATCCCAAACATGGAATGGCAGAAAGAAGAAGGATCCACAGAATGTAGGTTGCTGATTACAGGAAAGAAGAGGTTCCAGGTAGCAGTGACCAAACCCAGCTAGAAGGCTGGATGGTTTTGGTCAGAGAGCAACAGGGTTTGAAACCGTGGTTTTCAAAGTCATGGTCAACCTCACAATCCAGCACTAGCCTGTGCTAGTGATGACTGGCAGAAGGAAATGGACAGCTGTGTTTATGTTTGGAGGACAGAAGGCTGCAAATGATACTAACTGATCTCAGGGAGTGATCAATGGGACTTTCAACCGGCCGTCCAGAGCAGAAGGTCTGATGACCACAATAACCAGGAGCATGATGCTCCTCAGAGATACTCTGAAGCTGTGGGGCAGCCTTGGTGGTCTGCAGTCATGTGGGACGAGGGCTTGGGTTATTTCATTTGAATATTGATGGATATAGCCCTCTCCGAGGGGTAAACGAAGTCATGCGTAATGTATTTTTCAGTCAGCATTAATATTTATTATCCTTCTCTGGGCTCTCTTCTATTCCACCATTATCAGATTAACCAGCCTAAAATATTTTTTATCACATTACTCACTCGCTTAAAACTCCATCGGTCCAAATGTCTCAGCTAATAGTATAGATTAGCTGAAAATCTACCCCTACAGTCTTATTTCTAGGTCTTATCATTGGCTTTCTAAATTTCCTTTCTTTCTTTTTCTTTCTTTTTTTAAAATTCAAATAATTAAGGATGATTTTGTTCTTCCTCATTCCACTTCCTTCATGCACCCCATATTTCTAATGATTTCATATTCTAAATTGCTTTTAAGTAATGTCACTTTTGATTTTTAATTAAAGACACATGTAACTGTCAACTAGAACTTCAGATCAACATGAGAAAAACAACACATTTCAGTAAAATGACCTCATTTTGCTCAAAGCAAATTAACTTGAGGTTCTAGTTGAACGGTGCATTCTCACAGGACAATGTTGGGAGGGTGATAAATATGACTTTTGGCAGCTTCCCGAAGCACTAAAATTAGCTAAGGATCCCTATCATGTACCTACCTTCTTGGCCCCCTGGAGGTCTGTGGGTATCAGAATGGGAATCAGACCCTAAATGAACTCTTCTCCAGGCAGACTTACGTCCTCATTTCCCGGCCCCACCTCTGTGACTTTGCTCATGTCACTCTTCCTTCCTGAGTCCTGTTTCAACTTCCACCTTCTCCAAAGACACTGATTGGCTGACTTTCTCAGTCCCCAGTAATTCCCCTCTCCACCGAACTCACATGTATCACACTTTTTGTGCCATTAATCTGCACAATTTCAGACCTTACATTGTTAGTTACCTTATGTGCTTATGTATTGGCTTCTATATTGGATTTTAAGCCCCTAAAACATTGGGAACAAAAACAAAAAACATTTTTTATTCCTCCTTGCCTATCTGTAGTTCTGACAATAATGCCTCATTTAGTAAATATCTGTCAGTTTTTAATAATCATTCAAATTTCTTTCTTTCTTTCTTTCTTTCTTTCTTTCTTTCTTTCTTTCTTTCTTTCTTCCTTCCTTCCTTCCTTCCTTCCTTCCTTCCTTCCTTCCTTCCTTTCTTTCTTTCTTTCCTTTCTTTTTCTTTCTTTCAGGAATCATGACAAAGGATTATGATCAATTTAATCAAATACACCCACGGCAGTTCTCACTTACCTCGCCAGCAAGTCAATAAGTTCAAGTTTTGACATCCCATCGGGAAGCAGTCGAGGGATAGCAGCAACACAGGTCCTGAAAAGATCTATTTTTGGCTTTCTCTCACCCCTTTAATTTAAAAACAAACAGGTCAAAGGCTATAAAAAGTTTTTAAAAAAATCAATCAAATATGTGACAAAAGACTAGAATCTATGCCTTCTGAATCACTGTGTGGTGTTTACCGCGTATTATTCTCAAATGTTTCTGATCTTTATAGCTTGGTCAGTTCTAAGAGTATTCACAAAGATTTGAGAAATGCCAATGTCACCAGAATTCTATCATACAGTTTGCCATTCATTTGGTTCCACGGAGTTTGGTTCCTGTGGACTGCATTTAAAACACTGACTTCACTAGCATGCTAAATGCATCAGCATGTAACACATACATTGCACTCATTCCTACATTCAGCATTTAAAAATAGGATTTTTAGCATATACAAAGAATAGTGCCTCTTATAAGCATGACATCTGGAAGCTTCTCTCCCTAGTGAGTTATGCTTCTACTCTAGAGTCCACATTGTCATTTAAAAAATTAAGTGTTTCCAAAAATAAGTCTTTCTAATGTCAAGTAAAACCCTGAAATGTATATATAATTGTGCATTCAATTGTGATTTTTAAAATTACAATGATGAGCCTGACCTCTATGGAGATTCCTTCCCTCTTTTTATTGTCTTGAGAAGATAAATTAAGCATTTATATAATTAAATAATATAATATATAATAAATAATAATAATATATAATATATATAATATATAATATATAATATATAATATATAATATATAATATATATAATATATAATATATTATAATATATTAATATATATTAATATAATATGTAATATATTAATATATAATATATAATAAATAATATATATTATAATATAATATATTATAATTAATGTCTTCTATATTATGTTGTAACATCTGAAGGAACACTTAATTTTTGATAAACTACTTCGATTTTTAGTTGTTTAAATAGGTAACTGATTCTTAATCACATATTTTATCAATAACCTTTATGAAAAAACTAAAATACCCATCAAATCCTTCAAGGAACTTAGATAATAAAATATAGCAACATATTTAATTAAGTTCTGATAATTCAATCTTCTGAGAATATAAAACTGTCATGAAATTAGTGCTATTGTAGGACACAAATACAATGATGAAAATGTAAAGTAGTATAAATTCTTGGGATAGTAGCTGTGGTCAGGATAGATATGCAGCAAGCAGAATCCACCCTCCCTATAATCAGACAGCAATTCTGCTCTGTGACATTACTTTTTAGCCTGACTTTGTCTAACTCTGTTTTTGCAGAAAGTTGTAGGATTATTTTCTTCCCTTTTCCATGGTCCTTTCTGCATAGAGGACTGGAGAAGGAGACATTGCACAGTGGTGTTTAATCAGGTGAAGGAAAGAGGAGTCTTCAGGTGACATCCTCAAATAGCTGTACTGAGTGATGGCTCCTAGTTTTTCATTTGCAACGTGGTGAGTCCTTTAAATAGTTCTCCTAGCTTGCTCACCAGATGTTTTGAACAGCTGGGATTATTTTCATATTTGTTGGAAAACAGATGACCCCATTGACCTGAATTTGTAAGGCAAATTCTGCCAGGCTTCCAAGCTGATAAAAGAAGCCTAGATTAGAAACTCTCATAGGTACATGATTTCCTTTTATTACTGTAGTCCTTGCTCTCTGGGCTATTAAAGATTTATTTATTTATTTTAGAGAGTGAGAGCAGGGATAGGAGTGGGGGGAGTGGCGGGGGGAGGGAGAGAGAAAATTTCAAGCAGGTTCCTTGCTGAGTGAAGAGTCTGACACAATCCTGAGATCATGACCTGAGCCCAAATCAAGAGTCAGACACAACTGAGTCATCCAGGCTCCCCTCTCTGGGCTTTTATAGGAAGGAAGTGAATCCCCCAATAACATCATTTTATTAACAGATATTGTTATTATTTGCTGTCATGTATGACAGAAGGGATGAAGAATGGAAATGAAGCAACCATAGAATGCTAATGTTCAAGTTTATACCTCAAGAAGGATGCAGGAAAATAGAGGACTGAATAACAACTCCAATGATGGTTTCCATTAGTATGGTGTGGACCTCAATACATAAGCATTTGTTTCTCCCAAATGCTTATGTTGCTTTAATGTTTCTTTTTGTCTTTGGAAAATGTAGCAATGAGTTATTTCTCACTGGAGGATCTGTCTTAAAATGTAGCAAGGAAAGTATTCTAGCTCTATATTGGGGTCTTAAGATGACTGAATAGGGAAAAGTAATGAAGCATCTTGGAAAACCTTTAAGGTATTGGTTAAAATACAAACAAAATGTTTACACTTCTATTTAAACCTGTATCTTTTTTTTGGTTTTGAATATATTGTTTCGGTTCCAACCCTATCTTACGATCTCTTGATTAAAAATATAGTTTTCCTTTAAAAGTCTTTCTTTACTATTTTTAGGGGAAACAACTACAATGCAGAAGTTTTAAAAGCATTTCTTGTATCCTCTACATTATCAATTTAAAATTGCTTTAATATATTCAAAAGGTATGTACTAATGAGGGTAAAGGTTGCTATCTAGCAGCTTGTGAGGTAAGAACTGGAGCTGGTGACAATACATCTAATGTTACTCATCTTGGTCAATTTCAATTTTTATGGTTATTTAGGGTGAAACCTAAAGCAATGTGATCACTTAAATCAAATGAATGGCAAGCTGCAGGATAATATATGTTATATGATCCCATTTTTGTGCAACAAATACATATCTTGGTTTTGACATAGGGAAAGTTCTGGAGGGGATCACACTGCATCAAGGAGGGTCACAGATATCAAGTGGAGCTCTGAGGAGGGGTTTTCATTTTAACTTTATATACTGCTAAAAATGCATTTAAAATAATTCTGTATGTTTTACTTTGTTTATTATGTATTGCTTTGTTTCGCCATACTTCATATTTCACATGCTGCCACTCTAATAAAAATACACACCCACGATATGAATTTTCCCCATATCTGACTAACTGTGGTATTTAGAACTGAAGATGCTGAGGAACAAAGGAGGCTTTCCCAATTATATTTTTGGAAAATTATGCCACAGGTGCCAAATAGAATTTAATTCATAGTCCAGCAACAAAGTCTGAATCTTCTTAAAAGGTAAAGTTGTAACCTAATCCTAGTTCCTGCCATAATGAATCAAAAGCAGCAAACTCAAGTTGTGTGAGTTTCTTCTGCAGAACTCTACGTACAAAGCTACATCTTAGAGTTTGGCTAAGAACATTTGATTTCTACATTCAAAACTATAAATTGTTTTTGTTTTTAATATCCCATATTGCTATGACAGTTGCCTAGAGATTATTAGGCACATTTAACTCTCACAATTCAGAAATGGTCACTAGAAAAAGTGAATTTGAAATTTATAAAGATGAACTGTCTGTAAACAGGTGATGTCACTCTAGCACACAGGCTGTGACAGAGCTTGGTAGCAAGATACCACTTCTGACAAACGTGGACCAGTGAAAGAGTCTTGGGCTCCATTTTTCAACTTACTGGCATAATGATACTTGAGATACAACCAAAACAGATCAACCTCAGGTTTGACCTTACTTTTAGAGTCAAATACTGTCAAAAAATATTTTTACTATCCTTAATAACTCTTAGAACTCTGATGCTAGGAAGGGGAGAATAAAATACAGAAAAAGTGGGAAGAACAAATGAGAAAAATCTTTGATGGTACATTTTGAGTAATTAATCCTTCATTAAAAACTTAGCTTTCACTGTACTCACGTGATCATGTCTTCAGGTTCTTTATTTAGCATCTGAACATTCGTTAGCATCATACACCTTCCTACTTCTTTATCAAGATGCCTTAAAATGTTGTCCACAGCTTTTCGTACTTGAGAGTAATATAATGACATGCCTAGAAAACATGCATTATAGCGACATCTTTGACTAAATCCATCAAGGAGTAAAATCCTAACCATCTATGGGTCAATGACTTCAATAAGCAGATCCTAACTCAATCCCTTTTCCACAGAACTGTTAGCATAGTGTTCTGAACTTGCTGGGTGCTTACCAAATAATCATTTAAATTTTATAAATGGGAATTCTAATACTTAAGAGGGATTATTTTCAGGAAGAGTTGAATAAAAAAGAAAGTCTTACTTTTGAATTTTTATGCTTTTGGATACTACAGAAAATTCACCGTCATTACTGATTGTGTGAATAAAAATTCTCATTTGGGGGTAGGATTTTAATAACTTTATTCTCAAATATATGTGTGAATTTTTTTAGTAAAATAAACAAAAATGACTCACATCATAAATTTTAAAATGAAGGAAATATATTTTAGCTATAGTACTTTTACTTCTCTCATTTAATACAGGGTCAGTGTCCCACTATGGAAAACAAATATGTATAGCCTATGTATTTCATGTATGTATATGCATTTTATTTCTTTACGTATATAATACAAATGAAAAGCAAATTGCTTTGTATTTAAAATTTGTACTTTAATAAAATAATATTGATTATTTCAGATGATTATATCTTTCTTTTCTTTTTTTTTCTTTTTTTTCATTAAATCTTTCTGAACTCATTTAAGCATTGTCTATTTAAAAACAAATATTTTAAAATGAAAAGTCTCAAGTTTCCTTCAGGTCTTTGACATCAAAATTATTTTAACAAAGGTTGTGGTTGGTTTTGAAATTCTAGTATTTGACAAGAAAGAATTCATCTCTTTGGGTTAAGATAGCTAAACTAAAAAGAAAATAATCCTATGTAGGCTAAACCCACATTATAACATGGCATGTGTGGGATCTGGAATGTTTAAAACATAGATTAAACTAATTTTACTGAAAAAAAAAAGAAAGGAACTATAAAAATGAACGAACTAACAAATGAATATTTATATGGTCGCTTTATAAACAGGATTATCTACCAAAGGATACAGCTGGCTTAGAAATTTACTGTAAAATGTAGATAATCAATACTAGGAGTTTGGAAAGACCATGATAAAAGTCTAACATTTAAATGGCAAAATGTTTACCAGGAAGTTCCAGAAAGTTTAAAGGGCAGTAAAACAAAGCACAGCATGAATCAATCAAAACAATTAATGTTGGAATGCCTCACCAGTTACTTCTATAAATTTTTTTTTTAGCAGCACATCTCACTAAGGGTAAGTATCCATTGGTCATTAGAGGGGCTCTAACACATCTTTGAAACCCACCTATCATTTTGGCTTCTTCTTCAGTTAGCGTTTTACTCAAATATGTTTTCTTCACTCTCAATGTGTTTCCTGATGGGAGAACAGCTCCTGTCACCGGCATGGGAGGCTCACCATCTTTCTGCTGCAAGCTATCAGCTATTACTAAGAATGCCCGTAAACCAATGTTCATTCTCTGTAAGAGATAATGTGCTCTTGATAAAAAGAAAAACCCAATTATTGTAGTTGAATTAAACCATTAGTCTTTGAGAGAAGTTAGCATGGCTTGCTATCCAGATTAGTATGAGCAAGTAATTTAAAAGGCACAAGACGGGCAGCCCCCGTGGCTCAGCGGTTTAGTGCCTCCTTCAGCCTGGGGTGTGATCCTGGAGACCCGGGATCCAGTGACACATGAGGATCCCTGCATGGAACCTGCTTCTCCCTCTACCTTTGTCTCTGCCCGCCCCCCCCCACCTCTCTCTAATAAATAAAAAAAAATAAAATCTTAAAAAATAAATAAATAAAAGGCACAAGACTTTAGGCCAAACCTATGAATGTAAAATTGTGGTTTCTGTCACTGTTTCTTGGTGCATCACAAATAAACAACCAGAAAGATTTTCATCCCACTCAGAGGGGATGTTTGAGATGGTCATACTCCTGCTGTTTGGGAAATCCTGGTGCACCTCACAGGGCACAGCAGCCAGCCTCTGAAGCAGCTGTAACTAAAATAAACTAGGCAAATGAGGGGCTTATATGTCCCCTGGAGGGAGAGAGAGAGAGATGCCACACGTGTTAATTCACAAAGACCTAATGAAAACAATAGGAATTCCAATGTGAATCACAAAACAAAAATGGCCTGCTCTGAATTGCCGGATGATGACTCCATTCAAAAAGACTGGCAAGTTTGACTTCTCCCTCTGCCTGTGTCTCTGCCTCTCTCTCTCTCTCTCTCTCTCTGTCTCTCATGATTAAATAAATAAAATCTTAAAAAAAGACAGGCAAGTTTGATAATGAGTTTTAAAAATTCAGTGCCACTGAACTTGTTACTTATCAAAACACGTGAGCTTATAAGAAGAAATGCCATTCTGGGCCAGATTGTTATCTTCCTCGGGCTCAGGTAAGGCATAATATTGGCTTTGCAAAATGACTCAGTGAGTTAGTTGCTACCAGCAGCAATGTCTTAAAAGGTCAGAAGGTACTAAACATCTGTACTTCCTTAACAGCCACGTGTACCACATGTATTTATACCCTTATTTTCATGAAGTAATACATGAATACATATTATATAAAGTAATAAGTTTCTGTCACTGTTTCTTGGTGCAATTGCAATTCTGTAGTGTTTCTAATGTTTCTAAAGTAGGCTACTACCTACAGCAGCAAATAATACTTATCACTACCAACAATGATAATCTAGTTACAATTTAGTGAGTCCCTAAAATGTATCCAGAATTGCTCTCTTGCTCATTAACTCTCACTTTTAAAACAGCCATGCAAGGAATGTATAATTAGTCCCATATTTCAGGTGAGGGCCATATAAGTAGCAGGTGGAAAGCTGTACATGTAAGTCAGATTTGTCTAAATTGTCTATTTTGTGGCACATGATTACATTCTATAACAAAAAGTAATATAGACTTCTATTGATTTTAAAACTATTTATTTAAGCCTTAAGGAATAATGATATTTCAGCCAGGATTTGGTGAATATTTCTCTGGCTAATTTGTACCAATGCAATGTGTACTTTATGGTTTTATAGCCTTTAGTAATATTCTCTTTCCAGTTTCTAGAATGAAAGAATATTAACTTTAAAAAATTCAACTATGTATGAAAGTTCATTCATTTACTCATTTATTTTAGCAGTTCATGAACTGTGTTCTACGCTTGTATATTTTTCTCAAGACACAGCAATGTTTTGGGTGAGGAAGTAGGAAATGCAGTATCAGTAGAACAACCCTGGATTGACGTAAATGGTCAAGCGTTAATTATTTGCAAGTGGTATATCCAGTTTATGAACCACCCTGGCCAGTTTTCTCAGTTTTCCTTCCCTCTGGATAACACTAAGGGCAGAGGTAAGATTGGATAGTTTGGGACATATATTTTCAACTTAATGTTATAAACAATTTCTTTTGGTATTTTATATAGTTCTGTATAATATCTCTCTCTTTTATTATTTGTCTGGTCTTAAGAAATTACTTAACTTTTCCAAGTCCAAGTCCCAGCTTCCTTTCTATAAAAGGAGGGTATTAATACCTACTGATCATACAGGGTGGTGAGGAATAGTGCCTGAAAAGTTCTTGTTGGTAATTATATATTTGTAGGTTAGAATCTTCACTTTATTTTTTTTTTAAGATTTATTTATTTATTCATGAGAGACAGATTGAGAGAGAGAGAGGCAGAGACATAGGCAGAGGGAGAAGCAGGCTTCCCACAGGGAGCCTGATGCAGGACTCGATCCTGGATCCCATGAGCCAAAGGCAGATGCTCAACAATGAGCCACCCAGGCGTCCCTCCATTTTATTTTTTAATGTCAAGTTTATTGAAACATAATTCACACAGAGTAAAACACACTGTTTTCAGTTGTACAGTTCTTTGAATTTCAAGAAACCTATATGGTCAGGTAACCGCTATCACAGTCAAGATATAAAATTATTTCCATCATCCCCAAAAAGTTCCCTTGTGCCTCTTTACAGTCAGTATGTCACCCAACCCACCATCTGACAATCATTATCTAATTTCTGCCTTATTGTTTTGCTTTTTTCTGAATGGAATCAAACAGTACATAGCCTTTTGTGTCTTTCTTCTTTCATTTAGCATTAAGTTTTTGAGATGCTGCAAAATTGGTAGTTTGTTCATTGCTGAATAGTATTCCACTGTACTGATGATGTGCAGCTTGTTTAGCCACTCACCAGCTGTTGAACATGAACTGCTTTCCTATTTTTAGTGACTAGCTGCTATAAATATTCACACAAACCTTTTTGGGCTTTTGGAGTTTTAATTTATTTGGAACAATACCTTGAGGTAGAAATGTTGGATCATACGGTCAGTGTACGTTTAATCTTAAAAGAAACTGCCAAACTCTTTTCTAAAATGATTGTCCTTTTGCATTCTCACCAAAGTCGTATGAAGTTCCAATTGCTCCATATCCTTCTCAGTGCCTCTCACTATGGTTTTAATGTGCATCTCTCTAATGACTAATGAAGTCGAACATCTTTTCATAGGTTTATTGGTCATTTGTATTTCATCTTTGGGGAAGAGGCTCTTCATTTTGCCCACTCAAAAAATTGGGTTGTTTATTTTCTTACTGTTGGGTTGTGAGAGTTCTTCATATTCTGGATACAAATGCTCTTTCAATATGTATTTGCAAGTATTTTTGCCCAGTGGTTCTAAATCTTAATGATGGTGTATCTCTTAATGTGCAGGCATTTTTAATGTTGATGTTTAATTTATCAATTTTTTCTTCTGTAATTTTATGATTTTTGCATCCTAAGAAATTTTTGCCCACCCAAAGATCACAAAGATTTCATCTTCTATTTTATTCTAGAATATTTATAACGTTGGATTTTACATTTAGGTGTATAATTCATTTTGACTTAACTTTTGCTTACTGTGCAAATTCTGGGCCAAAGTTCATTATTTTGCAAGTGGATGTCCAATGGTCCAGCACCATTCATTGAAAAGACAACCCTTTATCCACTGAAATAACTTGAAAATGTTGTTGAAAATAAATTGATCATATATGTGTGGATCTATTTATGGATTCTCTATTCTGTTGATTGGTCTTTACATTCACTCCTCTGACAGTATGATACTACTGCAGCTTTACAGTATTTTTGAAACCAGGACATGCCAGTCCTCCAGTTTTATTCTTCTTTTTCAAAATTATGTTGGCTATTCCAGTTCCTTATATTTTCCATATAAATTTTAGAATCAGTTTATTGATTTCTACAAAAAATGCTATAGGGATTTTAATTGGGATTATTACTGGGATTACAGATTAATATATAGATTAATTTGGGGACAGCTGACCTTTTTGCAATCTTAAATCTTTTGATCCACAAACAGTATTTCTCTCCATTTATTTGGTTGTCTATGATTTTCCTCAAAACTTTTTGGTTTCCAGTATATGAATCTTACACATAATTTGTTAGCTTTATTGATAAATATTTTGTTTTCATTGCTATTACAAATTGTTCAATTTCTAATTTTTTATTATCATGATATAAAAATACATTAATTTTATATATTTATCTTTTTTTTTAAAGTAAGCTCCACACCCAACATAGGGCTTGAATTTACAACTCTGAGATCAAGAGTTGCATGGTCTACTGACTGAGCCAGCTAGGTGTCCCTATATATTTATCTTGTATCCTCCAAACTTTCTAAAATCATGTTAGTTAAATAGGTTTTTTTGTAGATTTTTTTGGTTTTCTACATAGGCAATCATGTTGTCTGTAAATAAAGAGAGTTTTATTTCTTCATTTCCAATCCATATGAATTTTATTTCTTCTTTTTGCCTCTGGGACTGGCTCCAGGTCCATGTTATTTTAGGTGAAGGCAAAAATGAGACAAATGGATGACCTAGAAACTTTTCACAGATGAGTAAATTCTTATGACGATAAGAATGCCTTATAGGAAACCATCTTGGTCTGAACTAAAATGAGACATTTAACTGGAAATTATCTAACTGTTGAGTGGTGGTGCACTATAGATTTTGTAGTAAGAGAATCCTTTCCATCTCTGGGCCTTTTTCCATATACTATTTCTAAAATATTACTTAAGGCACAAATTGAATATATTCCTTGAGAAACTGCTGTACAACATATTTTATCAAGTGTGTGACTTCTGCTTTATAGACTATCCTTGTGTGTGCTATTGAGTGGGTTCATAAATATGCTTTTAAGTTCTAATTCCCAACTGCTGATAAAATCTCCCATAACCCTATAAGCTCAAGAAAAATGGGAGAAGATATTCAGTATCTTTTTGTAATTTTTTTTCTTTTTGTAATTTTTAACATTAAAAACCCTATAATTCCAATTGCTCTGCACAAAGAGGTTAATTAATCACTGACTGAGGAGGTTTTTTTTTTTATTTTAAGATTTTATTTATTTATTCATGAGCGACAGAGAGAGAGGCAGAGACACAGGCAGAGGGAGAAGCAGGCTCCATGCAGGGAGCCCGACATAGGACTCGATCTCCTGTCTCCAGGATCACACCCTGGGCTGCAGGCGGCGCTAAACCGCTGTGTCACCAGGGCTGCCCTGACTGCGGAGTTTGAGGGAAGAACAAGGGGTAAGTTTCATACTTGGTGATAATTATGGTAGCTTTTAATATGTTATTTTTAGACTAATAACCTGGAAATTCTGAGGACTATTAAAGATGTTAAAGCCATGACTCCTGAGAAGTGAAAAATATTCTGAGAAATTTCCCAGAAGGACAAAACTCTTTACCATTGGGTGTTGGGCATCATTCTAGCCCAAATGCTCTGGATTTGCAAAGAATTTGTCCCTCTCTCCTTGGCCCACTGACCCTGGATGCAGCTATTTCATAGGACTGCTATATCATTAGACACCAGACAAAAACTCCCAAACTCTGATTTTGGGGCTCCTTCAGGTGTCCTTTGATACATGGCAACCTTAGCACCAAGGAGAGAATATAGGGTGTGTGGGAAAAGGTATAAGGATACCAGGAGACCTGGTTCCTTGTACTGCTAACCAGCTGTCGATTTTGACCTTCTGTCATTACTGACAGAATGAAGAAGTCAGACACTATCACAGTGAAGATAGGAACCTTTTTTTTAAACAAAAATTTTTTTAAATTTATTTATGATAGTCACAGAGAGAGAGAGAGAGAGGCAGAGACACAGGCAGAGGGAGAAGCAGGCTCCATGCACCGGGAGCCCGATGTGGGATTCGATCCCGGGTCTCCAGGATCGCACCCTGGGCCAAAGGCAGGCGCCAAACCACTGAGCCACCCAGGGATCCCAGGAACCTTTTTTTTAAAAAAAAAATTTCTATGGTATATTTTTGTTTTTTTGCTTAAGAGTCTGTAATGTCATAATATCACAATTTTTCCATGAGGTGGTTGAGAAAAGTATTTTGTTCATTTTACTAACAAAAAAGCTGACGTTTAGAGAGATAAATGTCATATAGCTAATAAAAGTGGTAGAGACTGTGCCAAGTGCAAATCCAATATTGCTGTCTTCTGGTTCAGTGTTCTTTCTACAATATCATAGGGAAAGGATTGCAAAAAGGTAGCTTGCCAGGCAGAGTTCTGTTGGCCCACAGTATTTTTAAAGTTTCTCATTTGGAGAATGAGAATGTGCTTCTCATTTGGATAGGTCACTCCAACTGTGTCATACCCATCATTTCCATGATCTGCCTGGCCCTTGAGTTGTGATGCTGCCACAAAAACATATATTCATACATGATTCAATTCCACTAGATTTTAGTATTTTATTACATGTATTCATTCTCTGTTTCACCACTTCCCAATACTCAACTTGTTAATCTGCATCAAATTAGTTAGAAGTACTGACTATTTAAATATGTATTGACTAAAACAACCTGACTTGTACTGGCAGATTATCTTTCTGGGCAAGCTATACTCTATTATAAAAGAACAGAATATGGTAGCATATCAACCTGCCATCATCCGGTCTACTCATCCAAAATCTGACTTATGAAATTCCATCATCTATACTATTTAGTCATATAACATGGACAGAAACAAACAGAAGACTTTTTAGAGAAATGACCTTTGCCCTATTCTCCAAAGTTGCAAAGCAAAGGTATATCTCTGTCAATACATGCCCTGTGAGAAGTACATAAAATGATTATTCATACCTCTGGATTGAGACTGAAAGCTTTTGCTGGTTTTCCCACACAAAGAAAATCAAAAATAATTTCTTTCATTGCAAAATCTAAACGTTCCTGTAGTGAAAAAGAGAAAACAAAACAAAGATGTTAAAATACAAATTCAACATGAAATGTCTATTTTCATTAGGCACCAAACAGGTGGCTGCCAAAAGAAGCAAGATACTGCTCAATTGTATGCATTAAGAGATTCCCTGAAGGAAGATCATGTCCCCTGGAACCTCGGGTGAAGGTTCTGTTTTCATGTGGTGTGTAAAGATGCTTTCATTATATAACATGTGGAATTAGCCTGTAAAGCATGGAATGGCTAATGACAAAACAAAAAACAAAAACCAAATGCCCAAAAATGAAAACCCCAAACATTTGGAGTGTCTGGGGCTTATTCACAGTCTCAACACTTCCTGCTTGTGTTGCAAATGCTAATAACTTCTTGAAATTCAGTTTAAAATGTATTTTTAAAAATACCACTGCAAAATGACCATTTTATCCTATTCTCTAACATTTCACATCTTTTGGCTCATATTATAATGGACAATTCTGCAAGTGAAATGAATAATTAATAAATAAGATATACTATGGCTATTTAAGTAAGAAAGTATATGCCAGGTTCTAATAATTTGAGACAGTAGCTACTATGATATGATAGGTTAATTTTATACAACATATTTCAGAATTCAAACTATATTTTCAGCCAAATGATAACTACATGCAGAAAAATCACATTAATTCATCTACCTGCAAAGCGAGTAATGTCTTTTCCCTAAGTACACATATTACAGAAGCATCTCATTATACCAAACACACAGGGAGATATCAAATATTAAATAGTCTGTGAAGTAACAACTGAACCTTTCATCTTTATATCAGTATCAATTGTACTTAACAGTATTTTCATGCCTATACTTTTCCTTTACCCACACAGGCTTCTGAAGTACACTGGGCAAGCATTTAATCCACATTTTATAAAGAAACGAAAGAAAGATGCTCTCTGACTTGCTAAGGGTATAGAGCTGGCTGTGGCAGAGGTTGAACTGGAACAATTATCTTTTCCCATTGTTCCGTAAATCACAAGGAAGCCAAAGTTGGGGTATAACAGTTTCCCATAAAGTGTTTTAAAAAGTAAAAATCTTGGGTATAAACAGTAAACTAAATATTAAAAACTATGTTTATTATTATTGGACCCAGATTTTAATGAAACTAGTACCTGTAAAATTCTTAGAAAAGTTCTTGGCAAAGTGTAAGTGCTTAATAAATGCTAATATTCCTATTTTATTCTTCTTTCTCATAGGGCGAAAAAGCATTTTTATTTACTCTTCAAATTTCAATATCTGATTTCAAAAACCAAATTGATTTCCTCCAAACATCAGTCTCTTTGCTTCCTCCTGACTTGCAGAATCCAGAGCAGAGACTAGAAGTCAAGAGACCCTTTTACTAATAGGCTCTGCGACCTTAGATGAGTCACTTAAACTCTTTCAGTTGCTCATTTGTCAAATGCTGAAAATACTTGATGTACCTATGTCACTATTTGTTTTGAAGCAAAAAAAACCAAAAAAAAAAAAACCAAAAAACAAACAAACAAAAACAAACCCAAAACAAAACTATGTGTGAAAACACTTACAAAACCATTCTGAAAAGTCTTTGCACATAAGATATTACTTTAGACTCTTCATCTGGCAGTATTTCCTAGGAAGGAGACTGGCCACTTGAAGGCAATTAGATCACTCCCACTGCCAGAAGCTTCTCCATTACCTGGGCAATGAACTGGATGATTTTCACAAAGATGTTCAGAGGCATATCCCTTGGCACCACACCACGGGACCCTTTGGGGAAAAGTGTTGTGATGATGGTTATAAGACGGCTGAAAGATAGGGAGAAAAAAAGAGAAGACAAGCAAGATTGGCTGAGCTCCAGTTCTGAAAGGGAAAATGGCAGATGTTTCATTTTATCTAAGTATCAGAGAGAATTCAGAAAAAGAAAACAAACCACTTCATTCCTTTTTCATTAGCATAATTACCCTATGAAAAGTTTTTCCGGAAAACTAAGAACAGTTGGAAAATTATAGCCATTTGCTTTGCTAACATGGTGAATGCAAGCTTGGACATGGAACCTCCTGGTCCTGGTACAGGCTGAAATTTCTGTAATGGGCTGCTGAGCCAATGACTAAGGAAAGCTTGAAAATGTCCTTATCACTTAGATCTTTTAGAAACTGTCAACTTTGAATAGTTTCTAGTTTGGTGAGTACAGGTATCAATAAAACAAAACATCCTCTTCATTGGCTAAGAAATGGTTACCATTAACTCGGTGATGTAGTTACCATTAACCCAAACCACCTCCTTACCTCTGAGTAGCTGTGTTGCTTTCACATTTAATTCGAATCATGTAAACCCAAAGTAATCTGTACAGAGATTCCAGTGCAACTCGAGCCATCTTGGGGTCTTTATTCTACAACAGAAAATAGGATGTAAGATAGTGTTATATTTAAGATTTAATTAAGCATAAGTGGGAAAAAAAGTTAAATAGTAATATATGGAGGTTATTCTTTTCTGAATGCCTAGAAATGCAGATCCCCACACCTGGGTGGCTTAGTGGTTGAGCATCTGCCTTCAGCTCAGGGCATGATCCTAGAATCCTAGGATAGAGTCCTCCTTCAGGGTCCTTGCAGGGAACCTGCTTCTCTCTCTGCCTATGTCTCTGCCTCTCTATTTGTGTCTCTCATAAATAAATAAAATCTTAAAAAAAAAGAAAAGAAATTCAGCGCCCCTACAAGTCACCTGCATCATCTGGGACTTATGGGTTATTTGCCTTCAGGTGCCCACTGGGTTAATAATCAATGAGGAGGGCTCTAAATAGTCATGAGGACAGGACAGAGTTGTTCAGGAGGAAATCATGTCATTCTCTCCTTTGCCAAGGTGAATACCTGAAATTGCCTTCTTCTTCCAGCCCTGGGGAACCTGTATTCTCTAGCACTAAGAGAAGAATCAATCTCTTCTTTCTATTGTTAATTATGTGCTTTTTGCTTTGATTCCCCAAGCTCCCCAGCTCCCCATTTCATTACCCAACCAACATTTGTTGAGATGAATGTGTACTCAGCAGTATGTTAGAGCACAGGACATACAGATAAAAGATAATCCCTTTCCTTAAGTTGTTCACAACCTCTGGGGGATGGGAGATGGATAGTAAGCAATCAACTCTTAAGGCAGTAAAAAAACCTGATAGGGACAGGAGCTAGAGAATAGAAAGAAGGGCAAGCTATGGAAAGCTCAAGGGAGGTCAGAAAAAATTTCCAAGGGCAGATGAACACTCAGATGAACTTGACTCCATTCATTTACTCATGTGTTCATTCAACCAAACATCTGGGTGGCTACAGTAGGCTAGGTACTATGCTTGGCATAGTGTAAAACTTTGAACAGTGTAGATAGAGGATGGGAAGGAAGAACACATGGAAGCTAAGAGAGCTGAAGAATATGGGTCATGTCTCAGAACCTGGGAACAGTTAATATGCCAATGCATAGGGCCAGGTGAAGGGGCAGTGGCTGATGAGGCCTGTGAGGAAGGCAGGGGTCACATGTGGGACGCTACATGCCAGGCTCAATAAGGGGACCATGGTTCTTATGATGGTGACAAAAAGCTACTAAGTCCCTGCGGGAAGACCCTGCCTACATTGTGGGGAAAGGAGTAGAGGTAGGGAGACCAGAGGCTACGGCAGAGCTGCTGGCTTCCGGGCCATAACAAGCCAGAGAGGAAGGAATTGATTCTTTTCCTACTGTCCATCTTACTTGAATTACATTCCTCTTGATTTAAAAATCATCGACTGGGTGGTTACCCTGATGCGTGTGGGATCCAGGTAGCATTTCTTGGCATGGTATATAACCAACCAGTCAATATGTAGCTCTAACCTACCTTTTCTGCCTCCTTTCCTGCTACCCTCCCACAAGCTCCTGAAAGTCTAACTAGGCTGTGTTCATTCCACTTACATGTCAGGAGTGGGTTTCCTCACCCACTGCATCATTTTTTTTTCTAGCAGGTGAACCCTTCTCCTTCAGTCTACTTGACTGTCCCCCTCTTTTGTGCAGGCTCCTTGGTTCCTCCCCAGGCCCTCAATCCCATACCACGAAAGCTAACTGTTTTTGTCCTGAGTATCTTCTGACCTTTATACAACCTCTAGTATACAGGCTTCTTTAGATGTCTGAAAGAAAGGGTCATTGTTCACCTTGACATCTATTAGAATTCCCGCCATTCTTCAGGAAGTCAATAAATGTTTGCTGAACAGTCTTTAAATGCCATTCTTAACTTTCTCATACTTTTTTTTTCCTTTTATGTGACTTCTCTTCCTTTATTCATTTATTTATCTTGTCATAATTGGTTTAGTGGTTTTATTTTTAGTGCAGATAATCTGGATACTGATTTTTATAGAATTGTGTTTAGACATTACCACAGATAAAGCTTATTTTTAGACTTCATGTAAATAAATTCTATGGAAAAGGTGATAGAGAATGATTTTTTAAGATTTAGGAGAAATAGAATACATTTTTGGTGGGATCATTATAAAATTCTAAATTTCTATATGCATTCATATCTGTTTTTAGAATTTGTTTTATTAGTCTGTCTATTCATGGGCTAAGACCACATTATTTTAAGTTTTGAGGCTTTAAAATATGTTTTATTACTATATACTGAAACTAATATTACACTGTATATGAACTGGAATTTAAATAAGAACTTAAAAAATAAAATAAATGTATCTTATTATCTGGTATGGACTGTCTCCCATCCTCCACTGGTCTTTTCTTCTTTTTAAAGGGTTTTCACAGATATTTTTTCCATGTTTATTCTTTTGAATAAATGTTATAACTACTTTTCTAGCTATAGGGAAAAACAGACCCAAACTTTTTTTTCTAAGACCCCAATTTTTTAAAGCATACATTGATATATGATTTGTATGTTTGGTTACATAAAGGAACTTTACTAAACTGATAAAGTGGAATTTAAAATATTCCATCATAAAAAAGAATTGGGGGAATTCTAATTATCCTCCCCACAATCACTCCAAATTAGCAAATGCCTATGATGTGCTTACATGGTTGTTAAAAGCAGATTCTAGACACACACTGCCTGGGTTTGAATCCATCCTTGTGCTGCAATTTATTAGGAGTATGGCCAGCCTCAGGAAAACTAATGTCTCTGGGCCTGATTTTCCCTGTCTGCAGATGATAATCCTACCTACCTCATAAGAATGTTGAGAATTAAATGAGTTAATACATATGGGATATTTAGCACTGTTCTTGTCCGTAGTAACTATTATTATGTACAAGTTACCAGGATCTAGCAGCTAACATGCTCTGATTTGGGGGCTCTTCCATTCCAGTGGAGATGTTTACTCCTTTGTTAATTTCCTTTTATTAGTAAATGTATTTTATATTTGCATAGTGTATCATTCATAATTCTCTCATGTGACTTATTTCATATTGTGAATCATGATGGGGTAAGGCAAATATCACCTAAGTTTTATTAAGGAGATTAACAGAGAGCTCTAGTTTAAACAATTCATATTGCTGTCTTCTGGTTAACTTCAACTTATTTTACATATTTTTTCCTGTCTCCCTACCCACAATTCCCTTTTTGGTTATCTTGTTGTGACTGATGTTCTTTTACTCTTAAGAATATGCTTGAGATTATCTATTTTTGTTTTCACAGAGATTGATGAGCAAAGTGGCTGACTTATGTGTTTACTTTGTTTTACCTTTGGATCCTGTTCTAGTACTTGATTTTTAGCATTTCAAGGTGATATTACTGGTTGCTACGATTGCCTCCTCAAATGATTTTCTTGCCTCTCTTCCGTTCTTAAATTGCGAACATAACTGTTTACTTCTCCACATTTAAAATCCTTAAGTGGCTTCTAATCATCTCCTGGACCATGTCCAAATTCCATGATGTGGTACATGAGGGGCCTTTGGCAATCTGGCTCCCCCATTACTACCTCCTGTCTCCACTTTGGGCTTGGTGCACCGCATGCCATTATATTCCTTCTGCAATCTCCTAAATGCCTCAAATGTCTAATTGGAAAATTTCTACTCCCTGGCAAGATTCAGTTAGGTGTCATCTCCTCTATTAAATCCTATACTATTATAATCAATATTTCTTCATCTCAGAGAGATTGCCAAGTGCCTCTGCTTCCTGCTTCCAGAATGCTATTCTATCCCCTTACTTGTATATTTCTTAGACTGTGAACTCCAGAATTCTCGTTTGTTCATTTTTGTGTCCTCAATGACTGCCAAACAGCAGGTTATTAGTAAATATCAATTAAAAGAAAACAGACTGTGTGTAGCAGCTGAACAACTTGATGCATAAGATATCTTTATATAGAACCTATACGAGGAGACAGTTCAGAAAAGTGACATAGAATGATCCTGAATTCACCTCCTTCTAAGTAAGTACACAATAAATCCATAGCTATATGTGGAATAATTTCCTCTGGAAAGAATTTGAGTACTAGCTGAACAGCTACTTTACAACAAAGGATAAAAAGGCCACATGAAGACAGGTAGACAGTCTTGACAAAAACCCCACCTCCAGAGTGGTGACCCACCATGGGGAGGGGACTCACAAATTGGAACTCCTCCTTGAAGAGCATGGACGTTTTGCCCCACATTAGCCACTCTATCCCTTAGGGCCTGCACCATAGAAATGAGCCCCGAAAATGTGTGACTTTGAAAACCAACAGAACTTACATCCAGGAGAGTCATAAGGCTGTAGGGAAAGAGAGACAGCCTTAAAAGCTCATATGCAGATTCACTCTCCCTGGGACCCAGTACAAAAGCAGCAGTTTGAGAAGAGCCTAGACCATATGGGAAGAAGATAAAGTTGCTAATATTAAGGCATCTGCTAGAGGAGCAAAACCTGTTAGGACTCTGTGCAGGGATGGAGGCACTAGTGGGTGACATTTTTACATTCACTTTCTACCTTGCTGGTGCCAGCACTAGGAAGTACTATTTTTGTACTCTCACTCTAACTGACCAGTGATAACCCCCATCTTCCATGCCACTGCCGTGGCCTTGCACCCCTTGTGTTGCCTGCATAACCCTGTCCCTGCCCTCCTCGATCTACCAAAGCCAGCAGGCATACAGAACCCACACAGGGGATGCCCTTGAATGTCAGGCTCTGGTAACCTGGAGAGTTGCATTTCTGGGCTTAATGAGGCTTAAACAACCAGAGAGACAGTTCCAGATACAATCAAGAGCTAGGGCAATGTTAAACAATAAGATTCATTGCCTATATAAGGCTATCCCTTTAAGAGTGGGAGAGAGAGCTGTTTTGTCTAACACATAGAAACAAACATAAAGTGTCAAGCAAAATGAGGAAACACAGGAATATGTTCCAAACAAAAGAATAAGATAAAATCCCAGGAAAAAAACTTTAATGAAATGGAGATAAAAAATTGTCTGATAAGGAATTAAAGTAATGGTCATAAAGAAGTTCACTAAACTCAGGAAAAGAATGGAAGTACACAGAATGTTTTTAGCAACGAGATAGAAATTATAAGAACATACAAAAAGAGAAGTTACAGAGCTGAAGAATATAATAAATTAACTGAAAAATACACTAGAAAGGTTTAACAGCAGACTAGATGAAGCAGAAGAAAGAATTAGTGATCTGGGAGATAGGGAAATAGAACTCACCCAACCAGAAAAGCAAAAAGAAAGAAAAAATAATTAAAAAAAATAAGCATTGCTTAAGAGACCTCTGAGACAACATCAAGCAGAATAATATTCTGATTATAGGGCTTCCAGAAGGAAGATAGAAAAGGGCAGGAGACTTATTCAAATAAATAATGGCTAAAAACTTCCCTAATCTTGGGAATGAAACAGGTATCCAAATCTAGGAAACCCAGAAGGTTCTAAACAAAATGAACTAAAAAAGACCCACACCAAGGCACGTTATAACTAAAATGTCAAAGTTAAAGACAAAGAGAGAATCTTAAAAGCTGTGTGAGAAAAATAACATGTTACGAACACGGGATATTGGGTCAATGCACAATGAACATAAGGTTATCAGCAGATTTCTCAACAGAAACTGTGCAGGCCAAGAGAGAACGGCATGATATATTTAAAGTGCTGAAAGGGAAAAAAACTTCCAATCAAGAACATTCTATTTAACAAGATTCTCATTTAGAATTAAAAAAGTGATAAAGATTTATCTTTAGCAAAAGCTAAAAGAGTTCATCACCACTAACTGGCCCTAAAAAGAATGTTAAAAAACAAAGGGCACTAATTAGTAATAAGAAAACAGATGATAGTAAAAATCTCACTGGTAAAGGCAAATATATAGTAAAGGAAGTAGACTAATTATAAAGTTAGTATGATTGTTAAAAGACATAGTAAAAAGTAACTATATATTCATTAGTTAAAGGATACAAAAACCAGAGAGATGTAAAATGTGATATCAAAAACATAAAAATGCATAGTTTTAGAATGGGTTTAAGCTTAACTTGCTATCAACTTAAAATAGACTGTTAAATATATAGGCTGTTAGATGTGAGCTTCATGGTGACCACAAAGCAAAAACTTATAATAAATACACAAAAGATAATGAGAAAGGAATCTAAGCATAACATCAGAGAAAGTGACCAAATCACAAGAAAGCAAGAAAAGAGGGAACAGGGAGAAACTAAAAAACAAAAAAAAAATTAACAAAATGAAAATCAGTACATACCTGTAACAACTACTTTAGATGTAAATGGACTAAGTGCTCCATCAGAAGACACAAAGTTGCTGAATGGATAAAAGACAAGACTCATCTATATGCTGCCTACAAAAGATTTACTTTAGCTATAGGACACATGCAGACTGAAATTGATGGAATAGAAAAAGATATTACATGCAAATGAAAACCAAAAGGGAGCTGGGGTAGCTATACTTATATCAGACAAAACAGATTTGAAAACAAAGAGAGAGAAGGGCATTACATAATGACAAAGTGGTCAATTCAACAAGAAAATATAACAATTGTAAATATTTACGCACCCAGTGTAGGAGCATCTAAATATATAAAGCAAATATTGACAAACCTAAAGGGAGAAATTGACAAAAACACAGTAACAGTAAGGAACTTTAATGCTTCACTTATATCAATGGATAGATAATCCAGACAGAAAATCAATAAGGAAATATTGGCTTTAAATCTCATATTAGACTTTAAATGGCACATTAGACTAGATGGACTTAATAGATATATACAGAACATTCTCTCCAGTAGAAAACACGATTCTACTCAAGTGCACATGCAACATTTGCCAGGACAGATCACATATTAGGCCACAAAAGAAGTCTCAATAAATTTAAGATGATTGATGTCATATCAAGCATCTTTATCAACCATAGTAGTATGAAACTAGAAACTAATTACAAAAGAAAATTGGAAAAATCACAAATAGGGGGAGATTAAACAATATACTACTGAATAACCAATGGGGTCAAAGAAGAAATCAAAGGGGAAATTTTAAAAATACTTTGAGATAAATGAAATTGGAAATACCATATACAGTAAAAACAGTTCTAAGAGGAAAGATTATAATGATATAGGCCTATCTCAAGTAACAAGAAAAATATTAAATAAACAATCTAACTTTAAATCTAAAGTAACTAGAAAAAGAACAGTTAAAGCCCAAAGTTATCAGAAGGAAGGAAATAATGAAATAGATACTAAAAAGACAATAGAGAAGATCAATAAAACTAACAGCTGGCTCTTTGAAAAGATAAATAAAATTGATGAGCTTTTGGCTAGACTAAGAAAAAAAGAGAGGACTCAAATAAATAGAATCAGGAAATAGGAGAAATTGCAACTGATACAAAAAAAACCACAAAGGATCTTAAAGGACTATTATGAACAGTTATATGCCAATCAATTAGAAAATATAGAAGAAATAAATTAATTCCTAGAAACATACCATCTCCCAAAACTGAATCATAAATAGAAAAATCTGAATAGACCAAATACTAGTAAGGAAGTTGCATCAGTAATCAAAAACTCCCAACAAACAGAAGTCCAGGATCAGATGGCTTCATGAGTGAATTCTACCAAACTTTCAAAGATTTAATACCAATCCTTCTCGAACTCTTCCAAAAAATTGAAGAGAAGGGAATACTCTCAAACTCATTTTATGAGGCCAGAATTACCTTGATACCAAAACAAGATAAGGACACACACACAAAAGAGAAAATTACATGCCAATATGCCTGATTAAGATAGATGCAAAAATCCTCAACAAAAAATTAGCAAACCGAATTCAACAGCACATTAAAAGGTTTATACACCATGATCAAGTAGGATTTATTCCAGGGATGGAAAGATGGTTCAACATTTGCAAATCAATTGACATGATAAACCACATTAACAAAATGAGGGATAAAACTCATACGACTTCTCAGTAGATGGAGAAAAGCATTTGACAAATTCAACATCCATTTACGATAAAAACTCACAACAAATTGAGTATAAAGGGAATGTACCTCAAAATAATAAGAGGCCATATATCACAAGCCCACTGAACATGATACTCAATGGTAAAAACTGAAAGCTTTCTCAAGATCAAGAACAGGACAAGGATGCCCACTCTCACCACTTTTTAAAAAAAAAAGATTTTATTAATTTATTCATGAGAGACATAAAGAGAGAGGCAGAGACACAGGCAGAGGGAGAAGCAGGCTCCCTATAGGGAGCCCAATGCAGGACTTGATCCCAGGACCCTGGGATCACAATATGAGCCAAAGGCAGACGCTCAACCACTGAGCAACCCAGCCCCTCACCACTTTTATTCAACATAGTATTGAAGTCCTACCCAGAACAATTAGGCAGGAAAAATAAATTCAAGTCATCAAAATTGGAAGAAAAATGTAAAACTTCCATTATCTATAAAGAACATAAATTAATACACAGAAAACCCTAAAGACTCTACCAAAAAACTTAGAATAAACAAATGCAGTAAAATTGCATGGTACAAGATCAATATACAAAAACCTGTTCCATGTTTATATACTAACCACAAACTAACAGAAAGAGAAATAAAGAAAAAAATCCTATTCACAATTTCATCACAAAGAATAAGACACCTAGGAATAAATTTACATAAGGAGGTGAAAGATGTGTACATTAAAAACCATAAGACATAGATGAAGGAAATTAAAGAAGACACAAATAAATGGAAAGATATTCAATGCTCATAAATTAAAAGAATTATTATTGTAAAAATTTCCAAATTACCCAAAGTAATCTACAGGTTCAGTGCAATCTCTATCAAAATTCCAATGGCACTTTCACAGAAATAGAACAATCCTAAAATTTGCATAATACCACAAAAAATCCCAAGTAGTGAAAACAATATTGAGTAAGAACAAAGCTGGAGGCATTACAGTCCCTGACTTCAAACTATGTTAAAAAACACAGTAATCAAACAGTATGGTACTGACATAAAATCTGACACACAGATCAGTGGAATAGAGGGAATAGAGGGGAATAGAAATAAATGCAAGCACACATGGTCAATTAACTTACAACAAAAGAGAACAAAACAGAAAATGAAGAAAAAAATCTTTTCCATAAATGGTGCTGGGAAAACTGGACAGCCACATGCAAAAGAATGAAATTGGACCATTTTTTACATTGTACACAAAATTAACTCAAAATAGATTTAAAAAGGGCTTAGGGGCACTTGGGTGGATCAGTTGGTTAAGCATCTGCCTTTGGCTCAGGTCATGAGCCCAGTGTCAGGCTCCATACTCAGTGGGGAGCCTGCTTTTCCCTCTCCCGCTCCTCCTTGCTTATGTGCATGTGTGCTCTCTCTCTCTCTCTCTCTCTCTCTCTGTCAAAAAAAAATAAAATAAAATCTTTTTAAAAATTAACGACTTAAATGTAAGATAAGAAACCATAAAACTCCTAGAAGAAAATACAGGCAGTAAGCCCTTGACATTGCTTTTGGTGGTATTTTTTTTTTTTGGATCTGACTCCAAATGCAATGGCACAAAAACAAAAATAAACAAATGGAACAACATCAAACTAAAAAGCATCTGCACAACAGAGGAAACCTTCAACAAAATGAAAACGTAACTTGCTGAATGGGAGAAGATATTTCCAAATCATATATCTGATAAGGGGTTAATATCCAAAATATATAAAGAACTCACACAGCTCAATAACAAAATACAAATGATCAAATTAAAAAATGGGCAGAAGATCTGAATAGATATTTCTCTAAAGAAGATATACAGATGGTCAACAGATACATGAAGAGATGCCCAACATCACTCATCATCAGGGAACTGCAAATCAAAATCACATTATGATATCACCTCACACCTGTCAAAATGGCTATTATCAAAAGGACAAGAAATAACAAGTGTCGACGAGGATGTGGAAGAAAGGAATCTTTGTATACTGTTGGTTGAAATGTAAACTGATGTCGTTATTATGGAAAACAGTATGAAAGTTCCTCAAGATATTAAAAATAGAACTACCATGTGATACAGCAATTCCTTGTGGGTATTTATCTGAAAAAATAAACAAAACACTAATTCAAAAAGATATATGCATCTCTGTATATGTATGTATATGCAGCATTATTTGGAATAGTCAATATATGGAAACAGCCTAAGTGTCCATCAATGGACAAATGGATAAAGAAAAATGGATTAAAGTGTGAAGCATTACTTAGCCATACAAAGAAAGAATATTTGCCATTTGCAATAACATGGATGAGTCTTGAGGACATTAGCTAAGCGAAGTCAGTGAGACAGAGAAAGACAAACACCATATGAATTCACTTATATCTGGAATCTAAAAAATAAAACAAGTGAACTAACAAAATAAAACTCATAGATAGAGAAGAGGCTGTAGTTGCCAGAGGGGCAAGGGGTGAGGGTGGGTAAAATGGTTGAAAGGAATCAAGAGGTACAAACTTCCTTATAAAATAAATATGTCATGGGGATGTAATGGGGACTATAGTCAGTAACTTTGTATTACAAATTTGAAAGGTGCTAAGAAAGTAAGAAAAGTTCTTATCACAAGAAAAAAAATTTTGTAAATTTGTATGGTGACAGATGTCTAGATTTAATGTGGTGATCATTTTGCAACATATACAAATGCTGAATCATTATGTTGTACACCTGAAACTGACACAATGCTGTACATCAAATATACTTCAATTAAAAAAGGCAACTATGGTTATGTAGCTAAAGTTAGTCTACATGGTATAATGGTATTACTAAGCATCTTACACTCGTAATGGCGTCTTGATATTTTTTCAAAAGTGCTTTCACATTCCATGACATCAGTTGAGGGAATTCATCATTGTGGGGGGCAAAATGACTTGCTCAAAGCCATTAGGGTAGTAAATGACAGTGGGGATAAGGAAATGACTTCTAGACTAAGTCCTATTTCTTAGAAACTGGATTGCATATATAACATGGTGCTTACTGTATCAGGCATTGTTATCAGTGATGTACATATACTAACTCATTTTAATTCTCACAACAACCTCTGAAGTAGATAACTGTCAGTGTTCTTACTGTGCAGATGAAGAAATCAAGGCACAGAAATGCTAACGAGTGGCATTGCCATAATTTGAACCTAGACAATCTGATTCCAGTGTCTTTGAAGCATTAGTTTTTCTACTGCAGTTTAATATTATATGGATGCCACTCCAATATGCTACTGGTGCCTACTAGATTTTACTCTACCGGAAAACAGGATCTCTTCCTCAATGGCTTTGTATTCCAATAGCAGCCAACACCATAGGGTTTGATACAGATTCTCAGGATGTAAACACTTTAGCATATGTCTCAAACCATTGATTTTTGTCAAAAATCTCTACTTCAAGATTGAAGGACTCTTCTCCCGTTGTAATCTGCTTGTCTGTTAATTGATTAACAATAATATATTAATACATTGTGGCTGTGAGGTTACCCCGATAAAAGTGTTCAAGAAACCAGTAGGCTTCAGAGTGGGTCTTCCTTGTACCCCTTCGTCTCTTCTCAGTGCTGGTCACCAACACTTTCACGTGACATATCAGCTGGCCAAAACCATGCCCACCTTCTTTAAATGTAATTAATTAATTAATTAATTAATTTTTGCTTTTGATTTAGTTAAAGCAATTCAGTAAGAAGTAGGGAGAATTGAATTCATTGGCAGCTTGGCTGGTGACATGGTCACTGAAAAAACCAATGTTTCCCAAGGTCCCTTCCTCTCTCCTCAGTGCTGGTCACCAACACTTTCACGTGACATATCAGCTGGCCAAAACCATGCCCACCTTCTTTAAATTTAATTAATTAATTAATTAATTAATTAATTAAGTTTTGCTTTTGATTTAGTTAAAGCAATTCAGTAAGAAGTAGGGAGAATTGAATTCATTGGCAGCTTGGCTGGTGACATGGTCACTGAAAAAACCAATGTTTCCCAAGGTCCCTTCCTGTCTTCTCAGTGCTGGTCACCAACACTTTCACGTGACATATCAGCTGGCCAAAACCATGCCCACCTTCTTTAAATTTAATTAATTAATTAATTAATTAATTAATTAAGTTTTGCTTTTGATTTAGTTAAAGCAATTCAGTAAGAAGTAGGGAGAATTGAATTCATTGGCAGCTTGGCTGGTGACATGGTCACTGAAAAACCAATGTTTCCCAAGGTCCACCAGCTGACCATTTGCACTAAGTCGCATGGGTTTCTTATGAACATGCAGATTCCTTAACTGCACTTGGACATTTGAAATCAGAACCTCTGGAGGTAAGTTTTGCAAAGTTGCATTTGAAACAGGCTTCTTTGGAGATTCTGGTACATGTTAAGGTAAAGCTCTACTGACAGAGATTGCTAAACAATTTTAGTCATCTTTTCATCTTGTTATACTCAAATACCTTCTAGGTCTCTCTTCCACATCAACTAGACCATATTACCCAAAGAACATATGTGCAAGGAACATTAGGTTCAGGATAACTTCTAATGCCACTAGACCAACAATTCATACATATTATTTTCTCTTCAATGTCTGAATAAATAAGGCACTCATGGAAAGTAAGGGCCCTGTCAGCTGATTCCTAATTTTTAAACCTGGTTCATGTGCGCTTTTAGAATTTATAAATCCCACTTTGAAATATGTCTTGGACAGATCTGAAACAGATGAAAAGAGATTTTCTTAAGTTTATAGAAATGAGGTTAATAGTAAAGCAGAACAATTGCTTCTAGAAAATTACTTAAAACAGCCAATACTATGTCATTTAATTTTGATACTTACAAAGAGTAGTTGTTTTAAAATAAATGGTGCCATACATTTTAGTGCATTCTACCAATCAATGACTGTGGAATCCTTAATAATAATAATCCTCAATCTCTACTGAGATAAAAATATCATTAATTATCTTACTATTATATGAAAAGTCTTAAAAAAAGTACTACTTAAACTTTTTTGTGATTATTACATGCAAATATATATTATGTGCTAAAGACAAGCTTCAACAAATATATTTATGGCAACCACACCATTTTTGATATTCTTAATGGAAATCAAAAGACCTTTGCACCTCTCTTCCCTGCTCCTCCTGAATGTATCATTCTCTGTTAACATAGCCTACTTCATTTTATTTACACCAGTTATCACTATCTGAATTTTTCTTCTTAACTATTCACTTACTTGCTTATTGTCTGTCGCCCCAACTAAGTTACAAGGTCTAAGAGGTTGGAGAGTGCTACTGTCATTCATCACGTACTCCCAGCACCTAGGAGAGTTACTGGTAAACACTTCTTGTAAGAAATTGTTGACCAACTGACTGACTGGATAAATAAATGCATTCGAGCCTAGTACAAGAAGTGACTGAGATAAAAGGAGAATCATTTTTAATTCTGTATTGCCTAGCCTTCAGATAAAGTATTGCTATTGGGGCAAAATATTTAACAAAGCATAAATAACATCCATGAGAAAGCATGAAGAGAGTTCAATGGAGCTTATGACATTGTCATGATGATACATGACAAGATATGTAAACTCCTGCTATTGGTTTGGCTCATAACAGATCTTCAATTACTGAGAACTATTGTTGTTATTAATACATAGTAAACACATTTTTTAACTTTTAAGTTTTCTTTTATGGCTTTGTTTTGTTTTTTTATAATCTGGATCTCTGGTATATTATATTCACTATTATAAAATTTAAAAAGTTAAAAATTGTTCCAATTATATCCATTTTGAAGGATGAGAAACTAGCACATAGTTATTATGAACGCTTAATATATACTACATATTAATAGAACTATTAATAAATGGAGATTAACAAATAAATAAATACTATTAAATCAAGTTTTAAAACATTTTCTTTTTTTGGAATTAGGTATATTATGGCAGATGTAAAAGGAATGTATCAATTCCTAATTGCTCAATATGTTCATATTCTGACATAAAATATATAGAAGAAAAAAATACTGGTTACCACTAAGCAAGAGTTCTTGAAAGATATCAGTGTTGTAGTAAGAAGTTGCCATAAATTCCCCCCCATCACTTTACAAGATTATATCGCTAATATATGGTTGATCACTTAACTAAGTGTAAATAAAGACTGCAAGTTTGTGTTACCAAAGCAGCCTGCCTCCTACAGACTGACTCTGAAGATAAACTAGGGCACTGACATTAAATGAGCATTGACCTGAGAGGTTTACTTTGAAAGCAGCAGATTTTTCACTTTCACACACACTTCTATTCTGCTATATGTCATGCTGCCGCCTTGATGACTCACCTTTGTAGAACACATCAAACATGGCTACCAAGCTCAACATGTAGAGTTCAAACACTAGGTTCATTATACTTAAGCATGTGTAGGGGAGTGGGAGACAAGGAGGATAAGGGTGCTGGAAGGGAAAAGGGGAAAGGCAAACAGGGGGAAGAGTTGGTCTGCTGGTCTTTATGAAATATTAGTTGGCTCTAACTCCCATAAAATACTGACACTATTCAAGACAAAGTACACTTTTGAAGCCATGTCAGTTTTTCCTCACAGACTATTCATAAGGAGGTTTGGAAGGTTTATTTATGACATTTTAAAATAGTCTCATTTAAAAAAAAGATTTATTCACTTATTTTGGAGAGAAAGAAAGAGAGAGAGTGCAAGGAGGGTCAGGGTAGAGGGAGAGGGAAAGAGAATTGCAAGAAGACTCCCTGCTGAGTATGAAGCCTGAGGAGGCAGGGCTCAATCCCACAACCCTAGCAGAAATCAAGAGTTGGAAACTTAACCGACTTAGCCACCCAGACACCCCTAAAATGGCCTCACTTAACTGCTACTGGATTTAGTTCTAAATATATGTAATACCATTTTATTCCACTTGTAACTCATCAAGGATCTCTTTATATCTTTTAGCCTTGGGGTGGTGAATTCCAACAATTCGTTACCCATAAAGTAAAATATCATTGACTTAACTTGGCCTCATAACTATTTCTTTCATGCTTCATGGGGTCTCTAACTTCCAAAAATGGCACAGGTATCACTCTACTCTCAACTTTTATATCCCTCACTCTCTCTAGCATACATTTTGAAATTTTGTTACATATCCCCCAATGAAATGCTAAACTTCTCAAGGACAGAGACTCTATTCTATAGCTAGTTTTAATATAGTTAACTTCCCCTATGTGTCCCACTTCCAGCACCTTCCCTAGCACCTTACGCAGTGGGCACTTCATACCTACTGGGTGACTTCAATGGAATTCTGGAATTTGGTTCAGCCTCTACTATCAACTCTATATAGTCTTTCTGATCTCACCATGGCCATTCTCGTAGAAATCCTAATGCTGAATGTTTGCATAGTGATATACTATCAGCTTGTAGCCCCACTTCTCACTGGGCCATTTATAACCGGGTTATCAAGTCTTTTTGGTGGGTTTTGATTAAAGAACCAATATTTTAACTTTGAAGCAATAATATTCCAAAGTAAGATTATGCCACTATGTTTCAAAAGCTCATACTTTAAACAAAAAAATTTGGTTTTTTGGCCACAACAATAAATCGTCATGCAAAGTATTATTTTAATTCTAACTAAAATTCATCATAAACATACTGAGCATAATATATACAGGACAATGCACTGTAAACATTGTTAATTAATTCTCTTCTTTGTTGTGGGCAAAATGACCACTTCTACCTGTGTGAAATGTAAATGAACAAAAATATTTTCAACTAGAACTAATAACTGAGTAAGTTAAAAGTGGGCCAAACAACAAAATAACATTGAGCTGTGTGTTAGAGATGTATGCATAAATCCCTAAGTCAAATCTCTGAGACTGGCTATTATATAATTGTTGATAACTCTAAAAAGCTTTTTGTTTTTCAGAATACTTAAAAGCTTAATTCTATATCCATTGCTATTATATTTCATTGCCAATTTGAAGAAAATCAATGATTCTAATCTTGGATTTCACAATCAGTGCTTAAAACAGCTCTAATGCAGATTACTATATAATTATGGTAAATGCCAAAATAATATAATTAATCTTAACCACTCATTTAAATTAAAGTGTCTTAGAACAGAAAAGATAAGGCAACATGTATAAGCACATACAGGATTGGATAATTATGTATATTTCAAAAATTCTAGAGCAGTAAATATCAAACTCATAGAAGAACATCAAGACACAACTGGAAACAACTGGAAAATGTACACTGTTTGCACTTACATTAGGGTTGATTCATTTAGTTGTCTTTTATCAATAGGTCACTAAAACTTAAAATATGTTTACCACTTAAAAGTTATAAAGCCAATTTTAAAGCTAATCATTATGGTAGTTTTAACTGTAGGTTCCTCAGTTTTAGGAAAGATTACTTCATCTGTCTCACGACTCAGCACCTGTGTCTATGCATAATAGACACAGGTGCTTGTTCAATGCACAGTGCTTGTTCAATGGATGCCTAGGGCTGATGGACTGTCATGTGGCTTGAAGAGAATACCTTCAAATAATTACAAAGAACACTGACAGGAAATAAGTATTCTCTGTGATTGGGGTCAATCCTCCCACAGAAAGGAACTTCTTCCCTCAAATATATTCCTAGATGGGGGGCGGGGGGCAGAGGAAGATGCAGGAAGTACAGGTGAGCTTCTGAAATCAATTCACTTGGTTCTGCCAATGAAGTGGGTCTCCCCCCACCTTTAAAAAAAATCATTTAGATACAATGTGACAATTAATACATATACAAGGGTATTTAATTTTACCCTTAGAGTGATCCTAATTAGGAAAGATTTCCCAAATTTGGAGTGATTTCTCCAATCCCTAGTCATCTTCTAAGATTGACTATATTTGGGGGTGCTTGGATAGCTCAGTTGGTTAAGTGTCTGACTCTTCATTTCGGCTCAGCTCATGATCTCAGGGTCACAGGATCAAGTCCCACGTTGGGCTCTGTGCTCAGTAGGGAGTCTGCTTGAGATTCTCTCTCCCTCTCTCCCTGTGCCCCTCCCTCACCCCAAACTCTCTCACTCTCTCTCAATAAATAAATAACATAACATAAAATTGACTATATTTAATAAGGAGAACTCAATATTTTTTTCATTATCTCAAGAGTATCAGATAATTACCCTGTAAACATCATGAATCACTCTCAGAAGCACATATGTCAGTCTCAGACACATATTTAGTTTATAAAAGACTTTTTTGAACTGACAAATACTAACTTTAAGGTTGGATAAGCAGTTGTTGAGGAAAATATGCCACCTGTTCAGGAACAGCTGCTTTTGACTGACACAAAGAAGACAGGTCACCAGTGGGTACAGGGCCTGAGGAGAAAGAAGATGAGGTCACAAGATGATTTATATTTCAACAAACCAGGTAACACATGCTCTCTGGAATTGCTACCTATCCATCTCCCTCTGTAGGCCAAAATAAACAGGACGCTTTATAACACAAGGCTCAGTGGGGGCCATGCAGAGGTAGGCATTTCACAAATGCTTTCTGATGATGGTGGGGGTGGAATTATCTAGAATTATAAAGTGTATAATAAGTTTCATGTATAATAAGTGGAAACCTGATTCACTGATTTAGAATCTTCACTTAAGAATTTTAAAAACAAACTCATTATCTTAAGATCATTCTCAGAAAGAAAGAAAGTAGGAAGGCATACTAATTTTAAAGATGTTATTGGGGTTTTTGCTCATAAACATCTACTAGCTTGTCCTTGTTTTAGAGGTAGGTGTATATATTTTCTTTTGCATGCAATCTTCCTGTAATTAAGAAAGATTCCTAAAAGAATGTTATTGCATTGGTAAACTCCACCAAGACAAATTTAACCACAGGAGGAATTTGCTTACGAGTGAATAAACAGAGGTGCTACTGTGCTTTTCCTGCCTAACTGGGCTGATTTCCCACAGTAACTGGAGAAGATAGAAAAGCTGATGAGTGGCCACCCAAAAAATATATATGCAGAACCCATTGCCATTCTACTGAACCAGATAGCATATACCTTTATGGTACCTAAAAAATTAGGGCTAGTGAAGATTCAAACAAAAATAAAACTGGCTCATCCATTAAGCTGAATTAGCAAAAGATTATTGCCACAATGAGATTCAGTGCTTAACAATCCACTAACTTAATTTTTTTTAATTCACTTGGTTTTAAACTGACTTTGAACTATGCTACCATTGAGTGTAACTCTAATTCTAGCCAGTCATCTAAAAAAAAAAAAAATTCTAGTGGTTAGTCACAATGACTGACCATAGAAGTAGAAAATAAGCATATCTGTCACCACTGCCAGCAAAGCAACTCTCAATAATAGCTCAAATAATGGTGGCTATGCTCATATTTTGAAGACTGGCATAAACTGTGCCAGCTAAGTAACCTGCTTCCTCTATACTATCACAAGAATAGCTCATATGTCATGTCGATTAATAAACCAGAGCCTTATTTACCACTGAGGGCAAAAGGTTGTGATAATTTAAAAGACTTGTCTCTCTCTCAACTCCCTTTGCTGCCTGCTTCCATTTTGATTTAGAACATAAGGATAGGAATGAACCAGTGAAGACTTCTGGGGATCGAAAAGATAAACTATTATTATAAACTTTGACTTTTAGATTGGAAAAAATACTCAAAACAAAAATCAAGTTAATCCAGTCTTGAAAATAAAGAACAGAATCTTAGGATGAGAAGGGTCATCTGAGATGACATGGTCTAATCCCCTTCTATTATCGTGATCCAGTTATGGTCAACGTTAAGTGCAAGCTCCAAATTTCGAAACACTTCCTTTTTTGGGCGAGAGCTGCAGGTAATCCTCCCATTTGAGGGACCCTTATGACTCTCAAATAGATTTCAGCCTAAGGATTTTATCCTCTATAGTTTTGTGTTTTGGATTTTCTCAGAGTTACTAACCAACGAATGCTTCTTTCGAGAAGAAAGTTCCAGTGTGGTGTCATATAGGCTTTCAACAAAGTTTCTAAGGCAGGGAACATTTACTTCATTTTTAACAGCCTAAAAAAATAGAGACACATGTTGATGTCAAATTAATGAAATTGGTGATTCTCTAATCCAATTTGAAGAAGTTCTTAAAAACATAACTCACAGCAGCAACTGGGACGAGAATTTCAACAAAAAGCCCAGCCAAGGCATGCTTGATATCTTTGTCTTTGACCTCGAGGAAATAATGTGCACATTCCTAGGAAGCAGGAAAAAGCATAAAGGAGGGAGAACAGATTGAAATGTGCACAGAAAATGTACTAAAACAAATTAAAAGAAGCAGCTATTAATTCAATCATACACACCAACATAGAATATTCCATAATCCATTAAAGAAAATCACTGGATTCTAGCATTTATACTTAAATTTAAAATGGCCTCAAAACAAACAAACAAACAAGCAAGCAAAATGGCCTCAATGACATTTTGCAAAATTGGTTTTCTCACTCTCCTCGTTCTATCTCAAATAATTGTGCCAAAAGGAGAAAGCATCTACAACTAGCAAGCAGATATTCATCCACTGACTTATTGATTGATCCATTCAGACATTCATTGCTGACAAATTTCTATTGACCACCTACTGTGCGTGGAGCCCTGGTCCTTGATTAATCCACAAACACAGATCCCCAGAGAAGGTAAACATGGGAAGAGACGCAGAAGATATTAAACTTATTTTGGGCCCTGTGACAGCCCCAGGCACAGAGCTGTTTACTTTTTAGCTCTGACATTTTAGGTGTGTTTATTATTCAGATAGTTTCATAAGCAAGTCTGGAATGCTTTCCTCCCCCACCTAAAGCAAGAAACCTTTAGAACAGTTCCTCAAGCAAGGATATCTTTGGCTGGGGACTACTATCTATGAAAGGGTATTTTTGGTGGCCCAGAAAATCATTTGTAAGTAAATTTAGAATTTTAATGTTTAGAATTCCACCAGCCCCTTTCTCCTTCCTGGCCTTTTTGGTAGTAACATACTGTGCACTTTTTTAGGTATTGTTTTCATGGAAGGGTCCAAGGCTCCATGTATTTGTGGCAATATCTTAGTATCTATATTAGTATCTATATTAGTATATTATACTTACTTTCAGTCAATCCTGGGACCTTTGCCAACAAAAGTCACTAAAATTCCTAGTCTACTGATTCTATGCTAAGAAGGGCATTGCCAACATGGAAAGTCACTGAGATGGCTTCCCTAATACAGAATGGTGCTTCATGGCTCCTAGAATTGCAGTCCTTTTCATACATTATTTTGTATATGTGTGTAAATATTCTTTCAAATCATCATTCAAATACATGGATACATGAATTATTCATATCAGAGGATAAAAATAATTAACAGTTACTAAGTGCTTACCATGTGCCAAGAATCCTCAGAGCCACCTTCTAAAGCTAGTGCCATTATCACTACTTTGCACAAAGGTAAGTGAGGCTGGGAGAGGTTAAGGGTGACTTTCCCAAGGTCCCAGTGCTGAAGCTTGAATTTAAACCCCAAAAGTTTGATACATCTTTTTTTAAACAGCTTCACTGAGATATAGATCACATAACATGCAATTCACTCAGAGTGTACAATTCAATGGCTTTTAGTATATTCACAATTGTACATTTATCACCATAATCAAATTAGAACCTTTTCATTATCCTCCAAAGAAACTCTGTACTGTTTAGCAGTCATTTCCAACCTCCCTATCCACTCTCCCTTCCTCCAAGCCCTACACAATCACTTCCTGTCTTTAAGGATTTGCCTATTTGAGATATTCCATATAAATGGAATCATAAAATATGTGGCCTTTTGTGTCTGACTTCTTTTACTTAGCATAGTATTTTCAAGGTACATTCATGTTATAGTGTATATCAGTACTCCATTCCTTTTTATGGCCAAATAATATTCCCTTATATGGATATACCACCATTTTGTTTATTTGTTCATTGATTGATCAACATTTGGGCTGTATTCACTTTTGTGTTATTACAAATAATACTGCTATGGACATTTGCATTCAATTTTTTGTATGAATGTATATTTTCATTTCTCTTGGATATATACCTAGAAGTAGAATTGCTGATTACATACCAATTCTAGATTTAACCATTGAGGAACTGACAAACTATTTTCCAAAGTTGTTATGCCATTTTCTATTCCCATCAGCAGTATACGAGGGTTCCAATTTCTCTACATCCACACTTGCTGTTATCTTTTTTATTATAGCCGTTTTAGTGGGTATGAAGTGGTACAGCCTATGCACACAATCCCCATGTCTAAGCTCTTCATTGATAAAGACCCTCACTTAATCTAGTTCATGGAAGCATTAGAGAAAGTTCTATAAATTCTAACAGAGCCAGGTGCTCTGCAAAATCCACATTAGCAACAATTCTTTTGTTAGTACATAGTATGAGGAACACTGCATCACTGACACCTAAACCTGTATGGTTTGGTAGATTTTTTAAACACTGATTCTCTTTTATAGTGGGAATAAAAAAATCTTCATTATTTAAAGTTCTGATGCTATTAATGTTAATAGCCACCGTGGTGCTATCAATTATAAAAAGTAGAAATTCAGCTATATTTTATTCATAGATCAATATGTAGCTGATGTGTAGAAAGAGGGAAAAAAAGTCAACAAATAAGACATTTCACTACCTCAAAAGTGATATGAAAGCTTAAAAGTGAAATTATCTGCCTGCAGCTCTATTACTTGGTTATAAAGCACGTTATGAATTTCTGAGGAAAAAGTAGGACTTCTCCCACACTGACAGTGTGGATGTGCTTTCACATTCCAAGCCAGTTATTCTGATGACAGGAGGTGTTCAGATTGATAGCCCCTTGGTTCTCCTGCCCAAGGTATTACCTACCTGCATAAACTGAAGAGAGGCCTCAAAGTCCTCCACTGGATACATCTTAATTCGAAAGAATTTCATCCCCATTATCAAGCTGATAATGCTTTGAACAACATATGGGCTCTGCTCTTTGTACCGTAATTCTTTGAGTTCTGCCATAAATTTCTTCTTTACAGCAGGGAATCTAAGAAGAGAACAGGAGTGGTTTATCAAATAATGGGTATGGAAGTGACCATAACAGAGGCCTCCAGCATCTAGGAGAGCCAGGGCACAGTGACAGGCATCCTTTGTATCAGTTGAAGTACACGGTTGCCATTTTGTAAGGATTTGATATTGGGGATTTGGTAAAGAATACCATCTTCTCCTTTCTTCTCTTATTCTCTAAGATGTTCAATATTTCCTTCAGGCAGGGAGAAGATCCAGGGTTATTCAGATCCTCTCAAAATGCCCCAGTTCTTAAATTGAGTAGGACAAAATTCTCCATTTCCTCAGGCTTAGCAATTTCCAACACACTTGTAGACCCCAAGAGCCTGAAGGATCTCTAATTATAAGCCTCTGAGCAATATCACAGGCCAGCTATTTCTGACAATGACAGCAAATACTGCCAAGAAATGTTCCTAATCCATTTCCAAATGGAATTTCCGAATGAATTCTGTGGATTTCTGTTGTTGTTTCTTTTATAGTTTTAGGTTAATGATCATTGGAAAAACTGTTTTTAGGGTGTAGGAAAATCTAATAAGAAAAAATTAAAATCAAATCTAAAAGATGAATAAGCTTCTTCTACATGCATGGGACGTTACAACTAAAAAGACACAGTCCACAAGGAATTTAAGGCATCCATATTGTTTAAAGTAAAATATTAATTAATAATATTAATGATAACATTATTATATAAGATTATTAAAAAAGAATAGATCCAGGGATCTCTGGGTGGTTCAGCGGTTTAGCATCTGCCTTTGGCCCAGGGCGCAATCCTGGAGTCCCGGGATCGAGTCCTGTGTCGGGCTCCCGGCATGGAGCCTGCTTCTCCCTCTGCCTGTGTCTCTGCCTCTCTCTCTCGTGAATAAATAAATAAAATCTTAAAAAAAAAAATTTAAAAAAAAAAATCTTAAAAAAAAATAGATCCTAAGAGGATGGAAATAGTAGCAAATCTGCAAAGTACCCAAGGCAGAGGAACATTTACATAAAAGTGATCCCAACTATTTCTGAAATGGCTGGTTAAAAGAAAAAGGAAAGCATTCTAAAACTCATTGTGTTTTGCTTCCTGAGACTATCACCCTGAGGCTCTAAATATGTGAAAAGGTCAATTAGAAGCAAGGCATGATTAAAGAGGATTATTATGATTATAAAAATTAAAGGTCAACTAACAGAATCCTGGAAGGTTGAAATAACTCTTGACAGCTCAGAGTAGACACTTTAGGACAAATAGCGTAGACAGTAAACATGAAGATATTATTTCAGCAAAGGAAGTACAAGAGGAGAATGATTGGCAAGTTGGTTTCAGAGACTTGATGACAGCTGGCCATTTTCTTGTTCTTGGCTCAGGTGCAGGAGATTACATGGTGCTCATCTGGTAATAATTTGTCAAAACCGTATTTTTCTAAACCAATTTACAGATTTTTCTTCATGTTTGCTACATATATTTTACAATAAGAGAGGTTTCTAAGAAGGCATTGGGGCAGAAAATATAAAATCCAAATTCCAGTGTCATCTTTCTTTTCTACTTCTTATGGAGTAGGAAATAATCTGATGCTGAAGACGGTCATGATGACAGCTACAAGCAGATATCCAGCACGTATAATATGCCAAGCAAAGTTCACTGAACCCCACATTTCATCTTCATGATCATTTAATCCTTACAACTTGAGCAAGGTACTATTATTATACCCTTTTTACAGAAAAGGAACTTGAGGCTGAGACTTCTTAATGTGATAAAGTCACACAGCTGGTAAGTGGAGGAGCCAGAATTTCAAGCCAAATGTCTGGCTCTAGAGTCCCTATGCTTAATCTCTGTGCTATGTTGTGTCTGGACCAGTGGTTCTCAAACTGTTGCCTCCAGATCAGCTGCATCAGCATTGCATGAGAACTTGTGAGAAACTCTCATTATTGGCCTACACCACACCTACCAAATAGAAACTCTGGGGGTGAGTTCCAGTAATCTTGTTTAACCACCCTAGAGGTGATTCAGATGTGCTAAAGTTTATGAAGTCCTGGTCTGGACTAGGAATAACAATAAGGTATATTTATAAGATGTTTTCTATTTTATGTACATTATATTCTTTTTACATTTTTACCTTCACAAAAATGCACTGATTCAGGCAGTGAATGCATTTCCATTTTACAAAAGAAGAAACAAATTTGGAAGATCAACATGACAAGGAAGACTCACCCCCCCCCCCCCCCCAAAAAAAAGACTCAAACCCAGGTCTTCTGACAAAAATTCCAGGAATTTCCACTATACTCCAGCTCCTTACCATTGTCATGAACTATGAAATAAACTCACTGCCCTAAGAACAGTGTACAGTTTGATTGGGAAGATAAAATAATGTAGAGTCGACCATGAACCATGCAACTAATAATAACAATAATAATTATTATTGTTTATCATGAGTTATGAAATAAAGTCACTTCCCTAAGAAGACTGCACAGTTTGGGAAGATAAAACAATGTAGAAATGACCATGAACCATGTGAATAATAATAATAATAATTATTATTATTATTTGTGAGGTGTGTTCTCAAGTGCCTGACCCTTTGCTTGGATCTCGCTGATTTTTCCAGGAGGTCGAATGGTCAGGCTCGATCACTTTCTCATATTTTACATTGCCTTTTATGGGAATTATACACTTAAAGAGGCTGTAGGGCATAGGAGAATTAAAAGACTCTTTTCAGCTGGATAATTAGAGGAGATTTCTGGGCATTGGAGTTTGGGTAAAGGCTGAGTCTTTAATCAGTGATGATAAAGGATGGGAGGCAGAGATTACATTATTGCTAGTAAAATAAAAAATAGTGATTTTGCTAAAACTTAAAGACTGAAACTAAGAGTTAATAAGTAAAATCATAATGAAGAAAATATTTCATATGCATTACTACTGAGAGCTAGATGTAAAGTCTAAAATTAGAATTGTTATATTACTTCTTCATTAAAAAAAAAAAAAAGATAACTACCCTGTACTAGATAAGCATACATCCTTTCCCCGCCTGAGAACAAAGGAAACACTACTTTTCTAAGGCAATGACAAAGTAATGTTTCTGGCATATTCATGAAAAGGAAGCAATGTGATAATTTGGATTATGACACCAGTTTAAGATTGTACTATCTATCAGTAAAGATTATCTATACCTTGACTGGTTAAGAATATCATTGTGATTACTATACTTTACTGCAGTTATTGTAAGCGGACTGACCAAGGGGTTCTCTTATGACTGGAAAGTACTGGAGCATCGTCCAAATTGAGACATTTCATATACCCGACTATTGCAGAATTGGGACAAATACTGACATCATGGAAATTAAAATAAGCCATGGTTGGCAGGAAAACACTAGCTTAGTGGATCATATAAATCTAGCCTAATACAGAGATTCCTATAACCTTAGAATGTTGCTTAGTTATGCCATTGTTTTTCAATTCATTCACAGCCAACTCAAAATCAGTATTGCTAAGGAAGGTCATTCTACAGTAATCTATATTGTTAGGCATAATTCACAAAAACTAAAACCAAAACAAAACAAAAAAACACAAAAGGCCATTTTTGGCAAATTAAATTTTCCAAATGACAGTATAAGAGAATTACAGAAGGGAAAATTACAGAAGGAATTACATTGGAATATGTCTAGATTTTCAGGATTTGACACAAATCAGCCAAATACATATCAAAACTCATTTTTCTTATCTTTTCTAGGAATGGGGTAAGACACACATAAATCAGCTTGCTAGGTAATTGGAGCTTCTCCCTTCAAAATGCCAATACTTTTATCATTCAATTGCAATAGAAAAAGATGTATTGGGCTTTTTTTTTTTTTTTTTTTTTTTTTTGTAGATGACCCAGGAACCACAGTTATGACAATGGGCTGCAATAAAAGTGCAATACAATCTCATGCAAATGGCTCAGATAGCACTACTATTTAGTTCTTATGTATGCTTTGGCTACCTCTTTCGTCTCTGTTGCTGCCAGTCTTTGAGCTTGAGATTTCTCACTGGCATCAGTGTATCTACCTCTCTCCCATCTAACACTGATGTTTTATGTGTTAGAAGAAAAATACCTAATTGATATGAATAGATAAACCTGCTTGGGGTAAATAAGTCACATGGAAGAGTTTTGGGGGTCCTGTTTCTTGTCTGTTTTGGCTAGGTGATGTTGCTGAGTAAGTACTTTTTACAAAATTTTGTTTTGTTTTGTTTTTTATAAACTGGATATTTCCATGCATGCTACTAAGTTAGGAAATTTCATCTCTTGGAGGACTTTCTGAGGACTGCATTGCACAAGCACCAGGGCATCACTGTTACTTTAAGTTCACCTCTTGGCCTGGATTCATATTTTGTCTCTGGCTCATTTTGCCTAACCTAGGCATTCAGGATTTTGTCTGATTTGCCTCAGGGTGGAATAAGATGAAGACGGGTGAATAAGATGTGACATCACTTTTGGAAGAAGTATATTATTGCTAATAGTCTAATACCACTTTGTTCTAGCCTGCTAAGTAGTGTTATGGGGCCAGATAAATTTAGCAATGAGAATTTTCCCCCAACTTGTTTCCATGACAGAGTCTGGGACATTTTTAGCTCAGCTGAATTAAATAAGGTCTATAGTAAAGGGACATTCTAGAATGGAATTTTCCCATTCACAGATGATTTATATTTTAACTGCCCACTCATGGAATATAGAAAACAAAACTTCTAAAACCGGTAAACTTGTTTGGAATATTTGGGCAGAGAGAAAAGTAATGTGGTTAGTCCATTTCTTTCTTTGATGTCGTAGTCTGAAAAACTCATGGACTCCTGATGGAACCTGGCTCAACTGCCATGTAAAAAAGAATATGGAGAAAACAATTGAAAACAGACTCAGTACTTGCATCGAGGGAGCTTTTAGTCCATCTCAGAGACATGGCGCCCAAAGCTAAAAGGACCCTAGTTCTCTGCAAGCTCACACAAAATCCCTTCCTGAGAGCAGGGCTGGGCTGTAATAGAAGAGGCATTTGAGTTCTTACTGTAAAGGACTGATGTTCACTTACTTAGCTTGTGCCAACACTCCAATGACTTCTGCATACAGGTCTGCCACAATGTGCATATTGCCAGTGTTAGGACCAAGGTACCTAAATAAGATATGATTAGACAAGTGAGAGATCCCCAGTCATCCAAAAATAGCACACTTGTCTTAGAGTCAAGTACCAAACTTCAAAATTCTAAGGAGAGAAATTACTTTACCCTTCTTTGTACTTAAAGTGCTTGAAAGCCAAATTAATAACATCATGTATTAGACTGTCTATTACAGGATGAAGTGGAATCTGAAAAGAAAAAAAAATTAGATGGCTCTTAACTTGGAAGAGAATATTAAAGATCAAATCAGTAACAGTACTTCTAGAAACTATATATGGCCTTTAGCAATCAATAAACATAGTTCACATGACCCAGTATTTGGAATTCATGAACAACTTGAAACAGATTTTTAAAATGTAAGTGGTTTTCAGATAAATTCTATCTAAAAGAAACATTAAATTACTGACCTGTTTCAAAACTTCTATTAATACTAAGGAAAAAATAAAATCAATGGCGAGGTCCCGTCTTTCCATTAAATAATCTCGCTGTTGTTCGTCACTGTAAAATTTAAAATATTCACATTCAGTGGCATTGAAGATATTTTCAGAGTGATTCAATTCATCAGACATCGAGGGCTCATTCCCAATGGACTGCACACCACTTCTGCTATTACAAGACTGCAGTGGTACACATATGCTAACGCTTTTTATAATCAGTGAGGTGTAGGGAACTCACATCAGATCAGAATATTTGACTTCAAATTTCAACTTTTCCACAACATCAACTTGAGTGGCTACTTGAGAATCTACAACCTCATTCCATGGACTTTTCTTCCTTCCTTCCTTCCTTCCTTCCTTCCTTCCTTCCTTCCTTCCTTCCTTCCTTCCTTCCTTCCTTCTTTCTTTCTTTCTTCTTTCTTTCTTTCTTCCTTTTTAAATAAATATTTTATTTACTTATTTGAGAGAGAGAGAGAGAGAGCACACAAGCAGGGGAAGGGGCAGAGGGAGAAACAGAATCCCAACGTGGGGCTTAATCCCAGGACTCCAGGATCATGACCTGAGACAAAGGCAGATGCTTAACAGATTGAGCCACCCAGGTGCCCCTCCATGTCCTTTTCTAAGATGACTTTCTGGAATTCTATCATTTATAGAATGGATATAGACCAGGGCAGGGCTGCCATACTAGAGGTGGATATTAAGAAGATCCTTATAAAAGAAGCTACACGATGTAGGGGGAAAAAAAGGACAGAATACAATTATTAGCTACAGCAGGACTACAGAGGGTGGAGAAAGGTTAGGAACAATTTTTGTTGCTGTTTCCATGCCTCTTTCCTCTTGACCTTTTGCCACTTGAGATTGATGAATAAAGAAGTGAAGGGGCAGTGGAGGCAGAATGGTTATAAAGCAGGTGGAAGAAGAAGAGGCAAAGTGGAGTCATTTGAACTCACTCAAAAGATAGGGAGCAGAATTAGCACTGTCAGAAGGACAGAAATGTTAGTCTACTCCCTCTCCCATCCCCACCCCTAACCCTCAGTTGCTGCTTCTCTAACATACTGAGGGCTAATTTGGAAATGAACCAAGAAAGACAAATAACATGATTGCTGAGATCCCAGCACAGAACTGTGGCTAAGAAGGTTGGCTTTGGTGTGCAACAGTACTGAGTCAAAATGATGCTTTTTCTATTTACCACTAATTGCTCCATCTACGAAATGAAAATAATAATAGTAATTACAGAAAGGTCTGCTTGAGTATTAAATAAGATAGAGTGCATAATATATTTAGCATAGTCTTGAACATGTAATTGCTCAATACTTGCATATTAAAAAAATACTTGCATATTAAGGAGAAGCCATGAGAAAGGATGGCCAAATATAGGCTTGTCAGGCAGGTGTTTTCAAAATAAATCAAGAATATTTTAAATACAGAATGTTTTTCCCTTTAGTCAAAGGGAATGAGAAGAAAGGAAGGTGATAGTTAAGATCTAAAAAAGAACTTCTGGAGAAGCTCTGTAACCTTTTTTTTTTTTTTTTTAAGATTTTATTTATTTCATGAGAAAGAGAGAAAGGCAGAGACATAGGCAGAGGGAGAAGCAGGATCCCTGCAGGGAGCCCAATGTGGGACTCCATCCCAGGATCCTGGGATCATAACCTGAGCCGAAGGCAGACACTCAACCACTGAGCCACCCAGGTACCCCAAGAAGTTCTGTAACCTTGAGCAAGTCGAATGAAGGCTGGTGAATGAAGAATGGATTAACAAGGGAGGTTGCAGCTGTAACTCTCAAGGAGAAATATATGGACAGGGTAGGAATTCATTCAGGATCATTGTGAACAATCTTGCTGGGAGGAAGAGCACTGGCCCAAACCATCTATCTGAAGTCCTGGAAGACCCACTAGAACTGGAAAGAACTTCTTCCAGCTGGAGGAGAGGAAAACACATGGAATTGAATTAAAAAAGAGAACATTCATTAGTCTGACCTAGAGATTATATTATGGAATAAGTCAATAAGAAGTTTGAAGACTGAAAGGAAGGAGAACTTTCAAAGATGGCCAGCAGCAGGAGACAGAAAATTATTGCGTTGGATGGCCAACAGGGGTCCTCTCAAGAAGACTTTGAAAAAGTAATAGTTCCTGGCAGGGAAAACAACTTTTAATCCCTGATTCTATTTTATCTAATAAGCCAATTTATGCTTTCCAATAAAGTAAGACCTATAATTTTCCAATAATGAATTCAACTTTATTGCTGGTTTGAGGTCTAACTGCCAGGAGTCAGCAGCATTTGACAAATTTATTTGGCAGTCAAAATGTTGATATTATACTAATCTTAGAAATCATAACCTTAGTACACATATGTTACATTTGACTGTTTTTGGTTGCTTATGCTTCTCTCTAAAGTTCCTCTTTTCTTTTTTTCTAGTAACAGAAACTCGCATTATCACATACATCATTTTCTAGACACCCTCATTCTTTTGGCTTTCACCCAAACACACATTCTTATTTTGAACTTCCAAATGCTAATTAAATGCTGCTGAGTTGAATTTCACTGTCCTGATGCTGTATTTGATCTTGGCAATTACTCTGATCTCCTGAAAATGATCAGTAACATGATTTTTAAAATATTATTTTGAATCCATACAGAAATAAATTCATGAAAAATCTAGTTTTATTAACTACATTCTGACAAAACAGAGAAACAAAATTAAGGCCCACTTAATTCAACTTACTAAAACTATCCCATTCCTCCTCACTTCCCCAAGGAAATGTTTAATATCTGTTTATAAACTAACATGTAATTAGAAGAATAATAAAGTGATGCCATTAATTAATTAGTTAATTTATTTTTTTTAAAGATATTATTTGTTTATTTGAGAGGGAGAGAGAGAGAGCATAAGCAGTGGGGGAGACAGGAGGGGAAGGAGAAGGAGACTCCTCACTGAGCAAGAAGCCAGACATGGCTGGATCCCAGGACCCTGAGACTATGACCTGAGCCAAAGTCAGATGCTTAACCAACTGAGCCACTCAATGGTATCACCCCTGATACCATGAATTTATTAATCATACAGTCTGAACCACTTTTAGACACAGAATTGAGATTTTACCTTTAAAAATTGATACATCAAAAAAATTTGTAAGAAGAGACTGTTAATTAGTATGGGTTTCTTTGCAGGATGATGAAATGTTCTGGAATTAGTGGTGATGGCTGCACAACCTTATGGATATACTAAAACTACAGAATTACACACTTTAAAAGAATGAATTGTGCCATGTGTAAATTATATTTCAATAAAAAATTCCTTCTCAACTAAAAAAATGATTCAATATGAAAAAGTTATTAATTTCTCTCCCAAATGATAAATAAATGATTAAATCTTGCATAAACTCAAGCATATTATAAAATGAAATTACAAGTTTGGATGAAATATAACTCATTTCATGACATTAAAAAGTGGATATTAAAATAATATTGAAGTATCAAGAAAAATGAGATAAATCACTCACAAGAAGTAGTTAATATCTGATGTTCTGAATGATCCATTTTAGTTTACTGCCTTTAAAAATGCATAATCAATTCATATAGAGAAGTCTGCTTTTAAAACAGCCTTTTTTAAAAAAAGTAAATATGGGCAAATATTTTTTTCTATTTACCTTTATTTCAAACATATGAACTACATATATTTATTTATATAAACTTTTGGGGGGTGCACACTCATTTGACAGTGTAAGAATCTTAAATTTTACAGTTGCTAAAGTGTTTCTGTAGCAGTGAGTTCTACTTTTCAAATCCATAAGAGAAGGGGATCACAAAATAAATAAACAAAATTCTCAGCCTCAGGGGAAGTTCAAGATGGTGTAATCTGACTTCCCTGTTTTGCTCTTGAAAAGACAAGTCACACAGAGGTGGTGAGTTGTCCAAAGTCACAGAGCTAATTGGTGGCCCCAGGCCTACCACTGATGTCCCCTCAGCCTCTTCCCCACAACAGCACACTGAGCACTGAAGGTGACTAACAAGGACTGGGCAGCATCCTGCAGGGCCTGCAACAGCCCTTCTGCTTTTAGGTATCCACTGGAGGAGACAGGGCTCAGGAAAGAAGCAGGCAGGAGGGCAACGTGGGGCCCTTTACACATGCCCCAATGTCAGTGACTAATACTCCCACTCTAGACAGGGGGGCCCCCCACAGCACCTGCCAGGTATCTATGTGCAGACAGGCAGATGTAGATAATGCATAAATCCCATTTTCACTTATGTTCCAGAAAGAAAAAAGAAAGAAAAAGAAAAAGAAAGAAAGAAAGAAAGAAAGAAAGAAAGAAAGGAAAGAAAGAAAGAAAGAAAGAAAGAAAGAAAGAAAGAAAGAAAGAAAGAAAGAGAAAAAGGAGATGGGGAAGGATGAACCAATCTCATATTCCTACACAAAAGAAATGTACCTTTTTGATTTATTGCTTGTTCGTGGTCTGTATTCATGTGATTCATCCTCGATGCCATTTTGCCTTTTATACCAGTCAAATAATGTACGCAGAATGGAAGGCAGGCAGTACTCAGAAAGGGAGCTCATGGAGCTGATGACCTACAGAGAAAAACAGGTGATAAGAAGGCTTTGGTGGCCTGCCAATTAGTGAGAAACTTTTCATTTCACAAATAACTCCAAGCTATAGTCACCACAAAGTCTTCTTATTTATCACATCTTTTCCTTTAATAATCTTTATTAGTATATTCCTAAGGGCCCAAATCTCTTAATGCTGACAGATGTTCCTTACATTAGAATTTTGTGGTTCAAGAAAGTTAATTACTTCAACTTCCTTTCATTCTAGAAGTCAGATGTTAATTGCATACAGGTTACTCATGGACCACAGAGAAATTATTTTTCCCATACTGTCCAAGAAGTACAGTGCCTGGTACTACTTAAGTCTCAAAAATGTTTGTTGTATAAATAAATGTATTAACACAATTACATTAGTTGTTTAGCTGAAACAAACAAATCTAGCTCCCAAACAAATAACCTAAATGGTAATATAATGTATGCTTTTCTGCCAATAATAATTTATCTACTCATCTGAGGTATGCCCCAAATTAGAGTCAAGACATAGACCAGTAGCAATAATTTCCTGTGTATCACCTTAAAGGCAAACTCCTGCTCTCTTTTTTAAACAATAAATATATCTTTGATAGATGAGTTATTTTAATTTACTTAAGCTGGAAAGATTTGTAATCTTTTATTAATTATCATGAGAAAATAAACCCCAATTGATATCTCATGCCATGTGCAAAAATTAACTAAAAAAAATCCTACTATAAAAACTTAAAACTATAAATCTTCTGAAGAAAACAGCAGAAAATCTTTGTGACTCTGGGCTAGCCAAGGATTTCTTAGGTGACATACCAAGAGCAACCTCCATGACAATCTGATACTGAAAATCATCAAAATGAAATGTTTATGTTCTGGGGATGAAAGGATGGTTCAATATTCACAAATCAATCAACATGATATACCACATTAACCAAATGAAGGAAAGAGTCATGTGATCATCTTAATAGATGCAGAAAAAGCATTTGACAAAATTAACATCATTTATGATAAAAATGCTCAATAAAGTGGGTTTAGATGGAACAAACCTCAACATAATAAAGGCCATACATGAAAAACATACAGATAACATCATACTCAATGGAGAAAAACTGAGAGTTTTTCCTTTAATTAAGATCAGGAACAAGACAAAGATGTCCACTGTTACCACTTTTATTCAACACAGTACTGCAAATCCTAGTCACAGCAAGCAGGTAATAGAAATAGAAATAAAAGGCATCCAAATTTATAGGGAAGAAATAAAGCTGCACTATTTGCAGATGACATAATATATATATAGTGCCATGTCTATCAAAAAACTATTAGAAACAATAAATGAATTCAGTAAAGTCACAGGATACAAAATACACAGAAATCAGTTGCATTTCTTTACCCTAATAACAAAGTAGCAGAATGAGAAATTACAAAAACAATTCCATTTACAATTGCACCAAACAGAATAAAATACCTAGGAATAAATTTAACGAAGAAGTAAAAGACCTGAACTCTGATAACTATTATGACATTGACAAAAGAAATTGCAGAAGATACCGAGGAAAGATATTTCATCTTCATGGAATGGAAGAATTAATATTATTACAACTTCCATATTACCCAAAGTAATCTATAGATTCAATGCAACTCTTATCAAAACACCAACAGCATTTTTCACAGAACTAGATACTAAAATTTGTATGGAGCCGCAAAAGACCCTGAGTGGCCAAAGCATTCTTGAAAAAGAAGAATAAAACTGAAGCTTTCACAATCTCAGATTTAAAGATAAACTACAAATCTCTACTAGTCAAAACAGTTTGGTAGTGGCACAAAAATAGACACATAGATCAATGGAACAGGTTAGAGAACCCAGAAATAAACCATGCATATATGGTCAATTAATCAAGGACAAGGAAGGTAAGAACACAAAATGGCAAAAAGACAGTCTCTTCAATAAATGATGTTGGTGGTGGGAAAACTGGACTGCTACATGCAAAAGAATGAAACAGGACAACTTTCTTATGCTTTCTCACACAAAAATAAACTCAAATTAGATTAAAGATACCTAAATATGAGACATAAAACCATAAGCCTTTTAAAGAAAACACAGGCAGTAATTTCTCTTACATTGGCCATAGCAACATTTTTCTAAATATGTCTCCTCAGGCAAGGGAAACAAAAGCAAAAATAAACTAGTGAGACTAAACCAAAATAAAAAGCTTTTGTAGAGTGAAGGAAACCATCCACAAAATGAAAAGGCAACCTACTGAATGGGAGAAGATATTTGCAAGTGACATAACTTAAAAGGAGTTAATATGCAAAATATATTTTAAAAACTTGCACAACTCAACCCCAAAAACTCCCCCAAATAATCCAATAAAAAATGGACAGAGGATCCAGACAGACATTTTTTTTTTCTGAAGAGAACAAACAGATGGCAAACAGACACATGAAAAGATGCTCAATATCACCATCATCAAGAAAATGCAAATCAAAACCACTATAAGATATTACCTTAAATGTGTCAAATGACCATAATAAAAAAGATAAGAAATAACAAGTGTTGGTGAGGACGTGGACAAAAGGGAACCCTCATGTACTGTTGGTGGGAAAAAAAAATCGATGCAGCCACCAAGATATGGAAGCTTGAGTAAGTGTCCACCCATAGATGAATGGATATAGAAGATGTGGTATATACATATACAATGGAATATTACTCAGCCATCAAAGAGAATGAAATACTGCCACTTGCAACAATATGGATGGACCTAGAGAGTATTATGCTAAGTAATGTAAGTCAGACTGAGAAGGACAAATACCGTATGATTTCACTTGTATGTGGAATATGAAAGACAAAACAAAACAAATAAAAAGGAGAACCAGACCCACAAATACAGAGAAAAAGCTGATGATTGCCAGAGAGGCGGAGCTAGGGGGATGAGCAAAATGGGTGAAGGGAGTGAGAGCCACAGACTTCCAGCTATGGAATGAATAAGTCATGGGGATGAAAAGTACAACAGAGGGAATATAATCTATGATACTGTAATAGTGCTGTACAGTGACAGATGGCATCTACACTTGTGGTGAGCATAATGTCTAAATTTGTGGAATCACTATGCTGTACACTAGAAACTAATGTAACATTGTATGTCAACAATACTTCAATAAAAAAATTAAGAGCTTCTGCTTTTAGAAAGACACTGTTAAGAAAGTGGTGAAAAGAGGCTGTGGCCCCGGAGAAAACACTTGCAAACACCCATCTGATAAAGGCCTTATAAAAAGAACATGTAAACCTACAATGAGATAGGTTTTACCTATCTATTCACAAACACAAAATCACAAAATTTCTTTTTTTTTTTTAAGATTTTATTTATTTATTCATGAGAGACACACACAGAGAGAGAGGCAGAGACACAGGCAGAGGAAGAAGCAGGCTCCATGCAGGGAACCTGATGTGGGACTTGATCCCGGGTCTCCAGGACCACATTCTGGGCTGAAGGCAACACTAAACCGCTGAGCCACCCGGGCTGCCCTCACAAAATTTCATATAAGCAAATTACAACTCTTCATGCCAATGAGACAGTGATAAAATAGGTATGTTCGAACACTACTGACATGTGAAAAAAAATTGACATAACCCATCTGGAAGAAATTTGGAAATGCAGATCAAGAATCTAGAAAAGCCATTCTCAATAAGCCCATTCTTAGAAATTTATCTCAAATACATAATTAGAGGTGAGTAAGAATGTTCAGGGCATTATATATTATATAAAAAATGACAACACTCTAAATGTCCAACTATGTGCAAATGCCTTAATACAATGTGGAATGTAATGTAAATTACCTATGAAACCATTAAAAATCACAGTTCAAAAATATTTAATGACTTGAAAATGTTCATAATATGTTAAGTAGAAGAAGAATTTAAAAAAATAATTTAATTGGTAAGATTCCAACTTGAGGTGAACACTACGTAAGTTTGCATATACAGAAAACACAACCAGGAAGGGATACACCCCCATACTAAGAGTGCACTTAAAACCAGGAGTCCACAGGACAGGGAGATCACTAGAGGGAGAGGTAAGTGGGAGTTTAAGAGAAATGAAGGTAGGATTTTAACCTATGCCTTTTTTTTTTTTTTAAAGCAAGGGTAGAAATATGAGTCCAGAAAATAGCTAAGCACACTCAATCCAGGAAGCCTATGGTAATGAAGGTGCAAATAATTATTTGTTCATAATAATTATAGTGATTAACTTAATGAAAGTTTTTGAGCAAACAGAGGGAAGAAATATTTGGCTGGTGTAGGGACTTTGGTATACGAGAATAAAGAAAAAAAACTGTTGAAAATTTTAAGTTGGAACTAAATCATAGAAAGTACTTTATGCTAGTCTGAATTTCAGCTTTCTTCTCTAGAAAATGGAAAAGATTTCCAAAAAGGAGAATAAGCCCATTGAAATGTTGGGGAGGGTTAAACCAGCAGTGATGTGTAGGCTGGACCAAAGGGGTTTGCCAATAGGATCAGTTAGAAGTACACACACACACACACACACACACACACACACACACACAATGAGGTTATTGCCACAGTTCAAGGCACACAATGATCACAGCTTGAGCCGGGAGGTGGCAGAAGAAATGGAAAACCTTACCTAACTTAAAATGTTTCTGTAGTTGAGCAGGAGAGGCTTAACTTCTTTTTATAAAGGAAACTAGAGAAATGGAAGCTGAAGTGGTTCGCGTCAATGGGACTTTCCACTGTCAGCTTTAAGAGAAGCTTTAAGATTGAACAGAACAATAATACGTCCTTCCTCAGGTTCTGTTCCTTGAGAGCCTTATTTCTTGCTGTCCCTTATGATCATGATTATAAGGACATATGCAAAACTGTACATTATCTTTAGCTATGGGTCAATATTAAAATAAATAGGCTATTTCATTCTTCCTGCTTTGTGAACATAATCACCATGAGTTTTTTTTAATTGCAAAATACCTATTTAAAAAAAAAAAAAAAGACAGCCCTCTCCCCACACACTGTAATATCCACAGCCACAACATATTTTCCCATTGTCCCCGGTCACACAATGCGGGAAATTGGGGAGGAAAGCAAATTATGGCATGTCAGGGGGGGCAATTCACTAGTTCTCTCTAAAGCTACCCCAGCATAAGAAAGGGTACTTCTCCAACCATCACTATCTTATCTCATATTTTGAATTGAGAAATGAAGGGGGTTCCTCCGAGAGGGGGACAAAAATCAGGATTCAGAGTTCCTCACCATAGGTTAATTCTGCACATTGCGTATGTAATGAAATTCCTAACCATCTACTATTATACTTAAGTAATTTAAAAATACCTGTGTAAGTCTGAGTGAGACTTACGGAGGCATGATGACTAAATATAATGTGGTGTCCTAGACAGTTTCCTGGAACAGAAAAAGACTATTCGGGAAAAAAATAAAATACAAATACAGAATTAGTTAATAATAATGTACTGATGTTGGTTTCTTAGTTGTGGCAGATATACATGGTAATGTAAGATGTTAATAAAGGAAACTGGATGTGGGGAAAATGATAACTGTACTATCTTCACACCTTTCCTGTAACTACTCAAAAATAAAAAAGTTTATTTAAAAAGAGACCCATAAAGGTGATATAAACCTATGTTTGCCCCCTAATTATCCCTGGGTAGAGCACATAATGTTCAGCTACTTAAACTTACTTAGATGTAACCCGCCTGCTCCGTAGAGGACATCAATAGCATTCTTTAAAACTCAGCCATAATAATTTTTTCTACCCATTAAAAAGTCATCTTGAAGCCATTCTTGGTATTATATCTACTGGACATACTTTCCATGGCAAATATAGTGAGACCATCTTAGAAGAGATGAAAGGTCAGCAAGGAGGGGATGTGTGTGTTTTTTCCATCTCTCTGTTACTGCCCTTCTGAGCCCAGGATTTCAGGAAGGAAGGGTGGAATTTGCAAAGACCTGGCCCTCAAAGCTCAGGAAGGGAGGAAGGTCTAGTTGGCTTCTTGGTTACTCAACTTCTTCATTTACAGGAAGCAGAGCCAATGGTGAGATGAATTCTAGCTCTGTGCTGCTGTTGAAAGGGGGCAGGCCCATTTACAAAGATGTTCTTGTTGCATTTAAATGATCATATTCTTCCATCATAGATGAGCTAGGTACTGTGCAGCTTGAGGAGGTGAAGTGCCCAGAATCACAGAACTATTTCATACTGGTGTTTTCTTTGCAGGGGGATAGAGGGGAATACTAAATGTACTTTGCAAATGTTTCTTAATGTTTATTTTGGCATTTTATGGATAAATAGGCTAAAAGAGACTGTCCATTATGCTGTAGGTAAGACATTAATTTTTCATAGGCATTTTATTATACTTGCTGAATGCGAAGAAGGAAACTTTACCTAAATATTTGAACAATTACTCAGTGGAGTCATACCATATCTTACAGCAGTAATAAGGCTGACTTGTCCTGAGTGATGCATTTTGTGAATAAATTTTAAACTAACTTCATTGACAGTTTAATCTCTCAAAGTAGTTCAGATGGCCAAGCACCTGGGGGTCAGGGTGCTGTCTATGAAATACCATAAAATGCTGATTTTTAAAAAGTTATTCAAATGTAATTTTTAAAATTTGGTCATATACTATTGCTCGATAATCTAGCATTCAATCAGAGGTGACATACCAAAGGCTTAAGAATAATTTATTATAAAAATTTAAAATTATATAAATCTATACTTTAAATATGTTTTTCCTGCAAATTAGGAAAAGGTCTGTATTATTTGACTTTAATATCTAAGTCCATTTGATAGAACACAGTGCTCCACTGGAGAATAATTTCAGAAACACTAAATGACACTAATATGAATGCAATGCCAGTTAGTTTTTTACCCTAATTGCTTATATTTTTCATTAATAATAGATTTTGATGAGTTGTAGCATTAGAATCAGTGTTGAAGGTCTAGAATTTCATCTGCTTCCTTTTCAGAAAAACTACTGCTACTCAAAATGGTAAAAAGTTATTTTCACTCTATTATAGATGTATGGATTTATTTTATCATGTGTTTCCTGTTTATAGTTGGCATTTTTAATATATTAAGAAACTAAGGCACTATAAAAGTATGTAAACATTTAGCATCTAGAGGAAAACCCCAACCAAAGTTACTTAGAATGTCTGAGAAAATTATCTGGAATTTATAGAGATGATACTAGTAAAGAATACGTGACTGAATTGCAAATAAGCTGCAACTTAAATAATGTTCTCAGAACACCCTATGTGATGATTGATGCTTCACAAGCCATATTTTTGTAATTTCATTCGTGTATTGGGAAGATCAGATGGTCCTGAATTCAGGACCTTATTGTCTGTATGAGCCTGGCCATATCCACTCCTCTGAAGCTCTCTGTTTCCAGCTATAAAATGGGACTGAAGAGTACTTACCTTGCTGGGTTTTTTATGAACAGTAAATGAGATACTATAACATGTGAGAGATATAACAGACCTTCAAAAATGTCTATTTCTATTTTTCTCTTCCATTTCTAAATATTGAAACTGAATCCCAGACATAAACAATTCTGACTTTGAGAAGATCGTGGGCTAAGCTAATGACAAAACAAGTGATAGAAATTGACAGAATTTTACTGATCAGAGTTGATATTGTTAAAGAAAAAAAGAAAGAGAAAGAAAGAAAGAAAGAAAGAAAGAAAGAAAGAAAGAAAGAAAAGAAGAAAGAAAAGAAAAGAAGAAAAGAAAAGAAAAAAGAAAAGAAAAGAAAAGAAGAGAAAAGAAAAAGACCCATCTATCTCTTATCCAAGCACAAACTACCAGGGCCTCCATTAGAACCCCGATAACTTGGTTTGTGTTCCCACAGTTTTCTGGCTCCAGCAGATGCAAACACAGTGTCTTCCAAATGCTTACTGTTGAGGTAGGTGTTCAAGCAGTGCCCCTATATTAGCTCCCTAAGAGAAAAGTAGGGAGCACCAGGCTCCTTGAGTTTGCTGCAGGCAACAAACAGCTCACTCTGAGAAAGGATACTGGGATGGCTACTTTTCTGGAACAAGAATCAGTTGGTGGAATAAAACCAATTATTGTGAGCCCCACTTATGTACACATCAGACTCTCAGGAACTTCAACTGTCTGAACACATTGAGCCCAAATATAAGTGAAGAATGGACCCAACCATTGGCAGACAGGCACAGTGTGTTAAGCTCTTATATTTCGTTCAGCACAAGAGGGTTCCATAAAACACACACTGGCTTCACTGGATTCTGCTCTCTTCTCCCCCACCAGATGACCTGCCATTGTTATGCCAAATTCTCAATCAGCCAAATATTGGTGATGCTTCCTCTTCCTGCCTCACTTCTTCCTCTCTGGAATCTGATTTCTCCTCTTGCCACACTACAGATAACTTTTATATAAAACATCAGAAAGGGCTAATCTACTGGCCAACTAATGGCCTTTTGCTGTCATTCTCCCTCAAGCCTCCTGAGAAAATGACACTCTTTCTCAGGTTCTCCTTGAACTGCTCTCCTCCTCAGGATTCGGCGGTGTTGCCAGGCTTACCCTATACTTTCTCTTACCTCCCATATACTTATTTATGCAATGCCAAGGCACAGTAAGACAATTCACCTGTGAAAATAAGGACTTGGATTCTTTTTTTTTTTTAAAGATTTTATTTATTTATGAGAGAGAGAGAGAGAGAGAGAGAGAGAGAGAGGCAGAGACACAGGCAGAGGGAGAAACAGGCTCCATGCAGGAAGCCTGACGTAGGACTCAATTCCGGGTCTCCAGGATCACACCCTGGGCTGAAGGTGGCACTAAACCGCTGAGCGCTGAGCCCCCCGCCCCCCCACCCCCCGGGGCTGCCCAAGGATTTGGATTCTAATTCTGATTGTTCTGGCCCTAGCTCCTTTGGGGAGTAATCATACTTTACTACACACAGAGGAAATGACTTCCATTTACTGTATATGACTGTTTTAAGAAACAAAGCCATAGCAATCATTCAAATAGAAAGCATTACACAGGTAACAACTGTTTGTGTCATATAACTTATTGCATGTTTAGGTCATTATTAGAAATAAGCAAAAGTTTAAAAACCAAGGGCAGACAATAGATAAGGAAGCACATGAAGCTGGAAGGTATATGAAATGATAAAGATCTGGTGACTCCTTTATTCAACAGCCACAATTTTCATCTCTGTGTAGAAATTTATCTAGTGAGCATCAGTGCCTCCTTCACCAGGTGAGGATTACACACTTTCTTAGGCGAGGCTTACTTTGGAGTACTGTTTTTCACTTTTTAAAGTGGGTTAGTACAGTATTTCAGCTGCATCTGGTCACCATCTACCCATGTCCGTGCTCATCATAGGTTAGCTACTGATGCATCTGAGAATCCAAAATAAAATGCCTTGGCTTTAGATTTAAAAGGGATATCTGTCAAATTTGCTAACAGAAGAAAGTCACTTGAAGTTAAAGGAGGAGCTCACCCTGCCTTTCATTCATAGGACCCTCCACAGACCATCACTAGGGGACTCATCACTAGTACTATGACTGTGTTTGGGCACACTGCTTTTTAATTGAAGTGTTTCCAGTCATAATCAGCCAGCATAACCCAGCTGCAAAAGTAAGTCTCTTAAACCATTAATATTAATCTATCAACTATGAAAATGCACTCTACGAGTCAATGAATAACACTGCAGCAAAAGTTTTTCTCAAAGCTGGTTTCCAGTGAGCAACTAACTGCTAATCTGTCATTTTCTGTGAGGATCTCTGTATGGCTGCCATCACGGACCATCCCTGCCCTGGAAAGCTGCATCTTCTGAAGCTTCTTGCACTTTTTTGTCCACTTTTTCATCTGGGCATTCTTCTGGCATCCCACTTATTGATCTTAAACTATGTTTCCCTACGATATTCTTTACCCATTTGATCTAGTCTCTAATTTTTCAGCGTCTGTTGAGCAGCCACATAAGTGAATGAGCCCCAGTAATTTCTCCCGAGATATTCCACCCTCCCTAAAAATCCAATATGTGTAAAATGATTTATAACCTCTCATCAAGTCCAGCATTTCTCTGTTTGGAGCACTTTTTTAGCTATCAAAAGGAGTCCAGACTTCACATTGTGACTCCTATGGCCCTGGAGCAATGAGTTCCTGTATGCCTGTCCCGCTTCAGCCCAGGCCACTCTCAGTACTCTGCTCTTCACAGCTCAGCTTCTTTATCCACACAGCTTCTTCTGCCTGGCATGATCCAACCCATTTCATGCAGATAACACATATCTTTAAAAATGCCACTGGGCCCTGATTGCTTCCTGACCACCTTCCGAGCATCCTTAACTGCTCCCTTATCTGAGTTCCCATAGCATTTGAAATGGACCTCTGTTACAGCATTCACATGGCACTGTTATTTGTTTGAATATCTGTCTTCTTCCTGGTATTAAGAATTCCTTAAGGGCAGGAACTCTATCTTTTGTAACCCCAGAACCTTACACAGATCCCAGTATGCTTGGGCACTCAATATTTGTTGATTGAATAGAAATGGTTCCAAACCATGGTTTTCAACCATTGATTCTTCTTGTACAGTTTTACATAAAATTATTCTTTCTAGTTCCATTATCTCTGTTTTAGTTTGGGCTCTTTTAGTCTCAAATTTTTCTCAATGGCCAAACTCCCCAAATGCCTCCAAACTTCAAGGATGTCTTTATTCATGAACACTGCTACCTCAGGGTTAACATCAAGTTGCTACTTTAATGAAACTTATCCTGGTATGTATGAGCTAAAATCCACCCACTGCCATTAAAGTCTTCCACAGTCTGATCCCTTCTTTCTTGGTCTCTTCCTCAAAACTTCTAGTCGGTAGGAAAATTTTGTGTCTCAGTAGAAAACTATGCATCACTCAGATCTCGCCTTTCTAGGGGTTAGCTAATTTGAGTCTGTGGGGGCTCTGCATCCTTTAATGCCTTTGAGCTATTTTAAAATTGTGCATATGATAGACTACTGATAGCATGATAGATACTGATAGCATGATAGATTCCTGTCTACAGACAGAAAAAAAAAAAAAAACCCTCTGCCCAGTGAAGGTTCAATTGACTTCATTCTCCCACTGTGGAAGAAGGCATTTTGCCTGATAATGCATTCATTTAAACATTCCTGACTTATAGATGTATCTGTTCTGGAGTTCTTTTCTAAACTGGTTGTAACTTCCTCATTATAAAGTGAGTTAAAGGGACATCTGGGTGGCTCAGCGGTTGAGTGTTTGCCTTCGGTTCGGGTCATGATCCTGGAGTCCCGGGATCGAGTCCCATATCGGGCTCCCTGCAGGGGGCCTGCTTCTCCCTCTGGCTGTCTCTGCCTCTCTTCTCTGTGTGTCTCATGAATAAATAAATAAAATCTATTTTAAAAAATGAGTTAAATAAAATCTCTCACCTGTGCTCATTTTATATTTCTATGAGAGTCATGATGTCACCTCTTTTTTAATATTATCTTTTAAAAATACACATCTTCTGTCTCAGCTGACAGACCCATTCATGTCCTCTTCTACAAAGATTTTTCTAGCCATCTGGCCCTGAAGTGTGTGTCTTCTGTTCCTTGAAATCTCACAATGTTTACTGTCTGCACCATCCATGTGGCATTTCTAACACACGTGGGCCCCTGTCAGAGCTCTTTGTACCCTGCCTTATCCTCTTCCAAATCTGAAGCTCCTGGAACGCATAGACCACATCCTTGTATCTCTTTGTCCAATACAGAGCTTTGTGTGTGTATACGCATACACACACACACACATTCCTTTAATAAATTTGCTAAATTTATTTAGCTAAAATGAAGAACTTTATATCAGGACAACTTTTCATTCATTTTACTTGAAGCCTTGACAGTTAATTAGGCATTTAAAATAAATTACTGGCAGTATACATTTTTAAAATGCTATTGGAAATCTCTTCCAGCTTTATTAATTCCCATTACTGGTATGACTCTCTCATTAGCAGGAACTGAAACCATTGCTGGCTCCCTAGTATAGGGCAAAGCTTCCTCTCCCGGGGCTCACAGGATACTAGGTCCTTCCTTGGTGAGCTTACTTACTAGCCTGAGGTTATAATTTGTTTGATCATACTCCTTTCTTTGTTTCACCCATTAGATTGCCCCACCCCGACCCCAGTGCAGGCACCATGTTTTTTCATCTTTATTTCCATAAGCTGGCATAATGCTTGGTACATCGTTGCCACAAAGTAGGTGCTGTATAAGAATGGGTTAAGTTCATACTCATGAAATTTGTAAACAACGAAATTCTGGGAATAAGGGTATAAATTCCAAGCTTTCCAATGTGCAAGGTAGTTACTAGTTCTCCCACTAATACTGAACTTAAAAAAAAGACAATTCTGTTTAGACATCTTGTAATTTATGAAACAATGGGGCTTTTTTCCCCAGGTTTATAGTATATAGGGTTAGATGATAATCAGATTAAATTAAGAGATATGAAGCCAATAGTTAATTATATACAAAGAATATTAAAAAAATTTAGGAAACATAAAGCTTTAACCCCTAAATACACATATTTTAAAATTCACACTGTAAAATCAACAAATTCTAAGAATATTCCACAGTGAACAAAAGAGGTATACAGAACTGTAAATAGTATTCTTTTGGGCATTTGGCAAAACTCTACTATGATATCTAGCAAAGATAAGTAATACCTAATATCTAGTCTATTCTTCTTCCTTGGTTATAAAATACCTATTTTTTTTTAAGTAGGCTTCAGGCCCAGCAGGAAGCCCAATGCAGGGCTCAAACTCAAGACCTGAGCTGAGATCAAGAGTCAGACACTTAACTGACTGAGCCACTCAGACACCCCAATAAAATATCTGATTTTTACATAGACAAATAATTGTCCAAAGTAAAATTTCCCAATCTTTCCTACAGCTATAGGTGGCTATGTGATTAAGATCTCACCAACTGAATATGAGCAGAAGTGGTGTGTGCAATGTTGAGACGTTCTAGTTTTTAATTTTTTTTCCCTATAATTCTTTTTAGCATATAATTCTTTCTCCTTCCTGTTGCCTGGAATGTAGACATAATGGCTTAGCTCTAGAGGCCAAACTGGACAATGAGATGACCTTGGGAATGTAAGCCAAACACAAGCAAACAAAATAATATATAGATACTAGACTGATTTTCTTTGTATTTCTTGAATGTGAGAGAGAAAGAAGCTATCTTGTTCAAACTGCTGTTATTTTATGTGTCATTTGTAGCCAAACCTAATCTTAATTGATACAGGATCTGAGATTCCTTCTCTGTTGAACACTCCCCTCTAAATTCTCACTACCTTAGGTTTTAGATATACAAGCATTATAGAGTAAAAAGCACTGGTTTTATGGTCCGAACATGTGAATGCCAGTCTTGGCTCATTCAGGCTTTAGTCATATAGTGTTGGGTAAGTTCTCTGAGTCTTATTCTCATGAAATGTGATATAGAAATGATGATGATGATGATGATGATGATGATGATGATGGCTTCTTCTTGAGGTTTTTGGAAGTAGCAAATGATGTCAGCTGAGATCATGCATGAGAAGGGGCTTCATAACTTATAAAGTATTATATGATTTCTTTTTGCTTCTATTTCTAGCAAGAGAAAAATGAATCATGGGCTTGTTAAGTGGAGGAGTAAACAGGGCCACCCAAGATCAGGCACAGAAAGCACAGAAGCTCAGCTTTCTATAGTCTATCAAATATGCCAGTGATATTTAAAAGGAAGAAATTGATAAAAAATATTCTCTAAACAGGGACTGGCTGCATACTGCTCAAAGGGGATACTTAGCATAGTGTCTATCCTATGGTAAGTACTACATGAATACCACTTCTACTGTTACTACTGCTCCCATGATCATAGCAACAGAGTCTACACCATGTAAGGTGGTATCACCAGCATGTTCTTTTTGCATAGACAGACCTCTGTGTGAATCCAGATTAAAATCCTCCTGCTTGGTATTAGAACAAGGATAATTATGTAATTTGGATGTCTAATATCAAAAGACTAAGAGAGCTTGATACATCCATGGCATTGCCAATGGAACCTTAATTCTCACATTTTGCTAGTTAAAATAATAGTAGGCTAGCACAGGTGGATCAATTTCTGTCAAGGTTCCTGGGAGTCTTGCTATCTCTTTAAAGTGAAATAGACTTTGTAGGTTGCCTTCTCTCCTGGTTCATGTGTAAATTTATGATTTAATGATGAGAGGATAATCTTATGTGTCTTATTTGAAAGTTCTCAGTGTCCATCTTACTACTGATTCACTCATGAAGTGTCTTTAATATATAGAGATGTGTTACAGAGCAGTGTTGCTCAAGCTTTAATGTCTGTGTGGGTCATCTGGGGATCCTGTTAAGCTGCAGAATCTGATTCAGTAAGATCTGGGGCAGGGCAGAGATTCTGCATTTCAACATTCTATGCAACAAGGTTAAAGGTATTATAGCTAATTAAGTGGCAAAATCAGGATTTAAACCTTGTCTGTCTAATTCCAAAGGCCATCTCTCTCCCACAATGCTGAAATGCAGAAATAGAGGGCTGAATACAAGTGGGAAACTGTGTTTAAGCCAAATCATTTGGGATAGCAATTATCTGCAACGATAAAATTAGATGTACTATTTTCCTAGAGAATAAAGAGAGATACACATTAAGCTGGAGAAATAATTTTTTTTGAGGAAAAATCAGTTACATATTAGGACAGGTATATCTAGGATAGAAACAGGATAGAATACAGAGAATATAAAATAGAGTGAAAATTTATGAATGACAGATGATAAATATTTACATTCTTGAGGAAAAGAGAAAGAGCCATAACTTGCCCCATTTCCAAAATAATGACTCCTAATGTCCTCTCAGGATCTCTGCTGCCCTAGTATCTATCAGGTGACAACTAAGGACAATATGACGAGAGAAGCTCTGTGCCACAGAGAGATAAAGCACATACCCCATTTCACCAGCAATCCAGAAAAGAGCCAGCTCTACCAGCACTAGAGTGAGAACCCAGCGCCACACCAGCCCTCAGATACTGACTGTGAGCACAAGCCGAGTTTCCCTCAGTGAAGAGCTTATACAATAGAAAATGCAAAATTCAATCTCTATAATCAGTCCTTACAGGGTTTTTTGTTTTGTTTTAAAATATTTTAAAAATTTATTTGAGAGAGAGAGAGAGAGAGAGAGAGAGCGCGAGCAGGGGGAGGGGCAGAGGGAGAAGAAACAGACTCTGCTGAGCACAGAGTCTGCTGATGTGGGATCCCAGGACCCTCTGACCATGACCTGAGCCAAAGTCAGAGGCTTAACCTACTGAGCAGCACAGGCACCCCAGTCCTTACAGTTTTGGACTGAACAACTCTGGACTTTAACAGACCGAGAACTTTTCTTCTGATCCCACATGAAAGGTAATTTCAAAGCCCTGCTGAAAGTGCACTCTCTGTGTTCTTCATAAGACAATAAAACCCCCACCATATTAGATCAGACTATAGTACATCCAGCAATATTTTGTCTCTACCACTGGCTCAAAGTGAGGTTTTTGGAGAACGTATTGTCCTCTCTGTCATTAACTGCAAAAGTTTAGGAAACATCACAAACATTTCTCACTTCCTCTGATGCCTTATTACTCATCATTCTTAAACGTACATGAGGCCTTTCAATATTTACTGAACCAGATCCTGATTTCCTATATTTATTACCTGCTGTTGAGAGTGTGATGCCCTTTTACTAATCCAGATCTACCTTCAAAAGACTTTCTTTGTATTTATCCTGCCTTAAATTGTTTTGTTCATATATCACATTCTCTATTAGAATCCAAGTTACTACACTGTCTTATAATTATTAAGTGATTTCTTTCTCACAATACTGTGAAATCTTGAAGAGCTAGAACTTGTATATTTTGTAGTGTTGTGTCAAGCAAATAGTAGGCATTCAGAAAAAGCTGGATGAAACCATGATAAACTCCAGTGCAGAGATCTTTCTGATCATTACAGAGTAATGATCACTTATTCAGAGCCATCTTACTAAATTTTGGAGTAGAAATTCCTTTATCTTTTCTTAGTTTCTTTAATTCTGGTATACAAAGATTTAGGGAACAATCAATTGATGGCCTATTCTTATTATTCCAACATATTCCTATTCTTTCTGGTTCAAATCAGTAGACATCCACTGAATGTCTGTTTAAGCTATAACTGTAAAAGCTGAAGGACACAGTTTCTAAGATCATTTCCTTATAACGTCTTTGAGGAAGTTCATCAATATACTAATAATGAGCAACTAGCCCTTACCCTATGTGCATAATACATAAAACCAGAATATGAATATATATATATATACATATATATATAACTTATTATTACATACTTGGTCAAATTGGGGATCTTCTCCACGTTGTAGAGATTTTGTCAATGGCTTTTCCTAGAAAGAAAAAGAATAATTATTAGATGCTCTTAAACAGTATTAAAAATGTACCATTATTCTTGCAATTTTTCTAATTTTCTTCTCCCTTGAGGGATAGAGGTACCAGTTTTAGCCATGGTATCCTTAGCTATTCTGATCTTAATATAAAGTATTTGAGGGCAGCCCTGGTGGTCCAGCAGTTTAGTGCCGCCTTCAGCCCAGGGCCTGATCGTGGAGACCTGGGATCGAGTCCCACGTCATGCTCACTGCATAGAGCCTGCTTCTCTCTCTGCCTGTGTCTCTGCCTCTCTCTCTCAGGAATAAATAAAATACTTAAAAAATATATATAAAGTATTTGATAGTTAATACCACTATTCTTACTATTCATTATACATATACCTTTTCAACTAAAACCTTAAAAAGCTGATGCTATAAGTGGTCCCAGAGTTCTCAATGGAAACTACATAATAAAAACTATGGAATTCATGTGAGAAATGTTACTATCTATCATTGGACTTGACATATAATAAAAAGTAGAAAAAAAAAACTATGGCATTCATATGAAAATTTTGTTAGCTATCCGGACTTGACATATAATAAAAAGTTGAAAGAGATACACTATTCCAAGTCCCTAGATTTAGAAACAAAGTTCTAATTATTAGACTGGTGTTGAGGGACACCCCACCAGTAATGCATTTACTGTGTAACTTGTGAATTTGGGGCATGTTATTTGACTTATACCACATCCAAATCTCTGCAGAAATACTTTGGGTAGTGACAAAAGTCTACAGAAATAATTTTTTCTAATCATTACACCTTTGTTTACATTAGGAAGCCTTAACCTACTTTCCAGCAGGACCTTTTAAGGACAAGAGTTTATCCTTACCTGTCCCTTTTCTTTTCTATTTTTGGTATGAGAGTTAATACTGATTCAAAATTTGGTTCAGGGTGAGAAACAATGTAAAAGTTATATATGAAAAAAATAGTAAGTTTTACTTTAGCCAATGTAGAAGTCCTGTTAAGACTCCATTTACATGTTGCCAATCACATAGACCCTCTCTCTTTACCTCACTTCTCTGATCTCTTCCATCTGAAAAGATAATATATACCTAAGGAAGATGGCAAATCCACCCCCACTCCATAGAGTCTTTGTTCCTGAAGAAATGCATGCATGTGGTGGCTCAGTCTGGTGTCTACTGTTTTATTGTGAGCCATATGAATCTGTCTCATTTGCAAAATACACAGCTTCAGAATGTGTTTTCATCTAAAATAAAGAGAAAACTATGTTCTTAAGAGCTAATGGACATTTTCTCTTCGAAGTATACTATCTAGAACACACTGGTGGGAGAGTGGATACAAAAATGTAGGCGAGAACACAGAAGAACAATTAAAGAAGCACCAAATTCAGTTGATGTTACAAGAAGACAAATTTAGCAATAAAATTGTGAAGCATTTCCTGTATATGCAAAAGTTATAATGTGATCCAAAGTTCTTCGTAAAAGCAGTTAAATTAAAAATATGAAAATTAAAGAAGTGAAAACAGGTGGTGCCAGGTCTCACAAACATCCTTGGGAAAAAATCCAGCATAAGCATTTCTACTCAATGTTTTATTTATTCGCCACTCAACAGTAACCAGCGGCTCTCAATGTGCCGAATGCTACCTGTGGGTGGGGTGCTGAAGAACACATGGTTCCTGACTTAAGGAGAAGAGTCTGAAATGGAAAAGTAGTCAATAACCTCTTATGAATGTTGTCTATACTCATTCATTATTCAAATCTCAGCCAAACTGTTACTTCCTTGGGGAAGTCTTTTCTGAGTCTTAACACCAGGACTACCCACCACCCCCTGCAAAGCTCTGTATACTTTTCCCTTCCTAGCACTCACCATAGTGTAAAGTCACATCACAGTGTAGAATCATGTTATATGATTACACATGCATGAAGGATGAGCTAAGTGCCCCCTCTAGACTACAAGTTCCAGAAACAGGAAGCTCTGTTTCTCTGACACTGAAAGTTAACAGAGTAGAGTCTTTCTTGGTGATGGCTAAATATCTGCCAAAATAATAAAAGCTCTAGGCCAACAGCATCCAGTTTCTTCAAATACAAAATCTCCTGGTTTGCATATAAGTTAAAATATGTTTTCAGATATTTTGTTTTTTTATTATTTTTTAAAGATTTTATTTATTTATTCATGAAAGACACACAGAGAGAGGCAGAGACACAGGCAGAGGGAGGAGCAGGCTCCCACGGGGAACCTGATTCAGGACTCAATCCCAGGACCCCAGGATCATGCCCTGAGCCCCAGGCAGATGCTCCACCACTGAGCCACCCAGGCATCTCTGGTATACTTTTTAATTGTGGCAAAATATACGTGATGTAAAATTTGCCACTGTAACAATTTTTAAGTGTACAATTCAGAATTCAGTAGTATTAAGGATATTCACTATGTATTTTATAAAGACTCCTTTTAATGTCAAAGATTTTTCAGGAATTCCCAACTATAAAACACACATTCACACCTCCCGACATACAAGATTGTAATTCTATTTTGTATCTGTTGTTTAAAAGTATACATAATGAGAGAGAGCTAATACTATGACTTGGATATTTTTAAAAGGTTTCATACTATAACAGCAAGAGTATTTTATATACATTAGAGAAAAAGGAATACATCTATATGAGAGACTGTAATTTACTCAGTCAAAAGATAATGCTTGGCACACCTGTAGATCTGTAGACTTTTGCAGTAACTCAGGAGTTCATCTCTTGGGAACTTTCACTACTACCTGAAAGACAGGATCCTGCTGCAGTGGGAGAAGGTGACCATGAACCTCCCACACCCTGAAACTTCCCATGCTTAAAAGTTATTTTTTTTCCCACTATTAATTGGGTGGGAATGAAGTGAGGATGATATTTAAGTTTACATCTATTTTGCATACATATGAAGGAAACATTGATATGGTTAAGTTGTAACTAAACACAAAAGTCAGGTTCATTAGCCAAGAGCTTGGGTTCAATGCTTCAACAAAATAAGGAAAACAGTGTAAAGATATGTTAACTATTTTTACACAAATATGCTGTCTTCATCATATTCTTTGAAGACTTAGTTTAAATGTTTCTTCCAAGATCAAGCCCTTTTTCAGTTCTTCCTCATAGAGCCACCTGTTATTTGTCACATGGGACTTTTCATCTATTCTTGTTAGCATTTCCACTATGTTGCAATTTGTCTCTCTCCCCACACGCCTAGGACATAGTTGGGCCTTATTGCCAGGGTTTGTTAAATGACTGAATATAGGTCTATGCATTTGGAAAAATAGCTCTGGGCACAGAGAATCAAGTCACATTTCACCATTCCCAAGTAATTTCTTTGCATCAACACAGATTTTTATCAGTGTTAGGAAGCTTAAAAGTAGACCTGGAGAAAAAAGTATTATGCTGGCTAAATAAAAAGAAAACAGGGACACGTGTGTGGCTCAGCGGTTGAGCATCTGCCTTCAGCTCAGGGCATGATCCGGGGTCCAGGGATTGAGACCAGTATCAGGTTCCCTGCAGGGAGCCTGCTTCTCCCTCTGCCTATGTCTCTGCCTCTCCCTCTCTGTGTTTCTCATGAATAAATAAATAAAATCGTTAAAAAAGCCAAAAGGGCAGCCTGGGTGGCTCAGCGGTTTAGTGCTGCCTTCAGCCCAGGGTTTGATCCTGGAGACCTGGGATAGAGTCCCACGTTAGGCTCCCTGCATGGAGCCTGCTTCTCCCTCTGCCTGTGTCTCTGCCTCTCTCTCTCTCTCTGTTTCCTATGAATAAATAAAACCTTTAAAAAAAAATTAAAAAGCAAAAAAAAAAAAAAAAAAAAAGTAAAGACAGAAGAAAGGGAAGAAGGTAGGCAAAGAGGAGAGAAGGGAGGCAAACATGCTCCAGCTCAGAAGAGTGCCATCTGAATACAAAGCGAAGACCAGGAAGACTCTTGAACTTAAGAAAAACTGCAGAGGCATGCTTCTGCTTGAAGTTCTTCTGCAGAGGACAGCTGCATGGAATCCAAGGTCTGCATATTCAAGACATCCTGGTTCTCAAAGAGCATTAAATAAGTAGTAAAGTGAAATCAACACAGAATAAACAACAGGTAAAAAACAAGTAGAGATAGACTATGACAAAGGTAGCTCAAAAATAATGGTCTCATTCATCCAATTACAACAGTGTACTTTTAAATTTTTTAAAAATTTGTCATTTAATAACAATTTTACTTATTGACTGAAAATTCATTAATTGAATTGAATGAGATGTTTATTTGTTTTTAAATCATTGTGAAAAAAATTAACTTTGGGGTGACGGATCTTTGAAAATTCTTAGTGGTCCAAAGCTAGGAGACCTTATCTTTTGGCTCAGCCTTGCCCTGAGCTCTGCTCACTGGACAACACTGAACAAAGAGCTAAACAAACTGAAAAGACTGGGAGACTTGGCATTGAACATCAGTGGCTACTAACGACACAGAAAGAGCAAACAAGACATTAAGTCTTTTGATGAGAGCAAACACTATGAAATAGTCTTGACCAAAACAAACAAACAAAACTCCACCAAACCTAAATCTGACCAAGCCTTAGAGGCAATGTCCAGTTTTTAGGAAACAGAAGTTAGAAGAATATGTTATACTATGCCAAAGGGATGCAATTAACAAAATCCAGACTGAAGGGAAACTCTGAAGGAAAGAAAAGTGTTTTTGTTTGTTTGTTTTCCAATAAATAAATTGTGAGGGAGAAAATGAGAAAGGTGGTGGGGGTGGAGCCTACTGATTTTTTAAAGAGATGATTGCAATGTGTGGATGTTACCTGGATCTTGATTTTAAAAATCTGTTTTAAAAAAAGTATGACATTCACGAGACTACTGGTAATTTGAATACTTTTTGGCTATTTGATGAAGTTTAGGGGTTATTGCTAATTTTTTAGGTGTGGTGATGATACTGCAGTTTTGTCGAAAAGAGAGTATCTTTTAGAGATACTTGGTGAAACATTCCGAGGTGAAATAATATGGTTTCTAGTATTTGCTTCAAATAAGATTCAGGGGAGATGCAGGGAGTGTGTGACAAATCGGCTGTGAGTTGATAATTGTTGATGTTGGGTTCATTTTACTGTCTTTATACTTTAGGAATGTTTGAAATTCTCCATAAGAAAAATAAACAAAAAACAAAAAAACATGACACATCCCTTCTGTTATCGCTTATTTTTTTTTTTACAATATTTTTGCTTTCAAGATAATTTAAGCTACTTCTTAAAACTTATTTTAATAGCACTTATCTAACAACTGATCTTTTCCTAATGGAGTTGCAGAAGGGACCCTCTCCCCATTGCTTTCCATTTACAGATAGGATTTGGGTAGCAGATATCTTGCCTGCTGTGTGAGAAGTAAGACTCTGTGTCCACTGTGGGCTTTGAATTTGCTCCCTTTGAATCAAAGAGCACTGCTGTCCTGACCCATCCAAGAGGGATTTTTCTCAAGTGTTGAAGAATCCTGTAAGGGCTTCAAGTATTTCCATAAGAAAAGAAAAAGGTCCCTGTTTGTGCTTCTCACACCTAGGGAAGTTCCAACCTCCCCTCCCTTCCCCTAAGAAAACACAAATTGAAAGCTCCCTGTGTCTGCATCTACCTGAAAAGGACAGAAGAAGGCCACTGACTCAATTTCCAAACAATTTCAGTGTATGCTAGCTACATTTTCCCTTCTAGTCTTTTCACACTTGGCCTCTCTATAATCTAGAGGAGAAAAGACGGCCATACATGACAGGACATGGGCAGTTAGACAAGTCTAGGAAAGTCTTATGTATGAAAAGGTGCTCTATTTGTGGGAAGCAAGGGGCTTATTTAAGAAATCATTTTCTACATCTGAATGTTGAATGGCCTAAAAAAATCCCAAATGTGTCCTGTAGAGTAGGACTTCACTCATCTAAAAAAGATCCAAACTCTTGCCCTCAAAGATATTTCTTAGTAAAGTATGTAAGCCAGCAATGTCGTTACAGTTAGTATGAGATTATTCAATTTGTTAAATATGTCACCAACCTTGCTTAAGACACTCTTTTAATCTTTTAATGATTTTTAGCAGTTGGATGTGCATGGGCTTTGGTGTCAGAGACTGAAATTTGAATCCTATAGGTCCCTTTATTTACAAACATAAGAATTTTATTTAACCTCTGTAACCTTCAGTTAACTTTTAGGTAAAATAAAGATAAATTATATAAACCTAATCTCACAAAACGGAAAGATGAATACATAGAGTACTCAATAATTGATAGCCATCACCATTATTGAAATTCCTTTTAACACCATTATTACTGGAATGAGATCATATTAAAACATATAACCTCTTTCATAATGTTTAGGAGCTGAAACTAAGTTCTACCCATTTTTTTTCAGGGTAACATACACCCCCACTAACATTATTTAAGCTTTAATTTTAGCTTCCTGGAAATTTCCAAGTATGGTAACGTACACCCCCACTAACATTATTTAGCTTTAATTTTAGCTTCCTGGAAATTTCCAAGTATAACTAGAAACCTGTATTACAGAAAGTAGGAAAAAAACATTATAAGGAATAATTGCTCCCTTCTCTTAAAAAATAAAAGTCTAAGATTATTACAGTGATTTTAATTCTTGATATGTAATTTAGAGGAAAACTTTTAATTTAATGGTGGGATGGTTTACAAAAAAACAACAACAACAACAACAACAACAACAACAACCACCACCACCAAACTTCTCAAGTCTTGACATGATGGTGTTTTTGATTATAAGAACATGTTTTGGCATGGTTAGCTCAGGGTTTTGATGCTATCAGTAGTGAAATTTTATAATCTACATGTCTAGTCTGAGTAGTTAACAATTTTCAGAACTGAACCACTGCAATTCGGGTCTCTCTTCAGAACATGAGGAGGGGGAGTAGCGAGCTGCCCCATCGTGTGGTGACAGCTCTTCAGAGCAGGGAGCAGTGGGCTCTACTGTTGAAATGCCACTAAAGCATTTCATCCAGAGCCACCAGCTTATAGCAGCAGGCACCCTATTTGGCCTGAACTAAACAAAAATGAGATTCAAAATATCTTCATGTTTGATACATTTTTCTCTTCAGATATTATTTGTGCAGCTTTGAGTCAACTTTGGAGACAAATCTAAGGAGTGAGCCTGAGAGCTCACAGTTCTGAGTTCCGGATCATTTCTCCTCAAAAAACTCTCCCTACATGAGGGGCAATCAGGGAACCATGGGGTCTGAATCACCCTGAAGATCTACTCTGGTCATTTTGATTTCCTGCTGAGATAGTTGAACTTTTAGGGGGAGACTGGGTGGTCTTGAGATCTGCCCCAGTTTGTCCACAGGTAATAAGAGACATCACCCCCTGACATCCTCACTGGGCTTCCAATAAGACTCATAAGCAGGACTTGGAACAGCTTGGAGATCTGTGGGAAAAAGGTGTTTACGGAAACTGATACAACCATGTTTCCCTTTATTCTGTTCAGTAATTAAAAAAAATTTCCTTAAACAATATATGCTGATGTTCACCCAAAGTAATGAAAAAAAATCCTCAAATTAGGAGAATGATACAGGGAATGTCTCAAATCAGTTAAGGTATTAGCAAGTAACATGTTGCGTAGTACCCCATGATGTGAAGATAGATTCAAATCTGGAAGACTATTTTGACACTTAAAAAAAACAAAACCTCTAAAAACTCTCAAGACAATCTGTCCTATTTGTGGTTGGCTTTGCAAATTTCAGTGAAGCTTATTTCCTTGCCAAGTCCAACAGTTCCAAGTTCAAATCCATTATTTGAACAGTAGAGGGGAAACTTCAATTAAACTCAGCTACAAAGTTAATCTTCATTTTAATTGAACAAAAGAGCTGTTCCCACAGGCGTTTTTTTTTTTCTTTTTTGAAACTAAGGCAGCTACCAGGAAGTATAAGATATCACCTTCACTCATCTGGTATTTTTATAGTTTTGGTTCCAATATACCACACTAATGGTGCCTGCCTACATCCATTAAGTGGGCATTGAGTGCATGTGAATGGATTTTTCCCTGCCTCCTCTGGGACCTTGTTCCATCAGCCAGCTCCTCACTCACCCCAATGTCACCCTCCCCCTTCTGCAGGTTCTCTTTCTCTCTCTCTCAATTATCAACATGCTTAGACCTTTTCATTGTAGTGCCTGCCTTCCCCACGTACACACTGTTTTCTTTCTATGTCCTTCTCATCTTTAGTTCTTCTAAGACCGGTCTATATGTCCTGTATCCCCTTCCTCCCCTATTCCTTCTTCAACCACCTGCAATCTGACTCTTTTGTCACCACTAAAAATACTCTCCCTAGCAGCCCCAGTGACTTTCTAAATGACAAATCTGGTGGCCATTTTTCCTTTGAGATCTTTCAGCTGCCATGAGACTCCCTTTTGTTCACTTGAATCACCCCATTCCTTCATCTTTTCTCCTCCTACTTCTTTAGGCATCCCTTCTCTGTGTCCTTCATAGGCTAGTCTTTCTCTTAAAACGTTTATATTCCCCAGAGCTGTCCTTGGAGACTTGAAATCAGTCATGTTCTGATTTTCTTCTGTCACCACTAACATATCACTCTCTCTCTCTCTCTCTCTCACACACACACACACACACACACCCTTCTCAGACCCAACCAAATCACCTCTCATCAAAATATCCTATTTGTCCTTCGAGGTTCATTTATCTCACCACACTTTCCCTGAGCACTGCTATGAGAAGTGACAGCCGAGTTTCACTCTTCAATAGCTCTTCTGGTACTCTCTAGCTCTTGTGTACCCCACCAATCTCAGCCTTATTATTCATGTACATATCATTTCCCAAGTAGATCAGAGCTTGGACTTTGGAGTCAATCAAACCAGGATTTGAATTGGGGTATTAACCCTAACTACATCACCTTTGTTATGTCTTATTAAATCTCTCAGGTCCAGCCTCTGGACCTGACTAAAATCAAGTCTCCTCTGACTAAAAATGAAGGAGACCATGAATATAGCAGTTAAAAGCAAGACTCCCAGAAATAGATGGTCCAGAGATAGTCTGCTCCACCACCTGTTAGGTGTGACTTCGGACTACTTGTTTAAATTCCTTGTATGTGAAGTAGAGTAGTAAGAGTAACTACCTTATGATGTTGACATGAAGATGAGGTGAGTTAATACTATTCAAGTATTAGGAACAGTGCTTAGCATTCGGTAGGCTGTATGTAAACACAGACTGTTATTTTTACCCACATTCTAGTGTTAATGTGAAGATTAATGTGCCTGAAATATGACAGATGAGCAAAAAAATGGCAGTCATTCTTTGTCTTTCTTTTTGTCTACACAGCATCAGTCACTTGTATTTGGAAGTTGTAAAATACTATCTATGTATCCATCTCTAAGCTATTATCAAAAATACCTTATAAAACATACATTCTTATCATTGTTAGCATGATCTGTGGATATCAAAACTTGTGCTGGTTAAAACTGTACTCAAAAACTATTTGTTGACCCAAATGTCCATCAGAGGGTGACCACATAAACACATTGTGGTCTGTACATTAAATGGAATTCTACTCAGCAATGAAGATGAACAAATGACCAATAAAAAATAAAAAATGGATCTCAAATACATTATGCTGATGAAGAAAATCAGACACAAAAGAATACATTTTGTATGCCTCATTTATATGAAGTTCTAGAAAATGGAAATCTATACACAGATCAATAGTTGCCTGAGGCCAGGGGTGGTGGTGTATGGTCCATCTGCACAGGGCACAGGGGAATTCATAAGGATGACAGAAATGTTCTGCAACTGGGTTGTAGTGGTATAGACACATGTGTATGAGTTGCCAAAATTCATCAAACTATAGATTTAAAATCCCTGCAGTTTAATGTACATAAACTATATTATAATGCTGATTTAAAATAAAACTCTTCATTGGATGAATGAAAACAAGTATCCTCAATCTGTCTGAATGGCACTTTATTTTCCTGGAGATCAAAGGGAGGACGGGAGGTAACTCTGACAGTAATAATTTAGCTTGAGGAATGGGAGTCACTGCCTAGTTCCCACTCTCTATTGCCATAGATAGTCTATCCTGAGCATGAGCATGGTACTGTTTGCCTTTGAGAAGCTCATAATATGTTATTCGGCCCCCTGGGAATCCCAAGAAATCTTAGGCAAGTGGGTATGGATGAAGTCACAGAGTTGATATTCATGAGGTGAGACATTGATCCCAGTGTTATTCTGCAAGTTTGGATTTATTTAGAACACCTTGACTAACCAATTTGGTATGTATGGAGCACTGTTCAGATAGGAAGGAGTCCATGCTACACACTTTCTTAGGGTGTTACTGATAGGTCCGAAGCTCACTTTGGTGAGCAGAGACCATTTCACTCAGTGCTACAGACAAGTCTCCTTCTGAGGGGAATTTGGTCATCTGTCATCATCTGAACCAGCAGCTATAGCAAACCTCGAGTGAAGGGGAATGCCACCATTCTGGAAGAAGATTTTGGCACACATAGATAAGCATTTTCATTTCTGTTGAAGTTCTACAGTCCATAAGTATCTTGAATTTTTGTTTTCTACATGAGCTAAAAGAGGCAATTTCATAGACAGCAACTTCTTCATGATTATCATTATATAAAATTCATTACATACCCCAATTCATGTAGCAAAACAAAACTTCTTAGTCAAAACTTAAATGATCCAATTACTTTGGCTAAGAAAAAGAAAGGTTTGGTTTTCTAGTAAAATAAAAGGCAAACTCTGGAGGTAAAGGATAGAAAAATAAGTATATCAAAATCTATTTACCTACTTTATCTTTTAAAGTGCTATTAAGAGGGGCATCTGGGTGGTTCAATTGGTTAAGCATTTGCCTTCGGTTCAGGTCATGATCCCAGCATCAGGCTCTCTACTTAGTAGAGAGCCTGCTTCTCCCTCTCCCTGCCCTGCACCTGTGCTCTCTTGCTGCTAACTCTCTCTTTCTCTCTCTCAAATAAATAAATAAAATCTTAAAACAAAAATAAAGTGCTATTTAAAGACAATGCTCTGGAACTAGATAGTGGTGAGAACTGCACAACTTGTGAATACTCATTGAATTGCTCTCTTTGAAAGAGTAAATTTTATAATATGTTAATATATCTCAATAAAAAGCAATACATCCATTCTAGGTCAATCAACATTATTTAAAGATTTTAGTATCTGACTTTCTTGTTGTCATTGATTCCTGGGCTCAATGACTGAATCATCTTGGAAAAGCTCACTAAACATTCCAGCCCCACCATCCCCCCAATTTATGTGATTACAACTTATGAATTGAGTAGAAATCCCCAAAGGCATCAGGAAGTACCATCAAATGGAATACTGTATGTTATAAAGTTATTCAAGCCAGGGAGTCTAGATATATGTCAGCAACAATAAAAAATATTTAATAAACATGTTTATTCTTAGCATGACCTGTGGAAATTCAGACTTAATTCTGGTTAAAATTACTGTAATGCTACAGTAAAGCCTGCTGCTACCCAAAACTGTATTAATCACTTTCAGGAATGTCAAAATGCAAAATGCTGTGCAGATACATAGAAATATTGTATCATAGTGAATGTCCAGATGGGCCTTCAGTGTTTATTACTACATTATATTATTGAACTTATTTTTATTCAACATTTCCTGTTACTTTAAAATATATTATATTTTTAAATATTCTTTTGTGTTAAAATGAAGTCTCTATAAATAGTAAAAAGCACATAATCTAAAAGATTCAGACTGAAAATAACTTGAGAAACAATCTTCCCCTGGTTTTATATTCTCAAGAAGAAGAAACTTTGATAATCTTCTCATAAAGTCACTGGACATAAAAATTATGGCTCTACCCACGGATAAACTGAATTGGATACTATGAAATTCAAGGAAAAAGGCCCTAAGATTTTTTTTTAATTACTTCATGATACTTTGCATATGGTTTGTCTCTTCTAAGTTTCAACTGAAATTTTACTATCATAGTGCATTAAATTTCATTTTATCACTGAGAACTCCTACTTAACAACCACAAAAGAAATGCTTTTTGTCTATATGATTCCAAGAATAGTCATAATAAGGAAAGCAAACTTTAATTTGAACAGTGTACAGAAAAATGTGAGTTTGTGAGCTCATCTGAAAGATCACTTCATTCAGCAGCTAAATGAAACCATTCAACAGTTATCTCTGGCTTTAACTACTAAAACTATTTTGTTTCTGGTTAGGGTGAGTTTCCAGATTTCCGGTGGATGCCTTCATAGATTAACTAAGGGGTGCCAGGCTGAGGTGCTTTGCTAAGAAATCACTATTTTTAGTTATTTATTTGTAATTTGGGCAATGAGCCAGTACTTTGTCAAGTTTAATATAAGTATTTCCCACCTGACCAGAATGGTTTCTTAGTCTCCTTTCAGGACAGCATTAGTTTGATTCTATCACTACACTCAATAGGGAATTAAATCTAGAAATTATTTTCATTTTCTTTCTATTTCCCTTATTAGATTTACTGGAGCAAGAGAGGCCTCTATTTAGAGAGGAGTGTGGCTAAAAACACTAGCTGGTTGTTCTTCTGGGAAGCTGGCTAAAATCCACAGGGAGGATTTGATGCAGAGAGGCATTAAAGGGGATGTTCTGCTATTTACACATCCTTAGTCAACAGACATGTAACATTTGGTTAGAATAGGAAGACAGGCATATACAACAGTGCAAAAAACCACCAACTTGCAAATTTGGGCACGATGAATTATCATCATGAAATATCACATGGTGAGGTTTGTGAATAGCTATCAGGCCATCAGCATGACTAATTATAATAGGTTTTAGGAAGATCTACCATATAAAGATCCAAACTTAATTAGAGGCAGTAATTCCTTTTAACAAAAAAAAAACTATTTCATTTATTCATGAAAGACACACACACAGAGAGAGGCAGAGACATAGGCAGAAGGAGAAGCAGGTTCCCGGCAGGGAGCCTGATGTGGGATTCGATCCCAGGATCCTGGGATCACACCCTGAGCCAAAGTCAGACGACACTCAACAGCTAAGCCACCCAGTCATCCCTAAAGGCAGTAATTCTATTCTTCAATTAGTACAGCATGATTTCTTAATTCACAAATTCCTTAAATATTAAAAAGGTTCCTGATGAAAAGGTCTGACATTTTCTGATATCGAGCCGTCTGCAGATAACTCAGGTATCTAAAGAGGTGAGATACAGGATTATGGCTGAATGTTCAATTTTTGTATGTGGTACAGGTAAAAAAATAAGCTCTTTTATAACTACAAATAGACTGTATCCTAACCTTGGTCTGTTAACTCATTGGATCTGGTCTCAAATCTTGAGAGGAAGCTAGGGTGAGTGTGTATTTCACTTGCCAAAGGCCTTGATTAGTTAGAGTCACAACTGAATTCATTAAAACTTTTAGAACAACTCATCATGTATAATCTTCTGATGGTGGGCTGTATTACAGTGCAATGGCCTGCTCAACCTCACTGTTACAATGCAACGTACTGCTCAATTTCAGGGTTAACAGGAGAACTGTCCTGATGCCAGCCCTGTGACATCAGCACCCAGGAGGAGCTGGAAGCCTGAGACACAGGGCCAAGGAACAAAGGTTTGTCAACAGACGTTACTGCCTGAACCTAGAGCAACATTAGTGTCCAGTAATGCTGTCATTAGCTAATTGCTTGGCCTTTCAACATTTGTGCCAGCTGGCCATGACTAGTGTTCACACAGGTTTGGTCTTCAGGCATGACATATTTCATTAGAGATTAATGGTGTGTGGTGCAACAGAGACTGGCACCCTATATTCTTCAAAGACTTGCACAACAAGAAAATATTTTGTGCTACTGCTAGTTTACTTTTAGTCTTATATTAAAACAGAATTGCCTTGTTTGTTTTATGTTAGCAAACCTGCTAGATCATGTTATGTTATGAAGTCTCCATTCCAGAACAACACAGTTAGCATCATTATGAATAAGTGTCTATCTCCCCACACCTGTGGTCCAAGCTCAACCCAGTGATAACATCTGGAAGTTCTTGCCTGTATCTAGCCCATTAACTATTTTGTGAGCAGGGGCTATCAAAGCTCATGAAATCCCAATAATAAACTCATTTTCACATGACTGTTCATCACAAACAGGTTTTTAAATACCAGGACATGAGACAAAGGCAAACACTGCTCTCTTGCTCAGTCACAGGCTCTGCTAGTAGACAGGATGAAAGCTAGGTGGGTTTTTTTCTTTTGAAGTTATGTGCTCATCTTTTCCTTTTCCAGGTTTCAATTAGAGTAGAGAACAAATGATTTGCTTTCTGAGTAAGTCTTTGGCAAATTAGAATTTCTTGCTCTTCTCGTTGACATTTTATGCTGATAGACTGTAGATCTAGATGAAACCCCTAGGCCAAACCCAATTTAGTTTCTCCTGCAGTTCCTTGCAAGGACACTAGAAGCTTAAATCAGGTTGGATTCACTAAGACATGACTTAATAAATCCAGACGTGGAGAAATGATGCTTGTATTCATTATATCAGAATTAAATCTGCACCTGGTTGTCAACATTTTTCCAAAAAGAAAATAATGATAAATCATATTTAAATGCCTTTTTAGAAGCAGAGGCTAGTGCCAAGGCTATGATGAAAAATCAAAAAGAAATTTTTTTTTTGGGTCATCTTAGAGGGAGGAAGGCAGACAAAAGAGGCAACCTCAGGAGGATGATTGAAAATTCTTGGAAGTTATACCTTCCAGTTATAACACAAATAAGTCCTGGGGATATAATGTACAGTATGGCAACTCTAGTGACAACACTGTATTGTCTATTTGAAAGTTGCTAAGAATGTACATCTTAAAAGTTCTCATCATAAGAACAAATATTTATAACTGTGGTGACAGATATTACTACATTTATTGTAGTAATCATTTAGCAATATGTATTTCAAATCATATGTTATATACCTAAAACTAATACTAATCCACCTAAAATGAATTCACCTAAAGCTAATATGTTACATTATAGCGTATGTATATGATATGATACATTTATATGTGTATAAATTATATCTCAATAAAATGGGGCTAAAAAAGAAAACCAGTTTGATCTTTAAGAAAATGAGATATTTTTCCCTCTGAGGTTTTCAATAAATGTAAACACATGAATGAGAAAAAGAAAATTCTTGAAATTTTCTGAACTTGCTTTACTTAGTTGAATAATACAGCCTTTCACATTTTGGGCCACTGGCTTCCCAGTGTGGTCTGGCATGAGATGTTCCTACTTGTTTTTGAGACCCCTAACCTCAAGAACTCATGACATTTCTTCTTGGAAAGCTTTTGAAAACCATTCTGTGTGGACTCACTTCAAATCCTTGATTTCATTTCCTAGGTTTTCACAATTTATACATGGGTAAGCCTCAAGTATTTTCTGGAGATACAGTGAAATAGTGGAGGTGCTGTCTTCTCTTGTATACTTTTATTTGTTTACTTCTGTCACCTCCCAGAGTACAAGTCCCTAAAGGATCCAGACCAACTCTGCTTAAACCAGCTTTGGCTGTGCCTGTCTCATAGCCACAGCAGAATTCAGGACAACCATCTGACAGTACCAGTGAATGGCCAACTTGGCAGGCATCCAACCGCCCTGCTCAAGCTTCCATTCCTTTTGAACAAACATGAAGAAAGGTTGCAAAATAATGACTTCCAAAGAAATAAACCAGATTTGGTTAGTTGATATCAACTCTTTAGTGATGACAACGATGATGATGCTGCTGCTGATGACGACGACAACTTGAGCACTTAGTAGGTGCTAAATAAACCAGATTTGGTTAGTTGATATCAACTCTTTAGTAATGACAACGATGATGATGATGCTGATGATGATGACGACGACAACTTGAGCACTTAGTAGGTGCTAAGGTGCACATTACCTCTAATCCTCTCAACTACTCTTTATTCTAGGTTCTGCTACTCCAATTTTGCAAATGAGAAAAAAGGGAGATTGACTGACTGGCTCAGGGGCACATGACACTAGAGAGTTTGAATCCAGATTTAAAATCAGGTAAGACTGAATGAAAAGTTGTTTTATCTTTACCTTTATCCATTCTTGTCCATTAAATCTACAAAGTCAAGATTATGGGTGCTCTTGATTTTGAAAAGCTGGAGTCTTGTTTTTTGGAAGAGTTTATTGAGAAGGTAATTGCCTGTGACTACAGTGACAGATGCTATACAAATGGAGAGACTCATAGATAATGAGAACACATATTCCGAGACTCTGTCCAATTGCTAAGAGTCAACCCGACTCTCCTCTTCACATATTGCTAAGGTGAAGAAGGGAACAGGTGATAATATCAATGAATAATGAGGTATCCTTAGATGCCCCAAAGCAGAGGGCTGAGAATTAGTACTTCTTGTACTCAGCAGATTTGAGGACATCATCTGCTGAGGAGTACAAAGGACAAAACACAATGTATTGTTATTGGTTTAGACGTTGGCAAGATGACCCTCAGAAGCACAGTTTCCTACAAAGACATTCCTTTTATGCTACTATATTGTTTGCTTTCATCTATTCATCTATCTATCCATTCACTCATTTATAATATAGCCACTCATTCATATATTCAAAAACTATTTAATGCCTATTGTATATAAACAGAGTCCTAGACATGGAAACATGATGTGTGTGTGTGTGTGTGTGTGTGTGTGTGTGTGTGTGTGGTAAAGATTAATTAGATACAGTTATTGCCTCAAAGGAACTTATTGACTAGTATAATGTTTCTTCAACTTTAAAAAACGTGGATCCCCCACCCACCTGCCATAAAAATATGTATTTTATATTATGATCTTATATATATACATGTGACTCAAAGTTTTATAAAGCATTATTTAACCTTTAAAATCACAGCAAAATAATCCCACCACTTAAAACACAGCTATACAAAATAAGAGGTGAAAATCTCCCCCTACAACTCCGCCAAGATAATTTATGAAATGATTTATTATTTATCTATCCATTTTTTTGTTGTTGTTATTCATGGGAGACACAGAGAGAGAGACAGAGAGAGAGAGACAGAGACAGACATAGCCAGAGGGAGAAGCAGGCTCTCTGAGGGGAGCCCAATGTGGGACTCGAGCCCAAGACCCAGGGATCACAACCTGAGCCAAAAGACACTCAACCACTGAGCCACCCAGGTGCCCGCAAAATTACAATTCTTAATGGGCAAGTTAAAAAAACAGATTAGATACAGCCCAAGAGTGTTAATTGAAGATGGACTTTAAAAAATTATTCAGAATATAGTAGCAAGAGACAAGAGGTAGAAATAATAAAAGAAGGGTAAAAAAAAAGATATGAAATATAGTAAAAGGTCCAAAATACATCTTATAGGAATACCAGAAAAAAAAGTGGAGGAATGGCAATATTCAAGTAATTAGTGGCTAAGAATTTTTCAGAATTAATGAAAGATATAAACCCTCAATTCAAGAAGCATGGGAGTGTCAGACAAGAAAATAAAAATAACTCCACATCCAAACAGAGTGTAGTGAAACTGAAGAACACTACAAAGAGAAAAACCATAAAAGCAAACAGGGAACAAAGTCAATAATCCAGAAATGACAAATCCCCAAAAACTCTGCCACAGCAATGATAGTGGGAACATTGTGAAATATATCACCAAAAGTCTAGAGGGAGAATAAATGTCAAACTAGAATTCTATTCCCAGCTGAAATATCACTGATAGCTGAGTGAGAAATAAAGGCCTCTTAGATAAACAAGAACAAATAATTTACCATCCATGGACTTTTACTTAAAGAACTACAAAAAACTTACTTTAGGAAGAAGGAAATTTAAACAGAGGGAAAGAGCAAGAGGCAAAATCTATTTGTACTTTTTCTGATTTGAAATAAAAATATAAAAAAGCCACAGATGACCCAATTTATCTTGTCTAAAACACTTTGCTTGGGAAAGGTGAAATAATAAGACTAGAAAAGAGCAAATTTTATTAACTAACCCCACAAAACAATAAAAGTAGAATAAAATTATTGACTAATACATAAATATTAATAAATATGACCTGACCATCTTTTCAGCAAAAAGAACAATACTATTGACCCTGTGAAAGATGCTTACAAAGAAAAAAAATCTAAAATTTAATTTTGGTAGACCATCTTTATTCTTGTTCTTTTTTTTTTTTTAATTTTATTTATTTCTGAGAGAGAGAGAGAGAGCGAGAGAGAGAGAGAGAGGCAGACACAGGCAGAGGGAGAAGCAGGCTCCATGCAGGGAGCCCGATGTGGGACTTGACCCTGGGACTCCAGGATCACAGCCTGGGTTGAAGGCGGGTGCTCAACCGCTGAGCCACCCAGGGATCCCTTGCTGTGCTTTTTTTTTCATCAAAGTTAGCTATTTGGATATTGAAAATTCATAAATACAACTTTAATTTAATATTGTGTATAACTGATTCCACACAGTCTAACTGATGTGGAATTTTGAAGAATTTAGTGTTTTAAGATTTTATTTATTTATTCATAGGCACAGAGAGAGAGGGGCAGAGACACAGACAGAGGGAAAAGCAGGCTCCATACAGGGAGCCTGATGTGGGACTCGATCCCGGGTCTCCAGGATCACATCCCAGGCCACAGGCGGCGCCAAACCGCTGCACCACTGGGGCTGCCCAAGAATTTAGTCTTTTAAAAGTAAGCTGAAAAGTATAGATTACTGAGTATTGCCGTAAGTTATAAACCTATATTTCCAACTTTTTGAAAATTACCCTTTCTATTTCCATAGAAGTTTTAATTAAAGATAATAGAATACAATTTTGTGATTTGATATAAACCTACATAAAAAGGATTCAATGTCTTTCACATAGACCTAACTCAGCAAGAGAAATAGTAGGGGACATTTATTGGAATTCACTTTAACCATATATATATACATCAAAAATAACACTCTTGCTATGGCTACAGAACAAAATGCCAAATAGACATTAACATTTACTTGAAAGCCAGTGGCAAACCACGGAATCTACTCACATTTATTGTCCCATATGTATGCAAATACAAGGACAAAAAATACTAAGCATTTTCCAGCAGACCAGAAATGGATATGGCATGGAAGATCGCATCTCTGCCAAAAAATACAAGGTGAATAAATAGTCCCCTTTTATAAAAAGCAACAATACTAAAAATTGACTGATATATTTCTCGAGCTAAAAACATAACGTCCATCTACTCGGCCCTTAGCATCTAGTAGACTCTCACCCTCAGTGCACCATGAAGATTTGCTGATGAACAGGACTAACACTTTTTCTTTTCAATTTTTTTTTGTTTGGGAACATTTAAGTTGTTTCAACAAATGGGAAAAAATGCCTACCTCTGATTAAAGAATGCTGTGGCACATATTAGCTGTTCAGACATAATGTTTACTCCAAGAAGAAAATGCCACACAGATAAATTCCAGGCTAGTAAAGATGAAAAAGTTAAACCCAAACCATTTTACTTTGTAAATTCTCTAATAATGGCATATAAACTATTATTTTGGTAAGATGGATGGCTCAAAAGGTGTCAGGGCCTCAGCTTGTTAGCATCTCTTTCAACTTTTGTACAACTTCTCAGTTCCTTAAGGCATTCGCCATGACAGACAATTTCAGAGAGGCCCAATCTGCCATTGTTAAGAAGTGAAATGACCACTCTCTTCTCCTTAAATTTCCCCATGACCTCCGGAGCAAGGTGGCTTCCTATCCTCCACCGGAGGAGGCAGTCTGGGCAGCTCCAACAGCACTCAAGGTGCTTGGAGGAACATTCCCAGGATCAGCACAATTTTGGACAATGAGAATCTGGGTACTTGATTTTTGACCAATTCAAGTTATAGGGGAGCCCTGTGTTGGTTTGTTTTAAGAAATTAAAGGAGGTATCTCCACATGAGGATGACCACATAAAGACTAGCAACAGAATGTAAAGGGTTCACGGTGAGCTCTGAAGGCATTCAGCCTGAGTTCAAATCAACACTGTGTGACTTTAGGCAATTACTTTGCCTTCTCTGTGCCAACATTGCCCATCTGTAAATGGAGCTATAAATACTACCTACCTAAAGTCACAGTAAAGATTATAGGAGACAATAAATTAAGCCCAATGCCTGGCACATAGTAAGTACCTGAGGAATATTAGCTATTACGAGCAGTAAGAGTAGCAGAAAAAATTTAAAAAAAAAAAAGAGCAAATGGGGGAAAACGTACTGTACTAAAGTTTAATTTAAAGGATTAAAACTACAAAACATTCCATAATAGGAAGCTAGAATTTATGAAGATGACGACCTCCATTGATCTAAAAAACTTTAAAATGTAAAATTTGTAACTTTCAGGCAACCACATGTTTAATAAATATTCTTGAATTTTGATTCCCAAATCCTAAGTTGTGATTCTTACAAAGGTCATTTTTCCCTTTTCTTTCTTTTTTTTCTTCCAGAGAGGGAGAGTAGGGGAGCTAAAGGAGGGAAAAGGAGAGAGAGAATCTCAAGCTGACTTCATGCTGAGCACAGAACCCAACACAGGGCTCTGTCTCACAACCCTGAGATCCTGACCTGAGCCAAAACCAAGAGCCACCCAGGCACCCCACAAAGGTTATTTTTAACAGTTAATGTTGAGCATCATACATTAAGTGTTTTTTAAAGACTTGTGTTGTGGGTTCAATAATTTTGTATTTAATAATTTTAAGCCCTGATGCTATAAAGCCAACCTCACATAGTCCTCTTATGCTCTAGTATCCTCTCAGGAGGTACAAAGCCGAGCTTCATAGAAAAAAGCTGTGTCACTCTGAATTCCTTTCCTTTTCTCTTATTGTGTGTGTCCCACAAAGGTCAGAAAACAAGTAATCTGAATCTACCAATTGGACTTTGTTCCTTCCTGCCTGTCCTTTTGAGATTCAGGACTGTCTGTAGAGCCCTTGTTACAGCAATTAACATAAGGCTGAAACACATGCCTTATTTTGTAGCAGAATCATCTGCAAAGAAAGATACTGACGTCCAAGGACATTATCTGTCTAATAAGGGACCTAAAGGTAAGTGAGCCGAGAATTTCCTGTCCTCCAATTTTCAGAAAACAAAGAGGTGTTTCTGAATGACTCACCAAATAACTTCCTCAGACAATAGATCACTGAGCCCATATGTTCTCAAAGTCCAGGCAGCCACTTGAAGAATGATTTTTTTTTCTCGTTTACTTTAAAAACAGACAAAAAATTTTGCCTAAAGTATATATACATAGCAGAGACTCTGACCACAATTTTTCTAGGATTCAAACTTCTTCTTCTTAAATTATGCTTATTAGTCTTAAATGTAGTAGTGAAGCATGCTACTTAAATGTATTTGCCAAGGATTGTTCTAAAGTCTTTGACTCATTTCTTTTTTCTTAAATCAGTAAACTTAATTATAATCTTTAAAAAATTACCGATAGTATCAGAAACACCTTTGGAAATCAGGGGAAAAGCAATCCATCTTTTCTTAGAGCTGTAAAATCTACAATATTTAATGTAAAGATGAATTTAAAAGGGTGTTGTGGCATACTCACCAGAGGTTCTGCCATAATGATGCGAATCTTGCGCTCAGCCTGAGTGGTAAAGTTGACAAATAAACTCTTGAGGACATATTCTCCTGGTTTGCTGTCTGGATCCACACTGATGGGTAACATGGTTGGCGGTCCTTTCTCTTTTTGTGTGCCAGAAACAGGTGGAACTGGAGGCTTGATATAACCGTTGCCAACTGGAGAAGCTGAAAAATATAACATATGTTCTTAACTGCCTGAAAATAACATCATAAATATCCAGATCGGTCGTATTAAAACATAAACATAAGGGTATGAATTATATCAAGAATGCTGCACTTAACGTTATAAATTGGCCTTTTTCCTTAGGAATGGTGTCAGAATTTAATTATTTTGATCACATTAAGTTGCATTATGTCACATTTGATAATCTCAAAGTACTTCTGGTTACCACATTGCTTTAGGTAAGTTTCCTTGTAAGCATGCAGTGTAACTGAGAAATCCTACACCATTTACGATGTTTTTGCTTCTTTTTTTTTATGTCACAGAGAAATGAACTAAGAAAATGTATATGGAAAATAAATGATTTCTTTTTCTGGTTCTCCAGAAATGGCCAGCAGCTATCTGTGCTTTATTCTAACAAGGGAAAAGACTCTGGGAGTGGTGGCTTCCAGAAGTTTCCATGAACCCAGAAGTTTCAGAAACCCAGCTGGCTCTTGCTGCTGAAAGATAAAGGCTCAAGCAGTGAGCAATGGCCCATCTATGCCATTCAAGATAGGTTTAAGTCTCCACTTGTGCCACTCTTTGGTTCAAGATGGGATGCCTCTTCTCATCCCTCATGAAATGTGCAGATTCCCTATTTGGATTAGATCTTGAATAGAGGCAGTTGTCACAGTCCCCAGTAAGTGGCTCCTTTCAGAGTGCAACTGAGTCAGACAATTATTTTAATTTGAGAGAGAAAAAGAATTTTATTCATAAATGAAAATCTCCCATATCTCCAGTTTGCACTACACTTCAGCATATCAAACTCTAACATGTACCACCACCTACTTCCACCTAAGAACTTATGAGATGGTCAGGTATGACAGTCAATGAAAGAAACATTAAGAGTTAAATGCGGGTTAGGACAGAGGCATCAGAAGTGCTGAGGATGGGATAATGATAAGGTAGACTTTTTTAAAGGAAGATGATCTAGTTCTAGATGACTAGATACAGCGATTAAGGAAAAGAGTGAAGAAAAAAGTGAATTTCCAGTTTGGACACTGGTTTGGATATCAACAGGATGGTGGTGTGTCACTAATAATAGAAAACAGTCCTGGATCCAGGAAAGGTGAACACTTTTATCAAAAATGACAAATAAATTCAAGGCTTCTCTTTCCTTGTTTCTATCCCAAGCAAAATTCTGAGGGAGCCAAGCAAAAATTTTATTTATTTTATTGAATGACAAACCTGTCCTTGTGTTAGGTTGTAGGCTCTACCTCCTGTTTCCTCCTCTTTCCCTATGCCCCTTCCTCTCTATTGCATCGAATCTGCCATACAGTTGAGCACGTCTCTTATATCTGAAGGGTCTTCCCATATCTCAAGTACCACTAAACTTTATGGCCTCTCAATTTATAAATATAAAGTATACCTTATGTATAGCATTCCATTCCTTCTCCATTCTTAGGGGCTCTGTCCCAGTCCAGACCCTTGGAAACTTAAGGCTTGATTATTATTGCAGCCCCTCTGCCAACTTTATTTCATTTATTTTCCATTCCAAACTACTCTTTCTTGCCCATGGCTTCCATTATAACACTTTTATTTATTTTTTGCTCAAGATTTTCAATGGCTCTTAATTACCATCCAGCCTCAAAAACATGACCTGATTTTGACAACCTTCCATAGATAGCCTCCACCTGGCACCCACATCATGCTGATTCCCTGGCTGGCCCATGAGCACGCTGTTCTCCCTTGGGTCTCCCTCCTTTCTCTCCTGCTGCTCCTTACCACCCTTCTCTGCTCATCTAATTCTCTTGTCCTTTCAGAACCATGTCTAGATTCATCTCCACAAAACCGACATACCAGGCCACTCTTCACCAATCAGTTTGTATTGCAAAATTTAAACATTTAGCTCATGCTTTTTGGTGTTGTACATCTGACATTACCTTAATGGACACTGATGATAGCTGACAAGTGAAGTAATTATCCCATAGTTTTTCCCAGATGTGGCCCTGTAACTAAACCATCTATTCTGCTAAATGTATCTCCTGAAAGTTCCCCAACAAGACTGTAACCTCCTGGTCTAATAGAGTTCTTCATACAGATAATACTCAGTAGGTCTCTTTAAGATTTTATTTTTTTAATTTTTATTTGTTTATGATAGTCACAGAGAGAGAGAGAGGCAGAGACACAGGCAGAGGGAGAAGCAGGCTCCATGCACCGGGAGCCTGACGTGGGATTCGATCCCGGGTCTCCAGGACCGCGCCCTGGGCCAAAGGCAGGTGCCAAACCGCTGCGCCACCCAGGGATCCCAGTAGGTCTCTTTAAATAACTACCTACATGACAGTTACTTTATTTCTGTACATCTTTTTTTTTAAAATTTTTTTTTTATTTTTTATGATAGTCACAGAGAGAGAGAGAGAGAGGCAGAGACATAGGCAGAGGGAGAAGCAGGCTCCAAGCACCGGGAGCCCAACATGGGATTCGATCCCGGGTCCCCAGGATCACGCCCTGGGCCAAAGGCAGGCGCCAAACCGCTGCGCCACCCAGGGATCCCTATTTCTGTACATCTTAAAGTGATTCATAGAGAGGGAGCTCCCAGAGAGGAATCTGTAGTTAGAGTCTTTAAAGGAAGAGGGTGCAGTATTTGCAACCAAGAGCCATTAGTTAAATGGCTCTACAAGTAGTTCACTAAAAGGCACGACTTACTCCAATCAGACATATAAAAATCAAGTGATGAAAACAAAGTGCTGGTCACTCCTCTGCTTTACCTGTTTGTCTCCCAGGCAGGTGTCTTTTGGAAGTGGGAAGCATCCCAAGGCCAACTTACAGAAGGACATTAGGTTTCCACAAGCTATCTTCCTAATGTTATCAAGGGTATTGTGCCATAGGACTAGAGATTAGAATATAAACTGAGAAAGCCTAAGTGAAGGGCAATCTTTCATTATCTTTAGTTTTCTGCAGGATTTAATCCATTTCTAGAAGACAGAATGAATCAGGTTGATGTAATATGTAATTGCAAGATCATATCGATAATTATAAGACTCTGGGACCTAAAAGTCATAACCACAGTGAGAGGATTTTCAGAAGAGTGACCTCTGGCAGTCCTCCTGCAACACTGCATTTTGAAACCAGAGAGCTGAAATCCAGATACCAGAATGTCTCTCAGACAAATATTCCATTTAAATGGCCAAAGTACCAAGTCACTGCTGTCAGAAAAAAAAAAACCCTTAGTCTCCTGTACTTCAAAGCCAGACATCATTGTGAGTGCAAAAGTCTGCATAGCATTAGTAAGCTGGAACTACTCTAGCCCAGCAGAGCCCCTTGCCAGAGCTGAAGGAGATTCAAGGGGAGGGGGCCCATCATTCCTGTTTCGAACATAACAGCTGGGCAGATGGAGATGCAGTAACATTTAATGGGGTAAGTGTCCTTGAACAAGATCCACTCTGTTTTACTAGCTCCTCTTCATCCTACCATAATTAATTCATAATAAACCCTAGCCTTTTGTCAGAACGATTTTCAAAAGTAAACATATGACATAGTACCTTTCAGTAACTCGGTTATTTGGTGACAGTATAGTTGAGAACCAGGAAACACATGTTCCCTGGTGTCAAAATTGAGTCCCAAAATCCATACTAGTCCAAACATTAGAATATGACAATGAGAAAAACATCGTTAGACTTTCCTGCTGCAATTGCTTGCTTTTAATCTACATGCAATTAATGTCAGTTATCTAGTTTTTAAGTTCACAAGAGTCTGGGAACAGAAAATTACCAGAGAAAGATGCAACACCTGTAGGTACAAACTCTAAGAGCAAAAGGAGAAAAATGGCCTACATAAAGTCTCCTGGACCTAAAAATGCAGTTGCACAAAGCCATTGGCACGGGGCCACAGAATCAGACACTCTGACAGGTGTGGGGGCAAGTGACATGTCCATCCAGCATGTTGTCACAACTGAGATTCATGATGAAGACCTTCAGTCCCATGGAAAGGCTACAGTAAGTTTGAGATCTAGTTCTATATTTGAGAAGGTGGGGAAAAGAGTGATGTAAATTTCCAAAAGCTAAGCCTACCAAAAAGGTTTTGGTGTATAAAGAATTTATAACTAAGCTTAAGAATTTAGCTCTGAAGAGTTAAATCTCTTTCATCATAGGTCTGATCTTTTTTTTTTTTAAAGATTTTTTGTATTTTATTTATGGGAGAGGGGGGGAGAGAGAGAGAGAGAGAGAGAGAGAGAGCACAAGCAAGGGGAGCAGCAGAGGGAGAGGGAGAAGCAGACTCTCCATCCCAGGACCCTACGAATATGACAAGCTGAAGGCAGACAATCGATTGAGCCACCAAGGCATCCCTGGTCATAGGTCTGATTTTTAACAGAACTTATTTTTGATGGAAACAGACAAACCACCAGTTCAGGAACAGCCACACATCCAGCCCCTTTCTAGCTCTGCCAATGCAGGCTTAATGTTTGAATCGATTCTTCCCCATCACAGTGTTTCCACTGCTTTCCATCCAGCGGGACAAGCTTCAGGATCCAGGTCAGGATTCCCTCCCTGACCTGGAGGGGTCTGGGCTATGCAGCCACTCCCGGCAGGGCTGCCTCTGGAAATAGGGATCCCTGCTCATGAAAGGGTCCTGACAGGTCACTGGTACCTTCCCCACCTAAAAATATATGTTGAAGGAACAATTTAATTTTGCTGGATTAAAAACTTCTCTCAGTTATATTTACTGCATGGGATACATTTTTGAGCTTCACCTCCATCTGCTTTTATCTGCTATCCTTTTCTTCTTCAGCTCACCTTCCCATTTGCACACATCAGCTCAATGATGATAGGGAGGCACCCAAACTGGAGTTCCTGTGGGTGGGGAGTGGAGATGAGGGCCTGAAGAAGAAGAGCATCATGTTCAGGTATTAACCAGGGCCCTACTTATTGAATCTTTCAGAAATTTGCTTGCTTTTTAGATTTTCTCATTTACATTTTTTTTCTCCATTGCATTCTTGTACCTTAAAAGGGTTTTGTTGATGTTATTATTTTATCCCAAATTCTCTTTGGTTTTGCTGGATGGCTTCAGGGTCTGCTTTCCCTGAGTCTCTATTTCTTATAGTGAATGGGCTCCATTCGTTAATCTGTCGAAGTCTCTTTTTGTTTTTTATGGCCCATTCATTACCTCTTTATTAGATATATTTCTGACTGCAAGTGATGACCATATCGAATATGACTATTTTTTCCCAGTGTTATTGCCTAATAACTTGTCTTTTAGGCTGGCCACTTTTAGCTGGCTGAAGTCTTCAGTACACTTTCCCTGAATTACCAACATTTCCAGGAATTACTAACTTCCTAACTGCAAGAGTAATACAAACACCCCACAACTCAAAGCTTAGCTCCATTTTTACTATGTCACTGAAAGGAAAGTTAATGTCATAATGAGTTTTTTCATATGAATGTCCCAGAGGCGAAAATGGCACTATTTGTGAGGAAAACAATTGATTTTCTCAGATTTTCAGAGAAGTTAGTACCATCACTCATTACAGGCTCTTGTTTATTCATTCATTCATTCATTCATTCACTCACTCATGTACTCCTTCATTTCAACCAATATTTACTTAATGAGTATTTAGGTTTCATGCATGGTTCTAGGCACTAGAAGGTAGCAGGGAAGAGAATAGATGGTTCCTGACCTCACGGAGTTTACAGTTTGCTAAGGCAGGGCCACACAATTTGTGTGTTAGAATTTGACTGTGTAGTCAAATTGCAATATATTTTTTTTTAAAAAAAGCAATAATTAAACAGAGTGAGGGGATAGAGGAATGTTCAAATATATAGTTTGGAACTGCCGTGGAGAGGAAAGAAAGCTGTGTGTCTTACTGGTATCTAAGAAAATCCAAAAAGCATTTGGCTGGGCAGGATCTACTTTTCCAACCCATCCCTGCCCATTTCTGTGTCAGTTCTGGTTGGGAATGAGAACTTTAACCAGGCAGCAAAGGGCACAAACTAAATGCACCCCCCCTTCCCCGACAAACAGCTCCTCTGCCTTCCTCCACAAAGTATGTGACTCAGGAAAGAAGGCCACCTTTTGTCTGTTTTTCTCCACCTTATAAAGATGGACAAGCACAGAGCCAGTTGTTCAAAACACTCAATGCTTTCTCTGATGTTTCCATAACTAGAGTCAGACTCTGAGCATTTGAAATTAAAAAAAAAAAAAAAAAAAAGATTTCCTTTTCTTTTGAAGTGTCCCTGAGATTACATGGTTCTAACCTGTTCAAAGTAGCGACTCCTCTTAGAAATGGAGGTTCATTTAAACAACTTTATTTCCTAGAGATCAATGTAACCTATCTTTCAACACAGGAGTAAATTGATTAGTTTCTTTGTTCATAGCTGCATATATATTACTCTTTCTGCCAGTTCTCAGTGATTCATACTTTGTATAGGTTCTGAGGGCAAACCTTGTTAGTACCCAAGTGCTGGGATCCTTCTTTAGGACCTGATGTTCCCCCCAAATCCCAAATCTTTTCCTGTAAGACTTATTTTGTTTGCTGGTATTACAGGCACATTTCATAAAACATAACAAACCAAGAATGACGCAGCTACTGTGAGAACATGTCACACTGTGTATAGAACTATAATAAATTGTCCACTAATGCATTTATGAGGGTGCTTAAGAAATGTCATTTTAAAAGGTCCTGCAAATACTCAAAATGACCAGAAACTTTAAATGTCATGCAAAATAAATTGGGATAAAAAGAAAAAAATCCTCCAAATGTGATAGGAAGAATTATTTTCCTCTGAAGAGTATTATTAAGAAATGGAAAATGTTGGGATAAGAAGAAATAATTAGTTTGAGCAACAGAAAAAATATTTCATAACAAAGAGATGGATGATTCCTATTTTATATATTTCAAAATCAGTCAAGGAGACAATACAAGGTAAAAATATTCAGAAATTTCTTTTGCCTTGGAAGAGAAATATAATCAATGACATGTTAAGTTCTTCTTAATGAATTTCTATATAATCCTGGTAATGTAGAAAGTTCCTCCCACTTTTGTTAACAAAATATTCTTCTTTTCTCTTCCACTACTTTGTTCTCTCAATCCTACAGTTCTTAAATTATGTTCCTTCAAGTTTCAGGGTCACAAGATATCTCTAGGATGATTCATGTGTTTAATCCTCCAAAATACTCCTAGAAGGCCAATCTCACTTTTATAGATAAAACCATGCAGTTTGAGAGAGATTAAGTATCTTGCCTAAGGTTACAGAGTGGCTGACCCAGGATCTGATCCCATGTTTCTCTGACAGCATATATTTTGAGTTTCCTGCAAGATTCCCAATTAAAAACAAACCAGTTGTTTATGATGAAGACGGAATGAAATTAGTTCCCTTACTTTGACCCTGGGATAAGCAAGCTAGGTTTTGGACTTTAGGGAATGAAAAAATAAAACACAAATGTTGTGACTTGGAGAATGAAACTTCCTATAGATTAATTAATATAGTTGGTGATTTTCTAGAAAGGCTAACATAACTGCCAGCCATGGAGATCCCTCCTGTCAAGTTGTCGCAAACCTGAATACATCTTTTGGCCAGTAGAAGGGCTTTGGGAAGGGCAAGTTGTACAAAAAGAGTTAAGAATGGAAGACGTATAAAATACATGAAATCTGATTATTGACACACCTTAGAAAGGTCTAGAGACCTTCCCTTCCTAGATATACTGATGATATGAACTTAACTGATTGTTACTCGAACAAGGAACAAGTGAACTTCTGTTCAGTCTGTGACCTCTCCAAACTATTTCTGTTTCTGTCTTTGGTCTCTCAGGACTGGATACCTGGGAGAGAGGGAAGGAGTTCAATAAAGAGAACAGAAGCATCATGTCGCTGCTCTGTTCTGTTTTGTTTCGTTTTGTTTTTCCCTCTCTTCCTGTGCCTTCCGGTATTTTATCTTAGAGAAATGACAGTAACACTTCAGTGATTTCCTTTATAAATGTCTGTCATCTGCTAAGATGCAATTACATGGATCTTTCCCAATTTTCAATGTAGGTACTGTCATCAGAGCCTGCAAGAATGTCTGCCAAGATCAGTAAGCAAAGGAAGATGAGGGTACGTTGACCTTTCAAGGTCCTTTCTCATGGAAAGGAGATTTAATAGCCTGCTAGAGACAGGATAATCCTGAATTTCAACTTTCCTTCTTCTCAACGGAACCAATGAACGGCTCTCATTTGTATGTCCTTCACTGGCCAGCTTACCTTCTATCATTTTCTTTTCCTTTCCATTTCTTCCTCTTTTAGCTGATTTTGTGCAGCAAAGTCCCATTAATTTGCAACCCATTAAGTCAAACTTGATGATCAACTGGACAAGGCTTTGCATTTGTTCTTATGTTAACTTTGAAAAAGATACTCCGACTTACAATGTGAATCAGTGGTGATCAGAATTGGGGCTCAATAAACTGCATTTTTAACCAGCCCAGGTTATGCCAAAGCTGCTGTCCCGGGACTATAGTCTGATGCCCCTGATACAAATAAATGGGAAAACAAAGAGGACTAATTAATCCAGTTAATAACCTTGCTTTTAATTCCGTTTGCTTATAGATAGGCTTCATTAACTTTAAGTTAATAGTCTGCAGGCAAAACATAGGAAGAACAATGAAAGGGGAATCAAAGGTCCAAGTATGGCTCCATATGACCAACTGGGCTTCAGTTTCCTTATCTGTTATTCTTAAAGAGGCCAGGTCAGCTTGTCCTTTCTGCACCAGTTTTCTAGGACTATATAAAAATATCCACTGAAAATTCATAAAACATCACTAATTCAAGACTTGCACAATTCAAACAATAATTAACAGCTAGCCATCTGCAGACAAATGGATAAAGGAAACATTATATATATATCATGAAATATTACACAGCCACACAAAGGATGAGATCATGCCATTTGCGACAACATGGATGGACCTAGAGGTTATTCTGCTAAGTGAAATAAATCAAACTGAGAAAGACAAACTCCATGTGATTTCACTCACATGGAATCTAAATAAACAAACAAATGAATAAGGAAACAAAAAGCAGTATCAGACCTATAAATACAGAGAATAAACTGATGGTTGCCAGAGGGGAACAAGGATGGGCAAAATGGGTGATGGGGAATGAGAGAGGTATAGGCTTCCAGCCTTGGAGTGATTAGGTCATGAGGATGAAAGGCACAGCACAGGGAATTGAGTCACTAGAACTATAATAGCTTATATATATATATATTTTTTTAAATTTCATTTATTTATTCATGAGAGACACAGGGAGAGGGAGAGGTAGAGACATAGGCAGAGGGAGAAGCAGGCTCCATGCAGGGAGCCCACGTGGGACTTGATCCCGGGTCTCCAGGACCATGACCTGGGCCGAAGGTGGTGCTAAACCGTTGAGCCCCCCGGGCTGCCCTGTAATAGTTTATATGGTGACAGATGGGAGTTCCACTTTTGGGGAGCATAGCATATAAGCTTGTTGAGTTACTATGTTGTATACCTGAAACTGGTGTAATGTTGATGTGTCAAGTATACTCACAAAATTTAAAAAATTAACACTTGCCTTCCCTTGAATTAATGCATTAGTGGGATTCTTTCATCTATCCTTTCTATGGAAGAAAGCATTACAAATGATCCTAACCCTTCCAATTCTTCTCTGGCTCCACTCACCTTCCTGAGCCTGGCAACTCCCTACACTACAGGTGGACACGTGAGAAAGCCTATATTTATTCCTAACTGTAAACCCAAGACTTGTGTTAACATTAAAAAAGAATTATATAAAAAAAAAAAGAATTATATACCAGATATTATGGAATAGATGGCATTTGACCCATGTCTTAAAGGACAGGTAGGATTCTGATGACAGAGAGGAGAAAGGGGCAACTCAAGCAGAGGGAATAGCATGACAGGTGCATGGAGGCATCTGCTAAGAGTCTCTCCGTGTCCTTCCCTCACTTCACCCTCCTACCACACAGCCCTATCTTAGCACACATGTTCAAACTTCCTCTTCACTATGGAACTGTAAAATCCTCATGAACAGGACTACATATTGTCTTTATTCCATGCATGTAGCATAGTGCCTGGCATAATTAAACAATTGTATTACTTAATACTTGTTGAACTGAACCCATCTGACTCTGTAACACAGCCCTTGTGTGAATGAAATAATTGAGCAAGTATATATATGAAAAACTTAAACTCTTACATCCTATAAAAATGTATGTTTCTAATTCTTATGATTAGAATTAAGGTCTTGAATGGCAAACCAATGAGTTTAGACTCTATTTGGAGGACAACTGGGAGCTAGCAGGTTTCTGGGAAGAATGTTGACCTGGTGTTGTTGTGTAGGTGGGCTACAGAAGATCTGTTTAAGGGACAATACAAATTAAAGACCATTGCATCTACTATGAGAAAAAGAATGAAGATGGGAATCTGGATGGAGTCTACTGAAACAGGAAGTTAGACAGTAAGTGCATCTTATACAAATGGACCTAAAGTCCAGTCATATCACCCTTTTGCAATAAAGAAAACATGCAAAATAGGTTTCCTGGTGAGATATTATAATAATTAAGCTGTTTAAGAAGAATGTTTAGAGTAATAACTCTAGAAACTTCCTCAAAATTCCTGCCAGTAAAAAAAAAAAAAAAAAAAAAAAAAAATTCCCTACCAGTGGTAGGATATTGGTCTGAATTACTACACCCAACCACTAAAAGTGATGTTGGCTATGCATTTCTGCATGACAGAGTGGCTTTCAGGCTCCTACCACTGGAACAGAAATGACATTGGCAGTGTGGCTGAGAGAGGGAGTTGTAACTAGCCCTATGTCCATGTCTGTCAAGTTTTCAAAACATTGTAGCTAGTGCCCATTTACAAGAAAACAATGGGAATATAGGAACAAGCTAAGTGTCACCCTAAGGAAGCAAAGAGATAATTCAAAGTTAGGTACATTTTATAAAAAAAACTGCACTAATTTCTACAAGTCAACGGAGGAATTAAAAATGGGTAGGATGATTAATGGTGAGAAAACCACCAAATGTAATGTGTGGACCTTGTCTGAATCTTGATTGAAGCAGCTCAACTGTTAAAAGACATTTTTCAATATGATAATCAAAGCACCTTGAATATGGACTGGAGATTTGGTTATGTCAGAATTATGGTCCATTTAGTTAGGTTGAAATTAACACTGTGGGTAGGTAAGAACATATCCATATTTCCTAGAATGCATACTGATTATATGGAGTTCAATGAAATAATGTCTCTGTCTGATTCAAATGCTTTAATAGAGGGAAAGAAGATATAAATGAAGCAAACCTGACAAAATCTTGATAACTGTTGAATGTGAGTGCTGGTGATACGTTGTGCATCATACTATTCCTTCCCCCTTTGTCTTTGAAAAATTTCATAATAAGACACCTTTTAAAAGATAAGGCTCAGTTATAAAAAGTGCCCTATAATGGCAATAATGAAGGAATATTTCATCGAGGAACTAAACTAAATTTAAAAACACATTAAAAAATCAAACACCATCTTTAACCCAGGTTTCATCATAGAGGTGTGAATGTTCACTCAGATTTCAGGTCCAACTACATCCTTCCACATAAATGTGTGGGATGAGTGGGAGGGGTCTCAGAGTGTTCATACTTATGACACATGACAAGGATGTATGGTGTCACTTACAGAGCCATCCTTTATCATACCTATATCACAATATAGTTTGGGTCCTTTCAGAAATATTTGGGTTTCAAAAGTTTATGAGTGAGATCAGTTAATCATTTCACCATATAACAAATTTTCATTCACCCTTGATAGGTATGTTACTCTGTAAAGTTCTGGGGAGAATTCACAGATAAATTTAAAAAGACAACCTGAGACCTTTAAAAGGTGTAGTTACAAGATGCCACAAGGCAGTGTCAGGTTGGAAGAGCACATAAATTTAGGAGAGCATCCATTAGCTTTGCTTATTCATTTTCATTTCTTCATTTATTCTTTGGCAAATATTTACCAAAGGCCCACTCTACTCTAAGCACTGTGCTAGCTGCTGAGGAGTTGCTAGGGGAGCTGGTAGTATGCAGGGGAGGCAGGCATTAGAAAATAAACACACCCAGGATATAATTACAAAATAGAAAGTGCTGTGAAGGAAAAGGGGAGACATATCTGTGACTGTGGGGTTAGGGCAGGACTCTCTGGGATGGTGACATTGAAGTTGGGACCTGGAAATAACCAATGATAGATATAGTCAGAGAAGGTGTCAAGGCGGAATAGAATTTGGACACTGGCATTGTAGGAATTCATATAAGTAGGGAAGAAAGGACAGTTGATTGTGGTTCACTCTCTTCTGGTTGTATTAGAGACTGTTCTGGCCAGCCATTCTCTGTTACTTCCCTGTAATCCCTTTACCCCACTTTACCCTCCTGCAGGGCACTGACCTCCTGTTGATATATGATGACACATTATATATTTGTTTTCTACCTGTCTCCCCACTGCACTTAAGTGCAGCAAGGGCAAGGAATTTGTTTTATTCCTTTCATATCCTCGCCTTCTAGCTTAATACTCAATAAATATTTGTTGCATTAAGGAGTAAGAAAGCATTAAAATCTATAAGGTCATGAATTGTCTCCAGCTTAGAAGCCTGACATTCAACCCAAAACTCCCATTAAGCCTATTGAAAGAGCTATTTCTGCAACCAAGCAAGATGCTGACAAATAAAGCACCAATCTGCCCAGGAGTAGAATATAGTATCACGGATGACAGCATGTCATTTCAGTAGAGAACTTGACTAGTGGTGTGTTGAGAAGGCCTGGCTTATGAAATCTTTAAAGCAGTTTGTCAAAGTGCAGCTCGTGACCTGTTACTCGGTCATCAAACCTATGTATTGGGTGCTAACCAGGATGAGTTCAATGCGATAGAATAGAAAGCCACAGAAGAGAAAATAGCAGGATGCTGACATCCTGAGGGCAAGTGAGCATTATTTCATTAAACTTTTGTTTTCAGTCTCTGCCTGTGTCTAAAGATATGGGGTGTGTGTTCTTGGGTCATAATGCAAAATATGTTTTTTTCTGTGGGTCGTGGTCAAAAAGACTGTAGGGTGAAATGCCTGAGTGGCTCAATGGTTGAGCATCTGCCTTTGGCTCAGGGTGTGATCCCAGGATCCGGGATTCAGTCCCACATCAGGCTCCTTGTAGGGAGCTTGCTTTTCCCTCTGCCTATGTCTCTGCTTCTGTGTCTCTCATGGATAAATAAATAAAATCTTAAAAAAAAAAAAAAGACTCCAGGGGCTGTGGGAATAGCAGTCACTTGCAGACCATTATCTGGGCATTAGACTCAGGCCTACCCTAAATGACAAGTCCAGCTTCCTGAGCCATTTTATTAGAACCATATTGAAGCTGGGCATCAAGGGAAAGAGAAGAACAGCTTCTTACAGGAGTTTTTTTTTTTTTAAGATTTTATTTATTTATTCATAGACACAGAGAAAGAGAGGCAGAGACACAGACAGAGGGAGAAGCAGGCTCCCTGCAGGGAGCCCGATGCGGGACTCGATCCCGGGTCTCCAGGATCACACCCCAGGTTGCAGGCGGCGCCAAACTGCTCCGCCACCAGGGCTGCCCCTTACAGGAGTTTTTGCCACTATGCTAGTGGGAACATTATACAGGGGATCCAACTTAAAGGGACAGTAAGGACAGTGCAGACTGGATGTGCAGGGATGGCCACCAGGAGCAGTGCCAGAAGCTGCCATATTTTGACAAAGGAAGGTCATAAAGCAAAGTTTTAGCTATTTCTCTGCAGGATCCCCTTTCAGATTACATGATGAAGGCAGTGAGCTAACACAGAGTCTAATCCTACATATATCTTTGTTAATACATATTATATTATAAAATGCATACACAGTTACAATATATATTACAATATGTATTCTACTAGAAAATATATATACATACATATACAATAATATACATATATGTATGATATAGATGTTATGTATATGCATTATATAATATAAATGATAATACAAGATACACTTCCAACATCTATAGTAACGGAAAGACTTCCAGTGCAAGGTATACAGGAGAAGCTCACTCAACATCTGTTAAATACATTCACCAAATAAGTGAAATCCTTTGTAGTCTAGTTAGTTTTTTATTTTGTCAACATCAAAACACTTATTAAATGCCTGGTTCATATGCACTAGTTTATTTAAATGTCAGCTCATTTAATAAAAAAAGATTTTAGGTTTCATTAGATTCTTAAATATTTTTGGAGGCATACAGTGACTACGTAAAATTCACTTAATACATGCCTACCAGAAGTTTATGATCTAAGACTGTGATAAGTCTATGAACTCACAGAGACATACTTGTTGCTACTGATCCCTTATAAAAGTTATGTTTAGGGATCCCTGGATGGCTCAGAGGTTTAGCGCCCGTCTTTAGCCCAGGGCGTGGTCCTGGAGTCCCAGGATCGAGTCCCACATCAGGCTCCCTGCATGGAGCCTGCTTCTCCCTCTGCCTATTTCTCTGCCTCTCTCTCTCTCTCTCTCTCTCTGTCACTCATGAATAAATAAATAAAATCTTTAAAAAAAAGTTATGTTTATATACTATGAGCAAGAAAGACTGTGAGTAAAGAAGGAATTGAGATGGCTGTCGGATCATGGGAGTGGTCCATTCAGTGGAAACACAGTAAGAGCTAATAAGCAACAAAAATACTACGTAGTTCACAGAAGTCCTATTATAATGCAACATTTTTTCCAAATACATGAAATTATAAGTTCTATTATTTAATTTGTATACTTGTTATACATAAAAAAAAAATCTCTTAGAGGAAAAAAAAGTTCCCTAACACACATACTCAACTTTTATAAATCACAAAATAGGAGCAAATTAATGACTAATAGAGATTTCCTTCCTAGAAACAGAATGGTATCATATGTAAATATCTAATAGTTTCATTAGAGATGGTGCAGAATAATTAACAAGTAATGAATTCTCCCAAATCATTAATAAACAAAATGTTTCTTCTCTATTAGAGCAAGATGTTGTGCCTTTACCATTTACAAATTAACTTTTACTACCTTCATTAAAAAGAAAGTTAAACCATCGATAGCCAAGGTGCATGTAATTAACCCTGTGTCATGGAAGTTTCCTCTCATTAATTTTTCTGAACTCTTATACAATATTGCTTACAAGGTTATGCTAGAACTAATGTAACCAGGCTATTACTCAGATAAAGGAAAAGCAGAGGCATGCAGTTTGGACCCATTTGATATTGGTTAACCCATGGTATCCTGTTCTTTAATTCATAAACGATAAAAGAAAACATTTTATTTGTACATGTTGGAGAAGGCTACGCCAAAAGCAAAGGAAAAACTACCTCAGGCTTATTTCAATGCTTTACATCAAATAAAGAGTATTTGCATTAATATTTAGAAGAAATAAATTATAAATCCTACCTCTTTTGTAATATAAAATGCAGTGGTATCTATTTTCCAATCACACACTAAGCTATTTTTACAGATTTCAATTTTGCAGCACAGATAGTTGTACTGAATCTTTTAGTGAAAACTTCAGTGCACAGAAAAATTCCATGACATCACAGCTTGTTGTTCTATAGACTTACATACAAAAATTACCTCTGAAATACTGCAATTCCAAACAGAAACTTAAAAAATAATTCCTGCCTCTGAAAAGGGACATTATTAAGTAAATCCCTGCATGCAGATGCTATTGGCACCTCTCCTCCCACCCTGCATCCCCATCCATTGAAACCTTTAGGAGAATCTTCCCTACATTAAGCATTTAACAACCAATGATCCACGCCATACTGATTGCCAGCCTTTCATACCTACCAAGCCCTTTTATGAAGCTGATCACACAGGATCGTCTCCAACAAGCTGTTGTAATCTCCATGAGCTTGAAAGGAACCCAAACGAACAGTCTGGAACTGCTATGGAGACTATGTTCCAAAGCAAAAAAACATAATGACGGACTCCATGATCCCGTTGCTCACTCGAACCATAAGTGTTTCAGCCACAAGGTAGGGTTCTCTTATTTTTGGCCCAAGGTGTATTTTTAGTCAGGTGCTAAAGACCTACAGTAGAAGACAAATTAAAACAGGCCTTCTGTCCAGGGCAGACTCTTCATACCGATGGGACAATTTTTAGCTGCACAGTAAGACAGTGACCTACAACTCACAGAGTGCCCGTATGTCTATATTTATCCACAAGAACATACTATGCTGACAGATTAGTAAAGCTGCTCAAAGCACTCCAGGAACATGAGCCCGACCCACACAGCTCACCATAAACAGTCCATGCATACCGAACACACACACTCCCCACAGATTTACCTTGCCAAGGCTGTTGTGCTCTGTGATTGAAGAAATAAATGTAAGAGCACAGATAACACAGGGCGGGTGATAAACCGTTGCTTTGGGAACTAGGAGCTCTTGGCCACAAGTTCAAACAGCTTTAAACAGCTTAAATTCTTACAGGCAAAACTAAGAGCAGAGAATCCCCACGTGAAGCCAAGAGTCAGTGAGAAACCATACACCCTTAAGGAGAAATGAAACACTGAACATCTGTTGATACAACTAGTAAAGAAAAGTGACCGCGTTTAAATCCATTGTTCAATTATTTTAAAGCACAGCCTCAATCAACTGGTTAAAAACTTAATTGAGAAGAGCAAGAAGGAGCCAGTATTGATCGGTGAACATTAGGTATCTCACCTCCAAGAGAAAGCAGATTTAGACTAGTGGAGAGACGGAGAAAGAAAATGCAAAGTTAACTTAAAAACAAAAGTGTAACTAATTGATCTTTCAGTGGCCATTATTTCTGACAGAAGACTTCTATGAGGGTCAGTGAAAATCTATGTCTTCACTACCATGGCCTCAAAGAGCATGAAACCCAAGTAATTTTCTGTTCTTGATTTACTCAGGGTCATTGAAGGTTTTTTTTTTTTTTTTAGCAACATAGGTTGGAATTACAAATGGCGCAGTGTGGGGAATTGCCTGATGAGCTGAAGCCTTTCACAGGAAAGAGAATCATGTCTGAGTTACCCACATGAACACTTCAAGTGATTCAGGCAAGCTAAGGTGCCGGCAAAGATGCCCCATGTTACCGCTGAGTCTTACATATTTGAGGTTTGTAACCTTTTTTAAAGAGTTGGCTGGTGGGCACATGCAGCATTTGGTTTATGTTTTACTAAAAGGGGTCCAAATAATTACAATACAAGGGTCTGCCTATGGAGGTATCTGTGTTTTTGCTAACAAGGATTCTTTCTCAACTCTTCTTTCCACGTCTGAACTGGAATCAAGACTTGACTGAAAATTTGCACTTTGTCAGCTTCCAATCTCTGGTGCTATTATTAGACCAGCCTTCCAAATGATGTGACTGTCATTCAATTAAAAGAACATGACTTAAAGCAGCTTCATAGAAATATGAAATGAAGTATTTGTCATTTTATTGTTCACTCTTTTTACAGATACCTCTTCCCAAACCACATTTGAAGGCAGTGTAAGGAGGAAAAAAAGGGCAGCAAAGAGTGTATTAATGGGGCACTGAACTAGATTCAGCTACTCTGTTAGGCACTTTTCACATTTCACAGGGGCCTCACAGTAACCTTATAAGGTAGGCATCACATCTCCATTTTAAGAGTCCATGGAAAGGAATAAAAATAAGATTGCCCAAGGTCATTCAGATGGAGGTTTGTAGGACTCCCAGGGTCACTGCATTTATTTATTTTTATTCTAGTACTTCTCTTAATATGAATTGGAACTTCTTTTTTTCTGCTTTTTTAAATTTTTTATTTTCTCTCTCTTTTTAAATTTAAATTCGTTAGTTAACGTACAGTTTTGGTTTCAGGAGTAGAATTCAGTGACTCGCCACTTACAAATAACACCCATTGCTCATCACAAGTGCCCTCTGTAATACCTATCACCCATCTAGCCCATCTCCATACCCACTTCCCTCCATCAACCCTCAGTTTGTTCTCTATCATTAGGAGTCTCTTATGGCTGGTTTCCCTCTCCTTTTTCTCTTTTCCCCCTTCCCATATGTTCATCTGTTTTCCTTCTTAGAATCTACATATGTGTAAGATCATATGGTATTTGTTTTTGTCTGATTGACTTATTTCACTAAGCATAATACACTCTAGTTCCATCCACATTGCTGCAAATAAAATAGCAAGATAGCCAAACTATGGAGAGAGCCCAAATGTCCATCAACTGGAGAATGGATAAAGAAGATGTGGAATGTATATATACATATATGTATATACACAATGAATTGCAACTTCTAAGCAGTGGTAACCTTAGTGTATTTGTCTTTGTATATGTTTAAGAGCAGCCCTCAAATAATCTACTTTTTAAAAAATTTTTACCTAGAAATTTCACTTATTCAAAACCCTGCTGAATTCTGGAGATTGCAATCTTATTTGATGCCCTCCATGATCTATTTTTCCTTCTGTGATAGCCAGGCACTTACTGCTTTGGGGAGTGTCCTAAGGGCATGAATCACATTGTTCTCATCTTTGAGTTTCTAAAGTCTAGTAAAAGTTGAATTAATGAATAATTAAAGGTGTCCTTATAGTCTAAACAGATGGCACAAAGTCCTTCTATTAAAGTTCAGTCTTTGATACTAAGAGTTCCTACCTCACCTCGTTCATCTCCACTCAGAGCTTACTTCTCCTCAGCTGGACATTATTTTAACATCATAATTTCCTCCTCAAATTATATTAGATTAAAAGCAATCATGGATGGGTGAAGGCTCCTAAAGTCTTAAGTGACAGCTGTCAGCTGATGGCTGATAGTAATTTAAAAATCAGGAACAACAAAAGGCAGACATAAAACTTTTGAAGGACAGGAAGTTAAAGATAATTTCGTATAAAGAGTTGACCTTTAACATTTCAAGAGCTCCAAAGGTAGCCATATACTGTAGAATTTTTAATAATTAATATACTTGCTGATGATCTGAATTCATTTAGATATGGTTAAATTATGTTAGCATCCTATAGCCACAGACATAATATAGAAAATACTAAGGTAATATACTTGCTGATGATCTGAATTCATTTAGATATGGTTAAATTATGTTAGCATCCTATAGCCACAGACATAATATAGAAAATACTAAGGTAATAGAATTCTATTCAAAATTATTAAGTTAAATGTTTTGACACTTCAAGGGTTAAGCTTCATGACTTGGAGAGGATTGCTCAGAGATCATTTGTTCCCTGATGATGCTAAATAAATGTCATGCATTTTAAACTATATTAATATAATCTAAATTTAATAAAATCAACTGGATTACTGGCATGTTTAATTGATAGTTCCATAATAACCCTCAAATCTAAATTAAATTATTACTTTAACAGTTAATCTAATATTCATAAAAATTTCCTTTATGCTTCTGGGTGGCCTGGTGGCATGACTGCAAATATTTTTAAGAGCAAATAAAAGCTCAAATCCGATCCTTCTACCTTCACAAGCTTAGAAGTTACAAGGAAGTCCTTGGGTGTGTTTAGTTTACCTCACTGCTTCAGGAAAGATTGTTCTTAGGCTACTGGTCGACTGATAGCTATTTTACTAGCACGAAGGTTAGATCATATAACCACTCTCATTAAAGGTAGCCTACTGGCCTATTCATTTTCGTTAATGTCAAAGTCAATCCACACTATTCTATTATGGGAAGCAAGAAATATCCTTTAGACATCAACCAAGAAATTTTTTCCAGCTTGAGGAAAAAGCCAGCGTTTAAAATGATCACATTAAACACTATATCATTCAAAACCCTTAAGTGACAAGAAACTTAAGCTGATGATGATTCTTGGGTTTTTTTTTTTTTTTTTTTTTCATTATTGGTCTTGTAAATCCAGTATTTCTTACGGAGGCTTTAGAACTAGCTTGTGATATAGTTAATGAAACATTTCAGTAATAAAGTGGTTACATTTTATATGTATAATAATTAGTCTTCCTGGAAACATAGTATATACAAGTGTTAAAGTATTATCACAGAAAAATGGCAGGTAACAATAGATGCCAGTGCCAAAAGGATTATACCATTTCACTCTTTTTCCATGAGATAACATAGTATAGAATATACTCATTCATCTGTATTAATAAATCTTTCAGAGACAAAGAACCTCTGAGGCTGTCTTAAGGTAGGAATCAAGTAAAACACCAGAATTAAGTAACCATAAGCAAACATCACCTGCAGCCTAGTCTTTTCCTGGTAGAAACCATAATAAGATCCAGAGAACTTCTAAAAGACAATGTGTCATTGTGCCTGGAAGTAGTGGCTATCAAAGAGGCATCTAGTAGTAGGTAGTGTTTGCCAAGCATGTCATTGCCTCGACATATGCTGCAAACAAATGTAGCCTAAAATGTTTACCCGGAAGACCTCTAGGAAAATACCAATGTCCTGGCACAGGGTGCCTCTGGAGGCAAGCCACCACTAAGGTGGTGTTCTACCAGACAGGTGTGCTATGCTTATTGGGTACAGATTGTCTCAACCTACATTGAGACCCTCTTTAAGCCTCCATGTATTACCCATGGCATAAATTACCAGGTAGACTTAAACTCAGCCTTGGGGAGGAGAAGCAGAAGGGATTCTACGTGAATGAGAAGTGAAAGAACTTACATATTACATGTTCTTATGTACTCTAAATGCTTTTTCTCCAAAAAGTTTCTCTCTTGATTTCCATTAATCAGCTTATAAATATTCCCTTGTTTTACAATAACAATCCCCAACTGGATCTTTCCCCTGCCTACAGTCTTTAAATTATACTATTTTGGAGGACTATTGTGTTGATCTTGTTTCTTGAATTTAACTCTTTTATTTTAGGGGAAATGGGCTGACAAAAGCCCAGAAATAATCCAAAGCTGGGGAGTTCTATAAAAAAAAGTACAGATTCCAGAGCCTCAACCTCTGGTGAGACTAGAATCCATCTTTTTTTAAAAGCTCCATAAGTGATTCTGATGTACAGCCAGGTTTGGAAGCTACTGATAGCCTCTGAGAATATGTAATAATGAATGTGTAATAATGAATGATAATTGAGTATTCTGTTACTGTCTCCCTAACAGGGGAATGCAGAAGAAAGTTTAAAATAGCTAACTGTTTGAACAGAGCTATCAAGCTGGTAACCTCAAACTTCCAACTTCCAACATAATGAAACATCAGGAAGTAAACCTAAAAAATCTTAAGTTTTGCTTATTCTTTCCTTAATTTGTGTCTTACCTTAAAACAGCCTCATGTAGTGGAAAGGGAGGTGGGCAGGGAGGGGGTTGGGGTGACTGGGTGATGGGCATTGAGCGGTGCACTTGACGGGATGAGCACTGGGTGATATGCTATATGTTGGCAAATTGAATTCCAATAAAAAAAAAAAAACAGCCTCACAAGTTCCTCTTTTCTGCTCCACATAGATATCAATCCCAAATCTAAGTACATTATACACAGACTAACACAAATCCTCACTCCAACTCTAACTTTTATTTACACTCAACTCAAGCAAATGGGATACAGAAAATAAAAAGGCAAGATGTAACAAATGATCATTTGATGGATGCAAAATGTCTTAAAAGCACTCACACAATTAATGACTATGCCAACAAAGGCAGGGCAATGTCATTTAGTTTAGAGTCAATCTCCTGGAATCCATTAATAGTCCTTAAATACATTTCTGAATAGTTGCCCAGAATAGAAAAAAAGGGTGTGTGCATATGTGTGCTGGAGGATAAAGGGTGAAAACTTCTGAAGGATTTTCAGAATTTCATCCAAAATATCTAAATACCCAGGAAAATAAACCTGACCATGGGAGCTCAGTTCCGATTGACTGGAGTTCAGGCATGTCTAGTCAGAATGAGAGTAAATAACTACTTGTATCAAAGAGAGCATCCTTTAAAGCAAGACTTCTGAATTCGAAGTTTTGACTGAAGACATTAACTTTCTCTATAAAGTTTGCCAACTCTAGTCACATAGTTTATGCCAGGAGCTCAGGAAATTAGCCCATAGTCTTTTATGCTACTTTTTAAGAAAGCATATAGAAGGATCCCTGGATGGCTCAGTAGTTTAGCGTCTGCCTTCTGCCCAGGGCGTGATCCTGGAATCCCGGGATCCAGTCGTGCGTTGGGCTCCTTGCATGGGGCCTGCTTCTCCCTCTGCCTGTGTCTCTGCCTCTCTCTGTCTCTCTTTTGTCTCTCTCTGTGTCTTTCATGAATAAATAAATAAAATCTTTAAAAAAAGAGAAAGCATATAGAATCCAACAGTGTCTAAGAACAAACTATCCTGAATGTTAGGGACCCACACAGCTAAGTATCCCATCCATTTCCATTCAATGCTTATGAATCATCTATACTGGTTTTATTTAGAAGCAAAGAGAAATTTGCAAAAGAGAAATTTATACACAGGAATGTATAGAGTAAGAACACCACTATTTTGGGGGCTATAATTGGTTTTCTGCCAAGTTAAATTTTGCCTTTCCAAGTACAGTGAAGGAGTAGGGAGAGAGAAGGCACATAGCTTTTTACTGTTAAGGAATCCTCTTTCCCTACCACCTTCATTTCCATAATCTTGCACTGCCCAAAAAGGATTCTTTGAGACAACTCAGTTTACAACATGTTCTCCTTGTATTTTGGGTTATTGATATTTTTGAGAAGCAAAAAATATGGCCCAACAAAAGGTCCTTCTTCAGGTAAGATGTTGTGTCCAAAGCAGGGCATCAGGAGGAACCCACCTGTACCTAAATGAAGCAAAATATAGCTTCTGTGGCAGCATGGACTGATAAGTCCATGTTTAAGGGCTGTTTCTGCCATACAACTAGCCATGGGTCCTTGGGCAAGTCACATAGCCTGAGACAGACTATTCATTTGCAAATATGAGAAATTCAGACTTATACTATGAAAAAAACAGCAATCCTGCAGCATTTTAGAACTAACTAAACATTCCTTAGGCTAATCTAGGTTTCATTCAAAGAAGATCTCATATATCTAGCAGGCAGAATGACAAGCTTAATGTCAGAAGGCACTACTAAGCACAGTCAGTGTAAGGCAACTCCCAAAATGAAATCCAGGTATAGAGTGTCTTTATTTTATATTATGATGGTGAAATGCCTTAAAGTCCAAGATCTTATTGAAAAACAATTCAAGACAATTTCTTGTCTGTGCTGTTTCATATGAGCCACATATAACTATTGCACTTCAACTGTGACCAGAGCAACTGAGTTACTGAATTTTAATTTGCTTAAATTAAAATAAAAAAACTGGTGCTCGATTCACTTATTGAAAAAAATTTAGGTATGTTTGGAAGAATTGCATATGTGAAACTATATTTAATTATAAATTTTATGAAATCTAAGTAGAAATCAAGTATTTTGACCAATTTGGTATCCACAGTTAGATGTGCTGGAGGTGCAAAATAAACATTGGATTTTGAAAAAGTATTCGCCCCTCAAAATGTAAAATACTACTAATAATTTTATGCTGATTACATGTTGATAATATTTCAGATATATTGAAATAGGTAAACTATTTTATCAAAATTAATTTCAGATGTTTTAAAGCTCTGTTTAATGTGGCTACTAAAAAACCTAAAATTGCATATGCGTCTTGGATTACCTTCCTATTATACATGCTGTTCTCCAGATCAATTATTACTTTATAAGACAGATATCTGGGAAACCATTTTTGTGAATAAACATGGAAAGCCATTTAGAAAAGCCACAGTGTTGCATATTCATGAATTAGTAAACACCCATAATCAGATATATTCACAAATGATAAAAATATGGATTTATTGATTTAATAAGCAAACATCTATCAATCACTTCAAAAAGTATTAGGCTGGGGCTGAGAGATGATTACCCTTATCCCCACTTGACAGCTGAGAACATTAAATTAATCTATCCAAGATAGCACACTAATAAATGCTAGAGAAAAGGATCCAAATACAGCTTTTCTGGCTTAGAAGTTTTTACCCTTCCTACTATACCAGTTTGCTTCCTAGAAGTTGAGAAGTAAAAACACCATAAAAGATATTCAATGCTTCCACATGGTGCCCAAATCCATGTAACACCAAAATATAAAACTAACTAGAGAGCAGATTTTTAAACATCTTAATACTATCTTAGCACTATTATCATCTACATTATAATAGATGACACACTGATTTGTAAGAGCTCCTGTATTGCCATCAACATTCTCACTAAATATCTCCTGGATTTCCACCTTGCCTGCCTCTTTGGGGTAGTTACCTCACATTTCTTTGCACACAGTGGGTTCTCAATGAATATTAGTTGATTTCTTTAAGTTTTTAAATTTTTAAATTTTATTTATTTATTTTTAAAGATTTTATTTATTTACTTGAGAGAGAAGAGAACGTGAGAGAGCACAAACAGAGGGAGCAGCAGAGGGAGAAGCAGGCTCCCCGTCAAGCAGGGAGCCTGACAAGGGGTTTGATCCCCAGGCCTTAAGATAATGACCTGAGCCAAAGGTGGACATTTGACCCACTGAGCCACTCAGGCACCCCTATATTTTTAATTTTTTAAACCACATTTCTATGGGAAGGAAACCTATAAAACTGTGTAAGATTGTGACTTCCTAAGACAGATTCTCTTTAGGCAAACAGGCACACCACTATTACAATTACAGAATAATTTCATCATGTGCATGTCATGTAGTGGTCTTGGAGTTTATATCCACTTGAAAACTCAGGAGGAATTCATGTGCTAGGAGAATGACCTCAGTATTTAGCTAGAAAAGCTAAACTGACAAAAGTGCATATGAATTTTTAGTAGGCTTCCTTTTCATTCTGACATGCAGTTCTGGAATTCCCTTCCATCTGCTATGGCCAGTCATCAAGCCACTCTTTTGCCTTGCTTCTTCCACGTTGAACTATACTCTTCTTTACTTGACATTCCTTTTCCTCCCAATCATGCTGACCCATCTTCTCTTTCAAAGACCTTTTAAAAATTCCACTTGTGTCACAAAACCTCCCTTTAACCAAATAAGAGGGAAACAGTTATTTTCCTTACGCAGTTAGATCCTGGGACACAATAACTTTGAGCTCCCAAGTTCGAAAGGGGTAAAAATATTTAAATATGTAACTATATGAATGGAGTTTTATTATTGCAAAACCTTTTGGCTTGAATGATTATCTCTGATGTCAACTATATTGCTATAGGGTTCCTCTACCTGAATAATTCTCATTCTCAGGCAGCCGCTCTAGAATCTGTTGACATGCTGACCTGTCTTTCTGAAATACTGTGTGGTGGATATATAATTATAAAAATTAATTTTAAGTTCTTTATTTTGCAATATTTATGCAGAGAATTCAGAGCACACAAGACCGTAGAAGTTTTTTATAATCATGTTAGAGGTGCATGTCTGCCTTACTTTCCTAAGTGATGATCCACATGCCATTACTTATTAACTGTTCTCTGTAGCATTCTGAAATAGTTACTGCCATGCCCTGGCAGCCCATGAAAGTCAATGCAACTTCTAAAAGTTCTGTCATATAAGGGCAGGGAAGGAGGCATTGGAATCAGAATCTGATTCAACTAGCCTTAATGGGATGGAGTTTGAATTGGCATAAAAACATAGAAAAATATGTCATCATCAAGTTGCCTAGGACTGGGAGAAATTTCCTCCTAGAAGAATTTATAGAAAGTTATTTTTTTAAAATTTTTTTTAATTTTTATTTATTTATGATAGTCACACAGAGAGAGAGAGAGAGAGGCAGAGACATAGGCAGAGGGAGAAGCAGGCTCCTTGCACCGGGAGCCCGACGTGGGATTCGATCCTGGGTCTCCAGGATCGCGCCCTGGGCCAAAGGCAGGCGCTAAACCGCTGCGCCACCCAGGGTTCCCCCTAGAAGAATTTATATGGGTATACATGGCCCCAGAAAGCTCACTGCTCTCCTTGAGGAGGGAAAAGTGAAACAATTGATAATTGTCTGTCACATGGGAGCAAACCACGTGTGGCTATGAGTACAGTACAAAGCAGCTAAGAGAGATCATCTTGAACCTCATTTCTTAAGAAGTGCCAATGTCAGGACCCTTCATGGTGCATTGGTTTCCTGTGACAATCATAGTACACATTCCTAGGAGACTTCCGTACGTACAAACTTAGACAACTTAGATGAACTGACACCCCAATGCCATCCCAAGGGATTCCAGTGAGCTGTGAGGCATTCATTAGATGCTGCTCCATACATTCAAGTGATCCAAGGTCATTTGGTCATCTAAATTATATATTTTATTAAAAAACAAAACCAAACCAAAACCTGTCAATCTGTAACCTGGGAATAACTATGAAACAAATTCCTCAGAGGCTAGACACAGCAGCTGCAAAACCCTTCTGTGCTATCTCGGTGCAGTAAATCAAACGAGTATTGTCGAGAGAGAACTCTACCATCCCTTTTTATGCTCAACACAAATATTCTATTTAAAGACCACAGTTTCTATTCAACGTATAATTTCAAAACACTGTTCCTCAGGTAATTGTTCCTGTCTCTTTCTCTTTCAGCAGCTTGCATGAGCTATATAATCATATGTGTTTTGTACATGCTTAATAGAGCACATACTGGATCGAGGGTAGAAAACAAATCCTGGTGATTCTACCTCCAATAAATCATTTAAAACTGCTTTCTCCTCTCCAACACCTTTTCCACCATCTTGAGATCCTTGTCAGCTCTTCCCTGGATTATCTCTGAAGTGACTCTCCCCACCTCCATTTTTAGTTAAGGCTCCAAGAATGAGCTGCAATCCCACCATGTTGCTCCCTGCCTAGAAAATCAGTGGAGACTGCCCAATACTTTCCAGATGAAGCCGGGACCCTTCAGTAGGTCTTTCAATGTTCCTCATGAGCTGACACGACTTGACCTATGTCTATCACTATCTGTCAGGGACCCTGGGATCCAGCAGTCACTGCCTGACTGGCCACATCCACACCTCCCTGCATTTGCTCACATTCTTCCCTCTGCCCCTTCCCTCTTCTTCTCTGTAGCATGCTTCAAGGTCAAATGTCACAGACTATTGGAACTATTCCTAGTCTCTTCTCTCCCACTTAAAATGATGAATCACTTCCTCCTCTTGATGATTCTGTATGTCAGTCTCCCTAAATCCAAGCACAACGGCTGGCACAAGTAGAACACCTATTTAATCAGCATTTTTGTTCTGTCTACAACTTCCTTATATCTCCTCTTTCATCAAAGCAGGAGGTGCTTGACCATAAAGCTCATGGAAGGAAAGAATGGGACCTGCCGAATACAGTGCATTCTATCTACCATGGCGCCCTACACAAGGAGGCCTTTAATTAATTACAAGAAGGAAAGAGAAGACTGCTCATTCCCTCTCAGAGACTTCCAGTCCAATTTAGGCTGATGTTTTGAGTACATCCATCTCATGATAAAATTGTGAGAAAATCTTTGGGTTCAAGACTTTTTTCTCATAAGGCAATCAGTTTCTCCAAATAAATATGAAACAGCAGCAGTTCCCACATAAAAAAAGTCCTTGATCAGTAAAAATTACATTAACTAAGTAGATTTCACCAAGAATGATCTCCTTCTAATTTGGCAAAAGTGGCTGGAAGGTTTAAAAGCAAAGTTAGATTAAATTATTATACCTTAAATGACATTTGGGCAAATATTAGTATTTGTTATTATTTTTACAGAGCAATCTTTGAAAGGATTAACAGATTTAAAACAAAAACAAAAAGAGGGGGATGCACAAAATGGGTGAAGAGGAGTGGGAGATACAGGTAGCCAGCTGTGGAATGAATAAATCATGAGGATGAAAGGCACAGCATAGGGAATACAGTCAGTGGTATTGTAATAACGTTGTGTGGTGACAGATGGGAGATGTTCTTATGGTGAGCACAGCATAATGTAGAGTTCTTGAATCACTATGTTATATACCTAAAACCAATGTGACATTGTGTGTCAACTATACTTCAACAAAAATTCTTTTAAAAATAAGACAAAAGCAAAAACAATCTAACAGAAATATTCTCTCAAGTTGGCTGATCACTACATAAATAAAAAATTATTTCACTCTAACTTCATTTTCATTTTCATGGACACATCTCCTCAGAGTTCTGTGAATGTAATGGTGCAAATGACCTTGTTGAATTTACTCAAAGAAAATAGGTGAGGGTCATCGAAGGAAAAGGACTTTACAGCCAAGCGTAGATGTTAAGTTCCTGTTTGAAATAAAAGACTCTGAAATACAAAACATTTGGTATTGCCTGCTAGAGGTTGATCTACTAGTGGGATAAGAGCTAGCTAAGTTTGGCTCTAAACCTCCCATGCTTACTCAGGTCATTTTATCCAGTCTGTTAAACATTTAACAGTTTATTAACAGCTAATGTGCCCTGAAATGTGCTGGGGAATCTGACAATGACAAAATGATTGATTTTTACCCAGTTTTGGGGGGGGGGTACCCAGACCAAAAAAGCACCGTTATGCAACAATGTTACTGTTGCAACAATGGAAGTGTGTGGAAAGCATAGGGGAAGTGGGGCAGTAAGAGAAAACCTCACTCCAAAGGAGACATTTGAATTCATTATACTTGGGAGGGGAGTTTGGCTCAGGTCCAAAAAAACATATCCTTGACGTTTAATTCATGTAATACAGAAAATGCTGCAACTGTAACATATACAAATACCTTGCAATGTTATCAGTCATTCTACACAACTCTAATTTGAAAGAAAGGTATTTCACCTTGAAAGTCTTCAGATGGTGCATTCCCTGAAGTTCCAAAAACATACCTTCTTTACCAAAGCGTCTACTAAATGAAGCAGTAAAGATCAGACTGCCAAGCCAAGAAGATGTCAGAAAGAACTTCAGGACTCTTCAGGTCCTGGTCATTCTGTCTTGGCATCGAGAGGACGAGATAAAAGCATTCACTCATAGAGGAATTTAGACAAGCATGAAATAGGTAAATTAATAATAGTAATGGCTACCATTTATTAAGTGACTGCAAGTGAGGCTGTATACTAAACACTTTATAAACATAAACACATTTAATTGTTATGGCTCTGTGGGTAGATACATATACATACTATTTATTTATAAAGACCTGTATGCTAGATAATACCTTTTTAGGGGATCAGATTAAGTAATTTCCATAAGGTCACGTAGTAAGAAAGTGGTCAAGGCAAATCATATGTTTATAAACATCCCAAATCATATGGAAAAAGGAAATAAAACAAGCTTAAATACATTCTTTTCCCGTTTTATATTATAATAAAAAATTAGTGAATCCTGCGGTCAAAAAGGCAGAAGAATAAAGAAGAGACAAAAAGTCAATCATGGCTCCTCCATGTAGAGGCTTCACATTTAAGAACCACAGCCCTGTGTTGCTTCCCAGTGCGGGTATTTAAACTCTCCTTAGGCCAGAACACAATAAAAAGCTAGGTTTGCATAATGGGCCTTTTTTCTTTGTGCCACGTGACCAGTGTTGCATCATTTCCCTCTGCGGCATGGCTCAGTGAAGAGTGTGATTCACTTCTGTTTTCAGCAAGGAAAAATAAAAAGCAAATAACCCAAATGGGATGACACTTCTGCCTGACTCTTCCAGAGTTGGTTCACTTTCCAACCATTTCTTGGTTAAAATGGAGGAGACAAACACTTGCACTCAAGTGCTGAGCTTACATGACTCTGCCAGCCCCAGCACCACTGGGCATGGATAGGTCTTTGACATTAATTTAACACTGCCTGCAAAGAACATTCTAACCTTTTTTCCCTTCTATAGGTCAATAGCAGAAACTTTATGAAAACACTGAGCTGAATAAATCAGCGTGCAGTCCTCTTTCAATCTAAAACAGCCCAGTAAGATGCAGACTGAAATGGGGAGGGATGTCTGAGGGACAGTATCAACAATTTATCTCTATCCTTTTCCCAAAGAGCATTTTCATTCTCCTGGCCCAAGAAGTGACAGTCTCTTAGTCACTCCCTAAAACAACAGCCTTGTCTGGCAGAACAATATGATATTTAATGAGCTCATTGCACCAGTTTGATGGCTGTTATTTTGTGGATAAGGGACACTTGAGAATTGATGAGTGGTCCTTCCCTTACTAGAGTGTGTACACTTCATGATGAGTTAGATCCTCTGCCTGAGCAACCTTTACCAGATAATTATATCCAACTTTTGGTCTTTTTCTTAAGTCTAGGCAACCTTTCCTAATTTCTGCATCATGCCTATCAAGTCCAGGCTCTTCATATCTCACTAGCTTAAAAGTGTACAGAATAATATATTCTAGCATGACAACAATACTCTCACTCCACTCCTGGCCCATGACCCTGAATACAGACTGTCAGTCAGGTGCCGGGTCCATTTTTTCATTCCATAGAACTCCTAATATCACAAAAAACAAATGGTTTGGATATAGATGGTCTATAAAATGAATTCAGATAATCACTCTCAGTTCATAATGACAATTTAATTACTCAGTGTGCTTGCAACTATCAACATCACTGATCCCTGGATAGGGAATCTCACTCTCAATGCCAACACACCATTACAAAAGCAAAGGTAAGATCAGTGCTCAAAGCTGTGGGAAGGACCAGACTGTCCTGGAAAGGCGGTTGGCAGCAGAGAGGCAAGAAAGGAGGAGTTGTGGGTGCTCCAGATGGGATGCTCCACATGATGAACACCTGAAACCAGGTGTTGGCAGAAGTGATGGTGACAGAGATCCAGATGTGGGAAGCGTCATTTGGGAAAGGAGGCATGACAAGTTTTAACAATGTCTTCAATGAACAACAAAGAAGGGCTGAAAAGGACACCAGTTTCTTGCCTGGGACTAATTGATCATGAAATCTGGCATTTACAATAAGGAAGCTGAGCAGAATAAGGGACCTGGAGGAGAGAGATAAAGTCACAGCTTCACCAGGCTGGTGAGAAAAGATTCAGCTTTGGAGATAACTATCAGCAATATAAGAAAGTAGTAGGGAAGATCTGGCCTCAAGGGTCAATGAGTAATATTTATATATAAACCAGTCACTCTTACTTATAACATACAATTCATCTTTCAGGGGTTGATTACTGGTCATACTTTATTGTAATTATCGATTTATGTCGGTCTCCTTCACTAAACAATCTTTCCTTAAAAGCAGGAACTTGGCTCATTGTTCAGCTAAAAGTCATCTTAGGGTATTTGAACTCAAATTTTTTTTTTCTGCTGTCTACACAAACTGCGTCCAAAGGCTGAAAGCAGTGGGTTAATCAGAATAGCAAAAGATGCCTTTCTACTGTATTCAGGAAGAAAAATACGTTCCAGAAATTCCCCCAGAAACTTGAATCACAGTTGCAAGCTTGTGCTGAAGGCTGAGAAGAAGTGAGCACCTGCCTCTTTCAGACATGCTGGGGAAGATGAGCTCAGGAGGGAGGTGGGAAAGGCTCCTGCTGGGCAGCCAATAAGAATAGCAACTCTGGAGCCACCAGTCAATTTGAATGAAGGTGCCAACACTTAATGATGCACTTTCCCTAGGGAAGTCATTCATTCATCTGCTCATTCATTAGTTTCTCACCTATATAATGGTATTTGCCTCAGTAGGATCTGATGAAGTTTAAATGAGATAGGGCTTAGAAGAGTGGCTGAAACTCAGTAGTCTTCCATAAATGCTAGCTACTCTTATTAGACTATTCTAAGACTTACCTGAAGGGTACTATGGGGAGGTAGTAAAGTGAGTCAATAAAGCCCTTTTGGATTAATAGCTGAATCTGAACAATGAGACCGAAATCTAAACCTCATTGGAAAATACTGATATTTCTAAATCTCTGAAAACAGGAAAACATTTTGGTCATTTTGGGGGGTAGGGGGGTAATGACAAAGTTAAGGATATTTCTCTTACTGCTATTGGATGGCATTCAGACAAATTATTTTTTTTTTGTTTTTGTTTTTTTCATTCAGACAAATTAATACTGTATTTGCTCAGTTTAATATAATGACAGATTTCAATAAACCTAATATATTCCTGTTTTCTTTCTCTTTCAACAGACAATTGGGTACAATCTTGAAGGGATCAGGTTTTTGACCTAGTAATGTTCTTTTTTGTAATTTGCCTAAAAAAAAACAAAAACAGACTCAATTTCTTATTGAATGGGCATAAGAAAAACATCAAGGAATGTTCCTTTTTTTCTGAAACTAGAGGCAGAGAGATACAGAATTTTTATTTGAGAACTTTCAAAACTCTTTGCCATTGCTTTTTGATGTTATATTACTGTGGTAACTTAGTAGGGACTATATGTCAATATCCTTCTACTCCTACTGGAATTTCATCAATTTCACCTACTATTAATCAATCTCTTGATCTTGCAAAGAATGATGAGAGGTAGCATAGTTTAGTGTTTACCCTAGACTCTAGGTCTGATTGCTGGCTCTGTCACTTACATGTGGTATGTGTAAAATAGAGTCATGGTGAAGATTAGAGGAAATGATGCAGGTAAAGCATTTAATACAGCACTTAACACTTCGTAAGGGCTTATAAATATCAGCTATTATTACTACGCTTAATGTAATGTTATGTAACAAAAGGTGGGGAGTTATTAATAGTCATCTACCATTGCATGGCTTATATTTTATGGCAGTTCCTATTGTTGCTTACCCTTCTTCCTTGGTAAGAATCTCTATTTTGTTCAAGTAGCAGGTTGAAGTTTCTTGACCTATAGAAAGTGGACCTGCCCCAGTCCAAGGGCATGCATCATAGTTTGTCTAAGCCAACGTGGTAATTTTATTCAACTTTGCCAGTGTATCATCCAACTCCAATCAGGAATGCAAGAGAAAGTTTGCTGGGGGTTTTGGCAAAATTTTCTTTTTGCCAGAAGAAAGACCTAACCTGGACTCCCTCCCTTCCTGACTCTTCTTTTTTAAAGATTTATTTATTTATTTATGATAGACACACACACACACACACACACACACACACACACACACAGAGAGAGAGACAGAGACAGAGACAGAGAGACAGAGAGACAGAGACACAGGCAGAGGGAAAAGCAGGCTCCATGCCGGGACTCAAGGATCGCTCCCTGGGCCAAAGGCAGGCGCCAAACTGCTGAGCCACCCAGGGATCCCCCCTTCCTGACTCTTTTCTTTTTTTTAAGTTTTATTTATTTATTCATCAGAGAGAGAGGCAGAGACACAGGCCGAGGGAGAAACAGGCTCCATGCCGGGAGCCCCACGTGGGACTTGATCCCGGGTCTCCAGGATCACACCCTGGGCTGAAGGCAGCGCTAAACCGCTGAGCCACCAGGGCTGCCCCCCTTCCTGACTCTTAAGTGAAGCAAAGATGTCTGGAACTGAGGTGGCCATCTGTGATCATGCAGTGACAAGTGTAAAGATTGGATGGTCTGAGTCTTTGAGCTTCTGAATCCACCTATAACCTCCCATCTCCAGACTGTAGGTTAGGCAAGTAAATTAAAAGTCTTTATTTTTCAGCCATTATGAAGTTATTGTAGTATTTATGGCAAAAGCCTCCTAAAATGACATACATTTCAAATTACTAGACGGCAAGAAAAAGTTCCATGTATTAACCACACTGTTATATCTGTGAATAGTAGGCATATTACTGTACTATGATTAGTAATGAGAGGGATTTAGGATTTAGAATGAAAGTCACTGATCAGAGTCCTACTCTATCATTTCTAATTTATGTTTCTTTTCTTTTTTAAGTGGAATAGTTGGCTAATTTCAAAAGGCAATAATTCAAATTTCAACTCCTTTGCCCCTCTAGGAAAATGACAATAAGCACTGAAGTGACCAACAAAATGGCTAACAAGAGAAAGAAAGAATCTAAGTTAAAGTTGAAATAGATTTTTGAGTATTTAAAATGTGACAGAATTTTAGAGAGAGAATTTTTAGAGAGAATGAAAACGAATTCTCAGTCATAATTTCGACCTTTCTTAAAATTCAACTATTTAGCATTGTTAAATTTTTTTTCAGTTGAAAATGACCAGGTTTTCAAACACCTTCAAAATCGATATCTCAAATGGCATAAGGTAGGATTAGCTTTCCCATAATGATAAGGACTGGGGGTTTGTTAGTAAATAGGACACAAAAATCAATAGGGAATACTAAATTTCTCTTACTTTCCTATTTTCTTGGAACTGTATTCAGTCAAATAAAATAGAGAAGAGGTTGTCCTGAACTCTCACTCTGGAAGAAAAGATGAGAACAGGACTCAGGGCCACCAACATACCGTCAGAGAAGTGAAATAAGGCACCCAGTGTGGCCCAATGCAGGGCTGGACTTCTCTCTAAACTCCCTAAGGAAGCTAAAATACCCATTAGAAAGGTAGAAGTTTAATTTTGGAATGCTGAAATAGTACAAGTGATACTAGAGCTAAGACCATGTTGTCATTCAATAGCAGGATAGCAAGGCCTCATTTTTAGGGGAGATTCACTAAAAATGTGGTTTTCAAAAACTGAAAATTGAGAAGCTGAGTTTTGTTTTTTTAGAGAAAGACTGAAATTTGTCTTCTAATTGGTGTTCAAACTTGTAAATTTTAAACTAACTGCTTATAATTTGCTAAAGTTGTAGGTGATCTACTCAGTTAGAGCAACTTTTTTAGCTGTAAAACTCTTTAAAGCTGTCACAAGTTTTCTACCTAGTTGCACGCATAGAGTATTGGTGGATGGTATAACAAACCAGTGCTTCAGACACATTTTTAAATACTATCTTGCATCCTTATGACCTTTTCTTTATTTTCAACATGGCTTAAATGAAACATAATATCTACCCAAAGCTAAGAGAGTATCCTTTGACTGTATTACCACATGCTAAAAGCTTCTAGAATGCCAGCAACTTCTATAAGCATCACATCACACCATGTCGAAAGAAAATGCTTGTCTCTTGATCAAGAATGCCAGTACTTCAGATTGGAGACAACTCCATTCAATTCCACTGAGTTAGATACACAGTCACTTAATGTAAAAACAAAACAAGACAAAACAAAACAAAACAAAAACAATAGAGAGAACCTGATAGGCTGTGTAGTATGACACCTATTGCTTATTCAGAGTACTTAAAAGCAGACTAGTCCAAGAAACTGATCAAGCTTAGAAAGCCCAAGATGCAGTCTCTACTTATCAGTCAAGTTCGTTAATGTACAACTCAACCTCCTTCAGTTTGGCTTTCATGGCACAGGAGAAATAACGGACACATATTATGATGTTTACACAAACCTTATTTTTCAGTGGAGGCCTTCAAAACCCTTCACATTAAACAGGCAGAGACAAGGTGTCACATTTGTTCCTTTCACATAAGGAAGTGGGGAAAGGAGGCAAATCAAGGTCACACACAGAAAAATAACAGAAAAATGGAAGAAAAACTTAATCTTGTGTTTAAAGAATAGAAATATGCTATTGATTTGACTCTGATGTAATAAACAATTTTCTTGATTTGCCAGATCCTTCCTACATAAATATAGCATTTGAATGGAATTTTACAAAAGTTTCTCCCTAGTTAATCTAATACCCTATCCTTTCCAAGGCTGCCAAAATACATATTTACCTGTTTAAGTCTAAATTCAAAGAAGTCGGCCTACTGTCTCTTAAAATCAGGCAAAAAATTTTAATGGAAATTTAATTTTATATTTGAAAATATACATGATGTTGTGTTTGTGGCATTAGCTGAGAAATTCTGGAAATTTCAAAGCTGTCTTCCACTGCTAAACTACTTTGCACTTTGCAATTGATTAAGAACAGCAGAGGCAGTCAGAGTTGTATATCAAATTAGAGCTGATAAATGCTCTTAAAATAGATCTGAATGCCTTCTTGAAAAAGATTTCAACTCCCTTAAATCGACATGACAACAAATTCTTACAGCAGCATAAAAAGTATTAGCTGAAATGTATGGCTTTGGCTTAAATTTCCATCTGCAGCTCATCCAATGACTACACAGTAGAAAGGAATTAAACCAAAATCAGACTCATTATAGAGTCTGATATGCTGGCAGAATAAAGACTCTCACTGCTTAGCAGCTGGAGTGACTAATATTTAAATGCCTGTGCTTGTATGTTCTGTGAGAAAGAAGAAAAGTGTATGTAACCATATAGGTGAGAGGTAGGATCGTGAACCTTACAGAAATACAGAATTGTCATACACACACCCTTCTCTTTACTCTCAATGTTCTGAAGGGTGAGAGGACGACTCGAAATGAAGAATGACTAGCTTTAAATTAGTCCCAGATCAAAATTCTGATAAACATGGAAGTTGTCTTCACAGTTTTCTAATGTAAAGAATGCCTATTTGAAACACTTGCTGCTCCCAAAACTGACATCTAGTCAAGTGTTTCAGGCTAAATAATTTACATCTCCTTTTCTCTCTTTTCTCTATCCTGCTAGGAAGAGTGTTCTTATAGGAATTTGCCTGCAAACACCAGGTTTCCAACACTCGCCTGATGCCATGGAAGTATTAATCCATAAAGTTAAACTCAACAGAATCTATGGAACATACTCTCCCAAATAAAATTCTTTAGGGCATATACTGTCTATGAAATACCATTAGGCACTTTTTTTCTACATTAATATTTCTGAATTCTTTTGCATTAATACTTCTGAATTCTGAAACTAACCAGGAAAGAAGGTCAGCTCTGAGATCCCTGATGGAAGGATCCAGGTCTAGGTCTGATTCAGTTCTGAAGCTCCCCAAGCAGTGTGTCTGGTGTACAGTGCTCAAAAAGAAGTCCTGAATAGTGTCTGTCTTGCTTCCCTTACACTGTTTAGTGGCAAGGAATTTAAGCAACCACCAAGAAAAGCTGATGCTAAGATAGTAAGTTTTTGAATATAACCCAGTATCGAAAAGTAAAGATGTTCTTATGGAAAAAGCTATTTCTATTGCTCCTTCAAGCCTGAGAGATACTTTTCAACTCAAAGAAGAGAACATTTTTTTACTTGTGTAGCCAACAGTTCTACAGTGGAGAGATATTTAAATGAATATGATGAAAGGAATCCATCAAATGACAGAGATTAGTAAGAAAAAAGATGAGATAAAGCTGTGCACTTTCTTACTCACAAATGCCATTCACCTTTCCAGGAATCGTTGCTTGCTAAATCTTCTGCACTGGATTGTGTGCAAACAGGGGCTGATTCTCAGAAGGTATCACACTGCAGAAAATTAGGCCTGTCTGAGTGCTTAAAAAAGATGACTAAGAAATGGTAGGGTACAAGTAAATCCAGAAAATCATAATATGTATGTTTTGAAAACAGACTCCCTCTGTGTATTTTAAGTAATAGATGCCAATATATATTGCTTTTTTTTTTTTTTTAAGGTCGTATTCAAAGGTAAAGACCCTGAACTGAAATCATTATTTGTTCATTTGAATCTGATTTGAAACCTCACAAAATATACCTACTTGATGCCATCTGGGTATCTCAGACCTCAGAAGCTCAATTTGGGGGGAATTAAGCCTTATCATCCCAAACCAGGGACATTTAAGAGGAAGGTAGTTTATTCATAATCAATGCATCTCATTCATCAAATGAGGTAATGTTTTTAAAGGTGCTGGGCAAACCACAAGGCACTAAATAAATTTTAGATGCAGTACCAGCAAAGAACATGCACAAGAGGCTTGTGTATGGGGCTGACAATCCATAGAACAGTCCCAACTCAGGAAAATGTCATTTCTCAGCCCAAACTCACATCCAAGCCCTATCATGTTGACTAACACATGAAGCTTAAAAATATAGAAGTTACTAATAAGATGGTCAAGACATATATAACCCATTCAATCCCTTGAACTGTATCCAGAAGTGAACTAAAGAGTCATAGGTATTAAAATGTTTTGAAACAGAGGTCTTTTAAATAAAGGGAATATTTCATGTTATATCATCTGAATGTTTAGTTGAAACATCTGAATGCTGGCAACTTTTTCAAATATTCTAGGCTGTTCCTAGATTGTAAAAGTATCCAGGTTAAAAAAAAAAGTGTCCAGGTCATCTCTCCTTGCCTACCACTGTTTGCAAGTCTGCCTATTTCAGTTCTTGTTGGCACCTTCACCAAGCAGCATGCAAAAGTAGGCAAAGAAGTTGAAATCAAATCATTTTGTGCTGCCAGCCTTGTAGAAGGTTTTGTGGTGGCCCAAATTGGTGCTATCAGGTGAACTGAGATAACTGAATTACAGATTTCCATCAGTCCTGGAGATATTCTCTGTGTCCTCACTGCCAAAGATGAGGAATTTGCCACTGTTTCCTAAACAGAGATACAACGTATCAGAGAAACCTCAGCATAGTAAGTAAATGACCATTCTAAAAGAGGTAAAGCTTATTAGCATCTTTTTACCAAATCCATTTAAATTATATATTTATATGTAGTTTTAAAAGGAGGGAAAAAATCAACATGAAACACTCCTAACAAATGTAGCTTTTTACTATGATCTTTTATGTGTGTGTTGTATGTTCAATCAAATGACCATAGTGAACGAACTTTATTATTTGTAATAGTAACGGTGAAGACGTCAATTTTTAGGTTTTTCAAACAGGCCTGTGCTAAGGAGATGGTGCTCTTCAGCAGGTTCTTGGGGGAAGTGGGTGGAGGGAGGAAGATTATGAATAAACTAGCTTCCTCTTTGTGTTCCTGGTTTAGGATGATAAAGCTTAATTCCCCCCCAAGTTGAGCTTCTGAGGTCTGAGATACCCAGATGGCATCAAGTAGGTATATTTTGTGAGGTTTCAGATCAGATTCAAATGAACATATAATGATTTTAGTCCAGGGTCTTTACCTTTCAACAGGACTTTTAATAGAAGGTGGGAGGAGAGAGAGAGAGAAACACTCACACACACCCAAGCCTCAGGGGTGCACAGGGAGGAAGTGGGCTAAGGGTCGGCAGTGTCACTGGCCAAGAAGAATGCAACTATCTATAAAGTACTAAGATCTTCAATGTTCTTGATCCTTTTGATCATCCTATGGATAATTTTTAAAAATGTGATTATCAAGTGGATTGGGGGAAAGATTTATGGCAGTTACTAGCATCCTGACTTTTAGCAAATCACTTTCTCAACTCATTTTTTTTTCATCTGTAAAGTGTGGATAATAACATAAACTTGCAGGGTTATTGGAAAGAGTGAAGATAATAAACACAATGATCATATGGCCTCCTTCACCTGTGGCAGTCCCAGTATAATTATTAACTTTCACTCTCCAAAGTGTCCAGTTTGCACAAATAATGATGTGGTTGCCCTACATATAAATTACCAAGCATAACATTTGACAGGGAGTGGGCCCCCAGTCAATGTGACAGTTTGTTATTCTAAAGTTGTTCAAGCATTTTAACAATGACAAAAAAACAATACACAAAACAAGCAAAAATCCCGCTTGTTATGTATCTTCATCACAAACCCAGGAACAGGCTCCTTCTATTTGGAGTAGATGTTGATTTGGGGTTTTATTTCTCATTAGGACTTTAAGCTACTGTAGCAGCAGTGACCACGACCTGAGCAAGCGCACACACAGTCAGACACGTGAGTGACAGGAATGTGAGTAACTCTCCCCAGAGTGCCTGCTTGGCCCTGGGTGCTTCCTATTGTTTCAGAGCTCAAAGGGAAGCATGCTTGCACTCCAGCAGTACTGCTCTGCTGGTTCAGGTAACTTGGTTAACTTCAGTTTTCCGCTTCTTCAAATCAGTTCCGCAAAGAACTTAAAACTAACACCTTGAGGTTTCTTTTTTTTTTTTTTCCTGTTTTTTCCTTTTTTTTTTTTTTTTTAGGTTTCTCTTAAGCTTTTCCTGTAGGGTCTTTGAGCTACACTGACCACATTAACAGGGATCAATAAGTGCTGCCTTGTACTCAGTCAATAGTGTTTCCCATCCCCATGTGCATTTGATCTTTCTCTGCTCCAGGGCTAACCTGACACTAACCAGCATTTCTACGTTGGACAGAAATATTGTCCTTCGTCACCATAACTTAGCCCACTATGATATATCTGAAAAATGCCACATCCAATTCTCCCAACTGATGTTTCTTGATAGCAACATTAGACATTTCACAGTGCACAGCAGCCCTTCCAGGACAGGCAAAGGGCTTACTCAGTTTCCCAGACCAGTTTATTTGTCAATGGAATTCTTGTTACCTGAAAGAGTTAACAAGCATTCAAAAGTTCCCCTCTCTGGAGTAGCAAGAATTGACAAATGTAAGAAAGACAAACTGCACTGGAAAGATCAAGATGTTGAATATGTTTGGAATATACCTGTGTTCATAGGGCCCTGTGTTCGTTTGGACACCAGGGCCAAGGAATGCCAGTGAGAGGTTTCAGATGGTTGGGAGAGCCCCTACACTAGCTCTATACATCAATAAAAAGCACGCCTTTCTTTCCTCTGAAGTAGCTTGGAACTATCTGCTCCAAACTTTGTAGCAAATCTGAAAGGCCAAGAGGACTTCCTGCCACTGAGGACATTGCCAGGACATCTCCTGTGCTGCCCAAGGTATTTACTTAGGGAAGGTAGGAATATTCTAATAATAGCTGAAGTAGAAAAGGAAATAATGGTAACAAATCTAGAAAAGAAATGGCTCAAAGTAAGCAACTATTTCTGGCATATTCACACAGTTCCCCTTCTCTAGGGGTGTAGCAAGTGTTGACTACTCATAGAATAATCCACAAATAATGTCAATACTAGGAAGAAAAGGGGCCTGACCCTGATTTTAAGTGGGTTGAGAAGTGAGGGGAGTCTTGGAATACATTCATATTATTTTAACATTTATTGAATGTTTATGATGTGCTAGATATTATTCTAAGTGCTTTAATCCTTAAATACCCCATTTACTTCTGTGAAGCATCTGTTATTTTTGCTTCCATTTTACTGAGGAGAAAAATGAAGCAGAGAGAAGTTAACTAATTGTCAAAGGCCAATGCAAGTGCAGGAGATAGAGACCTGAACCAAGCCTATCTGGTCCTGCAACTTGTGTATTCTAACAGAGGGCATGCCAGATCAGGGGGCTGGCGTGTGTATAGGCACAGGGTAGGGCACAAGTTGGTAAAATGCACAAGAGGGATGAGCCGATTAAATCTGGCTGGAAAAATTAAATAAATAAATAAATAAATAAATAAATAAATAAATAAATAAATCTGGCTGGAGCAGAAGAACAGAGAGAGAGGCCCAATGAGGAGTCCCAAGAGGGTCTTGAATGGTAGTCACAGACTCAGGGGCAAGAGGGAGAAGTGGTCTGGACTTCGAAATGCTGGCAGAAGCCTCTTCAGAAGCCCCCTCCGCATCAGGGGGACCTTGACGCTCCAGGGAGACCACCAGAGCATTCCAGGTTAATCTGAGAAAGGCCTGTGGAAGCTATGGCTGTGGCCCCCAAAGGGAGCAGCTGTGAGAATCACTAAATGGCTGTGGGAAAGTCTAGATATGACTGGGGAAGGAGCACAGGACTTAAGGGGAGGGGGGTCCCAGGGACTAAGGAAAGCCTCCCCCAGCTAGGTCTACAAAGGACATTTTATTTCCAGACATCAAGGCCATTTTAATTCCCAACTCCATTAAAATGAAAGGGCAGCCTGACAGAGTGGGCATGTCAATGAAGAAGACTGTCAAAAGGAACACTGAATAAAAAGCTAACACATCTCACCAGGCAATGACTGATTTAATTGACTTGTTAATTCTTCAGAGGAGACAGATATACACGAAATTACATTTCCTCCACAATGTGCCCTTTAAAAAAAATGAATGGAAATCTTAACGGGCATGCTCTTGGAATCCTCTCTCCTCTTACTACCACCTTGTTAAGCAGTCAGCCATAGTTACACAGTTTGTTTTATTGCTTTTTAATTGTCGTACTTTTATAAATAAGCACCACTATATAATTAGGAGCCTAGTTCTCTACTCAGGTATGTGGGCAGGCATCCTGGCCTCTCAAACCTATGATGCTGGCCGATGGGCTGCTGGCTCCATGATGCAGCCTCTCAGCCAGGTTACACTGAGTAGGTCAAAGCCCCGAGGCTACTGTTTTCTACACACAGACAAACTCCTTTCTCTCTTTGCTACTGACAATATGTAAAACCGAGAGCTAAGCTAGGTTATAAACAAGTTAGTGTTGCAATAAGCTTAAAGAACATGAAGCATAAAGTATATTTCCTCTTCCTCTTTCCAGAAAGGACTGAAAAGCATTCTGACTTCCAAAGGAACGCTAAATAGAATCACCAAGTTCACTCTCCTGTAATGAAGAAATGAAGAGAGAGGGCAGGTATGGTGTCTTATTCCCCTTTGTAGCCTCACAGCCTGACATAGTAGATGTTGAAGAAATATCTGCTGAATGAATTGAAAGAAATCAAAATTGTGTCCCGGATACTCTCAAAGTAGATATGAACAGTCATTTTGAACCATTTCCTGATGTGAGAGAGTGAGCGTGCCTCTGTGTGTGTGTGTGTGTGTGTGTAGGGGTGGGGGTGAGTTAGGAAAGGTGGAGAGAATGCACACTTTGTCTAGAGTAATTTGAAAATTGACAAGGGGAGAAAGATTTTAAAAGAAATCCCACTGGCCTCAGTACTGTCACACATAATTTTCTCTCTAATGAGACAATGACAAAAATTGATAGGAAATCATCTGGCCTTGGTGTACTAAAAATGAGGATTCAAAACCATATACTATTGTCAAACTCACAGTAAGTCCTTCCAGTTATTGGAAAACTGCTCCATTAAGAACTCTGGGTGTCAGATCCCTTTCATTTATCAAAGAATGGATAAACAAAGGAAGATTCATCCTTGAGTGTGAAGTATTATACAAATAATGGATCCAAGATAAATGAATTACGACTACAACAAATAAAGGAATGCTACTTGGGTGACAGTATGACTCCCAAATGGCTTCCCACTTGTAGAAAAACAGCTTCAGACAAGCCTCATCATGTATACAGTGGTGCAAAATTACCTGGGGAAAAAATGGTTTCTTTGGATATCATTTAGAGATACATATCCCTGAATACCTTAAGGCTGAAGGTACTCTGGCTCTTTTCTTAAAGCAATTATGGCACAGGTTCTCCTGCCCAGGTTCTGTTTACATAAGAACAATCTTGGCCACAGGTCATCTGGGTAGGGGATAATTAATTGTCAGCTCTTTGAGCACAGGTCGGTTAATTAGCATGCATGTAATACAGCATCAGAATTTTTCTTGGAAGGTTTTTTAAAATTTCAAACAATTAAGGATCTGTAATACCTGCGGGTCTTTATCCAGAGCAAGCACAAAGGCTGATGGAGAAATAGAGGAGACTTTGTTTTTGAACTATTCAGAAAACACGGACATCACTGATCACCTGAAGGCCTCATTTTAATTTGATTCCAGATCCATGATGCCTTAGAGGCTGTCCTTTTGAAATATGTTATTGCTAAAATCTTTAAGTAGGTCAGTAATGGAACTTCAGAAGCCATAACATTCTGATATCCTAATAAATGATCCGGGTCAGAACCTTGTTTATATTTCAGCAAAGCTTGTTGTTAGTTTGGACTATAACACATCAGGATTTTCACAAATCCAAATATTAAATAGCATTCTGAACATCATCCACATGGACAAGGGAGAGACTTAAAAAAAAAAAAATCCTGCAAATGCCTCTATATACAAAAGAGATGACTCCAGGTTTTGGACTATAAAGTACTTTTTTTCTGCAGACAATGCCCTAATAAAACAATTATGAACTACTCTGAAACCCTGCCACACCCCTTCGATTAAACCACACTTCACAAAATACTTAGATAAACCCTTATCAAATAAACATTAAGGCAGAAAGTGCAGCCTAGAATGCCCCATCCTGAGCCCTGCCAGAGTCTGAAGGGCCATCTCACTTGAAAATTTAATCAAACAAAATCTACTGTGATTCCACTGCAGCCTTTGCACTTAAGGAAAGCTAGGTCAGTCTCTGACATTTTGATTTTCATAGCAGACCAAACCAAAAAAACTTCCCTGCTCACCAGCTTATGCCTCCAGTTGAGATTTTATTTCTCGAACCTTACGCAACACCCAGCAAACAAACAAAAAAGGTTATTTTCTATTACTCACTATTACTCCAGGATTTCAGTAAATATTTGATACTGATCTCAAAGAAGCCGGAATCCTGCTGGCTGGCCATGTCGGCGGTATACAAAGAGGCTCCCGGGACTGTACTGGGAGCCGCTGGCGGAGCAGGTACCGGGCGTGGAGATGTGCCTGTCACAGGTTAGTGATGTAAGCGGGGGTCAGCCGCGGAAAGGAAGGCTCTGCAGATCTACCTCCGGCTCGGGCAGGGAGTCCTCATTTAAAGGACACCAAGGAGCAGGAGAGAGATGCTCGGCCGCTCCTCCTCCTCCTCCACCACCACCACCACCACCACCACCTCCTCCTCCTCCTCCTCCTCCTCCTCGGGGTCCAGGACTTGCTTCTTATTTGCTGGGTGCTGATCTGCCTGCAGCCCTCAGAGGCGGCGGCGGCCGCTGCTTTCATTTCTGGGCTGCCATAACCAGAGCCGCCTGCCGCCGGCCGCCCACATGCTCTGCTCCAGCCAGGTACGCTACCAAGGAAGTCCCCACCTGAACTGTGATCCGTTTTCCCTCGGGAGGGCGGGTTTCCTGGCTGGCCTCCCTGACACGGTGCAGACAGCTCAGCCCACACAGCTCTCCGCTGGGCTGAGGGATGGGCTGGGAGCGCCGCCCCCGGTCCCTGCCCCTGCCCACGGTCTCAACCTGAGCCACCACTCAGCCCCGGACTCAGCCGGAGGAGGAGGAGGAATTTCCCAGCTTCTGTGGCTCCTCTCTCTCCAGAAATGCTTCCAGGGAGCAGCCCGCTCGTGAGCACTGCCTGCTACTTCCCCTTGTGTCTGTCCCTGAAATATACACAACTGCATGGCGCTGCAGCAAGCAAAGCTGCACCCCTGGATCTGGCTTGCAGTGACGTTTTTTAAAAGCCCCATCTGTCAGCCTTGTTGCAGTACGAAAGCTAGGCTTTTTCTTTCCCTTGCACTTTGTGCTTCTCCCTCCTAGAAAGGCTTGTCGTTTTGAGGCACCCCACCAGTAATGTGTGTGTCTGAAGGGGATGGATGCTCAGTCCGCTTGTTTACCGAATGTCAGGCTCCACGACAGATCTGTTTCTCAAACCTATCATTTCTAAGAATCGTACAGGCCAGTGAAGCTTATTTATTTGTATTAGAAGGATAAGAAGCAAAGGCATTAGATCCCTTGCTGTACAATGGCTTTTTTAGTTCATGAAATCTTGCTATCAGGTGTCCTGATTTCGGTTAGCTTCATTTTGTGTTATCGTATAGCTTGGCCCGGGGATTAAATAAATGCATTTTAATTCTGACAGGCTGCCTTTGAGTAGATGGGATTTGGCCAGCCGCCTCATGCACCACAGAATAGTTCTCCCTTTCCAGTACATTTCTGATTGATATTTTCCAAGGCAATGAATAAAGCCATATTAATAATTATTGAACATAAAAAATGTTGGGCAACTCTGTTCCAGTCAACACACAAATAGGACTTTTTAGACTAACAGTGCTTTTAAGACATGGGAAGAGTACACTATAACTTTAAGGTGAAGAATTTTTAAAATTGAGCACTGAAGAGAACTAGTACCATGTCCTGAAATGCCCCAAGGCACCATCAATATAAGCTTTTCAAGCTCCTACACTTACACAAAAGCCAAGCCCTCAGCCACTAAGGTTTCCAGCTCTACTCATAGTAGTGCTTCATTCCAGTGAAGTCTCTTATCAGATGGACTTCCTTTTCATTTTCACACGTTTTAGTTGATAAGCTAATTATGTTTTGTCACCTGTACTTTGAATGTATGGATTCCAAGTAAAACAGCACCTGAAGGTTTTCCCTCAAAACAATAATCACATCCAAAAACAAAAACTAACATCCATACCCAACTTTCTGAGGCCTCCCCATGGTAATGAATGAATGGGGAGGTTGCATCGTGCCCTGGAGTTAATGAGCACAAAGTCTCTCTAGACAGGCCCCAGATTCCTACCTGGCTCCAGACCTTACTAGCTAGGAGACCTGGGGCAAGCTATTAATGTCACTAAGTCTCAGTTCCCTCACCTGGAAAAGGGGGATAATGATGGTGCCGACTTCAGTTGTTGGAAAGATTAGATGACATTATGAATAAAGTGCTCGGCATAGTTTGGCTTGCATATAGGAAACAATTAAGCTTTAGCTATATTGATATTTCTGATGAACCCTTAGTGACATCCAGAATCAAACTTTGGAAGTTATACACATGGTTGTACCACTGGTATGACCTGGAAGGTCATATCCATATCATTTTTGGACACCAATAGAAACAATTTGGGGCTAGCAAGTTGGAGACATTTCAAACAGCTGCAATAAGCAAGCATGCTATTATATATCATTACTCAAGCATACAAGGATTATCTTGGTCCACCTTATAAAAGAGATCTTAACTGGCTTTTCAAAGTTTTCAATCCTACTATAAACACATTAATTGTCTGAGAATGCCACTCACATATACTTCAAGAGGAAACGATTATAAAATTTTAAATGCTATTGAGAAAAGAATGTTTTTAATGGCATCTCATTTTCCCTGTGAAGAGGGAATCAGTAACTAAGAGCCCAGTTTCTGACCGTTAGAATCAGAAATCTTGATCATGTGTGCTTTTTTTTTCCTCCTCATTTGAGTACCTTTAAAGAGAGCATATAATGTAAAAGAACAGAAAAGGCCTTTTGTTTTGTTGAAAGGCCTACAAATCAAATAGAATGACACCTGCTGCAAGCTGGGATAAAACATTTATCTTTTTGTCTCCTCTCTGGCGGGGGTGGGGACACTTATAAAAAAAAGTGTAGTCAGAACAGGCACCTGAACAGAGGGACCTAAAATACAAAATAAAATTTGAATTTGTTTCTGGCTTGTTATGAGACTTCAGATGTCATTTAAGAGGAATGAGGAGTCTTTCCTTAATAATCTTAGGCAACTATATAATGAATCTTTAAGCAAGGGATTAGGCATAGTTGTTGGAGGCTCAGAGAAAAGTAGCAGTAATACAGAAAAGCTGAAAGGTCCTCAGGAAGTGGTATCCAAGAGTGGGAAAAAAAAGTCAGAAAGTGACCTGAGACATGATAATAACATCACCTACATTTATTCAACATTAATACTATGTTTGAAAATACCTATCTTATCATATTTAAACCTTACCCCCAACCTATGAAGTATTATTAAGAGTCCCATTTCACAGATGAGAAAATGGAGGCTTAAAGAGGCACAGAATAAGGTTAAGGTCATAGAGCTGGCAAAATTTAGGTCTAGTAAATTTTAGAACTGGAGTGAGTAAGTGAGTTATTTATTTATTATCATAAGCAAGGCAAGAATCAGGGTTATCAACCTTCTTATCCAAAATTCAGGAAGAGATGCTAAGACCCTTGTTATCACTACATAATAGTAGTGCTTTGGGCCGCATTGGCTCTCCAGGACTGCTTACTGCCTTCCTGTTGGGCTCCAGCCTGGAGAAGAAAGTGTTCCCTGGGGCCTTGCCCCACCCCAAAGGAATCTAGAGAAGAAGGCTGTTATTTTTCACATTATTTTGATTTGTTGTACAGGTTGTGGTCTGTAGAAGGACGCCAGACCCAGGGTGAGTGAGAGTGGCAAGCTGGCCTGAACTCTACTCTCTAAGTTGTAAAGGGATGAAAATGGGCTGTGTCCACTCTGGTGTGTGCTACACCATCTGCCCAAAACTCAGGAAAGGGCACCTAATTGTGATCCATATAGTGAATGGACTGGTGGTAGCCCAGGTGGTGCAGTAGGAACTAAGAAAACAGTATTCCAAGAAGGCAGAGGCCAACCTGTGTCTTAGCTTGCTGAGTAGTACAGTGGGATGAAGGTGGTAAAAGGTGCATGGATTGTACATCACAGTTTGTGGCATTTAGCCATCCTGCATGAATTCCTACTCTATACTCTCTCTTCAGAAGAGCCATGTGTTTCTCAGTTGTGTATCTGTCACAGTCCCTAGCACACACTAAGTTCTTATGCAAAAAAAACACAGAGTGAGCCACTAAATGAACAGACGTGTCATGCATGCCTAGTGCTATCTGTTGCCTGTGGGGAAAAAATGTACAACAGAAGTGCAATCGGTTTATGTTTTAATTTATATTTAATTTTTCTTTCCTAGCATATCTGACAATTTTTTTTTTTGAGACTAAAACGTGTGGTGTTCAAAAAAAAAAATGTGACAACAAAGCTAGGCAAACAATTTGGATGCTTGCCAACATCAAGAGCCATCTCATAATGGTTTTAAAGAGTCTGATTGAGTTGATTGGGTTAGGGTTAGAATCCGCCCCCTTTCCCTGTGGATGGCTGCACGTGGGCCCACATGTGTAATTATTGTCAGAGTGACATGTACATTCATGCATAGAATGTATTAGGCAGAAGAGAAATGTTTTCCTAGCATCCTGAGGAAACAAAGGAAAATCACTTTGTAAGAAAAACTGCTTTATCAATTTTTGCTCAGTTTAAAATTCTAAAAAAAGCATTAAATATATTCTATTCCTATAATTATGTATTGTTGCTTAATAAGAATGGTTCCAAGTCAAATTAAGCATCACCTGAGTTCAATGATGACAATTATGGAGAAAGAGCTTTGTTTCTCTTCATGCAGGATGAGGTCCTTTAGAGATAAAGTATCAAGATGAATCAAAAACCTTTTTGATATATTTTATGTGTATCATTTGGGTTGATCTATCTTGTGCTAAAAACCAGCAGAGAAAAAAATATGAAGTGATGCCACATAATGTTCATTTCGTAAACAGAAAACTCAATAATCATTCCCTTAAAAAATCCAACCCACACACGCAAATCTTCACAAAAATAGATCCTGCAAATTTTGAAAACGCTTACTCCATTACTATTCAGTACAAATAATTTTTTTCAAAGGAACTGAAATACATTTAAATTTTCTGAATGCCCCAGACTTCATTAAAGCATGGCTTGTTGTTGCACAGATTCAGACGCAAACAAGGAAAATCGTATCTCTTAAAATTGTTTTCATTAAAAATTAGCAGCAGAATCCATTTTTCTTTCCCCCTCACCTCCTTTGCAAAGGAGTTTTATGAAGAACTGTGAGCCATGACAAAGGAATCCGATGTCAGTCTAACTAATGGGAAGCCCTAGAAGGATTTAAGTAGTGAAAGGCATTAGATGGCAGTGAGATATGGCAGTGAGGAGCAGGGTCAAGCTTGAAGTCCATCCTCCTTGCCTCTCCGCACAAGGAAGGCCCCCTCCATAAGCCCATAGTCACCTAGGGTGCGTTACAAGTTTATCATAGGGTACGGGAATTAACATAAATTGAGCACTTGAATGTTGAAATACTGCTAGGCTGTATTTCAGAGGACCTGTATGGACAAACACCAGCAAAGGGTCATTTGCTGGCTCCTGCAAGGCACGTCTCAAAAAGTGGCACTGATACATTGTTACAATGAATTGGGACTAGGGTGTCTGTTAACTCAGGTGTCTACTCCAAGCATTATCATAACTGGTGAAACGAAAATTGGGCCTCTTTCCCAACACTTTAATTTTCCCAATATTTGCTCTTGAATTGTTACTTCAAGAGCAAATGTTCCACAGATATTGATTAGAAGGGCCACAATATAGTATGACAGAACCAAAGCCCTGCTCTCCCATGTAGAAGTTATGTTGCTTGGCCACTGAACATCTCCTAATCTTATTTTATCTGTAAAATAATATTTATCTCATGGGTTCTGTTATGAGGATTAAATGAGCACAAAGCCAAGGGACAACTGTGGAGTGGCAAATCAGAGCGAGCAATGACCCCAGAATACCCAGCACAAAATGCTTCCTTAACTCCAAAGTCAGAGGGGGACAGAGACTGTTCATCAGAGGGCTCCCATCTCCAGCACCCCCTGCTGGCTGCCAGGGTAAGACTGAAAGTTTGTGAAAGTAAAGAAAGCCTAAACTTGTGCACATTTATTTAATATTTTAATGTTTCTAACTTTTGGTGCCTAGGGTAAAGGTGAAAGGAGGTTCTGATGAGCTTACTATAGGCTCTATATTTACTTGATTTACATTTCTTATTGACTTCTCGAGGTAGGGCCTGCATATTTGGATATTAACCTAGAGCCAAGCCAGGAGATGTGGTTCATACATATTTCATACATACAAATATAAAGATTTGATCTCAATCTTGGCACAAGGCACAAGTAGTATTTAAAACTGTATTTAGGTTGTATGTAAAGAGAGAATACGGGTTTCTTCCACAGCCTTTTATTGTGAAAGCACACAACAGTGCTGAAAATTTTATTACCCTGTTTTCACTTTTTTTTTTATTTTTTTTTTATTTTTTAATTTACGATAGTCACACACAGAGAGAGAGAGAGAGAGAGGTAGAGACACAGGCAGAGGGAGAAGCAGGCTCCATGCACCGGGAGCCCGACGTGGGATTTGATCCCGGGTCTCCAGGATCGCGCCCTGGGCCAAAGGCAGGCGCCAAACCGCTGCGCCACCCAGGGATCCCTATTACCCTGTTTTCAAATGCCACCAGCAACCAGAGAAATTATTTACACTGGATACAAAAAGGCCCAATATCAAGAACTGCAGTAAGAGCCAACAATTAATTCATGATTATAAAATATTAAGTCCTTTCTGAAGAAGTAAAAATATGGCATTTGCTTTGCACATAATTATTTACCAAAAATGCACAGATTGATAATACTTAGGATAAAAAACAATCCTGCTAATCACCACTCTTCCGAAACACTGGTTGCTAATTAAGAAAATAGTTTTTTGGGACACTTGGGTGGCTCAGCGGTTGGGCGTCTCCCTTGGGCTCTGGGCATGATCCTACAGTCCCGGGATCGAGTCCCACATCGGGCTCCCTGCATGGAACCTGCTTCTCCTTCTGCCTGTGTCTCTGCCTCTTTCTCTATGTGTCCCTCATACATTAAAAAAAAAAAAAAAAAACTTTTAAAAAAAGAAAATAGTTTTTCCCTATAAAAATGATAATTTAACAATAAAAAAAGATACATTCTTGTAGTTGCATTTAAATGTTTTGGCTATGGCAAGACATTTCATTATTAAGTGATTAAAAATTAAGTACCTAGGGACCCTGAGTGGCTCAGTGGTTGAATGTCTACCTTCGGCTCTGGGTTTGATCCTGGGATCTGGGGACCGAGTCCTGCCTCGGGCTCCTTGCAGGGAGCCTGTTTCTCCCTCTGCCTATGTCTCTGCCTCTCTCTCTCTCTCTCTCTCCCTCTCTCTCATAAATAAATAAATAAAATTTTTTAAAAAATTAAGTATCTAATTTTAGGGTAAGAACAAATATTCCCACTAATGTTCCCAATTTCATACACAGAAGTAAATATTTGGTTTTAAGTCATAAGAGGCAGATCAACTTTTCCTCAAAGGTACCATTTAATGTTTATAGTTTTGAAATCTAGAACTTTAAGGTCAATGAAATTGGGAAAAATTGGAAATTTTGATTAGTTTTTTTTAATACACTTGCTACTTAAACTTTACACATAGTAAACATTTTTTACTAAATCTTTCTTTTAGGTATGATCACATGTTTGCAGTTACCAACCCACAAAGTCTGATGGAATGGGAGTCAAGAAACGCTTTCTCCTGCTCCTTATTCTGACCCTGATACTTTCTACTAAATGTGGAACGCGGCTTCTAATCACCAGATGGCCTCATCTCCTAGGGCAGGACAGCCTTTGATATTCCATATTATTGGGAGGGACTCCGGCTCAGGGAAAGTACACTGCATAATAAATTATTTGATATCAGTCTTTGGCATATGTTACTCGAATTTTTTGGCAACAGATTCACCTTCTCAATTCTGTTTTGATAAAGCTAGTATCAAAAGGATCTCATATAAAGCACACACTGGCTGACTAGGAGGAGCAGCTGACATGGGATCAAAGAGTAATTGGGAATTAGAAAGAGATAAATCAATATGAAAATGATCGAGTTGTCTTCTGTGAAGTTAATAAGGCAGTACCAACGTGCTTTGGTGTAGAGGAGAACTGATGCACAGTCTACAGCTGGCCAAGACCCGGAAACCAGGGCTAAACCATAGTTGAAAACCAGGTCATTGTCATTGAGATGAAGAGTTGAGCTATGGAATTAAAGATACATATAACAGCCCTTCACTCAAAACTAAAGCTCTGTTTTTTAAATTATTTCTTAATTTAAATTCAATTAGCCAACAGTACATCATTTGTTTCAGATGTAGTTTTCTATAATTCATAAGGTGTGTATAACACCCAGTGGTCATCACATCACGTGCCCTCCTTAATACCCATTACCTAGTTCCCCATCTCCCCACTCACCTCCTCTGTTTTAAAAAGAAATGTCTACCTCACTGAACATCACTGATTAAACCTTCAAAGTGACCATCTGTTCATGAAGCTGTGTGGTTCAGACCCTCTGATCCTGCCTTTAGAGGAGCTCGGCAACAGTGACGTGGAAAAATACGTACATCACCTTCTCCACCCACAAGCACAGTTAAAACGTGGTAGAAAATGTCACTCTGAAGGCCCGAGTAAATTCTGGAGGATAGAGAAAGTCTTGCCAGGCATGTTTTTAGAAAGGGTGGAGAAATCACCACCCTATTTTGACCAGACAGGCAGGGCTTTGTGTAGGAGGGTGGGGCTGCTAGAAACTGTCTGAATGATGAGAAGGAACAGTTTAACAGGCTGGTGGGGAGAGCAGTTCCAATTGCATGGCTCAGCTAAGGAACCAGAGAAAGAATAATGATCTTTGCAGATGGTCAGGGTAGGTGAGGTCACTTTGAGCATCCCAGGGAAATAGAGGTGGAGGGTCATAATTCCGATTAGTTTTGGAGAGACCCAAGCTCATGTCAGCCCTCATTACATCAGGTATTGGGCTCAGTGATCCACTCCTGAGTTCAAGCTATTTCTTTCTCATTTATAGAGTCTAGGTGATACTGTATGATCTGCTATTTACAGAAGGTTATTTCATGATCTCAAAAGGAAAGTTATTTCATGATCTCAAAAGGAGATTCTGTAGATAAAAGGGCTTTGTATCCCCAAGGTGCCCGTATTAGGCTGCTCAGGGGCTCCAGAAGTATAAGGATCACCCAAAAGGACAAGAGGTCCCCTCTCAGCTCTTCCCTCTTAAAGAAATATATCATCACTTTCCAGCTATTGTGGAAGCCTGCTGGACTTTAGCTTTGGGAATAGGGATGTACTACGGTTGTCCTGCTATTTACGTGGCCATTTGTAAACTCCAGGAATGTGCTGGTGGTTTGCTTGTGCCTTATCCAAATGCCACTTAGGTCTCTGGATAAATACAGGATGGGTGGCAACTGTAGTCCTGCATACTACTCCACCCTACCTCAAGATTTATTTTCCATCTTCTTTGCTCTTCAAGAGAGTTTTTTTTTTCCTATCCTTTATAATGTTTTTTAAAATTTACTGTCTATAAATTCTTATTTCCTCATCTTTATATATTACTTCCACAAATATAATTTAAATTTTATGTTCATTAAAAACCCTCAACCCAGCAGAAAAGTAAGGAAAGGGGACATGGATGTGGACCTTCTTTTGAACTTTTGGATAAGATTTCAGGACATTTCTGATAGTAAGAAATGTATTAGCAAGAAGGCTAAATCTGGAATGAACATAGTAATACTCTCTCCTTTGTATCTACTCATACAGATGAGGACATTGAAATTTATGGGGAGCCTGACAGCTAGGATATGGCAGAGTAATGATAACAATGATAATGAAGATAATTGCTGGTTATATGAAAGAGCCAAGATTGGAACTCAGATCTGATGCTAGGCCAGGCATGTCCAATAGAAATAAAACACAAGCAACACATGCAATTTAAAATTTTCTAATATGTACATTATAATGTACATATTAGAAACAGGTGAAACAGGTGAAAATTAAAGCAGGTGAAAATTAAATATATTTTATTTAACCTAATATACCCCAAATATGATCACTTCAATATGTAATATGTATAAAATTAGTGGGACACTTAATAGTTTTTTGGTACTAAATATTTGAAATCTAGTGTAGTGTATTGTTTTACAGCACATTTCAATTTGGACAGCCACATTCCATGGCTCAATAGGCACATGTGGCTAATGGGAACCTCTAGGAGGTTCTTAACTACTTTGGAGCTTGGCTGTCTGGCAAATCCAACAGGCTTCTTCTCAGAACGTGAATGAGATAAATGCATGAGATTACAATGGAAACCAGTTATTTTGAAATACAGTTATCAAATTATTTTAAAAACCATAAAACTGTGGTATTATAGAGACATATTTCTTTAATAACACATTAAAGAACATAACCTAGAGGTAAGCCTAACAATAATAACTTTTCAATAAAAAAAAACAAACAATATTGAAATCCACCTAAAGCAACTGTAATGTGATGAAAAAACCCTGTAATTTCAATTGGTAATGAAGTCAAAGATTGCTAATACTATTTTTGTTGCCTATATTAGTACTTGAAGAAAAGAGTAAATTTCAGTTAGAGGTTAATGAGAAGCAAAATGTAATTTTTTCCCATCTTAGTCCTTGGATACCTGGAATCCTACCCATGGATTTGCTTGAGAGCATGTGTTCTCACCACCAATCTCTATTCCTCCCACACACCACTCCTTCCAGGAGAGCTCAGTTTCAGGTAATTCTTGAAGATGGTCATAAATAATTGCTACACATTGGAGAAGCTTCTTATGCTTCCCCCCTCCCTTCTCTTGATTCTACTTCTTTCTCTTCTTCTACCCCTTGTTCTACTATGATGCTCTTTGGTAGCTTACTCTACTCAATTGGGGTGTTCAATAAATGATAACGTGTATCACAAGGCTTTTCCCAGAAGCTACTCACCAAATAATTTGTTGCTGGACTATAGAACCTCAGCTAATTACATTCCTCACACTCCAACAAGTGCATGCAATACAACTCGCATTTGTGTGTGATCTAAATTGGCCATGTTTGAGAATATGTAAAATGTCATCCTCATGGTTTCAATAATCTCCCCTTCTCAAAACTTACATGTATTGATAAGTTGATGAATGATATCCTAAATTCTTTGACTATCCAAATGGAAAGGAGATAGGTTATATTATTATGTACACTTAAAATGGTACTCTGATCTTCACAGCTACTTTGATTTTTAAGATTTCACTTTGCTTTGAGGTGTGGAACTCATTTGGTGTATCAAAATCAGCATATGTTTCTAATAAAATAGACCAGGAAGGAACACCTCAGAGTGCATCATATAGTAACAGGGGTGAGTATGGTTTCATATAACTTTGTTTATATAAGATATATTCATACATACATATGTATTATATGAATATATACACATATGTGAATGCTGGGTTCTGATATAAAATGTACTTCTTATTGTGAGTCATGCTCAGAAAAGTTTGAAAATCTTATACTTTGGTGGTGGGGATGTAAAATGGTTCAGCTGCTATGGAAAAGTTTGGCAGTTTCTCAAAAAGTTAAACATAGAATTACCACAGGATCCCACTATTCCACTCTTGGCATATACCCTAAGGAATTGAAAACAAGGTCTCAAATGAATACATGTGCATCCATGTTCATAGAAGCACTATTCATTGTGGCCAAAAGGTGTAAAGAGCCCAAATGTCCATTGATGGATGAATGAATAAACAAATTGTGGAGCCCCACAATGGAATATTCAGCCAGAGGAAGGAATGAAATACTTACTGATCCATGCTCCATGGACAAACCTTGAAAACATCATGCTAAGTGAAAGGAGTCAGACATAGAAGGCTGCATATAGTATAGTATGATTCGATGTATAAGAAATAGCCAGGATAGTAAATCCATAGCAACAGAATGCAGATTGACTGCTGCCAGGGGTACAGAGAGAAGGGAATGGAATGAACCTGGTTAATGGCTGAGGATTTTACTTTGGAGTGAGAGAAATGGCTTGGAAGTAGAGGTGGTGGTTGTACAACATTGTGAGCATATTAAATGCCACAGAGGTGGTGGTTGTACAACATTGTGAGCATATTAAATGCCGCTGTATGTCACTTTAAATGGTTAATTTTATGTTATGTGGATGTCACTTCAATAAATTATTGAAAGAAGAAAAAAAAAAGTTTGAATGCCCTAGCTCTCGAAGGCTTCTCATTAGGTCTACTTTTCATCTGCTTGGTGTCTACTTGTGGTGCTGCTACATCCCCACCTAGTGGTGAATGTGCCTTCCGTCTGGACTCAAGGACTAGAGAGGCCTGATTGCCAAAACAGCCAACCTCACATGAAAAATAGTTCAATACCTGAAGCAAGTCAAGGCCCACACCCTAATCTGGGGTGTCCACCTCTTGAGTGTCCAAATGATGCAGAGTGATAACCTGCAACCACTTTGAGCTTTTAGGCAGGGAAGAAGGATGGTTTCAGTCCTAGTTCTGAAATATTTCTCAAGAAGTCTCTCTGGGATTCATTTATCGGTCTTTAAACTGGGACTAGCAGCCCCAACAGCAGCATAAGGATTAATACAAGATAGCTAAGGAATGCACCAAATATTAGTTTCCTTCCTAATCCTTCTTTATTTCTAAGGATACTTGGTATGGACTTATGAATCCCAAACAAGAGGACTTGTATCTCCAAGGGAGCTCCCCTGCTTCAGACTGTCAATGGAAGAAACATAAAGACTGTGGGTGTCTGGAGCAAAGAGACATGGATCTGGAGGGTACAACCAAAGAACATGCAGCAGGAACAACGTAACACAAAGCCAGGAAGCCAAAGCATCAAGGAACTGGTGAGTACCAGGTACATAACAGGATGGGAAGAGAGAAAGAAAGGAAAGATCTAGCAGACATTCTAGTTATTGCCACAAATATTGCCTGACTGGAGAGAGACAGACAGAAAGACAGACACCGTCCACCGGCATGCAAGCCGGCTTACGTGAAAGATTCCAACTTCATAACGTGTTTTGTAAAAATGAAATGCAAAGTAGACTGAAGTGTGGCATGTAGTTACAAAAAACCAACCAGAAAAGACAGGCACAGAGTCATGTGCTTTTCAAATTAGAAAGCTAAAGGGTATAAGCAACTCAAAGGGTAATAAAAAAGAGAAAGAACACGGAGGGAAGGATCACAGGATTAATTAGAAATAAAACAGTGAGGAAAAATTACCAGAGCAAAATATACTGCTGCCAGGTCTAAATATTCAGGATGTATAGGAAATTATAGGAGGTGGTGTGATTTGGCATTGGAAATAAAATCAAGAAATACACTTCTTACATACTTACAGGAATCCCGTGGGATCGATGGGGTGGGGGTTGAGCAGAAAAGAAAACCCTGGCAGCAGGTATGTGGAGCCTGGCCACACCCCCAGGCCGTCTCAGGGCGGCTGTGCTCCCAGGCTCTGCAGCCTTCCCTCTTCCTTCCACCCATCTCATTCTCTGGGAAGACTTTGCCTCATATGAATGCTCCCATTTTTCTGCCACCAAATCCCTAAGACCACCTTCCTGACCCACTAGATTGGAGGAAATGCCTATTCTCACCCCATCTCTGCTCCTTGCCTTGGGACCTCACTCCCTCAGCCTCTTGTATCTCAACCTTTTTCTTTCTGAGATCATTCCAGTCTTTATAAAAGCATTTAATACGTCTCATCTGAAAAGCAAACAATAAAACAAAACCTTCCTTATATTGCTCATTTCCTTCCAATTTCTTCTTAGCTTCCTGAATTCTCAATCACAGCCTAGTGTTTCAACACAGCTGCCCTTCATGCAACCTCTTCCCATTTCCCTGTTAGTCCAGTCTAGTCGGTCTCCTGTGGCCACACTCCTGTTAAGGTGACCAACAGCCCCCAGTGAGCCAGTGGGCACTTCTTAGTCCTTAACAAAAATGGCATATCTGTATATTGGATACTGCAAAACCACACGCTTCTTCTTGAAACTCCTTTTTTTTGCTTTCATGACCTCATAATATCTTGATTCTCTTGCATGGTGAGCCCTGCCTCCCCTCTTCGAATTTTCTAGCTTCCTTGCCCTCCTCCAGGTCAAGGTGAGCGGTGCTGCTCCAACTGGCCACAGACTCCTCTCCATTCTTTTGCCTTGGCTAAGTCCTGCTGTCCTTCCATCAGTCCAGATAGCACATCTTCAGAGAAGCCTTCCCTTAATATCCTGGTCTAACTCCAGACCCACTGTTAAAATTCCTCACAGCTACTTTTACTTGTCTTAACTTATCATATGCAGTTATGCATTTATGCAATCATGTTTTTTTATATGCTTTTCTCCCTCTTTGGACTATCATTTCCATTGGGGCAGAGTCTACATTTATCGTGTTCACTATTTTGCTCCTTGTGTCTTAGGACACTAGGCAAGGCAAGCACACAGTAGGCACTCAGCACATAATTTTTGAATGCACAGCTATTTGGATAAATGAAAGATTCTAACCAATGGCAGGGAGCCTAAACACATTAGTGACTTTACTCTGGCTGCTTCGGGTCATTTGGCCAAGAGAAGTATGAGAGAGAGAGAGAGCAAGCTGACAGCAAAGGGAGGTGAAAAGTCAAGGGGAAAGTAAGCTGGTAGGAGAGTCTCTCTGTTCTCAATGTTTGATATTTTTGCTCCCCTAACACCATCTCTGACCAGGTCAGGTGTAGATGGGACTCTTTTCTATCAGTGGCCTATGGACCTGGAAACTGCAGAAGTTGCACTTATAAGAGAGGCAAAGCATGAAAAGTATGGGGAAGGGAAAACAAAAAGAAGCTTTAAAGACAGAATCAAAGTCCAGAGGACCTGGAAGGGTGGGTAGGTCTTAGAAGCTACCCAGCCAAATTTACTCCTTATGTAGATGGAAAAGTCAAGCCTAAGCTCCAAAGGAATCACCCCAAGGTCTCCATTAGCAAGAGAACTGGGGTGGACTAAATCTCATGCCCTTTTGCTTCTGTATACTGTGGCTGGATTGTTCAGTAGTTCCTATCACTTTGGGGACAGAGCTCAACCTTTGGTGGTCATCCTAGATCCTTTCCTATTTCTCCAACTTCATGCAACACCTGCTTCAGTCATGGGGAACTATCTGCAAATCCCACAAACATCATGCAGCCTCATGCTGTTATGCTCTGCACCATGTATCCTGCTTGTTCTTCCCACTTTCCCCACTGGAAGCCTCACACATTCTCTTGAGAGGCTCTGACAGTAAAATGCTCCCCATCTGGCTCCAGTAGCACGCACTACATGGTCATGTAATTATTAGGTGACTTGTCTGCCTCCCACTAAACTGAGAGCTCCTTGATGGCAATGGAAGGACGCACCCCTTATTGCTGAATCACCAGCACCTAGCATGGTGCCTGGAACATAACAGATTCAAAAACGTGCTAGCTGAGCTTTATTTTTGTGGGTGAGCCCACAAGTAATGGATATAATAACATCATCCTCAATACATTAAATGCATAAAATGTATTCTTTTGCTGTACATCTGTCAAGTGATTGCCTATGGAACTCTACAGAAACAACAGAAGAAAGAACAATTTATTATTTGATACAAACCAAAGATGAAAAAATCTCATGACAGTATAGGATAGTTTGTTTTCATTAACAGCCAATCAGACAGATAGATCTAAACTCTGGAGTTAATTTTGAAATCTTCTGCCATTACCACAAACTTTCCTTAAATGCCACAGGCTCAACCCTTAGCAAGCACAGGGCAGATGAAGAATGTGATTCATGAAATCTTCGAATGCTCTGCAAACACCTGTCAATGACAAGACTTAATTTTACTCGAGCACACTTGGCTAGCTGATCATTCACAGACAAGCAGCTCCAACCAAAAAAGAGCACCACATAACTCACCGTGACTTTCTTTTCCATGAAGGGACCAATGAGTTAACACACCTTCACATCACCTGAAGGTCCACCAAGTCTATGAATTTCACACTTGCAGAAGCTGAAGCATTTAAATAAAATGCTTATAGCCAAAGAATCAGTCCAAATGCTGTTCTTATATTTGCAAACTTTCCTCTCAAGACCAATTGTAGTTATGCTGGTGACATTTCAGAATCTAACTATGAAGTGGTGATAGCTTTATTCACCTGCTCTTCTGTACCTCCAGTGTTCTGGTGTTCTCTGAGGTCACTGGCAGGTTGGCGGACAGCCATGGCCCCACTGGGATGTTGGAACCACTCCAGCTGGACAAACTGAGCCAGGCTCGCCCGGCACAACATCACCTTCACACACTCTGCTCCCGACACAGGTGGCCTCTTAGAACCTGATACATGGGAACACCTAGAAGCATAAGTGTTTGCTTTGTAACTGAAAAAATTCCCAACATTCCTCAGGATGCATAATGCCCAGAGATGGGCTACCAGGAGCTCAGATAAGGCCCGCTGTGCTGAGAAAGAAGAGTGGCCTCAGGAAATAACCTAACGCCATGTTTTGCTTATTAAATTGTCTGCCACCAATAGGATTGCTTCTGCGATAAACACAGGTGTGAGGAAACTTGTAAAGCATCAGAGTTCTTAAATTTCAAACTACTCTGGCCCTTCCTCAATTCCTGTGTTTTATTTGGAGGATGAAAAGAATAGCATCTGTAGGACTGATTGCTAATAACAGACTGCATAGTAGACTACCAAGGGTTTTTTAAATCAAGTAGATGGCTAACTTCACACTCTCACTTTTCAACATAAAAATGTATATTTTGGGGCACCTTGGTGGCTCAGTCTGTTGAGTGGCTGCCTTTGGCTCAGGTCCTGATCTCAAGGTCCTGGGATAGAGCCCCATGTCTGGTTCCCTGCTCAGCGGGGAGTCTGCTTCTAGCTCTGCCCCTCCCCCTGCTCATGCTCTCTCCCTCTCTCTCTCTCAAATGAATAAATAAAAACTTTAAAAAATGTGTGTCTCAGCTGCGCTTCTAATTTCATTAAACATGTATATATGCGTATATACATAATATACACACACACACTGGAACTAACTTCTCAGCCATTTAAGAACACAGACTTAGTAGAATCAAAATATTCTTTTTTCATGTACTTTCAGTTAATGATAAACACAGCAGCAATAACAACACAGGGCAAGTCTAGTGAAGCATCAATCTGATTCTGTTATACTTTTTGAAACACCAGCAATGCAGAAGCACTAGCTCCACTCCAGCCACAGAGGCCTCTTTGCTGTTCCTCAAACAGGCCAAACCCAGGGCCTTTGCACTTGCTTTTCCTTCTGCCTCAACTCTTTCTCCCAAGATGTCCACATGGTTTACTGCTTCTCTTTCTACAGGTCTCTGCCCTGAGTATTACACACAAAGTAAGATTTCATTCCCATCTCTGTATCTTCCTTTTTCGCTTTATCTTATTTGAAGCATGTTTCACTTTCTGAATAATATGTATTTACATGCTCATAGTGGGTCTCCCAAACCCACCAGCATATAAGATCTGAGAGGGCAGGGATTATATCCGTTTTATTCCCTACTCCAATCCTAGTACCCAGAACAATGCTAGGTGCAACAAGACAGATGCTCATGGAAGACTGACTGAATGAGTAAAGGAATGAATTTTGTCACAATTTAACTTACTCTATGTATACTGTGGAATATAATGTGCCAAATCGATACACAAACACAACACGTCAAATAATATATCTACATCAACAAATGCTCACAGCAGTACCTCTCTGCTCATGAATCTTGACAAGCTATGGTCCATGCTAAATTAAAGGTCAGGTTTGACTGTTTCTGAAAGAATTTCATTTTCTCTACTATTGTCAGTGTGCTGCCACAGATGTGAAGATGACATCACCTTGGGGTTGGTAGTCCTGTGATGGGCTCAGTTGATGTGCCTGCTGGATGCATTGCTCAATCTCCAGTGCTCCAAATTTGATTGAACTCTCCCTACACTGAACATTAAGAAAGCCAGTTTGATAGACTGACAGCCAGGAGATCTGGAGTGCCTTTTACCCAAATACCAGGAGTGATGACTCAGGACAAACATGGGAACTATAACTGGGTGCGGAGGAAGGAGACACCAAGTGGGACCTGGGCAGCAAGTGCAGAACTGGTAGTTAAAGCCAAGGATGCCTAAGGGAAGAAGAGAGAGGACCCCAGAGCTTGGACCCATGTCATCTCAGGCTTCTGGAGTGGGCCTGCCAGGGTCGGTCAGGTCCATTTAGAAGAAGCTGCTGGGTATCACCTTTGAGCCATGGCACTAGAAAAACACAGACATTTTGTTTCGCGAATGGTGTTCTTTCCGCTTAGATTGAGAACAATTTCATTTCCCCACGTTATAAGTGAAACTCTTTAAGTGGACTTGACCTTTCAAGTCATCAGACAGACAACTCGAAAGGCCTTTTGTGATAAATGTGGCACAAGCAGAGGAATACATTCCTTATACATAAGGCTCAGACTAGTTATAGAAAACTTGGCAGTGGGCAGCTTGACTCTTGTTAGTATTTCTTATTAGAGTCCCGCTTTCTGTATGATGGCTAGATCTTTATCTATGAGTAGCTAAGGATATTATTTCTAGTTCTCTGACCATGGCAGTACCATTCTGATTTTTAAAGCATTTTGATTAATGATTTGGATGAAGCTGGAGGTATCATACCCATCTCACTGGGAGAATAAAGTGAACTGGGAATGGGGCACATATATAATAAACGATGGCTAGGATCTCTCCTGGAAATGACTAGAGCATGGAATATGGGCCAAATCTAACATGTAATATTTTATTTCAAGGTTAATGCAAAATCTCTGTACTTTGGCCACCCTCTAGAATGACCCAAAGTAGGGTGCTTCTCTTATATGTTCATTTACTTCATAGCATGTGCCAATTTATAATTAGATACTTGTTTGTTCACTTGTTTATCAAAGGCTGCATGGGTATAACTCAAACCTCAGAGAAGGTAGGGATGTCTGCTGGTCCCTGGGTGAGGGCAGCACTTGCAACCCAGCAGGTGCTCAGGACACATTTCTTGAATGAACAATTGAATGAAGGATGGAGGAAAATGTGACTGAAAAATGAGTCACTTAAAGATCTAGCATTTCTCTTTGATGGCAAGCTCCATGCCAGTTAGCAAAGCTGAGGCTATGAAAGATAATATATAGACGCCTAGAATATGGCTTGTGACCATTGGCCTGATTCTTTCTGTGAGGTCACCTGCCTGCTTCTGAGTGTTCCAATCTAGGAGGATATATCTTATGGGCTGAATTATGCACCCCTCATTCCTGTGTTGAAGTCCTCATGCCCAATACCTCAGAATGGCACTGTATTGGGAGTAGGGTCTTTAAGGAGCTAATGAAGTTAAAATGGGGTCACTGGTGTCCTAATCATATATGACTGGTGTTCTGATTAGGATACAGACGCATAGAGAGAAAAGATGATGTGAAGACAGAAGATAGCCATCTGCAAGCCAAGGTGAGAGGAGTTAAAGAAGCCAACCTTGCCCACCCCTTGATCCTGGACTTCTAGCCTTCAGAACTCTGAGCCAACTTCTGCTGGTCTGTGGCCCTTCATTATGGCAGCCCTAGCAAACTAACACATATAAGTAACTGCTTAACCAACTGCGAGTGTATAATTTAAAAGTGAGGTGAATTAAGAGGGCAGTGAACACATTCTTCAAATACCTGAGCAATTATTGCATGGAAGAAAACATACAGGAAAACTCATTCATTCCAGTTTGGGATGTCCCTTTTGGTCAGAAAGTTTTCCTGTATGTTTTCTTCCAATACATAATTTACTTGTTTATTGACTTTCTTGTTGACTGGTTGACTCCTCTGGCTAAAAGTAAGCTCTGATCAGACAGGCATATAGTAGGTGCTCAGTAAATATGCCGAGTGAATGAATTCCACTGGAAGTACTGAGTTTCCTGGAACAGAAGCCCGGCACAGCCTCTATAAGGATATTATTGAGAAGTTTCTTGCAGAGGACGCAGGGTCAGGCTACTTCACCATTGTTTTTCAAAGCTGAAATGTTATTAATCTGATTCTACTGTTGATGAATGAAATACTGGTACTCCTCATAATAAAGGTCCACCTTTAAATATCTGTCTCCATATATACATTCTAGTCAAACTATAAGGACCAGACAACTTATGTTCTACATTTCCTCATCCTGAAGGCATTATTCACCCATTGTATCTTCCAATACAAGATAAAAACACAAATTTTAAGTATAGTTTACTACATTTTTTCTGAAAGTCAGTCCTTTTTTTTTTGAAAGGTAGATAGACATATCTGTTTCTTAAATCTGTTTAATTTAGAGCCTGAGCTCCAACAGCAGAATACTGTGGAATCTTAATAAATGTCTAATGAAGAATAATTAATAATATTAAAAATTATCATCTTCTTCTCCTCCCAAGAGCAGTGGCAGATGGTGAATTCTGGCTGTGCTAATTCTGGCTGTGCCTGTGGCTGCCCATAGATCTTTTAAGAAGCCAGCATTCAAAGAACAGAGTGAAACTCACAAGAATCTCATGAATTTTGCTGTTGTTCCAAAGGTTCTTTTGGCACGGACACTGCTCTAACAGATGAGCCTGTATACTTTCAATGACAGGATTCCAGTTTTAAAAAAATCAGACAATTTTACAGAGATTTTGAAAAATAGACATGTCCCAGAAAACAAAAGAGTAGGAGGACAGGACATCCTCCTACTTCCACTCCATTGAAGAATCTGAGTCCTAAAATCTTGATTTAAAAATTTTAAACTTTTGCATAGCTCAGAAAACTGAGGTGAGCATCGTGATGTTCAGGTAATTGAAAAGCACAAACATTTTCAGTCAATAAGAGTTTTGTTTCATAATTGATTTTGGCAGATGTTTAACATTTGCCTGCTCCCATAAACTTTATTTCCAACTTGCTAGAAGTCTGCCAAGTGCCAAGAGCAATACTACATATGCAGCCAAGATGGCAACTTCTACCACCCAACATATGTCTAGGTTTGCAGTACCTATGCTTTCATGTTTGTTTATATTCTAGCTGTACCTCCAAAGTATTTATTATCATAAGGAATATTAACACTCTAAATGGAACCAAAGAAAGGATTAACACTGATTCACAACCATGTTAAAAAACAACACTGTGAATAGACAGCAGTAAGTTGAACATGTTTACAATCCCAGGTAGCAGTGATTAGTACTGTGTTGAATAAATCCTACTAGTCAAATTTCCCAGCCCACTCCCACAGCCCCTATGTCAGCATGACGGTATTGGGAGAAATGCACTGATGACAAAAAGGAGCTGCTGAGAATCGGGTTCTCTGTTCCATCTTCATCATTGCGAGAGCAGGGCTTGTACTGGGCAGGACTACCATATAAAGGGTTACTTGAAGCTCTAAGATCTCAGTAGATGTTTGCTATTCTTTTCAGTGGTTTGCAAACTGTTCTATGAATCATTTTTTAAGTGGGGGTTTGAAGGAAAGGGTAATCTAGGCATGTTATTGGTGACCCTGAGCAAGTCATCTGATTTCCCCATTGTTCAGGCTCCTGCTCATATAAAAATAGGAACATTAATAAATACATAATACATACATACATACTGGATGTGTTAATTAACTAGATAGAGGAACCCTTTTACAAAGAATATGTATATCGAATCACCACAATGCACACTTTAACTATCTTACAATTTTGCATGTCAATTATACCTCAATAAAGCTGAAATACCACTTAGGACTGTAACAAAGATAGAGACAGTATATGTGTACAGCATGTAATAGGGCATCATAATGATATTAATAGACTATGCGATGATAGTATTTTTTTAAAGATTGCTATGTGTTAGGCACTTTTCATGCATTATCTTAATTCTTGTAATAACTCTATGAGTTTGGTATATTATCCCTATTTTATAGACGAAGAAACTGAAGTTTAGAGAATCCAAGGGCACTCAGATAGTAAATATTTGCTTTGCTGATGAGATGGAATTTTTATGAACTTAAGTAGTTCCATGACTGAACACAGATTGCACCTAACTTTAAAGGGGTGGATTATCTTAGTTTAATCTAATGAGTAATAATTAGATAATTATTAAGTACCTTTTATGTACCACATAATGGCTATTTTACATGCTATTACGTTTAATCCAAAGACCTGTGTGTGTGTTTATGACTGAGGTATTGCCCCTATTTTAAAGATGGAAAACTGAGGTTCATCAGGTGGTAAGTTACTGCCTAAGGTGGGAGAGCTATAAGTGACTTTTTTTTTTAAGATTTCATTTATTTATTCATGAGACACACAGAGAGAGAGAGAGAGAGAGAGAGAGAGAGAGAGAGAGAGAGGGGCAGAGCACAGGCAGAGCGAAAAGCAGGCTCCACGCAAGGAGCCCGACATGGGACTTGATCCCAGGTCTCCAGGATCACACCCTGGGCTGAAGGCGGCGCTAAAACTCTGAGAGCCACCTGGGCTGCCCTATAAGTGACTTTTGATTCTAAACCAGGCATAGCTCAGCACACAGCCTTCCTCTAACTTTGTGTTCTAATATCCTTAAACATAAGTTATCTGAATGAAGGCAATTCAAAAAATAAACTATAATAAAATGAAATAACAACAAAAGTTAACATTCTCTCTTTTCTTATTCTACTAACTACTAAGCATTCATTTCAAAATCTGACCACTAAGGGGAATGTTTTTTCAAGATGTAACATACAGGGGGGCTTGAGTGCCTCAGTAGATTAAGTGTCTGCCTTTAACTCAGGACATGATCTTAGGGTCCTCGGATCGAGCCCCATGCCAGGCTTCTTGTTCCGTAAGGAGTCTGCTTCTTCCTCTGCCCCTGCCTTCTGCTCTCTCTCTCTCCCAAATAATAAAACTTTTTTTTTAAAAAAAGATGCATATATAGTTAACCTTGAGCCTTTTAAAGTAATTCTGGTCAAAACTAAATATTCAGTTTCGTCTCTGTCAACCAACTTTCTTTACATTTTTCCCCAACATGCAAATTTCTCTTTCTACCCACCATCACCAATACCGCTGCCCTCTCTCTGCCTTTACCCTGGCCACTCCCCTGATGCCTCCTGCCTACACCTGTCATGGTCACTGCCACCTCCAAACCTTTGCCACATTCTCCCTTTGCCTAAATTGTGGTTTTCTTCATCACTTCCAATTCTATCCACTACTTCAGATGGTACTCAAGCCCTCCTGTCCTATGAGCTGTTGGACTACTACTTGATTATTAGCCTAAACTATTATTGGTTCTAGATGTGCAGCCCATCTCTCCAAATGGACAATGATGACCTTGGGGATAGGCTGTCTTTATTGTTTTAGTCCACTTTATTACTTCCTCTTTCTCCTTTACATTACAGATATAAGATATAGACATAGGCATTTAAATATAGATTTTTTAAAAAGCTATACAGATAAATGAGTTGTATTATCTCTGAGTTTCATTTAAGGATAGTAAAAGAGATGTGACAAAATATTTGTTATAAAAAGGAGAGTTGAAGTAATGAAATAAGATGAAAACAAAGAGGGAGGCAAACCATAAGAGACTCTTAATTCTAGGAAACAAACTGAGGGTTGCTGGAGGTGTAGTAGGTGGGGGGATGAGATAATTGAGTGATGAGCATTAAGGAGGACACTTGATGTAATGAGCACTGGGTGTTATATGCAACTGATGAATCATTAGATTCTACCCCTATAACTAACAAAAAAATAAAGATTCTTTATATAAATAAATAAATAAATAAATAGGAGAGTTGGATCTAATAGGCTGAAAATCACTAGTTCTAATTTCTTTAGGAAATTTAAAGACAAAATTCCCAACATTAGGAGGTGAAATTCCTCTTTTGAGTTGTTTCCCTTTTATCTTTGCATACCATGAAGGAGCTTCCTATAGTCAGCTGTGCTTCCTCATCATGGGCATTTTTAGCAGATCCCACTTGATCTCTGAGTTCTTCCTGCAGTGAGTGGCACTGGTGTGGATTTAAGGAAGAAGAAAGGTGGACCCGTATGAGGAGAGAGAAATTTTAAACTGTTAAACTGAGAGGAATGAAAATCAAGAAGAGGAGACAAAAAGTAAGAAGAGGGCAGCCCCGGTGGCTCAGCGGTTTAGCGCTGCCTTCAGCCCAGGGTATGATCCTGGGGACCTGGGGTCGAGTCCTACATCGGGCTCCCTGCATGGAGCCTGCTTCTTCCTCTGCTTGTGTCTCTGCCTCTCTGTGTGTATGTCTCTCATGAATAAATAAATAAAAATCTTAAAAAAAAGTAAGAAGATATAATGATATAATAATTTATACTGTCAAGACATATTTATTAAAAAATGGGACTCCAAAGAGGAATAAAATAGGCCCTTGCCCTTCAGTGTTTATAACAGAACTAAACATGCAAACACTATTTGCAGTTTCTTGCACGCTAGGAATACCCTGATGCTAAACATGCCGAATTTCATAGAGAAACTATGTGTGCTTCATGTGATTTCCAGGGGATATTCACTGGGGGCCGCCAGGCAGATGGTTCAATTAGAGAAGTGATATATCCTGAAACACAGAGACAGAGGAAGGACAAGGCATAAGCAGCAAAGGGACTGATTCACTGAGAGGGAAAGGTGACATGGGGAATATTTACATGAGTGCTATAATTGAGCTGACCGCTTTTACATCAATATCAGAATTAGAGTCGTATATACATATATTCAGGAAGTAACTCTAATACAGACTCATTTTGGGCAGTTCTGCAATTTTATGTTTATTTTATTTATTTATTTTTTTAAATTTATTTATGATAGTCACACAGAGAGAGAGAGAGAGAGGCAGAGACATAGGCAGAGGGAGAAGCAGGCTCCATGCACCGGGAGCCCGACGTGGGATTTGATCCCGGATCTCCAGGATCACGCCCTGGGCCAAAGGCAGGCGCCAAACCACTGCGCCACCCAGGGATCCCCTGCAATTTTATGTTTAAAACAATTTTACAGTAAGTACAGATAAGATCCTATGCATTCCAAACAGAAAACTCTTTGTTTTAACAAATGATCTGTTAATTACTTGAGGGTACATGATTTTGGATTTTTGGATTAATATTTTATGTTATCAAAAAAAATTTTATGTTATCATAGGAAAGTTTAAGCGGAAACTGAGGCACACTGAAATTCATGGCACTTCAATAAGGCTAAATAAAATCACATTAGTTTGGCCATAAAATCTGGCAAATTAATGATCTGAACAAAAGCTACAGCTCAAAAATTATTTTATTGAGAAAAAAGAAAAATGCTAATTCACAAAAATGGTTTTTTAATATGTTACTGGCTAAGCATACATTTTGTACATAAATCTAACTCTAACTGGTTTTTGGGGTAGAAAATGATGTCTTTTTGGAAAGACGATTTAACTTTTCCTTTTTTTAAAAGGTTCGTCTGACTGTAAGAAAGCTGACCCATCCTAATAGGTAGGCATTTTTAAATCTTTTTTTACTGCATTGATTTGGGCTGCTTCTAAGTGGAGAGCCTCCTGGCCCACTGTCCATTTCTGAAGTGACACTTGATGCCTCCTGTTGCTGCCAGGTGAAGTCACTCAGCAAACTTAATCTATGCAACTAGGCCACTCCGTCCTGGCCCTGACATGACACTTGCTGATGTTCAGGCCACAAGATTTGGCTTACTGTGTTCTTACAGCATTCTTATAACTATGTAACTCACATTCTAAAATATTCTGGGAAACAAAGCAACCTACAGGGGAGAGCTTTTGTCATGCACAAATAAGGCAATCGGTGAAGGCCAGGAAACATATTTCCCCCTGGCCTCTGCTCTTAAAATAATCTATTTTGCATGATTAAGAATTTATCTTAAAATGCTCTCTCATATACTAGGTTGAATGAGGATGTCAGCACAGCCTCAGGAGTAGAGATTCTCACATTAAATGCTATCTTAAGAGACCATTGAGAAAACCCCCTACTTCTCTCTTTTCAAAGGAAACATAAAACTCACAAAATACCTGTCAGGAAGAGAAATACAATCTAGATATTTTAAAAAGAATCTGAAAGTAATTATTTATCACAAAATGGCCTCATCTATTTATTAAAGCCCACATCATAAGAGATATTTACAATAATACCTGGTATGAGATAATGTATTGTGGTTTAACACATGCATGACTATATATTATCTTGTTCAAGATTCACAGCCTTTAAATGTTTTAAGCAGAGAAAAAATTATATTCATTTCACAAAGTAGGAAAGCAGAGCTCTGAAAAACCAGTTCCTCCTTTAGAAAGGTGGCTACAAAGGTGAAAGTGCATTCACATATTTAAAGGGCTGGTGACTTGCCACTACGACTGTTTTCCTGTGACATGCTTCCATCAGACTCTCCCTGGGAATACGATGGGCTCCAAGCACAGACCCAGGGGAGCACATGCCTCCTGGGGAGCATGGTGGTGGCGGCGAGATGCCCCAGAGGATAGAGTCTGGTCCCTACGCCTGCATGACTATGAATCATGCTCTGTTATATCCTAGCAATGTGACTGGGAAAAATCACTAAACCCCCTGTGCCTCAGTTTTCTGTAAAGTGAGGTAACAATAATAGCATATCTAAAAGGGTCACTACGAGGATTTTATATATAATACCCCTACACTACACACACACACACACACACACACACACACATACTTTTAAAGATTTTATTCATTCATGAAACACACACAGAGAGAGGCAGAGACATAGGCAGAGGGAGAAGCAGGCCCTATGCAGGAGCCTGATGCGGATTTGATCCCAGGATCCTGGGATCATACCCTGAGCCAAAGGCAGACACTCAACCACTGAGCCACCTAGGCATCCCTGAAAATCCTATTAATACACAGTAAAAACCTGAAAATCTCATCCATCACTATTATTCCTCTTTGCAAGTACTAGAAAGCCCTCTCATCACCAAATACACTTCTAATATAAAAAAATAAACCAACTCAGGACTGTCAATGGCAGAGCCAAAACAGGAAACAGGATCTGATTATAAATGTTGTTAAAAAGGTATGGGCATCTGCACAAATGACAGGATTTTACACTGCTTCATGCATTTATGTTCTAGATGCGAGCTGAAACTCACAGGCAAGGACAGATAGGTCCTCACTCAAGAAACAGGTCCTGGGGACGCTGGGATGCCTCAGTGGTTGAGCATCTGCCTTTGGCTCAGGGCGTGATCCTGGGGTCCTGGGATCGAGTCCCACACTTGGGCTCCCTGCATGGAGCCTGCTTCTCTCTCTGCCTGTGTCTCAGTTTCTCTCTTTCTGTGTCTCATGAATAAATAAATAAAATCTTAAAAAAAAAAAAAAAGCTACCTGACCAGGGAACAAGTTTGCAGAGGGAGGGTCCCCTCCTGGTGGAGGACACTTGTTTGTCTTTACATTTTCTGCAGCCCTTGGCTATCTGATCTAATCATTACATTATCTGCTCAGGTAGATTTTTTTTTAACAAAACAAAACTCATTTGTTTTCCTGTTATTTCTTCCTATTGTAATGCCCTTTTAAGAAAGTCACAAAAGGTTGCAGACTCCAGCTTCTGGGAATAAGTCTCAAGATTGACTTTCTCATAATACATTGGTAAGAAAAAAATCATGTATGATTCATCTTCTACATTTTTCTCTATTTTTTTAAATACTGAAACATTCCACATACCATTAAGTTGCTGAAATATCAGTGATCTCCATACAGAGATTATATGAATTAATAAAATATACCTTTTAACTTGTGAAGTCTATATTTTCCTTAGTGGCATTGGTTTGTACAGATACAGGCAGTTACTTCTAGAGAAGTTTGATAATTAAGGTCCAGTGTGAATAAAGCATATATGAACACACATTCCTCTCATTATAGTTCATGTCACCATAACATATAATAAGCATAAATTTAGAAATGCCATCTTCTAAGCATGCTCACTATATCCCACCGGAGAGAGCTCTTCATTGCCAAGAGTTGTCTTTTAAAAGTTAGCTGTGTTCTATTAGCCACCTGGTAGGTAGGCCTGGACACAAATCTCCTGCACTGGCTCAGCCCCTTGTGCCACGTTCCTGATCTGGTAGCCTGGGCTCCAACACGTATCTAAAGTCCATTTGTTTGACTCACTGAAGAACAACTAGGAACATGGTCCAGGGCCTGTGAGCCAAGTTTGACATAGGCCTTCACAACAAAGAAGCTTGAACCCTACACTTTTATTTAGGGTTTTGACTTTCATTCAGGTTTATCTCATCCACTCCTTTCTCAATGGTGCCAAGCCACACAGCTGAGGCTGGTAAAGCAAGAAGACACTTTACTTCCCTACCAAAATGAACTGGGCCACAGAATTTTGGTGAAGGAGGTGCAAAGCACGACAGAGGCACCCCACCTTTCTACAACCCCACCCCCAACTGCACTGAAAATAAGATCCTACCCCTAAGCAAATGTGTGGCTCACACCTTTGGAATAGTTGGATTCCTCAAGATCGCTCCATGCTTCTGAATCTCTCAGGGAGGAGGAGCTTCGCATTCTGGAATCCACAACACAGGGGGTGCACAGATTCCAATCCAAATCAATCCCAGAGGACAGAGTAAACAGCCACAGGGAGCTACTCTTCTTCCCAGCTGTTGCAGTGACACCTAGTGGCAGCCAGTATTAAAACCCCCAAGAAGAGAGAGCTGGTTATTGGATGCCATTGAGCAGTTTAAGATCATCCAGCTTGTGAAGAGTGGAGGTGGATTTCAAAGTCCAAATTGGTGAATATGTGCTCATTCCAAGTCTTTATATTTGCAATGCATTTTTATGCTTACATAATATACATCTAACAATAATCCTGTGAGGTGATGGTGATTTCATGATAAAATTATGTTTTCATGAAAAAAGAACTCCTTAATTATGTCACTTGTTTCTTCCAAAAGACACGTTGTAGGCAGAATTTCTAAAATTTCTGCTCAAAGCTATCTGTCTCTAAACCCCAGAACCCATGAACATGCTGGGCTATCACTCCCAGGATCATGCTATGTAATGTCATGGTATCTGGCAGAAATGACATTAAAATAGGAAGATTACCCAAGTGGGCACAAGCCCTATGAAGTAGAAAGCTTCTTCAGATTGGTGGCAGAAGAAGGAAGCAAAAGATTGGAAGCACAACGTGCTTCAATGAGCCATTGCTAGCTTGAAAATAGAATGGACCATCTGAAAAGGAAAAGCCCACAAGGACTCAGGGATCTCAGTTCTACAACTGCAAGGACCTGGATTCTTCCAACAACATGAATGAACCTGAAAGTGAATTTGTCCCAGGTGCGTCCAGCTCAGCCAAAACCTTCATTTTGGCCTATGAGAGACTTTGAGTAGAAATCAAGCATTGACCCATATCTCACTCCTCTCCCAAGGAAACTGTGAGATAATAAGTAGATATTTTCAATTACCAAATTGGGAGGGGTGGGGTGCCTATGTGGTGCAGTTGGTTGAGTATCGTACTCTTGGTTTGGCTCAGGTTGTGATCTCAGGGTCATAAGATCAAGCTCCATGTAGGTTCCACACTCTGGGAGAGTCTGTTTGGGATTCTCTCTCTCCCTCTGTCCCTCCCCCATGTTCTCTCATGTAATCTTTCTCTATCTCTCTCTCTCTCAAATAAATAAATCTTTAAAAAATCAATAAAAAATAAATTGCTAAATTGATGGCAACTTGTCATACAATAATAGGAAACTAACACAGATGATTATAAAATTTTGGGGTTATCCCAAAGTAGAAACTACAGAATTAGGACTCCATGTTCTCTCTCTCTCTCTCTCTCATACACACACACACACACACACACACACACACACACACAACCACCATCCTCACCTGATGCTAAATCCTACCTTAAGCTAGTTATCATACTTCCCTGCTCCCTTATTGCAGTGCCCACTCACCTCCTTCACTCTCAGTATCTCCTCTCTGGATTCTTAGCTGGCTTTCTCATGCTGCTAGATTCAGTTTCCTAATATTGCATATCTAGACATTGTTCTCTAGAAGAATGCTGACAGAATGAAGTACATGGTGGCAGGAGTAGTAATAATAATAGGACAATGTAGTGAGTTTTTTCATAAAGCTAAATATTTTACATTTGAGAAACTTTTCATTCTATTTTTTTGGTAAGATGCTCTTTTTTTAAAATGAAATGATTATAATGGTAGTAGGTTGCAGCCTAAATGTTCATAAATTTCTTCTTGTTTGTTTGTCCCTTTGTGATGGGACTTAGTAGCTCCTCCAAGAGGAGGAATCTATTTCTCCACCTCTTGAATCCCGACTTGCCTCAGTGACTTGATTGTGGACAAGAGGCCTTGTGCACTGGGGTTTTCTCTCTTGCTGCTGAAAACCCTTCAACCACCACGTGAACATGCCCTGGCTGGCCACTTGGGATTAAAGACCACATGGAGAGAGACCCTATCTGTCTCAGCTGTCTACACCCAGAGCCCAGATCTGTGACTGAGACATCCTGGCCCATCCAGCCCCAGGCAAGCAGGTCCAGATAAGAGGAATCCCAAAGCATGACAATAATAAATGCATGCTGTCATAAGCCCCTGAATTTGGGGGTGTTTCTTATGTAGCAAACTGATACAACAGCAGAAACTAGTTTAAGGTAGTTTTAAATATATATATTCTTACTTAGAAAACTAAAAAGTAAATAGACTCTTTGTAAATGCTTTTAATTTTCTAAACATTTAACTGGTCCAAGAAATTTTTAAAAATCTCGGAACTACTGCCGTAACCCACAGCTCCAAATAGGTCTTGCTTTGTCTCGCTCAAAAGGCCATGAAAACTGCTCTGCAGAAAGAGCTTTGGATGCCTATTTATAGACAGAGATTTTTCTGCTTGATAAATGATACCAGCCTAGGGGAGGAGAGCAGAGGAGGAGCAGAGAGTTCAGTGGATAAAGCTGCATCGTGAGGGGGTGGAAACCATGACTGGGGCACTAGGGTTGAGGTGAAAGGATATGCTGTCAAGAGCTCAGGGAACTGCAGAGAATCCTAGTTAACCGAGATCTATGTTTCTTAATGTTTTCTGGGGAGAATGTCTGCTGGCAGGCATAGCCCTTTGCTCTCTGACTTCTCTGGAATAAAGCTCCACTGTATTCCAAAGAGTCTACTCGACACTCTGCTCCCCTCCCAAACTCAGCCCTACCCTCTGACTGCCTGACCTTCTAGTAGGGACAACTCTCAGTACCAAGCCAGAGACTGAGAGCTCTATATACCTTATGGAGCAGCAGACTGCATGGCATCAGTCTGAAGCTGTCCTCTGAAAAAAGGCCAAGGTGGTTGCCATCCCTGTTAGGCAGTTATTGTACAATAAACGTAGAGTGAGCACAGGTGCACAGTGTAATCTCCTAAAAGAAGTAAGTTAGTTGCTTGCTTAACCATATTCTAATTTTCATTGGCTTAATTTTTTTTCTCCAAGTTGCCAATTTTACCAAATTCGAAACAAAAGACTGAATTGGTAAAAACATGGGGAGGGACTTCTGCTTTAGGTAATATGGAGAATATGTACAGGAACTGACCCTCCTCCTGAAAACAAATGAAGTATTCTGGATAAATTATTTAAATTCTTGGACCTAAAACCTAAGTGAAGGAACTTGGAGTTAAACAGAATATCGCAGTTGACTTTCTCTCTGGGGGCACTTGCTAAACTGCATAAATTTTAGCTTTGATTTTCAGGACCATACAGAGGGCAGGCCAAAAGCCCAGAGATTGCCCCCATATGTGGAGGAGTCTAATGTGAGCTCCTCTCCAACATAAAGTTGAGACTGAAAAGGGCTATGTGCTCAGTGTATGTGAATGGAAAATGACACCCACCCCCACACCAATAAGGGAATACCAAAAACAACAACAACAACAACAACAACAACAACAACAACAACAACAAAACTATGCTTCCAAATCAAGGCACTAAGCTGAGAAAATAGAATCATTACTGAAAATTTTGACTTACGTGCTGGTCCTCATTGTTTGTTTGGAGCTGTAGTTCACACTGCTTAGTGTGAAAAATATTTCAGGCCAAAAATTTGATTCTGAGTGATCCTTGATTGGTAGTGGTCTCAGATAGTGTTCTGGGAGAAATAAATGCCATCTGTATGTCTTCTTTGGAAAAATGTTTATTCAGGTTCTCTCTCAATTTTTAAATCAGATTATTTGTGGGGGTTTTTGGTGCTGTTATATAACTTCTTTATATGTTTTGGATATTAACCCCTTAGCAGATATATCATTTCAGATGCTCAACATCACTAATCATCAGGGGGATAAAAATCAAAACCACAATGAGGTATCATGTCATACCTGTCAGAATAGTATCAAAAAGACAAAATCAAAACCACAATGAGGTATCATGTCATACCTGTCAGAATAGTATCAAAAAGACAAGAAAAAGAAGTATTGGTGAGGATGTGGAAGAAACAGGACTCTCATGCACTATTTTGGTAGGAATATAGATCAATGTAACCACTTGGAAAACAGTATGGAGGTTTCTAAAAAAATTAAAAAATAGAATTATCATACAATCCAGTAATTCTACTTCTGGGAATTTACCCAAAGAAAACAAAACATTAATTTGAAAAGATACATGCACCCCTATGTTTATTGCAGCATTATTTACAATAACTAAGATATGAAAGCAATACAAGTGTCCACTGATACATTAATGGATAAAGAAGGTGAGGTATATATACCATGGAATATTTCTTAGACACAAAAAGGAATGAGATCTTGTCATTTGTGACAACATGGATGGTATTATGTCTAGATGACAACCTAGAGGGTATTATGCTAAGTGAAATAAGAGAAGACAAATAGCATATGTGAAACCTAAAACACACACACACACACACACACACACACACACACAAACAGAAACAGACACATAAATATAAAGAACAAACCGATGGTTGCCAGGGGAGGGAGGTAAGGGGATGATCAAAATTGCTGAAGGGTATTAAGAGATACAAACTTCCGGTTATAAAATAAGTAAGTCATGGAGATGGGAAGTACAGCATAGGGAATATAGTCAATAATACTGTAAATGCTGTATAGTGACAATAGTGACTACACTTACTGTGGTGAGATAGTATTGTCAAATCAATATGTTGTACACCTGAAACTAATATGACATTCTATGTCCACTGTACTTCAAAAATAAAAATTCTGTATGCTTGAACTTTATAAGTACGATCTGATTTAATCTTCATAATCCCAAGAGATAGGTCAGTCACCAACTGGATGCAATTGCCTCAAGATATGATGAGGTTTTGAGAGGTCAAGTACCTTGTCCAGGCCACATGTTTAGTAATTGGTAGGACTGAGATTCAAACTCAGGTCTCCTGATTCCAGAGCTGGACTGCCTTAGAGAAATAGTACAAACATGATTTTTAAGGAAAGAGTGGAATCAATGCTGGATTTGGAGTAAAAAAAATTGATTGAACTTAGAGCTCCCATTTCTGACTGTTTCTTAGTAAATTACATAATCTCTCAGAGTCTTGGTTTATTCCATTTGTAAATTGGGGATAGTGATATTACCTGACTCTGGTTCTTAGTTTGATAATTAAATAAAGCAACGCATGTGAACGTGTAGTATGCTATACAAACACTATTATCTCTTATAATTTACACTGCTCCAGGTAGACCTATTTGTTTTAACCAATAATATTCTGAATATTCTAGAAATAATGGTGGAAACATCACACACAATCTAACCCTGGTGCAGAAAATTCGAGGTAAAAACTATAAACCAAAAGATATAGTATGCGGAAAAAGTTTTTTTTTTTTTTTTTTTTCTGGTTGGAGGTAAGTCTGAGATGATGAAATTCTTTCCCATAAACTCTAGGGGCTAGGAAAATCAGTAAAAATAGACAATAATTAAGTCACAAACAGAATGCTACAGACAGAAGGTAATTTACATTCCAGAATTTACTTTCTCATGTTAGGTAAGTTTCCACATCATCTATTTACCATTGTCCAGGTAATGAACCTAAAAGAAACTACTTCCTTCTCGTGACAAGCATATTAAACATCTCTATAGGAAAGAGCATAGCTTGAAAAAAAACAAGTGAAATCAAGCATAGAAATCACAGAATTTAAAGTGACATATTTTATTATTATTTTTCAAAACAAATATACTTTAGCTAAGAGAAGACCACTCATATGTGACTGGAGAATGGCTCAGCACCTCCCCAGATGTCCCACCACCTCCGTCCTTTGGGACACCATCACCTTTGCCCACCCAGACTTAATCTCTTTCAGAAATCAAAGTTGTAGGCTTCATCCACCTCCTATAGTTTTTATCCTAATTGGATACGGTCCAACACATTGTTTTCCCTCCTTTGGCACCTATGTTGGAAGAGAAAAATCAGTATGTTTACATGCTCATATCCAGATTTTCTCAGGTATTACCCATACGCTGTTTAATGTCTTATTTTGGCCAAATCATCTCTCCCATGATGTACTGTTTTAGGCTTTGCACGTTTCTTAATCAAAGATGCAATGGGCTGGAAAAGGGGATTTTGAGTGGTCCTGCTTCAGAGTCTGTGGCCCTTTAGCTATGGTATTTACTAAAAGGCATAAGGTACCACAATGGCTGACAGAATTCTTTTGAATTGTTCAATATTTTAAGCAAAGATGGGATCAATGAAATAAATACAAGTCTTCAAAACATCTTTTTTTTTTTCTTCAAAACATCTTTAAGTCATTTGTACTCTTGAAACCCTTCTAAAGAGATGTAAATAAGCACCAATTAAATCAAATAACTGCAATTAGAGGCAAACCTTCTTTTTTGGGGGGAAACTTCCTCTCTATTTCTCTTAGAATTTCAGGGCTTTTCTGGGTCCATGCTCTATTTCTCTTTGGATTCCTAGGACAAAGCATAGTGCCTGGTGTATTTGTTGAATATTTCCTGGGTAAATGAATAAATATACCAGGCCAAGAAATGGCTAAGTGATTGACAAGATGAAAAGTGAGATTTTTTTTTTACTGAGATAGCAAATATTTATATGGTGTAGGAAGACACCAGGTTGAGGGGTTGAGGGTAAAGAAGAAATGGGGATATTAGAACGGTAACAGATGAACAATTAATAAACAGGTCTGCTCTTCGAAGGCTCTTCCCCTCACGTGGAACCCATTAAAAATCCCAAACGGTCATCTAACAGAGATATCCAAACAGAAATGACATCAGGGACCAGCTATGGAACCAGGGTAGCTGGAAGATGATAGGACAGGAGACTAGAAAGGATTTAGAGCTTCACATAGAGTCTGGAATACCATTAAAACTCTTTTAGCTTTTTTATTTCTGTAGGCAGTGGAAAGCCATCAATATTGTTTAGAGCATAATGGATATGCATTGCTCCACAACCCTTGAGGGTCAAGTGATACCAAACTTCTGTATTTTCTCCAACTAAATCAGAGCCAGTACCAGCGTCTGTCTGTTCCTGCTCTTACGTCTGTCTCTAGTGTTCCTCCTCTTTCTTTGGATCATTTGAGAATCCCTTGAGGCTTTGACCACTCGAACAAGAGGATTGCCACACTTCTAGTTTCAGAGAACAGTTAAGTCCTCACCAATAAACCTTTTCTTTTTTTAAGTGCAATGAAATTCACAAGCATAAAACAAACCATTTTCAAGTGAACAAATCCCACTAAGTCTTCTGACCCTTCTGTTGCCCCACACACTGCTGTTGGGGTTGGAGCCCCTTTGGCTGTCTGATGCTGCTCTTCCATGTGGAGGTCAAGTCTCTCCTGCCCCCCTTTCTGCCTCAAATGGTGGGAAATTTGGAAGTGAAGTTCCCGACAGGGACTCCACCCCCTTTGCCTGATCTCAGATTACCCTTGCTCAGAGACTCTGAGGTTGAAGTGCCAGTGCTTGGCTATAGGGGGCCCAATTCTTCTGAGGACCTGTCTCACTGAGATGGATTCAAGCACCATCTTGGGCATCTACCTCTCCCAGAACCTGCAACTCTGTTGCCTTCCTGCCCCAAAGAATCAATCACACCGCTCTGCATTTATTTCCACCCCACCCTCCACTCAGACCAAAAGATTACTTCCATTCCTTTCTGACAGCTCATTAGGAAGAAGGTCCAGCCTTTAGGCCTCCATCCCCATCCCCCCCAAAAACCCACCCTATTTTATTTTTAATCTTAGAAAGTACAAGTAGTGTTCTTGATAAATTTTAATTCTTCCTCCTCAGTTAATTCATCCTCCTCACCCCATAAATAAGACAGACAGCAAGACCTTGTTATATGAAAAACAGACACACATACAGAAGCCTCAGTTGTTCAGGTCTTTGATGAAATTTTGCTCTATTAGTTTTATGTAAAACTTCAGACCATTTCTGGAGGACACTTGATAGGGAAAGAATATAGAGAACACAGGTGTTTGAAAGGGATACTGGAAGCTTCATTAGAGGAAGGAGCACATAATGGGAAGATGGTGACCTCAACATGCCGTGGAGTAGGTAGAGAGTGTGTGCAATTGGCAGGTCCCCTACATGGAAAGTTGACATTCTGTTAAATGCCTGGGGTAAAATAATGGAGGACACAGCCCTCAGCATATTTTATACATTCCATAAATGCAAAATAAATAAATTCTATGGGAAGGCAAAAGGAGCCTCAGTGGTTTATTCCAGGACACTATCCAAGCATCTCTCTCTCTCTCTTTTTTTTTTTTTTTGTATTTTTGATTGGAAGCTTCTTAGCTTTTCTCCTGAAAACAAAAATTTAAGTGTTCAGTTTTTTTTTATTTTGCAGATGACATTTCATATTACATTTTCTAATTCACCTGAATATACATTCTGTCCCAGGAACTGTCAACCTGAATCTATAGGCTGACATCAATTTCTTGTTATAGGGACACTGAAATGTCTGTGAAGTCTTTCCTGCATATAGGACCATTAGGACAGTTTCCATTCCACCATCAAACATTACTCTTTTAATTATTCAAAACTTAGCACTGTACCAATAAGCAAACAGAAAAAAAAATTAGATTTGGAACTTTCAAGAGACACCTCATATAGTCATGGAGAAAATGTTCCCTTCCCAGGGGGTTAGATTAGTAGGTATCTGGCAAGCAAGTACCTTCTGAGTCTGCCTTGGGAACTAGCCCAGAAGAGACTTGAAGGCATTCTTTAAATTCAATACCTGTTTGTTCAGGTGTGTCCTCTTTAGCCATGTGCATCCCACTTGGCCTTAATGATCTTTTCTAATAACTAAAAGAGCAACAAATCAGCCCTTTGTCTCCACTCAGTAAAGGCTGAGCTCTACTCTTCCTCCCTAACATTCTTTTATGTTTGTTATCTTGCAACATTGTTTCAGTGTTAGGACATTTTGAATGGGGTCAAAGGTGGAGAAAGAATCCACATCTTAAAGAACCTTTTGTGTAAATGGGTAGAAACCTAGAATAAATTAGTGCATTCTATTATTCTTATCTTTTGTTCTTTACCCTGGGGCATAATATCTTTTATCTAAATGCTACATAGCCAGGTCTCAGTTCCATTAAAATCACTTGATCACCTTGAATAGTGATATTTCTTTTGCTAATTTCTTATTGTATCCTAAATAGATTATGCGTACTTACATGCACTATATACAAAATTCCTTTTATTTCCAGTGAGGACAGGCAGACAGTAAGACCTTTCTTGGACATGTTGAATTATAAGCAGATTTTAGTATATTTGATAGTCTGCAACATCTAAATTTTGATAAATCAATGAGAACTAAAAAACAAACAAAAAAGCCAAAAAAAAAAAAAAAAACCAATCCTAAAACATCCCTTTTATTTCTCTAAAAAAGAAATAAAAGAAAGAGCTTGACTTTGGATATCAGAAAGCCAAATACTGATTCCTTCTTTTACTCTGTATTTCTACTGCAACCAACCTAACCTTATAGAAATAAATATGCTTGCAGAATAGAGATAGGCTGAACATCAGGAAATGCAAAAGAAAAAAAAAAAAACACCTTAATAAAGATGCTCCTTGTTACATATGCATGGTGACTTGCAGATTGCCTCTTTCCACTTGCCTACTTCCACATTTATTATCTACCAAATGCTAGGCATTGAGCTTTGTGACAGGGACACAAAATAATGGTTTATGTCCTCATTGGGTCACAGCCTAACCCTGTACTAATCCAATACTGTAGCCACTAGTCCCATGTGGCTATTGAACCTTGAGTTGTGCTGTATGAAAGATGCATCAGATTTCAAAGATTTAGCACACAAAAAAAGAATAAAAAGTACTTCAATAGTAATTTTTACATTGATTACATGTCAAAATGGTAACATATTGGATATGTTGGATTAAATAGAAAATATTAAATCAACTTGCCAGTTTTTTTTCTTCTTTATTGTGGCTATTAAAAATTTTAAACTTACATATGTGGTTTGGGTAATATGGTAAGAGTTGTAGTGATAGAGGTAGCCACAGGGAGCCACATGTAACTTAGAGAGGGGCGATGAGGACAAAGAAAGCATTCCAGTTAAGGGAGTGTGTATTATATGTATAGCTCAGTATGTGGCACATAAGAAGTGCTCAATATCTGAAGGCTTTTACAGACATTGAGAGGAGATGTGGCATGGAGAATGGTAGGAACTGGAAGTAACTGGAATAAAAAAATTAGGGAGCAAGAAGTGACAAAAGAAGAGACTGGAGAGATGGAGGAAACAGACCTTTGCCAACAGGGAGTTTAGTTTTTTATCCTGTAGGTGGTTGATACGTGAAGGGTTAAGAGGGTGACTGAGATTTTCACACCAGGGAACACAGCTGATAAAGGATGAATTAAGGGAGACAAAAATGCAGGCAGGGATGAGTTAAAAACTCACAAAAGGTCAGATACAAAATGATGAGGACCTAAACCAGCTTAGTGATGGTAGGGGGTGCAGAGTCCGTTAATATTTGGGAGGTAATGGGAAGCCATTGGTTAGATTTGGTGGGGGAGGGAGAGAGATGATTCAAGGACTACTCCATTTCAAGTTTGGATGATTAGGGGCATAGTGATGCCACCAACTGAGAGAGAGGGCAAGGAGATATGCCAGGGTGGATGGGAAGCTGGGCTCATTTTTGAGCACTTTGGCTTTGAGACAATAGGACTATGAGGATCCATGTCTTTCAGGCAATTGGATAAACAGGATTAGAACTGTGTAGACATCTATGCTGGGGCTCTAGGTTGGGGATTCTTTTGTGACAAAGAATAGGACAGGATCAGATCCAACTTACCACTTACAAGAGCAGAGTAAGAATTCATGTACATTATTTTACATCATAAAACAATTCTCTAGATGTCTTCATACCGGAAGGACTCTCACAGTTTACTAATACATGAAACCCTGAAAACTGCTGCCATAGGAAAACAGGGGCCCAGAGAGGGCTTTTCCGTTTATTTATTTTTAATAATGTTAGTAGGAGTATGCTCATGGGCATAAGGGAAGAAATAGAAAATGACATGCAGAAGATTCAGAAGGGCAAGAGGATGACTGGGGAACCAAGTCCTGATTGATTTTGGAGGATGAGATCAAGGCCTAGAATATGAGAATGGGCACTTCATGCTCTGAAATTAGAGAAAATAAGGTAAGCAGTGCTGTGCTCCCCACTAGGATATGAAAAATGTCATAGCTATAGGCATCAGAGAAATTTTTTAAATTTTGGGAGAGTTATGAGTGCATAATAAGCTGTAATAATTAATTTAGACAATACATTCTGTTGGTGAGATTATGGCAAAATAGGACTGTCATACGTTACTAGAAGGAATATAAATTGATACATATCCCAAAGGAGGTTAATATGGCAGCTTCTAGCCAAACTATAATTACATGTAATTCCACTTTTGGAAATTGGTTCTACAGATACACTGGCTCATATTTGTTTATTCACTGGAGCAGTATTTATCATAGCAAAGTGCTGGAAGCAACATAAATACCCATCAATGGGGTAGTACGTAAGCAAATAATAGTACATATACCAGTGGAATATTCTTTAAGCAACCACAAAGACCTCTCCCCATACTGATTTGAAAAAATTTCCAAGATATATGAAGTGTTAGAAAGCAAGTCAGGAAGCCAGCTTCATAAAATCTACCTTTTGTGTTAAAGAGAGGTACAATAATCTATATTTATATTTACTTGTATATGTATAAAGAAATCAGTAATTGTGGTAATGTAAAGAGGGTAAGGACTGGATAGATAGGATAATACAGGGAAAGAAGGGAGGCTTTGCACTGTATAGTTTTTACATCTGTGTTTTATATAATGGATATGTTTTATATTAAATAACTCACAGAAAACATAAGCACTAAAACAAAAAATCAAGCATATTTGTGATAGGGAGCTATCAAAATGTAAGGTCACTTACGACTCCTTGTCATATATTGACTAGCTTCAACCAATTGCTGTTACCAGACCATGGCCTGTTCTTTCCCACATGAAACCTGTAATGCTTCTCCCCAAATATTTGCCTGAAGTTGTTCCATATTCTTTTCTTATCCTTTATTACTATCTCAAAGAAAATATGAGTATTATTTTCACCCAGAGAGTTTAAAGAGAATACAGCTTAAAAAAATAAAATGTTCTGAACCCGTGTCCCAAATGATCCTCATGAGAAGTAAAAACAGAGACATACAAAGGTACTTATGTGGTAGCCACGCAATCTCTCTAGGGAACAAGAATTTCAGAAGCAGATATACAAAAGCTTGATGAAGAAATAACACTAATGAGGCACAAATCTGTGCATTTGGGCAGGAAGGCTAGAAGTCCAGGATGAACCACAATTAAGGACCCAAAGGAACAATTTGTTTGTTGAGCTAAGGATGTTTGCTCCAAGGTACATCCTCGGCCAGCATCTGGAATGCTGCTTGCACTCATAAATACCCACTGAATGAAGGAGGAATGGATTCAGGACTGTGGTCAAAGTACTGAATTCTTCACAAGCACTTTGTGTCTGTCCTCTCAATCAGTGAGCCTTATTTTTAAATTATAACAAACATGAGTTTAAGGGAATAAAAACCCAGTGTAAGTAAAAGAGAATAAGAGAACACTCATAGACACTCTGGGTTCAAATCTTCAGACTCAGATAAATCATAAATGAGCTTTCTGAAAAATCTGTCAGTGTGATCACAACTGACAGATTTTTAGTCTTGGAGAAAGAACAGCGAAGGTGAGAAGTAGTCAACCCCAAAGAAAGAGGAAGAAAAGTATAGTTTAGAAGCTGTGAGACTATAACATGGACTTTCTTTTATGTCCAAATTACAGAGCAAATTATAAAACAAGTAGTTTTTAAGTGCTTAAAAAGAAATTAGTAATCATTTAGGAACCAATAGTTATTTACTACATTGACCTATTCTCATATCACTGGATTAAAAACTTAAGAAAATGTAGTAATGGAGTTCACAAAAAAGTACATTAAACTTTCATTGATAACCTAGAAATACGCCAGCCTGGTACCATACTTAAGGGGCTGCTGAAACTACAAATGAATATCTATTATGTGCCATGCACATAGAAGGTTCTCAGTAAATATTTATTGGTTTAATGAATGATTAGCCAGTTTTCCCAGGCAGTTAATTCTCTATTTTTTATGTGCTTGTCACTCCCATTAGAATATCATAAAATCCTTCAGCTAGAGCCTTACTCATCTTTTGTCCTCAGGGCCCAACATTGTGCCTAAAACAGCATGGTGCTCAGTTAGCGTTTCTGAATTTAAAAAACAAACAAACCCAAACACAGAATAGAAATACCCAAAGCTCAGAAGGTCGGGAATGAAAGTACTCAACTTTTTTTTTTTTTTAAAAAGGATTTATTTATTTATTTATTTGAGATTGAGAGATTGCAGGGGGAGGGTAGATAACAGGAAGAAAAAATCCCAAGCCAACTCCCCATTGAGCATGGAGCCCAATATGAAGCTTGATTCCAGGACTCCAAGATCATGACCTGAGTCAAAATCAAGGAGTCAGACACTTAACCAACTGAGCTACCCAGGTGCCCCAGTACTAAATAAACTCTTTTTCTAAACAATAACATGATAGGACTACCTTTCAAAAAGAAATATAATCTTGAGCTGGATGAATAAAGAGCCCACCTGTCATTCTGCCAGGGCTCAGACCACATCAGGAGGTGTTGCTGCATATTTTAAAGGGGACCTTGATGAACTGAGTCCCAGGATATTGAAAAGTATGAGAATAAGCTCCAATGGAGAATAATTTGATTTTGGGAGATATTGAGGTTAAGAAGAGAAACTTAGAGAACCATGGCATTTTCTTTAAGTATGAGCAAAGTGTTGTCACAATGAAGAAAGACTGGACTTATTTCATGTGTCTTCACAGCACAGAATGAGGTAGATGGTATAGGTGGTTGCATTTGTTTAAAATAGGAGGTAAAGGTTCTAGCAATTAGAGTTGCTCACTAATGGAACGGACTGATCTCAAAGTAGGAAACTCTTTTTCTCTGAAAATTTCCAAAAGAGTTAAAAGAATCCCATAACAATCCAACAGATGTATTGAAGGTATTATGGAGGGTATTCTTGAATTGGAAGAAAAAATAATTAAGGCCACCACCCACCTTCCTTCTAATGCATGGCTTTTATTGCATTATTCCTTCAAATGCATGATTTTATTATTGTCTTCAGTTTATATATTCCATTTTTCTGTATAATTTCCATTACAGGCACCATGTTTTCTATCTTAAAATTTCTTCTTTTACTTTGGTTAAGCTGTTTTTTTTTTTTTTTAAGATTTTATTTATTTACTCATGAGAGACACAGGGAGAGAGAGGCAGAGACATAGGTAAAGGGAGAAGCAGGTTCCCTGAGGGGAGTATGGAGGTGGGACTCAATCCCAGGACCCCAGGATCATGACCCAGGTGCCCCTGGTTAAGCTGTTTGACTCTAACTAATTCTATACTATGCTTAACTATCAATAAACACATTAATGTTCAATTATTCCTTTTCATCAATAGATATTGGTTTGTTTGAATTTAAGCACTTCCCTATTTTTACTATGTAAGCAAAGAGATTATCTTCTTTCCACAAAAATATGCCATTGAATTGCCATTCTGTACCATACATCCGTTTTCCTCTTCAAAAACTCACAACCTATTGACTTCTAGCTACACTCTAAACACATCTCACATCTTCAAAATATTCCCAATAACTATGCATACAGATACCTCCACAGTACGTCATTAAGAACATAAATATAGGGATGTCTGGGTGGCTCAGTGGTTGAGCATCTGCCTTTGGCTCAGGGCGTGATTCTGGGTCTGGGGATCAAGTCCCACATTGGGCTCCCTGCAAGGAGCCTGTTTCTCCCTCTCTCTGTGTCTCTGCCTCTCTCTCTGTGTCTCTCATGAATAAATAAATGAAATCTTAGAAAAAAAGAACATAAATATATTTGAGTAAAGCAACTCAAAATGTAATTGGTTAACTATTGTATCTTTATCTGTGATTGTTACTGTCTTTACTAGAAACTACTATGTCTAAAAGAGCAACTTTTCTTTGTGGAGTTGTTTCCAACTGTTGCTGAATTCTTGATATTTTCCTTATGATATCCATTTGAGAAAAGAGAAATAAATGGAAGTATCATTTTTTGAAGAAAATAGATGGAGGATAGAGAAGTAGTGAGTATATATCAGTGACTAACTAGATTATAAGGAAGAATGAAATTATTCAATAACACAGAAACAAGTAAATAATTACATCAAAATATGCAAAAGTGGGCAGCCCAGGTGGCTCAGTGGTTTAGCGCTGCCTTCAGTCCAGGGCCTGATCCTGGGGACCAGGAATCGAGTCCCATGTCCAGCTCCCTGCGTGGACCCTGCTTCTCCCTCTGCCTGTGTCTCTGCCTGTGTGTGTGTGTGTGTGTGTGTGTGTGTGTGTGTGTATGTGTGTCTCATGAATAAATAAATAAAATCTTTTTTAAAAAAAGAATATGCAATAGTAAATTTAAGGATCAGGATATTTGAGATTCTATTTTAGGAACATAATTTTTAAGTTCTTAAAGTTTTAATAGAGCTGCTTCCTGTATGGTCCCATGACACATTGACCTCTACTGGAGTAATGCTTATAGAGTTGTGATTACTACTAGGGACTATCTTCTTGTCCCTATTTTGCAATTTCAGTCTCTGCCTTGTATAGGGCTTGGAACATCAGAGATTCTAAATGTTTGTTGAATGAATACATAAATGTAGCTGGATCTAGAAATAGGTCAGTGGCATAATTGAAAGGTTAAAACATCAGTGATAGATACTCCTGATAGTTAAATTATATCAGAGAGGTTAAAAGATTCATATTGGTATTGAACATTCAATTTTACTGATATGAAACTTCATATCAGTAAAGACATGAAGAAATTAATCCCAAGGAAACAAAATGGCTTCCAGGGAACAGAGGAACAGGTCACTTAATACCCAGTATAAATTAATAAGGTGAAAATAGTGTGTCTATGGAAATCAGGTGGGCATTTGTACCTGTACTAATGGAAACAAAGTTACCACCCGCTACATTTGGAAAGGTATCTTCTGTGTACAGGCTCTTTAGAGATGAAGAATTCATGAGGTTACCACACCCAATCTCCACAAAGCTCCAAATAAAGAAAACTGCAGACCACAGCATCTGTATCGTAACCTATATCATAGTCATATGATGGCATTTTGAAGCAGCCCAGGATCCTGTTGTTTGGTTTGGATGTCAGTTCAACACTTTACTGGGACAGACTCCAAAAAAGTAGCTCAGTTACATCTTCTGCTCGGCAAGGACCTTGAAGGTTCACCTGTCCCCCACCCTCTCAGGACTGATAGACTTCTACCTCAAGGTTTCCATAAACTTCCAGAATCACTTGTCAGGGTTATCCCATCACACTCCCCTTTCAATAGGTTCTTTATTTTCCATCAGAATGCCTTCCTAAGATTAGGTTTATCCCATAATGCATTTCAAAGCATTTTAGAATGGGGAAATACAAATATGCAGTTCCATTTTTTTTAAATGAAAGAAGCTGTAGTCATGGTTCAGAACTCAGTACAATCCTTAGTGCTAGCAATAGGGAGTTGGCAGTGGCACTGGTGGCATTGTCGGGGGGGGGGGGTCCAGAGTGCCCTACATGTAAATCACACATTATGCAACTCCCAGGGTAAGCTGGCATTGATGACAGTGTGATTATGCGCTGGTATGGGGCTCTGGGCGGGGGAGCTCAAGGTACGTGTTATCTCCACCAATTTCACAAAGACATTTAATCAGGAAAAATTGTAAATTACTCAATGTTAGTCCTCAGTTTGACTAAAACCCCATTATATTCCTTAGGTTTCCTGGCCTTTAAGCAGATAACAAGTAGATGTAGCAAAGCATTAGAGGCATTGGAAGGTACAGGTGAAACCTGGCCCTGGGGACAGAGTCCCATGCCAGGTTTTCTAAAAGGAAAAATGACTCTGTTAGAACAGAATGTTTCGGGTGAAATTTGACTTTACTAGGATTTCTAGTTTTATCCTTCCAGTAAGTGGTCAGATTCATCTTCATCAAAGTAACCTACAAAGTAAGTTACAAATAATCAAAAATTTGGCAGTGGTCTTGACTAAGGAATAGATAAGGGCAAAAGAAGCTTTGTTAAGAAAGAAACACAAAACAGCCATTATTAAGAAAAAGAATGCAAGGTTTTGAGGCTATTTGCTAAAAGCAACATTTTCACTTATTAAACAAATACTTTACTTTAGGGTCCTATGTGTCGACTTTTAGAAAATACCTATGGTCACTTTGGGAAGCATTCTTAACAAAAGAAGCAATGAAGGTTGTTTTATAACAAAATTGCTATAAAAATTTTTTATGCAGTGTTATGCAACACTGAGTTAATATTTTTATAAAAACCCTTTTGTCAAGGTCCTAAGTACTTGGCATCTCACATTACAGTTCTTAACAATCACAGAATCTTACACTTATGAGGTGACACAACTGGGCAAATTGAGACCTGGGCGATTCATGACTGTAGATAGGGGTCCTGATAAGTGCTCATACCAAACATGGTCTTAGGCAGAGTCCCATTAGAACATTCCCACAGACATAAAAGGATTACTGCAAGAAAATGGTCTCTGAAAATGAAGCCACGAAGTAAACACTAGGGTGAAACTACAAGATACTGTTGAGGAACAGTGGGTGGTCTTGACAAGCTGGGAGTTTGAGGAGCTCTAAGACCAGTGTGGAGACAGGAAATAAGGGCTTATGACAAGATGTATTCTTGTGGATACATACATATGTCACAAACCTACTACAATGCCTCATAGGAATGAAGCACACCAACGTCAGGAATCCATTGCTAACTTTTGGGAGGGACAGATGGGGAAAGGATGGAGAAGGATGTCTCAGTGCACAGATGGTACCCAACTTATGATGATTCAACTTAAGAATTTTTTTACCTTATGATGGTGCAAAGGTGACAGGCATTCGATAGAAACCATGCATTGAAATTCTAATTTGGATAGGAGGTGCAATATTCTCTGATGATGCTAGGCAGCAGCCACAGCTTCCAGTCAGCCAGGCACTTGCAAATATAGCCAATATAACTACCACCATTCTGTTTATCACTCTCAATACAGTAGTCAATCAATTATATGAGATATTCAACACTCTTATAAAACAAGAGTTGTGTTAGATGATTCTGTCCAACCATAGGCCAAGGTAAAGTGTTCTGAGCATGTTTTAAGGTAGCTAGGTTAAGATTTGATGTTCAGTAATGTATCAAATGCATGTTTGACTTATGATATTTTCAACTTATAACAGGTTTATCGGGATGTAACTGCATTGTAAGTCTAGGAAGATTTATATATGAAAGGTTTAATTTCTTAAAATATTATTACTTGTTTTGAAAGTGGATGCATAGGTATCTATGATATTATTTTTTATTCTTTTTTTGACAAAGTGCTTCATAATTATTTTTTAATTTAAGAGAAAAAAAAACCTGAACGCTATATAAACCACAAATAAATCAAAGAAAATATATGTTACGAGTTAAAGAGAAAGGCACATCCATTCTTGGGAGAACCAAAGAAGTTGGTATCCTGATCTGATGACAATGAAGATCTTGGAAGTCTGTGTAGAAGCTGATAGGTTTTTTTTTTGTTTTTTTTTTCTTAACCAATGTTCACTTTATAAGGTTGGAGTGCTGTTTAAATAGATGGAAGAATTCTTTAAAAATCAGAAAAAAAAATCTCTACAGGAGGCCCAGCATTGCCAGCTATCCTCAAGTATGAAACAACAGAAGAATAAGGAGGAGCCTTTGAGAAGATCACCATGGGAAGAGCTCAGGGTGCTGTTTTTATGGTTGTCTTTTAGTTTTTGCTTTTAAAGAGTCCTTACCCAGTATCTGCACTATGTAACATTATTTGACCAAAGTACACCCACCGACCCACCCACCCACCCACCCACACACACACACACACACACACACACACCACGTCTAAATGAGATATACTATCCCTAAAAATAAATAGGATTCTAAAATTCCTATCAAATTGTACTTTCTATTTTACGTCAACTTAATCTTCTAAGGAAATTTCTAGGAAGCACTTTGCAGACCAAATGAGAGTTCCAAAATAAATTTTATGATGTTCTAAAAAGGGGCAGGATCTATTAAAGACAATACTTCAGTGTCTCAATGTTATAAAATCTGTCTCTTATTTAAGTTATAACATACCTAGAAGTAAAAAAGAAGCCAAATTTTTAAAAAATGAGATTACCCATACCAGGGATTAAGATCCAACAAGTGGGAAATACCTAGTCAGTTTTATAAGGATTAGAAACGCTGGTTCTTTCACTTTCTATTATATTTCTGGTGAATTCCTGACATACTTTATTTGTATTTTTCCTTCAGTTCTCTCACTTTGGGATAAAGTTATATTCCTGAACACTTCTCTCCCTTCCTCTTACCTATTTACTTTCTCTTACCCAAGACGTTGTTCTGCCATAGGCAATCTTTGGATTTTCCCATGTGATGACCTCCTACTAATCATTACACATCCAAACAATGTACAAATCACCAGGCAAGGTAAATCAGATTGTCCTTGTTTTCCATGATGGTTCTAAAGCTCTGAGAGGTGAAGTCACTTATCCAAGGCCAGACAGGCAGTAAGTGATAGATACAAGTTTCAAACCCAAATCTTTCTTTCTTTCTTTTTTTAAAAAAGATTTATTTATTTTGGAGAGGGGGAAGGTGGGGCAGAGGGAGAGAGAGAATCTAAAGAAGACTCTCTATTAAGCATGGAACCTAATGCAGGGCTCAGTCTCATGACCCTGAGATCATGCCCTGAGCCAAAACCAAGAGTCAGACGCTCAACCGAATGAGCTGCCCAGGCACCACACAAACCCAAATCTTTCTGATTTCAAAGCACATATGCTCTCTATTCCACTATGACTTCACAAATTCAGCACCTATTATGTGTCAAGTAATATGCTAAGTGCTTGCACATAAACTACAATAATAGAAATGATCCTTATCATCACATAAGCAACAGTCTCCTCTCTGACCAGTCTCAAGAATCTAGATAGATGTTCAATGGCTCTGTAGTTACCTGTGCCAGAAAGCAGACATCAGTGACACCAGCTGGCACTTTTTGTTTGCTTGTTTTTTAAATTCCTAAGATTTTTCAGCATTAAATTTCCCTGAGGACCATTAAAGAATTCAGGAAAATTTTAGTTTAGGGCTACTTCCTCCTTTCACAGACCTCACATGATGTACATGGCCCTGTCTTGACAATTTCCCCCTGACCTTCTTGTGTAGCCATAAGAGATGCCAAATTTCACCAGATTGTATTTTGTATTCTAAAGTGGTATGGACTAGGGGTTCTTCCTCTGACTGCCCTCTGTCTGAGTTGTTGGATATGGGGCATTTCCCCCATAGGGCAGATTACCCAGTTAATGAGGATCAGGACAAGAACCCTGTCATAGCTAGTCTTTTCTCCGATGTCCATGGCCTCTAGAAACCATAGAAATAGTGCTGAATGCCTGAGCCCCTTGATTATTTTGCTGTTAAATAACTGGTGTGGCTTTTGTGCTGAATTTCTCTTTCTGAAAAGCTCAGGAAAAGTCAAAGGAAATCCCCAATATATACAGATACTTTCACCACAGTATTGTTAGAGAGAAACAAATGTCCAAGAGTAGGTAATTGGTTAAGGATATCAACTCACCTAGAATACTATCATCACACCATTAACCATTATGGTTATAAAGACAAGGTAGTAACATAAATATAAATACAATATAGTGTTAAGATAACAATTATATATATATAGGACTTAAAAACATTTTCTTAATGAAAAAAATTGAAAATATTCACAGATTTGTGTTGAGGATTTTAGGTGATTTGTTTTTCTTTTTTCTATTAGTACAAATAACATAGTAAAAGAAAGGCTTGTAGCTATTCTTTTAGCATGGACAATTGTGACACATTTTTATGATTAGTAGCCATATAACTTCAAGTATAGACTGAGTGTAAAGGGCTCAACAAATCCAAGGTTGAATCTGTGTGCATGGTATGATCTTATTATTCAAACTCTCAGTGTCTCAATTCCTCATATATAGAATGGAGAAAATAAAGATATCTCTATCACAGAGTCTTTAAGATGATTAGATGAGCAAATGCTTCAAAAAAGACCAAAGCTATGCCTGGCACATGGAAGGAACTTGGTAAGAGTTAGCTATGATCCTTGTGTCAATATTCCATTTTTTTTGAAGATGATTAGTTTTTATTCTGGGCAACTAAAGATTGCCCTTCTAGGTATACCACACAAGCATAAGCCAGAGAAGAGATTTCTTTTCCAAGAAAATACTGCATTTGTCATTCATAAAGGTATCCCAAACACTCCCCACCTTAAATAATCACAACAGTTTTGTCTTTCTCTAGAAATCATGGACTCTATCACAACCTTCCCATGTTCCATCCTTTAACATCAGAACTTCTCTCTTGCAGATGATATTTTGAGCAATGGTAATGCTGAATATAGGTTTCTTTAGCAAATTCCCCACATCACACTTTTTTTTCTAACAGTAGTATTTTTATTACTATATTGCTCCATGCCACTACAATCTTATGGGCAAGGCTTCTCTTTTTTTAATATTTTAATTTTTTAAAGTTTTTAATTTTAATTCCAGTATGGTTAACTTACAGTGTTATAATAGTTTCAGGTGTACAAATAGTGATCCAACAATCCTATACAGTACTCAGGGCTCATCATGATAAACCCAGTCTTTAATCCCCATCACCTATGTCAATATTCCATTTACAGACCAGGTTGGAATCATTCATTCACTTGTCCACTTCGCTCATTAAACACACATTTGCTGAGTCCTGCCTAGTGCCAGGGAGTATTATAGGTATTTTTATTTATTTTTTATAGGTATTTTTAATAAAAATAAATAAATTAGGTGGTTTTTATCCTCAAGAAACTCATTATCTAATGGGTGAGAGAAATGACTAGAACATCATAACCAAGGTTTGCAAAGGGCTCTAAAGAGTACTTAGAAAGGGACCCAACTCAGCATGAATGTGAATGCAGCTTTCCAGAAGTGTTTAATGTTTACTGAGTTTTGAAAGGGGCTGAAAATTATAGGACAAACAAGGCATTGATAGAGCAGGGAAGGATGAAGTCTCTTTCAGCAAGTGGGGACAGCATGGAGGTGAGGGAAGGTGCATGAATGGCGTAGGAGGTGTAGTTGGTAAAGAAAACAGTGTGCAGGTTTCAGTAACTGCTTGGAATTCAGTATACCTGGCTTATAGGAATGAGTATGGGAAGCCAGCAGTTACCTTGATGGGCACCTGCCTCAATTACATCAGGACTCCATGGGGCAACCTTATCATCTGAGCCATGAGTTTCAAGTGATAAGGCTTTATGAGACAAAACTACTATCTGTGTCTGTGCATGTCCATGTGTAATCTCTGAGAAATGTAGCCCTACGATGTACTTGAATAAAGTCTCTGAATAACATAGTATAACATGTTAAAATATAAAAAGACATGTCCGGAACAATTGTCTTTCCAGCCATCAGGACTTTGCTAAACAAAAACACATCTCTGTGTGTTACAATGAATTATAATAAATCCGTCAGTGTTTCATAATTGTCTTTTTAAAAAAATATTTTACTTATTTATCCACATGAGAGAAATACCCATTTGAGAGAGAAAGTGTGCACACGTGAGCGTGATTGTAAGCAGGGGGAGGAGCAGAGGGAGAGGGACAAGCAGACTCTGCACCCAGCTTGGAGCTCAATGTGGGGCTCTACTACACAACCCTGAGATCATGATCTGAGCCAAAATCAAGAGTCCAATGCTCAACCAACTGAGCCACCCAGGCACCCCTCATCATTTTCAATATAAGAAAAAATGTGATTCTTTCTTTCTCTGTGAAAGTAACATTTTGCTAACATATTTGGCTACTTTACTAGATAAGAGATCACGTGCAGCAATGTACCACAGCAACAAGATGAAGAGAAAAGAATTAGATGCTGCTATTTAATATTTTTATAACTTTAGTTTTTCTTGAAAATAATTCAAAACATACAATATAATTAATCAAATCCGGGACTGGAAAATTCCATTTCTTGGTGGTATGGGAAAGTCTATGACTTGTAGAAAAGAACCCAGGGGTACATTGTACTAACTGCTTACATCACTCCCTAGCTAGATGCCTGGATTTTCCCAACTTCTCAGCTTTCATGTTTTATAAGCCAATAGAGTTTTCTCCCATCAGAATGGAATATCTGGACACATAAATACCATCTTTTATATTTGATGCATAAATCATAACTACATTGTTATGTATCAGGGGGTAGACACATCAACTTGATTCTAAAATATCTCAAGAATAGGCATTAAAATTATTCTTTACCATCCATTATAAGCCACTACATTATGACTTGCTAAGCTAGATATATAATCTATATGAATAGTAGTTGCATGAAAACCTACATTTTCTAGTATTAATAGCCATTTGGATCTTGGCTTATAGAAACAATTTTATAAAAAGGTCAGAACCTTAAGGAAGAGAGAGAGTAAGCTGATTTTTTTTCCTTTCATAATCTGTAAACATAATATTCAAATTGTCATCATGAATGTACACATATATCTGCATGGCTGTAAATCTGTCAAATTAGAATCATTTGGAGAAAATTCTCATTAGGATTTTTTAAAAGCCTCAGAGTTGGTAACAAAGCATCAGCTAAAGATGCAGGAGACAAATTATTTTTACTGCTTTGCTCCAAATATATGGAATAACCTGGAAACAACCAGCGTGCTAAAGTGATCTTGCTTTCTGCTTCATTTTAGGGGAATATTCTGATAATCAGATATTAATTTTAGGAAACTTAGGACAGCTTGTTTGATGAAGATAAATATAAATGCAAACTCTTCCTTATATAGAACTTGCCTAATATATATTATTGCTTAAGAGTTAAAAACAACAACTACAACAGACACAGAGATTTAAAAGATTGGCTTACACTTTTCCTATTCAGTTGGTAGTATCACCATTTATTATTAAGCTGCATAATCTACTAATACTGGGTAGAGATGGAGAATGAGAAAAAAGAAATACTTAGTAGTTGCCTACTATATATTAGGCACTGACATGTGTTATCTCTTTTAAACTTCAGAACCACTCTATTTATAGATGAGGAAATGAAATTCAGAATGGCTAAGAAACTAAGCCAAAATCACAGTTACTGGAATCTACTAGTCTATTTTTTATTCCATGTCTCCTCCATCCTTGGCCAGTACTTCCAGGAGGCTACTGAGTCTTAGAGACACATCTCCTAAATAGATCTTGAATGTACACCTGTTTTAGTTCAGGCTCTTACCATTTCTCACCTAGTCTAGTACACAGGTTTCTAATGGTTTCTCTGGTTCTGAAGTTTATTTTCTTTTATACAAGGATATGTAATCTTAAGAGTTATTTTTTCTAAGCTACAAAAATTTATCATTCATATTTTGTGTCTGGATTATGAGTTACTTATGAGCAAGGGTGATGTCAGACTGTAAAATGACAGACTAGGAAGCTCCAAGCCGTGTTCTCCCACGGAAAGTACCAAATGAACAACAATATATGGATCAAAGTAGCATTGTGGGAACTCTAGAAGCTAATTAAGAAGCTGTAGCAACCAAGTGAATGCCTAGCCAAGAAAAGGTCACACTCAAAACAATAGGAGATTTCGTGTCATTTTTGCTTGCCCTTGCCCTCCCTGGTACAGCATGACGTGGTCAGGAGGATGCCACCCAATTCCCGGTCCCTCCCTCAGGACAGAAGGAAAGAGTGGAACTTGCTTGCAACATTCTGGGTTGTTGGAGGGACTGGTTTCTGTCTGGTCTAACTCAGAGAATGATAGGAATGGGGGCATATTTTGATTATCAGGTTGGAGGCTGCTGAAGCTGGGGTGGCAAAATGCCCTGTTAGAGCTTCAAGGGACTGCAGATCCCTGGACACCTGGGGGCAAGAGGTTTCAGGTGGAGGAATGCAATAGGATATCTAAGGTCCTGAGAAGGAGTAGGGATAAAACTCAAGGAAAAATTAAGAGATTTAAAAGCAGTTGTACATTACAAGTGAGTTGGAGAAGAAAAAGTACATGCACAGGCCTAGGGAAGATATATCTCCAGAAAAGTGCTGAGAGGCCTTGAGCCTTTATGTCAGGCTAACCAGTGTCTTACTCTGTACAGAGGCAGTTTACTGCAATTGGTGAGAAGATGGGTTCTTAAAATGCCTAATTGTCAACAAAAGATCACAAGACACACAAGGAAAAAGGTAAACATGGCCTATTCAAAGGAACAAAATAAATCTCCAGAAACTGACTCCAAGGAAATACAAGCTTTGGACCTAACAAAGATTTTAAAATGTTTTTTGTAAGTATGCTCAATAAAATAAAGGACAATACAGCCAGACAACTAAACAAATCCGAGAAAACAATTCATGAATAAAATGAGATTATCAACAAAGAGATAAAAATCATAAAAAAGAACCAAACTAAAATTAAAAAGTTGAATAAAACAATAACTGAATTGAAAAATTCACTAGAAGGGGTTCAAGAACAGATTTAAACAGGCAGAAAAAAGAGCAGAAAACTTTAAGATGGGTCATTTGAAATTATTAAGTCTGAGAAACAAAAAGAAACAAGAATAAAGAAAAGTGAAGGGATTTTTGAGATACTATCAAAAACATCAATATATGCGTTTGAGAGTCCCAGAAGCAGAAGAGAAGGAGAAAGGGACAGAAAATTGATTTGAAGAAACAATGGTAAAAATATCCCAACTTTGAGGAAGGCCACAGATACACACATACAAGAATCTTAACAAACTCTAAGCAGGATAAACACAAAGAGATCCACGCTAAGACACATTATAATCAAACTGCAGAAAGTCAAAGACAAAGAGAGAATTTTGAAAGCAGCAAGATAAAAGTGACTTGTCATGTACAAGGGATCTTCAATAAGATTCTTAGTGTATTTGTCAACAGAAATTTTGCAGGCTAGAAGACAATGGGATGATATATTTAAAGGACTGAAAGGAAAAACTGTCAACTGAGAATGCTAATCTGACTAACTATTCTTCAAAATTGATAGAGAAATTAAGATATTCCTGGATTTAAAAAAAGTTGAGAGAGTTAACACTAGCCCTGGCCTATGAGAAATACTAATGGAGTCCTTAAAGTTGAAACAAAAGGACACTTGACAGTAACTTGAAACAATATGAATATGTAAATTTTCTGGTAAAGATCAATATATGGACAAATGTAAAAATATGAATTACTGTAGTTTTGGTTTGTAATTCCACTGTTCTTTCTTTTACAGGATTTAAAAGACAAAGCATAAAGAATAAAAATCCATGTTAATGGGTACACAATAAATAAAAATATAATCTGTGACATTAATAATGTAAACTGAGGGGTGGGGCAGAGATGCAAATAAGTAGAGTTTCTATATACAACTGAAGTTATTATCAGTTTCAGATATGTTGCTAAAATGTTAGGATAGTTTATATGTAATCTCCATGGTGACCACAAAGAAAATATCCATAGGATATATACTGGCCACTGCCAAAAAAAAATCAACTAAACACAAATGAAGACAGTAAGGAAGGAAATGAGAACAAAAAGCCATAAGACCCACAGAAAAAAAAATAAGAAAATAACAGGCAATAGTAAGCCCTTACCTATAAGTAACTGCTTTAAATGTAAATGGATTGAACTTTTCACTCAAAAGACATAGATTGGTGTAACAGATTTAAAAAACAGGATCCAACTATACACTGTCTATGAGAAACTTTGGATCTAAGGATCTAAGGATATAATTTAGGTGAAAGTGAAAGGATGGAAAAATATATTCCATTCAATAATAACTAAAAGAGAGTAGGGGTGACATACTAATAGACAAAATAAATTTTGAGTCAAAAACTTTTATAAGAGACAAAGAAGGACATTATATAATGTTAAGAATCTTAATTCACCAAAAAGATAGAACAATAATATATGTACCAAACATTAGAGCTCCTAAAAATATGAAGCAAATATTGATAGAATTGAAGGGAGGAATAGACAGCTCTATAATAGTATCAGGAAACTTCAATACTTCTGAGCAAGTAATAATAGTCCACTGCCTGCCAAGTAGTAGAAACTCAAATAGCATTTACAGAATGAATGAGTGAGTGAGAGAATGAATGAATGATCCTGTGTATGAGTTTTCTATGAATAACAGCCATTAGGGGGAAGAATCAATGCAGAAAAATAATCATAACAATAAATATAATGAGATCTACTAATATATGAATGAAAATCGAACTAGGCAAGGTAATCCTAGTCAATGAGAGAAAGAGCAAAAGTAGTATTTGGGGGAAGTATACATTTTTAAAGGCATTCAGAAAGATAAATGAGACATATTGAACTTAAAAACAGTGCCAATGCTTCTGGGTGTATTCACACAATAATATATAATAATAGTAATTTAAATGTGAAACTAACATTGGTGTAAACCATTGCAATGGGAAGCACAAAAGTTACAGTTAGGTGCTGAAGGTTATCTAACTGTGAAGATTTAGTTGAACCAGAGTTCACCATGTTCCTGAGGTAAAAACCTAATTGGGGTTCACTTCCCTGAACCATTATTTAAACTTCATGAAAGTAAAAGTGACTACAGGTAGAAATGATCTTGATCTTGACCTGGGCCAAAGAATTTTCCAGTTTACCTGAGTCGCCTATGGAAACCTGAGTGTACACAAACAAAACTTCTGCAGACTGGGAATTCCCAGATAGGAGAGGAAGACTAGGTGAGTAAAAGGGTTTGCACAGCATTTTTATGGAGCCTTAACAACTGCACTTTTGGCAGATAAACTTGGGTCTTTGGAAGAAGCTGTTAATGGAAACAATAGATTAGTTCTGTGGGCTGATTAGGTTGTTGCAACAATAACAACATTTTGCATGAACAAAGATAGTAGCTCCAGACATGAGAAAATGTGGGCAAAAGTCAAGAGAACAGTTGAAAGAGAAAGTGTGAACAAAGATGAAGGCTCTCCCGTGGTCAGGAAACTGGAAGTCTTTACATGGAAAGCTTCCAATGGAAAGTACTATTAACTGCAATGGACCGTAATTGTCTTCACCTCCTTTTTTGTTTTTTGGTAAACAGAAAGACAAGATTCCAAATTTACTGATAAAGAAACCAAGGGACAGAATTCACACCATCACACAATTAGTAGACCTTTGTTGCCCAGAGCCAGTAGATTTTGTTTTTTTCTGATTACTTTAAATTTTGTTACTCTTTTAAAATCTATTTAAATCTGACTCCCTTCTGTGTAATTAATATTAGGTAAATTTGTCTTAAAGAAAAAAAAAAAAACCAGACAACAGATCAAGTAAGGGATAGCACCTTTTTCAAATTCAGTAGAAAGGTAAACTTACAAGTGAACCTATTTGTTTTAAACATGCACAAATACTACATCTGGAAATAGGCAGTACTGTAGAACTTTGAAACCAGAAATAACATTTGTGAATAGCCCATGAGTATCTCTTTCAGACAAGCAAGCTGACTGACCTCCCCCCGCCCACCGAGAGGCAAAGTGAGCTGCCCAAAGTCAAGTTATAGTTATAGTTAGTTATACAGCCTGGATGATGAAGCCCAGGTCTTAATGCAAGCTCAAAAACGGTGGCTGCTTTACCTTTAGGAGAAAATCTAGCTCACTTTGTAAGTCACTAATCTCTAAAAATGAAGAGATTTTTTTAAAGCAAGGGGAAAAGAGAGTAGTGTTTGATATTCATAGTTAATTATGTATATCCTAGTCATCTAGTGCACACTCCAAGCCTAGAGATGGTGGCACCATCCCAGAGAAACCAGCCTAAAAGTGGCACCACACCTCACATGATTAATGTGGAAATACATATTTGATTATGGACATGACAAGTCAGGAAGGCTGGACCTGCCAGGAATAGGTGTGGGAGGAACTGCTATTAAATATTTATATAGCACTGGTGTACAATAAGTGTAATTGTGCCAAACACATAAAGTCTTTGCCCTAAGGAGTCTACTGTCAGTTGTAAAGCTGGTTATTCCTGAGATGTGTGTTCTGTTGCTTCATCAGGTAAACAATTCATTCTATACATCAAAGAACCATCATTTCAGCCAGCTTTCTTAGGAATAAGACTTTATACCCAATTATTAAGGCAAAAGTTGCATATACTTGTTCCTATACTGATAATTTTAGGAAATTCACTTTTATTTTCTGACAAGTTTATAATGATCTCCTTTTGCTGAGTGTCTTTTCTTTCTACTTCTCTCTTCTGTATTGTTTGCACAAAACACCATTATGTTCCCTGCTATTGCAGCATAAGGAATGATACCAAAGTGAAGGGCATGACAGTTTTGAGTTTGTAGATCTATATTAGTCAAGGGGAAACTGTCAAGTAATTGTAGCCAATTATGTATGCCGAAACAAAACAAATTAATAAAGAATCATGATTCAGAACCACTAGGCAACTGGATGGATACATGAAGAGCTGATGTCGGCTTTACCCAGGATACAGTAAGTGAGGAAAGAGAAGTGGCAAAATTAGGCTGCCCTTGAAGGAAAACTATTTTTTAATTAATTAATTAATTAATTTCCTTGGAAGAAAACCTCAGATATTGCTCAGAGGTTATTGTATTACACTCATCACTTAATTAAATCCATGAAGGATTTAAAGTAGCTGATAATATAAGCAAAAATTCTTGTCAAACTGGGATATATCAAGGCAAGAGTAAAATAACAGGAGTCCAGGTGATAAGAGATTTAGAGACAGGAAACCACTTTCAAGAGGGAAGGAATACAAAAATAGACTATTACTTCTTAGGAAATCATTCAGCTCTGCCCTTGTTATTGATAGCTTAGACAAACCAGGCAAAACATTCATTCATTCATTCATTCATTCATTCATTCATGGGTAACATAGTTTCCACCTTCAAAAGGCTTGGAGCCTGGGCAGATAGGGTGGTGATAAGAACAGACACATACAGAATGGAATACTGTAATACACAAGGTGCAAAATCCAGGGGACAAGAGGGGAGACAACTAAATGATCTGGGGGTGGGATTGTAAGGGACAGCTTGAGTGATAAGGTGACGTTTCAGCTCAGCCCTGAAATAGAATATGACAGAGAGAAGAGGAGGAGGGCTATGTGTAGACCTGCACCAGTGAAAGGCCAGCAGGGCCGAAGAGCAGCCAGTAGCCAGTGGGGCTGGAGCAGCATGTGGAAGGGCAGGGGGAGGCATGAAGCCTTCCATCTGAGCAGAGGCTGGAGTAGGAGGGCTCCTGGGCCACGCTCCAGAGTGTATACTCAATCCTGAGAGCAGGGGGTTCACGAGAGATGGCCTATTTTATGGGTCCTAAAAGAGTGGAGATTCTTAACAGTGGCTCCTATTTTTATCCCATTTTACAGGGAATGTTTTAGGGAACAGAGGTGGCTAAATTACTTACCTAAGTTCACATACTGCCAATGGAGGAGGGGAAAGTATGGCACAGTTCTGAGTGGGACATAAGCATTTTCCTGAGCACCTACTATGGGCAAAATCATTGGGTAAATGTTTCAGGGCAATAAAAAAATTGAAAATTTAGCTCTTCTATTCAAAGAGCTAAAAATAAAGGTAAAAAATGATAGAAGCTTGGAAAAAGACAGAAAATTCATTAGAATAATTAGATACATATATATTTCTTTACACAATAGAGTTGATATCTTTCTAAGAAGTGTGTACCACATTTTTTTGTAAAAAATTATTTAAAATGCATTATAAGAGTATTTATTAATTCATAACACAATTTACATGACTCTCGGCTCAGTTTCTGACTTGTATTTAAATTGTCTTTTAGAAACAAAAGCAAAAATGAACTATTGGGACTTCATCAAGATAAGAAGCTTTTGCACAGCAAAGGATACAGTCAACAAAACTAAAAGACAACCTTCAGAATGGGAGAATATATTTGCAAATGACCTATCAGATAAAGGGCTAGTTTCCAAGATCTATAAAGAACTTATTCAACTCAACACCAAAAAAACAATCCAATCATGAAATGGGCAAAAGACATGAACAGAAATCTCACAGAGGAAGACACAGATATGGCCAACAAGCACATGAGAAAATGCTCTGCATCACTTGCCATCAGGGAAATACAAATCAAAACCACAGTGAGATACCACCTCACACCAGTGAGAATGGGGAAAATTAACAAGGCAGGAAACCACAAATGTTGGAGAGGATGCGGAGAAAAGGGAACCCTCTTGCACTGTTGGTGGGAATGTGAACTGGTGCAGCCACTCTGGAAAACTGTGTGGAGGTTCCTCAAAGGGTTAAAAATAGACCTGCCCTACGACCCAGCAATTGCACTGTTGGGGATTTACCCCAAAGATACAGATGCAATGAAACCCCGGGACACCTGCACCCCGATGTTTCTAGCAGCAATGTCCACAATAGCCAAACTGTGGAAGGAGCCCCGGTGTCCATCGAAAGATGAATGGATAAAGAAGATGTGGTCTATGTACACAATGGAATATTCCTCAGCCATTAGAAATGACAAATACCCACCATTTGCTTCAACGTGGATGGAACTGGAGGGTATTATGCTGAGTGAAGTAAGTCAATCGGAGAAGGACAAACAGTGTATGTTCTCATTCATTTGGGGAATATAAATAATAGTGAAAGGGAATATAAGGGAAGGGAGAAGAAATGTGTGGGAAATATCAGAAAGGGAGACAGAACATAAAGACTCCTAACTCTGGGAAACGAACTATGGGTGATGGAAGGGGAGGAGGGCGGGGGGTGGGGGTGAATGGGTGACAGGCACTGATGGGGGCACTTGACGGGATGAGCACTGGGTGTTATTCTGTATGTTGGTAAATTGAACACCAATAAAAAATAAATTTATTATTAAAAAAATAAAATAAATTGTCTTTTAAAAGGGACACAGCTATAACGTAAACTGAGTTGAAAACAAAGGTACCCTTTGTGAATAATGCTGCCTAAGTGAATATGAACTTACTGCAAACTACTCTGGGTATTAAAAATATAAAACAGTGTGGAACTTCAAACCCCAAGTGGTCTTCCTTCCCGATCCTTTAAGATTGTCTTCTATAAAATGCCACTGGAAGATGGTCAGCAAAGTCCCCTGAGTTGTCCCAGAGCAAGCTTTGTCCTCTATGTGACTTAGCTACACATGGGTCACTGAGCCTGTTCAAGTGAATACAAACATGTTTCTGACAAGAGAAATCCTCTTGAGATAGGAAATATGAGTCTTATCCCCCGCTAATGAGTCTACCAAAGTTTTAACTGACAGAGCTTCTAACAAGAGTGATCTTTGGTTTATACCATAGGATAGGCTGAGCAATAGAATGATGGGGAGATGTTTAATCACAGTGGGGTTTTTCCAGGACTTTTTTTTTTTTTCAGAATAAAAGTTGTCCCTATAAAACTCCTGCTATCTAGACTCCAACTGTCTCCTATAGAAAATGAATCTTATTAGACTACAGATTTTCTCAAAGAATGAGCTGAAGGTCCATCAGAATCAATTCATGGCTATTAAAAGAAGTGTCCCTAAGCCAATCCCAAACTGATGAACCAGCATCTAAATTTAAATAAGATTTGTAGACCATTCTCATGTACTCCTGGGCAGACCACAGGCTCAAAGGAAATAGTTTCAAAAGACCCTTGGATTTTGATGCGTATCTTGATTGGTTTTGGATATGCAAAGATAGGCCTGAAGAAGAGTTTAGGAGTAAGAGCTGGAAAGATCAGAATTGCTCTGTTTAACAGAAAAAGAGAATAAAATTCTGGGGATATGGTGGTAGAAAGGAATTTGAAAGGATAGAGGGGAGAAAAAAAGGAGAAAAAAGCCATTAAGATGACTAGAGGTTGAAGAATACCAAGAGTAGGAATTGAAAAAAAGTCTCATGTGACAGGGGTGGCTGAAAAAGCTTTTTAAGATAAGGGGCAGGTGCATGGGTGGCTCAGTCGGTTAAGTATCTGCCTTTGGCTCAGATCATGATCTCAGGGTCCTGGGATTGAGTCCCACATTGGGCTCCCTGCTCAGCGGGGAGTCTGCTTCTCCCTCTCCTCCTGTCCCTCCCCGCTGCTCATGTGCAAGTGCTTTCTCTCATTCTCTCTCTCTAAAATGAGCAAATAAAAAAATCTTAAAAATAACAGGAGCATCTAATATTAAATCAAAGTCATTTGTGCTGAATAAATAATCTAAATTCCATTATGTCTCAGTTTCCTCAGGTGTCATAAAGGAATAGTAGCAAATCTCAGTTCATCAGGGCAATGGAAATTTAGGAGACATTTCCCTTTCAAAAGGAACACACTCCTTGATCCTCTCTCCCAAAAAGGAAATGTTTATATAGGATCCAGGTTCCCCCTGCCCCAGGAGAATCACATTTCCTATGTGCTTCCTTGAACTAAAGTTACCTTAAACTGAAATTTCCTCACTCAATTGTGTTTGTCAAAGAAAGATAGTTTTTTAACATCTGGAAGACAGAATAAAAGATAAAACCTGCTGAGATCATGATGCCATGCACGAAATTAGAGTCACCCCCACCCCAGTTGAGTCTTACCAACTGAGAGCGACATGGACTTTTTAGAACTTCCAACCTTGCCTGTCCACCCACCCCAGAAGCCATCACAGTGTACAAAATGGTGGACGTATGGAGTTGAATAAACAGGTTCGTGCATGATTTGCTCGCCTCCAGAAAGGAAAGTTGTGAGTGTCACTTTCTCCTCACTCTCTCTATTCATAAAAGAATGACCCCAGAGTTTCTTCATCTAGGTTCCTGTGGTGATATCATGAAGATTAGACTGGGAAGCAAGAGACCCTCAATGTAAGCTGTCTGTGTAGGTCTGTTATTTCTTCCTCTGTAAAATGAGTGCATTAAATTAGATTCTAAGATATCTTTCAGGTCCAAAATTCCATGATTCTCTGATTTTTTTTTTTTACTACCAAATGAGCTATTTTCTTGTCTAGATTCTTCAACAGCACAACCACCAAGTACTTTTGGTCTGAGCTCTGAGAAAATAGTAAATCCTCTGGACTCAAAGGTATCAGTAGGTCAATAATTAGGAGGGAATTAAACTTTTGAGGAAATATCATAGTTTTTTTTTTTAAGAATTTATTTACTTATTCATGAAAGACACAGAGGAGAGAGAGAGCAGAGACACAGGCAGAGGGAGAAGCAGGCTCCATGCAGGGAGCCCAGTGTGGGACTCGATCCCGGGACTCCAGGACCACGCCCTGGGCCAATGGCAGGTGCCAAACCATTGAGCCACCCAGGGATTCCCTATCATAGGTTTTTAAGAGGTCCTATCGCTGGTTAAAATAAGAATGATAACTAGCTCATTGATGCCTGGAGTTGGCAAGATGCAGGCTTGAGGAACTCCTCTGACTTAAAAAGGAGTACACTTCTCCCTATTTTCCCAATAATGAAATAAAAAAATTTTTTAAAGTGAGATATGTTTCTCAATGAATTATATACCTTAAAAGTTGACTGGAGGAGTGTTGCAACTTTGAATGAGATTCATTGCCTTTCAAATTTTATAACTGTTTTTCTTTTTTTAAAGAGTGTGTACACACTCAAGCTGGGGTGTGGGGTAGACAGAAGTGGGCAGAGGGAGAGGGAGAGAGATAATCTTAAGCTCCACACCCAGCATGGAGCCTGACACGGGGCTCCATCTCACCACCCTGAGATCATGACCTGAGCTGAAATAAAGAATTGGATGCCACCCAAGTGTCCAGAAATTTTATAACTTATTTTAATTCCTCAAATATGCAATAGCTTATTATGCCACATTTAAATAGATGTTGCACATCACTCATTCAGGAATGAGCATCATCTAGCAATATGGTACCTTAAGATGATAATTGTAGAGTATGAGAAATTAGGGGTTTATGGACCTTCTAGGTTAAGGGTAGAATTCCAGTAAACTGATTAATCTGTACTTTGTGCACAAGTTTTACATATTAATCTATTTTATAGTGTTTGTTCATCTTAAATGACCACACTCTAAAGAAGCAAAACCAAAACTATGCCACTCTACTATAGCTTCTAAAAAAGAATGTGGTGGATTTTTGAGTAGATTTTTCACCTATCCCTACACACTGTATTTTCTTTTTTTTATTGAAGTACACATTGTATTTTCAAATGTAATGAAAGCAGCATGCAATGCTGGACTTTATCTGAACATCAAAATTTCATATAGTAGTAATTTGTACCTCTGCTGCCCAAATACAATTAAGCTAGTTCTTAATATTGTTTTTGAAGCTATAATATACAGACTGAGGTAGGGAGCCTTTCAAGGAGGAGAGTAACAAAAAGGAAAAGGCAATCAACTCTTTGGGGGCTTCTTTCTCTCTCTTCCTCCTCCACCTTCTCCCCTTCTGATCCCATAAATCCCGTAGAAGCAGTGGTTGGGTCATTGGCTTATAATCTTTGCAGTTGTTTTGGGGAAAGGACTAAACAGTAAACTTCCATTCTCCCTAGCTCAGCTCACCTAATTCAATCCTGTGTTAACTCATCACTATTTTCAGTGTTTAGAAACTTTAAAAAAAACCTTCTAAAGAAGGAACCATTACTTACCAAATAAACAATGATGACACTCCTGCTACTCTCCCTTTTAACCATCTAGCTAAGATTTAGGGAGCTTCCCTACAACCCGAAGGCAACACCAAACCCACTTTTATACCTGTAAGTCATCTTGCCCTGTCCATAGAAGTTAAAGTTTCAAAATAAAAACCACTTCACCTACTCCCAGCTGTGGGAGGTGACTGTATACATGGTTGTCACATTATTTTCTTTTTGCCTTTTTATTTTTCTTTGTAAGTGCCCTCTCCTGAACATGTTAGACAAATTCCTGGTGGATTTCTTTTATATCCCCTACACCTGCTACCATCACCCTCTTGATACAGATTTTGTGTTTTTCATTTTGCACTGTCTATGAAGAATTTCATCCCGGACCACTTCCATTTCTTCCTGCCCATCCATGTTTATGTGTGTGGGGGTGTTGGTGTAAGAATTGGAAGCTGATTTATTGCCAATAAAATGGCTTCTATCATTATAGATATTAGGTAAGCTTGGTTAAGCATACAGATTTTAGTCTTCTACTTTTGGTTAAAGAAGGACTGACTGAACAGTATGGGTATATCTGAAACAAAAAAGCCCTAATTTAGCAGAAATTAAGACAAAATGCAAGGCCATAACTTTGGGATGTTTACAATTTTCCAAAAAGGCATTGCCTCCTATTTAACTACTTATGTAGTAGTGTGTGACATCGTTATTAAAAATAATTATATTTGGCAATATTTTTTGAGAAGATGCATGTGACTCCATAATGAAAGAAAATAAGTACAGTAGGTGTAGTTTACCCTCTTTCTGAATAATGTAATTTCTGTGCAGCAAAAAGCATCATGTATGATATTAACTTTAACTCATTGATTGTTTCTGTGTATTTTATAATATTACTTGTATTTTTAATAAGCTTTTTATTTTAAGGGCTTAAATGTTTCTCATTCATCCATTGGCTGCCTCCAGCAAGCTTTGAAGTTGGCCAGTTTAGGCTGCTGTAACAAATTACTATAGACTAAGTAGCTTAGACAACAAACATTATTTCTCAAAGTTCTGGAGACTTGGAAGTCTAAGATCAAGGTGCTGGCTGATTTGATGTCTGGTGAGGGCCTTCTTCTTGGTTTGTAGATGGCTGTCTTCTTGCTGTGTCCTCATATGGCTGAGAGTGATCATCTCTCTTGCATCTCTTCTCATAAGGGCACGAATAATGTTCATAAGAGGCTTCACTCTCATGGCCTAACTGCCTCCCAAAGCTTCATCTCCAAATACCATCAACTGGGGATTATGGCTTCAATATATGAATTTGGGGATGGGCACAAACTTTCAGTCCATAACACACTGTTACCACTTTTAATAAATGGTCAGGAGGTGGCAGAAAGAGTCCTAGTGTTTTATCTTATGGTTCTGAGCAGGGGTTAGGACCTGGAGATGGGTACTCTGGACTACTGCACTCTGCCCTAAATTGATGTTGATATTCCCTTAGTTATATAGGAGTCAGAATATCTCAAAGGACTGGACCTCTTGCTGAGTTGAGCCCCAGGGACAGACATTCACCTTAGGAAAATTTCCCACCCTGTTTTTTAGAGGGCTCAGAAAAGAGGCACAAATTACAAAAAGGAACAAAGCCCAAGCAAAGAAACTCTAAGGAGGAGGAGGAAGAGGAGAAGAATTAAGGTGCCCCTGGGACTTTCCTGTAGGGAGATGCTTCACCATCAATTAGGGCTTCTGTGCCAGATGACATGGTGTCAGTATGGCCATCAGCTGGTGCAACAGAGAGGCTCAATATTGGTTGCCAGAGAAGCTTCAGTGCCCAAATTAATGCACTCCACTTAAGTTGGAGAACAAATTACTGTATATCAATGTCTTAACCATCATCCATTCCTGGGACAGTGTTTTGCACCTAATAGATACTCACTTAGCAAGAGAGTTTAGATTTTGTTGAACAGATGTTGTAGTCTTTCTCATGTATATCTTCCAGTTACCCTTGGTACCTATTTCAGTATTTAAAACTAAGGAATGTTTCTTGAAATGGTATCTCTCTTGCCCATAATCACCCTAAAATATGCCATCTAGCATTAACTATCCATTAAGCTAACTTTAGTCTTCTCAAGTGTCAGGGTCAGAGGAGAGAAGTGTGGTATTTGATAGCAGAGAAGCATCATCAGTGAGTCTGATCTAATGACCATCCTCATGGCTCTGGGCTCTGGATGCTGGGATGTTCAGAGGTTCATTTAGATGTACCTTTCATGTTTCCAGGATATCTGGAGGTACATCAACTCCTCAGCACAGAAAAACTTAAACTCATAACCCACTTGGGATGGAAAGGTTTTTAAATTGTGACTGAAAAATACCCTGCCCGTCTTGAATGAGAGTTTGTACATGCATCCCAGAAGAAAATACCTGTTTTATCTCATTTTGTTACCCTTCTTCTCCCAAGTTTATATCTTTCTAGATCTTGAAATAAACTTGGAGGTATCTTAACTAAACTTTGAAGGGAAAGATCTTTAAGATAGTTAGATAGTCCCGAAGTATTTGGAGCAAAAGAACGGGGGGTATGGTGGTTTCTCATGTAACTGACTACCTGCAAGACCATTTCCATTCTAAATCATTGTTGAAAGTACATTATTTATGCAGACAGATAAAATGCTTAAAAATAACCACTGAAGTATATTGAGTAAACAGCAAACTATATAAAAATATGTAATCTTTTAATTAGTCTTAATGTGAATACATATTTATAGCATTATTTAAAGATAGGGAAAAGTGTATGGGCTCTTAAATCTGTAGTCACACATTTGCTATGGATCAACAAATGGAGAGAAATTGCTTTTAGAATAGAAATGTTGGGACACCTGGATGGCTCAGTGGTTGAGCATCTGCCTTTGGCTCAGGGCGTGATCCCAGAGTCCCAGGATCTAGTCCCATATCAGGCTCCTTGCATTGAGCCTGCTTCTCCTCCCTCTGCCTATGTCTCTGCCTCTCTCTCTGTCTCTCAGGAATAAATAAATAAAATCTTAAGAAAAAAAAAAGATAGAATAGAAATGTTTAAGCCACTTTTCCATATATTTATATAGTAAGTTCTGAATTCAGAAACCTGTATTTTTTTTAATTCTTTTTTATGACAGGGAGAAAAGCCTGAAGTGGAGGTATAAATCTAATGCCTTCTGCTTATGCTGAGCTTACTATCGGTCCCTGCATAAAGGTGAAACATATTTCCCCTTGCTTATTAATCATGTATACAAACATTACAGCCTTAGCATTTTTGTTTTCTTTAAAAGTAACTATTTTGCCACTAGTAATCTCATTAGAGCTTTTTGTTTGTTTCTTTTTAGAAAACAAAACAAGAACAAAACTTCATCCCTTTGAATAGACTTATCCAATAAATAAATTTGATTATTTAAGTAAACAGACTGTTTCTGTTGCATCAGTAGTTTTTAATAAGAAATTCCATAAATATTGTTAAATACTTTAAGTCAAAACATTAAATGCTAACATTCAAAAGGTTTTGAAGTCTAAACACTAATATTTAAAAAGATTAATTTCAAGTAGTGAATTCACTTACAATCTCACATGGAATTTCAATTTTTTAAAATCACAAGTGCAAACCAATTATCTTCTTATTCCAAGTTTTAGTTAAAAAAAAAAAAAAAAGCTTAGGGTCTGAGTTTCCAAAAGCAAGGCCTTACACAGGCAAAATTAGGAAAACATATTAAAGACCACAAGACCACAAAGCTACACATAAGTGTATAAAACACAGACATTGATGTTTCTAATACCAAACAATTTTCAGAAGCTTTACAGGACAGAACTCTCAAGTTTAATGATTCATGGGGAGAAAATCCATGAAATCACAAAGAAGAGTTCCCATATCCTGCTCTTTTAATGAGAAATTTAAAATTAATAGTTCTACTACTAGTATAGACCTATTTAGGATTTACTTTAGCAGAGGGTCTGATTAACAACAACTTTGAAGAACTTGCCAACCACAAAGATTTGCAAAAGTGGGGGATGCCTGAGTGGCTCAGTGGTTGAGCATCTGCCTTCAGCTCAGGGCATGATCCTGGAGTTCCCGGATGGAGTCCCATATCGGGCTCCCTGCATGGAGCCTGCTTTTCCTCTCTCTTCCTATGTTTCTGCATCTGTCTCTCTCTGTCTCTCATGAATAAATAAATAAAATCTTAAAGAAAAAAAAGATTTGCAAAAGTGTTACAATCGTACCTATTATTCACCTAGTAATAGGAAAAACACTAATTATGAAAAACAAAACCTTTACTACCACTAAAGAATAAGAGCCCACCAGCAATTGCAGTTGAATATCATTTTATAGTAATGCATTATCTCATTGGAGTTTCACGCAAGCTGTGAAACTGGTGTTTTCATTCTCATTTCAGAGAAGGATATAGGTTCTGAGAGATCAAGTGACTAGTCATTTAGTAAGAGGGAGAATCAGGACTTGAACCCAGCAGTGAGGCAGATATTTACTATGTGAAATTCTTTGGCTAACATAGAAGTTCAAACTCTTGCTTTGGCCCCTGAAAACAACCAGCTCTGGAAGGAGCTGCTGGAGGAAGTTACAGGACCAGATGAGAAGGGGTGTGGCTTACAGAGTGGTCGTGACACATTTTATTCTCGCACGTCTTTCACAGCCGGCTATTTCACCACCTCTTATGCACTTACCATATGCAAAGCCTGCTGGTGGGTGTTGTGGGGAATACCAGAGTGTATTAATATAGCTCCCATCATTACCAAGTGGAGCCACTGAGCGTATTCGCAGTGGATGACAATGGCACATGATCCCAGGATGCAATTTTTTATAGCAAATATCTAAGGAGGCCCCTCCCCTGAAGGCCCTGCTGAAATGTCACCAAATGCACTATTCAGCAGGGTTTTAGAGTGATAGACCTCTAACAGAGAACACAATACTTGAGGAGGCATGCTTTTTGTTGCTGTTAAAGATTTTATTCATTTGAGAGAGTGAGAGAGAGAGCATGAGCAGGCGGGAGGGCCAGAGGGAGAGAGAAGCAAACTCCCTGCTGAGCAGGGAGCTGGATATGGGCTCTATCCCAGGACCCCAGGATCATGACCTAAGCCAAAGGCAGATGCTTAACCAACTGAGCCACCCAGGTGCCCGAGGAAGCATGCTTAATTACAGGGTCTTTTGCTAGGCCTGTGACAAGTAGGGAACCTGAATCAAACTATCCATCCTCACAATCTCCTTCTGGCCACCCTAAGTGAAGCTGGAGCACATCTAGGTGCCATTGTTCTAATGGCTAACCTGTGTTTCCAGTAGAAACCTATGCACAGCAAGCAGTTTTACTTTAGAAATATTCAAAATCTACTTAGTTATAAAATGAATATGATTTTGGAGGAGTTGTTGTTTTGTTTTGTTTCGTTTTTTGTAGATTGTGGATATTTGAAGGAAACATGCCTTTGCAGTGGAGTAGAGCTAAAAACGAGAATCCAGATGAGCTGGTGTATCTGCCTTGTGAGTGCTGGCCAGAGTTCCCTACTCCTCTGGCTGAGAGCAGTCCTCAGCATACTTGTCCTCTAAGCAACAAGGAAGTACGTTGAGCTGCCTGTTTCCTCTAAGCAGATGAGTGCTTGCTTTTCAGAACAGATGATTGTAAAAATCAGTAAGATATTTTAAGAACTAGCTGATTATATGGACCAACTTGTTTGCTTAAGAGTGCTGAGTGAACAGCCCATTATACCTGGCACCTGAGCTGCACTGGCTTCCAGGAGCAGGCTCAGATGCTCATTTTAATCTGACATGCTTATAGGTATAGTATATATTAGGACCACTTTTTTCTCTTCCCTTTCTTTCACTGTGCTATGGAGCTGCTAGAGTTTTTTTAGGAGGAGGGGGAGCCCAGGCTGGGGCTTGTTAGAGACATTCACTCCTGACACTGGGCCTGGTGAGAACCCAGTGAAACTGCAGAACTTCAGCTCTAGCTAGCATTCTATTGTTGAGGCTTCTTTAAGGGAAGAAAAGTGGTTAGTATTGAATGTTTTTGTGTAAATATGATCTTAAAATATATTGGCTTTCCTTTTAAAGATTCAGTGTTCTGAGTCTCTTTATTCTAGAGGCACTTACTGAGTGGTGTGATGTGCAAGGCACCCAGCTGGGAAAATTCTTTCACATCTGCCTAGACCAGAAACCAGGATTTTCTGCTCTCTCCTCAAGATCTAGAATAGTTCCTTTGTAGAATCCTAATACATGTTTCACTGAATGAATTACACACTGAGACAAGGGATACCTGCAGTTTTCCCTCACCAGGAGTTCTTAAAATGATGAAAGTCAGTATATAGAACATCCTCTGGGATAGTTTCTATCTGCCAACTAGTGCTTTCCTGGAGCTAGACTTAGGCCCTACAGGACAGACCCCGTTTCATAGCGAAGTAGTTAATTAACCACCAGATGTTGACTGACCACCGATTATGTGCAATTCCCTCTCCTGGACAAGTGGATCGTGCAAGGGCATGGAAGACAGTCTCTATTTTATTTTTCTTTTTTAAATATTTAATTTATTTACTCATGAGAGACACAGACAGAGGCAGAGACACAGACAGAGGGAGAAGCAGGCTCCCTGCAGGTAGCCTGATGCAGGACTCAATCCCAGGACCCCAAAGGCATACATTCAACCATGAGCCACCCAGGTGCCCCCAGTCCCTATTTTCAAAGAGTTTTTATACAAACAAAAATTTAACAGCTGCCACTAAGTGACAAAGTGACCACTGAATCCATTCCCAACCTAAGACAACTGAACACAGTGCCAGGAAAAACTCATTTTTTTTCTGCATTATGCAGTACTGAGGGCAAGGAAATGGTAAGCATAAAGGAGAAATCAAAGAGGTCAGAGGAAGAAAAACAGGTGATTGCAGAAGATAGAAGATTTTAAATGGGCCTTGAAGCCCAGGTGGAGAATGAAACAAAGGGCATAATAGGAATATAAGACTGTGTGAGTGGGAAGTAGGGGTGGGGGGTAAGGAAGAATGGCATGAAGAGAGTCTGGAAGAAGACAGAGAAAGCCAGGTATGCCAAGAGCTAATTCAGTTCAGTGCATTTTGAATCAACTGAATCAATATTTATTGAGCACATAGTATGTGCCAGGCATTGTGATAGGTACTAGGATACAGTGGTGATTGAGACTGATATGACCCATGGCTCATTGGCTAGTAGAAGATATAGACAAGTAAACAGACAATTACAATACGATGTGATAAGTGCTGTGCTAGGTAAAAGTCCAGGTGTTATGAGACGGAGCAGGACACAGAGTGGACCAACCAGATGGAGAGCAGGAAAACTTCCTAGAAGGCATGTTAAACTGACAACTAAAGCCAGGGTGGGAATTAGGTGAAACTATGCAGATAGGGTATTCTAGAAGAGGAAACATGATGGGCCACAGGGGTCGGAAATTGGCTGTGTTGGTTGAAATACAAAAGGAAGGTATGCCAAGAGAGAGACTGAGGAGATAAGCTGTGGCCAGATTATGCAGTCTCTTATACTTCATATTAAGGACTTTGGACTTTATTCCTAAGAATAGTGATAACCACTGAAGAATTCTAATGAAGGGAATGAAACAACCAGATTTGCATCTTGGGTAGATGACTCTCTGCAGTGTGAGATGGCCCTTAGAGGAGAAGTGGGCCACAGAAGAGAAGGGTAATATATAGTTAGATTCTTGAAGGTCAATCCCTAACACAGTGTAAGAACTAAAAAAATATTTCATGAATGAATGGATGAATTGAACAATCAGTCAACCATTGTAGCACAGGGCTGAACACATGGGACTAGAAATGGAGGGTATATACATCTGTGCATTCACAAGGGTCAGAGTAAATGCATAGTGGAATGCTGACATGTATTCCAGTCTTGAATCTCATCAGACAAATGGCAACAACAGTTGACAACAGAGTGCAGTGTAATTGGGCAGAAACAGCTTCAACACTGGAGTCAAAATACCCAGATCTGAGGCCTGGTATTGCCAGTGGTTAATTCTGAGATGCATCTTAGTTTCTCTGACTCTCAGATCCCAACATACATCATATCTGCTCGTTATGGCTGCACAGCAGTAGAAGATGGCAGTAGTTATCACAATCCTTATATGTTTCTGTTTTCAAGAGATGCTTAGGAGTTTTGGTGGGATGTACAGTTATCCACTGCAAAAAGAAGTTAGCACAGCCTGTATGACAGTGGAGTCGTGGTTTGATTAAAGAGGAATTTAGAAATCAAGTAGCCAATATTGTCCAAAATTTGGCCTAGGTAGCTCTTTCATCTGTCAGTTGGAAGGATGAGAAGCCCATCTCCTGCCACGGTCCCCTAGGAGGGAAATGGAGGCAGAAACTAAGAACTGACCTGAAGGCCACGGGGTCAGTGGGGTGGCTCAGAGAACAGACAGCCACTGGGGACACAGACTAGACTAGAACTCAGCTCCCCTATGTGCCCTTTTCAGAACGCTACTCTGTTGTGAATCATGACAATTCGAGATCTCAGAAAGGATAACTTGTGTGAGGTCCAAGGTAAGAGATCTTACCACAGTTGCAGCTGTAACTGACAGCCCAGAATGAGATGACCTTACAGAAAGAGAAGACACATGGGAATCACGGCAAAAGGAGGTGAGGTGCCCTGGGAAAGAAGGAGAAGCCTTCAAGAAGTATGGGGCTGGGCTGGTGGTAATAGAGGAAGGCAGTGTGCATCATAACGTAAATGGATGTGGGTGATGTTAAATCAAAGAATAAAGGAAAAGAGAAAAAAAGCTGAAGATGAAGAAAAGCTCTGGGAGAATGTTCCTGAAGAAGTGCTAGCAAACCAACTCAACACAAAGTGCTCTCTGCCATGCTGCTTCAGGATAATAAGGCCTGCCTCGGTTCTTTGTTGCTTTCAGATCAAAGAGAACAGGCAGAAAGTAGCTGTTTTTCTAGACACATCAGACACTTCAGTGCTCCTCCTTATAGCATCTTTCACATTGTCCCTTTGCACTACAACACACTCACAACTTGCACCTCTGACCCATTCTAGTCTGGGCTTCTCTTTTTTCTGCAGCAGAGAAAAAAGATGAAAAGCCCCATCGCTGAACCAAGACGAAATTCATGAAAACAAGAGCTTCCTTAGGAAATGTAATTTTCAACTTGTGGCCTTGAGTCCCCATACTAAATCATCTCCTAGCTATTTCTTCAAGCAGGATCATGACTCAGCTGATCGGCAAGTCAAATCCATTTTTATGAAGTAAAACCTGATTGAATTATTTTTTCGTTTTCTATCATTAGAGGGTTGGTCCTTGGCAGTTGGGTCTAATCTATCCTCCGTAAAGACTCCAATAAATCAATCACAACAAAAAGGCCACTACTGGTTTCTCCAGGAAAGTCCAATGCAAATAGGACTGAAATCCAGTCGACTACATGATTCTCAGGGATCACTCTCCAGTGATACCTCAGTCAGGGGTCACTGTGATAGGCATCTCATCTGGTCTACACATCTGTAATATCCAGGCATGGACACCTGAAGCAGACATCTCAGAGTCCCTTAATCAAGACTGAAATCCATGGGTCTTCTGTGCAGTACTACAGTTCACCATCCACATTGTTTAATTGAGCCCTTTACTACAAATGGTTTTAGGCTCTGATGCAAGACAGGAATTTGAAGCATGCATTTGAGTATTTAATGGTGTTAATTTCTGGTGCACACAAACATCAGCCTCACTCAACAATCCAATAATCTTGCAAAGTAAAGAAAATACGCCAGAGAATGAAATGCAGCATGGAATTTTTCCAGATTGCAAGCAAAGCAGTTCCTTGATCCGGCCGCAACTGACAAGTAATAAAATAGCTGCCAACCTACAGATCCTTGAAGATGTTACAATAAACAAAGGAAAGAAAAGGAAGAAGATGAGGGTGCTTTCAGATTGAGGAAATCACTTTTATTTTTTACATTCAAACATATTTATCTGGCTACTTTAAGATCTCAAATGTCCCAAGTTAATTTTAAATATAACACATCTGATCATAACAAATGAAATACAGTCTTTTTTTTCTACTGGCAGGCATAAACTTCAACAATTCCTACCTGGAAATATGGACGGTCTCTTTTTCGGGCGCCTCAGGTGAATAGGTTCCAAATTTTTCAAGTTTCTTTGAAGTCTTCCTCTAATGTCATTTCCTATGAGTAGTTCAGGTGGCAGACTACTCCGTCTTGATGATTTATAATCATTTTGAGATGAATTTAGTTTGTTCTTCGTTCTGGAATATAAATTGCTGTCATCAACTGCCATCGTAGGAGATACATTCGAGACTCTTAACAAAAATCCAAAAAGCCAAACCCCAAGCCTGCAGCAGTCCCTGCCGCCTCAGCCCCAGATTCAGATGTTCTCTTGTTTTACCCTGCACTTGTTTGGGAAGCTTAGCAAGTTGAAGGCGTGGATGTGAACAGGTGTAGAATTACTAAGTAGCCCCTCCTTTCAACAGTTAATAGCACAGGGGAGGAGAGATCCAAAAATCATTAGGTGCAGAAGAGCGGGGAATTTGAGCAGACGTCGGCACACCAGTGCATGCTCCTGTAGATGGTCATAAAAAGTGGTGTGAAGGTGGCTGTGTGGAATTTCTGTTGGTGCAATGCCATAAACTAAACATGACTTATTACTTAAAAATAACTACCCATGCAGATCACAAGTCTTATTTTTCTTACTGCTTTCAAACTCTTACAGATTTTTTTTTTTAAGTTTTGGGAAAACATTTTTACATTCTCTCATACCCTTTTGTTTCGAACCACATACACAGAACAAACATCCGTCTTTATGAAATTCCTTGTTTGGCAGGCGGCCAAGTGGAAGTTGGCTGCAACAAGGAGATGAGAGATGGTTGGTGATGATCAGGAAGGAACCCGCTGTGGGTGTGTATGGAGCAGAGCAGCAGTGCCGGGAACCCAGCACTGCTCCCCGACCCGCCCTTCCATCCTGTGCTCTACCTGGCAGATGGCTTCTTTAAAAGTTCTGCAGTCTGGCTGCAAAGTCAGAGGTCTAGCAAACAAACTATGACTGTAGAAGTGATGACGGCCTCCACTCATCAAATAAAAAGAAATGTTATCCTTGCATGTCTCTGCCTTGCTTTCAACTAAAATGGTCAGCTGGTTTGGTGGTCTGAGAAAAACCAGCATTTGCTAGATTCCAGCTTGACCTCTTACATATTTTCTATCTCTTCTGGAATTTGCTTTTTTGTGTCCTTTTTTCCCTTCCCCCTTGCTCCATTTATGTGGAAATGTTCTGCACTCTTTTCTTTAATTGACTGTGGAGAAATCATAACTTTCTGATTTATCCTTTCCAGCCATGCTCCAGGGCTGTGTCCTCTATGTCGTCTATCTCCCCCGTCGTCCCTCACTACCCCCTCCCACATACACACCTCTCTTCTGTTCTGTCTGGCTGCATGGGGGTCAAAAGATAAAGAAGATAAGATCTTCCTTTTCACTTCCCAGGGCTAGGAATCAGTAGATTCATAACATTATAGAGGATTTCAGCGTTGTTTTTTCTTTGGTTTCCTAGATGCCAAGTAGGTTTTACTATTTGTTAGAATTCGGATTTTGGGTGTCTTTACCTAGTTAAGGATACACCTCCATACTAAGAGAAGTTTCTCTCTCTACTTATGCCCTTTTTTGACAACAGGTCTTCAAACCACAACAGATTTTCTGAAGAGAAAAGCATTTTTTTTTTTTAAACAGTGATGTCCAGATCAGGGGTGCCTTTATAATCCAGCAATTATACATATAATTATAACCTGGCAATTGTATTTACATATTAGATTATCAGGTTATTTTACTAATTCTCAGAAACACCTATACTACTTGCCTCACAGTACTTAGAACTACTTTATCAGGCTGAAATGTATCATTAACTTCAAAACAATGAGTGGTTTGTACAAAACTATGTTTAAAAGCCCATGAGACTGCTTGAATCTCCCTCAGCTTAATGGAACTACACTTTTTTCCCCCCTAGGGAAGAAGTAAAAGGTATTTTTAAACTTTGAGATAATAATTTAATAAAAAAAAAAACAAAAACAAAACAAAACAATAAAACCATTTTCCAAAGCCTCAAGACCAGCATTTCAGTTTCAAATACACAGCAAGGTAGAGTCTCAGGCACAAATATTGGATAGTAACAGAGAGAAATACAGCAATAGACAAGCAGCAGTTTGAGCTCTTTAGCGACTATTCTTTCCTAACTTCCTGCTATTAAAATTTTTAGCTATTCAGTGACCACTCTTTCCTAATTTGCGGTATTATCATGAGCCAAACGAAGAGCGCATGTGAGGTGAAATGGAGTCTCTGAGAAAGGGTGCTACTGCACACAGCGCGCAACAGGTACAGCTGCATGGTGTGCACATATAATTTTGCCTTTGTCTTTAAGGGGCTGGCTGGAAGCATAGAGTTAAGTACAGACGCATCTGAAATGCAGTATAATAATAGCTGTCCTTTATTGCATGCTAGTACCAGCGAGGTTCTTTGCTTAAGCCTTCGATATACATTATCTCATTGATTCTTCTTGATCACCCTGTGATGAGTGAACTGAGGCACTGAATCAAATGTCTAGGAATTGGGGAAGCTAAGACTTCATTAAGCATAGGTTTTATCTGACTCCAATGCTTCTGTTCGAGTCCGTGCTTTACATTGCAAAATCATGCAGCTTTATTATATGTTATCTGAAATCTAAAAGGAATTGGAAAGTCTTTTCTCTATCTTCCTAAAATAATTCTTGGTTTTAAGCAGATTCCTTTTGCATCAACTATATGATTGAGGAGTGGTCCAATTGGCCTACCCTGGCTTAGCCCTCATAATTGGCTGTCAGTAGGTCTGTAAGGTTTATGAGATAAAAAGTCAGAAGGAGCAGAAGAATTCTGAGTTTTGCTTTAATAATAAAGTACGCATGTTCCGGCTTTTCAAATTATAATGTACTTAATTAAAGTATTGTATTTTCCTGAGATTTAAGTTATAATTAGGGAAAAAACCCCTACCATATGATAGAGGCATCCCTAATCCCCTGATTCTCTAAAAATTAAATGATATAAGAGGGGGCTGGAGCGTTCCTGACATGTTCAAATTAATCCCTTTCCTGCCCAACTCGTTCTCCCCTCATGGGGAATATAAACAGATATGATTCTAGTTCCTTCAGTATATTTCCTTCAAGAGAAAAGTGAGAACAGCTTGAATCTGCTATTATTAAAATTTTAGGGCAGTGAAAACAAGGGCAATATTTATTTAAAAGTAGTATTAAATCTGTGAACATGAAAAAAGTAAACTTTCTTTTCAAAATATTTAAATTGGCTGCCAACATGCATGATAATCAACCACAGAAAATGTAGCTTGGTTAGGTCTACATGAGAACATTCAGAGATTGTAATGTTAAGTCCACCCCTCCTCTCGCTTTATAGTAATAGCCAAAGGTGAAATTTCTTTTCTTTTTTCTTCTTCTTTTTTTGAGGCAGCCAAAAAAGTGATAGTATTGGGCACTGGGATGAGACGAATCTCAAAATTTATAGCATAATTAAGTAATTTAAAATATATAATATATATTCTCTATTCCTACACTTTGTAATAACGTTGTTTTAAAGGTCTCCATTCTCTGGAAAAATCCAGTATATTAATCTTTTTTTAATTATTCTAGTGTCTAATCCTTCCAGAAGTTGTATCTTTTATATTAAATGATGTTTCCATCTCATGAACCTTTTATTCTTTCTGGTAAGGTATTATCTTCCTTGTCTTAGAATGTTCAAATATTCCATTGAAAGACATTTCCTCACTTTGCAGGCATGATTTCCTTGGGAAGTTTGGTAGGTTTTAAATAGTGTTACTGAATTATTTTGCTTTCTTGTGAAGAAGCTGCAGGTTTAGAATTGTGTAATCTTACAACTAACCATCTTTCTCATCATCATCTTCCAAAGAAATGACCCATCAGGAAGATTTTAGGCCTGTTAGGATTCACCAAATCAGTTTCCAAATCTTGATTTGACTCTGCTGTACTGAATATTCTATACAAATTTTTCTTATTTTTGAACTTTCATTCAGTTTTTAAACTGAGAGGGCCATTATCCAGGGGGTTTGCCACCAGTAAAAAATAATTGTACAGCACATAAGAATGATGCATATCACCAAGTCAAGCAACTTCACTGCATCTCTCCAAGAAGTCACTGGCCACCTCTTTTGCCAACACATCTTTGTGTGGTGTTCATAACAATACCTGAAGTATTATGTAAGGTGTGATTATGCCTGAAGAAATCTTTTCTCAGTTCCTAAAAAATGCTGTGAAGATATTCAATACTTATTTCATTGGTTCTTGATAACACTTAAAACTAATGACCAGCCTTTCCCTCTTAAAATTTCTTGCTCCTTCTGGGTGGTTCAATTAGTTGTGCATCTGACTCTTGATTTCAATTCAGGTCATGATCTCAGGGTCATGGGATCCAGCCCTGTTTCGGGCTCTGCTCTAGGTGTGGAGCCTTCTTGAGATACTCTCTCTCTCTCTCCCTCTCTCCCTTTCTTCCCCCCCCTTCTCTCCCTCTCTAAAAAATAATAAAATAATAAAATAAATAAAATAAAATAAAATAAAATAAAACAAAAAAATAAAACTGCTCCCTTGGCTTCCACTGCATTATCTCCTATGTCTCAGATCCTTTCTGCTCTGATTCTTCAGGGATTTCTTAAAAGTTATTTTCTTCCCTTCTTCTCTCGATCCTTCTCTTTGGCAAGCCCATTTAATGAGCATCTATTATGTGTCTGGCACTATGCCAAGTCCAATGGCTGCACTCAAAAATTTCTCAATCATGGAAGGAAGCAAAACTATAACAAACCAGTTATTTCAGTACAGAGTGACCACTCTGTGCATAGGTGACATAAAAAAACTACTCTGTCGACTCTTCCCAATGGAGAGGGAGATGGGAAGGGAAGGGTTTTCAGAGGAGGAGCGAGGTCACAAAGCAGATGGGGGAAACCTGTACAAAGGCACTAAGATGTGCCATAACCAAATTTCCATAAAACAGCAAATACAGCAGTCCCTTACTCACACCAATGCATTACACATACAAAAGCACAGACATTAGAAAAACAAGATAGGGCAATGCTAGACAATAGGAGACTGAAGGAAAACCCAAAAGTTAGCATTATTATACATTTTTATTTATTTATTTATTTATTTATTTATTTATTTATTTATTTATTTTTTATTATACTTTTCGTAAACACCATCACCAATTAGACATATGGAAGACACCTACTTTAACAAAACCTGTATTGAAAAACTGGTCCAACCTTTTCAAACAATTTAGTAATTCCTAACAAAATGTGAAAAGACATTTGAAAAAAAAAAAAAAACTGGCTCCAGTAAGTAATCCTTCTCCTTAATCATCTTTTTGTACTCCATAATCTGTGATACAGGGATTTGCTGAAACAGACTCATACACAAGTTTTTAATGTCATGCAGACTGAACCTTTTTAAATAAGCTCTAGAATCAGTTCTTACTGGCTTGAAATCCAGCTTCATTTATACTTGCATTCCTCCTTGTTCCATTTTGCAAGTCTCAGCAAAATGCCAGTGTAACTGCCTGGCTTTTTCTCAAATTAAGGTAGGGCTTAAGGACACATTATTCTGGGCTTGTTGTGGAGCTCTTTGGTGAGAAGGCACCACATAAACAAATCTCCCTCTCTATACTACTTCCAGACACATCCACATGGTCTATGAGAGGAAGGACGGATGGTCCTTATTCTTATTCTTCTGTTTAAGGGATTTAACTGCAATTTGTATTCATAAAAGAATAAAGCTTTTGAACACTCTTGTCCAAATACTAGGTAGTTTAATCTTAGAAATGTGGTTGCTAAAACAAAGTTGGCAAGTGACTGTTGTAATTGAGATTGCAGGAGGATTAGTGGCGCCACCATTCTCACCTCTGAAGGCAACTTTCATCTCTGTACCATGATGTCTAAACCCACAACCATCCCAAACTTCGGCATAGTGTTCTAGATCTGTATATTCAACTGCATGCCAAACATTTCTTGGCGGGAACTCAACATGTACAAAACTGACCCCCCTCCAGCCTGTAGCTCCTGAGTTTCAGATCTTACTAAAGTGGCATCATCATTTACCCAGGGACTCAAGCTATAAACTCTGGAATTACTCTGCCCATATGATGTCATGTTATCTCTTAAACATCTTTTCATCTGTGTTCTCTTCTGTACTTCTGCTGTCACTACCCAGTGGTAGGATTCATTATCTTTTTTCCTGAGCCATTGCTTCAGAATCCCAACCAGCTTGGCCACTTCTAATCTTAGTTCCTCAAGCATTCCACCTTTGATAAAGTCTTTTGACCTTTTATAGCTTGGCAAGCTACTTCTGGGTAGCCCATTTCCCTCTTAAAAATGCCACTAAGAATTGGACAGAAAACCTCTGATGTGCCGACCAGTCTGGTGAATCATAAGACTAATTCTAATGTTGATCCAAACACCATGCATCTTGTAAAGCAACACAGGGTTATTTTAGCTTTTATAGCAGCCATATTTCCTTACTCTCTAATGGTCTGACCAACCCAAATCCCCGTATTTCAACACATGCCTTGCTATAAAAGAGATCTCACCAATTCTGGACCTAGTCTACTGACTTGCTGAAATGCATCATAGGTCTTTTATGTTGCCTCCATGAGATCTCCTTCTGCTGGTTTTGGTTCTTAGATCCAGCCTTTCTTTCTCCCACATGTTTAGAGTTTGGGGGAGAGCATAAAGGATAGTATTCAAAGTTTCTTTTAACTTTTTTCTTATTCAAATAATATTCCTTGACCTAAACATCTAAATTTGTAAATTTTGGTTTCAGACAAACAAATCATTGTTCACCAGGACTAAGCTATTTAATGTCCTGCCTGATATCTTGGTTATCTGATCTAAAGAAAGTAATTTTTGCTTATTTCAGTATTGCCTTGTATGCATTAACTAATGATTCATATCCTTAGGTGAAAGATGTTTTATGCAAAATAGATAATAAATAACAGCAAGTTGAAGAATTACATGTATTCACATAAATACCATTACTATTCTAGAAAATGAAGTGGTATCATTATCATTATAATACCACTTTTATAATATTCATCTGATTAGGGGATGGTATTCCTGATGAAGACATTCAGCAAAGTAAAAACAGAAGGAGACTTTGTCAACCTAATCAAGGACATATATTAAAAAAATCTATAAATAACATACTTAATGAGGAAAGACTGAATATCCATTCTCAATTTAACATTGTACTGGAGGTCCTGTCTAGTGAAATTGGGTAAGAAAAATAAATAAAAGCCATCTAAATTGAAATGAAAGATGTAAAACTGTATTTGCAGATAAATGAGCATCTATGTAGAAAATAGAATCTACAAAAAAGTTACCAGAAATAATAAGTAAGTTCAGCAGGTTGCAGGATATAAGATAAATGTATTAAAAGCAATTGTATTTCTATATTAGCGATGAAAAAGTGAAAAATAAAATTTAAATAGATAATACCATAAAATATTGATTATTTAGGGGAAAATCTGACAAAAGATGTGACAGACATATACATTAAAAATATATTGCTAAGAGAAATTACAAAAACCTATATAAATGGAGAGATAAATCATATTCATGGGTCAGAAAGACTTAATATTACTCAGATATCAATGCTTTCCAAATTAATCTATACATTCAGTACAATCACAATCAAAATCCTACCATGCTTTTGTTTTGGTAGAAATTGACAACCTGAAAAAAAAATTAAAAGCAATTGACAAGCTGATAGGAAGATTCATATGAGATTGTAAAGAATCAAGAATAGTCAAAAACAACTTTAAAAAAGAAAAAAAAGTCAGAGGATTAATACTACCAATTTCAAAACAATATAAAGCTACAATAGTCAAGAGAATATGACATGAAGATAGAAATATCAGTGGAACAGAACAGGAAGTCTAGATGTAGAGCCACATATAAGTGGACAGCTGTCTTTCTGACAAAGATGCAAAGATAATTCAGGGGAGAAAGGATAGTTCTTCAATAAATAGCGATAGAACAATTAGATGCCCATATGCTAAAATAAAAACTTTGATCTCTATCTCACACCATATGCAAAAACTACCTCAAAATGGACCACAGACCTAAACATAAACTCTTATGTCATAAATTTGCTAGAAGAAAACATAGGAGAAAACCACTGATCCTTAAAAAAATTAATAAATCAGACTTCAGCAAAATTAATATCTCTGCTCTCTGAAAGAGACTGTAGAGAGAATGAAAAGATAAGTCATAGGCCAGGAGAAAATATTTGGAAGACATTTATTTGATAAAGAACCTGTATCTAGAACATGTGAGGAAAGTTAATAAGTAAACAAACAACTTGGTGCATCTGGGTGCCTCAGTCAGTCAAGTGTCCAGCTCTTGATTTCGGCTCAGATCATGATCTCAGGGTTGTGAGATCTAGCACTGTATCATGCTCTGTGCTCAGCAGGGAGTCTGCTTGGGATTCTCTCTCTCCTTCCTTTTCTGCCCCTCCCCCACTCATGCACTCACATACATTCTCTCTCTTAAATAAATAACTCTTTTTTAAAAAAATAAAACAAACAATGCATTTAAAAATGGGCAAAATAGATCAACAGGTACTTCCCCAAAACACAGATGGCATATAAGTACATGAAAGTGTGTTCTGCATCATCATCATTTAAAAATGTAAATTAAAGAACGAACTGACATTCTATTGCCTACCTAGTAGAATGGCTAAATTTTAAAAGATTGGCCATAACAGCATTCAGTAGAATTTGGAGAAACTAGAATTTGCATACATTATTGGTAGGAATATAAAATAGTAAAATCATTTTAGAAAAAATTTGGCAGTTTCTAAAAATCTAAACATATACATGTCATATGATCTAGGCATTCCACTCCTAAGTACTTAGCCAAAAGAAATAAAGGCATGTGTTCATACAAGGACTTGTACACTGATATTCATAGTAGTTTACTTCTAATAGCTAAATACTAAAAACAAATGTCCATCAACAAGCAAATGGGTAAACCATGGTATATCTATACAATAGAATACCATTTATAAAAAGAAAAAGATTATGGATGCATGGTGCAACATGGATGAATCTCAAAATAATCATGCTGAGTGAAAGAAGCCAGACCAAAGAGCATGCATACCATATGATTCCATTTGTACGAAATTCTAGGAAATGTAAGCTAATTTGTAGTGATACAGAGTAGACTGGTGTTGTCTAGTGATAGGTGTGGAGAGATGGGAAGGAGGGATGACCAGGGGGCACAATAAAATGTTGCAGGGGGTGGATTCACAGGTGTATTTATACATCAAAACTAATCAAACTGTATACTTTAAATATGAACAATTTATATATTAATTAAAACTCAATAAAACTTATTTTTAAAAAAGCAAAGTTATGCCTTCCAACAGCACATTTGACAAGGATTCAGAAATGCTCTGGATTTCAGGTAATAAAGTCAATAAAAACAACATTTCTTCTGATTCCATCATCAACATCAGGAGTGAGTAGAAGACACACATGCACCCAAGAGTTATGGGAGTCTTTTTCACTTGAGAATTTTTTTATTCTGGCAGCCCAGGTGGCTCAGCGGTTTAGCACCGCCTTCAGCCCAGGGTGTGGTCCTGGAGACCCGGGATCGAGTCCCACGTCGGGCTCCCTTCATGGAGTCTGCTTGTGTCTCTGCCCCTCTCTCTCTCTCTCTCTCTCTCTTTCTGTCTCTCATGAATAAATAAATAAAATAAAATAAAATAAATTTTATCCTGAATTATGTCTTTAGCTTTTTATTTTATACATGATAAAACTCCTAGAATGCCTGAAAGAATGTCCACATTGGCTTTCCCAGGTAACATTCACTTTTATAGTGCACAATAAATGTTACAGAGCAAACGAATGAGTAAATGAGTAAATGAAAAGAGAAGGCATTTCTTAAGAGGAATTTTCCTTACAAGCTACCAAGAAAAACTGTGGAATCTTTTAGGTCAAAGAACGTCATGTTCAGGATAAACATCAGTTATCTTAGCTGGCGTAGGTACAGCCTTCCTAGACACCACAGGGCTGGATGAAATGAGCTGGTCTGAAGCTTCTTCTGTAGTTCCCAATGCTGCTGATCTTCTTCAGACTTTCCTATCTGAACCTTTCAGATCTAAGTGGCAGCATGAAACCTTCAATGGCTTTGAAGCTGGATCTAACAGTTCCCTGATTGTTGAGGTGATACCACACATTTAATGAAAAGCATTCTAAACATCCTAGCCATTTTATACACTGAGCTGGCTCAATTCTGTGCAAATTCAGGTATAGTAAATGGCAAAACTTTATAACTTGCAACCATTTAAATGCCAATTTAGCCTTATATGATGAATAGTTTTAAAATATCTTAATATCTTGCTTGTTACATACACAAGAGTAAAACAACAGTTTCTCAGAAACTGATACTAAGCAAAAAGCCTGTACAATACAGATTTAGGTATCATAACTAAGAAGACTAATCTAACAGGCAGAGAGCACCATAAAAGTAAATAAAAGGAAGCAGAAAAAATGTTATAGCCTCATCTGTCTAGATAACCACTGTCAACACTTTGGCACATTTGGTTTCAGATTCCAGGCTTTGTCCTGCCATCTACCACTCACCTACGTTCATCCTCAGAGTCTGTTCTCAGTGAACCAAAGGAGCCCATCCAGTGACTATTACCACGTGGCTAGGAGGGGCCAGTGAAGTATTTCCAGAGTCACACCAGTGTGGTGAATGAGTGAGGCTCTCCTGGTGTAAGAAAATGGGACTGCTGTACACAGTGAAAATCCAAGGTGGACATCTCTCTGAAAGGGCAGTGGCTACTCAAGCCACAGTAGATTGTGTTTGTGGAGGACCGAAGGCTCAGATTTGTATATTCTGATTTTTAAAGAGAACTTTGAAACCCTAATTTTTATGTTGAAATATCCTGAGTTGTCAATGTTGGCTTCAGTATTTCAAAAAACACTATAAAAGACAAAGAAACAAAACTGTATACCAGTTGAGGCTTCTGGTTGAACCCTCTTCTCTGGGACATATAGTTACTTTCACAGAACTTTTCCAGTCAATGCTGAAACCTATCATTTTAAACAGAGATCTGTGGAAACCCTAGTTTATGCAGGGGGACCCAGGTGAGAAATGTCTAGGAAATTCTGCAATCACCTTCTCTTGGAGCTTCACTGCACAAGGGACCATGCTGAAGGCTCTTGAATCTTGCTGCAAAGAACCAATTCAACTTAATTTTGTTGTGAACTGGCATTTTCTGAACTTACTTGAATACAAACTGTCTTTCCCTTTTTTTTTTTCCTATGTGAAAACTACTACCCTTCAGCCCTAATGTCCTACAAAAAAGGTTTGGGAAGTGCTGCTTTAGCAAAAAGCTGTTTGTTAATGGCGACTTTGGACACCGTGGCAGGTCATGGTAGGAAAACCCGGAACAAACTTTATGACATATCTTAAATTCCTCCACGTCTTCCAGGCACCTCCTCCCCTGCAAATAGGACAGGCCTCAGTGCTCTGTGACCAACACAAAATCAACTCCGTTTACCTGTGCTAAAGAAGGTGGACCAGAGAAAAGTAATTTCAAATAATATGTATTCAGCTCAGGAATCCAATACAAGCCAAATAAATCATCTTTGTAATTTATACAGGCAACTAAAGAAATGAATTTTTTCTCTTCCTGCACATACCAACTCCTGAAGAGGGGCAAGCAAAGTCCAAATATAATTTATATTTTTCTACAGACAGTCCTCAATGTAGCCAGAAAGTAACCAAAAGTCAACAATGTTTTCACTAAATAGGTAATTACTCTGTATTTTTCTTGTTGTTGAACAAGTTCTTCTACAAAGGATTAGCTATCATACCAAGTTCATGAAATGTTATGTATTAGGAAGGTCAGTTTTTTTCCACCTAGGATTCCTTGTGGTTTCAGTGTGGTCTTGACACAGATGCAGAAGTCTGACTGGTAATTGAACAAAAGCTATTTTGTGGGTTCTCATTTTTCCACAATCCTCTGAAATTCTCAAAGATGAACCACTACCTCAGCCTGAGCTTTTATATGTCTTTGTTTTTCATCAGGCCTTTCCTTTTACTTACTATTGATCTGAAAGGCTAGATCTATACCTGTGGTTTTTTTTTTTTTAACTTTTATTTATTTATGATAGGCACACAGTGAGAGAGAGAGAGGCAGAGACACAGGCAGAGGGAGAAGCAGGCTCCATGCACCGGGAGCCTGACGTGGGATTCGATCCCGGATATCCAGGACCGCACCCTGGGCCAAAGGCAGGCGCCAAACCTCTGCGCCACCCAGGGATCCCACCTGTGGTTTTTCTAAGTCCCCTTTTCTACATTGAGAAATAAATAAAATATTTAAGAATTCTGGAAAATTTTAGAGTTTAGGAAAAGCTAGCATGGAATTTTCAGTGTGATTCAGACTTGAAAATAAAATATTTACCAACAGTTAAAAATGTTCATTCATCTGCCATTCCAGGAGAGGAACCCCAAGATATACAATTTTTTAGATCACTTGATACAAGTGTTCCCAGAACTGTTAGAGCTGTCAATCTGGAGAGCAATATATATCATACTACACAGATATATACATAAAGCTTCTTTTCTCTAGCGAATGTCTACAATGGAACTTCCACTTTGAAACATCCAAATGAAGGTAGCGAATGCCCAGATCTCAATATAAGCAGGATCTTGTAGTTTCATACTTACTAGAGGGAAAAAGAAAGGCTCGGTAAGCAAATATTGTTAGAGTGAGTGGGACGGGGAAGTATTAATGGTGACTTTATTTGATAGAGGCTAGGACAGGTTCTCTCGTGACTTCTTGTGGACATTCTTTTCCCTCCAACCAAACAAGTTAGTCATTTGAATCTTCTCATATCCTGTAGCTGTCAAACACTCTTCCTTGACATGGATTCAAAGCTGTAATTTTCTACATGCATTGCTCTTTTTTTGGAATAGGGGCGTGGTTTGGGGTTTGTGTTATTTTTTCTACATTCCTTGAAAATGTCTCTTCTGATGCAATGCTTCATGAATAATCATTATTTTTCTAATCTGTAGCAGGGGGTGGAGAAGAGTGTGTGAGCAAGCATATACATTTATGTGTGCATACATCAGTATCTTTAGAAGTCTAACAGGCCGGGATTTTTAGATAGGTATTATTAATTGAGGGATAAAATTTAATTAACTCTGTGTTCTCATTCTCAACAAATGGCTGTATGCTTTTCAGATATTCGTAATTCCCCAATCGCTGCTAGCATCTCAGATTTGGGCTCATGGGTATTTCCATCTGGATATTTGGGATCACTCAAAACATGACACATCTGGAATTGAAATCAGCATGATCCCTAAATTGCTACCCCCTTCTGCATTTTCTTGACCACTTAAGTTTCTAACTTGGGACTCATTCTAAATGCCCTCCTCTCACCACCACTCTGTGTGTTTACTGTTTACCAAGTGCTGCCAATTTTGACTGCCTTGAATTTATTGTGTCTTCTATTCCTGTCACGCTTGCCCTGGTGAACATCTCCATTAACTCTTGCCTAGATTCTCCAATAGCTTTCTCTCTGACTTTGGTGCTCTGCTGCTCAAACATACCCTAAATGCTGGTGTCCATGGCCCCATCTAAAAGGCAAATGGCGAGGTCATTCTTCTGCTTACATTGTTTTAATGCCTCCCTACATCTGCAGGCAGAAAGGCAGTGGTAGATCCATTGCAGTACCCTGGTAAGATAAAGCATGTACTCCATGACCAGTGCCAGTGTGCTTCTTTACAGGCTTCTCCTAACAATTACCTCCTTTGCACTTGCTGCCTCGGCAATGCTCAAATGTAGTTAGTGCCCTGAACACTCCCCATGCCCAGCCATTTCTCAGGTAAGTGCCTGAATTCATGGTGCCACCTCCTCCTGGAGTCCTTATCTTATTTTTCTCCTCACCCCTTAATTCCTTTCCCTCACTCCCTGCCCTGAACCACCCCCACCCTCTACTCTCAGTTCCCAAGTTCCATTAAGAAAACACTCCTGGCTTTTGCCAGCTGAGTTAATTGTGCCTTGGGGCTCCTACTTCACTCTGTACAACTATCTACCACTGACTTTCCTACACTGTTTTATAATGATCTGTGTATGTATAGTCCCCCTTGCTGGAATAGAACTCATTGCTTACTCATCTCTGTATCCCCAGTGCCGAGCACAGTGATTGGCATACAGTAAGTGCTCAGTAAATGTTTGCTAGGTTGCAGAACTGGAGGCTCATCCTTTTGACTCCACCAGTGGAACCACCAATGCCTTGCCCCGGGCATGTACATATCTACAGAAAGCAGGGCTCCTGGGACTCTGAGCAGGGAGCATGTGTATATGAGGACAACTCTGTCTTCTGAGTTCCTGCAACTTCCAAAAGCAGTTTGGGGCTGTAGGAGTTATATTCATATACTTAAACAAACACAAATACCTAACTAGTTGACATTAGCAGAAGAAAGGAGGTTATATAAAGAAAAAATAATAAGAGTTCACACAAACTGAAATATTTAGGTAAAGGGCTACTATGGAAGGATAAGGCCTGAACACTTACTCTAACCTTATAGGGTGGGTTTTCTTGATTCACAAATGGCTCAAACATGACTCTTAACAACTGCTTTGGTTAAGTTTCAAAATGAGTGAGGGCAAAAATTAATCACCAGAAAGCCACTTTTTATTTTTTTAGTTATACAACAAAAGAGGAAGAAGAGAAGGAATTCCAGTGCTAATTCCACTTAATTTACATTTCTGGATTCTAAATGATACACAATCCATTTGGGCAATGAAACAACCCCATATCCAGGGCAGGGGCAGGACTTTATGAGGCAAGAGAGCAAGGCTTTCTGTAGCTAGCAGAAGGGGCAGACAGGTTGGATTGTGTAGCCCACAGTTCTATTGCCTGCCACAGTGATTGTGCCTCCCTGTGAACCTCAGTCCTCTCTGGAAACATTCACCCCTGAACACACAATGGGGTTCCTGGAGGTATAAACAGGATGTCCACCAGGGGCATACAGCTGCTACACACATGGAGTGCAACACTCATTTATTGAGCTCCTTCACCGATCAGAAATTTAAGTCTGGGGTAGGAGGTGGGATTTAAAGAACTGGACAGAGTTCCTGAGCTCAAGGAACATAGAGTTTGAACCAAGGAGAATAAGGCTACCTGGCCAGATTAGTTGTCTGGCTGGCTCCTATGAAGAAGTCAGAATACACCTTGAATAAGAAAAAGCAGGGGACAGGAAGACATGAAAGTTCCATCAGATGCATTTAATGAAGAATTGAAATAGAAAAATGAATATAAAAAAACAATAGTAAACATAATTTGGGTTAACAAACGAGCCTGTGTTTGCACTGAGTTTTACAAATGCAGCAGACCATACTGCCTGTTCACGAGTTCATAGGATTATCAGAGTAAAATGCAATATTTTAGAAGCAAAATTAAGAACATTTCCTTAAAATTACATACGACTTCTGACTTGTGTACTTCTGAGAAAGTACAAAAATTCAAATAAAGTTTCAAAACATATATCAGCCTTCAGAAGGAAGAGAGTAGGAATGAGTATCTAGATTTTTTAATTTATTTTTTATTGGTGTTCAATTACTAACATACAGAATAACCCCCAGTGCCCGTCACCCATTCACTCCCACCCCCCGCCCTTCTCCCCTTCTACCACCCCTAGTTCGTTTCCCAGAGTTAGCAGTCTTTACGTTCTGTCTCCCTTTCTGATATTTCCCACACATTTGGTTTAAAAAATTGCTGATGGAAATTGCTTTAGTCTCATTTTTGACTTATTAGTAACTAAGCAACTTACTACTAGAGGAATGAACTTCTAAAAACCAGCTGAACTTTCACGAGGGCTATAAAACATCTTAATGTCCTTGACACTTGATAATAAATGCATTTCTCACAGCACCAGGAGGCAGCTGAGTGAGGTGGAAGTAGTTCAGGGGCTAGAGTCCCAGGATACATTAGAGTCTTTCTGAGGATTGAATAAGGCACTCTATGGAAAGTGCAGCTCACACTGCCTGGGGCATAGTAGTTATTAAGTAAAGTCAACTTCTTACTCCTTCCTCTTACAAACACTAAATCAAATTGCATGGAATAATTGTAGACCAAACAACTCACTATATTATATGGGGTGGGTCAGGGGATGGCTAGCTTTTAAAAGTCTTAATAGTGGTATCTGACTTCTCAAATAATGCATATGTAATGCTTTGCTAAAAATTAAAATCAATGAAGGATTACAAGCCACAAAGCATATTATATTCTGGGAGACAGCTGAAAACGCACTGTATGAAGGTAAGGCATTCTCCTAGACCCTAAGGAATTTACCATATAGTATGGCATTGCTTTGGTCTGGCAAACAGGTGAAAGATTTTGAACTTGAAATCAGGAAACCTGCGTCTGGGGAAGGCTGGATGGCTCAGCGGCTGAGCGTCTGCCTTGGGCTCAGGTCGTGATCTTGGGGCCTTGGGATCGAGTCCCACATCAGGCTCCCTGCATGGAGCCTGCTTCTCCCTCTGCCTATGTCTCTGACTCTCTCGCTCTGTCTCTCTCATGAATGAATAAATAAATAAAATCTTAAAAAGAAGGGAAATCTGGGTCTGATTTTAGATTCTGGCATTTATTAACTGTGTGACTTAGGGTACGTTAACCTCTCTGAGCTTCTGTGTCTTCATCTTTAAAGCAAGAATGATAGCATCAGCTACACAGGAGGTAGTGGTAGAAGAGTAAACAAGATAATTCTCATGAAAACCCCTGGGTATAAGACCTGGGATGGAGTTGACCCATAATAAACAGGGCTGTTTCAGAATCCTTGTGAGCTGCATTGAATTTTACAGGTAATTCCAGGTAACAAGAGCAAAACTCCCCTTATCTTCATGCAATATAAGAAATAGAAATAAGAACACATACTGAACATCATTTTGTAATAAAATTATATTTTTATAAAATGTAAGAAAACCCAGGCAAAACAGACACTTTGAAGAAGGGGGAAATTATTTCCATGACAAAGGCATTTGCCACTTTACATAAGGTACTTCACCACCAGAATTACTGGGTTTCAGACTCTACGTGTAGAAAACACACGTGCATGCATATATCCATCTGTCCACAGATATGTATATAGACACAAGTCCATCTTTTTGTATCTCAAGAGGTCATCAATACGTGTTACATACAAATATTTAAGTAAGTAACAAAGGAAGAAAAACTCAGTTTTGAATCCATGTTTACACTGTTCCTTTTTCCTGCCCCCCTCCCACTCAAACTTTCACTAACACAAGTTGGAGACTCGAGAGGACAAAGGTAGAAAGGGCACTGTCACACGCAGGCTGCACTGCTTATTCACTGAGCTGGTTTCATTCCATTTGCCCTCCTCTCCCACCACCCCACCACCTGCCCCATCTAACCTCAGTGGCTCTGCTACGAGAACTATAATGCAAGGTGATGGCAATCCTTTTCCAATGTGGCTTTGGGGGTAAAACTGTGATCAGGTCATAATGGAACGATGGCACATGCGGTGCCTGGGCGGGGTCCAGACTGGGAAAATGAGTGGGAAGAATGAAATTCTCTAACCTGGGAGGTCTGGTTAGGAGCTGGGCAGTGGAAGGAATGTGTTCCTCCTTTCCAACAGGTGCGGCTCTGGCTCCTCAGATTTGAGACTCTAGACCCACAGCTGCCCTCTACAGGCCCTGCACTCTGCCTGAATAAATAGAAGGTTTATTTATTGAACTTGTGTCAACACAAACTAACCTCTGTCCCAGAGAAAGAAAAAAAGGGTACTCCAAAAGCACTTAGCTGGCTATTTTAAGTTCTGGCCATTTGAGAGAAGTTTCCCAAGCTGTAATGGCAGACAGGGCACATTCCCCCTAGAAATGATCTCACTTTACTTCATTCTCATGTCTTTTTGGTTAAGAAGTCAGGTGGAGTGGAGCTGTGGAAAAAAGGGTCAGGAAAATTGTTTGATACTTACTTTTAAGCAACTAGCTAGCTACCTGTGAAACAAGGCTTTAAGCTGTTCACTGTCCCAGTATGGAAAACAAATAGTTTGAATGATATGGTTTTGACAATCCCCACAAGCTCCAAACTTATGTGACTCTATAGGACACAATGAAAAAAAAAATTTTTTAAAGATTTTATTTATTTGTTTGACAGAAAGAGAAAGTGCACACACAAGTAGTCAGAGCCACAGGCAAGGGTGAGGGAGAAAGCAGCTCCCCACTGAGCAGAGAGCCTGATTTGGGCCTCGATCCCAGGACCCTGGGGTCTTAGCCAACTTAACCACCCAGGCACCCCATATAATGAATAAATTTTGAACTAAGATTGCCATTACTAAATTGAAACAAATTAAAAGAAATAAGTTAAATATATGACTTAAGATGACAGAAATAACATAAATCTAAAGAAGATGGGATGGAAAGATTTAGAAGACATATAAAACCAGAAAGTTATGTATTAAAACCCTGTAGAACTGATGAATCTAAGAACTGGAGATTAAAAAAAAAAAAAAAAAAGATCCAAACTTCTGCCAAAGGTAAAGCTTAAACTTGGGAGAAAGTATAAATATATTACTTTAGGAATAAAAAGGGAAATGTATGTGAAAGGCAATGTAGACACTGTGTGTTAACAAATTTTAAAATCAGCAAGAAATAGACAATCTCAATGGGAAGCCATTACCAAAGCGGCCCCCCAAAAATCTGGACATCCCAGTGTGCTGATAATCATGAAAGAAATTGTAGCAATGACTAAAACATAAAACCCCATTTCCCCAAAGCCGCTACCACCGATTTTTTTAATAAGCAAATGTTAAAGAACGTATATTTCTATCTCTCTCAAATCATTCTGGAGAACAGAAAAAGATGGAAAAAATTACAATTTGCTTAATAAAATTCACATATTTAAAAATAGCAGAAAAATACAGTGCTCAAAACAAACAAGTAAGCAAAGTAGAAATCAAGTCTGATATCACTTAGGGATATATAGATGCAGGAATCTTAATAAAATATTAGGAAATCAAGGGAGTGTAAAGAAGATTATAACCAAATAGACTTTATTTCAGTAATGCAAAAAGAGTTCAAGCTTAGAAAATTTGTTAATAATTAATTACTTCAATCCATTATCTCAAGTGGAAAACACATGCTCATTTCGATCACTTAATAAAATTCACTTTATGATCACAGAAATTATAGTTTGATAAGATTATAAGATTAATAAAATAAAATTATAATCTAAAACTAGCCAACATCTTACAGAAAATGGTGAAACCCTTATAGGTATTCTCCAAAAAATCAGAAATTGATAGTATCTAACAATTTTACCTATGAATTCTGACTAATGTAATAAAACAAAATAGAACTAGCTGCATTTTTTGCAGATTATATGAATTTATACTTGTAAAACCCATTACTGAAAAATCTTCAGAATTAATAATTTTAGTAAGAAAGCTCATTGCCATAATAATATAGGAAAAAAATCATTGTTTTCCCATGTATTATTAGCAATAATGCATTGAGATACAAATTATCTACAAAGACCCAATTCATAATAAAAATAAAGACAAGTACAGGATTTATGCCATGACTTCTAAGATTAGCTTATTATAATTTCTACAACTAGCTTACATAAAATAGATTGCTAAATAAGAGGTTTATATGCATTATTGCATATACTATTCATAGTAGTGATATAAAGTATTTCCATATCCATTTTACAGATGAAGAAACTGAGGCTACAGAGTGTTAATATATAAGCTAAAAACTGATAGACTCTGAATTCAATCCCTGGAGACAAACATCACTATTTGCATTATTTCTATAAAATATAAAAGAACCATGAAAAACTATAAAAGCTACCAGAGATAGGCAAAGCAGTTACACAAATATACAAAGATCAGTTGATTTCCTACCTAGCAGGAAAAAAAAAAAAAAAAAAAAAGAAAGAAAAAAAAAAGCAAAGAAAAGAAAATAGAAAGAAAAGAGAAACTTGGTTTCCAACTATAGTCAGAGATATTAAAAACCTAAGACTAAACAAGAAATTTGTGGAACCCATAAAAAGAAAAAATATTACAAAATGTTGCTGAGGGACCAATAAGAAGCAGGCTGTAAGAATAAAGAAAACACTGATTTTTTCCCAAATTAATCTATAAATCAGGTGAATTTACAATAAGAAAAAGATTTCTCTGGAACATACAAAACGATTCTAAAGTAATCAGAGAAATCTGGATGACACTAACTTAATCAATGATCAGAGCTAACATTCTCCTGTACTGGCACAAACTGACATCATGTTTGATATGACATGAGAAGGACACAATATTGGTACTATGATTTCCTGCCAAAAAAAAAAAAAATGAGTAACTTGAATTTAATCATGAAGAAACATCAGAGAAACTTCAATTGGGAGCATTCCACAATTGGCCTGCAGTCTCTAAAAAAACATGGAGGTCAAAAAAGAGAATGAGGATGTCTTTCTCTGCAATAAAAGACACTAACGAAACAACTATGTATGTACTATGTAATTCTGGATCGAATCCTGGACTTCTGGGGGCAGAAGAGTGGCGGGTAAGTGAGAGAAGGAAGAGGATGGTGCTGGCATTGGTATAAATACCTATAAAGGACATTATCAGGGCAATCGACAAAACTTGAATATGGACTGCGGTGAGATAATGTTAAATTTTCCTAATTAGATAAGTGTACTGTAGAAATATACAAAAATATCTTTGGCCTTATGAAATATACATTGAAATATTTAGGGTATCTGCACTGCAGTTGTATCTGCAACTAATTCTCAAATACCTTGAAAAAAAGGTGTGTGAGTGTGTGTGTGTGTGTGTGGTGTACATATACAGGAAAATAGGGAGGAAGAGAAAGAATAATATGAAGGATAAAGCAAATAGAACAAAAGGTAAATAATTGGTAATTCTGAGTAAAAGGTAAAGGAGAGTTCCTCATAACGTTCTTCCAACCCTTCTCTAAGTTTGTAATCGTATCAACATGAAAAGTTACAACTACATATATGTTATATATACATTCAGTATAATATGAATTATATATATAATGAGTGGTGTATACTCCTGGACATGAAAATACGTTTGGAAACCACAATAATTAAAAAAAAATGTGGTAGCATAAGTAATCAGGAGGAATAGTAAGATAAAATAGAAAGCAGAAGCAGATACAAGTACAAGTAAGAATTCAGAATATGATAAAGTTGAAATCTCAAATTAGTAAGGAAAGTTAATCATGGTGTAGAGAAAGATTTTCAAAGTATGGAATGAGGACAGAAAGTATAAAAAAAGAGGTAGTAGACTTGACTATGTACATATTTTAAGAATTATGTATAAACTCCACAGAGAAGTAAGCTAAGGTCATGAACAAGTAATTAATTCAGAGATGAATGAATAACAGCCAATAAATATATGGAAAAAACTTCAACCTTACTAATGATCACAGAAATGCAAATGAGATAAGAGTGAGATTTTTTTTTTTACTGATTGAATTATAAAAGAATAAAAATGATATTTTCCATTGTTGGGAAGGGTGCCCCAAATGGGCACACATATAATAGAAGACTACACTGACATTAATAATGATATATATATTTATTGATCTGGAATGATGTTTACAGACTTCCCTTTCCCCTGACCAACTCACAATTATTCATTAGTTCTCAACATATACTTTCCCTAAGCTTTTCCTGATCAGATACCTTCACAGTATCTTGTATTCATCCTTGTCAGTCATCACAATTTAATTATATCTGTAGCTGCCTAATGATGTCCCAGTTTGGGTTTCTCTGAAAGCAGGGCATGAGAGACAAAGACTTGGGTGCAGGAGTTTTATTTGGGAGATGGTCCAAGGGTACAGGAGAGAATGCGTGAGAAACACTGAGACAGAGAAGAAAGAAATACCAATAAAGGATGATTGTTGAGCAGTTAAGTCTGGGCAACTACTCGATCCTGCTGTGAACCTAATGAGGAACCTTGTAAGAGTGCCTGCCAGTTGTCCTAATGAAAAACAGAGGACTGGGACATTTGTCTACTTTATCAATTAGCTCACATCACCACTTAATAAGGCCTGCCTCTGGGATGTGCTTATGTGTAAGCAAAGTGAGCTTCTGAGGTATCAGAAAAGTCAAGGGAAGAAACATGGAAATATTTCTTGGTGCATGCTTCAGGTATGAAGGTGTAGTGTGCACAGACCATGAATAGAGGCCAGCCATTGGGGGGTTGAGGCAGGGCACAGAGACTAGTTCCTACATATATATATCTTTCAAGGATCCTAGCTCAGAGTAGGTATCTAATAAATATCTGTTCAATGAAATAGTTTATAAAATATTACATTTTATATGATCCTGCTTTAGTTAAAAAAATGTGTGAATATGTGTGCATATGTATGCAACATATATTAATGTATAAGACATAAGGTAATGGAGAAAATTTCAAAAATAGAATGAAATGATTATATCACTATTTTAGAAAGAGAACTTTAATAAAAACATGGAGAAATAGGTGGTAAGAGGGGAAGAAACTATTTATGGGCCAGGCATTGTGCCATGCATAGAATTCTTACAACAATCCTGTGGGATTCTAATTCAGAGCTCCCCCATTTCCACACCTGTGCTTTTTGTATTGTGCCACAGAATGGTGGGAGGCCTTAGAGGAAGGCTGGGTGCAGGGGAACAGCTGCAAGATAGTAGCGTGTAGCTGATGTTGCTGAGATTGGGACAAGGACAATATGAATGTAGAGACCTGAACAGAGAGAGATTTTACAATTAGGATATAGAGAACTAAATGGCAGGCTTGGGACGCCTGAGTGGCTCAGTGGTTGAGCGTCAGCCTTCGCCTCAGGGCATGATCCCGGAGTCCCAGAATCGAGTCCCATATCGGGCTCCATGCATGGACCCTGCTTCTCCTCTGTCTGCCTATGTCTCTGCCTCTCTCTGTGTCTCTTGTGGATAAAGAAATAAAATCTTTAAAAAAAAAATAAAAAATAGGGATCCCTGGGTGGCGCAGCGGTTTAGCACCTGCCTTTGGCCCAGGGAGCGATCCTGGAGACCCGGGATCGAATCCCACGTCGGGCTCCCAGTGCATGGAGCCTGCTTCTCCCTCTGCCTATGTCTCTGCCTCTCTCTCTCTCTCTCTCTCTCTCTCTGTGACTATCATAAATAAATAAATAAAAATTTAAAAAAAATAAAAATAAAAATAAATGGCAGGCTTGGGGAAAGCCACACGGGAAAGGAAGGAATCAGGGATGACCCCAAGATTTCGCGTTTGAGAGATGGTAATGTTATTAAGACAGGAGGTACCAACAATTTGGGAAAACACAGGCTGAGTCCAGCTTAGGTTATGTTGATTCTGAGGTACCTGAGAGACAGGATGTGGAATATTCAGGAACCACAGATGGGGAGTTTGGAGCTCAGGAGGGCCAGCACTGGGGACAGTTAGGAGTCACCAGTCTATGGCATCTCGGTAATAGCTCAATCCAAAGAAAATAGACAATTGCTCAAAAAAGAGCATTTGGAATAGTAAGCAAGGCTAGTGTGAATCCAATAATAGTAACACTTAAATGAAAAAGAAAGTAAAAGAGCAGTGACTAAAATAAGAGAACACCGAAAGACAATAATATCTTGGAATTCAAGGAAGAAGAGCTTTTTAAAGGGAGAATTTCAAGGAGTCAAAAATAATGCTTTGTAGAATCACTGGACATCGGGGTGATCCTGCCCTTAAAACTAAGAGGGCATCCAAAAGAACATTCCACTAAACTAAGCTGCACGAGGGCAGGGATTGTGTCTGTCTTAACACACTGTGGTACAGCACAGTGCTTGGTCTAAAAGAGTACCTAGTAAGTATTTAGTAAATGAAGGCAGTAATGTGAGCTGACTTGGAATAATGTCAGAACCCGAACCATAATCATGCCAGCTGGTTGAGTTGAAACTCTTTGGGCGGCACCTGGGTGGCTCAGTGGGTTAAGTGTCTGCCTTCAGCTAAGGTCATGATCTCAGGGGTTCTCAGATTCAGCTTTGCTGCTTGTTTTGGTGGACTCCTTGCTCAATGGGGAGTCTATTTCTCCCTCTCCATCTGCCCCTCCACTCTGCTCCTCCTCCCCTACCCAGCTCATGCTTTTTCTCTCTCTCAAAAAAAAAAAAAAAAAAAAAAATCTCTGAAAAGAAATTCTCTTCTTTGATCCCTGCATTTAATAATAGACAGTAGTGGAGAGAAGATTGATTCTTGGTCTTGAAAATGTGTTTTCTAATAAATGGTCTTTTGAATAATTACTTTCTTCAATCCTATTTTCCTACTTTCCTTATGTTCAGCGGAAAGATGTCCTTCTACCCAAATGGCTGTGACTCAAAGCACCCAAGTTAGTGTTGCTTATATTGTTAAGAAAATCAAATTACGGGATCCCTGGGTGGCGCAGCGGATTAGCGCCTGCCTTTGGCCCAGGGCGTGATCCTGGATACCCAAGATCGAATCCCACATCAGGCTCCCGGTGCATGGAGCCTGTTTCTCCCTCTGCCCATGTCTCTGCCTCTCTCTCTCTCTCCCTGTGTGACTATCATAAATAAATAAAAATTAAAAAAAAGAAAGTCAAATTACTTGATTCTTTAAATTCTAGGAGAATAGAGGGCAATGAAAATAAAGATCATTTAATGTAGAAAGATATTAATCCTGAAGGTATTTAAAATCCATTCTTCCTACCTCTTCTCTCTTCCAAACAGACTGCAAAACCTGTCCGTTTTTTTAAAAACCTTTTGCCATAAACAAGTGGCTTAAGTATCTTGTAACTGAATAACGATCTTCTCTAAAGTCAGCTCAATTTTTGCAAAATTTCTTAAAGTAATATGTGAGCCATGATTTGATACTTCAGAGACAACTGATGCTACCGAAGTCAAATAATCAGTGACTTAGATTTAAAAAAAAAAATTGATCCACATAAGAGTTTATGCTAAAAGTATGAAGCCAGCTTTAATATGACCACTAATTTTTATACTCACAGATTATTTATTTATTTATTTATTCATGAGAGACACAGAGAGAGAGAGAGAGGCAGAAATAGAGGCAGAGGGGGAAGTAGGCTCCATGCAGGGAGACCGATGTGGGACTCGATCATGGGACTCCAGGATCACGCCCTGGGCCGAAGGCAGGTGCTAAAACGCTGAGCCACCCAGGGATCCCCTATACTCACAGATGTTAAGATCATAGTAAACATCTTACAAAATGCTCTGTATGCTTTTCATACCAAGAGTCATCTTTTTCACCCTTAACCCATATTCAGTTGAGGATAAATACATCTATGATTTGAAGAACCCAACAGGTAAATGAAAGGAAAAACAAACTCATTCTGAGAAGGAAATGTAGGATCACAAAGATTGGGTTAGGTGTGACAAGATCCTTCTTGGACACTTGTCATTTTCTCCAGATGCATTCTCTATCTCTAGATAGGATTGAGTTTGGGAAATGGAGTCAACCAGATTTCTGAAAATTTGAGTAGGAGTGTTCCTCTTTTATAGTTCAAATTCATAAAAAGATTGGTTACCGTTTACTCTGGTTTAGATGAGCTGGGGATATATTTTTAGAATAGGAAACTTTACAGTTAATAAACAATCCTGAAAAAGTCATGGAATAGAATGAGCCTCTGTGTTTTTGGAAATAAGCATTTGGTGTTTAGATTTGCCTTGTTTTTTTCTTTTTCCATCTTCCAAAAATTCAGTTCTGTAGGCTACTTCAGCTCACCTCAGAAGCTTGGTTGTTCAGTGTCCAGCAATGGACACTTGGCACAATGTAGCACAGAATGATGTGCTGAACTATTAAAAATAAATTGAAGAATAGAATACCCCACTTTTTATTTCATCACTATAAAGAGGAAATCTTTGGAAAGAGTAAAAAGGATTTGGTAAGAATGTGCATCTTTTGAAGAAAAAAAAGAAAGCATGAGGATGGTAATCCTTTATCTTAGCTTTGGTATAATCTCTCAATTTCTGAGTTTTCACTCAATCTCCTCTTCATGGGTAAACTGAATAGTTAGGAATAAACTGACTCAACATAGTGTAGTGATTTGTATCATTTTTTTTTTTTTTGAGAACTGTTACATTCAGTATGGAACTGCTCTTCACTCTGCTATAGAAAAAAAAGAAACAAAAAGCCTCTGTACTGTATGCTTTTCATATTCTCTCTGCTTTTATAGCAATGCTGTTCAGACTTGGGTTATAGTTTTCTTTCAAATGTTTGGTTATAGCATTACACAAGGAACACAATATTAAAAATTAAAGGCGTTCAATTTGAATCCGAAATTTCTTTCCTGTTTGTTTCCTAATGGTGAAGGCCCTTTATCTTGCTCTTCAAACTGTAACCCAGTGTCTGTCGTCTCACACACTGGGAGCAAACCAGTGTATCATCAAAGAGTTCTACTTAGCAGCCTGGGAAATGTCCTTCCAAGCTAAATATGGTTCAGCTCCAACTCTTAATATATTACTTAAAGCTTCATTCCAATAGCAAATGGAAATGTCTGCATGATGTCAGCACTAAATTTTATAATTTATACACTAATTCTTGACCTAAAAGAAAAATCTTTACCCATAGAACAAATACACACTAAAATCAACATGAATTTATTGAATGACTATTTTTGTACGAGGCAATGCATTAAGTGCATTAAAATACATACAGCATAGTTCCTATCCTTAAGGAATCTAAAGTCTATACTGGAAAATATGGTGTAAAAGTATGAGAATGTAAACAACATTCCAAGGCTTCAGTGACAGTTTATAAGATGTGAAGGACAATTCAAAGCAACTGTGGAAGAGCTGTCATAAGTCAATATATGATTAGTTTCAAAATGAGTCACAGAGACAATCGCAGCAGATGCTATACGAATTGAAAGTAAAAGTTAATTACTTCATTTGGGATGAGCAGGAAAATATTAATGGGAAATACCAACTTGGAGCTGGATATCAGAGAATAGGTATTTTTGTATTGGCAGAGAGACATACAGAGAACCTTCTGGAAGTGGCAATGTTGGAAGCTGAAGTGTGGATCAGAAAGCACTTCAGGCAATTCTGACTGTTCATCTTCTGTTCTCACTGCCTGTCTACCCCTTTGTGTTAAAACGAAGAAAATAGTGAGATTGTCTTTATTTAGCAGAGGAGACAATAGTTTTTGGTATAACTGAACGTACCAGAACTAAAATAAATTGGTCCAGAATAGCAAGGTGTGTAAAACAACAAAACCGCTTACTGCCATTAAAGTTGCCTTAATTATAGCTACTAGTTGCTCAGTATAAGAAATAGGCACATTTATAGCAAAGAAAGCAGTCCCAAATTCAGAATGACTTGGTAAGTGTTGCCTATAATATCTGCTCACAAGAACTATTTCCTAACACTACCACCAAGAAATGTCATAACTGTCTGTTACCAAGAACAGAGTAAGGCGTCGATTTGGCATAAAGCCAAATGAACTGCAATCAATCGGATGTGGAATTACAAATGGAAAAGCCAATGATTCCTAGACTCATGGTGCTTGTCAAACGTTTATGTGCATATAAATCACTAGTGGAACTGGTTAAAATACAGATTCTTCTTTCAGTTGGTCTGGGGTGGGGCCTGAGATAAATAATTTGCTAATTTATTTTGATTATTTATAACAACCCCCTACAGTAGAATGTAACTCTAGGAGGGCAGGATCTTTGTTTACTTTGTTCGCTGATGTATCCCAAGGACCAGAAACAGTGTCTGGTACATGTGAGGCAGTCAATCATTATATGTTGAATGAGCAGACAGCATAACCCACAAACCCACACACTAGGAGGATGAGTTTGCCAATTCTGACTTTGAGTGATTAGTTTTGCTCAAGAGACACCATTGACTCATTAAAACTAAGAAAGGTCTGCAACAACGACAGAGGTGGCCAACTGGCCAGGTGGCCAGAAGTTTGTACTAGATCATTTTCTGAGTCACTGCCTTTGCCGTGGGGCTCGGCTTGCCTTTGGTTCAGCCTTCACTTGCCCAAAACTTAATGGGCATTAGAATTGACTTGGCATAAATTTCAGCTCATATCTTCTTGTGTCTCTCCCTGTCTACTAGCTGTGACACTCCCTGGGTTGTTCATGCCTGTAGCCTTGAGCCTTACTGTCTCACAAGTCTTTATCTGAATTCTTTCTTCCAAACTCTGTGTGGTTTGGCTTAAGACCTAAATTCCACATAACCCTGGCTGCTGACCTTCTAAGCTTTGGCAAAGTTGAAAGAATTAGGCATCAATTTGGCACCCACCTTAAAATCACAGTATTACCCTGTGAACTCCTAAAGGCTGTGAGCCTGACCTACCACAAATGTCACAAAGTTTTGAGCAATTGCATGCGTATCTGCTGTAAGGCCTATGTATTACACTCTCATAACTAGAGAGGCTGAGCTTCCTTTCATACCCAATTAAATTTCTTCTATTTTATGTTCACTTTCTTTACCCAGTTTTATATTAGGCTATGTTTCTATATCTTACTGATTTATAATTTAAAAATATACTCTGGATACTAATTATCATTTATATCCAACATAAATATATTTTTCCATTACATGGCTTATTTTAATTCATTTATAGCACTTTATGTTGGACAGACTTAATTTTAATATAGTCAGACTTATCAACCATGATGTGTTTTCTGTATCCTGACTGAAAAATCCTTCCATGATAGAAGATTTTGAAGATATTTTTCTTATTTTTGTTATAATTCACATTTAGATCTTTAATTCATCTGGGATTAATTTCTATATGTGTTCTGAGGTAAATATCTATCTATAATTCCCCCTACTTGATCTGCTATGCCAATATCTAGTGCTATGGCACTAGTCTTCTACATATGCATGACTTTGTTTCTGGGGTCTCTACTTTGGTCTGTGTTTCTATCCCTGCACCAATACTACTTTGACTAAATCAATATGGCTTTAAAATTAGTTTTACCATCTGATAGAGCCAATTTCTCCAGATAGCTCTTCTTCAAATATGTCCTAGGTATTTTTGTTCTTTTGTGCTTTCCATATGAATTTTAGGATCAGCTTGTAAAATTCCCAACTCCCACTCATCCACACAAAACCTACTGAGAGTTTGATTGGAATGTTGTTGAGTTTTAAACTCAATTTGGTAAAAACTGACTTTGATACTAAATCTTACCATATAAGAATGTGACCCATCTCTCCTTTGATTTGCATCTTATTTAATTTTCTTTGGTAATGTTTTGTAATTTTCTCCATCAGGATGTCTTTTAGAGGGGCACCTGGGTGGCTCAGTGGTTGAGTGTCTGCCTTCGGCTCAGGGCATGATCCCAGGGTCCTGGAATCAAGTCCTGCATTGGGCTTCCCTCAAGGGGCCTTCTCCCTCTGCCTGTGTCTCTGACTCTCTCTCTCTCTGTGTTTCTCATGAATAAATAAATAAAATCTTTTTTTCTTTTTTTTAAAGAATGTCTTTTAGATTTGTTCCTACATGTATTTTAGCTTTTGTTATTCTTGTCAATGAGCTCCTCCTCACTTCCTCCCCACTCGCCCATGACTTAACACTGTTGGTTGTTGCCAGAAAGCTTTGGCGTTTGCACGTTGTCTGGAAGTCTGGGTTCACAGCTTCCCTAGACTTAGCCACAGGCAGCAGGTTCATCCTTTTTTTCCTTTTCAAATTTTTAAGGGAAGTGGAGGAATTAGGACGTCTTCTAGGATCTGTCTGATCTTTCAGAGCAAACCTTGTATTGCTGACTTTTGAGCACATGATTTTCCTCTGCTAAGGCTGGTGAGGTGGGGTTCCCAGAAGCAAAGAGCATCAGTCATTTTTAGGAGTCTATTCCCCCAGATTTTCTATTACAAGCCACCTTTTCAGAGACTTGCAGGTTAAGTATCTTTCCCACAGTTAGTAAGTGGTACTTACTGAAACCTAAGTGTCCCTGACCCCAGTACCAATGCTCTTACCCTTTGCTACACATCTGTTTCCAAATATTACTTCTCTGAAAAGAAACAGAGCCCAGGCCTCGATAGTGTGAACACAGGCCTTTAACAACTAGACCAAGCTGGTGCCCACACTTACTCGAAGCCCAGACTGGAGATGGCATCGTCACTAGTCCTGTAGACTCTGCCTTTGTTCTTTTCTTCACTTTTTTCTTTTGTTCTTGTTGTTGTAGTTTTGCATCTTACTTACCATTACTGGTTTATTATATAGACTACAATCCAGGAGCAGCCAGATGGAAGAGATTCTCTGGGCAAGGTATGGGGAAGAAGGGCACAGAGTTCTGTGCCTCTCTGGTCACACCACCCTCCAGAACCTCCACATGTTCAATCCAGAAGCTCCTTAAATCCTGTAGTTTTGACTCTGCACAAATCTATCCCTCTCTGTTTCTCAGTCCTCTCTCACCTTGGCTGGGGCTGACAACCTGCCCACAGCTCCCCCCTCCCCACCTCTCGCACTCTTTTTTTTTTATTTTTGTTATAAGAATCTGATCATACCTCTGCTCTGCTTAAGAACTGGTTCCTCCTACAGCAGGTAGAGTAGAACTCACCTCCCTTCCGTGACTTGCGGGGAATCTGGTTCCCATCTCATTCTCTGACTTGGCTTCCTACCACTTATTCTCTATTCCTCCAGCCCCACTGCTCTATATTCTGTCTCTGCCAAGACCTCAGAACTTTGGGGCCTTTGTCCCTATTATTCTCTCTGCTAGTAGGTTCCTTCAGCAGCATCCTGCATGGCTAAGTCTTTCTTGCAGGTATCAGCTTAAATGTCACTTTAAATATATATATTTTTTATTTACTTGACAGAGAGAGAGTACAAGAGAGAGAAGCAGGTCTCCTGCTGAGCAGGGAGCCCTATGTGGGGCTTGATCCCAGGACCCTGGGACCATGACCTGAGCCGAAGGCAGACACTTAACTGGCTGAGCTACCCAGGTGCCCCTTATATGTCACTTCTTCAGAGGTCCTCTCTGGCCACCAAAACAAAGAACCCAACCACTGCCCTGAAAGTTGCTCTCCACTGTGTCATCTGGTTCATTACTTCATATAATTTATCATATCTGTACTATTATTATTATTATTAATTTTTGCCCAGAAAAAAACTACCTGAAACATAATTTTTAGCCACTCTTTCTTGCATTTCTTTACCGTATAGCTTCACAGAATGTTTGGCTATGGGGGGGAATGAGTTTATTGTTTTTGTTTTTGTTTCTAGGTTGTGGTCAAATATACATAATAAAATTTACCATTTTAACCATGTTTAAGTGTATAATTCTGTGGTATTAAATACATTTAGAGTATTGAGCAACCATCACTACCACCCATTTCAAGAACTTTCTCATCTTCTCAAACAAAACATCTGTACTTGTTAAACATGAATTCTCCATGTGCCCCAACCCTCAGCTCCTGGTGACCTCTATTCTTTCTGTCTCTCTGAATCTGACTACTGTAGAAACCTCATATAAGTGAAATTATACAGTATTGGTCCTTAGTGTCTGGCTTGTTTCCCTCAGCATAACCTCAAGGTTTGTCCATGCTGTATAGCATGGGTCTAGATTGCATACCTTTTTAAGGCTGAATAATATTTAATTTTATGTGTTCATCACATGTGGTTTCTCAATTCATCTATCAACAGACATTTATAGTTGTTTCCCCCTTTTGAGCATTGTGAATAATACTGTTATTGTATTAATTCTAAGAAGGTGGTGATTATCTGTCTCTCCTTACTTGATGTGAGCTTCAAAAGGGCAGAGACTACTTAAACAGAACAGTACCTGGCTCCCGCTAGTAATAGTATAAGCCAAGTCCAAGATTACAGGCCAAGTATAATATAATAAACTAAATAATCATACTTGATGAATATAAACAATCAAGGACTCCTTCCTTTAAAGAATCAGCAGCATCTGTCAGCTGGGCAACTGCAGGAGGGCATCATCTGATTTCCTTGCCGCTTGTTGTGTTGTTCCTTTTCAACTCATTCCTTCTACTTCCACCAGAATTATCTCTTTAAAACACAAATGCCGATTAAACACCCTTCTTAAAAACCTTCAGTGGCTTCCCATTTGGTCTTATAATAAGTAAAAATTCTTTACCAGGGATTCTAAGGACCTGGGTAAGCAGGCCTGCTTTACCTATTCAGCTTCAGCCCTAGTCAAGCCCCATGTCCAGCCAGAGTGGACTTCTTTGGGTTCCTTGAATGTGGCATGGAGTCTCAGGGACACATCTCCTTGCACTGTAGGTATCTTATGCTCTATCATCAGTTCCTAGTTGTCCTTTAGATTTACTTGGACATCACTTATAAGAGAAGCCTTTCCTGACACACCAAGTCTAGGTTAATTCTCCGATTGTATTTGTAGGAATTGCTTGTATTTTTGTCTTCAATTCCTTAGACTATAAACTCCACAAGGGTGGGTGAGGGTAGGAACTGTGTCTCTCTGTTCACTATTGAATCTCAGTGCCTAGCTTGGTGTCTGCACTTAGGGCTCAATAAATATTTAATAAACAAATGAACAGATTGTGAAGAAACAAAATCAGTAATATTATGTTTAAGAAATTAAAAATTATCAACCTAATGGTGTGTAGGGGTTCATACACAGCCTTTTGGCCAACTGTGGCCTATCTGAGGTCTATGAAAAAGATTTTTATATTTTTATTTATTCATTATCCTGATATCAAGGCCTGAGCTGAGATCAAGAGTCAGACACTTAACCAACTGAGCCACCCAAGCTCCCCAGAAAAACATTTTTTAACCTAATTACCTGGATCTCCTACATGACAGGCCAAATGGAGCCTTACCATCTGTCCTTCATAGCACTGAAACTCACTGACACCAGGTGTCATTCAGGTAGGTGTGGATTAATTAGTAATTATAATTGAAACTCCATGCAATTAATTATTTCATGCTCAAGTTTAATTCCACTGGCATTACATCATGGAACTAGGGGAACTACAAAAGATAACTGAAAGGAAAAAAAATAGATATGAAAAAAATCCCAAGCAGACTTTTCCCCTGGGGCAGCTCAGAACTCAGAAAATTGGACCAACTACTGTAATATCAACACATATTAGGATGAAATAATAAGGGTTGGGCAGAGTTGTCTGATTACAACTTTTAGTGGTGTTAAATGGTATCAAGAAAGAATCTGTCAGCAGACATCAAAAGGATTCAGAGTTGGCCAATATGTCCACATAACACAGAGGCAAGAGCCCCAAATATGATGGCCTGAGTCATCTGGCTACCCACTCCCACACAGATTTATGGCTTAGGGGCCCATGAATGAAAGAAGGGAGAAAGAAGGAAGAAGAGAGAGGGAGGAAAGGGAAGGAAAGGGGAGGGAAGGAGAGAGGAGGAGAGAGGAGGGGAGAGGAGGGGTGGAGAGGGAGGGGAGGGGAAGGGAAGGGAAGGGGGGGAGGGAAGGGGAGGGGAGGCAGGGGAGGAGAAGGGAGGGAGGGGAGGAGAAGAGAAGAGTGAAAAGAAAGAAAAGAGAAAAGAAAAGGGAGGTTATTACAGTAGTTTTAGTTCAGTGCATTTCGTGGTAATCTGTCCTACGGTTTTGCAGTCATACTAAAGACCCCCTCTATCAATATTGAGCACAGATTTAAAATTTGTTTAGACTAGCTCTTAACTAAACCTGTTGACATTTACAGAGATTTAGAATGTGTATAATCTCAACTTGTCATGCTAATCACTTACTGCTGTTTATGATGTTTATCACCTGGCTCATCATAATGAAAAATGAACCCTTTGAGACTGATTAAATAAATTGCAATGTATCTCTACAGCAGAAATCTGTCCTGTCTCCCCGTCTCCTGTAAAGATGTTATAGAACAGGGATGGGCATTTAGACATTTGGTAAAGTATAAATTCCAGAGCCAGAGGTTTAGAATCTGCAGATCCAAGCTAGGCCCTAGGAATCTGAATTTTAACAAATATTCCCAAGAAAGCTTTTTATGGCATAAGTTCATTGAACCATCATACAGAGATCAATACTTATTTATGTGAAAATGTGGAGATCATTAAATGAATAAAACATAGACTATATAATAGTGTGTATTACAAAATAATGTAATAGTATAATCTCATAAAAATACCTAGCTGGACAGATAGATTAATACAGCTAAGTACAGAAAAAAGCTTGGAAGGATAGATACTAAGGTGTTAACAGGAAACTGTTTGACAACATGGTGTTTTTCAAAAAATATTTTTGCTCTGTGTATTATCTAGTTTTCCATAATGCATTTATACTGCTCTTATACTAATAAAATGATATGTTTTTTTTATCATAAAAGAAATAGTTTTCGAGTTCCTAATATGCATTGAGCATTAGAACTACCAAGATGAAGTCAGGCTCTCATTCTACCTTAAGGAATTCAGTCCCTAGTGGGAGATGACACAATTCCAGGTGGTTTAGGACACAGCCTTGAGTCCACCTGCTTGAAGGGCTATGAGAACACCGGCCCCAGCACCTGACCCTCCTGAGGCAGCACAGCTGTAGTGTGGGACAGTACAGCAGCCCCTTGATCTAGCCACAACAGAGCTGTGGAAGGCCAGGAAAAATATTGCCAGTATGGGTGATGGAGAATGATTTGCCATTTTAATGACAGCTGGGCTTTTTTTTCCCCCCTCTAGTAAAAGAACCACCACAACAATAAACAGAACAAGCTTTAAAACAAAACCCAAACTAAAAACAACAAAAACCCTCCAACCCACAACATTAAAAACAAAGAAATAACAAAAATAAGTGACATTTATAATTTCGGATTGGGACCTCCCTGGGGAAGAATGAAGAGATGGCTGGTAAGTTGCGGTGTTTGCGTTCTTGCCTGCTCCCCCTTCTGGCCAGGCTGTTACTCAGCTCTGCCTGCACTCTGCCCAACTAAATCCTGCCTAACGTTCCAGCCTAACCAGTTCCCCGAGTCTAGGAGTCTAGATGTCTCCCCCTAACCCTCCAGTCCTGTAGTATCACCAGCCTTTAAACACACAGTATTTCATCTGATACACACTTGCAAAATCTTGTATGTTTGCTATGTATTATTTATCTCTTGGATTATTTTCATCATATGACAACTCCTTGACAAGAAGATCCTTCATTTCTTCAAGTAAACTGCCAAGTCATTGAGGGTAGGGATGATTTAAAAGATAATTCTAGGTACATAGACACAAATATTAGGCACTAAATATGTACTTTTAAATTGAATTATATTGAACAAAAATACTTTATTTAGATTTTTAAAAGCTTAACATTGCAAAAGAAAAACCTTCTGGTTAAACTATCATGTCTGTTTATGAATAAATGCCAGTATAATCTTTCTCACTACCCATTCTTTTATTTTTTCAGCACTTCTACTTTATCCTCATGCATGCATGTTTTATCTTAAATTAGGCAGGAGGCATACACAGATCAAATAGCCACGTCCTGTGATTCTAAAAACAGGTTTGGAAATAATTCTTTAATATCTAGCACATGAGAATTACTGAACATTTTAATACATGGGACTGTTTCCTGGGAGAGAGAAAAGATGCAATCTTGAAAGAATAAGAATGTGCCTTCCTTAAAAAAACATAGCTAAGAAGAGCCTTAAAAATGCCTTTCTTAAATTCGGCATGGGAAAAAAAAGACCAGCTTTTGAAAAAACATTGATGAGAATGATAAATAATAACAAATGTCTGACTCACATCATAAAGCTATGTTGCATAACTTCCAATATATGTGTTCGAGACAAGGTAGTGCATTATGTAAAAAGCTTCATTTTACTTTTTAACAGCAGAGCCAAGGGAAAAGCAGAAGCACATTGTAACATCACTCTAGCACCCTCTGGTGCCCTATTCATGCACACCTTTTTGAGTTCATTATTTGCTGTTTCTGTAGCTATTTGCAAAGGAGCTCTTTGGGAAGCCACTAATGTGTCTGCAGGGGAATGTCTTATCTAAGAAAACCAAATAGGGGATCTTACAACCTGACTGTATGCTAATTATGCCCATACATAGGGTTTAGCTCTCTTTGGGGAGCCAAAGCTGGCATTGTACTTAGAGGAGTCATACAGGTGAGTAGAGTCTGTAGGGCCCCCAAAGGAAATCTTCATAATCCTATTCAATGCTTGTTTTGTGGAAAATTTGCACAGGAAGTCACAGATCATTAGGTGATCTGATGAGAGCTGAATGTTTGATGATACTTGCCATATTAAATCTGCTTTATTAAAAAGAAGTTGCATAAATGAGATGAGTGAAGATTTATCACCAAAAGAGATGTCAGACACTTTTTTTGTGTGTGGGGGTCAGAAATGCAAATATGCTTCTTCAATACACACAGATTTAAAAATAACTTCAGAGTTTGGAGTCAACCTAACCTGAAGTGGTAAATTAATAACTGCTATTCAATAAATACTCTAAAACAAAGGGTAAAGTATGTGAGTTATAATGAGACATAAGTATACAAACAAATCAACCTAATACAGTGAGTACAAACCTCTGAAATAAATACACAAGTGCTAACAGGGTTTGTATTACAGTAGTGAAATTGTCATTTTTTTCCTTCTATAATTACTTTTTTTTTTTCATTTGGTCTGGTCATGATAGGAAATTACTTTTATAATGGAGGGAAAAGATTCACTTCAATTAATAAAAGTTCTTAAAGGAGAATGTGCTTGCTTAGGTCTTTCTGAAAATATATGTTAAGAAAATGAGGGCATAGGGAGGGGTATTTTGTCCTGTTTCCAAATTCTCCCAGTTGGTAACTATAAATCAAACTTTAATTTATGCTCACTTCACCTACTGCCTTTTGACTCTCTTCCTCACCTAATCCTAAATCCCAAGCGCTAGAAGTAGCTGTCCTCATTTCAGGCTACTGTCTGCCTGTCTTTTTCATTGTCACAGCTGAGTAATTGACAATTAATATACCCAGTTCATCTGCTTAGCAACAGGAGGGTGGGGCTCAAAACAGAAGGAAACTACACCAGTAGCATTCTGCAATTGTGAAATGAGAAAGGAAGAATGGGGAACTGGCTAAGGGCCAGAGAAAACTATTTTTAATATGAAATGAAACAATTTTCAGTACTTTCAATACTAAATCTCAAAATGATAAACAAGAAGTGTTTATATTCTTTTCATACAAAAACTCTATAATTATAGTCTTAAGAGAGCCATGTGATTAGAATGTCATAAATAGTGCCTTAATGACACACAAATATGAAGTTCCTTACCATTGGATCGCTAAATGGGTCAATGGGCTCTGCCTTAGAAATCTCCTTAGGGAAAGGGTGTGGCTTAGCTGAGAGTCAGACTAACTTAGGTTCAGATAGGAGCTCTAGCCACACAGGTGAGAACATGTGCTGTGGTAAATTCTGAGTGAGAATGTTCCAGGATTCTGCCTGCTGTACTTTTCAGCTCATCTTGATCAGCAAAAAGGAGGGAAAAATGAGGAACTAATTGAGATATCCCTAGAGAAGTTCTTAGTATTAGAAGCTTTCCATTTTTGCCAAACTACCTGACATTTATAGCCACAGTCTCCTCAAATGAATGAGAATCTAGAGGTCATGGTTATGTCATAAGGGTCTCGTCTCCAAGTCACAATAACTTCTTCCATCCGTCTAGCCAGAAATCCATCAGATTTACATTGCCATCATGTTTCTTCTGTATGGTGTCCTTGATCACAAATGCAGAAGGAAGAGGTTCCAGCGAACTGAACTGGCCAAATGACTGTGAGTTTTTATTTTATTTATTATTATATATTATATTATTATTATTTTGTTGACTAGTCCTTAGGAATTTAGTTAGATCAGCTGAGACCACGCTAAGAAATAAAGCAGAAAATGTCACCAATTTTCCACTTAATAGATTGTCCTAAAGGTTAAATTTGTTCACTAATTTTTTAAAAATATGTTTTCTGAGCACCTGTTATATGTACTGTTCCAAGGACTCAAGTTTTTGTGGTGTAATGAGACTATGAAGGCCTTATTCGCTAAAGACTAAAGAACAAAAATTAATAAAGAAAGATGTCAGAGAGTAATGAATACATAGGAGAAAGCTTAAGCAGAGGGACATGACAGTGACTTTCTTTTAAAGATTTTATGTAGGGACACCTGGGTGGCTCAGTGGTTGAGCATCTGCCTTTGGCTCATAGTGTGATCCTGGAATCCAGAAATCAAGTCTCACATGCTTCTTCCTCTACCTATGTCTCAGCCTCTCTCTCTGTGTGTCATGAATAAATACATAAAATCTTTATTTTTTTAAAGATTTTATGTATTTATTTGAGAGAGAGAGGAAGTGCAAGTGGAGTGTAAGTGCAAGTGGAGGGAGGAACAGGAGTAGAGGGAGACAGAGAATCTGAAGCAGCTGTATGCTGAGCATGGAGCCTGACTTGGGGCTCAAACTCAGAACCCTGAGATCATGACCTGAGCCAAAATCAAGCACTGAGCCACCTGGGTGCAGCATGACAGTGACTACTTTAGCCTGGTGTCATGGGTAGCATCTCTGAGGAGGTGAATTAGGCTGAGATATGAATGTAAAGAAGGATCCAGCTACTCTGAAATAAGGGATAAGAGCCTTCAGCCCAGAAAGAGCATCTGCAAAGGCTCTATCATAGCCCATATCAGGAGCATAAGAGAAATTAAAAGTAAGCCAGTAAAGTTGGGGCATAAAAGAGCAAAGAGAGCTATAAAATGATGGAGAACTAGGCAGTGCCCAGATTGGGTGGGGGCTCGGTAAACCAGCACAGCCTGATTTCATGGCAGGTGAGATGGGTTGCCATTGGGAATTATAAATAGGGGGAGGAAAGTGACATAAATATTTTTCACGTTTTTATTTTTTAAAAGACTTATTTATATTGGAGACAGAGGGAAGAAGGACAGAGGGAGAAGGACAGAAAAAATCACAAGCAGACTCCCTCTGAGTGTGAAGCCCAGTGCAGGGCTCAATCTCACAACCCTAAATTCATGACCTGAGCCAAAATCAAGATCTGGACGCTTAACTGACTGAGCCACCCACGTGCCCCAATATTATTCATGCCTATAAAAGATCACCATGGCTGCTAAAAGGAGACACAAATGGGAGTGGAGAGACATTTGGGAGACAGGCTTAAGAGGTTAGGGTCAGAGATAATGGTGGTCTGGAGAGGATGCTGATAATGAAAACCAGAAGGAGTGGATGACTGGGATCTGCTCTGGAGGTAAGGTTGACAGTATGGACTGAAGGTGAAGGTAAGAAAATAATCAAAGACAAGCTCAAGAATATTTGTCTTGATGTTAGATGATCGTGTTTGTTTTCTACTGAAATGGGAAAAGAGAGGGAGGAACAAGTATGTGATAGAAAACCAAACTTTATTTCATCATATTGAGTCTGAAATGCCTCCCAAACTACCCAGTGAAGGCATGTAGAATATGAGTTAAATATTTCGGGGAGATATGAATACTAGAGATATAGGTTTGGTTATTACCAACATATGGTATTGAAGATGACCTCAGAGAGGGTAGATAATGAAGAACAAAGGGCTTGGAATCCAGGATCTTGGGACACTAACATCAGTGGTTGGGCTAAGGAGAAGGAGCCAGCAAAAAAGTATAAGCAGCCAGTGAAGTGCAAGAAAATCAGGAGAGTATGGTGTTCAGAGAACAAGTGAAAAAAAAAATGTGTCAGTCAATGTAGTTAGCTACTACCAGGTGTCTTAGTAAGATATGGATAGAAAGGTGACCAGGGGGGTCATCACTAGGTTGAATGGAAGAGGATGTCTGCACAAAAACAGAGCAACTGAAATTAGAGTCAAACACAGTGAATATACCCCACAGTGCTTCATAAACTTCATACCTCTTCAAGTTATATGAAGTAGCTTTTCACTATTTGTAGCTCATATTTTATTTCTATAACCAAATCCCCTAAACATGCACCTAAATATTTCCAACCTTATAAACATATGTTGTAACATGTATACTGGAAACTGGCTTTAGCAATATCCATTACTTTTCTCATTCTTTCCTTCTTTATCATGTCAGTCAAAATCAGGGGTATTCAATGCAGAAAAAGAGGTAAAGTTAAAATCAATAAATTTCTGCCCTTAGTAGAAAACATTTTTCTGAAAATAAGCTTGAAATCTTTGACTAAAATAAAGTTTAGTGATTATATCTAGGTTTCAATAGTTCAAATGATACATGGTCCCCATTTTACTGTAGAAAAACAGGGTCAACTTTGTGTAGACTTGCAAGTCAATTGCCCTAATGGCAAAGGGACTTGTGCATCATACCCCAAACTTGTTATTCTTTCTATTTTTACTTAGAGATTGTCTTTAGGTATTGGATCATCTCCACATTCAAAGCCAGGGAAATGTCCACTTGTAGAGCCATTGAATTGAGTTGCTGCTTGTAACTCACTTTCTGTCCTCTGAACACAAGGAGACATAGTTGAAAGGAAGGGGATAAAAAGGTACAAAGTTCCATTTATAAAATAAATAAGCCCCGGGGAATGTCAGTACAGCATGGTGACTATGGTCAGCAATGTTGTATTATATATTTGGGAGTTGCTAAGACAGTAAACCTGAAAAGTTCTCATTACAAGAAAACATTGTGTTTATGTGTGGTGGTGGATATTAACGAGGCTTATTGTGGCCATTATGTAACTATGAATCCTGTACACTTGAAACTAATATGAAGTTATATATCAATTATACCTCAAGTTTAAAAAAAAAAGTATTTAGTCAAGGACAAAAAAAGAAGACAAGCAGACTTTCCTACTCTGCTCTGAGATAGCTCAGTCATGACTTAACTGTTTTTGTGACTATTTAAATCTCCCCACTGCAGCTTATGTCCTCAGGGGTCTCATCTAGCACATGAGAAAATGCTCTGCATCACTTGCCATCAGGGAAATACAAATCAAAACCACAATGAGATACCACCTCACACCAGTGAGAATGGGGAAAATTAACAAGGCAGGAAACAACAAATGTTGGAGAGGATGTGGAGAAAAGGGAACCCTCATACACTGTTGGTGGGAATGTGAACTGGTGCAGCCACTCTGGAAAACTGTGTGGAGGTTCCTCAAACAGTTAAAAATATACCTGCCCTACGACCCAGCAATTGCACTGCTGGGGATTTACCCCAAAGATACAGATGCAGTGAAACGCCGGGACACCTGCACCCCGATGTTTATAGCAGCAATGGCCACGATAGCCAAACTGTGGAAGGAGCCTCGGTGTCCATCGAAAGATGAATGGATAAAGAAGATGTGGTTTATGTATACAATGGAATATTACTCAGCTATTAGAAATGACAAATACCCACCATTTGCTTCAACGTGGATGGAACTGGAGGGTATTATGCTGAGTGAAGTAAGCCAGTCAGAGAAGGACAAACAGTGTATGTTCTCATTCATTTGGGGAATATAAATAATAGTGAAAGGGAATATAAGGGAAGGGAGAAGAAATGTGTGGGAAATATCAGAAAGGGAGACAGAATGTAAAGACTGCTAACTCTGGGAAACGAACTAGGGGTGGTAGAAGGGGAGGAGGGCGGGGGGTGGGAGTGAATGGGTGACGGGCACTGGGGGTTATTCTGTATGTTAGTAAATTGAACACCAATAAAAAATAAATAAATAAATAAATAAATAAATAAATAAATAAATAAATAAAAGTTTTTCTTTATTGCCAGGGTTAGGGAGTCATTTTTTAAATTCACATTTCTTTGGAAAGCTTACATAAAAGCAGCCTTTTATCCTATTTGAAAGTCACATCACTGAGTAAATGTGGAATAAAATCAAGAGTATCCTGCATTTCCTCTAATGACATTCTCTAGTACTAAAAATTCCACATAACTAGTATTTATAACATAGGACTTGAAGGAAGACAAAATCCCAACAAGAATCATAACATCTCCCGTTTACGTGGAGCTCGATGATTCACAAAGTATTTCCCACACACACACAAAGTATTTTCATTTGATACTCAAATTCACTTGGTGAGGTGACCACCACCCCTACCACAGATGAGAAAACCAAGGCCCAGAGGCTGAAGAGGTCACATAATCATTAAGAGAGGATGCTTGGATTCTCAGACTTCCTCTGACTCTGACTCTGTTTTCTTCTACCATAGCTTATGTCTGCTGCCTCAAGAAAATAAACTATGTAAAAAGATTCTTGATAGATTAATTTTATCCTGCTTGTTTGCAAAAATAGCAAACAGGAGCTAGAAGGCTCTCCAGCAGTTAACTGTGTGGTGCTGGGAAGGTCATTTCTCTCTGTACGTCAGTGTTCTCTCATCTGCAAAATGCAGGGCTTGGATTAAAGAGGCTTACAGCTCCACAGTTCTGAGATTCTGTATTAACCAGGACATACGGCTGACCAGAAGAGGACTTGACTACTATGCTAATACTATACATTTTATTTCTCCATGTATTTGGGGGCACAGCGATTCCAGTCTGCCTAATGCAGTCTAGTTCAGCTTTAAAGTGGAGGCTTGTTCAATTATTCATTTGAATGCTCTTTGGAAAATTATAGACCTCTTTGAGTTTATCCCGTGTTTCCCACCGGACTATCAGTGTCTGAAAGACATTACTTTCTCTGTTATTCCCTATTCAGTGATCAAGTATCAACTAAGTGTTTAATGTACATGTAAGAGCCAAGAGAATTAGAAAAGCAGAATTCATATTTGGTTCATGAAGCATTTAAAAGAATAAGATGTAAAAAACAACGAAGATGAAACAGCTACAAATCAAAAAAAGCCGAATTGGTACAACAGATTATTAGGATTATATAGACATTTAGTTAAAGTGCACATTAACGAGCAAATGTTTGCTCTACTCATGCTTAGCACTGTGGGGAGGAAAAATGAAAAATAAAAAGGACTTTACTTGGCTACCTCTTCTTCAGTTCTCCTAATTATGAAATTCTGTATATATGTGACTTTCCAACCATTTCATGGGAATGAGTTTCTAAAATAATACATGGAATTTCTTAAGGGCAAGGGTCATTTTTATATGTGTGTGAGTAACAAGTTGAAAGCAATGAATCTCATTTTTCTACATAACTTAGGGAAAAATCATCTTCCTTTATTTGGAATGAATACCAAGGTGAAGTGAAATTTCTACAAAGAGCTGAGAACAATTTTGAGTGTGGAAAGGAGGATACTTTTGGACACAAAAAGCCTAAAGATAGGGAGGGACAATTGTTAGGTGAGATTCAGGGAAAAGATACATTAGCTGAATGGGCTGTTTTCTCTCTCTCTCTCTCTCTCTCTCTCTCTTTTTTTGGTGCTTCAATCCATTGAGCAAACATTTCTTTTTTTTTTTTTTAAGATTTTATTTATTTATTTGAAAGAGAGCACAAGTAGGGGGCGCAGCATAGGAAGAGGGAGAAGCAGTCTCCCCGCTGAGCAGGAAGCCTGACTCAGAGTCCGGTCCCAGGACCCCAGGGCCATGACTTGAGCCAAAGGCAGATGCTTAACTGACTGAGTTACCCAGGCACCCCTCAAGCAAACATTTCTGGAAGACTAACCATGAGTGGGAGGTATGAGGTGACAGATCGATTACTGCGGGCTCAGAATGGCATACCTTCTGCTCCCAGTTTCCTTTAGGAGGATGCCTTTGGCTGAGGTCCCTTATGGCTCCCGGACCCCCTCTGTGTGTGATCAACACACTGTAGGCACAGCCCATGAGATGGACGGAAGTCTTCATTGTGCAAAGCTAACTTGCCCAAAGAGGTTCTAGAGTAATGACTGTGGCTTTATTTGCACTAGATGGTACTAGCAACTTTTTCTAACAGATTACTCAATAATGCCTATTTTAGGAAATAAATTTTATCTACTTATGCCCCTGTAAAAAACATTTTCCCAATATGTAATCATCAAGTAAATATTTACAGCTCCATGCTTATAAGCAAAGCCTTTGAAGACCACCTCATTTGGATTTTGAGGCTTCTTTGCTCTATGAAAACAGGAAAAATGTCAAGAGAGAAGGAGTGGTAAAGAATTAAGTGATAGGGATGCCTGGGTGGCTCAGCAGTTGAGCGCCTGCCTTCAGGCCCAGGGTGTGATCCTGGAGTTCTGGGATCGAGTCCCGCATCAGGCTCCCTGCATGGAGCCTGCTTCTCCCTCTGCCATGTCTCTGCTTTTCTCTCTGTGTCTCTCATGAATAAATAAAATCTTTAAAAAAAATTAAGTGATAGATCTGTAGAGATCAAACTTCTTTAAAAATAGGCATAATAATAATTACATATTAGCCAGAACTGTTTTGAGTCTGGATCTAGTTTAAAGTTAAAGGGTCTGTAGTCAGGTATGGAGTATGTGTGTGTGTGGGGGGGGGGGGGGGGAGGGACAGAGCTAAATAAAGCAAAGGGCAAGATGACTAAATACCCAGGCTTTGAGAGGCGACAATCCTGGGCTGCTCCAGGAGCCCCAGTCACTGGCACTAGACACTCAGATGTTGCACATTGACTTCATTCTCTCCAGCATAGATAGGCTTTGTCATGTGGAGAAGAACCTATAGCTCTGGAAGCACAAGCCAACAGAGAAAAAAAAATCTTCCCCAGCTTAAGTTCACAAATTCCCCAGGAAGGCCTTGGTTTGATATGATTTGATCCATAAACTTTTCCCTGAATCAATGACTGTGGCTTGGAAGGAATATAATGTGATTGGCTTAGCTTAAGATCCTATCTCTCTATCTGCCCATGGCCTGATGAAGACTATCTTGGAAGAATAGTGGGTGAGCAGAGATAAAACAGGAAATAGGAAGTAGCTATGTGAGCTATCATTATGAAGATTCTATTAGGGTCCAGGTGTTTACATGTATTACTCTGATGAATAATTCTAGCAACCATGTTGTACAGGTAGTTTGATACCTATTTCATAGATCACAGAAGTGTTAACTAGCTTTCCCAGGGTCATACAACTAGATAAAGGTACAGTGAAATCTGGATCCAGATAGATCTGATTCCAAAGCCCAAGTTTATTCTGCTAGGACATTCTGCCAGAAGGCAGGAAGGCAGGAAGGATGGAAGGAAGGAAGGGAGGGAGGAAGGGAGAGAGGGAGGGAAAAAAAAAAAAAACTATGTTGACTTTATCTAGATTCAGCAAGGATGGAAAATATATGGCATATATATTTTTATTACCAAATTCTGTGTCAGGCAGGCATTATTAATTGATCACAGACCTGAAATTCTCCTCAAGGTACTTCAAACACTGTCAGACAGGCACATGAGTTAAAACCAGTCTGTAATAACTACAGCTTAAATAGTTTGCTTCAGATCTTTGAGATTCTGAGCAGATTTGCCTTCTTTAACTACTAACCAAATCCCAGTCATCTTCCTGTAATTTTTTAGCATTATAGCTCCTGATGATGGAGGCTGAAACAAAGGAAATATTAATGCTTTTTACTAAAATGTGCAAGGCAATGGCAATACTTTATTTTGAAAAGCATATTACTATGGGCCTTTGATACTGCTTTCTGAGATTTAGAATTTAACTTGGAGGCACCTGGGTGGCTCAGTGGTTGAGTGTCTGCCTTTGACTCAGGGTCGTGATCCCGGGGGCCTGGGATCGAGTGCTGCACCAGGCTCCCTACAGGGAGCTTGCTTCTCCCTCTGCCTATGTTTCCAGGTTTCTCATTAATAAATACATAAAATCTTAAAATAAAAGAATTTAACTTATGTGCCTAACTAAAGGAATTATGGAATTTTAAAAGAGACTTGGTAAAAAATTAAGCCAAGAATTTACCACAAGGGTGAAGTTCTGCTTGGTTTCTCTATTCATTGAGCCAGAAGGAGTTACTTATTTGAGGGAGATGAGACTCACATATGGCTAAGGCATAAAGACAATGATGGAGTTAAAGAACACAGGGGGATGAAAATAATGTCCTACAAGGCAAGGCACTCTTTCAAGGTTTGAGGGAAACAGAAAGTGAAAAAAGTGAAGACCTGGCAATTATATTTGAGTGCAAAGCCTGAAAAAGAACACCCTGAGGCCACTAAGCCAATCCAGAATATTAAGATTTTAAAATATCACTGGTAACAAGATTAGCATTATTTTCTTTATATGGACTCAAGCCTAATGGATATGTTTATTTAACAATAAATATAAATTCTGGCCCCATGCGACCAGGGTTTTAAAATAAATCAGGACAAACTAAGGAAATGAACAAAAATAAATGTAATAAAATCTGCCTCTTATTTATTTACTTTTTTTTTTTTTTTTGGGTCTACTTGATTTTTATGGAAATCTGTTTTGCTGCCAGAATCATGTTTCTGTTCGATACAGGTCAATTATTTATATTCTCACAGAGTTGTAATGTGGAGTGCCAGAGATAGATGGGAAATAAATATGGGAATGATAATTTCTAGAAGTCAAAGGGAATTCATATTTTTCTGAGAAGTCTTTACAAAACTACTGTATTGACACCATGTAGGTTAACAAATATCTGTTCAACTTCTTTATGATTTTTAATATTTTATTTATTTCTTTGAAAGAGAGAGAGAGGTGGAGAGAGAGCATAAGTGGGTAGGGAAGGACAGAGGGAGGGAAGAAGCAGACTCTCTGCTGGGCAGGGAGCCTGTCTTGGGGGCTCCATCCTAGGACCCAGAGATCATGACCTGAGCCCAAGGCAGACGCTTAACCAACTGAGCCACCCAGGTGCCCCTTCCTTATGATTTTTATCATGAATCACTTCCTCTAAATAATACAATGCATACTTTCTAGAAGCATTTAAACCTCATTTATTTAATAAGCACAATCTTTGCTAACATAAAAAATTCAGACTCAGCAGGACATACTTTTGGTGCTCCATCCTGTTTCTCCTTTTCCTTTCAATATTGCCCACACCTGCCTATGCTTCTCTCTCCAGGCTACTGGCTGCCAACTGTGCCTCTTCATTTTATCACTATACCCTCACCTACAGCTCTTTAGGTGAAATGCAGCCACTCCACTGGTAACATAATTTGGGAAGAGAATGGCATAATTGCAAGACTCAGCATCCAGATATGGAAAGAAAAAGGAAGAGAAGATGTGATTACAAAAGAGAACAAGAGATGGCAGCATAAGAAGGACTCAGGTTGGCTTTGAAGTCCAAGTAAAGAGCCAGAAGCCAAGGAAAGCTGTCAGCATCTAGGAGGTAGAAGAGGCAAGAAAACAGATTCTCCCCTAGAGTGTCCAGAAAGGAATTATATCCTTGAGCTTAGCTAAATGAGATCCATGTCAGACTTCTGATCTACAGAACTGTACAAAAATAAATTTGTGTTGTTTTAAGCCACAAAGTTTGTGTGGTTTTTTATTTTAGCAGTAGGAAAAAAATATATCCCTTCTCTGAGATGAGTCCCTTTGTGGGCCACAAGTCCCGTGTCTGGTTATTATAAATTAAAAATACAATCAAAGCTAACCATAACTTGTTTATTACAGAATTTCATTAAGTATGAGGCTCTCTTAAACAAAAAGGTAAACCCCAAAGTCAGGGTTGCAGAGAATCTTTATTATATTAAATTAATTCTCTTTAGTTAATAATGATTTCTTATTCCTTTTGTTAAAGGCCTCTAAGGAACTTACTATTATTGTCCATCTAAATTTATTTCCCATCATTCATTTCACTGCCTCTTTGGTTCAGTCCCTCTGATCAGTCTGGTCGCCGTCCTGTCTGCTTCCCTGCGTGGTTATTCATGGGCCCTATGTCTGGGGCACTTCCCTCCTCATGTCTGTCAACTAATGTGCCAGTCCAGAATATTAAGAATTTAAAACACCACTAGAACTGATATTTGCATTATTTTTCCCATTCCTCATTATTTGCTTCATTTACAGTTTAAGCCAGCATCCTCATGGCCTTCAGCATCCTCCTACAGGAAGTGGTGTAACCCAGCATCCTGAGCACAGAGATGCTATAACATGCTCAGGTAATGGAATGAGAAGAGGAGAGGCTGTACTGTGTTATGTGGCAGCATCCCCTTTTCAGAAGGCAGGACAGAACCCAGAACTCCCTTTCCCTCTTGTCATACTGCCATCTGAGCTCCCAAAGTCATCTGAGTTTATAATTGGCTGCATCCAAGTCATCTAGCTGGGGCTGCAAACTCCCTGGGGAAAGGAAGGAAATTTCATTTTTTTTGGACCCAAGTTTCTGTGTGGTATCAATTACAGTACCTTCCATAATCTTAATAAATTCCATCATTTGGTTCCAACATCTATAAACTGGGTGTTATCTTTGTATCTCAGTGGCAAGCTGTTTTCTGTTTCAAGGTAACAGAGGCAGGCTGCCTGGCTTGGAATCCCAGTTGCACTACTTGCTACTTGTGTGAGTGTGGGCAAGCTACTGAACCCCTCCCAGGCTTGTGTTTCTTCACTGACAACAACAGGACCTAACTCAGGGGTTTTCCAAAGATTAAATGGATTCATATATGGAAAGCCCTCTTAACTGTTTGCTTTATCATTCAAGTTTTCTTAAAGATCTTTCCTTCAGAGCATTCAGCACTCTATCTCGGTGGGGAGCAGTAGAGGGCAGAGAGAAGGCTTCAGTGTCTCACTGCTATGTTCTGTGGAAACTTCACCATTCACTATCTGCTTGCCCTTGGGCAAATTACTGAATCATTCTGGACTCATTGTCTATAAAATAATAGGAGCACCTTCAGAAAGTAATTCTGAGGATTAAATAATGTAAGTCATGTAAAGGGCCAATGGTAGTGTCTGGCACATTAGTAAAGAATAAATATGAATTTTAGCATGTGGCATGACACGAGTTGTTTTCTCGCTGCCCACTGAGAAAGGAGGCCATGGGCAGCTCATGTGGTTGTGCAGAGGTGGTGAGCGGTCAGTTGTGGAGTTCTGGCCTGGCACACATACTTCTGGCTTCCAGTGGGAGGAGAACGTGAGCCCCTACGGCCTCCAAGAAGCTGCAGATGGCATCTGTGCTAAGTATCATGAAGCAATTCCCAATCTTTCAGCTTTCAAGTTTTGCAGGTGCCCTCACCCTTAAGCCCTTGACTTCACACCCAAGGTACAAAGCTTCGGCAGTGAGCCTTCCATCTGCCTCAACACAGGAACTCTGCCTCAGTAACTGACTTCCAACCTCCTCTCCTTCAGGCACAGTCAGCACATGGTACTGTCACCCATCAACTTCCCGAGGACCTTCTCTGCAGCAGGGATGCCACTGCTGACTCTGCCCCAAGTCCTGGGCAGCCATCTCCCATGAACTTTCTCCCTGTGGCTTTCTGAACCCTGTTGCTACCACAAGCCACCAAGGAAGCCAGAGAAACATTGCTGTACTTTAAAGGATGTGCTAATATGCGGGTTCATGTCACTGTGCTGGTACAGGGTTGACAATCAATTTATATGCTAAATACAAGGCAAAGACACACTGTAACACCGAGAGGAAATGAGCTGACTGGAATGTGGTGTGCCTGGAGTTTATGGTGGCACCCATCAAGCAGAGAGCTTTCAGATACTCTGGCTAATAGAGCAAATGCTACAGAATGATGATAAAGATGCTCTGGACCACACACTAAAATATTTACAGGATGTTAAGGGAAGTCCCTCTTTCTGAGTATACTACTTGAATACACTCATCCTTCACATATAAAATGCAGTAAACTATACAATTCTGTACAGGAACAAACTGGTCTTGCATAACCACCTCCACTTGCAACATTTTCCATTCCTTCCACTGACTTGACTTTAGTCTAGGATGTTGGTCCACGCTCCAAAATTTCACGGTGGTAAGCTGAGGAGCGGCCCCTCAGAGATTCCCACATCCTGATCCCAGGAACCTGTGGATATGTTATGTTGCTTGGCAAAATAGACTTTTCAGATGGGATTAAGTCAAAATTCTTGAGACAGGGAGAATATCTTGAATCGTCTGGGTGGGCCATAAGTATAATCACAAGAGTCCTTATAAGAAGGAGACAGGAAGGTTAGAGTAGGAGGGAGATGTGACCATGGAAGTAGAGGTCAGAGTGTCCAGGGCTGTCAGCCAAGAAATGCAGTCTCTAGCAGCTGGAAAAGGCAAAGAAAGGATTTTATCCTAGATTCTCCAGAAGGAATGCAGCCATGCAGACCCATTTTAGACTTCTGATCTCCAGACATGAAGACAATAGAGCTGTGTTGCTATAAGCCAGTGAATTTGTGGTGATTTGTTTTATCAGCCTTAGGAAGCTGATACATCAGAGTAGAGTATGCAGGGCATTCTGTACTGTCTGTACTAGCAAGCTGTAAATGGGCATAGACATCAAAATAGCAATACAATACCTACCAGCTCCTAATCATATGAATTACACAGAAAATGAATAAAAGTAACGACAGCCAAGTAGAGATTTAAACTCTCTTATATTAGTTTTTGAGATATTTTTAAAAAGTAATTTCTGATCTTAGGCTCCAATGGGTTAAATAAAGCCTATAATTTTTCTGCTCGTTATGAGTTTTTTTCTACTTTATGTTTCTTTATTTATACCATTCTCCTTCGATTCACAAGGTCAAAGCTTGTGGTCTAAACTGATCTCTTTTTCTTGTCTCAGAGACTTGCACAGTCAGGAGAAAGCTCTGCTGCGGTTTTTAGCTCCCAGAAATCCCACGGGGCCACTTAGTTATGCAGCTATGAAGTCTGCTTTATTCTGAGGGTGGAGTCCTATTTTGAGGGTGGGAAAAAAATTCTTACTCCCAGAGCTATTGAGTGAGTCCAGCCAGCCCTGCCTCCTCCTGTGGCAGGAGAACTGTTCTTGCCACAACTGTCAGAGACCCAGAGTGAAGCTTCTACAGTCCATAGGGGTCTGAGGTCAAGGACCAGGGGCTGTTGGGAGGCCTCGTCCAGTTAACAGTGTCATTTCAGATGTGTGCACTCAGACTGAAAAAGACTTTCTGAATGGAAGGTCTTGGGCTCTCTTCACAGTAAGCCTGTCACTTGTAATTCTAAGAGGCTGGTTATCTTCTGATTTTCTTTCCATTGAAATTACATGAAGGCACTTTCTCTTCAAGCTTGGCACTGAACCACCTTTAAACTTTTACTTGAGTAAGCACAAAACATCCTCCCTAACTTGAACATCCCTTCATCCAGCCCGTTTTTTAAGCACTAAATCTTTGAGAATATATTTCTGATGGCTCCAGCTCAGAGATGTCTCCCCACTCACCCTTGAACATTCCTGATCCTTATTAGCTTTCTATTAAAATTCCAACTTAAAATAAGGTCACAATCTAACTCTATAGGTGAGTCTGGTATTTTGAACTCAGAACACTTTTCCCCACAGATATAATGATAACAAACAACCAGGGCTGCTACAGAGAGCCATGCAGGCTGTAGACTATGTGGCCACAGGACTTTAGCAAGGCCTGTTGCTAACATTTATGAAGCACATACCATGTGCAGACACTGCTATACATATCATGAGGATTAGTTCATTCCTTTATTCCCCACAAAATCTTATTATTTGCATTTTACAGACAGGAACACTGGGGTTTTGAGATGTAAACTGTGCAAAGTTATAGTCAGTAAGCTGGGATTCAACTGAAACCAGACCTGTTTAAATTATTATATTAGGTATTTGCAACAAAACCAGCAAAACACTAGGAAGTAATGCTGTTGCAAATAAAGCATAAATAATAAAATTGGAATAAGAAGTCGTATTGATTGGGTTACACATTTTGCTGGAGTTCAAGTAGAACAGTTGCTATAGATGAGGTGTCCCCTCATTCCCACTAATAGAAAGGCTTTGTCTCCAAATACTGAAAGATTTACTAGGATTCTAATCTGTATGTCTGCTCTAGAACAATTAAAATTGAGAATGAGTGGGGAAAATACAGTACACTCTATATGAATTTCTCAAACAAGTCATAAAAAATCCTATTTCCAAAACCCCACTTACAGAGGCATATATCATTACTTAAACTCAATCCTACCACCCCATGAATTATTGACCCTTTAAGTAATTGCAGTAAATATACCAAGAATGATAAAGGTGGGAAAAAAAAAGAATGATAAAGGTGGGAACCAAACATAAAACCATATCATAGTAGTATAATTTCATATGGTAGGAAGCTTAATCTGTATAGTTAAAAGGTACATAAATTATAGGGGCTGATTGATTAGATATGGTGCTTGTGTCCATTATTTGAAAAATATTGGGTATTAAGACCTTGGATAAAAATGCAAATTCTTGTTCTATTGTTGTTCCTGGGAAAACCACATTTAACATACCTCATTTTAATGTTTTTCCTACAAACATAATTTGTTATAGCTTTGTGTGCCCCTGGAAGTGAACTTTTGATGACGTAAGTACCGAGAAAACATGGTATCTCTTGACTTCAATAACTTTTGGAGATGTTTTCATTTGCCACTCACTTTTATAAGTACATTCTGATGTCTGTTGTAACTGTAAACTCCACTTCCTTGTGATTTTTAAATCCATATGTCTTTCTCCTCCATTCTGACCCAGCTAGGAAATTATGAGTTTGTCAGGTTTCTCAAGGATGTATTTGTTTCATATTCTGTCCAATTATTTACTAAATATTAAGAGTCTTCTATGTAATGAGCACTATGCTGGAATCAATATCCCTTGCCCTCTACTTACAGTAGATACCAAAGAGAAAGCTTATTAAACATATGGATATTTCTTTTTTTATGGATATTTCTTAACATGAAAAATCTAACAAAAATTAGAAAGATTTGGATAGGCAAATATTGTGCAAAATAACACCCATTCATGAAAATAAGTAGAAATGGGGATTTTGATAATGGGGGAGGCTAAACAAGTGTGAGGGTAGGGGGTATATGGAAATCTGTGAGCCTTCTCAATTTTGCTGTGAACCTAAAACTACTCCAAAAAAAAAGTCTCTTGTGTTGCACACCAGATGTTGTATATAAGTGATGAATCACTAAATTCTTCACCTGAAACTAATATCATACTGCTTGTTAACTAGCATTGAAATAAAACTTGAAAAAAATAGTCTTAATAAAAATTTATGTGGAAATGTTTCCAACTATTTTGCTTAATACAACATTCTCTCTCCAAGGGCAAAGTGCAAATGTCGTATAATACCATAATAAGGCACTGATGATGCTTTAGAATATATTTGCTGTAATGACAGACTATGGGCAAAATGTTCCATGGTATTTAATGGTGGTATTACTAATTTCCTTCACTGGATCCTTGATTTGCTTAAGCTTAATTTGTTCTTTAAAATGTCACTAACTGGGATACAAGATCATGCAGACTGCAAAAGCTCCTTACTATAGCTCATTTCCTGTGCCCTGCGGGGGGCTGCACGGGTTCGTGTGTTCCTGTTCTGTGATTTGCAGCAATCTTACTGATCGGCAGCACTCCTGGGCCCATCTGATAAATACGGAGGGTGTCTGATTGTGATGTTCTGACATCTCTCTGAGAATGTTATTTTTCTCATGAGAAATCATCCCCCATCTAATTTTCATGATTACAAAGTGAAAGTCCTTCAGTACAAACCCACGGCTCAGCAGGAACCGAGGGGTACTATTCCATCCCAAAGATAATGTACACATGCTTATTAAGACTATTAACATTATAATTGTAATCTCTGTTTCTTTTCTGAGCTGGCTACACTCTCTCCAGGAACTATCAGTTCTTTTATGTGAGGCACTCAAGAGGATAATTGGCTATCCTGTCAAGACAGCCGATTAATGACATTATGTGGTTCCTGCCTCGACATGGTTTTGTGTCCTTTGCTTGTACTCAGAGTAAAAAAAAAAAAAAGCATTATAAAAAGGATGAATTCCTCTATATTATTTTTTCTGGCGATCACGGACTTAATATTATAGATAATGTTTTACATAATAAAAATAGTAGAAACTTGATACAGGCATTTTTCTCCTTAGGCAATGAACAGTAGTATGTGATATGGGTAATTTTGAATTGCACTAATCTGAAAAGAGTAGTAAACACATTTTAAACTATTTCATTCAACACTGCAAACAAGGTAGTATATAAAAAAAATCTAAGCAGAAATTCTTGTTTATATAGTGTCTCTCAAGAGCTAAATGACTGATACGTCCTAAGAATGATCTCATAATTGATACTGAAAAGTAGGAAGTAACAGCCTTGGTTTCTTAACTTTCACAGAAAGTTTCACGTAAATAAAGGAAGAAAGAAAAAGAAAAGACAAGTTCAGAATCCTGACATATAGAATAAGGTAAAGCTGCAGAAACCTAATATTAAGGTATCAGTTTCAGATTAAGATTTAGAAATGAGGTGCAATGTTGCCATGGTGAATTCTTTAAGATAATGCACAAGAAGAGCCAGGCTGCTGAATAATTGATGTGTGCCTAAGTTTAGAAAAGCTAATTTACAGGCTGTTCCTCTGTGACAGGGACTGTGAAGTCTCCCAATGAGCCAGTGATGGGCCTGATGACATACAAGCCAACGTTCCATGTTTCCTACTCATCACAGAGAAGCATGTTACAAGAGGTGGAAGAAGTAGGTAGATTTTATGTTAATTAACGTGGCTTACGTGAGACTGTTAATTAGGCAATAAAAAGGCAATAAAAAAGTAGTGTTCTGTGTTCAGAGCAGTTCTGTGTATCTCATGTATACTCCCAGCTGCTTTGGAAGCCATGTTACATATGCAGAAATGGTGTGTCACAGAGGTTAGTGGCTGAGCACAGGACTCACCCCTGTTGCCTCACCCAACTGTATAGAATCAGCCCCTCTTACACTGACTGACTTTGGAGATGTTTTCATCTCAACTCCTAGCTTTAGATCAACAAGCAGTACTTTTGATGCATTAAAAACATAAAGCCTGTACCTCCTCCCACCCCCAGCTAAGTAGAGTTCTGTTTTATTCCATGAGCAAAGGTATGGAAAGTGTCTTTAAGAATGTAGTGCTTTCCTTTGATATTTTGAGTGGATCAGGAAACCTGACAGGAAATCCAGGTCAAAAGGAGATTTGTCTTCACCTGCTTCTACCTGTTGAACTGCTCTGGTTTCTTACACTATTATCCTGGGGCTAGAAATATGTTGAGTAACCAAAGATGAGCAGATGCAGAATTAACAATGCTCATCCCCACCCAAAGTCCTACCATGATCACAATGCATTACAGAGCTATACAGTTTTTATATGAAGTACCAATTAATATTTATGTACAAAAGAAAGGTCTGGAAACCTGCACAGTTGTGCTTCTTTGCATTTAATCTCCTTTTAACTCCAAGCTGTGTCCTAAGGAAATGAATTGCCGTATCTGATAGTGATGTTTTCCAAATGCTCTGGGCACTGAAATGAGGGTTGGCATCTAACAGGAGGCCCTAGTAGCCTTTCATTTGTGCATGCCAGCAGCAGCTGATGGCAGGGTCAGAGGCTTGAGTGCCCAGTGCTTAGTGGGGGCTTAATAGTTTGCTCATTTTACACACATTCCATGGCTTGTTCACTTGTGCTCTGAACTGCTGTGTCTACTGAGCCCCTACATGAAGAATTAAGCAGCTAAAATGGACACTGCAACATTCCTAAGCATTTTAAAGGGCTCTCCATGTTGACTTGCCTCAATGAATACGTAGGCAGATGGATATCTGCAAAAGATTTGGCCCTACCATCTTACTCAGGCTGGGCTGATGCATCAAAGCACAGGCATGCAATATGTACTGGCACAGGCAGGCCTTTTGAATAGTAGAAATACTACATTAGACCAAACAACATTTTTAAACAGCAATAGGAATCATTCCAGCAGGAGCAAAGAAGTGCCATTTATCTACTATCTGCTTATCGCTATTCCTGATTTCCCTCCTTGGCCATCTTGCAAAAAAACACTCCAAACAAAACAAAACAGAGATCTACAAGGTTCAAACACGGCACAACCAATCAGGAATGTATGATATGGCCTTGAGGAAAGAAAAAAGCATATGGAAGTGGCAGGAGCCACTTCCAAAGGGAGCCAAGGCTGCTATGTTGGAAGCGGCTCAACAGGGGTGGGAGTGGAGGCCTGCCTGAGCAGCAACTTTCAACCTTTACTTGGCTGCAGCCCATGATGAGACATGCTTTTCACATGGAGGCCCAGGAAACACAGGATGCATGTAAAGGAGTGATCTGTACACACACACACACACACACACACACACACACACACAAGCTCATACACGTAGACCTATATTCGATCATGGCAATGTTCATTCTTCAGAAAAGTTTTATACGTTAAAACTTTTATATACATAGAGAAATACACTTTTCTACAAATAGTTACTTATAAAGTTTTATCTATAACAAATTTCTAAATTAAAAGAGATGAAGAGAAATGAAAGTTAACCTACCTGGAAGAAACTTGTGGCACTAATTACCGTAAGATTCCCTCTCCTATTTACAGGCAATGAGATAATTATTTATATGACTGCATATCTGGGTAAAACCAAGGCAGGCTCAGATGCTGCACGTGGGTGGATGAGCTGCAGTCCTTCCTATACCTGCCTACATCTGGAGCTTCATTTCCCTAGGTGAGGTCCAGAGGATATTTTCTCCCATGTAACTCATGGCACCCACTAGTTTCCTTGGAAGCTGAGAGGTCTTTTGGGAATAAAGGGAGCTGAACCCAAGTTACTTCCCCTTCAGATTCAGTTATTAACATTTGTCTGGTGACAGTACCTTGACAGAGACTATATGGAAAAAAGAACAAAGGTGCCTGAGAGAAGAAGCGCTAGAAGGTAGGAAGAGATGGAACCAGTAGAACTGCCTCTCCACTAAGCACTGGACACTGATGGGGTATTGGTCTATATCCATGAAGTGACTTATTCTAGAGTCTGACCCAAGGCAGATGGTGGCAGTTGGCTCCATCAGGGTGATGATCTCAGGTTGTGTGAGTGAAACAAGATAGCTGTGCCACTGGAGCTTTCAGGACAGAGTGTAACTCTGAGGGAAGGCGCATCTATTCTTGCCCCCTGAGGAACCACTACAGCTTGGGTGAACCAGCAGGGCTTGGACTTGTGGCAACACAAGTTGCCATTGGGAGTTAGCAATGGCTCCACTGCACCATTTTTTTGTGTCTTTGAACTTCAGCTACTGGTAAGACCATACTGCTGTTCTGGAACAGCAGAACCTGCAGGGTTGAGTAGCTCTGCCAGAAACCACAAATCCACCTTCACGGGAATGCCAGGGTATTCAGTTCCCTTACATCATGGCAGCAAGAGCAAGAATTTGTCATTCAAGAGGTTCAAGAAGCCTGGCTTTGGAGACTTTATTGTCTCTAGCTTCTTAAACAAGTATAACACAGATAGAACAATATTTGTTTCCTTTTGAAGAAATAGTATGGGGCTCTCCGCCACAGGTGCAAGTGCAACATCAAGGATTTGCTAGAACTCTATGCAGATGGAGGGAGTCAGGTGGTGGCAGCAACATCTGGGCTGTGCATTTTGCTCCACAGCAGGCAGTAAAGACTTCAAAACTGACCTCAGGACAACTATAAGCTCCTTCATGATTTATTCAAATCATCAAAGATGGGTAATAGTGGTGGTGCTATGACTGCACATCCTGTCCAGCGCTGTACTTGGAGAAGGGATGACATTGCTTGTACAAGTGAACCTGAACACACTAGTTTCTTTCTTCCCTTTCTTTCCCCCCACTGGTTTATTTGTCAATAAATATTTAAGTATAATTATGAACAAAATGCTGTGCTAGTATAGCTTAGAAACTGATGATTATGAAAAGGTTAAGAGAAAAACAAAAAATTTTAATGATGCATCCAGAAAGATGCTTAAGGGTGGAGCTTAGGAGGTAAGAGACTCCAAACCAGTCTCTTCTGCCAAAAACTGATTAGGGTGTGAACTAAAGACCCTTATTGTTTGTCACAGCCCAAGAAGCAAGATGACAGAGAAGGAGACAGAGAGGCAGGCAAGCAGGGAGGGAGAAGTGAGCATTCCTGGCATAGTAAATAGCTACAGCAGGTATTTCCCAGAATGTTTGAAACTATGTGAATAAATTTATATGATAGGAGAACTTCAAAGTACAGCTAATGATGACTAGATCCTTTAAAGTCTAAATTTGAAGCATCGTGAGATGGGGGTATCTCTGCAGCCTGCCACTGAGGATACAAGGATGCTTCAACTGTCACTAAACAAATGAAATGCACAGAAAAGGATCAGCAAATCTGAACCATATACAAGAGGTTCTGAGCAGACTGGGATGCTAATAACTTCTGAACAGTGCCAGCACAGCAAGGAACTCGGGATATTATGGGAAAAGCACTATAAGGTGGACTATGATGTATGATTTGCCTGTTTTTTTTTTTTAATTGTTGCTTTTTGTTTTTTGTCATCAATAAGAAATTCACTTGTTTTTAAAAAATCCAGATGCTGGGATCCCTGGGTGGCGCAGCGGTTTAGCGCCTGCCTTTGGCCCAGGGCGTGATCCTGGAGACCCTGGATCGAATCCTACGTCGGGCTCCCGGTGCATGGAGCCTGCTTCTCCCTCTGCCTATGTCTCTGCCTCTCTCTCTCTCTCTCTCTCTGTGTGACTATCATAAAAAAAAAAAAAATCCAGATGCTGCCACTGTCCAGAAAAAAATATCAGATTTATTTATGATTATTATAAAGTTGAATTGCTGAAATGTGTTCACTGACACATTTTGACTTGCATTAATGTTTTATGTCCCAGAATTTTTATTAAAAATTCACACACAGGGATCCCTGGGTGGCGCAGCAGTTTGGCGCCTGCCTTTGGCCCAGGGCGCAATCCTGGAGACCCGGGATCGAATCCCACGTCGGGCTCCCGGTGCATGGAGCCTGCTTCTCCCTCTGCCTGTGTCTCTGCCTCTCTCTCTCTCTCTCTCTCTCTCCTCTCTGTGACTATCATAAGTAAATTAAAAAAAAATTAAATAAATAAATAAAATAAATTAAAAAAATAAAAATTCACACACAAACGAAAATGGAAAAACTGCCAATACCCTATTTTTCCACTTGCAATCATATACTTAGGTACATTTTCACCTAATGGGGGAAAAAATTTAATGTTCAGAGCTACCAGTAACAGGAAGAAGATAATTTTTTTTAAGAATGCAATGTTTTCCATCACAGTAGATTCTTAAGCATGGTCTCCATATTTTTGTGAGGAAAATCATGATGGGGAGTTAGCTTCCCCAGCTAACTCTTTACTTTTCTTTAGGAAATATGAGCTGAAGCAGTCCTACACATAGTTGTATAGATTCCCAAATTCCTGTCAAGGTGCTGTACTCAGAAAGGTCAAATCTTGTCAGAAATAACCTTCCTTCTTGCCACTGGGTGCTGCACAAGACATTGGGTGCCAAGGAAAATATGCTAAGGAATAAGAAATGGACTTGGCCTCCATGCCCTCAGTTTGATGGGAAAAGTGAACACTTTACATAAATAATGATCATAGGATGTTAACAGTGGTAAATCCCATAAAAGAAACATGAATAAAGTACTGTGAGCATAAGGATAAATGATTTCTAGCCAGAAGTGGAAGCGGGGAGAATTTGGAGGCCAAAGTTTTATGGCCAACAAAGACTAAAAGCCTGGGCTTTGGAGTAACATAGTGTGGATCTGAGTAAGTCAGGGCTCTTCCATCCTGGGCAACTCAGTAAACTTCTCCAAGCCTCAATTTCTGCAGTTGATAAATGCAGATAGGAAAGGTGAATGTGTCGCTGAAAAGTTATAGGTGCTGATTCCTGATAGAACCAGAGTCTGGCACCTGGTAAATGTGTTCAATTAATATTAGCTGTCATCACTGTTATAAAAGAGGCCCTGTTGCACCTGGCCTCAAAGGCCAAAGATGATTTTGATTTTTGGGGATGGGGTAGGACTGTGACAGGGAAAACCATGAAAAAAGCCAAGATATGAGAGGGTGAACATGTGATGTCACTCTTCCCATCTCTCCCCTCCACCCTCCCGCTCTGCTCCGTTAAAGCAAATGCGATGCTATGGCTGGAATGAGAAGTACTGTGTGTCCTTACATGACCTCATGGCAGCTTGCTCCTCCCACATGTGTGAGTGAGGGGGAGGGGGCGGGGGGAAGAGAAAAGAAAGGCTTCACGTATTTCATCCTTTGTGTCTACACAGGCATGCGAGTCTTCAGTGACAGTCCTCTTGTGGCTGCACAGGTGAGCCAACCAATTCCGATAATGTAAAATAGAAGCCTCCTTATAGGCATACTACTTACTTGTCTTTGGCTCAAACAGGAAACAAGGTTCATTTGCATAGCATTCCCTTTAAGCTTACACATTATGACTTTATTATGCTGGAATCTGAACCAGCAGGGCTCATTCTCTCCCCCCCCCAAAAGCTACAGGCTTAGAACAAGTGAATTTAAAAAGCTAGCGCCTCTCACATTCTGGAATCGTGTTCTAGGTGCCTTTCAGTCAAGTTACAGTTTAAAACCAGTGGGAGGTTCAACAAGGTGGTAGCTTCCAACTTGAGGAGGCCCTGGCTCTGCGAGACAGAGACTACACAGTGTGAATTCAGCCAACATGGATGTGTTATGTGCTGCTGAAGGACAAAACGATGTTGAGGTGGGATGGTTAAATAAGCAGAAACATTCTTTTTCTCCACTTTCACCCAAAACCATAGGGTCTGGATAGTTCTCAAAGCAAGTAGGAGTACTTCACAGGAGACTTTGAAGGCAATTTGTTTAATTTGATTAAATTCGTGTTTACTGTTGTCTATGCATAGAGTTATACCAGGGATACAGAAGTGCCTATGACAGTCTCTGACCTCTTATGGCTTACAATCTATTTGCAGAGATAAGACAACCAAGCACATAAATTATTAAAGGACGGTAGATCTCAGGCTCTGAACCCAGATAGCTATCATATGACGCTGTGCAAATCACTCAATCTTTCTGTGCCTCAGTTTATCTATAGAAAGATACAGTTGTTTTATATCATAACATCCTTGTGAGTATGTGCAAGGCACTTAAAACAGGGCATGGTACTGAGTTATTAGTTATTAATTATTATTTCAGTTATAAATAGGATTAGCTTTTAGGCTCTCAGCATGCCATACAGAGACATTCTGTAGCCTCATGTCTGTTCCTCTCCAACATACACCCAGGTGCCAGCCATATCAAACCACAGCAATCACTTTTCTCTCTCCTTACCTTAAAGCAAAATGGCTTTGGAGGCAGGTCGACCTGGGTTCAAATTCCACTTCCATCACTGGGTAACATTTTTAACATAACTAGTACTTATTATACAAAATACAACTAGTTGTATATTCATCTGTTTCCCAAAGTTGACTGAGAGCCCCTTTAAGACAGAGGCTTGTGATTAATTCATTTTTGTGTCCCCAATTACCTGGCACATGAAAATTGCTCGGTAAATGTCTATTGAATGAAGGATTGAAGAAAGTTTACTGCTAGTCGAAGGAACCTCATAGAGATGTGAAAGCATAGCTGCATGAGGGAACAGCCTGTTTGACTTGTTTAGGTGTGTCTGAGTATTAACTTGAGAAAATCAGGTTAGAGGCACATCACTAAGTATGGTGGATGCCATTCTGGGATCAGGATTTAAAACCCAGGGCAGTAGAGAGTCCAGGAACAATAATGAAGACCTAAACCAAACTGTAGTGGAAAGGAAGGTCTGGGTCTAGGAAGAATGCAGGATTAAAATTTTACAGTATTTGGTAATTTGATGGCTATGGGAGACAAGCTGGAGTCTTTAACTATGAAGGGTGTAATGGCACCAGGGAAGAGTTTATGAAGAAACATGAAGTATTTTCTTCATAGTAAATCTGTTTTGGTAGCAGTTCCATTTTTTTAAAAAGATTTTTATTTATTTGAGAGAGAGCGGGAGAGAGAGAGCACAAGCAGGGGCCTGGGGTAGTGGTAGAGCAAGAGGGAGAAGCAGACCCCCCTGCTGAGCAGGGAGCCCCATGTGTGGTTCCATCCCAGGATCATGACCAGAGCCCAAGGCAGATGCTTAATTGACTGAGTCACCCAGACACCCCTAGCAATTATTTTTAAAAACTTTTTTCCATTTACAGAAATGATATATTTTTATTGTAGGAAAGTTAGAACAGGAAGAAGAGTCATAAAGAAAATTGACATTGAAATTATTTGTAATCTGGCCATCCAGAGATAACAGTTTCTAACATACTGCTGATTTTCATTTAATACTTTTTTAATGCATACATATAGATTTGCCATGGTCCATATTACTACCTGCAATAGTCTATCAATTGCACACGTTTACAAAATTACATATTATATAACTGTGCACAACACACACTGAACATTTTAATCAATATTCTTTGGACTCCTGATTTTTAATGTCAGCATTAATATCATTGATGAACCATAAGTTATGTAAATAATTCTCTGTTGTTTATTTGGGTTACCTCCAATTTTTCACCACTACTAACAATGCTGCAGTGAATATCCTTATATATCCTTATTGGTATTTCTAATTATGTCCTTAGGACAGATTCTGAGTCAATGTGTATGATCATATTTAAAGCTTATAGGATGTACTGCTAAGTAACTTTCCAGAAAGGATGCATCCACTTATATTCCTCTCCCTGATATACGAGTGCCAATACTAAGAATATCTTATAAAAATATTGCTGATAAGTAGAAACAGTCTTCATCTCCTTTTAATATGCAATTCTTTAGTTACTAAAGAGAATAACTTTTTTCATGCCTATTAACCACTTAATATTTTTTTGTGTGTGTGGAGAAAAATCATTTCCCTTGTCAATTACTGTATTGGTATAGTAAGGTTTTTTTATGATTGATTAGAGACATTTATCTACATATTAACCCTCTATCATTAAGAAAATATTGTGTTACTTACATTTTATCATGTTTTTGATATGTAGAAATTGTAGTTAAATTTATCAACTTTTCTTTTGCAATTATTATATCTTAATAGACTTTTCCCAAACTAAGATTCACTTCCATCTCTACTTTCTTTTCTTGTTTTATGGTTTTGTTTTCTGCACTCAACTCTTTTTGTCATGTATTTTAATGCAAGATGCAACTGCAAGCTCTCAGGACATAGGAAGAATCTATCTGAGTAGCAAAACATGCAAGGCATTTAGCTTTGTTCATTTTTCAAACATAAGGGTGGATAAACTGGGCCGTCTATGATTTAGAATTAGCACAAATCTTATTTGTTTTTCAGTTTCAGGATAGTGTCCTCTTGGAAAATGAGATGTGATACAGTATGTGATGGAAAACTGAGAGCACGCTTTCCTAATAAAGCAAATTGTAAAGAATGAAAATATGAAAGTGCTTACACCTTTTCCTCTAACTGCTGAAATCAGGCTGCTCTGAACAACATTCACATAGCTCCTGAGCCAGGAAAAGTCACTTGCAAAGCATTGCGCTGCATTGAGAGACTATATCCTATTGCACACAGGCTTCTCTTCCCACCTCACTTTACTGTGACAGCAAGAGAAGACTCTGACTCCAAGGACATTTCAGCTAACAGAGGACTGCTTTGAAATAAAACCATCATCATCACCAAGGCAACAAAATATAAATTTCGCTCATTGACTGAGGCAAACTTACCATTTGAACTGAACTGGGCAATGATCATGTTGGCGCATCAGTTCAACAAGGTTCCTAAATATTTGCTACATTAACAGGAAGTTTCTATCTCAGTAATTCTTTAATTTCCCAGAGCATAATGAGTTCAGCCCAGATTAATGTAGTGCATATACTTTTCTCATACATATTTCATTTCACCATCTTAAACTTACTGGTAAGTTGTTTTCAGAGAAACAGCACAATGCCTGTGTGGAAAGTAAGGTACTAAGATATCACAGGTACTATTTTTATTCACCTAAGGTACTTGGGAAGTTACAAAATAAATTGTTCATGTTTGTTTGTGTCACTTAATGCACTTTAAAATGAAATCTAATCTATTTGCATAAACACTTTCTACAGCTCTTTTTGCAAAAAGCTTGAAGACTGCTAGCATACTTAGCATTTCATAGGGACCACAGTCTACAATCTTAGTGGATAAATTACTTTTTAAAAGTCTTCTAACAATTAAATAAGTGAGTGGCTTAATTTCCAACAGGTGTGGGACAAAGGACTCTCAGCTAAGAACGAGGAAATTATTCTAATTTTTTTTTGACAAAGACAACCACTTAAGCTACTATTCTTTTCTTAGAAAATAAGATGGATTAAAATTAAGTGAGATTCTAATTTGAGATGTGTAAAATACATAGATATTAAGCTGAAGCATATGCTTCCTGATGACATTCACTTAACGCTCAAAGGAAAGAGGAGGATTGAGGAAATTTTGGATCAATTTAGGAACAACCAAACAAGGAAAACACAACTCTGAAGCAAGGCTATATTTTGGGCTGCACTTTCCAATGTGCATATTTAGATGAATGTAATTGATCTGGTTAGTGCATAATCTCCCACTCTTTTTTACCCATGTAACTTGTAGAGAAATTCCCAGGAATAGTATCCAACTTCAATAGAGCACTATAGAAGTTTATCTTTCTTTGTCTCCTTTTTTGTGCTCCCTCTTTTCCATAAACAATTTCTACACTTTATACAGGTCTGAGTATCGAGCAAGCACATGACAAAAAAGTCAATTCCCAGTGTACACACCAGTGCCTCATTCCACCATATGTGAAGCTCTCACTGGAGTTGTTTCTATTTGGGTCATGGGACACAAAAGGACAGGCTTTATAAAATGGGTAAAAGGATAAATGAAATTCTGGGACAGAGCCAATGAGGCCTAGCTATTAGCAGAAGTCTCATCCAGTAGAGGGAGAGAAAATACAACTCATCAGCTTTCACAGGCTTGGGGAAATCTTGGTAATCATAAAACTCTACCATTCTTCCTAGATAGAAGTATGTAATGAAAATGGTGTGGTAGGGCATACACTGCTAAGAAGTCCCCAGACATCTTTAAAAATGCTTCAACTTTCCACCTCTTGAGTTGTTGTTGTTTTTTAATATTTTATTTATTTATTTGAGAGGGAGAGAGCCGGAGCAGGGGTGCGGGCAGAGGGAGAGGGAGAAGCAGACTCCCCACTGAGCAGAGAGCCCTACTCAGGGGCTCTATCCCAGGACCTAAGCCAAAAGCAGACACTTAACGGACTGAGCCACCCAGGTACCCCTCGAGCAAGAGTGTTTTTTAACATATATGCTAGAGTGTAATTATGCCAAGGTAGCTTCTGTTTCTGCATAATCGCCTGCCTATTTATTTATTCTCTGACATTTCACAGGGGCAGTCAGGTTTCTCTCATAGGTTAAAGAAAGGCTTGAAAGGGATCACAATTAACACAACAATCTTGATAAAAATAGCAACACTGCCTTGCACGTGGCAGGAACTATGCTAAGCCTCCCTGTGCACTTAAATAAGAATAATGTTTATGTCTCACGAAATGGGAATGAGAAATATTTTAGACACCTTTAAGAATCCAAAGACCCACTGAATTTGAAATTGAGAAGGAAGCATTGCATTTCTGTATGAGAAGAGCCAACTCTTCTGAAACATGAGGCTGATAGCACAAACACAAGAGAATCTTTGCTCTTGGTTTTTAAAATAAGATATATCCATAGCTGCTGTTTTACTCATCAAATAAATTTAAATTCCATGATAATCTGAAAGTTCCAAATTTAGTTCAAAACACCTCCAACTTGGGGGATCCTGGGGTGGCTCAGTGGTTTAGTGCCTGCCTTTGGCCCAGGGCATGATCTTGGAGTCCCAGGATCGAGTCCCACTTTGGGCTCCTTGCATGGGGCTTGCTTCTCCCTCCGCCTGTGTCTCTGCCTCTCTCTCTCTCTCTGTCTCTCTCATGAATAAATAAATAAAATCTTTGAAAAAAACAAACAAAAAAAAACCACCTCCAACTTGAACCATGGGCTCCTACAGAAATTACATTTCAAAGTTAGACCTAATTTCAGGAGAGCAGGTCATGGGGTTCTATGATGTTGTCTAACCCCCTAAGGCTCATAGACCTGAGATCAACAATTAGATTAACATACAAAAAAAAAAAAAAAAAGCCAAACAAAAAGAAAACTACCAGAAAAGCTCCCCATTGCCTTCATTTTTCTAAAAGAGAAAAAGACAAAGCAAAACTCTATTTTAATCAATAAAGCTCATTATCTACCTAGAACTGACTCTCATCTATATGCTATAAAAGCCCAGGGGCATTTACAACTTCTGTTGCTCAGAAATGTAATTGAAAAGCAGGCAAACAATTTTTTAGCCATTTGGGATATATCTTTAAATATATCTTTATTAGAGAGAAGTCTATGTCTAGAGAGAAGTCATATATGTGCATGCATACATCCACCTATGGAATACACATACACACATATGCACTCATGAATGCACTTGCTTTGTCTCTATATATTCCATACATATATTTGGAAAGGCTATGTAATACATGTATATAATTGTTACATATATACCCATACTTAAGATCTATGCTATATGTGTGTATATATATGCACATATATACCACAATCATTTCTAAAAAGATATATTTAAATATTGTGCATACACATGAATAGGTCTCTTTATGGGCTGGGAGCATCACATTTCAGGGGTAGCTATCATCACATCAGGATCCCAGATTCCTCTTCCACTCTGATCCACATTTGAGGGAAATGATAGTGTTCTTTATCTGACTGAGCTTCAAGTTTCCACTGCATCTCAATTCCATTTGTTATTCAATCTGCAGGCAGTTAAACTACACTTAAGCTAAGGGTATGGGTATATTTGGAAATATGTCCAAGCATCAATCATGGTCATGATTTGACACATTATGCTTTGAAAATTGTGTCTTAGCCATATCCATGCTTTATTTAGCATGGAGACCTCAATGCAAATAAGTCATCAAATGGAATGTGGATAATCCTTATAATATCCTAATAAATCAAACAACTGTTAAAATGAGTTTAAGAAAATATGTACCAAGAAACTTAAAATGAATAGCCAGTCCTGCACATGTGTCTCAGATGCAACAGCGTTAATGAACCACATGACTTGGCCTTTTCCACATAGGCGTGTGTGGCATTTGTTGACCTTTCACTTGAAATCCAGAATTTTGTTTAATCCTTTGAGCAGTGGATCAAAAGCTATGCCTTAGATGAAGTAATGACTGAAAACTATTTAAAAATAGTCAGGGTTGAGTCCCAAAATAGGAATTTTCCATTTGTCTGGCAACAAAAGGTCCCTGTAGATTCTCTATACTGGCAAAGGAAAAATGAGTCTGTTTCAAAGTTAAAATTTCAACTGGGTTTTCATTCTGCCAACATATCGAATTTTGCAAGTATGTCATTACAGCAGAAGTTTTTAAAACTGACACAACAATTTATTTGTGGAGAAAAAAGGAAGAAAAGGAAACACTTGCATTCAAATCCCAAGGATTAGGACATAATCAGTTAGCTGTCATTTAATACACATTAAATTCTGTTAATGAGAAGGAATCCAGGCTAATCTCAAAACTGAACTAAAAGTACAGATTTATGTGTCTGCTCTATTGTGTAATGCACACACATATACGTGTACATCTACAATTTTCTACCTGGACAGATAAGGAATGTTGCAAAATCACTGATGCTCTGACATATCTCAGAGGATACAGAGTAATAAAAAAGACAACAAAGTTCAGGAAATGTTTTACTATCTTCCATGTCATCAATTAGGAATGTCACTTTCTTAAGCTAATTTTCATAAAAGCCTCTTTTCACTCAAATGACTACTCTTGCCTAGTATCTTTTTTCAAAATTCCCCTTTAACAGAAACTTCTGATGTACTCTGTGCTAATCATTAATTTTTCCCCTGGTGCTCTACTGAATTTTTAAATAAATTTTTCTCTTTTTTTTTTTTTTTTTTGATTAAAGTCAGTATTTGGCTTCTTATGAACAATGCGAATTGCCTCTATTTTCCCTTTATGCTCATCCCCAACTTGGGGTAGACTTTTCTAGCTGAGACTTTTCTCATCCTTGAATCTCCCTCCTGAAATCTTCTCAAAGACACTGCCTTTCCCAGGATTTCCTGATAATCTTTCCAACTGCAGTTTCATGATAGATCATGCATAAGGTTAAACGCATTAGAAAACTCATATTTCAGTTCCCTGGAGAATTCAATGGTTTCAAGATCCAAAGAAGTATCAGAATCCACACTGGTGGATATCCTACAAGAGAATGAAGATACAAATTAAAAGGACCCACCACAAAATATCCTACCTGGAATGCAGACGGAGCATCCGCTTCAAAAACTTCTTGGGGACTTCCAGGGTGTTGGATGGCAGTGAACCCTAGATATTCTCGATCCTTCAACTTAGCTTGCAAGTTTAGTGTAGACATAGCCCTAAACACTTTGTTTTTTCCCTTCTGTGTGTTAATTAAAAAAAAAAAAAAAAAGATTCCACCACTACTCTCCTCCTCTCCCTTTTTATTGATGACCCGTACTCATCCAGTCTATGTTTGTGGGTCCCTGATCCGACTGTCCACCTCCATCTCTTCATACTGTGGAATCTTAACTGTCTGTTATCTCTGTGGCATCTTCTAAGTGGCGGCTAATCAACAATTCAAATGTAACTTGACCAAGATTGTTGTCTAAAACTTAGCAGGATGTTCTCTGTGGTGCAGCTCAGTCCTGTTATCTGACTCTCTTCTAGCATCTTTTTCTAACTCTACTCTCTTGATTTGCCCCTCTGACCACAGAGGCTCTTGTTCAATCTCATTGAAGGTGTATTTTCATGGAAGGCTCAACAACATTCTTAATTAATGTGTCATTCTTTCAGAATCTATACAAAAGAAAAGAGTCCTACTTTTCTGAGTCCTTAAGGTTGCATTAGCACCCTAGTGATACTGAAATGACTTTTCTATTCTTCTTTTTATTATGTGTGGTACTGTCTAATTACACTAAACAAAAGGAAACGGCACTTGACCCTGCAGTAGAATCAAGACAATTTGTGCCTCAAGATTTTCATTTGATATTTATAATGTAACTGAAGCTATCTAGCTGTATTCTACTGCACAATGCCATTAGAAATCAGATTTTTCCCCATTTTTATTGAGATATAATTAACATATGACATTGTATAAGTTGAAGGTGTACAACATAATGATTTGACATATGTATATACTGGGAAATTAGTTAACATCTATCACTGCACATAGCCAAAACATCTTTTCCCCTGTGATGAGAACTTTTAAGATCTACTCTCTCAGCGACTTGCAAATCCATAATACAGAATTGTTAATTATAGTCACTCTGCTGTATGCTACATTACCAAAACCTATATATTTTATAACTGGAAGTTTGTATCTTTTGGCCACCTTCGCCCATTTCCCCCCCCCCCCCAGCACAATGCAACTTTAAAGAGATACTATTTAAAGCCGTTGGCTAGTATATTCCAAAGAGGGTAGCACAACACAGAGCTCAGTAAACCCAGTGCTCTAGCATCTCAAGAAGCAGCTAGGCAAGAAGGAGCAAAACTGACAGAATATGTACACACTTTGGACATCATGGCCTGTAATGATTCAAAATATGGATATTTTTGTTGAAATTGGAAGATAAGTTTTATGAAGACAATATGACATTCCAGGAAGGTGTTTAGGAAGGAATCGAACAGGTTTCTCACTTTTCATGTTTTGTGTTTTTTCTTTAAAGATTTTAAAAAATTTATTCATGAGAGACAGAGAAAGGCAGAGACACAGGCAGAGACACAGGCAGAGACACAGGCAGAGGGAGAAGCATGCTCCATGCAGGGAGCACGAAGTGGGACTCGATCCCAGGACTCCAAGATCACGCCCTGGGCCAAAAGCAGGTACCAAACTGCTGAGCCACCCAGGGATCCCATTTTGTGTGAACTAGATCAATCAAGAGTGGGTTGATAATCTAAAAAAAGAAAATAAGTAAATGACCAAGTAATAGAAACCTGATTCTTACTTCCTGAGTGGTGAATTCACTTTGAATTTACTATGAGAACTGGATTCACTTTATATTCTTCTATTCTTTACATTCTTTAAGTATGGCAAGGATCTTAGAACCCATCTATTCCATTCTTCTTACTTTAACAGTAAGGAAGCAGAAACACACTGGGTAGCCCCCTCCTCAGGACCATACAGCTTGGACTGGAGCAGCAGCAAGGCCTGAATTCAAGGATCCTGCCTCACTGACCCATCTGCTTCCATTACCAGACATGTCCATGTTCTGATCACTATCCCTTTTCTTATCTCAAGTACAACATTTCTGTTCTCTCTTTCCATTTTAGGTTTGAATAATCCAAGCCCTTGCCTTTGAATCTCTAGATTTTGGGGTGGGGTGGGGGGTTTCTTGTTTGTTTGGTTGATTGGTTGGTTTTTAGATTTGATACCTTTTCCTAACCCATGAAAAAGGTTATCTGGGCATACAGAGATACCTGGTATGGCTTGGAAGAGCAATCTGTTGCCTTTTAGTTTATTTTTAGACCACGTATGGGTTGAAGACTCCATAGATTAGGGGGTTTTATTGTTGTTGTCGTCAATATTTTATCTTTTGTTGCTTCCTTTCCTTCCCTTTTGATATTACTATCACTGGGAATAGAAGAGTCACTTAGAATAGGTTAACTTCCTCTTCTTTTCCCCAGATGGGACTGCTGAACTTCCAGCTGTATCTTCATCTCTAATAAGTCAGTTTCCATTTCACTCACTTGAATTGTTTATCATAATGTTCCCCCTTTTGCATCAAGTTGACTTTCTCATTTTTAGTTTCAAAGCTTTCATTTATTCTTCACTTATGAATCATCTGTCATTTGACCCAAAGTCATCCTCCTTCCCAGGATTCTCTCCCAATTCCCTTCCATGGTTAATCTGATTGATCCAATTTCTGTTTTACTGGTGATGTTCACCATTAGGGTAGGAGTTTACCTTTCACTTGCTTGCTTCAGCAACTGCTGCCTATTTTATAGAAGATAAACATATTCTCAATCTCAGTAGACCAGGGACAGACCTTCTAAGCCATCCTTATAGAAACAGAAATGGTATGAATATAGGTATGCTTATGGCTGAGATGTGACCTCAGCTCAGATCGGGCCATGTGTATACAGGCCTGGGGTGATGTGGGCTTAATGTGGGCAGCTCCCTGGTCTGCTTTCTGACTGGCCCATCTTGATGTGTAATCCAGCTCCTGAGTACTGTGTTCCACATGCAGAAGGCCATTGTTAACATGTTCTGCTGCTCACTGTGGTAATGAGGGGGCCTGTAAGAGCACCTCCCCACCCCAGTGTAACTGACAACTCCCTTCTTTGAGTCACCACTGAACCGTGTGCAGTTGTATTTGTGTTCTCCTAATACTTGCAACCACATCTGTTTTACTATCTAACTCTGAGCTCTTTAAGTGCCTGAATTATATTTGGATCCTCATAGTTAGGGCTTACCAAGTGATTAACAAAGGAGACTGCTACCTCCTTGAAAGGGCTTCTTTGCTCACAACCCTGGAAAGCGTAGCCTCAATGGACAGTATCCATTTTGTAATATTGAGTTTATTAGTAAATACACTCTGTGACAAGTTATTAGGGAAATCCGAACTGTCCAAGGCTTACATGTTTAGGGGTGAAAAATACTCAAATACTAAAAGTAACAGGGCTTTATAGGATTTCTATGATAACCCATGAAAAAGGAATGCTAGTGATAGCCTTGAAATATTCTAGTTGTGTTCTCTACTGCATGGAAGAATCTGTACACTTGTTTTGTTTGTGCTTTGATTAGATCTTATTTTACTTTTGTGCCATCAGGACTCTAAATTTTGAGATGCTGTTTAAAATGTTTAAATTATTTGCATTATCATCACTGATCTCCATATACTGTAATGGTATGTACAACAAAACTATAGTTATAAATATAGCTTTGAAATATTTCAGGATACTTAAATTCATAGTGTAAAATATCAAACAGCTTATACCTAATGTCATTTTTTCAGAGGATCATATAAGCATATTCATTTCTTTTATCTGAAGACAGACAGAAATTCATTTATTTCCATAGAGAAGTTATTTTTCCTAAACATAAAGAAATAAACTCTCATGTATCTCTCTATGTAAAATGTAATAAAAAAAATTTCAAAAAATATTATATAAAATAATGACTCTTGAGATTTCTAAAGAAGATCCATAGTTAGAATACATATTATGTTGCAATTTAGAACCAACATAGGTATACATATACTTAACATGTATATGAAAATTCTCTTTCAAAATACTTAACCTTACATGATACCTTTTGGTATTTCTATTCTATCCTATTTAATTTTTAAAAACTAGCTGGTTTTGAATAACTAAATTGATTTTCTCAACCACTGATGGGTCATCAATGATTCATGATGTGCAGTTTTTCAAGGCTAAAATAGTGGACTCAAGAGTTCACAACTTTCACCATTAGATCCTAGTAATGGCAGGTTACTTAGAGAGGCTACTGTTCATAAGGAGAGAAGGTCCATAAAAACTGTCACCTCAGGCATCCAAGGAAGGCATCAAGTCATTGTGGGGTACACTCACCACATTTTCTGAGGATAGTGACCTCTTGATTAATTACTTTCCAAATTGCTCATTAAAACTTGGCTTTGCAAAACTAGGCCTTGGTCCAGTTATTGCTGCCAGATTTCTTGTTTACACTGAACTCAGTGTGTTAGGTTATTGCCTCACTGAAAAGCACCTTAGACAAGGAAAAAAGGTGAATCAAAGCAAGAAATCAGATTCCTAGCATCATTACAGGGTACACTCTGGCAAAGAATTAGTGAACACTAAATGTCTATAGGTGAAATCTAGCAGCCTGCTGACAAAATAATTCTATAGCAAGTAGACCATAAGTTTAATATAGTGTGATTAGTCTGCTCTGCTTTCTCCTGGCAGTCGCTGACAGGCACTGGTAGTCACTGGTAACTTGAAACATCTCTTAAAGAGGTTCCAAGATGAACATTTTCTATATTCCTAAATTAAGAGGTAGGGTAAAGCATTTTTGCAAGTACACTGATACACATTTCATCCTTGCATAAACATATTTCTGCCCCCAAATCATGTGGTTCTAGATCCCTGTTTCAATTCAGTTGACTATCGGCACATTTCTTTCTTAATTTGTTGAAATTGGAAGATAAGTTTTATGAAGTCTTGTCTAAATTCACACAGGATCAAGTACATAACTTAGGGTAGTTCAAGGATGTCTACCTTACAGTCATGCACTGCAGCTACTGAAACCACCAATCAGTACTAAGAGGCACCAAGTTCTGGTCTTGCTGTCAAATCAATATGTATCTAACTCACAGGGAAGCTTTAGCTTCCTTATGTCTAACAAAATCAGCTCTATGTAAGTTCATTTCCTCCTGATTCTGTAATAATAGGAAAACAACTTTGAACCTCACACTTAATTTAATATAGTTTGTTCATTAATTGTTTCTCATATGTTTATTTCTTCTCTTCAAAGACCTTGAGTTATTCACATGTTGGAGTTTTATCTCATATTTTTCTTGTTTCATCTCTTGCCTCCATTAGGCAATGGTACGCACCTAGCACCTGTGGTCTGACCAGTTGACTTCTGAGCTTATCTGGTGTGCACCAGTGGAGAGCTGAGTAGAGTCTAGGACAGGAGCAGATTCTGAAAGTGTGGCCCTAAATGGCCAGGGAACCTTACACTTCTAGAATTACACATCAGCATAAAAGTTGTCTTTGATCCACTGTAGTCTTAGAAAGCAAATGGCTGCAATATTGTAATATCAAGTTCACGTACCAGGCCATAGCATGCTTGTGGGCAAGTGCCTAATAAAAGTTATTTGAAAAAGAGTATAAACCTTTGGGCCTGGGGATCCCTGGGTGGCTCAGCGGTTTAGCGCCTCCCTTCGGCCCAGGGCATGATCCTGGAGTTCCAGGATCGAATCCCACATCAGGCTCCCTGCATGGAGCCTGCGTCTCCCTCTGCCTATGTCTCTGCCTCTTTCTCTGTGTATGTGTGTGTGTCTCATGAATAAATAAATAAAATCTTAAAAAACAACAACCACCACCTCTGGGCCTTTTAAATTATTTCTAGGAAATAGGATGTTATTTTACACCAGTTAACTTCCAAATATCTTAGGATTTGATGTAGGTCTAAACAGAAAACCAATTTTTAATCCTTATGTCAGTTTTTGAGATACATTTTTGTGTACAGGCAACACAGTGGGTGTCCTCCTTTCAGATATATATGGTAGAAGTACTTACTTGTCACATGGATTCAAAATGCAACACCCTTCTATGGGCTGAAAAGTTACTATATACATAGTATAGGGAAGCCTTTCCTGTGCCTTATGTCCCCAAACACGATTAACTGGTATAAAAATAGAATATACGCCAAATGATAAACTTGGTGATTTATTTAGTTTTATATTTACTGACACTCATACTTAAAGAAAATTTCTTCATTGAGCAAGAAGAAAATAAACCAAATATAGTACATGTAGGGGTGGAGAAAATGAATCGGACATTTTTCCTAGAGCCTGGCTTTGACTATTATATTTCTAATTATAGAGCTATGGACAGGGTTGTTTTAGGCTGGAATGCAAAATGTGAGTGAGAAGAGATCATTTCCTGCGTAGAGCCAGATCATTTTCTTTTTCTTTTTTTTTTTTGAAGATTTATATTTAAATTCATGAGAGACAGTGAAAGAGACAGAGGCAGAGACTTAGGCTGAGGGAGAAGCAGGCTCCTTGTAAGGAGCCCGATGTGGGACTCGATCCCAGACCCCGGGATCACACCCTGGGCCAAAGGCAGACGCTCAACCACTGAGCCACCCAGGTGTCCCTAGATCATTTTCTAAAGTAACATTAATCTTTCTTTTTTTTTTTTTTCCTATCAAGACATAAAGCATGGATGCTTTTTATTTTGATTATATAGGTTTCCAGATAATTGAATTAGAAATGCAGAAACATGGTCTGATGTTGATAAGCCAGCATGATCTGGCTGATTACATCTTCCTTAGGTAATTTTCCCTTCTGTGACCAATGCTAACCATGCTAGAGGAGTCACATAACTCACGTTCTTTCTTTGACTTCCTGATCTTTCATTTCATCTAAATGGCTTAGTTAGAACACTGAGGCTCCCACCTGGACCAGCTAAACAGCACTGGGATGAGGCTCTAATTTTCAAACCTAGAGCCTCATGGTTTTACACTCAGCCCCAGAGAGAAGACAGGTTGTCCTCCCAGGAAAAGCTGTGGCCTGGCAATAGGTTCACAAGGTCAGTCAGGTTCTGACATGTTAGAGAGTCTTCAACCAGATGTCTGAATGAACTTTCCTGAATATGGCAGTGGTATGTAGAAGGAGTGTTGCCTCCAGGCCATCTGCAATGTAGAAATCTTGCTGTTGCTTTCAATTTTTTTCTGAATGACGTTTGTTTTTAAAAATGCTCAGACCTTAAGGAACATAAAGGCATTCATTAGAGTTCAGAGACAATTTAAAAATGTTAAACCAGGGCTTCCCTGTCTTCCATCATGATCTCAGGCTGAGAGACCAAACTGCCTACAATAAGACATACCTAAATTAGTTCTGAGTTTCTGATTTCATTTTTATAATAAGAGCTTATTACATGTTGGGCAGAGTTCTGAGCACTTTAAATATTCTCCTGATTTTCCCTCACAGCAAACCTATGAAATAGGCATTATTATTCTCATTTTAAGATGAAAAACTAAGCACCTACTATGTGCTGGGTCCTGGTCCAGGTGCTGGAGTTGAGACTAGTTACCACGTGTAGGAGAAATGGCTTGGAGTTGTTCAACTCAGGTTATTGCTGCCCAGAAGAAGGGTTCTGTTTAGCAGTATGATTTCCTATCTGTTTGTTGCTGTTCATCACACCTTCTAAATCCAAGGGTCACACTCTAGAGAAAGGTGGCAATCAAGAACAAATCTAGATTTGTCCATACTGCCATATCCATATTGTTCAACTGGCTTCAAAGTCAGCCCCTCAGTCAAATACTTGTGCTGTTGACCATTGTCTGGAGTGTCTGCTTCTCCTCAACCATTGGACAAAGATTTCACCCAGTAAACCCAAGAGCAGGTTCATTGTGAGGGAGGTGGGTAGATGTGTTATTTTGGTAAACAAGGAAAGTGAACTGAGACAGTATTGGGTGATTATACCTCTTTCTGTTGGAATACAATAGACTGATCATTTAATAGGAAAACAAAACTTTTGTTCCATGAAAAAATCTAATAAGATGATTTATAACTATGCTATGAATTTCGCTATTAGAGCAAAGCAACTAAATATTTCTGGTGGAGAACGGTTTGAGGGCCTAAATTATCTGGTTTACACATGCAGAATAATCAGTTTTGTCGATTTGTTGATCAGTCACCATATCTCTAGGTGACTGGTACTCATGGACAAAAAGGACTATGAACAATGCTAGTGTGGAATGAAAAGGAAAAAAAAAAACCAGAACTTTAATGGTGCTCTAGAATGAAACAAGAAGTTGGTGCAGTGACCAGACTTTTCTATATAACTTAAATATATTTTTATCTTATTACATAGCATCTAAGTAAACTATTTACAGCCAATATCTCCAAACTGTAGAGATGTCTTAAGCAAGCAAACTGCAGAAGTTTAATTTTTATAGACTAAAATGTATCTATTTATAATGCTGAAGAAAGCATTGTGAAATAAGTAAGAATTGGGAAGTGTAATGAATAATGGAGGTATTGACTACATTCCACAAAAGAATGAATTAATAGAAAATAAATACAATTTTTTATTGTTAAGCATGTACTAGGAAAGATGATATTTGCACTAGGAAAAATGTCATCAAGCCATTTATTGTGTAGCCAGTACCTTAAATCTGGTAGACACAGAACTCTAAATATATTTAAATCTCTCTATATTTATTGAAAAGTTACATTTCTATGCATAATGATGTCAGCTCTCCAAAGCGCCCATTCTATTTCCCTTTCAGGTTGTTTTATTTGCATTATCTTATCATTCATGTTATTTACAATACACTTTACGCAATATAAATTAAGGCAAAATTTTTGGTCAAGATGTAATTAGTAGACTGACTTCAGGTGAAGCTGGATAAGAGACTTTGCGCTTATAGTTTCAGAAGAGTTCAAAATTTAACAATTGTAAGGCATATTTTAGATTTTTACCTGTCCCATTATAATGAACAAGAAGCTATTCTTTAACCTAAATCCATTTTGAGAATAATTAAAACCAATAAACATCATTGTCCTGAATTAAATGTTGTCCGTCCAACCCTCTTACTCTTTCTGAAGGAACAGCATTTTTAAAGTGCTTTTTGTAACATAAGAAAGGAATGGAACAATTCCTGTAACTGTAGGGAATAGTTGTATATTAAATACTCTGACAGGTATGGAAAGTTATTTTGACAACATGTGACAGAAAAGGTCCATAAAAATCATAGCAAAATGTCAGAAAGCACAAACATTTGGGGTAACTTAGCTTAATGGACAAATCATCCCACATATACAGGTTTAAGCCCCAGAAGGTAAAAGACATGTTCAGAGAGATGGCCCAAGCAATCCAGAAAAGAGGAAGTTAACTTCAGTACTCTCTGTCTCAGAAAACAGAAGTGAGAGTCTTGGTTTAGAGGCTCTCAACAAAATGATATTGAATTATTTGAAAAACTAACATGTTTAGAACATGTTCCCCCATAATGATAGATGAATGAGGTTTATTGTAACTGTGAAGTAGTAAGTGACAGACTTTGCATACACCCTCCAAAAAAGATACACCAAGCTACTGCTGATGCCAAATGAAGCATTCTATTTGTCAACAGAGGTATCTATTTGGCACTTAGGCAGTAATGCTTTAGAATCAACTATAGGATAATGAGATTAACATCAGTCTGTCATCACTTTCTCTGCTTTGGCTGGTTAATCCTCAGTGAAGATCTTTTTTCAGTAAAGCATATCCTCTTACCTAATGGATGTTCAAGTAAAACAGAGACCACCTCGCAAAAGTTTGGCAAAAAAGTAAATCCAACCACAAAAATCCAGAAACTGCACTCAAGTTCACAGATAAAACTCACAAGCAGACCTGATAGTTCAAAGGGTTGGCAGAGGGGAATTTAGTCAACCAGGGCAAAATAAAGGTTAGTTTGAGTCTCCGTTTTAAAATAAGATTGAGCATTCTCTACAATACTGATGATAATACCAATATTAAAATATTACTAGGAAACTTGTTTCAAAAATAAAAAAATTCACATATTGTTTTCCTATTCTGAATGGAAAACAAAAGGAGTATCATTAATTCTTGCTACACATATGATTCAAAAACTCTTATATTTTCAAATGTACTGTGTTAGTAGGCTGTATTTTAAAATTTAGGATTCTGAAGCTGTATTTGGACCTTCAGCTGTTTAGGGCTATAGACAAAGCTGTGGAAATTAGGCCCACTTGAGCCCAAATAATAAAGATCTATTCACAGAACCTATTTACTGAGATGGCAGCCCAGTTTGCTCACTTAGCTATGCCATCCAGCATCTCTCCAGCTGTCAGGCCACATTGGTAGTGGATGGTATCACCCTCCATACTGCTCAGCCTCATCAGAGCACCATCCCCTGATTCTGTAATTTCTTGGAATCACTGGGTACTCAGGAAGATATGGGTTTGGCTTTAAAAGCATCCCCTTCCCAAGCCATAGATGATGAATCTGGGAGGTTTAGAACATCTCAAACTTCTTTTCTTTCAAAACAACTTGAATAAAACTTAAAGTCAGCAAAAAAGAGGCTATTACAAACAGAGGAGAAAAACTAGAACTGTCGTGCTTAACCACGTTTTGGCCATAGATTCCTGTAAGAACTTGATTAAAGCTATAGACTCTCTTCCAAAAAAGGGGGGAAAAAAGGAAAGAAAAAAGAAAGGATACATGTTGCCCATGTTTCACACAAATTTCAAGGGAGAAATCATTGATGTTCTGAATCTCATCCAGAATACAAATGAAGTCAATAGTGCCTCCGTCATTTTTCTCAGGTCCCTTGTTAACTTTGAATTGTTTGTCTAATCCAGGTTCCAGCTGGTGCTGGCCCTTGGCTGGGCCAGTGGGCCTGGGACACTGTCAAGCAGGAGATGAGAGGAGGGCACAGACCCTGGGCTCCTCCTCTCTGTCTCCTAATCAACAGTCCTTGTAGCCAGTCCAGAGGCTGTGCCAGCTATGACTGTCTTCTACTCAATGGGGATAATTCACATACAATTTCTATTCAACGCTTCCAGTATTTCTTTCCAGTGCTAAGGACATGTCCAACAAGAAATCAAGTTCTACTTGATTCTACTGAATCAAGTTGCAGTAAAAATACAATTAAAAGCACATACTATAATGTGCTTGTGTCCAATTGACATTTCTGACAAATGTCTCAACTGTTTAACAAACACCGAGGAGAAGCTGAAAACACCCAAAAGGCACTCATCCAATTTGCACTAGCCTGTAAGTGCTGGCAAACATCAGTGTCTGGGAAGGCTTTTAATATTATTGATAGCTTATTCAAATAGGCTGGAGTGGTCCCACAGGGCCTGAATCACTACTAGTGCTAAGGACTAAGCCACTTATAAAGCAAAGATGGGGAGAATGTGCTCAGAAGTAAGTGTTCTGCAATGTCTAAATCAAAATGGCCCTTCTAAGCATCTATGATGTAACCAGAAGGCAATAATAACCCTTTCTTCCAGTTATCCAACTCAACTAGCTCCAAGAATGCCTTGAAAGCCAAATGCCTGATGACTTCCTTTAAGAAAGAAAATATTGTAAATAGGTAATGTGCTGTTTCAGGAGACTTTAATAGCCATAATGGTCACAGGAAATATCACAGTCTTAAAATTTGTTCTTGTAGATGTATCACATGTCCTTGTTCTTGTAGATACATCACATGTCCTTGTTGAGCACAATGATGTCAGGGAAATAGAAAAAGACATTGTACAAAAGGAAAGGAAGGGCAGAAGAGAAATGGAAATTCTGAAAGAAGAGCTTACATTGGAGGAGAGAGAGCTAAAGAAGTAAGGCAGGTGCCTCACACTGGTCAGGGAGGAAAGGGTACTGGCATGCCTGGAGTTACACTCTCAGCTACTGACAACTTCAAGGCTCAGGACCCCTTGGTGGAGAAGGTAAAAGAACACAAATATATGAGGTTACAGAATGGTGCCTCTGATTCATTTTTCAAAATGTTTGTCTATGTGTATTCGACATATATGTAACACACACATATATATCTATATATATGTATTTATTTTGTGGGAGGATGGAGATAAGAGGGCAGACTGAAGAAAGAAGAGCTTAAGTTAGTATTAAAAAAAAAAGAACATCAATTAGTTGGAACTTGTTTGAAGAGTTTTAAGGGGCTTTTGCACAATCTGGATAGAAAAAAGCAATTTATATGCTTTTGGGCAAAATATTTGGATAAAGATCCAAGAAGGGACAGTAAGCACCTGATTCTACTAGTACAAAACACCCTTAGTGCTCTTCACAGTGAAGACACTGAAAGTTTCAAAGACTGATATCCTCAAACTATAGGAACATAAAGACAGGCTGGGTTCTGCTTATCTCTCTGGCAATCAATTTTTTTCTACCTCATTGCTCATTAGGCTCTGGATCAGGAACTAATCAGAAAAAATAAAAGGAGGAGAAACTCAAATCAGGCCATTTGTGAGCAGATCTGGCTGAAAGATGGATGGGGAGGAGATTTAAACTATCATAAAGTTTGGTTATTATCTGTGGGGTTCAATTATCGTTGGCATCTCAGCTCCCAGGAGAAGCAGTAATTGAGAGCCAGTTATAGAAATTAAAATCATAAGATGGGGAGGGTGTCGGCGTTCTGAATGGCAGCTTTTGATCGGCAGATGGGCTTGGTTTTAAGAGGCCAGTTGGCAGGGTTGTGTGTCTCCTGACATTCATCTGTCAGAGGATGCAAAGCAGAAAAAGCTCATTTGTATTTCCATGTCAGAATCACCAGGATGACTCTGACACCCCTTCTTAGATGATGAAAATAGTGAGAAGCTCATGATAACGAGAGTAGCAATACCAGGCAGAGGTAGGAGTCCAGATGCAGAGCTCTCACTTTGGAAGTGAAACCGAACTTGGGCTACGCTAAAACTCAAGATAGGGGTATGTCTTGTAGAGAAAGACGTAGTCCTCAGCCTTGGGGCTAAGGGGAGGCTTTTCTAGAGTCTCAAAACACAAGGACCTAGGTCTGATAACTTGTAGTTTGTCTAAAAAGCTATGTAATGATTTACTATCATGGAGAGATACTTGGGATAAATTGTGTTAGCTGACAAAAGCAACTTATAAAACAGTTTATTAAGTGATTCCATTGTTTTGTGCACAATATGTGTGAAAAGATGGAAATGTGGGAGAGAACATGCAAAATGCAGACAATGATCACACTTAGGAGGCGGGATTATGGATGGCTTTTATATTCTTCTGTTTGCTTAACTAAATCTTTAAATTTTCCAACATTGAACACATTTGTTGTGTGATAAAAATATTTTAATAACATATTCATATTAAAATGTATTTTAATGCATCTTAGATACAATATTTTTAACATATTAATCAGGAGTCACATAGTCAAGGTCTTGAACCTATTAGAATAAACAAGCAATTTCATAATTGATTACTAAAAACTCCTAAGTGGATGCTCCAGACCTCTTCAAGGAAAGTCAGGAGGACTGCAATGTAAATTTCAGTTACTACAATATATTTACAAGAATGTTTTTTTTTAATAATAAATTTATTTTTTATTGGTGTTCAGTTTGCCAACATACAGAATAACACCCAGTGCTCATCCTGTCAAGTGCTCCCATCAGTGCCTGTCACCCATTCACCCCCACCCCCCGCCCTCCTCCCCTTCCACCACCCCTAGTTCGTTTCCCAGAGTTAGGAGTCTTTATGTTCTGTCTCCCTTTCTGATATTTCCTACCCATTTCTTCTTATATTCCCCAAATAAATGAGAACATATAATGTTTGTCCTTCTCCGATTGACGTATTTCACTCAGCATAATACCCTCCAGTTCCATCCACGTTGAAGCAAATGCTGGGTATTTGTCATTTCTAATGGCACTCTGGAAAACTGTGTGGAGGTTCCTCAAAGAGTTAAAAATAGACCTGCCCTACGACCCAGCAATTGCACTGTTGGGGATTTACTCCAAAGATACAGATGCAATGAAACGCCAGGACACCTACACCCCGATGTTTATAGCAGCAATGTCCACAAGAGCCAAACTGTGGAAGGAGCCTCAGTGTCCATCGAAAGATGAATGGATAAAGAAGATGTGGTTTATGTATATTTACAAGAATGTTAAAGACCTGCTAACTACTTACAAACTCATGGAATCTGTAATTAAATGTACTCTAGTCATTGCTTCAAGAGTAAACTTAGGGTTGCCAATGGTTTTCTTCTTACTTGAGAAGATAAAATATCCAGGACTTTAAAAAAAAAAATAGCAAATGAAGGTAAGAATTCCCCAATTCTTGGCATCAAGAGTGTTGAGTGGATATGTTCCTCATGTTCTACTTTTGATGGATTTAATTCCACTGTTTTGCTAAGTGGGTACAGAGAATTCCTGCAGAGTAATGCTAGTCAGCACCCCCACTTTAAAGTGTTTGTTTCCACTTCTGCTTTCTAGTCATCTAGACGCTCCATGTGAGGTAGCAAAGATTGGTTCTGGAGAAGAGATGTTCTAGAGTGGATTATGGATGCCAGTAAGGAAGTTTCTATAGCTATACGATGGTGAACAGCTTGATAGAATGGATGCCATAGCAATAGATATGACCGGGCTAAATTTGAGAGACAAAAATAGTGAGGATTTTCACTTGACTTCACATTACAGTCATTTCCAAAAGCAACAAAAGTAGCAATAACAATAGACAACTACTCTGTACCAGGCCACTAGTGCACTAGATATTTTATATATATTCTCTTGCAAACTCACAACAAAGTTGCCCAGTAGAAATCAGTGGCTTCATTTTATAGACAAGGAAGCTAAGGCTGAGGAATGTCAAGCTTATATGCTGGGAGTATTATGGAGGTGCTTAAATGTATGATTCTGGGGTCAAACACTGAGTTCTTCTCTCAACTTCTTCACTTGCTATCAGGGTGACATTAAGTAAAAATATCTAACCTCTTTGATCTTCAGTTTCCTAACCTGTAAAATAGAGATGATAACTGGGTCTATTACACAGGGGACTGCTATGGGGGTAAAATGAAGTAAGGAGAGACTGTAATGCTATCGGCTTGGCACTAGCCACAGTCTTCAACAGGTGTTGATTCACTTCTCATTCTGTGGAAGAGGGGATAGCAAGTCCAGGTCAGGCTGTGTCAAAGCTCTTCCTATTCCAAAAACATACCCAATATACATACTGTAGCCACTGTTCAAAAGACTTCCAACTTTTATTCTGATCATTTCATAGTCAAGAAAATTATTCCCCATTCTCACACAGTACTCACAGAGGCAGAGTGTTCACCTGCAGTTTCTATAGAGTTAAGAAAAAATAATGCTGAAGTGAATATTTTATGAGGATTGAGACCAAATTTAAAAACTTTAAGTACTGTTTGGGATAAGTGTGATCAAATTGCAAAATCTTACATGCTGTTTCGGGTAAGTGTGCTTTTAAGAGATAAAACTATGGTAGAGATACTGTCTAAGGTCCTATTAGAGTCTGTTGAGTGTCCAATGTGAAAGCGGTTGCATACTATGATTGCATTAAAAAATCATAACTGTCTCTTAGAGGTTAGAAAAGGAAAACTAAACTTTCTAAATGCTACTTGAGATTACAGTAAAAACATACATTTTCTAACCTGAAAGCTGAACTAAGTTGCATTTGTTTTCTTCAGCAGAATATGTTGCTGTTAACTGTAATGTCAGGTTTATCTGTCAAATATGTCCAGAAGGCATCATCATTTCTATTGCATGTTATAGGTTAATATTCCTGTAATTGCAGTGCCATAAAAGCTTATTAAAGTTCTCCTTTTGGTTTAAAAAAAAAATCCTTTTGCTGGATTTGTTTATATTGCTTGGAAAAACACCTAAGTAAAAGACGAAAATCCTGATATGGGGCAGCCTGAGTGGCTCAGTGGTTTAGCACCGCCTTCAGCCCAGGGCGTGATCCTGGAGACCCAGGATAGAGTCCCACATCGGGCTCCCTGCATGGAGCCTGCTTCTCCCTCTGCCTGTGTCTCTGCCTCTCTCTCTCTGTGTCTCTCATGAATAAATAAAATCTTAAAAAAAAAAGAAGAAAATCCTGATATGTAATTCTATCGCAAGTGGTTTCTGAATAAAGTCCCTAATTTCTTTAGGGTGGTTCAAAGATTACCATTATTTTTGTTTTACTAGTTCGACAAATAAAAAAGAAGTCAACAGACACAGACTTCCAACTTTCCAAATCACTTTTGATTTTTGTCAAAGCACAAACTACACCTATTTAAGCAGCAGCAATTAATCTGTGTGTTTTATGCTCTGCACGTTATCATGTGATGATCTAACATCTGTATTTCAGTGTCCAAAATGTCTGCTCATCTTCCTCAACACCTTATGCACCAGAATCTGAGTAGTCATACCACATATCCCATATTCACATCAACTTGTTACATATTTTATTTTTTAAGTTTATATTTATTTATGTATGTATGTATGTATGTATGTATGTATGTATGTATGTATTTATTTATTTATTTAATTTATCTATTTATGTACTCTCCACTCCCAACATGGGGCTTGACCCAGAGAACAAGAGTACATGCTCTTCCAATTGAGCCAGTCTTACATATTTTGGATAAGTTTTTATTACCCATGTTCTTTCTCATTCTGTCATTTTACCTTTTAGAATTATTTTATTATATTTCCTTATTTAAATGCTTTTCACTTTTTTATATCCTAATGCATTTGTCTTTTGTTTATTTGTTGTTTTGTTTTTATTTTTTTAAGATTGTATTTATTCATGAGAGACACAGAGAGAGAGGCAGAGACATAGGCAGAGGGAGAAACAAGCTCCCTGTAGAGAGCCCCATGCAGAACTACATCCCAGGATCCAGGATCCTGCCCTGAGCCAAAGGCAGATGCTCAACCACTGAGCTACCCAAGCGTCCCTGCATCTGTCATGATGACATGAACATTTAGAAAAATCTTCATGGCCTTCACACCTGGCATACATACATTACTTTGCTTATTTTCCCTCTCTTCCTTTCTCCTTCCCTCTCTCCTTTCCTTCCTTTTCTCCCTTTCCTTTCCTTTTCTTTTCTTTTATATTGAGATTGCATTTTTTAGAGCAGTTTTAGATTCACAGCAAAACAGAGGTAAAGGTACAAAGATTTCCCATATGCCCCTGCCCCCCCTTACACATGTATGGGGCTCCCCCATTATCAACGTCCTCCATCAGAGTGAGGCATTTGTTATAACTGATGACCAATATGGACACATCATAATCACCTAAAGTCTACAGTTTATGTTATGGGTCACTCTTGGTGTTGTATGCTCTATAGGTTTGGACAAATATATGACAAATATCTATTAAATGGTATTTCTTTTTTTTCTCCAACATTCAATACTATGGCTTATCTGAAATTTATTACAATACAGGTTTCCTCTGCTATCTGAAAGTTTGCTTTACACCACTTACCTTTTACAAAAGACCAATGTTAGTACTTGTTTTCACTAACCAAAAGAAATATGAAGAAGATTACAAAATGGTAATTGCTTTTTCACTTTACACCCTCTTGGCTTACAAAAGGCTTCACAGGAATGCTCTACTTTTGATAGCAGAGGAAACCTGTATTTGATTATAACCAAAATATGTTATTCTTTTTCTTACTGTTTTCTCTTCTTCAAACTGTTATTCTTTTGTTCTAGCAAACTTCACTAAGTAATTGACCTTTCCTTCAAAGTTGTATTGCTTATTTGTGTGTCTTACATTAAGTTCCCTAGATAATCTAAATCAAAATCTAGAATTTCTATACACTTTGTGTCTCTCTACTTTTCAGTCCCATATCATAGAATTTTAATAATGATCATTTGTAATAGATTTATTTTTTTTTTAGGGAGGGAAGATCAGAGAGAGAGAAGGAGAATCTTAAATAGGTTCCACACCTAGCATGGAGTCCAACATGGGGCTCAATCTCAATACCCTGAGATCATGATCTGAGCTAAAATTAAGAGTGGGATGCTTAACTGACTGAACTACCCAGGTGCCCCCATTTTAACAAATTTTTTAATTTGTTAAGCCAAGTTTATCTTGATGACTTCTATTTGTTAAAATTTCAGTTTTGACGTTTTTGATACTTCAGTGTTGATAATTTAACTATCAAATTATCAAATATTATGTGAGACTTTTATTTTATTAGTAGTAAGAATCTTTGTGCCAAAGAAGAGTAGGAATTCCCATGTCAACCAAACAATATATTTTAAATCAGCAAATATTTATTAGGTTCCTATTATTTATTTATAGGTACTTTTCTAAGCTCTAGGGCTGAAAAGATAAGCAAGAATATGCCTCTTTCCACTCCACCACCAAAAGAATGCAATTCAAATTCATAAAGGTTAAAACTAAAATAGAATGCAAATACTTTAGAACAGATCCAGGAAGGCTGCTCCCTCTCATCTCCCCCTCCCCCTACAGGGTCTCACTTACAGGCATCGACACAAAGAAAAGGGCTCCAGAAAGCAAAGGACTCATGAGTATCACTGACATTGAAAGCAACATGCAGCACTCATGTAGATGTAATTGTTCATCACGGTTTTTTTTTTTTATTTTGACAATTCAAATGCTTCTGCACATTATCTCATTTGACTGAATACTCCATTTTCATATGGGTCTAAATTGTGTATGAAATTAAGAGTTCAAGAGGACATAAAAGCCTGGATTTCAAGACATATATTAGGTTAAGAGATATTTCTTCACTGGTGTGGATAAACCCAAGGATTGTCCTGACCAACATCAAATCTGGGTCAGCAACATAAACCAGGCAGAAAATCTTTCATTGTCCAGTTTAGGCTAATATTGTTACTTTAATAAAAGAGTTATGATGTCAGTTTGGAAACACAATGGGGTAGCAGCTGTGCTCCAGTGAAAACATCCCTACAATTTCCATCAACATAGATAAGCTCTTACACAATGCAAAGTAGATGTATACAAGAGCTACAAATGGAAAGAATTGGTTTTCTTTCTTTAAAGATTTTATTTATGTATTCATGAGACACAGAAAGAGAGTGAGGCAGAGACACAGGCAGAGGGAGAAGCAGGCTCCATGCAGGAAGCCTGACATGGGACTTGATCCCAGATCTCCAGGATCCAGGCCCTGGGCTGAAGGTGGCGCTAAACCACTGAGCCACCCGGGCTGCTCCCAAATGGAAAGAATTGTAAGCAGAAGGCAATAAGAAGAAATTACTCTTCTTCTATTATTACATGGACCTCCCACTTACGTATTCATTATTATTTCTTAACATGCATGGTCAAGATTCTAAGGAAAAGTCACTAGACTTTAAAGACATTATGATTATTAATCAACCACAGAAAGAGAAATCACGAGTTTGACCACTGCAACAACTCATCTACTTACTGTGAGCCCTAACACTTCTACCTTCCTGCACTCTTGCCATTTATCATAAAAAGCATATTTTTAATATTGAAGTAACTCAAGTGTTCATTGAGATGAACAAAGAAGATGTGAAATACACACACATATACACACACACACACACAATTCAGCCATAAGAAGGAATGAGATCTTTCCATCTTCTACAGCATGGATGGACCTAGAGGGCATTATGCTAAATGAAATAAGCCAGAGAAAGACAAATACCATGTGATTTCACTTATTTGTGAAATCTAAAAAACAAAACAAACAAAAACCAGAAACAGACCCATAAATATAGAGAACAAACTAATGGTTGCCAGAGGAGAGGGGAGCAGGAAAATGGGCAAAAATGGGTAATGGGGAGTGGGAGGTAAAGGCTTCCAGTTGTGGAAAAGAATAAGTCACAGGAATGAAAGGTACAGCAGAGGGAATATAATGTAATAGTGTTAAATGGTGACAGACGGTAGCTACATTGTGGTAAGCATAGCATAATGTATATATTTATCAAATCACTACCTGCACACCTAAAACTAATGTAACATTGTGTGTCAACTATACTTCAATAACACTTTTTTTAAAAAGTAATGTCTTGAGTCTAACCCCACGTCCACCCCACTCATCGCTATCCTCCATCAAGCATCAGTAAAGCACAGGTATATTTTAAATACTCTATGCCTAGACCTGTGTCACCACACTAATAGTATGTTTGATTCTACTTTGAGTAACTCACATTTACAAGTGTACTCCTGAGCATGACATTTACAATACACAATTCCCTTTGCAACTCCAAATTTTACACAGAAACAAGCTTTCTATAAGTTTCCTGTAATTTTCATGTTTCCTGACTTTTTCTAATATTCCAAATCCACGGTGAATAAGGAATTATCCCAAACATATAATTACCTTATAGATTTTAAGATCTTAAAGATGTATTTGCTTAAGAGTTGATTTATGTTTTTAATAATTTAACAGTTTTGCCTTCTCTTCATCCTGGGTGGTTCATCTTTCATTTGGGGATCCTTTATGCAGTGTGGTTCCTTATTTTTTTATTTTTCTCAAGATGAACACTGTGCACCTGATGGCAATATGCAGCAAAGGCTGACTGTGAGCATGGCTGGACCATCTGGTACCACAACTCAGATGTAATTAATGTTTACTGGGTGAGTACCATGTGTCAGATCCCGAGCAAGGCATTCATGCACATTTGGCTAAATACTCCATGTGTATATGGGGCTAATTCATTAATGGACTATTTTTAAAATTTCTATATATTAACTATGACATATTTTCAGTATTCTGATGTTTCAACTTCTTGGGGTCTTCTTGGGGTCTTCATGACCCAGCAGGTACTGCCCCTCACAGGGTGAGCTAATTTCTAGGGATAAATAATTTGCCTTCCAATGTACCTTTCATATGCAAATCAATCAATCTAGAGCCCATACTCAGACCCTCACACTCAGTGCTGCTGTCCACCTGCCCTCATCACCCCAGGGCCAGGTACTAGACAACTAGGGACAGGCTCTGTGCCCCAAGCTCTTTGAAATTACTCAGTCCTAAACTGGGCCCTGGCTCCCCTGTTTCTTCTCTTGCCTACATTCACCCCTTACTCCCTCCACCTCCATGTGGCCCTGCATGACGTATGTGCCTCCTGCTTCTAGGGATCTGTGAGCACAATAAATTCCTTCCTTTATGAGAGTCATTTCCATGTCTGCATGTCTTACCATACCTAATTAAAACATCCCACATAATCATAGAATTGGCAGCTAAGATTATTCTGTTTTTCTTTCATCCCACCCTGTGTGTTCAGTAAAAACAAGTTTTAAATTATTTTTGTCATTGGGGAGTGTGGATGGCTCAGTCAGTTAAGCACCTGACTCTTGATATCAACTTATGTCATAATCTCAGGGTCCAGAGTTCAAGACCTGGGGTCAGCTCCACACTCAGTTTAAGATTCTCTTTCTCCCTCTGCCCCTTCTCCGCTCACATGAAAGCATGTGCAAGCTCTCTAAACAAATAAAACTTTTAAGGTCTGGCTGTATGTTAATAATGCTTAATATACATAAGTCCCTTTAGTGTACAACCAAAAAGATTGAATTAATAATTATTTTTTATCATATGAAAGAGAAAGCTCTGATCTATTTGCCAGGTCTCTTCATAGCACACACTGCTTTGCCTGTACATGGGGAAAGACACACACTATTTATTCTTCCCTAAGCAAGCAGAGTGAATGTATATCAGAAGCCCATGAGTGATCTAGCAATAAGGAAGCAGAAACAATGACAGACGGAGGGCTGTATTGCCTGACAAGGTTTTCCTTCTTTCTTTTCATCTTTTTCTTTGTCAAAATGTCAAGATGGCTTTTTTGGTGGGTTACAAAAGTAGACTGTAAGACAACGTCCTAAGGTGTGTGCATGTATACAAACATATATATTCTCTCAGAGATGTACATCTAGACAAGGTCACCACCACTGAATTTGTTTCAGAGGAGTCTACTGAAAGAAAAGCACGTACCTATTAATTCTGGTTTCTGGCAAGTATCTAGTAGGACAAGTACAAGAAATTGAACAAAGCATAAAATTCAAGCAATTTATGATTTGGGATTGTATGAAAGAATCAAGGTATTATGTTGTTATAAATTCTTTCAGTGATCAAAGATTAATGAAAGCTATAATGGAATTTCTTCCATTGTAAACTAGTTTTTGTAATGGCATAACATATTTTGAATAGGGATCTGTAAATAAAATTAAGGACTTAATGCTGGTCTATACCTTTTTTCTATGTCTGACATTTCTGTCAATGTCATAATTTTAAGAACACATTTCCTAACCAGCAGGAGAGTAGAGAACTACTTGATGTGTCTCCATGCCTTCCATGGGAGGATATTCATTCACTTATTCTATGGACATTTATTTATTGAGCAGATTAACTGTGTCATGGACTATCCTTAAGTGGCTAGCAAACAGTAGAGAACAATACAGAAAAAGTCCTTGCACAATGAATCAATAGGGTCAATAAAATTAGATAGGCACAGATTAGCATATTTCATTGATTCGGTTCTTTTTTTTTCACATTTTAGCATCTCTGAAATGGGATGTCTTAATATTGATGGTATCTTAAAACTGCTGATAACTTGGCAGTAGTCACAGCACCATCGTCATTTCTCTGCACATGCACAAATTTGGTCACAGCTATTCATTTTGTTATCACTTCTAAATTATGGGCATTGTTGGCACTACATGTGTTCTGTTTAATTGCCACTTAAACGGTTTTTTAGAAAGATTCCACTATGATTTGGCACTGAAAGAAGATGCTATTGTGTATGCACCACAGCACAGAAACAGAGCAGTGGGACATAAATGTTATATTACTAAGGGAAACATTTGTCTTTGTTTGGCATTTCCATATTACCTTGCAAAGCAAGATCCAAATACTTTACCAGATTGAAAAAAGAAAGACACAGAAGAGGAATCTGTTACAGTTTGTTACCAAGATATATGCAAACCCATTACCTATCACACATTGCTTAGGGAAGCAACACTAATGAAGCAACAAACAGGAAAAAGAATCAAAACCCATGGAAGAGATGGAAGATTGAAAGCAATGAGAAAGTAGTGTGACTGATTCACACAGTGGTCATGGTGGCATGCGTGTTATAATATAATTGGCAGTATTTTGTCTTTCTTCTTATATAACATAAAAATAATGGTATATCTTATAAGCAATGACATTTTAGTTTTGATGAAATATGGAAACAAAAATAGATAGCTAATGAGAAGTTTTATAAATAGAATAGAATACAAAGTAGAAGTTTGTTGATAATGGACAGTTTTAAGTTAATAAAGTATCTATACAAACCCAACTTTAGGCATGCTGTGTGGTATCAATTTGGTGTACTTTTGTAGATCACCAGTCATTTTAAAAAAGTCTACATCTTGGGCAGCCCGGGTGGCTCAGCGGTTTAGCTCCGCCTTCAGCCCAGGGCGTGATCCTGGAGACCCAGGATCAGGACCGAGACCCACATTGGGTCCCACGTCAGGCTGCCTGAATGGAGCCTGCTTCTCCCTCTGCCTCTCTCTCTCTCTCTCTCTGTGTCTCTCATGAATAAATAAAATCTTAAAAAAAAGAAGTCTACATATCTCCTTATCCCCAACGTTTTTGGTACATTTCCCATTCTCATCCAAGAGCGTGACAATGAGCAAACCTCATGTTCTACTTTCCCAACTTTAATTAGTGCTGCTCCAGTTTTTGGCAGTTTAGAGAATTTAGAGGGGAGGTGCTGGGGCTGTATTCTAAACTCAAACCTTCCAACTGCTGTAGGGTAAGGAGTGAAATAATTAGACAGGAGAGTCCATTTGAAATCCCAAAGCGTGCATACGGGACTTTGAGGTTCTTAGCACTAGAGTAACATGAGTAAAATGCCAACTACAAGGATATGTTTCCAGGCAGCATATGGCCTGAGCTCAAAAATGCATCTATTTCTCTTTAGGCTTGGTACTTCGAATTATTTTGGAACCAGAGAGAGTTGAAAACTATACCAAGGGAGACAGAAAACACACACACACACCCCTAGGGAGGAGAAATGATAAAACAATGGCTGTCGATTATAACACACACAATTTTTTAGGCACAGCTTCAAAGCTCACTGTGTCACAAGTGTGACATCAGTTTTTGATACCATTCAGCCAGTGACAACTGTGTTAGTGTAAAAGTGAGTAATCAAATCATAAACAGGTGTGTGACCACACCCATCACCAAGGTAACAGGTAAATGGGTTTCTATACGGTGAACACATTATCTTCAATAGTGTTGCTAATGGGCTACACCATGTACATGGCATTTCACACTATGGGGAAGGCCTACTTCCTGCTCCTAGGACCCTATGTTAATTCCCTTTCTGGTCAGCAGTGGAGAATCAAAGAATTCCCTGGACTAATACCACTGTCCCCAGCAAGCAACCTTGTTTCAGTTTTTCCTTTTAAATAGGCTGGCCTGTGTCAGGAATTCTCTGACAGTTGGTACAGGAAGATGAGTGTGCCAGTGTGAACACTGCAGGGGATGTATTGCTGCCAACTGGTGGTGTGTACTTATATGTGCAGAGCTAAAACAGACTTGGATGACTGAGAGGGTAGAGATTGCTCCTTAAGTGGCAGTGAGGGAAACACTTGGCTACTTGTCTTCCAGAACCCACTTCTCTGAAAGGACAAGGAGTTTATATGTCTGGAGATATGTGTCTGATATACATGCTGGGGACTGAGGCTTAAGGGGGAATCTGGGGAGTTCTTCATGTTGCCCTTTGGTGAAGGGAATACTTGCTGGGCACAGGCATGGTGTTGAGTTCCTGGAGGGAGAAACAGTCTATAAAGGACTTGAATATAAGAGGCCAGTAGACACAGTATTTCCTACTACATTATAATATGGCAAGTCTACTTCAGGAGGGGCTGGGAGATAGCATACAGTAGTGGTAAGGAGCATGGGCAGGGAATCAAATAGATCCAGGTTCAAATCCCACCTCTATCATTTACTTGACATATAATCTTGGGAAAATTATATATCTCCTTAGTCCCTGAAACAGGGTGAGTCATCAGGTAGACTATGAGATTTAAAGTAACAATATATGTAAAAACTTAGTGATACATCTGGCACATAGTATGTGCTCCGTATTTGGACACTACTGTGTCACCACTAAGGAAGTTTCTTTCTCTTTATAATATAAATGCTCTTACAGGAGTTATGTTCCTGGTGTCGAGTAAATCTTATGGACCAGAACAGGATGTCTGGTCAAGTGTCCTTGACTATGGTGTCTCCAGGGCCCATAAATTGGTATTGTGTAGTTGTTTTATAGTATGAATATGTCTTAGTTAGAAATGAATAAAGTAAGCTTGATAATCCACAAATATGATCAGAAACGTTTATTAGAACTAAACAGAATCTACATATATTTATTGAAATCTGCAAATTTTAAGTCAAAGGGATAGCCACGTGAGCTACTTTAAAATAGGCCTGTTCCCGCAATCTTGTGAAAAACTCAGTCTCACTCTAATGATTTCTCTGCATTGGAAGAAGTTTTGTAAAGCAAAAATCCCCAGGTAACCTACCTTATTTTGAAGGTTAAAACTTTCTCCTATCTTCAAGTGGGTAGACGTGTTCTGTATTCTTTGTTCCCACCTCCCACCCTAAGAGCCAGGGCTACAACTTCTCCTCCCTTTCCTGTGCTCCACAGCACCCGCCCAGCACTCAAAAGAAAGCTGAATGGTAGCATATGGTAATAAGAAACTATTCAAGATTTGACAGAAGAAATCATTGGCACCTTGGACACATTGGTGCTTGGGGATCTTTAATTAGAAGGCTGACTTAAATTTTTAAAGCTCTTAGAGTATAGACACTGGTTGCACCCATTCTAGGGAGGGAAGAACATGGGGGCCTGCCGATCACCTGCTGCACTGTTTTCAATCAAAAGCCGTAATGTGTGTGTGTGTGTGGGGGGGGGTCTGGATGCCCTGTATCCGAAGCCCCTCCCTAAGGGGGATTCCCACAGAGGAATTCCCTCAAGAAACGGCCTGTGTCAGGAATGCTGCTTGGGTTAGAAAGTGGCATGGGTTTCTGCATGCCCATGTTCAGAACACAGGCGTGCTCCGACTCTCCGTAAGGGTGCGGGCCTCTGGACCCCCGAGTCCGGCTCCTCAAGTCTTAGCATCAAACTTTGTCCTGGAACAAAACCTCTTTCTACCCGCATGGAGACAGGAGGAGGATGGAGGATGGGGATGCAGCCAGCTGCTGCCCGGAGACAGCCCTCCTCCCCCGCACCCTGCTTCCCTCTGCCCCCACCCTCTTCCTCACGGGGAAAGCAGCCCCGGCGGCGCAGCCCCGCCCAGCCCCACCCACCCGCTCCGGGAGCCGGGAGCTCACAAAGCCACTGGCCGGGCGCAGCGGTGCCCCGGACCAAGGGGCGAGCGAGGCTGAGTACCTTTAGGAAGAGGCCAGGACACCGGCGCCTGGGGAGACCCGCAGCATCGCCCGCCGCCGCCGCCGCCGCCGCCGCCGCCGCGGGAAGCTACTTCGCCGCGCCGAGAGCCCGAGCCGGCGGGGACCGGGCGCCGCCGCCGCCGCCGCCGCCGCCGCCTGCGCTCCCCGAGCCGCGCTCCGCTCGCGGCGCCCCGGCTCTGCCGCCCGGCGACCGCCACTGTCAAGCGGAGCCCCGCCCCCGCGCGCCCGGCGAGCCGCGGACCCCCGGGACCTCCGCCGCCGCGATTGGCTGCGCCCGTGGCTGGCTCCGCCCCCGCGCGCCGCGCCCCTCCCCGCCGGGGGCGCCGGGAGCGGGAGGGCGGGGTCCGGGCTGGGCGAGGCTTCCTGCGGGGCCGGCGCGCGGGGCCTCGGCTCCCGGGGCCTCGGCTCCCGGGCTCTGCGGCGCGGCTCTCCGCGGCCGCCCAGAAGCCGCGGGACGGTCTGGAGGGAGCGGAGGGAGCGGAGGAAGCGTCTTCCGCGGGGCCCGGGGCGGCGGGGGCGGCGGGGCGGCGGGGCGGCGGGGCGGGCTGCGGCAGTGCTGGCGTGAGATCTTAATGATAGAAAAACATTTATTAAGGAAGCCCCGGAAAGGCTACCCAGGGCGGAGTATTGGATCAGAGCCTGAGGGTTTCTTTTGGGTTTTTTTCGGGGGTGGGGGGGGGGCGGTGGGTTTGCTGGTTTATTTTTTAACCTGAAGGTGCCCTCGCACGCGGTCGAAACTTCTTCATCTTAGGAAGAAACAAAATCCAGTTCGACAACTTGTCCAAGGTCGCAGAGCAAGGAGACTGATGCTATAGAGAATCAAAGCTGCCTCGGGTTTTCTTTCTTTTCAGTGGTGCGGAGGGATGCATTCTAATATTTGATGGCACGTATATTGTGTAGCAAGAAGTTAATTAATCCTCGGAGACGGAAAAGTAGATTGGTAGCTGCCAGAGGTGGGGGTTGGGGAACAGGGAATGACTGCTAATGGGGGGATTTTTTTTTTTTTTTTTTTTTTTTAGGGTAATGAAAATGTTACGCCATTTGATAGCGGTGATGCACAACTCTGAGTGTCCTAAAAGCTACTGATTTGTACAATTCGACCAACTGAACTTTGTGATACAAATCTGAATTGCATCTCAATAAGGCCGTTACAAAATATATTGAGAGTAATAGTGCTTTGGGTTAACCTTAGTACATAGTTGTAGTGTGTCACAATTCTGTTCTTTGTGGGCAAAAATTATGGTTTATATACATGCACTCATTCATTCATTCATTCATTCATTCAGTAAACCATGTCTATCTTTACCAGGTACTCTGTCAGTAGTACAAAGATTAATAATGCATGATCTCTGTGTGCAAGGAGCTCCCAGCCTTTTGAGGGGACAGTCGTTTTAGTACAATAAGGTAAATGTTACTACAAGGAAGGTAGCCAAACTGCCAGGTTTAGAATACTAAGACCAACGGAAGGACCTATACGCAGTCATGGAGGGGCTGGGGTATACATGTCGTATTTTAGCAATGGCTGATGTGCTGGGTGTGACAGAAAGTGAAGCTGGACTGTCACAGGACAGTTTCACTGTGGATGGGAGCTCAGTTGAAGAGAGACAGCCTCAGGTGTTGGATTTCAAATCTAAGGAGAAAGGAATTATGAAGCTTTAATTATTTCTACTTCCAAATTATATTTGTTCAATGTCAAAGTATAATCTCTGGCATCATATGTTTGTGCTTACCACATATAAAATAAAGTTGGATTATTCTTTAGGAAAAGAAAAGAAGAGGGACAGTCTAATTAAAAAGTGAAAATTGAGTCCCTCTTTGTTCTTCCTATTCCTGGTATATGTGTGATTTTGATGAATGGTCTTGATATAAACCTAGTTTCATTACCTTATCACAGGGAGTAATAGTATCTATCGACTAACCTTCATTTCTACCTTCATAGTACAAAAGAGCTTTGTGCATTTCTTTCCTCTGAAGCTGGAGAAATTGAGCGGATACACTCAAGTCCTTATGGCTTCTAAATGTTGGAGCTGGATGGAACTCCATTTCCAGGCTATGAGTCCCATGTTCTTTACATTATCAGCCTTGTGAGTTGTGAAGCTTCCTCAGAAGTGCAAAGAACTCTTGAGCTAAAAAAGACTTTGTAAGCAGCAGCATATGAAACCTGTTTTTACACTTGGAGTTGATCTGCTTTTTGATTGGGAAGTAGGAATATTATAGGTCCTAAGGGGAAACAACAAACAACATAGCTAACTGATCCCCTTAGCTCCTCAGTTGCAGGAAAATCCTGGATTCAGGATTTATAAGAGTGGCTCTGTAACTGGAGAATTGGAGGCCACCTATTTATATTGTCAAGTATACAATTGTCAGCATGCCAACAGCACTTTCCTTTCCTCTACCTTTCTTTCCATTTCTCATGGGATTGTGAATGCCTTTTGTAAAGCAGGTACTGGGTTTTGTTAATTTTTCCTTACTGCCCTTCCCCATGTGTGTGGCCTCATCCATCTTCTTCTTTCCTTTTCCACCCTCTTCCCAGCCTCAGAGCCTGGGACCCAGTAGCCCCTCAATGAATGTTTGCTCAATGTTCAATGTTGTTTATTGGTAAAAAGGGAATAATTTTTTCCACACTAATTGTTTATAATGCTGCCATTCATTATGAGATTTGGATATTAATTGGCCCATATGGTATGTACATTTTTCACACTAATTGTTTATAGTGCTGACATACATTATGAAATTTGGATATTAATTGGCCCATATAGCATGTACATTCTATTGCTTTGAGACATAGTTGCAAGAACATTACAGAATTAACACATTCCACATTTTAAGAAGCTGTGAATTGAACTCTAAATCTAAATGCCTGAAATTTAAGTTAGTTTCAAAATAAGGAAAAAAAAAAAACAAAATAAGGAAGCACAACATTAATATTTTAGCAGTAAATAAGCTAAGTACTTAGGAGCAGAATCATTTTAATTTTATTATAAAATTTTTTATCTGAGGAAATAATTTACTAGTAGTTTTTAAAGTCTTTAAAATCTTTTCTAAATCTTCCTTGTTTCTTTTTCTTTTCAATTCCTCCTTTTAGTACCATTTTAATCTTTCACAGTATTCTGTTATCTAATTAACAACTCAATATTAAAATACTATTTTCTGTTAAATTGCTATATAAAAATCTAGAGAATCCAAAAGAACGGGGAGGGGGTGTGTGTGTGTGTGTGTGGAGATGTTGCTGATCTCCCAGGAGTCTAAAGCCTGGAGAAAACTAACAAGAAGCCCTTAGCTATTTCTCTTGCAAGAACAGATGTTGTCCCTCCCCAAGGAGTTATTATGGGTTGGAAGAAATGAGATAATGACAATAAACAAGCTACTTTGTGAATGTTATCAAATATCATCAGCACCAACCAGATAGATCCCTAAATAAGTATTTGTTACTGATGAAAGTAAAAGCTGATGAACATGCCAATTTTCTAAATATATTCAGACAAAAATAATTTGAGCAAAAGGACCAACCTAATTGGGCTACACATGATAGGGTGTGGGAGACAGTCCTTGTGAATTAGAAACTGTTGTTAAATCTATGGGCCCAGCTGGCCATCAGTAGTCAACCTTGCCCCAGAACCACGGCTTTGCTGCCTTCTCAGGCAGCCTTTCTTCTCTCCAGGTCACCACATGACAGAGTTATTGGGACAGCAATCTACTGTCCCTTAGGATATTTATGGGTTCTGTTTTATGGGTGAAAAGCCAACCAAAGATAGGAGGAGGGAGGAACCAAAATACTTCCCTACTTAGCTGTCTGCCTGGTCCTGGTGTTTTTAATCAGCTAGCCCTGGGGTTCCTTGCTGTTCTAGGAGCATGAACTTGTGGCAAAAAAAAAAAAAAAAAAAAAAAAAAAAAAAAGGGAAAGTATACCAGCAGATAGTGATTACAACCTGATGCAACCTGATACAAAAGTAATAATTCTGTAGACAGTGTAAATGGGAAAATTATGACGGTTTTTTAAAAAATCAAACATAATGCTGCAACTGAATACTCTAAACAGTTAATAATGGGAAACTATTCCCTACTTCAGACAAGAACATTTGATTTTGTTTGATTAGGGAAAGTATGATGATGAGGATGGATTTTGAATTGACAATAAGGAATGTGTGAGGAACAGTAGTCAGAATGAGAGGAGGAGGAAGCATTCTGTGTGAAGTGAACAGCACCTGGAAAGTCTCAGGGTGTGCATATGTATGTAGTTTCAGAAAAGAGCAAGGTGACTTGTGGATGAAGCGTGGAGGGGATAGAAGTTTCTTTTTATCAAAATTGCATATAGTTTCTCTGCCTTTGTGTATTTACTGACTCTCCACTTCTAACCTCCAGGAAAATAGATACATATTTGAGAGAGAAAAGAAACAGGCTTGAAGTAACTTAGCTGTTACCATAGAGAACAAGAAAATAAAAATTTTCACATTATGTGAAAGTAAAGTCAAGCATGATATGTAATTATTCAGAACAAACCGCTAAAAAGGCTCCTCAGTAGAATAAAGAAGAATAGTTATCCCAAAGGAAGCTACTGTTTTGACATTTAACTGGGAAGATATCCAAAAATTTAGACTAGGAGTAAAGCCCTTCCTTTTCTTTTGGAAAACTTCATAGTGATTATTCAGAGAAGCTGATGTTTATAATTCTAGGTACCTTCAAATGATAAAAAAGAAAAGAAAACATAAGAAAAAAGAAAAGAAAATCCGATGAATGCATGTATAAAGGAGACTGACACTGAAATCATTTCTATCTTTTTAATTAACTACTTGATGAATTTTCTTAATGTAGCTAAACTTTCCTGTAGAAATGAATCTTAATAATCCTTTTTTATTTCTTACCTCTTTTGCTTACTTACTATACTATTTGAAATGGTTCCATTTCTTTATTTTTTTTCTGTCTCTTGGCTTGTAAAAATTATATTTCATGGCAGTAGGAGTAACTCAGAAAGAAATTACCAAGGTGTTAGTTTTTGAAGAATCCCAAGGAGGGAAAGTGTGTCAGGAAGATGGGAAAAGAGTGAATTTAAATCCAATTTCCTAAGTAGAAGGAGATCTTTTGTGCAAAGGAAGACTGATTAGCTTGATCAGGATTCTGAGTGAGGGTCTAGATCAGGTTTTTCAAAGTCTAGATATGGGCGTCTAGTTGAAAGTAAGGACTACTAGAATCCAGCAGAGATTATTGAAGAACAAATCATGTCAAATTAACCCTCTGGATTTCCCCAGGTTACAATAATAGGTCAGAAATGTATTAGACTAATACTAATTGTCCCCCAGTATCTATTTTCGCATCTTATTTTTCCCTAGAAAAACCCCTGAGTTATAGTTAGAAGCGTGGCAACTTAGTTGGGACTCCAGAGTGGCTGGATGTGGCCACATGACTAGCTTCTCCCTGGTCAATGGGATGTGAGGAAGAGTGATGTGTTCCATCCCCCAATGGCTTCCCTTCACTTCCTCCTTCCATTTCCTGTAGACAGTAGTGGTGGGGACACTTCACCCAGGTAGTGAGAACAACACGCAGGGGATGGTGCAACAACAACACAGAGAGTCTCTGGGTCCCTCAATGACTTCCTGAAGAAAAGCCACCTAGTCCTCTCCATACCATGTATTAGAAATAAATTCATTTTATTTCAGCTACTGAAGTTTTCAGTCTCCATATTATAGAAGCCTAGATTATAGCCTAACTAATAAAAAATGTGAACTTCAATAAGATATTTGCTTAGTCTCTTATGATACACTCTTATACAAAGAGAAGAAATGTGTATAAGACAAATACTTGAATTTGTAGCTGGAAGAATAACCTTACTTAAATTGAACTCATAGCTATGGTACGAACTCATACCACGAAAGGATCTAGATTAAAATCAGATAGGGGATTGTCTGGGCCAGAATTCAGGAGAGTTCCATGAATAGATCTGCTATATTTCCTCTCCTACTGGAGTCCTGGACACTGCTAACTCCTCTCAACAACAGTACGTGACAATATGCAATGTATTGCCAATCAGAGAAACTTACCAGAGCTTTGGTGTCTGGATTTATTATTGGGGCTTGTTCACATAGACCTGCAAAGCTGACCTTAGCATCCAGCCCCTCCGGAGGTAGAGCTGATACTGCCTGGCTCAAAGCCCCAATCATAAATCACATTATTAGACTATCTTGTGTGGACCAAGGCTCCCAGATAAAGACACATGTATCAGGTAGGGCATTTCAAAGGCCTATAGATCACCATCCAGGAGCTGAGAGCAAAGACCAGATCTCTTTTGGGGTAGGGTTAATTTTTTATTACACAATAGGTTTCAATTCATTGCAATTTTTATTATTGAAGTCCAAACCATGCCATCTTTGACCAAGGTGAGCCTTTAAAATTGGTTTCTGAGTCCTTATAAGAAGATGTATTGATCTTGGATATGTTCCTTGATTTTTTTTTTTTTTAATATTACAACATGCTCCAAGCTCATCTAGTTTCTTTTGGAACAAATATTTGAAGACTGTAGTCTGTATGCTAGAAATTTTCATTGTTATTGGGTTAATTATTGTTTCTAGAGATTTTCAGTACACAGAGTTAGAATGATATATATTGTACATATTACATATAGAATAATATATACATTATAAATATCAATTTCTTATGCATATCATACTGATATTTATAATTGAAAAAATTAGTAAAGGACTTTTACTCAAATTATTCCATATTAAAAATATATCTTTCTTACACACTGGGAATTCTGGTTCTCAAGGACCAACAGAAAGGAAATTAGAATTACAACTTCCCCTAATTATTCATTTGTTTTCTTTATAAACACACACAAAAGAATAATACTACTAATAGTATTATTAATACTACTCATATTACAGATAGTATCACTAACAGTATTATTAGTACTGCTGATACCAAGAATTATGCTACTAATGGTATTATCCCAGTATGATTACTGAGAGCAGTTAGAATAGGTTTCCATATGCTTTCCCCAATGTTCCTTCAAATTATTTACAGGTCCTATATCTACATTGATAAAGTATATGATCCCCACATACTCTACTTTCTCTCTTGCAGACATCATTTATCATTTAGTCTTAGCTCCAAAAGAAACTAAATATTCAATGTTCACAACCAGTCATATGACAATGTTTCTCCAGTCATTTTAGTTTTCTTAACCTCATTCTTTCACAGATTCTTTGGGAAGAGCTCACAGAATAATGTTCCCTGATACCTTCCATGTTGGTAACATTTTTCTATGCTGTTTCTACCTGAAAATCAGTTTTGCTGGATATAAAATCCTTGGCTCAAATCTTTTTCCTTGAGTACTTTAAACATGTTTCTCTATTTTCTTCTGGCGTACAGCAGAAATTTTGAGAAATTTGATGGCAACCTAATTTTTACTCTCGTGAGTCATCTGTTCTTTTTTGTATAGATGCCCAAGGATATTTTTTTCTGTCTCCTTTGTCTAGTAATTTTACTAGGATAGGTCTCAAAGTTGGCCATTCTTGGTCTATACTCTCAGGTACCAAGTGTGCTCTTTTATTTATAGTTTCAAATCTTTTTTAAAATTAATTTCTGGAAAGTTTGCATAAATAACAGTCTTTACAGTTTGTTCTATTCTTCTGTCCCCCTCACTATACTTCCTCCCAACTTATCCATGACCAGAGGCTCCTATTATCTATGTTGTATCTTCTTTGCCTAACTTCAAAGTTTGTCTTTATCTCTCAATTATTTTTTTATATCACTTTCATTTTATTCTGGAGTTCAAGTTACTTAAATTTTAAGCATTACCTATTATGTTTATTTGTTCTTGAATTCCTTTTAGTGTTTATTTCTGAAATTACCTTTATGTAATTTCTAATTCCTTCCTCAGTTCTGTCATTTTATTCTGAATTTTTCTAATTTTTATTTTTATTGTTCTTACATTACTATCCTAGTATATTAGCTTGTCCTGAAATAATAGTTTATAGTTTGGGTTTGTTCTGGAACCATGTCTTTCTGACATGCTTTCATTGTCTGTACTGATATTACTTACTCCTTTTTCCTTTTTTTCTTTACAGTAACCTTGCATTGAATTTGACCCCAGTATTTCTCTGATGCACATTTTTATGTGAAATTAGTTTTCTTGAATTGTTAGAAGGAAATAGAGTTCAGGAAATCTTTCTAACTTTACAAAGCTCCCTCTCTTATTCTTTCCTTGAAGTGTTGTAAATTAACAACTTTATTTATAATATTTTCTGGCACTGTTCCTCTCTCCCACTTCTCTGGACTGACTCTCTTTTTATATCTCCTGTTACTCTGCTTATCTGATTTTCCTCTCAGCAGTATCTCCTTGGGAGCTCTGGCTGGTCAGTTTTGAGATTTTTCTAGCCCCTTCGTACTTCTTTACAGTGCACTCCTTGTACTCAGTAGCTACTGGAGTGGGAAGAACCTCTCCCAGTTTCACTAAATGTTCTCAGGTTGGCCTACCACACGTTCTGGTGAGTATTTTTGATTATGTTGGGATTTTCTTTTCTTGGCCCTGTCAGATATCCTATTCCTCCCCTCTGCCTCTTGATGCACAGATATTTCATTATAAATGTTGTCCATGGGTTTTCAGTTTTGCTAACCATACACTCCATCTGTTTTTATTAGGAATTTCAGAAAGTTTCAAAATAAATGACAATAACGCCATCATCATCTAGCAATAATCTTGAGGTTCTTCCGTGGTAGAATCTGTAATATTGACAATGAAAAGTAATAACCTAGTGGATATCTTTAACGTGGGTTATATCAGTCTACTACTCATTGCCATAACAAAACAGCTTACATTGTGTTTCTTGAACTACAGAAATTTATTTCTCATAGTTCTAGAGGTTGGAGAGTCCAAGATCATGGTGCTGGCCAGTTTGGTTCCTGGTTCCTTGAAGATGGCCGCCTTCTTGTTCTGTCCTCACATGGCCTTTCTACATGTATGCATATGAAGGGAGTGGAAGCAGAAAGAGAGATATCTTATTTATAAGATATTTCTTATAAAGCCACTAAAGCCCCCACTTTCATGATCTAATGTAACTCTATCTCCCAAAGCCTCACCTCCAAATAACCTCACTTTGGGGGTTAAGGATTGAATATATGAATCTTGGGGTGAAAGAAACATTCAGTCCATCCATGTGTTTTATAGAAGGGGTTATAGGTGGTTATCAACTCCAAAAAAATTTATATTTAAAATTTCATATAAATGTGTCCACATTTCTAAGAAGAGTCTAGTTCTCACTGAAATCTAAGGAGACCACTGACCCAAATTTTTAAAACCATTTTTTAAAACCATTTTTATAAATTATGACATCTTTGAAAAAAGCATATCTTATTCCTCCTTTCAATATGTGAATATATGAATGAAAAATGTTCTTTTTATAAGATATATGGACAAAAAGGGTGATTTGAAAAGATATAAATTGGATTCCTTTTTCTATTGCTGATTTATTTTGTTTTTGTGGGAATTTGAATTTGCAGAACACCTGTAAGTAAATTTGCCAAGCAAATACAGGGTCTGCCACAGGGAATATGAGAATTGATGGGGATAGGGGTCTGGAAATAATGTAAGTATGTAGGTGAGCAAATGGAAGGCAAGCTAAAGACAGAATTCCTGCCATATTTTTGCCTTTAAAGAAGTACACTGGGGATCCCTGGGTGGCTCAGTGCTTTAGCACCTGTCTTTGGCCCAGGGCGCGATCCTGGAGTCCCGGGATTGAGTCCCACGTCGGGCTCCCGGCATGGAGCCTGATTCTCCCTCCTCCTGTGTCTCTGCCTCTCTCTCTCTATGTCTATCATAAATAAATAAATCTTAAAAAAAAAAAAGTAAAGTTTAAAAAAAAATAAAGATAGAAGTACACTTTTTTTTTAAGAAGAGAGAAAGAGAGAGAGCATGGGCAATCCCGTGGAGACAGGGGGCATATGAAGAAGGAAGGGGCAGAGGAAGAGAAAGGATCTTAAGCACACTCCACCCTCAGCACAGCGTGTGACTTGATCTCAAGACCCTGAGATCATGACTTGAGCTGAAATCAAGAGTTAAGCCTTCAGCCAACTGAGCCACCCAGGTGTCTCTTAAAGAACTACTCTTGCCAGGTTATCTTGGACCACTTAATATGATAGTAATTTCTTTTCTTCTTTCAAAGGATGTCATTCTAATGATGAAATAAAACCAGAAGAACTCCAACATTAACAGTAAATGCAATAAATGCAGCATTATCCCAGGTCAAGTTTGGTGTCAGAGTGAAGAATTTTCTGGTAGATTTAAATCATCTTAGCTAGTTTTTTTTATTCAGTTCTCATTTCTAGCTAACACTATTCTGCTTTTATCAGGTCAAAAGATATGTGACTGCTGGAAGAACCATGCAAATGTTATACTGTAAAAAGCAACTGCAGTGTTTTCAGCTCTAGGTAGGTTCCTGAGGCCTTGTGCTCTGCACCCACAGCCTTCAGCATGATTTAGAACTAGGACTCACTGAGTTACAAGAGCTGACAGAAATTAATCCTCAGGAATGTTAAAAATAAGTAGACCAAACCCTGGAGCTCTGCTGATAAAATAAGATATATACTTGTTGGCTAGACAGCCTAGGGCACTCATGTGAGATTGACCAGCAGCTAAGCCCTGGAGAGGGGGAAATCAGGGCAGTGTCATCGTGTCATCTCCATATGTATGCACAGTGTGAAAAGAACCAGAGTAGCATGCTTTTCTCAACTATTCAGTGAAGTGAATCAGGTTAAACTCAACTCAACGGCTACCTTAAAGACAGAGGGTAAAGTGCAGTTTGAGGGATATAAATGAACAAGGAGAGTGAGAATTCCCAAGTGGGTTGGGATGTAGGTGTTGAAAGTCTCTAGGTATGTGAGTCTAGGGTTTGTTGTTGTTTTTTTTTTTTAGCACCATTTGGTAGCATTAGTCTCAGCTTCTTTCTTGCACACAAAAGATATGGAACTTTGTGCATTTCTTGTGAGAGAGAGATGTATGTTTGTGTTTCATTATCTATTTTCTCTAGATATTGTATTTCTAGCAGGTATATTTCTATAATTGCTTTTTAAACCAATACCTAGCAAAGGCTCTAAGTATTTGATAGTACAGCTTCCAATATGAGGTCACAATTAAATACCTACTCAAATTACAAATGTGTAATTTTCAGGCAATTGTTGAGAGTATACTCAAATTATAGATTTTGAAGTGCCAAAGAATACAGCTTTAATGAATTTGGACATGTTAAATAATTCATTGTTCTAAATAAAAATGAAATTCTCAATTGATCCCTTTGCTCAGGAAAAAATCAATTTCAAACTCAACTTAAAATGAAATTGTAGGGACTTCTGGGTGGCTCAATGGTTTAGCGCCTGCCTTCGGCCCAGGGTGTGATCCTGGAGGCCCGGGATCGGGTCCTGCGTCGGGCTCCCTGCATGGAGCCTGCTTCTTCCTCTGTCTGTGTCTCTTCCTCTCTCTGTGTCTCTCATGAATAAGTAAAAAATCTTTAAAAAAAATGAAATTGTAATGAATAGGAAGTCAACTGTAACCTGATGTGTATGAGCCAAATTAATATATTAGTTGTTTATAATCTATTTACATATCAGAGCATAAAATTTTAAATCTTAGAGTAATATATAATTATAGAGTAATTTTTCCAAAATAGTTTTAATTTCCCTAAAAATAGACACAGAATGAAAAGTTGCAAACCTCATCTAAAACAAAGTATATTTATATCTGTTTGCTCTTTCAATATCTGAAAATTTCTAAAGGCCTTAAAACAATCGAAAATTATATTTGTTATAAATTTTATTGCTTTGTTATTTAGTGATTTTTCGTCATTTGTTTAATCCCTACAAGATCATTTGTCTTATTATATACATTATGAAGATGAATTAAGTATTATATAATTAGGGGATAATAATATTGAACTCATGAATAATATAACTGCTTTTTTCCCACATTTTTAAAGAAATACTAAGATAAAAGAAACTGAATTTTTACTTTATTCATTTCTTTGTTAGTCAATATTGCTCATAGTTACTTACATGTTACTAAGACAAAATTTAACTATAGAAAATCTATGGCTAGGGGCATCTGGGTGGCTCAGTGGTTGAAAATTTGCGTTTGGTTCAGGTCATGATCCCGAGGTCCTGGAATTGAGTTCTGCATCAGGCTCCCTGCTGGGAGCCTCTGTGTCATGAATAAATAAATAAATTCTTAAAAAAAAAGAAAATCTATGGCTAAACTGCTCAGGGTTAATAGTCTTTCAGCATTTAGTTCATCCTCTAAGTTGATTAAATCTAAGTATTATTCCTGCACAATCAAATCATACAGACAGAATTGAGAATACAGTTTTTATTTTGACAGAGCACGCCTTTGATTTTTCTAGAAAATGAGATGTGCAGGTCTCTAGGATGAATAATGCCCAACTATGCATTTAAAGTACTTTTAGGTATTGATTTTTAAATTATATTTCAAAAACATTGTAGTTATGCTTACAAACACAATGACAGACATCTTTGTGGCATTCAGTAATTGCTGATGGATCAGAGAAATAATGTACTTCATTTTTAAAACAATTTAATGCCAGATATGTATTGTATCACATTATACACTTGGATTTAAGTTATTTGACTAATAGATAAATACATGAAAATATTCCTACTTTACGATCTAAGAAATTAATTTTTTCTATGTCAATTATCAGTAAAGAGAATAAATCAACAATTTAGCTTTATATTATAATACTCATTGGATGCATTGACACAATTGAATTTTTCCTGAAAATGCTGTTTCTTAATTGGAAAATAAATACTCAGATAAAAAGTAAATACCAAGGAAAAAAGATTATTAAAAATCATAGAATTTATTCCCTGCCTTATAAAAATTGAATCTTAAGACCATGAAAAACTGAATTATTTCTTTCTTGCAGTTGTTTATTATTAATTTTGAGAATCTAATATTAAGCAAAAGTGAATACTACTCTGATCTTGAAAAACTCGTTACTGATTTTGTTTTTTGTATTTTGCATTATTATTTTGTCTTGTATTTTACTGCTGTTTTCTTTTTATTCTAATTCCAGTTAGTTAACATACAGTGTAATATTAGTTTGGGGTATACAATACAGTGGATATACACTTTCATACATCACCCAGTGCTCATCATGATAAGTGCCCTCCTTAGTCCCCATCACCTATTTCACTCATCTCCCACCTACTTCCCCTCTGGTAACCATTTTGTTCTCTATAGTTAAGAGTCTGTTTCTTGGTTTGCCTCTCTCTTTTCCTTTTGCTTTTTTTTGGGGGGGGGGAGTTTCACATGTGAGTGAGATCATATGGTATTTGTATTTCTCTGACTTATTTTTTTGATGTTGCATTCTTTATGGAGTGACAATTCAATGAACAAGTTCTTTAGCAATGAAGTCCATGATAATAAAATTGACCTAATTTGACAAAAACTAAACTAGAAGAAAACATAGGGAATAAGCTTTTCGACATTGGTTTTGGCAATGATTTTTTTTTTCAATTTGATAACAAAAGTGAAACAAGTGGAATAATGTTAAACAAAGAAGCTCTGCACAGCAAAGAAAAATCATCAGCAAATGAAAAGGCAACCTATGGAATCAGGGAAAATATTTAAAAATCACATATCTGATAAGGGACTAATAGTCAAAATATATACTCATTCAACTCAATAGGGAAAAAGCAAACAATCCAATTAAAATTGGGCAGAGGAACTGAATAGATTTTTTCCCAAAGAAGATATATGAATGGCCACTATGTATATGAAAAGGTGCTCAACATCACTAATTATCAGGGAAATGCAAATTAAAACCAGAATGAGATATTGCCTCTCACATCTGTTAGAATGGCTGTCATAAAAAAGAGGAGATAGTAAGTACTGGCAAGAATGTGTAGAAAAGAGAACACTTGTACACTGTTGGTGAGAGTGTAAATTGATGCAGCCTTTATGGAGAACACTTTAGAGCCCCCTCAAAAAATTAAAAATGGAACTACCATATAATCCAGCAATTCCACTTCTAAGTATGTATCCAAACAAAATGAAAACAAGACATCAAAGAGATATCTGCACTTCCATGTTCACTTCAGCATTATTCATAATAGCCAAAACATGGAAACAACATAAGTGTCCATCATTAGATAAATGGATAAAGAAGATGTAGTGTATGTATACAATGGAATATTATTCAGCCATGAGGAAAAAGGAAATTCTGTACTTGCAACAACATGGATAGACCTTGAAGGCATAATACTAAGTAAAATAAGCCAGAAAAGACAAGGTATTGTATAATATTACTTATATATGGAATCTTAAAAAAGAAGAAGTCAAACTCATAGAAACAGTGTAGAAAAGTGGCTACCAGGGGCTGAGAAATAGGGAGAGGGTGGTAAAAGAATACAATGTTAAAGAAAAATAACAACAACAAAAGTCCCAAAACAAAAACTGGCCAGATTTAAAACATACACCTGACATTAATCATATGAAAACAGCTACGTGCATGTTAGCAAGGGAAAAATATATCTCTTTGAACCACATTTATATGTTATTCCAAGTAGGAGACAAACCTAAAGACCATTCTGGAATATGTGGAAGTTGGTGAACTCTGTCTCCCCAATCTCTATCTTCTCATTTTCCACCTCATTCATTTCATGGAATGAGTGAATGTTCCTTTTAGTCATTGTTTATGGTCAAGACTTTGGGGGGAACATCAGTGATGTGGCCTTATATTTGCCAATTCTTACGAACAAAACAAGAGGCTTGCTCATGTAGGCCTTTGTGCTTTGGGTGTCCTGAGATCCAGAGCTCTGCGTTTGCATATGGACACAAGAAGTGAACGATGGGCGTGTTGTTAGTAGTGGTATTTGTTGAACTCCTCACTGCTGCTTTCCCATTTAGGGTTGTGGCTTCCTCATATGTCCCCCTTCACTTCTTAGACCATTACCTCATCTCTTGAGTCTCCTTTACTTTCTGCTTTTTCTCACCTCTTTCAAATAGGAGTTATACTTCTCACAGGATACTGCTGATCAGCCTCCCAAATACTTTGGTAATGTACTCTTTACATTACATTCCCTCAGGAAACGCAGAATGATTCTGTTGCATAAACTGGGGACATTTAAAATCTTTATGATTTTTTAATACATAAAAGCTAAAATATTGTGCATGTATTTGTGTACTTACACTTGCTGCTTATCTTGTGGGTGGTACTTGGTACTTTAGCACGTAATTGTTCTCATGTGTAGGGCACCGCTCCTTTAATTTTCTCACTTTGGCACATTTATCCTTCAGAACTGCCAGATCAGAGGACATCATCATTGACAGACACTGAAATCCTCTCTGTTCTAAAGCCAAGTATACTACCAGACTAATGGGAATTAAAGTAATCAAAAAGGCTTTTGGCTAGATGTTATCGACATTCCCAGAACTTTAAAGGAATGAACTATCAGGTAGAGGGCCTCTACATCAAAAGATTAGAGCCGGGAAAAACTCCTCGGATTGGGGTGAAGGTGGTCATTTCGTGGCAGTTATCTCTGCTCCCCCAGTCAGCTGGAGTCTGGCTCTCCTTAACTGTCAAGTGAGAAATCTCTGCCATTAGAATCATAGTAGCAAAATGGTTCTCACGGCCCATTTTAGTCCAGGGGGTTATTATTAATATACACATGACACATGTTTGTGGGAGCAGCCCTACCCATCCTCCTTCTGTACTACTCAAGAAGCCTCTGGGTTCATTAGTTAGTCCTTAAAACCTGAGGGCATGCATGAGAAGCCACCAATTATTGGAGTTCTGAGTGGGGAAGGAGGACATGCTTTCGGTTGGCGGATGGAGGCAACATAAAGATGGTGAGTGAAGGATGACCAAGTTAAGATAAGGAGTTTGGGAGGCCAGAGGATTGCAACAGGTGGAAATCTTCACAGAGCTTGGTGGATTCTAAGGGAGAGAGAAAACAGAGATAAACAGAGAGGAGAAAAGAAGAGACACTCAAACCAGCTTTGCTTTTTTTTCATTTTTCTTTCAGTTTAGCCTAAGCTTTATTCTATTTTGATCAAACTGACCCTCATCTTCTCTATTAATCATTTATTAATATTTTGAGGAAAAATCAGAATAATTTACTCTTGTTCACTGGCTTTGATGGAGCAGATCCACTTCCAACAGTTAGGTTTGAATATGATATACTTTTTTCTTATGCTGGAAAAGAGTTAAAAGAAAGATATTTGCCTTAGCAAAGGGAAAGTGTTTTAATTTTTAATTAATAATGTATTTTTCAGTGAATCGAAATAAGGAACTCAAAGATCTCTGAAGATTGCTGAAGGTTGTAGAGAGGCAAAGGCTTTCATTATATTTCCTAATTTTTCTTTTGTAGCACCCCTTTGTAAGTGAATTGTTACATTAACCTGAGACTTTCTCTGAAAAAAGAGAGAGAATGGGAGAGAGAAAAATGAAATGTTTGCAATGAGACAATCTGTAGTGGGGATGTTGTCCATTGGACACCTTTGTCATACCAGCCAAGGACAGGACATTGTGATCAGAGGCAGTAGGCATAACCTCTCAGTGAGGCAGGCTCCCATTGATACTTTTCAGTGAAGAGCTGCCATCCCAAATTATCAGTTTCTCTTTCCATCACAAGTTGAAATGTCTTTTGATTTCCAATTGAGCTGCTTACTATCTTTTAAATGAATCTCCTAATTATTATGAAGGAATTTTACGAGAAAAGAAAAAAAAATGAGCCAAGGATTATTAAGAAAGTTCTCTGGTCAAGATGGGCTGCAACATTAGCAGTATGTCCCCCACCCCATAAAACCATTTTACTATGACTTCTTATACATTAACAGGACTTAGGGCCGGCATATCTCCTTTATATCCATCCCCAAGTATCTATCTTCAAATCTCTCTTGTCCTTCCTTTATACCCAAGACAACAGGCTTTTTTTTTCCAGCCTGGGGCCCAGGGTGATAAATTATTTTATTAGAAATGTTTGTTATAAATTTTGTGGAGTACATTGATATTCACAGTTTTTGATTTTCGACATCTCTTATGAGCCTTAAAGAATTAGTTCCAGCCAGATGTGAGAATAATCCAGAAGAGCATTATTCTAGAGTGATCTGAATGGCTTAATGTTGAGAAGGATGGACTTACCGAACAAACAAAGAAACAAAAACCTCCAGAATCTATTGAGTAATAATCAATTATCTAATGTCTTACACTCTGCAGAGTGCTTTCCCTAGACATATATTATCTTGTCATTAAGTTTTCATGATAATTACCCTTTGAGAAAGATGGGGAGGAATTATTCATGTCTTATAAACAGTTGAAGTTCAAAGATAGTACAAATCTTATTCAGGATCACACTGATTCTCTGTGGCTTATCTGGAACTTGAACCAGATCTTTTGATGCCCAGTGTGAGATTTATGTTATATTTCTACCCAACATTCTTGCAATCTCATATTTCCTTCATTGTATGTTACAGGTTGGGATCTACAAAAAGTAGACCCTCAGACATTATAGCGTTCAAGGGTCTTTATTAGGGAGTACCCTCAGGATCAATGACTGTAGAAGGGATTAGGAAGAAGCAGATAAGGCAGAGGGAGAAATGAGCTGGATGCAGGACCAGCAGCCTTGGCTAATGCCATGGGGAGCACTGGATCTGAGGTGACTCATCAGAGCTGTCATGCATGGAAATGTACTTGGCTGAAATGGCCAGTACACCTCAATCAATTCTTAATGCCAGCTGCCCTTGGGAAAGCAAGCCTTGGGCCAGTGGTTCTGGAGATGAAGTGGTCCTTGAAGGGGCTGACAGCTGAAGGCTGGTGACTTCATTCACAGCAGCTGGAGCAACAAGACCTTCCTAAAAGGGCCATGTGGGCAGATGGGTAGCACATCTGTCCAGCCACCACGGAGAACAAATAGGAGGTGCAGTTGTGACTCATTCTGCTTAACTTCCCCCTGCAGGAAAAAAAAAAATCTGTAGTGACCTTAACTTCATTAGAAGCTGTAAAGAATGTTTGCTACTAGTGGCTATATACATCAACAAAAACTCTAGACCACATTTAGAAAATCTCACCATTTTCATCTTAGTTTTGCTTGTTTACATTCCAAAAGAAAAGGGCTAAGCCTTACACAGGTGTTAAAGAAGAGGTAGAGGGATCCTTGGGTGGCTCAGTGGTTTGGTGCCTGCCTTCGGCCCAGGGAGTCATCTTGGAGTCCCAGGATCAAGTCCCACATTGGGCTCCCTGCATGAGACCTGCTTCTCCCTCTGCCTGTGTCTCTGCTTGTTTCTGTGTCTCTCATGAATAAATGAATAAAATCTTAAAAGAAAAAAAGAAGAGGTAGAAGAGAAGGCTTTATGCTCAACATAAGTCCATTGCCAAGAGCACAAGTCCTGATCCCATTATTAATGTGCCCTTTGGCTCCTCAGACCTAGTGCACTTGTTAGTCACCTGTGGAGCTCAGAAACTGCAGGTTGTGCTTTTGTAGGTCTGAGGTGGGACCTTGATCCTGTATTTTTATTAGATTCCCAGCTACTGCTAATGCTGCTGCTCCTCTAACCACACTGAGTAGCAAGGTCCTACCTGAAAGTTTTAAATCTGTCTTTAAGGGTAAAGGAAAATCTACCTTACATAAACTGATGGAAAGTGATTTGACTGCATGCCACCAATTAGCATCTGCCATGTTTGCTAATTATAATCTGTCGGGGATTTTTCCTCTTGGAATGATTCATGTGTGGTGTGACATAAAGGGGTTATGACAAAAAAACCTGTACTGACATTCACTTTGTGTAACTTAGCCACCGCTTTCAAAATTACAGAGGCTTTCTTTCTCTATTTTAGTTTCATTATAAGGTGAAACTTTCAGAGATAATAATTGTCTCTGAACACAATTGACAACTGACTTCTGTGTTGTTATTTTTTAATATTCTTGAGGTATAAATTCTACCCTAACCAAAGATTTGGGGTCCTTTCCAAAACGTGTATTTGGCAATAAATTAACATAGTACCTTTCTTTTCTAGTGCTTAACACACCTCTGTTATAGTAACAATCTTACAACATAGACAGGGAGAACTGTAGGGCAACTTGAATAACATACCACCCAACATCTTAATTTTCAAAAAAGGTACAATGTTCATACAACAATTTAAAAGGAAGGCAAGAACCAAAACTTTGGTTTCTTGGCTCTTAAGCAGCCCTCTTCCTACAATGTTACACCTCTATCACATTCCTATGGAATTCTTGTCATAGGTGGAGAGGTTGATTCATTTTATAGTCTATCTGTGTCAGATTCAGAAAGAAAATCAAGATTTATTCTTAGATTGTTGTGTTCTCATCCTGCCCATACCACTTAAACCCAACCAAAAAAAACCATTTCTGGTAAATTAACCTGAGGCAGTCTTTATTTGGTAATAAACCAACAACTAATGTGTTTTTTGAGACATTTCTATATTCCAGATACTATTCTATGTGTTGAAATATATCAGTTCCTTTAACCTCAAACCGTCAAACTAGAAGGGGTGAGAGAACAGGCACAATAAGGTTCAAGAGACTTGGCAGAGCTCAAAGAGCTAAGTAAGAACTGGTAGAGCCAAGGATTTCAATCCAGGCAGTTCGGTTCCAGCCCCTTAACTTTCAGTTTGCAACTGAGAAAATGAATAAAAGGAAGCATCATTTAGAATGGAGTTGGAAGGCCCGCAGGGAGCTTTTCGTGCTCTACAACCCCTCATCAAATGCAGACCCAATAGAAAGAGAGGGACCTTGTAGATGGATTAGTACTTTACCATCCCAACAAGAGAAAGTAAGGCTTTCCTCCTCCCCCAGCAACAGTCCAGCCAATGAGAAACTGCCACAACTCAGCCAGTGAAAAGCCACTATATTTTGACCTCCTTGTTTACTCCAATGAGCTTTTTGTTTATTACAGCCCTCTCAACTCCCAACTTTCTTCTAGAAGAGTGTTTGTCTTCTCTGTTCTCTGGACTTGCTTATGGTTTGCTGTAGCTTGCTTGTGAAAAATTGTATTTCTCTGTTACTCCTGAATAAGTTCAGTTTTTGGCTGGTAAAATAACTGGCAGCTTTTTTTTTTTTTTTTTTTTTTTTTTTAAGGTTACCACAGTTATGTCACCTCAGAACCCAGTATAAATGGCCTTTGCAATAGTAATAACTTCAGCTTTATGGGTAGTAATTTACAACCAGTGTGAATAAATTCCAGATAGTTTCCTGAGAGGTCTTCATAGGGCAGAAGGGGAAGAGACAGTGGGCACCTGTGGGGTTTTGAGAGGAGGCAGCCACAGCCTAATGACCCATGGTGTAAAACAGGCTAGAGAGGCTAATGGAACCAAAGTTAGCCTCCCCTCTTCTCCAGTATTTCCCAGCATTAGTGGTGTGGGGGCTGTATAAGTTTCCTGTGGCTGCTATATCAAATTACTACAAAGTAGGAGGGCTTCAACCAACAGAAATCTATTTTCCTACAGTTGTGGAGGCTATAAGTCTGCAACCAAGATGTTGTAGGGCCATGCTCCCTCCAAAAGCCCCTGGGATCCTTGTCTCTTTCAACTTCTAGTAAACGCAGGTGTTCCTTAGCTCTGGCAGGATAACTCCAATCTCAGCCTTTTCTTCACATGGTTGTCATCCTTTGTGTCTGTGTCCAAATTTCCCTCTCTTTATAAGGATTCCAATCATTGGATTAAGGATTCACCCTAATGATCTCATTTTAACTTGATTTTACACCTGCAAAGACCCTATTTTCAGATAAAACATTCACAGGTAGTAGGGTTTAGGGCTTCAACATATCTTTGGAAGGACACAACTCAACACATAACAGTATCTATATTAGTCAGGATTCTCCAAAGAAATATATATATATTTATATAAAATGGAGGCTGAGAAGTTTCATGATCTGCTGACTGCAAGCTGGAGATTCAGGAGAACTAGTGGTATACTTCAGTCTGTTCAAAAGGACTGAGAATCAGAAGAGTTGCTGTAAATCCCAGTCTCAAGTTAGAAGATAAAATGAGATGTCTCAGCTCAAATAGAGAGGCAAGAAAAAATGGGTTGAATTCCTCTTTCCTCCACCTTTTGTTCTATTCAGGCCCTCAATGGATTGATTGATGCCCACCCACAATAAAAGGGCAATCTACATTACTGAACCCACTAATTCAAATGCTAATCTCATCTGGGAACACCCTCACAGAAAGACTTGGAAATAATTTTTTTTTAAGATTTTTATTTATTTGGGATCCCTGGGTGGCGCAGCGGTTTGGCGCCTGCCTTTGGCCCAGGGCGCGATCCTGGAGACCCGGGATCGAATCCCACATCGGGCTCCCGGTGCATGGAGCCTGCTTCTCCCTCTGCCTGTGTTCTGCCTCTCTCTCTCTCTCTCTGTGACTATCATGAATAAATACAAATTAAAAAAAAAAAAGAAAAAAAAAAGAAAAAAAAAGATTTTTATTTACTTATTCATGAGAGAGACACACACACACACACACACACAGAGGGACAGAGACACAAGCAGAGGGAGAAGCAGGCTCCACGCAGGGAGCCCGACGCGGGACTCGACCCCAGGTTTCCAGGATCTTGCCCAGGGCTGAAGGCAACGCTAAACCACTGAGCTACCAGGGATGCCCAGAAATAATGTTTAATATGAACACCCAATGACCAGTCAAGGTGACACATAAAATTAACCATCACAATATCCATTCATGTCTAGGAGGGATCTAGCAAGTAATTTCAACATTTAGGAAGCATTAGCAGCAAATCAATTCAGTACTGAGGTACATTTGACACCGATTTAATTTATAAAATTGTCAAGGATAATGCTGTGGGTGAAATTGGCAAACTCAGACTCTGGGGTGATGTGTTTATTAATTTAGTCTGTTTGGACACCTGCTTAGAGTATGTACCAGAGCAGCTTTTCTCAGTTTCTAAGTAATAAGTCCTCTGTCTAACGGTTCCCTTGCTAAGGATCCTGAGATAGATGAATGTAGGAGATGTTATAGTAGACCACATCCACTCCCGGAAATTCATGACCACACTAGCTCTTTAGGAACACAGACTTTAAACCCCACATTTGACTTTGTTTCATTCTATCTCTCCTAAACTCTACTTGACTGTGCAAACCCCCTTTAAAAAATTATTTATGTCCCTTCCTAAGCGTTTTGGGAAATGCTAATCTAATCAGTCTTGATTAGACTCCTAAAATTTTTTTGACTTCTGACCATTTCATTGCACTCCTTGCATTGGGTTTGAGTCCCTTTTAGTGAGCACATCTCTTTCACCCTGCACTTCTCAAGGGCAGAGACTATTTCATATTTCTTTGTTTCTTATCTTTTTGTCCCTAAAGTTTGCACAATGGTTGGCACATAGAAGTGTTCCATGCTTTATGAATGAATGGACAAAGTTGGAAAAGACCCAAAATGTTTCACAGCAGGGAAGTAGTTAGGTCAATTAGGATTAATATATGAGTGGAAAATCATGCATCTCTGTATAGAAAAATAACAAGTATGAAAATTGTGCAACCAAAACATTTTGCAATCCAGCAAAAGGAAAATAGTATTATACAATCATGTGTACTGTATGCTGGTTTTACAATGACAGAAACATATTTATTTATATAATAAGTTCAGTAATAAGTGCATAAGAAATGAGTGAATAAGTGAAGTCATTATATTAAAATAGTGAGATTATGAGTAATTTTAATTTTTTAAATTTCTATTCCCTTCAATATTGCCGTAATTTAGCTTGTGTGATACTAATTACATTGTTACAAAGAAAAAAAATGAACCACCTGTGTGTGGCTTTCCTTTTTTTTTTATAATAAATGTATTTTTTATTGGTGTTCAATTTGCCAACATACAGAATAACACCCAGTGCTCATCCCGTCAAGTGCCCCCCTCAGTGCCCATTCACCCCCACCTCCCACCCTCCTCCCCTTCTACCACCACCCCTAGTTCGTTTCCCAGAGTTAGGAGTCTTTATGTTCTGTCTCCCTTTCTGATATTTCCCACACACTTCTTCTCCCTTCCCTTATATTCCCTTTCACTATTATTTATATTCCCCAAATGAATGAGAACATATAATGTTTGTCCTTCTCTGATTGACTTACTTCACTCAGCATAATACCCTCCAGTTCCATCCTGTTTGTGGCTTTCCCAGCACCACAGTTCGCTTGGCAGCCAGCCCCTTGGGCCCCAGCATTGAGTTAGGGCTTACAGAGCTGGAGAGTAGAGCTGCCAGGTGAAGCCAGTTAGCCACTAAAGAAGTCTAGGAAAGCTATACATTACTTCCCTCATCCACCCTCACAAAGGAAGGACATTACCTCCTCTACTAGAAGCTATTCTTTTTTTTTTTTCTTCAAATTTTTATTTAAATTTTAGTTAGCTAACATATAGTATGGTATTGGTTTCAGGAGTAGAATTTAGTGATTCATTACTTACATAAAATAACCAGTGCTCATCACAGCAAGTGTCCTTCTTAATACCCATCACCCATTTAGCCCATCCCTCACCCCCTGTCCTCCAGCAACCCTCAGTTTGTTCTTTATAGTTTAGAATCTCGTGTGTTTTGCTTTCCTCTCTTTCTTTTTCTCCCTTCTCTTATGTTTATCTGTTTCTTAAATTCTGCATATGAATGAAATTATATGCTATTTGTCTTTCTCTGACTTATTTCACTTAACATAATACACTCTAGCTCCATCCACCTCATTGCAAATGGCAAGATTTCATTCTTTTTGATGGCTGAGCAATATTCCATTGTATATATGTACCATATCTGTATCCATTCATCTGTGATGAACATCTGGTCTCTGTATAATTTGGCTATTGTTGATAATGCTGCTATAAACATCAGGCTGAAGGCCCCTTTGAATCAGTATTTTTGTATCCTATGGCTAAACATCTAGTAGTACAATTACTGGATCATTGTACAGTTCTATTTTTAACTTTTGAAGAACCTCCATACTGTTTTCCAGAGTGGCTGCACCAGTTGGCATACCCACCAAAGGCGCTAGAGGATTCCGCTTTCTCCATATCCTCACTGACATGCTTTTTCCTGTCTTGTTAACTTTGGCCATTCTGACAGGTGTAAGGTGATACTTCATAATGATTTCAATTTGTATTTTTCTGACGGTAAGTAATATTGAGCATCTTTTCATGTGTCTGTTAACTATCTGTATGTCTTCTTTGGAAAAATATTTGTTCATGTCTTCTGCTCATTTCTTAACTTGATTATTTGTTTTTTGTGTGTTGAGTTTGACAACTTTATAGACTTTGGATACTAACCCTTTATCAGTTGTCATTTGCAAATACCTTCTCCCATTTCATCAGCTGCCTTTTAGTTTTGTTGATTGTTTCCTTTGCTGTGCAGTAGCTTTTTATCTTGATGAAGTACCAATAGTTCATGTTTGCTTTTGTTTTCCTTGCCTTTGGGGATGCGTCTAGTAAGAAATTCCTGCAGATGAGGTCAAAGAGTTTGCTGCCTGTGTTCTCCTCTAGGATTTAGTTGGTTTCCTACTTCACATTTAGATTTTTCATCCATTTTGGATTTATTTTGGGGTATGGTAGGAGAAGGTGGTCCAGTTTCATTCTCCTGCATGTTGCTGTTCAGTTTTCCCAACACTATTTGTTGAAGAGACTTTTTTTCCCATTAGATATTCTTTCCTGCTTTGTTAAAGATTAGTTGACCATATAGTTGCGGATTGATTTCTGGACTTTCTATTCTGTTCCACTGATCTATGTGTGTGTTTTTGTGCCAGTACCATATTGTCTTGATCACTACAGCTTTGTAACATAGCCTGAAGTCCAGAATCATGATACCTCCAGCTTTGTTTTTCTTTTTAAAAATTGCTTTGGCTATTTGGGGTCTTCTGTGGTTCCTTGAAAATGTTGGGATTGTTTGTTTTAGCTCTGTGAATAATGCTCATGGTATTTTGATAGGGATTGCATTCAATGCATAGATTACTTTGGGTAGTATTTTGATAATATTTATTTTTCTAATCCATGAGCATGGGATGTTTTTCCATTTCTTTGTGTCATCTTTAATTTCTTTCATAAATGTTCTATAGTTTTCAGAGTACAGATATTTTACCTGTTTAGTTATGTTGATTCTAAGTATCGTATTGTTTTTGTAAATGGGATTAATTCCTTGATTTCTCTTTCTGCTGCTTCATTATTGGTGTATAGAAATGCAACAGATTTCTGTACATTGATTTTATATCCTGAAACTTGCTGAATTTGTGTAGCAGTTCTAGTAATTTTTTGGTGGTGTCTTTCAGGTTTCCTTCATAGAGTATCATGTCATCTGTGAATAGTGAAAGTTTGACTTCTTCTTGCCGATTTGGATGCCTTTTATTCCTTTTTGTTGTCTGATTGCTGAGGTTAGGACTTCTAGTACTATGTTAAATAATAATGGTGAGAGTGGACATTCCTGTCTTGTTCCTGACCATAAAGGAAAAGCTCTCAGTTTTTCCCATTGTGGATATTAATTGTGGGTCTTTCATATATAGTCTTTTGATATTGAGGTATGTTCCATCTATCCCTACTTTTTTGAGAATTTTTATCAAGAATGGATGTTGTCTTTTGTCAAATGCTTTTTCTGCAGCTGTTGAGAGGAATGTGGTTCTTATCCTTTCTTTTATTAATGTGGTATATCACATTGATTGATTTGCAAATATTGAACCACCCCTGCAGCTCAGGAATAAATTCCTCTTGATTGTGGTGAATAATTTTTTAAATGTACTGTTGGATTCGATTTGATAATATCTTGCTGAAATTTTTTGCATCCATGTTCATCAGAGATATTGGCCTGATATATTCTCCTTTTTAGTGGGGTCTTTGTCCAAAACCAGACAAAGACTCTGCTAGAGGCTACTCTAAAATGTTAATTCTTAAATGATCCTCAATATCTTACTCAAAATTGCCTTGAGTTAATGGAATCTTGTTCTTCTTGTATTCATGTTATTTTATCACAAGATGTTTGAATACTTTGCAAGTTTTAAACTCAATAAGATCATACAAATTCAGTATTTGGCGGCACTGTATAAGCTTTTCATGAATATAGACTGAGAACCCATTCAGAGGTCCCTTTTCTCTTCTGTATGCCTGTATGTGCTTTGCAGGTGAACTTCATAACATTCTGGCACTTCTCTGTATAGGGATTATCCTTATATTTTGGTTACTGTTCTAAATTTTCCAGGGAGCTTCAATCTGACTGTAGTAGTTGCATCAGGGATTTGGAGTGGGATACTCAACTTTCTCTTTGAATCCCCTCTCTCCTCTTACCCTCTGAAGCAAATTTTGCCAAACAGAACTCTGCTGTTTGCTCAGTTACTGGGAAGTCTCCCCTGATTCTGGAACCAAGGTCTGTTCTCTGATGTGTCCCATTCTCTGAGCAAAATCTATCCTGTGAATCAAAGTCAAGGATTTTACTTTGCCTCCTATTATCTGTGTTTTTTGCCTTGCCTCATTTGTTCTTAGCACTGGGAAGAAGGATGTCAGATATGCTCTCTCTTTTAAGAGGTCTGGTTACAATGAAGAATACATAAAAGATACTCTATTCAGTAGCTAATAAAGTTGTGAAAAGACCTTAAATGGGTCTCAGTGTTTTCCTTTTAAGTAGGGTTTTTATATATCTGGGTATGTTTTCTTATCTTTTAATAATCTACACCTACTTATGTCCTGCATAACACCACTTCAGCCATCTAAAACACAGATTATTCTAGATAACTAGATTCTGATTTCAGGAAACAAAGGATATACATATTCCATTTATCCATTCTGCAGTTATTAAGCATCAGCTCTGTATTAGGCATTATTCTAGACAACCATTTACCCATCAAATCCAAACTTTGAAGTGAACTCTTTCTAACATTTTTTATATCTCTTTTTGGTTTATCCTTTTTATAGTACCCTGATATTAATCTAATCCTTTCTTAGTGTCAGGGCTAGATACAGTGTGAAAAGGCATTGTATTAGGAGTCAAGGGAACTGGATTTTAATTTCAGTTCTGCTGAAAATAATTTGTATGATCTCAAGTATTTCTTAAGCTGTTTTTTTGTGTAAAATTTCCTTGTAAATTATGGAGAGCTGCATGTATATAAGGCATCGTTATTATGGACATTCATTCTAATACTGGATCAAAAACAAAAATTTCCTCAGTGTCAACTAAGATATATGGGAATTATGTGTCCCTTTACTAAATGGCCTCAGATCATAGGGCTTCTAGCATTTGTTTATGTGTGCAGGCTGCCAGGTAAACTGTGAACAGGGGGCTGGAGGAGGTTCACCACTCTTGCAGATTTATTCTGGACCAAAGGAAAGTGAATTTTCATACTGTTTCCTTCTGTTTTCAGAAGGTCTTATAGGGTAAAACTATCTTTCATAAAATTTGGTCATGCTGAAGGAAAACCTATAATTTCAAAGATTTTCCTTTTGTTGGGTGCAGCTACAGGGTCAAAACCTTGAATAGAGGGTTTTGTGTGTGTGTGTGTGTGTGTTTAGCAATGTAGATTAGTATTCTGGATAAGCAAAGATAGGCTTGAACCTTAGTTTCAGGCAGAGTGTAAAGAAAAAAACTATGTTACAGAAAGGATTAACAGGGTTTTGGGGTTAGGAGGTTGACAGAGTAGAGATAATGTACATAAGTGTGTGTGTGTATGTGTGTGTGTGTGTGTAACAGAAAAGCCCCAGAAAATGGAAACAATGTAGGCCTAAATGTAGAGATGAAAATGTTTGAATGAGTTTTTAGAACATATTTTAAATATTTTACTGAACTGTAATCCATAGTCGTTATTGTTAACTATCAATACAAATCTATTAACAGTAGTAGTGTATTTGTATTGTGTTGGTAATGATGTAGGAAGCGATGGGATAATACAGCCCCTCTGACAGCATCCCTAGTATGTTGGTGGCAGAATAAAACCCGTGACCCAGGTGTTTAAGATCAGAGGAATCTCAGAGCTGGGCATCAAAGGAAAGGGAAAAATACAGGACAGGAACTAAATTAGCCAATTGTAAATTTTCTGAAAATTCAAAGAAACCTTGAAGAGACTTCTGGACATTCTATGCTGTGATATGTAGGATGAGGGCTTAAGCCATTTGCATTTATAATTCCAGAAGGTGATGGGATCACAGAAAAGTTTATGAATTAGTATAACAGATACACTGGCCAAAATAAACCAATAATCACATCAGTTATATTTGCTTCAGATCTTTTTAGATTTTTCAGAAAAACTATTAAAGACACATTAATTTTTTTCTTTCATCTTTCCCAGAGGTAAATCCTTTCTTAAAATTAGAAGAGACATCTCCACATACTGAATATATAGTATATATTGTTTTGTGCTTTTCAAAATTTTGTATAGATGATATAGTAGGTGCAATCTATCATAATTGTCTTTTTCATTCAACATTATGTTTTTGACATTTCTCTATTTTGACACATGAGATCATTTTAATCACATTGATCATTGATTATTTGAATAAACCATAGTTTATTTATCCATTTTTCTATTGTATGAAACTTAGGATGTTTCCACTTTTGTGCTGTTACAAACAGTAAGGCATTGAACATCTTTGTATTCATCTCTCTGTGCACAAATGCAAGGATTTCTCTAGGGTGAACATCTAGTAGTTGGATTGTTGGTTTGTATGATGTCTTAAAAACCAGTGCCTGAAGCAAGGCTTAGGTGCTAATGCATTATTAGCAAGCCGGGCCTAGGGCAGTGAAGCTGAGGTAAGCAAGAATCAAGGCAGAGAAAGATGAGAATTAAGTGCAAGGCTTGTGTGAATGCCGCTGCTTCACAAGAAGCCAAAAGAGATAGGCTGGTGGAGACTCCGCTCTATAAGCCCGTGGAAACCAGCCTGGGAAATCCCTTTCACGAAGATGGCGCCGAAGGCGAAGGAGGAAGCCCCTGCCCCTCCCAAGGCCGAAGCCAAAGCAAAGGCTTTGAAAGCTAAGAGAGCGGGTGCTGAAAGGCAGCACAGTCACAAGAAAGAGAAGATCCGCACGTCACCTACATTCCCACCACCCAAGACCCTGCGTCTCCGCAGGCAGCCCAGATATCCTCGAGAGCGCGCCCCCGGGAGAGACCAGCTTGATCACTCTGCCATCATCAAGTTCCCCTTAACTACTGAGTCAGCCATGAAGAAAATAGAAGACAACAACACACTTGTGTTCATTGTGGATGTCAAGGCCAACAAGCACCAGATCAAACAGGCTGTGAAGAAGCTCTATGACATTGATGTGGCCAAGGTCAACACCTTGATCAGGCCTGATGGAGAGAAGAAAGCATATGTCAACTGGCTCCTGACTATGATGCTTTGGATGTTGCCAACAAAATTGGGATCATCTAAACTGAGTCCAGCCGGCTATAAATCTAAATATAAATTTTTTTCACCATAAAAAAAAAAAAAAAGAGAGAGAGAGAGAGAGATACAGCTGGTGGCCGGGCAGATGGGCCCCTTGGCCACATGAACTGTCTCTGGAGAGGCTATACTAGTCCTAGGAACAGCCCATAAGAGGAGGAAAAGAGATTGATTTGTTGGCTCCCATTTCTCTTCTCTCTCCTATGAAGAAAGTTCATCCAAGGGAAGTAAAGCACCCTGCCCTTTCAGATTACATTACCTGGCCTCTTTAATAGCTGCCAGACAAGCCAGATTCTACTTCCACCTCCCCAATTCTCACCCCTCTGTAGCCCAATGCTTCTTTCTGAGTGCTAAATGATGGGAAGAGTCAGGGACTTTGGTGTCTGGCTGACCAGTACAAGGCAGTAGGGCTTCATAGACATATGTGGAGCTGGTTGTAGTGATACCAACTGAATTGGCACAGATGGTACAGGAGAATTTGGGGAGGTATATGAGATGTATCCAATAGAGAATGCCTATTACTATTATGGACACATTCAACTGTACTAGTGTCGAATCGTTTTAAAAAATGATTGTGATAATTTGTACTCCCACCCAGAAATGCAAAAGATTTATTCTTTAGTACAACTTTGAAAACTCAGTTTACTTTTACTAATCTAATGGTGTAAGACAGTATTTCATTTTTTTTTAAATAAAGATTTTATTTGTTTTTTTTTTTTAATTTTTATTTATTTATGATAGTCACACAGAGAGAGAGAGAGGGGCAGAGACACAGGCAGAGGGAGAAGCAGGCTCCATGCACCGGGAGCCTGATGTGGGATTCGATCCAGGGTCTCCAGGATCGCACCCTGGGCCAAAGGCAGGTGCCAAACCGCTGCGCCACCCAGGGATCCCGACAGTATTTCATTTTTGTGTTAATTTATATTATCTGATTAATGGTGTAAATTTGTTTTTTGTTTTGTTTTTGTTTTGTTTTATATTTATTGACCATTTGATTTTCTTCTATGAATCGTTGGTTCAAATCTTTGGTCCATTAAAATTTTTTTGGCTTATTTGGCTTATTCCTATCAATTTCCAAATAATATATATATATTTGTATTTCCAAGTCTGTAAACTCATTTTTTGAGGAAATTTTTTTTAGATTAAGATTTCATTTTTTAAAAAGCAATTTAAGGTCCATAGCAAAATTGAAAGGAAGGTACATTGATTTCCCACATACCCACTGATTCCATTCATGAATGGTCTCCCATTCATACCTCCCCCACCAGAGTGGCACCTTTATTATAGTTGATGAACCTAGAGTGGCATATCATGATCATTCAATGTCTATAGTATACTTCATGGTTCACTCTTGGTGTATTAAATTGGTTTAGACAAATGAATAATGACATGTATTCATCAGTACAGTATTAAGAGTGCTTAATATTAAATTGGTTTAGACAAATGAATAATGACATGTATTCATCAGTACAGTATTAAGAGTGCTTCCTTAAAAATTCTTTGTACTCCACCTATATTCATCTTTCTTGTTCCTTGCCCCTGTACCCCGATCTTTTCACTACCTTCATAGTTTTTCCTTTTTGAGAATGTCATATAGTTGGAATCATACTGTGTGTAACTTTCTCACATTGGCTTCTTTCACTTGAAAATATGTGCTTAAGTTTCCTTCATGTGTTTTCATGGCTCTATAGCTTATTTCTCTTTAGTGCTAAATAATATTCCATTGTCTGGGCACACCATGGCTTATTTATCCTTTTACTTACAAAAGCACATTTTAGTTGCTTCCAAGGTTTGACAATTATTAATAGATCTACTATAGACATCCATGTGCAGGTTTTTGTGTGGACTTAAGTTTTCAGTTCCTTTGGGTAAAATACCAAGGAGCACAATTGCTGGATCATGTGGTAAGAGTCTGTTTAGTTTTGTTAGAAACTGCCAAATTGTCTTCCAAAGTGGCTATATCATTTTGCAGTCCCATCGGTAATGAATGAGGGTTCTTGTTGTGCCACATCCTAGTCTGCATTTGGTGTTGTCAGTAGTTCAGATTTTGGCCATTCTACTAGCAGTGTAGTGATATTTCATTGTTTCTTTAATTTCATTTCCCTGATAATATATGATGTGGAGCACCTTTTCATATGTCGTTTGTCATCTGAGCCATCATTTGTTGGAATAGTGCGTCTCTTCCATCCTTTCTGTTCTGTTCTGAGACTCCTTTTCTTTATTTAAAAAAAAATTTACTCCAGGTTTACTGATGTATAATTGACAAATAAAGTAGTATATTTTAAAAATGTACAATATGGCAATTTTATATTGTATGCATTGTGAAATTATCATGGCAATCAAATTAATCAAACCATCCATTACCTCACATAGTTACTTTTTTGGGTTATTTTGTTGGTGAAAACACTTAAGATCTAGTATCTTAGCAGATTTCAGGTTATTCAATACAGTAGTAACTAGAATGACCATGTTGTACATTAGATCTCCAGAACCGGGGACTCCTTTTTAAATGTGCATTGGACTTTCTTGCACTATCCTTTGTGACCCCTAAGTCTTGATCATAATTTATATGTTTTTAAAATCCTTCTGTCTCCATTTTCTGTGCTTTCCTCATGTCTAACTTCTAGTTCAATTGTTTTCTCTTAGCTGTACATAATCTGATCTTTATACTATCCAGGGAGCTTCTAATTGTAATGAGTACATTTTTCATTCAAGAAGGTCTGTTTTTGACTATACATTTCATAGGATCTTATACATTTTATGGTTTCAATTTCCTAATTTCTTGAGTGATTTTTTAAAAATTTGTTTTATAAGTTTTGTCAGATAATCTATTACCTTAAGTTTAGTTTTGTTGGTTTGTCAACTCCCATTTATGATTTATGATGGGTTGTTTCCTCATGGTTTATTAGTTTTGGATTATGAGCTCATCATTTGTGAGACATTTCCTGTAGAACTTCTATAAAGGCTTGTGTAAGAATCTAACATTCTGGAGATATTTGTGAGGACTGAGTGGGGGACAGATGTTCTAGGGAAATGTGTTTTTGCTTCTCTTATCTCAGGGTTACTTATCATCCTCCTAGAATGAATTTTTAGGTAAAAATCTTGGCCTTGGGGTGCATAGATCCCAGGAAGTCTAAATTTGTAGTGAAAATACACATGGATATCCAAGACACACACTCATATACATACACACACATATATATACTTACAATCTTCTCTGAATTTAGAAATAAGAAAATAAATCTTGCTAAAATTATAAGTGAATTATAAGAAGATGGATTCTGAACATATAAAGATCTCTGAGATTAGTAATTTATGAGATTAAGATAAATCTATTATTTGTTGAGTAACACGTTCCAGGATATGTGTAGGAATATGTATGTGTTAATTTACATCTTTCAGTAATTTTGTGAGATAGTTATTATTTTCCTCATTTTAAAGATAAATAAACTGAAGAGAAATGGTGGCATTTGCTATTTACTCATTTCTCCTCTCTGGCAATAACTCATTTACTTTCCTGATTTATTTGTTTTTTTCCTGTAGAATTTCTCTCCCTCTAGTATGCTACAGATTTTCCTCTATTAATATTTCTCTTCTTCTTACCTGCCAACCCCCAAGAAAGTAAGATCCATTAAAACAGGTGCTACTTTTGGGTCCATGTGTTCACTGCTGATTTCTGTTACGTAGAATATTGCCTGGCATAATAGCACCTGATAAATATTTGTGAATGAATGAACAACTCAAATGAGATGCTCTGTGCTTTTGCTTATGCACCACTACTTCTGAGCTTTAATCTACAAGTCTGGAACAACTGTTTTGTCTTGAGTTCCTTTAAAGGCCTTTAAAAATTTATGGGCTTAAAAAAATGTATGGGTTTATTCTTTTAACTTAGTTATGTTCCAAGTAGGTGAGATTGCCAAATAGATTAATTTCAATATTATGAGGTGTTTGTACGTACATACATGTCTGTAAAATCCTATACTTGTGAATAGATAATGCTTGACCTCCAGCAAATTAAAGACTGTGTGAAAGCATTTGGCAGCCAGTAAAGCACTGTTCCAGTACAAGGTGTTCCTAGTATTATTTGTTGCTATATGATAGTGGTCAGATGGTTAGACCCCCTGCCATTGACTTAGGGCACTTACAATTGACTGAAAACATAAAAATGGACCTAATCAATCAGTCTACTTCCTGATGTGTTCAACAGAAGAGTCTGTCTCACTTTTGGCCTCCCTCTGGCCTTATACCCTCTCCAAACACTGCCTAATGAGTAGAGAGAGAAACAGACAGCCAAAGAAAGAGTCAGGACAGGGAAACAAGGAGGCAAAAAAGCAGATTTAGAGAAAGATAAAGAGGGGTGTGTATGTATTTGTAGTGAGAAACCAAGAGAAAAAGAACATTAAATGTCAGCAGAAAAGTTTGAAAGAGGGAAAAAAGGAAGAAAATTAGAAAGAAAAAGATATTGCAATAAAGAGGAACGGCCTGTGGATAAAAGTGATAAGACTAGTACAAATGTGGGACATACTTTCTGAAGGCAACTCTAAAGAAGTCCCTGGTTGTCTTGCTGAACCTGTTTTATTGGAGTGTGAATTACCTGCCCTTGAAGATGGCCATGTTAGACAGCACTATGGCAGCTCCAGGTAGTGGCACGAGGACTGTTTGCTGACTGGATAAATGAATGGCAATAGAAATTTAGATGTATACTTCCTGAAGTGATTCACTTCCTTAAAACCTGTATTATTTTAGAATACTATATTATGTCTAACTGTTTTCTTATTGACTGACAAAGGACATGGCAGTACTCTAAAGATGGCCATGATCAACAGTGGTCATTGGGCTATGACTGGAAAGACACAATTGTGAGTCTAAATCAAACTTAGCACCTGGTGGGCTAAGAGTTAGCCCCTATTCAGGACAAAACCTTGAGGCTTCTCTTTTTCTGAGCAATAATATAAAATAGTAGAAATGAAAAATTCAAAGTAAATGAGGAACCAAGCATTTTTTAAGGCTTTTATCTTCAAGTAATTTCTATATCCAACATGGGGCTCAAACTTACGATCCCAGGATCAAAAGTTGCCAACTGAGCCAGTCAGGTGCCCCAGGAACCAAACATTTTTAAGGGATAATATAAGCCACTAAAGAGTGGAAAACCAAGACAAAAGGATTTGCTGTTTACTAAGCAGCAGAATGATACAGTCCTTGATCTCTAATGCTACTGCCAGCTACATAAAAATAGGAAAGGTAAATCACTCTCTACAATGACTATCATGTGATCTGGGGTTCCTACCCCACCCCATCCAGTAACTCTTCAGTAATGTGTGTAAAACTTCCTCAAGATCCGTTTCTGGATCTTATACTTTTGATGGACATGTCTGCACATTCTGACCTGGTCTAATAAAAATAAAGAAAAAGCAAGAAGTTTATGTAAGCTTGGGTCTTGGATTGAAAATGAAGGAATTGAGAGGAAATTTATATAGAGAGTCACCAGAATCTTCATCTCCTCTCTCCATCCTGGGCCACTTATGTAGTTTAAACTTATGGGATTTTCTATTAAAAACCTTCCAAACAAGTGATTTTGTAGGTTTTGAATCCATTTGTTAAACATGTAAAAATGCATCACTTTTGGATGATTTTGAAAGAATACTGATTCTCAGCAGGAAAGTTTGACATTTCAACAAGTGGGATGCCTAGGTAGCTCAGAGGTTGAGCATCTGCCTTTGGCTCAATCCCGGAGTCCAGGGATTGAATCCTGCACCAGAGCCTGCTTCTCTCTCTGTCTGTGTCTCTGACTCTCTCTCTGTGTCTCTCATGAATAAACAAATAAATCTTTAAAAAAGAGAAATTTCAACAAGTTTGTATGGTGGAGAACACTAAAAAATATGTCAAGAGTTAATAAGAGATATCAAAATAAGCTCCTTCTACTTATAATTATTTTTAAGTGAGTTTTAAAAATTAATTTACTTAGCTATGACAGCCGTAGAGGGGTTGAAGCTTGGGAGGGACTTATGGAGGTTAAAGAAACAGGAAGCCAAGAGTAAAACTCCATAAACTTATTTATAAGTTTATGGGAAAAATGGAAGAAGAGGAAACTCATAAAGATATGAGCAGGAAGAGCCAGTGAAGTAGTGTACAACAGAAGAATGATGTCCTTCATTCCAAGAGAGGAGTTTGCAGGAGAAAGTAGCAGTCAATGACAAATTCTTTAGAGAGATGAAACAGTTAAAGAAAGGAAACTGTCCATTGAGTTATTATGAAAATCTCCAGGAGGAGAGCCTCTGTGGAGTGGTGAGGGTGGAGGCATTCAGTTGCTGAGAGGTCAAAGCACTGATGACAAGGAGTTGGCCATCCTTTCTAAATGTTTAGCTATAAAGAGAATAAACAGATGCTAAAGGAGGGTGTGGGACTGTCTTCTTAGATATGAGAAATTGGAGCATTGTGAGCTGAGCAGAAAAGGCCAGCAGAGAGGAGACATTAATGATACAGGGGATGGATTTCACAGCTGATAGAGCAAGGATTGAGGCAGAGATCAATGCTGGGTCAAGAATAATGTGTGTGTGGGGAAATTAGATATGTTGCTGTATCTTTACCCTAACAACAATTTTCCTAGGAAAATACCGAGTCAGAAGTGTTCGACATGCTTGTGCATTGTGTTTTCCAGGATAATGTAGGTGACAATAGAGCTATTTAAACATCTATGTGAAGAGACCAGTTTATGACTTGTAGTTAGTTAAAATGGTTGCTTGTTAATTACACCACTGTCTGCATTCCTAGATTTTGCTAACAAGGGGTCACCTAATTTTTCAATTGTACTTACTGCTGTACTATTATAATCTTTAACATTTTAGGAAAACTTCGTTGTCTGAGGCTTTGCCTCAGTATTCTTTCCAAAATAGAATAGGGACACTGTAAACCTCCACTGGAAGAAGTGGGTTTCTAAACATTGGTGACCGATGCATTGATACTTTCTGAGAACTTGTATTATCTCAGGGAAATTGAAAGTTGGATGATTCTTGAACTTTATCTAAACTTTTGGATTTTTAAGACACATGGACCTTCGGCAAGTGGTTTAATCCACATTGTAGATCTTCCCAGAAATGGGACAGGACATCCGTTTTGTGATATGATCCTCAGAAAACTCAGTTATAGAGAATTGAGGAGATTTAAAGGCACTTGTCTCAGATGTTATAAGTAGTTGATGACTGACCTGGAATTATGGTACCAGTCCCCTGACTTTGACTCTGTACTTCTTTCACCTAAAGGTGTATTGTCTGTAGCAGGAAAGTATATAGTTTCTATAACAAAATCATTACTGAATCAAATACCCTAGCACTATAAATTCAGAGAATCAGTAAACAGGTGAAAGTTTTATTGGTTCCCAGGCAATCCAGAAACAATTTCTTCCTATAGCCAAATAGTTGTGAGTTTATAACTCAAAATAGTTATGCTTGTTCAGGTCCTAGAGATAAGAGGTGTCATCATGAACTAGAGCCAGGCTGTTCAGAGGGCATAAGGTATCCATTCTTATATCTGAAATTTTGTCACTTAACCTTTTTTTTTTTTTTTTTGGCAATTATAACACTTTACTGTATACATGTTTTGGTCCCCTCTCAGCTTCTTTCTTCCTTTTAAATCATTCAGTTAAAGGAGCACCAGCACACACCTGACACAGCACGTGTATGAGGACCACAGCGCTAGGAGCCCAGGCCTCCGACCACAGGTCCGAGCTCCTCCGCTGCCCCCTTCCCCCCCAACCCTGCCCAGGGCACTGGGTCACAGACCTACAGGCCTGGGAAGGGGACTTAGCCTTATTATTTGCTATTTCTTTATTCATAATTAATTTCTTCCATCTGTGTCATGTGGAGAATATCCTGAAGACTATTCTAATGAAATACATTGACTAATAGGTTTCAGTCAGCTTACAAGGCTTTAGGAAGTATTCCCCAAGGACTTTGAGCTCTCCTACTACAAAGCCATTTAAAAGAATACTCTAGGGATCCCTGGGTGGCGCAGCGGTTTGGTGCCTGCCTTTGGTCCAGGGCGCGATCCTGGAGACCCAGGATCGAATCCCACGTCGGGCTCCCGGTGCATGGAGCCTGCTTCTCCCTCTGCCTGTGTCTCTGCCTCTCTCTCTCTCTCTGTGTGACTATCATAAATGAATAAAAAAAAAAAAAAGTATTTAAAAGAATACTCTAATTACATTTTATATTACTGGTTCAATAATAAATATTATCTTTATTAAATATGTATCTTCTATCTTTCAAAAGCAGCATATCAATTGACACATAAACATAAATATAAGGAGAAACTTTGCAATCAGTCTTTCTTTCTTTATTCAGGAAATAAGAAAATACAAATATTTATCTGCAATGCTTTGTTTCTTGATAAAATTGCCTTAGGCTCTTTGTTAAGTAGGACCATACGCCCATTTATGTTACACTGAAAAAATTAAAGAGAAATATGTCTTACATGTATTTCTTGTTAATTTTAGAAGATCCATTTCCTTCAGACCTCCGTTGGATCATTTATAAAATGATAAGGAGCATATGATTGTGACACTTTACCATTTTTCATTTTTATCATGTACATTCTCTGAATCTTTGTATTGCTTACAAACCTGAGGATGGTAAAGCAGAGTGAAGAATCACATTGGGTGAAATAGATTCTTGACAAGGTAGCATGAGTATATATGCAGCAAATTACCAAATACTGACTTGATCTGGTACCAGAGTCACCCTTAAGAAACAAACACTGGGGTGATGGACTGCTTTTGTGGCTTCATGATATGCTATGGAAACCAGGTGGATGGAGCTGCAGAGTTGGGGTCCATGGTGGGATGGGTGACAGTAATAATGCTACCTGTAGCTAAAGCTTAGCTATGTATAATCCCACTTAAATCCCCTCGTCTTTAGGGCCATCCCAGCAAATGCAATTGACATAAACTATTTTAATTTTGGTTACAAATAAGACTTAAGAACAAAACACAGTGATGTAAGTAAGCTTAGCTATGTCTAACACAGATAAATCATGTACCCTCGTTTTGTATACTCATTTGAGGCTCATATCGATTCTTTAGAATTATCTTTTTAATTTCATTACTGGAGATTAGTAATACACAGACACATGATGGGGATGTGGATCGGGTAATTTGCCTTCATTATTTCCTACTCAGAGATGGCCTAGTCTACAGCTTCTTACATTCTCAAGTCATGCTTAATTGCTATTTATATTGTCATGGGAAGTGGTTCAAGAACAGAGGTGGTATTTTTATAACCAATCAAAAATTTTGGATTTAGAAACAAGTCTAACCTAATGCAAAAGACCTTACTCAATCCAGAAAATAAATCTTTTAGATTTATTTGCTAAATCACACATATTTCTTACAGGTTTCTATTTATATAACAGTACAGAATAAGAGTGTAGATTACTAAGCTATTAGATTTCAATTTTATAGCATGCTGTTAGCATGCTGCTGACCAATACATAGTTTTAATTTTTCTACGAAATATGTTGCCAACTTCCCTAACACATTTGATGCTGTGCTTCTCATGTCCATTACATAACAGCAAAAGTGCAGACATTCACAAACACAGTTCCCAGATGCTTGGTGTGTGGGCCATGCTTGATGCTTTTCAAGAATGGGAGACATGGGGGAGGAGCAAGATGGCGGGAGAGTAGGGTCCCCAAATCACCTGTCTCCACCAAACTACCTAGAAAACCTTCCAATCATCCTGAAAATCTATGAATTCGGCCTGAGAATTAAAGAGAGACCAGCTGGAATGCTACAGTGAGAAGAGTTCACGCTTCTATCAAGGTAGGAAGACGGGGAAAAAGAAGTAAAGAAACAAAGGCCTCCAAGGGGGAGGGGCCTGCGAGGAGCCGGGCTGAGGCCGGGGCGAGTGTCCCCAGGACAGGAGAGCCCCGTCCCGGAGACGCAGGAGCTGCACCGACCTTCCCGGGCGGAAAGGGGCTCGCAGGGGGTTGGAGCAGGAACCAGGAGGGCGAGGATGCCCTCGGGCTCCCGGGGACAGTAACAGGCACCTGCGCCCCGGGAGAGTGCGCCGAGCTCCCTAAGGGCTGCAGCGCGCACGGCGGGACCCGGAGCAGCTCGGAGGGGCTCGGGGGAGGCTCCGCGGAGGGGGCTGCGGGGCGGGAGCAGCTTGGGGGGCTCGGGGGCGGCTCCGCGGAGGGGGCTGCGGGGCGGGAGCGCGAATCCACCAGCGCAGGCTCCGGAGCACAGGGCGCCGGGACACAGCCCAGGATCCCGCCTCCCCCGGGACAGGCAGAGGCCGGGAGGGCCCAGGACAGCGAGGACGCTCCTGCCCCAGCTGAGCAGATCAGCGGCCCCGCCCCGGAGCCTCCAGGCCCTGCAGACGGAGTTCCTGCCGGAGCTGAATCCAGGTTTCCAGAGCTGCCCCGCCACTGGGGCTGTTCCTCCTGCGGCCTCACGGGGTAAACAACCCCCACTGAGCCCTGCACCAGGAGGGGGCACAGCAGCTCCCCCAAGTGCTAACACCTGAAAATCAGCACAACAGGCCCCTCCCCCAGAACACCAGCTGGACGGACAACTTCCAGGGGAAGTCAAGGGACTTAAAGTACACAGAATCAGAAGATACTCCCCTGTGGTTCTTTTTTTGTTTTTGTTTTTTTTCTGTTGTTGTTTTTTTTTTTGTTGTTTTGTTTTGTTTTGCTTTTTGATTTGTTTCCTTCCCCCACCCTTTTTTTTTCTTCTTTCTTTTTCTTTCTCTTTTTCTTCTTTTTTTTCTTTCGTTTTTTTTCTCTTCCCTTTTTTTTCTCTTTCTCTTTTCTTTCCTTCTTTCTCTCCTCTCTTTTTCTCTTTTTCCCAATACAACTTGCTTTTGGCCACTCTGCACTGAGCAAAATGACTAGAAGGAAAACCTCACCTCAAAAGAAAGAATCAGAAACAGTCCTCTCTCCCACAGAGTTACAAAAATCTGGATTACAATTCAATGTCAGAAAGCCAATTCAGAAGCACTATTATACAGCTACTGGTGGCTCTAGAAAAAAGTATAAAGGACTCAAGAGACTTCATGACTGCAGAATTTAGAGCTAATCAGGCAGAAATTAAAAATCAATTGAATGAGATGCAATCCAAACTAGAAGTCCTAACGACGAGGGTTAACGAGGTGGAAGAACGAGTGAGTGACCTAGAAGACAAGTTGATAGCAAAGAGGGAAACTGAGGAAAAAAGAGACAAACAATTAAAAGACCATGAAGATAGATTAAGGGAAATAAACGACAGCCTGAGGAAGAAAAACCTACGTTTAATTGGGGTTCCCGAGGGCGCCGAAAGGGACAGAGGGCCAGAATATGTATTTGAACAAATTCTAGCTGAAAACTTTCCTAATCTGGGAAGGGAAACAGGCATTCAGATCCAGGAAATAGAGAGATCCCCCCCCAAAATCAATAAAAACCGTTCAACACCTCGACATTTAATTGTGAAGCTTGCAAATTCCAAAGATAAGGAGAAGATCCTTAAAGCAGCAAGAGACAAGAAATCCCTGACTTTTATGGGGAGGAGTATTAGGGTAACAGCAGACCTCTCCACAGAGACCTGGCAGGCCAGAAAGGGCTGGCAGGATATATTCAGGGTCCTAAATGAGAAGAACATGCAACCAAGAATACTTTATCCAGCAAGGCTCTCATTCAAAATGGAAGGAGAGATAAAGAGCTTCCAAGACAGGCAGCAACTAAAAGAATATGTGACCTCCAAACCAGCTCTGCAAGAAATTTTAAGGGGGACTCTTAAAATTCCCCTTTAAGAAGAAGTTCAGTGGAACAGTCCACAAAAACAAAGACTGAATAGATATCATGATGACACTAAACTCATATCTCTCAATAGTAACTCTGAATGTGAACGGGCTTAATGACCCCATCAAAAGGCGCAGGGTTTCAGACTGGATAAAAAAGCAGGACCCATCTATTTGCTGTCTACAAGAGACTCATTTTAGACAGAAGGACACCTACAGCCTGAAAATAAAAGGTTGGAGAACCATTTACCATTCGAATGGTCCTCAAAAGAAAGCAGGGGTAGCCATCCTTATATCAGATAAACTAAAATTTACCCCAAAGACTGTAGTGAGAGATGAAGAGGGACACTATATCATACTTAAAGGATCTATTCAACAAGAGGACTTAACAATCCTCAATATATATGCTCCGAATGTGGGAGCTGCCAAATATATAAATCAATTATTAACCAAAGTGAAGAAATACTTAGATAATAATACACTTATACTTGGTGACTTCAATCTAGCTCTTTCTATACTCGATAGGTCTTCTAAGCACAACATCTCCAAAGAAACGAGAGCTTTAAATGATACACTGGACCAGATGGATTTCACAGATATCTACAGAACTTTACATCCAAACTCAACTGAATACGCATTCTTCTCAAGCGCACATGGAACTTTCTCCAGAATAGACCACATATTGGGACACAAATCGGGTCTGAACCGATACCAAAAGATTGGGATTGTCCCCTGCATATTCTCGGACCATAATGCCTTGAAATTAGAACTAAATCACAACAAGAAGTTTGGAAGGACCTCAAACACGTGGAGGTTAAGGACCATCCTGCTGAAAGATAAAAGGGTCAACCAGGAAATTAAGGAAGAATTAAAAAGTTTCATGGAAACTAATGAGAATGAAGATACAACCGTTCAAAATCTTTGGGATGCAGCAAAAGCAGTCCTAAGGGGGAAATACATCGCAATACAAGCATCCATTCAAAAACTGGAAAGAACTCAAATACAAAAGCTAACCTTACACATAAAGGAGCTAGAGAAAAAACAGCAAATAGATCCTACACCCAAGAGAAGAAGGGAGTTAATAAAGATTCGAGCAGAACTCAACGAAATCGAGACCAGAAGAACTGTGGAACAGATCAACAGAACCAGGAGTTGGTTCTTTGAAAGAATTAATAAGATAGATAAACCATTAGCCAGCCTTATTAAAAAGAAGAGAGAGAAGACTCAAATTAATAAAATCATGAATGAGAAAGGAGAGATCACTACCAACACCAAGGAAATACAAACGATTTTAAAAACATATTATGAACAGCTATACGCCAATAAATTAGGCAATCTAGAAGAAATGGACGCATTCCTGGAAAGCCACAAACTACCAAAACTGGAACAGGAAGAAATAGAAAACCTGAACAGGCCAATAACCAGGGAGGAAATTGAAGCAGTCATCAAAAACCTCCCAAGACACAAGAGTCCAGGGCCAGACGGCTTCCCAGGGGAATTTTATCAAACGTTTAAAGAAGAAATCATACCTATTCTCCTAAAGCTGTTTGGAAAGATAGAAAGAGATGGAGTACTTCCAAATTCGTTCTATGAAGCCAGCATCACCTTAATTCCAAAGCCAGACAAAGACCCCACCAAAAAGGAGAATTACAGACCAATATCCCTGATGAACATGGATGCAAAAATTCTCAACAAGATACTGGCCAATAGGATCCAACAGTACATTAAGAAAATTATTCACCATGACCAAGTAGGATTTATCCCTGGGACACAAGGCTGGTTCAACACCCGTAAAACAATCAATGTGATTCATCATATCAGCAAGAGAAAAACCAAGAACCATATGATCCTCTCATTGGATGCAGAGAAAGCATTTGACAAAATACAGCATCCATTCCTGATCAAAACTCTTCAGAGTGTAGGGATAGAGGGAACATTCCTCGACATCTTAAACGCCATCTATGAAAAGCCCACAGCAAATATCATTCTCAATGGGGAAGCACTAGGAGCCTTTCCCCTAAGATCAGGAACAAGACAGGGATGTCCACTCTCACCACTGCTGTTCAACATAGTACTGGAAGTCCTAGCCTCAGCAATCAGACAACAAAAAGACATTAAAGGCATTCAAATTGGCAAAGAAGAAGTCAAACTCTCCCTCTTCGCCGATGACATGATACTCTACATAGAAAACCCAAAAGTCTCCACCCCAAGATTGCTAGAACTCATACAGCAATTTGGTAGCGTGGCAGGATACAAAATCAATGCCCAGAAGTCAGTGGCATTTCTATACACTAACAATGAGGCTGAAGAAAGAGAAATTAAGGAGTCAATCCCATTTACAATTGCACCCAAAAGCATAAGATACCTAGGAATAAACCTAACCAAAGATGTAAAGGATCTATACCCTCAAAACTATAGAACACTTCTGAAAGAAATTGAGGAAGACACAAAGAGATGGAAAAATATTCCATGCTCATGGATTGGCAGAATTAATATTGTGAAAATGTCAATGTTACCCAGGGCAATATACACGTTTAATGCAATCCCTATCAAAATACCATGGACTTTCTTCAGAGAGTTAGAACAAATTATTTTAAGATTTGTGTGGAATCAGAAAAGACCCCGAATAGCCAGGGGAATTTTAAAAAAGAAAACCATAGCTGGGGGCATCACAATGCCAGATTTCAGGTTGTACTACAAAGCTGTGGTCATCAAGACAGTGTGGTACTGGCACAAAAACAGACACACAGATCAGTGGAACAGAATAGAGAATCCAGAAGTGGACCCTGAACTTTATGGGCAACTAATATTCGATAAAGGAGGAAAGACTATCCATTGGAAGAAAGACAGTCTCTTCAATAAATGGTGCTGGGAAAATTGGACATCCACATGCAGAAGAATGAAACTAGACCACTCTCTTTCACCATACACAAAGATAAACTCAAAATGGATGAAAGATCTAAATGTGAGACAAGATTCCATCAAAATCCTAGAGAAGAACACAGGCAACACCCTTTTTGAACTCGGCCATAGTAACTTCTTGCAAGATACATCCACGAAGGCAAAAGAAACAAAAGCAAAAATGAACTATTGGGACTTCATCAAGATAAGAAGCTTTTGCACAGCAAGGGATACAGTCAACAAAACTCAAAGACAACCTACAGAATGGGAGAAGATATTTGCAAATGACATATCAGATAAAGGGCTAGTTTCCAAGATCTATAAAGAACTTATTAAACTCAACACCAAAGAAACAAACAATCCAATCATGAAATGGGCAAAAGACATGAACAGAAATCTCACAGAGGAAGACATAGACATGGCCAACATGCATATGAGAAAATGTTCTGCATCACTTGCCATCAGGGAAATAAAAATCAAAACTACAATGAGATACCACCTCACACCAGTGAGAATGGGGAAAATTAACAAGGCAGGAAACAACAAATGTTGGAGAGGATGCGGAGAAAAGGGAACCCTCTTACACTGTTGGTGGGAATGTGAACTGGTGCAGCCACTCTGGAAAACTGTGTGGAGGTTCCTCAAACAGTTAAAAATATACCTGCCCTACCACCCAGCAATTGCACTGTTGGGGATTTACCCCAAAGATACAGATGCAATGAAACGCCAGAACACCTGCACCCCGATGTTTCTAGCAGCAATGGCCACGATAGCCAAACTGTGGAAGGAGCCTCGGTGTCCAATGAAAGATGAATGGATAAAGAAGATGTGGTTTATGTATACAATGGAATATTACTCAGCTATTAGAAATGACAAATACCCACCATTTGCTTCAACGTGGATGGAACTGGAGGGTATTATGCTGAGTGAAGTAAGTCAGTCGGAGAAGGACAAACATTATATGTTCTCATTCATTTGGGGAATATAAATAATAGTGAAAGGGAATATAAGGGAAGGGAGAAGAAATGTGTGGGAAATATCAGAAAGGGAGACAGAACATGAAGACTCCTAACTCTGGGAAACGAACTAGGGGTGGTAGAAGGGGAGGAGGGCGGGGGGTGGGAGTGAATGGGTGACGGGCACTGGGTGTTATTCTGTATGTTAGTAAATTGAACACCAATAAAAAATAAATTAAAAAAAAATAAAAATAAAAAAAAAATAAAAAAAAATAAAAAAAAAAAAAGAATGGGAGACACGCATTTGTGCTAAGATCAAAATACCTTGGGCTCAGGGTTCTATTCTTTATTTACATTCCTGATGTTGGGAAATTTATTAGGAAATAAATCATCTGATGATTGAAGACTAGCAAAAGACATTTAGTAAAATGTCAGCAAACCTGGGAAACAAGTTGGGAAGTAACTCTTCACAATGAAGAAACAAAATGGAAGAAAGTTTGAAACTGAGGGCAGCCCACCTAATGGGGAGGAAAATTATTTGTAGAATCCTGATGGAAAGATTTCACTGATGCAAAAACAAAAACAAAAAAAAACAAAAAAAACAAACATTTCACCTGTTTAAAACATAATGGTTTTGGTCACTATTAAGCAATAACAGGTAAATTACCAGAACTGCTGTGACATTCTGGACTCTAAGATTCTTTCTTGGATGCCACTGGATAAAAGCACATAATAGGTCATCTGGAGTTCTCAGTCAGCTGCTTACATTCTACTCATGAAAGGAACTCAGAATGAAGCAATCAGTGAAGACAGTTATTGCCTCATGCTTTAGAAAAGGGGGGAAGAGAAAAATGTAAGATGTGTCTTGTTAACTGAGGTGCTGTGTTTCGTAGTATCAGGAGAAACATGGTAATAGCCAATAAAAACTCTGTAGTCTTTGTTGAACATAAAGTAATAAATGGACAAATGCAAAATACAATTTTATTTACCTGATTTTTTTCACATATAAACTTTCATGACAACAACATGTCCAGGCCTCCACAGGTACTTTTCATTTTCAGAAATCAAATCCAAACTTACTGGCCTTTTTGTTAAAAATGGTGGGAATTTTTCTAAGTAAGCAAATCGTCCCCTATTCTTAAATCCCCTTTAATACCTCTCACCTGTGTGCTCTATGAAGGCAAAATGTTCTGGCAATAGGGATACTGCTTTAAAGAAATTATAATCGAAAGATATTAAAAAATCATTTTGGCAGCTGGGGTGCCCAATTTTTCTTCATGATCTGGGCAATGTAAAGAAAAACATCTTGTTTGAGATATCAGCTCTTCTGAAATGAGACAGCAGCCAACAAGGCAAATGGTGCTAGTCTTTGTCAGTGTGACTCTCTGCTCCCATGTTGGATGTGATAGCCTTGTGTGAAGATCTGCTTTTAAAGTTTCTACTCCACTGGCCTCTGGAAGGCTGGGCTTGAGGCAGGTGAACATCTCAGAAATCCTTCGCCATCAGTACAGCAGGATGCTGATGATTTCATTTGACATTGAAAAAGCAAGGAAAGAGATGCTAGGCTTCTGTTATTATAGCCACACTGGGATTAGATGTAATGAATGTTTTTATTTGTGGACAGTGCAACTCAACTTAAAAGCAGACCATGCAATGCCAACGTGTGGGGGTTCCTTGGTAGGTTGGTAGTGTTGACTAGCTACAGACCAACTGCACATCAGCCGACTATATGTGGATTCACTAGTGCATTTCAGGAACATAAGGTGTGAGAAGAACCCATAGTTACTGTTCTTGGCACAGTTGATAAATAGTACAGCTGCCATTGGAATACCAGAAGTCATTCTGCTGTGCTATCTGTGCAGAAAGGTTTGCTGTTGGTGGAGATGAAAAGCATTGCAGATGTCATCTTCCAAATACTGTGCTTTTCTTAGAGGCAGCCCACTGAAAGTCCAGGGTTCCAAAACCATTACTAGGAAATTGGTTTCACTATACTGTCCCCGAGGGTTATTTTGTTCAAAACCCCAAGTTTAAGTGAAGAGGAGTCATCTGTCCACACAATGGATGTGGAGAGACTCTTTTTTTTAGTTTTGAAAATAGATTTCCTCCGATGTTTGTGCAGCAGCTGTTTCAACTTGTCCTTGAAAAAGCTGGTTGTGAGAGTGTAGAGGATTGGGTTCAAGGCACTGTTTACTGGAAGGAAAAAAATGACTATCCAGGAGGTGATTGTGCCTGGAGGGGGAAATGAAGCGTGGAAAATTTCATGAAGTGGAAATTTTAAACAGACACAAATAACACATAAAACTTTGTAATTAATGCTATTTGGGGAGGGCTACCTAGTTCCCTTAAGTTTTCTTTCACCTTATTGAAAATCTCTCTGTGGGAAGAGCATAGGAACTATGAATCCAACACCCTACCTTTTCTGAATTTCAGTAACTGCTTGGTAGGTTATTTTAAGGTCAAATGAGAGGAAATATATAAAAAACACTTCATAGATATAAGTTGACATGTAATTTTTTTTTGTCCTTATTGCTTTTCTTGAAAGTTAAGTAAGAAAATGAGGAAATACTTCTTAATTAATAGATCAGGGTTCAGGAAATGTCTGGTCCAGGATCAGATCTGACTTTGATCTTAACTCCACTCCTGAAGGCCTTATTGCTGCCCCCCCCCCATAATCCAAACATCCTATCCAAAGTGGAGGCTGAAGATGTAAAGAGCAAATGAGAATACACCTTCCAACTTAATCAACCCTTTTGTGTGAAGCCTTACAGATACTAATTAGAATATTAAGGGAAAGATGTCACAAAAGTCCTTTGTGAGGAGAAATTTGTGATGATAGTGTCCTTTCCGAATACACCATGCACGTGGCTAGGATGAAGTGTGTTTTCCTCCTTATACACACCCTGCTTTTAGGGTCAGACACTTAGCTACGTGACTGTAGACAAATCACCTAGGCTCCCTGGACCTCAACTACCCTGTCTGTGAAAGGGGCTGATGATAACTTACTTGATCGAAGTCAGGGGGCTGGGTCAGAGTCGGCGGCTCTGCTGACGTCCCTCTTCAGCACTAATACTTGTGATTTTCCGACCCCACCACACTATGCTGCCTCTTCCCACATCTCCAAAAATGCAAACAACTCCCAGCTCAGGTGAAGAGCTGGATGGTGTCAGGCCAGGGATATATTCCTTGTCACTCTCCTTTGTCACCTTCTTTCCCCTCCCCACCCTCACAGTTTTCTTATCCTTTAGACATCTTTACTTGTTCTTCTTTGCCCTGCCTTGTTCCTTCCATCCTTTCTGTTCTTCTCTTTCTTTTCCATTTCTCCTAACTGCTTATTCTGACTTTTCCTCCTCTCTTTCCTCCTTTCCTGTTATCTCTCCCTTCTCCTTTTTTTCTATGTTTGCCTTCCTCTTTTCCCATCCCATCTTCTCTTTCTTGTCCTTATTTATTTTTTTTGAACTGGAAAGAATATGGAAGAAAAATATCTATATTTAGCATATCTTAGATTTATTAAAGTTTCATATTACTATATTACTTGTATTTAATTTTTAAAAATTAGACAATATGGACAGTGCATGATTGAAAAAAAAAAAAAAACAAAGAAAGACAGAACAAATTAAGTTGCTTTTTGTCTGTTATGTCCCCAAAGGAAATTGTGACCAGGAATGAGATTTCCCATTTAGTCTCAGGGCGACTCACACTAATTTAAGGTCAGCAGGTGAGTTCTGAAAAAGGAAAGCTAATGCTGGCTTCTCTTTCAGGCTGACCACAAATACTATCAATGACATGCCATGGTGGAGCACACCTCTGAGTTCTTAGAGAGTGGGGACATGACAGGTTTAGGTCAGTGAGTGCAGCATTTCCTACAACACACGGGAAGCCGGGCAAATAAGAAGGGGCTTAGTAAAAAATGATCAAGGCTACTCTCTTTGGTCCATTGACTAATTCAAGACAAACCTCAAAGTATTGAACTATAAATGTGCAGAGAGATTGATGTAAGAATATTTTCACAAGGCTTTTATTTTTCCTATTCCAATTTCCCTCTCACCATTAACTGAAATGTCGAAGGCTTTCCAAGGCTGATGATTACTGCTGTGGCTCTCAGATACCCTGGATCACCAGACTTCTCTTGAATCTAAATCGGACAGTGTTCTGGGCTGAATTGTGTCCCCTCAAATCCATACATTGAAGTCCTAAACCCAAGGACCTCAGAATGTGACTATTTGGAGACAGCCTTTAAAGATGTCATTAAATTAAAATAAGGCCATTAGAGTGGACTTTATTCCAATTTAACGGGTGTGCTCATAAGAAGAAGGAAACTTTCATATAGGAGAGATACTGTGGGAATATGTACAGAGGAAAAGATCATGTGAAAACATAGTGAGAAAGTGACAATCTGCAGGCCAAGGAGAGAGGCCACGGCAGAAATCTGACATTTAATTCTGGACTTCCAGCCCTTTAGAACAGTGAAAAATAAATTTCTGTTGCTTTAGCCACCCAATTTGTGTTACTCTGTTATGGCAGCTCAAGCAGAGTAATACAGAGAGAAAAAGCCTCAAGGAGTTGACAAACTCACAGAATATGAAAACTGGAAGGAATGTGAGAGGCCATATGAAAATCATCTCAGTGAGGTGAGGTGAGGTGACCTCCCTATGTTTCCTCAATTGGTCAGTCGGGGGTGGGGTGGGGGTCAGGACAGAAACCCAGGACTGCTGCCTCACTTGGTTTTTCTTCCACCACACAAGGCTGCCTCCTCCCACATCCAAAAGAAGCAAGTGCTGAAGTGGTGAAGGACATCAAAAGGCATGAAAAGAGAAGTTGGGGGGGTTGATAGGATCATCCCTTTCACACCATGTTCCACCACACTTGGACCAGCTCAGCATCTTTCATTGAAGAAGCATTTATTAAATAACATTATGTGAAAAGCACTGTGGAAAGATGAATAAGACATGGTCCCTATCATCCTGAAGCTTATCATCTGAAGGGAGAAATGAATGTATTCAAAAATAACACTGATGGAAGGCAGTTCACATGAGGCTAATAAGTGAAGTGTGAACAAAATGTAACAGACATTTGAACAACTGGGTTGGATGGGAATGGTTTGGAGAGAAGTCTGGAATGATACCATGGAAGAAGGAGTATTTGGAAAGAATTGTGAAGGATGAGAAGGGGTATTTAGTAAGCTAGAGTCTTACAGGTTGAAGATACAATCCGGGTGGAAGGAACAACTTCAGCAAAGGCAAAAAACATCAAAAAGGTGCAGAAGAAAAAAACCCCAATAATTCTAATGGGCCTGGATCACAGAATGCATGAGGGCTGGGTGGGAGGTAAACATTTCTAATACTGATCCCAATATTTGGACTTTATTCCCTGAGCAATGGTGGCCAAAGGACATTTCAGTCCTGTTGAATTTGGAATGTAAGGCTGTAAAACTTGAGCTATCCAGGAAGCTTAGTAGACTGGACAATTAATCAAGTTCCCCATCTTCATGAACTCTGCTCCTCACGTCCACCTTGGCTCTCCCCGATCCCTGGGCAATGGCATGCACATTCAGTGCACAGCCTCTGTTCTCACTGCCCAGGAGAAGTTCCTAAGTAGTCAGCCCTGATCTCTCTCTTAATCTGTACTTTCACACCTTACATGGCTCTAGAGAACATCTCTGCCTTGCTGTCAGGCAAAACTGACAGGTGAAGGGGAAGCTGTGGATGTTGTGTGTCATTTTGCAGTGAGGCATTTGATAAGGCCCTCCATGACTTTATGCACAAGCCAGAGGGACATAAACTGTTACAGCTGTTTGTTATTTGAAGATTCATGCTTTTATAAGTGCTTCTGAAGTGCCAAGCCCATGTGTGACCATGGGGTGCCAAGATGAATAAGACACAATTCCTGCCCTGGATGAAACTCCCCAAATAGAAAGTCTATTTCACTGAGAGTTGGGCCAAAGCCCTGAAGGTTCCCTTCCTAGGTCCTAGAAAGAGATTCAAGTGAAATCCTAACTCATGAAAGGTTTTTTCCTCTGGTTGAAGTAAGGGTATATGTGGGAAACCTGGCCTTTTGGGTGAAGGACTTCCACAGACTATCTGACATTTTGCAGAGTGGAGCCTAGTGTGACAACCACAGCTCAAGGACCATGAAACAGACTGGTGGTTCTTAATCAGGGGTGTGTGTCTCAGAATCACTTGAGGAAATTTTCCAAAAAGCAGTGTGTAGCCCTTTGCCCATATAGATTAAATCTAGAAGCCCAGAGTGAGACCTGGGCATGTATATTTTTATTTTTATGTGTACTCTTGGTTAAGACCCAGTATCTAGCTCAGGTAGAAATAAGACACTAAATCTTAGATTTATTTCTAGCTCCTGTTTTCTGAACATCCTTATCTGGATTGAACCACTGATCAGTTTCTTAGAATATAGATCATAAAATATTGAGGAAAATAATAGCTGTTTGTACCAAAGTCGTCGTAGGTATTGACAAAGTATTTACTATATGTAAGGCATCGTATTCTGACCTCATCAAGGGGTGTAGAATGGCACAATGCACTTGGGAATAATAGAAGGGACTGACCTGGTATTTCCACCCGGAAGAGGGAGAGAATTTTAATTACAAATACAGGAATCCAGCAGATGGCATCAGAGAACACTATAAAAAAGAAACGATTTGCAACAGCCACCTCTCTTCCAATGGGATTCCTCACTTCTGAAGTCTGCAAGGCAGTTTTTTTAATGGAACAGAACATAATAGTATAGGAAAACACAATGATGAGAAAAGCCAGCAAGTTCACACCTGTTGGGAAAAGCACAGCTCTTAACATCTCAGGTGTATAAATCGACAATAAAAATATTGTGTTACATAGATGCTCACTATGGTGCCCCTTATGCTGTACTTCCAAGAAGCATTCTTTTGTATAAGCTCGGTGGTAATCAGCTAAAAACCCTGACTCTAAGGCTTGAAGCTGGAATAAGCTAATGGAATTGGGTTTGTCAGATCAAAAAGATATTTGAAATACACAAACTCTTTATGAAGAGTTACAGAGCTCTGAAATTCAGATCTAGGTGTATCATGAGGTGGATTTTAGCTTTTTTTTAAAGCCAGAAAAAAGCTCTTTTCATTTTTTGCTCTCTGCAAATTCAGATCTTAAGGGATTACTGTAATCATATGTACATCTCAAAAAATAAACATGACCTCATTTCTTTATCTTATAAATATGAACAAGACAACCTTGGAATATCAAGAAGATAATAGCCTCAGAAACATTTCTCACTTTTTTTTTTTTGGTCCTAAGTAAAAATCATACATAAAATGAAAATTCATTCTTTTAGATAACTAACAGGAATTTAAACTATAATTCAGAACACTTTAGCCTTGTTTTAGAGAAAAAAGAAATAAGAAAAAATAAAAAATTCAATGATATGAGTTATTTTCTTAGGGTCAAATATGTTTAGATGATTCTCACTTAACATTACCATCTTATAATTTTGTTAGTCACTTTGTCATATTATGTCTATAATAAAAATCCTAAGAGTAATGATTTTATTCTTCATTGTGAACATAAAATATGCATGCAGTTTCAAAGTTGTTTAAAAAAAATGTTCTTCTGAATCTAGATTATATGTAAAAAGGGTCAGGTCTTGGGTAAAATTATATAAAGTCCTAGTGTTCTGTTGTTTTTATCCAAAACATTTCACATTCCACAAAATCTCATATAATAAAGCTGTACATTAGAATTTTATAAAATTGGTTTATGTTAAGCCTCTTGTCAGAAACTTCAGTTAAGAATAAAAGAAAATGATTGTTAAAAATGATCCTCTGGTGCAAATTATGAAAACAGGCTTGAATGGATCAAAAGTGTGTGTTCTGAAAGCACCATCGGGATTAACCATGAGAAGTTAGCAATTGGAGATAGTGGGAGAGAGGCATATGGAAACTGTAGTATTCTTGCAACTTCTCTTTAAATCTAATTCCATTCTAAAATAAAGAATTCATTTAAAAATAGTGTACTCTTATACTCTTTAAAGAGAAGAAAGGAATTTAGGACTCCTTCCCTCATAGGTTATTCACATATATATAGATGATGATGAGATATGTGTGTGTATGTGTATCCTTTTGTCTATCTGGAATACATCACAGGTGCCAAACCCATTTTAGCCTACCTTGCCCCCTTTAACTTTAAGATCCAGACACACCTAACTCGTTGGTCCCTCATCTGGGCCTGTTCCTTGGCTGTGGGCCTCTATTTCCATGTCTTTTCCTGGAATTAGATTTCACTTAGCTAATACCTCCTTAATCTTAGGGCCTAAGGATTTGGATTCATTTCTACCGGAAAGGCTTCCCTCCTGCTCAGATTGGAGCTCTAGAACATTCAGTACTCCTCCTTTATGTCATTTGTGAGTCTGTGTTGTAAGAATGTGTTTACTTGCCTTTATCTCCCTTTCTGGTGGCAGGTCTGTGAGGGCTGATCTGTTATTATCTCCAGGGCTCAAAATAATGCCTGGCCTATAGCAGGTGTTTAATAAATCCTTGATGAATCAGTGAATGTAATGTAGTATGTGTGTATGTGTGTGTGTGTGTGTGTGTGTGTGTGTGTGTGTGTGTATGTGTGAGGGAGGGAGCGTCTCTATAAAGTGCATCTATGCTAGAAACAGCTTACAATATCCATGAAAAAATAGCTATAGAACAGGACAGTATGTGAAGAGTATTATTAAAATGGTGCTAAGAAAGTATATTTCTCAGAAGAGAAGGAATAGATAGATAGCTGGGACTGGTGGTTAGAGCCATTTTGTGATGTGTTTTAAGTGATTTACACTTGACAATGGCAGTAGCTGGGAGTCATTGAAGGTCTTGGAGCAGAGGCAAACACAGTCTTTTCGATACTCAGGTAGTGAACAGATAAATAGGAGAGAGAAAGCCTTTGAGACAAAAGACTAGTAAGGTCCAATGTACTAAACCCTTATTTATAAGCCCTTAAGGGTTGAGATAGTGAGGCTTTAAATGAAGGTGATAGTAAGTACAGACTGGAAGAAATAGAAGGCAGAGGCATTTTTTGATGAAAAAAAAATTCTTTGAAAAAGAAAGGATGATAGAGCTTATTGACCACTTAGATGAGGGGGAAAAGGTGAGAGGAGGTAATTAAAAAGATAAAGCTGCCCTAGTTAAAGAAATGACATGGAAATCATCTAAAGATTAAGCAGGAAGGATACCTATTAGACAATAACAAAAGTTTTTTTTTCCAAACTTAGAGAACTAAACTTCTCATTCATTTTTTTTTTGTTTTTTTTTTTTAGTGAGAAAGTAGATCTTCTGTTCTAAAAAATTGGGGGATTATGAAAATTGAAAAGCAAATACTTATATTAAGCACTCTTACATTGTCGGCTTTAGAGTTACATTTACCAAAGGCAACTTTCCTGCTATTTCCATTCTGATAATCTCCTGCTAGTGGGTTCCCAGAATTTTATTATTCTTATTTACTTAACTCATATCTAGATTGTAAAAAAAAAAAATGAGTTCAGATAGGGTCCCAGGCCATGGCCTAAACTAGAATTTCTCCAGCTCATAATCACAATGTGAAAATCCAGGGGTCTTACAGATAATAAGAGATCATCCAGGGATTCTGATGGGATGGTTTTGTTTCCCATACTGAATCTCTACAATAAAAGTTTAATAAAAACTATAAATACTCAGTGAGAACTTTTCTTTAAAAAAGGACACAGTCTGAAGTATAATCATTTACTTCTTGAAATGGACAAATACACCTTTGCTGAAATTTATGGTATTTCTATCAGGATTATATTGGCCCAGAAAATGCAAAATATAAATTACCTAGAAAAATTCCAAGAGAATACCCTTTGCTTCCAATGTCTTCTGTTTGGTCATAATAAAGTGGAAAACATACACCATTTTTTCCATAAAAATTGCCAAAATAATCCTCCTTCCAAAATGGAATCACAGCTATTAAAAATCCCACAATCCAGATGCAAATGAGGATGACCATGGTCTGCCATTTTCCAGGACGAATGTTACTGAAGGGAAAGACAATGGCCAGGAATTTCTCCAAAGTCAAGTATGTCAGCAGCAGGACGGACACTTCAGTAGACAGCATGGCCAGGAACCCCATGAGACGGCACTGTAAACTCTCCATCCACAGCAGCGCATACTTCTGATACTGCCCTCGGTATTTTATATCAAAAAAGCCAATGAAGAACAAATAAACACCCATCAGGCAGTCTGCACCTGTTAAAGAATCAATACAGTGTCTGTTGGTGGTTCCCAAACATCTCTGTTTTGGTTTTCTAATTAGGTATTCCTCTTCCATCCTGTATTAAATGAACTAATACAAACACCTACAGCAGTCTCTAGAAGCCAATGGAGTTCACGAAAGTTGTCCTAATTCTAAAGTACCATACTGGGTCTTTGTTTTATAATTTAAAAACAGTGGTGATGTGTGGGGGAGTATTTTTTGTGGGGAATCTATTTTTTTTGAATAATAAATTTATTTTTTATTGGTGTTCAATTTGCCAACATACAGAATAACACCCAGTGCTCATCCTGTCAAGTGCCCCCCTCAGTGCACCCCACCCCCCTCCCTCCTCCCCTTCCACCACCCCTAGTTCGTTTCCCAGAGTTAGGAGTCTTCCATGTTCTGTCTCCCTTTCTGATATTTCCTACCCATTTCTTCTCCCTTCCCCTCTATTCCCTTTCACTATTATTTATGGGGAATCTATTTTTAAAACAGTAAACAAGTATTACTTGCATAGTCAATAAAGAGAGTAATTTCCTGGGCTTGAGGAATATGGGTGCTATTGTAATTGAAGGTTAGAACTTAGTTTATAACCCACAACCTGTCTTCCATAATCTCTCTGTTGATTCACTGGCTGGCCCCCCTGTTACCCCATTTCCAATATAAAACCCCAATCGGTGGGTTCTGGATTACTGCAAATTCATTCAGTCTAAAACAGAGAGCCAAAGAGAACAGTACTTCATACTTAGAACAAAAATTGCCCACCTCACCATTTATGTTAAGTGCCATTGTTGAAGACCAGTATGAATCTAGTGCACAGGTCACAGAAGACATCCTAAACCCATTTAGATAGGAAACATACTTACAACAAAGGATTTTGATGGATGTAGCGTGAGTTGTATTTTCAGCTTTAATGAAAGATCTCATGCCAATGACAAAAAGATTTCCAAAGCAGGTTATGAAAGCTATAACCCAGACAAATATTCTGAGGATATTGTTAGCCAAGAGGTCCTCAAATGAAGAAATGCCGTCAGTCAAGGGCATACATATGCGGACATGGGGAGCATACGAGCAGTATCGAAAGTTTTTGAAATAACTAAATTCAAAGGGAAAAAAAGAGTCACTTTACAGCAATGACAGAGAAACTACAGTTGCCGTCCTATAATAGAGCTGCTGCTCTGTCAGGTAGGCAATGTCACTAGGTCTGTTTATTTTTGTTTAGTATTGATTATGCAATTATAAAATTCTTCATTAAATATTATATTACTCTAGACAATGTTCTTCTTGGAAAGGTAGAGAACCTGAAGGATGTAGAAATTTTGTGGCTTGACTGAGATGAATCAGGGGAGGAAATGAGAATGTGAAGTCTCCAGAACTCCATTTTTTCCTCATCCCATTGGATTATTCTCTAAGGCATTATAAAAAGTAAATTGTCATTGTTATACTGATCTGCAGCAAACATTTAGGGGCTTGGGTTTGGGATGTAAAGGACATAGGGTAGCTCACTGAAAACACCCCTGTCTTGGACTTCTTTTTAAGTATACTCACTTAGCCAGCCTCCTTTTCCCTGACCCTGGCAGGAAGGGAGGGTCTCTGATACTAGGAAAACTCAGTCTCCCAGGAGCTAGGAGAAGAAGCAGATTTCTTACCAGGGCCTACAAGGGCTTAAACAATTTCTACAGGCAAATATAGGTTTGCTTGTGATCAATGTATTTATTTTTATGATCTAGATGTGTGGATGCTTGACGTGTTTGTATTCGGAGATCATTTGGCTTACTGCCATTCCTCAAACCTGTGTATTTAGGGTTTTTATCTCCCCATGAAACTTATTTCATTTTTGTTCTCTTGTACTACCTCTTTTAGCTCATTTCTCTTTGTCTAATCCTTTTTTGCCATCTCCCTATTCAGTTTTGAGACTAGCAAGTTAGACCAAGTTTTACTTTGCTGGGACCTCAAAGCCGCTGGGATTGATTGGCTGCCTACATCCACCTCACCTTCCCTTCCTTGTTCATGCCACTCAGGAATATTGGCTTTATTCCATTTTTCAAACAAGTCAGGCTCACCTCTCTTCTCAGGGCAGTGCTTTTGCTATTCCCTCTGCCTGGAAGATTCTTCCCTCAGATATTGCCAGGCCTGGTCCCTCCCTCCATTCAGGCCTGCTCAGATGTCACTTCTCCCTTCTAGAAGCCATCTGTGACCTCTCTCTGTCCCTTCATATTGCTATACTTTTCTTCACAGTGTTTATTCATTATTTATTTGTTCACTTTCTGTTTCCCCAAGCTAAATGGAAGCTCCATGAGGTAGACACTTCTGTCTCCTGTTTATCCTGTGATCTCAGATCTAGAACAGTGCCTGACACATGGGAAGTACTCAAAAATACTTCCTAAATGAGCAAATAAATGATGGATAATTTCGTGCTGGATTTGTCAAGTAGAGAAATGGAGGACAACTCCTGCCCTCAAGTAACTTACAGTCTAGCTTCCTGAAATCATCTATCCTATTAAAGGAACTTGATGTATAATTCCATTTTTATCTTCTCCTTGCCTGGAGTCCTTGGCACACACCTGACCTGACCTCTTAGTTCCTTTAAGTTTCCATTATGTCCTGTCTTCAGATAGACAAAGCTAGGGTCTCTCTTGGTCATTCAACCTCTCCTACTGCTGTGACCATGGCACTGGTTGGCAGGTGGAAGGGCTGGGGGTTATGAGGTGGAGAGGTTTCAATAAATGGTGGACAAGGAAGGTAAAGAATAAGCAGGTCACTTAGTAGGGAAGTAACTAAAGTAACACATTTTCTATGAATTGTTAGAAAATTGTTAGGTCCTTCTTAACCTCTGCCAGAGGTTCATATTTTAAGTGGCAGCTTCTTCATCAGGTTCTAAAAAGGACCTCATATTCTACTTGCAACAAGGAAATTATATAGCCTCACTGAATATTTAGCCTCATTAAATATTTAAATAGGAATATTTTCTATTGGTGCCACAGAAAGAGAAATTATGAAAACCATGTGGATATGCATCAAATACTTGTCTTTTAGTAACTATCACACCTACTGCAGAGACATAAACAAAATGTTCTCTCGAAAAAGCACCTTTACACCAACCATTTCATCCACTTGCTGCACCCAACTTGTAATCTTACACCGAATCCTCCCTATTGTTATGGATAACAAGGGTTAATTTTTGAAATCATGAACACATAGATTACACAGTTGATAAAGAAATGATCATGTCATAAACACATATATTAACACAACTTACACAGTGCACTTTAGCCAAATATATTAAAGTGACATCAAAAACTACTATAAAGATTAATTACCTCCATTTTGTAGTGCACTTAGTAACAGTAACAACACCTGGAATTTATATAGCACCTTTCTTCCTAAGGGCTCAAATCTTAGAGCAGCCGACTGCTCACTCATGTGAGGTGAATTAATGTTTCCAGGTCTCCTGAGTACCATTTAGCCAGTGACTTCATCTTGTGTAATGTGTGGTACCCTGATCTCTTATTGGGCCTCAATTGGATAAACAGCGTGTTTCCAGAGAGAAGTGTCATTCATGTCGGCACATCATAATATTGAACTCTATTTGAACAGGGACCAAAGGTGACAAAATTAAAAAGTTCTCAATAAAAAGACTTTTCTTGCATAAAAACACATTGCAGTGATACATTAGACAGTTTACACTAGAACATCGGCAATATTTCACCATGCTTACTTCTCCATTCTTACATACATACATACATGTGAGAAAGATTCATCATGGGTTGAAACATCCGTGTGTTTATATTTGGAATCTCTATCCTTTCCAGGTCTCTGGAAAATATGCATAATAGGTTTCATGTTTTCAGGGCTTAACTTTTTAGTAATGGCATTTTGTCATATCCTAAATACCATGCTTCAAAGTCTTGTTACCAATTCAAATTAGGATGAAAATCTTATGGTAAACTACCTTAGAAGATCACCATTTTTCTTTAGGATTTCTGGAAGTTGGAGCTGATTTTGTCATTTTATTTTATTTTATTTTATTTTTTTTTGATTTTGTCATTTTATATGCAGAACATTTTCATGCATTTCTTTGATTTAAAAATGACAGCAAAGATTTGTGTGATCATAAAATTGGCTATGTAGTTTGATTTTATAGACCATGCCATGTGAGTTTTGGGGGGTTTCAGACAGGAAATGATATTTTCAACCTGAGAACATCACTGAAGTAGGTTTTGTGAGAACTTGGATTCAAATAAAGTTGTTTCTTAAAGATGCCAAAAGAGTAGGGATCCTCAACTCATCTGGTCCCACAAACTTACATTCAAAACATCTTGAACACCTATGAATTTGACCTGAGATTTAAAGAGATAACAGCTGGAACACTACAGAGAGAAAAATTTCTCTTCTAACAAGGTAGGAAAGTGAAAAATAAAAAATAAAAAAAGAATAAATTAGTAGAGGGGAGCCGCCAGTAGCCAGGCTAGAGTGGAGCGGTGAAAGCCTCCGGGGCACAAAAGCCCAGCCTGGAGAAGTGGGAACTTTAAAAATCCATGCTGGACTTTTCCCTCATGGAAAAGTGCTTAGCAGGGAAATCGGGCAGAATCATAGGAGGGGCAATGAAGCCTCAAGATTCCTGGAATCACTATAAGAGGAGGGGCAGCGGGATCCCTGGGTGGCGCAGCGGTTTGGTGCCTGCCTTTGGCCCAGGGCGCGATCCTGGAGACCCGGAATCGAATCCCACATCGGGTTCCCGGTGCATGGAGCCTGCTTCTCCCTCTGCCTATGTCTCTGCCTCTCTCTCTCTGTGACTATCATAAATAAATAAAAATTAAAAAAAAAAAAAAAAAAAAAGAAGAGGGGCACCGAGGGGGAATCTCACTGCAAACCAGGGTCCGATATGGGTAAAGGACTGGAGTGCTGCAGCCCTCGGGGCATTTGAGAGAAACCAATTGGTTAGGTGGTCCAGCTCCGGACAGAGGTGGCTGTGCCCCATTCCCATTGGGAGAGGCATTCTCTGGGAGCGTGGGTCCAGTGGTACAGGGCTCTGAATCCCAGGGCACCCAAGCAGACAAAGCCAGCGATTCTGCATTTCTCCTGGGACAGGTGGAAGCAGGGAGGGCACGGGAAAGCGAGAACTCTACTGCCGCTGGGTGCCCAGCAAACTGTGCAGATCAGGGCACCCGGGCCTGCTCCCTGGAGCATCTAGGCCAGTGAGGACTGGGAGACTGCGGTTAGTTACTCGTTGGGAGCTCGACTCCAGAGTTGGAAATCTGGCCACTGCCATTGTTTTTCCTCCTTGTTTCACTTTGTGCCGGGGTGAGGCAGGGCTGCTACGAAACAAAGGCCTCACAGGAAAAACAGCTCCCACTGAGCTTGGCACCTGGTAAGGGGTGGGGCTTCTCTGCCCAGGGACAGACATCTGAGAATCAGCACAGCATACCCCTCCCCCAGAAGAACTGCTGGAAGAACAGGGGAAGAGCAAGTTCATTGACCAAGCAGTGCTGGAAAGCTCCAGGACTGAGGGAAAATAGTATATAGAACTAGAGGGTCCTTTGTTCTTCTTTTTTCTTTTTCCATTATGACTCATTTTTATATCAGACAAAAAATTTCAGTATTTTTTTCTCTTTTCCCACCTTAACTACAATATTTTACCAGTTCTTCATTTTTAAGTTTTTTTTTTTTCCTTTTTGACTTTCATATTTCTACAATTAGCTGTCTTAGATATATTTTTCACTTCTGGATTCCCTTCAATGTATTCAATTTAATTTTGGTAGATATATGAGATATGGGTTTTTGTTCTTTGTTTTTTCTGCCTCATTTTGCTTTACAATGGTGGAAGTTAGTGCCTTCTGAAATACTACCAACATACACCCAGAACCAAGTGGAACACCATGTTGGTCAATTCTGTGAGATTATATTCTGTCTTCCTTCTCATTCTGTCCCCTCTTTGATCTTGTTTGTTTTGGGGGTCAATGTTGGGGCTTTCTACAAGTATTGCTGGTTTATATAAATTTGAGATTGAGCATCTTCTAACATACAGAACAAAATATACTCAGAAACAAGAGAATCACCAACTAGAAACCCTCAAGTAGACTACATTCTCTCTCCATTGCTTCCTTACCACCACCATCCCCCCTTTTTCTCCTTTTCCACTTTACTTTTTTTCCCCTTTTCTTTACTTTTCCCCCCTTTTTCTTTTTTCTTCTTTGTTTTTGGTTTTTGGCTTTTTATTTTTACTACTTTGTTTTAAAATTTGTTTCTTATTTTAATGGTCCTTTTATTTTATTTTGTTCTGTTCTTCTTTTTTCTTTTATTTTCTGGTCTCTGACCTCTTAAATCATCTAGGGTGTATTTTACTTAGGTCGTGGTTGATATTTTTGACTCAGCCCATTCATACAGCCACTCTGCACTGGACAAAATGACTAGAAGGAAGAATTCACCACAAAAGAAAGAACCAGAAACAGTATTACCTGCCATAGAGTTACAGAATTTGGATTTAAATATGATGTCAGAAATTCAATTCAGAAGTACAATTATAAAGCTACTGGTGGCTCTGGAAGAAAGCATAAAGGACTCTAGAGACTACTGCAGAATTGAGATCTAATCAGGCTGAGAATAAAAATAGGTTATATAGATGCAATCCAAAATGGATGCTCTAACCACTAGGGTTAATGAGGTGGAAGAGAGAGTGAGTGACAAAGAAGACAAGTTGATGGTAAGGAAGGAAGCTGAGGAAAAAAGAGAAAAACAATTAAGAGCCCATGAGGAGAGGCTTAGGGAAATAAATGATAGCTTGAGAAAGAAGAATATGATTGGAAGAGACTGAGAGAGAGAGAGGACCACAAAGTATATTTGAACAAACCATAGCTGAGAGAACTTCCCAAAGTTCAGGCATTAAGATCCAAGGGATAGACAGGACCCCCCAAAATCAATAAAAACTGCTCAACACCTCAACATTTAATAGTGAAACTTGTAAATTTCAAAGATAAAGAGAAAATTCATAAAGCAGCTCAAGACAAGAGATTCTTAACTTATATGGGGGAAAATATAAGATTAACAGCAGACCTCTCCACAGAGACCTGGCAGGCCAGAAAGGGCTGGCATGATATATACAGGGTACTAAATGAGAAGAACATGCAGCCAAGAATACCTTATCCAGCAAGGCTGTCATTCAGAATAGAAGGAGGGATAAAGAGCTTCCAGGACGTGCGGAAACTGAAAGAATATGTGACCACCAAACCGGCTCTCCAGAAATATTAAGGGGGAACCCTTAATAGTTAATAAACTATCTTTCAATAGTTACTCTGAATGTGAATGGGCTAAATGATCCCATCAAAAGACAGGGTATCGGACTGGATAAAAAAAGCAAGACCCATCTATTTGCTGTCTACAAGAGACTCATTTTAGACCTAAGGACACCTCCAGCCTGAAAATGAAGGGGTGGAGAACCATTTACCATTCAAATGGTCCTCAAAAGAAAGCTAGGGTAGCAATCCTCATATCATATAAATTTAAGTTTATCCCAAAGACTGTAGTAAGATATGAAGAGGGACACTATATCATACTTAAAGGGTCCATCCAACAAGAAAACCTACCAATCATGAATATGTATGCCACTAAAGAGGGAGCTGCCAAGTATATCAATCAATTAATAACCAAAGTAAAGAGATACTTAGATAATAAGACATTAATGGGAGGAGACCTCAACATGGTACTTTCTGCAAATGACAGATATTCTAAGCAGAACATCACCAAAGAAACAAGGACCTTAAATAATACACTTGACCAGATGGATTTCACAGATATATACAGAACTTTCCATCAGAATGCAACTGAATACACATTCTTATCAAGTACACATAGAATTTTCTTCAGAATAGACCACATACTGGATCACAAATCAGGTCTCAACTGATACCAAAAGATTGAGATTGTTCCCTGCATATTTTCAGACCACAATGCTTTGAAACTAGAACTCAATCACAAGAAGAAATTTGAAAGAAACTCAAACAAGTGGAGGTTAAAGAGCATCCTACTAAAAGATCAATGTGTCAACCAAGAAATTAGAGAATGATTAAAAAAATTGATGGAAACTAATGAAAATGAAGATACAACCATTCAAAATCTTTGGCATACAGCAAAAGCAGTCCTAAGAGGGAAATACATCGTGATACAAGCCACCCTCAAAAAATTGGGAAAAAAAACCCTCAAATACACAAGCTAACCTCACACCTAAAGGAATTGGAGAAAGAACAATAAATGAAACTTACACCAAGCATAAGAAGAGAGTTAATAAAGATTCAAGCAGAACTCAATGAAATAGAGACCAGGAGAACTGTAGAACAGATCAACAAAACCAGGATCTGGTTCTTTGAAAGAATTAATAAGATAGATAAATCCCTAGCCAGCCTTATCAAAAAAAAAGAGAGAAGACTCAAATTAATAAAATCACGAATGAAAGAGGAGAGATCACAACCAATACCAAGGAAATACAAACGATTTAAAAAACGGATTATGAGCAAATATATGCCAACATATTAAGCATTCTAGAAAAAAATGGATGCATTTCTGAAAAACCACAAATCACCAAAACTGGAACAGGAAGAAATTGAAAGCCTGAACAGGCCAATAACCAGTGAGGAAATTGAAGCAGTCATCAAAAACCTCCCAAGACACAAAAGTCCTAGGGCCAGATGGCTTCCCAAGGGAATTCTATCAAACGATTAAAGAGAAATACTACCCATTCTACTAAAGTGGTTTTGAAGGATAGAATGGGACAGAATACTTCCAAACTTGTTTTATGAGGCCAGCATTATCTTGATTCCAAAACCAGACAAAGACTCCACCAAAAAAGAATTATAAACAAATATCCATAATGAACAAAGATGCAAAAATTCTCAACAAGATACTAGCCAATAGGATCCAGCAGTATATTAAGAGTATTATTCACCATGACCAAGTGAGATTTGTCCCCAGAATGCAAGGTTGGTTCAACACTCGTAAAACAATCAATGTGATAGATCATATCAACAAGAGAAAAAACAAGAACCATATGATCCTCTCAATAGAGGCAGAGAAAGCATTTGATAAAATACAGCATCCATTCCGATTAAAACCCTTCAAAGTGTAGAGATAGAAGGAACATTCCTCAATATCTTAAAAGCCATTTATGAAAAGCCCACAGCAAATATTCTCAATGTGGAGAAACTTTCTCCTAAGATCAGGAACATGACAGGGATGTCCACTCTCACCACTGTTATTCAACATAGTATTAGAAGTCCTCACCTCAGTAATCAGACAACAAAAAAGAGATAAAAGGCATTCGAATTGAAAAAGAAGAAGTCAAACTCTCCCTCTTCGCAGATGACATGATATTGTACATAGAAAACCCAAAAGACTCCATCCCAAGATTGATAGAACTCATACAGCAATTCAGCAATGTGGCAGGATACAAAATCAATGCCCAGAAGTCAGTGGCATTTCTATACAATAACGAGATTGAAGAAATAGAAATTAAGGAATCAATCCCATTTACAATTGCACCCAAAAGCATAAGATACCTAGGAATAAACCTAACCAAAGAGATAAAGGATCTATACTCTAAAAACTACAGAACACTTCTGAAAGAAATTGAGGAAGACACAAAGAGATGGAAAAACATTCCATGCTCATGGATTGAAAGAATAAACATTGTGAAATTGTCTCTGCTACCCAGGGCAATTCACACATTCAATGCAATCTCTATCAAAATACCATAGACTTTCATCACAGGGTTGGAACAAATAATCTTAAGATTTGTATGGAATCAGAAAGAGCCCGAATAGCCAGAGGAATATTGAAAAAGGAAAACAATGCCAAGAGGCAACACAATGCTGGATTTCAAGCTGTACTACAAAGCTGTGATCATCAAGACAGTGTGGTACTGGTGCAAAAACAGACACACAGATCAATGGAGAACCCAGAAATGTCCACTCAACTCTATGGTCAACTAATATTCGACAAATCAGGAAAGAATATCCACTGGAAAAAGGACAGTCTCTTCAATAAATTGTGTTGGGAAAATTGGACAGCCATGTGCAGAAGAATGAAACTAGACCATTCTCTTACACCATACACAAAGATAAATTCAAAATGGATGAAAGATCTAAATGCAAGACCAGAATCCATCAAAATCCTAGAGGAGAATACAGGCAACACTTTTTTAAACTTGGGCACAGTAAGTTCTCACAAGATACATCTACAAAGGCAAAGGAAATAAAAGCAACAATGAACTATTGTGACTTAATCAGGATAAAAAACTTCTGTACAGCAAGAGAAACAGTCAACAAAACTAAAAGACAACCTACAGAATGGGAGAAGATATTTGCAAATGATGTATCAGATAAAGGACTAGTATCCAAGATCTATAAAAAACTTATGAACCTCAACACCCAAGATACAAACAATCCAATCATGAAATGGGAAGAACACATGAACATAAATTTCACCAAAGAAGACATACACAGGACACACAAGCACATGAGAAAATGTTCCGCATCATTTGCCATCAGGGAAATACAAACCAAATCCACAATACGATATACCTCACACCAGTGAGAATGGCAAAAATTAACAAGACAAGAAACAACAAATATTGGAGAGGATGTGGAGAAGGGGGAACCCTCTTACACTGTTGGTGGGAATGTGAACTGGTGCAGCCACTCTGGAAAACAGTGCCGAGGTTCCTCAAAAAGTTAAAAATAGAGCAACTGCACTATTAGATATTTACCCTAAAGATACAGATGTAGTGAAATGCCGGGACACCTGCACCCCAATGTTCATAGCAGCAATGTCCACAATGGCCAAACTGTGGAAGGAGCCCCAATGTCCTTTGACAGATGAATGGATAAAGAAGATGTGGTCTATATATGCAATGGAATATTACTTAGCCATCAAAAAGGATGAATATCTTTATATATATGTTACAGATATATTTTATATATCTTATTATACATATGTTATATTATGTCTTATTATATATGTTATATATATACACATATATATGTTTTTGGGTTTTTATATTCTTGTTTCTTAAGAACAGAAACCAAGTCTTTTTCATCGGTGGGTTCTCACTAATACTTGTTGAAAGAGAATCTAAATTTGGCCTTAATTTCCAAAAGAAAACTATTTAGCAATAGGAAAAGGTCATGTTAAGGATCAGTCTTTGGAATTAACTTTTAGGCTGTGATCTGGTAATGTGTATGCCCTCTGTGTAAAAACAAACAACAAACATGAAACAACAATGACTATTTCTGGGAAAGGAATGAAGTAGTTCAAAGAAAAACTGGTAGAGTTCTAAACACTATTTAAACCCAATACATTTGAAATTTTAAAATACTGAAAACATTAAGTGCCCAAGTATTCATATTGATGAGATAATTTTTTTCCTTTACTGATAAAAATATAAAAAGCATGTATTATAAACCAGTATCAAGTAGATTGTTGTAGCAAAGGTAAAAGAAAAAAGCAGGTAAGTCTTGCACAATTTGTTTTTTACCGCCTGTTCAGTAACCAAACTACTGAGAATTTAATTCTTTGAAAAGATTGCAAGGTGAGATTTTTCCAAGTTAACCAGTAATGCAGCTTCAAACACAGAAATGGTCTTTACAACATATTGAATGGTTTTGTTGTCATTCAGTATATACTTGATGGTAACAGTGATATTCACAACTGTCTGATGATACATGCTTAAATAAAAAGCCCTCTGTGTATAAAATTCCCATTTAAAAATAAATGTGGTTCTTAGTAAAGTATATCCACTAAAATGATAATCGACATACTGTTATGTTTGACTTACAGAGACTGAAGTTGTTTAAGACTTTCAAACTGGTTCTTGTGGAGATACAAAAGAGGATTGGACGACAGATTCCTTTTGTACCATTAGAAAGAGGGAGGAAAGAAGCATCAGGATGTTATTATTTTTGGAAGCTCAAGATGCTACCATTTAAATCTGATGATGGTGGGAAGAAAAACTTACAGTTTTTGTAGAAGCTTCAGGTCTTTAAAAATTTCGGGTGGTAGCTCCATTATCATATTGCTAGACAGGTCCCTGTGGATGGCAGTGAAAACTCAATGCAATTACATTGGAAATAAATGACATGTTTATTACTCCTCACAATTATCATCATCCTGATTGATGTAACAAAAAATATGATCCAGTTTAACCAACCTGATAACCTGTTACAAAACAAGGCTGTGTGAATCAGCCAAATGGATATGTTTTCCATCACTTTCAGACATGTGACATTTTGCTCATCCAGTTCCTGTCTGGAATTTCCTCTCAGTCCCTCTCCAATACATTTTAACCCAGCTTCAATGTCTAGTTTGATTAATTTCTTCTGTTTCAGGTACACTCTGTACACTTTGATCATTCATTATTTCTGTGATTCCTACTTGGTTGAAGTATATGATATCTTGTTTATCCAACTGTAATGCAAGCTTTCTGAGGCAAAGACCTATGTCTTCTATTTATTCTGCATTCCATCTAAGATAGTATTGCCAAATATTATCTGCCCAGATAATCTTGAATGGGTAAGTTCACACCATTTTAAGTCTATTTTGATATGGTACTATTCTTTAAAAGGAATTAAAAATTTAGAATGAAATATAATAGTACTGGCCAATCCACAAAGAATCATAGGGAAGCGTTTCTACAGAATGTAGAAAAGGATTTGCTCAGATCAGAAGGAATGAGGAGTCTTTAACCAAAATATCCTTCTGAAGGGAAAAATGTTCAAAAGTAAAACAGACATGCAATTGCTTAAGACTCAAACAAAAGATCTTTTCTATTTTTTGATGCTTTGGAGGCTGCTGATGGATTTGTGGGAGTTACAAATAACTAAGACAGGTCTTTTTCTAAAGAAGCTTACAATTAGAATAAACAACTAGATTATAAAATAAGAAAGGAATGAAGCAAATGCTATTATAGATGCACTGGTAAAAAATAGAGGAAGGAGTTGGAGATTAGGAACTGTTTGAACAAAGCTTTATGATTTTCATAGGTGGTATAAAAGAAGAACAGCTTTTCAGGTGAGGGTTAAGCAGGATCAGTGAAACAAAAAAACCTTGAAATCAATGACATCTGGAGTTTGCAAACGGTCCAGTGTGGGTAGAGGATGGAAAGTATGAGGAGATGTAAAGGAAGTGAGCTTGTAAATGAGCATGGATACAAAACGGAAGGCTATGAATACATTCCAAGGCAATACTTCCCAGAGCATAGTCCAGGCATCAGAACCAAAGAGAATGCTAAAAAAAAGAGCACATTCCTGGTGCCTGCTCCAGAACTATCACTTCAGAATCTGGGAGGGAGCCTGGTACATGCATTTAAAGTCAGTATCCCTTGCGATTCTTTTGAACATTAGCATTGAAAGCCAGCAACAAGGAATGAGAATATGAAGCAGAACAGAGGCATACTATGCTCTGAGTTAGGGGGTGATAGTTCTGTCAAAAGCATGAAAGGTTGGAAAGCCAAACAATGGAGACCAGGCAGGAGGCTTTGATCCTGGACCACCTGAAAGCTGATGAGGGCTTAAGGAGGGCGTGGGCTGGGCTCATAGTCTGGTAGGACAGGAAGTGTAATGAGGGTTGGAGGGGAAAGGAGGAGGCCTTGAGCCTGGCTGCCAGGAAGGGTGCCGATACCACTAAGATGGTAGGTTCAGCGGAAGAAGCTGGGGGGGTGGGAGTGTGTGTGGCTCTGCCTAAGTGTAGGATAAAAGGATTGGAATATTTTTAAAAATATGGACTCTGTATTAGTGTTTCCTTAACTTTGTACCTAAAACATGCTCCTGTTTGTCCTGGACTGCTCACCTGCTCTATCCTGTAACCCAAATCCTTATTAACCCTCTAAAGTCTCATTAGGAATGCCCTCATGAAGAATGAGCAAGCAATTCTGAGGGAGCCACCTTTCACTTTTTGCCATAGAATGACAATATTTTTAGTTCTAATGCTAAAGGCTGTAAATGAAACACTACTTTAAAATTCCTTATCAGTGTTTTCTTTTGACTTCCAAATCTATTGGTTTCCCTTCCCAATCAATAAATTGCACATACTAGGCACTTAGTAAATATATGTGGATTTGGTTTGTGATATTTATAAATTCAATCAAACTATCTTAAATATTAATGAATTAGTTGTCAAATTACTCCGAGTTATTTTCCCCAGTCCTTTCTGGATTTTGAAGCAAGGTGTAAAAAATGAGGGAGAGATTAATTAAAAATTAATTTCCATTTTTTGGCTCCTTTGGAGAAGGAGGAGTTCTGTACCCAAGTCACCACTATTTGTGATATAACAGATTTAGTTTTAATTTCCAGTAATACAAAATTATGTGGGTAGCAATGAACTAATAGCAAGATAGATGCTTTTAAAAGTTCTACCTCTACAAAACATATATTTGAACAGAAAAAGTTACATGGGCTCTCTGAATATTATTCAATAAACCCAATCATTCTAGACATTTATATTTGCTTCATCAATTCTAGAAGTTCATAATTTCTCAAGGGATAAAAAGCATCTTTGTTCCTTTGTTCAGTCACGATTAATATGATTTCAGTCAGTCATTTATTTAGCAAGCATTTATTGAAAATTAACTATACTCCAGCCATTAGAGATAATGATCCTTGAGTTTAAGGAGCTCTGGAAAACTCATCTGCTCCAAAACACACACATGCACATATGAAATCACCCAAAGAAAATAGGCAAAGAAAATTAGAGTAGGCTAAATCCATATTAAGCCCACTGCTTGATTTTAATTTGCTTTTGACTTTAGGATAATGTTGGTTTTCTTAATTGATTTGGAATATCCAGGAGTCTGCAGAATTTGATTGCCACTGGTGAAAAAGCAGCCTCCCTAGTCACCTAAATTTATAATCTCGGAAGAAGTAATCCTATTTTCCTAGTAGACAATGCTACTTACAGTTCTCCTAAATTTTTTAATGAAGAAAATGTCTTCTCTGGAACAAAATCAATTTGATTTCTAGGCAGAAACCTGTAAGACATGGTGAGAGTCAGCACTGTTGGTTTGTGTCTGCTGTAAGAACCAGTTCTCATTGGGAGATGCCACTGATCCGGGTAATTCCATAAGATCTCCTTTGAAATCCAAAGTGAAGCGTGTTCTGGTGTGGAATGTAAGGCAGGAGTTTCTCACCAAGGAAATCCATGGATTCTCTCCAAGAAATGCTGCCATAGGTAATTTGAGGTGCTGAGTGTGATCTATGAATCTGCATTTTGTTTGGACTCTGATTATTTCAGAAAATGTTCATTTCCCAATATACACAAATGTAATGTCAAATTTGGATCCCATTAATTAATTAGAGTAGACTTTGAGATGATACTTGTGTAAGGCACATTCCTTAGGAAAAGGCCAGAAAGAACAAAGTTTGAAGCAACCCCATAGGGTACCCGGGCTGCAAATGGATTTTAAATTTGGTGGTGGAGAGTGGGACAGGAAGACAATGGTTTTACATTTCCTTTGTCTAGAAATGGAATTCTCCAAGACATACAGTAAAAAGAGGGGTTTGCAGCTAACTGTCTTACTGAGGTGTTAAATTGAATCAATCATGAGTGTGACAGTGATTCAAGAGCTACATGGGCTATAAAATAGATGTCAATGGAATTTGTTTAGTTTACCAGTATTCTCTCTCATTATCCATGAGAAAAGGAATAAACTCATTGCATATCCTGAATAGGATAGTCCCTCTTTTCTCATTAAATATGGTAGTCTGCAATCTGATTGATAAATATGTAGCCTGGTAATAACCTTATCTCTTAGATTGTTGAAAAACAGTGGTTAGGCTACTACAAATGAATATACTCCAATTTTTCTTTTCCAACCATGTGTGCAATCATCAAACATTACTAACTGCTTACTATATGTGGAAAACTATGGTTAAAACCAAAGGAAAATTCTTGTGTTTTTACTAGCGCAAATGTGCCATAGCCAATCCATGTGCATACCCTATCTCCCTTAACATAATCAGCAATCAGAATCAGCAGTCAGAATCTTTGGCAAATCAGAATGTATTGGATATCCTTCCCTTATGAATAAAATTATTATTTTTTTCTCCAGAGAGAGAGAGAGGGACATCAAGGGATAACCGTCAGGCAGTAACAACTAATTGTTGTATAGCTAACCATTTTCACACACATTATCTCATTTCCTTGGTGATCACTGGGTTAGATACCAGCTCAGCAGAAAGGATGCATGGAAGTAATGATTGCCCTCAGCAAGGAGAGAGCTGGAGACCTAAATGCTGGGCAGCTAAATTGAAGGCTGGGTCCCACCATCAAAATCAATAAATTCATGTGTGCATTTCCTAGGACTGCAGTTTCAGATCGAGGCTGTAAATGAAACACTACTTTAAAATTCCTTATCAGTGTTTTCTTTTGACTTCCAAATCTATTGGTTTCCCTTCGTTTACCGATTCCCATTGTATACTTACAGCACTGTGAGTGAATTGCATGACAGAAAGGAGGAATTCGTAAGATATTTTATTCCATTGCCTTCCAAATCCCTAAAAGGCAGGAGGAAAAATACTTTCAATGTCTTTGCACAAATTGCATGTCTATGGTCACTTTTTGTTGATAAAACATTTCTGAATTTTAGTTTTTAACTCATTTCAACTTTTATGCTTTCTTCCTAATAATCACAGTTAGTAATATAATTAATGCTATGCTTCTTTCCTCCTTCCAATTAATGTTAGAACTTAATAAAATTGAGGGACAGGGCAGACCAACATTTCGTGAGTGTCTCTCTGTGCTAGATGCCATGCTACTAATTATGATTCTATTGCCACCGTAATAGTGGTAACTACCATTTATCAAACTTTTATGGTGTCAGGTACTGTTCTGAGTGCATAACAGCACTCCTGCAAAGTTGGTATTATCCCCTCCCCACCCCACCATTTAACATATGAGGAATGTGAGGCTCTTGGGAATTCACTTAATTTATGGTCACGCAGCTGGTAAATGGTGAATTGACCTTCTAACCCAGATTTGTTTGTATCTAAAGCCTAGACACTAAACCATGGCATCATAGATCCTTATATTCTTATGTTCCGCTGACATCAGGTAGATATTTTCATCTCTATTTTGCTGAAGGAAAAACTCAGGCGAAATTATTTTTCAGATACTGAATGCCAGAGTCAGGATATGTATCCATCTGCATGATGGAAAGCGACAGCAAAATACTGCTGTTTGTTTGTTTGTTTTGATGCCGAAACCCAGAAATGAAATGACCAATCTTTCTACCATGCCTCTGAGATGCTGCTGCTGAGTGTAGCGCTGCTCCAGTGTGGCTGGGACAGCCCTCAGCATCACCTTGGAACTTCGTAGACATGCAGATTCTCAGGTTCCACCACAGTCCTACTCTAGGACTGTGGTCTTTTTTTTTTTTTTTTTAAATTTTTATTTATTTATGATAGTCACACACAGAGAGAGAGAGAGAGAGGCAGAGAGAGAAGCAGGCTCCATGCACCGGGAGCCCGACGTGGGATTTGATCCTGGGTCTCCAGGATTGCGCCCTGGGCCAAAGGCAGGCGCTAAACCGCTGCGCCACCCAGGGATCCCGACTGTGGTCTTTTTAAAAAAATTCTAGTATAGTTAACATACAGTGTTATATTAGTTTCAGGTGTGCAATATAGTGAGCCAACACTTTCATACAACACCTGGTGCTCATCACAAGCACCCTCCTTAATCCTCATCATCTATTTCACCCATCCACCCACCTAGCTCTCCTCTGGTAACCATCAGTTTGTTCTCTATAGTTAAGAGTCTGTTTCTTGGCTTATCTCTCTGTCTCTCTTTTTTTCATTTGCTCATTTGTTTTGTTTCTTAAATTCTACATATGAGTGAGATCATATGGTATTTGTCCCTCTCTGGCTGATTTATTTTATTTAGTGTGATATTCTCTAGCTCCATTCACGTCATGGTAAGAGGGACTGAGGTCTTAGAGAGTCTTCATGTTGTTTGTGATGTGTGCTGACACCGGAGAAACACTGGCGGAATTATGACATTCAGACTGGCATCCCACCCAATCAGGGAACCCCTCTCAGGAGCCCTCTGATATTACCACTTCCAGCAGCTCCAAGAAATGAGAAAGAGGTGACTTTCCTGCCAAGACTCCTAACTTCTTTTTATAGTCTGCTTCCTACAATCTTCCCCATATAAGACAATAGCTATTTTGCTGCCTCTGAACATTTTGCACATTAACACTAAAATCACCAATCCTTTTGTCATTTCCTTTTAAATCTTACTTTGTAGCCATCCAAGTGGTCTTGTAGGAATTTGATATTTTTTCAGCCTTAAAATATTGTGATTAAGATAATAAACACTGTACACTCTTAAAAGCCTAAATATTGTTAAATGGAATGGGAAGAAATGTTTTTACGTTTCACAAAATAACAGTAAGGAGTTGAGAGTATAGCCTTACTGATGGCAAGTGAGGGAGGAGAAGCCTGGCCAGGGCACAGTGTTTTCTGCCTTTAAGGGTTTTTTGGGGTCTGACCTCTCAGTTCTCTGTCCTCTTGGTTTAAACGCCCTTTTTCATTCTCACTAATGATATATTTTCATTGAGTGTCTACATTTTTCCCTATTGTTTGAGGAAGCCTCAAGTGACCATGAATATGCCAGAACCCAGGACTCTGATGCTGGTTCCTGATCTCCTCCTGGCTGCTGATGTCCATTTTGGGGGGGCAGGACGGGGGCCCTGCCCTTTTTCTGCTACCTTCATTCTTTCCTATTTGCTTCCCATTGTGAGGATGTGCTCATGTGTTCTCTAAGTTGTTTTTTTTCACCTGTTCTTGACAAATTTTATTCTCATGTTTTTCAGATCATTATTTATTTCCCTTTTAGTAGTGACACATTTACATGAGACCATTATTGCATCAAAAGTCTTTTCGTAACAGGTATATAAATAAATACTAAATAAATAAATAAATAGATAGATAAATAAATGTCAGTAAACAAACACAAGGGCATCTAGTACTTGTAGCAAGTAATTGTAAGACTAGCTCAGAAAGGATTAAAAGCTGAGGTAATAAAATTTTATCATCTTATGAGTATTGAGTCCCCTAACATGACAATGAGAAGGCTTTTAGGGGACAGTACCATCAGCATTTTACAGGGCAAGAGCTCACTGCATGTGACAATACTCTCTGTCTCGAGAGACCATGAAGGTGAAGGTGGCAGGGGATGGTGAGTAGTGGTAGCGAAGCCATGAAACAAATTAACTACATGTTTTAAACAAGTGTTGGTTAAGAGCTAACAAGGAGTGGAAATGGTGTAGAACATTCATTTAACAAGGGTTTGTTGAGCAGTTATGTACTGGTCACTGCACAAATGCTAAGATATAAATCCCAAGGTGGGTTTCTGCTCTTATAGAATTTACAGAATGGTAGGGGACACATAAATAAGCCCACAGTTCTATGATAGTGATACCAAGACAGGTGTGCAGAGTAGGGGCCAGGTGGCATGGTGAAAGTCTGTCCCTAGTGTAAAGGAGGCACAGAGGCTGTCAATGAAATAAGCTGGCGTGTCAGGGATGGCTTTCTAGAGGGGATGTTTAGGTTGACTTTTGAACGAAATGGTGGAGCTAACCAAAAGAATAAGGGAGAGAAACTTTTCAAATCAAAAGAATAATATGTGCCCAGGGAATTGATTACAGCAGTTTAGAGCATCTGGAAGGAAAGCATGTGTGGAGGAGGATAGTAGACTAGATCGAGGAAGAAATAGAAAGTGGTGGAACTCAGGTGATCAAGGGGCAAGTGTGAATCTGAACTGCAAATCCATGGGAATTCTCTTTTCAACCAGGAAAGAAAATAATTGGATTTGGGCTTTGGAAAGAAGATCGCCAATGGGCTTTATATGTAATCATGAATTAACTTCAGGTCTAGCTTCCTCCATCTGGATGAAGAACAAATGAGCTCCTAAATGCATACTCACATCCAGTTGAGTTGAGGCATTTGGGCACACATCTGTTTGGGAAGAGCTTCTAAGTAGTTATTAACCATAGACCTTTACACAAAGAAGATGTTAATTAGAAACAAAATGAGATGCCACTTTAAGAACAGCATTTTTACTATTTCCACAATTTGGAAACTTGCATGCTAAAATCAACACAGCACGGTGAAGAATATAGACATAACTACCTCTTCAAAATGGTCTCTAGCTATGTGTACGGCATGGATAAGGGAGCAGATGTCAAGGAAACTATGAACACAAAAGTACGATATACAACCTGGGAATAAATATTATACAGTTTAATTTTATGAGATGAAACAAAAGTATTTATTGAGCAATAATTTTGAAGTTCATGGTAATTTTCCTTGTAAACTTCAAATTTGCAATCATTTCTAGAATCCTACATCCAAAGTTTTTTCTTAAGAGAAACATTAATCATTTCCAGTATTAAAGGGCCGCATCGGAAACTGCATTAAATCTAAGAAGTGATAGCAAGGGGCACCGGGGGAAAGGAAACAACCCATCAGCATGTTAAGCTGTACGATTAATTTATGATATTGTGGTCCCTTTTGACAAATGGAAAAATAATGATGCTATATGATCACCTATAAAGAAACATAATAATCCCCTGCTGATAAATCATTCCAGTGTATTAATAAACAGCGAGAATGTAATTATGAGAACAGCTCTGTCGGTAGGACAAAGATTTTAGAATTTTTAGTGACTCTCACTAGGCAAAGGCACATTTCCCTCTGTTAAAAATGTATTTGGAGCTGAACTCCCGGGAGCTTCTGACAGATTTAAATGTAGTTAGGAGATAAAAATGAATACTATCTTTGGTTAACCACTGAAAGTAAAACATGCCTTAGGATTAAAGGAAATTAAAGGAGATCAAAATGCAATCAATCAGTAGGCTTAACATACACCATGAGTTGTGGCCAGGAAGTCACAACAGTAACTGTGGCTGGATATAGAGGAAAGATTTTGACTAATAAATGTGTTGGCAGGCTGGAGTTTTTTTAAAGCTCTTCTTGTAATCTGGTGTTAGATGTCATTGCAATTTATAGACAGATGTATTGAAAGGTAGATGAACACTTACAGGAAAAACAAGGACTTTAATCCAGTAAACAACTGCTGTGAAATTCTGGTTATTGGATTGTCATCTAGAATTCTGAAAAAACCATATCGCAAACATTTCCAATGTTAGAGACATTTGTGAAATAAAACCAAGAAACAGTAAGAGGCCCATGACAATCCTGTCTCTCCCAACACCGCTATTCTCCTTCCTGCCCATCCACACTTGGCCCCCATCCTCTTCCCTGGCAGCCTTTCCTTCACCCTGGCTCTTTTCTCCACATTCCCAACACCCCTTTCTCAGCCCTTATGAGGTCTGTCCTCATTGTTATCTCTGCCTGAATCCACCTCCTGCTGGACTTAAGGACCCAAGTCACACCATTCACCTCTGGGTACTTGGATCCAGCACAAGCTGAATTATTAGTTGGCTGAATAGGGCTCAGTGAATGCTTTGACCTACTGATTGAATGAAGAGTGGATGATGAAAAACTTAGGAAATCACAAATGGTTCTTTGTTCTTATGTTGCTTAAATGATGCATTTAATAAGGTCTGTACAAACTCATTAGAAGCTTTGAGGGTGAATGAATGAAAATATTCATATATTCAAGTCATGTTTCTAATTATATATGGTATTTTCCTAGAAAGAAATAGACTAAAGGGAAATATGCCTTCTGTTTTCTTGTGCCTTTGAAGCCAGGTGCCATTTCCTCTTACTCTCAGAGGTCCCTGAGGGTAAGATTTGAAGAAGGGAGTGATATTGAGTGCCCATTATAGGCCAGGTGCTCTACATGTGGCAGTTTATATAATTCTATCAATAGTGCTCTTATAAAGGACCCATGATTGTAGTTTACTGATGAGAAAAAAAGCAGCTTAGGAAGATTAAGAAAGTTTCCTGAAATATTAAGCATAGGATCACGGCATACACAGGATCTAGATGAAGTAAAAGTTCTGGCTTTTTCCATGAGGCCAGGCCAATCTACAGAAAATGGGGAAACTGACATATAGAGCCTCCTAACTGCCCAATGTTAATTTTTCTGATGAAAACACAGATATCTGATGTGAGACCCCTCAGTATGGAGATGGTAGCTCAGCCTGGACAGTGATGAAACACCACAAGCTACCATATTTTCAGACTTTTTAATGAATATTCTGGAAATAAAAAAAATCCTTAACTTACTTTCTAGGACAGTGGTTTTTAACGGAGAACAGCTTTTCCCCAGGGAACATCTGGGAATGTTTCAAGACATTTTTGGTTGTCACAACTCTGAGAACCAATACTACCAGCATCTAGTGGGGTAGAGACCACAGATGCTGCTAAACATCCCAAAATATGCAAGTCCACTGGATGGACTCCGAAAACTACCTGAGAAAGCATGGCACCGATTTCTTTGAACACAACTACCATTTGGCATACCATTATCTGAATTGCTTGGTTAAAATGCTCCAGATTATGTGACAGAAAAATTAATATAATAAACAAGATACATAAATAGATGGAAACTATAAGCATTGATGTATATCATAAAGACTGATCTTTTGTGGGGAAAGGAAAAGCTAGAATACTTACAGCCAAGTTAGCTGATGTAAGTCTTTGAATACTCCGGGTCTGAGAGTTGTAATGCAGTTGTGACTGAGATATCTATAAATAGCATGAACAAGTCAATTAGGCAAACTCAATACTCCATTTTAGTCACATATAATTAGAATATGAGCTGCTGATGATTATGGAGTATGGACATCTGTTTCTGAAAGCACCCAGCTGGATAAGAAGATGGGGAGAGATCAAAGAACAACCAGAAGATACAGTTAACCACAAGCCTAATGTGTGCAACAACAGTACCAGGACCAGTAAAATGGCCAAAAGTAATGTGTTAGAAGGTTATATTTTGTTAAGAGTGTAAGGGTAGGTTTGTTTGTTTCTTTGTTTGTTTGTTTCTTGTTTTGTTTTGGTTTTGCTTTTGTCTTTTTTGGTCAGATCCTTAGGAGACTAGCATTTAAAGAAAATATACAGGTAAGTTAGCAAGGGTTAGAAAAAAAAAAAGCTAAAATATTGTGGAAGTGATCCAAACTTGAGGAGACAGTGTTTAAGAGAAACTTTATAGCTGTCTTCTGGTAAAACTAGAAATCTTTTAATAATTCTTTTAGCATAATAACTAAGTATTTCGTGATAACCAATTCCTCCCATTTCACTATAGCCAAGTCTAGCCCTCAAAAAGGACCATTCTACCCTTTTAATCTGTACTTAAAATTGTACTCATAATCATAAAGAAGTTACTCACAATATTTGCAGATTATGTAATCCAAAAAATGCTTTCCTGGATATGTGTGTAATACAATTATGCTGAAGAAATCTGGTAGGAATAAGATAGAAGAGTCATGTGATTATGGTTTAGGTATTTTATCAAGTCGTTGAATGTGGTCTCCACTTTCTTCATCTAAAGAGAGTTTGTAAAACTGACTTGTAAAGTCCCAAGTCTTATTCTTATGTTGGGCAGTAGAGGCATTGCCCATGACAGATGGCTGTGAACCTAACCAGTACTTCTGTCCCACTAGCACGTATGCAGTGAGATTCGGGCATCTCCGGTGTGCACCACTGAGCTCATGTGTGATGAGTTTGAGGAGGGAAGTGGTCTTGTTTTGCAGTTTTCTTATTCTGACTTGCAGGAGATGCTCCCTATGGGAGACTAGCCAGTCTCTCACTGTTGAGCTTTATTCTTTCAGCACAGAGTTCCAACTTTAATTCCCCATTTCTCTTCATTCTATTCCCATTGAAAAAGGAGAGGGCAAGTCTTATTCTTTTCTATTTTGAAATGCAGAGTGAGAAGTACAAAGGGAGTTAGCAAGGTGCTCAAGGTCACAAATGGCATAAGTAGTTGACCTGGGCTAGTAAATTAACTTCAACACACAGCTCTTGATTTACTTAACTGAAGCAATTTAGCAATATAGTATTATTCAATAACAGCACTGTTGGGAGTAACTAAGAAAATAATTTCCATTTCCTGTGCTTATTATACAATGGGAGGTTAGCCTTGAATTCATATTATCTAAAGGTATTTAGGAACAGGAAATGTTTGCTAAAATAATAGTAATTAATGACTACATAGTCTTTTGAATGACTTCCCTAGCTCTTATTTTTATTTGATGTGGTTCCTAAAATCTTACACAACACTTTCTTAATGTTATGATACTTCACTGGGAAACTATTCCTAGAACATGTGCTCCTTTGGCGTTTGACTGTACTCTGAATTTTATTATACCATAACTATTCCCTAGCAAAGCTTCCCAGCTTTGAGTCCTGAAGGCATTATAGGTGTGCATATTGAAGGCCTTAGTCATTCAGGTAGCTAGGCAAAGCCGAGATCAGCTCCCAGTTTATCTGCTAATCCATCTATTACCCTAAGTGTTAAACAAATATTGTCATTTTCTCTGTGTACCACCAAGTGGAAAATGTTGGTATGACAGAGCACATGCATTGTCTTCATAGATACACAAAGCATCAATTTCAACCCTACAAAGTAGACTTGAAACCCGCTGAGACCTCATGCCTTTCCAACCCTTCTGCCTCCTGCACCATGTCTGTGAGGAGATGCTTCCCACTGCAGCATAAATTGTGCTTCGGGTTTTAAAGTTCTGCTATGAATAGAATGAATCCATATAGATCAATATCTATATAGATAATATCTTTTAGCATTTCAGAGCCCTTGAGTGATGTAATGAAAACTGATATGGTGAATTATGTTACAATAGTAAATGAAAATAGAAAAGAATATAGATATATTGAAGTTCCTCTTAAATACAAGATTTACTACCTAACTTGTGCTATTTATATTTTATTCACGATAATGAATTCAAAAATGCAATATACATTTTACGTACACATTGTCAATCTTGAAGAGATAGGTAGTCATAGATTGTGAATTTGACTTTGTGCTTTCTATCTGTATGACTCACTGGACATGTATAGCTTATTTGCCTTCCCTGACACAAGTTAAGACTCCAACTCCTTAAATAATGAAGAGCCTCTAGTCTTCTGATTTGGCTTCAGCTTCCTGGCACCCTACAGAGAACTGGAGTCCCAAGGCCTCTGTTTCAGACTTAGGCTAGTTAGATCAAGCTTAGGCTTGATCTTGAGGTATCTGCTTTCTTCTTTACAGAATAGAAACTTGGTGAATATTGGGGGGAAATCTGGAAACATGACAATTTGGCAAGTGGTGTCCTCTTTTCATACAGAGCTGAGCTATGAGCCCGTTTAATATACTTTATGTTGAATGGCTTTTCTAAGAATAACTTACTGGTTCATGAATTCCTGCTGTTTCAGCTGTCAGGACTTTTCAAGCAGAAACGCCAGGAATTTATGTACCTGAAACTAAAGCAAATAAATGCTTTAATGATATGCATGTTTATAGGCTATTTTTTTATGCAACATTTTGTATTCATGAGCCAGGCAACTCCTTGAGCTACATTTTGTTGCCAATGATTGCCTTGAACAAAAGCCATGTTTAAGGAGGAATTTCTAATTTATATAAGGTTTATGTTACAATGGGGAGGGGAATTGCTGTTGATTTTCATTGTAGTGGTGATAAAGTATTTTAGTCAGTGTTCTAAATTATATTTTATTTCTCTGAAAGTTCATCTTAAATTTCTTCCCCCAATGTTAGAAAGTCTTGACATTTTAAAAGATTATTAAAATGAGTAATCTGGTCAAGAGTAAAAGCATTCAGATAAGTTGAACAATATTTATTCATCTGGCAACTAAAATTTCATTTTGATTTATGAATTCATTTTTCAGGATACCTAAATGACCTCAGGTCACTGAATATTTCAAGCTTTGTAGACCACAGACTCAGTCAAAGTTAGATTCAGTGCTCTCTTACGCTATATCTCAGCGCATAGAAGGATAAGCTTGATGTTGGTTCTAGGCAAGATCACAGAACATGCTATTTAGGATACTAGCTGTTAATACCTCAAAGTGAACTGGGTGCTACATGAGAATCAGGGTGTGTCAGACCAGCTTGATTTTCCTCTTTGAAAAACTGATCAGTCCAACACAAACCTGTGGCTGACATTGCTTTTACATCTACCAGGCATTGATCAAATGGTTTTATGATGTTTTAATGGACAAAATAAAGAACAATGCACATTATTTGAAGGATGGAGATGAAGGGCTTAGGAAAGAGTATTTGTCACTGTCTTCTTCAACATTTTACTTCATAATTTGGGTAAAGGCGGTTCATCTAACTTTCAGATGACAGACTGTTGGGAGGAATAGTGAATATGTTGAATTTTCCAAAAAGTTCTTCACAGTCTGATAAGAAAATCTTATTCTAACAGGATGAAACTGAATAGGGAAAAATTTATCAACCCACAATGAGCTCTCAAATGCCAAGTGCACAAATGCAGGATTGAATAGCTATCACTTAACAGACATGCCTATGGCACGGGATTGGGAATTTTAGAGGTATGATCACTAAGTAGCCACCAGAAAAGCAAATATAAGCTTAGAGCATATAATTTAGAAAGGAAATATTGCTAGCTTTCTCCTGCCTTGCTCTGGTCATGTCACAGTAATAGTATTACATTTATTCTAGATACTGCATGCAAGGCAAATGTAGGTGAACACGCACAGATTAGTGTGACCAGAATGAAGATCAGATATGAAACCAAGTCATTTTGGGGGAGAATTCTGCTCAAAGAGACTTGCAGAACATGAAGAGTGAAACAGTCAGCTTTAAATATCCAAAAGTTATGTGGAGGACTGATTGTGTTCAAGGAATTGTGCTGTACTTTGCGTATAATAGATACTTAGTGTTTATTGAGGAGAATCTCCTTATCTCTTTTCTCTGGGTCTCTAGGAGAATCAACCTGCCTAGAAAGCATCAAAGAGCAGCTTGCATCGGGAGAGCCTCTGCTGGGTGATGATGTGGCATCTAGGTTTTCTCAGATGAAGTAGAAGTGAACATTTACTTGAAGAATTTTCCAGCTGCTCTGGGCAAGTAAGGTTAGTTCCTATTTTATTTCACTAAGAAATATTGGGGCCTGAATTATCAAAAGTAGTGATCCCATATTCTTCCCTTAGGTTGGCTAGCTGATACTACAAGAGATAAATATTGACATAGATTAATGGTCCACAAAAAGACTTGGTCTGAGTAGTTGAAATTTAACTCTTCTTTGCTTGATCTTCCGGTGATCTCTCTGCCTTCCCCAGTCAACTTGTCCCAAATTAGAGGACAAATTGTAGAAAAGGGAGTTCTGTATGGGATAGGTCACTATTTAGTCTGATGCTAGAATGATTTCTTTCCATCTTTAGTTCCGGATTATTATAAAATAAACACTAGATTGGGCATCAGAAGATAGGGGCTCTAATTCTGGCTCTTCCACTTCTTGGTTGTAGATCTTAGTTAAATCATTTAACCACTGCAGACTTTAGTTGCCCCAGAAATGATAATAAAATTTAATTAAAAAATTAATAAAGTTTCAATGACTCTAGATAATAGAATTGAAACAGGTACTCTACAACATGAGCCCCTTTCCTTTCCACTGGTGTTATTTTTCCTCTCTTGAGCATTATTCAGGCAGTGCAAGCACAATATTGATTCATAGAATGAACATGTGGTGATTCTAAGAATTTCCAGTAAGATTAACAGCAATATAGTTAGGATTTCCTCTCTAGAGGAATCTGGAAACCCAGAGTCAGTGCAGAGTGACTTGTGACGATGTCAACGTGATCACGTGCTCCAGGATGGTATTTACAGAAATATAAGATGATATTTACAAAGGCTATCATCAAACCAAGGCATGATTATCTATGTTCACATAAGATTCCACTTCACTAATGGACTTCCTTCAGTGACTTCTTTTCTTGTATGAGAAAATCTATACCTAAATTCATAAACAGCATAGAATTGTAGATGGCATTTCAAACCAAATATGTCTGTCCAAGATCAGCAAAAGATTAGGTTATTTTTATTCCTTTTAATATGTTTTACATTCTGCATTTTAACATATTTTACATTTCTAGAAACTTTCTATGCTGAAGACTGAAGGATAAAATAATATGACTGTACTGCCAAGGGGCCTTACAACATTATCTTGTTAATTTTTAAATCTAGTCTAATGATTGTCTTGGCAAGTATAGAGAATTGATCTCTTCAATATCCCAGAGTGACTAGGCTCAGAGGAACTGACATACAGTAACCAAATTCACAAGAGGTTGAATATTCTCAATTTCTTTATTTAAAGAGGAGGTATCTAATTTCACCAATAAGAATGTTCTTATACCCTATCCAAGATAACTGACCAAATACCTCAGTATGAATAATTTTGGAAGTTAATGAAGTCATCATAATGTTGTTTGGTGAGCAGGGAATCAAAGCAAAGGTAATCTCCATCAAAAAAATAGTTCATGCAAGTTTATGGTGGAAATTAACAATCCATCCCTGTTGTCCCCAGTAGAGATGTCTATGGGGATTACATTTCCCAGATCCTGGTTTTCTTTCTTGGAAGGTACTGGAAGCATCTTGGTGCTTTGTTTCTCACTGACTACTATATCTTCACTGCCTACTATGCCCTATTTATTAATATTTTCTTTCCTCAAATATGCTAATATAACTGATTTCACTAAGATTATGATTTTGTTCCTATTATCCTGGGAGATAGTCTGTATCCTATCATTATGTGTTTTAAATGATCTGATCATTCTTTACTAACATTCCTCTTTAAATTAAAAAAGTTCATCTAGTGCCTCTGAATCTACAAGATCATTTTCCAAAATAATCTTGGAAAATAACATGGAACTATGTTTTTTCTTATTGAGATGCCTGATCTCAACTTCAATTTAGTTCTCTAAAAATAATTTAAATAAAATCAATTCAGCTAGTTTAAATAATTTTTTAAAATTTTATTTATTTATTTGAAAGAGAGAGAGAGTGAGAGAGAGAGCAAGAGCAAGGGGGAGAGGGAGAAGCTGAGCCAGGAGCCTGATGTGGGGCTCCAAGTGGGGCTCATGATTTGAGCCAAAGGCGGATGCTTAACCGACTGAGCCACTCAGGTGCCTCCAATTCAGCTACTTTAAATTATGAAATGGAAAGATAATATGCTAGTTTTCAAAGCTCAATTTCCTAATCTTAGTTACATTTGGAAAATAAATTTCATGATAAAGTTTAACAAGTTTATATTTCATTTTACTTAAAGATAAAAGGCATCTTAAATAAAACAGGATTTTGTTTTCATAAGGCTTTCTTCATAAAAATACTTAATAGCTACTTACATCTGTTTAAGTTGTGTGTATTTGGTGAAAACTTTATCTGGAAGACTGTGAATTTTGTTTTTCTTAAGAGACCTGAAATAACAGGTAAAGCGGACTTCATTATGGGTTTAATGACCAACCAAAGTTTTCCCTAGAAAGTGCATACTTGGAAACAGGATATTCAATGCTACTCCATGCTACTTAATACACATTTGAAAATGACTGTAGTAACTGAGAACTTCCTCATGTGAGATGAGAAGTCCATAAGGCCAAATTAAAGCAGTTTGCAAACATTTGACAAGTTTGACTGGTTAGTATCATAGACTGGAATGTCTGTGGTGATTTAACATCTTTACTGTCTGGGTAATTTAACAAAATACCACAAACAAAACAAAACAAAAAACCCCACACAAACCAATGGAAAATCCTAATCAACTCAATCATACTCCAATGAATGAGATCTTGAGGCTCTCAAAACCTTTTGCCAAGTACAGGAAAACTTGCACAGTGATGATACAGCCAGCCAGCTTCATAGATCTTTTATATCTTTTCAATCTTGGACAATTACCACCATTTAAAATGAGATAGAATAAGTTAGTGCTCTTCCTTTTTTTTTTTTTTTTTCATTTTAGTTGTCCAGTACTGGCAGTTTAGTAAAAACAATAAGCCGGAAAGTAACTGGAAATAAACACTCCATATCACAGACTTTTGTGAGCTAAATGATATCCAGGCTAATCTAACACTCCGTGTTTAAACCTGTTTTCCCTGGAGAAGAAGCATGAGGAATTCTCTGATGGCTGGCAGTTTAAAGGGAACTTCTATTATTTTGCTAATATACAAGTAACATAAAACAGAAAAAGGGAAGGTTAGATTAGACCACATGGTTTCCATATGACTGTACAGGCAAATATCATCAAGATGTGAATTCTACTCACAGTAATGTCGTATTGCTGGAAATCACTGGTACAGCCCTTAAGTCAGCATTTATACATTCCAATTCAGTTCCTTTGCAGTCACAGGGTTGTGGATACTGATTTAGAACTAAGGAGCAAAAGAGTAGTATTTCACTGGGGAAAAAATACCTTTCTTTCATTGTGACTTTATCTCTAATAAATAACATTGTTCTCTCTTCATTGAATGTATAACATTTACATCTTTGGTGCACTAATTCAGGCCCATAATAAAAGCAAAAAAAAAAAAATTCTCACCTAGTCAAATAGAGACTAATGTGCTTCATCTCAGTTCTAGCTTCCAGTGGTCATTTCAGAGGCACTTCATAAGTGATTAGAAAGAAACCACAGAAAGGTATAAATGGCACAAAAGCCTCTAGTGGAGCAAGATTAAGTTCCCTCACTGAAAACATGAGTATGATGGAGTAAATCTGTAATGGGTCTAATTGAGTCAATTTAATTGGATTGAATGACACAAAGAGGTTGCTCAATAAATTCTTGTTGATTAAAATGAAATTTAATTCTTTTCATCTTTCAAATTTCTAGAGCTGGGAGAAGAGAGAGATGCAGGTTCTGCTGTAGCGTCCATTGGCCTGATTGAAATCAACCAAGTCAGATTCCTTCTTTTGATTCTTTGTTTTTCATTATTCTCAAGTTATAGTGGAAGATAAAAATTGTAGAGAAGCTATAAAAGTGGGAAAACCAACCATTCATCTGTCAGAAACATTCAGAAGAAGAAAAAACTTCAGAAAATTTACTGGGAAGAAATTTATATAATTATTAAGATAATGGTATATAAAAGGAGTGAGAAATCTTTGGAGAAACCAGGCCAAGTTGACCCATGGGACAATCTGTGTGTGTGTGTGTGTGTGTGTGTATATGTATGTGTGTGTGTTTGAGAGAGAGAGAGAGAGAGAGAGAGAGAGAGAGAGAGAGAGAGAAGCAATATTTATGAAACACTTGATTTTGCCCCGATCCTGTAAGTATTTGTTTTGATGGAGCTAAGAATATGAGAATTGTTTTCCAATTTTTGTATTTACTATTACTTATTTAAGTCTTTATATGTTCTTTCTAATTGCTTCCTTTAAATCACTTTTATCCAAACTTTTAAAAAATCAGTTTCACTGAATTTTGGTTATTGAGTACCTGCTTAATTCAAAAGATGCATTGTAGTGTATAAAGCTCTGGAAAATATTCTATGTTGTTTATAAGTTTATGCTTATAAAGATAAGATAAAGATAACTTTAGATTAGATCTTAACTTAAAGATAAGTTCAAAATGCTTACTTCAATGTTTATTGACATTAAAAATAGTGGTTACATTATTAGATTGAAGACCTGGGGTTTGAAATTCTTATTTACCAATAAAGAATTCCATGTAGTCCAAGCTGGACCTGTTGCCTAAGCTAACATAGATCCCTCTCTTGCAAGTCAATCATACCCTCAAGCTCTGGATTCTTCTTCAGAAATGCTTCCTGCATCTCTCTGTCTCAATTTTCCCATTAATATTTTCTGAGCTCAGATTCTGAGTATTATTTTGAAGTATTGTAGGAAACATTATGATCAGTATCTCTTTCACCAGTCTCTCTCCTCAACCTTGGCAAGTTGACATTTGGGTCAGCTCATTTTCCATTGTGGCGGGCTGTCCTGTGCAGGGTAGAATGCTCAACAGCATCCTTGTCCTCTGCACACTAGATGCCAGTAGCAACCCACAAGTGATTACAACTCAAATGTCTCCAGACAATTGGTTGAGAACTACTGTTCTAATCCATTCGCTATAATTCTGGTGGAAGAACCAGTCTCACCAACACTTCTTATCATGTGCTTCTTCCTCTTCATTAAAAGAAAACAAGCCCACAATTTTGGAGGTTGCCCACTGTGTACAGCAGTGATCTCCATAATGGGGATGTGTACAAGATGATCTATTGTAGTTCAGGAAGAAAATATTAGAACTTTCAGTTATATTTATTTTTAATCTTTTTAATTTCTAATTTTTATATGTGATATAACTGTGCATGTATAGTAAAGCATATAAGTGGTAATTATAAACTGGTATTATAAAGTGCATAATATAATGCTAATATAGTGTTTAATATATATGCATTATATGTTCATAATAGTATTTGTATATAATTGCACATGTACCTACCTAATTATGTCTACGTATACATTATATACATGTATGTAATATAGGTATAGATAAAGACATGATTCTACCTACAGCATAGAGGCAAATGTCCAAAGTGTGCCCCCAAAACCCTTTGTGGGCCTCATCTTCTAGGTCCAGCTCCAGCTCTTCTGCCTCATGCACTCAGAACCACTGGGAAAGGCAATTGGGAGGTGCTCTGCACCTTCCTATCCCAGTGTTTTGAAGATCTTACTCTCCTGCTCATCCTGTTATCTTCTCCTCTTCCCTCACCCAGGACTTTCTAGGTCCATCTCAAAGTCATTTTCTCTGTGGATCTTTCCCCACCCCTGGCACAGCCTTCATTTCTTCCAATGGGCTTCTGCATTCCCTTGAGCAAACATCATCCTCCAGCTTAACATTGTATTGTACCATCCCTGCTTCCATGAGGATTTGTCTTTCCTGCTACAGTGTGTAGTATTTGTGAGTTGAGGCCACATCTTGCTTATCATTATCAGTATTTAACATGGGGGCTGGAAAGTAGTTGGTACTCAATATCTTTATTGAATAAATTAATGAAAGGGAAAAAGATCTTTATTATTTGTCATAATTATTCAATATCTCTATATTCTTGCAATCACAGGCTAATACATAAATGAGTATGAATGGAGTATGCTGTTTTCTTCCAACTCTTCAGTCCCACGGCAGACAACAGATCAATTGACCACTGAAATACATTGAACTGAAATTAAAATTCTAAACGGAATTTATCACCCTACCCATATAAATCCATGCACCACAAATCATGTTGCTCGCAAAGCTGATACTGAGTCTTTGAATCAATACCACTTACAGCACTCCTGTGTTAATGCCACATTATTAGCATTTCCATGGACTGTGCCAAATATAGTCGCCCATCCACTAGTGTCTCCTGTGAAATGGTGATGAATATGGGTCAGTTATTCTATAAATCAAATATCAAATTACAAAACAAAAGTATAAAAATTTGATAATGAAATCAATTAAAATTTGTTTAAGTAATTGAATGATAACATTGATGGTAAGGGAGAAAAAGCTAGGCAAAGATCTAGATTTTTTCCCTTTTTTGCGGTTATAAATATTTCAAATGTATGTATCAGAAAATGCATAATGGAAATAGATAATTGTTTTACATACATATATCCATCTTGAAAAATATTACTTGTTTCTAAGGCTGACAGTTTAAATGTTTCATCTTAATTTTGAAGTCCTCAGAAGAAAATACAATCTGAATTGTTTTGTCATATGCATACTGCTGCATATGTATATGTAGATACGTACTTGATAGATGTAATGACTAATAAAATATATGTCACCTGCCCTTAATAAAGCAAAAGCAAAGTTCCTTATAATAAAGATTATCTAGTCCTATAGATGGAATAATATTTTCTCAATTTGTCAGAGGATATAACCTGCTTATTTGCTAAATTTCCTTCTCCTTTTTCTGCAAGAAAATTTTACTCTTTTTGAAAAGGAGGTCTGATTTTGAAGTATCATTACCTTAATATATGCTATTAAAATGGCAAGATACATATTATAATGTATGATACTGAAGTTCATACAAATAGAAAAGTAAATTTAAATAGTTGCCCACAGGTGCCCTTTGATCCCTGAAATCTTTAATTTGTTTCTATTTCTTATTAATACCCACAATGGTTTTTTAAATGATTCTATTTGATGCCTTCACATGAATTATTTTTAATTTGCATTCAGAACATCCTCATGAGGTAGATAAACATGCAGGATCTCTGATTCCTATGCAGTGAAAAGGTAATGCCAAGAATTTGATTGACTTGCCCATTGCCATCCAGACAGCTGCCCTCATTACTGAGCCATGATTGAGCACCTACTGTATACTCTACTGTTTTAGGCTCTGGTGACACAGAGACAAATAACACAAAAAGAAGAACTCTTTTCAAGAAGTTCACGTCTAGTGAAAGAAGTACAGTGAAAAGACAAAGCAGTCCTTAGTACGACCATACAGCTACAGCCAGGATGCTATGGCAACAGAGAGATAAGGTGTTTATCTTAGACTGGTGGGAGAGCTTCAGGGTGGGGAAGTGGGGCCAGGGAAGCCCAGCTTCTCAGGGGAGAAGGGGACCTGTACTGCATCCTAAGGATAAGCATGAATGATTCACAGGATGTGAAGGCAGAAGTTTCCATGAGGGGGACCCATGCATGAATACTCAGGGGCAGGAAAGCAGATTCTAGAGACAGATGCCTGGCATTCCCGGACAATGCTGTCTCACTTTGATTGCTAGTTGGGCAGTACCAAAAAATGGCAGCTCTGTGTGGTAGAAAACACACAGGATTCTCTCGGATTCAGGAAATCTGGGTTCTAGTGTCTACTCACTCATTGACTAGACATGTCAACCTGGCATTTACTTCTTCAAGTAAAAATATACAGGTTATTTTAGACAATATATACTTTCCCAACATACATGTCTGAAATGGCCTGTAAGACTTTTGGTGATCTGGCCTCTGCTTACCTCTTTACCTTCTATACCCTTGTTCACTCTGCTCAAGCCATACTGGCTTTTCCAACCCACAAATACATTTTCATGTTTCATTGAGCCTCAGGGTCTTTGCACTTGCTGTTTTGTCTGCAACTCTGTTCCTTCATAACCTTTCATGGTTTGGTTCTCAATTCAAATGTCAGCATCTCAGAGATGTTTTCTCTGGTTGCATCTTTAAAATAGTCTTCCTTTCAGGTCATTTTCTATTTCATTATTTTGTTTTCTATTCTTTATGACACTTATCACTCTCTGAAAACTTTAGTATTTAAATAAATCTTAATAATTAAATACATCTGGTTTATTTATGTACAGATTTATTGTCCTCCTTGTTCGCAGGTCCAAGTGAACTTCATGAGGGTAGGACCTTCTCTCCCTTGAGCCTGCTCTGTCCAGGTGAGTTGAATAGCACCTGGCACATTGTGGGCATTCAGCAGAGGTCTGCTCAACCAATCAATTCTCTAGGCAGAGCCCATTCACACTTTATGGATATTCTTGCAGCTGAACTAAATTACCAAGCCAAAAAAAAAAAAAAGTCATAGGAAGACATTTAAAAATTAGAATATGGACATCCAAGTAGATTTCAAAATATGATTTCTATTTTTATCAGTTTTGTATTTCTGATTCACACAACCTCTACCTGTGACAATTCTGGTCATCATCACAAATAAATTGGGGAGCAATTATCCATGTTACAATAGGATTCCATATAGAATAACAATTCCTCTCTTCCCTTTCATGACAATTATTATTTGGTCCACGCAGTTTGAGGCTGTTCACAGGGGAGGTGCACATCTGGAACTGAGCAGGAGACTCACCACAGTTGTCCTCATCAGCCCCATTCCCGCAGTCATCCACGCCATCACAGTGAAAAGCACGGGGTAAGCACTTGGTAAGATTCCCACAGGGAAAGTATCCTTTTTGGCACAAAGGAGTGATTGTACTACCCTCAGTCAGTGGAAAATCTGTGTGAAAGAGGGGACACAAATCTCATGTAATAGAAAGTGTTAATATGGACAAACTCTTTTCATTGGCATCCCTTTTAATTTTCACAGGAACCCTGTGAGTTGAATTTGTCTGGCATTATTCACAGTGCACAATTTCTTTGAATAATATTCTTAATTATGACATTCTAAACAATCATGGTCATGTCTAACACCAGGTATACCAACAATGGGATCAAGGTTCATTTTGAACTAATTTCAGGAAGGCAATAGTAAACAAAACCAAAGTAATTGTCTTACTTTCATGTGAAATCAAAGGGTTGTCTGTCCACTGTTGGAAATAGAAAGGTAGAGCCATGAGCTAACAGAATTAAATAGGTGGATTTATTTACTTATTACTCTTTTATGAGAAGAAATTGAGGTGACATAATAAAAATATATATGCAAAAGGACAGTTTTAGTGTGAATTAGAAAAAATCTAGAGCCACATTTGAATAAGGAGAAATAATAGTAAGTAATAGCATCTAACACTCATTGAGCTTACTGTGCCCCAGGCCATTTGCACAAGTGGTTTATGTCAGTTATCCTTCAACTAGTTTATGTATGGGTGATACTGTCCTTTGTGTTTCAGGTGTAAGGAAGTTAAATGAACTAATTGATTTGGAAAGTCACAGAAGACTTGTTCTCTATCCTTCTGCTATGTTAAAAAACATCTTATCACCAACCCAAGGAAACCCCTGGCCATGATGCCAACCTTCAGTGGCACGATTAGGAGCACCTTGCTAACACTGCTCGCTCCCTTCGGTTAGTGAAAATGAATGATAGACATGCCTGAGTGTGTTGCATGGCTCCCTTTTGGTCAATTTCTGTGCAGTTTCACCTTGCATTCCTTTAAAAATATATACATGACTTCCACAATTTTACTAGGGTATTTATGAAAAACATCTCTTTATTTTCTGGAAAGTATGCTTTCACAACTCAAAGAATGTCTCTTACATATAAATTTCTGGAATGTTTTTGGTCATCCTATCCACAGAGTAATTTTATCAAGGTTAGTTATATTCCTTTCTTCATTTTTTCATTCAACCTAGCTACTATTCATCTCTTGTCTTCTCCTATGTTCCCTGAATAAGACTAGTTTGAATTCATCCTCACAGAGGACTGACACCCCTTGAAGTGCAGCTTCCTGCTTTAATTGATATCTTCATAACACAGTAGTTATCAGTGGACCTCTGAGATCAGGGGATGATTCAAATATTTGTATGGGGAAAGAGGATAATGAGAACTAAATTGTCTTTTGTAGGCGGGAAGTTCATAGAGAATAGTTTAACATCTTAGAAAACACATTATATTTTGAATTGTTTATACTCAATTTGTCTAATTTTCACTTCCTTTTAAAAATAATGAACACCCACACACACACGAGAGCCTGGTCTTTCTTGGGGATGGCTGGACAGACCAATGCACACTCTATTCCAGAAGCTGCTGCTGCTCCATCTGCTATACCTTCCTTTGATGGAGAAGGTGGCCCTTGGATGCTTTTCTACCCTTTAGATTTTTGTTCTTACCAAAGCAAAAAATATTTGTTCTATTATTGCTGTAGTGGTAGATGAGTGATTTACTATTAGCAACTTGATATAAGACCAGTCAGGTCTGACTATTTTAGGAAAATTCTACTGCACAGTTCTGGGAGTTAGTTTGTTAAGCCTATTCACATAGGGAGAGGCATACTGAGTCATAGATTTTTAACTCTCTTCTTTCTTGTAAACATTTCTGTAGAGGGCAGATTTATTTTAAAAACCAGCAGTTCTCCTGTATTTGGAACATGAATGACTGAGAGTCAATATATCTTAGTGCAGCAGCTTTGAAATTTTTTATGATAGCAACTCACAGACATATATTTTATATCACAATCCAGCATAAAAACAGACATACACTGAAAACAAAATTTCTTGAAATATAACTTGCCTTTTACTTTGTGGGACATACTCTGATCATTATTATTCTATCTTATTCACTTGATCACAAGCCACTAAGTTGACCTCATGATCCACAAATGGCATATGACCCATTATTTATAAATATTCACTAGTGATGAAGTACTCTGGAGACCATCAGACCTGCCTGGATTGGAATTTTCTCTGCAATTCACTAGACTTCAAGCAAGCCACTTAAGCTCCAAACTTAGTTTCCTTGTATTTAAAATGAAGTTCAGGTAATACACCCTATATGATATGTTCAGGAACTAGACAAGCTAATGCTTGTGAAGTACTGGATAGTGCTTGGCCCATGATAAATCCTCAGTTAATGTTAGTATGAGGACAATTTCAACATAGGGCAGGAAAATAGGACTTTCAGAAGGAAATTCTAATGTAGAACAAAAGCTTGCTGTGCCTTAGCATTGCAGGATTTTTTATATGACTTCTAAGAAAGACGTAACAGGGACTATAATAAAGCTTCCCCTACTTCTTCATGTTTTTCTATTTGAAAAGCTATGCGACATAAATCGTTTCTATTTTAAGCAGCCTCAAATCACTTTCGAAGCTAACGGGATTGTAAATGATAAAAAAAAGAAATGAAAATGCCCTTAAAACCTCATAATAATAATATTTTCTTAATGATCTAGAAGAAATGATTAACCATTTGAGTAAAGACAGTTTTAAAATAGAAAGCTAAGGCTGTGTCTAAGATATTTTGAAGGTAATATATTGTATTCCCTTGTGGGGTTTGCCATGAAGATAACCTTGAGTTCTTTGAAGGCTGGGCCCAATTAAATACCCATCTCACAAGTGCAGATTCAAAGCAAGATAAGTAATTAATTGTCACAGACAAGAGGGATCAACTTTATTTCTTTGTCCCTGGAAGAGAAATGGAATACATCTAGCAAGTTACAGTGAGGGAAGGAGAAGGGAAAGACTGACCATGTGCAAACAGAACTTATCAACTGCATTTCTCATAATTTCCCATTTGCACTCAAAAATGACATTTTCCTGAAGACATCCTCAAGGTATAAATTTTATGTGGAAGGAAAATAAATAAATGAAATCTATTCCCTACCCCTTGCTCTCTGTATCCTAAATCCCTATTGTCCAAGTTCCTGGTACTCATTTGGAGCTCAATAATATTTTTAATGAATGAATTGACTAATGGGTCATTTAGGAATGAAAAGAACTGAAGAAGAGCTCTTTTTCAAGATTTTAACTTTCCAAACTTGCAAGCTTACATATTTTTAATAACAAAATATTGTTTAGTTTTCTAAGTACTCCATTTATTATTTTTTCTGTCATTATATAACTTAAAAGTAGTTAAGAATTCCTTCTGTGTTTGGTACATACTGAAAAAGAATCAGTAGCTGTCTGTAGAAAGCATATTCTGCTGTCTAGTCTTCCTGCCATCTGTAGAAGTGGAAAGAGATAGTTTTTATTGAAACTTGGGGATTATTAAAATGGAGGATGTCTACATAAAAGCTATCTTGATAGCTTCTGCTGCGATTTCTATGGGATCCCTGCCAAACACACAGCTGAGGGGAGGTTTGAACATGTGAGAGAAAATTGCTCAGTGAGGGCTTCTTCTCTCTTCTGGTCAATATTCTGGACATGTCTGTGCAAAGAGCTTTTTAAATGCCTCCTTGATAGCCTTTTGAGGCCAACTGGACTGCTGCCCAAGAACATTTTTTTGCTGCCTGCCAACACCTTTCTCGTGTTACTGGGAAACAACAGGTGAAAATGCATTTTTAGGTCCTCAGTTTAAGAATCCATGGAGATGTGCGAGTCCCTCTTTGTTTTCTCTGATTCTTTGCCACCACTAGTCCTGCATGAAGGTGAAGAAAGCCCTTTTCGCCCCAACCTGGTGTTCTGGCTGAGATTCTCTCCACACTAATGCCAGAGATGACAGCTCTATAGTCCCAGAGGGAGACATAGAGGACACTGGCTAATGAGGCCATTTCCCAGAATGCACCACTCCTAGTGGAGTTCAATTCAGATGCAGATGAAGCTTCTGTCATTGACTAAAGAGCCAGCCACTCTTTACTCTAAAGAGCAGCACCAGAAGAAGCATTTATTTAACATGCAGAAATGTTAACTGAGTGCCTTCTATGTGCTAGGTCAACAGGTTAGACAATGCCTAGTCTCACCTGAAGCTCAGATGCTAGGATGTCTGAATGCAACTCCATTCACAATGCAAAGCAAAGGTGAATCCAGCTCATTCACTGAATCCACCTTCTGGAAACCCTCCTATAGAAAGAGTATGAGCATCATAAAAGCCCACCTTTGCGGGATGGATGATTTATTGTTTGTTTGAGATAATTAGTAAAATCTTCCTTAAAAAAATTTTATGTTAAGGTGAGTGGAGAGAAATTAGTCTCTTGTTTATTTTTTAAACTGGAAATCTTATACTTTTATACCTCTGTTTGGTCCTCCCTTCCCTGACAGTATCGATCAGTATGTATAGGATTCAGATCGAGTTTATTCATACATTTACCAGCCTCCTTCTCATTTCACAGATTGCTACCTTAAATGAATTCCTCTAAGCACCCAACATCTGCCATGCTCTTCTGGGACAAACCAGTCATCTCAGGCTAGTGAAAGTCCCTCAGGATCCTATTCACAGATGTTCTGCAGAAACTATCACCCCATCTCCTTCTGCAGATAATTGTACAAAGTTTGAACAAATGGATTTGGGGTAATGATGACATACTAGGTGGAAGACAGTATAGGCTCAATATACATGTTGATTTAATTTAGAAAAAAAGGGAACTTCAATTTGCCTATATCATCATCAGCAGGGACAGATCTCAGCCCCACATTTCCCTTGACTGGGTGCATTTGTGTGGATCATGGAACTGAATGCCATGGCCCTGGAAGGGTTATAAGGGATATAAAAGCACCAGGATGACTTCTCTTCTAAAAATATCTCTGCTACTCACCAATAAACTGCTTAAATTTCACCTTTAGGGATGAATTCTTTTAAGTTAAAATATAGTCTTTAGTATTTAAATACCTATCTTGTTCTGCATGAGTTTGAGAGACTATCTTCTTCTTAAAAGCTGCCTAAGCAAGGAATTTGGAGAATGATCACTGTGGCAGACCAAGGGAAGAGGAACATAGAAGGAATGTTTTTAAGAGTGAAACCTGATGGAAACTTAGCATGGGAAATGTGGAAAGGAGAAAAGGTGGCTCTCTTTTCCCTTCTCTTGCTCTTCTAATTCACTCCCAATTTGTTGACTGCTCTGTGTCAAGGACTTTCACTAACTATTCTTACTCTTGATGGTGATTCTCCCAAATTCTAGTTCCACTGACTTACAGATTTACATATGTACAAGACTGCTGCATGTGCCCGGGCAGATGTACCTAATGCAAGCATGGGGCACCATTCACATAGACAGCTGGTGTTAAGCTTCACATAGAAGCCCCACAGTCTTAGGCTGATGCCCTGAGTGCTTCCTTTATGATGCACAGAAGACAAAGTTCTCTTTCCCTGCCCATGCTGAAGTTGTCCATCTATGTTCTATATTCCACTCACCTTCATGTTCTCAGAATCTCTCTCTGTTAATTATTATCTTTGTCTCCTTATTTTAATATCCCTGTCTCTCTGCTAGATTTTAAATTAATGTTACTCTTATTCAACCAACTCTCATCTTCAAAACAAACAAACAAACCAAGCAATCTGTGAACCCAAATCCTACTATATCTACAGTAGAACTGAGACCCCTGTCTCTCTTCAAAATTGAAGTTCTCAGAAAAATCATCCAAGTGGAGAAGAATCCACTTCTCACCAATATTTCTGTCTTCCACCCACAGCATCGGTCTTGGCCTTGCTGCTCTGCTGAAAGTCTCCCATTGGAATCATTAATGTCCTCTTTGTTACTAGACGCAGTAGGTATTTTATTGTCTTCATCCTACTCGACTCTGTATCATTTGACATAGCCAACTACAGCCTCAGGCTGAAACCTTTTATTCCCTTGCCTTTGTGGTGTCTCACTGCCCTGGTTTATATCCTCCTCCATATTCCCTAAGGGTCCTCTTTCCCCATATCGCCTTAATGCATTGGCTGCTCTTTTCTTTGTCAGTACTCTAAAGATCACTGATAGACATATAGTCAAAGATTTCTGAGACCATCAAATAAAGAATTAAGATGGGCCTGCAGCAAGTTACTAATATTTTAGTTTGTCCAATAAGATAAATTTTTAAAACCCTAAATTACTGAATATTATAATAATGATTTATTAGAAAAATAACATTGTATCATTAAAAATTACACGAAAGATATCCACAGGAAAAAAAGACAATCCTTTAAAATAAATACACTTAGCTTTATGGAAAAAACTAACTTATTTATGCTCCTGGACTGGTAAAACTTTGATTCCTGACATCAGTGGCCTAGAACATAGTGTTTGGAACTATGTGTGAGAAAATCAAATCTGGCAATGTTACCAGAATTCTTTAGAGAGCTTAGCCCTCTGGTCTATAACTCACAAATATTTTTGCTCAGTCTGTCACTCGTCATTAACTTTGCTTATGACAAGGGCTCCAGAGATGGATCTATCAAGTTCTGGCTTTGAAACAACTATGCAAACTAAAAATAGAAGGTAACTTACTTGATTTAATAAAAGATATCTATAAAAATGGAGAGTATATAATATACTTAATAGTGGATTTTTGAAGGCTTTACTTTTGAGGTTGGGAACAGGACAGCAATGTCCACTATTACCACATCTATTCAACATGATATTGGAGGATTAGCAAATGTAGTGAGAGAAGGCAAGTAAATCAATGGTTTAAATATTGAAAGAGAATAAATAAAACTGGCATTATTTATGAATGGTTGTGAAAATAAAAAAACAAAAAAATTAGTATTAGTGAATTTAGGATGGTTTCTGAAAATCAATGTCAATTCTGTATGTCAGCAACAAACAATTAGATAATGAAATGTTTAAAAAATACTTTTTGTTATAGCATCCAACAGTGTTATATATTTAGGAAGAAGTCTAACAAAAATCTGTAAGACATTTATATAAAGTATATGAAGTTATTAGTGACATTAAAGACTTAAATAAATGGAGACTTAATATTTTAAAGATGCTGATTCTTCCCCCAATTGATCTACAGTTTCAAAAAATTATAATAAACATCCAGGAGTGTGTATGTATGTGTGCATTGAAATGGATAAGTTGTTTCTAAAAGGCATATATTTTGGAATGCCTGGGTGGCTCAGTGGTTGAGTGTCTACCTTTGGCTCAGGTCGCGATCCGAGGGTCTTGGGATGGAGTCCTGCATTGGGCTCCCTGAAGAGAGCCTGGTTCTCCCTATGCCTATGTCTCTGCCTCTCTCTCTTTGTCTCTCATGAATGAATGAATGAATAAATAAATAAATAAATAAATAAATAAATAAATAAATAATATTTTAAAAATAAATAAAAGGCATATATTTCTAGAAGTGTAAAAAGAACTAGGTCAGTCTGGAAGGAGAAAAGGCAAGAAAACTTATCTGTAAACTAAGACTTATTATAGTGGTACAATAAATTATGCAGTGTAATACTGGAGGAAACAGATGAACAATAGACAAATTGAACAGAATAGAAAGTTCAGAAGAAGACAGACAAATGTGAACATTTGATTTATGACCAAGTGGCACTGCAGAGCAGTTGTGGGGGCAGGTACTTCTAGGTGGATTATATTTAAATATTAAAAGTAATCCAAGAGACTTCCTGGAAGATAATAAGAGAAACGCCTTTATGACTTTAGGATAGAGATTTTAAGGAAAAAACCCAAAAGCAGAAAACAAACAAAAGCATTTATCATAAAGTAAAAGAGCTGAATTAGACTATATTAAAATTAACAACTTCTGTTAAAAAAAATGAAAAAAGATACCATTAAGTATAAAGGCAAGCTACAGAGTAGAGGATGTTTCAGAAAGTTTGTAACTGGAATTTATGTGTGTGGGTGTGTGAGTGTATGTCAGTGTATGGATTGTGTGTGTGTGTGTGTGTGTGTGGGAGGAGGGGAGAAGGAGGATCTACAAATTAATGAGGAAAAGATGAACAGTAAATAGAATATGGGCAAGAAACTAATCAGATACATATCGCAAAAGTGGATACACAAATGGCCAAAAACATTTGAAAAAGTATTAAATCTAGTTAGTATGCAGGGAAATGCAGTTTAGAACTACAATGAGATATCACTACAGATTACCAGTATGGCTATAATTTTAAAAACTACCAATACTACACTATTTGGCAAGGATGTGAGATTATGAAGACTCTCATGCACTGGTGGGGTGTTTCTTGGAGCAACTGCTTTGGGAAACCGTTGGTCATCCGCTAAACACAAGCCTCAAAAACCTGATGAGTCAGCAGTTTCACTTCTAGGCATGTGCCCATAGAAATGCGTTCCTTTGTGTACCAAGAAACTCAGGCAAGAATATTCACAGAATATTTATAGACTCAAACTGGAAACAACCCAGATGTCTTTGAAAAATATAATAGATAAAAATTGCGGTATGTTTATCAATGGCATGTAATAAAGTATTGGAAATGAACAAACTAAGTCATTCAAATGCATTTCCAATCAAACATAGGCAGTGGATAGTTCTCCTCTACTTTTTATAATTGTTGCATACTCTGTCAGGAAGAGGCTCCTGGCAGCCCTACTTCTATGGTAATAAGGTTTTGAGGCTTCATCTTGTGCTGTTCTCTACATCCAAAATGTCATTTTTCTCCCTTTTTACTTCATCATTCTTTTTTTTTTTAAAGATTTTATTTATTCATTCATGAGAGACACACAGAGAGAGGCAGAGACACAGGTAGAGGGAGAAGCAGGCTCCCTACGGGGACCCCGATGTGGGACTCAATCCTAGGACCCCCGGATCATGGCAGATGCTCAACCACTGAACCACCCAGGTGCCCCTCACTTCATCATTCTTTATACCCATTTCAAAAGTTATTTCTGTGAGAACTTTACTAATCACCTCCAAAATCTCTCCAAACTATGAACTTTCTCTTTTTTTCTTCCAAAACAAAACATCTTACACATATCTCTATTGTAGTATTTATGGCATATTATTACAGATATTTTTTTCCCATAGTGTACTGTGCCATACTGATGGAAGGAAACTTATTGTATCAATTTTGATTCTCCAAATGCCTAGCAAAGTTTTCAGTTTTTAGCACATACTATATGCCTCAAAATTGTTATCTAAACTTAATTAACATTTTCAGGGATAGCAATACTATTTCCATAATGGGACTATACATACCTAAATTCCTGTATGCGGAAGTGGGGAGCACACGGGTACTACCTGATAATCCATGTCAGAAGAATAAGCCCAACTTGAGTGATCATGTGCCAGATATGACGTCAACGTGGGTGAGGTGCATATGGGAGCTTTATGTGCATTTCTCTTTTTTAATGTATCTAATATCAATGCTTTAGTTTTTTTATGTTGGCAGTTTTGCTTGGAGTTACCCACCATGGAAGAGGAGAGGTGGTTAGGTCTCTCCTAATTCCAAGTAGATTCTATTTAGGTTGGGGTAAGGTGGCCCACAGTGGCTTATTATAGTATATGCTCTGTGTCTGGGAATCAGGTTATAGCATGAGTAATTTCCTCACGCTTTGCTCTTTACAAAACTCTTGCAATTCATTCATACATTGGATAAAAATCACACCACGTTTGCAAAACCCTGTGCTCTTAGTAAGGGCAACTTGTTTTTCCAAGTAGATAATTTTAGCATTAGTTATAGTAAGAGTGGTATTTGTAAGTAGGAAGTAGGAAACAGCCAGAAAGGAATGGTTTCTGAACAAGGGAACAGAATTTTTCACCAACACTCAGCATGGAATATTATCCCTTTCCTGACTCTAAGTAAGTTTACCTAAAGACTCTCTCATCTCACTTTCAAACAGAATTTAAGGCTTTTGAGGGAATATTTTTGCAGTGGCCCTCAAACGAAGAATGGAAGTAAATCAATATCTTTGAATTTCTTATATTTCATGAATTTACATGAAATTAAGTTAAAAGTAGAAATACCTACAATAATAGATACACTATTTCTAGCCTGTATGGTTGAGCCTGAAAATCTCAGACGAAAGTGTAAATAAGAAAGAGACAGAGAGGTGGGCAGGAGGAGGGAAAGAGGAGGGGAGGGTAAAGGAGGGAAGAGGAATGAAGGCAGTGTCTGAATTAGCACTCTTGTCCTGCTACTGGGAAATGACTAGTTCTAGTGTCCACTGGCTGGACCATAATCAAGCAGAAAAGTGGGTAATGAAAACCAGGTGACAATTAAAAAAAAAAAAGGATCTCTCTCTACATCAGAAGAGATGCCTCCCTAGCCATTTTGTCATAGGTTTTTTGTTTCTTTCCAAAAAAGGGAGGGGTAATTAACATTGCGACTACCTTACAGTTAAATGTGCATAGTAATTATACTTTTTTTAGATCATACTACCTATTAAAAGGCTGTATATTGATCATTAGACAATATAGGTTGGGCTATTCCCTTGCTAAATGTTTAATTTGTTCTTACAGTGCTCAAAATTAAAGAAAATTCAAGCAGAATTAATATGTTAAATAATGCAGTGAACCCAATTAGCATCCTCATATGCACAAAGAATATAGCAAGGAATTAGCATCTCTTCTAGGAAAAAAGTCAACTTATATTTTGATGTGCTAACTGTAATACCAGTGTTTCCAGAGGTGTGATCCATAGGACAGCTTATCAGATCACCTGGTTTGCTTCGATAATGTGCAGAGTCCTGTGCCCCAGCCTAGACCTATGGAATCTACTTGGGGGTGGAGTGCTAGAATCTATTCCCTTAACATCATCACAAGTGGTTCTTAGAAACCCAGCAATTCTACCAATATTATGACTGAGGCTAAGAGGTAATTATTCAGTATGCTGAAGGCCAAACGGCTAGAAAAGGGTAAGGCAGTGACTTGAAGACAGTTCTGCTAACCCTAAATCTAGCATCCTGGCCACCCTGCTTCCTCCCCTCCCAAACCCCTTACATTTGTATGGCACATCACTTTACTACTCTAAATCTCTGGTGTATATGCCCCCCAGGGTCCAATTTCTGATAGGACAAAATCTGAAGAATGAAAATTACCTTCTTTTCTGAGCCTCTGCATCAAGATGATCTGTTGTGAGCAAGTTCTGGATATGCTTCCCACAATACAGTTTTCCATAGACACACAAAAAATTGATACTATGTTTCTTCATTAAAACATTAAACTTATAAAAGAGACACTTCTCCACAGAACATGAATAGAGAAAAACCCACTGGTATGACAGGAGCTAGCCTCCTAGGTGGACAGGGAGCTGAAACTGGATGAGCATTTGGGCTGAGTGGGCTCCAAGCCCTTTGTGAAAGGGATTGAACAAGGCTGGCCAGCAGGTACATGGACCTACAAGAAGCACATGCTAGGACTGAGCCCCTGATGGTGAGTGGGGGATGAAATGGCTCTGCGCAGCCACCAGAGGTTGTGAATTGGATATTGCCCAGCCCATGCCAGCAGTGAAAGCAGCAGTGGTGCTTTGCAGACTGAACATGAGATTTGGAACTGGTACAATCCCCAAGATTTGAACATCAGCTACAGCTCAGATCTGAACACTGCAGTGGGCTATGTTGAGGCAATTACGGGATCCCTCATAGGAAGAGGTGTGCAGAAGGAAAGTCCCTCCCACTTTATGAGAATGTCCAGGGCTCCAGAAAAGGGAGAATTCGTACCTAGGTAATCGGACAATAGTGCTTTAAAAAATAGTTTAAATCTGTATGATCAAAATTCTCAAAGAAATAATGGAAGGAATAATATCAAGAGGTAGGAATGGAAGTTTATAAAACCAGAACAGACAGATTTAAATACAGTTGGAATTACTGGAATGGAAAATATCATCACCAACATTTTTTTTTAAAGAATCTGAACAGATTGAGTAAAAAAATAAAGTAGAATTACAAAAAAGAGAATTGGTTAAAATAATCTCTCTCTCTGTCTCTCTGTCCGTCTTTCTCTCATCAAACACTTATTCTAGCAAAAAAGAACTTCCCCAGGCAAAGAAAATAGTCATATGGCACTGGGGAGAATAATATGGCACAGGACACAGTTGGTACTCCGAATAGGGTGATGGCTAGTACACTTTAAAAGAAATGTATTTCAGAATTCATAACGTTTTATTCTAGAAAGTTAATGTGATGTGTATGCTATAAATGACATAACATTGTCTAGTGGGTGTGGGACAAAAATCACATAATCAAATACAATAGTATTTATCTATATCACAGTGTGTGAAAATTTACATTAAATTTATAAATGAAGGCTCTAAATGGCTTCTAGTCAATCCTGATTTTTTTTTTGTAGGCAAAAGAGTTCAAACTCTGTTTTCAGAGCTTTCTGGATTTCAGAATTGTCCAGAAATCACCATGGACCCACCCACAAAATTAGCCAAGTTGGAGTTGAAGCTGTAACGAGATAGAGTACCAGGTTGCTTGTGTTTGGATATGTGTTCTAGCAATCTGAGCAACAGAAATGATGACTGCTGACCAGGCCAGGAGCCACGGGGGCTAGCCACAAATTACAGAAAGGAGACCTGGGCCCCAAAGGGCAACAAGGCAGACACATGAAGACCTGGAGAGGAAGCTCCAGAACACCAGGAGGTGATTAGAGGTGGGGCACGCTTGAGGAAGGAGGAAATAGGAGGGCAGATGGATCCCAAGGGGAAATGACCAGGAAGATGTTAACAACAAAGTGGAGTAGGTGTGGGAATTAGGGAGCATGAGATGTGAAAAGCGTGAAGCTTGAGCTGGAGAAGGTAAGAGCTCAAAGAGCAAGAGAGTTGAAAAGTGGAGGCAGGAAGATGAGAGAGAGGAAGTTTCAGAGGCTAGGAAACCTGGAAGAGAGCCCACAGTGAGGGGGTGAGATGAACATAGGGCAGTACAAGAGGCCAGGCGGGCATCTGAGACAGATGCGTCCAGAGGTGAGAAGAGAGGGTAGATGTGGTAGGGGGAGAATCTAGGAGAGGAGCACCCATGGGGATGGGTGGGGGAATGCCCAGGAGAAGAACAGAAGTAAGGACAGATGCCAGAAGAACAGTGGAAAGGAAGAGCAGCTTAAAAAAAGAGGTCTACCATTTTATCAATCACAGTGAATCTCTTTTAAAAGCGTTTATTAATAAAGCCAGTCCTTCAATTGCAACTCCTTTCTACTCTTACAATGTTCAAAAGTTTATTTAATCATAGGAACATTAAATCAAATCATTTTATTTTGACTTGAAGACACTTTTCTGAAGTATTTAACACCAGTGAAATTATTGCAAATTTCATTTTTTTCCATACCTACTCAATGACTGGTGAGAAATTGTTGTGTGTGAATAAAGCATAGAAGACAGGTATATATTTTTTATTTTCAGATAATTCCACTACTACTTCTCATGTAAAACAAGCACATTATTTTTTTTTCCCTGATGAATGTTACACTATATATTTACCAAACAAGTAAAGCAAGCCACTTTTGGCTTCTTAAAAACCATGTGTATGTGTATATATATATATATATATATATATATATATATATATATATACACATACATACATATATACTGTGCATTTATCATCATGTAATTATGTACATAAAAACTATTCTTAGTTAACTGAATTTTATTCAGGCCACAATTTTCTAGGATAAAAGTGTACCATTTGTCATTACTAGCTTATTTGAAAGCATACCAGTTTTGTCTCTAAAATCCAGGTGAGTTGACAGCCAATTTTGTTAGTTCAAGTAAAATTCCTTAAAACTCTTAAGGTATCTGTTCATATTTATTTACAATAAGATGAACAAATGAATAAACGTCTGTCGCAGGGTGTCTTTAGGTAGTACCTTTAGAGAGAACACATCTCAAGTAAGTTTCCTTTCTGGGTTTCTAGTATTTTCCCTCTTCCCTCACAGTAGGCTTCTCTCAGCCCTCAAGCAGGTGAGTTTCTTTTTCATTAGTGGTGCTGCGTTAGCCTCTAGGTATGACTGGCCTGCAGTATAATTGATTTTCACAGCTACCAGCATCATGATGCCATTGTGTGAAATTAAAATTGAGTTGGAAAACCTTATCTCAAGTCACAGTAACCAATTAGAAGTGACATCACTTAAAAAAGCATCCAAGCTGAGCTTTAAACTTGTCCACTAGGGGGCAGTCAAACACTGCTCACTTCAAAATATTGTTCAGGCAATGTTCCATTGACTCCATTTTTTGAAGGTGAGCAAATTATTTAAGTAGTAACTGGTAGTTACCAAGTAGCATTCTGGGCACTTCGTGCTTTTAATTTCCCATAGAAACCCATATTTTTGGCTTGTGGTATTGTCCATAATTAGTCCACCAAAACTTTTGTTGGGAGGAGGTGACTTGAGGCTGATTAACAAGGATACCCAGTGAATAAATCGATGATAAAATACATGTACAAAGTTATACGAAGATATGTTACCCTTACTAATTGGATAATGTCTGTAGCTTACGTTAGTCAATATCGTTCACCCCTTAGGGACCCAAGGGTGATGATAGCCAGAAGAGAAAAGATAATAGCATAATGTCTACCTTTTCCTTTTATTTAGCTCTAACCTAAGAATCTATCACAAATATTTATGTAAACTTAAAAAGCAATCTGTGCTCTTACATAATTTTGAACGACTTTTCTTTATTATAGCCTAACTGCTTTAACTCTATCAATTTAACTGTGAAAAAAGTTTTCACTAATTACAGAGCAAATGATCATTATTTTTATTAATAGGAGTAAGATACCAAAGCATTAATATGTCTAACTTTGAAACTAAATAAGTTTAAATATAAAGGGTTAAATTAGCAATCAAAAGTAATGTAAAATCAGAAAACGGAAATTTCCAGGGAATTACAATTGGAAAATTTATCAGGTTAGTACTGTGGGTCTACGGCATTTACTTAGAAATAAAAAACGAAAATCATCTGTTTAAAATTTCTTTCCTCCTTTTTTTTTAGTTCAAAGAATACCATTACATTGTGGTCAGTCGAAAAAGGTTATTTCATGAATAGATGTTTTTCATCTCCTAAAGATTTTGCTTTTCAAAATCAATTAAATACATACCACAAGCAAAAGTAGTACTATAAATTGGTTAACTATAGTTGCATCCTGTACAGTTAAGAATTAAGGGTACAGATGACCTCTACAAAGTGTTTTTGATCCGAGAATCTACTTTCTTACCTTCTATTCTTAAAAATCATATTAAATTGAATATTACAAATGTGCATAGGATATGAACTGAAGAAAGACTTTAAATCAAAGAAATGGACTGCTTCCTACAACTGTATTTCATGTCAAGTGAGTTTATATATTCTTTCTTTTTAAGAAACGCATAAGATCGCACTTAAATAACTTACGTTTTCATGTAAAATGGATTAGAATACAAAATAAAAATCAAGCTAAGTATATTAGAATAATACTTTGAAACAAAATTTTAGTATTTCAAATTCAAAGTAAAATTTAATACTTAAAAAATATTTTATTTGTTAGAAGTTTGTAAATAACTGCTCACAAATATTGCCTTTTATTTCAAGATTAAAATATTCAGCTGAATTCATTTAATGAAAATTGACAATCTTAAATAACCTAAAACAAGTGTCATAGAGAATAAAAATATTTTCAGATTCTTTTATTCTCGGATGTTTATAAAAATTCTTTAAGAAAGACAATGAACTTAAACAGATATATTTTGAGTAATAATAATAAATCCAACATGCCTTGGGTATGATATATAGATACAAGTGTACAAATCTATATTTTTCTTTACTGAGTGAAGACTATTTTTTCCCTTAGCTTTACAAGAAAAATGCCGCTATCTTGAAAATTAGCAGTTTGACTGAAATAAAGATGTTTAAAAGTTAAGAACAGTAAAGAGAATTATCTACATAGGTATACTTTTGTACGTTTTAATGATTTTAATTTATATAGGTCTGCCCTTAGGGAGAGCTTCTGATTTTTAGATTCGTCCGTGCCTATTTTTTTTTTTTTGCAATTCCCAGTTTAACTATGTTAACAAAGAAACATATTACTAACAATTACATACATTTTATGAAGCTATTTTAACAGGTTGAAATTTCATAAGGCAAAATTTTAATTTATTAATTTGTCATACTTCCATTACAAATACTAAAAATATTTTCTTCATTATAATTGACATATTCAACATTATTTTTAGAGATGTTTTTATCTATAATTTAATAACATATAAAAGCAAGTTTCTATGAAAAATCTGTTGCTTTCCAGAAATTGCTAGGATGGGACTATAAGCAATTAATGATCATGACAATGACAGTGTAAACTGGATGTCTGTTACTCAAACACTGCATTGAGTCTACTATAAATATGCTGGAACTAAATAGAAATATTCTGTTTTCTCTTCTTTGGAATTGCACTCATTTAAGTGAGAAAGTAGTAGCCTTACCTTTGACATCTATCAGGACGATGAAATGAAGTAGAGGGAACATTGCAATCAGTCTGAGGCTGAAGAGATGTTTAATACCAGAAAAATAACAATAGGTTTACAGCAATTGAAGTATTAGATGTATCCTCCTTATACCTCAGAAGGAGTTCTGATATAGTAACTTCGGTACCTCCCATGTGTCTGAGCATGCTCACAGCTAGAACTTTACTGGCATGAGGGGAGACGGTCTTGTCACTAGCAGCCTATCTTTTTTGCTTTCTTTTTGCTTCATTTTATTTTAAATCTATAGTTATATTCTTGGTTGTTGCTTCATTATAGGATGGACAGAGAGACATAAAGAAGACTTTGGTATTATTAGATAAGGAAATGTTTTTTAAAGTCACTTAAAAATTGTTTCCCCTCAAAGCATGTAGTGCAGTTTGCTCTTACTTAAAATCCAAATACACGCAGTTCTTACATATTGAGGGATATAGATTTACACTGAATAGGTGATGAAACTCTTTATAAGCATGTTTTATTATGCAAGAAGCAAGTGACAAAAAGCTACTTACTGACAAATACACAAAGAATACCTATTCAAATGCACTTAAATGTTTTTGAATAACATACAGAAAGATAGTAATAATGAAAATACATGGCCTTGGGTGTAATAGTCTCTGTAAAACACTTGCACAATATTTTAAACATTTACTTCCTGTATAACCATATTCCTTTTTTGAAGTGGATCATTTTATTCTTGCTTTCAATTCTTGTCGCATGCCTATTAGGAAACCTTAATTACAGCTTCATTCTTACATTCTAAAAGTGGCTTCTAACACAGCAGAGTTAGTGAAAGTTCAAGTACAGGAAGGGACTTTTGATTGATCCTAATGGAATCAGAAAGACTTCTACCAAAGTTCCTTGTAGAATTTTGTTGTCAGAGTATATTTTTTCACTGGGAAATGCCTACATAGACAACTAAAATAGTTTGTAGTCTTGACTTAGACTGAGGATTTTGTAAGTGAATGATATGGATTCTCTTACATGCTGTTATTAATCGTGTCATTAACGATACTGTTTGAAAAACTATCCTTTGATGACTGGCTATTATCACAAATCATAAGAAGATGAGGTTTTCATCATTCTTTCTTTCATTCCAGCTTTTGATAGAATAAAGATTCAAAAGGAATTTGAAAGAGAAAATATTTTATTGATCACATAATGTGTTAGTTCTTTCTCTTTTAAGAAGTGAGCTAAATTCTCCAGATATATTTAGATGTGTTCTCTTATTTTTCAAACCAAGAAAACAACAAAGAGAATCGAGTATAAGTTGAGAAGAAAAATTTCACAGTCTTTTCTTACTTTTCAGGCACCTTTTTCCGTCACTAGTCTCGAGGTCTTTTTAAATAAAACTTGCCTTACTTTGCTTTAAAAAAATTAAGGTGATCAGTTTTTCTTATATTTTGCATTTTGCTGTCAAGAGGATGGATGCTGGTTTCTGGTATTGAAATATTGAGCATGAATTTTTAAGTGCAAGTAAATGTCATGAATTGCCCATCACAAATCTATTTGAAGTTTAAATATATAGTCCATGGAAATACAGTTTTTAGAAATGTCAAGATTTCAAAGAACTTACTAGACTTCTGCATGAATATTAAGCCTTGGAAATAGATTTAAATTGCTAAAAAGTTGAATCACCATTCCTTTGTGTTAGACTTTTGGAGCTAATCTTTGAAATATTAATACACACAAATTCAGAACACAGTAATTATAAATAATAGTTAAGTACATCTTTGGTTCACTATTGGTTTCTAAATGCAAAATGGGCAAGTATTGAAACATGCTTCAATTAGTATGTTCTAATTTTGATTTATCTAGTGTGAATATCCAGTCTTTTGAACTGAAACTGGTTGAAATGTGCACGGGGTATATAATGTATGTGTTTAAATTAGGGTGAATGAATTTACTCTTTCCTTGGAAACACTGCTGGGAGGAAGTTCTAGAGAGTGCTTCATGCAGAGCTGAGAAGAGACATGAAAACCGACTGATTCATCGTGGATATTAGCTTCAAATTTGCACAATTGTGCTTTATTGATCTTTGCCTGAATCAGCTCATTCCTTTATACCAGTATTCTATGGGTAGCACCCATGCTTTCAGCAATAATAGTAAAAGCTCCTGTACATACAGTACTTACTGCATAGCACAATTCAATATCATTCTGATAGTTGGATGGAGTTTATTTACTCAAAGTATTGATTACCTAGTTCTGTAGGAGGTGGAGGTGGGTCAGGGCATTTTCCTAGTTTCCACTGTAACTGTTATTCATGTCTGAGCAGCCATTGTTACACGTAAGCTCTGAGCTTCAGAACATAATTTACTTAAATATGGCCAGAAAACTCTAATTTTGACACATTTTTAGGATTATGTGATCATTTTTCAAATAGGCTATAATTCATTATCTTGCCAAACTAATATTTTCATCAGAATATTTCCTAAATAGTTCCTGTACTTAATGCCAATATGGGCTTGTAAAGTCCTCTCTTTACAAATTATCTTGTTTTTTATTCACAAAACCTGACCCATTAGCTGTTTACCATCATTTTCAGTTTTGTGGGAAAAAGACACAGTGATATTCAATGAATGAGTTATATCGATAGATTTGTCCTCAAAAAGATAAATCATAAAATAATAAATATTAGAATTCCAAGCTTATGATAGCTGGCCAACAATGGCAACATCTACTTGAGGAGTCTCTCTACAATAAATAAAGTTATAGTAAAACTTTAGTAATTCAGCCATATTTGCTAAGTATTTGTGATGCTGATTATTGTTAGCCTTTCTTCATGAGATTATGTCACTAATTCATCATTCAATAAGTGATATTTTGAGTAACCTTTGCAGCAGGGGTAACATCTATATGTACCCTGTTGGCAGAGCAAACCGAACTGAATCATATGATCTCATTAGCATAAGCTGCCAGTCAGTTAAACAAATCAGTCCTAATATAGGACCCATTTTGAACGAGAGAGTCTAAGGTAAACCTTCTAACTCTGATGTTTTATGTTTAAAATAATTTAGGCCATGCTCCATTTATCTGGGAATCTCAACTTTTGGTAAGTGCAGCTTTTAGGAGCATAGCTATAAACCCAGAGTAAAAGACATCCACTACTAGCAGTGTGTTAGATTAGATACTCTGAAAGGTCTTCTTGCCTGAAAATAATAGCTCCTGCATAAAACAATTTTTATTGCATTTCTGAAGTCTTTGAAATGAGAGGAATTAAGTATAAAAGGAAAACACAAGACAAAACAAAACCAAAATGCTGAAATGGCAACTAAAGTAAAAGGCAAGATGTCCCTGCAAATGAATGCGGACATCAGTGCTGCAACTTTTAGACCAAGTCTAGGGTCAGTGGCAAGTTCTGAGGCTTGATGTCAGCTTCCTCATAGGAAATAGCTGAGCACTGTCAAAGGAGGTACCCTTTAGCACCATTCAAAACAAACACAAACCCTGTAGGAAACATCCTAAATTTAGATTCTTAGGAATTGCCCAGACTAACATCAGCCAAACATTAGCTCATTATCAAAGATGAAACGAGCACACTTGGGTGAGAGTCAGCAGAAATAAAAGCAATAGATTTAACCCCCCCACCCAGCAGTTTCAGATGCTGAAATGGTCAGTTATAGAATATAAAATGTTGGGATCCCTGGGTGGCTCAGCGGTTTAGCGCCTGCCTTTGGCCCAGGGCGCGATCCTGGAGTCCCGGGATCGAGTCCCAAGCTTCTCCCTCCTCCTGTGTCTCTGCCTCTCTCTCTCTCTCTCTCTCTCTGTCTATCATAAATAAATAAATAAATCTTAAAAAAAAAGAATATAAAATGTTTAGAGAAAAAGACATGTAGAATCACAAACATGAGTAAGAGTTAAGAAACCATTCAAAAGAAACAAAGAAAATTTTTAGAAATGACCAACACATTGTGGAACTTAAGAACTCAATGTGTAAAAAAAAAAAAAAAAAAAAAAAAAAAGAACTCAATGTGTAGGTAAAATAGTTAAGACATCATTGAAACAATGGTGTACATTGTTGTACATTGGAAAAAAGGAGATAAGGAAAATATCCAGAAGGTAGTATAGGGAATCAAAAGACTTAAGGAAGTTAAGAGATTTGAAGGAAAGCACGAAGTTTCAACATACAGGTAATTTGAGTTCCACCACAAGAGTGAGAGGAGATAGTAACTGAGAATTTTCTAGAAATGATAAAATATAAAATTTATAAATATAGGAAGAACAATTTCTAGTTGGCAGTACAAATAACAATAAATCCACTTCTAGACTTTTGGCTTTGAAATGGCATAATAGCCAATATACAGAGAAGGTTTTAAAAGAAACCAGAGGGGAAAGAGATAACTGACAAAGAGAATACTTAAATGCTAGACTTCTCAACAACCATGATGGAAGCCAGAATAAATAACATAGCACTCAAAGTTCTGAGAGAAAATGGCTGGCAATTAAAAATTTTGTATCCAGAAAAACTATTTTTTAAAGGAAATATAAAATAAAGTCAAACACAAGATATATTAGAAAGCTAGGTAAGAACCAAAATGAAAGATGCAGATAAGAAGTTCAATGGCATTTCAGGAAAGGGACTAATCTGTTTGAGTAGTAGAGACTATTAGGTAAAGCTTGAGCTCTGCCCATCTTGAATAATGGATTGAGAGATTAGGAAGTAACATCAACTACTCTCACAGTGATATTAAGACATAGTCAAGTAAGGCTGAAGGGAGAAAGAAGTAAGCAGATTCTTGTATTTGTGTAAAACTGAGACTCCTGCCCACACATACATGGCCAGGCCAACAGTAGGATAGATATTCAACAAGTGTATCAGAGGTATTATGGTACATTACTGCTCCTAATCCTTCTGCTCCCTATGAAAGGATTATACACACCCATTTTTTGCCATGTGATTTGACAGTACATCTTAGTGTGTATTTCTGATCCATGGATTTTTCCCTTGACCTTGAGACTGGTTTTGACCAATTCAATGTGGCCAGATGTAGCATGTGCCACGTTCCAGCAGAGACTTTAAATGTCTTTGCGTGGTGTGGCTTGGCCTTTTGAGTTCCCCTAGTTCTTAGCCAGAATGAGTGACCTGCAGCATGCTTGAACCTGAGTCGAGCTAAGCCCAGAAGAGCAACAGATGACCCACAGACCTGTGAGCAAGGCACACATGTTTATTATGGAAAGCCATTAAAATTTTGACTTTATTGTTACTTTATCATTGCCACAGCAAAACTCAAACAGATAAAGCCAATCCTGTCATTTATTTTTCAAGACAAAAGCTGAAGATACTGGCCTAGAGGCACGAGCTATGTAGATTGAATAAGTTAATGCACAAATCCCATTTATCTCTGTAGGAATTTTCTTCTTTCGGAATACTGTCTTCATTATATGGTATGGCTAAGTTTCTTAAACTATGCAGGGACTACTTCCAGAGGTGGCATTTCTATCATTGTTCACAAAACTATTCTTAAACTTTGTTATTTGTTTCTTCTGAAATTCTGTGTAATATGACTGAACTTCAGTATGCACTTAGTAAATACATGCTATTTTCTAGTGCATATGTATCATGGTATCTAAGTGCCAACTTTTTAAAACTTCAGGTAACATAAAATAAATTAGAACACTATTTGATGACTGCTTTAATTTTCAAGTCAGTGTATTGAGTTTACTCTGAATGAATGTACTTTTATTTATAAAATATGATCATGTATATTGTTGGGTAATGATCTTTGATTTAAAGTGAAAAGTCACAAATAATTTTTATCTGGATTCTTTTCAAATTCATTAAACAGCCCTTTGTTTTAATAGGATCATAAAACCAGAAACCTGGCAAAGCCTGCTGAAGCCCTCAAACCAGCCAGAATGCTCCTAATGGCCATTACTCTCATCTTCTTCTTTTACTTATCCTTTTGGTTGAGGATGAGCACTGACCAATGCACTGTTTCTCACAGTACTACTTCATCTTTTGACAGTGGGAAGAGATATCCAGAAAAGCACCCAAACTATTGATTTCAGGTGGGAGAATGAACAAAAGCATGGCCCCAAACATGGCCCCATTGGATCATCTTGGATGGCAGAGTTAATTGCTCATTGCTGGGCAACCCTGTGACAACTCATGAGGGGTATTTTTATTTCATTTGTTGACATAGCCATTTGACAAACACATACTAAATTTAATTGTGGTTTAAGCTGAGGAGTGAGGGAGTGTAGTCTGTACAGGGGCCTAGAGTTAAGGGTGTTATGGGGGAAGCCAAGAGCTTGTATGGAATTGGAATGAGCATGTGAAGTGCTTTTTAAATCATGGGAAGAAAGGTAGACTTTTAGTGGCTGGATAGGGAGAGCTGTTGAGAAGCTTTAGCCAAATAGAAGGGGAGAAAAGTTGGCATGACCACTGTGGAAGGTGAGCTGAGGAGGACAGATCCAGAGGTGGGAGGACTTATCAGATCTACTGCAATGGCGAACTGGGAGGCATGAGCTAAGACTGTGGAGGAGAAAGTCAAGAGGGAGCAAACCAAAGATACACTTAGGAGGTAGAATTGAAGGGATATGATGAGTGATGAGAGGATGGGGGAAAGTGGGAACCCTCAGGTGACTCTCAGATCTTCACACTGAGCCATTTGGTGTGAGAGTTAGGAGAAGTATCTTATCAGACACAACATCGAGTGAGTATTTATTTTCATGTGCTGAATTTGAGGAGACTGAGGGACATCTGGATAGCAATGCCTTGCCAGGAGGTGGAAATAAAAGTTAGAATTCAGGAATGAGGTATTGTGTGGGAAACAGAGTCTAATTTGTGAAAATAATCACCAAAAATACTTTACAATAGAGGGATTGAAATGCTACAGTATTTCAAAATTTTAAATCATCCAGTTGTTATATAAGAGAGTCATTAGAAGCTTTATTTAAAAATCATTAGAATTCCAAGGTGCTCGAGGCACCAGAGTTACATGTAGCTAATTTTAGATTACTATCTAATAAGGATTTATTCTATGACTAGCAATTATGAGCTCCATATGGATAAACCAAAGTAAAAGAGCTATGAAAAGAAAAATTATAATACCATGAGTAGTAGATGAGATTAGGTAGGTGATTTTATGCACATGTGTGTATCCAAGCACATATGCAGAAAATTAGCTAGATCCTATTAATACAATGCTATTAGATTTCAGAATGGATAGTTAAGGCATGAAAGTGCATGAAGCTAAGAAATGAATGGGAGTAACTCCTAAACTCTGTGAAAATATTGTGGGCTTTTATTTTCACAAGCTATGATTTAGCAGCTAACTTCATGATCAAGTCAATAAACCCAAAGAGCTAAGGCCAAACGCAGGGTCTAGTATGTCTATGGCTGGCATATGTGGAACTAGTTTTGCAGTTTAAAAACTGTTTTAATTACTAATTTTAGTAAATTGAGTCTTTATTGAAATTTACAACAGATACCAATTACATATTTTATCTATATTTGAGTGCTTCTCATTTAATATGTCTTTTAGGAATATAAACAGATTACCATTCAATTAAAAATTAACCCTGGGTTATGATCAATTCTTCACTACATGAAAACTCTGAACTCAGAACATACTGCAGAATAGTTGTTGTAAAAACATATTGGGTTGCTTTGGATTTGGCAAACCTCCTACCCACGGGCCAATCCCCCCCCCCGCCGCGCCCCCCCGCCCCGCCCTGCCATTCTAGTTCATCTGAATCTTGGCAAATATCCCATATGTGAGTTTGGGCCTGCCAAGAGCTTCTGCAGCCCCCAGTGTGATTTTACTGCTGGGATTATTCCATTTGGGGAAGAGTCTTTGAAGGTTTAATGAGGTGCTGTGGAGAATTGTGAACTGCAGTTCAAAATGTCAAAGAGCAGCAGGGTCACCTGCAGGTGACTGTCTCACAAATAGCAGGGTGTTGGAGAAAGGCAGTTAACCCTGGACTCCCTCTCATGTGGAAACCACAGGTCTTCTCTCTTGCTTTTACTCCCTTCTTCCTCCCTTTCCACCTTTTTAGCACTGCCCTAGGCACAGAGAAGACCCTTGGGAAATATTGCTGATGAAATAGAGGGGTGATGTTTCCTTCATCCATCTTCCTCTTTACTCTGTTTCTCTCCATTTCCTGTTACCTTTATAGTCTGTTTTCTTTCTCCTTCCATGTCTCCCTTATTTTAATTAATACAATATGGAGCTCATAGATTTTGATTAAAATGATTTTTGTTCAATAAAAGAATTAAAATTTCCTTACCGAAAAGAATGTTAGGATTCATGTAATCCATGGGCAAGTTGGTAAATTTCTGTGTTATAGTTCATGGAAAAGAAAAGAAGATTGTTTTTAAATCTTGATTGATTTCTCTATTTAGTATATAAGTTCTTGATAGAAAAGTTTTTGTTTTATTCCTTATCATTACTTGATGTTCTAAGCAACATTATTATAAAAATACTAAAATGATTTTTAAGGTGCCAGCACTAAAGTAGCAAAGCTCAAGCTTTACTTCTTTCCCTAGTATTTCTTGGCTCTGAAAGTTTATTCAAATACTCAGGGTAGTTAGTCATTTCTGTCTTTTAGCTTTTGAAGAGGGAAACACTTTAAGAAAAAAAGCATCCTGATTCTAAGCATAATCATATTATATAAATCAAGAACAGATATGTCCTGAGCAAAGGATACTTCATTATGATTAGAAAAAGTGCTTTGATGAAAGTATTCTCTTAGAATATTCCTCCTTTGAGATGTATTGCCTGGAGGTTCTTTTCCAGCTTGAGGTAGTACATGTGTGCTGCATGTGCTTTGAGACCCACTTTGGGTGTCAAGGCAATTGGGGTAAGAGTGGTGACTCAGCCAGGGTTGAGTAGAGGATAGAGGGATCCCTGATTTTGACTGATGGAATTATTGATGGAAAAAAAGTAGAGCTGGGAAGGCCTGGAGATTCTCTTTTTGAGTTATCAAATCTCTGTGTAGCCCATAAGGAAGTGAGCATAAAATACTTCGACATCAAAATTTAGGAGCAAAACATTGAAAGCTTGTGTAAGTGAGGCCTATATTAGATCACACAAGGAATCTGAGAACACGGGACTTCTAAAAATCTGGGAAGAACTTTTCAGGCCCTTGGGGGCTGTTTTCTTACCAAATGCCAGACAGTGTAGCTGCTACAATCCTGAACTCCACTTCCTCTTAGAGAAATTGCCTGTAAGCAGAGGAAAGATGTTTCTGGAGAAATGGGATCTTGTGTTGGGCAGAACATGCATTAGAGAAGAATGTTGCTTTTCAAAAGTCATGTGGGGCTGTGCAGGAATAAATTTGGAAAAGAAATAACTTGAGCTGGAGAAATACAGCAGACAAATAAGGTAGATATGTTTAAAATCGAATCATTGATTCTTTGCAGACATGGAAAGGGAGAAATAGCCATTTTAGCTCAGTTTCAATGGAATACAGAGTAATACTGTGAAAGCCAAGATATAGAAAAAAAGACACTGAATGGGAACAAAATAAGGCATTTTCTTTAGTCAATTTCTGAGCAAGGAAGGATTAGATGTTGACATCAGCATAGGCCATGTATTGGTGGTTTGCTTATCCATAACTCAGTCACTGGTGCAAAGAGCATTCTATAGTATAAATGAATCATTGTCAATCAGTTCTTTGGTTGTATATCTAATGCCCTATTTAGAGAATGCTTGCAGGTTAAAAATTGTAAAACTTTTGGTAGTCATTTCAAACCTGTATAAAAGTAGTAACTATATTCTTAGTACAAAAAAACACCTGTATACTCTCTAACCAAATTCAACTTTTGTTAGTGTTTTACTCTGTTTGCTTTGTCACTTGTTCTATCAATTATCTATCTATCTATCTATCATCTATCTATCTATCATCTATCTATCCATCTATTGATATATCGATTGGTCTATCTAATCTGATACACATTTAATTCTGGATCATTAGAAGGCTAGTTACATACTTGATAGCCCTTTAAATACTTCAATGTGTATTTCCTAAGAATAGGAATACTGTCTCATATAACCATAATATACTTTCAACATCAGTAAGTTTAACCTTGAGGCAACACCTTAACCTACCTCCATATTCCAATTATGTTAACTGACCAAATGATGTTCTTTTTAGCATTTTATCCTTCTGATACAAGATCTAGATTAGGGCTAGGTATTGCATTTGATTGTCATGTTTCTTTATTCTCTTTAAATCTTGAATATTTCTATAGCATTTTTTTTTGTCTTTTATGGCACTGATATTTTTGAAGAATACATTCCCTGCTCTTCATTTAAAAAAAATACAATGGTTCTCATTTTGGGTTCCTCTAATGTTTCCTTATATTTGGATTTGGGTTACACTTTATAGGCCAGAATATGGCAAAGTGATTGTGTTCTCAGAGTATCACATTGAACAGCATAAAAATTCCATCTGTCCCTATTAATAATGTTAATGTAATTACTTGGTCAAGATATATTGTTAAAGATTTCTATTTATTTATTCATGAGAGACACACAGAGAGAGGCAGAGACATAGGCAGAGGGAGAGGCAGGCTTCTCACAGGTAGCCTGATGTGGGACTCAATCCCTGGACCCTGGGATTACGCCCTGAGCCAAATGCAGATGCTCAACTCCTGAGCTGTCCAGGTATCCCAAGATATCTTTTATTTTGCTACTGTGTGAAAATAATTTTTTTTCTCCTGGAAACTAACAATGATGGTTGCAAAATGCTGATATTCCAATTCCAGCACACTTTCTATAAATTACCTGTCTGCAATAGTTGCATTGCAGTAAACAGGAACTCACTTCCTGACTCAGATAATTCATTACTACAAGTGCAGGTTGTCCCAGATTTTGTCAGTGGGTACTCCTTCAAGTTGGCTCCTGTGTCCTTACATACCCTCATCATATCTTTTTGATCACTTGTTCACTTTATGGCATGAGCAGACATTCCCAGGAATCAGCTGTTTCTCCAAGGAATTCTGGTTATTTATGGTGGAGGATGACATCAGAGATGAGTATTTGGGGGAACCAGTTTACAACTGCACTGAAGAATGTTGGGGGGATGGTGGAAGACCTGACAATGGCTTTGCTTACTAACAGAGTCTGAATATGGTTTTGTCTTAAAGGGATGTGTTTTACTAGCAGAGGAGAGGGGACTGGAAGCTGGAGAATGAACAGGTGGCTGAACTTAATCCAATAATTCTGCTAGCAATGAAGGTCTTCTCCGGCAACCTTGCCCTTATTCAGAAACTGTTTTGTATGATTATGACCTTGGTTTGTTGTGGGGAGTTAGATTACTTCAGCTTCTATACAGTAAACTTCCTAAAGAACCATTCATATCTGATCATCTTGTACCCCTACACTGCTTTGTCCACTGCTGAAATTTAATAATAAGTAATTAGCAAATAGTTCTTGATGGAAGAGCCACCAAATGTCAGAGTAAGATGGGGTTAAGACTCTTTAACATCCTTTTCCTCCCTTAGTTTCTAGGATATTTCACATTCTTATTCCTTTCTCTGGCTACTTCCATGAAGAATTGTTTTCTTTATTTATTTCCTCTTTCCTTCCTTTTTGAATGAGTAAAGGCCTTGGATTTTAGCCCTTTACTCTTCACACTTCTATGCTTTGGTCTGGTAACCTTTACTTATTTTCATAATTCAGCCATCCTCTTCCAAATCTGGTTCTCCAGTCCTGATTCCATCTAAGTGTCAGCTTCATGTCCTTTTTTTTTTTTGAAAGGGGGGGGGAGATACCACCCCTTTATTTTTTAAAAATTTTAAATGTAATTTAATTTTATTTTATTTAAATTCAATTAATTAACATATAGAGCATTATTTCACAGGTAGTGTTCAGTGATTCATCAGTTGCATATAACACCCCATTATATTATGTGCCCTCCTTAATACCCATCACCCAGTTACCCCAACTCCCACCCCTATACCCTCCAGCAACCCTCGTTTTGTTTCCTACGGTTAAGAGGCTCTTATGGTTTGCCTCCCTCTCTGATTTCGTCTTGTTTTATTTTTCCCTCCCTTCCTCTATGCTCCTCTGTTTTCTTTCTTAAATTCCACATTAGTGAAATCATAATTGTCTTTCTCTGACTTATTTAGAAAAATAGCCTCTAGTTCCATCCACATTATTGCAAATGGCAAGATTTCATTTTTTGATGGCTGAGTAGTATTCCATTGTATATATTTATACCACATCTTCTTCATTCATCTGTTGATGGACATTTGGGCTCTTTCCATAGTTTGGCAGTTGTGGACATTTCTTCTATAAACATTGAGGTGCATGTGTCCCTTCAGAGATTGCTATATTTGTATCTTTGGGGTAGATACCTAAGAGTGCAATTGCTGGGTCGTAGGGTAGCTCTATTTTGAACTTTTTGAGGAACCTCCATACTGTTTTCCAGAGTGGCTGCACCAGCTTGCATTCCCACAGCAGTGTAGGAGGGTTCCCCTTTCTCTGAATCCTTGCCAATATTTGTTGTCTCCTGAGTTGTTAATTTTAGGCATTATGACTGGTGTGAGGGGTATCTCATTGTGGTTTTGATTTGTATTTCCCTGGTGCTAAATGATATTGAACATTTTTTCATGTGTCTGTTGGCCATTTGTATGTCGTCTTTGGAGAAATGTCTCTTTATGTCTTCTGCCCACCTAAACTAGATTATTTGTTCTTTGGTTATTGAGTTTGATAAGTTCATTATAAATTTTGGATACTAGTCCTTTATCTGATAAAACATTGGCAAATCTCTTCTCCCATTCTGTAGGTTGTTTTTTGGTTTTGTTGACTGTTTCCTTTGCTGTGCAAAATTTTGTTTTTATCTTGATGACAGCTTCATGTCTTTGACTGGTGGTGGGAACTTTCTGATGTAATATCCCATCGTCATTTACTTATTTCTTTTTCCAGTATCTTCCCTCCACTCAGGCCCATATACTCTAATATCTACACTACCAGAAAAGGCTCCTAACTAGGCTGCACCATGTCTTTCTGATGCAGCCTATGTCTTACTTGTAGATTACATACACTGAAATAGCATTTGACACATTGGGTCAAAACTTTCCATCATTCCTCATTGCCTTCAAAATTAAATCTGATGCCTTTATCTTGGCTTTCAAGTCTTTCTCTCTAACCCTATTTACCACTGGCACTTCATGCTTCCTTCACTCTTGCCAATAAGTCTACCTTAACAGTTTTCAAATACATACATGGTTTTTCACCTATAATCTGTTGCTCACATACTTTTCTCATTGCCTGCAGTGGTTGCCCAAGAATCTATATTTGTCCACATACACATGATGTGTCCTTGAAGATCTGGTAAATGTCCTGCTACCTTCTCATCAAACCTTTTCTGGATTTCCAGCTCACAGAGATTTATCCCTCCTCTTATGGCAATTTTTGTCCATAATATACAACTCATGCTGTCTATATAGCTTTGTGATATTACATGTTCCTTTGGTTATATGATTTCATTCCTCTTCTAAACTCTAAGTTATTCAATGACAGAGACTTTGATGTTCACAATGCATTAAGTGACTTGGCTAGTTTTTCCTTTGTAATTATTTTCTCATTGTAATATTAAAGATCATAGCTGATTTCAGTATAAAGAATGATGAATAAAAGTCGGAGACCTTTCCCTAACTCTGAGGACTTCATTCTTATGAGTAGTAAATTAGACAGAATATTTAAATCTGCCCTTTAAAGTAGGTTTGAACTTGATTTCTTTTCTAATTAGTAGTTCAGTTGTGTCAACATAAATATAATAACTGATAACCTTTCACTTCCACAGATCACTTCATAGTTTACAAAGTATTTTAACCTTGTTTAATCTTTATGACAACTCTGAAATAGGCAGTGTTGTTATGATTCACCAAGTTTTTTTTATGGGTGAGAAATTAGGGCTGCCAGAGTTCAGATGGCTTGCTCAAGGTCATTTCACCACTGACCATGTCCAATGCACTTGCCCTATATTAAAGATACACATTTTTATGATTATTTTCCAGTTGTGGTGAGACAGGACTTAGGACTTCTGTTTGAGCTGTCAGCTTGGCTGAAATGAAACCTGAAACTTCTGTGGCTGAAACGACCTAGGCCAAACATGCCCTGGGAAATGGAACAATACTGACCAAATCCATTGCAGTTCAGGTTGAAGCAGAAAACCAACTTCATCATTTTTAATGAGGAAAATGACTGCCAGAATCATGCGGACAAGGAATGTCAATGTATTTTCCTCCCAGTAGTTAAGCCTGTTTTAGAAACCAATTAATTATATTCAAAGAGTTTTTATGGTTATAGTTTACAAGTTACTTTCAAATACATATTCTCCTTTGATCCACCTATCATCTCTCAGTATTGAGCAGAACAGATGTGATTATCCCAATCTTCATTCTACAGTAGGAAGGGAGGTTTCTGGTAGGCTCCCTGGGGCAGAGATCATATAGATCTTCCCTAATACCACCAGGCATGAGGTTCTGGGAAAGGGACACACAAGGACAAGGAACCTTATGTATATTACGGCATTTCTTGTAATTAATTACTGTTCTTTCCCAAAGTCTTTACTTTCCTGTGTGATTAATTGAAACAAAAAGGACTTCTTTGAAAAAGGAAGGGTGAACAGGAAAAGCATATAAAGGAGCAACACGAGAAGGAGGAATTAGGACATCTGAGCCTCACTTTATAGGTTGGTCCTGAGGAGGGATAAAAAGTGAAAATCAGGGTATCTGGAAAGAGGGAAGCAATTTGAACACACCCCTGGGGATTGTGATGAGGAAAAACACCTGGGGACTAGTTCAAGAGGCAGAGGAGTGTGGAGGTCAGGGAGCCTTCCTGTTCTCAACTTCTGATGGGCAGTGAGACAGAAAACCACCTGCTCATATACTCACTGAGTATATGAGCTGTGCCCAAATGAAGAACAGAGAAGCATTAGCAAATTAGGAGTGCCAGGGGATCCCCAAATAACTAGAGAAGTGAAGCCAAGAGAGGATTCCCTCTGCCAGGTGCCAGTGATTCCCATTAATGAGATTCACTGATGAGGCACAAAGAGCTTCTCAGGAAACTGCAGAAGTAGCAGCTCCAGCACAGGAAATAGAGGAAGTGCCATGGGACACAGGCAACATCCAGAGCCCAGGACCCAGGGGCAGAGCCAGGCCCAGAGCAGCATGAGTACAGAGGGGAGTTTGCTGGTCCTGGAATAAGGAGGAAGGTGACCCAGTCTTGCCCAGTGTGACATCTGAGTACAGGGCAGCCAGGAGAAGAGCCAGAAGCCCTGGGAATTTCCAGCAAGACATGCAAAGCAGAGGTAGAAGATTCTTCTTTAAATCATAGCTCACCATAAAAAACAAAACTAAACAAAAATACACACACAGAAGATTTCTGTCTTTTCCCCTTCACCTCCTGGCACTTATGCATGGAGCAAAAAAATTTAAAGAGGTAACAATGAAGATCCTTCCAAGGGAAGTGTTACTTGCTTGTGAGTAAAAGATAAGGCCTTTGGTTTTATCTACCAGGTAAAATGCAATACAAAAACAACACCAGCACTTGGGAGCTTGGTGCAATGTTCTTAGTAACAATATCAGCTCTTGAGAGCAATCAGCTAGTCCAGGTATGAGCAGAAGACAGACATCTCTTGTTAGAAGAATGACACCACATGTAGCTTTCAGGGAAGTTCTTTGTGCCTGTTCAACTTGGCCCAGAGCACAACAGAAGGAAACACCTTACCAACCTATGCCTGAAGAATTACAGACTTTGGGTTTAAACCAGTGACAGGAAACAAAACTATTTGAGACACTACAGTAGTGCCCGGGCTGCCATAACAATATACCACAAGACAGAGTGCCTTAAAAAAAAAAAAACCCAGACATTTACTTTCTTATAGTTTTGGAGCTTAAAAATCTAAGATCAAGCTGTGGGCAGGGTTGGTTTCTTCTGAGGCTTCTCAGCCTGCAGATGGCTATATTCTCCCTATGTCTTCACATGGTCTTCCCTCTGTGTATGTCTGTGCCCTCATGTCCTCTTTTTAAGGACACCAATCATACTGGATTAGAGCCCATCAGAATGTCCTCATTTTAACTTAATTTTCCTTTCAAGACTCCATCTCCAAATATGTCATATCCTGAGGTTCTGAGGGTTAGGGCTGTAGCATGTGAATTTTGGAGGACACAGTGCAGCCCATAACAGGCAGGCACTAGCGAAATGTGATCAGGACAAACTTTTTATGAAACAATAAGAAATAAATATATATTGGTCTCTGCTTCTTGTTCCTGATAGTATTTGGTCTTCTACTCTGCTTCTTGACACAGAGTTCCTCAAACACTTGTAATTTCCTGGGTTGATAGGAGTGTCTTTTGTTCTAATAAAGTGACTTCTGATGGGGTCCTATATGGGGGCTGATCACCAAAATGACCAAGCTATGATCAGAAGCTTGGATTTTTGGCCCCTTTTCTTATTCTCTGGAGAAGGGATAGGGGCTGGAAATTGAGTTAATAATTGATCATTCCTACATGATGAAAGCTTCATGAAAGTCCCTGAAGTATAGGATTCAAAGAGGCTTCCCTGTGGAACCCATCTATATGCTGGGAGGGTGGCACACTTCATCTCTACCAGAACAGAAGCCTGTGTGTTTCGGATCCTTCCACATCTCACCCTATGTATCCTTTACATCTGGCCATTCAACTGTATCTGTTAAAATATCCTTTGTCATAAGTTGGCAATAGTAAGTGAATTGTTTTCCTGAGTTCTGTGATTTGCTTTATTTAACAAATTATTGAACCCGAGGAGAGGGTTGTGGTAAACTCTAATCTGTCGCCAATTTGACAGAAATTGTGGGTAACCTGGGGATCTAATTGGTATCTGAAGTAGAGAGCAGTCTTTGGGATTAAGCTCTCAACGTATGAGGTCTGGGCTTAACTCTGGTTAGAGTCAGAAATGAACTGAATTGTAGGATACCCAGTTGGTATGGGAAACTTGGTGGATGTGGGAGGAAAAACATACATCTGGTATGAGAAGTATTGTGGGTTTAAGGGTTAAGGAAAACACAGTGTGTTTTTCACAGATACCCTTGTACACCTTTCTAGGAAAACAAACAAAGCTCATTTAGAAGCAGGATCCCAAACTTGATTTCAGGCTTTAAAATCGGTAGATTTGTTTGTTTGTAAGAGTAGGGTAATGGGGGACCAATAAAATGTGTTAAGTGGCAAGCTCAGAGAAAATTTTACCAAATGAAGGAAATCTTTGATTCAAACTTATTTTTAATATTGAGATTTATAGTTTAGCTCACATGTTCTTATAGGTACTATCTTTTGGTCTCCATTGAGGTATCTTTATTATATATTATTATAAGACAAATCTCACTAAGTAAGTTGTCTCTATGGCTCTTATTGATTTGCCAATTGATTTTAGAAGCTGAAAAATTATAGACCTCTTCAATTTCACTTAATCCTGATACAGCATATAAATATTATCCAGTTACATATAAAGGAACTCTATCAAAAGATTCTCCCCAGAAGTCAAGATGTTCCAAAACTGAGTTATAAACTTTGAAAATTAAACCTTGTGCATGATTGAGTCTCTTCTTTAGTTTGTTTGTTTTTCCTTGGCTGTAGTAGGGGAAGAGCCAGAAAAATTTGTTTTCGATAAATGCAATTCACTAGACTCTTCAAAACCTAGAATTTTTGGCACTTCGTTTCACCCTTTGATTAAATATTTTTCAATTAACTCTGGGGAAGAAATGCAGCCAACATTTATTTATTTATTTATTTTTAATTTATTTATATTTTATGTATTTATTCATGAGAGACACACAGAGAGAGACAGAGACATAGACAGAGGGAGTAGTAGGCTCCATGCAGGAAGCCCAATGTGGGGCTCATCCCGGGACTCCAGGATCATGCCCTGGGCCAAAGGCAGACACTCAACCACTGAGCCACCCAGGTGTCCCATGCAGCCAATATTTAGAAGACTTATTTACAAATGAAATTCCAGAACATTATATGATATTAAGATTGGCTTACCAAGTGGGTCTTCAAAGCCATTTGAAGCCATTTCCCCAAATCTAAATGATGATGGACAGCTGAATTGGTTTTCAAGGGCTGCTAGCCACAGACTGGATGGCTTAAAACCCAGAAATTTATTCTCTCACAATTCTGGAGAGTAGAAGTCTGAGATCAAGGTGTCAGCAGAATTGGCTTCTTCTGAGGCTTCTTTCTTGGCTTGTAGATGGCCATCTTCTTCCTGTGTCCTCACATGGTCTTCCCTCTGTATATGTCTATGTCCTAATTTCCTCTTCTTATAAGAACACCCATCATATTGGATTAGGGCCCATTCTAATGATCTCATTTAATCTTAATTATCTCTTTAAAGACCCTATCTCCAAATACAATCACAGTCTGAGATGCTAGGACTTTAATATATGAATGTTTTTGGAATGAGAGACATAATTCAGTCCATAACAGTTGTAAAGAGAGAAGACACACATTTTGTATGAAGTCATGCCACATTCTGTATTTAACATCAGGAGCATCATCAACCTCTCCTCTTTTCCATTATCTAGAGTGTCTCTTTCTTTTGTTACAGGTGTTTGGTCCTTGGTGTTCTCTCTTCTCTCCAGTGCCTAAGTGGAGTCTGTGGAAGAAAAGGGAGAAGCAAGAAAGTTCTTACTGATTTGTACTCATTTAATTAGGCTTTGGTTCCTCTTAGGTGGATGTTTAAAATGGATTATCTGGGTGTGGTGGTAAATGGGCAAAGATGAGTCTTTGGTGACTTTCAGAGATTCACATCAGCAACTTTTGGCCATAGTAGCTGTGCAGTCTTCTCTGACCAGCCACTTGGGGTTGCTCTGCTGGCTGCTGAGAACTGGATGGCCTACTCCTCCTGGATGTCCTCTCAGCAATATTTAAAATGGTTCCCAATTGGCTTTTTCCTCTGAGTGGCCCACCTTTGTTCCAGAAGAAATAACATCCTTGTTCTCTTTTCGTCTGGCTCCCATTATTTTAACTTCAATAATCTGAGAAGTCATTTGGGATGCTCAGGGTAGCCACTCTGGAGAAGCAATTGTGAGGACATAGATGGTTTGCTAGGCAGGGTGAGGCTCCAGAAGTATGAACATTAGCTACTCTGAGCAGAGCTGAGCTCCACAGAGAGACCAGGAGAAGAAAGCTCCTAGAACAATGTGCCACATGCAGACACTTATTTTCAGAATAACTACTTGTGCTCAGAGCCTTTTACAGTGGCAAGCATGCAATTAGCTTGTGGCTTCACACTACTGAGAAACTCATGCCATCTCTCATGGAAATAGTTTTACAACCTCTTCTAATTTCAGAGATTCAAACTCAGTTCATGGGGCTGTGTAGCAACAGACACCTTGCCACCCTTCCTCCCCTTCCACCCACCTCCTTTCAAGTCCTTACTCAAGCTAAATTTCTCTCTGCTCTCCATTCACACAACCAAAATCATGTGTACAAAAAAAAAAAAAAAAAAAAAAAAAAACACCCTAAAAAACAAACACACCAAGAGATGAGGAATATTGTCTGTCCTGCTCAACCTGAAAATGTCTGGTTATAACTGTAAATATATTAAATTGCCCCAAATGTGGTTTCAGCATCATTACCATTATTATTTTTATCTAATATACATATATTTTTTAAAGATTTTATTCATTTAATCATGAGAGACACCAGAGAGAGGCAGAGACACAGGCAGAGGGAGAAGCAGGCTCCATTCAGGGAGCCTGATGTGGGACTTGATCCCGGGACTCCAGGACCAACCACATCCTGGGCCAAAGGCAGGTGCTAAACCACTGAGCCACCCAGGGATCCCCTTTAGCTTTCTATACAAAAATGATACTGTTCTAACCACTTTTTACTATGACTTATTATATGTATCATTAATCCTCACAACCACTTCAGGAAGTAAATACTATTATAAATATGTAGGAAGGGATGTTATACAACTATTAAAAATCTTATCAAAAAAAGAATAATTAAGGTTATGGAAAATATTAACAGTGCATGTTATGTGGAAAAAGAAAGTTAAGTATATTTAGATAGTATGGTACCATTTTTTTATACATAAAATAAGACCATGGATGTGCAAGGAAGGAAAACTAGAAAGAAAATAACTGAAATTATAATCCTAATTAGTAAGGAAATTATCAACTACTTTAATTTTCTTCTATTATATGTTTCTGTATTTTCCAATTTTTAAATAATGAGCTTGTAAGACTTTGATAATCATAAAACTGCTATTAAAAAAGATATGTCTAGAAGCACTGTAGAAGATAGGACAGGGGACTGATAGTTATAAAAAAAAAACCCTAACATTTATGAAGCTCTTTTTATGTGCCAGGCATAATTTTAAGCATTTAAATTAATTAATATCCACAACAAACCTAGTATGTAGTTACTATCACTATTACCTTTTGTGTTTGTTTTCAATTTTTAATTTAAATTCAATTTAGTTAAATATTGTGTAATATTAGTTTCAGGGGTAGAATCTAGTGACTCATCAGTTGCATATAACATCCAGTGCTCATTACATCAAGTGCCCTCCTTTTTAAAAAAATATTTTATTTAAATTCATTTTGCCAATATATAGTATGACACTCAATGCTCATCTCATCAAATACCCTCCTTAGTGCCCGTCAAAGTGCCCTCCTTAATGCCCATCACCCAGTTACACCATCTCCCCACCCATCTCCCCTCCAGCAACCCTCAGTTTGTTTCCTATAGTTAAGAGTCTTTTATGGTTTTCTTCCCTCTCTGTTTTTATTTTATTTTTCCTTCCCTTCCCCTATGCTCTTCGTTTTGTTTCTTAAATTCCACATAAGTGAGATCATATGGTATTTGTCTTTCTCTGACTGATTTTGCTTAGCATAGTACTCTCTAGTTCTATCCACGTCGTTGTAAATGGCAAGATTTCATTCTTTCCATTCATTTACTCATTCATTCTGAGTAATATTCCATTGTATATATTTACCACATCTTCTTAATCCATTCATCTATTGATAGACATCTGAGCTCTTTCCATAGTTTGGCTACTGTGGACATTGCTGCTATAAACATTGGGGTGCATGTGCCTCTTCGAATTACTATTAATGTACCCTTTGGGTAAATGCCTAGTAGTGCAATTGCTGGGTCATAGGGTGCTCTATTTTTAACTTTTTGGGGAACTTTCATACTGTTTTTCAGATTGGCTGTACTCATTTGCATTCCCACCAACACTTTTGGAACACCAAAAGTGTTCCCCTTTCTCCATATCCTCACTGACATCTGTTATTTCCTGAGTTGTTACTTTTAGCCATTCTGCCTGGTGTGAGGTAGTATCTCATTGTGGTTTTGATTTGTATTTCCCTGATGTCAACTGATATTGAGCATTTTTTCATATGTCTGTTAGCCATTTGCCTGTCTTCTCACTATTACCTTTTTATAGATGAGGAAACTGAGGGACACAGAGGTCAAGTTGCTTGAGATAGGCAGACCACACCCAGTCTCAGACTGGGGTCTATTAAACCCTATTACATGTTCCTGGCTTTCAAGGCATGGCCATTAGGCACCTAATGCTGCAATCCAGAAGGAACTTATTATTATTAGTGGCTCTTTAAAGGATGGATTTAGATAGCCTCACATGCTGAGTATTAAAGCCTGTCAACAAAGGAAGGCTCAGCAGGCACTGATGAAGGAGTTTTTGCTGATGTTTCCAGCCATACTTCTTAGATGATCTGGTTCTGGATATGGCAACTTCGGATCAAAAAGAAAAATCCACTTTGGGGAGCGTTGCCAAGAAGATAAAAAGGGCATGTGACTGCATGTTATTTCAGAGGGTAAAACTTGGAACTAGCTGAGCTAGGCTGGATACTGGGAAGCAAATGTGGGTATGTCAAACTTCCTCCTCCCTCAGACTTTCCATAGGCTCTTCCTCTACATGGAATGTTCTTCCCCCAGATACTGGTAGGGCTGAATCTCACCTCGCTCAGGTCCTCAGGGCTCAGAGAGGCCCTTCTAACTAGGTTGTCCAAAATATCAAACTCCACCCTGCTACCTCCATTCACTCGGCTTTACGCCTTCCTAGCCCTGCCTCCATATGTAATCATATCATGTATTACCTGTTATATCTCTTCTCTCTAGAATGTAAGCTCCACAAGGCCAAGGCTATGACTATGTTTTTCATTATATGTCCCCAGGACCCATGACATACTGGGCTATAGAAAATTCCCAATAAATTATTTGTGGAGGGACTGAGTGAGTCATTTCATGAGCAAATGAAGAACTCTGTAGAATAGTAAGAGAGAAAGTTGGCATGCTGGCATTTTAAATAATATTTTATTTATTTATTCATTCATGAGAGACACAGAGAGAGAGGCAGAGACACCCACAGAGGGAGAAGGAGGCTCCTCGTGGGGAGCCCAATGTGGGACTCGATCCTGAGCCCAGGATCACAACCTGAGCCCAAGGCAGATGCTTGACCACTGAGCCACCCAGGTGTCTCACATGCTGGCATTTGATAAAGACTTTCCTAGCTGGAGAATTTGGGCACTTGCTAGTAGCTTGAGTGCCTAGCCTAGAGCAGCCAACATATTTAGTGATGACAGCAGAAAACGCATGCTCTTAATAAACTATATGGCTTCTGCATGTTGAGAACTTATTATCTGGTAGGAACATCAGGGTCTGCTAAGGTGATCATAGGTATAGATCTGAAGAAAGGATTCTAGAAAGTAGAAGTAAGTCCAGAAAACAGGGCCATGATTATTTGTTGCCCTAGAGGAATTTTATGACTTTAAGACATTTCCTTTCTGGGTAAGAAAATCTCCGACCACCTTGCAGGGGCTGGTCCATAAATTTTTACTGGAAATGAAATTCATTATGATTATGTGTGTAGAAAATATTACTATTTTTAATCCAAAATATGGAAAAAACATCTGGATTACTTGGCAATATAATGACATTACTTGGCTAATGATGAAACCTAGGAACTATAATTTGGATCACCTAAGGTGTATTATTGGCCACGTTATCACTCCTTAGGGGCAAAATTGAATCTATTTACAAATGGAGGAGTTTAAAAACAGAAAAGCAGTTGTAGATTTTCCTGGATTGGATCAGTCATTATCTCAGGTCTAACAAACCAGGTAGAGCTTTGGCTTCTCTTCTCATTAACTGTTGATTAAGTAAAAGCCAGATACATTAATTTGAAGCCCTGAGTGCTTGGGGATCTTTGATTGACTGAAGTTTGGAAGACAGAGACAGCTGTTCAACTCCTCCAGACCTTTATAGTCAGGGAGTAAGGGCTTGTAACTATGTGTGTTGCAGTGGGGAAGAAAAGTTCTCCCAAAGTTGGTTTTATTTTATTTTATTATTTATTTTATTTTATTTTTGAAAACATTATTAAAGTAAAACATGTAAAAAGGTATGCAAATCGTAATTGCACCACAGAATATATTTTTACATAGTGGATACACTCATATGATCTGTGCACAGATTATGAAACAGAACACTGCACCAGAGACCTCCCCATCCTGTGTCTCCCACCATCACAGCTCATCACCTCTAGGGTAACCGTTATCCTGACTTCTAAAACCACACATTAGTTTTACCTGTTCTTTTACTCTATATATATGGCATCATGAACATATTCCCCTGGGAATAGCCTTCTTTACTCAACATTGCATCTGTAAAATTTATTCATGCTGAGGCATGCAACTGAACATTATTCATTCTTCATTGTTTTTTACCATAAGACACTATCAAGAGCCATCCATCACCCATCACAGATAAATGTCTCAATGGCCACTGCAAATAGTGGTTCCATGAACACCCGCAGACATGTCTCTTGGTGAGCATATGTGTGCATTCAATTGGGTATATATTAGGAATGGAATTACTAAGCCACAGGGTACATGTGTATTCAATCCAAAAGATGCTGATGAAGGGTTTTCTGTATTTACTGTCCCAATCCATTGACTATCCCAACAGCACCACTGCTGTAGCTGCTCCACGTTCTTCCAATATCTACTGTTACCTGTCTGATTTTAGCCATTTTGACTGGTGAGCAGTCTTGCTGTCTGGTGACTTCTATTATCTGCACCTCCTTGATAACTTCTTCATTTATTTATTAGTCATTTGGATATCCTCTCGCAACCACCCACTCAGCTCTCCTGATGATCTCTCCTCTGGGTTTACATTCTCCTATGGTAATCTGAATAATCCCCCAAAGATATCCATGCCCTAATCCTCAGAAGCTGTGAGATGGCTACCTTACATGGGAAAAGAGATTTTGCAAATGTGATTAAATTAAGGTTCTTGAGCTAAGAAGTTTATCCTGGGTTATCCAGTTGGGCCCAATCTAATCACATAGGTGCTACAAGAGTGAGGCAGGAGGATCAAAATCAGAACAAGAAGACATAACAATAGAAGGAGAGGTGAGATAAATAAGGTCAAGTAATATGCTACACTGCTGGCTTTGCAGATGGAGGAATGGGCCCATGAGCCAAGGAATACAGGTGGCCTCTGGAAGCTGGAAAAAGCAAGGAAGTGGATTTTTCTCTAGATTCTCCTGAGGAACACAGGACAACCCCTTGATTTTAGCCCAAAGTAACTGACTTAGGACTTCCGACCTCTAGAACTATAACATAATATATGCATTTCTTTTAAGCCACTAAGTATGGCAATTTGTTACAGTGACAGTAAGAAACTGACAGACTTCCTGCTCTCTGCAAAAATTTTCAGTATACCCAGAATAGTCTCCTTTCTAGATTAAGTGCTATGTACATCCTCCAGCAGTCTGTGATCAAACCTCTCTGCTACCACAATGATATTCTTCAATGAACAGAAATTCTTAACTTCAGTGTAGTTTAATTTATTGTGGTTTTTTCTTTTATGGTTAGCAATTTCTGCATACTATTTACAAAATCTATACCTACTCCAAGGTCATGAAGATATACTTCTTTTACATTCAGATATTCAGTCAATTTGAAATTGATTTTTGAGTGTGGAAGGAGGCAGAGGTTAAGATTCATTCATTTTCTCATATAATGTTCATTTGACTTGATGTCATTGTTTTGAAACAGCTACCCTACCCCCTATGCCTTGCAGCATAAACACTTGTGGTATATGTGTGGGGCCTGGTTCAGTGAGCACTTACTCTGCCCTGCCCTCCTTTGCATCAGTGATTTCGCTTTCATCAAGGGCGCTCCGCTGTCTGGGGAAACATCCAAAAGAGTTTTCCCTTGGGTGGAATAGTAGTCAAGGGGGACATGTCCTTCTCATATCCCCAGGACATTAATTAGACTCTAGGGTATTGGCCTGGCCAGCAGTCTATGTTAGACCTTGTAGTTCACATTCCCTAAGAATTATGGCAGGCCCTGGATTGACTACATTAATTAGCAGTGCAATGGGCAAGGTGACCACTCAGAACAGGCCATGAGGCCTGCAATAGTACCAAGAGGCCCTAAAGAATGTGGAGGAAGATCCTTTTCCCAGGTTCTTTATTACCGTGGATATTTGGTTTCAAAGGATATATTAATGTAGTCAATTCATGAATAAGAAAGCCCTAGACACCTGACTTCCGTGTGTTGCACAAAGGGGCTCTTTCTCCTTACTCTGGATCACATCTTCCACTCTTTGGTGCTTGAGATTCCTTGACCCTTCTAAGATCAACTACAGATCCTGAATTTATGCACAGGCCCAAGCTTGGAAGGATACAGAGGAAAGAACGATCAGGTGTCAGTTTGGGAATCCCCCTTCCTTAGTTGTTGGATGGTGGTGGAGGGCACTTTATAGCCTTGATCGCTGACCTTGCACCCACTGCAGAGTAAGCTGTAGATTCTGCACTTCACATTTTTTGTTCATGAAGAGACACAATGGTGAGGAAAGGCAAGCTGGGCTTGGGCAGAAACCTGGCTGGATCCTGGCTGAGAATTCTCCTTGCTGAGGTGGCAGTTCCCTCTGTGAGGGTATGAGAGCAGAGCTGTGAGTGAATGTATCCAAAATTCACAGTGGGATATGTGTGGCAATACTCTCAAGAGGAGAGCTCTTTACTCAAAAATGTGAGCTACAGCCTCCATTTGACCATAGGCCTGAAGTGAGTGGATGGTTTCTTAGCCTTAAAAGTATTTTTATATACTGATACAGTGAAATGCCAGGATAGCTGCACCTCAATACTCACAGCAGCAATGTCCACACTAGCCAAACTGTGGAAGGAGCTATGATGTCCTTCGACAGATGAATGGATAAAGAAGATGTGGTCTCTATATACAATGGAGTATTACTCAGCCATCAGAAAGGATGAATACCCACCATTTGCTTCAATGTGGATGGAACTGGAGGGTATTATGCTGAGTGAAGTAAGTCAATTGCAGAAAAACAATCATCAAATTGCTTTACCCATATGTGGAACATAAGAAATAGTGAAAGGGATTATAAGGGAAAGAAGGGAAACTGAGTGGGGAAAAATTAGAGAGAGAGACAAACCATGAGGGACTCCTAACTCTGGGAAACAAAGGGTTGTGAAAGGGGAGGTGGGTGAGGGGATAGAGTGACTGGGTGATGGGCACTAAAGGAGGGCAGTTGGTGAGATGAGCACTGGGTTTTTTACTATATGTTAGCAAAATTGAATTTAAATAAAATATTTTTTAAAAAGTATTTTCATCAGATTTGCTGAGAATTGGATAAAATTGGAAACCTCCAGATCTCAAAGGGTATAGTCAGAAGTCAGAGAAGGGGAAGAAACTTCGTAAACTTAAACACATGGTCCTGGCCTGAGAGGAGGCCCCAGCCACACCAGTGTTCTCCTCATCCTGAAGCAGGCAAGAGTAAGCCATTTTCTGCATCACGAGAAGACTAGTGTGTCTTAATTTATCAAGAAGTCAACTGAGTGCCTGCATTCGGGACCCTCATTTTTCTCTCCAGATGGCCTATACAATATAGAATGGAAGCAGATTCTTTCCCTTTCCTCCTGCTCCCCCTTGAGCTCAGAGCAAGGAAATAGCCAGCTCCCAATTTTTCTCTCTTGTAGGATGCTGCATAACCCCTCAGATTCCAGAGTGAAATCAGTGAGAGATCTTCCATGCCATAGGCCATTCAGAAAGGAAGAGAAGCAAAGGGAAGTATAGAACATATGGATGAAAGTGTTGCCTTTAACTTGAAATGCCTCTTGTGTCTGTCAGAGGTTTTTACTCCTGTCTTGGGATCTCTGTACCTGAACTCAGAGGCAAGATAGGAGGGTTAAGGTATATTTACATCTTTCCAGAAATTTATCCTGATAGGCACTCAAACAATGGTCTGTCTCTGGGCCTGCCCAGCACTAGTGTTTTCACAGGATCATTCCTACCCTCGTTTGGAGGCTTCCCCAGGCTAGGCTGCACTGCTCTGCCTACATATAGTCTCAGGCACAACTAAGGGCCCAACTAACAGCTGATGGGAAAGCACTGAAGCCTGGGAGAATAGAGAAACTTCAGATAGAAGCAAGAGGAATGTCCTAGCCTGCTTAAGGTGCTAAAATAGAATGCCACAGATGGGGTGGCTTAAACAACAACATTTATTTCTCACAGTTCCAGAGGCTGGGAAGTCCAAGATGAAGGTGTCTGATGAGAGCCCACGACCTGGTTTGCAGATGGCCATCCTCTCCTTGTATCCTCATGTGGCAGGGTACACAAACATTTAATCCATAGTTACAAAACTTTTCTCAGAGTCTGCATGACCTGGACCCTCCAAATGGGTCCTCATGGTAACATCTTTCCTCTAGTCCTAGCATGATGCTAAATCTTGCCCCTCATATGGAGAATGGGCATCTTCTTCACAAACAACCCTCTTGCATACAGTCTAGGAACCACTATGAAGAAAATTACAAAACTTTCCTGATAGATGGAAGAGTTGAATAAATGGAGAGATCTGTGGTGTCCTCAGGTAGAAATACTGAATTCTCTTTAAGGATAATGATCCTATTATCTTAGAGGGTTAACATCATTACAATAAAAAGTAAAATTTTAGAACTTTACAAATGGGTTGTGAATTATTGAAAGAATAACTAGGCAAAAGTTACTTGAAAGGGATGAATTATGAAGTGAACTATCAAGTTTCAAAATCCCTTTTATTTTTATTTTTTAAAAATATTTTATTTATTTATTCAATCATGAGAGACAGAGAGAGAGAGAGGCAGAGACACAGGCAGAGGGAGAAGCAGGCTCCATGCAGGGACTCGATCCTGGGTCTCCAGGATCACGCCCTGGGTTGAAGGCGGCGCTAAACCACTGAGCCACCCAGGGATCCCTCAAAACCCCTTTTAAAGAAAGGGAATAATGATTATGATCTAACATTTGTTGAGCACTCATGAAATGTTAGACATTATGCTAACCACTTTCTGCATATTATTTTATCTAATCTTCACAATAATTCTGTGAAATAAGTACTATTATTACCCATATTATAGAGAAGAAGTGACAGAATTAAAGTGGTTAAATACTGACTTGTTGAAGACCAAACAGCTAATCAGCTGTGAAGCAGGGCTGGCCTGATTTCTTGATGCATCTCTTCACCCTTTTACTATGAACATGAACCCCATGTGTTGCTCCTGAGAGAAGAGACAGATTGGATGATAGAACAGACCAGAAAGCCTAGAGTGATCTTAGTCAAAAGTGATGACATAAGACACCATTTTAAAAGTAATCCTTTAAAAATTGAAGTTGATGTTGTTACAAACACACATATATATACACTCAGCACACATACAAATCAAGGTTCAAGAAAACAAACTTGAAAAAATATTGCAGCAAATATAACAAAAGTTGGATGAAGTTAATATGAGAATTACAGTCTGCTGCCAGGGAGGGAAAACAAGTGCAAACAGAATGGAGTCGAGGGGGAGAAAATGGCTAGAAACACTTGTAGTGGGATCCCTGGGTGGTGCAGCGGTTTGGCGCCTGCCTTTGGCCCAGGGCGCGATCCTGGAGACCCGGGATCGAATCCCACGTCGGGCTCCCGGTGCATGGAGCCTGCTTCTCCCTCTGCCTGTGTCTCTGCCTCTCTCTCTCTCTCTCTCTCTCTCTCTGTGACTATCATAAATAAATAAAAATTAAAAAAAAATAAAGAAAAGAAACACTTGTAGTCAACTCTAGCTTGGAATCAGCTGCCATCTTGCTTATTTGGGCTGGAAGGAGAAAGAGGCAGGAAGCTGGCAAAAGGCAATACCAAGTCTTAAGTCCTCAGCATATGCTCCACTGTTCTCTTGGACTTTATTTATAAAACACAAACTCAAAGATAAAATTATTGAAAATGTTGAGACTAGGATCACAGTGCATTAAACTCAAGCACGGGGCCCTTCTGAGCAGGGTGCCCTGTGTGAGCCTGCCCCAGTCACAGGCCTGGGAAGTGTCTAATAGTTGAGACAGAGACCTATCACCCTCTAAAGATCTACAGAAATATTTTACAAAACATATTCGCAGATCCCTGATCTACAGGACTCACAAATTGTTGAACTTTGTGGGGGACCTGTGTGCTTCATTGGCACGGTAGTTTTGCAACCCCAGAGAGAAGTTAAGTCCTAGAGGGTCATGGTATAGCTCCTTTATGCAGGAGGCCTGTTTTGTGTCTGATAGTTAATTCACCTCATGATCCTGATTATGTCTGTGTCTGCACTTTGTATTCTTCCTTGGCCTCCCCTTCCTTTTTACACCTTATTATAAAATAAGCTAAAGGAAACCATTGACACATCTCCATATTCTTAAAAAAATTATTGTTATTTATCCTTTAACAGCATATTGTTATTTATCTAGGGACTTTCGTTCATTCAATTTCAGACAAGGGGGACCTGCGTGTTTGTACGGTATCAGGATTTGAAGAGGGTTTTTTGGTTTTGTTTGTTTTGGGGATGGTGTATTAAAATTTTCAGCTGTCTGCCAAATAGTGGAGAGAAAATAATTTATGTTTTCAAGAGTTCTGTTTGACCATAGTATAGTTCCCATGGGCCATGAGGTGTGAGGGTGGAATTATCAAGAAGATGTGTCAAAAGTATAACCCAAGGGCTCTAGTGTTATTCTGATCGAACAGGTCTACAACCTGCACAGCTGTGCAACAGCCATTCTCAGCTGTTGGGGCCTTGAGGTCTAAGAGAGTGGGGTCTGACTTGACCTCATGACCTGTGGGAGGTGTGTGCAGAGTGTGAGGAGTGGCTGAGAAGAAGGTCTATCAAGGCTGCATGGGGTAGACTGTCCCTGCTGGGCATGGTGGCATGTTGCTGCTAGGCTCCCTCGAGGGTAGTACAGCCTTGTGTGGGCTGGGCATTACCTTCATTCTCTCTAATTAGTGGATTGTCTCCGTCAGGAGCCCACTGCTGCCTGTGTCAGTGAAGAACACCACAGGAGTGGTACCAGGGTGCTAGGGAAGGGAGCTGATAGAGCTGGTACATCTTCCTTATGTCCTTCTGTTACCTCTGCACCTCATGGGCCAACTGATGGCCTGGACTTCCTTGCCCTTTGAGGTTTTCTGGGACTCCTTCAGGGGCCCTCGTCCACTCATTTCCTGAGCGGGGTCCCTCCTCTGCTTTTGCTCTGGCTTGCACTGTACATTCTGGAAATTATTCAGGATTATTTCCCTGTTTATAGTAATGTCCCTAATTTTTCAGAACTGATACGAGATTTTCTCTTTAAAAAAAAAAAATCGCCCCTTTGGCAATTTTAGTGGGATTTGACAGAAAAGCAAGGCAAATCAGTTGGATCAGTTACCTTAATATATATCATTTCCAATTACTGACTTGTTTAAATAACTATGGTGCCATTTTCATATTTGGATAATCTTAAAATCTAGTCCTACAGTGTGATTACTGGCCTATGCATAATGATATATTTGTGTCTCTTGGTATATAATTGCTAAATTGCTTTTCTAAAGGGTCAATCCAATTTAAGCACTGTCAATGATCTATGAAGATACAAAATGGCAAGACCAGCTCATCATTACCATTTTTCTTCCCTAATTTGGTAGCTAAAATGGTACCTGCTGCTTCTTTTAATTTGTGTATCTTTTATTCTTTTGAGAAAGAATGTGTCACATTAGCTGCAGGAATGTTAGCAAGTTCTCCTGCTTGCTGGTTTCACCTTGTTCTCATTATATTTAATTAAAATAGCTTCAATTCCCTTGAGTGGCAGAAACCCATTGTCTGCAATGACACGTCTGGAGATTTGAAGATCTAATTTTTCTTCCAGTCACTTCTTGTTCTGATTTTCTGGATGGACAGAATTCTCAGCCTCTCCCCTTTCTTACTTCCTGTGATCATGCTGTCCCCTCTTTTTCATTTCCCTCAAACACTCTTTGTATCAGGGACAGCAAAGGAGGAGAGGCACTTGTAAATAAACAGAATCTCTTAGCATGACAAAACCCTGAAAATTAAATAGTAGACATCTCTATTTGTAAAAGTGATGTGGGAAACAAAGGTAAAGGAAAAAATTACATTTCCTTAATACCTATAGCCCACTGACAAGTCCTGAAACAGGCAGAGTGACATTCCTCTAGAAACTTAGCTGCCTTGACGATAATACTTAGCTAAGGTCAAAAGGCAATCTTAGTACTATCCCCAGGATCCTGTATCTACTTTAACATATGTAAATTCCTTTGGAAACTTCCTTTACCTCTAACCCCCAGGATACATGTTGGCAATCATCCCCCAAGCATATGGCCCACTGATATACATCCGAAGGGTCTCATGACTAAGATTTTTTGAGACAGTAATAAATGACCTTTTCCCAACAATAGCTAGACCCACAAGGTCCTGGAACCTTGCTTCCAGAATTCCTTAGAGACTTATGCTCTCCTTAACCCTCTTTCAACTAGAAAGTATATAATGGGACACTCCTCATGACCCCAGTGTGGCTCTTTCTGCCCAAAGGTCCTGTTCCTGTGCTTTTATAAGACCACATTTTTGCACCAAAGATGTCTCAAGAATGCTTTCTTGGCTGTCAGCTTTGAATCCTAACATCTTTCCTACAACAAAAGGACACAGCTGTTCCAGCTTCTGGGAGCTCACTGATCCCTTTCCTTCTAGATGCCAGTTTCCATAGTATCTTGCAGGCCCACCTCTTCCAGACCACACCTTGTCAAATTCCATTCTCTATTCGCCACCCTGGGCTCTTGGCATTGTTCTTTTCAGAGGCCTCTAGCTCCTCCTCATTTCCACTTGGCCTTGGCCTATGGCCATCTTTCACAACTCACAGAAGCCCATCTGTGTTTGCTCAACAAAATGCAATTTTCTCCCTGAATAATTACACCAATAACTTTTAACCACTATTTTTCCCTCTCCATTTCTCTGGCCATATTTTCTCCTTTGTGTATTTTCTGGTCTGGCTCTTTGCTCATTTATCTGTTGTCTTAGTGTTTATCTTATTGGTAAATGTCCTCTTTTTTGTTCATTTAAAGATTTCTGAATTCAAGGAGAATATCATAATTAACAGATGCTCTCTCCACAATAAATGAAAGATACTATTTCTTAGTTTCTGGTGAAAATTACTTTCTTCCAGAATCATCAATAAATCTTTCAAAAGATTATTACATATATGGCTTCAGGCTACAAAGCAGAAACTCAAATCTCTTTTTAAATATATCAGAAGAAACTTCCCATAATTGTGTTTATTTATCTCTGGCTTATCTTGGTGATTAGTATCTCATCCTCACCCATATATAATACCATAGATAGTCAACTTCTGAATCCTAGATGAAACAAACATATGCTTTAAATATTAGACATGTATTCTTTAGTTTGAATTTTATTCTGAATAATCAAGAATTATCTAGTTCTATAAATGTATTCTACCAAACTCAAATCCTTACTGGTATCTTTGAGGAAGTTACTTTATCTTGTTACTTAATATATCTCACATGAAAATAGGAATATTTGCAGAAAATGCAGTTCAAGATTATGTACTTTATATTTTCTTTAAAAATCTGAGCAGCTGTATAACTAATACAAGTTAATAATAAATACTCAGAATTTTTGCCAGCATTTCTTATGTCCTCCTCAACATACATGCAGTAGTGGCCATTTGAGGAAAGGGGAAATCCTCTTTATAGAAATTAAAAAAAAAAAAGATTTTGGGTGAGGATGCAGACAAAGAGGAACCCTGTGCTCTGTTGGTGGGAATGCAAACAGGTGCAGTCACTATGGAAAACAGTATGGAAGTTCCTCAAAAAGTTAATAATAGAGCTATCCTACAATGCAGCAGTTTACCCCAAAGATCTAAATGTGTTGATTCTTGACCCCCAATGTTTATATCAGTAATGTCTACAACAGGTAAACTATGCAAAGAGCCCAGATTCCATCAATTGACAAATGGATAAAGATGTAGTATATATAGTCAATGGAATATTACCCCTCAAAAATGAAATCTTGCCATTTACAACAACATGGATGGAGCTAGAGTATTCTTATGCTAAGCAAAATATGTCAGAGAAAAGTGAATACCATATGATTCCACTCAATGTGGAATTTAAGAAAGAAAACAGATGAACAAGAGAAATAAACCATAAAACAGACTCTTAACTAGAGAACAAACTTAAGATTAATGGAAGGAGGTGGATGGGGGATGTGTTAAGTGAGTGATGGGTATTAAAGAGAGCACTCATTGTGATGAGCACTGAATGTTGTATGTAAGTGATGAATCACTGAATTCTACCCCAGAAACCAATGTTAACTAACTGGAATTTAAATAAAAACTTGAAATAAAAAAAATGATCCAAGAGTGATATAAAAAGAGAGATTATAAAGATCAATGGTGAGTCAAAATAAAAAAATAAAATAAAATAAATGTAAATGTAAGTATTTAAATGTATTTTATGTATATAAAATAAATCAGAATAAAAGGGTTTGTCATGTTAAGAAATTGAAGGTGAAAGTGAAATTCTATGCTATAGTCTCTATGACTGACATTGGATTTCTATCAAAGGGTTAAATGTGCATCTATAGAGGGATAAGCAGGCTTCAGAAAAATAAGGTTTCATGTGTATCAGATCATGGGAAGAACCTTAACACCATCTTCAATATGTGGTTAATGAATTCTAGTATTCTATATTCTGGAGAGGTCACCTCACACCTATCATGATGCATCTAGGCAGAGGGCTCACCAGCTGGCTTTGTGCTTTATTAGCTGCTATCCAGCAGAGAGCCTGCCAAACTTCTTCCTTATCAAACTTTTGGCTCCTTGCTTTTGCTGATTCATGTGGTAATAAATCATAGAAACTGAACAAACCTGCAAAATATCTCCAGTAACTTTAAAGTACCAGGAAGAAAATAATAGGTCTTAAAAACATAAATGGTACTAGATTTTTTTTTTTTAATTTTGGAGACTAGGACGTTAAAAATGAAGAGGAGAGCAATAAGACAGAAGTGAAAATTTGCTTACATGGATAGTGTCAGAAAACAGGATTTGGTTTTCTAGATCATGGGTCTTTTTTTTACAGTGGGTCTTTAATAAGGGGCACAACGCTTTCTCCTAAAGACTAGGGGGAACAAAAGCATTTTTCTTTCTCTCATTTACTTTTTACAGAGGCTAATTATTTGATTAAGAATACACTTTTAGGGCAGCCCCGGTGGCGCAGCGGTTTAGCGCCGCCTGCAGCCCGGGGTGTGATCCTGGAGACCCGGGATCAAGTCCCACATCAGGCTTGTTGCGTGGAGCCTGCTTCTCCCTCTGCCTGTGTCTCTGCCTCTCTCTCTCTCTCTCTGTGTCTCTATGAATAATAAAAAAAAAAGAATACACTTATACACTTTTATCACTGTGAATATATAGAAAAATGCTTTTGTAACCCTTGCTTTCTGAGGTCACACTAGCCTATGGGAAGGTGAATAGAAATGTGGTTTGCATTTTAATTGGCAATAAATATACTCTGGTTCTGAGCCTAAAATAAAGTATGGTGAGATTCCAGCACCCACTGTACCACTTCCACAGCTCTAGCCTATGCCAGGTAGACCAGTAGCTTTTCTTCTCTAGGTGAGCATGTGATGTGGAGTGTGTGTGTGTGTGTGTGTGTGTGTGTGTGTGTGTTGGGCATGGGTGTTTGACGGGGCAGAGAGGGAGAGAAGTACTAGTTACTCTCCTGCAGTCTTTAGTACTCAGCACAGTTCCCAGGGCATTCTCCAGATAGATATGATGAGTGGTATCTTGAGAAGCATTCCAGTATTGTGTGGAAAAGACCTATTTCAGAAATTACATGAAATGGGTTCAAATTCTTTCACTTCCTAACAGTATTATCTATCAAATCACTACACCTCTCTATACTTGCAATTCTTCATCTGCAAAATGAAGATAGTAGTATCTTGCTTTGAAAAATACTCCATACGAAAAATAGGAGGAGCTCAAATTGTTTCTTAATATATTTGTATAAACTTTAAAAAAAGATTTTATTTATTTGACAGAGAGCAAGAGAAAGAGAGAGCACGGCAGGGGAAGCAAGAGAAGGAGAAGGATGCAGAGCTTGACCCTAGGACCCTGGGATCATGACCTGAGCAGAAGGCAGACACTTAACTGATTGAGTCAACCAGGTGCCCCTACATATAAACTTCCTCATAGTTTGGCCTCAAACTAACCACTCCTTGCTCTCACGATTTTCTAATGTACCTCATTCTCCAATTTACCAAGGTAATCTCACTTTTTCATACTAAGACAGGTCTCTTAATAACTGGAATCTTGCTGGAAAAGGTAACTTTATATGGCATGCCTGTACCCTCTTCTGCCTGCTGAACTTCTTCTCACCCTTAGAATCTCTCTCAAAACTCTCCTGCCTTTCTTAGACTTCTCCGCTTCATAGGAAGGAGTTAGATCCTCTACTCTGAGTGCATTTTGAGCTCTGAGTTTCTAGCTCTAGCAGATATCACTCTGTTTCTTATCATTTATGATTTAACTTGTAAGCATCTTCAGGGCAAAATATAGGTTTAATTTATGTTTGTATATCATTCTTAGCACAGTAATAGTACATAATAGCCTAACAGTTGGGGCCCCTGGGTGGCTCAGTGGTTGAGCATCTGCCTTTGGCTCAGGTCATGATCCCGGGCTCCTGGGATCGAGTCCCGTGTCAGGCTCTCTGTGTGGACCCATTGCCTATGTCTCTACCTCTCTCTCTCTGTGTTCTTTGTTCTCATGAATAAGTAAATAATATATTTTTAAAAATAGCATATCAATGTTGAGTGAGTATAGCCCTTCTTTGTGTTTTTTTAAACTGAAGTAATATGACAAATAGTCTTATATAAGAGTTTATGCAGTAACTGAAATTGATAAATGAGTGAAGTGTGTGTTCTGTACTTTAAGGCTGGTTGATTCTAACTTAGCTCATAAAAGAAGAAATACAAACGGCCAGTAAGCATACAAAAAATGTTCAACTGAACTAGTAAATAAGTTAAAATACAAAACAATAAGATACCAAAAATTAATAAAAAAGAAAAAATGGTAAAAATATACAATTCTGGTTAGGATGCTGTGAAATATGAACTTTAATACAATGCAAGTGGGAATATTGGTCTAATACTTCCATAAAGCAATTTGATAATATGTATTGGGAATCTTAAAAATATTGTCTTTCCTTAGTCAATTTCTAAGAATATCTCACACAGAAATACACAGAAGTGTAGGAAAAGCTTTGTGCACTTAGGTACTCAGTGTGACATCATTCATAGTAACAAAAATTGGAAATAATCAAACATTCAACAACACAGGAAGAGTTAAACAAATTATAGTACATAAATGAAAGAAATATTATGGGGGCACCTGGGTGGCTCAGTGTTTCAGTGTCTACTTTCAGCTCAGGTCATGATCTTGGGGTCCTGGGATTGAGTTCTGCATTGGGCTCCCCAAAAGGAGCCTGCTTCTCCCTCTACCTATGTCTCTGCCTCTCTCTGTGTCTCTCATAAATAAATAAATAAATAATTAATTAATTAATTAATCTTTCTTCAAAAAAAAGATATTGCATAGCCACTGAAAATCATGTGTACCAAGAGTATTCAAAACTATTGAGAAATGTTAAAAATGTGTGTGTGTGTGTCATCAATTTCAACACAAAGATGATGATAGGTAAATGGTCCATAATGTCAACAACAATTTTTATTGGGCATCTTTTATTTTCCTCTTTGCTATGTTTTTCCTATTTTTAAAAATATTTTATTTAAATTCAATTTGCCCACATATAGTATAATACTCAGTGCTCATTCTCATCATGTGCCCTCCCTAATGCCCATCACCCAATTATCCTATCTGCCTACCCACCTCCCTTTCTGAAACCCTTTGTTGGTTTCCCAGTATGTTTTTCCTATTTTCAGTTTTCTATAGTGAATGTATATTTTATAAAATTTTGAAGCATTAATTTAGGATAAAAACTGAACTTCTAAGAGCTACAATTGTAGCTTCGAGTGGTCTCTTCCATAAATGGATCCTTTGCTCATCTTCCATTTAAGAGTGTTCCTCAGGCAAGAGCTCACTCTTTTATAAGCTAAAATTTGAAGAATCAGAAGGGCTTAGTTAGGCAATAAAGGGAGAGAGCATTCCAGGCAGGGGGATTAATGGAATTGGCACAGAAGATGGGACATCATGATGGTAAGCCTGCAGGAATTGCAGAGTAGGACATGGGACATGGTTCTGGAGCAGATGACAGGTTCATAGAGTGAAGGCCACTGGAGTCTATTCTGTGGAGTTTGGGTTTACACCTGCTGCCCATTAGGAGCCAATGGGGGATTTTGCACAGGGCAGTGAGCTAATTAATTTCGTTCTGGAAATTGATACTCTGGCTGCATTGTTGATGATCATAGTTTGTGCTGGACATATAGCAAGTGTTCAGTAAATGCTTTATTTGAATAAATAAGTGAATACAAGAGGTTTGATCCTGGAGGCAGGGAGGCTGTGTAATGGCTGTTGCAACATCTGCAAAAGAGGTGATGGTGGCCTGAATAAAGAGGCTGAGATAAAGAAATAACTTAGAAGGAAATTTGAGACTGCTGTTCTGGTCTGGCATGCAGGGAGCTTGGAAGTCATCTCTCCTTATTCACACAATGACATCAAAAAGCTGAACAAACAGGGAATCAATAGTCCTTCACAGATTCATTAAGAATGAGGTCTTAGGCAAACCACTGGCTCCAAAACTGAAGAGACAGACAAGCAGATACAGATAATCATGACTTCTCCAAGCAGAAGTCCAGAGGCAGAAAAGAAATATTGGTATAGAAAAACACTGTAATTGATGAATTGCTACAGAGTCCATGTGGACAAGTGTGCGAGTTAAAAGTTCCAGGAGGGCCCAGTCTTGTTAGTGAGTGGGGACACACTTCCATGAGTTTTACCTCTAGGAGACCTACCAAGTATTTGATCAGAGAAAAATTCCTTCATGCTTCTGATAGGGGGATGGGTAAAGTAAGCATTTAAAAATATTCCCAGAATATTCTATTCTTCACAAGACTTGCCCTCAAGAAGAACTATGGAAGTAAGCAGAGAGTAAAATAAAATATTTAGCATTGAAGGAAAAGAATCACCAACCTAGAATTCTGTACCCATCAAATTTTCCTTCAAGTGAGAGAGATAAAAATTTGGGAGGCAGAATGAAGTTGAAGAAGCTTTATTGGCTGTGTGGTTATGGGGTGAAGTGGTGGATGAGTGGGAGGATTTTATCCTCAGTTATTGTCTCTCTGCTGTAGAGACTGAGTGGTGGATGAGTGGGAAGATTTTATCCTCAGTTATTTTCTCTGGAGAGAAATAGAGACTGGGTAGATTAATCTCAGGATTAATTCAGTACAAGAGGAGTACAAGAGGAGGAGGTTGGTGAGGAATGGTTTGGAAATAATGAATTTAAGACACTTTAAGACACCTATATAGAAGGAGAAACAGTTTGAGTTAGAGCTGCAGATTTGTGCATCCCCAGCATATTGGTGTCAATGCATTTGGTTCTATCATCCAGGAAGATAATATTGAATGAGAAAGAAGGAACGAGGACAGAAACCTGAGAAATTGCAGCATTTGAGTGTGTGTGTATTAGTTAGGATTTAGCTGCCACTGGAAATCTGAATTATGGCTTAAACAAATAGAGTTGTATTTTCTCATCTAACAAGAAATCTTGAGAGAGGAATTTAGTTGATGCATAAATCTTCTTAACTTGTGTTTTCCTTTAGCTACTAGTCACAGGTTTGCTAAGGACAATTTCATTCAGAGTGTCTGCATTCTAACAGGGACAAAGGAGAGGGTGCCAGTTATCAGGAAAGCGAAGCTTTGCTGGAAACCCCAGAGTTGACTTCTGTGTAAGTGTTATTGATTAGAATTTTCTCAAGAGCCTGCCCTGGTGGGAAGATGGCTGGGAGATGGAGCTGGGAATGGGGGCTGATTAGCTAAACAGTAGAGTCTGCTACCAAGTTAAGGGGGGAAAAAAAGGAGCTGGGGGAAAATACTGAGAAATGAGGCAAGCCAGGAAGGAGAGAGTTTGTCCAGAAGGCAAGAAGAGCCATGGAGCCTAATTTTGTCAAATGCTTCAGACAATTCCAGTAAAATAAAGACAGAAACGTAAGTGATAAAAAAAGCCATTGGTCACGTTAGCAAAGAAGTTTCGGTGGTGTGCTGGGTGTTGGGGTCCGGATTCCAATTGGTTCAGCAATGAATAGGCAGTAAGGCTATGAGGCTACTCTTCTTTTTATTTGCCATTTACAAAAGTACACATGTGCAACATATTTGTAAATCATGGAACATCATGATGAAATGAATAGCACTGCCCACCACCCAACTGAAGAACAGAACATGGCCAATAGTGCTGCACCTCTCTGGCCCTGAGGACCCCTCTCTAAAGAAGTTTTATTCTAAAGGATGGAATAAAGTGAGTGATGTAGGATAGAGTGGGAAGAAGGGAAAAAAGACATTTTACAAAGCGGCAGATCAGGAAGGTGAAGATACAGTGGAAAGTGGAAACATGTCTGGCTGTGTTGCAGGGCCCATCATAGGGGATCGAGGAAACAAGCCACAGGCATCAGGCTAGTTTTATAGGGTGTGCTTTTCCTGAAGGAGCAGTATTTAGTTCTTCCATTACCATGAAAGGGGCAAGTCTAGGAACAGGATGATTAACACCAGAAAGAAGGACACAGGTCAAAGCTATTTGTTGGAGAGGTAAAGCATCAAAGTGTAATTCCCGCGGGGTTATAGGCAAGGCTCCCAGCTCTCTGTCTGGGGGGAGCTGGACAGTGACAGGGGCTTAAGTTAAATGGCCACTCTGAGTCCTTCTGCAGGAAATCACTTTTCCCCAAGCTCAGGATCCAGTCTTCTTGAATTTGGCAAGTATGGAGAAGGCACTTTTGTATAAACAAAACTCCTATCTTCAAGGTGGGAACAAAGATGGTTTCAAAAAGAGACTGTCAGGAGACAAAAACCGAGCAGTTCCTGACAATGATCCCCAGTGTTTGCCATCCCTTTATAGTTCATTACCGTGACACCTGATGTGTGTAGACGCTTCTCTTCCTCTGCTCTCTGGTCCACATGTAGAAAAAACATACAGTTCTTTTCAACTTATTCCCCAGCCAGGACTAAATTCTTCTAGATTAAAGAAACAAACAAACAAACCCAAATTAGTTGAGTAAAACAGAGAAATATTTTCTGAACATAGCACATACTGAACTTTGAAAGTACTGACTTCAGGCTTCATAGTAACAACCCATTTTTCTCCCACATCTCTACAGCTCCGCTCTTGCCCAGTAACAAATGTTTGTTTAGAATTGTTTATGTACCAGGGATGGGCTCATGACTTCAAATGAATTATCTCATTTGGTTTTCATGTCATTTTAGTGAGGTAGGTGTTTATAAGTTTATCTCAAAAACTTTATGTAAATTAAGCTACTGAGGCTGGGAGAGGTGAGTCAGCTGACCCCCATCTACAAAGTGTGTCACTGGCAGAGCTGGGATTGGAACCCGCACATGAAGGACACCATGCTCAACTGTGCCAAACAGCCTCAGGTTTGTCTTTGAGTCACTGCAGGATCGCCCCATAGCTCCTCAGGTCGATGCTTACAACAAGGTCTCTATTCCTCTCTCTCTTGTCTTCCCTCTGTTTGATGAGCTGTAGATGTTATATCTCTTTCTTGAAACAAAATCCCTGGAATTAAACCCAGTACTTCATCTGATCTGTGCCTAGGATGGTGAATCTATTGCTTTCTTTGTAATGAACGTACATCTTATGTTAATGCAAGACTAGTCTGTACATTTATTTCTGTCAGTTCAGTGTTGTTCATTTTATACTATATCACGAAATTGTTTTTATTTGTTTTTAAAGATTTTATTTATTTGTTTATGAGAGACACAGAGAGAGAGAGAGGCAGAGACACAGGCAGAGGGAGAAGCAGGCTCCATGCAGGGAGCCCGACGTGGGAATCGATACCGGGTCTCCAGGATCGCGCCCTGGGCTGAAGGCGGCGCTAAACCGCTGAGCCACCCAGGCTGCCCTGTTTTTAAATCTAAATGAAGAACACTGGGATGCCTACGTGGCTCAGAGGTTGAGTGTCTGCCTTTGGCTCAGGGTGTGATCCCCAAGTCCTGGGATCAAGTTCCATATCAGGCTCCCCGCAGGCTCTCCCACAGGGAGCCTGCTTCTCCCTCTGCCTAGGTCTCTGCTTCTCTCTGTGTGTCTCTCATGAATAAATAAATACAGTCTTTAAAAAAATGAAGAATGTTATATTTATCTTTATTAAATTTTATCATATTTGTTTTACTCTATTGTTTTAGCATGTTAAATCCTCTTCAACATTTTTCCATCCAACATATTAGTTTTTCTCCAACTTTCTAGCATCTGTGTACCTTCACCAAAAAGACAGTTTCAAGGGTTCTATTACCCTACAGATCATCTTTAGTTGCCAATGATCCTCAAATACGGCTGGATTTTAAAATTTAATCAGTTAGGAACCCTCCTAATTATATACTATCATGTAGTAATATTTTAAAAATATTTTTTGGTGAAGATTTAAAAGACACAGTTAAGTGGACTGCTTCTTTTCCTCTAAATTTTATTTAAATTCCAATTGGTTAGCAGACAGTGTGATATTAGTTTCAAGTATAGAATTTAGTGATTCATCATTTACATACAACGCTCAGCGCTCCTCACAACAAGTGAAGTAGCCTGCTTTAATTGAAGATATTATGTTCCAAATTTGCTAATTCAGCTAAGCAAAAATGTAATTATACTTTTAAAACCATATTACCTATGGTTACCTATCCATCATTATTAACAAAGTTCTTAACCTAGGTTAGTCCAGATAAAGTTAATCAAATCAAATACCTATCTGATTGTCTCTATCCCTTAATAACATGTGAAGCAAGATCACTGGTGGAAGCAAAGATAACAGAGATGAGAGAATGAGGTGTGTATATGTGTGGGGGGCAGATCTGAACAGAAAGAAGATAGGAAATTGCTTTTTTGGAGACTAGACAAGCATACACATTAAAAATGTGCTCATCTGAGATTGTCACTGTGAACTTAAGGAGAAGTGAGTCTGCTTGATTATATATCTGTTGTGGCATTTTTGAGCTGCTTGAGTGAAGGCAGGGAGCAGGTGGATAGTGAAGACTTGAGGGTAGAAAATGGGGCTTGCATAGTTTTCAGCCTTGCAAGGCTAGTTAAGTGAGGAAGGGAGGAATGAGGGGGTTAAGTTTACAATCCAGACTATGGGGTTTATGCTGAGCAAGAAGGGACACAAGCACAAAGGGAAGGATGGTGATATGAAATGGTCAGGTCAATGCTTTGGTAAGTCTGGGGATTTCTGACCCAGCACTCAGGGTTAGGTGAGTTGGAAGGAAGAAATATAGTTCTCCGAGAGAGGGTGTTTTAAAGATTCCAGTATAGCTGCTGAGATAGAGGAAATAATAGTTCATTGGAAGCAAAAAGTCCAAGGATATGAGAGATCAAGATGCTGAATAAATTTTCTCTATGGATAATGAAATTATTAAGAAAGAGGATAGGAGTAGGGGTGGGGAACTGAAGAAAGCTCAGTTGATAAAGTCATCACTCTCTGAACGAGAGGGAATGGTGTGGGTTCTACTGATGACAACAACAAAGAGGAACAAGGAGTCATGTGTGATGGTGTGAATTTCAGATGGTATGTTGGAACAACTGGATGCATGGTCTGGACATCAGCATCATAGGGATATCAGATGTTCCACTGGTATCTGTACTTTTAAATTTTCATTTGGATGTTATGGCATAGTGTGGGAAAGGCTACAAATTCAAAGTTAAAAAAAGAAATAAAACACCCTCTTTACTTTCTGAAGAACATTCAATGTTAATTATGTTACAATATGCTTAATGTACTCCCACTGGCAATGGCAAACATTTGGAGAACAAAGAAATCAAGATACTCCCGGGCTGATAGAGAATGATAAGTGAAAAATATACCAATAACTCAGTTGTATCTTTGACAGCTGGGGAAGGAGTTTCACTCCAGGCAGATCAAACAGAGGTTTTGCCTGGAGACCATAAAGAAGAAAGTCCCAAGCTACTAAGAGAAAGAGATTTGTAATTGGACTCACTTAGCAAAAATAAAATTTAGGTAAAGTGGAAGTTCTCTGTGAAATTATGGTGGGTCATTTCTTATAATGCAGCTAAACAATATCCCTAAGGCTGTTTGGTTTGATTTTTTTCCCATGTTTTATGATGATGATGAATTCAGTTTGATTTCTGATTATGTAAATTGGAATTTAAAGCAAACACATAAAAGATACAAGTGTATGATAAAGCTACATTTTATAATGTATTTTAAACAGATTTTGCCACTAATTATCTAGAAATGGAAGAAATTAAATAATGTAATGTAGAATTTGTTAAATCCAAGAGTAAATGCATAATATATAATACAGGAATATATGTTTAATACACCTTGTCTCTTTTGTCACCTATAAAAATACTAAGGTGTTTTCTATCACGTATTTAAATTTTATATGTTTAGAAAGAGTCCGACTCAGGTGGTCTAACTCTAAAGGCCAGTTTCTTAATCTCCAAATCCTGCTGCTTTATTTATGAACTTTTTCCTGTGGATAATACATGAAGCCAGGCAAGGCTGGGTGTCTATGGTGCTAGAGGTAGGCACTGCTAGGGCCTAAAGGAGAGTGCTCCTTCTTTCCCTGGTCTGTATTGAATCTAGGTCTCAAGGCAATACAGGTGAGCTCTGACCCTCTCCTTGTGGTTACCAACTTGCATGACCCAGAAAAATGACCAGATGGCAGAGTCCTGCCATGAAGCTCCACCCTGGGTAAGCTCCTGCCCTTCACAAGATAAGTGCAGTGAGAAGTAGAGTCTCCTCAACCAGAATCACATTTCACCTCCTAGAGTACCTGGTTCCTGTAATTTCTGATTGCCTCTGAGAAACATTTTCTGACTAAACCCCACTGCCTATTGGAAAATCTTTTCCATTTTTACTTGTCTTGTAGAGAGTTCTTTAAATTAAAATATAAATGGCTTAAATTGAACTTTTTAGGACAGGCTCCAGATCTGTCCTCTCCAATTCTCATAACAAATCTGGGCTTTGCTTAGTATCTACATACATGGTGCAGAAAAAATTGCTCTGGACAAAACTCTCAGTGTCTTACTACTCTTTCTGGGAGCTATATATGCATTAGAGGGTTGCCTACTGATATGGCACTGGGCACCTCCTGTTACAGAATGCTATACTCCTAACAGGAGTAGGAAATTCATATTGGCAAGTTTAATGTTCTGAAGGGGGTAACGAGACTGGCTTAACTTTGTTAAACTATCACTTCCTCAAAGTTTTTGACAACAGCGTTCTTTTTTTAAAAAACAGAATATCTGTTAACTCACTGGAGAGATAGAGTTTAATGGAATCCATTTTGGAAAATTTTGGCAAGAAGGTGTATAACCAAAATTGTAATCAAGTGATGATCTAGAGATGCCTGGGTGGCTCAGTGGTTGATCATCTGCCTTTGGCTCAGGTTGTGATCCCAGGGTCCTGGGATCGAGTCCAGCAGCAGGATCCCAACAGGGAGTCTGCTTCTTCCTTTGCCTGTGTCTCTGCCTCTCTCTGTGTCTCTCATGAATAAATAAATAAAATCTTTTAAAAAAGTGATAATCTAACATTCTTTATTTTTTTTTCAAGTTCTAGTATCAAAGAAAAATATGATTAATACTTCTTGCCAATTGTTTCAATTAATTTTCTTTGAGTTTGCACGGGGTCAAAAACATTGCAGAGAGTACTTAATGCAAATTCTGAATTGTTAAAATATAAAATCATCTGGTGGTCCAACAAAGGAAAATATGCTATTGATGTGAAGTGTAACTTTTACATGATAATACATTTAATCACTTTTTCGTCTCTGAGAAAATGAAGAGATCTTAGAGATCATCCAGTTCAACTCAGTTTACAAATGAGAGGCCCAGAAAAAGAGATTTTTGTCTATGATCACACAGCTAGTTAGCAAGAGAGAGCAGGTATAGAAGCCTCCCAGGGCACCTGAGTGGCGTAGTCTGTTCATTGATTGATTCTTGGTTTCGGCTCAGGTTGTGATCTCAGGGTCTTGAGAGCAGCCCTGAATTGGGTTCCATGCTCAGTGCAGAGTCTGCTTGAGATTCCCTCTCCCTCTGCCCCTCCCACCTGTGCTCTCTCTCTCTTTCTCAAAATAAATAAATAATCTGAAAAAGAAATAAAAGCCTCCTGATTCTGTATTTCCATTCCCACTTAGTAAATATTTTGGTTCCAAGTGAAATCTAAGAATGAAGGACGTACTCATATACTGTATATATATACAAGCATACCTTGGTGATATTGTAGATTCAGATCCAGACCACCACAATTAAGCAATTATCACAATTAAGCAAGTCAAATTATCATTATTATTATTTGGCCCAGTGCCTAGAAAAGTTATATTTACACTATACTGTAGTCTATTAAGTATGAAATAGAATGATGTCTTTGAAAATGTACATACCTTAATTAAAAAATATTTTGTCACTAGAGGGGAAGTGGGTTGGGGGATGGGTGAAATAGAGAAAGGTGAATATGACCAACAGACTTCTAGTTATAAAATAAATAAGTCATGGAGATGAAAAGCAGCATTAGGAATAGAATTAATGATGTTGTAATAACATTGTATTGTGACAGATGGGAACTACACTTATCATGGTGAGTAGTAACATAGAATTATTGAATCAATATGTTGCACACTTGAAATTAATATAACATTGTATGTTAATTATACTGCAATAAAAAAGTGAAAGTTAAAAAATTCTTTATTGCCAAAAAATACTAACCACCCTCTCAGGTATCAGTGAGTCATAATCTTTGTTGGGGGAGGTTCTTGACTCATTGTTGATTGATGGTTGCTGATTAGTCAGGGTGGTGGTTGATGAACGTTGAGGTGACTGTAGCAATTTCTTAAAATAAGACAACACTGAAGTTTGCTGCATGGAATGACTCTTCCTTTCATGAATGCTTTCTCTGTTGCATGAGATGCTATTTGATAGCACTTTACCCACAGTAGAACTTCTTTCAAAACTGGAGTCAATCTTCTCAAATCCTGCTGCAGCTTTATCAGCTAAGTTGATGTAATATTGTAAATCCTTTGTCATTATTTCAACAATCTTCACAACATCTACTCAGGAGCAGTTTCCATCTCAAGCAACCACGTTTTTTGCTGATCCATGAGAAGCAGCGATTCATCTGTTCAAATTTGATCCTGTGATAGCAGCAATGCAGTCCTATTTTTAGGCTCCATTTTTAATTCTAGTTCTCTTGTTATTTCCACCACCTCTGTAGTGACTCCCTCCACTGAAGTCTTGGACCCCACAATGTCATCCATGAGGATGGGATTCTTCCAAGTTGTGTTGATATTTTGACCTGTTCCCATGAATCATGAACGTTCATAAGGACATCTAGAATAGCAAATCATTTCCAGAAGGTTTTCAGTTTACTTCGTGTAGAGCCATCAGAAGAATCACTCTTTATGGCAGCATATGCTTACAAAATGTATTTTTTTAATAATAAATTTATTTTTTATTGGTGTTCAATTTACCAACATACAGAATAACACCCAGTGCTCATCCCATCAAGTGCCCCCCTCAGTGCCCGTCACCCACTCATCCCCACCCCCCGCCCTCCCCCCCTTCCACCACCCCTAGTTCGTTTCCCAGAGTTAGGAGTCTTTATGTTCTGTCTCCCTTTCTGATATTTCCTACCCATTTCTTCTCCCTTCCCTTCTATTCCCTTCACTATTATTTATATTCCCCAAATGAATGAGAACAAAATGTATTTCTCAAAGAATAAGTCATGAAAATTGAAATTACTCCTTGATATATGGGCTGTAGAATGGATGTTGTGTTAGCAGGCATGAAAAGAACATTATAATTTCATTGTATGTCTCTGTAAAGCTCTTGGGTGGCCAGGGGCATTGTCAATGAGCAGTAATATTCTGAAAGAAATCATATTTCTGAGCAGGTCTCAACAGTAGGCTTCCAATATTCAGTAAACCATGTTGTAAAAAGATGTGCTGTCATCCAGGCTTCATTGTTCCATTTATGGAGCACAGGCAGAGTGCATTTAGCATAATTCCTAAGGGCCCTAGACTTCTTAGAATGGTAAATGAGCATTGCCTTCAACTTAGTCACCAGCTGTATTAGCCCATCACCAGGAGAGTCAGCCTGTCCTTTGACGCTTTGAAGCCAGGCACTGACATCTCTTCTCTAGCTCTGAAAGTCCTTGATGGCATCTACTTCCAATAGAAGGCTGTTTCATTTACACTGAAAACCTATCGTTGAAAGTAGCCACCTTCATTCCTATCTAAGCTTGACCTTCAGGGTAACTTGCTGCAGCTTTTATACCAGCACCTGCTATTTCACCTTACACATTTATGTTTTGGAGATAATTTCTTTCTTTAAACCTGTGGAACTACTTCTGCCAGCTTCAAACTTTTCTTCTGTAGCTTCCTCACCTCTCTCACCCCTCACAGAATGACAGAGAGTTAGAGCCTTACTCTGGATTAGGCTTTGGCTTAAGGAAATGCTGTGATTGGTTTGATCTTCTATTCAGGCCACTCGATCTTTCTGTGTATCACCAGTAAGGCAGCTTCATTTTCTTATCATTGGAATGTTCAATGGAGCTGCACTTTTAATTTCCTTTAAGAACTTTTTCTTTGGACTCATCACTTGACTGTTTGGCACAAGAGGCTTTGTTTTGACCTGTCTTCACTCTTGACAAGGCTTCCTAAGCTTACTCATTTCTACTTTTTGATTTAAAATGAACATATGTGGGGGATGCCTGGGTGGCTCAGCAGTTAAGTGTCTGCCTTCAGCCCAGGGTGTGATCCTGGAGTCCCAGGATTGAGTCCCACATTGGGTTCCCTGCATGGAACCTGCTTCTCCCTCTGCCTATGTCTCTTCCTCATTCTTTCTCTCTGTGTCTTTTATGAATAAATAAATAAAATAAAATAAAATAAAATAAAATAAAATAAAATAAAATGAACATATGTGACTCACTTGAATACTTAGAGGCCACTGTAGGGTTATTAATTGGCTTAATCTCAGTATTATTGTGTCCAGGAAATAGGAAGGCCTCAGGAGGAGAGATGAGAGGAATGGCTGGTAGATAGTGTAGCCAGAACACACATAATATTTATCAATAAAGTTTACCATCTTGTGTGTGTGTGGTCCATGGCACCCCAAAGCAATTACATAGTAACATCAAAGATCACTAACCACTGATCACCATAACAAAAACGATAATAATGAAAAAGATCGAAATACTGAGAGTAACAAAATGTAACACAAAAACAAGAAGTGAGCATACACTGCTGGGTAAATGAAACCCACAGACACGCTCCATGGAGAGTTGTCACAAACCCTCAATTTATTAAAAAAAAAAAAAAAAAAAACACAATGTCTGCTTTTTTTTTTTTGTAAAATAAAAGGTGCAGTAAAGCAAAGCACAATAAAGTGAGATATGCCTGTATATAATTTATTCTCAATATTGCAGCAAGTATAATGGAAAGCATATTTTCATTCCATCTTCTGGATCTTTTTAAAGTTAGGTATCTTGGGAGTTGCACAAAATATGACTTTTTTTCAGATATCATGAAATATCTTTAGATTGCTACAAGCACAGAAATTCAGACATTAATGGCAGAAATATCATCATATATGAACCAGAGTTTATCTTCCATGAACATATTTATAGAGCCCACTCAAGACATTTACGAAGCTCACTATGTCTCTGTTTCATATAAATATGAAAAATGCTCTATAAAGTTTTTTTGGAGAGGAGATCCACAGGTTTGACACACTGAAAGTTTCCATCTGCTAATAGAGTTGTTAGTAGTTCAACAAAAATACTAGACACACAAGGTAAAGATTTATTGCCTCCAAACATTTGCTAGAACATCTAAAATAAAACTGTATATCACATTTTATTACACAACTTTTAAAATGTCCTTTCTTTTCTTTGATAAAAGTAAAAATAAAATTTTTTTTATTAATTCAACACTAAATATATTAAATTATTATTTCCTTAGATCATCCATGACACTAAAAATTCTTTCCTTGCCAGTATTTGACAGGAAGTAAAGCAAAAGAAACCAATTTCAGCAAATGGAAATTGCCAATATCTATCAAGGCCTGCATTAGGAGCCTTTCCAAGGATCAAGCAGTATTTTTCACTGTGAAAAGTGAAATAATATCTAGACTATGAATTTCTTCATAAAGTCAATTTGGAAGGAGTCCATATTTAAATTAATTTATCAAAAAAAATGACTTTCTTCAATTTAAATTCAAAAGAATTGGAATGAATTTTGTGTTTACAATGTAGTGAAAATAATTCCAAACCAGATTTTTTAAAAAAGATTTTATTTATTTATTCATGAGAGACACAGAGAGAGAGAGGCAGAGAGAAAAGCAGGCTCCATGCAGGGAGCCTGATGTGGGACTCAATCCCTCGACTCCGGGATCACGTCCTGAGCCAAAGGCAGACACTCAACCACTGAGCCACCTAGGCGTCCCATCAAACCAGAATTTTCAAAAATGGGATAATTTCCTCAGATATTTGAGAAATTTCATGTCCTGATTTAGGACTTCAGGGTTAATTTTTAAGGAATTCTTCCACATGCCAATGTAGTATTTTTATTAGAAGATACATTTCTTCTCAAGAAATTTCAGAATTAAATGTCCCCTCCCAACGTTTTTCTATACCATTGTCACATATTCCTTAATTCAACAGGCATGGTTAGATATGAGCAGGATAAACATTTGGCAGAGGAGGAAAGTGATACATTTGAAGTGGAATTTATTCCCTACTTTTGTAGAGTTTCATCCTAGAACATTCTTCTGGACAGAAGATGAGAATATGTATGAACAATTTAATGAAGAGTGTCTCCTGAGTGGTTCTAAACATGAAACAGTTCCCTCTTCTCTAAACATTACTTCCATCTATGACCTTCTGACTTATCTGTTATGATCCCTTAATTGTATCTTTGGCAGATTCTTGATCTTCAGTTTTTGTTATTATAATCTACTCCAGTTCAATATTTCAAATTTAAACTAAATTTGAGTTTCATCTTGACACTCTTGTCTTCCATTCCCAATGTGATAAACTATTAGGGCTGTTTAAGAATCTTCGAGTCCTTTAAAAAAGTTATAAAGTTAAAAATAAATAAAATTTTTTAAAAAGTAAGAATCTTCTAGCCCTTTTAATGAGGGCATGGCAGGAAAGCACTCCCTGCAGCCTGCCAAGTTAGGGTGGCCATAATGACTTGTGTTTGGCAGATAAAATTTTAGCAGAAATTACACATATCATATCAGGGCAGATGCATTGAGAGCTGGTGCATAATTTTCTGCATTTCCTTCCTTCCTATGGTGGTGGAGGAAGTATATGTCCAGGTGAAGCATCTCTCAGCCTAGGTCTTTAAGTGGCCATCATGAGCACAAGCCCCCTGCCAATATGCTTTGGAAATGTAGTGTGAGTGAAAAGCAACCTGTTACATTAAGACTTTGAGACATAGAGCTCTTCTGAAAGAATGCAGGAAAACCTAGCCTATTCTGGCTTCTATATCCCAGTATAGGCTTGATCTATGAAACTGTCTGCTCGGAATTGAAGGAGGTGGTGGAGGTGCCTGGTCTGTCTCCTCAGATGGCTCTTTCAATTAAGTCTAGCTCCTTCTAGCTTGGAGGGAGGCAGGAGAGAAACACAGAGAAATCAGGAATATCTTATGTCACTGGTTGCATGCAAGAGGTAGGGAGTGTTGCTTGCCTTACTCAGGTTATATCTACTCTTGGTTGTCCTCTGCTGACACGGTAATCTCTGTAGACAGAACACATATTGTTGAGTGTCTCTTTATTGCTGAGGATCCTTTCACAGAGAGACATTTAGTTGCCCTGCTGAGCAGGGCATACCTCATCTTGGCTTCTCAATACTTCCTACAGTTTGTCCTCTACTTCATGCTCTTTCATGGGGCCAAAGGACATGACAAATTGGAACTGAGGGTGTCTCTCCCTGTCCTTTTCTTTCCAGACATGTTATGCCACAGCACTTTTTTTGCCTACTAATATGGGCTCCACCATCAAGCATATGTTTTTAAGAATCCATCTGAGAGGCACCAAACACAAGGTTCCATGTCTTTACATTCCTATTCCAGAGGCTACTCCAGGCTTTCCCAAGGACTCCTTCACCACACTTAGCCAGCATCCAGCTGGAGAACAAGATTCAAGCTTCCTTTCTTGCCAGCACTTCTAATAGATGCATGTAGCTCTTTTTGGACTGTCTTCCTTGATTTTGGAGGGAGTGGAGAATAAATTCCACATGAACACCATAGTCTCCATAAGGTCAGTGATGTCCACTTTCCTTCTCCTCCTAAGATTTCTTCTCAGAGAAGACTTATAGGGTGGTGCTGAAAGTAGGTGGCAATTATTGTCATTTGACCTGGGGTGGGAATGCCCTGGCTTTTATTGTGGTTGGTTCTCTTTAGAATGTGACTCACCTTCATCATTGTCTGGTTCTGCTTTAATAGCCACAGGTAAGTCCCACTAAGCATCATGTCACACTTATATTTGGAACTTAGTTGATTGCCTGGATGTACTAGGGGACAGAAAACAGGCCACTGATTCAATCATTCATGCCTTCTTCCATTTAAATATTTACCAAGATTATGTCTGGCACTGTTCCAGGCACTGGGATATAGAAATATAAGGTACTCTAGCAGTTAATAATTTACTGGAGGAGTAATGATCGAACAGAATATTAACTATTACATGATGGATCATATGGAACATTCTAAGGGAAGTCAGTTTGGGGAAGAACAAAGGATGGGCAGGAATAGCATAGGTAAAGAGAGGGTGGGGAAGTATGTTGCAGCAGTGGGAACAGCACGAATTATGGTCCAGGTGTGCCTGACAGGGCTCAGTCTGGTAGGCCTTGGAGAATGAATAGGAATCATTGATTCTACCTGGGACCCGAGTAAGGCTGAGTCCTGAGGGCCTCGGCACGTCCCTTAAGGAATTTGCACTCTATGTAGAGGGCAAAGAGAACTCCATAAATGGTTTAAGGAAGGGAACAACACAATTACATTTATGCTTTAGAAGGTGGACTGGAAAAAAAAAAAGAAACTGGATTGACAGCAATGTGGGGGAAAGGGCTGCAGGCAGGTAAGTCAGTGGCAATGATCCTGGAAACAAAGGATGGTGTTCTTGAACTAAATGGCATTTTCATTTCAATGAGACTCCTGACCTTGCGATCAAGAGACAAACCAATTAAGAGACATAGAGTGTAATATGAGAAAGAGCTGATTTGTATACTTGGAAATGATGCCTGCATAAAACCCTACATTGATTTGTCTGATATTTTGTCTGATTCTCAGGCAGAAATCTCAAAAATGCCAGACTGAGGAGTTTCATATCAGATATGTGGACACCCGATTTCAAAGCCTTGGTTTTAGGCTTGTAAAAATAACAGAGTCCTGTGAATCATATAGTATAGGGGTCATTTGAAAGTTGCAGCCTAACCACAGAGCTTTGGGGTCAGCTATTAATCCTATCTAAACCTTCCCCTGATCAAAAGGGAAGGCTGTTCTCTGGAATAGCAGGCTTCTGAGGCCAACTGTACATCTTTCCAGTATTTGCCTTGGTTCTGGATCCTGTCCCTCAAGACCACTAGGTGACACTATAGAGCATGGTCATTGCATTTGGCTATTGTCACAGGCTGAAAAAAAACGAACTCAGCTTTGTATTTTTCACTCCCCAAAGTGGTAGAGAAGCCGCTTGCTTTTCAGCCATTTTCTCTAATTCTGTTATTTTCCACTTGGTGAAAAGCTGGGTTAAAAAAAAAAAAAGGCTGTATAAAACTACCTCCAAATTAATTGGTTCCATAAAAAAAGGATATTTGTTTATAGTAAAATTTCCTTAACTGGAGAGACACCAGCAGTAACAACCACACCCCCCATCAAAAAAAGAACAAACAAAACAAAAGTATCCAGCCATTTTTGCTATTCACACTGTCTAGAAGCTTTGTGCCTTTGGTTTGCTGCATTTGGATTTGTTTTTTTCCTCATCCTATGATATTGTCTTCTGAGAGCAAGAGTTTTAGTTTTTCTTTTCCAATACTATATCAAGGCACTATGCACTTAAGTTTTTCCTTGATTTTTTCATTTTTTTAACTTCTCCTGCTTTATTGAATAGTTCTGTATTTATCTATTCCTTAGTTTATTCATTTATGTATACTCTAAAGATTTGTGGTTGCACTGTTATTCTTATGGAAAAGATATCATATAGTTGGAAACAGACATTTCTGTGCATTCTTTCTTGAGGGACACATAACTGATTATATCTTTTAAAGTTTGTTTTTCAGATTATCTTGCTTTTTCAGATACTTGATGAAACAAAAACACATTTGTCTCTCTTTCTAAATTTGTCTTTATATACATTTTCCTCTTTAATGACATCAACAACTTGAAAGTTTCCTTTTTTTTTTTTTAAGGTTTTATTTATTCATGAGAGACAGAGAGGCAGAGACACAGGCAGAGGGAGAAGCAGGCTCCTCGCAGAGAGCCCGATGTGGGACTCGATCCCGGACCCCTGGATCATGCCCTGAGCCAAAGGCAGACGCTTAACCAATGAGCCACCCAGGCGTCCCAGCAACTTAAACTTTTTATTTTCATCATGGAAAAACGATTGTACTTTTACTATAAATGTACGTTCTTCCCTTGACTTAACATCAGATCAACTTGGCATTCTTAGACTATTTTAGCCTCCAATTTCTCCTTTTGAAAAGACTGTATGCTATAATGGACATAGGTCCAACCAAAATAGGTTTCTGATTTATGGAATAGTAGAACTATCTTCCCCACCTTGTCTTACTCTGGTAATTTTTTAAAAAGTGTATGAATCCCTGCCTCGGACATAGCTCCATCTGAGCTCTGAGCAATGAATACTGAGTTTTGGTCACTTGGAGGTTGATGGTCAACTACACTAGACCGGAAGGATTCCACAGAGGCTGCATGTGAGGGCTACCAGCAGCTGCCAGTGGTCTGTGGAATTAGCAAGAAACCCTCAGCTGCTACACCTAATAGTACTTTCTTCATGTTAGTAACAATTATAGTATTAGCTGTCCCACATGCCAAAGGGAATCTAGTTGCATATTAGTTCAGTTCCTGTGGGGTCTTCTGGATTCTTGGAGTTTCTGTTTTCCTTCAAGGCTCTAGCTCCCATGAAAGCCCATGCCCTGCATGCTGGCTTTGCTGCATTACTTAAAAGATGTAAAAACTTTGAGACACAATTTTCAAAACAGGTCTCTGGAAATACTCAAAATATAAGAAAGTTTTAGAAAATTCTTCTAGTGGTGGTGTGAAAAATGGGTTTTGGAAGGACAGATCTCTGGAAAAACTCAAAGCATTAGCATGTTACAGTCACATCCTATTTTTTATAACTTATTTTTTATTTATAGAAAATCTATAGAAAAATATATGATTCCACATAATCATATATTTCAATACTGAAAATAATTGCTTTTCAATTTTTTTTGTATTGGATATTATTACTGACTTCCAACTCTTTTTTTAAGATTTTATTTATTTATTTGAGAAAGAGAGAATGAGCAGTGGGGAGGGGCAGGGAGAGAGAAAGAGAGAAGCAGACTCCCCACTGAGCAGAAAGTGAGACACAGGGCTAGATCCCAGGCCCCAGAGACCATGACCTGAGCTAAAGGCAGATGCTTCACTGACTGAGCCACCTAGGTGCCCTCTGACTTTCAACTTTAATAGAACACAAGGATTCGGGTCTCACATATATTGTTAAGTCATAATTTTTATTTATATCCATAGTCAATGAGGGATTTCAGGTGTGAAGTTAGTACTGTTACCAGGAAAAAAATCTGTTTTGCATGTGCACAGGCATTGATGTCTTCCTCATGATTGTCCCATGGCCAATGCTGACTATACAATGCTTACTATTTTAAAATTCATCTAAATTTCAAAAATGTTAAAATGGAAGAATAGTATGTGCTTTAGAATTGATAGATGACTTTCTATTGATAAGCTCCTCGGTGAAGTGATTTGACATTTTGATGGGAGATGTCCCACACCAGGACCCCCAGGTTTTTTCCTTTTAGTGGCTTAGTGGTTTTGCCAGAGAGATATCTTGTAAACTTTCACCTGTGGCTTTTGTTCTGGGAGCCCCATGGGACTGGGGGACACATCTCAGACCCAGTATGTCTAAAGAACTCCTGCTTCTCCCAATCTGTTCCATCTTCAGTCTTCTTGTTTAAGTGAATGACAGACACATAGCTTCTTATTCTAAAAATACTATTTCGTCCTTTATCCTTCTCTCTCTACCCCACTCAACTGATTGGGAAGTAGTGTTGGTATTGCCTGCAGTGTAGATCTGGAGATTCACCACTTCTCAGCACTTCCACCACCACTCTATCACTCTGATCCAAGTCACCACCATTTCCCCTCCATTTACTGCAGTAGCCCTGACCTGTCTCCGTGTTCCTTCTCTTACTCCAAGCGTCACTTGCTCCCACCCTCACTACCCACAGCCTGTTCTCAACTCAGATGTCAGCATCATGCTGAGGGACGTGAGGGATCCCTGGGTGGCTCAGCAGTTTAGCGCCTGCCTTTGGCCCAGGGCATGATCCTGGAGTCCCGGGATCGAGTCCCACGTCGGGCTCCCTGCATGGAGCCTGCTTCTCCCTCTGCTTGTGTCTCTGCCTCTCTCTCTGTGTATGTCTCTCATTAATAAATAAGTAAAATCTTAAAAAAAAAAAGTGGACGTGAGAATGTGTTAGTCCCTGCTTAAACTCTTGTAGCACCTTCTGTCTCAGTCCAAGTGGAAACCTGAATTCTTCCAATGGCTTACAAGGACCCACATGATCAGGACTTTTCTGACTTTATCTCCTATTGCTTCACCTTCACTTCCTGTACTCCAGCCACACTGCTTTTCCGGTTTCTCCTCAAACATGACAAACATAACGTATCTCACCGTGTTTGTCCCAGCTTGACAAACTGCCTGCCTGTGTGTCCTTCAGAAATCTAATGGTCAACTCTCCCATTTCCTTTAAGTCTTTGCCCAGATGTGTCCTCAATTAGCCTACTGCTTTATGTAAAAATACGCCAGATCCTCTCCATACCTGGTTCCTCTTACTTTCCTTGGTTTTATTTTTTCCTGTAGCACTTATTACTTTCCAACATACAACAACATGCTTTATTTCCTTATTGTCAGTTTTCCTCTATTTTCTAGGTATGATTGTCCGTTTGATTCACTGATGTGCAACAGCAGTTACTCAATAAATATATACTGTTGAGTTAATAAATTCACAGGATATATTCCCTCTAAAGGATTCAAGATAAGATTTGATGAGTATCTGCAGTGTGGCCAAATTTTTATGCACATCATCTCATTTGATCTTAGCTATAACTCCATGAAATAACATCATCTGTACTTGACAAGCAAACAGACTTAGAGACATTTAAGGCAATTTTTCTAAAGGTTCTTACTTATTTAAGAATGCTGGAATTTGGGGATGCCTTCATGACTCAGTTGTTGAGAGTCTGCCTTCGGCTCAGGGCATGATCCAGGAGTTCCAGGATTGGGTCCCACATTGGGCTCCCTGTATGGAGCCTGCTTCTCCCTCTGCTTGTGTCTCTGCCTCTCTGTGGGTCTCTCATGAATAAATAAATAAAGTCTTTTAAAAAAAGAAATGCTGAAATTTGAATATTGATAACCAAAATCCACCTTTTCCTCATTATATTATGCTGGCTCCAACTCTTAAATCATCTAAAGTCTAACTCTCCTCCTTTAAATCACTGCTGTATCTATATTGCAATGTCCAAGGTTGTAACAACTAGATATGGTTATTGAGTATTTGAAATGTGGCTAGTCCATAAAAAGGTGTGCTGTATGTGTAAAACACACACAGATTTCAAAGGCAATAGGAAAAAAAATTAAAATATCTTAATAATTTTTAAATATTTTATGTTGAAATAATATTTTGGATATATTGGGTTGACTAAAGTATATTATTAAAATTAATCTCACCTCTTTTGGTTTTACATATTTTAATGTGACTCCTAGAAAATTTTAAATTTCATACAAAGCTTATATTTATATTAGATAGTGTTTCTCAAGACCATTTGTCCCTGGCTTTGTAAACACAAGAATTCACATTTTCATCTTCTTTCAGTTAAAGACAATGAAATCTCCATAAGTATGAAAGATAATATTACATGTATCACAAATCTATCATCCCTAAGTCTAGTCAGGACAGGGTAGAAGCTTTGAAATGTTCTAAAAGGTCAACCTGCTCCAAAAACAGCTCTGCAACAATCTTCATGGATTTCCTCCCATTAGACTCATTCCTCTGGAATATTCCAAGGAGCTGTCATTAAAATGAAAATATCTTTGCAATGAGTCATGGCAGAAAAGCATAGATGGGTTTGTCAAATGATCTCTGGAAGGGCTCTTGAGTGCATGGTTTTGATCAGGGACGTCAATTAGACCGATTGCAACCTCAGGCACTGCTGTTCCACAAATGGAGATTTGGAAATTTTCAATAATCAAATAAACAACATAGACTACTTGGTGCCATTTTTTAAAAAGATGCAAGTTCGATGACATGGAACCACATATATGGTTCTCTATGTTGAGAGTCAGTGACTAGGATCTCTGAGTTGATTTACACAATTCAGAAATCCATATTTCTTGATGCCAGTGCTGTTAAATAGAGTGTTGAGGGGTGGAGGGAATGTGCCTAAACATTTTTGACACCTGAAATTGTCTAAATTAGATATTTTGAAGGTTATCCAAATATTTTAATTTTCATCATGAAGACTTAAAATGGCGAATTTATACATCATTTAACATGGACTTTTCTAGTATTTCCAATCTAAGTAGGCATCATTGTTGTCACAAATATCTGAAAATGAGAGACAGAAGAAATGAAGAAACACATAGCAGTATCTTTGTATTTGAAAGTTGGTTGAATTGTCATTTTTACATTAGTAGGTAAGAAATGAAAGATAGTTCTTGGTTGCCTGGGTGGCTCAGTCAGTTAGACATCTGCCTTCAGCTCAGGTCATGATCCCAGGGTCCTGAGATTGAGTCTCTCATGGGGCTCCACTGAGCGGGGAGCCTGCTTCTCCCTCTCCTTCTTCCCTTTCCCCCCTCTTGTGCTCTCTCTCTCATATAAATAAATAAAATCTAATTTAAAAAGAAAGATAATTCTTTATAGATTAAATATTTTTAAAGAAGAAGAAAAGAAAGATGTGTAATATCCAATAGCCAAGCCATTTATAATTTTTTTTAAGATTCTTTTTCTTATTCATCAGACACACACACACACACACACACACACACACACACACACAGAGAGGCAGAGACACAGGCAGAGGAAGAAGCAGGCTCCATGCAGGGAGCCTGACGTGGGACTAAATCCTGGGACTCCAGGATCATGCCTAGGGCGGAAGACAGGTGCTAAACTGCTGACCCACCCAGGGATCCCCACCATTTATTATTTATTAAGAGAAATCTAGAAGTTGCATAAGAAGTTAGGAGTTAAAAAATCATGAAGTAAAATTCAGCCAATATTCAAAACTCCAGCAGCACTCTGTAGGAGGAGGACAAATATGATAGAGAATATTCTAATGGAGGCTCTCACAGAGAGATTTCCTCTTGAGACATGTATGGCACACCTAACAGAATGACATAGCCCTGAAATACATGTTTAAGTCACATGTTAAAGCACATGTGAAATGATGTTAAAAATTAATTGTTAAAAAATGCTCAGAGAAAGTTTGATATCCATATAAGGAATATCCATTACCAATGTGATTTTTGGTTCTCCATTACTTTTGCAACTCATTTAAATATCATGGAGAAATCTTTTAAATTAAGATTTTATTTTAGAACGGTTTTAGATTTACAGAATTACTGCAAAGATAATACAGAGAATCCTCATATGCCTTATACCCAATTTCTCTTATATTAACATCTGACATTCTGTGGTACATCTGTCACAATAATGAATCAATATTGACACAGCGTTATTAACTGAAGCTCAGTTAAAAACTGAGTTTTTTCCTGATGTCATTTCTGTTGCTAGACCCCACCTAGGATTTCACATTATAAGTCTTCTGGGACACACTGTAGCTGCTGGGAGGAACAACTGGGCCTGAGTCTGTGCAGTGGAGCGGTGGGTTTCTGTTGCTGCAGCTTGAAACTTGGCAGGTCAGATTGGGGCCCTGGGGTTCCCCATTGGAGGATACCATGGCCGCCCTGGGACTTTATGCCTCCTGGAAGGCTGCAGGTTTGTTGCTTGAGCGTACTCTGTTTGCATCTCTTTTCTGGCCTCACGCACTTGTGTTTCTTGCAGGTGGCCCGGCCCATGGGGTGAGGCACCTTGTGGCAGGGAGGACGAAGCTTTGTCTGTCAAGGATTGGGGTTTGCTTCATGGGTGGCCTGGGCCAAAGTCTTTGTGGAAGAGTGTGAGGCTAGGGATCTTCAGCACCCAGGACACCCAGGTGCCTGTCATCCCAGGACTCCCCTGCCGTCCGGTAGAAGGCCCGAGATCCCTCGCCAAAGGGCTTCCTCTGGCAAGAGTGGCTGCACCTGTGGCACCCTGGGCCTAATTCTCTTGGCCTCTAAGCCATCATTCTCTTCTTTCTCATCCAAATTTACTTCCTCCACACATCAGAAGCCACATGGCACGACCTGCAGGCTCTAGCTCGGCTGGGTTTGCCTTGCTGGGAAACCCTGCACTCCACCCACCCCAACCAGGCCTGCCCCATCCAGAACGCATACATCCTCCCTGTGATAGAAAGAAAAATCCTTGCAGGGTTTCCAGGAGATCACTGTAATTGTAAACACTGCTTCTCACAGGTAAGGCGTCTTCTACCCCTCCTAGGTTCTTGCAAGATTGTCCCTTTATCTTTGGTTTTCTGCAATTTGAGTATAAGTCTAGGTGAGGCTTTTTGTCTTGTGTGTGTATGTGATTACTCTGAGCTTCCTGGATCTGGTGGTTTACTGCTTATCATAAATTTTGAATAGTTCTCAGCTTTTATTTCTTAAATATGTATTTGCTCTCTATTCTCTTTGTCAATAGAAGTTTTACTTGACATACAATATTAGCTTCAGGTGTACAACATAGTGATAAAGTGATTATATACATTATGAAATGTATTACCAGGGTAAATGTATCATCTGTCACCATACAAAGTTATTACAATACTATTAACTGTATTCCCTATGCTGTAATTTTCATCCCTGAGACTTATTTATTTATTTTATAACTGGAATTTTGTACCTTGTAACTCCCTTCACCTGTTTCACTCATCCCCCTCCCCTCTGGCAACCACCAGTTTATTCCTTGCATGAGTGTTTCTGTTTTGTCTGTTTCTTAGATTCCATATATAAGTGAAATCATGGGTATTTGTCTTTCTCTGCCTGACTTCCTTCACTTACCATAAAACCTTCCAGGTCCATTCACGTTGTTGCAAATGGCAACTTCTCATTCTTTTTTTATGGACAGAGTAATATTCCAGTGTGTGTGTGTGTGTGTGTGTGCGCGCGCACGCGTGTATGTATGTGTACAAATCACTTCTCTTTTATCCATTTACCTTTCAACAGACACTTGAGTTGCTTCCATATCTTGGCTATTGTAAATAATGCTGCAATGAATTAAAAAAGATTCATGGAAACTAATGAGAATGAAGACACAACCATTCAAAATCTTTGGGATACAGCAAAAGCAGTCCTGAGGGGGAAATACATCATCGTAATACAAGCATCCACCCCAAAACTGGAAAGAACTCAAATACAAAAGCTAACCTTACACCTAAAGGAGCTAGAGAAAAAACAGCAAATAGATCCTACACCCAGCAGAAGAAGAGAGTTAATAAAGATTCGAGCAGAACTCAACGAAATTGAGACCAGAGAACTGTGGAACAGATCAACAGAACCAGGAGTTGGTTCTTTGAAAGAATTAATAAGATAGATAAACCATTAGCCAGCCTTATTAAAAAGAAGAGAGAGGAGACTCAAATTAATAAAATCATGAATGAGAAAGGAGAGATCACTACCAACACCAAGGAAATACAAACGATTTTAAAAACGTATAATGAACAGCTATATGCCAATAAATTAGGCAATCTAGAAGAAATGGACGCATTCCTGGAAAGCCACAAACTACCAAAACTGGAACAGGAAGAAATAGAAAACCTGAACAGGCCAATAACCAGGGAGGAAATTGAAGCAGTCATCAAAAACCTCCCAAGACACAAAAGTCCAGGGCCAGATGGCTTCCCTGGGGAATTCTATCGAACATGTATCTTTTCATGTGCATGTATCTTTTCAAATTAGTGTTTTCATTTTCTTTGCATAAATATCCAGATATGGAATTACTGGCTCATATGATCTTTCTGTTTTTAATTTTTGAGGAGTCTCCACTCTGTTTTTCATAGTGGCTGCACCGATTTACATTATAATCCCATTTCTCTTTGCTAGAAACTCAGTATCCCAGTGCCCTCTGCAGGTAAGCAATACAAGGGAACATTTCCTAGGAGTATTCCAGGAAGGATTTTCTTTCTAAATGCAAAAAGAGGGCCTTAGGAAGTAAAAGCCTTTTGTCCATCCCTTCCATCCTTTGCGGGGATTTTGGTGTGAAGATGTGATCCCTCCAGCTATAGAAGTCATTTTGACTTTCAGGGGATAAGCAGGAGGACACGTAGTCAAAATCAGTGGGTAGCAGTGGAAAAGGCTGGAAAGAGCTCTGAACCACAAAATGAACCCTGAATCCACATTCCTCTAGTTAATGACCTGTGGCTTCTATCAGTGGTTCTGATAACATGAGTGGTGAATGGTCACTTTTTCCTAATTCTTTGAGGACAAATACTTTTGGTCTTCACCCTGTTCCATGAGATAAATCCACTGATCTTGTACTTTGACATTACCATACAACATGCAAGTCAACTTGTAGTCAAAGTGTCTAAGACATTCTTGATTTGTGTGATAATTTTATGGGTGGACTTGTAATAGCTAGTTCATGAACTGGCACTTGTCTGTAAATCATATTTTGAGTGGCACTTATTAGCTCTCATTTGAGAATGGTTTGATAGATACTGTGTGCCAGATATTTGGGCAATTAGGTTTTCTTGCTACCAAGTGCTTTATAACTGATACACAGGAAACAAGTAAATCCACAAATAAATGAGACAAATAAACACACACATCATTTTGTTAGGTCTCTCACAGATGATATACCAGAGCATCTTTCTTTACTGTTTTCTGCTTTAGGAAGGTAGGATGCCATGGCCTGGATGTTTGTATCACCCTCATTCATATGTTGAGGCCTAATCTCAATATGATGGTATCTGAAAGTGAGGCCTTTGGAAGGTGATTAGGTCATGAGGTTGGAACCCTCATGAATGGGTTTAATGCCCTTATAAGACTCCAGATCTCTCTCACCATCTTTTCCCCCAATGAGGATGCAAACTGTGTATAGTATAGCAGTCTACAACCCAAAAGAGAGCTCTCAGTAGAACCTGACCATTTGGCACCCTGATTTAGGACTTCCAGTCCCTAGAACTATGAGAAATAAACTTCTGTTATTTATAATACCAGTCTATGGTATTCTATTATAGTAGCCCAAACTGAATAAGATACAGGGGCTTTGGGTAAATAGTTTTTTATGTGGTTATATCTAATCTTCTTACTAACTTTCTGTCTCCATCACATGATTCAGAGAAGGGCCCAGACCAGTGGCAGGGGTAGATCTTGTATTCTGAATCACCTTTGTCCCCAACACCAAAGGCCTGAGTGTACTTGGCCCCCTTTCTCAGGAGAATCCTTAATCACTCTGACAGAAGCATTTACAGAGGCTGTCTTGCCAGAGAAGCTCAGATATGTTTGAATCTTGGGAGTGAACATGACCTGGCCTCAAACAAATGTGCATGCATACAAACACATGCACAACACATTTTCATCAAGTAACAGAATAACATGCTCCTCTTCAGACAACTTTGTGTCTTTAGAATATATTCCTCTGACTATGCCTGAACTTATTTGAAACAGATTTCACATGAATAATATCTTTGGGAAAGAGGTAAGAGAAGGAGATTTACCTTATAAATTGAATTCTTTTAGCAATAGCCCTGGGAAGGGGCTCCCCAGCAATTGTATTCATTACCAGTTCTTGGCAGTTGAAAAGTCTTACTGGATTTCTAGAAAGCTAGTCTATCTGGAAAAAAAAAAAAAACACCACTTCCAAGAGGATAAAGATATATGAAGAGTGGCGTAGGGAAAGTTATTAGAACTGTAAGCATACATTTAGTTAACTAGGTTGTAGAAATGCTTGATCAGAAATAGTGGTAACACTGTAAAGGAAGAACACAAAGGAATTGTGTGGGAAGAGATGCGTATGTTCTCTCTTTGGAGTGAATGATACCAGTTCAGTTTGTGACTCAAACACTGAGGTAGGGATCATTCCACGAAGTAATTTCTAGCATTTCCTTCTCAGTACAGACAACAGCATGAGACCCTAACATTTTATGCCTTCTCTAAACAAGTATTATTTGACTCCTGTACTGGGTGAAATGGTGTTCCCCCCATCTTCCAAATTCATGTCCACCCAGGACCTCTGAATGTCATCTTATTTAGAAATACAGCTTTTGCAGATGTGATCAAGATGAGATGTTCTTGTAAGAAGAGGAAAATTTGAACACAGAGAAGAAACCATGTGAAGACAGAGGCAGAGATTGGAGTTCTCCATCCACAAACCACAAAGGCTAAGGATTTCTGGCAACCACCAGAAGCTACATGGAAGAAACCTTCTCTACAGCCGTCAAAGAGAGCTAATGCCTTGATTTTGGCCTTCTGGCCTCCAGAACCGTGGAGAATAAGTTCCTGTTTTTATTAGCCATCTGGTTTATGGCACTTAGGATTGCTTAGTGGTAGCCCTAAGAAATTAATACAACCCCTAATATGTACATTGTGCAATGCTAGAAGCACTAGAAGTGCTGCAAACATAATAATTTTATATGACTTAGGCCATGTCTCTAGAATATCAACAGATACAGATGACATGGAAGAAAAATCATCCCCTTTTTTTGAGTGTTACAGATCAACAAAGATAGGAACTACATCTGTACAGGGAAAAGCTCATCCTGTCAGTTGACTGAAATTTTCACTTTCTTAATGAAATGGCTCAAAATATGCACCGAGTTTCCCATGAGATCCACCCCTATTCTCACTGGACCAAAACTGATGTTTTCCTGGTAGTTGGTTAGCTAAAAAGAGTGTTTCTGAAACTTCTCTAAATAATAAAAAAATTACCTGGGCTGCCAGTGAATTAGAATTTTCAGGAAACCTGGATACTTAGAATTTAGTTCAGTATCAATAGTAAGTTTTAATCAATTTAAATTACCCAGGCTTATATAACCAGAGCTTATCTAGAGAACATAAAATATTTTGATGCATTTGATTTAATTATCAAGTTCATATTGTTTCCAAGAAACATCTACTGAATAGGTACATATGTCAGGCCTGTATAGACTAGGAAGCACAGAGATGTGCAGCCAGAAAACTTGTACTTGAATCTTGATTTTGCCACATGTTGTTTGCAAGGTTTAGAGCAAGTTATTTAATCTCATCAGATGTCTGCTGCTTTATCTGTGAAATTGTGATAATATGGAGGATTATATAAATGCAAGGTATTGAAGAAATTGGTTATATACATGGATGGTTGCAAGAGCAAGTCTTATGGCACTAAAGGAAAACCTGGACATATCAAAGATGTGAAACTAGGAAGTCATGTATTTTTTTTTAAATTTATACTTTAAGTCAGTCATTCCCCACATGTCCTTTTTTTCTGAAATACAAATGTCTGAGGAAGATTTCTGTATGAGGAGCATTGCCTGTCAGTGAGACAAATGGAAGGCAGGCCCTCTGACCCAGTGGCAATAATAATTGTACATTCCTTAGGAGAAAATTGACTCTTCTCATTACTAAAACAGAAACAGTATGAAGTTTTTTTAAAAAGGCAGAAACAAAGAATTTTAAAAATAGGCCCTACTTGCAGAAATAATGTAGAAGAAACAAGAGCAAAAAGGCACAAGAAGAGAAATACCAGATCAGTCACGTGAAATCAAATGTACATGCCTCTATCAGACTGAAAATTTAAAAAACAAAACAAGCAAAGGGCCAGAATGTTCCATTTTTGTCATCAAATTATGAACAATTTGGGAAAACTCTGAATGATGTAACCTAAGCTATAACCATGATACAGTAAAAATACATACTGTTTAAAAAATAACAATAATTGTACATCTATTTCTTTCTCATCCTTAAGTATAACATTAGCTTATGTATAGAGCCTCATGTTATCAGATATTGATGGGACTTGGTTCTAGATCTGTTTCATGTGATCCTTGGCTTCCCCAACACATGAAACCAAGTGGCTGCATCCCCACCTGCCCCCCACAATGGACATGTGTCATCTTTTCTCATTTATGTGGCATTTGAACTCATGTTTGAAAATTTCCTACCTTAAAAGCCTCTTTGGAAAGCAAATCTACTCTAATCCTATGGAAGCTGACAGTTCCAGCTCTGTATTTTCTTTTCTCTTGTAGCTTGAGCATAAGCATGTGTAGAGTACTGATTCACTAACAGACATCAGCCTTAGATCTTAAATGAAGAGCTAGACAGATAAAGAGGCAGGAGCTACAGAGAGTCCTTTTTGGGGATGGGAAAAAGCAGTCACAACATTGGGTTTTGACACTCTCTAGAGACTATGGTACAGCTGTGGCCTTTTTTGTCCACTGCTGATGGTGACGGTGATAGCAAGAGTGGTGTCCTCACTGAGCAGTGTTTTCTTGGGAGAAGGTGGAAGGGGTAGAGAGTGTAATTTTAATTGTTCTTAACATTTTTCATTTCTGTCCATTTTCCAAGCCTGCTTCTCTCACTGGCTCAAAGCTATTTAGTATTCACTTTGCAATTTCATTTTATTTTTCTCTTCTTATATCTTCTCATTTCCTTTTCTCTTAGAATTACCTGGAAACAGAAATTATTGCAGGCAAATAGACTTCAAAGATAATCAGGCAATCTGAGATTATCTGACTTGGTTGGAGCTGAAGGCAATGAAAATCCAGTTAGTATTTGGAGATGAGAATCTGTTATACACTCAGCAACCAAAAGTCTAATTAAAACATCACCAGTATTAGAATTAAAATAAAAAGTTAATAAAGAAAAATACAGAAATAAACTCCCTCCTCAAACCCAAACATCACTAGTATTTATATGGAATAAAGTGCCAATTGAGGGTTATGGGCAAGTATTAGGGAAGCTGTCAGTTATTGATCAAGTCCAGGCAGCTTTGGGCCGATTGCTACAGAGGTTGTCATTTGGCTTTCCAGATTGGTTGTTACAGATTATGGGCCAGGATTCTATTCTGCCTCCCAATAGTTTAAAAAAGAGAATGGTAGACTTGTCTCTCAATGCTCATCTATCTTTTATTTAAAACCAGGGACTTTCTATGACTGTGCTAAAAACCAAAACAACAAAAAAACCCTCTAAACTATTATAGCCATTGGCTGAAATAACTAAAACCTATAGAGTTTGAGCCAGATATAATATTACAAAGCTGTTGAATTCTTAGCCTTACCAGGTCACTTACGTAAGAGTTAAAGTGTTGATTGAGAGTGAGGACAAGCCCTGGAACAGAAAATAAGGGAGGAGTTATGAGCCTTGGATTACCTCAGACTCAGCTGATTCTCCCTTATCAGTTAAGAATCCAGTTTTACCATTTATTAAAGCTGTATCTACCTTTTTGAAGAGTAATGATACCTGAAAGGCAAAGTCACTGTGTATCATGCTCCTACTTCCATACAAATAACTAGAGGTATATGTTGGCATAGCAGAAAGTCTATAAAATCTAACCCTGGAAGAGAAGACTTATATACCTATACACATTCTAAAGTGTAAATGCATTTGGAGATAAACCTAGGAGAACAGAATGGAATTTTAGATTTGATTTAATGTGATAGCTCAAGCATGCTAATTCATCTTAGTGTCCCTACAATGGTCTAGAGATCTCTGGAACCAATGGGATAAGGGTAGTTCACAAACTGAAAAGGGCATTTGTATCCTTCAAACATCACCTGATCTGGTGCCCAGAGACCTGACTTGAACCATCATGATAGTCCTAGCTCTCCACCCAATTCCCATACAGTCATTTCAAAGATAGGGGCACCTGGGTGATACAGTTGCTTGGGCATTCGACTGTTGGTTTCAGGTCAGGTGGAGATCTCAGGGTCATGAGATCAAGCCCCACACAGGTCTCTGTGCTCTGTGTAGAGTCTGCTTGGGTTTCTCTCTCCCTCTCCTTCTGCCCCTCCTCACCATTCTCTCTCTAAAATAAATAATCTTTAAAAAAAAAACAACAGAAACAAAGGCTCTGAATATCTTAAGCAAAGGAAAAACCAATTATTATTGAGAACCCTGTAATAACATCACAAACCAGTACAAGACTTTCATCCTGCAGTCCCAAAAAGGAACTTGAACTCCATCAATCCACTGTTTTAGCCTCATTGAGAATTCTCTTTAACCAGTTGACTGGAGAGAAAAAGAAATTTAGCCTTAATTATAGAAGACCCTGCATGATATATGAACTCCAGAAGCTGGCTTCTGTAGAATTAGACTCAATTGGGGTGACACTGAAACAAAGTAAAAAGAATACATTAAAGTATTTTGCCTGGAAGGAGAGATTAGTTAAGAATCTATAATCAATCACTGATTAATGCTAATGGTTCTTTTGGGAAATAGGAACATGGAAGAAAATTGAAGACCTAGTGACAAGGATACTTGGGGAAGAATTATGAAGATAGAGTTTTGAAAACGACCAAAGTGTAAGAATTTGTGCTCTCCCAAACTCTAACTTTAGAGGATTCTCTTAATAAGGGAGGTAAAATGTCTGGTTTTATGAATGTCATTCAACTACATTACCTAGTCTTTCTAGTACCTTCTCAATGGGCTCCTGAGCAAAGAGAACATGATGGCAGAGATAAAAGCTTTACATGGGCTCAATAACATTATTCTCTTTGGTTTTAAGGATATTTTCATGAGAAAATGCAATGGCTCCATTGATTTAGAAATTGAGGCTCTCCTCTGATCAATTTGGTTTTTCTTACCAATTAACAAATGAACAACAAAAAAGAGATTGGGATTTCAGTGTTGGTTGAGGTAACTGATTCTGATTATCAAGGGGAAATAGGTTAATATTCTTAATGGCATAGAGAGGAGTTTGAATGGAATCCCAGGTGAACCACATGTTATCTCCTATTCTACCAAGTCAGGTAGTGAGAGTTAATGAATTTTTGACAACAGCCCAATCTAGATGAAATACCCATGGCTCAGACTCTTCCATAATGGGATCATCACACATTATAAAGAATCCCAACTAGTTGGGGTCTTGGTTAAACACAATGGAAGAAATGGAATCAGTAAAATAGAAATGTCATTAAAGAAAATGACCATAACTAGTGCAGAAATGAGGATTGTAGCATATACATATTTTTTTCTCTTGTTGAAGCACATATGAATTCATATATTTGAATCACCTATCTTCTTATTTCTGTTCCCCTTCTCTTACTATTTTATAAGCGATGTGCTGATGATTTTAACTTTATGGTTTAATCCATACATTATAAAACATTGAGATAGTAACATGACAAAATTTGTAGGAAAATGGACATCACCCAGATCCAGGATTTATTAATTATACTTTAGGTTGTCCTACTTTGGAGATGAAGATAAGCTCATTTTTTTCTTTTTTTTTTAATTTATTTTTTATTGGTGTTCAATTTACTAACATACAGAATAACCCCCAGTGCCCGTCACCCATTCACTCCCACCCCCCGCCCTCCTCCCCTTCTACCACCCCTAGTTCGTTTCCCAGAGTTAGCAGTCTTTACGTTCTGTCTCCCTTTCTGATATTTCCCACACATTTCTTCTCCCTTCCCTTATATTCCCTTTCACTATTATTTATATTCCCCAAATGAATGAGAACATATAATGTTTGTCCTTCTCCGACTGACTTACTTCACTCAGCATAATACCCTCCAGTTCCATCCACGTTGAAGCAAATGGTGGGTATTTGTCATTTCTAATGGCTGAGTAATATTCTATTGTATACATAAACCACATCTTGATCCATTCATCTTTCGATGGACACCGAGGCTCCTTCCACAGTTTGGCTATCGTGGCCATTGCTGCTATAAACATCGGGGTGCAGGTGTCCCGACGTTTCATTGCATTTGTATCTTTGGAGTAAATCCCCAACAGTGCAATTGCTGGGTCGTAGGGCAGGTATATTTTTAACTGTTTGAGGAACCTCCACACAGTTTTCCAGAGTGGCTGCACCAGTTCACATTCCCACCAACAGTGTATGAGGGTTCCCTTTTCTCCGCATCCTCTCCAACATTTGTTGTTTCCTGCTTTGTTAATTTTCCCCATTCTCACTGGTGTGAGGTGGTATCTCATTGTGGTTTTGATTTGTATTTCCCTGATGGCAAGTGATGCAGAGCATTTTCTCATATGCATGTTGGCCATGTCTATGTCTTCCTCTGTGAGATTTCTGTTCATGTCTTTTGCCCATTTCATGATTGGATTGTTTGTTTCTTTGGTGTTGAGTTTAATAAGTTCTTTATAGATCTTGGAAACTAGCCCTTCATCTGATATGTCATTTGCAAATATCTTCTCCCATTCTGTAGGTTGTCTTTGAGTTTTGTTGACTGTATACTTTGCTGTGCAAAAGCTTCTTATCTTGATGAAGTCCCAATAGTTCATTTTTGCTTTTGTTTCTTTTGCCTTCATGGATGTATCTTGCAAGAAGTTACTATGGCCAATATCCCTGATGAACATGGATGCAAAAATTCTCAACAAGATACTGGCCAATAGGATCCAACAGTACATTAAGAAAATTATTCACCATGACCAAGTAGGATTTATCCCTGGGACACAAGGCTGGTTCAACACCCGTAAAACAATCAATGTGATTCATCATATCAGCAAGAGAAAAACCAAGAACCATATGATCCTCTCATTGGATGCAGAGAAAGCATTTGACAAAATACAGCATCCATTCCTGATCAAAACTCTTCAGAGTGTAGGGATAGAGGGAACATTCCTCTACATCTTAAAAGCCATCTATGAAAAGCCCACAGCAAATATCATTCTCAATGGGGAAGCACTGGGAGCCTTTCCCCTAAGATCAGGAACAAGACAGGGATGTCCACTCTCACCACTGCTATTCAACATAGTACTGGAAGTCCTAGCCTCAGCAATCAGACAACAAAAAGACATTAAAGGCATTCAAATTGGCAAAGAAGGAGTCAAACTCTCCCTCTTCGCCGATGACATGATACTCTACATAGAAAACCCAAAAGTCTCCACCCCAAGATTGCTAGAACTCATACAGCAATTCGGTAGCGTGGCAGGATACAAAATCAATGCCCAGAAGTCAGTGGCATTTCTATACACTAACAATGAGACTGAAGAAAGAGAAATTAAGGAGTCAATCCCATTTACAATTGCACCCAAAAGCATAAGATACCTAGGAATAAACCTAACCAAAGAGGTAAAGGATCTATACCCTCAAAACTATAGAACACTTCTGAAAGAAATTGAGGAAGACACAAAGAGATGGAAAAATATTCCATGCTCATGGATTGGCAGAATTAATATTGTGAAAATATCAATGTTACCCAGGGCAATATACACGTTTAATGCAATCCCTATCAAAATACCATGGACTTTCTTCAGAGAGTTAGAACAAATTATTTTAAGATTTGTGTGGAATCAGAAAAGACCCCGAATAGCCAGGGGAATTTTAAAAAGAAAACCATAGCTGGGGGCATCACAATGCCAGATTTCAGGTTGTACTACAAAGCTGTGGTCATCAAGACAGTGTGGTACTGGCACAAAAACAGACACATAGATCAATGGAACAGAATAGAGAACCCAGAAGTGGACCCTGAACTTTATGGTCAACTAATATTCGATAAAGGAGGAAAGACTATCCATTGGAAGAAAGACAGTCTCTTCAATAAATGGTGCTGGCAAAATTGGACATCCACATGCAGAAGAATGAAACTAGACCACTCTCTTTCACCATACACAAAGATAAACTCAAAATGGATGAAAGATCTAAATGTGAGACAAGATTCCATCAAAATCCTAGAGGAGAACACAGGCAACACCCTTTTTGAACTCATTTTTTTCATGGTAGGGAAGATACTTACATGATTGAAACAGAAAAATTTCTTGCTCATTTTCCTTTAAATATAAATCTCTATATTATGTGGGGCATCCAAACAGAGTACTACATAGATATTTCAGCATTAACCTTTTTTGATATCCAGCATCTAAATTCCCTTCCCACATTTGGTAAATACCCAGAATTCCCCATTTCCCAGCAGAAGAGCCTTTTCCCCACTATATAATCTAAAGTGCTAGATACTGTATGTCTCTGACTATTCCTGCTAGGGAGAGGACATAGGAACCAGGTGCCGCTAATCAGAAGCAACTTTCCTGCAGATTGGGAGCTTGTGATACAAGAAAGAGTAGCTATACAGAGCCCATTCTGGGGCAGGTGTGGGCAGCAGAGCAGTGGGAGAAGTGTGGTGGCACCATCCAGGGTATAAGACGAAATGGAGCAGGGATGAGGCAAACTTTGACAGCCAGTGTTTGGTAATGGTGACAGAAGAGTCCTCACCAGATTCACTTCTAGCTGTCCTCTAGCCATAGTTTAACATCCCCTTCTCCTACCCATTTTACAAGTTTTGTTCAGCCTTTCTAGTGGCTCTAATTCCTATTCTGTCAAAATGTAGTTTTACCTAAGACCCCTGTGTGACACAGCCCTCTTATTAGCACACACCTTATTTCTCACTTCTCCATTTCCATCTTTTTCTGCCTCATTATAAACTAACTCCCAACAGTCATAACCCAAGCTCATCTTTACTATAGTGCCCTAATGATTCACTAATGCAGACAGAGATGGTGACACAGTGCTAGGTGGATTCAGGATTTATGCCAGGCCAACACATGCAGTGGTGAGGACAGTACTGACAAAACCTCTTTGCTGATTGCTGAGGTGGAAATCTTCTGATTAATAGATATGCAATCTGGTAACTAATCAATATTTTGGTAAGCTATTATCTCTCTTCATAAAAATAATGACCATTGTTCAGGAACATGAAAGAGTCACTTTCAGAGTGCACAAAAATAATTGTATTATTTCTTGAAAGAAGTAGTTTGGAGGGAAGGTAGATGAGCTGTGTGCTCTGAGGCAGCTACAGAATTGTGATCAATTAAGTGATGATATAGGAGTTGCTTATTGACAAAGGCATGGCTTGGTTATATCTGTACTTCTAGCTGATTCAAGGAAAGATGGATTTTCCCATGGTGTTTGACTCAACCTTGTGAGAGAGGTGATAGAGGACAGAGTGTCTGCTAATCCATGAAGTGGTATCATGGAATGAAAGAGCTAAGGGTCAAAAGGCCTGGGTTCATTTCCATCTAGCTTAGGGCAAATCATTTAATCTCTGTAGGGCTTGTTTTCCTTATCTCTACTAGATTTTTTAAAAAAGACATTTAACTTCTATATCTCAGCTCTCTTCTAGTTCTCACCTCTTGGATTGCTGATTCAATAAAATAAGTGCAATTATGTTCCCTTCACAGTGGTATCACAAGGAGTAAATTAGCTATGTTAAACATACCAGTTCAGACCCAGCACATGGATGGCTCTCAACAAGAGGTAGATCTTGCTGTTAGCATTATTGTCTAGTTTCCAAAATTAATTTAACTAAGCCATTTGGTACCTTAAGTGGATCCTTTCATTTACATGATATTCTTAAGTAAAAAAGGCCAAGAGTTATTAATGCCACAGAAATCTGGAGCCCAGGTGATATTGACCTGAATTCAAGGGTCTATTTCTGGGTTTGGACCAACACCAGATCCATATTGAGAATGCAGCTGCTTCTAAGCATATGTTCTCTTTCATGCAATGAATCTAAAATAGTACGGAGGAAAATCCACAAAACCACTAGATTTTTAACTTGTATATTACCTTCTCTTTTTTTATTCTTTGATATTTCCATATCTTTACTTAAAATGAAGGGTGTGTTTAATTCTATTATCTCATTTTTGTTCTGTTGCTCATTAACACATTTAACAACCTTTGAAAGATTGCTTCCGCATTTATAAAATAACTCACCTAAAGTTACATAGTGGTAATTGGAATACTCACCTGGCATCTAGATCTACTATGTCTTTTTTTCCTTCAGTAATTCCTTGCATTTTAAAAAGATAACTCTCGGGTTAAAAAAAAGGACCATTCTGGGCAGCCCCGGTGGTGCAGCGGTTTAGCGCTGCCTGCAGCCCGGGGTGTGATCCTGGCGACCCGGGATCGAGTCCCATGTCAGGCTCCCTGCGTGGAGTCTGCTTCTCCCTCTGCCTGTGTCTCTGCCTCTCTCTCTCTCTCTCTCTCTCTCTCTCTCTCTATGTCTCTGTCCCTATGAATAAATTAAACAAAAATCTTTTAAAAAAAGGACCATTCTGAACAAATTCACACGTAAATATATTAATACATTCAAATTATTTTTTCTTTCTTTTTAAAATTTAAATTAAATTAGCCAACATATAGAACATCATTAGTTTCAGATGTAGAATTCAGTAACTCATCAGTTGCATATAACACCCAGTGCTCATCACATCATGTGCCCTCCTTAATGTCTGACAAACCATAAAAGACTCTTAACTATGGGAAAGAAACTGAGGGTTGTGGAGCAGGGGGTGGGGGGTAGGGGGGTGGAGGGGGGATGGGGTAACTGGGTAATGGACATTAAGGAGGGCACCAGATATGATAAGCACTGGGTGTTATATGCAACTGATAAATTATATTCACATTATTTTAAAAGATCAAATAATATATAATAGAAATTAAAGAGTGAAATGAACTCTTCCACCCCCATCATTCCCACTACCTTCCTTAGAAATAATTACTTATAACAGTCTGGTGTGCATTATTTCTTTCTTTTTTTTTTTAAGATTTTATTTATCCACAAGAGACAGAGAGAGAGGCGGAGACATAGGCAGAGGGAAGAGAAGCAGGCTCCATGCAGTGAGCCTGATGCTGGACTCGATTCCAGGACTCCAGGACCACACCCTGAGCTGAAGACAGACACTTAACCCCTGAGCCACCCAGATGTCCCATGGTGTGCTTCATTTCAAATCATTTTTAATGTTGACACACTAGATGTACATACACAAATATATAGGCTTCATTTTTGTCTTGGTTTGTATAGAGAGGATCATATCTGTGTGATTGTGTGTATACATATTATAATTTACATTTTTACTTAATATATTTTGGAAATCTTTTTGAATAACTACACACATCCACCTCATTCTTTTAAGCTAATAAATAATATTCTATAGTACGCTTATTTAATAATTCAGATTTCATGTAACCATTCTATTGTCAGATATTTGTGTTTTCCCAGCATTTAAATTCTGAAAATGTTTCCAGGGGTTATTTTTGTGCCTCCTTGGGATCATAAATATTTCTCTTAGATACAAGGAAATGAACATTCTCTGAAGAGTATGCATTTTACAAAAGGCTATGGCTTTTGGGACTGTGTGTTAACTCTAGGAATAAATATTAAAAATATCTCTGAGAGTAAGAGTGGGAATGTGGTGGAATAAAGGAACCAGAATCCCTCATGGCCTCATCAGAAAACAATTCTAATGGCCAAATCATCCATCAGATCTTTTCCAGCTGTAGTGTTTGAAGACTAAATCCATTCTGGCTTTCTCAGGGAACTCTTTGTGGTACCAACTCCCTGCCATAAATAGTTGTAGAATAATCGACTAGACCACATACTATTTCACATTCAGGGAAGCTAGACTGATAGTTGTGTCTGTGGTTCTCGGCAAATTCCACTTCTGGAGTGCCTTGTTCATTTAACCATAGAGAAAATTAGAGTATAGTTAGGGTGCATTTGGTCAGTAATGTCATTCCTCCATTTGAAGGTGAGATGGGTCAGTCATATGTAATTTCAGACTCAAGGTTTCTAATCAATTTGGACATCAGTATCTGGACATGAAGCAGTTAACTACAAACTTGATGGTTAGGAGGAACATAAGGTTTACAGCTAAGTCAGACTATCAGCTCCCCCACTAATAGCTGAGAAACAAGCAGATAACTTTGCTCACAATATATTTACTCAATAGGAATACCAGTAACTACTTAACAGGTTTGGACTAGGGAAGAACATAAAACCTGTAAAATGCCTGCCTGCCATACAACAGATTCTCTTGGGGAATATGCAAGAAGGCAAATGTGAAAATGCATCAGCTGTCTAGATTATTATCTAGGATGAGATTATACACCTATGAGATATAGTTGATATCAGGCAGTCAGTTCATCTTTCTAAATCTGTTTTTGCACTTCTAAGAAGATTCAGCAATCTTAGAATTCCCATTGCAGATCAAATGAGTGCCCTTTGGCTTTCTTGGGAACTCATTCTTTATTCATTTTATTATTCCAACCTGTTTTCAATAGTATTAAGTATTATATTTGTAATACTTGTCTCATGTGCTTTGAATCACATTTTTTCCCACTTAGGTGCATTTCAAATATTTTAAAAATATGTTAAATTTTAATGGTGTTTAATTTGATTCTTTCTGATCAAAATATCTCTTAATGCAATATGGATATATAGTTCCAATCATTGTTCAGAAATGTTTTACTTGATGTATTAATAAAAATCCGTGGCTAACAGACTCCTGGAAATTTATAATGAAGTAAAGACCCTGATTATTACAAGTAATAATAATTATTATAAGTAAGGAAAGAAGTGTTCATTTTCCCTGTGGCTGGAAAAAAGCTTACTCTGGAGAGATGTTCCTACTCTCCAGATTAGGGTCTGAAGCAAGACTGAGGTCAGAAGCTCCAAGCTCCAGGGAGGAAAAAACACAGACACTGGGGATTTCTGTGAGTCATTTCGTTGGAGTTGTACTTCCATAACAAATTTAAACATAACAGTGATGTTTTATAGCTAAATGATTTCAGTACAAATCTGAGATATTCACAGTTATTGTCAATTCAGTGACCTTCAACCCAGTCTGCCCTCTCAGCTCTCATCTAGTTGTGGAGCTTAGTGAGGCCCAGGGTTTAAGGCAGGCAGGAATGGTGCAAAGGGGTAAGGTCTTCCATACAGATACAGAGAGCTTGGAGGCAGAGCAGGTTTCTAAAACCTTAGACAATTCCTCTCTGTGTCCTGAGCCACTCCATTTATTCCACCTGTATGCTAATTCTCTCATGAAGGCCCTCTGTCACTGTGTGTATGTAAAGAGGAGGGGTCACAGAAGCCCTCTTTCTGGAGCTTGGGATTTGAGAGTGGGGGTAATGAGAAGACATATTCCCTTTCTATTTTAATCTGAAATAAGCAGCTTAAAGTTGTGTGGGGTACCTCCACTTCTTTTTGGTGTCAAAGAAAGTTAATGATGGAGGGAAGAGATGTAAAGGAACAATGTTTCCAGTTTTATGATATATTTAAAAAATAATGAAAGTCATTTTATCATTAATCATTTCAACTATGTACCATTTGGTGACTGGAAGTGATGCATGCCCCATCAGAAATTTGGCCTATGTGACCATCAAAGATTATGACTGATGGCTTTCCTCTTCTGAACATGTAGGCACATCCACAGCAGTCAACCCACCTGTTGTTTCATAATCCTTAGTACCTTGTGGTCCCAAGACCCATTCTTCCCATCAGTTACTCTGCTCTATACTGGAGGGACTGGGGACCAGATTTATAGTGAGACACATGGTAAGATATGGAGAGTGATTTTTCCAGAACTGATGACTGATATCAGCATATGTAGTTTAAAGATTCTGTTTGATACCCCATCTGTCCTTAGAGTATGAGGAGGTCATTTGAAGGTCTTACCTAATCAATGTAGTGAAGCCAAATACTTCAGCCTATTTTAGTGGTCCTTACAACCAGACTGAGGAGGCATAATCATCTATAATGGTCATGTTCTGTGCCAGCTGTGATAAAAATGATTAGTTAATAGAGTTTATTCTTTATGTGAGGACATTTTCTTTGAGCACTAATTAACACAAGAATGTAGCCCGGAGTTCTCACTTTACTTCCAGATTTCATTTCTAGTTGGCCAAATACCAATTATTCTTTCTGTTAGCTGTTTGGTGATTAGGTTTTCCATGGAGACAGTAAATTGAACCAGTGATGGTAACAAACAGAGCCGAGTCTTGGTTTGTCTGTTTGATGGGTAGTGGACATCCATTGCATGAACTCACTGTGGGCTGCAACCCCAGCGCTGAATAGACAGCTAAGGGAAGCAAGAAGAAAGGAAGAGGTTCCCCTACAGCCTGAGAACCCTGTTCTGCAGGACTCTCACTTAAGGCCTCTTAAGGCCTTTTAAAGTATTCTGAGATATATATAGCCATGATAAATAAAGTGCTTAATTGAAAATATTTCACACAATCTGTCTTTCTTTCAAATTAAGAATATCAATAATATATTAGATTTTAATCAGGATGTTTGCTAGAGCAATGGTTGTAAAACCTATCAAGTCTCTCACTTAAAAATTGAGGTGAAATTTATGTAATAAAATTAATCATTTTAAAGTGAATGATTCAGCAACATTTAGTACATTTGCAGCATTGTACTACTAACCACCTCTATCTAGTTTTAAAATATTTTTATTGCCCTATACTAAAACCTCATACCCAGGAAGTAGTCATTACCATTGTCCCCTCCTCTCATCCCTAGAAACCACCTATGTGCTTCCTGTTTCTGTGGACTTATATATTCTGAATATCTCATAAAAGTGGAATTATACAATATATGATCTTTATGTCTTCTCTAACTTGGCATATTTTTTTCAGTGTTCATTCACATTGTAGCATGTATCATTACTTTATTTCTTTTCATGGCTGAGTAATAGCCCATCATATGTATATACTTCAAATTACTTATCATTCATCTGTTGTTATATATTTAGATTGTTTCCACCTTTGACTATCGTGAATAGTGCTACTAGAAACATTTGTGTACAAATATTTGCCCAAGTACCTGCTTTCATTTCTTTTAAGTATATACCTAGGGGTGGAATTGCTGTGCCATATGATAATTGTATGTTCAACTTTTTGAGGAACTATCATACAGTTTTCCATAATGGCTACATCATTTTACATTCTCACCAGCAATCTATGAGGGTTCAAATTTCTCTACATCCTCATAAACACTTACTATGTTCTGTTTTTTAAAAAGTATAGTCACCCTGAATAAGGATTCTGGGAAGAGAATGGAGTAGAAGGCACTAGGAGTATATCTCCCCATGTAGACAAAAATTTCACTGTTAATATCTGTTTGATGTAACTATTTTGGAATTCTAGAGTGTTCTGAAGGCTTATAACTTCTAGAGGAAGACTTGGACACTAAATTAGAGTTAATTTCACTCAATTTCAGCTCTTGGTGGTGGCTGTCAAACTCTACTACCCATACCTGTGGCAGGAAGCTGTGTACACATTTGAGAAGTAGCTTGAATGCAGCTTGCAGAAACAAGGGAGGGGGTCAATAAGCACCCTGCCCACCACATATCAAGGTCTTTGTTCTGAAAACTTACTGCTGCTTCTGATAACAGAGGTATAAAGAGGCAGTCAGTCAGTTACTGTATAACCTTCTTATTGCAAACCTCTCTACCTCTCCAGTTGAAGTGACTTTTAGTGGACTTAAAGAGCTGGCATGTTATCCTTTATTTTTCTCTTTTTAACATTTTGGGAACCAGACGTATAAGACTAGAATATTCCAAAGCAATGGAATATACAGGAAAATTTGGAAAGTCACTGCACATGCTCAGGGAAAAACACAGTCTCAGAAAAGACTAGGGAAACCTTAAGTTTTCACCTCAATCTGATTCCTACCATAGAAGCAGCCTAGAGCATTCAACAAAAACAAAGAAAGAAACTTTTGAAAACCCTGGAAAAGGGAGAGAATCTGTTTCCAGTTACTGCATTACTAGATTCAAATGTCTGGTTTTCAAGAAAAAAAAATCAAAGGCACACAAAGAAGCAGGAAAATATGTCTCATCCAGAAGGGAAAAAGATAAGCCAATTAAAACTGTCCTGGAGAAAGACCAGCTGGTGGGACTGCCAATACTACAAAGCTTTATTTATTTATTTACTTATTTTTATTTTTTACTACAAAGCTTTAAAACAACTATTTTGAAGTTACTCAAAGAACTAAAAGGAAGAAGTGGAGAAAAATCAAGAAAACAATGTATGAACAAAATGGAAATATCAATAAAGAGAAAATCCAAAAAGAAATTAAAAGAAACTGAAAAGAACATCTGGAACTGAAAAGAAAAATAACTGAAATAAATCTGTTAGAGGGATTAAAAGTAGATTTGAGTGTGCAAAAGAATCAGAAAACTCGGGCAGCCCAGGTGGCTCAGCAATTTAGGGCTGCCTTCAGCCCAGGCTGTGATCCTGGAGACCCAGGATTGAGTCCCATGTCGGGCTCCCTGCATGGAGCCTGCTTTTCCCTCTGCCTATGTCTCTGCCTCTCTCTCTCATGCTCTGTGTCTCTTGTGAATAAATAAATAAAATCTTAAAAAAGAAAAGTTGAAGATAAGACATTTGAAATTATAGAGTGTGATAAACAGAAAAAAAAAATTGAAGAAATGTGAACTGAGCCTATGGACCTGTAGTACACCATTAAGGAGATTAGTATACAACTTACATGGAAGTCCCAGAAAGAAGAAAGAGAGTAAGGGGCAGATAGATTATTTGAAGAAATAATGAATTAAAATTTTACAAACTTGATGAAAGACATGAATATAAATTTCAAAGAAGCTTAATGAACTCTAAGTAGGATGAACTTAAATGTATCCTCACCAAGAAACATAATCAAACTGTCAAAAGACAAGTAATCTTCAAAGCAGAAGAGATGCAATACATTATATATAAAGGCTCTTCAATAAGAGTACCAGCATATTTTTTTATCAGAAACTTTGGAAAGAGGCTAATATATTCAAAATACTGAAAGAAAAAAAAACTATCAACCAAAAATGTCATATCTGGCAAAACTATCCTTTAAAAATAAAGACGAAATTAAGATATTCCCAGATAAATAAAAGCCAAGGGAATTTGTTAACATTGACCTGTCCTTCAAGAGATTGTGAAGAGATGAATTCAAATTAGAGTCTTAAAAACTTAGGATATTAAATGTAATTATCATGGTAACCACAGATAAAATGGCTATAGAATATACACAAAAGGAAATAAGGGAATTTAAATGTTTTACTGACAAAAAAAAAATCCACAAAAAAGACAAATGCAGAAAATGAGGAACAAAACTAAAAAATATAAGTTAAACAGCAAAATGACAAGTCCTCTAATGAGAATTTATTTTAAATGTTAATCAGTAAATATTTAAAATGTAAATGGATTAAATTCTGCAATCAATAGACAGATTAGTAGAATGCATTAAAAAAACCATCCAACTATAATCTGTCTATAAGAGACTCACTTGAGATTCAAAGACACAAGTAGATTGAAAGTGAAATAATGGAAAAATATTCTCTGCAAATAAAAAGCAAAAAAGAGCAAAGATGGCTGTACTAAGACAATCTATATATTTTAAATAGGGAAAAAGTTTACAATAGACAAAGAAGTAAGTTATATATTAAATGATTCAATTCAATAAGAAGATTTAATAATTATAAACATTTACACATCTGAAGGTAGAAATATACAGCTGTACCATAATAGTTGGAGATGTTATTATTCCATTGTCAATAACCAATAAAACCAGACAGAAGATAAATAATGACATAAAGATTCAACACAATAAACCAACTAATCTCTTCAGTAAATGGTGGTGGAAAATGGGCAGTTACATGCCAAAAGAATGAAACTGCTCTACTTTTTTATATCTATTAAATTTAACTTGAAATGGATGAAAGGCTTAAATATAAGACCTGAAACCATAAAACTTCTAGAAGAAAATAGGAAGTAAGCTCTCTGACATTGGTCTTAGCAATATATATACATATAGTATTTGTCTCCTCAGCAAAGACTAAAAAAGCAAAAATGAACAAAGGAGACTAAATCAAAATTTTTAAAAAAGCTTTTTTTTTAAATAAAAAGCTTTTGAACTGCAAAAGGAAACTATAAAAACATTAAAAGGCAACCTACTGAATAGGAGAAGACGTTCACAAATTACATACCAGATAAGGGGTTACTATCCAAAATCTATAAAAACTAAAATAAAAAAATCCCAAACAATACAATTTTAAAAATTAGCAGAGAACCAATTAAAAAACAGGCACATGAAAAGATGCTCAACATCACTAACCATCAGGGAAATTCAAATCAAAACTACAGTGAAATATCACCTCATACCTGTCAAATGGCTACTATTAAAAAAAAACAACAACAACAAGAAATAAGTGTTGGTGAAGGTGTGAAGGAAAGATAACCCTCATGTACACTGCTGGAGGGAATGTAAATTGGTATAGCCACTATGAAAGACAGTATGGAGAGTTCTTTAAAAAGTTAAAATTAGAACCACCATATGATTTAGCAATTCCACTTCTAGGTATTTTTTGGAGAAAAAAATGAAAATACTAATTTGAAAAGTCATATGCATTCCTGTGTTCATTGCAACATTATATGTAATAACTAAGACATGGAAGCAGCCCAATTTATGATCTTTGATGGATGAATGGATTAGATAGAAGTGGTATGTGGATTGACAGATAGATTGATAGAATCTATCTTTAGACATATAGTGGAATATTACACAGCTATAAAAAGAATGAAATCTTGTCATTTTAATAACATAAATGGACCTACAGGTGCTAAGTGAACTAAGTTAGAGAAAGACAAATGCCATAAGATTTCACTTACATGTGGAATCTAAAAGAAAAAACAGAACAAAGAAAACAAAAAAAGACTCATAGATACAGAGAACAAACTGTTGCAGAGGACAGATTTGGGGGGTTTGGACAAAATATGTGAATGGGATTAGGAGGTACAATTTTCCAGTTATGAAATAAATGAGAGAGGGATATAATGTATAGGGAATATAGCTAATTATAGTATAACAACTTTGTATGGTGACAGGTAGTAACTAGACTTATTGTTGTGACCATTTTGCAATGTTTATAAATATTACGTCATTACAAATATTATAATCATTATATTGTAAATCTGAAACTAATACTATAATGCATGTTAGTTATTCTTTCAGAAAAAAGTCCACCATGAGACACCACCTCAAACCCATTAGAATGATTAGTATCAAAGAAAAAAAAACAAAAAAATAATAAGCCCTGGTGAAGATGTGGAAAAAATGGAGCCCTATGCACTGTTGGTGGGAATGTAAAATGGTGTAACTGCTATGGAAACAGTTATTTTTCAGAAAATAAAAATAGGATTACCATATGATCTAGCAATTTCACTAGGCATATACTCTCCACAATTGAAAGCAGTGTCTCGAATAGATGTTTGTATACCTGTGTTCATAGAAGCATTACTCAAAATAGCTAAAACAGAAGCAACTCAAGTGTCCACCTGTGGATGAGAGCATAAGCAAGATGTGCTATATACTTATAATGGGATATTACTCAATCTTTAAAAAAGAGGAAAGTTCTAACATATACTACAATATGGAGGAACTTTTAGGACATTTGTTAAGTGAAATAAGCCAGTCACAAAAAGACAAATGCCATATGATTCTAATATAAGATGCCTAGAGTGATCAAATTCATAGTAGCAGGAAGTAGAATGATGGTTTGGAGTGCTGAAGAAATTGGGAATGGAATATCATTGTTTAACAGGTAATAGTTTCAGTTAGGGAGAATGAAAAAGAGTTCTGGAGGAGATTGTAGCACAACATTATGAATGTATTTAATGCCACTGAACTGTACATATAAAAATGGTTCAAATGATAAATTTTATTCTATATATTTTACAATAAAAATGGGAAGAATTATAACCATCTTAATAGGTGTGAATAGTATCTTATTATTTTGATTCACATTTTCCTGGTAAATATGGTATTGAACATCTTTCCATGTGGTATTGGCCACTTGTATATCTTTTCTGGAGAAATGTCTATTCCCATCATATGACCATTTTTAATACAGTTGTCTTCTTGAGTCATAAGGGTTTTTTATGGTCTATATATTATAACCTTAACAGATAATGATTTGCAAATATTTTCTCCCATTCTGTAGGGTGTTTTTTTTTTTTTTACTTTCTTGATCATGTCCTTTGATGCACAAAATATTTTAATTTTAATAAGTCCAATTTATTTTCTTTCTTTCATTGTTCATGCTTTTAGTTTCATATCTAAAAATCCATTGCCAGGATCCCCGGGGTGGCTCAGCGGTTTGGCGCCTGCCTTTGGCCCAGGGCCTGATCCTGGAGTCCAGGGATCGAGTCCCACATCGGGCACCCTGTGTGGAGCCTGATTCTCCCTCTGCCTGTGTCTCTGCCTCTCTCTCTCTCTCTGTGTAACTCATGAATAAATAAATAAAATCTTTTAAAAAATAAAACAAACAAATAAATAAAAATCCATTGCCACATTCAAGGTTGCAAAGACTCACTACAATGCTTTCTTCTAAAATTTTATGGTTTTCACTCTTTTATTTAGGTTTTGATATATTTTGAGTTAATTTATGTATATAGTATGAGGAAGAGGTCCAAATCCTCATTTTGCATGTAGATATCCAGTTGTCCCAGGACTATTTGTTGATTAAATTACTTTAAAAATATTTTACAGCCTTTTATACACCCTGAACTAAAGATACTATATACTTTCATCTAAGTCAATACACTGACCTAATTATAAAACAACATAAAATGAATATTTATAATCGGATATTACATATTTCACTATGTAGATACTCATGTACCACTATACTAGAAGACTTCAGGAATTCATGTGCTTGCATGTGAGCATAGAATAACTATAACTGTAAAATAATATTTTTTTAGAAATGACTCAAACCTTGTCATCACAGTGATGTGATTTTTGAAACGAACAACTCTTTCTTAAGCAAAACGATGTACAATCTTTCCTTGATTGATATGGCAGTTGAATTCAATGAATTTTAACACCATGCTAAAAATACGTTGTGCTTCTGTGCCGAACATAGTTAGCTTAGTTACCTAAAGATCATAACATGGCTTTTCATTTCCATTCTATGTAAAATGTTCCATTTACATGATTTCACATCTGAAAGTTGTGCTGAAAGCAGTAGAACTCATCATGTATGACTGTTCCTCTCCCTGTAGGACATGTAGCATCCTTAGCCTTTTTCACTGAATCTTGTCAATATCCACCACACCACTACTTACAAAAAATTGAAGAACACCCCACTCCATTCTTCAAATGCCTTCACAATGTGTTAAGATCGTGTTTGCCAGGTTTCTCCACTGCACAATGACTACTTTTCCCATTGTAATAAATACTTTAGAGGAGATTCTCTAAGACCATGCAAATATTCTTCAAAGGGTTTCTTCTTAAACCCTTACCCACTAATTTCAATATCTATTAGTGGGTTTTACCTACAGTAATTATTTCTTTGGTGTCTAATGATGATTTTCTATTTCCATCATTCCTTCTACATTTAATTGAAATGCTTTTTTAAAGAAGAGTTGTCTTTTCTCCTCCTTTTATTTATTCAATTATTTATTTATATCCATTTGAATTTGTGGATATTTATTTTATTCTTTGGGTTTTAATACAGTCATCATTTATTTTATTCCTCAAAACTGTCCAGCTTTGGCCACTGAGGGGGCTCTTTCCAGTTGGGCTATGTATTCTTTTGACATGCTCTACCTTCCTACACAAAATTTCTCTTCTTAGTACTTTCTTATTGTCTGGCATCACAAAATTCTCCAAGTTCTGCATATATTTTTCCTGCCCCAGCTCTGAAATCAACCACTTACCCAAGGAACCCCAGTTCTTTTTATTGAAAATTTGTATTTAAAAATTTTAAGATTTTATTTATGTATTTGAGAGAAAATGAGGCAGAGCAAGTGAGCATGAGTGGAGAAAGGGGCAGAGGGAGAGGGAGAGGGAGAAGCAGACTTCCCACTGACCAGGGAGCCCATGCACAGGACATGATCTCAGGATCCTGGGATCATGACCTGAGCCAAAGGTAGATGCTTAACAGACTGAGCCACCCAGGCACCTGAAAAATTATATTTAGAAATCAAAGATCTGGGCACTAGATGTGCTCAGTGCTCCTGGGGTATCACTGCTTCTTGACTGTCTCAGCAGATAGAGCAGTGGAATAAATGCATGAATGCTAACCAATGTTAGTAGTAGATGCAGTCTGTACTTTCCATCCATCCATCCATCCATCCATCCATCCATCCATCCATCCATCCATCTATCCATCCATTCATCCATCCATCTCTTTATCCATAATCTATTAAACTATGTGTTGAAACTGATACCTCCATAGACTTTGTAACTTTTTTCTGATAGTGACAAACAGAATTCTCATTACCTACAATGCATTTACTTGTTTGTATTTATTTATTTATTTATTTATTTATTTATTTATTTATTTATTTATGAGAGAGAGAGAGAGAGAGAGAGAGAGAGAGGCAGAGACACAGGAGAAGGGAGAAGCGGGCTCCATGCCAAGCCTGACGCAGGACTCGATCCCAGAACTCCAGGATCACGCCCTGGGCCAAAGGCAGGTGCTAAACTGCTGAGCCACCCAGAGATCGCCTACTTAATTGTTTTAACCCAAATACATATAGTTTCACAATTGCTAACACCCATACCTAATAAGGGACATTTTAAATATGCTGCTCTTAAGATTTATTAAAATTTACAAAGTAGCTGTAGACAATAACACTAAATAGAATCTATAATTGTTCTCATTTTATAGATAACCAAGGGTCGAAAGAGTTTTGATAACTTCTCCAAGGTTAGACATGGAAATCTTAACTCCAAAACTCATTTACTTTTCTATAAACTAAGTATAAGTAGAACTAACCTCTCTTCCAAATGAAACTATATGTAAAGTCTCAATATACAAAACTAATAAAACTGGGATTGCCCTTCTTGAGGAAGAAGTAGATGCCTTCCCATGATGGTGCCTAAGCCCTCTGATGAATCTTAGGTTTTTAGAGACTCCTGAAACATATTACCACTTTTGATAAAACTCATTTTCCTAAAATAGCTCTATTCCAGGCACCAATAACTTGTAATTACAAAATGAAGTAAAATGAACCAAATGACAAAATGATAATGGCTTAAGTTTCTATGTCCCCTCTTATTACCTAGGTTAAAACTTGCAGTGTTTCTGCTAAAGATGCCATGTCTAGTTATTCCCAAAGCCACTTGCTCTAGACATGGGTTCTAATCTCTTTCTAATCTATTTTACCATCAGCATCTAGAAGCTCTATTGGACTCGGTGTCTCACAAGGCCTTTAATCAACTGTATCCCATTAACTTCTACCCTTCTTTGCCGACCCATTAACTAGCATTTCACCAAGTATCATGAAAAGTTTTTAGCCCTTATCTCTTCAATTATAAGTTCTCAAACCTAATTGAGGTGGCTGGTTTGAGACAGACACCAGGGCTTCCACTCAAATAAATACACCCCAGTCCCCCTCTAGTTACAAAAGCAAAGCTACTATGCAGATACAAAGAGATATGGATAGGTGACAGTAGGTAATGGGGGGAGAAATATAGTTTAGAACACTAGCTTTCAAATTGTTATGTAGAGCCCTAGGTCTACTTAAAGCCTTTCTAGGAAAAGAGAGTTTTAAGGAAATTGATAAGATCTTCAATTTTCTTCATGTGTTGTTCCCTAAAATTCTGCCCAGAACAACCATGTGGTGGGAAGCAACTTTTTCCTCTCTTCTTTTCACAATTGCCCTTCTCAAAATTTACAAAAGAAACACATATTTCTCACTTGCCCAAATCTTAACATGATGCATTGCCCTGATGTGTAAAAAATTGTAAGAATGCCAAGCAATATGATAATTGAAAATAGTGATTTTTGTCTTGGGAAAATAAGTGATTCTAATGATTAAGTAATGAATCACTTTGCAAGTCATAGGGTTCTAATTCTTCACTTTCAACAAAATTTAAGGGGATCCTAATGAAGTTATCAACTGATAGATTACAAAAGTAATTTTTAAAACATAATTTTGTGGAGGTTTTCAATCATCCACAAAGGTAGTGAGATCTTTATAATGAATTCCCACATACCCATCATTCCAACTTCAAAAATTATCAACATTCTGCCACTCTTGAAAAAAATAATATTTGATGCTTTGTCACTATATGAATTTTGGATAGTTTTTAGAAGGAATTCAAAGAATTGTTATAGCTACTTAATAAAAAGCACCTCTACTCCTATGTATGTATGTAAGTAAATAAGTAAGTAACAGGGTTTCTTGGGGCTTATGTCTTTCATGTCTATAGAACATGAAAAATAGGAATATAATTGATATTAAAATTTGTCTCATTCCAGATTTACATTAGTCTATGGATACATTAATTAATTTAAAAAAGAGGGACCCAACTATCTAATTAAAGATTGATTTACAATAAAATTTTATGTTTGAGTTAATAATTGTCAAAATTGGTAATATACTTATGTTGTTTTAATGAGCCATTTACTTTTAGTTGTTAAAATAACATCATAAACATGTATATCCTTTTGGTCCTAAGAAATTTAACTTTTAGGGACACCTGGGTGGCACAGTTAACTAAGTGGCTGACTCTTGGTTTTGGTTTGGGTCATGATCTCAGGGTTGTGGGTTCCAGCCACACCATCAGGCTCCCCACTGGGCATAGAGCCCATTTAAGATTCTCTTTCTTCCTCTTCCTATGCCCTTCCCCTCCCACAAGAATGCATGCACTCTCTCTAAAATAAATAAATCTTTTAAAAAATTAACTTTTAAAATTATTGTATTTATAGTGTCTTTCATTGCAAAGGAGTTTTAATAGGGTAACTAAAAGATTTTTTTTTTTTTACTAAAAGTTTTTTAAGTTATAAAATAATTTACATGAAGATAAAAGTATGTGAGGAAAATGGAATGGAAATACAAAAGTACAAGGAACAATGCAGTTTCTATTAAGGTTGTTTATGTATTTTTAATGGAAAATGGTGATATCAAATGACTATAGTATTTTATTCTATGAGACCATGTAGGAGAGGACTGCTTCAGTGATGTAATGGTTTAATTTTGAAATACCAACATTTAAAACATGTTAGAAATTATATTTGTTGTAACTTGTGAAAATTTCAGATATCAATTTAAAATTTTGTGGAGGTATACGTAGTTTTATCAAATTCTTGTAAGATATTTGAAGGCGGGGATCCCTGGGTGGCTCAGCAGTTTGGCGCCTGCCTTTGGCCCAGGGCTCGATCCTGGAGTCCCGGGATCGAGTCCCACATCAGGCTCCCGGCATGGAGCATGCTTCTCCTCTGCCTGTGTCTCTGCCTCTCTCTCTCTATGTCTATCATAAATCAATCAATCAATCAATCAATCTATCTTAAAAAAAAGATCTTTGAAGGCCACTGGATGATACTCATATTCTTGGACTTTTAACTCAGTCATCTAAAATTCCATTTTAATATAAGAAGAGAAGAAAGATTGTGTGTTGAAAAAATAGTGATCTCTTAGTGTTTGAATAAATGAGTCTTCTGGATAGTGTATATGCTATATGGAAAGTATCCATGCTTGACTTCCAAAGACCAGAAAATGCATTGCTCATGCTAACATGTGTTTATTAGACTGACTACTGTAAGGAGGAACACCAACTTGATATTAGAGGGGGGTATTTATGGATTGGGGGTCTGGCCCACGTGGCTTGGGGTAGGTCATTCATGGTGGGAAAATAACTGGGAACGGGCAGAGTAGAAGACCTAATAGTTTGGCATTGGTGTACATGGCAATGGTAGGGCCTTGAAGTGGATCTTGATTAACTAACTCACTGTTTGCCCAGGACAAATTGGTTTTTAGGAGTTTGTTGAAACAAAGAATCATGTCAATTATTTTATAGTTTTATCTTCCTGGACAAGAATTTCCTGGAACAAAGAGTTAAAAGGATTTAACTGGCACAGGTCTTCTAGTTCTCGTTCTGTTGGTTAAGCTATGTAGATGTAAGAAGTCTCATTTCTCAGCAAAATATCTACCTATATGTAAGTCATACTTGGATATCTGGATGTTTATTAGAAAAAGTATGTACTTGAATGCTGACATACTTGGTCTAGATTCCCATGGCTCTTGGCTTTCAGTAAAGAGGAAAAGAGGCTAGGGCTTGAATTGGAGCACTGAAAGATGGGACGAATTTAGAGGCAAAGGGGGAACAGAGGGCAGGGCAGGGGCCCACTTTCAGAAGGTTGAGGTACAGAGTTGGGTCCCACTGAAGCCTCCCCATATGGGCTGTCAGCACAGATTCTTGGCAAGGAATGAATGGTTCCATTTCATGGTTGGGGGAGAAAACCAGGAGTCATTTGACCTTGGCAAAGCTGCATAGGCCATGTTTTGGTTCTCAATTTACCACATATGATGCTTTAAGTTTAAATTTCCTCTCTCCATTTACAGAGGATTTTAACTTAAGGTGCTGCTTCTCATAGAATCGTTTCACTTTTTTGCAGCAGGTGAAATTACTTGGTTTACCTGTGGAGAAATCTCATTAAAAGCTTAATTCAGAGGCAAAATCCTGTGTCAGCTAGTAAAATAGCCATTAATGGGTACCTTCTCCTTGTGGATAGGGCTTGTAGGAATGAAGAGCTAAGAGGAAAGAAAAACTATTTATGGTATTCTGTGCCTCTCAATTTTATTCCTCTAGGTCAGTGGTTCTACATATGTGGTCCCTTGACCAGAAGCATCAACATCACCTGGGAACTAAGGAATCTGCATTTAACCTTCAAGGTGATTCTAATACATAAAAAGCTTGAGAAACTCTGCTTTATGCTATTCTTCAGTGAAGCAGGACATTTCCCTTCATCATTTTCCCTCTTAGTCCATTTGGATTTGATGGACTATGAGGAAGGATTTCACTGTAAAACAGAGTAAACAGCCTGGGAATTTAACCTTTGTTTAGTAGTTCCTGGTTAAACTTTTTTGCATTTGGCTGAGCTCCCCAAACTCTGGAAGCTCTCTGCAGTGTGTTTCCTCATTCCTGATTGTTTCTTTTGTTTACCTAAAACAGCACTCAGTGTATCCTTTAGGCAAATTAACTTCAGATACTTTTATTTACATAGGACCCTTCGAAGGATCCATATGTAATATACTTTTTCCTTTTACCTGGATGTTTCCTAGCACTGACAATACTGTTTGCAAGGTAATTCCATGGATGGAATTCATCCAGGCTCCTTTATGAATTGCATGTAGAAGAGAATTTAAGGGCCACAATTAATTGTTATATTTTGCTCATTGATTCCTTCAGAGAATATTCTTGATTATCTACTATATGTATGGTATTGTGAAGGATGCAAAAGACAGATAAGCAAAATCTCTATATCTGCAGGATGTACAACCTTGACTCTAGCCTGAAGAATGTTGAGTAGTATGTTTTGTATGGTGCATACTATGAAAAATGCCTTTCCAAGTGTTAACTCACCTGTCAGTCTTCTGAGGGTAGATATTGTTTTCAACTCTACCTTTAGGGATAGAGAATGTCAGAGTTTAAGTAACAGGAAAGTTGAGACATCTAAAGAAGCAGGATTTGAGGGGATCACTGGATGGCTCAGCGGTTTAGTGCCTGACTTCGGCCCAGGGTGTGGTCCTGGAGTCCGGGGATCGAGTCCCACATCAGGCTCCCTGCATGGAGCTTGCTTCTCTCTCTGCCTATGTTTCTGTGTCTTTCATGAATAAATAAATAAAATCTTAAAAAAAAAATAAAGAATCAGGATTTGAACACAAATAGTTTGGCTCCTCCTACTTGCCTTTAACCACTAAATTAGCATGCTAGCTTTCAGAGGGTTGACAACATAAACACTGGTAAATCCTTAGAGTGGTAAAGATAAATTGTGGGATTGAATACTTGTTATTAGGTTGGATTGCCAAATTTAACAAATAAAAATACAGGATGAAAAAAAAAATAAAAAAAAAAATAAATAAATAAAAAAGAAAAAAAAATAAAAAAATAAAAATACAGGATGTTCAGGTAAATTTGAATTATTTTTAATTGCCTATGTATATGTATACTGAGATAAAGACTATTACTCAGGACACACTAATACTGAAAAATTATTGCACATCTGAAATAAACTACACATATCCAAATTCTATACCTCTTTCTTTAATTATATTGCCTTGTTTTAGCTCTGCTTAATAGTTCCTTGTTTCATGGAATTTGCTTATAAAATCCCTTGCAGTTATAATATATATTCCATTTACATCGTAACATAACTGGCACAATGTTTATATAAAAAGTATTTGGTTCTTTTGCCCATTCAACATTCTTTACTGAGAAAACACATTCAACATCAGCATTATGAGCTGGGATCTTTAGCATGTACTGACATAAAGTTATCAAGTGTGAGAATTACTCTTCCAACTTGATTTGGGTCCCTCCGGGATGCACCGCGGACAGGTGCACGCCGTACCCGGGGCAGAGCCCACGTGTGGCCCTGGGGGCGCCGCCTTGGGGCCGCTGTCGTGCCCGAGGCCTGTGGGTCTGCGCCCGCCGCGATGCCGAAGATCAAGGCGGGGACGAGCGGTCGCCGCCGCGAGCGGCTCAAGCAGAGCCGGGAGCTGAAAAGCGCGGGAGGACTGACGTTCAACACGGGGATTGGGCAGCACATACTGAAAAACCCTCTCGTTGTGAACAGCATCATCGACAAGGCTGCCTTAGGACCAACTGATGTGGTGCTGGAAGTTGGACCTGGAACTGGCAATATGACTGTTGAGTTGCTAGAAAAGGTAAAAAAGGTAATTGCCTGTGAACTTGACCCAAGGCTAGTAGCGGAACCTCACAAAAGAGTTCAGGGCACGCCTCTGGCCAGCAAGCTTCAGGTACTGGTGGGTGATGTGTTGAAAACAGATCTGCCATTCTTTGATGCTTGCGTGGCAAATTTGCCGTATCAGATCTCTTCCCCCTTTGTCTTCAAGCTGTTGCTGCACCGACCTTTTTTCAGATGTGCTGTACTTATGTTTCAAAGAGAATTTGCTCTCCGACTAGTTGCAATGCCTGGAGATAAATTATACTGCAGACTCTCAATCAACATACAGCTGTTAGCACGTGTGGACCATCTGATGAAAGTTGGAAAGAATAACTTCAGGCCACCACCCAAGGTAGAATCCAGTGTGGTAAGAATAGAACCTAAGAACCCACCACCACCCATCAATTTTCAGGAATGGGATGGCCTAGTAAGGATCACCTTTGTTAGGAAGAACAAGACACTCTCTGCTGCATTTAAGTCAAGCGCAGTGCAACAGCTATTGGAAAAAAACTACAGAATCCACTGTTCGCTCCATAATATTATAATACCAGAAAATTTCAGCATAGCAGATAAAATACAGCAAATCCTAACCAGCACAGGTTTTAGTGACAAGCGGGCCCGTTCCATGCACATAGATGACTTCATCAGATTGCTACATGGATTCAGTGCAGAAGGTATACATTTTTCTTAGCTTTCTGGCAAACAGAATTTTCCAAACTCAAGAAAAAGAAACTGGAATTATATATTTTTTAATAATTTGAGAAGATGAACTATGCCTTTGCTTCAATGGAACACTATATATGCTTGACTATTTTTGATTTAATACTACTACTGTCATCATTTATTACTATGAATTTTTACAGTACTCAGTCAATTCTAAGTACCCAAGATTTTTTTGGTTGTGTTGTGTTTTTAATATCTAACATAGGGAAGGGTCCAGTCTATACATGATAATCTTTATGAGCCGCAGGCACGCACAACTTTACACTTAAACTTATCATTTCTTTTTTTTTCTTTAATAGTCTTTTTTATATAAATTTTTATTTATTTATGATAGTCACACACAGAGAGAGAGAGAGAGAGAGAGAGAGAGAGGCAGAGACATAGGCAGAGGGAGAAGCAGGCTCCATGCACCAGGGAGCCCGACGTGGGATTCGATCCCAGGTCTCCAGGATCGCGCCCTGGGCCAAAGGCAGGCGCCAAACCGCTGTGCCACCCAGGGATCCCTAAACTTATCATTTCTAACAGTTTATTGTATAAAGATGTTACTTGTTCTATTTTCTGTATATTACTGTGAGGACCTCTAGGCTTTGTCCCTCAAATAGTAAAAAAGTTAAAGTATGCTTAACTCCAATGTATTTCCTATACTGTTTTTATTCATGTACACAATAAAACTGCTTTATTTTGAAAAAAAAAACAAAAAACAAAAAGCAAAAAAACAAACTTGATTTGTTGGGCAACTCAGGTGGCTTAGTGGTTTAGCACCACCTTCAGCCCAGGGGTCCCAGCATGGAGCCTGCTTCTCCCTCTGCTTATGTCTCTGCTCGCACCCACCCCCCTCATGTCTCTCATGAATAAACAAATAAAATCTTAAAAAAAAAACTTGATTTGTTGGAGCACATAATGCTGTATTTCATAGCATAACTTGCTTATCTATTCTTGAAGATTATGCCACACCTCTCAATGGCTTTTTAAAATGTTATCCCCTGGCAAAAAGAAGATCATTGTTATCTTTATTCTCTTCTTCTACACTATACATGATGACTCCTATTAAAGAACATAAACATATTTATTTAAAGAAAAAAAAAGACTAAGTGACATCAGTAAAATAGCCAGGTAAGATGTGGCCTATATATCTCCCTTCTCAACAATAATAATTTGGCATTCATCCACAGACAAAAGTGCCTTTGCTGGAACTTTGGGATCTAGGTAGGAGACTGTGAAACCCTAGTGCAGATCAAGACCAAGGCTGTTTTAAGAAGCAGGCTCACACCCAAGGAAGCTTATTTGTTGACTGTGGTCCAGGCCACAGAAATGAAAACACCTCTGTACCCATGAAAACTCAGCTATAGGGCTATTTGGCTTTGGATCTGTTGCTAGTGCTATATGCCAGGGGTTGAGGGAGGAGTCACACCTATCCTGTGTGTTTTGTAGAAGACTTACAGACCTTTGTCCTGGCTGTGGACTCTGAAGTGGTCCATGAATCAGCATTAGCCCCTCTTGGTCAGCCACACTCTACAAATAGTCTTTCTGGAATAGGGAGCCTGCAGGCGACACTCCCATCTGCATCCCCAGAGACCTGAGAGGGCCCTATATGCAGCTCCAACTTCTTCACAGTCATAGTCCTCAGCAGAAGGACTAGCAGTTCTGAGGATCCAAGGTCTCAGCAGGAGACACTATCCTGTGCAACCCCAGAGATTTTGAAAGGGCCCTTTATTGGGCTCCAGTGCCACCCAACCACAGAGACCCAGCAGGAGATGGCTCCTGGCTGCACCCATGGATATCTTGAAGGGTCCTGTACTTGACTCCAATCATATCAAAGCTATAGTCCACCACCAGACCTGCCAGCTCTGCCAACCCTGGGACCTAGTAGGACACATTCCTATGCTCTTGGAGATCCTGAGACCGCCTTATCTTTGGCTCTAGCACCTCACAACTATGGTCTGTGGTTTCTTGATGGCCCAGGTTACCAGTGGGAGATACCCTCATTTGTACTACTGGAGGCCCTAAAAAGGGATTATACTTGGTTCCAGGCTTTCTCAGCTACAGTCCACAGGAAGTCTTCCTGTCACAGGGACCGGGTAGGAGACACATCTGTGCCTCAAGAGATCCTAAAAGGGACCTTTACTTAGCTCTAGCCCTTTCAGAAATGATCAGGGGCCAGTCCATCCCACCCAGAGACCAGGTGGGAGAGACACCTAGATATGCTTCCAGAGATAAGTCTGTAGACCTCAATCTTGAAGATTGATCTGGGAACTGAAACTAATTTGGGGCTTGATTTTTGCTTCTCTCAGCAAGTCCTGAGCCAGTCCTGCCCACCCAGGAATCCATCTGGTGACTAGACAACTGATCTTCCAGGGACCTGGCATACACCTGACATGGCCATACCTGTCATACACCTGATAATAGGTTGTCTGAAGATCCAGCTATGGATCTTGAAATGGACCCTTGTCCTAGCAGCACCCCACTAAGCAATCTTAACCAGATCCAACCCAGCATGACAGCAATTCTAGATATAACCCTATATAAAACCCTGGAGAACAAACAGGAAAAGGTATTTATGTACAGAAACCAATCTGTGAAGCCTGAAAAAGGAGTCTTTTCTCAAATATACTGACACAAGCACAAAACTCATGAATCAAGAAGAATCAGACCAATATGACACCACCAAAGGAAACTAATAAAGCATGTATAACCAACTTCAAAGAAATGGAGATTTACTGTTTGCCTGACAAGGAATTCAAAATCATCATCTTAAACTAAATGAAATACAAGAGAATATATATGGACAACAAAGCAGGAAATCACTTCATAAACAAAATGAATAAATAAAAAGCATAAAAAAGAATCAAACAGAGATCCTGGGGCTGAAGAATACAATGATAGAACTGAAAAATTCAGTAAAGAGCTTCAACAACAGACTTGATCATGCAGATAAGGAATCAGTGAACTCAAAGACAACATTTGAAATTTTCCATTTAAAGGAACAAAAAAAATGAATCTATCTTACACCACTCATAAAAATTAACTTGAAATGAATTAGAGACTTAAATGTTAGATCTCAAACCCTAAAACTCCTAGAAGGATATATATGGAAAAAGCTTCTCAATATGGGTCTTGGCAATAATTTTTTTGGATATAAAATTTAAAGTACAAGCAGCAAAAGCAAAAATAAACATGTGAAACTACATCAAATTAAAATGCTTCTGCATAGCAAAAGAAACAATCTACTGAATAATTAGGCAACCTACTAAATGGAAGGATATATTTGTAAACCATGTATCTGATAAGGAGTTTATATCTAAAATACATAAGTAACTTATACAAATGAATTGCAAAGCAAATGAGCAAACAAAACTCACCCAAATAATTTACTAAAAAATGGTCAGAGAACTTAAAGCAGTATTTTTCTAAAGAAGACATGCATATGACCAAACCAGTACATGCAAAGGTACTCAACATCACCAATCATCAGGAAAATGCAAATCAAAGCCATAATGAAATATCACCTCACTTCTGTAGAATGATTGTCATGAAAAAAAGACATGAGATAATAAGCATTATCACAATAGCCAAGAAATGCAAACAAACTGTGTCTCTCAGTGAATGAATGGATAAATAAAATGTGATGTATAAATTGTGTATATGTATATATACATCTATAGTATAATATATATAATACATATAATATATATTTACATATTATGTACTTCCTCTATACTCTTTTTTCCATCAACATCTTTGATGCAGAATCACAACGATCTTGGAAGCTATGTGTTAAAGATGACCATACAACTAGATAAAAGGATCTGAGTTTCCTAAATCAGTGCCTGGAGAAGAATAACATTTCTGTTTGGAAATTCTCATAAGTGAACTTCTTCCAAATTAGAGTCAAAAGACGTTTTGAGATTTATTTGTTATAGTAGCTAATGTAAACTATTATGAATTTCTAAAAAAAATAAAGGAAATGTCATTTTTCCCTTAGAAGAATATCACACACAAAACACTTACCAGAAACCCCCTACCAAATTAAAAATATTAAGTCCTGAACCTGTGCTAATCTGGTAGACATAAGTCAGTGTATTTTGTTTCTTAGTCGCTTATCACTTCTCTTTGTTGTGTTTCTGATTAAGGCCTCTGTCTATAAGTTGTTAGAGATAGAACTATCTGTTCAGCTTGATATAAACACAGAAATATTTTTAGCCTAATCCCTGGTAATATATCTCGAAGAGCAAGTATATGTCTTCCTAAAAACATTAAAAAATACTATTTGGAGATACTTTAACATATTCCTCTTTTCAATGGTCACATCACTAGGGATATTTGTCTTCAATATATTTTAGCCTCCCCCCACCTTTTTAAAAAATGAAGGTAAATATGGCTTTCAAAGATTTTCTCTTAAAAACTTTAAATTCTTCCACAAAGCTTTTCTTCTTTTGGGAACTGGAAAACTACAATCATAGAGCCCAAAGAATGGGGAAAATGAAAATCAAGATATTTACTTCCAAAGGCAAGCAAGGATATAACAGGCACTATATCCTTGAGAAGCTTGAGTATTAAGAGTATTGATTTATGCAAATACTATTTTATCTTATTTCGGTGTCTCCGACTGGAGTATTTTAACCATCTAAGACAGCATTTACCTCAATCAATATTTCCCTTGACTATGGTGGTTTCCTAGGAGATCAGAAGTAGTCTGTAGAATCAGATTACTTATATATTTCTTGGACAAATATGAGAGCATTAAGCTTTTCAAATTATGTTGTTAATGTAAGGTGATTCTGAGAAACTAATTGTCATAAGAATTGGTAACATATTATAATAAGCTGAAAGGGAAAAATGCTTTCTGAAATATGACTGACTTGTCTGTCATGAGATAAAATGGAATATAGAGATGTGATTTTGCCAAAAACTGTGATATAGGATCCAGATAATTTGCTATTTTTGACAGTCACACAATGGCTCACAGAATTACATAAAACATAAAATTTAAAGTCCCCAGTTTATCTGTCCCATCTTCTTTTATCAGAGCCTACATGCAAATATGGGTTATTGCACCAACCTCTAATAGATCCTCCTCCACATTTTTTCTCATCTAATTCATTTTTTACCAAAAACTTGTGAAAATTCTCTTCTCAATGCAAAGCTACTCAGTGGGCTAGTATGGCCTCCAATTGCACATAGAATAAATTTTAGCAACCTCAACATGGTTTTTAAGACCTAGTATCATGTAGTCCTGCTTACCACTCTCACACTTATCAGTTGAATGAGGAATCTTATATTCTTGGGATATAAACAGAAAAATACTTGGTTGGCTGGCTGGCTTGCTTGCTTGCTTTATTTATTTATTTATTTATTTATTTATTTATTTATTTATGTGAAATCTATTTTCATGGTAATCGTTCATTTCCTTTTTTAAAAAATAATTTTAATGAATGAGTAATACATATATAGCTACAAATTTTAAAGGCTTTATAATGGCACATAAGAAAAAGAACCATACCAGCCAATTACCTACCTTGGAGGAAATAATTATGATTTATTATTTGTGTATTCTTCAGAAGATATTTCAATCATACAAGAAACTTTTTTTGCCAAGAGAAGTGCTGTTATTCACTGTACTTTTTTCCCTTCCTTCCTTCCTTCCTTCCTTCCTTCCTTCCTTCCTTCCTTCCTTCCTTCCTTCCTTCCTTCCTTCCTTCCTTCCATTTCTCTATCTATCTCTATCTAGTTATCTATTTATGGATGGATTGATAGTTGAATTCAATTTCAGTACCTACAGAACTGTTTCATTTTAGTTGACTTCATCATATTCTATTGTATGGAATTTTAAAAAGTGATTATTTTCTTACCTCAGATCCTCTAGATAGTAACACTGGATACAAGAATTAAGAACTAACACATTACTTGTGAGGTACAGGCCCAGGGAATAAGGATGAGGGATGAGGAAACTGAGGCTAGGCAGAGTGTAGGCAGCATAATGTGATATGATGTTTGTTCACTGGGTGCTTAGTTCACTTGATGCAGGAGACTTCTCCAGAAATGTTTCAAGGAGGAAACATGTTTCAACATAGTCCACTATGGAAGAAAGGAGAAGATATTAAAGGAGAAGATATTATCTGTCCATCTTTCTGCTGTTACCCATTTGCCATTAGCTAAACTTCACCTTCAACTTATCTCTGTGCTTCTAAGTTATGTCATCAGATCCCTTCAGCCATTTAGGAAACCAGATGTATGTCACATAGCAAGTAGGATTTCATCAAAATCCAAAATTCGAAGTGTGTTTCAGTTTGGGGGAGTCATTCACTAAAAGAGAGAATAAAGAGAATCAGTAAAGGAACAAAAAATTTATTTTCCAGTAGAAACACAGATACATAGAGCACATAGTTCTCTTCGTGTTATAAGAGAACTATGAAAAGATTTAGTGTGATTGGAGATGGAGGAGAAAGAGTATGTATCATGACATATTGCTATCTACAGTTGCTTGTCATTCAGACTATTTTATTTTTTTAATGGAAGTATAGTTGACATACAATATTACATTAGTTTTGGGTGTATACCATAGTGATTCACCAAGTCTATATATTATGCTGTGCTCACCATGAGTGTAGCAACCATCAGTCACCATACAATAGTATTATAATACCATTGACTCTATTCCCTGTACTGTACCTTTCATATCCATGAATTATTTATTCCATAACACTGGAAGCCTGTACCTCCTACTCCCCCTCACCCATTTTGCTCATCCTCTTGCCCTCCCTCTCCTCTGGCAACCATTACTTTGTTCTCTGTGTTTTTTGGTCTGTTTCTGCTTTATGTTTGTTTGTTCATTTGTTTTGTTTTTTAGATTACACATATAAGTGAAATCATAGGGTATTTGTCTCTATATATATGGCTAATTTCACCTAGCATAACACCTTCTAAGTCCATCTGTGTTGTTGCTAATGGTAAGATCTCAATCTTTTTATGGCGGTGTAATATTCCATTTTGTATGTGTATATATATAGTATAGTATAGTGTGTGTATATATATACATAGTGTGTGTGTGTGTGTATTAATCCTCACTACATGTTCCTTAATCCACTCACCTGTCAATGGACTCTTGGGTTGCCTTCATATCTTGGCTCTTGTAAATAATGCTGTAATAAACATAGGGTTCATATATCTTCAAATTGTTATTTTCATTTTCTTTGGGTAAATACCCAGTAGTGGAATTAGTGGATCATATAGTATTTCTATTTTTAATACTTTGAGGTACCTCCATCCTGTTTTCCACAGTGGTTGTACCAAATTACATTCCCACCATCAGGACACGAGGGTTCATTTCTCTCCACATCCTCTCCAACAGTTATTTTGTCTTTTTGATACTAGTCATTCTGACAAGTGTAAAGTGATATTTCATTGTGGTTTTGATGGGCATTTCCTTAATGATTAGTGATGCTGAGCATTTTTATATGCCTTTTAGGCATCTGTGTATCTTCTTTGGAAACATGTCTATTCAGGTCCTCTGCCCTTTTTTCCCATCAGATGATGATGGTGATGACGATGATTACTATTTTGGTGTTGAGTTGTATAAGTTCTTTATATATTTTGCATAGTAACCCTTATTAGATATGTCATTTGCAAATACCTTCTTCCATTTAGCAGGCTGTCTTTTCATTTTGTTGGTGGTTTCCTTCACTGTGCAAAAGTATTTTATTTTGGTATAATCTAAATTTTTTTGTTTATTTTTTTGTTTCCCTTGGCTGAGGAGAGATATCCATAAATATGGTGGTAAAGCCTTTGTCAAATAGATTACTGCCTATATTTTCTTGAAGAGTTTTATAGTTCCAGGTCTCACATTTAGGGCTTTAATCCATTTTGTTTATTTTTATGTATGGTGTGTGCATGTATAGTTTTATTCCTTTTTATGTAGCTGTCTAGTTTTCCCAACACCGTTATAGAAGAAACTGTCCTTTTCTCATTATATATTATTACTTCTTTTGTCATAAATTGACATGGATTTATTTCTGGGTTATATATTCTGATCCATTGATCTGTGTGTCTGTTTTTGTGCCAGTATCAAACTGTTTTGATTACTAGAGCTTTGTAGTATAGTTTGAAATCTGGAATTGTGTTACCTCCAGCTTTCTTCTTTTTCAAGATTGCTTTGGCTGCTCAGAGTCTTTTGTGGTTCCATGCAACTTTTAGGATTGCTCGTTCTTGTTATGTGAAAAATACTGTTGGTCAGATTATTTTAAATTTAACAATGTAGCAGTGAATATATTCCTTCACATACTATACCTCTAAAATACAATTATATATGTTGGATACTTTTGAGAAGTGGGATTGCTGAATCAAAGGGAAGGTACATTTAAAATTTCTGGCAGATATGCATTATTTGATTTTTTTTCTGCTTAGGGTTCAGTGAGATTCTTTAAATATATCACTGGATATCTTTTATGACCTTTCTAAAATTCTCAATCATAATGCCTTTGACCATTGCCTCTTCCCCCATTCCCTATATTCTCTATTTTTGGGACTTTGATTCATGTTACATTTTTTCTATGTCCCACATACCTCTTAGATTCTATTCTCTGTTTCACTATGCTTCAGTTTGGATATGTTCCAGTCAACTATGCCTTTCTTCTGCTCTCTCCAATTAGTTTCTTCTGCTTTTAAATTAGTTTGTTGACTATTTCAGTTCTAGAATTTGCCATTGATTCTTTATTAAATATTGACATTCTCTGAAGACATTTTCCATCTTGTTACCTATTTTCTTGAACCTGTTATTCACAGTTATTTGCAAGTCCACATTAGATAACTTCAATATCCTGATTACTTTCAGATCTATTCCGTTGTCCATATATTTTTCCCTTAGTGTTTGCTCCTTTATTTCTGTCTTCTGATATGTGTGATAATTGATTGAATATAAAAAATTTTGATTAAATCTAAAAAATCATCAAGGTAATTTGAGGCTTTGCATGGTGTTCTGTTCTTCAGAGTTTGCTTTTGTTTCTGGCATGCAGTTGGAGTTGTGGCAGACTAGCCCACTGAGATGATGTGAAGCTCAGTTCCATGTTGAGAGGGGTTTTCCTTTTTAGATTTGCCCTTCCTTTGGGTAAGAACCTCTCTTGAGTCTCAGAAGTGTGAAGTGATTTACTAGGGCCCCTCCTTCTTGTTGGGCTCTGATATCTAATTTTTGATTTCTCATCACTCTCAGATTGCCAAAGTCCAGTTCACCTTTCTACTATCTTTTTCTTAGTTTCTCAACCTCTGGACCCCATAAATTTAAGGAAATATGCCGCAGGAGAACAGATTCACCTTAATATTCTTCTTTCTCTTTGAAACTTTGCCCATTCAGACTCAGCACCTGTAGTTCCCTAAACACAGATTTTAGAATCAGCACCATATGATTATTGAAACTTCAGTTCTGTTCACCAACTGTCAAGCTGGTTGCCTTCTGCTGGGCTCAGTCTCTGTCTCATGCAGGTTGTGATTTGCAAGAGCTTTGGAAGAAAAATTATTGAGTGTGAATCTTCTATTTTCTCTAGGGGCTTCATTATCTTCAAGATCTTAGCTTCCTGAAAAAAAATATGGTGATTTTAGAATATATATATTACATATATATAGATAGATAGATAGATCTATTAATAATCTATCTACAATGTAGACCATATACACAGTAACTAATATATATTAATCATAATTATACAACATTAATATATAATAATTTATATACAGATATAATTTAGTAGAATTTATATACAACATAGAATATATATACAATATATAGTAGAATATATATACAATGACTAATATACATTAATCATAATTACATAACATATATATATATATAAATTCAAGAGACCAAAATCTTTTCCTAGCTCTTCTCAGTAAGAGGGTAGTCTAATACAAAGTCTTCTATCATGAGTGTGCTGTTAGTGAAAATCAAAATTTAACTCTTCGTATGTGTCTATTTTATAAATAAAAATAAAGATTTTATTTATTTATTCATGATAGACTCAGAGAGAGGCAGAGACACAGGCAGAGAGAAAAGCAGGCTCCATGCAGGGAGGCCTGATGTGGGACTTGATTCTGGGACTCTGGGATCATGCCTGGAGCCAAAGGCAGATGCTCAATTGCTGAGCCACCCAGGTATCACTCATTTGTGTCTTAAATTAAGATTAATGTGTAATCTTTTGGGGATATTTTAGAATTCCTGAAGTATATTTTCAATGTGGCTCACCTCTGATTGCAGTATGTGTCAAATTTCATGCCCCATATTTTAAGAGGACTAGTAAAAATAAAAGAGGGGGGAAAAAGCAATTGTTTAATTGGGAAATCAGCACAAATAGAAAATATTTTGAAAGTATTTGAAGAAACTTATAGATCATGTGGATAATTTTAAGGCTATAGAAAATAAAACTGTTAACATTATGCTCTGAGTAAAAAATACATGAAATGAAATTTTAAAGGAATTTTTTATGTATATACAAGAAAATAGATGTGTGGGATTTCTTTTTAAGAAAGGATCTGCTAGTATCACGACACTAACAAAAAAAGATATATTTTTCTTTCCATAAATTATACTGAAAGTAAGGTCTAGAAATCTTCATATATTCCTACTTCTGTTGTTTAGGGTAATATCAGAAAATGTATTTCAGTGAATAAAATTTTATCTCTATAAAACTAAAAGTGATTTTTACCTATTTTTTAAGGTTTCAGAATTTTCTCGACCAGATGAAAATATCTATTTCTGCATTTCACAATATTTGTTGAGTGTTTGGTGTGTGCCGGACACTTTTAAGGTACTTGGGATATGGTTAATAAGAATAACAAGTAAGTAAAACAGAGTGTTGCAGATTGAAACAGAGATTAGTGCATAAGACCTGTGTGCTCTCAAGGATCAACCCTATGGGGAAGGGAGGTACCAGGAAGGCAAGGGTATAATTTCATCTGTGAAGCAGATAAGCAGGGCCTCAGCCTACCTGGTGGGGAACTCTGAGGCTGCAATTATACTTCAGAGTGTCCCAAGTTGGTGAGGGGACTCAGACTGTTATATGGCCACTTTGACCAGTTACTGAATGCAGGGTGCATCCTAAAAAGCAGTGTGGCCTTGATCTAGGCAGCTCTTGTCAACAGATGCAATTCCTGGAGAGGCCTACAACTGATGCCTCTCAGCAAGCCATAACGAGCAGCTATAGGAAAAGCTTTTCAGTCCTGAAGCAGGAATCTGGGTAGTGCTGCTCAGTCTACTACATATGGTTTGTTAAGTGGTGATACGTTCTATGAGAAACGAAAAGGTTAAGTAGGGTAAAGAGGACCAGAAATGCCAGAGAGGGTGTGGACTGATATTGATCAAGACAAGGCTTCAGTGAGAAGGTGGTATTTGAGCAGATAGTGAAGGTGAGAGAGTTAGCCAGGAGGATATCTAGGGCAGAGAGGACAGCTAGGTGCAAAGCTCCTAATTGTATGCATGCTGGTGTAGGCAAAGAACAGTAAGGAGGTAACTGTGGTGGAGAAGTGTGAGTGAGGACCAGAAGGGTGGAAGGTGAGGTTAATGAGGAGATGATGGACAGTTTGTGTAGGTACCTGTAGGCCTTCAGAGGCTTTGGTCTTTAATCAGTGTGTGTGTGTGTGTGTGTGTGTATACATACATATATAGGGGAGCTGCTGTAGGGTTGAGCAGAGAACTAAGATGATCCGATCTATGTTTTTAAAAGGTTAAATGTGGCTCCTGTACTGAGAATAGACTTGGGGGTCAGAGGTAGAAGCAAGCTAGAAATTATATTTGGATATCAGTGGTATAAAATAACTTTTGTGAAGTGGTACATTGATGAGGGCTACTCTCTCAATTTGAGGCATAATAATGAACGCAGGAAAAGCTCTTAATGCAAGCTAAGCACCCTGTTTTACTAAATTGTTCTCATATAATCTTCACAATGATCTTTGATGTACACAGTGTTATTATAGCAGTTTTGCAGATAAGGAAATGACAGCACAGAAGGTTACAAATTTTTTCTAAAATCATGGAACTAGTGGCATAAGAGGCCACAGAGTTGAGATGGGACTTCTTTTTTTTAGTAAGGAAAAAAGAGTTCCCTATAGTTCAACACTGATACTCGTGAAGTATTTTAGGTGAACTGTTACTCTGAGCAACAACTATTTCACTCATGCTTAGTAAGTCCCCAACCCATCAGAGCAGATTTTGTACTTGTATTGTTAAATTTATTCCTAAGTATTTTATTCTTTTGATGCTATTATAGATGGATTTGCTTTCTTCATTTTTTGATTATTCCTTGTGAGTGGATAAAAATACAATCAATCTTTTAATATGTATATTAATTTTGTATCCTTTAATGTTGCTGAACTTGCTTATCAATCTAATTTTTAGTTAATTCTTTATGGATTTTTATAAATAACATCCTGTTATATACAAATAAAGATATATTTACATCTCCCTTTCAAATATGGATGCCTTTTATTTCAATTTATTTCCTAATTGCCTTGGCTAGAATCTTTGGAACAAGCTAAAGAGGGTGACAACATGGAACATCCTTATCTTGTTTCTTATCGTAAAGAAAAGCTATTGTCTCACTATTAAGCATGATATTAGCTGTGGGTTTTTTATAGATGCATTTCATAAAATTTAGGAAGATCCCATCTATTACTACTGGTTGAGTGTATTTATCATGAAAAACTTTTGAATTTTATCAAATGCATCTCTCCATCTGCTGAGATAATTATGTGCTTTGTGTCCTTTATTCTGTTGATGTGAAGTATTATAATAATTGATTTTCCTATGTTAACCAAACCTTGCATTCTTGGGACAAATCCTACTTGATCATGGTGTGCAATCCTTTTTGTATATTACTGGATTCAACTTGTATATTGTTGAGGAATTTTCTTCATCTATATTCATAAGATACATTGGTCTGTAGTTTTCATGTGAATGTCTTGATCTAGTTATAATATCAGGATAATGCTGGCTCAGAGAATAAGTTGGGAAGTGATTCTCACTCTTCTTTTTTTCCCCAACTTTACTGAAATATAATTGATTTATAACATTATGTAAGTTTAGGGTATATAAGTAGTGATTTTATATATGTATATATTGGAAAATGATTGCCATAATGTTAGTTGACACATCCATCACTTCATATAATTACACAGTTTTTACTTTTTTAAAATTTTTGTTTATTTATGATAGAGAGAGAGAGAGAGAGGCAGAAACACCGGAAGAGGGAGAAGCAGGCTCCATGCACCAGGAGCCCGACGTGGGATTCGATTCCCGGTCTCCAGGATCGCGCCCTGGGCCAAAGGCAGGCGCTAAACCGCTGCGCCACCCAGGGATCCCAATTACACAGTTTTTAGAATTATTTATTTATTTTCAGATTGAGAGAGAGAGAGAGCATGAGTGTGTGAGAGGGAGGAGGGGCAACAGGAGAGGGAAAGACAGAATCTCAAGGAGATTACACTGAGCACCATTATTACGCACGGCTTGATATCAGGACCCTCAGATCACTACCTGAGCTGAAACCAAGAGTTGGATGCTTAATCACCTGAGCCACCCATGGGCCCCTTACACAATTTTTGTGAGTGGCAAGAACTTTTAAAATTTACTCTCTTAGCAACTTTCAAATATACATTACATTATTGTTAACTGTAGTTCACCTATATTACCAGAAATTATTTATCTTAAAACTGAATGTTTATACCCTTTGACTGCCTTTCTTGGATTTTTTCCACCCTCTACATCCTGCCCACTGGAAACCACAAATCTCTCATCTTTCCTATAAGTTTGTTTTTTTATTATTCCAAATATATATATATATATCTTTCTCTGTCCAGCTTATTTCACTTAGCATAATGCCCTTGAAGTTCATTCATGTTATAGCAAGCGGAAGACTTTCCTTGTTTCTCATAGTTGAATAATATACCATTGTATACATATACCACATCTTCTTTATCCATCCTTGGACACTTAGATTGTTTCCATTTCTTAGCTGTTATGACTAATGTTGTTATGAACACAGGAGTGCAGGTATCTCTTTAACAGAATAATTTTGTTTCCTTTGTATATATACCAGAAGTGGGATTAGTGGATAAGATGGTATTTCTATTTTTAATGTTTTAAGGAACCTCTATACAGTTTTCCATAGTAGGTGTACCAGTTTAGATTCTTACCAACAGTGCATTAAAGTTCTCTTTTCTTCAGTTCTTCATCAGTACTTGGTTATCTCTTGGCTTTTTGATGATAACCATTCTAATAGGTGTAAGATGATATCTCATTGTAGTTTTAATATGTATTTTCCTGATGATTAGTGACATTGAGCACCTCTCTGTGTGCTTTTGGCCATTGATATGCTTTGAAAAATTCCTATTTTGGTCCTTTGGCCACTTTTAAACTGGATTGTTTGGTATTGAGTTGTATGAGTTCCTTATGTATTTTGGATATTAACCCCTTATATGTGATTTTCAAATATATTCTCCCATTCCTAGGTTGCTTTCACATTTTGTTTATGGTTTCTTTTATTGTGCAGAAGCTTTTAAGTTTGCTGGTAGTCCCACTTTATCCTTATATAATGACCTTCTCTGCCTCCTGTTGCCATGACTTAAAGTCTATTTTGTTTGATATAAATATTGATACTCCTGTTCTCTTTTGGTTTGTACATGCAAAGAATATCATTTCCCAGCCCTTTACACTTAGCCTATGTGTGTCCTTAAAGGTGAAGTGAGTATCTTCTAGGTATCATATAAGTAGATTTTATTTTTTCTTTTCTTTTTTAAATCCTTCCAGCTCCTTTGTATTTATTGATAGGAAAATTCAATCTGTTTACATTTAGAGTAAATACTAATAGGTAAGAACTCCCTGCCATTTTGTTTTTTCCTGGCTATTTTATAGTACCCTTGTTCCTTTCTTCTTGCTACCTTCCTTTGTGAATTGATGATTTTACATAGTAGTATGCTTTGATTCCACATTCTTTATCTTTGTGATTCCACTGTAGGTTTTTGTTCTGTGGTTAGCATAAGGCTTACATAAAACTATATGTAAGTACATATATGTGTGTGTATATGTATATATACACAGACACATTTATACACACATGTATACACATATATGTATGTGTATATACATACATATATGTGTATATATACATATGTGCTTATATACTTATGTATGTATACATATATATGTTTATATATAACAATGTATTTCACTCTGATAACAAATTAACTTCAATCACTTTATATTTTTAATGTCACAATTTGCCTTTTTATGATATATTAACAAATTATTATAGCTATAGGAATTTTTAATACTTCTATCCCTTCCCATTTATAATACAGTTAAGTGGTTAATACACCATTGAATTGCATTATTAGTATATTCTGACTCTGACTTACCTTTACCAGTTTGCTGAATATTTTTTTAAGATTTTATTTATTTATTCATGAGAGACACAGAGACAGAGAGGCAGAGACACAGGCAGAGGGAAAAGCAGGTTCCATGCAGAGAGCCCGACATGGGACTTGATCCCCGGTCTCCAGGATCAGGCCCTGGGCTGAAGGCGGCACTAAACCACTGAGCCACCCAGGCTGCCCCGCTGAATATTTTTATAGGTTTTCATTACTAATTATCTTTTCATTTCAGCTTAAAGAACTCCTTTCAGCATTTCTTGTAAGGCAGGTCTAGTGGTGCTGAACTCCCTCAGCTTTTCTTTCTTAGAGCTTTTATCTCACCTTCATTCCTGAAGGACAACTTTGCTGGGTAAAATATTCTTGGTTGGCACTTTATTTCAGCCCTTGGAATGTACCATCCCATTCTCTCCTGACTTTCCAGGTCCCTGCTGAGTAGTCTGATGATGGCGATGTAGGAGTTCACTTTTATGAGAGGAACTTCTTTCTCTCTCTCTTTTTTTAACTTCTTTCTCTTTTAAAATTCTTTTACTTTGATGTTGGACAGATTTATAATGTTTTGGAGAAGACCATTTTGGGTTGAAATGAACTTGGATGTCCAAATCTCTCCCCCAATTTGAGAAGTTCTCAGTGCTTATTTCTTTAAATAAGCTTTCTACCTTTTCTTCCTCTCTTTTCCTTCTGAGACTCCAGTGATGTATACATTGTTTATGTTAATGATATCCCATAAATCCTGTGGCTTTCTTCATTCCTTTTCATTTTTTAAAAAAATTTTTGCCCCTTTGATTAGATAATTTCAGTTGATCTGTCTGCTAGCTGATTTTTTCCTCTGCTTCACCCAGTCTGCTGTTGATGCTCTCTATTGAATTCTTCAGTTCAGTCCTGGCATTCTTCATCTCCAGAATTTCCTTTTGGTTCCTGTTTATGTTTCCTTTCTCCTTGTTGAACTTCTTATTTTGTTCTTATATTGTTTTCCTTATAGCACTAAGGTGTTTATCTGTGTTCTCTAATAGCTCTTTGAGCACCTTTACAATAATTACTCTGAATTCTGCCAGTTAATTCCTGGATCTCCATTTCCTTGGGGTCAGTTACTGCAATTTTACTGTATTCTTTTGGTGGAGTCATGTTTACCTGATTCTTCATGATCCCTGCAGCCTCACACAGTTATCTGCACATTTGAAGAAGCAGTCAACTTTTTATAGACTGACTTCAGTAAGTGAAGACTTTCACCTGTGGATGGGGGAACACTCAAGAGTGTTGTGACCTCAGATCTAGTGATTCAGGGCACTGAGTCCTGGGGTTTGTGGTGGCACTAGGTCTGGAAGGGGTGTGTGTGTGTGTGATGTCTCTTCAGCTCTGGCTGCTAGGTTGCACAACATTGACAACTATGTGGTCCTTGGCAAGGGCTTCAAGGAGTCCTTAGTGGTTCCAAGAGCTTTTGGAGACCTCAGAAGTGCCTCCAGATGAGTGGCTAGACCAGGGCAGGCAACAGTCAGTAGTGGCTGGACTTGGTGCTGTACACACACATGGCTGCAAGGGCCAGCTGCAGGTACCTATGTAGTGACAGGGGCCAGATGCATATACACTACACAGTGGTAGGGACCAGGATAAGCAACAATGTTCAGGGTCAACTCTGACACAGTGGCAACTGCAAGGCCCTAGCTGTCAGCCTGATTTCCCATGGTTGCAGCCTCTCTCCAGGTGTGCACAGTACAGTGGAATCCAGTGACAGCATTCAGGCCAGGACATGCAGGTGCATAGCTAGAGGCTACCTGCAGGCTCTTATTGTGGTATGGGTCAGTAACACAAAACAGGCCTTTTCTTGAGCCCACAAGAAACTGTGGGGGCCTTGGCTCTTGGCATGCTCTCTTGTGGCTGCACAGTCTCCCCTTGGGCATGCAGACTGTAGTGGAGTGGCATTCAACATTAGGCCAGTGACATACAATGCACAGCTACAGGGATAAGCCTAAAGATGGTGGGAATCAACCATGGAGTCCAGGTGGGTGTCTTGTACTCACATAGCCACAAAGTCCTAGGCTGGCTGCTGGTGCAGTTTCCAGGCTCCAGTGGAGTCAAGAGTGGGATCAAGACTGACAGCAAACATGAGGGAACATAAATAGTTGTGTGGCCAAACCTGGTGAAATCTGCAGAGGAGTTTTCAGTAGCTATACTGGCTATTGATTTTTCAAGTGGTGAAATATGCTGGGTTTGTGGCAGGGCAGATAAGCCATGATTACTCCCACTGCATGGCTGCTCTTGATAAATTCTGCTTTTCTTCCTTGTTCTGAACTATCCCTGAAAATCTCAGCTTTGTCCGTCAGGGTGGAACAAAATGGAAGTAGGACCTTGGTGCAGTGCCCAAAGGCCGGGTAACCTGGCCACTTGCCCTGCTCTTCCTTTCCTGCTGAGGGAAATTTTTTCTAGCTGGGAAGTTCTCTCTTGATGTTGAGCAATGCAGGCTTAGCAGATAAGATGCTGCAGGCACAATGAAGCCGCCTTTCTTCTCTTCTAGTGCAGTTATTCTCAGGTTTTTTTGTTCCACTGTTCTGCTAAAATTTCTTAAGTGGACTCCAAAGCTCTCCCAGATCTGGTTTTGCTCATGGATTATTGATCTTTGCAAGGGACGTCAGCTGAGGTCTTCTACGTCATCTTTTTTTTTTTCAATATACATCTTATCAGAATCCATTTCAGATATATACTAACTTAATTCCAGTATAATATAGGAATGCTGCTCTTATATAGAGTTCCTCTTCCTCCTTTTGTGTTATTATTATACACATTATATCTGTATATTACAAACACAACAATACATTGTTGTAATTGTCACTTTATATATTTTTACCTATTTTCAGGAAGCTGAAAGAAGCAAGGAGAACAAGTGTACATTTATGGAGTTTATTACATTAACCATCTTATTTACCATTTCTGGTTATCTTCATTTGTTCCTGTGGATTCAAGTTACCGAATAGTGTCATTTTCTTATTCCAGTACACCTGGGTTTCTACCCAATCCGTTTGTGCAATTGTCAAATATATTTCATTTGTACATGTATAGTCATAATAATACAATTATGTACATATTGTTCTATATAATTTTTAAAAAATCAGTTGAACAAAAAAGGGGAAGAAGTGTGCATTTAAACTGTCTTGTATAATTTCATTTACTGATGTTCTTCACTTTTTTGTGTGTGGATTTGAATTATTGTCTGGGATGACTTTCAGCCTAATAATCTTTCTTCAGTATAACTTTCTTTTTTTTAATAATAAATTTATTTTTTATTGGTGTTCAATTTGCCAACATACAGAATAACACCCAGTGCTCATCCCGTCAAATGCCCCCCTCAGTGCCCGTCACCCATTCACCCCCACCCCCCGCCCTCCTCCCCTTCCTCCACCCTTAGTTCGTTTCCCAGAGTTAGGAGTCTTTATGTACTGCCTCCCTTTCTGATATTTCCTACCCATTTCTTCTCCCTTCCCTTCTATTCCCTTTCATTATTATTTATATTCCCCAAATGAATGAGAACATATAATGTTTGTCCTTCTCCGACTGACTCCTTTCACTCAGCATAATACCCTCCAGTTCCATCCACATCGAAGCAAATGGCGGGTATTTGTCATTTCTAATGGCTAATATTCCACTGTATACATAAACCACATCTTCTTTATCCATTCGTCTTTCTATGGACACCGAGGCTCCTTCCACAGTTTGGCTATTGTGGACATTGCTGCTATAAACATCGGGGTGCAGGTGTCCCGGCGTTTCATTGCATCTGAATCTTTGGGGTAAATCCCCAACAGTGCAATTGCTGGGTCGTAGGGCAGGTCTATTTTTAACTCTTTGAGGAACCTCCACACAGTTTTCCAGAGTGGCTGCACCAGGTCACATTCCCACCAACAGTGTAAGAGGGTTCCCTTTTCTCCGCATCCTCTACAACATTTGTGGTTTCCTGCCTTGTTAATGTTCCCCATTCTCACTGGTGTGAGGTGGTATCTCATTGTGGTTTTGATTTGTATTTCCCTGATGGCAAGTGATGCAGAGCATTTTCTCATGTGCATGTTGGCCATGTCTATGTCTTCCTCTGTGAGATTTCTGTTTATGTCTTTTGCCCATTTCATGATTGGATTGTTTGATTCCTTGCTGTTGAGTTTGATAAGTTCTTTATAGATCTTGGAAACTAGCCCTTCATCTGATATGTCATTTGCAAATATCTTCTCCCATTCTGTAGGTTGTCTTTGAGTTTTGTTGACTGTATCCTTTGCTGTGCAAAAGCTTCTTATCTTGATGAAGTCCCAATAGTTCATTTTTGCTTTTGTTTCTTTTGCCTTCGTGGATGTATCTTGCAAGAAGTTACTGTGGCTGAGTTCAAAAAGGGTGTTGCCTGTGTTCTTCTCTAGGATTTTGATGGAATCTTGTCTCACATTTAGATCTTTCATCCATTTTGAGTTTATCTTTGTGTATGGTGCAAGAGAGTGGTCTAGTTTCATTCTTCTGCATGTGGATGTCCAATTTTCCCAGCACCATTTATTGAAGAGACTGTCTTTCTTCCAATGGATAGTCTTTCCTCCTTTATCGAATATTAGTTGCCCATAAAGTTCAGGGTCCACTTCTGGGTTCTCTATTCTGTTCCATTGATCTATGTGTCTGTTTTTGTGCCAGTACCACACAGTCTTGATGACCACAGCTTTGTAGTACACCTGAAATCTGGCATTGTGGTGCCCCCAGATATGGTTTTCTTTTTTAAAATTCCCCTGGCTATTCGGGGTCTTTTCTGATTCCACACAAATCTTAAAATAATTTGTTCTAACTCTCTGAAGAAAGTCCATGGTATTTTGATAGGGATTGCATTAAACGTGTATATTGCCCTGGGTAACATTGACATTTTCACAATATTAATTCTGCCAATCCATGAGCATGGAATATTTTTCCATCTCTTTGTGTCTTCCTCAATTTCTTTCAGAAGTGTTCTATAGTTTTGAGGGTATAGATCCTTTACCTCTTTGGTTAGGTTTATTCCTAGGTATCTTATGCTTTTGGGTGCAATTGTAAACGGGATTGACTCCGTAATTTCTCTTTCTTCAGTCTCATTGTTAGTGTATAGAAATGCCACTGACTTCTGGGCATTGATTTTGTATCCTGCCACACTGTTAAATTGCTGTATGAGTTCTAGCAATCTTGGGGTGGAGGCTTTTGGGTTTTCTATGTAGAGTATCATGTCATCGGCGAAGAGGGAGAGTTTGACTTCATCTTTGCCAATTTGAATGCCTTTAATGTCTTTTTGTTGTCTGATTGCTGAGGCTAGGACTTCCAGTATTATGTTAATAGCAGTGGTGAGAGCGGACATCCCTGTCTTGTTCCTGATCTTAGGGGAAAGGCTCCCTGTGCTTCCCCATTGAGAATGATATTTGCTGTGGGCTTCTCGTAGATGGCTTTTAAGATGTGGAGGAATGTTCCCTGTATCCCTACACTCTGAAGAGTTTTGATCAGGAATGGATGCTGTATTTTGTCAAATGCTTTCTCTGCATCTAATGAGAGGATCATATGCTTCTTGGTTTTTCTCTTGCTGATATGATGAATCACATTGATTGTTCTATGATTGTTGAACCAGCCTTGTGTCCCGTGAATAAATCCTACTTGGTCATGGTGAATAATTTTCTTAATGTACTGTTGGATCCTATTGGCCAGCATCTTGTTGAGAATTTTTGCATCCATGTTCATCAGGGATATTGGTCTGTAATTCTCCTTTTTGGTGGGGTCATTGTCTGGTTTTGGAATTAAGGTGATGCTGGCCTCATAGAACGAATTTGGAAGTACTCCATCTCTTTCTATCTTTCCAAACAGCTTTAGGAGAATAGGTATGGTTTCTTCTTTAAACATTTGATAGAATTCCCCTGGAAAGCCATCTGGCCCTGGACTTTGTGTCTTGGGAGGTTTTTGAAGACTGCTTCAATTTACTCCCTGGTTTTTGGCCTGTTCAGGTTTTCTGTTTCTTCCTGTTCCAGTTTTGGTAGTTTGTGGCTTTCCAGAAATACGTCCATTTCTTCTAGATTGCCTAATTTATTGGTGCATAGCTGTTCATAATATGTTTTTAAGATTGTTTGTATTTCCCTGGTGTTGGTAGTGATCTCTTCTTTCTCAATCATGATTTTATTAATTTGAGTCTTCTCTCTCTTCTCTTTAATAAGGCTGGCTAATGGTTTATCTATCTTATTAATTCTTTCAAAGAACCAACTCCTGGTTTTGTTGATCTGTTCCACAGTTCTTCTGGTCTCGATTTCGTTGAGTTCTGCTGAAATCTTTATTAACTCTCTTCTTCTGCTGGGTGTAGGATCTATTTGCTGTTTTTTCTCTAGCTCCTTTAGGTGTAAGGTTAGCTTTTGTATTTGAGTTCTTTCCAGTTTTTGAATGGATGCTTGTGTTGCGATGTATTTCTGCCTCAGGACTGCTTTTACTGCATCCCAAAGATTTTGAACGGTTGTATCTTCATTCTCATTAGTTTCCATGAATCTTTTTAATTCTTCCTTAATTTCCTGGTTGACCCTTTCATCTTTTAGCAGGATGGTCCCTAACCTCCACGTGTTTGAGGTCCTTCCAAACTTCTTGTTGTGATTTAGTTTTAATTTCAAGGCATTATGGTCTGAGAATATGCAGGGGATGATCCCAATTTTTGGTATCGATTCAGACCCAATTTGTGACCCAGTATGTGGTCTATTCTGGAGGAAGTTCCATGTTCACTTGAGAAGAATGTGTATTCAGTTGAGTTTGGATGTAAAGTACTGTAGATATCTGTGAAATCCATCTAGTCCAGTGTATAATTTAAAGCTCTCGTTTCTTTGGAGATGTTGTGTTTAGAAGACCTATCGAGGGTAGAAAGCCCTAGATTGAAGTCTCCAAGTATAAGTGTATTATTATCTAAGTATGTCTTAACTTTGGTTATTAATTGATTTATATATTTGGCAGCTCCCACATTCGGGGCATATGTATTGAGGATTGTTAAGTCCTCTTGTTGGATGGATCCTTTAAGTATGAGATAGTGTCCCTCTTCATCTCTCACTACAGTCTTTGGGGTAAATTTTAGTTTATCTGATATAAGGATGGCTACCCCTGCTTTCTTTTGAGGACCATTTGAATGGTAAATGGTTCTCCAACCTTTTATTTTCAGGCTGTAGGTGTCCTTCTGTCTAAAATGAGTCTCTTGTAGACAGCAAATAGATGGGTCCTGCCTTTTGATCCAGTCTGAAACCCTGTGCCTTTTGATGGGGTCACTAAGCCCGTTCACGTTCAGAGTTACTATTGACAGATATGAGTTTAGTGTCATCATGATATCTATTCAGTCCTTGTTTTTGTGGATTGTTCCACTGAACTTCTTCTTAAAGGGGAATTTTAAGAGTCCCCCTTAAAATTTCTTGCAGAGCTGGTTTGAAGGTCATATATTCTTTCAGTTGCTGCCTGTCTTGGAAGCTCTTTATATCTCCTTCCATTCTGAATGAGAGCCTTGCTGGATAAAGTATTCTTGGTTGCATGTTCTTCTCATTTAGGACCCTGAATATATCCTGCAAGCCCTTTCTGGCCTGCCAGGTCTCTGTGGAGAGGTCTGCTGTTACCCTAATACTCCTCCCCATAAAAGTCAGGGATTTCTTGTCTCTTGCTGCTTTAAGGATCTTCTCTTTATCTTTGGAATTTGCAAGCTGAACTATTAAACGTCAAGGTGTTGAATGGTTTTTATTGATTTTAGGGGGGGAATCTCTCTATTTCCTGGATCTGAATGCCTGTTTCCCTTCCCAGATTAGGAAAGTTTTCAGCTATGATTTGTTCAAATACATATTCTGGCCCTCTGTCCCTTTCGGCACCCTTGGGAACCCCTATTAAACGTAGGTTTTTCTTCCTCAGGTTGTCATTTATTTCCCTTAATCTATCCTCATGGTCTTTTTATTGTTTGTCTCTTTTTTCCTCAGTTTCCCTCTTTGCCATCAACTTGTCTTCTATGTCACTCACTCATTCTTCCACCTCATTAACCCTCGTCATTAGGACTTCTAGTTTGTATTGCATCTCATTCAATTGATTTTTAATTTCTACCTGATTAGATCTAAATTATGCAGTCATGAAGTCTCTTGAGTACTTTATGCTTTTTTCTAGAGCCACCAGTAGCTGTATAATAGTGCTTCTGAATTGGCTTTCTGACATTGAATTGTAATCCAGATTTTGTAACTCTGTGGGAGAGAGGACTGTTTCTGATTCTTTCTTTTGAGGTGAGGTTTTCCTTCTAGTCATTTTGCTAAGTGCAGAGTGGCCAAAAACAAGTTGTATTGGGAAAAGGAGAAAAAGAGAGGAGAGAAAGAAGGAAAGAAAAGAGAAAAAAGAAAAAAAGGAAGAAAAAAAGAAAAAAGAGAAGAAAAAGAGAAAGAAAAAGAAAGAAGGGAAAAAAGGGTGGGGGAAGCAAACAGAAATCAAAAAGCAAAAAAACAAAACAAAGCAAAACAAAAAAACAAAAAACAAACAAACAAAAAACACGGGAGAGTATCTTCTGATTCTGTGTACTTTAAGTCCCTTGGCTTCCCCTGGAACTTGTCCGTCTAGCTGGTGTTCTGCGGGAGGGGCCTGTTGTGCCGATTTTCAGGTGTTAGCAGTTGGGGGAGCTGCTCTGCCCCTTGCCTGGTGCAGGGCTCAGTGGGGGTTGTTTACCCCGTGAGGCCCCAGGAGGAACAACCCCAGTGGCGGGGCCAGCTCTGGAGCCCTGGAGTCAGCCCCCGCAGTAGCTCCAGAGCTCTCGGTCTGCAGGGCCTGGAGGCTCCGGGGCGGGGCCGCTGATCTGCTCAGGTCGGGGCAGGAGCGTCCTCGCTGTCCTGGGCCCTCCCGGCCTCTGCCTGTCCGGGGAGGCTGGATCCTGCGCCCTGTGCTCCGGGGCCTGCACTGTTGGATTCGCGCTCCCGCCCCGCAGCCCCCTCCGCGGAGCCTCTTCCTCCGCCGAGCCCCTCCGCTCCGGGTCCCGCCGGGTCCCGCCGTGCGCGCTGCAGCCCTTAGGGAGCTCGGCGCACTCTCCGGGGCGCAGGTGTCTGTCAGTGTCCCCGGGAGCCCGAGGGCATCCCCGCCCTCCTGGGTCCTGCTCCACCTCCCCGCGAGCCCCTTTCCGCCCGGGAAGGTCGGTGCAGCTCCTGCGTCTCCGGGACGGGGCTCTCCTGTCCTGGGGACACTCGCCCCCGCCTCAGCCCGGTTCCTCCTGGGCCCCTCCCCCTTGGAGGCCTTTGTTCCTTTATTTCTTTTTCCCCGTCTTCCTACCTTGAGAGAAGCGCGAACTCTTCTCACTGTAGCATTCCAGGTGTTCTCTCTTGAAATCTCAGGCCGAATTCGTAGATTTTCAGGATGATTCGAAGGTTATCTAGGTAATTTGGTGGGGACAGGTGGCTTGGGGACCCGACTCTTCTGCCATCTTGCCCCTCCCCCCTCTTCAGTATAACTTTCAAGAAGGATCTGATAACAAATTCTCCAATTTTTTTCTTTTTTAATCTGAGAATGCCCTTTTTAACTTTATTTTTTGAGAGATGCTTTTTCTGGAAATAATATTTTTGGTTGACAAGGACTGTTTTTCCTTTTCCAGCATTTTGAATACTATGTCACTGCACTGCCTTCTGGCTACTATTATATCTGATAAGAAGTCAGCCATCAATCCACAAAGGCTCATTGGTGCATAATGTGCTGTTTTTCTCTGCTTTCACAATTCTCTCTTTGCCTTTGTCTTTCAGTTAACTGAAAGATTAATCTACACATAACATATATATTATGTATAATATGTAATGTATATAATATATTCATTATATATCAATATGTAACATACAACCATGTATTATACATTATAACATTGTATTATTAATATATAACAAATATATTTTAATTAAGTTTGGCATTTTTAGCCATTAGGTCTTCAAAATTTTTCTAGTTTTTCTCTATTTCCTCTCCTATTAGTCCCATTACATATATGTTGGCTTCCATAATTGTGTTGCACATTTCTCCAGAGCTATGCATATTTATTTATTCTTTATTCTCTCTGTTCTCTGGCTTGCATAATCTCTGCCAATCTATCACCAAGTTTATTGATTCCTCCTCTGCAAGTTCCAATCTTCTGTGGAATCTCTTAGTAAAATTTTCAATTACTGTAATTTTCAATTCTTAAATTTCCATTTTAAAAACAAGTTATATCTCCTTTTGATATTCTTTGATGAGACATTGCCATATTCTTCTTTTTTTCTAAAATATTTTTCCAGTTTTATTGAGACATAATTGACATACAGAATTGTATGAGTTTAAGGTGTACAGCAAAATGATTTGACATACATGTATTGTGAAATAATTACCACAATAAACCTGGTCAACATCTATCATATAGATGAGATGTGATGAGAACTCTGAAATTTTCTCTCCTAACTTTGAAATATGTCATCCAGCAGAGTTAGCTATAGTCATCATATCGAACATTACATCCCTTGTACCTGTTTATCTTAAAACTGGAAGCTTATACATTTTGAGCATCTTCATTTAATTTTCTTTCCCCCTATGCCCATATCTCTGATAGCCACAAATCTGATCTTTTTCTGTGAATATTTTTTTAGATTCTACACGAGATCATACATGTTTATCTTTTTCTGTCCAGCTTATTTTACTCAGTATAATGCCCTCAAGGACCATCAATGTTGTTGCAAATGGCAGGATTTCCTTCCTTTTTATAGCTGAATAATACTCCATTGTATATATACCACAACTTCTTTACCCATTCATTCATCTGTAGACACTTATATTGTTTTTGTGTCTTGGCTATTGTAAATAATGCTGCAGTGAACATGCGGGTGTATTTATCTCTTCAATATTATGTTTCTATTTGCTTTAGATATATTCCAGAAGTGGGATTCCTGGATCATAATGGTAGTTTTATTTTTAATACTTTGAGGAGGCTCCATACTGTTTCTCACAGTGGCTGTGGCAATTTTCAGTTCCCCTGACAATGCACAAAGTTTTCCTATTTTCCACATTCCCACCAATATCTTTTTGTCTTTTTGGTAATGGCCAATTTAATAGGTGTGAAGTAATAACTCATTGTGATTTTGATTTACTTTTCCCTTATGGTGAGTGATATTGAGCACCTTGTAATGTACCTGTAGCCATTTCTTTTTTCTTGGAAAGAATGTCTTTTCATATGCTCTGCCCATTTTTTTCTTTTTTCTCTTTCTTTCTTGCTCGCTTGCTATTGAGTTGTATGAGTTCTTTGTGTATTTTAGATATAAACCTCTTATCAGAATATGGTTTGCAAGTATTTTTCTCATTCCACAGGTTATCTTTTCATTTGTTATTTGTATTTCTGTACAGTAGCTTTTGAATTTGATGTAGTCCTACTTGTTTGCTTTGTTGCTGTGCTTTTGATGTCATATTCAAAAACGTTGCCAAAGTCCATGTCAAAGAACTTTTTTCTTATGGTTTCTTCTATGAGTTTATGGTTCCTGGTCTTGTGTTGAAGGCTTCAATTCATTTTGAATTAATTTTTGTGAGTGGTATAGGATAAAGGTCTGATTTCACTTTTTTACATGTGAATATTTTTTCAGTATTGTTTATTGAAGAATCTGTCTTTTTTTCCTTTGAATAACCTTGACTCTTGTCAAATATAGTTGACTATAGATGCATAGGTTTATTTCTGGGATCTCAATTCGGTTTCATTGGTTTATGTATTTGTTTTTATGCCAGTACCATGCTGGTTTGATTACTATAGTTTTATTATATAGCTTGAAATAAGGAAGTTTGATACCTCTTGTTTGTTTAGCTTTCTCAGGATTTCTTCAGGATTATTCAGGGTCTTTTGTGGTTTCACATAAGGATTATTTTTTCTAATTCTGTTAATCCCTCCCCCCAAATGCTATTGGAATCTTGATGGGAATGCATTGAATCTATAAATAGTTTTGAGTAGCATGGACATTTTAACAATATTCTTTCGATTCATGAGCATGAGATATCTTTGATTTGTTTGTATCTTCAAGTTCTTTCACTAATGTCTTATAATTTTTAGTGTAGAGATCTTTTACTTCCTTAGTTAAATTTATTCTTAACTATTTTATTGTTTTGATGCTATTATAAATGGATTATTTTATTTCTTTTTTAGATAATTTTTGTTAGTTTATAGAAATGCTGCTGATTTTTGCATGTTAGTTTTATGTTCTACAAGTTTACTGAATTTGTTGAGTGGATAGGTTTTTTTTTTGTAGATTATTTAAAGCATTCTCTATTATAAAAAATGTTTTTCTCTATTATAAAATCTTTTCATCTTCAAATAGAGCCAATTTTAATTCTTCCTTTCTGATTTGGATGCCTTTTATTTCTTTGTCTTGCCTGATTGCTCTGGCTAGCTCTCACTACTATATTGAATAAGAGTAGTGAGACTGGGTGCTCTTGTCTTGTTCCTGATGTTAGAGGAAAAGCTTTCAGCATTTCATCATTGAGTATGATGTTAGTTGGGGGCTTGCCATATATGTTGTCATTTACTATGTTGGCTTGCATTCTTTCTATGCTGAATTTTTAAGGAGTTTTATCATAAATAGATGTTGAATTTTGGCAAATGCTTTCAATGTGTCTATTGAGATAATGTGATTTTTTTCATTCTATTAAAGTGATGTATCACATTTATTAATTTGCATATGTTAAAACAACCTTGCATCTCAGAGATAAATCTCACTTAATCTTATGAATGATGCTTTTAAAGTGCTGCTGAATTTGATTTGCTAATATTTTATTGCATAGTTTCACATTTATAGTCTTCATGAAGATTGGCCTTCCAGTATTCCAACTTTTTTGGAAGACTTTCAGATGGATTGGTATTAATTCTTCCTTAAATGTTTGGTAAAATTTACCAGTGAAGCCACCTGGTCTTGGCCTTTTCTTCATTGGAAGATTTTAAATTATCAATCCAGTCTCCTTACTAACATTTGTTCTGTTCAGATTTTCTATTTCCTTCTGATTCAGTCCTGGTACATTGTATGTTTCTAAAAAATGGTTCTATGTCTTCTAGGTTGTCCAGTTTATTGGTGCATATTTGTTCATAGTATCCTATCATGATCTTTTATATTTCTATGGTATTAGTTGCAAGATCTTTTTTTTTTTCACTTATAATTTTGTTGGAGTATTTTCCTTTTTTCCCCCTCTTGGTTAGGCTAGCTAAATTGTTTGTCAGTTTTGTTTATTTTTTCAAAGGACAAACTTTTAGTTTTGTTAGCCTTAGTTTCACTCATAGTGATCAGAAAAGATACTTGATATCCTTTCAACCTTGAATTTGCTAGGACTTGTTTTGTGTCCTACCATATGGTTTATCCTAGAAAATATTCTATGTACACTTGAGAAGAATTTGTATTCTGTTGGCATTGGATAAAATGTTCTGTATATGTCTATTAGGGCCCTTTGGTCTATAGTGTTGTTTAAATCTACTATTTCCTATTGTTTCTGTGGATGATCTATCTATTGTTGAGTGTAAGGTATTAAAGTCTTTAATTGTTGTGTTGCTCTTTATTTCTCCTTTTAGCTCTATTAGCTTTTACTTTATGTATTTAAATGCTCCCATGTTGGGAGATACAATTGTTTTATTTCCTTGATGGATTGACCACTTTGTCTATATAATGACCTCTTTGTTTTTTTTCTTTTTTCTTTTTCTTTCTTTTCTCTTTTTCTTATGAGGGAAGCCCCAGCAGAAGCAACCTGCTTCATAGTCTTGGTGACCCATACCTTTCTTTCTTAAGCATGGTTTCTTTTAGTTTTTTAAAAACATATTTATAATGGTTACTTTGATGTCTTTTTTAAAATTTGACATCCCTGCATGGGATCCCTGCATGGCTGAGTGGTTTAACACCTGCCTTTGGCCCAGGGTGTGATCCTGGGGTCACGGGATCAATTCCTACATTGAGCTCCCTGCCTTGAGCCTGCTTCTCCCTCTGCCTGTGTCTCTGCCTCTCTCTCTCTCTCTCTTTCTCTCTGTTTCTCATGAATAAATAAATAAAATCTTAAAAAAACCTGACATCTATGCCTTCTGACAGAGTTTCTGTTGCCTGTGCTTTTTTCCTGTGCACTGGTCAGACTTCTTTGCTTCTTTGCATGTTTCATAATATTTTCTGTTAAAAAAATTAGGCATTTAAAGTAGTATAATTTTCACTGTATTGTATCCCTGAAACTAATATAGTATTATGTGTCAACTATACCCAAATAAATAATAATATAATAATAATAATGTAGCAACTCTGGACACTGACACCCCTGCCAGAGGTTTACTGTTGTTTGCTTATTAATTTGTTTAATGACTTGGCTGGCCTATTTTATTGATTTCATTAATAGTTATAAGCCTCTAATATCATTCTTCAGAAGGCACAGCCTTGGGCATGGACCCTGTCATTCTAGGTTGACAATTTTAGCAGAGCTTTTCTACTGGACACTTTTTTTGAGGCTTTTCCAGAGGCTGCTGAATCTGTTGGTATCTAAGGCAGATGTTAGGCTTCACTAACTGCCAGATGATTGTCCTATTGTTTTTAATAATGCCCTACAACATTAGGTGTTTCAACATCTTATCAATAGAATTTGAGTCTCTTTGCAGAAGTAGTTTTTGAGTCTAGTCTTTGAGGTTTCTGACTCCAGGAGAGATTTTCTTAACTAACTTAACTTTCTGTGATTCTCTCTGGTAAACAAGCAGGCCTTTAGGGTTTAGCTCCTTGTTCTTGGGAAGTTTCAAGCGTCCTTTTAAATGCTTATCACCAAAATCTCCACTGTTTCTGAAAACTATTTATGGATGAGACAAGTTATTTTAAAGCCACTACCCATTTCTTAAAATTTTTATTTATTTATTTTTAAAGATTTTATTTATTTATTCATGAGAGACAGAGAGAAAGAGAGGCAGAGACACAGGCAGAGGGAGAAGCAGGCTCCATGCAGGGAGCCCGATGTGGGACTCGATCCCGGGTCTCCAGGATCACGGCCTGGGTCAAAGGCCAGCACTAAACCACTGAGCCACCCAGGGATCCACCCCCCCATTTTTTTTTAATTAAGTAAACTCTACCTCTAACATAGTACCTGAATGCACCATCCCAAGATCAAGAGTTGCATGCTCCACTGACAGAGCCAGCCATGTGCCCCATGCCACTACTTTTTATTTTTTAAAGATTATTTATTTATTTGGGGGGAGGAGAGAGAGAGAGAGAGAGAGAGAGAGAGAGAGAGAGAGAGAGAGAGAGAGAGACTGAGCAGTGGGGAGAGGCAGAGGGAGAGAGAGAGAATCTCAAGCAGACTCCTCATTGAGCACAGAGGGGCTCTATCCCCAGTACCCTGAGATCATGACCTGAGCCAAAATCAAGTGTTGCAGATTCAAACTACTGAGCCACCCAGGGGCCCTGGAGCCATTAGTTTTATTTTTTTATTTTTTAATTTTTTTTATTGGAGTTCGATTTGCCAACATATAGTATAACACCCAGTGCTCATCTCGTCAAGTGCCCCCCTCAGTGATGGAGCCACTACTTTTTAAAGACAACTTTCTTCCATTGTCCTGTTAGTTGTACTGAATGCATTTCTTAAATTATCTGGATTCTAGGTGGTTTGGCTTCTCTTGATCCTCTTAGCATCAACCAAAATTGTTTCACTTAAGTACTTCACTTAGAAATAATCCACTTCTTAGTTTTAATCAACACTTCTTAATCAACACTTACTCCTCTCCAGCTATGCTTCCTGTGGAGCACAGAGGAAGGGGAAATACAGCCTCAAGGATGATTTTCGTTTTATCTAAATCTAAAGTAAAATAAAACACATACATGTCAGAAGAGAGCTAAGTAGATCCTGAGGGTATATTAGGCAAGTTTCATAGGACAAGCTCTGTATATAAAGCAGATGATTCTGCAAAACAATCAGCTCAGGGATGGGTGAAAGAAATAGTTCTAAAAATCTTTTGTAATCTAAGTAATATCCTACTTTTCCCTATTTTATTCAGTTGATTTAAACCTGAATAAATTCAGTATTTTGTTATTGTGAATTAAATCATTCTGAAAAACAGTTTTATGAAATCAGGTATGAATTTGAATTCCAATTTACTATTTGGATAATTATTTGTGAATATTTCTAAAAATATCCCAATTGAATTCTGGCTATATTTCCTAATGTTTAATATGGGAATAATAATAATAATAATAATAATAATAATAATAATAATAATAATAATAATAAATACAATAGCTTTTCTGTTTAGTTCATGGGGCAGTTTTGATGGCAAGGTAAAAATAACACAGATGGCCTGCAAAGTTTTTAAAACTTCAGAAATTATTTGAGTATTATTTGAGTATGTTTGAGGTACTGTGTTATTTTCAAAGGGACTTACAGAAAAAGTTGTCAGACAAATAAAGACAAAGTGGGAATTTTGGTAGACTATTCTTTGATCTTGTCTAGTAGATTTCCTTTTCCTCTCAGCTTCTGTTCTGCTTGCCCTTTCTGAGAGCAGGTACACTCACCTTAAACTCTAATTAGAATATTGAAGATAGCTGCCTCCCCCATTTTCAGAGCAGACTTTCACCTGTTTTATTAAGGGCTTCCCACATAAGACTTCTTTTGTGCAATTCATTCCAAAGCTAAAATAATTTTGTAAGCTGCTGTTCCAGAGCCTTTGAAGATATTATTTTAATTTCCCTTACTTAAATTGTGCATACATTTTCTTGAAATGGTAGCATGTAAGAAAATGGTAAAGCAATATATAAACATGTTTCCAGTGGGAATATGGTATAATATTGATAATAACACCTTCTGTTATTGAACATTTTACATTATTCTCTTGAACACTTAAGACAGTCCTGCAACAAAAATGTTATTTTCATTTTGGAAATGTATTTATTCCTTTTCCTCTCACTGCCTTTAACTACGCTGTGCCATGTCTTCTTTTCCCAAAGCCCCCCTAATAATGCTGCTATTGATCCCTTTGAAAATATTAAAAACTAATCATTTCCATGGCTTTTTCACGGTCAGTAGTGCCAGGCAGTGATGAAGTGTTTGCTCAGTGTAGAAAAGGCCTCAGCTTTGTATCAATTTAAAAGACTTTCTTTGAAAATGATAATTATTTATTGCCCTTTGTTTGTTTCAAGATGTCCTTTCTTTTATGATTAACAATTATAGTAGATGGCAGGAATTTTTAAAAATGTCATTCCTTGGAAAAATATAAATATGGCAGTACTACTATGATGTCATTTTTTCTCATATTGTAAGTTAATTTTTACATGGATATTAAATTCACATGGTTACACAATCAAATAATGAGAAAGTAAAAAGTGAATGGTCTCCCTGGAACCCACTTACATCTGTTACTGATATCTCAGTATTTTTGTAGTTTCTTTATGCATGTAGGTATATATTTTTTACCCCTCTCCCAACATCTTTAGACTAAAGATAGTATTTTACTGTTCTGCCCCTTGTATTCATATAAACATATTATCCTGCTTTTTTTTTTTTTTTAGTATGGGCTCATAGAAATATTTTTCGTTCTTTCTTAATAGTAGCATAGAGCTCAAAGTATAAACAAACTATTATTTATTTAACCAGTCTCCTATTAGTGGATATAAGACTATTTCTAATATTCTACTATAAACAATGCTACAATGAATAATCGGACATATTTATCATTTCATACTCGTACAAGAGTGTCTACAAGACAAATTCCCTGAAACTGAATTGTTAGGTCTGAGGATGAATAAAAGGTAGCTTTAATGATGTTGCCAGAGTGCCTTCCACAGAGCAAAGAATTGGGATGGTTATACCAATTTTCACTCTCACCAGCAATGTATGAAAGTTCCTGTTTTCCCACAGCGTCACAAACAGCGAATCTTCTGGATTATTACTGACCTAATAGGTGAAAAATGGTTTCCCTGTATAGTTTTAAGTTGCACCTATATTATTATGAATGATAGTGTACATAGTTTCATATGTTTAAGAGTCATTTGTATTTCCTTTCCTATTAACACACTTTATATACTTTGCCCATTTTTTTGTTGTGTTGTTGGTCTTACTCTTCTTGATTTTCTGATGGCTATTATTGCTTTATTATTTGATACATATACATGTATATATTATACATTCATAATTTTATGTCTTCATTAGCATTATAGAGTTCTCTCTTTTTTCTTGTTTCTTTATTTTGTTTTCTTTAACACAGTGCAGTTTTCATGAGTTTAGCATAAGTCTATTCCCAAGGCTTCTATGTGTAAATTTATGAACACTTATATCTTAATAAATGAAGATGTTACTTGAAAGACATTATACACAGTGCAGGTCAATGAGTTAACAGTAGTGCTATTACCATATACTTCTATTTTTTAAGTTTTTATTTAAATTCTAGTTAGTTAACATACAGTATAATACTAGTTACAGGTGTAGAATTTAAGTGATTCAACACTTCCATACAACACTCAGTGCTCATCATAAGGACACCCCTAATTCTCCATCACCTATTTCCCCCATCGCCTCCCAACCTCTTCTATAGTAGCCCTCAGTTTGTTCTCTATGGTTAAGAGTCTGTTTCCTGGTTTGCCTCCTTCTTTTTTTTTCCCTCCCTAGGCTTGTTTTGTTTCTTAAATGTCACATATGAGTAAAATATGGTATTTGTCTTTCTCTGACCACTTATTTCATTTAGCATAATACTCTAGCTCCTGCCATGTTGTTGCAAATGGCAAGATTTCATTCTTTTTATGGTTGAGTAATATTCCATTTTATATATATATATATATATATATATATATATATATATATATATATATATATCTCACACATCATCTTTACCCATTCATCAGTTGTTGGATACTTGGGCTGTTTCCATAGGTTGGGTATTATAGATAATGCTGCTATAACCATTAGGATAAATGTATCCCTTTGGATTAATATTTTTGGATTTTTTTTTGAGTAAATGCCTAGTAGTGCAATTGCTGGATCATAGGGTAGTTCTATTTTTAAATTTTTGAGGAACCTCCATACTGCTTCCCAGAGTGGCTGCACCCGTTTGCATTCACACCAACAGTGTAAGGGGGTTCCCCTTTCTTTACTTCCTTGCCAACACCTGTTGTTTCTTGTGTTGTTGATTTTAGCCATTCTGACAGGCATAAAGTGATCATATTGTAGTTTTCCTTTATAATTCCCTGTTGATGAGTGATGTTGAGCCTCTTCTTATGTCTGTTGGCCATCTGTTAAAAAATGTCTGTTTGTGTCTTCTGTCCTTTTTAACTTGGATTATTTGGTTTTTGGATGTTGAATTTTATAAGTTCCTTATGTATTTTGGATACTAACCCCTTATCAGATATGTCATTTGCAAATATCTTCTCCCATTCTATATGTTGCCTTTTAGTTTTGTTGGTTGTTTCCTTCACTGTGCAGAAGCTTTTACTGTTGATGAAGTCCCAAGACTTTATTTTTGCTTTTATGTTCTTTGTTTTGGAGACATATCTGGTAAGAAGTTTCTAGATCCGATGTCAAAGAGGTGACTGCCCGTGTTCTCCTCTAGGATTTCAATAGTCATGTTTTACCTTTAGGTGTTTAATCCATTTTGGATTTATTTTTGCATATGGTGTAAGAAAATGGTCCAGTTTAATTCTTTTGCATGTTGCTGTCCAGTTTTCCCAACACCATTTGTTGAAGAGGTTGGTTTTTTCCCTGCCTTATCAAAGATTAATTGACCATATAGTTTTGGGTTCCTTTCTGAGTTTTCTATTTTGCCATATTGATTTATGTACTGTTTGTGTGCAGTACTATACTGCTTTGATTACTACAGCTTTGTAATATAACTTGAAGTCCAGAATTGTGATGCCTCCAATTTTGGTTTTCTTTTTCAAGGTTGCTTTGGTTATTTGGGGCTTTTTGTGCTTCCATAAAAAGTTTAGGATTGTTTGGTTCTAGCTCTGTAAAAAAATGCTGTTGGTATTTTGATAGGAATTGCATTAAATGTGTAGATTGCTTTGGTAGTATAGACATTTTAAAATATTTGTTCTTACTACCCACAAGCATAGAATGTCTTTCCATTTCCTTTTGCCTTTTTTAATTTCTTTCATGAGTATTTTATGGTTTTCAGAGTGTAGATCTTTCACCTCTTTGGTTAGGTTTATTCCTGGGTATTTTATGGTTTTTGGTGCAATTGTAAATGGGATTTCTGTAATTTCTTTTTTTGCTGCTTCATTATTGGTGTATAGAAATCAACATAATTCTGTACATTGGCTTTGTAGCTTGTGACTTTACTGTATTAGTATATCAGTTCTAGCAATTTTTTGGTGAAATCTTTTAGGTTTTCTATATAGAGTATCTTGTCATCTGAAAAAGAAGTGAAAGTTTTACTTTTTCCTTACTGATTTGGATGACTTTATTTCTTTTATTGTCTAATTGCTGCGTCTAGGGCCTTCAGTACTATGTTAAATAACAGTAGTGAGAATGGACATCCTTGTCTTGTTCCTGACTGTAAAGGAAAAACTCTCAGTTTTTCCCATTGAGGATGGTCTTAGCTGTAAGTTTTTCATGTATGGCTTTTATTTTGTTGAGGTAGGTTTCCTCTAAAACTACTTTGTTAAGGGTTTTTATCATGAATGATGCTATACTTTGCCAAATGCTTTTTCTGCATCTGTTGAAATGATCATATAGTTCTTGTCCTTTTATTATTATGGTAGCATATCATGTTGGTTGATTTGTGAATATTGAACTACCCTTGCAAACCCAAGAATAAATCCCACATGGCCTCATAAAATTAATTTGGAAGTTTCCTTCCTTTTATATTTTTTGGAATAGTTTGAGAAGAATAGATACTAGTTCTTTAAATGTATGGTAGAATTTACCTGTGAAGCCATCTGCCCCTGGACGTCAGTTTGTTGGGAGATTTTTTTTTTTATAGTGATTAAATTTATTTTCTAGTTATCACTCTTTTCATGTTTTCTGTTTCTTTCTGGTTCAGTTATATCCATTTCTTCCAGGTTGTCTGGTTTGTTGGCATATAGTGTTTCATAATATTCTCTGATAATTGTATTTCTTTGGTGTTGTTATTTTTCCTCTCTCATTCATGATTTTATTTGTTTGGGTCCTTTCTCTTCTCTTTTTTGATAAATTTGGCTAGAAGTTTATCAATTTTATTTTTTCAAAGAACCAGCTCTTGGTTTCATTGATCTGTTATATTGTATTTTTCAGTTTCTATATCATTTATTTATGCTCTATCTTTATTTCATTCCTTCTGCAGGCTCTAGGCTTCATTTGTTGTTTTTTTTCTAGCTACTTTAGGTGTTAGATTAGATTGTTTGAGATTGTTCTTGTTTCTTGAGATAAGCCTGAACTGCTATATACTTCCCTCTTATGACTGCTTTTGCTGCATCCCAGAGGTTTCAGACCACTATGTTTTCATTTTCATTTGTTTCCATGTATTCTTAAAATTTCTTTTTTGATTTCCTAGTTGACCCATTCATTCTTTAGTAGCATGTTGTTTAATATCCATATATTTGTATTCCAAGATTTTTTCTTGTAGTTGATTTCAAATTTCATAGCATTGTGATCAGAAAATATGCACGGTATGATCTAAGTCGTTTTGTACTTGTTGAAGCTGGTTTTGTGGGCTAATATGTGATCTCTGGAGAAAGTTTTGTGTACACTTGAAAGGAGCATAGAATTCTTTCTTTTAAACCTAATTTCACCTTGTAATCCTGGTTTGTGATTGATCATGTGCTTGCATTTGCTCAGTTCTCTTTTATTCATCTGTTTTATTTCCAACCTTGCTGAGACATATCTTGGTATAGTTAAACTTGTTTTTATTTTTTGCTATTAAAGTTTTATTTTGTCTTAGTTCTGCCAGTGTTCCTAAATGCTTTCTCCTTCTCTACCACATAAATTGCTTTATGTTAAAATGGTCCCTCCATGTTATTCTTTGGTCTGTTATCCTTTCCTTCTCTGAGCCAAACTGTCCAGAGAGACTTTATTCAAGCATTCATGCTAACTCCAGTTCTTACTCCCATTAATAAAAATGATCTATATTGGTTTGCACATTCCAGTGAGACTTCTTATCTTCAGAAAGTATATTTTTCTTGGAACTGAGACATCTAGGCATCTTTATGATTTTCTCTGAAATTCTACTGGTTTTGCCTAGTCTAAGCTCATTTTGGCATCCTCACGTGTATTTTGAAGTATGAATAATAATTGTATCCTACTTTTCCTGAAAACAGTTTGTGTTTTCCCCCCTTTCTCCCTGTTGGCCTTCATATGACTTCCAGGATGAGAATAGAAAAGGTAATGACCCAGCCATGTTTCTCCCCCTGCATTTGTTTTAATTATATAGTTCTGAAACCCAGTCCAGGAAACCATTGATCTAAACAGTAGTCTCTGACTTAGATTTAAAAAACTGAATCAATTCTTAAGATTTTCAGGTTCCAGTGATGAAACTCCGCATCATTGAGATCCTTAGCAAATGATCTTTTGTTTAATCAATCCATTTAGATAAACACAAGTACTTTATCCAAAGTACCATGATAATAAGGTGCCCTTACTTGTTATAGGATGACCTAAGTACATGAACCATAGTTTCATGAAGAATCCAAACCTAATGAGTTCTAGCTAAGTCTGAAAGTGAATAAAGGAACTTTGTCAAACATTAAGTGTTCAATGAAAAAAGAAAAAGAACTACATATAATTTGATCTGCAAGAAAAACTTTCAGATATATTTAAATTAAATGCATAGTTTCCATTCAATTAGCTATATCTTTCCCACATGATTTCCATTAATAGATCATGATTTCAACTATTCTTCTAAGTTAGAGCATAAAGGCTAAAGCTATTACTATTTCTATACCTCTAAGAATAAGTGGAACAAGAGTTGGCTTTGCCTTCACTACTTATCTTTTCATCATACGTACTTATTCAAGTGGCTGGGAGAGAGGCTTTCTTTATTATCTTCTGGGAATGACAGAGATGATGGCCAATTCAGATGGTTAAAAACAATTAAATTGTTGCAGATTATTAGTCAATGGCTACTTTATTTTAGTTTTAATCTGAATTTCTGCTTATTTTGTATAAAATTATACATCATTTGAGTTGGATAGGTTTAATATGATAAAAGGGCAAAAAGAGCATCATAAGAGTGGAAATAATTTTATCCCTTGCCCTTTTCTTTTGCACATCTACGGAAGGAGAATAGGCAAAATGATCCTAAGGTCCTTTCCTCCTAAGGTGTTATGTTCTGCAATACTGCTCCAAAAGCAGTGTAAGGGCCTTGAACTAATAGATAATTCAAGCCAAAAAACTTACCCTTTCTCCCATTCTCTAAAGACCTCACATGAACAACCCCTGGGGGATACCATCTGACTCTGGGAATGTCTATCCTTACCTTGACACAACCTCTATCGATTATAGTCTTTCAAATGATCTGTTGGATTTTTTTTATCTGGTTTCTCTTTCATGGAATATTTGTATGCCTAGTCAAAACAACAATCATAGCCGAACAACGCCAAGAATTCTGGGAAGTTACTTTGCTGTTTAGATTGAGAAAAAGTCTTCAGTTGAAACCCTCTCAGCCCCACTTTGAAATCTAAAGCATAATTAACTCTGAGGGGAGGCCTTTTAATGAGGTCCCATGTTGTGGAAGCCTAAGCAATATAAAACATACCCCTCAGCCTCACACAACAACCCCAAAAACCACAAGGAAGTTATGCCTGCCATGCCTTTGAAGGCTCTTAAAGCTGTTGGCTATGAAATCTAAAGCCTTGCTCTACAGATGTCAGTATAATTAGAGGGCATTTTAACACAAGACAAATTATATTTGAAAGTTTTCAGTTCAGTAGCCAGGGTCCAGGTTTTACTAATCAAAAGTCTGTTTCTCATTCCATATTCCATATGAGTCCCTCATAAGAGAACTTTACAATCAGTAGTCAGTCTTGGTGGCCTCTAAATCAAGCTGCATGTTTGCCAGCACTGTGGTCATTTTAACACACTTGTGTATCTAATGGTTAGAGGTGTTATCTCTGGAGTCAAGTGATCTAAGATTATATTCCCTTATATACTTAATAGCCTGAGGATTGTGAGCCAGTTGTTTAACCTCTTTGGGTCTCTATTTCTTCAATGTTGTAAGGATCAGATGAGCTAGATTACCTAAAGCAGAGAATCACTGGCACAAACTCACTTGACTTTACGAGGAAGTTATAACACATGCTCAAAAGAAGAGATCCTTCCAGTTGCACACAGTTCTTCCTAATACATTTTATAAAGCTAGTAAAAAAATTTTATAGGGATCCCCAGGTGGCTCAGTGGGTTGAGCATCTCCCTTTAGCTTAGGTCATGATCCCGAGATCCTAGGATTAAGCATTGCATCAGGTTCCCTGGTCCATGGGGAATCTGCTTCTCTCTCTCCTGCCTGCAGCTTTCTCTGCTTGTGCATGCTCTCTCTCTCTCTCTCTCTCAAATAAATAAATAAAATCTTTAAAAAAGTTTTTATAAACTCCACACAAGAAATATAGGAGGCAAATCTCACTCATAAATAGTGATTAAGGGATCCCTGGGTGGCGCAGTGGTTTAGCGCCTGCCTTTGGCCCAGGGCGCGATCCTGGAGACCCAGGATCGAATCCCACGTCGGGCTCCCGGTGCATGGAGCCTGCTTCTCCCTCTGCCTGTGTCTCTGCCTCTCTCTCTCACTGTCTGCCTATCATTAAAAAAAAAAAAAAATTATAAAAAAATAAAAAAGAAATAAAAAAGAAATAAATGGTGATTAAAAAAAAAAAAAAAAACCTGAATTGGTAAATCTAGCCCAATCTAGCTAGATATGTGTAAGTATATATATGTGTATAAAAAAAAAAAAACATCATTTTAACTTTATCCCAGGAATTGCAGTGTTGATTTCTAAGTGGAAAAATCTCATGTAATTCAGAATATTAGTACAGAAGAACCATATGGTCATCTCAATAGAGGCATGAAAATATTCAGTAAAATTCAGCCTACTTCATGATAAAGTCTTAGAAAACTAGCAATAGAAAAGAACATTTTATATCTAGGGTATTTCCACCAAAATAAGTATTAGCATTATTGTTACTAATGAGGTTTAGAAACACTTTCATTTATAATTAGGAAAAAGTCAAAGATATTTATTGTTTTCTTTTCAACGTTGAATTGTGGTCCCAACCAATGCATTCAAGATAAGAAGAAATCAACATTATAAGGTTTGGAAAGAAGAAATAAAATGCCATTACTGGTGGAGGTTATGATCATCTACATAAAAAATCCACAATGACTTTTAAATAAATTATTAGATTTAGCAAGAGTTTTTAGCAGTTTCTAGATATGTATTAATATGCCAAAAATTATATTTCTATAGAGACAGAAAATATTATTTTTAAAAAGACATAATTAATTACTGCCAAAAATAGTTATCCTAAAATAAACTCATGAAAATGTTCAGGAGCATTGGTGCAGATACATTTAGAACTTTGTTGAGAGATAGTGAAAAGACCTAAATAAATTTAAAAATATATAATGTTCATGTATAGGAATATTTATTACCATAAAGATGACACTTTTCATTCAAATAGATCTATGGCTTCAAAAATGTTTCCAATAAAAATCCCACCAAAGTTTTTTCGAGGATTTGAACAAGTTAATTCTAAAATATGAGTGAAAAAGCAAAGCCTAAGAATAGCCAAAACTCTCAAATAAATAGTTGGAGGAATTTGCCCTGTCAGAATTGAGATTTTCTATGAAACGTCAGTGATGAAATTATAGCATCAAGGAAGAGAATAATGGAACAGATTAGAGGGATCTCAAATAAATTTATACAGATATGGATAAGATGCAGGGCAAATCAGGGAAGGAAGGTCAGGCCATTCATAAATATGCTAGGAAACTTGATTATTCAGATGGAAAAATGTGACACTGGAGTCCTATCTTATATACAACTCAAAAATTAATTTCAGTTGGATTAATATTTAAATTTGAAAGGTACGTCATATAAACATTTAAAAGAAAACATTGAATAATTTCTTTCTGACTTACAGGTAGGGAAACTTTTCTTAAGAAAAAAACATATACATACAACATAATTCAAAGAGTATATATTTGTTGTAGGTATTGAGAAACTCCCATTAATAAAAAATGATACTATAAAAGAAGTAAACAAGACAACCTATAAACTAAAAGATCTTTATAGTACACATAACACAAGGGATTATGTCCAGAACCCATAAAAGGTCTCCTTTAAATCAATGGGTTTTAACATGTGCAAGAATATTTACTGCAATATTGTTTATAGTAGCTAAAAAACTGGAACCAAGCCAAATGTCCTCAGTTGAAAAAAGGTAAATTTGATTTATTCAAATAAGGGAAAACTGAACAATAGTGAAAATGATTAAACTATATAAAATATGGACAAATTTCAAAAACAATGTTTAGTGAAATTTACAAAAGAATAATTGTAACGTGTATCAATTATAAAGTCTCAAAAGCATAAACATAAAAATATATAGGCAAATATACATACATATAAAATATTATTATAGTAAAAAAATGGAATGATAAATATAAAAATAAAGGTAGTGGCTACTCCCAATCGGTTAGAGAGTGAAATGTGACCCAGAAGAGGCACATAGAGGTTTCAATGATATTGATGCTGTACCGTACCACCTTTTAATATGAGTTGCTGTTGTTTAAATGATCTTAAAGATGTTAAAATGTGAAAAGATGTGCCTCTTAGAATTCTTAAAATATTGCAAGTCATAATAAAGTATTTAGAAAGATTAAATGTGCATCTATAGTTTTTCTCAGACCTTTCTCATATTTGTTTTCTTAGACATTTCTCATATTTAAAATATTTTAAAGAACTCCTCACCTTCCTCTTTTAGTTTGTCACTATTCCTCTTAAATCAACTGTGTGGCCAGAACTGAATGCAATACTCATTTACAGAATGGATTCTATTGTAGATCTCCTTACATAAGTGAACAAAGACTTCTACTTAGTTCCCTGGCCTGAAAGATCACTATAGAAGTTCTGATTTTGCCCTACTATTATTAGAATTTCTGCAGAATACAGATTTCTAAATGGATGCTCTGGTAGACTGGAGAAAGGATGGGAAAGAAGAAGAACACGTGCCAATTGAAGGGTATGTAGAAAGAAGAACATGCAGTTGCCAAGCAACCAGCCTGAATCCTTCACCTTGAAATGCTGACTGAAAGTGGCACATGGACCTCAGGTCTTTCTCTTTGTGACAGTGACGTAGCCCTCCTTACACCACTAGCTTCCTTTTTCTTTTGCGCCCAAGGTACAGGATTCTGCATGGGTTCCTTAATTTCACATTTTCTATTGACCTCTTTGCATCTAGCTGCCCATGTTGACATGAGTTTGACTCACAAAGGTAATCCTTGTCATTACGGAATTCCCTGGATTGGAAATATAAAAACCCTCTAGAAAGATATTTTACTATATTTTTAATCTCTGTGTGTGTGTGTTCCATATCTTTCCTAGAAAGATTTGAGGTAGCTAGAGTATCATGTGTTTTATTCTCAGTTGATAAAACCGGAAATGAAATTAATTTCCTTTTCCATGATGCGTTCTGGAATAAAAGTGATATTTTCAGCAAGAAGAGTGTGTAATGTAAAACCATCTATTCCATCCACATGATAAAGATGGTTGAGTTTGGGAGATAGAGGAATATAGAATTATGTATAGGTGTTTCTTCTTAAATGCCAACAAATTTCAAAGGCTATTGTGCCAGAAAATCCTATTAAGTCACTCTTTCTTAAGAGTGACCTTGAATGGCCTGTATTAACATTGCCTGGAATGTTGGATTAAAGTGTGCATTTCTTATTCACTCCCAAGTTCATTGGATAAGGTCCTGGGATTTGCGTTTCTAATAAGTTTTCCAGGCAATTTTGGGACACATCTCTTAAGTGATTTTATATGTCCCTAATTATGAAGTATCAGTACTGTTACTAGCTTGGGTGGTCTCTCTAAACAGGATTTTCCATGCAATTAGAGATAAGCCTTCACAACACTTAATGAAATATTTTACCAAGAGTGACCTAATATAATTGTAGTAACTACACATTCTCCAGTTCCAAGTAATTTGCCCTCTCGATTCTAAAATCTTTTACTTTTGAGACCATGAGCCTGATTGTTTTCTTCATTGTATGTTCAAGCTCTGTGATAGCAGCTGATACACCTATACTTGAAACCCCGTTATCCCATCTACTTTTTGCCCTCAGGGAGTAGATAAAGGGAAAGACTCTATTGAGCAGAACTTATGGCAAATGCTCTGATATACCACCGGTTTCCTTTATTTTATTCAAGTATAATTGACATACATTATTATATTAGTTTCAGCTGTACAGTAGAATGATTCAAAAATTCCATACATTACTCAGTTTCATCATAAGTGTACTCTGAATCTCCTTTACCTATGTCACTCATCCCCCTGCTTTCTTCCCCTCTGACAACCACAAGTTTGTTCCCAGTGTATAAGAGTGTGGCATATTTTTGTTTGTCTCTTTTTTAATTCATTCATTTGTTTTGTTTCTTAAATTCCACATGTGAGTAAAACCATATGGTATTTGTCTTTTACTGACATTTCATTTAGCATAATGCCCTCTAGATCCATCCATGTTGTTGCAAATGGCAATTTAATTTCTTTTTATGATTAATATTGCATTGTGTATATATACACTATACCTTCTTTATTCATTCATCTGTGGATGGCCACTTGGGTTTCTTTCAGATTTTGACTATTGTAAATAATGCTGGGATAAAATAGGGGTACATATCTTTTTGAATAGTGTTTTCATTTTTCTTTGGGCAAATACGCAGTTGTGGGATTACTGGATTATATGATATTTCTATTTTTAATTTTTATTTTGTTTTATTTTTTTTCTATTTTTATTTTTTTAAGGAAATTCCAGACTGTTTCTCCACAGTGGCTGCACCAATTTACAGTCTCACCAACAGTGCATGAGGATTCCTTTCTCTCCACATTCTCACCAATACTTGTTATTTCTTGTCTTTTTGATACATCATTCTGATAGGTATAAAGTGATATCTCATTGTAGTTTTTATTTACATTTCCTTGATGATTAGTGATGTTGAGCATCTTTTCAAGTGTCTGTTGGCCAACTGTATGTCGTCTTTGGAAAACTGTCTATTCTTGTCTTCTGTCCATTTTTAATTGGACTTTTTGGTATTGCTTATATTTTGGTGTTAGTTTGGTTTTTGTTTGATTTTATAGAATTTATTTATATATTTTAGATATTAACCCTTTATCATACATATTATTTGCAAATATTGTCTCCCATTTAGTAGGTTGTCTTTTTGTTTCGTTTCCTATCACCTATTTGATACTGATGTGTTTTCATGTGGGTTGTATCCTCTTAGTTCTTAACTTTTTGGCCCTACTGATTTGGAGCTCATCCTTAATCTTTTTGGCAGTCAGATCTAAAGTCTCTATTATTATTCTCAACTAACCTCTGGCAACACCCATTGTCAGGACAGTAATCCTTGTTTCTACCTCATGCTTTTGGAAACCAACTCCAAAATGGTCATGGTGAGCTCTGCCTGTTTCTCCCTCATCAGGAGAAGCTAGAAGCCCAACTTGGTATGTGCCATGCCTTCCTACTGCTATAAGGCATTCCTTCCCACTGGCTCAAGTTTAGTTTAGTACAGCTGACCCCAAGTATTCAGTGTCTTGTGACACCAGTTGAATCATTCCCCCATATATCACTGATGAGGGGATGAGGATAAACCCGGGAGAAATAAACAAGTGTCACCGTGGGATGATGGAAGAGTGGAATAAATAGTATTCATTGAGGAAACACATCCTGGGCATCTACCATGTGCCAACGTCGGTCTCCAGTGCCGGATACAAAAGTGAAATATTGTCTTTGTCTATTTGGGCTGCTGTAACAAAACACCAGAGACTGGGTAGCTTATGAACAACAGAAACTTATTTCTCACAGTTCTGGAGGATGGAAGCCTGGGATCAAGGCATCCATATGGTTACATTCTGTTCTGGGCCCTCTTTCTTATTGACAGCCAATGCTTTTTTGCTGCATCTGCACATGGTCAAAGGGAGCCTAGAGGGAGCTTTCTGGGTTCTCTTTGTAAGAGCACTAATCTGATTCATGAGGCAGAGCCCCATCTCCTGTAACATCACATCGGGCATTAATATTTCAGCATAAAAATATTGGGATGACACAAACATTCAGACCATAGCAAATAGTTATTCCATGTCCTCAAATAGTCTACAGTCTAACAGAGAGAGAAATAAGAAAGGAGACCATTGCAGTATGGTAGATAAGTGCTATGATGGTTGTAAGCAAAGTGTTAAAGGATCCTAAGGAGATCCTGGAGTACAAAGGGATTTTTCCATAGTCAGGTGGAAGTGGAGAGGATGGTACTAGAGAGCCTGACCCACACTAGGTCAGGGCCCACAGTTCATTATGACTAGACAGAAAGTGTGAGAGCTGGGGTGAAGTGATAGGCTAAACTAGATAGATAAGTAAAGATCATATTCATCTCCATGTTCCATGTTATAGGCTAGCCTATCTTAAAGGCCCTGGGGAGCCATTAATGGTTTTAGAAGGATCCTTCTGGTTAGAGTTTGGAGTATACTTTGGAGTGGTTTGGTCATAAGGAGTTTCTTTCCAATGGTTTAACAGTAATCCAGAAAGGAATTAGTGATGGTCTAAACTAGCAAAGTGCAAAGGGCTTACTTAAGTTATCTACTTATTTATAACAAACCACCCCAAAACTCACTGGCTTAAAAATTAATAATTTGTTATTTCTTATAGTTCTGTGGGTTGACCAATTGGTTCTTCTGCAGGATGCAATGTTGACTATAGCTTGGCAATGGCTGGAAGGCCCAAATGACCTAATTCATATAGATGGCAGTTGGTTCAGGCCACAGGAGTTCAGATGTAACTTTCAACCAGAGGTCTTAGTTTTCTTCCACATTGTTGTCTCCATGTGAATTCTTGGCCTTCCAACAATGTGGTTGGGTTTCAGAAAGGAATGTACCAGGGGCACCTGGGTGGCTCAGTTGGTTTAGTTTCTGACTCTTGATTTTGGCCCATGCCATGATCTCAGGGTTGTGAGATTGAGCCCCAGATCAGGCTCCACTCTGAGCATAGAGCTTGCTTAAGATTCTCTCTCTGTCTCTCTTCCTTTGCCCCTCCTTATGTTGCTTGTGTGCACATGTGCATGCATACATGCTGAATCTCTCTCTCTAAAAAAAAAAGAAGAAGAAAGAAATGTACCAAAAATTCAAGACCCAATGTGCAAGTGCTTTTCAAATCTCACTCTTGGTACTGTCCTGTTGGCCAAACTAGATACATAGTTAAGCCCATAGGGACCTACATAGGATATGAATAGCAAGAGCCATGGTTTACTGGGAGCCATCAAAGTAATGTTCTACCATAGAGATGGAGAGCAGATGAATTGAACTGCCACTTATAGTAACCACCTAAGCCATGGCTGCTCCACCACTTCAGTCTGGTCTCCAGAATTTATTCTGGTAACATACGCCTATCCCCTTCCTCATGTGGGAACAGTAGTGGATGGAGGAGGGGTAGTGCACTGGCTTATACTGCCTGAAAGACATGTATACCACTACTAAAATATTATTCAAATGAAAACTACCTCTTTTTTTTCTTCAAAGTATTTGGCTTGAGTTTATTATTGAATAGTTTTATAAGACTCATAGGTTTGTCGTGAGGACAAAATGCAATATAATGTAAAAGTGCCTAAAACTCATATAAGTGCTCAATAAATGTGAACTATGATTCTTATATGCTTTAGGAATATTTTATAGATAGTAACTGGGCAGGATATTGCCACATACACTAATGCTCACACAGAGCACCCAGAAGGCTCAATATATAACTTCTCCCTCACCAAACTTTCTCACCAAAGGGTGAGCCACACCTTGTTAACATGCATCTGTGCCTGTTCACAAGATTAGCGAAGTCTATCCATCTAAGGGTAAATTGTACTGTAATCCCAGTAATTTCAGTTGGTCCACTTTGCAGAGTCTGACTTAGTAACATGTACAAAAAGAAATCTGTATTTTAGGGGTACATGGGTGGCTCAGTGGTTGACCTGCCTTTGGCTCAGGTCATGATCCTGGGGTCCTGGGATCAAGTCCCACATCAGGCTCCTCACAGAAGTCTGATTCTCCCTCTGCCTATGTTTCTGCCTCTCTCTGTGTCTCTTATGAATAAATAAATAAAAATCTTTTGGAAAAAAAAGAAATATGTATATCTGGATACACAACGAGATTCCCTGATGCCACATTGCAAAAATGAACATTCTCTGAGTTGTCCAGTTCATGAGCAAGTGGTAGACAGAGCTAGTCCTGCCAACAGTGAAGGGTTTAAATCAAGTATCACGTGACATATAATTTTCCAGTGAAATTCTCTAACTTGCCTAAGATTGTTATTTTCTCCCCTTTGGATTGAAAATGAAGGAATTTTATTTCAATACCTAAATGTATCACTTTTTCATCACATAATATAAAATTAGAAGGATTCATCAGCTAATGGCAACATGTACATTTCTGGCTATTGCTTGGCATATATGAAAGAAGGAAAAACTATGAGAAATTCAAAATACAACATGTTTCTGATCTTCTCCTCTAAGATATCTTTCTGCCTACCTTTGGTAATATAAAAATAATAATCAGAGCACCTATCTCCTAACATTACAAGGCAGTTATCAAGCCATGCAACAAACATTTAACAAACATGATTGTTTTCATTGGACACTCATGACTGATTCTCAGCTTTTAAATATGCATATTACACTAACAGTGGTCAGAAGTCTACATTCCTCAGCTTCTTTATTAATCTTCTTCCTTGTTCATGCATAGTTTATTTTCCCCAGTTGTACTCTGAATGTGCCCTTGACTGATCCACAAAGCTCTCCTGAATGTGTCCTCCCCGAGGGAACTATTACCTTATGTTCCTCTTCACCATCTGTTTGCTGCAAAGCTTTCTTGAAGCTCAGCCTCTTGGAACAAGAGAATAACAAAAATGAAATTTATTGCCATCGATCACTTTTAGATAAAGCTGAATGTCTTCCAGCCACTCTGAATTGATTTTTCTCTCCACCCTCCCACCCCACTTGAGAAAGTAACAGAAAGGAGTTAGAAATCATGCAGGGGATGGAATCAATACAAAAGTGAGGAGAATTGCATGGAGGTAATCATGTGTAGAAAAGCAAGGAGCTGGCAGCATTAGTTGATAGAGGGGAGTTGCTTACTCAGCTTTATTAATACCTCACAGAGCAGGACATAAAACCTCAGATTTTTCTACCTTAATCTATGTCCCTGCTCCTTTGTGTAAAGAATTCACTATCATTTGTGGGTCCTTTCCATGATTCAGACATGGTTAGGACCCCTTACAATGACACTAGCAAGTCCCTATTGTATGTATATCAACACAACGTTAAAAGTCATGAGCTCTCTGGGCAGCCCGGGTGGCTCAGCAGTTTAGCGCCACCTTCAGCCCAGGGTGTGATCCTGGAGACCTGTGATTGAGTCCCGAATAGGGCTCCCTGCATTGGAGCCTGCTTCTCCCTCTGCCTGTCTCTCTGCCTCTCTCTCCTCTCTCTCTCTGTGTATCTCTCTCTCTCTCTCTCTTTTTTTTTATGATAGTCACAGAGAGAGAGAGAGAGAGAGAGAGAGAGAGAGAGAGGCAGAGACACAGGCAGAGGGAGAAGCAGGCTCCATGCACCGGGAGCCCGACGTGGGATTCGATTCCGGGTCTCCAGGATCGCGCCCTGGGCCAAAGGCAGGCGACAAACCACTGCGCCACCCAGGGATCCCCTCTGTGTCTCTCATGAATAAATAAATAGAATCTTAAAAAAAGAAAAAAAAAACTTTAAAAATAAATAAATAAAAGTCATGAGCTCTGAAGTCAGGTAAAAAGGTAATAATTATGATGATAATGATAAAGTAATGTTACTTAGATATCATTATTTATTTCCACGGAGAGCTAAAGGTATGTCATCTTATACCCCTCCCCCTCCTTTGGCCCCTCTAAGGCAACTGATTACCATACCTTCTGTAATGTGTCTGTTAAATTTTTATTTAATTTTTGGTAAAACATATATAACCAAAAATTTACCATTTTAACTATCTTCAAGCATAAAATTCAGTGGCCTTTGATTACATTTCTAGTGGTGTGCTATCATCATCACTATTTGCAAAACATTTTAGAAACTCTTAACCTATTAGACAACGACTCCCCCATCTCACCATACCTGGCACCTCTAATCTACTTTGTCTTTATGAATTTTCTTATTATAGAAATTCCATATAAATGGATTTGTCAGCTATTTATCCCTTTGTGTCTGGTTCCTTTCGCTTTGTATAATGTTTTCAAAATTCATCCTTATTGTAGAATTTATTAGATATGTATTCCTTTTTAGGGCTTGATAATATTGTTATATGTACAGCTGATCCCCATTATTCATAGCTTTTTGTATTTCTGAATTTGCCTACTCATTAAAACTTATTTGTAGCCCCCAAATCCATACTTGTGGCTATAGGTGGACATGTTCAGGGTGGCAAGAATTTGAATCCTATAGTGCTGATGTTCCCAGCTGAGGGTAAACAAATAATGCTATAAAGAACATTGATGCACCAGTATCTAAGTCTCTATTATCTCTCCTTTGGGACATATACACTGAAGAGTTGAGTTTCTGGGCCATATGGCAATCCATGTATAAGTGTTTGAGGAGCTACCAAACTGTTTTCTACAGTGGCTACACCATTTTACATGTATAAGGGTTCCAGTTTGTCCATATCCCTACCAACATTTGTTTTCTTTTTAATTATAGACATTTTATTAGCATATGTGCAGTGGTATCACATTGTGGTTTTGATTTTAATTTCCTTAGTGATTAATAATATCAAATGACCTTTCATGTGCTTGTTGGCCATTTGTGTATGTTTGGAGAAGTATTCTTGAGGTATTTTTGCCCACTTTTTAATTGGGCTATCCTTTTGTGGTTGGGTTCCTTCTATATTCTGGATACTCTAACCTTATCATACATAAAATTTGCATATATTTTCTTTCATTCTGTAGGTTGCCTTTTCACTTATCTTGGTAATGTCCCTTGATGCATGACAATTTTGTCTTTAATCTACCCCTTCCCACTATTGCCTTTCAGTCATGCTCTCACTGTTTCTAGTCAGGATTATTTCAGAACACTCTGGACTCCCAACTTGTGTTTTTGCCTTTGCTTTAGTATCTGTTCCTTGCTGTGATCTATTCTCCATTCAGTTGTTAATTGACATTTTTAAAGATAAATCTGATTAAGTTTTTCAGTGTTTTCCCATTGAAATCAAAAGAAAACCCAGACTCCTTGGGATAATATTATTCATTATCTTCAGCCTCATTTTATAGACCATCTTCCAATGCATGGCTGATGCTTCTGGTCACAGATCAAAACTTGTACTCCAGGCAACATGGCACATACACATAGCTCTGTTCATTTATGCATGTGATGCTCTACCTGGTGTATTTGTATCTCTCCAGTCTTTAGCTATTACAATTCTACTTACTTGGACTTTAATGCAAGATGCCATGATAAGCATAGATATGTTGGACAATATATCACTGAGGAGGAAATTAAGTTATATGTGAATATACAACAGCAGATAGATATAGGACAGTGAAAAAGCATTGGGTCAGTCTAATGCTACTTGATATGTAAGATATAAAGAAAGCTCAATACTGTGTCTCTTTACATAATTTGGATCTTAGAAAATTAATTTGGCTTGCATACAGCACTAGTGTAAACTAACTAGCATTACTCCTATCAAGGAAAGACTACCCAGCTACCAAATAAAGTAACTTGAGATACCAAGCCACTATCTGTATTATTGTGATGCAGTACTTCATGTAGAAGGATGAATTAGCCTCATAAAGGGTTGGAAGCCAGCCATGCTGCTGGGTGGACTGGTGGATCCAGCCTGGAAGGTAGTGATTGACAGGACTGTAGGTGGAGCCAAAGTATAAGTATGTATATTAAATCTGATTTGGGAAATTTCTGAGGTATAGCAGTTCCTTGTTTTTCCCAGGAGCCTATTTGCTGGTGAATAGACTGTGTTGGCATACTCCTTATACTTCTTATCTTATCCTTGAAAGGAATGATTCTTAGAATTCTTGTAGGGATAAAAAGTATTATGAGATGAACAAGAATTGTAGCAGTTGGGACAACTGACTGCTTTAACTTGGGCATAGATAAACTTTTTTTCTGTGAAGGACTAGACACTAAATATTTTAGGCTTTGTGAGCCAAGAGGCCAAATAAAAAATATCATATAGATATTCATATAACAGGAGGGAAAACACACTTCCCCAATTTTTTTAATTGATGAAATTAAAAATATAATAAAAATTGAGTACAAGTATAATCCAGGTCTATTACTGAGAGTAAAATTCTTTCTGGAATGTTATTTTACCTAGTTTGGATACAAAGTTAGTGTTCCATATCATCAAATTGATTGGAAATACTCATCTGTGAAACCATCCTCAGCTTTTGGGCCATGCAAGAACAGGTGAGGACCCCCTGCTGTACTTTGCCAGCGCCTGCAGTTTAACCAAATACCTCTTGTTTCTTAGAGCTGTCAAGGAGGTATGCAGAGGCAAGAATTAAGCATGGAGGAGGGTTATCAACAAAACATTTTGTTCTTGCACATTCCCAGATCATCACAGGCTTGGCTCTACCTGACTTGTCCTTGTATTGTCTTTCATTGAGGCCTTCTCTGACCACCTATTTAAAATCACAATCCCTTCTCTCACCAGTCACTCCTAATTCCTCTTACCCTATTCTTTTTTTTTTTTACACAGCCTATATCACTTTTTTTAAAAAAGATTTTATTTATTTATTCATGAGAGAGAGAGAGACACACACACACACACACACACACACACGCGCACACACACACAGGCAGAGGGAGAAGCGGGCTCCATGCAGGGACCCCAATGTGAAACTTGATCCCAGGTTTCCAGGATCATGCCCTGGACCGAACGAAGACAGGTGCTAAACCGCTGAGTCACCCAGAGATCCCCCCATATCATTTTTTAATATGTTATATGCTTTCTTTATTCATCATTTTTATTGTTCATTTCTGTCTTTCCCTGCTAGAATGTAAGCTTAACTTGAGCAACAGCAATCATTTTTGTTTTGTTCACAAATGTATTCCAAGTATACAGAGTAGTGTTTAGCATATGGTAGGTACTCAGTAAATATATGTTGGATGAATTGATGTAAAATACATCATTTTGTCTTCAAAAAAACTTGCTGAGATAAATATTATTAATATCAAAATTTTAAATAGAAAATTTGCAGGTACAGGGAGGCTAAATAACATGCTGAAGATTACACAGCTAATTCTACTACCACTGTCACCACTCCTACTCCAGGCAAATTAATTATTTCATACTAATCATGTACCAGAAACTGCTCAAACATCATATTTAATTTTCACAATAACCCTGTGAGTTGAGTGTCAGAGTTAAAAATCGAACCTGGGTAGTCTGATTCCTAAACTCATGTTTTAATCATGTACTTATTATCTAAATTGTAATCAGAAGTAAATTCATAGCCTTAGGAAGTTCGTGTTATAAACATGAAGAATAAAAATTAATAATAAAATCATGAAGAAATCATAATAAAATGAATGTAAAAATAATTGTGAAAACAATAAACTTGATTAATACAAGATTTCTTTGAGAAAAGAATAAAAATTGAATTTTTCATAAATCTAATTATGTAAAAGGAAGGCAAATCAACAAAAGCATGAAGGAATTAAACTCTAATGTCGTGGCAGAAATTACAAGGTTGCTATGGATTAAATAGTGTGCTTCCCCCAACTCATATGGTGAATTTATAACCCCTAGTTAACTTCAAAATGTGACTTTGTTTGGAGTAGGGTCTTGCCAGAGGTAATTAAGTTAAAGTGAAGTCATTAGAACAGACTCTAGTCTAATACGACTAGTTCCCTAAAAGGGAAATTTGGGCACAGAGAAGTGCAAAGAGGGAAGACCATATGAAGACATAGAGAAGAACAGGCCACCTACAAGCCAAAGAGCAAGAGCCTGGAACAGATCCCTCCCTCACAGCCTTTGGAAGGAACTAACCCTGCTGCTGACACCCTAACTTCAGACTTCTAGCCTCTAGAGACGGTGAGATAGTACATTTCTGTTCAAGTTACAAAATCTGCAGTACTTTTTTATAGCAGCCCTAGCAAACTAATGTGCCTCCTAAATTTGAATTCATCCATATTTTCAATCAGGATATGTAAATAGTGGGCTCATTACCCTGTAATATCTGATTTATTGTGCTACAGCTGCTTTGTAGGATTAAAATTTAAAACTCATCTTAGGTTTGCTTTTCACATTTCCCACTTTGAATTTTGAAACATTTTTTTAAAGATATTATTTATTTGAAAGAGAAACAGAGAGAAAGCGTATATGAGCAAGGGAAGGGGCAGAGAGAGAGGGAAAGGGACAAGCAGTCTCCCTGCTGAGTGAGGAGCCCCATGCAGGACTCAATCTCAGTACCTTGAGATCAGGACTTGAGCCAAAGTCAGATGCTTTACCAACTGATATAATTAGGTGCCCCTAAAATCATTTGAGTGCAACCAATAATATCTTCTTCCATGGAACTTTTGATATTCATTTATTGGGGAAGTTTCTGAGAATCCATAATTCTGTTAGTATTTAAAATAGATTTTGACAATGACAGAAAAATGTGATTCTAGGCCAAAGGAAATTTGACAGGAACAGTAAAACCGCTATCAGGCTGGCAGGCTGCTTTTAGACTGGATGGGAACCTTAGTGAATAGAACCCTTGGATTAGCTGAGCCTCTTGCAGCTACTACCTTTTTCATCAGTTGGTTTTGCTGCTTTTATTGCTGGAATCTAACTGCAGTAATTAATGCCTGTCTGTATGGTTCTGTCAGAAAGAACTCCTTGTTCTTCAGATACAGATATGCCATGAAAAATATGTGAATTAAAATAATGCCTCTATTTGAACATTCTACTCACATTACACATTGATCCCAATTTCCCTTGGTTTTGGCAATCTCTCAGGGAGTGAGGCCACTTACCTGTGACCAGCACATTGGTGACCAAGTCAGTGGCCACACATACCTACAAATGGTATAGATACCAGAAAAAACCCCTGCTAATATTTACCTTGAAGTAGAGCAAATAGTCTTCCCATGGGCAGGATCACCCCTCAGGTCTGGTCAAGGTCAAAGCTCAGAAGTTATAGACCTTGAAATAGTTGAATTATGTTAGTAGATTCAGAAGCAAGCATTCATGAGTCAGAAAGAAGTGCTAGGCAGGGCCAGACAGATATTTTAGGCTGTCTGTCTCCTTCTAAAGGTTGCTCTGACCCCCAGTTTCCATGAGCAAAGCTGAAATGGAAGAATCCTGCTTCTCAGTGTAAGTGGAAGCGGCACATACAGTGAAATAAATCAGGATTTAGGGTCAGGTGGACCTGGGTCCAAATCCTGGCTCATGTGCTTCTGGTTGGGTAACCTTAGAAAGACTGATTAACCAATACGACCTTCACATCCTGCATCTGTATCATGTGAATAACCATATATCGTAGCTACCTCAGAGGGCTTTTGTTAAATGTGATCATGTTTATAAACCTGTGTGCCTGATATGTAACAACAGTTTAACAAGAATTTAAAAATGCAAACATGCCTCTGACTGGTTTGGGATATACTGTGCAAACAACAGCAGTATTCAGTCTTTGTTGAAAGACCACGTGAGACACATGAGCTGAGATCTCAACAAGAGATTTTATGAGAAAGTGACATGGAAGGAAGCCCTGGATTAATAGTTTAGACTCCTAGCCTATCCTGGGCTTTAGATCATAACTGGACTACACTGAGTCTCCACAGGAAATCCCAAATTGGAGGATTTCCTGCCCACCCTTTCTGTCCCTGAGTCACTTTTCCACCTGTCCTGAGGGCCCCAGAGTAGGGATACCATCAGAGGATGAGTTTCTGGGTGTCTGAGAAACTCAACTGTTTCGTGAGAGCACAGACCCATAGGTATTCTTACCAGACTCTTAGGTTTCAGTCCACTTATCCTCCTTCTTTTGCCTGAATACCCCTAAAGAGCCAATGAAGAAGATTACCACCCTGCCATTGGTATCACATGCACAATTTGGAATTACTTTGAGTGCAAGCCCTCAATGCATGAAAATAAATTTGTTCCCTGCTGTACCAATGTGGAAAATAAGAGAGTCTAATAGTTTTAGCATTTTAAATGGCAAGACTTCTTGAGTACAATAAGTACCTTTGAAAAGGCAACTGTTCTTCATGAATGTGTCATTTGGGGAACAAAAATTGACATCTGGTCTCCCCAACAAAAAGGGGAAAAAGATTTTCTAGAAGCTGATGGTGATTTGGGTAAATTTCAAACACTTTTCTCCCATAGCACCTAATGAACTTGAAATTCCACACCCCTTAAAATATGGCTCAATTGGTTTTCTCTGGCTTGGCAGAAACACAAAATAGGAACAAGAATCCAAATCCATGTGGCTTATGAAGGGAGAGGCAAAACTTCTTGGCACATTCATGTGATCACCAGCTCAGTTCCAAAGTAAGACCTTAAAATAGATGAAGTGTTTGTGACTATCTCCTCTGTATATGCTGTATTCCAGTGGCCTCTTGCAGGATTTGGGCACGCAATTCAATACTCTAATTTAATACATACATCATACATCATTGCCATGAGGAAAGGTCTAGCTTAAGCTTGACACGTCATAGCTTTGACGATAGTAAACTATAGACACCTTGAGAAAGAGATTGGCTGGAAATCCACTGTCACTTAACACCTGTCAATAGCAGCTCAGGCTATTATTACAAATGCCAGGGACTGGGTGACTTAAACAACAGACATTTATTTCTCACAGTTCTGGAGGCTGGAAAGTCTAAGATCAAGGTGCCAGAAAATTTAATTCTTAATAAGGGGCTAACTTGCAAACAGGTTCCTTTTGCTATATCTTCACATGGCAATGACAGGAAGCCCTGGTTCTTCCTCCTTTTAGAAGAGTAGTGATTCCATCATATGGCTCTACTCTCATCATCTCATTTAAACTTAATTACCTTCTAAAGGCCCTCCTCCTAATACACACTTTGGGTTAGTGCTTCAACATAATGAATTTTGGAAAAACTAAAAATATTTAGTCCATGATACCAACTCCCAAAAACCTTGAGTGGCCAAAGATTACTTTAGGAATCTTTCTTAAGCTTTTCTTTCCTTAGGCTAAGAAATCCCAAATGTAATCATGAGAACAGTCACTTACTGCAAATCACTTTCCAAACTCTGATGAATAGATTGATGAATAGCATCATCATGGAGGAAAGTCCTCGCCCAAGAACAAATTTCCTTGTTCAACGTTTTGATCAGAAATTTCATGAAGAACCAGAGAGCAGACTTATCAAAATGGTATACAACACAATGCTTACCGATGGGGAATTTAGTGGATGGCAGAATTAGATTCCTAGAAGTCTCCATGGACTGGAGCAGTGAATTGCATCTTATTAGATGAAATGTAACAGGGCTAGTTGTGTAAGGCTGTGCACCTGCATTTGAGAAATATCAAACCTACACAAGTAGAGATCAGGCAAAATATGGTTGTAGTAACAACTTTGGTGTAAAAGGCACACATTCTCAACAAAGCAATTTCATATGAATGGGAAATGTGATCTCTCTGCTTGGAAAGGTGATAGAAGTGATAGAAGATAGAAGATAGAAGATAGAAGAAGATAGAAGAAGAAAGCAGTGATAGAAGCATAGAAGCATGTCATGGATGGTATCCTACTAAGACCCCCTATCTGTGCTCTTTGTTAAGATCCAGACTTTGCACTTAAAAAAGTAAACGGACACACTGGACCTTGTTCAGAGGAAAGTATCTAGGAAGATGCAGAAAGGCAAAGCTTTGCCATACAAAGAGGGCTTGACAACCTGGGGGATGTGCAGCTTGTAAAGATGATAACTTGGGCCACACCTTCTGCCTTCAAATGAAGGAGAACAATACACCCATTTTATTTGGCATGCTATGTTGGGGAAGGATTTTTTTTTTTCTTATTTTTTTTTTTATGTTGGGGAAGGATTAAGGCAACTGATGAAAGCTTATAAAAGCATAGATTTTAATTAATATAATTTAAAACTTGTCAATAGTCACTTTGCTTATACTTCTTATAATTCTTACAGCAACAGTCTAGACAGTCGGACCATGATTTGAGAAACCCTTAAACTTGGTATCCCATTACATGCATTAGATTTAGGTTCATCTGAGAATAACAAGAAATTCCAAAGTTACAAACTACATAGAGTTTTATATCTCCCTCACATAAAAACCAAAACCAAAATAAAGCAAAAACAAACAAACAAAAAAACAAAAACAACCCAAAAGAACAAAACAGAGGCAGGACTAGGTAAGGCCTCCTGCCTTACTCTTTGTCCATCTTTAGCACATCTTTAGGGAGCTAGGCTCCCTAAGGGAGGAGCCATGATGGCCTCTTGGGCTAAAGTCATTTGTCTGAATTCCAGGTGGAAGAAAGGAGGCAAAAGGTGAAAGAGTGAAAGTGTTCACATCATTCCTTTCCAGGAAACTTTCCAGAAGTTCCATTCAACCTTTCTGCTTCTATCTCCCTGCTAGAACTTAACCTAAATTGGAGTCTGGGAAATGTAGATTTTGTGTGAGTGCCAGTGTGCCAGGCTGAAAAGGGAGTACTTACAGAAGGGGGAGGTGGGATGTTAACAAGGCAATTTCTGACACATTCTTTTTATGGCCAAAGCCTCTACCTTTTCACCTCCTGTTTTATTACTCTTTTTGTAACTACTCTTCCACTGTCACAGAGGTGGCAGGTCCCTGATCCCTTCATTTTCTTCTAGCCAATCAGCCCCCATGTCCTCGTTTCTTTTACCAGCTCTAGCTCTCAGCGTATCATCTGTCCTATTTGCTTCCTCATGAACATTCTCAATTCCCTTCATTACCATTACAGCACGCACTGGTCAAAATATAACCCTTGATTTAAAACTTGCCTTTCACCCAGAGTTCCCAGAAGTTATGACAAAGCCATGGACATTGGTGCCACGACAATCCTTGGATTCTCATGTCAGTCATGCCCCTGGCTTTGCCCATCTGTGGCAAACATCTGTGCAACATCTGTGATGTTGCATCACAGCACTTTTACTCATGCCCCTCCATGGCTAATATAAACTGGTATCATTTTTCTCAAGTATTGGCCTCCTCTTGCTCAGAAAACTATCTGATTTCCTAGTATTTCCAAAAATAAAGTTAGGCTATCAGTAGTTGTCATACCTAATATTTATTGAAGATTTATTAAATTCAAATACTATGCTAAATGCTATAAGTCTACTGTCTCATGTAAACCAGTTCAATAGTTATTGTAACCCTCAAATATGACACCATATTCTTAGGATAAACATTGCTTGGTCATGATATAGTACTCTCTTCCTATATTGTTGAATTTGATCTGCCAACATTTTTTAAAAATATTTATTTATTTATGATAGACAGAGAGAGAGAGAGAGAGAGAGGCAGAGGAGGAGGGAGAAGCAGGCTCCATGCCGGGAGCCCGACGCAGGACTCGATCCCAGGACTCCAGGATCGCGCCCTGGGCCAAAGGCAGGTGCCAAACCGTTGAGCCACCCAGGGATCCCCGATCTGCCAACATTTTGTTTAGAATTTTTGCACCTGTGCTCTTGAAGGATGTTGCCAAATCAATATGGAACCAAAAGAAAAATTATAAAATAACCAATTATATTTATTTTGACAGTTTTTAAGCTGAAAAATAGCCCTTTTTTGCTAATAAAATTAGTTATAGGTCATTTGAAAAATTTCACTTACTGAGTTCATTGAAAAAATTCATTTACTGAGTTTATTTTACAGCTTTCTACAGAAAGTATTTTGCCTCCTGAGTCCCCCCTCCAGCACTATGGCAGAGTCCACAACACTAGAAGTGATCTTTTCCTCTCTCCCCTTGCTGAAACACTCCCACTTTAAGAACTAGACATACCACAGTCATCCAGGAGGTGTTCTCCTTCTAAGAATCAATGAGCTCAGGAGGCCTATCAAACAGCTTTTCATTTCAGTCCTTTTAGTAATCAGGAAATCCTATGTCTCAAGACACAAATATCTATGGATGCCTGAGTGTCTCAGTGGTTGAGTGTCTGCTTTAGGCTCAGGGCGTGATCCTGGAGTCCTGAGATCCAATCGAGTCCCACATCAGGCTCCCGGCAAGGGAGCCTGCTTCTCCCTCTGCCTATGTCTCTGCCTCTTCTCCGTGTCTCTCTCATGAATAAATAGATAAATTATTTTTAAAAAAGACACAAATATCTAGCAATACAGATATTTCTAACATCTACTTCATATTCTAAGTTTGAACTTGAGAACAAAGGCATCCATCTGTTTTTTAATGAGGACGATGACTCAGTATCATCTACAGATTCAAACCAATTGAAAGTGTTTTTCAGGAGGTTGATAATATTCTGAATATCAAAAAGGTCACTAAAGCATAAGTATATTTTCCCTCTTGGAGACTAAGCATGATTTTTTAAGAAGCAAAATTAATATAGTTTGTGATTCGGAGTTCTAGGGTTCACTGTTAATTTGGTAGCTAAAAGAAAATAAAGGAAGGTAGCTTTTAAAATTGTCCATCATGTCAGATCTCAGCATATTTAGTTGTTGGGGCATATTTACAGATTTTGGCTGTGGAATTTAACTGTCAGAGGGTAGGCTACTAAAATAATCAGATTGGCTGACCTATGGTAAAATTCATAGGTAAATACATGGATGACAGATTCAGAATTAATAAAATCTACATAAGACTTAGCCTTTCAACTCATCAGCCGGTGAGTTGAAATTGTACAAACTCAAATGTAAAATTCTTCTAAATATAAATAACAACATAAATCTGAAATGAAGAATGTAAGCCTCAGTAACAATTCAGGTGAAGAAAAGTTTTCTGTTTTTATTTTTATTGAAAATAACCTGAATATCCCACAGAGGGAAAAACAAAAACAAAAACCAGATGCCATATAAACAGAAGTTTCCTACCAGAGAGATATAATCCTGTGCACACTCATCAAAGGAACTCTAAGAAGATAGAATAAATTCAAAGAATCACTGAGAAGAGGCAAGCTTTCAAAATCTTTCCATAAGATCAGCAATGCATGAGAATGCTGCTCTTTTTAGTGTTTCACCTTATTGTTCTGGGCAATGCAAATATATTTGTCCATCATAACATTATTGACTGGGAATGCATTGAGCAGCTGTGCTTTCATTTTTTCCTATTTTCTTTTAACAGTATTCCTATTTTTCTGCCTGTATTTTTGGAGCAGAATGAGCAAGAAAGAAAGTAGAAGGTTTAAGACCAGAGAGGCAGCAGGGCACCAAAACATAAAGTCTCCTGAGTGAGAATAAGAAATTGGGAATTGATTCTGGTGTGGTGGTGGATTAGTCAGTATCGGAGCATGGAAACCTCTCTGGCTAACTGAAGGAGAAAAGGATGTAATTCAGTGAATTTAGTGCTTACAACATCTTTGGAAAGGCTGGAGGAATGGGTTCTCAGTGGACCTCTGGAATGACTTTCAGAAAACCCCCACAAGGGCATGCCATGGAAGCCTCCTCTCCTGCCAGGATCAGGGAGGTAGAGACAGGGGCCCACACAGCATCTGCTCTCCTCTGGACCACACCGTTGGCACTGTGGCCAGGGATCAGGAAGTGGCTGTTTCTGCAACTGCCTATTTACATCTAAGCTGCTTCCTGGACAGTAAGATGCTGCTGCAGAAAACAAAACAAAACAAAAAACACACCACCCACCACGGTGCTTGCCAGTAGCAGCAATTAAAGCAGCAATTAGATGTGGCCACGTTCATCTTAACTGGCAAAATCTAATGTGTGTCTAAAACATAAGGGCAAGGCCGTTTTAAGCTCTGTGTACTTACGAGATTTAGAATTAATGCCAAGTGTTGACCCACAATATCAGGTCCAAATGGAAAGATTTCCAAGTATTTGAGCAGAGGAATGAAGACATGATTTGACTTAAACTTTTACAGAGATGACAGTGGCTCCTCTGAGAAGGGACTACAGGAAAGAGTTTCAGAGAATGGGAAATGGATGTAGGAGGGAGGAGCCCAGTTGGGGGGCTATTGTAAACAATAAGTGAGATGCAGAGTGATGGGCTTGGACCTGGGAGGCAGTGGTGCAGTAAGGAGATTAGGAAGATTATTGGGTTTTTTTGAAGGCAACATCCAACACATCTACTGATGAAGTGTGGATATGGGGCACATGAAAGAGACGAGGTAAGAAAGTATACAAAATTTTTGGCCTGCACAATTAGAAATCATTTATTGAGATAAGGAAGACTAGGGGAGAGTCAGAGTTAGTTGAGGACAGTAGAAGCACATGTAGAGATGTCACACAGATTGGGGAGAGAGTGGGCTAATGTCATCACCACACATATGAGATTTAAAGTCATGAGACCAGATGATTTTCAACTGTGTAAAGTGTGTTAGAAAAGACATCTGTGGGCTGAGCCCTGAGACACTCCAGTGTTTAGATAGCCAGAAAGTAAATAGAGTACAGCAAAGAAGAGTGAGAAGGGTTGGCCAGTAAAATAGAACTGAGACAAAGGAGTGTTCTAGAAGTCAAGAAGAAAAAGTGAGTCAAAGAGAAAAAAAGTTATCACTTGTATTTGACACTGCTGGTGTGAGAGGAATGAGAGAGTATGTGCGTGAGGAGTGAGAATTGATCCATGGATTTGACAATACTAAGGTAATGGATTTTTGCGAAACAGCAGAGGCAAAATCCTGATTGGAATAGGTTCAGGAGAAACAGCAAATACAGACATCTTTCAAGAAAGTTTACTGTAAATGGGAGCAGAGAAATGCCTTATGGGCTCAAGGGTAGCTATTTATCTTAAGGGATTTTTTCCAAGTTGGTCAATAATAGACCAAGCATGTTTGCTCATGGAAATGGTCCAGTAGTGAGGGAAAATTTGATGACCAAAATGACACTTTATTATAGATTTTGGATCCTGTTTTTTTCTACTTAACATTATGAGCATTTTTCATGGTATTTTATTTTTTGTAGATGGATTTGGTGGTTATATTATATCCCATGGAATGAATATAATGATTTTAGAAGCCTTCTCTTTATGTGTTTGAACTATTTACTTTTATTTGCTATTGTAAATAATGCTAGGAGGATCATCTCTATATATTTGTCTCCCTAACTTTGTCTATTTTTTCCCCACTTCTCATTTCCAGCTGAGGGGTTTAAATATTTTAAAGTATCCTACGCTGACACATTTGCTTGCCAAAAATCACGTTCCAAGTTTTCAGTTTGGGATTTAAACATTTTTCTTTCAAAGGAAATATCAGACAGCTACACTAGACCTCACTTTCTAGCTCAGTGTCATGCTGATGTATTGGCAAAATATTGGAGGTTCGGAAAAATGCCCAAAGTGGCCCCACATCACTTTAGCAAGTTGCTTAGAAACATTACCAAAGTTTCACTATGGAGCAGTGTACTTTTTGCTTTATATATATTTTATAAAGTTCCCCAATGTGAGAGCTGAGTTATGCTGAAAGGAAAATATCATTGAGAGATTTATCTAGATCTTTCAGTTGTTATATATGAAGTTGATTGATGTGTCTTAACTTCCTATATGGAACTTTTCTGATAGTCAAGTTTATTGCTTCAAAGTAAGGAAAAAGGTAGGAGCATTTTTCTAGTTGTTTCAGAATGAGAAAGGGTATGAATAAGGTGGTATTTGTCTAGAAGGGGGGGGAATAAAAAATTATAAATATTAGCAATGAGTTGTTAGAATCTTTTAATTTTTTGCAACTGAAAATCAATTTATTTTAAGATTTGTGGGATAGAATTAAAGAGAGGGAAGGATTTACTTTACATCAACCTCCCCACTGCCCACCCTCAGAACACACAATCATAGTTTCATACTTTTATATAGCCATATCTCCTTTCAAATTGTTAATACCCAAAATCTTAAAAGAACCACTTTGGCATTTTACTGATTTTGACATGGTGAAAATGGACATAATCTATAGTTCTCTTTAATTTTCTATACATTATTATTTATACAGGATAGATGATCTTAAGATTGAGGGTTTGGGGGGGTCTTCTTTTTGGTAAGGAAAGTAATCACAGCATTTTATAATCATTTTTCCCCTTTTTTATCTTTTTCTTTCAGTAGAATTCAGTGATTCACCACTTACACACAATACCCAGTGCTCATCAGAACAAGCCCGCCTTAATGCCCATCACCCATCTAGACCATTTCCCACCCACCTCCTTCCTCAACCCTCAGTTGTTCTCTATCGTTAAGAGTCTCTTATGGCTTACTTCCCTCTCTCCTTTTCTTTCTTCCCTTCCCATATGTTCATCTGTTTTGTTTCCTAAATTCCACATAAGAGTGAAATCATATAATATTTGTCTTTCTCTGATTTATTTTACTTAACATAGCACACTTTAGCTCCATCCATGTCGTTGCAACAATCATTTTAGATTCTGTATAGGGCTCTAAAGAAAATCACTCAACGACAATATAAATTCTTTAAAAACAAAGTTCCTCCTTTCGATATAGGTTCTCAGTCTCCTAACTACATTTCCAGAATGTAAAAAAGGCTCTGGAAATTGAAAATCTTCCGTGTAACTCATTTGACTGCAAAACCTGATCTGACTTGAACTCATTTGGCCACAAAACTTGACCTTACCTGACATGAGGCTACATTTAGTCTTTTTTAATCCCATTTTCTGTAAATATTCATACACTGCTATACAGAAATACTAGTGTATTTAATTACCCATGCTGCCTTAGAACACTGCTACAGAATTCGGAATACTGAAGCAATCAATTATGACTCCAAAGGCATCAGAAGATGGATTAAGAATCTACATTACTGGGCAGCCCCGGTGGCGCATCAGTTTAGCGCCGCCTGCAGCCTGGGGCATGATCCTGGAGACCCTGGATCGAGTCCCACATCGGGCTCCCTGCATGGAGCCTGCTTCTCCCTCTGCCTGTGTCTCTGCCTCTCTCTCCCTCTGTGTCTCTCTCATGAGTGGATAAATAAAACCTTTTTTTTAAAAAAAAGAATCTACATTACTTTTAATTTTCTAATACATTGCTCTCTACCACTTCTTTTTCTGAAAAATAATTGGTGAGCCATATAGGCGTCCCTGGTAATAGAGTTCTAAAGTAGAGTCAGACTTTAAATCAGAATTAACTAGCACCACATTCCTATTTTTTGGTTCTGTTGATATTCATCATGCCCAGTCAAAATAGTAAAATTGTTTTAATGGTTAAGAAATAAATCTGGTTGAAGTATCACATGCCTTTCCATTTCTTCTTTTTTCATTCTGGGTTTTCTTCTAGCACATATATACTTAATATTTGGGGTATATATCTGAAAACATATATTTGATAATATATAATTGATACTTTCATCAATTTGTTGATAAGAGGAAGTATAGTTATGTGACCAGATTGTTCCTGATTGAGTCTGTGGACACAGGTAAAGATAGAATTAGACACAGCCTTCAAGAAATTCCCAGACAGTAATTTCTTAGCAAATTTTTGGAAAACTTAGTTTAAGCATATAGTAAATGTATAAAGGTGACCCAAAACATTTTATTTTGTTTTGTGATGTTCATGGTTTTTTAGTAATTTACTTCAAAAAGGCAATTAAAAATGATTTGTCTCAAAATAAAGAGATGTGTTAGTAAACATATCATTTATTTGCTAATAACTTACATAAGATGAAGAGATGACTGGAGGACTTCCCAGAAGTCAGATGAATGAAAAACCAAAAACAAGTCCAGATAACCATAAATAGATCATCTTCCTTCTGCAACTTGAACGTTTCCCCTCAGTCAGATCTTCTGATTTCATCTGCTGTAGCCTGGATGTAGGGTAATTACAATCCTATTCCTCTTTGTAATTCTGTGTTTAGAGGGAGTTTGGATTGTGGATTTATCTAGGGATAACAGAGATAAAGAAATATCCCAAGTTTTGCAAAGTAAAACCATAGCACCTCATACAGAAGGGATTAACAAGGACCCAGATGCCTCAGGAATAAGGTTTGGAGCCGTCTACAAGGCAAAGAACTCAGACAAGTTGGGGTCTGGCCATGGTGGAAAGAGTTGCTAAAGAAAAGTGATAAAACTGCTTGTTAGCAACCAATTGCTGAAATGAGGATGATGACATATACCACATTTCCTTCTTGTATCATGTAATGATAATGTCTTTGAACTAATTTATTTTTATCTCTTCCATTCCTTGGTATACATAGGATGTGTCGTGGTGGTGAACTTTACAAATTTACTTCAGAGCCTTCATAGTACCAGTATGAAATTGTGAGAAAACTGGGTGAGAAATGGATTTGGCCCAGATTTCCTGAATTCGGAGCTGGATGCAGTGAGACTCTTGGATTGTTTCCTTTTAGAAATAGGGTGAGTAAATTTTGATTCGTTCCCTTGAATTATGTTAAGGAGGAGTAACTGTTGATGTTATGACGCACATAAGAAGACTGGATATAGATCTTAGGCAAGTGGATACTTGTCATTCCTAGTGCTCATCTTCTTTGTTCTGTCTGCCTGGTGCACAAATCCAAACTCAGAATCGCCGGCTTTCTTGCCACTAAGTTGTGAACATTGGATGGAGCTAGGTCTAACAATCAGGTGCCTTATGCAGGTATTCCTTTTGGAAGTGAGCCTCATGAGAAACAAGCTCTGTCCAGAGCTCCCATTTTGCTGAGGCAAGTGGAAGTGGGAGTGTCTGGCTTTGGGCAGGATAGTGTGAGGATGCCAGGTAGAATTCTTGAGGATGCCAAGTGATGTAGGACTATGTCCACCCAATGCCTGTTAGCTGCTAAAAATTCAATAAATTATTACTATTGATAGTAGTAGTAGCATCAGCAGCACATAACAGAGTTCTTTGACCCTGGATGTGTTTAAGCATGGATTGGATGACCACCTGCAATGTTGCAGAGTGCCTGGGTTAGGTAACTGGTATACGTCATGCTTTGCTTTTTTGTTATCCTTGTTTTTGTTTCTTAGGGGGAGCTGCTGTTTCCTTATCCTTTGTTATTCTAGAGGGCTTTATAAAGGGGTCCTACTTCCCTATCACCAGGTCATTGTGGACATATGACTTAGACTGGTCAATAGAATACTGTATTGTATGGACATAGTATATGGACATATTGAATGGACATGGACATAGTGATTTTCCCCCATGGAGGTGGATGGGCATCTGATCCAAAAGGGCCAATTCTAAGATTGATTCTGATGCTGGGTGGGGGTATCTATTTTTTTCTGAGATCATTACCTCCAAGACTTGAGCTTTCATGAGCATCTTTTTATGTAGTCAAAGACCCTGGCCTCCACTTGGGTGAAGACAAACAGAGGGAAATAGAGCTGCGAAATGAAGAAAGAGAGAGAGAGAAAGAGAATGAAAATAAAGTGTGTGTGTGAGAGAGAGAGAAAGAGAGTGAGGGAGGGAGGAGAAAAAAAGAGGAAGGCAATTGGAGGGAGAAAGAAAGGGAGGAGAGGAGGTAGGAATAGGAGGGAAGGGAAGGAAACAGGGAGAGAGGGACTCAACAGCATCTTCTGACACCTTCATCAATCTGTGCCTGAAGTTACAGAATGCATTTCCTAGTGATACGAGCTAACAATGCCATTTTGGATTTAAGCTTTGTTGGATTGAGTTTTTGTTTCTTGCAAGTGGGAAAGTTCTACCTGAAAGAGCAAACATAGCCTTTTTGAATCTGAGACACTGAAATTTTCTGTAGAGGAAAAGAGGAATATTTTCCTTTTTTTCTTGAGTACCAAACCATATGGAAACCAACATCATACCCCAGGTACATATTTTATTTTTCAAACAGAAATTCTGAAAATAGGTTTTTAAATCTATGTCTGGGCAAGGAAAAGTAAAGAGACAATATTTATAGGGTTGAAAATAGAAGATTGGGATGCCTGAGTGGCTCACTGGTTGAGCATCTGCCTTTGGCTCAGGGCATGATCCCAGAGTCCTGGGGTTGAGTCTCGCATCAGACTCCCTGCAGGCAGCCTGCTTCTCCCTCTGCTTGTGTCTCTGCCTCTCTCCGTGTCTCTAATGAATAAATGAATAAAATATTTAAAAAAGAAAATAAAAGATTGTAGTGATTAATTTCCCTAAAGGGGTCCACTCTTATCACCAAGCATTTCTATTCTTGTCACCAGAAAAACAATTAGGTGGGTCCCCGAGTCCAAATACCCATCTATACAGTGCTATTGATGAGGTTCTTTAACTTTATGAATGCAAAAAAAAAAAAAAAAAAAGAATATGACTAAACTCATAGGATAGGACAAGAAATTCTATAGAGAAATTCCAAAAACTCATTTTAAAACAAAAAAAGACCTATTTGTCTTCAAAGAATAATTTGGGTTTTAACCAGATTTGGATTCCTCTTCTACCAGTCCATTTTTGAGCTGCTTCTTATTCTTGATACATTACTTACAGTACTGTTAAAAGATAATCTAATTTTGTTTAATCTTTGTAGCATCCTTTTATACATGGGAAAGACAGGCTTTAAGAAACTAAGAAATTAGCTCAAGTTTCATGATTTGTAAGTATGGAGCCAGAGCAAGACTATGTGATTTAAATTTGTTTCCTTTTTCTTTTTAATTATTATTGTTGTGGTAAGAACATTAAACATGAGATCTACCACCTTGACAGATTTTTAAGTTCACAGTACAGTATTGTTAAATATAGGCACAGTGTTGTATGGCAGTTCTCTGGAACTTATTCATCTTACATAATTAACATTTTATACTCTGATTAGCAAACCCACTCCCCCACTTCTCCAGTCCCTGGCAATCACATTTTACTCTCTGTTTCTATGAGATTAACTATTGTTAGATATATCATATATGTGGAAACATACAGTGTTTCATTATGTGACTAACTTATTTCATTTAGTATAATGATCTCGTTTCATTCATGTTGTCATATATTGAAGGATTTCCTTCTTTTTTAAAAAATTTATTTATTTATTCATGAGAGACACAGAGAGAGGCAGAGACACAGGCAGAGGGAGAAGCATGCTCCCTGCAGGGAGCCTGATGAGGGACTTGATCGCAGGACCCCAGGATCACAACCTGAGCCAGAGGCAGTCAGACACTCAACCACTGAGCCATGCACACGTTGCTTCCTTCTTGTTTAAGGCTGAATAATATTCCAGTGTGTGTCTGTCATATTTTTTATCATATTTGTAATCCATTCAGCCATTGTTGGTTGTTTAAGTTTTTTCCACATTTTGGCTATTGTGAATGGTGTTGTAATATACTTTTTGGCCGTTTGTAGATCTTTGGAGAAATGTCAGTTTAAGTCCTTAGCCCATTTTATGGTTGGGCTATTGGTTATTTTGCTATCAAGTTGTAGGAGTTCATTATATAGTTTGGAAATTAATCCCTTATCAGATAAATAGTGTGCAAATATTTTCTCCCATTCCATAGGTTGCCTTTCAATGCTATTTTTTTTCCTTTGCTGTAGTCCCACTGTCTATTTGTGTTTTTGTTAACTGTGCTTTTGGTGTCATCTCCATGAAATCATTGTCAAGACCAAACCTTTTACCCTATGTTTTATTCTAGGAGTTTTATGATTTCAGATCTTCTGTTTAAGTATTTATGCCATTTTCAGTTGTTTTCTATATATGATATACAATAAGGGTCTGATTTTATTCTTTGCATGTAGATATCCAGTTTTCCCAGCACCACTTGTTGAAGAAACTATCCTTTCCCCATTGTACAGTTCTGACACCCTTGTTAAATATCAGTTGACTGTATATGTGTAGATTTATTTCTGGGGTTTGTATTCTGTTCCATTGGCCTAGACAGGCCAGTAGTGTTTATGCCAGTACCATCGTGTTTGAATTACTGTAGCTTTATAATGTAGCTTGAAATCAAAAAGTGTGATGCCTCCAGCTTTGTTGTTCTTTCTTGGGAGTGTTTGGTTGATTAGAATTCTTTGTAGTTCCATATGAAAGTTTTTCCTCTAACATCAGGACGAAGGGAAGGATGCCCACAGTGACCACTTTTATTCAACACAGAACAAGAAGTCCTAGCCAGAGCAATTAAGTGAGAAAAATTGCCCCTGTTTGCAGATGACATAATCTCATATGTAAAAAACTTTGAGGATTCCAGAAAACAACTTAAAATAAACTCAGTAATATTGCAGGATAAAAAATCAATTTATGAAAATTAGTTTTTCTATACACTAACAATGAATTGCCTGAAAAGGAAATTAGGAAAACAATCTCATTTACAGTAGTATCAAAAAGAATAAAATATTTAGGAATAAACTTAACTAAGGAAGGAAAAGTTTGTACACTGAAAACTATAAAATATTGATGAAGGGAATTAAAGAAGATACAAATAAATAGAAAAATATCTCCATGTTTATGGATTAAGAAACTTAACATTGTTAAAATGTCCATACTACCCAAAGCAATCCAGATTTAATGCAATCTCCATTAAAACCCAATGACATTTTTTTTACAGAAATTGAAAAAACAATTCCAAAACTCATATTGAACCACAAAGGACTGAAGATAGCCAAAATTATTTCTAAAATGTGTGCTATTGATGTGATAATGACATAATGAAAAAAATATCTCTAAAAAGAAAATGTAGGAAAATAATTAAGTGTAGATATGCAGTATATACTGTAGCTGGCACACAAACACCAATTCTACATATCTCTTACCAACTCTGTGTTCAGTGATGCTATTTGGTTATTTGAAATCAGAAATAATAGGAGTATTTACACCACAGAAAGTGGCAGACTCTACAAATCAGGACTTTTATTTGGAAAGCCAGTTGTTAAAGCTTTAACAGCACACCACCGCCTGCATGTTAATGAACATCATGGCTCATTTTTATTTTCACAAATTAGTGCACACATAAAAATATATAACATATATAATGATATTAATATAATTATTCTTAATATTTATTTTAAAAGAATTCATTTCCACTCAGTCTAAAATTTGGAGTTTTGAAATTAAAGATTTAAATAGACTCTAAAGCAACCAGTATAATTTAAGAAACTAAAATTAAGGAAGTATTCCTTTTCAAGATAAATTTTGACATGAAAAACATTTCAAAAGGTATTTTGAGACATAGAATTTGGTCTTTAAACTGGTATATGGGTATCAGAGATTAGGATGCCAAGTATATTTAATGAGGTATCATGTTACTTCAATCCTTTTCAGGGACTGTGGGGTAGGAAAGAAAATCTTGGCTATGGCAGCCGTAAGTACCAGCATTCTAGTCTCCTGTCAACCTGGGCTAACTTTTCACTCAGAAAATACAGTCACCTTATCCTTACTCCCCTAGAGCAGTACACCAACCTGATAGTAGAAACATATTATTGAGACAGTGCTTCACTATAATTGACATCATAGTGATATCAAGGTAGTTTCTTAAGGAGGAAAGATGTCAGTCAGGTAGAAATATTTTGGTGGCAAATGAACAATTAGGATGACAGAGCTATCTCATCACTGAGAGCAGCTTAATAGGAGAGCCCCCTTGGAACCTTCACTTTTTAAAAGTTGAAACACTCTGATTGGTTCAGGAGGCAGTGGAAAATCCATATATAGAGCTTAAGTTTTGCTTGTTATATAAATGTAAAATCTTCCTCTTCTCTTGCATTACAACAAAATATGACAATGGAAATATAAAATGAATTGATTATTAAAATAGAATCCAACAAATCTGGAAGCCTACACTGAGTAACAACTTTGTGTGAGAGTCTGAGATACTAATAATTTATTAGAAGAAAAAGGATAGGGAATCCCTGGGTGGCTCAGTGGTTAAGTATCTGCCTTCAGCCCTGGGCATGATCCTGGAGTCCCGGGATTGAGTCCCACATCAGGCTCCCTGCATGGAGCCTGATTCTCCCTCTACCTGTGTCTCTGCCTCTCTCTCTCTCTCTCTCTCTCTCTATATATATATATATATATCTTTCATGAATAAATAACATTTAAAAATCTTTAAAAGAAGAAGAAGAGGAAGAAAAAAGTATATATACATGTGGACGAATAGGTATTAATATGGGGAAGTAAATAAGGTCAAAAGTGTGAGAGATGTATATTTTACAAGAGATAAGGAAAAAAAGAAATCACTGCTAAGTTGTGATGAACGATTGCAAGGATCAAGTGGGATATAATCTGGTCTTTGATCACTCTATTTGGAATGGATAGAAACTAAGGACAGAGAGTGAGTATTCATCTTTAGCAAATATGTGAATATTTCTAACTGGAAAATAGAGATGTGAATGACATACAGACCCATATTCTCTCTGTATCAATGTTTTTGTCTGGGAGCTAGCTAAGGGAACTAAATCTAACTATTCTGCATGTGTGACCTCCATGGGCTCCCAAAGTGAGGGCTAAGGTGCTATGAATTGGGCTAGTAGAAAAAGCACTGGCCTAAGAATAAAGAGACCCATGCCCTCATCCTGTCTGCACCACTGACTTCATTTGTTTCTCTTATTTATAAAACCAGCCAGGTAGGGTATTGAAGCCTAACAATCCCTTCAAGTTCTTAAATTCCTTGATAATGCCTGGAACCACAGGGCCATTTGCGATGTCACTCTTCAAGTATGCTAAACACTTTGTCCTTTTGGTCATTGCTCATATAGGAGTCTGTGTTCCTCAGACAGCCAGTTCACACTTTGCTCTGTTGTATGCCAGGTCATTTTTACTACTAATTCTCAAAATTGAGATCAGATGTATTAGTTCCTTAAGATTTACATTCAGGTAGTTCTCAGTTTTGACTGCTCATTAAAATATCCAGAGGACAGACACTTAAAACTACTATGTCCCACTTGGGGATTCTGATTTAGTTGGTCTTGGGTGTAGCCTGGGCGTGGAGAGCTTTAAAAGCTTCCCAGGTGATCCTACTGTGCATCTTGTGTTGAGAACTATTGTATGTAGGACAGTTTCAGGTCCTTATTAGCAGCATTAGTTTTATAAGTCATATCCTGCAGTCTGGCAAGACTAACTTCAGTTTCCTAATTTGCCTACGTGATTCTACAAGCAGTAGATCAGTCCTATGTTGGCTGGTGAGAGAGCTCTCTGTTAAGCCTGTCCTAGGTCCCAAACCTCTCCTCCCCAAAACAAAACTCTTACCCTTAGTAGAAATAGAATGGTAGGGAAAAGGCTTGTTCAAGCCCTGCCTCATCTGAAACACCTGTAAAACTTATCACAGAAGCTGAGGATTCAGTATAGATAGGAAAAGCCTGGGAACTTACTCCCAAATAATGTATTTAATGCTTTTAGTAATAGATGGAGCCTCAAGATAAAATGATGCAATTCTAAAGGAAAAGCCACTACACATAGCTTGGTAATGATATCTAAAGGAATAGGCTTTAATGAATACTAGGATACCAATATTTAAAGCAAGTCAAAAAGCTTTCTAAGCCAGTAAAGATAGCACCTGCAATTTTTAACATGTTGTCATTCAGGAAGGACTACCTAGGAAAAACAGGGAAAATAGATTACTGCAAAATGAAAAGCATATGGTGTGCAACTGAACAAATTTGGCATACTTGTCCAAAGTAAATGCTTTCTAAATATAATCACTCTGTGTCACACAGTGATTCCACAGGATTCCATAGGGGAAAAAAAAAAAAAAGCCTTTGACCACATGGCCAAATTAAAAGAACATTCTTTGGAGTGAAATTATTCTTTGTTTACAATGTGTGTGTTCTTGTCTTTTAAATGACAAGTGCTATTTTACCATAATGTGTCTTCAATCAAGCAGCTGAGTTAAATTCTTTAGCCTTGGGGGAAAACTAGTACAGAAGTCAGGAGAGAGGGGCGCCTGGGTGGCTCAGTGTTTTAGTGCTTACCTTCGGCCCAGGGCGTGGTCCTGGAGTCCTGGGATCCAGTCCCACGTCGGGCTCCCTGCGTGGAGCCTGCTTCTCCCTCTGCCTGTGTCTCTCATGAATTAAAAAAAAAAGAAGAAGAAGAAGAAGTCAGAGGAGAATATTGAATTCCAGGGATCCACCTAGGGTCTTCCTAATGCTGTTTGATTGTGTGCAGCAAAATAGAGAGGTTACTATTGAAGGTATTAAATCATTCTCTGAGGAGGGATTTAAGAAGTCCAGGGTAAGCAGAATTTCTCCACCTTGGGGTATGTGAGGGCCGTAAAGTGGAAGCTAGCGAAAAAAAGAACAATGCAAATCATTTTGGGTATCTGTTGTTACAACAAAAACTATTCTCCGAACTCATATGTTAAAACAACCATGTTATTTTATATCTTAACTATTTGATCAATCTTTTGAGCAAAGCTGAGCTGGGAGATACTTCTGCTCCATGTGACATCACTCTTTGGTACTTAGCTGGTGGCTGGGCTGGTCTGAAAGGGTCCAACTGACCTGTCAACATGCCTGGGGGCCTTGGTGGCCACCTGGAAGGCTGAACTCAGCTGAGCCATTTCCTTCCTCCTGTGACCTCAGGACCTCTCCACATGACCAATGTACCTGTTATAGGGCAGGGCAGGGCTCTTAGAGGCTAGGCAGAAGCAGCCGGTCCTCTTAGAAGTCAGACCCAGAATGGTCATCATTCTGCCATACTCCATTGGTCAAAGTAGTCACAGGCCAGCCCTAATTCAAAGAGTAGGGAAACAAATCACACTTTTCTGTAGGAAGAGTATTAAGAAAGCACAGCTACCATTAATATTCCAGGCAGCTTGCCCTCTGGCCACAAATGCTTTAGATTCCTCCCACAAGACTCCCAAAGTCTTGTTCCACTATGGCATTGGCTTGGAGTCCAGGATCTCATTTTCTGAGTCAGGTCTAGATGTAGATGAGGCGTTTCAGGTATAATTACTCCAATACATGCCCTATTGCTTTGAAGACCTGTGAATTAAAGAGACAAAGTATCTGCCTCAGTATACAATGGTTCTGTGGTAAGCACTCCCATTTTAAAGCAGGAAAATGGGAGGTACATAGTTGTGACTGCTTGATTAGGGTCCAGTGCTATTCCCTTGGAATGATTTTCCTCCATTTTTGGGTCTATCAGTTATCCACTGATAAGTAATAAATAATTCCAGACCCTAAGGGGGGTCTGGAACAATGTATTATTAAGACATTGTATTAAGACAACGATGTATTATTCCCTGTCATATTTCTGTCAGGTAACTGGACTCAACAGTTTCCACTTGCTGAGATGTGCTTACAGTCAATCTTGACTAGGGCTTACAGTCACCTGAAGGCTCACCTCTATTGTCTTGCCAGAGTTCTAGTTACAAGACTGGGCTCTTAATAAACCTGCTTACTCTCAGCTCCATACCCCCTCTGCAATGGTTGGGATTGGAACTCTGAAAAATTGTATTTCCCAAATGCCCTTGTTTGCTGGTGTCTATTAGATTTTGCCAGTGAAAAGCACTCAAGGAAGTATCAGAGGCAAGAAGAGAGATAGTTTCATTCTACATTTTCCAGTTTCTTTCAGCTTCGTTGCAGTTGAAACAGACACTTGGTTCTAAGCCGAGCTTTTTTTTTTTTTTTTTAAATTGGGGTATAATTTATATAACATTATATTAATTTCAGGAGTATATGTAATGATGCAGTATTTGTATATATTGCAAATTGATCATGACAATAAGTCCATGTAACATCCTTCACCATATATAATCACAGATTTTTTTCTTGTGATGAGATATTTTAAGATCCACTCTCCTAGCTACTTTCAAATATGCAATACAGTATTATCAACTATAGTCACCATGCAGGACATTATATCCCCATGACTTGTTCATTTTATAACTGGAAATTTGTACCTTTGATCTCTTTCACCCATTTTGCCCACTTCCCACCCTCACCTTAGGTAACCCCCAGTGTATGCTCTATATTTATGAGAACCCCAGATTCTTTGGACACCAATGACTGAGCATCCTTCCTCAGGTTAAGTATCAGTTGTGTGAACCTTACCGGACAGGTTTGAACACCAGCCCCAAGAGCCCCATCTTGAACTCCTAGGTTCTTGTAACCCCTGCTTTCCCTCAGGTAACACTGGAACAGACTCCTACAGTTATTAATCTCTGAGGGACCTCAGCATGCTTTTTTGCTTTTTCAACCCCACCATATTTATAAAACCAATCCCTTTTATGTGATATGGTATAATTTCTGTTTTTATGACTGGAACTTAATGGATGTAAAGACTAAACCAATTGCTTTCTTTCTTGTGTTTCTTGCCTGGCTCCTGTTGTAGCCTATGTTCCTGAGCTCATTTTTATGGCCATGTTTAATATGCCCTCTCTCTGCCTCAAGTAGGTCAGCCCTTTTCAGAAATCAATTGCATAAGTATTTGAAGAAATCTCTCTTAATCTGAGGAGAACATGCTACAAGTTTACCACCATCTTTCCTAACAACAACAACAACAAAAATTATTAAAACTAAAATGGGGTCAAGCAGACTCTTCATTAAGATCCATGGCCGAGCCCCACTGGTCTATGTGGATTCACTCATATCAAACAGCTCCCTAGGTGTTATTCCAGATTCTCCTGTTATGTTCCATGGCTGCAGCTCGGGTCAAAGTTGTACATATCAGTGACAGCCATATTTGTGCAATTGAACCACCCCCTTCACCTTGCAATGTTCTGTGGCCTCCGAATTTGAAGTGCATATTTTATAAGCATCCTCCAATTTTAGAGGAAAATTCTATATCACGTCGCTAAAGGCAGTACTGCAGGATTTGACAAAGTATCTAGTTCAGTTGTTCTCAGCATACCAGTTCAAAAAGCTGCATTTCATACACTATTCACACTCCTTTATCACTAGGTTCAGACACTCTCCCAGGAAAATGTTCTTTCAGATCAAATATTATCCTATTGTGTCATCTTTGGAAACTCCCAGGTGGATATTATTTCCGCTACTCTTCCTCTTTATATAAGAGAATATTGGAGAGAGGGTTCCATAGCTGAGTTTAGGTGTGGAATCTGCTATTTAAATGCTGTCTCTTAGGTCTAATCCAAACTATCTGGTCCACAGGCCTACCCACAGCATGTGTCCATGCTGTGTCTGCATTACTAGCAAAGGTCCATTGTCTAGAGGGTCAAATTATTCTTTGTAGCTGATGGTATCTATGACCCAAGCCCTCTGCTGTCATGGAAGAGAGTTGTTTCTCTGGGAAATCTATCTGGGACTCTGGGATTTGACTTCAGGGGTTTATTAGAGAATATTCTCTGGGACAACACTGACATAGGAGCACAGGAAGGAGGATTGAGCAGCAGATATTGAAATGCAGTACAGCTGCAGCAGAAGCTTCAGCCATCCCAAAATCAAGTGAAGGGGATCTGAACATTGGGCATCCTCAATCACTGGATATTGGCTACCTCTAGGAACAGGGAATAATGTTGGATGAGGCAGCTGCATTCAGCCAAAATGACGTCCCAGAGAGTAATGCAGCTGGATCTGAATGATGCACCAGAGGACAGACTACAGTCTAGCTCTTGCTTGGATCCACTTGCTTCATATAATAAGTTCAGTACATTTAGGAAAAGCTCCCCCAAGATTCTGGTAGTTTTCTTTTCCTGGGAAAATTTTCAAGATGATGTTTATTGGGATGAAATATAGCCCCCTTTGCTGAAACTGATCTCAAGACCACAATTAATGCTAATCATCATCCTTCTCTACTACTTATTCCAGATTCCACTTTCGCTTTTTTAGGACCTCTGCTGTTATAGGTGACTTTCCTGGTAAGGTGGCCTAGAACCTCATGCTGAGGTGTCTAAGCCTCTGGACGCCTTGTCCTTCTAAGATCATGGTTATTTTCCTGGTTCATTTACTATCAAAACTGAACAAAGGAATACAAAGAGCTACTACAGTGATCATCTAGTGCCAAAGATCTTTTCTTTGCAACCAATGTGTAATGAGACCTCTGTCTCCTTCTAATGACCAGATTAATTGCTCCTGCCAATTGGTTACTACTCCTTCTTTGATTGAAAGTCTTTTAGTACAAGAAGCCTAAGTAACTCAGCACCAGCCATACTTAAAGCTAAATTGGACTGTTTCTGTGTCCCCTGATGGAGGCATTCCCTTTCTAGGAACTGGAAACTTTAGATCTATAAAGCCTAAAGCTGTGGGGATAGGAAGAACAAATTCCCAGGTGGGACACTGAGTGATGATAACAGAACAGTTCCTACATAAATATTTTGATTCTCAGACCAATGTATTCACCTACTGCGAACACAGTATTATACATTGTCACAGCATGATTTAACATGTTACTGTATCCTGGAGGACAGCATACCATATACACAGGGTATTCTTTCCAAGTTGGCTCTTCAACTGCACCTTCAAGAAGTTCATCTCTCCTTATTCGGCTGGCAGCCTCCAGATAGTATGGTAATGTGAAAGGACTTGTGAATTCTGTGGTCACATGCCAACTGCTACAACTCATTTGCCAGGACCTGCATGCCTTGGTCCATGTAATGTCATGTGAGGTTTTCATCTCACTGGATGAAATCTCTAAGTCCTAAAATAATGGTATTGTCTGAGGCTGGGAGGAAAGGAAGGCAAATCCATACTTGGAATATGTTTCAATGTTAGTCACTATGAAGTACTACCTATATTGGTTTCCTAGGGCTCCTATAAAAAAGTATCACAAACTGGGTGGCTTAAAATTACAGAATTTTATTCTCTCAGAATTCTAGGGCCCCAAAATCACAGTTTCAGCAGGGCCATGCTCCACTGAGACTCTGGGGGAGAATGCTTACTTCTTCCTGCCTTCTGGTAGTTTCCTTCAGTCCTTGTTTCCTGTTTTACAGTTGCATAACTACAATACATACCTCCATCTTCATGTAGTGTTCTTCCTGTGTGTCTGTGTTTTTTCTTATAAGTGTACCTGGATTAGGACCCACTCTAATGACCTCATCCTAACTTGGTTACATTTCAAAACCCTGCTTCCAAATAAGATCACACAGGTTCCAGTCACTAGGACATCAACATATCTTTTAGGAGACACAGTTCAACCCATAACACTACCCCTTCAAAGGTAACAGGGATCCAATGTAGTCAACTTAACACTAAGCAGCTGGCTGGACTTTTTGAGGGATGGTGTCTTATTGGAGGCACATTGTTGGTCCATGTTATGGGTCAGTTTGATATTCAATGGTACCAGTAGCTATGTCAGTCTTACTTGATGGAAGGTCATGTTGTTTGACTCATGCATAGTATCTCCTGGGGCACCTGACTGGCTGTGTCAGTAGGGCATGCAACCTTTGACCTCAGCATTGTGATTTCAAGCCCTATGTTGCAGGTAGAGATTATTTTTAAACAATAGCATCCATCTCTCCCACCAGAGCTACACCATCCTATAGCACTGGAGTGAAAAATTACAAGAGACTGTCTTGTGTCAAGTAGCTAAGTCATTCTGCCTAGTTGGGTGTCATGCCTGTTCTGAGCAGTAACTATCTGAGGGGTATTAACCTGAAATACAAAGATATTTTCACTTGATGTTCATTCTCATAGGTTCATCTAGTTGCTTTACCCAAGATCTTTGCTTTTCCTTTAAGCCCCTGACCAGCCAACCAGGCCATTTGCTACTGTTCAAGAGCCTGACTTAATATTTCTTTGAGCTACCTTTCTTTCTACACATTGTGAAAGACCAGATGCACTGTTTATAGCCCTGGAAGCCCATTGGAAGAATTTCTTCTCATGTTATCATTTAGGACCACTTGCCATGGGGTACGAGGGCAACAGAAGTCCACTTCTATCTTGTACCCACATACTGCACCAACTATTCATGAACTAAGCTTGGTTTGCTTACTCCTTGGTTAGAGGGCTATAGGGATACCCTGCCCTCAGCCCATGTTGTTAGAGGTATAAGCTGAGACAAAGGTGCCAGTATAACAGTAGTGGATGACAAGCAGGTTTGGGTCACCTGCTTTTACAGTCTACTTTTGCCCTCTGGCTCTGCTCATGCCTGATCCTGGACATCTCACTGCCATTTAACACTGGATTCTTCCTGAACCACTGGGCCTCCTGATTTGATGGGTCTGACAAAACCCAGCTCATGATGGGCAGCTCTGGCTGCAGAGTCACTTGATGGCATATGCCAAGTATTCTGTCTTGATCAAGGCCCAAAAGCATGTCAAGATCTACATTTCAATTGGTGTATAATACTCTGCCACAAATATCTTCAAAAACTTTAGGGGTCAAAAAAAAACTTTAGGGGTCACAACAGTGTGATTCTTCTACTGGGGCTTGCCCTAAATTCCATGTGACGTCTTTTGCCTCCTCAGATTTCTCTGTTATCTACTGTTTACCTGACTGTATGGCCCAAGTGAGAAGCTGCTTCCACAGTAGCCCGAATCTTCTGCTAAACTCTTTTCTGAGCCACACTCAGAGTGAATAGCCATCTAGACACTTATTTAATTGTTTAGAGAAGTATCCCCAGTATAGATGGCACAGCAGCTGCAGTTAAAGCTACAACTATCTTGAGTTGGCAGTAATCCATGGTCACCCTCCAATATCTGTCAGACTCCTGTTGGAGCCAGTCTTATGAATTAGAAACATAAAGGAAGCCACCATCTCTGAATTCGTTAGGTCTTTAAGGGTTGCACTAATTTATGCCATTTCCCTTGTGATTTACTTTCATAGCTAGAAGAAGGGTACTTCCAGAGGCTTCCACTCAGCTTTCTCAACTACCATGCTCTTGCCAGCACACCAAGAAATATGTGTGCCAACCTCATATATGTCTATTCCCATTGTACTTTGAGAGACTGGAGCAATGACCTCTCTCTTGACAAGTGTTCCTGCTGTGGAACTAGATCTGGGTTGAAATAACATGTACTATCTGGTCTACATGAGTCTTACTTCTATGAAGATACCCTTGATGATGTTAGTTCCTAGGTATCAACATCAACTCAGATTTTGGATCCAACAGTTCTCAAATGTCTGGTTCATAAGTATATAGTGGCACTTCGCCTTCCATAGCACATGATTACCCAAGGAAATGGCTGAATCCCTTTAGAGAATGACTGGAGGAGTTATTACTGGTTGTAGTGGTGCCAATTCCTTCCTCTTGGGCCTAACTTCTAGGTCCGTGGGCTCCAGGTCTGAAAAATGGCTTAGGTCTGGAAACCTGGCAAAGGATAGGGACTTTTTATTTGGGACAGCTTCCCCCAGCATTCTGATTATCCATCCTTGATTTATTTTGGTAGTATAGATGGAGCAATATGTTGTTGGCTGCCCATCTATTTTGTTCTTAGGGTTGCTGTCTTATACCAGCCATCACTTTATCTCTTTGCAAATCAGGCTTCCTGGCTCCCTGACCTTGCCTCTTATTATAATAATTATAATGTGCCCACCTTACATATCTCTAAGGGAGAGCATCACCTCCATTTCTTTTATTTTAAGATCCTAGCTATGGATCAGGCATCACATGGGAGCCTGTTAGAAATGCAGAATTTCAGACCCCAAACCAGTTCTACTGAATCAGAATCTTCATTTTAACAATCTCTTCAAGTGATTTCTATGCTTGAAAAGCTCTACACAAATCTTGCTTTCGTTTTCAACCCCAGACTTATAAACCAAAGCATAATTACTCCTCCAGTTTTAATGCTATAGTTTTAAATATAGGTTCTCTTTTGACACTTACAGTCCATGCCATTATAGATCAGCAGGCTGGGCCCAGACCTTTCCCCTGATGTTGTCATTAACAGAACTGTAGAAATCATTAAACAAAATCAAGAACTGTGTTTATCCAACCTAATCATACAAATTTATGTAAAATCCCTTGCCTTCATTATAGTCATTAGTGAATGAAAACATTTTTGTACTTCCACAAGTACATTTCATTTTTAAACATCATACATTTTATACCAAAGCTTTCAAGCCACCACTTTTACCTATGAGATCAAGGACGTGGACAGAAACGTCATTTAACCATTCATTGACAGACTGTGCTGTGACAATTAATTGCTTTATGTTGTAACTTTAGCAAGCACAAGCATAAGTTTTGCTTGATCAATAGCCACACTATTGAAATTAGTGCTGGGGAAAAAAGCTAGGTCCAATAATAGTAGAGATTGGTAAAACTTACCCAAGCGGACCTTTGTGAGGTAAGCCTAGAAGTCCTATGTGCAATTCTAGGGAGCATGGCAACCCTTTGGAAGACATTTTGGCTATATCTCTAAAATGCATGTACCATTTGACCTAGAATTTCCATTTGTATCAATCAGGATTGATTTGGCTGAATGCAACCAAATCCAATTAGTGACTTAACCAAATAGAGCTTATTTTTGTCCTAAGGAATAAATCTAGCATAAGGCATTCATCTGTTATTGGCATGTGAGTTGCATCCTCATGATTAGAATATATCTCATACCAAACAAATTCCAGAGTAAAGTATAAAGGTCAAAAGACAAAAGGGACATGTCCAGTTGGGCCTGCACCCTATAGTAAGCTTTCCCTGAAGGGAAAATCTATTATATTTCCTTATATATCATTGACTTTGTCTCCTCAGTCACTTTTCACTTGCTGCCTAAGTACAAAAGAGTTCAGGAAGCTGAGCATTAGAAGCAGGGCACTTTGTCACCCCACACAAAACTGGGGAGAGAAAGGAAGAGTGGGCATTGGGTGGACATCTAGCTATGGCTGTCGCATCATCACTAGAAATATATCCTTCAGATTTATTCTCAGCAATATACAATGATGTGTGCAAAAGCGCTCATGACAGCAAAAATCTAGCAATAATATTAATGACCATCAGTTGAGGACTTGTAAAGCTAATTTTTAATTTATAATATGAAAAACTATGCAACAATTAAAAATGAAGTTTATGTGGACAGGTGTCCAAAATGCAATTAAGTGAAGAAAGAAAGCTGAACTATTTAGAACTACAAAGAAATATATCTATTTTTATATACACTTATTGATACATATATGTAAAATACATATATAGATATTTAAATGATTCCATTAGAGAAAAAAGAGAGAGAAAGAATTAATTAGATAAAGGTAGTACAAGTAGAAAGATGAAAAAGTCCTGGAATAATACACAATAGAATATAAATGGTATTTTCCTCTGGGATGTGGAAATGGGAAGCTGGGTTTAGGGGTGCAATGGGCTTTTACATCCTTTGGTAATGATTGAAAATTTTTAAAAACTTTTATTTAAAATGAATAATAAGGCATTAATATCAAGACATAAGAAAAAAGCAATTATAAGTATTTTATTAAGTAAATGTATCACTTGTGTAACTGAAGATAAAGGACAAAGCTTCCAGACTGGCCTGAAGGCTAGTCCTGGCTGTATTTCTCCATAATTCTGTCATCCTATTGTTGGCTTTGTTCTTAAACTGACTTTTCTCAAGTGACACAATAGCTATAGCAGTTCTTGGGCTTATATCAATATGCAATAGCATCTGGAAAGAAAGGAGAGAGTCATCTGGCTCTCCCTTTTAAAAACAATGTTAAGATCTTTTACAGAAATCTTTGGCATATCTGCCTCATGTCTCATTGTTGTAACTTTGGAGTGGCCACTGTGGCCTGGGGAATATGATGTGTTGTTGGGTTTAGACTCGGCTCCCTAAGGCCTCAGTTCCACCAGTGGTTTTTAGTCCTGATTGCTATATTAGTTTGTGAGGACTGCTGTAACAAAGTACAGCAAACTGGGTGGCACACACAACAGAAGTTTATTGCCTCACAGTTCTAGAGGCTAGATGTCCAAGATCAAGGGGTCAAGAATAGGGTAGATTCCTTCTGGGGGAATCTGTTCTGGGTCTCCCCTAGCTTCTGGTGGTTTCTGGCAATTTTTGATGTTCCTTGGCTTCTGCCTGGCCACCCTGATAGCTGCTTTCATCTTCAAATGGCATTCTCTCTATATCTGCTTCATAGTCCAAATTTCCCCTATATATAAGGACACCAATCATATTAGATTAAGATCCCACCATATTCCAGTATGAACTCATTTTAATTAATTACATCTTCAATGACCCTATTTACAAATAAGGTAACATTATGAAGTACTAATAGTTCAGACTTGAACAAATAAACTTTTTGCAGATACAATTCAACTCATAATACATGCCCACTAGGATCATCCGAGAAATTTTAAACAATGCTAATAATGCCTGGCCTGAGCACCACTCCAAACCAGTTAAGTCAGAATTTCTGTGCAAGGGACCCAGGCAATAGGTATTTTTTAAAAGTCTCTCAGTGTGAATCTAATGTGCAATGAAGGTTGAGAAATGCTGCCTTAGGGGCCTGAGCCCCAGAGCTGGGGCAGTGGAGTTAGATTTTCCTAAAGCACATGGGCTGCACAGGGAAGAAATGGAAACCCAGATATAAAACAAAAAGGGATGCTGAGGAGGTCATCTCCAATGTCCACATGTTATGGCAAACTCCAGCTTGGATCAGACAGACATTTGGCTGTGGAATAGTTCACACCTTAGGTATTGCTAATAGGCAGGCAAGTGGTCCAAGTATGATATGTGTTTCTTCCCAACAGATACCTCACCAGAGAATGAGGCGAGGAATAGGAGAGAAGATCTTTGAAAAGCCTGGATGGAACTAGTATGAATTATAGGACAAAGAATCAGGGGCCCATCCATATGGCATGGATAAGTGGGTATTCATGATGCACTGTGATCACAGACTTCAAAGACACCCCAGTTTATGACACGGTAAAATACCAGGTCTGTAGGTGACAGGATTTGACATTGAGGCTCCTTGGTATGTAGATAGTCCCTGGCTTACAATGGTTTGACTTATAATTTTTCAACTTCATTATAGTGCAGAAATAATATGCAGCAGTAAAAACCATACTTTTAATCTTTAATTTTGATCTTTTCCCAGGCTACTGATATGTGGTGCTGTACTGTCTCATGATCCTGGACAGGAGCAGCCTTAGCAAACAGTTAGCCTGTGATCATGAGGGTCAACAATCAATATACTGACAACCATTCTATATCCAGACAGCTACTGTGATTTTCACTTTCAGTACAGTATTCAATAAATTACATGAACTATTCAGTACTTGATTAAATAGGTTTTGTGTTAGATTTTGTGCACTGTAGGCTAAAATAAGTGTTCTGATCATGTTTAAGGTTGGCTAGGCTAAGCTAGGTTAGGTGTATTAAATCCATTTTTGGCTTAGGATATTTTCAATTTATGATGGGTTTATTGAAATATGAACCCATCGTAAGTTGAGGAAAAGCCATACTAAATTACTTGGGATTGATCTTAGAGTTGGCTACATAGGTGAGTTACTAGACAAAACCAGGAGAAGATGGGAAACAGGAAATGGGGTCTTTGGCATCACGCCTCTCACAACCTGGCTGTGACACAACATAAGATATGCCCTCAGTGATTCATACTCCAGCGTTGGCATTGTACCTTTATAATTAGTGTGCAGCACTAGCCTTATGGATGTAGACTACAGACCCAGAATGAGGAGTGATGGTTTGAGCATTAGAAAACATGTAATATGTATTCTATGGAGCATTCATGAATTCTCCATTCCAAATTGAAAAACTGTAGAGGTCACTTTTGTCAGTCTGTAAATTACTTTCTGTCCCTAGCACCTAAAAAGGAAAAAAGGAAAAAAAGCCAACATCACCTCTTCTACATCTTTGCTCTGGATCACTTCCCTTTCTACTCTCAAACCACAGCTCTTGCTTTTGTCATCATGGTGGCAATTTTTGAGCCCTTTCAATTTTAGTGGATCCTTCAAACAGCTCTCTTGAGCTTATTGGTCTCAGCCTCTACTTAGCTCTCAGCTCTGCATTGTCTCCTAGCTCTGGATCCCCAGTCCTATTTGAATCTACATATGGAGTGCTTCAGTTTTTTTCCTCATACCTCCACCTGAGTAAGGATAATTTTTTTTTTTTTTTTAGAGATTGAGTTCAGTTGACAGAGTTTAATTCACTGAAGAAATATGCCACTTTTTTGAAACCACTCTCTTAGGTTGATAAGCTAATCAAAAAAAGGGGGCAGGGAGGAAAGTTAATTAGTATTTATTAAGGGCCAGGCACTTTATCTATATAATTTCTAAACTCACAACAGTCCTGCAAAAAAGGTACTATTGTCTGCATTTCAGTAATTTTGAAGAAGCAGGCCTGGAGAAGACAAGTAATGCCCCAGGTCACCTAGTTAATACAGGATAGAGCTGGAATTCAAATTAGAAGATACTCCAAAGCTTGCTTTATATTCCCTTTTGTTTTGTTCTGTTTTATTTTTGACTGGTGAGTCAGGCTGGAAGCCCAAATGTAGGAATGAGATAAGGTGGCTGCAACTTGTAATGGTCCTTTTGGGGAAGGGTATAAATTTCCAAGAAGATAAAGTGAAAAATAAGGGAAGATAGGCCTTGGCGTAATCTAGCATTCAGACATTATTTCTTCAAATATCCTTTCTCTCTTTCCTCCTCTTCTATGCATATGTTGGTATGGTTTTAATATCCCACAGGTTTCCAAGGCTCTATTTACTTTTCTCCATTCTTTCTTCATCTTGTTCCTCAGACTCGATAATTTAAATTGATTTATCTATAAGTTCTATGATTATTTTCTTCTATTTCAATCTACTATTGAGCTCCTCTAGTGAATTTTTCACTTCAAACTCCAAAATTTCCATTTGGTTCTATTTTAAAATTTCTATTTCTTAAAAAAAAAAAAATAAATAAATAAATAAAATAAAATAAAATTTCTATTTCTTTATTGGTATTTGATAAACATCATTCTTATATTGTCTGTTAGTTGAGGATGGCTTTCTATAGTTCTTTGAACATACTTATAATAGCTGATTTAACATTTTTTCCTAGTAATTCTAACGCCTGGATTCCTCAGGAGCAGCTTCTATTGACAGCTTTTTTTGTTGTTGCTGTTCTCTGTATGTGCATTACTTTCCTGCATTTCTTTGCATGTCTGATAATTTTTTGTTGAAAACTAGGCATTGTCAGTAATCCAATGTGAAATTCCGGAAATGAGATTTCCTCGTTATAGGGATTGTTTTTGTTGTTGTTGCTATTTGTTTATGATCTTCCTGGACTAATTCTTTAAAGTCTTTATTCTGTCATGCGTGACTATGAAGTCTCTGCTCAGGTAGCTTGGTGACTAGCTAAGAATTGGATGGAGGGGTCCCTGGGTGGCGCAGCGGTTTGGCGCCTGCCTTTGGCCCAGGGCGCGATCCTGGAGACCCGGAATTGAATCCCACGTTGGGCTCCCGGTGCATGGAGCCTGCTTCTCCCTCTGCCTGTGTCTTTGCCTCTCTCTCTCTCTCTCTCTCTCTCTCTGTGTGTGACTATCATAAATTAAAAAAAAAAAAAAAAAAGAATTGGATGGAGATTTCCCTAAATGCTTTAGTCCGGGACCTCTCTCAGCCTTTGCTGAGAAGCATTTTGTGTGTTAGTGCAAGTCTTCAGCAGTTGAGCAGGCAGTTCACAACTCTGCATTCCCTTTCCTGCTGGCACAAAGCCTTGGGAAAAGGAAATAGTTTCTCTTTTGGAGTCTGCTTTACTCTAAATCATAGGAAAACTTCCACAAGTTTTCATCACTGCACATTGCAATACCTACACCCATATGCTCTACTCTCCCTTATGTTGCTATGAATTAATTGTCCACATTCTTAACCATGGCTCCTCCCTCTCTTCTTTCCTACTCAATGATATCACTTCCAAAATTCTCATTCTCTCTCTTGCCTGTCCTTCTGTACTGGATCATTCTCATCAGTACACAAAATACAATTGTTAAAAAAATAAAACTTTATCTTGACCCAACCTTCACTACCAGATCACTTCATTTCTCTGATCCCTTTTCAAGCATAGCAAGTTTTAAAAATCATCCAAACTTGTCCAGTTCTTCTTTTCCCATTCCATCTTGAACTCACTTCAGTGAGTTTAAATTTCATAGGGAAGTTTAACTGGGAGGTTAATGCCAGTCACATTTAAAGCAGGTGATTACTCTTTCCTATTTGAGCCACTTGGTTCCTGTGCTTCTCCTGGCTTTCCTCTTACCGTTATGGCTGCTGAGTCTCAGTTGTCTTCACCTGCTCCTGCTCATCCCCTCAACCTTTTAATATTGGAATGTTCAAGAGTTTGGTCCTTACATCTTTTTTCCCCCCTCTGGCTACATTCAGTCTCAAGATGTCCCATGGGTTTAAATACTATTATATATTAAAGATTCCCAATTTATATTTCCAGCCCTGACCTCTCCCTGAACTTCAAATTCATATATCTGACTAGTTGTTTGACATCTCCATTTGGGTGTCTAATAAATATCTCAGACTTAACCATGTTCAAAATTTATCTTTCCTCCTTATCCCTGTAATATCTGCTCCTCTGGCAGACTTTGCCTTCTCAAGAGATGTTAATTCCATCCTGTCAATTATTCAATCTCCTCAGAGTTATCTATGGATACTTTTTTTGCCTCCCATTTCACATCTAATCCATAGCAAATCTTGTTGGCTGAAGCCCTCAGACTGTATCTGGAATCTGATTGCTTCCAGGTAAGCTCCACTGCTGTCAACACTGGTCAACCCCATTTCCTCTCACCTGGATAATCACAATAACCTTGTAACTGTTTTGCCTGCACCACCTCTTTTTCTCTTCCTATTATTTATTCTTAACACAGACCCCAGAGTGATCCTGTTAAATCCCAAGTCAGAGCATGTCACCGTCCTGCTTAAAACCTCCAGTGCCTTCCCATCTTATTCAAATAAAAGTCAAAATTTTTACAATGGCCCACCAAGCCCTAATTTGATATTCTTTCCTCTCTAACCTCATTTCTTACGACTCTCCCCTTACTCTCTCCTTTTCAGCCATGTTGATCTCTTTGTAGTTCTTCCAACATACAGACTTATGTCTTAGCATCTGCTCAGATACTTCCTATCCTCCTAAACTGCTTTAATTTTCCCAAAGCACTTCTTAACATTTGGCCTATAGTATTTTTTTCATGTTACATCTCAAGCACCTAGAATTGTGCCAGGCATGTAATGGGATGCTAAAAAAATATTTGTTGAATGAATGTCAGTGGATCACCTGGAAGAAGAAGTTTTCTCCCAATGGGGACATTAGTACAGTGGGAAGCCAGTGGGCAGGGAACTACATTCAAAAGAAACAGCCTCTCATATGAGTAAAATTTCTCCACTTAGGCCTAAAGAACTAAAAGCAAACATGATCTTAGAAATAGGAATTGCCACATTATTGAGGTGACAAACTGAATGGAAATTACAGAGCCAATTTAAAATCTTAAATATGTGGATACCAAAACAGATACAGAACGCAAAACCGTTGTATAAAGATTTTAAGGATACAGTTTTAATAATGAAACATTAGGAATTCATGGAGAACCTTAAAAAGATATGAAGCAGAATTTCTGGAAATGACAAATATAATTGTTGATGTCAAAATATGGACAAGTTTAATAGATTATATATAGCCAGAGAGAAAGTATATCTGAAAAATTTTAAACGACATTTACTTAAGAGAGATATTAAGAGAGGTTGAGAGACAAAGAGAGTTGAATGAAAAGATCTAATGTATGAATAATTGGTATCTTAGAAAGATGAAAGAAAAGAAGTTGAGGAGAGAAAATATTTTAAATAATTATGATGGAAAATTTTGCAAAACTGAAATACATACATATGAATGAATTCAGGAGGACCCAACAAGTATAGTGTATATCAAGCAGGACACTGAAAAAGAAGTTTTTGCCTAGGAAACATGCAGAGGAAGTACATACCAAACATACAGGAAGATCTTGCAAACCACCACAGAGAAAGAAAGACTATGGTAAATGAGGGCAGACTTCTCCACAGCAGAAATGGAACTTAAAATCCAATGGAACAATAACTATAAAGTGTAGAAGGGAAATAAACCAGCCTGGAATTCATCATTCCATGAAACTGTTATTCAGAGATAAAAGTAAAATAAAATATTTATAAATTTAGGAAATGGGAGAGCCTACTCTGAAGAGACTTCAGTCAACAGATATTTTAATTATTGACTTCAGGAAGAAGAAAAATAATTCTAGAAGGACAGTTGGGGATGAAAGACAGAATGGTAGACAATACATCCGTAAATATGTAGAAAAATTCTGGAATGCGTGGGTGGCTCAGTTTGGTTGAATGTCTGACTCTTGATCTCAGCTCAAGTCGTGATCTTGGGGTCCTGGGATCAAGCCCCGCATGGGTCTCTACACTCTGCTTAAGGATTCTCTCCTTCTCTCCCTGCCCCCTCCCCCTGCTCGTGTTTGGTCTCACTCTCTCTCTCTCCCCCCCTCTCTCTCTCTCTCTCATAAATAAATCTTTTTAAAAAATATGTAGGAAAGTTCTAACAAATATTGTCTATATAAAATTATCAACTCAGCATTCCAATGCCTTCCTGCATTGTTTCACTCGCAGAACCTCTACCCTCCACTCAGCACCCCGTTCACCATTCACCGTATCTCTTAGAGTCTCACTCAGCTGATACTCTTCTATTGGTCTACATCTCAAGGAGGTTTCAATGCAGTTTTCTGAAGTTAAAGCTTTATTTGTGCAGTGGCCTGCCCCACAAACCCCATCTACTTTAGCAGCACTGAGTTCTCATCTCTGTCTTGAACTATACACTGCTTTCTTTCTGTTTGGGCACCACTTTTCTGTGCTACTATTTAAAAAGTGCCCCAGACAGAAAAACCAGCATGAATGGTGAGCATTGTGTGTTTCTTCTTCTCAAAATTTGTAATTCTGTGCTGCCTATTGTCTATAACCTGAAAATAGTTACTTCATATATTTTGTACAGGTTTATAGTTGTTTACAGCAGAAAGATAAGTTACTTGTTACTCCCCCATGATTGGGACTAAATCATTAATCATTAGTTTTTTATAGATTATGGCTTTCTTTTATGGCTAAAAATGACACATTATAGCATGTAAGGTTATCAGTTTTCTTCAAAGCACTTTTTTTTTATTGCATTCCCACAAGTTTTATGTAATGCATTCAATGTAATTCAATTCTAAGGTTTTGTTTTTGTCATCATTCATTGTGGTTTCTTTTCTGATAGATGACTTATTCAGAATTGTATATTTTTAAACTAAAGATATGTACAAAAATCTTTATATCCAGTTTAAAGCCAAAAACAGGAAACAGCCTAAAGGACCATCAACAGAATGGGGAAATTGTTTATTAGTACAGTGGACTTCTACTTAGCTATAAAAGCCACTAAGTTCTAAACTTGTGACAACATGGATGAGCCTCAAAAACATTATGCTGTGAGGAAGATGCCAGACATTAAAGGAGAACATATATATGACCCTGCTTAGTAGGAAAGTCTAGAAAAGTCAAAACTAACATGGCATTAGAAATCAAAATAGTGGTTACCTCAAAATGGGGGTTGGAGGTTGTAGGGATTGGCTGTGAAGAAACAGTTTGGTGGGTATAAAACTCAGTGAAAAACTTAGAAATGAGAGAAATAAAAGTTCAAAATTTTCCTTCATGCAATTCAATTTTTAATCCCTTAACACTGGGCATTCCCAATGTTTCCTTCTCTTCTCTGAGTTCCTGCCATTGCAGGAGGTTCTAATATAGCTTCAAAGCCCTGGGGGCAAGGGAGACCCTGATCATTGGTCAGTGGCTCTCAGACTCTCTTGCTCCTGACTGCAGTGTCCGTCTGCTACTTCTGCACCTCTCTAGGCTATCTGGTCCACTTTGCGAGACACGTCATGTAGCATTCTCTCCAGAGAAGAAGCATCTTTCTAGAAAAGTTACTGAGAAGCAGAGTCCAGAGCCCCTCTGCTCTATGGACCCTCAGATGTCTCTATCTCTCTTTCTCAGTTCATGGAGAATCTCTCAAGTTCGGGGTTGGAGTCCCCACAATCACTTCTACTTCTCCAAAATGTTTCTTCTCATATATGCATGAATCGTCTCCTCCTTTTGGACATAAGCTTTTGGAAGTACGGCCAAAAGAAAATCTGTGGGTCAGGCAATCCTAATTCTCCACCTTACCTCACCACCTGAATGAAGCCATAAGCTCTGCCAACTCTGTAGAAGAAGTTGAGGGGACAATGGGAGAATAAAGAAAAAAAACCTCACATGGTAATGTCTTAATATAAAAACTCACATTTCTTTCTATTTTCTTTCTATTTTCTAACTCTCTGCCTTATGGAAAACTCAGATACAGTTTCAATTTCCAGTTCAAAGTCCACTCAGATATTCTTTTTCTTGAATAGGTACTGCAATGTACTCATAATCACTTCCCTTTAAAAATTATTCCATGAGGCTTCTTCAGTATTCTTTGCTCATCTTAAGTGTTTTCTTGACTCTGAGGCAATCAGTGATATAACAGGATTCACACTACTGAATATTAGGTGCCATTAACCACTGGAATCCCAGCTATTAGAAGCAGGATTCTCAGATTATGTAATCTGCTTGGCACCTTGCTATCAGTCTTCATTCTGCTTCTGTAGTCAGCCTGATCTGAAGCACATACAAGTTATTCCCTAGTCAAAAAAGGCCCACCTACTAGTCAAGGACTTCTGTCTCAATCTGAAAATGGGTAAGAGTTTTGGCCTAGATAATGGCTAAGATGGATAAAAGGCAAACGAAATTGTTAAAAGGGTCAAGGGAAAATATCCTTTGGCTATAACTGATGCAATGTTCTATAAAATGTACTGAAATAAAAAAGTATGCAATTGTGAGCAACTCTGGTTCAGAATTACTTCTTTCCTTGACTTACCTGAGGGCTGTCTTTCTTCTGTCCCATGTTCAAATTAAAAATAAAAGATGAGAACAAAAGAACACAGTAGCCTTTTAACCCTATCCATTATCACAAGTGTCCAATATGTAAGAGCCTTGTTCAAATACAAGGACAACATGGACAGACTGAATTGTCTTACTTAAGAGCGACCAATTAAAATAGAACAAATTTGATTAAGTTTCTGCTTGTGTTGACTTTTGGAGTTAACATTATGTGTTCAAGTTCCTAAGAGTGATAAGCCTTAGAACATTTGTTTTTTATTTAACTGTGGACATGCCTATATAGGCCTTCTGAGAAAATGTTCCCAATGCCCCTGTGTTATGCTCTGTGCCCTGTTTTACTAGTCCTTATACTATGGGTCGCTGAGGTAACTTATGAGCCCAGCACTACCTCATGTTGCTGAGAATCCTGTAGCCTGTACTACACGTACCAGGGGTAAAGACAATTGTTCTAGATCAAAACTGTCTTCTCTCTATCTCTTGAGAGGTATGTTTTTGAGAGGTATTTTTTAACAAAGAAGCAGACAAGTGAGATGATTTGAATCTTCTGCCACATTCATGGACCTCAAAGTACCAAAAGGATAAATTACTCTCTCCTGAGACACCTATTTATAAAATGCTGATAAAACCAGTAAAGTTAATATTTTGCTTGTCCAGTCTTTGGTAGCAACTTACCATCAATGTGAATGTTGGATATTAATAATCAGGTAAGTAATTACATGTTTCCCTAACAACTAAAAGCCCTAATTTACTAATCTAAGCCATGCTTGGAGGCAGTGTTTGTTACTTTATAAGCTGATTTCTAAATTAAACTTTAGAATTTACATAGAAACATGGTGTTTCTGATCTGGCAATAATTAATAATTTTGTGGTTTATAATTTATATAATATTACATATGCTTTATTCATTACTTGAGTTAAAATAAATGGGGTACGTGATTTGAAAAATCAGAGAAAATGCTATATGCCACCTTATACTTTCTCTACTTCACTCTAGATTGGCAAAGCGTCTATGTACCAAGATTGAGCAAGTGACAGTTTGGCCAGATGTTTTGCTGCTGCACAGTGAGGGTCACTGCTTTCCAACATGGAATGCTTGGATTCTCACCCATCACTTCTCTATCTCCTTTATTCAGTCATTTCCATGTTTTATGGCTTGTAACCAACTTGCAGTACCTTGTGTCCAAGAATCATACACTATTAGTGATGGATATGAATATGAACATGTGGAGCTGAGAGCAAAAGAATATTGTGTGTGTGTGTGTATAAATAAAATAATGTGACAGGTCTGGGGGTGAGTAGTTGTTGACTTGTGTTCAGCTGTTGAGTGACACCATCAGTTTCAGGCTCTTCTACCTATATTTTCATCACCTTCACTGTGGGAGTTTCTGACCTGGGGCTTGTTACCTTGGTAATATTTAAATACCTGCTACAGTTTCAGCAGTAGAGGGGATTTAGGAGAAAAACAATGCCTGCCGGCTATTTTCACTGTAAACAGAATGCAAATGTCATCCCAGAAACACCAGCAGACTTCTGCACAGACTTCTTTACTTTGAACTATGTCATGATATCCTTTGGCTACAAAGGACACTGGGAAAGTGGAAAATAGAATTGTCACACTGGCCTTAGAGTAATCATTATCCATCATCTAGTGATGGACATGTAATATCCTGAACAAAGCAGTGTTATGTTGGCAGGGAAGAACAGAAGATGGATATTGAGAAGGCAATTGCTGCCACAGTGTGTAGCTGCCTCAATTTCCTTGAGAAAAGGGGAGGCAAATTCTTTAATTCAGTGTTCAGTGTATCTAGCTTCTGATTTAGCCCCACTGGACAATGGAAAGCATTTTGGAAGAAAAGAGGATTAGTGACCTTGGTATTTTCTATCTCTGTATCTGGAAATGAAGCCTGTCAATGGGGGATACAGAATTAGATTAGAAGGAGGACAGTGCAGGCCACTCATGGTATTTGCAGTGTATTGATGAGGCAAAAAATTTAACAAGAGTATTAATAAATAATCTCAATAGTGTTATGCCTATGACAAAAATAAAGCAGACTAACCGGGTAGAGCTTACCTAGAAGGAAAGTGGGAAACAATGCTGAAATTGAGTATTTCAGGTAGGACAGTCCGGGAGGTGTTCCCTGGAAGGTGACTATTGACTTACCACATGAGAAGTGCCAGTTATGTAGGATCGAGGAGAAAGGGGGCGGATTCTAGGCAGAGATAAGTGCAAAAGGCAAAAGTCTTTAGCTAAGAGTGAACTTGGCTTATTTGACTGGAGCAGAAGGAGCAAAGAGGTGAGTGGCAATGCATATGGGAGGGGGATGGTAAGAGAATAGGAAAGAGCCATGTAACTCTAGGGCTTCATAAGCCTGGTAGGGAATTTGAAGTTTAAATGCAGTGAGAAACAAAATAGTGACATAATCTCATATTTGTAGTATATAAGAGGCATTAAAGCATCCTTGGAATAAATCAGAAATATGGTACTGGTAGGTAATTCAGATGAACTGACATACTAGCCAAATGTGAATTGGTTTTTCTGTTACTCAAAGAGAAAACACTATAAAGAAGAAAAAAATAAAACATTCCTTATAGCTGCCACCTCCAAAAATGCAAATGTTCAACAAATATTTCTCAAATACTCGTTATAAGGATTGAGAGGTTATTAGTTTGGGACATCCATGTGTCTTCATGCAATGACTTCCTTTAGGTGATCTTTTAAGAAGTGCTACTTCAAAAATGAGTGGATAGGTGGGTTTCTGGTTTCCAGTAGTTAAAAACTTGGAAATTGTCTCTTGAGTTCTACACATACACAAACACACACACCAGAGACAACACCCACCACATACATACACACACATACCGTGCGCGCACGCACACACACACACACACACACACAGCTAAAGAAACTGAAAATCAAAAACTTTTCTTAGATCCACTAGAGAATTGAGGTTACAGTACAAGCCATTACTCAAAATTGGAGAAACAGACAAGCTGATAAAGAGATTCATAACTTACTCAAGTAGAAGCCCCGGAGCAAAAACCATCACTGGAGCTGGTACTGAGATCAGAAAATTTAACCTTTAATTGATGAATTGCTAGAAACTCAAAGTGGAATGATTGAGAGTTTACAACTTAAGGGGCCAAGATTTCAGAAGTTCCACACAGTTGTGAATTTTACCCGCAGGAGGCCCACCAATATTCTCACAGTGAAGATTATAGAAAAATCTCCTCTTACTTCTGGTAGGGTGAAGGGAAGAGTAGCTACTTTGAAAAATACACAGAGCATTCTTTTCTTGTCTTGTCCTCAAGGGAAACTGTTTTATCAGAGTCTAACGAACCTGGGGAAAGGAAAATATCCAAGTATAGCCCACTATAGCCTTCTATGTAGAAGAAGAGAAATACCCAATTCTTAGATCTTGCAGTGTTATTTCACCCAAGGAAGTGTCATTAGTGAGAAGCACATACAAAGGCCACAGCTCAGGGGTACAGCCTCACTAAAAATCTGAAACCTAGTCATTAAGAGTATAGAACTACCCCCGCCCCCCCCACACGCCTTAATTAGTACATCAGTAGGCTCCTGTATAATAACAGGAGATTACAATGGCAAGGACCACATGCCTTATCATATTTAAGAAGAAATTTCTAGGAAAACTAAAAGACAAGAGAGAAGATAACAAGGATACCAGAGAAAACTCAGCCTCTGACACCTATAGTGACAATAAACATAACTCCTACGTAGATAAACATAAAACATCACACTAAAGGCCCATTTACCTCAGTTCTTTATATCCAGTACATTATGTTTAGCTTGTCAATAAAAAGTTTCAAAGTTATCCTAAAAGACAAAAAACCTCCCACAAAACCCAAAATCCACAACTTGAATAGACATAGCAAGCACCAGAACACACTGAGATATACTAGAAATGTTGGAAGTATCAAATCAAGACTTTAAAACAATTCTGATAAATATACTAAGGGCTCTAGTGGAAAAAGTAGACAATATGCAAGAACAAATGGGTGATATAAGCAGAGAGATATAAAACTCTAAGAACAAATCAAAAGCAACTGCTAGAAATAAAAAACACTGTGCTGTACTAAATATGAAGAATGCCTTTGATGGTCCCATTAGTAGAATGGACATGACCAAGGAAGGAATTAGTGAGCTTAAAGAAATGTCATTAGAAACTTCCAAACTGAAATGCAAAGGGGAAGAGAATGAAAAGGATGACATAGAATATTCAAGAACTGTGGAACAATTACAAAAGATTTAACATTTAATATTTCTATTATATTATAGAATATAAGGAAAGGAGAGAAAAAGGAACAGAGGAAATGTCTGATGTAATAATGGCTGAGAATTTTCCAAAATGAATGACAGGCATGAAACCACAGATTCAGGAATCTCAGAGAACATCATACAGGACCATATAGGCACATCATAGTCAAACTACAGAAAGCCAAACACAAAGAGAAAATCTTGAAGCTATGGGGAAAATAACTTACCTGTAGAGAAGCAAGGATAAGAGTTACATTAGATTGATCTTCAGAGAGCATGCAAACATGAAGAGAGTGGTGTGAAATAGTTTTGAAAGAAAAAATCCACAAAATAAGAATTTTGAATCCTGTGAAATTATCCTTCAAAAGTGAAGGAGAAATAAATACTCTCTCAGACAAAGAAAACTTCAAATAATTTATTGGCAATAAACCTTGTTAGAAATGTTAACGACAGTTCTTCAGAAAGAAGGAAAATTATATATGTCAAAACGGATATACAGAAGGAAAGGAATAGCATTGGAGAAGATATAAATGAAAGTAAAACAAATATTTTGTTTTATTATTCTAAGTTGACCTAGGAGAGGAGAGAAAATAGAAGCGTATAAAATATCTAATTAAAATGAGAGAAAGCAGAAAAAGAGTAGAATACAAAAAAAAAATGACACAACAATGATAATAAATTGAAAACTAACAAATACAGATATAACTCTGACTATACAAATAATCAGTTTTTTTTTTCTGAGTCCTCATGCTCTATTGATTGTTAGATATTCTTGTACAAGGCAGCCCTCACCCTGTTCCTGAGCCCCTTCTAAAAATTTATAGGAAAAAAAATAAATAAAAATAAAAATTTATAGGGCACTATAGGTGCTCCATGCTTACTAGCTAATAGAAGACAGGACAGATGGATTTTTATAAACTCCTTTTTCTCCCATCTCAGGAAATCCCCCTGGATCTTCTTTCTGCCTATTCCTCTACACTTTGTTCTCCTCTATCCTGATAACCCCACTCCCTGAGAAGCTTGTCTGGGATAGGTCTCCATGGGAAAGTACACAAATCTTCACATTCCTTTTTAATTTTGCATAGTGTTAAATCTTCAGAGGTATAAACAATCACCTTAAACATTGACAGTGGAACTAAATAAATGGAGTGATATTCCACATTCATGGATTGGAAGATTTAATATTGTTACGATGTCAGTTCTATCTAATTTCATTTATACATCCAGTGCAATCCCAATCAGAGTTCCAGCAAGGTATTTTGTGGCTATCAACAAAGTGACTAAAGTTTAGATGGAGAAGCAAAAGACCTAGAATAGCCAACCCCAAATGCTGGCAATGCTGTAACCTAACGGGAACTCTCATTCTCACTGCTGTAAGAATACGAAACGGTATAGACACTTTGAAAGGCAGTCTGGCAATTTCTTATAAAACCAACCATACTCCTAGTATATGATCCGGCAGTCACAGTCTTCGATATTTACCCAAAGGCGATAAAAACGTATGTCGACACAAAAGCCTACACATGGATATTTTACGGCAGCTTTATTCATAATTGCCGAAACTTGGAAGCAATCAAGATGTTCATAGTGTGTGAATGGATGAACTGTGGTACATCCAGACAATGGAATGCTACTTGGCAATAAAAAGTAAAGGGTTAACAAGACATGAAAAGATATGGAAGAATCTTTTTTTAAAACGATTTATGTATTTATTTGAGAGAGCGCTCATGCGTGAGTAGAGGGGCAGGGACTCTCTAGCAGATTCCACATTGAGCAGGGAGACCATGAGGGGCTTGATCCCATGACCCCAATATCATGACCTGAGCTGAAACTAAGAGTTGGATGCTCAGCCGACTGAGCCACCCAGGTGCTCCAAGATCTGAAGGAATCTTAGACTCATACTGATAAGTAAAAGAAGCCAGTTATAGGAAACGAACTAGGGGTGATGGAAGAGGAGAAGGGCGGGGGGTGGGGGTGAATGGGTGACGGGCACTGAGGGGGGCACTTGACGGGATGAGCACTGAGTGTTATTCTGTATGTTGGTAAATTGAACACCAATAAAAAATAAATTTATTATTTAAAAAAAAAAAAGAAGAAGCCAGTTGAAAAGGCTACATCCCGTATGATTCCAGCTGTATGATGTTCTGGAAAATACAAAACTGTAGAGTCAGTAAAAATATCAATTGTTGCCATGGGTTTGGTGGGAGGACAGGAAAAAAGGGATGAAAAAGTGAAATAGAAGGGATTTTTAGAACAGCACAACTATTCTGTATGACACTCTGGTAGCAGATATATATCATTATACATGTGTCCAGACCCATAGTGTGCATCACAAAGAGAAAATCCCAATGTAAACTATGCGACTTCATAACGATATGTCAATATTGGCTCATCAGTTGTGAAAGAATATATGGGAACTCTGTACTTTCTACTCAGTTCTTTTGTAAACCTAAAACTACTCTATTGATAAAAAATAAAATAAAAAATAAAACCTCCAGGCACTCCTCAATATGAGTTGCCAACTTATTTGCAGAAACATGAGATTCTAGATTTTCCCCCAGGTCTCTCCTTTGCCCCAGCCTCCTTAATTTTTAAGTCATAAATCTCAATTTAGTTTTTTCAGTTGTTTTTTTTTTTTTTTACATAACTTTTATGGCTTCAATTTCTTATCTTAGTTGTAGCATGATACACATTATGCTTCAGATAATCCTATGGTGGTCATGTATCTCTTGTGTCTTCGGTAACATAATTATAAACACTATTGGTTTAAAGCTTTGGATCTGTTAAATGTAGATTCTAGAAGCTATAACTCTCAAAATGTGAAAACAAAAAACCAAACTATAAGCCTCCTCTTTGAAAAGAAAAACTATAAAATCAGAGGTATGAGTACCACTTTAAGAAGAGAATTAAGATTTTAGTATGAACAACTAAGGAGAAATCTCTTTAAATTTGAAAGTACTCTGTTTTGGGGGTGTTATAAATCCTTCTCTGTGCTGATTAAACAACTGAACTTAAAGCCTAGTAAAGTCAACAAAGAACTCAGCTGAAGAAACAGTCTCCAAAGCATTTGTGCTGCACTCTTTCCAAAGTGCCTGCTTCCTGCCATTCAGTGAAAAGAGATAAAGACCCATGATGTCATGAAGCTGTATGACAAGATATTGTCTGAACGTGTAAACCTTTATGTTTGTGTAGACAGCATTGTTTGCAAAAAAATTTAGGTAATTGCAGAAGGTGAAAAAACATGTAGGAGATAGAGATAGATATTAATTGTATTTATTGCTAACCACACCAAACATAACTGATCTTAGAATAAACATGTTACGTTTTTAAAGTATTTTTAGTCTGTAATTTGGATCTTTTGTTCCACATCCACTATTAAAAAAAATCAGTCTAATCTCTGAGGTTTGAAATAGCAGCTTCTCTGTTTTCTCACTGCTGCTGATGATTATGGTTGAGTAAACTGAAGATGCTTCTGATAGTTTGAAGATCTAAAACACCACTTAGAACATTGTTCATTCTTTGCCACTACTGCTAGCCACTTAACAAGCACAAGAAGAGAATAAGAGGTTTTGGTAGTGATGATACTACGGAAAGGTGTGAAAGTACAAGAGAGGGAAATGTAGAATGGAAGATCTGAGGTCCTAAATCCTACTGCTTCCTCCCCGCAAAAGGGCCCTTATTCCAAAGTCCATATTTCTGCCACTAACAGTCACCAGACAAGTATAGGACTTTTGATATCATCCCCAAGCCTTTCTTCCCTGGCTGGATTTCAGGTTTCTTCTTTGTAATTTTCTGGAAACTGTAATCAAGACATCCCAAAGAAACTATTGAATTAGTGTTCTTTGGACCTGTAGGAGAGCTTTGATCTGACCCCCAATACAAAGGGCTGTGAATACAGAGTATCTAACCTCAGATATCAGGACCCACCATCTTAGGCAAGCCTAATCAAGGCCAAAGGAGAGCTGTCCCATGAACAAAATGACCCAGCAAAGACTTGAGCTGCCTATAATAAAAAGTTGGACTAAACTAAATAAAAGGTAGAATAAAATATAGTATAAGATTCTGCAAGAACAGTAAAACCTACTAAAATTGCATCACTGGTATTACCTCATAGTACACCTGGCAGCTACTCTGTCATTGACTTTTTCATTGTCTATTCATTCTGGTTTGCCTCAGTCCACCTTATTGGTCACTTAAGATTTGATTCTCACCAGGACTTCACATTGAGAGACTTAAATCAACTAGCCAGAAGCTTATGTGCTGCCTGCATGAAGCTCCATTCCTACTAGCAACTCTTGCCTCAACCAACACCTGCTGCCTCAGTCCTGCTAGCTTGCTTTTACCTGGGCAACTCCCACTTCCATTCAATCAACAAGCCACTGTCTTGCATTCCTTGTCAAAGCAGGAACTCAGGGACTCAATAAACATTCATTCTTTTGCCATCATCCCTTTTCTCTTTGTGTCTATAATACCTTTCCATCTTCTTAGTCTAATTTCTTATTACCTGTGCCCAGACAGGTCTCTCTTAACTATTCCTATGCTTGAAGCTTTTTACTATGCAGTTTATCTAAAATAATACAACTGTTTATCTTTTTGACTCATCATCCCATTCACCTTTACCCCCTCTGAATCTTTCCATGACTTCCTATTAATTGCCAGAGATATCCAACTGTTCTGAAGGGAATTTGTTTCCTACAGTCTGACTCATGAGACCTTCTGTTCTAGCAGAAGGTGGATTTCCTTCATAAGCAGACATGAACCCTTTGTTCCATCGAAACTGAACTAGGAGTTTTAACCATTCGGTGGAAATGATTTATCCCCACTCTCTGCAATCTACTCCCTTGGCCAGACTAAATGAGAATCGAAACTGGAAATGACCTGATATGTTAACTTGCTACAATTTCCTGGATGTTGGTAGAAGACCCAAGAGTCCTGGGTAAGAGACAAAAAACTTTATTAGTCACAGTAGTAACAGTAACCAGAGTATAAGTACCAGTTTTTAGACCACCAGGTCCTACAGGGCAACATATAGGGCTAAGTTAGATCAAGGTAGGTTCTATTATAACAAAGAAACCCTAAAAAAAGAGGAACCCTGAGTTCAAGGAACCCAAACCTTTTATAATAGAGAATAATTATGCCAGCTGCTATTCCTGAGGGAGACATTATCACTATCTTTTAAGGCACTTCTCTCTGTGAACATCCTTGAAAAAATAGTTCAGAACAAATTTGGTCAATGCCTCTGCTCACAAAATGTGCAGAAACAGGAGAGACCCATGGATAGATGTCTCTTCATGAAGTAAGTACCTTCTCCTTGAAAAAGGAGGAAGCTTGATTTGCTGGTGAAATACACAAAGAAGGTTGCAAGGCGCTCTTTAAAAAAAAAAAAAGATTTTATTTGTTCATGAGAGACAGAGAGAGAGATGCAGAGACACAGGCAGAGGGAGAAGCAGGCTCCCCGCAGGGAGCCTGACGTGGGACTTGATCCCAGGTCTTCAGGATCAGACCCCGGGCTGAAGGCGGTGCTGAACCACTGAGCCACCTGGGCTGCCCTGCATGAGGCTCTTGAGTCAGACATCACCAATCCATTTAAAGCATTTAGCCTAGTGCCTGGCCAACAGTAAGTGTTCAGTATATACTACCTATTATTATTTTGGTGATTATTGTTAAGTAACAGCAATAACTGATGATCTCCTAATTTCCTACCCTTGGTACAAGAATAGAAAGTCTTCAGAGTCAGCATTTTTCTCAGAATACACATGGTTGGTGATTATAGGCTGAATTGTGAACTCTCAAAATACATACATGAAAGTTCTAATCCTCACTCCTTCAGAATGTGACTATATTTGAACATAGGCTCTTTGACGAGATAATTAAAATGAGACATTTAGAGTGGGCCTTTCTTCTTTCCCAAGGCTAGGTAATTAAAAATTATAATTACATGTAAAAAACAAAAAAGCAACTACAGCTATCAAGAGGCTTCAGACATATTATCATTTGTGCCACTTTCAATCACATGGCCTACATAGTTCAGAATGCCCCCAAATTCCTCTCTTCTTATCCAAGCTTTCTGCTTCCAACAAGGCCTTGTCCTGAGAGTACTTTCCTACCTGAATTTCTATCATTAGTTTCTGTGAGCTAATAATATAGCACATACTCTCATGCAAATTATTTTGTGGACAGTGACTCCCAGAAAGATTTTCAATTATAGAGCAAAAGATCGCAGACCTCATTTTACAGTTTTTGAGTTAATGGACTTGATTTTTTTTGAGCAGTTTCAGGTTTATAGGAATATTTAGCAGAAAGGTCAGAGAACTGCCACGTATCCTTACTCCATCACCACTTTCTCTTATTGTTAACATCTTGCATTAGTGTCGTCCATTTATCACAATCGATGAGCTCATATTGAGACATTATTATTAATGAAGTCCAATAGTTTATATTAAGGCATATCCTTTATACAGTTCTATAGATTTTGATAAATACATAATGGCAATAGTTTCGTTGCCCTAAAAACTCCCGTGTTCCACATAGTCGCTTCTTCCTCCCTTCTTCTTAATCCCTGAAACCAGTGATATTTATGCTGTTTCTACATTTTTGCCTTTTCCAGAAAGTCACATAATCAGAATCACACAGTATGTAGCCTTTTCAGACTGGCTTCTATCACTTAGTAATATGCACTTAAGTTTCCTCTAAGTCTCGACACTTGATAACTTGACCTCATTATACTTTTAGCACAGGATTCTGCTCATGGCAAGTCCTCATTAAATATGGTTTGAGGGATCCCTGGGTGGCACAGCGGTTTGGCGCCTGCCTTTGGCCCAGGGCACAATCCTGGAGACCCGGGATCGAATCCCACATCGGGCTCCCGGTGCATGGAGCCTGCTTCTCCCTCTGCCTATGTCTCTGCCTCTCTCTCTCTTTCTCTCTGTGACTATCATAAATAAATTTTAAAAATTTAAAAATAAATAAATAAATATGGTTTGAGTTGTTGTTGGTATTTCCCATTGAGCAAAACTTCATGGAGGAAGGGAGCATTTGGGCTGATCTTTGAAAGTGGGCAGGATTTCTGCATATGAAGATGCAGGCTAAGGCATTCCAGCTGGGGAGAACATTAGCAAAAACACAAGTAATGTCTCTGATTCTCTGAGGCTCATGCCCTCTGCCTATAATTCCCTCTACCTCCTCCCATTGCTATCATGACATTTGTTCACTGAGCACCTGGCTTGAAGTCTTTCTCTCTACTTCATGATTTATCATTTTCCTGAATATTTTCAGCTTCCATGTGTTGATCCAAGTATCCTGTTGGCATTTTAAAATTCTCATTTAACACATGAGTAAAATAAATCTCAGAAGAGTTGAGTAAGGTGTCTGAGATCTCAGTAAGTGGCAGAATTTGTACCTAAACCTGGGTCTTTATGTCCCTAAAAACTACAGTGGCATTTTATGTCTCCAAGGGTTACGTCAACCTAGAGACAGTGAAAATTCCCCTGTGGCCTCAGTCAATGCCTTGAACCAGCAACCAGTATATGATGCTGTTTCTCCCATATCCACAATATATAGGTGGATCTAAGCAGTGGGACTAGGCATGGACCCTCTTACTATTATACCTCATAGCACACTCTGAATTTTTGCTTTCTATTTCTGCAACCAAGCAAGGGAAGGATCTACAGTGAGGGAAACTGAAGTACTTGGCACATGGTAATAAGCACTCACATGTGGCGTGGTCAGAACTCCATAATCCCCTACATATGTTCTTCTACCTGTATTTCTATTCATAGAATGTTACCATCATCCAGTTACTGAGACAGAAACCTAGGTATTATCCTTGGTCTCAGTCTTTCCTTAGTTTTCCCCAGTACCCTTTACTTAGTGAATCACCACATTCCACTGAGTCCATTCCTAGTACTTCTCAAACTCATTCCTATTCCCACAATTCAAATTCAGATTACTATCATCTCTAACATGGTGTCCTTTCCCCCAGCCTTGCCGGCCTTCAAATGGCTCTCTCTGGAGTAGCCAGCATGAAATCAGAAAGGATCCTCTTAGCCTGGTATTGAAGCAGTGAATTACAACTGTGTAAGACAGAAGACCTTGGAGGGAAAGGGATGGTAATGTTGTGGGAATAAGTACATGAAGAATTGATAACACTGTGTTGAAATTTCTCTTCTAGGAATGATAAGTAAGAGGTTAAGGGATGTTTACATTCCTGCTACCAAGAGAGCACAGTTAGTCAGAAGTGCTGCTGGAGGCCAGCCAGGTGGGACCAACTTCTTAAGATTACAGATTATATAGTATCTTCTCTTGGTTATTACATTTATGGAACATGATCCTATATGTACTAATATCCCCAAGGGATTATAAATGAGTTCAAGGGTTGAAGAGTCTAACCATTTATGTTATAACATTTGCTGTAGAAGATTATATTTTTTCACTTGTTATAAAAAGACTGTTTTCTCCTATAATTAATTTTAGCCTATTAATGCTGAGAGAATTCTTTGCTGACTTTATTTTTGACTACCTACTCTGTCTCTCTGTATATGTGGATATCCGTGTGTGTATCAGAGATAAGCATAACCAGTGTTATGGCTGGTTTTGGAAGCTCTAATCCAAGTTTCATTTCTTCCACATCAGAAAGATGTTTCTAAAGCTTATGACCATGATCATATCATTTTCATGTTTTAAATACTTCAGTAATTCTTCTTTGCTCTTAGGATAGAGTCAAGATTTCTTAACCTGGTTTAGGAAGCTCTGCATATTTTGTTACTTGTTACTTATCCAGTATTATCTAGACCAACTGTTTCATTTCCATAAGGGTACTCCACTTTCTTTCCCTCCAGATATTTGTATACATCGTTCCCTTGCCTTCAAAAATTCTTGCTGACCCCTAGCTACTCCAGTGCTTTTTCCTGCCAAGTTCTGTATCTAGTTCCCTCTCTGGTTCATCCTTTATATTTCAATTTAGGTGTCCCCTCTCCATGATCTGTTCCCTGAGCCCCCAGCCTGTATAAATTCCCTTTCCCTCTGTGTACCCAGACCATCCCCTACTTGATCACACCATGTCCTAAATCACCCACTGGATAGTCAGAACAGTAAGAACAGAGGTTATGACTATCTTAAAGATGTTATGCATAGTAAACATTACTAAACATTTACATGTTACTGATTGTACTAAATACCTTAGGTGGCATATCTCATTCATTCTTCATAGACCTCATCAGCATTCATTAGTAACAGTTAAATGCCAAAAGAAAAATTGGGGATTAGGGGGAAGCATATGGAATAATTCACAGAATCAAAGGAAAAGTTCAACACAAAGTTGTGGTTGGGAATCAGTGGGGAAGTCCTGGGAATCCAGGACTGTATCTGCAAATGCTGCCCTCTAGAAGATGTACATCAGACAATTACCACATGAGAATTTCCAACACTTCATGGAAGAGAGAGGAATATTTCTATAAAGAAAATTCTTTTCAGCTCTATTGAGGTTTAATTAACAAATAAAGTTGTCATATATTTAAGGTGTACAACATGATTTAATATATGTATACATTCTGAAAGGGTTCCCACCATTGAGTGAATTAATACATCCATCACTCACATATTTACTTTTATTATTATATTTTCTATTTTTGATGGTAACCTTTAAGTGCTGTCTTAGCAAATTTCACTTATACAATACAGTATTATTAACCCTAGCAACCATCTTTCTATTCTCCATTACTATGAGTTCTGTTTTGTTTTTTGTTTGTTTGATTTTTGATTCCACATATAAGTGATGCCATGCAGTATTTGTCCTTCTCTCTCTGGCTTATTTCACTTAGCATAATTCCTTCTAGGACCATCCATGTTGCAAATGGCAGGGTTTCATTTTATTTTATTTTTTTTAATTTTTTTTTATTTATTTATGATAGTCACAGAGAGAGAGAGAGAGAGGCAGAGACACAGGCAGATGGAGAAGCAGGCCCCACTCAGGGAGCCCAATGCGGGACTCGATTCCGGGGACTCCAGGACCATACCCTGGGCCAAAGACAGAAGTTAAACCGTTGAGCCACCCAGGGATCCCCTTTTTGCCCATTTTTTAAATTGAATTATTTGATTGTTTTTTGTTTGTTTGTTTTGTTTTGTTTTGTTTTTGCCATTGAGTACTACTTTTCCTTGTATATTTTGGGTATTAACTCATTAGATTTGTGGTTTGAAAATATTTTCTCCCATTTCATAGTTTGCCTTTTATTTTGTTGGTTTTCTTTGCTATGCAAAAGCTTTTTTGTTTGATGTAGTCCCACTTGTTTATTTTTGCTTTTGTTGCCTTTGTTATTGGTGTAAAATCAAAGAATTATTGCCAAGACCAAAGCAAGGAACTTATTTAATGATTTCTTCAAGAAATTTTATTTAATGATTTCTTCAAGAAATTTTATGGATTCAGGTTTTATATTCAAGTTTTTGATCCACACTTAGGTGACTTCTGTGTATGGTGTAGAATAGGGATCCAGTTTCATTATTCTGCATGTGGATATCTATTTTTCCATCACCATTCATTAAAGATACTATCCTTTCCCCATTGTATATTGTCTCCTTCATCCAATATTAATTGACCATTTATGTGTGCATTTATTTCTAGGATATCCATTCTGTTCCATTGATCTATATGTCTGTTTTTATTCCAATCCCATACTGTTTGTTACTATTGTTTTTTATGTTTGAAATCAGAAAGTGAGATGACTCCAGGTTTGTCTTTTTCTTAAGATTGCTACAACTATTCAAGATTGTTTGTACCACCATAAAATTTTGGGACTGTTTTTCTTTTTTTGTGAAATATTCAGTTGGAATTTTGACAAGGATTGCAATCTTCTTGCTTTGGATAGAATGGACATTTTAACAATATTGATCCTTCACTTCCGTGAATGTGGAATACCTTCCTGTTTGTGTCCTTTTCAATTTTTAAAAAATTTTTAAAAGTTTTCAGTGTTTAGATCTTTCACTTCCTTGGTGAAATTAATTTCTAAGTGTTTTATTGTTTTTGAAGCTTTTATAAATAGGATTGTTTTCTTAATCTCTTTTTCTAGCAGTTCATTGTTAGCATATAGAAAAGCAACTGATTTTTGTATGTCAATTTTTTATCCTGCAACTTTACAAATTCATTGATTAGTTCCATCATATCTTTGGTGAAATCTTTAGCATTTGTTTTGTTCCTGGTGTGAAAGTAAAAAGTTAGCTTTTTACTGCTGAGTATAACGTTGGCTTGTCATATATGCCTATTATTGCTAAAGTATTTTCCCACTATAAATAATTTGTTGAGAGTTTTTATCACACATGGATGTTGAATTTTGTCTAATGCTTTTACTGTCTCTATTGAGGTGGTGTCATAATTTTTATCCTTTATCTTGTTAATGTGGTTTATCACATTGATGTATTTGTGGATGTTGAGTCATCCTTGCATCCCTGGAATAAATCCCATTTGATCTTAGTGTGTGATTCTTTAAATTATTGTTGAATTCACTTTTATAATATTTTTTGAGGTTTTTATATCTATGTTCATCAGGGATATTGGCCTGTAATTTTCTTTCTTGTAGTGTTCTTGTATGGCTTCAATGTCAAGGTAATGCTGGCCTCATAAAATGAGTTTGGAAGTGTTCTCTCCTCTCCTAATTTTTAGAAGAGTTTGAGAAGGATTGGTATTCATTTTTTAAAAGAATTTGTTTATTTATGTATTTGAGAGTGAGCGTGCGAGTGGGAGGAGGAATAGAAGGAGAAGGACAAGCAGACTCCACAAGGAGCACAGAGCCTGACACAAGACTTGATCTCATGACCCAGAGATCATGACCTGACCCGAAATCAAGAGTCAGACACAACTGACTGTACCACCCAGGCACTCGAGTATTAGTTCTTCTTTAAATGTTTGATAGAACTCACCAGTAAACCACCTGATCCCAGGCTTTTTTGTTGTTGTAAAGTATTTGATTACTAATTCAGTATCCTTACTAGTAATTAATCTGTTTGGATTTCCTATTTCCTCATGATTTACTCTTGGTAGGATATATGTTTATAAGAATTTACCCATTTTTTTCTAAGTTATCTAATTTGTTGGTATAAATTATTCATAATAGTTTCTTATGATTCTTAGTATTTCTGTGGTATCGTTGTAATATCTCACTTTTATTTCTGATTTTATTCAAGTATTCTCTTTTTCTTAGCCTAGCTAAAGATTTGTCAACTTTATCTTTATGAAAAACTAGCTTTTAGTTTTGTTTCTCTTCTGTTGTCTTTTTAGCATATATTTCATTTATTTCCAGTTTGATCATTGTTATTTCATCCCTTCCATGCATTTGGTATCAGGTTGTTCCCCTTTTTCCAATCACTTGAAGGTTAGGTTGTTTATTTGAGAAATTTCTTTTATCCTAATGTAAGTGTTTATTGCTATTAACTTCCCTCTTAGAACTGCTCTTGCTGTATTCCATACACTTTACCATTCTGTGTTTCCATTTTCCTTTGACTCAGATATTTTTTAATTTCAAATTTTAAGTTCCTCTCTGACTCCTTAATTATTCAGAAGCATGCGATTTAATCTCCACATACATTTGAATTTTCCAGTTTTCCACCTGTGTTGATTTCTACTTCCATACTATTGTGATCAGAAAAGATTATTGAAATGATTATAATGTTCTTTAATTTGTTAACACTTGTTTTGTGGTGTAATATATGATCTATCCCAGAGGATGTTCCATATGCTTTTGAAAATAATGTGTATTCTGTTGCTATTGCATAGAATATTCTGTACTTATCTGTTTGGTCCATATGGCCTAACACATGATTTAAGTCCAATATTTTCTTATTGACTTACTGTCTGGATAATCTATCCATTGATGAAAGTGGGGTATTAGAGTTCCCTACTATTATTGTATTGCTGTCTATTTCTCCCTTTAGTTCTGTCAATATTTATTTTATATACTTAGGTGCCCCACTGTTGGATGCATAAATATTTACAAATGTTATGTTCTTTTGATATACGTAATGAACTTTTTTTAATATAATGACCTTCTATGTCTTTGGAGAATTTAGTCCATTTACATTTAAGTAATTATTTATAGTTATGGAATCACTATTTCTACTGGAACTCTTCTAGCTGTTTTGTAATTCATTTATCCCCTTCTTCCTCTCGTGTTCTATTCTTTTGTGGTTTGGTGATTCTCTATATTGGTAGGCATAGATTACTTTCTTTTTATCTCTTGTATATCTACAGTAGGTTTTTGTTTTTGATTCTTATGAGGTTTACATAAAACATCTTATAGCTATAATCATCTATTTTAGGCTGATAACAACTTAACTCTGAACAAAAAGTTCTACATTTTTGCACATTTTTGTTTTTTTTTAAAGATTATTTATTTATTAGAGAGAGAGAGAGCAGCAGGAGGAGCACAGGGTGAGGGACAGATTCCACACTATGCACAGAGCCCAATGTGAAGCTTGAAACTACCACCCTAAGATCATGAGCTGAGCCAAAACCAGCAGTCAGGTGCCTAACCAGCTGAGTCACCCAGGTGCCCCTGTTTCTGGCTTTTGATGTTTCAATTTACATATTTTTATATTGTTTATCCATTAACTGATTATTATAGTTATTTATAATTCTTTTGCCTTTAACCTTTATACTAGAGTTGTAAGTGATTTACCTACTACCATTACAATATTAGAATATTTTGATTTTAACTATATATTTACCTTTACCAGTGAGTATTATACTTTTATGTATTCTTATCCTACTGGTTAGAATCTTTTCTTTTATCTTGAAAAACTCCATTTAACATTTCTTGTAAGACCAGTCTAGTGGTGATGAAATCCTTCAGCTTTTGTTTGTCTGGAAAACTCTATGCCTCCTTCAATTCTGAAGGACACATAGAGGATCCTGGTTTGCCAGGTAGAGAATACTGGTTTGCAGTTTTTTTCTTTCAGTACTTTGAATATATCATGATACTCCCTTCCAGCCTGCAACATTTCTTCTGAAAAATCTGATAGTACAAGTTTATTTTTTATGTACCAGGTTGCTTCTTTCTAGCTTCTTTAAAGATTATCTCTTAACCTTTAACTTTTGACTAATTATAATGTGTGTCTGTGTGGGTCTCTTTGGTTTATCCTTTTTTTAGTACTCTTTGGGTTTCCTGGATCTGGATGTCTGTTTCTTTCCTCAGGTTAGAGAAATTTTCAGATATTATTTTTTAGATAGTATTTTGATTAATAATATCTCTTTTCTACTTCTGGGACCCCCTATTACATGTATCTTAGTCTGCTTGATGGTCCCATAAGTCCCTTAAGTGGTCTTCCCGTTTTCATTCTTTTTTCTCTTTTTTCTTCTCTGGTTGGATGAATTCCACCAACCGATCTTTGAAATTACTAAATCTTTCTTTCATTTGATCTAGTCAGTTTTTGAACTACTCCATTGGATTTTTCTTTTTTTTTTTTTTCTATTGGATTTTTCAATTCAGTCATTATATTCTTCAACACTATTGTTTCTATTTGATACTTTAAAAATATTTTTTATGTTTATGTTGAAATTCTCATGCATTGTCTTCCTGACCTCAGTGAGAATCTTTATGACTGTTATTTTGAACTCTGTCAAGTAAATCATTTACCTACATTTCATTAAAATCAATTTCTGGGGCAGCCCCAGTGGCTCAGCGGTTTAGTGCCTCCTTCCACCCAGGGCATGATCCTGGAGATCTGGTATCGAGTCCCACGTTGGGCTCCCTGCATGGACCTGCTTATCCCTCTGCCTGTCTCTCTCTCTCTCTCTCTCTCTTTTTCTCTCTCTGTCTCTCGTGAATAAATAAATAAATAAATAAATAAATCTTAAAAACAATTTTTTTAAATCAATTTCTGGATATTTATCTTTTTTCTTTTGTTTGGAACATATTCCCCTATTTCTTTATTTTCCTTGATTCCTAAATTGATTTCTATACATTAAGTAAAACAGCCCCCTCTCTCAGTCTTGACAGAGTGGTCTCATGTGGGAAATGCATCTTGTCAATCGGCCCAGCCTGAGCTTTGTTGCCTCTCAAATCTTTGTGATTGTCGAAGACACTGTCTTAGTGGGTTCCAGTAGCAAAGATGTACCAAGACCCACCAGTGCCCCAGAATGGAGGATTACAGAACCAAGATTCAGGCTGATGAGAAAGGCAGCAGCTAGCAAAGTATGCAGTTAAACTCCTCCCAGGGAGAAATAGATACAAATCCTTTCCTTACTCTTTCTTCTGAGTCCAAGGGGAATAGCTATGGCAAATGCTCACATGTGTACCTATTAATAACTGTTTCTTTGTTTGCTATAGTCCTATAGAACTCATGAATGGATGCCCCATTTGGCTATCAGCATTCCAGAGGCTTGTCCTTCAGCTGCAGCTGCAAAAAGCAGGACACCAGATGTGTGTACAGCTCATTACAGACAGTTGCTGGTGATCTGGTTTTATTGTTGGAGTGAGCCAGAGGGAGAAGGTGGGGGAAGTACCCACCAGCAATGCTGGGATCCTGGGAGGATCTTAGCCTGCAGATAAGTGAGTGCTCATTAGAAAATCAACCCTAAGGCAACATATTATAATGTATGCAAACTCCTCTTGGAAAAGCCTAGGGAGATGGGGTTTTTTTTTTTGCCTGTTTTCTCTGTACTGAGCTCTAGGGCTATAGCCATGGTGATTGCTCATGTGTTCATTATGAACTGCTTCTTTGCTATAGTCCTGTTGAACCCCTAAACACAAGCTCCATTGACTAGGTGTTCAGGGACCCATCCCTTGGATGAGATCCATAAAAGTTGGGAGTAGATGTACAGTGTAAGCCCTTTTTTTCTCAGGGAGAAGCTAGAAGTTTAGGGTCCCCTCCTAATTGTTATGGTACTGTGCCAGGGCTGCAGTTTATGGCAAGGGTGTGTCTCAGCCTTTCCTACCCATTTGATATGGTATTTTTTCATTTGCCTGATGTGTAGGAGTCCTTCATCTAGTGTCTGGATTTCTCTCAGAGGGAATTGCTCCATCTTAGATGTACATTCAGTATGTCTGTGGGAAGAGGGAAATCCAGGAGCTTCTATGTCAGCATCTTGGTCCAAAGTTTATTTTCAAAAAATTGGTAAGAAAGAAGTAAGGCTAGGCAGAAGCATACTAACTGTAACAATTCCATGAGATATTCTTATGTGCTAACAACCAAATGGATCTTTTGAGAGATTAAGTAATTTGTTCAGGTTGCAATTAGCAAAGCTAGACCTTAGCCAAGTCTATTTGACTACAAAACCCATGCTTATAACCAATATTTTATAATGATCCCTTACTCACCCTTGCACCCTCATCACGTACCTTGGGCATTCCATAAATATTCCTTGGGTGACTGAATTAAAAGATAAATAAATGGATGAAGATAATGGCAAGTGGTCAGAAGTGGCTGAAGCATAGGATGTGTGGAGATTTGTGTAGGTATGTGAAGAAGGAAGTGTAGGATGACCCCACACTTCTCTACAAGTCTTACTTCCCCTAATTTGGCCTTTTTTCTCTGTACCTTACTACCACAGACCACAAATCTTGCCTCAGTGTATTTTATTTAAGTGTGTCTCATTTTTCACTGACCAATTTAAACTCATGGTGTTTGAAGCCTTCCTAGATAGTTTGTTTTCCTAGATCTTCCTCATCTGTGAACCTGAAAGAAAGTTTGGCCTCTACAACAGTTGGTATATTGATAATATTGATTTTCACAGCTTGCTCACTGCTTAGGGTCTATTACATACTAAACAATGCATCTCTTCAGTCAGATTAGCATCAGTTGTACAAGGACAGACATAGGTTACTCCCACTCCCATACCCTGAAAAACAAAGGTGCTCCATGAACAATTATTTCTTGATTAATTATTGAGATATTGGTTAACAAATCAATAGTCTGTCTCTGGAATGGCAAAGCTACACTCCCTGGTTGTAAATCAATCCCTGGTTGTAATCAATCACTCCCTGGTTGTAAATCAATCAAACCATAATAACTTAAAGTGTTTAGACTCAGTACCTGGCCCTGCCACTGATTCATGGAACTGAAGCCAGATATTTATCCATACTGTCTTTGAATTCTGCCATATATGCTGTGTATCCTCCCTGGATGGGAGCACCAAAAGTCATGCATAGTATTGAGACTCCATAAAAAACATACTTAAAAAGACAGCTGGAAAGTCAGAACAAGCCACTGCTTCCCTGAATGTCCTAATTTGCTAAAAACAACAAAGACTCCCAACCTGGTCATTTCTTCCATTCTAATGTAGAACCATAAAATACCTTTACAATAAATCTCTCTAATTCAGTTTATCTTGGACAGAATCCAAAATCTTATTTCTTTTTTAGTGGTTTCCTAGCTTTCTTTCAAAGGATTATTTTTCTTGTTGTGAATGGGGCTTAAGATATTTTGTGTGTGTGTGTGTCAGATGTTTTCTCTAGAGGATTTTTTAATTCTCTCAGGCAATACTGTACAGATTTTGACATTCTTCTTCCAAATGTGTTACATGATGTTTTTAGTAAGTACTTAGAGGGAGAGGCACCAGAGATTAACAGTAAGACAATAAACGCGAATAAAAATCAGGTGTCTCAAACTTCCTTTTTTGAAAGGAGATTCTGGAACTGACAAAATGAAATAGAAGCTTACAGAAGGTGTTGGGGAGTAAAGCAACACACACACGTTGAAATTTACCCTTACTATCCAGAATAAGCATAGCTCTCAAATATGCTTCTATCCTAAAAACATTTTAGGACAGTGAGTGGGCCAATGATACCAAGCATTGTCTCAAGGCAGTAATTAAGGATCATCATCTATTTCCTTTCTTCACCTAGTCAGTGGCATTTAGGTGAAGGTTTTCAGCTATTGTAGAATTAGAATTCCCTAGAGTAACAGGATGAGCGTCTAAGTCCATTTGGTCTGCCATACAAAAATATCATAGACTGGGTAGGGTAGCTTATAAATGATAGAAATTTCTTTCTCATGCTTCTGGAAGCTGGGAAGCCACCGTTCAAGATGCCAGCAGTTTTGGTGTCTACTGATGATCTCGTGAGAGCCTGCTTTCTGGTGGGAAAGCCATCTTTTTTCATAGATGCCATCTTTTCAATGTGTCTTCACATGGCAGAAGAGGCAAGGGAGCTTTATGGGGCTTCTTTTCTAAGGGCACTAACCCTATTCATGAGGGCTTCACCCTCAGGACTTAATCACTTCTCGAAGTCCCCCATTTCCAAATGTCATCACATTGGAAGTTAGGTTCCCACAGGGAATTTGGACACAAGCAGTCAATCTATAGCAGTGAGTGATTTTAAGATCTGCAAAATGTTAAAGTACAGCTCAGGCTTAAATCACTGATATGAAGAATGATATCGAACAGAGTATTGGGTAAAATACAACTTAAGGAAACCTGTCCATAACTGTGAAACATCAAACCCCTCTAAGGAGTCAAGAGTATCTTTGTACATGAATACCCAGAGGTGAAAACCTTCAGAGCATGGGCTTTTTCTTTGTAAAAGACTCTAGAGATGAAACTTTGAAGATTTCTAGACCCTGTAGGGTTAGCTGTCAATTTTGTGTGTTTCTGTTCTCTTTTCTTCTGTCTTCTTTAAGTAAAAACCCCTGCTGCTACATGGTATGAAGAGCTGAAATTTCTGCTTTTGATCTGTTTTCATATATTGAAACCACAAGATAAATGTAAGGAGGGTGAAGTGCCTTTGAATTCATTTTTCTATGTAGAAGGTGAGGGAGGAGAAGAAGACAGAGGGGTGGTCTCATCACGTACCTTGAAGACACCAAAAAGAAATGGAGGGTTGATTGCAAAAGCTCCTTTTTCATTAACTCCACAAGGCAAACAAGATTGGGAGAAATAACAGAACATTGAGTGATTTTGAGAGATCGTTTATTGCAAGGGTAGAAGCAACAAAGATGACAAGGTAAACTGAGGGCCTCAAGGCAGAACATTAGTGCTTTCTTTTAAGACATCCTAAAATTTCCATTATGAAGATTAGGGCCAAAGCAATGTTATGAATTTTATGAATTTTTCATCAGTATCGTGTAGTATTTCACAACATAGAATTATCAGACTGATACATCTTCATGTAAATATATTGAGTCTACAAAGCCATTTTCTATAATTTTATAGCAGTCAGTGACAAAAGGTATAGCTTAGAAATTTCAGATAATAAATCCAAGAAGTTTAGAACTGCAACATACAGCTTTACAGAGAGCAAATGACTGCATCTCTCAGTAGCATTTTTGTTTATATTATTATAATTATCTCCAAAAAATTCTGGCATTGCTTCAGAAACACAAAACAAAGGGCAAGATCATACAGAGGATTCTTTGAACAGGTTTGCAAGTATAGGTTCTTGGGTCAAGAGCAGTCTGTAGATTCTGCACATTACCATAGTAAGAAAGAAAAGGGGCTAGTGAACTCCACGTGAACTATATTTCGTGGTAAGATTCCTCCACAACAGAGGAAGGGAAGCTTCGTTAGTTACTAACCTCAGAGAAGTTAACTGCCCTCTGAAGCCCACTTTTTTCCAGCTATAAAATTAAGATAGTAACAGCTATGCTGGATTTTAAGAGGGTCAAATGAGATAATGTAGGTGAAAGTGTCATCTAGCCAATATTAGATGTGAAAGGACTAAAGATTAAAAACTCTGAAACTGCTATCACAGGAAAGATGTGCATATTAAATAGGAAAGATAATGTATTTGACCCAATCAGGAATCCTTTCCAGCACCAATTGAAAATGAAAATTATTTTCCCCACCAAAAGAAATATATGAGAAAAGGCCCTCAGTTTGGGTGATGTGGACAGAACGCAAAAGCAAAAAAAAAGCAGCAGAGATCATCAAATAGAAAAGTCATGTGTAGCTCATTTATAGCCACTGGCAGGATTTTTTCACCTTATATTAAATGAAGCAAACCTCATTAGGGATGACATTGATGATGATCCAGTGCTTCATGTCTTTGAGGTCAATAAAGTAGACCAAGTTGATGCAGGGGAGGAAAAAAACCTCTTAACCTCTAGAACATAGAAATGCTGAATATATTTTTTTAAGTGTTTAATATATACCTCAGCTCAAAGCTAAGAAATGACCAGGAAACTCCAAGCCAAAATGGTGATTGGAAGCTGAAGCTGAATTGCTGCCAGGAACTCGTTCCATATGTGGGACCAGACATGTAGGGACAGAGTTTTGATTCCAGCACACATGCCCAAAGACAGAATTCCACGTAGGGCAACTGGAGTGAGAAAGTCAAAGGAATTTGGCCTTTGGCCTTCCCCTCAGGTGAATGGGAGACAAAGAGCCACTCTGGAGAAATCTGAATCCTACTCCAGCAAATAAGTGTTAGTCTGAATTTGTGATCTTTCATGGTGAAGGGACACCAGGTAAGAACCTAACATAAAAGAGATATAGTGCAGGTGGAGCCCCTTGGCTCCGAACATGGGCAAACACAAAACCACTGTGTAAGGAAGCTGGAACCGGCACACAGAGGGCTCCCACAAAAAACAACCCAATGAAGAGGATCTCACAATAAAAAATAATACTAATAAAAAGTTTTTAAATGACATGAGAAAACAAAACAAAGAGAATCAGGAGAATAGATATTGCTGGAAGATGTGCCTCCTCAAGAACTAAAAATAATAGAACCATATCATAGAGAATTTAAAATAATCATGTCTAATATGTTTTAAAAATAAAGAATGAAATATATTGACAGTATAGAGGATAAAAATGCAGCACAGAGGATAAAAAAAAGAATTAAGAACACATGGGGCAAAAAAAAAAAAAAAGAAGAACACATGGGGCTAAAAATTAAAAGCTCTAACATGTTTTGGAAGAGTTTTGAAAGGAGTGAATGCAGAGAATAAGAGAAAGTTATATTTGAAGAATAATGGATGAAATTTTTCCTTAACTGAAAAAAAAAAGCCTTTTGTAAAAGCACATTGAGCAGGATAAAGTCAATACCTAGGAGTGGGACTATAAAACATGAAAGACAAAGACAAAATCACTAATGCTATTATAAAGAAAAAGATCACCTTCTAAGAAATATCAATTGATATTTCAAACAGTAATTCGTTAAAAGCACGTGATTATCAGAAAAATAAAATATTTCAAAATGCTGGTGAAAAATGACTATCAAACTAAAATGCTAAGGCAATTAAATATCAATCAACAATAAAGTCAAAATAAAGCTATTTTAGAAGATAAAAAGATTAACCTTACTTAATGTTAGTAAGATGATTACTAAAAATGATTCACCTATGTGTAGAAGAATATTGAATAAGCAAAGATGTAAAGAAAAAATGTATAACAAAAAAAGATAAACTTAAAATTCAAAGTAAATTTTGACTATTAATTATAATTGTTTTAATTATAATAATTATCATAATAATTACTGTGATATTGAAGCTTAAAACCAGATACATGTGTAAAACAAAACCTGGAAAATGGAGAGGGGGAAGATCTGAGTTAAAATATTCTAAGGTTCAGCATGGGGGTTGAGGTGCTGGTCCTCTTTAGACATTTTCAAAATATGTGTTAAATTTTAAGGATAATCACTAATATAGTAGAAATAAAATGTAATATTTCCAAACCACTGATGAATAAAAATAGAATAAAAATCAAATAATCTAAAAGAAGAAAGAAGGAAGGGAGGCAAATAAAAGTCATGGCAAATAGTTTGCAAAATAATAATGTAGTCCTTAATCTATATATTAGTCAACACAGATAAACCTTGAAAACAAAATGGTGAGTGAAAAAAGGAAATTGCAGACTAATATGTAAAGTCTGATAATATTGATGTACATTTTAAAAGGACAAAAAGAAAAGAGTACCATATTTGAATATACATGTGCTAGAAGAATGTACCACAATTTACTGTGATGCTTGGTTCTCTGGAGAAGAGCTCACAAGAAAGAATGGATGTGGAACCAGCCCTATTTTCTTAGTGTACTGACCAAGTACCACATTTTCTTTGAGACTAGAAACTGGATACTTCTATGCAAAAATATAGTATCCTTGATAGTCTATTTCAGGCAAGCCTGAATAGAAAACTGCATATATAATGAAAAGAGAGAAAGAGAGAGACTCTGTGCTTTCAGCAAACTTTGACTAAGTGTATTAAAATGTCATGGGTCTTTCTTCATATAATGCTAAGCACCTTTGTTTTTTTATAATAAATTTATTTTTTATTGGTGATCAATTTGCCAACATACAGAATAACACCCAGTGCTCATCCCGTCAAGTGCCCCCCTCAGTGCCCGTCACCCATTCACCCCCACCCCCCGCCCTCCTCCCCTTCCACAACCCCTAGTTCGTTTCCCAGAGTTAGGAGTCTTTATGTTCTGTCTCCCTTTCTGATATTTCCCACACATTTCTTCTCCCTTCCCTTCTATTCCCTTTCACTATTACTTATATTCCCCAAATGAATGAGAACATATAATGTTTGTCCTTCTCCGATTGACTTACTTCACTCAGCATAATACCCTCCAGTTCCATCCACGTTGAAGCAAATAGTGGGTATTTGTCGTTTCTAATGGCTGAGTAATATTCTATTGTATACATAAACCACATCTTCCACCTCTGTATAAGCCTCAACCACCATAGGACAGAAAGAATGGGTTGCACGAGGAATGCCAGTAGGGCCTAGAAAACCAAGAAGCAGAGGAGGCTGAATCAAACTTCTGGATAAGAACAAGACTTTTTCTGTAGTTACTCTTGCTGTAATGTTTCACCAGCAATTTAAAGAGAGGGACTTGGTATCAAATACATGGCATAAATATCTATAACCTGAGATAGTTATATATAATGGTCTCACAGTTTCTCAAGGTTACTTTGTCTAAGTGATGTCAGTAAAAGAGGATAGAGTGCTCTAAGACAATTTGCATTGGCAGTTGCTTTCACTTTTATTTAAAGCTACCAAAGTTATCAGGCAATTAAGCCCATTTTAACCCACAGCACAATTTAACACCTGGCTGTGAAGTTAAGGCCAGTGAACTGAAGCTGGGCTGGCTGTCCCTGCTGCCTCAGAGGGGATCCAGGACTGCTTATCCACCAAGGCTGGCAGCAGGCAGGGGGCAGCAGAGAGCAGGAAAAGAAAGCCCCTGAGGGCCTACCCACTTGGTCTGTGGTCTCTACTGGCCTGGTAGTCACTCCTTTGGCAGTTTGGCAGTAAGCTAGGAGCTAGTGCAAGAATTTTAGCTGAGATCCTGACACACTAAGGAGGGCATTGAATCTGTAGGGTCTAGTTCAGAGAAGATACATACTAGGAAATAGACTGTACATGTCTCCCTAAGTGCCAGCATCAGAGTGCTGCATGGGAGAGAGCCAGGCAAGGGCCAAGGGAGCCAGAAGAGGAGTGGGCAGTGGGAACAGATGAGACTGAGTCACCCTCATCAGCACTGTGCAGAGGGGCCACCTCCACCTCCCCAACCACACCACGAAGACGGGGGCATTTCAATTTGGTTATTAACAGAGAAGAGGCCATAACCTTGACACAGACAATCACATGAGGAGATTGTTGCCTTTTCACTCTCCTTTCTGGTTCAACACCAAAGGAGGAAGGGCAGAAAAGACAGAGAGACAGACAGACAGACAGACTGGAAGAGGACACACTGAGCTCCCCATCCTAACACCCCTCCAGAGGCCCAAGTCTACCCTATACTAGGGATAGGATAGAAGAGCTTGAAGAGCTTGAATAGGATATGCAGGACTGGTAATATAATTTCTGATCCCAATGCAAAGTGAAAACATTGGGCCCTTTGTTCAGAAGTATTAAGAATTTCAAGATGGTGACAGGAGAAGGGCCATATATGGCCCTGTGTGACTGTAGGAGTCATATGCCTATGAAGCTGACCCTGAGAAGGTATGAGAATAAAATTTGAATAGAGCTAACTTTTGATGAGAACTAGAATGATACTTTTTGGCCAACCAAGTAATGCTGAAGTCATCTAGTCTGGAAGAGATACCCTTGAGGCAGTGTATCAGTGGGAGAGGATGTTCAACTCGACACAGTTGGTAAAGATCACTGGGGAAAAAACTTCATGTATGATCCCAAGTTGAAAATGTTCATTAATCCTGTTGCTATCTAAATATTTTATGCATTGGAGCACAACCTTTTAATTGCAGACATTACAGTTAGGAAAAGAGAGCCTGGGATCCCTGGGTGGCGCAGCAGGTTTGGCGCCTGCCTTTGGCCCAGGGCGCAATCCTGGAGACCCGGGATCGAATCCCACGTCGGGCTGCCGGTGCATGGAGCCTGCTTCTCCCTCTGCCTATGTCTCTGCCTCTCTCTCTCTCTCTCTCTCTCTCTGTGACTATCATAAATAAATAAAAATTTTAAAAAAAATTAGAAAAGAGAGCCTGATGCATATAATTTTACAAGGAGGGAGACAGCAGACAAATGCAAGGTTTTCCATAATTATCTCTTAAGAAATCCATATTATCTTCATTTTAGGTATGAATTGGAGGCTGTGAGCATTTCCAAGATTTGCTCAAGCTCACAGAGCTAGTAAGAGGTGGAGGTCAAATTCCAGTCCAGGCCATCAGCTCCAATCCCTGTTCATTCCACCTCACCATGCTGCTCACATGCTGGGGCTCCACCTTGTGCTGTGTGTACTTTGCAGAGCACAAGTATGTGCAGGTTAACTACATAGCAAACTGTATGGTTCTCATTCCATAGTGTGACACATTCAGACTCAATCCCTTGGTTGTCTTCATAATGTCCCATGAAGATTTTACTCTCCCCACGGTTCCCCGCAGCCAATTCCCACAACACACAGGTATTTATCGATTCATATCTGGGCTAGGTAGATTCAGTCCAACTATTGCAGTCAAGATTCCAGGGGCCAAAGGAGGAGGGAAAGCAGGTGGGTTATACTCCTTAGGAAATGACATTTTGGTAAACTTGTACAGAAAATTAAAAACTTTTTGTAGAGTAAAATCCTTACATAAATTTAATGAATGTATGTGTCTAGCTTAATGAGATCTAAAGTGAAGTTTTAATATATACAATTAGGTTAGCTGATTTTCTTATTCCAAGTATGCAATGAAAAGTGTTTTTCATTCTTTGGAATAAATCAAAGAGGGTTAACTCCCGGATTTTGCTCTTCATTCTGCTAAGATGATACCTCCACTCCTAAGTAACAGCATTGTACAAAGCAAGTAAAATCCCCCTAGGATTCCACAAAGACGTTTTTGTGAAGAGATCTAATTTAGTAGATCTGTAGAAAGTAATGTAGTTTGATGAGGATGAGGGCAGTCTTCGGAGTCTCTCTGATGTGGGTTTATTTCCACTTTATTCCTTACTAGCTGTGTGATCTTGGGCAAGCTGCCACTTAAACTCCAAGCCTCAGTTACTTCATCTACAAAATAAGGGTAAAATATATACTCCACAGGGGGGTTGTTAAGATTAAATAAGATAGAATCCCAGTTCTAGCCATATCATGGACTGTTTAAAAAACTCACAATACAAAATACCTAGAAACCCTGGATAAAATAAGAACACATATGTTAAAATGTGAAGTGTGAAAAAGACTAGAATGTTAAACTGAGAGTGGAGGTTGGCCATCCAGGGGAGTACTGTATCACATTACCAAGAAGCCCCCATATACCCTGTGCAGAAGATGAGAGACAGAAGTGAGGCAGTGAAAAGTGGGATGTGGAGTCGAGAACTCTAGGCTGGTACCCTTGAATGCTTAGGACTGAATCAAATAATAGACTAGATAAAATCTACCTTAAAGCAAGGAGAGGAAACAAAGGAAATGCCTTGCATCTGCCTGGGCTCTTCACATGAATCTTTTCCTCACATCATTCAAGTGTCTCCTCAAACATCACTTCCTCTTCGTTCTCCAGTCTTCTTTCTTTACAGCATTTATCACTGCCTGTTATTCTGTTCTCTGTGAGCAAAGGGACTCTTTCTTTCCTGGGACTAAAGTCCTGCACCAGGAACATAGTGGGCTCATAATAAAAATTTATTGGATGAATCAATGAACATTTAGGTTATGAAGCTAAATCTGGTATTCATATCTAGTTACTAAATAAATATGGTAGAAATTGCTTTAAGACCATAATTTTAATACCTAATAATAAAATGTAGTGGGAAGAATACAAACATTTTCACCTAAGACCATTAAGTTCAATATCTACCCTAAGATAGGAAAGGCAATAAGTTTTAACAAAATGAGCTTTAAAACCCCATAGATGTGGCAGAGGGATTGAAATTATCCCCCTGTTATTTCTATGACTAATAACTGATGATTCACATTATAAAAGGTCTAAAGGGTACATGAGAGGTAGAAGGTCAAGAAAATTCCCATTTGCACAGTCACAGAGATCAAGCTCTCCACTCATTTCCTTTTCAAAAGAACTGATGTTCTGGAGGAAACCAATCCAGTCCTGCAGGCAGTAGAGCCAACTGACTCCACAAAAGAAACATGTGACAAAAACATCTGCTTTGATCTGGCACATATTTTATTTATTTTCTAATTTTAAAATATTTGCCTCATTTCTTCAAAATACTTGAAGAGGAATTGGTGCATGTTCTCATCTCAGCTGCATAGAGATATCCACCCACCTCTGTTTCACCCATTGATTCCTGTAAAGGGAGTGGGTGGTTTCTTGGCAAAGTCTGCTCTTGCCAATCCAATTACTTACCCCCCAACCCCTATCCCCACTCCTATCCCCCCCCTCGCCACACACACACCAATGCCTGTGCCCACACACACCTGTTCTCTTTCATCTGGAAGTTACTATGTTGGGGTTGTTACATTTTGAGAGATCTGGATGCCCATGGGCTGACTCCCATGTGGTGAGGTAGAGCAAGGTACTTAGTGCAATGGTTCTCAGAGCCTCTTGGTTGTCCAGAGCAACAACATCATCATCATCACTTGGAACTTATCAGAAATGCAGAACTTTGGGCCACATCCCAGACCTCCTGAACCAGAAACTCTGGGGACAGGTCCAACCATCTGAGTTATAATACGCCTCAAGGTGATTCTGATTCTCACTTAAGTTTGAGAGTTACTAGACTAGAAGAACCAGCCTTGAGCAGTGGCCACTTTCAGAATGAAGGGATTTCATGTTCTTTTAAAGCAGATCCCCAGCCACATGATGTGTATGAAGTGTACCCTCCCTGCTGTACTAGAGCTGGACACCTCTAATTGACTCCAAACCCAGAGAAAAAGCCAACACCTTTCTAAAGAGTTGCCAGGCCACTACTATCAACTGATTAGAGTGAGCTAATGGTGTGATACTTATTTGCCACCCAACAAAGATTCTAACCTTGACCAAACTTTAGACAGGCTCCTTTGAGCCTCCCTCCACTCCACCCCCACCCCCACCACCACCTTTTTTAAACTATGCCTCATCCTTGGGCTCTGTGCTTGGCCTGCCAAACCTAGTTTTAGCAAGAATCTTGCAAAGTTAGTTTAGGGAGAGTACCTCCATTTTTTGATATCTGATCAAGTTCCTCATCTTGATGTTGTTGGCCTGCCTTTAGCAGGAATTCTGTTAGACCAGGTTAGCAAGAATCCCCTTACTCTTGATGTTCCCTCTTAATAATTTTCTACCTACTGTCGCCTCTCACTCTGCTAGTTGCCTATAAATTCCCAGCTGTTTTTGCTGCGTTTGGAGTTGAGCTCAGTTTTATTGTAGCATCTTTCCCGTGTTGTAATAATACTGAATAAAATCTGTCTTTACCACCTTTCACTAGTGTCCAGATCTGTGTCTCTGTGATACACCTTAGCCAGTGGTGAATAAAAACTCATTCTTAGGAGACATATGTTTTCCATTATCTGATACTGTAGGCCAGGCTAGAAAATGAACTTTAGGGATCCCTGGGTGGCTCAGTGGTTTAGCGCCTGCCTTCAGCCCAGGGCCTGATCCTGGAGACCCAGGATCGAGTCCCACATTGGGCTCCCTACATGGAGCCTGCTTCTCCCTCTACCTGTGTCTCTGCCTCTCTCTCTCTCTCTCTCTCTCTCTCAGTCTCTCTGTCTCTCATGAATAAAACAATAAAATCTTAAAAAAAAAAAAAAGAAAATGAACTTTAAACAGTGTGAGGACAGAAACTGAATCCTATGAAGTAAATACTTTTATTATACTTAGGAAAGTTACCAATGGCCTGCTAATTTCTAAACGCAATGGCTCTCGTTCATTTTAGGCAGTATCTGGTTTACACCACCATCATCAAATGCCTGAATTTTATTTCCCCAGTAATTTCCATAATGATTCTTTCTGAGCAGCAAATCCTACTTTGAAATATATTCATGTGACCTACTTATTTCTCAGAGACTCTGATTACTAGTATAGCATAGCCTGCATAAAAGAAAAACAACTAGAGCTCCTGAAATGATGAAAACTTAATTTGGACAATATAAGAGGAAGAAAGGGTGGAAAAGTCTCTATAAGGATCCCAAAGAAAGATCATCAGCTCAAAGGCAAATGGCATTTGACTTTCTGGAGAAGAAGCTGTAGTGTACTGGATGATAATTCAATTTCTGTATTTCACATCCTCTGATTTTCCCCTTATAATAGTTACATACATTTTAAAGAACAAAAAGGAAAGCAATTTCCTCCTTTCTAAATCAAAGATAAATGCCAATGTGTTTTAGAATTCATTTCAAAGCAAGGAGTGGATTTTGCCAATAGGTACTTCTGGATTTGCATCAGGTATTTCATTAGAATTTATTTTTAAATAAAGTGAAATCACAATGCTTTGTTTTCTGAAGGTTAGGGAAGAATTAACACCATTATCTGGCAAGCTCTCTAGAAAGTGTTTCTGATAGATTTGTTTCAAGCTGATAGTCTGAGAATAGCCCAGAACTAGGGAAAAGAGCTACACTTCTGATATGCCACAGTAGATGTTTCTGGTTAAGGGTGAGCTAGTCAAGTATAGAAAGAACCTGCTGAGGAGTGTGCTGGTGGTTCAGTAGCCAAAACCATTTGCTGATTGGAGGAGGTGATTGTTTTAGGCCTGCCTGGCTGTGTGTCCACAGACATAAATGCAGGATGCTTTCCTCAACCCACACACTTGCAGAGTGACTGGCTAACCCTGTGGTCTGCCTTCATCATCCAAGCTACCATGGTGGCCCCTGATGGCACTTAACATTGTAACACCTTCACTGGGCACAGTGCTTGGCACACAATAGATGGGCATCCCTTGATTAGTAACTCAACTTTCAGGCCTGACCTTAAGTTGCTCCAAGCTCCAGATGTCTCCAAATTCTGCCCTGGAAATATTTCTATTCCACGTCTCATTTCTTCTGCCCAGAAGCAGGGAGTGATAAATTGATTCTAGCTAGCTAATTCTAGCTGGCTAATTTGTTACTCTCTTTAGCTACCAAAAGGTGTTCATGGAGTTCAAGCCTCCAAGCACATTTGCAGGTCAGTGGGAGTCTAGAGGGCCTGTTTATAAGTCACCCCAGAAGCAGTGTTCTTGGGGAACAACGGTGACAGGAAGTTCTCCTTGGAAGAGAGGAGCCAGCTACTCTTGATACAAATGCAAAATGCTGCCCAGAGGGAAAAAATGTTTACAGTAGACCAGCTTCTAAAATAACAGCCATTTGAGCATACTATCTTGGTGTGTCCACAGTAAAGTATGAAGAGAACTCATTGAAAGGTCCTCTGCTTTGCAGCCTCTGTTCTTTATAAAACAGACACCTTTTAACGCTGCATGTCAATACTTTGTGGGTTCAGGATCCAGAGTAGCTGGTAGGGGGAGGCAACCCAGTGATTCTGTAAAAATATAAGGAAATGCACTAAACATAAAATTATTCTGGAGTGCCTAATGTGGGATTTTGGATAAACTAGGGCAGAATGCTATCCCATTTCTTGTGTGTGTCTATGTGTAATTAAACATCAATAAGCTGTCCTAGCAAAAGGAATCAAGAGTGTAAGATGTGGGGCAAGTCCTATTTGTGTTGCAACTAAAAGGTACATCACAGTGATTTCATTAAATGACATGCTAAGGGCAGAGTAGCATACCCAGAAATGCAGCTTCCTGCTCCCTTGAAGAGCAGAGTTTTTTCTTAAAATCTTTTTTTTATTGATTATATTCCCTGTGCTGTACTTTTCATCCTCATGACTGTGTTAGTTTATTTTATTATTACTCATTTATCTTATAACTGAAGGCTTGTACCTCTTAATCCCCTCCACCTATTTCTCCTGTCCCCCCCAAACCCCTCTCCTCTGGCAACCCCCTGTTTGTTCTCTGTATTTATGAGTCTGTTTCTATTTTGTTTCTTCATTTGTTTTTTGGACTCTATATATTAATGAAATCATACAGGATTTATCTTTCTCTGACTTATTTCATTCCGCATAATACCCTTCAGGTTCATCCATGTTGTTATGTATGGCAAGATTTCATTCTTTTTATGACTAAGTAATATTCCATTGTATATAAACCACCTCTTCATTATCCATTCATCTATTGATGGGCACTTGGGTTGCTTCCATATCTTGGTTACTGTAAAGAATGCTGCAGTAAACAAAGGGGTGCATGTATCTCTGAATTAGTGGAAGAGAAGAGCTTCTTGATAATGGTATAGATGATACAAAGAGGCATATTCATTACCTTTTTAGTCAAGAAGTATTGATACAGATTCACTCAAATGAATTAACATTTTTATCTGGCTCATCTGACGGTAACAAAGTCAATGTAAACTTAACTGAAATTCACTAGTAAAAACAGGCTACCACCCATTTTCCTACTAATAAGCAATGAGAATTCTCACACTGTCCCTTTTTAAAATTTAAATTCAATTAGCCAGGGGCACCTGGGTGGCTCAGTCTGTTAAGCTTCTTCCTTCCGGTTGAGTCATGATCTCAGGGTCCTGGGATTGAGTAGCATTGGGCTTCCTGCTCAGTGGGGAGCCTCCTTCTCTCTCTCCTTCTGCTGCTCCCCCTGCCTGTGCTCCCTCTTTGTCAAATAAATAAATAAAATCTTAATAAAAATAAATTCAATTATCCAACATATAGTACATCATTAGTTTCAGATGTAGTGCTCAAATAATCTATCAGTTGTGTATAATACCCAGTGCTCATCATATCATGTGCTCTCCTTAATGCCCATCACAGTTACCCCATCCAACAACCCTCAGTTTGTTTCCTATAACTAAGAGTCTTTCGTGGATTTTCTCCCTTTCCGATGACTTCCCACTCAGTTTTCCCTCCCTTCCACTGTTATCCTCTGTGCTGTATCTTATTTTCCGCATATCACTTGGCATCAGGGAAATACAAATCAAAACCACAATGTGATACCACATTTTTCCTTATTTAACAAAAATATGTATTTGAACTTGATTTGCCATTCTAAGTGGCATTGTTGGGCTAGCAAATGCAAGTCACAGCAAAAAATGAACTTAACAGAAAAAAAGGAAAGAGGTGAGATAATGTGATTTATCAAGATATTCTTCTATTTTCCTTTTTTCCCTGGAAAAACTTTAAAAAGCACTGCACAGGGAACAGATTTAAGTAATAACCTTACTAGAGATCATTGTGAATATAAATTTCTCATAAGACAATAGAGATGTGTGGTGTCTTATGTCTCTATCAGGAAAGAGCAATCATTAGCAAATATACATGTCCTATGTATATTGTGAATTTAAGATTATATATTAGTTAGTATGGGAAAGACCATATAACTTTTGCAGGAAAATAAACACTTAGCTCAAGTAAAAAATTAAAAAAAGGAAAAAAGAAATTAAAATTTTAAGGTTGAAAAATTAGAAAACTGAAAATAATAAAATACATAGAACCAAAAGCTTATCTTGTTTTATCATTTAAATTAAATTTCTAGCAACCTTATTAAAAAATAGCAAAACACAAAGCAAACAGAATTCGAGATGAGTATGAGAACATAGCCAACCAAGAGACGACAAAAAATTAATAAGCAAACATTCTGTGGCTAAATTATCCATGCCCTGGGCAAGACTGTAGGCTCATGCTAAAGAAGGAATAAAAACATAAGCTGATCTGTTACACCAGTGGTCTGGCAGCCTGACATAAGCCATGCTACGGCTCTCTCCAAGGAGCAGAATCCTGAATATGGCAAATAAACAAAAGCACTTTATGTGTCCATTCTCCTCTGCAAGAACAGAAGCTGAAAAGTAGTTATTAACAGCCTCTGATATTTTACATGTTATAAAACACTTTTGAGTGAGCCATTTTATATTTTTTTTAAAGGAGGTAAATATTATCATAATCCCATTTTACTGTCATAGAAATGCAGGATTAGAGACAGGATGTAAACTCCTCAAGGACACTTGCCTGGTAAATGGTGAATATAGGACTTGAGTCAATGTCTATGCTGTTTGCTCTTTCAGATATACTGCATTCCTCCTGGATTTACTTCATTGTTACATGGAGAACATTTTAAAAATCTCAATCACAAGGATTTTTTCATTAAAGAGCAAAGAATGAGAATAGCCAAAACTCAGGCACACTTATTTGCACCTGGAGGAAGAGAAAGTTATTTCCAGAAACTCAATATGGGTTGGCTGCAGCACACTCTAAAATGGGTAGTTCCTCAAACAAACAAACAAACAAACAAACAAAAAAAACAATCAGGCTGATTGATAAGAAGTGGTGAGGAAATCTTTAAGGAAATTCTTAAAGAACCCTAGCAAAGATTTGATGCAGTGTCAGCATTTAAAATTCTTAGGGGACAGTGGAGAGCTTAAGAAACTAGTAAGTATTTATTGTGGTGATCACAAGACCCATAAATTGCCAATGTTTTTAAACCACCCATTGGTCTTGAAAGGTAAAACAACAGCTTTTTGATGGTGTTAAGCCTCATGAGCAAAGGAGAGCCTTATCACCCATGGCCTTGGGAAAACAATTAGCCAAGGGGAAGAACAGTGTTACATTTCCACTGCAGCTGTGAGCAAAACATTAAAGGATATATCACTGACAAACTAGTGTGAAACAAGAAAGCCTTCAAAGACTAGACCAAAAAAAGTACAGATTTGGGAATGCTGCCAGGGCTGGGGACTAGAGAAGCATCAATTACCAGTGGTCATGGCCAGCCAGTCCATTGAAGCCAAAGGGGAAGGCGATGACTTTTTTTTTTTTTTTTTTTTGATGGGGGAAAGAATTGTTGTAGAAACCAATGTAAGTGCACTACAGGATTGAGAGGTTTCTGGAATGTGTATTCAAAGTTCATTTAATATAAGGACATGAGACAAAGCAAATGAGCAAAAGGCCAATTATTATGATACTGTGGAGGGGGGGCGTGCAGGGAACTTATGTTTGAATTGAGCTTTTTCTTTGATAGAATTTTCAGGATGTTATGCAAGAGATAAAAATTGTACTGGCTGTCCAAAACGTTTCTCAATATAGCTCCAAGTGCTGAGCAAGTGGCAGAGTTCAATTGATTCAAGCCATTAAGAAAGTAAATAGCTCTAAACTTCACAGGCCAGGGGGAAACTTTTATTTCATGTCAATGAAGATAAGGAGAATAATGAACATGATGGAAGCTATAGCCAAGATTGAGCAGTGAGCAGAATTGTTGACAGGACAGGAGTGAGGGCAAACGTCGCTGTTCCCAAAAGAGGATGCAACCAAAGTACTTTCCACTTCTAATTTGGTACCTCAAAGTGGTAAATGTGTTAGCTACCATTCACTCACTTCCTTTCAATGGCTAATGTGTCTGGATAAGTTACCTCAATTGTCAAAAGCAAAATCTTGTTTCTTTGGGAAGTGGCAAGCAAGCTTTATAAGCATGCTTTCTCCTTAAGTTAGCCTCTCAGTTTTTCCTGGATTCTGCTGATCCACTTCCTTCTTCACATGTCATCTGCATGTTTGATACATTTCCACTTGGGTAAAACAGCTAAATCATTTTCCAAACTAGCTTCTATTACGGAGGACACATCAAGAAGTTCCTGCTATAAAGGACATGCCCCCCCCCCCCCATTGGATGTTTAATTCTCCTAATGGATTCAGTTTCTCCACATTTGTTTTTTTAATTTAGGCAGATTTTTTTTCCAAAACCATGAGAAAAATAATGCCAAAAGCAAATATACTGGTTAATAATCTGAGTGGTTTAATTAACATTTTCTGTAGCTCATAAACAATAAAAATTGATTCAAGTAGAAAATCTTGATAGACCCATAACTGTGAAGGAGTTTGAGAATGTTATCACAGAAAGCACAATCGAGGGTACTGGGCTCAGAGGTTTTCATGATAGTTCCTTCCAAAGTACAGGTGATTCCCTCTAAATTATAACTTGATATCAGAAAAAAAAAAAAACAAAGTAGGATAATCTCTATTTCAGTATAAATAAAGTTATAGGTCCAATCTCATTTATTAAAATGCATTAAGAGAATTCCAAATAAATCACTAGAATATAGTTAGAGAATATATTAAAATAATAATCTACCATAATCAAGAAGATCTTATCTAGGAAGAAAAGAATAGATAAATATTAGGCAAGCTAATAAAATAAAACATTACTTTGATAGATTAAATATGAAGAAAAAAATGAACCATCTCAATAGATATTTAAAAGGCATTTAATATAATTGTTACCATAACTGGCTGAAAGAAATTCTTCTAAATTTAATTTTGAAAGTGTGTGAGCTGTCTATTGCTGCAAATCAAATTACCCACAAATTATCAGCTTAAAATTCAGAAGTCACAAGACATCATTGTCATAATATCCTTCTTAGTTACGTAGGTCAGCCTTCTTCAAAATGGAAGGAGACTACGCAGAAGTGTGAGTCCCAGACCCAGGCAATTTCCTATAAGATAACATAAAAAAATATCTACTTTAAACCATAGGCAACATCAAAGTTAAAATGAAAATGCTAGAAGAAGTTCCAATAAAACTCAGAATAAAACCAAAGTGCTAACTAGAGTTTTATTATCCAACATGTCCCAGAGATTTTAGGTAATGTAAGATGTATAATAGAAATAAGAGGTAAATTTGTTGAAAGAGATATTTTTCAATTATTCTCAAATCATATGGTTATATAAAGAGAAAACTCATTTATGCTAACAATAACTAATTAGAAAATGACTTTTACCATAGCACTAAAAATCACCAAGCATCTAGAAATCTCCTAAACAATAAGAAAACTACACTTTGAGCAACTAAAACCTGGAGAATTGTACCATGTTCTCTGATTGGCAGATGTAATAATGAAAACCTTCATTGCTTCCAAAATAATTTATTAGTCTATCGTGGGAAGCATCCTAACAAGGCTTTTCAACATTGTTGATCATTTTAAGTAATACTAGGTTAACAAATAGATAAATAGCCAAGTGCATGTGTGCATGTGTATGTGTGTATTTATTAACTTTATACATTTTTTTGTTTCAAGTTTTTATTTAAATTCTAGTTAGTTACTATTGGTTTCAGGAGTAGAATTTAATGATTCATCACTTACATATAGCACCTAGTGCTTATTACATATGACCTCTTTAATCTCCAACACCCACTTAGCCCATCACCCACCCACCTCCTCTCCAGTAACCCTCAGTTTGTTCACTATAGTTGAGTCTCTTATGATTTGCCTCCCTCTCTTTTTTTCTCCCTTCCCTTATGTTCACTTGTTTTCTTTCTTAAATTCCACATATGAGTGAAATCATATGATATTTGTCTTTTCTCTGACTGACTTGTTTCTCTTAGCATAATACACTCTAGCTCCATCCATGTCATTGCAAATGGCAAGATTTCATTCTTTTTGATGGTTGGGTAATATTCTATTGTGTATGTATATTCCACACCCATTAGGTCAATGGACATTTGGGCTTAGCCAAGTATATATTGAAAAGGAAGAGGAAGGTTAAGGAAGTTATCCTGTCAATATTAAAATACACCTTAGAAATATGATTGCCAAGCTTGATACTAATTCAAAATAAAGATATAAATCAATGTCACAAAATAAGTAGTCCAGGAATAGTCTAACACATATGAATTTAAAATAATCAATAATTTAAATTTCCAGTGTAACTTAACATAATTAGGAATTCAAAATAATATCACAAAGTGGTGAAACAAAACCTTGTTAAAAATATGATACTGTAGTCTTCCCTTATCCATGGTTTTGCTTTCCATAGTTTGAGTTACTTGTGGTCAATTGTAATCTAGATGCAGATAATCCTCTTCCTGACATCTCCTCAGAGGTCAGTAGCAGGCGTACCTGGGTGGCTCAATTAGTTAAGCCACTGGCTCTTGATTTCAGCTCAGGTAATGATCTCAGGGTCTTGAGATGGAGACCTGTGCAGTGGGTGCCATACTCAGCAGGGAGTCTGCTTAAGAATTCTTTCTCTCTCCCTTTGCCCCTCCACCCAGTGCATGTGCTTTCTCTCTTAAAAAAGAAAAAAAGTCATAGGAATCTAATGCTATGTCACAATGCCCCCATCATTCACCTCACCTCTTCCCATCACATAGGCATTTTATCATCTTGTATCTTCCCAAGAAGAAGGGTGAGTACAGTACAGTTGGATATTTGAGAGAGAGAGAGAGATCATATTCACATAACTATTATGATAGTATATTACAATTACACTATTTTATTATTTGTTGTTGTTAATCTCTTACTGTGCCTCATTTATATATTAAATTTTATCATAAGTATGTATATATAGGAAAAGACATAGTATATTTAGAGTTTGATCCTCTCCACTTTTTCAGGCATCTACTGGGGTGTTAGAATGTACCTCTTATGGATAAGGAGGGCCTGCGTTACTGGATTAATTGGTTAGAGATGTGAACAATTGAGCTAAAATGGGGAACACTGAGGACTGGGAATGAAATAGGCCCAATCTGAGACTTTGATAAGGCCAAACTTCAAAAGATACAACATTCCCCACTTTCACATCTTTCCAAATTCTGACCCACTCTTTCAAATAAATAGATAGTGAGTATGCCTGGTGTCAGGTTTTCTCCACTATTTTTAAAATCTCTCCTTTAAAGCAACTTTAATTTTGATAAAATTTTCAGGAAAATCCTTTTCCTTTTGGATGGGGCCTGATCCCAGGAAATGAGACAAGTTGTTTTAATCTCATCAGCATCACTTATAAAAGTTCAGAAATCTAGTTCAGGCTTTCAAACTTTTGCAAAGTTTGAATTCACTCACTCATCACATTAAAACTTTTCCTTGTTTTATCTCTGCCTCATCCCACCAAAGTGGTTTAACAAGAGAGAAGGGTGGGGGCTGGGAATAGGCAAAATTTCAGGCTTATTTTGATCGATTTTTTTTCCACTTTGAAGCATCTATTGCCAAAGACTTGGAAAATGTGTGTGTGTCTGTGTGTGTGCGTGTGTGTACATAGCATCTAAGCATAAGAAAATGGTACATTTTAATGATCTTGAAAGTAAGATGAATCATGAGGAATGAGTTCCTGCCTAGGGCTTTCCCTTCCTTTATAGAAACCTCTCACCCTTGTCAAAGCAAAAGATTATAGTAGTGGATTGGAAAATAAATGCCTTTTAAATGTGAACCCCAAACAGAAATATCCAGTAACAAGTTTATGGATTGATCTGATTTGAATAGATTATTCTGGTTTGTGGCTTGGGAATGCTGAGTGAAATTCACTGTGATTCCAAATGCCTGAGCAGCATATCCAACTCCTATTTTTAACCCAGGCCCAGATCTTGGCTCCCCTTTCATTCTTTCTGCCTTCATTTTACATCAGAATCACCTAGGGATTTTCTCAAAAATGCAGAAGACTGGGCCCCCAATATGATGGGCTAACAGGCTCCCCCAAGAGATTTCTAATGTGAATCAAGGTTGAAAATCTCTAAGTCATTGTCTATTGGAACTTCCCTAGAATTTTTTTTCATAATTAATATGCCACCAATATCTCTGATTTTAAAATAGTAAAATTAAATAAGTATAAATTTGTAAAATATTTTTCTTTTACATATGTTGTTGGAATTTACCTCTCCTGCATAATATTCTGTTATATAAACATGCTCATATTCATGAAATTGTTTTTGGTGAGTTATTCTCCCCAGCATCCACACTTACTTAATGTAAAGCTCAATATCAAATGGCTGGTACTTATATACAATTTATTATGTGTGCCTCACTGTCTAGATATTGTATATATCTTGTTCAATCCTCACAATATCTTATGAGTTAAGTAATATTATCACCCCCCACTTTTCAAATGAGAAACTCAGGCTATAGGGAAATTAAGTAAGTTACCCAAGGTCATGCAGCAGCATAAGTTTTCCAGCTCTTAATCTGCTGTGTTTTTCTGCCTCTCCAGCTTCATATTTTATGTCTTTCTTTAAATTTTTTCAAAGCATAAAATGTAGCATAATTTTTTTTCAAAGCATAAGATATCTTCACTAATGAAAATATAAAGAAAGTACATCTCATCTTCTTGGCTTGTAAAACAAACTGTAACATGGCTTGTTCTGGTATGTAGGCAAACAAGATTAAAATCACACAGGTAGAGAAAGAAGCTAGTCGTGAATCACTTGGGCCTTTGGCACAGATTAAAAGTCCCTCAAAGCTTCTAAAAATCTTACACCATAACCAGAGATAACTTTAGTGTTGAAAGTTTACCCAGCAAACAATTTTATGTGGCATTGTCTCAACCTTTGAGTTTTTTAAGTATCAAATTATTCTAATCCCTTATTGCAGTACTTTCCTCCTATGCAGAGAGAAAAAGAAAAGAAACAAAGATCCAAAGCCAAATAGACATAAAAACCTGCATTGACCCCTTCACTCCTTAAGCATTTATTCAGCCCTAACTAAAAGTGTCATGATATGTATTTCCAGGAACACAAACATGCAGGAAACATCCCTGATAGTGATATTCTGAAATCCTAATTGATCTGAACAATGATTCAAAGTCTGCAGAAGCACTGTTTCAGGTGTCTTCCACAAAACCATGGGATGGGGAACTTATCACACTGATTGATGGCAACTCTCTGAGCTACTTGGTTTTATAGACAGTAAGACAGAGGAGAACACCCTCCCAGTGAGGCTCATGAGAAAGATGGTGCTGGAACCGAAGTTGGAGAAAATGAAAAGTCATCAAATTTCTTCTAGGTAAAACCTAAAACTATTCCCATTAACTTTTAATTAAAGTGATGCCTAGGAAGAAACAATTCTCTCTCTACTCTTTATTAGAAGTGAGACAGAAACTCTTCTGGTAGGTAGTGATGAATGCTTATACTTAACTATGGTAGTGCAGTTGTACTTATTAAATTATCTTTTTTCCAACAACCATCCCTGTTGCACACCCTGTTGCTTTAGGTAAATCATCAATGCTAGCCAAATTACAGATTTGACAGCTGAAGAGAAAAACTGGCATCCTGAGACTTAGCCTTGCCAAACTTAAAACAGAAGTCTATAGCGAATATCTCCATGATATTTTTCTTTCATTCATTTATTTGTTAAATATTTGTTCTATGAGACTGTGGTGCACTGGATACATTTTAAAATTTTCCTTTGCCTTACATTATTTGCATTTTTAAAACAATTTTATATAAATATAAGTAAATCCTATTTTTCCTATAAATGAGAATCTGATGTGTTTCCCAGTCCTACTTTAATTAAGGACTAAAGCTATAACTTAGATTATTAGATCATGAAATGAGAAATAACCTTTTAGCAACTTAGTGTATATAGAATAATGAGTGAATGTTTTATGCTTTTTTTAAGTGACCCCAGAAACCCACTTAAATCAACATGGAAAATGCTTTCCTGAATCTTTTATTAATGTTGCACTTATCTCTGGAGACAAAGATACTAGTGATTAATGAAACAGACAGCAAAGTTCTACTTTTTTAAAGTTCTGGCATCTTAGCATTTTCAAATGCTGAAATTAATCTGAGGATTAATGATGAAGAAGGTTTGTGAGGCAGTTTGAGCTTGCACATTTTGTGGGATAGAATTAAAGAGAGGAACTAATCTCCAAAATGGGAGAAAGGAGTCAAAGACAGAGAGATCATAAATTCACTGAGGCCTGTGTACTTGGTTTGCAGAATGGTCTGACATCTGGGATTTCCTTGCCTTTGGCCTGGATTTATTAGTTTATTGCAGTTTCACAGTTGGAGTGTAAATTATGTCACAATCACTTAGACAATACCAGTTATACATTTTGTATTCATTTATCAAGCTTCCCATAACACTGCAAACCTATCACAGCTGTCACCAGCCTGACCACCAACAAGAGCCTGCTTGCATCAAGACACCTGACATCACATATTCTCATCATCTCGTATGCTCTGTGACCATAGAAACCACAAAGACAAAATAACAATAAATTTTAATCTTCACTTCTCCTATAGGGGGTATGTAATGCATGAGCCCTCTAGGAAATGGGTTGGTTCTCTCAAGCTTATAAGAATGCATGAGCCCGAGGAAGACATAGACATGGCCAACACGTACATGAGAAAATGCTCTGCATCCCTTGCCATCAGGGAAATACAAATCAAAACCACAATGAGATACCACCTCACACCAGTGAGAATGGGGAAAATTAACAAGGCAGGAAACCACAAATGTTGGAGAGGATGTGGAGAAAGGAGGACCCTCTTGCACTGTTGGTGGGAATGTGACCTGGTGCAGCCACTCTGGAAAACTGTGTGGAGGTTCCTCAAAGGGTTAAAAATAGACCTGCCCTACTACCCAGCAATTGCACTGTTGGGGATTTACCCCAAAGATACAGATGCAGTGAAACGCCGAGACACCTGCACCTCGATGCAATGTCCACAATAGCCAAACTGTGAAAGGAGCCTCGGTGTCCTTCGAAAGATGAATGGATAAAGAAGATGTGGTTTATGTATACAATGGAATATTACTCAACTACTAGAAATGACAAATACCCACTATTTGCTTCAACGTGGATGGAACTGGAAGGTGTTATGCTGAGTGAAGTAAGTCAATCGGAGAAGGACAAACAGTGTATGTTCTCATTCATTTGGGGAATATAATTAATAGTGAAAGGGAATATAAGGGAAGGGAGAAGAAATGTGTGGGAAATATCAGAAAGGGAGACAGAACATGAGAGACTCCTAACTCTGGGAAATGAACTAGGGGTGGTGGAAGGGGAGGAGGGTAGGGGGTGGGGGTGACTGGGTGACGGGCACTGGGGGGGGCACTTGACGGGATGAGCACTGGGTGTTATTCTGTATGTTGGTAAATTGAACACCAATAAAAAATAAATTTATTATTAAAAAAAAGAATGCATGAGCCCAAAAGTTGCCAAAATGGGAAGTGAATTTTTAAAGGGGTTTCTGTTAAAAAGTTGGATGGAGAATTCTCTCAGACTGAAAATAGCTTAAACTGGAGCTGGATCTATTAAATGGTGTATTTTTATGTGGGGAAGGCTTTCAAAGGTATAATGCTAATTAGAGCTGGGCTGAAAATGTGGGAAAAAATCTCAAGATCCTTTGACTACACTGTGATCCCACAACCTTGTCTGGTCACACATTACTCATACTCAGTTAAGGCCACTATTTCCTTCCTGCCTCAGGTTTCTCATTTACATGGCCATCCTGTAGCCTCCTGTGGGACAAATATTTCTAAAATGCCATTTATTGGGGCACCTGATGGGCTGAGTTAGAAGAGCCAGTGACTCTTGATCTTGAGATTGAGTCCAAGTCCCACATTGGGCATAGAATTCGCTTAAAATAAAATGACATTTATTAAATTTCTTCATGTGGCTCAGTAACATACATTGCCCCCAGCCTGGTCTTTTGAAGTTCTCCATTAACTTCCCTGCCCCCAAAACAACAGAAGCTCAGAACACTCCCCTTGGGGAAGAACCATCTGCTCAGGTCAATTCATTCATTTTGTAGTGAATATGGTACTCCTTTCCATACCAAATTCCTGCACCTGTTCTTGTGTGTGTGCTATTTCTTCAACCTAGAAAGCCACATCATCCCCCTAGTCCCCTCAGCCTCCCCAATTTGGGCCTAGCCCTCCCTCAGCCACAGCTCCTTCTCTCTGGATGCTTGTGTCTCAGCTGATCTTTTCTTTCTCTGAACTCCCATGACCTTTACAGCTCACGCCTGAGCACCCAGTCCTTTTAATGCTTCATGTTACTTAGTCATTTGTTGCCATCTATAGAGCAGAAACTGTCTCTGACACGTCTTTTGTGTTTCTCACACACAGGTGCAATGCTGAGAACAGAAAATGTACAATACCTGTCAACTAATGCCCACTATAAATATATCCTTTACTCAGTGAGCATTTTAGTTTTAAAAGTTTGTTCTATCAATAATTCGATAATTTCTAGTTAACTCTATATGTACTTGTCTCCGTAAAATTCTTTCTGCAGATTCAAGACAGCCTGAATTTGTAAAGATGGCACAGGTACCATCATATGAGGTCCCCAAATCCTTCTGCCTTCCAGAAAGAACCATCTTCCCTTCAGCATTTATATTCAGATAGCTTGGCAGTTGTCCCACAAATGATGGGAAACAGAGCATCACTACCAGTTTCCAGAGATTCTAAAGGAGATTACATTTCTCCAAGTCATACCTTATTTCATGTCACTGTAGAACTTTCCATTTCATTTGTGTTTCTCTCTTATGATTGATATTTGTTTCCTTCTTATATTAATATAAATAAGCATCATTTTTCATTCTTGATTCCTCCAAATACTCCTTATACAAAACAGTGTTCTGAGGAAATATTTCACTCCAAAATTTGTAGAGAGAAAACAGGAGAAGAATATTGCAAAGTGTAGGAGAAAATTTGCAGTTGAATCTTAGTCTGAGCTAGTTTTCAGCCATTGCCAACATTCTCACCATTCCTATCTCAGGATTTCTTGCTAGCTGACTTCTGTTCTCAGTCCTCTGTCCACCCTCTGACTTGTTTTCCATTTCTTTCTTCCTTCTCAGACTACTTCTGGAACTTAAAAGAATCCCATACCACCTCTCTGTTTTGTTTTGTTTTCTTTTCTTTTTCCTAACCTCTAGAGACCACTTTCCTTTTCCACAGTGGATAAAGTCATCAAGGTGCTTAACACTGCTCTCTTATGAAAATGAATCCTGCCATCAGCATGAAAATCGTTTTATTTTAATATGTAAATAATACAATAATCATTCATAATTTTAATATTTTTTTAATTTTTATTTATTTATGATAGTCACACACAGAGAGAGAGAGGCAGAGACACAGGCAGAGGGAGAAGCAGGCTCCATGCATCGGGAGCCCGACGTGGGATTCGATCCCGGGTCTCCAGGATCGCGCCCTGGGCCAAAGGCAGGCGCCAAACCGCTGCGCCACCCAGGGATCCCTCATTCATAATTTTAAAAGGGAAAATATATATGTTAGGTCATTTTGCTGATTCTTTCTTCTGTATTTTCTATTATTTTACATGCCCAGAGCTGGTGGGCAATTACTTATTTGCAGTGAGATTAGATTATTGAGCCAAAATTTCTTTTATATGATGTTCAACTTTTTCCTTTAAGCTTCTGTCTTCCTACAAATCAACCCAGGGATTTTCTCCAACTTTCAGATACATCAAATAGTGAAAACTTAACTTTATTTATTGTGATGGGTTATCTGGGAAAGGCTCTTGATCAAGGAGTCTGTTTTCTCTTGATGCATCCAAGTCATTAAAGAGATTGGTAGCTCTTCATCTCACAATGTTATGTCTTACAGATGTTTCTTTGACTAATTAGAAAGCCAAAAAAGTTTTCTTGGTGATGAGATGAAGGGGGAAAAGGAAAAGACATTCTTTGGTATTAATCAACAGATATGATAGAACCCTTGAAGCTTGAGGTACAGGGTGACAATCTCAGCCACCATATACTTTAGAAAGAGTTGAGAAACAAAACCCACAGTAGAGGGGCTTGGGAATGTTACCAGGAACTAATTAATATCAGCTAGGCATTACATGGAAGATTCCAGAGGTGGAAGCCAGAATCAAGCTGGAGCAGATAAGCAGAGGTAGAGGTTTAAATAAGAAGCAAGACCTCACTAACATTTGTAGGACCCAGAACCAGGGTACAGATATAGGCCCTCACATGTGTCTAAATACTTAAAAGTTGTAATAAATCTCTTGAAAAAAACTATTAAATGAAAGATGTTTTATCTTCCTGCCTGGACAAATATACCTTCCTGAAAACTTGGAAGGCCAGACTTGAATTCAAAATTATCAAACTCCTCAAAAGTTCTACACTACCACATGGCAGCACAGAGAGCTGGTCTAGCTCTTGGCTCTCCAATGCTGCTCTCTCTCACTTTACCTCCAGCTCAGTTCAGAAGTGTGAAGGGACTTGCACACATATCTGGGGTCAACCCACTTTCACATCCCAGTGCTGTCCACATCCCAGTAGTCAGCCATTTCTTGGCTGTCTTGGCCTATGGTTCTGCATCCATGTAGTGTCTGCCTCAGAAAGATAGGCCCAGTGATGAAGCACACATAATCTTTGAAAATGGGCTTTAGGTTGTTTAGACAGGTGATTCTGAGGTGCTGTGTACATGAAGTGTGTTGTAGAAGGAGTTTGTGTTTCCTTGACTCTGAGCACTCCTTGCCCTATGGGATGAAGTATAACCTGAGGAAGTCCAGAGCAGCAGTACCAGGCCCAGGACTGGGATCCCTCTTGCCCAGATTTAATGACAATATTGACAAGAGGAATGCCCACCAACTAGGAGAACTAGGAAAGCCTAGTTGCATCACAGAAACTAAGCATCAAGGTATAAGGCAGAGGTCCCAAGTAAATCAACTTGAAGATTCTTAAACCTCTGATGTTTACCTAAAATTGTTTCTACTCACCTATACTCCAGTTGCTTTTTAATATGGATACATATCACAGCTTTTAGAATCCATCACTCATTCCTTATCCCCTAAGCTTCTCTTTCTTGCAAGGTCCTCACCAAGTTCTCCACTAGAAAAGTGTATTTCCTCAAAAGGGCCTTGAGGAGGGTATATGTCAGCAAGCAGTAACCTACAGGGAATGAAGGAATTGTCTAAAAGAAAATAGATGTTGGCCAAGTTGACAGCCATGAAAGATCTATAAGACATGCAACCATTCTCTGGAGAGTCTCTGAAATTATTGAGGCGAACTCATAGGAAGTCTGATCTTTCTGTAGTTATACAAAATGGAACCTCAATAGATATTAGTTGAGCATTAAAGGGAAGGACCTCTTCAAACACCTGGGAACAAAAATACTAAGTTGTTGGCAAAATGTAGAATAACAGAAACCCTCATACCCTACCGGTGGAGTTATAAATTGGTCTGGCCATTTCAGAAAAACTTTGAATCATTTAATAAAGCTGTAAGCACAGATTCTCTCTTAACCTAGCCATTCCACTTGTGGTATATGTCCTCCAAGAATGCACACATGGGTGCACTAAGAACATGTATAAGAATGTTATAGTAGTATTACTAGTGTGATCCTTGAACAGGAAATATCCCTAATATCATTCAACATTTGGTCAGATAAGTAAAGTATGCATAATCATCAACAAAATTGTATGCAATAGTGAAAATTAATGAATCACTGCAACACACAACATGGGTGTATCTCACAAATATGCTATGGAGTGAAAGGAATCAGACACAAAAGAACACATAAAATTCAATTTATATATGGTTCAAAAATAAAACTGACTTATATCAGGATAATGATTACCTTTGGAAAGGAAGGGAAGGTGGCAAGTGGGAGGGACAGAAGAATGATTGGTTGTGCTATATTTTTCAGAGAGCACACAGGTGTTTCCTGTGTGATCATTCATTAAGATGAAGGTTTATATTTTGTGCCTTTTTGTGTATGTGTTCTATTTCAGTAAGGAGTTAAAAAAAATCAGGGAATACAAGCTTATACAAAATAGTATTGTTTCATGCATGTTCTCAGTTTTGATTATCAATGTAGCTCATTTTTCCTTACTTCCGTAATAGCAGAAAGGAGTTTGCTCCAAGGAGCAAGAAATGATTATTTTTTTCACCCAAATGAGGGTCATATGTTAGAAATGGAAACCTGGGAAATAAACACAGCAATCTATGGTGGCTTTTAAAAGTCAAAATCAAACATAATCAGGAAAACTTGGTAAAACCCCATCCTAAAGGAAGCTATCTGCTTTCCCCTCGCTATTTTGATTTTTCAGGGTGTTGTCTTTCCTGGTAAATTTGATTTTTCTCTTAAAGTTTTCAAAACATGAAACTGGATCTCTGGGAAACAGAACAAACAAAAAGGGGAGGCCCTGGGCTGCTTCCTCCTATACCTGCCTTCCAGTAACATGGAGTTTTGCCAAGGAAAAATGAACAATTTCAACTTGGATTTGAAATTCATTAAAGGCTCTTCTGAAAAGTCAGGATGGATTTCCTCTCTACCCCCTATAGAAATACACCAGCAAATAGGCTTGTCTGATGGAAACCTCCAAGAATAGAAAATCAAAGTCCATTGGCCCATGGAGATTGGAAGAACTTTTGAAGGCAGAAAACTGAAACTGGTGATTCTGTTGTCATGGCCAAATGAAACCTTTGGAGAGTATCAGGGAAAAAGGAGGGGATAGAATTTTAATGGTCTCAGGAGAGCCATAACATGTGAATTGTGTTTCCTATCCACATCCTTGTCTGTGGATATGAAAGTCCTTTCCCTAAACACAGGAATAGAAGTAAAAATGGAAAGAGAAGACAGCTTTAATGAACTCTGGGATTTGAACTCAGTGTATATTTAGTGACTATGTGAATTTCTGATGACCAGGCCAGCAAATAAGTGGGAAGCAGTCGAGTGTCCTGGAGTAAAATGTATTTATGTTTTCATTGGTTTTTAAACCTCGCTCTGCTATTTGATTGTGTGACCTTGGTTACTTAATCTTTCTAAACTTATAATTTCTTCATCTGTAAAATAGACATAATATTACTATCTACCTGATAGGGTAATTATGAGAATTAAGTATGTAAGCTATGTAAGGCACTCAGCGCAGATGCTTGCACATAGCCAATATTCCATATATATTACCTGTTTGCTAGATCGTGCGATATATAGCAGACACCATTAGACTTTAGTGTCTGATTGGACATGCGTACATGTAAGTGGATAGCACTGAAGTCACTCTGTAATCAATCTGTTCATAATACAAGCAAAGAATCAACTAAACAAAAGGAATTTTTTCCTTTAATAAACTACTCAGCATGCAGCAGCTTTTTGATTTCCAGAGGCAGGAGTTGCAATATGCAGAGTTTAGGTCAATAAATATTTTTTATATTAGTTATCTCTTTCCTTGAAAGAGAGGAAAAACTAACAAGAGTGGGTGAAAAAGTGTCAGAGTGAGTGGTGGAGTTAGCAAAAGTGTAGTGACCAGGAAAGCTGAAATAAATTATTATTCAGTTAACACAGTAGCCCCTGTTGAGCTATTTGTGGGGCCTCAGTGCCACTGAGGAAGAAGAGGAGCAACAGGCTTGATAGGAAAGAGACAGAGGAAAAGTAGGAAAGCTTTCCTTTCTTTGTATCAAATACTCTTCAACTGCTTATACTTTAGGGGTGCATTGGTAAAGAAATTGGGTAGGAGTAGCATTACAAGGACTTAAATGGGGGACAGAAGAACTGTTTGTGGTGAAAACAGGGAGTACTACACTGCCATATGCAGTTCAGGAGTGTTAACAAGTCATAATTTAACTATTATTTATCAGTCATATTTGAGAACAGAAAATAAGAGCTGTAGGGTGGTCAATTGTAAGTTGAAGGTGAAATGTGATTTTTTTGCCAGGTGTGCATCTAGGTGAGTGTCTGCGATTATTATAATTACACGGATAACCGTTCTGGAGTTGAAGGACCAATCACTGATCTGAAGTAGAATGTACTTCCATTCTACCAGAGAAGCATCCTATCGAGTAGCTCTTCTCGAAGTGTGGTCCCTGGGCCAGCAGTATCAGCATCCCCTGGGAACTTGATAGAAATGCAGATTCTCGGGTCTCATTTTTATTATGATTAGTTTTACATTTATTTTAAAAATCATATGGGAAATAAAAAGAAGAGTTACAAAATGAAGATATGAGAATACCAGATTTTAGATTTTTAATTATGTAGTTACCGTTACTAGAGTTCTGTATTTTTTGTACGGCCTCAAGTTCCTTTCATTTTTGCTGAAGGATTTCGTTCATTTCTTGTAGGGCCAGTCTAGTAGCAATGAACTTCCTAGCTTCTGTTTATCCAGGAATGTCTTACTTTCTCCTTCATTTTTAAAGGACAGTGTTGACAGAGGATTCTTTGTTTGTTTTTCAGCACTTTAGCAATGTCAGGTCATTCCTTTCTGGCTTCCATGGTTTCTGATGAGAAATGTGCTGTATTGAGGACTGTTTGCCTATGACGAGTCTGTCATGTGGTTTGGAATACTCTTTGTCTTTCAGCAGCTGATTATAATGTATCTTAGTGTGGCAGTCTTTACATTCATCCTTCTGTAATTTGTCCAGGTTCTTACATATGTAGATTGATTGATTTTATCAAATGTGTTAAGTTTTGAATAAATAAATATTCCTTCAAATGTTCTTTCTGCCCCCTTCCTATCTTTCCTTCTAGGGTTCCTATTATGCATATGGTGATATCAGTCATGGTGTCCTACATGTCTCTTAGGTTCTGTTCATTTTTCTTCATTCTTTTTTCCTTTTCTGCTCCTCACACTGGAAGTTTTTTTAAATTTTTTTTTATTTTAAGCTTTCAGAAACGTTCATTTGTGGGTGTAGAAATCCAGGTAAATTTGTGAGTTCCTCATACTATCTTAAGGAAAGGATCATTTTGTGCCATGGAAGATGTAATTTGTGTAGTATCTTATTTCTCCACTATGTGTTCTGTGTAATTTGATTTTCCAGGTATCAAAAGTTCACTACTTTGTTATGAAAACTGGAAATAAATAAGTTTGGTTTTTGTTTGTTATTCATGTTTTACTTTTAAGATTTCACATTTCAGTGAAATCATATAGTATTTGTTGTTTGCTGTCTGGCTTATTTCACTTAACATGATACCCTCTAGGTCCACCCACATTGTTGCAAATGACAGAATCTCATTCTTTTTCATGGCTGAGTAGTATTCCACTGTAAGTATGTGTGCACACACACACACACCACCTCTTTTTTGTCTTCACTTGGGTTGCTTTCACCTCTTAGCTATTGTAAATAATGTGTGATAAGCATTGAAGTGCATATATCATTCCAAATTAGTGTTTTTGTTTTCTTTGGGTAAATACCAGTATTGGAATTATTGGCTCATATAGCATTTCTATTCTTATGTTTTTTGGGGAAACTCCATATTTTTTTCCAGAGTGGCTGCATCAATTTATATTCCCACCAACAGGGCATGAGGATTTCTTTTTCTCCACATTCTTACCAACACTTGTTATTTGTTGTCTTTTTATTTTACCCATTCTGCTAGATATGAAGTGATATAGCATTGTGATCTTTATTTGCATTTCCCTGGTGATTAGTGATGTTGAGTATCTTTTCAAGTATCAGTTGGCCCATGACTTGTCTTCTTTGGAAAAATGTCTATTTATGTACTCTGTGTATTTTTTAATTGGATTATTTGGGGGCTTTTTGATGTTGAATTGTAGTTCTCTTTGTATTTTGGATATTAACCTTTTGTCAAATATAACATTTGCAAGTATCTTCTCCCACTCAGTGGATTGCCTGTTCATTTTGATGGCTTCCTTCACTGTGCAAGTTTTTATTTTGATATTTTCTATTTCCCTTGCCTGAGAAAAATGTTTCTGTAGTCAATGATTAAAAATTACTGCCTCTGTTTTCTTCTAGAATTTTTATGGTTTCCAGTCTCACATTTAGGTCTTTAATCCATTTTGAGTTTGTTTTTGTATATGGTGTGAGAAAGTGGTCTGATTTCGTTCTTCTGCATGTGGTTGTTTAGTTTTCCCAACACCATTTATTAAAGAGACTGTCTTTTCCCTATTGTATATTCCTTGTCTCCTTTATCATAGATTAACTGACTATATATGCGTGAGTTTATTTCTGAGCTCTCTATTCTGTTCCATTTATCTATGTGTCTGTTGTGTGCCAGTACCATACTGGTTTGATTACTACAGCTTTGTAGTATATCTTGAAATCTGGAATTGTGATACCTACAGTTTTGTTCTTCTTTCTCAAGATTATTTTGACTATTCAGGTCATTTGTAGTTCTACACAAATTTAAATATTATTTGTTCTATTTCTGTGAAAAATGTTGGTATTTTGATAGGGTTTGCATTGAATCTGTAGATTACTTTGGGAAGTAGGGACATTTTAATAGTCTTAATTGTACCAATCCATGAGCATGGAATCTTTCCATTTATTTGTGTCATCTTCAATTTCTTGCAATAGGGTTCTGTAGTTTTCAGAATGCAGAACTTTCACCTCTTAGATTAAGTTTATTCCTAAGTATTTTATTATTTTTGGTACAATTGAATTGTTGGTATGTAGAAACACAACCAATTTAAGTGTATTAATTTTGTATCCTGGAACTCTACTGAATTCACTTATTATTTCTGATAGTCTTTTGATTAAGTCTTTAGGATTTTCTATGTATAGTATTATGTCATCTGCAAATAGTGACAGTTTAACTTTATCTTACCAGTAGGGATGTCTTTTATTTCTTTTTCTTATCTGATTACTGTGGTGAGGACTTGCAATACTATATTGAATAGAAGTGGCAAGAATTGACATACTTGTCTTGTTCCTGATCTTAGAGGAGAAGCTCTCTGTTTTTTATGAGTATGATGTTATGTTAGTTTTTTTATATATGGATCTTCATTATGTTGGAGGATGTTCCCTCTAAATTCATGTTGTTGAGCATTTTTATTATAAACATTAATTGAATTTTGTCAAATTATTTTCCTGCATCTATTGGGATGATCATATGACTTTTCATATTTGTTCTGTTAATGTTATGTGTCATGTTGATTTGTGAATATTGAGCCATCCTTGCTTCCCCAGAATAAGCCCCATTTGGTAATGATGAATGATCCTATTAATGTTTTGTTGAATGTGGTTTGCTAATAATTTGTTGAGAATTTTTGCATCTATGTTCACCAGGGATATTGGCCTTTTTTTTTTTTTTTTTTTTTTTTTGTAGTGTCTTTGGTTTTGGTTTCGAGGTATTATTGGCCTCATAGAATGTACTCCTCCTTAAATGTTTGGTAGATTTCACCTATGAATACATCTGGTTTTAGTCTTTTGTATGTAGTTTTGAATACAAATTCAAATTCATTACTAGTGATTAGTCTGTTCAGATTTTCTATTTCTTCTTGATTCAGTTTTGGAAGATGATATGTTTACAGGAATGTATCCATTTCTTGGTTTTCAAATATGTGGCATATAATTTATCATATGTTAATTGTCTTTCTCTTATTGACTTATTTTGCTTAGCATAATACCCCCTAGCTCCATCCATGTCAATGCAAATGGTAAGATTTCATTTTTTATGTAATATTCCATTATATATATATATATATATACCACATTTTTTCATCTATTCATCCATCAATGAACATTTGGGCTGTTTCCATTACTTGGCTTTTATTGCTAGTGCTCCTGTAAACTTGAGGCTCATGTGCCCCTTCCAACCACTATGATTGTATCCTTTAGATAAATACCTAGTAGTGCAGTTACTGGGTTATAGGGTAGCTCTATTTTTAACTTTTTGAGGAACTTCCATACTGTTTTTCAGAGTGGCTGAACCAGTTTGCATTCCCACCAACACTGTAAGAGGGTTTCCGTTTCTCCACACATCACCAACATCTGTTGTTTCCTGAGGTGTTAATTTTAGCCATTCTGATAGGTGTGAGGTAGTATCTTATTGTGAGTTTGATTTGTATTTCCCTGATGATGAGTGATGTTGACCTTTTTTTCATGTGTCTGTGAGTCATTTGTATGTCTTCTTTGGAGAAATGTCTGTTCATGTCTTCTGCCCATTTTTTAACTGGGTTATTTATCTCTTGGGTGTTGAGTTTGTTAAGTCCTTTATAGATTTTGGATACTAGCCTCTTATCCACCATATTATTTGCAAATATCCTATACCATTCCCTAAAGCTGCCTTTTAGTTTTGATTGTTTTCTTCACTTTTTATCTTGATGAAGTCCCAATAGTTCATTTTTGCTTTTGTTTCCCCTGCCTCCAGCAATGTGTCTAGTAACAAGTCGCTATGGCCAAAGACAAAGAGACTGCTGCCTATGTTCTCCTCTAGGATTTGGATGGTTTCTTGTCTCACATTTCATTTCTTTTCATCCATTTTGAATTTATTTTTGTGTATAGTTTAAGAAAGTGGTCCATCTTCATTCTTCTGCATGTCACTGTACACTTTTCCCAAAACTGTTTTTTTTAATATTTTATTTATTTATTAATGAGAGACACAGAGAGAGTGGGGGGGGAGGCAGAGACACAGGCAGAGGGAGAAGCAGGCTCCATGCAGGGAGCCTGACGTGGGACTCGATCCCGGATCTCCAGGATCAGGCCCCAGGCTGAAGGCAGCGCCAAACCGCTGAGCCACCTGGGCTGCCCCCAGAACTGTTTGTTGAAGAGACTTTTTTTCCATTGGATAGTCTTTCCTGCTTTGTCAAAGATTAGTTGACCATATAGTTGTGGGTCCATTTCTGGGTTCTCTATTCTGTTCTACTAATCTATGTGTCTGTTTTTGTGTGTCAATACTGATAATTACAGCTTTGTAATAAAGCTTGAAGTCTGGAATTATGATGCTTCAGCTTCAGTTTTCTTGTTCAAAACTACTTTGGCTACTCAGGGTCTTTTTTGGTTCCATATAAATTTTAGGATTGTTTATTCTACCTCTCTGAAGAAACGTTCTTGGTATTTTGATAGAGATTGCATTGAATGGGTAAGATTGCTTTCGGTAGTATAGATATCTTAACAATATTTGTTTTTCCAATCCATGAACATGGAATGTTTTTCCATTTCTTTGTGTCTTCAATTTCTTTCATAAGTTTTCTATAGTTTTCAGAGTACAGATCATTTGTCTTTTGGTTAGGTTGATTCCTAGGTATTGTGTGGCTTTTGATGTAATTGTAAATGGAATCAATTCCTTGACTTCTCTCTTTCTTTTCTCCTTGACTTCTCTTTATGCTGCTTCATTATTGGTGTATAGAAACGCAACAGATTTCTGTATATTGATTTTATATCCTGCAACTTTGCTGAATTCTCATATCAGTTTTGGCAGTTTTTTTGGTGTAGTCTTTTGGGTTTTCTACATAGTGTATCATGTCATCTGCCCAGAGTGAAAGTGTGACTTCTTCATTGCTGACTCAGATGCCTTTTATTTCTTTTTGTTGTCTGAGACTGGACAGCCCTGTTATATTCCTAACCTCAGGGGGAAGCTTGCATTTTTTCCCACTGAGCATGAAATTAGCTGTGGGACTTTCATATATGGCCCTTATGATGTTTAGGGATGTTCCTTCTATTCCTATTTTCTTGGGACTTTTATCAAGAAAGGGTGCTGTATTTTGTCAAATGTGTTTTCTGCATCTATTTAAAGGATCATATGGTTTTGATCCTTTCTTTTGTTAATGTGGTGTATCATTTTGATTGATTTGTAGATAGAAAACACCCCTGCAGCCCAGAAATAAATCCCACTTGGTTGTGGTAAACTATTTTTTTAATATACTGTTGGATTTTATTTGCTACTATCTTCTGAAAATTTTTTCATCCATGTTGATCAGGGATATTGGTCTATAATTCTTTTTTAGTGGGGTCTTTGTTTGGTTTTGGAATCAGTATAATGTTGGCTTCACAGAATGAGTTTGGAAGATTTCGTTCCATTTCTTTTTTTTTGGAACAGCTTCAGAAGAGTAGGTATTGTATTAATTCTTCTTTAAACATTTAGTAGAATTCCCCTGGGAAGCCATCCAGCCCTGGACTCCTGTTTGTTGGGAGATCTTTGATTACTGATTCAATTTGTTTGTTAGTTATAGATCTGTTCAAGTTTTGTTTCTTCCTGTTTCAGTTTTGATAGCTTTCCTGTTTCTAGGAATTTATCCATTTCTTCCAGATTGCCCAATTTGTTGGCATATAGTTTTTCATAATATTCTCTTATAATTGTTTGCATTTCTGTGGTGTCGGTTGTGATCTCTCTTTCATTCATGATTTTATTTATATGGGTCCTTTCTCTTTTCTTTTTAATAAGTCTGGCTAGGGGTTTATCAATTTTGCTAATTCTTTCAAAGAACCAGCTTCTAGTTTTGTTGATATGTTCTATTGTTTTTATTTACTTCTGCTCTAATACTTATTATTTCCCTTCTTTGCTGGATTTAGGTTTATTTGATGTTCTTTTTTGGCTCCTTTAGGTATAAGGTTAGATTGTATATTTGAGACTTTTCTTGCTTCTTGAAGAAGGCCTGTATTGCAATATACAATTGTGTCTTCAATTGTATAAGTCAAGTCTTATGACTGCCTTTTCTGCATCCCAAAGATTTGAGACTGTCATATTTTCATTTTCATTTGCTTCCATGTATTTTTTTTCTTTTTAAATCTCCTAGTTAACCATTCCTTAGTAGGATGTTCTTTACCCTCCATGTATTTGTGGTCTTTCCAAATTTTTTCTTGTGGTTGACTTTAAGTTTCGTAGTGTTGTGGTCTAAAAATATGAATGGTATGATCTCAATCTTTTTGTACTGGTTGAGGCCTAATTTATGACCCAATATGTGATCTATTCTGGAGAATGTTTCATGTGCATTGTGCTACTTTAGGATGAACTACTCTGAATATATCTGTTAAGTCCATCTGGTCCAGTGTATCATTCAAAGCCACTGTTTCCTTGTTCATCTTTTGTTAGATGATCTATCCATTGCTGTAAGTTGGATATTAAAATATCCTACTGCTATTATATTATTATCAATGAGTTTCTTTAAGTTTGTTATTAATCTATTCATATATCTGGCTGCACCCAAGTTGGGGGCATAAATATTTACAGTTGTTAGATCTTCTTGTTGGATAGCCTCCTTTATTATGAAATAGTGCCCTTCCTCATCTCTTGTAACAGTCTTTGGTTTAAAATCTTGTTTGTCTGATAAAAGTATGGCTACCCACCTTTCTTTTGATGTCATTAGCATGATAAATGGTTCTTCACTCCTTCAAATTTCAATCTGAAGGTGTCTTTGGATCTAAAATGAGTCTCTGGCAAGCAGCAAATTCATGGGTCTTGGCTTTTTACCATAGTCTTTTTTGCTTTTGGTCTTTCTTTCCCACTCAAAGAATCCCCTTCAATATTACTTGCAGAGCTGGTTTAGTGTTTGTGAACTCCTTAATTTTTGCCTATCTTAGAAATTCTTTATCTCTCCTCTATTCTGAATGACAGCCTTGCTGGATAAAGTATTCTTGGCTGCATATTTTTCCCATTTAGCATGTTAAATATATCATGCCATTCTCTTATGGCCTACTAAGTTTTTGTGGATAAGTCTGCTGTTATCCTTATGCATCTACCCTTGTAGGTTTGTCCCTAGCAACTTTTAGAATTCTCTTTTTATCTTTGTATTTAGCAATTTCTCTTTGATATGTTTTGTGTTGACCTGTTTTTGTTGATTTTGAGGGGAGTTCTCCTTGCCTCTTAGACTCGAATGCCTGTTTCCTTCCCTAGATTAGGGAAGTTCTCAACTATAATTTGTTCAAATAAATCTTCTGCTCTTTTTCCCCACTCTTCTGAGACTCCTATGATATGGATATTATTGCACTTTATGGAATTGTTGAGCTCCTTAAGTCTATATTTATAATCTAATAGTTTTCTTTATCTCTTCTTTTCAGCTTCATTATTTTCCATAATTTTATCTTCTTTATTTTTTTAAACATTTTATTTATTTATTCATGACAGACACACACACACAGAGAGGCAGAGACAGGCAGAAGGAGAAGCAGGCTCCACACAGGGAGCCCGACATGGAACTCGATCCCGGGTCTCCAGGAACACACCCTAGGCTGAAGGCGGCGCTAAACCACTAAGCCACTGGGGTTGCCCTCTCTTGTTTTGTTTTGTTTTTTTAAGATTTTTAAAAAATTTGTGTACTTGAGAAAGAGCAGAGCAAGCAAGAACAGGAGTCGGAGGATAGGGCAGAGGAAGAAGGAGAAGCAGGCTCCTGGCTGAGCAGGAAGGCCATGTGGAGCTTGATTCCAGGACCCTGGGATCATGACATGAGACAAAGGTAGATGCCAAACCAACTGAGCCACCCAGGTGCCCCCATAATTTTAACTTCTATATCACCTATTTGTTCCCCTGTTTCTTGCATATTCATGGTGATTACTTCCAGTCAGTTTTGGATCTCAGTTATAGCACATTTTTTTTTTTTTTTTTTTTGGCCTGACTAGTTTTTGGGTATTCTATCCTGCAGTGTTTCTCTGGTGTCTTCTATGCTTTTTCCAAACCCAGCTAGTATTCTTATGATTGTTCTAAATTCTTTCACAGATATATTGCTTAAATCTGTTTTGAGCAAATTCCTAGCTATGATTTCTTCTTTATCTTTCTTTTGGGGAGAATCCTTCCATCTTGTCATTATGTCTAGGTTTCTTTTGGCTGTTAATGAAAGCCTGTTTGTTTCCTGTTCCTGAGATTAATGCTATATTAAGAAAGGGGTCCTACACTGTCCAGGGCCTCGCACTTCAGGAAATATTTCTGGTGTATGCTATGTGCACTCTACTGTTGGCTTCTGGCTGCTATTTCCCACAAGCTAGTCCTCTTCAGAGTTCCTCTTTGCTTTCATTGGGGTTTGGACCTTTAACTAGGTATGGTTTGATTTGTTTGCTAACATGAGCCTCCACTTCCCTTTCCCAGTGCAGACCCAGTTCTGCAATCACCCAAGACCCCTGCACCACAAAGTTTCTTCATTCAGCACTTTGAATATATCATGCCACTCCCTTTTGGCCTCCAAATTTCTGCTTAAAAATTAGCTGATAGCTTGAGGGATTTCCCTTGTATGTAAATTTTGGCTTCTCTCTTGCTGGTTTAAAAATTCTCTCTTTACTTTTAAACTTTGACATTTTCATTATTTTATGTTGTGATGTGAACCTCACCATGTTTATCTTGTTTGGAACTTCTTTGCTTCCTGATCCTGGATGTCTATTTCCTTCCCCAGTTTAAGGAAGCTTTTAGCAATTATTTCTTCAAATATATTTCTGCCCCTTTCTCTCTTTTCTCCTTCTGGGACCCCTATAATGCAAATGTTTGTTTGCTTAATGTTGTCCAAGAGATCCCATAATCTATCTTAAGTTTTTAAATTTCTTTTCCTTTTTGTTTTTTCAGTTTGAGTGCTTCCTATTACCCTGTCTTCCAGATCGTTGATCCATTCTTCTGCATCCATTAATCTGTTGATTCCTTCTAGTGTATTTTTTATTTTATTTATTGTAGTCTTCAACTCTGACTTATATTTTCTACCTCTTTGTTGAAGTAGAGTTCCTCATCTACTCTACAGTCTGGTGTGCATCTTTACAATCATTGCTTTAAACTCTTTATCAGTGCTAGATCTCCATTCATTTAGTTGGGTCCTCACCCCGGGTTTTGTTTTGTTCTTTCATTTGGAACATATTCCTCTTTTCCCCATTTTGCTTGACTTTCTATCTTTGTTTCTATAAATTAGGTGGAACAATAATTCTCCCAAGCGTGAAGCAATAGTCTTTCATATGGTCATCCCTTGTGTAGGCTGTATGTGCTTGGTGACTTTCTCTGGCTGGCTGGAATTGTGGGTTAAATGGGGCACTCCGACCTGGAGCTGCCCTAGTGGGATGGCTGGAGCTGAAGTGTGCATTGGCCAGAGCAATTCAGTGGCTTTCCATGCAGAGGATGTCCTGGCAGGACACCCAAAGTGAGTATAAGCTGGGGGGCTTTCAGGGCTCTATGTGCAAAGACACCCTGGAAGGACTGCAGAAGCTAAGTGGGTATAATCTGGAATGTTCTGGGACTCTCTACACAGAGGGTGCCCTTGCAGGTGGCTGGAGCCAAGGTGGGGCACAGGCTGGGGTTCCTGGGCTTCTCTGAGTAGGGATAACCCTAGCAGGACAATTGTAGCTGAGGTGGGCATAAGCTGGGGCAATCCCAGGGCTCTCTGCACAGAGGATGCCCTGATAGGACAGCTAAAGCTGAAATGGGTGCAAGTTGGAATGTCCTGGGGCCCTTCACACAAACGGTAGAAGGACAGGACAGCTGAAGCTGAGGTAAGTACAAACTGGAATATCCCAAGGTGCTCAGCACAGGGGGTCTCCTGGTAGGGTGTCTGGAGTCAAGGAAGGTATGAGCCAGAGATTCCTATGACATTATGTGTAGGGGACACCCTGGTGGGGTGTGGCTCCAGCCAAAGCAGGTATAAGCTGGGAAGTTCTGGAGCACTCTTCCCTAGGGGTGTCCTAGCAGGTCATCAGGAGCTAAATTGGTGCAGGCCTGGAATGTTCCAGGGTGCTTTGTGTTTGTGTCAATTTGGCATGGCAGCTGGACCTGTAGTGAGCGCTGACCATGATTTTCTCAGTGTACACTACCCTGCAACCACCTTGGTGGGATGTCTGGGGCTGGTGTAATCTACAGACCTAGGATTCACTGAGGTGGTAAGCCAGTTAGGGTGCTCAGATTCTGCTCAAGTCCAAGACATCAAAGTGGAGGGGGAACAGAAATGATGGTACTTGTTAGCCTTTCTGATCCAGAGAGAATTCCAGCAGTAACTCCACTGTTTGGCAGGGTTCTACGGCTAATTTCTTTATATTCTAGTTACTCTTTTGAACTGAGGCTTTTTTTTTTTTTTCCCTGTGCTCCAGGGCAGACAAATATGCTTATGGTTCCTTGGTATTGTCCCTCCCCACTGCAGGTCACTGCATCTAGGTTGGAGGTTCTCTTTGTTACTTTGTCTTTTTCTTGCCTTTATCTTTTGTTGTGCAGAATCTGTTTAGTCAGCCTTCAGTTTTTCTTCAGGAGAAATGTATATTCAGCTAGTGTAGATTTGGTGTGTCTACGGAGGAGATGAGCTCAGGATCTATGTAAGTAGTCATCTTGGATCAGAACTCTCCTAGACTGGGAGATTTAAATTGACTTATCTTTGTTTGCTGATTATTTTTTTGCCTGCTCACACCTGCTGTTGAAATCCTCTAGTGAGTTTTCATATCAATAATTGTACTTTTCAGCTCAAGAATTTTTGGTTGGTTCCTATTTATAATTTCTCTCTCTTCATTGATAATTTCTATTTATTTGTGCATTGATCCCCTGGATTCCATTAGCTCTTTGTGTTGCTTCCTTTAGTTCTTTGAGTACATTTAAAACAGTTGCCTTAGTCTTTGTCTATCAAGAGTACTGTCTCTGCTTCCGACCTACCTCCTATTGAGCAAATCTTTGACTCTAGATTGATCTGTTTCTCCATATTTCAAGGTGTCAGTTTTCCCTGTGACCTCAGTTCTTTACAAAGTTGTTGATTTTCAGTTTGCTGACTTTTCTTTCTTTGTTTGTAAGCCTGGATATGATGACTTTTAAGTAATTTGCATGTTGGAGCTGAAACTGGATATTTCTTCCCATTTTATTTTATTCCTTTTTCCTCCATTTTTTCTTTCTTTCTTTTCTTTCCCTGTCTTCCTTTTGGTAACTTGAAAATATTTTTAGAATTACATTTTGATATTTTATAATGATTTTGAGTAAATCTATCTGTACCAGTTTCTTTTTTTTAGTTCTTGCCTGAGTTATTCAATTATATATACAATTATAATTAAATATTCAATTATATATACAATTATATATTCAATTATATATACTAACATGTAATGCATAATACATGTTATATATTCATATATACACATACACATGTAAACCAAAGTTGTAGTTTCCTAGTTTTTATGTTTGATGCTTTGACGTCTTGGGGTCTTGCTGATCTTGGAAGGACTGCCCCTGCCAGGGCTTGCTAATTCTTAAAGAAAGCAAATGTTTCACCTGTAGATGTGCCTTTCATATGCAAACTAACCAATCCAGAGCCAAACCTTCCATCACCTCCTTTATCTAACTCTAGACTACTATCCACCTGTCCTAGCCACCCCAGGGCAGGATACCATACAGTTCAAGACAGCTCCTACACCCCAGAACTCACTGAAATTATTCAAAGTAGTGAATACCATGCCTGCTGTCTTATGCTTCTTTGCTTTGCTTTTCCTACAGAAACCACAATAAAGGCTCTTGCCCACATTTTCTCTGCCTCCTGACCAACCATAGGTCTTCCCCATGTCGCCCTGCATAATGTGCCAAGCCTCCTGTTTCTAGGGATCTGTAAGTATAAAAACTTCTTTCATGGCAGTCCTGTTGATGCCTATGTGTCTTACCATACCTGATGAAAACAAATCCTGGGTACTGTTAAAATAGCAGTCTACTACTGTTGACATTTACCAGTTAGAATGCACTTAGAATCCCTACCTCTTTTTACACCCTTTTAATTGTTCCAAGTTATATAATGTGTCTCAAGTATCTCCTCTACATACATTTAAAACTACCCAGAAATTACTATAATTTTGGTTTTAACCATAAAATATCATTTAGAAAACTCAGTAAGAAAATTACCCCTATATTTATTCTTTCTATCATTTTTTCATCCTTCCAGGTATACCAAGAGTCTTTCTATTATCATTTCCTTTCTGTTTAGAGGACTTCCTTTAGCCACTCTTCTTTGAGCATTTGAAAAGTGTTGTGTCACTTGCTTCTATTCTCTATGATGTTTAATGAGAACTTGCGGTCATTCAAGTAGTTTTTCCATAGAGGTAGAAGTCATTTATCTAAGATTAACTGTAATGTATCTTGGTCTGTAATTCTTTGGGTATATCCTATTCTGGATTTGCTCAGCTTCTTGAATCTATAGTTTTATGTCTTTTGCCAATTTAGGAAGTTTTCATCCAGTGTTTCTTTGAATACTGTTTTGAATTTCACCCTCTTTCTATGCTTCTTCTGGGACCCCTATGACAAAAAAAAAAAAAAAAAAAAAAAAATGTTTGAACCTGTGCTGTAATCCAAAGATCTGAAGCTCTGTTCATCTTTTCTTCTCTTTTCTTTTTTGAGTGTATTTTATTTCTGTTGTAACACTGGGTAATTTCTGGTATTTCTAATATTGTTCTTTTATTCACTGATTCATTCTGTTTACTCTGCTTTTGAGCCCATCCACTGTGTTTTTTGCTCTACTTGTATTTTTCAGTTTTAAGATTTTTATTTGGTTTTATCTAGTATTTTTTATTTCTTGAAGACTTTCTATTTATTTCATTCTATTTTTTCACAATTGCTCATTGAAACATTTTTGTAATAATAACTTTAGAAATCTTTGGAAAGTAATTCTAACATTCCTGTCATCTTGTTTGCATATATTTGTTTTTTGTTTTCCTAATTCAAGTTTAAATTTCCTGATTTTTGTATGATAGACTAGTGATATTTCCATTGAAATCTGGATATTTAAATATTATATTATGATATTTTAGGTATTTTTCAACCTTCAATTTTAGCTAACTCCCTCTATACCACTCTGGCAAGAAAAGAGAGGAAAGGTGATCCTGTTGCATTACTGCCAGGTGGGGTAGAAGTTGAGGTTACCCATTTGGCTTCTTTTGACACACAAAGGGGTGAGAGTCTTCTAACTACTGCTATCAAGGGTTGGGAGCTTGTGCTTCCTGAACCCTCTCCACTGATGTCACTCTGGCTGAGAAGGTTAAGAGTCTTGTTTCTGTTCCCCTCATGGCCTCCACTTCTATTACAGGCGAATGGGTTTTGGTGAACATCCTCACTCTGTACTAGGCCTCTAACAGTTTTCCTGTGTGGGGGAGAGGAGGAGTTTCATTACTTCTGTGTGAAAATGGAATTCTAGTCTCTCTGCAGTGGTTTCCACTGATATTATGGGACTGAGGGGGCCTTCATACCATATACTGGGGATGAAAATCTCAGCTTCGTACTTAGCTTTCTTTGATGGCACCCCACAGTGAGGATGTCTTGGAGCACCTCATTACAGCATGGAAAGGATAGAAGTCTGGGTTCCTCACTTTGCCTTCATGGGCAAGGATGAGAGTGGGTCTCTGCCAATTTTTCTGTGGCATTTGGCTAGTAATTTTTTTTTTTTTTATTTTAGGGAGAGAGTGAGTAGGGGAAGGGGCAGAGAGACAATCTCAAGCAGACTCCATCTCATGGCCCTGAGATCATGACCCAAGCCCAAATCAAGAGTTGGATGCTCAACCAATTGAGCCACCCAGATGCCCTGAATAGTTTCTGGTCTTGCTAGGCATCCTCCTTTCCTGTTTTTTTTTTTTTTTGTGTGTGTGTGTGTGTGTGTTGTTGTTGTTTTGTTTGGCTAGAGAGACCAGGCTTTTGTTGGGGCTTTTCTTGTCTTACAATCATTAGTGTTTCTGAGTTGCCAACCACATTAGCTCCAACTCTGCAATATATGAGGCAAAAAGAAAATCCATGAAACTTGCCTCTGTTTTATTCCTTTGGGCCCAAATCTCTAGCTGTTATGCCTCTCCTTTTCACATCCCAGAGTCTTCTTACATTTGGTTACAATGTAACCAAATGCAAAGTCAAGAGTTTTTAGTTGCACTTAGCAAGAGGAATAGGAGAAAGTTTATCTATTCCATCTTCCCCAAAGAAGTTATAATCTCATTTTTTACATGTAAATCACTGCAATTTTGGAGTTTAATCTTCATAAGTAGACAATATGGACATAACTTTAGTTTTTTTCCAGATGGCCATGTAGTTACATAAAATCCATTTTTGAAAAGCCTGTATTTTTCAACTGGATTCAAGATAAAACACTTAACAATCCCTATATTCATATGATTTTATATTTGTTTTCACCGGGCCGTCTATTAATACACCTATATCATACTCTTTTAAATATTTGGAAATTATAATATTAATATAACATGTTTTATCTAGTAAGACAGCCTCCTTAATTTATTTTCTATATATGAACTAACTGTCAACCTCACTAGTTCTAGAAAAACATCTATTGCTGACTTTGCATGTATTAATTTAGAGAAATAAGAGTGGCATATTTTGATGATGAATCTTATTTTTAATGTTAGCAAAAGAGAAAAATAAATATGTTTTGTTGCTATAATTTATTTCTTCAACTGACATTTTGTTGAAACCATAATCTATTCAAATTTTGTGCCCCAGTACCAACTATTTTGCTTTTCCATTTTTGTTCACTCTGAGGAAAGGATTGACCTTACAGGCATAACTTTAGAACTTTAGGCCTATTTCTCTATTCTATAGGAAAGTGTGTTTACTCTTAATTAAAATTTAAAATTTGTTTTTAAAATAAATGTTTCTTTTTCCCATTAAGTATGAAAGTTTTTCATATTTGAAAGTTTAACTTAACTTTTTAAAATTTACTTTGGAATCTTAGGTATTTGTCAGTTAAGTAGCTATTAATCAACTGAGAAGGAACTTTTTGAAGACAGAAGCTGTGCCTTAATGACTTTTCTCTATAGAGTCTGGCACAGTACCTAGAAATTCCACAAATATTTAAGAAATTGAATACTAATAATTCAACAAAATATATGATAAATTCATGCAGACAGTAAATATCAACAGAGATGAAGGAGAAAAAAAATAGTTTCAAGCAGTGGTTTTTATGGTGAAAGGTTGTACCAACAAGGTGGAATTTAAGCTCCTCTTCAAAGAATGAGTTAAAGTTATAGAGGCAAGATGAAGAGGAAGATAATTTCATTTGGAGGTAGTGTGAATGTAAGCACAAACAGGAAAGTACCAGGCACTTTAAAACTATTAGTAGCCAGGAATAAAGGGCTTATAGAGACGAATACTTAAAAATAAAGCTAAAATGCATGTTACAGTTGACTAGGGTATTGTACTTTATTCTATGTGCAATAGTGATACTCTACTGGAGCTTTATTCTTTATGTGATTAGAGGTACTTCATTCTATGACATCTGGCACTTAACATTTGAGACCAATTTTTATTTCATTAACCTGCTAGTATTTTTAAACAAAAAATACACTTTGTTAGTCTTGTTAGATCTTATTATGAATAATGTCCTACAGAAACAAAACAAACAAAACTCCTTATTGTTACATCTTAATAGCCTATCCATATAATAAAAACATAAAAAATCTTAAAGGTAGAACAAAATCAGTTCAATATCATGTCCTAATGGTGATGTGTTATTAGTAATAGCTTTTTTAATTCTTTGGAAATTAATCTCTTTATCCTGCTTAAAATAGATTTTAAAAGACAGAGAATACACATTGGTGGTTAAAATCTTGGATTCTGGGGGCGGGGGGGGGGGGGGGTTGCTCAGCGGTTTAGCGCCACCTTCTGCCTGGGCTGTGATCCTGGAGACCCGGGATTGAGTCCCACGTTGGGCTCCCTGCAAGGAGCCTGTTTCTACCTCTCTCTGTGTCTCTGCCTCTCTCTCTCTCTCTTTCTCTCTGTGTGTGTGTGTGTGTGTGTGTGTGTGTGTGTGTGTCTCATGAATAAATAAATAAAATCTTTAAAATAAGTAAGTAAATAAATAAATAAATAAATAAATAAAATAACATAATAAAATAAAATCTTGGATTCTTCTTCTGACTGCCAGGGTCTAAACCTTATCTCTGTTACTCCCAGACGTAAACTTGAACAAGCTATTTAAACTCTTTAGGCAACAATTTATTCATCTAAGAAAATGAAGTTGATAATTGTATTTGTTTACTGCATAAAAGTGATTGCAAATGTAGGTAGCTTAAAATACTACCTTTTTCCCCCAATAATTTATTGTGATAAAATACATAAAACTGACCATCTTAACCATTTATAAGTGTAAAGTGTTATTATATATATTCCTAGTGTAGTACAACCGTCGTGACCACCCATCTAATAAATCTTTTAATCTTGTGAAACAAATTTAGTATCATTAAACAATAACTTCCCATTCCCCAGCCCCTGGCAAACACTGTCCTGCTTTCTGTCTCTATAATTTTGACTATTCTAAGTACCTCATATAAGCGCAATTACATAGTATTTGTCTTTTTGAGACTGGCTTATTTCACTTAGTGTGATGTCCTCAAGATTCACCCATTTGTGGGTGAATTGTATCATATTGCACTGAATATGATATTGAACTTTTCTTCCTTTTTAAGGCTGAATAATATTCCATTGTATGTATATACTGCGGTTTGCTTATCCATTGATCAATTGACAAATACTTGGGTTGCTTCCACATTTAGCTGTTATAAATAATGCTACTTTGAACATGGATATACAAATAAATATTTGAGAAACTGCTTTCAATTCTTTTTGTATATATTCAGAAGTGGATTTGTTAGATCATATGGTAGTTCTGTTTTTAATTTTTGAGGGGAACTACCATACTGTTTTTGGTAGCAACTATACCATTTGACATTCTTATCAGTAACATAAAAGAATTCCAATTTCTCCACATCTGTGCACCCAAACACCCCTCAAGATTATTTTGGTTATTGAAAGTCTCTTCAGATTGCATATGACTTACACGCTGCATATTTCCATTTCTGCCAAAAAGTAAGAAAAAGTCATTGGGATTTTGATAGGGATCCATTGAATATGTAGATAGATTGCTTTGAATAATATTAACATTTTAAGAATATTAAGTTTTTTGGGACACCTGGGTGGCTCAGTGGTTGAGTATCTGCCTTTGGCTCAGGGGATGATCCTGGAATCCTGGGATCGAGTCTTGCATCAGGCTCCCCACAGGAAGCCTGCTTCTCCCTCTGCCTGTGCCTCTGCCTCTCTCTGTGTTTCTCATGAATAAATAAAATCTAAAAAAAAAAAAAAAAAGGAATATTAAGTTTTCCTAATCCATGAACATGGGATGTGTTTCCATTTATTTATGTCTTCTTTAATTTCTTCCAGATATGCTTGGAAGTTTTCATTCTACAAGTCTTTCATCTCATTAGTTAATTCCAAAGTATTTTATTCTTTCTGCAATTGTGGTAACTGGAATTGTTTTTGTAATTTCCATCCCAAATTGTTCATTGATAGCATGTAGAAATGCGACTGATTTTTGTGTTTTGCCTTTATATACTGCTACTTATTAGTGTTAACTCTTTTTTGTGGAATCTTTAGAATTTTCCACATATAAGATTGTATCTGTGGGCAGAGAAAATTTAATTCTTAATTTCCAGTTTGGATGCCTTTTTTTTTTTTTTCTTGCTTCCTTGCTTTGGGTAGAACTTCCAGTATGTAAAATAATGTGGTTAGAAAGGCACTCTTCCTGATCTTATAGGAAAAACTTTCAGTCTTTCACCATTGACATGATATTCACTGTGAATTTTTCATATGTATCTTTTATATGTTAAGGTAGTTTCCTTCTGTACCTCATTTTTTAGTGTTTTTTATTATAAAAGGGAATTGAATTTTGTCAGTGATTTTTTTGTATCAGTTGAGATGATGATCATATCAGGGTTCTTTTCTTCATTCTGTTAATACGGTGTTTTATAAAGGTTTTTTTATATATATATTGAATTGTACTTGCATTTCAAGAAGAAATATCACTTGGTAATGGTGCATAATCATAATATGCTACTGAATTCAGCTTGTTGGTATATAGCTGACTATTTTTGCATACATATTCATAAGGGATATTGGTCTGTAGCTTTCTTTTTTTTTCTTGTACTGTCTTCACCTGGCTTTGGTATCATTGTAATGTAGGCCTCATTGAAAGAGTTAAGAAGCATGCCTTCTTCTTCAATTTTTTGGAATTGTTGGATTGATTTTGCTGCTAGTTTGAGAAGAATTGGTATTAATTCTTCTTTAAATGTTTGATGGAGGGCAGCCCTGGTGGCTTACCAGTTTAGCGCCACCTTCAGCCTGGGGCGTGATCCTGGGGACCCTGCATGGAGCCTGCCTGCCTCTGCCTGTCTCTCTGCCTCTCTCTCTCTCTCTCTCTCTCTCTCTCTCTGTCTCTCATGAATAAACAAAATCTTTAAAAAAAAATGTTTGGTAGAATTCACCAGCGAAACCATCAGATCTAGACTTTTCTTGGGAGATATTTAGTTATTGATTTGGTCTCCTTCCTAGTTGTAGATCTCTTTAGATTTTCTATTTCTTTGTGATGTAGTCTCAGTAGGTCTTATATTTCTAGGAATTTGTCCATTACTAATTTGTCCATTAGTAATCTAATATATTAGTGTACACTTTTTCATAGTGCTCTTTTATAATCCAATTTATTTCTATGATATTAATAGTAATGTGTTCACTTTCATTTCTGATTTTAGTAATTTAAATTTTCTGTCCTTTATTCTTAGTCCACCTAAAGGCTAAGCTAGTCAATTTTGTTGATGTTCTTAAAGAAACAACTTTTAATTTTATTTATTTTTTCTATTCTTTTTATTCTCTATTTCCTTTGTGTCTTCTTCAATTTCCTTCATCAATGTTTTATAGTTTTCAGAGTACACCTCTTAGGTTAGGTTTATTCTCAGATATCTCATTATTTTGGGTGCAATGATAAATGGAGTTGTTTTCTTAATTTCTCTTTCTGCTGTTTCATTATTAGCATGTAGAAATACAACAGATTTCCTTACATTGATTTTATATCCTGCAACTTTACTGAATTCATTTATCAGTTCCAGCAGGGTTTTTTTTTTTTTTAATGTAATCATTCAGGTTCTCTCTATATATTATTATGTCATCTGCAAATAGTGAAAGTTTTACTTCTTCCTTACCAATTTAGATCCCTTTTATCAGGAACAATACAAAGATGTCTACTCTCACCACATTTATTCAACATAGATTAGAAGTCTGAGCCATTGGCAATCAAATAAGGAGAAATAAAAGGCTTTGGCTTTTCCCCATTAAGGATGATATTAGCTGGGCTGGGGGGGAAGTTTCATATATGGACTTTATTATCTTGAGGTGTGTTCCCTCTAAACCTACTTTGTTGAGGGCTTTTATCATGAATGGATGTTGTACTTTCTCAGATGCTTTTTGAGTCTAATGAAATGATCATATGGTTCTTCTCCTTTCTGTTATTTATATGATATATCATGTTGATTGATTTGTGGATATTGAGCCACCCTTGCAACCCAATAATAAATCCCACTTGGTCATGGTGAATGATTTTTTAAATGTATTGTTGGATTGATTTTGCTGCTATTTTGTGGAAGATTTTTACATCTGCGTTCATCAGAGATATTGACCTATAGTTCTCTGTCTTTTTTGTGTGTGTGTGGTATCTTTATCTGGTTTTGGTATCAGGTTAATACTGGTTTCATAGAATGAATTTGGAAGCTTTCCTTACTTTTCTATTATTCTATTTTTTCCTTCCTCAGTAATTTGATAAGAGGAGGTATTAACTATTTTAAATGTTTGGTAGAGTTCACCTAATGAAGCCAACTGGTCCTAGACTTTTGGTTTTTGGGAGGTATTTGATTACTGATTAAATTTCTTTGCTGGTTATTGGTCTGTTCAAATTTTCTGTTTCTCCCTGTTTCAATTTTGGTAGGTTATATGTTTCTAGGAATGTATCCATTTTTTTCTAAGTTGTCCAACTTGTTGGCATATAGTTTTTCAGAATATTCTCTTATAATTATTTGTACTTATGTGGTGTTTGTTGATATTTCTCCTCTCTCATTTGTGATTTTATATATTTGGGTTCATTCTGTCTCTTGTGTATGCTCTCTTTCTTTTGATTAGTCTGGCTAGAGTTTTATCAGCTTTGTTGATTTTTTTTTTTTCATAGAAGTAGTTTCTCATTTAAGTGATCTGTACTACTATTTTTTATACTACTATTTTTTAAATTTCTATATTATTTGTTACTGACCCAATCTTTATTATTTCCTTCCTTCTGCTGATTTTAAGTTTTGTTTGTTGTTCTTTTTCTAGCTCCTTTGAGATAAAGTTAGATTTTTTTTTTAGATTGTTTATTTGAGATGTTTCTTGCTTCTTGAGGTAGGCCTGAATTGCTATGAACTTCACTCTTAGAACCACTTTTGCTACATCCCAAATGTTTTGGAATGTTGCATTTTCATTTTCATTTGTCTCCATGTACTTTTTTATTTCTTCTTTATTTCCTGGTTGACTCATTCATTGTTTAGTGGTATGTTATTTAACTTCCATGCATTTGTGATCTTTCCAGATTTGTTCTTGTGGATGACCTCTAGTTTCTTTTTTTCTTTTTCCTTTTTTTTTGCCTCTAGCTTCATAACATTGTGGTCAGAAAAGATGCATGGCAGCACTTTGATCTTGAATTTGTCAAGGATTGTTTTGTGGACAAATATATGATCTATTCAGGAGAATGTTCCCTATACACTTGAAAAGAATATGTAGTCTGCTGTTTTAGGATGGAATGTTCTGAATGTATCTGTTAAACCCATCTGGTCCAGTGTGTCATTCAAAGCCATTGTTTCCTTATTGATACTCTTTTTAGATGATCTTTATATTGATGTAAGTAAGATGTTGAAGTCCTCTACTATTATTGTATTATTGTTGATTAGTTCCTTTATGTTTGTTATTAACTGTTTTATTTGTTTGAGTGCTCCCATATTAGGTGCATAAATACTTACAATTTTTATTATTTCTTCTTGTTGGATTGTCCCCTTTAATATATATATATATATATATATATATATATATATATATATATATACTGTCCTTCATTGTATTTTGTTACACTCTTTGTTTTAAAGTCTACTTTGTCTGATATAAGTATTGCTACTCTGACTTTCTTTTGACATCTGTTTGTGTGATGAATGTTTCTCCATCCCTTCACTTTCAATATGCAGGTTATCTCTAGGTGTAAAATGAGTCTCTTGTAAGCAGCATATAGATAAGTCTTGCTTTTTTAAAAATCTATTCTGTCACTCTATGTTTTTAATTGGTGTATTTAGTCCATTTACATTGAAAGTAGTTATTTTCTCTGATCCTTGTCTTGCTCTCTTATTATTTTCTGGTTTCCTTTAATGATATATTTGGGTGTCATTCTCTTTATTCTTTGCATATCTATTAGCAGTTTTTGATTTGTGGTTACCATGAGGTTTCTATATAACATAATATAGCAGCCTATATTGAATTAATGTTCATTTAAGTTGGAACCCATTCTTTACTCCTCCCTACATTTTAGGTAAATGGTGTCATATTTCACATTCTTCTATTTTGTGAGTTCATTGACTAATTTTTTACCAAAATATTAATTTTTAATGTTTTTGCATTCCTACCTTCATACTGTCATTTTTGGTCTTTCTTTTCCAATATTAAAGTGTCCCCTTTAATATTTCTTGCAGGGCTGATTTAGTGACCACAAACTCCTTTAGTTTTTATTTGTTTGGGAAACTATCTCCCTTTCTATTCTGAATGATAGCCTTGCTGGGTAGAGTATTCTTGGCTGCAGATTTTTCCAATTTAGTACTTTGAATATATCATGACACTCTTGATTACTATGGCTTTATAGTAAATATGAAATGTGGGATTGTGATACTTTCAGTTTTTTTTTTCTACTTTCTTAAGCTATTCAGGGTTTTTTTTTTTTTTTTTTTGTAGTTCCATAAAAAATTTTAGCACTATTTGTTCTAGTCCTAGGAAAAATACTAATGATAATTTTTATAGGAATTGCATTGAAACTGTATATTGCTTGGGTAGTATGAACATCTTAACAGCATTAGTGTTTCCAGTCCATAAGTATAATATCTCTTTCCACTTGTTTGTATCATCTTCAATTTCATCAGTGTCTTATAGTTTCCAGAGTATAGGTCTCTCACCTCCTTGATTAAGTATATTCCTAGGTATTTATTCTTTTTGATGCAATTATAAATAGAATTATTTCTTTATTTTTTTGCTACTTCATTATTACTGTATAGAAATACATTTCCGTGTATTAATTTTTATCCTGAAACTTTATTGAATTCATTTATTAGTTCTACAGTTTTTTTTGGTCAAGTCTTCAGGGTTTTCTATATATAGTATCATGTCATCTGTAAGTAGTAAGTTTTATTTCTTTTCTTTCTAATTTGGTTGCCTGTTAGTTGTTTTTCTTGTCTAATTGATGCATCTAGGACTTTTGGTATTATGTTTCTTGTCTTGTTCCTGATATTAGAGGAAGAGCTTTCAGTTTTCACCACTGAGCATCATGTTAATTGTGGGTTTGCCATATATAGCCTTTATTATTTTGAACTTTGCTCCCTCTAAGCCCACTTTGTTGAGAGTTTTTTATCAACATTGAACTTGTCAAATGTTTTTTCTGCATTTATTGAGATGATGGAATGGTTTTTTTAACCTTCATTTTGTCAATATGATGTATGACATTCATTGATTTATAGATATGGGACCATGCTTACATCTCTGAGATAAAACCCACTTGATTGTAGTGAATGATCCTTTTACTTTCATTGTTAAATGAAACAATGGTTTTGCATTGTTTTGCATTAGCAAAATACTGGACAAATAGGATGAATTTGCAAGTACTCTCTCCTCTATTTTTTGAGTGGAAGAGTGGAGAAGAATAGGTATTAATTCTTCTTTAAACATAGGGATCCATTATTTTTGCCTTAAACCTGTTTGTTTGACGTGCCTGGTTGGCTCAGTAAGAAGAGTATGTGACTCTTGATCATAGAGATTACAAAAAACAAAAAAGTAATAAACTTAAAAAAATTAAAATAAATATTTTTGTTTACTCCTCAACTAAAGTTCATAGGTTAGATATGAAATTAAGCCATTTATATTACCTATAAAGTCATTGTTTCTGGAGATTTTCTCTTTTCCTTTCTAGTCTTTGTTGCTTTTGGTCTTTCTTTCCACTCAAAAGTCCCCTTTACTCTGTCTTGTAAGCCTGGTTTAGTGGTCATAAATGTCTTTGTTTTTGTTTGTCTTGAAAACTATGTCTCCTTCTGAATGATAGCTTTGCTGGATAAAGTTTTCTTGACCTCATATTATCCCCATTCAGCACGCTGAATATATCATGCCACTCTCTTCTGGCCTATCATGTTTCTGTGGAGAGATATACTGCCAACTAGATTTGTCTTCTCTCATAGGTTAGGGATTTCTTTTCCCTTGCTGCTTTCAGGATTCTTTCCTTATCTGTATTTTGCAGATTTTACTACAATATATCTTGGTGTTGACTAGCTTTTGTTGATTTTAATGGGAGTTCTCTGTGCCTCCTGGAATTTGGATATATTTTTTTTTCCAGATTAGGGAAGTTTTCAGCTCTAATTTCATCAGATAGACCTGCCCCTTTTTCCTTCTCTCTTCTGGGACTCCTCTGATACAAATGTTATTATGCTTTATGGAGTTGCTGAGCTTGAGCACTGGATGTTATATATAAATGGTGAATCACTAAATTCTCTTCCTGTAACCAATATTACAGTATATGTTAACTAATTAGAATTTAAATAAAAATTGGAAAAAAGTTAACGGGGGTTATGGCTCTCCTTGCAAGAGCAAGATCAGTCATTAGTAGAATTATGCTAATACTTTTGTTTTTATGGTTCTCCCCAATATCAACCACTGTAGTTTCATATATCTTCCTTAACTGGCAGGCAGTTCAACTATTGTCCTAAATCCAAGGTTATTACATAATCTAGACTGAAATGCATTCACTTTTTACTTTTCAACTCAAATTTTTCCCAGGCACATGATAAGCTCAAATGGTACAATAAAGATAGAATGATAATACAAGGTCAATAATAAAAAAGCCTCAAAATTGCATAATATCGATTCTTTTTTATTTCCAAGGAGAAATAAAGTCCAAAAAATCAAAAAAAAAAATCAAAAAAAAAAAAGTCCAAAAAATCATGTTCCTATTTTCTATATAAATTAAAGCCACAGCCCAAATTCTTCAATATAAAAAAACTAAAAGAACATATTTCTTTCTTCCTAAATTACTTCTTTCACACAGTGTTAACTAGTAGTTTAAATAAGTCACCTGGATACTTTTAGGGGTACATTCAGCTACTTTAGCATAAGTAGTTACTAACAGAAAAAAGTAAGTTATTTGGAGGAGATAGAAAATTAAAGAAACAACATCTGAACATTTTCCAAATTTGATGAATATTCTACACCTATAAATACAATAAATGGGGTGCCTGTATGGCTTAGTTGATAAAAAGTGTCTGCCTTTAGCTCCAGTTATGATCTCAGGGTCCTAGTATTCAGTCCCATGTCAGGCTCCTGATCAGTGGGGAGTCTGCTCCTCCCCCTCCCTTTCCCTCTGTGCACTTACTTGCTCTCTCTCTCTCTCTCTCAAATAAATCTTAAATAAATACAATAAACTCAGTGGATTCAAAGCAAAAGAAACACAAAGAAAAGCACAGCAAGGCACATTATAATCCAGTAGCTAAAAATCCATGTTAAAAGGGAAACCTTAAAAGCAGCCAAAGAAAACATTATATTTAGAGGAATAAAGATAAGAATGACAGAAGACTTCTTTGCAGAGGGTAGACAGGCCAGAAGGCAATGGAACAACATGTTCAAAATGTTGAAATATAAAGAAAAAAATGTCAAGTTGTAAATCTGCAGCTAGCAAAAAGGAGGAAATAGAATTTTTTGACAAGCAAAAGTGAGAGAATTTATGATCAGAAGAATGAACTACAAGAAATGTTTTTAAAAAGTTTAAGAAAGAGAATAGCCATATGGAAATTTGGACTACACCTAACAGTAAAGATGATCAGAAATGAACATATCTAAGTAAATACCTTTCTCATTTGTTAATATTTTTTCAGGTAATGCACCATTTAAAAGAAAACTAATAGCAATGTATTATAATAAACCTATAATATATTTAGATTAAAATGTACAAAAACAATAGCATGAAGACAGGGGAAAAGGCATCTTAAACTATATGAAAAATTGTATACTGTTACTTGAAGATAGACAGTGATTAAGTGAGAGATGTATATTATTAACCCTTGAACAATAATTTTAAAATCAAAGAGGCAAGCCAATAGTGGAGATAAATGGATTCATAAACAACAACAATAAATACTCAGCTCAGGAAAAAGCAAGTCAGCAAAAGAGGAACAAAAAGAAAATTAAATTAAATGAGTAGCAAAATCATAAATCTCACATAATGTAACTGAATGCAAATTGTTTAAGACTGTATTATCCAATATGGTAGCTACTAGCTACATGTGGTTATTGAGCATTTGATATATAGCTGGTCTGAAATGCTGATTTTAAGAACTTAGTACAAAGAACATTAAATATGTAATTAACAAATTTTATAGCAATTACTTATGAAAATAATATTTTATATATATTGGGTTAAATAAAAAACATTTTTTCACCTCTTGCTTTTTCCTTTTTTGTGAATATTAGAAAATTTAAAAATACATATGTAGCTAACATTTCTTTCTGACAACTTTGGTATAAATATTTCAATTAAAAGGCAAGGATTGTCAGATGGGATAAAAAGCAAAACCTATACACTCTGTAAGAACCTGATCTTAAATTTTTAAAAGGAAGGAAATGCATGGTAATAGAAGCAGGTCTATATTTCGGTGTGAAACCAAAATTATATAGTTTTTACAATACCCTGATCTTTCCAGCTGTCTTTAGCTCCTGCATAATTTTAGGTGTTTGAGATACAAAGTACCTTGCAAGTGCAAACATTACATAATGGTCAGTAAATACAACACAATACCTTAAGAGCCAGGAAAATTGTGTGGTAGGCAAAATTTATTCTTTGGTATCTTCCCAGTTAATTCTTAGTGTCTTCAAGGGAATGGTATTGTTATCTCTTATTTTATGAACTATCTTACTGCTAGCTTTTTTTGTCCTCTTGCTCTTGTCTAGTTGTAAGTTAATTCTGAATAAAATGTCATTTGAAAAATGATTAAGATATTACCTGTACCAACTGACTTATATTTTACTAGAGGACTCCAGAAACATCTTGAAGGAAAAAAATTGAAAACCTTAACATAAAAAAAGAAATCTTTATTGACTGAAAGAATAAATATCTTCAGTGATTTAAGTATAGACCCCTTGTAAAGCCATGTTTGAGAATGAGAAATCTTCCCTGTGCTATCAAATAAGCCTATAAAATGTGACATAGCTAATGAAAACCTTAATATCATATTCCTTTTTGCCAACAAATGCTTAATACTCAGTTCATTAGGGGTTATTTAGCTTCTTTGGAATAGCCATAACACATTTGCATCAATTTTCTGAAGGACATTGAAAAACAGAAGTGTGTCCAGAGGAAAGTCATCAGGTTAGTAATGGGACAGGAAACTATTTCAGTCAAGGAATACTGAAACATTTGGGAATATTTAGCCTGGAAAAGCCTCAGAATGAGCACAATACTCCTATATATCTAATATATAATCACATAGAAGTGGGAAGAGATTTATGCTCTGCTGTTTCATAGAAGGCCATCGAGAACAAAAAGACATTTTAAGAGACAGTTTAGAGCTGCCCGTCAATCAGATGATGAAATGGAATTGGATATGCCTCACCAGAAACATTCAAATAGAGATAAATGATGGATTTATTCTCTAGGGGAACCAAACACAGTGTAGTATCACACTGTGATATCAGGGATGATAAAGAAGTATCATGTGCCTTAAGGAAATATTTAACCAGGTGCCCTCTAAAATTTCTTCCAACAGTTGTGACTCTGTAAGTCCAAGACTGACATGTTAATTTTTACCCTAGAAGCAGCCATATATTTTAATGAGAAAAAATTCAGTTTTGACATTTATACAAAATAAATGATTTTATTTCTAAATGTTATGTAATATATACATTTCACTTTATCTACCTGTGCTTTAACATACTTATCCCTCTTTGTACAGTAGTCAACTGAACCCCTGCATAGTACCAAGAGATCTTGTAATAAGTAATAAGATTCATCATTCATGCTTTGTTGCATTTATGTAAATATTATATCAACATTTTCAAATAGAAGTAAATATTATAATCTTATTTTTTAAATAATCTCTTACTAAGAAAAAAAAGTTGTTTATTCTTCCATGAACGAGCATATGTAGATAATTGGAATAGCAACTTCATTTTTGGGCAGTAATATACGGAACAACAGAGTGATGCCAGAATAATAGGAATTACCCCACTGAAAATTCTGACAACTTGTATCTTACAATATAATTTAGTATCATGGCTAGTAGTGAGCTACTATGTTCCTAATTTTTGTTTGCTTTTTCCTAAGATTTTATTTATTTATTCATGAGAAACACAGAGGCAAGAGACATAGGCAGAGGGAGAAGCAGGCTCCCTCAGGGAGCCTGACATGGGACTCTATCCCAGGACCCCTGGATCACAACCTGAGTCAAAGGCAGAGTCCCAACCACTGAGCCACCCAGGTGCCTATACTGTGTTCCTGGTTGTAAGATAAAGTAGACAAGTTTATTTGTTGAGTTATTGACTACTGATTTGACCTTAATGAAGGAAATAATGGCTATCACAAAAAAAATAGTGGCTTCTCAGTAATTCTGTGAATCATTGTATATTTGACTGAGTAGCATTAAGATAGGAAGACTTGTCCCTGGTTTTTTATATAATGTTGTTCAACCTAAAAAAAAAAATACTTTTATCTGTGTAGACCTTGGGTTAAAAGCCTCCAAGGTGGGGCACCTGGGTGGTTCAGTCAGTTAGACATCTGACTATTTAAGTTGAGGTCATCATCTCAAGGTTATGAGACAAAGACCCCTGTTGGGCTCTGCACTGTGAACAGAGTCCGCTTGGGATTCTCTATCTCCCTCTCCCTCCACCCCTACCCTCCCTGTTCATGCTCTAAATGAATGTGTGAATGAATTGGTTAAAAGAAGCCTCCAAGGAAATGTAAGTGTTTAAATGAATTATATTTATATTGTTTAGATAAAGGTTTTCTAAGTGTTAAGCAAGTTGCTATATTTTAATTGTTTGCATTATTCTTACACCTGGAAGAATAAATGAGCTTTTCTCTATCTGGCAAGAAAAAGATTCTGTTGAAATAAAATATAAATACAGAGCTCTGATTTTATCATAACATTTTAACTTCATTTTGTCTGTATGAATACATATTTACTAATCTGTCAATTTTACAATCTCTAGAAGCTGGACGAAAACCTGTTATCTTGACTATGGACTAAGTCTTTTTAAAATCTTTTTAGATTAAAGATAATGCATATTTATTTATGGCATACTGCTACCTGTTCCCTAAAATTTGTTCTTTGTAATTCAATTTAAACTGGGCCCGTGGTCATCTACCTATAAACTATATTTCCCAGCTTCACTTGCTGTTAGATGTAACAAGTGAATAAATTCTGAAGGGCTGGTTTCTCACTGATGAATCGTTTAAGTGGTTAGTTTTTTCATCCCTGGCACTTAGGATATAAAGAGTAGACAGCGCTTCATGGAAATGACATTGGAGTCCTTTTACTTGCTAGATCCCAGAATATGTGTGTAATCTCTTTTAAGCCAGTGTTGTGATACTACACTGTGTTTGGTTCCCCTAGAGAACATTTTAAGTTGTAGCATATGAAAGAAAGTGATATATGCTACTTCCATGTTACTTGATTAAAAAAAAATCACTTGCTCTCCACATCCCAGGGGTTGGGACAGGAACAGGGCAGTGCCCCAATTCCCCCAGACTAATGAGATCAATAACCTTGGGGCTTGTGAAACAATAAAATGGAAGCTCTGAATAATAACCTGGGTCTCTAAATGACCATATGGAACATTTCACTTCCAATGATCTTTGAGAGATATTAGTGGATAATTACAATTAATTACAATTAATGGACATTTGCATATCCATTTCTCTCCAATAGAGTAGGTAAGGTCTGCCACAAGGGCTAGTGACTACTTCTTCACAGATGTAGTAAGTGTTCTTTGTTTTGGTCAACTACAACTCTCCACTCACGCTGAGTGGTCACCTAAACACAACCTTAGTAGTTTTCTTCAGTGTGGCAATATTTTATATCAAAGCTACTTGTGAAGTGATTTAATATGTTAAGATGCAGCTGTTCTTCATTCATTCATTTGCAAAATTCAGAGCAGTGGGGGAAAAGTGGCTTTTAAAACGATTTGACCTCTAAATATATTTTCCTAGAAGCCTAGAATAGTTTATTTCAGCAGCATACACAGGGAATGGGGGTAGGGGAAAGAGGAGTTGGCTCATTAAGAAGAATATTTTATCACTGACATTGTTTAGAATTGCCAGTGAATTGTGATAATAAATGCAGACAGACTTTTCAAGTGTTTTATTATTGGTTTTTAGGTATCTACAATTAGTTATCTCTTTATTGCCTATACTAGGGAGTTCCAATCCCAGTAGCCCAGCCTCTATATGTCACTGACTTACCTGAATATCACTTGGTTCTACACAACTGTTTTTCAGAATAGCTCAAATCCCCGGAAATATGAAGTTAATTTTAGTGGCATTGATAAAACTAATTAAAACAAACTAATAAATTCTTCTCTGCAAACACCTCACAGACATTGCCAGGGTCATGACAATATCCCCTTATCCATTATCTTAAAACTTTCAGGTTGCCATACCAAAGTAGCATAGACTGGGATGCTTAAACAATAGAAACTTATTCTCACAGTTCTGGAGGCTGGAAGTTCAAGAATCAGGATGCCAACATTTTCCAAGAGCTGATCAGAGCTCTCTTCTTGCCATATCCTCACATGGAAGAACAAAAGAGTTTTTTATAGAGGGGGGTGCTGGATGAAATAAACAAAAGGGATTAAGAGTACACTTACCATGATAAGCATTGAGTAATGTATAGAATTGTTGAATCACTGTGATGTGTATCTGAAACTAACATAATGCTATATTAATCATACATCAAGAGAAAAAGAAAGAAAGAGAGCTATCTGGTCCCTTTCTTATAAGGATGCTGATCTCATCATAAGAACCCTACCCTCATGACCATCTAACCCTAATTATCTCCAAAGGCTTCACCTCCAAATACCATTGCATTAGGGGTTAGGCCTTCAACATATGAAGGGGGGCACAATTCAGTCCATAGTAGCCATTTAGTATTTCCATGCATGCCAGCCCAATTGCCAACTTCCCTTTATTCCCCTAACCCCAAAATAGTAGTTGCTTCCTGCAGTTATTTCTTTTTGTTTTTTGTTCTCTAATCCCCTGTATTAGATTATCTTTGCTAAAATAATTTGTACAGTTTCTGTTTTCCTAAGTGGACTTTAATTGGTAAAGTATTAAAATTGTGAATAAAAAAATTAAGTCACTCAAAAGATAGGCTTTTTATTAATATCTAAAAGGAGTTAGGAAAGATATATCATCTCCCACAAATATATATCTAACATTTTTTGCCAGGCAGAACGTTTTAATGAAAGGAATGTTAAGTCAGAAGTCAGAAACTCTAAATAGAAGATCCCATTTTTATTCATTGGTCAACTTTAGACATATCAGCTAGTTCTGAAGCCCTCATGAGACCAGAAGGGCTTCTGCTTCCTTCACAGACTTGAGATGCAGTTCACATAAGAAAATAGATACTAAGTTGCTTTATAAACTATAATTAATTTTGAAATAAATGTTACTCATTTTTATTAATAATTATACCTCTAAGAATTAAGAATATTCAGCTTAAATTTTAAAGATTATTGTCTTTTAAAGCTTTACCTTAATTTTATGTAAATAATTTACTTGTGCAGGCTCGTTGGCCATAACAAAACTGCATTGACCTACATTAGTGTTCTCTTTCTTACCTGTAGAGATGCCTCTGTTAATTCACCATCAGTAAGATTTGTGTTTCTGTGTATTTACCAGTGGTAGGTGGATAGTTGTTTTGAGCCACTGAAGCACAGCAAATCAATTCTGATTAAACACTCAGCTGGAGAAATAAAGGATGTTAAAATGAGGTTATTGACTCTGATTTATTCTTCTTTCTGTCAATGATATTTTTGGTGATTTTTCTATCATGTCTGAGCACATACTGTTAGATTGTTAAATCCCAAAAATGACCACTTAAATGCTCTCCCTTTCTAAAAATAAGGACTCCTGTGAGTCATACTTACAATTGCAAAAGAAAACCAGAGGTCCTGGAATTGAAAATAGAAAAATAACCAGTAAGCATAATCACATGGATGCCTCACCAGCTCAGACCCAGCATATTGTGAAAATAACTCGTTATTCCTCCAACCAGAAACAGCCAAGATAAAGCTATTTTTGTCTCCCAGTCATTCACATGGTAAATTCAGAATCAGCCCTTCTCCAGAATCTCTAGCTGCGGGCAGTTGCCAAACTCAATTATTTTTCACTTTTTCATGCCTGCCATATGTACCTCTCTTTCCTTCCCTTCATCTTGCTGCCTGAGTCCTGCCCTAGCCTGATGCCTGACTGGTACAGTGAATTCCTTCAACTCCTAGCTTGCCTCCATGCTTTCCACGTTCTAACACAATTCATCCTCTACTGCCAAAGTGGTTTTCCTGTATTCCTGGGTCCTTATGAAAAAGCTGCGTCAGATTTTCTTTAATAATCTCCATCCTAAGAAATTCTCTTCAGAAAGAGAGGAGAGAGAAAGCACTGTCTTCAGACTCAACAGATGTAGTTAGTAGGATGGCCTCATATCAGATGTAACTTCATCTGTAGAACCAGCCTGAATGCAATGTGGGAGTCAAAGACTCTACCAAACAGACCACCTCCCTGCACCCACTAATTATCAGGCAGAGTAAACAGAAATTTACAGAGGTTGGAGCTTCACAGTTCCCAATGATTCAGTTACTGTTTCTAAGAAGTTCATCCTTTGTACCTGAGACTTGGGGATTGAAAGTTAGACTAAGGTACACTACAAACAGCAGGAGTTCAAATAAATGTGTCTACACATGACTTTGATTCTTTAGTTTACATGCTTTAGCAATACTGTGGGAGTGGATTTTGTAAATACCACTATCTCAGGAACTTCCAGAAGTTAACTTTGTGACTATGATTTTACAGAAAAAAAATACTTAATTTTCATTCAGCAGCCAAATAAATTAGCTGTGTGCAGCTTGGAAGGCATGAATGGCAACTACTACCTAATCTGTGGGTATCACATATTGATAAGCAAAAAAAAAAACCCACAAGAATGTTTATTTTTAATCATCGCATTTGTATTTTGTGAGGGAAGGAAATGCTAATTCCACATTTATCAAGGTATTCCTTGTTCATATCTAATTGTTACTGCATTTTATTTTCTCAAGTTTTTATTTAAATTCAAGTTAATATACAGTGTAATATTGGTCTCAGGTGTAGAATTTAGTGATTCAACTCTTAAAAACTGCATTTTTAAAATAATCAAATAAGCAAAACAAAGGGCACAATGAATAAATGTATGGCCAAGGTGAAAACCTATTTTGTGTCTGAGTTTTGATTTCTTAAAACCATTTGGAGGGAAAAATACCCCAGAATGTTATGCTTGTTATACATATACAATGCAAATTTGTGCTTCTATAGAATAAAATAGGTGCTCTATTTTAAAAGAAAAGAAAGAAAGAAAAAGAGAAGGAAGGAAGAAAGAAAGAGAAGTGAAAGAAAGGGAGGCAGGAAGGAAGGATGAACAGTAGGAAGGAAGAAGCTCTGTGACCATTTAGCTAGGATGTTGTAGAGAAAATGCAAACAATAGATCTCTCCCAAAACTGAGATTCTAACACATCATTCTACATTTCCATATATATCCCTTTAATTTCCTTTTTTCTTGACTTTTTCCAAGTTCTTTAAGCTCTATTATATGGTACTTTTGGCTAAGAAGTAGAGCTTAAGTAAGAAGGGCTTCTGAATTGAATTTAAAATTGCATCGGTTTCTTTTTAAAATGCTTACAGTATGCATCTTTATTAAAATCTTCTTATTAAGAAGAAAATATTTAAGTTGGTCTTTCTGTTGTGTCATATACTAAAATTGAGTTCTGGAGAAATCTCAAATAAGAACAAGACTTCTCTTACTTTTTTTATATTTAAGCAGATTCGTATGTTGGAGAATTTCTGAGTGGGTATATTTATCCTACTATATTTAATTTTTATTTAAAACTTTAGAATTAATTAAAATGATTAAAATGCTACCACTAATAGTAGGAACTTTGGAATTCCTGAAGGCTTTGGGCAATCAGTTACTTAGTTCTAAAGTTTTTGATAAATTGCTTAGGAAACTGATGCTTTTGAGTCACCACTTTTTTGTTACAAACTATAACTATAAATAACATTTTGGTAATTCTGGGTTTTTTTCCCTCTTTGTCTAGCTGAAAGAATTGAAGCAACTCATCTTATGAAATTACAGTTTTTAAATTTTACAACTATTTTGGCAATCTTCCTACCCTTCTCTCCTCCACCCATGGGCCCATTGAGCGAGCAGGTTGGCCTCACTCTCCATGATCATAGCTGATTGACTATTGGAAGAGTAGATATCTGACCCAAAATGAGCCTGTATAGGGGTGAGCCAGCACCTATGATGCATGAAGCCTGGCTCAAGATAATAGTAGAATCAGCCACATTTTTCTCTGAGAGAACTGAACTAAGACACGAGGACATAAATTTCTAATTGGAAAGCTTAAGCATGGAGCTGAGGTACATCAGTGACAACAGTGGGATCTATAAGCCTACTAACTTCGGATACTGGATAAACATGAAATATTCCTTATCACTCTTACATTAAACTCCCTTGGAAACAAGTGTGAGGAGCCTTTGGTAAACATAAGAAATAAAAAATAAATCTATGCATGTCATAATTCATTATTTGAATTTGAGAGCACATCATTGATAGGTTCTAAATTATAAATACTTAGATCTCCCAAATAATTATATTAGATGTGAGTTGGCACAGTATCTAGCACAAGGTAGATTCTCAATCAATATTTTTGAATGACCCAACCAATGATTGAATAACTATAACTATTCAATAACTAGTTATTGAATAATTATTATCCAACAATATTTGCCATAAATAATAATGACTCCATATTGTAGAAGAATTTCTACATTGTCCAAACTTTTACAGGTCATTTTCACTTTATCTCATGTAATTTTTTTTTTTTTTTACATTTCGGTAGCATAGTCTACATCCTTGGAAAATGTCTGTGTACCAGTATCATCAGCATCACCAGGAATATTATTAGCAATGCAGAATCTCAGGCTTGAGCCTAGCTTGAATGAGTCAGAATCTGCATTTTAACATCTCCAGTGATTTCTATGTACACTAAAATGTGATAAGTATTGCTGTAGAATATGGAGGCTACTTTGATAGAGATTAATTAATTCAATGGTTCTTATCTCTGGATACAACAGAATCACCTAAAATCCTTTATAAAATACTGATGCCCAGGTCCCACTTCATACCAATTAAATTAAACTTAGACCCACCAAATAGATAATGAGAATTGAGCCTCCATATTGCACATATTGCAGGGGTACTGTACTACTATACCAATGATGTATGATGACATTGTATATATATAACTTATTATGTATCTATCTCTATCTCTATATAATCCCCATCGGTATAAACGAAGAAGGGAGAAGTAAGTTAAAGGAAGGATGACTGTAATGAGGTAAAGCCTTCTGGAAAAACTAATAGCTTGGATTGTTTTAGAAAAGATAAAAGGTAGTTTGGTTAAAGTAGAAATAATATTTTGGAGCAGGCTTGGTCAATGGCAACATAAAGAGGTTACAGTAAAGGAATAGAAATTGCAAAAATGTAAAGCAATTGATCTGAGTTGGACAGTTACTATTTATAAACCAACAAGCAGAAACCAGACATAAAGACTCAGTGTTAAAAAAATAAATAATAAATAAAGCTAGGGGGCACCTGGATGGTTTAGTCTTCTGAGCATCTTACTCTTGATTTTGGATGAGGTCATGATCTCAGAGACTTGGGATTCTGCTCTGTGTTGGCTCTGTACTCAGCAGGGAGGCTGCTAGGATTTCTCTCCCTACACTCCCCCTGCCACTCATACACATGCTCTCTCTCTCTCTCTAAAATAAATAATATTTTTTAAGAATAAATAAATAAAGCCAAGTAATAACTATATTATAGGCCAGTTGGGAGTTTTCCTATACTTAGACTAAGTTAAATGGTTTGTAGATGACTTTAATCACTTAAAAAATATTTGTCTTTGTCCTGGTATTATAAAAGAATAAATTTCATTATGAAACATTGGAAAGGAGAACAAAGCAGAAAAAAAGGAAACATAAAGTAGTTATTGTTCCATAATTCAGAGAATTATATTTAACATTTTATTGTACGTCCTTCTAGGATGTATCTTTGTGTGTATCATATTTCCTTGCTCTTGGACACTTTTATTTTAAGACATATTATTGATTTAATAACATTTTTATTGGAAGAATAATGTACACATTTAAAAGAGTATAAAATTTGAACCAGGTTGTTTTTTATGTAATACATGATACATTTTTCTAAGCCTTCTATATTATTTAGTCTACATATGGTTATAAATTGCTTTGAGCCATCAGCTATCAGTGATAGCTGACAACATAGTGATATGCTGCTTTTCATACATAATCCATGCCTGTGATCATTACTTCTTTATCCCTTATAGGAATGAAAATATCATTTCTAGATATGTTGAAAAATATCAGGATCTTTCTACATTTTATATTTGGTTAAAGGTAGCCCATGTTTTGCTTTCTTCAACTAGAATACACAGTTTCTCTTGGTCATCAGCCAGAGCTTTTGACATGGAGATATTCAGGCCTGAGTAAAAATCCTTCACCATGCTTGAATTAGTTATGCTGCCTCTCCTAGCTTTGAAAATTTTAGGACCAAGATCAGTATTGATGGACTTTAATTTCATTGCCTAGTGTGTGACCAACCAAGTACATGACAGACAATATTCTGCATACAACATAATTTTGGTTTGAAATATGCACCTAGAATAAGTTTAAGGCATTAAAAGCAATAATTTGCAATTCATGTTTATGTTAAATATGCTGCTGGTACTACTCCAATAAAAATAACTTAGGTGGCAATCAGATGAACATACCTATACATAATTTTTTATTCTGATTTTTTATTATTTTTATGGTATATTTTTGATAACCTAAACCCAAAGTACCTCATTATTTTGTTTTATCTCCATGTCTTTGATGATAAATGAAACTGAGCAAGCTTATGTTGATTGGTCATTTGCATTTCTCCTTCTGTGAATTATCCTGGAAATATCCTCTGTTCATTTCTCTTACTATTTTTGTTTTCTAATGTGTAATCACTCTTGTATATTAAAAGTAGCATTTTCTTATCACATTTCAGGCAAATGTGTTCTTAATATTTTGTTTGACTTTTAAACTTATGTTTGTATGTGCATACAAAATGTATAAGTTCAAGAAGTCAAATAAGTCCACTTTTTCATTAGGGCTCCTTTTGCTAATTTTATATTTGGGAAGTTCTTTCTCCATTTTGAGATTAGGTTAAAATTTTTTAATGTATTTTGTTTTTAAAATGTACTTTTGTTATAGTTTTATAGTTTATATGTGTCTCTTTGATCTAACTGGAACATGATGTATGTTATACAAAGCTCTAATTTTACTGGGAGGAAATTATTCATGTAATTCATCCTCTTCAGTAATGATATTTCATTTGTTATTATATTAGGTTAGAATACCTAATTTTATGCAACAAGGTATGTTTCTAAATTTTATTTCGGTCCTATAGGTCTATATGTCTTATATCAGTAGTAGATGATTTTGATTATTGTAACATATCATTTTTTACCATATTCAACTGTAATAAAAAATCCTTACTATAAGACATTATTTTACTCACTCAACAAGAAGTCAAGGGATTGATTGCCCGTGAACAATTCAGCAGCTCAAGATACCACCAAGAACTCAGAATTATTCTCTCTTCTTGCTTCAATAAACTTAACAGTGGCTAGCTACTATAACTGCAGTCCCTACTTAATTGTATGAAGAATGTTAAAAAAAAGAAAAGAAAAAGAAAAGAAAAGAAAAGAAAAAAAGAAAGAAAAAAGAAAAGAAAAGAAAAGAAAAAAGAAAAGAAAAAAGAAAAAAGAAAAGAAAAGAAAAAAAAGAAAAGAAAAAAAGAAAAGAAAAGAAAAGAAAAGAAAAGAAAAGAAAAGAAAAGAAAAGAAAAGAAAAGAAAAGAAAAAAGAGGCAATGACTATGCTTTGGGGTCATCTTTAGCTGCAAAAGTATCTAGAAAATTACAAGATTTGTTTTTGTTTGCTTTACAGCTTCTATAAGTAGAAGACATGACAAAAACAATTGAATTAGCCAACATGTAGCATATGTTGCATGCAGCGTTATACTCTGTTTGATATCTTTTAGGAAAAATGTCCTTCTACGCTTCTAAAATTTCATAGCTTTTCTTTGTTTACCCTTCCTCTTGGACTGTGGAGTTAAGTCATCTGATTTTATTTGGTTTATGATTAGAATTCCACACTTAAGAATATGGTATGTCTTTATTTATATGTTCTTAAGTATCTTTCAGTAACATTAAGGTACATCGAGTTCTTGTTAAGTTATTCTTAGAAATTTCGTGTTTGGGAGTTGTTTTGTGAAAGTTATCCCCTTTTAAATATAGGTTTTAGTTAGCAGTTGAATAGCTATCAATTTGAAGTTATTTATCATATATATAGATGTGTATACACACACACACACATACACACACACAAATATAACCTTACTAGCTAGAATTCTTTTCCTTTGACTTGCTCTGCTTTTCTTTTCCAGATATGCTATACAGAATGTTTTGCTTAACATTATTTTTGGTATGCATTTGGAACAAGGGCATCTTGCTTTTAGTTTATCTTTAAGCATGAGTTTTTATCAAGAAAGTTATTTGTGCACTGAACTAGATTTCAAGATTGAAGAGAAAAATTATGTGATGGTTACTTTTTTGTGTCAGTTTGACTAGGCCATGAGGTACCCAAATATTTGGCTTACTGTTATTCTGGATATATCTGTGGGGGTGTTTCTAGATGAAATTAATATATGAATTAAAAGACTGAGCAAAGCAAATCACTTTGCCCAAAGTAGGTGGGCCTCATCCAATCCATTAAAGGCCTGGATAGTTGAATTTGCTCACTCTGCCTTACTGTCTTCATGCTGGAACTTACGTCTTCTCTTGGCTTTAGACTCTGACTGGAACTTACCCTATTGGCTCTCCTGGTTCTCAGGCCCACAGGTCTAGGCTGGAATGATACTATCAACTCTCTGGATATCCGGTCTGCTAATTGCAGGTTTTGGGACTACTCAGCTTCTATAATCCTAAGAATCAATTGCTAATGTGTTTCTATAAACTAGCAATGACTATCTGAAAGAGAAATTAGGAAAGCAATCCCATTTGCAGTTGCTTCCAGAAAATAAAATATTTAGGATAAACACAACCAAGGTGGTGAAAGACCTGTATACTGAAAAGAGTGACTTTTATGAAAGACACAAATAAATGAAAGGTATCTGTGCTCTTGGATTGGAAGAATTAGTATTGTGAAAATGTTTATAGTACCCAAAATAACTTACAGATACACTACAATCCCTATTAAAATTTCAATGGCATTTTTCACAGAAATTAAAAAAGGAAAAAAAAAAGGTCCTCAACATTAGTCTTGGCACTTATTTCTTGGATAAAACACCAAAAGCACGGGGCACATGGGTGGTTCAGTGGTTGAGTGTCTGCCTTCAGCTCAAGTCCTGATCCCTGGGATCCAGTTCCCCATCAGACTTCCCACAGGGAGCCTGCTTCTCCCTCTGCCTCTGTGTGTATGTCTCTCATGAATAGATCTTTAGTGTTCATTTCAATGACTTTTAAGGAATATTCATACTCGTATAATTATCTTCCAAAATCAACATACAGAACTTTTCCATTATATAAGAAAAGTCCCTTGTACCTCCTTCCATGTGGTCAATCTTCTTCATGCTAAAAACCTTTTGACGTCTATCACCAGAAATTATTTTCTGCTCCTTACAAGTTATACAAATGGAATCTGATTCTGTCCTTTAACATAATGCATTTGAGATTCATTCATGTTATTGCATGTATCATTAGTTTGTTCCTTTTTATGGCTAAGTAGTATTCTGTATTTAATATATCATAATTTGTTTATTCATTCTCCTTTGGATAAGATTTGATTTATTTCCAGTTTGGGACTAGTATGAATAAGACTCCAATACATATTTCCATTTTAGCGTACTTGCTTCTGTTGAATTTCTAGGGAACAACTGTCCTGGAAGATCTTTCAATCTTAAAAAAAAATGGAATAAAAAATTTCAAAATGCCTTAACATCGACCATTAATTTTAAAACATTGTTACTATCAATTTCAAAAGTAGGACTTAGTGCCTATTAAAAATGGAAAATATATTTGTAGAAAAAGTATTATTTACTCAGTAAGCATTAACAATGACAGCCTGAGGCAATCTCTATGAAGTGAATATATGTGCATGTGTGTGTGTGTGTATTAACTCATTCATTCATTCTTGATCCTGTCAGAGATTATGTTCAACATTTTAGGAACAAAACAAAGCACTCATTTATTATCTCTATAGATGATATGAAGCTGTGGATAGGGGAGCAGGTAGTTAATAGAGTGGGTAATACCATCAAATTGGGGATAGTATGTATAACAGTAGGGGAAAAATATATGCTAGAGAGGTTTGTAGAGGTGATTCCAGAATCAGATAGGAACTGAAATTTGATCAGTAGTTCACAAACTGGACTATAGGGATTGGAATAGACTGGTTGGATAAATAATCTGGGAGAGGTAGAGAGATATAAGGAAAATGGTGGTTTAAAAAATTAAAAGTTTATTTTACCTCACTGTAATCATGGGGATTACAATTCAGTAAATTAAGGATGCAGTTAAGAATCAATATTTTAAGAAACACCTCAAGCAATTTCAAGTCTTTGTTTGGATGAGAATCTAGGACTCTGAGTTGGATGACTTCTAAGGCCCCTTCTAAACTGAAGGTACTATATTTGTTGTTTTTTTAAAGATTTTATTTATTTATTTAGGAGAGACATACGCAAAGATAGAGAGAGGCAGAGACAGGCAGAGGGAGAAGCAGGCTCCATGCAGGGAGCACGACGTGGGACTCTATTCCGGGACTCCAACATCAGGCCTTAGGCTAAAGGCGGCGCTAAACCGCTGAGCCACCCTGGCTGCCCAAGGTACTATATTTGTATTAATAGTTTGAATGCACCCTGATGTCCTTGAATTATGCTGGAGTCGGATGTTATTTTAGGTATGCCAAAAGGAATTTACGATGATGTGATAATACTTCTTTTGAAAGACAAGGGAAACCACATAAATGACACAGGTAAGGATAGGGAAGATTAGAGGAGATGCATGAATAGAGGAATTGGGATCAAGAAAGAATGATGACAAAATAATTCCTAGGAGTTTGGCTTCAGGTTTTATAAATTCTCAAAGTATCTAGATGCAGAAAATAAGAAAGAATTTCCTGTCATTATTTGAAAAATGGATAGGCATTTTTATTAAAGGGATGGAAATTGAGTGAAGTATATAGATTCTGTGCCAACAGACTAAGCTATAAAAATGTAATTGCTCCCAAATTGAGATACATTATCAATCCCTAGTTTAATAGTGATTCAGAATTAAAGGTCATTAATCAGCATGTTTGGCACAAGCAGAAGTATACAGCCATAGTAATTGGTTTCAGAAAATAGAGAATCTAAACAGTAGTTATTTTTTTTAATTACCCATTATGGGATAGGGCTTGTACTAAGCATTTTACTTACCTTGTCTCCATTCTTCACAGTAGTCCTGAAAATTAGGTGTGGAGTCTAAAATACCACTAGAACAGAATCATAGAAGGAAATCTGGAAACAGGATTTTAGTCCAAGCTCTAACAGTAATAAGATCTCCATCTTATATAACTACTTACCTCTGAATTTAAGGTCTGCAGAATGAAGAGTACATTCAAGCCTTATAACAGTGTATCAATGAGGATAACTTGAACTATACAGTTATAACAACCCCTTTATCTCAGTGTCTTATACAAAACACATTTTTCTCTCATATAAAATCAACTACAGATCTGGCCGACTCTCCAGATCAGGTGTTACACATATAGTGATCCAGTCCTCTGGTTCCACCCTTTCAATATGAGGAAGAGAATCTCCTCCAGCTTTTCACCACCTCTAACCATAGGAACATCTTATTTCTATTCACTTGTCATTAGATAATGCAAGTCACATGGCCCCACTTAATTGCAGAGTAGTTAGAAAATCTATATATTCAAGAAGTAAAAACTAGGTTTTATAAAACTAGCTTTAGTAAGGCCCATTACAAACTCCCTCTTATCTTTAAGTGCATGAGGTATACAGCCTTGAGGATACTTTGCCAGGACCATTTGATGCCGGCATTTTATAAATGGATAACGGAAAATAGCTTCAATAATTACCCAGGTTCTTTTAATCAGTTATACTTGGTGAGTGTTTGTCATCATCATCATCATCATCACCATCATCACCACAACAGCCAATCTTTAGACATTATGACAATACACTAAAACTTAATTGAAGTAATAGTAATAATAATAACATTTATGGGCACTTACTTTGGCCAGCATTAAAGGTAAATACTTTAAGTGAACTAAATTATTCCAATCTCATGACTCTATGAGGTATGTATTTTTTAAATTCTCATTTCACAGCTTGAGAACAAAAATAAAAACAAATATTTAAAAATGCTTAGGTTAAGTAATGTAGCCATATTTAAAGCGCTAGTATGTGGCAGAGCCAGACTTTAACTGTCTGACCTCAAAGCTCATGTTCATAATGAAGCCATGTTTTGTTTTGTTAACAAACACAGAAACTGAGGCTCAGAGATGCATGTATCCTGACCAGTGTTATCCTAAATGTTATGAAGCTAGAACACATGTACCCTCTGGGGCTGAAATACTTATTCTAAATTTTTTTATGGATGGGTCACTTAAGATAAAACAGGGTACTGCTGAAAATAGCCTCTAAAGCAGAAGTTCATCTGCTACTGTTCATCTGTTCATCTTAATTCACTTTTGACTGCCAGCAGCTTGGCCATGACTCTTGGATCTTACAATCTTTCCTAAATTTCAGGGGGTTTTTTGAGGTTTTTTTTTCTTTATGCCTACTGTATTGAAGCATACACAGAGTCCATTCAAGGGCACATCTCTTTTGACTATAGCACACACATACACACACAATTCTTAGAGTACAAATCTCCTATTTATAAAAACCACAGAACCTATTTTTTTAGTCAAGGTGTTTCTCCTTAAGGAACAACTGTATCACCACTCAGTAAACATTTGTGAGATACATGAATTTGAATTATTCAGTTAGAATTCAGTTAAATGCATTAATAAAGAATTTCCTTTGTGTTAGGTATAAGAAGTTGTTAAAAAGTTATTCTATGTACCTATTCCTCCATTATTCAAGAACAGCTGGAGTGAAACAAAAGAGAAGATAAGAGATTTAAATTGTTGTTCGTGAAATAACCATAGGAGTAGTACTCCAGATTTATCCCTTTCCTTTCTGTCCTTTAGATCTTACAAGAAAATTCATGTTTCCACCTTAGGAAACTAAAAATTTCCCTAGGATCTCTCTCTTTCTCATTTTTTAAAAAGATTTTACTTATTTGTTTGTTTGTTTGTTTCTTTAGAAGTAGGGGCAATGGGGTGGGGAGATGGGCAGAGGGAAAGAGAGAATCCAAGCAGACTCTACTCTGAGTGTGGAGCCCAATGCAAGGCTCAATCCCATGACCTGAGATCAAGAGCTGAGCTGAAACCAAGAGTTGGATGCTCAATAGACTGAGCCACCCAAGCATTCCCCTAGGATCTTTGGAATCTGGTACGAGAATAAGATTTATAAAGAAACTTAATTATATCCTAAAATAATCTTCCTTCCTTCCTTCCTTCCTTCCTTCCTTCCTTCCTTCCTTCCTTCCTTCCTTCCTTCCTCCCTCCCTTCCTTCCTTCCTTCCTTCCCTCCTTTTCTTTTCTCCTCCTCCTCTCTCTCCCTTTTTTACTTCCTAAAACTTACACTTATTTTTTAATCAACTACCAAATGAAGTATAGCAGTTACACATTAATCTTTGGTGATGGAGGGGGAAATTCAACACCAAATACAGTATGTAAAAAAAAATGTGAAATTTATTGTATCTGAAATGTTCCTGAAAGGGAAAATATTTTCCAAAAGTGATTTTAAAAACAGTTGCAGTGTATGGTCAAGTAGGCCCTGTCAGCTTAAATACTCTTTTAAAAAGGGTAAATTTTAAATAAAAAGGAAATATAAGAAGAAAGAAAAGAAAACAGAATACAATGAAAGAAGCAATAGTATACATGGCCAGTTTATGGGTAATTCTAAATAATTATTAACTCTAAAGATAATCATAATACTAATGAATGGATATTACAAACAAGATAGAATTAAAATCAGAGCATTAGTAATGTGAGACAGTATCTAAGCTAAAACAGTCTTGCATTGTTTAGGAGAAAGATAGAGGTGCTGAACATTTCATAGAATCCCAGATACAGAGGAAATAGAAGCACCAGTTATCTTTGGGAATGGGGATAGAGAGGGAACCAAAAGTGGAAACTTGTTCTCCCCCACAGCTATGTAACTACCTTTACCTAGTCAAGCAGAAGACTAGAGATTTATTCTCTGAAGAGAGTGAACCAAAGGTACAATAACCTTGGGGACATTAGACCCAGCAAGTGCAAAGGTACTATGCAACAGTAAGAGGAAAAGCGAAATTTATATACTAAACAGGAAAACCATCAGTTCCCTCACCCCAGGCCCACTTCCAGGTAGGAAATTAAAGATCTACTTTCAGGGAAAATTGACCAAGAAAATAGACCTACAAATATCTGATACTTCAGATACTTGAGTGGTCCCCTAAGAGAAACTTTCAGCTCACCACTCTCAATGTCCCTGATCATAAACAAGGAGCAGAAAGCCACTTGCTAAACAGTTTAACAGTTTCTTAAAATGATAATCTTTTCATGTGACTCAGAAATTTCACTCCTAAATATCTACTTAAGACAAATGAAAACCTACATCCACTCAAAGACTTGAATGCAAATGTTTGTACAGTATTATTATTCATAAGAGCCAAAAACTAAAAGCGAACCAAATGTCCATCAACTGGTGAGTAATTAAACAAAATACAGTACATATCCATCCAGTGGAATACTATTCAGAAATAAAAAGGAATCAACTACTAATATTTGCTACATGAATTAACCTCAAAAGCATGCTAGTGAAAGAAACTTCATGCAAAAGACTCTATATTGTATGATTCCATTTATCAAATATCTGTAAAAATGCAAATCTTTAGAGAAAGTAGATTAATCTGCAATAAAGATGAGAGCAGAGATTACCTAAAAATGGGTAGAAGGGATCCTTTTGGCGTAATGATAATGTTCTAAAATTTGATTGTGGTGGTTATAAAACTCGATAAGTTTGCTAAAAATTATTGAATTGTTCACTTAAATTGTGTGAATTTTATAGTATGTAAATTGTATCTTGATAAGGTTATATAAAGAATTTATCCCATTCATTAAATCGGAGGATGCTATGAAATAGAAACAATAAGAGAGAACTCAAGTAAACGTGATTTTGAAAATATTTTTTAAATGTACTAGAAATTTGAAATTAAAGTCCAGTAATTCTCCTAGAATATGGAAGTGAAAGGCTGAAACATAAAAGCTAAAAGAACCTAATCTAGGAGATACAACTTCTGACCAATGTGTGCTCCAGATACATAGGGGAAAAATAGGGGAAAATGTAAAATAAATAAGAGCAAAAGTTTTCCAGGGCTGAAAAGAAGCATAAGTCCTTCACATTTTAAGAGTCTGCAGAGACCCAAGAAGAAGGAATGAAAAACAAACTCTCCCTAGACAAATTGGCATGAAATTGTATAACATTAAGGAAAAGGGGGATCCCTGGGTGGCCCAGCGGTTTAGCGCCTGCCTTTGGCCCAGGGCGCAATCCTGGAGACCCGGGATCAAATCGCACGTCGGGCTCCCGGTGCATAGAGCCTGCCCCTCCCTCTGCCTATGCCTCTGCCTATGTCTCTGCCTCTCTCTCTCTCTCTCTCTCTCTCTCTCTTTGTGTGACTATCATAAATAAATAAATTAATTAATTAATAAACAAACAAATAAATAAATATATGAGGAAAAGGTATTAAAATTTCCATAATGCAAAACAGAAAATGAGAAACAGATGGGCATTGGTTGTCTCATCAACACTAAATGCCATAAGACAATGAAATAGTTCTGAGAGAAAATTACTGTAAATCTAGACTACTATATCCACCCAAATTTTCAGTGAGAGGGCAAACCAAAGTTTTTTTAGCTATCAAAGGGCTCAAGACATTACCTTCCATACATCCTTTCTGAAAAGAGCAAGGGTAAAGAGGAAGGAAGTCATGGGATACAAGAAATAAAGAACATCACTGAGGAACTCAGTGAACATGTTTCCCAGCATATGACAATAATACAAAATGTCTAATAAGCAACTAATTCAAATATAAGTAGGAAGCCACTAGAGTCAAAGAATAAAAGGCAGTAGGGTAGATTCCAAGCAATATACAATGACTGCAGAGTTATTAGTAAAAAATTATGAAAATAAAAATGGACAAAAATATGTTTCTATTCTCAATAAGAGGAAAGTAAAATAATCAAAATAGCTAATAATAAGGAAGCTATACAATATGTAAGAAAGATGTGCTGAAATACATTTCAAAGTAAACTATGGCATGATTTTGAACAATAGAAGTGAAGAAAAGAAATTCCACTTAGCTTAGATGCTTTGAATTGTCTCCTTTAAGTAACACAGCAGTCAGAATATTGTGCCCATGGAGTACTATAATACTAACATTCTATTTTGCTTATAGTTCTCTGTTTGCAAATACTATTATTTTTTTCAACTTTAAGAGATAATTCATTGAAAAAATTTTCCAAGTCTTCAATGTAGTTATGAAACAATATAAATACAATATAAATACCATTATTAAAGAGTAAAGGAAAGGAGGAAGGAATTGGATATTATATCCTCATCTAATATTGTGGGAAGCTGAGATACAGTATTTGAAGTTGTTGAAACAAGAAATAGAAGTTTAAACATGACATATAAAGTTACAAAGACAAGCAACAGAACTAAAATACTATCAAAAATTGGAACAAGGAGATAGAAACTTACGGGTAAGTTATATCCTCATGGAGTTTTGTGTTAAATGTAAAACCAAGCAGTAGTGATATAAATATGTTATTCAGAATATAGGAAGATAACCCACTTAAAGTATTAAAAAGTGTTTCTCTTGATCCAATGCAATGCCAGTCAAAATCCCAGAAAGTTATTTAGGGGATATTGACAAATTGATTCTAAGGTTTGTGTGGAGAGGCAAAAGACCCAGAGTAGTCAACACAGTATTGAAGAAGAACAAAGTTGGAGGGCTGACCCAACCCAAGGGCAAAACTTATTATAAAGCTATAATGATAAAGACAGCATGCTATTCACAAGGAATAAACAAATAGATCAATGGAACAGAGTCCAGAAATGAACCTAGATAAATATATTCAATTAAAAAAAATATATTCAATTGAACTTTGACAAAGGAGTAAAGGCAATACAATGAAGCAAATGTCTTTTCAGTGAATTGTGCTAGAAGTGGACATCCATGTGAAATAAATAAATCTAGACACATATCTTACACACTTCACAAAAATTAAACTGGATTGTAAACCTAAATGCAAAACACAGAAGTATAAGACTCCCAGAAAATAACATAGAAGAAAACTTATATGATTTTGGACACAGCAATAACTTTTTAGATACGACACCAAAGGTATGATCCATGAAATAAATAATTGATAAGCTAGACTTCATTAAAATTTAAAACTTCTATGAAAGATGATCTAAAGAAAATGAGAATACAAGCTACAGCTTGGCAGAAAATATTGCAAAAGACACATCTAATAAAGCACTGTTGCCCAAAATATACAGAAGACTCTTAAAACTCAACAATTAAAAAAAAAACCCAATTTAAAAATGAGTCAAAGATCTTAATAGACACTTCACCAAAGTAGATACACAGATTTCTGGTAAACATATGAAAATGTTCCACGTCATATGTCATCAAGGAAACGCGAATTAAAATAACAATAAGATACCACCACATACCTATTAGAATGGCCAAACCTAGAACACTGATAGTGCATATATTGATGAGGAACATTCACTGATTGCCAGTGGAAGTGCAAAAGGAACAGCCACTTTGGAAGACAGTTTGGTGATTTCTCACAGAACTAATACTCTTACTATAAAAAATAGCAATTGTACGCTATGAAATTACCCAAAGGAGTGGAAATCTTCTATCCACACACAAAAATCTGTATATAGATGTTTATAGCAACTTTACTAATAATGGCCAAAACTTGGAAGCAACCACAGTATTCTTCAATAAATGAATACAGTAAAATATTACCACTAAAAGGAAATGAGCTACCAGGCCAAGACATGGACGAAACTTAAATGCATATTACTAAATGAGAAAAATGAATCTGAAGAGGCCACACACTTTCTGATTCCAGCTATATAACATTCTGGAAAATGCTAAACTATGGAGACAGTAAAACAAAAAAAAAAAAAAAAGAAAGAAAAAAATAGTGGCTGCCAGTGGTTGGGGGCTAGGAGTAAAATGGGAGAGAAGAGCATAGGTGGTGAACAGAGGATTTGGGGAACAGTGAAAATATTCTATATGATACCATGACAATGGACATATGTCATTCTACTTTTGTCCAAACCTACAGAATGTACAACATAAAAGGAAAACTGTAATATAAACTGTGAACTTTGGGTATTTATGATGTGTCAATGTATTTTCATTAATTATAATAAATGTACAATTCTGGGGAGAGGCTACATGTGGGTGGGAGCAGGGGAAATCGCTGTGCCTTCTCAACTTTGCTGTGAACCTGAAACTTCTCTAATAAACTTAAGTCATGAAGAACAGATTTAAGAAAAAAACAGCATGTCTTTAGGAACTAAAATTAGGGCTAGGGCTGAGGAAGGGCTTAAAATTGTTTAATTTATGCATTCATTCAACAGAACCTTACTGAGTACCAACTATATGCTAAACTTCATTTATTATTTTACTTTAACGTTGTGAACATTAAGAGGCATTAAAAATTGTAAAAGCAAAATAAAATAAAAAATGAAAGTGAGAAATATAATTTAACATTCACAGTATGAAAACCTCTTCTATAACTGGAAATGTTTTGAAAATTCATCTTTGTGTAGTTACATAATGTATAGCTTTGATTTTAGCTAAATTACTACTGAAATTGCTTTTTCCCAGACTGACCAGAAAGAATGAAATTAGAGCATTCATTTTTAACCATGATTTTCATTACTTCTCACTTTCTTTGTTCATTTAGGACTTAAAACCAATCAAGTATTTCTGAAACTCAGCCTGGACCAAGGGAGAAAAATCTTATGGTATAAGATTTGGATTGAGTATTTGTGGACTATTTATACAATCATAAAAATAATTAAAGGGTGTTTATAACTCTAAAATGAACTTATTAAAAGAGAGAAAAGAGGGGGAGCAGAAATCATTTAGGAGAGGCAGTTTTTAAAACGCCTATAGAATAGACAGTGCAGGCTGATAGGTCACAGGTCAAATCAAACTTTTTGAACTATGGCTACTTGCAGAAAGACTCCATGCAACATGCTTTTTATACGCATCCAGGGAATGCATAGTCAGGAAAAATTTTCACTGGTGTGCATTAAGAAAGGTGTTTGGGGAATTCTTCCACAATGAAGAAGATGAATTGGATCTTACTTTAGGTTTCCTTGTACCCGACCCTTCCCAATTCCTTCCATTTTTATATAGAGAAGTTCCAAGCAGAGCATGGGGTATCATGACAATAAACACTTCTACACAACAGAATCTCTCCCCTACAGCAGTTAATAAAATGAAGTATGTCTCTATGAGGTATTTTTATGCAGTTTTTCTCAGCTGTTTCCTTGGTAGAACTGAACTGTGGCTTAGCCTTTCATAACTTCCGCTCTGTCCTAAAAATTATCTCTAACTCACACTCCTCTGTATCTCCACTCTGTAAACCATGATTCATTAATAACCAAACCTCTCTCCCAAATCCCCACCATGACCCTCCTTCCCAGTCCCTTGAGCACTTTATGTTTACTTCATTCTTCTCTTGATCTGGTAGCAAATCAAAGCCCAAGTTAGAAAACTTTGCTTCGGGCCAGAGACAGAGGCATTTTATAGATAGTAAAAAGCAGGAAGAGTTCACTTTTTCTAATAGGGTTCTATTATGCCATTTATTTTAAGGGTTTTGGAGAAAACACTCTATCCCACTCGATATCAAGTGCAGGGGAATCTTGCAATTATCATATGGAAATAATAGTCTAAATTAAGATTAGATGATGAGGATGAATATCTGAACCATTAATAGAAACCAATTAGCATCTTCTTTTAATAAGCAGAATTTTTCAAGAAGTCTTCCTGCTGTAAAGCCAAGGGTAGAAATGGAAATAACTATATTGTGATAAATGCAACTAGCTATTCCCATTGGTAGAACAGGATTAAAGACATTGAAGAAACTAACTTACATCAATGTTATGCTGAAGGTAGTTCACAGAGAAATGAGAGCTCACATTTGGTAGTAAAGGGCCCTGACTGACCCCAGGTTGCCTAAGATTGCATTCTCGCTCCCTTTGCCCATATCTCACTCCCTTTGCACTTGAGTTTCAATTTCCTACTATGTGACATGGGGCAAATAATTATTAGTCCACACAAGGTGGTTGTGAGGATTAAATGAATTAATACACATGAAGTGCCAGAAATACCGGAAGTATTCATTAAACATTAGGTATAATAATTTATTTTTCTGCATTTCACTTAGGATGCAAAATAATTAGCTGGGAAGAGATTTCTGCAGCCACTGAGTTCTATCTGGGTGTCCAGAGTAAATCTTATTTGTTAGCTGTTGCAAAACAGAAAGAGAAGCAAGTATTTTTTAAAATCAATGTGTTGATTTTTTTAGGTATAACTGACATACTGTTACATCCTATTACTTTCAGATGTATATCATAGTGATTTGAAACTTGTATACATTATAATATGATCTCCACAGTAAGTCTAGTTACCATGTGTCACCATGCAAACTTATTATCTTTTTACTTTTCTGTATTTCCTATGTTGTACATTATATCACCATGATTCGTTTTACAACTGGAAGTTTGTATCTCTTAATCCTCTTCACCTATTTTACCTGCCCCTGTCTGGTAATCAATAGTTTGTTTCCTATAATTGATGAGTTTGTTTCTGTTTTATTTGATTTTTTTATATTCTACATATAAGTAAAAACATATGGTATTTTTCTTTCTTTGTCTGATTTGTTTCACTTACCATAATACTTTTTATGTCCACCTATATTGTCACAAATAGCAAGATTTCATTCTTTTTTATGGCTGAGTAATATTCCATTGTGTGTGAATGTGTGTGTGTGTGTGTGTGTGTGTGTATATATATATATATATATATATATATATATATCACATTGTCTTTATCTCTTCATCTATCCATGCATGCTTAGGTTGTTTACTTCTTGGCTAAGTAATTTCTGCAATGCACGCATGGATGCATATATTTCTTCAAATTGCTATTTTCATTTTCATTGGATAAATACCCATAAGTGGATATTCCCACTCGCGTGCTAGATCATATGGTAGTTCTATTTTTAATGTTTTGAGGAACCTCCATACTGTTTTCCACAGATGCTGCACCAGTTCACATTCCCACAAACAGTATACAAAGTTCCCTTTCCTTCACATCTTCAACAACACTTGTTATTTCCTATCTTTTTTATACTAGCCATTATGACAGGTATGAAGTGAAATCTCATTGTGGTTTTGATTTGCACTTCTCTGATGACTAGTGATGTGGAACATCTCTTCATGTGTCTATTGGCCAACTGTATGTCTTCTTCGGAAAAAAATGTCTATTCAAGACTTTTGTCCATTTTTTAAACAGGTTGGTTTTTTATATTAAGATATATAAGTTCTTTATATATTTTAGATATTAACCCCTTATCTGATGTATAATTTGCAAATATTTTCCTTCATTTGGTAGGTTGCTTTTTGATTTTGTTCTTCACTGTGGAGAAGCTTTTTAGGTTGATGTAGTCGCATTTATTTATTTTAGCTTTTTTTTGCCCTTGCCTAAAGAGACTGGTCCAAAAACCTTTTGCTATGACTAATATCAAATAGTTCATTTTCTGTTTTCTTTCAGAAAGTTTTATGATTTCTTTATTTCTTTCAGAAGTTTTATGGTTTCTGGTCTTATCTTCAAGCCTATAATCCATTTGAATTTGTTTTTGTATATAATATAAGATACTGGTCCAGTTTCATTCTTTTGCACACCCAGTTTTCCCAAAACCATTTATTGAATATACTTTTTCCTATGGTATATTCTTACCTTTCTTATCATTGATTAACTTATCATATATGCCTAGGTTTATTTCAGGGCTCTCTATTCTCACACATTGATCTATGTTTTTGTATTCATGCCAGTACCATGCTGTTTTGATTACTGTCACTTTGTAACATAGTTTGAAATCTGGTAGTGTGATACTTCCAGCTTTGTTTTTTCTCAAGATTGCTTTGGCTATTTGGGGTCTTTTGTGGTTCCATAAAAAATTCAGGACTCTGTTGTAGTTCTGTGGGAAAAATGCCATTGAAATTTTGCTAGGCATTGTACTGAATCTGTAGATTGCTTTGGCGGGTATGGAAATTTTAATGATGTTAATTCTTCCAATCCAGGAGCATAACAAATTTTTCAATTTATTTATGCTGTTTTCAGTTTCTTTTATCAGTGTTATAGTTTTCAAAGTACAAATCTTTTTTTTTAATTTTTATTTATTTATGATAGTCAGAGAGAGAGAGAGAGAGAGGCAGAGACATAGGCAGAGGGAGAAGCAGGCTCCATGCACCAGGAGCCCGACGTGGGATTCAATCCTGGGTCTCCAGGATCACACCCCGAGCCAAAGGCAAGCGCTAAACCGCTGCGCCACCCAGGGATCCCTCAAAGTACAAATCTTTCACCTCCTTGGTTAAATTTCATTCCTTGGTATTTTATTCTTTTGGTGCATTTTAAATGGAATAATTTTCTTAGCTCTTCTTCCTGATAGCTTAGTACAGAAATGCAACGAATTTCTAGATGTTAATTTTGTGTCCTGCAACATTACCGAATTAACCTATTAGTCCTAAAAAATTTTAGTAGAATCTATAGGGTTTTCTATATATAGCATCATGTCATTTGCAAATAGTGATGATTTTATTTCTTCCTGAAAATTGAAAATTTTGGTTGCCTCTTTTTCTTTTTTTCTTTTTTTTTTTTTTTTTTTTTTGTCTGATTGCTGTGGCTCTGACTTCCAGTACTACGTAGAATAAAAGTGGTGAGAGCAAGCATCTTTGTTTTGTTCATCATATTAGAAAAAAGCTTTTAGCTTTTCACCATTGAGTATGATTTAGCTGTGGATTTGTCATATATGGCCCTTATTATGTTGAGGTCCATTCAATCCATACTCATGTTGTTGAAAGTTTTTATCATAAATACATGTTGAATTTTGCCAAATGATTTTTCTGCATCTGTTGAGATGATTGTATGATTTTATCTTTGCTTTGTTAATGTGATAGATCATATTGATTGATTTGTGAATGCTTGCATCCCTAGAGTAAATCCCACCTGGTCATGATGTATGATCATGTTAATGTATTTTTGAAATCAGTTTGCTAATATTTTACTGACGGTATTTTCATCTATGTTCAGCAGGGATCCTGGCCTGTAGTTTTTGTGGGTGTATGTGGTGCCTTTGTCTGGTTTTGGTATTAGGGTAATGCTAGCCTCACAAAATAAATTTGGAAGCATTTCATCCTCTTTAATTTTTTGGAATAATTTGAGAAAAAATAGTAACTGACTTCTGTAAATATTTGGTAGAATTCACCTGTGAGGCCATCTAGTCCTAGATTTTTGTTTTGAAGAGTTTTTAGTTAGTAATTCCATTTTATTGATTGTAATTGGCCTGTTTAGATTTTCTATTTCTTCAAGATTCAGTCTTCAATGGTTGCATGTTTGTAGGAATTCATATCTTCTTGATTTTCCAATTTGTTGGCATGTAATTGTTCATGTAGTCTTTTATGATCCTTTGTATTTCTCTGGCATCAATTGTAAGTTTCTTTTCATTTCTGATTTTATTTATTGGTCCCTCTCTCTTGATGATTCTGGCTAGAGGTTCAATGATTTCATTTTTTTAGTGAACTAGTTTAGTTTCATTGATCTTTTTTATTGCTTTTGGGTATTTCATTTACTTTGATTTTGATCTTTATAATTTCCTTTCTTCTACTGACTTTGGACTTTGTTTTTTAGTTACTTTAGGTATACAATTATATTTATTTGGTAATTTTATTTATTTATTTATTTGGAATTTTCTTGTTTCTTGAAGTAAGCCTGTTTTACTATCAACTTCCATCTTAGAACTGTTTTTGTGGCATCTCATAGATTTTGGAAAATTGTGTTTTCATTTTTATTTGTCTCAAGGTATTTTTTTAAATTTCCTCATTGATTTCTTCATTAACACATTGTTTAGTATGTTGTTTAGTCTCCACATGTTTGTGTTTTATCCAGTTTTCTTCTCTTGATGATTTCTAGTTTCATACTGTTGTGGTTAGAGAAGATGCTTGATAGGACTTCAATCTTTTTTAATTTATTGAGACTTGTGTTGCAACCTAACATGATTTATCTTGGAGAATGTTCCATGTGCACTTGAAAAGAATGAATATTCTGTAGTGTTTGGATGAAATGTTCTGTGTATATATCCATTAAGTCTATCTGGCCTGAGTGTCATTTAAGGCCAATATTTCCTTATTGATTTTCTTTCTAGACGATCTATCCATTGATGTGAGTGGGATGTTAAGTCCTATACTATTGTTGTATCACTGTCAATTTCTTCTTTTAGTCTATTAGTATTTGTTATATACATTTTGGTACTCCTATACTGGGTGCATAAATATTTATAAATGTTATGTCCTCTTCTTGGATTAATCCCTTTATCATTATATAATGCCCCCCCTTTTTTTTTTGTCTTTTGTTTTTGTCTTTAAAGTCTATTTTGTCTGATACGAGTATAGCTATCTCAGTTTTCTTTTCATTTCCATTTGCATAGAACATCTTTTTCCATCCCTCCACTTTGAGTCTGTATCTTAAATCTGAAGTAAGGCTCTTGTAGGCAGCATATAGATGAGTCTTGTTTTACACACACACACACACACACACACACACACACATCGGTCTTTTTAACTTGATACTCACTTATGTTTGTATACATTTCAAAGCATTTTTACCTCCCTTTCGAGTTTTATGTTTTTGATACCATACTCTATATCTTTTTATTTTATATCCCTTAACTATTTTATTTATAGCTGATATTACCACTTCTATTTTTTAATCTTTATACCAGCTTTTTAAGTGACTATCCACTGCCCTTACTATATATTTGCTTTAACCAGTAAGATTTTTTTTCATATATTTTATTTTTAGTTATGGACCTTTTTTCCACTTAAAGAAGATCTTTAACATTTCTTATAAGTCTGGTTGGTAGTGGATGAACTCCTTTAGTTTTATTTGTCTGGGAAACTCTTTATCTTGCCTTCGACTTTGAATGATAATGTTGCTTGGTAGAGTATTCTTAGTTGTAACTTTTTTCCTTTCAGCACTTCAAATATATTCTGCAACTCCTTTCTGGCCTGTTAATTTTTTTTTTTTTTTTGAAAAGTCAACTGATAGTCTTATGGGGTTTTTTTATCTGTGACTCTTTATTTTTCTCTTGTTTCCTTTAAGACTCTCTTTTTTTATGGTTTACATACTATAACATTTATGTGTTCAAAGTAGTTTTTAGTATAATTACAGAATTCTTTAACTTTTGCCATTTAGTTATGGTGTAGATCTCTTGGTTTTATCTTGTTTGAGGAGTCTCTGTGCTTCATGGAACTGAATATCTGTTTCCTTCCCTAGGTTAGGCAATTTTTGAGCCATTATTTCTTCAAATAAATTTTCTACCCATTTCTTTATCTCTTCTCTTTCTGGGATCCCAAAATGTAGATAGATGTTAGTATGATTGGAGTTGTCCTAGAGGTCTCTTAAATTATTCTTATTTTTTATAATTATGTTTTCTTTTTGCTGTCCTGATTACATAATTTCTACTATTTTGTTTTCCAAATTGCTGATCTGTTCTTCTGTATGAATTAATTTGATGTTGATTCCTTCTAGTGTATTTTTCATTTAAGTTATTGTGTTCTTCAACTCTGATTTACTCTTACATTTTCTAACTCTTTTTGAAGTTCTTACTGTGTTCCTCCACTCTTTTTTTTTTAGTTCAGTGAACTTCTTTATGACCATTATTTTAAACTCTATCAGGTAAACTACTTACCTCTACTTCATTAGGGTTTTTGTTCTCCCAAGGCTTTTACCTTGTTCTTTCTTTAGAACATATTCCTCTGTCTCCTCATTTTGTTTTATTTTCTGTCTTTGTTTCCATGAGGTAGATGGAACAGTTACTTCTCAAAGGAATGTCCTTATGTTGGAGTGCCCCCTGTGTAAACTGTGTTTGCCTGGCAAATTTCACAGGCTGGCTGGAGCTGGAACAGGTATGGGCCAGGGAGTCCCAGAGCATGCTATACCAGGACCATCTTGTCAGGACAGCTGGAGCTTGGACTGATGTGGGCAGGGGGCCCAAGGTGCATGCACCAAGGCTACAAAGGTGGCAGGGAGGGCAGTCAGCTGGACTGGTATGGCCTTGGGGCCCAGAGTGTGCTGAGATAGCTCTAGTAGATTGGCTAGATGGCTTGGACTCTGCTTTCATCCCACTGTCAAGTTGGAAAGTAACACAAAATTGCAACCAGTAATGCCCCTGATCCCAAAACAATTTCCAGCAATTCCCTGCCCATTTGGTGACCACTCTAAGGTTAGAAAATAGATTTCTTTCCCTTACTGTCTAACAGTTCTTTAAACTGTCTTTTTTTGGCTGTGCCCCGGGCAGACAAGTCTATGCCCTTTAGTGATCTCTCTCTCTCTCTCTCTCTCCTCCAGGTCACTATGTTAGAGATGCAGTCCCCATCATTATTATGTTTCCTTCTCTCCTAATCCTCTCTATATGGTTTCTTTATTGTTTGTTGTACAAAAGCTGTTCAATCAGTTATCAGTTCTTCAGGAGGAATCGTTCTATATGTAGATATAGGTTCATAGATTCAGTGTGTCCATAGGAGGACTTGAATTCAGGGTCTTCCTATACTGCCATCTTGGACTCTCTCCAATGTGTTGATTTTTATTGCTCTGTTTCCCCTGCATCCATGGTGTCCTACCCTAGAACACCACATAGATATAACAACAGAAGGACTTATGAGAGACTTAGAAGTAATCTTCACTTTCTCATATTGAAAATGACTGATTTGGAGGGGGAGGGGTAGTATGTTATATTCTAATGATCTAATTTAATATGTCAAGGTAGTGGGTTAAAGTCAGCCTATATCAAGAACCAATTGTTAATAGTTAAGAATTTTGCAAGCTGGTTGTTGAACTACTGATAACTTGAAATCAACCATGGTGGGAATATTTACACTACATAGATCAGTAAATGCTCTAAACTAGGTCCTTTTTTTCTCCTCAGAGAGTCCATTGATTAGCATACCACTAAGTACCTGTGTCATGTACAATGTATGAAAGGAAATGAGGATACTTCAAAGGTAGTGGCTTATTCTCTTTGAAGCATGTTTCCATCCTATCTAAATAATCTTTCTAGCAATTGTATGACAGTGGCAGAGTATTTTTATTATTCTGTTTTACATACTTGGAAACCGAAATAATGATGCATAGTCATTAATAATGCAAAGTAATGTCCATCAGGATGACACCAGGACTAAAACCTGGACTTCCTGACTTACCACAATATTTATTTTATTCTTGTTTTGAGATAGAGCATCACAGGATTTTATTTTTTGCAGTTGTTGATTTCCAATTAATTTTAAGAAATGCTATGATATTTTCTAAATTAACAAAAGAAAAAATCATCAGAATTAAATATTCCATATATCACTTAGTGGGGAGGGCTTGGAAATGAAGAGAAAGTCAAAGATATGGTAAATATTTCCTATAGACGTATTTATTTGTCAACATTAGGTGAATCCTCTGCTGGTTGCCTTTGGGTATAGAAAAAAGGTATCAAAAAAATGGAACATGTACATATTTCCCTGAGAAAGATTTCATTATAACTAGGAATCCTGAACAGACATGAAATACTTAAAGAATGTTTACAAAGCAAAATGACAACAAACGAAAATGCAGTTTTGTTCAAACTGGGAACCTGAGCGCTGAGAGGTTGATCAAAGGAGGCCTCCTAGAGGGAGAGAATTTGAAGAGTGTTTTTCAGGAAGTGTCAGCTTTAGCTGAATTGCTGAAGATGACAGGAAAGGATATTGGCACCTGGTGTGTTAGAACAGCTAAGCAAAGACTTCCTTCCCCAAAGTATATCCAGCCCTCTGGACGTTACCCTAAATAATGGTACCTCTTCTAGGGATAGGGAGAGGAAGCTCAAACCAGACAATTTTATTATACCTTGTTCAGTCTGGTAAGAGAACAGAGGTTGAAAATTAATAACAAAATAGATTGAAGCCTAAGATTTTCATTTTCCTTTCTATCACTTCCTTAGTCGTTCCAGTCATTTCCTTTTGACATTCCAGTATATGAATCACTGTATCAGGTATGAAAATACTTGAGAAAATTTTCCTATTGTTTTCTCAGAAGCTATATGACATACTTTTATACCACAATTAACAAAAACCTAGCAGACAAATATCTAAACTCATAAACCAAATGGATCAGGGTATTATTATTTGCATCACAAAAAGCCTTTCATTTTTTAAAAGGCTTCACTATTGTTTTATTAATTCATTTTTATGTAGACATTTGTTAAGTGCAATTTATATTTTAGGCACTATAGACACAGGTTTATATAACAGGATCCACTGCCCCCACAGATCTCAGAGTATACAAGAGGAGACCAACATGTTCTGGCATAATTATAGTCATACTTGATGTAGAAAAATGTTGGGGTTTGGAGTCAGTGGCCAAGAAAGAATTCTTTAGACATCTTTGGTGCAAAAAGGTGGTTTTGTTAAAGCATAAGGACAAGACCTGTGGGCAGAAAGAGCTGCAATGGGGTTGTGATAGGTGACTTATTATATACTTCCAAGGTGAGGGGCAGTTAAGGACAGCACAAGCCTTCAAGGTATTTTGTAAACAAGATTTCCAGCATCCTGAAGAGGCTAACTATTGTTATGAGAAGATCATCTGTTATTGTTGAGTGAAAACTGAGTCAGGAGACCCTTCAGATGTGTATCAGTGGGCTATATTCTTGGAGGATGAATGCTAACATTTACCTTGGAGGTACCTTGGAGGGTAGAGATAAAGGAAGTTTCCAAAGGAACTTTCATATATTGAAGAAGACTTACAGGATCCTGGGGGTTGGGATAAGATTGCCTCTTGATCTTAGCAAAATATTAACATCCAGGCAGCTGAGTTTGTAGAGGAATGTCACTCTGACTGTTTTAAGACTGGTCAATGGCCACAGCTTTGTAGTACAACCTGAAATCTGGCATCGTGATGCCCCCAGATATGGTTTTCTTTTTTAATATGCCCCTGGCTATTCGGGATCTTTTCTGATTCCACACGAATCTTAAAATAATTTGTTCCAACTCTCTGAAGAAAGTCCATGGTATTTTGATAGAGATTGCATTAAATGTATAAATTGCCCTGGGTAGCATTGACATTTTCACAATATTAATTCTGCCAATCCATGAGCATGGAATATTTTTCCATCTCTTTGTGTCTTCCTCAATTTCTTTCAGAAGTGTTCTATAGTTTTTAGGGCATAGATCCTTTACCTCTTTGTTTAGGTTTATTCCTAGGTATCTTATGCTTTTGGGTGCAATTGTAAATGGGATTGACTCCTAATTTCTCTTTCTTCAGTCTCATTGTTAGTGTATAGAAATGCCACTGACTTCTGGGCATTGATTTTGTATCCTGCCACACTGCCAAATTGCTGTATGAGTTCTAGCAATCTTGGGGTGGAGGCTTTTGGGTTTTCTATGTAGAGTACCTTGTCATCTGGGAAGAGGGAGAGTTTGACTTCTTCTCTGCCAATTTGAATGCCTTTTATTTCTTTTTGTTGTCTGATTGCTGAGGCTAGGATTTCTAGTACTATGTTGAATAGCAGTGGTGAGAGTGGACATTCCTGTCTTGTTCCTGATCTTAGGGGAAAGGCTCCCAGTGTTTCCCCATTGAGAATGATATTTGCTGTGGTTTTTCGTAGATGGCTTTTAAGATGTTGAGGAATGTTCCCTCTATCCCTATACCCTCAAGAGTTTTGATCAGGAATGGATGCTGTATTTTGTCAAATGCTTTCTCTGCATAATTGAGAGGATCATGTGGTTCTTGTTTTTTCTCTTGCTGATATCAATCACATTGATTGTTTTACAAGTGTTGAACTAGCCTTGCATCTCAGGGATAAATCCTACTTGGTCATGGTGAATAATCTTCTTAATGTACTGTTGGATCATATTAGCTAGTATCTGTTGAGAATTTTTGCATCCATGTTCATCAGGGATATTGGTCTATAATTCTCCTTTTTGGTGGGGTCTTTGTCTGGTTTTGGAATTAAGGTGATGCTGGCCTCATAGAAGGAGTTTGGAGGTATTCCATCTCTTGCTATCTTTCCGAACAGCTTTAGTAGAATACGTATGCTTTCTTCTTTAAACGTTTGATAGAATTCCCCTGGGAAGCCATCTGGCCCTGGACTTTTGTGTCTTACCAGGTTTTTGATGACTGCTTCATCACTGGAGGGTATTATGCTGAGTGAAATAAGTCAATCGGAGAAGGACAAACATTATATGGTCTCATTCATTTGGGGAATATAAAAAATAGTGAAAGGGAATAAAGGGGAAAGGGGAAAAAATGAGTGGGAAATATCAGAAAGGGAGACAAAACATGAGAGACTCCTAACTCTGGGAAATGAACTAGAGGTGATGGAAGGGGAGGTGGGCGGGGGGTGGGGGTGACTGGGTGACGGGCACTGAGGGGGGCACTTGATGGGATGAGCACTGGGTGTTATTCTATATGTTGACAAATTGAACACCAATAAAAAATAAATCTATTAAAAAAAGACTTGTCAATGGGCTGTAAGTAGTAAGGATATTTAATTTTTCTTTTGCCTTTGTTTTTCCACATTAACACTCAATTGGTAAAAAGAAGTTCAAACACCATAGGCATTAAATGATCAATGATCAGGACAGTTACAGATGTTACAGATATTGGACAAGTCTGTAAACAGAAAGTGATGATTCAGGTAGAAATGAATAGGTTCACTGGACCAAAAAAAGAGAGCTTTCCTAAAGAATGACAAAACAGAAAAGTATGCAAGTATTTTTTTTTAAGTCAGTGTGTTACCATGGTTCCACTGTGTTAATGGTGTTTCAATCTAGACCACTTAGATATAATAACTGAAGGGCTCATGTGAGATTAGGAATAATCCTCACTTTATTTCACAGGAGTAAAAAGTGGTTGCGCTTATAGTTGGAATGGGAAAATTGAAGTTTCTAGAGACAGATAGATTAGGGATACATGATGGGAAATCACTGAATATTTTCAGCAAGAACAAGAATGGTGTGCTCTGATTTATGTCTTTTTAAAAAGATCATTTTAAAGACGATATAGAGGATGCATTGAAAGGTAGAATTTTTCAAATAGAAGCTTCCTTATTATACTCAAAACATAATTTTATTTGCAAAAGTTCTGCTTCTGTAGAGCAAACTCTTAATCCATCCCCTGTAGCGAGTGGGCCACACCTAAGATATGGCAGGTGAAGTCTAATAAAGCACAAATGTTTTAGTGCTATGACCTTCTATTTTTCAGGGCCACCAACCAGTTCTGTTTAGAGCAATGGTCCAAATGTAAGCCTGATAAACTATAATTGATCTCATACCACCCACACCATAAATAATTTCAAAGTATCAAAACAAAGGCTCCAAATAATTCAGATATATAAGTTCCCAGCCATTTATCTTCCATTTCTGGACCAAACATTTTAAGGTTTTTGAAACCTGAAGGTTGCCCTTTCCCTTGCTTTAAGATGTTGCCAATTGAAGCTAAGCTATACACAGAGCTGATATAGAATTCCCTTCATCCCTTGAGCTAAACAAAGGAAAGCTTATAAGGAAATTTCTGGAAATGAGGTTAATACAAAGTATGTAGGTTCTACATATTTTTCCAAGGAATTTGAAATTGAGCTCAGAGTTGGCTAGCATCCTGCCGAGTTAATGATTTTCAAATTTTAGAAAAAGAAATAAACAAAACTGCTTCTAAGGGTACTGTAAAGAACTGAAGAAATCCATGATTATTCAAATTAATGCTCTGGAACACTTGCTGATATAGTCAGCGATTGTGGCAGGCAGTTTGTTTTTTCCTTGTGTTTTAAATCATCTTAATTTAGAAATCATCTTTTGGCATTTATGACCTCAATTCTACTGTGTCAACATAGCACATTACTATTCTCTTTTTCATTTTTTACTTTTAAAAAAGGTGAAAGACTTTATAAAACTCAATCTCAAACTTCTTGAACCAAAGAATCCAGGAAAATGATGCTCTGCTTGCCATTTATGAATAACCAGGTAGATCATACTGTAAGTCAGCCAGAAAATCAGTTAACCCTATTTCTTTTGCCTTCTATCGGTTGCTAACAGATCTTTGTACTTTCTTAGCCAAGGATGGGAGGAAGAGTGTCTGGCAATGGTAAGTTATTTAGACTCAGACTATAGACTGCTGAAAATTTTTCAGCCATTGCCTTTTAGAAAAATAGATCTATGTGTAAGGCTGCTTGCATTTGTAATTTCATTTCAGTCACAGTTTGATTTATCACAAATCAACTGACATTAGGCTGTGACTAATTCTTTCAAGATCTTAAAGCTACTGAGCCTTTGTTGCCCAGGAACTCAGGAGACTGTCCAGGTGGGTGGTTTGCAAATTGTCAGTCAGTGATGTTGAGGGTCTGGTAGGAAAGCAGTAGCCTGGTCTACATAATTGTTCAAATAATTATCTAAAATCACCATTTCAGTGCTTCTTATTGGATGATCAAGACAAAATTCTCTACTCTAGGACGCAATCCATTCAATTTACAGGCTTCACTAGCTCTGTCTGAGCTTCTCTCTTGCTCTTCCCTAGTGCTAACCCTCTTGCCAGCTAGTGTCTGTGGTTTGCCTATTTTTTTTATTATTATGGCCCATATTTGGTACCTTTGACTTTGCTGCTCATATCCAATGTAGGATACTCTCTCAGATTCTCTTCGTTAAAGTAAATCCTCAAATTTCTTAAAGACCTACAGTTTAAAAATCACCTTAACAAGCTTATACCATCCCTCAAAGATACTTTGGTACCCAGCAAGGCAGAAAATACAATACTCTAAACCCTTTATTATGTGTTTTTAGTCCTTGCATTCATACATCATAGGGTCTTATTGCTACAAAGGACTCTAGAGATTGTTTAACAAGGGGATAATGAGGTCCAGAAATAATGAAGGATTTTTCCAATTACAGTTCAGTGCAGTAAAGACTGATGCTCCGAAGATAGTGAGACCCAGTGATATTATGAGGTGACCTTACAATCACCAAAGGATGATTGACTTGTGTTTACTACAGCCTCAGAGTTAAATCTGAATCTCAGAAAACAAGTATTCCAAGAATTCTGTGCAACATCTCCTAGTCTTGCAACATAGATATTCCTCAGAACATCACATTATGTGCGCCTCCAAAAGCAGACAGAATGTGTTATATTTTGGAGAATTTCCACTGTTGTTTTATGTAGATTAAGGTTCCTCTTCTACTTCCCATAGCAACCGTTTCACAGAACAAATATCTACCATTTTTAAAGTTGAATTGGACTATAATTATCATTTTATTATAATAATGATATTACAATTGGATTATAAAATCATGAGGGCAGGGACTGGGATTGTTTTGCATCATTACATCCTTGTGTCTAGAACAATGCTTTGAACACAGAAAGTACTAAAAAAAATGTTGAATGAATGAATGTTTATGCCTTTTTTTCCAGGTTAAATGTATAGTCTACAAGGGGTGGCTGGGTTGCTCAGTGTTTGAGCATCTGCCTTTGGCTCAGGTCTTCATCCCAGGGTCCTGGGATTGAGTCCCACATCAGGCTCCCCACAAGGAGTTGCTTCTCCTTCTGCCTACTCCTCTGCCTGTGTGTGTGTGTGTCTCTCATGAATAAATAAATAAAATCTTTTTAAAAAATGTATATGCTACAAGACAGGTTCTAGTTCTTGTTAGCATAAAGCAATTCACTTAAAGTTTAATGAAGATTTTTAAGTAAAAATTTACTAGAATATGAGTCACGTATTTAAATGCCTATAGATGCAAGCAGGGAGCACAAATCAGCAAAGCCAGGCTGCATATGAGAAATACAACACAGCACTGCAAGCACGATGATTAGAAAATGATATTAATAATGATTAGAACTGTGGCAAAGAGCGTAAGTCTCATCTAAATTGGCTGATTGTTTAAAAAATATTTAAAAATTAAAAATTAAAAAAAATAAATTGGCTGATTGTTGCCATGTCAGAATGGAAACCCAGTGATTTTTATAGAGAGGCTAAGATTCAGATTTTAATATAAAATATCACAATATTAAAATATTGATAATTCATTCTAAAAGAAAAACACTTTGTGCACAAGTATTTCTATGGGCAGCTAGTGGCTGTCAATTCCTAGATTTCTGCTCTAAAATCAAAGAACACATCTGGGAAGTTCTGTAGAGGTAATTGAACCCAATAGTCCTGTCTTTCTTGTTGGGGCCTCCAGTAGTAAGTGGACAGCATCATGCTCCAAATATCATGCCACCATGAGAATCAGATGAACCGAGCCCTTTATTCCAATCTGGGACCTACAGGGGTCAAAAGAGATCACAGAGATATATACTGCTGGCAAGCTCTGTACTTTCATAAGCCAGTAATTGGCTTGACATTTTTAAAATAGGAAAGCAACAAGACTTATGCACTCTAAATTGACCATGAAATGCTCTCAAAGCAAAATTATCACCAAGCCTGTCTGAAACATCTCCCTAGAAAAATGGGAAAGGGGAGGACTAGGATGGGCAAAGTTATTTTCTTAAACTTACAGATTCTGCTTTGCCTACATATTTGAGAAAATTCTTATAAAAGTCAGGTGTAATTTTTTTAATAATAAATTTATTTTTTATTGGTGTTCAATTTGCCAACATACAGAATAACACCCAGTGCTCATTCCCTCAAGTGCCCACCTCAGTGCCCACCACCCAGTCACCCCCACCCCCTGCCCTCCTCCCCTTCCACCACCCCTAGTTCGTTTCCCAGAGTTAGGAGTCTTCCATGTTCTGTCTCCCTTTCTGATATTTCCCACTTATTTTTTCTCCTTTCCCCTTATTCCCTTCCACTATTATTTATATTCCCCAAATGAATGAGACCATATAATGTTTGTCCTTCTCCGATTGACTTACTTCACTCAGCATAATACCCTCCAGTTCCATCCACGTCGAAGCAAATGGTGGGTATTTGTCGTTTCTAATGGCTGAGGAATATTCCATTGTATACACAAACCACAGAGTCAGGTGTAATTTGATCAAGATCTTTTGTATATAATACAGAGGAGCATGGGCACAAAAAAAAAGGGTTTTTTCATAAGAACGATATAGTTTAGAACATGCAGTATATTACCTATTATACAGCAGGCCATGCCTTCCTGAACTAAAACAGTTTTCAACTAGAGAAAGTCAAACCTCTTATTTGTATGGGAACCATATTTTTTGACTTTTAAAAAAAATTTAAATTCAATTTGCCAACATACAGTATAACACCCAATTCTCATCCCATCAAGTGCCCTCCTTAATGACCTCACCCCATATTTTTTTTTTTTTTTGGATGAAGACAAATAAAACCACTCAAGTAGCTAACACACACACACACACACACACACACACACACACACACACACATCCTGAACTAGGTAAATGGAACTATTTTGTTAAAAACAGAATTTCAGAGAGCGGAGCCGGGAGGCCCGGCGCAGCGTGGAGGTCGTTGGCGTCACCTGCCGGCCGCCGCTCCCTGCGCGCTCCAACCAACCGTGCCCTCCGCCCTCGCCCGCCCCGCCCGCGCCGCTCTCGGCCACAGCTTGGGCACCTCGGCCCAGGGCAAGGCTAAACCGCTGCGCTCGGGGCTTCCGGAGAGTGGGGCAGCCCCTTGCGCGGCTTCTCAAGAACAGCCCCTAGGGAGCCGCCGGACCCCCCGGATATTGCTCACACACCGGAGCGGCCGCAGATGAGCCACATCGAGACCAGAGCAACCGTGAAAGGCCACCTCGGACCCGAGCAGCTGCCGGATGGCCTCAAAGACTGCGATGCGGTGGTGACTCCAGCCGGAGTCCCAAGAAAACCAGGCGTGACACGGGATGACCTGCTCAGCACCGGTGCCTCAGTGTGGCCACCCGGACTGCGCCTGCGCCCAGCATTGCCCCGAGGCCAGGATCTGCGTCATTTCAAATCCGGTCAACTCCACCATCCCAATGGCAACGGAGGTTTTCAAGAAACACGGAGCTTACGACCCCAATAAAATCTTCGGGGTGACGACCCTGGACATTGTCAGGGCCAACACTTTCATTGCAGAACTAAAGGGTTTGGATCCCGCGCGAGTCAATGTTCCTGTCACTGGCGGTCATGCCGGGAAGACCATCGTCCCCCTGATGTCTCAGCGCACCCCCAAGGTGGACCTTCCCCAGGACCCGCTGACAGCCGTCGCCGGGCGGATCCAGGAGGCCGGCTCGGAGGTGGTGAAGGCCAAAGCTGCAGCAGGCTCCGCCACCCTGTCCATGGCATACGCTGGAGCTCGGTTTGTCTTCTCCCTTGTGGATGCAATGAATGGGAAGGAAGGAGTTGGCGAATGTTCCTTTGTTAAATCCCGGGAAGCAGACTGTGCCTATTTCTCCACACCATTACTGCTGGGGAAAAAGGGCATCGAGAAGAATCTAGGCATTGGCAAGATCTCCCCTTTTGAAGAGATGATAGCAGAAGCCATCGCCGAGCTGAAGGCCTCCATCGAAAAGGGAGAGGAGTTCGTGAAGAACATGAAATGAAAGGGCAGCCAGCTAGCAGTCCGTTTCCCTCACTTATGAAGGCATCATGTCCCTGCGAAGCCATCTCCTGCCCTCATGTTTCCGTTGCGTTAACCACCAGTGTCATGTTAAGTCACCGCCCCTTCCAATCGCAAGTCCGTCAGTGTGTGCATCAATAAAAGCAGGCTTCCATTTTCTTTAAAAAAAAAAAACAAAACAGAATTTCATCAAACTGCCTTGTGTTTACATGCACCTAAAGGGATATTCATTCACCTACAAGTTCATTGATCAGCCCAGTGTGAAATGGGGAAAGTTAACTGTCAGAAATAGCATCCCGTGGAAAGGAATTTAGAAAGAATCTACTGACTGTGCCCATGTTCTGTGGGCTAGCGCAGCATGCTGCCGTCACTCACTCAATATCTTTTTCACCTCCTGCTGTGTGCCAAGACGCTCTGTGGACACCAACACTCATCTCTCACCCCATCCTGCCTCCAAGTTGCCCCAGAGACATCCATTCTCAAGATTAGGCACTTAAGGTACACTGCTCCTCAAAGTGAAGAATGTATTCATTTCAAATATATTGATGTTTTTTTCTGATCTCACTGGGTAGTACTTAAACAAAACATAGGCAGCCTCAGCACAAACCCAGGGAACAGATACTTTTGGTGAAACAGCTGATCTGGGACTCAATCTCACCCTTTGACTCCTGATCAGGTGCTTTCTGCTCTTCTTCTGAACCTCTCTGCCTTAACCATGGGCAGCAGCTATTTGTTTCCAAGCTGACCCATTTCCAGCTTTTGAGTTTGCTGGAGATACCAGAGCATTAAACTAAAAGAGTTCTTAAAACATGTGTCAAATATCCTGGTTCCACATTACTTAACCTTTCCTGGACTTGGTTTCCCTTCTATAAAATAGTTAGATAAAGCTGACCTTCTAAGTGCAGAGGACTATAATGAAAATCACAGTAATTTACACACATGAAGTCAAAATATACAACTTATCCGAGTAGAAATAAGCCTTCTTAACTCAGAATCCCCTATCAATATTTACTTGGTTTTGCTCACTTCAAGATATTAATGATTACTTGTAAAGTGGAAGACTCAAATCTAGCTATATAGAATAGATGTTCTTTAAGATGACAAAAATAACAAAAGACATATTGTTAGAAATGACCAACTTTGCTCTGAGATTAAAGTATACCATTTACCTTTCATATTTATATACAAAGAACTGTGTTCTTATATCATTCCCTAGTTTACTCCCACTAAGGAATAAGTGGTAAGCATATCCAGTAGGGCTAGAAGATGATTTCTGGTCTGCTCTAGTCTTTTTCTCCGAAGTTATAAACTTAGGCATCATCTCTCACTCTCCATGACCAATCCTGTCAATTTTGCCTTTCCTGTCTCTTGAATCAGTGAACTGCCTCAGCCTAGTCTGGATCTCCTTCCTCTATTATCTGGATTATTGCACTGACTTCCACACCAGTCTCCCTGCTCTAGGCTTGCTCCGCTTCAATCCTTCCATCACACAACTACTCTACTTCTCTTCCTAAGGGACACATTTGACCAGGCCTGCTCAAAACCCTTTAGTGACCTTCCATTGCATATAGATGTAAGACTAAGCTCCCTACCTGGCTCTCAAACCCTTTTACCTCTCCTCCTTCCTTTCCTGTTTATCATCTTAATCATGCCACCATATCCCCTTTTGCTTTTAGGCCCTCCCACGTTCTATTTTTCTCTCAGCCTTGATGCTGTTTTTCCCTAATCCAAGTAACATCAGCATGCAACTGAGAAAAATCCTAGTCATCCAGTTTAAATTTCACTTCCTCACAGGACTCTGCTGAACCCCCAAAATGGGTTAGAGCACCCTTCACCTTCTCTTTAGTAGTATAGTAGTCATTATGCAGTACTATGTAATGTCTGTCCTCCCCACTAGACTATGAGCTCCACTGAGATGGGATCTACTTCATATAGGGCTATATCCCCACTGTGAGGACCACATACTAGAATCTCAATATTTACTTACATAATAAATAAATGACCAAGTGAGTGAGTTAATATCCCATGCTATTATTCCCCCTACTCCCCACCTTTAGGCTACCTGTAGTATGCTATGATATCTACTTCTTTTTTCAGGGTTTTTATTTACAATCTTATATAGTTCTTAATTTTGCTTATATTTGAAAGATAGTCTGTAAGTACTGATTTAGTTTGCTGATTTCCATTCACAACTATACCTCACCATATCCTCCACTCCTCAATTGGCACTATGAAATATTAGCACTCAGTTCCAAAATAGAGGTAGGTATATATCAGATCATATTCAAAATCTCTAAGTCATTTTGATGAATAAAGCAAGTTTTAAAAAATACTTCCACTAATTAACACAATATATTTCCACAGGGCTATATTAAGAAATTTGAAGGCCCTAAACAATCCTAAATTTTGAAGGTATTGCTCTACCTAATTTGGGATATATTCCTCAAATTAAGTATAAAAATTTTGTAAATCTGGGAAGGATTTTTCTAATTTTGCTTTTGGAAAGATTTAACTACATGTAATTTAATTTGCAATTAGCTATGATTTTCAGTAATGATCATTCATACTTGGGAATATGTGTGAAATGACAAAAACCTAACCACCTATTGTTTTCAAATTCAATGACTTACTAATGTTAGTGATTCATCACTTACACATATAAAGTAAGAATAGAGGAAACATACCTCAACATCATAAAGGCCATAAATGAAAGAACCATAGCTAATATCATCCTCAATGGCCAAAAACTGAGAGCTTATCCTCAGCAGTCAGGAACAAGTCAAGGATGCCTACTTTCTTGATTGTTATTTAACATAGTGCTACCCTCAGCAGTCAGACAACAGAAAAAAATAAAAGCAATCCAAATCAGCAAGAAGAAGACAAACTTTCACTATTCACAGGTGGCATGATACTCGTAGAAAACCCCAAAGACTTCACCAAAAAAATGTTAGAGCTGATATATAAATTCAGTAAAGTCACAGGATACAAAATCAACATGCAGAAATCTGTTGCATTTCTTTACACCAATAATGAAGCAGCAGAAAGAGAAATCAAGGAATTGATCCTATTTATAATTGCACCAAAAACTATAAGATACTTAGGAATCAACCTAACCAAAGAAGTAAAAGGTCCAGACTCTGAAGACTATAGAACCACTTATGAAAGAAATAAAAAATGACACAAAGATATGGAATAACATTCCATGTTCATGGATTAGAAGAACAAATATTGCTAAAATGTCTGTATTACCCAAAGCAATCTATACATTTAATGCAGTCCCTATCAAAATACCACTAGCATTATTCACTGAGCTAAAACAAACAATCCTAAAATTTGTATGGAACCAAAAAAGAACCTGAATAGCCAAAGAAATCTTGAGAAAGAAAGACAAAGCTGGAGGCATCACAATTCTGGACTTCAAGCTATATTACAAAGTGATTAAGATAGTGTGGTACTGGCACAAAACAGACACATAGATCAACGGAACGTAATATTAACCCAGAAATGGACCCACATCTATATGGTCAACTAATCTTTGACAAAGCAGGAAAGAATATCCAATGGGAGAAAGACAATCTCTTTGACAAATGGTCTTGAGAAAACTGTCCAGCAACATGCAGAAGAATGAAACTGGACTACTTTCTTATACCCCAAAGTAAATTTAAAGTGGATGAAAGACCTAAATGTGAGATGGGATACCATCAAAATCCTTGAGGAGAACATAGGCAGCAAACTCTTTGACATCAGCCGTAGTGACTTCTTACTAGTCATGTTGCCAGAGGCAAGAGAAACAAAAGCAAAAATGAACTTTTGGGGCTTCATTGAGATAAAAAGCTTCTGCACAGCAAAGGAAACAATTAACAAAACTAAAAGGCAACCTACAGAATGGGAAAAGATACTTGCAAATGACATATCTGATAAAGGGTTAGTATCTAAAATCTATAAAGAACTTATCAAATTCAACACCCAAAGAACAAATAATCCAGTCAAGAAATGAGCAGAAGACATGAACAGACATTTCTCCAAAGAAGATGCACAAATGGCTAACAGACACATGAAAAGATGCTCAGCATTAGTTATCATCAGGGAAATGCAAATCAAAACCACAGTGAGATACCATCTCCCACCTATCAGAATGACTAAAATTAACAACAAATGGAACAACAGATGTTGGCAAAGATGTGAAGAAAGGGAACCCCTGCACTGTTGGTGGGAATGCAAACTGATACAGCCACTCTGGAAAACAATATGGAGATTCCTCAAAAAGTTAAAAACTACCCTATGACCCTGCAATTGCACTACTATTTAACATTATTTTTCAATTATGTAGTTTTATTTTTATACTTTAGAGGCAATAAAAATTTTAGGAATTAAATATTTTAAAGGCCCCTGAAAAGTGGTAGGCATTAGTTACTATATTCATAGTGCCCAACGGATCAAATGGCTATATGGCTATAGGTTTAAATATAGATGGAAATGCACAGAAGAAATAGAAGTTCTGGAATTATATACAATGAACTAACAGTTGTTAGTTCTAGGAAGAGAATTATGATTGGAAGTGGAGGGTTGAGGAACACTAGCCTAATTCATAATGCCTACATTTTACAGAGAATATGTTCCTATATTATTTTGAAAATACAACTTGAAAAGGGACTATGTTTTTAAATAAGTAAGGAGAAGACTAGAGTAAGAGATGTCATAGGCACTAAGGATTTTCAAGTAGATGTGGGTATTTTTTAATGATGGAAATATTTTTAGACCTATTTTTACCAGGCTGTAGCATATTTGGGTAGATGAATTAGGGTTAATTTTTTACAAAATAAGTAAAAGTCTCCAGGATAATTGTCCGAGAACTTTATTATAGTATCTGACTCTATCAGGAACTCTTAGAATGGATAATTCAATACATAACTTTTTTTAAAAAAAGATTTTTTTATTATTAATGAGAAGCACAGAGAAAGAAAGAGAGAGAGAGAGAGAGAGAGGCAGAGACACAGGCAGAGGGAGAAGCAAGCTCCACCTAGGGAACCCCACATGGGACTCCATCCCGGGCCTCCAGGATCACGCCCTGGGCTGAAGGTGGCGCTAAACCCCTGAGCCACCCGGGCTGCCCAATACATTGTTAATGTATGATTTTGTAGCTTCTAGATACATATAATGAAATACATATAATGATTTTACCAGAGGTAAAAATAAGTGGACTATGTTCCATTAATGTTGTTACTTTCTAGTAGTTTGGTTTCACCTCAGCATTTATTCTAAGACCTGGATCAGTTGCAAATGTTTTCTAAGAACACTAAACCAAAGGGTAGATTATCACAAAAGAAGATGGAAAATCCTCATTCCTTTAACATACATTTTAATGATTATTTTTGCTGATATTTGCAAGCAAACATGGGGTATTTAAATATAAGGATAAAAAGTGCATATTTAGTTTTTTTCTTTCAGTACTTTATTTTGTTTTAAAATTTTTTAAAGATTTCATTTATTTGAGACAGAACAGAGTAAGAGAGAGAAAGCAAGCATGAGTGAGGGCAGGGGGTAGGGGCAAAGAGAGAAGAAGCAAGCTGCCTGCTAAGCAGGGAGCCTGACCCAGGGCTCAATCCCAGGACTCTAGGTTCATGACCTGAACCAAAAGAAGACACTTAACCGACTGAGCCTCCCAGATGCGCCTAAGTTTTTTTTAGAGAGAGATAGCATAAACAGGGAGAAGGTTGGGGGAGAGGGAGAATCCCAAGCCAACTCTGCTGAGCATGGAGCCCGACATGAGGCTGGATCCCACGGCCCTGAACTGATGACCTGAGCTGATACCAAATGGGTTTAACAGACTGAGCCATCCAGGTACATTTTTATAATTGAAGTTTATTTGGTATAAATTATATTACTTTCAGGTGTACAACATAGTGATTTGACAACTCTATACATTACACAATAATCACCATGATAAGTGTAGTTATCATCTGTTATCATATGATGTTATTATAATATTATTGATTATATTCCCTATGCTGTACTTTTCATCCCCATGACTGATTTATTTTATAACTGGAAATGTGTACCTCCTAATCTCCTTATCTCTTTTGCCAGTTCTCCAACCCCCACCCCTCTGGCAGCTACCAGTTTGTTTTCTATATTTATGGGTCTATTTCTGTTTCTGTTTGCTTTGTTCTGTTGTTTGGATTCCACATTTAAGTTATATGGTATTTATTTGTCTTTCTCTGTCTGAGAATTATTTTCCTTACCATGATATCCATCCTCTAGGTCCATCCATTTGTTGCAAATGGCAAGATTTCATTCCTTCTTATGACTAATATTTCATTGTATGCATTTACCACATCTTCTTTATTCATTTATCTATCACTGAACACTTTATATTGCTTCCATATCTTGGCTAGTATAAGTAATGCTGTAATAAACATAAGAGTGAATTAGTATTTTAATTTTCTTTGGGTAAATACCCAGCAATGGAAATACTGGATTGTATGGTATTTTTAGTTTTAGTTTTTTGAGGAAACTCCATACTGTTTTTCACAATGGCTGCACCAATTTATATACCCGCCAGCAATGCACGATGGTTCCCTTTTCTCTAAATCTTTGTCAAGACGTGTTATTTCTTGCCTTTTTTATTTTAACCATGCTGACTGGTATGAGGTGATATCTCATTGTGGTTCTGATTTGCATTTCTCTGATGATTAGTGATGTTGAGCATCTTTTTATGTCTGTTGGCCATTTGTATCTCTTCTTTGAAAAAAATATCTAGTCAGATTCTCTGCCCATTTTAGATTATTTGGCTTTTTTGGTGTTGAACTATATGAGTTCTTTATATATTTTAGAAATTATTCCCTTATCAGATATGTTATTTGCAAATATCTCTCATTCAGTAGTTGCCTTTTTTTGTTGTTGATGGCTTCCTTCACTATGCAAAAGCCTTTTAGTTTGATGTAGTGCCAATAATTAATTCTGCTTTTGTTTTTCTTGCCTGAGGAAATGTATTCAGAAATATGTTGCTGACAGCAATGTCTAAAAGATTTCTAAAAAAATAATAATAAAATAAAAAAATAAAATAAAAAAATAAAAGATTTCTACCTATGTTTTTCTCTTAGCAGTTTTATGGTTTCAGGTCTTACATTTAGGTATTTAATCCATTTTAAATTTATTTTTGTGTATGTATAAGAAAGTGATCCAGTTTCATTCTTTTGCATGTTTTCCCAACACTATTGAAAATACTGTCCTTTCCCCATTGTACATTCTTGACCCTTTTACTATACATTAATGCACCATATGCACATGGGTTTACTTCTAGTCTCTCTTTTGTTCTATCCATCTATATATCTTTTTTTATGCCAATTCCATGATGTTTTGATTACATAACTTTGTTGTATATCTTGAAATCTGGGATGGTGATACCTCCAGCTTTGTTCTTTTTCAAGATGGCTTTGGATATTTGGGGTCTTAAGTGGTTCCATACAAATTTTAGGATTATTTGTTCTAGTTTTCTGAAAAATGCTTTTAGCATTTTGACAGGGATTACATTGAATCTATAGATTGCTTTGGGTAGTATAGATGCTGTAACAATATGAATTCTTCTAATCCATGAGAATAGTATATCTTTCAATTTATGTGTTTTGTCTTCAGTTTCTCTCATCTTGGTCTTCAGAGTGTGGGCCTTTCACCTCCTTGGTTAAATTTATTCCTAGGTATTTTATTCTTTTTGATATAATTATAAATGGGATTGCTTTCTTAATTTCTTTTTCTGCTAGGAAGTGTGTTTTAATGCATCCAAAAGCTTTCTGTTTTTACCCATTCAGACAAGACAGTATTATTTTAAATGTCATAGATTTTATATAGTCTAACCCAATAAAAAGTATTTTTCTAATATTCTGGCTACTACATGAATTTTTCCTACAGTAACTAATTTTTAAAAAGTAATTTTTGAGGTTTTTTTTTAAATAGCGTTCTTTGTCCACAAATTTCCTTTGGGTTTGGGCATTATTTTCAAATCCAAAATCTGAAATGACCATGATGAACACAAAGATAATTTTCTGTTTCATTTTTTAGTGTGAGGGAAATTATTTATTATTTTTTTATTTCCAAGATAAAGTCTAGAGAAGATGTTAATTGATTCCTTCCTTCTGGCAATATTTGAGAACTGGTAAAAGTATCATCCTAAAAACATGAGGTAGCAAGCAATGTTAAAAAAAAAATGTTGGAAAATATTAAAGCCTAATTTTCCAAACAGACATATTATGAAAGAAGGACTTGGAGCATTTAATACAAGGACAAGATACAAGAACAAAGAAATACATCAAACCAATGAGAACAAGATCATCAAAATGCCATAATATTTTTTAAAAAATGCCATAATATTCAAAAAGTAGCAAGCAGTAAGAAATTAGAGCATTGCTAAAAAAAAAAAAAAAGACAGGAGTGAGAACAGTGAATGTAAAATGGAGCTGTGAAGAGGAAAATTGAAGAAATTAAGAAAATTAACAAATTGCAAATTGCAGTTTTTAGTAGATTGTGACACTTGGATAAGGAAAAGTAATGTCAAAAAACGCTTGTTTTAAAATTCTAATTGTATTAATTCTATAACATGAACCAGATGCTATGCAAAACCATTCAGTTCAACTGATCAAATGGAAAATTACCTTCTTTCCAACAGGAAGCCGTGGTCATCCAATTTAAGAACTTCATTCTATTTTTGGCTTTGTGTCAATATTTGAGGTAATGTAGAAAAAAAACAGATCTAATGTAAGATAAATTCTGAGCCATTCCAGGTGGGTGTTTTAGGCCTGGGTTTAGCCAAAAGTATCTTGACATTGCTGTACTTTGGTTTTTGGTTTGGCAGGGCCAGGTATTTTGTGACCTCAGATCTGTTTCTCTGAACCTTAATGTTCATGCCATTCCAATTTCCTTACTTCATTTTAGACCAACTGAAATGGCTATCCTTTATTTTGAGTAGGCCTAACTCATTTTTAAATGTCCTGGAGAGAGACATAAAACTGAACCCAAACATCAAAGTCATATGCAAGGCCACCCAGACCCATAAGGAGTCTGACAGGCCTGTGCCCCGCTTGGCAACTGATGCATGTTCCCGGCATTACGCCTTCAAAATCCCAGAAAGCAGTAAACTTGCTCTGTATTTTCTAATTTGTAGTATGGAGGGGAAGATGAATTTTGGAGGAAATAAAAATGTTTTCCAGCTCCTGACATGAATATGCTGATGAAGTCCCAACCTCAGCATCTGGCATTTGGAGGTCAAGGAAATTAGTCCACATCTGGGAAGACTTGGGACATGGCCTAATACCTGGGGATTAAGCATGCTCAGTAAATACTCTCAGAAAGGGATTCAGCACAACCCAAAACTTATTACCTTCTGTCTCTCCAACACCAAATCTAAGAGAGCATTTAAAAATGATTCTCAACATTGCTGATTCTGCTGAATAAGATGGCTATTCAATTTGTTTTAACTTACGGAAGTTCCATTATGTCAAAAAATATTCTTCCTATGATACCAAGGTTATAAAAAATTAAGGTGACCAGCTGATTTTTTTTAAATCCATCCTAAATCTTGGACTATATTCAAAGGTTTAATTTTTTTTTTCTGTGTTCACCCAAATTAACTTGACCAGAGGCATCAGCCATGTGTGGAAGTTTTGTTTGTTCTACCTCCTTTACAGACTTCTCATTTAAATCACCAAAATAGGCCAACATTCTGTTTCCCTTTTCATAGGGATAAATAAAACAAACATACTCTCAGTGCTTGTGCATCATTGTTCCAATTTTATATTGCTGAATTTACTCAGATGGTCTTTCTGAACATAGCATTTGTCAGCCCTTTCTGATAGGAAGAAATAGCCCTCAAGCCTTTCTCCTGTCCAGTGGTTTGTTTGGCATCTATCCTACTCTGGTGTCCATTCACCTTAGATTTTCCAGAAGAGTCTCAGCTTTATTTTTTTTTAAGATTTTATTTATTTATTCATGAGAGACACAGAGAGAAGAGAGGCAGAGACATGGGCAGAGGGAGAAGCAGGCTCCATGCAGGGAGCCCTACATGGGACTCGATCCCAGGTCTCCAGGATCACACCTTGAGCCTAAGGCTGCACCAAACCACTGAGCCACCCAGGCTACCCGAGTCTCAGTTTTAAATATTGTGTTCTTCTGTTGTCATAAGACATTGAAAGTGAAGGGTCACCCCAGTATACTTCCTGAACCAAAATATCCACATGTGAGTTATGGCAATGTTTGGTACAGGTACTACTTTCTCAATGTCTTCATGGTTAGGTTATCCTACAGTGATCTAGGTTCTGACATCCCAAGACACCAGGCTTTTTTCTTGGTAAAAGCCTGTGGGCCGGATACTGCAGCAGTACAGAGCCCTGGGATGGACCGGCAGCACAGGAGCAGCTCTTCTGCGTGAGCGGGACATCAGTATGTCCAGAGGATGAAATCGAAGTGGATGCTGAAGACGGAAATGAAGAACAATGCCACCAATCAGATGCACTTCAGGCCCAAGTGAGGTTCTGAGCGTCTCTGAGGATTGAGTGGTGTGTGTCCTGCACAAGTGTCCTTCTTGAGGCCCGGACGCAGCCGGATTAGAAGACAGGCCCTTTTTGCTGCTACTTGTCTTTGTTCTTTGTGTTCTTACCTAAGAATAAAAGTCAGAATCCTGTCGGCAAAAGAAAAAAAGAAAGAAAGAAATTATTGTATTGTATTATTGTAGGCCAATAATTTCTGCAGTAGATCCTATTAGCAGAAAGAATTCCATCATACTTACAGCCAATCACAAACATTCTCAGAGTGAATAGGATGTTCTAAAATATCTCATTGCTGTTTCCAAACTAAGCAGAAGCTTTCTCATATGGACCTCCAGAAGTCCCTTCTTTTTTAATATCCTTTCTTCCTTCCTTTCCTACCATCTGTCCATCTTTAAGATCTTGTCACTCACCCTGTATATGAGCTCTGGGAAACCCATTCTTGGTTTTATCCAAAGAGAAGATGGTGAGTTCTCACTTTCTTCAGAGCAGAGCCCTTTCAAAACCAACTTACCTCATGTATGACATGTAGTGTTATTCTGCTAGAAAAATCCCTCCTGGGCAGAGGTGAAGATGCACTGGAATAGAGGTGATGAGAAGTCCATTTTATCATAGAAGAATAACAAGAATTTAGGAAGAAGAAAATATTTGCATAGAAGACTCCACAGATAATAGATTTTAAAATCATTGAAATGATTGAAATTGGCACACTGCCTATCAAGATAATAGTAGCTAATACCACTGAGTATGTTTTTTAATAATAGATACTGAGCTAAGTGCTTTGTTTGGATTGTATTATTTAATACTCAAAACCATTCTAAGTAGTAAGTGTTATTTTTGTTATAATTTTGTAGATGGGGAAACAGATTAGGAAAATTAAATTGCTTATAATTAGACCATCCTGACTTTTAGTTCAGAAGATGATGTGCACTGTCCACATTATAGTTACTGGAGTATAAAAGTCAATCCTAGATTAAATTAAAAGGACTTGGAGGTGAAAAGGTTTTGTACCCACCCACCACTCCACTACACATACTCACATAGAGCTTAGAACAATGACCTACACACATTAAGAACTAACAAATGTTTGTGAAGTGCATGAAGGCACAGCAGGATTTGCATAGGTTAATGAAGGCATATACCACATTTTTGGAGTTATAGTCAAGTGTTTACTCTTTAAGATTACACATATAGAAATAAGAAGTGAAATATAGCAATGACAGGGAACATATTTAAAAAGAGAAATGAAAGACCCTAACCAGAAATAAAAACAAGATAAATACCACCCTGGACCAAAAATGGAATAGAGATGGAAAATGGTGAGCTGGCTGAACCTAAAAGCCCTCTAGGTTCTGGGTCTGGACGCAAGCAGTGGCTTCCAGGAGGCAGGTTTTGTGGGGTCAAGGGCACTAGAAATTCTCCATCACACATGGGGCTAGAGCCAGGCTCATAAGTATGAAAGCAGGGGCTTAGGTAGGCCTCTCTTAATCACAAAAAGAGACTAAAGAACAAAAGAAAATAACGTGGCAAAAGTGGTCTTCCTAGATCTCTGGTCTTTAGAGAGCTGAGGATCTGAGAAAGCAGCATGTCAGTTCATCAAAATATGAGATAGTAAGCCAGGTTGCCTGCTGGCTCTGCAAAGGGATCTACTATCTCCAGTATCTTAGAGTAACGGGCATCCAAAACTGTTCTTACTCTTCTTAACTTAGGGGCTGAGAGGGCCAGGAGAAGGTACTTGAAAATCTGCTATCCTGAGAATCAGAGACAAAAATACTGTAAAATCTAATATTTAAAAAGCCAACAAAGTCAACAATGAAAACATTTTTATAGAATATTTTATAGACTACTTTTGGCAAAACATTTAAATAAGTATGCTAAATATGTTCAAAAAGAAAATGAGGCATTGCTTCTTTTAATAAGAATAAGAAAAACTCAAAAAAAAAAAAAAGAATAAGAAAAACTCCATAAAATAAAAACAAGGAAAAATAAAATAGGTACAATAGCAAAGAAAAAGAACCAACCATAAACTTGGAAAGGAAAGATGTGATATCAGAATGAAAATAGGATAAATTCCAGAAAGGACAGAGTTGAAGAAAGACTAGTCATTTGGACAACAGTAGATAGAACACAACCTGCTTTTCAGTTCACGTCACAAAGAAAATACCTACTAGGTCTTGACCTTTTCTTCCCAAAGGCAGTCGAACATCTGTGAGATGTGGCTTTGAGTCTAATTAAGCCCTTCCAGACTTAGTTTAGCAACCATCTCTGATGAGAGCTTTCCAAGAGTAAATCCATCCTGTTTCTGTGTATTAAGGATATTCAGTCACCGTGAAAGTGTATGTAGACCCACTTTGCTAGAATAAGGATCCTAAAGCAATGAGAAGAAGTGACTTGGCCCTTCTACTCACTCCCTCAAGTACATTTTGGTGACCAAAGACGGGGATGAAGCATCCCTGAGTGATTCAGTAACCACACCTCTGTGCTCTACTAGAGTCCAGAGTATAACGGGCTGAAAAGCCCTTCAACCCCGAGATAGTCTTCGGTGAAAGAACATCTATCTCTGTTGCCAGGAGTTGCAGAAGAAAGAGCTTGGGAATTAGAAAAAGTGTTGGTTACTCTGTCCAAGGAGAGAAATAATGCTAATGGGGTTTGTGTAGTCCAGGGCAAAATCAATCTCCACAAGAAGGGTTGTGTATGTGACTGTGTGGAGGTCCCATTCCTGGTTGAGTTTCTAGATGTGTGGTGAATAAGATACATCAAAAAAAACACCTCATTGAGTACTATATTCTAGAAGTATAGACCCTGGTCAAAGAGACTTGGAGGGCTTGTAGCTGAGGGTGACATACCATACCTGAGATAGTGGCTCCCCTTGAAAGGAGCCTTCTGGCAGAAGCACAGAAACTAGAAGTATGTTGTGAAACTGAGGAGCGTTGTGGGACCTGAGGCTGCAGAACAGAACATGTATGTTGAATCTTCTTTCAGTTTATTCAAACTTTTAAGAATGCTGTGAATTTGAAAGGTTGATGCTAATCATTATTGGGGATTTGAGTAAAATTAATATTCCCTGGGATTTTCAATGCAAGGGCATTTCCTACACAAAGCTGCATAAACAGCAGTGGCATCCTGAGAGTCCATTACAGAGTTTGACTCATTTTATTTGGAGCATCCTCTTAATGGTGGTTGCACTGAGGAGTTTTGCTTATACCTTGATCTTATATAGTCTCAAGCTGAGCACTACATCTTTCTGGCCCCGGGCAATGCCATACTAGATCCAAAGTGCCCATGCTGGCCTCTGGAGGTGTCTTTCCTATCCCTGCCCACATCTGGTCTGCTCACTCATGTCCTCAGGTCAAGCTTTCCTTCTGCCCTTTAGCAACTCTTACCTTCAGAAGATTCTTCCTCCCCTCATAACTATCTTGGGTAACAACTTCTTTTCATGTTTTCCTGTCTCATTATTTATTTTAATAGTTTTGTTTCCCTAGAAACACAGAGCTGGAAGAAACTGTAGGCATTACCCAGTTTAGCACCCACATCTTACAGATGAGAAAACTGAGGCTCAGGGAGTATAAGGGGTGTGTGTGTGAGACAACCATGGGATCTGGCTCTTCTCAGAGACCTGGCTTTGTTTCTGGGACTTTACGTCAATAGGGTTTCTCAGGATGGCAGACTCTTCCTGCAGCCCTTGAGAACACCCCAGAAGTCCAGCAGTGCAGGTCATTCTGAAAGTATCTGCTGTCTTGGGAATAGGCTGAGTCAGTCTCTGATCTTTTTGGACTCTTTACATAGTCTGACCCAGTGTGCTCCTTACCCAGCTTCCTGACAGTCCTGATGTCATCCAGAATGTTCTCTCTCAGCCTGACCTGATTCTCCATCTCATTGCTTCTGCCTAATATCAATCTTCTTGCCAAGGAATTTGCCTACTCGTCCAGCAGCAGGTTGCATCATTCTGCTCCTCCTAAGTGTTTTTTGATGCCACTTGATGACCATGAGCAAGGATCAGTCGTTAGTTGGGATCAGCTCAGCCCCCAGCTCCACAGAGATTGAGACATGACCCATCTGCACCTGCATGCTGTGCCTGCCAAGACAATGTGCTGGGGAAGATGTTTACAGATTTTAAGGCTGATGAGGATGGGGCTCCCAGAGAGTTCTTGCTGGACATCTGTGACCCAGGGCTTCTCTTTAAGGAGAATAAAGTGAGGCAAACTTAAATGGGCTTAGAACCATAGAATGTTAGTCCTGAATGATAAGTAAAAGTAACCTGGATAAGAGCCCAGTGGGTATCAGATTTAAGAAGCATCCACTTTGTCTTGGGGGATTATTAAAAATTCAGATTTGGGCGCCTTACCCAGAGAGAGAATATGGTTTACTTGGTCCACAGTAGAGCCCTGGAAAGTGACTTTCTAATAAGCACATGCAGATACTACATGACTGCTCATCACTCTAATTTGGAACCCCTCAATATGCACACCTCTTTTGCTGCAAATAAGGAAAATAAGGGCCAGCACCTCTTGATCCTCCACTCAGCCGTAGCAGGCTGTCATTCCCCAGCCCTGTACAGAAGAGACCTCTAACTTTGATCTTATGCCTCTGTGTGGCCATGACTCTTCTCCTGGTTCAGTGATAGGTGGGCTGTATTCCCAGAAGAGTACCTGGAGGAAAGAAGAAATCCATGGGTATGAAGAAGAGAATTAGAAAAGCAGTGAGGATAGCTGCAAATGCTTCCTCACTTTGCCAAAGGAATTTACTGAGCCAAAGCATCCAATCAACTCTGGAAAAAAAGCCATCAGCCACCTGCCAACCCATTAAATGTGTGGTCAGACACTCATCTAATGAAACCAACATGAATGTCTGCTGAAGCCTTTCTTTCTTCCAGCATCATCTTCTTCCTTCTCCATCCTCCTCCTCCTCTTCCTCTTCTTCCTTATTTTACCTCCCCAAGTATAATATGAAATACCAAGTTGGAGAGAGAAATTAATACGAATGTTGCATTGTGTACACTATGTCCAAGAGTTTTTAAATGTGACGTCATACAAATGCAAATATGTCAAGGTATCCCCTAATTCCCAAAGTCCCCTGGAAGTGATGAAGCAGCATAGTCCTGCCTTCTTGGCATTCCTTGCACTTCTTTTTCTCAAGGGGATGCCAATGATTGAGTGTTGCATACGCAGAGAGTGCAGAAGAGGAGGCATTAACAGTTTCCTAGCAGAAATGCTTTCTTAAAGAATGATTTTATCTCTCAATCTGAGTTCCTCTTTAAAATTAAAATAGCCATACAGCTCTTTTGCACCTAGTGTGCAATTTCAAATTGCATCCTCTTGCAGTTTTCCCCGTGCTTGCCAAGACCTGGCGGATAAGAGGATGTTTTATATGTTCAGTATAAGTTTTGTTCCACTTACACACATTAATCACCAAATGCCAAGCAGTGACAAATATATGGGACAAAACAGGCAGCATAAATAACATTTTAAGGTGCCCAGATAAGAGCAAAGTCAACATCTCCACGTACCACCTCAAATCTCTTTTGGAATTAGATGGTGGTATAAATTTGGAGCCATAAATAGGTAAGACACTTCTGTACTGTTATGCTAACATCATAAAAACAAGCCACTTCTTTTCCCCTTCTGAATGTGCCTGAATTTGAACCAGAAGTCAGAACAGTTTTAGAGAAACACAAAAATGTGCTAAATAAAAGCAAATTTAAACTGGGATTTTTTTTTTAATTACTAAATGAAAGTTATCATCATCACACATTGCAGCTACTTTAGAGCTCCAGTCACAAATTCCTGGATAAATCATCCTCTTCATTTTGTTGAATAACATTCCACACATGGATTTACTTAAAATGTGACAGTTACAATGCTAATCATTCCTGTAATGAGATAGTGGTGGAAGCCCAGATGATAAAATATAAGGAGTAGCCCTGCATGGGTTTGGAAAATCCCCCACACATACATGCGTTAAAAGTGTCGGTTCTCAAGATGTGCTGGGCAAGTTCTGAACCCCACTGCTTTGGGAGCAAAAGGTGTCTCACATGGGTCATCCCTCAGGAGAGAGTACATGACTGCTCAACAAGTGATGGTAACGATAGACACATCCATCTCTATACAAGCTGAGACACTCCCAGATACTGAGAGGACATGCCTCACAACTGGATACCTCTGGATTTTATGAAGAACTTTTGGGGGAAATGAAGTACCATTTAGCATGCTAATGTATCAGAAGTGATTTTATTCTGGTTTTATAAAAGAAATGTTATTTTACTCATAAAAATATCATATACAGTTTATTGGCACCAACCGCAAAATCATAATCTAAAGATGCATGCAGCAATATTTCAACAATTCTGGGCAAAAGGTATATAACCAAATGATTAAAAATATATTGATATCAATATATATAAAATACAATAAGTTTGCTGATGAATCAAATTCTATACCTTTCAGGTTGTAACATAAGTGCAGACAACAATTTTGCCTTTCATAGAATGCCAATACCTAAAAAGTCAGCCATAATATAAAATGTACATGAATGGATTTTTATATAGCACCTTGGACAAAATAAATATATCATGGAAAATTCAAAGAAGTGGCAAGACACAATAAAGTAATAGAAAATAATTCATAGATATAGAGTCAAAGTGCACTTTAAAAATAACTGATAGAAAGCTTTAAACTACATAATAAATTTGAAAGAATTCCAGTCTCATGTGTAGGCATGCAACAAAACCAAATTGTTCCCTGACTGTAAGTAACAATAGGAAACAAAGGGAAACATGAATTCTAATAGATACGACCTTGAACTTGTTATTGTATTGACTCTATTGGTTTTAAGTCTTAGCTTATTTTGAGGCAAATATACATCTCAAATATTAGTAAAATAACAGCAAATCTACTTCTTATCAACTGTGTGGCTTCAGGTTTGTTACTTTTTATTTAACAAACACTCACCCACTCCCACCCCATCTTCTACCCCTCCCCTGCATGCCAGGTCTCACCATAAGGAATACTACTATCACTGTGGTCCTGGTATCCACCCGCCCCTGGAGGAGCTCATTGCATATAGGAAAAACTTGTATTTGGGGGAGGTTGAGGGAATGTATGTCACAGCCAACAAATCCAGGATATTTGGATAACTGTAGTAATGGCTAGTACATTGATGTCTTTTGTTATTTTAATTTTCTCTAGCAAAAAGGCAACAGCTGCCAACATAGTGCATTTTTGAGTAAAATGGTTTTACTAATCCAGTATAATCAGTTGATTTATCTAGCCAAAAGGAAAAGGGGAGCGTGACTGGCTTTGTATTAGTACAGTCTTGTACCCCAAAGCAAATAAGCCCTGGCAGAAGTAAATGGATAGAGGTACAACAACTAACATTGAGACAGGAGGGGAGACCTATGCTGACAAGGAGCCCATGGTCGGGATGTAGCAGTGTATTGCACAGTGCTTACAAGCAAGAGGACCTGATAGCAGTAATTAGAAAGATTGGCTTACTTGGAACATTAATGTTCTGAGGGACAACTGTGCCAAACTCCTCAGGAATCTATTTAGCTGTCCTAGCCCTGGACCAGTGATGTGTATTGATACCAGTGACTTTCCAAAGCTGTAATAATAATACTAATAAACATATTTCAGAACCGCAAGTGTGTCTACACATCAGCTCACAGTCTACTACAGTCTGTGTTAACATCTGAGTCTGGAGCTACTAAATGAGCATCAGACAAATTGAATATAAATTGAGTAATGAATGATATTTAGATGCCCAAGGATTAATTATATTGCAATTGTATATCCAGTCAGTCTGCTCTCATAAAACAAGGAAATGCACATTCTAGAAAATTTCCCATTAAAAACAAATTATATCTAAGATTTAAAAGGTTTGAAGTCATCTGAATAAACTTGGCCATCCAGAAATTCTTAATTCCCGAAACACTCTGAATTGTAGAACACTTTAAATAGATACTATGTAGAGTGAGATTGATTTTATGTACAGTGTCTCCTTTTAAAAGTCATTTATCTTCTTTCACTTCCTATCTATATACCACAAGTGTTCATTTTGTTGCACTAACATAGTTTTCTAACTCAGCATAAATTTCCCTTTTTTTAAAATCACAAACTTGTAGTCTCCTCCCTTTTTCTCTTTTCTTTCCTTGTGGAAGATATTTACAATGCAGACAAAATGTCTACCTATTGAACGTTAGTATAAGTTACAACGTATGAGCACATTGTCTCCCTGAAAAAAAAAAGAAGAGAGTCCATGAGGTCCTATACTCTGGTTTTCTGTGGCCTTCTCAACACTAATCCTAGAATTTGAACTTGAAGAGATCATACCATACACATAGTTTAGCCTATTCTTATTTGCTGACTGAAGACAATAAAGCTGTAAAGTTATTTCCTACTAGCTCCAGTCCAGTGCTTGTCTCACTGCATAGAAATTCCCCATCCCATAAGAATTCCCCACCCCCCACTTCCTTTTCTTACTGATGGTAATGTGCCCTGAAGGTTCTTTTTCTTGTTTGGGAAGAGAGGAGTGAAGAGGGTGGTAGGAGGGGAGTCGGATGGATACTACTTGTCCAGAATATTATGAGGATGCATGAACATTGTAAATATAATAATTGTACTTTCTCAAGAGAAAAGCCCCTAAAATAAACATAAAGCATTAACAAGAATCAGATATAGTTTGCTTAACCACAATATGGTTAACATCCAATCCAGATGTGAAATATGGAATTTAGAAATATATGCCTTCAAAACTAATCTCTTTTCCTTCCTGAACATTCAGATTGGCATGCTACAGAATTTAAACCTCTTCTTCAGTATCCCCATGGCTATGATTATGAACATTTCCAGCAGTGTTGTAAATATGTAAACAAAATGCTGTGAAATAATGACTTTTTTTTTCAGAAAGTACATACAATATGTCTACCATAGATTTTTCTTCAAATCCAAAAAAGATGGTTTGATATCCACAAGCTGTTCTTTTTCCTATTCTTTGAGCCATGGTGCCAGCACACTAACCTGGTCAAGCAGAATTCCAGGGCTCTGCCTCACTTGACCAAGTTTGCTTCTGGTCTCCTGGTGGCCCCTGGGAGTTCATCACCTCCTCGGGACAATACATTGCTGGCAAGGGCAGTCTCTGTACAACTTTGTATAAAGGACTTTCTCAACTTTGCACAGAGCACCCTCATTGAAACACACACTTTCTTGGGTAACAACCTTCCTGCAATCTACATATAACGTCAATCAAAGCCAACTGTAGCCAAAATCATGACCAGGCATGAGTCGCTTCCAGAATATTCTGTAACCTTTGCCCTTTGGCAACTTGGTGACCTTCAGTATTCACACTATTACAAAGGGAGTTTTGGTAAGTCCGTGAAGTTGCTTTATCTTAATGAGATTGTTCCAAATAAAAAATCAGTGGTCTAGTTCAAAGCATGCTTATGGATGAAAATGCTGAATAGCAATTTGGATGCAGAAATAAATTGAAGAATTATTTATATCCAAGCCAAAATCCATATAGAAACACCTGAAAAAAACAAAAACAAAAACAAAAAACACGCACAAAAAAATAAACTTTGGGGCTTATGAAAAAAACTGAGGTAAAAAAAAAACACATTTGTCATGAGAAAGACAGCTTTAGTTATTTTTTAAAAGGCAGTGTGGTTGAGTTAAAATCCCATTAAGTCAGTGAACTATTACTTTCTGAGTTCAAAAAGCGACGCTTTTATTTTCTTCATTGTCCTTGAATTTAGTGCTTTTAAACTGGAGATCTGTCATTTATTTTTTTTCACACTTAATCCACTTTATTTTTCCAAATCTTTGCCTCTCTTCCTCAACCCATCTACATGTATTTAATTTTCTCCCTTTTCCAAAAGCCTAAGAAAAGAGGAGAGAAAGAAAAGATTTTCCAATTAGAAGCTTAAGTGAAATGTTGATAACAGTTTTCATCAAGCTTTTGCAGCCACAACTATAACAAATTGAGTGTTTTCAGATACTCTAAACAGCTCTGATACTCTGAGAAGGAAATGTGCTGATTAACGTATAAGTCATTGAACTGGGTTAGGTGCTAAATGAGAACTAGGAGAAGAGGTGAACCAGTTATCAAATGTTCCAGGAGCATTGCCATGTTAAGGCTCTGATGTTGGGACTCCTGCACCTGTCCTTCTTCTGACCTGCCCACCAGCCCTCTCTTAACTACTCATCGCCTGAAAAAGCCCCTCCCCATTTTTTTCACAAATATGTATTGAGCAACTATTATATGGTTGATACTATTCTAGGTCGCTACCTTCATGGAATGTACATTCTAATTGGGAGAGGAAGAGAGAGACAATAACATCAAATTATCCCAAGAGTTAAGTGATACAAATATATATATATATATATTATGAAAGATGGAGAATGACTTCAATGGGTATCAAAAGGAGCACTCGGAGAAGACTCCTAAGACCATTTACTATTACATGTCAGCTGCCTTCTGAGATGCTACAACTCAGAAACTAGGTCTTCATGTCTATCTGAAGAGATGAAACTTTTTTTAAAAGAATAGTCAAATATAGAATAATATGCAAGTATTTACCCTTGGTAAACACTAAAAGAACATAAGGAAGCTGAGAAATAACTATTCTAGACAGAACTATTTGGTGAAGTTTTGTAAATGGCCTCCATTCTTAAAATATAACATCCTTGATTCTGCCTCTTTTTGCCCTAAGAGCCAAGAAGTTTCCTGCAAATGTACCAGGAGAAGTGAAAAAAAAGTGAAAAAAAAAGTGAAAAAAAAAAAAAAAAGAAAAACCTTTGGGGCTTATGAAAAAACTGAGGTTAAAAAAAACAACAACACACTTGTCATGAGAAAGACAGCTTTAGTTGTTTTTTAAAAGGCAGTGTGGTTGTATAAAATATCAGTGTTTATTTTATTTTTTCACAAAATCTCTAGGAAATGCTGCCATCGCCTTCTGCCTGAAGAGATATGGTGCCCTGTGAAGGAATGAAATGAGGTATAGTTCAAGGGAGATGAGTGGCAGCATGGCCATCAGAGACATGGTGAGATCTAGTCCTAGCCTTTATGGTGGCCAGATGGCCAGAGCCTTCCCCTTAGCCTTCCCCAAACTTGAGAAAAATACAATTCTCCAAGAGGAGAAAGTTGTTTCCTTTGGTTATTGAATTTTGACAATAGAAATGTGTTTCTGTGAACTGGTGCAGCCACTCTGGAAAACTGTGTGGAGGTTCCTCAAACAGTTAAAAATATACCTGCCCTACGACCCAGCAATTGCACTGTTGGGGATTTACCCCAAAGATACAAATGCAATGAAACGCCGGGACACCTGCACCCCGATGTTTCTAGCAGCAATGGCCACTATAGCCAAACTGTGGAAGGAGCCTCGGTGTCCAGCGAAAGATGAATGGATAAAGAAGATGTGGTTTATGTATACAATGGAATATTACTCAGCTATTAGAAATGACAAATACCCACCATTTGCTTCAACGTGGATGGAACTGGAGGGTATTATGCTGAGTGAAGTAAGTCAGTCGGAGAAGGACAAACATTATATGTTCTCATTCAATTGGGGAATATAAATAATAGTGAAAGGGAAAATAAGGGAAGGGAGAAGAAATGTGTGGGAAATATCAGAAAGGGAGACAGAACGTAAAGACTGCTAACTCTGGGAAACGAACTAGGGGTGGTAGAAGGGGAGGAGGGCGGGGGGTGGGAGTGAATGGGTGACGGGCACTGGGTGTTATTCTGTATGTTAGTAAATTGCACACCAATAAAAAAAAAAAAAAAAAAAAAGAAATGTGTTTCTAATTTGTTTCAACTATACTGTGTCTCCAATCTTACACTTGACATTAATTTTTCTAATCTTTTTTTTTTTTTTTTTATCCTAAGCAGCTCAGAAAGGGAAACATGGTAGTAATCATACAAGCTTAATGTGCTGATCCCAGTCTTTATGGCATTTCCTTTCTAAAAGTCTAAAATCTGGGCAGAGTCAGGAAACGGTGGTTTAGGAGATACTCAGTGACCAAGTATGCACACCCACCATGCTCCTTCCCTTGGTACAGTGCATTTCAAAGACACTCCCAACCCTTGACTAAGGACAGAGTTGCTAACTAAGAGATGTTTCTCATTCTTAGTTTCATCATTTGTGTTGATGATGTAGCTTTTAACAACAACAACAAAAAGAATAGGCAAGGTTAAACTTCTATCTGAACCTTTCTCCTTAAATAGTTTTTTTTTGTTTGTTTATTTTTAAGGTAATTGTTTTGATCCCTAATTTTCATTTTGTTTCCTGAGAACCTTAACCATTTTTTTCTTTAACTGAAGAATCTTAAAAATAAATGCACAGTACTTTAAAGGAAAAGTCTACACAAAATACTATAATTATCAGTTTGTAGGATGACCCTATATTAAAAGTTTACCCTTTTTAATGGTGGTGGAAACCATTTTTAAAATTGAATCTTACGTAAAGTGCCAACATATAAAGTCAATAAGATTTGGTTGTTCTTATTAAAATGGGGGGTAGAAAGACCAAAATGTCCTCTTTTTTCACATATGCACACCACACATATTAAGAAACACTACATACCGTGCCCTGAGGAGGTCCTAATGTGTGTCCCCAGAATGGAAGGCTCTGAGGGACACAATCTTAGAGTCAGTTTTTGGTGGATCTCACTCCTTCTAGCCTCACAATACCAAATTTTATAGGTGGCCGTATTGGTTATGCTGAATGTGTGTCCAGCATTTGGTCTTTGCTTATTCATCTCCAAACACTACCCAGGAAATTTAAAAGGCACCACATTTAACTCATTTTTTTATTTCTCCTTTTACAACCATTTATGAAAATAGAAATAGGGTAAGCTATTGTAATAAAGTTGCTTTGAAAAGAGCCTAGAAATTTTACCTGGATCTGCTCTTGGTCTTAATTTTTTTTGTTTTTTGTTACTGTGTTAAATATACACCAAACTCCTTCTATAGGCAAGGCAGTTAATTGTCTAAACCAACCAGATTAAAGCAGCATGGTTAAATGGAAAGGACATAGGCTTTGTAGTTATCCCAGTTCAACCAGTTAGTGTGTTGTCCCACTGTGCCTCAGTTTCTTCATCTGTAAATCAGGGATAATGCCTAACTTGCAGTGTGATTGTGCAGAGTGAGGCTCAATGGGATAATGCATATGAACTGCCTATCCTGGCACTTGGCCCAGAACACCAAATTTCTCTTGAAGTGGAAAATAGAAGAGGGAGGGGTGTGGCTAGTAAGTTTTCTGTGGCTTAACCAGAGTGCAGGGTAAAAGCCTGACATCTAGTGGTCAGAGTGACAGTTGCACCTCATCTTGTAGGGTTGAGTCTCAGAAGTTCTCAACTTGGATCTGCATCAGAATATCAGAATAACCTGGAGGACCATGCCCCTCTCAAGAAGATCCTGATATTGCAGGTCCAAGCCAAGACCCAGGAGAACTAGCTGTAAGAGCTCCCCAAAATGGGAATGATTTTTATGCCACCCTCTAGTCACAGTTTGAGGTGCTTCAGAGAAGAGAGGCTGGTAGGTTAGAAAGGTCTTTAAACTTTTCATAAAAAGAGATCTTGTGCCTGCAGAAATGCAAAGGCAAGAAAGTACTGCATGAAAGAGTGGATTTTCAGTTGTTCAAAGTCAAGCAAACCTAAACAAAACTAAGAATAATCTCATAGATGATAGCAGTAACCATAGCTCCTGCCATATATCGAGTAGGCAAACCTACCAAAAAGCAGTACACCTAGCATCTCATTACAATTTATTGAGAAACACAGAAAGTCAATGATAGCATTTCTACACATGCTAAGGGCCATGGTGGCCCTTAAGGCTGTAACTTGAGTAATACTGATTCAGGATGTTCTTCTACAGATCTCATGGGCTACTGGGGAGATGAACAAGTAATCCGGCTCTTAAATGGCATCTTAAGAGTGTTAATACACAGAAAGGAAAGCAAGGTATGGAAGTATATAAAAAGTCATCTATCTATATTAGTTTTCTATTGCTGCTGCGACAAGTTACCACAACCTTAGTGGCTTACAACAACAAAATGTTTTCATCTTACAATTCTGGGGTTTAGACATCCAAAACTAGTCTTATGGGGCTAAATCATGGTGTCTGTGGAGCTGTGATCCTTTGGAGACAATCTACTTCCTTGCCTTTCCCAGTTTCTAGGAGTTCCTTGTGTTTTCTGGCTCATGGCTTCACCACTTTGACCTTGACTTCCATTGTTACCTCTTCTTCTCTGATTCTGGCTCTTCTGATTCCCTCTTATAAGGAACCTTGTGATTACATTGGACCCATCCGAGTAATCCAACATCATGTCCCCACCCTAGTCTCCTTAACTTAATCACATCTTGCAAAGTTCCTTTTGCTATGCAAGGTATTATATTCACAGGTTTTGGCATTAATACATGGACATCTTTGGGGAGTCATTATCCTGCCTACCACATTATTCCACCCAGACTTGGGGAATCAGTGAGAAGGCCTTCCTAGAAGAAGAGATATCTGAACTGAAACTTAAATGATAAAATATTATATTTCCAGAAAGAAAAAAATGGTGAGACATGTGAAGAAGTTGATCAGTCATAGAGTAAGATTTCCCAGGGAGGAAACATGTGAGAAGACCCAGAGGTGAAAGGAAGTATGCTTGTGGAACTAAAGATAGTGCTTTAGGGCTGTGTGGTAGGTGGGAGAGGGAGGAGATGAAAAGGCTCTAAAAATAATCAGAGGCCAGAATATGGAGAATAATGTCAAAAGTGCATTATGGACTTTGGAATTTATCCTATGTGTATCAGGGAGTTTATAAAAACATTAGTTGGAAATATTTCACTCTGGTGTGAAGTGAAGCTGGGAAAGGGTATGGTTGGAGGCTGACATACATAGAAATCTAGAGGAGAGATGATATAGCTGCCTAATTTGAGGGTTCAGTGGCTAATGACCCTGGTCCATGCTACAAGGCTCCTTCAACTACCATCTATACAGTAGGTGCAAAATGCTTAACCTCTTTATACCTCATTTTCCTTATCTGTAAAAATGAGAATAACACTAGAGCTCACTGGAGCTTACCCAGTTGCATTGCTCTGAGGAATAAATGCAGAAATACATATAAAGCACTTAGTACAGAACCTGGTACATAACAAAGGTCCAGTAAATATTAACAGTTGTTTCTTAATGGTCATTTCAGTAGGAGTGGCAACAACTGAGCAAATTCAAGAGGTATTTAAAAGAAGGAATGAATAGAACTAGTGGCAGGCTGCTAAAGTGCGATGAGATAGATCAGGAAGCCAAGGCTAATGCTCTGGTGTCTAGGTGAGCAGTTGATTTAATGGTGTTGCAGACAATGGTGCCCCAAAACAGAGAAAGAACTAAGGTGTGGGCTATGTGTGTGTAGGGGATGAGGGAAGTGACAGGTTCAGTTTTTGACATTTTGAGTTTGAAAGTGATTGTGAGACTCTCAAGAGGAGAGATCCAAAAGACATTTGGTGGATATGTATAGAAAGATTTGAGCTGGACATTTCTATTTGGGAGTTATTAATGGAATCTAAGAATGTGAATGAGATCACCTGGGAGCATATATAAAGTAAGGGAGGAAGACCTAGATAGAAGGCATGGATGAAGAGGACTCTGCACTTTCCTTCTTATGGCATTTGTGACTTTGAGTTGTAATTGTTGATTATGGTCTCTGCCATATGACCCCATTACACTGCAAGCTCCCTAGGGCCATGACAATGTCTAACTTGATCACCATTGTATCTCCAAAGGGTAATATCTGGCTTTCTTTTTTTTCCAAATATTTATTTATTTATTCATTTATTTATGATAGACCGAGAGAGAGAGATAGAGGCAGAGACACAGGCAGAGGGAGAAGCAGGCTCCATGCCAGGAGCCCGACGCAGGACTCGATCCCGGGACTCCAGGATTGTGCCCTGGGCCAAAGGCAGGTGCCAAACCGCTGAGCCACCCAGGGATCTCCAATATCTGGCTTTCATATAACCACACTCAATAAATATCTTCAGTTGAATTATTAAATTATAGGCATTCTTCAAAACTAAAAAAGGATAATAAGTATAATACATAGTAGGAAGAAGCTGTGAAAGATCTTTGAAGGTCTGAGCATGAAGATAATATTGTAACAATATGCATATGATATTGGGTAGTTTAAATAATGAGGTATATGAGAAGCTGGTGGATAAGAGTAGAACAATCACTCTAACATGAATTAAGAAGGAAGAACTGATGGAATGTGGTTATTAGATGATGATGATTATGGTGGTGGTGGTGGTGGTGATGATGAGAGGCAAAAATGAGACATAGAATGACAGTGTTATTAAAAATAAGATCAATGGCCATTTATATCCGTGGGTGATTCAAGTATAGTCTTGTCTAGTAACAGAACTTTTCCTGGTCCAATAGCTCTGGGGTAATAGCAACCTCATAATGGACATCCTAGGTCAAAGCCTAAAATATTCCTTTTCATATATTTACATATTCATTCCACAAACATTCATTGAGCACCTACTGTATATCAGGACACAAGAATGAGTGAGATTGCCTAAGAGCGAGTGATATGCCACATCACCGGTATGAAAGGAAATGTAAACAAATTGACAAGCTACAATATTGATTTTATAATCTAGATATAGAACACTCTATCAAATTTGTTTTCTCAATGTCAATAATGACCTCCATGTTGCCAAACTAAATAGTCAATTCTATGTCCTCATCTTACTTGACCTATCAGTAACATCTAATACAATTGATCAACTCCCTATTCTAATACTTGATTCCCTTGGCTCTCTAGTTTGATATTACTGCCTAATCCTCTTTAATCTCCCTCAATGCTTCTTCCAATGACTTCTAAACATCAGAGTGTCTCAGAGTTTAGTACTTCAATCTCATCTATACTCACTTCCTCAATGATCTCATCTAACATCTTGGTTTTAAATATGCTGAAGAATTTTCTATTTTTACTTCAAGCCTGAAATTTTCTCTTGATTTCCAGGTCATGTAATCAAGTATCAAACTGACATTTCCTCTTGGGAATCGAGGAGATATCTCAAACTTCATATGTCCAAATCCAATTCCTGACCATCCCTTCAAAACTAACTTTTCCCATAGTTTTCCCCTCTTAGTCATAGCAACTTGATCCTTCTAATTGCTCAGGTCAAAATACATAGACTCCTTTCTGACTCCTGTTTTTACCTAGCACCTGGCAGACAGTCTATCAGAAAATCTTCCAGCTTTATTGTCACGTTATATCCAGGATTTCATTTCTCTCACCACTACCAAACTTGTCCATGCCATGGGCATCTCTTACTTGGATAATTGCAAGAGTTCCTAACAGTTTTGTTTCTACACTTGCCTTCCTATAGCCTTGTCTGAATACAGAAACCAGATGATCCTGTTAAACATGTTGGATTGCTCCCCCACTGAAACCCTACTTTTTATCTCAGAGAAAAAAGCTGGAATCATGATTACCTATCAGACCTCAGATCTACCCCTTGTACACTCTTCTTGAGTTTTACCAGCCTCCTTGATATTTCTCAAAAATGCCAGATATTTGTTTGTTCCTTCTGCCTGGAACAGTTTACTGTCAGATAACTGAATGGCTCATTCCTTTACCTCCTTTCAGATCTTCCCCCAAATGCACAATAGGCTTTTGCAAACTGGTAGTAGCAGACTACAGTGACTATAGTACTAGCAGACTCAGGCTAACTTCTGTAAGGTCACTCAGTTTGTTATCTCTGTGAGATTTAAAGACCTATCCCTCAAATGCCTGAAAGATTCTGATAGCACTAAAAAATCCAGCTTGGGAATACCAAATTATGTCTCTTTCCTCAAGTAGGCCTCTTCTCAACAAAGCACAGAGAAGGTGACAGGATTGGCCACACAGTCCTTCGGTTTAGGATGCGAAAGTTGGACCAAAGGGAAAATGGAGAGAATGGTTACCCAGTGAATTTCACTTGTGCTCAGCTTTTAAAGACCTACTCATTCTGGGCATATACCTAGATAACAAGATAGTCCTTGACCCCAGAGGCTCATTATGTGTTTTATTAAAAAATTCTGCTGGGCTAGAATCAGTCTCCAGTTAAAGTAGCAAGTAGAGCCACAAATCTGAAAAGAAAAATGAGAACAAGTTTAGATGGGCAGATTTATCTAACCCTCTAGAATTGTAAAACTTAAAATTCTAGGGCAACTGTTTTCCCTTCAAGAGTTAGAAAGAGAATATTTTTTTTCTTGGAGAAGCATCTAAGATGTTTTAAATAGAGATTAAATATATATTCCCAGCCCCAAGTAACCTGCCAGTATGAACCCAGAAATATGAATAAAGTTTGAAAGCAATAAAAGTCTTTTTTAAAGTTCTTAAAATATGCCAGATACTGTGAAGGCTATTTTACATAAATTAGTTCATTTAACCTTCACAAAAACTCTCAAGTTAGGTATTATTCCCCTACTGTGTAAATGGGGAAACTGACACCCAGATAGGCCAAAGAATTTGGCTCAGGTCAGTAGTAAATGACAGTGTCAGGTCTATTCCTGTGCCTTACACTATTCCAGGTACTGAATATAGGTAAAAGGGATGTGGGCAATATCTCCTACAGAGGAGGAGGCTGAGGACAAGGTTGGTTTCCCTACTGAACTGTTATTTACCAACCCAGACCTACCTCCTTAGTTCCTCTCTGGTCACTCCTTACATAAAGTGACTGTGGATCATGGCCACTAGAGGGCAGACATGCCTGAAAAGTCAGGAGCGCTAGGAGGAAGGAGGAACCTTATCCGGTCCATTTCCTCTCTTGGTCTCGCTCAGACCAGGCCTAGAAGAGGCACTCCTGGACCTGCAGAATAAACGGCAATAATTACCATTTACATTTCCACTGGACAAATCCCTTTCAGATCACATTCCATTTCATTCTTGGCACAACCTCCCCAACGAGTGCTTTTTCTTTTCTTTTTTTTCTTTATTATTTTTTTATTGGAGTTCAATTTGCCAGCATATAGCATAACACCCGGTGCTCATCCCATCAAGTGCCCCCCTCAGTGCCCGTCACCCAGTCACCCCCACCTCCTGCCCACCTCCCTTTCATCACCCCTTGTTCGTTTCCCCGAGTTAGGAGTCTCTCATGTTCTGTCATGATATTTTCACTGATATTTTCACTCATTTTCTCTACTTTCCCCTTTATTCCCTTTCACTATTTTTTGTATTCCCCAAATGAATGAGACCATATAATGTTTGTCCTTCTCCGATTGACTCATTTCACTCAGCATAATACCCTCCAGGTCCATCCACGTTGAAGCAAATGGTGGGTATTTGTCATTTCTAATGGCTGAGGAATATTCCATTGTATACATAAACCACATCTTCTTTATCCATTCATCTTTCGTTGGACACCGAGGCTCCTTCCACAGTTTGGCTATTGTGGACATTGCTGCTAGAAACAGCGGGGTGCAGGTGTCCCGGCGTTTCATTTCACAGAGACACTTAAAAAGGAATGAGACAGATACCTATAATTTTACTATCAATATTTTCCTAGATTGTAGAGTCTTGTTGGAACTATTGAAAGCACTGATCCCTCAAGACAAATTGGTCTGATGAGATAAGCTGCCCAAGGCATAGAGTGTAGGCACTCAGAGGGAACACCACTGTCTTCTTCATCCCTGGCTTTCTCACAAACAAGAAATATTAATTAAAGAAAAAGATGCATGGGTGGCTCAGCAGTTGAGCGTCTGCCTTCAGCCCAGGGCGTGATCCTGGAGTCCTGGGATCAAGTCCCACATCGGTCTCCCTGCATGGAGCCTGCTTCTCCCCTGCCTATGTCTCTGGCTCTCTCTCTCTCGCTATTTCTCTCTGTCTCTCATGAATAAATAAATAAAATCTTTAAAAAAAAAAGAAAAGAAACTAAAAACTTATCGCGTAAAGTTCGCTACCTCCAAGACTTTGCAAATAGGGCTTCTTGGCATGAATTGCATATCCTATTGCATAAGCAAGGTATCTGAAATTCAGAGAGACTCACATTATACCACAAAGTTTTTCAACGAAAATAAGTATGACTTGCACTAAGTGTTTACTTTTAGAACTCTTCTTACCAAACCTCTTGATAATTACTAAATCCAGAATACACAGAAAAATCAAAGTCAAAAGATACAACTTAATAATCAGATTCTAGGAGTCTGGATATATTCAGGCTGTTGCTCACAGGATGAGTCACCTATGTTTTGTCCACCCCATTCAGTTTGACCCAAATTAGAGAAAGCTGTTACCCTCACCCTATTTGTAGGGTTTTAGCATGTTATATATAACAAGAAGGCATTGGAAGAAGACTTTTGAAGGCTTATATTAAAGGAAAATTTAAGAAAAACAGATTCTAACTAGATCATTAAGATAAACCACCACAGAGTAGCTGATAAGAACTTGTACCAAGCCATGTTGATGATATCTGAACTAAGATGATGGCAAACCCTGGTTTGAAATTTCACTGAGTGAAACAATAAAGGAGGAAAGTGTCATAAAGAACTTAATCCATTTAATTATCTAACCAGGTTCTAATCTTTTTACTCCAGTCACCTTGAGAAGATTTTTTACCCGTACTTCCTAGTCATTTCTCTGTCCAACCAGCTTATTCTCTGTTGGCAAACTCTTGGTTGTTCTCTCTTTGGTTGATACTCCTTTTGAAAAACTATTTCATTCTCAAATCTGGTTCACCCTAAAGATATTGTCTTGTGAATCCCCTTAGCACCATATTCTGCAACCCCAGAACCAAGTCCATACCACCCCACTTCTAATCCAGCCCTGAGAATCCTATGCTGTATGAAACCCTGGTCCTACCTCTCAGTAAAAGAGTGCTCCAGAAAGGGAGCCATTTTTATAGCATCAATTCAGTTTCATTTAGCAAGTATTTATTAAGCACATTCTATGTGCAAGAGTTGTGCTAGATACAGTTAAAGGCCCAAAGAAAATTAAAATAAAAATCCATCTACTCTTAAATTTTGGTAAGATTGGAAACAGGGATTAATTAGAGCAAGATAACCCTAATATATTCATATATATATATATATATATATATATATATATATATAATATGATAACCCTAATATATGATGAAACAGGTCGGATTTCATCATAAGTAGAAAATGCTATAGGTATCCAGAGGAGGAAGAGATTAAAATCAATTTAGAAGGATCAGGGGAATATTTGTAAAGAAGTTGGCATTTAATGAGCATTAAAAAGGATCAAGAGAATGATGTTTCATGAGAGAAAATGACACCCTCAAGAGCTTGTGCAGAGAAACCACTGAAAGTACATTGAGATTTATGGACTGGCCCAATGTAGCTGAAAAATGAAAAAATGGCATCCTGGAAAGAGTGGAAGGGTCAGCCAAGTGACTTCCTGAAGTTCAGGAAGTGGATATGTGAACTGGCCTTCTCAGAGGGTACAATATGTTCTAACATATCTAGTATTGAGGAATATTTAAACAATGTTTCTACTGGGTGAGCTTGTGCTAGGTGGAGCTCCTTGGTTCTGAGACGTTCTCACTTCATTAATGATTGCCTGGAACATGTCCTCATGTCTCCCACCACAGTTTATTAAACTCTTTCCCTTTGCTCCAACAAGTTATAAAACTTCTACTTCCAAACCTTGGCTCATTTCCTAAAGGAGAGGTAAAAATATCACCTTTTAACTAAATATATCATCCCAGGCTGTCTCTCAGAACTCACCTCCTACTCTCCCCCAAAGCCTCCAGGCCTCCCATCTTCTACCCCATCAGACATTTTGCTCATTATTTGTGTTAAACTATGGTTGTTAAAAATTGGTTATGCCCATTTTCATCACCACAGTGCTGCCTGGGTCAGGTAACCTGCCCCAAGTAACCTGCCAGTATGAACCCAGAAATATGAATAAGGTTTGAAAGCAATAAAAGTCTTTTTTAAAGTTCTTAAAATATGCCAGATACTGTGAAGGCTATTTTACATAAATTAGTTCATTTGTGTATTTTTTTCCTATAATTTACCTTATAAACTGTCCACACCTCAAATGAGCAATTTTCACAAACATTCCTTTACTCCTCAAATAGTTTAACTTTATTCATATAGTCCAATATAAGGTCAAGGATTAGCCATTATTGAGTATATATATTGACACATATGTCCATAACAATTCCTTATCTCTATAGCCATGCACTCATAAATGGCAAACTTGATACATAAGGAAGAATGTCATCATTCCCAGTTTGGATTAACATATTTATATGACCTCATGATGATCTTGAAGCCAGACATAGTAGGCTTGCCTGTCTTCAAGTCCCAAGGACTCATAAAGACCTGTTGAAACATACCCAATCCAACATGTCAGATCCAAGCATGACAGTTGAAATCATTCAGCCATCAGCATATGCCCTGTTCTGTTTCTTCTTGTAGATCCCTAAACTCCAGGCTTTGCACACTACGTTTTCTCCTTCTCAGTATATTCCAAAACCAGTTGGTTAACATATGAAAACAAACACATCTAGGTTAGGCATTCCTCTGGATGTCCTTTTTTTCTTCCTGCATCCCAACCCAAAAGACTGCAGCTACCAAGAATGACTAAACTCTGGCCTTTAAAAGCATAGTGCCTGGTCCCAAATCAAAATCTTTGATTTTATATATTGGATATTTGTGAGTATCCTGGAGCTAACCAACCACGTGGAATTGTTTTAAAGAACTATTGGCTAAGGGGAAATCAACTTATAGAGAGTGAAATGAAGACTCATACCCTCATGACTTCTCACTGCCCTCAGGGTACCTCTTGCTTTTTTTTTGGCTCTTCATCCTGGCATTCAAGGCCCTCCTCACTGAAGCCTCTCTGCCTCTCTTTTTACACAACTGCTCCAACATGAGCCTTCTGCTGCCTGCTCTCTAACTTTGTTATTGTCTACTCTATGCCTGGAATGCACTTGCCTCTTGACTTGTCCAAATGCTATTTCACCCCCTGTGCCAACTGCTCCTTGTCCCCTCTGAAACCTTCCCATACCACTTAGATCTATTTCCCTTCTCTGAATTCAAACACCTATTTATTTGCATGGTTTATTTCCCAAATGTCATATACTTAATTATAATTTTGTTTTGTCTTATCATTAACTTTTTATATTATTTGACTGGTTATGACCTTTCTTCTCAAATAGAACCTACATTTCTTGAAGGTATGGGCCCTGTTTTTGCCATCTTTGTCTCCCAATGGCACCTAACAGGACACAGTAGGAACTCAATATATATTTATTTGTGGATAACATATGAGGACAAATAGCTCAAGAGCCTACAGAAGCCTTATTCTCCTGAGAGACTGGAGATATATATATATATATTCAGTGATGCCAACTCTCTGAAGAAACAAGAAAAAAACCACCTCCTCTCACGGCCTGAGTGTCATTGGCACCCAACGCCTCCTCTCTGCTCTGCTGCTGACCACCCCTGAAAAGTCCCAGGTGGAGAGATTCTCTGAACTTCCCCTGCTCTGCCTTCTGCCTTCTTTTCATTTCCCATACCTGGACTTCTCTGGGTCAGTGATTTAGCATCTATCTTTTACTGTCCTGTGTTTTTGCTCCAGAGAGAACCTGTGATCAATGATTAAGTCTAAATGTCCTGTGCCCCAAGTCTGCTGTTCCGCCATTATTGCATGGAGTGTGTGACACATCCCTCTGGTTATTCATACTTTCCCATAGTGCCATCCTTGTAATGCCCTCACCACTCCCCCTCAGCCCCCTTCATCCTAAACCCTTAACATTCTGCTGTCTTGTACTCCCCCTTATCTATAAACTCTCTTGTGTCCTCAGACCACTCTGGGAACCTCCTCCTCCTTTCCACACCTTAACTGTGATCAGCTCTCTCCTGATGGCACCACTTCTCCTACAGTGCCAGGAAGCTGCTCATTTTCTCCTCATCCCTTTGTTAAATGAGATAGGATAGATCACAGCTTGGTACTGAGCAGGGGCTCCAGAAATGGTAGCTATTAGTATTCCATCATTATAATTATCATTGTTGTTATTCCTCAGATCAATAAATGAGGTCATCATCCTCCCCACTCCTCTACCTTCTGGTGAAGACCCTGCTCTGTGACATACATGTTGCCTGGAAATATCACCCTTGACTCCCTGTTAGAACTGTCAGTGGGGCCTCTGGCTCGGAGCTATATTGTCTTCCCCCTACTCCACCAGCCCTACCTCTTTTCACTTCCCTCCTTTTGCATTGCGGATTTGGTGGTGTAGCATCTCCGCCCCACTCTTGCCCAAATTCTAAATTCTCTTGTCCATCTTCCTTTTTTTCTGACTTGCCCAAACATATCTCATCCCTGCATGGTATCAGTTCTGCTTTCTGGATGCCAGCACTTGAGCAAGTAAGCACAACTTATTAATGTTTATACAGGAGTTTTGTCGCATATTTTATAAGATTATTCTGAAGTTTTTCTGTGATATATTATTCAAAGCATCATGTAATTTCAGAGAATCTGATTTCCCCCAAACAATGATAGCAATGAAACATTGACATGGCCACAGGCTTCTCCGTGCCTAATACTGTGGCTGCAGATCTTGAAAATAAATTGGGAAGAGTTTTATCTTTTTTTATTCTGTTAAAGAGCTTTAATAGCACAGGAATTCGCCTATCCCTTAAAAATTTAATAATGATTAATGTTAATTTTCATGTGGAATTTTCACCTTTGAAAGTGAGAATGTTTAAGAAATGGAAGTTATTATTTATTTATTTATTGAAATGGAAGTTATTTAAATTGACACAGATTTAGTAATAGAACCAGGAAGGAATATTTGACTTTAAGCACTTTGAGTTCTAGATTGTTCTTCAACTATTTAATGTTTGTTGAGAGCATCTTCTGGGCCTTTCATATTGAACTGTCTGGTTGCCGACTTAAGTGAAAACAGTTATTTAATTGATGGCTGAGTGGCTTACTTGGGCACAAAATTCTAGTTCTCTTACCTCAAGGCTGTCTCAGACAGTTTTGTAACTTACAAATCCTGCCTGAGTTTTCAGCCTGTTGCCTTCTTTACAGATTTAAGACTTGCCAGCACCCCCAGTCACATGAGCCAATTTCTTAAAATAAATTATATACATATGATGTATATATATATATAATACACATACATATTATATAAATACATGAATACACACACACACACTCTTTCTATTGATTCTTTTCTGGAGAACCCTACTAACACACATATTCCAAATTTTTCTGCATTTACTTCACTTTCCATGGGCCATGGTCTATTGTTATTTCATTTAAGTCCAAGGCAAAATAATCTATCATTCAGTAGTTAAAGTTTTAAAGGACTTAGAAGTACCTAAACCCTCAGGTGCTTTCAAACAATAAATTCATATAAGTTTGGGGGGACTATTATTTTTTTAAAAAAATAATAGCAAGATCTGGGAACAAGTTCACAAATTATATAAAATGTTTTAAATTTATACAAGTATAATATATCTATTATAAACCTATAATGTGAAAAATCTATAAATACTTGGTTCATTATGCTTAGTACACTGGCTCTTTTTGGTTCTGAGTTTTGTTAAACTTCATCCTAATTAGATATGATCTCATTTTGGATTTTTTTTAAGTCAAAAAACTGGGGAAAGGGGCACCTGGGTGGCTCAGTGGTTGAGCATCTGCCTTTGGCTCAGGTCATGATCCTGGGGTCCTGGGGTCAAGTCCTGCATCAGTCTCCCTGTTCAGTGGGAACCTGCCTCTCCCTCTGCCTGTGTCTCTGCCTCTCTGTGTCTCTCATGAATAAATAAAATCTTTATTTTAAAAAACAGGGGAAAAATATGGGCATTGCTAATCTCCTTGAGGTGAAATTACATATGAAATGTTTAACCTTTTTTTGCAAAGAGCATATGTTGCTCTTAAAATAGAAAAAAATTCTGAAAAACAAAAATACTTGCTTTTATAGCCTACAATTAAAGCAGAGTTGGAAAATTTGCGTAATGTGGATGAAATTAAAGAAATACTGAAAAAAATAAGAAATTGAAAACTTGGGAGAGTAGGAATATAAGTTTATTTCTCTAATGCCACAAACAAATATATATGCAGGGAAGACAAAGGGACAGGAGTACAGATAGCAGGATTAACCATCACACAATGGAAGGAAGCAGTTTTAACTTTCTAGGAGAGCCAAGCCCCCAAATCTGAACATCAGTTAATGAAATATGATACTCTTATTGAGAAGTCTGTTAATTGGGGCCCAGGGTCCTTGGAGCATCAGTACTATGTCAGCTCATCAGCCCCAGCTGGGAATATCCCAAATTAAATGGAAGGATGAAGTTAGGAGTGGATGAACACAAAGAAAGTATTTGGAAACAAAATGTTATCCAGAGAAACTGAACGATAAAGGAACTAAGTGACTTAGCTCTTAATGCTGATTTATTTTCTTTTAAAAAAGAATAGATTCCATAAGAAATTAAATTGAAATGCATTGGATCTGACAATATGACCACAGAAGAGGAAAAAGATATTCAAAAATATATGTAAACTTTGAGAAACTTTACCAATCAAATGCCACCCAAAGAAAGAAACCTTTTTGGGATAAAAATCTTTTTTTTTTTTTTTTACCAGACGATGTAAAGGCTTTAGCAGTGTTTCAGAAGAAAGGCACCCTGGAAACTTTAAGCTATTTTTATCACTTTTATTGGAAAGGCCATTTCTCTGCTCTAAGGCTGAATTTCCTGATGCAAGTTTGGTGGCTTTGGGGTGAATCTGAATGCAGTTTTCAGAGCAGTGAGAAAAAATCATGCAGTGTTAAGATGCCAAACTTCCTCCAATAAATCTTTTGAAAATAACTGATAAAGATGCTTAGGGCTTCTCTGAATTCCTGTGAGGTATAGCATTCAAAGAAGCTGGTAGTTTGGAACAGTGCTTTCCTCTGATTATAGACTGTTGAATTCTCAAATCCCACATAGCAATATAAGAGCAAAATATATTCATTTTTAATTCACGGTGGACAAAATACATAGGTACAGTTTTGCTTTGAGGCTGAGGACGTAGACGTGGATGCATTGGTCAGGTTATCTTGTTGACTGATCTTAATGATCATCACCAATGCCATCACCATTAGTAGGGAGAGAAATGATGTATAAGCCATTTCAGGCATTTGCCAAAGGTAATCAAATAACAGGAAGAAGTAATGGTATAGAGCAGAAATAAATACAACAAAAGTCCTCATAAATCAAGAGATCCAATCTGGCTGGTGGCTGATGACCTACGTAATAGCACACAGTAATTAATATACCATTTTAATTAAGGGGGGAAATTGTATTATTTATGGAGTATGGACATTTTGTGAATTGTTGGGTTTTTAGGATTTTAATGCTACTTTGTAACCAATTTGAACTTTACTTTTTAAAATATTTTGTTTATTTTGAGAGAGAGTATGAGCACAAGGAGGGACAGAGGCAGAGAGAGAGGGAGAATCTCAGCACACTCCACACTGAGTACAAAGCCCAATGTGGGGCTTGATCTCACAACCTTGAGATCATGACCTGAGCGGAAATCAAAGGTCAGATATTTAACCAACTGAGCCACTCAGGCATCCCTGCCCTTTATTTTTTAAAAAAACATTTATTTAAGTAATCTCTACCCCTAACATGGGACTCAAACTCATGACCCCAAGATCAAGAGTCATTTGCTTTATCAGCTGAGCCAACCAGGCGACCCCATTTTGCAGAAGAGAAAACTGAATTACAGAGACGTTAACTTGCCCAAGGTTATACAACTATTTGCTGACAGACCTTGGATTTAAACCCAGTTAACCCAACAAAAATGTCAAGGCCTTTATTCTACTCTTATCATACACTGCAGTTTATATTTTTATTGCGCATCTATTAAGGACATGGCATTTTGCTCATTTATGTTGATGATGTGAAGTATGAGACAGGGTTTTTAAAAACTATTTTAATAAATAACATTATTTTTCTTCTTTCCAAAAACACAGGCATGTATACATAGCATTGCTTAGCATTTTGCCTCAGTCTCTGGTGCCATCTGTACTGAAAATCCCCCAAACAGTGAAAATAGCTTACTGGCAGAGAAGAGCTGATAATACGATACTTAATACTCATCTTTCCCCACAGTAATATCTGGATCAGCTAGAGCAAACATAGAGCTTACTGATGGCTCTCTGGGCTGCAGGCTTATGCTACAAACTACCTATTGTGATGTCAGTAATGAGAGAGCTCCCCTAGCCTCCATAGTTAGCCCACTCCCCCCTTTCTCCAAGAGACCAACACCAGGAAAGTTAAAGGCTAAGACTCATCCCTGGATTGCCTTGGATTTCCTTTTGCTATGTCTAACGTATAATAATAATAAAAATATTAATTATACACATATGTTGCTTAGAACTGCCCTATACAGCACTGATTTGTTATAATATTCTCATGACAGAAATATTTGTATTAAAAATAGAGACTATAAATTCATTAAGGTGAGTCAGAGCATAATTGTAATGGTGAAGCATATGAAATTACCAACATTCAACCTTTTCAACCTACAAAAAAAATGTTTTCTTATGTACAATGAGTATAGTATGTAGAGTGTCTTAAGTTCTTACCCAATAAACCAACTTCCCATAGGGCACTTTGCTCAATCTCAAAGACATTTAACTCTCTGGTCTCTCTTCCGTTATTGGATATTCTTGTGGTTCAACTCTAACTCACAAAATTAAAAAGGGTACACAGGTGACAGGGTTTCAGATGCTACAAAGCCTCATTGAAGAGCTGACAGGTGATGTGAAATGCAGGCTTAGTGGCTAAGTGGCCTTCCCAAGGCAAGGTCAGAGAAATACAAGTGAAAATCGGCTGCCAGGTAGAGGGTCATGCAAGACCTAAGACATTATGAAGAACATCATAAGCATCATTGTTGTAGTGGAAAAATAGAACAGAGACATGTTACAACTTCAGGAAGTATGACAAGAATGAATAATTGTCAAGATTGCCTTTTCATAGATTATCCCCTGCTGACCCATGTTTCCAGAAAGAATTCTCTATATTAAAAGATATGTATAAAATAATAATGGTTATTCTATGCTTTGTGGGGACTGTGATGGGCGAGGCCTTGGGCTAACTACTCTGCATGTATGTATTAGGATTCTCCAGAGTGACAGAACCAGTGGGATATATATATATATACACACACTGAGATCTATTTTAAGGAATTGCCTTACACATTGGTGAGGCTGGCAAGTTCAAAATCTATATGGCAGGCTGGTAGGCTGGAGAGCTCCAGGTGGCTGCTGATGCTGCCATCTTGAAGCAGAAGAAATCTCAGTGCTACTCTTAAGGCTTTTTAACTGATTGGATGCTGTTAACTCAGATTGTGGAGGATAATATCCTTTATTTAATGTTTTGATTGCAGTTATTGACCGCATCTACAAAATACCTTCAGAGCAATCCCTAGATTAGTGTTTAAATGAATAGCTGGATACTATGGTCTAACCAAGATGACAGCTTAAACTATTCATCACAACATGTATGCCATTTTCTCCTCATGAAAAATCTGTGAGGATGGTATCATTTTATCCTCATTTTACAAATAAAGAATCAAGTCCAAGAAGGTCAAGAACTTGTTCAAGGTGATAAAGTTTGTAAAGGATGAAGCCATGTTTTGAAACTAGGGAATTTAACCTCAGAGCTTGTGAATTTGACCACTGCATTCTTCTGTCTCACCAAGTAGCAAGGATTTTATCCTAAGGATGCAGAAGTTGAAAAGCCAAAAACCAACAAATTGTAAAGCCAAAAAGAGGTCAGTATTAGAGAATCATAAGCTTTCCAGCACCTAGCCTACCCCCAGCCATCTCACCATGCAGTGAATGCAAGCTGAGATGTATTAAATAAGCCACTTTATAAATAGAAGATTATGACAGTGCATACAGAGGTACCAGCTTGTGTGGGGAAAAAAAGCCAGATCAAATTGGATTACACATAAGACAGAAATCAGAGGGATGAATAAAAATGTCCTCTTTCTACCATTCCACATTGACTCCTTCCAAGGTTTCATTCCAACGGCAGCATTAGCAGTACCTGGGAAAGTTACACTCTCACAGCTGTGACATTGTGGACATAGAGGATGTGGGAGTTGAGGACTCCCAGGGAAAGCAAGTTAGCAGCTAGTTGGAGGGGGATTTTACAGTTGCCTTTCCCATAAACTATTGGTAGCACTTGCAAAACCTTTCCATGTCCCTAAAACTCTCAGCTCTGCTTATAGATATTTTAGTAGAATAATTTTCTCCTACCTTGGGAGAAAACCAGAGGCCTGCAGAGACTACCTTCTTAAACATCTTTTTATACCACCGCCAAACACTGATCTGTACCAATCCTCCTTGGCTTCCTCTGTAAGATGACCCCTTGTCTCATGCTCTGGACTCTGAATATCACTACCATCAGCTCTAGAACATGCGTTGTCAGTCTCAATTTCCTTTCTTCTCTTATTTTTCCAACCTTTTTAGTTTTTTTCATTCTTCTGTCCCTGCAAGTAGAACAAATGCTTCCACCATCTTAAAAAATACCTTGCTTCTATGTCATTTTAATAAACATAAATAGATTAAAATGCTTTACAAGTGGGAAAATTTGATCAGAGAAGTTGGATTAAAAAACAATATTATTCTGATTATAATAAACACATCTTACATATAAAGTAATAAAGACATTATAGGGGCTCCTGAATGGCTCAGTTAAGTATCTGCCTTAGGCTCAGGTCATGATCCTAGGGTCCTGGGATGAAGCCCCATGTCATTGGGCTCCCTGCTCAGTGGAGAGCCTTCTTCTCCCTCACCTTCTGCCTATCCCCTGTTAATGTTCTCTCTCTCTCTCTCTCTCTCAAATAAATAAATAAAATCTTTAACAAAATAAAGATATTATAATAAAAAGAAAAAATATTTTCCTTCCAAACCCTAAGCAAAATATAGTGTATATCAGATTAGAGACAAGAAATACTACTAGAGATAAGAAAAGGAAGTTTCATAGAGATTAAAAGTTCAATTTACCAAGAAGATATAAAAAATTCTAAATCTGTGTATGTTTAAATATACTCTTCTAAATTTTCGTGTTCTTCTAAACATACACAGCAAAAATTAACAAAAGAGGAAGTATATATCAGTAATGTACTATGGGTTTTAACATACCTCTACCAGTAATTTACAGAGCAAGCAGATGCACACACAGTAAGATTTTAGATGATTTTGTCAACCAAAACAGGGACACACATATACCCAGAGACACTTACAAGAATATTTATAGCAGCACTATTCTAATTGTCAACAACCAGAAACAGGTAATGATATCAAGGCAGATGAAATAAATGAATTATGGTATTTAAAAATATATACACCTTACCTCAACTCTGCTTCTCCTCAAGCTACTAAAACTTTTCTTGTTTTCTTATCTATCTTGAGTACAAATATTTTCAGAAAAAAAAAAACCACTAGCTCTCTTTCCTCACTTCTATTGCACTGCTCAATCCTTAGCAATATTCCCAGCCCCCATCTTGCCACAGAATTTGTTCTGGACAGGGCAGCAATTACAAAACTCCATTATTTTGTTTCTTTTGTCTTTTTTTTTTTTAAGATTTTATTTATTTATTTGAGAGAGAGAGCACAAGCAATTGGAGAGGGGCAAAGGGAGAAGCAGGCCCCTGCTGAGCAGGGAGCCCAGCCCAAGGCTGGATCCCAGGACCCTGAGATCAGGACCTCTGCTGAAGGCAGATATTTAACCAATTGAGCTACGCAGGTGCCTCTCCATTATCTTTTTTTTATTCCTGGTTTCTTATACTTGATTGGCTTCCATATCACCTAGAAGTGACAATTACTCCTTTCAACCTAAAAATTCCTTGTTTCTTAATTTATTTTTTATTTAAAAACTTTTCAAATCAATTTACTTTAAATTTCAATTTTACTTCAATTCCAGTAAAGTTAACGTACAGTATTATACTAGTGTCATGTGTACGGTATAGTGATTCCACAATTCATATGTCACCCAGTGCTAATCACAAGTGCCCTGCTTAATTTCTTGATTTCCCCCTTGGTTCTCTTTCTGTTTCTAAATTTTTTTTTTCAATGTCTTCCACATTTCCCACAGCCGCTTGTTCTGTCATTGCAGGTATGCTAAGACCTGAGGCCCTGTCTCTGCATGAGCTGGGCAACAATCCTCAGTCCCTCAGCTTTAGTGCTACGTCTGTGTGGAGGCAGGTGGTACAGTTACATGGTTGAGCATAGACTCTGAAGTCAGAGAACAAGTTAACTCTGCACATCAACATCTCTAAACCCAAGCTCTTTTCCTGAGCTTTAATGAGACGGGACCTAAAAATAAACTTGCTCTAGGTCCTGTCTGTGTAGTGAGCAAATTTGTATCCCTTCGCATTCATAAACTCTTGAAAGCTCATATCCTATTCTCATAATACCAGACCCAGTTTGTGCATTTCTCAGATTTGCTTGACTATGTTGTCTGCTTGGTGATACAGATGACCCTCCAGGAATATCACTTGGTACCAATGGCATTCTTGTTGATACCATGAGGTGATGTCCATCTTTACTAAAGAGAAGCTTGCTGAGCTCTGTCCTTGCCCTCATGATGGAGGCTGATGTCTCGCTGCCCAGCACTTGGCCTTGCTTCAGTAAGCAGCCACTCTGGATTTCCCATGTTGCTACAAGCAGGACCAAACCATGCCTGATCTCACACCTCTGGCCTCATGCTTCAGGGCTCTCCCTGCCCTTGTGCTTTGCTGTCACTACTAAAGTGCTGATGTGAGAAGCTTCATAAGCTCCCCAACCCACCTATCCCACTGGCTTTCCAGAATGTGTCTTTCAGAAATGCAGTATGCAAAAAAGGCAGGCACAAAATGTTGCTGGCTCATACCCTTTAACTACCTAAATGCCACTGCTCTTGGGGAAAAAATAACCAGAAATGTGGAAGAGTTACACCCTAGTGGTGGAAAGAAGAGACTATTCAGTGAATAAAAGGAGATAGCAAGGAACCAACAGATTCTTCTCCCTTCTTCCTCCCCGAGAGACTGTTCTGGGACTAAGTATTTCCATTTTCCTTCTTGGGAGTTGTCCTATGTGACTGAGCAACCAGTAAGTTGCTCCTGGTACTAGTTTCCTGGTAAAGTCTGGACCAGTTTGGAATGCTCTCCTTTGTACTTGCTTTCTCTCATCCCCTACCTCACTTACCTGGTTCCTTCACTTTTGCTTCCCTGTATTACACCCCCTCAGCAAAACTGACACCGAAGTTTTGACTTATGCTAGGTACTCTAGGGAAACTACACTAAACTATTCACCATACAAAGGAAAAGGGAATGTAATCTTCTTAATTCCTTAATAAGTGCCTATGTTTTTGCTGAGTGACTTATGTTTATCTCTGAATCCTCACAGAAAACTATGCAATAGATATAATTTTTCCCCTATTACAGTGAGGAACTGAAGCTCAGTGAGGTTTAAACAACTTACCCAAAGAGGCACAGCTAGGAGTAACCAAGCTAAAGTGCTAAGGCACATGTGTCTGGCATCCAAGGCAGTGTTCTTCCCCTGTTCTCTACTGTCTCTAATATCAGGACACCGCAACGGGGATTCTGTGAAGGTTATATGTGATTATTCATTGTTGGGAGCTTTCAGAAGCTTTGAGAATGATTCAGTGAAGAACATTTAACTATCCAAGCAGAGCACCATAAGAAATTCCTAAGATGACAGGGTAAGCAATCAATAAAAGCAGATGGTTAAATCATCCTTATTATTTGACATTTAGAAGTCACTTATATAGTCATGTCTAAATGGAATTCCACTAATAAGCCAACTAAAGGTCATGAGAGTAGCTGCTTCAGGAGGAGAAACAGAGATCCAAAAGGAGAAAAGAGGGAGAGGAGCTCCACCCCACCCAAGCCTCACTCATTGCCCTATCGACATGTGAGATCACTTGGCCAAGTTCATCTAGATCATCCAGATCTGTCTGTTCTCCTCCTAAAAGATATTTGAGAACAAAGAATACGAAGATTTAACTAGAAAATTAATCTTCAAATGAAGTAGAGGGGTCTTGACTGCCAGAGACTGACAAGGGAAGATTTCCTCATCCTGCACAAACTGTTACTGGCAGAGTTCTGTGTGTGTCCAGAGGTTTGGGCCAGGATTGCACTTTGAAAATTGGAGAAAGACTGAATTTGGACCCTAGTGTATCATTCAGCATCTCTCCAGGTTGTCAATTACAAACCGAATTTTTTCATTCCATGTCCCTCCTATGGGAAGGAGATACTTCTTTTTTCGTGTATTATACTGTTTGCAGATCTAATCATTTTCTCTTGGTCTGATAAAGTGCTGAAAGACTGACTCCTTGAGCGTGGTTGTTAAATCATAAATGCATACTTCCAAAAACTGGTGGATTTTGAAGAAAGCATTGATACCACCTGTCTGATACTGTAACTCTTGTCTTTAAACTTGATAGGCATCTCAGAGGTCTCCAGGAGCTCTGCTGTGCCATAGAAGGTTTATTCTCTCAGCATCATTGCCAGCAGAGGCCTTTTCATCTTCTGTATCGTCCCTGGATGCTGTTTTGCCACACTGCTACAATGCCCAAACCCTCACCTAAAGAATCAGCACTTGTCTCTTAAGATATGTAAACTTCTTGTCTCTCAAACCACCCTCCAACAAAAACTTATCAAAGAGCTTAAAACACAGTTAATCTGAGAAGGACAACTATCATACGGTTTCATTCACATGCAGAATATAAGAAATAGTGCAAGTGACCATAAGAGAAGAAGGGGAAACTGAATGGGGAAAGATCAGAGAGGAAAACAAAGCATGAAGACTCTTTAACTCTGGGAAACAAACTGAGGACTGTTGAGGGGAACATGGGAGGAGGGATGGGGTAAGTGGGTGATGGGGATTAAGGAGGGCACATGATGTGATGAGCACATGTGATACAACTGATAACTGAACTCTACATCTGAAACTAATGGGCTGTATGTTGGCAAATTGAATTTAAATTTTAAAAACATAAAAAAAAACCACATTGTCTCAACTTGCAATGTCACCTGGAAGTCTTGATAAAATGACATTTTGATTCAGTAGGTCATAGGAGGAGGTTGGGGGCTGGGATTCTGTATTTCCAGCATGCCCTCGGGATATGTCAATGCGGCTGATCCATGAACAAAACTTAGAATAGTGAGCTCTTAAAAGACCACCTTGATTCTCTTTTGAGTTTGAAGATAATTTGGTCCCGAGAAAAATTTGCCCCTTGAAACTTCCTCATTGCTACCAACAAGCTGTTCTGGGCACCACTGCAGAAATTTTCAAACAGATGGGGATAAAGTTAGAAACACTGAGAACATCACAAAAGAGCTGTTCTCATTGGCCACATTGTTTTAGCTCTCAGCACAATGCTGACCTAAAGGCTTATTCTCAAAATTACATACAAAAATGGATTTTTCCAATGCTACTTGACTAATGTGCTTGTTCCTCAGACCACCAGAATTGTTTTATTCCATCTCAGATTGGTTATTTTTCTTTGGGCAATTTCAATTATTGTAGGGCGGTAAGAAGATTTAAATGTTAAAGCACACAAACAGAAGCAGCTCAATTGTGTATTTAAATTCTATATTTGTTTTAACAGAAGTAATACTTGTTATTCTGCCTCTATTTTAGGGTTTTCATTTTCTGCCTGGAGAATTCAGTCATTTTAATGTCTTTAAAAAAAAACCTATTGTGGAAATGAAGCTAGTCCAAAACATGTCTAACTGTCTAGAACAGATGAGGGAAAAGGGTATTGAACTAGGGAGCTCTTTCCAGATGCCTTAGAAATGCTTACTGAGTACATGCCTTTTACCCAAAAAGTAGAGCTGTGTATTATCTTATGTAGAAAATTACCTTACTTGGGGAAAAATAAAAATAAATATGTGGTTATACATAAACTATACCAGTTTTTAGATTTATCCCTTACATTCATTTTTGAAAACTGCCTGCCTAGAGATCAAATCTTTACCACCACATTTCAGTAACATCCTCCTGGTTACTATCCCTGGCTCTAGAGGCTATCTATTCTAAGTAGATATCTATTCCAAAACACATTTACCAAAATCCCCTTGATTTAGGGAGATTAAGACCTTAACAGCCACTTATCATTCTCCTATTTTTAAGACATTTGTTTAAAACCTGTAGTTCTCAACCTACTACTCAACACCATTCATTAAATAAATTAATCAAAATCTCAGATTTGGGGGACCAGTATATTGCTTAGCAGGGGCAAAATAAGGAGCCCCACCTCAGTAAATAAATCTTTAGTTTTCTGTATCCATACTGACCTGTGCCATTCAACTATTAATCCATTTAATAAATATAGAACTATTCAAAAGCTATCTATTTCTTCTTCAGTGAGGTTTGGTAGTTTACGTATTTACAGAAATTTCTATTTCATCCAAGCTGTTTAAATGTATGTGTATAGAGTTCTTTATCATATTCCCTTTATTATACTTTAAATGTACATTGGGTCTGTAATGATGCCATCTTTTTTCCTCCTGATATAATTTGTATCTTCTCTCTCTCTTTCTCTCTATGTTTTGGTCAACCTGTACAAAGTTTTACCAATCTTATTGATCTTTTGAAAAAGCCAATTTCTAATTGTACTTACTATTTTTCTTTTTTCAATTTTATGGATCTCTGCTTTCCATTATTTACTTCCTTCTGATAACTTTGGTTTATTTTGCTCTTATTTTCCAGTTCCCTAAAGTAGAATTATATCATTAATTTGAAACCTTTCTCTTTTCCTCATATATGCATTTAATGACATATTCTGCACCCCGCCCCAAGTACTATGGTAGTTTTACTTCACCAATTGTGTTATGCTGTATTTTCATTTTCACTGAGTTCAAAATGTTTTATTTTCCCTGAGAATTGCTCTCTGGCCCATGGATTGTTTCTTGTCAATTTTTATCTAAATTATTATCTAATTTCTAAGAATCAGAGAATTTTCCAGATATCTTTTTATTATTGATTTCTAGATGAGTTCCATTATGGTTAGAGGATATACTTTGCATGATTTCAATACTTTTAAATATGTTAAGTTTTTTTTATGATCCAGTATATGTTCTATCTTGCTAAGCGTTCCCTGTGCACTTGAAAGAATTTGTATATTCTGCTGTTCTTTGGTGGAGTGTTGTTGTTCCATATGGTATTATTTTTTGTCTACCTGTTCTATTACTGAAAGGGGAAACTGAAAGCCTCCAGTTAATGATTGTGGGTTTACTTCTCCTTGCAGTTCTTCTAGTTGTATTTTAACACCAGTTTTGGTTTCATTTTTTATGTGTGGCATACGTATTTAATATTGTATGTCTTCTTAGTGGATTGACCTCTTATTACATAATGCTTCTTTGTAATTTTGCTTGTTCTAAAGTCTACTTTGTTTAGTATTAATAGAAACAATCCAGCTTTCTTTTGATAAGTGTTTGTATGTGACATATTTTTCTTTTTACTTTTAACCTATTCATATCAGGATGTTTCAAGTGAGTTGGTTTCTCTTCACAACATATATTTGAGTGTTAGGTTTTTGTCCAACTTAATGATCACTCCTTTATTGGATTTTCTTAGACCACTTAGAGTTAATGTAATTATTGATAACTTATTGTTTTGGTCTGTCATTATTTTGTTTTCTTTTTGTCCTTCTATTTTATATTCCTCCTTTCCCCTTTTGTGAATTTTTTGAAATATTTAGCTATCTATTTATATTCCATCTTATCTACTGTCTTTGTCTTATCTATTTTCTTAGGGGTTGCTCTAGGCATTATTACATACAACTGTCACTTTTTACAGATATTTTTTCCTGAGGTTGATTAAGATGCATCTGGGCATGGTTTCCTTTGAGTTCATCCAGTGAAGGGTTCTCTAAGTTTCCTGAATCTCTGAGTTTCTTGAATTCTCTGAGTTGAGTAGATTAAGCTCAGCATCCATAGATACCAGTGGCTGGAATTTATAATACAAATAACAAATATGGGAGGACTGCCCAAAGAGAGGACTATGGAGATCTATAGGAGACCTCTTTTGAGTATTCTGAAGAGTACTGATTAGGGCATGTGTGTAGGAATCTACTGGATGCTAGCAAATAACCACCCCAAATGGATCAGAGAAAATATTCTTTGGATTTCATACAGGACCAGGAACATGACTCCTTTCCACCAGAATGAAAAACCTCATAATCCATGAAACAATTAGTAGAGTCTCCTAAGTATCTTATTTCAGTAGTGAGACGTAATTAGCCTTAGGTTAAATGCTGCTCTGATTCTGCCCAAACAAATCTTAAAAGCAAGACACAAAAAGATCAAACTGTTTCTTATTTGCATCCCAGGAAAAAAGATTAATATTTATAGGAAGATAAAAAGTCCAGCACCTAATGAGGTAAAATTCACAAAAACTGGAATCTAATCTAAAAATCAGCAGACATGTGAAGAAGCAGAAAAATATGACCAATAATGAGAGCAAAAATCAACCAACCCAGAATTGACATAGATGTTAGAATTAGCAGAAAAGGGGACACCCAGATGGCTCAGCAGTTGAGTGTCTGCCTTCAGCTCAGGACATAATCTTGGGGTCATGGATCAAGTCCCACATCAGGCTCCTCTCAAGATGCCTGCTTCTCCCTCTGCCTATGTCTCTGCTTCTCTCTCTGTGTGTCTCTCATGAATAAATAAATAAAATCTTAAAAAAAAAAAGAATTAGCAGAGAAGGGCATTAAAATTTATTATAACCACATTAGATATGTTCAAAAATGTAAGTAGAGATATAAGACGATATTTCTTTTTCTTTTTTTTTTTTAATTTTTTTAAATTTTTATTTATTTATGATAGTCACAGAGAGAGAGAGAGAGAGAGGCAGAGACACAGGCAGAGGGAGAAGCAGGCTCCATGCACCGGGAGCCCGACGTGGGACTCGATCCCAGGTCTCCAGGATCGCGCCCTGGGCCAAAGGCAGGCGCTAAACCGCTGCGCCACCCAGGGATCCCTAAGATGATATTTCTAAAACCCAAATCAAATTTCTAGAGATGAAAACTACAATATCTAAGAGAAAACTACATTGGATGAGATTAACATCAGATTAGACATTATTAGAAATAAAGATTATTGAACTTGAAGACAGAAGCAATAGTAACTATCCAAACTGAAATATGCAGAAAAGAGAATCCAGAAAAGAGCCGGTTAACTGTGGGATAACTTCCAGAAACATAGTATTAGTGTCAATGGAATCTCTAAACTAGAGGAGGAAAAAAAGAAAATATTTGAAATAGTAGGGGGGAAAAAAATCTCCCAAATTTGATAAATGCTATGAACTCCCACAACCAACAGGCTCAATCAACACAAACTTGCTCAAAAACTATGATAAAGAGAAAAATCTTAAAATCAGAAAAAAAGATTTGTCAGGTATAGAGAAACTAAAGTAAGGGTGACATCAGATTTCTTATTGGAAGTAAGGCAAACAAGAAGATAGTAGACAGCATTCTAAAAGTGCTAAAATAAAAATTACTATATGAAACATATACCTAGTGAAACTATCTTTCAAAATCATAGCAAAATAAACCATTTTCCAGACATATAAAAGCTGAAATAATTCACTGTTAGCCTGAAATAAATGTTAAAGGATGTCCTCCATGCACAGGTAACTGATTATCAGATTAAAAAAAAAATTTTTTTTAAAGGAATAGAGAATATCAGATATATAAGATTCATTTTATTTAAATGTCTTCAAAAATAGTTTTTATATATGTTGGATAAGAAAGCAGGATTCAACCCTATGCTGCCATTCAAGACTATATATGTGTATCTACATATGTGTGTGCATGTGCGTGTACATACATATATATAGAATCCTTTTATTTATACCAATATATATAATAGAAGAAATTCGACCATCTTAATATTAGTTATAAAAAATCTGTTGTAATTATGTTAACAGCATAAAAAGTATAATTCAGAGCAAAGGATATCACCAGAGTTAAAGAAGTTTTAATAATGATAAAAGAAATAACTCAAAAAAATCCTAGTCATTTACATATCTAATAATAGAGCTTCAAAATAGTTGAAGAAAAATTAATAGAACTATAAGGAGAAATAGACAAACCCAAACTTATATTCAGAGATATCTATACTCCTTTATCAAAAATATATAGAATATGTAGATAAAAATTCTAAAAAAGACTTTTAATAAACTGAATCCAACAACATGTTAAAAGGAAAACACAACAAGTTCTGTAGGATTTATTCCAGGCATATAGGGTTGTCTTAACATTAGAAAATCAATCTGATTAATCATATTAACAAACTAAATAAGAAAAAATATCATGTTAATAGATGGAGAAAAAGCATTTAATAAAATCCAACATTCATTCGGATTTTAAAAAAAAAACCTCTTAGCATCTAGGAATAGAAGAAAGCTTTCTCAACCTGGTAAATATCACACATAATGGTAAAAGATTAAATACTTCTCCCTAAGACCAGGAATTAAGACAGAAATGTCTGCTCTCACCACTTCTGATCATTATTGTACTGGAGATTCTAAGTACTGTGATTAACGAATAAAAGGGAATAAAAACCATTCCAATTTAAAAAGAAGTAAAATTCTTTATTTGTAGATAACATGGCCATCTATGTAGAAAATTTGAAGTTTCATCAAAATAAATAAAATCTACTAGAACTAGTAAGTGAATTTAACAAGATTGTAGAATACAAGTTTAATATACAAAAAATTAATTGCATTTCTAAGTAGTAACAATAATCAGAAATTGAAATTACAAGAAATTACAATAAAAAATATCATCCCAAAATATGACATACTTAGAAATAAATCTAACAAAAAGTATGTAAGACCTGTACACTGAAAACTATAAAACAATAAGAGAAATTAAAGAGAACCAAAATAAATAGGCTATGTTCATGGCTCTGAAGACTCAATATTGTTACGATGTCAGTTCTGGGGCACCTGGGTGGCTCAGTTGGTTAAGCATCTACCTTCAGCTCAGGTCATGATCTGAGGGTCCTGGGATCCAGCCCTGCATCATCTGGCTAGGGCTCTCTGCTCAGCGGGGCATCTGCTTCTCCCTCTCCCTCTGCCCCTCTTCCTGTCCATGCTCTCTCTCTCCCTCTCAAATAAATAAAATCTTTTTAAAATAAAGGTGTCAGTTCTTTCCAAATTGATGTATATATCCAATACAATATCAATTAAAATCCCAGTTGGATTTTTTTGGTAGAAATCGACAAGCTAATTCTAAAATTTATATTGAAATACAAAAAAAAAAATCTAAATTAGCTAAAACAAATTTTTAAAGAAAAACAAAGTTAGACAATTAACTTTTTCCTGATTTCAGGCTTATTATAAAACAGAAGTGGGATGCCTGGGTGGCTCAGCAGTTGAGCATCTACCTTCCACTCAGGTCGTCATGTTGGGGTCTGGGATCGAGTCCCGCATCAGTCTCTCCACAGGGAGCCTGCTTCTCCCTCTGCCTATGTCTCTGACTCTCTCTCATGAATCAATAAATAAAATTCTTAAAAAAAGAAAAACAGAAGTAATCAGGACAGTGATTGTCTTGATTGGCATAAAGATAAATAAATCAATAGAAAGAAGGATTCCAAAAATATATGAACATATCAACAAATATTGACAACTGATTTTTGGCCAAGGTACAAAGCCTCTAAAGACAGTTCAATGAAAAAATTGGATATCCTATGCAAAAAAGATGACTTCAATTTATACTTCATACCATAGATAAAAATTAACTCAAAATAAATCATAGATTTAAATATAAAATCTAAAACTATTAAACTTGTGGAAGAAAATAAAAGACAAGCTACAGACTAGAAAAATTCTTTGCCCATTTTTTTTAAAATTTTTTTTTAATTTTTATTTATTTATGATAGTCACAGAGAGAGAGAGAGAGGCAGAGACATAGGCAGAGGGAGAGGGAGAAGCAGGCTCCATGCACCGGGAGCCCGACATGGGACTCGATCCCGGGTCTCCAGGATCGCGCCCTGGGCCAAAGGCAGGCGCCAAACCGCTGTGCCACCCAGGGATCCCCTCTTTGCCCATTTTTAATATTGAGTTATTTTCTTATTATTGAGTTTCAAGAATATTATAGATAAAAGTCTTGTACAGATGTATGTTTTGGAAATATTTTCATTCATTTTGTTTTCTTTTTATTCTTTAAACTATCTTTTTTTTCCTCCAAGGTTTTATTTAAATTCCAATTAATTAATGTACAGTTTAATATTAGTTATGGGTGTAGAATTTAGTGATTCATCATTTATATACATCACCTGGTGCTTATCACAAGTGCCCTCTTTAATCCCCATCACCTGTTTAACCCATCCCTGCCCACCCTCTTCTCTAGTAACCATCAGTTTAAACAGTCTTTTTTTTTTAATTTTTAAAAAAATACTTTATTCATGAGAGACACAGAGAGAGAGGCAGAGACATAGAGCAGAGCGAGAAGCAGGCTCCCTGAGAGGAGCTTGATGTGGGATTTGATCCCAGGACCCCGGGATTATGCCCTGAGCTGAGGGAAGATGCTCAACCACTGAACCAGCCAGGTGCCCCCTAAACAGTCTTTTAAAGAGCAGACATTTTTAATTTTAATAAGGTCTGTTTTATCAATTTGTTGATTTATGGATCATGCTTTTGGTGTCCTATTCAAGAAATCTTGCCTAACCCAAAGTTATAAACATTTCTTCCTTGCTTTCTTCTAGAAGTTTTATAACTTTAAGTTTTATATTCAGGACTATAATTCACTTTGAGTTATTATATGAAGCAAAGTATAAAAGAAAGTCAAAAATTTTTTAAGTCTGAAAATATAAATCAATAAATGATTTATATCCAGAACCTATAAAAAAATATCCAAAACACAGTAATAAGAAAATTCACAACCCAGTGAAATAAGCAAAAACAACTGATGCTTCACCAAAGAAGATAATATAAATGGTAAATGAGCATATGACAAGATGCTCAATATTCCTAGTTATTATTAAAATGCAAATTAAAATCACAGTGAAATACCACTACTCACCTATTAGTATGTCTAAAATCAAAAAGACTGGTCAAACCAACTACTGGGAAGGATGTGGAGGAAATAGAACTCTCATGGTCTGCCTATCATAGGTCAGATTTTTAAATGGTACAATCATTTTGGAAATGAGTTTGGTAGTGTCTTGAAAAAGCATGTACTTACTACGTGATCCATCCTTCCTCTCCTAGATACTTATCCAAAAGAAATGAATACTTATCCAAAAGAAATGTGTATATCTACACAAAGCTGTAGCTCAAAACAGCTTTTATTAATAGCTCAAAACTGAAAACCACCCAAATGTTTATCAGTAGAGCTAAATGGACAAAAACATTTTGTTTATTCACATGTATTAGTTCTTAGGGCTGCCATAATACAGTGGGTGGCTTAAACAACAGATATTTATTGTTTCACAGTTCTGGAGGCTAGAAAGCCAAAATGTTGGTTGCTTCTGAGAGCTATGAAAGAGATCCATCCTATCTAGGTCTTTTTCCTAGCCTCTGGTTGCCTCAGGAATTTATTGACTTGAAGTTCTCTCTGAGACTTTACATCACCCTTTCTCTGTGCATTTCTCTGTGTACAAATTTTCCCATTTTATAAGAACACCAGTCATATTGGATTAGAGTCCACCCTAATAACCTCATTTTAACTTGATTACCTCTGTGCAAACCCTATTTCCAAATAAGGTCACATTCTCAAATACTGGAGGTCAGGACTTCACCATATCTTTTTGGGGGTGGTAGAGGATACACAATTCAACCTATAACACTATACAGTGGGTTATTATTCTGCAATAAAAAGCAAAAGCATAAATGATTCTGAAAACATTTATGAATGAAGGAAAGCAGACCAAAAAAAATGGGACATACTGTATTATTCCATTATATAACATTCTAGAAAATACAAGCTCATCTATAAACTACTTTCTTTATTGAAGGCAGATCAGTGATTGCCTGAAACAAGGGATATATGGAAACTTTTGTTGATGATGAATGTTTGCTATTTTTATTGTGATAATTATGGTCATGCGGGTAAAATGATTTAGAGACAAAACAATCAAATTCAGTCAGTGGAATGATACCACACAAAAAATAATCCAATTATTGACAATGTTGGGTATCATTATCCAGGGCAAAGGAACCAGTAGTTCTCCCCTCTGGTTTCACCATCATGTCAGTTAAGCTTTTTGTACAAGCATACCTCAAGAGATACTGTGAATTTCATTCCAGACCACTGTAATAAAGTGACTATGGCAAGTCAAAAGTTTTTTCTGTTTTCTCAGTGCATGCAAAAATTATGTTTATACTGTACTATATTAAGTGTACAATAGCATTATGTCTAAAAATATACATATCTTAATTAAAAAAAAATTTATTGCCAAAAAATGCTAATCATTATCTGAGCCTTCAATGAATTGTAATCTTTTTGCTTATGGAGGACCTTGTTTCAGTGTTGATGGTGGCTGTACATGCCTCCATATGCAGTGTAAATGGATATAAATATCAGTTTTGCCAATTATTGGATCCTTAGCTAAGATGTTTTGTATTTCTGGATCTTGGCTTCTTTAACTAAAAGACAGAGATAATCATATCTATTGCAATTCAACTAGATTTGATAATATCTACAGTTATTTCATGTTAACACAATCTAAGAGAGGTTTTTTTGTTTATTTAATGAACTGGCATGGGACTATTTGCCAGCCATTGTTCTGAGCAGTGTTCAAATATTTCATTTAATACTACTAATAATCAACAATATAGGTATTATTTTCCTCATTTTTAAAGCTTGAATAACTTACCCAATGTAACAAGGCATAATATGACAGAGTTAGACTTGACCCAAAGAGCACAGTCTAGCTACAGTCTGTGTTCTTAACCACTACATGTTGCTGTCTTATTTTGGGGATTAAGCATAAACTTTTAACAGGAAAAAAATCCAAATCACTCACTAAAAATGACAGTCATTGTGTTCAAGCAACAGTTTTCACTATCCAGTATTAGATAATACTTCTATTTAGTTATTTGTAACTGTCTACCAAAGTCTCTAGCACTCAGTAGGCACACACCAATATTGATTAGCTGACCTGTCACATCATCAATTCTCAATTACCCAAACTGAAAAAAAAAAAAGATCCAACAAGTAATAGCAAATCATTTATATATGGCTTATCTAATATGCTAGAGCAAGATGGAGAGGGTTCTTGTCTGCATTTCCCCTTCCTAAATGTACTTTCCTAGCACTTTTACTAAATTGTCTTTCATTCTATGTCAGTACATTTTATTTCTTTCATTAAAAAAATCATATTCTATATTTCTGAAATCATTTTCCTCTCTTAGCCTCTATGAATCTGTAATTCATCCCTTTGTTAGCTCTGGGATGGCAAGTGGGTTTCATCTGGAGTGTCAACCCTGGATAGTTGTGTCTTCCTTGGAATAATGGATGCAAGAGTTCTGAGGCTGGCTCCTGGCATAATCATATGGAGCTGCATCTATAGGGGACTACAGGAGACATGTATACAGGGTCACACTTATTTCTGTCCCTGTGGCCCACCTCCTTACTCAGTACTACATGTCCAGCCGTCAGAGTACAATAACGTATGTTAACTAAAGGGAATTTAAATAAGAACTTTTAAAAAAATGATAATGGTGAGGGATGCAAACACCAGTTAGAGAATCCTCCAATAGTAAGAAAGACATCCTCACTTTATTAAATTGAAGTCCAGTAAAGATAGAGCCTACAACAGTGATTTCTGCTTGTTACTCTTAAAAGTCAGCTGGGATTCTACTTCTATTTCCTCAGCTTCAAATGACTGGTTTTCAAATAAGTGATTCAGAAATCAGGGTCATTAGAGATTACTTTAACCTCAAAGTTGAAAAGATGGAGATGATGCAAGTCAAATCAAGGGTGGTAACGGAACCTGAGAACCTTGGCAACTGAAAGTAAGGATCCTCGTCTTCTATGAGCATTGCTTTATCTATCTATGAAATGTACCTATTTCTCAAGGATGAGTCATTGGAAATAAGATGTTTACAGGATATAGGTAGGAAATATCTGAAAATCATTAGAATTCATTTTCCTAATATTAACTTAGATAAAATCAATTTCAATGAAGCATATGACAACACACACACAAAAAAAACAATTTACTTGAAATGCTCTCTGAAGGAGGAAATGGACTCAATTTTCTTCCATCAAGTGGCCCACTTCTTAGTAATCTAAGGAGATGACCTCTGTATGAAGAAAATTAAAAATCCAGAAAAGCTCCGTGGAAGAAAAATTGGATTGGCCCTTTGCTGTATACAGAAAAGGCTCTCAGCCAGAGGGGCATTGATTACCTCAGAACATGGCACTATCCTCAAACTATGTTAACTCTTCCTCTTACTACTTTCCTACCGTACAGAGGCACAGGAAAGCATGTTCATTTTTCCTACCTCAGAGACCTCTGGCAGCCTGGAATGCTCCAGTGGTGCTTGAATTTCTTCTCCCATCATTGGGGCAAATCTCTTCAGAACAAAGATTTCAGGCATATATGTCTGGTGGGCCAGCCTGAGACACACATGAAAACCTATGGCAGAAAAAGAAATTGCCATGTTGTGTAAAAATATTTCTGCCACTTTAATTTTAGAACATTAGAAATAGACTTTTAAAATGGAAAGTAGCCCAGTGGCTTTAAATACTTAGCTATTAGTTTTTCTAATAAATTGTATAAATGAAACTGAACCCTTTAACCCTCAAAAAAAAAAATAGAGTGGATAGAACTGTGTCATTTCACAAGGTGACTTTTTTCAAAGCCTTTTTGACTCTCAACTTTAAAAAGGCTGACATTTGATAAGAACTAAAAGCCTCACACTGTTCATTCCTCTTTGAGCATCTCTTGAAGATGGTCTCTGATTGTGGTGTTTTTAGATAGACTCCCATTATAGCAGCTGCCCAGCGATCCATTAAAATGACAAGCCAAGGGCCACATAGTGGGCTGAGTGCATTTAGTGCAACTCTGACAGGAGACATGACAAAACTGTTTCTTCTGGTCAGTTACAGAGATGCCTCCACACCTGGGAGCAGAGGGAGAACTTCTAAGTTAAAGCATAGAATGATCTTTGAAACTCCAGAAACTGGAAACAGAATTGAGGAGCTATGGCCAACCGAATCAAAGTGATTTCAAATTGGTATTAGAAACCAAAGGATGCATAGCTAGTTAGAGGAATTGCTACAATCATGTGCCGATTATTACCTCTTGTCAATGGGTTAAACTATATTTATGAAGTTTTATGCACATCACTCAGTAGAAGGTACCATCCATGGTTATCTCTTTAATTACAATTAAGCATAGATTGTTTATACTAATGTAGAATCTGGATGGATGACAGAAAACTATAGGTGACAATGACCTCCCTGGGATTTTTTTTTAGCCAACAACTATTAATACCCATGACCTTACTACTGCAGAGATCAAATTCTATATTGCAAGCTTTGAGAAACATAAATGTGAAAACTTTGCTTTTTGGAGACAGGCCTTTTAAGGGATTCCATTTCTAGGTAAGGTGAGCAACAATGAGCTAGATTAAGAAATAAGTGCTACGTGATTTTTATCTGATTAAAATTTTTTAAATGAAAGTCGTAAACAAGACATGTTTTCTTTTTAAATTTCTATCTTGAAATAATTTTAGATTTACAAAAATTGCAAAAAAGGATGGAATAGAACCCCATGAACCCTTTACCCATCTTTCCCCAATGGTGACGCCTTTTATAACTATAGCACAATATCCAAATCAGTAAATTGACATTGGCACATTATTATTTTTTAAAGATTTTATTTATTCATGATAGACACACAGAGAGAGAGAGAAAGAGAGAGAGAGAGAAAGAGAGAGAGAGAGAGGCAGAGACACAGGCAGAGGGAGAGGCAGGCTCCATGCAGGGAACCCAACACGGGACTCCATGCCGGGACTCCAGGATCACGCCGTGGGCCAAAGGCAGGCGCTAAACCGCTGAGCCATCCAGGGATCGCCTGGCACATTATTATTAATGAGATTACAGATGTTATTCAGTTTTCACCAGTTTTTGCTCAAACCAGTTATTCTGTCAAACTTCCAAGAAACAGATTATTCCAAATATATATTAAAGGAGTACCACGTGAAATGTCAGTATTTGGTCATTTGAAAATAAATATGATTCCATTATGCTATTAAGAATTTGCAACAATATTATCTCTTTAATTTTGTTTTCTTACTGAGTCTATTTTTATTGTTTTTATTTTCCCACAGAAGTAAACAATATACTGTTTGAAACAGTATACTGCTTGAAAGAAATGTAAGAAGTTTTTAAAATGAAGTTAAATGAATATCTTACAGCTAAGGCAGATAAGATTGTTTTGGGTTTTCTATGTAGACAATCTGATGTGAATAATGACAATTTTATTTTCTCCTCTCTAATCCTTATATTATTCTTTTCCTTGATGTACTGCTTTGTCCAGAACCATCACATAATGTAGAAAGGACATGGTAGTAATGGGTTCTTGATTTTCTAATGGGATGATTCAACAGTTTCACCCATATGAAGTTTGGTGTAGGTTTTGAAAAGATAACCTCAGTCATATTAAAGGAGTTATCTTCTATCTCTTACCATGTCTTTACCAAGAGCTTTTTGTAAAAAAAAAAAAAAAAAAATCATGAATAAGTATAGAATTTTCCCAAATTCCCTTTGTGCCCCTATTGAGATGTCTGTACTTTTTTCTTCTGTATCAATATGGTTGACTACATTTAGAGATTTGCTTTAATTTAAATTCAATTAGCCAACATATTACTATTAGCCATCATTACTTTCAGATGTAGTGTTCAATAATTTGTCAGTTGCATATAACACCCAGTGCTCATCACATCACATAACCTTTTTAATGCCCATCACCCAATTACCCCATCCCCCCACTCACATCTCCTCAAGCAACCCTCAGTTTATTTCCTATAGCTAAGAGTCTCTCATGGCTTTTCTCTCTGATGACTTCCCCTTCAATTTTCCTTCCCTTATTCGACATCCTCTGCACTGTTTCTTATATTCTACATATGAGTAAAAACATATAACTGTCTTTCTCTGATTGGCTTATTTCACTCAATATAATAGCCTCCAGTTCCATCCCCATCAATGTAAATGATAAGTATTCGTACTTTCTAATGGCTGAGTAATATTCCATTGTATATATACCACATCTTTATCTATTCATCTGTTAATGGAAATCTCAGCTCTTTCCACAGTTTGGCTATTGTGGAAATTGCTCCTTTGGACATTAGGATGTAGGTATGCCTTCAGATCACTACATTTGTATTTTGGGATAAATACTTAGTAGTATTTATTGACCCAATTGCTGGGTCATAGGTTAGTTCTATTTTTAAATTCTTGAGGAACCTCCATACCATTTTCCAGAGTGGCTATACCAGCTTGCATTCCCATCAAAAATATGAGACAGTTCCTGTCTTTCTGCATCCTCGCCAATATTTGTTGTTTCCTGTCTTGTTCATTTTAGCCATTCTGACTGGTATAAGGTGACATCTCATTGTGGTTTTGATTTATATTTCCCTGATGCCAAGGGATGCAGAGCATTTTTTCATGTGTCTGTTGGCTATTTGTATGTCTTCTTTGGAGAAATGTCTTCTGCCCATATCTTAACCTCAAACAAATAGGATTTATTCCTGGGCTGCAAGAGTGGTTCAACATTTACAAATCAATCAGCATGATACATCACATTAGTAAAAGAAAGGACACAAACCGTATTATCCTCCCAATTGATGCAGACAAAAGTATTTGACAAAATACAGCATCCTGTGATTATAACTCTCCATAGTGCAGGGATAGAGGGAACATAAAAGTTCTATCTACCCCAGTATCATAAAAGCCATCTATGAAAAACCCACAGTGAGTGTCTTTCTCAATGGGGAAAAACTGAGAGCTTTTCCCCTAAGATCAGGAACACCATAGGGATATCCACTCTCACCACTGTTGTTCATCATAGTACTAGAAGTCCTAGCCTCAGCAAACAGACAACAAAAATAAAAGGCATTCAAATTGGCAAAGAAGTCAAACTCTCACTCTTTGCAGATGACATGCTACTTCATGTGGAAAACCAAAAGACTCCACTCCAAAATTGCTAGAACTCATACAGCAATTCAGCAATGTGGCAGGATATAAAATCAATGCACAGAAATCAATTGCATTTCTATACACTAACGAGACAAAAGAAAGTGAAATTAAGGAATTGTTCCCATTTACAACTGCAACCAAAAACCATAAGATATGTAAGAATAAACCTAATCAAAGAGGTAAAGGATCTGTACTCGAAAAACTACAGAACACTTATGGAAGAAATTGAGGAAGAGAGGTGTAATCATGGATTGGAAGAATAAACGTTGTTAAAATGGCTATGCTACCCAGAGCAATTTATACATTCAATGCAATACCTATCAAAATGCCATGGACATTTTTCACAGAGCTGGAACAAATAATTCTAAAATTTGTATGGAACCAGAGAAGACTGCAAATAGCCAAAGGAATTTTGAAAACCATAGCCGAAGGCATCACAATGCCTGATTTCAAGCTATATTACATAGCTGTGATCATCAAGACAGTATGGTACTGGCACAAAAACCAACACATAGATCAGGAACAGAATAGAGAACCCAGAAATGGGCCACTCATGTGTCAACTCTGTGGTCAACTAGTATTCAACAAAGCAGGAAAGAGAAAGGGCAGTCTCTTCAATAAATGGTGCTGGGAAAATTGGACAGCCACATGCAAAAAAATGAGACTGGACCATTTTCTTACACCATACACAAATATAAATCAAAAGGGATAAAAGACCTAAGTGTGAGGCAGGAATCTATCAAAAGCCTAGAGGAGAACACAGGCATTTAGAGATTTTTCTAATAGTCACCACTCCTGCATCTCTAGGATTTGCCCAACTTGGTCAGAGTATAATTTCTGTCCTTTATATTATTGAATTTAGTATACTTTTACCATGCCTAGGACTTTTTATGTAACTAAATGAGTGATATATATAGATAAAGATAATACTATTTTCTTTTATTATATGATCCTTGTCTGAATTTGGTGCCACACTTGGCTAACCTCAAAGATGAGTCAGAATATATCCTCTTTCTATTCTCTAGAAAATTTTATGCCAAATGAAGTTGCTGTACTTATAATAGAATTCTGAAATTTGGAGGAAAATAAGTTTTAACTAACACATATATACCATTAACATTAATAATTTTTTACAATGGCATATTAAACAATATATTCAACTTAAAATTTGGTGGTTTTAGCTAACATAAATTGTTCTAGTCTTCCAATTTACTAGTTCTTGATTGGGGAAGGTTTTGTTTTTTAAAGCTTCAATTGATGAATGTAGTGGTGGTCTGCTGGAGAAAGTTTCATTGAGTATGACAAATAAAATTTGATGATATTAATAGTTGTCTTACCTGGGTTTAATAAACCACAACATAGCCACCAGATTTATGAGCTTATCTTGCTAGTATTTGGTGAAACATGGATTCTAATCTTGACAAATTGAGTTCAGAAAACTTAAAAATCTTGAATTCCACACTGAAAAAGATATAAATCTGTATGATGTCTGATTTTCTGGGAAGTATTCAGTGAATATAAAGTAAGCAATGAAAGATGGCTGTCCATCAGTAGCTGCTGTCAAATTCTGGTCTCTCCTAATCAAATACATTAATCATAGTTTATGTGTCTTGGGAAGCAGTCCTTATTCTTATGGAGGAATGTTAGAAATAAGTACCTTTTGAAACTCACATCTTGAGGCAAAGATATGCTTGACATCCTCTACACTGAAAAAATTAGTAATATATATAAATAAAATACACACACAAAGACATAAGCCATAAGGGGCACTATCATAACCACTCACTTGCATACACTCTCAACCCCTCAATTTCTGCCTGGCATCACCATACTCTTTTGGCAAAATCACAATCCTAGCCAAAACCCACTGTCTGCATATTTCATATATATCTGTACAGCTAATATGACTAGAGGAAAACACACAATCACAGTGATTGATTGGTCAAATTTATAATTTTAAGTCAATTGGACCCTTGCTTTACGATGTCAATCATTTATACTTCCCTATTTCATTCACTCTCCTGTTCTTCTAAAAAAAGTGCAGTCAATTCTTGTTATTCACTACAGTTACATCCTTTGAAGTCACCAGCAACAGTGAACTAATGCATACTGAACCAGTGCTCCTAGCAGAAATACAGAGTCAGGTTCCCGTAAGCTTTTGGCTACATTTTCATCAACTGGTAGCATATAACACTTTTTTTGTCAGTTTTCGTTTAAAAACATCTTATTTAATATATATTACTGATTAATTAGCATTGAGCTTACAGATTATGGCTTTATAACTCATGCCTGAATAAAGCTTATCTAGTACACATATTTTCTCCATGAGGCATGCCACAGCCTCCTTGCTCTTAGGAACACTAGACAGCATTTCAGCACTATGCCTGGAAGGAAGCATTGTAAACAGCAAAATCACCAATAAAAAGCACAAAATGCTAAAAATCTGGCTCTAAGTAGACCGTGAAAAAGACACTTTCTTATAGTATGAGAGCTGAAACAAAAAGGCAGAATGTCATCTCGTTCAGTCTCAGCTAAGAGTGTACATCTTGGGTGACAACAATTTTTCACAGTTCTAAGTGTACATGTATCTGCAATTGAAAACACTGAGAGTACAGACCTGGGGGTGCCAAGTTAATTCTAACAAATGGGTGAATTTGCAAATATTAAATCCACAAATAATGAGAATCAACTATAGTTTACCATCTTTTCCTTTTAAACTTTCATCTTCTCTACTGCCTTCACTCTAACTCATGACCTTGTTTTTTACTTCTCTAAGAAATTTGAAGCAATCAGAGTTTCTCTCCCATCACCACACTGTCAACCTTCTAGCATCTTCCCCCACATACTGTACCTTCCTGCTTTCTACCAAAGATAAGTTCTCCTTGTTTCTATTTAAAATCACCCCCACTCCATTTGGGCACTAAGATCCCATACTCTACTTCCTCAAGGACATTGTTTTGACTATGCTGCCCTTACTACCAAACATCAGTTTTTCTCTCTTCTAGGTCATTTCTATCAGTACAGAAATATTGTTCTCTCTTCTTTCTTGATAACTTTTCTGGAAGTTATTTTGCAGTGTTATGAAAAACTTTTTAAATAATCATACAGGTTTAGAAAAGATTCCTCTCCATCCTTAATACTAATGAAATCATCAGAAATAAGTAGTTTCTATGAGGTTATTAATTGCAGCAGTATTAATTTTTATTTATTTATTTTTTATTTATTTGTGATAGTCACAGAGAGAGAGAGAGAGAATGAGGCAGAGACACAGGCAGAGGGAGAAGCAGGCTCCATGCACCGGGAGCCCGACGTGGGATTCGATCCCGGGTCTCCAGGATCACACCCTGGGCCAAAGGCAGGCGCCAAACCGCTGCGCCACCCAGGGATCCCTTGCAGCAGTATTAATAAAAGCAAACAATTAAATCTTAGGCAACAAGGGTGGAACTAGAGGGTATTATGCTAAGTGAAATAAGTCAGACAGAAACAAATACCATATTTCACTTATATGTAAAATCTAAAAACCAAAACCATTGAAACAATTGTAAAAAAGCAGATAGACCCATAAATACAGAGAACAAACTAGTGGTTGCCTGAGGGGAGAATAGAAAAAATGAGTGAAGGGAAGTGGGAGACACATGCTGGCAGTTATGAAATGAGTAAGTCATAGGAGCAAAAGGTACAGTGCAAGGATTGTAGTCAATGGTATTGTAATCATGGTGATAGATGGGAACTCCAGTTGTGGTGAGCACAGCATAACATACAAACTTATGTAATCACTATGTTGTACCTGAAACTACTATAAGATGTGTGTCAACTATACTTAGACAAAATCAAAGAATTGAAAGCAATCTAAATAAAGATTAAGAGGGCTGGTTAAATATATACAGTAAAATACTATGCAGACATTATAAGCTACAGATTGATATTAAATAATGTAGACTATTGATTTCTATAAATTAAGTTAGAAACACAATTTACTGAGACATAAAATATTGTCCTACCTTTATAAAAAAAAGAAAAAAGAAATTTATTTTGCCTATTGCACTCTGAAAAATAGTTGGAAAGATATATGCCAACATTTTACTCCTGATTTGTGTAACACATAAGCCTAGGGTCTTAGCCACTCCACTAAACTGTCAGGTGTGCCTGTTCTCAACTAGACTGGGATGGAAGCCCGTGGAAGGTACTCTAAATCTTGACCCAGAAAGCTACACTGAAATTATATGTGTTTTTGCTAACTTATTTCTAGAATATATTTTTTAAAAGCCAACTAGTTGGAGTTGCAGTGTCTTCTTTGTCTTATATCAATACACCCTATTTAATTGTAAAACTGGGAATATAACCAAGGTACTTCTTAACTCTAACAAAATGTCTGCCAAAGTGGTGAGCTGGAATTATCCTCCCTTAGGCAAAGGCAGAGACCACAAAATCCAATACCCCTGGTAGAATAAGAACAAACAGCTCTTACAATAACAAAACTAACCAACAAGTGTCTCAAAACTGTGTTTGAAAAAAACAACTCCAATGTCAAAGAGCAAGCAGAGCCTTTTCTACAGTAGGTAGGAGGTATGTTTACAGTGGGTTGACTAGTTCAGAGCCAGACTTCCATCTTGACAGCTGTTCTGATTCTCACAAATTGTCACCATGGCTACTCCTCAGCTAATCCTCACCAGATGTTTTGAGAGATTGAGAACATTTTCCAAAACCTAGCCCAGTTCCTCAAAATAATTAAGAGCTATAATCAGATTCTAAAACTCACCTTCATATACTATTAAACAGTGAGTTACATAGGAGAAAATAAGAAGAAGCAATAGAATTTAAACTTAATACTATTTCAGTTGTTGAAGGACTTAAGTAAACTTACATTTTTTGTTTTCACAACAATCTCATGGAACATGAAGAGATAGTACAATTACTCTGTTTTATAGATGCAGAAAGCAGGGCTCAATGGGCTCAATTTCTGCAGAAAGCAGAAAGCAGGGCTCAAGCAGAGCTTAAGTGCTCTGTTCAGTCACATGCCCAATAAGACCCAGGTGGTGGGGGAACAAAAGCCCAGATCTGCTGCTCCTGGTTTACTGTTCCTGGTTTCATGCCTTCCTGATCAATGTCTTTTCAGACCTTGGTGTGTATGTACCACGAAGCAATCATACGCCATCATCCCCACCTCCTTCCTACTCACCTCCGACCCTCCCCGCTATTCTTTTACATGTTCTACCAAGCCTTTTACCCTATTTGCCCTACAAGCTCTCACATCAGTCAAGTTCAAGGACTATATTCTGCCTTTATAGGAAACACATATCTAGGCCATATAGGTGTTTGCTTAATAATTATTCTTTAAACGGTAGTTTTATGTATCCTTCCGCTTTAATATCTCAAAGTAAAAATAGTTCTACGATGAAAAAAATGGTTAACTTAGGGTTTTAAATATTATGTCCTTTTCTTGCCCATGACTGTTAGCAGATCATGACAGAACTTTGACCAAGTTCCAAATTTTTGGAAAATTAACCCAAATTTTTCCTAGGTTCCTGATGCCTGTTCAACTTCCCTCTCTGCTCCTACCCCCCACCCTACGTCAGTACTCCATCCCCTGCAGAAATCAGCCTCATTAGCAAGAATGCTGCCCAACGGGCTCCTAAACTCTGGGAGCCTAGTCTTCAGGCCTACCCAATCCATTTATGGGCCTAGAAAAATACCTAGAATTCTTTTTTTTTTTTTTTCTAGAATTCTTTAAGTTAGGATTTTATATGAAAATAGAGCAAAACAATACACTTAATAGGACTAGAACACATACATCAAAATGAAAATTATATAGGTTTTTATATGCATGTAAAAGGGCATTTTTATCCAGGCCACACCTGAGAAACCTTAGAACTCATGACCTCTGACCCAGAGGTCAGCTGTGATGCTCCAGGCAGACCGTTCTTAACTGTCGTGGAACATTGGGAAAATTCTTAACTGTCACTGATAGCAATGTCTGGACATATCTCTTGATGTACCTGATGGAGCAGGAACCCTGTGGGGACATGTGAAATCAATGTATATTTAGATATTTCTGCTGGACTGAGTGTCCCCAGAGGAAGCCAGACTAAAGAGAAGTAGAGTCCTAAGAGAAAAATTCCTGTGAATAAGGAAGCTTAGCCCATTGGATCTGACAGGGCATGGTGAAGCAGATGTGCCAGACAGGATGGATATCCTGTGTGTCCCTGAGCCAACTTTTCTGCCCACCTACCCACAACATGCTCTCCCTCCCATGGGGAGGAGTATGCTCCAGAAAGGAGGGGGCTGTGGTCCAAAGGAACAAAACCATGTCACTTGTGCTCTAATACTGGTGGAGTGGTGATCCAGAGGAGATGAGTAGCCATGTGGGGAGTGGCCTGTGTGGGAGGTGGCCAGAGCATGGAGATGAGGCCAGAGAGGTTGTAAAGCATGTGAGCTTTGTTTTTAGTGAGCATGTAAGTCACTGTGTCTCCTTCCAGAGGCTTCAGGAAGAAAATGAACTTCTACCTTCCTAGAAGTAGGGATATTCAGATTACCAATGAAAATACAATTAGAAATCCTGAGGAATGTTTTGGAAGAGGGATCTTAAAGGGGGGAAAAATAGAATTTTTGCTGGGAAGAGACGTGGGAATCCAGAATAGGGAGAAAGGTAGGGGCACTACAAATGGGCCATGTATATACTCAGGGGCAGATGAAACTGGCTATAAACTCAATGTGTATACAGTGGGGGATGGTATGAATCTGGAATTCTTCCCTACTAAAGGGATCAATGACAATCCTTATCCAGGGTGGATTAGGGGACCGTCCTGGTCTAGTCTGGGTCCTCTTCCTCATGTCCCAAATGTCCATGTTCCACAGAATATCTTCTTTGTGTATCCCCTTCTTGATTTGGTGCCCTTATAACTGGACTTTATGCTTAGGAAGTTGCTCACAAAATAGCTTCCAATGACACTGTCCTTCCCATTTGTTTTATGGCAGGCTCTGCTTCCCTGAACTATGCCCTGTGAGGTTTGCTATGGCCCTAAGAGTCCAATCCTGCTGTGCCTGTCTCTGTGTTCTCTTTGGCAATTGCATTCTCTCTGTGGGACCCAGCTTCTTCCTACATGCTATGGTAATCAGATAGGTGTTTTAAATCCAGCTCAGCAGCTGAATATTAGCTCAAATGTATCACCATTAGATTAAAAACAATGTGGATGGGTTACAGTTTCAACATAAAAGGTCATTTCCTGTTTGAAATTAGAGGTGAAAAGTGTTCCCCACTAGTCCAAAACATGGACAGCAATCTATTGCTTATGCAGGAGGCAGTAAGCTGCACTCTCCAGCCTCCCACCCCATCCTCTTGCTATAGTAGCTGATAGCAAGTATATTTTGCCAATTTTGTGCCTGTAATTAATGTAAACCTCCATAGAGCAGGTCCTCAGACTTTGCTGCCCACCTCTGGTCATTTTGCTTCTTTGTTTCTTAACTTGCCACCCAGTACCCTAATACCTAACCTATAGATAACCAGGTTACCTACGTGTTCTATATACTCTTGCTGCCCCTCACTGTTGTCTCTTTCAGAGGGCCAGCGGGACCCAGGTTGCAAGAGTCTGTCTTCACAGGAAGAAGGGTCTGGATGGTGTAGGCAAGGTGTTGAACTCTAGAAGTCTGTTGAACATAAGGGAAAAGTAGCCACCATAAAACTATATAAACATGTCTGGAGTTTGGAAATCCGGGTTTCTGGAGCCATTGAATCCCCTGGGGTGGAAGTTGACACCTTTGGCAACGGTCCCATGATACTAAGAAAAGCACACAGCTTCCAGTTCTTTTGTGCCGGGTTGGTTGGGTGAATTTGGGCAGGTCACCTACTTTTTAACCTTGGTTCTTTATCCAGATTTTGGGGAGGATGGGAAAAACCTAGAGAGGGCAATTACCAAGAATCTTGCGGATCTGCAGATCCAGAGTGAAGGCAGGAGAGACTGACACCAGTAGAAGAAGATGCTAAGATGGCTCAGGCTGGGGGCATCCGCTCTGCTCTTGTTTTTGTAATACCTGCCCCAGCTATGTGGTCTGGGAACCCTCTTGAGGCAGATGTTTTTCTGTGTCTCCTGACTCCTGTAGCTCACTAGGCTGCTTGTTTCTAAGACTCTCAGGACCCCTAAAAGAATCCTGAGATTCCTCTACTTTATCCATATGTTTCTTTTATCATCATATCCCCTAGCATGTTGAACAGCATTGAGTAGAGACCTCCCCAACTATAAAAAATACATTAAGGTCTGATGCAAGAGCAGCCTCATTTTGTTGTCTTTTTTTCTCTGCTTTGATTATTTTTAATTCTAAAAGGATTTTAAATTTAAAATGTATATTTTATGAGGTGACTTGTACTCTCCCACTTAAAACTTTATTTAGATGATGCCCCATTGTCAACAAATCAAATCAAACTCCTTGAAAAAAAAAATCAAACTCCTTGGAATGAAATTCACAATTCTTCACAATCTGACCCAAACTTTCCTTTCCAATGTAATCTGTCCCTTTCTCCCACCCTAATCACTCTGATTCCTTCAGAGTGAGCCTAGAGAGCCTAGAACATGCTAAGTAGTGCCATGTCTCTGCATTTTTGCTTATGTTTCTGTTCCTTCTCTCTCCTCTACCTCTAGACCATACCTCTACCAAATTCTATTACCTTGCTACCTACCCTTACCTCCTTCCTCCTTGAAAGCCACCTGTTCTCCTTGCTCCATACTCCCAAAGTCTACTTCATTCATTTTCTTGTTTGTATACGGTCTTATTTAACTTGTATATGTGTCTCATCTTCCCAACTGTTATAAGTTTTAGGGCAATAGAGATAGTTCTTGCATTTCTTTTATACTCCCCATGTTGCCTAACTTAGTACACACATGTAAATCAACAATAAATGTTGAACTAAAATATAGGAAAAGAAAAGAAAGCATACCAACCAAACCCCTTTGAGGATGTGCCAACCTGAAGTTTTCCTTCTAAACCTGCCACGTTTGTCTCTTGGCTGAGCACTTTTCTATTGTTACATGTCTTCACTGCCTTCAGTGTTGAAGTCAGTTGATTAACATTGATGATACTCTTGCATGTCCAACGCATACACAGAAGCCAGGTTCCCAGGCATAAACCAAGGAGAGCAGAAATCTTCTCAACATTGCTTTTAGGATATCTGAATCTGTCACATTGAGATTAGACTAAAATGTCATGAAAGGAAAAAAAAAAAAAAGTGAATGCCCTGAACCTATGCCTATAGAGGATGAGGTCGAGTTAGAATCTATCTACTTAATCATACTTTAGAGAGATAAACTGTATTATTCAAAGTTTAAAATGGGGTTTTTAAGAAATTTGACAAAGCAGATAATGCAATAAAACTTTTATTTTTTTTTCTTAATGTATTTTAAGTGACAAATTATGTCTTAGGAGTTTTGGTGTATCTACCTTCTCAAATCCAACTGAGTTTTCTTTCTAGTGATTTCCCTCAGGATTAAGTGAGGAGAAAGATTTATTATGGGTTACTGAAGAATGATTTTTAAAGTATTAAAGGAGCTATTTATAGCATTTTAGATCTTCTTCCCAACTATTTCCAAAACATATATTACAAGTATTCATATAACATAGGTAGTGGTGTATACCAGAACATAAATACACAGTGTATGCCCTTAAATTGGAAAAAAATAGACTTGAAATGAATGCTATACTTTCTTGTCTGAAGAAAACCTTCAAGCCCAAACCACAACATTCTACAAAACCATCAACACTATATTGGTGTGATTTTTACTCATATTCTCTCCTGGCATTCTTTAGTCTTTCAAGATAGGACAAAAACCAAACTGTCCTAGATAGGATAAGTTCATCATGCTGAGAAATAAAAATTTTTGCAAAACAAAAATAAGCCATGAATTCAATCATTCATCAAGATCTGGGGATTATGAAGATTCCTGGCTCTTGGGCTATTATTACTCGTTTCTCAGAAAACCAAAAGGACATCAGTTTTCACTATCCTTAACATAATTAAAATCATTTTGATTCAAAAACACTTTGAGAGGTAGTTATTCCCATGATACTCACATCCTAAATCTCTTCTCTTCTGGACAGACACTGGACACCATTGTAGATATATATATAGTCCCTGAAGAGAGGGTTTTTAATCCTGAAATCAAGTTCCACTGGATAAGATATAAATTATAAGAGGACTTCCAAATCTATAATTTCCATCTGATTTTTCATCTTATGAGCATATGATTTTCAAAATTGTAGACATTGAAGGATAGCATGCATTTTATTTTTACCTGTAAAACTGTCCTCAGCACCCTCTCTAATAACTCCATAACTCTTGCCTTCTAATCTGTTTTGCACACACAGGCCAAAGTATCTCTAAAATGCAAACATGATCATGTCACTTTCCTGTTTAAAATCCCTCAAAAGTCCTCCATTGCTCTTAGGATGAAGTCCAAATTCCTTATCTTGGCTTTTACAGACTCTGCTGGGTCAGCCCTTGCTTATCCAACTCTCTTTATCTTTCCATCCTCAGCCCCAGCATCAGTACACATCTCTGCTTCCCAACGATATAGAAAATACCTTACTTCTCTGTGTTCTGTTGTCTCCATGTCTTGAACATGTTGTTCCCTCCTATGCCTGCTTCTACCTCTGTGCTCCTTTAATTTAGACTTGACTTCACATGTACATGTTTGCACAAATGCATGTAAGAATGAATGGCCTAGTGGTGTGAAGAGTAAGATTTCTTAAATGTTACACACTACGAATTCTACGGTAATTTTACAGGCCAACATGTAACTTATTCTTTTAAACATAGTCATATCCTTTTTGTCTTGATTACCTCTCCCACACTCTACCAAGTTGGTTTAAATGTTTGACATGTTATGGAATAAGTTTTGTTTCAAATTAAAAGCAATTCTAATATGTGGAGTGTTCTGGCCATCTCTCTTGACACCTGTAATTGTACTCTAATGAGATTAGGTGTAATCACTCCAGCTGTCTGTGTTTCATTTGGTTTGGTCTTGACTAAGAGTATACAGTGACATTAATAAGATATCTAATTCATCAAAGAGGTGTTTAATTTTCTCATTTAGCTAAATTAACAGTACAATAGTTAATCTAGGGGATTATAGGAGAGAGAAAATGAGTGAGAAAAATTAGAGAGGGTGACAAACATGAGAGACTCCTAACTCTGGGAAAAAACAAGGGGTAGTGAAAGGGAAGGTGGGCAGGGGATGGGGTGACTAGGTGACAGGCATGGGGGGGGCACTTGATGGGATGAGCACTGGGTGTTATACTATATGTTGGCAAATCCAACTCCAATAAAAAAATACATATATATAACAAAAATAAATAAAATAACAGTACAATAGATAATCTAGGGGAATGATGAAATAGAGTTCACTTGCCCAATTTTTACTAGATTTTATAGTTCCTAGAGATCCTTAGAAAAAGTATCTTAGTACTTTCTGTAGTTCCATAGGAAAATTATGCATTTGGAATCATTACTTCTCTCAACCTCTAAGCTTTTACTTTCAACTACTGATATTCAGGACCATATATAGTAAGCATTCACAATTTTTGCTGGTTGTTGGTTACTGCCAAAATGGTTAATGATCTGAATTCAAGTTTAAGTTGTTTTAATAGCAAGAAACCATAGCTTTATATAACCTAACTTTAATCCAGGAAGCTTTTACTAAACATTTACTATATTTCAAGGCTTTGCTCCTTGAAAAAGCCCTTATTTTATACCAACTTACATGAGTGATTGTGTAGAGAAGCAAATGTTCAAATATTGACATTAACTCTAGGACCTCCCTAAGTGATGAGACTCTCTAAGGGGCAGGCCTTCCTAAAGCCTCCTGATGCTTTATGTACTGATAGCACCCCTTGCTGCTGCTTGCCCCTCAGAGGGTTTGTGATTACTCCTAGATAGCTGACTTCATCTATCGTACGTGGTGTTACAGAATACCACTAGAATGCGTCTGGAAAATGAGATATTTGTGATAATAAATTCTTAAATAATTCCATAAATCAAGATTTTGTATAACCAGGGTCTTTACCCAGTCACAGTTTACCCAGGATCCCCATTTCCAGCAGCCCAAGAGTTCCTAGAATGAGTTCAGCAAGTCTTCACATAAGTGATGGCTAGAGCTGTGCATGGAGCTGGAGCTAGGGTGGCCTAGATAGGTCACCTACTGCCCCTGCATCCCCCACACAAGTAAATCTTACATCCAAATGGCAAGGACTGAGCCTTGCGCCTCCTACCCTGCCCTGAAGTTCATAGAGGCACTTGACAGTGAATCAGAGAATGAAGTGGGAAGCTTTTCAAAATGCAGAAGTTTATCCTAATCAAGCCAGTCTTTTTTAGTGCTTGAGAACAAAGTCAAAAATAGGATTAAAAAAAAAATAGGATTAAACCAAACTCAAGAATTAAAACATTTAAGGGGCAAGAGCAAATGAGAGAGTGTTAAGATTTGGTAGAAAAAGATTTGGTAGCCGTAATATTGAAAACTTAGGCAATCTCCCAAGAAACAAGTCACCAGTGCCTCTCTCAGTAAGTATGGTGCTGGGAATGCACAGAAGAGTCTGAAGACACAATAAGCAAAAGAATCAATAGAACTTGGCCTATGGTGAGGAAAGATGGGCAGAAGACATGGAAATAAAAAATAATTGGAGTATAACTTCTCTGGTGTGCTCATTACCATCAGTGTGGGCAGCCATCCCTCTGTCCTGGAAAAGAGAAGCTGCCTGTGAGTGCCAACTCACCTGTCTTCCTTATGGGATGTGGGGATGGGAGAAGGGAGGCTGTCTGTTGGGTCTTTCAGACCCCTCTAAAGCTCAGTATGCTGTGATGCAGGGTGAGCTGTGCACTGCTAGAGGAACTTTTACTCTCAGCAAGCCACACCAGGTTTGTTTGGGAGCCATGTGACAGAGAGACTAACCTCTGGGAGGGAAGGATAGGAAGGGATGAACCCTATAAGAAACTCCTGTGGCACCATTAGCAGCCTTCCCTTGACCTCAGCAGTACTTATGTGACTGTCAGTTTTACAAATATTTGTTAAACTGCATGGATTTATGCACTTTTCTGTAGCTTTATTTTACAACATTAAAAATGTTAAAATGAAAAAAGAACAGGGCACGAGGATATTGTAAAAGCAGGCCTTTTCCTGGCACCTTAGTAACTGTAGGACTTTGGGCAGTAAAAATAAGAATCAAAACTATTAGTCGCTGGTTGTGTCCTTGTACTAAACTTGCATTATGCAGCAGTCCCATAGGTTAGATATTATTGTGCCCATTCTACAGATGAAACTACCTTAGCAAGGTAAAGGAGTCTGCTCAAAATTCCATACACCTTGAAAGGCAGGGCCAGGTTGAGACACAAGGTCCTCTTATAGGTCTACCCAGACCCCACTGTCCTGCCAAGACACGGGAAGATATCTTCCAAGGCCAGCTTACTGCTGGCAGAGCCACTCAAACAAAACCATGCTGTCATGCTATTCCTGGAGAGTAAGGTCATTTTATGAAATTGTAATCCAAAGATGTGGTCTTGACAGCATACTTTAAAGAATGTGCTGGATTTTTTAAATTACTTATAAGATTTTTTAAATGCTTATAAGAGTCGAATCGGAGAGTTTTGATTCGACATGATGTTTCTGCTGGGTTGTGCAAAGGAAAATGGATGAAAGAGCTTAAATACTTCAAGGGGTTTTTACTTCTGTTAAATGGCATATCACAATACAGTTACATGATTAGCTTTCCCTGTAGTGTCCCTGGTTTAGCCTCTGGTTCCTGCGCCATAGTCCTTCTGCCCCTGAGGAGCAGTGACTTGGATAGTCACTGGGTTCAGGTGACCCCGGAGAGCCCCAGCCTCCAACTAGAGGAACACGGCCCTCCCCAACTTGGGAAAAAAATGAGCACATGGGGACCAAAGGCCATTGAACCATTTCTCTAATCACAGGCTCCCACTGCACAGACAACACCAAGGCATGGGGTCGAGGCAATACACCAAGACATGGGGTCGAGGTCCAGGACTTTGGGAACATGGGTGACTGTCACTGACTCTGTGCTTGAGCCAAGCCCTTGGGTCCTGTGGAAATTGTTATACTCCACAGTGTCCCATCTGGTTCCCCAAGCCCCTATGTTCATAACCCTGGTACTATAATGCCATTGCCATGCTTCCCCAAAAAGAGGGTGCTTAGGTCTGGATATAAGTGGCAGAAGGTTGGGGGGTGGTGGTGTCGGGTACATAAGCCACTCAATAAAATGTGTTTATTTTCCTAAAGCATTCAAGTAAACATTATAGTTGCAAGATTGTCCCTGTAGTCTAATTGTAAGAGGCCCCTGGATGTCTCAGTCTTATTCAAGTTCACAGCTCTAAGATTGGGAAAGGTGCAGGTGGTGTTGGCCTGAAGAGGTGGGGGGCACTAAGTCAGGAGAACGTGCATGCCCAAATGTGCTGGCCCCTCATATTGTACCTGGCACAACATGAGAGCAGTGGCATGCACTTTGCACAGAGGAGGGCCTCCAGCATGTGTTCCCAGTCTACAAGGCCTGGCCTGAGAGGGAACAGTGATCAACTGCTGTGTATCTGCTTCCATGAGCCTACCCTGGGGCCCTGGAACCTCAGACCTCCATCTGTCACTGGGGGGATGTAGCTGTTCTCTCTGCTGTCTACCCTATTTGCCCAGACTTCTTTATCCTTTAGAGAAGCAGATTTTGTTGATAGACCTATGCCCAGTCTATCGATCAGAACCTATTATTGCCATTTATCAATATGGGGCCTGGCTTGGGGTGGGGAGAGGGGGTATAAAAGTAAACATGAATATACTAGGTAGCAAGTACAAAATAGCCTGAATTTTCAGGCAAAATGTGATATTTCAAAAATAGCATCAATGCTTCAGGGTAGCTTTGGGCTGGGGTAGCTTTGGGCTGGCCCAGAGTAAGATTTGGTAGGGTGTGGTTGCTACCAGGGGAGGTGGAATAATATAAATTCATTCTCCTCTGCCCTTAGGCATAGGTAGCTTGCAGAGCACATTCATCAAGTCCAGGCTGACAGCCACCTCTCAGGAATAAATGATCAGGACAGGCCATGTGGTCTCCTGTGCTGCACATGAATAAAAGTTGTGGGCAGCATTGTCCTAGAGTTTAGACCAGGACTGTGGGCTGCTCCTGTGTGGGGTTGTGTCCCAGCTCCGCCACCACCTGTGCTACCTCTAGTAAATTCTATCTTGGCTTCTCATTCTCCTCTGGAGATGGTACTAATAGGACCTACCTCACAGAGTTGTTGTGAAGATTAAATGGGTTAATGTGTGTGAGGCTCTTAGAAAGTGTCTGGCAGAGAGTAAGCGCTCAGTAAGTGTTAGCTAGCTGCAATGGCAGGATGCATAGGAGCAGCAGAAGGAGGAGGAGGAGTGTCGTTGAGGAAAAGCAGCCGCCCTCACCGGAGATCTCAGCCTGGTTCTGGGGAAAGCTGGTTATTTTCACCTGAAGTTCTCCCCATCATCCATCCTCTGTTTGCTGTCAGTGGCTTATAGCATCATCTATCGCCCGTGTTTTCAAATCCATGAGCAATTGCAGGGACTTCTGAGAGACATTCTTCAGCTCCCCTGTGACTGTTGCTGCTACTCCTTTCTCCTCAGAGAAGTACATGATTTCCATATTCATTTTTCCCTGGGGTACAGAGCAAAGGTCACGCTGCAAGGGAAATCCTGGCCTCTGGATGCCACTTGATCCTGTTTTCTATTAATGTTGCCTTCCATCCAGATCCACACCTCAGAGGCTTTTCGACACCAAACAGAAGAGAAAGACAGAGAGAGGGAGGGAGGGAGGAAGGGAGGGAGGGAGGGAGAGAGAGAACAAACTCTGCCTTTCGATTGGTTCCTGAAACATTTTCCTTAAATGCTGGACAGAGGCTACATTGTTCTCGTTCAACGGTGTAACTAAGCATTGACCAATTAGAGTAGGAAATGTATCCCTCCCCAGATTTCACAAATGCTTTTCAAGCACACTCCCCATTTAATATATTAGTGTGAACATACAGCAGCAGCAAAGGACCAGGGTGCAGAACGCTGGCCCACCCAGACTTCTGGTTTGCAGCATGGGGACCTTCCCTGGCCTGGGTTGGAAGACTGGGTGTGACCCAAACCACACAGCAAAGAGAAGTGACCACAGAGAGCTGAAAAGAAAAGAGTGTCTTCCTGCCTTTTAAGTTTCAAAAGCTTAGACCTTTATGGAAATTTCTTTAAAGTTTTTGGCTTTAAAAGATTTGGGAGAAAGCCAGGTGGGTAAGAGCAAGACTCCCCATGTTTCTCCATACCTAATGATAGAAGATTCCTCCCCACTGGAGTGGAAGAGAGAGGAAGGATACAAGGGCTGATGTTTGTGGTTCTCTGGAAGAGATCCTGCTCTTCAAGTGAAGCTGTGGGAGGTCTGTGGGGACCATATAAAGAGAGAGCCTATGCCATGGTTCCCAGGGAAATTCCTAGAGAAATGGGCAGACTCCAAAAAATTAGATGAATAAGGTAAGGGAGGTGTCAGAAAGATGGGACCTTACATGGCCTCCAAAACTTCCAAGCAGCTCAGACTAGTTGAAAACCTGAAGCTGGTTCCTTTGTGCTAGAGACATGGTGTATCAATCAGAAGATTGTAGCACCCTGTAGCACCCTGCGTGGTCCAACAACTGTGGGCCCAATGCAACAATGAACATCACAGTGGACACTGTGCAGATAGGTGACCCTTTTGTAAAGTCCTGGAATTTAGCCAAGATCCAGAGCCAAATGTGAGAATCCCTGATTTGACTAGGATTATTTTTCCATTGTCTTATCAGATTGACAGCTTCGAAGATATATTTCTGAGATATCTGGCCATTTAGATATACATGCATCCTAAAATAATACAAAATATAGTGTGCAAATTATTGAGTCTGCATTATCACTACCGAAGACATCTCTTCAAATGAAATATTTATAAACCTTATAGAAAATAAGTAAAATTTGTTGAGAGTTTATTATTCTGAGGGCTTATCCCACATTTGGTGCAGCACTGTCCATGCCATGGTAGGAGAATGGTGAGTAGCCACAAGTACAACCAAGCTGAGGAACCTCTTAGGCCCACTGCTTCACTATAGGGTAGGGAGAAAGTCAACTAATGTTCCTAGATCTTCAAGGAGATTTTGGAATTCTGAGAGGAAGAGTGGCCAAGAAGGGGTCTGAGGTCTAGGAGTTAAGAAGACAATGGTAAGGTCATCAGCAGGTGGCAAGAGAACCATAACCTAATGGATCCCAGGACCAGACATCTGATGCCCAGACCACTGACACGTTCAACAGATATTGCAGGGACAGCTAGCTATGCTCACTGGAGACAAGACATCCCTTTCCTAGTGCTAGAAAGTACATTAGTCCACTTCCCCCCTCCCCTAGGCACTTAATGTCACCTCCAAAAAGGAAGGCTGGTGAAAGTGGAGAAAAAAGAAACCCTAGGAAGCAGAACACTTACTTCACCATGGCAAGCTCTGAACTTTGCAGTGGTTGAGAAAACAACTTTTGAGTGTATTGAAAAAAAATTCTGGGATTAGATTGAATATGTCAAAATGGGAAGGAATGAGTTATCTGTTCTCAAGAGCAAAGTTGAATTCAGCATTCGAAAGTAATATCATATTTGCTCGCATTCAAATTTACTATGGTCTGATATAAACTCACATTACATGCCCAGGAGAATACAAGTAGTATTGCAGGAGTGTTCTAGGAAAAAAATAAGTGGGAAAGCAGCAGGCAGTTATAGTCATAGCAGTCCACATGCAAGGAGATGTGGTACTGCAAGAGGGGTTATAGCAAGGAAACATTGCACTAAGCTAGAAAGCCTCAGGTTTAAAATCACATTAGAAAGTTCACAAAGGTAGCAATACAGATAGAGCAGGGAGTGCAGTGTTAGAGGTAGAAAGCCAGAGGGAAGTTGGCATTTACCAGTCCAGGAGATAGAAGTGACAAAGTTGAGAAGAAGGGATGGATTTCAGAGAGATTTAGACCTTGCTGTTTGATGCTTGGCTAAGGAGAGGGCAAAGGATGGTAAAGGATCCAGGGTAGATTAGAGCCAGCTCCTTTGAACAACAACTGTATGAGAGTGGCATTCAATAGTTTCACCAGGGAAGGCAAGGGCTAAGGAGACAGAAGTTTGGGTGGTGAGGGAATAAGGGCGATACTAAACTTGAAGCACCTGTGCAACATTCAGTTGGCAAGTTCTGCTAGCCAGGAACTGTCCACAGAGACCTAGAAAGGAGTATTTGGGAGTTACCAACATAGAGATGGTAGCTGAAGTCATGCCATGTGTGAGACTGCCCAGTGGCCAGTCATAGAGTGAAAAGAGAAAAAGGGCCCAGGGGCAGAGAGTAGGGAGGGTGGACATTTGGGTAGAGTAAAAAGAGCCCATAGTGAGCCCTGGCCAGAAGTCCAGGAAGTGAGAGGAGAGAATAGGTTCAGGGAAATGAATGGAGGGTTTCAAGAGGGAGTGGGCAGTTGGGTCAGATTCGCAGAGGAGCCTGGTAAACCAGCTGGCAACTTTAGAGTCAAAGGCTCTGAGTTACGTTTCTGCATTTCCTCTCTCTTCTATGGTTGCATGATTCTAGATGAGCTCAGGGTTGCTGTAGCCTCTCTTACTGAGCCACCAACCAAGATAGGATTTTGTTTTTGTTTTTGTTTTTCTCCTACCACCCCCCTGATTTTGATAAGAACATATAAATTAGCATGACAGTAAATGTAGAATGGCAAGAACTATGTGGGGGGGAAATGCAGCCTTTTGGAGAGTCCCCAGCCCTGCTGTTCCTGTGAGACTTTCACTTTTTCAGCATTTCCTTTGAACTTCAAATGCTGAACTCTCCAAGAATCTCTTTAGAGAAATATGGCCAACATACAAACCAAGTAGCCTGAGAATTATTCCAGGGCTATAGTGTGCCCTTTGCTTATAGTGGCCCCCAAACGGGATAGATCCATACTTTAGGTTGTTTTCAAATGTTCTCCATGGCCATTCTTCTCCTTAGGAGGTGGATAACATTCAGTACTAACCTTACTCTGGTTTCTAGACCTGTATAAATCTCTGTCCTCTTTTTATCTTACTACATGGGCCACTAAAAGGATCCCCAATCACAAACAAAATGGATTAATGAAACTCTCCCCCATGCAATCCTCCAAGGATATGTGTTTGGAGAGTTCTCCAAGATTTCTATCCTCCCTGCTGGTCTCCTCCAGCTCTACTCAGACGCAGAGACAGGAGACCGCCAAGCTGTGAAATCAGCTCCATGCCATTTCTTCACCTTCCTAAGCATGGTATTTGATGAATTTCCTCCAGTGCATTCTGGGATATCCACTGGTCCACTGAGTCTTTCTTTAATCCCAGCATGGTAACTTGTCTGAGTCCTATTTTCTTGAATATGCTATAATTTGCCACACTAGGATGGGAACTTGTATCAACCAAACTTGTACTCAGCTTGTCCCATAGCCTCACCTATTCATGTTCACCTCCTTTTTATTCTCCAGAGACTCTGGAGGTATTAAGCCCAGCATGCCTATACATCATCTAATAGTTTATCCATTCAACAAATATTTTTGTGCCAGATACTGGATATAACGAATTAAAATTCAGTCCTTGCTCTCATGGGACTTGCAGGCTTCCAAAGTAGACAGACAAAAGAATAGACATGACAATGCCATGATAAATGGTTACAGTGATAAAGGTGCAGGTTGAGGAAGTCAGCATGATCCATGAGAAAAACCCAGATTCTAGGCCATTGTAATACATCCTAAAGTCGGAGCAGAGATCAGGGCAGATAGTGAAAGCCTGGGCCTGTTGGGACAAAAAGCTTCGACTTTATCCGGTAGGCAATGAAGAACTGTGGAAAAGATTTTAGCCAGTGGAATAACAGGATGAGGTTATATTTTAGAAGATCTTTGGAAGGCCCTGACTTGCTTTAATCAATGGGCATGGGCAGGGAAGAGCATACTATGGAGAGGACTATCAAATCATCTCTTTAGGATGGCATGGCATTGACACCATTTTTTTTAAAAGAAATGTACCTGCACATGTAGAAGAGATTAGATGATGGGCGCTTAGACTTGAAATTAAAGTAGCTAGTTTTTATTCTGCTAATTGGAAATGGCACATGTCCTGATTTAGTTTTGCTAGTGACTTCCTGTTCACACTCCTTCATTTTGAAACATTTATATGCATCACTTGATAAGCCTTCTACATATTCTCATGGAAATCTAATGGTCATTTAATTTCTTTTTTTTTTTTTAAGATTTTATTTATTCATGAGAGACACACAGAGAGAGAGGCAGAGACACAGGCAGAGGGAGAAGCAGGCTCCATGCAGAGAGCCTGACTTGGGACTCGATCCCGGGTCTCCAGGATCACACCCTGGGCTGAAGGCGGCACTAAATTGCTGAGCCACCGGGGTTGCCCTGAGCCACCTGGATTGCCCTGGTCATAAATTTCTTACTTTGAAATTTCTACTTTTTTTGACCCAGGAAAAAAGGATGTGACGATGTTTGTTGTGGTTCAAATGAACCCTTATGTGTTAAGAGAACTGCCTTCCTAAGCCGCCCATACCATATCCTTTTTCATGAAAAATGTCTCCCCACAATTTGGCAGAGCCCAGTGCTGAATCTATAATGCATGGGGTCACACTACACAGGTGCCAGCATGTAAGAGGCCACTATCAAAGAATAACCCTTGTCAGAGCAACAGAGAGGGGCTGTCCCCTGGATCTCAAAACATACATTTGATCAGTGTCCCAAATAAACCCGTTGCATGACTTGGAAGAAAGGATTGCATTAGCTGGAGGAGATAATACAGAAAGCTCCAAGCTCAAACTCAAGCTCAATTGGTTTTTTTTTTTTTTCAATTGGTTTTTTAAAAGAAATGGTATTTCCATATTCTGATCTCATATCAGAAGATATTAGAGACCATTTCTTTAAGATGATGTTTTAAACTTCTGTTGTTTTTAAGAACAAAGCCTTATCCCTTGCACAATGTAGAATAAGAAACAAAATAATTTGATAAAAATAATGAAATGCAATAAAGTACTTCAGCATTTGGGTGATACCTTTGACATACCAAAATCACCTATTTCTGACATTCCTCTCATGCTAAACCATGTGGAATCAATGGTGAATCTTTCTCAAAAGTCCAGGAATGCTATTTGGAAAAACACTTGCAAATTTTTTTTTCTCTAAATCTGAAACAGATGAAACAAGTGGAAGAAACCAATGATTTCCTTTTTTCTTTTTAAATGAAAATGAATTCCACTTGCAGATATTAACAAAATAATTAGATGTGACAGCATAGTCCTTTGAACTAGAGCACAGGTAAAATTAATAAATGACATGGAAAAAATTTACTAGCCTGAGTTTTGACAACTAAGAGTTTTGACAACCATTCTGCTGGCCCATTTGTGTGCTTTTCAGGACAATCACTAGAACATGCAGTGGCTCTAGCCAGAAGACTCCACACACTATTAGCAAAGAGTTAGTTAGAAGCTTACCCAGCAGGGGAAGAAGAGTGGCACTGACTCAACATCTAAGGAAATGCCCTCATGCTGGATAGTGGTCTGCAGTTGGGGGAGGTGGTGAGAAGGAAAAGAGGTGGCTTAGGAGTGGGGGAGTGATGGAAAACGATGGGATTTGCAAGGATGAGGGAAGGACATAGAAGGGGAGTGCTTTTGAGGGTAGAGGAAGCCATATAGCAAGGATTAAAGAAGTCCATATGGAGGAGAAGGAGGTGATGGTGGACGTGTAAGATAATTTTTTAAAAGAACTTCATAAATTACATGCTTATTCTTGGTAGACACTTCAGGCACAGTATCCTAAATAACATGCATGAATGTCATTTTAGAAGTAAGCACTTAATATTCTCAAATCTGGTTAATAGGTGAGAATATTGTTTTTTATACTAAAAATTGTTCTTTAAAAAATAAAATAAAAGTTATTCTTTTAGAAGAACAACTTTTTTCCCCATACTTCACATATCCTGAGTATGGCAGCTCTTTTTAAGTCAAAAAAATATATATATATATGTATATATATATATATATACACACACACACATAATACAAAAAATATATATGTATATATATATACATAATATATGTATATATAATCAAAAACAACTTTTAAATAAAATATATATTACCAACAAACATGAAAAATGCAAAGTATATTGTCATAATTGAACGTAGATTGTGACCTATATTCAGTTTGAATATATGTTTGAAACAAATGACTCTTCTTCTAATGCAAAGAAATGTAAACTCCTAGCCTCATTTAAAATAAAAAGTCAGCCTGATCAGTGCAATACTTTTTGAAAGTGGTTCAATAAATAAAAGATCCTAACCCTCTCAACCCATAAACAGGTTGGTTAAGGTTTCCTTGGGAACTGAGGTCAGGTTACAAGAATCAGATAACTCCCCTGAAGCTAACAGCTTCTAAATAAAGCCTCCCTGGGCAACAAGAGATATTTCTTAGATGCTGCTGGCTTAGCCACAGGCAAAATTATCAAGTCAAAAGAGGCAACATCTGGTCTCTTTTCCTTTTTTCAATCACATATGGACCTCTGGCTCCCAGAACACTGCCTAGCCTATAGTCATACTCCATAAATCTTGTATGACTAAATGTGAGGGATGAATGAATGAAATGAATGGAAAAGTTATTGAGCACTGCCAAGCTCTCAGAGCCCACAGGCCAGCACTGGAGACAGAATAGCACAGAAAACAATAGAACAATAGAATAGAAAATTAAAATAGAAGATAAAGCACCAAAGGAAAGTGTTTTGGTAGGAATAAGTACAATGCTAGAGGCACATCAGGGCTCTTGCCTGCATTTGTCTTTTTCTGAGTTTTCCTTTTTTCACATCCCACCTGTGTCCTCATTTCATTCATTCAAGTATTCTTTGGGTACCTGTAACACACATACCAGTAGTGAGTGGGATATGCCAGGTTCTGCCCTGAGAGACATTACATTCCAATAGAGACGACAGGCAATACACAGTGCACATGGCTCAAGATAATTTCAAAGACAATAAAAGCTATTACGGCCATAACATAGGATAATACAGCAGTGATGGGAATTGGAGGACTATTTCATATAGGATGGTGAAGGAAGGCTTCTCTGATGAAGGGACAATGGCCTTCTGCCCACTACCAGAAAGAAACTGGCCTTTCCCCAGACAGTACCATCTAGGAGAATGACTTTCAAACTGAAAATATCCCCCAAAAAGCAGAAGATATCTAACTATAGAAGTAATAAGAGAACTGCTAGCAGCTAATTATTTTAAATCCCTGCTTAGAAGAGCTAAAAACATGAGGAAATTTGTATACACAATCCCGGAAACTGAGTAATCTTTGAGGAATTATGGAGAATAAGAGGGGAGGCAAAAAAAAAAAATGCTGATTATCCACAGAAGGAAAGAAAGTGCAGATTTTGACCCAGATTGCTCAGTTTAATGTGAATTCTCAGGAAAACGCAAGACTAAGTTTCAAAGAACTGATGCATGTATCCTTGAGGATACCCACCCCATCTACTCAGCACATCCGTGGCTTGACATTGAGCCTGCACTTCCCAAATATCTCCTGGATTCTATTTGCCTGGGTGCTCAGAGCATTTTATGCCCACATCAAAATCTGAGTTCATCATACCCCCACCCATATGTCCCTCTTCTCTCATTTTAATTTAATTTACTCACATTCATTCATTCATTCATTTCACAAAGACTTAGTGAGCACTACATGGCAGGCAAGATGCTACATGCTATCAATGCAAAGAAGAATGTGCTGCACAATGTGGCCTGAAACAACTTCAGAGTCAGGCATTCTGCACACCAACCTCGGGGCTTCCACTGAACTAACTATATGCATATAGACAAACATCTTATCCTTGCTCTACCTCAATTTCCTCATCTGTAAAATAGGGGTGATGGCATAGGTTTGGTACTAAAATGTGTGTGGAAAGAGGGAAGGGCAAAGGGAGAAAGGGAAGAGCGGGGGGAGGGGGGTAGAGAGGGGAAAGTGGGAGACGAGGGAAGGAGGAAGAATTGGCACTTACCTCATTTGTGAGGATTAAATGAAATACAAGCACTTAACACTGTGCCTGGCACATGGTAGTATCTACATTTACAGCCCCTCATTTCAAGGAGCCCACTATCTAGTGAGAAAATAGGAACACAGTTCAGGTAATAGTTAACACTTACTGAGTGCTTATAACGTGCCTGGCACTATTCTAAACACTCACTTCATCCTCAGCACTTCGTGGGTTAGTTCTATTATTATCCTGACTCCATAGATGAGAACTACTGGCATAAAAGGATTAAGTAACTTGCCCAAGGTTGCACAAGGAGCGAATCGGGAGCAGAGCTGGGATTCAGACTCAGGCACTTTGGCTCCAATCACTACAATCTGGTGCCTCACACAAGTATGGGCAAATGCATAGCAATGAGGTACACATACTATTATGGGGGATTTGCAGCCCAGTAAGGTGACAATATGGCTGAGGAACTGTCCTGGGGAAGAAGGACACCTGCATTTGGGGATTTGAGGATGCTCATGAGGAGTCAGCACAGGGAAGAGGAGGCAAAGGGCATCACAGAGAAGATAACATAAGTAGAGCTCTGTGTTGCTGGGGCAGGGTTGGTGGTGCAGGTCATGCAGCATTGCACACCATGCTAGGGGCTTGGACTTTATCCTCTAAGCAATGGGGAGTCATAGAGAAGCAGCATGACGGGAATTGCACTGTAGAAGGTTTGCTCTGGGGCTGAATGGGTGTGAGGAATATGATCGCGGAGAAAGGAGGTCAGTCAGAGGCTGCTGCTGGGTCCCTGGGATAGTGAACAAAAGTAGGGGAAGATTCATGACCTATTTAGAAGGTATCATTGGAAAAACATTGTGCTTGTTGAGTGAAAAGGCTGAAAGAAAAAGAGGAGATGAGGAAGACCTTTAAGACTTTTGACTTGGAAGCTAGAAGGACAGTGGTATCATCTTTTGGGCAAAAAACATAGAAACATTGACGTAAAGATCTCAGGGGCAATAAATTTCCTATGTCCCAAAGTTGGGAAGTTCCTCTTCTTTGCCTTCTTTAAATTTTTTTTTATCATGATAATAATAAACTTTAAACACATAGAAAAGGAGGAGGAGAGAACAATAAATACCCATCACCTAGATGCAAAAATTCTTCACAAATTGTTGAGTTTGCCACATTTGCTTCATATGTACATTATATATTTTTTTATAATTATATACTTTTATTTTGCTTTTTATTATTGTCAAATCATTTTAAACAAACTACTGATATCATTACATTTACCCTTAAACACTGTATCCTGTATCATCAAAAAGTACTTAACTAAACAATCACAGTACCATTGCCACAGCTCAAAAACTTAATTACATAGTATCTCATAATGAATCTACATTAAAATTTCCCTAGTAATTTCTGGAATTATTTTATAGGTGTTTTTTTTTTTTCAAAACAAGATTGAAGTAATGATCCCATATTGCTTTTGCTATGTCTTTTAAGTCTCTTCAAATCTGTAACCATCTACCCACATTTTTCATGACGTTGACTTTTTTATGAATCCAAAAAATGTCTGATAGGATGCCTCATTGTCTGGTCTTGTCTGCTGGTTTCATCACTATGTCTTTTAACTTGTTCCTCTACTCCCTGCATTCCTAGAAAACTGAAAGTTCTAAAAGCCTGATCAGGACAGCCCGGGTGGCTCAGCGGTTTAGCACCGCCTTTGGCCCAGGGTGTGATCCTAGAGACTGGGGATGGAGTCCCATGGTGGGCTCCCTGCATGGAGCCTGCTTCTCCCTCTGCCTGTGTCTCTGAGCCTCTCTCTCTCTCTCTCTCTCTCTCTCTATATATATATATATATATATATATATATATATATATTATATATATATATCATTATATATATATATATTATATATATATAATGTCTCTCATGAATAAATAAAATCTTAAAAATAAAAATAAATAAAAAAAACTTGATCAGATTTGAGTTTAACATTCTGATGAGCATAAGTCATTCATGATGCAATATCCCTTGTATCACATCCCATTAGTATCAAGATTTTGGTTTCAAAATATCATCCTAATCATGCTACTAACAAAACTTGACTGATTTCCAGATCTGAGATGGAGGACAAAGAAGGTCAACCAACCTTGTTCTGGAAAGCACAAAAGTACCCAGATACTAGTGGGTCACATCAAAAGAACAAAATAGCCAATTTAAGGGGTCCCACTGGTTAAATCTGGGACACTTTAAGCATCAAAAAAAAAAAAAAAGGACTGGGATTGATTAAAATACATGGAATCTATAAATCTGTATAATAATCATAATACTTAAAAAAGTAAATAAACAATGCAGGATCACTTGGAGATGAGGAATGGTTCACACACTCCTAAGGTAGGTTCTCTCCCTGTCTGGCATCTCAATCTGATCCACACCTCCATGTCTTGAGTCCAAAATACTCCAGCTTTCACTTACACTTGGACATTGATCCCAGCTATCCTTTATGTGTGCCTGGAATAATTGGTAAAGGCCATGGGAACTGAAACTAGATTTTCTTCCCCAAAATTACTTAGGTCTCATCAAAAAAGATAATATATCAAACATCACATTATCATTTTAAAGTAAAATTGACAGCATATTTCAGGACTTCCCTAGTCCTGAATTCCTGAATAGTTGAATTCTTCAAACTATTAAAAACCAACAACAAGTTTCTGATCCCAGTTAATAAATATGCCTTGCTAGTAAACATTTTTCTTGTGGCTCTGGACCCACTCTAGTTATTTCTCTAAAGTTTACATCTGTACCATAAGAATAAGTAGCAGTTTTTTTCTTTAATATTTGAAAACTGGTCTCATTTCCTTATGTTGCCAACAGTCAAAAACACCAAACAAAATTCTACTTCAGAATTTAAAGAAAATATACATTTGTTCATTAAAGTCCAACTGCTTTGTATCATTTTTTCTTATGTTATTAACATAGTAAACTAACATCTAATCCATGCTGCAGAAGTCATACTAAATGAAACAAATAGTAAAATATCACAACGATGAAGGAAACCATCTTTGTAAAAATATATGCAAGAAGATAGAGTTCAAAAAGGAATATTCAGTATATTTTATTTCCCCAGAAAAATAGCTATGGTGTCAGATAAAGACTTCTCAAACAGGTTCTGTTCGGTTCTTAACAGAATCTTAATTCTTCCCTATATTTACCAACAATTTGAGAAACTTGCTTTGGGCCCATTTTGCTTCCTTTTCATTGCACAGACATTTGTTCAGAGGCTACCCAGTCATTCCTATAGATTCTATAGTAATAGTATCATATATATTGTATCATACACATGTATATATTCTAAAATATAATTTTAGTCATGTTTTAGAAAGCCACCATCATACCTTATCCCCTAACTGGATAAGTATTCTCTCTCTCTCATTCTGGTTTTGTACTAGAATAAATTTTTTAGCTTAGAAACAACTTTGAAAATTGATCCCATTAACTATGATCTTGAGAGCAGGATCTTTTCAAATACACTTCAGAAAAGTACAGTTTGCATCTCCCAAGTCTGAAATTAAGAAACCATTAGCTGGTTTATGCCTCATTTCAGTACTGGTTTAAATCTGAATAGCTTTACTGTGCATTCATCAAATATTTAAATATTAATCATTAGAAGTCTTCCTGGCTGCAGACAGAACTAGAGCAGGGGCATTGGGAAAGGCTCAGAGAACTAGAAGAGGCTTGTGTCTCATTTACACCACGTGCAGCAAGGAGATTTCAGCATGGGTTTCAAAAAGGCCTGGGGATGCTTTCTAAAAATTCATCTCTCTTTGGAATAAACCATTTTTTTTCTGCACAAACATTCAACTCTTACTAAGGGGAAGAACTAGGACAAAAAAAAAAGAGAATGACTATCTTCTGTTGTGTGATACAAGAGCCAGCTCCACATATACTTTTCGGAGTTGTAGTGTGCACTCTGTTGGCGTAAAGGGATTGTCATTTCACCTTTGCTTCAGTTCTTGCCACACAGAAGAGCTCTTCCTGAGAAATGAAAAACTTCAATCCCGTGTACCCCTAACGGTGTCTTATAATCTGGCTTAGATGCCCCATGATGAATCCCTGCTGGCAGGAAATTACTCTCCACTAATATTTGTCTACTGCACAATACTTTAAGTACCAGGCAAATTGACTATCAATCTCAAGCAAAATCTCAGTGCCACTTGCTCAGTGAAGAAATTCATTCATCATGTTCTAAATTAACCATTAATAAAACTCACCTTGCTAACGGAGGTGTAACTTTTTGTTAACTGCAGAAGTTGTTGATGCTGCATTTGACTGACTTAGCATCAGCTTCTTCCTCAGAATCAACTGGCCACTCTCCCATAGTTAAATTAAATTGTACCTGATTTGCCTCCTAATCTTTGTACCATCACTCAACATTAACTTGCAAACTCACTGAATAGCTTGGCTTGTCAGTTATGCAAGGAAGACCAAGGGACACCACTGGCATAAAGTAAGCATTGCAGTGGGAGGGAGGGAGACTTTTCTCTGTATTTGCAGGACACTTTCAGAATCAAAGAGGTGAGCCATGATTCTACTGGCTATTGGATCAACAGAGCGGTATTAATTGACAATTAATATAAAAGCTCCAGGGCCTCCATTATATTTCTTAGAAATTAAGTTCTTAATTTCTTCTCACCTTCTCACCATCTATATTGATACTCAACTGCTATTAACAGAGTCCCTGAGTATGAACTAAGCTGTGATTCAGCCACCAGGGGACTATCAGAGCAGGACAAGACTTCTTTCTCAGGGCGTGTCTTTCATTGTAAAGAGAACATTCTGAATGAGTCTTAGGGGCTTAGACAGTGTACAAATGATTGAAGCTGTCCTTACATACCGCTTCTACTGTTGCTATCACAAATAATATTTGCAGTAATCTGTTTTTTAGTAAAACATGGCTTTGCTCCTGAGACAAGCTTTCTTGGCAAGAAATTGAATTCAACAAATTGTCTACCCAAATGAGATTCCCACCCCCAATCACAGACAAAGTTAATTACTACACCCATTTCATAAAACTGTCAAGTCTCTCTATAAGTCTAGTAAGCTCATGGACACAGGAGCCTTCTAAAATCTGACACCATTAGTTTGGAAACTAGTTTCCTGGGTTCCATCTCTTCTGTGCAATCAGTTCTCTCCAAACCATGTGAAGGCATCCTTCCTTGCTGAGGTTCTAGCAGCTGTGTGTTTGCTGGACTCTCTCCTGTAGAGTTTTTTCTCTTCTTACTAGGTGACAGCTTTGGCTTATCAGAAAGAAGTTTGGGGAAAAGTTCCCAGAACAGCTCATAGATTGAATTATTTTCTTTGTAAAGGCTTCATCATATTCCTCTTCAATTCTGTTTTAGGTCAAGACCAGGGTTGTTAATATTTCTGTCAGCTTCAATTCCTTCATCTTCATCAATTATTCTGTCTTCAGTGTCCTGCAGCCTCCTCTGGGCAGCCTCCCATGGTAACTCTCCAGTTACCTGATCCATTGCTTCACAAAGATTTCTCATGCCAAAAGAGAAAGGTCACCAGTACATGGAGCCCTCATATTCTCATGTCCATCAAGAATGCTGCCATTGGGACCCAGCACAGAGCATTGCACCAGTCAGGCTTTGTTTTCTTATTGGACAGTCTCCATCATCATTATGCTTTTGCCTGTGTTTCTTTCCTCAGTAAACTAAAACTCCTCAGGTCTCTAGAATCTAGCTACTGCAGCCTGAGCCATAGCCGGTAGGACACCTCAACCTATCTGCCTCCACGGGAACTCAGACAAATGTGGAGGCTGCACCCATCTCTGGCCTGCCCAACCCCCAGTCCATGAGCTGCAGCCACACTGAATGTCCAATCCTGACCTCAAAACATGTGCTTTTATTTGATTATAATCCCCTTGCTCATGTTTTCTCAGATGGGTTGTCTCCCAAGTGCATAAGAATAGTGAATAACAAAATTTCTTAAATTTTATAATAGAATGTCAACCCTATCCCTGTCTCTTCTAACTTAACACACAAATGCATATTTAGCCATATGGAGTAGCCTACACACCAGATCCTTATATAGGAGGATTATTACTATTTGCTATCCACCACCATCAAATGCTCCACTCAGAGAACTGACATTCAATATAGAGAAAATGGCATAAGACAATTCTTAATTTAGCTATACATGAGAATTGCTTGAGAGAATTTTAATTAAAAATACAAATTCCCTGTACCCCACCCTAGAAGTTCCTGATTTGGTAAGCATAGAATTTAGGAACAGCTGGCTTTTGGAACTCCTGGCTAAGGAGTATATCTCTATGCACATCTTCAGCTGTGTCCTCCTATAGTGGGATCACTGTTAAAATCTTAATGCTTGTTTTCCTTTATTTTTTCCCCTACACTGATCCCTGCAACTCCAAGAAGGTAAGGGGTTGTGCTAGCTTGCCTCACAGTAAGTTTTTACTGGGGTTGAAAGCAGAAATGGCGGAAAGCCTATCTATTGAAAAAATGTCATAAATACCCAGAGGAAGATGATGAAGCAAAGTCATGCAGACTAAGAAAGATTGTACATACCATGATAGAGAATTATGCTGAACCACATGGCACATATCTGGGACAGGGACAGGGTCTCATAAGGAGAGGCTGTAGATATATATGTAGGAAGGACCCAACCCTAGACCATGGGATTCCAATGTTGACAAAGGCTTCTACCCTCAGTGAGCAGTGTGGAAGTGCATTTGTCAAGGTTCACTCAGAGAAGTATAAACAGTAGGAGATTAAAATATTTGGACTTATTAAAGGGAATTGGCTTAAGCACTCATGGGAGCTGTCTCCACATCTAATGCTGGAACCCAGAACCTACAGGCTGGCTGACAGGAAAGAAGGTCATGAACAGGTTGGAACCTCAGAAGCATGATCTGGAACCCCAAGAAGCTAGGGTAATACACATCAATTCTTGTTGCCTGTGCCCTTCATAACAAGAGTGACTTGCAGAGGCCAGGGTCCTCTGTTGAGGACCTAACCAGATCAGGAGTCAGAGAAACAAACTGAAAGAAGTTCCAAAGGGAAGGGAGATCAATTACAGGACAAGTTGCTGCTGCTTTCCAATTAAATGAATCAACAGATCAGGACTGATGTGAATGTGCAGTAAAATAGCTGCTGTCTTCCTTACCTTCTCCAACTCTCAGGAGAATCCCCCTGGTGGGTCATGCTAACAGGAAACACAGAGGGAAAGGGAATTCTGGGAAGTGTAGTTCAGTTTAGCCAAGTGGGCATATGGCAAAGTCATCGTGGGAAGCAACAGAGGCTCCAGCTGTCACAAGGAACCAGTGTGGACAAAGACATCCCGAACATTCTGTTTTGTGTAAGGGGATGGGAGAACCGTTGCACCATCCTGCAGGGAATCCCAATTATTATGAACATTAAGTTTTCTGTCAGCCTTACAGGAGAGGGCTTAGTTAGAATTACTTTGGTGTAAGGGAGATAAAATAATGTGATAAAGGTGATGAAATGCAATCCAGTGAGGCCTTCAGAAATTTGTATGTTTGGATCATCTTAGCTTAGCTCCCTCTCAAAACTGTCTTCATTAAAAATTCATTTAATATGACTTTGTATTATCAGTCATAAGAAGAAACAACTGTATGAATACCATTGCATATTTATTACTGAAAGTATACATCACTAATATCAAGGGCATTATTTAGTTTGCTGTCCCCTATTATAAGACTTATGTAGAGAACCAAAGTTAAAGTGTCCCAAAGATGCCATAGACTAAAGTAGGCAAGAAGTGCAAGGGCCATTTTGGTTCAGAAACCTATTTCTGAGGATTTCTGAATAGTTTCCTGATATTTAAGTTGGAGCAGTGTGTTGTTCTTAACATCATTAGGACATCTTGGAGACCATGATGTCCTTTCTCACAGTAATAGCTATTCATAAGAATCCTCATAATGCCCTAAATGGAGCTAAGTTTCCTCTCTGGCCAGGACCTGCATAATTGTCTTTCTATCAATGGCTGGTACCCTTGGCCCATTGTGTCCTAGATTCTGTAACTGTGTTCTTGACCTCACTCAGAGAGCTTCCATACAAATCACTCAAAGTATTGAAACTCAAGTGACCTTTTTAAAGAATATTACTAGTCTTGCTTCCCAATCCTCTTGAAAAATGCTTTCATTTATGTCAAATTCTATAAAAATCCATTTTTCTAATCTTAAAAGAACTAGCAAATTTATTTTTTCTCTCCCTGATATCAACTGGAAGATGACTCCTAGTTTTAACCCAGAGAGCTGTGTCCTAGAGCCATCCTAGGGCCTTAAATTGTGCTCATTGATGGATTCTGAGGAGCCAGGCTCTCTGAAGTACCCTGAGCTAGCTACAGGACCTAGCTGCAAGGTCCTAAAACCCTTCCTACAGGAAGAGAAAGGTAGGAATAAAGTTTATACATTGGGATGAGAGATATAAATTTGAATGTTATTCAACCTCTGTGACTTAGTTTCTTTCTGTCCAGGCACCATGTCCTTCTCATATCTGGGGTATATAGGGCAGAAGGAGAGGGTACAATCAAGAGCAAATAAAAACTAAAAGATCTCTTTCACTAAAAATCACTGTAAGGCTTTGAGGACTCAGGGGCGTAGTCTTATGCAACTTGTGAATGCAGAGAATAAAATATGCAAGGGTGGCAAGTCCTTCTTTTTCTCATTAGGACCAAGAACAGACATAGGGGACCTGAGGAATAAATCATTTTTCTGCATGAACCCCAGGCTAGAGAGAGAATAGTAGGAAAAAATATATATGAGTTGGCAATCAAATTAAATATTGATAGCATTTAAATTTTTTTATTAAATATAGCTATAGCTACTTACTATTTATCAGGTCTTGTTTTGAAACACTTGGCAAATATCCATTTAACTGTCATAATGACTCTGTGACATTGAAAAAGTAAATATTATCTTTATCTTCACTTCAGGTGGGGATTTTCAGCCATTTCATAATGCCCATAATATTCATTTCATTGTGTATTAGTAGCTACTATAGCACTGGGTCCTACAAGTCGGAACAAAAATGAGGGACAAAGTGAATGCAGTAAGCCATACAACTATGAGACACACATCCAAAGGTATTCCAAGTATATTTGGGGAGAATTTTAAGGAACTAGATTAGCCTATTCATTTATTTTATTGACCCCAGGGATTTACAAAGCCCAGATTTCATCATGTTGCCTGAAAACATGATTAAAATAATATCCTCGTATCAACTCCAACAATACTTTCTAGCAAAGGTCACCAAGTCAGATCTCTGCAAGGACCAGGCATAAAACGTAAGTGAATGAATCTACTCAGGTGTAGAAATATGGTGTCTGCTCCATATAAAGGAGGAAACAGCTTATCAGATCTAGTCAATTTGCTCAGACTCTCCATTTTTTCAAGAGAAGCTAGAAATCCATATTTTATGCTAAATCTCCCTATTTTCACATGTTGGCAGCTAATTCAATTTTTGTAACACTATATAGGTTAATGAAGCACATCTGTTAGTCTCTTCTGGATCTTGGGCATCCATTGTACCATATCTGCTCCATGGCCTTTGTGCCATGGCCACATGAGGAATGTCCTTATAAGAAACAGAGAATCCTGTCAAGGACTCCAACTTACGTGCAAGTCATGCTCCTTATGCTGAACTGTAATCAGCCCAGAGACTTCTCTTTTCCTCTCTGGAATTTCTTTCAAAACATTTTGAAAGGACTTCTTTAGAAGTGCCAGCCTTACTTATTCCTGTGGAGTCTGAGAGGAAATAAACAGTACACTGCATAATGTTTCCCAGTCACTCCCTTGAACCAATAATCAAAAAGCAAGGTTTCTCTGAAGCTTCTCTAACTTGTTCAAGTGTATCCAGTGTGCCTGGTTCTTTGTCTTCACCAATTTCTCTTACATTCTTCTTCTGTTTCCCAAACTATCATAAAAGACTCAGAAGAACCTAATTTCATGCAACCTTCTGCTCCATGATGCTCCATTCCTGGAGCTCCAAGGACTGCTCAACCCAGTGGCTCACATCAGTCTTGGCTGTCCTCCATCACAAGGGCTAGAATATGTCTGTCTTGTTCACTGCTACTAAACTAATCTTGGCCAGGTATCTAATATAAATCCCTAGGTAGGTGCCAGTCATCTGAAAAATTACTTTAGAATGACTCAATGTAGGAGTGAACAAATTCATTGACATTGTCATTTTATGTAGCTGACCATACCATCTTTTTTTAAATCTCTCAGATACCTTGACTTCTGGAACACAGCACATATCTCCTTGCTTCTCACAGTGCTGGATCTTCCCTCTCTGGTCTGTTTGCTCTTAGCTATCACTTACGTAACTGTTAGGTAACTGGGGCTCTTCTTTCTATATCCCTGCTGCACCTTCCTGCACAGCTGAAGGACTCCCACAAACTGGACTCAACCCAAAAGCAATGTCAATAGGGTTCAGGGTTCATATAAGCTTGGAAGATGCTAGGCTGACTTAAGTCTCATGTTTCTTTTGAACAGGGCTTCCTAGGGTTTTAGAAAGATAAAGAACATACTAACATGTTCTGAGAATTTCTAACAAAAATTTTAAAAATTACTTAACTCTGAAAACCTCCTTCTTATAAGTATTCTAAAGGTCAAATATTCTGTGGGTCACATCCTGGGAAGCCCATTCTAAAGAAAAATAAGCCAACTAAAATAATCCTAGATTAGGATGTATGTAGGACAGAAGACCAGAAGTAATGAGTGAAGGGCCATACTTCTTGACCTTCGAAGGTCTTTATAACTACTCAGTGGGCAGTCATGATTCCTTCAAGAAATCTCTACCAAGTCACCTGGTTAGTCACTTAGTTCTAGTGAGCAGAGCATCTGACATAATTCATGTCCTTGATGAGTTCTTTTTTGATGCAGCCTGCCTGAGTGTGCCACAAAACCTCAGGGAAAGAGCTCAGTTAGTCTATTCTATATATATATATATATATATATATATATATATATATATATATATATATATATATATATGATTGCTTTGATGATGTGTGAGGGAAGAGGTATAGAGGACACACATTGGAAATAAATCTTGTTAGAACACTCAGAACCTGACAGAAAGGTTTGTCAGTCATAGAGGAAAAATGAGATGTGAAGAGTTCCAAGACAATAACCTTTGGAAAAACTAACAATCAATGAGCAGGGAGAGAAAGAAGAGCCAAAAAATATTACAGAGGGGAAGCCAGAGAAGAAAGAAGAAAATCAAGATGCTGCATTATTAATAGTAGTAACATTGGCTAACATTCAGTGAGCTGTTGTAGTTATTCATTGCATTCATTCAGTGAACTTTATATTATTGAATCCTCACAAGAGCCCCAGTGAGCTTGCTGAAGTTAAGAAATTGCCCAAAGTCACCCAGCTAGTAAGTGGTGGTAGAGTTGGAATATGAAACAGTCTACTCCTAGAGCCCATATGTAGAGATGGGGAATTCCCACCCCCACCCCCCCACCCGGCAAGGTGGAGGAAGAACTTTAGAAAAAACAGTTTGGGTAACAGTGCCAAATACCACAAGGACACAAGTGAAACTGGGAAGGATTTTAGATTTGGCAGTTATAAATTTTGGAAAGTGCACATTCCAAAAGAAGAGAGTCACAGAAACAGAAGCCAGATTATTGGTAATGAGATAGTGATTGGATGGAAAGAAGTTAGAAGTAGCTGGATATGTAGCATTTATGTAAGAAATCTGACCTCAAAGGTCAGATTTCTGGAGGTAACTTAGTAAGCCCTTAATCCATTGAGGCCAGTATACTACTCAGAATACAGTAGTTGCTTTAACAACCCCCAAATCTCTGTAGCCTAAAACCAGAGAAGTTTATTTCTTGTTTTCATTAGAGTCCAGTTAGGTTTATGAAGGAGGAGCACTGTTCCAGGTAGTCCTTCAGGAACCTAAGCTCCTAGCATGTGGGTCATCCTTTAAAACCTCAGAATCCTCTACTCAATCTGTGACTCTTAAAACTAGGAAAGAGTTTATAAATGAAAGAGGGGGAAAGGGAGAGATGACTAATGGCTAGGCTTAGAAGTGATGTACAGGGGATCCCTGGGTGGCTCAGCAGTTTAGCGCCTGCCTTTGGCCCAGGGCATGATCCTGGAGACCCAGAATCGAGTCCCGCATCAGGCTCCCTGCATGGAGCCTGCTTCTCCCTCCTCCTGTGTCTCTGTGCCTCTCTCTCTCTCTCTCTCTCTCACTCTCTCTATCATGAATAAATAAAATCTTTAAAAAATTTAAAAAGATAAGTGATGTACATACATTTACATTACATGTGTCCAACTATCACATGTTCACATGACCCCACTCTGACCAGAGGACTATCTAGGATATGTGCTATAGGTGTGTCGCCAGGAAGAAAAGCAAGCAGCTTGCCTTTAGCCTCTCTCTCTGAGCTCCTCTGCTACAACTCTGTTCTTCCTCTGCTTACTAGCTACATGGTATAGTGAAGAGATAAGTTGAGATGCTTAGAAACCCTAGTTTCTTTTCTACTTTTCATTTCAAAAATGAACTTGAAGTCCAGTCTTGGTATAGTCTGCCATCCTCTCCTGCCTCATCTCTCCTGACTGGCCCAGAGTTGGCCTCTGCCTGCAGTGCTAGACTTCTACTTCCAAGGAGACTGGTGGCCCTAAGCTGGCCCTGAAATAAGAGAAGTGATGGAGGGATCAAAGCAAATACAGAGGAAAAGAAAATCCCACTTACTGTGCTGACAGTACCAGGGAAGGCTACATTACTTGGTAAATGTGAATGAATAGGGGAGACAGGGAACAGTGGGTCCCCTAGAGAACACTTGCTCCTCCTAAACTTCTAGCTGATTGCAGGGCTTAGGAATATGGGTCCCTTGTTGCCAGATCTTCACATTTTTCAAGAAAAGTCAGAAATCTGGATTTTTATTTGAAAAATCATAATTAAAAAAAATGATCAAACAAAACACCCATGGGCCAAGTTCAACCAACAGGCAAACCATTTTCTGTCTCTAGATTTTGCAATATGACTCCAGGGACTCTAACCTCCTCACCACTATGCCCCATTATGCCACTCATAGAGCAATCAGAAGACCTCTGGCACTCTTGAATAACCAGTATCATAAGGAGGGAGGGAACTGGGGGCAGGGGGAAAATGCATTCTGAAGAAGCACCTCTGATAAACCTGACTTTGAAACAGCCTACCAGATGCTGGTATGCCAATGATGCCCAAAGTGCCAGAAAGAGGATGCACCTTCTAGATGCATGTAGTCTAGAACATTTCTAGGTTAGGCTAGAGATTGGGTATAAAGAAATCTTCCTCAGGGGAACCTCTACCTCACATTACCTCTGGGATCCTGGCATGCTATTGCCAAACTCTGTCCCACATCTGGGGTCCATCATACCCCAATTTATTCTGTGAAGTAATGCCACTCTGAGCCATTATGATCTCACCAAGTACTTAGAGAAGTGGACCCGTATATAAACAAATTTCAGAAAGCCAATAATGATTTATTGCCATGTGATACTGCATCTATGACATCTAGGCTTACAATCTTGACTTTTCTTCCTCCAATTTATTTTTTAAAGATAAAGATTTTATTATTTATTCATAGACATAGAGAGAGAGAGGCAGAGACACAGGCAGAGTGAGAAGCAGGCTCCATGCCAGGAGCCTCACGTGGGATTTGATCCCGGGACTCCAGGATCACGCCCTGGGCCAAAGGCAGGTGCTAAACTGCTGAGCTACCCAGGGATCCCCTCTTCCTCCAATTTAAATCTCAGTTGAAAAGAACCTTCTGATTAGGTCTGAGAAGGGATTCGCCAATGTAGAAAAGGGAAAGGCTAGAAAAAATTCTACTATTGAATTAGAATTAGATGCATTGATTACTATGGGGATTTTTAATATGTATACACAGTTATGGGAATGGTTACAGATGTTATATATGTGTGTATATTAATATATATGTATGTATGTGTATATACATAACTTTGTCTGCTGAAGGGGCCTGAGAACAATGACTGCCCAGTAGAAATGAGCATATTGCTCAAATAAAACTTGGCATCTAAATGTCATTTTTACTAAAAGGAACCAGAGCTCCTCAGTGGAATAGCTGTTTCCATCACTGGATTAGGAATAGCACACACCCACCCACCTTTTTTTTTGCCAGAAAATACAAAGATACTCAAAAGAATTACTGGAACAAAAGAGTAAGAGCCAGCTTGAAGGGGCCCTCACTGACCAAATCTAGAAAAATTTTAGCATATATAGTGGGCATACCACTGTCTAGCAACTGCAGAGACTCCATGTGGTTCTGTTAATGCCTTGATAGGGAATTTGAGGCCAACATTAAATTTGAAATATTTAAAATATTTAAAATAGATAAGTGCTGAGCTACTTTAGCAACATAAACAGTTGTATTGTCAGTGAAAGAGCCAGTAGTTAAAAAAAAATCACCTTACAGCCTATCCAAATTCCCATCTGAACATATACCAGCCATGCCTGACAGCTGGGCAGGTATGGTTAATGTATAGAGAGCCATATGCTCTTGAACTTTTTGATTCTACAGAGCAAGATGCTTATAATAAAATATGACCTATCACCAGTCCACAACAGATGCATCCAGAGTCTGTTTTTCAGTGCTCTCTGTCTTTATTCATAAATATGAAAGAACAATGGGTATTTGAGACACTACTCTCCACAGTCTCCTTTTTTGCTTGTTGGGACCAACACTGACCTCAAATGATCTCTCTACTACTGAGACATTCTCTAAGAATAAAGCCTATAACACTGAAGACTGCTGAAAAGCAGGACACTAAAGTGGTGTCTACATGCTACACAATGTTTAAATTGAACTAAAGATTAAGAATTAAAATATGCTTTTGCAATAATGACAAATGCACTGCTGCATCCAACCACATGTACTCTTGTGAGACAAGGCCCATAGGTATGGTCTAACTCAATTTAAATACTAGTTAATGTTAAGTGCTGTGCATGATAAGAAAAGTGATCAGTACCATTCTTTGGTCTTTTATTTCAAAAAGTTTTGTTCATTTAAAAGGAAGGCATGCTTGCCATGACTGAAAAATTCTTGGCTCAAATTGTTGAGACTCCTTCCTGGTTACACTCTGGAAAGTAATTTGGTACATCTTAGTGAACTTTTTTCGGTTTTTTTTTTTGTTTTGTTTTCTTCTTTTTCCTTTGAGGATATGTACGGAGCAGTTTTTATTTGGTCTTGTTTTTAATTAGCCAGTGGATAGCCCTTGAGTAGAGGAGTATAGATTGATTACTTATTCCACTTCCTGGACCTAATTTGGAAAACATAATCCCATGTAGTGCTATTAGGAAGTAATATAATGGAGTAAATGTCTCATTTAATAACGCATAATCCTTTTTGAAAGTTGCCTTTTCTCTCCTTGAGTGGGTCCAGTATTTTATGGAACTTATTGTGACTTATAAGAATGGATGGAACTTTGATGCACCATATATGTGACTATGACTGGCAAGGAAATTTGTCTGCCATGTGTTTTTCTTGAAGTTGTTTTCTGACCTCTTTCACTGATAAGGAGAGAAAAATATTGCACCTTCTGAAATAATCCAAATGGATTCAGTTCTTAATTACTTCCCTGTTTAGAAATATGCACAAAATGTGGGATTGCAACCCATTACATAAAATCATAACCATGGAGCCCATATTAACCCAAAGTTAATAAATACAAAGGGAAGAAGAGAAAGCTCATCCTTAAAATAGAATACCAGCCAACGTGTATAGAAGCAATGGTGAAAATAATCACTACTTGACAGTCAAACCATCACAGCAGCACTTGATACCAGCAGGAGTTGTCAATGAATATGAGGTTTGGTGGATGGAGATTTGAGGAAGAGGATAATTTCAGACCATCTTTTCACAAAAGATAGATTAAATACAAAGGGAGAGATAGCAGCTTTACGTGAGGAAAGCTGGCAGACACTAACTTGCCAGGTGATCATGATCAACATCTTAGTGGGACCAGTAAACATTGTGTGGCCATTGACATGATGCACTGAGAAGAGTCCAGCATCATTTCTGTGCTATCTCTGCCTAGAATATATGGCTCACATCTGGTGAGGAGGAAACATAAGACCAACTCTGGCTGGTGGCCATGCTATAGACCACTGTATTTTTTTAAGTTTTGTAAAGACATGAGGACAGGAAAAGACTGTTCCAGACTGAAGGAAGTTGATATGACATGATCACTAAATATAACACATGTTCCTAGGTTGGATGCTGAGCCAGAAAGGAAAATAAGACATTTGGTGGACAGTTGTTAAAATTTAAAATTTGGTGGATAGTTGTTAAAATTTGAATGGTTTATAGATGGGAGGGTAATGTACCAGTATTGATTTCCTGATTTTCAGAGGTCTGCACAGTGGCAATGTAAGGGAATATATAGTATTGTTTGGGAGAAGTATATCCCACAATATTAGTGGTAAGGGGAAATCTGGGTTTAAGGGATGAGGAAGTTCTTTGTTGTGTGTTTGCAATTTTTGGTAGATTTAAAACTATTAAAAACAAAACAAAAGGCTGGAAGAAAATAAAGCAAAATGGTAAGAGCAGCTGCCCTCTGAATACCAAGATTATGCTTGGTTTTTAAAATGTTTTGTTAAATTTTGCTATATTTTCCAGGTATTCTATAATAAACATGCATTTTTTTCGTTGATGAGGCATCATAATAGAGTACATAAAGTATACTCACTTGATTTCTTACTTGTGTATACATACTGGGTGAGACAGAACATTTCCAGCATGATGGAAGTTTCCTCTAGGTGGCTTCCCTGTTTATAGACCATCACCAGAAGTTTCCGTTATTCTAACTTCTGATATTTTACCAGCTCTTAAATTTCATATAAATAGAACCACAAAATTACATTCTCTTTTGTGTCTTGCATCTTTTGCTCAATATACCTGTGACCATCATTCATGTTATATCTACCAATAGTTTACTTCTTTTAAATGCTAGGAAGTATTCCATTATTTGAATAGATCGCAATTTATTCCCTTTCTTCTTGGTGAGAGTTGTTTTTCCAGTTTGGAGCTATTGTAATAAAACTTCTATGAACTCTTTTGAACATTTCATTTTGTGGAACCATGCACTTAGGAGAGGAATTGCTTAGATGTGGTATAGACCAGTGGTCAGCAAACTTTTTCTGTAAATAACCAGATAGTATTTTAGGACTTGCAAGCCATACATTCTATCTTAACTAGTCAACTCTGCCACAGACAATACCCATTTTCCAAGCCTTTTTAGATACTTGTAAGTTGCCTCTGGATATGCTCTGGATGCTGCTCTGGTATCTGCATTTGTTGCAGTTATTTTTGATCATGAAGCACAAGCATGAGGACAAAGGCAACATACTAAGGATGACAGGGCAAAATATAAAAATAAAATTAGTCTCTGATGGCATTTTTGAGCAGCTAAACCAAAGCCAGAAACTACCTACTTCAAAAATAATTTATATGTGATAAAAATAAAACCCTATTAAGATTCTGTGAGTTTAATTTTTTACTGGTAACTTAATGCGTTGCTAATAGATATTTTATTTATTTTTTTTTAAATAATAAATTTCTTTTTTATTGGTGTTCAACTTGCCAACATACAGAATAACACCCAGTGCTCATCCCATCAAGTGCTCCCCTCAGAGCCTGTCACCCATTCATCCCCACCCCCCACCCTCCTCCCCTTCCACCACCCCTAGTTCGTTTCCCAGAGTTAGGAGTGTTTATATTCTGTCTCCCTTTCTGATATTTCCTACCCATTTCTTCTCCCTTCCCTTCTATTCCCTTTCACTATTATTTATATTCCCCAAATGAACGAGAACATATAATGTTTGTCCTTCTCCGATTGACTTATTTCCCACAGAATAATACCCTCCAGTTCCATCCACATCAAAGCAAATGGTGGGTATTTGTCATTTCTAATGGCTGAGTAATATTCCATTGGATACATAAACCACATCTTCTTTATCCATTCATCTTTCGATGGACACAGAGCCTCCTTCCACAGTTTGGCTATTGTCGACATTGCTGCTATAAACATCGGTGTGCAGGTGTCCCATCGTTTCACTGCATCTGTATCTTTGGGGTAAATCCCCAACAGTGCAATTGCTGGGTCGTAGGGCAGGTCTATTTTTAACTCTGAGGAACCTCCACATAGCTTTCCAGAGTGGCTGCACCAGTTCACATTCCCACCAACAGTGTAAGAGGGTTCCCTTTTCTCCGCATCCTCTCCAACATTTGTGGTTTCCTGCCTTGTTAGTTTGCCCCATTCTCACTGGTGTGAGGTGGTATCTCATTGTGGTTTTGATTTGTATTTCCCTGATGGCAAGTGATGCGAAGCATTTTCTCATGTGCGTGTTGGTCATGTGTATGTCTTCCTCTGTGAGATTTCTGTTCATGTCCTTGCCCATTTCATGATTGGATTGTTTGTTTCTTTGGTGTTGAGTTTAATAAGTTCTTTATAGATCTTGGAAACTAGCCCTTTATCTGATACGTCATTTGCAAATATCTTCTCCCATTCTGTAGGTTGTCTTTTAGTTTTGTTTTAAGAGTCTTGAAGCTTAAAATTTTTTTTTTCATTTAATGGATAGAGATTAAGAACCTAACTTAGCTAAGAAAAAAATTTCAGTTTTAATTAATAAAAAGACTAAATAAAATGCTTATTTATGTCCTCTCTTTATTCTCAAAAGATCTAAAATCAGCCAAGATTATACTACACAGTAAGTTTAATTAGAAACCACAAGAAAGACACTGGCCAAAACTCAAAATTCATAATAAATCTGATTACAGCTTAAAACAGATTTCACTATGCATTATCTATAAACTCAAGTTTTGCTAAATTAAATACAGGCTATCATACTTTATTAAACTTAAAAGGATAAAATTTCCTTTCAGTTCTTCATAAAAACCAGCTGTCATTCAGAAGAGTCTGAGCATTTTTTTATCTGACTTTCTTTTCTTAATTTGCATTTAAAATAGTTTCTATCATATTTTATAATATACAGTATCTGTTCTCCCTTAGCCTCACTACTGCTGGTTTTTTTTTTATAATAATCTCTCTAAATTATTCTATCTTTACATTCATCTTGTCCTTCTTAAATGAATTCTTCCCCCACACTCCCTCCTTCATCTTCACATCCATCTAGCTATTCTTTCCAGTTGCTTTCTAATTCTTTCTTTCTTTCCATAATGGCATACCTAAGATTTGTTTATTCCCACCAACTGTTATAAATCTCAACCCAGTACTTACTTCTCTGTTGTTATTACACTGTTTTCTCTTATATTCTTGAGGGCTTCCATTTCTCCCTAAGATTCTTTTCATTATAGGGATATCAAGAGGATAGTATGTGAAAAAACATGGGGGAAAAATTCAAAACAACTTACCTTTGTAACACCAAGCATTGCTAAAGACGTTTGAGGAGTTCCAGGTGATACAAAAGCAAGAGGAGAATAGTCAGAGACATTGACTGATGGTTTCCAAAGAGTTTCAGTCTTATCTTCACTTGCAAAATTGTTCTCAGCAAATAAAGGTCTATCTTCTAGGCTCACAATGCCACATTTTGCCCTCTTAGCTCGCAGAAAAGCAGCCATTAGCTCTCTTAAGTTTGGTTTTGGGACAGCCTTGGTACCAAAACTTAAGTCTCCATCTGATGAAGGCCACGAATCATCAGTATCTGGTTTACTGGAAAGACTTTTAACCTTATCAACTGCAAGTATATTTGCTCCTTTTCCTACTAAAAATTCCACCATTTGCTCTTTGTTTTCATTTACAGCAACTAAAAGTGGTGTCAGGTCATCCTTGTTTTTTGCCTCTATATCTGCATTCTGTAAAAGCAGCTTCTCTGCTATTGATACATTGTCACCAAAGGCTGCATAATGGAGAGCGGTGTTACCCTTGTTGTCCTTAAGATTTGGATCAGCACCGTGTTCCAGCAGAATAGTTGCACATGCCTCTTCTTGGCATTGTACAGCCTTCATTAGAGCTGTCCTACTTTCATCATCACGGAGGTTGAGCTGGCATTTCCTCTCTACCAGGATAGTCACCACATCTACATGGCCATTGGCACAGGCCAAGTGGAGAGCAGTCCTGTTCATCTTGTCTCTATCATTCAAGTCATTTATCCCCAGCAACAGAATCCGCTGCACTTTCGCTGCGTTGCCCCCACTGGCAGCTTTGTGGATCTTTCTGAGATCTCCGACTCGGATGTGGTACCCGGGGCCCGGGTTGGCGAGTTTGGTACCATTCAGGCGCCGCGAGCCGGCCCTCCGCGGGCTGATGTTGAAGCCCAAGGGCAGCTCGCCCCTCTTACCCCTGAAGCTAAACATTTTCTTCATCGCAAAGCTTTCAGGCTTCACAGACACAGGTTTTAGCCGCCTCTACAGCTCAACACTTAGCGCTAGAAATAAGGCAAGCCGGCCTCGCGGCAACGTCCCAACAACTGAGCTCAAGGATTTAGAATCTTCCTACACAGAACAAATGTCACTAATAGATATTTTAATTCAGCTTCAGTTATTCAACAAACTAACACAGATTTGATGAATACTTGGATACACTATGATTCTGTTCTGCTTTTGTTTCGCTGAGTATTAAAAGGAGTTCACAACATGATTCCCACTTAAACTATAGTATCTTTCAAAGTAGAGAAATATATCGGTATTAAAAAATGAACACATGATACATAACCATCCCATTTCAAATAAATGATATGATAGTGACCAATTGATATTTCTAAATATAATTATTTTCTCTATTCTTTGTGGGAAAATAAATATTTCTTGCCTGGATATTGAAAAGGAGAAGACTGCTTCAGTCTAAAGATTGAGGTTGATGCCATTCACAAGTGAAAGGCAGCTACTCTCGTGGAGAGATTTAAGAGCTCCTAAAGGCCTGTGTAAGCAAAGTTAAATTACTTAGTCACATTTCTTCATGTTTTAAAAAGCCCACTGCTAAAACACTTCTTTGGGATTAGGGAATTATCCTGGAGTGGTCCTGGTTAAAGTAAATATCTTAGCCAGAAGGTGTAATATTAATAATCATCATTGTAGTTTATGTGCCATAGTGCTACCTGAAAGCAAGCTTCTGAAGGATTGAGGTGACAAAAAGGTAGAATTTGAGGGAGATTTGCAAAGAGAGGTTTAGAAGGAATTTTGAAAGGTTTAGGACATTCCCTGGGAAGCCAAGTATACTTGTCTACTCGGGCTGCCATAACAAAATACCACAGATTGGGTGGTTTAAATGACAGAAACTTATTTGCTCACAGTTGTGGAGAGTGGAAATCCATGATCAAGATACTGGCAAATTCACTTTCTGGTGAACTCTTCCTGGCTTGTAGATGGCCACTTTGTCACTATGTCCTCACATAGTCTTTCCTTGGTGCCTGTGCAATGGGACAGATGGAGAGCAGGCTCTCTGGTGTCTCTCTTACAAGGGCACTAATCCTCTTGGATCAGGGCCCCCCTTTAATGACCTCATTTAGCCTTAATTACTTCCTTAGAGGCCCTATCAACAAAATCAGCCACATGGGTATTAGGGCTTCAATATATGAATATTGGGGGGAAGGACACATTCATTCCATGACACCAGGAAACAGAATGAGGTGCTAAATGTTGAAGGGAAGGAGCAAGAGAAAAATCATACAGAAGCCATGTGACATGAAGACATGGTCACTGGCTTGGAGCCCAGTGTTCTGGTCAAAGCCTTACCACCAACTTGTTGTGTCTTGGGCTGTGTGGTTCAACTGCTTTGCGTATCTTCAGTTAAAATGAAAAAAGCAAGTGGGAGATCTCTACAGTCAAACATATAGTGAGGTAGATGTGGAAAGAGGCAGTATGGCTCTTAGATCAGGGAAACAGATCCCTGGTACTGGCCCCATGCATCAGGACTCAGGGTCCTGGAATGCCTTCCTTCAAGGAAGCCCCCCCCCAACCCGCCCTAAGCCTGGCACTTGTTGGGACTAGCCATGCCATCTGTACTTGGTGTGCCAACCCCAGATATGGCCATTTTCTTTTCTGGGAGCACTTTCCAGCTCTCCTCCTCACATGTAGGGTAGACTAGAAGCCCTATGGAGCTCTGGAATTCATACTCAGGAGTCAGCCTGGGGCCTCATAGAGGTACAAAGTCACAGGAAGCAGCTTGAAGAGCAGGTTACTACCACTGCCTGCCACAGTGATTCTTTTACAGGATCACATGAGATTGGGCCACCAAAATAGTACTGAGACACTAAATTTGGGCTGACTCTCACTTATATAGGACACAGGACAAAGAATCTTAACATCCACTGATTGGAAGATAAACAAGTACCCCCATTATTTTAAGTCTTCATCAGTAAATCTCTAATTCCCATGGGTCCATGAATTTTGTAATACAATTTCTAATTGAACTGCTTATATAGACAGGCAACCTACAAAAAAATTTTCCCAAGGCCCATGTACCCTGGGGGTAGCTCTAGAAAGAGGCATACCTATGTTAGTTACAATTTGTCTGACACTATATCTGGTTAAGAAATTAGAGGAATCAAAGTAGATAAGAATTAATGGAAGGTTTCCAAAAGGGGAAATCCTGGCAGCTAGAAGATTACTCAATCTTTGGGAAAAGGAAAAGCAATTCAGAACCTTTATGAGCCTTTGTTTCTTTTAAATAACACTAAGGACAATAAATGAAATTGAATCTCATGACTTAAAATTACTGAATGCTGAGTTCTTCAGCGTTAATCACATGTCAGATGTCTGGGTACTTATTCATTGCTCTATAAACAGCCCCCTAGTCCTAATCTTTTTTTTCCTTCCTAGTCCTAATCTTGAGAGTTAAACTGTAGAGCAGTCTCTCCTCTTATAAGACAGATGCAATTGAAAAAGCAGCTAGGCAGTTCTTAGTGGGTCATTTCTAGGACTTCATTGGACTGGTACATCAGTGTTTTTGGTGCCCTTGTGGCCTTTGGACACAAGGCCAGTTATCAGTTGATTACCTTTCAGCTCCAATCTACCCTTTGTTACCTGTTCTGCCATATTGGAGAGAGACCATTTAAGCATTTCTCCTTTGCAGCAAGCATGATGTTAAGTTTTGTCAGTAAAGTTCTGTAGAGGGACATTGCAGGAGGGAAGGGGCTTCTCTTCCTGGTGCCAGTGTGTTCACCTCATTAGACAATTGCATGTGCATGGTTTTTCCTGCTGTGCCCAGTGGGCCAGCAACATGTGCCATCTGCTAGTGAAACTCTCCCCCTACCACCTATCTCAGAAAGCTGTGCAGCAGAATGCCTCTGGTGGGGGTCCTTTCTATTACAGGCTACCCCCAGCTCACTCTCCTTTGGACCTCTAGAGTTCACTTTCCAAAAATGTTAGCAAATCCTCATTTTCTAATGCTAAACTTACAGCACTCATTGTGTGAACATTTTCGGTCTGCAGAAATTCTGCAAATGGTTTAAAAAGGGAAAAATAGAAATGAGCTTTAGGGAACACTTACATTTCTCAACATATTTGCACCATTTTTATTCCCCAGAGGAAGAAAGACTAAGAGAAATGAAGGCAGGGTGGCACATGCTGCAGAGGTAGAGCTTGGCAAATTGATTATTAATCTGGCTCTTAGGATACCTGAAGATTCTGGCACCTACCTAGATGCCAAGATCAGTTAGGAACACTTTTTATGAATCAGGCACTGTTTTAAAGATTACTAGAACAATCATTTAATTCTCACCACCACCATATGAGGACAGTCTCCAACTAATAGCCTTGTTCTAAATGAGGTTGAATAACTCGGTTGAGGTCTACAAATGGCAGAGCTTGGATTTCAACCAGGATATTCTGGCTGTAGAAAATATACTCTTAACCAACTGTGCTAAAGTAACGAACTTGGTGGTTAAGCTTAGAGTGTCCCTTTGGAGGGAATTCCTCAAGACAGCCCTTAAAAACAAAACAAAACAAAGCAAAACAAACCCCATAGTAGCTTAACTATTGTTTTTCATTACACTACAACCCATAACTTATTGAACCCAAATATCCACTTCCTTCACTTGGCATCCAAACACTAAAATGTTAGAGATATCACAAAACCAGACGTCATACAGAATTTAAACTCATGATCATCAATCTCAAAGGGACACCGAACCCTCCCCCTCTACTGTTTTCCTCATCATAAGCTCACGTTCTCATATTCTGAGGCATTTCAACTTTCTCTTCATCCCTCAAACTTCTCCCACCATCTTCTCAACAGCCGTCTTCCCCCCTACCTTGCCTCATTTTTAACTGAAAAGTAGAAGTCATCAGATAAGAACCTTATCTTCCCACAGTGGAATCCAAAGGCCTTCCTGCATTTGCAAACGCGTTTTCTTCCTATCACAATGGGAGAAAGGCCTTCCTTCTAACAATGGTGGGTTCTTCCACCATACTCAGGTCATATCCACTCTCTACTGTGTCAGGAGTTCACTCTTTCAATCTTCCCTCTTTTTTCTGTATTCCTGTAGTAATGTTCTCTCTCTGCTTGATTGATACCATCAGTATTTCATATGCTGTAGTATCTCACATCTTAACAAAGAGATTCTATTTTGACCCTATAGTCCATTCCATTGCTCTGTTCTCATCCACAGCAAACCTTCTGGAAAAGGCTATATTCACTTCGTCACTTGACATGCTCACCCAGTCCAGTTTTCTTTTGTCCTACAATCTCTAAATGAAACTGAACTAGTCAAGTCCCCAGTAAATTCCACATTTTTCAAATCCAGTGGCTTATTTGCAGAAACTTATTCATTTAACTTGGTGACCTTTGTCATTGGCTACTTTTTCAAATCCTTTTCCTATCTTAGTTTCCCTGATAGTATATTTTCTTGGTTTTCATATCAGCCAGACTGGCTACATAGACCATGGATTGGGAAACATTTTCTAGATTCCAAATAGTAATATTTTAGGCTTTGCAGTCCACACAGGACTCTGTTCCATGTTCTTTTCTGTATCTTTAGGTTTTTTTTAAATAGCACTTTAAAAAATATAAAAAATCATTCTTAGTTCATGGGCAACATAAAAAACAGACTACAGACCAGATTTGGCCTATGAGTTATAGTTTACCAATCCCTGGCTTAAACAACAAGCATTTAATTCTTGCTTATGTTTTACCTTAATCATGGGTCAGGTGAGGGTTCTGCTCATTTTAGTGACTCTGGATTCAGGCTTATTGAATAGCCACCATCTCAAACATGATAGTCACTATGCCAGAAGGGGTGAAATGAGGGTTCTGGAATGTTCCATATCAGCAGTGCTGATTCATAACTCATTGGCTGGAAGTAGTCACATGGCCCACCCAACCATAAGAAGGCTCTGAAATTCAGCCCTGATGGTGAACATCACTAATCAGAGTCACATTTTTGGAAGGCAGTTCTCCATAGGTCTCTCCTATTTCTGCATGCCTTACAAGCAGAGCACTGACAGCTTTTGTTCTAGACCACCTTTGCAAAGATGTCTTTACAGCAAAAAGCCATGAAAGATAGAAGCTATGCCTCATTCTGGAGCATAGTTTGTTTACTGTTCAATATAATAATGTGTTTCCAAGACAACAGATGGGCTAGTTTACTTGGAACCCATTAAAAATATTCCCTAAGCTCTGATCTGAGTTCCTCACCTATGATACAAGCCCATTGTGTGTGCAACAACTATATATAACCCCCATTGGATTTGGGGGCAGAAGGGACCGAGTGAACATGAAGTTTCCCATGAAACCATAGCAGGCTAAGTCAGAAAACAAAGAAGGTCCTCATCCTCATGGGCCTTATATAAGAGTGGGGCCAATTTCATTCTTGGCACTTTATCATAAAGGTCTTTCTTAAACTTCCCTATAAGTTATTCTCTACCACATTATCCCAATTCCTTCTTAGATGTTATAAAAATTTGAAACATAAATTCTGTCTTAATTGTCCATTTCCCTTCTCTTGAATGTAAGCTTCCTAAAAGTTGACATCACCATCTTCAGTGCCAAGAACAGTGGTCTGGCACAATGGCTACATTGAAGGAAGAGAGGATGGAAGAGAGAAAGAAAATTAATGTGGGTGCCCCCAATCTACAACAGGTCTGAGTACTTCTCTCAAACTCCAGAATCAAAATGTATTCAGAGGGGTTGGCCAAAGGGACAGCAAAGCCTAGCCTTCAGGAAAGGTTAGTCAATGAGAGTTAATCCAGATGTAGAGATCTTTTTCCATCAGAACAAGAACACTTGCATGCTGAACTGTATCCCTGAATAGAGCTAAGTTTCTCCCTTGAATGGACAGGTATGGATATAGATCTTGGCTGGTCCTTTGCTGGAGCCCTTTCAGCCTGCATGGCAAAGCCAATCCTGACAATACAAGGAAAAGGCCCGGGTATCAGCTTTGACAGGTTAGGGAGGATGGAGGCAGGCAGTTTGTCTTTAATTTGCCTCTCTCTCTTAGCATGGCTTTTGTAAGGTTCCCTCAGTCTGTACTTTCTGTGGATTTTATTTCCAATCTAGTGACTCTTGACAATTTTTAGGTGAAAAGTCACACATCTACCTCTCCTTGCCCTGCCACATTTGGAGGGGAGACAAAAAGGGCCATTCTTGTAAAAATATGTGGTTTTGTTCTAATTATTATTATCTCTTTCCAAAATTCAGTTTCTCCTGTTTATTTTTGTTCTCTTCTGCTCTCTTGGTGTTCTCATCCTTTTCTCCTTTTGCTTTTCACATTGCCAGCTTTCTTTGTGATTTCACCTGAAATAGCATTACCCTGACTGTTGACATTTTCAATATCTCTTTTCTTACTTGAATTTTAGGTCTTGCAAACTGGATTGGGGAGAATGACAACAATTTTTACTTATTTACTTCAAATTGCAGCAATAGTTCAAAAGGTCTTGAATTTCTAGAGCAAGGTGAGGTATTGTTTTATTAATTCAACCACTTAATACAGACAGAAGAATTTGTTGGCTTTTGAATCAATGTGGCAAATGGAAGACTCAATTTCTTTTCTTGAAATGAACTAATTAGGCAAATGTTTACTTCAGTAATGAAGGGCAAATGTGAGCTATGCACTTCTGGTGCCTTGGAATTAATTTCCGTATTAGTTAAAACAGTGATTCTCAAAAAGGTATTCCTACAGAGTAGTTTCCCAATGAAATGGGCTAATGTATTCTAGTGCTCAACTTTTAACAGTAGTATTTTCCCATAAAATTATGTGGGGGGGAAAGTAGATGAACTGTTTTCTTAATTTTAATATTTTTCTCCCATAAATAGTGTTCATGCATGTGGAAGCTGTCACTGCTTATCTGTTAACAAAAGTCAGTAGATGTGACCACATTTAATGCATTAATAGTAGACAGATATTTACAGAAAATTCTGTTATCCTGCTAAATCTTTTGCATTCTTTTTCCAAATACATCATTTCACACATCTGAAATGGTTCCTGGCTTCACAAGGAAATAAATTCAATATTTGTGGATCTCTAAAATAAATTCTTTGATTTCTGGTTGTTTTACTATCTAAACAAAATTATCACTTTCTATTCCAGACTATGACACAGATCAGTTCTCCTCATAATAGCAAAATTATGAAGTGTTTATTATTCAGTCTTAGAGAAACCCTCATACTGCTACTTCTACATTCTCCAAAATTCATTAGCTAACCTGGTTAGCCCAATGGGGACTCCTAAATCAATGCTAAACAAGGCCAAATTCTAATACAAGATTGTACCTTCCACTATCTCTTGGACTTTCTCATTTGGTTTTTCCACTTAAAACTGCAGAGTCAGAATGTTTCTTTCTGTATATGTTGATTTGAAAAAATGATTGTTCTAGGAAAACCTGGCTGAGTTAATGGCAATGAACATCTATCTACTAGGGTTCTTTCTTTGTGCTGAGTATGGATGGATTTCCATATTAATCATTATTACCAGTTTCTCTCTCTCTCTCTCCTTCTCTCTCTCCTTCTGTACGTATGTGTGCCTGTGTGTGGGTGTGAGTGTATTGATTGAATGACCTATCATTCAACCTCAGGTCAACAAAGTGATTTAAATTACTATTTCTGTGGACCCATTTAAGATGAAAACATATAAATCAAGTGCTGTGAAATAATAAAAGAAACATCATTCATCACACTGTTAGTGTGCAGTAATGAGGCAGGATGCTGAGTTTGGGTTAAGAGGAAAAGAGCTGTCTTATAGCATATGCGACATATGGAAGCTGTGTGCTCAAGTGTTTGTGATATAGATCATCTTGCAGGAGACTTCATGCCTCCACTGAGAGCAAACACTTGATATTTATGACCCATCTGTCAACTCAGAGTTTACTTTGGTTTTTATGTTCCCAGTTCTCCCAATCTTGGTGGCCGTGAGAAAGTGAAGCATAATTGGTTTCCATGGAGATATTATCACTTTTTGCATGTTATAGTGCAGCTGAACCCTTTAAACCCTTGTTTTCATGTTTAAATGCATCAGTAAATTGTTTAGATTACCTTTTCCCAAATGGACTTCATGTCCAGATTGTTGTTACTTTTCCCAAAGATTTAGTTGCTTGTAATATTATAAGAGGAAAGGAGCTAACTTGCTTGTATTGAAATAGATAACCAAGACAAGATAGCCAAGAACTACATGAAAAATAAGTACCAGTAAATGTACTGACCAAGTGCCAACTACTCTTACTTATCCAACTAAAATTGTATACCACATAACAATTGAGAGATGAAAATTTCATTAGGTTTTCTGGTTATTTTCTACAGTTATGTTTGTCACTAAATAACTGCCACTTTTTTGCCACGTAACAAGACAGTTGTGATAGGGAGTGTGAAAATAAAGTGGGTTTCATACAGTGTCTATACCAGGAGTTCTGAAAAATAAAGGGTAAATCTTAACCTCAAAAGTGGTGCTTAGGTTAAGAGAAGTGTGTCCTCTGTGTTCTCTGAGGCAGTCCCCAGATGCTTCTATTCCTCTGCTTACTACATTAACCTTGACATTTTTTATTATGGCCCATGGATCCTCCTCCTGTATTATTTGAGTGATTTAGCCCACAATCATGGGTTCTGTGGATCATAGGTAGTTTTGTGGTTTTTCCCCCAAACATCCTGGCAGAGCTATACATTCACATTCCTAACTGGCCCAATGGCCTTCCAGAGGCCACTTTAGGCACTTCAAATGCAATATGACCAAATCTAAACTCTACCTTCCTCCTTCCTAAATCAGCTTGCCTTCTCTTATCCTTTGCCTCTGGGAATGGCTCCACCAAACTCCCAGTGTCCAAACCAGCCTTCTTCCTTGCATTCTACTCCATTGCTTTAGCCAAGGCCCTTGTCACCTCTTACTTGATCTACTGCAATGGCATCCTTACTAATTCCCTGTCTTTAATCTTACATCACACTAATCAATCCCTCAAAATCTCTCTCTAGTATGCATATTGCTATAAGCTTTTACCTTGATAAAAATTCTTCAAGATCTTACCATCAACTTGGACAAAAATCCAACTCTATTTACAGTCCACCAAATTCTGCATAAATTTAAACCTTAGTTCTCAAATCAGCACCATCTTCTTAATTGTACTGCTTTTAAAATGTTAGTGTTTTCACATTTTATTAAAAAAACACATACATACACTTTTAAGAATCAAGTAGTACAGAAGGTCTATAATTAAAAGCAAATGTTCTTTCCCTGATCCTGTCCTCCCCTGGTCCAGATCCCCAGGGCAAGCACTTTTCAGCACTAGTTTCTAATTCTTCTGGTGTTCACCTGTGTATATTTAGAAAATATACTTTCACTATCATTTTTTTGCTTAGCAACTTTAGGGATCCCGTTACCTGCATTCCCCACCTCCTCCTAATACAGTTACATCACCTATGTGTACCTCTACCTTTTTTAACTTCAAGTAATTAAACTATTTCTTATAGAATCAATTCTAGATATTTCCTTTCCACCCTTCAGACTATAAGGATAATAGTCTTCCTACCCTTTCCTTCCCTTCTCTCCATTTCTCTCGCCTTCCCAAATTTTGTCAAATGTGCTTTTACTTTTACAATTTGTATATGCTATTCTGTAATAAGAACTGTTTTGTTCCTTTCCTGTAGGAAGATTTTTCAAGTTTTAAATATCAATGACATATTTACATTATCATGCCCATGTGAATATTCACTGCAGGGCTGTGTTACGACACAGCTTTTATTTTCCAAAATACTAATTGCCTTGCTAGCATTTCCTCCCTTTATCACATTCTTAAGTTCATCCAGCATCTCAACAGTACTGTGTGGTCTATGGATTTTCTTTTTCTCCAGATCTCCCTTCTGGGTTGTCCCATTTTCCTGCTGCAGTCTGGACTGCTTTTCTCTAGGCCTGCTGCATTCTGTCACTCTGGAACCTTTATTGTTCAACTTAGTAGGAGCCATTGTTTTCTGGATCCCTTCCTTTGTTTACTATCTCATTTGGCTGGAACAGGAGTAACTTCCTAAGAAGTAGTACATAGTGCATGAGAAATAGAATTTCTGCATCCTGGCATATTTACTAACATATTTACTGGTTCCTCATACTTGACTGATAGTGTGGCTTGTATAACATTCCAAGTCCTAAATAAATTTCCTAGCACATTAATGGTATTGATCCCCCTGATTCAGACATTTAGAATTGCTTAAAGCCCATCTTATTCTTCCTTTTGTGTAAGAGTTCTATAGTTTTCTTCATGGATCTTTTGGATTATCCCTTTATCCTTGGTTCTATTAAATTTCACATTGTTGTGTGTAAGTGTAGGAGGTTCTTATGTTTTGCTTGTTGCATTTTTTTTATTATGCTAGACATAGAATAGAGCCTTTCAATTAGAAGATTGGAGAAAATTGTTTCTTTGATAATTTCTCTCTAATTTCTATATTATCTATGTAAACCCCATTCTTTGGATGTTGTACTTCTGATTTCATTTATATGAAATTCTAGAAAAAGCAAAACTATCATGACAAAAAGCAGATCAGTGGACACTTAGGGCCCCGGTAGGCAGATGGGATTGACAATAAGGGGATATGAGGGAACATTTTGAAAGATGAAAATGTTTTATATAATGATGATGGTGGTAGTTTCATAAATGCATGTATTTTTCAGAGTTCATCTAACTGTGCACTTAATATTAGGAAATTTTAAGGTACATTATAACTCAAGGAAAATAACCTTTTAAGAAAGGAGATGAGTCAAAACAGAGTAAGAAGCATAATGAGATCTACAGCATGATATCGGTGTAAATTAAAAGTAAATTTGATAAAGGAGGAAAGACTATCCACTGGAAGAAAGACAGTCTCTTCAATAAATGGTGCTGGGAAAATTGGACATCCACATGCAGAAGAATGAAACTAGACCTCTCTCTTTCACCATACACAAAGATAAACTCAAAATGGATGAAAGATCTAAATGTGAGACAAGATTCCATCAAAATCCTAGAGGAGAACACAGGCAACACTCTTTTCGAACTCGGCCACAGTAACTTCTTGCAAGATACATCCACGAAGGCAAAAGAAACAAAAGCAAAAATGAACTATTGGGACTTCATCAAGATAAGAAGCTTTTGCACAGCAAAGGATACAGTCAACAAAACTAAAAGACAACCTACAGAATGGGAGAAGATATTTGCAAATGACGTATCAGATAAAGGGCTAGTTTCCAAGATCTATAAAGAACTTAATAAACTCAACACCAGAGAAACAAACAATCCAATCATGAAATGGGCAAAAAACATGAACAGAAATCTCACAGAGGAAGACACAGACATGGCCAACAAGCACATGAGAAAATGCTCTGCATCACTTGCCATCAGGGAAATACAAATCAAAACCACAATGAGATACCACCTCACACCAGTGAGAATGGGGAAAATTAACAAGGCAGGAAACCACAAATGTTGGAGAGGATGAGGAAAAAAGGGAACCCTCTTGCACTGTTGGTGGGAATGTGACCTGGTGCAGCCACTCTGGAAAACTGTGTGGAGGTTCCTCAAAGAGTTAAAAATAGATCTGCCCTATGACCCAGCAATTGCTCTGCTGGGGATTTACCCCAAAGATACAGATGCAATGAAATGCCGGGACACCTGTACCCCAATGTTTATAGCAGCAATGTCCACAATAGCCAAACTGTGGAAGGAGCTTCGGTGTCCATCGAAAGATGAATGGATAAAGAAGATGTGGTTTATGTACACAATGGAATATTACTCAGCCATTAGAAATGACAAATACCCACCATTTGCTTCAGCATGGATGGAACTGGAGGGTATTATGCTGAGTGAAATGAGTCAATCGGAGAAGGACAAACATATGTTCTCATTCATTTGGGGAATATAAATAATGGTGAAAGGGAATAGAAGGGAAGGGAGAAGAAATGGGTAGGAAATATCAGAAAGGGAGACAGAACATAAAGACTCCTAACTCTGGGAAATGAACTAGGGGTGGTGGAAGGGGAGGAGGGCAGGGGGTGGGGGTGAATGGGTGGCAGGCACTGAGGGGGGCACTTGACAGGATGAGCACTGGGTGTTCTTCTGTATGTTGGCAAATTGAACACCAATAAAAAATAAATTTATTATTAAAAAATAAAAAGTAAATATAGCATACTCAGAAATTGACTATCATTCAGCCATAAATAGAAAAGAAGTATTGACTCATGCTATGACATGGATGAAACTTGTTTTCAATTATACAAAATGAAAGTAGCCAGATACAAAAGAATTATTAAGAATAGAGAAATTCATAGACACAGATTTGCCATTTCCAGGGCCTGGAGGAGAGGGAATCAGAGTGACTGATTAATGGATATAAAGTTTCTGGCATGGGGTGATAAAAATTTTCTAGAATTAGGTAGCAATGATGGTTGCACAACACTAAATGCACTAAATGCTACTGAATTGCATATGACATAACATTGTTAAAATGGTAAATTTTGTGTTATCTATATTTCCCACAATAAAACTAAGTGCATATATACTGTTTTTCCACTTGCAGCACTGATGAGGTAACCTACTAGACCAAATTTTCCATCATGGAAAACTATAAAAACAGTATACATGTACTTTTGGTGGGGGGGGGGAGGAAGCTTTTGAATCTGGTCATCAAAAATTGGCTAAGGCAGGCAGAACATGAGGCAGCGTAGGTATGATAGACTTTCAGATGAATCCCAATGATCCTTGTTTCATGGTATTCATGCCTTTGAGTAATCCTCCCAAGTGTGACTTGTGATTTGCCAATAACTAGTATATTGCAAAGGCTGTCCTTTCTGTGATTCTATTACATAGGACTATAACTTATCATCCTACCAGCTGAGTCTATTATGCTCTCAGCTTGTATACTTTGAAGAAAGCGCTGGATTAGCCCGTAAGGCAAGGAACTGAGGACATTCTATGGACAAAAGCTAGCCAGTAAGGAAAGCCCTCTGTCTAATAGCCTGCAAGGAACTAACACCTTCTAACAACCTTTGAATGAGTTTGAAGTAGATTCTTTCCTGATCAAACCTTGAGATGAAATTCTACCCCTAGCTGATACCTTAGTTGCAGTCTCATGAGAGAGCTGGAAGCAGAGGACTCAGCTAAGCCATGTCTGGACTCCTGACCCCGAGAACTGACATAATCTGTCTTAAGTCTCTAAGTTTATGATAATTTATTACACAGCAATAAATAATTAAGAGTAAAGGACAAAGTAAAGGACAATATACTAGGTGAGCTGGACTGTCTTTGTCCTCCTTTCCCTTAGGGAATTGCTTGTTTTTAATGCAAAAGATTGAGGCTGAGAAGAAAATAACTGCCTAGAAATTTTTCCAGTTAGAAGTCAAAAATGAATGCAAGATTAATAAGGCAGCCAAACTTGAAGGACTAAGATCCTAAAGTAAAGGAAGCCACAGAAAAGTGAGTCCAACATTCTGCATCATTCTATACTACATTTTTCCTCAAAGAATTTGCCACATCATAAACTACTCTGGGTCAAGAGGCCAAGAAATTAAGCAGAAAATAGTTACTAAATGGCTACTTGATGGAACAAGAGTTTAGGGGAGGTAAAATTGCAGGTAAGGATAAGACAAGGAAGAGGGACCCTGGTAAATATTTCATGTTTTCAGCTGAGACTCTTATAAACTCCCAAGACCTAGATGAACAGAATGACCAGTTCTCAGAAAGCCTGGAATCCTGCTTGAATCATCTCAAGCCCTGATTAGATCAAATTTTTGCCTCCAGTTTCTCTCCTAAAAGGAAATTAAATCATCTCTAGGGGAGATAAAATCACCCACAGTTGATATAGTATTTCATATAAAATGCCCAGCATTCAATCAAAGAATACCAGGCATGGCAGGAAACAGGAAAAATAACTTATTATCAAAAGATAAAACAACAGAAACAGATAATCCAGCAGATAGATAAAGAATAGAGAATTTTGCCATAATACTGGAATCTAAAGTCAAATGGAAATTCTATATCTTAAAATTCCTTTTACCGATTTTAAGAATAAGAAAAAATTCACAGCAGAAAAAAAAAAGAACTGGAACTTCAAGCCATTTGAAATGATCCACAATTCAAACCACAAAAAATAAGGATGGAAAACACAAAAATAAATTATAATTGGTGGAGTGAATGCTGTAATATATATATACCTGGAGTATTATAAGGAAAGAAAAGAGAATGAGACAAAAATATATTTGAAGGGACAAATGACTGATAATTTCCTAAAACTGATGAAAGATATTAGCCTCAGATTCAAGAATTTCTGTAAACACAAGACCTTAAAAATATTAGCAAAACCACAACTACACACACTAATAACATTCCTGGAAACCAAGGAAAAGAGTAAATTTTAAAAACAGAAAAAAATAAGTCTTAATTCCAGGGAGAAACAAGGACAACAACTGACTTACCAACAGAAATTATGAAGCCAGACCCGGGATCGAGTCCCACGTCAGGCTCCCAGCATGGAGCCTGCTTCTTCTTCTGCCTGTGTCTCTGCCTCTGTGTGTGTGTGTGTGTGTGTGTGTGTGTGTGTGTGTGTCTCATGAATGAATAAATAAAATCTTTAAAAAAAATCATGGTATATATACTATTGAATATTATTCAGCTGTAATAAAAAAGGAAATATTGTCATTTCCAATTATATGGATGGACCTTGAGGGCATTATGCTAAGTGAAATAAGAGAAAACTAAATACAGTATGATCTCACTGATATGCAGAAATTAAAAAAAAAAAAAAAACACCTCACAGATACAGAGAACAGACTGGTGGTTAAGCGTTGGACAGCTGATCTCAGCTCAGGTCTCCATCTCAGGGTAGTGAGTTCAAAGTCCTCATTGGGCTCCATGCCCAGCATGGAGCCTATTAAAAAAATCTTTGGTAATAATTTTAGAACCAATATGTGAATCTAACAAGGTGAATAGAAACTGATAACTTGCTGAGATTTAAGTATAAATTCCTTTTTTTAAAAAGATTTTATTATTTATTTATGAGAGACAGAGAGAGAGAGGCAGAGACACAGGCAGAGGGAGAAGCAGGCTCCATGCAGGGAGCCTGATGTGGGACTCGATCCCGGATCTCCAGGATCAGGCCCTGGGTGGAAGGCGGCACTAAACCGCTGAGCCACCTGGGCTGCCCATGCGTATAAATTCCTTAAAAGCTTATTGGGAGGAGAAGGGGAAAATATAGTTTTCCCCTCTTATGTTGTTTGAACTGATTATCCCGCAAATAATGATATCTCTGGTTAGACTATTCAAACACTAGTGTGTTCTGCTAACTTTCTTTGGTTGACTGCCTTTCTTCATATCATTGCACTGGGGACATGACAGGATATTTCTGCTCTCAATTCCAGGCAAGTGAGTCAGTGCAACTTTCTGCATTAATATGTCAGAATAAAATATCACTATTAGCTTCTAATGATACAGAATATTTTCATCTTAAATTGCTTTTCCATCAAAAAATTTTTGTCAAATTCTTATATAAATCTGTAGGTTGTGTTTTCTTCATTTTGTAAATTTCTCTTTGAAACTATATTCGCAGGTTATTTGAAGTTAATTACACAACCAATATGGTGGGTTCAGTGCACCTGTACTGGGAAGTCATTTACACCCATTGAAAAATTGGCATTGGTGCCTGAGGGAGTCCTACTTGGCAGCATCACAAAGTCATAAGCTAAATTATCTAGAGTAGCAGCCTTCAAACTACATAAGTGGTTATGATGTTTAACAGGATCAGTTTCCAGATCTGCACTTGCATATGTACCCTTGGTAGCGCAGGCTTAGCTGCTTCTTCCCCATCCCTCCTTTTACTCTTGTGAAAGGAAGGCCTATCACTCTCCTATCCCTGATTTAACTATGATATGTTGCTCTGGGTAGGCAAACCTCCAAGTGCAAAATGAAGGATCCATTCAAAATCTTGGTGTCAGGAATGGGAAATGACTAGGTAAAAGTCCTTATATAGGTGAGGTGGTTTCTAGATCTTTGCTGCCAACAAAATTGAAAGATGACATAGTGGAATTGGTACTAGCTAGTAGATCACTAAACATCATTTTGGAAGAATAAATTGCTATGTAATTTTTGGCATGTAACTCAGGATTTCAAAGAATTAAGATGCTATAATATATGCTCCATTTTTATCTACTTATTGGTCAATAAAAATTAAAATAGCAATAAATATTCATTCATGGATATATAAAAGTCATATAAACACACTCCACCAATCTCATTGAGTTGCATTTCCAATAAAATAGTTTCTTATATTTAATAATTTTTTTAAAATGTAGTACATATGGGCACCTGGGTGGCTCTGTGGCTAACTGTCTGCCTTTGGCTCAGATTGTAAACCTGGGGTCCTGGGATCAAGTTCTGAATTGGCTCCCCACAGGGAGCATGTTTATCCCTCTGCCTATGTCTCTGCCTCTCTGTGTCTCTCTCATGAATAAATAAATAAAATCTTTAAAAAATGTAACATGTAGCTGTTGTTTTGGTCATAATGATTATAATGATAAATTGATTTTTTAAAATTTAAAGCCTCAGAGTCAGAGGAAAAATTTTATAACAATTTTATATGTATGTAAGTAAAAATATATATATATATTTGCATATATATCTTTATATACATATATATATTATATATATATACACTTATTTGCCAAGAGGTATGATGAATTATTAATAAATGACTTCTGAGAATTCTGGGCACGAATTTAAGGAGGAAAAGCAATGATTTAAAGCTTCTGATTGTTGAAGAATAGATCATTCCTGTATTTTTAAAATGAATGATGGTAGTTATTAAATTGCCATGGTATTTGGATTCATCTAGATAGATCAAAAGAGTGATCTAGCAGTTTTACTTTAATTTTTATAATTACATATTTTATGACTACTTGAACTGTCAAAGCACAACTCACAAAATGTCAAAAATGTAATTATTATACAAATAGAAGTTAAAAACCATATAAATAGATGAGTCAAAGTTTTAGTTAACCCATTACAGAAGGAACTATCATGAGACAAGTCTGTTTTAAACAGGAAATGAGAAACTGGGATTTTATGTAGTCAGTGAAAAAAGGAACACTTAAACAGTATAGGTATATTAGAAACAAAATTAGCTAATATACTATACTAATATACTATTAGCAATAAGATCATAACCCCTAAGGTTATCTGCTGTGGCAGACAGACTAGAAAAGTTCACATACCTTATCATTTTTCTACCAGCTAACTTGTAACTTGACAGAATTATAAAATGACTTGGCCCCAGTCAAGCACAAAACTAAGTCGGACTTCTATGCCCTGAAGAGTCAGATTATCCTCTGACTGGATAATTAGAAAATGCTCCTAGCAAGATATTAAAAGTTCAAATAATCAACTTTTCATCTTATTTACCAGATTTGTATAGTTCTCCTCAGTAAAACTTATGATGAAACATTTTAAATGTCAGCTTTAAAAGGTAAGAAAGGAAACATAATTTTTTTGGAAAAAAAAATCAGGAGCTACATAATAATGGTATGATTGAAGCCTGGGAATGAAATTCACTGTTGGCTATGTTTTAAAGAATTGGTAGGCTATTTTTGCCCAGATTTGTGTGTATGTCCTAAGAACAAGAACACAAATAATTGCAGCACAAAGGTCAAACTCAGAATATATAATATAGAATTCTAGTGCCTAATCCACAATTCATACTCAAATTCCATCAGTCATCCCTGGGGAGTCCTTTATACCTATATTTTTCTCTACCTGGAGTCCAAAATGTGAGGAGGTATGATACATGCCAAGAGAACTGTGTGATCTTTCTAATTTACATAGATAGGGAATGGGAGTGTGTGTGGGAATGGATCTTAAAGATGTGGGATGAAGCTGGAAGAAATAAAAAGTTGAGTGAGGCTAAATTTATGAAGATGGGCTCGCTAAGCAGAATTCTGAATTCAGTGTTTCAGCATGAGAGGTTAGGAAGAGCTCTGTTCGTTTAACTGAAATATGGACCAAAGTAGCCAAATGTTAGAACTGCCTTGGTATGTTACAGAGGAAGTTAATTAAAGATTTAGGGACATTAGAATGTTAATACGGATTTACCATATAAATCCTGCTCACCCACCCTGGGAGAGACCAGAGAACACACTTTTTACTACGATTGTGAGAGACAGATTTGGGAGGGGAGCCCCAGCATCCTTGAATAGCTCTAGGTTGCCCTTCTTTGTAGGTCAGAAATTACAGGGGGAATTGCTACCACTAAATTGAGATCTCTAAATGCAATGTAAATTATGAAGTCTCAGGGTGGCAAGGGCTAAGAGGTGGCACTTAACTGCCAAAAACAACGTGGGTGTGGTTACTGTAATAGACAGTGGGACCAAAAAAATAATCAAAATAGTCTAACTGGCCGAGACCAATGGCATTGTCTAGTTGATCTCAGTGTCTCTAGAAAAGAAATAGATGGGCAGCCTACTAAATTCCTACCTGATCTATGTAAGTAAAAAAATTCCAGGTCAAGTAAATAGAAGTCTGACTTGAATCCCTAAAATAGTTACTCACTTAATTTCCAGCCTTCAAACCCAGACCATGGATGAAGGTAAGGGGACAACCCCCCTGAAGAAAGCAACCCACTGAACTGCCAAAAAATCTGTACTGTCTTTCAGACTTTCCCCCTAAGGGACCTATGGAGCCTGTGAATTGGGAAAAGGGAAATAATTTGATTTCTCGGGGATAACTTGACACTGGCTTTGAACTGACATTAATTCCTGGGGACCCAAAATGCCACCACCAGTGGCATTATCAACCACCAGTGAGAACAGGGGCTTTTGGAGGGCAGGTGATCAATAGATTTAGTTCAGATCAGTCCCACATTGGACTTAGTAGATCCTCAAAACTACCCAGTTCCAGACTGCATAACTGGAGTACCCCTACTTAGGAACTGGCAAAATCAACCACTGGTTACCTGGTCCACAGAGTAGGCATTAATGAGATAGGAAAGGCCAAATGGAAGTCACTAGAATTGCCTCTACATATGAAGAGAGTAAATCAAAAACAATACTGCATTTCTGAAGGGACTACAGAGAAAATGCCATTATATTTGAAAGATGCAGGGGTGGTGATTTTCACCACATCCATATTCAACTTGACTATTTTGCCTGTGTAGTAGACAGATGGATCTTGAAGAACGACAATGGATTATCAGGTGGTCACTCTAAATATAACCGCTGTTCCACATACGGATTTCATTGCTTGAGCGAATGAACACATACCCTGGTACCTAGTATACAACTATTGACCTAGCAAATGCTTTTTCCTTTGTTCTTATTAGTAAAGACCACCAGAAGCAATTTGTTTTCATCTGTCAAGGCCAGCAATTCACCCGCACTGCACTGTCTTACCTCAGGGATATGTCAACTCTCCATCTCTTTGTCATAAGTCTTACCCCAGAGACTTTGATCACCTTTCCCCTCCACAAGACATCATGCTGGCCCATTGCATTGCTGATGTTATGCTGATTGTGTCTGGTGATCAGGAAGTAACAACTATACTAGATATATTGGTAAGACACTGCATGTCAGAAAGCAGAAAGTAAATCTTACAGATTTCCAGGGGCCTTCCACCTCAGTGATGTTTCTAGAGGCCTAGTGATATAAAGCATGTCAAAATATCACTCCTAAGGTCAGGAATAAATTGTTGCATCTGGCTCCTTCTGTGACCCAAAATAGTGCTACGCCAACCTATTTGGTGAGTGAACTAAAATTATGTTTTAGTGTGTGAGACCATTCCTCTCGAATCTTAAATTTCTAAATGTGTAGGCATTAAGAGCCAATTTGCTTTGAGCAATCTTTGCAAGAACATTTGTATAAACAAAGAGCCTTGGACAGATGAAGTGACTCCTCCTGGAGCAGATTCACTTAGATTCCTTAAATACATTACATTACTATTACGGTAAAGATAGAGCTGTCTCCTTCCTCTACACAGAGCAAATTTGCTTATAATGCAGGGTAATAAGAGAATGTCTCTCCATGGAGGAGAGGATAAGCAAGTTTTCTAGTAGCCCCTGAATAAGACCACAAGAAATTTCCTAATCTCTGGGTTCTACTCCAGAAATGCCTCCCACTCTATGTGTAGGAAACACCTAACTTTGAGCACATGGTCCTTCGAGAGTTGAGGCTCAGGGAACAGAGACAAAAGTTTACCTCTGGCTACAACTATTGCTAAAAGTAATCATTTTTTCTGACCCAGATGCTTCATGTTCTTCTGCCAGTATCCATCAAACTGTAATAGGCTTACTTCTTAACTTGCAAAGAGAATAAAGCTCAGAGTTTTCAGTCTCTGACTTGAGAGTTTAACACTGATAACTTATTACATTGAGCTTCTTTTTATGTGCTTATTGGCTGTTCATGTATATTCTTTGGGAAGTGTCTGTTCACATCTTTTGTCCATTTATAAATCGAATTGTTTGTCCTATCATTGATCATATATTGGGAATATAAGTAACTTGCTAGATAGATGTTTTGTGAATATTTTCTTATCTGGCTTGAAAAAATGACATAAAATATGAAGACGGTTAATCCTCAATTGGATGTGCAGAAATCATTTCCTCTACCTACATATCAAAAAGAGTAGCTGAAATCTGAGTGCAGACTACAAAATTTTATCTAACCAAATCAGGAGATAAAAAAGATGAAAGAGGTTATAATAAAATTGAATGAGGCTGAAACTCAAAAAAAGCATGATACACTGGGGGCAAAACTTACCTGAGCAAAAGGGCATTTGTCTATTTGGGGTTCTTCACTGACATGGTAGGCATGACTAGATTCTCAGAATATTCACCTGCAGCTCATAGAATTCTTGTGTCTCAGTCTTGAATCTGTGTGTGGTAAGTAATCAGCTCTCAGTCCTAGTCTTCTAACAGTAAGTTCAGCCATCCTGTGATGGCAATCTGCTTCCCCTAGCTCTGTAAATGCCATTATCACACCAAGAAACTATGTTAATAACTAGAGAATAAAAGTGACAATAGATTTTCTCTTTACATTTCAGAAATATTATATCAATCTACTTGTGTTTATTATTTAAGGTCTTTTCAATATTCAAGAAAATTAGGTCTTCTGTTTTCAGAGGTGTGGTGGACTCGTATCTACCCTACTGCTGAAAACAACTAAAAATCAAAAAGCTGAACTGGAAATAAGAATACACAAGGGAAAAACAAACTTGAGATGGGAACCAAAGAAGTAGGTGGGATGGTGAAGGCTTGTTTTGTGTTGAAGGTATTGGACAAATTGGATTAAGTTGAAGTTTGCTGTCATGGCACATCCTGGAGACAAATGCCAGGGCCCAGATCGGGAGATCCTGATCCGCTCCATTCTTTCCACATCAGTCATTGTGAGGTTCCAGGGCCTCAGTTTCATGGAATGAAACTCCAGGAATGGTTCTGAGCTGTCGCAGTGTTTTATGACCTGTACTTCCCTCATCTTAACCGTCCACTGTTACGGACCAGACCTCACTACCTGTCTGCAGGCTTGTTTGATCTGATGTGGACTGCCACGTTGCCCACGTAAGCTTGTCAGTTTCTTCAAACATGTACTTAGTTCTCTGCTCTCTCAAAGTGCAAGTAGTAAAACTTAATACAAGATGATTTGAAAACAGGTATACAACTTCTTCTTCTTCAGAGGTCCCAGGTTTTCCTTCCAGTGAAATGTACTAATTGGTCTTGGACCAAGGGCATGTATTAATAGTGACACATGCTATAAAAGCAGAACTGTATTAATTTGTACTTTGCAGAATATTCCTGTTCAAATCATAATTCATTTTTCACTCTCCGGAGGAAATGCAGTTGGATTCATCATCTCTTGGAATGCAATCCTCTCAAAAGCAGCAACAAGCTCTATTTTCCACAGGCTTCTAAAACTATTTGTCAGAACTTCATTTAAATTTGCTGTGACTTCTCAAGGTTATTTTTCCTTGCCTTTGGTTCTTAAGGAGCCACTCTGGAAATTTTCGAAATTGGCAGATGCTGAGCATTTTAAGTGTCAGTGCAGAGATCTTATCATTTGAAAGTAGTAAGCAGTAGTATGATGCAAAAGCCTAGCTTCCAGCTTTATCATTAAGCAGTTCTTACTTCACATTGTGCACAACATTTCTCTGAGCTGCTCTAAGTGGCTCATTTGTCCAAGTCACTCTGCTTTCCCTGATGAGGTGTGAGAACACCCAGAAGTGATAATCATGTGTAAACAGCCATGGTGAGGAGGTGTTACACATAGGTCAATGGGCCTCTACAGTCTGCAGATTTTAAACCTTTTGTGTGATGACAGGGAGAAATGTGTATAGCTGTCACTAAAAGCATTTCAGAACAATGCCAGTTACATTCAAGGTGCACATGAATGCCTGTGGAATTGATTTGGCAGAAAAAGCACTGGTCACACATTGAATGTAAGCATACATGTAGCACAAACTAGTACTCAATAGAAGCATGTTTGACTTCCAGCCAGGTAAGACAGAGCCTAAAATGGTGTGGTAGGTAGAGTAATGGCCCCCTAAAGATGTCTATGTCCTAATCCTCCTATGTCCTAACATACCTATGAGTATGTTACCTTAGATGGCAAAAGGTACGCAGGTATGATTAAGTTAAAAATTTTGAGATTGGGAGGTTATCCTGGATTATTCAGGTTGGTCCAGTGTAATCACAAAAGTGCTTATAAGAGGGAGGCAGGAAGGTCAGAGTTAGAGTAAGATTTGAATACCATGTGCTGCTATCTTTGCAGATGGAAGAAAGAACCAGGACCCAGGGAATGCAGGTAGCCTCCAGAAGCTACAAGGAAATAGATTCTCTCCTAGGAAACCCAGAAAAAAAGCAGCCCTATTGACACCTTGGTGATTAACATGGTGAGGTCCATTGCAGATTTCTGACCTCCAGACCTACAAGATAATAAATTTATGTTGTGTTAAACTACTAGGTTGTGGCAATTTGCTACAGCAGCCAAAGAAAACTAATATGGAAGGTGTATGGAAATCCCTGTCCATGATTTCCATGTTCTGTCTCATATTCTTCTCTATTGAAAATTGAAACTTTGGGTATATACCTCAGAGATACAAAGTGCCCAAAAAGTCTAAGCGTGCATCTTTAAGTGATCTACTTTTTTTAAAAATTTATTTTTATTGGAGTTCAATTTGCCAACATATAGCATAACACCCAGTGCTCATCCCATCAAGTGCCCCCATCGGTGCCCGTCACCCAGTCACCCCAACCTCCCCCCGCCCACCTCCCCTTCAACCACCCCTTGTTCGTTTCCCAGAGTTAGGAGTCTCTCATGTTCTGTCTCCCTCTCTGATATTTCCCACTCATTTTCTCTCCTTTCCCCTTTATTCCCTTTCACTATTTTTTATATTCCCCAAATGAATGAGACCATATAATGTTTGTCCTTCTTTGATTGACTTATTTCACTCAGCATAATACCCTCCAGTTCCATCTACGTCGAAGCAAATGGTGGGTATTTGTCGTTTCTAATGGCTGAGTAATATTCCATTGTATACATAAACCACATCTTCTTTATCCATTCATCTTTCGATGGACACCGAGGCTCCTTCCACAGTTTGGCTATAGTGGACATTGCTGCTATAAACATCGGGGTGCAGGTGTCCTGGCATTTCACTGCATCTGTATCTTTGGGGTAAATCCCCAGCAGTGCAATTGCTGGGTCATAGGGCAGATCTATTTTTAATTCTTTGAGGAACCTCCACACAGTTTTCCAGATTTAAGTGATCTACTTTCAGAGAGTTTCATGATTCTGTTGCCTAATATGAAAAGAAATCTGTATTTGTTTTTACATTTTTTAATTTAAATTCAATTTGTCAACATATAGTATAACACCCAGTGCTCATCTCATCAAGTGCCCTCCTCATTGCCTGTCATTCAGTTACCCCATCCCCCACCCACTTCCCCTTCCCCCCAACCCTTTGTTCGTTTCCCAGAGTTAGGAGTATCTCATGGTTTGTCTCCCTCTCTAATTTTTCCCATCCAGAATATAAGCAATAGTGAAAAGGATTATAAGAGAAAGGAAGAAATCTACATTTTTAATTAATTCTTTGGGTCCTTGGAAAAGTCATCAGTTAAACAATGCCCAGTGCACCTCTTCTATACCAAAGGAGCAAGCAACTGTGCAAGCAAATAATTTACACTTTTGTTAGATCCAGCAGCCCAACCTGAATCCTGCCTAGAATGTCTCTCACTGTCTTTTTTTTTATTTCAGGATTTCTTACTTAGTGAAAACATTACTAAATCCCCATTACTTAGGAATTATAGAATGGCCTACATCCTTTATTTCTGCTTAAAATTTTTTCAATAATAAGAGCTATTTACTAATAGCACACAAGGATTATAAGTTAGATACATGGTTCTATCAGTAACTTTTTGTTTGACTAGGAAATTTTACCAGAATTAAGAAGACTAGGGGCAAAATGGCATGGATAATTTTAAAACACAAGACAGGGCTTTATCGTAAGTTTGCATATACAATGCTAGGTATTTTGATGCATTATATTATCTAAATCCTTTATTCCTTACAACAACCATAAAAGACAGGAAGTATTATTATACCCATTTTACAAAAGAGAAAAATGAGAAAGAGGTTAATTAGCCTGTCCAGCATCACACAGTAAATTGTAGAGCCAAAATTAAAATCCAGTTATCATGGCTTCCAGCACTCTCAGATTTTAAGTACAAAGCCCTTTTCATTAAATCTGAAAAATATAAAGCCCTTTCTCAGGTAACATTGCTCTTGGAATCTGGCCATCATCTTTAATTATTTTTATTGTAATGTTACTTAAGCATGTACAAACAAAACTGATTGCACATTTCTGTATTAGTCTGTGTGGGCTATCACAACAAAATACCATAGACATGGGCCTAGGAGAACAGAATTTTTTTCCTCACAGTTCTGGAGGCTAGGTGTCCATAATCAAAGTGCCAGCAAGCTCAGTTTCTGGTGTGGCCTCTCTTCCTGGCCTGTAAACAGCCACTTTCTCACTGCCTCCCCACATGGTCATTTTTCTGTATGTATGTGTAGAGTGAAAGAGATCATTAGTTTCTTTTCTTATTAGGATACCAGTCCTATCAGGTAAGGGTCCCACCCTAATGATCTCATTTAACCTCAGTTATCTCCTTGGAGGCCCTGTCTCCAAATACAATCACACGGAGGGTTAGAGCTTTACATATGAATCTGGTGGGGACACTATTCAGTCCATAACAATTTCTTGTTATTGTTCTTATACAACTATAAAAGCAAAACTAATATACAAAGTAAATAAAAACAACATTCCCAAGCCAAGAAAACTAATTAGTTTAGTGTGATGGATTTTTGTTCCCTAAAACTACATTGCCAAGATTAGGTTTAATACTAAAAAAGTGGGGCAGCCCTGGTGGCCTAGCGGTTTAGTGCCGCCTTCAGCCCAGGGTGTGATTCTGGAGTCCCAGGATCGAGTCCCACGTCGGGCTCCCTGCATGGAGCCTGCTTCTCCATCTACCTGTCTCTTCCTCTCTCTCTCTCTCTGCATCTCTCATGAATAAATAAATAAAATCTTTAAAAAAAAATACTAAAAAAGTGGAACCCGAGGTCTGGTTCTGTTTTGACTCTATCTGCATTTTTACTTCAATAACCCAATTGCCTAAGATCCTTGCTCACAGAAGTATATTGAACAGGTTATTAATGACCTCAAGACTTTGATCAAAAGGACTCAGGTAGACACCAATGACTGTCCCATGGTGCTAGCTGGAAACCGTAGGCTCATAGATCCATACGTTTCTCCCTGTTCTCCTGGTGTGCATGGGCCATATGCTTGGGCAGGACACAATGGATGCTTTTAGCATCATGAGGCTGTGCTCCCAAAGAAGGAGGCTGCCTTCCCCTGAAACCAGTCTTCCTGAGAGGTGGGGGCACCTTGTCCCAGCTAACTCACTGCCAACTCTGAAAGAGGTGTCACAGCTCTGATAGGACTCAGATCACACACTCAAATTGGGTAATTGAGAAGAGTTTAAAAAGCAAAGGAGTGGGTACGGTTTAGAGAAACCAAAACCAATCTTGCAGTAGTACCTCAACACTAGCACACTAGCAATTATAAGAAGCTATTACCACCACGCACCACCACTACCACCCCCGCCCCGGAAAGGGTCAGGCAAGAGAACTGTTCCTGGGACCACACACAGAAGGGCTGCACGGGAAAAGTTCTCCAGCAGGAGCAGAAGCTTTAATGGAGGGGCATCCCAAGCCACAGTGGCCCAACAGTAAGGTAGGAAGTAAAATAGCTCACCCTCCTCCACTTTTGGTCTCCTGCAAGTGTCTCCCATTGGCTAACCCAGATTGGAAGCCAGTGGGCCTCCCCATGTCACAAAGAAGGGAAGAGAGTAGATCTGAGGGGCAAACAGAAATTATCCAGTGTACCTGGCCAGAGCCTCTGAGGTCATTTTGCTGACAATCCCATTTATCCACAAACACTTTGCTGATTCATGATAATTAAGTAAATAAACCAAGTAAGGTAACCAAAACAATGCTGATAGTAGAATATGGCAACACTATTACATCAGTTTGGCCTTTTGAAAACAAGGTTAGTATTATGGCATTATTGAAATCTACTTTAAATGGATATCTAATCCAATTATTGCTGGAATTAGAACCTGAAAATATCTGAAATTCATTTGCAGTCTTGCAAATAATGAAAAAAAAAAAAAAAAAAAACAGATTCCAGAAGGAAAACAGTAAATGGCTTATTCACTTCATTTCTAATAGTATATCAAAGTTTGTTGTTATTGCTTCCACTTTGCCTCAATGCAGGTTACATAAACACATGGAAAGTATCTTTCCCTAGCATGCCCTGACATCATTTGGCCTTGGTGATGCACAAAAGTGCCATCTGTGAACCAGTCTGTCTCCACTCTTTTCTGACTTAATGATTAAGTAGCACATTATTTGCCCCAAATCGTTGTTTTCACATCAAAATCAAACCCTTAATATGTTAATTAAATTCTTGTGAAAATGACTTTCATTGGTTACTTTTCTCTACAAAGGGAAAGTTACTTTTAGAGTTGGTAAGAGAATGTAATGGCAGTTGTCATTTTGACATTGGTGACTGCTTGTTGCCAACACAATCATAAACACAAAGATGATAATTGGTCATCAAAATGCTGAGATTACTTTCATCATATTATCTAAAAGAAAAATCAGAATCATCACAAAGAACTGTCAGACTCCCAAAACTGTGTCTAGGGATCTGTATACCAGGATGTGATAGCTTGTGGAAGGTTCCTGGTATCTATGGGTGTTAAAGATACTCAGAAAAGTGGGAGGCCATGCAGACCAATCATCTTACCAAGGAGCTCTTTGTAGGCTAGTTTCATGTGGTGATGGATATGTTCCCTCCTTGGTCAAACCTGCAGATCATGGGAGGCTTCTTTGCCCTTTCCACCTGGCTCCTGCTGCAACCAGACTGCCTTGGCCTGCAGGAAGCAAAAAGTGTATTTGAATCTGACAGTGCAGAACTCAAGTCTCTCTTTGTCTCTCTTTTTGCTGAGCCAAAATGTGAAGTAATTTCAGTCCCTCATTTTATCCCTCTTTAAACATATTTGCTGAGCCCAAAATGCGGGTCAGGCTATGTTTCCTGAGCTGGACTATCACAACACATGGTAATACAAAACGCGTAAATTTTATCTAATCCAAGGCAAATAATGTTGCCAGGAGATAAGAGGCAGAATTCTTTCTAGATTAATACAGATACTCCATCCCCTAACGATCTGGGCATTCACAGGGGGTAAAGACCAAAGGGAAAAGGTTGTACGTAAATTACAAACCCTGAAGAGTCACAAGAAGAAGGGCAAGGCCCACCAACAAAGGGAGACCAAAGCTGTCACAGTGGGCAGCAGCCTTGAAGGTGATTAGTGGACAGCAAGCCATCTCCTCTGCCCTGTTTGCTTATCTCATCACACCACAGGTTATTGAAAACCTGAAAGGAACCCAACAGTTGATGAAAGACAAGGAGCAGCTGGCTTGCCCAGAGTAGGTAATGATGGTAATGATGAAGGGAATAGGATCCTCTCATGCCCACCTTCCCACTGGGCCATGGCCAATGAATCATGTCTACCATGTGCTAGAACAAGGTCCTTTTGTTACAAAGGACAATAAAAAACAAAATTCTCTACTTACTTTTAGAAAGTACTTTTATAAACTGCCTTTTCAAATTCAGTAGATTCATAACACCTTTAGCATCTGGGAGTCAGAAAGTCTTTAGATCATATAGTGCAGAAATCTGTGAAATTAAAAAAAAAAAACAGATACACACACACCAACTAAAAAATTAAAGCACAGAGTGAGGAAAGTACCTTCTCAGAAGAAGAATCAAGATAGTCTATCCTGTGTTAACCATTCCTGACTCAACTATAGGTTAATGCTCTTCAACAAGTATTTATTGAGCATAAGCTCTGTGCTGGGCTCTGTAAAGGACACAAGGATAGTAAGCAGAAGCCCATTTATCAGGAAATCCTAGAGAATAATAGACTAGTAAGTAGATTTGAATCAAAATGGAAAGGAGACATTCAAGAAAATAGAAGGTTCCCATAAAAAATAAAAATGTTATGAAATATGAAAAGTTCTGTGGGACTGTTGGAAGTATAACTTGGCACATTGCTAGAGTACTCTTTGATAATACATAGTAAATGCATTCAAATTACAATATCTTATTGTATCAAATGTTTCACAGGTAGGAATTTAGCTTAAAGAAGTAGTCTTGAACTCTTGAATGTGTACCAATATCTAGCTATTAGGCTGTGCACCACAGTACTGCTTATAAATAGGGGATACAGATGTATATATAATTAAACAGGAGAAAGAAGGGAAGGAAAGATGGAGAGGAAGAGTTGGTAATGGTTTTAGAGATGGTTGTTATTTTCTTTCACTTTCTTCAAAATAACACTTTTCATTTAAAAAGTTAAAGTCCTGTAACCCACCTACTTGCTTTGACCAACATAACTAATCTAACCCAGAATCTTTTCCTTAATGTCTAATCTTAGTCAAATCATCCTACTTTTATTTCATTTAATCTCTTCTAAAAATTAAATGAAAGTGTAAAAACAACAGGGGCACATGGATGGCTCAGTCATTTGAGCATCCACCCTTGATTCTGGCCCAAGTCATGATCGCAGGGTCATAGGATACAGTCCTGCCTCAGGCTCTGCCCTCAGCAGGGAGTCTGCTTGAGATTCTCTCCCCTTCAACTCCCCCCACCCTCCCACCTCCACTCACGTGCTCGTGCACTCTCTCTCTTAAATAAATAAATGTTTTAAAAAGTATGAAAACAGGGTGCCTGGATAGCTCAGTCAGTTAAGCATCTGCCTTTGGCTCAGGTCATGATCTCAGGGTCCTAGATTGAGCCCCACATTGGGGTTTCTGCTCAGCAGGGAGTCTGCCTCTCCCTCTCCTTCTGTGCTTGCTCTGTCCCTCAAATATATAAATAAGCATTTTTTTAAAGTGTGAAAATAGCAAATAACCAATAATAGAGAATTTTTTAGAATATAGTGTAAATATGCAGTGAAATACCATATGGGGATTTTTATTATAGAATATTTAACAGTATGTAGGATGTCCATGATATATTATATATGAAGAAAGCAAGCTACAAAGGGCTATTCTTTGTGATCCTAGAGCATTCCAACTTTTTCCAGTTTCTTAAAGAAGATGTAATGCCACCATCACTGGGCCCTTGCATATGCAGTTTCTTCTTCCTGAAATGGTGTCCTTTTGACTCCTTCATAGGATTAGCCACTTTTTATTTTTATATCTTAAATCAAAGACCTAGTCCTTCTCAGCATTTATTATGAATATTGTTTTAGTAAAATAGTAGGAATCTGTGCCCTAGATTATAAAGTCTATAAGGACAGAAAATCTGTCTGCTTTTGCTCACCATTCCATGTCCAGAATCTGGAACATAATAGAAACATATATTTTTTAATGACACAAAGTTAATTTTCACATCTAGGAAAAAAATTACCTTAAAACTGTCTCATTACCTAGTTTTCCTATATTTCTAAATCCATGAATGAAAGCCAAGTATATTTCAAATTGATTAAATTTAATAGGACACAATTTTCCAGATTGATAGAGCAGATAATTCATTTTAATTAGAAAGCTTTGAAGTCTTAAAATTCTTTTCATAATGGAACATAAAAATGTAGAAATAGCATCCACTGGGAATATTTAGTAATGGAATATTTAGTAATATAGGCCCTATATTTAGGCAGTAGAATCATAACATTTTCAAGTTCAATCTGCTTCATTTTATAACAAAGCTGAAGCCCAGAGACACACAGTGAATCACCCAAGATTGCACAGTGAAGGCATAGCTAGGACCTTTTAATCTAGTGCTTATTCTACCTAAACATAAAGGAACAGAGTAATTCCCAGTTCCAGCTGTAGAATCAGAAGAAACTCAGAGGAGGAATAAAGCAGGAAGGTAAAAATAGTGAAAAGAAATTCTAGATATAGACATGTCTGAAAAGGTCCGGTAGACTGGTATGCAGGCCTCTAAACTAATTTCTTCTCCATATAAAGAATGCCTTTAAAAAAAGAAAAATCTGGTATGTGTGTGGGTGTGTGTGTTTCCTGATGTGGGATGATCTAAGAAGCACCGTTGAGAACCCAGTGCCTTCTGACATCTAGCAACAATGCCTGGCACAATATAGTCACTAAAAATATTTGTTAAGTAAGTAATGAGTGAATGAATGAATGAATGAATGAATGAGTGGGCATGTCATCCATAGACTCCCCCAATTTGCCCACTTGCTGGCTCATGTCATCACCTATCGGTGAATGTTAGCACACTGAAGTAGGCTGAATAATGCTCTCCCTCAAAAAGATAACCATGTCCTAATTCCTAGAACCTGTGAGCGTTAGCTGATATGGCAAGAAAGGGATTTTGCAGGTATGATTAGAGATGGGAAGGTTATGTTGGATTATCTAGGTGAGCTGTAAATGCAATTACATGTGTCCTTATGAGAGGGAGGTGGAGACATGGATATTTGACATATAGACAAGAGAGAAGTCAGTGTGACCAGAGAGGCAGAAATTGGAGTGATGCACCACAAACCAAGGAATACAGCCGCCACCAGAAGCTAAAAGAGGCAAAGCATGGATTTCTCCCCTCTGAAGGAAGCGTTGCCCTGCCAGCACTCTGATTTTCACCCAGCAATATTAATTTCAGCTTTCTGGCCTCCAGAACTATAAATGTATAAATTTCAGTTGTTTTGAGCCACCAGGTTTGTGGGAATTTATTAAAGCAGCCACAAGTACAAATTTTGGCCCTGGGAAGCAAGATGCTGCTATGATACATAGCTAAAAATGTGGAAGTGGCTTTGGAATGGGTAATGGGTGGAAGCTGGAAGAACTTTTACATGTATGATGAAAAAGCAAACATTACCCTAAATAACCTATTGGTAGAAATGGATGTTAAAGGTTCTGCCAGCCAGTACTCAGGAGGAAGCAAGGAGCACGGGAAAGAAAACCTATGTCACATTAGAGAATACATACCTTGTTATAAACAAAATGTTGGTAGAAATTTGAGCTTTCAAGGCCCTGCTGGTGAGGACTCAGAAGGGAATAAGGAAAATATTTTTGGAAACTGGAGGAAAGAGGATCCTTGGTCTGTAATAGCAGAAAGTCTAGCTAAATTATGTTCTATAGTTAGTTACATGGAAAGTAGAACTTGGAAGCAAAGAACTTGAATATTTTGCTGAGATTTCCAAGTAAAGTATTGAACGTGCTCTGGTTTCTTCTTGTAACCTGTAGTAACATTTGAGACGACAGAGATAAATAGAAAAACCGTGAAGCAAAAAGGAAACTGAACTTGACAGTTTGGGAGATTTTTAGCCAATTCAGACTGTAAAGGATGCCCAAATTAGGAGATTGATGCTGAGGAAGGAATGCCATGAAGAGAAAGCCAAGGGCGTAGCCATTGGAGCAGAAGCCAAGGATAGAGATGAGACCGTCAGGAAGGATCTGTGGAGGAGCCCCTCATCCCATTGCATGAGTCCCCTTGACATACACAGGAGACCCACAGGGTTTTTGAGATTGTTACACAAGCAGAAATGATGCCTGTTTGACCCAAAGGGACAGAAACAGGACAAAATGAAAGAAGGTTGCTAGACTCCCAGAATTCCACAGGCAGGACAGAGGATAATCATTTTTGCTTTTGTTAGGCCACCCAGTATGTGATAAATTGTTTCTGCTGCCACCAGAAATTAATACTCACACATTAGATGCTTAACAAGACACTCTTGGGTTTTTTAATTAAATCAAGTTTGGGGGATCCCTGGGTGGCTCAGGGGTTTAGTGCCTGCCTTCGGCCCAGGGCGTAATTCTGGAGTCCCGGGATCAAGTCCCATGTCGGGCTCCCTGCATGGAGCCTGCTTCTCCCTCTGCCTGTGTCTCTGCCTCTCTCTCTCTCTCTCTCTCTATCTCTCATGAATAAATAAATAAAATCTTATAAATAAATAAATAAATAAATAAATAAATAAATAAATAAATAAATAAATAAATAAAGTTTGTCATTAATTACATCAAAATTAAATGTTGAACAGGGAGTATTTATAACATGTATCAGGCATAAAGACTACTTATGAAATAAACACCCATATACACACCAACTTGTTTAAGAAATAGAAATTAAGGTTACCGTTGAGGCCCCCATGTGTCTGACAGCATATCCCCCTCACTTTCCCCAAGAGGTCATTACTGTCTTGAATTCTGTGTTTATCATTCTAGTATTTTTTATTTGTTTAGGTATGTATCTCTGGGTTTACTGTTTCATTTTGCATGGTTTTAAATTATTCAAAGGAAATCCTACTACAAGTTTTGTTCTGTGACTTTTTAAATTTGCTACATGGAGAGGTCTCATGTAGCGGTGGTACATTCATACTAATTGCTGCATGACGTGATATTATAAAGACATACCACAACTTATTAGTTCTTCAAGCAAGGGACACATAAACTAGTTGCAGCTTTTGGCTCTCCTGAACTGTGTATGCTGCTATGATGCTGCTATGAATATCGCTGTACATGCTTTTCAGTGCATTGGCGTACAAGTGTCACTAGGGCATATGCCTCAGAGTAGAACTGTGGAGTCACAGTGCAGGAGTACCTTCATCCCTAGATGTATTGTTGTCCACAGTGCTGGTACAGAGTTTAAAATTCAATCTCAGGTAGCCGTTTCCTCATTTTTTTAACCACCCAACACATCTTGCTTCTACAATTTATCTGATATATAATCACATTGGCCTTGAATCTCTCTAATATAGGGTTACTTATGACTGACTCTTGGATTCTCGGTCATCTTTATCTGTGCTAGTGTTACAGGTTCTTCTTAGAGGTCAAAGTCCACAAGTATTCAATGAATAGACTCTGGAGCCAAAATGGGCTTAAAACCCAGCTGTGCCACTTACCAGCTGGCTGTATGACTTTTAACTGGTTACTCAATCTCTCTGTGCTTCAATTACCCCCAGTGTAAACTGGGAAAAACTATAGTATTCACTTCGAAGAGTTACTGAGAGGATTAAATAAGCTGATGTGTGAAGCCCTTAGAACAGTGCCAAGCAGAGTAACCTCTATGTATTATTCACATCACAGCTCTTCATAGGAACAAACATATGTGAAAAGTCACTCCCAGCAGGTTACCTGTCTCACAATAGAAGTGATCAAATTCAGGGTGCCTGGGTGATTCAGACAGTTATGCCTCTGCCTTAAGTTCAAGGCATGATGAGCCCCACATTGGGCTCCCTGCTCAGCGGGGAGTCTGCTTTTCCCTCTCCCTCTGCCCTTCACCCTACTTGTGCAGGCTCCCTCTCTCTCTTTCTGTCAAATAATAAAATCTTAAAACCAAAAAATGATCCGATTCAAACACTCACATTTTCTTGTCAGCAAATCTAAAACTCTTTCTCTGTGCCTACACTTTCTCCCATTCGACAGAGTGGATTCCTCCACTGAACTCTGGATTCTGTCCTGTTGTGCCAAGACTGCCCATGTAGTCATTGTACCAGTCTTACTCTCTATGTGATCATTCTCATCACATGTGGACATTCCCTAGAATCTTCTATCTTAAAATGCAAACTACCTAGTCTCCATGTCCCCCCTTAAGCTGCTTCCCCTTGTCTTAAATTCATCCCCCCCCCCAAAAAAAAAATGTTTATAATTGCTCTCTGCAGTCTCAGAATCCATTCCTTCCCCCATGCTACCCCATTCACTGGGAGTGATCTTATCAAGGTCACCTCCATGCTGCTGAATCACATAGTCACTTCTCCATCCTCTCTAATGGACCCCTTGGCAACATGGGACACATCTGACCATCTGCTTCTTAAAAAAAATCTTTATTTGGCTTCCTTTATACATCACTGGGTGTCCCTCCCACCTCACTGACTGACCTGCTCAGGCTGCCCTTGTTCTGTTCTCTCCTATACTTTCTCCCTAGATGACCTCCTTGTTCCGTTCTCTCTTGTACTTTCTCCCTAGACAACCTCGTTCAATCTTGTGATTTTCAAAACCTGTAACATGCTGATGAGTTCGAAAATTATATCTCCAGGCTTGACTCCTCTGGCTGATCTCCAGATTTCCCTATCAATTATTTATTTGACATCACATGGATGTCAGGTAATGATGATAGCTAAGCAATGGTCACACAATGATGATAGCTAAGCAGTGCCACACACACAAAGTTGTGTCTTTTCCCACAACTATCTTGTTCCCACCTTTGAACCTTCACATTTCCTGTTCCCTCTGCCTAGAACAACCCATGAATATACCTTGCATTCCTTTTTTTTTAATTTTTTATTTATTTATGATAATCACACACACACAGAGAGAGAGAGAGAGAGAGAGAGAGAGAGAGGCAGAGACACAGGCAGAGGGAGAAGCAGGCTCCATGCACCGGGAGCCTGACGTGGGATTCGATCCCGGGTCTCCAGGATCGCGCCCTGGGCCAAAGGCAGGCGCCAAACCGCTGCGCCACCCAGGGATCCCCTACCTTGCATTCCTGATCCCTTCCAGTCCTTTGGATCTTTGCTCAAACATCACCTTCTCAAAGAGGCCTTCTCTGACCACTCCCACCCAATGTAGTCTCCAGATCTAACATGGTATCCTGTTTGTGCCAACCTCACTCTCTATGTGATCATTCTCATCACATAGGACATTTCCTAGAACCTTCTATCTTAAAATTTATGATAACATTTATCATTATGAGAAATTATCTTGTTCCTTCACTTGTTTACTACTTTACATTCCTTCTCCTTCCACTTACCCTTACTCCTACAAGGAATATAAATGCCTCTTAAGGGAAGACATGCACTAAGAGACAATATGAGATACAAACACTTCACTTTCTACAGAGAGGAGGAAAACACATTTTGCAGTTGACATGTTTATAGAATTCATGGGAATATAAAACAACACTACCTACTGTGTGCCAGGTATTCAAAGATGCTAGGGGCAGAGTGATGAAGAGGACAGATAAAGGGCATCCTGGAATGTCTGCTACATAGTAGGTGTTTAATAAACAGCTGCTGAATGAATCTATTGATTAATTCATTCATTTTAGTCCACAGAAATTATATCTCTGATTTTTAAAAAACATTTATTTTTTTGAGAGAGAGAGAATGAGAGCATGAGTGGGGGAGGAGCAGACAGAGAAGCAGACTCCTGCTGAGCAGGGACCCCACCCCCCATGTGGGGCTCAATCCCAGGGCCTAGAGATAATGACCTGAGCTGAAGGCAGACATTAACTGACTGAGCCACCCAGGTGCCCTGAAATTACATCTCTGATTATGAATGAAAGACAATAGAAACATTCTTAAAATTCTTCCAGCATTATTCTATTGGATTTTTGAGGAAAAACAAACAATTTTAATGGATACGGATGTGGAAACACTTAAGGTATTCAATAATCAGGAAATTCAGAAAACATTGATAAACCTGTGCAAATAATCACTTTGTGCTACTGTTTTATGTTCCATAAGGGCTATGTTTGTGTCTAAATTTCTAATTTAGCTACAAGATGTAAAAAATCCTACATAGTCAGACAACGTGGCTTTAGTTAAATCAGAAGTGCCTTAAAAGCAAAAATAGCATTCCAGCTATTGACATCCCTAGGATAAAAATAACCATCTGGGAGTAAATGCTTATTAAAAAGGCAAAAGAGGGGATCCCTGGGTGGCGCAGCGGTTTAGCGCCTGCCTTTGGCCCAGGGCGCGATCCTGGAGACCTGGGATCGAATCCCATGTCGGGCTCCCGGTGCATGGAGCCTGCTTCTCCCTCTGCCTATTAAAAAAAAAAAAAAAAAAGGCAAAAAAATTGTGACTAGGACAATATCTGTCCTGGGAAGTTCAGATTCAAAATGTATTTCTTAAGATAGGAACTATATGGGAATCCATTCCAAAATAACATCCCCACTTTTAAATAATAAGATAGATGATCATTTCATGGACTTAGTATAAATATATCTTCAATGTCTGATGGTTTTCTCTTAAAAGGATAGCTTATTGGGGGATCCCTGGGTGGCTCCTGGAGTCCCGGGATCGAGTCCTGCATCGGGCTCCCTCCATGGAGCCTGCTTCTTCCTCTGCCTGTGTCTCTGCCTCTCTCTCTCTCTCTCTCTCTCTCTCTGTCTTTCATTAATAAATAAATAAAATATTTTTAAAAAGGATAGCTTATTATTTTTTCTCTCTGAAAAATTACCAAGCCACCAGCTTTTCCCACTGACTCCATTAATTCTTTTTCCCCTTGCCCTTCCCACTCTAGGTTGGACTAATGAATACATTGGAGGAAAGAGTAACTTAGGCAAAGACCTTTTATTTGTGGTTAGGCTTACATAGTTCCAGAAACTAAACATAATTAACAAAACACCAACAAGTACCAGAGGAGGTGCTCCGGTATCAGTAGAAGGCACTGATCATAAGAAAGCTTGACATGGATCTTCACATACAGATGCTGGTTCAGTCCTGTCAAACGAATATGCTGTATCCTGAATGTGACAAGTGGGAGCAGGAGCAGGAAGAACCAAAGCCTCTTCTCCACTGGATCAGGCAGCTAGGCCCTCCAGGAGTATTATCACAGGTGACACGGAGGCCTCTGCAACAGTAGCCATGACAACCAGCCCAGCTATGACAACAATGCTGATGTCACCACCAATAGTTTGATAGATCTATAAATCCTTAGGGTGCTTCACATCCAGTTCATCGTCTCCGATCCATTCCTTGCACAGGCCACAAAAATCCACTTTCACAGAAACAAATCCAGTGCATTCAGGTACCACTGAAAACACACCAGTCCTGGTATTTGCTAATTTGGAACAATGGTAAAAATACTATTGCATCATTTTGGAAATGAGTCCAGTCTAAGCTATAAGAAAAAAATATTGTTAAAAAAAACACACATAGGTACTTTTGATGGTATGGCTTTAAAACCCTGCACTTCACTATAATTATGAGCCTTATAAGCAAAGTTAACGAATAGCAATTTTTATTTTTTTAAAAAAAGGAAAGTATTTTACTAGACCAAAACTAGTTTAAGACCTACGAAAATCAAATTTTATGCAAACACTCTTAGAAAAACTGAATTCTATAATTAAAACATCAGAGTACTTTTTACAAATTAATAATGTGTTAAATTACTATATATTAAAGATATGATTTGAAAATAAAAAATACTGTGTTCAAATCTCATTCTGTAAGAACCAGGGTAATTAATTGCCAAATCACCATGCTGTCTTTCCACGAGGGTTTCATGGTACACTGGAGGGTCTATTATGAGCCAGCAGGGAGTCATTAAGTAACATTCAAGGAAAAATAAGAGTAAAACATCAGGTACAAATTAATTTAATTCACTTCCTGAGACTTACACAGAGCTCACTAACTTGAATAAAGCATGACAACATTGTCTTTAAATATTGAAAACACTATTTTCTGGCAGCATCCAGTACACTTTTGTGTTACAAGGAGGTCATAAAGATAGGGCTTCGGGGAGAAATAGAACACAGATAAACCTCTAAAGAAATAGAAAGTTCTAACAGAAGACTTCTTATTCTCTTTTTATGAGGCAAAAACAGAAAAATAGATAAAACATAACAACCTTGATTACAGACTATGGGGGACTTCATATCTAGACTTTTATGATGTTTTATGAATGATATTTACTACAGCATTATTCCTATTGAATAACCAGAAAATAATTTTAATCATCAATAATACAGTCAAAAAGTTTACACCATGGCAATATCCATGTCAACAGATGTTGCCTCTTCTATCTAAAGTATAGAATATATACTATATGTATAAAGTATATATTCTATATGTACTATATATATATACACACACACATATATGTATCTAGCACATATATAAATACAGTCATGTCTTTCCAGTCTCATACCCATCTGACACTTTATAATGAAGAGAGAAAATAGGAGGGAGACTTCTGGTACCATTTATTTTTCTGTGACAGTAATAAAGCTGCTATACCACAACTTGAAAAAATACACAATCATTGTATATTAACAATAACTGCATAATGCAAAAAGCAAATGCTTTTTCCCCCAGAAAAAAAAAATCCCAGGGTTTTCCCTATGACTCTGTTCCCTGCCCCCCCCGCCTCAAAAAATACCGTATATGTAATTTCAACCTAAAGTCAAAAGGCTTCCAATGCCACGTGGCATGTGGCAACAGTATGCTCACCGCTCAGCAGGATGATGCCAGTCTCCGACCCAAACTGTGCTCCCAGGCTAGCACGCTTTATAACTCTTCCTTAAAGCCCTTCTGTGTCTCCTGCCTGGCTTTGTCTTCCTCACTGGGTGCCAGCCACGTGAAATACACTTTTACTGGATCAATGTTCCAGTGTTTGTGAAAGGATATGGGAACCTGGTGAGAAAGGTAGTCCCTAGGATAATCCACGGGCCGAGCCTGCAGGAAGAAGGAACAGAGAATTATGTTCCTTTATTCGCTGAAAACAATTTTGCTTCAGAATAGTATTTGAATTTATGAAATGACTGATTTTCTTCAATATTTGATATGGGTTATGGGAATCTAAAGGCAAAAAGGAAAATCTTTTCCGCCCTCTTCCTGCTGACGTGAGGCTTTAGCTTTTGTATCTCCAATTGGAGATTGGAGATTTAATTTAATTTAAATTTAATATCCATATGTACCACTTTTTGCTTCCATGATCTATAATCATACCTCCAGGAAATTCCTCAACCATGGTAATAAATCTAAAAAGCCTTCCTTGTAAGTTATTTAAGAGACTATTACAACTTCGGTAAAAGGCAGAAAAATTGCTATTTCCCAGGCCTGTCTAAAGAAACTCTGACTATACAGTGTGTGTGTGTGTGTGTGTGTGTGTGTGTAAGAATGGGGTGAAGAGTTCTTGGGGTTCACCTCGCCTGCCCACTGCCCTGACGTGTAATTAGGTGTATGTCTCTCAGAGAAGGAAAATGTGGAGCTCATCAGAAGTCAGGGAGAAATGTGAGTAACACAACACTCTCCTCCTACGCAGATACCTAGTCTGACTCCAGAAATGGCAAGGAAAACATTGAGTAACTAGAAGTAGTTAAAGAGAGCCTAAAAAGTTTGTCCACAGTAATTTCAGTATTTTCTAGAATTTACAAAATGAAGTTTAAGCAGAATCAGACATAACCTAGGATGACTGAGATTGAAATATCCTTCAGGGTATAAAAGGAAACAGAACCAGATATTTTTTTTTACTCTAAACAAAGCATCCACACACTTTCAATGTTTATCTTGTTTACAGATTTATATAGACTATCTGTGTTCTATAGTAATTCACTGGGTTATCAATACTAAAATAGTCTTGGCTTTATTAAAGCTGGATAGGATATTTTTTTAAAAAGTCTTCTTTAGGCTATTACTTTATTGCATTATGCTTAAATGTTTAATAACAATACTATAAACTCTCTTAAATGGTTTACAAAATACCTTTATTAAATTTTATCTCATTCAACCCTTAAAACAACCTTGCAAGATGGTCAGAGTATCCTGATTCATCTTCAATTTACATAGGAGGTAACTGGAGCTCACAGAAGTTATAACTTCCTTAGGGTAACATGACTAGCACATATTGGAATGGGGACAAGAGCAGGTGCCTAGCCCCTAGTCCAGTGTTCTACAAGGACACCTGAAGCTGGTCCTGATTCTGTGTGGCACAAGCCTGGCACATCAGCAGTGTGGCACATCAGCAGGGCTAGGCTGCCCTAGCCTCCTTGGGAAGCTTTATCCATCGATGGTACAAATATTCTGCTATGATAAGTGTTCACAATAATATCTGCTCAGAATACTTCAAAGTAATGTAGGGGGAGAACTTCCATACCAACCATTCATCGTCCTTTAAAAATTCTATGTGCTCATGGAGTTAAAAATCTAAGAAGACAATTTTAAAGGAAGAGAGTGAAACAAAGACCAAAAATACACACTAGAATAAAGTCTAACAGAGTTGAGAAAGTTCTGAGTATTAGCTGAGGGGATTCATATATGGTATCTATTTGTAAGGACCTCTGGGAGTTTACTGGCTTGGAAGAAACCCCAGGGAAAATATACTCTCAATTCAGTTCTCAGATAATTCCACAATGCTCCCAGAAGAAAGAAAGAAAAGCATGGAAACAAATCTTAGCTTGTTTTTCATATTTAAAAATGAACTCTTAGAGACACAAATGCATTTCACAGGGAAAAAAATAAATCCATAATATCTTTCCCTTTATTGATGCAGATTCCAGAAATGATTATAGTTGAATGTTAGGAGTCATGGATGAGTGAAGAGCTGGTTTAGTATTAGAATGTGCTAATTGTTTCTGGAAAATGCAGTTTTGGAAAAGAAGAAGACAAAACTGGAGAAGTGAAATGGATTCACAGAGGTGTCCATAATACCAGAAGTCTAAATGGACTCTGGTCATCACATTTCTGTGTCCAAAATGCCAAAAGGAAGTACCAAACAGGCATGGTCGGGGTGAGGGAGGTGGCCTCAGGAACATACATGGAGCATGATGGGAAGCTGTGCACAGAAAGAGAGAGGTGGCATAAACTGCATGAGAAGTACATCCATTAGGTGAAATTAAAGTTAATCTGTAAATATTAGAGCACATTGAACACTGCAACAAATGGAGATTAAATCTGTATTTCCTTAGACAAAAATATTTTTTCTAGCTGTATTGACATTTGATTTACATACCATATAATTCACACACAGTCACGGTAGTTTGAAAATTTCTAATAGATTTCCATATTAAGCAACCACAAATCCAGTTTTAAAAGATTATAGTCATTTCCCCAAAATTCCCTGCCATGCACTTTCAGTCAATCCCCACCCTCACTGTCCCAAGAAATCACTGGTTTGCATTTTCTCTATAGTATTGCTTTTTCTAGAAATTTCTTTATCAGTGAAATCATAAACTGTGAATGTTTTGTCCCTGGCTTCCTTCACTTAGCATTGCTGCATCATTACTTTTACTGCTGAGCAGTATTACGTTGAGTGGATATACCATTCAAACAATACACAGTTATTATCACATAGCTTCCATGGGTCAGGAGTCTTGGCACAACTTAGCTACAACCTTTGCTTCAAGGTGTCTCACAAGATCATAATCAGGATGTCAGCCCAGGCCCTGTGATCTCATCTGAAGGCTCAACTAGGAAAAGATCCACTTCCAAGCTCACTGGGTGGTTACTAGTTTCTGGTGGGCTTATTCAGTTCATGGTGGGCTACCGAGCTGAAGGCTTCACTCTCATGCCCTGCCCCCTTACAGCTTGCTCCAACAAAACCTGAAAGCCAGGAAGGAAGTAGGGAGAGTCTACAAGGAAGATGGAAGTCACAATCCCTTGTAATTTAAGTACAGAAGAGACATCCCATCACCTTTGCCATGTGCTACTGGCTCATACTCAGGAAAGGAAACACAGGGTATGAATACCAACAGGAGGGAACCAAAGAGATCTATGTCATAAAGTGCCTGCCGCATGTATGTTTAACTTTTTAACTGCCAAAACATTTCCAAAGAAACTGTATTTTATATTGCCACTAGAGGTCCAGGTTTCTATATCCTCATCAGCACTGGGAATGATCTGTTTGCTTATAGCTGTTCTATAGATGTGATTTTAGTTTGCATTTCCCTAATGACTAATAATGTTGAGCATATTCCCATGTGCTTAGTAGCCGTTTATGTATCCTCTTTAGTGAAATGTCTATTCAATCTCTTACCCAGCTTAAATTCTATTTTCTTATTGGGTTGTAAAAGATTGTTATATATTCTGGATTCAAGACCTTTACCAGATACATAATTAATAAATATTGCTCCCAGATTATGAATTTTTTCATTCTCCTAAGGATATATTTTAAAGAGCAAGGAGTTTTTAAGTTATATGAGTTCAATTTATGAATTTTTCCTTCTATGGGTCATGCTGCTGATGCCATAAATCTTTGCCTGAACTGAGGTCACAAAGAATTATCCTTATGGTTTTTTTCCAGCAGTGTATAGTTTTAGTATATTTTGTACTTATATTTTGTACTATGATACATTTTGAGTTAATTTTTGTGTTATGAGGTCAAGTTTCAGGTTCAATTTTTTTGTGTAGAATATATAATTGTTCAGCACCATCTGACCATCTGTTCTACTTCTCCACTGGATTGCCTTGGCATCTTTGTCAAAAACCAGTTTACCATAAATGAGAGGATTTATTTCTAGAATCTATCCTGTTCTACTGATGTGTGTGTATGCGTGTGTATAAGTATATCCTTATACTAACTATGCATTGTCTTGATTATCATAGCTTTATAGGTTTTGAAATCACAGGAGGGTAAATCTTCAAATTTTGCTCTTTTTTTTAAGAATTTGTATTTCCATATAAATTTTAGGATCAGCTTGTCTATCTTTACAAAGAAGCCTGCTATGACTTTGATAGGGATTGCACTGAATCTATAGATGAATTTGGGGGATGCAGGGAAATAAAATTTCCTATAAAAAAGCCCTACAAGAAACATTTCACATTCCATTTGTCTAAACTGATCTGATCCCCAAAGAGAGTAAAACCGACCTTATCTCTTGGAGAAGCCAATGGTTGTATCCCTGAACCAGGTCCAGAGGATAAGCGCACCAAGGTGCCAGAGAGACCTGAACACTTTCACCTGGGGATACAGTTACATTTCAAGGAAGAATGACGTATTTATTTGCATACCAAAATGCTAAAGTAAGGAAGGCTTCACCTTTAGAAGCAGAAAAAACAATTTTTCTTTGTCCCTTGCCTATGGGGTATCTGGTCACTTGTGTAGGGAAAGTGAATTGGCCCTTATATGCTTCCCTGAAGGTAAAAACTACCTCTAGGCAGTGGGAGTGGCAGTGAGGGCAAGATAGGCTTATTATTTATTGTGAGGTACTTAATGTAAAAATCTATCTCTGATCCAGAACACTTCATTTAGGCACTCAGAATAAGTTAATTTTAAATGAATAAGATGAAATAATATAGTTCACTTTAAATGAATATTAAAAAGTCGATGGAGAAATTGCCATCATAGCAATATTGAGTCTTCTAATCCATAAATATGGTATATATCTCTTCATTTAATTATATCTTAATTTCTCTCAGAATTTTATCATACAGTGTAACTTCCTTTTTAGATTTATCCCTGAGTATTTTATTCATTTGGATGCTACTTTGAATAACATTATGTTCTTCATTTTCAGATATTTTGTTGCCAAATCACTACACAAATTTTGTTGCATTCTTGTGATAAATCCCACTTGGTTATGGCATATAACCTCTTTTATACATTGCTGGATTCAATTTGCTAATATTTTGTTAAGGATTTTTCCATCTATGCTCAAGAGTAATATCAGCTGGTAGTTTACTTTTGTGATATACCATTTTAATCCCTCTGTTACTTTTTTAGCAATATTTTGGAGTGATTTTCTAAGTTCTTGCTCTAGGGATACAATATGCATCTTGAGAGAGAGAAAGAGAGAGCATGTGTGTGGGGGAGGAGGGGAGCAACAGAGGTAGAGGGAGAAAGAACCCAAGCAGACTCCCCACTGAGTGTGGAGCCCTGATTCAGGGTCCCCTGATGTGGGGACCTGAGCCAAAACCAAGAATCAGATGCTTAACTGACTGCACTACACAAGCACCTCAACAATATGTGTCTTTGACATATTAGACTAATATTGGCCTCATAAAATGAATTGGGAAGTATTCTCACTCCTTTAATTCCATTCCATCAATGTATGTAGGTTCAAATACTTTTAAAAAGTTTTGCTAATGAGCATGATCCTAGAAATTTCTCTCATTTTATTTAAATTGTCTAAGTTGGCACAATTTGGGTATGATTTGCAGTGATGTCCCCTCTTTTATTATCAACCTTGGTAATGTCTGTCTTCATTCCTTTTCTCTTGAGCAATCTAGCTTAACGTTTACCAAATTAGCTGATCTTTCCAAAATAACTCATTTTTTACTTAACTAATTTTCTCTGTTTTTTTTTCTGTTTTCTACATTGACTTGTGCTCTAACCTTTAATATTTTATTCCACTTAATTCAGATTTGTATAATATTCTTTTGCTTTCAATGCAGATGTTTAATGATTTAATATCAGTACCATTTCTAGTATGTTTTTTTAAAATATTTTTTATTGGAGTTCAATTCGCCAACATATAGCATAACATCCAGTGCTCATCCTGTCAAGTGCCCCCCTCATTGCCCGTCACCCAGTCACCCCAACCCCCCCACTCACTTCCCTTTCTATCAACCCTTGTTCCCAGAGTTAGGTGTATCTCATGTTCTGTCACCCTCACTGATATTTCCCACTCATTTTCTCTCCTCTCTTCTTTCACTATTTTTTATATTCCCCAAATGAATGAGACTATATAATGTTTGTCCTCTTCTGATTGACTTACTTCAGTCAGCATAATACCCTCCAGTTCCATCCATACTGAAGCAAATGGTGGGTATTCGTCGTTTCTAATGGCTGAGTAATATTCCATTGTATACATATACGGCATCTTCTTTATCCATTCATCTTTTGATAGACACTGTGGCTCCTTCCAGAGTTTGGCTATTGTGGACATTGCTGCTATAAACATTGGGGTACAGGTGTCCCAGCATTTCACTGCATCTGTATCTTTGGGGTAAATCCCCAGCAGTGCAATTGCTGGGACATAGGACAGTTCCATTTTTAACTGAGGAACCTCCACACAGTTTTCCAGAGTGGCTGCGCCAGTTCACATTCCCACCAACAGTGCAAGAGGGTTCCCCTTTCTCCACATCCTCTCCAACACTTGTTGTTTCCTGTCTTGTTAATTTTCCCCATTCTCACTGGTGTGAGGTGGTATCTCATTGTGGTTTTGATTTGTATTTCCCTGATGGCCAGTGATGCAGAGCATTTTCTCATGTGCTTGTTGGCCATGTGTATGTCTCCTTTGGTGAAACTTCTGTTCATGTCTTTTGCCCATTTCATGATTGGATTGTTTGTTTCTTTGCTGTTGAGTTTAATAAGTTCTTGATAGATCTTGGATACTCGCCCTTTATCTGATAGGTCATTTGCAAAATATCTTCTCTCACTCTGTATGTTGTCTTTTAGTTTTGTTGACTGTTTCTTTTGCTGTGCAGAAGCTTTTTATCTTAAGTCCCAATAGTTCATTTTTGCTTTTGTCTCTCTTGCCTTCATAGATGTATCTTGCAAGAAGTTGCTGTGGCCAAGTTCAAAAAGGGTGTTGCCTGTGTTCTCCTCTAGGATTTTGATGGATTCTTGTCTCACATTTAGATCTTTCATCCATTTTGAGTTTATCTTTGTGTATGGTGCAAGAGAGTGGTCTAGTTTCATTCTTCTGCACATGGCAGTCCAATTCTCCCGGCACCATTTATTGAAGAGACTGTCTTTTTTCCAGTGGATAGCCTTTCCTGCTTTGTCAAATATTAGTTGACCATAGAGTTGAAGGGCCATTTCTGGATTCTCTATTCTGTTCCATTGATCTATGTGTGTTTTTGTGCCAGTACCACACTGTCTTGATGATCACAGCTTTGTAGTACAACCTGAAATCTGGCATTGTGATGCCCCCGGCTCTGGTTTTCTTTTTCAATATTCCTCTGGCTATTCGGGGTCTTTTTGATTCCACACAAATCTTATGATGATTTGTTCCAACTCTCTGAAGAAAGTCCATGGTATTTTGATAGAGATTGCATTAAATGTATAAATTGCCCTGGGTAACATTGACATTTTCACGATATTAATTCTTCCAATCCATGAGCATGGAGTATTTTCCCATCTCTTTGTGTCTTCCTCAATTTCTTTCAGAAGTGTTCTATAGTTTTTAGGGATAGGTCTTTTACCTCTTTGGTTAGCTTTATTCCTAGGTAGCTTATGCTTTTGGATGCAATTGTACATGGGATTGACTCCTTAATTTCTCTTTCTTCAGTCTCATTGTTACTGTATAGAAATGCCACTGACTTCTGGGCATTGATTTTGTATCCTGCCACACTGCCAAATTGCTATATGAGTTCTAGCAATCTTGGGGTGGAGGCTTTTGGATTTTCTATGTACAGTATCATGTCATCTGCAAAGAGGGAGAGTTTGACTTCTTCTTTGCCAATTTGAATGCCTTTTATTTCTTTTTGTTGTCTGATTGCTGAGGCTAGGACTTCTGGTACTATGTTGAATAGCCATGGTGAGAGTGGACATCCCTGTCTTGTTCCTGATCTTAGGGGAAAGGCTCCCAGTGCTTCCCCATTGAGAATGTTATTTGCTGTGGGCTTTTCGTAGATGGCTTTTAACATGTTGAGGAATGTTCCCTCTATCCCTACACTCTCAATATGAGTTTTGATCAGGAATGGATGCTGTATTTTGTCACATGCTTCTCTGCATCTATTGAGAGAATCATATGGTTCTTGTTTTTTCTCTTGTTGATATGATCTATCACGTTGATTGCCTTACGAGTGTTGAACCAGCTTTGCATCCCGGGGATAAATCCCACTTGGTCATGGTGAATAATCTTAATGTACTGTTGGATCCTATTGGCTACTATCTTGTTGAGAATTTTTGCATCTCTGTTCATCAGGGATATTGATCTATAATTCTCCTTTTTGGTGGGGTCCTTGTCTGGTTTTGGAAGTAAGGTGATGCTGGCCTCACAGAAAGAGTTTGGAAGTATTCCATCCCTTTCTATCTTTCGGAACAGCATTAGAATAGGTATTGTTTCTTCTTCAAGCATTTGACAGAATTCCCCTGGGAAGCCATCTGCCCCTGGACTTTTGTGTCTTGGGAGGTTTTCGAGGACTGCTTCAATTTCTTCCCTGGTTGTTGGCCTGTTCAGGTTTTCTATTTCTTCCTGTTCCAGTTTTGGTAGTTTGTGGTTTTCCAGAAATGCGTCCATTTCTTCTAGATTGCCTAACTTACTGGCGTATAGCTGCTCATAATATGTTTTTAAAATCGTTTGTATTTCCTTGGTATTGGTGGTGATCTCTCCTTTTTTCATTCATGATTTTATTAGAGTCTTTTCTCTTTTGTTTTTAAAAGGCTGGCTAATGGTTTATCTATCCTATTAATTCTTTCAAAGAACCAACTCCTGGTTTTGTTTATCTGTTCTACAGTTCTTCTCGTCTCTAGTTCATTGAGTTCTGCTCGAATCTTTTAACTCTCTTCTTCTGCAGGGTGTAGGTTTTATTTGCTGTTCTTTTTCCATTTCCTTTAGGTGCAAGGTTAACTTGTGTATTTGAGTTTTTTTTCAGTTTTTTGAGGGATGCTTGTATGGTGATATATTTCCCTCTTAGGACTGCTCTTGCTGTATCCCAAAGATTTTGAACGGTTGTATCTTTATTCTAATTCATTTCCATGAATCTTTTTAATACTTCTGTAATTTCCTGGTTGACCCTTTCATCTTTTAGCAGGATGGTCTTTAACCTCCACATGTTTGAATTTCTTCCAAATTTCTTCTTGTGATTGCGTTCAAGTTTCAAAGCATTATGGTCTGAAAATATGCAGGGGACAATCCCAATCTTTTGGTATCAGTTAAGATCTGATTTGTGACCCAATATGTGGTCTATTCTGGAGGAAGTTCCATGTGCACTTGAGAAAAATGCACATTCAGTTGCATTTGGATGTAAAGTTCTATAAATATCTGTGAAATCTAGTCCAGTATATCATTTAAAGCTTTTGTTTCTTTGGAGATGTTGTGCTTAGAATATCTGTCATTTGCAGAAAGCACCGTGTTGAAGTCTCCCAGTATTAGTGTACTATTATCTAAGTATGTCTTTACTTTGGTTATTAATTGATTGATATGCTTGGCAGCTCCCTCATTAGGGGCATAAATATTCATGATTTGTAGGTCCTCTTATTAGATCCTTGAAGCATTACATAGTGTCCCTCTTCATCTCTTAGTACAGTCTTTGGGATAAATTTTAATTTAACTGATATGAGGATACCTACCCCTGCTTTCTTTGGAGGACCATTTGAATGGTAAATGGCTCTCCAACCTTTCATTGTCAGGCTGTAGGTGTCCTTAGGTCTAAAATGAGTCTCCTGTAGACAGCAAATAGATGGGTCTTGCTTTTTTATCCAGTCTGAAACCCTGCGTCTTTTGATGGGATCATTAAACTATTCACATTCAGAGTTACTATTGAAAGATATGCATTTAGTATCATCATAATACCTATTCAGCCCCTGTTTTTGTGGCTTATTTCTTTGGGCTTCCTCTTTCTTTTACAGAGTCCCCCTTATTATTTCTTGCAGAGCCGGTTTGGTGGTTACATATTCTTTCAGTTTCTGCCTATCCTGGAAGCTCTTTACCTCTCCTTCTATTCTGAAGGAGAGCCTTGCTGGATAGAGTATTCTTGGCTGCATGTTCTTCTCATTTAGGACCCTGAATATATCCTGCCAGCCCCTTCTTGCCTGCCAGGTCTCTGTGGAGAGGTCTGCTGTTAATCTAATATTTCTCCCCATATAAGTTTGGGATCTCTTGTCTCTTGCTGCTTTAAGGATTTTCTCTTTATCTTTGCAAGTTTCACTATTAAATGTCAAGGTGTTGAATGGTTTTTATTGATTTTGGGGGGAGGGGGTCTCTCTATCTCCTGGATCTGAATGCCTGTTTCCCTCCCCAAGTTAGGGAAATTCTCAGCTATGATTTGTTCAAATGTGCTTTCTGGTCCTCTGTCCCTTCCAGCATCCTCTGGAACCCCAATTAAACGTAGATTTTTCCTTCTTAGGCTGTCATTTATTTCCCTTAACCTTTCCTCATGGTCTTTTAATTGTTTTTCTCTTTTTTCCTCAGCTTCCTTCGTTGCCATCAACTTGTCTTCTATGTCACTCACTCTTTCTTCTACCTCATTAAACCCTTGTCATTAGGACCTCCAGTTTGGACTGCATCTCATTTAATTGATTTTTAATTTCAGCCTGATTAGATCTAAATTCTGCAGTTATGAAGTCTCTTGAATCCTTTATGCTTTTTTCCAGAGCCACCAGAAGCTTTATATTTGTGTTTCTGAATTGGTTTTCTCACATCAAATTGTAATCCAAATTCTGTAACTCTATGGCAGAGAGTACTGTTTCTGATTCTTTCTTTTGTGGGGAGTTCTTCTTTCTAGTCATTTTGTTCAGTGCAGAGTGGCTAAAAACGAGTTGTACTGGAAAAAGGAAGAAAAAACTAAGAAAAAAACAAAACAAAGAAACAAAAAAAACTAGGAAGGATATCCTCTTGTTCTATATACTGGAAATCCCTCGACTTCCCCTGGAGCTTTCCAGCGCTGCTTGGCCAAAACTTGCTTGCTCTTCCCCTGTCCTTCCAGCTGGTCTTCTGGGGGAGGGGCCTGCTGCACTGATTCTCAGGTGTGTGCACCTGGGGGTGCTGCCCCACCCCGTGCCAGGTGGTGGGCTCAGTGGGAGCTGTGAGGCCCCTGTCCCCTGGCAGCCCCGCCTCTCCCAGGCACAGGTGACACCAGGAGGAACAACACCACGGGCGGCCAGCTCTCCATCATCTTTAAAGCCAGCTCTCCATCTCTGGAGTCAGCTCTCGGAGTAACTACTAGTCTCCCAGTCTGCACTGGCTTGGATGCTCTCCGGGGCGGGGTGGGGGTGGGGGTACTGACCTGCACAGCTCGGGGGCATATGGCGGCAAGAGCGTCCTCACTGTCCTGTGCCCTCTCCGCCTCTGTCTGTCCCGGTGGAGCGCAAGATCCTGGGCTGTGTCCCCTGGCACCGTGGGATCCGGGGCCTGTGCTGCTGGCATTGTGCTCCTGGGGCCACGCAACCCCCTCCAAATGGAGCCGCTGCCTGAGCTGCTCCCGAGGCCCCACCGGGCATGCTTCAGCCCTTTACCGAGCTCGGCCTGTGGTGTGTTCCTCTGTCAGTGACCCCGGGAACCTGGGAGCTCCACTGCCCCTCCTGGAATCCTGCCCGAGCTCCTTGAGAGTGCCTTTCCGTCCAGGAAGACTCCAGTACGGATTTTTAAAGCTCCTGCTTCTCCGGGGCTGGGCTCTTCTGTCCGGGAGGTTCTTGCCACCCCTCTTAGACCAGCATCTCGCAGGGTGGGGGTGGGGGCCTCCCCAACTTGATTTTTTTTTTTTTCCGTCTTCCTACCTTGTTATTAGAAGTGCAAACTCTTCTCTCTGTAGTATTCCAGCTGTTCTCTTTTTAAATTTCAGGTCAAATTCATAGGTTTTCAGGATGATTTGAAAGTTATCTAGGTAAGTTGCATGGGGCCAGAAGACTTGGGGACCCTACTCCTCTGCCATCTTGCCCCCCCCACCCGCCCCCCCCCCTCCGCCCCGCTAAGAACATCCATTTCTAGTATGTTTAAAACTATAAATTTCCCTCGAATCCCTATATAGCTATTTGAATGATAATATTCATTTTTCACTGTAGATCTTTAATGATTTAATACCATTATCCATTTCTAGTATGTTTAAAAACTATAAATTTCCTTCCATTCCCTATATAGCTATGCTAAATACTTTTGTTATTTTTTTTCATTTTTATTCAAGATATTTTCCAATTTTCCTTATGATTTCTTTTTTGACCCAGGGTTATTTTAATGTGTTGTATAATTTCCAAATATTTGGAAATACTATTTTTTTCTGTTGATTTCTAATTTCATTGCATTGCTGGGAGGATATATTTTGTATGTTTTAATCCTTTAAAATTTATTGAGATTGTTTTATTATCTAACATATGACCTATCCTTTAGAACATTCCATGAACACCTGGAAAGAATGTGCATTCTGCTCTTGTCAGATAAAACATTCTGTGTCAGGTAAGTAGTTAGTATTTGTCCATTTCTCATTTCAATTCTGTCCATTTGTGTTTCATGTATCTGAAGGTCTGTTAGGTGTATATATATACATTTATAATTATTGTATCTTCTTAATGTACTCACATTTGGTTATAAAATGTCTCTCTAATAATAGTCCTCTTCTTAAAGTCTATTGTGTTTAACATAGCGTAACATATTGTGTTTCCCATCCTTATACATTCAACCTATTTGTGTCTATGAATCTAAAGTGTACTGGACTCTTATAGACAACATATAGTCAAATCTTGCTTTTCATACAACCTGACAATATCTGCCTTTGACTAAAGGAGTTTAGTCCATTGATATTTAATGTTAAAATTGATATATCTATATTTTTATCAGTCATTTTGCCATTTATTTTCTATGTCTCATGTGTTTTGTCCCTCTGTTTCTCCTTTATTGACTTTTTTGTTAAACAAAATCTTTTAGTGTACATTTAAATCCCTGTATTGATATTTTAAGCTATATATTGAAAATCATTTTCTCAGAGATTGCTCCAAGGATACAATATGCATCTTTCATCTTTAACTTAAGTTAATATTGAATTGAATCAGGGATGCCTTGGGTGGCTCAGCAGTTGAGCGTCTGCCTTTGGCTCAGGGAGTGATCCTGGGATCTGGGCTCGAGTCCCACATTGGCCTCCTTGCAGGAAGCCTGCTTCTCCCTCTGCCTGTCTCTCTCTCTCTCTTTCTCTCTCTCCCCCCTCCATGTCTCTCATGAATAAATAAATAAAATCTTTAAAAAATTGAATTGAATCGATAAAATCAACTGCTATAATAGAGCTTCATTTCCTTCCCCTGCCTTTGCACTATTATCATCATATATATTGCATTTATCTGTTATAAACCCAACAATAGGGTTATAATTATTGCTTTAAACAATGTTATGTCTGTTAAAGAAATTAAGAGAGAAAATATGTATGTTTATGTGTGCTTATACACACACTTTTCTTCTTTTAATTATATATATGCACATATATATATGTGTACATATATATGTATATGTATCCAGAAACACAGTCTTTTATATTTTTCTCCATATTAACCCTATCCAGTATTCTTCCATTCATTCAGTATATTCGAATTACCATGTGCTGTTTCCTCTCAGCCCAAAGGATTTCCTTTAGTTTTCTTGTGTAGGGAAGTTTTACTAGCAAAGATTTATCTCACTTTTCGTTTACTTGCAGATATCTTTATTCCACTTTCATTTGTGAAAGATAGTTTTATTGGATATAGAATCATTAGTTGATTGGTTTCTTTTGGGACTTCTGCCTTTGGGCTTCTATTATTTTTAATGAGAAATTAGCCAGTAACTATATTTTTTCTTTCCCTTTGCATTAGGTTTTCTGTTGTTTTTAAGACTTTCACTTTTCACCATCTTTCAACAGTTTGACTATAACATGTCAGTGTATGATTCTTTTCATGATTATCCTACTTGAGCTTTGTTGAGCCTTCTAGAGCTATACATTAATGTTTTTCATCACATTTGGGAAACTTCAACCTTATTTCTTTGAAAAAAATTTTCAATCCAATTCTCTCTCTAGTCACTTTTTAGAACTCCCATCGGTTGGTATACTTTAAAGTATTTTAATGCTCTGTTCATTTTTCTTTAGTTATTTTTGTCTCCATTCTCTGGACTGGGTAATTTCTATTGATCTGCCTTCAAATTCATTGTTTCTTCTGCCATCTTAAATCTACTATTATGTCTGCCCAGATAATGTCTCAATTATTTGGTTTTACAACCATTCCCATGTTATTCCATAACCATTCATTAGCTTTTAATCATAGTTCCTATTTTTTATTAAGATTTACCATTTGTTGAGTCATTCTCCTCATATTGCCCTTTGATTCTATGACTTTAATTTTATTAGCTTCTTGAAGCCTTTGTCTATCAACTCCAATATCTGGTCCCACTCAGAGTCCGTTTCTATTTCTACATTTTTGCCTCAGTATATCTCTCTGCTTTGTCTCATGATAATTTGTTGGAAGTTGATTATTTTGAAAATGTATTCTAACAACAAATCTATTTTTACTACATTTTAAAAAGTAGGGATCCCTAGGTGGCGCAGTGGTTTGGCGCCTGCCTTTGGCTCAGGGCGTGATCCTGGAGACCCAGGATCGAGTCCCACATCAGGCTCCCAGTGCATGGAGCCTGCTTCTCCCTCTGCCTATGTCTCTGTCTCTCTCTCTCTCTCTCTCTCTCTCTCTCTCTGTGTGTGTGTGTGTGTGTGTGACTATCGTAAATAAATTTAAAAAATTTTTAAAAATTCCTTATAAAAAGTAACTTGCCTGGATTTACACTGTGGGATCATTCTCACTGCAATGTATGGCTACTGATATCTCCACTCAACTTTTAGTTCTTACTTTTATCTTGTAGCTTAGCTTACTAGAGGTCACCCCTGTGCTTAAATAGTTTGTGGCCAACTTATGATATAGGAAGAGGTTACGCTCAAGCCCATCAGGCTTCTACCTGGGCTGGAAAGTGCATTCAAAGCTTCGGTGGGTTCTCAAACATGGCTTGGATTTTACTTTTACTTTCTGCTAGACTCATCCAGTGGTCCATGTGCATGCACATGGTTTCCCACCAGGTCAGAGAATTGTGGAGAGCTTTATAGCCTTTCTATTTCTCTCTTATTTCCAGGGTACTATGTATTAAATTTCTGGTGTAGATACCCTTTACCATATCTGAGACTGCAACCTCAGGCCCATAAAGGTACAGGTTTTTCTTGTTTCCTACCAAGTTTGACTATTTTAGCTGACATATCTATAGGTTTTTATCTCTCCCTACCCACATCAAGTCCACCCCCTCTGACAGCAAAGCTGCCATTTTCCTCAGCCAGGCCAAATTGTTGTTCCTCTCTCCAAGCTGGGATGGATGGGGAGGTGGAGGCTGGGAGGGCTTCAGGCAGAAAGGCTTCCGAAAGCCTCCTACTCTGTTGGACTTACTGAAACTATAGCAGTTTTTCAGGAATAAATGCTTCTCCTGAAATAAGTATTTTGATAATTTTGCACAGAGGATTCACTAGCCATGGCATGCTGCCATATGAATGAATTGGTGGCACATAATTTTGGAAGAACAGAAAATCACATGCGCTAGATCCTTTGTTTTTAATAAAAGGACATACTACACATTCCTTAAATCCCCTTCTAAGCCTATGATTTCACAGTAACTTTCCCTGACTAAAAAGATAAGGAAAGTGTCCCAGGCAACTTTTTGTATCTGAGATTGTTTCCCAAGGCCCACTCTATCTCTAACTCTTCAGGAATCTTAGATTTTTATCTTTTTGCCTCAAATGTATTTCTCAATATGAACAAATACACTGTTTGGATCACTGTTCAGCATTATACATGGGAAATAATTTTGAAATCATAGCAAACTCCCTAAAAGAGGCTTAAGAATTAAAAGATATAGTGGTATCTGTTGGGGAGCATAAGTTTTAAGCATATTTTATGATTTTGGAAAGATTTAAAATTTATTATGCAAAATAGAGAAATCAAGAGTTTATGTCTGGGAAATGACACCTTTTTCCATTTTTAAATTATCTTCAAAGGATTTTTGCTTAGAGAGTATTTTCCTTTTTTCTTTTCTCTTTATCATTTTCTTTACTAGCATATTCTTCCCTTAGTGAAAAAGGCCACTATAAAAATCTAACACTGCCTTATTAACAATCATTCCCCTTATACACCAATAGTTTTAATTGCCCTTCCTTTTCTGGAAGTGAAATACTATAAGATAGAGCAAGAGAGAGAGCAAGAGAAAATAACTTGCTTCTCTAAGTCATCCCGTAACACAACACATAGGCTTAAAACGGGTAAGATCTCTCAAGATTCTAAAAGATGGACAAGTACTCCTGACTGGTACCAATGAAGGTTTCTCATAGACATCTTATTATGAAAGGTCTGTTTCCATCTTCCCTTGTGGTTGAGATGCAGAAATGGATCCTGCCTTTTTTGATAATGCACATACTTTCTTTGCATTGTTCAAGTTATTTCCTAGAGTGCTTTTATGTCATGTTCAATTTTCTATATTGCCATGATAGCATTTGCTACTGGTTACTAAATAAGACATTATTTATCCTTACAACATCAGAACATTCACTGACATGATTCTTAAAAACTACAAAAAATAGTTCAGAGGATTCCCTTCTCCAAAGTGCAGTATGGTAAAGTTATTAGTACCAACCATCTCTGGTACACATCATCTTAGACTACAACCACCCCCAGATTATATGCTCATTGAGATACTAAATTAAAGCTTAAAAGAGCTTAGCCACTCAGCTTAATAGCAACCAACGGGGAGAAAGCCCAATAAAAAGGCAATCAACGGACAGCGTAAAAACTGCAGACAGGGGCAGCCCCGGTGGCGCAGCGGTTTAGTGCCGCCTTCAGCCCAGGGTGTGATCCTGGAGACCCAGGATCAAGTCCCACGTTAGGCTCCCTGCATGGAGCCTGCTTCTCCCTCTGCCTGTGTCTCTGCCTCTCTCTCTCTGAGAATAAATAAATAAATCTTAAAAAAAAAAAAAAACTGCGGACAGTATAGAATTACATACATGTGGTGGCATATATATAGCAAGAAATATTAGGTCATTCCTGTATATTTCCAGATAGCATTTAATAATTTTTAAATGCCATCAATTTTTTAACTCAAAAATAAAGGGGGAAAAAAGAACAGCTTTCCCTTGGCCCTGTATTCAAGGACACCAGTCAAACCCCATTTTGTTTTCTAGAGATTTCTGCCTTCCATCTTCCTGCTGTGCATGGTACAGCATCAATCCTCTGGACAAAGAGGTGTGTTAAGGATGCCCCCCTTGAACATTTCCACATTGTTTTTAAGATTGTTTCCAGAGAATATGTGAAGGAAATGAAATAGGACCTTAAAGTGAAAAGAAAATCCCCCTCTCCCTCTGAGGTAGGAATAAAAACATTGTTCTCACCTGATGGAAGAGAGGGCTGTGTGTCACAGGGATTCCCAACCCGCTAAAGCACATGCCTAGGACCATATCGTCGGGAGCATCATTGCTGTAGCAGCGACATTTACTGGCAAGAAGTCTCCTAATTGCTTCTCTGCTGAAGACCATTCTAATGGGAAGCCAGGCAGAGCAAAGGGTTAGAGTAAGCAGCATCTCAAGACCTTTAATCTACATAAAGAAATATAGTTCAGAGGATACATTCCTGGTAAAGATGTTAATAGTTATTCTGGGGAAGTGTTCTGTGCTTTCTGTGAAAGGAAAATTTACTTTGAAGAAGTGTTTACTATCTAATAGGTAATTTTATTTTTTTGCATATTTCTTACAAATGAATACTATACAATGTTCTATACAATGTTCTTTTCCTAACATGTCAATGGAAAATTAGAATAGTTCTTTAGTTTTCACACTCTTAGTGAGATCAATAACAACATCCACCAACAATCCCAGCACGTAGATGGGCCCAGGTAAACCTCACTCATACAGGTGATGACTGACATTGAAATCAAATCTAACTGAAACCACTGTGCATTGTCCAAGTGATTCCAGTCTACAGAAGCTTACTTAGGTGATTTTCAGAAAGAAAAAGGAGACAGAGAGAAGGAGAGACTGGTCTACCTCAAACAGTACTATGATGATACTTGACCTGGTATGTTCGGTACTTTCTTGTGGAACTCATGCATGGTCCTGCCTTTCTGTACCCTCCTCAGATTTGCAAGAGGCTAGAAATTTTAAAACAGTATTTTTCAGACTCCCTTGCCAGCTAAGACCTGGTTTCAATCTGACAATGAGAGGCACTACACTGGGCGAAGCCATCTACTTCTGGCTCTGGTGGTCTCTGGCAGAGGCAGAAGATGGTGGGCAGCAGAGTGTTAATGGCAGAAACACAGTAGCAGTGGAGAGCCAGTCCTGTGACTGCCTCAAATGCAGTGTGGTGTCCTAACAGCATGAGCAGCCACAGCAACCCACATGAATGGGCTCCAGGATACAGCCTTTGCTTTGCTCTTCCATCCTTTGGGGCAGTAGTAGCTTTCTAGAATTACCAAGCTCTAGGTAGAGCCACCTGCACCGTTTTATTCCTTAGGCCCTTTCCAACACTTTTTGTACCAAGTACCTGCAATAAATCCTCTTTTTAAAAGGCATATTGGTCCTAAAATATAGGACCATTCTGGCCCTATGGCAGTAATGGATTTTCTCATATTATGAATAATCCAATAGCCGATAGGGCTAAAAGGACTAATATGGTTCACAAATTCATCCCCAATAAGCCATGACTTCCTTGAAGGCAAAACTGTCTACAGTTTATCCACATGTTCCCAGAGCCAAATGCAGGGCCTTGCATACAGCAAGCACTCACTAGAATTTGATGCATCAAATAAGTGAGAATTAAGCTGCCTTTATAAAGATCGTCTTCCTGTGGGGGGAAGGAGTTCTATATATAGTGTGAAGGAAAACGGGACAAAGACCTTGAGTACAATCCCTGATGCAAAATGTTGGTTCCACACTCAGCTGGGCTCAGGTCAGTGTAGTTTAACGTTAGTGGGCAAGTGCTGGCAGGATAACCACACACATGGCAGTTGCTCTGCCCTGGCTAAGATGCCAGAGGACAGGATGAAACAAGACCAGACAAGAGGAAAAAGAAGCTCTTTATTTAAGCTGATATAAGAGAATGGTTCTGTACCAAAAGAAGAAACAGTTCTTATGAACTGTCCCAAAAGGAAACCTGCACATTTGAAAACTCACCAGAAATCCTCTTTCTCTCAGAGTCTCAGTGCCTCCCAGCAACTGGATAGCACCTTTGTGCTGAGTCAAAATCTGGCTCATCTACCTGACCCCAGGAAAAGGATCTATGTAAGGGGACAGGAGACAGACACTGCCCTTGCCACATCCATCTGATACTACAGGGGAATTTCCTAAGTATATTGCAGTTGACCTTGAACAATGCAGTGTGAAGGGCCAGCCCCATGTGCAATTTAAAATCTGATGCTGAAAAAAAAAATCTGATGCTAACTTTTGACTCCCCTAAAAGTTACCTACCAATAGCCTACTCTTGGCCTTACTGATAACATACTCAGTTAACACACTGTATGTTACATGTATTATAAACTGTATTCCTACCAATAAAGTGAAGTATGGAAAAGAAAGTATTATTAAGAAAATCATAAGGAAGAGAAAATACATTTATAGTACTGTATTTATCGGAAAAAAAAAAAAACCCGCATGTAAGCCAACCTACCCAATTCAAACCCAACTGTTCAAGGGCTGCTGTACTTGTATTTCAGAGCTGTAATCTTGTTTATCTTGAACTAAATTTAAATAAAAAGAGTTTACTTTTTTTTTTTCTTTTGTCACCATGTAATAGAATGAGAAAGAAAGGGAAAGCCCATTCTTTTATTTTGGCCCACTCTCTAAAAAGTTAGCCTTATAGGAAGATAAAATGGAAGCATAAAATCTTTATTAGTAATTTTTTTCTGTTTTTCCATACACAGAACAGTCTTACATCAGTTATGCACACAGAATAAATATACAAGAGCCTCTAATAACACCTGGTTATAACTATGCTGATGAGTTATTTCAAAATGAAGAGTTGTCCCACAAAATGGAAGACGGTTTTTTTACTAGACACATCATGGTATGTCTGTTCGTATGCCAACTTTTAAATATTAAAAAGATGTTGAGAGGCTCTAAGTGATTTCTTTTAATATACAACACACCAATTTTAAGCAGAAGAAAGACTGAAACGGGAGACTGGAGCTTGCCTAAGGCCATGCATGCGGATCAAGAGCACATACAGAAGATAAACTGCATCAGAAACATGCCCACTAAAAGGAAAGAAAGAAAGAAAGAAAGAAAGAAAGAAAGAAAGAAAGAAAGAAAGAAAGAAAGAAAGAAAGAAAGAAAGAAAAAGAAAGAAGAAAGAAAAAGGAAGAAAGGAAGAAGACTAAGAATGTCAAGAAAGAAAAAGTAGAAAGGAGCACCGGACGCACTTAAGACCTTCCTCACACAGTACTCCCTTCCCCTAAAGGGGGAATGCTCCCTCCTCACGTCCTCCCTTCTCAACTCCCTTCTCCCTCACCCTTCCTCCCTTCCTCCTTCCTCCCTCCCCTCCCTCCCTCCCCCCTCCCCCCTCCCCTACCACCCCCCCGCCCCCCTCTTCCTTCCCTCCACTTCCCTCCCCTTCCCTCCCCTTCCCTTCCCCTTCCCTCCCCCTCCCTCCTCCTCCCTCCCTCCCTCCCTCCCCCCTCCCTCCCTCCTCCTCCCTCCCTCCCCCCCCCCCCCTCACTCCTCCCTCCTCACAAAGAAACAAAGAAACAAAGAAAGATGCCCACTGCTTTTGGTCTTCCAGAAGATGAGCAAGCCAGGGCTCTCTCTAGAGAACACTGCCTTCAGCCTCTTCCAAAGAGGCTGCCAGAGAGAATAATAATGACATCCAGAGACAGAGGTAAGTATTGCAAAAAGGAAAGCAGTTATTGAATAAACTATCTGCAGACACCCAAATATCCAAGGAGGAAGCAAAGAAGTGAACACCAGACAACTGGCTTCAAATAATGCAAAGGTCTCATTTTCCAAACAATACAGAGTACCTACATGTAAAGCACTATGGAGTCTATACTCCCAATTCAGCTCTGCTTAGTGGGGCTTAAGAGAGATGGTTCAAGGCAAGGCTTTACAAAAACTTAACTTGACTGTGAACCAGAGAGAACACAAACACATTTCATACTACAACCATTTATATGTGCTGTGTGTATAAAACTGAAACAAAATTTCACAATACATATCCTTGCTACATGTGATACACTATGATATATCTATTTTATTCTATTCCATTTTATATGTTATCATTTTTAAATGATGGTCATGATCCATTCATAGATTTTATAAGCCATTAATTGATCCTGGCTTGCTGTTTACAAAAAAAAAAATCATAAGTCTACTGAGAAATCATTTAACATTGTGTCTGCAACTTTTTTCAAAGGTTGATATGAGATGATCTCATGATGAATGTTTCTGCATCTTTGTAAAAATGCTATTAAAAACAAAACATTATACTGGTCATTAGTTATATACAGATCAAGTCTGTGTTCATGCATTTGTTTATTCATTTATTCATTGTATCTTGTAAAAAATGAGTCTCTATGCTAGGAAGTGAGGATATAATGAGAAATGAGACACAGGTGCTGCCTTCAAATAATTCATAATTTAGGTGGAAAGTAGAAAGGTAAATAGGCAATTAAATGATAATGGTTTGCATAATATGCTACGAAAGTACATTTGAAAGGCATCAAACCCAGATTTGAGAAGCAAGACTAGGCCAACGGCTTCCAGGAATAAATGATAGCTATATTATGTCCAAAAAAAGAGAAGGATGAGCAGGGTGACAAGGACAGAAAGTTGGGGAGGGGACACAGTTCTATGTAGAGACCAGTAGATGCCAGTCTTGGAGGAAGAGAAAAGAAGAAATGCCTCTGAGGAGCTGAAGTAAGTTCAGGAACTCTTTAAGATGACAGTGCACACAAACGAGGCTAGAAAAGTAAAACAGCATCTGCCAAGGTCATGAGAGGCCTGGTAAGTCCAAATGAGGAATTTGGACTTTATCCTAAAGGTAACAGGAGGTTATAAAAGAATGCAAAAGACTTTCATTTCCCATGGTAATACCAAAAAAAACAAAAAAAAATCAAATAAAATTAAAATCACATTAACCTATGGAATTATTGAAGAGATGGATGGTATGAAATCCGGAAGAACTAATTTCTAGAGAGAGGAATCCTTCTCAGGTGGGCAGCAAGCAGTGGCAACTTCAGGGACAAGGTGGGTCAAAGGGCAGGAGGAAGGAGACCAGCTAGAGACATCGGCCCCATGGCAGTGGCCTCAGCAGCATCTAAGCAGGCTGTGGACCTGGCAAACTGACAGTGATTAAAATGAGGCCTGTTCCCAGACCAGCATGACTCCTGTTGGAATCTGAATCCCACTGTGGCAGGAGCACATGTGGGAGAGGTGGTGTGACCCAGACTAGACCTGGAGAAGTGGGGACAGAAGTGGTATTTAGGAGACAAAAGTGACTAGATTGACTGCAAGGTCCTGGGGGATAAGGAGGAGAAACATAAAGCAGACTCACAGGTCTCTGGGGCAGGAACTTGTGACTGCATGTCTTCCCTGAGGTGAGACTACCAGAAAAACACTAAATCAGGGGTCAGAGTCAGAAGATGAGGTCAGGATGGAGTGCTGGGTCTCATGTTCTGTAACTCACCCCAGTGAACACGGCCTCTGGTAGGTGGAGGTAGGAGTCCAGAGGTCAGAAGAGAGTTGTAGTCTGGGGATAGAAGTTTGGGGGCTTTCAGCATAGTCGTAGGGGTGGATAAGATCACAAAGGAGAATACAGATCAAGAAAAGAAGAGACACTGGAGAAGATGCCTGGAAAACACAGTCATTTAAGGGATAGGAAAAGGAAACTGAGAAGGAATAATGGGAACGGCAGGAATACACAAGGATAGGACACTGTTCTGGAAAGCAAGAGAAAGGAGCATTTCAAGGAGTAAGCAGTCACCTTTGTCAAAGGCTGCTGAGAAAAACTGGAATTGAGCCACTGGATTTGGCTCCATGGACACCGCCAGAGACCCCAGCAGGATAGTTTAGGTGGAAGGCCAAGTGTGGGGGCCAGATGGAAGTGTGGGCTGGGGAAGCAGAAAAGATGAGTTCTTAAGATGATCTGAGGGGGAGAAGAAGGAGGGTGTGGTGGCAGGAAGGAGTTTTAAGATGGGAAAACTGGAGGCAGTAGAAAGTCCATGGTAGGCAAGGTAGAAAGAAGTTGAACGTATAAAAGGCTAAAGATGCTGTCTTTAGCCACCACAGGCCTAGGAAAGGGATCAGTGACTCTCATGCAGGGTATTTGCTGATCTGGCCTAGCCTGATCATAGGGAAGGAAGGAGCTCCCATGGCTTTTGTTTGCATCCCCTATTCCTGCACTCACTAGGCTTGTGGAGTGAATGAGCAACCAACTGGAGTGATGAGACAATACTGGCTAGGCGAGGTCAAGTGCCACTTCAGGCATCACAGGCCAGTCTCAGAAATAACACTGAAATCCAACAGGCAAGGAAGACAACAAAATAGTTTTCTTGACACAAGTCACTTCTGTGTTAAAAGTATACAAACACCCATGTGCTACAAAATATATAAACCCATATTCAAATAAGATCCCTTTCAAAGGTAAGGAGTTCTTACTCAACAGATACCATGCCCTGATCCAAAAACAACACCAGAGCCTTACCCACTGAAAACAAAATGCATTACCATAAGGCGGCACATAGCTTGCAAGCCTTTTTTTTTTTCTTTTTTTTTAAATGAAGAGATCAGTACTCCATAGCCTTTCCCTTTGGTGTCTTATCAAAGGCCTACATGGACACCCATCCCTGTTGCTAATGAGGTCAGGTAGAGGCATGGCACTGCTCAAAAAGATTAGTATTCCTGCCCAGGCTTAGTTATCACTAGGAAAGAGCCACATCCAAGCTATATTAACCCCTGAATTAGCTAGACCAAACCAGAACATCTGGAACATGATTCTTGAGGTCCTGCAGCAGGAACCATTATGCTCTAGGGGATTACCAAGTAAGAATACCAAGTCCCGACCCTTCAGAGGTTTATACACCAGTGCCAAGAATGTTGCTTTGGCACAGAGTGGGCATGCAACAAATACCTGTTGATGAACTTTAAATCACTATAATTGATACCAAGTCTAAACTTCTATACGACTCTTCCTAAATGTGATTTATTAGCACTAGATGATTTGAAAGTCTAATGGCTTATTTTCTGGCAATAAAATCTATATCCAAATTTCTTTTCCATTTAAACAATCAAAAATAATTGGCTACCTAGAAGCAATCATTCCTATAGGAACATTTCTACCAAGTACCTTGACACCCATTTATATTTCTTCATGGTGTGAAATAGTCTTTACCATGGATTTTTTTTTTTTTGTATTTAGTAAATTTAATGTTTGTTCACTTTCCTGTTAAAGAAACAACTGCCATTTACAGAGCACTTAGGTATCAAGACAGATCCCACCACCACAGACCCAGCCCTACATCATGGAAACAGAAATTAATGTTGAAAGTATCTGCAGAAAACTATGGTCATAGTTACCCTCCTCCTCCCGTGATGTAGCTGTAGCCGCCAGTGCCCAGGCCGTAGCCGTACCGCTCTCCCAGAAACACCGGTTCACTGGAGTCGTAACAGCTAAGCAAGTGCTGGAGTCTGGAGATGCTAAATTCCAAAGGGAACATAAGCAATAAGGACTTAATTCAAAATCTCTTTTCATGGTAAATAGTCTGTGATTCTTACATCCCACTGGTTATTCCATATGTATAATTGTCTGTATACAGATATACTGATAGTATAATACTTTACTGAAATCACTTAGAAATGAAATTTAAGTGATTTACAGAAGAAATGCATTTTTTAAAAAAAGGAAAGAAAAATTGATGGAAGCTGTATATTCCCAGAAACAGGAGAAAAACTAAAAAACGTGGGGCTTACTCCTCAATTTTATTTTTTTAAGGTTTTATTCATTCATTCATTCATTCGAGACAGAGAGAGAGAGAGGCAGAGACACAGGCAGAGGGAGAAGCAGGCTCCATGCAGGGAGCCCAATGTGGGACTCAAATCCGGGACTCCAGGATCACATCCTGGGCTGAAGGCAGATGCTCAACTGCTCATCCACCCAGGTGCCCCCAGGCTGAGTTTTAAAAAGCTCCTGCCAGAACACAGCTGCCTAGGTTGGGTGAACAGGGTGGCAGATTAATGAAGTAAAGGTGGCCAGTGTACCAGTCCTGTTTCCCAGTGAGTGTGAACTAACTGCCACATCTTTTCAGGTGTACTTGGTGTAGGAGTGCTAACAACACTGACTCCATCTTTGGCCCTCCATCTCGCCCTCACCTGTAGTGCACAAGTGGCGCCACTTTAGATACCTACCCTGAGACAGCACCGCCATGCCCTGAGGGATGAAGGGCTGGAGAGTGGCACAGAATGGCTACATATTACTGTCCTGACCTATCAACTGACCATCAATCACTAAGTTACCCTAAATAAAACTATGTAAGCAGAATGGAGTGGCTTGCTTCCTTTTTCGGTATTAAAGTGCCCTCTCAGTCTTGGAAGATACTTTATTGACCCTCCTGCACCTACTAATGCTTGAAGTAGTGGGCAGGATACCAACAATGAAACAAGCCATAGGTGAAACAGCCAAGCCGGGGGAAGCCCATGGTCCATGCACGGGAAATCCCAGGCTGGCTAGCCACGACCCTGTGGGGAGACTTGGCCATGTATTTTGAGCACTTCAGGCCAGTGTGTGAATATGGAGATGCCCTAAAAATGCCTGAGATCGTGGAGAAGCAAATGGGCCAAGAAGCGGTGGCAGCTTGAGTGTTATGACTGTGGGATGCTGGAGGAGGTGGTATTATTGTAAATGGACTCCTAAGATGTCAAAAATGGCCTAGGCCACTGCTCAACCTGCCTTGTGACCAAGACTGTATACTGCAGGCATGGGTGAGACCTGCAGGCACTTAAAACCTGGCTTAACAAGGACACTCCCTCCCCTCCATTGCACTGGACCCCTGTGGAAGAACCGAGGATGGAACATACCATTTACACCCAGTATTTTGGTGGCCCAAATGAAGAATTACTTTTCTCTTACATCAATGTTCGTATCTCACAGTCAGCCCCAAGGGCAGGGTATCAGACTTTAGTATCTGTTCTTGTCCGTGTGGCTAAACAGCCCACTGCTATGATAGCCACTATAGTAGCCAACTTACACAAAACTGAAAGGTAAATAGATTGAAAAATAGGGAAAAATAAAGGATCCCCTCAATGATGAAGTGGTGGAAAAGAAGCCTATCAAGATCTTGTAAACAATGGTAGCAAGATCTAATATTGTCTGGGACCCCAAGAGAAAATATAGACAACTCAGTTGGGTCTTGCTAAGCCTCTAGAAGGCATTGCCTAAGGGAAAGCAGTTTACTTCCTTGAAAGCTCTAAAAAGCCAGGTGTGTTGTCAAGGGCCCCTCTGCTAATGGCAGAATTTCAGGGGTGGATACCACCTACCCCTAGAGACAGGAGTTAGGCCAGTGTTGCCCTCTCATGCATGCAGGAGGGGCCAACCAGAGGGCCCTATATGGAATTAATCATTTATTGATCTTGCACTAACCAACAGACTGTACTAGCTCTAACAATCACTGGCTGAATGCACACTTGTCTACAGAAACACCTTAAATTTTTTGGGAGAAATAAAGGCAAAAATGGTAGTAAAAGGCCTTAGAAATATTAATGCCAAATGTGAGTTGAATGTAAGTTCACATCCAGAGGGTTTGGCTGAAGCTGTGGCAACAACAAAATGAGAAATCAATTATAGTTATTTATAGAAGTTCAATAAGAATATGGTTCTTGTAACAGGACATCACTGAAACGGTGGTTATATTATCAAGGCTGTGACTGGAAGGTCCTATTTAAGAGACCTGCATAGATTCTGATATGGCCAGACAGCTTTAAGGAACTAAGATTGGTTTTAGGGAGCCAAGGAAGCCCCTTGGAAAAAAATCAGCCTGGTCCCTTGCTTACAGGCTTCCTCAGAGCCTTACCAGGAGATTAAGGAAGATCATTTCCTGTCAGTCTCAGGAACCACAGGTATTTGGGGGAACTCGAAGAAGAGAGGAAGTAACCAAACTAAACAGATTGCAGGTGAGTCTGATGGGAGGTATTTGGCTTGGCTTGCAGTCTCCAAAGGCTGTTAAAGGCTCAATCTGAAATTCCTTATGAGAAGTCCCAGTAAAGCAGATTTAAAAAGAACCTAATGACCAGCTGCTATTCTTACTGCATTTATGTAAATAATTGGGCTTAAAAATAATAATTAAGGCAAGCTTGTTAAAATTGGACTTGTTTTACAAATAGCTTAATCTTGTTTTTGGCGGCAAGGGGTGCTGAAGGGGAGGCGGGCAGGGAGAAGCAAAGGGGAAATGGAGAGAGAATCTCAAGCAGACTCCACATTTTGAATCAAAATCAAGAGTTAGATGCTTAACCAACCATCTGAGCCACCCAGGTGCCCCACAAACAAGTTAATCTGAATTTGGCTACCTTTGTAGAAATGAAGGTTATTTTAGGGGCACCTGGGTGGCTCAATAGGTTAAAGTGGCTGCTGTTGGCTCAAGTCATAATCCTGGAGTCCAGCCCTGCATCAGGGTCCCTGCTGGATGGGCAGCCTGCTTCTCCCTCTCCAGTGCTTGTGTTCTCCTGCTCTCTCCCTCTCTCTCAAATAAATAAAAATCTTTAAAAAAATGAGTATGATTTTAGAGAGAAAAAAATTCTTTCAGTAATTTGTCTTAATGGGTGTTAGATTCTAGTTCTGATTATCTTTGAATGCTGATTGTTTACCTCTAAAACTAGGCTGGACCCTGCATTCTTTTGGTTTCCTTGCATATATGGCTTATTTTCTACCTGACAGATTGCACACTATAGGCCTGACTTTGAAAGCCCACCAGCAGGACGACCTCCTGAAATGAGAACCGCTCTTCAAATGAACTTACCTAATTGCCCTTGTTATAAAATAGAAAAAGATGCTAAGACTATATGCAAATATATCCAAAATAATGGCTCCATAAACGATGGGGGCTCAACTTAGTACTAACAGAATCTCTGCAGTTTGATGCAAGGCAGTTTCATTCCTCAAATCTTGATCTGCACCCCTTTTCAGCAGGAAGTAGTTAGACTGGTCATCACCCCTACCCCCTCAAGAATGAGAAATCCTGAAAAATCAAGGAGTAGTACTGGTTAAGCTCCTATATTGTTGCTGGCACCAGGATACAAGTCACCTCCTGCTGTCTGGTACTAAGGTCACTGTGAAAGAATGGTGTGCAAAGATTAGGCCATAAAGATGTCAAGGGTGGAGAGAGTAGGAGTGCTGACAACACTGACTCCATTTTGAGGACTTCACCTTGTTCCCCCCTCTAGTGCACAGATGGTACCACTTAAGATAATTACTCATGACCTCCCCACCATGTCCCTCACTCCATAAGAGCAGGGGAAAGGTCCAGACAGAGGCTGAGAATAGGGGTAGAGAATAAGAGCATGTTTCAGCCTGGATCATCTGTCCATCAGCCTCTCAGTAAGTTACCCTAGGAATAAAACTGTGACTGGTTTGAAGAAGCTTGCTTCATTTTTGGTTTTATAGTACCTTCTCAGTCTGGAGAATACATTACTGACCCTCTGCCACTTTCTAACACTTAGTATCTTTTAATTTTTAATGGATTCCAAAAGGAATTTTTTCAAGATTTTAGAGAGAGTGCACAAGTGAGCACATGGGGAGTCGGGAGGGGGACAGAGGGAGAGGGAAAGAGAAACTTTTAGTAGACTCTGGGCTGAGTGCAGAGCATGACTCAGGGCTCGATCCCATGACTCTGAGATCATGACTTGAGCTGAAACCAAGAGTCAGGCACTTAACAGACTGTGCCACCCAGTTTACCCCCACAAATGGAATATTTGAGGTACAAATGAGATCCACGTCAGGCACATGGCTGGCAGGTGGGGAATGGGAATTTAGGCAGTGAGGATTTCCAGGAAACCTTCCAATTATTGCATACAGCCATGCACAGTTTTCTCCTGAGTAAGGGCACATGAGTTGTCTTTTTATGTCTATTTATACCTCTGGAACCCATACTTCTTTGTTATATGTCAACGAGATAGCTTACAAAGGGCAATGAGAATATCCAGGAGCTAGTCAAAAACACCTACAACTACAGCTGCCATAAGGATGAAGGAAGAAAAAGACTTCACAGGAAAATAAAACATAGAAATATTTTTCAAGGGTGAGACAAAGGTTGATGTTGAAAATGCTAGTTTTTCCATGTTTGAAGAACTTGTATCACTTACAAATGCATTATAAAGTCCTTCCACTGTGTGTTCTAAACTAGAGCTTGCCAGGTCTCCACAAAAATCCTCAATTCTCTAATGATATTAATCAGTGTTCCCTGAAAAGAGTTGTTTCTTGGTCAATTTTGGATTCTTTTTAATTGGTTAAATAAATTTCAATCTTTCTCAAGCCTGATGAGCACCATGCATGTGCAAGAGGTGGAGATAGCAAGCACCTCTCTAAATCGTTAATCATAAATTCTTCTGTTCTAGAATTTCACTTTCCTCTTTTGGGGGATAGGTAGAGTCTTAAGGAGTCAAAGTGGAGATGTATGAAGTAGAGAAGAAAGAGGACACCATTCCAATCCACATTCATGCAACTTACACAAATACCCCAGCTAATAAGCCTAAAAATTAAAATGAAGAAAATAAATTTAATGCATGAAAATATCACTTAAAAATGTGGTGCTGAGAGTTTATAAGTTTGTTAAACATGTTTATATCTGCCTAGAGGTCAAGGCCTCTGGCAATGTAGATAATTTCTGAGTGACCAGAAAAACGTTATCTTTGAAACTGTCATATTTTAGGCACACAAGGTAAACATTCTAGGCACCTAGTTTGGAATCTATCTTCAGAAAGTCAGCTAATAACTTGGCAGGGGGAGGTAAGAAAGTGTACAGATACCCAGTAAGACAGCATTCGGCTATGGAAAATATATTCTTAAAGATTTCTAAGGAAACTGTGACTTTTGGCTAGTAAAAGTCTGTAGGTAAAAATACAACACCACCACCACCAAAAGACAAACAAAAAACCTCAAAGACCTCTGGGGCAAATTTAAAATTTACATCACGTTCTTGACCTGAGAAGAAATGAAAAGTATTTCTCTTCCTTCTGCATACTATAAAAATGTCGATTCAGCCCCCAACTTGTAATTCCTGAGGTTAAAATAACTGGTACTTAATATCTCATCTGGGTTTCTTTTCCTTATAACGTCAATCACTTCCCTACTCACAATATCATTTTAAAGCTGGAGAATCATAAACTGGGTCTGACAACCATCATATGGTTCATTTTGGTAAAAACTAGAAATGTGAATAAAGCAGTCCAATTCTGTCCAAGCAGACTGGCTGTTCACCCAGGAAAGGAACTCTATTTAACAATATGTTACCATTTCAGACAATTTTGAGGCACAGAAATGAAGAAAAACAATATGGCAACACTAAAGATTATGTGCTATCAAAATTATATTAACACAGCTTAGTGTTGCATATAGATTTTTAACTGCATAATACTGATCTGTGTGTGTGTGTGTGTGTGTGTGTGTGTGTGTGTGTGTGGTGGGCACATAATGTTATCTAAGTTTCAGGTGTACAACTTAGTGAGGTGACAAGTTTACACATGATGTTACGCTCACCACAAGTATAGCTACCATCAGTCTCATGACATTGCTATTACAATATCATTGATGGTATTCCTTATGTTCTCCTTTTTATTCCCAAGACTTACTCATTCCATAACTGGAAGTCTGTGTCCCCCCGTCCCCCGTCACTTCCCTTCTCTCTGGCAATCATCAGTTTTCCGTATTTATATTCTGATTCTGCTGTTTATTCTTTTTTAATATTCTGTTCATTAGTGGAATCATAAGTCAAACTGAGAAAGAGTTATTTCACTTAACACCCTCCAGGTCCATCCATGTTGTCACAAATGGCAAAATCTTTCTTTCATAGCTAAAGTAATATTTCACTGTATGTATGTGTGTGGGATAGGTAGGTAGGTAGGTAGGTAGGTAGGTAGATAGATAGGTAGGTAGGTAGATAGGTAGGTAGGTAGGTAGGTAGATAGATAGATAGATAGATAGATAGATAGATACCACCTCTTTATCTATCGATGGACACTTGGGTTGCTTCCATGTCTTGGCTATTGCAGATAATGTTGCAATAAACATAGAGGTGTATATATCTTTTCAAATTAGTGTTTTCCTTTTCCTCGAGTAATTACCCAATAATGGAATTATCAGATCCTATGTTATTCCTACTTTTAACTTTTTGAGGAACCTCCATACTATTTTCCACAGGGGCTATACCAGTTTGCATTAGCACTAGCAGTGCAGGAGGGTTCCTTTTTAGCCATATCCTTGCCAACACTTCTTTTTTCTTGCATTTGACTTTAGCCATTCTGACAGGTGTGTAGTGATATCTCATTGTAGTTTTGGTTTTGACTTCCCTCAAAATTATTGATATTGAGCATCTTTCCATGTCCTTGTTGGCCATCTGTAGGTCTTCTCTGGAGAAATGTCTATTCAGATGTTTTGCCCATTTTTAATGGGATTATTTTTGGTACTGTAGGAGTTCTTTATATATCTTGGATATTAACTTTATATATCTTGTTGGATATGTCATTTGCAAATATCTTCTCCCATTCAGTAGGTTGTCTTTTTGCTTTGTTGATGGTTTCCTTCATTGTGCAAAACTTTCCATTTCAACGTAGTCCCAATAGTTTATTTTTACTTTTGTTTTCCTTGTCTTAGGAGACATACCTAGAAAAAATGTTACTATGGTTGATGTCAGAGAAATTATTGCCTGTGCCTCTATAGATTTTTATGGTTTCAGGTTTCACATTTAGGTCTTTAATTCATTTTGAGTTCATTTTTGTGTAGGGTATTAGGAAACAGTCCATTTTCCTGGTTTTAAATGTAGCTGTTCAGTTTTCCCAGGATCATTTATTAAAAAGACTATCTTTTCCCCATTGTATATTCTTTCCTCCTTTGTCATAGATTGACCATATTAATGGGGGTTTATTTCTGGGATCTCTAACCTTTTCCACTGATCTATGTGTCAGTCTTTGCATCAGTACCATACAGTTTTGACTACTACAGCTTTGTAGTATATCTTGAAATCTGAAATTCTGGTACCTCCAGCTTGTTCTTTTTTTTTTTTTTTAAGATTTTATTTTTTTATTTATTTAATAGAAAGTGAGAGAGAGAGAGAGAGAGAGAGAGAGAGAATATGAGTGGGTAAAGGGGCAGGGGAGAGAGAGAAGCCAACTCCCTGCTGAGCAGGGAGCCTGATGTGAGGCTCGATCCCAGGACCCTGGGATCATGACCTGAACTGAACACAGATGCTTAACTGACTGAGCCACCCAAGTGCCCCTAGCTTTTTTTTCTTTTCTTTTTTTTTTATCAGCATTGCTTTGGCTACTGTGGTTCTATATAAATTATAGGATTATTCTAATTTTAAGAAAAATGCTGCTGATATTTTGATAGGGATTGCATTGAATCTGTAGATTGCTTTGGGTAACAGGACACTTTGACAATATTCTGATCCATGAGGATGGAATAACTTTCCATTTGTTTGTGTTATCTTCAAATTCTTTCATCAGTGTTTTCTTGTTTTCAGAGTACAGGTCTTTGACCTCTTTGGTTAAGTTAATTCCTAGGTATTTTATTCTTTTTGGTGAAATTTTAAGTTCTGTATTCTTAATTTCTCTTTCTGTGATGTTGTTGTTAGTGTATAGAAACACTACCAATTCCTGGGTATCAATTTTGAATCTTGCAACTTTAGTGAATTCATTTATTTTAGTAGGGTTTTTTTTTGGCGGAATATTTAGGTTTGTCTATGTATAATATCATGTCATCTACAAATAGTGACAGTTGAACTTCTTTACCAATATGGATGCCTCTTATTTCTTGTCTGACTGCTGTGACTAGTACTATGATGAATAAAAGTAGCAAAGAGTGGACCATTCTTGTGTTGTTTCTGATCTTAGGGGAAAAGCTCTGTTTTTCATCATTTGAGGATTATCTGTGTGTTTTTCATTTATGGCCTTTATTATGTTTGGGTTTAGAAGAAACATACTTCTTTTGTTGAGAGTTTTTTCATGAATGGAATCTTGTCAAATACTTTTTATGCAGCTATTGAGATGATTATATTATTTATCTTTTGCCTTGTTAGAATAATGATTTTTTAAAAATCCAGATGAAATTCTACTCTAATCTACTATGGATTTTGTTTTTTAACATTTTATTAGGAAATAACATCAAGATTACAGAAAAATTCCAGGGATGCCTGGGTAGCTCAGCAGTTGAGCATCTGCCTTTGGCTCAGGGCATTTTCCTGGAGTCCAGGGATGGAGTCCCACATCGGGCTCCCTGCATGGAGCCTGCTTCTTCCTCTGCCTATGTCTCTGCCTCTCTCTGTGTGTCTCTCAAGAATAAATAAATAAAATCTTAAAAAAAAAAAAAAAAAGATGATAGGGCAGCCCAGGTGGCTCAGTGGTTTAGCACTGCCTTCGGTCCAGGGCCTGATCCTGGAGATCCGGGATCAAGTCCCACGTCAGGCTCCCTGCATGGAGCCTGCTTCTCCCTTCAGGGATGTCTCCTGTGTGTGTTGAGTGTGCCCTATTGTTTGGCTAGGCTGCTTTTGCCTTCAGACCAGTTGTCTGCAGTTGCTCTCTTTGTTGCGGCAGGATTTGGCCCCTGTGTTGTTAATGGGCTAGTCTGGGACTGCCGTGGGGATGAGCTGGGTAAGACCATCTATTCACCAGAGATGCATTAGTATCGGACTGCAGGGCATTCTCCCTGCATCGTCCACTGAGAAGCTGTTGGTGGGTGGGGCCCAAAGTCAGACCATATGTCTGCCCCCAGGTTACTGCTGGAGCTGCAGTAGAACTGGTGTGTGTGGTTATCTTACCCTCTCCCAGGGGCAGGAGTCACCCCAGAGTGACCCCCCTTCCTGGGGATGCCTGCACATTTCCAGGCTTGTGGCACCATTCTGGATGCATTCTTGCTGAAGGCTGGTTGGAGGGGATGGGGTGTATAGCGTCAGCAAGCTTTGCCCCAATTTGCTGCGGAAGGAGATCTGGTGCTGCTTTAGAGAACTCCTGCCAAGGCCTGGTTGAAGGGGGCAGTCTGCAGAAAAGTATAGGGGTGGGGGAAAAGGGGGCAGGGCTGGGAAGGTGGCAGATGGTTAGCAAACTACATGGAGAGTGTTAGCACTGTGCTGATTGCTACACATGTCCATGTAGGCTAGGGGGTGGGGGAGGGAAATGGTGCCTGCTAGCTCTTTTGTTCTTGGAGAAGTCTCCTAAAGAACCCTGCCCTTCCAGCATATATTCTGAGATAATAAACAAAACTCCTTTCCCTATACCCCAGGTTTTTAAAACTGCTGCTTCTATTCTGTATCTCAGTGGGGCTGTTATGCTATCTCTTTATGAGTGGGAACTCAAGTTTCCTGTGGCCCTCTAGCTCTCCCAGAGCTGAGCCAATGATTTTTTGAAGTTCTAGGTGTTAAGCTCCACTGATTGTAAAAACTGGTAATGTTAATCTCCTCTAGTTTTCAAAGCTAAATATTATAAGGATTTGTCTTCCCAGTGCAGGTCCTGGGAAGGTGCCCAGTGTGGGGTCTGCTTCTCTCCCTTCTCCGTACTTGTAGTGGCCCTCCCATGGACAGTTCCATAGGTCAGCCTGGTTCCTGACTGCTTCTCTGCCCTTCCTACCATTTTTTACATGGCCCCTTTATATTTAGCCATAGAGATTCTGTTCTACCAGTCTTTGGGTCATTTTCTGGATTATTTACACTAATGTAGGTGTTATGTAGGTATTTCCATGGGATGAGGTGAACTTAGGGTCCTCTTCTGCCACCTGCACATCTTATACCTTTCTATTGCTAACTCTGAGACTCTGGGCAGGTACTTTAACACCAGCAAATATCCTTGGCCCTATTAAAACGTACCCCTAGTTTAACATCCATTAATGATTGTTATCCTAATCTTTACTATGATGGTTACAAAGTGATGGCTTTTCCCACTCCATCACTATCTCCACATTTACCAGTCAGAACTTCTCATTATCCTGGAAGCAAGAGTCTACCCACTAGGGATGGAATTTTGTCCCTTTCCAAATTTATACATTGAAGCCAGAACCCCCAGTGTGGTTATATTTGGAGATGGGGACTCTAAGGAAGTAATCAAAGTTAAATAAGATCATAAGGTAGGAGGACTCTGATCCAACAGATTTAATGTCCTTCTAAGAACAGATGCCTCAGAGTTCTCTCCACAGAACACAAAGGACACAGAGATGGTGGCTGCCTTCAAACCAAGAGAAGAGGCCCTGGAAACCTACTCTACCACGACCTGGATCTTGGACCTCCCAGCATCTAGAACTGTGAGAAGAAAAAAAAAATGTCTGTTGTTTTAAACTACCCACTCTATGGTATTTAATATACCATCCTTCCCCCCATTTATTTACCTATTTTCTACTTTTTATAATCATGAACTCACTGATTCCCAATTTTAATGGTTCATAATTCATTTTTTCCCTTAATTATATGATGTTTGTCCAAGACTTGGCCATTGGGAAACCATTAAAGTTTGTTTCTTTGTCCTCCTAAACTGCACTTTTCTTTTTATACCAGAAAGTAAGGAAGTCTTAAAAAAAAAAAAAAAAAGGAATGTTCCAACTGTCTTTATATCTTCTTGCCTAAGCCTTAGAACCTGCTATTTCTCTGCATCAGTGGAGCAGCCAGCACCACAGTTCTGCTCTCTAGTTGGCCAGTGCTACGGGGATATCTGCTTGTAGTCTCCTTTAGGAGAAAGAACTAGGAAACATACAAGTGCACATACACGTACTTTAGAAATCATGAGTCTGACAAAAATTATGAGTTGTTAGAAATTTCTCTACTTCCAATCTACCCCCCCATTGACCTGTCCCAATCAATGTCCATATTTCCCTTCTTCCACAGTGAGAACCCTGGCTTCTAATCCCATTTACTCAATCCTCCAGTGTGCCTCCAGTGTACCTAAAAATCCTCAGAATGGTTTTACCACACCACTCCAAAAAATAATCAGACCAACTGAAAATTCAGGATTTGTCTGACGTTCCTTACCTCTTCCCACACCTTCTAAATACTGTCTCCCCCATTACTTGCACCAGTTGCATTTTTCCTTTGGTGTGATGATGTTTTCATTTGAAACACAGTTGAGTTCATTTGCTTCAGTTTTCTCTCTTTCCTTACTGACTTTTCTCCAGTCCTTACTGATTTTCAAATATGTAAAATATGAGCATACTTCCCCAACCCAACTAAGTTAAAAGATAAATTCAGAAGTGTCACACCATCTATCTTCTTCTCCCACCCAACCCTTCTAGAAACCAACTTCATGGTTTACTGGTTCATCTGGCCCTCACTTGTTTTTGTAAAGATAAGGAGACATAGGTATGCTTTATTTCCCTTTCATTCTCACAGAGACTGGCATACTAAATATATTGTGCACTTTGATTTCCAGGAGATACCAATAAATGAGAAAAGCATTCAATACAATTTTTCAAGGAGACAGAATTTTCATTAATTTGATCTTTTTCTCTACCTCATCATGTCTGCATGTATCTTTATTATTTCCTTCCTTGTCTTTTTTTGCATTGGCTTTGTGATTCTTTTCCAACTTTCTGAGTTGGGAATTGATTTTTTTTATTCTCTTTGGTTTGCCAAATTTTTAGCCATCCCTTTATTTTTAGGCTTTGTGAAGGACTGTTTATGTGTCTCTTATATAAAAATATAGAGTTGGGGTTTGCTTTATGAGCCAATTTGAAAAGTTCTTTGGTGAGTTAAACCCATTTGCATTTAGTGACACGACTGATATTTGATATAATACAGAAATTACTCTGGGTTTTAATTATACATAAACTGTTTACTGTATTTCTTTAGTTTTTCCTTTAAAAAATATTCCGTGTGCTGAGAAAGTTTTTCCCATTATCCTGTATTTAACTTTTTATGCCTTCTTAGGCTTTTTTTCTTATTTAACAGTATTAGATCTGTCAGCTTTACATTGTATCTTTTGAATCCATCTACTAGGTATACAATAAGCCATGATCTTATTCTACTTCCTCTTTTCTTTACTTCTAAAAATATATATAGATTTTATTTATTCATGAGAGACACACAGAGAGAGGCAGAGACACAGGCAGAGGGAGAAGCAGGATCACCACAGGGAGCCTGATGCCAGACTCCATCCCAGCACTCTGGGATCATGACGTGAGCCAAAGGCAGATGCTCAACCACTGGGCCACCCAAATGCTCCTCTTTCCATTTTTTAAAGTTGCATACTTCCTGCTTTGTCAAAACATATTACATTTATATACTATTCCTCTACCACCTCCCCGACCCTGTTTTTGCTTTACAGTTAAATCTATGTCATGTTCACCATCAGTCCTCTTGCCCAAATTTCATCTGTCTTGTTTGCATGAAGTTCTCTAATATATTCCCCAAGAAGGATGCATGCACATACTAGTCCTTTATTTCATGCTCATTCATTTTCCATAGCCTTGATACTTAAGAGAATCATAGCTACATATAAAATTTGGGATTCAGTTTTTTGAGTTTAACACATTCCTCTATTGTTTCCATACTTGTATTATTCTGAGAAGTCTGATGCGAGTCTTACTTTCTTGCTCTATAGGTTATTCCATCGTTTTGCCTCAAGACTCCGAGGAAGTTATCATCAAAATATAGTAGTTTTACCCAGCTATGTGAGGTTGAAGATCCCAAGTCAATTTTCCATGGCACCCACTAGGTAGGACCTTTCAACATACACATTAAAGTCCTCTTTTATTTCTGGTAACTTAAGTTTTATTTCTGTTCTTTTGCTTTTTCTTCAATCAGGGACTCCAATTATGCATGTGTTGGACTTCATTGCCTCTTCATTTTAACCACTTTTTTTTCTAACCTTTTTAACTACTTGACCCCATTTTCTGGATTGCTTTCCTAATTTTCAGCCATGTCCCTTATTAAATTTTTATTTGAATTTATTTACTTTAGGGTGTTTATTCATAACTCCAGATATGCATTTTCCTTTTTCTTTCTTGTTCTAGTTTCACTTTTTCCCTTTATTGGCCACTTTCTTTTTCCATTTTTTGAATTTTTTTTCTTAACTAGACTCTATGCCCAATGGAGCCCAAAGTGGGCTTGAGTTCATGACCCTGAGATCAAGATCTGAGCTGAGATCAAGAGTTAGACACTTGACCAACTGAGCCATGCAGGTGCCCCTCCATTTTTGAATTTCCTATCTGCCTCTAACTCTTGCAATTATTCAGCCTCATGACTTAGGAGTAGTCAAAGTTCATGTGATCAAGAATGATGTCAGAATCTTGCAAAGAAAAGGAGACAAGCTCAAACTAAAAAACACATTTATGACCTTATTGGTCAATTAGGTATTATTGCTGCTAAATATGAAGAAAATGTGGCAAAACTTTTAATGTAGATTACTGAAGATTGATATACAAATGAACCAAGTGTAGTGGTTACAAATGTAATAATGTTATACAAGATGTTATTATAAAAGACCCTGTTTTTGAAGGTGATTGTGCTTTGCTTAGATGTTCACAGTTATGTCTGGGGTTCACTGATCTGGAATCAGTGTCTGGATAAGTTGATTTATAGTTTTTATCAAATTTGGAAAATATTCCTTTAAATGTTTTGGGATTGAGTCCCACAGTGGGCTCTCTGCTCAGCAGGGAATCTGCTTCTCCTTCTCTCTCTGCCTTTCCCCCTACTCATGCTCTCTCTCATACTCTTTCCCTCAAATAAATAAATAAAATCTAAAAAAAAATCCCATCCAATAGATTTTTCACCTCAGACAACATAGAGCAGTTCAGTTTTGCTACACCTTCCATGTTCCTTTTTGGAATAAATGGAAGAATTATTAAGCTATAACTAACAGAGCTGGTAATTAAAATAACTAGTTAACACTGCCATTTCTGGGGCAATTTCAATCAACTAATTTTTCTTATTATGGGTTCATTTTCCTGTTGCTTTGCATGTCTGGTAACTTTTGACTGAATGCCAAACATTGTGAATCTTTTTTGGGTTATGGATATTTTTGTATTTCTAGAAATCTTGAGCTTTGTTCTTGGATGCAGACTAGTTACTTGCAAACAATTTGTTCTTTTGGGTTCTTTTAAGATTCCTTAGGCAGGACTGGATCAGTACTTACTTAGTCCAGCCTTAGCTGTTTCCCACTATTAAAGCAAAACACTTCTATATGCTCTACCCACTTATGAATCCAGGATTTCCCAGTCTGGCTAGTGAGAACAGGTACTATACTCAGCCCTGTGTGTTGGCCACCATCCCCTCTCATCATTTTGGCTGGTTCTCTCCCTAGCCTCCAGTAGTTTCCTCATGCATATGTGTACCAATCAATACTTTACTGAATACTTGAAGGGAACCCCCCACAGATCTCCAGTGTTCCCCTTCTATGCAGCTCTCCCTCTCTGGTGCTCTGTCTTATAAACTAATGGCCTCAGTCACTCCAGGATCTTGGTGTCATCTCTTCAACTCAAGGTTTGGCCAGGTTCAACCTAGGCTCCCCTTCCTCAGCAGCTATTTACATGTTCTTAAGGCAATTAGCTAAGGCTGTCATAGAACCTACTTCCTATGTTTCATATGTCTCATGGGTCATTGTCCTTTGTTCCCTAATGTCCAATCTCTTGTCTTAAAAACCCTCATTTCATGTATTTTGTCCTTTTGGGGGAGTTGTTTCAGATGTGAGGGTAAATCTATTTCCTGTTGGAAAATCTTGGCTAGAAGCAGAAGTACCAATCATAGTTTCTGAATACGAATACATGTAGAATCTAAAGCCACCCTAGGATGAGAAGGACTCCTTACCTTATTAATGTATCATCATCCACGATGACCAACCATGCTATTTTGTCATGGCTGTGATTCAAAAATTTTTCCAAAATGGCAAATGTCTTTCCACAGTGACCTAGGAAAGGCAAGAAGAAAACTTACAGTGAAATATTTTCTTTAAAATACATATATAACTCATTTTAGGGGAACCTAAGTGGTACAGGTGGTTAAGCATCTGACTTTTAGTTTCGGCTCAGGTCACGATCTCAGGGTCATGAGATTGAGCTCCACACTGGGCTCTGCACTCGGTGGGGAAACTGAGTTTCTCTCTCTCCCTCTGCCCTTCCCCACCACATTATCCCTTTCTCTCTAAAATAAATAAATAAATCTTTTTTTTTAAGTTAAAAAAATACATACTTAATTCATTTTAAAACATTTTAAAGTTTTAAAAGTAAAACCTTATGTGCGTCATGACACATGCACAAGTAGAAATTTTTAAAATTATCCTTTTACAATTTTTATAGACATAGTGAAGGGGTGGGGACTTAAGAGATCATGAAGTCTAAGCCATTTATTTCATACATGGGGAAACGGGAGGCCCAGAGAGAGAAAGGAGGTCACTTAGATAATCTGAGGTAGAACTAGGACTAGTATCTTCACTCCAAAGTTCTAAGTCTCATAGAAATTACAGAAGCCTGGCACCTTTCCTTAGATATTCTTACTCTGAAAGAACTGTTAGAACCCCAAGCACACATTAATAGGGTAACAGAACAGTAGTACAAAAGGAGGAGATTATACCTTCATTCATTTACTTTGTAAACACTTACTATTAATTTCCCATATGCCAGATATCCTGGCAAGTTCTGCTCTCAAAGCACAGTGTTCTTGGTGGCCAAGAGTTACAGCTCTTTGGATGCCAACAGATAAAGGTCAGTGCTTTAATGGAAGATGCTGGGGCCCAAGATAAGAATACAATGCTTGGAAATAGTACTCAAATCAATAAATAGTAATATACCCCTGATTTCAACAAGATATTTGCTGACACAATAGAGAACAAGCTAATATTAAACCACTCAATTTGACCTTTATTTTCATTTTTCTTGATCTCTTTATGAATTTTTAACCATTATTTGAAAGCCATCTCAAACTCCATTTGGAACAAGGTAGAATATAAATAGCAATAATAATATTAGACAAAACACCAATTAAGAAATCAAATGAGGAATACATGAATGAATGATTTTTAAAGGCAACCTAAATTGAAATCTAAAAAGCAAACTTGGGACACCTGGGTAGCTCAGCTGTTGAGGGTCTGCCTTTGGCTCAGGTCGTGATCTCGGGGTTCTGGGATCAAGTCCCACATCAGCCTCCCACAAGGAGCCTGCCTCTCCCTCTGCCTATGTCTCTGCCTTCTCTCTCTCTGTGTCTCTCATAAATAAATAAAATCTATAAAAAAAATAAAAAGCAAACAATAAAAAAACCTCAATCTAAAATCATTTTTCCAAAGCAAAAGCAATAGACAGACTCAGTAATATATTTAACCTTGTCAGAAGAATTGATAACTACAGGAATGCATATCTAATTCTACATTGTACATTATCAATCAAGGCCTTATGAGAAATGTGACCATGAATCAATCCAGATAAACTACTCGAGAGAACAAGACAATCAACTTACTACTTCTTTTTCTATTCATAAAAGAGTATGGGGAACCAGAAAACTAAAGAAAATAATGTGGTGGGAATACTAGAAAAAAATTAAGATAAAAAGCATCTGAAAGTGAAGTGGCCAAATTTCTAGTTTGTTTGTTTTTTTTAAAGATTTTTATTTATTTATTCATGAGAGACACAGAGAGAGAGGCAGAGACACAGGCAGAGGGAGAAGCAGGCTCCATGCAGGGAGCCCAATGTGGGACTTGATCCTGGGGCTCCAGGATCATTCCCTGGGCCGAAGGCAGACACTAAACTGCTGAGCCACCCGGGCTGCCTAAAGTGGCCAAATTTCTACTTCCATTTTTTTTATTTTTATTTTTTTAAGATTTTATTTATTTATTCATGAGAGACACAGACAGAGGCAGAGACATAGGCAGAGGGAGAAGCAAGCTCCCTGTGGGGAGCCTGATGCAGGACTCGATCCCAAGACTCTGGGATCACAACCTGAGCCAAAGGCACTCAACCACTGAGCCACCCAGGTGCCCCTACTTCCATTTTTTTTTAAATAAAAAATGTTTTAATTAGAAAACCTGCAATCTGAAGAGAAAAACAGGTAATTACCATCAATTACTAATTAAAATGTTAACAAAATACATGAATATCATGGAGCTTATGTCACACATAACCATGTAGAATGTGGGTAAGTGCTACTTGAGAGGTAGGTACAAAATGTGAGACCATAAGCTTCATGAGGATAGACACCATAGGCTTCATTCCTATCTTCCCTACTTCCAGGGCTTTGGCAGCTGGCAAACAGCAGTCACAGAACAATCCTGGCCGGGTAAACTACTAAAATTAAATGAGGACAACTTTTGTGTGGGAAGATAATATTAACTTTGGACACTCCATTATGGTCATAATGAATCATTAAGGTATAAAAGGATCCATTAAATAATCCTAATTGTCATGTGCTTGGTCATATCAATATGGCCTAAGAACTTAGAATCTTTTCTTAGTACTTATAAAGCAGCTCTTAATCCAAGAGAATTGGTCCAAATCCATGGGTAAAGATGTTGGGGAGGGGAGGAAGTGAAACTTACATAAGGCAAAAATCATAGTATTTATAATACATTTCATTTGTATTCTTATTTACTACATTTCAGAATAGACATTCTGAGTAAGAGTAGTATGAATTAAGGACTCACCTCTATCTGTATTGGGAATCCCCAGATCTACTGTAGGAATGGAACTTTCTGCATGATCACTGTAGTATTCAATGAGACTTGCCTGGCCTGCCCAGGTCTGCTTTACAATGGGAACTGAAAAAATGAGAGGAGTGACAGTCACTGACATAATCATGCAGGGAGGCTTAGCATTCTGAAGGGCAGCATAATCACCTATAAAGGAAGAGAACCATTATTTGTTCTTCTCCAGGTGTTTTCACCTGCTAGCTTTTCCTACCCTAAGAAATGTCAGGCTGTTAGTTGATGACAGCACATGAGTGGGACCAACCCTCTTCTTGAGCCATTTTCAGTATACGTTAGAGCCCAACACTTTCCATTCCTGGTGATTCCTCATTCCACGTCCATGTAATGATACATTTTCTAGTCTGTTTATACTGTTGTGCTTAATTTTCCTCTCCCCCCGCCCCCATGGGCTATTGCATTTAAAATTCACTACTGGATTTTTAAAATGCTTCTTAGAGGAGTGGGGAATATAATTAGTTCTAAGGAATGTTCTGTGTTTCTGGCTGAGACACAAATTTACCTCCCATACAATAGGTGTAGGGAGCTTCTCAAACTACACACGTCCGCACTCAATGATTCCAACAGAACCACACAATCCTATCCAGGGCATGACCCTGAGACCCACTGCATATTCTTGTGCTGCACTTCTGAAAAATGTGGAAGAAGAAAGACTGATAACCATTGCAGATTTTTTACCTCTACCATTAAGAGATAAATTGTTTTAATAAAAGAAACACAAACAACAGAAAACTTCCCCGGTTTTCTGTAATTTAAAGCTATCTTTAAGCATCTCCAGTCTCCACACTTGATCAGAACTCTGCCTGACTACTCTTTGATATTAATTCACCTTACCAAATATCTGCATAATTATTTCTCATATACTTTTTTTAAGCCACTCTCTGTGCATCTCTAAATTTTAAAAAGAGGTTTCTGCTGTTTTAATAGAAAAAAAATTGATCAGCCCTGGCAATTTAAGAATCTGAGTAGAGATTCAGAACACAAGTGAACTAGATCTTCAGGTCAGTATTTAGAGATTTTATCAGATCCTTCATCTTTTTCCTTTTCCTCCAGCCCAAATAAAAACATATACAAAAACTCCCAATGCAATATTACCTCTAAGTGTTTGGCTATGCAAGCCAACAAACTCAGTCAAACTCAGCCTTTGTCTATAAAATACAAAAGTGCACCATTTTATCTATTATTCACTAGCTTTTAAGAAAGACCCATGAATTCTGGACATTTGTTATAATCTAAATTACCTATTTTAACGCACTAAACTTTTAGACCTTAAGACGTACTTCTGCAATCATAAAAAAGCAGAGATTTCTTCATGTCAAAATGGATAAAGGTGCATAAATAACAGATAAGGCTGCTGGGGGAAGGGCAGAAAAAAGAAAAAAAAATAATATACTTTCATGTCGTAGCACAATGAAAATCTTCACCTTGGCACTGCAGGGGCAGTTCGTTTTGCATATAACACGCAGGAGGACTTACCCCTGAAAGGGCTCCCTGCAGCTTGCTGCCACTAATTCACTCTTGGGTAAAATGTCCTCCCTTGCATGATGCTGGCAGAAGCTGTGAGGAAATGTCAAGAATCTTCTTCAGTCCCCAGCACTCAGCCATGCAACCTGTGCAAACGTCTGCTTTTACTGTCCTCAGCCTTTAGCCTCCAGTTTCTGTTTGCTCTAATAGCTTTATTAAGCAGGGGAGATGTTTCTTCTTGGCTGATTTAAATGACATTAAAATCAAGTTGTGAGTGAGTTCTTTGCCGTACCTAACTATTTGCTTTCAGTTTTCGTTTGAAACAGCTGAAACGGAAGTTTCCCTCAAGGTAAGAATTACTGTGCACCTCGCTCCCCACACCTGGCCCAGTGTCTGGGATGTAATAAGTGCTCAATAAATAGTTGAAGAAGGACTGGCTTTTGTAGAAGTGCTAACAAAAGGCTTAGGGCTATTTTTGGAACTAGTTTAAAGGAAGGTTTTATTCATAAAGGCAATTTGTCATTTGCTACAAGACTGTTGCCACCATTACCAATTGTATAAAAACACACCAGCCATTTTAATAGAGTAAGGTGCTATGATTCTATAATCCCAAAAGCATTCAGCAGTTTTTAATATCTGTACCCTAATTACTGTAATTCCCAAGGCATTTGTCATATCTGCCAGCTATAAAGAATTTAAAGCTAATGCTAAATCTTCTGGGACAGCAGGTAAAGCCTTTATCTTTATCTGAGGTTGACTCAAAATTACCTAAAACTTTTAAAAGACTAGTCTATTTTGCTATTTTATTAACAATGCTTGAATTCTAAGTTGAATTCATTCTATTTATAAAATATTTTATATTGAGGCACCATGTTCCTAAGGATATTAAACTTCGAGAAAATATTTCAATATAGTTACATGATCTATTATCTCATTTTCAATACAGAGAAGCATACTTTCTACCACCTAATAAAACACTAGTGAATGCCTCTTTCAAGAAGGTCTGCCACAAGATAACTTATAATTGGAGCAAAGTAAAACTTGTACTATTAAAAAAAATACCCCACTGCACAGATGGTATAAATCTTCCACATGGCTTTACAGACTTGAAGCAGGAGGAGATGTGTCTCGCTACAAGGCACAGAACACACATTTTCACCCCTGGTGAGTTTACTTGCAAAAATGATTACATATGAAAATGAACTAGACACAAGCACTGTACAGAAACTACCATGCAATCGAATGTGAATAACTCTTGATTTTAAGAAATCTGCTATTTTCAATTGACAAATAGACCTCTAGTCTCTGTATGCATATCAATGACAGAACCCTGGCTGCTCCTCTCTCCACAGGAGAGGGTTAGAGACACACCCTCTGATTTTAAAGATGAGGTATACAGAAGCCTGAAAAGCAACCCTTGGGACTGATCTAAAACAACATTTTTGGGCAATCAGGAATGTCTTTATCTGTTCAACAGCCAGGAGGAGAACTGAATGAGGCAGCACCTGACTCCCTCCCTCTCCTTAATAATTAATCTGATCACATCATTTGACATAGAGTGTAGCCTTCTACCTGGCTGCCTTGTAATCCGTCTCATGTCTGAAATAAGCAGACTGCACCACAGTACCTGTAAGCCTCTCTAACCAAAGAGCACCCAGCTACCACAGACCCCTTTCAATAAATTTGTTCAGATTTGCCTCTTCCAGACAAGATGACTGCCGTAAAGATAACAGGGTATTTTGTTTTTTCAGTCTGAAAGGAATAAAGTGTTCATTTTTAGGTGCTCAGGAAGCTGTGAAAAAGGAACTAAATGCTGAGCAAATAGCAATTTTACCTCTTTAATCAGAGGAGACTGCAGCAGGAGAACATCTCACGACCCACCACCACTTGATGAACAAAACTGTGGCTGCCACAAGATACTTGAGAGACGCACAGGAACGGCATGGCAAAATGGTGCAAAAAAAAATTCTTAACATTTTCTGACAGCTCACGTCACACAGTGGAAAAACACATAACCCAAGAGGAAGTGAACAAGCTGAATATTAAAACTCCAGAGACCTTCTCCTTGCTTAAATATGTTACATGCTATGCCTATTTTGCTTTATATAATACTTTTAAAGTTTCTTTAAAATCCTACTAACTGCTTGCATCTCAAGAGTGTGTTGCTATTTCGATGGTGTCAATATGTATTTCCTTCTTAAGCCAAAAGATAGAATATATTTTTGCTGTGTCCTGAGAATACTTTATTTCATTTAAATCAGAATCCAGACATAAAGCAGTTACATAAGCATTTGTTTCACTGTTAGGCAAAAAAGGTACAAGAGGTAAAATAGTTTAATTTTGGAACTTGCCTTTTTATCAATTCTTCATTGAAAATAAAAAAAGAAAAATGAATTCAATGTATACTTTCCCTTGCCTTGACTGGAGCCTTTAACAGAAGTTCCATCCCTCACTCTCACCCTGGACATGGCCAACATTATAAGGAGCCAGGAGTAAGAGGCATTGCTGGGGGTCCTCTGCTGTACCGAGGGGCAGTGCATCCACAATGAGAACCTGCCACCAGATATATAATGAACAGTATAGCCAGCTCTCAGTTTTTCAAAGGTAAAATATACAATCTTATCTTTGGGTTTTTTTCCTTCATTGTCATTTGGCTTTTGTAACTTAAAGTGTTTCTACCACAGTGTTTTCTATACAGGGAAAGAAAAAAGAAAAAACCCACCCCGGTTCATGTATTCTGCTTGACTATAGCAGTTATATGCTTGGACAGGGGTGGCAGTCTAAATGCCCAGCTAGGTTTATATTTTAGGTCCTCTGTGATTTCAGTTTCTGGCTATTGCCATTCCTACTGAAAATAAAAAGCCTACTTTCCTAACTTCTGGCCAAGTCAAAAGTGACCTTGAGCCTAGCAGAACGTCAACATGAATATCAAATACCATTTATCAAGTGTTAAGATTGTAATACATCCAAGGAGATTACACTACAGGTCTGCTGTGGCAGAAAGAATTTGGGATTTGGAGCCAGAAAACCTGAGTCCTAGTTCACCTACTCCATAGTCTACAAGAACATGGGCCAGCTGTGTCTTGTCCCACACTCGGTTTTCTCTACACTACCAAGGGAACAACATTAATTATCACATCATAAGGAATTGTCAACATGAAGGCAGATAATACAACATATATAAAAAAACACACCAGAAAACGTAAAGAAGATAAGTATAGAAGCAGTCAATACGGTGTTGTCAATTTAACCGATAGGATTACTGGTTAATTTTCTGGACCATCTGGTGGTTAGACTACCTTCCAAAAGGAGGAGAGGAGCCCAGTGGCCTGGCAGGCTCATTTCCATCAAGCAACATGGACATCAAAGTGCCTAAAATCCTGCTGCCCCAGACTATCTTTGCAAACAAACATCCAAGTTTAAAGAGAGCTTGCCACAGAAACCCAACTGTGAAAGCCTCCTAATACCTTTTAATTAAGTCTCAGGCTTCAATGACCCCAGATCCAAATTCACAGCAGCAAATCAATGCATCCAGCTTTGGGAGGTTTGGTTTTAATGTTCCTAACAGGCTCTTAAGATTTGTAATTTTTTACCCACCATTTGCTTCAACGTGGATGGAACTGGAGGGTATTATGCTGAGTGAAGTAAGTCAGTCGGAGAAGGACAAACAGTGTATGTTCTCATTCATTTGGGGAATATAAATAATAGTGAAAGGGAATATAAGGGAAGGGAGAAGAAATGTGTGGGAAATATCAGAAAGGGAGACAGAACATAAAGCCTCCTAACTCTGGGAAACAAACTAGCGGTGGTGGAAGGGGAGGAGGGCGGGGGGTGGGGGTGAATGGGTGACGGGCACTGAGGGGGGCACTTGACGGGATGAGCACTGGGTGTTATTCTGTATGTTGGTAAATTGAACACCAATAAAAAATAAATTTATTAAAAAAAAGATTGTAATTTTTAAAGACGTTTGACTCAAAATTCAAATATAAAAGCGTTTCACAGATATCTAAAATGATTATCTCAACATTATGCAAATAAAACAATAAACTAGATCATTCAAAATTACTAAATTAAAATTAGCAAACTTATTTTTCATTTCTGTAGAATTTGAAAAATACAACAGGATTGGTCCCTCATTTTACTGCCTCACCGTCACCTGAATAATGTTTCAAAAGAGAAAATACGACCACCATTCTTAACATCATAAAAACAGTCTCTACTCCCAAGTGCAGCTTCAAGATTATGAAAATAGTCTCTACTCCCAAGTGCAGCTTCAAGATCAAATATATCAATTTGAATACTTCTGCTGGTTGTTAAAAAAAGAAAGTCCCCTCATTCATTTCCTTTGATGCTTTTTTATATGTTAAAAATTGTCCCCAAACACCCTTCCAGATTTTAAAATAAGCAAAAGGATATTAAAACTAGGTCAATTTTGTGAATGATGAAAATTATAACTGCTATATTGATTTCTAATAGTCCTTAGGACTCCTTATATAATGAGTGCATATATTAGGCTGATTTAATAGGACTTGGTACTTTCTGTGACTATTTTAGGTAAACACGAAGGTTTATAGTTATGTACTTTTAAGATACTGTACATCATAACCAGATTTTAATTGATGTCAACATCTAAAACAACCTTCAATCCCAAATCATAATATTATTTTATTTGGAAAATGTTCCCCTTTAAAGTTAATTTGTAAGTATTATATTATCAAAAAATTATATAAATGAATGTCCCCCATAGCTCCAATCCCATGAAAACGACAGCTGGTTTAGAAATCTCTTTTACATAAATATCACACTCTTGATGAAATCGACAGTCTTTTCACGGAAAAAAATTAAAATATATGCTAAAATTAGAAAATGCAAAAGACTGTCTAATTTTCAATTTGAGAAAAGTGCAGCTTGAAATAAGGCGAAAAAAGAAAGAAATTATGTCTACTTATATTTAGGATGGGCTTTTTTTTTTTTTACATTATCACCATAACTTAGTAGAATTCTGTAATGACACCAAAAACTTGAATAAAAACATTCATCTGCATGCCAAGATTTCCTTAAGGGACCACTGTGTATAAGCCACCTGTTGCCTTTTCTGCAGTATAATCTACTCATAAGCAAATAGGTATCTTTCAAAGTTCCAATGTGCACATCTGCCATAATGCAAAAAGAAGGATTAGTCTTCAAAGAAAACATCCTTTTTTGGCAGTCTCTCACCTTGAAATCCCTTCTAACATTCTTCATAGAATTCAGAGATGGCACATGGACATAATAGGACACTGTTCTGCAGAATGGATTGTTATTCATACATCGTGTCCAAGATTGTCACAGCTGCGCTTTCCCATTTCCAATTTAAAACACTGCTCTGAACAGTATTCAGAAGGGCTAAGGCCACTCATGTTTTGATACAAACGGTCCCTTCTAATTGATCTTGGTGATTGAAGTGGTACAATGAGGAATACTAACTAAGTAACTGCTTTCATTTCAACAATATATGTATCATGATCCCTTGAGTTCCTATCTGGTTTGTACTTTTTTTAAAAAGGCAGTTGGGATTTTAAAAGGTCAACAGAAATGAGTAACACAAAACATACTTCTATCACCATGAAATTTCTTGCACGTTTTTACTGCAAAAAATATATCCTCTTTCTTCACTGGATTTCCCTAGAAAACAAGAAAACATATATGAGTCTATGTCATATTTACACCCACATCCACACCCATATTAGATCTCACATACTGTAGGGGTGACATTCTCCAATGTCAAGGACATCAAATCTGTTTCCAAGATTAAGTTTTAAGCAAAAACAGGAACTGTTGTTAGGCTTACAAGGCCTCGGACATCAGCCAGACTTGGGCCCAAATCCCAGCCCTGCCCTGTACACACTGTGTCATCCAGACAACATTCTTCAGCTCTTGACTTCAGTCTGCTCATTTAGAAAATGGTCAGAATAACCACCAGTGAAGCTGCTTTTATTACTACATTTTTTTTTTTAGCACATTATAATTGCCCAGTAAATGTTAGTCACCTTCCCCTCCTCTTCCCAGCTGTTGAAGATTTTGACAAGGGGAGAGAACCAGGGGATGTTTCAGTGTAAAACAGGAGCAGACTCCCTTTTGTGGGGCCAGTCTTACTTTGATGTTGAAAGTATTTCTATGGCTCCTTTATTGTCTACCCAAGTCTAGCCTACAGTAACATTCTATTTTCTGACAAAAATAGGGTTATTTCAAACACTTGGGTGCAGGGAAGGAAGGGCAATTAGGAGCCCTGTGCTGGCCTAGCCCCAGCTGACCACGCACATGAAAGGGGCACACAGCCTGTGGACAGCCTATACATGAGGCCACAGACTGCTTCATGGGGTGTTCTGACCCCTTTATCATCTGTCTTGGGCCTCTAATAACATTCCTTCATGACTCAAACATCTAGAGCCAGTTTATAGTGACATCTAACCACAGCTTTGTCACATTACTCAAGACACTAGGAGGTTGACCCCATTAGGGGTCAAGAAGAGCATTAAAGAACAAGTAAGTATCATATCTAGAGAGACAGGCTTTCCCCCTCAGGAACTTGGCAAACATTACAGATTCTCCCCAATTACTGCAGTGTGTTTGTGTGTGTGTGTGTGTGTGTGTGTACATATATTCATCTTTGAAAATGCAACCCACAGACTTCTGTATGACTGCCTTGAGAAGAACAGACAATCTTTGAGGGTGATGAATATATTTTCCCTTCTGAGGACGAACTGTTAACAACCTAGTGAGTTTCAGGGGTCTTCAGGCTCATCCTGGGGACTGGACCAAGGTTATGCCATAAGAAGTACATTCATCCTGAAAGTTCTGCTGGACAGTGTCAGATGAGATCAAACCAAGGTCTCCAGCTGAGCAGAGAGGGGCTTGAGGAGAAAGCTTAGATATAACAGGAAATGTCTGAAATCACTCTTCTAGGAAATGAAATAGATATTCCAGTAGACACATGCTGTATCATCAACAAGAGAAATGATTCCAGGCACACTGACTCTAAAGAACTGTGGCAGGCAGCTCTGCACAGAGGCTCTGGAGTGAGTCTCTGCCATTGTAGTCCTCACTTCCCCTTCCCCCAGACTCACTGTGTGACCTTGAACAAGCACTTCTCAGTGCCCCTCTCTTCTTGTGTGTAAATAGGATAATAACAGTGCTTCCCTGATTAGGACTATTATTAGTAGAAATGTGACAAAAACTTTTTACCTGGCACATAAGAAATGTTGAGTTCTTTTCGGTATATACTTAAAGTGCCAGGACAACGTTATGCACAGCAGGTAGATTTTCCTTTGATATGCAAGAAAGTTTTTTTTCTATTACTTACACAAAGTGGTAGAAAAGAATGGAAGGTGGTAGCACAGTAGAAGTCCACAGCATCTGTACAAAACTCAGGCACTGGAGTGAGGGGAGGCCCATCGCCTTTGTCCCAGATGTAGAGGGCAATCTGTCAGGACAGGAGCCAGCAGCAAATGAAAGAACTCACTGCCAATACCACAAGTGTAAGAAGGTACAAAATATCTCAAAGAAAAGCAGATCACATCTTCTATAGGGCATTTAGACCGAAGCATATCAATCTGATGATATTCAACAGATTTTTTTTTACTTATAAAAATAGTAACTTCACATTGATCAATCTAATCTTTCATTAACAAGAATCCATATTCTGACTGCCAAACAATTCCAGAGTTGTCATAAGCAATTTCAGGGAAGCTATTTTAAGGTTTCTAAAGCGTTGCAGTGAAAGATAAAAGAAAATATTACCATGATTTTGGTTTTCTACAGTATAGTACAGTACCTACATACCTTGACTAACTGACTTGCTGAAAACATCTAAAACTGTTGGATAAAATATCTTTAAAATGATTTTAATTGGATTGCTAAAGTGCCACAGAAGTATAGAACTTATGAGGAAGAATATACAAAAGGAAGAGCCTGGGAAAAAGGGCATCGAGGGTAGTTTTACTCAGTAGATGGAAGGTGAACTCTGGTGATGCTGAGTTTCTGATAAGAGTTAAGAAAATAAAGCCTATGATGTACCCAAGGTGAGAGATGTCTAAGAGCAACCCCCACATAAAGCTGGGACTTTGGAGCTAGATAGAGGGGAAAAATCATCTCTAAATTTTCTCTGAGATTTTGTAATCAAAACCCAGGCTTCCCTAATTTGTGTCACCAACATGGTCCAAAACACTTCAAACAGTAATTCAAAGAAGCCCCAAGTCAACATAACCCTGTAGCAGCAGGAAAAGCAAATGTAAACCCTTCCTGGGGAACTCCCACCATACTGTAGGGCTCAAAGGATTACCACAGATACAGTTCTAAGCAAGACTACTCAGAGAAAAATCACAAAAAGCACAAAGATGTGAGCTGACAATCAAGAGCCAGCAGACACAACATAATCAGACCTAAAAGACTGCAGGTCTTGGAATTATCAAACACAGATTATAAAATTACTATGTTTAATATGATTTCATAAAGAAGAGAAAACTTTCAAGCTTCAGCAAAAAATTATTTTCAAAGATTATATAAAATAAGCAAATTTGAGAAAGAAAGGACTAAACTTCTAAAAATAAAAAATAATTAAAATGAAAAAAATTAATGGTTAGGATAAGCATTAAATTTAAATTAAAAATTAAATTTATTTACCTGCATATTAGACACAGGTAAATAAAAAATAGTGAACTAAAAGATGAAAGCTCTTAAACTGTCTGAGATGCAGTGCAACAAAAACAGAGGTGGGAAATGTAAGAGAAAAATTCAGAATGTAAGCACACCATTGGAAAGATCCAGGAGGAGATAACAGAGAGAATGGGGGTTGAGAATATACTTGAGAAGACAATGGCTGAGAATTTCTGAAAATTACATAACAATTCTATTATACAAAAGGTCAGTGGGATGCCTGGGTGGCTCAGCTGTTAAGAGTCTGCCTTCATTCAGTTCAGGGCATGATCTTGGGAGTCCCATATCAGGAGCCTGCTTCTTCCTCTGCCTCTCTCTGTCTCTCCTGAATAAATAAATATAATCTTTAAAAAAAAAATCAGCGAATCCTATGCAGATGGTAAAAAAAAAATCTACATCTAGACATCTCATAGTGAAATTGCAGAACACCAATTACAATCTTAAAAGCAGACAGAGAGAATGCCAGAATACCTACAAAGTAGCCATGTAAGACCATTTTTATTTCCCACAACAATAACAGAAGCCAGAACACAGTGCAGTAAGGCCACTGTGATGACAGAAAATGACTGACAACCCAGAGTTGTAAAGACATGGTAACTATGTTTCAAGAACAAAGTTAACATAAATGTTTTTAAAGGAAAAAAGATGAGAATTTACCACCTCATTGAAGGAAACGCTAAAAGATGTGCCTTAGAAGAATAAAAATGATCCCATCTGGGTTTAGCCACTCTGGAAAGCACTATGGATGTGTCTCAAAAAGTTAAAAATAGAGCTACCCAACAACCCAGCAATTGTACTACTAGGTATTTATCCAAAGGATACAAACATAGTGATCCAAAGGGGCACATGCACCCCAGTGTTTATAGCAACAATGTCCACAGTAGCCAAACTAAGGAAAGAATCCAGATGTCCATCAACAGATGAATGGATTAAGAAGATACTGTGTGTGTATGTGTGTGTGTGTGTGTGTGTGTGTATGGAATACAATGGAATATTACTCAGCCATCAATAAAAAAAATTAAATCTTACCATTTGCAATGACCTAGATGAAACTAGACAGTATTATGCTGAGTGAAATAAGTCAGTCAGAAAAGACAAATCATATGATTTCACTCATATGTGGAATTTAAGAAATAAAACAGAAGATCATAGGGGAAAATAAAATAAGATGAAATCAGAGAGGGAGACAAACCATAAGAGACTCTTACCTCTAGAAAGCAAACTGAGGGTTGCTGGAGGGGAGTAGGGGTGAGGGGATGGGGTAACTGGGTGATGGGCATTAAGGGGGAGGGTACTTGATGTCATGAGCACTGGCTGTTATATGCAACTGATGAATCCCTGAGTCGCACTCTACCTCGGAAACGAGTAATACACTATATGTTAATTAACTGAATTTGAATTTTAAAAATGTCCAAAAAAATTATCCCAGCCAGCAGGTCTTAGAAGTTAGATGGGATACCAAGCAAAGACACTGGGAAATATACGGTTAAGCTAATACAGACTATGAACTGCATAAAATAAAGGTAATATTGGAGGAGTTAAAAAAAGAGAACAAAAATACTAGACAACAAAGAGCATATAAATTGTGAGGGGAATAATCAGAGTTCAACTATTCTACATCTGCCAAATTTTTAGGACATCAATTAATTGGCCATTGTCAGGTTAAGAATGCATGTTAAAATATTTAAAATAACCAGTAAGGTACAAACATGGGGACTGAACTTCCAAAATAGCAGGGGAGGAAAAAATGGAAAAAGAAAGAACAAAAAATAATCTATATAGAAAGTATGGAAGTTTTTTAAAAAAGTTCCGGAGAGAAAATGGGGGGAAGGATAAAATGAAGTGTTAGAAATCAGTTTAAATATAATGGTAATTGTGTTCAATGTAAGTGTAAATTTTGCTACCTGGTTTAAAGACAAAGACTGGCAAACTGAGAGAAAAAAAAAAAAAAAGATAGTCCTAAGAGAAATTCATCTAAAAGAGGACACAAAAGGGTTCCAAGAAAAAGATGAGAGACAATTATGAAGCAAATACTAAAAGAAAGCTAGCATAGACATAATCACCGCAACAAAATACATGCAAGGGCAAAGAGCATGACAAGAGATAAAGATGATTTCATACGAAGACATAAAGATTCTAAACTTACATGCATCTAATTAATACAATGTCGGGAAAAAAAATACAATGTCAGACTAGAAAAAACAAGAGTTGGTAGTTACAAGGGGAAGCACTGTCAAATGCACCATTATTATGGAAGATTTTCCCATTCCTCTCTTAATAAATGATAGATCAAGCAGACAAAAGTAGAAAGAAGGGAGGGAGGGAGAGAGAGAAGGAAGGAGGGAACAAGAAGGAAGATTAACTTACTCGATTAAATCTATTTCTTCTTTAATAAAGAGAATATTACACCCCCCAAATTATAGCATATATATCTTTTTCTCTACTCACGAAAATTTAACATGAACCAGGCCACCACATAAGCCTAAAAATATTCCTAATTACTGTTATATAGATACAATAATATTAAGCTAGAAATCAGTAACACAATAACAACAGATGCAAATATACTGGGTCACAAAGAAAAATGTAGTTTTTAAAGTGGATCACAGTACAAAAAAAAAAGTTTAAAAGTCTCTGCCCTAGAGAAACTCCTGCCAATGATCATGATGCGCATTAAAAACAAAAAAAAAAAAGAAAAGAAAGAAAAAAAAAACCCTCATAGAAGTAATGACTGTAATAGCAGGAAACCCATAGCAATGCAGAAGCCCACCACCAGGAGAATGGATAAGTAAACTGGCATAGCCATAGGAGAGACTGAAGCAGAAAGTGGAAATAAGTTTGTTAGAGCTGCTGCACAGATAAACATGGATGAGTTTCAAGTTAGAACAATACTCATGGTACAATTCTGTTTATATGAAGTCCAGAAGGATGCAAAATTGCATAATGTGTTATTCAGAGATACAGTCATATGCTGTAAAATATGAAGAAAAGGAAGAGAGATTTCAAGAAAATGTTTACTAATAAGAGTGAAAGGGACAAGGAAAGTCACATTCAGGTTAGCTTCAACATGAGGTGATGTTCCAGCTCTTAAGCCAGGTGATTACATCATAGATATTTTGACTGATCTTCATACCTTTCACATAAATTAGAAATACTCTTTCTATGTATTTAGTGTCTATAGATTCCCGAACCTGGGTATCTATATCAAAAAGTTCAATCTTCTTCAAAAATATCTAGGCAGACCTGTGCTTTTGATTAGTCATTCTTTCCTCTCTATGGAGAGGAGGAATGATTTTTACATGTCTATTTCTCCTCCAATGAACTATTTCCTTACATGCAAACATCCAAGAAGGTAAAGCCTTGTGCATGCCCTTTTTGCTCCTGGCAGGCTGCCAGCACTGCTGGACTGAGTTACATGTCAAGACCGATCTAGCTGTCCTAAGATACAGATTCTTGCAGAGAAAGGTGGGGCTGTTTTAGGCAGTCAGTTATGCTTGTGAATGAAACCCACAAAGAAATCTTCTTAACAATGATTCAGTAATGATTAATGATGGGACACCTGCCACCTGCCTTCAGGATGGTGGGTCACAGATGTCCACTAAATACCAAGGATGCTCGGGTCTCAACTGGTATGCCATGGCTGCCTCTTGGGACCAACTGGCTCAATTCTGCCCCAGAGGGTCAAGCACAGAAACATGACCAAGACATGTGTACAACCAAAGTACCAAATAAGAGCAAATGGCAGTTTTGCATGTTTTTAGAAATCCACCTTTGCACCCAGTATACCTAGCTTTAAAAAAATACAAATATTAAGAATCACAGATGCAATCTCTTGCACTGCTCCTTCTCCACCTACATGATTAAAATGAGCTTACAGAGAAAGACCTAATTTTCGGGAGAAGAATTACCTTGGTGGGGAGAAGATGTATAGATGCACTGGGGGAGGGCACACTGTTAGGGAATAAAAAACACCTTTTACATCAAAATACATGGATTCTTGATTACTAAGACTTTTAACAAAAAAGCCATGACGTACCTCATGTTTTAAGTCTATTGTAAAGTCGGATTTCAGGGATTCACTCTTTAACCTCTTGGTAAGCCTAGAAAATAGATACAATTTGAGGTGGCGTTTTTTTTTTTTTCTTAATCAGAAGAAGCATTGAACAAGAATAACACATTGAGACTTTCTAATGTTTGAAAACAGATTAAAAGCACACATTTTAAGATAAAATTAAGAGTTTCACATTTCCTTGAGGCAAAGCCCTGTGAAAATGGAGTTATTTGTTGAGCAAATGAAGGCAAGCCTTTTTTGCAAATGTAGCATTGTTTCAACATCTGGCAAATAAGATAAACTACAACACAATACAGTAAATGCCTTAAAAACAAAGCCACAAAGTTTACTGACTCCTGAAAGTATATTGACTCCTGACAGAGAAAGAAGACAGAAAAGATTAAAAAAAAAAAAAAGTTGCTACTTTTTAGTCTCCTCCTTTTCATAATCCAAATGAACTGTAGTTTGTGTTTTTAGGGGAAGAAAGCATATGATTTCTGGAAAGAAAAAACATTTCAAGTCCTTTTCTTGCTTAAAGAAATCTTCACTGGCTTCTTGCCATGCCGATGAGAGTCCTTCCACTGTCCCCTAACTCCTCCATACTTACCCTACCTACTTATGCTATACCCACAGCACATACCTGCCCACTGGTGTCTCTCGCTGTACATCTGCCTAGTACACTCACACCCAACCTTTACCTGGCAAACCTTTGGTCAAGATCAAACTCAAGGGTGCCTCTCCTGGAGAAGGTTGCCAGACTTGCCCACCGGCATAAATGGAAAATTCCTTTGCTCCTAGAATAGGAAGCAAGCCCCATTAACTTTATCAAACATGTTACATCCTGTTGTGTATATGTGCCTCTCTGTGCTATGGAGTCTTTGTATCGCCAGCACTGCCACCGTGCCTAGCCAAAAGGAGCACTCAATGAGCTGCCTGAATAAATGAGGGCAAGATATTCTTTGATTCCAAGCTGCAGGAGGTAGACTTACATACCAAGACCACTGAAATGCCATACGGTTCTATATCCATCAAAGGGCTACAGGCTAGACCATTGGTTTCTATTACAAACCCCCTAGCACATATTTTAACTATAAAGATATAATAGTGGTTTTAAAAGGAAATGTAGTAATAAGTTTCAAACTCTTTACTGAGTTTTCAGCCTAGTTGAACCACAAAGATTTCTTTTAAAATTTACTTTTAATTAGAGGAAAGGAAGAAAGACACAGGTTATCACTTAAGTTTAGTATTAAAGTATTTGTCCAGGTGTAGATTATTAATGAAGCTTGGGGGCAGGTAGCTCCAAAAGCAGCCCAGGTAATCTCAGTCACATTCCTGCTCAATACCAGCCCACAGATTTTTCAGGAGGAGTGGGTGAGGATACATAAAGAGACAACGTTCTCAGACACACTCCCAATATATGTTAAGAGAAAAAAATCTGCCCTGGCGTGGATTCTCATCCCATTTGAAGCCTGCTCAGTTAGAGCCAGTTTTTATAAATAAACAGAATCAAGGTAATTTTGGAATCTGGACTTATGCCAAGTGTCTTCAAAATCTGATCAGACCACATTCAGATACCAAAGACAGAGAAAATCATAAACCTGCACCTCCTGCCACAGGCCAGGGGCACGGAGTTGTGGTGGGAACCCAGTGGTTTTGGCGTCCGTTGTTAGATGGCCGTGCATCACAGGCCCCTTTTTTACTAGGCAATAAATACTTCTGCCTTGTTACCCTCAACATGCTTTCTAATTTTTTTACTCTAAGTTTCTTTTTCATTCAATTCTTAAACATTTGTATTTGAGGGAGACCTTAGAGGGGCACGGACAGAATTTCATTAAGATGGACAATGACTAATTCAAAGACACACAAAGACATACACTGACATTTTTAAGTGGATGTGCCTGGCAGCTCATGAGGTCTACTATAACATTAAGTGATGGTTACCTCAGCATCAAGGTCACATGGACAAGTCTGCCTCTAACACCCTGAGCCTAAGTCAGTCAACTTACAAATATGGTCAAGTCCTAAAAGTGTGCAGGGCATCTACCGAATTTAAAAAGCAAGTCCTAAAAGTGGGCACTAGGTTTCTCTTTTCTATACAACAAGATAGCACGAGGGTTCTCCAAATGCTAATTTCAGTAACCAACAATGCCAAAAAAAAAAAAAAAATTAAGGTCAGAAATTCTAATTACTCAGATAAAATATTTCCTCATCAAATATTCAGTTCCTGGCAAATATGACACTTGATATTCAGCTTTTCTATTTTTAGAAGACATTAAGTCATGTCCCAAAACACAAGCTCTAAAGACACAATCAGCAAGCCTGGAAACTTGCAACAGGCAGGGGGCCCCTTCGACTCCACATTAGGAGAAGTTCCACTGAGTTTTACAGCCCCATTTGTAAGCCAGTGAAGACCATCTATTCCTGAGGGTTCACTGAAGAGACAGCACTGCAATCTTTCAGCTCTGGGGCTGGAGATCAGGATGCAGCCATTTTTATTTCAATCCTCTAAAAGAGGCACAGAAACCTTTGAGGAAATAAAAGCCACACAGAGCAACCAAAAACAGCTTACACTGAGCCCAGGCCCCTGGCAAGGGGCAGGGCAAATCCACCCAGGCACAGACACCTGAGAATCAGCACAGCAGGCCCCTCCTCCAGAAGACCAACTGGAAGAACAGGTGAACAGCAAATGTACAGGCCACACAGCATTGTAAAACTCCAGTACTAGGGGAAAATAATATATAGAATTCATGGGTTTTTTTCTCACAATTCACTTATCTTTCAGTTTAAAATTTTCCTTTTTTTTTCTTTTTTCCCATTTCAACTAGTTTCTTATTTTATCAACTCTTTGTTTTTTACATTTACATTTTATAGATATATTCTTCATTTTGGCTTCCTTTCACTGTTCAATTTTAATTTTGTATATATACATAAGTTTTGCTTTCTTTACAATTTGGTATGTAGTATCTTCTAACACACAGACCAAAATTCACTCGGGATCAAGTGGATCACCCTATTCTGTCCACCCTGTGGGATGATATTCTCTATTACCCCCATATACACTTTTTTTTTTCTCTTTTTGTTTTTTTCATTTTTTTTTTCTGGTTTCTGACCTCTTGGGATTTGTCTAGTGTATTTCACTTGGGTCTTAGTTGATATTCTTGATAGTACTTACTTGTTCATCATCCATTCTTCTCTGGACAAAATGAAGGAGGAATTCACAACAAAAGAAAGAACCAGAGGTAATACTCTGCCACAGATCTGATCAATATGGATATAAGTCAAATGTCAGAGATGGAATTCAGGATAAGTATAAAATTAATAGTTGGGTTTGGAAAAAGCAAAAAAAAAAAACCCACTAGAGAATCTCTTAGTGCAGAAATGATACCTAATCAAGCCAAAATTATAAATGCTTTGAGATACAGTCTAAACTGGATGCTCTAACAGCTAAGGTAAATGAGGCAGAATTAAGTAACATAGAAGACAAGTTGATGCATAGGAAGCTGAGGAGAGAGAAAAACAACTAATGAACCCTGAGGGGAGGCTTCAAGAAATCAGCAAAGCCATAAAATGAAAAATATTTGAATTACTGGAAACCCTGAGGGAGATGAAAAGAGAGAGGGCCACAGATATATTTGAGCAAATCATAGCTGAGAGTTTCCTTAACCTGGGGAAGGAAACACGCATTCATGCTAAAGAGGTAGAGAGGACTCCTCCCAAAATCAATAAAAATAGATCAACACCCCAACATATAATAGTGAAGCTTGCAGATTTCAGAGATAAAGCGAAAATCTTGAAACCAGCTTGAGACAACAGGTTCCTAACCTACAGGGTAGGAATATTAGACCAGCATCAGACCTATCCACAGAGACCTGACAGGCCAGAAAGGGCTGGCATGATAATATACAGGGTAATAAATGAAAAAAACATGCAGCCATGTTTATTTAGCTTGGATAAAATATTGGATACTTTATCCAATACTTTACCCAGCAAGGCTGTCATTCAGAATGGAAGGAGAGATACAGGGCTTCTAGGACAGAAACTGAAAGAATCTGTCACCACCAAGCCAGCCCTGCAAGAAATATTAAGGGGGATGCTGTAACTGAAGAGAGAGCCCAAGAGTAATATCAACCAGAAAGAAACAGAGACAATCTACAGAAACAGGGTATTGTTTAATAAAACCTGTATTGTATTACAGGTAATACAATAGCACTAAATTCATACCTTTCAATAGTTACTCTGACTGTAAATGGGCTAAATGCTCCAATCAAAAGACATAAAGACATATTGGATAAAAAAGGAAGACCCATCAATGCTGTGTACAAGAGTCATTTTAGACGTAAAGACACCTCCAGACTGAAAGTAAGGGGGTGGATAAGCATTTACTATGCTAATGGACCTCAAAAGAAAGCTAGAGTAGCAATCCTCATATCAGACAAATTAGATTTTAAACCAAAGACTAGTAAGAGATGAAGAGTGACACTATATCATACTTATAGGGTCAGCTCAACAAGATCTAACAATTATAAATATTTGTGTTCCTAATTTAGGAACAGCCAAATTAATTTAATTTTAATCAACCAAATTAATTTAATAACCAAAATTTCATAACCAAATAAAGAAACACATTGAAAATAACACATTTATAGTAGGGGACTTCAACATCCCACTCAAAGCAATGGACGGATCATATAAACAATGGACAGATCATATAAGTAGATGATCAATAAGGAAACAAGGGCAGATCAACTCCACCCAGGCAAATGAGACACTGGACCAGACGGACTTCACAGGCATATACACAGCATTCCAACCTAAAACAACAGAATACACATTCTTCTCAAGTTCACATGGAAAATTCTCCAGAACAGATCACATACTGGGTCACAAATCAGGCCTCAACCAATACCAAAAGATTGGGATTATTCCCTGCATATTTTCAGACCACAATGCTTTGAAACTTGAACTCAATCACGAGAGGAAATTTGGAAGAAACTCAAATTTAGTTAAAGAGTGTTAAAGAGTGTCCTATTAAAAGATGAATGGGTCAACCAGAAAACTAGAGAAGAATTAAAAAGATTAATATCCTTTAGGTATAAAAAGATTCATGGAAACTAATGAAAATGAAAACACAACTGTTCAAAACCTCTGGTATACAGCAAAGGCAGTCCTAAGAGGGCAGTACTTTGCAATACAAGCCTCTCTCAAAAAATTAGAAAAATCTCAAATACACAAGCTAACCTTATACTGAAAGGAGCTGGATAAAGAACAGCAAATCTAGCCTGAACCAAGCAGAAGAAAAAAAGTAATAAAGATTAGAGCAGAAATCAATGAAACAGAAACCAGAACAATAGAACAGATCAACAAAACTATAAGCTGGTTCTTTGAATTAATAAGACCTATAAACCCCCAGCCAGATGTATCAAAAAAAAAGGGAAAGGGGGATCCCTGTGTGGCTCAGAGGTTTAGCACCTGCCTTCAGCCCAGGGCGTGATCCTAGGGACCAGGGATCAAGTCCCACGTCGGGCTCCCTGCATGAAGCCTGCTTCTCCCTCTGCCTGTGTCTCTGCCTCCCTCTCTATCTGTGTCTCTCATGAATAAATAAATAAAATCGTTAAAAAAAAAAAGGGAAAGGATCCAAATAAAATCATGAATGAAAGAGGAGAGAGCACAACCAACACCAAGAAAATACAAATGATTTTAAGAATATATTATGAGCAACTATATGCCAACAAATTAGGCAACCTGAAAGAAATGGATGCATTCCTGGAAACTTATAAACCTCCAAAACTGAAACAGGAAGAAAGAGAAAATCTTTTTGTTTTTTTAAAGATTTTACTTATTTATTCATGAGAGAGACAGAGAGAGAGAGACAGAGAGAGAGAGAGGGGCAGAGACACAGGCAGAGGGTCAAGCAGGCTCCATGCAGGGAGCCTGACATGGGACTCTATCCCGGGTCTCCAGGATCAGGCCCTGGGCTGAAGGTGGCGGTAAACCACTGAGCCACCCCATCTGCCCAGAAAGAGAAAATCTTAACAGACCCATAACCAGCAAGGAAATTAAAGCAATAATCAAAAACCTACCAAAAAACAAGAGTCCAGGGCCAGATGGCTTCCCAAGGGAATTCTACCAAACATTTAAGGAAGAAATAATACCTATTCTTTTGATGCTGTTTCAAAAAATATAAATGGAAGGAAAACTTCCAAACTTGTTCTGTGAAGTGAGCATTAACTTATGATCTCCAAATCAGACAAAGACCCCATTAAAAAGGAGAATTACAGACAGATACCCCTGATAAACATGGACGCCAATATGCTTACCAAGATACTACAAATAGGATCCAATAGTACATTAAAAGGACTATTCACCATGATTGGGTGGGACTTATTCCTGGGCTGCATGGGTGGTTCAACATTTGCAAATCAATCAGCATGATACACAACATTAAAAAAAGAAAGGGCAAGAACCATATGATCTTCTCAATTGATGCAGAGAAAGCATCTGACAAAATACAGCATCCTGTGGTTATAACTCTCCACTGTATAGGGATAGAAGGAACATACCTCAATATCATAAAAGCCATCTATGAAAAGCCCACAGTGAGTATCTTCTCAATGGGGAAAAACAAAGCTTTCCCCTTAAGGTCAGAAACATGACAGAGATGTCTACTCTCACTGCTGCTATTCAACATAGTACTAGAAATCCTAGCTTCAGCAATCAGACAATCAAAAGAAATAAAGGGCATTCAAATTGGAAAAGAAGGGATGCCTGAGTGGCTCAGCAGCTGAGCGTCTGCCTTTGACTCAGGGCGTGATCCCAGAGTCCCAGGATTGAGTCCCACATGGGGCTTCCTACATGGAGCCTGCTTCTCCCTCTGCCTATGTCTCTGACTCTCTCTCTCTCTGTGTGTCTCTCATGAATAAATAAATAAAATCTTAAAAAAAAAATTAGAAAACAAGTCAAACTCTTACTCTTCACAGATGACATGATACTTTATGTGGAAAACCTGAAAGACTCCACTCCAAAATTACTAGAACTCATACAATTCAGCAACATGGCAGGATACAAAATCAATGCACAGAAATCAGTTGCATTTCTATATACTAACAAGATGGATGAGAAATTAAGGAATCGATCCTATTTACAATTGCACCAAAACCCATAAGATACATAGGAATAAACCTAATCAAAGGGGTAAAGGATCTGTACTCTAAAAACTACAGAATGCATATGAAAGAAATTGAGTAAGACACAAAGAGATGGAAAAACATTTCATGCTCATGGATTGGAAAAATAAATATTGTGAAAATGTCTATGCTACTCAGAGCAATGTAATCCCTATCAAAATACCATCAACATTTTTCACAGAGCTGGAACAAATAATCCTAAAATTTGTATGGAACCAGAAAAGACCCCAAGTAGCCAAAGAAATGTTGAAAAAGAAAACCAAAGCTGAAGGCATTACAATGCCTGATTTCAAGCTGTATTACAAAGCTGTGATCATCAAGACAGTATGGTTCTGTCACAAAAACAGACACACAGCTCATTAGAACAGAATAGAAAACCCATAAATGGACCCTCAAATTTATTGTCAACTAATCTTCAACAAAGCAGGAAAGAATATCCAATGGAAAAAAAGACAGTCTCTTCAGTAAATGGTGCTGGTGCTGGGAAAATTGGACAGCCACGTGTAGAAGAATGAAACTGGACCTTTTTCTTACTCCATACACAAAGATAAACTCAAAATGTATGAAAGACCTAAATGTGAGATGGAATCTATCAAAATCCTAGAGGAGAACACAAGCAGCAACCTTTGTGACTTCAGCCATAGCAACTTCTTGTAAGACACATCTCCAAAGGCAAGGGAAACAAAAGCAAAAATGAACTATTAGGACTTCATCAAGATAAAAAAAAAAAAAAAAAAAAAAAAAACTTCTGCACAGCAAAGGAAATAACTGAAAAAACTAAAAGGAAACCTACAGAATGGGAGAGGATATTTGCAAATGACATATCAGATAAAGGGCTAGTATCAAAGATCTATAAAGCACTTTTCAAACTCAAACACCAAAAAAACCCTAAGAATCCAGTCAAGAAATGGGCAGAAGATATGAACAGTCATGTCTTCAAAGAATACCTACACCTGGCCAACAGACACATGAAAAAAATGCTCAGCATCACTTCTCGTCAGGGAAATATAAATCAAAACCAACGATGAAATATCACCTTACACCAGTCAAAATGGCTAAAATTAACAAGACAGGAAACAACAAACGGTGAGGGTGCAGAGAAAGGGAAATCCTTTTACACTGTTGGTAGGAATGCAAGCTGGTGCAGCCACTCTGGAAAATGGTATGGAGATTCCTCAAGAACTTAAAAATAGAATTACCTTGTGACCCAGCAATGCACTACTAGGCCCCAAAGACACAAAAGTAGTGATCCAAAGGGGCACTTGCACCCCCAATGTCCAAGCAGCAACGTCCACAATAGCCAAACTGGAAAGAGCCAAGATGTCCATGGACAGATGAATGGATATAGAAGATGTGGTGTGTGTGTGTATACACACACATATATAATGGAATACTACTCAGCCATCAGAAAAGATGAATACTTACCACTTACATCAATGTGGATGGAACTAGAGGGTATTATGCTAAGCAAAATAAGTCAAACCAGGAAAGATAATTATCATATGGTGTTACTCACATGTGGAGTATAAAACAGCACAGAGGATCATAGGGGAAGGAAGGGAAAACTGAAGGAGAAGTCATCAGAGAGAGAGAAAAACCATGAGAGACTCTTAACTCTAGGAAACAAGCTGAGGGTTCTTGGAGGGAAGTGGGTGAGGAGATGGGGTAATTGGGTGATGGGCATTAAGGAGGGCATGTGATGAACACTGGGTGTTATACGCAACTGATGAATTACTGAACACTACATCTGAAACTAATGATGTACTATAGGTTGGCTAATTGAATTTAAATAAAAAAATTTTTAAAAGAGACTTTTTTAAGATTATTTATTTATTTATTCATGAAAGATAGAGAGAGGCAAAGACACAGGCAGAGGGAGAAGCAGGCTCCATACAGGGAGCCCGATGCGGGACTCGATCCCAGGTCTCCAGGATCACACCCCGGGCTGAAGGCCGCACCAAACCGCTGAGCCACCCGGGCTGCCCTAAAAGAGACTTTTTATTTTGATTAATTACTAAGCCCAACAAATGGGCTTCAGGGTCGGAATTAGTTTGAACCTAACCAAAGCACTGAAATTCCCTGCAACCATTAATGGTTCAGGATTTAGTATATGCCTGAAGTTGACTCAACCAACTTCAATCAGATAAGATCCAACTAGTGACTGAGGAATAGCACTTACATTCCATGGTTAGAGAGGTTCTCCACTGCTGAACATAAACAAAGAAACAAAAAACAAACAAAACATGTAGCCCTTTTTGCCTTAAATCAATAAAGGGAACCAAATTTAGGATGAACTGATGCTGTATGTGGTTTCAGGAGGCTGTGTACTAAGCATGAGAGATTGAGAACCAGCATCTTCAACAGGATTGTTTTTGCTTGCAGAAAAAGGGAGGAGAAGCACAGAGAAGACCATGGATATTAATTAACTACAAACATTGTGCAGTTTGTTGGAAATCGTTCAGTGTTATGAAATCAGATGACACTGAATGCAGAAGGTTAACTGGTGCCTTATTCCTCTATCATGCCAGAGTTATGGGTGAACTGCTGGAAATTTTTGAAACTTATACAAAAGATTAGTCTTTTGGCCCCAATTCCCATATGAAGTTCCTTACATACCATACCACAATGACATGAAGCCCTCAGTCCTCTCCCATATCTCAGTAGAAAATATTGCTAAGCTTGACCATAAAGACAGTAAGAACACTTATCAATAGATGTTTTCAATGACTTCGTAAAGATGACAAGAAGAGAAGCATGGCTGGTGTGACATCTATGGAACACCAAGTCATCCATAACACAGTCTCCCCTCAATAAGACGAATACCTTGGCTAGTACAGAAACTGCAGCCCCAATTCACAAAGCCCCTGGCAGTTAGTCATATAGTGAACATGAGGTAGTTATGAGACAAGCATAAGCCAGAGTCAACAGAACCTGCCAGAACTTTGGCTGCCTCTCCAGCTTATAAGCAGTGAAGCCAGAAGGCAGAATTCACAGACCCAAGAGGTTTTGTAGAAGAGAACTGCCTGGCTGCCAAGCAATGAGTTAGGCTACACTGTCCTTTAAGCGGATGCTAGGAGTCAAAGATCTGTCCAACACAGATTACTTCCATCCACTTGGTTTAAAAGTCAAAAGGAAAGCAATAATTAAGTACCTTATCACACTGAACTCAGTAAAAGGTGAATTGTATCCAGCATTAGGGAGCCTCCAAGGTCTTTGCTGGATGCGGGATGGAAAAAGTGAAACTTTCTAAACTACAGGATTTGTTTCCTGGATGAGTGGCCTCCTAGATCAGAAGGGAAGAATGGAGAAAGGAGTTATGCTGGCTTCAGAGAGACAGTTATATTCCAGGCTTACTGAATGGGGTCTTTGCAGGTCCGTGGGTTTCTCTTCCACCTTGGGAGAAGAAGGTGGGATCTGTGCTCAGAGTACTGCACAACACAAATTATAGCTGTACCTGTCCCTCTATCAAGGGACTTGTTTCTCCAGAAAATGGAAGACAAGTAGACTTAGGAAGAGCTTATAACCCCCAAGTCAGAGAAACCAGAACCGCCAGAACTTCTGTAGAGAAGTGAGCTCACATAATTCCGGGCTATGAAGCTAAGTATAGAGAGTGAGGACAGACCAGAGGAAGGCTACTGCCAGGGTGAGAATCTGTAAAGCACAAGGAACAACCCAGGGCTGGGATGTGCCACTCATGGCTCTGGAGAGTCCAGACAGAACAGAGGTAGCTGAACTGGGCCCAAACATAACGCTTCTGGACATAATGGGAAGAGAGCGTCCTGGGGGCTCCTGGTCTTCAAGCTACAGCAAACTCAAGCTTAATTAATTTGAGAATAAAGATGACCCTGGGCTACTGAAACAGAATTATCTTCCCTTCACTCCAGCAGAGCAGAGCCAGGCAAATCAGTGTAGGGTAAGAAGGGAATAACAACTCTCTCTTCTAGTTCCCCTTCCCCTCCTGCCCAACCCTTCCAAGAATGGAGCAGAGAGAGTGTGTGGCCCTCCTAGGCATGTCTGGCATAGGCTGGGGGCAGGGCATCCCTGCCTGGTATTCTCAGGATGGGTCCATGGGTCCAACACACATTTTAGTTGGAGATAACAGAATCCACTCTGGCCAGTTCAAGCACAAAGTAGACTCATTAATACATATAATATCTCACAGATTACTGGAAAATCAGAATAAAGATATTCGAGGCTAAGACTCCAAGGACAACCTCCAGATTTATACTACAGAAATGGGTAGCCGAGGAGCTGTGGCCTCAGCCATCATCAGGAAGCTATTCTTAGCTGCCAGCCTCCAAATGACCCCTCCTCTAATATGACCTCTCAAGTCAAATGGACCAGCATATGTTGTCTCTTTCTCCATATAACTCAGTTCCCAAAAACGATTTTACACAGTGCATCAACCTATTAGAGCTTACCTCATGTAGCTGCTGTCTACTGGGAAGGAAGGCTACACAACATGGAGGTGTTATTGTTGTCCTTTTCTGGATTCTACATTGGGAAGCAGGGTCTTACATTGTAAAAACTTTCAAATGTCAAAGGAGTAGTCAATAAGTGTTGGCTAGTCACAAATGACAAGGTACAACTATGCTGTATTTCTACAATCGGCTATAAAGTTTCCCAAGACTCAAAACCCTAGAAACAGTGTATCTAATGTAATAAATAACAGAAGCCCTTCCATCTCTGATGATATAAAGGCCACAAATGTTTTATCACCTTTCCATTCCCTAAAGAAAAAAAACATAATAATTAACCTGAAGCATTTGAATTAAGAGTCTGTCAACAATCATATTTCTCCTGAATTACAACTTAATTACCTTTACTTTTCACATTGAAAAAAGCATTATTGCAATTATACACACAAATAGCTAGGTATGGATATCTACAGAGACTCTGGTAACTGTCCTTCTTGTCTGGCCTCTGTTGAAACATATACATCGACATACATAATTTGCCATCAACTCCCATCCTGGGCATGTTTACTGATTCATTTTCTTACTGATGATCAAAGGCATACTTATAGCTAACTAGATCCATTAATAATAGTAATAACAACTCTGGAGGTAGAGTTCTCAGAGTACTTATATGCCCTCCCATTGGGCCCCCAATTTCTTATTCACTGTATTGCAGGTGAGGAAAAGAAAATAAAGAATGGTTGAGTAATCTGTCTGAGGGAACTAGTAAGTGACAGAGCAGAAGCAAGAATCTCAGATATTGACTCCTGCTCCAGGTCTTCCCACTCTACCACACACTGCCTCCAGCAGCAAAACTCACTTGAGATCCATCAATTACCATACTCCGTGAAATAAAAGTTGACCTGTATGTGCATGCGCACGTACACACACACACACACACACACACACGCACACAAAGTCTATAATAAGTTCTTACTTGTTTACAAGTGGAATACTAAGGGCCCAGCCAGCAGCAAAGTCTGGATATTTAAAAATTGTAGGATTTTCAGAAAAGGCATAATGGTGAATTATTGTAGATTCTTCATCATGTAATGCTTTTCCTAAAAACCATTCCTGTTAAATAAAGATATAAAATGTCACTTTCTTATAAAGAAGACGTGATCTCACACACAACACACACACACACACACACACACACACACACACACACACACTGGAATATCACTTCACCATCAAAAAAAAATGAAATCTTACCATTTGCAACAACCTGGATGGAACTAGAGGGTATTATGCTAAGTGAAATAAGTCAATCAGAGAAAGACAATTTTATGATTTCACTCATATGTGGAATTTAAGAAACAAAACAGAAGATCATAGGGGAAGGGAGGGGAAAAATAAGACAAAATTAGAGAGGGAGACAGACCATAAGAGACTCTTAACTATAAGAAACAAACTGGGAATAAATAAATAAATAAATAAATAAATAAATAAATAAATAAATAAATAAATAAATAAATAAAATAATTTAAAAAAGAAACAAACGGGTTGCTGGAGAGGTGGGGGTAGGGGATGGGGTAACTGGGTGATGGACATTAAGGAGGGCATGTGATGTGATAAACACTGAGTGTGGGCAGCCCCGGGGGCCCAGCGGTTTAGCGCCACCTTCAGTCCAGGGTGTGATCCTAGAGACCTGGGATCGAGTCCCGTGTCAGGCTCCCTGCATGGAGCCTGCTTCTCCCTCTGCCTGTGTCTCTGTCTCTCTCTGTCTCTGTGTCTCTCATAAATAAATAAATAAAAAATCTTTAAAAATAAATAAATAAATAAACACTGATGAATCACTCAGTGGCACTCTACCTCTGAAATGAATAATACACTATATGTTAATTAATTGAATTTAAATAAAATAAATAAAAGTAAAATGTATTTTGAATGTATATCCAAAAAAATAAAAACTGAAAATAAATAAATGTCACTTTCTTTCATTTCATATGTGAAATGGCCATTTCACATATGACCCAAAACAAAGTCATATCATTAATTTTAGCTAATTAAGTACTCTGGGTGATATAGAATTAGCATGGGTTATTACTTTCTAAAGAATTTTAACAAAAACATAATTAATGCTCTATGATAATGAACATGACATAATCTTTACAAAGAGAGTAATTTAGTTTATCAACAAGATGAGCAAAATATTAGTCATCATTATGCCATAGTCATATAAAAGTGTATTTTACAGAAAATTCCATACCAAAATGCTATTAAGGCAAAGAAAACAAGTGTTCCTTTATGCCCTACTGAGGTTTACAAAGGAGAATCTGAAAAATTCTTTCCAGAATTAGTGTCTATCTTATTTATTTATTCATTCATTCGATTAACATTTATTATTGTTATCAATTCACATTTGACATTTATCCCACACCAGGTGGGAACGCAGCTTACACAATAGCAGGGAAATAGAAAATCAGTAAAGTAGGGTCAGGTGGTGACTGCAGTATGCTAGGATAAAAATAAAACCAAGTGCCTGGGGACTTCCCTGGAAAGAGAGAGAAACCTCTCGTGAGCTAACAAATGAACTGAGAATAAACAATACCAAGGAGCCAGCTAGGTATAAATCTGGGGAAGAGCCATCAAGGCAGTTACTACAAAGTCCCAAGGTGAAAACAAGCTTGATACATTTGATGGAAAAAGAAGTCCAATGAGGTAGAATATACTGGATATGGGGAAACATGGTATAAAAGAGACAGACAGGAGACGGCCCAGGGTGGATTTCAGATGCCAGTGGGGAACAATGTAGACTTTACTCCAAATGCAGTGGAAGGCTGCCACTTCTGGCCACAACAGAATAGCCTGGATCAGACTGGCTCTCCCACTGAGAACAAGCACTAAAGCTGGAGAAAAATACTTAAACCAAATAATTAAGGGCATCAGAAACCAAAAACAAATAGTAGATGAGGGCAAATATCCAAGAGAGAAGAGAAGAGAACACTGTAATCACCTCCTTTTACCTTCAAGGAATTTACCAGTTGTTCCCATAGCAGAGAATGGCACACCACAGAAAGCAGCATCTGGGACTCCACAGCCTTGCTGGACTGAGAGAAGGGTTGGAGCTGGAGGTTGCCAAGAAGATATTTAAGGATTTAAGAGGCTTAGAAGGATCCAGATTTAAGAGGATCCAGAAAAGTGAGCCCCAAATTCTGCATGTGATTTCTTTTCAACTCCTAGCCTGGGAAGGAAAAAAAATAGAAAAGAATCAAGAACCAAGTGGAAAGGAGCAGGAGAGAGGCTAACTGCTGACCAAAGTCTTCAGCAGGGGTACTGGGGAGCCCAAGGCCCATATACAGGGTCTGCTGGAAGAAAGGGGTCTAGAAGTAAGGGCAGTCTGTAAATAGACCTACCTAAACAAGGTCTACAACTTAGAAGAATATTAAATCCTCCTGTAGGCACCGATATCATCCACAACCTCTTTGATTTTTTCATGTAAACTATCTGGCATTTAGCAAAAAATTACCAGGCATGCCAAGAAACAGCACCAGAACAAAAGCAAAGAGAAAAATGAGAAATAGAAAGATACACACAGATAAGTACTGCAGTTATTAAAAAAATAAGTAGAATTCGTATATTTAAGGAAATTGGTAAAAAGATGAAGAATTTTATCAAAGATCTAGAAAAATAAAAAAAAGTCAAATGGAAATTCTAAAACTGACCAATGTGATAACCAAACTTAGGAATTCAATAGGATATTAGACACAGAACAAGGAAAGCTTAGTGACTTGGAAGGTAGTAAGTCAGTAAACACTATTGTGTGATACACACACAAAAAAAAAGAAAACAAAAGGAGGAAAATTGAGAAAAGAGCACTAAAGCAATATGAGAAACAGTGAGAATCAGGTCTAAAACATATGAAATTAGGAGGCCAGAATAGGAAGAGAAAGAGAATGGAACTGAATCAACATTTGAAAAAATAGAGGCTTAGAATCTTCCAGAACTAACAAAAGTCACCAAGCCATAGATTCAAAAAGCTCTATAAATACCAATAAAGTACAGAGGAAACCACATAGCGGTATATGTTGGTTGAAAAGACCAAAGATAGAGAAAATCTTAAAAGTAGCTTGAGGGGAGAGGGGTATACACATTTCTTTTAAAGGAATTAAAATAAGACATATGGTTGGATTTTCAATGGAAACAATAGAATGTAAAAGGCAATGGAACATCTCTACAGTGATAGAAGAAAATCACTGCCAACCTAAAATGCTGAATCTAGTGAAACTATCTTAGTTGCAATGGGAAACCAGTGGAAGTTTCTGAACAGAGGAGTGGTATGATCTGAATTACCAAGAGGCTAGATTACTAGGATGGCAAGAGTAGAAACCAAGAGACCAGCAAGGAGACTCTAATAATTGTCAAGGCAAGAGATGATGGTAGCCTGGACCAGAAAGGCAGTAATAAACATGGAGAGAAGATGGAAGAAGGTATATTTTGGAGGTGGAGTCAATGAGATATGCCAACATAGGATTGAGAGAAAAAGAAGAATCAATCATGAGTCATAGGTTTTTTTCTCTGAGCAACTGGATAGACCGTGCTGCCATTTCTGAGATGAAGAAGACTAAAGATGGGAGAGGTTTGAAAGGCGCATTAAGAGTTCAGTCTTGTATATGTTGAATGTGGGGTTCTGATTAGACAAGTAGAGGTATGGAGTAAGCTGTCTGGTACAGGAGTAGGGAGCACATGGCTCACTCCCTGGGTTCCTTCATACTCTGCTCAAAAGTGACCTGATACCCTGTACAGAATAGTAAGCCCACCCCCAACCTATCCCTTATCCCTCTCATTCTTTTTGTGCTCCGCTCTTACTACCATCAGATGCTGTTTGCATTTTTGCTCCTTGCCTATCTCCCCTGTCACGAGAACATCCCCCTCCTTAGGAGGGAAACTGTCCATTTTGCTCACTGCTATATCCCCACCAGAATAACTAACATGTAATAAGTGCTCACTAGTTAAATGAATGGAGCAAGCCCAGGAGAGCTTCAAATGGCAACCACCCTGTTAGAGAAGTTTCTCTAATAAGTAATTTCAATCAAGCTTCCTAAATTCTAAAAGTTTTGCATATTTTCTCTATTATCCAACCATCACCAACGCGCTCCCTGTTCCTGATCAGAAAATAAAAAAACAGGCAGGACAACATATTCTCTCTTCTGATTGTGAAATTGTCCCAAATACCTCCCAGACCCTTAGTTTGGGTCAATTCACCGAGAGGTCATAACTGAACCTGTGTGCAACCCATCAATACAACTGTGCACTTAGGGTATAGAGCTACATCATGATTCTCTTGATATTTTATGGATATTTTAAATCATCACTGGGCAAGGGGGATAATTATAAGGTAAATGGCTTTGGCTTAAGAGAGAAATTCAAGATCTTTTTAAAAAATCAGTAAGAAAAAAAAATCAGTAAGATAGGACTTTATCAAACTGCTAAACATTACCGAATATGAAAATCATCACATTTAACATACAATATCAATATAGCTTGTTTAAAAAAAAATGCCGCAGGAGATTTTCAGTACATTGCTCGCTAATCCTTCACTGTTATAATTTCCTGCTGCAAACATAATTTTATGCAGAACCTGTTTCTATGTTTTAACTCCTAGTGGCAGTGTCCAGCTATTACCCAAGGAATAGATTAAGATTGTTAAGATTGTTTTCCAATATTTGGAGGGGAAGGGGTTATTATCTAAACTAAGGGAGAGGGATGCCTGGGTGGCTCAACGGTTTAGCGTCTGTCTGCCTTTGGCTCAGGGCATGGTCCTGGGGTCTGGAATCGAGTCCCACATCCGGCTCCCTGCAGGAAGCCTGCTTCTCTCTCTATGTCTCTGTCTCTGTCTCTCTCTCTCTCTCTCTGTGTCTCTCATGAATAAATAAATAAAATCTTTAAAAAAATTAAAATAAAATAAAAAAATAAACTAAGGGAGAAATTTATACAAAATCTGTGGAAAGAGGCATTCCCTCATCCTTAACAATTTTCTTAATATATAATAAAAACAATTACATAATTGTAATTAAGACAATTACAATCAAGATAAACTGTAAAATAACAATTCAGACAATGTTCTACTAGTATCTTAGAATACTCTTTACCAGCACCTGTGTTTTACCTCTATTAAAATGTCAATACATTTCAGCAAATGCACACTTATATTAAAAGCATACAGTGGGGAAAAAAAAGAAAGACTTCAGCAAGATAAGAAATTTATAGAAATCACCTAGAAAGGCAGTTTAACAAAGATGACTACTTTAATAAGGATTTAAATTTTCCATTTAAAATACTGTGTAACAATGTAAATTTGCATTAGTAAGAACGACAGACTGAAGGGAAAAAAAATCAGAATCCAAAAAAAAGATTGATATTCTAACATACTACACTATTATTATTTGAATATAGTTTATTGTATCTCTATCAAAGCCAGTATTACTTTATACCTTGTTTCTAAAATTTCAAATGGTGGGGGGGAGGGGGAAGCACACTAGTTTGAGCTAACTTGAACATTATGTAATCTTTATTTCCTAATGCTAGTTTCAAAAGAAATAAAGCATCCTTGATTTTTTTTTTTAAAGGTTGAGCTCAGAAAGGAGGGGAAAACATCTCATTTTACCTCTATTCTGTACTTGCTTTTCATGAACTTGCTTTGAACTTTTAAATTTATCATTCCAATTTTCATTAAAAAGCACAGTGAGTCACCATCTTCTGCACAGAAATAGAGCTATATGGATAATGGAAAAATAATCTCCAGGTGAAATGAACACTAGAAGGAGATTAAAACTCCTACATTGTAAAAAGGATTTGGGAGTTTTTCTCAAGTCAAAAGGAAACATAACAGCCTAACAAATGTTTTACACAAAACATGGCCAAAGTACATAGATGCTGGTTAGCATCATCTGAAAAGATGGGATAAGACACATTCATAATTCTTCTCTCCTTTGAAGGATTTTTCTTTTTAACCTAACAACCTTCTCATTCAATTATATCTGTATCTTTCTGAAAGCAAAAGCATAAAGAGAAATCATAATGGACTCTTAACAGTTTTTAAAGAACATCAAAACCAGTGGCTTTGTTAAGGTAACACACTTTCCAGTATTTGAGAATGATCACTGTCACTCAACATTATTTATCTACATCAACAAACAACCAAGCAGGCACCCAGAAGCCACCTTTCCTTCTCCACATTCTCAATAAACCTGATTTAGTTCTGGAGTGGACACCAGAAAAGGGGTAGGGCAGGTGTCCAGTGGTACCTGAAAGGGCCCAAGTCTACTTATTTCAAGCTTAAAGGATTCCATATGGTGATCAGGGTATAACCTGGGCTTCTCCAAGAGAAATGAATAGCCTGATTACTCTCGACATATCTCTAGGGCATCCTCCTGAGACACGGGCTAGCCCAGCAAAAAAGCGGACATTACAGGGTTAATCAGTCATTCACAAAAACTCATTGACCACATATTAAGTGTTAAGTACTCTGTTCAGTGCTAGAAACTTAGAAATAAAAGATCCAATTGCTACATCACATCTGCCCAAAATAAAATCTGAAAATATGAAAGAGAAGGATACAGAAAGTAGCACTGAACTTCTAATATGAGATGCACCTCTTCTTACCCCCACACCTCTTCAAACTTTGTTCCCTCTGCTTAAAACACTCTTTCCTATTAACTTTTACTCATCCTACAGGACTCAAATTAAAGATCACCTCCTATCGTGACCCTCAGAGGTAAGGTTTGATGGCCTGCTATGTGCTTTGACAGCACCCTATGTTTCCCTTACTATAAGACCTCTCACTTTTCATTGCTCCCTTAATGGTCTGTTTTCTCCCTGCCATTCTGTACCATCCACATCATCAAGATCCTTGTCTGTCCTAGCCTCTGCTATCATAGTGCTTGATAAACAGTTGGCAACCAAGAAACACTTCTCATCTAAAATAATATGTGGTTATTGTTGATAAAGAGAGACAAGCAATTTAAACTTATTTCTTAATTCTGCATTATAGCTTTTTACCTCTCTGAAATTGCTAACACATGTAAATAGATTGTCATTTAAAAATGATTCAAAAAAAAAAAAATAAAATAAAAAAAAAATAAAAATGATTCATTTTAGGTTCTATCCCTCCAAAAGCTATAAAAACCTCAAAAAGAATTATTTTAACATTGCTTCTAGATATTCAACTATTATTTCATTCTTTTTAATTTTAAATTAAATGTTTTTATTAGATTGGAAAACCTCTTAATCAAAATCAAATCTTCTTTTAAGCATTTCCCCCAAAGGATAAATATAGGTATTAAAACTGTATTCACCTTTGATGGGTCATATCTTCTGAGTGTTTCTAAGAGTTCTGGAATTTGTATCCTTGTTTCTTCTTCACAGAAGAAAATCCATGATGAATTTCTGCTATATGTTACAGAAAAGCTGACAAAGAGAAACAGGTTATAGTAATCACTTCTGTAAAATGATTTTATAATAAGGTTTAAAACTGACAGACAGACAAGAAACAGATGAAAGACATAGAAGATTGTAAGAAATCTAGATTAATTTCCCCTACATTTTTCTTCAATGGATAGTTTCAGATTATGGGAAAGCAAGATATTAATGGTTTAAAAAACAATTAGTGTTCTTTTTTTTTTTTTTTTTTTTTACAATTAGTGTTCTTAAAGTTAATTCTCTCCATAATGACACCAGTGCAGAAAAGTAGATTATTTTCAAATATAAATATCAAACCTATCAACATTTTAGCTTTTAAGAAAGCAACATATTTAAAAATAGAAGCCATTCATGATTAAAAGAATCAAGAAATTTGGGTAATGTAGTAATCATAAAAACAGAGTTCAAATTTACTTATTGACTCTTAGTAAGAAAGGTAGGGAACAGAGAAGTGTTCAGGTAGAAACATCAAAATTCACACATTTCAAATTAAACATACTGTGGTAACAGTGGAAGTATTGTCCATGCACCTTCCTGCTTAGACAGCTGATGAAGAAGGAGGACTCTAGGGAGTTCCTAAAGAAACATTATCAAAGGGGAGAAATAAATAAAAATACAATACGATCACTTCAATTAAAGAAAAAAAAAGACTCAATTTTTAAATGCAGGTATTTTCAGAGAACTGGCATTTTACTCTCCTAACTACTCTCTTTTTCCTTCTCAGGAGCTACTAGAAATGTGGGATGTTGGCTGAATCCACAGAATCTCTGTATCACCCAGGCATGAAACAGTACTGAGGGCCTCCAAGAATGGCCTTCGGTGATACCAGTAGATGACCTGAAATTTGCAGACTTGATATGAAGGGAAGAGCCCAGAAGTAGTCAGAGATAATGCAGAGGCACAGAAACAACTTTCACTGTTTACACACCACAGGTAGCAGATGGAAAATAAAACACTTCAGCCAAACAAGAGGGTATATAGAATGTCCAATTTATCTCCTGTAAAAAGAAATTTAAGTGCCCTTAAAAAACCAAAACACTATAGTAATGAAGAGTTTCAGTTCTAAATACTAGAAATATAACCCTTAGGTATTCAAACAATGATAGTAATAAATAGAAAATTCAAAATTTATAAATATAGGATGAACTAATATTCAAAAATAATACACATCTATAGTTAAATAAATATGCATACATATACACAAAGAGAGAGATTAATATGTTTAAGGCTATGAATGTTAGCTTTGAAGCACTATTCAATATATTTCACATTATTACTAGCCCAGAGTCAGATATATAGTAATATGCTTGAATATCACCCTAACAAACTTTAGTATATTCTGTGTTTTATTCTATTTCTTGGTAACTGATGCAGACAAAAGACATTAAGAATAAGTGCCTAAATATCTGAACCATTACTATACTAATGTAGATTCCATACCAGCCTTTAAGTTTGTATAAGCTCATTATTTCAGGAGAATGGTTTTCAATATAAATCTTGGGAACTATCAAATAAAGCCTCATGTCTTTATTTTATGTAGTATTTAACTTTCATGTATAAATATGAAATGCAAGAATAGTAATCAAAGGTTAAATCAGACTAACAGTATGACACGTCAAAGAGAAAAAAAGCTGAAAGGCTGAATTAACAGTTAGTTACTCGGTATACTCAATATAATTCCAGGCTTTCTTGCTGTTGACTATGAATTATGCAGTAATTTTCACTGACTTTTAAGAAATGGCTATATATAATATATATATATATATATACACACACATATATATGTATATGTATATATATATACATACATAGATACATGTATATTCATAAGGGATTATATGAGAACAAAACTCACGTGTGAAGAAAACTAATAATATTAACAAAATTCATGTATGAAGAAAACTAATAATATTAATAGTTGCATAAAATTTTCAAATAATTATGGCACGCTAATATGAACTAGCTAGAAATGAAACATAGCAAAATACTTTAAAAGGTTTTACAAGAAAATAAGTAAGGGGCGCCTGGGTGACTCAGTCCATTGAGCGTCTGACTCTTGATTTCAGCTCAAGTCTTGATCTCAGGTTTGTGAGTTGAAGCCTTGCCCTGGGCTCCACGCTGGGTGCTGGGCATGGGGACTACTTAAAAAAAAAAAAAAAAAAAAAGACCTATTCTGTAACAATTGAAAGTATAATAATGAAGTCTTTGTAACCATGGAAATGTCTTTATGTTAAGTGGAAAAACACATGATTCCCAATTTGTAAAACAAATTCATATATGAACAGAGACTGGAAAGAAACCAGAAAAATGAAAATATTTATGTCAAGATGACCAAAGTATTATATCTATGCTTTTAAAATTCTTTAATGTAGTTAAAACATAGTTTAGTTTTAAAGCTTCTTGCATAAAAATAAATAGACTTCAGAATTCTTCTTCCATACAAATCCTACCCTTCCTGGTTATAAGAAGTATGTAAGTGATGTCAACAGGTATCACGGAAAGGCTGTGAGGGCACCTTCCTGGCAAGGATGCCAAGACACACTTAATGAATAACTTGTCATGACAATAAAAGTAAAAAGGCAAAGTCTTAGCACAAAGGAGTTAAATTCTAGTCTAAAATAAACTCTGTGGATTACTAAGGAATTATAATCATCCCTATCTCCATTCCTTTCTGTTTACTAAATCATATGCATGGGTTTCATATTTGCTTCAGTCAGTGAACACAAAACGGCAATCAAGTTTTCTGTACCCATTTATCTCCAAATAGAAACATTTCAAAACTAGTGGGCTGTGTTGATAACTATCTCCAAAGGTGTGTGAATACCTTTATCTCAAAAATATGCCTACCTTGGCATTCAAAACCTGGTCTTAACTCTTGATTAACCCAAGGTCATTTCATTGTAGATAAATTTTCATCCACTAATACTCAAAAAGGCCCAAGAGCTTTTATTCTTGTTTTTTATATATATGTATATATATATGTATGTGTGTGTATATGTGTATTTATATACATGTGTATAAATGTACATATATACTACCACTTCTAAAATAATCTAAAAGGTCACAATAAAATTTTCCATCAAATGATCTCATCTCAGGTTTTACTACTTGGAAAATTATATAAAATTGCTCTATCTGGGATCCCTGGGTGCCGCAGCGGTTTAGCGCCTGCCTTTGGCTCAGGGCGCGATCCTGGAGACCCGGGATCGAATCCCACATCAGGCTCCTGGTGCATGGAGCCTGCTTCTCCCTCTGCCTATGTCTCCGCCTCTCTCTCTCTCTCTCTGTGTGACTATCATAAATAAATTTAAAAAATAAAATAAAATAAAAAAATAATAAAATAAATAAATAAATAAATAAAATAAAATAATAAATAAAATAAAATAAAATAAAATAAAATAAAATAAATAAAATAAATAAAATAAATAAAATAAATAAAATAAATAAAATAAAATAAAATAAAATAAATAATAAAATAAAATAAAATAAAAAATAAAATAAAATAAAATAAAATAAAATAAAATAAAATAAAATTGCTCTATCTACCACCACCAGATTTAGGCCTCCTTGTAAGAGCCATTTGGAATAAAAGCTATAGTAAAGGCACCCATGCATACAGCACTGTCTGGTGGCAATCTAAATGATGCCTATTCACCCAACAATACTTTATTTCAAACTGAAAAGTTTAAGGCAAAATTCTATCAATAATGTGATCATGCCATAACAGAGGCAAGCATAAACGGGCTAAAAATACAAAGGGCTTACTATCGGCATATGACAGAAGAGGAAAAGAAAACGATTAAGTTGAACAGTAATTAAACTTTTATGTCAACTCTATTTATCTCATTGAACCAGTCTACCTTCACTTCCATCATCAGCATCTACTGATCTCCTAACAAGCACTGTGAGGTCAAAAAGCCTACTGGACATGCATTCAGTACTTCCTTTGAACACATTTTGTATCAAGGCCACTTAAATGTTCACACTTAAAGCCACTAAAAATTATGAAGAATAAACACCTTCAAAATCAACACTCTAATTGGCTCCCTGGTTCTCACACAAATCCACCACCTGCATTTGGCAAACGGGTTTGATTCCACAGCTGAGCATACAGAAGGAAAAAGTATAAATGAAAGAACCAACACTTGAACATGGATGAAAACAGATTAATATTTTAAATCTCATAAATAACTTTAATTGTTAGGCAAATTTGGTTTTGGATCACTTTACTCTTTGTATCTCTGTCTAGGAAGAATTCAACAAATTTAACTTCATGCTGCTGGCCTTTTTCCTTCTCTGCAAACTGTTTCCCAATACTTATAACTTGCCTGTACCTTAATTCAAAGTATAAACCTAGCAGTATATGAGTTTATGGTCTAATTCAACCTCATCATTCAGACCAAGTACTAAATTTGAAAGCAAAAGCCAAAACATTTGTTCAGTGTGAGGTAATGGCTCTGAAAGATTCCAGTTCAACTGTGTTTCCAAATTCCAACTGTATATAAGTCTTATCCATTGAACTGAGCTTTTAGGCCAATACGTGAATTATGATGAAAAGTAACATCTGTTTATTGTTATAATTTCTCCCCTAAGAAGGAAGTATATCTTATGAGGATGATGATAAAGATGTCTGATATGCTGTTTGGAACACATATCAGACAGATTTACTAGTCTAAAAATCCAGTATTCATTTATGAACCAGTAGATTACATGTGATGCTGTAATAACATATCTCCCAGAAACCTGACCCTATATATTAAAATATATTTTTTCCCAGATACCAGTCTCCTAATAAGAGAAAGCTATTACCTCATTATTTATAACATTTATTTTTATTAACTATTTACCTTGAAATGTGCTACTAAGTACATTTTTATAGTATGTATAAATCTGTTTTAACTAATCATTCATTCATTCATGAAAGGCCATACAGCTCAGTGTTTAAGGATCTGATTTCTGGAGCCAAGGTACTTGCAACAGAATCCTTACTCTGGGGGTGCCTTGGGTAGCTCAGTCGGTTAAGCATCCAACTCTTGATCTCTGCTCAGGTCTTGATCTCAGGCTCATGAGTTCAAGCCCCACAATGGGCTCCATGCTGGGTGTGGAGCCTACTTTAAAAAAAAAAAAAAAGAACCCTCACTCTGGCTCCTCTGAGCCATGCAAACTTGAGCAAGTTCCTTGCTGTCTGTGGCTGTTACTATCTCATCTCTAATGTGGGGACAACATTAGCCCTGGGGATCGAGAAAGCCAGTACATGCCACACATTTGGCACATGCTACACATGTGATGGTTATTAAGATTAGTACTGATCTTACAGTGTTTGTTGAGCAACTACTGTGTCCTAGGCACTGTTCTAAGAACACAATAAACAGCAGTAGAAAGACAGGGCTGCATCCCTGCCATCTTGGATCTCACGTTCCAATTAAGGAGAAAGGCAAGAAGCAAATAAATCTAGAATATCATGTCGGGGATACATGGTATAAAAAAAAATGAAGCCAGGTAAATGGATAGAGAGAAGAGGCCACAGGAACTACTTTTGCACAGCAGCTGCAGCATCAAAGCCCAATCTGTGTGTCAGAAGGCAGCAGAGCAGACAGCAGAGGCTCTGGAGCCCACTGGCACCAAGGTGCATGGTATTGCACTACTTATCAGTGATGCCAGCATGGGCATTTTTTTTTTACAATGCAAAGTATTTTATTTTTAAACGTCTAAATTTGAAAACAAAAGAGCCTAGATTAAATAATATAGTTTTCCAAAGCTGAATGTGCTCATTTGGAGCTCAGTTTTTCTGCTTGCAGTACAAAACAACTTCCTAAAACTCCTAGGCAGGAACACTACTGTTTTGATGATCTGTGATTAGATGAACTGATCAATCTCAGTTGGTAATATCCTTTTTTTTTCTCCTTGGTAAAGGCTTTAAAAAATTCTAGAACAAATGCATTTTTCTAGTCTTATTATACAATCCCTCGATCTCTCTGAGCCTTGATTTCCTCTCTGCAAAATGGGGAGATTAACAGGAACTACCTCACAGAGTTAAATGAGCTGATTTCTGCACTCCAGCCCCTGGCCTCACCGACCAGATGTCTCACTAGTCCCCGCAAGCCCACCTCTCTAAACATAAGCTCATACGCTAGCTCACAGAGCACCTCACTTTCCTTTCAGTCACCCTTTCCCTGATACCCAGTGAGACACATGATTACCGCCTCCATCCACGAGAGTCCTCACACCTGTTCCAGCAGGAGTCTGGTCTGGCAAACTCTTTACCATTTGTTCAAGGCTCAGTTCAAATGCCCTAACAAAGCCTTTGCTGACATTTCCAGGCAGGGCTGGGTGCCTTCTTGTGTGTGTTCTCAGAGTGCAAGGCCACTATTGCTTCACGCAGCAACGTCTGGTGTCTCCCCTACTAGGATGAGCCTGCTGGAGGACGGGCATAGCCACTCACCAGGAAAAGGCCACCTCTAGCCACCAGGTATGGGTGTCACTACCCAAACAGTGAGCTCTCTCAAGTGACTGGCTTCTGTGGACCCCTGGCTCCAGACTCAATTCTATGTGGCAAGGTCTGCCTGGCCACACTCCATCACAGGCTGCCTCCCCCTGAACCCAGCATCTGGCCTCTGACATTCTTACTGGGCCAAGACCCAGCTCCCAACAGACTCACAGGGATAGAGTTCTCCAGAACAGGAAAGGGGTTCTGTCAAAAAGAGACAAATGCTCACAACAGGGCCTTTTCCACAGTATGGATGAACTCATTATTGCTGAGCAACCGCCCTTGGAGCAATGTGGGTCTCAATGTCCTATTTTCTCCTACAGCATCTTGCCCAGGTCCTTGTTTAAAATAAATATTCAATAAGGATTTATTAATGAGGGGATAGATGAATAAATTCTTATTCAATAGCAATGTAGTAAAGTCTCCAGTTTAATGAATTAACGTGATGTCTTAACACCTATCAGTTACTACAAAACGTGAATCTTTAGTAAGTAATTAGGCATCCAATTGTTCTCATCTAAAAAGAAGATTTTAGTGATAGCCAGTGACACACTGTCAAAGCTAACCTTTCAGTGGAGTATCTCACACAGTCTCCTTGACAATAAAAAAAATTTCTAAAAACAGAAAACCATCTTTCTCAAGCTTCTTCATACTGATCAAAAAGGTTTTGCTCTGGCTTTCCTGGCTTATCTCACGGAAACAAGTGTGTTGTTTTTTTTTTAACTTATGAACCAAAGCCTGTGGACTAAGTCTCCTCAAGAAAATAGTGATTTACAAAATTTTCTGTGAATAAGAAAAAAATGCATTTATTTGTTAAGGCGGAGATTCTTCTAGGTATTTATTTATTTTATTTACTTATTTACTTATTTATTTATTTATTTATTTATTTATTTATTAAAGATTTTATTTATTTATTCATGAGAGACACAGAGAGAGAGAGAGAGAGAGAGAGAGAGGCAGAGACACAGGCAGAGAGAGAAGCAGGCTCCATGCAGGAAGCCCGACGGGGGACTCGATTCCCGATTCCCAGTCTTCAGGATCAGGCCCTGGGCGGAAGGTGGCACTAAACCGCTGAGCCACCCAGGCTGCCCAAGATTTTTCTAGGTTTCAGATAAAGTTCACGCCACCAAAGAAGACAGTAAATTAGAAGTGTCTGTTCTTTTCAAAAGCTATTTAGTTGCGGGTGGGGAGAGTGCGGGAGTTCCTAAGCAGCCAGTTCAGCTCCATTTGGCCCAAAGCAGAAAATGTACCAAATGTAATGTATACAGCTGCTCACCCCCCAAAAAACTCATAATATCCCACCTCTGAACTTTCTTTTCTGTATTTGCAGGTTGCCTGAAAAACAGAACCGTTAAGTTGTCTGTGCTTCTGCCCATATTTTTCTCAGGTCCTGTGTCCACTGTGAGCTTGGGCCTTCCCTCCCCACTGCACTCACTCCTACAGGGGCTGACTTCCCCATGCGAAGTGGTTCCCCAAACAAGTATGACCTTTGCCCTGTACTATGGTTGAAGCTCACATTTTAGAGTCTTCAAAATGGTGCCAGAATTTTTGTTTTAACAGAACCTACTAAAAATACAAACCACCCCCCCAAAAAACCATGATGCTTTATATTCTTCCCTTTATAGTTTCCATCTTAATCTTAATTTTGAAGTTCCTTTGGAGAACAATGCTAGTTTCTGTAACTTCAGGCAAGAGTTAATATCTAATACTTCACAGTCTGGGTTCCCCTTGGTTACTGGATCCCAGGTACCAGGAGGGAAGGTACAACCCTCAGAGTACGGCCTCTCCATCAACAACATAAGCATAAGATACTCCCATTGTATCTTCACCAGAGGCCAACCTGTTTGCTCCCACTTCTTGTCACACACACAAAATATATATATTCACAAGTATTTTCACAGAAACATCCATTCAAGAAGGAGTTTTCTTAGGTTCAAAAAAAGGGAAGTCAAATCATAACAGACCCACAGATGCTATGCACATAGTAAGCATTGAAAATGAAATACATGAGGCACCTGGGTGGCTTGGTGGTTGAGCGTCTGCCTTTGGCTGAAAATACTATCCCAGGGTCCTAGGATCGAGTCCCACATCAGGCTCCCCGCAGGGAGCTTGCTTCTCCCTCTGCCTGTGTTTCTACCTCTCTCTGTTAATTTCATGAATAAATAAATAATACAATATAAATAAATAAATAAATAAACAAAATACATTCAAGTGCCTGATTATTTAAGAGATTGTTGCACAAACTCTTATGGGTTTCTGTTAGCCTCAGCTCCATGTGGCTTTTTCTTTTAAAGATGTTATTTATTTATTCATGTGAGACATACAGAGAAAAAGAGAGAGAGAGAGAGAGGCAGAGACACAGGCAGAGGGAGAAGCAGGCTCCATGCAGGGAGCCTGACGTGGGACTCAATTCCGGGTCTCCAGGATCAGGCCCTGAGCCGAAGGTGGCGTTAAATCGCTGAGCCACCTGGGCTGCCCTCCATGTGGCTTTTTTGTTTGTGAAACTCTAAACAGCCAATCTACTTAATGATACAGTCATTTCCATTTCCATTATGAAACAGTTACCGTCTACCTCATAAGGAACTCAAACAGCTAGAGCATCTTTTCTAACCCTTTATTCCATAGCAATCAAGAACAGTACTCTGCACACAGAAGAGCACTTGGTAAAGTCTGCTGGCTTTCTGATTAGAGAAAGCATATAACTATAAACTACAGAGCCATTAGAAGCTGCATTATAAGCTTCAAAACTGGAAATGGGCATGACAACTCACAGTGAGCCAAATTATTTTAGAAACAAGAGAAAAAAGATTTACCATTCTAGCCACAACTCCCAGTACAGAGCTAGGTTTCAGACAGAAAGTTAGTTTAGCCTCCTGTCTTTATATTCACATTTAGAAGGATAAAAATGTTTGCGTTCTTAATAAGACCGCATCTTAGCACCTTGAGGCAAAGCAGGCATACATAATGACTTGCCAAAGCAAAGAGAACAGCTAGAACGAAATGCATAATCAGAGAAACCATTAAATTTTTGCACCTTAATTTTTGGCAGATTTTGTAGTCAAGTACAACCTGACAAGAGTAATGAATAAATAAACAGCAGTTCTAGACATCTGGTAGTGTGGGAGGAATAGATATTTTGGCCTATCAAATAAATATTCAAATGGTAAAACACTGTTGATTCCTCCCTTGGCAAGCAACTTTGGTGAATGCTCATGGTGGGCAAATCTATGGGGAAATGCAAAACTGAAACCTGAACACTTCATGGTTCAGGTCCCAAATAATGTGAGGGCCTGAGATATTTGTTCAATTAGAGCTAAAACGCACACCTGCCAAACCATGGGATTGACCCCTCCTCGAAGGAGTGAGCATGCTCCCCATCACAGTGCTGGGGATGCCCTGACAACTTCTACCTTAGATTCTCCCTTTCTCCACTTCCATGGCTGATGAATGAGTTGTCAATTCTTTCTCAAGAATATGTCAATCTCTCAAAACAAGTTCCAGTTAAATTTTCAGTAGGGAGCCATACCTGCCTCTTAAAGGGACTTGGTCCCACTCCCCATGTTTTGTGCATCTCATTTAATTCTCCGAAGTCAAACTTGTTGCCCTATTTTCACATAGTTCTAGGTCAGGGTATCTCAATACCACCCCAAGTATTGTCCACAGACCCTATGTTAGCTGTCAACTGCCTTTGGATCTTTAAAATTTGACTTTTAATCATATACATAGCATAAAAAACTCTGTAAGGAGAAAAAATTAACTAGTATCAAGCATAGTTTCAGACACTAAAATCTTTCTGGCCATTTCAACTACCAAAGAGCTGGATCTTGTGAGCAAATCAAATCCAAGTGTTAAAGTTTTGTCATAACTACCTCAGTATTCATAGCTGGCTTCCATCCCAGGAAAGAATTTCAGAATAAGAAAAATAGACTATCTTATAATTAAAAGGAAGTTTCCTTATTGCTTTAGTCTAGACTCCATTTATTATCACAGAAATTAAGGGTTTGCTTGATGATGTTGCTTAATTACGTGTCTTTAAATGTAAAACCAATATTGCCACCTAGTGGCAATCTAAGACACCTACTAAACAGGCTGTCTAAAGCACAAACGATAAACAGAAAGGACAATAAAAATTCAGTATATGTAAAACCTAAAATTAGAAGCATGAAATAAAGTTCTAGAGAAGGTAAATACTTCAGTGAAATGGAACTGTTTTCTAAGACTTAAAAGCTGAGAAAATGTATCAGTTAAAAATGCGGTTTCTAATGTCACTGTGTGGCGTTACCCTGGATGCCACAGGTCAGGGGGTACAAAGAGGACAGAGCAGGACTTGCTTCCCTTTGGATTCTGAAAGCAGGCCAGAGGCCCTGTAGGTGAAAGGGCACCGCAGGGGGGCCCATGTGGAATACCAAAGGAGCATTCCAGGAAAGTAGTGCCTGTGGATGAAAACGGCCATCATGGTAGACCAAGGCTACCCCCAGGACCCAGAGGAAAGGCTGTCCAAGTAATGATGATAATCATTCAACCATAAAACTGAAGGAAATCCTGTCATAGGCTACCACATGGATGAACCTTGAGGATGTTACACTAAGTAAAATAAGCCAGTCAAAAAAAGAAAAAAAAAAACAAATACTATGTGATGCCACTTATATGAGGTACATAGTATAGTCAGATTCATAGAGACAAGCAGAACGCTGGTTGCCAAGGGCTGAAGGAAAAGGAAAAGTAGGGTTGTGTCACGGGTATGGATCCAGTTTCAGTTGGGAAGACAAAAAGTTCTGGAAATTGGCATACAACGTGAATGTACTTTACAGTACTTACACTTAAAAATGGCTGAGGGCAAATTTTACATGCTTGCTTTCTTTTTTTTTTTAACCACAATTAAGAATAAAAATAACAATAACAATAACAACAGCAAAGCCCTCTGGGTGGCAACACCTCCTGAGGTAAGTGCACAGGCAGGGGTCCCCGCAAGACTTTTCGGTTTTCCTGAAATCAGACAACGCACTTTCTCTGTGTCTCACACACTCCTGTGTCCCCAGAAGGCTGCTTCTGCTCTGCCCAGCCCCCAAACCCTGCTTTTCACCAGGGCTCCACTGTTCCCCTTGGAAGCAGCACCTTCAAGCTTTCAGCCACTACCTATGTATGTTCCTGATCCCAAATCCACCACCTTCTGGACAAACTGCTCTCCTGAGTCTAAAGCAAACAAATATCCAGCCTCCAGCAGCTGACACCTCCACCTCAGACATCACCTATAGAAACCAAAAGTCATCTTGTACCTACAAACCCATCCTCAGCCTTAGATGGTGGCCCCACCCTACCCCACCTCAGTCCTTGCTGGGCACTGGTCCTGACTTTCCAGCCCTTCACCCAAACTGCCCTGGTTCTGGCCTCACATCCCCTCTAAGGCCGCTGCCACCACCAGCTCTGCCTCTTGCCCCTGGTCCAGTGCTTCTCACACTGCCTGTGATGAAGCACTAGCAGAAGTCTGCACCCTCATTTTGAGCAGCATTACCCCCAGGCAACCCCCAACAACTCCTTGCCGCAGTCTTGGGTCAGTTCAGCTGCTTTCTTCACAAATACCAGAGTGATCGTTTTAAAATATAGAGTTGACATGCTGAGGCCCTACTGGCTCTCCCTAGCAGTCATTTCAACTGGCCATGCTTTTGGTAACAGTGACTGTTGGTTCATCCGACATGTATTGCCAAGAGCCAGGGATGCTAAATGTCTCGGATCTCAAATATATCTCAAATGCTCAGAGTGCCCCCTTAGAGGCCTTGAGAAAGGCCCTGGGGCCTTAAGAGGGCTCATGGCTACTCTGGCTATCAGGTCCCTACCTAACCTTCCAGGTTGGTATCCACACTGCCCACCTCCTATGCAACATGTTTCTGCTTCTCACCTGGTTGCTATCACTTGGCTGTCTACAGAGAAACCCTCCCCTGCTCCTATCCCCCTCCTTAACCTCACCTATTTTCCTTATTTTAGGAAATAGTACCTTATTTTTTTATTTTTATTGTTTTGTGATAAGAACACCTAACATGAGCTCTGTCCTCTCAATAAGTATTTAGTGTCCAACACAGTTCAATGCTGGAATGCAGATCCCAGAGCTTATTCATCTTACTTAATTGAAACTTTATGCCAGGTAATAATTACTCATTTCCCCTTCCCCTGGTTACAACCACCCTGGTCTTTGATTTATGAATTTGATTATTTTAGATACCTCATGTAAGTGGAATCATGCAGTAACTGTCTTTCTGCACTGCCACTTTGCTTTGAAATTGCCTGTTTAATGGGCCTCTCTCCTCTCCTGGACTTGAGTTCTTTAAGTATAAGGACTATACTTTGCTGCTACCTGTGTGCTCAGTGCTTTGCTCTGTAAATATTGAATGAATGAATGAGAGGTTCATAGATAAATTCTACTGACTAGGTGAGTCCTTGATGTGTAAACAAAATCCTGACTTTAGCAGAGATGTCAATTGGTCTCTTCTTCCTTTCAGTGACTAGAACTCCTGGCGTTTTGGCTGGATCCATAGGCTACCCAACTAGATATTACCTTTCCCAGCCTAGGTGTGTCCACATGACAATGGTATATAGGGGGAAATGATGGAAATATGTATACTACTTCAAGGTCATATCCTTAAAAGGAACCTGGTTGTCCTCCACAAATGGGAATGCCCATGTAGTGGTAGTAAACCAGTTCCAACCATGCCAACAAGGACAAGACATTTCAGCCCATGAAATAAAACAGAAGGATCCTGGAGCAGAGTTGCCAACCCCTAGCCCATCCACCAACAGGACTATTTGTAAGGGGAAGTAAATCTCCACCTTCCTTAAGTCATTGCAGAAAGAAAGCAATCGGTCAGAGATACACATCTCCTGTCAAAGAGTTCTTGCCGAGAGCTGAGGGATAGAATTCATCTACAGACAAGAACTTCTGTCTTAAAGGCCATAGCAATGCAGTGTAGCGAGCGCACTGGGAGGGATGTTTCTTCTGCTCAGCTAAAGAAGAAAGCACCTCTATGGCAAGACAAGAAGGTAGACCTTCCTTTACTCAGACCTTCAGCATTATTCATAGCAGCTGTAGATTCAGTTCATGCCTATTTTAAACACTATTAAAATGTACGTGCATGTGTCGATTTTTCTCTCCATAATCCTTCTTGGATATTACATTACAAATCAACTCAAAAGTTCAATTAATGATATCCAATTAAAAAACTGATTAAGAGACTCATGGAGGAAACACCACACTAAGGTTAATGAAAATGTTATTTCAACATGAAAATTGCCTTAGAACCTGGTACTAAAATTTTGAACATTAATTATCCCTACTATTTTAAGCCTTGCTTTTAAAATGTTATTCCTTCCACTTTTTTTATACTTTATGACAAAACCACAAGAGTCCTACAGAATTATGCAAGTCTTTTAAAAAAAATAGGAAGAATTTAGAAGACAATGCTTTGAGCATCAGGAATTAACAAGAGCATTTTAAACAAGTCAGTATTAAATAAGCAAACAAGTCAGAAGAGTTACTCTCATCTAAATAAAATGGATTTTATCTACAGACGGAGGACTTTGGAAAACGTGAAAGTAACAACAAATAAGTAACTAGCAGACATCCCAGCCATCACTACATACCTGTGTGAGATTTGTTGCTTGCTTTAAGATGCTTTTTTTTAACTGTTCCGCTCTCTTTGCATGAAAAGAATTACTTTGACTCTGGATGACAAATACAATTCCTTTTAAATCTAGAACCAAAGGAAAAAAAGCTTTCAGGTATTTATTTCTCAACAACTGAAATAAACTTAAAAATGGATTTAAAAAAAAAAAAAGCTGTAAGGCAAGCCTTCAGGCCATAAACTCTTAAGGGGAAAAAAAAAATCAATGTAAATGTAATCATAGCAACAAAAATCTCTTTTTAAACTGATCTCTGAAACATCCTTCCTAGAAGTTAGCAAGTAAATAAGCTCACTGTACTAGATCAAATCTGTGGTAGCAAACTGTGAATCCGCTCCTACATCTGTCGAAAGATGACTGTAAATGTGAGAAAGTAGGAAAGTGTCTACAATGCTAGTCTCCCCAGTAGCTGAAAATCTTGTTTGCAACTAGCCGCCTAACAACTCACACATAATCCTACACTGCACTATTACCTGCTATGAGTTGAAGTGTGTCCCCCGCCCCAACCCCACAAATGTCATATGTTCATGTCCTAACATCTAGGGCTTCAGCATGTGACCTTACTTGGAGCTGGGTCTTTACAGAGAGGCACTCAAGTTCAAGTGAGGTTGTTAGTGGGGGGGGGGGGGGGGGGGGGGGGGGTGTGTGTGACCTAACCCAGTATACTTGGTATCCTTACAAAAAGAGAAATCTAGACACAGATACACTGAGGGAAGATGATGTGAAGCCACACACTGAAGACAGCCATCTACAAGCCAGAAGAAATCAACCTCAGAAGAAATCAACCCTGCCCACACCTTGATCTCAGACTTCTGCCCGTCAGAACTGTGAGACACATTTCTATTGTTTAAGCACACAATTTGTGGTAGTTTATTTCAGCAGCCCTAGCAAACTAATACATGACTTCAAGAATGTTCTGGATGGCTCTTTAAGATGACACTCAACAGGGACTGCTTCTGACCCATTAGGTCACAAGTACTTGCAAATAAATAACTCAATAATCTCTACTCTACTTACCATGGCACCTAGCCAGAATTAAGTGTTATCTCCAGGAAAACAGCCACAATTCTATAGGAGCAGGGCTTCAACATGAAGTGTTGCATAAAAGCCCATCTACAACAACACTGGCAGTATTTACTAGCCCCCTAGGGACTCACCTCAGGGTGGCCAGCTTTCTCACAATGGCTAGCAAAAAGTAAACCCTAGTATGTTAGGCCCACCTGACCAGGGAAGACTACTTGCTTGACAGCAAAGAGGGTTGCTCAGTCCCCACAATGGAGAAACACATTAGGTTCTGAGCTTACAATAAAGCAACAGATAGAAACAGCCATCATGTCAGCAGCCTGCCACCAGACAGGGGCATTGGCAGAAGGCAGACTTCATATAAACTATAGCTTCCAGGCAGGCTTACAGCAATGGTGGGGACCTGCCCCCTACCATGTGCCTTTCTCTTTAATACCTCTATTCAGAGACGTAACCTGGTTTTAATTTTATTCCTTAAATTTTATTGTTCCTATGTTCAGTTCCATAGTTCCATTCATTTATTCACTCACTCAAATATTCATACAACAAATAGCTCCACAGTGAGCCATCTAGATCCTAAAAATAATCCAAAATGCTCTTTGGTTAAAACTTAATAAAAAATTTAAAAGGAAATGCTCAACAACCTACTGAATATGACCTAATTATTTTCCTGTAGGAGTTTATACAAATATGAACATTCCACGTACCTACCTACCTACCTAATTCAAATCAGTTTCTTGGCTCTATAAATAGGACACACAGATAAGACTTAAACAAGTAAGTGATAATTTCAACAGAAATGTAATATCCTATCTACTATCTGAAACATTGCTGTTAAGTGACATATCAAAAGAGGAGTTATAAAGACTTACTTTTGTTAGAAATGAAATAAATAAACCTCAGAGAATAATTTTTGCAAAATTTAATAAAGCTGAAGACACACATTCCCAATGACCCAGAAACTCCACTCCTACTAATCATCCTTGAGAAACTTGCATACCTGTAAAAAAAGGATATATAACAAGAGTGCTCACAGCAGGATTGTGTAAAAGGAAAAAATTTGAAGCAACTCAAATATCCACTAACAACATACACAATTGGAATACTACGCAGCAATGGAAATTAACTAGCACTTGATGCATCAATCCAGGTGGATATTATAGATGAATCCTACAGATTGGGAAAAAAAAAAAAACAACAAGCTACAAAGGAATAACCATATAAATCAATGGTCTGTGAGAAGATAAGCACAAATATATGTAAGATGGATATATACTATATAAATGCAAAATATATATATATATATATATATACATACCATATCATATGTGACCAGAAAATATAAAAGATTACATGAGAATGATATAAACACCAAACTAAGATCATAGTTAAAAGGCTTCAGCTATGTTAGGAATGTTATATTTCTTAAACTAGGTGGTAGATACGTGGATGCCCATTACTCTTTGTAGCTTCCTGTATGTTCAAAATAATTCATAATAGAGTTTTTAAAAGAGCAAATCCATCTGTCAAAAGGTTAATTCTGCAGCAATCAACTTCTGCCTTTTCTTCTACCAGATAAGCAAAACTCTCACCGATCCCACAAAAACAACAGTTCTTCCACATGGGGAAGAGGCTTTACAAGAAGGAAAAAAGTCAATTCTTCCCCTTTGCTTAGACTGGAGTCACATGCTCTGAGCTGTATTTGTTTTTTCTGCTACTAAGAAATCATCATGCCTTGATCACGTGAGCTATGAGCACTCGTCCAGCAAACATCTCTAAATCTGCATTGAGTTCAAAGCTCTGTGCAAGGCTGCACAGTCCCAGCAAGTAAGAGCCTGAGCCTAGTTCAGAAGGCAGCCCTCACAACACAAAGCCAAGCAGAGGAACTAGAGAAGCACAGAGGGGGAGCAAATGTAAGGAGGGTTTCTGGAAAGGGGCATTTCCTGAGTTTCCTTTAAAATGCAGCAATTATCTGCAGACTCAGGCACAGAGGGTGGCAGAGAAGGAAGCAGGGTTATCACAGAGCCCACAGCCTGCCTTCTCTCTGCAGCATCAGGAGTAGATGACCGGGGGAGTCTGTCAGGCATTTCTGAGAAAAAGATGAAGGGAACAGTCAGTGATAAAGTTAGAGAGGGAGGCTGCCTCAGCCAGATCAGATTGTGAAGGATTTAAGTGCCACACTAAGAGAATGGATCTATAGATTAAAAGCTTTCAAACTGGGGTAGGGCCACAGAGCCATCCGGGACCCCAAGGAGTAGGGAGTTCCCAGAAGAAGCCATGAGGACACTGTCCTGGGGATGCCCAGAGAAGAGGTGAGAGGAGTTTGAGGGACAGAAGGAACAGTGAAGGTTTGGGAGAGTAAGTGAAATTAGGGCTCTGAAAACAGTGACAGTATGGCTAAGAAATAAGATCCATATGGGGCAGTTACTGGTGATAAGGCAAAAGAGGAAGGGTGTACCCAACCCAGTTCCTAAAACCCTATTAATAATGAATGACACAATATCACTGAGAAGCCATCCAGCCCCACCTCCATTCTGGGGGTTGGCGGGGAGGTGACTGGGAGGGACAAGTTAGCACAGTTAGGTGCTAAAAACTGTTTATATACTCAAACTCCTGATGTTCGTCATCTCAGCTCCAAGAAAGACTTGTCTGACAGACATCCTGAGCTCTCCCTAACTGATCACATTCTGGCTGAGTCTAGACCCCAGGACTGACCTTAGTGGCAGTCTTCTCTGCCTATGCTGTTCCAGCCTCTGATTCTCAAGCTCTTGCTGCCCAGTCAACTGAGCTAAATAAGACAATCCCCCTATTTCCTTATCACGTCGGTCACACCTCTCTGAACACACTGCAATTTGCCAACGAAAACACTATAAAAACTCAAGACAGATGGTCATTGTTTCTCCTCCAGGAATGGGCAATAAATGGGTCATACCTTGAGTGCCTGACAACAATCAGGCATATGATGGGCCAGAAGGGGAAGGTAAAGAAATCAGTCAAGGCTGGGAAAGAACCCGTATGGTTCTGAGGCCAACAGTAAGCAGCAGAGTATTAAGAAAAGATGACAGAACCAAGGAAGTGGTTAGGAAAGATCCCTAAAGGAGAAATAATAATTCTTTGAAGGAGAAAGAAATCAAAGGTTCTCTATTTCTCAGGTGTTGAGCACCTATCATGTGCCAAATGCCCTATTAAGTGCTAATCCTTCCTGGTCAGAGGTAATTTACAAACATGGATTCCATCCTGCTGCTGTCTTTCTGATGAGGAATCAGTGTGCAGTTCTTCTGATAAAAGTCAAATAGCAAGAATGTTGATTTACTTATTCTGGTAACTTCCCCTTGGTACTTTAAAGCCCATATCCCAGACTAGCAACATTAGTTCATTTAATCACCATTTTCAGATTTTTCAGGACACCTGGATGGCTCAGTTGGTTAGTGTCTGACTCTCAATTTTGGCTGAGGTCACAATCTCAGGGTGGTGAGATCAAGCTTCACATTGGGTTCCATGCTAGAGGTGGAGCCTGCTTAAGATTCCCTCTTTAGTTCCCCCCTCCACCTCCTCCTTAAAAGTAAAATATAATCATTTTCTATAAGGAGCCCCAGAAACCCCATAAGCTCCCATAAAATAAACATACAAACACCCAAAATCACAAATGTTGGCTGCATAGAGAACATCTCCACGTGGGGAGGAGTGGCTGAGCATCCAGGATGTCATAATATAAAGAAGAAAAGACAATGAACCAACAAGGCTCCTTCAATCTGCCAGTCTCAGAGCTGAAGGCATGCATGCCTGCTACCCCAGCACAAGCTATCCTCCCAAAAAACCCAGGGTCATTCTCCTGCCTTCTAGACTCCATAGAACCCAGGCTTATGAAAGGAAAGCCTACAAAAGAAAATGTGCCCTTTCTCTACTGTCCAAGGAGACACCAGCTTTATCCTCTCAACACACTGCGGCATTTTTCTCATAAGAAAATGACAATAGTAACAACAACTGTGACTTCATGGTCACATTTTTGAAGATGCTTACAATCTTCTGAAAAGGAGTATGAGTAAGGGTACAGAGGGGCCAGGGAAACTACAGGATGTCTACAAAGATCCAAGAAGCTGCTTCTGTACTAGGGTTCTCAGGATGAGTTTGACTGATATGATTGGTAAGCTGATCTCTAGGGAAAGTGATGACTGCAAGTCAACATGTAGAAAATCTGGCTCCAGGCAGAGGTTAGTCCTTTTCTCCCACTAAGTGTGGGCCTCTAATGACAGAGACTGTGTCTTACTCATCCCCATCGCCCCTACAGTGGCCACCTGGCGCAGTCATCCACCCTAATTGGAAACTCAATAAATGAGGGTCAATGAATTCAATCTAACATATTGGCAGTTGTGTCCAGTACAAATCACATGCCACCATGTCAATCTGAAAAGTGTTCTCCCCATGTCTTCATGAGGGTAGATGCTGGGTCAGGCCCAAGATGGAACATGTATTTGCCCAAGGATATTTACCTCATAAATAAAATAAGAAACAGAAATTCACTTCACTGAAATATAATTTATAAGAAATATATACCTGGGTATATACTCATAAGTTAAAAAAAAAAAAAAAAAAAAACATTACTTACCTATATCACTTTTCCTTGAGACACCACTTTTCTCCAAATTCTGTATTTTGGACAAAAGAGCAAAAGATAAATCTATGTAACAAAGCTAGCAAAACACCAAATAAATATGCATGGTACACAGTAACATTTAGGGGAAAACGGTGAAGAGGAGAGCTTGGCAATGCTTCCCTAAAGAAACAAACCAAAATGTATGGGGGAGCGAGCAGAGATGATACACTTCTGCATCATGACAGGAGCCTTCTACGGGGCTGCCCCTTTCTTATGTGATCTTGGACAAGTCACTTAATTGAACTGAGCCTCTTTCCTCCTGGGTAAGATGGAGCTAAAGGTAACTCTTAACTGGTTCACAATGTTCTGGGGTGAGTTCATTTAAAAATCCTGTGAATTCAAAAGCATGGTAAACAAAACAAACAGTATCAATGCTGGCAGTGTGTTTCTCATGAAGATGAGCTCCACTAATTATGGTATTTATCATCTTGTGGGCTCAGACACACTGTCATCCATCCAGAACATCACCATGATGTGCTCCTCCACCTGAGGAGCAGTACCGGGGGCCTCAGCAGAGCCCGAGGAAGCAGGCAGCCTGTGGCTCAGGAGCACTCACGAGCACAGAAAAAGCATCTCACAGCTACAGAGCTTGGAAGACAGAAATCCAGACGTGGGCACAGAAATACCTGGTCCTGATCCTGAGTAGATTAGGGGAGGGGCTCATAAAAGATTTCTCTGCCAAAGTGCAAAGTGTCAGCCACTAAATCTGCCATCCTCCCTGTCTTCTCCAGCAAAAGAATTTTCCCTCTAATTGCCCTTTTCTGCTTCTGACTGCCATTCACTATAATTATAACAACTGGACAGTGGCAAATATCCTTCAGTTTTCTTCACAGGCTGCAACAAGAAATGCATTCATGAGCCTTTACCAACAAAATGGGGAACAGCTTCCAAGCCAAGATGCAGCCACACAGAGATGTAAATTCTCAGAATGCCAAAGGGATCATGACGGTAGACAGGGAGGATAGAGAGGGAAACATAGAACACCGTCTACCTTTGGCAGCATTTCCTGCCATTATCTTTGTCTCAAGAGTAGAAATACCACCGAGCAGAGGAGAACCTCATTGTGGTGTACTGATCTGTTGTGCCTCAGGATCAAGTGACATTTTACTTAATCCTAATGAAACATGGACTTTTTGGAAAAGCCCACTAAAAAATACTGGAATGCTCTAGCCACTTCTTTGTGCTGAACCAAAGTCAGGTTACCATCATAAGTTAGCACAGATCGACTCACTGCATCTTCCACAGTCTGTCTGCCCTCGGAGAAGAAGCGCCAGCCTCAGAAACCAGAAATGCCGCTGAGCATTCACCGTTAACCTGCTGCCCACCCCTTGGCCAAGCTGCCCACTCCTTTCAAGGCCACAGCTTTGGCTGGGAAGTGAGGATCATGGAAAATTTGAAAGCTTAGATTTAAGAATAGCATTGGAGTGGTTAAGAAAATATAGTGTATATACAATGGAATATTATTCAGCTTTAAAAAGGAAGGAAATTCTGGCACTTGCTATGACACCAATGTACCTTGAAGACCTCAAGCTAAGTGAAATAAGCCAGACACAAAAAAACAAATACTGTATGATTCCACTTACAGCACAATGTGATTCATAAAAACAAAGTAGAGGGTGGTTGCCAGGGGCTGGGGAAGGAAAATTGAGAGCTGTTTAATGGGGACAGTTTCAGTTTTGTGAGACGAAAAGAGTCCTGGAGATTGTTCGCACAACAGTATGAATATACTTAATACTGCTGAACTGTACACTTAGAAATGGTTATGGTTATGGTTAATGTTATGTTTATTTTACCATAATGTTTTTAAAAAGAGAGAGCATTAGAGATTATGTAAACCAATGCTCCCCTTTTACAAATGAGACAATGGAGACTCCGAACGGGTAAAGGATTTGCCTAAAGTCCAACAGTCATTCTAGGCACAGAACCAGGATAAAAATCTAGGTCTTCTGAGCTCCTTCCAATGTTCTTTTTGCACATCCAAGTGATAATGTATGCCGTCTTTCTCCAGAGGTATTCTTCAGAAAATATGCATCAGAAGAAAGCACACTTGAGAGTGAGCTCCAAGTGATACCCACAACAAAAGTCTCCTTTAGCAATAAGCTGAAAGATTTTTAAAAAATACCCTCAACTCCTTGTTTCCTAATTTACCCTGGAAACCAACTGGACTTCCTACCACATCTCTTTGTGAAACCAAAGAAAATCAACCAAAATTACAAATCTTTCCATTTGTTATTAAGCCCTGCAGCTCCAACTGGCTGAAAACAATAGCTCAGAAATGATTAACAATTGTGAATGGCTCAATTTGTAAACTGTAAAAGTAAAACATCCTAGAATGGTTAAGTGAACTGAATGGAACCAAAATGGTCTTGGGCAATTTCCCCTTTGAGAAAGAAAATTAGACTAAATGAACAAATTGACAGGACATTTAAAATTCTGTCTCCAGCTTCCCTCGTGAAAATGCTTAGCTCTTCCTAAGAAGAAATACGTGGTTTGTTTTATTATCTCTGCTGCCACATGTTTCTTACACCGACTATCAGTTTCAGTCAAAATGTGCTCACTGTCAAAGTTTTGTGAGTCAACTGAATTGTTATTCAGATAGGAAAGAGATTTCTTACTCATGTATCCACCCCACAAACAGCTCTTACCCTAGCTGAGAAAAGACAAATCCAAATCACCCTTTGGTACAGGTTTTATTTATTAAGGCACGATAGATTTCAACATTCACAATCCACATATGTACTGCCTCATTTACAAATCCTCCATGAAAAAAAGACAAGACATCCTCAAAAGAATTTGATATGAAATCTTTTAAGGGACGCCTGGGTGGCTCAGCAGTTTAGTGCCTGCCTCTGGCCCGGGGCGTGATCCTGGAGACCTGCTATCGAGTCCCACGTGGGGCTCCCCACATGGACCCTGCTTCTCCCTCCGCCTATGTCTCTGCCTCTGCCTCTCTCTCTCTCTCTCTCTCTGATGAGTAAATAAAAATCTTTTTTAAAAAAATCTTTTAGGAAGAGAAGTAAAATGGCATCTTGTACCCAGTCGCAAACAACCAACTGCCCCCCGCCCCCCGATGTTGAATAAAATGAATTGATCAGGGGATCCCTGGGTGGCTCAGTGGTTTAGCGCCGCCTTCGGCCCAGGGCGTGATTCTGGAGTCCCGGGATGGAGTCCCACATCGGGCTCCCTGCATGGAGCCTGCTTCTCCCTCTGTGTTTCTGCCTCTGTCTCTCTCTCACTCTCTCTCTCTCAATCTCTCTCCTGAATAAATAAATAAAGTCTTTAAAAAAAAAAAAAAGAATTGATCAAGATGTGTTCATCAATGGACTCAGCTAAAAGCTGGTCCTTGTTTTAATTCTGCCCCCACCACTTACTAACTAGCGCCTCAGTTTCTCTTCTGTAAAACGGGAATAACAATTAGAAGACCTACATCACAAGATTGCTGTGGGAGTTTCATTTAGTAATAAAATGTTGAGCATAGATAGCATCTACCTGAAGAAAATGCTCGATAGTTGTTAAATCCAGCTCTGTTTCATCATGATCATCATCTATTTCATATGAAGTCAACTAACACCATAAAAGAAATTTAACTGATAAAAAGCAGTAAGGTCTATTGTCCTTCTTTTTACTTTTGATTTTTTTAAAGTTCCTCTTGCAAGGCTGAGTAACATACTTCTTGTTGTCGTATCAGGTACACATTTAAATAGGGTGTGGCACTGTTTAAAGGGATGGACACACACACATAATCTTCAAAACAGCTTTTCTGAATTAGATCACCCCATCTCATAGATGAGGAAACCAAGACAGTGAAGGTGAGTCAATCCCACAGCATATCAGTGTTAGAGAAGGGAAGTGAACCACAGTGTCCAACTCTATCCCTCCATCACCCAGGGCACAATGTCATAAGCCACCACAGGCAAAAGTGCAAGCTGAAGCACATACATGGCCATGGCTGAGGCAGCATCACAGCCTGAAGCATAAGCCAGGGGGTGGTGGGGGGCCGGGGCGGGGAGCAGGTTCCCCTGAGAGCTGAGCTAGGTCAGAGTCCAGGTCAGTGCCAGGGACCAGGAACCTAGGAGAGGAACCTTGGCCCAGAGGGCAGGCCCCAGGAGGTACAACAGGGCACTGGCCGCACCCAAAATTTGGATGTGAAGCCACCTGATGCTAACCAGGGAGTCTGAACATTACATGGGGTGGGCCCCCCTCCCTGAGCAGGGCTGTCTGCCTTCTAGAGAGAGCCCTGCCTGGGCCCCTAAGGCCAGCAGTGAGGTGAGGGGGACAGAAGGTGGCTGTTCCTGAGCAGCATGGGGGAGACCAGCCCTCATGGGCAATCAACTAATGATAATCCCAAATTACCATGGTTGTTGTTAAGAGCCTTAACTCCTATCTCCAGGTTCATCTACAGACCTTGGGCGACCTTAGACAAATTAATTCTTCTCTAGCTCCCAGTCTCAGGTATGGTCTATAGTAGACATTTTATCGCTGCCTCTCCTCAGGGGATTAATGGCTTTTTTTTTTTTTTTGCTCCATGGCCTAATTGCAGGTGGGGTTAAGGACACTTTTCAAGGACTTTAATACCTTTACATGAAAGATGACACTAAGATACAAGACTCACCTTATTTCTATATATATTTATATATGTGTGTGCATATATGTGTTTGTGTGTGTGTATATATATTTAAGAAGACAGATATATATATTTCCCTATTTAAAAAGGTGAGTTAGAACCTACGCTTGAAAGTATATGCTACAATTCTCAATTCACTGCGCAAAGTTTTAATTCCCTATTAATATCACTTAGGTAGCCCTTTAAATTCATTACAAATAAGCTTTATTACTGCCAAACACACATACATGTTATAATGCACAAAGTTACATAATATAAAATTACAGTGTGAAAAAATACAAGGATTCAGGAAATTTAGATTCTGACTTCACCTTTTAATTGCCACATGACCTCACTCAAATCATGTAACTTCTTTGAGGGTGAGTTTTCTCTGCTATAAAGGCATACCTCATTTTATTGCACTTTGCTTTAGCATGCTTTGCAGATACTGTGTTTTTTACGAATTGAAGGTTTGTGGCAGCCCTTTGTCGAGCAAGTCCATCAGTGTCATTTTTCCAATGGCATTTGCTCCCTTTGTGTCTCTGTGTTAAAATTTAATGATTCTCATAATATTTCAAATTTTTCATTATGATTACATGTGGTTATGATGATCTTTAATGTCAGTATTGTATTTGTTTTGAGGAGCCACGAACTGCATCCATATAAGATTATAAACATCAATGACAAATGTTGTGTGTGTTCCATTCCACTAACTGGCTGCTCCCCATCTCCTCCCTCTTCTCTGGGTCCCTAGCCCCTGAGCACAACAATACTGAAATAAGCCAACTGGTAACCCTACAGTGGTCTCTGAGTGTTCAAGTGAAAGGAAAAGTCACATGTGATTTAAATGATTTAAGTAATTTAAATCACTTTAAATTAAGCTTAGGAAGGAAGGCATGTTGAAAGCCTAGATAGGCTGAAAGCTAGACCTCTTGTACCAAACATTATCCAAGTTGTAAATGCAAAGGAAAAGTTCTTGGAAAAAATTAACAGTGCTACTCCACTGAACACATGAATGATAAGAAAGAGAAACCTTGCTGATATGGAGAAATTCTGAGTGGTCTGAACAGAAGAACAAAGCAACCACAACATTCCCTTAAACCCAAGCCTAATCCAGAGCAAGGCCCTAACTTTGTCATTCTGTGAGGGCTGAGAGAGGTAAGGATACTGTAGAAGAAAAGTCTGAAGCTGGCAGAGGTTGGCTCACAAGGTTTAAGGGAAGAAGCCAGCTCTAGAACATAAAGTACAAGGTGAAGCAGCAAATGTTGGTATAGAAGCAATAGCAAGTTATCCAGAATTATCTAGCTAAGTTAATTAATGGAGGTGGCTACACTACACAAGAGGTTCTTCATAGAAAAAACAGCCTTCTAGTGGAAGAAAATGCCATTGAGGACTTTCATAGCTACAGAGGAGAAGTCAATGCTTGGCTTTAAAGCTTCAAAGGACAGACTGACTCTCTTTTTTAGGGGCAAATGCAGCTGATGACTCGAAGCTGAAACCAATGCTCACTGACCATTCTGAAAATCCAAGGGCTCTTAAGAATTATGCTAAACCTACTCTGCCTGTGCTCTATAAATGGAACAACAAAGCCTGGATAACAGCTCATCTGTTTACAACATGGTTTACTAAATATTTGAAGCACACCGTTGAGACCTACTGCTCAAAAAAAAATTTCCTTTCAAAATATTACTGCTCATTGACAATGCACCTGGTCACCCAAGAGTTCTGATGGAGACAATGAGATGAATGTTATTTTCATGCATGCTGACACAACATCCATTCTACAGCCAATGAATCAAAGAGTTTTTGACTTTCAAGTCTTATCTAAGAAACACATTTCATGGCTAAAATCAAAAACTCAAGAAACAAATGTTGGCAAGGATGAAGAGAAAAAGGAACCCTCATGCACCATTAGTGGAAATGCAAACTGTTTACAGCCACTATTGAAAACAGTATGGAGGTTCCTCAAAAAACTAAAAATACAATTACCTTATGATCCAGCAACCGCACCACTGGGTATTTACCCAGAGAATAAAAAACACTAATTCAAAAGGAGGACGATAGATAGATAGATAGATAGATAGATAGATAGATAGATAGACAGATAGATATCCCTATGCTTACTGCAGCATTACTCACAATAGCCAAATTATGGAAGCAACCCAAGTGCCATCATTAAATGAATAAAGAAGATGTGGTGTATATATTCAATGGAATATTAAGCCATAAAAAAAAAATGAAATCTTTCCATTTGCAACAACATGGATGGAGCCAGAGTATGATGGTAAGCAAAATAAGCTAGTCAGAGAAAGACAAATACCATATGATTTCATTCATATGTGGAATTTAAGAACAAATGAACAAAGGGGAAAAAAGAGACAAAACAAGAAACAGAAAAAAGTCTTCACTATAGAGAACAAACAGATGGTTACCAGAGGGGAGATGGGTAGGGAGATAGGGGAAATGGGTGAATGAGATTAAGAGTACACTTATCTTGATGAGCACTGAGTAATACATGGAATTGTTGAATTGCTACATTGTACATGTGAAACCATATGACTTCTGTATATTAACTAAACTGGAATGAAAATTCTTTAAAATTAAAGATTAATAAATAAAAGGAAACACATTTCATAAGGCTAATGACCTCGTAATGATTCTCTGATGGATCTGGGCAAAGAAGATTCTACCTGTTATAAAGAATATTCAGGATTCATGATAAGAGGTGAAAATATGAACGTTAGCAGGAGTTTGCAAGAAGTTGATTCTAACCCTTGTGGGTGACTTTAAGGGATTCAAAACTTCAGCAGAGGCAGTAAATAACTACATTTGTCAAGGAAATAGCAAGAGGACTAAAATTAGAAGTGGAACTGGTGGGGGAGATGGGCAAAATGGATGAAGGGGAGTGAGAGGTATGGGCTTCCAGTTATGCAATGAATAAGTCATAGGGATAAAAGGCACAGCACAGGGAATAGAGTCAATGGTATTACAGTAGTGTACGGTGACAGATGGGAGCTACACTTGTGGGGAGCACAGCAGAATGTACAGACTTGTCTACTCAGTATGTTGTACACTTGAAAGTAATGTAACAGTATGTGTCAACTCTAATTCAATTTTTTTAAAAAATGGGCCCATCTCATGATCAAACTTGAACAGATGAGGAGTTGCTTCTCATGGATGAGCAAAGAAAGTGGCTTCTTGAGATGGAATCTACTCCTGGTGAAGACATGGTAAAGATTGTTGAAATGACAACAAAGGGTTTAGAAAGTACATCAACTTAGGAGATAAAACAACAGCAGATGTTTGAGAGGACTGACTCCAGTTTTGAAAGAAGTCCTACTGCGGAAGGCTATCAAACAACATCACACATTACAGAGAAATCATTGGTGAAAGGAAGAGTGAATTGATGGGGCAAACTTTATTGTTGTCCTATTTTAAGATATTGCCACTGCCACCCCAGCCTTCAGCAACCACCACGCACCTCAGTCAGTAGCTACTGACACTGAGGCAAGAGCTGGTGGAGGCACCAGCAAAAAGATTATGACTCGCTAAAAGCAAAAGTGATGGAGTGATGGTTAGCATTTTTTTGTTAGCAATAAAGTACTTTACATTTGAGGTATATGCTTTAATCATGTTATTGCACACTTGACAAGCTACAATATAGTATCAACACAACTTTCATTATGCAGTGAAAACCAAAAAATTCATTTGACTCGCTTTATTGCAGTATTCACTTTACTGGAGTGGTCTGGAACCAAACCCACTAGCCCCGAGGTATGCCTATACATGGGAATATCTGTTTGCTTAGCAATTGAGATCATTGAGGATCACTGGGAAAATCAAATTAAGTGAAATATCGGAAAATGTTTTATTAAACACAAAGGATCTTAAAACCAAAGGAAATCATTATTATTGTTCCTGTATAGGAAACCTACAATACAGTTAGAACAGATAATACTCTGTTGACAAAAGAGAGTTCCTATTAAAAAATGCTTTTACACTAATTGTGGGATAAAAAAAAAATAAAGTCAACTGAGTCTTAACTAACATGATAAAGACAACTGATATTCTTTTTTTTAATAAAATATTTTATTTATTTATTCATGAGAGACAGAGGCAGAAGCAGACACAGAGGGGGGAAGCAGGCCCCTTGCAGGCAGCCCAATGTGGGACTCTATCCCGGGACTCCAGGATCAAGCCCTGGGCCAAAGGCAGGTGCTAAACAGATGAGCTACACAGGCATCCCAAGACAATTGATATTCTTAAACTACCATTTCTCATTTAAAAAAATATATTGTTTCTCTTTCTCATCTGCTAAACTCATCTAATGCAAAGCCTAAATGGTAAACTCTAGGTGAAGTTCTTGAACATGATCAATGATGAAAAAAGCAGCAGCTCTGAGATCTGGGTAAGTGTTGTCCTATCTCCATTGGTCCCCTGGGGTCTATCCGAGGTTCCTGGGTACAACTGTGCAAGGAGCCTGGAAGTCACCTTTGGGGTCTCTTACGCAGTGCCACCTTCAGAGAGAAGGATACTCAGGCTCTTGTGACCCCGGGGACATAGCCTAAGACTACTTTCTCAGACTGGGAAAATGAAGCCCAAGTTTAGATGCAATCAGACTAGAGAAAACCACAGTATCCAAGCAAGCTTCTAAAATGTCTTACTCCATTTCAAAATACTTTTTCTTAAAATGAAATGTGAAACCTACTTGGTCTGCTTTAACTATTTTTTTCTTTTCTTTTTTCTTTCTTTTCTTTTTTTTTTTTTTTTTTTTTTTTGCTTTAACTATTAAAGGGTTTTTTTTCATCCACCTTATCTGTAGGTTGCCACTAGGGATTAAAAATCTATGTTGACCAACATTTCATTAATTCATTAAAAAAATTGGTAACTATTGAAAGATGAAATTATTATAGCTCCCATTAAAAAAAATACAAATGAATCTCCGACAGGAAGAGTAAATTTGATGAGAAAAGTACCTTAGATTGCTTGACCTCTTTCTTTGTATCTTCAGAAACCAAAGCAAAAGCTGGAAAAGAGAAAACATTTTTACACGAAAATTATCAATCAGGATTCATTCTCACATTCAACACTGGTGCTTAAAATAAGGAAAAAGGAGTACTTCAATAAGACACACTTTGCTCATTTTTAAAAGCAGCTGCATTGCTACAAACCAGCACCGCAGGCCACCTTCATCACTGGACCTGAAATTATTCGTCGGTGGGGAGCCAACGTGCTTAGGCTACCAGCTTAAAAAATACTACATCAAAGAAATTAGAATCTGTATACTGTTTTGTGTCTACGGGTACAAAGTACACCTTCTTAGCAACCTCGATTCTGGGAAGGGGAATTCCCGAGAATCCAGAGGGAAGCAGTACAAATTCCTACTCACATAATCACTGCCAGAGCCTGGCAGGCAACAGAGCTAAATCTGGGGCAAGCTTTCAGTCTCAGGGGCTGCCAGGTTAGGAGCGGGGTGCAGATAATGCTGCCACATGCAGGCAGGAGGTAACAGAGCCCACTACGGCGATGTGGCCAAGAGAGTCAGGGAGTTAAAATCATTCTCTATTTAGAATGATTTAATGTTTTGAGTTGGAGCCCATAAACAGATAAAGATATCCCTACAGACACACCTGGGCTCTACATTTAGAAGAAGAACAAGAAAAACAAAACAACATGACAGAAACACTTGGGAAATACAAAGCAAAATAAACCCAATAGTCAGGAAGGTTAAGTGGACAAAAAAATAACATACTTTAATTTTATAGTGCATGCCTCCTGAGGAGCTAAGAGGAAAACACCTCATAGAGTCTGCTTTCTCTAATTAGCATCCCCAGGAGAAAATGGGCAATGCCATAGGGCAGTAATGTACTAAAAGTGCAGGACAGCTGATTCCATGAAACAGTAGTATCATACAAGGAGTTTCAGCAGTAGGTTTCCCCCATGTCACAGAAGAGACTCTCCTGAGAAGCAACAGACCACCTCCCCCATTCAGAACCCCCCTCTGGTCCCTCCCCACCCTAAAGCTCAGACAGCCACTGCCTCAAATTCTCTCTCCACATAACACATGCTCAAAGGAAATAATCGAAAACATTCACACTAAGAAGCAAATGACTGACGTCATTTAATCATTTCCATTTCTGGGATGACATTTCAAAAGGCAGGGTGGAACTGAAATGTAAGCCAAAGGAACCTCTATGTGTAGAATTTAGTTAACAGCAGGTGTTACAGGAGGCCTCCCTGAGACCACCTCATATAAACAATAAATCCCCAACTCCACCCCTCCTTACCTTCCCCACTTTTTCTTTTCCTCCAGAGCACTTACCACCACTAATATAATATGTATTGATGTGTTTTTTTGCTTGTCTTACATATTAGTTTATTGTAAGCTCCATGAAGGCAGGAATGTGATTTTATTTACCATCTGCCCCATATCTAGAACACAGCCAGCACACAGAGGACATCAATAAATATTTATCAAATGAATGAATCAATGAATGAATAAATGCAAGTCTTTACAATGGCGCTGGGATCCCATTATTCCCATTATTTACAGGCTGTTTACTCCTTCCTCTAGGTAGCATCCACCAAGCAAAATAAAGGAATTTAGTGTGTCCTCCAACACCAACTTATTCTCAGGAGTGTCTGATCTGCTTTCTCATTTTACACACACACACATACACACACACACACACACATAGAGAGAGACACACACACAGACAAAAGAAGGCAACCACAAAGCCCAAATCATCATTAAATTCTAAGAAGAAAGGAGAGATTTAACCCCAAACACCATTTTAAATTCTTCTGGGTATTTAATTCTTTGGTTTTGTCATATTTTATTTCCTCCAAACTAGCATGCATACTTAAAGCCCTCAAGAAGATACCAAAAATAGAACTATTAATGAATAGTATATAGGGAAGTCACCACACGTTAATATCACTCAGCACCACAGATTTCCAAGAGAGAGAACATTCCAACAACTTGCAGGATACAAAAACCGTGGTCAATCTAAGTAAGACACAACTCTTAGTTCAAAATCCTTCTCTGCTGACTCCATCAATTCTTAATTTCAAACAGACAGTCAAAGCTCTCTGGGCTAGAATTCCTTCTTTCGTCAAGATAAAAAAACCTTCTCGGTTTAACACGTTCAGTGACTCATCATCTAATAACCAGGATTTAGTCTTTCCTCACTTTTTTTGCAGGCCAGATGGCTATGTAAAAAGAAGAGTATGTCAACATGAAAGCCCTGTAGAATGCAGACTCTATACTGAAGAAAACATGTCTTTATTTGGTATTGGTTCTGAGAGTTACTAACACATCGCCTTTCATAAGCAAGCAACTAATGTCATTTGACAATGTTTCATGTAGGAATTATATGGAGAGAAGACATTCCCAATAAAATAAGTGAATTCCACAAATCCTCCTTGTCATAATCAAGATAGCATACCTCTATCCAGGCAACACTTAAATGAAGAGTAAACTAGACTTTAGTTCCCTTTGAAAATACAAAGGCCTAAAGTTAAAATATCCTTAAACACACACACACACACACACACACACACACACACACACACAGAGGGACGCCTGGGTGGATCAGTGGTTGAGCGTCTGCCTTTGGCTCAGGGCATGATCCTAGGGTCCTGGGATCAAGTCCCACATCAGCCTCCCCACGGGGAGCCTGCTTCTCCCTCTGCCTATGTCTCTGCCCCTCTCGCTGTGTGTCTCTCATGAATAAATAAATACAATCTTTAAAACACACACACACATACACACACACACACACACACACACCTGTCATTTGTCCCGATCATACTCTGCTGTGAAATTAAGAACTCCTTTTTTCCCCATGACAGAAATAAAGTAGACAATATTTAAAGCAATAACAAGGAGGTGCCTGGCTGGCTCAGTCAGTAGAGCATGTGACTCTTGATCTTGGGGTCATGAGTTCAAGTCCCACATTGAGCATGGAACTTACTTAAAAAATAAACAAGTAAAGCAATAAAGTAAGAAATGTATCAGTTACTTTTAGGTATAAGAGTAAATCATATGGCAAGATAACCCTCATTTAATATTTACAGAAATACTAGTTGGTTTTATCTTTATGTTTCTACAATCTAAATAAAACAAATCACCAAGGAACCAAGTGCATTTTGAAGGCACAGAATATGCTATGCCACTAATAAACCCACTCTTAAAATAATGAATCCTTTACACAATTCCTACCAACAAAATCTTGGCTTTCACAGTTGCTGCAAATGCAGGAGAAATGGTAAAATTAAAGGAGAAAGTGAGAAAAATCAGCAAGCGAAGAAATTACCTGTCACCTTCAATGACCCTAATAAGAACACACAGTGGGGCTTTAACATGGTGTGCCTGAGAGGTGGGGGGAAGGAGGAGGGAGGAAATGATCCCCCAACTCTGCCAAAGGGAGTGGCCACCTGGGGCTGGATGTTTGCTGTTTAGCTTCACACTAATTTCCAGAGTCAGTGGGGAAAAAATATTCTTGAAAGCTTGGCCTTAATGTGCACTTGGAGAACTATTCCAAGGTAAATCATGCTCTTATATGCCAAACTGCTGTTTAAAAGTAATTTTCCCTTTTCTATTTTCAACATGAATTCCTGTGAATTGCTACAGGGAACTATATTTAAAGTGCAAATCAGGACGGGCAATAGAAATAAGACCTTTCCGAGATAACTTTAAATAATTCAAGCCAACTAATGTGTTAGCATACCTATTCTAAGAGATAAATCAAGATTTTACAAGTAACCTGGGACTAAGATTTATAGGCCAGCCTAAGCCCCCAGAGTACCAGAAAACTGAAGAGGAATTAATTGCAACACATTTAAGCAACACTAATCAAGTTTCTTTTCTTTTTCCTGGGAGGGAGCGAGGGACCCCATGCCCATGCAGGAAAGATGAGTGTACCTCCTAGCTCCTAACTCCGTTTTGTTCCTAGTCCCTGGTATGTCCTCCCAGATTCTCCCAGGAACATCCATCATAGAAACCGTGTTAAACACAAAAAAAAAAAAAAACACACTGAGACACTAAATAACCCCAGTCAGAGGGGTGCTGCCAGGATTAAGTGAGATAATGGACACAGCATTTAGCGTGCAGCTCAGCATATTAAAAGCTCGGGAGATGCTGCAATGATGCCGCTGGTGGTGCAATGATCACTGTCAGTCTGGGCGGTGTCTAGGTGGTCGCGGGCCCTACGCTGAAGCCGGGAGGGAGGAAATGAAAGTGGGTGTCCCCAGCCCCACCATCCAGAACAAAGCCCCAGCACACCCCCGGAAGCTTGCAGCCGGGACCCCTGCAAGGCCCAGGGTCTCATACTGGCTCTGCCCCACATTTCCTTTTGACACACTGTGAGAGGGAGCCTGTGGGGCTTCACTCGCTTTCCTGTGACCTACTTACAAAATGTTTCACCCAGCACAGCTCCTCCCCGAGTGGCTCCAGCTCCCCAGAGCTTTCCAGGCTGAATTCCAGGTGGTCCAGAGGAGGGGAGGCCCAAAGCGCTAGGATGCACAGCCCACAGACCATTTACTTAGCTCTGATTACCTGCTTTGAAGATAATCCACGGCAGCAGAGCTACAGGGAAACAACAAACGCATCGACCCAGCGATGGGGACCGAGCCTGCCTTTCCTTCCTCCTCTTCAGACAAATCTGCTGTCCCTGGGGTGGTGCACGTGCTGGGCACCAGCTCCATCCATGTACCTTGAGGCACCACCGCCCAATCTGAGGATGGAGCCCCCACCTCCTCGCACTCCACATGGGCCCAGGACACAACCAGCCCTGACATGCAGCCACAGATCAAATGATTTAGCATGCGTTATTTTTCTAGAACAGGGCCTGGCACATGCTAAATGCTTTGGGCCTTAGCAGCTATTGTCATTACTATTAGTTTACATTTTCATTTGTGCAACAGAAAATCAGAGAGTGGCTGCGTTTACTAGTGCCACATGTCATGCTAGGGGCTGGATAAGATGAAGCAGCAGCTGCCCAAGGAGCTAAGTGACACACAGGTCCCTTGGTCAACAACCAAGCCCTCAAGTGTCCACTCTAATGACTGTCATTCTAACGGGAGTCCGTAAGGGAGCACCTAGGGTGGGAACAGAGAGCATCTTACCCAAGGCAGGGCAGCAGAGGGAAGGGGAGGCTTCCAGAGACCTAAGCACTACTTGTACCAAGCTCAACGTCATGATTGAGGCAGTATATTCTAGGCAGCAGAGACTTCAGGTTACAAGAGCAAGGAGGCCTGGAAATAGGCTTCTGCAACAAAGCTTGGTTAATAGTCCAGTGTACCCTGAGCACTGACACCTGAAGGGAGAGAGCACTGGCACATGGACACCTAGGGGCAGGGGAGACAGTGAGGCAGATATATGGGGGAAGGATGTGCTGGGGCACGGACACTTGTGGTGGAGGGGAGAGACTAGGGCATAGATACTTGGGGAAGGGGAGTACTGGGGCTAGAGATGAGACAATAGAGGCTGTATTATGAAAGGGGTCAGTGTTAGTCAGAGTCTGTTTTTATTGTGAGGGCCATGAAAAGCTTCTAAGAAACCCAATGCCATGCTGAAATGTGTGTCTTAGACAGGTTTGTAGAGTAGCACTGGGTGGGCTGTGGAGGGACCAAAAAACAAGGCATAAACATGCCACCTGGGAAGCCCATGGAGCCAGGTAATGAGATAAGAGAAGGAATTCAGGTGAGGCACTGCCGGGGCACAGCAGGTTGTGAGCAAAAGCAGGTGTTGGGCTATTAAAGCAGCAGAACCTACAGGCTACGAGCAGACCCTACCAGTGGATGGGGTGGGGAAGGGAAAGTCCGGAGGGGCTGGTGAGGGAGAGAGAGCAGTGTGGGTGAGTTGGGGTTTCAGAGGGAGTGGCTAGGTATGCGCCAGGGCCCTTCACAAGCTGGAGAAAGAAGCAAGGGGAGCAGAAAAGCCAGCTTAGTTCCCAATATCCTGAGATGCTGGGGACATTCAAGGCAATATATCCAGCCCTAGCCTGTACCCAGGTCAAGAGGAGAGGTGCCAACAGTGTCCCCACAGTCCAAGGGAACCAAAGCCACAAGACTAGATGGAAAGACAGAAGTGTGAGGGAACTCCAACATTTCAGGACACAACTGTAAAGATATAAAAAATAGTGAAAGGGAATAAAGGGGAAAGGAGAAAAAATGAGCGGGAAATATCAGAAAGGGAGACAGAACATGAGAGACTCCTAACTCTGGGAAACGAACTAGGGGTGGTGGAAGGGGAGGTGGGTGGGGGGTGGGGGTGACTGGGTGACGGGCACTGAGGGGGGCACTTGAGGGGATGAGCACTGGGTGTTATTCTATATGTTGGCAAATTCAACACCAATAAAAAATAAAATTATTAAAAAAAAAAGATGAAAAAAATGAATGGCCAGGCAGAGAGAAGCTAAAGAGATGACAGTAGTTTAAGGAGTTTATAAGATGTTCTTTTAAGGCGTTCTCTCCCTAAAGCTTCTTAAGTGCAATGGGAAGGGGCTGCAGTACAGGAGACCTGGCCTCCAGGCCCCACTGCACTAGGAGGACTAGCACAGCATGCTGGTCAGGTACACAGAATCTAGACTCACACCTCGTGCCATCAAATCTAGGCTCTGCCACTTAGTAGCTAGGTGCCATAGGGCCAGTGACTTGAGCTCTCAGGGTCTTTGCCTCCATCCCTGTAAAAGGGGGTAACAAAACAAGAACGAAGTAAGTTGGTGCATGTACAGGTTCAGGACAGTACCCAGCCTATGGGAAGAAAGAGTTTTGCTCAGGTACCAAAAAGCAAATTCAGGAAGTGATGTGCAGCACTGGGGAGGATGCCCCACAATTCCACAAGGAGACAGCTGGACATCATTTAGGGCCAGGGAACTGCTATGCCCCATTCCATGGGTTCTGCACCATTTACTAGGTGATCCACCAAGAGAAGTGATGAAGTGGGTTTTTTTTGTTTGTTTGTTTGTTTGTTTTTTGGCGGTGGGGGGCCTGGCCTCTCAAGTGTGGCAGTGAGCACACAGACATGATAGTCCTCTTTTGAGCCCTCAGTACCTACCCCTATTGATCCTACTCCACCTGAAACACATCCTCTGTTTTATCAAAAAAAGTCAGTGGGAAAAAGGAGGTTGGAATACAAATTTTTCTTCACTTGGTAAACAAACTTGGCCAGGACCAATATATTCTCTGTGCCGGAGGGTAAATGTACTTATAGGAAGGACAGTAAATAGAAAATAGAAAGAAATAGGAAATAATTGTATATTTTAGAAAGAAAAAGGTCATTTTTGCTTCTTTGGTTCATATCTCATTTAAACAAATACTATGAAGACCCATATGCCAACTGAAACAGAGGTTCGGGGGAGAGATGCAAAACACCACCCTCATAAGCATGTTTCATAGGCTGAGTCATAGGTAAGGGGCAGAAGAATCCCTGGCCACCCAACCCACTCCAGAACAAACTCAACCACAAAAAAAATCAGCACTTGATATAATTCCTTTGCACTGTAAGAGTAGTACTCAATAATTAGGTGTCAAACTAACTTTAAAAAATACAATCTATGCTTAAATTTGGAGTATCTTATTTCTGCAACACAAAAAGTGGTTTTAGAAGCTCTCCCTGTCAGTACCACTGAATCCATGGGAGCCACAGTCTGAGATGTCCTAATGCTGTTAGGAACTTGTCAACTGTCCAAACACCTTTGCTCTAACGACTTAATCTCTAGTTCTTGAGACTCCTGCTGCCCCTGCTACACCCCCTCCAGTAGCATTTGAAAACCTGCCAGTTCCAAAAGGATGCTGGAACCAGAGAAAGACTGCTTAGTTTGAATTCTGGGGTTTCTGGTTCCTTTCCCAAGGAGATGAAATATCTGAGCAGGACACATCAGGTCTCAAATCCACGCTTTGCTGTGTCCAAAACAGCTCCTTATTTCGTTTTAAAGACAAAGCAACCAGCAATCATCTTTACATTGTACAGATACATAAGGAAATATCTGGCAAGAGTCCCAGTTTATCCCTGGGCCTCGGGTGGCCCAGGCAGGGTTCCTGCGCATGCCAGCACACAAGACCCACGTGGGGCCTTACAATAATGCAAATCCACAGGCCTCCTCTCAGATCTTTTGAGTCAGAAAAATCTAGAGCTAGGATGCCCTAATCTACATTTTAACAAAGCGGCCCTTAACAAAGGGAATTCTTCAAGACACTAAGGTGATTCTCCTGTGTGCTGACACACTGGGGTGCATAACTAGCCAGATGCTCATGGGAAGGGAACAGGGCTATTTTTCCAACAGGCCTTGGCCATTAACCTTCCTTTACTTCACTCACCTCATAAATGAAGAGCCACCCTCAAGGATCTAGAGAAGATAAATTCAGCATGATGTGTAAAGAGCCTCGAGCATCCTACAGCAAGCAATGATGTAAACTAAAACATATCACCTTTACAGACCATAAAATATTCTTTTAGGAGTGAAAATAAGTCATATCCCTAGGAGAAAATAGCATTGCTATAATTAAGATACATTCAAATCTTATTCGATGATACCTTTACTCGTTTTTTTGTGTGTGTAAAACCTATAGCTTTACATCATACAGATAAAAACTATTTTCTGCCCCAGCTTCTACCAAATCTTGGGTACACACAAATTTTGAATAAGAGCTCAAATGGATTTATTTTGACAATTAAGACTCTACTCTTTAAAAAAAAATTAAAAATCTACTCAAATTGCTCCCAATCTCTCTGCAGTCGACCTCTCCAATGAACTCCAGACCCACAAATCTAACTGCCAACCTGAAATGGCACCTGAACATCTCACATCCCCCCAAACTCAATTTGTCCAAATTGAATTCCTCATCCTCACCTCAAATTAAAAGTAAACTTTAGAAACAGTGTCTGGGTACTTCATACCACTGAACTGTATACCTCTAAATGGTTAAAAGAAATTTTAGGTTACTTAACTACAATTTTTTAAAAATGTTTAAATCTGGTCCTTCTCCATTAGCGCCTGTATCAGTAAACAGCACCAGTAGCCACCCACAGCTCATGAGAAAAGCCTGATTCATCCGTGACCCCCTCCTTTCTCTCGGCCCACTGTACCCATCAACCGCCGTGTCTCAGAGACTCTTAATCATCTCTCGCGTAGTTAGTTCTAGCAGCCTCCTCACTGGTCCCACGCATCCACACTGGCCCCCTCTAATCCCTGTTCTCTACAGGACAATCAGAGTGAGTTTCTAAAACGGGAAGTTAAATCATGTCACTGTCCTATTATAGCCCTTCAGCCACTTCCCACTGCTCTAAGGACAAAGTCCAAGAGCCTTATGCTCCTCTTCGAGACCCTGCATTGCCTGAACCCTACTAAACTTCTCAGCCCCTCTCTGGACCTCTCCAGTCCTGTCTTTTCTCTATTGTATCCCTCCTGCAAAAACCTCCTGCCCCTGCTGGGCATATGCCCGTCCTCCCCTAACTGATTTCTGCTTCTCTTTCAGGTCTGAGTTCCCATATCCCTTCCTCCAAGATCCCTTCCTTGAGCCCCTACTCCAAGATTTCTCAACCCAGAACCCAACACTAGTGACACTAGACCAGATCTCTGATTCTTTGGAGGAGAGGTTGTCCTGTACACTGGAAGGATGTTCAGCAGCACCCCAGGCCCAGATGCTAGTAGCATTCCCTGCCAAATCATCCCCGCTGACAACCAAAAAGTCTCTAGCCATTGTCCAATGTTCCCTGAGGGGCAAGATCAACCCCCAGTAGAGAACCACCATTCCAGACTCCAGGCTAAAGCCCTTTATCTCCCTGCCAAGCATTCTCACAGTATCCCCAAACTCCCTGGCCAGGCACTGAGCACAATGCAATTTGTTTCTGTAGTGTTTAATATCACCTTCCCCTCGAGACTGCATGCTCAATAGGGAAAAGCTAGACTAGATCTGTCTTCTTCCTGCATACTCCCAGTGCCTAACACATGTAGATACTCAACACTTTTTGAATAAATGAAAAAAATTCCAACTACAGTTCTTTCTTTTAATACTATTTTTGAACTGTTAACATTTCCTAGGAGTGCAAATCAGCGCCTACACTGAATTGGGTTTCTCTGGGGAGTGGCTTAGTGAATAGAGCTTTGAAACATGGAATTAAGGGAAACTCTCAATCAATAATAGATCTGATGAACCCCTGACACTCACTAGAATTTTTCCTTTGTGTTGGGAAAGATGGCATTAACACTCCCATATACCTTTATAAAGCAAGAATCTGGCAACACCAAAGGTAGATTACCCATAATGCTACAAAGAAGCAAAACATACATTTGCAAATTCCCCATAAATAATCCCTTTGTGCCTAGAAATTATGCCTGTTTCTAATGAAAAGCAAAGCAAAACAAAACAAACAAACAAAAAAAAAAAGCAAACAAAAACAAAAAAACAACCTGGCCCTTAGTCATCCAAATGAGGTCAGTTACTAGAACTTGGCTCAAGAACTCTGCCCACAATGTTTGCCTTAGAGCAAGTTAACAAAAGGGTCGGGATAGCTCCTCCCCACTCCCCACTATCCTATCTGAAACAGATGCCCCTACATAAAGAGCTTGAAGGTTGGCTAAAGGCAAACTCCTTTGGGTCAAGCCCATGACCCATACCAACTTGGGGACCCCAGGCTACCTGGATAAGAATCTATCCAGATGGGTGAAATCTGTATCAGTCATATTTGCTTAAGAAATAAACAGGGTTTAAAAAAAAAAAAAAAAAAACAACCACACACACACAAAATAACCTGGGATCAGGTCTGGCTCTTGGTGTCCTAAAATGTCTAACTCACTGCAATGAAAAGAATCTGAGCAAGAACTGGACCAGAATGAAAAATCAACCCTAACTTTGGAAGATGCTAACAAATTCAATCTTGACACATACAGAGCAGAAACAGGGATAAGAACGATAAAAGTGAGTATCTTATTATGTTACCATTGGTTCAAATGAGCTTCTTCACAGATATATACATTAGCTGCTGCATGTAATAGAAAACCGAAACAATTGAGGCTTAAACAATTGAGGCTTAATCTCTTGCAACAGAAGTCGGAAATAAGTGACCTAGGGCTGGCATGGTTTCCCACATCTATCTGGCACCTGGGTGGTGCTATCCCTTCTGCTCTACCATCCTTACCACTTGCTTCCGTCTTCAAGGTCACCTCATGGTCACAAGATAACCGCCATGGCTCCAGCCATCAGATTTACAGACAATGGGAAAGAAGATGAAACAAAGACCAAAAAAAAAAAAGGATGCACCCCAACTGGGTCAGCTACCTTTAATAAGCTTTACCAAGAGACCCACCCAAAAATCTCTACAGATAACTCAGTGGCTACCCCGGCTTGCAAGGACCACTGGGAAATGTTTTCTCACTGGACACACTGCTACCACCACCATGACATTCCTGCATCCTTCCTCCCCTCACTCCCTATATGAATTTGTCAGCTAGCGTTGCCTTAACAGCAACCATAGACTGAATGATTTAAACAATGGAAATATATTCCTCACAGTTCTGGAAGCTATTAGTCCAAGATCAAGGGGCCAACAGGGCTGGCTTCTGCTGAGTCCCCTTTCCTTGGCTTATAGGTAGAAGTCTTCTTTTTTGTGTCCTCCCATGGCCTTTCTCTGTTCACGCGCATCCCCGGCATTTCTTCCACTTCAGAGAAGGATAAGGACATAGGTCCTGCTGGATTAGGGCCCTACCCTTAAGGCCTCATTAACCCTTAATTATCTCCTTGGAGGCTCTAACTCCAAATACAGTCACCCAACATTCCTGATTATCTAAGAGGTTTTTTAGTCTGGAAAAGAAGGAACTACAGGTTATTGAGTTGGCAGAGAGCAGTCTCTGCCACAATAGAATCAGTATGTTAAAACTGTAAGAAATGGCAAAGTTCTGGTATTTTATCTAGTCTATGCCTCCTGTTTTATAGAAAACCAAGCTCCAACCCACTAGAAGCCACACGGTGGCTGACGTAGAGGTGTGAATAAATCTGATTCTAGAACTGGCATTGGACTTTAAAGAGTTGAAGTTGCAGTGAATTTGGTCTGTATAATCATATGGGCTTAAAATAAATTTTCTATATTGACTGTCCTCCAAAAACTCAATGGGTATGCTACAGTTTGTGGTAAAAAAGCTAAAACTATACATACCCGAGTCAAACTTATAAGGGTATATTAAGAGTACTTTTAAGCAATCAACATTGTTCACATGCCTCAGAACCCGTATCATAATCTCTGTTCTAGCCGTATTCTAAGATATTTGGTTTGGAGATATAGAGAGCGGGTACCACATCTTTTCACATCTTGGTGCTCCCCCACCACCACCAAAGCAGAGCTCCCTCCACTGAGCTCATGATTTACTTCAGACGTCAAAGAATACAGCTTCGTGCCTGTACCAACCCATGAAAGGCAGTTCACAAAGCCGAATGTCTCACAGGGACCTTTTAATAGGTTTTATGTCTTATTTATTGTGCTTATCTGACAACTTCACAATGTTAATAGACGTCTCTAAAAATGTGTTGACATTTTGGTTCATTCTGACAGTCCTTTAATGTATTATCAAGTTTGGGCAGTACAGATATTCCCTTAAGCGCAATGAGAGAGAGAGAGAGAGAGAGAGAGAGAGAGAGAGAGAGGGAGGGAGGGAGATGCACATGGCAATACAAATATGTATTTCAGCCCATATCTGGAATATATTATGTACAAATATTGTAGCCCCAGCGCACCATTATAAGGCGCAATGCTATAAATAGAGCGCCAATTTCAGCTACCACCCACCCCATTTGGATTAGGTGCAAAGCTCCCAGGCAGCAAGCCAGCCAGGCAACCAAGAGTCACCCCCATTTCCCACCCCTCCTACCTCCCCTCTTCCAGGGCCGACCCCCTCCCAGCGACGCGGTCTTCCTTCCACTGAAGCAGGTCTCCAAGTTCAGAAGCTCTCGCCGTCAATCACAGCTTTCTGTGCCCAAGGTGCCCGAAAATTTTTAATTACACTGTTGCTTACTTAATCATGCGTGTGAACAATTAATTAACAATTAAGCTCAGTCGATTTTCCCACACTGAGCACCTACCGAGATGCTAAGGGCACGCAAACAACGTCCTCACTCGGTGCGTTTAAATCCAAATAAAACTGAGCCTGGTGGGCTACCAAAAAGCAGTGTGCAATAACGCGACGTCTGTTCCTAAATTGCACCATTCTGCCATTTCTGAAAATCTGAAATTACTGCCTTTTGACGGACTGGGAGCACAGAAGTCCGGGTTGGAGGAAAATAACCCCGAGAACACTGAAAAGGGAGTCACGGGTCCCCCACGGTCTCAAACTTGAACAAATCTCATCACACATGTCAATTGGAATGGCCTAAAAAGAAAAAAAAAACTTTTGCCACATCATGTGACGATAAAGAGGAGAAAACGCTCGTGAGGAGAAAGGAAGAAAAAAAAAAAAAAAAAAACACAGACAGAAAAGGGGCCCGGCGGCGGCGGCCCGGCCGCGGGGTTTCCAGGCTTCGGCTCTAGTTTTCCGCCGCGGCCACCCAAGCCGGGGCCGCCCCACGCCGCGAGCGCACCCGCCCCGCCCCGCCCCGCCCCGCCCCGCGCCTCCCTGCCCGGCCGAGGACTCCGCCAAGTTGGCACCTCGGCCCCGAGCCCCGAGCCCCGAGCCCGGGCGCGGCCGGAAGATCGCGGAGAGCCCTGGGGGCGCGGGGCCCGCCTGCCCGACGCGGCGGCGCGGGGGGAGCGCCAGGCCCCGGCCGCAGGGCCCGCTCCCTCCAGGCCGGCGCCGCGCGGGGGGCGGGGGGCGCGGGGGGCGCCGGAGGGCGGGGGGGGCGGGGCGCCGGCGGCAGGCGGGGGGCGGGGAGCGGGCGGCGGCCGCCGCGGCCGCGCTCTCAAAGTTTCTCGCAGTTGCACGTTAAGTCAGCGCTTCCTGTGGGGGTGAGCGCCTCGCCCTCCCGGCTCGGCCGGCCGCCAGCTCCCGGCGGAAGGAGGCGGCGGGCGGCGGGCGGCGGGCGGCGGGCGGGCGGCCGCGAGGGGGGCCGCGGCGGCGGCGGCGGGACCCGGCCGGCGAGAGGGCGGGCGCGGCGCGCCCCGGGGTCCCGGAGAGCCGGGTCCCCTCCCGGACGCCGCGAGAGGGCGCTGCCGCCGGCGCGGCGGGGACGGGACGGCGGGACACGGGCGCCCGCGGGGCAGGGTGGGCCGCCCGGCAGCTCCGTCCGCGCGCGGCCGCGGGGCGCGGGGCGCGGGCCCCGGGATGCGGAATGCGGGATGCGGGACGCGGGACGCGGGCGGCAGCGCCGGGAAGCGACGCCTCTCCCGTGCGCGCCCGGGCCGCCCGCTACTTACCCAGCGAGCAGGTGAGGAGCGAGAGCAGCGCCGGGAGCGCGAGGCGGCGGCCGCGGCGGGCGGGCGGCAGCATCCCTGCGGCGGGAGCCGCGCGCCCTCCTGGGGCGCCGGGACGGAGACGCTCGGGGAGCGGAGCTGCGCCGCTGCCGCCCCTGCCGCCGCGGCTGACCCTTCTCCGCCGGCTCCCCTCCTCCCTCCTCCCTCCTCGGGCTCCGCCGCGCCGGCTCCGGCCGCGCCCCCTGGCGGCCGGCATCGGGAGCGTCCTGCGGGGCTCGCGGCGGCGCCGGGCTCCCGCCGCCCGACCGCCCGACCCGGCAGAGGCGGCTGCCCCGCGCCCGCACCGCGGCCCCTTCCTCGCGGGGCCCCTGCCCCCTCGGCCGGCAGCCGCCCCTCCTCCCCTCCTCGTCCCTCACCTCGGCCCGGGCTTCTGCCTCCCGTCCTTCCACCTGACTCCGGCACCTCCCTTTCCAGGATCTCCTGGAGGTCAGCCGCAGGCCCCCTCCTACCTCCCAAACCGAGGGCCTGGGGGGTGGAGGACACGGGACAGGGACGGGAGTCACTCCTCCTCCCCGCTGATGTACCATCTGCTTTAAAAAAAAAAAAATCAGCAATTCAGCTTAATATTGTTGGCACCCATGCTCTGCGTTGATGAAGGTGTTTTTAATCAGCTCAACTAATTTACTTAATATCCTCTTTTTTTAATGGGATTTGGCCAATAGCTTAGGCCTGGAATTTGGCTTTCAATAGAAGTTTGTGTAAATGTAATTTCGTATAAATGTAATTTTAAGTGTTCATAATGGAAGAGGGAGGGTGTAATTTTATTCAAAACGTCTGATAAAAATTAATTAACTTGGAATGCAGAGAAAGGGAGTGAGCTCCTGTGCAGGGTCCCTCTTGTCCCCATGGGACTGTCAAGGGGCTCCCAGCCCCGCCAGAGGGTGTGGAAGCGCGCCTCACGCCCACGAGGAGAGCACTAACAAAAGGACTATGAACCCTCTAATGGTTCTTGACTGCCTTGCGCCTCCCCCCAGCCTTGACTCTTGTCTCTCCCACAGAAACTATGTGGAACCCAGTGCCAATCACTTACCTAAGATTAGGATATGACCTCCTGCAGGTTGTGTCCATGTGTTCATTCATACTTTATCATGTTTTTTGGATGCCTACTTTTTACCTAGGATTGTGCTAAGCACAATACCATTGTCTCTCACATGGACATGCAGCATTCACCCACTTGCTAAATATTAAGTGAAGACCAGTGTCAGGTGGTAGGAATGCAAGATGTTGGGATAACAGCAAAGCAGGTGCTGAATAAAGGTTGTCTTGAGCCTTATAAACGTGAAGACCATTAAGGGGTTTAACCTTGAATACATTAGGGTGGTATTGTCGTTTGCTACAACAAATGTTGTACCAAACAGATTTGGTACAACATCTGCAAGTGTTTTTAAAAAGGAAGTCTGGGGATCCCTGGGTGGCGCAGCGGTTTGGCGCCTGCCTCTGGCCTAGGGCGCGATCCTGGAGACCCGGGATCGAATCCCACATCGGGCTCCCGGTGCATGGAGCCTGCTTCTCCCTCTGCCTGTGTCTCTGCCTCTCTCTCTCTCTCTGTGACTATCATAAATAAATAAAAATTAAAAAAAAAAAAAAGGAAGTCTGGAGACTGTGGGTTTTCTCTCTCTGCTTTCCTAAAACTAGGAACTAAATATCTTGTGTGTTAGCCATTTTGCGTGAATGCAAATAGTACCATCTTGTTCCATTCAGCCAGGTTTTGTGGCTACATGTCAATATTATTTTTATAAAACGGGAAAAGAAATGTAAGAATCCATCCTGTGTGCGTGTGTGTGTGTGTGTGTGTGTGTGTGAAGCTTTTCAAATTTATGATTGCATTGATCCCTTTTATATTCCAAAATGTACCTGCCTGGTAAAGAGTTCTAGAAGATTTCCAATTTTCAATTTTCAAAGGTGTTTAGCTTTCTTCCAGAAAATTATTCCTCACCTATATTGATATTGAATATTAAACCAAGGTATGTGTAAATAGACACAGAAGCCTAATAATTGAGCAGCTTGCTTACCATGTATGTGTTCAAATACCTACTTGATGTTTGGTAACTAGCAACTCTAAGTGCTCAATCAATGTTTTCATCAAAATTCACCCCCTGAGAGTATTTTGTGTGCTGGAACAAGGTGTGGGGAATGGAGACCTCAAGACAACAGACAGTACACTCTATGTAATAACCTGCCCTGGCCTTCTTCCGCTCCACGCTAGACATAGATAAATGGCACATTACAAAGCTCCATAACTCACATTTTAAAAAGGATTACCTTTCACTTACTCTAGTCATATGATAAATGGACTTCCTGGGAGTTCCATCTCCCAAAAACAAGTTGAGGATTTCTGAGAACAAACTGTGCTCATGAGGACACTAACGGATTCATGGTAACTGCTTACCTCGGTGCCTCCTTTGCCATCTGAAACACCAGCTGTAAGGGGGACAGCTCTCAACAGGAAAAAATAAATTTCATAAACTCTAGGACTGTGATCTGAAAAAAGAGCAAGCCTTAACTCTCTTCCTGGGATTCACTCATCTTGATTTCAGATGCCAGCCCCATACTGATCCCTGAAAGTATGGCCCTCCCCTGGAGCAAGGAGTCCCCTCTTCTGAGGGAGGAGGGCCTATTACAACATACTTAAAACAGTTTGGTAATTTATAAAAGAATCTTCTAAATGCCAAGAAAGAATATAAAGACATATGCGTAAAACCATAGATAGTCAAATAATCTAATAAGCAAGCTCCAAACAGATGGTTTCTGAGCTTACGATAACTATAGACCCAAAAGCCTGGACTCCATTCATTCAATTGATAGTGAATGGCTTCTACCTGCTGTATCCATTACTAGACTCTGGAGCCAATACAGTGAAGCATAAAACGTGGCACTGGGCATAGTCCAGTTAGGGAGATAAAATGTTCAGAGATTTCTAGATGGCTCATCCAATTGAGCAACTGACTCTTGGTTTCAGCTCAGGTCATGGTCTCATGGGTTGTGGGATGGAGTCCCGTGTTGGGCTCTGTTGGGCTAGGGTGGATTCCGAGCTCAACAGGGAATTTGCTTGAAGATTCTCTCTCTCTGCCCATACTCCTGCATGCATGTATTCTCTCTCTCTCCCTCTCTCAAATAAATAAATCTTTTAAAAAATCTTCCTCATGTGCCTGCGTGGCTCAGTTAAGTGTCTGCCTTTGGCTCAGGTCATGATCTCAGGGTCCTGGGATCAAGCCCTGCTTTGGCTCCCTGCTCAACGGGGAGCCTGCTTCTCCAGCTCCCTCTGTACTTGCTCTCTCTCTCTCTCTCTCTCTCTGTCTCTCCCCGTCTCTTTCTCTCACTATTTCTCAAATAAATATTTTTTAATAATTTTTTTTAATATTCGTAAGTAATTTTATTGCTCCATGATAAATGCTACAGGACAGGTGGTTGGAAACACTTTGGAACATACAGAGGGAAAAACAGAATGGTGGCCATGGGAATCCATCAGTAAGGCAGAAGTGACTTGTGCAAGGTCTTAAAGGAGAAAAAGGTTCCTGGCCTGAGAAAAAGAGGAAAGGCATCCCAGATGGAGGCACAACGTACACAAAGCAAATCAGCCCAAAGAAGTGTGGTGTTCTGGGAAGCGGCGCAGACTCTTATCCAGCCCCCTCCCAGCCTCCTACCTCTCTCCCACAACTTGGAAGTTTCTGTTATCAGCAAAGACTAAGAGACAGATTTCAACTCTCCACTCTCTAAGGGCCCTCTCACATGGCTTCAGGAGAGCACTTCTCTTCGCACAGAGAAGCAACCGTCCTTTTACCTAAAGAGGCTTAACTACAGGATTCTTAGAAACTCACAGACCTGAACCTAGGTCCAGGAAATAAAAGTTACCATCTTGGCAGGCCCCAGGATAAGTCCAGAAATCCAAAGTTATTGCCATTTCGTTTTCTGTACTTTTGAAGATACTGTATGGTATAAATACTTCTCTGCAAAACAATAACACAAAAAGCTATATGCTAGAAACTTCTGATCAGAAACAGATCATCTACTTGACTGTTTTGTTCTCCTTTCTAGAATCACATATCCTCCTGTTTCAGTAAAGATCAGGAATTACTCCTAATAGGTGTGTCAACAGGAGCAATAGGAAATAACTGCACTTGACTTCTTTTTTAAAGCAATGTAAGGGGATGCCTGGATGGCTCAGTGATTAAGCATCTGCCTTTGGCCCAGAGCGTGATCCTGGAGTCCCGGAATTGAGTCCCACATTGGGCTCCCTGTATGGAGCTTGCTTCTCTCTCTGCCTAGGTCTCTGCCTCTCTCCCTGTGTCTCTCATAAATAAATAAATAAATAAATAAATAATAAATAAATAAATAAATAAAATCTTTTAAAAGATAAAAAAATAAAGCAATTTATATTTTATCTCCCCTCTGTGATGATTCTTTTTTATTATTACACTATTTAAACTATTATTACACTATTTAAACTAAAAACAAACATATAATTCATCCATATCTCCTATCTTCCATCCCCTATATATATATTATATATATATTATATATATATAATTTTCTGCATATACGAGAGATCATACAGCTTTTGCCTTTTTCTGTCTACTTATTTACTTAGCATAAAGCCCTCAGGTCCATACATATTATTGCAAATGGTAAGACTGTTATTTTTTTATTTCTTTATTATTTCTTTTTTCTTTATCCATTCATCCATCAATGGACACAGGTTGTTCCCACAGCTTGGTTACTGTAAATAATGCTGCAGTGAATGAACATTGGGGTGCAGATATCTTTTTGAATTGGTTCTCATTTCCTTCAGATAAATACCCAGAAGTAGAGTTGCTGAATCATATCCTAGTTCTATTTTTACTTTTTATTTAATTTAAATTCAAGTTGGTTAACATATAGCATATTATTAGTTTCACAGGTAGAATTTAGTGATTCATCAATTGCATATAATACCCAGTGCTCATTACATCACATGCCCTGCTTACGGCCATCACAGTTACCCCATCTTCCTACCCACTTGCCCTCCACCAACCTTCAGTTTGTTTTCTAGAGTTAAGAGTCTTTTGTGGTTTGCCTTCCTCTCTGTTTGTATCTAATTTTCCTTCCCTTCTCCTATGTTCATCTGTTTTGTTTCTTAAATGCCACATGAGTGGAATCATATGGTAATTCTCTTTCTTTGACTGACTTATTTCACTCAGTGTAATACCCTCTAGTTCCATCCATGTTGTTTCAAATGGCAAGATTTCATTCTTTTTAATGGCTGAGCAGTATTCCATTGTATGTATATAACACATCCTTATCCATTCGTCTGTTGATAGACATCTGGGTTCTTTCCATAGTTTGGCTGTTGTGGACATTGCTGCTATAAACATTGGGGTGCATGTGCCCCATGCAAAGCACTATGTTTGCATCCTTCAGACAAATATCTAGTAGTACTAGTCCTGGGTTGTAGGATGGTTCTATTTTTAACTTTTTGGGGAAATTCCATACTGTTCTAGGGAGTGGCTGCACCAGTTTGCATACCCACCAACCGTGCAAGAGGTTCCTCTTTCTCCAAATCCTTGCCAACATCTTTTGTTTCCTGAATTGTTAATTTTAGCCCTTCTGACCAGTGCGGTTTTGATTTGTATTTCCCTGATCATGAGTGATGTTGAGCACTTTCTTACGCATCTGTTGGCCATTTGTGTGTCTTCTTTGGAGAAATGTCTGTTTATGCCTTCTGCTCATATCTTGACTGGGTTCTTTGTTTTTTGTGTATTGAGTTTGATAAGTTCTTTATAAATTTCAGATACTAGCCCTTTATGTGATATGTTACTTGCAAATGTCTTCTTCCATTCCATAGATTGCCTTTTAGTTTTATTGATTGCCTCCTTTGCTGTGCAAAAGCTTTATCGTCATGAAGCCCCAATAGGGCTTTTTGCTTTTGTTTCCCTTAACTCTGGAGACATCTCTAGCAAGAAGTTCTGCAGCCGAGGTCAAAGATGTTGCTGCCTGTGTTCTCTAAGATTTTGATGTATTCCTATCTCACTTTTAGGTCTTTCACCCATTTTGAATTTTTTTGAGGAACCTCCATACTGTTTTCCGTAGTGGCTACACAAGTTTACATTCCCATCAAAAGTGGGATCTGCACTATTTTCAGATGACATGATATTAAATATAGAAAACCCTAAAGAATTCATCAGAATACTTAGAACTAATAAAACAAATTCAGTAAAGTTGCAGGATACAAAGTACACAAAAATCTGTTGTGTTTCCATATACTAATAATTAACTATCAGAAAGAGAAAGAGGGACACCTGGGTGGCTCAGCAGTTAAGCGTCTGCCCTTGGCCCAGGGCATGACCCCAAGATCTGGGATCAAGTCCCACATCGGGCTTCTTGCAGCTTGTGTCCCTGCCTCTCTCTCTGTGTGTGTCTCTCCTGAATAAATAAATAAAATCTTAAAAAAAAAAAAAAAAAAAGACAGAGAAAGAAAGAATTCCATTTACAATTGCATTATAAGGAATAAAATACCTAGGGATGAATTTAACCAAGGAGATGAAAGACTTGTATATTGGAAACTACCAGAAAGTAATGAAAGTAAATGAAGAGGATGTAAATAAGTAAATAAGTAAATAAATAAATAAATAAATATTCATATTGTGCTTTTATTAAGACTTTTTTTTTAAGAATAGAAGCTGTGGGCCATGAATGCACAGCAGCTTACAGGAAATGTATTGCTGTTTTTGGTGCTGCTGCTAATAACTAGTCATTTGTTTTATAATATCCACTTCCAGGTGTAGGATCTTGGTTAATAAATTCAACAAAATGAAGAAAAATTTGTTTTCATTTATCCATCAATAAACATGTCATAGAGTATAACTGTAGATATAAGGCCCTCATATGACCTGCTAAGGTTGGGAAGAGAAATGCATATTCTGGGAAGATCACAATCTGGTTGAGAGGACTAAAAGGTGCATAAATGCCATGAGCTCATGTAGAATATGACAAGTACCCTAACTAAGATGCATTTGAAGGAAATAGGACAGAAGTGTACAGAGGATAGCACCTCCACCTGGGGGACCAGAGAAGGTCTCACACATGGGGTAGGTGAACTGGAGTTAAGGAACAGATGGGCTGTTCACAGCTAGGGGAGGTGAGAAGGACATTCCAACAGAGAGAACATGGGGCACAGAAACATGGAAGCCGAGAACTCTGAGATCAAAGACTGATGAGTTCAGTTTGGCCAGCACATAAGAAATAGGAAGAGAGAAGCCAGTTTGGGCCACTGCGCAGAAGACTTTATTTTATTTTTTTTTAATTTTTATTTATTTATGATAGTCACAGAGAGAGAGAGAGAGAGAGAGGCAGAGACACAGGCAGAGGGAGAAGCAGGCTCCATGCACCGGGAGCCCAACGTGGGATTCGATCCCGGGTCTCCAGGATCGCGCCCTGGGCCAAAGGCAGGCGCCAAAGCGCTGCGCCACCCAGGGATCCCGCGCAGAAGACTTTAAATGCCATGCTAAGGAGACTGACTTCAGTGGAGTGTGGCAGGGACCACAATGGAGAGATGCGAAAGATATTTCAAACCCTCCACTGTAAGACTGTAGCTCTCAAGGTATATCTTTTGTCCTAAGTCTGCAACTGCTATCAAAAACCCCAGTACGTAATGTGTACCCAGTTCATGTGTGTTGTGTACTAATTTCATGACAGAGCTCTGCTATAAAAAAGTAATTCAATGGTGACATTTTGGATGAATTGGAGAGAGGAAGGAAAAGAAGCAAGAGTGGTTACAAAAACAAAGCAGTACCCCTGAAACTAATATAATGAAGTAGGTTAACTAACTAGATTTAAAATAAAAGCTTTTGGGATCCCTGGGTGGCGCAGCGGTTTGGCGCCTGCCTTTGGCCCGGGGCATGATCCTGGAGACCCGGGATCGAATCCCACGTCGGGCTCCCGATGCATGGAGCCTGCTTCTCCCTCTGCCTGTGTCTCTGCCTCTCTGTCTCCCTCTGTGTGACTATCATGAATAAATAAATAAAATCTTTAAAAAAAAATAAAATAAAAGCTTTTTTAAAAAAGAAAACAAAACAAAATCCTGAGAAAAGGATAAAGGAAGGGAAACTAATATTTGTGGAACATACACTATAGGTGGGCACTCAGCTAGTTAACTTTCAAATATGTTACTTCATGTAACCTTCCCAAAAAAATGTGTGGAAAAGGACTATTTTTCTTCCCAAGTTATGGAGTAGTAAACTGAGTCTTAGGCAGGTCAAATACCAAGAGCCAGAAGTGCCTTTGGTGGCAATTCTGTCCACAATGTCATGCTCTTTAACCAAGGTGATAGCAGCAGGAAAAGAAGAGATCACTGTGAAAGTACAACAGAGGGTCAGATCAATAGTACAGTTCTTGTGGGTGAACAGACATCGGCTGGAAAAAGAGATCACAGGAGACAGATGAAGCAATTAACTAAAATGGAGATCTGCCAGAGGAAGTATTTGTTGGGGAAAAATAGAAGATTATCAGTATTACTACTATTACTAATGACAGCTATACCCTTACAAAATCTATGGATTAATAGTAATAGCTAACACTTAATAAGCACTTATATACCAGGCACTCTACTAAGGGCTTTACATGCATTACTTCTGGTTAAATAATATTTTATTCAATTCTCAGGCCAATATTTCTTTCAATTCTCAAAACTTTTTGTGATGATACTAAAATGTTATTTGCTTTTATCTCTGTGTTTCTACCACTGGTACAAAAACAGTGTGGGCAGAAGTGCTATTGCCTTAGCACTAATCAAGGCAGTAGCAACAATGACATAAAAGCCAAGTTACTGCTTAGTGAAGCACTACAAATTACTCATTTTATTAAATTATACACTGAGTACATATCTCTTTTATATTTTGTGGGCAAAACTGAGGTGTGGCATAAAAGTGCTCCTCCTGTACATCAAACTATCATGTCATCTCAAAAAAAAGCACTTGTGTGATTGCTTAAGCTGCAAGCTGGACTAGCTTCTTTTTTCACAGAAGACCATTTCTAGTTGACAGACTGACAAACTATGGCTTTTCAACCTTAGGGACTGGGCATACATTTTCTCAAAAATAAACAAAATGAGGGATCCCTGGGTGGCACAGCGCTTTGGCGCCTGCCTTTGGCCCTGGGCGCGATCCTGGAGATCCGGGATCGAATCCCACGTCAGGCTCCCAGTGCATGGAGCCTGCTTCTCCCTCTGCCTGTGTCTCTGCCTCTCTCTCTCTCACTGTGTGCCTATCATGAATAAATAAAAATTTAAAAATAAATAAATAAATAAACAAAATGAGCCTATCACTTCAAGGAAAACAACTGGATGGTATTTGTTGCCAACAATAAAATTCAAGCTTTGGCATGAAACTTGAATTTTGGAAAATTTGTATCTGCAACATGAGCTAAATAGCTTCCCAATCCTTAAAAACTTTTCCACGAAATCAAAGGTGGTAGTAAAAAAATGTCATTTTTTTATATAATATACTGACCTGTGTCAACATTTGGAAGATGTTCTGTTAGTTTTATTAAACAATATTTTCCAAATGACCTGTGCATAATGTTACAAAATCATGAAAGGGTTTTAGAAAGTTGTGTTCAAAGAGAGACCAATGGGGTTTCATGTAGCAGGATATAAAAGTTCACTGACGTAAAACAATCAATGTGATTCATCATATCAGCAAGATAAAAAAACAAGAACCATATGATCCTTTCAATAGATGCAGAGAAAGCATTTGACAAAATACAGCATCCATTCCTCATCAAAACTCTTCAGAGTGTAGGGATACAGGGAACATTCCTCGACATCTTAAAAGCCATCTACGAAAAGCCCACAGCAAATATCATTCTCAATGGGGAAGCACTGGGAGCCTTTCCCCTGATCCCCTAAGATCAGGAACAAGACAGGGATGTCCACTCTCACCACTGCTATTCAACATAGTACTGGAAGTCCCAGCCTCAGCAATCAGGCAACAAAAAGATATAAAAGGCATTCAAATTGGCAAAGAAGAAGTCAAACTTTCCCTCTTTGCTGATGACATGATACTCTACATAGAAAACCCAAAAGCCTCCACCCCAAGATTGCTAGAACTCATACAGCAATTTGGCAGTGTGGCAGGATACAAAATCAATGCCCAGAAGTCAGTGGCATTTCTATACACTAACAATGAGACTGAAGAAAGAGAAATTAAGGAGTCAATCCCATTTACAATTGCACCCAAAAGCATAAGATACCTCGGAATAAACCTAAGCAAAGAGGTAAAGGATCTATACCCTAATAACTATAGAACACTTCTGAAAGAAATTGAGAAAGACACAAAGAGATGGAAAAATATTCCATGCTCATGGATTGGCAGAATTAATATTGTAAAAATGTCAGTGTTACCCAGGGCAATTTACACGTTTAATGCAATCCCTATCAAAATACCATGGACTTTCTTCAGAGAGTTGGAACAAATTATTTTAAGATTTGTGTGGAATCAGAAAAGACCTCGAATAGCCAAGTGAATTTTAAAAAAGAAAACCATAGCTGGGAGCATCACAATGCCAGATTTCAGGTTGTACTACAAAGCTGTGGTCATCAAGACAGTTTGGTACTGGCACAAAAACAGACACATAGATCAATGGAACAGAATAGAGAACCCAGAAGTGGACCCTCAACTTTATGGTCAACTAATATTCGACAAAGGAGGAAAAACTATCCCCTGGAAGAAAGACAGTCTCTTCAATAAATGGTGCTGGGAAAATTGGACATCCACATGCAGAAGAATGAAACTAGACCACTCTCTTTCACCATACACAAAGATAAACTCAAAATGGATGAAAGATCTAAATGTGAGACAAGATTCCATAAAAGTCCTAGAGGAGAACACAGGCAACACCCTTTTTGAACTCAGCCACAGTAACTTCTTGCAAGATACATCCACGAAGGCAAAAGAAACAAAAGCAAAAATGAACTATTGGGACTTCATCAAGATAAGAAGCTTTTGCACAGCAAAGGATACAGTCAACAAAACTAAAAGACAACCTACAGAATGGGAGAAGGTATTTGCAAATGACGTATCAAATAAAGGGCTAGTTTCCAAGATCTTATAAAGAACTTATTAAACAGAGGATCCCTGGGCGGCGCAGCGGTTTGGCGCCTGCCTTTGGCCCAGGGCGCGATCCTGGAGACCCGGAATCGAATCCCACATCGGGCTCCCGGTGCATGGAGCCTGCTTCTCCCTCTGCCTATGTCTCTGCCTCTCTCTCTCTCTGTGACTATCATAAATAAATAAAAATTAAAAAAATAAAATCTTTAAAAAAAAAGAACTTATTAAACTCAACAGCAAAGAAACAAACAATCCAATCATGAAATGAGCAAAAGACATGAACAGAAATCTCACAGAGGAAGACACAGACATGGCCAACAAGCACATGAGAAAATGCTCCGCATCACTTGCCATCAGGGAAATACAAATCAAAACCACAATGAGATACCACCTCACACCAGTGAGAATGGGGAACATTAACAAGGCAGGAAACCACAAATGTTGGAGAGGATGCAGAGAAAAGGGAACCCTCTTGCACTGTTGGTGGGAATGTGAACTGGTGCAGCCACTCTGGAAAACTGTGTGGAGGTTCCTCAAAGAGTTAAAAATAGATCTGCCCTACGACCCAGCAATTGCTCTGCCGGGGATTTACCCCAAAGATACAGATGCAATGAAACGCCGGGACACCTGCACCCCGATGTTTCTAGCAGCAATGTCCACAATAGCCAAACTGTGGAAGGAGCCTCGGTGTCCATGGAAAGATGAATGGATAAAGAAGATGTGGTCTATGTACACAATGGAATATTCCTCAGCCATTAGAAACGACAAATACCCACCATTTGCTTCGACGTGGATGGAACTGGAGGGTATTACGCTGAGTGAAATAAGTCAATCAGAGAAGGACAAACATTATATGGTCTCATTCATTTGGGGAATATAAATAATAGTGAAAGGGAATAAAGGGGAAAGGAGAAAAAATAAGTGGGAAATATCAGAAAGGGAGACAGAACAGGGAAGACTCCTAACCCTGGAAAACAAACTAGGGGTGGTGGAAGGGGAGGAAGGCAGGGGGTGGGGGTGACTGGGCGGCAGGCACTGATGTGGGCACTTGACGGGATGAGCACTGGGTGTTATTCTGTATGTTGGCAAATTGAACACCAATAAAAAATAAATTTATTATTTAAAAAAATAAATAAAATAAAATAAAAGTTCACTGATAATGGCTTCAGATTCCATGTCACAACAAATGTTTAAGAAACTCCCAGTTATCTCAAGTTTTGGTGTAGTATCAAAGAATGTCTGCAATTAAATGAAAAGTTTACTTAAAATCCCTACATTTCTCAACTGTGTATCTGTGAAGCTGGATTTTCTTCACTTATATAACAATATATCCAATATATATATATAATATATATCCCGCCAGATTCAATAAAGAAGCAAATATGAAAATAATCCACTCATCTATTAAACCAAACATTAAAGAATTTATTTAAAAAATGTGAAATAGTGATACTCCCCTCCCAACTTTTTTCTATTGGAAAATATAGTTATTTATCATATAAAATAGAGTTATTTATCATAATTTCTTGGGTCTTATATCTAATGCAGTAAGTATTCATAGAAACGACCCACATAAACAAAAGTTCTTCAGGGTCCTCAATAATTTTTAAGAGTCTAAGGTGGTCCTGGGACCAAAAGGTAAGAAAACCACCTTGTAAACCGTAGATGCCATTACTCAAACCCTGGTCTGATTCCAAAATCCTTTCTCTTGCCCTAAATTGCTCCATTTGGTTTTAGATTTATTGCGTGAAAAGTTCCTAATTTCCAAGGATATCACTTTGGCTTTCCGTTGCCTAATTAAACCCCTAATCATTAGGGATTTAAAATAAGTATCAGTTAAGTGGGCCAAGTTATATTGTGATAACAAGCAACCTGAACATTTCAGTCGCTTACAATTACAAAGGCTTTCTTGGTCCTGCCAAGTCTGCTGCTGGCCCGGGTGACCCTCCAGGCCAGCTGTGCTACATTGTCACTGATGGCAGGTTGCCTGCTATCTCAATTGGAGTTCTCCTTCACAGTCATCGTTGTAGTAGAGGCGCCTGCTGGAAAGCCAAACACCAGCCATCAAAGGCCTCCAGCAACAGTGAACAGTCATCTCTGCACGGGTTTTACTGCAGGGTGGGGCAGGTGCCGTCCTCATAGCCAGAACAGAGGGGAGCTGGATCCTGCCAATGACTGTCCGGGATCCACTCCCTGTGAGCCCCCCATCTTCTATCACCCCAGGAGCTGCTCTGAAGAGAGGCTGCATTAGATGCTAGGGGGCAAGAGTAAGGTTCAGTCCTCCGTACTTAGCCTCTGCCCTTCAGAAACTCACCATTTATCTAGAAAGAAAAGACTACAAATATGTCTCTGTAGCTGACCTTTGTACAGATCTTTACTATTTACCAAATAACCATGAAAATCATTGCTGAATGAGGTGGCTAGCAGGGAAGTCCAGATGAACTGAAGAGTTTTGAGTGTTCTTGGGAAAAAGAAAGTTCTGGGTTGGATAATCAAGGATGATTTCAGGGAGAAGGTAGGGTTTGAATAGAAGTCATGAAATGAGAGAAGGATCCAAACCGGTAGAAACGGAAAAGGGGTGGGGGAGAAAAAGACATAAAGCCAGGGAAGTGACAGACACATTAGCAAGAGAGCCAATAGACTAATTGGCTACAGGGGATCATGTCAGAAAATGTATTGGTAGTACACAAAGATGGCACAAGGGGGAGAACAGACAGGAGGTTGTCTGGAGAGGATAGGAGCAAGCCCAGGAGAGGAGCCCTGGCCCCACTGAGGGCTTAAGTCCCTAGGAAGGGAGGGTACAGCTGACCAGGCCCCCACAAAAGTAGGCCATGGGGCCCTGAGGACTTCTCATTAATCAACAAGAGAAATGTTAGGCTTAGAGATACAGACATCATTTATTTTTAATTGAAAAAACTAGAGCCAAAATAGAACCAAATTTTTATCTCTTTTTTTCCAAAAAAAAAAAAAAAAAGGTACTTCCTTTGTAATTCTTCAACTTCTAGAATAATAAAATAGCTGTGGCATGATAATATCTTACGCAAATGAAAATACAATTTTCAGAAATAGTGCTTCAGTAAGTTTAAGTCAAGCGGATGTCAAGGTATCTTGCTTAAATTAAATTGTCAGTGGCTTTCAAAGATAGGCAAGTCCTGTTTGTGTGTTTTCGTGCTTTGTGACATCTACTGACATCTCCTTTGGAAGAATATAAAATGAAAGGGAAGAAGGAAGGAAACCCCGAAACTTGAGATGCAGGCCATGCCTCTGCTCAGGGAAGCTGCCCTGACTCACTGAAGCACTCAGGGCCTGGCTGAAAGTGGGGACAAATCAAATGGGGCAGCAGTAATGGAAGAGAAGAGACTGCAAGGAGACAAACTGCAGGCATCGAACTTAGAGGACCTCAGAAAGATTGAAATCAACATCTTCTTTCCATGATTCCTGCAGGATAATATTTGTTACTTTGTTTAAATGTTTGAGGTCAAAAAAAAAAAAATGTTTGAGGTTAAGTCAGAGACCATATAAAGCTAGAACAGAGGAAAGGAGTTGAATCAAGATGGCTGACTTTCTCCAATAGTCAGGAGGAAACCATTGCATTGTCAAGAGGCTGATACACTCATGGACGTAGCCCATTAAGAAAACTCTCGTGGCAAAGTGTAGGATACACGAGAAAGAGTACAGACGACAGTGAGGTGGGTTGAAGACTGTTGTAATAGTCCAGGCTTAAGTCCAAGAGGAGCAGAACTGGAGCCCGGGTGCAGAATTAGGAAGGAAAGTGAATGCAAGAGTTGTCATGAAGGATAAATTAGAAAGAATTAGGATTAGCCAGAAGGAATTAAACATGATTCTGAAGTTGGGAATCCTCGTTGCTAAGTACCACGGGGAGATTAGTGAGAGAAAAGAACACATTGATGTAAAAGATTTTGGTTTTCTGACAAACTGTATGTGAGGTAAGGGTGGGCCATCTAAATAGAAGCATTCAGTAGGCAGACAGATGGGAGGACTGGGACTCAGAGAAGGGTTAGTGGCTGAAATACAGATTTGAAAGGAACCACAAAAGAACTGGGGGGAAAAAGGAGCACCTGGGTGGCTGAGTGGTTAAGCATCTGCCTTCAGCTCAGGTCATGATCCTGGTCCCGGGATCCGGTTCTGCAATGGGAAGCCCACAGGGAGCCTGCTTCTCTCTCTGCCTGTGTCTCTGCCTCTCTCTGTGTGTCTCTCATGAATAAATAAATAAAATCTTAAAAAAAAAAAAAGAATTGGAAAAAATCCATAGGAGTCAATAAGAAAAGAGAGGGGCGAATGGCAAGACACCAAGTTAGGGGCACCATCCTGTTGGCTATTAGGTTTTTTCCATCTTGATCCCAAATATTTGGTGTCTTTTGCAACACCACATCTTCAGGTTCTGACAATAGCTGGGTATCCATCAGTTCAATTCAATTCTGACACCATTCACCTGGAGTACGTGTCAGATCTTGTAGGTTAAAAGGCTCCCACAGATGGCCCCCACTTCAGACGCTAAATTGCAAGTTCAGGGCCACCCATATTTCTGACTGATAGGCTATATAAATCTGAGGTTCCTATAACTTCTTCAGTTTCAATAATTTGCTAGAACACCTCACAGAACCCATACAGGCACTTTGCCTAAGTTTACTGGTTTATTATAAAGGGTACAAATGAACAACCAGATGGAGAGGTATATAGGTGAGGTCCAGAAGGATCCTGAGCACAAGAGGTTTTTTTTTTTTTTTTAAGATTTTATTCACTCATGAGAGACACAGAGAGAGAGGCAGAGACACAGGCAGAGGGAGAAGCAGGCTCCATGCAGGGAACCCGATGTGGGACTCGACCCCAGGACCCCAGGATCATGCCCTGAGCCAAAGGCAGACACTTGTGCTCAGGATCCTTCTGGACCTCATGGAGTTGGGGTGCACCACCCTTCCAGCACATAGATACATTCTCTGAGGGAAGCTCTCCAAATACCATCATTTATAGGTTTTTATGGAGGTTTCATTTCATAGGTATGATGGATTAAATAACTGCCCATTGGTGATTAATTCAATCTCCAGCCTCTAGCCTCAATCTCTTTTCTCCGGGGACAGGGAGGGGATGGGGTGGCACAGCAGTAAGGATTGAGATTGAAAGTTCCAAGCTTCTAATCAAAGCTTGATCTTTCTGGCAGCTAGCCTCTATCCTGAAGCTATCTAGGAGATCCCTAAGAAGCACTTCAACAAAAGAAACTTCTGTCACCCTTATCACCTAGGAAATTCCAAGGGTTTTAGGAGCTCTGTGCCAGGAACCAAGGAAAACCAAAATGGCTGTTTTATATAACACCATCGGGGTTGTCCTCATTGAAGAGTCAAAGGCAGGAAAAGAAGCTAGTGACAAAGCAATCTGACAGGTAGGGCAGGAACCAGATTTGGCAGTGCCAGGAAGATAAGATGGAGGAAGAAAGTGGACATTTAGCTTTCCCTTTTACTTTCCAGCATCTGAGTCCCTTTGTTCCATTTGGGAAATTCCTCATCATACTATATGCAGAGCCTGATCACTTTCCCCTGCTGCATTGCAGCTAGAAAGCAGGGGCAAAATCTAGACTCTGCCAATTAGACATTCATTCCCCAGGCTCTGAACAAGAAGCTGAGGGTGCTGCAGGATACACTCTGCAGTGAACAATGAGGGCAGCATCTGGTTCCCCTAGTGTTGGTACCACCAACAATGTAAGCAGCAACACCCAGGGCTGGCAGCAGATTCAATGGATCAATTTCCAGCATGACTGGAGGACTTACTCTTGGCTTTCTGGCCTCCAAACCTAGCTCCATGCCCTCACCCTATGTGCATCCCATCACCCCCCCCCCCCCAGATTATTTGAGCTAATCAATACCTTTGTGTCCCTTTTCTTCTTAAATCAGCCAGAGTGACTTCTGCTGCTTGCAACTATGAACTATGGCTAATACAAAAAGTTGCCAACAATGTACTGCTGATTATTGCATTCAATTTCATGATTTGGTTATTTGTGATTTTTAGATGGCTATCTAGTAATGGGAATAAAATATGATTAACAGTGGAAAAAAGAGTGAGTTCAATGATAATACTTACCTAACCACATGTCTGAGATCGGTATTGTGCTAACCAACAATATTGATTTGGTTACAGAGTGCTGGAGGACTCATCACAGTCCAGTTGTGAAAAGCCTGAGACCTTTTCTTGTTCAGAGCTACATCGTATGTATTAGGTAAGGCTGGAGAGTGTTTTGAATCACCTTCCTTCTTCCTCCAACAGAGAGAGACCACTCAGGATCGCAGCCAAGAGGAGAATCCCACAGATTGGTCCAATGGGGGCAGTAGAAAGATCTGATTCTCCTCCTCTGCTTCCTGTGAGGTAAAAGATTGGTTCATGAACTTGCATACACAGTTCTTCATACTCTGGTCTCAACCTTTCCACCATTGGCTCCACCTCTCCCTTGCCTCACATGTCCCACCAGTGCGGCAGGACTCTCTCAGAGCACATTCCCATTCATAAAAGTGACATGTTCTTTCACACATAGGAGAAAACACTGCTATATTTTTCTTCTGACTAAGATGGTCCCCCCACTTCTCTGCCTGGCAAAATCATAGGCTTCCTGTATGACTCAGATTGAATACTGCTTATTTGGGGAAGTCATCCCAAGTTCCCACACTTCAGATCAAATGATTCCTGTTCCTGTTCTCCTTTAGCACTGCTTTCTAAATAATTAATTATGCAATATATCTATCTATATCTATTTATAAATTACATGGGTGTCACTATACCAGCTATATATTATCTGAAAGCACACAAAAACAGAAAAATTTAAAATATGAGGTAAAAAATACAAAACCAATTCTAGTATTTTTCTTTGCCCCTACCCCACCCCCAGCTCAGTCACATCATTTGTACCCAATTCTTTTTTCCCCTTGGTACATAATTCTATCTCGTGTGTAGCATCTATTGCATCCTATTACAATTCTGTTTCAATACCCTGTTGAATTTGCCTTTCCATCTGCACATAAACTAGGTGCTTATATATATCTGTTGAATTAGCCTAATAACAAGAAATCACTTCTTATAAATTATTTCAAGTTCCCATAATTTCTCAGGGATGACAGTGAAGAAATTGGTATATTGACTGAGTTATCCAAACAGCCACAGTTTAAAGTCAAGTGAATCACCTTCCTTCATTTAAACTGCCCCAATCTTGGGCTCAGTTAGGTTTTCTTTCTGTCAGTCCTGGATTTATGCTTTAGAGCACAAATAAATGATGATCCAATCCTGGATCTGGAGCTATTAAAAATTCCAGAATCTGGGTTTGTTTTTGAAATGAAGTATTTGGACATTACCATCACAGCTAGGACTGGGTCATTAATTTACAAATGTGAAAGTCTCCCCAAATAAGCCAAAAGCCCAGTTATTCATGCAAGACTTGAATCAAAGAAAAAAACCAATAGGAATATACTTCAAATAGTCACAATTCCCATTTTTGAAAATTCTATTCATTTTGGGCATAAGACTCAGTGCTTTTTCTTATGAGAATTATCTGACTGTGAAATACTTGTTTAAAAATAGAATGTTTAAAAAATACTATTATGTTGTGGTCCTCTCCAATGTTCATCCTACTTTGTTTAAATTATATGCTGATGGCCAATCTATGTAGGCAACATATTATGTATTAATAATTAAGTGAGTTCTAGGAAGAAAGCTGGCATGCACCTGCCTGATGGGAAGGTGGTTCAGTCAGTGCATGTTGACTCCACATGATGTTCTATAGCTTCATTTCCCAGCGTCGTTCCAATAACCAACCCCCAAATACTCCATTTAAAAAAGCTTATTTGAAATATGTCTATACAGAGTCTTGATTGAGCACTTATTCTTTATTTTGTTTCTGTTTACTTCTCCCTCAAGACAATGTTAAATTTCTGCTGAATCCTACAGGTAAGAAATTGATAGTAAGTTTAAAGTAGTGAAAGAAGTTGTTTAGTGTTTGAGTTCATGTTTGGGGTAAGAGACCACTCATTTCCTCCTTTCCTATGGGGGTTTATTCCTGGCTGTCCCACATCTGAAGAATAGTAGATGAGCTACTGCTTGAATAATAACCCTATTGCTGAGCTATCATTAAGCTGGATGCATACGGTTGAGGATATACCCATGGTTAATACAGCTGAGTAAAGTTGAGGTCAGGAGGCTTTCCTTCCAACTATTAGATGGCTGGATCTGTAGAGCACAGCGAGTCCACTTGCCCAAGCAACTGAATGGGCAGGATTGACATACTCTTCCCAGAGCTTAGTTCTGTGGAGGCAGAATGTAAAAAAGGCAGTGCCTCTTGTCCAGCCTGACCTTTAAGACCAGCTCACAAGCAAATCATAGGCCAGGTAATGCCCTGAATTCTAGTCCACTGGACCAGCAAGTCCTCTTTCTGTAGAAGTACTAATAGAGTTGAGTATAAGGATAAAATCGGTTAAAGTATTCCATCCACTCTGGAGAAGCAGGCCTAACACAATGAGAAGGTCTGAAGATTCCTCTTCTTCAATGGTAATATTCAGTTCCATAATTTTCTGAGGTTTTCTAAATTTCATGGGTTTGAGGTTGTATCTGTCAGGTTAGGCCATGTAATGATGCAGTAAGAAATGACCCCCAAACTCTAAGAGGTTTACAGGATAAAGATTTATTTATCTCTCACATTACGTGTCTATCAAAGGTCAGCTGTACCTCTGTACTATGTCGTTTTGACTCTAGGACCCAAGGTGACAGAACAGCTTCTACCTGGGACATTAGCAGTTGCCATAGCAGGACGGGAAGAATACAGCCAACTATACATCACTTTTGCTCACATTTCACTGGGAAAAGGAAGTTGTGCAGACACATGTGGGTGATAGGATGTGTCATCCTTTCTAGGAGAGGTCACCAGAAGCAGGTCACTGAATATGTTTAAACTATATTACAGTCTAATGAATGCTGTTATGTTCTTATGTTTTATATTGACCCTGGAGAACTTTAGAAAAGTTAGACTCCAAGGAGGTCTGGAAATGGAGAAATACAACTAAGGACATACTCCATCCCCAGATATGCTTCCTTATCAAATACTCGAAAGAAAGAAAAAGAAGAAAGAAAGAAAGAAAGAAAGAAAGAAAGAAAGAAAGAAAGAAAGAAAGAAAGGAAGGAAGGAAGGAAGGAAGTAAAAAGGCTTATTTTTGCTCACAATATGTCCATCTGAAGGGGTCTAATCTATGGTGTCCTAATCCAAGACAGAGGCTTTCACCCCCACATCTGCTACACGGTGGACCCATGGCAGGGAACAAGAACATAGAATTTGTACATTCTATCTAAAGACTTTCACCAAGAGGTAACACATGACACTTCTACTCCCATTCTGTTGACCAAAGTAGATCACATGAACATGTCCAAATTTAAAGAGAAAGCACTATCCCACAACGTGCTTGGAAGGAGGAGAACCAAACCACAGTTGAACTAACTGATGACTACCACAGAAAGTATTGAAGCTGCCCTGGGCTGAGCAATGGGATAAGATTCCAGAATCTACTGACCACCTGTGACTGCTTTGGCTAGATTGCAAAGAATAGGGGACAATGAAAAAAAAAAAGTATACATTTTGTATGTCTGTATGTCTCCTCAATTTTAACTTCTCTGTAGGGAAAAAATAAAAGAGTTAAAGTTTCATATGTTGATGCAAATTTTGAGTTATTTTTATATATTAGCCCTCCATTATGTGGGCTGGGTTCCTATCTGAGCTCACTATATAAACCTGCCAGACAAACCTAGTTAGCCACGGAAGTAAACTATGGATGACTTTTCAGCCTATTATACAGTATGACACTGAGTATAACAATATCTCATCTTGATCCAGTTTAGAGGATGGTAGGAATCACCTCCTAAAGGCCTGAGGGGCTCAAATACTTACCTTACAGACTTTGGGGGATATTCAGAGAAGATAGGACAATTCTGTGAAGGGGCATGAGTAAACTTCTCCATTTGGCACAGCAGTCTGAGACCCCTAGTTCTTTCAGAAAGTTCTTTTAAAATCAGAAGTAAAAAAAGAGAGCTTCTATGTTGAAGAAAAAGTTTTCACATATACTATTAATATATTCATCTTTTTACCAATGCTTTAGTAAAATAATTTTTATTTTATTAGGAGGAAGGCACTCATGAAGACAAAAGTGGCTAAGACCCATGAAAGTCATAATGTGATGCTGGAAGGGGAACCCAGAATTCTCCCCTAATCTCTCTGGAGAGCAATAGAAATATGGTTAACTCAACCCAATCATTGAATACATTGGGATTAATAAACCAAGAACACAAATGAGGAAATTCTGGCCTCAGGGGGAAAATAGGGCCTCCCCGTGCTCCCTATCCCAAGGCATAACATATGGAAGAGGGTGAAAAAAGATGTTCAAGGTCTACATAATAATTTGAGAAGCAAGAGGTAGTGGAGCTTTGCTGCATGATAGAGTGTGATGAGGAAGAGGCTACAATGCTAATAAGCCAGAACAGACAGTCTACTTCTGGATTCTTCTCTTCCATTAGGTCTTGTCAGGCCTGGAGTTGTTCCCAGTGTGGTTCTTCCTTCTCCCTACAAGAGGTAAGGATGAGCAATTCTGCAAGTTCTAGCTTATGCCTTAAGAAGAAGCTATTATTTCTTGGGATTGCTTATGCTTGGTGCACTTTTGCCCTTAGCATCATCTTTCTTCACCATTATCTCCTATCTGTACCATTGCAAGAATGTCCAAACTGGTGACTCTGTTTCCACCCTTGGCCTCTATAGCATAGACCTGTGTTACACATTATGGTAACCACAAGCCACACAGAGCTATTAAGCCTCTGAACTGTGACTCTGCTTTAAGAATGAAATATACACCAGTTTTCAAAGATTCAGTATTTTTAAAAGATGGGTATGTTCTATCTTAATAATTTTTACATTGATTATAGGTGTTATACTTTTAATAATTTAGACATAAGGTTAAGTTAAATATACCAAAATTATTTTCACCAGTTTCTTTTTGCTTTTTACAGTGGCTGCTTGGAAAAAATTTTTAAAAATGTATGACTCATTTTTGTGGCTCATGTTATGTTTCTATCAGACAACACTGCTCTAGACTTCATGCAGCACCTAGAGTCATTCTTTGGTAATCATGAATATCATGTTTCTCCTTTATTCATAACTCTCCAAAGGCTTTTACATTTCACTCAGAGGCAAGTAACAGATCTTACTGTGGCTTATAAGGTCTTATGTGATCATAGATGAATCCAGCTACCGCTCCAAACCCCTCTCCTACCACTTTTGCCTTTACCACTCCATTCAGGGTACACTGGTCTCCTTGGTAAACATGCCAACCACGCTTTTACCCCAGGGCCTTTGCATGTGTTTTCCTCTCTGTCCAGAATCCCTTTCTCCAGATATTGGTAAGCCACTCCCTCACTTCATTCAAGTCTCTACTCTTTTGTTTACCACCCTGTTCAGAGTAGAAGTGCATGCATGCACCCACACGCACACACATGCACAATCTCCTGAGACACCTATTCCCTCCTTATTCTGTTTTAGTTTTCCTCAGGGCTTACCATAGGTCATCATTTTTTCTTTTTCCTTTTTTTTTTTTTTTTTCTGTTTTCTGTCTCCCTCTGTTAGAAAGTAAGCTCCACTTACTTATAGGGCTCCTCCACTTATAGGGCAAGACTATTTGCTACTGCTGACAACCAAGTGCCTAGAACAGTGTCTGGCATGTAGTAAACACTTAATGAATATGTATTGAACGAATGAATATCAGAACAGTAAATATGTGTGGATTCAGTGGGGTGACCTCAGGATGACCCTGAGGTTTGCCACTAGCCTAAGTAAAAGGATCTCCTTCCCCACCAATAGATTTCTACTCTGGGGTTTCAGGCAAAAGCCTCTTAGTAACGGGGTCCCCTTTGCCTGACTTTATTCTCTGTAGAAACTCAAGGACAGGACAGGACCTGAGGATGCTGGGTGCCATCCAATTACTATCAACCCTAAAATAGCTCACAAAAATCTCTTGTGTGTGTTTCCTTTTTTCTTTCCTTTTTTTTAAAAACACAATTAAAACAGAATACAGCGCTTTAAAATTCTTAGGTAAAATGAAAAGAAATCCAAATAGTATAAAACCGATTACCATAGGGCTTGGGTTATGATCCTACAATAACTAGAGCCACAGCACAGATTGATTAAATTTTCAAGGGTAAAGCCTGGCTCCCTCCAGCCTCAGCTTTCATCTGCCTCCAGCTCATTTGTGCTCTGGGCGTTCCCTCATTTCCTATTACCCAGTACACTCCTAAATTTTGCCCTCAATTCAAGGAGAAACTGGAATGCCAACTTTTTGAGCCACAAACCCTTGCTTGCTAGAGACCTCAGTTCAGTTTATGGTTTCTCTAAATGCAGTTAATCCCCAGTTCTTCCTGTTAGCCTCCTCCCCTGCCCTCACTGGCTCGGAGAGATACACTTCTCTGGCCCCAGATCGTAGAAGAGACCCCTTGGAACTCAGCCTCGCCACCTGAAAGCTGCTCCAGACTCTCTGCGCCCCTTTCCTAGAGGAGGGTTAGGATCTGCTCTGAGCTCAGACAGGAGGAGTACAATCCCCACCTACACTCCAGAGGCCTCACCCTATTCTATACCCACAAAGTGCTCAATACCAGATACATTAACCTGTGCCTTTAGTGAGAGGAACATTGTTCCATTCTCTGGGATTCGCCTGTGAGGAAGTTTGTGGCTTAGGCTGTGCTTGAAGAAAAGGGAAGGAATTACTTAGAAGCACTTTGCTCTGTTTCCTTTTATTGCCTTGCACCCACGCCCACTACCTCTGTCACCCAAGCCTGCCAGGCAATGCCCTCTACCCCACCCTTCCCCTATTCTTCTCTACCCTCCCTCTGTACTTACCCGCCCCTTTCGATCATGGAAGGACTTCCTGAATTAACAGCTGGTTCCACCACTTACCAGCTGTCCTTTGGGAAATCACTTAATCCAGTGAGGCTGTGCTCTGTAAAATGAGGATGCAATAGAAGGTACCTATCTTAGAAGCGCCTTGGGAGCTAATCTGGAGAACACATGTGACCCCCCCACACACACTCGCTCTCTTCTTCTGAGCAGTAAACAGCATTTCGACCTGGAGCTGAAGGGCCTGACTTCATCCCCAGGACAGGACGACAGGAGCACAGAGCAGAGCTTAGCTGAGAGTTGGATAGAGAAACACAGAACAAGTCCTAATAAGCTCAAAGGAGCCCCTGTATATGGCTAAGCCTAAACCAGATGCACCCCAAAACTCCCAAGTTAGGTGAATCAACAAATTCCCTTTAGTTTTATTTTGTTGTCTGGTTGGTTGGTTTTTCTGTTGCCTGCAATTGCTTTTCCATGCCCTGGCTTTTAACTTTGGCAGCTTCGTATAAGATTTTCATGAGTCTCTGGCTCCCCTGGGTGGCAAAGAGAATAAATTCACATTTCTAGGATTCCTACTCTCTACATAAGCATTTTCATTTCTACAGTTTATTCACATGGCGCCTCTTGTCTCAGACATATTTGGGTTTACTCTTGGCCCATAGATCCTTTGACAGAGATTTCTTTTTCATGATCCCCACTCCCCGCTCACCTCACCGCCACGAGCTGGTGCTGTGTCTGCAGTGAGCAAGTCGAATCCTCTCGCTGGTCCTATTTTGGGTGGCCACTGGATTTGGGTCAGTTGCCTAGTGAACGACCCAAGTCAAGGGAGCAGAGGGTCCCCAGCATCCAAAAACAGTCAGGACACAAGGCACCATTTTGGTATTATTACAGGTTTCACCAACCAACTATGTGAACCAGCCCAGATTCTATTGAGCTTCTAAAAGCCCTGCCCGTATGAATTGGCCTTATCCAAATTTCTCTGAATGAAGAACGTACAGAATTGAAAAAAAGTGCAAGCTGATAGTCATTTTCATTACACAATTTGTAAAGGTACATTTAAAAACACAAAGGTTTGGCCGTACTGGTTTTATTATGATCAATTTCCTGGAGAGTCAAGAACGTTCTTGGAACCCTCACTAACCTTTTAGTACTCAGAGACCATCTGGAGACATGTCTTTGGTATGTACCATTCTGTTGTGCTTACATTTTTTTACATAACTGTTGCTCTTTCCTTACTTCAACCCTTGCACTTCAGAAACACTAACCTGCTTGTCCTTACAGGTTATCCTTCACCTCCTGCGTATCTGCATACTCTGATAGAGAAATGGAGTATCCTTCCCCCATCCTCCTCACCTCAGCTCAGGTGTATCTATCTTATCCCCTCCATTGTACACCCTTGGCCCAAGTTGGGGTAAGTGTCCCACTTCTATTTTCAATGATGTTCTATGTGCAGCACTGTCATTACAGCAACTACATGAATAATTAATTACTTGCTTATAAACTGTGTTCCTCAACGAGGTTGTGAAGCTTGAGGTGTGGTCTTTATGTCTTTTTTTATTTTTAAAAAATATTTCATTTATTTATTCATGAGAGACACAGACTGAGAGAGAGAGGCAGAGACCCAGGCAGAGGGAGAAGCAGGCTCCATGCAGGGAGCCCAACGCAGAACTCGATCCCAGGACTCCAGGATCACGCCCTGGACCGAAGGCAGGCGCTAAACAGCTGAGCCACCCAGGGATCCCCGTCTTTTTTTCTTTAAAAAGTGCTTTCTAGCACAGGGCTTGGCCCAAAGTTTATTAAATGAATATATGACTTAGAAGGATAGGAAAACATAAAATAGCATTTGGTGAGGACCTACTGGCCAGATGCCTACAGCACTGTGGTAAGAATTTAACAAGAGAGCATAAATAAATGACCTGCAGACATACCTAGCACAAAATGGACATGCATATTGAGTGAATGATGGTAGATCCACATTCTGAAGAGGAAGGCTCAGAGTGCTTGAGCTACTTTCTGAAGTCGCCCAGTTACAGTGAGAGAGCTAAGATCTGAACATAGCTCTCTCTGGTCCCCATGCCCTGGCCCCACCTATGCCTCCCTGTAGTCTTCCACTTCATGTCTCACTATATCCCTCACCCAAGCAGGTAGGCAAATTTTTTTTTTTTTATGTTGATCATGATCTTTGAATCAACTGTAACACTTTTACACAATGACTTTCGATGGGAAAAATTCCACAAATATTTGTTGGGTGAGTGGATGAATAACTAGACTAGGGGAAACTTCCAGTACTGAATAAACACGGGTGGCTGATTGGTCCATTTAGTGCATGGTATTAAACTACTCCTTTAGAAAATGTACAATATCAGTGTGGCAATCCCAAGCAGAAAAATAACGCATGATAAAATAACAGTGGGTAAAGGGCTTTAAAAGCAATTTAACAGAAGTAAAGGTAAAGAAAATAAAGTTTATCTTTCCAGGACAGTGACAAAGTTAAAATCTGTGGTATTCAAAATATTCTTAAGAATCTCTTATGACAGGAGGCATTTTGACGTCCCTGCTAAAATCTGACTCTCTGATTTTAAATTATCTGTGGAGATATTAACACAGATCTATCTAACATTTTGAAATCTGGATGGTTGATCGTCTAAGCTATATAAGTAGCGCACTGTGAAAGGTGAGGATAAGTAAAGAGTTTCAGGTTCCCCTACCGGGAGAGGATTAGGAGGGGAATGAAGCTAATTGGAGCAACCAAGAGATTAAGTAATCAAAGCAGTAACAATCATAGCTGCTGTCCATTATGCTCCCTTTGCTTATGCTATATTATTGAATTAACTGTCCCCACAATACCATGATGTAATAGGATTTCTTATCTACATTTCACCAATAAGATTTCAGAAATTTCCCCAAGAAATGTTACAGATGCAAAGATTTACACCCAGATCCATCTGATTCCAGACACAGAGGCTGGTGGATTGTCTTGTGACTGTCACTGTAAAGGAAAATTCACAACCCTGCTGGCCAGGCCCTGAACCTTACCAGAGCTTGGTTCTAAGAGCTCTGTCCTCTTCAGTTTGCTGAGGATGTGGACTGATCACCACCATGTCTCAGTACAAAGCAAAGGCCTTGCACACCAAAGGTGCTCATCCATTGTAGGTGATAGTAAGGACTACTTTGAAATAAGCAAGGTGCAAAGTTGACTAGTTAGAAAAAGAGCATTTCAAGGTGAAGGCCAATAGGCATTTTAACTATGTAAACTGTAAGGACATATTTAAAGCACAAAGTTTTGGCCATATTAGTTTTATTGTATTGTAATTAATTTCCTAAAGACCCACTGCTATTGAAAAAAGTCAGCAAGATCCTTGCAATCCTTCTCGGAAACAGCCTAACACTCCTCAATATTACAGTCTTCCTGCCACCATCCCTGCCAAGTATCTCCACATTCTCTTTTTTTTTTTTTTTAATTTTTAAATTTTTATTTATTTATGATAGTCACACACAGAGAGAGAGGCAGAGACACAGGCAGAGGGAGAAGCAGGCTCCATGCACCGGGAGCCCGACGTGGGATTCGATCCTGGGTCTCCAGGATCGCGCCCTGGGCCAAAGGCAGGCGCCAAACCGCGGCGCCACCCAGGGATCCCATCTCCACATTCTCTTATGTGTAAGTCCTACCCCAGGGAAGAGTTCTGTTCAAGGACTGATGTGATCCTCAAGGACAGGTCATAGGTTACAGTAGTAAGAGTGGGGCTTCCTGTACTCTCGAGGAACAAAAATGTTCTTTTCTTTCATCTCTGTCTCTCAAGGGTAACAAGCCATAGTCAATACTTCCTCCTCCTTAGGAGATGTTCTTACCATTGAAAAATAAAGCAAGACCAGTGCAGGGCCAGAGGAAATAAAGTTCTGTAGTGGTTTGTTCTAGGAGAAAGAAGCCCCTTTTTCACTGCTTTGATGTAGTTGATAATATAAAACAGGACTGGGGCTGCCTTTTGCAGGTAAGCCTCTTAGGCCTTGGAAGGTCAGAGACAAATCAGGTAGGAACAGAACATACATATGTTAAGAACCTTAGCAGAGGCAGGTCAGAGATTTGCATTCTGGGCCACATAGGAAACAAATCAATAGCAAATGAGGAGGCTGGAGGCAGGTATGAAAAGGCAGGAGTCAGGAACTATAGACATTCCTGACCTTTTGTTTTGGGGCTGACCTTGTTCCTTTCTTAAGAGACAAAGGAGGAGAAATTTACATTGTCAAAAAATCAATCAACAGTTGACAAATGGTAAACCTCCTCAGAAGGGAGATTTTGCAAGTACAGAATAAAGTACAAGAACATATTTGTGGAGGGGACTTTTTTTTAATGAAAAATAACAACACACAAACTTCCTCAGGAAAAACAGACTTAATATTTCACAATTTAAATAGCTGGTTTCAGGGTCATTAGCAATATCAGGTTCCTAACAGTAATTGTGTTTTTCCCTCTCTGGAAGGTTGGAGGGATTTATCTTCTCTAATGCTTTACTCATAACATACCTTAAACCTTATGTTTGTTGATATAGAAAGCAGTTGGAAAGCATGTGCTATTATTTTGGAGTGCCTCACCATTTGGAGTTGGCAAGAATTTCTGCTGCCTTTTTGCTATTTCTCCTTTTTTGTTGGGGAATTAAAGCAATTTTAATTTGCATGACTTTTAATTCTCATGTGTCTCTCTTTCCCAATTATTCAAGCTGTCCACTGCTAGACAACTGATCTTTTGTGATTATATCCATTTTTCCAAGATCTGATTTTGTAATCAGGTAGCCAACTCTTCCTGAAGGATCTAGAAAGAGAGATTTCATTTCACTCTGCACAAATGAAGTAACAGTCCAACTTGCCCAATGAAAAGAAATCTTCAACATGTTAGCACTCCTACCCTCCTGACTGGATTATTAATTCATTTGGGAAACTGAATATACACACTCTGGTTCCATGACTCTAAGGTGCCATCTAACAATAGCATCCATAAAAATGCTGAAATCTCTGGAACTCAGACACATCCTGGTCTCAGAATCTACCTGATTCATAAAAAAACAAAAACACTAACACTTTGGTGGTTGTTTCCCACTGAAATGAAGGTGCATCCTTTCAACAAGTCAAATCTAAATAGCCTGTAGTGAAACGACTCATCTTTATGATCAAGGACTTGAACTTACCCCATTATAGCTCAAAAAAGAGAAGATGCAGGAGACTAACTCTCCTTCCTTTCCTTTCTCTCACATGTGCTGAAGAAACAAAGAAAAGAAAAACAAAAAGAGGAATCTGTTTCTGGCCTATGAATTTAGTTTTGGGGATGAGAAATCTGAACATTATGTAGAGCAACAATGATCCTGCTTATCCAAATACAAAATCTCTTATATCTACTATCATAGAATGGTTAAGGTAACCATGATATAAGAATTGCTTAATAATTTTCAGTAACAGAGCAGGAATTCTAATGATTAGTTCGTAAGTAAGAAAACCAAGGCAAAGAAGATAGGTGCATTACATATAATTGTTTGAACTGTCTTATAATCACAAGAGGACTTCTCAATCACTGTCAAAATCAACTCCTTGGAATGGGCAGGGCACATGTTCACAACAGCAAACAGGTCCTGTAGCTAATGGGAGACACATCATCTCTCCTCACCTACTGAATGGAATACAGGATGGAGTTGTCTGTCTTATTCATAGTGTCATTATTGTTCTTTCATCTCTTATATAGCCTCTGGTTTCGGAATCAAACATTATTCTATTTTCTCTCAAAAACATCTATGCTCTATTTGTGCCAGTTCAGCCTAAATAACATCTTAGGAATATTCTAGCAGAGGTTCTCAATCAGGGACACTTTTTCTTTTTTCTGCTACTGGTATCTAGTGGGTAAAGGCTGGGGGTTTTGCTAAACACTCTAGGATAGCCCATACACAACAAAGAATGATCTGGCCTAGTATGTCAACAGTGCCAAGCTTGAGAAGCTCCGTATCTGAGAAAAGCTTGACAAAGCTTCCCCTTTTCCCCAATAAATTTGTGATATATTTCTATCATCCAAATCATTCACCAGATATTTATTGAACATTACAGCACTCTAAAGACAAGTGCAATCCTGAGCCATACAATTTAAAGAGAGGAAATAAATAAACTTACTAAATAAATAAACAGTATAATTTCAGAATGTGGTATATATTGTAAAGGAAATAAATGGATACCAATAGAGAATAACCAGAAGATGCTTTTGATAATATAACCAAGGAAGACCTACATCGCTGAGGAAATTAGGATGTTCTTAGCAGCGAATAACAGAAACTCCCAGTTTAGGCCAGCTTAAACAGTAAGAAAAAATATGGTTTTCTCTTACATTCAGAAGTAGGATGGGTCTTAGGATTGAATTAATGCTTAGGCTCCGATGTCTATCCAAGGGTCTATATCCAGCTTCCTTTTCAGAATGGTAGTAAGATTGGTTGTAATCATTAGGTCTCATAACTTCACATCACAGTGCTTGCAGAAAGGCAAGGGAGATGGGATGGTGCACACAGGTAACAGTCTCATCCCAGTGCTTTAAGCAATAGCATTGAGAATCAACTGATTGGACTGCATAGGTCACGTACCCACCCCTGAACCAACGACTGTGGGCAAGGGGAATGGAATATGCTGATTGGCTTAAGCCAAAGAGTGCCCACCCTGGGCATGGGGTCTGGAATCAGCTTCTCAACAACTAAACAAACACTTTGTATCAATTTGGGACTTACTTACTGGGTGGCTTTCAGAAATTTTCTCTGTAGAAGATGAGCTTCAAACTGAGCCTTGGAGAATGAGAAGGAGCTGGCGTAGTCAAGGGCCCAAGGAAGAGCATGGGAACTAGGCGGGAAGTATGGGGCACAAAGGTTTTGAGATGGGGAAAGGAGGCCATGGTGTTCCAAGGGGAAAGTGGTCCACAGTAAACTTGGAAGGGCAGATATGAACAGTATCATCTAATTTGATTTTTGCTAACCACATTTGTTATAAAATATGATGATCCTTTTTAGATTGGAAAAACAACAACAGTATTTCCTTCAGGATTTTTCCATGCATTCCTACTTTTAGGTAATCAATCTTTCTAATGTCACTTAAAAGTAAGACAAAATAGGTTTTATCAGAACTTTAAAAAAATAATTTTCAAGTTAATATATGAGAAGAAAAAATCCTTTAGAAAGCAAGTATTGAAAGAGACTCAAGTGGGGACACCTGGGTGGCTCAGCTGTTGAGCATCTGCCTTCGGCTCAGGGCGTGATCCTGGGGTCCTGGTATAGAGTCCCGGAATTGAGTCCCTAGATCTAGTCCCATATCGGGCTCCTGCATTGGGCTCCCTGCATGGAGCCTGCTTCTCTACTCCTGTGTCTCTGCCTGTGTGTGTGTGTGTGTGTCACGAATAAATTAAAATCTTTAAAAAAAAAAAAGACACTCAAGTGGATGGGATTTCAGATAGTTGAGTATTCAGATGTAGGGGCACTCTGGAGAAGCTATACAAAACTCATCTTGATTTAGAACCAGTTTTACCTACTTCTGTAACCCCTACCACCTGACACGGTACTGAATACAGAGGTGGTCACAATAATACTGATTCACACCAGAAGTTGAAGATCATGAGCACTTTCATATTCATTATTCTACCTACATATCCACTGTTTTGACCATCTCTTCCTTATAAGGAAGCCCATCAAAACTTTTTTATACTGACTGCACATTACCTCTTTGAATGGCATTTTGATTTGGGCTTTTCGTCTTTTGTCTTTGCATTTTTGTTTTATTGTTCTTTGGGAGCTGTTTCTGCTTCCAATCTTGATGACTGTCTCATTCTCCAAAGCAAATATGGGGAAAAAAAACCCCAGTAACTGCCATGATAGCTGCTAGCAGATTTATAATAAAGTCACCGTAATTGCTTGTTTACCTTTGGCTCCATAATTACATAATAATGATGTGTTGGTATTATTTCTATCTGTTCTTAGTTTCATCCTAAAATTCCTGACACTATGACAGTGAGAGATTATGTGTATTAAGAATGTAATAAAATAATAAAGTATGATAAAGTAACAAAAACAAGGATTCTAATTAGATAATAGACGTAGCATTACCTAATTAGGCAATAAAGGTGGTAGTTCATATGGCCCCTACTTACTCACCTGTCCCAAAGATTAGTTAATGTTGAATAAAAGGGGACTACAAAATGTACAATTCAGAATTCACAGCAGTGTGAGCTGAGATATAAGTTCTGGTATGGCTTTTCTTGAAAAATATTACTGTTGCTACAATTTATTGAGTGCCTGCTACCATATTAGATGTTTTATTTAGATATAATCCTTCCAAACTCCAAATGAGATAGTATGATCTCCATTTTTACATATGAGGACACAGAGGCCTAAATAAGAATTGGAAGATTACACAGCTATCACATAATAATGACATATGTTTAGTGGTTTATATACATTTTCAGTCCTTATATACAACCTTATAAGGCAGAACTCAAGAAGGCTTAGCATTTATCTCAAGATCTCACAGCGGGCAAATTACTAAATATAAAGAGCCAGAATTAAAGCCCATGAAGTCTAACTCTGGGAGGCTGGTACTACTCGTAGAGGTTAAGCTATAAAATATTTTAATATTGCCCAGGATTTGAACCCGACTCAAAGCTGTTTAGTTCTAAAAGACCAAGAACCATTCCTTTCTCCTTTCGGTTTCCTCATAAAAAAAAAAAAAAAAAGTGAGAAGGCCAAAAAAACTCAAAGTTCTATTTCTGCTCAAAAATGCTATGGTTCCATGGATTTTAAAATATAAGATTTTGTTATGAAAACAACATGGGGGCAAGAGTTTTTGCAAGGCAAAACAAAAATTACAGCTACCAGTATTTTCAAACATAAGAATCCAATCACTTTTAGTTAGCTGATGAAGCATCTAAAGTTTCAGTAGCTTGTCTAAGTGCCGGGCCAACCATCATAAAGCACGTACAATTTACATCTAACAAAAGCTGGGCCTCCCAGCTTGTCTCTAATACAACCTTCTAGCAGACAATTTTTTTTTTTTTTAAGATTTTATTTATTTATTCATGAGAAACAGAGAGAGGCAGAGACACACACAGGCAGAGGGAGGAGCAGGCTCCCTGCGCTGAGTCCCTCGCGGACTGGATCCCAGGGCCCCAGGATCACCACCTGGGCGGACGGCAGATGCTCAACCACTGAGCCACTCCGGTGCCCTCTAATACAGCCGTCTAATGATTGTCATACTCTTCAGAAGATAGATTTTCGGATTCAGGTCACCGCTCCTCCAACTTCACCAGTTACACGCCTCTGAACCCTGCTGGTGCTTCTAAAGCGCCCGAGGGGGAGTGGGCAGGGCGCTACCAGGAAAACTTGAAGACAGAGGAAGTGCACAAAAGACCTGATCGTAGCAGCAGAGCTCCACCTTTTATTTATTTATTTTCTTTTCGTACTTGTCTCCTTACTGAAAATAAGTTGATAGCAACATCGCTGTTCAGGGAAAGAAACAAAAGCTGTTTTCTGATCAAACCAAGAAGCAAAACTTAACAATTTACGGCCAGAAGCGGCAGAGGAGAGCAAGGTCCGCTCAAGACAGACAGGAAACATAAGCGGCAAGTGATGCCGCGGACAGCCCTGCATATCACGCCGCATCTAAAAACGATTTCTTTAAAAACAAACCAAAACAACGAAAAACCTATTTATTCCACAAAAGAATATCCTGCCCTCTGACGAATACAGGAACATTTAACACACACCCTATGCCTAGCATTAGCGGCTTAAGCCGAAATCCCCTCTTCTAATGCGGAATCTGTACCATAGGAGCAAACATAGAACAAACAGCAAACAAAACACCACCGGCACACCCGGCGCGCAAAACCACCACCGGGAACGCGGCCTCTCCCGCGAGTCCCCCAAGACAAAGCCCGGTCCCGGCACGCACTGCGGGCCGGGACTACACATCCCGGCATGCAAGGCGCACGCCATCGGCCAGTTGGACTACGGTTCCCGGCATGCTCTGTTGACAGCCGGTCGGCCCCCTCAGGGTCTCGGGGTCTCGGGGTCTTGGGTCCCGCAGACGCGGGGTTTGTTCCCCCCTCCCCGCGGCCGGCCTCTCGGGGCCGCACACCATCACCCGCTAGTCAATTGTAAGGATTACGATTTTCCCAGTCGTTCTGCATTGTCCGTTCTATCAGGACGGCCCAGAGCCTGTGGCTAGGGCGGGCGGGGACGTGGGGGAGCCAGCCTGGTCGGCTCGAGCCAATGGCGCTGGAGCGGCTTCCCTGCCTCTATGGCAACCGCGGCCGTCCCCGGAGGGACCAGCCACCCATTGGGTAGAATCTTTCGAGAAGGCTCGAGAAGAAGGAAGCGGAAGTGGCACGTGGAGGGGCCGGTGGAGGCGCCGGTGAGTAAATGCCGCAGATTCTGGAAAGTTCTGATCAGTGCGATACATAAGGCTGAGCGGCTGGGACCTCCCCTTTTGGGTCTGTAGTTCAGCCCCGCGCGGGTGAGCGGTGGGTGCGGACCGCGCAGTCAGCCCGAGCCTGCGGAGCGACCCGCGGAGGCCGATCGCCGCCCGCTCCCGCGCCTGCCCCTCCGAGAGCCGCCGCCGCCGCCGTCCCCGGGGAGCCGGAGGCGCCAGCCAGGCCGACAGTCCGTGCGTCCGCCCGAGTGACAGGGAGCGGCCGCGCTCCGCGGGAGCCGCGCGCGGCCGGGGCAGGAGGCGCTGCCGAAGGAGCGGACCCGGAGCGGGAGCCGGAGCCCGGGCGGAGGCGGAGGCGGAGGCGGATCGCGAGCCGGCCATGTCGGTGGTGGGGCTGGACGTGGGCTCGCAGAGCTGCTACATTGCGGTGGCCCGGGCCGGGGGCATCGAGACCATCGCCAACGAGTTCAGCGACCGGTGCACCCCGTAAGTGGAGCCTGCGGGGGCGCTGGGAGAGGTTCTGGAGTGAGGGGGAAGGCCGGCGGCGGCGGCGGCCGGGGGAGCGTGCGGGGCGGCTGCGGAGCGCGGGGCGGCACGGAGGGCGGTGGGGGGGGGGCGGCGCGCCCCTCGGGAGGTGCGGGTGCGGGCGCGGGTGCGGGCGCTCGCCCCGGAGGAGCGGCGGGGGCTTGCGGTCGGGCTGCGAGCGGGAGTGGGGTGGGGGGGTCTTGGCGGTTCCCGGGGTCGCCGCCTCGGCGCGGGGCTGCGGGCGAGCCCGCGACTTGGCTCCTTTTCTTGGCAAGCCTCGGTTGGCTCTTTCCGCGGCCGCCCCCGTTTCCCCACGCGGCTTCTCTGAGCTCGCGGGGCCGCCCCCAGCTTGTCCCCCTCCCTCCGAGCACATCTTTGCGCACCGCAGATGCGGGGCTGCTGAGTTTTTTCTTCCGCATTGTGAATCTCGAAATGAACGGAAGCTTCCAGAGCCTCTGTGCTGCTGCTTCCCAGCGAGCAGGCGGATTGTTGTTAGCGACCACGGAATCCCTCCTTTCATTGATGCCTCGGCCTGCGCACTCTTGGTTGCTAACGCTGTCAGCCTTAGTGCCTGGGCTCATTTGTGAAGATGGAAACGTCCTTTTGCTCATTTTATGAGAGCCATCCTAAATCGTGTTCTACTTTGTTAATTTTGCACAGTTTAAATAAAGGAGGTAAAATGAAAATTGCACACTTTGCGCTAGAACTCGGAGAGGAGTGTTGTCACTAAATTAAATGTTATATTCTACAGCGGCATGGGGTGGACAGAGAGAACATTTTATTAAAGCAACTTTTTCGAGGGGCTTGTTTTCTGGAGATAATACATGCAAACAGATCTGCGTGTACATTGATGAAAATAATTGCTTACTTCTCCGGAAAATTAATATAGATGTCTATATTTAAATGCCTTAAACCCAAGATAAAAAACGTAGAATGAGAGAGTAAGCCTAAAGGTAAAATGACTGTATTTATGTCACTATTTGAGTACAGATGGCCATTTATGAAAGTGCATGGAAAATAAGCAAATATTTGACAACGAGTAGCATTGGAAAGACTTATTCTGTGATTTTACCTATTTGCAAATTTACAGTCTGTTCTTTGGCTGTGTAAAGGGCTCTATAATTGTAGTGTAGTAGGAAAGACAGTATGTCAGGCTTTTGTGCTTAGGTACAGTTTATATCTTTGTTCTCTTTGATCCAATAAAAGGAAGAAAAGCTGTTCACATGAGAGTAGGAAAAAATTGGGTATGTAGCTGTAGTGACCACTGTGAAACTAAAGACGACAGATATGTCTATAAAAGGTAAACAGAGGCAGCCATTGGAATTCCTTTTAATCTTTTGATATAATAGATGTTCACTTATTTGCTTTGGCTACTATTAATTTCAGTGTGGAAAATGAGTTAAGTCATTCTGCAAGTGAATAGTTATTCTGAGCCTGGAATGATTCACTGTTTTTGGAAGGTTCTGGCCTTTGCTTGAACACTTCTCTGGCTTTTAGGATGCTATTTAGCACCTGCTCAGATAATTTAGGTCTAGGGTATCTCCCTTTATTAGCAGATTTGAAGTTGATTTAGTCTCATGTTTAATATCCTCAGCATATTCCCATTTTGTTCATCACTCCTCCCTGCTTTCTGATTTAAAACCTAATTTGCTTACCTTCTCCTGATAGGACTGTGTGCTCTGTGGTACCATTCCATTTCCATTGCAGAGAAGCCTGTCTCACAGAAGTCATTTTTCATCTTTTCAAGGCTGACTTAATGTAACTAATTATTCACTGCTTTCCCTCAACTCCGCTCTGCTGTGGTACTTGTTCTGCATCATTTTTACTTGGCTTCCTTAAGTAAAGTCTTCCATAGAGGCCCGGCCCTCTCTTGTGCTTTTAGACTCTAGAAACATCACTTGGGCACACTTCTTTGGGTTTATATAAACCTTTTGATCCTAAAGAGGCTGATGGTGTTATCAAGACAGCAGTGGGTTTGACAGTGACACTTAGATTTATGTGGAGTTGCCAACCAAAAAGTGGAATTGTAACATATGTTTTGTTGATTATGTGTCCAAGGACAGGTTAATAATATCTTTTATTCAGAGTATTTTCAGAGTTGGTGTCCACTTCCTAATAATTGGGGACCTGGAGAATTATACTAGTATATGAAGTATTTGCAAATGCCCCCTGAACCATGAGCAGAGTTCTTGGGTAAGATGGCCACCTGGATTGGCAATGAAGTGGACTTCCACTGAGTATCTGACCAAAGCTTTAGAGTTCAAAATTGTGCTATAGTTGTGCTGCCCTCCTCCTCAATGGATGAAGTTTCTATTTTGTCAGTTTAAAGGTATCCATGTCTATGCCTTTTAACGTTTTTAAGACATTGTGGTTTGTATATCTTCTAGATCAGTGATTTCATTTGGATCAAAAAACAGAACAATTGGAGTTGCAGCCAAAAATCAGGTATGTTCTTTAAGAGAATTTCAACGTAAAATCTCAAAGGCATACAAAAGTATGAAATAGCATGGCTTATTGGAGTTTTAGAAATGTAATGCAAGTATTTATGAGCCCTTAGATAGATATTTTTCCTTCTGTTCCCTTCCTCTTCCTAAGATCTGCCTTAACTTCCTAATCTGCCAACATTAATTTTTAGTAATTTTACTACCTTCTAGTTTATTTGATTTTTAAAAATTATAAGTAAGGCCCTTGAAGTTCTTTCATATGGATTTTTTTATGATACACCTTTAAGAGTTAAAGATTCCTTCTAGAAGTTCTATATTTAAAAACATTTTCAGGTTACTTAATAATTAGGGTAAGACTGGAAGAACTTTCTATATAGACCTTTGCTATTTTGGGGGGTTATCTGTTAGATACACTTGAAATGTACAAATGTGAAGTAAGTATGAAGTACACATGAGATTTTGAAGTCTTAAAGAGAAATAAGTATCTCCTTCATATTTTATATTTAGTGCGTATTGAAATGACAGTATTTTAGATCTATTAGGCTTTAAAATAGGCTACTAAAATTAATTTCACCTGCTACTTAACATGACTAGAAAATTTATGTATGCTCATGTTATAAATGGTGGACCCTTACGGTTGGGGAGGAAAAAATAAAAGTTAAAAGAGCACGAAGTATGAAATCTCTTCTGAGAGGCTTTTGAAAAGAGCCTGAAAAAATTATTTTAGATACAGAAAATAGTATTGCTGAAGCAGAAACAAAACTCTAAATCCTGGAATGCTATAATAAGGCTAGTTGGGAGAGATACAAGATAAATAAAAAAGGAAGGAAAGAAAGATAGCTATGAACGCTCAAAATGACATATTCAAAAGGATAGAGACACATTAGTGAAGTAACTCTTCCTAAATATGGCCATTTAGAATATTGATAACCAGACCTAAAATTCTCTTGCATTTTTTTGTAGTTATATGAGGAGAGTCAGTTGAGGCTCAGATCTGGTCTATAGGTTACTAGATACACTTCAAGTCAGTTTCAGAATTCCAGGGAATTTTAGTGTATAAATATGCTTCAATTCCATGTTATTTGGAAAACTAGCACTGCCAACTTGTGGTCTCCCTTTAAAAGAAGTGGACCAGAGGAAACAGTAAATACTAAATTGTTTTGGTATTTTCGTTACTTAAGAAGTCTCAGCTTTTAATCTTTGAATTATTTCTGTATTTTAAATAAAGTTCCCATTGCTGACTTCTGCGAGTAAAATATCCTATGAAGTATGGGTCTTTTCATTCCAAAGCCTAATCATAAAAAATATGCAGTTGAAGGCATTCACTTAGAAACTTCTTGAATTTTCCTTGCCTCTTTTGCTTTTTGGTATAGATAATTAACATTCCCAATTATTATCCCAATCTATGTATTTTATTACACAAAATGTTTATCTTGACCAATTGGCAATTTATTAGGCTGTTAACAATTACCTTTTTGGGGGCACCTGGATGGCTCAGTAGTTGAGTGTCTGCCTTTGGCTCAGGTCGTGATTCCAGGGTCCTGGGATCAAGTTCCACATCAGGCTCCTGGCAGAGAGCCTGCTTCTCCCTCTGCCTATGTCTCTGCCTCTTTTTGTGTCTCTCATGAATAAAGAAGATCTTTATTCACACACACACAATTAACTTTTTAAAAAAAAAGTAATTTGACTTGTAGTGCTTCTAGATCTCCTTATTCATTTATACATTGGGTATAAAACTTATAAGCTTAGTGGGGGGAAAGGCTGAAATAAACGGATGCAGTTGATTTGTTCAGGGCTTTAGTGCTAGTTTCCCCATCTTAGATTTTATCTTGCAGATTTTTAAAAAGTCTGGTGACAGTATCGCCTCCTGTTCCCTCTCACTGCCTACCTTCTGGCATTTCCCAGGGTTGTGAAGAAAGTTATTTATATTCTTAATGGTTTGAGTTGTACAGTTGACTTTTTATAAAATTGTAATTGCTGATGTTCAAATTAGAAAAAAAATGAAAGTTCTAATTTCTTTTGCAGCAAATCACTCATGCAAACAATACAGTGTCTAACTTCAAAAGATTTCATGGCCGAGCATTCAATGACCCCTTCATTCAAAAGGAGAAGGAGAACTTAAGTTACGATTTGGTTCCAATGAAAAATGGTGGAGTTGGAATAAAGGTAATATAACCGAGCAACCTTAGAATACTTAATAGGCAATGGAATTCACCTATAGAAAAAACGCTTAATTCTTAATAAATATTTAACTCAATTTCTTAATTAGGTGAGGGTTTTTTTTTTTTTTGTCCAGTTCTTGTAAACTGTAGGTGTATGTTCTAATGTCTGAAAATTATTCAAGTGGCATATACTGCTGTAACTTAATTTGTGTCATAACTTTTATAACTGTTAAAATTTAGGTCACCTTAGTGGTGGTTAAAAAAAAATCTCAGTTGTGTTGTTTTATCAAACTAAAGTCTATTCCATGACAGCCCATTTGTGGTTGTTTGGAGAGCAGTAGTGTAATGCAACCAGAAATCTGTTTTTAAACTTGCAGAAGGATATACACAAAATAGTATTTGTCATAGTGATTCATTTCTTCAGTTAGAGCGGAAATTTACTGATTTCTATAATGTTTTGACTAGTACTTTGGATGGAGGAATAATCTACCCTAGCTTTTCTTTTGCTCCTTTGCATTTTCAGAGAGAAGTTTATTGTTTTTTGTTTTTTGGGGGTTCTTTTGGTTTCCCTTTTCTTTTTTCTTTTTAAACCACTGCAACAATAAAGATTTTCTGGAACAGGATATGTAATAACATTTGGAAGTTAGTATTAGCATGTAGCTTTAAGTACTATAATGTTTTATATGTTTTCTTTCCTCAATATAGGTAATGTACATGGATGAAGAACATCTCTTTAGTGTGGAGCAGATCACAGCCATGCTGTTGACTAAATTAAAGGAAACTGCTGAAAACAACCTCAAGAAACCAGTAACAGATTGTGTTATTTCAGTAAGTAGAATTCAGCAAGGCAATGTGTTTTATTTTAATTTGCCTTTTTTGCTACTCTTAAGTATCAAATGTGTGAAACTGTTCTATTACTAGAGATCAAAATTCTACTGGACCATATTACCATAGTATTCAGGAGCATTTCAGAATGTTTGAGTGGTGTTTTTAGCCAGAAGTTGCAGAGGTTCTTGACTGGATGTGCTGCAAATCAGAATCTCCTGTGAGGCTCTTTGGAAAAAAAGACTTGATTGGTTGAATCAAGAGATGTTCTAATACAGTGAATTAACACATTGTTAGACAATTTGTATACTTAATGGGAGATTTTCAAAATTGAATCATCAGTTGAGAACAGGTTGATTAGGAGCTTTACAATGTCCCCTAACAGTAGTGACAAAACTTAAGGTTTTTAACACTGACAAGCCCATTACCCTCAATGAGCAGTTGGTAGGTTATCAAGGCGTATTTGAAATGGACAAAAGCCATCTTTTATTTGGACACTAAAAAGGCAGCTGTAAATTCTGTTCTCCCAGATGTCTGTGGTTACTCTTTGATCTGCTGTGATTATACCCTGGGCTAAGGCCGTCTGTGTTGGACTTAACCTACATCATGCATGGTCTTTGTATTCTAACATAGGCAGGGTGGCCTGCCCAGACCATTCAGAAGCTTTTACGGCAGTGTATCCTAGGATATGAAAGAATAGAGGCAGAGGCTTTAAAAATTTCTCCTATTGCCTGTGCAGGACAGAAGGTATTCTACTAATGGAATATCTGGCTGTCGTTTGGAAAAAATAATATATGGTAAAATTAAAGAATTATAAGTCAATGGTTCTTCCTTCCTTTTTTTGCTTTGTTTAAATAAGCAATATGGAAAACTGATGAAAGCAGTGTTCCTGATTTGAAAGGTGAGCAGAGACCCACTTCTGCTCTTGCCTCTTTCTGAAGCAGCTACAAATACTTTGGGGAAAAAAAATGAAAGCCACTATACTAAGTTTTCTCTTCGGTACTTTCTAGTTAAGTGATTCTGTGGCTGTATTGTTAGATGCTCCTCCTAAAGAGTGTCCTAGTTAAAGTGCTGTCCTAGAAAGTCATCAAAAGAATTAACCTAGCTGTAAGCACAAGTCAGCACCATAAGAAACTACATCCTATCCCTTGAGCTGTTTTTGCTCTTTTTCCTTTTAAGAATATCAACAGGCTTTGCCTAAAAATGTTTTTGTAATATTAACAGATCTACAGAATTAGAATGTACCCCACCATTTATTAATGCTTGAATGCAATAAATAGCAAAACTGTAGGGTAGTGGCATATGCTAGAATTAGCTCCATATTATCTTTAAGGTCCTGCAGTATTTATCTGTAGTTCAATTATATATTTGACATTAAATGTTGACTTAGCATTGTGATCTCCAGCTGTCAGAAATTTAAGATTAGCTTAGAAATGGTATTGCATACACTTAAAACTTTTTTTTTAATATTTTATTTATTCATGAGAGACAGAGAGAGAGAGAGAGAGGCAGAGGCAGAGACACAGGCAGAGGGAAAGCAGGCTCCATGCATGGAGCCTCATGTGGGACTCGATCCCGGGTCTCCAGGATCACGCCCTGGGCCAAAGGCGGCGCTAAACCGCTGGGCCACTGGGGGGCTGCCCCAAAAAACTTTTCTATTAGATAGAATTGGCAATATTAGCAAATACTCCTGATTAATTTTTATTTTGGGTTAAAATTTGGTTACAATAAAGATTACTTTAATAATACAATTAGGGGGCAATTTTTTTTTAAAGATTTTATTTATTTATTCATAGAGACAGAGAGAGAGAGAGGCAGAGACACAGGCAGAGGGAGAAGCAGGCATCATACAGAGAGCCTGACGTGGGACTCAATCCAGGGTCTCCAGGATAACGCCCTGGGCTGCAGGTGGCGCTAAACTGCTGCGTCACCGGGGCTGCCCAAGGGGGCAATTTTTTTTTATTCTTCTGAAAGTTAAGATGCTTTTACTGGAAACTAAGTCTGAAGTTCTAATGTTTTATGGCTTCACTAGGCACCTATTTAGATGGACTGTTGTTGATTTATTATAAGTCAGTGCTGTGAGAAATTTGCATATTCTAGACTAGTTAAAATTCTTTCCTTTCTTGTTCCCAGGTCCCCTCTTTCTTCACAGATGCTGAGAGGCGATCTGTATTAGATGCTGCACAAATAGTTGGCCTAAACTGCCTAAGACTTATGAATGACATGACAGCTGGTAAGGAAAATAAACTATATTTTTGTGTAGAAATGAATTATACTATCAAAATTAGAGTTAAGACACATCAGGTACCATCACCAAACACTTTTTCATGTATTTGTAGAAAACCTAGCCTATTAAAAAATACGGGTTAGATTTGAAAGTAAAGAATTCTAGCTTTTCCAATGCTTTTGTTTAATGAGAAACTGGCACTTTACCAGATGTGAGAATCTGTTTTCATTAAGAAATTCTTTTATGTATGTATTTTAATCCTTTAAATTACGTGTTTTGGATTTAGTTTTTTATTTCCTTACATGGTTTTTATACTTCAGTTTTCTCAAAACCTTAGAATTTGGGGTTTCACAACTGCCTTGACTATAAATATTAGTTAAGTTAAAAAAAATTTTCCCTCTTATATTTCCTGCATATATGCAGTTAGTCATTTGATCATTCATCTTCTGTCAAATATTGACTTAAACTGTATCATTTGCCAGGTATTGTGTACACAGATATAGTGGTAAGCAAAGCAATCACTGTTCCTCCTAGAGCCTTTACTGTTTTTTTATGATTATAGGTGAACAAAAAGTCAGTTACAATTTAGTGTATTCAGACAAAGCAAGTAAGACTTTTTTTCCGGTGTGTATCTAATATATATGTTTTTTAAAACTCCTAAAGCATCGATAAAGATGTGTTCTCAAGGTATATGTATCTAAAAATTCAGTGGTTTCAGAGTTTGGAAAAAGCTAACAGTCTCTTTAAGGTAGATCATTTATTTGCCTTGGATCTAAAAAGAAACTAATAGGAACTGCAGTTGCTGTAGCTTGTGTATTAAATTCTTAATTTTTTTGGATAAGCAGTCTCCTGGCAGGTTGTGGTTCAAATGTAAGTATTGTGTAATGAGCCTGCTACTGTTTGTGGTTACATTTCATTGTATTTGCACCTTGTACATTTTCTCTGTCACATCTCTTCATACATTGGAAAGTGATAGAGCATTGTTCTAAAATCAGAAAGGGAAAAAGTTATTGATGCCATGAAAATTAGTTCAAAGTCAGGTAAAAAAGGAATGTGTTCACCTTTAAGTGTTTGAAGTATAGTCAAGTTTTCTGCATGTATAATAATTTTGGTAATGATGAAATTCCTGAGAAAATGTGAGCCAAAGAATTGAAATAATTATTTTTTTGTAGTTGCTTTGAATTATGGAATTTATAAGCAGGATCTTCCAGGCCTGGATGAGAAACCTCGGATAGTGGTTTTTGTTGATATGGGACACTCCGCTTTTCAAGTGTCTGCCTGTGCCTTTAACAAGGGAAAATTGAAGGTAAGTTATAAACTGGAATTCAGTGACCAAAAGATATTAAATGTGTTGTATTTGTCATTACTTTAAGCGACTGAGCTTCTTGACTTTGTGGTTCTTGGTAATGAAGAGTTTTGGGTAATATCACCAAGGTATTATTCCTAAGGTTGCTGTCTATAAACATGATGTAATTATTTTAGCATATTTGTAAGTATACTTGCTTAAGAAAGAGCAGTTTTTTAAGATGGTCTTGTATGTAATCATTAAAAGTAAATCAGCGATTTAGCGTTTCATTTGGATTTGGTAGTAATAATTTCTCCTGACTTGGATTTCATGTTGTAATTTAGATAAAAGTTTTGATTCTATTAGTGTTTGAGTAGCAATATTTAAGATTCTAATTAAAAATATGATTGAAAATAACCAGATTATTTGTTGTTTTAACTAAATTAGGTACTGGGCACAGCTTTTGATCCTTTCTTAGGAGGAAAAAACTTTGATGCAAAATTAGTGGAACATTTTTGTACAGAATTTAAAACTAAGTACAAGTTAGATGCAAAATCTAAAATTCGAGCACTTCTTCGTCTGTATCAAGAGTGTGAAAAATTGAAAAAGCTAATGAGCTCTAACAGCACGGACCTACCACTGAATATCGAGTGCTTTATGAATGACAAAGATGTTTCAGGAAAGATGAACAGGTGCGTCTTGTATTCTGCTAGATTAAATAGAAGGAACTTCTTGCTGAAACTACAGCCCAGATGTTAATCTAGCTGTGGTGTTGAGTGTCATGGCCCACATTTCAAGATTGTATCTACACACTAGGACTGTTCACATCACTAGAAACTAGGGTCACTTCTGCAAAGGGGTGGTTTATTTATTTTTTTTAGGGCAGGGAGGGGCAGTGGGAGAGACAGAATCTCAAGTAGTCTCCTTGCCCAGCGCGGAGCCTGACATGGGACTTGATCCCACAATCCTGGGATCATGACCTGAGCCAAAATCAAGAGTTGGATGCTTAAACAACTGAGCCACTTAGGCGCCCCATGCAAAGAGGTTTTTAAAAAAGATCTTTGCTAACTGCCCTCATGTTGGAGTTTTTTGGTGTTTTTTTTTGTTTGTTTGTTTTTTTTGTATTTATCATCTCTTAGTATTTCTAGGCCAGTAATTGAATAATGGTTTCACAAAGTTTTTGGAGTAAAACAGCAATCTTAATATAAAAGTGATTTTTTTTTTCCCAGTAATACCAGTAGAACTAGTTTTCTCTCCCATTTCTTTTCTGTACCTGTTTTGTAGATGTGTATATTTTTTTAAAGTTACAAATTATAATACAGTTAAACTTGGCCCATGTGGAATCAAGGTTGTCTAAGGAAAAAAAAAAAAATTCACGGAGTTAATACTGTTTTAAAAATTTTTGGATAGGATAGGATACTGGTTTAAGATCATGTTTCTAAAGATTTATAGTGTTTGTCTTGTTTGCCAAGGGCACAATTTGAAGAACTCTGTGCGGACCTCCTGCAGAAGATAGAAGTTCCCCTTCACTCACTGATGGAACAAACTCAGCTCAAAGTTGAAGATGTGAGTGCTGTGGAGATAGTTGGAGGCACTACGCGAATTCCAGCTGTGAAAGAAAAAATTGCCAGATTCTTCGGAAAGGACATTAGCACAACACTCAATGCAGACGAAGCAGTAGCTAGAGGGTGTGCACTACAGGTACTGCTTTCTCGGCCCTTCTTTCTCTTGGGGCTAATTCTTTAAACCCATTTCTACTTTATTTCATTGTGGTGGGGTCATATAGTAAGCAAGGCCCTGTGTCTAGTTAGGTAACACAAGGGAGTTCACTTCTAAGCACATCCACATGGCTGTGGGGAAAAAAGGATCTTCAGATCTGGAGGATTGAGGAAATTTTTGAGTAATGGAAATTGGCAGCTGATGTTTCTTAAGGAACAGGCATGATTCTGAGGGGACACAGGAAACCATAAAGCACGAATTAGCTATGTGGTGGTGATAGTAGTTCCCAAGCGCAGAGAGGAGAATGAGAACTGCAACATGGTGTAATAAGGAAATGATTTAGGGCAAGATTTGCAGGGCTAAAAGTATTTGTTAACAAGTGATTCTAGAAAATAACTCCTCTTACTCCAAACTGATTGTAACTTCCTTATCAAGTAAGTGGGCCGCTCAGAGGTTTAAGTTTGTTCAGCAAAGCAAAAGCACCAAAACTGGAAGTTACTGGTAGGAAAATGACTACTTATATTTAGGATAATAATATAGTCACTAAGTAGTTTTAACTAAAGTTTCAAGGTAACTTCTTAAATTTTAATCTAGTTAGCACAGTTATTTTTAATACAAAACAGCAAGAGTCTTTGTACACAAAGATCTTTGGAAGGAGTATACTTAGTACTTTAAAAAAGGAAGACTATGTTGATGCTCATGACTGCTGATAAATCCACTGGATCCTTGGGATGCATCATGGAGTTTTCCTTTTTGCTTTTTCCTTGATAATGGAGTGTGCCTTTTTCTCTAATTCCCCAGAACATTGGAAATGTATGTCTATAGATGTAGGGCTATTTTGGCCTCTCTTTTGAAGGATCCTGTGCTAATCAGAGATTAACTTTTAGTTTAGTCGTGTAGTCAGTTTTATATGATTAATCTAAATCCATATGTCGATGGGTGTTATCCACCCCAGATTTGAATTTACCATTGCTTCCTTTATAAAATTACCTAAAAATACGAACATTTTGGGTTTTATCTTTTTTGACTTTCTTAAACATTTGAAAGGTGATGTGGGCAGAGCTGTTTGTGGATATATACAGAGATTCAAAAGCGATACAGCTTATGATTGAAATTGTTATCAGGGCATTTTTGGCAAGGCCAGTGATTTATTCCTAATCTCCTATGAAAGTTGCTATTAGTTAATAATTGTCCTAAGAGTCATTATATTATCTGCCTATATTTATTGATTGGCTTAGTACTTAGATATTAAAATCCTTTGTACTTAAAATGACTTCTACTGTAAGCAATTCTGAATTTGAGTTTAAACATACCATCCAATTTGAATTGAGTTTTTTATATTAAAAGGTGAATGTAGTTTTTCATAATCTTACAGTAATCCTTTTTCTTTTCTCCTCTTCTTTTTTTTTTTTTTTTTTTTTTTTTTTAAGTGTGCAATTCTTTCCCCAGCATTTAAAGTTAGAGAATTTTCCATCACAGATGCAGTTCCTTTTCCAATCTCTCTGGTGTGGAACCATGATTCAGAAGATACTGAAGGGTATGTAACTGAAGATAACTTTATTCAGATACTGTATTTTAATATGGAGAAGAAAAATTGACACAAATGGCTTTTGCAGTTGAGGGTCTGATTAATCTGTTTGGGATCTTTAACAACCAAACCTATCAATATCTCTCTCCTTTTGGTGTAAATAAATCGCGAAGTAGAATTGGTGAAGATTTCAGAGCATTTCTTCCATTTTGTGTAGCATAATAAGCTTAAGTGCTTGGAATACTGAATGCCTTTTTCTTTCCTCTAGGGTCCATGAAGTGTTTAGTCGAAACCATGCTGCTCCTTTCTCCAAAGTCCTCACTTTCTTGAGAAGGGGGCCTTTTGAGTTAGAAGCTTTCTATTCTGATCCTCAGGGAGTTCCATATCCCGAAGCAAAAATAGGTAAGTAAGTTTTGTGTGTTTACACTTTTAAAGACTTGGTGTGCCAATGTAAAATTTTTTCTCCTCAGTGATGTTGAATGGAACATAATTCCTTGTTAAAGGCATTGTCAGTTTAGAATAATGATGATGGAGAAATCTCTTCCTTTTATTCATGAATAAATTGGCCTGTAGAAATCAGCTTGCTTATAGTGCTGCTGTTTCTTCCATGTGTTTGTGTTTAGGGACAGACACATTAGTTTTTTTTTTTCTCTTCTGTTACAGTCTCTACTTAAAGGATTACCACTTATTTTTATTCTTTTTTTTTTTTTTTTTAAGATTTTATTTATTTGTTTGACAACATGCGCAGGGCGAAAGGGAAAGGGACAAACAGACTCCCAACTGAGCAGGGAGCCCAATGCAGGGCTTGATCCAGGACCCCGGGATCATGACCCGACCTGAAGGGAGATGCTTAACCAACTGAGCCACGCAGTCGCTCTCTATTTTTAATGTTAACCTTTCTTCTAGGTAGACTGTTACTTCCAGTTTAAAACTGTTGTGACGACTTCTCAAATGTACCTTTCTATTGTAATCCTTTTAAAGGTACATCTTTTTTGGTACATTTTTCTTTGAGAGGTTTGATAATATCCATTTGTTTTGACTCTTGGTAACTGAAAATTTATGGGAGATATCTTCCTAAGCGGCCATGTGTCTTTCCCAGGCTGAGGGTAAAATTTGCCAGTATTGCTACGTCTGTTGAGGACTCACCCTTGCCCCACACCTTTTCATAACAGTTATTTGAAGAAGTCTAACCTGACCAGTTATGTTTTCTTTCTTACTACTTAACACTAAAAATATTCTGATGCAGAAGAGTTTTTTGCTATTATGTTTGTAAACCATTTTTACGAATTTATTGCTAAGAAATTAGAGAAATTGTTGAATAGAGACTAAAATTTTAATAGGTTGGATTCTATGCATTAATTCTCCATCGTGCAAAGAATGAAATCCAAACTTTTCAGTATGACATTAAATCGATAGGTTATCACCAAAACTGAAAAGCTTGCACATACCTGAAGAATGATCTTACATCTCTCTCTCCTTTAACTCATCTTTGCTTGGAAACCCCACAGTAAATGCTGTTACTTTAAATGGGTCTTACAGTAATTATTTCCTGAGGGCCATTGATTTGATCATTACTGAATACCTATTCCAGCATCTTTCACTGACCTGGTAATTATATCTGCAACTTTCTGTGCTTGTGTAGACAGCACCTGAAATTTGAAGATGTCAAACCCCCATACATAGTGCTTTGCACATACTATGTTCCAAATACTTCATTTTGGTTTAGCAGCCTCTAGAATAACAAGACCATTGGAGATGATAGCTAACACCTACCACTTGGTTCTGTAGTTTTACGTGCTCACTGTAAATACTTACCAACTCTATCTACAGAAGCACACATAGGTTAAGTAACTTGCAGTAGATTACACAGCTAGGATTCTAGTCCAGAGACTCTGGGTCAGAGTCCATACTCTTAACTCCTACTCAGTAATGCTCTGGAGCTATTGTATTTTGCATAATTATTTCGGGTTTTGATAACAGGTTTTATCAAACCTCTCCTATTGAAGGCATAGGAAAATGTTTTGATTATTCAGTCAGAAAAACAGTATTCCCTAAAGACCCTGTAGGCTTAAAATGCATCTGGTGCTTGATATTGCCTGAGATCTCTGCCTTTTACTTGGTGTAACAGATTTTCATGTCTAGTTTGTGCTTACCCATCTGGAGAAATAGGGTAGGAGGATGCAAGGACTATTTATCATTAGTGTCTTACAGTATCTGTTAAATAAAAATCCCAAGAGTGCTTTACCTTTGAAGGTTTTCTGGCACATTAAGAATAATTCCAGGCATTGAAGTATACCATACAACTAAGTTTATTTTATGTTTGTTGTTTATGTCTTAATTCAATTGGTAGAGAAAATGGGAGGATTTGGGAATAGCCGTACTTTCAACTGTATTTCTTGGCCTTTGTCTTCTTTACAGACATTTAGATTCACTTCAAAAATTGTCAATTTCTTTTTGTTCCAGGCCGTTTCATAGTTCAGAATGTTTCTGCTCAGAAAGATGGAGAAAAATCTAGAGTGAAAGTCAAAGTGCGAGTCAATACACATGGCATTTTCACCATCTCTACAGCGTCTATGGTGGAGAAAATCCCAACTGAGGAGAATGAAGTGTCTTCTGTTGAAGGAGACATGGAGTGTCCAAATCCGAGACCAGCAGAAAACTTGGACACTGATGTAAGTTTTTGTATAAGCCTTTGAGTTTGAATATATATTTGACTTAACTCCAGAGGAAAAGAATTAGGGAAGGGTTCTCAAAAATGTTTTCCTTAATTTTATTTAGAATTTTGGGGAATGATGATAGCAGTTGCTAGATGGTGATAATGTATAGCCCAGAATTTGGTGAATTCTGCTTAAATTCTGTATAGCTTAATTTGAACAGGCACATTATATAATAAGACTGTAATAATTGATTACAAAATAATAAAGTGTCTCTGAATTTTTTTTATGGCATTGACCACATACTGAGAAAGCAGTGTTGACTGATTAAGAAAAAAAGAAAAAGACTTAAAAAACAAATTCGGTGAAATATATACCAAATATTAAAGCTGATTCATAAAAAACTATTGCAAAATTGACTTTAGTATTTTAAGACTTTTTTTTTAATTTACATGATTTGTTATATTGTGAGAGGGAAGGGAGATGTATTGTGAGAGGGAAGGGAGAGAATTATCTGCATGGAATATAGAAAGTTACCATTTATATGTTTCCAGTTAGCATGAGTGCAGAAGAATTTAAAGAAACTTTGAAATAAATTAGCTCTTAGAGTTTACTTCTGGATAATAATCAGAAGTAGCTTAAACGAAGAGGCAAGTGGAACAGTGTTCTGGTTGAATATGATTAAGTGTGGTATCCTGTGGTCAGACAATCCCTAATTATCATTTTTAGAACATTTCAGGAACATTAATATCTGAGCCTTAGTTGTGTTCTCATTTTTAAAAATTTCAAAATAATGTATTGAATGATCAGTGCCTTGTACTTTTCCATTTGGCTACAGACACCATTATTCTAATGCCTGTTGTATCAATCTCTTAGTATCTTTTGGATCTGTTTACATCATGAGTGCCTTGTTTCAGTATACTCAGTACCTGCCTTAGAATCTTGAAGCTCTGAAAGAAAAATTTGAGAGACTTCAGGGTGGGCAGAAAGTAGGTAACTTAGAATGTTTTGGGCTTCTCCCAAAGATGAGAAGACTATAGCAAGCACTGATTTATTGGGGATTGAGGTCTACTAACATGTTGTAGCGCATATTCTTTATCCTGAGTTCTTCTGAGTTGGAAGTAGCTGGATCACAAAAAGAAGGTGAGAAAAGAGAGGAGTCTTGGGTATCTATCTGTAAGCTGAAATGATGAGTCCCTGAACTACTGATAGCTGGTTCCTTTATGCAACTGTTCAGTTCATTGAAATGGCAGTAAGTCGAGCTGCTGATGGTTGCTGGTGAACTTAAGTTTTGGAATCTTGTTTCTGGGAGAGAGGCCTGGAGTTAACCTCTTTCTTCTGCTTTTGAGAGTTAATAGCTGTGTAAAGTGAGGTGAAAGTTTCTTAAAGGAGAGTTCTTCATTGTCATCACATCAAAATGCCTACTGCTTGGTTATTTAACAATATTAACTGCTATCACTCAAAGAATTTCTTACAGGTTTAAGATTCATAAGGAGTTTTCAAATATTTTGTGTTTATTTTGCTTTTATCCAGTATCTGTTCTCCTCCACCTACTAAGATTTCAGAAATTGAGTGTACTGTCTTTGGTGCCCTATAACCTTTTAAATTTATATAAGTACACCTGCTTTCTACATCCTTTGTGCCTGGGCTTTCATTTCAGAAAAATATCCAGCAAGACAACAGTGAAGCTGGAACACAGCCCCAGGTACAAACTGATGGTCAACAAACCTCACAGTCTCCCCCTTCACCTGAACTTACCTCAGAAGAAAACAAAATCCCAGATGCTGACAAAGTGAGTGACTCTTCTAGTTCATTCCTTTAGACAATGTTGCAACATGTGATCATTAATGATATCATTAAATCTGCAGTTTCAAGAGCAAGCACCAAGTTACCTTATTCTGTATAGGGTTTTTCTTCTAATTTTTTACATGTTTTTCAATTAAAACGAGTTAGAGGTGCTCAAACTCAACTAAGAGAATTGAATATCCTGCTTTAGACATGAAAGCTTCTCTTGATTAACTGCCACTTCAAGCACCAGGAGGCAAATGCATATTATTTCTTGTCTTCTCTAATGCTAGAGGTACCTGCATGTAAGGGACAGAAATCGATACATCCCTCTGCTGTGTGATGAGTTTTCACTTGAATTAGTCTGATGATAAATACATGGGCTATAGGAGTCTAGTAAACTTTTTCTCCTGTCAAATCACCTGTCAAATTTAAGTTAATGATGATGGTCTGCTGTTAACCAGATTGTACCTCAAAGTCCTTTTTCTTTGCCAGGCTTCCACAGTATGTATTGGAAGCTAAATTCAATATTTGTGCTTTGTCCCTTGAAAAACAACAGCTTCTAATCAGACTTTTAAAATTCATAGTCAGATACTGGAAAGTTCCTATTGTTACTCCAGATCATTCCGTGCTTTGCAGAACTTCACTCTTTGTACAGGTTGCTTGTTAAATTACTAGCCTTTCATTAGTGGTTTGTATTTCTCTTACCTTTAAATGAATTACAGACTTGTTCATTGGCAAATATACATTTTACACTTGGTAAAGTTTCCAGTTTTTACCATGCCCTGACTGGTCCTGTGGGGATCCTCCTATGAGCTTTAGTTCCTGACTCTGAAAGCTGCCTTTCTGTCCTCCACAATGATGGTGGTAGAGCAGCATTGCTTTCTTTGCCACAACAGCTTAATGTCCCATCCCTCCCCTTCACTTAGTGTTGAGTATTAACTGACTTGTGCTGGTAGTCTCAGTGCCTGTCTGGAACATGCCATTGGGTACTATCTAATGTTCTTAGTTGTAAGTGGGACCGCTGGCGTCAGGCCTTTTGGAACGTTCTCACACACTCCTTTGGAGGGTTCTTTATCCATGCCTTGTTGAGTGCCATTTTGTAATAATTTTGGTTTAGTCAGTAGTTGGTCTAATGTTGTACCGTCAGAGTCTTATGCTGACTTTAACTGCCACATGTGTACTGTCATCCATTTGTTTATCAAATATCCGTCGTATGCCTGTGTTTTGCGAGGTATAGGTGTCCTCTAATTCATTTTCTTTGTGGTCTGTGCCCCCAGAGCATACACAGTATATTGATGGGTTCTCAGGTGCTCTAGGGTGAAGAAGACTTGGGGACTGCTGCTGATTGACTAGATCCTTGCTGGTGAGACAACTGGCTACACTTCTGAGACCTGTGACTTACAGGAATACTGAACTAGAAGTCTGAGAAAAAGGAGTTCTAGTCCCACATCTGTCTTTGTCATTTTAGGCAAGCCACTGAACCGCTTTCAAGTTCCAGTTTCTTCTATGAATTGCTTAGAGTTCTAACAACCTTTTAACTTGCCAGAATTAACCAGTGGTGGTGCTCATTATAATGATGAGTCCCTCCTGCTTGACCAGTTCAGCCAGTCAGGGTGTATGTTTTATTCCCTCGGTTATTTTCTGATCTGTTCTGCAGCTGAGTTAGTTTCCTAAATTGTGGTCTTTGTCCTCTCAGCTGGTAGGAACCTGTAGAAATGGGAAATACATAGAAAAGTCTTGGAAAATTAAAGGCCATAGGAGATACTTACTTCTTTAGCCCTGTATTTATGTATTTTGAAAAATCTGCAGTAAACCATTAGAATTTGCTGCATTTCATTTTCTGTTTTAAGGCTCTTTTATCTCTTTTTACCTCCCAGAATTGCTTGTGAAAAGGGGTATGACTGCAAGGCAGATAGCGGGAATAAGGATATTTATATGTATACATATGTATATGTATGTATATACATATATATATGTATGTATGTGTGTGTATATACAATCCCCAAATTCAGGAGGAAACTTCAGAATGCACTCATCAGTGTAGTGCTAATTGTAATTGAAGCAGGTATAATACTGGGATATAGGGACTCAGGACTGTATCACAGGAATAGAATTGATTCTAATATGCTTAGCATTGGTCACAGTCTATCTTAGTTACTGTTAGATTCTAGACTGGTATTTAAAGATGTGATAATTTAATAATAGTTTTGGCTTTTTTGGAGTCCTGGACATTGCTTATGGGGCTTAAAAATTAAGGACCTATAAAGAAAAGTGTTAGCAGGAGAGATTAAATTTAAGTGTAACATGCAAAGAGAAAAATATCCTGGTGAATTCTTGAGGAAAAATATGACCTATTTCACTTGTAATTGCAGGCCGGCTTAAAAGGAGTGGGTGGCAATTAGATGATCTGCACTCTTCTAACTTAGGATTTTAGGGGCTTTATTTTTGCCTAAGTCATTAGTAAGTATGATAGGGAGATTTTGCTGTTGTTTTCAAGGATTATTTAAGAATTTTCCTTTTTTTTTTTGTTTTGTTTTTTTTTTTACTCCTTTTCTAAGGCAAATGAAAAGAAAGTTGACCAGCCTCCAGAAGCTAAAAAGCCCAAAATAAAGGTGGTGAATGTTGAGCTGCCTATTGAAGCCAACTTGGTCTGGCAGTTAGGAAAAGACCTCCTTAACATGTATATTGAGACAGAGGTAAGTACTTCAGGTAAATATTTTCCATTCTGGAATCTGTTAAGTAGTTTGGCCCTGTTACCCATATTTGTAATAGAGAAATAGCTGTACTTACTTCTTTCTCATACCCCAAGTTTTATACAGTTTTAGGAATAAGATGAATCCAAAACCAGTGGTCCTTTAATTTTTTTTAACAAGTTTTAATCACATTTTTGCATCCTACGAGAGAGATGTATACCATAGATCATTCTGTGTGATAGATAATTGATAGCCCAAGTTCTTGGAAGAAATTGGATGCCAGGATGTCCTAGCACAGGGCACAATACAGTTGGTATCTCAGGCCACACTAAATATTTCTGTTAAAATACATTGTACCTCTCTGTAGTCTAGAGTATGTGAAATAATTTGAGATTTGCTTTTGTTGTTTTGTTTTGTTTTAGTGAGATGGCAACGTGTTTCAAAATTTAATAATCATACCTCGTTAATATTTCATAAATAAGTAAATAAATTTACTTCTAGTCCTTGATTTCAAATATGGTTCCAGCATCCTATGATCATTATATATTGGCCAATATTAATCCCAATATGAGACAACCATAGAATGATCTAAAAGAAAATTAAAACGAATTGGGTTTTTTCCTTCTTGGTTTAAACCTGAGATGCAAAAGTTATGTAATTTATTATATAACTTTAAAAAAATTAAAACCCACTATGTGTATTTAGTAAATGAAGAACTTTGTAAGATTTGTTATAAGTTTCATGAGTTGTAAAAGTGTAAACACTTTTTTTTTTTTTTTTGATATAATTGTTGATTTACACTAGAGTCTAGTTAACGTTTAGTTACAATAGAAGATTAAGGCTGGAATTAACCTTTTCTGTTTTCTGACAGGGTAAGATGATAATGCAGGATAAATTGGAAAAGGAAAGGAACGATGCTAAAAATGCAGTGGAGGAATATGTGTATGAGTTCAGGGACAAGCTGTGTGGACCATATGAAAAATTTATATCTGAGCAGGTATGTGTGGAGCTCTGTTCTTATTTTTTTTTTTTTTTCTTTTTAAATTTTATTTATTTATTTACGATAGTCACAGAGAGAGAGAGAGAGAGAGGCAGAGACACAGGCAGAGAGAGAAGCAGGCTCCATGCACCGGGAGCCCGACGTGGGACTCGATCCCGGGTCTCCAGGATCGCGCCCTGAGCCAAAGGCAGGCGCCAAACCGCTGCGCCACCCAGGGATCCCAGCTCTGTTCTTATTTAGATAATCTCATAAAGTGTTTCACATCAAATTTGACATGTATGTTTCTACTAGATTATCTAATGAGCTTTCTGAGAACAGAAAACTTGAAACAGAGATTGTATAAACAGAGTCCTGAAGAGAGGCTAATTAGTGAGGTGTGGTTTTACTCTAACTCGTCCCAATGACTTTAGTTTTTACCATCCAGAAAGAACCTATCAAACATTTATTCAGAGTCATAACACTACAGGTATGGGGGCTAGAAGGAGAAAAAGAGAAAATCCTTGGTTTTAAACACCTCAGACCTTTTGTTTCTATTTTTTTGTTATGACTCTGGTTCCCTTGGTTGGTCATGGTCATTATTTTATCCCATAAGACTTATTCCTCCAGTCATTCCAAAGTTGATCGGGCACATTATTCCCTTTAGGCCTTTTCTAAGCTCCCACAGTCCTTGTGTGGCTCTGAGTAAATCCCAAAAGCACAACTGTGAAAATGGGGCTTGGAAAACAATTGGCAGGTAGAAATTTGGGATGGTTTTGGGATTAACTCTGGAGTTAAAAGAATTTTGAAACTTAAGGGTCAATTTTAGTTCTAGGATCCTTGGGCTACCTTGTAATACATGTTAGTTTTGGGCTCTGCCCTGACATTTCCTGGATTTCTTATAATCGGGATTCTGAAGGAGAGATGACCCAAAGCAGGATAGGCCTCCTAAGGATAGAGTAGAAATACGTTATGGGAGTTAGTTCGGGATGATTTTTTTTCAGTGATGGAATTGTCAACTTGTCTCTTTCCTTTCCAGTATTGGATAGTTGTGGGAGTGATTAGAAAGTTACTTAAGACCTAATTGCTTTGGAGAGCAAGATCGTTGCCCTTCCATAACCCTCCCCCCCCCCATTCCAATGTACAGATTGTCCTAGAGTGGACTTCTGAGATATTATTGTTAAGTCAGTAAGCGGAATTACTGTTAATCCATCATGTAAAAAATATGGAGCTACTAGTGTTCATTGCTCCTTGATCCTTTTCCATAAAGAGAATCCAGCTAATCAGAGTGCCTTCTGAGAAATAAGATTGGTGACTTCGTTTTTAACACATCTAGGATGACTCTGTTTTGTTATGAAAACTTTCAAAGTACACTTAACCACTGATACACTGACTCTCACATTACATATACAGGATCACCAAAATTTTTTGAGACTGCTTACAGAGACAGAAAACTGGCTTTATGAAGAAGGAGAGGACCAAGCTAAACAAGCCTATGTGGACAAGTTGGAAGAATTAATGGTAGGCCCTTCTCTCCCCCTAGAAAGCACTGTGTTTTAGACTACAGACTTTGGAAATGCAGTTAAACAAATGTTAAGTTATTACATTTTGTTTTAGAAAATTGGCACTCCAGTTAAAGTTCGGTTTCAAGAAGCTGAGGAACGACCAACAGTGTTTGAAGAATTGGGACAGAGGCTGCAGCACTATGCCAAGATCGCAGCAGACTTCCGAAATAATGTAAGTCTTGTATGTTGTAAGTTACCTTAGGTTTTAATAAGCTAATAGTAAGTTGAGGAACCTTTACTGTGAACACATCTTCTTAAATAAGAAATTTCGTATTTCAGACCAGAGGTAGATTTGAACTTCATGGAAAATTGGGCCAGGTTAGAGGTTACTGTTAAATACTTATCTTTTTTTAAAAAAAATATTTTATTTATTTGAGAGCATGAGTGCGGGTAGGGCCAGAGGGAGAGAGAGAAGCAGACTTCCTGCTGAGCAGGGAGCTAAATGCGGGGCTTGATCCCAGGACCCTGAGATCATGACCTGACGCAAAGGCAGATGCTTAACCAACTGAGCTACCCAGGCACCCCACTGTACGTAATTAAGTCTACAGAATGACCATGCCTTTTTCCATTCAGGATGAGAAATACAATCATATTGATGAGTCTGAGATGAAAAAGGTGGAGAAGTCTGTTAATGAAGTGATGGAATGGATGAATAATATCATGAATGCTCAGGCTAAAAAGAGTCTTGATCAGGATCCAGTTGTACGTGCTCAGGAAATTAAAGCAAAAATAAAGGTAGGCATTACTGTCTAATGTTTACTGCTGTGTATTCTTCGGGACTCAAGTTGCAATCATGTGAACTTTGTTTTTAGGATTTCATTTATTCATTCATGAGAGAGACAGAAAGAGGCAGAGACACAGGCAAAGGGAGAAGCAGGCTCCCTGTGGGGAGCCTGATATGGGACTCGATCCCAGGACCTCGGAATCATGCTCAACCACTGAGCCACCCAGGCATCCTGCAATCATGTGAACCTTAAATAAGCTCTTTCTTTGATCAATCTTTTACCTCCTCCTGATTGAGACCAGATTTCTGAGTTCATCATTGATACTACAAAATATTGAAGACCTTATATGCTTTTCTTAAATTTCCATTGCTTCATTATTCATTCAAAAACATATTTGTTGAGCCCCTACCACATTGTTCTCAGGTTAATTTTAGACAAAGTCAGTCCTTGCCCCTGTAGCAGTCATCTGGTTCGAGGAAGGCTTGTCAGCAACAAGTATGAGAGGAAGTGTATCAGATGGTGTCACATGCTGAAGACAAAAATAAAGTAGTCAAAAGGATTAGGAGATTCTGGGCACTGGAGGAGGACTCAGAATGGTATTTTATCAAGAAAGGCCTTGCTAAGTGTGTGAGGCTCTGAAGAAAGTTGAGTAGAAAACCAAAGAATGCTTTCCATCTGGAAAAATGTTCAAACACAGTGAGAGTTGTGAGCCTTTTGTTTTGTTTTTAGATTTTACTTACATATTTTAGAGATAGCGAGCAAGCATGCATGCTAGTTGGGGGGAGGGAGGGAGAGGGAGAGAGTATCCCAGGAGTCGTGCAGACATGGGGCTCGGTTCCGGGACCCTGAGATCATGACGTTGGCTGAAATCCAAGACCCCGAAGCTCAACCCATGGAGGGAGCCACCCAGGTGCCTCCAAGAATCGTGAGCCTTTGAAGTCAGAGGGCTATAAGCTTGAATCCCTGTTCTTCACTCACTAGCTTTCTTGATCTTGAGGTTGAGTTACCCAACCTCTCTTGAACCATCTTTCCTCTTGCATAGGTGGGGATAATAATTTCTACCTTTCAATATTGTTGTGAGGTTTAAATGAAGTAATAACATTTGAGTTAACACTTTTAGTACTTTGCAGGTTCCTGACTCATCATAGAAAAATATTCAGTGCTCTTTTCTCTTTTGATCAGAATTCAAGCCATAGTTTTGGGCAAGTGTAATGGGAAAATTGAATTCCTTGAGACGTGTATAATTGGGATTGGTAGAAAAATAACAGTTCAGGTGTGTTAGGAAAGTAATTGAAAATGACTAGATGGATCAGAGTTAACCTATTTACTGGTTTTCTTTTCCTTTGGTTAGGAGTTGAATAACACTTGTGAACCCGTCGTAACACAACCCAAGCCAAAAATTGAATCGCCCAAACTGGAAAGAACTCCAAATGGCCCAAATATTGATAAAAAGGAAGAAGATTTAGAAGGCAAAGAAAATTTTGGTGCCGAGCCTCCACATCAGAATGGGGAATGTTACCCTAATGAGAAGAGTTCCATTAATATGGACTTGGACTAGATAATATTATGTTGGCTTAGTCCTTCAATGAATAAAATATTTTTGCCATAGTATGTGATTCTACATAACATACTGAGACTATTTATATTTTCTTTTTTTAAGGATGTTTAGAAATTTTGTGTATTATATGGAAAGAGAAAAAAGCTTAAGTCTGTAGTCTTTATGATCCTAAAAGGGAAAATTGCCTTGGTAACTTTCAGATTCCTGTGGAATTGTGAATTCATACTAAGCTTCTGTGCAGTATTACCATTTGCATCACTAAGGATGAAATTGACTTTTGTCTTTTGGAGAAACTAAAACTGTACTGCTTGTTCAAGAAGGCTGTGATTAAAATCTTGAGGCATTTGTTCCTGCCAAGGTAGTTTTCTTGCATTTTGCTCTCCATTTCAGCATGTGTGTGGGTGTGGATGTTTATAAACAAGACTAAGTCTGACTTCATAAGGGCTTTCTAATATTAATTCTGAAAAATAGAATACAACTTTTTGCTTTGATATTAAAAATCAATGAGTAAAGCAAAAGCTAGTGAAATGTGTTAGCATGCAGAACAAAAACTTTCAACTATATCTCTTGTTATACAGTACATTGTCATGTGGAGGTGTAAATTGGAAGAAATGTTGATTCTGTTTGTAACTGATATTGTGAAGCCTTTTATGAGCTTTAAAATAAAGTTCATCTTATGGTGTTATTTCTAAACGGTTTTGTCACTAACTCCAAAATGGAATCGGGGGAGGGGAAGGTGTATAAATTGTAGCAGAAATGAAGTTATTTAGTATGAAAATTTGATTCTCCTTTTTTGCTGTTCTTACATGTGCTTTCTCCTGATAGAAAAGTAGCATATATTTATTACGGTAAATTTTTTTAAAATATAAAGTTGAATATAGCCCTAGCACGGGGCAGGGGGAGGGGAACATTAACTTCTTGCATATCCTTCAAACCTTGTCTTAATAATGGGGAAGTGTTGGGACAGGTATGCGTGTTACATGGTTGTGTAGGCTGTTTTTTAAAACTGTATAACCAAGGAAAGAAGTGAATATAGTCAGGTGTTGTAACTGCACTGCTTTCCTGAGTCCCAATATAAAGACATACAAATATTTTAACCAGTCCCAGTGTTGGTGGAGAGAAGGTTTTTGTTATCTGAGGCTGCAATGGATCCTATCTGCTTATTTTCTAAGGACAAGAAGGGTTGGCTTGCTGGGGAAGACATGCATGCTTAGGTTAGATACAGTCCTCAAATACCCCAGGCACTCCAGTTACTCAAATTTTAAAGCCCATACTCCAAAAATGGCCACTAAGTACTAAGTAATCTGTTTTTGTGAATGTGATGTGTACTTTAGCATTGTAAGTGTTCCTATTTGCAGTTCATAAATATCTTATTGATAATGTTTGAATGTTGATCTTCTAGAAAATGTTCTTAGTAACACTCTTAACCATTTGCCGATACTTCACACATTTTCCCAATTTGTAATTTCTTTGCACCTTTCTTAACCATAAAGAGTCTGTCTCTTGTGGTTTTTCTTATTTCTTAGTGCATATTAATATATACTCATTGGGTATGTGGCCCCCCATTGAGACATGAAGATAGGTTAGTGATCTGTGTACTATTGGGAAGGCCATAAAAAATGAAAGATTTTTAAAAATATGAATGGGAGAACTTTTTCTTCCACCCCAGAAAAGTACCTGGTGATGATAAAGGAACTATCATCTGGCCTAAGTTGTTGTAATTAAAGGTTAGAAATTTTCTGTAGTATCACTTTTCTGTAAAATCTTTTATAAAATGACCTCAGGATTGCGTTTTTGGATGTGGGGGAAAACCACAATGTCAACGTTGACTACTTTGTGATATGTATTAACAATTGTGTGAGCCTGCATTAGATGTATCTAGTAATCACCTAGAATCCTCAGGACATGGACTAGTTTGGGTAAGTGCTCTTTTTAACAAAGCGTTGAATTTTATATTTAATTTTCACTTAAATTGTAACTTCATGACAATTATTTTTAAAAATGTCTACTCTCTAGAGAACATAGGTACTAACCTCTTTGACACTGGTGGTAACAACTTACTAGATAGGCCCAAGGCAAGAAAAACGAAAGCAAAAATAAACTCTTGGGACTTCATTAAGCTAAATAGCTTCTGTACAGCAAGGAAACAAATGAAAAGGCAACCTTTGGAATGGGAGAAGATATTTGCAAATAACCTATCTGATGAGAGGTTAGTATCCAAAGTATATAAAGAATTTAAAAAACTGAACACCCAAACAATCCAGTTGTTAAATGGGCAGAAGACATAGACATTTTCCCAAAGAAGATTTAAAAAAAAAAAGACACATGAGAAGATGCTCAACATCACATCATCAGGGAAATCTAAAAACTACAATGAGATACACCTATCAGGATGGAAAATTAACACAGGAAACGTGTTGGCGAGGATGCAAAGAAAGGGGAACCCTCTTGGACTGTTGGGAACATAAACTGGTGCAGCCACTCTGAAAAAGAGTATGGAGTTTCCTCAAAAGGTTAAAAATAGAACTACCCTATGATCCAGCAATCACACTACTAGGTATTTACCCATAGAATACAAAAATACTGATTTGAAGAGAGATAAACACCCTGATGTTTATAGCAACATTATCAGCAATAACCAAACTATGGAGAGACCCAAGTGTCCATCAACTGATGGACCAATAAAGAAGATGTGGTCTATATAATGGAGTATTACTCAGCCATCAAAAAATGAGATCTTGCCATTAGCAATGTATATGGAGCTCTTTAGAGGGTATTATTATGATAAGTCAGAGACAAGTACCATATGATTTCACTCATAAGTGGAATTTAAGAAAACATGAACATAGACAAATCAGGAAACCGTTAACTGTACGAAACAAACTGGGGGTTGCTATAGGGATGTGGGCAGGGGGACAGGCTAGATGGGTGGTGGGCATTTAAGAGGGCACTTGTGATGAGCAGTGGGTGTTATATGTAAGTGATGAATCACTACATTCTACTCCTAAAACGAATATTACAGTATATGTTAATCAGAATTTAAATAAAAACTTGAAAAAATAAAAATACTGACTTTAGTAATCATTAATGGACCCCTGAAGTCTAGTTCATCATGAACATTGGTGAAGTCTGAGCAATGATTAACTTTCTTGGGTAAAATTCTTCAATATTTACTTGATTTTTCTTGTCCTTGATTTCTCATCAAAAAGTATATGCTTCTTTACTAAATAGCTATCAAGAGTTACTTTAAAAAAAAAAAAAAAAAAGAGTTACTTTTAGAAAGGCCAAAAAAATAAACTTTAGCTGTTGTCGATGACTTGCTTTTATCAACAGTGTTCAATATTTTTTTTTTTTTTGGACATAACCATTTGTCAATTTATACCCAGATTGTTGTCTTGTCTGTGGTATTTGCAGTGAAGGAATATCTCACTATCTGTATGTAATCAGCACAAAACAACCATATCATACTTTTCTGGAGAGATTGAGTCTTGATTCAAAGGTATTTGGCAAGATAAATTCACTCTCCCAAAGAACTGAGTAATTTGGACATGGTTAAGCTCTTGTAGTGGGCAGGATGATGAGGAAGTTTCTGCTATGCCATTGCTGCTATCAGTGGCAAATGTGCTATGACTGTCTAGCTTTGCTAGACTGGGGTACTTCCTGAAGGACGACCAGCCAAAATTCATTACTTTTGAATCTGTATTTGCATGTGTTTTGTAAATAATATGAGCATGTGTGACACATTTGAAAGCTTTAGAATAATTCGCTATTCCAGTGTCTACTGGTTTTATTTTCTCAGTATTGTAGCATAGTGTGGGTCCCTTAATAATTCTTATTCTGCTTAAGGACAGGTGGCACTATGATATAGTGGAAAGAACATTTTTTTAGGTAAAAAAGGATATAGTTTCACGTCCAAGGGTTCAAACTGTGCTTCCCTCAGGCCCCTCCCCAAATACTATGGTTTTTAGATCACCTGACTTTCCTGAATCTCCCATTTCCTTATCCGAAGCTACATCACATACCCTTGGCAAAGTCTCTCATGTTGTGCATCCCTCGATGGCAGCATCTCTCAGCCTCAGCACCATTGACCCTTGGGGCTGGATAATGTGTTGTCGGGGGCTGCCCTGTACCATGTATAACATTGAACAGCATCCCTCATCCACTAGTTGCCACTAGATGCCCCTGTTGTGACAACCCAAACTGCCCCCTGTACCTTGAGATCCATTCTAAGGAAAGTGAACTTCAAAATCCTACAAAAAGTGAAGGACGGAAATTGGCACTTAACTGCCTCTAAGTGACCCAGCACTCTGCCAGGTGCTCTTACTCAGGCTTCACAATCCTTTGAGGGGTGTTTATTTCCCATTTTACAAGTGGAGAAATGGGGTGGAAGACAGTCCGACTAACTTAGATCTGATGGACTCAAAGCCTCTTCTCTCTGTGGCAGTAGAGTGATAAATGTTAGCACGCACTTAGGTGTAAAAGTTGGTCAGCACTGTCAAAATACACTTTTAGCATCATTGCAAATGCTTCATGAGAGGACTCATTCTGTTCTTTGAAATTATGTTGAATTCAACCATATTAAGATTTGCTGTTTTTTTTTTTCACCAGGCTGTATATAGCTTCCTAAACTCATGCTTATATGAAACACCAAAGCTTTTCTTTACGAAATACAGACTCTTAATCCAGTGTTTTTGACCCTGATCAAGAGAGGGACAGAAAAGAAGAGGGAATGGGGACGAGGATTAAGCAAAATATCAGTGAATCTAAAACAGTCAAGATGAGTATTGGTTCTGAGACAATTGCAATTGTTTATCACGCTTTTGTTAGGCTATTGCAATTGTTCCTTAAAAAACAAAAAACAAAAACCAAGCTTGCCTTTTTCATTAAACTTTGCCCTAGAAGCAGTGATTTGCAACACTGGCTGCAACTTAAAAGATCTCAGAGGCTTAAAATAAAAAAAACTTTAATTTTTTTTTAAATTTTTTAAAAATTAAAATTAATTTAATTAACAAATTAAAAATTAAAATAAAAAATATATATATACACAAGCACCCTCAGAAGTTCTGATTTAGTTGATCTGGGATGGGACCCTGGCATCAGGATTTTCATCACTTCCCAGATGAGGCTAATGTACAAGTGCAAGAACCACTGGGCTGTTGACTATATGGCATCTATGTTAACCGACATTTCAGCCCTAAGAATTTGAAGTTCCATTTCCCAAGCATTGATACTGTGTTCTGTAAACTGGTATATGTTCATCTATTTACATTTTTCTGTACTCAGACTTTTCTCATTGGCTAGGGATGTTCAATTCCAACTTCTTTACACCTGTCCTGTCACTTCACAGTAGGAGAATTTGGGGACTGATGGCTGTGTACATCGTTTAATGGCTTCTGCTTTCATCCCTTAAGGCTTGAGTCATATTGAGAATGAGCCAACTGTGCAGCCAACTGAATGAATGGTAGTAGTTATTTGTGCTAGTGCTCTTGGGGGTCCTTCCCAGCATCACCACCACCCCTCACCCCAACATCCTCTGCATATTCTCCTACAAATGTGTTCTTTTTAGATGCTTTGGTCTTTTATTATTAAAAATCAAATAAGTATAGTAGAGAGAATCAGGAAACAATCTCCTACTTACCCAGTACTGGCTCTAACTCAGTTGGGGGTTGTAAGGGATAGTAAATTAAGTGTTTGCATAGCTTTTCAGTCAAACATACTGCAGTTTCCATTCTGGCTCCACTTTTTACAATCAGCATGGTTTTGGCATTGACACCCAACCCTCCCGCTCCAGCCAATTTCCTCCGAGCTCAGTTTCTCCCTCTATAAAGTGGTTGTGAGGATTAAAGGAATTTCTATACATGAAGCATTTGGTGATCTTGCCACAGAGCAGGCACCCAGTGAAGGCTTTGCCACACCAAGAGTAGAGAATCACTTCCTCTGCTACTTTTCCTCTCTAATATCAGCATGTACTGTTTACTGTTATTACTGCACACACACAAACACATTGATATTTTTAATTTCCTCCCTTTCATGTTTTCTGTGAAAAGCGTGACTCTTTAAATAGACATAGGCAGTCAAAGCATGCCCATCTTGCTGCTCAGTGAACCAACCAGCTGCTGTGGGGTTAGTGGGAATTCGGTCTATTTATTATTGCTGGGTGCCCAGGGCTACCCTTTTGCTAACCACTTCAGGATAGGAATGTTCTAAAAGACAGATGGTGCCCAAAACCGCCCTTGGGAACCATGGCTTTATAATCCATAAGCAGAGGACAATATTTTCCCAGTTCCGAAGAAGGGGTGGTTGTCAGGATTTGTGAATTATCCTGTTTACTAGCATAAAAACCTCTGAAAGAGGGGTGTGCCTGGGTGACTCACATGCTTAAGCATCTGACTCTTGAGCTCAGCTCAGGTCTTGATCTCACAGTCTTGAGTTCAAGCCTCATGCTGGGGTCCACTCTGGGCATGGAGACTACTTAAAAAACAAACAAACAAACAAACACCAAATACCTCTGAAAGAGTTGCCTAAATAACATCCCTTTTCCTTAAAACAACAATAAATACCAAGGTAGCATTCTTTTTAAGTGCCTTAACTTTTTATTTAGAAAAGTTAACAATGTTGCAGTGAACACTTGGCCAGTCATGGTTCCACTCACCTCTCTCTTCCCCACCCACCTCCTCAGAACAGGGACCTCCTTCTCCCAGACCACAAGTTTGTTGCCACACCCAAGGAACCCCTCACTGGCACAATAGCATTATCAGGTCCATTTGTCTCCCAGATGTTCTTTAGAGCTATTTTTTTGGATCCAGGATACAATCAAGGATTATACACCTTGATTGTCATTATCAGCCCAACCTCCTTTTAAATGATGTAAATTAAATTTGTATGAGAACTTTGGACATTTTACGGCAATACTGTTTGTGTTTTGCCTAAGAAGAGCTTTACTGAAGAATTAGAAGATGGTTCTTTATTAGTCAAATAATTAGATAGTACTTGTATTCACTTAGATCAACTGCATCTTTATAAAAGAAATTGGGGGTGATCTCATGAGTTGGGTCATAAGAGCCACCCAGGGGTCCCTCTGCAAACATTTCAAATTCGCACTTCAAACACGCACGACGGTGAAGTCAGCTCTCCTCACTTCCCCCTCTAGCCTGGTCTCCTCTGAGCATCTGCCTTCGGCTCAGGACATGATCCCGGGGTCCTGGGATCGAGCCCCACATCGGGTTCCCTGCATGGAGCCTGCTTCTCCCTCTGTCTGTATCTCTGCCTCTTTCTCTCTCTGTGTCTCTCATGAATAAATAAAATAAGAAAGAAAGAAAGAAAGAAAGAAAGAAAGAAAGAAAGAAAGAAAGAAAGAAAGAAAGAAAGAAAGAAAGAAAGAAAGAAAGAAAGTCTGCAGAGAACCAAGGCAGACAGCCAGTGAGTAGGGGGGCTCGCAGGTGCAGAACCCAGGAGGGAGGTCTGAGCTAAAATAGACTGCCGGTTAGAGTGGAGGCAGTGCCTCAAGCTCTCAGTGTAGACAAACAACTGGGCCATATACGGACCCGGGTGAAGGGTGGGTGGTTGGTGGGTGGGGAGAGCAGGGCCACTGTGTCCAGTGAAACAGAATATGGGGTACACAGGGTCCCTAGGAGTCACTCCTTCTCCAGTGGAAGCTGCAGTCCTGCTCCAACATCTCCACATCATCCCATTTTCCGAGGAGAGGCTGGTCACTGTCTTAGGGACCCAAGACTTCCCCAGCCAACAACAGGAGAATAGCCTCGGACTGCTCTCCTTGCTTGTCCAAACTGGCTGTGACACTCTGACTTCTCCTCTTACAAGTAAATGAGGATTTATTAGCTTATGTAAGAAATGATGCACCCTGTCAGGAACATGATCTGTGTAGGCCTCAGCCTGGAATTGGTCCCAATGGCCTGCGAGACCTCTCTGCGGACTTGTTTTAAGGGGCCAGTGGCAGCCCCCTGCCCCATGCATGCCCTCTCTGCCCCCACGAGACAAACCCAAAGCAGGATAGGCCACAGGTGGATTTCTCTTTCCAACCCTGTTATTCCAAAGAGGTCTTTGTGTCATGCAACTTTACAGTGTCTGTGAGAGATGGAGTTTGAAATTCACTCTTGGCTAAAACTCTGGACAGCATGTGGAAGGGGAGAAAGTCAATTCTCAGCTGCAGCCGAGATTCAAGAGGGTCCCCCAGGTAGGAAACAGGCAGAGGCAATGGGGCGAGGACAGGGTGACACCAGATGGACAGAAGGGAGGACCCAGGACATTCCGGGGTTCTTTCTGGGTTTGATGCTGGTGCCTGAAACACGTGCTTCTGATTTCCAGGGCCTGTTTACTCAGTGGGTAATTTAGGGTTCCAGTTTACTGCCCACTCTCCTAAGTCTACATGTGGGGGAGTGCTCTGCAAACACAGCGTCCATTGTCTCCTCATGCTCATTCGCTCCAACTGCTCTGCTCTCAGAAATCACCCATGAACTTTCTGGAGCTAAGTCTAGTGATCTTTTGGGCCTCATCTCCTCTGGTGGCTTTGTAGCACTCACTGCTCTGCATGTCTCGCTCCTCTTTCACTGGTCTGGAGGCCAGAGGTGTGAAATCAAATTGGTGGCAGGGTCCCACTCTCTCTGAGGGCTTTGCGGGGAGGATCCTTCCTTTCCTCTCCCAGCTTCTGGTGGCTCCAAGTGTCTGTTGGCATGTGGCCACATCTCTCTTTTTCACGTCATCTTTCCCCCATGTTATCTCCTTTGCCTCTCTTACAAGGACACTTACGATAGCATTTAAGGACAACTCAAATAATCCAAGGTCATCTCCCCCTCTCCTGATACTGAGGTTAATCACATCTGTAAAGACCCACTACCCAGGGAGGTCACATCCACAGGTTCTGGGGATTGGAACTCGCTAGCTGTGGCTGGCCATCGTTCAGCCCATACCTGCCCCACAGTGGATGAGAAGAAATATTGCCTATGTCTTTCTTGCAGTGTTTTCCTGTCTGTGTTTCATCAGAGAGAAATCTCCCAGAGAAAATATGCTTCCTTTGTTGTTGTATAGGCATATTAAGCCAGTAATTAAAATTTGTAAGCCTTTAGTAATACCTCCGATGATCATAAAGAGGCACACACATGACGTCTTTCTTCATGAGAGTTCCCACAACAAGAGGCAGAAGTGAAAGGGGAGGCTGGAAAGTGCGTATTGGGATGGGAGGGAGGAGAGGGCATGATATATCAAACCGGCCATATTATTTCAGACTAGCATCTAAACTATAGAATATTCTTGGGATTTTGGAACTGAGGGTGAGGGGCTGATCAGGTTTTACCTGATCAGAAAGGGCAGGTGGTGGTATGAGGGATGGAGAGGACAGGCTGGCCTCAAAGAGGGGCCTGGGACTAGTCAGGATTCAGGTAGGGCCGAGTGGCTTCCACGGTCTAGAAGAATGGTCTTGCCCCTGTTCTGAATCTCAGAGGCAGCTGACCAAGCATCATAGAGTTGTAGCCAGCCTCCCTCAAGCACCTGGTGTGGCGAAAAGGCTGCAGCTCCTCTTTGATGGGCCCCTACCTTCTACCGGAGCATCCTAGGAAGGCAAACAAATTGTACTCCAAGTGGTGCTATGCTGGGTTTTCCAAACAGGAGAGAGGACAGTACCATCACTCTAATACCACCAGTCAGAGACAGGGACCCTGATGGGCTTTACCCCTCATGGTGGGTCACTCACTTCAGACTTGTCAACTCACCAAAGTCCAGTTGTAAGATTTGGGTCAGAGAAGGAAGACCTGCTTAGGCTCTGAGCCTGTCATAACCCCAGCTCAGCTTCCTGGAGCGGTCCATCTGAGGGACTACCAGGCATCTCAGCTAGCAATAAAATAGCACTTGCTTCCATCTTACATCAGTCCTTGCTGTGTCTCCTTCTGAGATCTCACTAGAAGAAGGGGTTATTGGCAGGGCAGATTCAGACTCCCTGGGGCCACTGGTCAGATGCCAGGCCTCATCAGCTTCTCAAATCCTATGTAGTCTTATCCTTCCTACCAGCTGCCTAGCACGTTCTTTCTACTTGACAATCCATGATGCCTCACAGTGTCCTTTATGTACAAGGGAAAGAGGACAGGTCTGTAGGGCTTCAGAGACATCTGTCCTAGCCATGGCTCAGCCACATTCTTGCTTATGATCCTGAACAAGTCACCTCTCTGTTATGGACTGAGCGTTGGTAGCACCCTCAAATCCAGATGTTGAAGCTCTAACTGCCATGTGGTGGGCGTAGGAGGTGATGCCTTTGGGAGGTGATCGGCTTGAGATGGGATCAGAGGTAAACAAACCCGCTTAACTGTCTTTAATCCAGCATTTCCCAAACTTATTTCTGCAAGGACCTGTGGATAATGGCTGGACTTGTTTGTGCTCCTGCTGTGATGCGATAGGGGGCAGGTGAGAAAGCAGGACTCTGGATGCAGAGGTAGGAGTGGGGCCGAAGGAATACCTGGATCAGAAAAAGTTCTGGTGTTCTTTGCCCCGTTTTCTTCCAACAAGGCCAGACCAATTGGAAGTTGCCTCTGGAGGTATCTGGAACCCTGCTCGGCATGATTTATAAGATGGGTTTTGTTTTGAATGCTGCTGACTTTATATAATGGCATTATTTCCTCAAGGGATTAGTTAATGGAGAGAACACTGCCCTCAGCAAAACAGCACTAATGCAGAGCTCTCAATTTAAAATAGTACCAAGTAGGCAGGCTAGAACCCCGAGGATTAGACTCTAAATGTTACGGTCCAAAAATAAAGGATTAAAAATGAGTACTTCATTAAAATAGGGAGAAATCCAGTGTTTTAAAGGTTTACATAAAGCGGGGTGGGAAAGGGGTCTGGCCAAGGTAGGCTGGTTGCTTAGGAGGCTCCAAGACTCAGAAACAGAAGGACAAAACCTGTGTGGGAGCAAACTGCTCCCCCTTCCCTTTTCCAGGAGCTGAGGATATTAAGACTAAAGGGATAAAGTAATAATGTGCTCCGGCCCATCAGCAGGCTGGTGACAGAGCTGAGGGCCTGTCCTCCCCATCCTTCGGGAGCTTGGATTCAGTAAGAAGGAAAAAACTCAGGATTTAAACTCATGTCAGGAAGAAAGGAAGGAAGTAGGGAGGGCGGGAAGGGGAAGGAGAAACCAGGCAGAGAGGCGTTGTTTGATAGTCTGAGGCAGTGGAAGGCAACGGTCTAGCTTTCAGGGATATGCAGAGGATTGGTTGTGTACCCAGCACCCTCCTCTTCTCCAGGGGACAGCAGGGCCTTTGCATCACTGTGGCTCTAAGAGACCAGACATTTTTAAATGCCTTTGGCATTTTTAAATGCCAAGCCTTTGCTTGGTTTGAGCCAAGGTAAGTGGCTGACCCAAGATACTGTCAGCATGTCCCTTTGCTAGGGATTTGAGACTTGGAGCCCAAGAGAACTTGATGTCAGTCTCCCTGTGGAATTAAAGCTACAAATTAAACCCAGGGATGGTTGTGGCCATGTTTCCTGCAAGTGGCAGAACCAGTCTGGAGAGAGAGAACAGATGGAACCACACGAACAAGGACAGAAGTCAGTACTGCTGGGACTGAGTTCTTGGACAGATTTTTCCCATGGTTCTAGGAATAGATTCGTTTCTTATTTTGCCTAAATTTGGATTGCCTAATGGATACCCAAGAGTCTTCGCTGATATGAGGGATCACCACCGGCACCAGCTGGAGGTACTGAGGTCTGGGTTCCTGCGTGGCTGGGTCAGAAAAGTCACAGGGAGCAATCAGGCAACTGAGCCAGAAAGGAGAGCAGCATCTCCCCTGGAGCTGCTGAAAATACAAAAAACTGTGGAACGCCATTCGTGGTGGGGGGCAGGGAGGGGCCCCTAAAAATTGCTCAGTGAGGATCCAACATTCTTGGCAAGGGCAGAAAAGGGATTGTGGTCACAGGTGCCTTGAGGTGTGGGACAGTGGAGTCTGAGAAGTGAAAGGGAAGTAGAGGCAAGCTCACCCCTGATATTTGGGGGGACCAGGGCAAGACTACAAATGGAGGCTCAGGCTTCAAAAGTTAAATATCAAGTTCACAAAGTGTTCAGTAAAATATTAACAGATGATGAATGTTCTATCCTCCTACCTTGGCCACTCAGAAGACCCCAAAAGGCCAGGATGGATGTAGAACTTTTGGAGTCCTCATAATTCCATGGTGATGTGACAATGCACGGAGGACAGCCTGTGGCATGGCTCTGGACATGGATCCAGGGATATCTGGGCATGAGATTTCCAGTTCCCAGGACCTGCAGTATGGTCCAGAAGTGGGACATTTCTCCTTAGTCTTGCAGACTCTTTGCCCCATGGGGAAGGACATGGCCCAGACAGTACCCCTCTTGCCTCTCTGAGAAGGCTGCTGCTCATGCGTTGACCAAAGAGCAGGTGAGTGCGTACTGGAAAGTACAGGACTGGGGTGGATCAAGAGACTTCCTGTGTTTGCCATCACGGACTCTGTACCTTACAATTCTTATTCACAAAAGGATGGCTTTGAATTAGGGGTAGAGATTTATAGCCAGTTACTGGGGCCCAGCTAAGGTTTGAAGTTTGAGTGTTTTGGCTTGTGTGGCTTTGTGCAAAAAAACCCATAATCTCTCTGAGGACCAGTTTTCTCATCTATAAAGCTGGGATGCACCTTCCCTAGGCTGCTTCAAGGTTAAACAATGCTCATGAAAAGACTGGCATAGCAAGTGCTCAGTAACTGGCAGCAGCTTTATTCTTTTCTTTTTCTTTTTTTTTTTTTTTTTTTTTTTTTTTTACCACTGTCGGGTTCTCCGAGAGGGCTGATAGCTTTAAAATGGCTTCTGTAGGACCACACTTGAAAAGGAGAGGGCAATTGACCTTTGATTTTATTCCTGGAGCTTGCTTCTCTCTACTCTGACAGTCTGCATTGTTGGTAGTTAGAACATGTGGGCTCTGGATTTTTCTTCTGCCATTTACTTAACTGATAGCCATCGGCCAGTCATTTAACCTCCCAGAGCTCAGTTTCCTTGTTGGTGAAATGGGGGCAATACTAGCATCTACTCATTCCTAATAACTTAGGAATAAAGGAGATAATCATACATTCCAGCTCTTAATGGAGGCTCGCCTGGCACAGAGCAAACTTTCAAAATTGTCCGCTTGTTACCAACAGCCTCCGTTTCTTGCCTGCTCTCCCAGCCCACCTGCAGGCCGAGGCTGCCGTGATATTTGGGTTGTGGTAGAGCTGCAGCCCATCGGCTCTGTGCTGTCGTCACGCAGCAAATCATGGCATCCAAGGAAGAAAAACCTCGAATCTGAGTCGGCTGCTTCAATTCAAACTCTAATTGCTTTGGGAGGAAGCCCACACCGGCTGAAATCATTTCTTGCTCTGTTCCTCCTTGCCCCTGTCGGGCAAGGCTGACTCTCACTCAGACATCTGGGTTAACCGAGGAAGAATTTGCCAAGAAAATTGCATCCTGGTCTCTTCAGAGCCCAGACAAGGAAACTGCTGTGTGATCAGTGCTCCTTCTGGGAAGCTTCACTTCTTTCCTTTCCCTGTGCAAGAAAATTTAAATTAAACAGATCTGAGCCAATAATAGACAAGTCTGGCTTCTCCCCGACAGCTGACGCGCAGGCGACCTGGTGGCACCAGAGGGCCTGGTAGATGCTGGGCCACCCCGCTCACAGGTTCTGGTCCCGTGGCAGCCTGGAAGAAAAGAACCAGGCGAGCGTGTGGATTGCTTGGGCACCTGCTGCCTCCTGCTTAAACGGAAGCCCCAGCTCAGCACGGTGGTCCTCCCCACCATAGGACGGCTTCCATTAGCAAAAACATGTGCAGGTTGCTCTCTTCACCTCTATCTCCAGCTCTTCTCCCTCCTGTTTATTTCTCAACACCTTGGAAGCCATCTACCTTGAGCCCTTAGGAGCCTTCCTTTCATTGTCAAGTTCTTGCCACTGTCACCTCCACACTCCAAACTCTATGCCAACACATGGAGCTGCTCATACTCCCCAGAACTCCTCCACTTTTCTCTCTTGCCTTGCCTAGCCTCATGCTCCTCTCACGCCCCCCCCCCCCCCCCGACTGTCCCTCTCTCTACCCTTCTTTGGACTTTTAATTGTGGTAAGACATGCATAACACACAATGTACCATGTTAACCACTGTTAGCCACAGTACAGTTTGGTGGCATTGAGCCCATTCCCATTGTTGGGCAACCATCACCATCATTCATATCGGGAACTCTTTGCATCTTGTAAAATGGAAACTCTATCCCCATTAAACAACAGCTCCCCATTCCCCTCTTCCCCCTGCCCCTGGCAACCACTGCTCTGTCTCTATAAATCTAAATACTCTCAGTTTCTCATTAAGTAGAGTCCTACAGTATTTGTCCTTTTGTGTCTGGCTTATTCACTTAGCTTATTTCACTTACTGTCCACAGGATAGCAGCTTTTCCTTCTCTAAAAGTTTCCTTCAAATTGCTAGATCCTATTCAACTTTCAGGTCTGGGTATGAAGTCCATTCATCCAGGAAGCCTGACAGCAGCACACCACCCCCCCAACTGTTTCCAGGATGCTTTGCACCCCTGCTGTCAGGGGGCTGCCAAGCAGTGCAGGGGCAGAGCCTGGAGACCCCCCTCTGCTTCCCTGAGTGTGTGAACTCCTTCGGGTCACAGACTCCTTTCTGTTCCCACTGTGCCCAGCACAGAGTAGCACTCAACAAGTAGTGTAGCATGAATGCTGAGCGAACTCCCTGGAAGTATTCATGCACAATTTCCAGCAAAACTCTTGAGGCCAAGCCTGAATGTTCGTGATCATCAGGGATGGGAGGTATACTTGCCTACCCTTTGCGAGAGCGTGGTTTGTCTCTGGGGTACTATTCTCTGTCTGTTTACTAGATTCCATGGCCACAGTCAGCACTCTTTCTGTGTCTCTGAGCGTCCCTCTGCTCCATGCACAGCCACTAGGTCATCCACTTGCCTTCCTGGTGCCGAGTTTCTTCCCTGCCAGCCTCTCCCACCCTCACTTCACCTTGCACAGCCTGGAAAGTACCTACTTCTGGCCACTATTCACCTCTTTCTGTATACGTGAACCTCAGCTAGTTAACACTAGCGCTGTCACCCAGGCCTGCATCTGGGGCAGGATGCTTGATTCCACAATAGTCTGCCCATTGCCAACAGCTTCTACTTAGTATCTGGAGCATTTGAAAGCTACACCTCCCTGGGGCACCGGGGTGGCTCAGTTGGTTAAGGAACTGACTCGGTTTCAGCTCAGATCATGATCTCAGGGTCCTGAGATCAAGCCCCCCCTGGGGCTCTGTGCTCAGCGGGGAGTCTGCTTGAGGATACTCTCTCCTTCTCCCTCTGACCCTCCCCATCTCAAATAAGTAAACAAATCTTAAAAAAAAAAAAAAGCTACACCTTCCTTTCTGCGATCCTATAAAAGCCCTTTTCTGAGGTATGCTCCTTTCCCAGAGCAGTGGTACCATGTGCCTGCCTTACCACCGATGACTGGTTTGACTTTGGACAAACTCCTAAGCCTCAGTTTCCTTATATGTAAGTATAGATAACATACAGTACATCTCCAGGATGTTGTGAGAATGCAACAAAATAAAGGAATAATTCCCACCTAAATAGTAGAGGTGACCTGGAAGATCCTCAACATTTTGTGGTGTTGGCTAAAGTGTGTGCTATTATTTGAGAAGGGTGGGTGCCACTGAGAGAATGTAGATGAGGTATCTGTAAAATCAATATGGGTGGACCAATGACAGGACCTTCCCCCTCCTCCTTCCCACCTGAGTTCTCTTCTTCTCATCCACAGGGCTGCAGCTAGGCTGTCCAGGGAAAGCATCAGTTTGATTTGTTTTGATCTTTGCTACTCAAAAGGATCACATGAGGCAGACGTCCCTCCTGACTGAACTGATGGATTGACTGACTCTGTAAACATCACCAGATGCCCCCAGCTTCCCAACGGTCACATCTGCTACATGACATGTCCGCTCTCAATGGTTGAGGGTTGAGTTGAATGCTTAACAAGGACTCACTGCATTTGTTCCCAATCTTATTTATGCCAGTGGTACATTTTATTGTGATTATTGATTAATTTGTTTTTATTATTTTTTAAATATTATTTATTTATTTGACAAAGAGAAAGAGAGAGCACAAGCAGGGGGAGTGGCAGAGGGAGAAAGAAAAGCAGACTCTCCTCCGAGCAGGGAGCCAGAAGCTGGGCTGGATCCCAGGACCCCGGGATCACAACCTGAGCTGAAGGCAGACGCCCAACCAGCTGAGCCACTGAGGCACCCCGTGATTATCAATTAATTTAAATGATTTGAAAATTGATGAAATTAGTGTGAAGACAAACATGTGGAAACTAACATGAATTCTTTGGAAAGACTACATGAAGGGTGATATTGAATTGAGGATAAATGGGACAACTTTCAAAGCTTAGAGAAAATTCTAAAAATCTAGGAGGCTACTGTGCTCATGTTGCCTTGCAAATATATTTAAGTTCTTGCTGCACTTAAAGCAGAAACTGAAAGTCATATACGATGTATTTATGAAAGACTGTGCTGAACTCCTCTTAGTTGAAGAACAGGTCTTGGCCCGACATCCAAAGATTAGGAAATGAAGATACATTTTACTGTTGCATGTTGAAATAAAACATTTACCATATGTACATTGGTTCCCTGCCTTAAAAAAACATATTTTTAAGTAGCACAACCACCACTGGCATCAATCCATTTGGATGGGAGTATTTTCCACTGGTTTCCCTCCTGGTTGGGACTCTCTAAGCAGCCCCACTCTGGCCTCTTTTCTTCACTGTTCATAGCTCCTCCTTTATGTTTCACTCTTGTGGCCATTCAGCAGGGAGCAGTAGAGAATTGATGCTGGGTCCAGAGCAGACTTTCATGCTGCCCCACCTGGAGTGAACCTAGAGAGTGTGATGGCATCTTCCTGCAGCTGCCTCCCCTGTTGGTTTATGTTTTTTGGAAGCCTTGCTCCACCTCACACCCACAGCAATCTCTGGTGATTGACTGAATGGTGTCCCTCAAAACTCAGATGTTAGAGCTCTAACCCCCAGTGTGATGCTATTTGGAGATGGGTCTTTGGAAGATAATTAGGGTTGAGAGGTCATGATCCTTTAGGATAGGATTAGCATCTTTATAAGAAGAGGAAGAGGGATTATTCTTGTTTCACCCCATAAGGACACAGTGAGAAGGCCCTCACCTGGAACTGAGTTCTCCAGAAACTTGATCTCAGACTTCCACCCTCCAGAACTATGAGAATTAATGTCTGTTGTGTAAGCCACCTGGTCTCATATTTTGTTACATTAGCCTGAGCAGATTAACACTCTGAGGAGAAACAACTAAAACCCAGGGTGGTTCTGTGTGAAGATGTTTAAAGAATAATAATAATAATGTTGATTCTGCTGCTACCCATGATGACAATGGTGAAGACGCTGGTGATGTCAAACCCCAGGTGTCTGTGGATGGAGAAGCCCTATCCTCTTCCATTTCCAAAGCAATACACTGTTATGCTCATTTCCTTAGATTGCAAATCCACCTGGGAGAGCTCTAGGTGTATCAACAGGAAGTTTAAATGATTTGCCTGAGGTTACACTGTTTTCAGAGACAGACCTGTAACTATAATCTTAGCCCATGTCATTTTCTAACCAGCCAAATGTTCTCCCAAACCAAACTTTAGATTCATGGCCGTCAGCCATTTTCTGTCATGATATTCATGGTAGTGTTTCCATGTGTGACGCCCTCTGACTTTGATAGCATCTGAAACGTTTTTCTATTTGACTCACTGGAACAGAGATTGCTAGCCATCTACCAAAAATCCTCTGCTGCTTTCCTCCTTGGTTACAGAACTCTGAACTTCTCTTATAGCTAGGTGTGGCCCATGCGACTAAGTTCTGGCCAACAGGATATAAGCAGAAGTGTGTAGAACCTCCTGGAAAAGCCTATAAAAGAAGCCAATCTGGCTGGAATGGGCCTCCCTTTTGTCCTGGACCTCTGTTCTCCATGGGCCTGTTTCTTCACACTGTCTGGAAGATGAGAGGCCCTAGTAACTGTTTGTACCATAGGATGATAGTGAAGACAGAAGCCAGAGCTAAGATAGTGGGCAGAAGTATGAAGAAAGGGCCTGGGCTCCTGATGACATGGAGCCACTCATCAAGGAACTGGGCAAGTCGGGATGGTGTCATCACCCATCTGGCCCCATGGCCTAGATATAAACCCCATGATGAAAGGAGCAGCAGGTGACACTGAAGGGGCTGTTTCCAGGCATCTTGGTGGCTGGGGCCCAAGAAGGCTGGTTTGGGGCCCACCTCACCGAACTGCCAAGAGAGGTTTTCATTCATCTTACTTCTCTGTAGAGCCCAGCCACATCCCAGTGCAGGAAGATTGGAGGGCACACAGGGCCTTTGTGGTTGTCCATGTTATCTGAGCTTTGGGACCCCCAGTACCTGCCCCCAACCCCACACCCTTAGGAGGTCAGAGTGGCTGCAGGAGGAATAATAATGGGGGCGCTGTCTCACGTGGCCTTGAGGGCAACAACATCAGCCATGGAGCTCCAGGTAAAGCACCCAAAAAGATAGCCCTTGACCACCTGGGATGGCTAGACAGAACTGGGGCTCAGAGTGTCCAGTTAGGCAGGTAGGATATTAAACGGGTGAGATTTGAATGGTGACCTCATTATACTCACAGGATGGGGGCTTAGGGACAAGTGACTCACACTGATGACAGAGTGTCCTAAGATTCCTCAGCCAGGAAAGGCTACCTTACTGTAGGGGGTGGGGTGGCTTGCGTCAACCTGGCTGTTCGCATTAGGCTGACCTGCCATTGAGAAATGCATACCATCGATTTATGTCTTCTTTTATTTCAGCTTCAAGGATGGGTTCTTCTAGAGAGCAAGAGTTAGGAGTCTTTTCAGGCTGAAAGAAGAAGGAACAGTTATGGCCATGGTGACAGGGAACACGGATAACTTGTCAGTTACATGAATTTTCCATGTTGGAACAAGATCCCGGTTGGCTGAATTGGTTAGAAAACAAGAGCATTTCCCCCTGAGGTTTTACTCAATTTCCAAACCACTAACTCATATGTGGTATTTTCCAGGCGAATGACTTTCTGCATCCCATCACCTTATTTTAGTTATGGTTATGTTTGATATGCTGGCATTCTGGAACAATCACTACTGACACCCAAAACCTAATCAACACATTCAGTTTTGCAAAACAGAAATTCTGAGAAATGTAACATTTTTAGGGCTAGAATAAAACTCACAGATCAGCTAACACCCCTTCTCATTTCATAGATTGTTGGGAGTGATTGCTGAAGGTCACACATCTAATGAAGGTGAACTGGAGAGTAGAACTCAGGTGGCCCTATCTTGTAAACTATGCAGCAAACACTTTATTCTGCAATTTCACAGTTTGGGTTCCCATTGACTGGCCCAAATACAGTATATAAGGGCTCAGATTATTTTCCTCTTTCCTGTGTATTTCTGTTGGAAAGAACTTTCAGTCCATTACCTGAGGTACCGTGGATGAAGACCTAGGTCAATCCTGGAGTCTACTGCAACCCCCTTTTCCCTCAGAGAACAAACACCATGTAAATTATCTATTTTGATTTGTTGAACTGAGTAGCCTTCCTCCCCTCCTGCCTCTGTTCTCCCCTCCTTTCCCTCTTCTTCCTGCTTTGCTCTCCCTCTGCTCCCTCCTTCCTGTTCCTACATTAGACTTGCTAGCGGATTTTTCTCTAGGACTGCCTCTCAGCCAAACATCCGCCTGGCTTCTGCGCACGTCAGCACATTTCCCTCATTCTCGCCTTCCTCTCTTCCCTCCTCCCTGTGTGCTTTTGTTTCCAAATTGCAGGTCTATCAAAATTAATGAACTCATTTATTTGCTCTATATCAAATGCACACTGAAATTATTGTATTTCTAAATAGGCCGATAGTGCTGGGTAGACACATTCTGATATCCTGAGAGCCACCGTCGTACCTCTTTATAACCTTGGGAATGCTTCTGAGAACACGATTGTGGAAATGTGAGAGGCCTCTGACAAGACAGAAGGTCTTCTTGATCTATGCTTGCCCAGTCCCTTTATTTCCTATTTTGAACATGTTTGGGGATCTACACAAAAGTCAGTGACGAGGTTATACTGTGTGATCAGTATTCTAGGAGGCTGCCAAGGAAAAACCCGAGACACATTATTTTGCTGGCAGAGCAGGTGTTCTGCTTTGAGTTGTAACATAACCAGTGAGCAATAGCTCATGAAATGACCTTCTTTTCAATTTATTAAAGGGCAAGCATTTCTCGGAAATCCATATATTTCACTAAGCTCTAAATCAAGACTGCATCTACCAGAGCCTTCTCAAAATCTCTTGCTCCAATTTTGACTTTCATAGACTGGGGTACTAACCTGATCATTTCTTCCTTTCACTTGTTAGGAAGCCAAGGTTTTGTGTGTATTTCTTAATGGGGAGTGTGTGCAGTGCGCTGAATTTTCAGTGTCTGTCCTTCTCAGATGTGACTGCTGGGCTGAGCATGAGGCTGAGTTTCCTTACATTCTAAGGCCATGGGCAGTCACTGTTTTGTTGGTCAAAAGGAAGACAAAGTCAAGTGGCACTGGGAGATGAGCTTTGACCATTTCCACAGATGGACCAACAAATCTCACCCCAACTCTGGTCAGTATCATGATCTAGGGACACACTTTTAATTCCCATATTTATTTGGTTCTCTGGATCGTTACTTGACTCTTTCAAGCTGCAGTTTGTACTCCATGCTGATCTGCCTGGAAACCACAAAATTCTAAAAATGCAAAAATGTGAATTGGATGTGCTGGAACCAACCTTAAACTCTTCCACCACCACGTTGTCTTGCCCTTCCTCTTCTGTGTGCATAGCAGCCACATCCTGTTCCAGCACTGGGAGAGCAGGCATGCTCCGGGGATCTGTCAAAATTTCATAGGGCACTCTAGGGTGGCTCCAGGAGGCAGGAGTGAAAATATCCCTGGGGCTATGCTGCCCAAAGGTTCCTGGAAGAATAGAGACAAATAAGCATAGTACGGAAACTGACCTGTCTTCTAATCAGAGCAAAGCTTACTGCTAAGATTGCTAGGTCAACCTAGCAACCAACCTAATCAAATTTAGTTCTGCTTCTGTAGTTCATAAGAAACAACTCCAGGGCAGTTGGCTCTGGAGACTTGAGCCTGGTGTGCCTCCTACAAAATGCATCACGTGGGTGCTTAATCTACTCAGTAATATACTAAGGACTTACAGGATAAATTCTAAACAGTTTTAGCATTTGCCTCCAGGAATATCAGTTAGGGAGACCAGATGACCTGCTGAAATAGGTACAGAGTCTCTCTACACAGTAATTCAAGTTAATCTTAGTACTTCAGCCCACTCTGGCTAGGCCTTTCCCCATGCACAGCTTCCCCAGTCCTGAATTGTTCCTACCAAGGCATGACCCTATGATAATGCGGTTCCTTACCAAGCTCACCGAGTTCAATCTAGCTGAGTTCTCTACATTTAAATGTCTTTGATTTTAATAATTATTGTGAATATAAGTTGACTTTGAGGTATAGACTTAATTCTGTTTCCCCCCAAAGCTCACATGTTAAAGCCCTAACCCCCAATGTGACTATATTTAGAGATAAAGCATTCATGGAAGTAATTAAGACTAAAATGAGGTCATGAGGGTGGAATCCTGATCTGACAGGAATCTGAGATAACAGAGCAGTCTCTCTGTCATGTGAGGATACAAGAAGATGGCCCTCTGCAAGCCAGGAAGAGAGCTCTCTCTAGAACCTGACCATGCTAGCACCTGATCTCATACTTCTAGTCTGTGAACTATTCTCATGTGAGAAATGAATGTCTATTGTTTCAGTCGCCCAGTCAATGGTATTTGTTAGGCAGCTTGAGCTGACTAGTACACTTGGCCTCAGAGAATTCATGACTTGACAGAGGCAACATCAGAAGCCCAGAAATGGGACTAAGGAGGTGGCCAGGTAGATGTTCCATACCTATGTACTCCCCCATTCCTGCTCCACAGGCACACAGTGCGGTCAAGGGAGGATGACAACAGAAACTTTTCTTTTACCAGCTCCAAACGAATGAGATAAAAAGGGAGGATAGATGCTCCAAGCCTGCTCCAGCATAAAAGGGACATTGGATCAATGCTCCATTAATATAGAAGCCAGGCCAATCTTCTGAATTATTCTTGGTACCATTCTTTCCCTCTTACCACACCACACTCTCCAAATTCTCCAGCTCCAGCCCCAAGATATCAAACAAGATACAATGGAAACCATCTTATGGATGATGGGTCTGGGGGGAAGATCAAGAGGTTGTAAATAGCCTGGCCAAAGTTCAGGTCGTGCCGTGAGCACGGAGTCTTTTCAACTCAGTAGAAAAATAAAAGATAGATAGATAGATAGATAGATAGATAGATAGATAGATAGATAGATAAATTTACGAAGTTTCTAAACTTACAGTAAAATACCAGATCAGATCAATTCAAGGAAGATAATTAACCATTTACAAGAAAAACAAAGACTTCTAGTCAATGCTGTGCAAGTGATACATACATCTTGCTTCCCCAACAGCAGGATTGTAATACCATTTTCCTAGTTTTATTAATTCAGAGGCCTTCTTGAGATGGTTGATTTGATGAAAGTTATGAACATATTTTAACTCTTACAAATTCTTGAACTCTAAAATGGATGGTACTCACGATCTCATCACACTGACATGGGCCCGCCAGACCATCACATCTGAATCGAAAGGAAGAACACACCTGAGTACAGTGGGAGAGTTAACCACCATGATGCTAGATGCTGTACGACACTTGACAGGATGAGCACTGGGTTATACTATATGTTGTCAAACTGAACTCCAATAAAAAAATATACATATTTAAAAAAAAAAAACACTTCCTATAGGATGGGGTCAGATCTGGGTGAGTGTCCAGAAAAGAGAAAGGTACTGGTGTGGCACTTGTTGGTTTTGCTACATTAATTGATAAGTGTTTATCAAGCACCTACTATGCACAAGACCCCCTGTCAGGTCCAAAGACATAAAATGGCTCCCATGCTAGGTGCTTATGTTATAGTTTCCCTCAGTGTTTATGGTTTGGTAAGCATGCAGGAGTAGACAAATAACCAAAAAAGCTTTGTAAAATAGCCTGGTAAGAGCTGTGCTCCCAGTACCTGGAGTAAAGAACTAAGGCTAGGCAGGTGGCTCTTACTTCTAGATTCCAATCTCTTTTACAGTAGCATTTAAACTTTTGTGGTGAACAGGAAAAGGTGACTAAATGGAAATATGTGAATATTTACCTCTATATTGGCTTTATAGAAATGTATTTAATGGGATTTCATATAGACATTTAGACATGTTAGATATTAAATATTCTAAACAGAGCTAAATATACTTATTTGGAAAGTTGTCTAAGGGATACAAAGAAAAAAACCAAACAAGTACTGAAAATTATGTATTGTGTATATATAGATGCCCGTGTGTGTGTGTGTGTGTGTGTGTGTGTGTGTGTGTATCTTCTGGAAAAAAATTAAAATTCATTAACAGTGTTCCTGGGATGCAGAAATGGCAGGTTAGGTGGTAGAAGAGGTCAGAGTAACAACTACCACTTTTCATTTTCCATTCTTTTGTGTTGATTTTTTTCTAAACTTAAGCACTTTTACAATTGTATGAAAGAGCTCTAAAATTTTAAACATTTTTGTTACTGCTAAAGCAAGATGTTCCCAGAAAATTTAGAAAATACAGATTTCCAAAAATAAAAAACAAAACACATCCATAACCTCAGTGTTATCTCAAAGAGATAACATTTGTTAAAACTTCAGTGTATGTCTTTCCAGATTTTCAATCTTCCATATACTTCTTAATTTTAACAAAGACTCATACTTTAATGTTGCTTTGCAATCTGAACTTTTTCATTTACTAATTTACCAGGAGTATTTTTCTGTGAATACATTTTCATATACAGCATTGTTATCTAAGACTAGGTAATATTCCAGTGTATTTGTCACACCATCATGTACTGAATCAATTTTCCTTATGTTGGATATCCAGGCTGTCTCTAATTATCGTCTTTCTCTCTTACAAACAATGTATTGATTCACAACCTGATATCTGAATCTTTGTGCACATGTCCTATTACTTCTTTCAGCCAAATGCCTAGGAGTAGGGCTGCTGGTTTGAAGCTTTAGATATGTATTATCAACTTGCCTAGAGTATATACCAGTTGACCCCCTACCAAGAGTATATGAGTGCCCATTTCCCAGTAACCTCATCAACCATGAATATTTTCCTGAAAATATTTGTTTCTAAATCCATTTTTTTTTCTAAATCCATTCTTAAAAGGCTTAAGAGACCCCCCCCCCCCCACCATCCTCACTGGTACAATTTAATTTTGCCAACGAGAATATAAAATTAAAACTGAAGCTGTGCTTATCATGGTATTTAACATGAAGAGTTCATTGCCTACTTTTGGGGAATTGCAGCTCGGGTCCCTGCAGGCCATACTCTTTGATGTCGTAGACGTGCACAAAGCCTTTCTGGTCAGCCACATAGACAAGGACATCTGCTGTCACTGCGATGCTACTGACCTGCGCTTTGTCCTTGGACTGGAAAACACATGCATAGGGCCCATTACAGAGACATCCACAAGGTCCATCACAGACACACACAGACATGACCCATCACAGACACATACACATAAGCATAGCCCATCACAGTCACATACACACGGGACCACTCATAAACAGACACACACAGACATAGGGCCCTTCAGACGTATACACACAGACACACACACAGCCCATCACAGATGCACATGGGGCTCATTGCAGATAAAGCTTACCTGTCAGACAATGGCAAGTGGAATGTTGTATCTCATTTATAGTTAGAAGTAATCACTGTGCTGGTGTTAATCTTTCAGCAAGATAGGAAGGCTATATAGAAAGTAAAGCTAAAAACATAGAGCCCAGAAGAGTTGCTGTGTTACATAGTCAGGCTAGTGTCAAAAAAGAAAAAAAAAAACATAGGGGCACCTGGATGGCTCAGTCGGTTACGCATCTGCCCTCAGCTCAAGTCATGATCTCAGGTCCTGGGATCGAGCCCCGCATCAGGTTCTCTGTTCAGCAGGAGTCTGCTTCTCCCTTTCCCCCCGCTCATGCTTTCTCTCTCTCTTTCAACTAAATAAATAAAATCTTAAAAGAAAGAAAAAGAGAAAACAACAAACCTAAAGCATGGAAGTTATTTCCAATCAATTGCCCAACTTACAGGAATGAAGTTTGCAATGGGACAGGCTCCACTGAACAGCCTCCAGAAAGTGACAGAACCTGTGAGGAGGGAACAGCAGGAAGGGTACACTTTGCCCTGCAGTGCTGAGTCTCTGAGCCTTTGCTGACAGGCACTGCAGCCTCGTGACACCAGGGTTTTTTCCTTTTTCCCTTGGCTAACCGATCAGTTAGAATTATCAGTGAGTATTGGGGCACGGGGTCCTCTTTATGGGTTTTGGATTAAATGGCTCAGTAGCCTTTTCCTTCTCCACTAATCTAGGCAGCTTTCCTGATGAGAAAGTCTCCAGCTTTGCCTATGGAGGAAAGGTCCAGAAGTTTGGGCTATGGCAATAATTAACGTGTGTGTGTGCACATGTGCATGTATGTGTAAGCACTTATTTTAAATACACTCTGGTACTTGCCTAGTCAAAGGGATCCTTGGCAGGGGCCGGTTCTTTTTGCCTACCAGTCATGCACCATTCTTGACTGTGCTTTATACATGGGTGCTCATGTAGCAAGTGGGGACCCCATGCATATTACTTCCTCTTGGGAGCTCCCTAATGAATGCAGTTTCCTCCTCTTCTCTCAGGGACAAGGGATGCTCTGTGCTTCCACTGGGTAAAGCAGAAGCCATAGATGCCTCAGAGTAGAGGGTGAAGAGAAGCATCCAAGAGCATTTCCAGCTTTGGGGCTGGAGCTGTGAGTCTGCAACTTGGAGGAGGCAGCCTCCATTACCACTTGATGAGAGGAACACAAACATTCAAGTACCCTGGGATCAATACACACAACTTGAGCCTCCCCTTGCAACCAGACACAGGTGGCTGGCTGCTTTCAACTGGAAATTTTAATTAAAATCTTAGAGCTTTGGAGCAGGACTGTGGCCCACTTGTTACATTTTACTAAAGCCTTGGGGGGCGGAGGGGTGGTCATGTCATTTGTGTAGTGTCACCTAGCTAGTTAGTGGCAGATCTGGACTCAGAAGCTCATTCTTAAGCTCTCAGGGGAGCCTTGGCTTCTTTGTCCTAAAACAAGCAGGTTACATAGCTAATTTCCATGTAGGATTCTTTGTTTTTCTTCTTCAGGCTCTTCCATCAGGCTGCCTGTGGTCGCTTGTGGCCCTACCCTTACAGGCTGGGTTTGGTGTTTACTGAGCCTGACTAAATGATGTCCTCCATGGCCCACTTCACTTGCAGAGGGCCCTGAGTGGGCAGCTGGGCAAGGAAACTTGATTTGGAGGGAGTGGGAGTCAGGCCTCACTCCCTGTGTGACCACCGCCCTGACTGGCAGGACTGGGCCAGAGCAGGCCGGGGTGGGAGGCTAGTCAGCCTGGGCTCTAGGGAGAGGGAGCAGCAGGAGGGAGGAATTGCAGAGGGTGCAGAGGAGAGCAGTGAGTGCTTGGGGACCCTCCCTCTCCAAGCCTGGGCCTGCAGTAACCAAGTCTTAGACAGAGCAGCACAGCCTCTGGGGGAGTGGGGGTAATGACATGCCATTCTCACCTTCGGGCCCATTGGTGATTAGGGAAGCAGCAGGTGATTCAAACTTGGCAGCCCGTGTCTTCAGGAAGGCAAGGCAGGAAACACTCTGGTCTGGGCCTGGTGACCAGGGAGAGTTTGGCTGTGCTCTCCACAATGCTCACAGCCCTTTCTTTCCCCCTCCCCCTTCTGCAGCTCTGCCCTCTCCCCCCCCCCCCCCCCCAAACACACAGTGGGCCTGAAGCAGGAGCTGTGCACACAGGTGTGCGGGCAAGCGGGCAGGTACCTTCGCTGCTTAAGAACCAACCCAGATAAAGTCAAGTGTGAAGGTTAACAGCCCCAGCAGCCCAGGAACCCTGGCATTTCCCAGAGCCCTTGGACTTTTGGAGAGAGACAAGGATTTGAGAGACTTTGGGAATTTACAGGTGCTTCTCAAGAAGTCCCCGATCTCCAGAAATTCCTGGATTGGAGGAATACAAATTAACCTTTATGTCACTTTTTATATTTACCAAGAGGTAAACCACATGAAATCCCATGATACTGGAGCATTAGTTCCATAGCCAGATGAAGTGGAGATTTGTGTTTTTCTAATGGTTCATGACTTGGAGGAGACAGGTGTGGTTATATTTAAAAGATTAAATATACTATTTTATAATATTTATATATTGTTATGTTAATTATAATTAAATATTATTTAAATTATTATATCTATTAAATATTATATTGTTATAATAGACAATATCATTATTTATAAATAAATAATACTATATTGTTTTCCTAGTTAAAAAGCCTTAGTATCTAAGAACTAATCAATGAATTCAGCAAAGTAGCAGGATACAAAACCAACACAAAATAATCAGTTGCATTTCTATAGACAAACAAGGAGAAATCTGAAGAGGAAATTACAAAAACATTTTCAGTGGCATCAAAAAGTACAATACTTAGGAATTAAGGAAGTGAAAGACTTGTATAATGAAAACTACTACAAAACATTGCTGAAAAAAACTTAGAACATAAATGGAAACACATCCATGTTCATGGATTTGCAGCCTTAATATTGTGAAAATGTCAATACTACACAAAGCAATCTACAGACTCAATGCAATCTCAGTGATGATTTTTGCAGAAATAGAAAACCCATCCTAAAGTTTGTATGGAATTTCAAGGGACCCCAGATACCCAAAACAATCTTGAAAAGAAGATTAAAACTCACATGTCTCGATTTTAATACTTACTATAAAACTACAGTAATCAGGGACGCCTGCATGGCTCAGTGGTTTAGCACCTGCCTTCAGCCCAGGGCATGATCCTGGGGTCCCAGGATCGAGTCCCACATTGGGCTCCCTGCATGGAGCCTGCTTCTCCCTCTGCTTGCATCTCTGCCTCTCTCTCTCTCTCTCTCTCTCTCTCTCTCTCTCTGTCTCTCATGAATAAATAAGGAAAATCTTTTTTTAAAAAAACCTACAGTAATCAAAACAGTGTGGTACTGGCATAAAGACAGACACGTAGACAAATGGAATAGAATAGAGAGTCCAAAAATGAACCCTCACAATTATAGTCAAATAATATTTGACAAGGGTGCCAAGGCTGTTCTATTGGGAAAGAACAGTCTTTTCAACAAATTGTGTAGGGAAACTGGATATCTACCTGCAAAAGAATGAAGTTGGACCCTTACCTAATACTACATATAAAAATTAACTAAAAAAATGGATCAAAGACCTGAATATAAGACCTAAAACACTAAAACTCTTAGGAGAAAACACAGGACAAAAATATCATGACATTGGATTTGGCAGTGATTTCTGGGATGTGACACCAAACGCACAGGTAACAAAATTTAAAATAGACAAATTGAACTTCATGAAAATTTCTTAAAATGTGCATCAAAAGACACTACCCAAATTAAAAAGACAACGTACAGATTAAGAGAAGATATTTGTAAGTCATATATCTAATAAGGAATTAATATCCAGAATGTAGAGAGAATTTCTAAAACTCAACAGAAAAACCAAATGACCTGATTCAAAAGTGGGCAAAGGACTTGAACAGATGGTTTATCCAAAAAATATTTACAAATGGCTAATATGTACATGAAGAGATGTTTAGCATCACTCATCATTTGGAAACTGCAAATCAAAACCACAATGAGGTACCACCTCACACTCATTACGGTGACTATAAAAGGAAGGGAGAAAAAAAGAAAGAAAGAAGGAAAGAAAGAAAGAAAGAAGAAAGAAAGAAAGAAAGAAAGAATAACTAAAGAAAGAAAGAAAGAAGAAAGAAAGAAAGAACAGTCCCGAGAAGGTAAGGAAGCCTTAGGAATTCCTTCAAGTCCTCTTACTCGAACTTCATTCCTTCCTCCTACTCCCCTCCCCCTCGCCCTCCTTCTTCCTTCCTTCCTTCCTCTTCCTTCCTTCCTTCCTCCCTCCCTCCTACCCTCCCTCCCTCCCTCCCCCTCCCTAAAAAGAAGAAGAAAAAAGAACTGTTGGCGATGATGTGGAGAAATTCGGACCTTGTGCATTATTGGTGAGAATGTAAATTGGTGCAGCCATTGTGGAGAACAGTACTGAGGTTCCTCAAAAAATTGAAAATAAAATTATCACATGATCAAGCAATTCCACTTCTGAATATACATCCCAAATCTTTGAAAAGCAGGGTCTTGAAGAGATATTTGTACACCAATGTTTATAGCAACATTATTCACAATAGCTAAAATGTGGAGCAACCCAGTGGCTACTGATGGGAAAACAGATTAGCAAACTGTGGCATATCCACACACAATGGAATATTATTCAGCCTTAAAAAGGAAGTATATTCTTTAATATGCTACAACATGAGTAAAACTTGAGGACATTATGCTAAGTGAAACAAGCCAGCCACAAAAAGACAAATACTATATGATTCCATACACATGAAGAACTCGGTCAAAATCATAAAGGCAATGGGTATAATGGTGGTTGCAGGGGCAGTAGGGAGGTAAGAATGGGGAGTTAGTGTTTAGTGGGGACAGAGTTTCAGGTGAGGATGATGAAAGTTTCTGTGGATTGGCAGTGATGATGTTGCATAACCATGTGAATATATTTAATACCATTGCACAGTACATTTTGCTGTGTGTATTTTACTACAATTAACAAAGAAAGATGAAGACGAGAGAGAAGGAGGGGAAAGAGGAGGGGTGGAGGATGGAGGAAGGGCAGGAGGAGAAAGAAAAAGCCTTAGTCTTTCAGTGAGCTCGCTGCTTTCCTGGATTTTAGGCTGGTTGAAATCTCTCTCTCTCTCTTTCACTGTCAATCTTTTTCTCTTTGATGTCAAGGAAGATGTGGCAATCCCCAATATAAGGAAGAATGAAGGTAAAATGTTGAAAAGTCAGCAGAAGGAATTTGTTTTTAGCTCATTTGGCTTTGCTTGCACAATTGTCTTTCTCTCTTAGCTCCCTTCTCTACTAAGAATGACTTCAGAAGAACTGTCTGGACAGTTTTCCAAATAAGATGATGACCTCTTAACTAATCCCAGTGGTGAAAAAACCACTAGGTCCTGGTATGACCTTCAAGAACAGCCAATACTGCTCTTTCCTGGACGGGTAGGGAACTTTCACATATTTTCATCTCATTTGTGCAATGTAGAAATGTGAATTATGGTAGTTATGGCTGGCTTTACATTTTGGGAGCAGAAAAGGAGTTTCTCAAAGCCAGCAGTCACATAACTTTAAGCAATAAATGCCGCTGCAAACAGGATTTTAAATTAGAGCTGCTGGCTGAAAGGTCAACAGTGCATTCTTGGCCAGTGACTTTATTTTCATTTTAATGGCAATAAAAATAATCACTTAGAAGAAAATGCCACCACTTTTTCCCCGAAGATTTTTTTAAGGTTTTAAGCACTCTTGGAAAGAGCCTCATAGAAGGATCTTTTTTACGTTATAGCAAAGTGGATAGGAATAGACTGGATAATAAGTCTATAGGTAAGAGTTTCTTTTTAATCTCATGGTGTTCAGTTTCTAACCACTGCCTGCCAGAGTGTGTCTCAACCACAGCAGTCCAGAAGATGATGGCATTGCTTTACCATTATTTTACCTGCTTGGGCATGTACATCTCGTCTCTGAATTTAGACTGTGAGGCCCTTGAAGGCAGCATCAAGCCTCACATCTCTCTCTAGTCTTTTCTATGCATCTCCCTTAGGGTATGCCCAAGGGGAATGGCTCAAAGATATTTTCTGATCAAATGAGTCATTAGAGCTGTTCCTTGACTAGTAACTTATCAAATGCCTGAAGTGGGGGATTACAGTGTGGGGTTCTCTGAGGGTTTGCTGGTTGGGTTTCAGGAAATGCAAGAATTCCCCAGTTCTATGTAAAATCACCAGTGCCCTGTGTCTCCCCTGGGTTCCATGGGTGTGAGATAGTGGATCTCCTGGCTGTTGGCAGGTGTCTTTAGACTGCCACTGGGAAGGATGATCCTGGACACTAGAGGTTAGGCAAGGAGTGATAGGAAGCCTTTGGCTGTGTGTTCCCATGGTTTTCCATCCAGTACAACCTGCCATGAAACTGATAGATAAGTGCGTTTTTCAAATGGTTCATGACTTGGAGGGAGACGGGTGTGGTTACCATCCCCAGTACCTAGCACTGGGCATGGCACGTGGCAGGAACTCATCATTAAAACACACCAATATGTTTTAAATGAAGATGTGAAAGAATGGGCCCACAATCACATTAGCAAAGAGAGAGGGTCTTGAAGAAATGGAATCAGGGCAGAAAAACTAGGGAGAATGGGGTGGGAGCGTGGGGAAAAGTTTTGCAATAAAACATACAAGTAATAAGGGGTGCATGGGTGGCTTAGTCAGTTTAGCATCTGACTCTTGGTTTCAGCTCAGATCTGATCTCAGGATCCTGGGATTAAGCCCTGCATCAGACTCCATGCTCAGTGGGGGTCTGCTCAAGGATTCTCTTTCCCCCTCTGCTCCTCCCCACCATCCTTGCATGCAATAAACAAACAAACTGTAAAAAAACAAAACTATACACCACACACACATGCACACACACACACACACACACACACACACACACAAGTAATAAAGACTGACCCATGTGGAGGAGTACAGGGGGTCATGGGCAATGTGAAGACTCTGGGACCCTGGGGGCCACCTGAAGGGGCTGATGGAGAGGGTGGCATAAATTCTGAGGGCAGATAGCTGAGTGACACATCAGAAGATGGTATCTGAGGTGAGTTGGGAGAGCAGGCCTGCTAGCTGGGCAAAAGGAGCTTGTAAAGACAGAGGGGTAAAATTGGCACTGTAACAAGGCCTAACAGGCTCAACAGGGGAGAGAATCCTTTGGGGGACAGTGGATGAGGAAAGGCTCCCAGAGGTGGTGGGTGAGTCTAAGACAGGCTCTGATGGACTAGTGCCTGGGGGTGTGGACTGAGCTAGCCAAACTCTTAAACCCTCTTCCAGCTTTGGCAGACCTGACAAGTTAAACCTGAAACCTGGCTCATCCCTTCTAACTGGGACTCTGTCCAGAATTGAGATCTCTTTAGGATATACCAGGAATCCAAGCCTGATGGGCCTGTGCAGACCAGCCATGGAGCCTACCCCTCACCTACATTTTCTGTCTTCTGCACCATCTGAGGGGCTGGGAGTATTCAGCCTACAGTACATGTGGCCTGAGATGACATTCCAAATGATGATCTCCCCATCATAACTGGAGGTGGCAAGAAGAAAAGGTGGGCATTGAGCCACACAGAGGATGTCTTCCCTGTGCCCATGGTTCTAAAGAAAGAGATGGAGAGGGACAAGGTCAGACTTCAAATCCTCAGTCACCCCTGGCTAGCTCCCCTTCATCTGATGCCTAAGATAGAGGATGCAGACGTATTCCTCCTTTTGAGCTGGCCCACAGAAAACTCTTCTAGAACCTCGAAGACTCATCTGGAACCTTGAGGCCCAGACCCAAAGATCAGGGCATCACTCCATGCAGGAGATGCTGCCTCTCCTTGAGTCAGTTTATTACCTTCCCCAGGGAAGTGATACTTTTAACAGTTTCCTGACCTCTGCGTTGTGCTGGCAAGCATAGTATTTGCAAGGATGCCTGTTTGAGGCTGAAATGTTGATGGCAATGGGATAATGGAAACCAACTCTGATCAAGGGCTTGGCTTCCCAATAGCTCAAGTGTAAATCCCAGAGTGTGTTATCCCTTGACTTGATTCCTACAGGGCTCCCACCTGTGGCTTACACAGGCAGTTAGGAATTGAGATCACCTACTCTCCTTGAAAGGAGGATTTGGATATGGATCCTTAAGAAAATGAGAAACCAAAATGGAGTTTTTGAGACCAGTGCTTCAGAGATTAAAGAGTCCCTGGCCACTATCCTCTCAACTTTCTCACTGGGGTACAGTTTCCACATGAAGAGAATTCACTTCTCTTGGCACTGTAAAGACATTTTTTTTCTCCCTTGCCTCCACATACTTCCCACTGAGTGTCCTTTGTCATCTAAGATGTCCCTTCTGCCTTCAAGTAGCTGGCAGGGTGGTGGTATAAGACAGTTGAAAAAGAGAAGACAGAAAAGAGAAGGTCAATGGTTCTCTCTTTTCCACAATCTTCTGACAAATCCTGCCTCCTTCTGTGATTTGTGACCACATATACCTGGGATCCTCCTCCTGTGGTTCCCCCCCCCCCCCCCACTGCCTGTCAATGAGGCCCCATACCCCAATCTGAACACAAGGCCATCACTCTTCCTGGAAGGGAAGCAGCTGCTTGGACATCAGTGCTCCTGGCTCTACCTGGACCCGTCATGAATCCTGCCACTGCAGAGGCTTTTGAGGTGTTTGTGATAACCTTAAGCAGGCCCAGGAGAGTCAGGGTGAGGCTGTGAGTGAAGTATATCCTCATCATGTGCCACTGTTTGGGTTGAGAGCAAGACAGCAGACCAGGGCTCACCAGGTCATCCTGCCAGTGTGGCTGAGGCTTCCAGAAGTGATGAAAGTCACATGGTGCATCCTGGATGCAAAGCCAAAGAGGGGACGTTGTATAAGCAGTGAAATGAGCTGCCAACACACTCACAACTTCAGAGAGAAGGTGTTGGCACATTTTATAACCTTACCCCTCACCCCACCAATGATGTAGATTTTCAAAATGTCAAAGCAAATTCCCCTAGTGCTAGTGAGAATAAAAAGCAATCCACTTCTGACGTTTGGGTGATTGCATTTCAACGAATCATATGTCAACTGACAAACTCTCCTTGGATGGTCTGCATAGCTTTGCCTTCATAATAAGACCCATAACGGTTGCATTCGTTAAAACAAAAGCTTTTAGTTCAGGAACCTATAATACCATAGGATGAATTCAATGCCAGGGCTTCTCAGGTAGTCATCTCTCAAATCATCTGGGGATGCAAGGCTTAGGCTGTGAAATACAGTACACCTTCAAATGAATAAAGAACTTACAATGTTTAAAGACTGTTGGAAATCCATGACCATCCGGCATAGCAAGCAGGGGAAATAAAATGTCACAGGTAGATTTAAAACTTAGTTTCAGTCAGCATTTTCAACTTCCCCTTTCTCTGAATCCCTTCTCCATCTCTAAGCCATAAAAACAAGATTTTTTTCCCCATAGAGATGCTTATGGATGGCATTTCATCTCCCCTTTCCACTTAGAGAGGTTCAGGGGCAAAAGGACAAGGTGGAAGGAAGAAAGTAAAAGGCTGGACAACTGACAGAGAGGCTAACCCTCATTTAGGGATGAGGGCATAGGAGTTAGAGCTGAAGCTCCTGCATTCTAGGGAGTAGGGAGCATGTCAGCCTGTACAAGGGGTAAGAACACAAAGTAAGGTGTGGAGAGCTATGCTTTCCAAGTACCATCTGCTTTGGATTCCCAGGAATGCCCTCCGTACCTCTGACAGCTCTTCTAGCTAATATTTTGTGATATTGCAATTTGTGATAAGAATAAGTATTTAATTTTGGTCTCCATTTCTGGCAGACGACTCCTAAAACTCTTGGAACTTCTTAAGTGATGAGAGCATGGGAGGTGTCTAAAGTCGGGGGCGGGGGGTGGTGGTAAGAAGGGCAGGCTCGTGGGAGTGAGCCTGTAACTTGGGATCAGATGCCATCCCCGGGGAGAGGGTGTCAGGATTGAGCTGAATTGCAGGACATCGTAGGTATTAGAGAATTACTTGTTTGTGTGGGAACCACCCCCCTCCCAGAATTAGGTGCAGTGTCATTATACTTCTTCCTATAAAAGATAACTAGAGGGAAGAGACAAAAAAAACAAAGTAAAAAAGGTTTTTAAAAGGGAAGAAGAGGGAGGGAGGAAGGGAGGAAATTCTTCTGTCTCTATCATGGTTTGACTTGTACTAGAGAGCAGGAGCATAAAGAATTACTACGAGCTTTGTTTTTAGTGGGGAAAGAACCAACGGGTGTGGGTGTGGGGAGGATAGCAATTGTAAGCAGAATTTTGAAGACCTGATTTTGTACATTTCACTTACAAAGTACACATTTATTCTTTTGTCCCATCCAACAGCTATGATACACCTAGAACAGTAACAAACTAGTACATTTCAGTATTTAAGCTTATCATTTCTTTAATTTTTGCATGCAATCAACACTGTGGTTTAATTTTGCCATGTCAATATGATAAATAGAGCAGGAAAATTTTTTTTATGAAGAATAAGATAAAATGTGATTTGATAAATTAGGGCTAGTATTTTCACTGGTGCTTAAGGGATCTATAATTCCAAGGTCTACAGATGCTACTCCCTGAGCAGCTACCCTCCTGAGGGTTTCTCGATCCTAAAAGCATGGTTGAACCATGGAGGCAAGACACAAACAGAAACTGATCAGGAATTGTTTTTATTCTTTTAGTGTTCAGGAGAGAATTTATGGGATTTTTATTCTTTAACCTGTGGGTACTGAATTTAACTAGTCTAGTAATCTAGTCTGTGATTTATTCCTTGAGAAAGCATTTGGTGGAGAGATACAGTACTCCCTATCCCTACCTCTAAACAGTCATCAAAACATGCAGAGAATTGCTTGCAATATTCTAGAAGAGGCTAGTTGCCTAAATTACCATCAGGGAGCAACTGGGGTCCTTGGGAATTCTTTGACATGTTTCCTCCTGGAAAATTCCCTTCACTGTCTTGGTGTCCTCCTCCAGGATAGATTTTGTATCAAAAAGATGCCTCTCTATATCCAAACTGAATATAACTCACTTATTTTGGTTCACCTCCAAGTAGGTACAATCACACACTTCACTTTGCTTTTCATCTAGAAAGATAACATTATCAAAGTATATTAGACAATTTTCTTACTGGTTCTTGAATCAGCTTGAACAGATTGACTCATCTAAACTGATGATTGAAGAAAACTTCAGTACTTACTTTCTAGTTTTCAGACCACATCTAGGGGTTATTCAAGGTATCAAAGTACTGCTGGCTTCTTGTCACATTCATTGCCCTAAAAAGCTGGACTTGCCCTTGCTCAGCTCTGGAAAGAGGCTCGCCTTCTGCTGACAGGACCCTACACGGTGCCTGGCACTTGTTGAGTGAGTGAGTGAGTGAGTGAGTGAGTGAGTGAGTGAACAAGTGAATGTATATAGGTCGAAAGCAGAACTAGGAATCACAAACTCATTACCCTGGGTAATTTATGTCTTTTTTACTTTGACTTCATTTATGTTCTCTGATAGTTGAAAAAATGTCTTTCTCTTATCTTCCTTATAGAAGGATGACAGGTCAGACTTGTGGAAATTCTACGAGGATCAGGCACAGCACATGAACAAGTGGAATAAAAGGCCTTGGAAAAAAAATCACAGTAGTGCACAAAACAGACTGGCTTTTAGTTTGTTTATCTAGATTTTGACTTATGTGATGATTAAAATGTTTAGAAAAGTTAAGCTCATTTAAGAACTTACATAAATATACCAGGTAATAAAAGACCAAGTGCAGGAGGCTTAGCTCAGAGCACACACATTTATGTAAAATATGTCTCTCTTCAGTAGAAGTTTAGAGTCATTGGTAAAACAAAGTGCCAAAGAAAAAGGGTGTAGGATTGTTACATGCATTCTAGATTCCATCTCATTTGTTTCTTCTGTATTGACAACAAATTTCCACCCTCGCAACATTATGTTATGGACATCCTTGGTAGGAAGCGACTTGCCATGTTTCAGTGTGTGCAGACAATATCCATTGTTGTAGCTCCATATCTTCAGACAGCGGTCTCTGCCCCCAGTGATTAGCCTAGGAAACAGTCTCCCGTCAGGAAATCATGTCAGGGATCTCATTACCTAATGGTTGAAGATACTGGAGAAGACACATACCTTCTTCCACTGGAGTCAAAGGTCAGACATGTGATTCCAGCATTGCCATGAGCCCCAGTAAATCCAGACAACAGCTTTCCTGTTTCAAAGTCCCACACTTTTACCACCTATATCCAGAAGTTGAAAAAACGTGACCTAGAGATATTGACTATCAAATTAAAGAGAATTTGCATTTAGAAGTCTAGATAAAAAAGTATAGATATGAAAGATGAAAATTTACCCTGAAAGTATCTATATATCCAATACAAGTTGGCTTACTTCAGCATATTCATTTGCTGGGGCTGCATAACAAAATACCACAGAATGGGGGACTCAAACAATGAACATTTAGTTTCTCAGAGTTCTGGAGGCTAGAAGCCCAAGATCAAGTTGTTGGCAGGTCTGTTTTCTTTTGAGATACCTTTTCTTGGCTCACAAATGGACACCTTCTTGTTGTGTCCTCACATGGTCTTTCCCCTGTGTTTGCACACCCAGGGTCTCTATGTGTCCAAATTTCCTCTTGTTATAGAGACACCAGTTAGATTGGATGAGGGCCCATTCTAACATCCTCATGTTAATTTAATCCCCTCTTTGAGGCTCTATCTTCAAATACAGTAACATTCTTAGCTGCTGAGGTTAGGACTTCAACATATGAATTTTGGGAGAACACAATTTAGCCCATAACACTCAGTGAGAAGATTAGAAATTTAGAAATCTTTGGATAAAAATCTCCTGACTACCTAGGCTGAGAGGAATAGGTGCTGATTGAATTTTGAGCAGCAAAATGTATTCAGGACCAAGGCACAGCTGAGTGAGAAAGACCGCCTATTTGGAGGGACAGACATATCTTCTCAACCCTCAGCTTTAAGATTTTGCTCAGTCCACCTAGTTCCAGTCTTGAAATTACTTTCTTTCAGCTCCATCCCTTGAGCAACTTTTGAATTAGAATCATCTATAGAGGGAGTTGAGTGGTATCTTTCATGACTTAGGATAGGTAAGTGCCCACCATAAGGAGAGCACTTTCTGGAGCTTTTCCTCCAGAAAGCCTGCACCCAAAGGCAGTGACAGTGTGGGAGGAGAAATGCTTGAGGATACCACCCTTTCTCAGAACTACTGAATGTTCCTTTTAGTCTTCCACTTTGTAAAAGAGGCTGTTCCATTGACATAGAGAAACTTCCAGTCCTCCAATCCAGAAACCAGAAGGCATCCTCTCACTGTTGTTGATTTCATATACCTGAGACGAGATTTTAGTAGTGCACACTTTGCTTCCTTCCCCTCTGTCCTGTTATGATGTCAGGATTTCTGGGGATGTCTACAGCTCAGGTGCATCCAATTTGTTCTCCTTAGTATTGTGATAGACCCTCAGCATTACTCAGTTTTACTTTAGTTATTCTGACATTTGCAAACATCCCAAAGTTTCACAACATGCAGTGATGTGTAATGTGGTTGAGATCCAGAACTGAATGAAGTGTCTGTTGACATTGAATGAGCAGAGGGGCCCTGAGTGAGGAAAATAGCTCTGGATTGACACCCAAAGGAGACATCTTCCTTATGGACCTGTCTTCCCATTAAGTAATTAAGCAGTCACACGTTTGTTTCCTTAAAAAGAAAACCCCCCAAGAATATCACCTGCTACTGCAGGTAATGAGAGTGAAAAGATTGAAGTGAGCAATTACAATATCTTTAAAAATGACTTCAGGGTTCTATTTATAGAATCAAGAAAAGTCTAAAGGTGCTATTTATACTTTTTAGGTGCATTTTGTAGAGGGGATTTCATGCCCTAGCAGGGCTCCTCTAAGAACTTCCTTGCCCCAAGCACTTCTTCCTTCTGAAGTTCCCATTCAATTAAACATATTAAAATGCAACCACATCCCAAATTAAATATAATTTTGCTCTTAATTTTAAAATATTTACAAAATATTTATAGTTGTAAGCTCTGTTGATGAAAAATTATTCATTATTCTTAAAAAGTAAAGTTCCATATTAAATAAAACTGTATATGTGGATGTGTGTAAGTTGCAGTTCCTATGTAACACATTGTAAACATTTAATTGCATATTTATTAGTTTAAATCATTTCATTTTCAAGCATTTTCAGAGGCATTGTAAGTTGGTGGTCCCTAGCACTGTGCTTTGCAACTCAATGAATAAAATGTGGTGTAGTGGTATTCATAACTTCAGACATCATGAAGATCTTGGGTTATATTCTCTCCTCCACAAATATAACTGCAATGTGGCTTAGATGCTGTGGATCGTGACAGTGGACATATGTTATAAAGATTACACATAGATCTGCAAGATGAGCAAATACTTAAATCAATAACTCAATTCAGTAAGTATCTGAGAGTTTATTACCAGTGTAAGTATCTGAGAGTTTATTACAGGGATACAGTAAGAGCTAAGAGAGTATTTATATCTCAATTCAACATCTCTTTGCCACCCACAGGCAGGGAAGATAATGCATATCAAAAGTAAGCTATTGAAGGAGACTGCTAGCATAGAATTAGGAGCCCAGATGCTAATGGAGCCCTTCATTCTGCCTGGATGTGGGAGGGATCTAGAAATTTTTCTCAGAGGAGCCGATATCCAGAGTTGTGCATTGAAGAATAAGAAGGGTTTTGACAGATTAAGAAGGAAGAAGAGGAAAAAAAAGAGAAGGAAGAAGAGGGAAACACAAATGAGTTGCTTGTTGCCCTAAGTGCCTGCTGAATAATTAGAGACACAAGGCTCATGAGTGTGAAACAGAGCAGGCAAGTGAGAACTGAATCCAGCACTATATAGGAGGCATCAGCTTGGGTAGTCACAAAGAGGAAGGTGCCTGTATGAGTCGAGAGCACTGAAGACAATTTTTGTGGAGGAGATAGGACTTGAGTTGGACCTTGAAAGATTGCTGAGGTGTGTGTAAGAGAAGAGGAGGAAGCAGGAAATTCCAGAGTGGAGACAGGAAAATGTTGGACGGCACCAGGGACAGACAAGTGCACGATACTGAGACTAGAATGTTGGAGCCCTTGGAGTAACAGGTGATTCTGATAAATCTGGAGGATAAATGATTCTTTATAAGTATGAGCCCAAACTATGCAGGAATCCACCTTCTTTGAGATGAATTGAGACTGAGTCATCATAAAAATTTCTGATCAACAGACCAAATAATCTATTTCTTTCAATAGTTAATAAAACCATGGTGATGACTAATCTCTGGAGCAGGGACTGGCAAGAACATGAGCAAAGACAACTGAGTCTCTCTGGGAATGAAGCCAAAGTGGGTGTGAACATGAAGAGGACATGTCCAGACTGTGGTGCCCCCGGGGCTATAAATCCTAAAGACAGGGTGTGCCTGGCAATTGCAGAAAGAAGGAAAGAGGGCGTGGCCAGATGGCCTGGGACACCGGCTTGTAATGTCAGAGCTTAGGCCAGTGATTCAGAAAGTGACTGAACTGATATTTAGGAGACTTCAGAACACTTAAATATCTTGAATGTACTTGGGATGTGGCCCCCGATTAGCTCAAGGACAGGAGTACATGAGTTATGGGATGTGTGTGCTTCTCTGCTCTCACTCCTTATTCAAGAAGCACTAGTTCTGTACCCTCCTGGACCAGGATGTGCCATTCATCTAGGAGAGGATGAGTGTGATCCTCGTGAACTCCAGTGAAAGGGCAAATGGATGTGGAATACTCCATAGCCTCAGCTCTGGATTAGTGTTATAAAGTAGGTAATACGGTTGTATTAATCATCCTACACCACCATGAAATAATACCATTTCTTAGTACCAGATGGCCCTTACAAATAGCTCACAAGACAAACCACTAGAGAAACTGTGAGGTCTTCCACCCAGCTAACAAGAATGTCCAAACAATACTTGATAATTAGTAGAGTTGAAGAACTCTAGTAGAACTCCAAACTTCCAGGGACAGCATGTCCCCAGAACATTCTACTCTGCTCCAAGGTGAGGACGATGGGGCTGGGCCCACACTCCCAAATACATCATTGCTAAAGAAAGCAGGAGTTGATACTTAACAGATGCTTCAGAACAGCTGACCACCTGCCTGAAGGCTGGATTGTAGCGGCAGCACAGCATGGGTTCTTGGTGGGAGACCGCTAGGTAAGGCTCCGGGGGAGATCGTCCTCATGAAAAACAGGAAGAATGAAAACCTGAACCCAATGTATGACATGGATACCATTGATGAGGCATCTATTGCTTTATAAAGAAAAGTTAAGAGGATAAGGACACCTGGGTAGCTCAGTCGTTAAGCTTATCACTCTTGGTTTTGGCTCGGGTCATGATTTCAGGGTTGTGATCTCAGGGTCATAAGATTGAGGCTCCCCACCTCACACCCTGTTGGGCTTTGCACTTAGTGTGGAGTCTGCTCAAGATTCTCTTTCTCCCTCTCCCTCCCCCTCTGCCCTCCTCCTGCTCTCTCTCTCTCCTTCTCTCTCTCAAATAAATAAATAAATAAACAAATAAAAATCTTTTAAGAAAGAAAGATTAAGAGGATAGAAATGGGTCTGTGACCTTGGACAAGTTGTTTAACTGCTGAAAATTCTTATTGCTTAAGTGGGGATGATGACCATGAAAACTGATGGCACATGTCTCCTGTTTAGGGCAAGAGGAGTGTGTTTCATACGACTACACAGTGGACCTTCTTCCCTATGAATTTACATCTTCCCTCAAATAAACACAAATTGTATCATCCCATCCTGATGGGCAGCACCTCTCACTCACAGCAGGGACGAGGCACCACAGTGCACCTCCCATGGGCACCCAGGGGCCAAGGGCCTTTCCCGGTGTGCCACCTCTGGGAGACAGCACACAGGAGTTAAGCAATCGAATGCTTTGCGCTGATTTCCTCATCTGGAATATGGAATCCTTTACAGAAATTTTGTGAGGAATAAGCGAGGAAAAGGATGTCAAATGTCTGGAGAAGCCTGGCATGCGGGGGATACTTCGTAAATGAATGTTGGTTCCCACTACTACTACTTTGCCTTCTCTCTCTTGTCCCTCCCAGTACTCGGCCCTAAAGCTGGGCTTCTCAAAAAGTTTCAGTGGACCTAAAACCTCTGACTTAGTGCCAGACTATTTCCAGTGGGTGAAATCCCTTTCAAGGAAGAATAGCTCTTGGCAGAAGGACGACTAGCACTTTCCCATGAATGGTCTCTGGACTGCTGTAAGTGAAGTCTGGCCTGTGGGGAAGGACGAAGTCTGGCCTGTGGGGAAGAACGAAGGAAGGACACAGTTGCAGAGAGAAAGTGCTGGGCCTCAAGCCAGAGCCTCCTGGCATTACCTATATACCCCTACCCCAATATGAAGAGAAGGCGCTGAGTCTGAGTCTCCCCACTTCACAGATGAGGAAGCCACCAGAAAGTTAAGAAGGACCAGGTAACTTGATCAAGATCACAAAGTTCCCTGCGACAGAGCAGGGACTGGCAGACATTATCTGACACTTAAGTGTTGGCGCTAGAGATCCCGGCTGTTCTTGCTAGGAGGTAGAATTTCAGTCACTTTGCTTAAATGAAAAAAAAACTCAATCCAACAGGCTGTTTTTCTACACATTGATACCATGTAGAACAAACAGCGATTCAACGGACTGTAGTCCCATTTTTCAGCAGGTTGCTTTGGCATCTTGAGCAGAGAGCCCGCACTTCCAGCCCCAGCTGTACTGATGACTGGGCAACTGTTCTGCCCTGGTGCTCCCCATCCATGTGAGCCTTTCCCACAGCTACAGGGGCAAATTAGGAAGAGCAGGTATAGACATAGGCAGCAGCCATATGACCTGGCCTTCTCAGTAGAGTTTTGATGCCGTGAAACCTGATCAGTTTTCTGTAAAGTCAATTCTTGATCTGTGATTTAATCACCAAACACAAGAGACATATTTAAGATTCTTCCTATGTGCCTATGTGCACAAATTTCTTTTTTAAAAAACTCACTTTATGGACAGTCTGCCATCCTTTTAGGCTCAGGAAATCCATTTGCCATTATCATATACAGGGGATGTGAACCCTGCAAACCACACTATTCAGCCTGAACCTTCCCTTCCTCCTTTCCTTAGTCCTCAAAGACTATGGATTTGGGAGTCATCCTCCTGCTGAAGAGTGAAGGGAAAAGCTGCAGGCAGGCGGGGAATGAGGAATGTGTTTATCTCAGTGCAGCAAGTGGGGAAAGTAATCATGGACCATGTTTGAACCATGAGAAGGTTATAATGATGTTTCTAGTTTTAGTATGTATGCAGAGGGCCTGAAAGTTCTCGAGGCGCAGGCAGTGTGCCCTGCGAGCTCTGCCAAGGCCAAGGGCAGGAGTTGCAACTTACCCCAAGGCCTCTAGACCCAGGGAGGCAGAGCCCATTCTCTCTACCACTCACAGGTGTCTTTTAGGAGCTCTGCAGGCTCTGCAGAAGGAAGACTAGACAATGTGCTTCCCATTGTCTAATTTAAAAACAAAACAAAACAAATTAAGCTCTCCTTCCCCTTTGAAGTCTCAGTCAGACTTTTGCCCATCCGGTGGGAGGAGCACGACGCAGGAAGAAGGCAACGGGAACTCCTGAGAGAGGAGTTCTAGTCGCAGCTCTGCTCCTGACACCCTGCCTGACTTTGGGCGACTCATTCCTTCTCCAGGCCTCTGTTCACTCATCGGTAAAACTGCAGCATCACACTAGGTGACTTGTGGGTATCTGGGAGGCAGGATTTAAACTCTTCTGTAAGATTGGGCAGCCTCGGCAGAACAGGGGCAGGCACTGAAATGGACATTCATGCAAAGGGGACAAATGTCTCAATGACCTCCCTGAGTGTGGAAAAGACAACCAGGCACCACTTTCCTTGCCAAGGAGGAAATGAAATGTGGCCTGGCAAAAGTGTGCCAAGGAAACTAAGGTGGACTCATTTGCAGAGGAATCCGAGATGTCTTCAAGACATTCAAGCTCCCTGACCCTGAGGCCCTGGGCAGGAAAAGCCCACAAGGGGACCCTCCTCAAGGGCCTGTTCCATCACCTGGGCTTGTACTGTCCCTGAATGGCTGCCCTGCTGTAGAGACAAGGTCTCAGATGTGGGCCACTGCTGCAGCAAGTAGGGCTGATGCTTTTGGACTGAATTAAAAGCCCCCAGATCTTCTTGGACAACTCACTATAGGCATAGGGCAAGTGGGGCAATAAGGACTCAAGAGGTAGATTCCATGTTTTGGATAACAGGGAGGTGGTGTTGGAGTAATTAATGGGAAATGTTAAAGGGAGCTAACCAAATACAATATGTAAGATTAAAGACTTGGGAGCATATAGCTCAGGAGCTTACCCAGGGATCTTAACTGTGGATCATTATGTAGAAGGTTGCAAGCAGCTACCCTGAGCCCTTCAGTACCCTCCAGAGAGCTACAGCTTGAGGCCAAGAGTATAACCTCATACCTCAGTCTCAGGTGTAGGAGTACAATTGTGTCCGTGGCCACACACAGGGCCCTGGAGAGGGGGAGATAGAGGCAGGCTGCGAAATCCCCCTTAATACCTGGCTGGCTTTGGAGGAGGTGGTCAACAAGCAGCTATCAGTCTCTAGGTCCCAGATCTGAGGAAGAAATGAAGACAAAGTAGCTGGAGGTCTGGGACAGGTTACTCTGCCGTGTTTGCAAAGGCATTACCTGTTGCGGAGGTCTGGTTGGGACTGACCAATGTTTAAAAACTGTCCAACCTCCCACCTGGCCAAAAGTGGGGCCCTTTTTCCTGAGCCCCTCTGCAGAGATAAAACCAAGCAAGGAGCAGAGATGCCTGTGCCTCACTCCCCACCACAAGGAGTGGCCAGTGGCTTCTCTTCTCATGGACCATCTTTCACAGTGTAGGTCTGATAACATGGGTCCGATGTGTGCACAGAGCTACCTATATCCCCCAGCTGTGTTCCCATTTTTCAATCAGTTCCTCAAAATCAGACACTGGGGGGATATTTGGAGGGCTCAGGGAACAAACCTCAGCATGGCTTTTGGTCAAGGACATGGAGGTTCAGAATCTCCATGGCTAGTTTGAAATCCCAGCTCTACTGCCTAATGGGTATGTGGCCTCAGCCAAATTACCACATTCCCTTTCCCTGTTTCTTCATCTGTAGAATAGGGAGACTGATAATGATGCCTAACTTATAGGGATTAAAATCTTAGGGATTTTTAAATATTAGTGAAAAATAGTGTTTTAGCTGCTAGGCCATGGTAAGATGGCACATGATTAGAACGATATTATTGTTAATCATTTACTATGATTATTATGTAAGTCATGTCATGGCTCTTGTAGTATTTTAAGGTACTGTAATCTGATGAGAGCTGCAGGGAATGATGGCCACATCCCTGGGGAAGAGCAGATGGGCCCAAGTGTAAAACTGGGAAGACAGAATCATCACGAAGGCAACTGTTGCGTAGTGAGCTGACGTGCGCCAGCATTGTGCTAAATGCTTTCCGTGCATTGTTTTATTCATTCTGTTATGGGTTGGATTATGTGTCCCCCTCCCCCAAATCTGTATGTCGAATAACCCCCCTGTATCTCAGAATGTGCCCTTATTTGGAAATAGGGCTGTCGCTAGTAAAATTAGTTAAGAAGAGATCGTGATGGAGTAGGGTAAGCGCCTCAGACAATATGACTGACATCTTTGTAGGAAGGGAAATTTGGAGACAGACGCAGAAAGAGGGAGGAGACTTTGTGAAGATGATGGCAGGTATTAGGGTTATGTTTCTATAAGCCAAAAATGCCAAAGGCTGCCAGCAAACCATCAGAAGCTAGAAGTGAGGCCTAGAACAGAGTATTCCTCAGCTTGGAAGAACCAAACCCTGCTGACACCTTGACTTTAGCCTTCCAGCCTCTAACACTGTGAGACACAAATTTGGATTCTTAAAGTCACTCAGTTTGGGGTATTTTTTTTTACAAATGAATATGATCTTAAACCAAGTTTGGGAGGTAGGTATAATCCACTGAGTTCCAGGGAGGTTCAATGACTCTCCTGTTGGGACAGAGCCAGTGAGCAGCTAGAGTAGGAGTCCTTCTCAGCCTTATCACCCTCCAAGACTGCACTGGAAAATCCGAGGACTAAACTGGGTAAGATGTCCTTGGATGGCATTTCTTTCCCCTCCTTTGTGACTCCAGGAAGCAAATCAGCTAACAGGAAATTTGAAGCATTCTGCCCCCTAAGCAAGACTCTTATTTGTTCTATTTATACTGTTTATTTTCCTTAGTTCTCCCCAGCAGGTAGCAAAGTTCTTTTGAAAGTTCTAGCCTGCTTTTTTATCTGTTATTTTAGGTCATGGCATAAAAGGCAGGAAGCAATAAACTCTGGGAGGTCAGTACGCGGGCGATAGTAGTGATCAAAGTAAAATAGTCCTATGGAAAGGTGACCCCAACAACTACTTGTTCAAGAGGCATCTCTCACTCCTTTCTGGAGTATTGATTGCTTGAAAAATGCTAATTTTCCTGGATAGAAAGGTAATAGAAAGGTAACACACCCAGTTTTTATCAGCAGTTATCCATTCGTCTGGTAATTTCTTCTTATTTCATGAGATAATGTTACTGAAAGAGAGGAAGTTTTAATGAGGGGCAGGATGAGGTAATTCTGAAGCCTGGGAGAGTGATTTTAGACGGGATGCTATAGAGGGACCCCTACGAGGTCTGTGAAGAGGAAAGGTGGGAATATACTCTCCTTATTGTTGCTGAGGTTGACTCGGAAAGTTGGCATTAAATCCCCAAAGTAAAAGAAGCTACAACGAATTAGCATCGCTGACTTATCTATGGCCTGTCCAGCATCCTCTCGTCTTCTGTGAGGAGAATTGCCTCTCTGATTGCAAGCAGTAGGCAGGAGACCCAAACCTGGTCAATCTGTGTCTTCCCTCAAATTTTTCTGGCTGAAGCTGACAGTGAATCTGAAGTTGAGTTGTGAGTTCAGACTGGGCATCGATGGACCCGACCATTTGGAAAGAGATAGCCTTTCTGCACTAGGAGTGGATAACAGTGTGCCAGGGAAGTGCAGGCAGAAAGCATGGGAATAACAGTGCCATCTTTGAACCCAGCTGTCCATGAGACCATCTATCTGATGATCCAGTTTCTATAATCAATAAATTATCCCTTTTTAGCTTAAACTACTTGAGTTAGATTTTTGTCTCTTTGGCCCAAGAGTCTTACCTGGTAAAACTACTTCATGATGAGCACAATTCATACATTATCGCTTATGAGCACAACTAACCTACAAGATGGGTCTTTCTTCCATTTTACAGAAAAGCGACCAGTGTCCAAGAGATTTAAGTCACTGAGTTCAGAGGGATTGAATACTTCAACCAAGATCACCTAATTTCTGATAGTTTCAGAGTTCAAATTCAAGTCTGTAATTCTCCAATATCTCTCCATGCTGTGCCCCAGCCCCTCAATGCACACTCTCTGTCTACAGTGGAAAGGTGTTGCTGGGGAGTGGCCACCAAACTAAGGCACTTCCTGGTTTCCCTTTCACCCAGAGTTATGAACTCATTGGTGAAATGTGAGAGAAAGTGATGGGTCATTTATGGTTGGAATTTTTAAGAGGCATATATGCCTTATCTTCTCTCATTCCCACTGTCTTGGGATGAAGATTCTGAGAACCTTGGGACCCTGCATGAAGACAGCCTGGTTGAATGGAAGAAAAAATGCCCCTCACCAGGAGCACTGGCCTTGGGTGTGACAGCAAACAGAAATAAATTTCTATTATCTCAACCTATGGAAAATATGGGGTTTATTTGTTACAGTGGCAAGCCTTATCTTAACTAATACACCATGCTATCTTCCTTCAAGAAATAACTTTTTTTTCTATGCTAATTCCTGTTGACACAAAACAGCCCTCTTTGTGGTATGTAATATTAAATTCACAGAAAATAACAAGTGAAAACAAAAAACTGAACCTGTCATTTTACTTTCCTTTAGGGTAATGCCAGAAACCAGCAGACTCCCAAAACGTTTCATATGTCCCCATGATTTAGAGAAGTGAAATATTTGGGCTGAAAAATCAATTTGAAGAACGAAGACTATCTGATCAGGCATGCTAGAAATTTAGCTGTTTGGTTCCTGGTTGATTACTTTTTATTTGATAGGAATAATGTATTCTGAAATAAATTACACACCATATTTCCAAGATAGGATTTCAATATATTTTAAACACATTTTGGGAAGTGATTCAATATGCCTGAATCATCACAGGCAAGATGCTAATCTTGTAATCATGATTTTAGATTGGAAGAAAATGGAGAAGCACTAGGAAAAGAAAATAGGGTAGGAGACGTGTCCTCACATACAGAATTATGATTATCTGATGGTGCCAAGTTTTGAGAAAAAAAAAGCTCATTAAAAATATGAAGTCTCCAACTTTGTGGCTTTGGAGGATACCTTAGGATGGATTTGATTTTCAAAATAAATCAAATACTGAGGTCCATGAATCTTCCCATTTTAATCAAATTTGCTTGAAGGACTGAACTGAGTTTGGGTCCTGGTTGCATCACCAACTGTGATCTCAGCACCTAATTTTGTGTAAAATGTCCTCATCATTGCCATGAGATGGACTCTGAGCTCACAGTATAGGAGCCATGTCCATGTACCCTGAGAGCAAAGCCCATCACAGCGCCCCTGTGCTCAGTCTTTGAGGCTTTTCTCCCCATTGCTCATTCTTGCTCTCTTTTCCATCTCATCCCCTCCACGGCTTAAAATTCCATCTAAATGCTAATAACTTCCAAATTTATATCTCTAGCTTTGACATCTCCCCTCAACTCAGGATGAGTCTATCCAACACATGTACAACAGAGTTCCTGATCTTATGCTCTTTTTCTCCGCCATCTGCCCTGTCTCAGTGGGCTCCAGCCCAAAGCCTTGGCATTCCCCTTGACTCCTCCCTCTCTCCCCTCCCCCTCCTTTACAAAATAACAGTTTTATTGAGATATAATTCACATCCCACAAAATTCACATTTTTCAAGTGTACAAACTCAGTGGGTTTTAGCATATTCACAGAGCTGTGCAACCATCACTACTGTCTAATTTTAAAACATCTTCATTATTTCAGGAAGAACCCCCCATGCCCATTAGTGGCCAATCCCTATCCCACCTCACTGAACCCCCTCAGTAACTACTAAACTAGTTTCTGTCTCTGAGGATTTGCCTATTCTGGACATTTCATATAAATAGCATCATCCAAAACGTGGCCTTTTGTGACTGGCTTTCATGTAACATAAGCTTTTCAAGGGTCATGCATGTGGTAACATGCATTAGCACTTCATTTCTTTTTATTACTATATGATATTTCATTGTATGGATATACCACATTTTGTTTACTCATTCATTTGTTCACGGACATTTGGCTTATTTCTACTTTTAGTCTATAAGGAATAATACTGCTATGAATATTCATATGTGTTTATGTGAACATAAGTTTCCAGTTCTCTTAGGTTTAAATCTAGGAGTAGAATTGGTGGGTCATATGGTAACTCCATGATTAACATTTGAAGAACCACCACAATGTTTTCCAAAGTGGCTGCACCATTTTAAATTCCCACTAGCAATGCATGGAGGGCTTCAATTTCCCTACATCCTAGCCAATGCTTGTTATCTTCTATCTTCTGATTTTAGCCATCCTAATGGGTATAAAGTGGTAACTCATGGTGGTTTTGTTTTGCATTTCCAAAATGACTAATGATGTGGAGCATCTTGTCCGGGATTTACTGGCCATTTGAATATTTTCTTTGAGGAAATTTCTATTTAAGTTCTTTGCCCAGGCTATTTGTGGTTTTATTGTTGAGCGTACAGATTTTTTTGTATTCTAGGTTCAAGTCCCTTATCAGATGTGTGATTGACAACATTTTCTCCCATTCTGTAGGTGGTCTAGCCACCTTCTTATTGGTGCCTTCTGAGGCACAAGGTTTTAATTTTGATGACATGAAACTCACTCATTTTCTCCCTTTTGTTTTTGATGTCATATCTAAGAAATAATTCCCTAGTCTGAGGTTATGAAGATTTACTCCTGTGTTTTCCCCTAAGAGTTTTGAAATTGTAGCTCTTTTTATATTTAGGTCTATGGCTTGTTTTGAGTATGGTTTCAAGTAAGGGATTGAAGTCCTAGATTGAGGTATAGGCAGGTTTGCTTTCCTCTGAGCCCTTTCTCCTTGGCTTGCAAATGATCACCTTCCTGACATGCCTTCACACAGTTGCCCCTCCATCTAAGTGTACTGATTTCTTCTTATAAAGATACCAATCATATTGGATTAGGACCCACCAATACAACCTCGTTTAACCTTAATTACTTCTTTACAGGCCGTGTCTCCGGATACAATCACATTCTGAGGTACCGGTGGTTAAGACTTCAACATATAGATTTTAAAGGGACGTGATTCAGCCCATAGCATCTATAAATCATTTATTATGTGTGTGGTCAGTGAGCTGATTTATGTACCTATGCAAAGCTATGATACCGACCTGCCTCACGCTCCAATTCCTTTGATTCAGACTGATCTAAAATCCCACCCTCTGACCCCATGACAGTTGAAAAAGAAATATTGATGAAGTCATGAAAACTTTTTCATATTCATATGAAATGCATATGAAATGATGGCTAAAGCATATCGATGAAATTTTGGGGGGTATAAAAATAGTGCAATACAAAGGTCACAGGGCAGCTGAGTTTTAGAGGTGGATAGAACTGTACATATAAAAAGAGGTGTGAAGACAAACAAAATGAAGGTGATGATACCACTACTCCTACCAGGGCCAAAAGGATTTAAATTCTAAGACTTACAGACAACATTTCAGAAAGGGCCCACTTGCCCTATGTGTATTGCAAAATAAGATAACCACTAGTAATGAGGGACTGCTGCCTCCACAATGTCCCCATTCCCCATCCTCCAATACACATTCTCCCAGAGGAATGAGGACAGCATGCAAACAGAGACTGAGATGCTTTAAGGTTTACTCATACCAACAATACCAGGTATAGAAAATTCTCTAAAAGACTACCCCTCAATTGCCCACATATCTACTCTTTCCAAAGCAAACCCACAAATGTAACTGCCATTTGACTATCTGCTGATGCAGAGGCTTCCAGAGCTTCACAGAGGGGAAAGAAAACTTGAAACATACACATTCTCTATCTGCAACTCTGTTGGACAATACATCAGAAAGGTAAAAGGGCAAAAACCTTAATAGTGTTGTCGGTAGACATGGAAAATATTTTGTTATCCTCAGCGGATACATGGATGTAGACCACTGGAGCCATGTGGCTTTTCAGCATACCTGTTGGTTTTCTAGAATGGAAAAAAGAACAGATGAACACCAAGCAGTTCCTATGTGCTATTTCTAAATAAAAATGCAAGACTAAACTTGGCCCGGATCTGGCAGTTCTATTCAGCCTGGAGGAGGGTTATGTCTCCTTCTGAAATCACACAAGTATATATCTTGTGTGATAAAAGGACTGAAGCAAATAATACCCAGTTATAGCAACATAACTCAGTGTGAGATGAAGCTCTGGGCTTTGTTTCTCCAACTGCTGACAATATCACTATAAAAGGAATAAATGAGGAAGAGTACAGGATGGTGCTGGACTAGATTCTATGTCAGGGTGTTGCTTTATGCAGGCCACAGTTAACAGTATTCAGATCTAGGGGGGAGGTATTTTTAATATGAGTTTATTTTAAGGAACTCTGAGGGATCACAACGCCCTCAGGGTCACAGGGCTGGGTGTGTAGTGAGAGGGTGGGGAGGCAGGGCCTGGAGAAGGGAGGCAGGGCTGAGGTTGAAGGGGAGAACACAATGTCATTTTATAACCAAGTCACTGGAAGGTAAGTCAATTCTTCTCCATCACCAGAAAAATGGGAGTCTAAGATAATAGAAGTGGTTAGAAAATCATTTTTTCTTTCTTTCTCTTTAGGCATCTGACATTGTGCTAAACGCTATACATGGGTGACCCCATTTATGATCTTTATTACTACAGGAAGGGTAGGTACTCCTGTGATCACCACTATCGAGGGGGACACTGACTGCAGCCCTCCTGCAGGATCACTGGGCTAGAAAATGACAGGGGTAGGATCAGGTCCCATGTGCCCCCCTGCTCATGGCACTGTCTCTGCAGCTGCCTGCCATGCTGAGGGACATGGGTCACCTTGACGTTCCTCCACTGATGCCTGGTATACAGGCTCAATGAGGAAGCTTGCACCCCCTAATGACTTGTTCTTGTCTACAAATCCTCACTTACCAGTGCACAAGAAGACTACTCCCCATGTTCCACTCTTCTTCCGTCTTCAACACTTACCAACGAAAATGACATAGTCTTTTAGAATCAGCCAAAATGCATTTGAACCTCAATTCTGGCATTGTTTCCAAAAAGTTATTTAAGTTTTTAAGCTCTAAGCTTCAGTTTCTTCATTGGTAAATGGGGCCAATGAGTTGCTTAGTAACCCCAAAGAAGGACTCTTTAGTGGCCACCAACAGAAGTTTCCCGGGCTTTGTGTATGGGAGATCAATTTTGAACGGGTTCTTAAATTATCCTCAAAGGGAATTAGCCATCCCCTGTCTTGCGCTCATGTACTTTACTAGGTCAGTGGCACTTTGGGTTGGAGAGAAAAAGAAAACTTACCCTGGCAGATAAGGATTCCAGACTCGAATGATTCGGCCCATTCCACCTGTCAGCAGCAGGTTCCTTCTCTTACAGAATGAAAATGCCTTGACTCCTTTGTAGATGTGAAAAACAGTTTGATCACATCCTGCCCGCCTTTGGGGTAAACCAAGGAATGCTTGTTTTCTTCTTGCCTCGACATCTTTTCTAACACCCCTTACCTCTTTCATCTTTTGCTTGACATTTGTTGTTTCCATAGTGCACCCTAAAAATATTTACAGAAAAACAAAACACGACTTATTAATATGATCAGTAAATTTTCTGACAAGTTGCTGATTTTTAAAGGTCTTGGTCTTGTTTTCAGCAAGGTCTACTTTTTTCTTCCTCTTTCTGGCCCCTGGTGTTACACCATGGAGTGCGAAGGATTAAAACTGTGTCTGTAAGAACAGCAAGATTCATTTCCCCTCCTTTTTTAGAAGAAGGCAAGAAGGGTCACCCAGGGAAGGAGGAAATGGAAGAAGGCCAAATCATTCTGAAGAACCTAGCAAATTTCTACTGAGAACCAGCACTGTGCCAGGGTCTCCCTATACATAATTTTGTTTGAATCACCGAAAAACTCAGTGAGAGAAGCAACTTTATCTCCATGGGACAGATAGGAAAATTTACACTATAGGGGTTAGGAACTTGTCATTAAGAAGACAATGAAACCGTATCTCAAACTGTGAATCAGAGCTCATGGAACTGACCTATCAGTTTCATCCACCAACCAGCCAACTTTCTCCTATAATTATTTTGACATATATATTTAGTCAAATGACTATTTTGCTTATGAATCTACTGAACAGTAAAATGACAATAGGAGCAACATACTGAAACAATCAAAGGCCTTCCTGTAGGTGTCAGACATGAGTCTCACCAGAAGATCATGAAGGAAATCCCCATCTAGCTTACTCTGATCTCCAATCTCAGCTGTGTCCACGGTGGCTGAAGGGCCCTGTATGAAGCAGGTGGAAGAATATTTCATCTTCCAGCCTCCCCCTGCCCCTATGCCCAAATAAGAATTCTCTTTCGTGATTTGTGACGTCAGCAATTACTTGAGGGATGATTGGTTTTGTCTGGATGTCCTATGTGTTACATATCTACTGGTAAGAAGTTACCAGTTCAACTGTTTCCCAGGAACAAAGAGAAGAATTTGTTCTTTGGGGAAGCTGGACCAAAGCCAGTGCATGCTTCTTCTCAGACGGGTGTGCTTCTTCAATCCAGTAGACTCTCCTCAAGTGGGACTCTGATGCAGATCTGCTAAGTTTCAGGAGAAGTGGGAAATATCTATTTTCATTGGAAACTTCCAGAATTTTAAAAGTTAGTGCACAGCTTCAAAACATATTTTAAATCTGTCTGTGGCTGCTTGTCCCACTGCTGCCTCTGGAGACCTCTGGTTTGGGAGCATGTTGCTGTAGGGGAGGACAGGAAGGTGTCTGGGAAGGGAAACGGGGCTGTCATCTTTCCACTTCTTCTGAGCCTTTTTTCCTCAGAGTCATCTGGCTATTGAATTCCATTTCTGAATGACTGGGGTATGTGATTTCCACCTTATCTGGGGCTACAGCCCAAGTGCTGGGACAATTTATTGATGGTATGCTGAGGTAACAACCCTGCTGTCCACAGTTTCTCTGAGCAGTGGTGAAGGGCTGGCTTGGGTAGGGTAGCTGGCTAGTCCCCCTGGCCCTGTCCTTCCCTTCCTCCTCTGGTATGCAGCAGGAAGGTAAACAGCCTTGAACCCAGGGCTCTTTCATCTGCTAGACAGAGGGGAAGGGAGGATAAGCGCTGAGTGCAGATAATTACTTCAGACGGCAGAGTGAACCCGCGTATCTGTGTGAGCACTTGAAGTATCAAAGCAATGCAGCAAACCCTCCTCAAACACCAGTTTGACACTTTCACCCTTCTTGTTATGAGCAAAGATCTGAAACTTCTAAGCAGGTGTGTCACTTTATTTTTATTTTTTTAAGTAGAGGGAGAGCAGCCAGTTCATTTGCATGATCTCTTGCAGTTCTCTTCCAACAGAGCCAGACAGAGATACATGTTTAAATGGTTGTCATGGAAACCAGAGAGCCTAGCTCTCCCCCAAGGTCTGAAGGGAGGATGATGAAAAGTTTAAAGCAATCACCATGGAAACCTAGAGCAGATTCAAGGCAGGTTCAGATCCCCAGCACTCTAACTAACAAGCAGACAAGTCTTCAGGTGCTGGAGTCATACAGGATGGTAGATTATGTAGCTGCTAGCACCAGAGCTGACCCAGGAGCCACATCCACAGTTATGGGCTCCCAGCATCCCCTTGGATTGGCAGTGAGGTGGATGCGTTTCCCCAAAGCTCAGACTTTCACTCTTCCTCTTTTGAGGTGGAGCTTGGAGCCTCTCCTGCCCATCCTTCCTTTTATCTTATTCCCCCCGCCCATCAGTTTCCTCAGTGTGGCAGGAGCCCACAGATCTGTAGTAATAAATGGAGCCCTGCCCACGTCTGCAGACGTAAGACTTTCAAGGCCCAGCCTCGGTTTCTCCATGGTCTCTACCAAGATGTATCTCCCTTTCATGTTCACTAATAACCAAAATGAAGTCAAAGATTCCTGTCTTCTATGACCTTGAGTAAACAAATACACTTGAAAGCACTTCCTATACTTCAGAGCCCTTTCTGTAACTCCCATTTAGGGGTGGGGAACTGGTGCTATAGCACCCTGTGGAGGAGTGTGTGTGTGTGTGTGTGTGTGTGTGTGTGTGTGTGTGTGAATACATGGAGACCTGACTGAAGCAGTGATATATGTGTAGGACACTGTGAGAACATGCTTGCGGGGCAGTAGATGGGGAGATGGAAAGAGGATATAGCATAGGAGGAAAATACTTGTCACCACAGAATTCTACTTTTCCTGGAAGGCAATGCTTCAGGAGACCACTTGGAAAGAGAGACGTATGTAGTTTGAATTCTGACCACAAAGAAGTTCATTCAATAAATGTTTATTGAGCACCTATTTTGTACCAGGCACTAGTCCCAGTACTTGGGACACAACACTGAGCAAAACAGAAACCTCTACTTTTGTGGGGCTCACCTTCTGATGGGGGGGGGGCAGACCATAAACAGCAAGCAAGAGATAAATAATATAGTCTATTAGAAGGTGACTGGATTTATGGATGTAGAGAAGGGTAGAATAAGGTAAGGAAGATTAGGGGCTGGGTTGTTCCAGAATATGTATGAAAAAAACTGGGCAAGGAGGACCTCACCAAGAAGCGACAGCTGAGCAAAGACTTCAAGGAAATGAGGGAGTGAACGATGCAGACAGACATTTGCAGGGAGAACCTCCCAAGCAGAGAGAGGATCCGGTGAAAAGATCATATATTCCAGAAGATTGGTGTGAGTGGGATGGAGTAGGTGAGGGAGAGAAGTAGAAAACTGGGCCAGAGATATAAGGGCTAGGTTGACACACAGGGCCCTAGAGGACTTTGGTTTTTACTGTGAAGGAGATGGGAGTCCAAAGGAGGATGTGGATGGATCTGACTTCTAGTTTTCCAGGCTCTTCCTAGCTGCTGTGTGGAAAAGAGACCATAGGGATGGGATGGAAACATGGAGAATTGCAAGGCTCCTGTAATCCAGGAGAGAAAAGAGAGTGATTCCAACTAGATGGTAGTAGGGGTGGAGCTGGGGCAAAATGGCCAGATCCTGGGTGCAGTATGAAGACAAAGCCCACGGGCTTGGTGTGGGCTGTGGAAGAGATGGCCAAGGGTGACTAGTAGGTTTTGGCTGGAGCAACTGGAAGGATAGACTTAGAACCAACCTAGCTGGGGAGGATGGTGTGAGGGAGAAGACATGGGTCCAGGTTTGGATTTAATTTTGATGTCTATGGTGATGTTCTATGTTAGTTGGAAATGCCAGACTTGAAGTTTGGGGGCAGAGCTGGCCTGCACACATGAATTTGGGAACAGACAGTAATGGTGCTGGAGGGGGTCACCGAGGGGCTGATGGAGATGGAAGCGAAGAAGAGCATGGATAGAAGTCTGGAGCTCCAGCAGCAAGTCATGGAGTCATGTAGGAATATGGGAGGAAGGCAGAGAAGGAGCAATGCGATGAGCAGGGTGGAGAGAACCAAGAGAGGCTGGAGGCCAGAGCCCAGTGAGAGAAGTGCAGGAGGGGAGCTGAAGTTACCTGTTGCTTCAGGTGTGGAGAGGCCAGTGGGATGAGCATCCACCCTGCATTTAGCAGCACACAGGGCCCCGGTGGCCCTGACGGCCCCTGACAAGAGTGAGTTGGGAGGTGTGACAGGGACAAAGTGGGTCATAGACTGGGAAGTGAGGCACTGGAAGGAGCAACTGCAGGTAGCTCTTTCCAGGAGTCTGGCTGCAAAGTCTCTCTGAGTCCCAGTATTCTCAGCACCACACCCGAGAAACTACAGAGCTGGTAACTGGGGTGGGGACGGTGCTGACTTTTCTTATCACAGACTTGTCTAGACTTAATAGCGGTTCTGAGTATGAGCAACTTTAGTGGTTCTTGCTTTCTGGAACGTGAGACAGAAGAAGGGATGGTCAGGAGACTCGTGGCAAAATTAGGGATCAGGGCATGTGAGCTGGATGGATCCTCACAGCTCATGTCTAGCATTTTATTGAACTAGAAATGGGGGCCTGAGGTCACAGCTCTGTTAGTTGCAGATATTTCATTTGTTGGAATTATCATCACCTTCTTCTTTCAGCCTTCCTAACAGGCTCTCACCTTCTCTTTTTCTTCCTACAGCTCCACCCCTAGATTTTAAGGGCCTGTTTGGAACTCACCAAGCAGTATATATATAATGAATAAAATATTTAACACTTTTTTAAACCTCTCAGAAGTCACCCACCCACATGACAACAGCCATTTCTTTCATGATGCCTTTCAGCCTAACTGTGCCTGATCATTTCTGAGATTTGGAAAGGCTGAAATGCTAGGGTTTTTTTGTTTCCTACTTCCCTTTAGAATTTTGTTCCAGTTGCCATCGAACATCATGGAAAATCAGTAATGAGTCATGCCTGAGATCTCAGCCTCCTATGAAATACCACCTTGCTTCCCCGAGGCCCTTTCCACCTCTGATTCACAGCCTTCGAGCTTACGTTGTCTTTCAAGGAAATCTTCCTTTATACATTTCTGATTCACTGACATTTAAATCACCAAAGCATTAGGAAAAGATGTGCAGTGGTTATGAAGTTTCTTGGGAATTTTCATTAGACATTCTTGAAACTGGGAAATTGTGGTTTTCTGGAATGATAATGGATATGAATCCTAAGAATCTAAAATTCAGCCTTCAGAAACTGAAGCAGCTCGAAATTCAGTGTTTATGCAGACAGAAGCAATGAATCCAGAATGAAGGTCTCTGAGTTCCAGCCCTGGCTCTGTAAGTAACAGAGCTGTGACCTCAGGAAACAAAACAAAACAAAAAACTCTAGGATTTCAGCCTTTCCAAATCTCAGAAATACTCAGGTGCAGCTAGCCAGGCGCACCTGGCTGGGCAGTAGACACGAGTGTCTATGTCTGGGCTCTTCACTGATTCCTTTCTCAGGCTGCTGCTGTCAGGTACACAAAAGCGGTCAAAGATGGCTTTTATTGGCTACACTTTCTTACTATGTGAAGATGAATTATAACATTTCTTTTTCTCTGCAGTCAAGACATTTATTCTGCTCCAGGATCAGAATCTTCCTTTTGAAACCAGGCTGTCCTAAAACAAGTCCCAGGACCCGAGGGGCAAACTTTTCCAGCCCAACTCTACAGGATTTCAGGTGGATTCGTGGCCTTAGGGTAAGAAAAAACAGATTTGCATCCCAATTCCCTCTTCCAGCTAAGTGACCCAATGGGCAAATTTTAGCTTAGGTGTCCTCACTGGTAAAATGGGATATGTGCACAATTCATACCTCACCTGGCTATCATGAATATCAAACAAGAAATGTAACGAATGTGAGTGGTTCTTGCCCTTGGCAGCAAATTAAAGCCACTGTAAAGAGTCCAAATAATGCAGAAGTCTGGGCCATACCTCCTTGAACAGTAGTTTTAAATCTTTAGAATCACTGGGGGAGCTTTTAAAGGTGTCGATGCCCAGGCTTTATCCCAGACCAGTCAGGTCAGAATATCTGAGTATAAGACCCATGTATCTAGCTTTTATTAAGTCCGCAGATGATTCCAATAGGCAGTGAAGACTGAGAACCACCAATGAATGTGAAAGTTCTTACAAATTAGTAAACACTAAACACATGGAAGGAATCACTGTTAGAATAAACTTGAAAATTAAATATGGTGATAGTGATGCTGAATAATTGGATGGGGCTTTCCAACATACTCTCAAGGGCTTCACAAAATAAGTATAAAGTTTAATGAAGTAAATATGAGGAATTGAGATCTTCAAAGGGCAAATTATTAGAAAAAACTATAAAAATATTAGTATAACACAAAAAAAGAGAAAATATTGTTATTGTGACTAAAGGATGCTTCTTGGACTTGACATGTACATAAGTCACCTTCAGTTCTTTTTCAAGTGTAGACTGATTCCATTGTTCCAAGGGGGGCCTGGGACCCTGGAATTCTAGTGCACACACAGGGGATGCCATTGCTGTGCATTCAAGGATTACAAGCACCAGCCTGGACAACCCGGATTCCAGTCCTTGGTCTTCCATTTCTGAGTTGTGTGACTCAGTGCAGTCATCACTCTTCACTTTTTTTTTTTTTTTTTTTTTTTTAGCAAACCTCCTCTCTCCACTCTTACTTCTGAAAGCACACCTCTTCATACATCATGTGGTTGGACAGACACTGCCAGGTTCTTACTGCCCCTGCCTTTCCTGGGTCATTTGGCTTGCAATTGTCCCAAAGATGGGCCAACATGCTCTATTGGGAATCTTCTCAGGAGCAGCTGGACTGGGGACCCAGAGTGGCAGCCAGTCTGTTGGTGGCAAAGTGGCATGACAGATGGGCTCTTCACCCTCTGAGGGATCCACTGTGCAGAAGAGAAAAAGAGAGAGACAGTCGGAGCAGCATCTGAGCCTCTGCTACCAGGATTTCCCAACACTGGGTTGCACTTCTGCCCTTCTCATGTCATCCAAGAAATTCTCCTTTTGCTTTCCCATTTGAATTACATTTCTTTTAATATTGAAAAAAAAAAAAAAAAGCCTTGAATGATACCTCAGGACAAGTTCTATGCTTCGCTTTACTCATCTGTAAGATGACACTAACGGTGGGACCTAAACCATAAGGTTGTTTTGGAGATTAAAATAATACAATGAAGGGACTTAGTACAGTGTCTGATACTAGTGTTTAGGGCCAGAGATTGCATCTACTTCTGACCATGAGCTGGTATCCAGGGAGTGATCCATTTAAAAGGATCTTGGTTCAAATCTAGACCAGTCCTTCACCCAGTACCAGGATGTCTGCCCTCCATCTGGTCCAGACAAAGTGATTCCCACGTGAGCGGCACAGACTTGTTCTGCCACATTCCCTACTTCATGGACCCAGGGTCAGCCTTGCCAAGCCCATACCCAGACTAGCTATGCATTGGAGGATGTAAGAGTGAGGGATGGATTAAGATCTGGGTTCTCCCTCAGCCTTTCTCTGAATGCATTTGGTCAAAGTCCAGCTTCCAAAAAATGCAAAGGTCTTCAGGTTCTGGGTCTTTCTGTTGCCATCACAGAAAATGTTATTTCCAGTGTGCCTTTTGAATTGTAGATATTCCTCATTCTCACTTCACGCAAATGCCCCAAGATTGCAGTCCTATGTTGACATTACTGTATATTTAATATCTTGTAACACATTAGAGGTGCTCAAATGGTGTAGCCTGAGGTTGCCTGAAGTGGATTTTGCTCTTATTTCAAATCAACAAATATCGATCAAGCTCTCAGTATTTGTGAAGCCCTGATAGGAGTGCCCTCCCTCACTCTGCCTCTCCAACAGCATAGTGTGAGGCTTATAAAGCTAAAGGCAAACCGAACAGTGGAGGTTGTCACATTTTGAGCTGCAGAGTGTGGGATGCCTGTTGCAATGCAGAAATTACAAAGGTGGGAGACATCCAAGGATCTGGCACACAGAGAACATTACGAACGTAAGGGGAGTGAAAGCAGTACCTATTACTAGAGCAGTGGGCTCATGGTTGGAGCTTGAAATGACGGCTTTGATGGAATCATAGTAGTTCAGCTAGAAATGACAAAAAAAGACAAAATGCTAATTAATATGAAGATCACACACCAGGTCAAGAAAGAATTTGTAACAATACCTAAAGCATTCTCTTGACACCCATTTTGAGAAAGAGAAAGGAACAACTTCCTCAGAGGATAGGCATATTTTTAAAAACCCACTTTTGCAAGTGGGCAGACATGTGTAGGTGGCCTGGCGGAGTGAGCGTGTGGGGGTTCTCTCTCCTTGACGCTCGCTCAAGGCTAACACCAGAACAACAATTCCTGGGTATCCTGTCTGGCAGACTGTGCTGAAGTTTATACTATGTATTTTAGATATTTCTGAGAAAATCGGAATGCTGCCTACATAGCTGCAGGGGTTTCACAGAGAAAACAGCATATCCTTCACTATAAATCATATTTAAATTGGACACTATGCTGAGTATCATACTGGGAAGGGTAAAAGACTCTCTTCCCCTGTCTTTAAAAATCAAGAGCCAGGCTCTGAAGCAGCAGATGTGCCAGGATTAGGGAACCAGGATCTTCGGGCTGGTGCCAGGGCTGGTCTCAGGTTCGAGGAACAGGGGTTGGTGGGATTTGAGGAGTTTTTCTGATCTTGGAACACTTCCTCCCTGGAGGAAGTCCTTATTAAGAATATAAAACATGTGGGATCCCTGGGTGGCGCGGCGGTTTAGCGCCTGCCTTTGGCCCGGGGCGCGGTCCTGGAGACCCGGGATCGAATCCCACGTCGGGCTCCCGGTGCAGGGAGCCTGCTTCTCCCTCCTCCTGTGTCTCTGCCTCTCTCTCTCTCTCTCTCTCTCTCTGTGAGACTATCATTAAAAAAAAAAAAAAAATTGAAGAATATAAAACATGTAAAATGGATAAGGCCATAGTAGTGTTAAAAGAGCAACATATTAGCTACAAGAAATGATTGGTTTCTCTTTTAGACCTTCCAGGCACTATGCTAGGTTCAGAGGGGCATGCCCAGATGATAACCCTTAGTTCTAACCCTCAAGGAGGGCAGAAACCAGAGAACCAGAGACACAGGAAGACAAAGAGTAAGCCTGTGGGGCAGGGGCGGGGGTGGGGTGGGGTGGGTGGGGTTGGGAGAGGAGACAGGGTTTCTGGAGCTTGAGGCCTGATCCAGCAGAGCAGGATCCAGTGCCCTGAGCAACCTCAAAACTGTCTCTGTGTTTTCTCTATTGAAATGGGCTCCCTCAAGCTGGCTCATGTGGCAGACTTCCAAATGGGGACTCCAGGAACACACCCCTGGGGTGATGGGGAATTCTCTGGTATAGCCCCTCTCTGTTAGCCCCCTTTTTACATGGCCAATGCCAATGCCCGGCTTTGTTTACCACCCCCCCCCCCCAACCCCACCTCTCCTTGTGTGGTCATCCCTTGGATGGCACTGACTCTAGATTTTAGTATTGTTCTTTTCACCTTCCAAGGCAATGAGGGCTGGCAATTCAGTGGGACAAAATGTCCAAGTAGAAGAAGCCAGGCACAAAAGGCCACATAATATATGATTTTATTTACATGACATGGAGAGAAAAGGCAAATCAATAGATATAGAAAGTAGATTAGTGGTTGCCTGGCACTGGGGGTGGGAATGATGATTAACTCTACATGGTTAACAGAGGTCTTATTGGGGTAATGGAAATGTTCTTAAACTGCATTACAGTGATAATTGAATAACCCAGTAAACTTATCAACAATCATTAATTGTACACTCAAGATGCATAAATTTATGATATGCAGCTACCTCAGAAAAGTTTAAGAAAGTAAGGGTCTTGTAACCAATCACCTTTGAAAAATAATAGGTATTACATACGGCAATTTTACATGTGGCTGTTTAGTTGGATTGTTTTGTTTTTATATTCTTACTTGATTCTCATTTCCTTTCTACTCCAGAATTGGTATTTTATTTTCTTCTTCTTGTGTTTGAAACTTGGTCAGTGTTCATCTTTTAGACAAATGCTATGTTCTTGGTCCAATTTTTCTTCCCCTTGAATTTTCCTTTTCACTTAGCAAATAAATTTGGTTGTTTTCCTAGTTTTCCTTTCACCCACTAATATTTTCTTTTCTTGCCTTAAGCCCGATGTGTTTAGGAATAGACAAAAGATGTTGGCAGGAGTCTCTCCTCCCCTACCTGGTGTTCTATCAACCCTGAAAACCCTTCTCTCTCTAATCCTCAGGAAGTGTCCACTCTGTATTGGGTTTCTGTGCTGCCTTAACATAAAGAACACTATCTTGCTTGCTTTTGTGTTTAAGAAACACTAATTTAGCTTCTCAGAGCCAGTAAAATTTCAGGGAAAGGACTCTCAGGTCTAAAGTCATATTACTGGCCCTAAACAAAAAGAGAAAGGGAATCACACCTATTGTCTTCAGATCCAAATGATGATGAATGGGAACCCCAAAACAAGCATGCCAGGAGTTCAAACTGATCAGTCTCACTAGCTTCTAGAAACTAGATGTTTATCATTCTTTGTCCTATTCTGGGTATTTCATGCAACATTTATTTTTATTTGTTTTCAGCTTAGTTAATAAAGTTACCTTGGGAATAGTGGTCACTCATTAAACAATATATATATGCTGTTTGGCTGATATACCTGGAGAGATACATCAGTCTGGCAGATCCCAATTTACTTTCATTTAAACATTTCTTTCTTTTCTTTTCCCCTTCCCTCCCTCCCTCCCTCTCTTTTCTTTTCTTTTCTTTTTCTCTTTCTTTCTTTCTTTCTTTCTTCTTTCTTTGTTCTTTCTTTTTCTTTTCTATTTCCTTCCTTTATTTTTTCCTTTGTTTTACCTGAGTAATCCAGTCTCCATGCACTTTCCAGCGAATATAGTTTACATTTGGAGAGGTCACAGCGTTATTAATGTTAATGTTTGGCATGTTCTCAATTTTGGGCAGCTTCTTCCACGTTCTAAGGAGAAAGATAAAAATCTCAATTGGATATGAATGAATTCCCTCCCACATCCTGTTTATTCCAACCAGGAGCCTTTTCTCAGATTATCCTTCCGGTCAGGAATTCCCTCCCAACCTCTGAGGCCTCACTAATTCCTTGATGGGCTCTTCTCTGATTGTGCTAGACCATTTGATCCCTTCCTTTTCTGGACTCCAGGATATGCTTGATGTGTACTGCTTTTGTTTTCTCACTCAGACATGTACAACCAGAAGGCTTTCAGGGCCCCCACAAGGCCCAGTAGAGAATAAGGATTCAACTAATATTGACTATCTAAGGACTCTGAGTATCCTGAAGTCAAATGGGAAGAACTTGGAAATGGCATCAGTGACCACACAGAGTTATAAAAGCTCTTTAATTATTGAGCAATTCACATGAATGTTCTGGGAGACAGACTGTCCTTCCACAGCTGAAGCAGGAGCAAAACATTTGAAAGAAAACCAGAGGAATGCTTCACTGTGGAGGACTCATGTCTGCCCAACAGGTATTCTCATACCTCTTGTCTGCTAACAAAACCAAGGCACAGATCCCTTGATATCAGAGATGTCCTATGACTCAGTTCTGGCCAATTTGGATAAGGTAAAATCATCAAGGGACTCTGGGAAAATATTTTGCTTCTTCAGAAAATGTGAAAATAGTGTGAGAGCAGTCTCTCTCTTCTTCTCTCTCTCTGTCTCTGTCTCTCTGTCTCTCTGTCTCTCTGTCTCTCTCTCTCCCTCTCTAATTTTTCCTCTTCCCTGGCTGGCATTCTTTCTGTTTTTAAACACAGTCAATATGTGAGATGATGTCTAGAGCTATGACAGCCATTGTGAGACTATGAGGCACAGGTTGAAGGACAAAAAGCCAACCTACTAAAGATGGTGAAGGGACATAATAGAGACTGAAGGCTCTTCATGACACCACTGATAAGCTAAAGCAATGCAGCAACCACCTATATCCTGACATTTTTGTTAATGAAAGAAAGATAAATTCCTTTATCTTTTGCTATTTTATCCTGCTATTTAAAAATAGCAAACACTTAACTTTTTACTATGTGTCAACTACTCTTCCAAGCACATTATACATATTAACCTATTTACTCCTCAGCATAAACCTATGAGATAGGCACTATTAGTGTTCCTTTTTTTTTTTTTTAAGATTTTATTTATTTATTCATGAGAGACAGAGACAGAGAGAGAGTGAGGCAGAGACACAGGCAGAGGGAGAAGCAGGATCCATGCAGGGAGCCCGATGTGGCACTCGATCCCAGGACTCAATCCCGGGACTCCAGGATCACGCCCTAGGGCAAAGGCAGGTGCTAAACTCTGAGCCACCCAGGGATCTCCTATTGTTCTTTTTTTTAAAAGATAAGGAATGTGAGGCCCAGAAAGGTTAGATAACTTGCCAGAATTCACAAGTAGAAGAGTCAGGATTCAGACCCAAGCAGCCTGGATTGCAGCTTAAAGCATTCTTAGTAGCTAGACTAACTGTACACAAGAGTCTATAATTGATGCTTGGGTGGTTCAGCAAGTCACAGAATTATGGACTGTTTTAGAGCTGCAAGGGATCCTTTGAGATGACCTTGAAAATATTTGAGTTAGATCTAACCTGGAACGGTGATCTCTGACTCACTGAAACCTGTAAGTAAGTCATTTTTATATATACCACCAGCAACCATAGGAGTGCACTGGCTTCCCCAAAAGCAGTCCCAATATTGGATTTTTTTTCCCATAGTAATTAGGTTTTTTCCCCCACTGTATTAGTTATATCATAATAAAGTTCTCTTAGTCTGCACTTTCTATTTTTTATTTTTTAAATTGATCTTACTCTGTATTTTTTCATTGCTATCATGGCAGTTTATTTTTTCATTTAAATTGTTCATTACTTTTGACTACTTGTAAGTATTAAATTTGTATGCTTCAAGCCATTCAAAAATTATTCCTTGAGACTCTTCTGTGAGTAATGATTCTATCAGACTGATAAGAGACCGTCTAAATTGGTGATCACTCCTCACTTCCTCTCAGTTTGGTTATAGCTTTTGCCGTGCTATCTCACATCATAAGGGGTGAGGGAGAGTCTGTGCAAAGACTCACGTCTCCAAATTCCTTTTCAGGTTACCTCACCTCTTACACATGCCTCTCCAACCATCTTTGCCTGATGAAGCCCTTTATTGCTGAGTTTTCTCAAATGTTCCACCCAAGGCCCTTCATCTCCTACCAACCTAAGCCAAAGAGTACAGAAAGTTATTAATTGAGTAGAGCTCATTTCCCAAACTTCAGAACTCAGGACCCATTATTTGTCTTGTTTCTACTTTCAGATTATGGCACCTCAGAAACCAATGCTGGCTACCTGACAACCTCCATTGTTACCTGTGGAGCTGTTCTTTTAAGATTTATTTTATGGTCTAAATTGATTTGGCTTCCATAACAATACCCTCAATGAATCTGATCTCACTGGTAAAATGGAACTTTTTTCTTTAAAAGCAGTTTTCAAGAAGCGGTTTAAAATGTCTGGTATTGTTACTTTATGAAGTACCTATTCTTCAACAATAGAGCAAATAACAAGTACATCTCCTCAGGCTGCACTCTCCTTTGTGGTACTTTGAGAATCCCTCAACTCACTTTTTCTGTCAATTAACCTCTCATTTAAATTTCTCTCTCGAATAAAAACTTTTCTGACCTCCTTCCATTAACCTCTTCTTCATAATACCATTCACCATCTGTTACTTTTCTCTAGATACATTTAATTTCTTGGAAGGAATTTTCATGACAGTAATGGGGCAGAAGAGAAAAACTGGCCAAGTTTACAGACTTAGTGAGATTAAGGAGATGATGATGGTGCTCAGGACTCAAAGGTGACTGATTTTAAACATGCATTCATATTTCAAGAGAAAAAACTCTAGAAAACACCCTTAAATTCTGCTGGGAAACATGCAGTCTCTCGTGCTGAATTACCTGATGGGGACAAAGTCTCTAAAACAAGGAATAAGTACTTGATTGTAATTTATATTCCATTCTCATAATAGTTTCTGTTTGATCCATCAATATTTTTTTAATTCAGACAAGATTCATAATCTGTTGTTTTTTTTTTTTTAATCTCCACCAGGCATAAAGCAGATAGATTTCCTGGGTTACCTATGACAAAAGCTGTTCTTGTCTGAAGATATCTACAGGAGAAAATTAAATCATCTTTCTTGTATCAGTTTTTCATCCATTCTGAAGAACCCTCTCCACATTTCTGGCTTGATGAGTTTGAGTATGTTTGTATCGGGAGCCAGTTGTTCACGTTGAACTTTATCTTTCAGTTTGTCAAAAAAAAAAAAAAAAAAATCTAGCACTATCCAAGCACCAGGATTAATTTCCAAGAACACAGAGATTGGAGGGAGGCTGTCAAGGCATCTGGAACCTCAAGTTCCCAGCCCCCCACCCAGGACCCCTTAAGAAGCAGTGTAGGGCTCTCTATGGTTACCCATGAGAACCCTTCCCACACTTCAGAAGCTCCATGGCTATGGAAGACCAGTGTCACTTGGGACTCGGGTTCTCTGGTTCCCAGCAGGTATACTGAGAAATTTTTTCACTGTGCGTGTATGTGTGTGTGTATGTGTGTGCGTGCCTGTGTGTTAGGGGAGATGGCTCATCCATTATAGGGCAAAGCTCTAACAGATTCATTCCTTTTCACCTAGATGCAAGTGAAGAATACAATCAATTGTCCTACTGTGACTTGAGAGAACCAAAACTTCCTGCAATTATTATTACCAGTACTGTTTCTTTTTCATTCTTCTCCCAAAGGTGTCCTTGTATTATATCTTTTGAGCAAATGAGCGAACACCTCTAGTCAAAGGGAAATGAATAGTACCAGGTGAATCCCACCCTGTGGGGAGGTTTTATTGACGTGCCACTGGACTCTGTTCTCCCTGTGCCATGTTCAACAGTCTCCTCTGTACTGCTAAATTTATTGACTGCACAAAGCTAAGAAAAAGAATATACTGGATGTCAATGTCAGCATTTAATATTATTTTAACCAAATAGATTTATCTATTGTAAAAAAAAATCAATAAAATGAAATTTAGCAAGAATGAAGGCTCTGCATTTAGGTTCAAAACATCAATTTATAAGAAAGGATGAGGAATACATGGCTTGAATGTGGGAAGTAATGTGCCAGTAAGTAAAGGTTTGGTGGGCCATATGGTGCCTTATGGTGTCCAGTCCTGAGTATTCCAGACAGTGTCTGGAAGAGAGGTTTCATGACAAGATATCTTGAAATGAGGTCATATGAAAGACAGCTGAGAAAACTAGAAACGTTTGTCTGGAAGAAGAGAAAACAATAGTCATCTTCAAAAACTTGAAAAAGTGCATTTGGGGGAATTTTTTTTTCTTTTCCTTTAAAAATTATTTTTATTTCTATCTGAGCTACATGTACTTGCTTAAAGAGTATAATAATTCTGCACATTTGAAAAGCTTGACTCTTCTCCCCATTTCCATCCCCAAGGGTCTCCACACTCTCTCCTTTTAGATGATTATTTGATATCTATTCCATGTCTTTAAATAACATGGCTGTATTGCTTCTTTTGGTTTCTCAGACTGGAGTATTATCTTTTGACTCTCTATTTTCATTTGCTTAGACTTCTGAGTACTTAGCATTTTTTACCCATTATCTCAATCTCCTCTCAAGACAACCAGCCCTGTGAGACATTCATTTCATTGGCTTCATCTTCTGATTTGCTCTGGCTGCCCTGAGCCTGATTCACAGCTATCATGTTGGGCCCTCTTTTTATTGTCATCAGGGGGATGCCATTTGCTCCTCTTCTTCGTACCTCCTGTTTGCTGTCTCCTCTTGTTCCTCCTCTTTTCAGTTTTCTCCCTCATTTTATAAAGAAAATCTTTTTAGCGCTTTTCTAAAAGTGTACATATATGGGAAGTACATTTTGAAACACTGCATCTTTGAAAATGACTTTGTTCTACTCCCACATTTCAGTAATAGTTTATCTGGGTGTATATTTCAACACTGGAGATAATTTTCCTTCAAGTTTTTTTTTTTTTAAGATTTTATTTTTAAGTAATCTTTATACCCAACATGGGGCTCAAACTCACAACCCTAAGATTGAGAGTCACATGCTCTACTGACGGAGTCAGCCAGGTGCCCCTCCTTCAGATTTTTGAAGAGATTGCTCCATTGCCTTCTAGCTTCCAGTATTGCTGGGTGAACTCCAAATCCATTGTGAGTATTAATACTATGTATGATGAACTGAATTTTTCCTCCTCTCAACACTTCTAGAATCTTCTCTCTGCTCAATGTTTTGGGAAGTGATCTCAAACCATTTATTTGATTATTTTCTTCCCTTTCTTTTCTCTTTTTTGTATGCCCAGTACTTGGATATTGTACTTTCTGGACTGGTCCTATGGTTTTCTTATCTTTTCTCTTTTATTTCTTTTCTTTTTTTTTTTTTTTTTTTTTTTTTTTTTTTTTGTCTTTTTGTTCTATGTCTTGGGGAAAATATTATCTTCTAACGATTCTATTGAGTTAAAAAATGTTTGTCACAATTTTAAATTCGAAGAACTTTTTATTTCCCGAATTTTCTTCTATAATGGCATCTTCCTGTTTAATGGATTTTATCTCGTCTTCCCAGAGATAATAATGACATTGGATTGCTTTTTCCTGCCTAAAAGGTGAAGGTATGGCATCAATGATTTAGCCAGTAGGGCTGCCAATTCTGGGGCCTGTGGGGGAGGGGGTTCTGCCTTGTAAAATGGTTCTTTGGCTCTCAGCTTTTCCCACAGCTGACCTAAGGATTTAGTTTTTTGGGGTTTCCTAAAAAACTTACCATGTGTTTATCTGTCTTCCAAACTCCACATTTTTGCTGCTGCTGTTTCTATTTACCTTATCCTTGTGAGGCTGTACCTTCAGAGGAAAAAAAAAATCCCCTTCCTGTTGTTACGATGAATTTTGTTTAGGCGGGAATAAAAATAGAGGCATGTGTTCAACCTATCCTGTTTCCTGGAAGGGTGGAAAGTCTATTTGGAGTCATACAAGGGTTTGCCTTCTAACATTTAGAAATAATCCATATTTTGGGGGGCTGCCTTGAGAAAGAAGCTCCTTTTTCCTGCAAAGGCCAAGCCAATTTGAAATGTCTACCTCTCAGGGATGTGGTTGAAAGGCTTCTAATTCCACTGGCTTGGTCACAAATTAGATAAGGTGCCTACCTGAGACCTCACTCAGAATCCTTCACATCTCTTATTTAAACCTTCTGATTACATTACAGTTATTCTAGGCTTAGAATAATATTCAAATGTTCAAATCTGAGAAAATGTGCTATTGTTTTGTTTCATTTCCATACAGTCTACAGTGTACTTTTGTGAGGGATGGCCTTGGTGAGGAAGTGACACTTTGAGGGAGAGTTTGCTCCTTTGGGTTCTGTCCCCCAAGGATTACAAAGGATGAGAAATATGTCTCTAGCCACCATCTGGGAGTTGCTTCCTCTGCCTTTCTGAAGCAATAGTTGGGGAAGGAGTCTGCTTCCAGCTTGACACATACAACCAACATGTTACAATATTTCTCATGATGAGAAGACCCTGAGGCCCAACCTGGGCAATGATAACACTAGAAAAACAGATGAACTAGGAAATGCATATGTATTGCAAAAAGACTCCTCATGTTTTAAAAGGGTTCTCCTCAATCTTTTGCCAAATAGAAATTAATCCTTTCAGCTGAATGATGCATCTGACAGATGCTGGTAGGGAAAGCTAAATATTAAGGAACATAAGATTATAGTGTGAACCACTGCTAATTGAATAGCATGTCAAGAAAATAATGCACGACTGAAATTGTATTTGGTCAATGGACAAATAAGAGGCCACTTATCAAGATTCCTCTTATATTTAACTTTCCACTCACACAGCCGTCACATGCAGTTGATGAGCATATACGCTCACAAGTAGTTACCTGAGCACACTCCTTCAGCCATCCCTTCAACAACTAAGAAGTTAATGTTTTATAACTAGTTTTTAAGCATTTTCTAATGCTTAACTAATTTTAAACTGAAAATAAAATCCTTTGAATTCAAGATCTGATGAAGAGCCAGCAACCACCCATCCATGCATCTGTCTATCATCCATGCATCCATTTAATGTCCACTAAGGACTCAGAAATAAATTACTACCCTCTAGGAGTTCCCAATTTAGTAAGAAAGACAGATTGTGGACAGAACAATTTGTCTCAGAGCTATAATCCCAATCATTGAAGTATGCATGAACTGCTCTGGGATGCATGGTATGGAGAAGAGAGGCTTCCTTGAGGAAAAGGGGCTTAGTGAAGTCTCAGAAGGACACTGTGGTTGAGGCAGAGGAAGCCATCTACACAGCCTCATGGCATGATGAGAGGAGAGAAGAAGATGCTTATTAAAAACCCAGCAGCTTTAGAACATCGAGGCCATTGGGAGTGTGAAAGTACCAGGAAGTGATGAATAAATAAGCAGGGCCCCAATCCTGAAATATTTTGTGGGCCACACTGACACGTTCAGATTTTATCTGAAGACGAAGGAAAAGTCGCTGATGGATTTTCCACAGAACGGAGATATCGCCATCTCTCAGTCTCCTCTGCCTCTCCCTGGTATGAGTCACCATCATCAACACAGTGATTTTTCAACACAGAAGTCAGAACATATCCCCCACTGCTTAAAACCCTCCCATGGCTCCATCCTGCTACAAGGCCTCAAGTAACTTCCCTTAATTCTGACCTCATGCTCTCTATTCCCTGCACCTATTCTGCTCCAGCCACACTGGCACACTTGCTGTGCGAGCTTAGAGTACTTCTCTGGTTATTCTATTTGCAAGGAATGTTCTTCCCTGCCAATATCCCGTGGTTCACTCCCTCACCTCCTTTGAGCAAATACCAGCCTTTCAGTGAGGACTACCCTGGCTACCCTATTTTAGCCCATACTCAGGCACACACACACACACAAATGCACACACGCACCCACACACACACATGCGTGCATGCATGCATACATGCCCTCAACACTGTTGATATCCTGTGCCCTGCTGTTTTTTTTTTCCTTTTATCCACAGGGCCTTCAAAGATATCATATAATTTATTATTTTTATTGCTTTCTTCTTCCCACTAGACTCTTGACTAGGTATCTAGCAGACATTTTTGTTGTATTCACTATCATGTCCCAAGCAACTAGGATGAAGACTGGAACACAACAGACGCTCAATAATGCTTGTTAAATGAGTGGAAGATTAGACTTGCTGTTTTACAAAAAGACACCCAATAAAAATATGGGAAATGATCTGTGGGGATCTGATGTTGAAGGCTGAGGAGGTGGGTGAGGAATTTGTCGCTGTGATGGTAATGATAGGTTGGATGCAGGAAGTGGCTGAGGGGAGAGAAAGGAGGGCACAGGTGATAATTGCTAAGGAGAGAGAATTTTCAGGACTTGGTGACCAATTATTTGAATGTAGGGCTGAGTGGGATGACTAGCCTGGAGTGGGCACCTAGTGATACCATTCGCAGAGGCAGAAGAAGAGAGAAGAGACGCTGTCGGTGAATGGCAAAGACATCATGAGCTGAGTTTCAGACATGCCGTCCTTCAGTTCTCTGTGGGACAGGTGAATGGATGCTTACTGTCTCTATGTATTATGGCGTACATATGGGCTTTATGGCTTCTCTCCCCTCTGTACAGCCCTGATGCAAACATATAATTTTTGCCAAAATCAAAATAACTGATGATAATAATTTATTGTCTTCCCCATGGTCTTTATCTGAGGCTTTAAAAACAACCTCTGTATGAGGCACACCCAAGCTCCTTTCTCATTTCCCCATTGTCCATTTTCACATTGACACTCAGAGGTTAAGTTTTGAATCCCTACACACCCGACACCCTCTAACTTTCCCTGAAATTATCGTGTCTTTAGCTAGTTTACTTGAGACAGGAGCAAATTCACTGTAATCCATTCTTCAGGGAAACCACTAGTGTTTTTTTTTTTTTTTTTTTTTTTTAATGGCAGCAAGGCTCTGGCTTCTCTCCAGTTCCTCAAAGCAGTAACCTCCTCTCATGATAAAACTGTACCCACTTGCTAGAAACTCAACAACTTTGTTCTTCTCTTTCTTCATAGCTCCCAGATGGCCACCAGCTGGTCTGGGCTATTTCTTGCATTCTAATCCCTTTATCCATCCTCCTGGTTTTCTTTTTGATCTCCATGTTTTACCCCTCCTTCTTCCAACAGCTACCATACTATTATACCCCTCTTTGGAAGCACCTATTTTCTAAGAGAATGTGAGGATTTTTTGGAGCATTACATCTTTTTTTTTCCTTTTGTATTATAAGGAAAACCAGCTGCAGGGCCATGTGGGAAGAAAAGCTATCCCTGAGAGGAAGACAACAACCTCCTGCATGAAAGGGGTCAGAACAGACTTTGTTCCCTGAGAAGGCTATAGGGGGAACAAATGCATCCAGCACAATCCAGAAGCCACAGCACAGTCTTCCAGCTGCGCTCGGCACTCTTCATGGGCACAGCAAGATGTCTGGTCCCCATCCTGGCTTTCTAACCAGCCGGCCAGGGTGATGGAAAAATGCACCATTTGATCTCATTTGAGTGCTCTTCTGTTCTAATCTTCCATGACCATAGAGTGGTGCACCCTATCCCCAGTTGTCTGCAATATAGAACTTTTATTGATTTACAAGATTATAGCTAGAAGACTGTCTGAAATGACAAATCAAGGAATTGAAGCTAAGGTGTCTGTATGTCTGTGTCTTCAGCTGTGTTTGTTAGGCCCCTGAGGGTCTGTGTTACACGTGTTGGAGGGAGAGTTTCTGTGAGGTCTTAGCAAAAGCCTCTGCAGGTGATGAGTCTCTGTGTGAGTCTGTCTGTGTGTGTGGTATGGCCTATCCAAGGAGAGGTATGGACATATTTGCACATCTGGCTTGTGTCTATCTCTGTGTGCACACAAGGACCTGTGAGGGGCAACTACGTGTGTGTGACTGTGTGTGTGTGTGTGTGTGTGTGTGTGTGTGTATGTGTACAGGACCTGTGTGTGTGGCTGCACACGGGATCTATGTGGGGTGGTAACTGTGTGCAGTGCATCTGGATCTCTAGATGGTGTTTGGAAGTGACTGTGTCATGCCTGTGTGTGTGTCAGAGGGTAATGTGCAGTGTTCTGGAGGGGGTAGCTGTGACTGTCTGGGTGGGAGTTTGAGGGGTAAAATCAGGAGATACATTTGGCTGACTGTTGCAAGGAAATCTGTGGAAGATGTGTGGAGGGGTGTGTGCAGGAGTTTGGAGGGTATATTTTGAGATGTTTGTGAAGGATGTTGGGATATTAGTAAAAGTGTCTATGTGGTGTCAGTGGGGTGTGGAGGGGTTGTAGGGTGTGTGAGAGTGCCTGCAAAGTATCTATAGGGCATTTATGGGGGTGAATGTGTGAATGTAGGAGTGTGTAGGGCTGTTCTACTCTGGAGTATGTAGGGGTGTTTGTAGGGCATTTGTGAAGAGTCTGTACATTTGCCTTTGCGGATATTTGGGATGTCAGTGGGCAAGTTTCTGTGAAGGTGTGGCTGGGTGTGGGGGTGTCTGTAGATCCATGTGCCTCTCTCCATGGGTACATTTATCTGTGGAGATATGGTACATGAAGACAAAATGACCTCAGAAAATGCCCACAGCAGCACACCTTGCCTTGCTTTCGTACCTCATTGTCCCCAGAGTGTGACTGGGACAGGCCCGGTTCCCTGGCCAACAGCAAGTAGCTCCCTCCTTGGGATCCCTAGCCACCAACAGTGATTTGCTGGTGCCTCTTCTGCACACTGCTGGCCAGTATACCACACTGAGGGCATGATATGACTGGGGTATCACCTCTCTCCCATGAGGTGGACAGAGCTGTACTGTCCTGACCCCATTCCTAGGGCACCCACTAATGTACCAAGGGATGCCTCCGCTGATAAAAGCACAAACTCGTCATCTCCAGGACTAACTGGAGAGACAGCAGAGGGAGCATGTCCAGCACCCTTTCTACCAGTAAGCTTTCAAAAATGGTGCAAAAGAGCAGGAGACACTTGGATTTCAATCTGCTTTTCTCCAAAGGGAGAAAATGAGATGTCCTATAGAAATTGTGCTTTTCGGTTTATTCAGCCAGCTTAAAATTAACCAATGATACATCCATTCAGAGGACTTGTGCATCTCCTCATCAAGAGGCCATTGTTGGCAAAGCGGTATTTATGTTTAACGTGTGCAGCATTGGTGTTAAGCATTAACAATTAAGTCCCTTGAGTATCTCCATGATATGGCTTGTACTTGCTCCCAGGTTTGCAAATGGGAGAAGCAAAGCGGAAGGAAATCACAGTCCTATCTAAGCCCCTGCATGGCCCTGACTCCAGAGCTGCTAGCAAGGGACTCACAGGGCCCTCCTCTGGTCACTCCAGCTATGGGGGCGGTGACATTCCCGGAGTGAACTCAGAGGGCCCAAGCAAAAGCAAAAGCTCCCAGGGAGACAGGTGAATGGGCTTATTCACACAGAGGTCCTGGGCAGTACACCTGTGCTTACCATGAGGGGCGTTAAATGCCCTCTAAGTAGAGCTCTGAGTCGCCACCAGAGTGATGGTAGCCAGCTATTTCTTCTGTCTGAAGAAAAATATTTTATTCATTTCAAAGCCCAAAGCCAGGGGTGTTCATTCCTGATGTACCCCTTCTTATTCATTTCAGATAAAACTTCTCCAGTTTCCAGGAAGCACCACAGGTGGCCATTCCGTCTCCACTCTGTTCTGCTGACACAATGAGGGCTTTGTTGGTCCCTTGGCAGGTGCTGGGACGCCACCTGAGCCCCATTCCCAGGACGCCCCGTGTGCTGCCTCCCAGTCAGGTGAGCTAGGTGAATAATCTTCCCTGTCCTCCTTCTGGATATATCTAAATTACCTTGTTTGAATTTCAAAACCCTTCTGGGAGGAGAGGTGGGGCAGCTATTGTCATCTTCAGGTTCTGTGTGGGGACACAGGAGCAGAGGTAAGGCTCTGGAGACAGCCCATGCTGCAGGGAACACCCAGACAGGGACCAGAGCTGTGGGCCAGCATCTCCTATGACTTCAGTCTCCTTCCCCCAGCTATCAGGTCTGGATGACAGGTGCCATCCTCTCTAACAGCATCCATTTTACTGAAAGATGAGGCATTGCTCTAAAGCCTCCCGACCTGATGGTGAGTGAGAAAGCCCTAGGGGTGCTGCAGACAGTGAGCATTATAGATGGAGGGCTATGCATGGTGATCGGTGATCAGCCAAACTCTGGAAGACACTGGAATCCATCCGAGCACTGAGGGTGGGAGAGGAATTTGAAAAGCCAGGACAGAGGGAAGGGCATACTCCAAATGTGCAACCTGTAAGCCAAGACGTGGGGAAGGCAAGATTATGAGATGGCCCACCTTAGAGCCTGCAAGGAGATGGATTTGGCAAGCTGGGCAAGGCAAAGAGGAATGGAAAGAAGGAGCAAAAGGGAGAGGAGACAGCAAGAGAGAATATCCTGGGACGGGTGGGGTAGGAGGTAGTGGGGGGGGGGTGTCCATGCCACCAGCAGACATATCATAGGAGACATATGGTGTGTTGGGCTTTTGGTACCATAGTTTCAGGTTTCTTGACAAAGACTGACTAGTCATTCACCATGAGGCATTGCCCTCTTGGTGACTGTTTACCCGTCCCAGCACCCACTGCAATTAAGGTGACCATAATTAAGGTGACTTAATTAAGGTGACCACATAAGGTGACTGACTTCTGGAAAATGGGCAGAAGTGATCCACAGTACTTCCAGGTGTGATCCCCAAGTCCTCCTGTATGACCCCTCACTCAGTCGTCTTCCTTAACTTGCTGCCTGGATGCAGAGGGTTCAACACCCTAGGGGAGCCTGGGTCCTTGAATCACCACATGGAGGCCACACACCAAATGCATGCAGTGAACTGTTACGTGAGCAGGAAATAAATGTCTACTGTGAGAAGCCACCAAATTTGGCGGGGGGCGGGGGGTGCTTTTTGTTGCAGCAGCTTGCCTACACAATGCAGACTACGTTTCATCTGATCCTCTGAACATCTTATGTTTAGTTGAAATGTTCATCCTGGCTTTGTCTGTGGCTAGTTTTGGGTTTCACTGCTCTCAACCTGGAACCAAGCAGAATGACTGGATGCACCCTCAGAGAACATTTCTTGAGTGAATGAATAAATGTACCAACTTTGGAGGTCCATAGTGGTATTGTAGCCACAAAAGGGGAGTGTTGGAGCAGGGAAATAAGTATATCAGGGGGTGGCATAGTGAAGAAAATCTAAGAAAGGAGAAGAAAAAGCTAATCCAAGCCCCAAGCTAATCTTCAGAACATTTTCTCAGTTTATTATCTTACCCCATGGCAATAGGTACATAAAGAGGCTATGTCCTTGCTTAAAAATGTATTATTCCCCTTTTTTTGAAATTAAATTTAAACTTCAATATTTACCTTAACAGTTCACCTACAGAAGCCAAAGACAGAATGTTCATGCATCCCTGCAACACAGTTTAAAAAAGAAAAGAAAAATAAATTCCCTTCTGAAGTAAAGAGCCAACATATTCCATTTATTTCCCATGCTCTAATAAATAGCTTGTGCTCTCTTGGCAGAATCAATAAGCAATGTTTTCCCAGTTAAAAGGGAATAGATAATTCAGGCTTCTCTGTTTCTCCCTGAGCAGATGGGCTTTCATATTTAGCAAGTGGAACTGCCATAACCTTGAATGGGACACGAGTTTGGCCAGACTGCACTGTCCAAATGCCCAGCCCTAGGTCACAGGGGGAGCTCCCTGTCGCGTGTGACTGTGTGCACAGAGGACCTTGATCACTCCAGGACATTTTTCATAGTGACCTGCACTTGGAACAGCACTAGGGCCAGAGGAAAACATTGGTATTATAGCAGGTGTGTATAGTAGCAAAACTTGCCCTCTCTTGTATGAACTAACTGCTGCCAGTTTGTCCACGGGAGCTTGCTATCGTATTTTCTGGTATCAGCGTGGCTAAAGAATACCTCCATGAACAAGTAGCAGGCCCCGCACTAACCGCTTTGTATGCGTTGTCTCATTAAATCTTCCCAATAATCCTGTAGGGTAGACACTTTGATTCTCTCTTATGCAGCCTGAGGCAGAGGGAGTTTGAATGATGTACCCAGAGTACCAGAAGTCCTAAGTGGCATGGATGCTGGACTTGCTAAATTTCATGTGGTTTCTGAGCTCAGGTGAATCAGCAATGTGGAGTGCATGGTCTGTAATGTCATTGTTTTACTCTGTCTTGATACAAATCTCTAGAAATCTCTGGACTCTCACTGTGCTATTTTTTTAACCTTAGTATGACATACACCAAAAATTCTGTGGCATGTGTCTTACATAATACTTTCCCAGTGCATATTCTATTAATGGGAATTACATTCTCATCCTTGGGTTCTGTCACTTTCGATTATAGTGCCATTTAGAACCTCATTTTATTTCAAGAGACCACCGTATACTGTTTCCCTCTCCTCACATTTCCCCTAGTTTTCTCACACTGCACTCCCTCCTTAGAGCCCTGAAATCTGCTCCCTGTTCCTATGATGACATTTTTCTCATCACTGGTTCCATTTCTAATACATCGAATGGAACTTTTCTGGGCTCTCATCTTCCTTGAGTTCCCTGGATGTTCAGCTGCTAAGCAGCTCTTTCCTCTCAGGCATCCCTTCTCTTGCTGGTACCTTGTTCCTCTTGGCGACTTCCCTGCACCTGCTATGATTCCAAGCATGTATGCTTCACACATGCACTGTGCTAAATACTCCTGTGTTGGTTTCATTTTTTCCCCCAAAGGATTTAATGGCAAAGGTCATTTATTGTACTATTCAGTTTCTCTTCCATTGGGCCTAGCTAAGGGCTCATCAGATAATATTTAATTTAATTAACACTTATTCTGGCTTCCAGCTTCCAGACTTCAATGATACCGTGACCCCAATTAAGTTAAGCAGTTCATGAAACCAGTGGTCATATCAGGATTATTTGCCCGATAAATAACAGATCATAATCAGTACCAGTGACCAGTGACTGTGACATCCTGACAATAAACTGCTTCGCCCTGGGAGTGCCTTTTTTATTTTCTTTACCATTTCCTTTAGAAAGAAAGGAAACCAAGGTAAAAACAAAAAAACCACGAGAGCTCATTGCTAGTCTGAAATCATTTTGCTTCCAAGTCTTATCAAATCATCTCAGAGGCTTTGTTGACATTATCTGCTAACGACTGTAATCCATCTTTCCAAATGGAGAGAGGCACCAGGCGGCCAAACATCACCCTTTGTCCAGAGGGCTGAGGTCTGAGGTCACCTCCCGACTGTAGTGGCAAGCACGCGAGACCGGGCCAGCTGCCTGCGCGGGGCCTCTGGATGCATTTCTAAAGGGTGATATTTACAGTGTTGGATAGCCGGGCGCTGGGGAGCTTAATGGGATTCTTAATAAAGGCAGCTTTCATTAAGACAGGGAGCACAGGCAAGGTGCCCTTGCTTTTGAGGGAAGGACGACCCGGCACAAGACGGATGCTCCTCCTCGGTTTGGAAATCACGCGGGTCAAGTGCCTTGTCATGCATTAACAGCCTTTTTAAGTTCCTGGCAGATTGAGAGGAACGGCTTAGATAAATGAAGGAAGAGGAATCATGCGATCTGTCTTGGTAGTATAAACGCTGAGAGACACAGCAGCTGCATTTAAACAGAGCAATTTGCTAAATGAGTGGTTGGCTACTTTCCAGATGGCCAATGTGACACAGGGCTTGGATGAATCCTTTATTCAATCATGCATCTGTCTAGACTGAAACGGGAAAGGCCAGGTTCTAGCCCCTGCATCAGCTGCCCGCGGCCACAGCCACAGCCCCAGCAGCTCCGAACCCCTTACATAAAACATAGTTATGCCCGTGAGGCGGCTTGGCCAGAGACCAGCCGGGGAGGATGCAGCAGCAAGGCGTGCGGGAAGCCTCGAGAAAGCCAGCTCCTCCGCTGAAGGACGGCCAGCTCGGAACAGGGGCTGTCTCTGTGCACGTCCGCCTGCTGGATCGCTTCGCTGGCCTACCGGGGACACGCAGCCCGTTGATTTGAATAGGACAAAGTAGCTAAGCTCAGAAAGCAGAAATATTGGTTGTGTCCTACGTGTTTTCCTTTATGTGCACTTTTAAATCATTCCACACGCGTTCTGCCTTGATTCTTCTAGTTAGGTTGTAAAATCCCCAAGGCAGATGAAAGAAGCTATTCTTAGCTTTTACCCACGACCCCACTCTCCTGCCCTTTCTCTTTGCCTCTGACACTTCATTCAGTCCCAACTCGAGCACCTCTTTAGAGATGCTATCTCAGAGATATTGGCTTGGGGTGGGGGGCAGAGGGGTAGACCAGATGATCACTCCATTCTGGGGCTTCTGGGGCTGGGATACATGTTGATGGACCAATGCAAAGTAGGTCAGGTAAAGTGGAGCCACTCGATGGGCAGCCTGCCCAACTTTAATAAAATAGGCAGTCATGGGACTTCCCATTGGGCTGTAATGGGGACTTATAGGAAGGCAGCTCCACTGACCTATTTCTCTCTGGCAAGTTATCCCCCAAGCCTATTTAATTTTTATTATTGTATTGAAAGTTTCCACCGTGAGAGTTTCACTGCATTCTTTAGCAGGCTACTGAGTCTCATGGCTGGAAGTTCGGACCACTTAGTAAACAAGTCCCCCCACCCTCAGCTCCACCCCCACCCCTCTGGGCCTCCACCCTGCACGGCAGCTTCGGCTTAACTTCTGACTCAGGAGGAAAAGTTTAACCTGGTGATTCACCAACAGCACTTCCTGTGATTGAGGAAAACTACTGTCTGCTTAGGAAAAACTCTGAAGCACTTCATTTCCTGCTGTTTCTGAGCTACACAGGGTGGAAAAATTTGAGTTCTGCTCTATGCTGATCCACGAAGACTTTCTCACCACCATTTTTCTCTCCTGGATATTTCCTCTACCCTACTGTCAGCTTGAAATAAACACATCAGATGAACAGGGCTGTCCGATAGGGGACATAACATTATAGCCCTCGGTGGGTCTCGCCCAGACTCCACTTCTTTTGTAACCAGCTGAGCCAGACTTCCTCGTCCGTACCACAAAGCACAGAAAATGATCTGTGGGATGATTTTTTCAGTTCTCCCAAGGACGGTATCACTCTAGATGTATAAGTGAGAAGCTAATCCACACACAAGGGATGCCTTCAGTTGTGGTTGCCCTAGACTATATCAATGGAGGTCTTTATGACAAGAGTCTAGGCTATGGAAAGGGAGTTATTCTAACACCTAGAATATTCTAGGAGTAGATATGCCTGAAGGTCAGAGCAATGAAGTCACTGAAGTCTGAGATAATTACAAGTCTGTCAAGGCTTTGCAATGAGAAAATAGCTCAGAAAGGGTATAAAAATAGATTAATAATTTTAAGAAACAGATTTCTCAGTCTGCTGAATGTAACACTGATGAAAATTATCAAATGATCTTTAAGCACATGATCCTGAGCTAGATGCAATAATCTAAAGAAGTCCAAGGATAACTACTCATCAAGAGAACCTGTGCTGTGACGTTGGTGAGCCAAGCTCCCGTTCCTTTTGTCAACGTATTGCAAATGTAGCTTCCCCTATGCTGCTTGTGACTGGGTCCTCAATTCTCAGTCTTCAATACATGACCTTCAAGAAGCATGCAAATTGCAAAGACCTTGAAACCTCCTGAGGATGATTAGGTGACCAGACAGGCAGAGCCATCGGGTCTGCCTTATAATAAACTTACTTCTCTCTCAGGCACAACGGATGGCTTTGCTAGATGACAACATAAACTCTTTGATGCTACATTCATGTTAAGCCTTTTTCTAGCCTAGAGAAATTTTGATCTTTAAAAATAAACCTCAAATGAGGACTCAAACAACTTTGAAAATGTCGTGGCTTTTTTCACATCCAAATATAGCTCCACAAAGAGTCCCCCACGATTGACATTTTATCTTATTAAAGTGCTGTTAATTAAGAACTACAGCCACCAGCAACAATGACTAAAGCAACAGGCTCCGGCGCTCTTCCTGACATAAAATGCGACTCTGATTTGCTTAGAAGCTGAATCAAAAAGAACCCAGGCCATTGGCTCATTCGCATGTAGTCCACGAGGGGGCAGTGCACGATCGAGTTTCCAGCAGGCGGGCTTCCACGCGGGTTGGTTGCTATATATACACCTGAAGCGTGGCAGGCCTTTCACACAAAGTGAGCAGCGCTGCGGCGATGACAGGTGTAGGGAGCAGCCAGTACTGCTCCCAGCACAGTCTGCCAGAGGATGAAATGAGGTGAATCATTTGCATTTTTACCAATGAACCTGCATCATAATGAACGTGTGTGCCCCGGGTCGGCCTCGGCTTCGCCTCCCCGGCTTTGGCGGGACCGCACCCAGGACTGCAGCAAGGAGGCGGGCGGAGCCGCGGGGACCCATTGACCGGGCGCCCGGAGCACGGCTGACCCGCGGCGGCGGGGGCGGGGGCGGGGGCGGGGGCGATGCTTCCCCCTCCCGTCCCTCCCGTCCCGGGGCCAGAGTCCCTGGGAGGAGTCCCGGGCCCGGAAGCCGCGCAGCGTAAATCCAGGACGCGGTTGACCTCCCGGCGGGTGTGGACGGCGCCCCCCAGCCGGGAAGTGCGCAGACCAGTCCCCGCGCCCGCCGGGGGCCTAGGTCTCGGCGCGAGCGCCCATCTGCTCTCCGGCTCCTCGTTTTGTCTCTTGTTTTATTAATCTGCATTAAAAGGCTTTAGGGGAGGGGGTCCCTGGGTGGCGCAGCGGTTTGGCGCCTGCCTTTGGCCCAGGGCGCGATCCTGGAGACCCGGGATCGAATCCCACGTCGGGCTCCCGGTGCATGGAGCCTGCTTCTCCCCCTGCCTCTCTCTCTGTGTGTGACTATCATAAATAATAATAAAAAAAAATTTAAAAGGCTTTAGGGGAAGGAGAGAGCAAGGCCACACCCGAGCAAAATTAGACGTTGGGACCTGTTGGATTCCAGCGTCTGCAACGGTCCCTCTTCCCTCTTCCCTCCTCTCTCCGGCGTCCTCTCTTCCATTCCGGAGCTAGTGCCCCCCTGGTGGTCTGTCTTTGCCCGGTGCTAATTCTTTTTTTCAGAAAGATCCTAGGATACCAGACCATTCAACTTTCGTTGTGTTTACAGCACCCTGTGTCTTCCCCCTCCGGAATCTGCATCTAAACCTTATTTGTAACTGGGAAACAACAGAGGCGGGGACCCTCCCTTCTGGCCTGGGTTTGCAAGCGCCTCCCCTGCCTAATGGGAGACAAATGGGCTGTGCTATCACCGCCCCCCTCCCCCCGGGGTGCTCCGATGTCACTGCCTTCAGAGTGATTTTTTCCGTCCAGCCCTGTGTCTTCACATTGACCTGGATGGAACAGCCTTTCTGTTTTGCTTCAAAGTCAGAAAGCACAATGGTTACTGCACAGACTTGGATCAAACTGCGTTCAAACCCCAGTCTGTCACCTCCCAGTCTCGGGTACGCTCAAAAATGAGGCGTGACTGCTCTGTGCCTCAGTTTCCCCATTGTCACAAATGGCAATCATAACGTCACCTTGTGATTGAATTGAACGGATCGAATGGAAAGCACTAAGCAAGAGCAAGACACCAGGCTTGTGAACCAGCGCTTCATACCTGTTACCTCTTCGTATTTTATTTATTTGACATAATGTTGCTTTCCATCTTCATTTCATCTCTTCTTTAAGACACAGATGCTCCCACCCTCCTCCCTCCCCCCCCCCCCCCCCCCCCCGCCCCTTGCTTCTCCCTGAAAGAATGGCAGATGGTCTTCTGGCCCCTGAATAAGTGCCTACTGCTCTCCTTCCACCCCCCACCCCTACCCCCACCCCCTATCTGATCATCCCCGTAGAGAATCAAGCACTTGTCAGGATCCTAGTACCTACAGCAAAGAATGTAAAGAGAAAGGCTCTTCAGACATCAGGAACAAGCTGGGGGGGAGGGGCGGGGAGGAGATCTGACAAAAGTCCTTTATGTCACGCCCTGGTTCTATTTGCAGACTGGTCTTAGAAACAGACACTTGTTTACTTCGCCCAGATCAGAAGTGATTTCAGATTCACTTCATTTGTCTACTTCCACTGTGCAGCTTTGTAATTAAAATAAGAAGCTTATTTTAAAGCCAGTGCCAGAGCTGAGAGATAACTGTAAGGAGGTACTGCTCTGTAGAGCTGACTCTAGACCATGTCAGCCAGCCTGGAAGGAGTGGCAGGGATCCCTCCAGTCACGTGGGAGTACGAGAAAGTATGGAGGGATGATTGGCTCCCCAATCCAAGTGTATAAGAAGGAGAGTGAGGACATTCCTTTTACAGAGAAGCCAGATTTTTATGGAGAAATGCAGCAACTCCCAGATTTGAGTAAATGGCGGGTTCCAAGGGTTTGGGCAACACTGGGCTGGTGAGCCTGGGTGGTGTTGGCAGGAGGGGTAGGGGAGGCAGGGAGGAGGGATGAAGAGGCTGAGCAGGAGGAGATGATGAGGAGAATGGGCAACAAAGTAGCAAGACCTTGAGTGTGGGACCTTTGCTTGCCATCCCTGGAATCTTCAGTTTTGTCTGCAAAAATCACCAACAATGTTTGGTGCAGTTGGATTTCTTGTCAAAACCAGTGATGTGGTTGTGGGTGCAGGAGATGGACACCCACCAATATCTGGGAAGCATCAACATTACATCTGCAAGGCTTGTTTGACATTATGTGGCCACATTAAATTTGGCAAATAATTTGTCAGTTTATATTAGGTTTATTTATTGTTCATTTATTTCCAAAGACAAGAGGGGCCTACTAGAGACATTTCTTTTTTGTATCTGTACAGAAATCTGTGTATCTCTTAAACACTTTAACTGTTATCTTATAGACACCAGGAAGCTGCCAGTGGATGTTGTTTCCCTCTTTTATGTGGCTTCTAGGAAGTTCAAATAGAAATATGCTGGGCAGCCTGTGTGGCTCAGTGGTTTAGCTCTGCCTTCGGCCCAGGGTGTGATCCTGGAGACCTGGGATCGAGTCCCGTGTCGGGCTCCCTGCATGGAGCATACTTCTCCCTCTGCCTGGGTCTCTGCCTCTCTGTCTCTCTCTGTCTCTCTCTCTGTGTCTCTCATGAATAAATAAATAAATAAAATCTTAAAAAGAAAACAAATAGAAATATGCTGTTCATTTCTAAAAATTATTTAGGTATTATAGAATATATTTTGCTCCCTGACTTTATCTTTCTATATATGATTTTTGTCTTCACCCCATTCATGTATGTGCATGCATATTATCTTTTATTCTGTTGTTTGTTCATTGCTGTAAATGTTTCCAAATCCTCTTTTAGACAATGTGGTTTTAGAAATATAAACAGCAATAAGTGTATTTTTGTATCTCCTGAAGTTTTCATGCTTTAATCTTTAGTAAAAGAAATGTTCTTCGAGTTTTGATGTCAAACCGGTTTGTTAATATTTTCTTGGCTTCTATCTCTTGAGTCCTGCTTATGTAAAAGACTTTTTTTTAAGATTTTATTTTTAAGGAATCTCTCTACCCAACATGGGGCTGAAACTCATGACCCTAAGATCAAGGGTTGCATGCTCTTCCTACTAAGTCAGCCAGGCACCCTGCAATAGACTTTTTTTTTTACCCTAATTATTGTTAAGATGTTCTCTTATATTTTCTTAGATCTTTATCTGAAATTTATTTTTATGTATATTGTGATATAAGGACTTAGTTTTTTTCCCCTCAATAAATAGCCAACAGTTATTTGTTAGACTATTCTCCCACTAATTTGAAATGCTTGCTTTATCAAATACTATTTGCCACATACACATAAGTCTCTCATCAATCCATCTGTCTCTTCTTCACACCAGTATATTATCTCTTGCATTTAGTATAACTTAATAGTGTGCTTTGATATCTGGTAGCTCAAGTACCTCCTCATTCTCCCTTCTCAACATTTCTTGGACATTTTCACATATTTACTCTTAGAGATGAACTTTAGAATCAACCTGTTGATCTCCAAAACAATCTCACAGAGATTTTGATTGGAATTCCCTTGAATTTGACATTTAATTTGGGGAGAGGTGACATCTTCACAATACTGAATTTTCTCATCCAGGAACATAGCTGCCTCCTATTTATTTGGGCTTCCTTTCAGGTTTTTAGAAAGGTTATCCTCTCTATCTTAACACTTCTTGTTAAGGTTATTTCTTGGAATATTCAATTATGAACCAATTTCTTCCTTAGAGAAGAAATGAGAAAGATAGTAAGGAGTCAAGTTCCCTATGGCCAAGGTATTCTTATTCTGCAGCCATATTTAGCTGCAAAGACTTCACATACCTTTTCCTAGCAAAGACCAGTTCAGTCTACATACAATGTTGGAAATACTGGCTGAGAACAGTTGGCAGTTAAGTAAATTGCAAAAAGAAAAAAAAAGTCACATACGTCCGTCAAGAAGACGAAGATCTGAGGCTCTCTGCTATCAAAAAGACATGTTTTGGGGCACGGGGGTGGCACAGTTGGTTATGCATGCCATTCTTGCTTTTGGCTCAGGTCATGATTTCAGGGTTGTGAGGTCAAGCCCTGTGTCAGGCTCACACTCAGTGTGGAGTCTACTGAAGACTCTCTCTCTGTCTTCCTCTGCCCCTCTCCTTGTTCGCACTTGTGTGCACACACATACTCGCTTTTTCTTTCTCTGTAAAATAAATAAATAAATAAATCTAAAAAAAAGACCTGTTTGGACCAAAAAAATTTCTCTCTACCTCTTATATATATATATAAATCATATATATATATATATGATTTAAAACATAGAATTTAGCTTCTTGCGAATTAGCATTATTTCCAACACTACGCTTTTCATAATTCTTGGGATTTAATATCAATCATAAATAATCCATCCAGTCTACCGGGTTCTCGTTCCCTTACAGTGGTTTTATCCTCTACCATACTGCAGCCACTCATTGCTATGGTCACACCCTTGATTTTGTCATTAGTAATAATTGACACCCTCCAGAATCTCAATCTCAAACATTCTACCTCCAGTCCTTCCCGCTTATTTTACATTGTACTACAGATTTAACTCTAGGACTTCGATCTGTTGATCCAAACACATTTTCACTGGCCATAACCCTTTTGTGCCTCATTTTCCTTCATATGTGGCTTAGATTCCATGGTCAGTTACAACCACTTCCTCATGTGTTCTCTCCACTTTCTCTTTTGTTCTTTCTTGGCACAAGCACACCCCTGATTCATTTGGATTTTCCACCCACCCCATGCATGAAAATGTGGCTGGAGACAAACCATACAACTGTGCTGAGTGGTCTGACTTCAACTTCATGACCACAAACCACAAATATGTTTTTAGTGCTTCCTGGCAGCCATCCCTCATCTCACACTCTCCAAGACCATTTCCACTTCCTCCTTTGTCTGAAAATCTCCAACATCTCCCAATTTCCAGTCTCAGATCTTGCTTTCTAAGTCACTGAGAAAATGGAAACTCTCTAAAGAGGCCCTCCACCAGATCCCACCAGATCCCCTGCTTTATCAATATTCTGGATCATTTCCTTTGGCACACAAACATGCTCTTATTTCTGTCATTGGGGAAAATTTTTTTAAATTGTCTTGATTGCTTTGCCCCTCTAATTATCACCCCAGTTTTCTCCTTCCCTTTTTAGAAGAGTTGCCTGAGATAAGGGTTCATGCTACCCACTGATTTTGCATACTGCCTGTCTCTTCCACGAGGATGGAAGTTCCCTGAGATCATAGCTTTCACCTGCTTCTTCCACTGTCCTGGCACCCCAAACAGTGCCCTGCATCTATCTGTGGAAGTACTTACTTAGAAAGCATCCTTTAGGGGCACCTAGGTAGCTCAGTTGGTTAAGTGTCTGCCTTTGGCTCAGGTCATAATCCCAGGGATCAAGGATTGAGCCCCATGTCAGGCTCCCTGGTGAGCAGGGAGCCTGTTTCTCCCTCTCCTCCCTGCTCATGTTCTCTTTCACGATCTCCATCCCTCTCTCAAATAAATAAATAAAATCTTTTTTTTTTTTTTTTTTTTTAAAGACATCCTTTAGGGATCCCTGGGTGGCTCAGCGGTTTAGTGCCTGCCTTTGGCCCAGGGTGGGATCCTGGAGTCCCAGGATCGAATCCCACATCAGGCTCCCTGGATGGAGCCTGCTTCTGCCTCTGCCTGTGTCTCTGCCTCTTTCTCTCTCTCTGTGTGTCTCTCATGAATAAATAAATAAAATCTTAAAAAAAAAAAAAAGGCATCCTTTATAAAGTTCTCTGTGATCCACTTCCACATTCATCATTGTGAGTGTGGACTGGAAGACAGTCTGTGCTAGCTGAATGCTTGTGTCTGGCCTTCATCCGGATTCCTGCGGGTGGCCCTCATTCACCCTTGGCTACTGGGCCTGCAAGCCCATGCTGTGACCAGCCTCAGCCAATACCACAGCCTGCCCTGGAGGTCACAGGGCTTCTCAATCCCAGTGTTCCCACTATGTGTGGCCTCTTTGATTTCTGAGCCTCAGCCAAACTCAGGGATCACCTCACCCACTCTGGGCTTTGTCTTCCAGTTGAATAAATGTTGGTGTCGAGGATAGTGTCTGTTATAGTCTAGGTACTCCTCCAAACCCATTATTCCTTCATTCTTCAAATATAAATATATATTAAATATATGCCACATGCCCAGCACTGATCTAGGCCAATGGGATATCATAGATAAAATTCTTGTCATCATGGTGCTTATAATCTAATCCAGAGGCAGATAATAAACAAACAGTGGTTCCCCATGAGAGAAGTGGTCGTGTGCAGCCTCCTGCAGGGTGTTTGTGACAACCAACCACAGGGCCTAAGGGGCCTTGATGGCACATTCCACCAATGAGCCCCCCACCATGTCAGTGGGAGACCCCTGAAGTCACTATTATGGTGGGTGATAGGAATTCAAAATAGAACTGAACTCGAGTTTTGGGAAATACAATAAGTGATGCTTCTTCCACACCCAAAGCTACGGACTGAGATTCACACTTGTTACGTTATTCCAAGTACATTAAAATATGGGAAACGTACTGTGAGTGCATCCCCGGCCTATCTTTCCACCCCACCACCCCACCCCGGCAATCTTTGCTCCTGGATATCAGCCTATTTTTCTTACAAGACTGTTGAAAAAAATGGGAAGAGTTGCCTAGAGTGGAGATCTCTGCTCTGCTGTTGCTCACCCTGAAAGGAGACTCTGAATCTGCCTCGCGGCATGAAATCACCAACCTCTCTAAGAGAGATAGACTCCAGTGGTATTTCTGCCAAAGAAATCCCAGAAACACATCCATCCTGAGTATCAGAGCCCAGAAATTATTCATATCACTCTGCAGCTCTGGCAAGAAACCAGATTCCTGGAATTCAAGGCATCTGAAGCATTTCATTGTTGCAGTAACAGCAACAGACATGGGTGATAGCAATCTATAAAGATGGAGTTTTTCAAAGAGGGTATCTTTGATTTCTTATTAAGATGAAAAGGGAGCCAATTTAAGACTGATAATTTCCTTCCTTCTTCAGAACTTTCTCTGGCTAATCGGTGGGTGTATCTGAGCCTCCATAAAAGAAGCAAAGGCTCTCATCTCCTTTGGGAATTAGGGGTGACAGAGGAGTTTTATCCAACTAGCTACAGCTGAGAAATTCATGAGAGCATTTTGTCATATCTAATAACCTGCAGCTTTCATACAGTACTTAGGACAGGGCCTCAGACCCAGGGCAAGCTCAACATATGCCCCTAGAAAGAACAGGGGAGCCAGAAAATTGGAAGTACCCCTCAGTGTCTGGATTGGTTCCAGATTTCGTTTCTTTGAACTTTTCTAAATTGCAAAGTATTGTGATAAGTGAGTTGATTTCTGATAAGTCTTGGTATTCTTAATCCTAATGATCTTACCAATTCCATATATTTTTCTGTTTGGAATGCAGTAGGATAAAGCATAGAACAAAAGTGGTTTTCCCCCTTTAAAATGGAGAGAATCATTGATGCCCAGTTATGAAAGGTGATCCAGGAGATTGATACTGATGACAACTGTCCACAAGGTGCCAACCAGTGCCTTTTTGTAGGTGGAAAATGTGTCTCTAGTTATGATGTTAGATTCTTCTCCTCTAGACATCAACCTTCCAAAAATAGAGTGAATAGATAGGTAGTGCTCCCACTACCTATCTATTCGCTAAGGGAAGAATGCAGGTCATTTTTACTTAGCACATACTTGACCTGAAGCAAATCAACTATATTAAGGCACTGAAGGGTAGCTGGGCTTCTGTCACTACTGTGAGAAGGTTCATTTGGGGCATCATGGAGACTGCTGCTGTGGGATGAGCCATGTCTTGAGAGAGCCAGCCAAAGCCTTAATGTCATCTTGAATGAAAACCAGAAAAAGTACATCATTTTTGTACCTTGAGGAAGCTGTAGGGAGCTCAGATCACATGGCAAGCGTCAATGCCTCCAAAAGGCCTTGACCCAGAGGATAGGAGCTAAGTATGATCATGTTTGTTCAAGATTGAGCAGAGTATAATCAAATCTTCCCAGAGTGTGTGGGCCAAGTTGCAAAGAGGAGAGATTGCAGAATAAACCAACATGTGTAAGAAACTGTTGAGTCCTCACATTAGGCTGTGGTTATAAAAGTGAGAAGAGAAAGGGGACAAGACTTGGCCAGTGACTGGAAGTGGAAGGTGAGGAGAGGTGACCACAGGGAATTCCAGGGTTCTCAGTTCAAACAATGAAATGGAGACGGAAATCATGACAGAACACACAGGAAGCACTGCAGAATTTGAAGGGAGTGCACTTGTATTTTGACAGTTCAAGTCTGAAAGGCCTACAGGTTATCCACATGGAGATGGATCTAGCATTTCAAGAGCAAGTGTCAAGAAGTAGATTCTAAATCATGGCCAAACCCAGTAAAGCAAAGAGAATACCTAAGGAGGGAAGGTGGTACAAGGAGAAGGCCAAGGGTAGCACCTGAGGGGCTCTCAGCTTGTGAGAAGGGTGAAGAGGAAGAAGGGAGGAGAAGGAGCAGTTTGAGGAGGTGAATCAGAGAGGGCACTATTGCAGAGGTCAGGGAGAGAGAAATGGTCTATGTCACAGACTTTAACATAATGAAGACTCAAAAGAGGAAAAAGATTCACCTCTTAGGAGGTCATTGCATTAGGACCAGTAAAAAATAGTGAGGTTGTGAAGCTTGGCAGTGATGGTGTCATGGGCACATAGCAGAAGACCATGGACAGGCTGCAGTCAGTCCCTGAATGCACAGGGAAAGGGAGTTTGTTCAGCTTCAGGCCTTTGCTCTGGCTGTTCCATTGTCTGAGCTGCTGTCTTCCAGGTATCCCCTTGGCTTCTTTGGCTCACTCCCTTGCTTTCTTTGGGTCTTCATTTGAATGTCACTTTCTCACTGAAGCCACCCTTGATCACCTTACTTAATTAATACTGCAACTGACAGCCCCTGTCCCCATTCCCATCAATACATGCACATACATCCTTGACATTACCTTTACTTTTGTCCATAGCACTTATCACCTTCTAACAATATCATTTGTGTATTTATAGTATTTATTATTTATTGTCAGTTCACCCACACACACACTTGCATGGATACTTTTTAAGGGCAGAAAATCTTACTTATTTTGTACACTGAAGGGTTCCCTGTAACCAAAATAGTGTTTGGCCCACAGCAGTACTTCTTTTTCTTTTTTTTTTTTTTTTAAATTTTATTTATTTATTCATGAGAGAGAGAGAGAGAGAGAGAGAGGCAGAGACACAGGTAGAGGGAGAAGCAGGCTCCATGCAGGGAGCCTGACGTGAGACTCGATCCCAGGTCTCCAGGATCAGGCCCTGGGCTGAAGGCAGTGCTAAACCTCTGAGCCACCCGGGCTGCCCCACAGCAGTACTTCTATAGTATTTGTTGAGTGAATGAATACAGGGGACTGTGAAAAAAGAGAATGATAATGCCTAAAATAGATATAGAAATAAAGTACATCTTCTGGAAACCCAGAAGAAAAAATTAATTCTGGTTCAGAGGATTGATAAAGATTTTGTGAAGAGTGATATCTGAGCTGGATGCTGGAGATTGGCAGGATATCAGCCATAAGTGGATTCTGAACAAGTGTATAGGTGAAGAAAACTGTGATGGGGCCCCTAGGTGGGAAATAGCTCACACATGGGGAGAAAAGCAAGCCACCCAGTAGGCTGTAACATGATGTCTAGGAGAAGCGCTGTGGGAAGGTAGGGTATAGGTAATTAAGGGTAATGTGGTATCTGCATGTGCCTGCCAGATTTCAAGGTGGAGACCTTGAGTAGGTAGTTAGATGTAGGACTCTGGAATTTGACAGGAAGATCTGCTCCAAAGACACAAATTTGAGCCATTAACATATTGGTGGTATTTAAAGCCAAGAGACTGAAGATCACCAAAGAGAATGAGTGTAGATAGAGAAATGGATCAAAGATGGAAGTTGGGAATGCTTCAAGTATAAAATGTGAGGAAGAGGGGTAGGAGCCAGCAAAAGAGACTAAAAAGAATTACCAGTAAAATAGAAGGAAAATCAAAAGTATAGTGTCCAGGAAAGCAAGTGAAGAAAATATATCAATGATCAGCTAGATCAAGTACAGCTGATGGATCAGTCAGTGAGCTCAAAAGGCTGAGTTGAGCTGACTAAAGGATGTTCAATGTGGTTATTGTTTGTAACCTCGGCAACAACCTGGTGGAAGGGGGAGAAGAAGGAAAGCTTTCTTAGAGTAGGTTGATTCTTTTAGGGAGTTCTGCTGCAAGGAGATGGGACATGAGCTGGCAGTACTGGTGGGATATAGAGCAGGATATTGTTTGTTTGCTTACAATGGGAGAAATAGCATTTTTATTACTTAGTGGGAAGGATCCAGTGTAGAATGAAAAGTTGATGGAAAGTTTTGTAGGAGAGACATCTTGAGAAAGAAGATAGACTCCTTCACCTAAATAGAGAGATTTGCTTTTGATGGAGCATGGAAAGTTTATTTGGTATAGCAAGTGAGAAAGCAAAGTATGTGGTACAGATGCTGATAGGAGATGTGATGAGATGGAAGCTGGTGGAAGTTCTTTCCTAGTTGTTCAGTTTTCACAGCAAGGGAAGAAACAAGGTCATTAGCTGGGATGAGGATAACGGAGTAGTTGATAGGATTTGAGGAGAGAGGAGAAAGAATGAAATAACAGACTTGGAACAAGGTTAGAGTGAGTATACTTGGGATGTGTAGATGACTGACTGGAATCTCAAGGGATCACTTGAGTTTCATGGTCATGAATTTAAAGTGAGCCCCATTGGTGTGGTTGTGTGTTTTTCTTTGCTATACTCATGTCTATCTCCTTCACTTCCTTTAATCTTCATTCCTTACCCATCATTTGACTTCTGTAAGGATTGGTGCATACAACAAGCTTAATCAACGTTTGCTATTTGCACCTGAAGTCTTCAGTACTTAAGGAGAGTACATAGAGGGTAGTCTGACAGGCAAAGGCGGGAGATCTGAGATTCCCAAGTAGGCAAAGAGGTAAAGCAGGGGTACTTTTGAGGTCCTCTCTTCTGTCCCTCTCCTTTATCTTGGTTCTTCTGTATTTTTGTGACAGACATGGAGTTGGAGAGCAGGTGAGGAGAGAATGGAGGGGATCTTAATGATCATCTTCCCTAAACTGAGCAAAACCAAATCCTTGAGTGGTGAAAGGCTCCATCAACTACCCAGACTTTTGTGACCTCTGTTCAGGTCCCCTCAGGCCTGCTCCTCCAACCAGTAACAAGCCCACTTTACATGGCCTTCTGAAAAACTTGTCATTTTCTTTGCCACCCCATCTGTTGTTTCAGCTTGTGTTGGTTACTTTCAGCATTTGTCATATGGATAATAATAATAATAATTGCTACTATTTATTTTGTACTTACTGCATGCCAGTCAATAGTTCAAGGGCTTTGTACCTATTCATTTATTTAATCATCAAAAGAAACCCATTTTAAGATGATGGACTTGAGGCCCCTGAATTTCTGCAATACTCTATCAGCCTTTCTGAATCCAGACTAATCCATCCCTCATCTCTGAGTCTCCTTAGACACCTATTTAAAATATATATATTGGGGGTGCCTGTGTGGCTCAGTCAATCAAGACTCTGACTCTTGATTTTGGCTCAGGTCATGATCTCATGATTGTGAGATCAAGCCCCATGTTGAGCTCTGAGCTCAGTGCCAGGTCTGCTTTTCCTTCCAGCTTGTTCACACTCTTTCTCTCAAACAAAGAAATAAAAATTTTTAAAATAAAACAAAATATGCATTGAAGGGATGCTGGCAAAATGGTGGAGCAAGAAGCCCTGGGCCCTCCTCCCTCTACCATCATACTAGTTCAGCAACAATCCATAGACAAATTTCCTCTGTGAGAAATCCAGAAAGTACTTGAGCCCCCAGTTCTCTGGAAGAGTATGAAACCAGCCTCACTGAAGCTAGTAAGGAGATTTAAGACATCTTCTCACAAGAATCTCTGATTGTGGTACAGCGGCATATGATGAGTAAGAGTCCCCCTTGCTCCCAGCTTCATCCAGGAGAGGAAAGGGTTGCTTTGTGTGTCTAGCATTTCAACTTTTCAGCTCCCAGCTTTCCCCTAGAGTCAGAATCCCTGGCTGAGCTGATTAATGGGGATCTTCTCCTATGAAGACAGTCTATAAAGGCTGGGAAAGATGCCTGCCTTGTCTAATGAGCAGATACCAACACAAAGAGCCAAGGAAAATAAGATTCAGGCAAAGATATTCTAAACAAAGGAGCAAGATAAGTCTCCAGAAGCCAACCTTAATAAAGGGAAATTATATGATTTACCTGACAGAGAATCCAAAATAGGTTTGATAAAGATGCTCACAAGTCAAGAGACCAATGTGAGAATCTCAACAAAGACAGAAAATATTTTTAAAATACCAAACAGAAATTATAGAGCCAAAGACAACAAAACTGAACTGAAAAATTTACTAGAGGTATTCAAAAATGGACTAGCTCGAGCAAAATAGTAGATCAGCAAACTCGAAGGTAAGTCATTGGAAATAATTCAGTTAGAGGAGCAAAAAAAAGAAGAATGAAAAAAGCTTAAGGGATTTATGAGATACCATCAAATGGGCCAATATACAAGCTATAGGAGTTCCAGAAAGAGAAGCAAGAGAGAGAGAAAGGAAAAAAGAAAGCTTATTTAAAGAAACAATGGCTAGAAACTTCTCAAATATAGAGAAGGGAATGGACATCCAGATCCGGGAAATGGAAATTTGTCTATAAAGGTAAGTATGTAGACAAATGCAGAATATTGAGTTGCTATAATAATGGTGGGTAAATCACTTTTAATTCTAATATAAAAGTGAAAGACAAAAGTATTACAAATAACTATGACTAAAATGTATTAAGTTAACCAATATGGATAAATGTAAATTGTGACAATAATAACAAAGTGTAGAGATTTTGTGATTGAACTTAAGTTGTTATCTTCTGAAAAGTAGTTACTATCATTATAAGATATTTATGTAAGCTCTGAGGTGACTACACCCAAAAATTACATAAAAGGGGGCACCTGGGTGGTGGTTAAGTGGTGAAGCATCTGCCTTCAGCTTAGGTCATGATCCTAGGACCCTGGGATCGAGCCCCATATCAGGCTCCCTGACTCTGCTTCTCCCTCTCCCTCTGCCTGCCACTTCTCCTGCTTGTGCATGTGTGCTATCTCTCTGTCTGTCAAATAAATAAATAAATAAAATACTTTTTTAAAAAAGAAGTTACATAAAAGAAAAATAGAAAAGAGTCAAAGTACATTAATAAAAAAAAAAGCAGCAAAACACAAAGGAAGACAGCAAGAAGTAAAGACAGGCAAAAGAACTCTAAGACTAACAGAAAACAATAAAATGGCAATAGTAAATCCTTCCTATCAATAACTACCTTAAATGTAAGTGGATTAAACTCCCCAACCAATGAATAAAAAATAATACTCAACTATATGCTGCCTCCTAGACACTCACTCTAGATTTAAGGACACACATAGGCTCAAGTGAAGGACTAGAAAAGATATTCCATGCAAATGGTAAACAAGCAAGAGCAGGGATGGCCATTCTTATATATAAAAAAATAAGCAGTAAGTCAAAAACTGTCACAAGAGACGAAGAAGGACATTATATAATGATAAAACAGGCAATCCACTAGGATTATTTATTGTAATTATATTATTTATTGCAATTATAAATATATAGGCACCCAACACCAAAGCACCTAAATGTACAAAACAAATATTGAAATAATTGAAGAGAGAAAGAGATAACAATACAGTTATAGTAAAAAGTTTCAATACCTCCCTTTCAATAATGGATACAATATTCAGACATAAGATCTGTAAAGACATACAGGACACAAATAACACTGTAGACCAAATGAACCTAACAGACATATATAGAACATCTGACACAAGAACAACAGAATGCATGTTCTTCTTAAGAACACACAGATCTTTCTCCAGAATAGATCATATGTCATGTCACATAACAAGTCTTAATAACTTAAGAAGATTGAAATCATACAAAGTATCTTTTCTGACCACAATAGAATGAAATTAGAAATCGACAGCAGAAGAAAATTGGGAAATATACAAATATTTGGAAAATAAACAAGACATTTTTGAATAACCATCTGGTCAAAAAACAAACCAAAAAAGAAACTAGAAAATACTTCAAGACAAATGAAAACAAAAATACAACATACTAAAATTTATGGGATGCAGTAAAAGCAGTACTAAAAGTGACTTTCATGGTGACAAATATCTACATTATAAAAGAAGAAAGATCTCAAATCATCAACTGAACTTTATACTGTAAGGAGCTAGAAAAAGAAGAACAAACTAAGTCCAAAGTTAGCAGGAGGAAGCAAATAAGAAAAGACTAGAACAAAAATAAAACAAAACAACACTAAGAGTTGGTTTTTCAAAAAGATTAACAAAATTTACAAACCTCTAGCTAGATTAAAAAGAAAAATATTCAACATGAGAAATGAAAGAAGAGACATCGTATTGATGCAACAGAAATAAAAAAGATGATAAAAGATTACAATGAAAAATTATATGTCAGGGATACCTGGGTGGCTCAGTGATTGAGTGTCTGCCTTTGGTGCAGGGCATGATCATCAGGCTCCCTCTGGGGAGCCTGCTTCTCCCTCTGCCTGTGTCTCTACCTCTCTCTGTGTGTCTCTTGTGAACGAATAAATAAAATCTTAAAAAAAAAAAAAAAGAAAAAAGAAAAACTATATGCCAAAAAAAGTGGATAACCTAGAAAAAAAATGGACAAATTCCTACAAACATAAAACCTATGAAGACTAAATCATAAAAGAATAGAACATGTGATGATATGTGTAATTACTATCCAGATTGAATCAATAATCAAAAACCTCTCACAAAGAAAAGCCCAGGACCAGATGATGACTTCACTGGTGAATTCTACCAAACCTTAAAAAAAAAAAAAAAAAAAACGATCTTTCTCAAACATTTCCAAAAAAAGAGGGGGAAAGCACATTTCCAAACTCATTTTATAAGGCCAGCATTATTACCCTGATATCATAGCCAGACACATACCTCCAGAAAAGAAAACTATAGGGCAATATCCCTAATGAATGTAGATACAAAAATCCTCAATAAAAGTGCTAAGAATATACAATGGGGAAAGGGTAGTCTCTTCATCCAATGGTGTTGGGAAAACTGGATATCCACATGCAAAAGAATTAAATTGAACCCCTATTTAACATCAGACACAATCAACTCAAAATAGATTAAGGACTTACATTAAGATATGAAACTATAAAACTCCTAGAAGAAAACATAGAAGAAAGCTTCATGACATATTGGTCTTGGCAATGATTTTATGGATGTGATGCCGAAAGCAAACACAACAAAAGTTTTATGTGAAGTGAAATGAGTCAGTTATGGAAAGACATTGCATGATTCCACTTAAATGAAGCATCTAAAGTAGTCAGATTCACAGAATCAAAGAGTGGAATGGTGGTTGCCAGGAGTTGGGGAGATGAGAAAATGGAGAGTTACCAATCAGTGGTTGTAAGTTCATTTAAGCAAGATCAATAAAGCCCTAGAGATCTAGCTGTATAACACTGTACCTATAGTCAATGATAGTCTACTGTACATTTGAAAATTTGTTGAGGTGAGATTTCATGTTGTGTTCTTATGACAATAAATAAAATAAATTTTTAAAAATATGTAATCCAAATCTTCATAAAACTGTCATCCAAATTATCCCAAAAGAGCATTTCTAAACTAGGCAAGCAAAGTGGTCATTAAATAAAAAGTCAAAAATGTGTTTGAACATATATATATATATATATATGTTCATATTTATATTTATATATATAAATTTATATAAATTTGGCCATATATATATATGGCCAAATATATAATCTATCAAAATTACATTTTGTGAGCTTCATGTGTATTTTATAGAATAGGTTGAGTTATAAGAAATTACCATTATTTGACCATGTTGGACCTACAAAAATGAAAATACCATGGCTGGCTGTAGTATACAATATAATATTCTACTTCTCTTTCTAAGACTGAATAAAAGTAGACTACTAAATATTTACTAATAAAATCCACATAAAGTTGAAGATGCAAGACAAAGTGTTTAGCAGGGCATAGGTGACTCTTCATTAGCAAATCCCTTGTCTGTCTTTCCTGATGTTCTTTTTGTCCTCTTCCTTAAAAAATGTTCTTCATTCCAAAGGACATTAGTTTCTCCAAAAAACTTCAACATCTCCTCCCCCACCCCACCTGGACTCACACTGTTGTCATGGATTGGAATGCCCTTTCCATTGCTGGTCCACTACTTAATTGTCCTCCAGTTCAAAGGTCACTCCCCTGTGGAGACTTTGCTGTCAGCTGCCATCTCTCCTCCAGTAATGGGTGGGACCCCTGCCTTCACACCTCATGCACATCTCTATCCAGTACTTAATTCTCATTTTGTAAAGATTGGTTGGTTGGCTTGTCTACCTCCCACACTGGGGTGCAAACATGATGAGAAAGTAGTGTTTTTTAAATCTATATTCCAGAGCTCATTTCATGGAGAAGTAGTATTCAAGTAGTATTCAAGATAAAAACATGTTTTTTACACATAACAACTGGAATGTCTCTAATTTGGGAAGTAAAGCCAATCTCTACTGTCTTTTACTGGCATATGGTTTTAACAATAGAAAAATGTAAGTTTTTCTTCCTAGAAATTTTCTGAGGTAAACTGATGTTGTATCCCTGAACAAAGTGTTTTTGTGGGTTTTTTTCCTTATTCTTCTTATGTTGTCAGTTTATGTTCAAGAAGGGCAATGTCTTGCCCTAGGTTAGCAGACAAATTAGCAGTGGATCAAGCAAGGATTTAAAAATACTTATTTTTTTCATATTTGTTTAGTGAAAAATAGCTATTGAATGTCTTTTATGATCTAAAGGTTCTATTAGGCAGATACATTTATCATTCATCAAACATATTTCTCTTGCCTGTCTGTTTTACTTTTATATATCACATTTTTGAGGCTGAAGCATACCTTAGAGTGTGTCTACCTACAGTAGTGTGAAAGCAACAAAACAGAAGTTGTATTGTATGTGAAATTGTGTATTAAAGGTAATGATAGCATGAGCTCCATACGTCGCAATTAGTTGACAATGGGCTCCCACAAATGCACTTAGACACCATGATTAATGCTCCCTGGAGCATTCAGTCCTCGTAACTAGCTTTCATTGTACTTACCAGAACGCTACTCTCCCAGGATATTATGATAAATACCATGTTGGTTCTAATATTGCTTGAAGCGATTAGGTCTGGGTGTGAGGGGGCGGTGAGATGAAATGGAGATAAAATGTTTATGTTCTGGTTGCTTAGCAAGAAATCTGCAAGGAATCAAGCCAGCAACTCTTAAGTGAGGTTTTAGGGTGACATAGGGTCATTTCCCTCCAATACCCAGTCTGTGGAGGTTATAATGGGTTACAAGTGCTATTTCATATTGGCTTTCTGTTGGGTGTGTCTGGAAGCTAAACATAAGAAGATGAAATAAAGAAAGGGAAAACTAGTCTCCATATCACAGGAGCAAAGAAGTATCTGAAACACCTATCTCACCCCTACTCTCCTAGGATAGCCCTTCAACAGAGGAGGGGCTCTAAGAGAATGACATCATCAACAGAAAACCCCATTAGTTGATGGGATGGGTGTGTGGCCAATACTGCTGACTCTATCCTAGATAAACACCTCAGTAAGGAACAGGTAACATGATTAGAGAGCACCTCCTATGTCAGTAAATATTCACTGTTGTTGGCTGCATGTTTATGTCTCCCAGAATTCTATGGTGAAGCCCTAATTCCCAGTGTGATGGTATTTGGGGGCAAGACTTTTAGGAGTTAATTAGAATAGGTGAAATTAGGATGGTAGGATTCTCATGATAGGATTAGTGCTCTTATAAGAAGAGACACTAGACAGCACTTGCTCTCTCTTGCTCTCTCTCACTGTCTCTTGCTCTCTCTCTCTCTCTCCATGTATACATATCATGGGAAGGTCACTTGAGGACACAGTGAGAATGCAGCCATCTGTGAGCCAGGAAGACAGCCATCACCAGAAACAGAACAGACCCACATCTTGATCTTGGATTTCCCATCCTCTAGAACTGTGAGAAGATTAGTTTCTGTTGTCTAAGCCACCCAGTATATGATATTTCATTATGGCAGCCCAAGCAGACTAATATATTCACAACTACCAGACTGTATTCCTCTTGAGGACTAGGTGTCCTGTGTGTTAAATTCCTGAATCTCTAGCCCATAGCAAAGGACTCCCTTCACACACACACAAACACACACACTCACACAGAAGATAAAGGAAAAGTGGGGAAAGAAAGACAAAATAAAACTAGAGCCTCCTTTTGTCCACTTACATAAGATTTTTCTGACTTGGCCATTCAACAAACATTTCTTGAGAGCCTGCAATGAGCCTGCCAGTCAGTATGCAGGAACTCACAGCATAGACTAAGGCACTGGTGCTGCCTGTGAGTTACTCAGGACCTGAATCCTATGATATGCAGGACCACCAATGAATGCCAAAGGTTGGGGAAGCTTCTAGGAGACATTGACTTTTGGGTATGGAGGAGATTCAGAGGAAACCACGGAAGTTTGGGCCATGAAGAATGTCAGGATTTCAGCATGAACCACCCACTCTGTAGGACTGTGAGAGCCCCTAGGAATCTTGTCTCATTCATGCATATGTCCCACATCCAACAATGAGGGTGCATCTACGTGCTCAAGAAACATGGTGGGGTGGATGGTTGGGGAAGGGAGCAACATTGGGAACAGCATGGTGGTGACAATGCCTGATCCAAGTTGGGAGTCTCTGTTCAGCTATGTTGGTGCTTGGGAGGCCTGAAGGCTCAGAGGGGATTAAAGCTGAAAAGACAGAGAGGGGTTTGGATGTTCTCTGAAGGTGTGAAAATTTTGGGAGAGGGAACCATTAAAAGCAGAGTAACATAGTCAAAGTCAAGTTTCAAGAAAATTAATCCAGCTGCATTTAAAACAGATGAATTCATAATTGCATGACTCCAAAAATCATTTCATCTCTCTGGGCTTCCCTTTCATTATCAGATGTAGGAAGGTCCCCTCCATTCTGGGTAGTACTGTGATGCGTGGCATGGTCATGACAGGCTGCATGAAGCCCTGACATTTACTGATTGAACACAACTGAATGTAACTGCCCAAGGAGAGAGGAGAGAAGGCCCCAGTGCCTTGGAAAGAGTGTACCCCCCTGAGGCCCTGCTGGTCCTGGAGATGCTCTTACCAGTAGTCCAGTTTCAGAGGAACACCTTCTAAGCCACTGATCTGACAGTAAGGCTCCCAGTTGGAGAATTCACATAGCTGGATTTCACGGTTTCTGTTCAAAGATCAAGCACAATTGTAGTAAACTTAAATTCCCCACATCACTTTTACAGAATATTTTTTATATTTCACGGACTCCACCAAGTAGAGACACCTAGTCAGTGGAAACACCTGCCTTACTGAGCAACCCTTCTGGCTGAACCTGAGGTCTTCCTCCCTTGTTCTACCATTTGGGGATGTTTCTTCTGCCTGTTTCTAAACCAGCCTGGCCTATCCTTCTCCATCAGGAGGCTGGCACAGCTTTCAACAATATGAGCTCTGGATGCTAGTAGTTGAGGTGTCAGATCCCAGTTCATCGCTCAGTCCCCTCGTCTGTTAAATGTGGATCTCCTATCACTAGGAGAGTTGTGAGGATTGAATGAAAGGATGTGTGAGAAATTCATGAAAGTCATTAGTCCAGGATGTAGGACTTGCTAAGGGCTCAAAAATGTGAGCTGTTGTTTATTGCAGATACTAAAGATGGTAAGATCTGCAAAGTGGAGAGCTGAGACCTCTTTTAGAAACTAAGGGGTTAACTCAGTGCCCCCTAATTTCCCACCTTTCCAACCTGCACTCTTGACCCCATCTCTCCTGTGTTATCTTGTCTACCTTGGAGCTGACTGAGAGAAGAACAAGTTTGTGGGTATAAGAAACACAACTTACTGCTTTGATCTGTTGGCATAGAACAAATAGGGGTCACTCTCTAAATTCTAAGACTTGTCTTTTCTTCAGTGTGAATGTCTTTTTTTCTACCTCCTTTTCACCTGTCATACAGCGTGAGTGGTTCTCTGCCTCTAGGTGTCATAAATCTTGCCTTATCTTCTGATTTGTCATCTCAGGGAGTCTCTAGTAGGTTACTGTGCAATCTCTGAACTGCTATGTGTGCAAAATACACAATAATTAAATTCTTGAGCATGGTGTTTAAAACCATACTGGGCTGAATGTATATACCCAAGCTTGTTCCTTTTTAGTAGCTAATATTAATTATAATAATACATTTTAATATATTAACAAATATGTTTTAATTGTTAGATTCAATCTTAAACTGGATTGTATTTAATAGCCTCGATTATTTGAGGTTGGATTAACCATTGATTCATTAAAGTGGTTGAAGCCTAGGGAACCAGAGGCCTCTGGATGAGGCCAGGTAGAGAAGAGAAACCTCTAGCTTGGGGGTAGTCAGGGGGAGCCCCAGTAGGCAGGGTCATGGGAATCCCCTACAAGCTCTGCCCCTTCCCTTAGCCGTGCCTCCAGAGCCCTGTGGTTTGCAGCTTGACTCCTCAGTCTCCCAGCCCAGAATCACAATTCACACCTCTGCCCTCACACTTCCTCCCCTCCCCCACCCACCCACCCTGTGTCATGTTGAACTTTTTGCTTTGCTCTTGACTTAAAATTTTCCAAATTTCCCACACACCAAGCCGCACGCTCTTCTCCGTGGCCCATTAGTGAGGTTAACCAAGCAGCCTAGGATGGTGCCTGTTCATTTTCGTTGTGCTACCAAGATCAAAATCTTCAGGATCTTTCTTCCCAGGCTCAGGATCATTTTTCTGAGGTTCTTCAGCAGTGAGCATTATCTTTTTACTGTGGATTTTATTTTTTGAACAAAGATCTTTGGATTGAATTTTGGTGGATAATAAAATAGGAATATTATTTTGAATCTAAAATAAAATGTGCTAAAAGGTCACAAGACTGATTCTTTCCCCATCTGGCCCATACTTTCACTCTGGAAGTATTCCAAAACAGGGCCTCTGTTGGTGTTTGAGGCAATGACATCATTACAATGAACCAAACAAGGCCAGAACTTTGCAAAATAGTTTTGATTGTTATTAGGAGTTCTAGTATGTTTTAAAAAGGGCTTCATGACTTTTAAATACAACAAATGCATATGTGTCTGTGTAAGCTCACACATGGAAATGAATTTCATAACACAATGCCTGTTTACTTCCAATTGACGAGCTGCAGGCACTTACCTAGTCCCTATGATCAGTTTGTTGTACTGTGGCATGCCGATGACATCTGTCATCGACCTGGGCTTCCAACTCATGGACTTGTCCTAACATGTTAAAGAGTGGAAATAAACAAAAATATGCCTTTTTAATTATAAGACAGTTTGACAATGGGTATGCTTAAAATTATAGTTTTTTTAAAAATTAATATTCTTGAAGTTATAGTTTTTAAAAAATTAATATTCTCCTTCAAGTATAAAGAACTTGCTACATAGACTAGAAGAGCTACCTTTATTCCCTCTCTCTAGGGAAGGTTTATTTGGCAGCCTGAGGGATTTAGGATAGCTGTAACTTCTAGTATAGACGATAAGTTTCTGGAATGCTGAGATGGGTTTCTATGTCTGCAGTACCTAGCAGAGAGCCTCGGCTATGTCAGGGGCTCAACTATTGTTGAATGAGATAATAATAAAAAAATGACTTTAAAGACAGGATATATTCTGGAATCAGTCAGGCATTTTTATTCCTAAGTCTACTTCCCAAATGCCTTTTGCCTTCTGAATTTCTGATTGAAGAAGACAAACTTAGCATGGCTGCCTAAATTGAAATAATTATTAACAGGAAAAAAAACAACAGAAAATTTTCTTCCATTTGTCATTCATTAAGACATATGATAAATTACATGATGGAGTCATATGTAGTCCATTACTCCATCTGATTTGAGGAGCAAAATGAAGCATTATCTTGTACTACATATAGAGATCATATTTTATTTGCATTCTATAGACTAGCAAAAGGCAACATGAATATATTACATTCAAGGACACAATTTCTGTAATCATGCCACTTGAAGAGCAGTTTAAAATAGCAAATAAAATCAAACTGGAGCACTCAGCATCCTTATCAAATGAAAATCACATACAAAAACTCTCTTTCTTCTTTTCAACTTCAGCTGCAGGGACCAGAAATAAATCGCTCCATCTTCTCTGATCATGATTACGGTGTCGTCAGGCATAGAGAGAATGCGCAGCACGGGACCCCCATATGACAGCCCTTGCAGCGCAGCAGGCAGCTGGAAGGAAACCTCTTTCTCTTGGGCCAAAGCATCCACTTGCTCTGAATACTCTAGCTGCAAATACGTGCAGAAGCCATCCTGCAGGATAAAGGAAAATTCATTAAACATCTACAGGAACATCTATGTTCCTTTCTTTGAAAATTTCTCTCTACCATTAGAGTGTATGGATAATTCCTTCCCTGGACATGACATAATTATTAGTACTCACTAGTTCATTAGTATGCCAAAAGTGCAAGGGTCATAACTGGGATGTGCCTGTTCAGCTGGGGTTGGAAGTCTCTTACCCAGCTTGGGCTCCCTTCCCCATGCTCAGTCTCTCTCTCTCTCTAAAGAAGATGGTGGTAATCATGATGATGACAGTGGTGGCAGTGGCGGTGGTGGTGGTGGTGGTTGTGATTGACGGTATATTATGTTCCATGCAACATAGACCTTCCTTTCCATTCTCATGATAACTGAATGAGAAAGATGCTATTGTTCTTCCCTTTAACAAGTTTGAAAATCCAAGTTTTGAAAGATTGCATTGCTTGCCTAAGATCAAAAAACTAGCAAGTGGCTGGCCTGAGTCCTTATTGGTCAGACTGCACAGTTCTCACCCACCAGGATACATGCCTCATTTAGAATCTCAGCAGTAGGGATCCCTGGGTGGCGCAGCGGTTTGGCGCCTGCCTTTGGCCCAGAGCGCGATCCTGGAGACCCGGGATCGAATCCCACATCGGGCTCCCTGCATGGAGCCCGCTTCTCCCTCTGCCTGTGTCTCTGCCTCTCTCTCTCTCTCTCTCTGTGACTATCATGAATAAATAAATAAAATTAAAAAAAAAAAAAAAGAATCTCAGCAGTATACCTAGGGAAAAGAAGCCTGAGATGAGAGGGATGGGGTGGGGGTACTGCAGAGTCTGGGAACATCTCTTCTCTCCACTTTCCCCAAAGCCCCACTTCATTAGAGCTTCCCCTTCTCTTCTCTGGAATCCTGATTTCCTATTCAAGTCAGATGACAATGTAAACACTTGCGTTTGATTTGGTTGGGGAATTGGCCCAGGGTCTGAAAAGAGGTGCCTTATTGCTCAAGTTGTCGTTTTAGAACTTAATTCATCCTGGAACAATAGAAGGGCACTGACAGACACAATGGCAGAGAATGTTTAAAGCCGATCTTTCAGCTCCTTATTATTCTACAGCTCAAATTGGGTAATATTAATAATGATGATGGTGATAATATTTGTTGAGAATTTACTTTGTGACTGACCCTGTTCTAAATACTTTACATGTGTTAACTGATCAGATTTTCATCAGGTGTTTTTTGCTCACAGAATTTCTTCCTCACTGGTGTTTGTTTCACTTTTGCTTTGGGATAAGGTGACAAATGCATCCTTTATTACCTGGTTTTAGGAAACCCTTCTTGGAACTTGCCTTAGCTATTGAAATCCCTCGTGAAACCATTCCAAGTATAATCTGCCATTACAAAATTTGAAAATTGTGAACATGCATATCCCCTTGGTTCAGTTTCAAGTTCACAAAAGCACTGAGGGCCACAGCGTACTCCACAAAGGAACAGGCTCAGAAGTAACATTTTATGTGTTTTCCTCACTAATTTCAAATTTGATTTAAAAAACATAACCCAACTTACCCATTGAATTCTGCCCATTGATTCATAGTCTATTTTCATGAAAAGTTGTTCTATTTGTTCAGTATTCTGGAAAGGAAAAAAATAAATCTACATATAGACCGCACAAGAGTAAACTCTTCACTAGGTTGTTAGGAGAGAAGATGCAAAAGGAGGAGAAATCTTAATTTTTCCAATTTATCAATTTCATATAAAAATGCATAATACTCAAAGATCTCTGGAATGCCTGCCCCAAAACATTAAGAGGACTAGGGCTGTTAGTTGGAAGTCAGTACGCTGACCCTAAAACTCTTTCCCCATGAGAGACTAGGGCTTCTAGAACTTCTGATTTTGAAATGAAGCCCTAATTAGCATGAGGGGATTTGTGTCTCTCAGTCTATGTGCTCCTAAGAGGTCTCACTCCACCCTAGTCAGTTCTAGCCAAAAGACTGGACTGTGTTTAGGGACCCCACTTTAGAAAACAGCAAAACATGTTCTGAGTACAACGGCTGAGTGGTAAGGATGTGCCCTTAGGTGTATCTTAAAACAAGAGGACATGCAAGTCGTGAAAATTATTTTTGAGCTTCTTAGAAAGATTATTCTATGAGAGGGAGAGTAGATTTCTTCTGTGTGTCTGTAGTAAGCAGATTATAAAATGGACTCAATGATCCCTGCCTCTTGGTATTCATGGCCTATGTAATCACCCCTTGAGTAATTTAGCTTGCTTGTTGACAATAGAATACCTAATGCAGAGGGTAATGCCATTTCTGTGATTACATTACATGAGATCCTAACTTTGGCCTTGCTTCACAGACTCTCTCCCTGTCCGGCTTTTTTTTTTTTTTTTTTAATTTATGATGGTCATACAGAGAGAGAGAGAGAGAGGCAGAGACACAGGCAGAGGGAGAAGCAGGCTCCATGCACCGGGAGCCCGACGTGGGATTCGATCCTGGGTCTCCAGGATCGCACCCTGGGCCAAAGGCAGGCACTAAACCACTGCGCCACCCAGGGATCCCCTCTCCCTGTCTGGCTTTGATGAGACAAGCTGCTCTGTTGTGAGCTGCCCTAAAGAGAGACCCACATGGCAAGGAATGGAGGGCAGCCTTTGGCCAACAGTCAGCAAGGAACTGAACCCTGGCACCAACAGTATGTGCTTGGAAGTAGATCCTTCCCCAGTCAAGCCTTCAGATGATATCCCAGTCAAAGCTACCACCTTTTTGCAGCCTCATGAGACTGGTTGTTTTAGGGTGTTAAGACACCCTAAAACAGAGAACCCACCTAAGCCTTGACTGGATTCCTAACTTATAAAAACAGTGAGAAATTAATATGCATTTGTTTTAAGCTACTAAGTTTGTGGTAATTTGTTTTAGTGGTAATTGTTATGGTAATTTCTTATTTCAAAAGAATAGAAATTGAGCTAATGGGTAGAATGTCAGGAAAGATCAATTTCAGCTCATTAAAGGGAGAAAAAGTATCTAAGTTCAGAAGCTCTGTAGCCTTGAAATGAGCTGCCTTGTAAGACATTGTGTTTTCTTTAGCTGAGGGTATTCAAGCTTATGTTGACTCATGGCTTGGCAGAGAAGAAAATTTGAACATTAAGGGGCTATATACTAAGTGACCTCTAAGGCCCTTTCAAACCCCAAGATTCCATAATCTAAGAAATATATGTAGAAGGTACCTTCAGAAATAGTAAGGTTATATGTCTCTTGAGGGAGTGAGATGTTGGGTTTTCTCTTATAAGTCCCAGGTGTGTTTGCCATTCTGTAGTAATGGCAGTAAAAGGGAGAAAATAAAATGATGCCTGGGGTTCAAAACACCAAGGCTTTGCTGTTTGTGAATCAACACTCAGTGCCAGTGTAGAAGTTGTGAGGAAAGGCCCTGGCTGTGGGTCTCAGCTCAGCTCCACTTCTCTCTAAGTCACACTCAGATGGAGACATATCACATTCCTGTGTGTGGCTGACAGTGCAGATTTCACCATGGCAACTAGACAATACCATGCACATAATACAAAACAAATGTCTTTGAAATGAATGTCCAAACAAACCAAAACACTCAGAGGGATGGCCTCAAGAAAATCATAGGGCCACAGATGGAACTAGAAATAGAAAGGGTCACCTTGTCACCATAAAGCAGAGCATGGGAAAGCTGTGGGTATGCCTGGGCATCTTGGAGCCCAGACAAAGTGCATCAGGCAAGGGTTATGCAGTATCCTAAGCCATGGCAAGACTTGACCCTCAGGCAGGGAGGGCATGGGCCATCAGATGGTCTCTCTTGGGTTGGGGGTGTCTATACACAAAAGGCTCTGCTCAAGGCACTGCCTTCTCAGTGTGATTATGTGGAATCCTGAAGGACATTGGACAACTTGCTCCACACATTGATTTACTCATGGAAGAAATACAGGTTTAGCACCAGTGGTATTCCAAGTCCTATGGTGACGCTGAGACCTCAGAGCTAAAAGATGTATTACTTGCCCTCACAGTGTTCACCATATCTTGGGGTCACAAACCAGCAAAGTGTGTAATACAAAATGATTAGTTCTATTCTATAGGTAACTACAGACCACTCTCAGGTTAAAAGGAGAAGCCTATATTAATTTCTAGGAAAGTTAGGACAGACCCCTTTGAGTCCATGATGGCTGCACTGCCTTAAAATCATTCATTCATTCAACATCTATTGGGGAGCTGCATGTGCCACACATGCTGCTAGATTCTGGGAATATAAAAAAAAATTCGAATTCAGAGAGAGTCATTACTTAAGCAAAATGGGGGAGGAGAGCATTCTAGGCAAAGGGAACAATACATATAAAGGTACAAAATAAGAAAATAGAGCATTACTTTCTCTGCTCTTCCCCAAGATCAAGGGTTTGGTGAACTTTGGGACTAAGACTCCTGTTCCTTTAGATGCCACCTCTGTCTAAAGTGCTCACCCTATACATTGCCCTCTTCCTAAATGTTCTTTTTAGTGCCTCCTCCCCTTTTTGGCATTGAATTTTGAATAAGTCAACATTTCCTAGAAAGAGCAAGAGAGATACTTACTGGTTTTTAGCCAGTACTAGAATATGAAACCCTAGAATAGTGGAGAAGACACAGGTTGTTCCTCTTAGCCATTCTTCCTTACTAAAGAACACACAGCTTCTAACTAGATATATGCCTTCTCAGAAAAAAAGACTACATTTACCTGTCAACCTTTGCAGCTAGATATGACGCATGACTAATTTCTGACTAAAAAGTTAAAAATGTCACAAGCAGCTTCTGGGAATTGTCCTTGAAAGGAAAGAGTGGATCTCTGTTTGCCCTTTATCCCTTCCTGCTGCCTGGAATGAGAACATGTTGGCTAAAGTCCAAGTAGTCATCTTGAACCATGAAGAGGAATCCGTGTGCTGAAGGTAGGAGAGCAGCAAAGCAGGATAAGTCTGTCCTGATAATTTCATGTAGCCCTTTGACCACCTGACTTTCTACATGAGAGAGAAAAAAACTTTATCTTGCTTCAGTCTTGGTGGCTTAGCATTTTCTGTCCATTTGTAGGTGAACCTAATCTTAACTGACTTATTAAGCATTAGTTCCAGTCCAGATTTCGAATCCCACATGCTTTCCTAGTAGCTGAGGGGCTTCAGGCAAGTTATTCAGACTCTCTAAACTTCTGTCTTTTCAGGTACAAAATAAGAATAAAAATGCCTTCAAAATGAAGCCATTCTGATATTGTGGAAGCTAATGAAATAAAATATGTAAAGAACCTAAGACAGTGTGGTCACATTATCAAAAATCTATTGTTTGCTGAATAAGTGAAGAAAGACATGGTTTCATGGTTCCTCAGTGGTGTACTGGATGAAATGAAGCTTACTACAAATGGTCGCAAATAATCTGATCCTTTTCCTACATTCCTTTGCATGCATTCCCCTAGATGTATGTAACAGGCATCATGTTGGCTCTTGCTTTTGTGCTTCTAGGAATGCTGTTCCCTCTTCTCAAAGGCCTGCCTATCTGTCCCTCCTTTATGGAGCGATTCCCTTTGTCCCTCAAAACTCAGGTCAAGATTTATCTCCTTCAGGCCTGACTTCCTGGTCTAGTAGACCTGCCCCCATGGCACCCATGTTTAATTCTAGAGTGGCTCTAGTCCATATCTTGACTGACTGTGTGCCGCAGGGGCTAAAACAAAGCCCCTTAGTAAATAGATACTAAGTGAATATTGTCCCAGTAAAGATGTATTGAATGAATGTATGAGTGAGTGAATGAATGAATGAATGAGTGAATGAATGAATAAGAGGATAGGGGAATGAGTGGTTAACTAGGCAGACAAGTATTCTAAAAATATGAATAATTAGACTGCTTTGGTTAAAAAGATCTAGAATGTTGGTAAAACACCCAATAATTTATCCATTTAAAACACTCCTTTCTCTTCCCAACAGAAGTTCTTTGTATAGTATTGCACAAATAGAGGAAAACTGTTTAAAAATAGGTTCCAATTAATGATCATTTCTCATTGTAGAAGAAATTTTAAACACATCTAAACTTCTACTGTTGCCATTGAAACTCTGGGCTTTGCACTTAGAAGGAGTATGTTTTTGTTCAAATTTCAGATCAAAGAGATTTACCTCGATTGTTTTTATATAATTTAAGATGTAATCAGAAAACTTTAGCAAGTAGTGCTTTCAGAACTTCTCCTTTTATATGTATTTTATCTGAGGAATATAACCTTATTTATTACTGTGGACTGAATGTATCCCCCACACCCCAATTCATATGTTGAAGTCTTAATGCTTGATGTGATGATATTAGGAGGTGGGGCCTGTAGGAGGTGCTTAGGTCATGAGGATGGAGACTTTGTGAATGATATCTGTGCTCTTATGGAAGAGATCCCACAGAGTTCCCAAGTCCCTTCTGCCACATGAGAACATAAGAAGATGTCTACAACCTGGAAGACAGCCCTCATCTGACCCTGATCTCAGACTTCCAGCCTCTAGAACTGTGAGGAATAAATGTTTGTTATTTATAAGCCACCCAGTTTGTGGTATTTTGTTATAGGAGCCTGAATGGCCATTCATTAAGATTTCATATTCTGAGCTAACAACTGGGCTAACCAATACAGCAGAGGGAATGTTTAAATTCAGCATATTGGGTGTGGAAAGGATGTCTACACTCTTTGGAAACAACAGATATGCAGATCTTCCTCAACTTTTGATGTGGTATTTCCTGACAATCCCATCATAAATTGAAAATAACATAAGTGGAAAATGCATTTGATACACCTAACCAACCAAACATCATAGCTTAGCCTAGCCCACCTTAAACGTGAACACTTTTATATTAGTCTCCAGTTGGGCAAAATTATCTAACACAAAGTCAATTTTATAATTGAATACTATACTGAAAGTGACAAACAGAATAGTTGCCTATGTAGAGAATGGTTGTCAGTGTATTGTCAGCTGTTGACCCTTGTGAAACATGGTTGACTGGGTGCTGTAGCTGCTGCCTAGCCTCATGAGAGAGGATCAGACTGCATATTGCTAGCCCTGGAGAAAAATAAAAAGTCAAAGTATGGTTTCCACTAACCATCTAACACCCTCTTAAAGTCAAACCATCATAAGTTGAGGACTGTCTAAGAAATAATTAGTGATGGAACAAGAGCCTTTCTCTTCTTTTCAATACAAGTCTCTAAATATCTTGTTGGTCTAGGGTCTTTTAAGTAATTTAAAAATATTTTCCCAAATAAACTGTTCTTTGAATTAGGTAGACATTAGCAGAAATCACAGGTCAGAACTGAGAGTGATCTTACTGATAGAACATCAAGCTTAACTAGTTCATTCAGGTAAAGTTTTAACTTGGTTGGTTTCAATGATCCAACATTTATAAAATCCATTTACTTTATTTTGTGACCTCATACTCTGCTGCATTATGCATTTAAAAGTTTCCATGTCCAGCAGCTGTCTTCCTCTCTTTTCATACTCCTAAGAGGAAAAAAGAATAATTAATGATGAACATAGCTGCATTTTGTTTAGTCTAGGAGCAAGAGCCCAAAGGATTGAATGTCTAATTACACTTACTTAAACCCTGTCAACTTCTAACATGGTATCCCTTTTGTTCATTTCTCTGATGCATTCATAATTTGTTTCTAATTCCATTAAGAAATTACAATTAAAGTGAATTTATTCTTCATTGCTATTTTATAGGAATTAAAAGGGTTGTACTTTTCCCTGAAAAATTAACCATTAAAGAGAGACTTAAATTACACAGATGAATATTTAGAAAGCTCACCTGGTCAATTCCTACCTGAAAGAGTACACTTAAGTTTTGTAGCTCTTCTAGGGTAACTTGATGTTCGATCTCATAAAAAAGAAAAAATTTTTTAACATATAGTACTAATGATAATGTCCATAAAATGCAAGTTCTGGAAACCCATAATTTCTCTCTTTATGAGAGGCCAGTGAAATAGCTGAGCCTCTCAGTATAACACTTAGGATATTCCAACCCTCATTTTCCTCATTTCTATTCCAATTCAACTGACTCCTCAGTTCTCAAGTCTGGAGAAAGGTTGTTTGGATGAGCCTGGAAAGAAGGAAGAGGTGGTGAGGTAGTAGAGGGAAAGGAAAAGATAAACACAGACTTACAAGGACTAGACGGAAATGGGAAAAGGGAGACTGAAAATATTTTGCTACATCATATCCCAAAGATCCTCTCTTTCCTGTCAGGCAACCTGTGCATTAGACTTATCTTCTGCCAAATCCTCTGCATCTCTCCCCCACCCCACCCTATCCCATTCCATCTCACACCAGGCTGAATCAGGAGGAGGTCTAGCGAGAGGTAGTCTGGGATCTCTCTTTCTAGGCTACATTTTCTGAAGCTATGCTTGAAGTTCTTGATATTAGGGAAATGGGCTTTTAGTCACCTGTCCTTATCTCAATAAATAGAGACTATAGGATTCCTCCTCTTACCTCCATCTCTGAGCTACTATCGCAACAATTTGGCTTTCTTTCATTGTTGAAAATCTTTAAACTTTTGGCTTGGAATGAATGAATAAATGCTGACCAGTGGGTAAAGCCAAGTTAAGCTCTGGGTTCTTGCACCATCTCATAAGGCTTAAGGAAGATAGCAAAGGATGGAACTGACTATTTCCCCAATAGGATCATTCTCTGAAATCACTATGACCAGCCTCCAAGCTTCCAAGATGTTGTCCTTTACCATAAAACTCAGACACCAAAGCCATTGAGAGACCCATCATTTTATAAAATTGAAGTACCTTTCAAAAGACAGAATTTGTCTTGAATCATCCCATAATTATTTTTTATTTGCTTTCATCAAAAAACAAAATTGGAAACCTAGCTCTAGAATGGGAAAACACTCCACCTGAAGATTCTAGTTAAAATTTCCCTGTAGGGCTTTTCTGGCAAGGCCTGAACCCAAAAGGTGATATCAAACAGCTGACTGAGGTAATGATCTCAATAGTATGAAAGATGATTCCATCACACTGAGGGACCATTTCACTTACCCAACAAAAGTTATGACCCCTGAATGAATTCCAAATCAGCTTGGACCAAACCTCCAGATCCAAAAAAGTAGATGAGAGTTTACCAGGCTTACACAAAATGTATATGAGAAAAATGTACACGAATCTGAGGCCTGACAAGGTGGCATCTCTAAGAGTATGTGACTTCACTTCCTGCACCCTAGATGTGAATTCCAGGGGGGTGAAACAATTTTTTAAAGAATTTGAAAATTATTTTCCTTAAGACTGAAAAATTATAGGGAAGACATGCTATTATTTTTTCCATTTTTTCCATTGCATTTATCTGAGCCTTATGATTTTATTTTATTATTATTATTTTTAAAGATTTTATTTTATTTTTTTTATTTATTCATGAGAGACACAGCGAGAGCGAAAGGCAGAGACACAGGCAGAGGAGAAGCAGGCTCCATGCAGGGAGCCTGATGTGGGACTCGATCCGGGGTCTCCAGGATCACGCCCTGCGCCACTGGGGCTGCCCTGAGCCTTATGATTTTAAATATAAATACTTTAGGAGCCTATATGTTACATAAAATATTTATATTCCTCAACCAACAAAATGACTTTAGATTTGTACAAGGCAATCACAACATTGCATATATCTTATCCTTCTGTCTGTCTTTCCACTGCCCCGATACCTCTTCCTCTTAGCTTCAAAATTTCCAAAAATCTATACTGTGTAATTATTTGTCCGCTAACCCCCTTATTACATGGCCTTTGACCTTTCTCTACTTCCATTACTGAAAGAGAATAAACAACAAAAAAATTGCCCTACCTCCCAGGAGGGGGCTCCCCAATCCAGAAAGAGACTAGCTCATCTCTCAATAAATTTACTAGAAATGCTGCTGAGAGAATAGCGTGAACGCCATCATTAATAGTAGTAATGAAGGGCATGAAATCTACAGCTGGAGTGATTATACAATTTATAAAGGGCTTTATGGTCATTTTTATTTAAGTGTAAAATGTAACCAAAAAACCTCGCATTCTCCCCAGGGCCATCCCTCTATCCCCAGCAAATATTCTATCCCTCCCTGCTTCATCCTACACTCATGACACTCATACAGCCTTCCGATCTTATGAGGTTTACTCTTTGTTATCCTGGTCATTCTATTCCATCCTAGCTACAAACGCAGATTTTCCTGGATCCCCTTCTCCCACTTCCCACAAAAATAAGGAAAGGTATGAAAGGTAAGTATTTTTCAGCACTGCAGTACAAAACTATGTTAACTAAATCTCCATCGCACTTAAGAAAACAGTTCTTAAATCTCACAGACCTCATCAAATTTTCATATGTCATGACGGAAATTGAAAATCCAATGATCATTAGCCAACTTCTTTTGAAAAGGCGCAATATAAATACATTTTGGAAAAACACGGCTACAAAACAGAGCCATTATTGTGCTTTTCCTTGAAAATATAAATCAGGCCTTCACATAATTGCATGTTTTTAAAGCAAATTTGGAACACAAAGCAGAGAAAACATATGTCCCTTCTGGGTACTCCTGTGCTTGGCAGAGCTTGAAAATTCGTAACTGCCATCGACAGCAAGTCACATTGTATCACTAAAAAGCTTGAATGACTTGTTTTCCTACAAATAAAAACAGGGAAAAAAGCCTATTTTATTTCCAAACTATCATAGCTATAGTGACAACCATAAATAATTCAGTCTACAATTGTGGAGTCAAATTTTAAAGATATTATCTATTGCCCAGCAATGCATTTTGCTTCACTCAAATACAATTTCATAGAAAATTACCTGGATAATTCTCTAATATCCTATATTAGAGGGGATTCATGGAGCTATGATTTTGCTTGTCCTTACATTGCAGTCTCCCCAAAGCAAGTGGTTTTTATGATTAGAGTGGTTTTCCCATAAGGATTCATTTGCCTGCTGGTTGCTGATTTGCATTGCAGATGAGGTCTCCTATTGTTACAGCATAACATCTCTTCTTCTCACTGTAAGAGTCTCCTCAGTCAGGATGGTTTAGAGGTAATTTTACATCTACGACGAGGGAATTGACTAATTAATCGAATAAAGTATCCTTTTGAAAAATCTGTTCCTTGAGCGGCTGCCTCTATAGCTTCAGAAAATAGATATGATCCTGTGGTCTTAAGATTCTAAAAGAGAAAATAACTCCAGAGGCTTTGGGGAGTTCCACGGGTTGAAATTTAGGAGATCCCGTGGCAGATTGTCCTGATGAAGAGGAAAAGGGGCAGGCTACAGGGAGTTCTGCAGTGAACCTAGATGGTGAAAACATTTGTGTGCAAAAGAATCATAGCATAACCTAGGAAGAAGAGAAAAAAAGGGGAGGGGAGGGGGGCCTGGGTGACTATCCCAGGGACTCTCAGACTCACCCTTAGCCACTGCTTTAAAATAAATGGTCTTTTTAGCGATATTAGAAGCAGGAAGATTAAAAGAGTAGCTTCAATTTTTAAATAATTATTGCAGCCTTAGGCAGCACTGCCACTACCATCCAATCTTTATGGAGTGTATCATGAGCTGACCACTGGGTATTTTATCTGCATGTTTCCATTAATCTTCACAACTCTGTAAATGAAATATTATTATGATCCCTATCTTAAATATCAGGAAACTGAGGCACAGAGAGGTCAATGAACTTTCCCAGCTTTGCACAACTAGCAACCGCTGGAACTAGGATCCTAACACAGGCTCTCTGTGCTGCTGACCAAGTCACCTACTGCCCAGCTCAGTGTTTTCCTGCCCAGTCTCTGCCTGAGGTCCTGACCGGCTCCTGAGAGAACACAAATGTGGAAGCACGTGACTTCAAAACCTTATCCTGGGGCACCTTGGTGGCTCAGTCAGTTGGGCATCTGCCTTCTGCTTGGGTCGTGGTCCCAGGATCCTGGGATTGAGTCCCACATTAGGCTTCCTGCTTAGTGGGGAGTCTGTTTCTTCCTCTCCCTCTGCACCTCCCCACTACTCATGCAGTCTTTGTAGATCTCTCTCTTTCAAATAAATAAATAAATAAATAAATAAATAAATAAATAAAATATTTTTAAAAATAAAAGACCTATACTGTTCACTATCATTCCTGTCCCTCCTCTGGAGAGTCTAAAAATCACAGTGGATTATTTCAGTGCAAGTTGCTAGTACCTTAAATATGATCCTCAAATTCCCCTTCACTTGGAGGTATTCTTAGTTTCTTATTTTGGTTATGGTTAGATGTTACGTGGTCAAAAGTATGGTGACATTGGAAGCGTCAACTCCTCTCCCTTGCCTCAGTGACTATTAAAGACTTCCCACCATGGGCAGATTTTACAGCTTATGTAAGCTTTTAAAAGGATCCAAATTTGTTGCAAGGAGCACCCCAAGCATTTCCCAGCGTGCTTCTCTAAATTAATCTAAAATGAGTACATTGCTGCTTTTCCAGCTGCTTGGGTAGATTCTATGGCCTCCTAGTACTTTAGAGAGAGGGGAGAGAGAAAGAGAAACACTTCTTTCAGTCTTCCCAGGTAAGTAGGACAAAGCTGACCTTGCGTATGTATTCTGATCAATAATAGTAATCAAGTCCTGTGTTAAGGAGAATTCTGAGGCAATATTCACTCTTGGCACAGAGAAGCCAGGATGCATTCACTCCATCTGCCATGAGTACTGGAAGGAAGAGTGAGACTGAAGGAACACATCTGTACCATGAGCAGGACAACCAGGAGAAGAGACCACGAAGGACTGAGCTTGAAGGCATCTGAGTACCCATGTGGTCATACCCCTTCCTTTACAGTTGGGGAACTGAGGACCAGAGAAGATAAGTAACTTACCCAAGGCCACATCAGTATCAAGACTGGAAGTCTGGTTTCCTTCTACAATGCACATGGGATAACACTTCCCGCTGCTGGAACAAGGTGACTGGAAGTTTCTCCTTGAACCAAGTGCAGAGTTAGAAGGACAGGGATGTTCCCACTTGTTATCAGAGCCTCTCTGGAGCTTTCCTCATGCCATCTCTCCTCACTGTCCTTCACTGCAGCCCTGCCTTACCAGGAGATGCCAGGTCCTTAACTCATACCGTATGCCCCCTTTTTGTCTGTCTCCTGAGGGCACTTCCTTGCCTACCACCTGTAACTCTTCTACCTGTTAGCCTGCAAAGGGAAGAGAGGCTCCTGCCATGCCCTCTGGAGTTCTAGACACTGACAGTTGAGAATCAAGATCAGAAAAGGAATGACCTATAGTCTGGGATAGAATCAATCAAAGCAAATCCAACTTCATCGCTCATTGTTGTGGCAAACTATAAAAATGGCCCATGTTCTTTGCCAAGTTACAATTCCTTCTCATTTTGTCTCGAGGTTTGGCTCAGTGACTTGTTTTAGTCAATGGAAAATTAGAAAACATGATACAAATGGAGGCTTAAAAAGTGTTTGCACAAGTCCTTTGGTTCCTGCCATCAACATGAGGACATGCCAAGTCTAATCTGTTAGAAGATGAGACACACTCATCTCAAATTGCCCCAGTCATCCCAGCCACTCAGATCTTAGATCAGCTGATAACCTACTGGTTTCCAAACATGTGAGCCAGCCAGTCACGATGAACAGAGCTGTCTAGCTGACTCTGCGAGTATGTGAGAAACCAATGCTTGGTGTTGGATGCCACTGAGATTTTGTGTTGTTTGCTATGCAATCTCATTATGGCAACAGATGACTGATGTACTGTCGCTTATGTATTGGTTGGGGTTCTACCACAGGCAAGTATGCCTGAAATATCAGCCCTTCCAATGTTAGATACTGTACATCATAACTTTTAAACTTTTTTTGATATAGCATATATGCTATCAATTATATATGTATATATATATATACACACTCACAATTTTGTGAAATTTTATATTTTTATATATAATTTATAGCATGCATGTGTGTATATGTATGTTTAACAGATTTCTCACTGAGGACTGTGATATCAAAGAAAGTTTGAAAGTCATGATTGTGAAATTACATTTAAAAATATATATTTAGGGATCCCTGGGTGGCGCAGCGGTTTGGCGCCTGCCTTTGGCCCAGGGCGCGATCCTGGAGACCCGGGATCGAATCCCACATCAGGCTCCCGGTGCATGGAGCCTGCTTCTCCCTCTGCCTATGTCTCTGCCTCTCTCTCTCTCTCTCTCTGGGACTATCATAAATAAATAAAAATTAAAAAAAAATAAAATAAAATAAAAATATATATTTAATTTATATGACAGGGAAATAGAGAGAGAAAGAGAGCGTGAGAGTGGGGAGAGGCAGAGGGAGAAAGAGAAGCAGAGCTTGATCCCAGGACCCCGGGATCATGACCTGAGCCCAAGGCAGACACTTAACTGACTAAGCTGCCCAGGAGCCCCTACCTTTAATATATGTGATATACTCTACTTCTTATTCTATTCTATTTCCCTTTTTTCTCCCCCCAAATTGTGCTTATCATCTGCCAAACTGATTTCATGACCCACTAGAAGGCCAGGGCCTGCAGTCTGAAAACCTTGAGCTTCTGTGCCACAAACTTTCTCATGTTAACAAATGGGATTCATTCATTTTTGTGTTCTCATATCCTTCTTGGGAATGGGCACAAACAAGCACTCAACAAATGTTTGTTGAATTCGATTAAATTGAGGGAAGCTTACAGCTACAATATTTACTGGTTTGCATTTTTAATCCTTGTCTGCTGATTTTATCTTATCTCCCAAGATTTCAGGGACATGACAATTACTGTTCCCCCAGCTCCACTTCTAGATTCAGTGGAAACCAATTATGAGTCACTATTCACACACAGCTCCACCAAGTTAAAGAATCTTTTCTAACCGGTGCCCTGTCTACCTACTTTCAGTAACAGACCAGTCTGTGGAAGTGATGATCCCACCCTGAGCCTGTGCAGATGGACACGTGATGTTGAGAAGGTGAGGGATGGGTACTATATCATATCTATCATCACTTCTCTGCATCAAGCATGGTGTCTGGCAGAGTAGGTGCTCAAAAAATACCTATTCAGCTGAATCTAATTTACCTCATCCCTCTGAGGCCTGGTTTCTTTCTGTATAAAGGAAAGGAAATTGATCAGGTTCTTTCCAGGCTTAAAAGCCAGGTTCTAAGTAGTCTGACCAAATCTGAGTGTATACATAGGTGGAACGAGCAACTACCTATATACTGTGCCTTAACTGTGTCAAGAAGAGCCCTACCACGCTGACAGATGCTCTACTTCCTGAATAATGTTGGAGTCCAGCCAGAGCTTTCTTTTCCACATTAAGTTACTCAGCCTAACTAAAGTACAAAAACTTCTGCAAAGGTAAATTTAAGCTATTATCAGGCTAAAAGACCAAATAAGAAAGAAATTACTAGGTCTTTCCCCGAGAGTAGGCCTTGAGAGAAGGATGAGTATTATATGAAGCAGTGGGCCTAGGGTTGTACAGGAACAAGGCTGGAGCCCTCTAAGATTAAATAAGTCTGGAGATAGTGATGATAAACTTGAACTAGCCCACAATGGGCCGGCCCTGTTGCCTACCGTCTTCCCTCGGCTCTTCCTCACTGGCTGTCAGCACGGAAGTTAGTGGCGGTGCTGAAAAAGTCTTCATCTCCTATATCCAAAGCCAGTATTCTACTCTATGAGCAACTCTCACTCTTGCAGTTTCTGACACAAACTAAAAATAGCTGCTGTGTGCTTGTTTTCCCACAGCTGATTCAAATATGTGCCACTTAGACCAGCCCTTTTTTACTTTGAAGTGGCTTCAACCCACACCCTCCTGCATAGCCTTGATTCTGCACCATCCCACACATACTTCATGCCAGGAGTTTCAGATCCTGTCACTATTCTGAGATGGCAACAGGAGCCTCAGGCCTCAGAGATCCCCTGCCAAACACAGTCCAGTCACAAACGTGTAGCCAGCATAACTGAAGTGTCCAAACCGGTTAACTCAATTAGGAAAGGATGAAAACCCAGGCTGGCCGCAATCAGTAAAAAATTCACCCTCAAAGTGCCCAGGTGGCTCAGTTGGGTTGAGTGTCCAATTCTTTATTTTGACTCGAGTCATGATATCAGGATCATAAGATGGAGTGCCAGCCACAACCAGTAAGAAGCCTGCTTAAGATTCTCTCTCTCTCCCTGTGGCCTGCCCTCTCCTCCAAAACCACCTCACCCTCGACCACAACATGCCCCACACAGCTCTGCCATTCTCTGACAATGACCAAAACCTCCTTTAACTATGGTTGACTGAACAAGAGTCTGATGGGCAAAGTAAAGGTAGGAGTAGAACCTACACGGGAGCCACCAGTTTCAGACTTTTAGAACTGCCACTCATTTTCCATCACGAGTCAATGCACACTCAGAAAACGAAGGTTCCACAAAACACTACTTGTACTTGTTCTGCTACACTCTGGTATACCTCCTGTCTCTCTCTCTCTCTCTCTCTCTCTCTCTCTTTTTTTTTTTTAGTTTCCAGTCATATTCCAGTAAATTACTCTCCTGACCCATTAACTGATCTCACCCATACTATGAAGATCCTGTCCTGAGGAAAGCTCCCTTTAATATATTAGCTGCATGGGTCATAAAGGCAAAAATAAAATTAAAATTTTAACTCCTCATGATCCACTTACACCCGCACTGTCCTGTAATCCCATTTCTGCTTCTTTGACCTTGTGTACCTCAATCAGTTGTGTGTCATGGCTTGTGCTATTTCCTCCATGTGGGGTGGCCTCTACTTCATCCAACCTCAGAAAAAACTCCTAGTCATCCTTGAAGACCCATCTCTAATGCCACTTCCTCCATGAAGCCTTCCTTGTCATCTCTCTGTCTCCTCATTACGAGTGAGTCTTTTGTCTACAAATCTTCCTCTCTTAGTGAGCTCCTACTTCAAAAATTAGCCATGAGTCAATCATCAGCTGTACAGATTTTTGTCATTTTTGTGTTATATACTTAATATGTTTCTTTAAATAGACTTGTTTATCTTACATGCTACCTTCTTTAGCCACATTCTAAACAATAATAATTATGAAATAATAGGTTTGATGTGCTTGTTAGATTTCAAGTGCACATTTACATAAATATTTGCTATTACTGCAATTTTTAAAATCTTATCCTAATACCATTTCCTTGAGGAAAAACTGTGCTAGTTGTATAAAGTCTTGAGAGACTATATTTTGTGTAAGCTTGAGTTTTCTCTAGGGCTCAGTGCATGATATCACTCCATAATCGTTTGCCGAATTGAAATCAAGTAAAATGGATTAAATGGAATTTATTCACACCCTTAACATATTAGCAGGAATCTGATTTATCTGAAGAGGTAATTGTGACCTTGAAAAGCAAAGAATGATATTGGAAAGGAACCGGACATTTTTAAAAAAGTGTTGAAAGACATGGAAAGGAGAGAGAAGAAGTATGGTGAAACTGGCCTAGTGGTTTACAGGAGAGGCTCTGGGAGGTGCATGCATTAGGGAGGGAGCAGCAAACACAAGAATGGGACCTTCTATGGGGAGAGCCCACAGCACAACTAGTATGAAGGCTGGCTTAAAATTGGGTTATTGGCCATGGACCCTAGGGGATTCCAGCCAAGTCCCAGAGACTTGCATGGCCCACGAAGGTGTGGTTCTACTTCCTTACCTTCTCCGCCCTCAGGCTCCCAGCCAGGTCCACATGGTGTGGTGGTGTCCTCCCCTGAGCCAGATCCTCCATTCCGATGGAGTGGCTGCGCATCTGCCTAGTCAGGCAGGCCCGAAGCAGCCAGGCGTGGGGGGTCGGCCCTTGGCAGCCCCTGCTCCAGTGAAGACTGAGATCCAGCAGGGCAAGTCTGGGCTCTGAGCATTACTGGCTCTCCCAGGATGGCTGCTACATCCAGGATGCTGTCCAGACCCCACCCCAGAACACAGTCATGTTAGGGGTCCCAGTAAGGAGACCAGGTCTCACTCCATCTCCATTGCCCATGACCCCACATGCAGTTGCATTGTGAGCCGTCTAATCTAGGAGGGGACACCAAAAGTAGGAAATGACTTTGGGGGGCGAGGGGTGGAGGCAGGATCTCTACCTTGACTGACCAAGATGGAAGCAGATATTGGAGCCCTTCCCACTCTGCTTTAAGGAAGAAAGAATAAAAAAGAAAAGAAAAGAAAGAAAAGAAAAGAAAGAAAAGAAAAGAAAAGAAAGAAAAGAAAAGAAAAGAAAAGAAAAGAAAAGAAAAGAAAAGAAAAGAAAAGAAAAGAAAAAAAGGAGATCCTGATCTAAGCCTAGAACTATTAGTTTCTTAAATATTTTCAGTTCTGAACAGACAATATAACAAGTAAGCAGTAAACTATTAAGACAAAATCCATAGAAGTTAAGGATTATAATTAAATAAAGCCTACAACAAAGTGAATCTGTCATGATAATTTTCATTGTAGTGGGTGGTAATTAGATAAAAATGACAAGTTGTTTAAGCAATAATCCTAATTACTATTAATTTTACAAGAGTGTTATGGGGGCTGCTCAAGAAAACCCCCAAGGGTGCCTGAGATTGCTGCTTTTTTAAGTATTTCCATCTTAAGGAAACAGAGGCAATAATAGATCCTAGACTTTTTTTCATAAGTACTGTGCCCTTTTGTATTTATACTTGGAGAGAGTAGCACTTACTAGTCCCTTACTTAAACTCCCTGTTTAAAGTTCCTGCTTATAGGATCTTTTTGAAATATAGAAATTTTAAGAAACTCATCTCTTTGGTTGCCAAGTAAGGCAAAAGAAGTTTGTAATCTTATTTCAATAAAAATTGGGCCCATAATTTGGGCTCTGGGAAAGAGAACAAAAAGGTAGACCAGTTATCCTACCCAGAGGCTCAACTGTAAGCTTTAGAACAGACAGACTGTGGGTCCTCCTGGAGGTTCAGAATTATTGAGAGATATAAGGCGCCCCCTTTGGAGCATCCTGCGTGTTGCTCAGATGCCAGTTATAGAAACTGAGCCTATAGAGTCTATGAAAATCTTTGAAGAGTCTCCTACTCTTGGTGCCCTGGAATTTTATTCCATGTGACCAAAAGAACCCAGAGTCTATCCAGAGTAAAAGCTCCCCAATAATGGGGGAGTGCAAACAACAAACAAACAAACCAGGTTTTTGGGGGTGATAAAAGGAGGGAAGAGGAAGAGAGTCAGGTGAACTGAGCAGAGTAGGATTTGGCTGAGTAATGGAGAGGAGAAGGAGTAGGGATGACATGGGAGCATGGGCATTTAAATGAAGTACCTTGAACAGCTACAGTGAGGGCACTGGACCTCTACAGGAAGGGAGCTATGGGGAAAGAGGAAGATAGGAAATGGAAGCACTGCAAAAGCACCCCCCCGCCACTTTTTTAGGGTGGTAGAGTATAGAGATATAGCTACCTGGCTTATGAAGCTCAATTTCCCCAACTGTGAAATGATCATAATCACAGTACCTAACTCACAGGGTAGAAAAGTAAATGTGATCATGTATGTCAAGTATTTAGAGCAGTGCAAGGCATATGGTATGTTCTCCATGCATTTTAGCTGTTATTACCATTGCTGTTAATATTGTTATTAAGATTCACCCTGCCTCCTCCTTTCCTACATCAGGTAGACCAAGTGCCCTTGACTGTCCTGCCCATGACTGATTGGGTGAGGTATAAAAGATGTCCAACAAGCTGAGGACTATTGAAGAAATAAGCTGGGCCAGAACAAGTCTCTTTCTCAGTGTTTAAACTAGGCTTTTGAAAAGCGTTCAGGAAATTGTGGCAGGATGGAAAGAAGCAGCTATGTGGTGTAAACCGACTTATGTGAACAGTAGGGCTCCACAGGAAAGATTCTGAGCTACTGCTACCTGGCTCCCAGGTATCCTCTGAATCCAAAGCTACTCACTCCTGTCCTATCAAGGTCCTGGGTAGAGACAACATCCTGCTCTGAGATTTTCATGAGAATCCCTGTGATCACCTGTGGCTGCCCACCACAAAATCCCTTGTCTTGAGCCACCTTGAGGAGATTTCTTTCCCTTGCAATGCAAAAAGCCAAATTAAAAGAGCAAATTGTCTCTGGTGGAAGGTCAACACATGGTTTCTAATTTATTTTGTTTTTCTCTCTCTTCTATATGTTCTATAATGAGCCTATACAATCAATTTATAATATCCTCTAATCAACACTTACTTTGTAACCAGAAAAAAAAACTTTTAAAATAGAAGAATTGATTCACTTATTTGTAGCAAGCAGAAAATTTGTATGAGAAAGACTAAGTCTAAGTCAGGTCTATCTTCAATGGCTTTCTCATTATCCAGTCATGTCCCTAAAATGAGAAAGTGGACTAAGGAATCTCTAGATTCCATTTTGGTTCTAAACACATTGTTATTCCGCTTATTATCCAGCTTAGCAGAATCTATAACTCCCCACAAAACCTGCAGCTAGTCTACTAGCTCCTGAGTTCTGGAAGCAGTAACCCTTCAGAATGAGGGTGGACATGGTGGCATAGCATTGCTGAAATTCTCTCTTCATTACTTCATTCATTCTCTTACTTGGATCAGCATTTATTAAGGACATGACCTATAGACATTGTGTTAGATCCTGACATTAGAAAGACAAAACAGAGTACAGATAGATGAGCCAATAATTTTAACACTGCACCGAGTGCCATGTCAGAAGGTATCTATTGAGGCCCTATTACAACAGAGGAGAAGCACTTAACTCTGGCTGGACAGGTCAGGGCAGGGAAGTGCTTCCCAAAGGAGAAGCCATAGGAGAGATAAGAATTAGTTTTCCAGGAAGACTAGAGGGGTCGTGCCTTCCAGGAAGACAGAGTAAGTAAAACAGTGCAAAGGCAAGAATGAGCTGGATGCTGGATGTAGTCGTGGAGCTGCAAGCAGCTGAGCAGGGAGACATAAGGTAGATAATGCAGAAAAATTAGTGGGGGTCAGGTCTTGAAGGAGCAGGTGTGTCATACTAAGATTTCATCCTTAAACAAAGGAGAGCCACCTCAGCAAGACATTTTAAAAAGGTAGTTCTTTCTGCAGCAATAGGGAAAGATTAGAAGAGACAGAACCTGTTCGGAGCAGTCTAAGAGAGAATTGCAGAGGGCTTGAACCTCAGCAGTAGTGGGAATGGAGAAGAGATGTGGGTGGATGTATGAAGTAATAGGCTTCCGTGACTTTGTTGCTGGGCAGGTGAAGAATGGCTCCAGGCCTCTGGATGACATAAATGGGGAGAGGCTATAAGAAAACCATAGAGGAAGACAAAAGATGTGCCACTTAAGATCATATTGAATTGAAGCTCTTGTTGAGATAGCCAGGGACAGGGGTCCGCCAGGCAATCAGAAGTAGAGGTCTAGAGTGCAGGGGACCAGTGTGGGAGACTTCCCCACAGAGGTCATTGTAGCAGAAAGGGAGACAGGAAAGGAAGGCTGTGTGGAGAGTATCTTGTTCTCAGAAATGTCAATGTCGCTGACGTGCCTATGCACAAGGAGCCAAGCACCTAGTGGTGATGCTCAAGGTCAGCAATGCGGAGGACAAACTGGACATGGGTTAATAAAAAAGGATCGGGTTTTGGGGCAGATATTGAGAAATATGAAGCCAGAAGACTTGAGAACAAGGGAGAGAAGAGCCAGAGGCAAACCCTGAAGCCAGAGACACCGGTTTTTACCCTAGCATGAGGTTTAGGAGGTGTGGGTGGGGGTGAGGGCGTTCCACTGTTCCTGAAATCCAGGGCAGCCTTTACTGGCTGCAGGATCTCTCCTTTTGGTCCTTATGGTTCCTGGATCCCAGCATACTGAAAGTCTCATCTCCCTGGAAATGACCTCACTGTTGAACCAGGTGCCTAGTCCCAGAGACTAAGACCTTCTTAATTCTTTCTTCTCTCCACTTTCCTAGAAGCAGAACCACCTTTTGAACAGCTGCTCAAACTCAAAAGTGTGGTCATGTTCCTCTTTCTCGTTCTCCATCCTCTTGACCCACCCAGTCCCCGAGACATTCCATACTATTATCCTCTGTCCCTATGACCCTCAACCTGGATAGTTTCTGGATCTCTCTGACTTTTGAAACTGTCATCTCTGATTCTTCTTGACCCCAGATCTGCTTTCCTGAAGACCCTTTCCTCACACCACCCCTCTAATTAAAGCCCAGAAGCTCCCCACTGTCCTACAGTCTGTACACACCAGACGCTCTCCAGTTTTCTGACCTTGGGCAAATAGTTTAACTTTTGTGACCTTAATTTTCTTGTCTGTTAAGTGAGGTGGTTGGATCAGCTGATCTCCCAAGGGCTTCTTATGATTTCTCAGCTGCACTTTTTAAAGACTCTTCACCTCATACCGTTAGGATGTCTTATTATTAAGAGACAAGGGGTAATAAATGCAGTCAAGAATGTGGAGAAAAAAAAAAAAAAAGGATGTGGAGAAAAGGGGACCCTTGTGCACTGTTGGTGGGAATGTAAATTGGCATGGCCATTGTGGAAAACTATATGGAGGTTCCTCAAAAAATTAAAAATAAAAATACTGTATGATCCCACAATCCCACTTCTGGGTGTTTATGCAAAAGAAAAAAAAAGTAAATCCTGTCTTTTGCAATAACATGGATGAACCTGGAAAACATTATGCTAAGTGAAATAGACCAGACAGAGAAAGACAAATACTGCATGGTATCAATTATATGTGGATCTAACAAAAGTCAAACTTATGAAACTTATGGAGAAGAAAGTGGTGGTTGTCAGGATCTGGGGGTGGGGAAAATAGGGAGAGGTTGATAAAAGGGTACCAACTTTCAGTTAAAAGGTTAATAAAGTCTGAAGATCTAATGTATAACATAGTGACTACAGGTGGTAATACTGTAATATATCATTGAAATTTCCTAGGGGAGTAGAACTTAAATGTTCTCACTTAAAGAAAGGTAGGGGGATAAAAGGACTCCCCTGATGGGTCTCCACCCCAACTCACATAAACCCTTAGGCTCACAGGTCTCCTCCCCAACCTAGAAGTGAACTGTGCTAGTCTCACTTAAGACTCTCTGCTCATGTTTGTTCCCTGAGACACCTCCCAGCTGTAGCAGGTGTATAAATTGAGGTAGAAGCCTCAATCACAAGTTAAGACATGTTGATGTTCAATGGCAGGTGTGAGATATAGCCTATGTCTCTCTGTCAGTCTGCTCTTCTTTGAATCTGACCAAGAGAAGGCCAGTGAGGGGGACAGGTCATGTTATAGCATCATAAAACATCGCCTAATTCTAAGTGCTTTCATGATTTTGTGAGTATCAGTGGCTCTTTTACCTGGAACATCTCATAATTCAGTTTGTGGCTCCACTCAATACATATGCTGAAGCCCTGATCCCCAGTGTTATAGTACTTGGAGACTGGGCCTCTGGGAGGTAATAAAGCCATGAGGGTAGAACCTTTGTGAATGAGATTAGTGCCCTTATAAAAAAAAACACAAGATGGATGATATGTTTTTCCATAATGTGAGGACACAAGAAGTTGACTGTTTTTAAACTGGAAAGACAGGCCTCAGCAAGACTCCCTCTGTGCCCACTATGCCAGCACCCTGATGCTTGGGCTTTTGGCCTCCAGAACTGAGAGAAATAAATGTCTACCACTTAAGTCACCCAGTCTGTGGTATTTTGTTATGGCCGCCCAAACTGACTAAGACAGACTTCTTTGACAGTGAATTTTGGTTTGTGTTGACACATTTAAATGGAACCATCATGGGCCATTCCTGCACGCCCTCCCTCCCTCTCTGCAGCCCTTTTCATCGGACCTGCCTGCCTCTCACTCCATTCCCAGTGTTGACATTTTCCTGACCACCTCCTTCTTCCCCTTCAAATCTTTTTCTTTCTCTTCTTTTCTCAACCAACATGGGTAAGCGCCTAATATGTGATCAGGCCCTCTATAGGAGAAGATCCATGGGGTCCACTCTCCTAGTTCACTCACCAGCCTGCCTGCTCCCTCACTTCTGACCTGAACACCATCCCTTGAGGTCTTGATCTTCAGCTATGGCAGTCTTCTATCTCTTGCTCTAGGCCACACAGCTCCTTCCATGTTCCCCACTTCATCCCCCACCCCCGCGGGCTCCCCACCCTCCCACCCGGCTTTGAAGAAGTCCTGTGCAAATAGGAGTTTAAAAAAGCTGAGCAGTTCAATCAAGAACTAATCCAAACCATCACAGGGGTGCATTTGTGCAGTGGCCAGATCAGAGCCAACACTAACATCCTTGGCTCCCTTGGATTCTGTCTGCAGAATGTGCTTACCAGGCTGGGAGACATGGGCATGTTTCAGATCACGAGCTGGCATGCCCTGGTTGCCCATGGCAACCCAGCTGCGCTGGAGTGTTAGCATTTGTAAATGTGTGGGCTTAAAATTATATTATTGATTCTGTCTGGAAGACGATAGTCTGATTTGTATATAGCTCTGAATAAATTACTCATTATCCTTTACAGCCATCAGAGTATGAGTCGCTCTCTCTTTCTCCTTTAAAAAAAAATTAGAGAGACAGCAAATTGTGTCAGCAGATGTGAAATGAAATGTTTCCCATAACAACCATACTACAGGAACCAACATCTAGGGCACCAGCCTGGGAAATCATCTGGGTATTCCTGAATAGATAACTAATGGAATGCCTTTGGGAAGGATGGAGACTATATCAGGTAGTTTATTCCAAAGGGACTCCGTAAGGTGTAGTTTGAATTAGAGTGACAAGCAGATGGGAACAGAGGAGATGCAGCCCCGCCCTCCCCGGGCTTGATCAATTCAAGCTGAACCCAAGCTTTCTCTTCTTTTTTCTTTAATGTATAGTATATACTTGGGCAGATAGAAGTATTGCTCTGATTCATCACCCCTCCCCATATCCATGCAATTTGCCCTGTAACTCAGTAGATGTTCCCACAAAAGGCATCACATACTGTTCTTGGTCTTGTAGTTTGCTTTGACTAGTTGACCAAGGTAGCAGTGTGCCAGTTCTGAGCCTGGGCTCTAAGAGACTTCGAGTGTTTCCATTGCCCTCCTGTGCCTTTACTATCACCACTATGAGAACTTCCTTTGGGAAGCTGCTGCCCCTTCGGTTGGGACCCAACATGATTACAAGCGGAACAAAGTCACCTCTGTCAAACGCAGCTTCAAAAACTACCTCAGCAATGCCCAACCTAGATGAGCCACTTCAGCCAAGCTGAAGATGCATGGGAAATAAATGATTATTGTTGTATGTTATCAAGATTTTCTAGGTGCTTGTTGTGCAGCAGTAGCTGACTGATGTAATGCTCCCTCTTTTCAACATCATGATTTATCAGCCTTATTGATGATGGAAAAGACAGCTTTCCATTTCATTAGTCACTGATCACAAGCCTTACTGAGGGAAAATGCAGGTCATATGTTACAACTTCAATTCACACTGGGATGTCATCATACACTGCATCATCAAACAGGGCATTGCTACCAAGAGCATTATGGAGGCCAATGTTTCTGAGAGAAATCCAAGTAAATTATAAAATTTCATCTCCACCACTCCTTTAGTGCTCATGGAAGTCTTGTCAAAAGATTGGTGGGATTATGTTTGAATTGGGGAGGAAGAATGGCACTATACCTCTCAGAAAGCACTGTGAGTGTTTCTTTTAATTTATCCCAGAATGAACATCTTTCTTAGAATGCCACCCATTATTACCATCGAGCTCTTTCTAACCTCCATCCTCCAATCAAAGTATATACCACACAAGCACACAAGCATTCAATCAATTTTCAACAAGTATTTATTGAGCACTTACTGTGGGCTGGACCCCTGGAGTGGCATGCTAGATGCCATGTTGAACAAAAGAAAAGTGGTTGTGATGGTTAGTTAGGGAAGGCCTAAATGTCAAGACTGACTCCCACACATCTGTTATGAAACACTGGGCAGATGGAGGTGCTGTTTACTAGGATGAGAAAGCCTGCAAAGGAGCTGGTTTGGGGGAAAATTAAAAGTTCAGTTTTGGATGTACATGTTTGAGATCTTCTGAGACACAAAAGTGAGCTGTCAAGTCTGTAGTTAGATGCCAAATGTGGAGCTCAGAAGAGACTTATGGGCTGAAGATATCAATTTGGAGAGTTGCCAGCATGTAAATGGCATTTAAAACCACAGGATTGGATGAGATTTTCTAAGCACAGAGTACACATAGAGAAGGAAAGAAGGCACAGGCTGAGTTCTGAGGAATCCTAATTCAAGGACAGGCAGAGAAAGGGAAGTAAGAGGACCACAAATGAGCAGCTAAAAAGATAAGAAGAAAACCAGAGAGTGCGCATGCATTTCTACCCAGCAGCATTTGTCTCCCACCTTTCCTTTCATGACAGAACTCTACCTCTGTGTAGGTGTTGGGGGCCATGCCCTTCATGAAAAGCAGGATTCCTCCCTAGTCTCAGGAGGTGAATTATGGGATCTAAGACAACAAAGGTAACCCACTGTCCTTGCTGGTTTGGGCTTAGTAATGAGCACATGACACAACTTGGCCAATCAAACGTGAGTGGAAATCCACTGGGTGGCTATTGGGAAAGGTTTCATGCTTTTAAAAAAGTGAAGAAAAGGAAACCAAGTTCTTCTGCCTAAGATGTGGACTCTGGTTGGAGATGCTGTAACCACACACAACACACATAACTGTGAGACCAAAAGCCTGAACAAAGAAGGTAGTAAGGATATTTATGTTAAATAACACTTTTGAGATGTTGAATTAACCAGCTTCAGAGAACTCTCTGCCAACAAAATTATGTTGTAAGGTAATCTATTTTCTAAATGCGTAGGTGTTGTGGGTCTCCCATGACCTGTAGCACTAAGCCTTCTAGATGGTACCTGTGGTTTCACAAGACAGAGAGCAGTCACTCACACTCACTGGTAATATGATTATGCCAAGGACTGGAAGGTGATGTTTTGCCCATAACTTAACAGTTTCTTTTGACTTATTTGGAGAACTAGCAATTAACCAATTTTTAAGTGTATTCTTTGCCAATATAAATATTACTTTAATACTTTGTCTACAGTATTTCTTTCCATAGCCAAAAAAACACATTCTTCTGTCAAGCTAAAAGCACATATTATCTTAGCCACCTCAGAAGAAATGGATCACTTTTAATTAAGATACTTCATCAACACGTAGCATTAAGAGGGATGGGTTGAAACTGAATTGGAAATATTTTAGGGCTTCTCTTTCTGCCAACATGACTGGGCAATGTGAGAAAAAAAATACCTACTGGTCAAGACAACAAGAAAATTAGATAGAAACAAATATAAAATAAAGTATCCCAAAGTCAAAAAGTTTGATGACACTTGATACTTTAATTAACCAGATTTTAAGATAATGACTGTAAAATCTGTATCTTCAAATGGTTTGGGATGTCCTTAAAGCTCTTTGATAGTGTTCTTTTTATTCAATTAATGCTTCTGAAAGAGCTTTAATTTTGCATTAATCAAAAGCCCTCTCATGATGTTCTCAGGATTTACTCAAATTCAAATTGTTTTTTTTTTAAGTGCAATTAAATTATCAAGGCAGAGGCTCTGATTACAAAATTCCATAGCAACAGCCAGTTAAGTAAGCACGCTGAGCCCAATCCAGTGCTGCACACTGATGTTCATGCTAGGCCAGGAGGTGTGGTCAGGCTTCACAATGAATGTGACAAACTTCCCTTTACTTTCTTCTTGAAGAGCAAAACCTGCTTCCCTGATGTCAACAGTTTTCTGATAATATCCACTGTTACAGCAAATAGCTCTCTGTACTGACACAGAATTCTAGAAAATTCTATGAGATTAAAAAAAAAAAAGCAAAGAATAAAGATAATTTTTCTTACCTTTTAACATGAGGTGTTTCTAACATCCCCAAAGCAAAGCCTGCTCTTCTTTCTCTCCAGTTCATGATATCAGACAGTGAAATCTGCCAACTACTCCTTTACTGATTAGAATTGTGTCCTCTCCGTCCCATAGAGCAATTACTAATGATCAGAGAATTGTCAGCTGAAGAAAATCTTGCTGATTTTTTGCTGGGAACAGCCAATGCTGATGAGCTCTGCTCTGCCCACAATGGTGGCATGCCCCCTCACTACCAAGGTTTGTAACTGGAGTACCAGGGTAGCTTCTGCCTCTTTCTGTTCCTCCCCAGGTACATTAATCCCATCACCTGAGAAGGTAATTGATGCTTTCATGAAGTTGGGGGTAGGGCAAGGAGGAAATGCCAGGGAGTGAACAAAAAGGAAATTAATTCTGGTGTTAAAAGTACTCTTAGTACTCTTATCGGGCAGCCAGGGTGGCTCAGCGATTTAGCGCTGCCTTCGGCCCTGGGTGTGATCCTACAGACCCGGGGTTCCAGTCCCACGTCAGGCTCTCTGCATGGAGTCTGCTTCTCCCTCTGCCTCTCTCTCTCTCTGTGTCTCTCATGAATAAATAAATAAAATCTTAAAAAAAAAAAGTACTCTTATAACTTTGCCCTGCCAGGGTGCAATTAATGATATTGGAGTGCTACCCACTGTTTCAAACTAAACCCTTGATTACTCAGCCCCACTTTCCCACCCCTAACTCACATAGCAACTCCACTTTTCCAATTGCTTATGGAAAAACTCTTGGAGCTATCTCCTTCTCTTTCCCTCCCAAACACATATTTGGTTCACCAACAAATTCTAGTTCTACTTTTGAAATATCTCCAGGATCCAACCATTCCTTACTTTTCCCAGCAATACCTCCTAATCTGAGCTACTCATGTCTCTTGCCTGGACATTGACACTAGCCTCATGTTGGTCTTCCTGGTTTAATATCTGCCCTTTTACTATACATTCTGTGTAGAGAGCCCTCTTTGAAAAGTGGAAGTTGGATAATGTCAGTCCTCTATTCAAAACCCTGCCATGACTCTCATCACCTTCAGGTAAAATCCAATGGAAAATCCATAGCTTTGGAGGCTCTTATGATCTGCCTGCCCTTCTACCTGCCTGGCCTTATCTCCTACCATTCTCCTCTGGCTTCTCTAGGACCACACTGATCTTCTCTTGGAACATGCAGGGCTTCTACATGGAAGGCCCTTCCTCCAGATATCCACAAGGTTTTCCCCTTCTCTCTGACTTCTGTCAGGAATAAGCTCCATGCCCCCTTATATAGGTCTTCCTGACCACCCCACCTAAACTAGCAATCCCTCATGCCTCTCTGTCACTAGTCAGCTGTATTTTCCTTCATACTCCTGAATTTCACATTACATCATATATTTACATGGTATGTTTATGTGAACTGTGTATTTGTATTATATGTTTAGGTTTTTCTTCATATTGCTGTAACTGTCATTATATCGTGCATTTGTTTATTAGTTTGTTATCAATTTTCTACCTTCAGAATATCAGCTCCATGGAGGTAAATTTATCTCGTTCCCCAGAGCCTAGAAATTTGCCTAGTACAGGAGAAGCATGAACCAATAGCACTTCACACCTGGGCAGTCGCTCCTAAAATTCTATTTACTTTATTCTTTGGGACAAACTCCTGAAGTGTTGTGATCTTTATTTATACATAGGATGTGACTCATCTGAGATCTCATGTCAGTACATAATAGACCCATTTCTGCTGCAAGATTGCTAGCTTGGCTCTCTGTCCTCAAGTGTGGGGTTCTCTGAACTTCACTACAGCTGTATCACATTTGGTCTCTCTTGATGTTTTATAAAAAATGTGGAGATGCTCTGACTTTTTGAAAAACATTTTATTTGTTTGAGATACAGAGAGAGAGAGCACAAGTAGGGGAAGGGTCAGAGGGAGAAGCAGGCTCCCTGTTGAGCAGGGAGCCCCCAATATGGGGCTTGATCCCAGGACCCTGGGATCATGATCTGATCCAAAGGCAGATGCTTAACTGACTGAACGACCCAGGTGCCTCTGGAGATGCCCTGACTTTACAAACTACACATGAGATAACCAGCAGCACTCTGATATCTATTCCACTAGATAAAGTGCATTGTGGTAGACATCAGTGTATTTTTGTTTTATTTTACATTAATGTGAAGTTGTACAATTTTATAGAAAAGGCATCATATCATTTTGTAATCTACTTTTTTCACTTAGCAAGATATCTAGACTGTTTCTTTATCAATAAATAGAACCTAAGAGTGTGTGTGGTGTTCCATTCTGAATTTACTTCACATTCCCCTATTAATGGAAATAAAAGTTGTTGACATATTTCTTGTTTTAGAGAGAGCTTTGATTTAGAAACAAACTAGGCATGTAACTTTTCCCATTTGTGCAAAGATCTCATTATGGTAAACTCATGAAAGAGGAACTCTGAAATATATTGCCAAACTGAGGTCATACTACACAGGGTGGGCCCTTGTCCAATTTGACCAATGTCCTTATGAGAAGAGGGACATTTGGACAGAGACACAGAGGTAAGAGGGTCTTGTGAAAGCACAAAGACACAGAGGAAATGCCTGTGACATTGGAGGCAGAGGTTGAAGTGATGCTTCTGTAGATCAGGAAATGCCTAGGTAACCAGAAGCTGGGGAAGCCAGGGAGGATTCTACCCTGAAGGCTTTGGAGGGAGCAGGCCCCTGCCAACATCTTAATTTCTGACTTCTAGCCTCCCCACCTGTGAGACAATAATTTCTGTTGTCTCAAGCCACCTAGTTTGTGGTATTTTGTTACAGTAGCCCTAGCAAACTATGCATTAGCACAGTCCAACCATACATGAGAGCATCCTCTGCTACCCTTGCCAACACTATTTGGTTCATCTTTGCCAGTATGGCAATCCTTTGTCCATCTTTTCATTAAGGCATTTGGTAATTTCTGATTCATTTATAAAAACTATTCAAACCTACTATTGCTACTTTGTTATATATGATACTAATACTTTTTCAGTTGTCTCTCATTTTTATGGCAGAGGTTCTTTGGAAGGGGTGCTGTATGGCCATACTAAAGGTTTTAATTTTTAGGTGGACAAACTTAGTAGTCTCTTTATTTAAGAATCTGGATTTTTTACCCTAGCTAGGAAAAAAAAATTCTAGTGTCTGGATGATTTCATTTTTTACATTTTACATTTATTTGTTTTATCTATCTGCAATTTATTAATAGAGTGATGTACAAATACCTTTTTTGCCCCAATGGTTGGTTTTCAATGACATTTATTTGATAAGCCATTTCCTTCCCACAGTTTTGTACTGGCACCTTTATTATATACCAAGTTCCCATTATACTTTAGTCTTTTCCTAGCCTATTTTTGTTCCATTAATCTCATTTCCCCCTGCACCTGTGACAGAGTGTAGTATGGTAACTTTATGACACATTTTAATATTTGTAAGGGACTTTTTCACCTAATTATTTTCTCCAATTGTCTTCTGGATTAAAATTTTCATGGTTGTTCTTGACATTTATTCTTTCCAAATGAAGTTTAGAATACTTTTGTCAAGTTACAAACACACCTACACATACTCATGAAAATATAGTCAGAAATTCTATTAGTATTAAATTTATAAGTCAATTTAGGAAAAAGTTGCATTTTTACAGTATTGGATCTTCTGTATGAAACTGCACTGCCTCTTTATTTATTGAAAACTTATTTCATGTTCCTTAGAGAATTTATAAGTTTTCTTCATGTGGATCCTGTGCATTTTTAATTAAATATTACCCAAAGTATTTTATGGGAGTTTATAGTTACTATAAAAATAAGAAAAATTGGGCAGCCCCTGTGGTGCAGCGGTTTAGTGCCGCCTGCAGCCCAAGGTGTGATCCTGGAGACCCGAGATCTAGTCCCACGTCAGGCTCCCTGCATGGGCCTGCTTATCCCTCTGCCTGTGTCTCTGCATGTCTCTCTCTCTCTCTCTGTGTCTCTCATAAATAAATAAATAAAATCTTAAAAAAAAAATAAAATAAGAAAAATTAAATAAAACTAAAGAAATAATAAAATTAGTTAATAACTGACTACTGATTAATTATATCCACCAATTAATTATAAAAAGCTCATCAATAAGATTTTTTAAAACACTTTATGGTTTTTTGATATAATTAATATGTCAAAAAAATCACCCCTTATTTTTTTTAGTTTTATTGAGATATAATTGGTATATACCATCATATAAGTTTAAGTTATATGATAAAATGATTTGATACATGTTGATATTGTGAAATATTCACCATAATAAGTTTGGTTAACATCCATCACCTCATATAGTTACATATTTTTTTCTTGTGATGAGAACATTTAAGATCTACTGTCTTAGCAACTTTCAAATATACAATACAGCATTGCAAATTATAGTTATCATGCTGTACATTGCATCCCCAGGATTTATTTATCTTATAACTGAAAGTTGGAAACTGTTAAAAGACAAATAAAAACCTTATTTCTGACTTTCAGTTTCTTCTCAAGATCTGGAGACCTAAAAAGGGTAGAATTTCCACCCTTATAAGAACAGCAGCAACAGAAAGCTGGACAGACTGCAAGTTTGCAAATTTTTTTGTGTTGAGGTCATAGGGCAACCTACTAGCCCCAAGTCTAAGAAGACATGATCATCTACAAGTGAGATGGGGACTAGTATTTGCTTACCTGGGATAGAAGCAGCTGGATACCAGAAAGAATTCAGCAAGGACAGTTAGTGATTTGATGGAGACTGAATACTGGCTGGCAAGAGACTCTGGAGCTCAGTGAGGCAGTAGATACAGGGGGAGTTCCCACCCCCTTGCAGACTTCTCCGTGAACCCCACCAAGAGTTTCACAGAAGGGACTAGTGACTCTCCAGAGAAAACATAGTGCAGGCCTTCCTTACAGAGAGCAGCTACCACAGGAGGAGCATGAAACTCTACCGAGACTCCTTTCTCCCCAATGGAATAAAAGTTTTAATCTGTAGGAGGAAAGAAAATAACACTGCCCTTAGGGTACAGGTGAAAACCCATTGCTGCTGGGGGAAGGGAAATGAAACTATCCTCTGCTCATAGAAGAGGCACAGAAACAAGGACTGGGCTCAGAACTATAGCTGGGGTCAGGAGGGGAGAGGGGGCAGGAGTCCCAAGAAGGCCGCATCCCAAGACCCAGGAATACAGTATCTGCCTAAGAATAAGGCTTAACCAGAACAGCAAAGAACACCTCCCACCATAAGGCTAATAAGCTCTGAGTAATGAGTAACAGTAGAATACTGCTGGGAGAATCACAAGTGCATTCTTAGGAGGTACCTTACACAGGAAAGACCTAAAGTTGAGGATGGAACAGGAATTCAAAACACCCTCTGGAAAACCGGCTGCTACCCTACAAGGTACTGTTACACTACAAGGTATTGTAAGAGGAATCTGAAGCCTGTGGTGTACTGAGGGCAACCATAGCAACAACAAACCTCAACCCCAGGCCCACTCTGGACGGTCTTAACACTAACTCCCATACAAAATGTCTGCTAGAATTAAAAACACACCAACTCCCAGTCACAAAAACTATTTCCTCCAGTTTCTACTATTGTACACAAGATGTTCAGCATTCAACAAAAAGTTATGAAGCATATATAGGGACAATTTTTAAAAATTAGTACGCTGCCAAGAGACAAAGCAATCAACAGAAAAAGACTAAGGTATGGCACAGATGTTGGAACTATATGATGGGAAATTTTAAACTATGATTAATATATTAAAGTCTAATGGGAATACAGACAATATGTAATATCAAATAGATAATGTCAGCACAGAGATGGAAACCACAAGAAAGAATCAAATGGAAATGCTAGAAATGAGAAATGTAGAAATAGAGATGAAGACCCCCCCTTTGATGGATGCATCAGTAGACTTGACACAATCAAGAAAAGAATCAATGAAACTTGATGACAGGCCTATAGAAATTAGCCATTTAAACTAAAACACAAACAAAAAATAGAGCAGAAAAAAATGAACAAAACAGAATATCCAAGAGCTGTCTGACAATGTCCAATAAGAAATGTGTACCTGGAATCACAGAAACAGAAGAGGAGAGAACAGGGCAGAAGAAATATTGAAGAAATAATGGCTAAGAATTTCCCAAAGTTGATGCTAGACATCAAACTGTAGATTTAAGAAGCTCAGAGAACATTGGGCAGGATAAATACCAAAATCAAACAAAAGAACACATAAAAACCTCAGTATTATACTCAAACTCCTGGGCAAAAAAGAAAAAAAAAATAGAAAATTTTGAAGGCAGCCACAGGAAAAAAAAGACGTACTGCAGAGGAATAAGAATAAAAATTACAGCATTCCTTGTTAGAAACAATGCAAGCAGTAAGGCAATGGAGTAACACCTTTAAAATGTTGAAAACAAAAAAAATCTAACAAACAAAAATTCTGTACCTAGCAAAAATATCTTGATAAATGAAAGAGAAATAAGCATGCTCCAACAAAAACTGAGAATTCAAAGGTTTTATTGTACTGAGAATAACCCTACCAACAACGAACCCCAAAGCCAGCCCATCTAATGACAAGGTTAACATTAACCCTTACACTAAAGTCTACCAGAAGGAAAAGCTTTGGAAATATTAAAGGAATATAGCATCAGACAGAAACTCAGACCTGCACAAAGAAATGAGGAGTTCTGGGAATACAAATAAGTAAAGATAACATAAAATTTGATTTTTCTAAAAGAAAACTACCTAAAAAATAATAGCAATGTATTGTATATGTATAGTGTAGGTAAAAATAAAATGTATAATAATAATAGCACAAAAGAAAGAAGGCAGGAGTTAGGCATATACAATTATAAGGTCTTTTTGTTTTGTTGTTTTTTTTTCAATTATAAGATCTTTAAACTACATAGGACATAGTAAAATATTTGATGGTGGATGTATGTTAATTAAAGATGTATATTGGAGAAACTAAGGCAAGCAAGCACTACAAAATATTTGGAAAAGCAGCATAAATAATAATAGTGAGGACAAAGATGTCATAATAAAAATATGCCGAATTAATCGGCAAGAGAAGATGAAAAAAGAGGAAAAGAGGGAAAAAAGAATATACGAAATAAAATGGAAAACATATCAGAATGGTAAGTTTTAATTGTATCATATAGAAAATCACATTGTGAATGACAGGAGCACACCAATTAAGAAAGAGACTAGCAGATTGGACAAAAAGCAAGTCCAACTCTTTGCTATCTACAAGAAACCCATTTTATTTTCTTAATTTTTTAAACTTTTTTATTTAAATTCCAGTTAGTTAACATACAGTGTACAATACAAGGATTCAATATTTCATGTAACACCTGGTGCTCAACACAGCAAGTGCACTCCTTAATACCCATCCCTTATTTCCCCATCCTCCCCACCCACAAAATACTAATTCAAAGGGACACATGCTACCTGTTGTTTACAGCAGCACTATCTACAACAGCCAAACTATGGAAACAGCCCAAGCGCCCATTGACTGACCAATGGATAAAGAAGATGTGGTATATATATATATATACACAAAGTAACCCACTTTGAATGAAAAGACAAAAGTAAAAGGATGGGAAAATACATACCACATAGAAACTAACCAAAAGAAATCCAAAATAGCTACATTAATGTTAGACAAGACTTTGGAATATGGAATATTATCAGAATTAAGGAGGGCCAATAAATATATAATGAAAAAATTTCTTCAGGAGACATAAAAATATATTTGCACCTAACAATACAGCTTCAAAATACAGGACAGGAATGGATTGATGGGACCAAAATGATAAATAAATAGATCCACAGTTACAGCTGGAGACTTGAACATTCCTCTCTCAAATAGAAAATAAGTTAAGATATAGAAGATTTGAACTACAAAAAGGACATAATTGACATTTATAGAATATGCCACCCAGAAGTACATACACATGGTTTCCAGTGTCTCATTTCTGTATCTAGCATGGCAAGGTGTCTGACACAAAAGACTCTTAAAACAGTTTTCTGAAAAAAAAAAAAAAAAAAAAAAAAAAAACAGTTTTCTGAAGTTTAAACTGTAGTAATCATATACCTTAGATTTTCTGGAACAACCCCAATTCACGAAATGTGATTATTTTTTAAGATGATTTAAATGATAACTTCACTTTGTTTTTTAAAGCATTTTATAACATTACATTTAGAAATCACATTCAGGGGCACCTGGGTGGCTCAGTGGTTGAGTGTCTGCTTTTGGCTCAGGTCGTGATCCTGGGGTCCTGGGATCAAGTCCTGCGTTGGGCTCCCCGCAAGGATCCTGCTTCTCCCTCTGCCTATGTCTCTGCCTCTCTGTCTCTCATGAATAAATAAATAAAATATTTTTTAAAAAGAAATCATATTTCATACTTGGCCACACAATCTTCTTTTGGTTTTGGTTCAAAAAGGCTGGCTCGGGATCCCTGGGTGGCGCAGCGGTTTGGCGCCTGCCTTTGGCCCAGGGCGCAATCCTGGAGACTCGGGATGGAATCCCACATCGGGCTCCCGGTGCATGGATCCTGCTTCTCCCTCTGCCTGTGTCTCTGCCTCTCTCTGTGACTATCATAAATTTAAAAAAAAAAAAAAAGGCTGACTGGTTGCATTGGTTGTATTCTGTTTGGTCCCCAAAGCCCCTTTAATGCCCTTCTCTAGCCTGCTCTGTGCCACTGGAGGCTGACCCTTTGGACTGTATCTTCCTCAATACCTTTCTGGTGGGAGTCCATTGGACTTGTCAATGGGACCCATTGACAGGGGGTCAGATTCCATTAGAGGGCAGGAGAAAAAGAGAGCAGACTATTTCTTGCCCCATCTTTCCCTGCTGCATGTCTCTAGCAGTGGCTCTATCCCTCCCTGACTACAATCCCCATGGCCCAGGGGCTTCTTCAAGGATCTGAGTCTCACTGGGCTCTGGTCACATTGTCCATCAAGCCTAGAGATGGTAATAGCTTCCTTCCAATGCTAATCCATTTAAGTAGCACTCCATTTAAACTTTATCATAGGAAACAAATGGGGTGTATTCTCTTTCCTACCCAGACCTTGACTGAATTAGCAACTTAACCTTAATAGGTGCAACTTGCCAGCTAGGTCACTTCTTTAGGTAAGTGGCTCTTCGTCTTTGCTCAACATTAGAATCCCCTGGGGAAATTTAGAACCAAGTGCTGCTCTCATCCCCAGAATTTCTGATATAATTAGTCCAGGTAGTGGCTTGGACATCAAGATTTTAAAAATCTCTCCAGGTCGTTCTGTTGTGCAGCCAAGGTTAAGCATTGCTCTGGCTCAGAGTCTTCCCCTCTGAGTCAGAGAGATTTTTAGCACGTAATGAAAACTCAACCATAAATGCCCCACTGTGATTTTTCTTTTTTCTATTTCTTTCATATTTTAATAAATTACTGCAGCCTTTAATTTCAAGTGATGTTATTTTTCTACTCTTCCGTTCGTGACAGCACTTTTAAACAAAATACAAAAAATTTAAATGTATTTATATCATAGTTTCCTCAGGAGGTTAAAAACAAAGAACAGATGTTTCTGGAAAGCATAGAAACCTGTTATATGTACTTTTTTTTTATTAGGTGTGTGTGCAGGGGTGAGATTTCCAAGAGAGTAGAAAGGGAATCAAAAAAGCCATCAGGGTACTCCACAAGAGAAACAATTTCAGAATCATTATCTGTGTTGAAACACTATTCTCTTTGAAATATAATAATAGAGGTACTAGTACTACATAATTATCTCATGTCGGATGCATTGATTGATCTGGTCTTGACAATCCGCTCTGAGAAGGAACCATATTAAAGCAATCATTCATATCCTTTGGCAGGTTAAAATAAGCAGTGGCTACTGGCTTCATGAGAACCTTTGAAGTTTTCAATGTTTAAAATGCCTTCACCATTTGGCAGACTTTAAAATACAAAGGAACCACAACCACACTCTCCTATGTTAAAAGACACTCACTTTTTAAACACTACCCATTTTTAGTGGTGATCAGACTTAATATTTTTAAGAGGGTGTACTGATTCTACCAAGCCTTTCATTTCATTTTGAGATTTCCCAAGATGTCTCATCTAAATAAATACTGTGCCTGAATCACTTAGCTATAGCTACATTAATCTCAGTGGCTTGCAACAAAAACCATTTATTTCTCACTAGGGTAGGTCAGCTGAGGTAGCTGTATGAGTCCATTTGGGCTGCTATAACAAAATATCATCAACTAGGTAGTGCATAAGCAAGAATTATTTATTTCTCAAAGTTCTGGAGGAGATAATTCCAAGATCATGGCACCAACAGATTAGGTATCTGGTAACAGCTTCCTGGTTCAGATGGCTGTCTTTGTGTTCTCAAAGGCAGAAGGGGCTTGGGGGCTCTGTGGGTCCTGTTTTATGAGAGCACTAATCGTAATCATGAGGGCTTTGCTTTCCAAATGCCCCACCTGCTAATAATCACTTCAAGGATTAGGATCTCAATATATGAATCTGGGGACACACAAACATTCAGACTATAGCAGTAGATCTCTTCCCCATGTCTCTCACCCTCCTCCTGGGACCAGTGGGCAGTTCAGGCTTATGTCTGCTACCATCCTAGTGGCTGAAGCAAATCATATGGTCAAGCTCACCATCAAAGGCTGAGAAATACATTCCATCCTTGGTAGGAAAGACTACAAAGCTGCACAGGTAAGGGTGTGGATACATACAGAAAGAGATAAAGAATTAGAGACAATAAATACCACAGTTACCACAATGACTAAAGAATAAGTCAGTTAAATGGCACATTTCAAGACTTTATTTTTGGCTGTAGAGTGGCAACCACTTACCTGTTCTACAACTCTGTATGTAGCAAAGTGTCCAGTCTCACAGGTAATTCGCATCTGTAGGTTGTCTCCCACAAGGCAATAGATTTGGGGTTGGCTTTTCTTGGCCCTCCTGCCCTTGGAACACCAAAATCATTTCCAAAACAAGTAATGAGAGGTTTGGGAAGGGCAAGGAAGGGTTGAATAGGTGAAGCCTAGGTGATGTGTTCGGGTGGTGAAACTATTCTGTATGATACTGTAATGACACTATGCTTTTGTTGAAGTTCATAGAACTTAACAGAACCAAGAGTAAATTTTCTAAACATTAAAAAAAATCATTGAAGAGGGAAGTCAGGGATCCCATTTGGGAGTCCCAGAGTGTGGAGCCTGCTCCTTTTGGAGACAGGTGGAAAGCTTAAGATGTATCTACAATGTGGTGTGCAGTGGCTGAGAAATCTAGTCCTTGACAAAGCTTTATCAGCACAGTTTGAAGAGGAGGATCAGCATTCAACCAAGACATGGTCATGGGTGATCCACAACTTGAATCAACAGAAATGTATTAAGTAATCTGGAGCACAGAAACAAAAAGAAGAGTCTATGCTATGAGGAATCAGTGGCACTCAGGCCATGCATGACCTGAGCCCTGCCCCCTCAGCCTCCTTTTCTATGACTGTCCCTCTGCGCCCTGTGCCCAGCCAACTCCCCATACTTTAGTCACTCTGCATTCTGCCAGTTTCTAGAACACTTCAAGGTTTTTCCTATCTTCATCTCCTTGCCTTGCTGTTTCCCAAGCCTGGAAAGCTATTGCCTCATCTCTTCACCTTGCTTGCTATTTCTCCTCTTTTTAAAGATTTATTATTTTAGAGAGATAGAGATTGGGGCAGGAGCAGAGGGACAAAGAGAGAATCTCAGGCAGACTCTGCAATGAGCACAGAGCCCAGTGTGGGGCTTGATCTCACATTCCTGAGATCCTAACCTGAGCGGAAATCAAGAGTCTGACACTTCATCAACTGAGGCAACCAGGTGCCCCACTTTTTCTCCTCTTAAAGGCTCAGCATAAATGATCCTTCCTCATCGAAGCCTCTCACTCTTCTCTATCTCAGCACAATTTATATTGTTTGTAGCATTTATATTCCAGAATTATAATGTTCATTTTTACTTGTTTATGATCTGTCCCTCCCTCTATAATGTATGCTCCATATTTTTCATCACTAATGTATTCCTATTACCTAAAGCACTGCTTGGCATATAATAGATGTTCAAAAAATATTAACTGAAGTGGCTACCCATTGTTTAGTATTTGACTCAAGATCCCAATGGAGTGTGGGCCATGCCTTGGACTGAGTGTCATGAGGATAGTAGAGAAGTCCCACATTGCACACCCTAAACTAAGTGAGAACCTCTAAAGAGCTTCAGACACACTCTAATGCCTCACTACAACCAAACTGCACACTACTGAGAGAGGCCTAGGCTATGTATTAAGCCCCAAATTCTTCAGAGATTTGGGGTAGGTATATATCTTTATTTTCCTTGAACCCTATGCCATGTTAGAGCACTAGGCACAGAGCCATGGGAGAAGGCACTCTGCTGGAGCCAATGGCGAGGATCTGAGACTTCAAGTTTCTCAGATAGGCCCTAGATGGATAGATATGGGATTATGCCTTCTAGAATGGCCATACCTGTCCCCTTGCTGCTTATGGTTCTTAGACAAGCTGCCCAAGCCTGATAACATATAAAACCTGGAAGGGTTTGCAGCAGTGGGATAAATTTTTCCAGCCTGTGCAGGTGAGAAAGAGCTGTCTATCCGCTTCTTGGAGGAGCCCAGAGGGAGCAGGGGACACTTGTCAGCAGCAAGTGAACCCCATCTCTGTTAGCCCCTTCACAGCTCATCCAGGAATCATACATTGACCAGCCTTCCCATTGACCAGCTCATTTTTCTTGGCTAAGAGGCCTCAGTGGACTGACCTAACCTGAGGGTACAGACAACCCATGATATCCTCTTTGAGCACTCCATATGTTAAGGGAGAAGACAAGACCCAATGATTAGAAAAGGTTGTTCCAGTGAATACAGAGTCAATGGAGAAGGGAAGGATAATTTTAACAAAACAGAAGTAAATTCTCAAGGAAATTCAATCATAGAGGGAAAAAAAGGACTTTCTAAGATTTATGATAAAATAAAATTTGATGCCTTGATATTAAAATAGGATAAACAGACCATTTATTGCTAAGAACCAAACTGATATTCTGAGTGGACAAAAGGAAGAAATATACAACAGAGTCAAAACATTTTTTTTTTAGTCAAAACATTTTTTAAAATGGAAACTACATACAAAAAGTAAAAGAGACTCCAAGAACAGATCCAGGAGGCCTCTGCTGCAAATATTATATTCAGAAGGAGAAAAAGTCTCATAGAGAGTAACATAGCGAAGAAAGGCCATAATAAAAAATATGAAATAAAAGAAATTACCTGAAGTTAAAGAAAATGAAACAGCATAGCCTCGAAAAGTTACTGAAATATTCCAAAGGTAAAGAAACAATCTTATAAGCTTCCAGAAAAGCAAAACCAAAAACTCAGATAACTTATGGCAGTAATTGAACCAGACTAATATCTGACTTACAAATTATACTCTCAACCAAAAGACAATGGAATGACTGTGGACTATTGAGAAAATCAAAGTTCCAAGAATTCTACACACACACAAGATATCATTTAATGCAAAAGAATGACATTTGGGGACAAGTAAGGATTCAATGTGTTGCCACCCTTGCAACCCATGTGAGGAAATACATAGAAACTATTTTATCCAAATAAAAGTCAGATCATGGATCTGATCATTTGGGAAAACAAGAAATGCATGAACAAGTGATAGTTAAGTATAAATGGATGATACTAACATAAATATGTGACCCAAAGTTTATATCTTAAGTCTTCTTTAAATAGGACAAGAAATTGTAAGGAAATCCCTAAGAAAAGCTTGAAGCAAAAATTTCCAAACTATCTGAGCCATGAAGTGAGTATGAATGTATGTGTCCATGAGTGTGCAGGGATGGAGTAGGATGTACAATATGGGATGGAAAATTAAAGATCTCCTCTCAGCAAAGAAGGGAAGAACTATGAAGGTAAATATACTGGAAGCATAGGAATTGTGTAATCTTTATATATTAATAGAAAAATCCAAATTTAGCAATGGTCATGTGTGATTTTTTAAAAATTGCTAGTATAGAAATAGGATAATTTAAAAATTGACAGTGTAAGGGCCATCCAGTGGCTTAGTCAGCTACGCATCTAACTCTTGATTTTGGCTCAGGTCATGATCTCAGGGTCATGTAATTGAGCCCCAAGTTGGGCTCTACACTCAGCAGGCAGTTTGTTTGAGATTCTCTCCCTCTGTCCCTCCCCCCACTCACATTCTTGTGCTTGCTGTCTCTCTCTCTCTCTCTCTCAAAAAAAATTAACAGTATAAGAAAAAATTAGGAAAGAGTAAAAAGAACAACAAAGAATAACCAAAAAATGTAAATCATAAAAACAAGTATGCCAAGCCTTGTAATTATTGAGTACAGGCTAAATTCTCATATTAGTTATAATATAAAACCCAAACATAATGTATTTCTGGCAGCACACTGAAAGAAAGTTACAAAAAAAGATTGGAAATTAAGGGAAGGCAAATATATACCAAGGAAAGGTAAAGAGGAGCACCTAGGTGGCTCAGTGGTTGAGCATCTGTCTTTGGCTCAGATCATCATCTTGAAGACCTGGGATCAAGTCCCACATAAGGCTCGCCATAGGGAGCCTACTTCTCCCTCTGCCTATGTCTCTGCCTCTCTCTGTGTCTCTTATTTATTTATGAATAAATAAATAAAATCTTTTTTTTAATAAAGAAAAGGTAAAGAAAAAAAACCAGTATGAATGGCAACCTTAAAATCAGTTAAAATGTAATTCTTGGCCAAAATTATTAACGAAGCCAGAGAGAAATAGCACGTAATGGGGAAAAATTAATCAGTGAAAAAGCTCTATGCGAATCAAACATTGATAAACATAGCAGCTCTATATATTATATATTTACATATATGGATATAAATATATACATAATATATATTGTATAAATACATATGAAATCCTCAAAATACAGAAAAAATTGGTGAAAACATTTTTACTGTGGGATGTTTTTAATATACTTTCAGAATTTGACAGTTCAAGTATACAATTAAAGTGAAGTATCATATAAGAGATTTGAGAAATACCATAAACTATATATTTTTTTCGCTTCTTGTATTCATGTAATATACAAATTAATCACATACTTGCATAAAAGAAAACTTTGCTAAATATCCCAAAACAAAGATTTGTTTTAAAACTTTTGAACAGAAAATCAATAATAAAAAGTTCTTTAAAAATCTTCTAATTATTGGAAAATTAAGAAGCCTCTTCCACACAATTTCTGGGTCAAAGAAGAAATCAAAATTCAAACTATAAATCAAGTATCCAGAGAATTGGAAAAAACATTATAGCAAAGCCTATTGGATACATTGGGGGTGAGGGGGGAAGGATTTATGGCCTTAAATGATTTTATTGTTTAAAAACAAAATAAAGCAAAACAAGATTAAACAAACCCAGGAATAGATTATTTGGAACAATTTAGTTCTTTTTTTTTTTTCATTATTGAGAAAACGATCCAGTGCTTTCACCGATTTTCAATTTTCTTCATTTCAACAGTTTCCTTTATTTTTCTGCTCCAAACCAAAGTCACAGTGAGAGCGGATAAAGCGATCAAGAATTTGTCTGTCTGAAAAACAGGATGAAATTTTCCATTTAACTATCTAAGTACTAAATAGAGAAATTCTAGAAAGGAGGCAAGTATCAGATAATAGTACTGTATATACAAATTTGATGAGACCAAAATAATCAACGGGCATATGTCTAACACATAAAATGCACAATTGTGTAATTATTGATTTAAAAGAGTAAACTTAGTATTCAAAGGATCGGCAGGGCTTCTTGGAAAGAGCAGAGCGTTTTGAATGAAACTGACTTAGCTTTTCCATTCTGCACTGGCAAGCTTTAGCAAGTCATGTGACCTCTCCATTTCTTCATTTCCTCTTCTTTGAATGTATTCAAGAGGACTTACCTTGCACACCTACTGGATTGGATTAGGAATGCTATGTGTTAAGCACCTAGATAGGACCTGGTCCATAAGAGACAATAAATAGGACAGCATTACCCTTTATTATTGAGAACACAGTCATAAATAGTGATGACAAAAAAACAACACAGGCTATCTTTCCCAGGGCTTCATCGAAGCTGGCACTGTTTTTCTGCTCACCAATGTTGGTGTGCTTTGCTATCTTTGACTGATAACTGACCATAAGAGGGCCCTTCAACTCCCTGGCCTCCATTTCCTCATCTGGAAAGTAAAGGAATCTTGTTTGGTTCTGAATATCTACAGGCCCCTGATTCTCATGACATATATGTACTAACATTACAGAGTAAAGCTGTAGAATTTTTCTCACTCCTAGAATTGTCATCTGTGCAGCAAAAACCAAAAGAGAGGAAGAATGCAAGTGGTACCTTGTTATCATGTTCAATGTCTGTGTTACCATACTCAGTGTTACAAATGTCAGCTGAGGTCTAAAGATCAGGAGTGTGTGTGTGTGTGTGTGTGGTCTTGGTTTACTCTCCAGTCCTTCGTGGTTCTTTGTTTTTGTGACCTAACATCCCCACCCTACTTTATATCTTTTTTAACCTCTGCATTTTTAAAAATTGAGGTATATTTTTCATGAAGTGAAACACACTGATCTTTCATGTGCAGTTCAATGGGTTACACTTGCATGCGTGTAACCCATACTCATATAATAAGATCACTGCCACCACTCCAGAAAAACCTATCCTGCTCCTTCCCAGTCAACATCTCCTACCTCAAGAAAGTCAGTGTTCTGATTCCCTTCATCACAGAGATGTGTTGCTTGTTGCAGCCCTTTGCATAAATGCAACCACACAAAATGTAAGATTTTATGTCTGGCTTCTGACACTTAGCATGTTTTTGAAGTTCATGTTGTTGAATGCAACAATAGCTGGTACTTTTTTATTACCTAGTAGTATTTCATCTTGTGAATAAACCAGGTTGTTTATATTCTGCTGGTGGTGGAAAGTCAGGTAGTATCCAGTTTGGGACTCCTAAGAAAACAATGGCTGTGGACATTTTTGTATAAGTCCTTCAGTGGACACAGGTTTTCTTTTCTCCTGGGTAAATACCCAGAAATAGAATTTCTGGGTCATGGAATAGGTATAGGTTTAACTTTATGGGAAACTGCCAGAAATGTTACAGTGATACTACTACTATTTGATATGCCTACCAGCAACATATTGTTTCATATTCTCAACATTTAAATCTTACAACAAAGAGTTAATTTTAAATAAGCAAGTAAACAAATTAAAAAAATCCTTCTTATGCCAAAGATAAGCATACAAGATGAATCAAGTTCCCCACGAATGAATAAAAAAGATGAGATTGTATCAAATTTAATATCAACTGAAATAACTGTTCAAAAAGGCTACCAGTTGTCATTCGAATGCTACCTGTATTTATTATGTGTAGATGCAGATTCATGTCCCAGTGATTTTGTTTATGCTGTTCCCTTTGCTCCCTCTAAATGGCCCTGCTTCTCCTGTCATGCTGAATCATCCTCAACCCCTAAAAGAAACCTCTAAGCAGTCTTCCTTAATGCCCTGTCAATCCACAGGGCTGGGAGTACCCCTTGCAGGCTTCTAATATACCCAAAGACTACTTGGATTATAGAGCCTATGACATTATACCTATGTGTCTCTCCCACACCTGACAATGAGTTCTTTGAAAAGAAGGATTTGTGTTTTATTTATCTTTGTATCAAGTGAGCATTACAGGTATTCAATCAATGAAGTTTCTTGAGCCAGTGAACATATATATCCTTAACAACACTGAATCATACCCTAGGAAGAAATACCCTTGGATAGTCATATCCATGAGTTTTGACTGGAAGAATTGGCGAGGGAGTAATAGCTGAAAGATTCTGAAAACCAGGTTTCAGGTAATTTTGTCTTTTAAGGGAGGAATAAGTAGGGAGATGACAGTCTATATCAATAGATAACAGAGGCACAAAGAGTAAGCTGTTGGTTGGACTGAATCACTCAGAGATTAAAACAGTTACAAAAACAGAATGGCCACCAAAAACATTTAGTTCAAATCCCTCACATTATAATAGAGGAACTCAATACCAAATAGTGATGCGCAGAATTATTAGAAACAAAAGGTTTGTCTTCAGTTGCTCCTCCTTTCTTACTTCCCCAGCTTCATTTTGTCTTCCTGGAGTCTTCTCTATCCCACATCACTCCACCATCTCCCTAGCCGTCTGGCTCAGGCCATGATGTTCATCTTTCCCCTTCCTCTCTCTCTTTCAAAATGTACCTGTTCTGGGCCCCAGGACTGTCTAAGATGGATAACCTAGTAAAATACTTTAAGCAAGATGGTAATAATTCATTCGGCCTAGTATATCTGCCAAGTTTTTTATTCTCTTGCATACTGGCTCAGCCCTACCACAAATGAGCTCTGCTGAGGCACTCGCCATCTGAAAAGTATTAGTGTCATCCCAAACACTAATGACAATTAAATGACAAGAGTTTTTGGACATAAGAATTCAAAGGGAATCTCCTACTTGCTTGTCAGACTCTAGCATAGCTGGCTGATGCTTAGGTCATTCTAAAGCAAAACTAGGAAAAAGAAACTAAAACCCATGATAAGCAGATCCTACAAACACCCAAGTCAGTGCAAAATGGCAAAGCTCTGGAGCCTGAGCATCCGGGTACCTGCCCCCAGTGCCATCCTGAGTTCACCAGAAAAGCAGGATACCTGAAAAGCAACCAAGTCCTAGATTGGCTCTAAAGATACCTTGTTGGTAATAGATAATGTCTCACTTGTTTAAGGAGAAAACCCAGTTGGAAAAACCCAATTGAATCAGCTTATGCTAGGAATCTTGGAGAAGGTAGATCTGAGTCGAGCAGAGGCTGTCAAAGCACCTGCGGAGTCCTTAGTTCACCCTTGAAAGAAACCACTAAGGCTCAGTTACAAATCACACACACACACACACACACACACACACACACACAATAAAGAAAAGAGGTGCCAGCAGCCACCATGGTTTTTCCAGGCAGGCAGAGAAGCAGCAACTCTGCCTATATTTCCAGTCCCTGGGCAGATGGGAGCACCTGCTTTGGGAGCACTCTGTAGAGTCAAACAGATGTGGCTCTAAAGGTAAAAATGCAGACTATGGTTTTATATATATGAACCCAAGCTGGGAAAAAGAATTGAAGGCAGGCTGCAAGGCAGGCTGCAGCTTGATGGGTAGCTTCTGCTCTGCCTCCCTGAAAGATCTGAGCTGCCAACCTCAAGGAGCCTCTTGGTTTTCTTCGGAAGTATCAAACTGGCCCAGAAGCATCTGTCAAGAGGAATGAGGTACTCTCCCAATGGCAAATACGGCTTCTGCTTGTTCTTTAGATCGAGGTAAAACATGTGCTTCTGGTACTTTGTGAAACCCAACATTCAAGCTCTTTTAAGGGCCTTTGGGCCATCAACCTTCAGTCTGTAATAATGGAAAGTATCCTCTTTCCTTCCTTTCACACACATACACACAACATGCACACCCCCTTTCCAGTCTCGCCCACAGTAGGGTTTCAGTTTTGTGTGGGGCACAAGATCCTAGCATAAAAGAGTTTCAGTGAGGATTTCAGAGGGTCAAGCTCTTCTCATTGTAGCTGGGGACAGATAAAGGACAGAGATGGGGGACCAAAGGCAGGGAGGAGGCAGGGATCAGTTGGAGGGTTACCAAGCAGCTGGTGGAAGTTCTAAATTAAGCCTGACCACAGGGCACAAAACAAGGCAGTGATCACCACATAGCCCACAGCCCCAAGTGGCATGTAGAAGATGATCCATTGTGTGCATATTTATGTTATATAGGATTATATTGTATCACTTTTTAGTTTATTTGGCATTTAGTATGTTTTATAACTTACATAATACATTAGCTTAGTGGAGTATGAATATACTTTATAGAAATAAATATGTCTGCATTGAGGCATGTGCTAAAAAATGCAGAGCAATGGAGTGTGTTGACTAGCAATGGATGCTGAGGGCAGCCATTGGAAGAATTTAGTACCCTCTCCCCCAACTTCTATTCTCTGAGTTGACATTTTACACATACACAGACTGACCAGTTGCCCCTGAGATGCTCCCAAGCAGATACCAGTCCCTGAGCCCAGCGCTGGGATAAGTCTGTTAAACAGAATGAACTAACACTGTCCTGAGAATGGAGGATATTATACACAGAGATCCTCATGTACCTAAAAAGCCTGTCACAAAAAGTACCATCAAACAGGAAATAAAGATTATGTAAGATAAAACTGTGAGATGGTATAAACACCCACAGAAGAAATCACTTAACGGCAATAAATATTGAAGTCATCCCAGAGCAATTCAACCATGGTCTGAATGAGTGAAAAGCTAGATGTTTCTTTTTTAATAAGTGGGGATACAGTCACTAGTGCGGCCTCTTTTAGGAAAAATTTATTTTCATTGGGGTTGAGGTTTGCCCAAAACTATGGCATTTCTTTGAAACAATGTTCATCTTTTTTTCTGAACATTTTTTTTTTTTAAGATTTGGTTTATTTATTCATGAGAGACACACACCCACACAGAGAGAGAGAGAGAGAGAGAGAGGCAGAGACACAAGCAGGCTCCATGCAGGGAGCCTGAAGTGGGACTCGATCCCAGGTCTCTAGGATCAGGCCCTGGGCTGAAGGCAGCGCTAAACCGCTGAGCCACCTGGGCTGCCCTTTTGTGAACATTTAACTCCAGTGGCTAAAAGTTGGAACATTTTCTATTTGGCATAAAGCAATGTGTTACGATCTGTAAATTCATTCAATAGTGTCTCAAAGCCTCTGCTTACCTTTGTAGGAAACATTCTGAAGGTACTCTGTGACTTGAGAAGGAGTAAATGAGTTTAAAATCATTAAGAAATCCAGGTAGGCTTTCCCGTAATCACTTTGGTAGATAGTCTGCTTCTTTGTACGCTCTTGATTCCTTATGTGGCTGAACAGCACGGAAGGGACTAGGAGGGACAGAAGAGAAGGAAAGACATGGAGGCTCTTGCTGAGCAAAGAATTCCTGCCCTTCTTTGTCAAACAAGCCCCAACAGCCCTGAGCCCAACTTGGAGCTTAGTCAGGATCCTGAAGGTACTAGAAAGTGAGGCACTGTAGGAGTGATTCGTCCTATGATTCGGGCTATGCAGAGCTTCTGGGACTCAGGACTGTAGTTGCTAGCAGTGGGGGGTGGTTGGGGTTGATGGCCAGAAACTCAGGTTTGACTACCATTTTCAGAAAAGTTCTCCCTGAAATTGACTCTTCTACAGGTCAACATGTTGGGATGGTAGCAGTCACTATCTCCTTAGTAAACAAATGCCTTCATAGAAGCTTCTTTCCCTTTTGTGCAATCTCCTGTGCAGACGTGGGCTCACACACTAAGAGCAGTCCCTTAGGGATCCAGATGTGTTCAGATGAGCAGTGATGATATGTCCAGCCAGCACTTATTACATATTCAGGCTAATAGAAGTATCAGGTGCAAGAAAAACCAAAATCATTTATGTCTGATTCTGAATATTGTCCATTTAATGTGGGTTCTGATAGTGATGGAATTATCATGACAAAAAAAAAAGCAATAAAAATATGATGTGAGAACCTAATTTCCAAAACATGCCCAAACTTTGTAAATCTTTTTTTTTTTTTTTTTAAACTTTGTAAATCTTAAGGACATCTTAAATACTACTTTCAGCCCCAGGTGTCTCCTTTACAGGGACCACTGGCCAGTGGGAAGAAGCAGGCTGACGAGGGGATTTTGATGCTACATTCTGAGAATAGTGTTATTATAAGGTCTGGAAATGCATTAAGTAGAGAATATGAAAAGTATATAATAAAATTTTTGTATATAGGAAGAACAATTTATATTAGTTAACCTCTGTAGGAAGAAGTAGAACCAAAGAAAAGGTTAGCAAGGAAGGTTCTAGCTGTTGGGAACTTTCAAACAGTATCTAAGAATGAAAAAGCTGCCTTGGGGTGATGCACTGCCCCAAAGAGTGATGACATCATCCCTTAGCAAAGGGGATGGGATAGAGGGGATTCCCACATGGTGTGAGGATCTAGATGAGGTAACTTCTAGACTGTCTTCTAACCTCTAGATGCTAAGCTTCTTTTTTTTTTTTTTTTAATTTTGTTTATTTATGATAGTCACAGAGATAGATGCTAAGCTTCTATCTGTGGTTTGTTTGTTTCACTACAGCACTACTCGATTCCAACTCCTTGCCAGGAATCTATCACTAATCCCAGACTGATACTAAATTATATTCTTGACCAGTAGCTTCAAGGTGGCTTGATCACGAAACTTTTAAAAACCTTTCTGTGAAAGCAACAGGAATCAGGATCATAAAAGAACACTTGAATAGAATGGTTGTCAAATCTGAAGATGCTTACCATGCGGTTAAGTTCCAGTGGATAATTGACAACTCTAATTTGAGTCCTACCCAGTCTCTTTTTTGTTCAATTTATAGCAACTAAATCCTTCCTTTTTGTTTTATAAGGGGGAAGCATCTTCTAATCCCAACAACTGCTCCTCCCTGACCCCACCCTCAGAAAGAGCAGGTATTCATTTCATAAGCATAAACAATCAGTTCTTTTCAAAGACTTACTCATTCCCTGGGTTTGAAGCTAGGCATAGTTTTGATTCCTTGCAGGGATGCAGGGATCACTGGCATTCTTCATGATTGTTACCAAGATTACCTGCAAAGGCCCTGTGTGCCAAAGAATCTTAGAACAAGGACAGAATCTATGGTATCACTTTAAAAGCTACAGGTGTACTTACCTAGACCCTGAGAAGCAACTGGTAGCCTTGAGTAGCATCCGTATTTGAAACTAAAATCCCGTAGCTCAGGAATTTTAGCTGGAACTTGGTAATTCCTTCGAAATTCAGTGTCTGCAGGTCGAGGAAGTAACTTTTTCCATTCCAGAGGCACCTGAGAACTTTCCTTAATCTTCTGAGCTGGGGTGGGGGTACAAATGCAAAAGTTCTTGTAAGCTATTTAAAATAGCATCGTACTTTCATTCCATTTTGCTTCTGGCAGTAGAATCCAATTTATCACACTAAACCTGCTCTTCTTGTGTTAAGAGGTACACTCAATGTAGTTTTTATGGATATTTCAACCAAGAAATAATTTTCTGCTTTATCAGGCACAGGAAGTATATGCTCCAATGATTAGAAGCAGCTCCTAATGAAGATATTGTATGTCAGTTTGGAGTACTGTTTTGCTCTGCTGGGTAGACACAGAGGCATTCCTCATTCCAGTAGGCCTGCCTACTACCTAGGACAGAGGTGGGGAGCAGAGTGAGAGATTTTTAGGTAAAGCCAGGGTTGACATATAAAACATAAGATACCAGTTAAATTTGAATTTCAGACAAATAATGAATAATTTCTTAGTATAAGTGTATATAAGTGCTCATTGTTTATCTAATCTATATCTTTAGTCAAATTTAACAGATCATCCTATGTTTTATGTTTGTTAAATCTGGTAGCCCCAGATGGGCAGTACATATCATTCCCATTACCTGGAAAAGAACCACTTGAAGCTTATCCCTTACCGATGAAGGGGTAAGTAACATTGTCCTCATTGGTGGACAATAGCACTATCATTTCTTTGAAATCACTCTGCTAACAAATATTAATTAAACAAAAAATCATTAAATAGCTATGAAGCACTAAATGTCAGGTTCCACAAGCACTACCAGATTATAGAGGAGTCACATGCCATCTCCCTTAGAATGACTTCATCCTTAATTCTTGCTACTAAGTGTTGGTTCAGAGGCACATTATGTAACACCAACTTTATTCAGGACAAAAATGTTAAGACCATGGATATTATGCACAGTATCCAAATAGTGCCAATTACTATTAAAACTAAACTCGAATCTTGTTCTGAATTCATTTTTCAATAGGTCTTTTCAAAATAAATTCAGATATGTATCAAACAATATGTGACATCATCTACTGGCATCCAAGAGCATTTTAATATTGATTTTTAAAAGATGATCTCTGTCTAGACCAGCACAGTGAGAGAAAGTTTCACTATATGCTGCCTCTTTATTTAGATGACTCAGGAAAAGAGGACGTGGGTACTCAAAGGGCCTTATACTGACCTCTTAAACTGCCCAAGACAAGGTTATAGAGAAGAGGCAACTCTGTGGCTTAAAATTAGGACATCTCTTAAGATTTAAAAAAAAAGATACTTTGGAAAATCATCTGGTATTGTTCCTGGTAAGCACCATCTATAACTTGGCTTTTTGTAAATTACTAATAGCTTTATAGGAAGAAAACAAATTCCTGTTGAAGTACGTGCTACATATGCTTATCCTTCTTCCCTAGAGTTACCACTCATTAGCAAATGTCTTCAGTTCCTAATTGTGCTCTGTGCCAAAATTAAAAATAATGTAGTCACTGTTCTACCTTGAGACAACCTCAAACTAGTGTGATTAGAAAGATATACACAGGAGAAACAGACATGGAATGTGATGTCTTGTATTTGGAACCATGGTTCTCATATGGAGATAATACATCGGACTTACCTGGGAAGGTTTTTCCAAACCACATTTGCTGAACCTCATCCCAGACATTGAGAATCTCTAGAAGTAGGGCTGAGGCACTTAAACTGTGAACAAACTTCCTATGTGCTTAAGAATCACTCCCTCAGAGGCTTTGATAGGTGCTATAGAAGCCCAGAAAGTGTACAATGAGCTCAGTTAGGGGAAGGGAAGGAAAGACAAGAATTAAAAGGATATGCTTTAATGATGGGTCAACACTAAAGCAAAAGGTACACAGTGTGTTTGTGAAGTATGGTCTGGCTGGCAGAAGTATAAGGTATGCAGGGCAGGGAGAAATAGCTGAGGGTAAAGCAGGAGAGGTGAGGAACCAGTTGGCAAAGGGTCCTGAGAGGCTAGTTCACATAGACCATAATGAATCAGTACAGTGGAGCAATTGGGGATGAAGACCCAGAAAAGGCAAAAATCGGGGCCTAGACCTACTGAGTTCCTTTGAAAATAAAGATTAAGCCTTACTCTTCATTGATACCTTAGCACTTATCACAGTAACAAACTTCATTAAATGTTTATTAAATTAATGAGGGAATGAAAGAAAAAAATCAGAAACAATCTGAACCACATGCTAGTGACTACGTGATATATGCTTACAGTAATCTGTAGTTCTTCTCAACTAATGCGTTTATTGCCTTTATAAAATTTCATGCTAATGAGTTTCTTCAGCATTATTAAGAAGAGAAATTCTTTATACAAAGGGACCCAACAACCCCTGAAGTCCCCATAGTGGTATCGAAGTTTGGACAGGCGGATAACCATGACTCAGAGCTAACCAGACCCAATACTAATCACACCTCCAGGCCCTGGACTCCTCCCAGGGAGCCATCCCTGTTCCTCAGGAGCTCAGCTCCCACTGCTTCTTTTCCTCTTGATAACAGTGATACTACACTAATGTAGCTATAGCCCAAAGAGAGAAACTGGCCCATTGAAGATTAGTATGGCATTTGCAGAAAGACCCAATTCAAAAGTATATCTGCAGCAAGGACTATTCAAAACCACTGGGACTACTGAGAACTAGTTCTGCTGTCTTTGTCTGCTGTTCCAATTCATCAGAGCCAAATTCTCCAAGCCTGAATGTGAAAACAAACACCTTTTAGTGCTTTTCACTCATTTGCCTTAATACAATAATGAAAATACAAAGATAAGATATGGCCTCTGCGTTTCAGAAGCTTAAAGCTTTAGAGAAACAGATACAAAAAATGAGAATTACAATATTAGGTGATAAACACTGCAAAAGAGATAAGAATAAGATCTATAAAAACATATGAAAGGGCCACCAATCCAAACTGAGGGATCAGAGAAGACTCCCAGGAGAGAAATGAAGTTAATGGATAGACATAGGCTAAAAGAAGGGAGGGACAGGTGTTCCACAGGAAGGAAGCAATGTGTGCAAAAGGCACAAGGCTGCTGGGGGCATGGTGAGTCTGAGGAAGGAAAGCAGTCGGTGTCACAGAGAGCGTGGAGAGTGGTGAGGGAGAATGCTGGTATAGTGGGAAGAGACCAGATTGTACAGGCTCACATTGCGGCATTTGGCTTCTATCCTGTGGACAATAGGGAGTCACTGAAGGGTTTTCATCTGGAAGGTGACATCATTTTGCACATCTGGAAACTTGCAATGACTATAGTATGGGCTGTGGGTTGGAGGCAACAAAAGTGAAAAAAGGAGCTGGATTAGAGGTCATCTAAGGAGGAGACATGATAGCAGTGGCTTTGGGGAGGAAGAGAAGCAGATGGAGCTAAAAGATTTAGGAGAGACTCTTGGCAGGTCTTGGGTATTTATCTACACATGGGGAAATGGTAATTTGTGCACATTGAAAGGACTTTGATTAGAAGCTTGAAGACATCTTTTAAGAATGCTGACATTTCAAATGTCTTCCCATCACCCTTAATGTTTATCTGAAGTATGGAGGTCTTTTGATTCTATACTCATCTAACTTCAGAAAGTGCACTTCCCATATATTTTTTTCCATCATTCAGCAAATATTTACAGAGCATCTCCTATACACCAGGATTAGACTCTATATACTGAGCTAGATTCTGAGTGAACAAAGGCATTTGGGGAACCCGCTGAAGAGTGGAGGAGGAGCAAAAAAAAAAACAACCAAAAACAAGAATCAGTAAACAAATGACTGGAAAATGCAAGGTGCTAGAATTGTGGCACAGTTCTTTAGACAAAATAGTAAGAAAAGCTCTCACAGGCAAGGTGACATTTAAGCTGGAGTCTATAGATGACACAGTAAAATCACAGAAGCTTGGAGAAGAGCAATGCAGGCAAAAGGGACAGCCTGTACACTGGCTGAAGGTGGGGGAAAATTAGCATCTTATAGGAATTTTTAAAAGGCCATGTGGCTGGAGCCTGGTGAATGAGAGGGAGAAGGAACAGTTAGGAGGGAAGCAAAGTCCAGGCCAACCTTGCAGGATGTGATGAACAAAGAGAAAGAACTGAAAAACTGAAACTTGGATTCAAACTGCAATGCAAACCCAGTGACATAAAGCCATAGAATAATATGATCCAGTTTAGATTCATAAAAGATCATCTATATCATATTTGACTACTCCTTCCCCAAACTCCACTAAAATGATAGTAGATTAGAAGTTAACACATTTTTAGAAGATGGAAATCAAATACAGATGTGCCAACTGAATTAGCAAAATAGAGGAAGCTAAAACGAAATGACTGTCAAAAGGGATAACAAAACCGTGAGCTATTATACACAATAGAACCCCAATAGGTTTCTGTAACAGATACTGGAAAAGGCAAGTACTGTAGCTCAGACTGAAAACAAGAGGCTTGGGTGAAAGCTTATATACAGAGTGGATAGAGTTTCCGCACCATCTTCTTAAGCTCATGCAGTTATTTGATTGTCCTTTCCTAACCAGAAGTTTATTAGGTACAAAACTGAACCAAAGAAGCTCTGTATGCCAGGACATGAGGCACAGTGAAATGTGGGCATAGTGTGATGCTGAACAGAAAAAAGAGAGGGGTTCAGTGAGAATTTGCACAGCAAGCAGGAAGATCCCAGTTTCCTCCCTTATCCTGCTCTCAAAATGCCAATAGCCAAACGTTTATCTCCCTGGAGAAACTGACCTATAAATAGAAGCATTTAGGGGTTTCCTAACAAAAAGAGAGCTTATGACCTAACCATCTAAATCAAGGACCAGCTAACAAGCCCCATCTCGGTATGTAGTTTCCAATCGTATTTTAGTATCTCCCTTGTAAGTTTGTGAAACTTAGAGATTAATATTTTGCATACACTCACTTCAAGAAAAAGAAGAGTCCACGGAATGAGACAATTTTATTGGCATCATAGTAAATCTGCCTCTACTATCTTGTAAATATGAACAGAAGATCAAATTTTCATTAGACCATTGAAACTCTCAAAGAAAATGGAGACAACACAATAGATGAAAATGTTGAAGATTAGGTCTATCATAAATATACTAAATTTTGTAAGAGAATTACTACATGTATAAAACAAGAACAGAAGACTTTTAAAAAATAATCATGTTAAAGGCAGGAGTCTATATATTGCAGTAAGTAGAACTTATTAATTTTATTCTGCAAACAAAAAATCAGCAAGAGGAGGAACAAGAGCTTGGAAATTAAAATTCAATAGAAGATCTACATTAAAAGGTAAAGAATTTTTCAAGTTAGCAGAACAAAAATATAAAGAGAAAGATACTAGCAGAGAAAAGGTAAGAAAATTGGAGGGTCAATCCAACTAATCTAGGAATCCTAGAAGAGAATAGAGAAAAGAAATGGGAGAAAAGTAAGAAGGGACTATGCAGGAAACAATGCCAAGAATTGAAGGACATGACTCTAGCCTCTATAGCCCCTGATTATCCAGCATAATCAAAGACAAAAGATTATTACTAATGTATACAATTGTGAAATTTGGAATGTCAGGAATAAAGAAAGGATCTTAAGAGCTTCCAGAAGAATAAAATACAAAAGGGTCAGGAATCAAAATGGCATCAATTTTCTACAAAGAAATCCTGGATGCTAGAAGACATTGGGAGGAATGCATTCTGAGGGGAAGTGATTATCATCCTAGAATTTTATATCCACCCAAACTATCAGACAAGTGTAAGGAATTAAAAAGGACATTTCCAAATTGGGAAGAATACACTCAGAAAAGTTCTTCATGTGCACTCTTGCTTAGGAAACTGCTGGAGATGGGCTTCAGCAAAACTGAGGAAGAGGAAACAAGATCCAATGCAGGCAGAGGCCAAAGCAATTCCCCAGAATGATGAGAAAGGAAGTCCCAGGGCACAGTTGGGCTGCAAACCCACAAAATAACTAGTCTAGATTAGAGGATAATGATGGAGGGTGTCAGAAACATCTCTGGGAAAAATACTAGAAGTGGTAGAGTGTTTGAAACTGTGTTTTGAAAAAAATCTTGGTAAGTATGTGCCAAAGTATTTGGAAAAGATTAGTGACAGGCACATCAAAAACTAAGGATGTGAAACAAAGTCAATTATTAACTCTGATAAGTACAAAACAAAACAAAAAAAAAGAAAGAAAAAGGAAAGGAAACAATCATAAAATACCACCTGGCTCAGCAGTGAATATTTACATAATCATATCATCACAATATACACATTAGCAACTGAATTGAACAGAAATTGTAATATAATTATTGAGTGAATGGATGGAAGGGGTATAAGAAAGAGTTTCAGGAGAGCCAAATCCTCAACCACCATAATAGGAAATCAATAATAATACCTAAAATTGATGAATCAAAGGTAGTAGTTATATGCATATTATTTTAAAATATGGAGGATTACATAAGAAACAGATGAAACGATTGAATTGACTGCTAGTAGGGAGTAGGGTTAAAGAACAGCTGTTATTTTGAAATAAGCCTTTATTTGATTTCTGTGTATGCATGCATTCGTTTAATGAAAGTTTTAATTTTTAAAAATAGCAATAATTGGAAACAGCATGTTTAACTTTACCTCTTCATCTTTGCCAGGCTCTTTTATATTCATTTTTCATGCCCAGGAAGCCTTTCCTGGTCCTTCCCCTCACTTTAGGTTACATGTTCTTCTGTGCGCACCCACAGCATTACCCACACGCTGCACCTTTTTATACTTGACTATTTTTGTTTGCTAAATTGCCTTTTTCTGAGTCTATACTGTGAGTTCCCTGATGGAAGAGACTGAATCTGTGCTGTTCACCACTACAACTCCACTGCACAACATATAACCAGAGAAAGGAGAAATATGAACACATTTACCTTTTGCTCTGTCCACAAAGTCTCTTCTAGTATTGGAAATAAACTGATTTGATATTGCCTTCTTAACCTCTTCTTCTGTAGCAGCGATTTTCCAAGGGAGGTAGCTCTTTATTGATGCTGCTGATTGACCTTGAGGTAGTGTCCAAAGAAAGAGGTCCTATCAATACAGACACAATTTTCAGGAAAATCCATATGGGTTCACCTAATGCAATGAAGACTATGTGTGCTTGTGTGTACATATTCTTCTGTATCCTTTACATCCAGATATCACACTGCAGTGTATACAGGAGCCTATTCCAACAGGAGCCATCAGTTTACCCAGCTGTAACACAGGTACTTCATAATTTCTTTGATTTTTCTTATGGAGACAAGAAAAAGTGATTGCAAAGTCCAAAGAGTTATACCTGCAACCAGAAATCTCCAGCTGAAACCAGAGAAGACCCATGTGAGTGCTAGCTCTAGCTGTAAGTGCCCAAGAAGCAGACAGCCACTGCTTCCCCTCAGAGCCCCAGGCTTCAAGAGATACCTGCCTCCCATGGAAAGGCCTCAGAATCAGCCTATAGGAGGCGGGAGGGCAGGTCCTCTCTCCTGCAAAGAAATTTTATGATTATGACGCTTGAAACCTCCAGCATCTCTCTCCATTTTTTCACTCTCTCATGACCTTATTTCCTATTTCCCTGAGAAAATTGAAGCCATCTGATGAGAACCTCCACACACACAACCCACCATGCCACCACCCAGCTACCATACCCACACTCCCTTATGCTGTGATGGGAGTAGAGCAGCAGGTGCTCCTAGCAGGGCCCATGGGCCCTGGTGTGCCACAGGCCACACATTTAGTCTACTCTGGCACATGACCCCTACAATTTTCACTTCTCTCTTACAACTTCAATTTCTCCCTCTCTTTGGGATCATGGCCGTCAATATCCAAGCTTGCCTTCACTTCTCTTAAAAAGAAAACTCCCTCTTCACCCTACTTTCCCCTCTAATTATTAAGATATGTCTCAATTTGCCTTTATATTGCAATTCCCCAAAATAGTTACATATATTCCTTGTCCCCAAAATGTGTCTTTTAAGTGTCTTTAATCTTCAGGGTCCCTCTGCATCCTCTTCTTTCCCTTTAAATCCCTCTATTGAAGAAACCAAGACATTCAATGTGTAGAGGTTCCCACACTCTGGATTTTGTGGAATGCATACTCATTGTGTAGTTTAGCAAGTTTCTCTATTCCCTGTATTTCCTGCAATTGACAACTAGATCCGGAGACTGACTTACACTCAGAATACATCCGTCTGGCAAGACTATTTGGCAAGGAGGACTATAACATACAGCTGTTTCTCTTTGTGTGCTGTTACCAGCTGTTAATGCTTAATGTCTAGATTAATAGATGCAAAGGGGTGATATTCCAACTTTTTTTTCATTTATTTGCTAGAATATGTTTATAAAGACACATTTTCCCTCATCTATCATTTAGTTTACACACAAATGTGTTTATAAAGATACATTTTCCCTCATCTATCATTTAGTTTACCAGTGGCATAGTTCATATAAGGCAAGGGATAAAAGTTTGATCTTTTCCCCATTGTCAGTTTTTAAGATAATGAATTGGTTTCTTATCCTCTGAAAGTGTCCCCAACTTTTTAACAGAACTCACAGATTTAAGCATGTTTGATGTATTTCAATCTATTGCATATATTATCCTTATAGAAGCTCAAATTCTGGGCAGCCCGGGTGACTCAGCGGTTTAGCACCACCTTTAGCCCAGGGCATGATCCTGAAGACCTGGGATCAAGTCCCACATCGGGCTCCCTGCATGGAGCCTGCTTCTCCCTCTGCCTGTGTCTCTGCCTCTCTCTCTCTCTCTCTCTCTCTCTCTCTGAATAAATAAATAAAATCTTTAAAAAAAAAAACCTCAAATTCTTTTTGGCCTGTGAGCAAAATTTCATTATAACTCTAGTAGTTTTTTAATGGATATTTTGCTCTGTGGCATGACAAGATGTTCCAGACTCATTTTGCACATTTCCCAATCCAAATCTGGAATTTAGCCAGTTCTCCAAGAAGCCCTCCATCTCACACTAATCAAGCATTCTTCCACCACAACAGCTCTTTCCAAGGCAACCAATGACCTCCATTCTGCTAAAGCCAATGGCCAATCTATCCTCATCTTCTTAAACCTGCTAGCAGCATTTCACACAATGGTCAGTCCTTTCTCTTCATTTTCTTCACTTAGCTTCCAGTACAACACACTCAGTTAGATTTTCTCCTCTACAACTGACTGCCCCTTCTCAGTCCATTTTGCTACTTCTTCCACTGGCCTCTTAATAGTGAAGTGCCCCAAGGTTCATTCCTTGAACCTCCTCTGTTTTCTAGCTTGATGATCTCATCCAGTCTCATTTTATTTCGAATACATGAATAACTCCTATACATCTTCAGCTTAGACGTCTCCCTCAACTCAGATCCCTATATCCAATGTCCTCCTGTAGATCTCCTGTTGGAATTTTACCAAGACACCTCTAACTTCACATTCCCGCACCTGAACTCCTGAGTGTCCTCTTCAGTCTTAAATATTCTACATTTTGTTAATGACCACTCTATCCTTACCACTGTTTAGACCTAAATCCCTGGAGTCATTCTTGGCCCATCTCTCTGCTCCCCATCTCACATTTTTTACATCAGAAAATCTTATTTACCTATAAAATATATTTAGAATCTGACCATTTCTCCCAACCATGCCTACCACCTTAGTCTGAGCCATCAGTGTTTATCTCCTGTACTATTGCAATAGCTTCCTAACCAGTATCTCGCCTTCCACCTCTACTCTCTTATACTCTACTCCTGACCAGAGCGATCCTGTTAAAGCATAATCATGTGACCCCTCTTCTCAAAATCCTGCAGTGGCTCCTCATATCTTTCAAAATAATAGTCACAGTCCATACAATGGCCTATAGTGCTCTACATGATTTATTCCCCCCACTTCAGCACACATCTATCCCTCTCCCCCTCCCAACCCTCCTCCTCTTTGTTTTCTGTTCTCACCTCCCCCTCCTTCTCACTGAACTCCAGCTACCAAAACTTCCTTGCAATTCCTTAAACACCAGACACACTTCTGCCTAAAGGCTTTGCCTTTGAAAGGATGAGAAGTTCTCACCAGAAATATCAGCATGGCTTTCTCTCTCACCTCCTTCAAATCTTAGTTTGAAGGTCACCATCTAAATGACTCCTCCCTAAATTATCCCACATAAAATTGCAGACCCTTACCCCATCCACTCCACTCTGGATCCCCCTTTCCCTGATCATTTTTTTCCCATAAAATTAACACTTTCTAACCTTTTATGGCACATTAAAGTTTGCCTGTGTGTTATATTTATTATCAGTTGTCTGTCTCCCCCTACAAACGTGTAAGCTCCACAAAGATAAGGGTTTTTTCCTGTTTTGTTCACGGCTACATCCCCAGGCTCAGAAGAGGGCTTGGCACATGCTGGGCACTCAATAAATATTGGCTGCTTAAACAAGTAAATAAAAAGGTTGTACAGATAACCAGTCACTGCCTGAAGGCTTTGCCCTCCCAGAACATTGCTAGGCCCAGGTAAATTGTTTTTTTTTTTTCCGGTATCCTGAACAGGAATTGCAGTCACCAGTGACCTCTGGTGGGATACTCCATGGATAGCAGAGATAATTTACATGATGATAGATTGCTCTATATCTCTTTCCCAGACATTTCAGATACCACATCCTTCAGGCTTTCCTTTAGGAATGCTCCTTTGTCTCCATTTACTGCTTCCTTCTTTACCCTACACCTCAAACCTACGGATTCCCCAGGACTTCATCAGGCACACCCATCTTTATCCTCTACATGCTCTCCCTGGTAGTGCTAGTCTTCTGAGGGCCCTCCTATATATGTAAGCCCTGCAAGCAAAAGGTGCCAGTGAACAGAATCAGCTGCAGAGTCCTGTAGTCACTGATTAAACACTGACCCACCTCCAGCCCATTTTCCACCTGACTGTCCACACTGGGATGCATCACAATTGCCACCCGTATATATCAGCCGGCCGTTGTTTCCCACCACCCTTTCCTTGAAGGAGCTCCAAACCACTAGTCTACACTTTAACTCCCAGGGCAACTGTTCTTTAGAGGCAGATCCTCTCTCTTAGCAAAGAAGGTGCACCTTGCTAGCCTCATCCTAGGTCAGGCCCTGAGCCACAGCCAAAACCATTCAACAAAAACAAATAAGTAGCAGGTAGAGAGGGTGCAGCAGAGTAAACAAGGCAGCACACGCTCAACGCAGGTCGCAGGTCAAGGGGAAGGGCATTTAGGTGCTGGAGCTGCCGCCACCTGGTGTGTAACCCTCATTGGTTGAAAGTGCACAAGGCAGTCTGCCCCGCTACCACTCATTGGCCGAGAATGCACAGGACGCCCTACCACTCGAGCTCTCTTTGGCTGAGAGCCTTCAACAACACCTAAATGGAAAATAAATGCTTTGTGTGTATGTGTGGATATAACACATACATAGTATAATATTGTAACTGACTGCTTTACATAATTTTAAAATCTTAAGGCAAATATTTAAGAGGTAAACTCATTAAAATAAATGGAAGCATGAGGAACCAAATTAAATCGGGTATGTGTTTATGTTCTAATTACTCCCAAGTCTACATCTATAGCTCTCCTCTTCCACACAAACTCCAGACCTACATACTCAACTGCCTGTTGGACATGTTTTCAACCAACATGTCTTTAACTGAACTCACATTTCCCCCATGCCCTTTCACACCAAACCTGGTCCTAACCCATGTTCCAGCTCAGCAAACAGCTGCAGCATACACCCAGCCATCCAAGTCAAAAACAGAAACTCCATCCTTCATTCTTTCCTCTTCCTTGTGTTTTATATATTTTCAGTCACCAAATCCTGCCCTTTCTACCACTTTAGTGTCTACTGAATGCATCCAGGTGGCTCCATCCCACATGGCACCATACCAAGGGGGTAGCCAAGTAAATGAAACCCTTTACTATAACTGAATATTGCTTTCTATGGTGGGAGAAGGGTACGGAAGTCAGAGGGAATATTAGTTGCTTCCATCTGGAGGAGAAGGGAATTAGAGATAGCTGCACCTTGAGGAATGTCTGAATTTCCTTGGTGGACAGGAGAAGGGATTCCAGACAGAGTAAACAAAATGACAAAAGATCTGGTAGCTGGAGAACACATAATACCAAACACAAATATTTGTGAGCACCAGCATTATTGACAATATAGCCAAAAGCTGGAAACAGCCCAAATGTCCACCAATAGATAAATGAAAGAACAAAATGTGGTATACACATACAATAGAATATTCTTCAACCATAAAAGGGAGCCATAAAAAGAAATGAAGTACTGATAGATACTACAATGTGAATGAACATTGAAAGGATTATACTAAGTGAAGAAGCCAGACACGAAAGGTCACATATTGTATGATTCCTCATAAAAAAATATCCAGAATAGGTAATCCATAGAGCTAGAAAGCAGATTGGTAATTATCAGAGGCTAAGGAAGAGGAAAGCAGGATGTAATTTCTTAATGGGTGTGGAGTTTCCTTTTGGGATGATGAAAATGTTTTGGGATGAGATAAAGGTGGTCGTTCCAGAACATTATGAATGTACTAATTGTCAATGAATTCTTTATGTTACAATGGCTAATGTTATGCCCCATGAATTTAATTTCAATTTTTAAAAGTCTTTTTAAAATTTTGGAGGATAAGGGAGAAGTGGTTACAAATAAATGTGAGAAGGTGGGCAAAAGTAGTATAAGAAGGACCATAAGTATAGATGAAACATTTGGGGACATATTCAAATTCTCATTCTGTATGGATTACTGATACTGTATTAAATTCTTTTTTTTGATACTGTATTAAATTCAATGGATATGTAGATATTATCTTACTTGACTGGGGTGAAATTTGTGGCTCCTGGTTCTTCTTGAAGTCCCTGTTTTGATCAAATCTTCTTTAGAAGGAAATTTCCAAACATACTCATCATTGTACTGTGTCTGATTGGGAATAGGATCACTAAGGGAATATGTATATCCTAGTCTTCTGATACTTTTTTGGCTACAAGAAAAGACAGTGAAAATCAGAATGAGGGGTTAAATACCAAGTCTTACAGCAGTACACATGTCAAATAATTTAGCTTGTTACATTTTTTTTTTAAGATTGGTTAGTTTAAGACTTTATGCCAGAAATCACTTAACTTCCAGATTCCCTTGAAAAAAAACAATTTTGTGTCTTAGGATGGCTCTTAACAAAAATATGGGAGACCTAAAATGGAATTTAAAAGAACAACCATCTGAAGTTCATTAATTCACTTAATTTTTTAAAATGCTTGTACTCTCCTGTATAAACAGTATTTCAATGTAATCAAATACTTGGTGAAGAAATGTTTCTCTCTATGGAAGTATTCCAGTTAATTAAAGGAAGATACATAAGAACTGAGATACCACTAGTTTGCAAGGCCCTAATAAAACCATGCATCCAGGCAATGATCACCAGTTCCTACTCACAGTCCAAGAAGAGAGTCCACCAGCTATTATGTGCCCTGGATGGACATACACAAAACCTATTAATATTTTTGTCAAAATACCAAACTTGAATCACATGAATTTGGAATATTAGATTACAGGAAATACAGGAAAAGAGAAATATTATTTAAAATATATATGGAAATAAAATAAAATAAAATATATATGGGAATATATGGGAAAGAAATATATATGGGAATGAAATCAGAAAAATCCAGAACAATTATCTGTTTCAAGAAAGAAATTCTTAGGGGAAAAAAAAAGGAGAATCTATAGATTAAATGAGGTTAAAAAATATAATGACCAAGTGCAATGTGTAGAATTTATTTGGATTTAATTTCTAACTGACTAATTATTTCTTTTTAATTATGAGACATTAGTGGGAAATTTGATTGCTGACTGACCATTTGATATTAAGAAACTATTCCTTTTTTAGCTGAGACAGTGGTATTGTTGCATATCTTTAAAGAGTCCTTTTCTTTTAGATACACATAAAAATAATATTTAGAATTAAAATGATATGATGCCTGGAATTTGCTTCAACATTACCCAGCGGGAAGGCTGGGTGGAAGATATATATAAAAAGTGTCCATGTGTTGATTATTGCAGCTGGATAATAGCTAGGGATTCATTGCATATTCTTTTGTGTATGTCTAAAATGTTTCATATTGGCTTTTTTTTTTAAAGAAGCCTGGGTTGAACTCAGGTACTGTCTATAAGAAACCAAACATCTAGAAAGTGGGATACATCTGGATGATGGACTATTTTACTTGTCATTCAGATGTGTAGGTTCAGCTAAAGTAATCAAAGGCACATGAAGATTTTCCAAAGGCAACACAGTACAAATAAAATCGCTTTAAGGGAATTGATTTTCAGATCTCCACCCCTCAATGTACTCTTTCTTAATGCGCCTCTGCCTGAGAACAAACCTCCAGATCTCCACAGGTGTTTTCTATCCCACACCTTTCACCCTTCCGCACATCATGATAGGATCTTACATCAGTGCAAGACACCTCTGGGTATAAGCCTCTGAGGTCAAGAAGGTTGCCTCATGAAGAGAAACTGTTAGTGGTTCCAAGGAAGGAACCTTGTAATCCGAATTCCATACCCCTATCTCCTGCTTGCCTCTGGAGGTCTGAGAGGGTGAGGAGGGGCGGGTAAAAGGGAGGGGGATGCCATATTCTAACCAGGGCATGTGGTCTATGTGGGATGTCCTGAATTTAGGTATGCTGTAGAGTGCTATAGCTAAGAGCAATGTCTAGTTTTTCATTTCCTAACAATTACAGAATGTTCAGCTCCCTTTAGGGAGAAGCATCTGAGAAGAGAACAGGGAATATAGAGTGCTTCAAAATGGCCCTTTCCCCCACATATTTAAAATTAAACATTTTTCCAGCTTAAAAAAAATCCCTAGGACATGTCATTCACTAGAAAGAAAAGCATCTCTGAATAGGTAAAGCAGTACAGGGTGGTAATGCTGATTCTTTTGAACACAACCAGAATCTTTTCTGGGACCAGAAAAAGACTACCAGATTCATACTCACTGGATAAAACTGGTACATAAAAATGTTATTTTTTTCCTTCAGATTTTGTATTCATCATTCAATAAGGTACTTAAGTCTCATTTTTTTAACCCAAACATATTATGAAATATTTACTCTAATACAGCCAGTCCTCATTTTATTTTATATTGTAAAATATGTAACAATACATGGAAGTAATATGCTGACTTGCCAGACCAATTCATTTTCAGCATGTAGAACTTTCTCTTTCATTAAGTGCATAATACATGTTTGATTTGTATCTATAAGGGAAGATAGATGTTACCTGAATCTATTGTGGCAATCATTTCACAATGTATGTAAACCAAACATCATACCATATGCCTTAAACTTATATGTTGTGATGCATGTTAATTATTCCTTAATAAAACTGGGAAAAAATATTAAACAAGTTTCTTCCAAGTGAAAGAGTAACTGATGTAATTGAATAGTCATTTGTTAAGACGTAGCTTTTCAGTATACTTCTCAGAAAATGAGTTAGCAAATAACTCAGTAACTGGATGACATATCATCTAATTATTTGCTTTCAATAAAATCGAAAGAGTACCCAACCAAGTTGTCAGCTGCTCAATCATAAAAATCACCTTGTAATTTTTGGCATATAACTCAGAAAGAGTTCAAAGTCTTGAATGACAATCCCACACTTAACTCCTTTCATTCACAGTTCCTCATGTGAACAAGATTGCTCAACAGTAGCATCTATAAATTGAAAAATAAACACCAGAAGCAGAAAAAAAATTGATGCTGAATGCAGTCTCGTTCCAAAAATAATAACACTTAAAACTGGATACATAAATTAATTTCAAACAGAACAGTCACATTTATCTCTTTAAGATGCAATTTCAAAAAATTTACTTTCTGTGTTTAGTAATTATTAACATTTGTAATGTATTTATTGCTTTGAGCAATCATGTACTAAAAATAATTGTGATAACTCAATACTTAGGGTCACGTAACATGTTTAAAAATTAATTTCAATTAATATACTAAAAGAATTTCAACAAAGTATAATGGAGTGATCAATAAATTGCTTTCAAACAAAATATATTACAGCAGATTAAAATTCTTTGGAGGAAGTGGAGTGGAATAAGAGAGTTCAAGAAGCAAAGGGAATGAAATAAATGGCCTATTAAAGAAGGTGCGTATTTTTCAAAAAGATCATACCAACTATCAATTTGTTAAAGTGTTTAGATTACCCATTGGCTATATTTTGTTTCTGCTGACTTCATAGTTTCATTTTAAAATGTCAATCTTTTAGGATGGGCTATGCATTTTCTCTCTCACAATTATTTTACAATGAAAACTTTTCTGTGAACTTAAAAAAATATGCGAATTTGAAGACCACTGACCTAGACTCCATTAGGACCCATTTGTTTTTGGAATTTTTCCCAAATGTTTCTTCTTGAGACAACTGTTACTGACTGGGAAGCTGGCATGATCATTCCCGTCAGATGATAAATCTCCCAGTTAGGGGACATAATGTAACTCAGTGGGATAGACAGTAACTCAGATATCAAGAGTCTTGCAGGCTTGTCGTTTTTGAAAGTCTATCAGATATATACTGAGAAAAAAATTAATGAAAAATTCGGAGTAATTTCTTGGTGCTAGTCACTGTACTAGTGCTTTCATTCCATCCTTAGAAAAACCCCTAAGGCAGGGATCATCATTCCCACTTCGCCAACCATAAAACTGAGCCACGGATGGCTTGTAACCTGCTGAAGGTAGCAGCGATCATAGCAGGTAGAGCAGGGGAGCAGAGGGTAAAATCGACTTCTGCTGTACTCTTCAGCCGTGCTCTCGCCCTTACGCCATTTGGCTTCTCAATAATTTGGACTTTTTTTAAAAAGATTTTTTATTTATGTATTCATGAGAAAACGCACAGAGACAGACAGACGGAAGAGACATAGGCAAGAGAGAAGCAGGGAGCCCTATGCAGGACTCGATCCCAGCACTCTGGGGTCAGCCCTGAGCCGAAGGCAGATGCTCAACCACTGAGCCATCCAAGCATCCCAGCAACTTGAACTTTTAAGGTGAAAAGATCCTCTTTGTGGGAAACACTTCACAGAGGAAACACAGGCAGGCAGAAGGCTCTCCATGCTGGTTTCCCACCCACCACGGATGCAATGAACAATGATAGGGCTTTCCTGATCTCACTCTTCCTCACCCACCAATGAGTTTAAAGAGGTGGCTGATGGATAGAAATTCTCAACACTCACAATTCAGGTGGAAATGGAGCTGTTGCAAGCCATTTTAGGAAACAGTAAGTGGAGCAGTGAAGGTAAGGGTAAGTACTGGTGGCCCTCCAGCTTCCAAGACCAATGTTGGTGATGGAAGTGCTAACAATTCTCCATTCAGCCACTTATTCAATTGTCATTGCCTGCCTACTCTATACCAGATAATGGATTTGATTCCTACTCCATGTTCAGGTAGCACAATTCAGTTAACCTATATACTGGCTCTATCATAAAGCATGACCTGCATCAACTTTATGAAGATTCCATGTGTTCCCTTCCTTAGTTCTCCTGTAAGAGGTCTGGATACTGTCTTAAGAAGGGAAGCCTGTCTGGTGCTTGGAGGAGCACTGTGCACTGTACCTCAGTGCATTTTCATAAGCCTTCTCTGATTACTCTTTGTCTTGGTTTTAGACTCTGAATAATAGAATACAGGTGAACAGTTTAAGGTGTGCACATCAACCTGACATAAATCAAGATCTACCGAATTAGAGCAGGAACCGCTCCTGTCTTGGGCGTGAATGCAGTCCTCATGGTGGTGGCATAGGAATCCCAGGTGGCATCACCTGTCAAAAGTATGACAAAACAGTTTGAAATGTGTCAGACCAGAAAAGTTCCATCATATGTTGTTTTAATAATTAAAATAATTTGGAACGCCTGGGTGGCTCAGAGGTTTAGCGTCTGCCTTCCACCCAGGGCGTGATCCTGGAGTCCCGGGATCGAGTCCCAAAATCGGGCTCCCTCAAGGAGCCTGCTTCTCCCTCTGCCAGTGTGTCTGCCTCTCTATCTCTCTGTGTCTCTCATAAATAAATAAAATCTTTAAAAAATAATAATAATAATAATTAAAATAACTTTTCAAGAGAAAAATATTTTTTGATAATAATTTAAAGTCTAAAGAAATAAAGACCAATTTGCAGCCTCTTGTAGGAAAGAGGAAAGCTCAGGTGAATTATCTAAATAAAAATAGGTCCATTGTTTTTCCTGAGAATTCATACAGGCTATTTTAAAGAGTTCACACAACACATAAAAATATGAAACAGAAAGTCTGAGGTGCTATCACCTTAAGATGTCCACTATGACTTTAGTGACCAACCTCTCATGTATCATAGTAGATAAACCTATACACACATGAAACAACTTTACATAAAGTTTACATATTCCATTTTATCCCAAGCACCTTTTCTCTCCTTCCTCCCTCAGCTCATCATTACTCCCCTCCCCAACTCCCCCCCCATGTTAATAACTGTGCTGGTTTCTTTCCATGCTTTAACAACTGCAGATACAATCATCTAGAGACTTACATATACAAGTATGTTGGCAAAAAAATAAATAAATAAAAATTAAAAATTAAAAAAAAAACAAGTATGTTGGCATTGGGTTTTAGTTTTCACCATCTTGTTTTACAAAAATGGGCTCATAATTCACGAAAGCCTTCCAACTCATCTGGGGCAGCTCTAATGTGTTTTTCATCACAACTGCTCATGATTCTGTAGCTTAGGTGAGATTTACACTACGAGAGCGGGTGGGATCCATAAGAGGAGTATAGTTAGAGGAGACCAGTCCAAAGGTCGAAGCCTCTGGCGTACCAATGTCAAGAGCCTGGGGAAAAGGGGAGTCTGGGGAAGAGGCCAAGAAGAGCAGTCAGCAAGGGCAGGGCAACACCAGGGGCATGTGTGACTGGAAGGCCACAGGAAGGAGGGGTTTCCAGGAAGCAAGCGGGAGGGATGGCCTATGGCAAAGCTGGCCAGGTCCAGGAGGATGAAGACAGAGAAGTAACCATCAGGCACACACTCACAACAGCAGCATTTATCTGCCCCAACCTCCCATTGTCCACGGGAGTACCACCAAAGTTCTTGCGAGTAAAGATTTTAAATGTAACTGAGTCATTCTCTCATTATTCTTTTCTGGGCCATTAACCTGTTTACATTTCACTACAACCTGGTTAAAACGGTCCCCTTTCACGTTCATACACTGCTGGCTGGGGGAAAGCACCTCACTGCTAGACTCCTGTAGCCACCTCATTGCCTGTGACATTCCTGCTTGTGCATCAAATACAAGTGCTGGAAAATACTTTCCTCAAATATGTCTACAATTTCCAAATAGTCTTAAAATCTATATGCACTGCCCAGCCTATAGGGCCCTGACCAAACATTGAATTTTTGCTGTCTACGCACTTCTTCCTATTTCATCTCCACATCTCCCAACCAGGTCTTGTTTCTGATTTAACAGGCCCTTGGGTGCAGCCTGGCAGCTGGACCTGCTCATCCATGACTGTCTCCCCACGGCCTTTTCACTGGTTGAGATTCACCTCCACTAGCTTCCCCAGTCTAACAAAAGTCTAGCCCCTGAATGCTACACTCGGGGCCTCTGCTTACACACACTTTGGGGGCCTACGCCCTGATCCCATTCTGTGAGAAATGACATTATGCTCTGATGTCACTGCTTTTAGTGGGAGTCACTTCATGCTTTCAAGCATTTTGTTCCAATGGCAGAATTAAATGTTCTTTGTTCAGAGAATTCCAAGTATGGACAAGTAAGTGGGAAGAAATTGGGAGGCAGTGCTGTTCTTAAAAGAAACCTTCACTTAACCTGATTTGAACCTCGGAATATGTCTCTTGCAAGGATCAGGAAGGGTCCTCTGCATAGACACCACACATCATTTCAGCTTCTTCTTCCTAAAGCAAAGGATACTAACCCCATCCAGATCAATGTCCTGTTAGGCCCAAATATGCCTAAAAAACCCTGGCAATACAGCTTCCAGGTAACATCTCCCAATTCTCCCAATCCATCACATGGGCAAACCAGACTATGGCTTGGGTGTCCCTCCTCTGGATGTTCCTGCCTACGGCCTTTCCCCTTTCTGAGGACAGTCTGGGGGCTGGCAGCTGGCAGCCTCCTTTTGCTGAGATCCTATTCCAGAAGGCATCAGGTGCAGGAGGGGCCATGCCCAGCTGCTTCTAGGATCTGAGACCAAGTGTACCTCCTTCTCCCTAACTCTAACCCACTTGGATGACTAAAATGATGACATGTGCAATTTCCAGTAGCTCTTTCTACAATTTTTTGTTTAATGACTTTTCTTACTAGATGTCAGGTCAGTGTCTATGCTTCATATTTCCATTGACAAAGCTTCTGAAAATAAAATGTTATTCTAATTAATCCTCTTTCAGGTGCCTGGGTGGCTCAGTCCGTTAAGCACCTGCCTTCAGCTCAGGTTATGATGCCGGGGGTCTTAGGATCAAGCCCTGCGTGAGGCTCCCTGCTCAACAGCGAGTCTACTTGTCCCTCTTCCTCTGCCCCTCCCCACATTTGTGCTCTCTCTCTCTCTCTCAAATAAATAAATAAAGTCTTTTTAAAAAGTAGAACAAATCCTCTTCATTAACAGAAATAACTTAAAAATCTATAATCATAATATTTTAAACATCTATTTCCAGCGTGTCCCCCTGCTCCCTTTTGTATTTATTCCTGGTAAGTATCTCAGTGTTTCTCCCTATAACTCTGTGTCCACCTCTCCTAGGATTCTGTCTTCCTATTTCTACCTTCTCTCATTTTCTGTCCATTCTATAGTCAAGTCCTACATCACTCCCATGGATGAACCCCTCTGCTAGGCCCTAGGACATACAGACCCTGTTCTGGACTTAGGGAACTCACAGGTGAGTAGAGGAGATGACAAATATCCAATGAGCACAAGCTTATAGATGTACTGCTGTGCTGTGTGCCATAGGATATTTCTAAGGAGGGTGTAATTCTTTCTGGTTGGATGAGAGAAAGGACACTGAAGGTGGGTCCAGGAGGTACTTCATAGAATAGGTGGTGTCTGAGCCAGGACTTAAAGAGGGAGTGTGAGGGATGCTTGGGTGGCTCAGCGGTTGAGCATCTGCCGTTGGCTCAGGTCATCATCCTGGAATCCCGAGATTGAGTCCTGCATTGGGTTTCCTGCAGGGATCCTGCTTCTCCCTCTGCCTATGTCTCTCATGAATAAAGACATAAATAAAATCTTAAAAAAAAAAAGTGGGAGTTTGACTGTAACCACAGGAGGACACAGAGTGAAACATTTTTCAGACAAAGTGCCATGACATATAAAAGTCTGAGACACAGCAAATGGTCCAGGTGAGGAAGGCGGAGGAAGTGGCCAATGACAGGTCAGTGATGCCTGGTTAGCCCTGCTATACCCTCGTGCTTTATCACCCCTGGAGGTATTCACAATTATGAAAATTTATTATGAGGTTTTGAAAATATTATAAAACAGTAGCTAGCATGTGCATATTATATTACACTTTACAAAGTGTTTCCATGTATGGAATTTCATTTTAGCTTCACAACAGCCCAATAGATGGGCAGGTATAAACAGTACCTGATTGTTCTAAGTTTGCCTTGTATTTGGGAGGACTAAAGGGGATGGTAAATTCAAGCATTTTTAGTAGGTTGAAAGGGGACCCAAAAGATAAATCTACATCCAAACGCCAGAGCCTGTGAATGGTACCAAATAAGGGGCCGTTGCAGATACAGTTAAGGATCTTGAGATGAGGAGATCATGCTGGATTATCAGTGGTGCCTAAATGCAATTTCACCCCCCTTAGGAGAGGCAGAGGGAGATTTCACACAGAAGAGCTAATGTGACCACAGAGACTCAGGCTGCAGTGATGGGCCCCAGGTCAGGAACGCTGACAGCTCCCAGAAGTTGCAAGAGGCAAGGAAGGATCCTGCCCCAGAACTACCGCTGAGAGTGCAGCCATGTCAGCACCTTGATTTTGACCTTTTGGTCCCAGAATGTGAGACAATAAATGTCCTTTGTTTCAAGCCACCAGTTCACGGTTATCCATGATGGTCCTTCAAACTGACACGGCAATTATAAGCCCATATACAATAATAGTGCGATTACTATATAGCAAGTAGCCCAGGATAGTTATTGTCAACCTCACCTTATTTTTGGACCAAAGCTGGGCAGTGACACATCAGTCCCACCTTTTGGAGCATGACATTTCTAGCAGTGGAAGAAAGAGTGGCACTCTATTAGAGCCCCAAGACTAGGCATGGAGAGTCAAACTTCCCCACTAGAAGAGGAACTTTGGGGGCAAAATCAATAAGTCTTACTAATCAAAGTGGGGCATCAGTGAAGCTGCTCTCCTTTTTACCTTGAGCAGCTGGCATTTTCCTAACTGATCCTGCAAAGTCTAGGAGAACAAGGGGTGGAACTTTGTATATATTAGCCCTCTGTGACATCCAAATGAACTATCTGGTAGGCAGTTGGATACTTCGGTATGAAAATGAAGAAGAGAGAGTGTGACATAAGATTAGGAAGCCATTGGCACGTTCCAGTAGACTTGAAGCCCTTGGTAGGACATGGCCACTGCACAGAAGATGTAAATCAAAAAGGATAGATCTTGGAGGACTCACATTCCCCAGACGAGAAGGCGGAGAAGAGACAGTGAAAGATACCAAGACAGGTGGCTGGAAAGAGAGGAGGAGATTCAAACAGAATGCAGTGGGGAAACCCTGGGGAGGAGGTTCTCCCTATCTCTCTTCTTTGCCTTGTCGTCATACAGAAACAGTGTTTTCAATATTTTTTGTGCGAATTAAGTATTTTAATTTTCCATCTTTAATTTACAAAGAGATCAACAGAATGAAAATATGCATTTCATTCTGGTGGGTCTGCAATTCTAGAGACTTTGCAGTTGAACGGTTCCCACTGCTCTGTAGCCACCACAGAACCACAATTACCCAGCTGGAGGGCTGCGGTGGGTTATTACTGCCATGAGAAAGGCCAGGATGGAGCTGACTACACAGTAATCATGCCACTAGCATCACAGTTAGAACGGCTCTCCCTCCACTAACACAAAAAGCTGACTTTGTAAACCTGCTGCATTTGCATGCAAAATTAGCATTAAAAGCTCTACCTCAGTTAAATACAAAATCACTTTGAAAAAAATCAGCAAAGGTTGGATAGAAGCGGCAGCTGAATGCCTAGTTTCCAGCCTCTGCTACAGCTACATGGGGGGATGCTACTTCCGCAGATCCGCTTAGGAGCCCCTGCATTCTGCATCTCCAGTTTTCTGGGCTGTTCTCTAAATCCTGGATGGGGATCAGATCTCTGCTGGATCTGCTGTCTTCAGAGCATCTGACCTCTGTACCTTGTTTGTCTTTGACCTTGTTCTCCTGGAAATGCACTATTCCCTCCTTTGTCCTATCCCTTCCTAGGCACATTGCGGGGTGTTTAAAAACACCTGAGCGGTTCAGGGAGAGGTTCTGCAGAAATGCAGCGAAGGGCTGTAAAGGACAAGTCATGAACATCTCATGCTCTCTGACTCCCAGACCCTCCATGAATGGAGTCCCGCCCATAAGAGGGAGGCCAGGAGCCTTGCAGACCAAAGCAGCCTTTGCTCTAGTGCACCCCCTTCCCAGGAAAAAGCCCGCCGTCCCCCCCCCCGCCCCCCCCCCCCGCCGCTCCCCCGCCCCTCGCAGCCCGCAGGGTCCACAGCCTTACTTGGCTGCCTCTTGAAGCGGTCTTGAGAGGCGCTCGCGGCCTCGGGCCCAGGCAATGCCATTCTTGCTCAAAAGAAGCCCTAGCGGCGCCCACTGCCCCTGCTGGACTGGGTGCTCTGGGCAGCAGCTCGGGGCTGCTTTGTGACGCGTCGCTATGGAGACGCGGGTCACTCGCCGCAGCTCAGCGGGGGGCCGACAGGTGCGGGAGGCGCCGGCGCGCTCCACCAGGCAGGCTGGAGACCGGGTGCTGGAGACCTGGAAGCAGGAATATGGATACTTCCTTCCTTCCGTGTATTCCTGTAGTTCTTGCAACGAGCTTTCCTGTGCATTGTCTTGTATATCTGGGGAGAAGAGCATAAAGACAAGTGTTGAAGAGAAAGTCATATTGTCAGATTTGCAATTGCAAATTTTCATCTGTTCCTAACTTTCAACTTAAGTGACTGTGGGCAGAGTTGTCTAGATCTTTGCATTAAGTAGGAAACAAGAGTGGGCAGGGTTGTGTGTGACACCTTTCCCCTCACCAGGGGAGGTTTCTGGCACAAACCGTTGTGTTTTGTGATTGTCAATTTAATTGTTCAATTCCCACAGACTGAACTGTCTCTCACCGCCCCTCCCCCTCCGCCTCTGAGTGTGTCATAGTTTTTCCAGAATGTGGAGGGTTTCTATCTTCGTATTCTTGACAAGAATCTTGGTAGTTTGACACATAGTAGGTGCTTAGTAAAATTGAATGCCTCTAGGCTAGGACATAGCTATTAGCCACTTACCTGGGTGCAAAGAAAAGAGAGGAAGTACTCATTAGAGACGTTGGCAATATATTTAGAAAGCAATTTGCAACCATTCCTCCTCTGCAAAGGGGTTATTCGAAAGTAGGACCTAAGGTGAAGGTGTGACATTTTAAAAAAGGAGTTTATCAAAGGTCACAGAATACATATCAAAGTAAGCATCCCAAGTGTGTATGCAAGGCATTGCTTAAAAATTAAGAACTAAAGTAGAATTTTCTGAGAGGAGTCCTATCCATATAGTGGAACACGTATAATGCATTTTTTGGACTCTCTAATTTTATAGTTATGAATGATAGTGGAACACTCAGAAGGTTTAGAGTTCTGTCAATGTTATTAAAAGGAATGAGTTTAAACGAGGATTTAGTAGTAGCATCTAAATGGGGGAAATAACACCCAATAACAGATTATGGTCTGAAAATGGCAGAGCTCATTAGGATAGCATAAGTTAAGAAAAAATAATTTTTTTTTAATGAAACAGTGAGTCTTTAGAATGTTGAGAGTGAATTCTTATTAATATCTTATATTTGTCTCTTCTTAGGCAAGCTGAAAAATTGTGGCCCCACACACCCAATCGGGAGTTGGGAGATCTCTTTGTACTTTCTACCTGGGGGCCCTTGGGAATCAAGCAAATACTTCTCTGAGCCCCAATTTATCTATAAAACGAGTATACCAGTGCCCACCTCACCGGGCTGTAAAGATGAATAATTCTAACAATAATTTATAAATTATAAAGCCACATAAACCTAAGATATTGCTCTATTGTCTTATTTATTCTTTTTATAGCCTTTCCTTTCTGTTTCACAATGGATTTTTGGTACAAGTCCATTTTATTGTGAGCAGTATAGCACTATTCCTGCCTCTGAATTAGGGTTGCTTGAGGCAACCCCTTTCAATGATTAAGTTGACTTTTTTTCCTTTCTTCTTCCTCCCAACAAATACTGCACTGAAAATGAGCTGCATGATGACATTGAGGGCAATGCCCTGGATATTGATGGGAGCTTGGGGAGCTGGCCCTAGCTCCTCCTAGTGCCTGTGCTGAGTTCTCAAGGATGCCTAGGAGCAAACCAAGAGAGGGAGAGCTGCCACCAGGTGGAGCAAAGGCCCAGGAGGCAGGGAACATGGGATTGCCACATTGGAAAGAGTGAAGGCAGAGCCTAGGAAACTGCAGCAAAAGGCCCTGCAGGCTGTGCTAGGAAGTTGGGCCTCCCCTGAGCAGTGGAGTGGGTTAAAGCAACAGAGTGAAGGGATCAGGTCAGAAGTTTATACAGATCCCAGCCTCTTTTTCCAGGGAAAAGAGAAGCACAGTTATCCATACCACCTACCAGTGAAGGTTAATCATTCAGAAATTAAGACGTCCAGGTTACTAATATATGCCTTTTACAGAGTCTTGAATCGATCATCAAACAATTGAAAGTAGTCATAGTGAACGGGCTAAATGTTAAATGGTCGTCTCCAATTTAAAGTATTATAATAAATGTCTTTCTGTGTACATACACGCACAAACACATGCATGCTGCAGGAATGTGATGTGAAGGAGTAGCGACAGGTGGGTGGGAGACGGAGGGGACAGCAAGGATAGAACTACCCAGCTTTTGGCTGTGAAGGAGAAGGGAGTCTCCGGCTGGAGGAGAGAGAATGGGTCAGGAGAGGGAGTGGGTAAGGTTAATATCCAAACAAAAGAGAAGTAACCAAGTTCACAGGCCATGGGGATGAAGCAGGGAGAGAGATGGGGCTTGCCACTGTGGAAAAAGCCGATGGGACCTAGACTTGGAGAAGACAGACATGCTTCTCCTCAAACTGGGCATGCCCACCAACACCTGGGCATCTCGAGAGCACAGATTCTGACTCAATTGGTCTGGAAGGGCCTGAGATTCTCCTTTTCTAACAAGATGCCTAGGAGATTCATAAAGTTTGAGATGGACAGATCCAGAGCCTTGTCCTAGGACGAGCAGAATCTGCATCACCCAGATTGTTAGAACACAGACCTGATGACTCAGAGTCTGCAGCTTTAGCAAGACCTCCAAGAAGGTCCTAGACATAATCAAGTTGGCGAAGCTGTGCTCCAGGAACTATCATAGGCCAAGGTGTCTCCTGAATGAGAAGGAATATAAAAAATTAGTTGATGGGAGAATTCAAAGAGCAAGCCAACAAAGGATGTGTAAAAGATTCAGCAGCAGAAGACTTGCTTCCAAGAGCCCTGGAGAGGGCTCCTGAGTGGCTCAGTGGTTGAGCATCTGCCTTTGGCTCAGGTCGTGAGCCTGGGGTCCTGGGATCCAGTCCCATATCAGGTTCCCCAAAGGGAGCCTGCTTCTCCCCCTGCCTACGTCTCTGCCTCTTTCTGTGCGTCTCTCATGAATAAATAAAATCTTTAAAGGAAAAAAAAAAAGCCCACGAGAGGCCACAGGTGATCTCCTGTGTACTTTGGATATGGGTGTACTGAATGAAGTTTCTCCAGCTTACTGCATTTGGGCAAAAGTTTTTCTACTACTAAGTGTATGCAGTGCTTTTATTCAAAGATCTTCATGTTAAAAGAAAAAAAAGGAACCAAAAAAAGCATGTTGCTTCTTCTCCTTTGTTTTAGCTGATTGATTCATTCATTAAACATTTTCTCAATTTCTGTGATGGAATCTGTATTATTCGGGGTTCTCTAGGGAGACACACAATAGAGTCTGTGTATGTGTATGTAGAGGGAGAGTGAGAGGAGAGACTTATTTCATTCTAAGGAGTTGGCTCGCACAGTTGTGCAGCCTTACAAGTCCAAAATCTGCAAAGGAAGCCAGTATGTAGGAGGCCAGGGCAGGATGGACATTGCAGTTCATGTTTGAAGGCCACCTGTGCAGAATTCTCTCTTGTTCAGAGGAGGTCAGTCTTTTGTTCTATTCAGGCCTTCAATTGATCTAAGAGGCCCTCTGACATTGTAGAGGACAGTTCTTCCCTTCTTAAAGCCCACCAATTTAAATATTGGACTCATCCAAAAATACTCTCCTAGAAATACCAAGAATAATGTTTGGACACCATGGCCCAGACACATTGGCACATAAAATTAGTCATGACGGACCCAGATCTTTTTGAAGTCAACTAATTCATATCTGCCACTCAGAGGGGTTGTTGTTAAGTAGTCAAGAATGATTGCCATCCTTTTATTGAAAGCTCAAGAAAAGAAAATTCTACAATGTTTTCTATTGTATTAGGACAGTCCAATCTAATGGGGCAGATTCTAAGTACTGCTTCTAATATGCCACTCACTAAACTTACTTGCATTTTATCCAAACAAAGCCATAGCAGCAAGTTCAGACTGCTGATTCCGTCAAACCTTGTCAATCCAGTACAAATGTCACCTTACTTCTGAGCCAGCTCTGCCCTCCCTGGTTCTTCTGTGTTCCTCTTCTCTGAACTCTTGAGAGGTTAAGTGGGCCAGGCCAGCCATTGGGTAATTACTAATGCTTTACACTGTCTGTTCTTTCAAGTGTATTCAAGTAGTGAATATCAAGTGTGAACACTCCTTTTAAATCTGTTATACCAGCATTTACCCATCCAAATGAATGCTCTCTTCTTCAAAGCAATAATTTATTCTAATGACACTGCCATTGCTTAAAGCATTTTCGAAATTCTTTAGAAACTCCCTTCAGAACTAGATGCATATTCTTTTGAATTTCTTAAATAGGGGCATAACTTGGCTCTTTGAAGATAGATTGGGAATTTGAAACAGTAAAATGACATTCACATTCGAGCTGATAATTAAGGTAGGCAATCAAGTTGGGCAATGTTATCCTTTAGCCAAAAATCAAACTATAACTATGAGGTAATGAGAAAAAAAAATCTCCCTCATTCTACAGATGTCTGGATTTGCATTCTTGTTGGAATAAATTAATAGCCTCCAAGGTGACTCTTGTACTGAGGGCTTCAGTAAATCAATCACTTGAATAAATCAATCCTCATATATTGGTTTTAAAACTAAGTTTTATAGTTTCATGTTATTAATTTTACATCCAAAACTGTATCCTAAGTGTTTTAGATGTTCTCTTTTTAGAACTTCTCTCCTAGCACTCATTTTATAATTATTCTTAGCTTACACACCTATCTTCTAAGACTGGATGCTCCTTGAAAGCAGGGGCCGTACTTTAAATATCTTTCTGTCCCAGACCCACCTGAGTGCACTGCACAGAGCAGGCACTCAATCATTCTGCTGAATGAGTTGAATGAATGGATGAACTGAATAAATGAATGAATTGCTTAGATCATTGTTGTCCCATAGATTTGCATGGATCTTAGATCTTCAAAATATCTGAATTGGGCTGCAATTATATCCAGATTGAAGCCTCCTTTACCCAGAAAGATCTGTCCCCATATACTTTTCACCAATTTTAAAGATTGCTCAGTATCACTTCTTCGTGACACATGTTAACAAATACATCAGCACAGTGTATATTCCCTTAGAAGCAGTTCATAAAACTGCTGAGTGAATACTGAATGAGTGAATGTATTCAGTGAAAACTGCTTTTAATTCAATGAAAAAAAGTTTTTAATTATGAAAGTAACCTTCCAGATCTTTAGTCCATTCCGGAGTGATTACTGACAGTTTTTCCTCAGTTCAACTACTTCCAAAAAAATCTTCTTTGTGATCAGAGTCTCTATTTCCTTGGGGAAGCATTTAATATTTGATATCCACCTAAGGTTTGTTTGCACTGTTATAAAACTTATTTTATTATGAATACCTTTCATTTTGCACTAAGTTGAATAACAAATGCTTAGCCTCTTCTTTATTAAGGAACTTTTTTCCTTTTGTGAAAGATCATGATCGAATTATTTTTCTTTTCTCCAAATGCTTCTTAGACCCATTCTTCAAAAAGCTCTTCTGGAGAAAGTAGCTGTGAAAACTCAATTCTTATTATAATTTAGTAAGTTATAAGGCAAATAAACCACCTGCAAAGCACAATGGAAAGATCACACATACACAAATTTAATTGATTCCATGTTGAATGCTAAGAAAAGTTTTAATTGCACAAATACAGTACCCAACATATCAATATAAATGAAGGGACAATCAGTAGTGCTATCAAAATGTATAATACAAGAAGTTGTTTAGAAAAGATAGGAAAATTATACTCGGACCCATAAATCTTCCTCATTATAAGGATATGTAGTGATTTGTTCATGCAAGTTTTTATATGTAAACAGGATTTTTTTTCTTTTTGAAGAACTCCATTGTACCTATGAGATGAAAAATGTATTGATGTAACAATGTATTGTGGTAATGTTATAGCTTTCTTCTATTTTGCTTTTAGTGTTAAGATTGCTAAAAGCTTATTTAAAATACCCAACTGACATAATGCGCTTCCAATAGAGGACACTGCCATGTACATTATCCTTCCCCTGTCAGTGGTACCACATCATCTGGCCTTTTTCTATGCAGGCCACTCTGATGAGAGAGAGACAGCAAGAGAGCTCAAATGTCAGGCAGTGGGTGGCAAGGTTACCGTCCTCTCAACCTGGCCAATCCTCCACTCCCCTTACCTAGAATGTTTCTCCTAAGAACGAAACATCTTTCAGTGAAAGATGTTCTAGGCTTTTTTGTCCAGCCATGTTCACAAGAAAATAGCACTGCTAACCACCTGCTTTATGGGTTTGGGTTCAGACAAGGGGGTCCCAAGCAGAGGGCCAGTGATTTACACGGTATTGAGAGTCAACACCCAAGTCAGACTGGTCCCTCAAAGGGAGCTTTCCTGGATGCCAGGATACTAAGCAAAGCATTCAGGGAGGCAGGACTCTGCTGTTCCCTCTGCCTCTTTGGAGGAATGTTAAAAAGAAAGGCTACCCCTCCAGGCCATCGGACCAAAGCCCTCCCTTCCTGAAGCCAGCTGCATCAGGCCTGCCAGGGCATCACTCGGGAAATGGAAGACAGGAACCTTCTGTGGGAGTAGAGGGGTTGACCGACAGGTTGAAGTGCCTGCCTCCCACCGTGTCTCACGTCCCCTCAGCCTCCTGTCCTCACATGCCTGGCAGGTAGCAGTGACCACAGAATGTTCAAGCCCATCACATAAATTGGTTAGGTGTCTCTTCAGATTCCAGGACACTTGCAACTGGCAATTCTGCCAAAAGAGCCTCCGTCAGAGATGATCTGGGTGACAGACTGCAGTTGAAAACTTCATCTATTGAACCTGAGAAAAGTAACAAGGCACATTATTATCGTCACTGGAAAAACAAAAACAAAAACAAAACAACAATGACTTAAAACTCACACAACATACAATGTAACCATTTCAATAATTAGTAGAGAATCCTGACTTCCTCAGAAAAACTCAAAACGCTAAACAATTTTTTGTGTGTGTCTGTCTACTAGCAGGACGTGGACCAGGTGCTTTTCCGTGGGCCAGAGCAGACGTGCAGACAGTTTTCTCACTTGTGGCAAAAGGCCCACAGTTCAGGAGCAGAGGCCTAGGACAAAGGTAAATTTAGGCAAAGTAGATAGAGCTGAGATGATTCACCAGGACAGAGCCAGTAGAGGCCAGGCCTGGCCTGCCTGCCAGGGCAGCTCATGCATCTTGGCTGTTCCACTTGTGGTGCATAATGAAGGCTCAGGAGGTCTTGTTGTGGAGTGCAAGTGGCCCCGGGCATGGCTCCTAGTAAACTTGCAAGCAAGCACTGCCCAACTTCACATCCTTCTTGGTTTCCCCTGGATGGCAGTGGACATCTCAGGTAGCCACACGCAGAGCAGGGAGGAGGACGGATGTACAACTGTACCCCATACACACACCACCCCCACCCCACCCCCACACCCACACAGGCTGCCAAGTCCAGTGGGTGGGGCTGGAGGGACCAGGCAACCCAGCAAGTTAATCTTTCCCCAAAAGAATCAGTGTATAATCCTCCGCATGCTCCAATGGAGCAAAGCACAAAGTATCTTTGTAAGAAACACCCCCAGACAGAGAAAGCTAAAGCGACAGGGTGGGGGAGAAAGAGAGAGGGTGTTAGAAAGGGGGAGAACAAGAGGGAAAGACAGAAAGGGTGGCAGGTGGAGGAGCAAGGGAGGAGGGAGAAAGAGACTGAGGAGTCAGGGAGAAAAGGGGAAAGAAAAAGGAGTAGGAGGGTGAGGGAGTGCATGTGCGCATGCACAGGAGTAGGGGCTACTTCCAGGAAAAGAAATTCTTAGGAGTAAGCATTTTTGCTATAAATATTGGAAGGAAGCAACTCTCATTAAATATAACTAATGAAGACTCTGTTTTTTTACATCTGAGCATTTTTTATACTGCAGGTTCATAGAGGTTGGTGTGTTTTTGTTTGTTTCTTTTCTTCTTGTGATTAACCTCAAGAGTCCTGGTTCAAGGAAGCAGCTTTCAGCAGAGACTAGCACAGGACAGAAGAATGGGCTCAGCAGAAGACAAACCCAGACAAGACTTAATTGATGTCATCTGCCTTGGCCACAAAGCAGACTGCAAAGTCTCACCCACTGCTGGGGAGGAGGCCCTGAATATTAGCATCTAGGTTAAAATCTGTTAGGTAAAGCGTTCTCAAGAGTTATTATTTTGTGGTCTTACAAACTCTGGAGAACCCTTTCAAATATTCTTAAAGATAGATACCTTGACCATGTACAACCCTCCCCCAGCTGACGCTATTAACATTCTGTTGCCTTGAATATGCACATCAGGAAAGGATCATTCTTTCATAATATTTAAATTATTAATATTTAAATGAGTAGTGATATGTATTTGAACTAATAATATATTTTGAAATTATATTCTGGGTATGCTGCATGCTGTAAGTGCTCCGTCACAAAACTTTAAGGAACCTCACAAGAAAAGTCACTGTATTTCTTGGTAGCATACACTTCGTGCTTCTTACGTTCTGAATTATGTGATGTTATATTCCCCCTTTATCAAGAGACCTTTCTTTTTCATTTAATTGACTCTCCACTCCTGTGATATTATTCTACCCTTTCATTTAACTGCCCTCCTCAAGTACTTGAGAATTTTTAACATACCTCTAGAAGTTACACTGAATTTTCGGTCAGAGAAACTGCTCCTACGGATTAAAGGTTCACTCATTTTTTCCAGGAATAATTTAATTGTCTCCTTCTTTTCTGGACTTGTACTTGACAAATTCAGAACTTTTCCCTTCACCTTTACAGTAGAATTGCTGAGCCCAAACCAATAGAAGAAATCAAATAATGCATCAGCTTTGAATTCATACGCAAAGCTCAAATTTTCTCCATTAACCACCTCATTTCCTGGCGGGAAAAAGTTTTTTACTGCCTCTTGAAAATCAAACTGAAAGAGAGAGAAGCATTTAATTAATGCCATGGAAATAACTATAATGGTACATTACAGAATTATATATTACTACAGAATTATATAATTGAATTAACAACGGCCCAAGTATCCAAAATATCACACCCTTTATTTCTTTTTCATTCAGACAGGTATTTTTGAACAGTTGGCTCTCATTTTTTAAAACAGACCTTTGCTTTTGCATCCTAGCCATTTGAAGCCCTTGAACTGCTTGGTTAAATTGACATTTATTGTTTCTAGATTAGTTGCTAGAAACCAAGTTCATTTTCTTGAAATAATAAAACAATTAAGCTCTAGAGACTCAGCCTTGCACAAGATGTGCAGACCCCTTTCTGTGTGGTTAACCATCCCTGGATTCAGATTGATGGAAGTTTACCTGAAGCCGGTAGCTTTCCCCAATCACCGAGGAGATGATCATGTCCATCCCTTGCTCTATCTGTCTTCTTATTTTGGGGTGCCTTGTGTTCACAAGAAATGCATATGTTCTTTCTAAAAATTAGGAAGCAGAATTCAGATAGAAGTGTGCATGTGTGACATAAATATACTTCTCAGCATTTGATAAAGCAGTGATTCCTACCTTATTCGGAGATTTTATTCATTTACAACTTCCCTCATGGGCCCCTCAGACTCTCACTGCACAGCTGAACCAGATTTCTCTAGAAATATTCCTGAGAACTTTGTAGATGTGAAGGAAGCTCTGAGATACTGTAACAGCCAGTTAGAAAGTCAGCTCCCCCAAGTGCACTCTGTCACTCTAAGTGTCACAGATGAGAACAGAGTACCATGGCATGCAACCAGCGTGGGGTGGCAGGGGCTAAAGCCAAAACAGTCTTACTGGGTATTTAAACAGCAACTTGGTTCTCACCAGCATTTCCTCATTTGCAAAGCAGAAAATCAGCCAAGTCCAGGGAAGGAGGCTACCCCATGCCTTCTCCTCCTATCACCCATCTCTCCCCATCCTCCCTCCCCCAAAGACCTGGCATGCATTCTGCAAAAGGCTGGTCTAGTGTTTTTTTTTTTTTTAATTTTTATTTATTTATGACAGTCACAGAGAGAGAGAGAGAGAGAGAGAGAGAGAGAGAGGCAGAGACACAAGCAGAGGGAGAAGCAGGCTCCATGCACCGGGAGCCCGACGTGGGATTCGATCCCGGGTCTCCAGGATCGCGCCCTGGGCCAAAGGCAGGCTCCAAACCTCTGTGCCACCCAGGGATCCCTGGTCTAGTGTTTTAAAGATCAAGGCAATTTGAGACTGAGTCTCCTTTACACCCCACCCCAATACAATCCCCGGCAGAGGAGCAGTCCTTCGCATTGTTTAAATAATACTATTGCCTCTGCCCTAGCAAACAGTTGTTTTGTTGTTGGTGGTGGTTTGATTTGGGGTTTCTTTCTTTTCCTTTTTTTTTTAAGATTTTATTTATTTATTTATTTATTTATTTATTTATTTATTTATGACAGACAGACAGAGAGAGAGAGGCAGAAACACAGGCAGAGGGAGAAGCAGGCTCCATGCAGGGAGCCCGATGTGGGACTCTATCGGGGTTTCCAGGATCACACCCTGGGCTGAAGGCAGGCGCCAAACTGCTGAGCCACCAGGGCTGCCCTCTTTCTTTTTTTTAATTCCTTATGTCCAATTCTCTCTAATTCTATACAATCTAGGCAAAGAGGAGATTCTTTGCTCATTAGGAAATTCGAAATACTATAAGCCAACAATTTCTTACCTTTTCCAGTCCCCAGAATCAAGCTCCATGGACTTAATTAGTCAAGTGTTTTTTTCTAGACAGACACATAACATAGATGGGCACTCTCTGTTTAAAGGTTACAGACCTGCCATAATGTGATTTTGAGAACTGAACATTTTGCTTTGGCTTTGAGAGCCAAACCTGTGGTCCACCAATAATGAATCTTATATCCCTGAAGATTATATTTTGAGCTAACTTTTCCACTAGCCTTATTCATCTTATTTTTTCTACCCTTGCTTCCCTTCTCTCAAATTACCATTTCTGGGGGGTATTTTATTTTATTTATTTTTTTAATTTTTTTTTTATTTGTTTATCATAGTCACAGAGAGAGAGAGAGAGAGGCAGAGACACAGGCAGAGGGAGAAGCAGGCTCCATGCACGGGAGCCCGACGTGGGATTCGATCCGGGTCTCCAGGATCGCGCCCTGGGCCAAAGGCAGGCGCCAAACCGCTGCGCCACCCAGGGATCCCCTCTGGAGGGTATTTTAAATATAAATTTCTTATATCCTCTTTGAGATAAGAGATAAACAAAGCAAGCAAGCTATTTGGTACCTTGAGTTAACTTTCACACAAACCAAACTAAGATCTTTAGGTTCATTAGATACCAAGGACTACCACCCTCCACACTGCGCTGGTTGGGCAGGTTGTGCACTGCACAACTCTAGAGGTACCACTGACATTCATAGACATTGTCTATTTGCATAGTTACTATGACAGACCTCTACGAAGGATTAGTAGATTGTGTTAAGTTACTGGTGGCGGCTTTTTCTAATTTGCACAAAAGTGCAGTTTAGCAGCAAGGTTGGATGCGTTACCTCACTTATAATTCTCATAATCTAAATTTGACCATTTTAAGCTTCTGTGTCATAGAAGCTCTTAGTTTCACGGCTTTGTTCACAATTGCACGGCACAAGGTCTCTGTACCTCCCTCCATGATAGTTGTCATACAACTGTGTACCTTTTGTAGGCCACCCACAAATCCACAAATACCTCCTGTACCATTCCCTGCACTTTCATTAAAATGCTAAAATGGAGAGGCTCTTATTCTTTCCTAAGATTCCTCCTGAGAGATCAACGCAGGAGGTGTACTTGATATGTCTGTGAATTACATTGCTGGAGAACTCTCTGGCTTTCTGGTCATCATCAGCCAAATAACATCAGGGGCTCAGATGCTCTAACAAGCACCGCTTGTTACCTTGTGTTCTGTTCCCAGCCCCTCCTGCCGAGAGAGCATTGTGACTGAATTACCAAGTGAGCAGAGAATCTGAATGATTCTGAATGAAATGAACAGAGAATCAACTCCACTGA